>NC_045603.1:21372500-26372500 GCF_009762305.2 Zalophus californianus
AAGAAAAAGAGTTATTTACCATCATTTTTTTCCCACATTATCAAAGTCAAATATACATAAAATATTAGTAGTCAACAAGAAGGTAGACTTAGATTTGCTTTCAGCATTAATAAAACATTTAAACCACCATTTTCAGAATACGCTCAAGGGAACCTGCAGATTTCCCAGACCCCTCTGAAGCAAGAGAAGTCAGAAAGAGGCACAGAGCATAGCTCCAGGTCCCCTGTAACTACTTCAATCAGGGCAGCTCTGATTTTACCTATTATATATATATAATTTTAAAAGGCATCACAATTTTTAAATTTTTAAGTTACTGCTCTATGTATAAGAATATTTAGAAATCTAGAAAATGTTAGATATTAACATTCAGTAGGCCTTATGGAGTAATCATAAAGAGCTCAGGCTTTGAAGACAAATACCCAACTTCAAGTCCCAGCATCCCTATTCCCTGACTAGGTGACCTGGACACCTCGGCTCTGAGCCTCACTTTGCCCATTTGTAAAATGGTGATAAAAAACAGCCTTGAAGGGTTACTGTGAAGATCAAAGGAGATAATGAATGTAAAGTACATAGCAGAGTCACTAGCAGGTAAACTTAATAAATCTTTACTACTGCTATTGTAATTACCAAGTGTTTGAGACTCAAGTCCTAACATTTTATGCCTTGGGCTTATTTAGGCTCTAGCAATGAAGAACTACATACAAGGTACTGTGGTAACAAAGCTAGACCAAGCCTCTGTACCTGGACTGTAACTGTTTAATGGCAAGTACACCTTTTGCTGTTCCATCTGTCCACTATACCTGTGTAAGTTTTCTTTCACCTTGAACCCACTTTTCTAATGAAAACATTTGCAGAAGCTTAATATACATGAAAGATTACGACAGAGCTGCTTAGGCTGAGGGAGAGAGTTATTACACCTGCTCAGTCATCAAAAAACATGCTACCTTGTTCTTTACTCTCTCACCATGCTCATAAACACAGTGGACACCAGGTTTCCTTTTGCTGAACTGTCCTGGAGGAAAACTGATCAAATACTCTCAAGTCTTTTCTCCAGTTTTCTATAATTCCCATGACTCACGTATCTGAGCTACTCCTATTTGTTTCCTCTCTGTCTTGACCCCAACATCATCCTTGGCCACATCAACATCCGTATGATTATTCCTCAAGCTGGAAGCCCTCTTATCTTTCATGAATATTCACTTCCATCATCATTATAGTCACATACCAGAAGGGCTATATCCTCTTCTCAAAAACCACTTCCCCAACCACAGCTATTTACCAGCCATTATCTCCTACCCCTTTACTACCTCCACAAAATCTAGCTCCCCAACACCTTTATTAACCAAATTCAAAGTATTCAGTCTTGACCATACATATTTGATTCCTTTCTTTCTCCCACCTATCACAATAAACTATCACCCAAATTACCCTTTACTGAGCAAACCCCTACTAACCCTGTAATAACCACTACAAGTTCCTTTTACTCTGTTGCTTATGTCATAAGCACCAGCAAAGAACAGAAAGCCCAAGTCTTTTTAAGTGTTAAGTCACATAGTATGCTTTAACCTTGCTCTTTTTTCCAACATTCAAGAACATTCTTTTATTGTCCTCTTCCTAGCTCCTCATTCCATGGCCCCCTTTACCCACCACTCACCTATTATACACTTTCTACTTAAAAAAAGCATAAAGTTCATCTAACATGAATGACCTCATTTCCCTAAACTTCACCATATTAGTGATTCAACTACCATCCCAAAATTTCCTTTCAGTTCCTCCTCTGGGACTTTATTCACATAATGAAGTCTTCTCTGCTGGGCTCCTATCTATTTTCTAGCTTCCAAACCACCATCCTACTACCGATATTATTAAAGATCAGTAACAACCTCTCACTAGTCAAATGTAATGAACTCTTCTCAGTCTTTATTTTCTTTTTCCTCAGTGGTGCTCAGTTTGAGTGTGTCCCTTCTCCCCTCCTTTAGCTTCCATGACCTTCAGCTGCCTGTTTTTCTCCCGCCATGTAACAATGATCGCTCCTTTCTTCTCCTGGCTCTTCTTTTCCCTCTACATTTCAAGTTCTGTCCTCAGTACTCTGCTCTTTCGACTCATGCTCTTGAAAAATTCTTTTTTTCATGGTTTTAATTACTGCCTACATGTTACCCTCAAAACATATCACCAACTCCGAGCTTTCACCTGGATGACTTTACTATAGCACATTTCTTTTGGATAATTCCAGTGTTATTTCTAATTATTAATTCATAAAAAACTGGAAGTCGTTTTTTCCTTCCCTAAAGTTGTCCTATTCCTATCAATTTTACAGTTTTACAGCTTAACAGTGAAGATGCCTTAAAGTAATCTTTGAATTGTCTCTCTTAATGATCACCAATAAATCCCCACTTCTATAATATTTAAATCACTATAAAAGAAGCTGCAGGGACAGCTTCTCCCCTCAAGAGTCTTGAAATGTAATGAGGAAATATAAGACACATTGATACCAGTTAAAATAACAAAGATGGGTGGGCATTCTGATAGGTGACATGGTAGACACTGATAGAAAACACTCCAGAGGAAACAGCATCGGTCAGAACACTCAGGACAAGTGTGGCAAACAAAACTTACCCACTTCAGGACAGAGAGTTCACAATAGTGAATGTTACGTAAGAGTCAACAACTATACTCTTCTTTTGGGTTTATTCATGAAAAGGAGAGCAATAAAAATATTATCATCATAAGAGATGGACATATTTCTGGGTAGGCACACCATGATACAGTGGAATAAAAAAAACGGACTGAGGAATCAAGGTGTCATAACTATGTGGCTTAAGTAATGTCTCTGATCCTCAGTTCTCCCATGTAACTGTGAGAACTGAATGAGTTAAACAAATGTAAAGCATTTAATACAGTTTTCATGGTAAATATTAGGTTTTTTTCTTTTAGGTTGAAAGAAAGTAACTCGTGCTCTTGGCAGAGAGGGATAAGTGACAGGGGGTTACTGAAGATTCCAAAGTAAGAATTATACAGAAATCCAATACATAAAAAGATAAAAGTAAAAGTGTCCTGGCTGAAGGGAAATTGGAAACCTAGAACTCTGCCAGCACTGTTTGTTCACCTATCTGTTCTTCCCCTATCCTTAAAATTCTAGAGTCCACAGAACACAAATGACAAACCATTTCGTTAAGATCTTCTGAACTAAGAGAGATGAATAGTCTGCTAGGTAGGAAGGAAGAAAGAAGGAAATTAGGGGTTACGAGTAATGCGAGAAAAGTTTATATAGCTAGGGTATCTAATGGACTAGTAAAAGCACCACAGGCTTGAGGATCCAGTTAAGATTACACAATATAAATATATAAATTTCATTTATATTCTCATTCTCAGCAACAGTTCCCAAGCTCATCCTTGAGAAAAATAAACGGTAGAGTAACTGCAGGTTATGGACTGATATGCTTAGCATATCAGGTTACATGTTTAGAAGAGTACCTGAAACACACATTTAAAAAGAGCCCACAAATACGTAATCAATGCAAAGGGTACAAAATATTCTAGCAAATAAACAAGGAGAGCTCCTTTCAGACATGGACTGTATGCTATACTTCTGTATCTTCCACTTTGACCACTGTAGTGCTGAGCATAGAGACTGATGGCACAGACTGATGGCAACTGTGAAGAAAACTTTTATTAATATTTCAAAAAGAGGCAAATACATAGAATATGCAAATAAATTTTACAGAAATAATAAATCCATAAGAACGCAACACTCAGTTTCTAAGAATTTTTCACTGACAGCATGCTCCACAGAATTTAAACATACAATTATTAACTATTTGTTCAACAAGTCATTTATGTAAGTTTTTATGAAAATTTACCTGGATTCTTCTAAAGGATGCTGGACAGTAAGAAGTCGAGGGTGCCGTAATCGAGTTAACTGCTGGACTCCTCGTTTTAGAGAATCAATGATTTGATCCTTTTCAAATTTTTGATATTTGTCAATCAGCTTTTTATCAAAGACAAAAACAGCCACTTCCTAATGAAAGAATTGTGCATCTAATTTTAATCAAGAATACACAAACGTAGTTAAGATTTTATTCAAGTGTCACAACAGTCTACAAATAGAAATAACTAAAATCTAATGTCATGGAAACTATAGCACCATTGTAATACTTTTCTGATATCAAAAAGTTGTTTCCTTCATGATTAGCAAATCTAAATATTTTTAAAAGTATGAGACCTAGAACCCCATCTAAAGAGAACATAGGAAAATCTCCATCTTTGAACCCTGATACACACAAGGTGTATGTAATGTGCTGTACCCTATGTAGTTATCTCTTATTTAACCAGAATTCAAATAAAAGTTAAAATGTTTAAAAATTCAAAATATTATTCATAATGATAACCTGATAACCCTACAAAATCTTGAATTATTTTTTTGGAAGAAAAGTTGTGTATGTCAAGGAGTGCTTGTTTATACAAAAACGCATTTTGTAAGCAACTTTTACATATGAATAACCTATACTCACTCTTTCCTTCCAGCCTACCCCCTCCTATTATGGGCAGTTAACTGGGAATGAATGGTACCAGTACCCGGAAGCTGCTCTCCCACTCTCTTTGAGATCATTCACAGCTTATTTATACTACTAAAAGCACACATCCTCCTTAACTATCTTCTTCCTTTCATTTTCTCTGTTACCCAAGGAAAAATAGTTCCTGTCCAGTTACCCAAGCTTAACAAATCAATCAAAAAATAGCTGTATTGACAGCTGATACAGTACCACCGTGTAACACATCAGTGATGCTAGATCTCCATCACAATGGAAAGAAAAATGATAAAGCTGGAAGCAAAATTAGCAAAGAATCAATGCTGGCCTACCAAAATTCCTTGAAAGATTCTGAATGACTTTCAGAATTTATATACAAATATCTTTCAAGTCTCTAATTCAAACCTACTACTACTCAACTATCAATATCCAAGACAGTATTTTTCCATTTTATTGTTCTCTTATTATTTCTGCTACATTGGAATTATTGTTTTTTTACAAGTTAGCCTGGCAACCTAATTACCTAACAGAGATGCACTGCAGAATTCCCAAACCAATAAATTTCTCAAACACAACTTGTTTTAAGTTGGAGGCTCCTTATATGTATATAAGTAAGTTAAGGATTTTAGAAGATTGAGTCTCTGAAAAGTGATAACAAAGGGACTATTTAGTAACTCAACTTGAACATCCCATTCCCAAAGCATGTGATTTCATTCCTCACGGCAATCCTACAAGACAAGTTATTATCCTCATTTCAGAGATGAAGACACTGTGGAGAAGGTATATGTATTATTTAAAATCTCACAATTGGTGAGATCAAGATTCAAATCCAGTCATTTCCACTCTGAGGACCACATGCTTAGCCAATACACAATTCTGTCTCCCCAGAAATAATATAGGGACAATAAATATAGAGCACCCCAGGAAAACACAACGTATGTCTTCAGGAAAACAATCATTTGAGATATTTAAATAGCACCCATGTATAAATATATAATCTTAGCTTTTTTTTCATAATCTTAGCTCTTCTGATCATTTATGAGACAAAGGACTATCAAGAGCTAAGAGTGTTATGTAATATTAATTTGAACTAAAAACAAATGACCTAGAAGTTCAAGTTCCTATCTCACTATTTGTGCGCACAATCTTATTTTAGTAAGTGTTCTGCTACAACACATTTTATAAATGCATCTAATTTAAATGTGTTTATTTTTTCAAGATGTTTTAAGTCCTTACAAAAAAGATCATATGAAATGGCTCTTGAGCTCTTGCAGTTTCACCACTCTTAAGGAAAAACACTATAGTTCATAAAGAAAAAGAAACACAAAATTCTCTCAGATATTCATTTATTATTTTAAGTCACAGATAAAAAGATTCTTACATAGATCAGAAAAGATTATCAACCATCTTAAAAAGATTTTCTCTTTGTTCCAATTGGTTTAATTAAAAATAATCAATTTCGGGGCGCCTGGGTGGTTCAGTCGTTAAGCGTCTGCCTTCAGCTCATGTTATGATCTCGGGATCAAGCCCCGCATTGGGCTCCCTGCTCCGCAGAAAGCCTGCTTCTCCCTCTCCCACTCCCCCCTGCTTGTGTTCCCTCTCTCGCTGTGTCTCTGTCAAACACATAAATAAAATCTTTAAAAAAATAAATAAATAAAATAATATAAACCAATTTCAATAAAGTTGTGACTGACTAATTCTCAGACCTCATACTGACTTCCTAAAAACTCTTAGCCTGCACCTCAAAACTTTTCTTCAGAACAGACTATTATCTCTTAATTTATGTTTTCCTTCTACTACTTTACTACACACTCTGTTAACACATATCACTTGTGTAAAAGTCCTGTTACCCTACGCATATTACAAGCTTCTTAAAAAAAGAAACCATGCCCCCTCCCAAGAACAAAGAAACCATAACTTAAGTGTCTCTGTATCCACTACAGGATCTACACCTAGACAACATTCAGATTTTTATTGCCTAGTGGTAAATAAAAACAAGAAGTTACTGGAAGCTTTCCATTATCATCCTGAATTAAAACCTTTTTTGACTCTTTATTATGAAGATTTTCAAATATACAGAAAAGATGACGTAGTGCAATTACCCGAAATATCTTCCACTTAAGAGTCAACTGTTAATTCTAATTAAATTTGGAGTCTTTTTATACAAAAATTACTAAAACAAAATGTAAGAGTATTTGGCATTCTTTTGTTCTTTTATTCACTTCATAGTCTTGAAAACACATTGCCAAAGGAAGTTACCTACTAAAAAGTGTTTTTTCTCAATTGCCTATCTGTAAATAAAAATGGCTATAAAATAAATTATTCTAAAAACTAATACTTATCAAAATGGAGACTACCTTTTGATACAAGTCTAATTTATAACTTTTTAAAGCTACTTAGCTTACTACAAAGTTGAACTCTTGCTGAAAACAAGACAGTCTAAGTAGATATATACCAATGTGTCTAGGATTCCTAGTAGTAATCATGACCTCCACTAACCTATCCCTCAAAGCCACCAGGGATGGTTTCTGAGACACAGATATTCCCTGTGAACTCTATTTTATAGACCTTTCATGACTGATCAGTGATGACTGCCAACCATCATACTCTTCTTCATTTTTCATGTGATTTCAGGGCAAAGTTCCTTTTTTAAAACAAGAAAACAAAATTTAAATTTGTATTTAGATTAAGTTAAAACAACTTGATATTTGAGAAGACTGAGGGGTAACAAGATATACCCCTTAAAATTATTAAAGATCGTCTATGATCATTATTGACCTAAGCAACTTAACACATTTAGCTTTGCACAATGGTTTTTTTGTTTGTTTCTTTTATTTAAAACTGCTAATTTATTATACTTTAGCTTTTCATAATAATTTAATTATGCCTTTGCCTATACGGTATCAGCAAGCCTCACCTAAATACTGTCATTTGGATAACATAATGTAGATTTTGCAGTAAGGAAAGGACATGTCCAAGACTACATCTGGTAGAGTGGCTATAATAATGAATATCAGTTAAATATTTATTACATAATTTTAAAAATCAATCTATCTTTATTATCCTCATAGGAACAGTCATTTAACTGGGGGTGTTTTAAAGCTTATGCAGTAGTCAGGGCAAAAGAAACATGCCAGCAAATGTTCATAGCAGTACCCTATATTTTAGTGAAAAGAAAAACTGCTATGTTCAACAACCTAGATGTATCCCATGAACATACATTTAAGGAAAAGGAACCAAACACAGGAGCACCTACCATGATTCCATTTAAACAAACAAACAAGCAACACAAACACACACACACACACACACACACACAAATTAAAGTTCAAAAACAGGAAAAATTACTCTAAAGAGTCAAAGGACGGGATAGCAGTTACCACTGGAGAGAAGATGGGGAGAGGTAATGACTATGAAAAGGCATGATGAAGATTAGCAATGCTTCCTTGATCTGGATGTTGGTTACTGGTGTGCTCATACTAAACATTCATCAAGTTGTACACTCATGATTTGTGCACTATTCCAGATAATTTAAAAATATGCTTATATTTAAAAACTGAAGAGACACAATTTTTATTCCCTAAATGTCATCCTGAAATGTCTTGTAACATCTCTACTAAAATTCTAAAAAGAGTAAGGGTTAGGAACCAAGAGCTGCTTCTAAATGAATATTCAAAAAGGAAACTAAATAATACATAAGCCTAAATAGTAGCTTCAAATGCTCATAGGCTATAATTAATGATCTATCCATTTCAACACGTTTACATGTTGTGTTAAGTTTACCCAAATAATAACTTTTAAAAATCTTAATTTTATATACAAAACTGGCCTAAACACCTTATTTAACTGTAAAAAATCAACTCTAAACTTTTCTTAAAAACTCTTGGAATTCTTAATTGCACTTTCATTGTGGTTTTAAGATTTTGAGAGAGACAGCATGAGTAGGGGGAGAAGCAGATGGAGAGGGAGAGGGAGAGGCAGACTCCCCACTAAGCAGGGAGCCCAACATGGGACTCAATCTTGGGACTCCGGGATCATGACCTGAGCTGAAGGCAGACGCTTAACCGCTGAGCCACCCAGGCGCCCCTTAATTGAACTTTCATAAATTACTTATTAGGAGATGTTTCTTCAAAGAATATCTTTCAAGAACAAAAACAAAAACAACAGAAATTGGTTTTTGGAAGCATAAACCCAGAATAATAATAATATAGATGTCCAATCAGGTACAATGATGTTACGAGGCACACAAGTAAATTTTTATTTACCAATTCTTTTTACCTTGCTGCATTCCAAGTTTCATAAATATGTACTTTTTTCATCTGTTCTGTAGGTGCTTTTATTACTACTCCACTCCTTTAAGAGGCTTTCAAACATTTACGTTAAAAAGGCAAAAGTTGTACGTGATTTGAAAATTGTAATTCATCATGTACTACCATGAACTTGAAATAACCCTAACAAAAAAGTACACAGAATCTCCTACCCCTATATCCCTAACCTGATGTTACCACAAAGTCAAATTTAAGAACATATAATCTGCTATAAAACACATATGCAACCAAGTACACTGTATACTAGATCAAGAAAGGCTGAGAGGGTTAAGAAAAATGCTCTCAGTGTCCCTTCATGCAAGGGGGGAAAAAAAAGGACCAAGAAGAATATCCTTTTCCATTATTTTTCTCCTGGTTTCTCTAAGATCAGTGTTGTCATACAGAACTTTCAGTAATGATCAAAAGTTCTATATGTGCATTGTCCAGTATGGTAATACTAGTCACACAGAGCTAAGGAACCTTGAATATGCGACTAGTGCACCTAAGGAACTGAATTTAATTTTTACTAATTGAAATAGGCATATGTAGCCTGTGGTTACCATAGTGGATAGCACAGCTCTAGATTATCTATCTTCTTTAATTCCTTTTTATTAAAAAATGAGATCATTGAGGGGCGCCTGGTGGCTCAGTCATTAAGCGTCTGCCTTTGGCTCGGGTCCTGATCCTAGGGTGCTAGGATCGAGCCCCATGTCGGGCTCCCTGCTCCGCAGGAAGCCTGCTTCTCCCTCTCCTGCTCCGCCTGCTTCTGTTCCCTCTCTCGCTGTGTCTCTCTCTGTCAAATAAATAAATAAAATCTTAAAAAAAAAATGAGATCATTGAAAAAGAATTAAACTACAATAAAGGGAGAAATTAAAATGAGGCTTCAATGCCAAGGTTGGTTAAAGACTTAGCTGTTCCTTAACGAATTAGCCAGTAGTCCAGATAGGATACTCAGGTCAGACACCTTAGGTCTGAAAGAAGTAAAGAAAGAAGATTCAAAACTATATCCAGAAAGAGCACGGATATATTCCAAAACTATCTTTTTCCGCGAAGCAATAAATTCAGGGGGAAAAATATAGTAGTCTCCTAAAAGAACCCAATTCTGGCACTCAGCAGTTGAGAACTGGTGTATTACTGTGCAATATCTAACCAATTACCTATTTTTTATGCCTGGTTTTCATGTTCTATGAACAGTAACAGAAACTTCAACATTATCAGAGAATTTCCACGTATGGACTTCTGATACAAACACAAACAACTAGTACTCTTTTGGCTAAGCACAAAGACACTATTATGTTACATCCTTAATAAATAATGCAATATTTAGTACATTTGGTGTTCTTTCATTTTCCCCTTATATAATTGATTATAAAAGCTAGTGTTAGAGGTTGGTCATTTACATAACTTCATGGCCTCATTAATAGTTTAAGCATTCAATACTCAAGAAACCACTTTTTTTTTGAGCTCTTGATGAATTGAGAGAGAAAACAATGTTCAAAAATGACAAATCAATGAGCATTTAAAATACAGATCAGCTCTGGACTTAAAGACTTTCAACCAAACGGCAATAAAAACAAGATTTACAGGTCAGATATAAACTACATACCAGCAATCTATCACAAGACCAAGATTCCTACTTCATAAAAGGATAACCAAAGCCGATTCAGTCTTTAATACACTTGCTGTTTGGGAAATAAGCTGACTTTGGAAAAGTCAAAAATAATGCATATCCACAAGTGTATGACTGAGACAGAGTCACTGGAAAATATGTGTAATTAATCCCAAACATCTTATAATCCGTATGTTTCACTTGTAGAGAAATCAAAGTACTTTTGGAAACAATGATTTTTCTTTTTAAAGAACCTATTTCTACAGAAGTTTTAAACCTGGAGGTTTTTCAATTCTTTAACAATTCCAACAGAAAACTGTTAGTAAAATTTAACACTAACAATCCTCCACATTTCTAAGAACCATCTGTTGGTCTCTTAAGTGAAATTAAAAAAATAAAAATAAAAATACAACTCATTGGGTGCCTGGGTGGCTCAGTCGTTAAGTGTCTGCCTTCGGCTCAGGTCATGATCCCAGGGTCCTAGGATTGAGCCCCGCATCGGGCTCCCTGCTCAGCGGGAAGCCTGCTTCTCCCTCTCCCACTCCCCCTGCTTGTGTTCCCTCTCGCTGTGTCTCTCTCTGTCAAATAAATAAATAAAATCTTTAAAAAAAAACAACTCATTCCAATGACTCTACTGAAAGAACAGTTTTAAAATAACTTTGAAATCAATGTATTGTAAAACACATTACTATTCCACAAAGGCACTCCCTTCTGATAATAAAAACTATCAAGTTAAACACAAAATAATGTTACAGAAGTCTACTTTCCAGAAGGCTATAAAATAAAAGGGCAGTAAGAATGCATGTAATGCTGGAAAAATTTAATGGAGTATTTTGCAATTTTTATTCTGAAAGAAACACTAAAATTCTAATATGCAGGATGCATGGGTGGCTCAGTCAGTTAAACGTCTGCCTTAGGCTCAAGTCATGATCCCAGAGTACTGGAATCAAGTCCCACATCAGGCTCCTTGCGCAGTGGGGAGCCTGCTTCTCCCTCTGCCTGCCCCTCCCCTTGCTTGTGCTCTCTCCCTCTCACTCCCTCTGACAGATAAATAAAAATCTTTAAAAATTTTTTCAAAAATTAAATTTAAAAATTAAAATCTAATATGCTTCTTTGCTCAACAGATACATTAATTTTTATTAAGGAAGCAAAATTAAATTACAAGATGGGATGATATATCAAACAATATATTTGTAACCAGGAGATTCAGGGCATGTTTAAAAGCATTTATTTTTGTATGACTTTGTTAGATAGAAATGAGAAGTAAAGAACCATTACTTTTGACATTTCTTAACATAAATATGCATATGCACATTATGGTACTTAATTAGTATGTGTGTTTTTGCCAAATGGACTCTGAATCGAAACTTACCTGTTTTGTTGACTTTTTTGTGCCATTGAAAATCTTCCAAGCTAGCCCATTGCCACCACTGGCAATGTGTCGACCAACATCAAATTCTCTAGTGACAGGATTTCCCATTACAGCACTAGTGACATCAGCTGTTACTTTTGTCACAGTACTCTTTAACTTATTAAGCATGGACTCCATGGCTGCAATATTGAGTAGTTATAGTTACCTAGAAACACAGGGGGAAAGGGAAGCACTGATCATTTGGTTTTACTTGTTTAAGCACTTAACATTCATTATTTAGTCTGAAAAACTTAATATACCCCAAACAGTGAACAAAAAATCCTACAGAGACAAAAGCTACATGTTGGTTTTGTCTTCAAAGAACCCAACACACCTGAATATAAATTTAAATCTAGGAACCAAATTGTTCTTTTCAACCTCAATTATTACAGAACAGGAAAAGACATATTCACACTTGACACTGACATGAATGTTGTTCAACTCTATATAACATGGACCCTCAAGACTTTAGTGGTGTAGAGGGTCTAAATCTTTCCTCACACGAAAAACCACCATATAAAACCTGAAAGGAGCGGGTGAAAGGCCTGGATGGCTCAGTAGGTTAAGCCTCTGCCTTCGGCTCAGATCATGATCCCAGGGTCCTGGGATCAAGTCCCGCATCGGGCTCCTTGCTCAGAGGGGAGCCTGCTTCTCCCTCTGCCTAACCCTCCCCCTGCTTGGGCATGAGCACTCTCTCTCTCTCTCTCTGACGAATAAATAAAATTTTATTAAAAAAAAAAAAAAACCTGAAAAGAGCTAACACTATACTCAACAACAAATTTGTATTTTATAGAAGTTTTATTCACCACTAACATAATGAATAGTGAATTGATTGGGGGCACCTGGCTGGCTTAGTCAGAAGAGCATGTGACTCTTGAGTTCGAGCCCCATGCTGAGTATAGAGATTAACTTAAAAAATGAATAAACTTTAAAAAAATAATAACAAATAAGTAAATAAAATAATTACTGTTGAACTATGAAATCACTTGAGAATATCTTCTAAAAGAAAAGCCCTGGTAGGGTGCCTGGGTGGCTCAGTTGGTTAAGCGACTGCCTTCGGCTCAGGTCCTGATCCTGGAGTCCTGGGATCGAGTCCCGCATCCGGCTCCCTGCTGAACAGGGAGTCCGCCTCTCCCTCTGACCCTCCCCCCCCCATGTACTCTCGCTATCTCATTCTCTCTCTTAAATAAATGAATAAATAAATAAAATATTTAAAAAAAAAAAAAGAAAAAGAAAAGCCCTGGTGGCAAAAGCACAGTAAAACATGCACAAACAACAGGTAATAAAATATTTTTTAAATTTTACACACTTCTAGTCATGATGCAGAAACAAAGACTGAAATTTATCCTCTCACCTTGAGCACCTAGAAGCTGGACAAATATATGAAACAAATGTTTTCAGATACTGAACAGGCAGCACAGGCATATAATCCCAGTGAGAAAGCAAACTAACAAGGTGAACCCTAGGATTGCCCCACCTTTCTGCCTAGAGGTACACTGCAAACGGAGTAGAGAGCAGGATGCCAAGCAGTAGTCTACCTGAGTTAGAAGAGCTGAGGAGACAGACTGGAATTCAAGGATGCACAGGTGGCTAGGAGTTCTGGGAGAGAATTCCAAGGAGAAAAGGGAAAATCAGGGGGAGAGAGAGAGAGAACTATGCTGAAAAAGAGACAGAAATTTGATGCTTTGTTGAACACTAAGATGCCCATACATGGTGTGAAACTCAACCAGGTCAGTCAAGGACCAACCAGAAAGCTATAAGCTGAATAGTTCAAGTTCACACTGGGCTACAAATCACTTAATATCTCACAAGCTAGACTGGAGAGTCCTCATTGGTCACTAAAGGCATTCAGCAGAAACCCCACAAGGACCATGCCATAGTAGTACAATAAACTGTTCTTAGAATAAAATGTACTCTAAAGCTGCCCTAACAAACTAAAAGCAAGCCTCACATGATCAAACTAATCATAAATTACTTAACTGCCTACCAGAAAGAAACCCAATACTCATGAAAGACAAAAAAATTTCAGATATCTAACAATGTAACATTCACAATGTTCAGCATGCCATTATTAGACATGCCAAGAAACAAGAATATGTGCTCATAATCAAGACCAAAATCAATCAATAAAGACTCCAAAATGAGAGATTATAGACATTAAAGACATTAGAAAGCTATCATATATCTAAGTATTTCAAGGAAAGCATGAACATGATGAAAGAAAATGGAATACTTTTTAAAAATCCTAATGAAAATTCTAGAGATGAAAAATAAAATATCTCAAATAAAAAATTCAGAGGATACGATTAACAAGTTAGACAAAGTAGGAAAAAAAAAATAGGAAAACCATGGGGCACCTGGGTGGATCAGCTGGTTGAGATTCCAACTCCGCTCAGGTCTTATCTCAGGTCATGAGTTCAAGGCACATGTTGAGCTCCATGCTGAGCTCCATGCTGGGCGTGGAGCGTACTTAAAAAAAAAAAAAATTAGTAAAACCTGAAGATAGAGTAAAAGGCTAGGGAAAAAAAAATGAGCAAAGTCTCTGTGACCTGTGGGATAATATCTATATAACATATATAAATGAATCCCAAAAATGAGAAGGAAAAGGGAGAAATAATATTTGAAAAAATGGCCAAATGTTCCTGAATTTGATGAAAACTATACAAGGTGTCAAGAAATTTGATAAACTACAAGCAGGATAAACACAAAGAAAACCATGCTTAGACATGTCATATCAAGTAGCTGAAAATAAGTGATTAAGAGAAAAATCTTAAAAGCAGCCAGAGAAAACAAGAAAATTACATATAAAGGGGAAAAAAGGTAAGAATTTTCCCCAGACTTCTCATCAGAAACTATACAAGTCAGACAAATGAATGGAGGTCTCTAAAGTGCTAAAACAAAAACAAAACAAAAAACAAACAATCAAAACCTATCAGTCTAGAATTCTATAAGCCATGGGAAAAAAACTTTCAAAAATAAATGTGAGAGGTGCCTGGTGGCTCAGTCGGTTAAGCTTAAGCGGCTGCCTTCATTCACTTCACACGATCCCGGAGTCCTGGGATGGAGCTCCACGTCAGGCTCCCTTCTCAGCGGGGAGGGAGCCTACTTCTCCCTCTTCTGCTGCTCCCCCTGCTTGTGCTCTCTCACTCTCTCTCTGTCAAATAAATAAATAAAATCTTTAAAAATAATCAAATTAAATTAAAATAAAATAAATGTGAAATACTTTTTCAGGAAAACAAAATCTAAGAGAATTTGTTGCCAGCAGATATTCACTACAAGAGATATTAAAAGAAGTCCTTCAAACAGAAGGAAATAAATACCAGATGGAAATGTGAATCCACAAAAAGAATGGAGGACACTAGAAATAAAAATTATGCAGGTATATTAAAAAAAACTTCTCATGTTGTCTTTAGAAGATAACTGACCATCTAAAACAAAAACAAAAACATACTGACATATAAAGAAGTAAAAAATATAACAAACAAGGACAGGAGAGGGGAAATGGAAGTATATTTTTGAAAGGTTCTTATATGTTAGGTAGTATAATATCAGTTGATCAGATCTGATCAGATATAGCAAATTAAAGACATATAAGAAATCCTAGACTAGTAAGTAAAATAAGAGAGATACAACTAAAAGGTCAATAATGGAAATAAAATGGAATCCTAAAGTAAAATGAATACAAAAAGTAGGAAAAGAGGAAGAAAGGAACAAAGAATAATTGTGACAAGTAGAAATTAGCAAGATAGTAGACTTAAATCCAACCCTATAAATGATTACGTTAAGTGCAAATGATTTAAAATTCATATTAAAAGGCAGAGATTGTCAAACTAGATTAAAAAGCAAGATCCAATCACATGCTGCTTTAAAGAAATCCACTTTAAACCCACTTTACAAGATGACTTAAAACTAAAAGAATGTGAAAATATACCAAGCTAGAGTGGCCATATTAATAACAAACAAAATAGGCAACATTTCATAATAACAAAGATGTCAATTCATAAGAAAACATAAAATCCTAAATGTGTACATACTGAATAAGAGCTTTAAAATAAATACAGCAAAAAATGACTGAAAGAAACAGACAAATCTAAAATAATAATTGGAGACTTCAAGGATCCTCTCTCAGTAACAGATGGACTAGACTGAGTAGACAAAAAATCAGTATGGACATAGAAGACCTAAACAACATTATCAAACAACATGACCCAAAACACCCTACTTGACAATAGCACAATGAATTTTGTTTTCATGTGTACATGGAACACTCAGTAAGACAGACTGTATTCTTCCGGACCATAAAACAAATCTCAACATATTTAAAACTACTGAAATATAAAACATATTTTGACCACAATGAAATTAAACTAGAAATCAGTAATAGAGAAATATCTAGAAAAAAATGCAAATATTTGGAAATTAAACACTTCTCAATAACCCAACGGCTAAAATAAATAAATCACAGAAAAATTTTAAGTACTTTGAGGTGGGGGCGCCTGGGTGGCTCAGTTGGTTAAGCAACTGCCTTCAGCTCAGGTCATGATCTCAGGGTCCTGGGATGGAGCCCTGCATCAGGCTCCCTGCTCGGCGGGAAGCCTGCTTCTCCCTTTCCCACTCCCCCTGTTTGTGTTCCTCTCTCGCTGTCTCTCTCTGTGTGAAATAAATAAATAAAATCTTTTTTAAAAAATAAAGAAATAAACACTTTGAGGTGACTGAAAATGAAGTATCTATGGGATGTAGGTAAAGCAGTGATTACTGGAAAAAGTACAGCTTTAAATGTTTATATGGGGGGCGTGGAAATGCCAGAATCAGTGGTCTCACCTTCCATCTTAGGGAAAAAAAAAAGAAAACTAAATGCAAAATAAGTAGAAAGAAAGGAAATAAAGAGTAGAAATCAATGAAACAGACTGAATTTAATGTAATACTCTATTTAGTAGAGAAATGACAAAGAAAAATCAATGAAGCCAAAAACTCTGTTTTTTTAAAAAGATAAGCTTCTAGCTACATTAAGAAAAAATTTAAAAGACACAAATGGTCAATATCGGAAATAGAGGAAATCCTACAGATTTTAATCCTATTTAAATCCCATAGATTTTAAACAATAAGGTATACTATAAATGATCTTATGCCAATTAATTCAACCACTTGAATGAAATGGAAAAAATCTTTGAAAGCCAAAACTACCAAAATTGATTCAAGAAGGAACAGAAAACCAGAAGAAGTCCTATAAAAAAGAAATCCAATTCATAAGTACAAACTTTACCACAAAATAAACTCCAGGTGGGCGCCTGCCTGGGTGGCTCAGTTGGTTAAGCGACTGCCTTCGGCTCAGGTCATGATCCTGGAGTCATGATCCTGGAGTCCCGGGATCGAGTGCCACATCGGGCTCCCTGCTCAGCAGGGAGTCTGCTTCTCCCTCTGACCCTCTTCCCTCTCATGCTCTCGATCTCTCATTCTCTCTCTCTCAAATAAATAAATAAAATCTTTAAAAACAAAAACAAAAACAAAATAAACTCCAGGTTCAAATGGCTTCACTGCTGAATTCTATCAAACATTTAAGGAAAAAATAATAACCAGGTCTGTACAAGCTTTTCCAGAAGAGAACACTTTCCATGTCATGTTATATAGTCAGTATTGCCCTGACACCAACAAATAACACAAAAGAAAACTGCACACCAATATCCTGCATCAACATGTAAAAATCCTTAACAAAATACTAGTACACCAAGTCCAATAAATCCAACTCGATGACCAAGGAATGCAAGGCTGATTTAACACTCAAAAACAAATTCATGTAATTTGCCATATTAACTGAATAATGGAGGAGGGACATAACAATCATCTCAATAAAAGCAGAAAAAAATTTTGACAAAATTCAATACCCATCCACAATAAAAACTCTCAGCAAACTAAGAACAGAAAGAAACTTCACGGGCTCCTGGCTGGCTCAGTAGATCGGGCAGGTGATTCTTAATCTGAGTCTCTGAGTTCAAGCCCCACATTGGACATGATGCCTAGAAGGAAGGAAGGAAGGAAGGAAAAGAGAGAAGAAAGAGGGAGGGAGGGAAGGGAAGGGCAGGGCTTCCTCAACCTGATAAATGGAATCTTTGAATACCTACAGCTAATATTATATTTAAAAAATTAAAAAATTGATTGCTTTTTCCCTATGTTTGATTACAAAGTAAAAATATCTACTTTTACCACCTTAATTCAATATTCTAATGGAGGTCCTAGCCAAAGCAATTAAGAAAAACAAAATAAAAGGTATTCACATCTTGTACACAGAAAGGTAGAAGGAATCTACAAAAAAACTAGAACTAATATGAGTTTAGCATTATAGAATACAAGAATGGAACATTTTTAAAAAGACTATTTTGAGGGTGCCTGGGTGGCTCAGATGGTTAAGCGTCTGCCTTCGGCTCAGGTCATGAACCCAGGGTCCTGGGATCGAGTCCCGCATCGGGCTCCCTGCTCAGTGGGGAGCCTGCTTCTCCTTCTGCTTCTCTCTCTCTCTGTCTCTCATGAATAAATAAATAAAATCTTTAAAAAAAAAAGATTATTTTGATATACTAGAAACAAACACTGAAATTTCAAAATACCATTTCAAGGACATGAAACACCCATGGATAAATTTAACAAGATATACAAGACTTCTACAATGAAAACAACAAAAAATTGATGAGAGAAACTGACATGATGAGAAAAACTGACAAAGACTTAAAAGGAAAGACTGTGTTCATGAATTGAAAGACTCAGTACTGTTAAGATACCAATTTCCCCACTGATCCCCCCTATGGATGCAATACAATCCAATCAGAATCCCAGAGGATTTGTAGAAACTGACAAGCTGATCCTAAAATATTACTCTGTGAGAAGGGGTCCACAGGCTTCACTAGACTGTGAAGGGTCCATGGCACAAAAAGAGGTCTAAAACCCTTTCACTCTTCAAATCTTCCGCTTCCATGTTTACTCCTTCCTAAAACTGATTTGTCTGACAAAGTCTGTGTCCTACAAATCTTCCTTAATCAACTCTTTCCTCAAAATTTTTTCCCACTTGACCAAAGAAAAGTATTTTTCTCAGCCATCACAATCTTATAACATGCCACTTCCCTGGATATAAAAAACTTTGAATGGGGCAAATGCAATTCAAGAATGCATTAACTGAAAGTCTCTTAAGAATAAAGCAAAAAAGAGGGGTGCCTGCGTGGCTCAGTTGGTTAAGCATCTGTCTTCAGCTCAGGTCATGATGCCAGGGTCCTGGGATAGAGTACCACATCACCACATCACGCTCCTTGCTCAGCGGGGAGCCTGCTTCTCCCTCTTCCTTTGCCCCTCCCCCTGTTTGTTCTTTTGCACTCACGCACACTCTCTCTCTCTGTCAAATAAATAAGTAACACCTTAAAAAAAAATAAAGCAAAAAGAAATTTGGAAAAAATACTGAAAAAGGCTGTGCTTTATTTCTTCCAGATATTAACAACGAGACCCCATGCCTTATCTATCACAGAATTACAATTAAGAAATAAGATGGCTGTCATATGGATGTATAAGAATAAGTTTGTATCAGTTAATAAGCAAAAACTCCAAGGTTTTGATAAAAGTAAAACATACACAATATGCAACAACCTAGAAATTAGATCCTTTTGAACTATCAAAACACTTGACGAAAAATTTTTAGATACCATCAACTTAAAAACGTGCAAAGGAGTACATTGTTTTTCAAAATTATTTAGAACACACAAGCAAAAATATTTGGAAGGCCAGTGGACTAAGGTAGCACTAGTTTGTATCCAGTTTTCTCTGTTAATTAAATTATATTTATATAAATATGACCTACTTCTATGAAAGATTTGAACTGTCTGTAAACAGAAATAGAGACTCTCCCTTTTTAATTTAATGCTGCATTTCTGTGAGCAGTTAGAAAATGTTGCTATTGGCATTGTGAAAATATTTATTGCTATGCCAAGTTGTTCTCTATGAACATCTGCTGCTGATTTTGATGGGGGAGGTGAAGGGACATAAAAACCCGATTTAAAACCTACATATCCATTCCTCTAATTCTGCCTGAGTAGCTACATATTATATGCCATGCACTAGTTATACACTGGGAATACAGATGTAAACGGAAACATTTCTGCTCTTTAGGGACTTAATCTGTAGCCAATGGACTCAGATCTGCAAAGATTTACAGCAATTAACAGAGAAGTACATACCATGCTATAGTAGGGGAGAAAGACCATGATGTGATTTGAGAACTACAAATAGCTCAGTATGAAAACAAAGGATACTTTCAGAGGTAATATTCAAATTTGAGAAGCTCTTCAGTCACCCAAACAGAGCCAACAGTAAAGCGTACACATGGTAGGAATAGACATGGAAATTCACCTGGTAAATTATTTAATATTTATTGAGAACCCACTGTGTACCTGATACTATATAAGAAATGTGGGAGAAAGAAGGAAAAATTAGCCATGAAGGATCTTACCATCAAACGGGCAAGAGACAGAGAAGTAAACGAACCACAGCATTAGTCCATGTGATAAAATCTACAAAATATATATACAAAGTCTTATAGCATTAGCCCATGTGATAAAATCTACAAAATATATATACAAAGTCTAAACAAAACAAACAAACAAACAAAAACCAGGAACAGAGGGAAGAAGGTTTTAGCAAAACAGTAATGCTACAGATGTCTCTAAAGGTGAATAGGAATGACGTAGACAGAGAAAGGGAGAAGTATAGAAATAAAGATAAAGTAAAAACAAAGCAATTCCGATAAAAGCTGGAGGGAACAGGGAAATACGGTAAAAGAAACAGAAAAGCCAGATCACCAAGAGCAATTAGTAGTAAGCAATCAAGCCATAAGCCACAGAAGGGTTTCAAGCATGAGTAAGATCAATCACTCTATCAAGCAGAATGAAAGATATACTAGGAGTGGAAGCAGGGAATATGGCAAAACTGAAGAGAACATCAATATGTAGTTCAGGGATGATACAGATAGAGATAATTTAGAATGTATACAAAGCAAGAAGACAAAGGAAAGGACACTTGGAATTAGAAACAGGGAAGACAAGGAAGAGACGGTGGGAAGAGGGGGTGTTTCAAAGATGTTATGTGGATATTTATTCTATAATTACATATTAAACTTTGCTGTGTATTTTTATGTACTATATGTCAAATTTTAAACAAATTTTAACAGAGGAAGAGGTTGCTCAAGTAAGGTAATAGTAAGGAAGGAAAAGAAAGGAAAAAGTAAGAAACAAGTACGAGTTAGAACTAAGAGAACTTAGTGACCAATTAGATAAAGAAAAGGAACAAAACTAGGAATCCCAATCAGGTCTCCCATTTCAGAGTCTAAGTGGAGGGTGAAGCTATTTACCCAGGCAGGACTTAGAGGAGATAACTCTTGGTTTTGTGAGAGGAAGAATTCAATTTTGGACATGTTGAAGTTGAGATGCCTGAATGACATTCACATGGAGATACATGTAGTAGGTTTTTAGATATATAGGCCAAAAACTCTGAAAAAAAGTCTTGATTGAAGACAAAACTTTGGGTACCATGAGCTTATAAGCAGTACAGCAGTTAAGTCTGTAACCTTGAAAAAGGTTAGTCAAGGAGACCCAAGAATATCATGAAAGTAACAGAAGGCTAAAGACAGATGAACTGGAAGAATTTTTAAAAGAAGACCTGAACTTAAATGAGATTTTGAATTATTAGCAACATCCCTTTGACATAAAAGAAATCTTATATAAGTCCAAATATCTTTTCTTAAAATGATAGCTTTTCAAATTCTCACTTGATTGTTGAAGAAAACAGCCTATCTTTTCCAAAGACAAAGCTATAAATGACAGAAATGTCCATTCATATAAGCCATTTCCCCTTGTACACCATTTAGCAGAATTCACTTGAAATTCAATCATCTTTCCCTCCTAAATCTCAGTCAAAATAAGATTTGGGACAACTTAATTATGATTCCAAGACTATATCTCTCTACCATCTGGCTCAGCCATCACTTGGTTTTTGGTAGAACCAGAAGGTAAATCTGATGCAAACTTGATTTTACATGTACCTGCCAGAAGGTGGGTTGACTGTTACAGCACCTAATGGCAGGTAGCTGAAAGGAATTGGCAATTCAGTTCTGCCTACTCATAAACTCTAGAGATAGCAGGAATATAGTGGGTAAAATTAGATTTATGCTAAAAAAAAATCCTGCATTTTTAAGTAACACAACTGTAAAGAGTCCCTTACTTCCCCAAGAATAAAATATTAAAAAGTAGAATTAGTTTGCATTTATGTATTTATGTATTATGGAAATACTGTAATGCAAATAAAATAGTTACTATAACTACATCTGATAATGAAATTATGTTCAGTACTTGTTAGTCTCATGGCACCCAGCAGAAACTAGGCTTTCAATAAGCACAAAATAATATACACTGACCACTAATGAACAATACAAATGAATACCAATGAATTCAAAATAGTTTGTTTTGAGTCTGAGATTTCTTTCTATGTTAATGCCTGAAAATAAAAGAATACCACTTTACAGTGATTTATATAGCTACGTACTCATAAAATGAAATTTTGTGATTCAAAATAAGAATTACATTAACATGACACAAATACTTCTGGCAAAGTGATTCATAAAATTTGGGGAAAATGTCATACCTTACGTTCCCATATGCAGTGCTTATCTATTTACGTCTAAAGTAAGATGATTCTGAGATTTATTCTTGAAATACATTTTTGTTTCTTGTCAGAGCACTCAGAGAATACTATAAGCTTTAAAAAGATACAGTTTTCAAAAAAATGGTTAACACTGGCCTTTCCATCATGTTTTATCTCATTCAGAAAACAAAGATTACACCAGCCGAGTAAAACCATTCTCTTTACAACTACAAAAAGTATCTAGTAATTATCAGTTGAGCTAGAACAGATTACTTACAGGAGACAAACCTATTTAAGAAAAACACAAAACACTAAAGAGCCTTAGGAATGAACAGTGATGCACACGTGTGTTCAACAAATTATTGGTTACCTACTACATATAAAGCACCATACTAGGTGCAGTAGGAGAAACAAGAAGTAAAACATTCCATCACTATTTACAAACTTAAGGCCATTGTACCATAAGACTTAAAAAAGCAACATGAGAAATTATAAGGCAACATATGCTCTAATATCGAACTAGTAATCTGAACAATAAGATCTGAGGAGAGATCACATCCAACTCTTCTGAAGGCACTTCAAGCCCACGTACTTAGCGTAGTTTTTACTAGCAACTCAAAACAGATTCTTAAAATTACCATAATTTCAAAAAAGTAGCAGCATTGGGGCAGCATCTCACTATTCAGCCCCTTCAGCTGGAGAAGGGGGAGAAGGAATAACTGGGTAGGAAATTAGAATGACCACTAGGCTCACTTCCTTAGGTCTACAGTTCTTCCTTCCTTTAAAGAACATACAAAATCTGAAATACAGTGAATGTGTGAAAACTGAAACTCATAAAGCACTGAACTGTTGTCTAAGGCAATGGTTTTCAAACACTGATGAACATCTAAATACATCTAGTAACATCCAAATGACCGGACAACTTGATAATCACATAGATGCCTACCTACTATTTCAGACCTTTGTAATCAGAATCTATAAAGTGCAGTCAGGGCATGTGTATTTTGAGCAGCTTCCCAGGTGTTCTGATGCACAGTGTGAGAATTAAATGTTATGTGATTAAGTACACAATCTTCAGTGGCAAGGAAACCTGATTTCAAATGCCTGTTCTAATACGTACTAGCACTGGGACCACCAACTATCTCCCTAACACTATTTCTAATCCATAAGAAGGAGGACATGCCACCCAAATATATCAAATGGCTGTTGGGAGGATTAAGGAGGACGATACATAAAATGCTTAATATAATTTCTAGGACATTTAGTAAGCACTGAACGAATTCATTGAACAAACATTTATTTAGCACTTACACAGTATTACATGAGAAACATCTCATTAATTTATTAAGTATTAATAAATATGGCAACTCTGCAATGCTGTTAGGAATCTCTCCTAACCAGGAAAGTCTTCCCTGAACTGAACAGGCAGTAGTAACTGGATGAAAACGAAAAGAAGTGCATTTCCAAGCAGAGAAAGTATCATAACCAAAAGCCACGTACTTGAAGCAGTACAGAAAGAACAGAGTAATTAGGGGAGAAAGGAATGCCAAAACACACTGTGGGGATGAGGTTGGAAAGGTAACTAGGGACCCAAACAGGTTAAGGATTTTAGTTCCTCTTAAAAACAATGAAAGTCACTAAAGGGCTTTACACATGAAGACAATGTGATTAGCTCTGCATTTTTGAAAAAGTCACTCAATCTGGTGTGGAAAACTACAGATCCAGCCACAGTAAATGCAAGTAACCCATAATTAGGAAGCTGGTTGTAATTCAGGTGAGAGATGATGATGGTTGGAAATAGAGTACTAGTAGTGAAAAGGAAGAGTGGACATTTTCAAGAGGCAAGTTAATAGACTTCAAGAAAGATTAATATGGGTCATGCAAGACAGGAAGATGTCACACTTCTACTCCTATAGAAAGGAATGATGAAGCTAGTTACTCGAGTTAAACACAGTAAGAGGACCTGGGGGGGGGGGGGGGCGTAAATAATGAATTTCAAACACGAGTAGTGTATTGTTCAGAGGTATTCTATTGTATAGAAGTACAATGTGTCTGTTTTTATTGAGTGTTTATGGATCTCAGAGACAAAAGAATAGGTAGGTTTTGGCATGTGTGTAAAATGGGTCTGAACAGAATGAAGGTCCTTACCTTCCACCAGGTTCCTTCCCTTTACACAATCCTCCAAGTGTCTTTTATGACTAATATTGTCTCAAGAATTCTACTTATATACTCAGCTGATAAACCATTTTTAAGCTTTAACATTAATATTTATATTGAAGAATAAGACAGGAAGCCAAACAAAAAAGGCCTGCAAAGTCTAGAAGGAAGCTTCAAGTACCTGACTTTCAAGCCATTACCAGAAAATGATCGGGTTTTAAAGTGACAGGCTTGGAGCATTCTCGTTAAACCATGTTAAATTTCCAGAACGGATAAAACTTATTATTCACAGAATCCAATTTGTTAAAAAAAATAAAAGTCATCATACAAATAATGCCTGAATTTGATCTACAAAAAACTAGTTTGCACTTACAATTTTAAGTCACTACTGACATGGCACTTTTAAGTCACTCGAGTCCAGTCTCATTGAAGACTGTTATAGGGGTTGACCTGACAGTATTGGTCTCCTTAATTAGCGATCAGAGGTACGTATTCAGTCGGATCCCAAGAAGTTTTGCAAGCTTTACCGCTCTAAACCTTCCTCCACCCTTTCTCTCCCGCTTAGAAAAACAAGAGTGCAGGAGCCACCGAGGGGGGTGTTGGGTCTTCACAAAACACCTGCCCCACCCACCTTACACACAATAACCTTCCGTTCCAGAACTATAGCTAGTCTGAAAAGGACGCCTGGCGGTAGGGCGCTGTTCCGTAACCCAGGTAATCAGCTGCAGACCTCAGAACTGACTGGAGCTGTCTCACCCCGTCGCGGAGTAGTGTCCAATTTCCCAAAAGGGAACCGAGATCTCCACCGCGGAAACCGGAGCTCCAGGGCCTGAGAGAGGGCTCTCCCTCCCGCAGATGACTCCGGCCCTGGTCTCCCGTCGCCTCAAGGCCTCTTCGGGGGACTCGGGCCTCTCGGATCTGCTCCCCCGAGCTCGCCGCTCCTCCAGCCCGGCTTCGCGCGGGCGCCCACTGTTCCGGCCCGCAGCCGGCAGGCCAGTCACCAGGCAACAATCACCAGCTCTAAGGGCCTTGGGAAGGCCTACCTTGGGTGCAGGTCCTTCCCCATTCTCTCCGCGCTAGCCTTAAGAGCCCAGGAGTGTGGCAGGTGAAGGAGATCGCCCGGTGCCTGTGGGCGGTCACTCACCTCTTCTCCTCTTTCCCGGGAGGGGCGGTGCTGGGGCTTGTTTCCCCCGCCCCCCCAAACGCTTCCTAGGGGCTCCTGCTCAGCCTCAGAGCCTGGCTGCTGCCACCGGCTTTACTCCATAGCCTCCTGCACCCGTGCGGCCTCAAAGGCAGGAGGCGGAGGAGGGAAGGGGGAGGGGAGGGGAGGGACCGGGGAAGAAGAGTACGGGAGGGGGAAGAAGACCTAAAGACCGGCCGGCCTGGGCATGACGTCACTTCCGGCAGGTTCGGAAGGGGCGGGCCTATGCGCCTTGGGCCCCGCCCCAACCTTGTACTCGGGGGCGGGGTTACGAGTCTCGGGAGGAGCCGGAGCGCGAGTTGGTGGCGGTTTTTTTTGACCCCGCGGTTCGGTAACCTTGGCAGCCAGAGCCGGCTTCCCGGGCCCGACCGAGCTGGCCGAGTTTTGTGAGCCGTAACGGTGCCTTCTGCCGGAAAAAGAGGACAGAGAGCCCTATAGATCCTAACCAAATGTGTCCTGAAGGGAAGGGCAGCTCTCAGGAGCGGGTGGTTTGGGCTTGGCTCCCGAGGGCCCGCCCTTTTCCAGCCCACCTGCCCTTCCTGTCCTGGGTGAAGAATCGCGCTCCGCTTTTTCCCGAGCTACTCTCTCTGGGCTGTCCAGGAAGGCAGTGCTTCACAAACATTAATATGCACACGAATCATCTGAGGACTTTGTTAAAATGCACTTTGGATTCAGGAACAGGGTCTGATACTCTCCCTTTCTAATAAGTGTCCAGATGACGCCAGGCTACGCTTAGAACAACAAAGGGTTAAAGGACGAGGTGGCAATCACGAGAATCATATCCTTAACCCAGCCTACTTGTTTATGAAAGTTAGAGACACAGATGGTCATACCGTTGTCTGCACCGATCATAGACTCAGCCTTTTCCACCCCACTCCACCCTACCCTTTTACCCACTCGCCCATCACTCCCTCGCCTCCTCCTCTAATTGCTCCCTTTTCACTCCTCACCCTCTACCCCTTACTCCTGTCTCCGCACGATTCACAGGGTCTTCGGCTAATATTTCAAGGATAAACAGATGGACAGTTTCTGTTACGAAAGACATTTGAAGGTGATGGGGCTTTTATTTGTCATTTTGTCATAACATCAGAACATTATGTAAAATTGGGCATCCTGTTTCCAGTCAAAGGAGGAGAGAGCTTAAATTCTTGGATTCTAATAACAAAAGACCTAGAAACAACAGTCTAGATGTTTCAACTTATTCCCTTATTCTTAAAATTGTTTAATTAAAAATTCATTGGGGTAGAGAAGAATGAGGAGTGGCTGCTAATGTATGGGTTTCTTTTTGAAGGGATGAAATGATCTGAAATTAAATAATAGTGATGTTGCACAACTTTGTGAGTGTACTAAAAAAAGAACTATTGAATTCTACATTATAAAAGGGTGAATTCTGGGGTGCCTGGTTGTTAGAACAGGTGACTTTTGATCATGGGGTCATGAGTTCACATGCCCCACCTTGGGCATAGAGCCTACTAAAAAAATAATAATTTAAAAATAGGGACCCCTGGGTGGCACAGTTGGTTAAGCAACTGCCTTCGGCTCAGGTCATGATCCCAGGATCCTGGGATCCAGTCTCACGTTGGGCTCCCTGCTCATTGGGAAGCCTGCTTCTCCCTCTCCCCACTGCTCATCCTCTTTCTCACACTCCCTCTCTCTCTCTCAAATAAATAAAATCTTTTTAAAAAAATTTAAAAAATAAAGGTGAATCTGTGGTATGTGAATTATATATATATCAATGAAAAATTTTACTGTCTCCAATGAATTGAAAAAATGTGTATATATTATTAAAAAGTTCACAAATACATGTAATAAAAAGTGAACACAAAGGTTAATTGTTTGAAAGTTAGCCTTCTAGACCTTTCTATTTATTTACATATATTTGTGTATAATTCAGGAATTCATTTTTATATAACTAAGATGATAGTATACACATTTTCTACTTGCTCTTCATTTTTGTTTTGTTTTTCCTACTTAATGAAATCCATCCATGCTATAAATCTCATTCTTCCAAATTGGCTGTTTAATATTCCACAGGAAGGCTATGACATAATTGATTTAAATGTTCTCAGGTGATGAATATTTTTATTGTTTTCAGGTTTTCATTATTCCCACAAACTGTTCCTTACAGAACAACTGACAGATAAATTGATTAGTTTTGTTCAGCTCCTTGACCTAGATCTCTTTCATAAGAGCTTGCCATTGGTCAAGAAAGGCAAAAAGAAGAAAGAAAAAGCAAAGAGCCTCATGAAGCCACAACTATAATAATCAAGACTCCAATGTGTGCGTGCATTCCTTTTAAATATGCCCTAAAATAATATTCTTCAAGATTAAGTGTAACTAGTAGTTAATCATGTAACACTGAGGGTATATAAATTCACACAATAATCTATTTCATATCAGTGAAGCAAGTTCCTGGGTTTACTCTGTTTTTATTGGCAGACAAACATGGTGCAGTCTTAGTAAATAGATTATGGTTTACATAAGATGGGAGGAAAAGAAACTTAAGAGAGACACTGGCAACAGATACGCCATATAAAAGCATAACGTTGTCAAAACTGGGAAACTTACATATTTTTGTGTAATCTAAATTTGTAAGAAACATGTTTAATTTTTTTTCTTTTCAGGATGCTCTGGTCCTTTTCAGTCAGTTATGGGGTGGTATTATTCACTCCCTTCAGACTCAAGTGGAAATAAAAAGGAGATATCATTTATGAGCATACAAAGACTATTTTACTGGTTCTGTTGCTGTTGATGCAGTATTAAGTCATCCCTGGCAAAATACATGCCTAAGTAGTGCAATGACACCTCACTTCTTAAAGGAGTTTGTCTTTGCCACGTTCTAATGAATCATAAAGTATTTGAACTAGTAGGAATGAAGCTATTGAAAAATGAAAAGGAATTAGAATTTGAAGATTCAAACAGTAGTCTCTACAGTTTTCTAGACAATAAATCATCTTATATTTTTTGCAAAAGAAGAAAAGGATTCTGGGAATGGGTTAACTGATGAAATAAAAGCAAAGGAATCTTTAAGGTTAGTGTTAGCCAATATACTGTAATATATTGTGTTTAGACTCTAACAGAACAGGCTTCATTGAGCTCAACTTAAATGTTATGCTTTCAGTTTTATTCAGAAGCCAATAAAAGAAAAGCCATGTGAAAATTAATCCATGTCTGTGTTTGCTCTAAAACCGTTATGGAAGACATTACCACATAAATTTTTTTCAGAATTTATACAAGGAAGAACTTGTATCTTCTTTGATGAATTATATGCTTTATAATTTTGAAAAGTGACTTACCCAAAGTAAAAATAGCCAAGGTTATCTGGAAACTCACAGTAAAAATTTTCTATTACATCATAGTAATCATGTTAACTTTAGAATTAGTATATATTCTTTCTCTTTATTTACAATCCTAATTTGTCCTCTTCTGGTGACATTCTATTATCTAATAAATTTATTACTTGTGTTTTTTATTGTAAGCTCCCTGAAATCCTTTGTGGAAATAGGGAATGTCTAAATAAGTTTTAATAAGTTAAAATGTATATTTGAAATTTGATCCCACATATAATATAATAGAAAAGTCCACATATTATTTCTTAACAGACGAGATGAAATGATTTCAAATCCTCTAGCACAAGAGATTGGTGAGGAAAGAATAGAGGAACCTATTCATACAATGAGTGGGAATATGGCTTTACCTCCAAATATCATAGTTGATAAACCTGTTCTCTCACTTTCAAAAAAAGGTAATTTCAGTTTTCATTATTTTTTCCAGAACTTTGTAAGGAAGAACTGATTTTTTAAAATATTTAGAACAGTTTTAGGTTCACAAAAAATTGAGCAGAAAGTAGAGTTCCCATGTATCCCCTGCCCCCATAGGTATCAACATCCTGTACCAAAGTGATATATTTGTTAAAATCTGTGCACCTACTTTGATACATAATTATCACCCAAAGCCTATAGTTTACACTAATGTTCACTTTTCGCGTTGTATATTATACGGGTTTTGACAAGTGTATAATGACATGTATCTGCCAATAGAATCATACAGAATAGTTTCATTGTCCTAAAAATCTTCTCTGCTTCACTTATTCATCTTTTTTTCCTTCCCCCTAACTGCTGGTAACCACTGATCTCTTTACTGTCTCCAAAAATTGACTTTTCAAATATGATAAAAGTAGTGTATTTTGTGTATTGATTCTCTACACCTCTATTAGCGTTTCCTTCTACATCATAATTATATCACACAGGACAGGTGAGGCAACATAGATCCAATAACACTTATTTTTTACAATGACCATGATCAGATTAACTGAGGTGCTATAGGCCATACTACCAGAAAAAAGACATGTAGACTCATTACCAGTCCTTACTCTTTGTAATCCAAGACCATCTTCTACGACCCTTCCCAAACATCTCCCTACCCTTTACCTTTCAGGACAAAACTAAGCAATCTGTTGCTCTACTTCTCTTTACTATTTACTTCATCTACTTGTGGTTTTCTCCTTATGATGCCACTAAAGGTAGAAAGAAGAGTCCCATACCCAGGGCAGTTAAGAGGGATGCATACATAATTCATTAATGGTTACATCTTTTATTGCATTTGGTCAAACCATTACAGAAGCAAGACAAGAATGATTTGCACCTTGGAGGAGCAAAAGATGATAATAATTAGGAGACGTGTGATAAGGGAAAGACAAAGTGCCCAAAGAAAGGGCAATAAGAAGAGAAGAGGGACTGGAAGAGAACTCTGAGGAATACTAGTAGACACTCAGAAGAAGAGGAGCCAAGCAAAAGTGATTCTTATCTACTACAAATAAAAAAAAAGTTGTCCCATCATTTACCCTTGAGGATATAAGGTACCTCTAGAAATTCTTAACTAAAGATGGGTGTAATTTATCAGTAAATATGTTAATAAAAATAGTTTCCAGTTACTGGGCCTTTCCCTTGCTAAGCAATCTGTTATGCATTTTGTATGTATTATTTATAATCTAACAATAGGTCTGTAAAGTAAGGGTTAAAACTCTCATTTTATAGTTAGGGAAACTGAGACTCAGAAGGATAAATAAATACCTAAGGCACAGTAGGAAAAGAAAGCTGGCATTCTGATGTACTTTTTGAAATGTTATTATTATTGAATATGAAACATTCAAATAGTCCTACAGGTTTTATTAACGAAAACTAGGAGTTCCCTACCCTTCTCCTCTCACTCATGTCCCCCTCCCCAAGACAACAATTTACAACTTGTATCTCATATTTCTAAATAGCATGCTTATAATGCCATCTCACGATCTTTTCGGTTTTAGGTACATCTATTAATTTTCTACAGAGGAGAATGTTGTTTTAGGTCTCTTCCCTCCCTAATATATATCTCCCAAACACTTCATTTTTTAAAATTTTATTTATTTTAGAGAGAGTGAGAGCACGAGTGGTGGAAGGGGCAGATGGAAAGGGAGAGAATCTCAAGCTGACTTGGCACTGAGTGCAGAGTCCACTCAATCCCACGACCCTGAGATCATGACCCGAGCCAAAACCAAGAGTCAGACACTCAACCGACTGAGCCACCCAGGCCCTCCCAAAATACTTTAAGTGGTACATATGTTTTTATATACTCTTTTATATGTGATATATTTAACAGAAAATGTTAGATGAAATTAGGAGGAATATGTGTAGATTTAATACTATTGCATTTAGCCAGTAATTTTAAGCATTAAGTCACAAAAGAATAAACTATTAAGATTTGTCAAAATTAAAAAGAGAGTTTTTTATGTTAAAACAAAGATCAGCCAAGTCTGGGAACCACTGCTTTAGTTTAGACTGATTATTTTATAGATAAAGAAACAGACTTAGAGAAATTAGGTAATTTGCCAAGTTTCCACACTTAACTAATGACAACAAGATTCAGACTTAGATTTCCATATTTTTATCAGTGTTTTATCATTACTGTTGCAGCAAAGTATTGCTAACATGAAATGAGATTGAGTGAATTGTATTTGGTATGTTTGCTCTTTGTCACAACTGAATGTGTCAGCCTTCAGAATAGAAAAACAAAAATTATTTTAGTTGTTCTTCTAACAAAAGCATAGTTTTCAGAGGAGTTTTTAATAGGTTACTAATAAGAAATCTATCTTCAGGGGCGCCTGGGTGGCTCAGTCGTTAAGCGTCTGCCTTCGGCTCAGGTCATGGTCCCAGGGTCCTGGGATCGAGCCCCGCATCGGGCTCCCTGCTCCACGGGAAGCCTGCTTCTCCCTCTCCCACTCCCCTGCTTGTGTTCCTTCTCTCGCTGTGTCTCTCTCTGTCAAATAAATAAATAAAATCTTTAAAAAAAAAATCTATCTTCAAAAGTCTTTTAAATCTAGTAGTTTGGGTTTGTTGTTGTTGTTGTTGTTCATTTTTGTTTGTAAAAAGCCTTGCAAAAGATAACTAACTTTAAAATTGACCGACTGCTCTTGTATTTAATGTAAAAAAAATTCACTTGCTTAGAATATAAATTTTCAAACCAAAATTTTTTGGAGAAAGTGCATTCGGAAGTTTCTCCAATTTCTAACAAATTAGGCATGCATGGAGTTTTCGTTGTTGTTATCCACTGAAATCTGATTTTTCTGTGATCCTCAAGCACAAAACAACCCCATCAGACATATTAACAGACATAAAATTAGGAATAAAACAATATAGACACTATCTGGTTTAATAAAATTAAATAATTAGCTGGCCAACAAGAACATTTAAGCCATTTTCTATTTGGCAAAATATGACTGGTTAGAGGTCCGGGCTGGCTCAGTTGGCAAAGCATGTGACTTTTTTTATGTTTCAAGTTTTTATTTAAATTCTAGTTAGTTAACATATAGTATATTAGTTTCAGAGAAGAATTTAGTGTTTCAACACTTGCATATAACATCCAGTGCCCATCACAATAAGTGCCCTCCTTAATATCCATCACATATTTAGCCCATCTCCCCCACCCACCTCCCCTCCAGCAACCCTTAGTTTGTTCTCTATAGTTAAGAGTCTCTCTTATGGTTTACCTCTCTCTCTTTTTTTTCTTTCCCCCACGTTCATCTGTTTTGTTTCTCACATTTCACATATGAGTGAAATCATATGGTATTTGTCTTTCTCCGACTCATTTCACTTAGCATAATACTCTCTAGCTCCACCCACACTGTTGCAAATGGCAAGATTTCATTCTTTTTGATGGCTGAGTAATATTCCATTGCATCTGTACACCACCTCTTCTTTACCCATTCATTGGTCAATGGACATTTGGGCTCTTTCCATAATTTGGCTATTTTTTTTCAAAGATTTTTATTTATTTATTTGACAGAGAGAGACACAGTGAGAGAGGGAACACGAGCAGGGGGAGTGGGAGAGGGAGAAGCAGGCTTCCCGCTGAACAGGGAGCCCAATGCGGGGCTCAATCCCAGGACCCTGGGATCATGACCTGAGCTGAAGGCAGACACTTAATGATTGAGCCACCCAGGCGCCCCCATAATTTGGCTATTGTTGATAAGAGCATGTGACTCTTAGGGCTCCTGGGTGGCTCAGTTGGTTAAGCATCTGCATTTGGCTCAGGTCATGATCCTGGGGTCTTGGGATAGAGCCCCCCCTCCCATTGGGCACCCTGCTCAGTGGGGAGTCTGCTTCTCTCTCTCCCTCTGACCCTCCCCGCCTACTCATGCTCTCATTCACACTCACTCGCTCTTTCAAATAAATAAATAAATGAATAATCTAAATAAATAAATAAATAAATAAATAAATAAATAAATAAATAAATAAAGCATGTGACTCTTGATCTCAGGGTTGTAAGTCCAAGCCCCACGTTGGGTGTAGAACTTATTAAAAAAAAAAAAAAAGAAAGGCTGGTTAAAGGTATGCAATTGGCAACACACCTATATAAATTTCATCCAAGAAATAGGAGTATTAGTTCCTCTATTTTTGAGAAAAGCCATTTCTTAATTTCCAAATAACTGTAGAAACTACTTCACTTGAGCTGAGGACTGCCAGCAGTGGTAAAGCAGTGTGATCACTGCAGGTTTCATTGCAAATTTGCGTTTGTTTGACACGAACAGTTAAGGTGACCCACCTTTGCTGACATTTGTTTGCTTTTTACAGTTATCTGGTTTTTTACTAATAATATCGTGACTAATATTTCATGTGTTGTTTTAGAAATGTTAGGGTACAGAATAGCACCTCTCCCTCATCTCTGTGGGGTAGGTGTCAGGAATGCTGATATTCCGAGGAGTATCAGCTAGAGCAACTCCACTGTTAATATGTTTTACTTGACTTCCAGAATATGTTTGGACAAAGGTTTCCTCAGTGGAAACAAAGTTTGCATCCTACTGAACACACTGTATTCCTCCTACCGAAACATTTGCACACTTAATGAAATTGCCTGTTTACTCACTTGTCTTTATTCCCACTAGAGCGTGAGGTACTTAGGGACAGTCCTTTCCTTGTTCATCATTGTATCCCCATTGAGTGGCACAGGGCCTAGCTGTTGGAAAGTGTGTAAATGTTTAATGGATGAGCGGCGCAAGTACAGTCTCCTCATTGAATAAATATTTTCTTTTTATATATAGATTCTATACATACACACCTATATGCACATATATATGTGTGTATATAGGCCATCCCAAACACTGGATAGACTGTACATTCATCAAATGCAGAGTCTATCCCCCTTGTATCCTGCACTCAGCACAATGATCACTGAGGATGAAGTGCTTCATAAAGATAACCACGGTGATGGTATGTGTTGCCACAATATCCTTCTTGAGTTTGGGAGGGGCCTGGGTGGTTCAGTTGGTTAAGCGGCCGACTCTTGATTTTGGCTCAGGTCATGATCTCAGGGTCCTGGGATCTAGCCCCGTGTGGGGTTCTGTCCTCAGTGGGGAGTCGGTTTGTCCTTCTCCCTCTCTGTCTGCCCCTCCCCCACACCCCCCTGCTCTCTCTCTCAGATAAATAAATAAGTCTTTTAAAAAATATATCCATCTTGAGTTTGATTTCTCTACACAGAACTAGCTATTCTGTTTATCATCACTGCCTTGGGCTAGTATGTTCTAGACATGCACATTTCTCTGCTCTGTCTCCTTCAGATCCTTGTTTAAATATCATCTTTCCAATGAGAGTTTCTGCACATCTTATTTAAAATTGCAATACTACCCCATCTTGCACTGCTTCTCTTCTTTTCTGCTTAATTTCTCTCCATAGAACTTACCACTAACCAACACACTACATATTTCACTTTTTGTTTATGTGTTTGTTTGTTTATTGCCCCCTCCCCCACCATAGAATATAAGCTCCATTAAGGCAAGGATTTTTGCCTTTTTGGGTTACCATTATATCCTTGGCACCTAGAACAGTGCCAAGCACAAAATAGGTCTCAATAAATATTTGTTGAATAAATTAATGTTCTGCCTTGATGCTCTTGAAGAATACTCTTTTTTCCAGATTTGGACTTATTTATAATATATCTACTTGTATTTCTCAGTGACTTCATAAAATTTGCCTTTCCCATTTCATAAGTGGCTATCCTAGCCTCCTTACTTACAGTATGGCTGCTGAAGGTCCACTAGTTTTTATGTATTTTTTTCTAACACCTGTTCAGTGCCATGCCAAAAGTTTGGTACTAACAAACGTGGAATGATTGATTAGAGGCTATTTATGAACTCAAGTTTTTACTAAAATACTGTTAATTTGATTTATTTTTGGTCATTAACTCAAAGGTAGCAAACTGAGATGCCTTTAGGAGCCAGACAGATCAGAAATCTAGGGAGTACTTAATTATCAAACATGTAAACATATATGTACCATTGTTTTGCTTGAAATGTATGGCCTTCTCAGGCTATTTTTCCTTTTCCCACTTAACACAGAAATATAAATATGTATAGGGAAATTGATTTTTACTATAGTAAAACCAACAGAAAAGTATCAAAAAAAATGGTAACTGAGACCCTGCCACACTGTTAGGGATACAATGGAGTGGTAGGGTTTGTGGTGAACTGGAAATGACATGCCAATTCAAAAGGGGTATCCATTAATTCATATCAACTCTCTGTGGTCAGGCATTTGAATTCAAACCCAATGTTTTATGAGATCTTGTGATTTTTTTTATAGGGAAGCTTGAAACTCAACATTTTACATGAAATCTGTCATTTTTATACAAGTTAATTTTATTCGAAATACTTTATAACCAAACAAACCATAGCTGTGGTCCAAATTTAATGCATAGGCTACCAGCTTGGGAACTCTGCAGGAGATTTACTATAGCTACTACTTCTATAATTTTGTTTGATTTATAGGAAAAACAAAACATTAATTATGATCTCATGATTAGGATAATGAAAAATTTCATTAACTCTTAAAAGGAATAACCAGGGAGCGCCTGGGTGGCTCAGTTGTTGAGTGTCTGCCTTCGGCTCAGGTCATGATCCCGGGTCCTGGGATCGAGTCCCACATCGGGCTCCCTGCTCAGCGGGAAGCCTGCTTCTCCCTCTCCCACTCCCCCTGCTTGTGTTCCTGCTCTCGCTGTCTCTCTCTCTCTCTCTCTCTCTCTCTCTCTCTGTCAAATAAATAAATAAAATCTTTTAAAAAAAAAGGAATAACCAAAAACCCAAGTTGAGATTAACCTACTACTATATTTTAATTTAAAAATAAGAAATACAGTTGTCTGTGCTGCTTACATAAAATTGTAATTAGGTAATCTCATGTTCTCTCAGGTACAATAATTCATAAGCTTGACTAGCAGTTTTTTGTATTTGGAATTAACCCCTTGTTGGCTTTAAAAGCTAGATCAGGGGCATCTGGGTGGCTCAGTCAGTTAAGCAGCCAACTCCTGATCTGAGGGTTGTAAGTTCAAGCCCCATGTTTGGCTCCACGCTGGGTATGCTGCCTACTTAAGAAAAATATAAATGAGGGCGCCTGGGTGACTCAGTTGGTTAAGCGACTGCCTTCGGCTCAGGTCATGATCCTGGAGTCCCGGGATCGAGTCCCGCATCGGGCTCCCTGCTCGGCAGGGAGTCTGCTTCTCCCTCTGACCCTCTCCCCTCTCATGCTCTCTCTCTCTCTCGCATTCTCTCTCTCAAATAAATAAATAAAATCTTTAAAAAAAATAAAATAAAAAAAGAAAAATATAAATGAATAAATAAATAAATAAAAACTAGATCATATTATTTTATAATAGATAATAAAATCAATATGGCTCATGACTTTGATGTCTATTTAAAGGTTAATTTTGAAAAGAAAAATTGTAATTTAGTAAATTTAAATTATCTTAGCATTAAATTCATTCATTATATCATATTAAGGTAACTTTTATATTATTTAGATATGGAAGAATTTTATAATATTGGTTGAATGTGTGTATGTTATCAATCTGATGGTTACTTACTTTTGTTTCTAAGCTGTGGAAGATGTTTGGAAACAACAGACATTTCTATGTATTTTTTGACCGATTCACCTTCCATTCTTGGAAAATATGTTGAAGCCTCCTGTTAAAACACAAAATCTTCAATTAAGTAAAGAGGAGGATCTTATTCTCTCAAACACTTGATCTTATTCTCTCAAAGAGTTTATTCCAAGCTTATGTTTACCTGGTAAGTGACCATTTTTTTAAAAGATTTTATTCATTTATTTGAGAGAGAGAGAGAGAGAGCACGAGCAGGGGGAGCAGGCAGAGGGAGAAGCAGGCTCTCTGCTGAGCAGGGAGCCCGATGTGGGGATCAATCCCAGGACCATGGGATCATGACCTGAGCCGAAGGCAGACACTTAACCGACTGAGTCACCCAGGTGCCCCTGCAAGTGATCATTTTTATTGTTAAAAAATTTATAACTAAGAAATCCTTTCACATATTTTGCCCTTTATATGTTAAGTTGTAAGAACATATCCATACATATAAACTGGCATCTCTGTTTTATAATCACTGTGAATTCTCATTTGATCTAACATAGAAAATCACTGGTTATGACCTGTGAGATCATTGGAAATCAGAGTGGTTTCATTCATATGAATTCAGTAATGACTTGTCAATCATCCATTCCCTGTGCCACCCTGAGTGTTTTCCAAAGTTTCATCATTCGTTTTATGACCCTAAAATAATATAACCATCACAGTTTCTACCAGTTTGTTTATTCCTGCCCTAAAAGACTCTTACCATCTAGTAGAAGCGATATTCATGGAACAAAACATTACAGTCCAACGAGATAAGCCCTATCATAAAATCAGCCTCATTTGTAGAGATGTTCAGGGAACCATATAACCTGAATGAGGCTCCCTTCTCCTTCCTTCCTATCACCAAAGTATTTGTCGCTCCTGAACAAACTAGCTTCTAGGAACTCTAAGTCTAAAACCTTGGGTACTATTCATGGAGACCCTGATATCTGATGCCTTCTCCCACATGGGCCAAACAAGAAAAGAACATTAGACTCCAAGGCTGAGGACCAGAAAGTTTCAGATCCTGGGAGGAGTTTGGTGGTCAGGGACATGTGGACCCACTTATAAAGTCAGCTGTGGTCCTGTTTGCACATGGTTGGTTTCCCTAATTCACAATGGGCCAAGAAAGACCCACACAAATGACTGAGTCTTCCCTAGCCCTTGAGACAGGGAGAGTATAGGGACACTATCAGAGAAACAGGATTTCTTTAGACACTTCCACAGGGAAGAACAGTAAGTTGGCCTCATATCAGTTGGCACTTCCAGGCAGAAAGGGTAGGCTATCTGCAAGAGAAAGGTAATTCAACTGCCATTAATCTTTTCATCTGCAACATGAGGATCTAGAAGATAGTCACACCTAAGAAAATATTTGAGGAAAGATTTCAATCAGGCTACAAAGAATAGGCAGATGGAGACAGAGAAGGAAGAAAACAGCGTGGGCAATGAACTTTAATCTGTGACCTCCTACTATTTTCTCTTCTCTCTGTGTACCCACATGCGGTATGTGTACACACACACACACACACACACACACACACACACACATTAATTCCAAGTTGACATGGTAAGACTATGGAAGAATGTATAAAATACAAGTGCTAAATAAGAAGCCAAAACAAAAGGGACCCAGTATTAAAGGAAATTAGAATAAATACCAACCTATCGCTATAAAACCTGGGTGTTCAGATGGTGGCCCATGAGGAAAAGGAGGAATTAAAGGCATCACTGAAGAGAGGGAGGAGTGAAAGGATTCTGAATTTCTTATTTTACTCAGGTGGGGAGATAAAAAAGAGAAAACGGTATGTGGTGGAATAGAAGTGCATCTTGATTGGGGAAATATTTTGGTATCTTTATTTCAAATAATAATAAAACCACATGCACCTAATTATTGGAGTGGGAAAAACAAGGGAATCACTCATGGAACTGAACAGTGCAGATGAACTCCTCCGAACAAAATCTAGGAAAACTAGAGGGGCGCCTCGGTGGCTCAGTCACTGGACGTCTGCCTTCGGCTCAGGTCATGATCCCAGGGTCCTGGGATCGAGCCCCACCTTGGGATCCCTGCGCAATGGGAAGCCTGCTTCCCCCTCTCCCACTCCCCCAGCTTGTGTTCCCTCTCTCACTGTCTCTCTCTCTGTGTCAAATAAATAAATAAAATCTTTAAAAAAAGAAAACTAGAAATAATGAAAAGGTGGCAAAAAATATTTTAATTCCTTGAAAATAAAGGTACAGAAAGCTGTGGTGGTATTTGGTGAAGAGAAAAAGCTATTCCCTCTAATTTACTCCTATAATCATCCAGCAAAAAATATTAAAATTATTCTCTCAAAAGTAGTCTCTTTAGATTTGGTTAAATATACGCTAGACTTTATTATATTTTATCAAACAGTTTTTAGGTAGTTAAATGGAAATGTTAACTATTGATTTGTTTTGTTTGGTTTTTACCTCTGGAGTTGACAACTGGTTTATTAATGCAGCAATTAAATGTTTGGCTATTTCCCTGACCAGTTAGAGTTATTCAGCAGTTAGTACAAAATGGAAAAGACAGGATTGAGTATACAGAAGAAGATACTCTTTGATGTTGTAGTAAAATACTATAATCAAGAGAGAGATTGCCTATTAACTGGTGAGTGTTCTGATATTCAGTTAGGAATTATTGAAATTTTAGGTAAAAGAAGATATGTAAACTTTAGTTTTTTGTAGAATAAAATATTTTTTAAAAAGATTTTGTTTATTTTAGAAATAGAGACAGCAGGGGTGGGGGAAGGAGCAGAGGGAGAGGGACAAGCAGAGTCTGAGCTGAGTGTAGAGCCCGACACGGGGCTCAATCTCATGACCCTGAGATCATGACCTGAGCTGAAACCAAGAGTTAGACCCTTAATTGTGCCACGCAGGTGTGCCTAAAATATTTTTTTAAGAGTTATTTATTTTGAGAGAGTGAGAATGAGAGAGAGAGAGAGAGTACATGAGAGGGGGGAGGGTTAGAGGGAGAAGCAGGCTCCTTGCTGAGCAGGGAGCCCGATGTGGGACTCGATCCTGGGACTCCAGGATCATGACCTGAGCCAAAGGCAGTCGCCTAACCAACTGAGCCACCAGGCGCCCTGCCTAAAATATTTTTAAAGATACAAGTTTCATGGGGCACCTGGCTGGCTCAGTCGGTGGTGCCTATGAATCTTGATCTCAGGGTCATGAGTTCAAGCCCCACATTGGGCGTAAAGCTTACTTAAACAAACAAACAAAAAACAAATAGAACATTTAAGAAACTGAGTATTACATTTTAATATTTTTCTTCAGTGGTGTCAAAGTACTTCATGAAGTCTTTTTTCATTTCACTAATGTTACCTGCCATGTAAATTGCACTATCAAATGTAACTAATGTAGTATAGGACATTAGATCTAAGGTAACTATATCACAGGGGCATTGTAAGAAACATATTTTAATATAGCATAGGATTAGAGAGCTGAGGTATTTGGAAATATTAATTTCTGAAGTAGTAATTTGGCGATCTTTTACCAAAATAAAAATTGAGTGACATAAATCATGTCACTTTTTTAGCTATGTAGGTAGCCATGTAATTTCATGTTAAAAACAAAATACTATTTGATAATGCTGGATGTAATTATGCAGGTGTTTGGTATGTAGAATTATAAAGATTTATTCATTTATTCTTTGAAAGAGAGAGGAGAGAGAGTGTGTGGGCACGTGCGAGAGTGGGGGGTGGGGGCTGGGGGGCGTGGACAGGAAGAGGGAAAGAATCCCAAGTCGACTTCTCGCCTAGCTTGAGCCGGGCAAGGGGCTCGATCCCATGACCCATGAGATCAATGACCTGAGCCGAAACCAAAAGTCAGTCGCTCAACCGACTGAGCCACCCAGGCACCCCTGGCCTATAGAATTATAAAAATAATTTCCTGTGTGTTTGAAATATTTCACCATAAAAACTTCTTAGTGTAAAAAAGAATCCACAAACCAAATGCAATATCAGAGCGTTATAATTGACTACCAAATATTACAATCTCCATTTTTTTGTATCCCATTAAGCAACTTGAAACACTTGAAGCAACATACTGTATCTAAGATTGTTACATTAGAGAAATATGAGGGCTACTTACCTTTATGCCCTATTGTATCAGAACCAAACACCCACAAGTTACAAAAACAGGTGAAAAAAATTACAATAAGTTTTACAATTTTCTGGTCTTTTTAAAAAAATCATTCAAGTTAAGGTTAATCTTTCTGTTTACAGTATAATAACAAAACGGTGGTCCTTAAAACTCTTGTCAAAGCAGTTTTGCAAACGAGATCATTATTAAAATTATGGGCAGAACAACTGGTCTGGTTTTTACTGAAGTATCACTCAGATATTCAAGGTATCTCTGGCATTTTGCCTGGGCACATTTATTACTAAGCTATTTGCGTCCAGCAAAAAGGCAAATCATTCACTTAATAAATAATTTACTGAGTACCTGTAATGTGCAAAGTTTGAAGGAATGCTGTTTTTCCATACCCACTAAAAAGAAGAAAGCAGACTTAAAACACTATCAATATTTGCAAGCATACTGATTCATTTCTTCAACCCATTTCTGGTGCATTACTATGTGCCAGGTGCTGTTATAGGTGGTTAGAATACATAAGCATACAAAACACAATGATGCAGGCCCTTGAGGAGCTTATATCCAAGTGAGGGACAACAGACAACAAAAAAATACACACAATAAATCAAGTCATATAGTTTATAGAAGGCAATACTTGCAATAAAAAGGGAAAAAGGGCTGGTTAAGGGGATTTAGAGTGCTAGGGTGAGGCTGAGCAGGAACTTACAGTATTCGGGTGGCCAAGATTGACCTCACTAAGACAGTAAGAGTTGAGCAAAGACTGGAAGGGGGAGAGAGAATCAGCCAAATGCCTGGGAGGGTAGGATAGTGTTCTTGGGTAGAAAGAATGGTTCTTAGTGCAGAGGACCTAGGGGTGATGCATGCCTGGGTGCTGAGGAACAGCAAGAAGCGGTGAGCAGAGGGGAGAGTAGTAGGAGGTGAGGTCAGAGAGGTGGGGGCCGTTATAAGCCACTGGAGAGATGTTGTTTCTGCTTGGAATAAAATGGGGAATCACTGGAGGGTTTGAGCAGAACAGTAGTCTGATTTGACTGACATTTATAAAGATAATCCTGTCTTTTATGTTGAGAATGTGTTGTACAGCGGCAAAGGTAGAAGTGGGAACACCTTTTCGGAGGCTGTTGTAATAATCTGGGCAAGAGATACGGTGACTTGAAGCAGAAGAGTAGCAATAGAGTTAGTAAGATAGGGTCAGATCCTTGATGTCTTTTGAAATATCTTAGAAAAAGATTGTCTTTCAGCTTCACTCTGTATTTTAGTAACAGGCAGTGACACTTTTAGTGGTGTTATGTCTCTAAAGCGTCTACAAGAATTGTTCCTTCTCCAATTTCTTTGTTTAAACAAATTCTGATGTCACAAGAAACACATTAGCTCAAATTTTGTACCAGTTCTGTCAATCTTAACTGAAGTTTCTTACCCATTATTTCAGAGAAAAAGATGGTTTTAAGTATATATAATGGAAGCAGTTCCCCATTTATGAATTTTGTTGTTTTGTTTTAAGTAAATGCTATGCCCAGTGTGGGGCTCAAACTCACAACCCTGAGATCAAGAATTGCATGCTCTGCTGACTGAGCCAGTCAGGTGCCCCACCCCCATTCATGAATTTTGAATGAAATATATTCTAAAAACTCATTTTTAAGTCAGTTGTTATTCTGTACCTAGTTTTTCATCAAAATAATAACAACGGGAGGTTAGGGCCCAAGTTACATAAATCTTTAATTCTACTGTCACTAAACCAAAATTCATGTGTATGATTTACTTGTAAAATAGCCCCCAGATTCCAACTAGGAATTTAGAATGAACATTTCCTCTGCCCTCCTCTTCCTTATCACTTAACTTCTGCATATTCTTCTTTCTCACCCTGCCCCCTTCTTTGGGCAAATAAATGATCTTTCCTACATATGGCCGAGAAGTATGAAAGAAGTTTTTCATTTTTTACTTCCCTGTCTTGTCAGAACTAGCAGTGTCATAGAGAAATTCACTGGTTCAAATTTTGTAACAAGCCACAAAAGAACTTGACCAGGGCTGGAGGAAGTGGGGGTGGGATTCAGGAAGCAGGGGGAAGGGCTTCTGGAGACCGGGGCCAGGGTATTTCAGGGAGGCTGAGATAGGGCTATTTATGATAGGGGCTCTCAAAACATGCTAAGCTTTCCCCTGTTACATGGTTTACCTATTCTCTCTACTCTCTGTCTGGAACATTTGTCTCCCAAACCTTCTTATAGCTTATTCCTTCACACCTGTTAAGGCCTCTGCTTAAAATGTTACCCTCTCAGAAACACAGAAGCCTTCCCTAAAACTACCCATCTTCTCTGCTCTAGCTTTTTACCCTGCTTTATGCTTTCTTAATGGCACTTAACCCTGCCTGAAATTATATTATGTATTTGCTGATTTTTTTAAATTGTCTTTCTCTCCCAAGAGAATGTTTCATGAATTCAGAACCTCTTCTTTTTTCTTCTTCCTTTTTTTTTTTACTTCAGAAACTTGGTCTGTTTATTCATCACCTAGGACAGTGCCTGGAATTTTCACTGAATTACAGAATGAATTAATGGGGACAGCTCCATGACTGGAAATTGGCAGTACACTTGAAGCTAATGGATAGGTATTCCAGGGTCCAGGATAAAAGAGCTGCGTGGACATGGAGGTTCAGCATTAGTATGTCTAGGGAGTGCCCTGTATAACAATATTAGCTGTTGGATTATTTACCCCAGATACATAATCTAGGATTACTTTTGTGTAACCCAAACTGGAAAAGGATATTTATCTTTTTTTTAAAAGATTTTATTTATTTATTTGACAGAGAGAGACACAGTGAGAGAGGGAACACAAGCAGGGGGAGTGGGAGAGGGAGAAGCAGGCTTCCTGCTGGGCAGGGAGCCCGATGTGGGGCTCGATCCCAGGACCCTGGGATCGTGACGTGAGCCGAAGGCAGACGCTTAACGACTGAGCCACCCGGGCGCCCCAGGATATTTATCTCCTTAAGATAATAAAGTTTTAATGTATTTTAAAGCAACCATTTATATATGGACCATGTAATTACAATGTAAGATTATTTAGACCACTGTTATTATGGAAGTACAAATAACTTTCATTATTATAAGAGAGCATTACACTAAGGATTGGTTAACCTAGTTTCAGTTAAACTACATACATGAAAGTAGAAAATAGAATTTGAAGAATTCTAAAAAAGTTTCAAGTATTTATACCCTTTATAATTCAGAGGCCTTCTGCTACCCGCCCCCTCTCCCCATCTGCAATCCTCTTCCCCTACTCATTGGTCAAAAATATTGAGAGTTTTTTTATGTTGGATTCCTGGCTAGAAAAAAATTCATATTAAATATTTGAAAATACCTGTTTTTGTGTAGACTCCAGTTACTTTATTGGATCTGGTTGTAAGAAACTTAAGAAGCTTCTACATGGAGAAGATCCAGATGCCATATCAGGTATCGATTCAGGTTTGTTCCGTCTTTATCATCAGGAGACTATTACAGCCAAGTAAGTTGGAAAGGAGCCGAGGGTGAGTATGTAATAAACATATAATGTTATAAAAAGTAGTTACATGAAGGTTATTTTTTTGATCTCCAGAGCAAGTTCTTCTGTAGTTCTTTTTGAAAGCCTTTTGTCTGATTACCTTTCATCTAAAAAGGTGAAAATTTTCTCTCTCAATGCTGCTTCCAAGTCTCACCTCCCTTTCTGCCTATTACCTACCTGCCTGTTTCCTTGCTCCTGGGCTCTCTCTCATCTCTTTTTCTGACTCTCTCAGATTTTTTCTCTTCTGTGTCATTCTCTCTCCCTTTCCCTTCTCCTTTCTAGGAAATGACCTAGTTTTATAGAGGAACCTGACCTTCCCAGTTGAATAGATGCCATGAATTGTTTCACTTGATGTCTTGTGGCAATTGATCTAATTCCTTAGTTTAGATTTTCTTTAAACTACCAAATATTTTCAGTATAAATTTCCTAAGATTGTCATGCGAGAGACAAAATAACATAATAGATCTAACTGTGGGTGCTGGGGCCAAATTACCCAGGCAAGTCACTTAACCTCCTTGTGCTTCCGCTTCCTCGTTGACAAAATGGGAATAATAATGGCATCTACCCCACTGAGTAATTATTAAATATTTAATATTTATACTCAATATTAGTATTGTAAATTTAAAATATTACAAAAATTTAAATTGTATTATTATTATTTAAATATTAAATACTATTAACATTTACTATTACTTGATACTAATATTGAGCCCTACTATGTGTCAGACACTGTGCTGAGCATTAATATGGACTTATAAAATTATTTCTTCTACACAATATTTTTTGTAGGCATTATTATTATCCCATTTTATAGGTAAGGTAACTGAAGCTTTAGAGAGAAGTTAATTAACTTGGCAAACTAGAAAAGTGGGTAATATTTTTTTCCTTAAAAAAGTTTCTGAGGGCACCTGGGTGGCTCAGTTGGTTGGGCGACTGTCTTCGGCTCAGGTCATGATCCTGGAGTCCCGGGATCGAGTCCTGCATCGGGCTTCCTGCTCAGCAGGGAGTCTGCTTCTCCCTCTGACCCTCTTCCCTCTCGTGCTTTCTATCTCTCATTCTCTCTCTCAAATAAATAAATAAAATATTTTTTAAAAAGTTTCTGAGGCATTACTAACTTTTGGAAAAGCATTTATAGAATAGGACATAAATTTATTTGCCTGACTTACTTGGAACTTCTCAGCTAATAGATTTTCTCTCATTCCCTTCTTTGAACACAAGGTATATGACAACAGGTATGTTGTCTGTTGGATGCAGTTAAACAGCAATACTAAGGAAGTATTCTGAACTTAGCATCTGGAATCTTCTTGGATTAATTCAATCATATCTTACTAAACTTAATTTGGCTGCCATTACTACGTTAGCTTTTTACATTCAATTTCTCATTACTTTTGGCTTTTGAGGGAAGTGGAGGAGTTGTAGGCATTTAATATTTATTTCTGTTCAACAACATGCTTTAAAGAGAGATAATGAATATAAGTGCTCGCACAGTGCGATGTGCGTCAAGCATTTGGAAAGTGAAAAATGATTTCATACTATTTTCCCCTAAATAGCTTAACTATTTTGTCTCTTCTTGAAGTTTATCCCTTGTTGAGTAAAACTGTCAGATTATATCATTATACAATTTAATTGAATTTTTTAAAAGATTTTATTTATTTGTCAGAGAGAGAGAGAGAGCACAAGCAGGGGGAGAGGCAGAGGGAGAGGGAGAAGCCGGCTCCCTGCTAAGCAAGGATCCCAATGCGGGGCTCGATCCCTGGACCCTGGGATCACGACCTGAGCTGAAGGCAGATGTTTAACTGACTGAGCCACCCAGGTGTCCCTTGAATTTTTAAATTCTCTTTCTGTTTTATGTTGTACGCTCTTTTCCCTATACTTGAATTGATTACTTAAATTCATGAGTGTTGTTTTATTTTTTATTTTTTATTATTTTTTTAAGATTTTATTTACTTATTTGAGAGAGAGAACATGTGGGTAGAGGGGCAGAGGGAGAAGCAGACTCCCTGCTGAGCAGGGAGCCCCACACGTCGCTTGATCCCAGGAACCTGGGATCAAGACCTGATCATGACCAGATGCTTAACTGACTGAGCTACCCAGGCGCCCCGTAAGTGTTGTTTTAAAATGCTCCTGATTTCAAATATTCACGCATCCATCTATTCAATTATTCACTAAACATTTTTTGAATTATCTACTATGTACCAGACTTTGTATAAGCACCAAAAAATACAAAGATGGATAAGATAATGTCCCTGCTTGCAATAAGCTCATATACCATTGTTTTTTGTTTTGTTTTGTTTTGTTTTTAAAGATTTCATTTATTTATTTGAGAGAGAGAGAAAGCACATGGGGGGGAGGGTCAGAGGGAGAAGCAGACTCCCTGCCGAGCAGGGAGCCCGATGTGGGACTCAATCCAAGGGACTCCAGGATCATGACCTGAGCCAAAGGCAGTCGCCTAACCAACTGAGCCACCCAGGCACCCGCTCATGTACCATTGCTTAAACTAACTGACACATAGTAGATACTCTAGATATTTGTTGAATAAATTAATTCAGTGAAAGAATTGATGTATGAGAGAGATAACCGTTATAAATCAATCACAATAAAATATAATAGGGATATGGTCAAGCCAGAGGAAATCATGGAAGACTGGAGGAGGATTACCTGATCTTGTTTGAGGGGATCAGGCTAGATTTGTGGAAGAGATAGTGCTTAGTAGGAGTCTTAAATAATTAGATGTTAATTAAACCAAAAGAGTAGAGAAGGGAAGGATATTCTGGACAATAGAACATTGTGAGCAAAAACAGGTAAGTGCTAGTAACTGCAGCCAAGGGGTGGCAAGAATTGAAACTAGAGAAATAGATAGATGTCAGATATTGAAGGGTCTCATTTACAAACCAAGAAATTCACTAGGCAGTGGAGCCTGGGTGGCTCAGTCTTTAAGCGTCTGTCTTCAGCTCAGGTCATGATCCCGGGGTCCTGGAATCGAGACCCCCATCGGGATCCCTGCTCCGCAGGAAGTCTGCTTCTCCCTCTCCCACTCCCCCTGCTTGTGTTCCCTCTCTCGCTGTCTCTCTCTCTGTCAAATAAATAAATAAAATCTTTAAAAAAAAGTTCTAAAAAAATAAAAGAAATTCACTAGGCAGTTGGGGAGGCATTGAAACTTATTTTCTTTGTAAAGATTTTATTTATTTATTTGACAGAGAGAGAGAGAGCACAAGCAGGGGGAGTGGCAGGCAGAGGGAGAGGGAAAGGGACAAGCAGACTCCCTACTGAGCGGAGCCCAATGCAGGGCTTGATCTCAGGACCCTGTGATCGTGATCTGATCTGAGCCGAAGGCCGATGTTTAACCAACTGAGCCGCCCAGGCGCCCCAAAACTTATTTTTAAGACAGTGACATGGCTAGCAGCACTCAAATGGCTCAGTTGGTTAAGTGTCTGACTCTTGATTTCAGCTCAGGTCATGATCTCCACATCATGATCTCACTGTCGTGAGACAGAGACCTGCGAGGGCTCTGTGCTGGACATAGAGCTTGTTTAAGATACTCTCTCTCTCAAGGGGAACCCTCTTACACTGTTGGTGGGAATGCAAGCTGGTGTAGCCACCCTGGAAAACAGTATGGATGTTCCTCAAGAAGTTAAAAATAGAGCTACCTTACAATCCAACAATTGCACTAGTAGGTATTTACCCCAAAGATACAAATGTAATAATCCTAAGGGGCACCTGCACCCCAATGTTTATAGCAGCAATGTCCACAATAGCCAAACTATGGAAAGAGCCCAGATGTCCATCAACAGGTGAATGGATAAAGAAGATGTGGTATATATACACAATGGAATATTATTCAGCCATCAAAAGGATGAAATCGTACCATTTACATCGACATGGATGGAACTAGAGGATATTATGTTAAGTGAAATAAGTCAACCAGAGAAAGACAATTATCATATGGTGTCACTCATATGTGGAATTTAAGAAACAAAAGAGGATCATGGGGAAGGGAGAGAAAAATAAAATAACATGAAATCAGAGAGGAAGACAAACCATAAGAGATTTTTAACTAGGAAACAAACTGAGGGTTGCTGGAGGGGAGGCAGGTGGGGGATGATGTAACTGGGTGTGGGCATTAAGGAGGGCACGTGATGTGATGAGCACTGGGTGTAATATGCAACTGATGAATTACTGAACTCTACGTCTGAAGCTCATGATGTACTATATGTTGGCTAGTTGAAGTCAAATAAAAAAAAAAATTTCTTTCTCTCCCTCTGCCCTCTCCCCGCTTGTACATGTGCTCTCTCTCTCTCTCCCAAAAAAAAAAAAAAAAAGACAGTGATATGGATAGATTTATTTATTTTTTTAAAGATTTTTTATTTATACATTTGACAGAGAGAGCCACAGCGAGAGAGGGAACACAAGCAGGGGGAGTGGGGGAGGGCGAAGCAGGCTTCCCGCAGAGCGGGGAGCCCAATGAGGGGCTCGATCCCAGGACCCCGGGATCATGACCGGAGCCGAAGGCAGATGCTTAACGACTGAGCCACCCAGGTGCCCCTATGTGGCTGGATTTATGTTTTAAATAGACCATGCTTAGCAGCAGTATGTAGAATGGGTTGACAATATTCTTAGGAAATATTACACTAGTCCAAGTGAGAAATGATTTAGTCCTGTACTCTGGTAGAGGCAAGAAGGATGGAGAGGATGGGACAGGTTTGAGAAATATATAGGAAGTATAATTGGCAACACTTGACTGCTTCTGGGGGTCAGGAAGAAAGGTGACCCAAAGATGACTCTCAAGCTTCCAGGTGGGGTGACCGCTGCCAATCCAGACAGAAAAACAGGAAGAGGAGCGTGTTTAGGGAGATGGTTTTTTTTTTAAGATTCATTCTTTCTTTCTTCTTTCTTTCTTTCTTTCTTTCTTTCTTTCTTTCTTTCTTTCTTTCTTTTTCATCAGAGAGAGAGCACAAGAAGGGGGAGCGGCAGGCAGAGGGAGAAGCAGGCTCCCTGCGAAGCAAGGAGCCCGATGTGGGACTCGATCCCAGGACCCTGGGATCATGACCCAAGCTGAAGGCAGACACTTAACCATCTGAGCCACCCAGGCGCCCCTAGGGAGATTATTGAATCCAGCTTGGCCTTTTGATTTAAGATACGTGTCGTGTGGGACATCCTGGTTGGGCTTTTTGGCAGGGCAGTTGGACGTGCACCATTGAAGCTCAGGGGAGAGATAAGCGCTAAACCTAAATCTCTGGGAGCATGTGGAAACTGAGGTCATTTGCAGTACATTGGGTAAAATAAGGATCCAGGAATAAAACATTAGGGAACACCAATAGTCAAGGGGCGAGTAAAGAGGAACCTATGAATGAGACAGAGAAGCAATGTGAGGAAGGGAATGAGGTGAAGTCATGCCCATAAAACCAAGGAAATGTAGCATTTTAAGGAGGAGGACTCCATGCGGCAGATTCGGAATGCACCAACTCTCTGGAACCAATTAGTGGAGAGCTGATTCAGCAGTTTGAGAGACAAAAACCAGGTTGCAGTGGGATGAAAGGGAATGAATGGGTAAAGACATTAAGAGTGGGTGTACAATAAGGGGAAGAGAGAAAAGTGGACAATAATTGGGGCGGTGCTGAGTCAAGCCAGAGGTTCCAATAAACTGATCTGCTGAGAAGAGAGCAGAGGACAATGTGCTCAAGGGCACAGACCAAGGGTGTGCCTAGCACAGGAGGAGTGATATTGGAATAAAGATGACAGTGTGTGTGGATGTAAATAAATGTGTAGGTTCAAGGTGGAAAGTTGAGAGAGATCGTCAAGTGATGCACTCATTTTCCTTGACAAAGTAGGAAGAGGAGATACTGTCTGAGGAGTTGGACCAATGAATCGATCCTGTGAGAAGAGGGGGATGGTTTGAAATAGACAGTCAGGGGAATGGGAAAAGCAGCTGAGAAAGGACAAATAAATGAATTGATGAGGAATTCTAAGCACCCAGATGACGTAGATTATAAATTTTAGTGGTGCCAGTTTATACAGTATGATTTTGTCGGCAGCACTTACTGACTTGAATGCCAGAGTGGCAAAGGTAGATTCAAGCATTGATGAAGAGCTGGGATTTTGGGTCATCAGGTGTTGCAGGATAGGAGCACATGCGTTAGTGAGAAAGTGGTTCTAATGTTCGATTCTGTGTCTAACTCGGGAGAGGAAAGAAGAGGTGATGGACAGAGAAAGGTGGCACGTAAGGATTTGACGTTCTGAGAATGACAAGAGTCGTGACAGCTCTAAAGCTAGTATATAATAGTGGGAACTAAGATAGGGCTGATACTAGTAATACTTACACACCTAGACCTGAGGTTACTGAAGGCTTAATGAGGAGAAAGTACAAAAAGTTCGGCACATCGGCACATTTTAAGCTACTACTATATTGTTATTTGAAGGATAGTAGATTCCGGATAGAGGGTTGGGTGCAGGAGTTTAAATTTTCAAAGGCAGTATAATTCCAGGTATCACCATAGGTGTGTTTAAGTAAAAGCCATTATAGTGAAGATAGATAAAAACTCTCAAATTGATGGCCTTCAGGATTTCAAAGCCTACTCTGATTGAGAATTGCTTTGGTGTATGTGGAGGCAAAGGTGTCTTCATCTGTAGATGAGCATCAGGAGAGGCTTAGTTGTATATGCTAAGACAGCTCACAGAATAGTGAAAAAAGCACCACTCATGTTCATGAAATTATTTGTTTGTGTTTTGATCATGCCTCTGATGGGGTTCATGACATGCCACCCCAAAATATGGCACTTGGCATATTGGATACTTTACACTGAGTCTGAGAACATGGCAGAAGCACGAAAGTCACCCTGACCTCCTCCCCTCTTGCCTGTCTCCCCTGACAAAAGCCATAAAACCATCCTGTTAGAGGTGCCCTCCTTCCATTCAAGGTAAGGAGCACCTTTATCTCTGAAAACAAAGGGACACCAAGAAGAGTTGGAACAAACAGGCTGTGCTAAGTTTTCCCCAGTTTATTACAATTATCCAATACTCAGCCTATCATATTCTTCCACAACTGTCCACTTGTCATCAAACCTACAATAAAAGTGCAGAGTACTGTTACTTTGAGTTTTCATTTCCTTGTGGAGGTTCCTGTGGCACACAAAACTTCATTTGTATGCTTTTCTCCTCTTAATCTGTCTTTACCAGTTTACTTTTGAGACCCAGCCCAGGGACCCTAAGAAGGTCAAGGAAAACTTTTTCCTCCCATATACCTCCAATTTATTAGCCATATCACTTAAATCCCTTGTGTATTTGTCTTGAAACTGGGATAGGAGTTCCTTGCTTCTCTTACTTTATGGAGACATTTTGAAGATCAAATGAAATAATGTATGTAAAGTAAGAGAGTATGTGTTTTGCTATGGAACACTTTGTAAAGAAGCAGTTTTATTACCCTGAGGCAAAGAAAAAATAAGAAATATCATCCACCATATTCTGGAAAAAAACAAGTCCAGCATAAGGTCAGTTTGGATATGTACATTTCAGGGTTTTTGTTTTGTTTTACTTGCTTTTCCAACTTTTTTTTTTTTTTTTAAGGTTTCACATTTTGCCAACACTTGACAAAGTGTTTGCAGAAAAAAGGAAAGGACAGTAAGGACAGTTCAGTATCTTCACCAATTGGCTCTTCAGATTAATAGTAACCTCAGCATCTCTTTGAAACAAACAAACAAAAAAAGAAATTAATTAAGGAATTTCAAAAATACCCTCCAGAAGCTTAACATTTCTGGGGCAACAAACTACAGTTTGTAAATACAAACAACTCTCTGGTGGTTGTGTCTCAAACAGCTATATTTAGACTTCAGAGACAGGGTAGCCTAAAGATTGTAAGTGTGATTATGCTTAAAATATGTTAAGGAAGGTGGACAAAAGGTACACACTTCTACCTGCATGAGTCACAGGGATATAATACACAGCATGGTGACTATAGTTAATAATACTGTATTGCATATTTGAGAGTTGCTGAGTATACCTCTAAAAAGTTAAGAAAGTTTTTAACTTTACAAAGGAATACAAATTAAGTTCATGTATGCTGATTCATTTAATTATTATGCCATTAAAATCACTCACTAAATGTGCTATTATTGGGGGATGGGTACAGTTAATTTTCTTAAAAAATTTTTTTCCCACAGAAAAGGATCATTTCATGCATTTGTTCTCTGAAGAAAACATGCACTTTTCCTCAGTATGTATTATTTTTAAGTTACTCTTTTAGGCTACTGTGAATCATCTAGGTAGGGTAAGATTTTTTAAAGTAGAATGTTTTAAAAGTCACAAATTTAAAATTCTTTAATATTTAAAACCATGATTTTGCCTTCTCTCTCTTAATTCTTCATTATGAAAAGGTTTCAGAGGCTGAAATACAGTGTACTTCTTTAAATCATGCGCAATTTTTGTGTGTGTATGTGCTTATGGTGTTTTTCTAGGAAGTAATCCATAGCCTCACTAGATTCTCAAAGGGTATTATGATCTAAGCACATTAAGAACCACCGAATTAGAGAATCAACACTATCGATTCTGTCTTCAAAGAATATACTAAAGGCCTTTTTGATATATATGTTTTCCAAATTTTGCTTTTGCTTTGTGGATAAACCATTATTCTCAACGTTCAGATATTATGTTAAAATAAGGGTATTAGCTGGATGAATTCTAAGTTCCCGCCAATTTAAAATAAAACAAAAAACAAAGTAAAATAATTTCATGACACACAAGATATAACTACCCTAATCTGTGTGTGGTTCTTTTGAGTTGAGGAGGAAATTAATATACCTCCACTAGAAGACCTGAAAGGATGGTTCTAGAGAGATCAGGAAAACACTGGAAACATGGAACCAAATGCTCTTATTGGAGGGGGTACAGGGGAGAGTCTCCTTACTAGGAAAATCTCCATTTTAATGTTCTATGTGAATGTGGGAGGATTGCTCACCATCGCTGTGAAAGGCTAGTACTTTGAGAAATGCACGAAGGATATTACCATGTCCTTGAATCTGCTGCTCAGAGGATTATATACAACCTTAAGGAAAGATCTTCCCTCTGAGCCTGTTTTGTTTTGTTTTTAATTTCTAGAGTAAAAACGTACGTGCATAGATTTGTATTTCTAAGATTGGAACAGAAATATCAAAGATACAAAGGCAAGTGTGGTGTGTGGTATGGTACGTAACATGAGGATGTGGGCTCTGGTGTCAGAGACCTTGATTTACTACTTGACCTATTTGAGTTCAAAAGGGAAAATGTTAGCAAATGAGCTCCCTAGATTTGGTGAAATCCAATTTAGAATTAGAATTACTAAGAGTTGTTCAGCAATGCTTGAAATGTTTTACTCTTGTATAAAATGAATGAAAATTTCTTATAACACTCCCTAATAAAACTTATTTGATCAACATATATATACTACTATTCAATTAAACTTGTTTACAAAGAAAAATTGACTTGTACTGAATGGTCTTTGGAAGTTCTGAGGCGTGAATCCCTAACCCAACAATTCCGCTCCCCCTAGTGACAGCTCCACAAATTACAGTTACCCTGCTTAAGAATTCCCAAGGGTGGGATGCCTGGGAGGCTCTGGTTGGGTGTCTGCCTTTGGCAGGGGTCATGATCCCAGAGTCCTAGGATCAGGCCCTGTGTCGGGCTCCCTGCTCGGCGGAAGGCCTGCTTCTCCCTCTCCTCCTGCTTGTGTTCCCTCTCTCACTGTGTCTCTCTCTGTCAAATAAATAAAAATTTAAAAATCTTAAAAAAAAAAATTCCCAAGGGTATTATCATTCATTTTTAGGTTAAACCTTTTTCCTTTTTGAGGGAGGACTTATAAACAAAGGGTTCCCCCCACCCTATAAAGTCCAGCTCCAGTCATCAAAAAGATTACCTCCTGTTAGAATATTCAGTAAATTTCTGTGAAAATTAACAGCCTGATTCATTAGTGCTTAAGACTCTGCTTAAACTTCTCAGGCACATTCTCAGGTACTACCCAGGTAAATAAATTTTTTTTTTTTTTTTTTTTTTTGAGGTGCCTGGGTGGCTCAGTCAGTTAAGCATCCAACTCTTGGTTTTGGCTCAGGTCATGATCTCAGGGTCGTGAGATGGATCCCACGTTGGGCTCCGTGTGCTGAGCGTGGAGCCTGCTTGGAATTCCCTCTCTTCCTCTCCCTCTGCCCCTCCCCCACTCTCTCTAAAGGAAAGAAAGATTTTCTAACTGGAAGAAATAAATGTTTTGACAAAACTTTTCTCTCATAATTTATATACCTAAAGAACGTTCAAGGCTGAAAGGCATTCTTGAGACCTTTTCCTCTGGCATTCTTTCTTCCCTGTACTCTACAAGTGTTTTTGGAAGTGTTTTTAGTATACAATTGCTTACGTGCTAGAAAGATTTTTGACCATAAAATCCAAAATGTTAGTATCGCAACCCCAGCTCTTGTCACTTGACTCTGACCAGTGACACTAGGCACCTCTTTTGTTGCCTGATTTATTCATGAGTATAATAATAATTGATCTGTGCCAGCACTCTGTTTCTGGCTGGGACCCACCATATCACATGGAACCACCTGTAAACCAGGTTTGAATTTTTTCTCTGGTTATTAGGTAACCTCCATAATGTCACAGATGTGGGCTGAGGGAAGGTAAACAGTGTGTGCAGTGTTAAGTGCTCTGAGCCTGAGCTCATGAAATTTACTTGTCTAGCCTGAGTCCAATCTTGTAGATACCACTTCCTCTTGACACTAACATGCTGCTGTGCGTGCTTAACCTGCAGTGGGACAGGGCAATAAGCCCAGACAGCAGAACTGAGAGCAGCCTCTCTTGTTCAATTTGCACGAACATATGTATGGAGATGACATCTAATGGTTTGACCAGAGGATCAGACACTGGACAACTATAAGAATCCTGGCAACTAGAAACTTTAGGAAAGAAGTATATGGATGGATATCTCAGAGTAGTCCCCAAGTGTGAGGATATTTGTGTTTTATGTGAAAGCTCATCAAAAGGCCTCTCTACAGGGAAGGCTCTTGGTATCAGGGGGACAACATAGCCTATACTGTTAAATGCTGGCTAGCTTCTTGCCCCAGCCATCCTAGTGCTTGCTCAATTGTGCTACATTCTGGGAAAGTTCCCTCAGCTTTTTAATCTTTGGTAGTGTCCATTCTGCTCTTCAGCCCATCAACTAAGCATAAGTAATCCTATTTTTAAATTTCTAGGATTTGTCTTTGTTATAGTAACCTGTTGTGATAGATGCAATTGCCTCATTAGTCTTTTAGAGACTACGACTTACAAAGTTTATTTTATTCCCTTAGGGGTTCATTCTTGTTTGTTAGATTTGGTGTACCTTTGTGGTGTTTTAAGTATCCCTCAAATGTTTAATGTTTGGTTGTCCTTTTTTTTTCTTTTATAAATTCCTGTTTACCTGTTGAATCTAAGATCAAATTATGGTGCCTTTCCTCGCTAGGAGCACCTATGGTGCTAAGTGCCCTAGGGTCCTGCCTTGTCAGAATTCTTTCTAATAAAGCCTGAGCTCTTATTTTTAGCCTGAGATCAGTGCCACAATCAGCTGTTCCCTTTAAGATTTTTTTTTTTTACTCTGATGTCTTTAATGGATATAAAACTATTTTAGATTGTTTCCCTGTCCAACCCTTGCATTTCAACTCTTTCTGCTGAGCCTCAATTCCAAGAAAATAAGGCTCAGCTGTTCCCAATTCATTCTTTTAATAGCTCGCCCATGATCTCCTATTCTCTGTATTTGTCCTAAGATTAAAATATCTCTGGAATTGTTATGTATTTAGTAGTTTTCTCCTGCTCTGATCTGGGACATGGGCTTTCTTGTTCTTGATCCTCTAACAATCTAACCTCATTTATTTTTCTTCTTTTAGAAATTCCTCCACTTTTGTTCATCAATAGCACCCTTTGTGTTTCCCAGAGTCACTTAAGGATTTACTCTTCTATCAAAATACAGTGCGAACTATTTCATGCACACAGTATAGATTCTACTACAATGAACACCCATGTGCCCATCATCCAGCTTGAGAAAGAATTTATCACAAATAGCACTGAAGTGTTCCCTCTATTCCTCCTGATCTCATTTACTTTCTTCCCTTCTCTACTTGAATTGTTTAAAGGGATTTGGGACATGAAGTAGTTGAATATGATCAGTTTGCTATTCCAAGCCACTGAATTAAAAATTTCAAAATCAAGATAGAAAAGTGTTTTGAGAGGACTGCTCTGTCTTAATTGATCATTGATGTAAATCCTAATTATTTATTGTCTTAAGGGGTATACAATGCATGGCCAACACTGGAACATGTTATTTCCATGCATGCAATTTACAATTTAAAATTATGAACTCTAATGTAGCTAAGTTCTCACCCCACTTTTAATGAATTTTAAATTAGAATTTTATCAGTATCTTTCCAAAATAATTGATATCTTTAATATATCACTTCAATGTTATTATTTAGAACTAATGGTAAATGTTCTCTTTAGTCAACTTACTGTATAATATTAAAATAAAATCCCTAGCAATAAAGCTTCTAAATTAGATAGGTGTTGAAATGGATGGGAGCTTTAATGCTCTAGAGATAGAGGATAAAGGACTATGTTCATTAATTTCAGAAATGAATTTTTTGTGTCTCAAAGATGACCATTATGAGACGTACACTGCATACAGAAATTGGTTTACTGTAATTAAGTATGTGAACACACACACACATCATTCTCAGCAAAATGTAACAAAAGACTTCAAGGCCGGGGCATGTTTTGTGAGTGCAGCTTTGAGGAATGCTTGCTCCTCACAGGAAAAACACCTGGTTGGCGATGATTAAGTATTCTGCCTGTCCAACATGAGATCCTGCCAAGTCAAGGAGAGACCTTTAAATAGGGACTTACCTTTTTACCTCCAACCACATCATCTTGAAATTCTAAGTTACACTGAATGGCTGCAAAACCTTATTTTATGCTATCAGCACCTTCTTGCTACACTGCCCACAGATTAAGTGCTAGTAACTGGGTAACACACAAACACTTAATTTGCAACTTTCAGCCTAAGTCTAGGAAGGACTGACCAAGTCCTAACCCAACAAAATCCAAGTGAAATTGTAGTTGACATCTCTTTCACTCTGATCAGCATCTGTCTCTTCACCTTAATTTTACTTTGGGAAACTACCTGCTTTTACTCTATGCTATCTTAGTAGTACTGTCAAAGTCCTTGAAGGCATGGGGTGAAGGCATGGGGTAAATGCATCATCCTAACTAGGATAAAGAAACCGGTAGGGATTTGATTCATGAACATAATGACATTAAGATAGAAAATAGAGAAGCTATTTTGATGGCAGGGCTCTAAAAGGACTGTTTCTCAATTTCTGTAACCTAGATTCCTAAGGTTATCCTGGTTTTTTATCCTTCCTAAGGCTGTTGGTCCAGTCTTTTCTTCTAATTTTAAAAAACTCTGTCCTACTGATAAATTTTGCTTTGCTTAGGATAGCACAAATGAGTTCCTACTGTTTGCAAGCACAGAAGCCTACCTGCTCCATTCATTAACGTCATTACCAGCTGTTCCCTTAAATGGGAAATCTGTAGCTTTTAACACCTTACTGTGTCTACTGTGAGTCATATGAGGGTTTTTTTTTTTTTGCACCCCATATAAGCATTTTTAAAACAAACCACTAACATTTGTTTCAAGAGTTTTTGACCAACCCTGAGTTAACTTCAAATTTCTTTTCATCCTAAAAAATAGTACAGTATTTTTATGAATGAAATAATACATTTCTGCGAACACAGTACTGATCAAAAAGCACTTTAATAAACTGGCTTTGGTTTCCACCCTTTCCAACTTATTCTAAATAAAAAATAAATGTAAAACACAAATAAGATTAGTCTTCCCAACTTTAGTATGTATAAACAAAAATGACAATTTTTAGATAAAAGTTATAAAAGAGAAATCATATCAGCCAGAGAACACTTTAGCTAATCCCTCCCTACTCAAAGTCACACAAAACAGCCTTCCAAGGAAAACTGACCAGTGAGACAGGTATGTTCGTGTTCTCAGCTATAAGGACTTAAATTTAAAATGCACTCACTCTTTCATCTTCTAATGAAAGCTAACCTACTCTCAGGAACAACGTGAGCACTGTTATGGTAGTCTAACTCCTAAATGAAAATATGAGCTGAGATACAGTTTACTGTAATAATGTAGCTAAGAAACCTTTGAAAATTAGCCAAGGATCAAAGTATTTACATAAGTTTAAGAGCTTATCTTAGGATGAAAGGTAACACAGGTCCTTAACCTACTTTTAAAAGATAATTGAAATTAAACCTTTCAATCACAACCAGTCAAAACTTTAATTCAGAATGTTTCTTAAATATCAAATTTCTCTTCACAGACGCTATGTCCATTTTCTTCATAATCTTCTCTTGTTACTACCATATCTTCAAAATCGTCATTCTCTGATATCAATTTTCCACCTTCCCAGGCGTAAGTAATAGGGCTAAAAATAAAGTTAAAATAAGTGAACCCAGATGATTTTACAGAACTGAAATGACAGAAAACATTCATTAGTAACTAAAATGTGGCAGTCTCTACCCAACTTGATTTAACAGAAAATCACTGAAAGTGTGAAAATAAGCATAAGCTTCACAGGAATAAGGTAAACTAAGAAAGAAAAGAACCTTGGTCACCAGTACAACTAAGTGTTCTTTTTTTCCCCTGTGCCCTGAATTTATAGACCCTCTACTTCTAATAAAAAACAAGAATACAATAGGTCAAAAATGCATAAAAGGAAAAACACTGTCATAACTGGACCTAAATTTTGTATGTGGCAAAGATATGTCATCTATTTTGCACAAGAACCCATGAAACAACTACAACTATTCTCTCATTTTACAGATTTGGAAAATGAAGTTCAGAGAGGTTAAGTGCGGGACTACGTTTTAACCCAGAACTTTTTTTAGTCTGTGCTTTTGCTGCCACACTGTTACCTCTAATAAATGAAACATTTACATGGTAGGACATGGTAAGTAAAACTAGAACACATAAAACATTTAGTTTGGTTTTATCTTCAACCAAGGTTATACTTGTGTTATGACTCAATTCTATTTCTACTGTTCCTCTCCTCCAAATCAGTTTAAAATCTGAAAAATAATGAAAAGTTAATAAATGTTTTTATTCATTGTATTTCCTAACCTTTAAATATATATTTACCTACATATATATAACATACATACATATATAAAACAGATGTACAATAAAGATTTGATGAATAAAAGAATAAAAATTATTTCTGTGGATCCCTTGGGCTGTAATGTATGCATGACTTGCATTTCAAATGCAGGATAAAAAGTGTGTAGGGGGAAAAAAGGCAAAAAAAAAAAAATATTCGTGGGGAATAATGAAACATGGTGGAAAAATAATAATAAAATAAATACACAGGATAAAAATCCAGTATGCTTCATTTTCTACAAAGTATACGAACATTAATGCTGACAAATATTATTCCAATATCCAACAATTGTTTATTCTTTAATCTGATAGCTATAAATTAAGTGAGCAGATGAGGGCCTTCTATTTACAGCTAATGATTTAGAAAAATTCTACTTTACTTTAAAACAAAACTCTAAAATTAAGAGTCAGGTATATGGGGAGCACCTGGGTGGCTCAGTCGGTTAAGTGACTCTTGATTTTGGCTCAGGTCATGATCTCAGGGTCAAGGGATCGAGCCCTGTGTCAGGCTTTGTGCTGGGCATGGAGCCTGCTTAAGATTCTCTCTCTCCCTCTGCCCCTCCCCACAACCTCTCCTCGCTCACTCACTCTCTCTCAAAAAAAAAAAAAAAAAAAGTCAGGTATATGGAGTCTTATTTGCAACTCTGCCTGGCAACTTAAGACTGGGACAGCGGTTAGGGGGTGTTATTTAGACATATTTTTGGTAAGAGACATGTATTTGTTCCCAACTCAAGATAAAGAGAACTAGATTTTAGCCTGGTCACTGCTATTAACTTATTTTAAGGCCTATAACTTATTATAAGGCCTCTGCCAAGTCATGAGCCCTTGTTTCTTTATTTACAAGTTAAAAACGTTGAACAGGATGTGGCCCCACTAAGCTCCTTCCTCAGGAACTACACTCAGCATCTTAGCTTGAAGCTGCCATAGCCCACTGAAACGTCAGGTTCATTATTTTAATTTTTGAGAAAGGGAAAATGAGGATTCCAAAGGTGAAATAAACCTGCTAGAACCAGGCTTTAAACTCAAGTCTACCTATTGACCATTTTATCTACAAAATGACTTGCATGTTTTATTTCTGTATCAGCCAACACTTACTTTTCAGGCAGCACAACTGAAACATCGTAATCTGTTGGAGTGAGACATCGAACTTCTGAGTAAACCCGATCTCTAAATCCGGGGAAAAGGGAATTTCCTCCTGTCAAAACAATGTTCTTAAAAAAATGTGGCTGCATTTCTTGAAGAGGGAAAAAAAAAAAGAAGAAAAGGCATCAGAAGACCTGTTTACTTATCTTTCCAGAAAGATAGATATGAAGGCTTAGGCAAGAGCAAACAGTTATAGTTACCGGTTGGGAAACCATATAACTTTTTAATAACCATAAAAATTACTTATAATTTATAAGATTTTATAATGAAGTTAAAGTTTACAAAAATTGACCCATTAAACAGAGTGAAATATGACCTCACAGATCTTTAAAAGAAAGGCTAAGGTGAAGAGGTTGAACTACTGACTCCTTATATACACATGTAAGCTGATACATAAATGAGTAACATTCTAGCAGAAGTTTGGTAATTATACTTGTTCTTCCCTAAAATGGAGGAGGTCTTTCTGTAGGCTGAGACTGTGAGCTAAGGTAAGGTTAAAAAGGAGGGCCTTCAAGGCATTTTAACTTGGAAGCCCAAACTTCCATGTGATCTCACTGAGACAGACCTATTTATTGTGCAACATTACATTTGACAGTGAAAAATACTCATGATCCATAATAATAAAGGAACTTATGTTCTATACTCAAAGTTACAAGACAGCAAACCTTATTAGGTGCCATATGGTTAGCTGGTATTAAAAGCCACCACAGGGAAATCTATGAGGAATTAACAAGTAATGACCACCACACCTAAGGCTTCTGTTCACAAAAGCAGCACACAGTTCACTTATACTGACACTGAGTCTCATGGTATTAAAGCAGTGCAGTATAAAATGCTGTACAGCACTACCTGCAACTTTACATAAAACACGAAATTAATGAGACATTAATACAAAAACAGTTGTGAAATAACTACATTAAGGTGATGGCATTATGTGATTTTTTTTTTTAATAGGACATTAAAAAATTGCAGGAGCTAGATTTTCTCCAATGCCTGCACTGTTCCTTATGAACTAGGAAGACACTTTCAAGATATAAAAGTTCTCTCTAGAACTCTAGAAAATGATTTAGGTGAATCCTGCTTCAGGAGAACCCACACATCACTGAGAAGCACCATGGTTCAGCTTCATTAAAATTAACTTCCTGTATATTAGTACAAATAAAACTGAAAGGACAAACCAGTCCCATCAATAGCTAAAAACCATCACTTTGTTAAATCATAAATTTCTATTCCGTGTAATTTGAGTTAAATTAAAACTTTTCTAAAACAGATACAGGACTTTAACAGTCATGAAGAGATTAATTTCTTCAAGTTTAAGCAAACCATAACTTTCCCTGTGCCAAATTTCTAATCTAGGACCAATAAAGAATTATTCAAGTGCACTATGGGACCTGAAATCTCTGCAAATAAAACAGGCTCGCCACGTGCCTGAAATTACTTAGAAAACTCAGGTGATTTCTCTATAGTTCACAGAGCTTATGAGGTTTTTTTTAGAAATATCATTCCCATTCAATACTTTATGTACCTTCAGGTAAGTTCTGAATTGAATAGACAATAGCTTCTGGAATACCCATTTCTTGAATGCCTATATCAGAAGGATTAAAGAGTATTTCTGGAACAGCAAATCTCTCATTGGCCAGACGAAGAATTTGTTCCCCAGATTTATATTTTCCACTTAACACCATCTCTTCCCTTGGCTTAAAGAAAAATAAGATAAAGTTTAAGCTACATTATCTAGTCCATACAACTAATAACATTTAGTAACATGTTATTACTAACATATTAACCATGTTCTTGGAAGTTTCAGGATTCTCAAAAGTTAGAAAAATGTGGCCTTCTCTGTTGCCTAAACCACACGAATAAATAATTGCTCATTCTAATGCAGATGTTCCCCAAACGATGATCTGGCCTTATTCCTTACATTTTAAAACAGAAAGAAAGGAGAACAGAGGAGAGGGAACTTCTTAACCTGCCTATAATAACAGACCAACTTCAGTTCCTAGAGAACAAAGAACATACTCTAAAAAACATGTAGTATGTCTTACATTTCTATCACTACTACCTACTTTCACTCTATGTATGTATGTATGTATGTATGTATTTTTAAGTAAGCTCTACGCCCAACATGAGGCTTGAACTCATGACCCCAAGTTCAAAAGTTGCATACTCTACAGACTGAGCTAGCCAGGCACCCCCACTTTCCTGTTCTAGATGTTTACTGGATCTTGTGGCTGTATTCTATCAAGATTTCCCCTTTCCCAGGCAACCCCTTCAGGTCTCCTCCCTCCTTGGGAGCTTTGTACTATCACTTTGCTATTAATAAACCTTGCTTTCCTGCCCCCCCAAAAGATTTCCCTTTTCCCTTGTACAAAAAACCTAAATATTTAAATTCATTTATTTATTTATTTATTTATTTATTTTTTAAGATTTTATTTATTTATTTGAGAGAGAGAATGAGAGAGAGCACGAGAGGGAAGAGGGTCAGAGGGAGAAGCAGGCTCCCTGCTGAGCAGGGAGCCCGATGCGGGACTCGATCCCGGGACTCCAGGATCATGACCTGAGCCGAAGGCAGTAGCTTAACCAACTGAGCCACCCAGGCACCGTTTAAATTCATTTATTCAATCTTCAGAAATCAATCTGAAATCCATGGACTTCATCAATGCAATTTTCTTGTTATTTATTTTCTGCTGAGCTGTGTTCCTGAAGGGACCAGAAACAATAATCTTCTACAACACTCTACATCATTAAAATAATGGTCCTTCCAATTTTACTAAGAATCATCAGCTCTTCTAGATTCAATTATAGACATTCACTTGCAATTATATATGCAATTTTCCTCCTGAAACAGCACATAACCCAATCTTTTATACAAGTAAAAAATACTTAAAATATATAAAAATATTAATAATTACTAACAAGTAATGTATTTAAAGAATATTACAGACCCCTTAATATAATCAGTCATCTATTCTCTGTCCAGATTTCTGCTTCCTCAGAGGCTTTTGCTGACTTCCAAATAAACGGTCCCTCCATTATTTTCCACTATCACTCTATATTATCCTTCATAGTTTATATTGTTCACCATCACATGTCTACTACCTAGCACATGAGTACTCAATAAATTCTTGAATAACAGCATGTAAGTCAACAATGTGCCATTCATTGTATTAGGCATTTTATATACATTATCCCATTGAACTCTCACATAACCCCGTGAGGTAGGCATATTTTCCTTTTATTAATGATGTAATTGGGTTTGGCAAGGTTACATGACTTGCTTGAGATCATTCATCTAATAATCAAAAGCACATACAATATATTCCTTCCACTACATTTCCTCTCTTAACTTGGCTATAATTCTGAATTCTATTATTTGGAATTTGGAAATTCCAAGTTCGAAACATTATTCTTAAATAAGAATATCCAAAAATTACACAATTCTCATAATACTTTAGGAAGAGAAAGGAAAACTTTTAACCCAATAAACTGTTACAGTAGCAAAGAGGAAAGTATCCTCTCAGAGTATTCTTCCTTCTTGGGCAGAAAGGAAAATATCTCCTATAAAATTTATAAATTCACTTAAAAGTGATACTGGCTTGAGTTTGAAGGATATAACTCACTTTGTCAACACTCAAAGTAAGTTGAAATAGATGCACACTTGGGAGAAATTCAGTTGACAAACATTAGTGATTATGTAGTCCATTACCCAGATTTTACAGAAGAGGATCATGTGATTGTCCCAGGCTCAAATATCTAAACTAGGGGAAAGAGCCAGAACTAGATATCCTTGTTGAATATTGGCTCTAAATCCATTAATCATCAATATATAATGTGGAACTACAAGTAGTTTCTGTTTTAAGAGTACAACTCCAAAAAAGATTTTTTAGACACAGACAAAAGAAGGAATATATAAGGGCTACTGGGAGTTGCTGTTAGTCAATGTAGGCCATGATTACTACACAGCCTCATAAATTTGGTCCAATACTATAAAAGAAATGATCAGTTTAAATTACAATGGCTCTGCAGAAACTGTTCCTATAATCATTAATCATGAGCCAGATTTTCTCAATTTAAGTCCATCAAGTACATTACATTTCACTAGGCATCCCCTTTCTGATAAGAGATAAAACTGCAATTTGTATCAGTTGTAATCAGTAACAATATTACAGAGCTTATTATTGTTTTTGTTACTATCATAAGTACTAGAAAATGAAGATTGTACATTTTCCCAATTATTTAAAAATATTCTTGAATAAACTATCAAAATCCAAGTTTTAACAATATCCTAAGGCTAAGGGCACTCAAATAATAATTTTTTTCATTTTATGTAGTTTTTCTAATTTCATAAACATATATCAACTTTCATCAGAGTTGTTGCATATCAGGCAAAAATAAAGTTAATGAAGTACTAAATTCAAAATAACTTTTTTTACTCTTCTGAAAATTACACATTTTAGGATTAATCCTAACATATACTAAATAAAATTGTTTCTAAATCTTAAAATTATTAAGATATATACGTGATTTTTTTTGTTTGTATTTTTTGGGTTTTTTTTCAATATACACATGATTTAACATGTATAGGTAGCTCTTGAACATGCGTTTGAACTACATGGGTCCACTTATACACAAATTTTTTTACAATACGGTACTGTAAAAGTATTTTCTTTTTCTTATGACTTTTTTAATAACATTTTTTCTCTAGCTTACTTTATTGCAAGAATATAGTATATAATGCATATAACATACAAAATATGTGTTAATCAACTTTATGTTATCAGTAAGGCTTCTGGTCACCAGTAGGCTAGTAGTAGTTAAGTTTTTTGTGGGGGTGGGGGGTGTCAAGGTATATGCAGATTTTCAACTGCATGGGGGGAGGGATGTCGGTTGGCACCCCTCACTGCCACATTGTTCAAGGTCAAGGACACGGTGAAAAAATTATAAATTTTAACATTAATTGACAAAGTAAAGATTAAACTATTATTTTTGAAATAAAAACGCAATGTAACAATGATCAGTCAAGTTTGGAGAAACTGGCAATCACTGAGACTTTACTCAGGGCCCATCCCTGTGAAATACAGATTACCACCATTATCGCTACAAAATGCTGCAAATTATCCATAGGTGTTTTATATAACTGGAGTGTTTTGATGAGCAATAATATATGAAGATGGTATTATCTATTATTTGCAGTTTTCATTGTCCTGTAAAGAAAAAAAATATACTTTCGATATCTTACAGAGGACTTGGGCTTCCAGCTCATGAACAGGCAACCTGACCTCATAATCTGTCCCAACACCCACTTTTGAAACCCAACCTAGGTCCTTCCACAAGTATTTGTCTCTAAGAATATTACAGAGTGATTTCAATTTTATGAGGCCTCCTCAGAATTCTGATTTGTATTTCACCTCAATAATATGTCCAAAAAAATTTTTTTTAATTTTAGGCATATAAGGAAGAATAATTAAAAGAAGTATAAAATTAAAGAGGTATAAAACCCATGTATTCATCAACTAGTTTGATACAGCTTTATCAATTAATACTCCCCCTTTGAATTTGGTGTTATCACTCACAATACAGTTTTATACCTTTACTTCATACTTTATTTCTAAGCAACATAAATTATTCCATACAGCCTGAAAATATACATATCTTCCTAAAACTTGCTTAAAGACATCATTATGTCTTAGATATTTTAGACAGAAACATGTTTTTGAGATATATACATGATTATCATGTAGCTCCACTTCATTTTCACTACCATTTATTTTATAATATGAATATATAAAAATTTATTTATTTTCCTCCATTAGTGGATATTTGGGCTCTTCTCAATTTTTCACTCTTTTAAAATATACTGCAATGAATGATATCATAAACATTTCCTTGTGGAAACATGCTTACATTTCTGACCAAAGATTTTTAACTTCCCAACAGTCCTCCATCAAGTCAGCTAAAGGGCAAACTTCACATTTACCCAAACAGAACTGAGAGTTTACCTGAGCTGATCAAAGATAAGGAGAAATTATTTTGACATCCAAGAAAAACTGCTTCTCAACACTTTGAAAGTGCACCAGATTTTGCCCTTTTCAACTATAATTCGATCATATCAGACCAAACAAGTAAAATTCAGCCATATCAGCTATGTCAATAACTTTCACAACTGGCAAATAACCAACTTCTAACTGGATTTAAACTAATTCTTAAGAAAACAGAAAAGGATTAATCATAATATAAATAATGATACTATCTCCAGATTTTTCCCATGTGCTATCATTCAGCTGATGGTTTTTTCTCTAAATAACTTTAATGAGATATTGATTAATTATTTATACACTTGTGTCTGGAGAAATGGTCAGCAGAAAAGCAGTTATCAACAACTGTTAGACTCTACTAAATCCAGCTAGATGTTTTTCAGATCTGACTGGGGTGGTCACTTCAAGCAATGTCATTGAGGATTTTTAAAATTACCTTACAAAAGCCCTTTTTAATTGTACTAAAGTCAGGCAAAACATAGTCTATCATTACTGTATTATCTTCTCCTTTCAACCTGGAAAATAAAATAGAGACTTGTGAAATAATTATGTATAGCATTACCTAAGAATCAACTTTCTAATTCTTAGATTACTATTATACATACTTTGCAATATCCATATCTCTATAAAAATCCTGAGACACATAGCACACATCTTCTTTCACTTGATTAATCACATGTGTTTCATCCATAACATGTAGCTGCCTAAACAGAAATAAAAACTGTAAAATTTGAAATGGAAAAATATAAGTATAATTTACAATTACTTAAAATATTTTTTCTGGAATTAAATCTTTGGGTAACTGATTTTTTTAAAATATTAAATTTTTGAATGTGTAAAATATTTTCAACTTTATAGAATGATCACACCTCCACTATATTTAATCTCCGCATTATCCCTCTGAGGGCAAATATTAATCCAGTTCGCAGAAAGAAACTGAAAACAAAGGCTTTAAATAAGGTAACATTTATTAGAGAGCAAACTTTTTCCTCCTCCAACCATTCTGAATAGAATCTTGCTAAAATGACTTAACTCTCTGCACTTTCTTTTCTGATCATAGTAGTGAGTTAACACGCAGTACCTGACACATACTAGATGTTTAATAAATATCTGATGAGTGAACCCAAGAAACACAGCCGTTAATAAGGAAAATAAAGATGCTTTTAAAAACTGTAGACAACACAAACAAATGGAAAGATATTCCATGCTCATGGCTTAGAACAATTAATGTTATTAAAATGTCCATACTACCCAAAGCAATCTACAGATTCAATGTAATCCCTATCAAAATGCAATAGTATTTTTCAGAGAAGTAGGACAAATAATCCTAAAATTCATATGGAACAACAAACAACTCTGAATAGCCAAAGCAATCTTGAAAAAGAACAAAGCTGAACAATGTCCACAATAGCCAAACTATGGAAAGAGCCAAGATGTCCATCGACAGATGAATGGATAAAGAAGATGTAGTACATATATACAATGGAATATTATGCAGCCATCAAAAGAAATGAAATCTTGCCATTTGCAATGATGTGGATGGAACTGGAGGGTGTTATGCTGAGCAAAATAAGTCAATTAGAGAAAGACATGTATCATATGATCTCACTGATATGAGGAATTCTTAATCTCAGGAAACAAACTGAGGGTTGCTGGAGTGGTGGGGGGGTGGGAGGGATGGGGTGGCTGGGTGATAGACATTGGGGAGGGTATATGCTATGGTGAGTGCTGTGAACTGTGCAAGACTGTTGAATCACAGATCTGTACCTCTGAAACAAGTAATACATTATATATTAAAAAAATAAAGAAGATAGTAGGAAGGGAAAAATGAAGGGGGGGAAATCAGAGGGGGAGACAAACCATGAGAGACTATGGACTCTGAGAAACAAAGTGAGAGTTCTGGGAGGGGTTGGGGGGATGGGTTAGCCTGGTGATGGGTATTAAAGAGGAAACATACTGAATGGAGCACTGGGTGTTATACGCAAACAATGAATCATGGAACACTACATCAAAAACTAATGATGTAATGTATGGTGATTAACATAACATAATAAAATAAAATTTAAAAAAAAGAACAAAGCTAGAGGTATCATAATCCCAGATTTCAAGATATACTACAAAGCTGTAGTAATGAAAAATAGACATGTAGATCAATGGAACAGTATAGAGCCCAGAAATAAACCCATGCTTATATTAATCTACAGTAAAGGAGGCAAGAATATATAACAGGGAAAAGCTAGTCTCTTCAATAAACAGTGCTGGGAAAACTCACTCCATATACAAAAACGAACTCAAAATGGATTAAAGACCTAAATGTGAGATCTGAAACCATAAAACTCCTTAAAGAAAACATAGACAGTAATCTTTTGGACATCGGCTTTAGCAACATTTTTCTAAATATGTCTCCTCACACAAAGGAAATGAAAGCGAAAATAAACTATCGGGAGTAAACTGAAATAAGTCTTTCACACAGTGAAGGAAACCAAACAAAATGAAAAGACAACCTACTGAATGGGAGAAGATATTTACAAATGATTTATCTGAAATGATTTATCTGATAGGGGGTTAATCTCCAAAATACATAAATTTTAGAACCCAGTACCAAAAGAACAAATAATCTGATTAAAATGGGCAGAGGACCTGAATAGACATTTTACCAAAGACAACATACAGATGGCCAGCACAAACCTGAAAAGATGCTCAACATCACTATCATCAGAGAAATGCAAATCAAAACAATGAGATATCACCTCACACCTGTCAGAATGGCTGGTATCAAAAAAAGAAGAAATTATAAGTGTTGGTAACAACACAGAAAAAGAGAAACTCATGTGTTGTTGGTGGCAATACAAACTGGTGTAACCACCGTGGAAAACAGTATGGAGGTTCCTCAAAAAATTAAAAATAGAACTACCATATGATCCAGTAATTCCACTACTGGGTATTTACCCAAAGAAAACAAAAACAATAATTTGAAAAAATATATGCACCCCTGTTTATTGCAGCATTATTTAAAATACCCAAAATATGGAAGCAACTCAAGTGTCCAATGATGGTAAATGAATAAAGAAAACGTGGTATGTACACACACACACACACACACACACACACACACACAGGAATATTAAGCAGCCATAAAAAAGAATGAGATCTTGCCATTCGTGACAACATGGATGAACCTAGAAGGCTTTATACAAAATGAAGTAAGTCAGAGAAAGACAAATACCATAGGATTTCACTTATATATGGAATCTAAAGAACAAAACAAAGCAAAAACAGACCCATACATACAGAGAACTGGCGATTGCCGGAGGAGAGAGGGTAGGGGGATGGGCAAAATATGTGAAGGGGAGTGGGAGGTATGGGCTTCCAGTTACAGAATGAGTAAGTCACAGGGATGAAAGGTAGAGCATAGAGAATATAGTCAATGTACTGTAATAGCATTTTTTGGTGACAGATGGTAGTTACATTTATAGTAGGCACAGCATAAAGTATAGAGTTGTCAAATTACTATGTTGTACACCTGAAACTAATCTAACATTGTATCAGCTATACTTCAATAAAAAACATACAAAAAAAGATATAACAAAAATGTGAAGTTATTCCCTTTGAATATTTCTACACATATATACTACATATACTTATTGTTTTAGACTCAATATCATCTCACATTTTCTTATGCTACCGTTCTTTAAAGATATGGTTATTTACTGCCCCATAATATTTATTAGAGGATCTATTAAAATGTATTTATTAATGTTCCTAGTGTTGGAAGTTTAGATCAGGGAGGAAAGATACTTGTGTGTTTATAAACGTGGACTTTGGTTTTGTTGTTGTTGTTGTTTTTAGGTGGGCTCTATGCCCAACATGGGGCTTGAACTCATGAGCTTGAGATCAAGAGTCACATGTTCTACCGACTGAGCCAGCCAGGTGCCCCAGAGACTTTGGCTGAATCACAACTTAGCAACCAAGTTACTTTACCTCTTTGGGACTCAATCTCTTCAACTCTAAAAGGGTAATAATAATATCACCGACTTACCACATCTGTAAGAAGTAAGCGATTCTAATTACACATGTAAAGTGTTTAGCATAGTCCTTATACTCAGTAATTAAAAAACATTATTATTACTTCCTTTTGCTTTTTGTTATCTTCATATACACCATATTCTACTGCAAGATTCACTGTTGCACCAAAGAGAAGAAAAGTTGATGATTTAACTATGACAATTCTAAGGTACCAACAATTGGAAGATCCATCCCAACTAGAGATGTGAGAAAACTCAAAATTGATGCAATACAGGTATTTTTATCTGTATCTCAGATTATCTCATTTATTCATACTCTAGGACACAGAATCTGAAATACTGTTAGTATCTTAGTGTATTGTCAAACTGTTTACCAGAAAAGTTATTTCAAGTTATGCTCTAATCAGCAGCCAGCATCACAATCTGCAACATTATCTTTTTTTGCAACATCGTCTTTTGAAAAAAATTCTATTAATTTGGACTGTAAAAGTTGTGGTATTTTAATTTGCATTTTTCTACTAGGAAGTGCCATGAAAAAAGGGAAGTTCTTATTTGTTAACTCATATATCCCAACCTCCTAAATAAATGCTCAATATTTTAACTGAATTTGTAATTAGTACAGATGTTTGACATTTTTTATGTCTGAGAATTATCCATTTATATCCTCTGACTCTATGTAATTCTAATGATTATCTATCTGTGCCACTGGCCATTTGTTTTCTGAGAATCATCTAGTAGCCACTGTATACCAAGGTAGTGCTTTTCTTGAGGATTAGTAAGAGCCCTTAATGTATTAAAGATTAACAACCTGGTGTCATATTTGTTTCAAGTTTATTTCTCAGGTTTATATTACTTTTGTTTACAAATGCTTGAAATCAGTGGTTTTCCAGACTAGAAGAGGACAAAGAGGGATTAGAGTGCTGGTAATATTCTGCCTGAGCTGTGTTCTGGTTACTTGGGTATATTCAGTTTTTAAAAATTCACTGAGTTGTACATTCAAGGTTTGTAAATTTTTCTGTATGTTTTACCTCAATAAAAAGGTTTTTTTTCTTTTTTTAAATTTTATTATGTCATGTTAGTCATGATACGGTACATCATTAGTTTGGTTTTTTTTTTAAGATTTTTATTATTTGACAGAGAGAGACACAGTGAAAGAGGGAACACAAGCAGAGGGAGTGGCAGAGGGAGAAGCAGGCTTCCCGCAGAGCAGGGAGCCCAATGCGGGGCTCGATCCCAGGACCCTGGGACCATGACCTGAGTGGTTCAGTCATTGGACATCATTAGTTTTTGATGCAGTGTTCCATGATTCATTGTTTGCGTATAACACCCAGTGCTCCATCACCGGGCTAAAAGTGTATGTGGGGCGCACCGGGGTGCCTCAGTCGGTTGAGCGTGTGACTCTTGGTTTCTGCTTGGGTCATGATCTCAGGGTCATGAGATCGAGCCTTGCATTGGGCTCTGTGCTCAGCATCGAGTCTGCTCGATTCTCTGCCTCTCCTCCTCCTTCTGTCCCTCCCCACCACTCCCACTCTCTCTCTCTCTCTCTCAAATAATAAATAAAATATTTTTTTAAGTTTGTTTTTTTTTTTTATTTGAGAGAAAGAGAGAGAGAATGAGCAGGGGGAGAGGCAGAGGGAGAGGGAGAAGCTGGCTCCCTCTATCCTAGGGTCCCAGGATCACGACCTGAGCCAAAGGCAGATGCTTAAACTGAGCCACCCAGGCACCCCTAAATAAATAAAATCTTAAAAAAAAAAAAGATGTAGGAAAATTATATCCTTTATTATTGCTTCTACTATTTTTATTCTTAACAACTCAGTTAAATATTTCCTTGTTGTGGTTTTATTTTTATATTTAAGTCTTAAACCCATTTGGACTCTAGTGTATGAGGCAAAGGAAAATTTTTCTCCAAATAACCAACTTTCCCTGTACCCTTTCCTGAATAATCAATATTTATATATATATTTTTTACAATGTTTGATTCAGAATTAACTATTCAATCTGTCTGATCTATCATTTAATTTTCATCTAAGTATCACTTTATTACAATTTTAAAATGCTTTATCATCCACTAGAGAAAGTCTCCTTTCACTATTATCCTTTTCCATAACTATTTTTTTTAACTTTTTATTTTTATTCTTTTAGAGAGAGAGAGTGTGAGTGTGTGAGCGGTGGGGGCAGGGGGAGAGGGCAAAGGGAGAGGGAGACAGAGAATCTTAAGCAGTCTCCTTGCTCAGCGCAGAGCCCGCCACAGGGCTCTACACAGGGTTTGATCTCAAGACCCTGAGATCATGACCTAAGCCAAAATCAAGAGTCAGACACACTTAACCGATCTTGCCACCCAGGCGCCCCTCCCAAAACTATTTCTAAATATTCTTGCCAGGTTGTTCTTTTCAAGTTCAACTTCAACAGCCTACCCTTTTTAATATATATGAATTTTTTCAGTCAGCATGGAGGAATGAATGATTTAGTGCACAGGCTCTAGACTCAGACTGCCTGGGTTTTGGTTAACATCCTCATCTGTCTCAACTTTCTCTGCCTTTCAAATTTGCTGCTTCTAATCTGATGGGGATACAGGAACTAAATATCTAAACCTTTTAAAACCGAGCCCAAATCTGTTTGGTTCTACAATGAATAACATTCATATAACCTTAACACTGTATATGCTATTTATGAGCCTTCCATTTTTAGAATTAATGTATAAGCAAGGCAAGACTTAACTACAGTAAAAACTCATATGCAAATGTTGTCTCAATAATTAAGAAAAAATGGTATAGCATTATGTTTAATGAAAAAAGTCACTGTCTAAAGCTTACATATGATAGGATTCTGTTTCTAAAAATAACAAAACTATAGAAGTGGAAAACAAATTAGAGATTACCAGGGGAGAGGGACGTGGTGGGGAAGCAAATATAAAGGGGTAGCACAAAGGAGTTCCTTTGGAGTGACGGAATAGTTCTACATCTTAACTGTGGTGGTGTTTACATGAATCTATACATGGGATAAAGCTGCAAAGAAATACACACAAATGCATGTAAAAAATGGTGAAAACTGGAAACAACTGTACTAGTGTCAATTTTATCATTTTGATAGTGTATTAGTTATATAACATGTTACTCAGGTTACACAAGGCTCTATGTACTATTCCACAACTTCCTGAGTCTGTAATTATTTCAAAATAAAAAGTTTTTTAAAATGTGCTAAAGCTGGGTAGGAAGGATACGGGGAGTGGGTCTCTCTTGGGGGTAATGAAAATGTTCTAATACACTAGACCCCGTTGAAAATGTACACTTTAAATGCGAGAACTGTGTGGATATGTATTATATCTCAATAAAGCTGTTTAAAAAATTATGGTACATCTGACAGAAGAAAGAAGGAAAACGTGGAAGGAAAGGCAGAAGGAAATGCAGATTCACTTATTTTCTCATATGACACAGAGGCGAGCTAAGAGATACTGAGGGGGTCATACCAGCCAAAGTTAATGTAGTGAAAAATTGAGATTTAAGAATTCTACTTATAAAACAAAAAAATCTCACAAGTTTTTAAACAAAATTAAAATAATAGCATAAACAAAATTTAGGAAAGGGAGAAGAGTTGGGATGTGACTAAGTACACTAATTCCTCATCTTTTAATGATGGATAGTGAACTAATATTGGTTAATTCACAAACTGAAGTATCAATATTATTAAGGCTCATAGAGACTAAAAATATAAAAGATAAATACAGTGTAAAGACCATACTTTGTGTGGAATGGAGTTGACATGAGAGACAGAAAGGGGAGGTAGAGATTTATTTTCCTTTGAAACCCTTATTTCCTTAAATGCATTTTTAATTTGTTTTATAATGTATAATATTTATAACTTCTATAATTTTAAAATATTAAACATATTAAACTCCTTGGAATTCGGAAATATCTAAATTTTGGTGGACACTAGCAATTTTATATGCTAGAAAGCTTTCGTTTTTCGTTTTTTTTCTTTTTTTAATGGGCTCTACACCTACTGTGGCTTGGACTCACAACCCACAAATCAAGAGCTGCACACTCCACTGACTGAGCCAGCCAGGCGCCCAACTAGAAAGCTTTTCAATTTGAACTTTATTTGCATTTATATATGTGATATAGTTTTTAAAGCAATAATATAGAATTGTTGCCTGAAGTTACAACTAATGGTTAAAGAATAATTGTAATTACTTTTAAAAAGTTCATCACCAGCAGTCAACCCAAACCCTGCCCCGCCCACCCCAAATCAAAGCTATGTATTACCTGTAAGAGATGATCTCCTTTAGATGATTGGTTAGGAGTTTTCCTCCCACATTTATCCTAAAAAGGGAGAATTCAAATTTGGTTGTTTATCATACCTTTCATTCAGTTTTAACCTAAGAAAAACATGAAAATTGAATACAACTCACCGAATAATTGCTTCTTTTTTCTTTTTACTTCTACAGTAAGGAACTATATGTGTAAAGGAATATCCACTATCTACAATGATACAGCATAATTCGGAAGGATTATCTCGAAAATACCTATGTGCACTGAGAGCACCAGCTATTTAGAAAAAGATAAAAAAAAAAACCTGCATTAAATAAAAGTGTACTTAATTTAAAGCAATAAAGAAAGGCAACAAATTAAGGCAAGCACAAAGACAAAAACTTTCCTTTATTTCTATATGCTAATTTAAAATAATATTCATAATTGTCACAAACTCTCTGAAGCATTTAAACTAAAACATCACATTTTTGTGGTAAATGTGATTTTAAAAATTTTGTGATCAATTTTTAAAGGTAAATATTCATGACTTAATTATTTTAACACTATAACTTAATTATGAGCATTTATTACATGCTGGGCACTATTCTAAAAACTCCATGAGTATTTGTGTTTTAATCTTCACAACAATTCCATTTTATGGATGAAGAAACTGAAGCACAGAGAAGTTAAATAATATACCCAATGTCATACAATTAGAAAACAACGGAGCCAAGATTCAAACCTGGGCAGGGTGATTCTGGAGCAACGCTTCTCAACCTCAAAACTACTGACATTTTGGGCCAGGTAATTCCTTGTTGCTGGAGGTTTTCCTGTTCATTTAAAGATGTTTTGCAGCATGTGTGTCTTCTACCCACTAGATGCCAATGGCACCCTCCCAGTTGTGACAACAAAAAATGTCTCCAGACATTGCCCATGTCCCCGAGGAGCAAAATCACCCTTGAAGAACACTGTTCTAGAGACTGTGCTCTTAACCATTATAGTATAATATCACTCATATGGACTTAAATTACTCAAGCTAAATATTTGACTACTTTCATTGTACAGTCATGTAATGTAATTCTAGTCTTTCATAAACTTACTTCTGGATGATATTTTCAGATTGTTTTTCCACATAGTGGCAGGCTGAGCTATTAACATTATTTCAATCAGTAATACTAATAATGATAGCAAACACATCAGTGGCAGAAAAGGTAACTACCTCAGAAACAATAATCTTTTAGAAATTAAAAATATGTGGCTAAGGGGGCACCTAGCTGGTTCAGTAGGTACAGCATGCTCTTGATCTCAGGGTTGTAAGTTTGAGCCCCACATAGAGATCACTTAAAAAAAAACATGTGGCTAGTAACTGCATTAGGGAGAAAATACTGTACTAGTATTAAGATAAAGAAAAGTCTGAGTAGATAATCTCTAAAAGTCCATCTAATTTTTAAATTCCATGTTTTATTTTCTTCAAATATAAAAGAATGTCACCCAATATTCTTGAATTTTAAGTGTTTCTCTTTACCCTATTCGTATCCATATTTCTATTAATAAACCGCAATCAAAACTTTAACTCACCATTTACTCTTAAGACTGCTTGGAACTGATACTCTTCAAACAGGATTTCATTCATTGATTCTTGAATTGAAGTGAAGTTAAAGTATGGTTCTGTAATAATAATATTGGTATCTAAAAAATCAACCTATGAGAGAAAAAAATCCCCCAAGTTTTATAATTTTGTAGTTATAAAACACTTGTTTTACATATATAAACTAACATTAAATCCTCACAATAATCCTAGAAGACAAGTCTTGTTACTAACCCCATTTAATTGGCAAACTGAGGTACAAAAGAGTTGACAAGTTACCAAGGTTCATAGCTAGGATTTGAACCGAGAAGTTTGATTACAGAATTCATCACTTTATTATTTAATTTTAACTCTCTTAATGGTAGCATTAATAAAACGGTACTATCAAATTGTTTGAAGATCAGTATGCAAACGTAATGAATAATATAACTTCAAGCATTAGATGTTTTGTTTTCAAAGTTAAAAGGCCAGAAGCTTTAGCATATTTAATGTTTACATAATTCTCTCCCACACCCTTAAGAAGCATTAAAAACTGAATATTCATTCACTATACCTAAAGTTACACTACAGACATTAAAAGCACAAAATTCAGAGGCTGCTGGGAAGATGGCGGAGCAGGACATCCCTGTGCTGACCTCTTGCCGCGTGGCTGCCTAGAGAGCACCCACGTGGCATAAATAACCCAAAAAGCAGCCCGAAAACTGGCAGAACAGACTCTCCGCAGCCCGGCATAGACAAGAGGCCACAGCGAAGCAGATCCAACCCCTCTGATCGTTCTTGGCAAGATCCCGTCAAAGCGGTGCCACAAGCCTGGCAGTGTGTGAGCGGCCCAGACAAGGTCAGCACCACTCCAGAGTGAGTCCTGCCCCAGGGATTGGGGAAGATAACCACACACCCATCTGACTGTAACCCCAGCAGTGGGCTGAGGGCAGGCAGCTGGTCTGACTGCAAGCCCCACCCACCAACAAAAGCTTCTCCGGGGACGACACAGGGACAGTGCCTGCAGTTTGGTGCTACTGCATCTCTGGCAAACATCTGGTCTGACTCGACTCAAGCCCGAGGCAGCCCCGGAGCAGCCCACTAACACCACGGGCACCAGACTCTGCCCACAACAGGCAGGGAGCCATCGCAGACAACAGGACTGAAGGCAAACACATCCCAGCCACAACGGTAGGACACCCCCTGGAGCAACACACATAGGAGACACCCCCTGAAGCACCAGGTTCTGGGGAACAGACATTGCACTGCAGGACCTCTTCTTCATAGAGCCACTACTTTCAAGTGCAGGAGACGTAGCTGACTTTCCTAACACAGAAAAACAGACAACTCAAGAGACAGAATGAGGAGACAGAGGAATGTGTCCCAAATCAAAGAACAGGGCAAAATCAGAGCAGGAGACCTAAGCGAAACGGAGATAAGTAATATGTCTGATAGCGAATTTAAAGTAATGCTCATAAAGATTCTCGCTGGAATTGAGGAAGGACTTCAGGACTTCCTTGAGACCCTCCACCAAGAGCTAGGAGATGTAAAAAAGAACCAGTTAGAGCTATTGGATTTACTAAATGGAAATAAAAATAGACCATCTGGAATAAATAGCAAGCAAGAGGAAGTAGAATAAAGGACCAGCCACCTGGAGGACAGAGTCATGGAAAGCAATCAAGCCAAGCAGATGAGAGGGGGGAAAAATACACAGAAAGAAAATAGACCCAGGGAACTGAGCAACGCTGTCAGGCCTAACAGTCGCATGATAGGGATCCCAGAAGGAGAAGAGCGAGGAAAGGGGGCAGAAGATTTGTCTGAAGAAATAATAGCTGAAAACTTCCTGAATCTGGGGAAGGAAAGAGAAATCCAGATCCAGGAGGCACAGAGAGCCCCCAACAAAACCAACCCAAAGAGGTCTGCACCAAGACACAAAGTAAATAAGACGGCCAAAAGTAGTGAGAAAGAGAGAATTTTAAAAGCAGCAAGAGAAAGGAAAGCAGGTACATACAAAGAAACCCCATACGGCTATCAGTGGGTTTTTCAGCAGAAACTCTGCAGGTCAGAAGAAAGTGGCAAGATAGATTCCAACTGCTAAAAGGAAAAAATCTACAGCCAAGAATACTCTATCCAGCAAGGCTTTCATTTAGAATAGAGGGAGTGATCAAGTTTCCCAGAAAAACAAAAATTAAAAGCAAAACCAGCCATGTCCCTGTCACACACGATGCCATCGGCCTGTGGGTCCCAAATTCATGGTCCAGCCGCCCTCCTGCCCAAGTCAGCGTGCACGGCCTGCCACCTGCTAAATGCCAAGTCAACACGCCTTCACCTCAGATTGCCAAGGGCTCAAATTGACACCGTTCCCCTCAAATTTCAGCCCCTGTACCCAAGTTTGTGCACAAAAGTGGGAATAATTATAACAGCAGAATGAAGCAACCCAAACATCTATTTCTGTGGAATACAGAATGGATAAAAGGAGTGTGCTAGGCTGAGAACATCTCCAAAAAGCACATGAACAATACATACAGCATGATTCTGGTTAGTTAAAAAAAAAAAACAAAAACCTGGGAGGAATAAAACAAGATGAAACTAGAGAGGGAGACAAACCATAAGAGACTTCTTAAGCATAGGAAAGAAACGGGCTTGCTGGAGGGGAGGTGGGGGGGGATGGGGTGACTGGGTGGTGGGCATGAAGGAGGGCACGTGATGGAATGAGCACGGGTGGTTGTATGCAACCGATGAATCACAACTCTAAAACTAATAATACACTATATTGTTAATTAATTGAACTTAAAATTAAAAAAAAGGAAACCCCCCCCCCCAAAAAAAGCACAAAATTCTCACATAATATTCACAATTCAGCTATGTGGACAAAAATATTTTATTGTGAAAATAAAAATGAGATAGTGAATTGGTCTAATAATAGTAGACGTGAATAATCTTGTTTCACACAAACTCTCTTAACCTCAAATTCCACTTCTATTCATTTATACTTATTTAGTATTTAAAAAATCAAAACTAAGGACAGTATATTAGTGACGTAAATGTATACTAGAAACATATTCAAAAGTTAAAGCTAGACACCTCAATTACCTTCAACTCCAATCCCAGACTTACTCTCTAGAATCTGCCCTTGGCCTTTCCTCTCTCCTGATACTGCCTTATATCTCACCTGAAATAATGCCACTGCCTTCTCAACGCCCTTTCTGCCTCCCTTCTCTTCTCATTGTCTTTTGTACTGCTAGCATAGTTATCAGCAAGTATTTTTCTAAATCAGAAATCTGATCATCCTCCCCAAACGTATCTCTCACCACAGAAGTCTTCCCTTCCATGACTTGACATTGCCTATGAAACAGTGTCCATACACCTGCAATCTCATCTTACAGTGTGTGCTGGTAAATGTTCAACAACCAGATCTCCAGGGCCGGGGGTGGGGAGGGCAGGGGAAAAGCTCTGATTTGCAGGGCTTACCACTTCCTGTGTTATAAATACTGTCACAGTGGCTGATTTCCAGCTATCCTAAAGTCACCAAACTCTGAACACAGAGTTGGGAAGAGATGCATGTAATTGGTTCTCCTGAGCCAGTGTGAGCCAACTTTCAGCACAAGACTATTCAGTAGAAATTCTGAGTCTATTCACTTTCATACCATGCACTCTTCCCTACCAGATTTTAGCACAAGTAATCTCAAGCATGTACTACTCTTCATATATATATATATTTTGGCAGTATATATAATTTTTAAAAGTTAAAAATATGATGGATATAAATACACAGTGAACATGTGCAACAGATTTATTTAAGTCATATTAAGGCGTAAACTAGCTTTATACCCTATCCTGTTGGTTCTTGCATTAACATGAGTTACTAATTCTTATTGCTGTAATTTTTCATTTGAATAAGACATGGAAATAGAAATTTGAATACATACTCCAATTTGTTACCTGATACATTTCTTTTCCAAAAAGGTAATCCCAAACTTGTCTTTGAACATCCCAATTCACCAAGTAGCCCTAAAAAAATTCTTGTATAAATTATCACAAATATTTGAATAGTTTTTAAAAATCATATTAATAGAGTCTAAACCACTAATTTCTTTTTATGGTTACGTTCACTACACAAACATTTTTTAAGAAGATGCCACTCCATACTTACTTTTTTTTTTAATGTGTTCATCTCATTTAGCTTTAACATAAACAAGTAAAATTCAGTACCCACAATCAGTAACTAAGTTATGGTCATTTATTGCTAAGAAGACAATTTAATTTCAATTTTTGGTTTTAATAAGATCTTATTTAAAATTTAAATAACTTTTTCTCAGAGATCTAAAAATATTTCCATACATACAAAATCTTAATTATACATTTAAAAACTGTCTTTACATTTAGGTCTACATTGCTAGAAATGACATATAACTGAATTACCTTCTGAAAAGGAAGGATGTAAAAGAGTCCAGAAGGGTCCTTTATTTCATCTATCTGGTTAGCAGTAAAAGTTTTAAGACGTGCTGTTTTTGACCTGAACTGACAGTTAGGAATTACCCTATAAACAAAGAAATAATATAATTATTCCCTAAATACTCACTTCCAAAAAATACAATTACTTAACCACCCCCCTCCGTGACAAAAAATAGCCACAACCAGTGTTTCCCATTTTGTCTTCAAATAATTAAAAAATGTTTGTTTGTTTGTTTTTAAGTTCTAATATGCACTAGACTCTACACTGGACCCTTTATCTTTCTCAAGTAATCCTTAAGAAATCCTTCCAGGTGGGTATTGATCTTGCCATCACACAGATGACAGTCAGGGCTTAGGTAAAGTTCCTGGTCTTTCTGGCTTTAATGTGGAAAATTTTTTTTTAAAGATTTATTATTTATTTAAGAGAGAGAGCGCAAGCACACAGAGGGAGAGGGAGAAGCAGACTCTGCGCCCAGCAGGGAGCCCTGTGGGGCTTGATCCCAGGACCCCAGGATCATGACCTGAGCTGAAGGCAGATGCTTAACTGACTGAGCCACTCAGGCGACCCTCTAATGTGGAAATCTTAATACCACTCTGGGAAAAGATTTACAGATTCAAAATTCTTGCCATTAAAACTAAGTCTCTAGGATGCCAAAGAGTTTCAATTAGCAAGATACTACAGGGTACAGAAGTAAGAAGTAGTTTTAAATATGGTTGCTGCCCACCATAGGCTTACAATCTGGTTAGAAAGACAAACTAGAGTCATCATCAACGATACATGTGTACACGTATGTGGAGGGAAGGGGGAGGAGAGGGAGGAGGGAGGGAAGAGGGCAGGAGGGAGGGAGGGGGAGAGAGAGATGAGAGAGAGAGAGAGGGAAAGGATACTGGGATAATGTAAAAATGTTTTGTATCTGCTTCTTTCATTTACTTTGCTGTCATTTTCTCTATATGTTTAAATATTCTTTGAGGACATGATTTTTTTCTTTAAAGATTTATTTTAGAGAGAGAGAGTGAGAGTGCAGGGGCGAGGAGGGGTTGGGGCAGAGGGAAGAGAGACTCTCAAGCCAACTCCCCTCTGGGTGCAGAGCCCAACGGGGCTCAATCCCAGACTCTGACATCATAACCTGAACCGAAATCAAGAGTCTGATGCTCAACGCACTGAGCCATCCGGCGACAGGAGGACGTGATTTTTAAAAACTGCACTGTAATCAATCTTATGGTTATAATTTTAGTCAAATTTCTATTCTTGATTATTCAGTTTGCATTCCATTTTTGTTTTTTACCATACACAATGCCTATAATATAGAGCATCCTGTATTTACTCTTATCAAACACTTCTAACTTATTCCTTAGGTGACTGATAACAGAATTACTGTGTCAAAGGATAACAACGATACACCTTGCCAAAACATTTTCCAGAAGACTAACAATTTACATTCCTACGCGGTTTGATTGTCCTCTTTAAAAAAGAAAAAAAGGAAAGGAGGAATCCTCTGTAAACATTACAGAAGAAAAGCATCTTTTCTTCTCTCTATATACATATATAACATATATATTTAATGAATGCCATTGTAGTAGTTCTGTTAAATCAACTCTATCAACCGGGTCGGCCAATGATTACTACGAAGGGCTTAGACACGAAGCCTTCAACGTCTCCAATCAGTAAGAACTGTTTTTAAACTTTTTGGGGGTCACAGAACCCATTGAGGACCTGATGAAAGACACAACTGCGCCTTCAAGAATACGTAAATACACATAAATGTCCACGATTCCTGTGGGTTCATCAACTCTGTACGCACCCCTCCAACAGGAACCGCTTCTCTAGAAGCCTATTTTCCTGAGCTATTTCCTGTTACGAAAGGAAACGTATGTCCCACTTCCGGGGCCGCGTAGCTTAAATTAACACCAAAGTAACAGTTCAAAGCATCCCAGTCCGCCGGCTCCAACCAGAGCATCCCTCTGGCGCAGGTTAGGGCCAAGTAGAGACATCTGCAGTTTACTGTGATCCTGAGATGAAGGCTAGTCTGTGAAACCACTAGGCGTCTGTCTTGTCCTAAGGACCGAGAGAACACTTACGACACATTTTCATGGCTGTAACCGATTTTGGCATTGTAGGCTCCGTTATCCAGCACTAGGGTCGTCATTTTAACGTGAACCAAACGGCCGGCCGCCGCCTTCTCCTCCTGACACTTCCGCTCCCGCTTTTTCCGGTACTCTATGGTTTGCCGGGCGGAGCGTAAGGGTGCTTCCGGTCTCCCTTAGCAACTGAGGACGCCGGAAGCCAGAGACGGCCCTCTCTGTCTGTGGGTTAGGGGTTGTGCAGTTCTCAGTCTAACCGGTTTACGTCGGGGAGAGATCCAACAAGAGTGGAAACAGCTCAGTGCTTTTTCGCCCATTGCATTGCGTATTTGTCCTCTACTTCGCATACTGAGTCGCTCCTACAAGTTTCTTCTAATCTCCGTGGTGAACCTACAGCTTTGTGCCTGTGTGTGTGTGTGTTTTCGAGTAGTACTGTTCAGTGACATTTCCCAAGGAATAAAGTGCAAAACCATAAACAGCATGGAATTGGACATGAAGTCTCTTCAGCCTCATTCCCGCCAATGCCCATTCGACTGTAGGGTCCAGCCACCCTTAAATTACAAACATGCTGTTCCGTCAACTGCCTTGCTTTTCTACTCATTCATATTCTTCCTCTGCCTACTTGTTCTTCATAACACTGCTCCATCATTCCTATCTAAAAAGGTTTCTTGCTATCTCCCACCACTTTGTTCTCACTCTTAAAATTAGGTGCTGCTATGTGTTTTTGTAATGCCCCGGGGTAACTCCTATATATAATAATGGATAAGAAAATGAATTTTGTATTAGAATCCAGACTCCACCACAAATTGGCTGTGTAAACTTGAGAGATGAAGATGATAATGGTTAACACTTACAAAGTGCTTAATACCTGCGAGTAAACTTTCTAAGACGTTTATACATATATTAAATAACTTAATCTTTAAATTTATGGACTAGTATTGAAATCAAAGAGATAGTAACTAATAGTGCAGTCTCTGCATTCAAACTCCTGGGCCAAATGCTGGCTCTTCCTAGATGCTGTGGCCAGGCTAGTTAATCTCTCTATGCCTTAGTTTCCTCATCTGTAAAATAGAGTAATATTAATAATACTCCCTTGCAGAATTGTTTTGTGAAGAGCAAATGACAAAAGTCAAGTCCCTGGTAGTAGTAATCATCATCATCATTGTCATCTTTTTGTCATATAATCATTCTCTTTTTTAAAAGATTTTATTTAGGGTGCCTGGGTGGCTCAGTTGGTTAAGCGACTGCCTTCGGCTCAGGTCATGATCCTGGAGTCCCGGGATCGAGTCCCGCATAGGGCTCCCTGCTCAGCGGGGAGTCTGCTTCTCCCTCTGACCCTCCCCCCTCTCATGTGCACTCTCTCTCTCTCTTTCAAATAAATAAATAAATAAATCTTAAAAAAAAAAAAGATTTTATTTAAGTAATCCTTACACCCAAGGTGAGGCTGGAACTCACAACCCCTAGATCGAGAGTTGCATGTTCTACCGACTGAGCTAGCCAGGTGCCCACATATAATCAGTCTCTTAACATGCACAGATGGCAAACTCCTTGAAGTCAAGCACTCTATTCTATTGGTGTCTATATCCTTTTGTATTAAAAAGTCATTGAATATACAAAGTTAATTATGTCCAATTTTAGTCATTGTATTTTCTCTAATTTATTTTTAAATTGATAAGATCTCTTACTATGAATACGTAAGGAGTGTTTTATAAAACTTACATAATAGAGCTGCCATCATTTCTGTCCAGCTCTCGTCTTTTAAAATATGCTCTTTCCTTCTGATTATCAGCCCTTTCTCCTTTAAGCTTCTCTTTTTGCTTTCCTCAACATTTACATGCTCCTTGATCAAGATCATTTTTGTTCTTGGTTTCAGCTGCCATTAAGTAATGACAAATACTAAAGCAGAATTTCTACCCCAAACTGTAACCTGAATGTTTCTACGCAGGAATCCTAAGATAACTTTAATAGCAACAAATCCAAAACTGAATTTTTTCTCCAAAACAGTTTGTTCCAACTAATTACTTATCTATATTAATGGTGTGTTCCAAACCCCAAGCTAAATACCTCAATCACCTTCAACCCCAATCCCTGACATACTCTCTGGAATCTGCCCTTGGCCTTTCCTCTCTCCTGATACTGCCTTATCTCTCACATGAAATAATGCCACTGCCTTCTCAATGCCCTTTCTGCCTCCATTCTCTTCTCATTCTGATCTGTCTTCTGTACTGCTAGCATAATTATCAGCAAGTATTTTTCTAAATACTTATATCTTACAGTGTATGCTGGTAAATGTTCAACAACCAGATCTTGGCGAGGGGGGGCAAGCCCTGATTGGTAGAGCTTATCACTTTCTGTGTTATAAACACTGTCACAATGGCTGATTTCCAGCTATCCTGAAGTCACCAATTTCTGAACACAGAGTTGGGAAGAGATACATGTAATTGGTTCTTATGAGCCAGTATGAGCCAACTTTCAGCACAAGACTATTCAGTAAAAATTCTGAGTCTATTAAAAAAAAAAATTCTGAGTCTGTTTGCCTTCACACCATGCACTCTTCCCTACCAGATTTTAGCACAAGTAATCTCAAGCATGTGTTACTTTTATTAAAATACAATTCAATTGAGTAAATTTGAAGATTTAATTGGCTTTCCTAAAAAAATATTTTGGCTTTCCTACTGTGGAAAGAGCCAAGATGTCCATCCACAGATGAATGGATAAAGAAGATGTGGTATATATACACAATGGAATATTATGCAGCCATCAAAAGGAATGAGATCTTGCCATTTGCAACGACGTGGATGGAACTGGAGGGTGTTATGCTGAGTGAAATAAGTCAATCAGAGAAAGACATGTATCATATGACCTCACTGATATGAGGAATTCTTAATCTCAGGAAACAAACTGAGTGTTGCTGGAGTGGTGGGGGGTGGGAGGGATGGGGTGGCTGGGTGATAGACATTGGGGAGGGTATGTGCTATGGTGAGCGCTGTGAATTGTGCAAGACTGTTGAATCACAGATCTGTACTTCTGAAACAAAAATGCAACATATATTAAGAAAAAAGAAAAAGAAGAAGATAGCAGGAGAGGAAGAATGAAGGGGAGTAAGTCAGAGGGGGAGATGAACCAGGAGAGATGATGGACTCTGAAAAACAAACTGAGGGTTCTAGAGGGGAGGAGGGTAGGGGGATGGGTTAGCCTGGTGATGGGTATTAAAGAGGGCACATTCTGCATGGAGCACTGGGTGTTATGAACAAACAATGAATCATGGAACACTACACCAAAACAAATGATGTAATATATGGTGATTAACATAACAATAAAACATTAAAAAAAAAGAAAAAAGAAAAAGAAGAAGATAGCAGGAGGGGAAGAATGAAGGGGAGTAAGACAGAGGGGGAGACAAACCATGAGAGACGATGGACTCTGAAAAACAAACTGAGGGTTCTAGAGGGGAGGAGGGTGGGGGGATGGGTTAGCCTGGTGATGGGTATTAAAGAGGGCACGTTCTGCATGGAGCACTGGGTGTTATGCACAAACAATGAATCATGGAACCCTACATCAAAAACTAATGATGTAATGTATGGTGATTAACATAACAATAAAAATTAAAAAAATATTTTGGCTTTCCTGAAAGATTCATGAACAAGGCAATATCTAATCTAGGAACTAGAAGGGAACTCCTAGGAGATGAGTTGTACAAAAATGGAAGGTTGCTTTTCTTTTTTTAAGATTATTTATTTATTTATTTAACAGAGAGAGAGAGAGAGAGAGAGAGAGAGAGAGAGCGAGAGAGAGAGAGAGCACACAAGCAGGGGGAGTGGCAGGCAGAGGGAGAAGCAGGCTCCCCACTCAGCAGGGAGCCCAATGTGGGACTCAATCCCAGGACCCTGGGATCATGACCTGAGCCAAAGGCAGCCACTTAACCAACTGAGCCACCCAGGCATCCCCAAAATGGAAGGTTTTTATGGGAAGAACCGTGGCGCAAGAAGTTATTAGCAAAGGAAAAGAGAAGATTGTTCAGGAAAGATCAAGTTCCCTGAAGGGGAAGGGCATGGGGTCTTATTTGGTGAATTACCTCATGTTACTTTGGGGGGAATGGAGAGGGCCCTTATGACAGATTATCTCATTGGTGCTGATCAGAAAACTCCTGACCAACCAGTTAAGACTATATTTCTGAGGGAGGTTGAAACTTTAATTAGGTTGGTTATTAAGTATCAGTTTTGTGACATGGCCTAGCATAAATGACTTCATCTGGGGCTAATGGTTTTCTTTTTAACGCTTTTCATATACATGTATATTTTGGCAATGTATAATTGTTATGTGAAACTGGGTTTGCCTCTTGGTGGGTGTTCAGCCAAACGACACAATCAAGCCAAAAAATAGGAAAAGCAAATATTTTACTTAGAACAAGTGAAGGAGAACCCCAGAGCTCTTTCCCAAAGCAGTGTCTTCGAATAACAAAATTGGTGATTTGTAAGCCAAGGGTACATACATATCCATGATGGGGCTTGTGCAATGGGGAATATTGCATTGAATTGGAGCAAAAGTTATTTTAAGGTTATAAAAGTTTTTTAAGATTTCCAGGTCAAAGTGGGAAGGGCAGTAAGGGTCAGCATCATCAATTCTCTGGCTCTAGTTGGTCTGGTGTCCAGGTGCTCAAAGGAGCTTAGATTTTGTAAAGATAACTCAAGTGTATGAGTCAGGTCTTCACTTTTTCATTTTATTTTTTAGAAATTTTTTAAAGATTTTATTTATTTATTTATTTGAGAGAAAGTGAGAGAGCATGTGAAGGAAGGAGCAGAGGGAGAGGGAGAGAATCTCAAGCAGACTCCTGGTTGAGCATGGAGACTGATGCAGGGCTCTATCTCACGGCCCTGAGACCATAATCTGAGCCAAAATCAAGAATCAGACATTTAATCAACTGAACCATCCAGGCTCCCCTGTTTTTGTTTTGCTTAAGATTTTATTTATTTATTTGAGAGAAAGGGAAAGACAGAGTCAGTCTTCACTTTTGAATATGATTAGGCTATCTACTCACCTGAAGTGGCTATTTGTTCTCACACTCTTTCAGAAGATGGCTGGGAGCCTAAAATGACTTTTTCTTTTTCTTTCCTTTTTCTTTCTTTCTTTCTCTTTCTTTCTTTCTTCTTTCTTTCTTTCTTTTTCTTTCTTTCTTTTTCTTTCTTTCTTTCTTTCTTTCTTTTTCTTTCTTTCTTTCTCTTTCTTTTTCTTTCTTTTTCTTTCTTTCTTTCTCTATTTCTCTATTTCTTTCTCTATTTCTTTCTCTCTCTCTTTCTTTCTTTCTTTCTCTTTCTTTTCTTTCTTTCTTTCTTTCTTTCCTTTCTTTCTTTCTTTCGAGTAGGTGGAGGTCAGTGCAGGGCTTGAACACAAGACCCTGAGATCAAGACCTGAGCTGAGATTACAAGTCATATGCTTAACCAACCGAGCTACCTAGGAGCCCCCTAAAATGACTTTTCTTATGCGAAGGAAGTGATGTCTTCTTCCATGGACCCTTAACTCATTCTGCTTATATAATTTTAAAAGAGTTAAAAATATGACTCTGCTATAAGTACATAATAAATGTGTAACAGATTTATTCAAGTCATATTAATGAGTGAACTAGCTCTATATCCTATTTATTGACTTTTGCATTAATATGAATTGATAAATCTTTGGTGCACATTCATTATATATCTGTATGACAGTCATGTTTTTAACTTTTTAGAAATTATACTTTGGTAATTAAATAACAATTAGGAAAAATGTAAAGGGGTGCCTGGGTGGATCAGTTGGTTAAGCAACTGACTGGCCTGGGTCATGATCTCAGGGCCTTGGGATTGAGCCCTGTGACAGGCTCCCTGCTCAGTGGGGAGTCTGCTTGTCTCTTTCCCTTTGCCTCTCAGGCTCTCTCTCTCAAATAAGTAAATAAAATCTTAAAAAAAAGAAAATGTAAATTAATTTAAAACACCGATTTTACAGTGGTTTTGACATATGTTCCCTCAAATCAGGGAGAGAAAAATTGAAAATGTATTTTCTCAGTAAAAAGATATTGGTAAAACCAGTAAAAACCACAGGCTCAAGGTAGAGTCAGCATCACAGGAAACCAAGACTTAATTGCAGTTTCAACCTCTCTAGGTGTGGAATTCTAAGCCAATGAGCCTGGAATTTTCTGGTCTGCACCAATGAGGTAATCTATCACATGGTCCCTCCTCATCCCAGGCCCCCCCCCCAAGAAGATAAGGTAATAGGACCCTAGGCCTTTTCCCCTAAGGGAAGGTAACCTTGCCCCTTGCCTGAAATAATCTTTTCTTTCTCTTTCTTTTCTAGCTAATAACTTCCTGTAAATTCCTTCCTACAAATACTTTCCATTTTGTACAATTCTTTTGGGAGCTCCCCTCTACTTGCTATGTGGGATGATCCCCAATTCATGAATTGCTTAATAAAGCCAATTAAATTATCAGATTTGCTCAGTTGAGTTTTTTTTAAACTATACCACAACTATAATTATTAAGCTGTGAGATTCTTTAATACTTACTACTTTGAAAAGGAATCCATGTTTTGTTCTAGCCACATTAGGCCACTTGCCATTTATAAGCCATGAATTTTGACAATTCCACCTGCCTGGAACATTCTCTTGTGGCTAGTGAATTAATAATAATAGCTTCCATGCTATTGTGTCTGACACTCTCTTAAGTACTCTTAAATACTTACTCAACCTTCATTAGCTTGGTTAATCCTCACAACAACCATCGTGGAGGTTGAGAGGTTCCATACTTTTCTTATGATCACATAGCTAAAAACCTGCAGAGCTAGGTTTTATATCCAAATCTTGGACTTCAAGGTCAGTTCTACTAACACATTAAGCTGATTTAGTCTCATCTTTGAAATAACATCTCCACTGTAAATCTTTGACTTAAGGTAGAACGAATCACTCCTTCCTTTGTGTTCTCATAACAATTTGCATGTTTTCAACAATGCTAATGATAATAATAGCATTTATTAAGAGGACTTTGTTGAAAACTTTATATGCATAATCTCATTTAGACCTCACAAAATTCTGAGTTAGAAACTATTAATATTATCTCCAATAGATGAGGTACTTGAGGCTCACAGATTAAATAACTTGCCCAAGTTTACATAGCTACAAAATGGCTGAGGTAGCATTTCACTGAGTCTAGTGACAAAGCTCAAGGTCTTAGCACTAAGAGTCTACTACTTTCCTTGCTAGGCTGCTAACTCTTGGATGACAGAACAAGGTTTTTTTGTTTGTTTTTGTTTAGGCAACCCTAGATATTTGAATAGTGCCCAGTTTATAGTGCATGAAGAATGTTAAGTGAGTAGCCAAAGCACTATCAACTTTCCTTTCTACAGAAAGAGCCTGGTTGTTGGACTGTATGTGAACTACCTCCTCTCCCCCACCCATAACCACATTTCTTCCTGATACATCCCTCAGAGGTAGTGTAATTTCTTTTCCTCCTTTAGACATCATTGGGTGGTCATTTTCCCTTCTGAAAATGTTGGTTTGGGGCTGGGTGAGGTGGAGGTTCAGAGCTGTAATAGTTCTATTTCAATAATTTCCTTCCTTTTTATAGAAACTTTCAAGTGAAATTTTACATTCTTATAATCTTAGATACAACAACCTAGAGAAGTGGGTAAAGAATACATTATTAACCTATTTTATAGATGATTAAGGCTAAAACTAAGGACATTATTTTCTCCAGGTTAAAACGGCTAGAATACAATACAGCCAGGACTTGAGTTTGGGACTTCTAATTCCCGGGTCCTGGGCTCTTTGAAGACACGTTGTCGGGCGCCTGGGTGGCTCAGTTGGTTAAGCGACTGCCTTCGGCTCCGGTCATGGTCCCGGAGTCCTGGGATCGAGTCCCACATTGGGCTCCCTGCTCAGTGGGGAGTCTGCTTCTCCCTCTGACCTTCTCCCCTCTCGTGCTCTCTCTCTCTCTCTCTCAAATAAATAAATAAAATCTTAAAAAAAAAAAAGACACGTTGTCAACTTCTAGTTCCCTTAGAACTGGAATCACCAGAGAAAACATTAGATCATAGCATGGGGGGGCGGGGAGGGGGGGAATAGCTTAGAAAAGAAGAAACTGAGGCAAGAATATGAAGAAAGCTAGGTAGACCAGGTAGAGAGCAAAGCAAGCAGGGCAGTTTGTGCTCCAAATTCTGAAAAATTAAAAGTAGGATGTGGACGGAGCACTCAGTAATGGAGACCGGAACAAGACCAGAGTGGAGAGGGAGGACTATAAAGCACAAGAAGGTTCTGGGATTGGGAATCAAAGCACCCAGTAGCATCAGGGCGGCGAAGGACACGCGGCCAGTCCCGGACAAGGGTGGCGGGGCAGCACACTTCCCGCGCGGGTCGGAGCCTGCGTTGCCCCGCCCCACGCCGAGTCCGCACCGCCCCGCCCTCCCCCAGGTCCCCTAGGTGATGCTGCAGCCAAGATGGCGCCGGCGGCGGCCACGGCAGCTTGAGAGCGATGCTCGCGGTCCTCGGTACCAGCGGCGGCGGCTGTGGCCTCGGCCGGGGCCTCCGGTCTCTCCCGGGCGTGAGCGCTCAGGCGACTCTCCTCCGGCCGGGTTAGTCCGGACAACAAGGAGGCAGCCACGAAGAGAGGAGGCAGTGAAAAACGCGGAGAGAGCGCGACGCCTCCTGCCGCGGCACCATGGCTGGGCTCATCAAGAAACAGATCCTGAAGCACCTCTCCAGGTCAGCTAGAGCCTCGGGCGTGGGAGGCCAGTCCGCCTCCGCCCTAGCCGTCTCGGGGGGCTGCTCACAGCCTCGGGGGCGGCGGGGACTGGTAGTTGTGCGGGAGGCGACTCTTGAGCTGCCAGGTCTAGCTGGGGCAGGGGGTCGCGGCCCCGATCTCCCGTCGCCTGCGGCGTACGGCTCTGGCGTCAAGAGTCGGCCCCTCGGACGGGTTCTCCCCCAGCCGGCTCGCGGAGCAGCGTGGAGGGCGGCGGAGGGAGGCAGCGCGCTGAGATCGCTCCCCGACGCGGCGTCTGGGGGCGTCCCGGGGACCCGGCTTGGGCGGTCCTGCGCGGAGCCTGGGGATTTATGTGGCAGGGTGAATCCGAGCTCCGTGCTCGCCTCCATTCGGAGCAGAGCGCTAACTGAGGGCGTCTGGAGCGGTTTGGACTCTGCGCTGACGCTTGTCTTCTCCGTGAAATGTTAACCTTGTTAGTTTCTGAACTCACCCCCACCTCGCCGTTCCCACTCTGATGCATTAGAGGGTGTGCCTGTTTGCACAGTTAGGATTTGTTTTAGGTAAATAGTCAGAGTTCCCAGCTTTGGCAAGTTCTTTCTGGAGTCGTTTTAGTTCCACATAATTCTGGCAAAACAGTTTTTTGTTTTTTTAAAATTTGAGATCCATAAATTAAGGTAGTCAACATCTGTGGTGATAAACACAATACTTGTCATTCTTTCCATTTCATAACGCGGTTTTAGTCAGAAACATGACTCAGTAAAGCTGGCAGTTTGTTACTTCTGACTTCTCCATTTTTGTCTCAAGACACAGGCTAAATGTGGTATCTTGTTTCCAACTTGTTAACAGCGAATTCAAAGCACTTGGTTATGACCCTTTTCTCTGTTATTTGTAAGTTAATGATATTAGGAAAAAACTTGGGTATACTGGTATGTTTATATGGTAAAGACAATTCTTGATTCTCCAGATCATTGAGTACCACAGGTTGTACATTGCGGAACAAAATCAACATTTCTGTGAATCAGCAAATGTTATCTAAACTTAAAACATTAAGATACAACTTTTTTTAAAAAGTAGCAAATTATAGCAACATTTATGAATATACATTTCTTAATATCACTAATTGGAAAGTTTTAATATTGCACATATAGTCTGATACTGAATTATCTTATTTTGGAAAAAGGTTTTATCTTTTTAATTATTATTTAGGTAATGTCTGACTTAATCAGATGTCCTCTAGCCTTTGTCATACTCCATTCCACAAGAAAATTGAGACCTACAGAAAATGATTTGACTGTTTTTCTTCCAAGGATGATGATACATGGCTAGTTCCATTCCAGATGCTTGGGAAGAAAGTTAATTCAATCAATGAGTGGCTTAGGGTGTTCGTTTAATTCTCTTGCAGAACTCCAGTTGAGAAAGGCTCTTAAAAATTAATAGCAAAGGTGATGGCTTATTTCACATATTCAGAATTGAGTCCTTAGGAGTACTTTTTAATCTGTATGATTTCTAATACCTTTGTGGTAAATAGTAATGAGGATTTTTTTTTTCAGAGATGAGGATTTTTGTTTTTGCACCTTTGGTCATGGGTATGCCCCTTTCTCTTTCTTTCTTTCTTTCTTTTTCTTTCTTTTTCTACCTTTCTACCTTTCCACTTTTCTACCTTTCATCCCTGTGACTTAACCATTACATACTGGAAACCTGTACCTTTCACTTCCCTTCACCCATTTTGCCCACCCCCCACCCTTCACTCTGCCAACCATGTTTGTTCTTTTTATTTATGGATCTGTTTCTGCTTTTTGTTTGTTTCCTTCTTTAGATTCCACATATAAGTGAAATCATATGGTATTTGTCTTTCTCTGTGTGACTTATTTCACTTAGCATAAAACCCTCTAGTCCCTCCGTGGTGTTGCACATGGCAAGATCTCATTCTTTTTTATGGCTGAGTACAAAAGTGAGTTTTTGAAAACACTTGAATTCTTGGTTATTTCATATTTCAGAACAACTCAGGTGATTAAAGAGTGTCAAATTCATATTCATCTATTAATCTTACTGCTGTCATCGAAGAAAAATAGTTATTTATAAATGTAAAGGACAAGAGATGAAATAAGGCGGGTGTTGTGATAAATTACAGTTATTCAAGTAGGGGTGAACTTTTGAAATTACCTGGGGTCAAGCTTAATTTTACAAATTATCCAGTATTAAAGATGTCTCTATATTGAAGTAATCATCTGGAGGACAATTTAATAATTTTTAACAGGAAATACTTAGAACACATTATCTTGCAATAATAGACATTTCTTGTGGCCAGTTGATGCTCTCATGGCACCTCAAAGGAGGCCTTACCTGACCACCCTTTCATCCTTTTCTGCCTGTATCTATCTATCTGTCTATGCTTTTTCTTTGTCTTCTTCACTTGAATGTAAACTACATAATGGCAGGGATTTTGTTTTGAATCTAGCATAATGTAGGCACTCAACTATTTTTTTAATGAATGGCACCAAAGCATTGACTTTCCCTCACGTTTTCTTAACTGAGGTAAGACTATATGCCACGAGTATTATCACAGATATTGGGTATGACCAGTTGTTGTAACTGGATCATTGAATAAATGAGCCTTTGTTGTCTTGGAAAGGAAGGACTAGGAAAATGACCCTTTCTATATGGGGTCTTCCAGTAAGGAATAAGACTTTATAGGAACGAACAGGAGAAAGAATGCTTACTCTGAGCCTTGAGATTGAAGTATGGTGAAATTCTAACATTAAAACCAGTGTTAGGCAGATATAGGGGTTTGAGAAACTGGCATAGTGGAAAAGTATAAAAGAGAAATTCTTAAGAGATTAATAAATGCTTTAAGTAAATGTTGAACTGTTTGAGAAGTGTAAATCTGTATACTTGTTCCCTGCCTAATTGTTGTTTAGTTTGTATCCTAAGCATCTGTTGCATTATTAATAAAAATAGTTTGTGTACTTGGAACTGATCTGAAACTGAACAGGAGGGAGGGAGAGAGAAGGAGCAGAGCTGGGGGGATTGGGCAAGGGGGCAGGGCAAGAGGGTGATGGGAGTGTGTGTATGTGTATGTGTGTTTGTGTAGTGGGGGTGGGGGTTGGACTACTTATATTTTAAGAGAAGTGAAACAGGAAAAGCCTTTGAAGAGAAATTACTCTGATCTTTCATACTATAACCAGCACAGAATATGTTTTAGAGGCTTCTCTAGGAGAGTATTTTTTCAAAAAGGAATGGAGAGTTCTAAAGAAAAGTTATAACAAATGTAAGAAAAGAAATAAGAACAGGAGCTACCTTTCAAGACCTCATGTTACTGTGCATTTGTACTTGTGTGCTAGAGCAAAGAAGAGGAGGAAAATAGAAGCTGGAAGATAGAATATATTTAAGCCAGGACGTGAAAAGGAGTAAAAGATTCCCATACAAATGCTCCCTCTTCCCTTCCTCCCATGCTTTTTTCCCTTTGGCTAGTACATACTATGCTGGACACAAGGTTAACTGGAAGTGGGAGTTGGCAGGACAGATATTCACCACACCTGGGTGGAATCTTTGTATAGTTTAAAGTCCTGGTTTTCAGTCAGAGGTGATTTTGCCCCTTACGGGACATTTGGCAATGTCTGTATACATTTCTGATTGTCACAACTTGGGGGGGAGGGGAATAGAGGCTAGGAATGCTGCTAAACATGCTGTGTACACAGCACAGTCTGCCACAACAAATAGTTATATTGCCCAAATGTCAGTAGTTTTGAGATTGAGAAACTGGTTTGAAGTATACAAGCATGTCAGATGATTGAACTAGGTACTGTGCAATTTAAGGTTATTTTGTCTGCAAACAACAAAAATCTCTGTTTAACTTAGGTAATAGAGGAAATGTAACAGAAAGCTGTTGGGGTGGGTCACCAAGTCCGGGGAAGGGCAGACCTAACCAGCTCCTAAAACCTCATTGGACAAGATAATTCTTTGTTGTGAAGCTCTGCTCTGTGTTTGTGGGATGTTTAGCAGCATCTCTGGTCTCTACCCACTAGATGCCAGTAGCACTCCAGGCATTGACAAATGTCCCCTTAGAGTAAAATCTCTCTTGGTTGAGCACGACTGCTTCTACCTCTCACAACTCCCAATCTGTGGTCTTTCCTGTCAAGTTTGAGATTCCTGGGAGAGAGAACCTGTTTGGCTCAGTTCTGCTTACCAACATGGATCAGTTAAAAATGGCAAAGGGTCATAAAGCAAAGATATGGTCATAGGTAGAACTGTTTTGAGTGTGGCTTGCTGTTCCATTTGGTATCTTTAATAGGCACTGAACTAAATTAGATTTCAGAGTGCCTCATTTTCTATGTTAAAGAAATTGAACTTCATCCTGGGAGGTGACTGCTAATAAAGAATTCCAGACAAAAGAGGGACATGATCATTAAAGATGCTTGGTTATCAGTTTGGTTTTGGAATCCAGGGTTCAGGAGCAGTTGACTGTGGTGGAAATAGAGAGTCTATGGAGGGTCTCTGATTAACTTAAATAGAAAAGTCCTGTATTGTAGGGATATTATCCTACAGAATTTATGGAAGGTCAGGGAACCGTACTTGGAAAGGGATTGGATCCAGACCAGTTCTAATGATCTAGGTAGGAGAAACCACTTGACAGTCTCAACAAGATATGTTCCCTAAACTAAGGGAAGGAACAAATAGAAAGAGAGGGTGCCTTGGGAAGATTGTTGAATATTTGGAATATATGTTAGGGAGATTAGGAAAGGTTGAACTCTTGCCCGGTCTTGTGACTGAATGGCAAAGTGATAGAGACTTTAGGGTGCCTCACGGTGTATTCATGGAATAGCTTATACTGTGAAAGGAAGAAAAGGGGGGAACAGCAGCTGATAGTCTGGAAAGAACCATCAAAGGATTGGAAATTTTATCTGGGTGGGAGAGCAGTTGAGAAAAACAAATGAGAGAACTGGAAGGATTGGAGGTTTTGTCTAAAAGTATTAAAGTTTAAAATTTCAGAGGAGGATTAGGCCTAATTTAGAGCAAGGTATCCATTAAGGCCATTGAACTGAATTGCTGAAGAGACGTTAAGGTGCATATAATCTTCTGGAGTGGAGTGAGGAGTGAAGTAAGTAGAGGAAGATGAGATCAAAGAGAAAACCAGGCTAGACCTTGTGGGGCCTTGTAATGACTAGGTCTATAATCATTCCTGAATTAAACATTCTTGAAAGGAAACAGAACATGATTTAGACCGTCGGAAATTATTTTTTCAAATGATAATTTTGTGTAATTATTGATACGCTAATTACATCTTTCACTTTTATGGTAAAGCTCAATAAATAATTTTGAGAGTTTATGTTTATCAGGTTCTTGAACACTGGGCATTGGAGATACAAAGATGGGTAAGACATGGTCTCAGCTCTTGGGAAACTTCAGTGATTCCTCTTGTGGCATAGGAAGCATGAGTAGGATCACTAAATGTAACCTGTTTTTAGAAATATATTGCCATATGAAGTTTGTGAGATTTGATTTACTTGGATTGGGCAACTGGGAAAAAATTGAGTTAATTATTACCTTTTAGGAATAGAAATAAATTTACTTTTGTAATTTTGGGAATTTTAAAAAGTAATTTTTAGTTACTTAAATTGACAGTATTCTTTTTAAAATAACCCCCAGTACTGTTGGTTTTGACACTAGATATATAACAGTTATTTAGCAAATATTTACTGAGTGCTACTTTGTACCATGCGCTAGTCCATAGTGCTGTGGCTAGAATCCCTGCCTTCAGTGGCATTTACATTTTTAATCAAAGGAGGCTGATAGTAAAAGAGTGAAGTACATTATATCAGTTTGTGGAAAGTGCTATTAAAAATATAACACAGGGAAAGGGGATAGAAAGTGCAGGGAGGTAAGGGTAGAGTTTGCAGTTTTAAATCTGGTGATCAGGAAGGCCTGATTGAAAAGGTGATATTTGAGAAGAGATATGAAAGAGGTAGTGGAAGTAAATGCAAGGATCCAGAAGTGGAAGCTTGCTTATCATTTTTGAAATGTATCAAGGCCACCAACATGAGTGGAGTGAGGAGTGAGGTAAGTAGAGGAAGATGCATCAAAGAGAAGACAGGGCCAGACCTTTTGGGGCCTTGTAATGACTTCAGCTTTTTACCTTGAGTGAGATTGGAAGCAAGGCTTTGAGCCAAGGATTACTCTGCAGCTATGTGGGAAATAAGTAATAGGAGGACAAGGGCAGAAGCAGGAGGCCAATTAAAAGTGTTAACTATCCAGGTGAGAAAGGTTTTGACTTGGACCTGTGTTGATGCAGTGGACTTGTTGAGATAGAGACAGGTTCTAGATGTATCTCAAAGGTAGAACCACAGGATTTGCTGACAGGTAACATGTGGATTGAGAGAGAAAGAACAGTCATGACATAAGGAACTGAGAAGATGGAGTTGCTGTTAACTACGTAGAAGAGTGCAGGAGAGGCAGGCTTAAGGTAGAGAGATAAGGAGTTTGGTTTTGATGTATTAATTTGGATGCCTGTTAGATATCTGAAAGGAGATTCCTTTTATTTGTGAACTAATTTAGACTACACATTTTAGTCTGCTGTTCTGTGAAATGGAAGTATGTGCAAAGCAACCTTCAAAGGCCAAAGGAACCGTGACTGAAGAAAAACACCAAGTTCAGCTTGATGAGAAATGGTTTTTAAGGGGACTAATGGACAGAAGCATATCTTGGGGGGCTGCAAGTGGGTAGATCTCCACAACACCACCTTTTGGGAAACCTGCTTTTATAGCTCTAGGGGCTGGAGAGTACATGCTAGGAGACCACCAGGGAGGAGCATGTTTGAGAATAGGTAAGTATCATAGTCATATCTCCAGAGCAGTTCCAAAATGTTATGCTCCAAGGGTGTACTTAAGGGTGCTGTTAAACAAAAGGAAAGAATGGGAATGGGGGCTGTATTCAAGAAGACTTCAGGTCACGGAGCAGCCATCATGGTGTTAGTCTGGTTCACATGTCTGCAGCACCAGTATCAAGTGTTTTGCGTGTGGTTATCCTTTGGTTTATGCAGTACATAATTACAGTGAAGTGAATTGTGAGATGAATTTTAAGGGGTGGACTTTATAGTGTTGTATTTTTTGCTATTAAGTATACTATGTAGAGGTATCAAGCAGGTGACCATTTTTTTCACACTAATTTCCAACTAAAACCAGATATTGATTCCTCAGAAGCTAGTTTCAGGAGATAGATTTGCAGACTTTAGTTGAAAGGGGACTTAGATGCTTGGTCCATTGGATGTTGTAATATTACCATTCTAGAATCAGAAGAGATTTGTTCCGGTCTCTGAGAAGGAAATTATTAAAACGTTAGGATTTGTGATTTGCCCAGGGTTTGACAGGTAGTATTAAGTGGTTAAGTTACTGATCCAGTACTCTTTTAATATGATTATTCTATGCTGCCTCCTCAGGCTTTTGCTCTATTTTCAGCATTTATTATAAAATTTCAGTCTTACTACTCTTTTGTGGTATTTCACCATCCTGTTGCAGTATCCCTTAGGAGATTCTTTTATTATTTGGAAGTCCTTTGACTCTGTAGTCCTTTGAAGCTTGGGAAACATAGCCTTTTGACTTAGTAGTTCTGTGAAATTGGGAAAGCACAATTTCTCCATTTCTTTATACTTGCATAATTTTTTTTGCAATATTACACTTTGCCTTAATGCTTCAATCTGAACATTTCCTTAGTAAGTTGATCTCTTATCAGTTATATGTGTTCTAAATGCTGCACATTATTTTGCATATATTAGGATGAATAATTTAATATTTCTGTTAAATACTGGTATTTAGTTGTTATTAGTGACTGGAGCTCAGATTGAATGTAAGTTACAGGTGTAACTTTATGACTGTTTCCATGAGTGAAATACAAGCAGTTACCACATCAAGACAAAGTTATTAAAACAAAGTTGAGAGCTGAAACAAATATGATTCAGAGTATAATAGTTATTTATTTTTTCAGATATTAGATTTACTGTTAGTCTGTCTGATAATTCATTTACTTATTTTGAGATTTCTCCCAGCCAAAATGAATGTAATATATAAATTTTGAATCTCTAGATTAGTCTCTTCTTTAAGACTTAATTTTAGCTATATGTATATGTACCCTTCTACCCAAAAATAAAAGAGAGCTCTCTAGCTTCTTTTTGCCACTGCTAGTATAACATCAAGTGTTGTTTTCCTCTACTGTTGTTTGTAATTTTATTTTAGGAATTAATATTTAGAGAGAAACTTAGAAATACCAGAAAATTCATTTTAAAATTTGCCAAAACCATGTTGTTTACTAAATTCAGTTCCTATTCCAAAGTTTTCTTCTGCTGCGATGGAACTTTATATATAAATGAACTATACATAAAAAGGGGCATCATAAAATCTAAGGTTTATATTATCTTTAAGGAGTATTTTAAGTGTGATTATTCGCATTGATAAATCATGCATTTATTCTTTCCACCAATACTTACAGAAGATCTGTAAGATATATGTGAAGTTAAGAACTATAAATGCCTTCTTAAAACAGTATGGTAGATGATTAAGTAGATTCCAGGATAAAATGTAAGTCTTAAGAGATAGGCACAAAGTACTGTATGCAAATTTAATGGAAGTAGAGACATTGAGACAGAGGTGGTCTAAGTCCAGAGAAACTGTAAAGAAATAATGAAATAAAAATACATAAATGACAGTTTATGTGATATAAAATGGATAGTTAACTAAATCTGTTTGCTTGATAGTGTCATGCATACCAAGGGAATATTTAAAGCAGTTAGAGAAGTTAAGGATAGTTTATTTTTTAAAAAAGATTTCTATATTTACCTTAGAGAGAGCGAGAGTATGTACACATGAGTGCGGGGAGGGCAGAGGGAAAGGGAGAGAATCCTCAAGCAGATTCCCCAAGGTCGGCAGGGGAATTGGGCTCCATCCCAGGCCCTGAGATCATGACCTGAGCTAAACAAGGAGTCAGATGCTTAACTGACTGAGCCACCCAGCGCCTTTAGTTCCTAGAAACTTGGCTGCAGTTTTTTTCTACTGTTTTCTGATACTAAACTTTCTATCCCTTTTTTGTTTTTCACCCATCTTTTGTTGTCTTATTACTGTAGCCAGATTGTTTACATTCCTTCTTGCCAGGTCATCCTCTCGGGCCTCATTTTACTTGTACATCTTAACAGGCAGCTTTAACTAGGTCGGCTAGTCTTCATTGGTCTTCATTTTTTAATTCCTTTAGGTCTTAAAATATTTTATTACAACAAAAATTTCCATGTTTTAGTTCTGTAGATTGTCATCTCTATTTTTTAGTTTCTTTCTTTCTTTTTTTTAAGTAGGCTCCATGCCTAACATAAGGCTTGAACTCATGAATGTAAGTAAGACTTGAACTCCACCGACTGGGCCAGCCAGGTGCCCTCTAGATTGTCATCTCGTTAAGGGCAGAATCACCCTGACAGACTGCATTCTGAAGGCAGTGATTGTGTTTATCTTGTTTGCTGTTGTACCTTTAGCATCTGGCACAGTATTGTTATACATAGTTGTTCAGAAACATTTTCAGCTGACTAGAGAATAGATTAGCTTTGGCCTTCATAGAATTTATAGGATGTAAATTGGTTGTCCTGAATACATTTTTGGCAGATGACTCATATCCAAGAAATTTAGATTAAAAACTTTTTTTTTTTTATAAATACTCTAGTTCTCTGACTTGCTTTTGTGTGTATAGATGTAATTTATTGCTGGATCTCTCTTTGGTTTGTGGGTTAATTTTCATAGCTAACTTTACTTTTTGGTATTCTCCATAAAATGAATTGAAGATTACAGTTTTAAATGGGCTTTTTAGCAGTTAAACTAATTTGATAATTTGTATTTGTAAATTGCTTATCTTTTAGAGTGCTTGTCCTATTTGGTTTGATTTAATGTTGAATTACACAGTTCAGTCTTCATATAGCTTTTGTACAACAGAGTTATTTCATTTTTGTTAATATTTTTAATATAAAATTAAAAAAATATCAGTAGTAATAATACCAGTGGTAGAGAGAATGAGGGAAATCACAAATGGTTAATTTATCTTAGAATTTAAGCAGTGTTGCCTTTAGTTATTCCAGTGTGAAATACAACTGTATTTTTTTAAGTGCATCACAGCTAAATATTTTTATCATATCATTCCTTTCCTCTTCCTTCCCTTAAATTTGCTCCCTCCTATGTCCCCTGTGTACCCATTCCCTGCAGCGATCCCTGCTGGCTGTGGTGGAGATTGGTGTGCTGTGAATTTCATAATCAAGGAGTCTAAGAAACCCTGGGAACTGACTACTTGCTTTCACCAGGAATAGGGACCTTTTGTCTGAATTTCCTGCCCTCAGGTAATACTTCTGTTCCCCATCATTTTTGGTTTCTTTTTCTTTCTTTTTATAAATGCAAGCACTTATTTTGCCCCACATAAAGATACTTTGAGAATATTTTCTAATTCTTACTGTACTAGTCAGATACTGATTTCTTTTTTCTTTTCTTTTTTTTTTTTTTACAGTAGCTCTAGGCTCATGCAATTCCTCTCTTAGAGTGGCTTTTCTAATATATAAGGTTTGGCAATGCATTTGAAGTTATAACCAACTCTTTCTGTTGTTAAAAGAGTTTTATAACTTACAGTCAGCTATTTGGAAATAGTAATTAGTATTTGATCTACTCTTTAATGGGTAAGATTTCATAGTCTAATGTAATTAATGAGGTATGAAGCCTCTTGATAAAGAGAATGTTTTCATCACTTCTCATTGAAGGACTTAAGAGTATTTTGTGTATTTAATGTTAATTATGATCTTTATCAAAGAGATTGAAGTAATTCTTATGAACAGCAGTGAAAATAGAGTTCTTGAGGAATGTAAGGACTTGCCACCCCATTTATTACTTCCCCTCTCCTCTTACCCCTTTTAAAAATTCATTATCAGGGAAAGTAATTATGTTATAAAACCAGATTCATGGAAATGGCACTGAATTTCAAGTTGGACTTAATGAAAAATCTAGAAACTTGTATCATTGAACACTTCTAGTGCTTAGGAAATTTATCCACATAACTACTTTGAACTATTCTAAAAGTTTAGTGAGAAATTGGTAATTAAACATTAACCATGATTGGGGCACCTGGCTAGCTCATTGATGGAGCATGTGACTTTTTTTTTTTAAGATTTTATTTATTTGTTTGAGAGAGAGAATGAGCAGTGGGGAGGAGTAGAGAGAGAGAGAAGCAGACTCCCTGCTGAGCAGGGAGCCCGATGTGGGGCTCGATTCCAGGACCCTGAGATCATGACCTGAGCCGAAGGCAGAAGCTTAACAGACTGAGCCACCCAGGTGCCCCTGGAGCATGTGACTCTTGATCTGGGGTTGTGAGTTCAAGCCCCATGTTAGGTGTAGAGATTACTTTTTTTTTTTTTAAGATTTTATTTGAGAGAGAGAATGAGATAGAGAGATCATGGGGGGGTAGGGTCAGAGGGAGAAGCAGACTCCCTGCTGAGCAGGGAGCCCGATGCGGGACTCAATCTCGGGACTCCAGGATCATGACCTGAGCCGAAGGCAATCGCTTAACCAACTGAGCCACCCAGGCGCCCAGGTGTAGAGATTACTTAAAAAAAAAAAAAAAAAAAGATTAACCATGAGCAGAGTTGTGCAACTCATTACAGAGGAGTGATGTGACATTTGATAAATTTATTGGCCACGTGTTAGCAATTGTATAGATATGATCAATTAAATATTGTTTTCCAGTATTCTTGTCTGCCTTGATTCTTTGCTATCATTTGGGTGTCTGGATCTAAACCAAAATTGCCAAGGGAAAGATGCCAAGCTTTAACCTTAGGTAGACCATTAGGGAAACCTTTGAGATTATCTTTAGGATATTGATATTTAAGGATGTTGTTTATAAAGGCATTCAAAGATGGTTCTGGTCTTGTATATACCTCTAATAAGTCCTCTAGAACCTTTGCTTCTGAAGTACAATCATAGCTATAATCCCCTGCTTTTTTTAGGTTACACTTCCTTAACATCTCTTTATTTGACCTGGTTTGTGCTTAGCTTATTGAGGATGAGGTGTTACAATTTTTTTTTAAAGATTTTATTTATTTATTCATGAGAGACAGAGAGAGAGAGAGAGAGGTAGAGGGAGAAGCAGGCTCCCAAGGAGCAGGGAGCCCGATGTGGGACTCGATCCCAGGACTCTGGGATCATGACCTGAGCCGAAGGCAGACGCTTAACCATCTGAGCCACCCAGGCGCCCCTGAGGTGTTACAATTTTATTCTTAGTTTCAACCATAGCTATCCATTTGTTTATTCAAGTCACCTACCAAACTTAATTCCTTTTCTCTCTTTATCTTCTCATTTTAATAAATTATGATGCCTTTTTATTTAAGTAACTCTTAAATAGATCTTCCTTTTCCTGAACCTAGCACATAGCTGACTTCTTGGCACCAAGTAGACATCAGTAAGACTTGAATATCCAGATTTAACTCATCATTTCTTGTGTTACTCTTGCAAATAAGCATTCTCATTTCCTTCTGGTCTCATACTTTTTTATTCCACCCTTGGCACTATTCCTAGAGAGATCTGTTCAAAATGCTAATCTTACCATTTAATTTCTTGGTAAAAATTTTCTTTTTTAATTGAAGTATAATTGACACACAGTAGCCCATTGATTCCAGGTTTACATCATAGTGATTTTTTTAAGATCTTTTATTTATTCATTTGAGAAAGAGAGTAAATGAGAGCATGAGTAGAAGGGAGGGTCAAAGAGAGAGGGAGAAGCAATCTCCCCTGCTGAGCAGCTCAGACCTGAGCCAAAGGCAGATGCCCACTGAAGCACCCAGGAGCCCCTATAGTGATGTATTTTTTAAAAGATTTATTTATTTATTTTAGAAAAAGAGAGAGTGAGAGGGAGAGAGAAAGCCAAGCTCTGCTGAGTGCAGAGCTGGGACGCAGGGCTTAATCTCATGACCCTCGGATCAAGACCGGAGCTGAAATCAAGAGTTGAATGCTTAACTGACTGAGCCACCCAGGCCCCCCATCATAGTGATATTTTTATACATTATGAAATGAACCCCACAATAAGTCTAGTTACCATCTGTCACCACACAAAATTGTTACAATATTGTTGGCTGTAGTACCTATGCAGTACATTATATCCTCATGACTTACTTATGTTATAACTGGAAATTTGTGCCTCTTAATCCCCTTCATCTATTTTGTAGAGCCCCAATCCCTCCCCAGTCTGGTAGTCAATTGTTGCTTCTAATATCTGTGAGTCTCCTTTTGTTGTGCCTCTTCATTTGCTTCGTTTTTTAGATTACACATATAAGTGAAATCATATGGTATTTGTCATTGTCTGACTTACTTCATTTAGCATAAAACTCTCTAGGTCCATCCATGCTGCAAATGGCAAGAGTTCATTCTTTTTTATGGCTGAGTAATATTCCAATGTGTGTGTATACCACAGCTTCTATATCCATTCATCTATTGATGGATAATTTGATTGCTTCCATATCTTGGCTATTGTAAATAGTGCTACAGTGAACCTAGGTGTTGTGCATATATCTCTTTGAATTGGTGGGGGTTTTTTTTGTTTTGTTTTTTGCTTTTTGGATATATACCTAGAGGTGTAATTGATAGATAGTGTGGTAGTTCTAATTTTAATTTTTTGAGGTGTTTTCATATTGTTTTCCATAGTGGCTACACCACTTTACATTCCCACCAACAGTGTACAAAGGTTCCCTTTTTTCCACACCCTCACCAACACCTGTTATTTTTTGTCCTTTTGATAATAGCCAATCTGACTGGTGTGAGGTGGTATCTCCTTGTGGTTTTGATTTGTATTTCCCTGATGATTAGTGATGTTGAGCATCTTTTCATGTGTCCATTGGCCATCTGTATGTCTTCCTTGGGGACACTGTTTATTCAGATCCTCTCCTCATCTTATCAGATGTATGATTTGTAAATATCTTCTTTCATTCAGTTAGGTCACTTTTTCATTTTGTTGTTGGTTTCTTCTGTGCAAAAGCTTGTAGTTTGATGTAGTGCCATTTATTTATTTTACCTTTGTTGCCCTTGCCTAAGAAGAGTGGTTCAAAAAAAAATATGGCTAAGACTGGTATCAGAGAGCTTACTATCTGTTTTTTTGTTTTTGTTTTTGTTTTTTTCTGGGAGTTTCATGGTTTCTGGCTTCACATTCAAGTCCTTAATTAATTTTGAATTTATTTTTGTATGTGGTATAAGATAGTGACCCGGTTTCATTTTTTTTACATGTGGCTGTCCAGTTTTCCCAACACCATTTATTGAAGAGACCTTTTTCCCCATTGTATATTCTTGCCTTCTTTGTCATAGATTAATTGAACATATAAATATGGGTTTATTTCTGGGCTCTCTTTTCTATTTCCTTGATATATGTGTCTAAGTTTTTATGCCAGTACCATAATGTTTTGATTACTAACAGTTTTGTAGTATTTGAAATCAGGAAGCATGATAACCTCCAGCTTTGTTTTTTCTCATGATTGCTTTTGCCGTTCAGGGTCTTTTTGTGGATCCAGGCAGGTTTTGGGATTCTTTGTTTTAGTTCTATCAAAAATGTCATTGGTATTTTGATGGGGATTGCATTGAATTTGTAGGTTGCTTTGGGTAGTGTGGACATTTTAACAATATTTTTTTCATTCCATGAGCACAGCGTATCTTTCCATTTATTCTTTCCATTTGTGGAATCTTTCCATTCCACAACAGTGCTGTCCTCTGTTTCTCAGTGTCTTACAGAGTATATAGGTCTTTCACTCCCTGGTCAAATTTATTCCTAGATATTTTATTCTTTTCAGTGCAGTTGTAAATGGGATTGTTTTCTTAACTTCTGATAACTCATTATTAGTGCAACCTATTTTTGTATGTTAATTTTGTATCCTGCAACTTTATTGAATTCATTTATTCATTCTTATTAGTAGTTTTTTGGTGCAGTCTTTAGAATTTTCTGTATATTGTATTATATCATCTACAAATTGACAATTTTATTTCTTCCTTTCCAATTTGGATTCCTTTTATTTCTTCTTCTTGCCTAATTGCTCTGGCTAGGACTTCCAATACTATGTTCAATTAAAGTGGTGAGAGTGAGCATCCTTGTCTTGCCCCTGATCTTGGAGGAAAATCCTTAAGCTTTTCACTGTTGAGTAGGATGTTAGCCATGGATTTGTCTTAGGGCCCTTATTATGTTGAGGGGTACATTTCTTCAATACACACTTTGTTGAGAATTTTTATCATAAATAGATGTTTTTATCATAAATAGATGTTGAAATGTGTTAAATGCTTTTTCTGTGTCTACTGAGATGATCATATGGTTTTTATCCTTTGCTTTGTTAATGTGTATCACATAAAGATTGGTAAAAAATTTTTATTGGCTCATGTTCAAGCTTTTTAAAAAAATTTATTTATAACAGTAGAATTTTTTGTCCAAAGAAATATTAAAATAGAACTTAACTGAATAAGATAGGCAAAAAGTAGGGCTCCTTGTTAATGGAACAAAGACTGGCTATGCTCATAAATTTCCTTTTAGTAATTTAGTTGAATCAGTAATTAGGGCGATTAGCTATTACATCTTTTCCCTTTTTATTTCTTCTCCCAGCTATGTTGAATCATGAGTCTTCTTAGGAGCACTGTGGGAACAATGCAGATGTGTAGGATGAAATCTACATTCTTTGGCATGGGATGCAAGAGTCCTTCATGACCTGGCTTCAGGCCACCTTCAAAAGCATTCCATTTCATTACAAACTACCCAATGCCTTGTACTTCATCCATGCCTACTGTATGTGATCCTGTAACCTTGAACATGCTGTTGCCATGCCTAAAATGTCCTCTCACGTGGAAGAAACTTAACTCTTAAAAAACATAGCTCAGGTTTGGCCTTCTCCATGAAGCCTTCCCTAAACAGTATTTTTAACAAATGATCACTACTTCTCATATACCTCCATCTTATCCTATTTTCATTTTTATTGTAATATCTGTCACACAATGCTTGGCACATAGTAAACTATAACGTACTGCCATGATTTGTTTATGTGCTTGTCTCATAGTAAACTGAGGTTTTTGAAAGCAGTGATTATGTCTTATTTGTCTAAGTTACCCAAGAGCCTAATCATTGCTCAGTTTTTGCCATGAAGGATGCATGTATAGTTGTGTCAGGTGTTCCAATATTTCAACAAAATTAGGAAACCCAGATTTTAATACAAGGTCTACTCATTTTAAATGTTAGCCACCCATTCAGGTTTTTTAAAACACTGTGCAGACAGACAAAACGTATTTGTGGGTAAAACAAAGCTCACGGGCTGCCAACTTATAACCTCTTCCATTCTTTAGAACTTTTCAATTCTTTAAATGTGAAAAAACTGGTTAGGCAAGATTGGTTGATATCCTTTACATGTGTATTATAAAAATAACCAAGCCAAACAAACTCTGTAAATTGAGAATACTAAAAAAAACATTATTATGAGCATAACTTGATTCTTCTTCCATTAACACTAAAGTTTTCTTTGAAGAAAATAACATTTATATCTTTAAGTATTTAATAAGCTTCAAATTGACATTGAAAGCGCCTTGAAGGTAGGAATTGACATATACTCCTATAATGCCCAGGAAATGTTTATTAATTATTGTTGAATTGAAAATCGATCAGTATGATAATGATATGGTAATTGATATTGAAATCCCTTTTAAGTTAAAATTATACAAATTTGATTATAGTCTTGGCTCTGCCTTGATATGACCTTAGCAGTTGACTTAAACCCTTTTGGTCTTCACTTTTTTTTTTTTAAGATTTTATTTATTTATTTGACAGGGAGAGACAGCGAGAGAAGGAACACAAGTAGGGGGAGTGGGAGAGGGAGAAGCAAGCTCTCCACTGAGCAGGGAGCCCAATGTGGGGCTCGATCCCAGGACCCTGGGATCATGACCTGAGCCGAAGTCAGATGCTTAACAACTGAGCGACCCAGGAGCCCCATGGGCTTCACATTTTATATAATAAGATGAAGACTTTGGATTAGTGCAACTTTTCAGGTGCTAAAATTATTTCATATTTTTTGATAGTATGAAGGCTGTTTGTTGATCTACTCGGTTTTTAATTTTTTATTTTTTTTAAAGATTTTTTTAATCTGTTTTGAGAGAGAGAGAGAGAGAGAACACGAGTGGGAGGGGCAGAAGGAGAGGGAGAGAGAATCCCAAGCAGACTCTGTGCTGAGTGATCTACTCAGTCTTTTAACTTGGTTTAAAATTGCTTCTTATATCTTCAGATGACAAATTACGAATGGTTTTCAAAAAGCTGTGGTTCAAATATCTTAAAAATTCTGATTTCCTTGTATTTTATTAAGTTAACTAGTCCATTTTCTTTTTTATTAGGAAGTATACATAGGTGTGTGTGTGTGTGTGAGAGAGAGAGAGAAAAGGTGTGCTCATAATAAATTACATTCTTCATTGAGCATTCTCAATTTATAGTTTGTTTAGCTTATTTTTTTAATATGCAAGTAAAGAAAATCAATCTTGTATAAGCATTTTTTATATATGACTTAAACAGCTTTATTGAAATATCATTGATTTATATGCAGTAAACTGTATATATTTAAGGTATACAGTTTGATGAAATTTTGACATATGCCCTTAATTTTCCTCATGTCCTTTTGTAGTCCTCTTCTTCCTCCCCTCCTGCCTCATTCTTTATTATTATATAATCTACTTATTTCACTTAGTGTGTATTTTCCAGAATTTTATATAAATGAATCATATACCTTCTTTTGGCCTCTTTCCATCAGCATAATTATTTTGCAATTAATCTGTTCTGTTATATGCTTTCTCTCTTACTGCTGAATATAGTCCTTTGTGAATATGCCATAATGTGTTTATCCCTTCACCTGATGATGGTCATTTAGGTTGTTTCTGGTTTTGGACTATTACAAATAAAGCTGCTGTAAACATTCATGTATAAGTCTTTATGAGGACATATGCTTTTCATTTCTCCTAGGTGTACGCCTGGGAGTAGGATGGTTGAGTTATACGTGGGTACATAAATAAGTTTTTAAGAAACTGGTAAACAGCGTTCTGAAGTGTACATTTTATGTTCTCACCAGCAAGTGTGTGAGAGTTCCAGTTGCTCCATATCTTCAAGAATGCTCAGTATGGTCAGTCTTTGAATTTTTTCATTTTAGTGGTAAGTAGTGGTATGGTTTTAATTTGCAGTTCCCTGTTGACTGGCTATATCGTACATCTTTTCGCGTGCTTATCTGCCATCTGTATGTCTTCTTTGGTTTGAGGGTCTGTTTAAATCTTTTGCTTATTTTATTAATCTGTTGTCTTATTTTTGAGTTGTAAGAGTTCTTTTTTTTTTTAAAGATTTTATTTATTTATTTGACAGAGAGAGACACAACGAGAGAGGGAACATAAGCAGGGGGAGTGGGAGAGGGAGAAGCAGGCTTCCTGTGGAGCAGGGAGCCCGATGCGGGGCTCGATCCCAGGACCCTGGGACCATGACCTGAGCCGAAGGCAGACGCTTAACGACTGAGCCACCCAGGCGCCACTAAATAAATAAAATCTTAAAAAAAAAAAAAAGAAAGACTGCATATTTTTCTCATTTAGTGCTCTGAAATCTTTGACAGGCTCAAGATCACCAAGATTTTCTCCTCTATTTTCTTACAGTGATTTTATGGATTCGGTTTTTAGATTTTGGTCTGTGATCTATTTAAATATTTGTTTATAGTGTGAGGTAAGTATCAAGGTTCTTTTTTTTTTCTTCTTCTTCTTTTGGCCATGGCTATACAGTTGTTCCAACACCCAACACAATTTATTGAAAATAGTATCTTTTTTTTTAAGCTACACGCAGGCTTGAGCTCACAACCCTGAGATCAAGACCTGAGCTGAGATCAAGACTGAGCCACTCAGGCACCCCTATTTATTTCTCATTGATTTGGTTTTGTGCCTTTGTTGAAAATCCCCTTACTATAAATTTGGTTCTATTTCAGGACTCTCTGTTCCATTGTTCATGGGTCTATCTTTACACCAATCTCAAACCATCTTGAATACTGTAGTTTTTTTTTGTTTGTTTTTTAAAGTAAGCACTATGCTTAATGTGGGGCTTGAACTCATGACCCTGAGATCAAGTTTCATGCTCTACCAACTGAGCCTGCCATGTGCCCCACTGTAACTTTTTTTTTTAAATACATTTTTTAAAGATTTTATTTAGTTATTTGAGAGAGAGAAGGAACGGGGAGGGGGAGGAGCAGAGGGGAAGGGAGGAGCAGACTCTCTGCTGAGAAGGGAGCCCGATGCCTGATTTGATCCCAGGCCCCTGGGATCATGACCTGAGGTGAAGGCAGGTGCTTAACTGACTGAGCCACCCAGGCGCCCCCCCCACAGTAGCTTTTTAAGAAGTCTTGAAATTGGTAGTACAAGGCCTCCAACTCTGTTCATCTTTTTCAAAATTAATTTGATATTCCACGTCTTGTATATTTATATAAATTCCAGAATCAACCTGTTTCTGCCAAAAAGCCTGGTGGGTATTTGCTTGGGATCTATAAATCTATTTGAGGAGAAATGACATCTTAAAAAATATTGAGTCTTCTGATCTACATATATGTTCCTCAATTTATTTATGTCTTTTAAAATTTCAGCAACATTTTATGGTTTTCAGTATATAGGTCCTGTATACCTTTTGTCAGATTTATCCATAAAAATTTCATACTTATGCTAGTGTAAATGGTACTTTAAAATTTTCAGTTTCCTATTGTTGCTAGGATATGGAAACAATTGATATTTTTATTGCAATAACTTTTTAAAAAAATGAAATTTACTTACAACAAAATGGATAGACCTTCCATATACAGCTCAAATGATTTTTATAAATAAGATATTTTTGGGGGGAATACTTTTAGGTTGATAGAAAGGCAGTAAGGATAGTATAAAGAGTGTTCATATACCTCACATCCCATCTTCCCTATTGTGTGTGTGTGTGTGTGTGTGTGTGTGTGTGTGTGTGTGTGATTTCCTTTATTGTAGATCTTTTTATTTTTGTAGAGGGATTACCATGTAATGCAGTAAAACACTCTTCATACATCTCATTTTACTAGGATATACTGGTCAACTTCTCTGCTGAAAGTCTCAAAATTATTTTTCTGCGGAAAAAGAAGATAGCCTTTGGATTTCTTGTTTGTATTCACTCTGTAACAATCAATGCCAGGTTGGCAGGTTTGTAAATACTTACTCTGGGTAGCAGTTTTCGAGGCAGCCATGTATTCCTCTGCATAATACTCTCTGCTAAGTTACTAATAACAAAAATGTGGATATAAGAAATTCTGAAAAATTTTATGAATCAAGAAATAATATTGGTTGAGAGACCTGTAGCAAAGATTTTTATTAGGCTTCTCATAGTCTTAATAAGAATTTACTCCTGTGTTATGCTTTGGGTTTATGCTCTCAAGCAGTTTTCATGAATCACTAGAGCTTTTCATGTACCTTTGAAATAAGGTATGCATGACAGGTTTTCTATGGTTGAGAAAAACAGATTTTAAGAATTAGCTATTCATGGACTATTTTAAAACATTGAAAAAGGACAGGATTCAATAGTATTGGAGTCCATCTCTTTTATTAATTTGTTAAATAGTATGGTACATTTGTCACAATTAATGACCCTATATTTATAAATTATTGTTAACTATAGCCTATACTTTGCTCGTGTTTCCTAAGGTTTTTACCTAATGTCCTTTTTTAGTTCCAGGATCTCATTGTGAATATCACATATTTAGTCATCATTTTTTTTTAGACTCCTGACTATGACAGTTTCTCAGGCTTTCCTTCTCTTTGATGATCTTGAGAGTTCAGTAGTACTGGTTAGGTTAGATATTTTGTTCAGTGTCTCTCAATCAGTATTTGTATAATGTTTTTCTCATGATTAGAATGGGTTATGGGCTTTTGGCAAGAAGACCACAGAGGTAAAATGCCATTTTTATTATATCATATCAGAAGTACATGCTGTCAACATGTCTTATTGTTGATGTTGGCCTTTGTCAGATTCTCCACTCTAAAGTTACTCTTTTGCCCACTGTCATACTGTATACTTTGGAAAGAAAAGCAGCCACACACAAAAAAGAAATGAAGGGTTATGTTCTACTTCCCTGAGGTTGGAATAGAGAAAAGTTATTTGGAACTTTTCTGTATGAGAGATTTATCTCTTCTCTCCCAGTTATTTATTCAATCATGTCTTTATATCTGTGTATACTCAGGTATATTTATTTTATATTTTGAGTTATAATCTAATAATTTGTTTTGTAGCCCAGATTGTTCCAGTTTTAGCCATTGGGAGTGCTTTCATTTGGTTCCTGTGTCTCTTCAATTGATTTTATTTTTTATGTTGGTCTTATAGCCTGTAACCTTGCTACACTCATTTATTAGTTCTGATAGCTTTTTAAAGGATTCTATATGGTTTTCTATACAGATGGTCATGTCGTTTGGGAAAAAAGGCAGTTTTACTTCTTTTCTGAACAGAATGTCTTTTATTTTTTTCTTGCCTTATTGTGTTGGCTAGAACCTCCAATACAATGCTGAGTAGAAGTGGTAAGGGCAGATATCCTTGTCTTGTCTCTGTCTTAGGGATAAAACATTTTAGTCTTCCATCTTTAAGTATGATTTTAGCTATAGGATTTTCATAGATGTCCTTTGTAGTTTGGAGGAAGTTATCTTCTGTTCCTAGTTTGTTGAGAGTTATTTTTCCATGTATGGTGACTTTTTTATGTCTCTATAGAGATCATCATGCAATTTTACTTTTTAATATGGTTTAGTACACTGGTTGATTTTTGAATGTTAAACCGATCTTCATACTTGGTCATGATGAACTTCTTATGTATTTTTTGTTAAGCTGTGAGTTATAGCTTACCTTGTGAAATCTGTGTGGCACCTTGTAATTGTATTTTATTTTTTGAAGATTTATTTGAGAGAGAGTGCATGTGTGTGCATTGTTGGGGGAGGGGTAGAGGGAGAGAGAGCATGACGCGGGGCTCCATCTCACAACCCTGAGATCATGACCAGAGTTGAAATCAAGAGTCAGTTATTTAACTGACTGAGCCACCCAGGCTCCCTGGGATCACTATTTTAAAAGAATGAAATAGAATAGAAAATATCAGACTGTATTAAACTATTGTTCTGTGAAATTTTCATCTTAATTGTGTGTGTGTGTCTGTATGTACTAGGCTGTAACATCAAGCATGTTTCTTGACCTAACTTATATCATCATTTTTAAAAATAGCTAGTTCACTTTTTGACCCTGAAGATAATAAGGCATAGAGTAGGGCAAGAAAGCAAGTAGCCCCAAGAGGAGAGTGCCAGATTAAAAGAGGAACAACGGGGATGAAAAAAATGGGGTTAGATAATGGAGAAAATGAGGAAATACGGGTTTCTTTAGAAAAGCCTCATCCATTTATTTTTTTTTAAGATTTATTTATTTACTTGAGAGAGAGAACGAGCGGGAGGGCAGATGGGGATGGAGAGATAATCTCAAGCAGACTCCATGCTGAGTGTGGAACCCGACGTGGGGCTCAGTCCCAGGACCCTGAGGTCATGACCTGAGCCGAAATCAGAAGTTGCTCACTTAACAAATTGAGCCACCCAGGCACCCCTGTTTCTTAGTTTTGAGTGAAGTGATGTTTACGTCTCCATGATGAAACCCATGGACTATGAAAGGATGTGATTATTTGTAGATTAGTAACTTAATGTTCCTAGCCAAAGGACTTGGTAGTCTTTCAGATTTTGGGACGTTTCTCCAGAAACATCCTCTCTTGTATGACTTTAATGTGGTCTTAAGGTACTTTGTTCTCTTCTAGAAATACTGTTTTGAATAAAATCAAGCAAAAGTTACTAAATTTGCTTAAACAAAGATAATTCTTATATATATTCTTATAATAGCTCTTCATATACAGTGAGAATTTAATCCTTATAGGGATGCATGGTCTTGAGATACTAACTAGTGATGTCAATTACTAGTTCATTTCATAGGTTTGAATTGGGCCCAATTTAGGAGAATGGAGCAGTGATGGGAGAAGAATCCTTATGGTATCTTTAAGTTCTAACGTATTGGATCTGTGTTTCTCTGGCACTCATATTCCTTTATTATTTGTCATCTTGATACTAAGTGTTGTAGTTTCAGATTTCTGAAGGAAAGAATCTGATTAAACAGCCTAGATGCCGTTTCAACTTCTAATCAATCACCTGTACCCAAGGAAGTATGTCTTAGGTGTGCACTTTTCTCCTATATTTATAGCGTTTCTCTGGGAAGATGGAATCACTGGTAGCTGGGCAGCCACCCTAAGAGGGGTTTGTTTATTAATAACAAGTTAATTATATTAAATAATAATGGTATTGAAAACCAACTTATAATACTGAAGTAATTTTATTTTCTGGATGGTTAAAATTAATCCTTTTTCTTTAAGTCAGTGGTTCTTAATTAGCCTTTTTTTAAAATTTTTTATTGTTATGTTAATCACCATACATTACATCATTAGTTTTTGATGTAGTGTTCCATGATTCATTGTTTGTGCATAACATCCAGTGCTCCACGCAGAACATGCCCTCTTTAATACCCATCACCAGGCTAACCCATCCCCCCACCCTCCTCCCCTCTAGAATCCTCAGTTTGTTTTTCAGAGTCCATTGTCTCTCATGGTTCATCTCCCCCTCTGACTTACTCCCCTTCATTCTTCCCCTCCTGCTATCTTCTTCTTTTTCTTTTTTCTTAATATATGTTGCATTATTTGTTTCAGAAGTACAGATCTGTGATTCAACAGTCTTGCACAATTCACAGCGCTCACCATAGCACATACCCTACCCACTCTCTATCACCCAGCCACCCCATCCCTCCCACCCCCCCTTTTTTTGTTTCTAAAAGCCCCATTTGAAAATATGATAAAATATGTAAAATATCTTGGACCCCTTGAAGTCCATCCAGGAACTTCAGATTGCAAGTGCCTACTGTAAGTTTCATAATCAAACAGTTTAACATGCGTTGTTAAATTCCTTGTAAAATGTAGTTGTTCAGGCTATAGCATGAAATATCACAGAATAGAAATGATTATTTCTAGTTACAGCTGTTATTTAAGAAAATAATTATGAAGTAGCAGAGCCAGTTATTAAGTTTAGAAGAACAGTAGGCATTGATGTGAATCTTTAATAACATGTACAATAACAGGAACCATAAACAATTTCAGGACAAGGTGAATAACTCTAAGAAATGCATATTTACTGATGAGGTTTGAAAAGAATGTCCCGGGGTTTTAATATTTGAATGCAAAGAGGTAAGTGTAGAAGAAGGTAGGTAACTAGGTCAGAAAAGGGTTTATAACTGTGTTAAGGTTCTTTTGAGCTCTAACATTTTATGATTCTACCTCCAAATAAGTGTATTTAACCTAGAGATGGCATATTTGAGAAATCTGTTTCGGGTTGCTTTAGTAAATAAAACAACTGTATTATCTTTGTTTTTATGATATAGCTATAGAATGGATCTGATGAAAGTTCAAGTAAATCATGACTAAAATTTATAGTAACATTAGATATAAAATTTATGCTTTTTGATTTATGATCTGCATACTTAGTGTTTTATCAAGACCCCCAATTTTTTTTGGAAAAATTTTACCACTGGTTATATCAGGTCTCTGTGTTCATATTCCTATTTAACCTGTGTCTTTGTTTTAGTAATAAATAGCTAACACTGAGTTTTCCTGTGTATTAGGGACAGTTCCTAGCATTTTACATATTCTAACCCAGTTAATCATCAAAACAGCCCCGTGAAAGCAGGTATTATTTTGTTATTGCCATTTCACAGTTAATGAAACTGAGGTATAGAGAAGTTGAGTAGTAAGTGGCATTTTTATTATTGCAGAGCTGGAATTCTTAACTTTTTCTACATTTATGGCCTGTTACCTTTAGCAAATTATAAATCTTTGATTATGGACTTTCTTTGTTTTGCCATAAGTGTCTACTCAGCACAGTGCTTTGCATGTAATTTAGACTCTAGTAATTATGTATTGAGTATAAAATGCATAACCTAAGTCAAGTGCATTCTTTCCATTTGCCTGGAAATTTTATTCCTCTAGTTAGCTATTTCTGTTGTTAATACCGAAAAAACTAGTAAATGTATTTTCATGTATTATGTGTAATTAAAGAAGATTTTGGATAAAATGGAAGCCTGTTTTCATGTTTTAAGTATGTTTTCAAGTTGTTACATTGTTAAAAAGATGGTAAAAGTTAACCAATAAAATATATACATTCACACTAAAATTTATTTCATAGAATACTAATGTTAGAGTGAAGGATACGTTTATTTTAAAATAAACCTCTTTGCATGCCATAATGTACATACTAATGAAAGAGTGTGTTTCTGAATTTTAAAAATAAAAAAATCAGTAAAATTTGTGCCTTTTTTTTACCTTTTTTTACCTTTTTTTACATATCGTATGACTTTCTTCTGTGCTGTTGTGACTTTCATATATTCAGGTCAATCAGCTTTCTCCTTTATCCTCGTTTTGAGTCTTTGTTAACAGCTACTTTGGTTTTGTATCTGTGTTATGCTTCATTTCTCCCACCCCTCCCTTTTATCTTAAGTAAAAAAAAAATTATTCAGAAGTTTAATTCATTGACTTAAATTCCTGCCCTATTTTTAAAAGTTTGGTTTTAAAATGTTTATATAACTCTTCAGAGCTTTAAATAGTTCTTTAATGAGTGAAAGTGGTTTATTTCAGATAACAATTTATTCTCTTTAGGATCAGGCCCTTCTCAATTATAATATTCAGTAGAGTAATAGAATTATCTGGGGATTTCATATGGCAATTTAGTTCGAAGAGCTGTAGCAACACTTGGAAAAAGTATAGGTAGAAAAATACCTCTTCCAAGCCTTAATGCTCTTTTGTGAGTTTCCCTCCCTTTGTTTGCCTCGTATACACTTAAAGTCTACTTTTCCTTTATCAGTTAAGTTATGAAAAGTGTGGCTGAAGAATCATTCTCCAGTTTCTGTTTTTGCAGGAAACATAATTATATTAATAAATGATTGGGGCATTTGTGCAGAATGAAAATACATGAAAATTAAAGCCTAACATGAATAATAGACGATAAATAATTTGATATATGCACTGTTCACCCAATGTAGGGAACAAGCTGTTTAATAGCTATGAATGTAAGTTACCATTATATCTTCTGCTTTCTATTTAAAATAGTTCAGTAGATGAGCAGTATTAATAATGTTTTCCAGATTAGCTCTATAACTTGACCATTTTGAAGTCCTATTTGGGTAAGCATGAACTTGCTTTAGTTTAAACTATAATCAATGTGTCCATAATTTAAATTAAAAAAAGGGAAGGAGAAAGAGAACTCTTATTTGGATATCTGTTTTATACCAGGTGCTTTATATATTATCTTTAATCCTCACTAAAATTGTTTGAGGTTGGTATTATTTCCCCCATGTTATAGATGAGCAAACAGGCACAGAGGTACCACAGTAAGTGGTTAACAGGAATTCAGACTTACTTGTCTGACTTTAAGGCCCATGCTCTTTGCAGATGTTCTCCCTTTAATATGAACTAAATTGAAGGTAGAATTTCTTGTTAATGACCTGAATTTTAATCTTTCCATCTTTCACTTTTACTCTTGCCAGGCCTGTCTTTTTGGGTTTTTGATGAACTTTTGTCTTCATAAAAGTGATATATGCTCCTTATTAGAACACTTAAACATATAGGAAAGTATAAAGACAAAGAAGTCTAAAATCTTACCAATCATAGGTACTCTTGATATTTGACATTTTATAATGTATTTTTTACATAATTGAAATCACAGTATGTAATTTTAAACCTCAAATTTTCACCATAATATAAGCATTTTCTTTATATGGTTGGCAAGACATATTATGTATTGATTATGTATGTTAGCATGATATAATTAGAGATTTCCCTTTGGACATTTAAGTGCTTTCACTTTTTTCCCTTTGTAAATGTCACTGAGATGAACATTCTTGTACATACCTGGTCAAGATGTTGGTTGATTTCTTCACTAACCCCTCCCATATGCACACACACACCCCCTTACATCCCTTCTTGCCCAGCACTAAGGATATATAGTCAAATGTTGGTTACTCAGATTAGTCTTTGCCCATCTGTCCCTCTGTCTGTCCTTCCTCTCTTCCTCTTCCCTTTAAATATGCTTATAGTATTTTTGAAGTATAATTAGGCTCATCTGTTTCAGGTTGATTTCAGCTTTAGGTGCTTCCCCTCTTCTTGTTCTTTCTCATTTTATTTTTACATATCTAGAGTATTAACATGCTTTCCAATGTCAGAGCTATTCAAGGCCACCCCCTCCTCGTATATACTGCATCTGCTGTCTTCTAATCATGGATTTTGCTCTAGCAGTTGTCTGTCCTTACTGTACCATCAGTGGTTTTCTTTTTTCTTCATTGTCACCAACGTATAAGCTTGCTGAGTTCTCTTACCTTAATAAAGAAAACAAAACTCGAAAGCAACCTGGTTTCTCTCCTGCCTTACTGGTTCTTCTTTTGTAATCTCCTTTATTGGTTTCTTTCACATTTCTTGGCTTCTTAGTGGTCTCTGACCACAGTCCTTGAGCCATTTAATTTTCTGTCTCCATTTTGCAACTATAAATACCGTCTCTAACATTGGTGATCACCAAATTGGTATCTGCAGCTACTGAATGAGATTTGAATATTTACGTAATTGGCATCTCTTATTGGATATCTAATGGGCATCTCTTAGTTAAACTATTCAAAGCCTAAATTCTGATCCTTAATCCCAAACTTATTTCTCCTTCTGTTTCTTAACGCTGATAAGTGGTAACTCTATCCTTCCATATATATACTCAGACTAAAAACCTTCGAAGTCATTCTTGACGTCATTCTGTACAATCAAATCCTGTTGGCTTTACTTTCAAAATCTCTCTCGACTCCTCCCTTTCTATCACTTTTTACTCTCACATCTTGATCCAGGGCAGCTCTTCTCTTACCTGGATTATTGCAGTAACTTCCTATCTGGGCTGCCTGCTGCTGTCCACGTCCTCCCTTTCATATATTCTCAATGGAGTGAACCTTTGAAAATTAAAGTTTCCAGGGGCACCTAGGTGGCTGAGCTGGTTGAGCGTCTGATTCTTGATTTCAGCTCAGGTCATGATATCAGGGTCTTGAGATCAAACACTGTGTTGGGCTCCACACTCAGCGTGGAGTCTGCAAAGAGAGTCTCTCTCCCTGTGCTCGTGTACACCTCACTTTCTTTCTCCCCCTCGAATAAAAAATGAATAAATCTTAAAAAAAAAAAAGTTTCCTATTCTAGTCAAAACCATCTCCAGTCACTCTCATTTTTACTCAGAGTAAAAGCCAGAGTCCTCAGAGTGGTTTTAAAGGTTCCGTGTGATCTGGCCCCTCTTATTTCTCTAACTTAACTCATTTCCTTTTACTCTTGCCTTTCTGCTCACTTTCTCCAGCCACATTCTTGCTATTCCTCAGACATGCCAAGCATTTTCCCACCTCAAGTTTTTACCCTTGCTTTTCCTTGGCCTAGAGCATTCTTCCTCTAGATATTTGTATAGCTACCTCCTTCACTTCCTTCAGATCTTTGCCTGAATGTCATCTTTTCACTGAGGGTTTTCCTTTCCATCCTTTTAAAAATTAAAAGGGTCTCTGCTTATTCCTGCTATCTTACTATTTTGCCTTTTTTCCCCTCCATAGTCAGAATCTGACTTACTATTTTTTTTAACTTATTTAACTTATTTTTTAACTTATTTTTTCGTTCTCCACAGAACTCTGTCCCTTTAAGTCCCATGAAGGCAGATTTTTTTATGTTTTGTTCATTGTCATATCTCCAGTGTTTGTTAATTTATAGGTGTCAGTTAGGATTTACTAAATGAATGATTGAATGAAATGGTCAAGGCCTTGTAGAATCAGTCCCTTTGTCCTTTCTGATTTATTTTCTACTCTCTTGGTCCTCTTGTAGTTCTATTTTATACCATGCTCCCTCCATCCCGTTTCTTTGTGTTTTATTCCCTCTGCTTGGAATACTCTTTCTTCTGTCTACCTTCTTTTCCTTGCCTAGTTAAGTTCTCCTACTCATTCTCAGATATCATCTCAAAAGTCCCTGTTTTCAGTGAAGCTCTAGATTAAAACCCTGTACTGTATTCTCTCTTAGTCATGGTTTTTGGTGTTCTGTCTACCAACTGAACTGAGAACTGCACAAAGGCAGGGACTCCTTGAGTGTACTGCTTGTCAGTATATGTGTCTGAATAGTGAATTCTCAGTAAGTACTTAGTGAATGCTCCCTTCTAGCTCTAATAATCTGCCTTGAGGTAGTGGTAGGCCATTCCTATATGATTAGGGGTGAAAGCCTGTCAGGAAACATCATAGTATTAAACCAAACATGAGTGGTGGTCAGTATAATACAACCCAGCATCACTGGTCAAATATGGGTTAAATGTGAATTCTGTATTTCTCAGTTGACATTCTGTGAGACGATATGAATCACGATAAAATATGGCTCAAGAAATTCTGGTGCAGAGTCAGTGGGAAGCATGAAATGAAGCCTGTGTATATTTATTGATGTTCTTGTTGATGTGTAGGGCATATGAATAACCAGTATATTTTGTTACTTTAATAATTAGTTTCAAAAAAGGTAAAAGACTGGCTGATATTTCTTGTTAGCTGGTAGTTAATTTTGTCAGTAGTTTCATTTTTGAAAAAAGTACTTCCTGGGCAAAGTTAGCAGTTTTTCATTTTTTTAGGGTTGTTTTATTTATTTATAGTTTTCGTTTGAACAGTTTTTATTTCAAGTCATATATAACATTATTTTATTCGTGCATCTTCTCAATTGCTTCTTATATTTGCCCTTTCCTTTCCTACATGGCAAGTTTTGGCTTTATGTTCAGGGATCTTTTTGTAGTCTTCGTCCACTTTTGGTCCAGTGATAACCACCTCGCTAGGGTGAATGGCCACATGGACAGTTATGCTAGTCACCTTCTCTCACTATACTCGTTTAGTGTAGATGGTGTATTTCTTTCTGTAAACCCGGACTACTTTGCCAATCTACTGACCTTTTAGTGTCCTTGCACAACCTGTACTTCATTCTCCTTTTGGATTAGCATGGATCGAATATTGTACTTCTGTCTCAGCTCTTTGGAAAGAGGGGAAAAAGACATAATCTTCCTGTGAATATGGGAAGGTGCACTGAAATGTCTTTTATGGTTCTTGCTCTGGTTAGAAGTCACAAAGGGATTGAACTTCATTTTGGCCGCTGTTCCTTCAGTAATGGCTGCAAAAGAGACAAACTAGGGTTGTTGTAAGGATCAAATAAAGTGATGTATATGGAAGTACTTTAATGTATATGTATAATTTATTGTTATTACTGTTATCATCTTTATTAGTTGTGATATTGGGCAAGTAAGTTAGTTTCTCATTATGTTTACTTATCAAATCAGTGGGAATAAAAATAGTATTGACCTTAAAGGTTTATCGTAGGAATTAGATGAAGTAGTAATGCTTGCATGCAAAGAACCTGGTACACAGTAAACCCTTGGAAAATGTCCAGTATTGTTTTAACTATTATTGTTATTTCCAGTCTTTTTTCTTAAGTTTAAGATTTTTCATTTTTAATTCATCATAGAGAATCTGTGTTCTTCATGAGAGACAATGGACTCTGAAAAACTGAGGGTTCTAGAGGGGAAGGGGGTGGGGGGATGGGTTAGCCTGGTGATGGGTATTAAAGAGGGCATGTTCTGCGTGGAGCACTGGGTGTTATGCACAAACAATGAATCATGGAACACTACATCAAAAACTAATGATGTAATGTATGGTGATTAACATAACAGTATAAAAAATTTAAAGAGAATCTGTTCTTTAATTAGAATTTAGGATCTAGTCTACCATGTGACTTTTGGCACTTTTACTAAGCACTTTACTACTTCATTTATCTTAACTCCTACAGAAAGGATAAATGGTATTTGTACAGCCAATTTAGGATTATAAGTAATTGGTATTTTTAAGTCTCATGTAGAAAACACCAAAATTGGCTGCCAAGTAGAGTTGCATAATCCCTTTCCTCAGAGACCTTTTAGAAAAAGATTTGTGTACTCTAATTTATTCCTGAATGATCTGGGTCAGTTTCTGAGTCTGGGAATCTCTGGGTAATTCTAAAAAGGAGTACTAATATCCTTTGATATTGTTCTTGGGATGATGAATGGTAGCAGCTGCTATTGCTACTTCTAAAGGGTCCACTTATTCCCTTAACCTTCCTTGTAGGTTGGTTAGTAAAATAGGAATATTCCTTCTGTTTGTGATGTGGTCTGTAGCAAAGTGAACAACACGTGGTTATGGAATGGCCTTGAGCTATCCCCACTGCCTTGCATAGTACCTGGAGAAAAGTGGATGTTACTTAAATATTCATAAATTTGAAAGGCAGTAAGAACCAGAGTTTTATGTATGTGGAAATATGATATTCAAATATATGCTAAAAACACTGTAGCTTTGTATAAGAGAGCTATGGATAAGAGAGATCAAAACAATAACAAAACCTCATTGAAAAACATGGATTAAAGTAGAGCCTGTCACTGAAGTTTGGTGTTTCTTTGTGGTGCTATTATTTTTAATGCTTTGTACATTTGCAAGAATGGGGTACAGTAACTGACACTAAAATGAATGTCAATATATATTCTCTTTCAGATTTACTAAAAATTTATCTCCTGACAAGATAAATCTAAGTACCCTCAAAGGAGAAGGTGAACTGAAGAATTTGGAGTTGGATGAAGAGGTGCTCCAGAATATGTTGGATTTGCCAACATGGCTTGCTATCAACAAAGTTTTTTGTAATAAAGCATCTATTAGGGTGAGACTTTGATATCTGTGGAAAGCATTTTCTGTTTTCATTTTTTATTTTATTCCTATCTCTTAAAATAAGTATTTTGTTTTAGTTTAGATAGTTCTATAAAAAAACATTTTCATTAATATAATTTAAAAAGACAAATACCTATGCCTAAGTAATTGCATGAATGTGTGCCAGATAAATTTAATTGAAGTCATATGCTAATATATTATTAATTTATAGTTTAATTTTTGTTTAAAGTTTAATTTTAACATTTAAATAAAGTATTGGTAGTTATTCATAAAATAATTGGTTAAATTTGGCATATATTCAAACATATTTTTTCATAAGATTTATTAATAGGGACAATTTAAATTTGTAGTAAGTAAACATGATTTCAAATAAAGACATGAAACCATCAGTCCTTACCTTATTCTGTACATTGTACTTTTATTTGAAATTTTATTTATTTTCCTCATTTGTTTCTTCCTCAAGGATTTTTAAGTTTTCTTTTATTATTATTATTATTCCTCCTTATTAAAATTTATTCCTGCATACCTTTGACTCTAATTGTATGTCATATCACTTCTTGCTCTTAAAGACCAGTCTTTTTGAGAGTCTGCTCAGTAGAAATACTGCATGAGTAATCTGTTTCATAAACTCAAAATTGAACTCCAAAGAAAAGATTGTAGAAAAGTTCCTATATTGTTCAATGGTGACCTTTAACCCAAATATCTATAAAGATGTGACTTTTTAGTGTGTGTTTGAACATTATTATTTGATACTGCCTACATTTACCTGAGTGGCCTCACCTTTGTGTTTTTCTTGAATATCTACAAAAAGATTGGTCAGAATTTTATTTTATTAAAAAATTTTTTTTCTAAAGATTTTATTTTTAAGTAATCTCCATACCCAACATGGGGCTTAAACTCATGACCCTGAGAGCAAGAGTCACATGTTCTTCCAAGACTGAGCCAGCCAGGCATCCCATGGTCAAAATTTTAGAATTTAAAAAACTGTTCAATGAATAAAAGACTGGTTATACTCTGCTGGGAAATCTTCGTTTAAATTACAAAGTTAAAGAGGTGCCTGGCTGGCTCCATCAGAAGAGCATGCGACTCTTAATCTTAGGGTCGTGTCTTCAAGCCCCATGTTGGGCATGGAGCCTACTTAAAATTAAATCGGTCAGTGATGAAGTTAAAATGTGTTTTAAGGTCTGGGAAAAAAGAAACTTATGAGGACCTAAAATTCTTATTTTAAAAGATGACTAAGAAAATATGATTAGTAGTCTTTTCTTATATAAAATAGGTACATCTAATTTCAAGAGTCTAAATGAGTTGCTCAGTTACTTTGCAATTTGAGGAAAAGTCATCTGATAGAATTTGGTATGTCTATCACTATATTTAGAGAGCATCTGTGTTGATTGCTATTTTAAATTATTTTTTAATGATTGATTTTAAAGAAAAAAATTTTGGTTTTTTTTTGGTAGATTCCATGGACAAAATTGAAAACACATCCCATCTGTTTGGTGAGTTCTGACTTGCCTCAGAAATAAACATTTATATATGCATATGATCTAATTATTCTAATATTAATCTTTTGTTTCAGAGAAACACAGTCTTCTGGCTTTTCTACAGATTGGCTTTCATTTTATTTGGATGGTACTTAGTTTTTTCAGCCCTTCAATGAGAAGTTTGAATTTTAAAATGGGAAGGTCCTTTAAAATTTTTCAGATGTATTATGTTCTAAGTTGTTATATTTTTATTGTGTCATTTAGCTCTTTATTGACATACTATGACAGTTTTAGTAACATTTAATTCAAACTTTCTGTATTTCTGATTTTATTGATCTACTAAATTGAATAATATGCATCTGAATATACTTTCCTTTTTTTTTTAAAGATTTTATTATTTATTTATTTGAGAGAGAGCACACACACCTACACAAGAGTGGGGTGGGGAGGGGCAGAGGAAGAGGGATAAGCCAACTCCCCGCTGAGCAGGGAGCCCAGAGGGGCTTGATCTCAGGACCTTGGGATCATGACCTGAGAGGCGAAGGCAGATGCTTAACCAGTTGAGCCTCCTACTTTGCTTTTTTATGGAAAATTGAAGAAAGATTGGTCATTTGGTCATTTATTGATTCATTCATTCCACAGATATTTATTGAGCACCTTCCCTGTGCCCTGAGGGAACTTAATATTTTTATAGAGGAGACCAACAACAAACAAGTAAATAAGACAATTTCAGATAATAAATGCTATAGTAAAATAGAGAATGAAGAATGACTGAGTTGTGTTAGTGATGACTACTAAGGACATTTGATCTTCAAGCAAAACTGTTACCTTGAAAGACATTCTTTCATTATGGCAATGTTTATTTTTTCACATTTCTTGCATATTTCATATTTTTCAGTGTTGCATGTCTTAAATCTCAAGTCTTAGACTGGGATAAGCTTTTACAGCTACTTAAATCCCATTCATTAATATATAATCTCATTTAGCAATCAATAATATCACACATTCTGGAATTAGAGGATTGCGCTTCTGTAAAATCTGACGATTTCAGCAGCATATGGCTACTTGTAGTATTTTTGTCTCATACTCCTATATGCCCACAGCTTTTTTATCAGATGCCTTGAGAAAGGACTGAGCACATTTTCTGTTTTGGTATTTGTCTTTTTAGACTTTTAGAGAGACATTTATTTTTTTATTTTTTTAAAGATTTTATTTATTTATTTGACACAGAGAGACACAGCGAGAGAGGGAACACAAACAGGGGGAGCAGGAGAGGGAGAAGCAGGCTTCCCGCGGAGCAGGGAGCCCGACATGGGGCTCGATCCCAGGACCCTAGGATCATGACCTGAGCTGAAGGCAGACTGAAGGCAGATGCTTAATGACTGAGCCACCCAGGCGCCCCATAGAGAGACATTTAAAGTGACTTTGCTTACTTACTGTTTACGTTGTTCCTAAAGAAATGAAAGAGAAAAGTGTTACATGATATTTTCATAAAATACATAAAATACCTAATTTTTAATTTTTAATGTATTTTTATTAGTCCCTGGATAAAGTAATAATGGAAATGAGTACATGTGAAGAACCACGAAATCCTAATGGCCCATCACCAATTGCAACTGCTTCAGGACAAAGGTAAGCTATTTCCATTAACTGCATGACTTGCAAAGGGAGTTATTTTCTGTAGTCAGCTCTGTTATCTGTAGTAATGGAACATGAAATAAAATTTCCTAATCTCAGACAGTTTCTATTTCAGTCACCTTTTCCCATCAGACATTTTGCAGTTTTGGTATTACGTTGCCAGAGTTGTAGAATTGATTTTTAGCCTCCTTTATTCATCTTGCTTTCCTTGATATTAAATAGTAATGATCAACCAAAAACATCCTATAAATCAGATAATATCTAAGTCTCTGAATAGTTTCTTTGCCACTCATTTATTCTATGCATCAGTGTAACTTTTATGACTCTTAAGGGTTAAGTTGATACCTTAAAAAATTATAGGCCTTTTGGGTTACTCCAAAATTCATGAAATATAGAAGGTTCACACTTTATATAAATTGGATTTTCATAGACAAAAATCAGATGCTAATAAAGTAGAAGCTTGGGGGCCATTTTGCAAAGCCTTAAAAAGTTAGATCTTAAAAAAATAGATCTTTTTTTTTTAAAAAGATTTTATTTATTTATTTGAGAGAGTGAGCAGGAGGGCTCGAGGAGGAGGGCTCAAGCAGGGGGAGGGGCAGAGGGACAAGCAGACTCCCTGCTGAGTGGGAAGCCTGATGTAGTGCTGGATCCCAGGACTCTAAGATCATGACCTGAAGCGAAGTCAAACACAACTGAGCCACCCAGGCGCCCCTTAAAAAATGGATCTTTAAAAAATTGCCTGTTTATTATTGTGTACATTAAATTTGGCTTTCATACTATATATCATTTTCTTAAGGCAGGATTTCTGCACTAATTTTTGTGTACCTATTCATGTAAAATGTTCACATAGATTTTAATGTGATTAGTGCCTCCTCAAGTTGTAGAACACAGCAGCCCTGAATGTTTTATAGTATTCGGGTGCTGTGTCAAACCAATGATAAAACTCTTCTTTGGAATGAACGTACATGGGGTGCCTGGCTGGCTCAGTTGGTAGAGCATGTGGCTGTTGATCTTGGAGTTGTAAGTTTGAGCCCCATGTTGGATATAGAGATTACTTAAAAATAAAATCTTTAAAAAAATAAAAAAGAAAATAGAATGAACGTACTCATCGGATACACAGACACACACACTAGTGCATTTCCACCTTCCTCTTTCACCAAGGTTGAACTACCTTTACATTAGTGCTTTCTGTGAGAATACCTACAGCCTGATCAGTAACATAGGAATCTGATGGTGATCCATCAGTCCACTGCTAAGAGTTGACTGAAGGCTAGGTTTATCAGGTGTACAGTTTATATTTGGCCTACAGGTAATAGTGACTGGGAAAAGAGCTTCCACATTAACTTCTTTGTAGTTTATACATCATCCAGCAATTTGAGATTTTAAAGTATGATTTCATGTGTGATAGAGTAGATTGGAGCAGTTGGTCATGTTGGGTAGAGTCCAAAAAATTAGAGAAAAAGTAGAGGTGTTTATAAGATTATTGAAAGTGGAAAAGAAGATCAGGAAAATTGCTGTTGTTGATAATGTTCTTCCTAACTCATGTTTTTATAGTATCAATAAGCTTTATAATTTTGGCTTTGTAATCATATGATGATAATCCTTATATTTTTATGTATGGTAGTATGGTTAATCTATTTCCACATTTTCCAGACTTGCCTGATTATAGCAATCACTTGGGGTGCTTACTAAATCTATATTCTTTTGGGTTCCTTTTTCTGAAATTATGATTCTTAAGTTCTAGAATGGTTATCAAGAATGTGATTATGTATTTTTAACAATTCTTTATACTTATACAACTTGGAGAAACACTGATCTATATGATTTTGTCTCTATGAGATTAAAATGGAGGGAAATTAATATTTAACAGGCTGGCCTTACCTTCTGTGCCGGACCTGTGAGTTGATTATGTTCCCATAGATTAATGATCTAGTAAATTTGTAAGTTCAGAAATTGTATCACTTCGTATAGAGGAGATCTACATCTTTGTGAAGATTAATCAAACTTAGAAGAGACTTGTTTGAATACTGGAATTTTACCTTTTTAATTTATAATGGATGACATAGCCAGAAACTTGAAGACTTTAGTCATTGATTCAGGCTTCACCCATCTGGTGGTAAATCCTCCAATTCAATTGTAACACTTTTTTTTTTTAATGCACAAGTTAGAACAGATGGAGTTGGATATTCCAAAGGGCATTGCCTGATAATTATTATAGAATAATATATTCTTTCCAACTCCAGGAATATTTCTAGCCAAGTGACCAAGTATTTGTCCTTGGGATTAAAGCAGCTTCTCCCTAGGATGCTGATGAGTTCTTCCTCTTTAGTTTTCAGTAATATTGTAAATAATAGTTACATTTCATAAAGTATCATGAATCAAGAGATAGGCTGTTTGGTTCATATGCATTATTGCATGCAACCCACATGTAACCTGCAAAGTATTACCTGATTTAAAAGATAGGTCATCTGAGGATTAGGAAGCTTAGGTAATTTATTCAGTAAGATAGTAAATCAAGACGCTTAGCAGGTATAGGAGAGGGATGTACATGATCAATAAAAATGATGGGTTCACCTTTATACATGTTGGCTTTGAAATGTGTGGGAGTCAGCCTCGTGGAAATAGCTGGTGGACATTTGAATTTTAACACTTTCAAGTTCTAGGGAGAAATGTGGATAGAGATTTAGGAATAATGGTCATAGTGATAATAATTGAAGTAATGTGTTACTTGGCCAAACTTTTATTACCCTTCCTGCCAAAATATATTGGTAGTCTATATTCCAGTCATACTGTACTACTCATTATTCTCAAAATGTGACCTCTGCTTTCCTACTTTTCTGTGCCTTTGCTTGTACTTTTCCCTAATATAAGATTTCCCTTTTTCCTATCACTCCCTGTAGGAAATATATTTTTCTTTCCTAGATAGATTTCCTTAGTTATGAACAATTTCTTCCTCTACCAAGTGTAATGATGATTCCTTTTTTAAAGCACTTAATTACAGACTGCCTAATGTTTCAGTTCCTAGGTATATGTGTTTTTCCTCTCCAAGTAACTTGCGAGCCCTAGAATACCACAACTATATTCCAGTTTTCCTTACGTCCCAGCATTGTGCGCGTGGTAGATGCTCAATAAATATTTGCTGAATTGGATTGGAGAATGTGAACTTTTTCTGACTTTATTCCTAAATTTGAGATTATATTGTAGTTATAGTTTGTAGCCAGGAATTTAGCTTTCTTATTTACTTTATGGATTCCAGTTGTTTGAACATCTGGCAACGTGAGAGTAGGCAGTTTTGGATTGATTATAATAAGCTAATTTGAAGAGTAACCTTTCAGGGGGGCCTGGGTCGCTCAGTTGGTTAAGTGTCCAACTCTTGATCTCTGCTCAGGCCATGATCTCAAGGTCATGAGATGGAGCCCCGCATCGGTCTCCTTGCTGGGCGTGACACTTGCTTAAGATTCTCTCTCCTTCTGCCCCTCCCCCTGCTCATGCACACGTGCCCTCTCTTTTTCTCTCTCTCTCAAAAAAAAATAAAGAGTAACCTTCACTCACACCTATCAAAATGGCTTCAATCAAAACCACAAGGAACAAGTGTTAGTGAGGATGTGGGGATAAAGGAATACTCGTGCACTGTTGGTGGGAATGCAAACTGGTGTAGCCACTGTGGAAAACAGTATGGAGGTTCCTCAAAAAATTAGAAATAGAACTACCCCTACAATCCAGTAATTGTACTGCTGAGTACAACAACTCTGATACTACTGAATTGCACCAAAGAATGCAACAACACCAATTAGAAAGGATACATGCACCCCATGCTTATTACGGCATTATTTATAATGGCCAAGATATGGGAGCAGCCCAAGTATCCATTGATTGATGAATGCATGAAGAAAAAGTGGTATATATCTACAATGCAGTATTACTCAGCCATTAAAAAAGAATGAAATCTTGCCATTTGGAACAACATGATGGATCTAGAGCGTATAATGCTAAGCAAAATAGGCAATCAGAGAAAGACAAATACCATATGATTTTGAAATTTAAGAAACAAAACGAACGAGCAAAGGGAAAAAAAGAGAAACAAACCAAGAAACAGACTCTTAAGTATAGAGAACAAACTAATGGGTACCAGACGGGAGGAGTGGGTGAAATAGATGTTGGAGATTAAAGTGTACACTTCCGATGAGCACTAAATAGTGTATAGAATTGTTAGGTCACTATTGCATACCTGAAAGTAATATATTACTGTATATTAACTATACTGGAGATAAAATTAAAAACTTACAAAATAAAGAGTAACCTTAAACTTTAAAAATCTTTTATCATTTTGAGAAGAACATTTTTTATAATTTACATGTAATCAGCCTAGATTATTGTTTTAACCAGAAAATTTTTTACATAAAAATGAATAATATAATGGTCAGTTTGTGCATTTATGTGAGAATATTAGCATAACCTTTTAATGATTTGTTTTGGCTTTAGTGCATTATATTTTGTTTTGCTTTGTTTTTCCAGTGAATATGGCTTTGCTGAAAAAGTAGTTGAGGGAATTACTGTTTCTGTAAATTCCATTATTATCCGCATTGGAGCAAAAGCTTTCAATGCATCCTTTGAACTTTCTCAGCTAAGGATCTATAGCGTAAATGCAAACTGGGAACATGGAGATTTAAGATTTACTCGTATTCAAGATCCACAGAGAGGAGAGGTAAACATTTTTTTTCATTCTTTGTTTAAAAAAATGTTTTAGTCATTGATAAATAAAAGAGGACATTTTAAAATTACTTCTTACAGTTACCTAGATTTATATACTACATTTACTCTTACCTTTTAACTATACTTTTCTCTGTATTTCTCTTAGTTATTTAATTAAAAACGTGCATATTTTAGTGTTTTTACTGTAATCTTTCAATTTATAGTTAATGAACCCCTTTTTTAATGAACCCCATTTTAACTTCTCAGCTACTCAGAATTGAATTTTAAATATACAAAACTAAAATGTTATTTACATTTTTTTGTTCACATGATTCAAATGTTCTTTGTACTTTATATCAAAATTAAAGTATAAACAGCTTTATAAATAATATAATTGAGGATATGTTACTGAATTTGTTGTAACTATACAATTTAAAAAATAAATCATAGTGAATATATCTAGAATGTCATAAGAAAATTGGTAAAGACATAAAATTTTATTTAGCTTATTTGTTTAGCTTTTTGTTGTTTTTACAAATCTACATGTCTCTCAGTTCTGTTTTGCTTGAGTAACTGAAGCTATTCTCTTTGTTCTCCTTAGGTTTTGACGTTTAAAGAAATAAATTGGCAGATGATTCGAATAGAGGCAGATGCTACTCAAAGTTCACATCTTGGAATTATGTGTGCTCCTGTTCGATTAATAACCAACCAATCAAAAATCAGAGTCACACTTAAAAGAAGAGTAAGTCAGCAGGGTGACGTTTTTGGTTCATGTGATAACTAGTGGAATTGAGAGGAAATTTTAAATAATTTTCAGGTGAAACATTGGAATATTAAAACAAAGCAAAATAAAAGGAAATACAGTGACTCAAGCAGTATTTGAAGAAATCTAGTGTAATAATATTTTTCAATTTTCTGGATTTAACACTTAGATTTTTACTTTTGATTAATTTAATAGATTCTCCATTGCCAAATATTTTTGAACCTTAACTGTCTTATAATTTCATTTCTTCTATTGAATCTTACTTAGGAGTATGTAAACAGCAAAACCTCTATTATCAGTAGCCAAAACTAGCTTTTAAAAGGTTATTAAGATATGACTGCTAATTTGGATAAATAAGATAGTTACTTAAAGATATCAGAAGTTGAGAGTTCACTGTAGATTGTAATGAAATTTAATGGAGTAATGACTTTTTAAAACATGGCTCAATTAAAGTCTCAACAATATGTTTTATATCACTAGAGACAAACAAATATTCTAAATTAAATTGAAAATTTTTTTTCAGTGTAATGTTTAATACAATATTGTGAAATGTGGTTAAAATAGCATTTCAGTTTTTAATTTTAATGCTTCTGTACTAGAATTAGCACAATTAATATAGGTAATTTTATGATTTATTAGCTATAAGTGCAAAATTAAATTATATAAGTACATGTACCTGTATACTGTGCATCTCTTAAGGTACAAGAATTTATCAGTCTTTTTTACCACTCTATCTCCAATACAAGGAGCTATTCCTTCTATAGTATAGGAGCACAATAAATATTTGGTGAATGAAGGAAGGATCCGTGTTTAATTTCATGCAAACATTTTAAATATTTTTAAAACATTAGTGCATTGTAAGTGTTATGTCTTGGCTTAATTTTATGAATCATTTTTTCTGACAGTTAAAGGACTGCAATGTTATTGCAACAAAGTTAGTTCTAATATTGGATGACTTATTATGGGTTTTAACGGATTCCCAGTTGAAGGCTATGGTACAATATGCAAAATCTCTTAGCGAAGCAATAGAAAAATCAACAGAACAAAGGAAGAGTATGGCTCCAGAACCTACACAGGTATGCTTTTAAGAGGAAAAATACTTATACGTAAATGGTTTAAAAATCAGAATGGTTAGTTATTTTCTTTACGTGAAATAGATTGTAAGACTTTGAGTCCAAGAATCTTTTATCTAGATATCTTACTGCATAATTTTCTACACATGGAATCTATATGAAAACATATATTAAATGTATTTCTGACTATATGATGCTTATTTTGTTTGGAATTCTGTACTAGGCACTAGAGTTAACGATGACATAAAAGTATTTGATGTTATAAATACCTCTTTTCGTGCTCGCTTTGGTAGCACATATACTAAAATTGGAACGATACCGAGAAGATTAGCATGGCCCCTGTGCAAGGATGACACGCAAGGTCATGAAGCGTTCCATATTTTTGAGAGACTATGGACTCTGAGAAACAAACTGAGGGTTCTAGAGGGGAGGGAGGTGGGGGGATGGGTCAGCCTGGTGATGGGTGTTAAAGAGGGCACATACTGCATGGAGTACTGGGTGTTATACGCAAACAATGAATCATGGAACACTACATCTAATGATGTACTGTATGGTGACTAACATAATAAAATAAATAAATAAATAAATACCTCTTTTCAGGAAGTAAAATACAACTTAAACTTACTAAAGTAAGGGCAAAAGGAAAAAAACTTTGGTATAGTCAAGGGAGAAATGTGAGAATTAATATTACAGAAGATGTAAAACCCTGGGGAATTGCTGAAGTTCAACACAAAACTGTTAGCATTGTATCTGTTCTTAATAAAAACAAGGGATATTGTAAAATCCTATTTCCTTGAAGCTGTTTCTTTGGAAACAGTAATATATCTTAGTTATATGGCTTGTTGGTGATCTGGCTTGGTGCATGGAAGTAGCATACATTTTAAGCTTTCCTATGACTATTGAATTGGCATTAGGTACTATCTAGCTGCTATGTGATAAGGAACAGGGCTAGACACTGTAGATGTAAAAATGAATTATTATCTGACCCTGTCCTCAAGGATCTCAGAGTATAATGGGAAGTCAAGTATAAAACAAGTCATTGTAGTTCATCTTAAATGTGCAAATAAAAAGGGGAGTGAAGGAACCATAGAAGCATAGAGAAGTTGTAGTCAACTGCTTGCATAGTTTGGAAAGGTTTCACAGGATAATGAAAGCAAGTCTTAAAAATGAGAAGTTCACAGGTGAGGGAAAGGATGTGTCAGATGAGGGAATGGAATCTGCACAAGTATATTGTTTTCTTTTTTTTTTTGCACAAGTACATTGTTAAAGAGCATGGTATTTCTGATAAAAATGAGTTTGGCGTTACTAGAGAAGTCTTTTTGAGAATAACATACACATGCCTCTCAGATACACACTTTTCCAGGTTTTAAGGAAATTGGGTTACACATACTCCATTTTGATGTGTTCTTTCTTAAACTTGGTCTGCCAGAGAATGTGCTTATGTTAAAATGTCAGATTCATTCTCCCTTTCCCAAACTGCTCTTACCCTACTTGACAAATGAAAGGCCTTCTTCTTAATTCTTATTATTCTTACTATGATGGATTTGTCCAAGAAGAGGGGGAAAAAAACTAAAAAAGCTTGGGGTGACAAGATGGAGGTAATTTGAAATACTGTTATTCGTGTTGGAAGTCAATGACTAAATGACAAAGTAACAAGTCATGTGGTTTCTACTTCCACTTCTTTGCTTTTGACACATTTAAAAAATTTTTTTTAAAGATTTTATTTATTTATTTGAGAGAGAGTGAGAGGGAGAGCATGCGTGGGGGAGTCAGAGGGAGAAGCAGACTCCCCGCTGAGCGGGGAGCCTGATGCAGGGTTCGATGCAGGGCTTGATCCCGGGACTCCAGGATCATGACCTGAGCCGAAGGCAGATGCTTAACTGATTGAGCCACCCAGGCGCCCCTGTTTTCAACACATTTGAAGGAGGGTCTGTCTATACATATCAGCTATTATATTATTAAAAATAATTTTTTAAAATCGTTTCATGAATCCTGGCATGTAACTTGAAGGAATTCAAAGAATTGTGTCATCTTGCTAAAATAAAACCATTTTCATTCCAATTTACCTATTTATATGAATAGTTTTCTAGAGCTTTTTTAGCCATAAAAATGAAATAAGGAATTGATGGTAAACCTTATATCATTCTACCAATAAATAATATTTATCCAGTGAGATATCTTTATATTTCTCTGGGGGAACCTGATTTTAAAAGTTTGATGAACAGAACACTGAACTATAACACAGAATAGTCTTTCTGGGTGGGTAGCCCAAGTTTAGGTAGACGTATGTGGTGACTGGATGTAAGGGGCATTTGTTATATGTTGAAGAATTTGGACTTTTTCCTGTAGCCATGTGGAAGCCACTGGAAGTTTTTAGTAGGAAAGGAAATCTAATAATGCTTGGTGGTATTATACTGGATGGGCTGAAGAAGAAAAAGATTGCCAGTCTAAAAAAGGGGTAGATTTGAACCTCTGGAAATGGTTTGAAAGAAGAAATCAATAAGCCAAACTGGGGAGAAATACCGGAGTCTTTCTTCAGTTGAAAATAAAGAAGAGAAAATTGAGGATTTTCAAATGATAATTGGTAGCCATTAAGTAAAGGGAATGCAGAAGAAGGGAGATAAGGCTAAGAAAAGGTAATAAATGAGTACCATTTTGAAGTTGAAAGAACATAATGAAATAGAAGTAATATTTTAAGTATTACCATCATAGGCATGAACAGTAGTCTGTCAAGGTTTGCAGTGAGGATTTATGTAGCTTAGGATGTCAGTAACAGATGGTAATTGAAATTAAAGGCTAGTTGACAGAGTTTTGGTGTTACTGTAGGTCTAATTTATACACTATGTGGTTATATTTATATAGAATATAGATTAGAAAACCAGATAAAGATACAAATTAGGAAACTAGAAACAAGGATAAAGTTCTATAATCCTATCACCATAATAAAACCAGTGTCAGCATTTTGAGTTATTGCCTTACAGGCTTTTTGCCTAGGCACCTGCATTTTTCCTAGTTTTAGTATGTAGTAAGTGGATATATACAATTTTCTTCCATGTTGTTAGTCTTTGTAATTATTATTTTTTGTTGCTCCCTAATATTTCTTAGTAGACTTACTTAACCATTCACAGTACCACAGAGTTTCTTTCTTGAGTGGTAGTTGTCACATTACTACTTTAGGTGTCATATAGAATGTCCTAATGATTTGAGGACCAAGAGAGTGGATGAAAGTGAAGTAGTTGACAGTATTCCTTTGCTCAGCTGTACAAATTGAGAGACGTCTTCTCTCATAAATATTTGATTAGCTTCATCTTTTCCTTCTCTAAAAGGGAACACTACACTGTAAACCAAGAAATGTTAAGATTATTCAGAAGGCAAAGGAGTTCATAATGGCCCACTTCCCTCCCACCCCCTGCAAACAGCATATAAAAACTGAATCTACCACAACATTAAGATAAAAGGGTTTGTAGAGAGATTAATGTTTATGTTTTTGTTTCTATCAGTATTTTTGTTGATGAAGAAGATAGAAACCCTGGTTAAAGAAATACAGGAGAATTTTATCCTTCAAAATAGTACAATCATAGATATAAATAGTAGTCTGTTAAAGCTTTGAAAGTAGAAGAACATAAGTGATTTGTCTTGGGGTGCCTGGGTAGATCAGTTGGTTAAGTGTCTGACTCTTGTTCTCAGCTCAGGTCTTGATCTCAGGGTCCTGAGTTTAAGCCCTGTGTTGGGCTCCATGTGGGGCCTGGAACCTACTAAAAAAAAAGTAAAAATAAAAATAAGTGATTTGTCTTATGGAAGTTACTTCGACAATAAAAAAACAAAATTGTCTCAAGCCCCTAGAATTTAAGGCTTCACAATTATATTTCATCTTTCCTTTTCTTTAATTACTGTGGGTCTTGATCATTTTCTTTGAGAAATTCTCATTTACTGAGTACACTTTGAAATTTGTTTACAGATAATTCTTAATAGATAATGTGTAAATATGTATATATACAAAATACATATACTTTAATTTTCCGTATATCACTAACTATACTTTTATTAATCAATTGTTCTTAATTAGAATCTTTTTAATATTTTTTGATGAAAAATTTGGTCTTCATTTTGTTAATTATCAAAATTTCATGTACAGTTCTTTAGCTTATGTAACAGATGATCTTACAGTATGCTTACATATATAGAATCATTTTAGGCTGTTAAGTTCACATCAGTCTTTATACTTTAGCAGTATTCTATGCTTCTTCACTTTGGGGAGAAAAGAATTTGAATGCAGAGTCTGTTATAAATCTCTTCTGATTTCTGGCTTCTTCAGATATCTATGTTCAAAGGATGTGCCTCATCTCTTACGAGAGGCACCAGAGCACTTAACAGTACTAAATAGTATCACAAGCACTTTACAAAGAAGTGATTTATTTTTACAGGCTGTGTAATAGTGTATACAGCTGATGTATACAGGGCTCACATTTGTTTCTCTTTTCTTTTTTTAAAAAAAGATTAATTTTTTATTTATTTATTTGAGAGTAGGGTGTGTGTGGGAGGCCGTGCGGAGTGGGGGAGGGGTAGAGGGAGAGAATCTTCAAGCAGACTGCCCGCTGAGTCCATGCCTGATGCGGGGCTCCATCTCACAGCAGGTGAGATCAAGACATGAGCTGAAACCAAGAAATGGAAATGTTTAACCAAAATAACAAAATGAGGGATCCAGGTTAAGTAATAAGCAAAAGAATAGAGAAAAGTGTCTTCTAAGCTTTTTTACGTTTCTCACTCTTTATATTCCCTCATAGAATAAACTGAATTATGTTATTTAAGGGGAAAACTCCTCCACTGACTGACCCACCCAGGCACCCTTGTTTCTCTTCTAATAGGTAGAACTAATACTATTTGAATAAGCTGCCTTTAATAGTTAATAAATATATTTTCTAGAATAAGGAATATAAATATATAAATATTCAAGTATTTATTAGAATACATTGGTCTCATATTCAAATTGTGTATAATTCTCCACTTTTTAGATTTAACTTTATTCTGATACAATTCAGAATATACTTGGGGGGGAATTGAGTTATTGATAGAAAACAAAATATATTAGCTTATTTTTCACTTCATTACTAAAAATATTTAAGTTTTCTTGTTTGTGGAATTTCAAATATTTAACATGAAGTGATAAGGCAGTTTTGAATCTTTTAGAGCTCTGCAGTAGCCCTGTCTACCCAACAAGTGAAGACACCACAGACCTCAAACGCTCCTGATCTAAATGATGCAATTGTGAAACTGTTCAATGACTTTGATGTTAAAGAAACCTCTCATCACTTGGTGATTTCTCATCTAGATCTACACATATGTGATGATATTCATGCTAAAGAAAAAGGTAATAAAAGCTGCTTATTTCAAACTATTTTGGTTTTTCTAGGATTTCTTACAAAACTGGATTGTTTATCATATGTAATACATAGTATGTCCGGTATGATAACTGGCCATAATTTTATCATTCATATGAGGTATGTAAATGAAAGTTGTAATTTTAAGCAATATATATTGGTATGAAATTTTATTTTGCTTTAGTACTTAGTATTTCAGCACAATTTTTTGTTACCTAGTATTTCACCAGATACTACCAGTAAAATTAGGTTTTAAAAAAATCAAGGCCTGAATGTTAGACTTGCCTTTGAATTAACTTTTTCATAATTTTGAAACTGTATATAAATTAAATTTGAGTCCATACTCAATTCATAATTATTTGAACACATATTTTCCCATGGTGGTCTGTCTGCGTTTTTCTGACCCCATATACATGTAAACACAGCTCTGTGGCTGTTTACCATTTCTTGTGTCTCTTCACCAGTAATCCTCCCAAAATTTGTTTAGGAAGCTAAATTCTAGTTAGTAAGTTTTTTTTCTTTACTTTTAGCTTTTGTTTCTCTTATTTGTCCTTATTTAGTAGACACAGGTAATGGAGTAAATGGGAAGCTGCTCTTGGTCGCTTTGAAAATCTGTGGTTCCATAACGTAGGTACTAGACATTTCTGTTTCTCCATTGTAGAGTGTTCCTGGCCCATAAGTGTTGGGAGCGCTCATCAAGTGGGCCTTCTTCTAGGACAGTAGTTCTCAGACTGTGGTGAGCTTGAGGATCAAGCTGAGGATCTCTTTAAAACCGGGATATTTATATCTAACCATTCTACCTCAGACCTGATTCACAGTTTGTATCTGTGAAAATTGTTGCTCTGTATTTTTAAAGCTCAAAGAGTAAATATTGAGACCGATCCTGGATAGCAGAAGTTACCCTGCCTTCATCAGATAAGGCAGCCAGATGTCACTGACTAGATAAAAGGGTGGAACAAAAAGGTAAGGAAAGTTTGGAGTTTAGAGAAGGATTTGTTCTCTTTTCTTTTGTCCATCTTTGTGTCATTTGGTTTAAAGTTGGTATCTTCTGCTTTAGTTAGGTGAAACGAAAATGGAAAAGTTAAAATAATCCTAAATAACAAAATGAGGGGTCAAGGTTAAGTAATAGCAAAAGAATAGGAAAAAAAGGTCTTCTAAGCTTTTTTTTACATTCTCATTCTTTATATTCCTTCATAGAACAAGCTCTGAATTTTGTTATTTAAGGGGAAAACTCCACCAAAACATTTCCCTCATCATACAGATCTGTTCTAAAATCCAGAAAGGTCTGAAATGAATTACGTTCATTTGTATTTAGTTGTATCTTAATTTGTATTTTCCTTACTTCCAGTTGATTTATTCGTGCTATTTTAAAATTTGATTTTTATGTTGGAATCACACTGAGTTGTGATCTACTTCTAATCTTCATATAGCTGTGTTAATTTGGGCAACTTAACCCAATAGGCTAAATTTCCCCTTCAGTAAGAGATAGGATGATATAATATAACAGTTAATATTTCCTGGGTTCAAAACCAGCTCTATATTTCTTGGCTAGTATGACCTTGGTCTATTTAATTGCCATCTTTGTGTCTCAGTTTACTTATCTAGAAAATGGGGATGATAATAATAGTAGTAGTAGTAGTAGTAGTATCTATCTCAGGGTTGTAAGGAAGAGCAAATGAGCAAGTATACTTAAAGTATTTAAAACAATGCTTGGCATATGTTTAGGGCTGTAAATATAAAAATTCTGCTCTTTTTGTATCCTCACCATTTAGCTTGGTACCTTGCAAATGATAGGAGCTCAGTAAACACTGATTAGATTGAATTACCTTTCCTGAAATCCTTAATGTATTAATCTATGATAACAGAGAGACAGTTAATCAGTGTTTCTGATACTTGCTTAATGTTTCTTTCTCTTTTTCCAGAGTCAAATAGACGTGTTACTGGTGGGGCAATGCAACTGTCTTTTACACAGCTAACTATAGATTATTATCCTTATCACAAAGCAGGTATGTATAAAAATTTCTTTAACAGACGTAAATCTTGCTTTAAAGTTATATAGACAGTGTATCTCATTTCCTTTTGTATTATTTGTTTTAATTTAATTCATTTCATTTTGTATTTATTTTGTTTTAATTTAATGTATGTTTATTTTTATTTTTTATTATTTTAATTCCAGTTAGGTAACATACAGTGTTATATTTGTTTCACGTGTACAGTATAGTGATTAAACAATTGCATACATCACTCAGTACTTACCACAACTGCTGCACTCTTCAATTCCCATCACCTATTTCACCCAACCACCATCCACCCCGCTCCCATCATTATAATTAAGAGTATGTTTCTTAATTTGTCCCTCTTTTTCTCCCCTTTTGCTCCTTTGTTTTGTTTCTTAAATACCACATGAGTAAAATCATATGGTATTTGTCTTTCTCTGATTGACTTATTTTGCTTAGCATTATACTCTCTCACTCCATCCATGTCCTTGCAAATGACTTTTTGTGGCTGATAATATTCCATTGTAGATATATACCACATCTTCTTTATCCATTCATCTATCCATGGACACTTGGACTGCTCCCTTATCTTGGCTATTGTAAATAATGCTGTAATAAATTTAGGGGTGCGTATATCCCCCTTTGAATTAGTGTTTTTGTATTCTTTGGGTAAATATCCAGTACTGCAATTGCTGGATCATAGCGTAGTTCTATTTTTAACTTTTTGAGGAACCTCCATACTGTTTATCAGAGTGGCTGCACCAATTTGCATTCCCACCAATATTGCAAAGGATTCCCCTTTCTCCATATCCTTGCCAACACCTGTTGTTTTTTGTGTTAATGATTTTAACGATTCTGACAGGTGTGAAGTGCTATCTCATTGTAGTTTTGATTTACATTTCCCAAATGATGAGTGATATTGAGCATCTTTTCATGTGTCTGTTGGCCATCTGGATGTCTTTGGAAAAATGTCTGTTCATGTCTTCTGCCCATTTTTAATTGGATTATTTGGTGTTTGGGTGTTGAATTGTATCAGTTCTTTATATATTTTAGATACTAATCCTTTATTGGGTATGTCATTTGCAAATATCTTCTCCCATCCTATAAGGTTGCCTTTTAGTTTTGTTGATTGTTTTCTTTGCTGTGCAGAATTTTTTATTTTGATGTAATCCCAATAGTTTATTTTGCTTTTGTTTCCCTTGCGTCAGGAGACATATCTAGAAAAAAATAGCTCTGGCTGATGTCAAAGAGGTTACTGCCTGTTCTCTTCTAGAATTTTTGTGATTTCAGGTTTCACATTTAGGTCTTTAATCCAGTTTGAATTATTTTTGTGTTTGGTATAAGAAAGTGGTCCAGTTTGTTTCCTTTGCATGTTGCTGTCCAGTTCTCTCAACACCATTTGTTTGAAGAGACTGTTCTTTTCCCATGGATAGTCATTCCTCCTTTGTCAAAAATTAATTGACCATATACTTAATGGGTTTATTTCTGGGGGTTTTCTGTTCTCTTCTCTTGATCTGTGTATCTGTTTTTGTACCAGTACTATACTGTCTTGATGATTACAGCTTTGTAATATAACTTGAAGTCCAGAGTTGTGCTGCCTCCAGCTTTGCTTTTCTTTTTCAAGATTACTTTGGCTATTCGAGGTCTTTTGTGGTTCCATACACATTTTAGGATTATTTGTTCTAGTTCTGGAAAAGAATACCTTTGGTATTTTGATAGGGATTGCATTAAATGTGTAGGCTTTGGATAGTACAGACATTTTAACAATATTCTTCTAATCCATGAGCATGAAATGTCTTTCTATTTCTTTGTGTCTTTTTCAATTTCTTTAATCAGTGTTTTGTAGTTTTCAGAGTATAGTTCCTTTGCCTCTTTGGTTAGGTTTATTCCTAGGTATCTTATGGTTTTGGGGGCAATTGTAAATGGGATTGATTCTTTGATTTCTCTTTCTGCTGCTTCATTATTGGTGCATAGAACTATGCATTGATATTTTATCCTGTGACTTTACTGAATTCATTTATCAGTTGTAGCAGTGTTTTGCTGGAGTCTTTCAGGTTTTCTATAGATAACATTATGTCATCTGCTAATAGTGAAGGTTTCACATCCTCCTTGCTGATTTGGATGCTCTTTATTTCTTTTTGTTGTCTGATTGTTGTGGCTAGGACTTGCAGTACTATGTTGAATAAAAGTAGTGAGAGTGAACATCCTTGTTTTGTTCCTGACCTTAGGGAAAAAGGTCTCAGTTTTCCCCATTAAAGATGATGTTCACTGTGGGTTTTTCATATATGACCTTTGTTATGTTGAGGTATGTTCCCTCCAAACCTACTTTGATGAGGGCTATTATGATGAATGGATGTTGTACTTTGTCAGAGGCTTTTTTTGCACCTGTTGAAATGATCATATTCTTTCTCTTTTTGATGTGATATATCACATTGATTGATTTGCAAATATTGAACCACTGTTGCAACCCAGGAATGAATCCCCACTTATTCATGGTGAGTGATTTTTCTAATGTGTTGTTGAATTCCATTTGCTAGTATTTTGTTGAGGATTTTTGCATCTATGTTCATCAGGGATATTGGGTTGTCATTCTCTTTTTCAGTGGTATCTTTACCTAGTTTTGGTATCAAGGTAATGCTGGCCTCATAGAATGAATTTGGAAGTTTTCTTTCCTTTTCTACTTTTTTGGAATAGTTTGGAGAACAATAGGTATTAGCCCTTCTTTAAATGTTTGGTAGAATTTGCCTGTGAAACCATCTGGTCCTGGGCTTTTGTTTGTTGGGAGTTTTTTGATTACTGATTGAGTTTCTTTGCTGCTTATCAGTCTGTTCAAATTTTCTTTTCCTGTTTCAGTTTTAGTGGTTTATATGTTTCTAGGATTTATCCATTTCTTCTAGGTTGTCTAATTTGTTGGCATATAGCGTTTCATAATAACCTCTTATAATTGTATTTCTGTGGTCTTGGTTGTTATTTCTCCTCGCTCATTTTTTATTTTATTGGAGTCCTATTTCATTTTTTCTTTTTTTCTTTTAAGATTTTACTTATTTGAGAGAGAGAGAATGAGAGAGAGAGAACACAAGAGGGGGGAGGGTCAGAGGGAGAAGCAGACTCCCCTGCTGAGCATCTTTTTTTCTTTAAGTCTGGTTAGAGGTTTATCAATTTTATTTTTTTCAAAGAAACAGCTCTTGGTTTCGTTGATTTGTTCTATTGTTTTTTTAGTTTCTATATAATTTATTTCTGCTCTAATCTTTATTATGTCCTACTGGTTTGGGATTTTGTTTGTTTTCTTTTTCTAGCTCCTTTAGGTGTAAGGTTAGGTGGTGTATTTGAGATTTTTCTTGCTTCTTGAGGTAGGCCTCTTTGGCTATGAATTTCCCTCTTAGAACTGCTTTTGCTGCATCCCAAAGGTTTTGGACCATTATATCTTCATTTGTTTCCATTTACTTTTTTATTTCTTCTTTTATTTTCTGGTTGACACATTCATTGTTTTGTAGCATGTTATTTAACCTACATGTATTTGTGATCTTTCCAGATTTTTTCTTGTGGTTAACTTCTAGTTTCATAGTGTTGTGGTCAGAAAAGGTGCATGGTGTGACTTCAACATTCTTGAATTTGTTGAGATTTATTTTGGAGAATATTCCGTGTGCACTTGAAAAGAATATGTATTCTGCTATTTTATGATGGAGTATTCTGAATGTATCTGTCAAATCCATCTGTTCCAGTTTGTCATTCAAAGCCCTTGTTTTCTTAATTGATTTTCTGTTTAGATGATCTGTCCATTGATGTTTAAGTGGGATGTTAAAGTCCCCTACTATTATTACTATCAATTAGTTCCTTTATGTTTGTTATTAACTGTTTCATGTATTTGGGTCCTCCTGTGTTGGGTGCATAAATATTTACAGTTGTTACATCTTCTTGTTGGATTGTCTCTTTATGATTGTATAGTATCCTTCTTTGTCTCTTGTTACAGTCTTTGTTTTAAAGTCTGTTTTTGCCTGATACAAGTATTGCTACTCCAGCTTTTTTTGACATCCATTTGCATGATAAATGTTTCTCCATCCCCTCACTTTCAATCTGCCAGTGTCTTTGGGTATAAAATAAGACTTCTGAAGGCAGCATACAGATGGGCCTTGTTCTTTTTATCTATTCTGCTATCTGTCTTTTGATGGGAGCATTTAGTTCATATAAATTCAAAGTAATTATTGACAGATATGTATTCATTGTCATTTTATTATTTGTTTTGTTGTCATTTCTAAAGATTTTCTCTGATTTTTGTCTCTTTCATGGTTTGCTGATTTTCTTTAGTGATATATTTGGATTTCTTTCTCTTTATTCTTTGCATATTTATTAGTGGTTTTTGTTACGGTTACCATTAGGTTTGTATATAACCTTTTCTGCATATAGCAGTCTGTATTAACTTTGATCCCATTGTTTACTTTTCTCCTCCCCACATTTTAGATATATGTTTTTATATTTTACATTCTTGTATTTTGTGAGTTCCTTGATTGATTTTTTACAGAAATATTCATTTTTACTGCTTTTGTGTTTCCTATTTTAATACTGTCATTTTTGGTCTTTCCTTTCCACTCACTGTTCCCTTTAATATTTCTTGCTGGACTGGTATGATGGTCATGAACTCCTTTCTTTTTTGTTTGTCTGGGAAATACTATCTCTCCTTCTATTCTGAATGATAGCCTTGCTGGATAGAGTATTCTTTGGCGCAGATATTTCCCATTCAGCACTTTGAATATTTCATGCCGCTATCTTCTGGCTTGGAAAATATCTGCTGAAAAATACTCTCATAGCCTTATGGGTTTCCCCTTGTAAGTTACTGTCTTCTTTTGTCTTCCTGCTTTTAATATTTTTTCTTTATCACTATATTTTGCCAATTAAAATATGTCTTGGTGTGCATCTGCTTTTGTTGATTTTGATGTTCGTTCTTGTGTGCCTCCTGGATCTAGATCCTAAACAGGTATCTAGGGAAATTTTTAGCTTTTCTTTCTTTCTTCTTTTGTTTCTCTGTTACTTTGTTTCTTTCTTTGTTTGTTTCTTTATTTCAGGCAGCAAAGCAGAGTTTATTGAGCGATAGTAAAATTTATTAAATGATAGAGTAAAGCTCCCGAATAGGGAGGGGGACCCGAGAGGGTTCCCTTCTTTCATTTCTTCAAAGGAATTTTCTGCCCCCTTTTCTCTCTCTTCTTTTTCTGGGACTCCTATAATATTATGTTTGATGGAATCACTGAGTTCCTTAAGTCTATTCTCATTTCGCATAATTCTTTTCTCTCTCTTTTGTTCAGCTTGATTACTTTCCATTAATCTGTCTTCTAGGTTACTAATTTGTTCCTCTGTTTCTTCCATCCTGCTGCTCATTCCACCAGGTGTGTTTCTCATTTCATTCATTGAGCCTTTTATCTTTGCCATGTCATTCCTTATCTCTGTGTTAAGGGTCTCGCTCACGTCTTCCACTCTCTTCTCAAGTCCAGTGAATATCCTTATAATCATTACTTTAAATTCTCTATCAGTCATGTAACTTATATTTGTTTCACTTAGCTCTCAGGCTGTACCCTTGTCCTGTTCTTTCACTTGAGATAAATTTCTCTGTCTTCTCATTTTGTCTAAGGCTCTGTGCCTATTTCTCTGTGTTAGGAAAATCAGCTATATCGCCTGTTCTTGAGGGTAATGGCCTTATGAAAAAGAGGTCCTGGAGTGCCCTGCTTTCTGGTGTTCCCTGTTCACCAGATCCTGGTGCTTCTGGGATTGCTCTGTTGTTTCCTGGTCACTTTATCTCTCAAGCCAGTTGTCTGCAGAGGCTCTCTTTGCCTGTTGTTGGCAGTGTTTTGTCCCTGCCCTGAATATGGACCATTTTAGCTAGGTATGCTCTGGTCTGCTTGTGAAATGAGACCTATTGCCACAACTGCCAGAACAGAGGCTCTTCAAAACTCTCATTTAGGGAGATGCAGTGTGAGCAGGGATTTGGACATGTCTTCTGGGGGATTGGGGTCCGCTGTACTGGGACTGAGGCAAGTATGAATGGGAGGGGCAGTACACTGGAGTGCATGGAGCAAGGTTTAATGTAAGCAAGTTGGGTAGTGAATGTCCACACTAAGCTGATTCCTGCAGGTTACACTGTGCTTATGCTGAGGGGCGAGGGAAGGAAATGGTCCTGGCCTGTTCCTTTGTTCCCAGAGGGGTCTCTCCATGAATGCTTTCTCTCTGGGATGTGATCCAAGATGAGTGAATAACTTCCCTGGTGTATGCTTCAGGTGCTCTTCAGATTGCTCTTTCCATGCTACATGTTTGTGGGTTGTTTGTCTGCCTTCTTTACAAGAGCTGCTTCAGTGTCCTCCAAACTTTCCCACAGCCAGGCATGCTGACCTTCAGAACTCCAGGCTTTTAAACCTTGCTGGTTGCTCGCAGTCATGAAATTCAGCTCCTTTTGCTTTCCAAGTCAACTGCTTATGGGGATTCATTTTCCCCATGTTTTCTCCTGTGTGTTAGTTTGTCTCTCACCCTTCTCTGTGACTCTGGTTCCCTCCCCAACACAGTAACCACGATCTGTTTCTCTCCCAAATCCTGTAACTGCACTTCCTACCTCCTTCATTGTGGCCTCTTCTCTACCTTTAGTGCGGCATTCTGCCAGTCTTGAGGTCAATTTCTGGGGTATTTAGAATGATTTGATAGTAATCTAATTGTATTCGTGGGTCAAGGTGAGACTGGACTTCTAATCTACTGCCATCTTTCCTCTCTATTTAATATTTTTTTAATAATTTTTTATTGTTATGTTACTCACCATTCATTACATCAGTAGTTTTTGATGTAGTGTTCCATGATTCAATGTTTGTGCATAACACCCGGTGCTCCAAGCAGAATGTGTCCTCTTTAATACCCATCACCAGGCTAACCCATTCCCCACCCCCCTCCCCTCTAGAACCCTCAGTTTGTTTTTCAGAGTCCATTGTCTCTCATGGTTCGTCTCCCCCTCCGACTTACTCCCCTTCATTCTTCCCCTCCTGCTATCTTCTTCTTCTTTTTCTTAACATGTATTGCATTATTTGTTTCAGAAGTACAGATCTGTGATTCATCAGTCTTGTACAATTCACAGCGCTCACCATAGCACATACCCTCCCCAATGTCTATCACCCAGCCACCCAATCCGTCCCACCCCCCACCACTCCAGCAACCCTCAGTTTGTTTCCTGAGATTAAGAATTCCTCATATCAGTGAGGTCATATGATACATGTCTTTCTCTGATTGACTTATTTCACTCAGCATAACACCCTTCAGTTCCATCCATGTCGTTGCAAATGGCAAGATCTCATTCCTTTTGATGGCTGCATAATATTCCATTGTGTGTGTATACCACCTCTTCTTTATCCATTCATCTGTCGATGGACATCTTGGCTCTTCCCACAGTTTGGGTATTGTGGACATTGCCGCTATAAACATTGGGGTGCACGTACCCCTTCAGATCCCTACATTTGATTCTTTGGGGTAAATATCCAGTAGTGCAATTGCTTGGTCATATGGTAGCTCTATTTTCAGCTGTGTGAGGAACCTCCATACTGTTTTCCAGAGTGGCTGCACCAGCTTGCATTCCCACCAACAGTGTAGGAGGGTTCCCCTTTCTCCACATCCCCACCAACATCTGTCGTTTCCTGACTTGTTAATTTTAGCCATTCTGACTGGTGTGAGGTGGTATCTCATTGAGGTTTTGATTTGGATTTCCCTGATGCCGAGTGATGTTGAGCACTTTTTCATGTGCCTGTTGGCCATTTGGATGTCTTCTTTGGAAAATGTCTGTTCATGTCTTCTGCCCATTTCTTGATTGGATTATTTGTTCTTTGGGTGTTGAGTTTGATAAGTTCTTTATAGATTTTGGATACTAGCCCTTTATCTGATATGTCATTTGCAAATATTTTCTCCCATTCTGTCGGTTGTCTTTTGGTTTTGTAGACTGTTTCTTTTGCTGTGCAAAAGCTTTTTATCTGGATGAAATCCCAATAGTTCATTTTTGCCCTGGCTTCCCTTGCCTTTGGCGATGTTTCTAGGAAGAAGTTGCTGTGGCTGAGGTCGAAGAGGTTGCCGCCTGTGTTCTCCTTTAGGATCTTGATGGACTCCTGTCTCATGTTTAGGTCTTTCAACCCTTTGGAGTCTATTTTTGTGTGTGGTGTAAGGAAATGGTCCAGTTTCATTCTTCTGCATGTGGCTGTCCAATTTTCCCAACACCATTTGTTGAAGAGACTGTCTTTTTTCCATTGGACATTCTTTCCGGCTTTGTCGAAGATGAGTTGACCATAGAGTTGAGGGTCCATGTCTGGGCTCTCGATTCTGTTCCATTGATCTATGTGTCTGTTTTTGTGCCAGTACCATACTGTCTTGATGATGACAGCTTTGTAATAGAGCTGGAAGTCCAGAATTGTGATGCCGCCAGCTTTGCTTTTCTTTCTCAATATTCCTCTGGCTATTCAGGGTCTCTTCTGGTTCCATACAAATTTTAGGATTATTTGTTCCATTTCTTTGAAAAAGGTGGATGGTATTTTGATGGGGATTGCATTGAATGTGTAGATTGCTCTAGGTAGCACTGACATCTTCACAATGTTTGTTCTTCCAGTCCATGAGCATGGAACGTTTTTCCATTTCTTTGTGTCTTCAATTTCTTTCCTGAGTATTTTATAGTTTTCTGAGTACAGATCCTTTGCCTCTTTGGTTGAATTTATTCTGAGGTATCTTACGGTGTTGGGTGCAATTGTAAATGGGATCGACTCCTTGATTTGTCTCTCTTCTGTCTTGTTGTTGGTGTATAGGAATGCCGCTGATTTCTGTGCATTGATTTATATCCTGCTACTTTACTGAATTCCTGTATGAGTTCTAGCAGTTTTGGGGTGGAGTCCTTTGGGTTTTCCACATACAGTATCATATCATCTGCAAAGAGTGAGAGTTTGACTTCCTCTTTGCCGATTTGGATGCCTTTGATTTCTTTTTGTTGTCTGATTGCTGTGGCTAGGACTTCTAATACTATGTTGAATAGCAGTGGTGATAGTGGACATCCCTGCTGCGTTCCTGACCTTAGGGGAAAAGCTCTCAGCTTTTCCCTATTGAGAATGATATTCGCTGTAGGTTTTTCGTAGATGGCTTTTATGATATTAAGGTATGTACCCTCTATCCCTATACTCTGAAGAGTTTTGATCAAGAAAGGATGCTGTACTTTGTCAAATGCTTTTTCTGCATCTATTGAGAGGATCATATGATTCTTGTTCTTTCTTTTGTTAATGTATTGTATCACATTGATTGATTTGCGGATGTTGAACCAGCCTTGCAGCCCAGGGATAAATCCCACTTTGTCATAGTGAATAATCCTTTTAATGTACTGTTGGATCCTATTGGCTAGTATTTTGGTGAGAATTTTTGCATCCATGTTCATCAAGGATATTGGTCTGTAGTTCTCCTTTTTGATGGGGTCTTTGTCTGGTTTTGGGATCAAGGTAATGGTGGCCTCATAAAATGAGTTTGGAAGTTTTCCTTCCATTTCTATTTTTTGGAACAGTTTCAGGAGAATAGGTATTAATTCTTCTTTAAATGTCTGATAGAATTCCCTGGGAAGCCATCTGGCCCCGGGCTTTTGTTTGTTGGGAGATTTTTGATGACTGCTTCAATTTCATTAGTGGTTATAGGTCTGTCCAGGTTTTCTATTTCTTCCTGGTTCAATTTTGGTAGTTGATACATCTCTAGGAATGCACCCATTTCTTCCAGGTTATGTAATTTGCTGGCATAGAGTTGCTCATAATATGTTCTTAGAATTGTTTGTATTTCTTTGGTGTTGGTTGTGATCTCTCCTCTTTCATTCATGATTTTGTTGATTTGGGTCATTTCTCTTTCCTTTTTGATAAGTCTGGTCAGAGGTTTATCAATCCTGTTAATTCTTCCAAAGAACCAGCTCCTAGTTTCGTTGATCTGTTCTACTGTTCTTTTGGGTTTCTATTTCCTTGATTTCTGCTCTGATCTTTATTATTTCTCTTCTCCTGCTGGGTTTAGGCTTTATTTGCTGTTCTTTCTCCAGCTCCTTTAGGTGTAGGGTTAGGTTGTGTATTTGAGACCTTTCTTGTTTCTTGAGAATGGCTTGTATTGCTATATACTTTCCTCTCAGGACTGCCTTTGCTGTATCCCAAAGATTTTGAACAGTTGTGTTTTCATTTTCATTGGTTTCCATGAATTTTTTTAATTGTTCTTTGATTTCCTGGTTGACCCATTCATTCTTTAGTAGGATGCTCTTTAGCATTTGAGTTCTTTCCGACTTTCCTCTTGTGATTGAGTTGTAGTTTCAAAGCACTGTGGTCTGAAAACATGCAGGGAATAATCCCAGTCTTTTGGTACCGGTTGAGACCTGACTTGTGACCTAGGATGTGATCAATTCTGGAGAATGTTCCATGGGCACTAGAGAAGAATGTGTATTCCGTTGCTTTGGTATGGAATGTTCTGAATATGTCTGTAAAGTCCATTTGGTCCAGTGTTTCATTTAAAGTCTTTATTTCCTTGTTTATCTTTTGTTTAGATGATCTGTCCATTTCAGTCGGGGGGTGTTAAAGTCCCCCACTATTATTGTATTGTTGTCAATGTGTTTCTTTGCTTTTTTTATTAATTGCCTTATATAATTGGCTGCTCCCACGTTAGGGGCATAGATATTTACAATTGTTAGATCTTCTTGTTGGATAGACCCTTTAAGTAGGATATAGTGTCCTTCTTCATCTCTTATTACAGTCTTTGTTTTAAAATCTAATTTGTCTGATATAAGGATTGCCACCCCAGCTTTCTTTTGGTGTCCATTAGCATGGTAAATGGTTTTCCACCCCCTCACTTTCAATCTGGGTGTGTCTTTGGGTCTAAAATGAGTCTCTTGCAGACAACATATGGATGGGTCTTGTTTTTTAATCCCATCTGATAGCCTGTGTCTTTTGATTGGAACATTTAGCCCATTTACATTCAGGGTAACTATTGAAAGGTATGAATTTAGTGCCATTGTATTGCCTGTAAGGTGAGTGTTACTGTATATTGTCTGTGTTCCTTTCTGATCTATGCTGCTTTTAGGCTCTCTTTTTGCTTAGAGGACCTCTTTCAATATTTCTTGTAGGGCTGGTTTCGTGTTTGCAAATTCCTTTAGTTTTTGTTTGTCCTGGAAGTTTTTTATCTCTCCTTCTATTTTCAATGATAGCCTAGCTGGATATAGTATTCTTGGCTGCATATTTTTCTCATTTAGTGCTCTGAAGATATCATGCCAGTCCTTTCTGGCCTGCGAGGTCTCTGTGGATAGGTCTGTTGCCAATCTAATGTTTCTACCATTGTAGGTTACATATCTCTTCTCCCGAGCTGCTTTCAGGATTTTCTCTTTGTCTCTGAGACTCGTAAGTTTTACTATTAGATGTCGGGGTGTTGACCTAATTTTATTGATTTTGAGAGGGGTTCTCTGTGCCTCCTGGATTTTGATGCCTGTTTCCTTCCCCACATTAGGGAAGTTCTCTGCTATTATTTGCTCCAATATACCTTCTGCCCCTCTCTCTCTTCTTCTGGGATCCCAATTATTCTAATGTTGTTTCGTCTTATCGTATCGCTTATCTCTCGAATTCTGCCCTCGTGATCCTGTAGTTGTTTATCTCTCTTTTTCTCAGCCTCTTTATTTTCCATCATTTGGTCTTCTATATCGCTGATTCTTTCTTCTGCCTCATTTATCCTAGCAGTTAGTGCCCCCATTTTTAATTGCACCTCATTAATAGCCTTTTTGATTTCGATTTGGTTAGATTTTAGTTCTTTTATTTCTCCAGAAAGGGTTTCTCTAATAACTTCCACGCTTTTTTCAAGCCCAGCTAGTATCTTTAAAGTCATGATTCTGAACTCTAGGTCCGACATCGTACTAATGTCCGTATTGAGTAGGTCCCTGGCAGACGGTACTACCTCTTGTTCTTTTTGCTGAGGTGATTTTTTTTGTCTTGTCATTTTGTCCAGAGGAGAACAGATGAATGAGAGAACAGAATGCTAAGAGGTTAACAACATCTCCAGCAAATATACTCTATACAAATCAGGAAAGACCTGAAACAAGGAGACAAGAAAGGGAAAGAAAGAATAGAAAAAAAAAGGAAAAAGAAAAAGATAAAAACAAACAAAAACAGAAGAAAACAAAACAAAAAAAAACAGAATATGATCAAATATGATCGGGCTAGTGCATAGATCAGTGCCACACACTAGCATTTGGGCATATTTTGGTCTGTTAGAAGAAAGTGCCTGCTAAAATTTTAAAGGAAGAAGACTTATATGTGTACAAAATAAGGGTTGATACAACGAAGGGATCGCAGATGATTGTAAAGATGAAAATTATAAAGGATTTTATAAAAGGAATTGATAAGAAGTTGTTTTTAAAAAGAAAGAAGATTTAAAAAGAAAAAGAAAAAAAGAAAAAAAAAAGGGAGAGAATGTGATCAAGCAGGAGAATAGAAAAAAGCCATACCCTAGTGATTTAGGGTATATTTTGATCTGTTAGAAGAAATTGTATCTCAAAATTTTAAAGAGAACAACTTATATATATATGCCAAAAATAAGGGTAACTACTATGAAGGGATAAAAATATGACTCTAAAAATGAAAAATAAAAAATGTTTTTTTTAAAAAAGGGATCGATAAGATGTTTGAAAAAGGGAAAAAGAAAAATTCAAAAAAAAAGTTAATAAAATTAACTTTGAAAAACTAATGAGTTACGGTAAAAAAGCCATGAATTCTATGTGCAGTATTCCCCTAGCTCTGGAGTTTTCCCGTTCTCCTTGATCGGTAAACTTGGTCTTGGCTTGCTGGCTGTTTGTACTGATCTTCTGGGGGAGGGGCCTGTTGCCGTGGTTTCCAAATGTCTTTCCCAGAGGCGGAATTGCCCCGCCTTTGTCGGTCCGGGCTAAGCAATTTGCTCCGGTTTGCTCTCAGGAGCTTTTGTTTCCTGCAATCTCTCGGTACAGCTTTGGAGGACCAGGGTCAAAATGGTGGCCTCCCAATCTCCGCCTGGAGGAGCTGAGAACTCGGGGCCCTGCTCCTCAGTGCGCCCCCAGAGAGAAGCAGTCACTCCCGTCTCCCCAGTCTCCAGCCGTGCTCTGTGCTCACCCAGCCTGTGACCGAGCGTTTTTATCTCTGGCACCCGACCCTGTGTGGATTCTCCAAACCCAGCAGATCCCTGCGGTGCGCTCCCACGCCACTCCTCCCAGGGGAGGAAGGGTGTCTCCCCCGCTCTGCCGCTTGTTGGGTCCCTGCTGGAGAAGCAGTGGCCCGACTTCCAGAAAGTGGTCGCTTTTTTGTTCAGAGTGTTGTTACTCTTCTTATCTTCGATTTCCTGTTGAGTTCGTAGGTGTTCAGAATGGTTTCATCCCTATTCAGCTGAATTCCTGAGACCAGACGAAATCCAGGTCTCCTACTCTTCCGCCATCTTTTTAATTTAATTTTTTAAGGAAAAAAGAGACCAAGACATTTGCTATTTTTTCCCCAGTAGTATCTTACCAAGAAGATATAAATGCCATAGAAAATATTTATGTATTTTATAGAGTTTTATGTAGATTATTAGAAAGTATAATTGTTAGTATTTGTCAGTATTCTAAATAATTGATTTAAAACTTAAAATCAAAATGTGGAAGACATATTTTGTGCCATTTTATTTTGTTCATTGTAGCAAAAGGAAGTTATTAATATCGGTAGAATTTTAAAAGTTAGTATATTATTAGTATATTAAAAAATCAAGAAAGAATATAAAGTAAAAGGATAACAATGATTTTAAGATTCCTGAAACTTTTTTTTAACTTTTCTATATTTTCTAAGTTTCATTAATAGGCTTTTTACACTTGATTTTAGCCAAAAGCCTGAGAAGTAATACATAATATACTTTTGAATAGTTGAATATTGATAGGCCTTTTCTCCCAAGTAATAAAAACACAAGGTATGTATATTTATGGCCAAATTAAGTAATTTGACCTTATGCCAATCTCTGCATTTTGATGTGTGACTTTTTTTTTAATTCACAAAAATAAGAAAAAACAAGTATAATGAATTTTTCAGGACTTTAAGAAGGTGATAAAACTTTTCTGTTCATAAATTTCCATCTCCTACTCTTTGTTATTTCTGTATCTGTACCTGACAGAATTTAAAGGTTTTACTATTTGTTTTGATTTTTGTTGGAAGGCTTTGCTGTATATTCTATTCTCCTAATTTGTGAGTTACTTACATATGCATAAAATACTTTTTAACTACAGAAATAATTCATATTTTGGGAGGTAAAATTCTTAGTCATAAAGATTTTATTTTCTTAACCCTTTTATGTACCTATTGCTTTTCTCAGTTTTTGCTACAGAGAAACTAATAATCCTGATTGCTTATTATAGAAGTATAGATATATCTGTATCTTTATGACTGATGTCTATCTTGAGATATTTTATTGGTTTCTTTAGTGTTCTAATAATCTTATCATTTTAAGGATAGGTTTTATTAGTCACTTTATAACAAATCTTTGAGGAAAAGATTTTTTTCTGTGGTAGTATTTTCTGGGGTTCTTTGTAATGGAGGTATACTAGGTTGTTGAGCATTCAGTGAAGACTGACCAAGAGTACTGTTTGTCATTGAAACTTTGGAGTGATGTTCTACCAATGGTGGGTCTTGATAGAAACCTTTTAGATAATTTGCTTTTGACATTCTTTCCCTGTATTCTAAATGTTTTGCTCACATTTTCCAGGCAGATTAAAAGCTCTTGTAGGTGAAGGCTGCTCCCTTGAGAAAGAGTCCCTTGGAAAATGAATAAATCTCATTAATTAGAAACAGTGCTGTAATAAGATAAATGAAAATTGTGCATTTTTCAGTGAAATACCTGTCATTCATTTTACAGGGGATAGTTGTAATCATTGGATGTATTTTAGCGATGCAACTAAAACAAAAAATGGATGGGCCAACGAGTTGTTACATGAATTTGAGTGCAACGTTGAAATGCTTAAGCAGGCTGTAAAGGATCATAATGTAGGTTCACCTCCTAAATCCCCAACACATGCCTCTCCCCAGCACACACAAACAGGTATTTTACCTATAACAACATTATGGCATTCCCCTGGTATTAAGTGTCTGTGCCTGTGTGTTTGTGTGTGTGTGTGATCATAATATGATATTTTCTGTGGATAAGTATTATGTTTAATTAATATCTAAAAGTTCTGAACCTTATTCAGACCATAGGATTATGGACCAAAGCACTTTTTAAATTAATATGACCAATAAGTATAATATCCAGATAGAATATTTGAGACTGTTAAATAGCTAAAAGTCTTTTTTTTAACAAGAATTTCTGATAAAAGTTATTGTACAAGAATATCTTAAATGTGATGTAAGTATGACTCATGTTTAAGGAATAATCACACACAAAAAATAGGAATCATTGTGATAACTTACATCAGTTTATATATATTTTCACAGTTTATTATCTTGTTTGACAAATTAAGAGTTCATGTATATTTCTAGTAGCTGTTTTAATAATAAGAAGGTAACTGTTATAAAAATAATTTTGCAATAAATTGAAAGGTTTTTTTCATTTCCCACAGAGAAAGACTCAGCTCTGAAAGGGACTTCCAGAACACCTGCAGTATTATCTCAACAATCTAAAGCTAAGTTAATGTCTAGTTCTGTTGTGGTTAGACTTGCAGATTTCAATATATACCAGGTATGCTTTATTTTTTAATTAGATCTTCTGATAAACACCTTCTGCAAGCATCTCTTAAAAACTCATGTCACCATTTTATTTAAAAATATCTTGACCAGGGCAACCTGGCTGGGTTAGTTGATAAGTGTCCGACTCTTGATTTCAGCTCAGGCCTTGATCTCATGGTTATGAGTTCAAGCCTTGCATTGGAAGAAAATAGAATGTTTATGCCAATTTGAATAACTTCTTATCTGTTGAAGGCAACAGGAAGTAAGTTATTATCTATTAAAGTAAGTTGATACTTTGAGTTGAAAAGGATTTGTTTCCATATATGCAGAGAAGAGCTTCTTAATTAGATAATGCAAGGAACTGACTTAAATTTATAGACTGTACTACTATTCAAAAGGTTTTTAAGCAATTTAGCCAAGATGAAACATAAACTATTGAAAAACTATTCTACTTCATATGAGAAATATACATCTTTGTTAAATGAATGAAAAAAATTAACCTTGAGATACATCGCAGGGTCTATACTAAATAAGCACAAATAAGTGAAATTGATAAAACTTGGTTGAACTTTGGGGAAATTAATATATACATTTTTTATGTAAATTTGCTCTTTTGTGGGGGAGAGTGAAAAAGTGTAATAAGAACCTTAAAACTAAGTCTTTTTAGAAAAAAGAGATGAAACTATTTGACAGAAGCATTTCTAGTTGTATTATTTTTAAGTTAATTTTATTGTAGTAAAATATGCATAACATAAAATTTACCATTTTAACCATTTTTTAAATTGGGGTATAATTGAGAGGAGGGAGGCAAGATAGTGGAAGAGTAGGGGACATCATTTCATCTGATGCCTTGAATTTAGCTAGATAACTATCAAATCATTCTGAACACCTATAAATTCAACCTGTGATGTAAGAAAAGAATTGCTGGAATTCTACAAATAGAAAAGCCACCACTGAGGGGTTATATATCAGAAGATAAATGGCGGGGGTTTAGGGGGGAGTGGGAAGGAGGCTCCATCAGCCAGGTGCCAGAAAGTAATATAGCAGTGGAGCACAAAATCAGAACTTTGAGGTCTGCTCCAGTGAGAGATGTCCCTGCCTGAAAGGTGCTCAGGTGGCGAAGTGGGGCAGAATCCTAGATGGAACAGTATGGTCTCAGGATCCCCGGAGTCACAGAAAGACTGGGAGTGCCTGAGCTGGCAGTTCCCAAGCATTGGAGCAGGAAACCGGCTACAGTCAGCGAACCCGAGTGGGCTCTCAGCTTGGTTTGCTATAAACCTCGAACAGCTGCTCAGTAGGGCGAACACTCTCCATGCCAGGGCCCTGCAAAGGGCAGAAACATGGCAACTCTCTGCTTCCCCCCAGAGGGGTGGCACAGGTGCACGCCCGATCTGTCGACCACTTTCTGTGTAGGGGCCCTGCAAGCGACAAGCCCATTGCAACCCTCCTTTCCGGGAGGATCAGTGCAAGTGCACACCGCAGGAGTCTGCAGAGATTGGCGCACACAAAAGTGAAGACTACTTTTCCCTGAGGGTTTACTAAAGAGAGGAGGCAATGATCATTGAGCTCCGGGCCTGGAGATCTGGGAACCGCCATTTTTATTTTCATCCTCTAAAGCATCATGGAAAGCCTTCAGGGAGCAAAAGCCACATAGAGCAACCCAAAGCAGCTTAACACTGAGCCTGGCCCCCTGGGAATGGGTGGTGCAACTCCACCCTGGCAAAGACACCTGAAAATCAGCGCAGCAGGCCTCTACCAGAAGACCAGCTGGAACATCAGGCGAATACCAAGTTTACAGGAGCACACAGAACTGCAAAACTCCAGCGCTAGGGGAAAATAGTATATAGAATTTGAGGTTTCTTCTCATGATTCTTTTATCTTTTGTATCTCATCTTGTAAAATTTTCCTTTTCAACTAGTTTCCTATCAACTCTTTGTTTTTAAGTCTTTTTAACTTTCATTTTTACATTTACATTTTATAGATACATTCTTTTTGTCTTCCTATCACTGTATTCAATTTTATTTTTGTAAAAATATATATATATATGTTTTGCTTTCTTTACAATTTGGGATTTAGTGTCTTCTAACCAACAAAATATACCCAGAACCAAGTGGATCACCCTGTTTTGTCCACCTGGGAAATTATATTCCCATTTTTTTCCCTTTTTTTTTTTTTTAAGATTTTATTTATTTGACAGAGAGTGAGATAGCGAGAGCAGGAACACAAGCAGGAGGAGAGGGAGAAGCAGGCTTCCTACAGAGCAGGGAGCCCACTGTAGGGCTTGATCCCAGGAACCTGGGATCGTGACCTGAGCAGAAGGCAGACGCTTAACGACTGAGCCACCCAGGCGCCCCTTTTTCACTTTTTCTTTTCAGTTTTGGTTTCTGACCTCTCGGATTTGTCTGGTGTGTATTTCACTTGGGCCATGGTTGATATTTTTGATTTTGTTATCTCATTCATCCATTCTTCTCTGGGCAAAATGACTAGGAGGAGGAATTCACAGGAAAGAAAAGAATGAGAGAATACTCTCTGCCACGGATCTAACTGATACGGAGATAAGTAAAATGTCAGACCTGGAATTCAGGATAATGATTATAAAGTTACTAGCTGGGCTTGAAAAAGTATAAAAGACACTAGAGAATCTTTAGTGCAGAAATAAAATCCAATATTATGAACAACTATATGCCACCAAATTAGACAATCTGGAAGAAATGGATGCATTCCTAGAGACATATAAACTACCAAACCTGCAACAGGAAGAAATAGAAAACCTAAACAGACCCATAGCCAGCAAGAAAATGTCCTGACAAACAACAGTCCAGGGCCAGATGGCTTCCCCGGGGAATTCTGCCAAACATTTAAAGAAGAAATAATACCTATTCTTCTGAAGCTGTTTCAAAAAATAGAAATGGAAGGAAAACTTCCCAACTCTTTCTGTGAGGCCAGCATCACCTTGATCCCAAAACCAAAGACCCCACTGAAAAGGAGAATTACAGACCAGTATCCCTGATGAACATGGATGCCAAAATTCTCACCAACATACTAGCCAATACGATCCAACAATACATTAAAAGGATTCTTCACCATGACCAAGTGGGATTTATTCCTGGGCTGCAAGGGTGCTTCAGCATCCGCAAATCAATCAGTGTGATACATCACATTAATAAAAGAAAGGACAAAAACCATATGATCCTCTCAATGGATGAGAAAAAGCATTTGACAAAGTACAACATTGTTTCTTGATTAAAAACTCTTCACAGTGTAAGGATAGAAGGAGCATACCTCAATATCATAAAAGCCATCTATGAAAAGCCCACAGTGAATATCATTCTCAATGGGAAAAAGCTGAGAGGCTTTTTCCCCTAAGTCAGGAACATGGCAGGGATGTCCGCTATCACCACTGTTGTTCAACGTAGTACTAGAAGTCCTAGCCTCACCAATCAGACAACAAAACAAAATAAAAGGCATTCATATTGGCAAAGAAGAAGTCAAACTCTCACTCTTCACAGATGACATGATACTCTGTGTGGAAAACCCAAAAGACTCCACCCCAAAATTGCTAGAACTCATAGAGGAATTCAGCAAAGTGACAGGATATAAAATCAATGCACAAAATCAGTTGAATTTCTATACACTAACAATGAGAAGAAAGAGAAATTAAGGAGTCTATTCCATTTACAGTTGCACCCCAAACCATAAGATACCTAGGAATAAATCTAACCAAAGAGGTAAAGGATCCATAATCTAAAAACTACAGAACACTTACGAAAGAAATTGAGGAAGACACAAAGTAATGGAAAAGCATTCCATGCTCATGGATTGGAAGAAGAAATATTGTTAAAAGGTTTATGCTACCCAGAGCCATCTACACATTCAATGCAATCCCTATTAAAATACCACAGACATTTTTCACAGAGCTGGAACAAATAATCCTAAAATTTGTATGGAGCCAGAAAAGACCCCAAATCGCCAAGGGAATGTGGAAAAAGAAAACCAAAGTTGGTGGCATCACGATGCTGGACTTCAAACTGTATTACAAAACTGTGATCATCAAGTATGGTACTGGCACAAAAACAGACACATAGACTAATGGAACAGAATAGGGAACCCAGAAATGAACCCTCAATTCTATGGTCAACTGATTTTTGACAAAGCAGGAAAGAAGATCCAATGGAAAAGAACAATCTCTTCAATAAATGATGCTGGGAAAATTGGACAGCCACATATAGAAGAATGAAATTGGACCATTCTGTTACACCATACACAAAGACAAACTCAAAATGGTTGAAAGACCTCAATATGAGACAGGAGTCCATCAAAACCCTAGAGAACACAGGCATCAATCTCTTTGACCTTGGCTGCAGCAACTTCTTGGTAGACGCGTCTCCAAAAGCAAGGGAAACAAAAGCAAAAATGAACTATTGGGACTTCATCAAGATAACAAGCTTTTACACAGCAAAGGAAAGTTGACAAAACCAAAAGAAAACTGACAGGATGGGGGAAGATATTTGTAAATGACATATCAGATAAAGGGCTAGTATCCAAGATCTATAAAGAACTTATCAAACTCACCACCCAGAGAACAAATAATCCAGTCAAGAAATGGGTAGAAGACATAAACAGACATTGCTCCAAAGAAGACATCAAATGGCCAACAGACACATGAGAAAATGCTCCACATCACTGGGCATCAGGGAAATACAAATCAAAATCACAATTAGATACCACATGACACCGGTCAGAATGGCTAAAATTAACAAGACGGGGAACAACGAATGTTGGTGAGGATGTGGAGGAAGGGGAACCCTCTTAATACTGTGGGTAGGAATGCAAGCTGCTGTAGCCACCCAGGAAAACTATAGAGGTTCCTCAAGAAGTTAAAAAGAGAGCTAACCCCTATGACCCAGCAATTGCACTACTAGGTATTTACCCCAAAGATACAAATGTAGTGATCCGAAGGGACACATGCACCCCAATGTTCATAGCAGCAATATCCACAATTGCCAAACTGTCGAAAGAGCCCAGATGTCCATCGACAGATGAATGGATAAAGAAGAGGTGGTGTGTGTGTATATATATATATATATATATATATATATATATATATAGCCATCAGAAAGGATGAATATTTACCATTTACATTGATGTAGATCGAACTGGAGGGTATTATGCTGAGGGAAATAAGTCAGTCAGAAAAAGAATTATCATATGGTTTCACTCACATGTGGAATATAAGAAATAGAGTAGAGGATCATAGGGGAAAGGAGGGAAAACTGAATGGGAAGTAATCAGAGAGGGAGACAAACCATGAGAAACTTCTAACTCTAGGAAACAAACTGATGGTTGCTGGAGGGATGGGATGTTAAGTGATGGGTATTAAGGAGGGCACGTGATGTGATGAGCACTGGGTATTATATGCAACTGATGAATTATTGAACTCTACATATGAAACTAATGATACACTATATATTGGCTAATCAAATTTAAATTTAAAAAATGAGGTGTAATTGACATAGCATTATATTAGTTTCAAGTGTACAACGTAATGTTTTGATAGCATTTCACTATTTTTAAGTGTCGCATTCATTGGTATTGTTTATTTACAGAGTTGTACAGCCATTACCATATCATCACCATTATCTATCTCCATAATTTTATTATCCCAGCTTGAAACTCTGTATATTGCTGTATTATTTTTCATAATGATAAATTGTGATAAAGTATTACTGTAAATACACACCAGGGAAGCAGTCTGCTCTTGTGGTCCTGGATCTGTGTTCTGACTGTGCCATTTACTTATTTCTGTTATAGAGATATTCTGATATTTTATGGCTGAAAATAATAAGTTTGCAAGGACTATTGTAAAGAGTTGTTATGATAAGCCTTTGAAGAGGTTTTAGTTTTCTGAATAGTTGATTGGTATTATTAAAAATAATTTAATGTGTGGTTAAATATATAATAATGTTTTCATTGGAAATTAATAAATTATTTGAAGTAGTTTTAGCAGTTTGAAGTGATGTTCATGTGGCATAAATTGTTTGGAAAGGGCTTTATTTAGTGTTACTTCAATATGCTTAATTATTTTTTTCAGGTCTCTACAGCAGAACAATGTCGTTCTTCCCCCAAGAGTATGATTTCTTGCAATAAGAAATCCCTGTATCTTCCACAAGAAATGTCAGCTGTCTATATAGAATTCACAGAATATTACTATCCAGATGGAAAGGATTTTCCAAGTAAGAGAGTTTCTTGCTTTTTTATTACTTGTCCATTACTTCGGAAGTTGTTCTGTTTCTTCCTAAGTTTTTGAGTTTTATAAACAAAATTCATTGTTCACTTGTCATTGTACTTAGTATATAACTATAGTATAGTATTTTTTTTTAAGATTTTATTTATTTGAGAGAGAGAGTGAAAGAGAGAGAACACAAGCAGGAGGAGTAGCAGAGGGAGAAACAAACTCCCTGCTGAGCAGGGAGCCTAACAAGGGACTTGATCCAAGAACCGCAGGATCCTGATCTGGGCTGAAGGCAGAGGCTTAACAGACTGAGCCACCCAGGTGCCTGTATAGTATAGCATTTTTTACATATTCTGATTATTCATATTTTTTCTCTTGCTAGCTTGTAGCATCCTTTTTTTTTTTAAATCTTTTTAAGAAATATTTTATTTATTTGAGAGAGAGATCGCATGAGGAGGGGGAAGGAGCAGAGGGAGAGGAGAGGCATACTCCCCACTGAGCAAGGAGCCTGAGCTGAGGCAGGGCTCCCAGGACCCAGAGATCATGACCTGAGTTGAAGGCAGACGCTTAACCGACTGAGCCACCCAGGCATCCCAGGTTGTAGCATCCTTAATGTTGGGAATTATGTAGTAGTCATGCTTCATTTTATCCCTGAGGTTTGAGTCATTTCTTTACTTAGTAGCTGTTTGTTGAATGAAAGAATTTATGAAAGTTAGGTTATTTATAGAATAAGGTCATTTTTTTTCCTTTAGTAAAAGCCTATTTGTATTTCAGTTATATCAAACTATATTTCATTGAAAAATTAATGAGTTATTCTTTTAGCTATAGTGAAATTTTTTTGCTGTTTTTTAATGCAAAATGTATACTTTGGACAACCTTTGGCCCTTGTCTTTAGTTAGAAACATTGAGTTACATGAATTTTTGTTTGTAAGGTATTTTGGGGTCTTAAAGTAATTATACATTTGTGTTCTTTGAATGGTAAATTTCTATACTATTGTCTCAGTTCATCCAGGAGTTCTGCAAACTAAAATTTGCCTTTGTTTATGTGGTACCTTTTTGTTTAACTGTCTAACCATTTAATTCTTGTTTGTGCCAAAGTTTTGGGATCTAATTCTCACCATCTTCATGGTTTTCAGCAGTCTTTTGTTATTTCTCATTTGTTTCTCTTTTCTACCTTCCTGACTAAAACAGTGAGGAAATTAAGTTAAGACATTTGCTCAGCACCTTAGTAAAATGGCACAGCTGAAACTCAAGGATGGGTCATCTATGTCAAAATTTATTGTGTGTCTTCTCTCCAGCCCCCAGCTATATTACACGCCTTCCTAGGATATTCACAACAATTTGTCTATAATTGGAGAATCCCATTGTTTCCAGCATTCTGCACCTCTCACAAATCATTATTTTCTTTAACTAATGCATCACTGAACTAGTAATTCTTCAGAGTTAAGACTAGTTTCCAAGATTTCTGATTTCTAATCTAGGTTTATTCATTTCTATCAGTTTTGTTAACATGTGCCAAAGGAATATAATCTCATTTTACAATATATATATATTTTTTCTGATAAAAATGTAAAATTCCTTCTCAGCAATTTAAACCCTAGCTCCGTAGATACCTAGGAGTGGAATTGCTAGGTTACTTTTAACTGTGTTTAATTTAACTGTTATCAAAAATTTCAAACATACATAAAAATAAAGAGGAGAGTGCATTGAATCCCCATGTACAAAGATCCATTTTCAGTCCTTACATTTCATCTCTTTGTTAAGCAACCCAACTTTAAAATATATCACTTTTTAAGTATTGTAAATGTAATATATATTATGGGTTGTTTTTTTTTAAATGCCAAAAATAATTGCTCACAAGCCTACAATTTAGAGATGACTTCTGCTAAAACATAAGTATATGAATTTGCTAGGGCTGTCATAACAAAGTACCATAGGCTGGGTGATTCAAACAAAAGAAATGTATTTCCTCATAATCCTTGAGACTGTAAGTTCTAGATCAAGTGTCAGCAGGGTGGTTTCTTCAAAGACCTCTCCTTGTCTTGTAGATTTCTATCTTTTCACAGGGTCTTTCCTCTGTGTGTGTTTCCTAATAATGCCGATCATACCTGAACTAGGGCCCACCCATATGAACTCATATTTACCATAATTGCCTCTTTAAAAGTTCTGTCTCCAAATACAGTCATATTCTGAGATACCCTGAGTTAGAACTTTATTAGCATATCAATTTTGAGGGGACACGGTTCAGACCATAACCATAAGCATAGTGTTACTAGTCCTGTTTTTAATATATGTGTTTCTATTATATGTTTCATTTACATCCCGTCCTTTCCCCTTGATGATATGAGCATATTCCAGGTTTCTACAGGTTTATTTTAAATATCTTTAATAACTGTATAATAATCTATTTCATTAGTAATCCCCTGTTAGATACTGTGTAGACTTTTCCACTGCTTAGTACACCAGGTTTCTTTCTCTGTCCCAGATCTGCAGAGCCCGGGTTCTTCTTTCCTTCTGTACTGTAGCCTAGGGGACTACATTTGCTCTCTAGTCCTCTCTGTAGCTGCCATCATCACAAAGTCTGTAATTGAAAGGCCTTTCTTCCTTCCTTCTAGAGTGTGATGTGATCTCAGCATCTCACTGCCTTTCTATTTTCAAATATAAGCACCTCCACATCCCAACTGGCTGTCTCTGTTGGACTTGAATTGCAGTTTTTCTACCTCTGTGTCTGTCTTGAATAAAAACCTACAAACTTTTTATTACTTTTTATTACTTTACACCATACACAAAATGTAGTTGGTGTTCAGTGAATCTTTGCTGAAAGACAATGAATGGAGGAATGAATGAATGCCAAAAATGTCTTATTCAGGACATTATTATAATGCTGTCTCTTTATTGATATCCTATTCTTTGGGTTTATTTTCCTAAATTATTATTGTCGAAAAGTTCTAGATATGCATGCTATTTGCTTTACTAGAAGTAAATAGGTCTGAATGTTTAGAATAAAAGATTTTTTATAAATAAAAGATGCTCTGAAAATAATAATGGCTTTTATGGTATAAACAAAAGGATTTCAGGAAGTGATGTATACTATAATTGTGAATATTTGTTTAATATAAATTAGCTCTAAAACATTTATTCAACCCCTGAGCATTCTAATATTTTGGGGGAGCTATGAAAAAGTATATATTCCTTTTATTATTTACTAGATACTTGAGTTTACTTTGCACCAAGCACTATTCTAGGGTTAGGATTAAGTGGAGAATAAAAGTGCATGGCCTCTCAAGGAGATCTGCCTTGTTTACCACTTTCATAATATATTAGTCACTGTTCTCTTATTTTAGAGGATTCGGATTGCATGCATGTAGTAAAAGTCCTTACAGAAATATCTGATTAAGGACCACAACTTTGATGTGATACTTCATCAAGAAGGTAAGGTTTTTTGAAGTTTGCTTCTTGGTGACTATAACATTAGGAAAAGAGATCTAAATAGTACTTCCTATTCATACTGATAGTTTTAGATTAAGTAATATAGTTCCAGTTAGTGAAGCATAGAAAAATCTTGTCTATCTAAAAGTGTTTGCTATCATCCACATGTCACTTTAATTTTGTAAATAAAATTTCAAAACCTTATTATCTTAATTTAAGAAGAATAAAAGTTGTTAAAAATGTTTTCTCTCAGGGAAGATTTAGACTATCTGTTCATTAAAAATTTTTTTCTAATTTTTTTTTCTCCACAGTTCCATCTGCCAACCTTTATAGCCAACTGAATGCACTACAGTTTACTGTGGATGAAAGAAGTATTCTATGGTTAAATCAATTTCTGTTGGACTTAAAACAGAGTCTTAATCAATTTATGGCTGTATACAAGTTGAATGACAATTCAAAATCTGATGAGCATGTTGATATTCGAGTTGATGGCTTAATGCTAAAGGTACCATATTAAACAAGTGGCTGTAACAACAAAACCATTTTTCTTTCCTTTTTTTATTAAAGATTTATTTATTTACTTGAGAGAGAGAGGTGGGGGCAGGGGCAGAGGGAGAGTCTCAAGCTGACTCTGCACTGGGTACAGAGCCCAGTGTGGGGCTCAATCTCACGACCCTGAGGTTAGGACCTGAGCTGAAACCAAGAGTTGGATGCTTAACCAACTGTGCCACCCAGGCACCCCACAAAACTGTTTTTAGAGAAGTTAATAGCATTAGAATTTCTAGGATTTAAGATAGGTACTCAAATATAAATCAACTTTATTGTAATCTTAATTTTGATTTTGAAATTTCACTTTTAGTATTGATTTTTAATTTAAAAAGCTTTAAGAGACTGTTTTCCCCCCTTCTTTCTAAATTAAATCAGTATTACTAAAAGTATTACTAAAAGCTTACTCTAAGTATATAAGTGCTAAGTTTGGAAAAACTTTTATCACTGCTCATCCATTTGGAGGTAAGCAGAAATAAAATTTAAATCAGTCATTTTTTTTCCTATTTCTTACCAGACCAGATAAAATTTTTCTTTCAAAAGTGGTAATTAATACAAAACTAGTAAGATAGATCTGTGTTTAATTTTTCACAGTTACTCTGTTCCTGTTACTGATATCCAAAGATAATAGGAAGTTGATTTGTATTACAGCCAAGTAGTTGATAATCTGAATCCCATGGATATTTTAGCTCTAAAGGAGGGAAGGTTCTTTTTGTTTTTTGGGGGTTTTTTTTGAATAAAACAGCTACTATAGTGTAGTAAATAGAATAAAACTTGGACATGGATGAAAAATCTCAGTTTCTAGGTGTGTTGCTGGTAGTCTAAATTTCTATATCTTTAATTTCTTCTCTGTAAAATGAGGTTGTGAATAAAACTCATACATCACAAAAATGTTTTAAAGATTTTCTCAAAGATCTTACTATATTCAGTATAAAAAGACACATAACAATTATTTTATTTTACAATTTTATTTACTATTATACTCTAAGACAGTTACGTGATGATCTTTATACTTTCTCAATATGTACAGTTTTAAAACCAGTCCCTTTGAACTCTTTGATGTGAATATTTTGAGGACCAAGGTTATTTCTGAAAAATTATTTTAGTAAATAGTTTGACCTGTCCTCTTAAGTTTATTTTCTTAATAGTTTTAACCCAGAAAAGTCATTCTAATGACATCTATCCAGTCATTCCATTTACCCATCCGGTCATCCTCCAAATCTCCTGGATTTAAAATATCCTAAGAAAAAGTTCCTTTTTCCAAACTTAGCACTTAAATACTTAGGGTATAGTAAGCTTTTAGTAATACTGATTTAATTTAGTTACATTTTGTTGTTTGTTTTGTGATATGTTGTATGCAAATATGCATATATGTTATGTTCACTATTCATTATTTATGGTTTTTTTTAAAGTTGTTTTTTTCTTAGTGGTTATTCAGTTAAGTCCCTTTTCCTTGGTTTAATAAAAGTACTTGGGGGAGAGAGTTAGTATTTTATGTCTGGGTAGGAAAGTAGTGTTCTGGGGGGAAACACCAAAAAGAAGTCCTGAGCTAAATTATGTTTCTGATTAGTTTATCTTCAGATGTATATGGATTTGTAAGTTAGATTAATGTTTTTTCTCTTGTAGTTTGTCATTCCTTCTGAAGTGAAATCTGAATGTCATCAAGATCAGCCACATGCAGTTTCTATTCAGAGTTCTGAAATGATTGCCACAAATACAAGGCATTGTCCAAACTGTCGACATTCTGATCTAGAAGCTTTGTTTCAAGACTTTAAAGATTGTGATTTTTTCAGTAAAGCATATACCAGCTTCCCCAAATCTGGTGACAATTTTAATCTTTTGCATCCAATCTTCCAGAGACATGCTCATGAACAAGATACTAAAATGCATGAAGTTTATAAAGGAAATATTACTCCCAAGTTGAATAAACACACTCTTAAAACTTCTGCTGCCACAGATGTTTGGGCTTTGTACTTTTCTCAATTTTGGATAGATTATGAAGGGACAAAGAGTGGGAAAGGGCGACCAATAAATTTTGTAGACTCTTTCCCTCTTTCCATCTGGATTTGCCAACCAACAAGGTATGCAGTGTCACAAAAAGAGCTACAGTCATGTAATCAAGTATCTCTAAATACATCACGAAGTGAATCTAGTGATCTGACTGGCCGTCTCAAGCGGAAGAAGCTCTTGAAAGAGTATTACAGTACAGAATCTGAGCCCTTGACAAATGGTAGTCAGAAACCTTCAGATACATTTTTAAGATTTTCCTCTTCACCATCAGATGCAGATGTTCATGTCCTAGTTCACATTCATAAACATGTCAGTATGCAGATCAATCACTACCAGTATCTGCTCTTGCTTTTCCTCCATGAATCACTTATTCTGCTTTTGGAGAACTTAAGGAAAGATGTAGAAGCTGTGACTGGCACTCCTGCTAGTCAGGCATCCATTTGTATTGGAATTTTACTTAAAAGTGCAGAAGTGGCTCTTTTGCTACATCCAGTGGATCAAGGAAATACTCTTAAGTCTCCTGTTGCTGAAAGTGTGAGCCCAATGGTTCCTGATTATTTGCCTACAGAAAATGGAGAATTTTTGTCTTCCAAAAGGAAACAAGTTAGCAGTGGTATAAATCAAATTAGAAGCGTAACTGTTAATCACATGTCAGACAACAGATCTATGAGTGTTGACCTGAGCCAGGTGCCTTCGAAGGATCCTTTGCTTTTTAAATCAGCTAGTGATACAAATCTGCAAAAAGGTATTTCTTTTCCGGATTGTTTATCAGATAAAAATTTAGGGAAAATAAGTGAAGATGAAAGTAGTGGGATTGTCTGCAAAAGTGGATCAGGAGAAATTGGATCAGAAACAAGTGACAAAAAGGATTCATCTTATACGGATTCAATTAGTGTCTTAAACCACAGAGAAGATTCAAATTTGCTATCCTTTGATACTGATGGTAATCAAAACATACTTTCAAATAGTCTAAGTAGTGGAGGACATGAAACCATAGAGCCAGTCTTTAAAGCTGAAGATTTGCTTCCAGAAACAGCTTCACTCTCTGAGAACCTAGAATTCAATCAAGAAGAAGCACCGACAGTTAGAACACTTACATCTCAGTCATCTTTAAGGTAACAACATACTGTTGGAATTTGGGGAGTTTTTGGTTTTCTGTGCGTATGTTTGTGGTGGGGGCATATTTTGTTTTTGGACAGTAAACCTCATGACAAAATAAGGCATTGCTAGAGTTAACACATAGAAAAATAGGTTTTATGTGATGTTTTCCTAATAATTTTGTTAACAGTGGAAAGCCTAAGGAACGTCTCCTGCCCAGTCTTGCTCCACTCTGTGTTTCTTCTAAGAACATGAAGAGAAGCTCCTCACAGACCTCATTGGATACCATTTCACTTGACAGTATGATACTGGAAGAACAGTTGTTAGAAAGTGATGGAAGTGATACTCATATATTTTTGGAAAAAGGTAAATTCATATTAAATATTCAAATCTTAGAAGGGATGTTTAAGTATTTTTAGTTTTATTCAATAATTATTAGCCCCCAAAAGACTTATTTTATTTATGCACATACATAACTATATAATGCGAAGAGCATTGTACCTAACTTTCTAATGGTTCTTCTGTTGCTTCTTTTTTAGGGCCACATACAGCAATTATTTGTATATAGTCATTTAGAGCATAAAGCAGATCACATGAATGCTATTAGCTTCTTGTCATAGAGACTCCTTTATGTGAAATTTTGGTTAGGTTGGCTTAATTTGCTTGATGAATTCTCAATTATGTTGGTCCTATGACTGGAATTTTTCCTGACTGGATCTACTCATCTCCATAGCCAGGATTCTGTCAGGTACATGATTATGAATGCTGGAACTACATGATTCCCCCATTTTACTCAGAGGCAACTAACGCCCTCCAGGAGACTACTAGGAATGTATTAGAAAGTGTTAAATGCATTCCCATCACTAAGACATTGGGGACTTTGTGAACAGGAATGAAAGCATGGGCCATAGCTAGAGATGAGTTGCCAGACACTGAAGTAAGAGAGACCAGACGTGAATACAAATTACTTTGTGAATGAAGGATAATAAGCCTATTACTGATGATGTTGAAAACAGCTTAGGGTAAGGAAGTGCTCATAGCTTCAGAAACTGAAGCTTAGAGAAATTAGTATACAGTCAGGAAGTGGGAGGGGTAGTTTTGGAACTCAGCTAGATGGACCCAAGAGCCTAAGCTTTTAACCAACCAGTATTTTATACTAGATCCCCAGACCTGGGAAATGATTACCACATGTGTAGAAGAGGTACTGATAATGGGTCACAGAACTCTATTCTAGATTCACAGATATCTCTGTTGCCTAGTTCCCCAGCTCCCTTTATTGCTTAAAATCCTACCTTAGCAGATTTCTGCTTTATGATCAAAATATACATCAAAAACAGTGTTCCTGTAGAAAATATCCCTAATCGCTCTCAAAAAGCATTAGTGATTTCCTTATTATTTATAAAAACTAAATAATAAAAGTGACTTCCACTCAATATAGAAAACTTGGAAAATTTATACAGACAGCTATGATTTGGAAAATAAAATAACCCGAAGGTCTCACAATTAGAGATACCATAATTTATTCTATGACTTTGTGTATGTATTCATATATGTATGTATTTGGTGTCATATATACGTTTTTTAACCTACTTTTTATCACTTGTAATCGTTTTCTAATACTATTTAAACTCCTTTGAAAATATTTTTAAAATCTATATTAAATTGACATGAAAATGTACCATGACTTTTTTTAAAGATTTTATTTATTTATTTATTGAGAGAGAGTGCGCATGAGCAGGGGGGAGGGGCAAAAGAAGAGGGGGAGAGAGAGAATCCCAAGCAGGCTCCACCCCTGGCGTGCAGACCAGCGTGGGGCTCCAGGCAGGCTCGATCCCACCACCCTGAGATCATGACCCCAGCCAAAATCAAGAGTTGGGCATCTAACCAACTGAGCCACCCAGGTGCCCCTGTACCATGACCTTTTAATCATTTCCCTGATAGTGAATGCTTAGATTGTTTATAGTTTTCTGTGGTTATAAAAATGCTATAATTCATATCAATGTTCATAAATTTTTGTCTGCATTTCTAATTACTGACTTTGAATAGATTCCAGCAGTAGACTGTTTTTTGGATCTTGAAAATATAAGGGGATTGATTCTGTGTGTAACATTTATTTATTTATTTATGTATGTATGTAATGAATGAATGAGAGTGAAAGAGCGGGGAAGGTGAGGGCAGGAGAGAGAATCCCGAGCAGATTCTGCCCTGAGTGCAGAGCCTGATGCGGGGCTTGATTCTGACACCCTGACTGAGATTACGACCTGAGCTGAAACTAAGAGTCAGTCGCTTAACTGACTGAGCCACCCAGGCGCCCCTGTAACAGTTAAACAATATGTGACTATAAATTTCTAGTTCTCCTGAACCATAATGATTTTCTTTATGTCAGAAGAATTGATTTCCTTAGGACTCTTGTTTTTTTGTGTTCTTTTGTTTTAATTTTATAAGAAGTATGTGAATACTTTCTCATTATAAGGAAATCAGATATTATGGAAATATGTGGAGTAAAAATTGAAAGTGTCATTTTAATACCACCCTACTCTGTCCTTGATACTTTCCCCACTCTAGAAATAACTGCCATCAACTTTTTGTATATATATTTCCAAACATTTTTCTGTGTTTATATATACATGTGTATGTTTATGTATGTACACACAACACGTATATGTACAGATATACGGTACCTATGCATGTGTATACATATTTTTGAATATACATACTAATGAAAAAACATGTAGTTGGACTGCCATCCCACCACAGGCTCCTGACTGTCTTCCCATTTCTCTTCTTGTTAATTTCCAATTCATCCTTTGTTCCACAGGCAATATTCTCTTAACGACTAAACCACCCAGGCGCCCCAGGCATAATACTCTTTTTTTTTTTATTATGTTATGTTAAACACCATACATTACATCATTAGTTTTTGATGTAGTGTTCCATGATCCATTGTGTGCGTATAACACCCAGTGCTCCATTCAATACGTGCCCTCTTTAATACCCATCACCAGGCTAACCCATCCCCCACCTCCCTCCCCTCTAGAACCCTCAGTTTGTTTCTCAGAGTCCATAGTCTCTCATGGTTCGTCTCCCCTTCCGATTTTACCCCCTTCATTCTTCCCTTCCTACTATCTTCTTTTTTTTTTAACATACAATGTATTATTTGTTTCAGAGGTACAGGTCTGTGATTCAACATTCTTACACAATTCACAGCGCTCACCATAGCACGTACCCTCCCCAATGTCTATCACCCAGCCACCCCATCCCTCCCATCCCCCCAGCACTCCAGCAACCTTCAGTTTGTTTCCTGAGATTAAGAATTCCTTATATCAGCGAGATCATATGATAGTTGTCTTTCTCTGATTGACTTATTTCTCTCAGCATAATACCCTCCAGTTCCAGCCAGGTGGTTGCAAATGGCAAGATTTCATTCCTTTTGATGGCTGCATAATATTCGATTCTGTATATATATATATATATATATATATATATATACACACATATATATATACACACACCACATCTTCTTGATCCATTCATCTGTCAATGGACATCTTAGCTCTTTCCATAGTTTGGCTATTGTGAACATTGCTGCTATAAACATCGGGGTACACGTACCTCTTCGGATTCCTACATTTGTATCCTTGGGGTAAATACCCAGTAGTGCAATTGCTTGGTCATATGGTGGCTCTAGTTTCAACTGTTTGAGGAACCTCCATACTGTTTTCCAGAGTGGCTGCACCAGCTTGCATTCCCACCAACAGTGTAGGAGGGTTCCCCTTTGTCCGCATCCCCGCCAACATCTGTTGTTTCCTGACTTGTTAATTTTAGCCATTCTGACTGGTGTGAGGTGGTATCTCGTTGAGGTTTTCATTTGGATTTCCCTGATGCCGAGCGATGCTGAGCACTTTTTCATGTGTCTGTTGGCCATTTGGATGTCTTCGTTGGAAAAATGTCTCTTCATGTCTTCTGCCCACTTCTTGATTGGATTATTTGTTCTTTGGGTGTTGAGTTTCATAAGTTCTTTATAGATTTTGGATACTAGCCCTTTATCTGATATGTCATCTGCAAATATTTTCTCCCATTCTGTTGGTTGTCTTTGGGTTTTGTTGACTGTTTAGTTTGTTGTGCAAAAGCTTTTTATCTTAATGAAGGCCCAATAGTTCATTTTTGCCCTGGCTTCCCTTGCCTTTGTGATGTTTCTAGGAAGAAGTTGCTGCGGCTGAGGTCAAAGAGGTTGCTGCCTGTGTTCTTGTTTAGGATTTTCATGGACTCCTGTCTCACATTTAGGTCCTTCAACCATTTTGAGTCTATTTTGTGTGTAGTGTAAGAGAATGGTCCACTTTGATTCTCCTGCATGTGGCTGTCCAATTTTTCCAACACCATTTGTTGAAGAGACTGTCTTTTTTGAAGAGAGAATGTCTTTTTTGGACAGAGAATGTCCAAAAGAATGTCTTTTGGACATTCTTTCCTGCTTTGTCAAAGATTAGTTGACCATAGAGTTAAGGGTCCATTTCTGGGCTCTCGATTCTGTTCCACTGATCTATGTGTCTGTTTTTATGCCAGTACCATCCTGTCTTGCTGATGACAGCTTTGTAATAGAGCTTGAAGTCCGGAATTGTGATGCCACCAGCTTTGCTTTTCTTCTTCAACATTCCTCTGGCTATTCGGGGTCTCTTCTGGTTCCATACAAATTTTAGGATTATTTGTTCCATTTCTTTGAAAAAGGTGGATGGTATTTTGATGGGGATTGCATTGAATGTGTAGATTGCTCTAGGTAGCATTGACATTTTCACAATATTTGTTCTTCCAATCCATTAGCATGGAACGTTTTTCCATTTCTTTGTGTCTTCCTCAATTTATTTCATGAGTATTTTAGAGTAGTCTGAGTAGAGATTCTTTGCCTCTTTCGTTAGATTTATTCCGAGGTATCTTACGGTTTTGGGTGCAATTGTAAATGGGATCGACTCCTGAATTTCTCTTTCTTCTGTCTTGTTGTTGGTGTATAGGAATGCCACTGATTTCTGTGCCTTGATTTTATATCCTGCCACTTTACTGAATTCCTGTATGAGATCTAGCAGTTTTGGGATGGAGTCTGTTTTTGTTTTGTGTTTTGTTTTTAAAGATTTTATTTATTTATTTGACAGAGAGAAACACAGTGAGAGAGGGAACACAAGCAGGGGGAGTGGGAGAGGGAGAAGCAGGCTTCCCGCTGAGCAGGGAGCCCGATGTGGGGCTCGATCCCAGGACCCTGGGATCATGACCTGAGCCGAAGGCAGACGCTTAATGACTGAGCCATCCAGGTGCCCCTGGCGTGGTCTTTTGGGTTTTCCACATAAAGTATGATATCATCTGCAAAGAGTGAGAGTTTGACTTCTTCTTTGCCGATTTGGATGCCTTTTATTTCTTTTTGTTGTCTGATTGCTGTGGCTAGGACTTCTAATACTCTGTTGAATAGCAGTGGTGATAGTGGACATCCCTGCCGCGTTCCTGACCTCAGGGGGAAAGCTCTCAGTTTTTCCCCATTGGGAATGATATTCGCTGTGGAGTATTGCATAGATAGCTTTTATGATATTGAGGTATGTACCCTCTATCCCTATACTCTGAAGAGTTTTGATCAAGAAAGGATGCTGTACTTTGTCAAATGCTTTTTCTGCATCTATTGAGAGGATCATATGATTCTTGTTCTTTCTTTTATTAATGTATCGTATCACATTGATTTACAGATGTTGAACCAACTTGCAGTCCAGGGATAAATCCCACTTGGTCGTGGTGAATAATCTTTTTAATGTACTGTTGGATCCTATTGGCTAGTAGTTTGGTGAGAATTTTTGCATCCATGTTCATCAAGGATATTGGTCTGTAATTCTCCTTTTTGATGGGGTCTTTGTCTGGTTTTGGGATCAAGGTAATGGTGGCCTCATAAAATGAGTTTGGAAGTTTTCCTTCCATTTCTATTTTTTGGAACAGTTTTGGGAGAATGGGTATTAATTCTTTAAATGTTTGGTAGAATTGCCCTGGGAAGCCATCTGGCCCTGGGGAGATTTTTGATTCCTGCTTCAATTTCCTTAGTGGTTATAGGTCTGTTCAGGTTTTCTATTTCTTCCTGGTTCAGTTTTGGTAGTTTGATACATCTCTAGGAATGCATCCATTTCTTCCAGATTATCTAATTTTGCTGGCATATAGTTGCTCATAATATGTTCTTATAATTGTTTGTATTTTTTTGGTGTTGGTTGTGATCTCTCCTCTTTCATTCGTGATTTTGTTGATTTGGGTCATTTCTCTTTTCTTTTTGATAAGTCTGGCCAGGGGTTTATCAATCTTGCTAATTCTTTCAAAGAACCACCTCCTACTTTCGTTGATCTGTTCTACTGTTCTTTTGCTTTCTGTTTCATTGATTTCTGCTCTGATTATTATTTCTCTTCTTCTGCTGGGTTTAGGCTTTATTTGCTATTTTTTCTCTAGCTCCTTTAGGTGTAGGGTTAGGTTGTGTATTTGAGACCTCTTGTTTCTTTAGAAAGGCTTGTATTGCTATATACTTTCCTCTTAGGACTGCCTTTCCTGTATCCCAAAGATTTTGAACAGTTGTGTTTTCATTTTCCTTGGTTTCCATGAATTTTTTTAATTCTTCTTTAATTTCCTGGTTGACCCATTCATTCTTTAGTAGGATGCTCTTTAGCCTCCATGTATTTGCGTTCTTTCTGACTTTCCTCTTGTGATTGAGTTGTAGTTTCAAAGCATTGTGGTCTGAAAATATGCAGGGAATAATCCTAATCTTTTGGTACCATTTGAGACCTGATTTGTGACCTAGGATGTGATCAATTCTGGAGAATGTTCCATGGGCACTAGAGAAGAATGTGTATTCCGTTGCTTTGGAATGTTCTGAATATGTCTGTGAAGTCCTTTTGATCCACTGTGTCATTTAAAGTCTTTATTTCCTTGTTGATCTTTTGCTTAGATGATCTGTCCATTTCCCTGAGGGGGGTGTTAAAGTCTCCCACTATTATTGTATTGTTGTCAATGTGTTTCTTTGCTTTTGTTATTGTCTTATATAATTGGCTGCTCCCATGTTGGGGCATAGATATTTACAATTGTTAGATCTTCCTGTTGGATAGACCCTTTAAGTAGGATATAATGTCCTTCCTCATCTCTTATTGTAGTCTTTGTTTTAAAATCTAATTTGTCTGTTATAAGGATTGCCACCTCAGCTTTCTTTTGGTGTCCATTAGCATGGTAAATGGTTTCCACCCCCTCACTTTCAATGTGGGGGTGTCTTTGAGTCTAAAATGAGTCTTTTGCAGACAGCATATCGATGGGTCTTGTTTTTTTATCCAATCTGATAGCCTGTGTCTTTTGATTGGGGCATTGAGCCCATTTACATTCAGTGTAACTATTGAAAGATATGAATTTAGTGCCATTGTATTGCCTGTGTGGTGACTGTTACTGTATATTGTCTGTGTTTCTTTCTGGTCTATGCTGCTTTTAGGCTCTCTCTTTGCTTAGAGGACCCCTTTCAATATTTCTTGGAGGGCTGGTTTCGTGTTTGCAAATTCCTTTAGTTTTTGTTTGTCCTGGAAGCTTTTTATCGCTCCTTCTATTTTCAATGACAGCCTAGCCGGATATAGTATTCTTGCCTGCATATTTTTCTCGTTTAGTGCTCTGAAGTTATCATGCCACTCCTTTCTGGCCTGCCAGGTCTCTCTGGATAGGTCTGTTGCCAATCTAATGTTTCTACCATTATAGGTTACGTATCTCTTCTCCTGAGCTGCTTTCAGGATTTTCTCTTTGTCTCTGAGACTCGTAAGTTTTACTATTAGATGTCGGGGTGTTGACCTAATTTTATTGATTTTGAGAGGGGTTCTCTGTGCCTCCTGGATTTTGATGCCTGTTTCCTTCCCCACATTAGGGAAGTTCTCTGTTACACTTTGCTCCAATATACCTTCTGCCCCTCTCTCTCTTTCTTCTTCTTCTGGGATCCCAATTATTCTAATGTTGTTTCGTCTTATGGTATCGCTTATCTTTCGAATTCTGCCCTAGTGATCCAGTAGTTGTTTATCTCTCTTTTTCTCAGCTTCTGTATTTTCCATCATTTGGTCTTCTGTATTGCTGATTCTTTCTTCTACCTCATTTATTCTAGCAGTTAGTGCCCCCATTTTTGATTGCACCTCATTAATAGCCTTTTTGCTTTCGACTTGGTTAGATTTTAGTTCTTTTATTTCTCCAGAAAGGGTTTCTCTAATAACTTCCATGCTTTTTCAAGCCCAGCTAGTATCTTTAAAATAATGATTCCAAACTCTTAAGTCCAACAATGTACTAATGTCTGTACTGAGTAGGTCCCTGGCAGACGGTACTACCTCTTGTTCTTTTTGCTGAGGTGATTTTTTCTGTCTTGTCATTTTGTCCAGAGGAGAATAGATGAATGAGAGAACAAAATGCTAACAGGGTAACAACGTCCCCAGAAAATATACTCTAAACAAATCAGGAAAGACCTGAACCCAGGGGAAAAGAAAGGGAAAGAAAGAGAAAAAAAAAAGAAAAAGCAAAAGATAAAAACAAACAACAACAGAACAAAACAAAAAAAAGAATATGATCAAATATGATCAGGCTGGTGCATAGATCAGTGCCACACACTAGATTTTGGGTGTATTTTCGTCTGTTAGAAGAAAGTGCCTCCCAAAATTTTAAAGACGGAAAGACTTCTATATGTACAAAATAAGGGTTGATACAATGAGGGGATGGAATATGACTGTAAAGATGAAAATTATAAAAAAATTTTATGAACGGAATGGGTAAGAAGTTGTTTGAAAAAAGAAAGAAGAGGATTTAAAAAAAAAAAAAGAAAAAAAAAGGGGAGAGAATGTGATCAGGCAGGAGACTAGAACAAAGCCACACTAGAGATTTAGAGATATTTTGATCTGTTAGAAGAAACTGTATCTCAAAATTTTAAAGAGAGAACAACCTATATATATATATGCCAAAAATAAGGGCACTATGAAGGGATAGAATATCACTCTAAAAATGAAAAATAAAAATGTTTTTTAAAAAAAGGGATTGATAGGATGTTGGTTGAAAAAGGGAAAAAGAAAAATTAAAAAAAAAAAAGTTAAAAAAATTAACTTTGAAAGACTAAAGAATCATGGTAAAAAAGCCATGAATTCTATGTGCAGTATTCCCCTAGCGCTGGAGTTTTGCTTTTCTCTTTGATCTGTAAACTTAGTCTTGGTTGTCTGTTCTTGCTGATCTTCTGGGGGAGGGGCCTGTTGCCATGGTTCCCAAATGTCTTTGCTGAGGCGGAATTGCCCCGCCCTTATCGGTCCAGGCTAAGTAATCTAATCGGGTTTGCTCTCTGGAGCTTTTGTTCCCTGCAACCTTTTGCTACAGCTTTGGAGGACGAGAGTGAAAATGGCGGCCTCCGAATCTCTGCCCCGGAGGAGCCGAGAACTTGGGGCCCAGCTCCACAGTGCACCCCCAGAGAAAAGCAGTCACTCACTCCTGTCTTCCCGGCCTCCTGCCGCACTCCGTGCTCACCTGGCCTGTGACCGAGCATTTCTATCTCTGGCACCCAACTCATTGTGGAGTCTCCAAACCCAGTAGATCCCTGCGGTGCGCTCCCACACTGCTCCTCCCGGGGAAGGAAGGGGAGTCTCCCCGGATCTGCTGCTTGTTGGGTCCCTGCTGGAAGAGCAGTGGCCCAACTGTGCTGCAGATCACGGTTTATGGCAACCCCGAGCTGAGAGCTCGCTCCTCGGCTCCGTCTCTGCAGCTGGCTTTCCCACTCTGATACTCAGGAGCTCTGCTGCACTCAGGCACCCCCAGTCTTTCTGTGACCCCGAGGGTCCTGAGCCTACACTGTCCCAGTGAGGGTTCCACCCTCTGCTTAGCCACTGCAGCGACGTCCCTCAGCGGAGCCGACTTCTAAAAGTTTCGATTTTTTGCTCCGCTGCTCTATCACTTGCCAGAAGCGGCTGACGAAGGCCCCCTCCCTCACCGTCTATCCTCCCGAATATCGCCTCGGATTCAGTTCTCCGCATGTCCTACCTTTCAGAAAGTGGTCGCTTTTCTGTTTAGAGAGTTGTTGCTATTCTTTTTTACGATCTCCTGTTGAGTTCGTAGGTGTTCAGAATGGTTTGATCCCTATCCAGCTGAATTCCTGAGACCAGATGAAATCCAAGTCTCCTACTCCTCTGCCATCTTGCTCCGCCCCCTCTCTGCTATAATTTGCTCCAGTATACCTTCTGCCCCTCTCTTTTTTCTTCTGGGATCCCAATTATTCTAATATTGTTTCGTGTTATGGTATCACTTATCTCTTGAATTCTGCCCTCGTGATCCAGTAGTTGTTTATCTCTCTTTTTCTCAGCTTCTTTATTTTTCATCATTTGGTCTTCTATATCGCTGATTCTCTCTTCTGCCTCATTTATCCTAGCAGTTAGTGCCCCCATTTTTGATTGTACCTCATTAATAGCCTTTTTGATTTCGACTTGGTTAGATTTTAGTTCTTTTATTTCTCCAGAAAGGCTTTCTCTAATATCTTCCATCCTTTTTTCAAGCCCAGCTAGTATCTTTAAAATCGTCATTCTGAACTCTAGTTCTGACACCTTACTAATGTCCGTATTGATTAGGTCCCTGGCAGTCAGTACTGCCTCTTGTTCTTTTTTTTAAGGTGAGTTGTTCCATCTTGTCATTTTGTCCAGAGGAGAATAGATGAATGAGAGAACAAAATACTAACAGGGTAGGGGTGCCTGGGTGGTTCAGTCGGTTAAGCAGCTGCCTTTGGCTCAGGTCATGATCTCAGGGTCCTGGGATTGAGTCCCACATCGGGCTCCTTGCTTGGCGGAGAGACTAATTCTCTCTCTCCCTCTGCCTGCCTGCTGCTACCTGGCGTGTGCTCTCTCTCTATCTCCCTCTCTTTGTCAAATAAATAAAATCTTAAAAAAAAAAAAAAGTAACAGAGTAAATGACCCCAGAAAAATATACACTAAACATATCAGAAGAGACCTGAAACCAGGGGAAAAGAAAGGGAAAGAAAGAAAATAGAATAAAAAAGAAAAAGATAAAGAAAAAGGAATATGATCAAATATGATCAGGCTGGTGCATAGATCAGTGCCACGCACTAGATTTGGGGCATATTTTGGTCTGTTAGAAGAAAGTGCCTCCCAAAATTTTAAAGAAAGAAAAACATATATGTACAAAAATAAGGGTAAATACGATGAAGGGATGGAATATGACTGTAAAGATGAAAATTATAAAAGATTTTATAAAAGGAATTGATAAGAAGTTGGTTTAAGAAAGAAAGAAGAGGAATAAAAAAAAAGAATGTGATCAGGCAGGAGACTAGAACAATGCCATACACCAGAGATTCGGGGTATATTTTGGTGTGTTAGAAGAAACTGTCCCAAAATTTTAAAGAGAGAACAACTTATATATGTTACAAAAATAAGGTTAACTACTATGAAGGGATAGAATGACTCTAAAATTGAATAATAAAAAAGATTTTTTAAAAAGGGATTGATAAGATGTTGGTTGAAAAAGGGAAAAAGAAAAATTCAAAAAAATAGAAAAAAAATTAAAAAAATTAACTTTGAAAGACTAAAGAATCAGGGGGAAAAAAGCCATGAATTCTATGTGCCTTATCCCCTAGTGCTGGAGTTCTCCCGTTCTCATTGATCGGTAAACTTGGTCTTGGCTGACTGTTCTTGCTGATCTTCTGGGGGAGGGGCCTGTTGCCGTGGTTCCCAAATGTCTTTGCCGGAGGCGGAATTGCCCTGCCCTTATTGGTCCGGGCTAAATAATCTGCTTGGGTTTGCTCTTGGGAGCTTTTGTTCCCTGCCAGTTTCCCGTACAGCTTTGGAGTATGACAGCCAGGCACGATACTCTTAAGAATGTAATTATCATGGCACCTGGCTGACTCAGTCCATAGACCACGTAGACCCCGTGACTGTGGATCTCAGGGTCGTGAGTTCAAGCCACACATGGGGTGCAGAGCTTACTTTAGACAAACAAAAATGTCAGTAGTATCAACTTGATCCCCATTTTAATCCTGGTAACTTCCTCCTGCTATAAGGTTATTAAGTTTAAAAACCTTAACATTACTGACAGTGCTCTGTGTGATATGGCCACAACTTAACTGTTTCTGCTGTTTACCCATGTGTTGGCTACACTTTCAGGTGTACTATAGAACATTTTACTCCTTCTCTAAATTCACTCTTCACAGTTTCTTCCCTGAGACAAATGTTTTTCTACCTCAGTCCTTTGTACCTGTGCCTAGAATGCTTTTTCACTTTAGTTTATATATTGTTTCATCAAGGAAGCCTTCTTAACCTCTGAGAGGCCCCTGTGAAATGGGAATTGTATTTATATATGTCTTCCCTGGCCCTAAACATTGTTTTCTTTCATTCAGTAGATGATTTATTGAGCACCAACTGTGTTTCCAGGCACTGGGTTAGAAGCTGAATATATAATAGTAAATGCAGTTGACCCTTGAACAACATGGGTTTGAACTGCACAGGTCCACTTATATGTGGATTTTTTTTTCCTGATAAATTCAGTACAATACTGTAATTGTATTTTTCTTGTGATTTTTTTCTTGTGATTTTTATATGATGTTTTCTTTTCTCTAGCTTTTTTTATTGTAAGAATACAACATATAATACATATCATATGCAAAATATGTTAATTGACTTCAGTCAATAGTAGACTATTAGTAATTAAGTTTTGGGGGAGTCAGAAGTTAATGTGGATTTTTGAGTGCATGGGAGGGGAGGTCAGCACCCCTAGCCTTCACACTGTTTCACGGGTTAACTGTGTAATAATTTAAAAACTGAGGCTGTGTCATGACTTGGGCTTTTGTAATCTATTTTTTCTAGTGATTCATTTTTACGGTATTTTTTTTGAAGTATTGGTCTGTGATAGGCACAGAATTTTTTTAAGATTGACCACAGAGTTTGAGAAATAATGAAATACAGCACACTGAGAAATTAAGACAGGTAGGTTAAGAATGGAGGATGATCACATTGGCAGTAGTGGCATTAACTTCATGTAGATACGGTAATTAAAAGTTACCACAGGATGGGGCGCCTGGGTGGCTCAGTCGTTCAGCGTCTGCCTTCGGCTCAGGTCATGATCCCGGGGCCCTGGGATCGAGCCCTGCATCGGGCTCCCTGCGGAGCTTCTCCCTCTCCACTCCCCCTGCTTGCGTTCCCTCTCTCACTGTCTGTCAAGTAAATAAATAAAATCTTAAAAAAAAAAAAAGTTACCGCAGGCTACTGACAGGGGAAATGAAGTGGTTAAACTGGGACTATTCAAAGTAGGGTAGCATAGGGGGAGGCAAAAGCTGGCTGACCAGGAACCTGCTGTTCAGCACCAGACCAGCAATGAGGAAGCTGTGGTCAGCATTTTAGATTTTTTTTCATACTAAGTTTAGGGCTTTAGTATCTCTTAACATTTTATTGTGGACGTTATTTCTTAATATTTGCTAACTAATTGCAATTTAATTTTTCTTTGCTTAGTGTCTTTTAAACAAGCCTTTGCTTGAGAAAGAGTGAAGGGATGCCTCGTATTGGTTAGATAAATGTAACATTGTTGGATCATGTGTAAAGCTGATTTTAATTTGTTAGTTTATTTCTTTATTACTTCAGGTATTAAAAAGAACGTGACTACAAATTACCAGAGCCTTGCAGAGAGTGCAAATGCCAGTGCAAAGCTACAGAATTTTGGTGAAACCTCTCCAGATGCCATCAGTACAAATTCAGAGGGTGCTCAAGAAAATCAAGACCTGGTAATCATTTCAGAGAGATTTTGTGAAGAGAAATGCCAACCACAAGGCTGTTTTACCTTTATTTCATATTTAATATGGGCACCTTTTATGACATTAACATATATAAGTGAATTGCCATAGTGAACGATTTACTTTGCTCTTTCTACTCTTGAAATTGCTTCCTTCCTTCCTATTGAATTGTTTTTCTCTGAATTTCACTCTCTAAATCTGTTTTTCTCCCCCTGAGGAGGAGAGCTTCTATCTTTTTCCATCTTTTATTTTTTGACCTTTATCATAGTTCCACTTAAATATATTTTGAAAACAAGTTTGATGGTTGATGGTAGTCAGTCCTCATGAGGAACTTTCTACAAAAGAAGTATGTTACTGGTTTAAGCCCTTCCCACCCAGTGAAATATTCTTACAGATGACTTAGAAAATATGTTCAGCCTTCAGTGAAAATAATTTCACACAGAAATATCATATAATTAATCTTTGTGACCTAAAAAAATTCTCTCTTGACTGAATAGGAAGAAAGGAAGCTGAAGTTTGTCACTGTAATGTATAATCATGTTTTGTTGGTCAAAAGTATATTTTTGGTTATAGGTCACAATTGTGTTTTTAGAGGCTATAGTAGTTTCCTGTGTCATTTCTTAAATTTTGTTTTGAATTACTTGGTATGCTAATATTATTTATGCAATCATTATTAGATGTCAGTTGTGGTGTTTAAAATTACTGGTGTTAATGGGGAAGTTGACATCCGAGGGGAAGATATGGAAATCTGTCTTCAAGTGGACCAAGTGACACCAGATCAGTTAGGCAATATCAGTCTTCGGCATTACCTTTGTAATCGTCCAGTAGGTAAGACTTTAATATGATTTAAACTTGTTTTGTTTTTTATACATATAATTCCCTAGCGGTTTTGTCTTTGGTATAAATAAATTCAAGGAAAATTACATTTGTTTATAATAATGTAAGAGATTTCTTTTAGATTACCTTTACCTTATTTTCATATAGTATTTTGTTGTTAGAAATATAATGTGTTGAAGATGTATTCTCTAATTTCTTTTTGTTTTATTTGTTAAGTGCCATCTCTTTTGGTCTTCTCATTCTTTGATATAATAGGTTTAAGAAAACTGAGCTCTTTTCTATATGAAAAGAATGATAAAGTAATCCTGGAATGTCAAACAGTTCAGTGCTGGAATAAATGTCAGTTTTTATATTCCATTATCTTGCTTATAAACAAACATTTCCTGAGTCCAGCATGAGACTTGGTGTTTGGAAAAATCTTGTATCATGTTCTTATGGTCCTTCGTTCTAAGATCCACACATTCACTTGGACATAGAGGAATATGAACAATACATGCAGTGTATGAAGAGAAAACCACATAAAACCATCCCTTTTTCAAAGTTTATATGGAGTTATCACTCATGGTTTTCAGTCATTTGAAGAAATTGACGTTTTAGAATAGTTCTACTAAGCATTTAAAATGACAATGTTCAATTTTTTAAGTCTTTACAAAGTCACTGAGCTGTAATATTTTTCTTTGCTATATATACAGAATGCTAAATCTGATACATAACATGTTGAAATACATAGTCCTGCATGATATCAAATAAGTATGCTATCACCTCACATCCTGGGAATTTCAGGTAAATGTGCCATTTGTCTTTAAACCAGAATCATAGAAAAAAATTGTCTCCTGGCTTTTTTCTATGTATAGACCTTGCAGTTTACAATATATCTGTTAAAAAATTTCAAGAAGTTTCTATTAGAAGTATAAATCCCAATGGCATGCAAAATAGAGGAAGCTATATAATTGGAAAGGTTTCATAGTGCACAAAAGAAATCTCAAAACCTAGACCCTGTTCTATTCCCAATCCAAACCACTCTCCAAATTGTGCACTCTTAAGATTATTTCCAGTTGCTTAGTTGTTTTTACTTTTAATGGGTCACTTAGTACCATGTCCTGTTACTTTGTTTCATGCTGTTCCTTACTGAAGAAATCATTTTGAAATGCTTAGTATGGATGGGTTGTATAGTCAGTGCTAATGCCTTATTTTTCTCAGCTGTGTCAGTTGGTTGTTTAAAGATAAACAGAGAATAAGGAGGAAAAGAAAGGAGCAAGGGGAAATGGGATAAAAGGAAAGGGAGAAAAAAATAGTCTAGCTTGAACATTTCAAAGAATAAGCCGAGCGAACAAAGACGGATCTGTGGTTTATATCCGCTGTCGCTCTGACGTGGCCAGTTAAAATTGCAAAGTTGTTTTTGCTTTTATTTGTTTTTGTTTTTCTATAATGTATGGATTTTGGAGTCCTTTAATAGGAAGACCTTTACATAATAGTTTCATGGCCTAAAAGGTAGAAGAAAGAAACGAGTTTTGCCTAATGAAGATTTTGTTTGATCTCTGCTCCAAATAAATACTCTTTTTGTTTGAAATTATTTCTGGCTCTCAGCTCCTTAGAGTGAGTAGGTATCTCTCTCTCTCTCTCTTTCTCTCTCTCTGTATAGATATGTAGATAAATAGGTACAAGGCAAAACAAAGTCACATTTACCAAGTTGTTTCTTATTGCTCTTTTTTTTTTTTTTTAAGATTTATTTATTTGACAGAGAGAGACACAGCGAGAGAGGGAACACAAGCAGGGGGAGTGGGAGAGGGAGAAGCAGGCTTCCCACCAAGCAGGGAGCCCAATGCGGGGCTCGATCCCAGGACCCTGGGATCATGACCTGAGCCGAAGGCAGATGCTTAACGACTGAGCCACCCAGGCGCCCCTCTAATTGCTCTTATTATCAAATAGACACATTAACTCTTTGTCTTGATATAGGAAAGAACACTAACCATTATCAATTTGTGGCTGTTTTACCTTTTATTTAAAAAAAATCTGAGTTCTTAATTGTTCAAAAAATTCTTTAGAATTTATTTGAACTCTTCTTCTTTCCATATTATTTATTTATTTTAAATGTTAATCTGTAGTACTAACATTGATTAAACATCATTCTGTACCTGAAATAAAGTTATAAAAACAACTCTCCGTTATGAGTTGTGTATGGAGATCTCTCCTTGGTGCATAAATACAAGTATGTTATTTTCTACATCCCCTGCCCTTCACAAATATGTTTACATTTGACTTCTGTAAGACTGAAGTATTCACATCCATGCTGAGGGAAAATAAACATCTCCCCATCATGAATTTAATTAGGGTCTTCTTAAGACAACTGAGACTGATTAATTCCATACTTCAATAACTGAAACAGTTTCACTTTTCCAGAACATTTAGTTTGTTTTTAACTCACTGGGTTCTATGAATAGTGAAACTAATCCTATTTTTCTCTTTGCTGCTAGGAAGTTCATTTTTGGTTCACCTGTGGCACAGAAAAGTAAATAATGTGTTCAGAGTTACTAATCTTACTACCTATCCATTTCTCTTCTATCCTTTTCCATTGCTTACTTATTTTTTATATAAGTATGCTATGACCGTGTTGCCTCCTATTCTTTTTGGAGCTAGGTATTGTAAAGTAAAATAGTTACCATGAGGGTCAGTTCACTTAAGTGGTTGCATTGGGAACTTCTGTTTTTTAAAATCGATATTGTATGGGTGCTTTATTGAAATTTTAAAATTTGTTTTTGAAATCAGTATTTATCTCTGTAAGCCACCTCAAATTCTTTTTTGGAACAAGGCCAAGGCGTGTGTGTGTGGGGGGTGTGTGTGTATGTATATATCCTTTGCTTATAATATCAGTTTTAAAACTGTCCTCTAATAGAGGCATTTTAATGAGGTCTTGTCTATTTACTTTTCTGATTATTTAAGGACCTAATTTTAATGAGGAAGGCACAAAACTTCAGGCTTTTGTTACTTCTTGAGAAATGGCTTAAGACTCACTTTAAATGCCATGATTTTTTCTTTATCACAGTTGTCCATTATATTGTATGTATATATTATATGTATAGATAGGTATACACTCGGATTGTAAGTATCTTAGGTATGCATCATATCAGATTTATATCATGGTGTATGTTTGCATGGTACCAAAGAAATAGAAAATATAGACAAGTCAACATTATTGCAATGGAAAGTCATCTATAAAAATTGAAGTTAAGGTTGTTTATGATATATTATAAATGTACTGTAAGTATCCCTTAAAAATAAATATTAAAACTTCAAGATTTTATTTCTTCAACATTGTACAAAGTAACAATAATGTCTTAATGACAAATAATTGAGAGTGACACTTTTGAGTAGTGCTACAAGTTATAATTTTTATGTGTTCTTTTTCTGTAGGTTCAGATCATCAATCTATAATTCATTCCAAATCCACTCCTGAGATTACTCTGAGATTTGAGAGTGGGCCTGGTGCTGTAATACACTCTTTGCTTGCAGAAAAAAATGGATTTCTGCAATGCCATATAGAAAACTTTAGCACTGAGTTTTTTACATCTTCTCTTACTAATATTCAACATTTTTTGGAAGATGAAACTGTTGCAACAGTGATGCCAATGAAGATACAAGTTTCTAACACAAAAATTAACTTAAAAGTATGTTAATAAGTATTTTTATATTTTCATGTTGTAAATGTTCACTTTGCTTACCTGGACCTTGATTCATGTCTAAGAATATGTCATCTCTAATATATACTCTATTACCATTTATTGAAATGAATTTGTGGTCTTTGTGGGGGAATGATGAAGAGCTCCTTCTTAGAAATTAGAAAACAAAAATAGAATGGACATGTTTTCATTGTATCAACTGAAGCATATAAAGATAAATTTCTAACTCATTTAAAAATATTGACTGAAGTAACGTTTGTTAAGGAAATGATTAATTTTATCATTTACTTTAATAACAATATGCTGTTGTTGTTTCTCCTTTCTGTAGGATGACAGTCCTCGTAGTAGTACAATATCCCTTGAACCAGCTCCTATAACTGTTCATATTGACCATCTTGTGGTGGAGAGAAATGATGATGGCTCTTTTCATATCAGAGGTATATATGAAAAACATTGTAATTGAATACCTGCTGAAATTTAAAATTAAATTATTTATATGTTGTTTACTCATACTTCCTGTTTATAAATATATACATTTGTGGTAGTAAATGCTTGAGGGACACTTATAGTACTTTGCAATAAAATATCATCTGTGTATGGATCTCTTACTTCAGAAATAACTCATCCACAGTTGATTTAATACCTGTTCTACAAATGTGTTTTGAATGAAAGTGACAGAGGCTTTTCTGGTCTTACATGGCTCTTGAGCTCACTTGGGTTTCTTGATCTCTTTCTTAACTTTATTTCCCCCTATTCATTTATATATAGTCAACAAACTTGGTATACTTCCTGTAATGGAATTCTTCATGCACTTTTCCATCTCTGTGTTCTTATTTGCCTTGTTATTTCTCATTAGAATTGTATGTTTCCTTTCAAGATTATCTCAAGCTTCTTCTTTTCAATCAACTGTTCTTATAACCTGATGTGACTTCTTATGATTCTTGGGTACTTATTCTCCATATATTAGTTACTTACAGTATATTGCTGTGTATTTAGTTCTGCTTTAGTATCTTGATTTAAGGATTAGTATCTCCATTCTAACAAGATTTTTAAGGTCTCTAAGGGCTATATCTTACAAGGTGGGGTGGAGTAGAGGAAAGAGCTTGAGTTGTTAGACTTAGTCTAGTCTCACTTTGTTAGTAGCTACTTGAGAGTGAAATATCAGGGACTGATCTATGCATCTGTTTCATCTATCAGAACCTCATGAAATGACATGTTAAAAGAAGAATAAAGGCATAACAGTACTGCAAAAGAAAAATAAGTACCATCAGTGGGTCAGAAATCCTTAAAAGAGCATAGAGAGCAATCCAGAAAGGCAAAACCAGAAAAGTCTGTAGCCATAAACCCATCTAAGAGAGAACTATTGCTAAGGTATGAGCAGTTTGTGGGGAAGTCCTAATCAATGAGTCTACCCTTCTGGAGTTCGGGATCAATAGGGCAAGCAAAGAAGTCAGACCAACAAAGATAAAAATGTCAGCTTCTTTTCTGATAAAAGCTCACATGGAGCAAATAGCTTACTCTAAGAAGATAGGTTTGCTGTATGTCTCTTTCCTCCAAATACTTTAGGTCCCCAAACTGCAGGTCTGACTTGTAGAGAAAGCAGAATAGGATGCATCCTTTTTGCAGACAAGGCTTATACCAAAGTGAGGAGAGACCGAATCACACACACACACAGTTACTTTTTCTAAGCTCATCAATCAGGTAAGTCATACCTTCTCCCCTGTGAGTAAGTGAGAAGGGGGGCCAAGAGAGTACAGGAGAATTTTCTCCTCAAAAACAGGAGAAATCTTCCCAACAGGATGCTGAAATTAGAATAGATCCCTGAGGCAATAGGGTGAACAATGTAGGCACTTCTTTTGGGGACCCTTTCCTATGCTTCTACCAAATAGCAGACTTTAGGGAGGTTTGCATATAGACTACAACATGGAGGGTAGATTTTACAGCTGCCAGGTCCCAGGAAGGGAATGATTGTGTTATACCTAGTTGACAAACTTGGTATCTCTCACCCCAGCAGCACAACCTCTCCCTCCCCAACCCCATCACTGGCTGTCAACTATGGCACATTGAAACAGCATCCATAGTCAAGAAAATGGGTTAAGCATACATCTAAGAATTGTCAAACATTTGATTGATTGTAATCAGGCAGTAGTCATGATTGTAAGTAAGAAATATACTCTAGCTAATTGAGTAGAAAAGGAGTTTTATAAAGATTATTGGAATGGAATAGAATTAAGAGACCAGAAATAAACTCTTACATTTATGATTAACTGATTTTTGACATTGGTACCAAGACAATTCAATGTGGGAAATAATAGCCTTTCCCACAAATGGTGCTGAAACTGCATGGTATCCACATGAATGAAGCTAGACCTCTTCCGTCTATCATCCACAAAAATGTACTCTTTGTGGATCAGAAATCTTAAAAGAGGTAAAACTATATAAAATTCTTAAAAAAAACCCATAAGAATAAATCTTAATGACCCTGGGTTAGGAAGCCTTCTCAGATACCACACCAAAAGCATAAATGACAAAAGAAAAATGTAGATGAGTTCCGCATCCGGCTCCTGGCTTGGCGGGGAACCTGCTTCTCCCTCTGACCCTCTCCCCTCTCATGCTGTTTCTCTCTCTCGCTCTCTAATAAATAAATAATTAAATCTTTAAAAAAAAGAAAGAAAGAAAAGTGTAGATGAATATACTGTCAGGAGCATGAAAAGACAGTCCACAGGATGGAAGAAATATTATAAGTCATATATCTGGTAAGGGCCTGGTATCCGGACTGTATAAAGAACTCTTCTAATGCAAAACTGGAAAAGATAAGGAGATGGCTTTGGGCACTCCGCATGCTGGGTGGGTCTCCTCCTCTTCCTGTGCTGGGTAGCTATGGCAGCTGTGAAGACTCTGAACCCCATGGCTGAGGTGGCCTGAGCCCAGGTGGTCCTGGTGGTCAACATCAGCGTGGCCCAGGGGCTGCAGGACGTGCTGAAAACCAACTTGGGGCCTAACGACACCAAGAAGATGCTTATTGCTGGTGCTGGAGACATTAAGCTTACTAAGGATGGCAGTGTGCTGCTTCATGAAATGCAAATTCAACACCCAACAGCCTCCTCAGTAGCCAAAGTAGTAACATCCCAGGATGACATAATTGGTGATGGTACCATTTCCATGTCCTAATCATTGGAGAGCATTTCTGAAAGTCTTCATCCCAGAATAACAGCAGAAGAATATGAAGCTACAAAGGAAAAGGTACTTCAGTTTTTGGAAAAGTCAAAGTAAGCAAAGAAATGGACAGGGAAACACTTAAGAGATGTGGCCAGAACATCTCTACATACTAAAGTGCATGCCGAACTTGTCTTAACAGGCTGTGGTGGACTCTATTTTGGTCTTTAAAAAACAAGATGAACCTATTGGGACCTCTTCATGTTTGAGACCATGGAGGTGAAACATAAATCTGAAACTAATACAAGCTTAATCAAAGGTCTTGTTTTGGACCATGGGGGCGTGGCATCCTGATATGAAAAAAAGGTAGAAAATGCATACATCCTCATATGCAAAGTGTCATTAGAATATGAAAAAATGAAAGTGAATTCTGGCTTTTTTTTTTTTTTTTACAAGCGTGCAGAAGAGAGAAACTTGTAAAAGCTGAAAGAAAATTCATTGAAGATAGAGTTAAAAAAAATAACAGAACTGAAAAGGGAAGTCTGCGTGATTCAGATAAAGGATTTGTTGTTATTAATCAAAAGGGAATTGACCCCTTTTCCTTAGAAGCTATTGCAAAAGAAAGCATAGTAGCTCTGTGTAGAGCTAAAAGGAGAAATACGGAAAGGCTGAGTCTTGCTTGCAGTGAAGTAGCTCTAAATTCTTTTAATGACCTAAATCCTGTTTGTTTGGGACATGCAGGACTTGTCTATGAGTATACATTGGAGAAGAGACATGTAACAATCCTTGCCCTGTCACATTGTTGGTCAAAGGGCCAAATAAGCACACATTCAAACCAAAGATGCAATAAGAGATGGTTTGAGTTAAAAATGCTACTGATGCTGGCTCTGTTGTTCCAGGTACTGGTGCAGTGAAGTAGCAATGGCAGAAGCTTGATTAAATATAAACTCAGTATAAAGGGCAAGGCCCAACTTGGGAGTTCAAGCATTTGCTGATGCACTGCTCATTATTCCCAAGGTTCTTGCTCAGAATTCTGGTTTTGACCTTCAGGAAACACTAGTTAAAGTTCAGGCAGAACATTCAGAATCAAGTCAGCGTGTGGGTGTGGACTTGAACACAGGTGAGCCAGTGGTAGCAGCTGAAGTAGGCATATGGGATAACTATTATGTAAAGAGACAGCTTCTTCACTCCTGCACTGTGACTGCCATAAACAGTATCCTGACTGATGAGATCATGTGAGCTGGAATGTTTTCTCTAAAATGTTGAATTGAAGCTTCCCTTGTGTCATCTGAATCATGAAGACCCTACAGAGTGATCCTAAGAATATACCTGTGGAATTTTGTCCAAGTTTCAAGTGATTTTCTTTCTGTCTTCCTTCCTTCCTTTTATTTAATTATTGGAGAGAGAGCACAAGTAAGGTGAGGGGCAGAGGGAGAAGCAGACTCCCCACTGAGCAGGGAGCCCAATGCGAGGCTTGATCCTGGGACTCCGGGATCATCACCTGAGCCAAAGGCAGACGCTTAACCGACTGAGCCACCCAGGCACCTCTCAAGTGATTTTCAAAAGCATTTTCTTTTTCCATACAAAAAAAAGAGAGAATGCTGACACTCAAATTCTGAAATTTTGAAATTATAATTAGTATGTTTTATATTGCGCTGCAGCGTACACACATTAAGCAGGCCCTTTTTACCTAATAAACAGGATGTGTTGCTTTAGCTTCAGTGATAAAGTACCATGTTAGATAAGTATATGTTACCTACACTGTTATTAAATGTTCCTTGAAAAACAAACGAACAAATGAACAGAAACTGAAAAAGATAAGTAACCTAATTTTAAAATAGGCAAAGATTTGAACAGATATTTCTCTGAATATATAAAAACGGCCGGCCAAAAGCACATGAAAAGATGCTTGACATCATTAGCCATTATAGAAATGTAAATCAAAACCACAATGAGATAACACTTCAAACCCACTAAGATGACTAATCAAAAAGACAGATGATAACAAGTGGTGGGAGGATGTGCAGAAATTGGAACACTCCTACATTGCTGGGCTTGTAAAATGGTGTGGGTGCTTGGGAAATAATTTGGCAGTAACTCAGAAAGTTTTAAACCGTTACTTATGACCCAGCAATTCCACTCAAGAAGTAAAAACAAGTCCATTCAAAAACTTGTACACGAATGTTGATGTTGACAAGGACAGTATTCATAATAGCCTAGAAGTGGAAATAACCCAAATATTATGCTATGAATGGACAAGGAAAATGTGATATATCCATACAATGGATTATTCAGCAATAAAAAAAATGAAGTACTAATACATTTTACAATATGGAAGCTTTGAAAACGTTTTGCTAAATGAAGGAAGTCAGTCAGGAAAGATCACATATTACATGATTCCATTTACATGAAATGCCCAGAAGCGGCGAATCTGTAAAGACAGAAAGTACTGGTTGCCTAGGGCTGGTGGGTGGGATGAAAGGAATGGGAGAGACTGCTAATGGGTACAGTGGATTTTGAGGGTGATGCAAATGTTCTGAGTGCCTGGGTGGCTCAGTTGGTTAAGCATCTACCTTCGGCTCAGGTCAGGATCCCAGAGCCTGGGATCAATCTGCCTTGTCGGGATCCCTGCTCAGCGGGGAGTCTACTTCTCCTTCTGCCCCTCCCCCTGCTTGTTCACTCTCTTTTCTCTCTCTCAAATAAATAAATAAATAAATCTTAAAAAAAAAAGTTCTAAAAGTGATCATGGTGATGGTGGTACCACTGGTGAGCATACTAAAAACCTACGGGTCATGCACTCTAAATGGATAAATGAGACATGTGAATTATTTTTTTATGTGAGTTATTTTTTAACAAAGCTCTTAAATATATTTTAGAATCATGAGAGATCTGGGGAACCAAGCTCACCGTTTACCTTCCAGATCCATGCCCCCAAACCACAGTAGAGTGTTATCTGGTGTGATGGGAAACACTGCTGCCTGACACTGGACACTTGATTTTACATTTTGCACTGTTGTCACTGTTGTTGCATAAATCCAGCTTTACTGCATCTGCTGCAGCCATCAGTGTTTGAGCTTTTTTACTTAGGAACTTGACCTTGCTTCCACTGTCACTGCAGCTGTCCCCAGAAAGAGAAAGTTCTCTTCCTTTCCTTCTTTAGTATCTGAGGGAAATCTAGGGTGAGTACAATTTGATTGGCAATAGCTGGGTCACATGCATGGAAAGGAATCTGGAAATTTTGGTAGATTTTCCAACATTTATTGAAGGAAGGAGATTTTACTCTCAAACTCAAAAAGTATGAAATTCTTCAAATACGGAAAGGGATTCTGATGTTGGATGGGTGAAATAAATGACGAAATGCCTACTTCAAAAATCAGTAAGAGACAAAAAACAAATGAGTAATACAGTTGATGCTAAAGAAAAGTGGAGACTTTTACAGATACATGATAGGATTTTGAGTTCATAAAATAAGAACAAGCCTTATATGGGAAATAACCAGTTAAAAACCTTTGAGAATTAAGTCTTGTCTTTAAATAAAAAATAATAGCTTAGGGGCGCCTGGGTGGCTCAGTTGGTTAAGTGACTGCCTTCGGCTCAGGTCATGATCCTGGAGTCCTGGGATTGAGTCCCACATCTGGCTCCCTGCACAGCGAGGAGCCTGCTTCTCCCTCTAACCCTCCCCCCCCCATGTACACTCTCTCTCTCTCTCTCTCATTCTCACTCTCTCAAATAAATAAATAAATCTTTAAAAAAAAAAACAATAGCTTACCTAAAACCCACCAGCTGTATCTTTAAGAGATAACCAGAGTTGGACCTTTTCCCACCATCTGTAACACTAGCGCTTTCAAATCTGCTTAAATTATTATAATTAATTCCTACGTTGTGTGTCTTCTGCCTTTGTTTCCCTACACTATTGTCGACCCAGCAACCAGAGTGCCATTTTTAAAATGTAATTTATATCAAATAACTTCTCAGCTAACGACCCTCCACTGGCTTCCCTTCTCAAGCCAATTAAAATTACCGAGGTCCTTCCAGGGGCTTAAAAAGTCCGGCATGATCTTTGCTTTTTTCTGTCCTTACTTCCTGCTATTCTCCCTCTTTGCACCATTCACTCCTGTCACTCTTGGCCTCCTGTCAGAGACCTACTCCTATCTCAGGGTGTTTTTACTTCCTCCTACTTTTGCCTGGAATTCTCTTCTCTCATATCCCCATGCCTCACTTCATTACTTTTTGCGAGTCTCTGGTCAAATCTCCCCTTATAGAGATTTGCATGCATCCATCCTTCTCCCATCCTCAACAGCTCCTTTTCTCCCTAACTCTGCTTTATTGTTCTCAGTAAATGCTTAGAATCTTTTGATCTACTATATTTCTTATTTATTGAGTAGAATGTAAGTTACATGAAAGCAGGAATTCATTTGGTACATTGCTATCCCTATCTGCTAAAATACTCTCTTACCTAGTAGATCCTCAGAAAAATATACTTGTTCAGTGACTGGGTGAATAAAGACAGCTTAAAAACAATGGACATAGCTAAAGGTTGAATAGGTTGTCTAGAACAACAATGTCCAGTATAACTTCATGCTCATGGAAATGTTCTGTAATCTGTAATGAAGTGGCTGTTGAGCACTTGAAATGTGGCCAGGACCACTAAGGAACTAGATTTGAATTTTATTTAATTAATTTGAATCTTAATAGCCACATGTTGATAAATGGCTGCTGTTTGGATAGCACAGATATAGAAGACTGAACAAAGTATATTCTAAAAAGGGGGGGGGAAGTAAAAACAAGTTTAAAAAGTATAGTAAAAACATTGAGATAACCATTAAGAAAGACAAACAATAGGGAAAGAGTAAAAAGAAAAATAGGCAAAGGAGCTCCAAGGTCTGTAGTTCTAGCAAAACACAGTTCAGTTTGCAGGGGATATCTTAGGCCATGGGAACAGGGAAAGAAGTCTAGGGGAAAGGAGTCTATAAAGATGCTGAGGTGCATGGGTTGGATGGGAGGGCATTTAGTAGGAGAAACACGTATCTTTTTTTTTTTAAGATTTATTTATTTGTCAGAGAGAGAGAGTACAAGCACAGAGGGAACAGCAGGCAGAGGGAGAAGCAGGCTCCCCGCTGAGCAAGGAGCCCGATGAGGGGCTTGATCCCAGGACCCTGGGACCAGGACCTGAGCCGAAGGCAGACACTTAACCAACTAAGCCATTCAGGCATCCTGAAACATATCTTTTTTGGACCTGTGGTGTTCAAGAGGCCACACACACATGCACACACACAAAGGATAGAGCCCGAAATTCTAACATGTATCTAAAGAGTTCCAGAAAGAGAGAAAAGGATAAAAAGAAATAGAAAACATCATCAAAGAATTAATGAAATGTCCCAAATTTGAAGGAAGAAACAAGCCTTCAAATTGATAGAGCCAACTAAGTGTAGAGCAGAGTGAGTGAAAAACAACTCTTACTTAGACATATTGGTGACATAATACTGAGGATAAAGAGAAAAGTCTTAAAATCTTCTAGAGAGAAAAAGAAAAAGGATGAAAATCAGATTTATTTGCATCAGACTCTACATTGGCAACATTGGATGCTAAAAGACAGTTAAGTAATATCTTCAAAGTTCTATGGGAAAATAATTTGAACCTTTTATTTTAAAGGCAAAAGTAAGGACAATTTTTTTTAAGGAACAACAGTAAGTAAAGAAAGTGGTAAAACTTGGAGTTAAGTCTAAATATTTGTTCACGTATAAGGAAAATTGGTTTTATTGTGTAACTAAAATTCTAAATGACCTCTATGAGAGGTTGCAGTGGGGGAAAAGGAAGGGAATGGGGAAATAAAATTGTGCTATCTTTTTTGTCTTTTTTTTTTTTAAGTTTTTGTCCTTTTGAGGGGAAATTACACTAGACTTTGATAGAACCATGTGTATTTAAATAATATGTGCTGATATTGTATATATAACCTTAGATGACCAAAGATAATAATCTTGAAACTGTTAGGACTGGGGAAAAACCTGGATGAAAATATCCAGTTAATCTAACAAAAGGCACAGGGTGCCTGGGCGGCTCAGTCAGTTGAGCGTCTGCCTTCAGCTCAGGTCATAATTCCAGGGTCCTGGGATAGAGTGCCATGTTGGGCTCCCTGCTCAGAGGGGGTCTGCCTTCCCTCTCCCTCTGCCCCTCCCCCTGCTTGTGCTCTCTTGCTTACTCTCTCAAATAAATAAATCTTAAAAAAATATCTAACAAAAGGCAGAAAGTTAAAAATGGAATAAAAAGGAAGTATGGTAAGTAGAAAACATTAAATTAGAATACAGCAATGAAGTCATTGTAGTTAAATATGAATGGTTTAAATTCCCTTGTTTTTTTTTAAGATTTTATTTATTTATTTATTTTAAGATTTTATTTATTTATTCATGAGAGACAGAGAGACAGAGAGAGAGGCAGAGGGAGAAGCAGGCTCCCCAAGGAGCAGGGAGCCCGATGCGGGACTCAATCCCAGGACCCTGGGATCATGACCTGAGCCGAAGGCAGATGCTTAACCATCTGAGCCACCCAGGAGCCCTTAAATTCCCTTGTTAAAAGACAGAGGCACTAAGATAGTGTTAGGGGAAAAAATTACAGGTACGTGCAGCAAGAAGATAGTCCTTCTAAATAAAATGACAAAAACACTGGAAATAGGTGATGGGAGAAAATATGTACCAAGGCTAAGAAAAAGGAAATGAGTATTAGATAACATTAAATTTAAAACTAAAAGTAAAAAATGGGACAGAGAGGTGTTTTTTAGAGTTTACTTTTTAGAGAATTTTTAGGTTTATAGCAAAACTGAGCAGAAGGTATAGAGATTTCCCATATACCTGCTGCCCCCACAGATACATAGCCTCCCACCTGAGTTACTTGTATTACAATTGATGAACCTACATTGACACATCATTATCACTCAAAGTCCGTAGTTTACATTAGCGTTATTCTTGGTGTTACACAATCTCTGTAAGTTTGGACAGACATATAATGATATATATCCACCATTATAGTAACATACAGAGTAGTTTCACTGCCCGAAAAATCCTCTGTACTCTGTTTATCCTCCCTCCCCACCCCAACCCCAATGTTATTACTGTCTCTGTAGTTTTTACCTTTTCCAGAATGTCATATAGTTGGAATCATATGGTATGTAGCCTTCCTAGATTGGCATTTTCCATTTACTAATATACATTAAAGATTCCTCCATTTTGTTTTTTCAAGGCTTCATAGCTGATTCCTTTTTAGAGCTGAGTAATATTCCATTGTATGTACCACAGTTTATTTATTCATTCACCTGTGGAGGAACATTGTGGTTTCTTCCAGTTTGGGGTAGTTGTAAATAAAACTACTGTACACATCCATGTGCAGGTTTTTGTGTGGACATAAGTTTTCAAATCCTTTGTGTAAATACCAAGGAATGTGATTGCTGGGTCTTATGGTAAGAGTATGTTTAGTTTTATAAGAAAGTGGCTGTACCATTTCATATTCTCACCAGCAGTGAATGAGAGTTCTTGTTGCTCCACATCCTCTCTAGCATTTGTTGTCTCTTCTGGATTTTAGCCATTCTAAATCATTGTTTAGTGGTAAGTTGTTTTAATTTGCATTTCCCTGATGACATATGATGTGGAGCATCTTTTCATATGCTTATTTGCCATCTGTATGTCTTCTTTGGTGAAGTGCCTGTTAAAGTGTTGGCCCCAAAGAAAGATTTCATATTGATAAAAGACCTCCCAAAACACATGCCAGTCATAAACTTTGATCCATTTAACAGCACAATTGAAAAATATAAAGCAAACCTATTTGGAATCGTTTCTTATTAAGATACTATAATCATATTGAGAAAATTTAACATGCTTCAGAGTACATTTAAAAATATTTTAAAAATAAGTACATAAAAGTCAATTATGGAGAATTTGAATAGCATGTTCAATGGCTTTAATTTTATGTATATATGTATATATACATGTATATGTGCATATATCTATATGAGTATGTATTTGGGTTCAAAAAACAGGAAATTTTAAATACCTATGAAATTGAATCTCAAGGAAATATCAACAAATTCTAAACCATACAGTTCATGCAGACCATTTCTCTCCTTGCGGTGAAATAAGGTTTGTCATTAACACAAAAGAGTAGCAGAAAATAAAATATTTATGCTTGATAAATTTTAAGACATCCTTGAAGTAGTTCTTGGGGAATTACTGGCAATGGAGTGAGATTAGATTATTTCTAAGTCTTCCCCACTCTAAAATTCTGTCACTCAAGATTGATTCTTGGTATTTCTCACATCCCTAAATGCAGAACTTAACTCACCAAATAATTACTGTTTGCTAACGAAAGCAAAAACAATATTGTTGTAAATAAGAGGTTTGTAATGTCTGAAAAAAATTCACTTGCATACACATATTGGAGAAATAGAATTAAATAGCAATTTGATGAGTAAAAACAATAATTTAAAGATCTAGGTGCTTTATATGACTCTTGATCTCGGGGTTGTGAGTTCAAGCCCCATGTTGGGTGTAGAGTTCACTTAAAAAAAATTTTTTTTTCAATTAAACAAAAAAAATCAAGGTGCTTTGAAATTTCTCTGCTTTGAGTGTTTTCCCCTTCATTTCTTATCTGTATTTTACAGTTAGTCCAGTACATATTTTGCCAATTGTGAACTGTATTTTAATGCAGTAGTTAAAAGCAAAAGCAAATCACTGGTCAGGCAAAGATATATTTGCAGGAAGATCATTTCAGTATGGGAATTCTGTTTGCACTTGTCTTTAAAGTTGTGTGATTTTCCGAAAAAATTCACATCTAAATTATTAGTCTACTCTACTGAAGGCAAGATAATATCTTTACTTTTTCATTATGTCATTTCTCACATATTATATTTATGCACCTCATTTCTTACATTTTTGAAAACTAGAAGCCGATCCTTATTAAATGTATTACATTTTAAGAATTTTTTTTCTTATGTCTTTAAAATGACATTTATTTGGGTCTTTTCAGCAAAGCAGTTTAGGTAGTGATGACATGTTAGAAGAAAAGGCATATCCTAGATTTTTAAAAATCTAAACTCAAAGTATCAGAACTCAGGCATCAAAATATCAAAACTCAGAGTATTATATGAATTTAAGCACCAGCTGTCATACATGTAAATTATTGTAGATACACCTTTCAGCAGCTTATTGGGATGACGGAAAAGTATGTTGTGTTATTCAGGATATTAACGTTGTACAAAATCCAAGATAATTTGTTTTAAAGTTGTTTTCCATTGCCACTGGAAAGAGCATATTTTGAGCCTAAACAGGTATGCTTTGTTTTATATAGTGTCTCATATTTTATTTTAATGTGTTCCTAAAAGCAGTGTCATGAAGCAGATTGTTAATATTTGATGACTGATGTTATTTTTCTTATGATGTGGAAATTAATTGCATTAGAGTCTTCAGTGTATGAAGTATATAATGTAACACATAGCCTAGTGTATCACCCATATAGCTAGTATGATAATGTATTATAAATATGACTTAAACTAATACATCAGACATGATAAACCACTATTAACAATTTTATGTGCTGCTTAGAATTTACAAGGGCATTGGGGGGATGATTTGAATGGCCTGACTTTCTGAAACAGCTCTTTTAAGAAATGGGAAGCTATGCTGGTTTTTTTCCTCCCTTGAAGCAGTTTTATTTAGCAAGGAGGAGAATTGAAAATAATGTTATTGGTAACTATTTCAAAATCAGTTGTAGGTGTTTGTTGCTGTGATGATGTAATGGTGGCTTACCTAGTATTTTTCTTCATTTCTTTTAGTTTATTCTAAGGTATACTAGCAGCTGCTCTAATGTGATTAAATAAGGTTCATCATAAACGCATAAGTACTTTCATGCCTTTTTTGCTGCTTATCATAATACTTGACACTTTCTTGGGACATTCTTAAATACAATTGCCAGTTTTTAAATAACCACTTTAAATTAGGGAAACTTCAAATAATTTTTCAGAAAATTACAATAGTAAACTACAGTTTATTTCTTGCTCCAGTGAAATTGGCTGATTAGGTAGATATTAATAAGACTACTAATAAGAGAAAAAGGAAATGTTTGTTGGTTAGTGTATATATGTATATGGTGTATGTTATATATATATACCATGCCATGTATTTTTAATTACTTTTAATAGTAGTATACTGGCTCACAACATTTTTCCAACCCAGTACAGGTGGGGCCTGGCATAGTCCTATCTGGGGCAATGGCTTTTATGGCATTGATTCTCAACCAAAAGGATTGTGAGGAAGGGACTATTAGATTATATGAGAATGCTGTGGGGGAGGGGCGGTGTATGTTTAAAGGTCTGTGATAAGCAACTCTGCCATTCACACTCCTAGAATCATTGCTGTAATGGTTCCTAACTGGGAAGGTGGAAAGATTTTTTTGATTATGAAACCTAGTGAATGGTGTAAAACCTAAATCTGAAGAGTCTGTATGACCAGAGAAGAAAAATGAATAGAAATCTTTTATTGGAATGAACAAATAACTAGTAAAGTCTATATTTAAAGTCAAATATTTATCAATACCTAGTGTGGTATTATTAACAATTAATATTTGAATAATGCTTGCCAATTTATAAAGTTCTTTTACACTAATTATTAACTAATTTAATTCTTACCAAACCCTTTGAGATAATTAAGGCAAGTTTTCTTATCACCTCCCATTTTGCAAATGAAAAAATTTAAGCTTAGGTCAAGTGACTTCTTCAAGTTGAAAGAGCGTGTGCTAGGGAAAAAGTAGGTTACTGTAAGATGCTGCATATTTCATCTGTGGCATAGATTTGTTCATCAAAATTGGTCCTAAAAATTTGAAAGAAGCTCTTTTAAAGCAAATAAAAAGAAATATGCCTTTCTACTGTAATAGACTCCAGTCACCCCCTTCATTCACAGGTTCTCTCTTCCCATCTCTCTCCAGTCCTTCTCATCTTTACATTCTTCCTCCTTCCCTTCTTCCCATTTCCTTCCTTTTTTCCCATTTCCTTCCTTTTTTCCCATTTCCTTCCTTTTTTCCCATTTCCTTCCTTTCTTCCCATTTCCTTCCTTTTTTCTCTTCCTTTTCTCTTCCTACCTCCCCCTCTCTACTTACCATCCCTCTTTATCTCCCCTTACCCCATACATCCCTCTTCCTCTCTTCCCATCCTTCCTCCCCTACCTCCTCCACTCTCTCTCTCCCCGCTCCTTCTCTACCTCATTCCTTCTTCCCTTTCCCCATATGTCTTCTTCCCTTCTGTCCCTCTCCTTCCCATTTCTTTCATTCCATCACCCTGTGACTGAAATAAATGGGTTTCAGAATGATTTTGTGATTTTTCATTATTTTTAGTATCCCATGAGTAGTGGGATGTAAGCTAAATAGAATTAAGTCCTGGGTCGTCTGTTATCCTAACTATAGTCAATGTAACTCAGCTCTTATTTTTAGTTTATATTAACGTTCTGGGTCAGATTTCATTTAAAAGGAGTTTTGTTCCTTTAAAAGTTTGAGAATGAAAGTATGTTATAAAATTACTAAATTATTTGTTTTTTATGGTTGAAAGACTGGACAACTTGGCTGTCCCATGGCTTAGTGTTTTAGGTTTCTCTTACAGTCAATACCAAGCTGAATGGTATGCTAGTCGGAGCCAATACAGCAGTTTTTGTAGTTTTTTTTCTACTTATACTATTAAAACCATAATTGATGCAAGACAATATTATAAAAAATAGTTTCTGATTTGAGATCATTGTAAAATGAAGCCAAGAACAGACCAAAACACAATTTGATGGCACTTAACCATGTAGATAGAACTATTCCTATCTATGTATCTATCTATCTATCTCTATATATAGAATAGGGGTAAAATTGAGAGAATCATCAGGGAGGGTAATTTGGCAATGTGAACAAAAGCTTTAAAAAATGTTTCTGTTCTTTGACTTTATCCACTTCTTGGAGTCTTTTTAAGGGGAAAATTATTTCTCTCTAGTCCACTCAATATAATTTGATTTGGCAAACTGCCGTTCTCTCATTTCATGTTATTTTGGTGGACCTGACAATCATGTGACCCTATCACAAAAGTGAGAATAGGACACAGCTTGACAAGTCAAAAGGCTTCAGCCTTTGGGACTTGGTGAGGGGTACATGAGTTGACTGACCCAAGTGTTGAGTCTTTTTTGGGTGAATTGATAAGGACACTGAGAGAGAAAGGGTCACAGGCTGTAGAACTTATTTATTTGAGGTCACCATTAGCCACCTGTGCCATCATATAACTGGTCCAACACAAAGGAAAAGAAAAGTGGACTTGAGAAATAGAGAGTCAGGTTCCTAAAATGACAGTCCTGAAGACATCTTATGAATCCCAGTATCCAGCCATGACTGAAGCACCATCACTTGGACTCCCTGTTAGAGTCAAATATTTTTCCTTTTTTATTTAAAACATTATTTTATTTTATTATTATTTTTTTTTACTGAAGCATAGTTGACACATAATGTTACATTAGTTTTAGGTACATTTTCTTTTTTAAAAGCACTTTTTGAGTTGGGCTTCTGTTCCCTTGCAACCTAAAGTGCTCTGACTACATGTAATCCAAAAAGTAAGAAAATATGTCCATGTGTGAAGATATTCCATGCCTTGTTTTTTATAATTATTTTTTAATGAAAGCATTTTTGAGATACAATTCACATACCATACCATTCACCCAATTAAAATATATAACTCAGTGGTATTTAGTATGCTCACAAATGTGCAATCATCACCACAGTTTTAGAACATTTTCTTCACTCTAAAAAACTCCCATCCCTACCAGCAGTCTCTCCCCAATCCTCTCCAGCCCTAGGGAACCATTAATTTACTTTTTATCTCTGTAGATTTGTCTGTCCTGGACATTTCATATAAGTGAAATCATACAGTATTATTGTCTTTTGTGACTTCTTTCACTTGATATTATCAAAGTTCATTAGTGTTGTTGCATATATTATTACTTCATTCCTTTATATGGCCAAATAATGTATTTATTATATGGGGCATACTACATTTTGTTTGTCCATCCATTACTTGATGTATGTTTGGGTTGTTTGTACTTTTTGGCAATTATGAATTATACTCCTGTAAATGTTTGTGTAAGCTTTTGTTTCTCTTGGGTATATATCTAAGAATAGAATTATTGGGACATATGGTAACTATTTTTAATCATTTGAGGAACTGCCAGCCTGTTTTCAAAAGTGGCTGCACCATCCTACATATTTTCCACTAGCAGTGTTTGAGGGTTCCAACTTCAGTTGTTTGCCAACACTCATTATTATATGACTTTTTGATTTTAGGCATCTTGTGGGTATGAAATGGTTTATCGTTATAGTTTTGGGTTTATTTATTTATTTCATCATGATAAGTATATTCAATACCCATCACCTATTTCACCTATCCCCCAACCCACCTCTCCGCTGGTAACCGTCAGTTTGTTCCTCTAGTTAAGAGTCTGTTTCTTGGTTTGTCTGTCTCTCTTTTTTTCTTCGCTCATTTGTTTTGTTTCTTAAATTCCACATATGTGTGAGATCGTATGGTATTTGTCTTTCTCTGACTGGCTTATTTTGCTTCACATTATACTGTCTGGCTCTATCCATGTTGTTGCAAATGGCAAGATTTCATTCTTTTTTATGGCTGATAATATTCCATTCTGTATATAGACCACATCTTCTTTATCCATTCATCTATCCATGGACACTTGGGCTGCTTTCATAGTTTGGCTGTTGTAAATAATGTTTCAATAAACATAGAAGTGCATGTATCCTTTTGCATGAGTGTTTTTGTATTTTGGGGGGTAAATACCCAGTACTGTGATTACTGGGTCAAAGAGTAGTTCTCTTTTTAACTTTCTGAGAAACTTCCATACTGTTTTCCACATTGGCTGTACCAGTTTGCATTCCTATCAACAGTGTACAACTGTTTCTTTTTCTCCACATCCTCCTCAACATTTAACTGTTTCTTATGTGTTTGATTTTAGCCATTCTGACAGGTATGAGGTGATACCTCATTGTAGTTTTGATTTGCATTTCCCTGATAATGATGAGTGATGTTGAGCATCTTTTCATGTGTATGTTGGCCATCTGGATGTCTTTTTTTGGAGAAATGTCTGTTCATGTCTTCTGCCATTTTTTCATTGGATTATTTGGAAGGCAGCTATGCTCACCACTATACCACCAACGCTGGCTCATTGGATTATTTGGATTTGGGGTGTTGAGTTATATCAGTTCTTTATATATTTTGGATACTAACCCTTTATTGGATATGTCATTTGTAAATATCTTCTCCCAGGGGTGCCTGTTTGGCACAGTTGGTTAAGTATCCGACTTTTGGTTTCAACTCAGGTCGTGATCTCAGGGTGGTGAGATCAAGCCCCATGTCTGGCTCCAAGCTCAGCGCAGAGTTTGCTTGAGATTCTCCCTCTCCCTCTGCCCCTCCCATTCATGCTCTCTCCCTCTCTCTCAAATAAATAAATAAATAAATAAATAAAAATATCTTCTCCCTTTCCATAGGATGCCTTTTAGTTTTGTTGATTGTTTCCTTTGCTGTGCAGAAACATTTTATTTTGATGTAGTCCCAGTAGTTTATTTTTGCTTTTGTTTCCCTTGCCTCAGAAGACCTATCTAGAAAAATGTTGCTATGGCTGATTTCAGAGAGACTACTGAAAACTTGTAGTTTTCTGAGCATAAGTTTCATCATTTTTTTGTTAAAATTTGTTTCTAAATATTTTATTCTTTTTGATGACATTTTAAATAAATTGTTTTCTTAATTTCAGTTTTGTTAATTATAAATGTTGAGAATAACAATTGATTTTTGTATATTGACCTTGTATCCTTCAACCTTGCTGAAATCATTTGTTCTAAGAGTTTTTTAGTGGATTCTTTAGGGTTTTTTTTTTTTTTTTTTCTATATACAAGATCATGTCAAATGTGAATAGAGGTAGTTTCATTTTATCCTTTCTAATTTGGATTCCTTTTACTTTGTTTGTATGCCTAATTGCATTGGCTAGAACCTCTAGGACAATGTTGAGTAAAAATGGTGAGAACAAATATCTTTGTCTTACTCCTGATTTTAATGGGAAAATGTCCAGTTTCTTACCATTAACTATGGTATTAACTGTGAGTTTTTTGTAGACACCCTTTATCAAATTGAGGAAGTTTCCTTTTGTTCCTAGTCTGCAGAGTGATTTTATCATGGGAAAGTGTTGCTTTTATCAAATGTTTTTTCTGCATCTATTGAGATGATCATGGGCTTTTGTTTTATTGTACTGATGTGATTTATTATATTAATTGACTTTTGGATATTAAATCACTCTTGCATTCCTGGGATAAATTGCACTTGGCCATGGTGTATAGTTATTTATATATATTGCTGGGTTCAGTTTGCTAATATTTTGTTGAGGATTTTATGTTCATATTTATAAGCATATTGATTTTAGTTTTCTTGTGGTTTCTTTGTCTGGCTTCATATAATGAATTCAGAAATGCTCCTCCTCAAATTTTTGAAAAGTTTGTAAAGATTTGTAATTAATTGTTATTTAAATGTTTGATATAATTCACCATTGAAGCCATCTGAGCGTGGACTTTTTCTTTGTGGTTAGTGGGGTTTTTTTTTAATTTTTATTTATTTTTAATTTTTTAATTTTTAATTTTTTTGATTCTTGATTCAACCTCTTTACCTGCTATATGTGTATTTGCATTGCCCATTTCTTCTTGAGTCCATTTTGGTAGTTTGTGTTTTGGATAATTATTCTGTTTCATTTAAGTTATCTAATTTATTGGCATACAATTTTTCATAGTATTCCTTTTAATCATTTTTATTTCTGTAAGATTGATAGTAATGTCACCTTTTTAATTTCTGATTCCAGTAACTTCCTTTTTGTCAATTTAAACTTTTGTTGATTTTATCTTTTCAATGAACAAGACTTTGGTTTTATTGACTTTATTGTTTTGTATTTAATAATGTCTTCATACTAATAGATATATATTTTTTAAAATTAGTTTTTCACAATAGAACTTAATATTTATCATGTATTTTACAATGTTATCTGTGCATTTTATTTCTTTGGTCAGATTCTCAGATGCTTAACACTGGAAATGATTTGAAAAAAAAAGTCAAAAGTGATTCAGTGCTGCTTACCAGTGAGAAGTATGATCGGAAGAAACAACATAGTGTCTCTCAAGCCACTCAGACGAGTCCAGAGGTTCCTTGGCCTTCTCAGTCAGTTAACTTTCCTGAGTGCTCCTTTGATTTTACTAGGGAACAGGTAATGGGAAAACTAATTTCTCATTCAGTTCTGGCAATTAAAAGAAATATTATATACTAAAAATTAAAACATTTTTTATTTACTTATTAAATAATGTTTCTTGAGTGCTTGTTTATGAGTGTTTGCCCAGGCACTGTGTTAGATGCTATGGAAATAGTGTTGAGCAAGAATGAAACATTCCCAATCTTCACAGAGGTTGTAGTCTAATGGAAAGATAGAGGAGTAAATGTGGGAGAGTACTAGTTCCTGGAATCTAGAAAAGATTCCTGGAGGATATATTCATTTTGTTGTCTTATTGTTAAGTTTGCAAAAGTATTATAAAAATATTTTTAAACAACTTTAATGCATTCTAACTTTCTGCAGTGCTGTCAGTATATTTAAAAAATTTTTCCTCTCAGGCTCTTTTCCATAATTTTTCAAAACAGTGATTATTCTGGTATATATGCTATATATTTTTTTACTTAACATGGTTTAACAGATATTTTTCCATATTGCTACATATGCTTCATATTTATTGTTAATGGCAGAGTGACATGATGTGAATGTACTGTCGTTTCTAATCTTTCTTCTTAATATTTGTTAACATGTTAACATTTGAGTTGTTCTTTTTGTTATTATAATATCCAGTAGAATTTTAATTCTCTATGGTAGAACCAAAGTCATTCATCTGAATTTTTTGGATGTCAACTTTGAGCTAGAATATAAAATTAAACAATATATCATCTCTTTCAAGAAACTAAAAAGTTGGGGGTATGTAATTGAGGTCATAACATACTGTGTCAAGTGCTGTGCTAGAGATTGGAGAAATACAGGGAAATACCCAACTTGGTCTATAAGGCAAGAATTCGTAAGCTGGGACTAAAAGAAGTCTGAGAACTCTTTGAAATTAAATGTATATATATTAATATATCTGTATAAATGTATTTTGGGGGGGAGAAAGTTCTTAGTTTTATCATTAAATCTTCATAGGTAGGGGTTAGAGAATAGTTCCAAGAGGATAATGTACTTGAGCTGAGTCTTAATGTGGGGAGGGAGACCTATTGGCCATCTAGATGAAAATATTTAATAAGATATTCAGAATATGGGTCTGTAGCTCAAGACGGAAGTTTGTGCCGGATCGAGTTCTGTGATAGGGCCATAGGAGTAGATGAGATCATCTAAGAGAGTGACTCAAGTGATGAGATGACCAATTATGGAATCTAACAGCATAGTAAAATCTAGTGGTTCTTAAACAGCAGAGGAAAAGAAGAAAAGTCTGTAGGTGGAACGATAAACATGAAGGAGCTGAGGCATAAGAGGCAAAAGAGAGAGAGGCTTAGGAAGGAGGACCGAGGTCGGCAATGTGTAAAACCACAGAGAGGTCTAGAGAAACGGAAATTAAACAAAATCACTTATTAGATTTGGAAATTAGGAGTGAATTCTTGTTTTAAATTGCTGGGTCAAAACTTATGAACATTTTAAAGTGCTTCTCAAAGCAATTTCAGCTTAAGTGCATTCTTACCAGCATTGGGTATTTTTACTATCCCAAGTGTCGCACCTTTAGGTACTATATGAACCGTATGTATTTTCTGAAAATGATTAAATTCTGTTATTTTCCAAATTTATCATTTCAGCTCATGGAAGAGAATGAATCTCTTAAACAGGAATTGGCCAAAGCTAAAATGGCTCTTGCAGAGGCTCACTTGGAAAAAGATGCTCTTCTTCATCATATAAAGAAGATGACAGTTGAATAGCAGGAGTGGCAGTCAAAAATTCAAATCATAGCTCTGGAGTAGGGAGGTTATATTTATAATGTTATGTTACCAGTTAGTGGAAGACTTTCCTTTTCATGAAAAGACAATAAAATAAAATAGAATGTGATGAAGTGGTGACTGTTTAGAAAGCCAGTTTAGAAAGTATTAGGTACGGCATTACAATCTTCTGGTTGTTTTGTGTTTTGGGGTTTAACCATACTCTTAAACTGGTGTGATAGAGGGAAGTCAACACATACTGTAAAATAATCACATGCCTAATGGAAAGAAGATGTCATTTCCTAATTTTGGTATCCCATTATAGGCACTTTTTAAAAAGAAAAATGGAAATCTGTTATGTTCTCACAGATTGCTGATTTTATTTATCACTATTTGTTAATAATTACTATTATTTACAAAGATGCAAATGCTTTTAGGGCTAATGTAATTTAAAATGAGGCTTACATTTTAAATGTTATTAGATTTATGTATTCAAATCTATAATTATTTAATTACTGTGGAAAAGTCCAATCAAGTTAATAAATTATATTGACTGGGTTCAAAATTTCAAAAATCATCACCCCACTGATCTTATAAGGTAACTTGAGAATATGAAAAAGAAATTAAAATGATGAATAAATTGTGTAAATTAAAGGTATAATTTTCAGCTAAAAGGATCGTGCAAATGTAAAAATAAAAAGCACAAACTGTAGAAAAGCAAAACGTTACAGTATATGGCCAACTGATTTAAAACGCATTACTTGTACATTCCTTTAAACAGTTATTGTTAAGAGTAAAAGAATAATTTAACTATCCTAAATTTGGCAGCATTTGTAAGTATAAGAATTTTAATTAATACTATTTATATTATTTCTTTACCTTTATCTTTTCTCTGAGGGGAATGTTTTCAGAGAATTTTCTTTTCATAAATGTAAAATAATTTCATACCATTCTTGTAGTATCATTAGGTAGATGTTTGCACATATTGTATTTATAAAGCTAGTTTTGATTAAAGGTGTATGTGACATAAATACTATCTTCTATAATAAGAATAATTAGTAAATTTTGAATTCTATTTTCTAGGGATAGTTAAGGTTGAAACCAACATGAGAGAGAAAATCATGCATTATGAAATAAGTTTATGAGTGTTTAAGAAACAGACATTTTTAAAGATTTAAAATATATTTCTGATAGAGTTAAATTAAGTGGGGTCTATTTTAAAATTAACATTCTTAAAACATAAATATATCTAAGCTATAACATGAAACAGTTCAGACTATTCTTTCTTTAAGATACTTGAAAATTTTAAACAACATTATGTCACTTTATGGTGCTTTGCTTGTTTGGCATGACTTATATAGCCATCCCTATATCTGAATACTTGGATGAAAAAACATGTTTCATTTACATTAAGTGTTGGAGTGATTTAGATTTCACTGAAAACAATACTGGCTTTTTTTTTTCCTTCTGTAACATCCATTTTCAATGACATTATTTAAAAATACAGACCCTGTTTTAGGAGCTAAGGATATAGCAAAGAGCAAATTAAATTGTTAATTTTTTTACCTCAGAATATTTTCAAAATCACATTAAACCGTGTTAATCTAAAAGTATATTGTAGTCTTAGATTAAAAGCAAAGGTCTAGTTAAAGATTTAAAACATACAGCTTATATCCATAATGTAGAGTACTTTTGATTTGTAGGTATGTATTCAACAAAACAGCCTCTTATAGAAAAGCAGGATTGATGGGACATTAATGTCTTCAGAACTTACAGTTTCTCAGGATTGACCTATTTGCTCCATAGAAGTTTTAAATTTATGGTGTAATCATTTAGTGTTACAGAAGCTGAATGTTTTTCTTATTCCTTTTCAGTTTACTTGGCCTTCTCAAGGAAAGTCTATAAACAATAGAAATGATAATTAACATGGGTCTGGGCATTCTTGTATGCTTTGTTGGATTTTTTTAAATTTATAGTGAGTACTATTTTTATAGAGATTTAAAATTCATAAAGCACTTTGAAAAACATTATCTCATGTAATTCTCACAACAAATCTGGGAGGTAGGTATTACTCACATTTTAGAAGTAAAAAAAAAAAACAAAAAAAAAAAACCCAAAGGCTTAAAAAGAACAAGGGATTTGACTGAAATCACAATTAATAACTTGACCTTTTGATTTAGATCCCAGTTATATGCTTTTATTTTACCTTCGTCATTAATTCACAGATTTTGCCAGAGGTAGGGAGAGGAATCCCTTATTTTCTTTTTCTCTGTTTTTCTTTTAAAGATAAATATATTTTTAATTGTGTGTGTGTTATGAGTGTATATTTTTCAAACTACTTAAAAGATAGTGGGAGAATTTTTGTTTATATTAATCCCAACCTTTTTCACAGTGAGAAATATAGGAATAACCCTATGATAAACTTACTGGTTATTTAATGACCATAAATTAGGAAAAAAGTTGCCATATTTTTATTTTTTTTTTCCTAAATCTCTAGCAGAGATATTAGTGATCAGGGAAGGAAATGGTAATCATGTTTTGCCTTTTAATTTTATGTACGTCAAAAACATTTTCTTGGTATCTTGTATTTTTTTCTTTTCTCATTTTGTCCTGGAATTTCAAAAGACCACCATGTGACATTAGTTGTGATGAAGTGTTATTTTAATTTAAGCCATGTAGGAATGGCTATATGTTATTGCACAAAAATATATGTGGAAAAATTAACCAGAAACTCTTTTCTGGATTTTTTTTTGTAGTTATTTGATATTTGTCACTACAGGAGTTCCACTTCAACAAGTGTTTTTTTAACCTCCACTCTAATCAAGGCATTTCCTATTTCAGTGAATGGTACCACTATCACCCTGGTTCCCAAACTAGTAACCTAGAACTACTCTTAGACGCTTTGCTAACTCTCCCCACCCCCTGGCAGTTCTTTACCAGGTTCTGTCACCTCTCAAATGTGTCTGCATCTCTCTACTCACCACCTCCCTAGCTATAATCGCACCTTTGCCTCCTTTACTGCAGTTGCCTCCTACCTGGTCTTCCTACAGCTAATCTGGCCCTCCTCTGATCCACCCTACTGCAGGCAGAATTCTCTTTGGAAGTGCAGTTTTAATCAAGGCAACCCCCAACCCCTATTCTCACCCCTAGCTTAAGACATTTTAATGGCTTTTTCTTGCTCTTAAGATGAAAACAAAAATATTTATGTGACCTATATGTTAGAGCCACTATTTACTTTTTAGTATAATTCTGGGCATTAAAAGAGTTAATGTCTCAAAACATTAAAACAATGGCTGGCACATAATTTTAGAAACACTCAATAGGGGCGCCTGGGTGGCTCAGTCGGTTAAGTGTCTGCCTTTGCTCAGTCATGATCCCAGGGTCTTGGGATTGAGCCCCTCATTAGGCTCCCTGCTGAGCGGGGAGCCTGCTTCTTTCTCTCTCTCTCTCTCTCTACCATTCCTCCCACTTGTGCTCTCTGGTTGTCTCTCTCTGTGTCAAATAAATAAAATCTTAAAAAATAACTCAGTAGAGGTTAGTTGTTATTACTACTGCTTGGCCTCATTGTACACCATGTTTCAGTTACTTACTGGTACTTCATTGCACTTGAAGTATATGGAATAAGTGAGAATTAAACTGCTTCTTCTACCATAGGAACCTTTGTTCATGTTCCTTTGGCTTGAAATGCCTTCCCCTGTTCATTGCTGAGTTGAATTCTTATTTGTATTTCAGATCTTAGCTTATTTATCACTTCCTCAGGGAAGCATTCCTTAAATTTCAGTCACACAGTAAGACTCACTGTTGTATATTATCACATGAACACATACCTCTATTTAGCATTGAACATCTTTGTAATTTTATAAGTATTTGATTAATGTAGACTCTAGACTGTAAACTCCGTGAGGACAGGAATTGTGTTTTTGTTGTCTGTTTTCAACTTTGTATTCCTTATGCCTCATACAGTCAGTGGTTGGTACATAGTAGGTGCTCAATAAATCCGTTGAAAGAATAAAATGAGTGGATAAGGTATCAAGGATATTTTTTAGGTATTAAGTTTTTCCTCTCAGTTGGATTGAAAGGATATGGAACATAGGAAGAAAGTAAGTGGTGGTAGTTATTTAAAGGGTCAGACTCTTTGAGTCCATAGTGAAAGAAAAAGGTGGGGAATGGAGAAATTTGCTGTACTGTTTTCTTCAGAATTTTTAATATCTGAACTTATAGTTGATTTATCTCAAACCATCATGAAATAGAAAATTAGCACATCACTTCATAAAATTGCTACAGTGCCAAAATGTCATCTGGCTTTGATTGTAACATATGGTGTTGTGGCTGTCAAGATCTGACAGTCCTATCAGCTAAACAAAATGGAAATAAGGCCAAGAGAGTAGTGGCTGAAATAGTTTTCAATTTTGACAAATTGAGTAATACCCAAGATCAGTTATGCCTAATTCCTTAAAGTACAAACAATCTCACTTCAACTTGTGCCTAGAGATGCTAAGAAAAGTAAATTTTTTAAAAAACATTTTATTTATTTATTTGCCAGAGAGAGAGAGGGCCTGAGTGAGCAAAGCAGGGAGAGCGGCAAGTAGAGGGAGAAGCAGGTTCCCCACTGAGCAAGGAGCCCAATGGGAGACTCGATCCCAGGACCCTGGGATCATGACCTGAGCCAAAAGCAGACACTTAACCAACTGAGCCACCCAAGGTGTCCCAGGAAAGTAAATTTTGAGCTGTACTTAAGTTTACTTTTAGAAAATGTAAAATACTGGAAGTTGGAATTACACAGGATATAGAAACACTAAAGCAGTAATGTTTTTAAAACACTCATTTCTTCATTAAATTACAGTAATTGATAATTTTTTCTGCCTTTTTTGAGAAATACAAAAATTAAGGTAACAGGAAGCAAAAATGTAAGTGTGATAGTTTTTATCAACCATTAGATATTATCTAATGAATCATTGTATAGTGGGGGGAAATTCATGTTACTGTTACAGTATTGAAATTTAGAATATGTGTTGCTAACACTATTGTATAGTTGTGTCAGGTTTGAGAATTTGAAACTTAGAAAAAAATATGAAATCAACTTAATATCTTTTTTTCTATTTGTATAATGAAACGTGTGATAATTTTTTGGTCTTAGAAGAAAACATCACTAAATCATGAAGAAGAATTAACTGGGTTTTAAAAGATTAGAAACCATTTAGACAAAAAGGCAATACTATAATTCTTATAAATTAGACTTTATTTTCAATTTGCTTGTGCCATCAAAAGTCAACTGAACTGAATGGTAAGTAAAATTTCTCATTCTTAATTCTTTACTGTGTATATGAAAAAATATTTGCTCGTTTAGTGAAGAAATACTTGAGCATTATGGAGATTAGGAGAGTACAATGAGGTGATTTAGTCTTTATCTTGCAGCCATTCAGCAGAATTGTTTTGGCTGATAAGACAGAAAACTCGAATACTGAATCACAAATGTCATCAAGAATAAATGAGAATGAAAAATAGGTATATGAAAACTTAAAGTAGAGATGAGAAGTATCTCTGCAGGATATGAGTGAAAATATAGGGGTATGATCAAAGCCCATCATTCACAACATTTAAAATCACTCCAATTAAAGTAGATATATAGTATAATCAGAGCAGGAAATTTTGGAAAGTAACCATAGTAAACAAATAACAGTGTAAGGAAACTGGAGAGTAGTCCGATAATAAAGCACTTGAAAAAGATTTATGGTAAAGAATTCACTTGAATTATAACCTAAAGCAAAAAATTGATATGGAAATTCTTAAATTTAATGTGCAAAAATTGGCACATGCAGAAATTCAATTCTTCGATAAACGTTATGCCCACAACTATTAAGATTCTAATTTCGGGGTGCCTGGGTGGCTCAGTTGGTTAAGCAACTGCCTTCGGCTCGGGTCATGATCCTGAAGTCCCGGGATCAAGTCCCACATCAGGCTTCCTGCTCAGCGGGGAGTCTGCTTCTCCCTCTGACCCTCTTCCCTCTCGTGCTTTCTATCTCTCATTCTCTCTCTCTCTCTCAAATAAATAAATAAAATCTTAAAAAAAAAGATTCTAATTTCAACATGAAAAGTGAGGTGAGGACATTCAGTACTATTGGAGACACTTTATTGGTATAGCAGTAATGCAGCATCTTAGCATTCTGTCCAAATTCAATATATTTACTTAGTAATACTTAACTAGCGTTAGCACGGGTATGATAATCATTTGCTGCTTTCTTCACTCTGGTTATTTTTACTTCATCCCTTGCAGTTGAACAAGAGATTTTCCATATAAAACAGAGTTTCGAAGGCAAAAGTGTCTAAAGAGGAATATGGAATAAGCAAGTTAAGCAACTTTTTTATATCCCATTTCTATAAATTCCCCAAATTTAAGGCATTCCCATATTATTGTATCAATATAAAAACATGCCAAGGCCAAGTATATCTTTATTAAAAGTAGTAGGGTTTTGCTGCATTAGTGCAGATATTTGAGAATTACTGTAAACATATATGTAAGGCTTTTCCATAATTTTAGTGGCACGCAGTTAATACTTTGCAATTTTTACATGTATCCTTAATAAGTCCCCTCCCCCACTTTTGGCCTTCAGAATTCAATTTCTTGTAAAAGTATGTTTTGCTGAGTAGGCTTTAGCTTTGATTTTGTATCGGTCCACTTTTTGTGTAGCTTCATTAATGCCCAGAGGCCATTATAGTGTGACCAATTTTAGAAATTGAAGCACAAATAATATAGAACTATACACTGGTGATTTTACATTCATTTTTCCTTCCTGCATATACAATCAATATTGCAATATTAAGTCAAAGAATAAAATTGTGCAAGAGTTGGAAGGAAACTTAGAAGTCCTCTAATTTGGCCTCCCACCCAAAATCAGTTCAGAGTTTCCAATGGGGAGTCACCAAATTACAGCTGAAATTCCTAACGAGAAAACCTACCCCATAAACCTTTCTGTTTTAAGTAGTTCTAATTGGCCATTTTTTTTCCTGTTTGTGGAATTAGAATATCTCCCTTTTACCACATCAAGGTCCTACAGTTTTCATTCACATTACAAAAGCTGTTATATCTCTTGCCAAGTCTCTTTTCTAGGCTTAGCATCCCTAATCCCTTATTCTTTGAAAGACAGTTTCCAAAGACCACCATTATTTGTCATTTGGATGTACCCCAATTTGCCAAAGTCCCTCTTAAAATAAGTTTGGATGCTTCTGTCTACACTTAAAAGAAAACCCACCTAAAAGTAGTGATACCCTTCAAGTTTTAAATAGAAGTAGTTTATTTAATATTACAAAACAATACATCTGGAGATAGGGTGGCTCTGGATGCTCATTGATGTTATGAAGGATTATATTCTTTCATTTCTGTCATCCTCACTGCAGGGGATTTTAGCCTCATACCTACCTTCTCATGGTTGCAAGGTGTCAGCAGCCATCCAAGAAACTACACAGCCACATCCCGGGGTCGGGGGGGAGCGGAGAGGAAAGGGTGTTCTTCCTCTTTTCCTTTTAAATAAAACGTCCCAGAAATTTCTCAGCAGATGCGCCCTTTTATATCGAAATACATTGCATTCCTGCCTAAATCACCGTTAGTTAAACTTGCACAGCGCTGGTGTGCAGATGCTTCCCTGAGTATGTAGGCACACAGAGCTGTGAGAACATGGTTTAAAGGGGCGCTCTGCCTACCAGACAGGAGGGGAAGCAGATAGATTTGAGTAGGAATCAACAGTGCTAGTCACCAAAGGCAAATACTTAACACCATGAGGTCTGACTGATGAATACAATGGGATTTATTTATTTATTATTTTAAGATTTTATTTATTTACCTGAGAGAGAAAGAGAGCATGAGAGGGGAGGGTCCGAGGGAGAAGCAGACTCCCTGCTGAGCAGGGAGCCCGATGGTGGGACTTGATCCCAGGACTCCAGGATCATGACCTGAGCCGAAGGCAGTCACTTAACCAATTGAGCCACCCAGGCGCCCTACAATGGGATTTATTAACATAAAACATGCTTAAAAACTAGTACATGACAGGCAGAGGGTCTGGTGTTAGGATACCAGCTACCTATTCCTGCCCACATGGATTCAGTCTGGCGGGGGAGATTCACAAATTTCAGTTTCAATATGATGTGTTAAGTGACATGATAAGTGCATGTAACCCAGCCTTGGGGAATCAGAATGCTCCCCAGAGGAGATGTCCTCTAAGCCAAAGTCTGAAAGAAGTATCAGTTGGCCAGGGAGAAGTTTTTTAGCAGTGAACAGGTTGGAGATGAGAATATATATTCGAGCTTGGTTGCTTTCAGGAGAACCACACTACTAGTCCAGATGGTTCTTTTTAGGGTAGTACAAAAGTATATTTACTTGGTTTTTAAAATGCTTCCTCCTTCCATATGTAATTTGTGCTGATTTGTAACCATCAGGACTTCTCCATTCATGTGCATTACTGATTCAAGTCTCCTTATCCTATATATTTGTAATTTATTTCTTAAACCTGAACATAAGTCTTTCCATTTGCTTCATTCATGTAAGACCAATTAGGCCAGGAGTGAGCAAAATTTTTTTCTGTAAAGAGCTAGATAGTATTTTTTTACTTGAAATTCAATTAGCCAACATATAGTAGTAGTACATCATTAATTTCAGATATAGAGTTCAATAATTCGTCAGTTGCGTATAACAACCAGTGTCACGCACCCTCTTTAATACCCATCACCCAATTACCCCATTCCCCCCACCTCCCCTCCAGCAACCCTCAATGTATTTCCTATAGTAAAGAGTCTCTCATGGTTTGTCTCCTTCTCTGATTACTTCCCATTCAGTTTTCCCTCCCTTCCCTTATGATCCTCTGCACTGTTTCTTATATTCCACATATGAGTGAAATCATACGGTATTTGTCTTTCTCTGATTGACTTATTTAGCTCAGCATAATACCCTCCAGTTCCATCCCCATGGATGTAAATGGTAAGTATTCATCCTTTCTGGTGGCTGAGTAATATCCCATTGTATGTAGATCTAGATCTAGATATAGATACCACCTCTTTATCCATTCATCTGTCGGTGGACATCTGAGCTCTTTCCACATTCTGGCTATTGTGGATATTGCTGCTATAAACATTAGGGTGCAGGTGCCCCTTCAGATCACTGCATTTGTATCTTAGGGGTAAATACCTAGTAGTGCAATTGCTAGCTCATAGAGTCTCTCTATTTTCAACTTTTTAAAAAACCTCCTTACTGTTTTCCAGAGTGGCTGCACCAGCTTGCATTCCCACCAGCAGTGTAAGAGGGTCCCCTTTCTCCTAATCCTCACCATTTGTTTCCTGTCTTTTTAATTTTAGCCATTCTGACTGGTGTCAGGTGGTATCTCATTGTGGTTTTGATTTGTATTTCCCTGATGCTGAGTGATGTGGAGCATTTTTTCATGTGTCTGTTGGCCATTTGGATGTCTTCTTTGGCGAAATATCTATTCATGTCTTCTGCCCACTTCTTGACTGGATTACTTGTTCTCTGGGTGTTAAATTTGATAAATGCTTTATAGATCTTTATCTGATATATCATTTGCAAATATCTTCTCCCTTTCCATAGGTTGCCTTTTAGTTTTGTTGACTTTTTCCTTTGCTGTGCAAAAGTTTTTTATCTTGAAGTCCCAATAGTTCATTTTTGCTTTTGCTTCCCTTGCCTTTGGAGATGTGTCTAGCAAGAAGTTGTTGTGGCCAAGGTTGAAGAGGTTGCTGCCTATGTTCTCTATGATTTTGATGGATTCCTGTCTCACATTTAGGTTTTCATCCATTTTGAGTTTATCTTTGTCTGTGGTGTAAGAAAATGGTCCAGTTTCATTCTTCTGCATGTGGCTGTCCTGTTTTCCCAGCAGCATTTATTGAAGAGACTGTCCTTTTTCCATTGGATCTTCTTTCCTGCTTTATCGAAGAGCAGTTGACCATAGAGTTGAGGATCCATTTCTGGGTTCTCCAGTCTGTTCCATTGATCGTATGTGTCTGTTTTTGTGCCACGGATGATTACAGCTTTGTAATATAGCTTGAGGTCTGGCACTGTGATGCCCCCAGCTTTGGATTTCCTTTTCAACATTCCTTTGGCTATTTGGGGTCTTTTCTGGCTCCATACAAATTTTAGGATTGTTTGTTCCAGCTCTATGAAAAAAGTTGGTATTTTGATAGGGATTGCTTTGAATGTGTAGATTGCTCTGGGTAGCATAGACCTTTTAACAATATTCTTCCAATCCATGAGCATGGAATGTTTTTCCATTACTTGTGTCTTCCTCAATTTCTTTCATTAGTGTTCTGTAGTTTTTAGATTATGGATCCTTTACCTCTTTGGTTAGGTTTATTCCTAGGTATCTTATGGTTTGGGGTGCAATTGTAAATGGGATCAATTCCTTAATTTCTCTTCTGTCTCATTGTTAGTGTATAGAAATGCAACTGATTTCTGTGCAATTGATTTTATATCCTTCCATGTTGCTGAATTCCTGTAAGAGTACTAGCAATTTTGGGGTGGAGTCTTTTGGGTTTTCCACATAGAGTATCCTCATCTGTGAAGAATGAGAGTTCTTTGCCAATTTGAATGCCTTTTATTTCTTTTTGTTGTCTGATTGCTTACACTAGGACTTCTAGTACTATGTTGAACAACAATGGTGAGAGTAGACATCCCTGCTGTGTTCCTGACCTTAGGGGCAAAGTTGTCAGTTTTTACCCCATTGAGAATGATATTTGCTGTGGGCTTTTTGTAGATGGCTTTTAAGATATTGAGGTATGTTTCTTCTATCCCTACACTTTGCAGAGTTTTAATCAAGAAAGGATGCTGTATTTTGTGAAATGCTTTTTCTGCATCTAGAGGATCATATGGTTCTTGTTTTTTTATTAATGTGATGTATCACATTGATTGATTTGCAGATGTTGAAGCACCCTTGCAGCCCAGGGATAAATCCCACTTGGTCTTGTGAATAATCCTTTTAATGTACTGTTGGATCCTATTGGCTAGTATCTTGGTGAGAATTTTGGTATCCATGTTCATCAGGGATATTGGTCTGTAATTCTTTTTGGTAGGGTCTTTGTCTGGTTTTGGGATCAAGGTGGTGCCGGCCTTAAAGAAAGAGCTGGGAAGTTTTCCTTGCGTTTCTATTTTTTGAAAGAGCTTCAGAAGAATAAGTATTACTTCTTCATTGGATGTTTGGTAGAATTCCCCTGGGAAGCCATCTGGCCCTGGACTCTTGTTGGGAGATTTTTGATTACTGATTCAATTTCCTTGCTGGTTATGGGTCTGTTCAGGTTTTCTATTTCTTACTGTTGCAGGTTTGGTAGTTTATATGTCTCTAGGAATGCATCCATTTCTTCCAGATTACCTAATTTATTGGCAGATAGTTGCTTATAATATGTTCTTGAAATTGTTTTTATTTCCTTGGTGTTGGTCATGCTCTCTCCTCTTTCATTCATGATTTTATTAATTTGGGTCCTTTCTCTTTTCTTTTTGATAAGACTGGCCAGAGGTTTATCGATCTTATTAATTCTTTCAAAGAACCAGCTTCTGGTTTCATTGATCTGTTCTACTGTTCATTTGGTTTCTCTTTCATTGACTTCTGTTCTAATCTTTATTATTTCTCTTCTCCTGCTTGGTTTAGACTTTATAAGCTGTTCTTTCTCCAGCTCCTTTAGGTGTAAAGTTAGCTTATGTATTTGAGACTTTTCTAGTTTCTTGAGAAAGGCTTGTATTGCTATCAGTTTCCCAAGAGCTACATAGTATTTTGTGGACTGTGTAGTCTCTGTTGCAGCTACTCAACTCTGCCCCTATACAGTGAAAGCAGCCACAGACAATATGTAAAGGAGTGGGCATGGCTATGTTCCAGTAAACTTTATAGAAGGAGGTACTTGGCCATCGTCTGTCAACCCTGATCTAAACCTAGACTACCTGTGTTATTCCAGTCCCAGGATAACTTACAGCACAGGAAAGTGAGATTCTATATATCTTCCTAGTCAGTGTTCCATAGAGATGCTGACCTGAGAAAGAATGTGGATCTGTAATTAAATTGTATTAACCATACAACTTGATCAGAGTCCGTGGACAAAGCTACATTCCCAGATACTTAAGCTCACAAGTTCATTCAACATTTATATGTTACACCCCCTTCCTTAGTTATCTCTCTTACTTCCACCCACATTCCCAAGCAGTGCCTTCTTGGATGGCCATACAGTTTTATCCTTTAATTATCATTATATTAGAGTGGTTTGGTGCCTTTGACAAACTGTTTTGTCCCTTTCCAACCCTTCCTTGGTGATAACTCTAATACTATTAAGTTTTCTTCCAGAGTATGCATGTTTTCTCTATGGTCAAAAACATGTGAATTTTACCTAATTTATTAGGTACCTTATTTATTAGGGCACTGATGGCATTTGTTGTCTGACCTCCTATGTTTCACCCTCTGTATTAGTTTTCTTTTGCTGCCATAACAAACTACCACAGAGTTATTATTTCACAGTGCAGCAGGTGAGAAGTCTGGGTGTGGTGGGGCTCAGCTGGGTCCACTTCTTAGGGTCACACGAGGCTGAAATGAAGGAGTTAGCAGAACTGCATTCCTTTCTGGAGACTTTGGGGTGAATCTGCTTCCAAGCACATTCAGTTTGTTGACCAAAATCAGTTCCTTGCACTTTTAGGGCTGCAGTCTCATTTCCTTGCTATTGCCTTTCTCATCTAAGAATTGTTCTCAACTTCTAGAGGTCACCACGTTCTTTAGCTTGAGACACCCTTTCTCCATGTTCAAAGTCAGTAAGAGCAGGTTGGGCCCTTCTCACACTTTACATCTCTCTGACCTCTCCATTCTGTCTCATCTCTCCTGTCTCTACCTGGAGAAAGATCACCACTTATAAGGGCTCCTGTGAATAGTTTGGGCTCACTTGGATAATACAGGATAATCTCTCTGTTTAAAGGTCTGTAACCTTAATTATATCTGCAGAGTCCCTTTTGCCATGGAAAACAAGTTCTGGGGAGGGAAGTGAATCTTTGCAGGTCATTATTTCACTTATCACAACCACCTTGTACTTTTGGCTCCCTCCCCCTCCCTTCCTCCTTTCTTTTTTCCTTCCTTCCTTCCTTCCTTCCTTCCTTCCTTCCTTCCTTCCTTCCTTCCTTCCTTCCTTCCTTCCTCCTTCCTTCCTTCCTCCTTCCTTCCTTCCTTCCTTCCTTCCAAGTAAACTCTACTCCTAACATGAGGCTCAGACTCATGACCCAGAGATCAAGACTCATATAGCTCTACCTACTGAGCCAGCCAGGCACCCCTCCACTGAGTTCTAAAATATCTGAGCATATTTTTAAAATGTTACTTCTCATTATTTTATTTTCCAATTATACAATTACTTCACATTTACATTTATGTAATCACGAAATACTTTTTGTCCTTAATAGATCATGAGCATTTCCCCCATATCACTCAGTTCTTTATAATTTTAATTATATAATACTTCATTGAGTAGATATACTAAAATTTAACAATTGCTCTATGATTAATCACTTAGGTTTTCCCCAATATTTCACTATTGTAAATAACTCTATAATGAACATTTTTGTGCCCAAAGATTATCTACATGTTGAATTAATTTCTTAGGATAGGTTCTCAAAGGTAGAACTGCATTAAAAACCATGAATTTATGATAGAAACTACTTACCAAAAGGCTTAAAGTTTGTATCTTCAGAAGCACTTTTAACTGTCATAAATGTCATCATTAAAAACAAAGCAAACAAAATTGAAAGGACATTACAAAGTAACTTAGAATCATGAAGAAATTAAAATCTCAGTAAAGGTAAATACATAGGCAATTATAAAAGCTAGTATTATTGTAACAATGGTGTGTAACTGTACTTTTTGTTTTCTACAAGATTTAAGAGACTAATACATTTTAAAAAATAATTATTAGTCTAAAAGCTAGTATTACTGTAATTTTGGTTTGTAACTCCATTTTTTAAAAAGATTTTATTTACTTATTTGACAGACAGCGAGAGCAGGAACACAAGCAGAGGGAGTGGAAGAGGGAAAAGCAGGCTTCCTCCTGAGCAGGGAGCCCAATGTGGGACTCGATCCCAGTACCCTGGGATCATGACCAGAGCTAAAGGCAGACGCTTAACGACTGAGCCACCCAGGCGCCCCTCCCTATTTTGTTTTCTATATAATTTAAGAGACTAATGCATTCAAAAATTATTAGTTTATATTTTTGGAGACACAATGTATGAAGATGTAATTTTGTGTGACATCAGCAACTGAAAAGAGTAGGGACAGAACTGTTGAAAGAGCAGAAGCAGTGAGAAGTGGTTGGAACCTGAATATAATTTGAAGGTGCAGCCATTGGGGATTTACCATTGGATTGGATGTGGTTAGTGAAGTATGAGTCTAGGGTTGGTCTGTGGTTTCTGACCTGAGCAGTTTACTGAAATGCCTAGTGGAGTGTTCAACCTCTCTGGACTTGAATCATTCATTTGTGATCACACACCCATATTCAGCAAAACAAAATCCCTGCAGATAACGCTCTTTCTTAGACAAAGTTGGGAATCATCTACCGTTCCTTGAGCACACGGGGATGGGGGGTATTGTGGGGGAGGTATGAAGAATCCCTCCTTCCCTAAGTAGCTTGGGAGAATAGCAAGGAGGAAAGGAGTATAGATAAAAAGCAGAAGAGGTGTAAAGTCTAAGCTCTTTGCCACTCTAGTGTCTAGAGGTTAGGTGAGGAAGAATCAGGAGACCCAGAAGCAGTGACAGTAGGAAAATCACGAGAGTATGGTGCCCTGAAAGCCAAGTGAAGAAATCGTTGAAGTGCGGAATGATTGTCTGTGTTAAATGCTGCTCAAAGCTCAAATAGATGAGGAATGAAAATTGACCATTAGATTTAACAATATGGACATGGTTGGGTGGCTTTCAAAACAGCATTCCACTAGAGTGGTGGAGGCAAGACTTACTCGCAATGGGACACAGGCGAGGATAAAAGTGAGAAATTGGAGAGAATGAACATACATAACTCTTTGAAGGAGTTTTACATTAAAACAGGCTGATCATATAATTTACAATCCAAGCTGGAAAACATTTGAAAAGAGCACCATTAATAAAGGCAAGTAACAATTAAGTATAAACTGGAACTGTCATGACAAACGATTAAACGTCCTTTCATGAAGGAAAGGAGAGAGAGAGGGCTATAACAAAGGGAAGGGGGATAGAAAAGTTTGGTTTGGGTTTTTTTGTTTTTGTTTTTGTTTTTGTTTTTGTTTTTTAGGAAAGGAGAAATAGTAGCTAATAGGAATGATCTGATAGTGAAGGAAAGTTTTATGATGGAGGCAAAAAAAGACATTTTTGGAGCAATGTCTTAAGTAGGCAAGAGGGGATGGTATATGGTATGCAAGCTCAAGGGCTGGTTTTAGCCAGTAGACAGAGTGCAAAGAACATGGGGACAAATGCAGGTAGGTGAGGTGATGTCATCGGAGCTTGAAATTTTCTTATGTATGTTCGTATTTTCTAATTGAAATAGGTGGTGAGGTCATTAGCTAAGAGTGAGGATTAGGGAGGTGTGGTTGGAGGCTCTAGGAGAGAGAAGATATGAAAGAGTTCTATAGGACAGAGGAAGAATGAATGGAGTAGAGTAATACAATATGATTGCCAAACAGCATTCGGGTCCAATTGCAGTAAATAATCATGTATCTTAAAGTGAGACCAATGGTTGTGTATTTTACTCAGGCCAGGTTTTACCATACAGGTATAGTCATAGAGCTAAAAATTAGATTTAATCAGGGTTTATTTTTTAATCAAGTACAATAAAATAAGAGAAAGGCAAGAGAATTCAGAGTGTATGCAAGGGAATTGTTTTTATCATTTGACCATTTAATAATTTTTATCATGTGACCATATATAATTTAACCTGGTGTGTTAGTTTCATAGGGCTGCTATAACAGAGTACCACAAAATAAGTAGTGTAAAGATTTATTTAATTGACAGAAAGCACATGCAGGGGAAGCAACAGAGGGAGAGGGAGAAGCAGGCTGTCTGCTGAGCAGAGAGCCCTATGCAGGGTTCGATACCAGGACCCTGGGATCATGACCTGAGCCAAAGGCAGACTCTTAACCGACTGAGCCACCGAGGCACCCCACATGTCCAACTCTTGATCTCAGTTCAGGTCTTGATCGCAGGGCTGTGAGTTTAAGCTTCTCATTGGGCTCCCTTAAAAAAATAAAAAAGAGCAACTGGAATGATCTTAATGCAGATATGTCACTCCTCTATTTAAAATACATCATCGATTTTCAATATACTTAAAATAAAAGTGCAAATCTTTAACGTGGCTCCAAGGCTTGGCACAATTTGACTCCTGCCTAACCTATCTTGTGCTTATCTCCACTCTAGCCTTAGGAAATGCTCACATTATTGTTCCTTCTGTCTGCAATGTTCTTTTTCCAATTCTTCACTTGTCTAAACACTTGTTTTCAATATCATTTAACTGGTTTTCAGTATAATTTGCAGACATACTTATTAAAAACAAATAATAAGACTTAAAATTTGTTTTACTGGATTAATTAATTACCACCAGCTCTTTCATAACATGATTTCAAACATGAGAACACGCTCAGCCCTTTCTGAGTTGTTTTTTTATTCTTCTCTCAGTCTTCTATAATATTTTCAAAAAATTTTTCAGCAAGGGCATGTGGGTGGTATATTTTTTCCTAAGGATTTTTATGTCCAAGAATGTGCCCTCATTAAAAAAAAATGATAGTTGAGTGGGTTTTTAATTTCAAGGTACAATATTTTTTTTTCCTCTCATGGAGGAGGCACTGTTGGTTGTCTACCCAACAGCCATTTCCCCTTCTTTCTTCTTAAGAGAACTCTGGTTTTGTGCACCTGGGTGGCTCAGTTGGTTAAGCAACTGCCTTCGGCTCAGGTCATGATCCTGGAGTCCCGGGATCGAGTCCCACATCGGGCTCCCTGCTCGGCAGGGAGTCTGCTTCTCCCTCTGACCCTCCCCCCTCTCATGTGCTCTCTCTCTCTCTCTCTCTCATTCTGTCTCAAATAAATAAATAAAATCTTAAAAAAAAAAAGAGAACTCTGGTTTTGTTGGGTAATCCACCTTTCACCCCCAGCCATGCACTTTACTAAGCCAATTGCATTCCCCTTAAAAATGATTGGTTTAGGAATGGGCATGTGACACGACTCCAGCCAGTGAGATCTTTCTTCTTCTGCTTGATATGTCTACTTGTAATGCCTGGTATTGTAGGACCATCTTATGAACAAAAAGATGAGTAACTCAAGACAAGACTGATACCCTAAGTTTGAAAAGCAGAATGATGGAAGGAACCTAGGTCCTTGAGCCAATAAATTAACTAATCTCAGAGCCAACTTAGAAATTCTTATGTGAAATAATAAATCTGTTTTATTGTTTATACTGATCACATTGGGTTTTTTAATTTCTCCTGGTACACAACTTTTAACTTTATATGTTGTTTCATTGCCCTTTCAGGGAAGTATGAGGTCAGCATGATACTTGTTTCTTTGCACACAACTTGTTTTTCTTGATTGATAGAATTATTCTAAAAAATACTTAAATTTTAAAAAAAGTCTCTACAGCATGTATAATCATTGGTTTCTATTTTTCTTGGCACTTGGCTTTTTAACTTGGCAGATTCAAATCTAATACTAAAAGTTTTCTTCAATTATTTCAACTATTCTTGCTTTTTTTCCTGATACTTCTCTTCTTGCATAGATTCTTTTTTTTAAAGATTTATTTATTTATTTTTGAGAGAGACAGAGCACAAGAGGGGGAAGAGGGGCAGAGGGAGGAGCAGACTCCCCACTGAGCAGGGAGCCTGATGCAGGGCTGGATCCCAGGACCCCAGAATCATGACCTGAACTGAAGGCCGAAGCTTAACCGACTGAACCAGGCAGGTGCCCTGATCTTGCTTTAAATGTATAACCAACGAACAACACTAGATCATCAGGGCTGCCTAGTAATCCCTCCATATTCACAGTTCTGCTCTTCAGCTATTTCATGCTTCCTCTCCTCTTTCCACAGAACTCCAAAACTCCTCTTTCCGCTGAAGCCCATGTCTTTGCTTATTATTTCACTGTGAAGATCAAAGTAATCAAAAGAGAATTCCTACATTTTCCTATTTTGTGTCACGTACCCACTCAGATCCCCCTTCAGAAAGGATGCATTGCCCAGTTGCTAGGTATGTGCTTGGCTGATAGCTTCCAGCTGTTAATGATTTCAGTGTCCACTTCAGCTTTCAAGTTGAGGCCATGGGCTTTTTCAGTGGCCTGCCGTCAGTGACAGAGCAAGGTAGTAGGCAAGGATCTATCCATTTCCATCCAAGGTGGGACTCCTCTAATGAGTGATCTTAACTCTAGAGCTGGTCAGAGATTGTCAGAACAGCATCACAGAAGTCTACATCATATCTGATGGCTCCCCCTGACCCTTGTCTTTTCCTTTTATAGGAGTTGCTCCCCAATAATCCCTTTAGGCTCCTCATTCTGTCTCATTATCTGCTTCCTGGAAAACCTAAATCCCTGAAAGTCCCTAACTCTAACCTCTAACGATGTCTGTGCCTATATACACTACCTTGCGTGAGCGAATCATAGAGCCTGCCTACTTTGGCCAAATTCTCAATTGGCGCATTGAATGCCATTGCTTCTAAACCATTCAAGACTTCTTTCTTTTGAAAATGTTTTCCTTTTTCTCCTACATCATCAATTTTTCTTTATTATTATCATTGTACAAATGTAAAATTCTTAACCTAAAAAACAAACAGAAGACTTCCCCTGGCCATACATTCCTTTAGCTTCTGCTAATTTTTTCTGCTCCTCTCTATGGAAAGACTATTCAAAGAATTATCTGTCTCTTTTTCATCCTTTCCCATTTATCTTGAACAAACTCCAATTAGGCTTTGTCCCTTCCATTCCATTGAAACTATTCTTGTCCTATCTCCACTTTGCTTCAGGTCTCAGTACTTGTCTCTCAGAAGCATTTGACACAGTCTATCATTTCTTCCTTTATTTTATTTATTTATTTTTAAGAGAGGGAGAATGGGGAGGGAGAGTGAGAGAGAGAGAGAATTCCCAACAGGCTCCAGGCTCCACACCCAGCTCGGAGCTCGACCTCACAACCCTGAGATTATGACCAAAGCCGAAACCAAGAGTCAGATGCCCAACCAACTGAGCCACCCAAGCATGCCAAGATTTTCTGTTCTTTAAAAGAGTGTAGAATTGTACATATTTTTAAAATAATTTTTTTTGGTTCCAGTTTTTTTTTACTTCATTTCTTTCCTTTCTTTCTATTATGTAAAGTACCAGAGAAAGCTTTAGTGTTTCTTTATTTTTAAAAAACAATATTTAGTATTCATTTACAATAATTCAGGATCTGTGTTAACCATTTTCAGGTGTGCAATTTAAATAATTTAGTTTAGTGTAAAACCCATTTTATTTTCTAGTGATCACTTGAAAAGTTGTGGTAAACTATATGCTTCATCTGTTCTATAATTGTTCCAGCTTTCAGTATCATGCTTATCAGCATTTAGTTCTTGGAAACTATTTTTTTATGTTTTGAAAATGGAAACATCTGTTCATCTTCAATCTTCTGGCAATGCTTGTGTTCTTCTACATTTCTCAAAATTACTGACAATGATTCTATCCTTACATTACCTAGTATTGTTTTATACCAATAGAAGTAATTCATCTGTGGTTAAAGATTTGAACCAGTTTAAAGGAACAATCTATATTCTTACTATGCTTCAGTTGTCTCATAGTCATGTTTATTCAACCCTCTTAAATTTGAAAATTTGAAAGTTCTTCTTTTTCTTTTTTTAAGTAGGCTTTATGCCCAGTGTGGAGCCCAATAAAGGGCTTGACTTCATGACCGTGAGATTGAGACCTGAGCCAAAATAAGAGGCCTAACCAACTGACTGAGCCACCCAGGCACCCCTGAAAATTATTATTCTTTTTTTTAAGATTTTTATTTATTTATTTGAGAGAGAGAGAAAGCACAAACAGGGGGAGGGGCAGAGGGAGAAGCAGACTCCCCGCTGAACAGGGAGTCCAAGTTGGGGCTCCATCTCAGGACCCTGGGATCATGACCTGAGCTGAAGGCAAACACTTAACTGACTGAGCCACACAGGCGCCCCTGAAAATTATTATTCTTAATGAATATGATAAGCAACACAGTAGTTAATAATAGTTTACTACCTCAAGCAATAGGCTTTTCCTTCAAATATTTTCTAGACCCAGTAAAAAAAGTCTAAAATATTCTAATTACCACTTTTGTTTTAAACTGTGTAGTAAAGAATATGTTTTGTTTTAAAGATTGAATTTATTTATTTGAGAGAGAAAGAGGGAAAGAGCACACGAGCAGGGTGGGGGGAAAGGGGCAGAGGGAGAGGGAGAATCAGACCGCCCACTGAGCAGGGATCCCGATGCTAGCCTCCATCCCACCACCCTGAGACCTGAGCCAAAGGTGGACGCTTAACCACCTGAGCCACCCAGGTGCCCCATGAATGTTTTTTTTAAAAGAAAGATTAATCATACTTGTTTGGTTATTATGGTATTTAAATTTTGATAAGTTGTATGCTTCAGTGGAAGATATTGAACATAATTATTTTTCCCTAAATATTATCCTGTTCTGCAGGATTAAAAATGAAAGGATTTATAAGGATAGACATATAGATCAATGGAACAGAGCTGAGAATCCGGAAATGAACCTACACTTATGTGCTCAATTGATTTTCAGTAAAGGTGTCAAATAAATTCAACAGAAAAATAATAGTTTTTTCAAGAAATGTTTTTGGAATAACTGAGTATCCATATGGAAAAGAAATGAGCTTTGATCTTTCTTTATACCATACACCTAAATTAATTCAAAGTGGATCATTGACCTAAAGGGCAAAAACACATACATCCTACAGAATAAAGCATAGGAGAAAAATCTTTGTGACCTTGGGATAAGACACAAAAAACACGAACCATAGATGAAAAAACTGATAAGTAGGCTTCAAAAAAATTGAAATCTTTTACTTGTCTACAGATATGATTAAGAACTTTTACAATTCAATAATAAGATAAACTCAATTTTAAGAAATAGGAAAAATATCTGTACAGGTGTATAACAAAAAGCTGCTTGACTTCATTGGGAAATGGGGAAATGCAATGAGATACTACTACACACCCATTAGAATACCTTAAATTAAAAAGACTGAGGGGTGCCTGGGTGGCTCAGTAGGTTGTGTCCAACCACTGATCTCAGTTCAGGTCTTGAGCTCAGGTCTTGAGCTCAGGGTTGTGAGTTCAAGCCCCACGTTGGGCTGCATGCTAGACATGGAGCCTACTTAAAAAGAAAAAGAAAAAGAAAAAAAACAAAACTGAAATGCTGAGGCACCCAGCTGTTTCAGCTGGTGGAGCATGTGACTCTTGATCTCAAGGTTGTAAGTTTGAGCCCCATATTGGGTTTACTTAAAAATAAAATCTTAGTCTCCCTCTCAGAACCTTCCTGCCTCTGCGTTCGGACCTTGCTGCTCCAGCCTCTGGGGCACGTCCCATCCTTCCAGCCTGCGGTTAGCAGTATAGAAAAAAAAAAAATCCCTATCATTTTCTTGCCCCGTACACACCTTGAGAGGAGCAAAAGAATTAAAAATAAATTTTAACAATGAGGGAAATCGTGCATATCCAGGCCGGTCAGTGTGGCAACCAGATCCGTGCCAAGTTCTGGGAGGTAATCAGTGATGAACACGGCATCGATCCCACCGGAACCTACCACAGTGACAGCGACCTGCAGCTGGATCGCATCTCCGTGTACTACAGTGAAGTTACAGGTGGCAAATATGTTCCTCGTGTTATCTTGGTGGATCTAGAACCCGGGACCATGGACTCTGTTCGCTCAGGTCCTTTTGGGCAGATATTCAGACCAGACAACTTTGTTTTCGGTCAGTCCGGGGCAGGCAACAACTGGGCCAAGGGCCACTATACAGAGGGGGCTGAGCTGGTTGACTCAGTCCTGGATGTGGTGAGGAAGGAGGCTGAGAGCTGTGACTGCCTGCAGGGCTTCCAGCTGACCCACTCGCTGGGTGGGGGCACAGGCTCTGGAATGGGCACCTTGCTCATCAGCAAGATCCGAGAAGAGTATCCTGACCGCATCATGAACACCTTCAGTGTGGTACCCTCACCCAAAGTGTCTGACACGGTGGTCGAGCCCTACAACGCCACCCTCTCCGTCCATCAGCTGGTAGAGAACACGGATGAGACCTACTGCATTGACAATGAGGCCCTGTACGACATCTGCTTCCGTAACTCTCAAGCTGACCACGCCAACCTACGGGGACCTGAACCACCTGTCTCAGCCACCATGAGCGGTGTCACCACCCGCCTCCGCTTCCCTGGTCAGCTCAGTGCTGACCTCCGCAAGCTAGCCGTCAACATGGTGCCCTTCCCACGTCTCCACTTCTTCATGCCCGGCTTCGCACCTCTGACCAGCCGTGGAAGCCAGCAGTATCGGGCCCTCACTGTGCCCGAACTCATCCAGCAGGTCTTTGATGCCAAGAACATGATGGCCGCCTGTGACCCCCACCATGGCCGTTACCTCACCGTGGCTGCTGTCTTCCGTGGGCGGATGTCCATGAAGGAGGTAGATGAGCAGATGCTCAACGTGCAAAACAAGAATAGCAGCTACTTCGTGGAATGGATCCCCAACAACGTCAAGACAGCAGTCTGCGATATCCCACCTCGTGGCCTCAAGGTGGCAGTCACCTTCATCGGCAACAGCACGGCCACAGGAGCTCTTCAAGCGCATCTCGGAGCAGTTCACGGCCATGTTCCGGCGCAAGGCCTTCCTGCACTGGTACACAGGCGAGGGCATGGACGAGATGGAGTTCCCTGAAGCCGAGAGCAACATGAACGACCTTGTCTCCGCGTACCAGCAGTACCAGGACGCCAACGCAGAAGAAGAGGATTTCGGTGAGGAGGCCGAAGAGGAGGCCTAAGGCAGAGCACCATCACCTCAGGCTTCTCCGTTCCCTCAGCCTTCTTCCTCAGCTGCCCCTGTCCTCTCCCTCAGAATTGCATTTTCCGCCTCTGTCTCATTTTATTTTGTTTTGTTTTCCTTTTTTGGAGGGGGGATCCTAGAACAGTGCCTGGCACATAATAGGCGCTCAATAAATATTTGTTGTTTGTTGAATGTCTCCTCTCTTCCACTCTGGGAAACCTAGATTTCTGCCATTCTGGGTAGCCCTGTATTTCCTTTTGGTGTCCACTTCTCCCATCTGTCCAGTTGATATTTCCCTTTGTTTTTTAAGATAATTCTCCAAGAAGCTGGGTCTCATCAGATCCCATTTAGAACCATGTGCTGAAAACCCAGTAGATGGCCACCATCCTAAGCCCATGTGGTAGCCCAGGGGAAAGGAAACCAAGTTACCTCATAGCAGTAGAGGTACCTATAAGGAAGGGGTAGGGTTTTCTATTCTAGAGCAGTTTTGGAGAGGGATATTCAGGCTATTGAGTCCTAATTTCCAGGAATTTCCCTGCTCCTCTCAGATTCGGGAGAGGTGTTGACAGTATTATCTCTATTTTTCATCTTCTTCCAAGCTCTGTTCTGAGCTTTTTTTTTGCAGGGGTCTGCCCCACTCTGTTAAACAGGATCCTCCCTCTCCTACATAACCTCCTTCGTACGTTGGATTCCTTCCTTTGCCCCTGGTTGGAGAAGGGGGCCAAGAGGGGGAAGCGGGACCAGCCTCCAGAAAGGCCCGCCCCCTCCCCACCTTTTCTTAGCAAACACGCAGCTCTGCTGTGTAGGTATGGAAAGGTGTGTATTGCCACCTAAATCTTCTGAATCATTCTTCCAGAGAGGGGACAAGGAGACCCCCCCATCTTGGGCAACATCTCATTTCTTCCTCTTGCCATTCCCTCCCCCCGCCCTTGGCCTCATCCTGTCCTGCACTTCAAATTGCTATTTTGTGTTGAACTTGCTTTTTTTCATACTGAAAAGATAACATTGCCCCAAGAGCCAAAAATAAATGACAACTGAACCCCCAAAAAATAAATAAATAAAAAATAAAATAAAATCTTTAAAAAAATGAAATGCCAAGTGTTGGAAAAGATGTATACATCTGGAACTCTCCTACATTGTTGGTGGAAATGCAGAGTGGTGCAGCCACTGGAAAAGTCTGTCAGTACCTTAAAAATTGAAATATACACCTACTGCATGAAATTCCATTCTCAGGTATTTACCTAAGAGATATGAAAACATATGTCCACACAAAGATTTGTACACAAATGTTCATAGCAGCATTATTCATAATAACCAAACAATAGAAACAACTCAACTATCCATCAACTGGTTAATGTATAAAAAAATAAGGCATATGTTTTTGATAGAATACAACTCAGCTAATAAAAGAGTATAATTATTGGTATATAGAACAATGTGGAAGAATCTCAAAAACATAAGGGCAAGTAAAAGAAACCAGACACAAAAGACACATGAAATATGAATACAAAATTCTGGAAAATGCAGAAATATAATAGCAGAAAGCAGGTGTTTGCCTTGTGGCTGGAGATGAGGGCCAGTTTGACTGCAAAGGGACGCAGGAGAATTTGGGGGGTGATTAAACTGTTCTAAAATTTGATTCCAGTGGTGGTTGCACATCTTGATATATTTACCAAAACTCATACAGCCTTACACTTATAATGGGTGAATTTTATGTTCTATAAATATGCTTCGATAATGATTTGAAGGGTGTATACATTAAATCTCAAGGTGGTTTCTTTTATAAAAAAAAGGATTGTTATTTAGCAAATAAATTGTTGCTGATATGCATCAGTTTAAAACGCAAAAGGGGCGCCTGGGTGGCTCAGTTGGTTGAGCCTCTGACTCTTGATCTCAGCTCAGGTCTTGATCTCAGGTCATGGGTTTGAGCCCTACTTAAAAAAAAAAAAAAGCCTAATAATTCATTTTCTATAAAACATAATTGTCTTTGTTCAGTACAAAATCTACAATCATTTTGTAAATTTGAGAGCTATCATGATTTGAGTAATAGACTAGGAATTGTGGGATTATTAATTTAAAGTAATAGTAAACAATAAAAAAGTAAAGTTTCCAGTAAAACTCGTTTACTTGAAGTTTATTTGAAGTTTGATTGTCTCTTAATCTCATACATCTGTAACAAACTTAGGAATGTGTAAGTATGTTTGTACAGCTAATTTTGAGATCACATCTATATATTAAAATTATAGACATTTTTGAGGTAAGTGTTGGTCAAGTTACTGTGAAAAACATAGTACATTATTTGCCAAAATGAATAGAATATACAGGGAATAAAAATTTATAAATGAATAAATCTATATTTAGCTGTTTATTTTCCATCAAATTTGCCACCACTGTTGTCATCTATCATTAGAAGAATAATATATTTTTTATTTACTTCTGATTCTGAACCAAAACTTCTAATCATATGACTATAGGAGCAGTCCAAAAGGATGGCATTTCTGTTAACAAAGAAATGAACACATTACCAACCATTGATAATACATTTCACAAATGGTTTTCTGGAAAAAGTTTATCATAGTAACAGTCATTTAAGAAGAAATATAACAATCATTTAAGATTCAAAATAACAATTTCCAAGGCTATATATTAAAAAAAAAAACCCTTTTTCCTTTTTAGATAAATATAACAGATTAATTTGCAGTTTTAAATATTATCTTCAAAATGCCATTTATTTATGAGTATTGCCTTGAAAGAAGTCATTGGCCTCTTAGATCAAAATATAAAGCAAGCTTAAAGAATTAGGGAAGATGAAATACACTCTGTAGTCCTATGCAATGGCACCTCTGCAAGATGTTTATCCATACGACAATACCTCTGCTAGAAGTTCGTTGGACAATTTATTTACGGGTACACAGACAAGAATTATTTTGCATTGCTATCAGTTATCTGCAATTTATAGAGTTGTGACATAGCTCAAAGGCAATGAAAGACTCAGAACCTCCCTATAATCGGAATCATATAACCTAGAAGAGTATGCTCTAAATGCTGCATAGTTCTCCATGAAAGCACATTTTTCCCCCTACAGTTCTAGGAAGGGGCTATTTACTCAGATGAGCAAACTATTTGTTCAGCTAAATTTATTGTAACAAAGTCGCTGAGGGAAACACTGACATTATTTATTGGTTCATAGAATTATCTTCCTGGGAAAGAATTTCCTGGAGTAAAAATGTAAGTCATGTTGATACAGATGACCTTAGTTCTCGATACTAATAGTTAAGCTATATGGGGGCAGGTGGTCTCAATTTTCTTATTATTTGCGGTCCTGCAATTTTTCTATCTACCTAACCCAGGAGGATTTTTCTATACCAAGGAGGAGTTGAAGTGAGGAAAGCTGTCATCCTCGATTTCCCACCTCTCCATATTTGAAATGCTTCATCTGTCTCCTAAGGGCCTAGTATTTTGGAAGGCAAAAACTAGAAACAAACATTTAGGTTATTTACCAGGTGCTTCCTCTGAACAATGGGATACATGAATTTTTTGTTTTGTTTTTGTTTTTGGTGGGGAATGAAGTTACTGACAGTGAGGACAAAGGGAAAGGGAATGGGAGAGGAGGGTTGGTTTTTTTTTAAAGATTTTATTTATTCATTTGAGAGCGAGGATGAGATAGAGAGAGCATGAGAGGGGGAAGGGTCAGAGGGAGAAGCAGACTCCCGCTGAGCAGGGAGCCTGATGCGGGACTCGATCCCGGGACGCCAGGATCATGACCTGAGCCGAAGGCAGTCGCTTAACCAACTGAGCCACCCAGGCGCCCGAGGGGAGGATTTTTTTTAAAAAAAAATTTATCTTGCTACATTCTTACAGATGTGATGTATAGAGAAGAAAGATATCCAATAGATGAGTTTTATATGTTTTACGTGAAGATGTTTTTAATGTGCTAATCTATTTTATAGTGTTTTAAGAAAAGTAGTTCACCAAGTCCCTACCTACCCCAGCAATCTGAATGTCTCAGTATTTTCTATCCTAATCCTTTCTTCATTCCCAAGATTCACTGGGATTTTCTTTCCGCTGCCTCCATAATTATGGATACTAGGAAATAACTCCAACACCCTCCTCACCCTTTTTTCTAATCTCTAGATGTTTACAGTGTCTTTCTTATCATGCTGGGCTGTAATGATCTACCTTGCATGTAGGTTCCTTCATCTAAAACAACATATTCCAAACAGGAAACAAACAAGTGAGGTGCTTTTTTCAGATTGCAGGTTCTGTAAATGATTTAATTCTTTATCCTCTTTCATTCAAAATCTTAGATCAAATTTACTTGAATCAACTGATATCTTTATTTTTCTATTGGTAAATGTGATGCTTCATAGCTACTGAAAGTCATCAAGAAACAGGGCTGTTTTTTGAGAAAAGTAATCCAATGACTGGGGCGTTGGGGAGGTCCTTATCTTTTCTCTTTACTGCCTACAGTAGTTCCCTGCAAAAGTACTAAAAGGTTCACCTATTTTATGTATTAATGTAGTATCTATTGATGTATTAATGGATTTATTAATACTACCAGAGGATTTTTCTGAATTTAGAGTTTTACTGTATGCATGCATACATACATACACATTTACACACATTTTGGATTTCTGAATCAAGCAATCAAACTTAAAAGTTGGACTCTTATTTAAAAATAAAACCTTGAATAAATTTAATTCCAATTACTGAATGTTTAAAATACTCATTATTCCCAAAAAGAAAATTTTTATGATCTTTTTTTTTAAAGATTTTATTTATTTATTTGAGAGAGAGAGAGAACGAGAGATAGAAAGCACGAGAGGGAAGAGGGTCCGAGGGAGAAGCAGACTCCCCGCTGAGCAGGAAGCCCGATGTGGGACTCGATCCCGGGACTCCAGGATCATGACCTGAGCCGAAGGCAGTCGCTTAACCAACTGAGCCACCCAGGCGCCCGATCTTTTTTTTTTTAAAGATTTTATTTATTTATCTGAGAGAGAGAGTGAGATAGAGAGAGAGAGCCTGAGAGGGGGGAGGGTCCGAGGGAGAAGCAGACTCCCCGCTGAGCAGGGAGCCCGGCACTGGACTCGATCCCGGGACTCCAAGGATCATGACCTGAGCCGAAGGCAGTTGCTTAACCAACTGAGCCACCCAGACTTCCCAATTTTTATGATCTTGATGGACAACATGATCACATGGATACTGAAGAGAAGTAACTTCTCCTTGATCATTGCTGAATCTCAAAGGCGGCAGAGGCATTAACTCAAGCATTTGAATTACTTTGTTACAAGATTGTAGTTGTGTATCCCCATAGAAAATACAGGTTTCTTCTTTAATGTTTACCTTCAACACCAAATGTTTCTGTATAACATTGCATTAGATAACATTAGATATAATGGGTACTTCAAAAATTACTTGTGTAGATTTAACTAATGTTTATTGAACATCTACTTAGAAACAAATGTCTTCAGCTCTTGGGTCTCATTCAATCTGATCCTCAAAACATCAATCAACCCTATTATGAACTGAATGGTGTCCTCCCCAAATTCATATATTGAAGTGCTAACCACTAGATACCTGAAAATGTGGATGCATTTGGAGAGAGGGTCCTTAAAGAAGTAACTGAGTTAGGGACGCCTGGGTGGCTCAGTTGGTTAAGCGACTGCCTTCGGCTCAGGTCATGATCCTGGAGTCCCGGGATCGAGTCCCGCATCGGGCTCCCTGCTCGGCAGGGAGTCTGCTTCTCCCTCTGACCCTCTCATGCTCTCTATCTCATTCTCTCTCTCAAATAAATAAATAAAATCTTTAAAAAAAAAAAGAAGTAATTGAGTTAAAATGAAGTTATTAGAATGGGCTCTAACCCAAAATGACTGGTGTCTTTGTAAGAAGAGGAGATTAGGACGCATGCACATAGAGGGAAGACCATGTGAAGACACCATCCAAATTATGCAAGGAAAGAGGCCTCAAAAGAAACTAACTAACTCTGCTGACACCTGGATCTCACACTTCTAGCTCCAGAACAGTGAGGAAATAAATTTCTGTTGTTTAAGCTGCCTAATTTGTGATACTTTGTTATGGGAACTCCAGCAAACTAATGCACCTGTAGAGGTATAAACATTTCTCCGTAGACACTAATGGCTCTAGAAGTTTCTAAGCTAAGAAGAGGTCACACCAGGATTGAAACCCAGGTCTTCTAAATCACAATTCTAGTGCTTTCTCTAATACAAAACCATAATTTGTGGTTTAATGGAAAGAGGGCTTTGGAAAGCATTTAGGTACCAATGTAGAAGAAGACACATACATTAGACAGATAATGTTAGCTGCTGCATCCAGGAAAACCTCACAATTACTCTCCTTCTGTTCTTGGCTGCAAATCCAGCCCAGCTTGATCCCCCAATTGGCAGGCTTGGACCTCAGCTGGGTAACAAGAAGAAGCTGGCCCATGAATATGGAAGGTGGGAGGACTTTGGATTGTGGCAAATAAATAGAGAATTAGTTGCACATGTTTCTTTGTTGGTGTAAGAATTAAAAAGCATACGCATGCTGCACAATTATAGTTAGAATTAACAATTCATTTTTTCATATTCAGCTTAGCCTTGTTTTCAAGTTGTTTCATGCAACTAATACCCATTTCTATTCATTGATCCATAAAGTACACATAGACATTTAAAAAAGTACAAGCCATGGTTTACCTATTTTGGTTTTCTTCATATGAAGAAAGAGGAAAGCTTCTTTGAAGTGGGCAAATATCGATTTAAAAAAGAGTTAGAGGGGTGCCTGGCTGGCTCAGTCAATAGAGCATGCAACTCTTGATCTCCGGGTCATGAGTTTGAGCCCCATGTTAGGTGTGGAGCCTACTTAAAATAAACAACAACAACAAAAAGGAATTAGAGACCATATACAAGCGAACAAGCAACATTATTTTATTTTTAGAAAAAGTATTTGAATAATATGTAATTTTGAAATTAAGAACATTCAATAACAACAATAAGCTTAAATTTCATAAGCAATGCAAATATGATTAGGAGATGTGAGTGAATAAATATAAATAGTGAATAAAAATAAATAGGTAGAAGTGGAGGTAAAGAAAGAGATGGCAGGAGGTAACACGGAGATTTAGTTCTGAAACTACAATTCCCAACTGCATTTTAAAAGGCAAACCGTAGCGATTCTCACACAGCTCTGCATGCGACGTTCTTTCTCCACCTCCTCTTTTCCTTTGCCACTTACCTCTCAGGTCCCAGTTTGTATATCTCCTTTGAGGACTAATTAGACTTAATTAGGTGTCCCTGTTATTCACACCTATAGCCTTTGAGGCATCTTCTTTATAACAGTTGTCACATTTGTTAGTACCTGTTCCATGTCTCTTTTCTAGAATAGAATGTAAGCTCTGCTATGGCTGTGACCATATTTGCCTTGTTCACTGCTGAATCACCAGCAGCTAGCAAACTTCCCGGCACATAGAAGGCACTCAGTAGGTGGTAAGTGAATGAAAAGATAAGAAATTCATACTTTCTTTGTATCTTCAAGGCCAAAGTAAGTTTGTTTCTCAAAGTACTTTTTGAAGGCAAAACTGAGCTCCACAATATTCCCCATGCCAGCTTTCATGTGATAATAAATGAAATGATTACAAAAAGAAATAGAGAACGGTGTACTTTTCCTTAATTTCTGGCATTATCACTTTCTGTTTTTTTTTTTTAAGATTTATGTATTTATTTGAGAGAGAGAGAGTGGATGCGAGCTGGAGGAGGGGCAGAGAGAGAGGGAGAGAGAGAATCTCAAGCATACTCTCCACTGAGCAGGGGCCCAATATGGGGCTTGATATCAAGACCCTGAGATCATGACCTGAGCTAAAACCAAGAGTCGGACACACTTAACTGACTGAGCCACCCCCCCGCCCCCCACCCCCCCCCCACCCCAGGATCCCTGGCCTTATCACTTTCTGTTGAAGCTCCATGAAGGAGACTATGTTTTTACTCACTACTCTGTTACCTAGAGGAGTTCCTGGCATATAGCAAGTTCAATTATACAGATGCACACATATCTCTTATAACAAAAACATACTGGAGAAAATACTGCTAAACATCAATAAAAATCCAGGCAGAAATATTAAAGAGTAATGACCAGGATGCAAAAAAGATCACAAATATGTCAAACTTTAATTTGACTTCGTTTTCTGGGAGCTAAAGTGGAAAGTGAGACAATTTCTTAGTTATTATTACCAGAAAAAAGAATTCTTTAGAGGTAGCAAAACTTTCCTAGTACAGTTTGATTTCTTTGCAAATGTGGGGCTCAATATAGAATTCACTGAAGTAGGAGACAAAGTTTCCAAGAACATTCCTACATATCACATGATAGTCAGATGTCATAGCGCTGCTGATAAAAGCCACCACGGACATGACATTACAATGCAATTCAGTGAAAACTACTCTTTGGGTCAAGGGGCAGAATTGGTCAAATGTGCAGCCTACTGGCTGCCCAAGGTTAGAATACCTAAAGCAAGGTTCCTAAAGATCCCTCCTGGCAGATGCTACATGAGGGGGAAAAAAAGGCTGCATTTTTAAGATGCCATTTTAGATGCATATACCTTAAGAACTTGTGAGGGTTAAATGAGAAAATCCATGAAAAATATCTGGCACATATAAAACTTTCAATAAGTTTTAGCCATTATTTCCCATTGAATGATCACATACATAAAGGGTGTTTTTCTGACCCAAACCCTCAATATCATTGTACATTAGTGGACTACCAGTTTCCACTTTACCACTGGCAACAGGATCATTAATGCCTCATACCTAAGCAGATCAGACAATCAATTCTGAATAAACCAATGTAGGTAATCCACTCTTAAGCCTCTAGTCCCCCGAACACATCCAATACTAATTTCTGTATCAATTAGTGTTTCATTAGAGAAGTAGAACTATTATTAGTGATATGGAATAACAGGATTTTTAAAATAGAAATTTACCTTATATGATTTGGGTAGCTGGTAGATAAGTTTAAGTAAGGCTGTAGCCCAAAGTTGTTGTAAGTCAATAGGGCCAGCAGTTGGGGAAAAGCGTAAGTGGGAAGTGACAGAGAGGGCAAGGACACACTGGAACCCACAAGGACATATGGAACCCATGAAGACGAACAGGAACTTGCATCTGTCCCTCACTTTCTCTAATGTTGGTGATGTCGGTGGCCTATAGAAGGATCTGGCACCCTTCACCATGAAACTACACATGCACCTGGCCCAGCACTCATGGAATTTGAAAATAAAAGATATTAAAAGAGTCAGCGCTGTGAACTGTGTAAGACTGTTGAATCACAGACCTGTACCTCTGAAAAAAAAAAAAAAGGAAGATAGTAGGAAGGGAAAAATGAAGGGGGGGGGGAACCAGAGGGGAAGATGAACCATGAGCGACTATGGACTCTGAGAAACAAACTGACGGTTCTAGAGGGGAAGGGCGTAGGCAGATGGGTTAGCCTGGTGATGGGTATTAAAGAGGGCACGTATTGAATGGAGCACTGGGTGTTATACGCAAACAATGAATCATGGATTGCTACATCAAAAACTAATGATGTAATGTATGGTGATTAACATAACATAATAAAATTTTAAAAATGTAAATCACACACACAAAAAGAGAGATACTGAAGGAAGAGGCTTAGCAGCTGCCTTATACCAACAAATTAAGACAGCAGATCAATGACAAAGAGTGTGAGATGGCATGGCTGCCCTACACCACCCTTCAGAGTACACTATATTACCTCTGTCTTCCAAGTATCATGCAAATGTCTTTTGTGGCCACTCCTAAAATGGTACCATGAAGAGAAGAGAACTTTAGGAAACTTAGCTCCAGCTTTGTAATGTGACAGTACAAAAATACCACACCTATAATTGTACTTTAATTTATGAAGATATTTAAAATACTTTGGATATAGCTCTCGGCCTTAGCCCCATCTTCTTGGAAACCTCCGCTCCATGAGAGCCAAGTGGAGGAAGAAGCAAATGCGCAGGCTGAAGCCTAAAAGAAGAAAGATGAGGCAGAGGTCCAAGTAATCCGTTAGCTTGTGCACCCATGGAAGCCACAGAAGCAGAAATAAGGAAAGACAGAGGCCAGGGATGCTGGTGCAAATTGTTGGACGGCATGCCTACTTTCTAGAGCTTGATTGAAGGGATCTAGAACATCCATCGCCATCTGATCACAATGATCACCTTTGAGAGACCCACCCTGCTTATACCAAACTGTCCCTTTTGGTCCTTTGTCCTGGAACTGTAACTTTCAGGACTAATTCTGATTTCATTTGTGGCTGAATGTAACATGTGTACAATAAATCATCTTTTCTGTTGTCTTAGCTGAAGAAAAATATAAAAATTTATTTTCTAATATTTAGATCTCTGTGATCAGCTTTTTTTTTGCATTATTTCTATAAATATTTTGTTTGGGATAGTTTAAGGTAATTTTATGAAGCTCTTGGTTTAAGAATGAATTGGGGTTTTCTCCTACAAAAAGTAGTATAGGGGCGCCTGGGTGGCTCAGTCGGTTGGGCATCTGCCTTTGGCTCCGGTCGTGATCCCGGAGTCCTGGGATCGAGCCCTGCATCGGGCTCCCTCCTCTGCCAGAAGCCTGCTTCTCCCTTTCCCACTCCCCCTGCTTGTGTCCCCTCTCTCACTGTGTCTCTCTCTGTCAAATAAATAAATAAAATTAAAAAAAAGCAGCAGTATAAAACTTGTCTGTGTTGAAACACACTTGCCATATGCAGGCCCATTCACCTAAATGAGCCAATTCCTTTGAATATTTTTGCAATGTTTTTCAATTATTTGTTCTGCATCCAATTTTACTCTAAACCAAATGGAAAGCATTGTTTTCTGTAAAAGGTTTATAAATCAATGGAAAGATTTGAGGTGATGATAGCAATATCAACTCAATTATGTTATATACAGAGTTCTTTTTATTTAAAATAATCCCAAAACATGGTCTCCACACAAACCTCCTCCCTCGATGTTAGAATTAGTCAGAATTGATTGACAAGAAGTTTCATATTTAATTTCTTAAATCCAATAAATTATTAGTAAATTATCAATAGTATTTTTTATTTAAATTCAATTAACCAACATATAGTAAGTGTTCAATAATTCATCAGTTGCTTATAATACCCAGTGCTCATCACATCACATGCCCTCCTTAATGCTCATCATCCACTTACCCCATCCCTCCACCCACCTTATCTTCAGCAACCCTCAGTTTGTTTCCTAGAGTCAGGAGTCTCTCATGGTTTATCTCCTTCTCTGATTTCTTCCCATTCAGTTTTCCCTCCCTTCCTTTATGGTCCTCTGTGCTGTTTCTTATATTCCACATATGAGTGAAACCATATGATGATTGTCTTTCTCCAGTTCCATCCATATCGATGTCAATGGTAGGTATTCATCCTTTCTGATGGCTGAGTAATATTCCATTATATATATGAACCACACCTTTATCCATTCATCTGTTGATGGACATCTTAGGTCCTTCCACAGTTTGGCTATTGTGGACATTGCTGCTATGAACATTGGGGTGCAGGTGCCCCTTCAGATAGCTACATTTGTATCTTTGGGGTAAATACCTAGTAGTGCAATTGCTGGGTCATAGGGTAGCTCTATTTTTAACTTTTCGAGGAACCTCCATACTGTTTTCCAGAGTGGCTGCATTCCCACAAACAGTGTAGGAGGGTTTCCCTTCAATAAATGGTGCTGGGAAAATTGCACAGCCACATGCAGAAGAATGAAATTGGACCATTTCCTTACACCATACACAAAGATATACTCAAAATGGATGAAAGACCTAAATGTGAGATAGGAATCCATCAAAATCTTAGAGGAGAACACAGGTAGCAACCTCTTTGACCTCGGCCACAGCAACTTCTTGCTAGACACGTCTCCAAAGGCAAAGGAAACAAAAGCATAAACAAACATTGGGACTTCATCAAGATAAAAAGCTTCTGCACAACAAAGGAAGCAGTCAACAAAACTAAAAGGCAACCTCTGGAATGGGAGAAGATATTTGCAAATGACATATAAGATAAAGGGCTAGTATCCAAGATCTATAAAGAACTTATGAAACTCAACACCCAAAGAACAAATAATCCAGTCAAGAAATGGGCAGAAGACATGAACAGACATTTCTCCAAAGAAGACATCCAGATGGCCAACAGACACATGAAAGAATGCTCCAGATCACTCGGCATCAGGGAAATCCAAATCAAAACCTCAATGAGATACCACCTCACACCAGTCAGAATGGCTGAAATTAACAAGACAGGAAACAACAAATGTTGACAAGGATGTGGACAAAGGGGAATCCCATTACTAATGGTATTTCTTAATGAGAATCAATATATTATTTAATTTCTTAACACAATTCCCTGACATTAATTTCTTAATTCTCTGACTATATTTCCATTTTTTTCCATATCTCTGATCCTCTCTTTAGTGTAAGCAGTAGAATGACAACTCAAAATGACAATGATATGATGTATTCAATAAGAGTTCCACTGGTAAAGCCAGATCATACATCTCCCAACCGCCACCCATTCCCTCCTTCCTCTTAACATCTCCCAACCCTCCCACACAGCTGAATAAGTGTTGAGAAAAACAGCATAGTAAACATTTAGTTATAAACTATTAGAAATTAATGAACATTAAGTCCACTGTTTCTAACCTGCCCTCTTGTCATTTTTCTTCTGGTTTTAACTATAAGGTAGACTGGCCTTAAGTCAAACTTTGAAGAACTAGGAAAAAAAATTGTACTGACTTAAAAAAAAATCATCTGATGAAATCATGATTCATTTTATTATGTAAAGGAATGTAAAATACATACAGATAACGTTATTTAATGTAAACACTCCAACAGTATATCCCCCATGTGTTTCATTCTACCAGCAACCGATGGCTAATAAAAATGAGATTCTGGAATAGTTTTCCACTTGCATCATTTGGAGAAAAAAATGTCTATAAGGACTTTCTGATGTTTTTATAAACACAGCACTGATTATACATAACTGATATGACTCTAACATAATGGTTGGCAACCCCTGACTAGCTTCTTCTAATTTCCTAACAAAATGCTTATATAGAATCTGTATGATTAATTTCCATTTGCTTTCCATTCCACATTCACACAATACTTTCAGTAAATCTTCTTCTTAAGTTTCAAGCAGGTGCCTGTAAGTTCCTTGTTGTAAATGCAATGAAATAACGAAAATATTACTCACCCAAATTAAGGGAGGATGTTTCCCCTTGGAAAAGAGTTGGAATGTATTGGGCTACAACTGGATTATAATTCTCAATGGGAGGGAGGGCTCTGTTGGCAAGGGGAGTCAACTTCTGGATTCAGGAGCCTTTAAACTTTAAACAGTAGCAGAGTGTAGCAAAGACAGCTCTGATTGAAGAGATGAATAAAAGGGTTAGCAGGTAGCTGGTGAAATTCTGTGAGAAACAATGTGTCATTCTTCAAATTTTTCAAAGAAAATAATTGGATTTTTCATGGAACCTAGTAATGGGTAGAGTTTTCCACTAAAGTAGAGCAGGAAGTAGAATCCAAATGTCCATAAAATTTAGGGGTGGACAGAAGACCAGGAGCCTAAGGAGTGAGGATAGGAAATCAGGAATTCTCTGAAGTTGTAGGCAGGACTTTGGTTGTGAAATTAGAGATGATGGAGGCAAGAGTTGGAACTAGTTTAACCTAATTTTCAAAGGGAAGTTATGCCAGTTATTTCGCTATTGTCTCTTAACTTTAAACCCATTCTCATGACTCTTGTGATGTTCTGCAAACCGCATTACTGCTTTGCCCCCAGGTCTCCATTAGGATCTCTGGATAGACGGCACCTGAGGGAGAGTGCACTTCTTCCAGCTACACTTCTTCAAACTGGTATGGCATTTTGTTACAGAAGCAGCAGCTGAATCCAGTTTGCAGTTTCTCTAATGTGCAGAATTTATTGTTTTCCTTCAGACACATCAGCACCAACCAGCTGGTTCCCCCTCCTAAGAGGTCTGGGTCCTTGTCTGAGGTCAGAGATAACAGCATCAGCTCTGTCCTCATAGGCTGAGTTACAACTGAGGGGAGAGTGGCCCTTCCTGTAAGCTATTTGCAGTGATCATGGCAAATAAGGGCACATCCATGGAATGCAAAAAAAAAAAAAAAAAAAGCTTATTAATAATACCATGATAGAGATTCTGAGAATGGGTCTTTCTTGAGATATGAGAGAGTCAGAGAGGACTTGCTGATGGGGAGGGTTCCTGTCTGTCTGGGCTGGGCATATTTGGCCGCCTTAGAAGGGACAATTTGATTCCAGCCTCTCGTCTCCCTTCCCCTCTCTAAATAATCCAGCCAAGCAAAGAAGCAGTATCCCTCAAAGGGGCTTTAGAATAAATTACTCCTACATCTGTAGGCTTATGGCTCGTGGGCCAAATCCTACCCGCAGCCTGTACGGCCAGTAAACCAAGAATAGTTTTTACTTTTTTAAATAGTTGAAAAAAATCAAAAGAAGAGTATTTTGTGACACATGAAAATTATACAAAATTCAAAATTCAGCATCCATAAATAAAGTTTTACTGGATCACAGCCACACTCCTTCGTTTAGATGTTACCTATGGCTACTTTCATGCTACAACAGAAGAGTTGAGTAGTGTGACAGAGACTGTGTGGTCCACAAAGCTGAAAATATTATGTGGCCCTTTACAGGAAAACTTTGCAAGCCTTGCTGTAGGAGAAAGACTAAAGTAGAGGATGAGGTGTAAGGAGGAGACAGATTGGGATTAGCCTTTGGGGAAGATGAGTTAAGATGCCAAAAGTGGATACTGTGTTCTTGTGTCTTCTTAGCTGTCCCTCTGAGAGATTGTGTAATAGGTTTATCAGAATGCTAGCTATTTTCTTCAGAAGAAAATAAAAAGAGATGGTGAAAATTTATTGGAATTTCAGGGGACTCCTCTCTGTGAGATAACTAGTTTGAAGGGGAGACAAGACTACATTTTTCAGTGGGCTGTGTGCTGGGTCACCCTTGGGGCACACAGGTGTTCAAAAGTAGTAATAGACATGGCTCTGAGAGAGGAGGGAGTTAATGATAGAATAAACAGGATGGTGACGGAATGTTGTATGGTGTGATGATCTTGGGGAACCCTTATTCTTCCTTATCAAATTTCCCTAACAGGGAAGAAATTTCTGCTCATCTTTCCAAGAAGGAGTTGTATGACACTGAAGACTTTTGATTTCTTTCCCTTTGATTTTCCCTGAAAGTAATCCCTTTACCAGCGGCTGGGGTTACCGTGCTTTCAAAACAAGATACAGGTTCAATTGTGCCTTTCTTTCTCTCTTGCCATGGCTGTCTCATGGCTCACTAAAAGGCAGTGGGCTTTCCTCTGCTTCCTACCCCAAGATGGTGAGCATACTTGGATCAGGACCTATCTCAGAATGCTTTCCAAAGGCAGTCTCTCCAGTCCTTTGACTCTAATGTGAGACAAGCTTTAGCTTGGCTGGGTATATGAAGTCGTATTTGTAAGCTAACTTTCTCCACAGACAAGTCTCAGGGTGCGATTTACAGAGAGCTAATTCCTAGTCTTATTTTCAGTCTAGTTTTAGTAGTAATCCCCACATTTTGTGGGATATTAGATACTAATTGACCCAGTAGAAGATGGGTGATTCACATTCCATGGCCTTCAACACTCATGACCATAAATTTAGAATGACTGCGAACATCATGATATGTTTGGTGTTTGGATTTCCTCAGGAAGATGATAAGGGGCAGACTTTGTGCTAGGTAGGTATGAAGACAAACTTAAATGGAATGTAGAGAGCAAGAACTCGGTTTCTGTTCAGATGTCTAGTATCTTCATATTCTGTAAGCTGGAACTGTTGACTTCTGTCTCATAGCCCATCATAATAGCCCCAGATACGCAGAGCTCGAAATGGAGAAAGTAGATATTTTCCAAACCCACTCCCTTGAATCACAGGGTTACCTTATCTTAGCTCAGTTTACTTTATGTTTTAAGGACATCATCTTCCTCACTGCAAACAGACCTTGGTGCATAGTTCTAAGATTGATCTGGATTCATGTTCATTCATTTATTTTATATTTCCAAAGTCTTTGTGTGTGTATGTGTGTATACAAACACTATATTTGCTTTGTCTCCCTTTAAACCCTAGTTCCTTCTTTTATTCATCGACCTCAAGAGGAGTGACTTGGAATATGTACATTGAAGCAGTAATTCTCAACTTGCCAAAAGGTATAGAATTAGATCTGCGTATATTAGAATTTAGAATAAGGGAGGTTCTGCAGGAATTATACTATCTACCTCACAGGATACATATCATGTACCTACAGGAAACATAATGTATATTATGTTATCATGTACTAGGAATGATACTAGATTCTTTGTCTCATTTAATCTTGACTGGTGTGTGTGTATATCATATATATAAAATAAGACAGACTCTAGTATCATTCCTGGACCATAATATGCATTTACTACTCTTGTCAATACTGTTCACTGAGAATAGTAAAGATAGATTTATTTTTTTATTTTTATAGATTTTATTTATTTATTTGACAGAGAGAGAGAGAAAGTGCACCAGAGAGCACAAGCTGGGGGAATAGCAGAGGGAGTGGGAGAAGCAGGCTTGATCCCAGGACCCTGGGATTATCACCTGAGCCAAAGGCAGACCACTGACTGGGCCACCCAGGCAGCCCAGTAAAGACAGATTTTTATGGAAAAGGTTTCAGTTAAAAAAATAGAGAATAGTATCTTTTTATTTTTGTAATTAAAAACAGAATAGAAATTGATCTCAAATCTATCTCCTTACTTGATTTCTAGCTTCAATTATGCATATAATTTAATGGACTAAGTCCATATTTCACCATACGCATAAATGTTAGGACTGTAAAGGCCAGTGGAGACCATCAGATACAACTTTTGAATTTTATATACATGCAAATTGAGATGTGGCCTGTTTAAATGGTTCCCAAGATTTTCTGGCTTTTTCCACTTATACACAGATGCAAAAATATCTTGATGAAATCTGGATGTTTAAAGAATATGCATTTTTTTTTTTTGCTTCTTCCGATTTTTGGAAGAATGTTTTCACTTTTAATCTGCATATTAGTTTCTATGCATTCAAACCTCTGTCCTCTTTGACAAGAGGCTATGATGTAAGTAAAAACAAGGCATTCAGAGTTGAAAAACTGACTCTGAATATATTAAACCACTAGAGTGCCTGTAACTGTGGAACTGATTCTTAGAGTTAATCATTACTAATGGTTTTCCTAATGGGGGTTGATTTCTGATAATAACTCTCTAGCCTCTCCATCACTACATCAGCCATGATTAAATGTTGCTTGTGAAAACTTGAGGGTGATTTCTTAGCTCTGACCAACTGACTACTTATTGTATGTTCTGAGAAAGGGGTGTTTTGCTTGGGTGGTAACATTAGGAAAGTGGAAGAAAGTTCTCTAGGCATTTTCAAAATGAATTGAATAGTTCTTTACTTTGTTTCTTTAACTGGTCTGCTAGTCTCATTATGTGAAGGATCATATTATCAGCACATATAATTTCATCTTAATCATTAGAATAGATTCTAAAACAAAAACAAACAAAAAGCCAAACTAGCTCAAAATCAATTTCCTTCAGTAAACCTCCTATAAATAACCATAATTTACCTACTACTTTGAACCATTCAAATGAAATCTCAAAACATGGAATTCCATAAAAATTAAAAAAAATATATTAGTTATTGATCTCTGAATGTGTTATAAGTTTTCCCCAGTTATTTATTTAAAATCTCTGCCTATAGCAGGCAGCTCTGGATTTGAGTCTTGATTCAGTTACTTTCTAGCTGCATATTGGGCTAATCTGTTTGCTTAGCTATAAGGACAAAAGTGGTACCTGTCTCATGGAATTGTTATGAAGGTTGATATAACATATGGAAAGCATGTGGCATAGTGCCTGGTACATAACGACCGCTCAGCAATATCTGTGATAATTATTGTCAGCCCATTTTACTTTTTCATGGGGGCTGTAAAATGTTATTGGGAAGAGCATGGGTCCTGCAGAGGGTCAGTTCTGCGGTCCAGATGGGTACAGCCACTTACTGTGTGCGGCATCTCGAGTAATTTAATTAACCTTTGAGCCATTATTTCCTCATTTCCAAAATGGATATACTCTAGTAATACCCAGTTCACTGGGTTGTCGTGAGGAAAGTGCCTATTATGACCCTTTTCTCACAATCGATATTCAACAAGTTAACATTTACCGTGTATTCCGAGGGCAAGGGAAAGCACAAGGTATCACAGTAAGTTTCCAAAGAAAATAAACTCGTGTTCTCTACCATGGGCAAGGAGAGAAGAAAATGGAACAAATTCAAGCCGACCATGCACAATGAATTGCTGATGATACATATGCAAATTAAAAGTGGGTCTCTAATCCATGTCCATTTATATTTTTCCCAATGTGCGTGCGGAGGAATTTTCAATTAGAGCCTTTTCCCTGATATTTTTAGACGTCAGTAGCTCTCCAAAGCCCAGCTGAAATGTGGGGCTGATTAAAGACTAGAAAAACTGGAGCAGTCACAAACTGTACAGTGGCCAGTGCCACAGAAACTAGGATAAAACCAACCTTTCTAACCAAGAAAGGTTACTCTCCTTCGTCTCGCGGAGGTAAGCGGAAGGGCGAAACGGCGGTCGGGTTGCCCGGGCAGAAGCGACCGCAGAAGCGCCCCTTCCCAGCATCACCAGCTTCCCCATCCCCGTCATGGAGGATTTTCCTCAAGCTTGGTGACTGACCCGAGGCGTGGCGCCCGCACCGGCCCCGCTGACGAGGGGTCACGGCAGCCGGGAGAACTCCAGTCCTCACACGGTTAAACCTCTCCCAAGGAGACTGGCGGAGGGAGGGTCCCCGCCCACGAAAACGAAGATAATATCTCTCCGGCGCCCCGCCCCCAATCCGGGCCGGCCCCCTCCCCCGCTCCCCTCCCCCCCGCCCGACTCCGGACGGACCCACTGGCCGCACCTGCCGGCGCGCACACGCCCCCCGCACGCCGGCCGCCACGCGCGCCAGGCCTCAGAGCCGCCGCCCGCCCTGCCTCAGCCCCTGCGCCGCAGCCGCAGCCACCATCGCCGCCGCCCTCGGCACGCGCCCGCCGCGTCTGGTCCGCACCGCCCTGCCTCGGCGTGGACCAGGGCCGCCCGAGCCGCAGCGCTACTCTCCGTCGCGAGCCGCGGACGCCGCAGCCTAACCGCCGAGCCCGCCGGGAGCGGGAGCTGAAGAGAGCCGGACCCGGGCACGAGGGTGCGCGGGGCCGCCGCCGGCGCGGCGGTTGGCCGTTGCGCTCCGGCTCCGGCGAGAACTGCCTCCGCCTCCGGCGAGAACTGCCTCCGCCTCCTCTTCCTGCGACTTCCTTAGTCCTCAGCATCCTCCTCGCTCTCCTTAAAAGCACCCCCTCACGCCCCACCCGCGGGAACGAGGCCTCGGGAATTCAGGGGAGTGGCTGTGGGGGCGCGTCGCAGCTCCCCGCTCGGCCAGCCCCTCTTCCTAGACATGGTCTGGTTCCCATTGTAAAAGCTGCGCCCTGAAGAGGAGGAGAGTGGTGTTCCCGGCTTGGGGCTGCAGGAATCTGTTCGTGCTGAAGCTCTTGCATTATTTTAGGGTGGGGCGGGGAGGGCCCTGGATTTTGGGGAGTGGGGGTGGGCGGGGAGGAGGACGCGGGGGGGTGGGTGGGGGAGGACTCTGTGAGGGAGCCGGTCAAAGACTATGGGGAAGGACCAGGAGCTGCTGGAAGCTGCCCGCACTGGAAATGTGGCTCTGGTGGAGAAACTCCTGTCTGGCAGGAAAGGAGGGATCCTGGGCGGTGGATCTGGACCCTTGCCCCTGTCTAATCTGCTAAGGTAAGGACGAGAACCAGCTCTGGGATTGCATACCTCGTTCTTACATTGTGATAGATCCATTCTCCTCCTCATGGTTATTGCACCTGGTGGCTGCCAGCGAGTCATTCTTAAATTAGGCAGGAAAACAGACTGTGTGTGTGGAGAGGAGGCATGAGGCTCCCAGTCAGATTGATGCCTTAGATTCTTTGAGTAATTTGAAAAATAGCCTTCCATCAATGCGTCAGTAGCTACTTTTTCTGAGCTGTGGTGCAGAACTTGTACATGTACTAGGGTTGCTGGAAGAAAATCGGTGTTCCACTCGCTTTTCACCAGTATTTATAATATATTTTCAGTGTCGAACCCAGCTTTTTTTTTTTGTCTATTTGAATGAAATTGGTAGAGAAGCTATTGCGTGCATGCAATTACCCTGCAAAGAGCAGCAGCCTTTGGTTGCTGCTACCTTCTCTTGTAGAAGGCATTTGCTGTGCTGTGGGTTATGATCCCACAAAATGAAGCGAGCGAACCTTCTGATGAGAGGTCACCAGTACAGGGTGTGTGTAAAACTTGATGAGACAGGTGAGGCAGTACTTCCAGTTACCTGGACATAGAGTGAAACTTGGTTAGTAGGATGACGGATGTCAGGTCAGGATTGGGATAGTGTATATGGAATATAGTAGAGGGCTTTTAATATGAAAACGTTACGGGTGTGACTAATATTGCTTGGAGACTCTGAGATGACATTTAAAAAAATGTCAAGGTCTTTATTCAGCAGGCAGTACCCTAGAAATAGAAATAGCTGGGTTGATTTGCATATTTGAAAAACTATGAACTTAAAAGTTGAATTGATGGACATTTGTTCATCAATAAATAAGTTAAGAGGGAAGAAGCTTGAAGAATATTCATTAGATAAAATGCAAGCAAAACTCTTTAGTTCATAAAATTATGGCTATTCACTTTGCCCTGGATATTTTTGGAAGCATCAATCATCATTAATATCTTCACCCTAAAACATCTTTTAAGCAACCCAACTGTACTTGTAAAAATTTTAAAAAATCCAAGTGATTTTCTTGGCTTTTAAAAACTCTTTGGTTTTGACAAGTTTAGTACAGACTGCTGGATGATAACATTGTGTCCTTTACTCAGGTTCTTATATGGTGTAGTGGTCAGGCTGTGCAGTTAATTACAATACTGGCTAATAGGGAAAATGAAAACATCTGTATTAGAGTGAAATGAATTTAGTTGGCAAATAGTTGATGGGATTTTAAAAAGCTCCATATGTGATCATCTATACTTGTCAATAGTGACATTTTATTGGAATGATAGTTCAGATCAATGAATTGTGGGACTTTTTTTTGTTGATCTTAGAAGTGATGACTCTTATGTGTACTCTCTTGTTAAGTAATTTTCACTTTAAAATGCAAGTAGACAGTGTGGACATATTTCAGATTATGGCTCTAATGCCAATTTATATAAAAGCAGTTTATCTGGTTACGGCTTTAAAGTTGCAGACAAAAGAAATATGTTTACTAGTTGATTGAATTAGTTGTAAGAATGATTATGGCCAGAAACCTATATTCTGAAAGAGGTTTCTAAGTAATCAATTCTTTTGGAAAAACACTAAGGAATTCTTTGAGAACTTCAGGAAATTTTATTGAGATAAATGGTATTTTAAAAAGCCTATCTTTCTGATAGAAGTTAAAGGTAAACATCTTTTAAATACTTTCTCAGTTGTGCCATTTAAGAAAAGAATAGATGGCAAATTTTAGGAATTGAATAAAATTTCAAAATTGTAACCCACAACATACTTCTTGAATAAGAGGTTTTCCCTTTTGCTGTTTTTTCCAGAGAAGAGTGGTAGCTCTAGAACAGAAATGTGCCTAGAGAACAAAACTAAAAAACGTGGGTTCATTGGAGTAGTTTGAAGTTGTAAAAGTCAAAATCAAAACCAGTAACCTTTAAACTTGAATCTCATACTGAATAAACAACTACATCAATGTCTTTGAAGAAAATGAGGGTTGAAATTGTATTCTTTGGGTGATCCTTTGCATAAAATGAAATTCCTAAGAAGGCACATTTAATTTAGTTGCTACTTTTTTCACAAATGATTGTCATCAGAAATTTATTTACAGAATGATGGAAATGTGGCCTCTTCCTCTTCAAACATAAAGATACTTGGGCATTTTTAAATACTTTGGAATGAATTACGGAATAGATTTGCCACTACCTCCTCCCTGCCTTTATTACATGTGTTGTGTAATAGTCGTGTCAGATCCTGTGGTATTATGTATATCATCTCATTCAATTCTTATATCAGCTTTAACTGGCTGAGCCTCATTTCACAGGACTGAAAAGTTAGGAAGATTAAGGACTTGCCCAAGGTCACTTAATTAGTAATGGCAAAGATCTGAAGTTATGTGATTTAAATTTGCTTTTCCACATCTTAAGTCTTCTTCATTGAATCTGTTTGATTCATGAAAATTTAAGATACTGGCTTAGCCTAACTCTTTCTTTGCTATGAATAATTTGACTTAAAAATCCTTAATTCTTTTCCTAATTACAATAACAAAAAAATCTCATGACAGCCTTTTGAGGGATCACTAGATAAGAACTTTTTGGAAGATGCTTTTGATGACATAATTGCCTACTAAGTGAGTAGTAGCTACCTGCTGGGGAATCAGGTATGCTTGGGTGACACTGCATTTTCAGCAACAGTAAGAATGACCTTCAATAAATATAAAAATCTAAGCGTCACTGTCCTGTTCTATAAAATGGGAATAATAATAGTACCTATCATATAGTTGTAAGAATTAAGTGAAATAGAAAGAAATGAATGCAAAGCATTTAGCACATTGGTATTTATCATTAGTGTTATTATTTCTCCTGCAGCTTTAAAGCACTTCACTCTATTTCTTAAGATCTTGATTAATAACGATTTGTTTCATATTGGACATGGAGTAAATTTCTTTAATAGAATTTCCATTAGAATTACAGAAGGTGCAAATAAAATGGGTCCTTTTATTCAACTTCTGACCTAGAGGAATTACCTGTAACACCCTTTACCAGTTAGTTATTCTAGCCTTGTAAAATCCTTAAGTGACTAGATCATTCCATTTTTCTGGACAGCTCTAATTATTAAAAAAGTTATCCTTATATCGAGTTGAAATCCTCCTCCCTGTAATTTCCAGCAGTTGGTACTAGTTGGCAATGGAGTATAGGTGAAGTTAGATTTTCATGCTTTTCACTATTCTCTTTTTACTTCTTTGCATATTTCCAAATTCTGCAATGACTCCCATAAAGGTGGTGAGCAGAAATGAACAAAATGCACCAAATATCGGTTGACCAGAGTAAATATACTGGGACTTGATATACTGTTGAATTAAAACAACAACAAAAAACAGGTTACAAAATAGCATTTGTAGCATGATCCTTTTTTTTTTTTTTAAAGAAAAAGTAAGTGTGTGTGAAAATTTATAATGTGCATTAAGAAGTCCGGAATGATAAACACCGAAATGTAAAAAGTAGTATTCATCTTTGAGTGGTAGAATTGTGGGTGATCTTTATTTTCTTTTTGCTATCTACATTTTTCAGTATTCTAAAATGAACATGTATTATGTAATCAGAATAGCAGCTATTTCAAACATCATACAATGAAATTATTATCTTTTTATTATTGATTTAAGACATACCTTAATACAGGCCAGTTTTATTGAGGTGCATAATGATATTGGCTCACACTGAGCAGATACTTAAAGCTTCCAGGTATTTTTTTCAATGACTTGTGAAGCAGTGGTTTCCCTATCATTCTTACAAAAGTGTTGATTGAACTTAAATTATTCCTATTACATTATATCTTCCTTGTTTTAGCCTATATTTATAATCTGTTTAGATCTTTTTGATTGAGTCTATCTTCCAGCGTATTAACTTTTCTTCTCTGCATCATCTGTAGATTTAATAAGCATGTTTTCTATAATTGGAATTCAACACATGATGACATAATCCCTAAAGAACATTTCTTTAGCTTACTATAAATTTAAAAGTAGCAAACTTTACACATGGTATTTCTACCAGCATTGAAGCCACTTAATAGAACTCTCATTCAGCTACTTCTAATATACCTGTGAGAATATTATGAGGTATTTTATCCATTGCCCTTCTGAATTCATGCTGTGTCTTGTTTATGGCATTCCTTTCATCTATCTCTGGTAGTAACTCTATAAATTCCACCCAAATCAGGCTATTTTATTATAGCTTGTTTACAGTAGTGAACTGTTGATGATGCCTAGTACCTGATACAAATTCCTTCTTCCCCCTTGTACCTAATTCTTCTGGGTCTGAATACTTACATTCATTTAAAATGTCTGTTATGATCTCTGCCTTTTTGAAATTTCAGTAATCTCCCAACCCTTATTTGTCTATACTTTTTGGTTTGAAAATGATTCTCACTAGAGATGATAGAAGCAAAATAGAAGTTGGGAAGAATCAAATTCTTGGCATTGTTAGATGTCACAGGAAATTCTCTTGTGGTCTGTCAGAGCTTAAGGTTACATTATCTGTTACAGAAGTGAACTTTTTATACTTTTCTTCTCTTTTTCAAACTTAGTTGAAAGAGACATTAACATTTTCCCAGGTAAAATGCTTTTTTGTGTTTGTCTTCATTTATACCTCTCTCTCATCACCCCTTTTGTCTTTAAAGAAATCTGAGCTCCTTAGACCTTACCAGAGTACTCAAATTACCTCTTTCCTTTTCTCCCTCCACACTGTATATGAAGTTTCATTTTATTTAACATCTTTCATGAGACAGCTGCAAAATCTTTTCAAGTGTCTTCCTTTGACATAACTACCTTTTAATCTAAACAAAAATAATTCCTATTTAGAATGTATATTGAATCATTTCTTTCTTAGTGAGTCTAGATTAAGAATTATTTGTATTTTAATAAAGCAATAAAAAGTTTTATGTCTCAAATTTACTTGATTTTCTTAATGACTCAAAGGATCACAGATCAAGCATATTTAGTAAACTCTTGTTGAACGTAAAGAATCCAGTTCTCAAGACCCCATGTGAAAAAGTAGATCTGTAAGAAGTAGGGGAAAATAGTCTCTAGTCACCAAAGACATATAAACCAGAGAGTTTACAAATTTTTCAGATTTAGGATTGAGTTCATGAAGTTTTTGGTGATGGGTACAGGGAGATGAGATAAGAGGCACCTCAGAAGTGTAATTTTCACAACTATTTGGGTAATTGTGGTTATTGGGACTCTGATAAGGTACTCACTTTCAGGGAAACTGCATTGGTTAAATGGAATAAATCACAAATAGAGCAGTTAAACTGCAATGAAAATGTTATATCTATAAAAATAGTCAAGTTGCAAGTGGGTTATCTATTTTAGCTAGTAATGATGTTTGAAGCGGTGATTGCACCATTATGTTCAGGGAGCTGTGTCTGCCAGAGTGAACAGTGCCAGCTGCATGATGGGGAGTGAAGAGAGGAGAGGGAATTTTGTTATTGACCTCTTTCTCTACTAAGCTAGCTTTTCAGCTCCCTCCTCAAAACAGGGAGACTGATGTGTAGCAGGGAATTAGGACAACCAGCCAGTGACTACTACTCACTCTGTCCATTCCTACATTGCCTAATAACTAGTGTATCTCAGTGGTTTCTTACAGTTGATGGAAGGGTAGAACAGATCTTCACTGACATTAATGCAGAAGCTTACAATATTCAGCATTGCCCCTTTTGACTTTAGCAATTTAACCTCTCAGGTGACAGTAAACAATTTGATTTGTTCAATTGTATACTGAAATGATTTAATTATGTATTTGATGTAATTTTGGAAAATTCTTTTGAGGAGTCTATTTTAGAACATTCATCCTGAGTATTTAACTGGAAATGGAAGCTGACTATAATTCAAATCAAGGGTTAGAAAAAACTAATTTTAGCCTACAGAACCTGAAGTTATTTAACATTTAATGCATTTTAGTGTGTCTTTGGTTCCATTTTGAACATATTGCAGCATAGCTTTAGTTAATTAAAATGAGTTTTGATTATTCATCATAGAATATTTTATATTTTATTTTATTTTTTTTTTAAATTTTATTTATTAGAGAGAGAGAGAGAGAGGCAGAGGGAGAAGCCAGGCTCCCAAGGAGCAGGGAGCCCGATGTGGGACTTGACCCCAGGACCCTGGGATCATGACCTGAGCCGAAAGCAGATGCTTAACCATCTGAGCCACCCAGGCGCCCAGAATATTTTATATTTTAAAAAGCAGGAATTTACACAGAAGACTCATCTGTGTTCCATTTCTTTCTCATGTATGTGATGATGTGGTCAGGTACACCATATGGCAGGCAGAGGCACAATGCCCGTTGAAAACTCAGTGAATTTTCCTGTGTAACATAGATCTAGGAATCTTTCTTAGAGTCCAGTTTTCTTCCTTTGCATCTGTAGGACAGGAAGTGAATTCTACATTTGTGTTAAACCTGGGTACGGCATGAAATTGTGTCTTTTGAGTGTGCACCATGAGTGTATATGGTCAGAGGATAAATTTTGTTTTTGTCAGTCCCTTCTGCAGTCTCCAAAGAGTGTTCATCTCTGAATCTGTTTCTTAGAGATAGTGCTTCCTTATTTAACAGTGCGTCTTCATGAATTTGTCTGTAAAAATGGAACTTTGATTCAGTTGTGTTGTAGAGTTATTTGGCTTCTACTGTCTTGTGAGAGCAGCTTTATTTAAAGTGGTTAATTACTTCTAGTTAACTGAACTGAGACAGTTGGCCTAGACTTGTCACCATTCTTTGATCAAATTGAATCAAATCTTGACTGATAGATGTGGGCGTAAACAGCCAACCTAATTTCTTGCAGCCTGCTTGGTATTTCTGTTCCCCATACCACATTCCCTTTAACGCTTCCTACCCAAATCTCTTTTTCTTCAAAGAAAGCCTCTTCTCCATTTTAATTGCTACAAGTCAGCCTGGCTCTAGTTTTTGTGCCAATTGTCCCTCTCCTAAGGGGAAACCGATTTTGTGTGAGGAGTAGAATTGGGAAGGGCTGTGTAGTGAGACATAGATTAAGAAGAACATTATCATTAGCCATCAGGGAAATTCAAATCAAAACCACACTGAGATACCACCTTACACCAGTTAGAATGGCAAAAATTGACAAGGCAAGAAACAACAAATCTTGGAGAGGTTGTGGAGAAAGGGGAACCCTCTTACACTGTTGGTGGGAATGCAAATTGGTACAGCCACTTTGGAAAACAGTGTGGAGGTGCCTCAGAAAATTAAAAATAGAGCTACTCCATGACCCAGCAATTGCACTCCTGGGTATTTACCCCAAAGACACAGATGTAGTGAAAAGAAGGGCCATATACATCCCAATGTTCATAGCAGCAACATCTGCAATAGCCAACCTGTGGAAAGAGCCAAGATGCCCTTCAACAGACAAATGGATAAAGAAGATGTGGTCCATATATACAATGGAATATTACTTAGCCATCAGAAAGGATGAATACCCAACTTTTACATCAACATGGATGGGACTGGAGGAGATAATGCTAAGTGAAAGAAGTCAAGCAGAGAAAGTCAATTATCATATGGTTTCACTTATTTGTGGAACATAAGGAATAGCATGGAGGACATTAGGAGAAGGAAGGGAAAAACGAAGGGGGAGAAATTGGAGGGAGAGATGAACCATGAGAGACTATGGACTCTGAGAAACAAACTGAGGGTTTTGGGGGTGGGGGTAGGGGGATGGCTTTGCCCGGTGATGGGTATTAAAGAGGGCATGTACTACATGGAGCACTGGGTGTTATACACAAACAATGAATCATGGATCACTACATCAAAAACTAATGATGTATATGGTGACTAACATAATAAAATAAAATTAAAAAAAAGGAAGGACAAATATTGGACCTTTAAAATGAAAGAGTTTATAGAGTTTGCATTCCTCATGTCTAGTTTCCTGCCTACCTCAGTGTTCATTTCTCCTCTAACTTCATGGATCGGTCCTCTTACAACTTACCTAACTTTACCCTACCTCCAAATACTACTATTTGTGGGAGTTGAAGTGTGATTGATTGGGAGAGGCTTTTAGGAAGAGGACATTATTGTAGTATTTTCACTTAAAGAGCAAACAAAACTTTAGGCCCAAATAGTAATGCTTTGGAGCTCTTGTTAGCAGAGCTGACAAGAGCTGATGTTAACAGCTGATGGAGTGAATTTTGCCAGATTTGCAAGAGGGGTTGGTTAAAGGTGGTCATTTATTTTTACTTCTTATGAGGCTGATGCTGTCAAAAGAGAAAGAGATTTGACTGGAGACATGAGAAATGGGATGGCATAGGGCTGGTGTTGGAAAAGCCTTTTCTTTTTGCTATTTATTTCATCCCTAGAACTTTTTATTGGTATCAAGTATAGTAACACACTCGTGTTAGATACCAGCTTGTGGTATGTTGTTTGCCTATTCCAGAAGTTATTCCTTAGATGTACATATTTATTATATAATCATAGATGACAAGTATATGGAATAGAATTGTATACGAGCTTTGACATCTAATGTGGTTTGAGATTTAAATTCTTTTAAATGCATTTTCTTGTTATTTAAAACTTCAGTACCTAGGTTATGCCATAAATGTTTTACTGTACAGGAAAGGCATTTGAAGTTATGACCCCAGGATCCCAATTTCATTCTTCCTCATTAAACTTTTCTTTTTTTCTTTTCTTTTATTGGCCTAAATTACTGTTTAACCACTTTGAGTCCTTGTTTGGTACCTCTAGTTACTAATCTGCATTTAAAATGTTTTATGTACCATATAAATATGCTAAATATAGTATCTTAGTTTTGATTATACGAAAAAACTGCTACATTTACTTAATAGAATTATCCCTATTTTGTATAACTATTTTACTGTTAGTATGGGACATGGGAGTGAGTGGGAGTGTGTTTGGGAGGAGCAGCAGGAATTATGCAGAGATGTTCTATGGCACAGTGAATTCTAGCTGTGGGGTACTCTAGGACAGAGTTGCTTCCTGTTTAGCTGCTTTGGCTAGTGACCAGAGTGATCTGTCACTCTGAAGTTTGATAGCAGCTTTGAAGACATAATCAGAGAAGGTGAAGAATTATGAATGATGGTTAAAGTATTCATATAAGTTTTTCCACTGGTATGTTTTATGCTATATATTTGGGTATATTTATTTTTTTATTTTTTTGGGGGGGATGTTGAATGGGTTAGTTTATTTATTTTTTTATTGTTATGTTAATCACCATAGAGCACATCATTAGTTTTTGATGTGGTGTTCCATGATTCATTGTTTGCGTATAACACCCAGTGCTTCATGCAGAACGTGCCCTCTTTTTTTAAATAATTTTTTATTGTTATGTTAATCACCATACATTACATCATTAGTTTTTGATGTGGTGTTCCATGATTCATTGTGCATAACACCCAGTGCTCCACGCAGAATGTGCCCTCTTTAATACCCATCACCAGGCTGACCTATCCCCCACCCCCTTCCCCTCTAGAACCCTCAGTTTGTTTTTCAGAGTGCATCGTCTCTCATGGTTCGTCTCCCCCTCCGACTTACTCCCCTTCATTCTTCCCCTCCTGCTTCTTTTTTTTTTCCTTAACATATATTGCATTATTTGTTTCAGAAGTACAGATCTGTGATTCATCAGTCTTGTACAATTCATAGCGCTCACCATAGCACATACCCTCCCCAATGTCTATCACCCAGCCACCCAGTCCCTCCCACACCCCACCACTCCAGCAACCCTCAGTTTGTTTCCTGAGATTAAGAATTCCTCATATCAGTGAGGTCATATGATACATGTCTTTCTCTGATTGACTTATTTCACTCAGCATAACACCCTCCAGTTCCATCCACGTCGTTGCAAATGGCAAGATCTCATTCCTTTTGATGGCTGCATAATATTCCATTGTGTATATATACCACCTCTTCTTGATCCATTCATCTGTCGATGGACATCTTGGCTCTTCCCACAGTTTGGCTATTGTGGACATTGCCGCTATAAACATTGGGGTGCACTTACCCCTTCGGATCCCTACATTTGTATCTTTGTGGTAAATACCCAGTAGTGCAATTGCTGGATTGTATGGTAGCTCTATTTTCAACTATGTGAGGAACCTCCATACTGTTTTCCAGAGTGGTTGCACCAGCTTGCATTCCCACCAACAGTGTAGGAGGGTTCCCCTTTCTCCACATCCCCGCCAACATCTGTCGTTTCCTGCCTTGTTAATTTGAGCCATTCTGACTGGTGTGAGGTGGTATCTCATTGAGGTTTTGATTTGGATTTCCCTGATGCCGAGCGATGTGGAGCACTTTTTCATGTGCCTGTTGGCCATTTGAATGTCTTCTTTGGAAAAATATCTGTTCATGTTTTCTGCCCATTTCCTGATTGGATTATTTGTTCTTTGGGTGTTGAGTTTGATAAGTTCTTTATAGATTTTGGATACTAGCCCTTTATCTGATATGTCATTTGCAAATATCTTCTCCCATTCTGTCGGTTGTCTTTTGGTTTTGTGGACTCTTTCTTTTGCTGTGCAAAAGCTTTTTATCTTGATGAAATCCCAAGAGTTCATTTTTGTCCTTGCTTTCCTTGCCTTTGGCGATGTTTCTAGGAAGAAGTTGCTGCGGCTGAGGTCGAAGAAGTTGCTACCTGTGTTCTCCTTTAGGATTTTGATGGACTCCTGTCTCACGTTTAGGTCTTTCAACCATTTGGGGTCTATTTTCATGTGTGGTGTAAGGAAATGGTCCAGTTTCATTCTTCTGCATGTGGCTGTCCAATTTTCCCAACACCATTTGTTGAAGAGACTGTCTTTTTTCCATTGGACATTCTTTCCTGCTTTGTCAAAGATGAGTTGACCATAGAGTTGAGGGTCCATTTCTGGGCTCTCGATTCTGTTCCATTGATCTATGTGTCTGTTTTTGTGCCAGTACCATACTGTCTTGATGATGACAGCTTTGTAATAGAGCTAGAAGTCCGGAATTGTGATGCCACCAGCTTTGCTTTTCTTTTTCAATATTCCTCTGGCTATTCGGGGTCTCTTCTGGTTCCATACAAATTTTAGGATTATTTGTTCCATTTCTTTGAAAAAAGTGGATGGTATTTTGATGGGGATTGCATTGAATGTGTAGATTGCTCTAGGTAGCATTGACATCTTCACAATGTTTGTTCTTCCAATCCATGAGCGTGGAACGTTTTTCCATTTCTTTGTGTCTTCTTCAGTTTCTTTCATGAGTATTTTATAGTTTTCTGAGTACAGATCCTTTGCCTCTTTGGTTAAATTTATTCCTAGGTATCTTATGGTTTTGGGTGCAATTGTAAATGGGATCGACTCCTTGATTTGTCTCTCTTCTGTCTTGTTGTTGGTGTATAGGAATGCCACTGATTTCTGGGCATTGATTTTATATCCTGCTGCTTTACTGAATTCCTTATGAGTTCTAGCAGTTTTGGGGTGGAGTCTTTTGGGTTTTCCACATACAGTATCATATCATCTGCAAAGAGTGAGAGTTTGACTTCCTCTTTGCCGATTTGGATGCCTTTGATTTCTTTTTGTTGTCTGATTGCTGTGGTTAGGACTTCTAATACTATGTTGAATAGCAGTGGTGATAGTGGACATCCCTGCCGCGTTCCTGACCTTAGGGGAAAAGCTCTCAGCTTTTCCCCATTGAGAATGATATTCGCTGTAGGTTTTTCATAGATGGCTTTTATGATATTGAGGTATGTACCCTCTATCCTTATACTCTGAAGAGTTTTGATCAAGAAAGGATGCTGTACTTTGTCAAATGCTTTTTCTGCATCTATTGAGAGGATCATATGATTCTTGTTCTATCTTTTGTTAATGTATTGTATCACGTTGATTGATTTGCAGATGTTGAACCAACCTTGCAGCCCAGGGATAAATCCTAGTGGTCATGGTGAATAATCCTTTTAATGTACTGTTGGATCCTATTGGCTAGTAGTTTGGTGAGAATTTTTGCATCCATGTTCATCAAGGATATTGGTCTGTAGTTCTCCTTTTTGATGGGGTCTTTGTCTGGTTTTGGGATCAAGGTAATGGTGGCCTCATAAAATGAGTTTGGAAGTTTTCCTTCCATTTCTATTTTTTGGAACAGTTTCAGGAGAATAGGTATTAATTCTTCTTGAAATGTTTGATACAATTCCCCTGGGAAGCCATCTGGTCCTGGGCTTTTGTTTCTTGGGAGATTTTTGATGACTGCTTCAATTTCCTTAGTGGTTATACGTCTGTTTCAGGTTTTCTATTTTTACCTGGTTCAATTTTGGTAGTTGATACATCTCTAGGAATGCACCCATTTCTTCCAGGTTATCTAATTTGCTGGCATAGAGTTGCTCATAATATGTTCTTAGAATTGTTTGTATTTCTTTGGTGTTGGTTGTGATCTCTCCTCTTTCATTCATGATTTTTTGATTTGGGTCCTTTCTCTTTTCTTTTTGATAAGTCTGGCCAGGGGTTTATCAATCCTGTTAATTCTTCCAAAGAACCAGCTCCTAGTTTCGTTGATCTGTTCTACTGTTCTTTTGGTTTCTATTTCATTGATTTCTGCTCTGATCTTTATTATTTCTCGTCTCCTGCTGGGTTTAGGCTTTATTTGCTGTTCCTTCTCCAGCCCCTTTAGGTGTAGGGTTAGGTTGTGTATTTGAGACCTTTCTTGTTTCTTGAGAAAGGCTTGTATTGCTATATACTTTCCTCTCAGGACTGCCTTTGCTGTATCCCAAAGATTTTGAACAGTTGTGTTTTCATTTTCATTGGTTTCCATGAATTTTTTTAATTCTTCTTTAATTTCCTCGTTGACCCATTTATTTTTTAGTAGGATGCTCTTTAGCCTCCATGTATTTGAGTTCTTTCCGACTTTCCTCTTGTGATTGAGTTCTAGTTTCAAAGCATTGTGGTCTGAAAATATGCAGGGAATAATCCCAGTCCTTTGGTACCAGTTGAGACCTGATTTATGACCTAGGATGTGATCTATTCTGGAGAATGTTCCATGGGCACTAGAGAAGAATGTGTATTCTGTTGCTTTGGGATGGAATGTTCTGAATATGTCTGTAAAGTCCATTTGGTCCAGTATTTCATTTAAAGTCTTTATTTCCTTGTTGACCTTTTGCTTAGATGATCTGTCCATTTCAGTCAGGGGGGTGTTAAAGTCCCCCACTATTATTGTATTGTTTTCAATGTGTTTTTGCTTTTTTTAATAATTGCCTTATATAATTGGCTGCTCCCACGTTAGGGGCATAGATATTTACAATTGTTAGATCTTCTTGTTGGATAGACCCTTTAAGTAGGATATAGAGTCCTTCTTCATCTCTTATTACAGTCTTTGTTTTAAAATCTGATTTGTCTGATATAAGGATTGCCACCCCAGCTTTCTTTTGGTGTCCATTAGCATGGTAAATGGTTTTCCACCCCTTCACTTTCAATCTGGGGGTGTCTTTGGGTCTGAAATGAGTCTCTTGCAGACAGCTTATTGATGGGTCTTGTTTTTTAATCCAATCTGATAGCCTGTGTCTTTTGATTGGAGCATTTAGCCCATTTACATTCAGGGTAACTATTGAAAGGTATGAATTTCTTGCCATTTTATTGCCTGTAAGGTGAGTGTTACTGTATATTGTCTGTGTTCCTTTCTGATCTATGCTGCTTTTAGGCTCTCTTTTTGCTTAGAGGACCCCTTTCAATATTTCTTGGAGGGCTGGTTTCGTGTTTGCAAATTCCTTTAGTTTTTGTTTGTCCTGGAAGCTTTTTATCTCTCCTTCTATTTTCAATGACAGCCTAGGTGGACATAGTATTCTTGGCTGCATATTTTTCTCGTTTAGTGCTCTGAAGTTATCATGCCAGTCCTTTCTGGCCTGCCAGGTCTCTGTGGATAGGTGTGTTGCCAATCTAATGTTTCTACCATTGTAGGTTACATATCTCTTCTCCCGAGCTGCTTTCAGGATTTTCTCTTTGTCTCTGAGACTCGTAAGTTTTACTATTAGATGTCGGGGTGTTGACCTAATTTTATTGATTTTGAGAGGGGTTCTCTGTGCCTCCTGGATTTTGATGCCTGTTTCCTTCCCCACATTAGGGAAGTTCTCTGCTATTATTTTCTCCAATACACCTTCTGCCCCTCTCTCTCTTTCTTCTTCTTCTGGGATCCCAATTATTCTAATGTTGTTTCATCTTATCATATCGCTTATCTCTCGAATTCTGCCCTTGTGATCCTGTAGTTGTTTATCTCTCTTTTTCTCAGCCTCTTTATTTTCCATCATTTGGTCTTCTATATCACTGATTCTCTCTTCTGCCTCATTTATCCTAGCAGTGAGTGCCCCCATTTTTGATTGCACCTCATTAATAGCCTTTTTGATTTCGACTTGGTTAGATTTTAGTTCTTTTATTTCTCCAGAAAGGGTTTCTCTAATAACTTACACACTTTTTAAAGCCCAGCTAGTATCTTTAAAGTCATGATTCTGAACTCTAGGTCCGACATTATACTAATGTCAGTATTGAGTAGGTCCCTGTCAGACGGTACTACCTCTTGTTCTTTTTGCTGAGGTGTTTTTTTTCGTCTTGTCATTTTGTCCAGAGGAGAACAGATGAATGAGAGAACAGAATGCTAACAGGTTAACAACGTCTCCAGCAAATATACTCTATACAAATCAGAAAAGACCTGAAACCAGGGGACAAGAAAGGGAAAGAAAGAAAGAGGAAAAAAAAGGAAAAAGAAAAAGATAAAAACAAATACAGAACAAAACAAAACAAAAAAACAGAATATGATCAAATATGATCAGAGTAGTGCATAGATCAGTGCCACACACTAGATTTTGGGTGTATTTTGGTCTGTTAGAAGAAAGTGCCTCCTAAAATTTTAAAGGAAGAAAGACTTATATATGTACAAATAAGGGTTGATACAATGAAGGGATGGAAGATGACTGTAAAGATGAAAATTATAAAAGACTTTATAAGAGGAATTGATAAGAGAAATTGTTTTTAAAAAGAAAGAAGATTTAGAAAAAAAAAGAAAAAAGAAAAAAGAAAGGGAGAGAATGTGATTAGGCAGGAGACTAGAACCAAACCATACACTAGTGATTTAGGGTATATTTTGATCTGTTAGAAGAAACTGTATCTCAAAATTTTAAAGAGAGAACAACTCATATATATATGCCAAAAATAAGGGTAACTACTATGAAGGGATAAAAATAAGACTCAAAATGAAAAATAAGAAATGTTTTTTTTAAAAAAGGGCTTGATAAGATGTTGGTTGAAAAAGGGAAAAAGAAAAATAAAAAAAAACAGTTAAAAAAATTAACTTTGAAAAAGTAATGAATTATGATATAAAAGCCATGAATTCTATGTGCAGTATTCCCCTAGCTCTGGAGTTCTCCCGTTCTCCTTGATCGGTAAACTTGGTCTTGGCTTGCTGGCTGTTCCTGCTGATCTTCTGGGGAAGGGGCCTGTTGCTGTGGTTCCCAAATATCTTTGCCAGAGGCGCAATTGCCCCGCCCTTGTGAGTCCGGGCTAAGCAAGCTGCTCGGGTTTGCTCTCAGGAGCTTTTGTTCCCTGCAAGCTCTTGGTACGGCTTTGGAGGACAAGGGTGAAAATGGTGGCCTCCCAGTCCCCACCCAGAACTTGGGGCCCCACTCCTCAGTGTTCCCCCAGAGAAAAGCGGTCACTCCCGTCTCCCCGTCTCCGGCCACACTCCGTGCTCACCTGGCCTGTGACCGAGTGTTTCTATCTCTGGCACCCGACCCCATGTGGAGTCTCCAAACCCAGCAGATCCTTGTGGTGTGCTCCTGCACCGCTCCTCCCCGGGGAGGTAGGGGAGTCTCCCCAGCCCTGCCGCTTGTTGGGTCCCTGCTGGAGGAGCAGTGGCCCGACTGTGCTGCGGAGCACAGTTTATGGCAACCCCGAGCTGAGAGCCTGTGCCTCGGCTCCGTCTCTTCAGCCGGCTTCCCCGCTCCGATCCCTGGGAGCTCTGCTGCACTCAGGCACCCCCAGTCTTTTTGTGACCCCGAGGGTCCTGAGACCACACTGTCCCGCGAGGGTTCCATCCTCCGCTTAGCCACTGGAGCAACGGTCCCTCAGCGGAGCCGGCTTCTAAAAGTTCTGATTTTGTGCTCCGCGGCTCTATCATTTGCCAGAAGCGGCCCACGGAGGCCCACTCCCCCGCTGTCTATCCTCCCGAATATCACCTCGGATTCACTTCTCCGCACGTCCTACCTTCCCGAAAGTGGTCGCTTTTCTGTTCAGAGTGTTGTTACTTTTCTTATCTTCGATCTCCTGTTGAGTTCGTAGGTGTTCAGAACGGTTTGATCCCTATTCAGCTGAATTCCTGAGACCAAACGAAATCCAGGTCTCCTACTCCTCCGCCATCTTCTATTTGGGTATATTTAGACCAAGTCTTATTAATCAGTGAACCAGCCACTCTCCAGCTGACCCAACAAGTCAGTCAGGATTTCATAGGGAACTGACATCCAAGAACAATGATAACAAAGAATGATCTCTCATTATTTTAACAAATATTTCTTGAGTACCTTGTGGATTCTAAAATGGAATGAGATCATCTCTACCTAACCCCAAGTATTTGTAGAATAATGGAACAGGTATGTCAACAAAGAGTTAAAGTATAGTGTAATATTTATTGTAATGGAAGTCCCAAATAATGCAACAGGAATGTGAAGAGCAAGAAGAAGTCTTCCTTAATTCTATCTAAGAGGAGTAGTCGAGGGAAACTTCAGAGGTGATTCTTGAATCTTATTGGATGAATGGGAGTTTGCCAGGCTGACCATTTAAGGGAAGGGCTTTTCTGGAGAAGGAATAATATATTCAATAATAGTATGTGAAAATGTATACTTACAATTATAAACTACTTATAATTTGGAATATTATTAGTAGTTTGGTATAGAACATGGGTAAGAGGCAAGTCTGGAGATTGAAGGACTTGTGTGCTACCCTAAGGAGTTTTAACTTAATCCTGAAGAGCATGGTGATCCATTGACTTTTTTTCCCCTCTCTAATTTTTGATATGTTACTTATTCATTTATGATGATAACATGGCTCCTTCAAATAATTAGGTAAAAGATGAAAAAAATCACCCCTAATTCTATTGCTAAGACCCATTTGTTCCTATGATTGTTTAGTTTAATTTTTTTTTAATGGATCAATTATTTAATTATGTTCTTTGTAAGAAATTTAGAACACCGTGGGGCGCCTGGGTGGCTCAGTCATTAAGCATCTGCCTTCGGCTCAGGTCATGATCCCAGGGTCCTGGGATCGAGCCCTGCATCGGGCTCCCTGCTCAGCGGGAAGCCTGCTTCTCCCTCTCCCACTCCCCCTGCTTGTACTCCTTCTCTCGCTGTGGCTCTGTCAAATGTATAAATAAAAAATCCTAAAAAAAAAATTTAGAACACCAATTTGTGAGGGTAAACTCCATTTGTGAGAGAAAACACAGAGCGGAGGTAGCCCTGCAGCTGAGGAATAGCTTTGATTTTTGGCAGAATTTGCGAGTCCACAGCTTTCTGATCAACCTTGCGCTGCTCTGTAATCTCATATTTCTCTTTCTCGGTGTCGAAGATCTCACCCTCCTGGTGTCTGGGCTTATGCAGCTGCTGCTTCTTGAAGTAAGCATCAGTGAGATGTTTGGGGATTTTCACACTGCTGATACCAATTTTGGTAGAAGTAGCAATGACGAATTTCTGATGTGTTCTATGCAGAGGAGCTCGATTGAGGGACAGAGGTTCAGTCACAAGTAGCAAGCCACTGCTCAGTTGCTTCAGGAAAACTACCCTCTTGCCTCTGTGATACCCAGTGAGGATGATCAAAATGGTCCCGGGAGTGATACTAGCTCGCAGCTTTCTCACGTGCTGACTGAAAGGTTTTTTGCCATGGCTCAACAGCTTTTGAGGCACATCTTCAGTAGGGTAATACCTAGGCATTTTGCAAAGTTTAACCACTCAGGTACCACCATTCTTGTCACCACCAACTGGTTTTGTGACAGTAGCGAGAACTTTCTCTTTCTTTTTCTTTTCAACCCTGGATTTAGCTGCCGAATACTTCCTCTTGTATATGGCCTTTCTGGAATATATAGCCGATCGGGAATATCTGACAATTCCTCTGACAAGGACAGGGTTTTGGCTGCAGTGGGGCTTCCCCTTCTTTGGCATTTTAGCCTTGGGGTTACCCTTCTTAGCCTTGCCACCGGCATTAGCCTTCTTAGCTTCAGGTTTCTTCTCCTCAGTATCTGGCTTCTCAGCTTTTTCACCCGCCATCTTGCAAGATGAAAGAGCTAGTGCAATTATTATTAGATAAAGCATACATTTTGAATCCTGAATTTTCCACTTAATGGTATATTCTAAACTTTTTCAGTGTTATTACAAAGCCTTCATAATCATATTTTTAATGGCATCATTAAAATATCCCACTTAGGGGTGCCTGGGTGGCTCAGTTGGTTAAGTGTCTACCTTTGGCTTGGGTCATGATCTCAGGGTCCTGGGATCGAGCTCTGCATCAGGCTCCCTACTCAGCGGGGAGTCTGCTTGTTCCTCTCCCTTGTCCCTCACCCCTGCTCATGTTCTGTCTTTCTCTGCTCTCTCTCTCAAATAAATAAAATCTTGAAAAATATCCCATTTAATGCAGAATTTTCATAGACCTCCTATATCAGAATCAAGCCTTTGGTTGTTTGTTAAATGTAGGAGTTTCCTGGTCTCACCTTGGACCTACTGGGTTAGAATTTCTGAGTAAAAGTTTTGGGAATATGCATTTCATAAGCTTCCCTAGGTAATTGTTATATGCACTAAAGTGTGAGAACAACTGATCTGGTGTATATACCTTTACTTAAATATTCTTTTAATGTAGATACTTGAATGATGTTTATTTATTATTATAAGTAGTATATAGTATTATGATGAACATTGTCATACAAACCACCTTTTTCAAGAATTATATTCTTAGGATATATTTCTAGAAGTGGAATTGCTAGTATTATTAGTGTCCCAAATATTATGCCAATTGCTTTACGTGCTTTATATCCAGTCTTCACAACAGTCCTGAAAGATATTTATTATTAGCCTCATATTTATATATGGGGTAAAAGAGCAGAAAAATTGAATAACTTGCCCAAAGTTACAAAGCTAGTAAGTGACAGAATCAAGATTCAAACTCAGGTCTTTCCGATCCCTAAATATCTTTTTATTGTGCCATATTGCTTCCTTGTTCCATAGGGATCAGTGTTTATCCTGGTTTAAAATATGAAAATATCAATATGTTTCCAGTATGCAAATAGAAAGTACATTTTCTACAAAATTACCTAGTAACATATTTTAGTTCATACATAATTTTCAGTTATTTTTATTTGTGCTCATCATATACTTTCAAATTATGGGCAGTATTTTGTTTACATTTGTTTCTTGATAGCATATGAGTGATAAACTGGATTTAGTGTTAAAATAACTGAAGGTGTTTTAGGATATTTGTCATCATTTTCACTTTAAAACAGGGTGGAATTGTTTTATCCAAAATTTCTTGGGTGCATAATGATATCTAACTTCTGTTGTCTTCATAGGTGGTTTAATAACTTGTCCATGCATGCCAAGACTCCAGATGGGTGTGATTTATTTCTCCCCATTTCTTCCCTCCCATGAAAAGGCAGAAAATACAGTATTCACCGTAGTTTTCATTTAATTTCATTTAATTTTGTGATTCACCTGTTCAAGCTAATAAATCTGAGCTCTTAGTTTTAACTGATCTCATTATTAACTCAAGGATCTTGTGAAATCTAGTGGAGAAAAACCAGGCAAGCAGGCACTTTGTCCTTAGGACCTTCTCATCCCTGTTTTTGTTGTCCTCTGTCAGTTTGCTAAGCCTTTTTGTTCTGTTCTTGTTCTGAGACATTCTGTGTCTTTTTTTTACCTGAAACCTAGAATTCTCATTCAGTTTTATCCTGTACAAATAAAAATTTTTCTAAATTGCATCTTATTCCCTCATGCCATAGGTCTCCATTTTCAGGAACAGTAAATGGCATGGTAGAAAGAAGCAACAGAATGTAATGGAAGAAGTCAGAATCTTGAATTTGAATGAAAACTCTGCCATTGAATGGACATTTGGCCCAGGGCAAGTTATTTAACTTCTTTGGACCTCCATCTCCTGATTTAGAAGTGAGGATGATAATCTATCTTGTAGAGTTGTAAGGATTAAAGAAAATTTATATAAAATATCTAGCACATGGCTTATGACGTAGGAGGGACTCAAAACGTGTGCTTTTGTTGTTATTATTACTGACGTATTATGGCTATGCAAGGAATAATTGTATAAATTTCATGAGTATCTTTATTTGATGTGAACTATGGGATATTTGCATTTTAATAGGTAACTTCTTTAGGTATATTGTCTTAAGTTAAATCTTTAATGGTGTGGGCAACAAGACAGACCACTGGCGGTGATATATTTGCTTAGTCTTCCTCTGATCCCAGATAGTGATTACTTTTTTCTGCCTACTTTGAGGAGTAGTACTGGTCACCAGATATTTAGCATTAGTTTGTTATCTTCTACATTTTTCACAGAGCTAATATGAGCAGAAAGAGATTGTGTTCTGCCGGAGTTGTGCATGCTGTGCTATAATCCATGAGGTTAATGGTTTCCTAATAAGCTTATCACTGATATTTTCTTTATCTTGCTTTTTTTTTGTTTTTTAAAGAATTTATTTATTTGACAGAGAGAGAGACAGTGAAAGAGGGAACACAAGCAGGGGGAGTGAGAGAGAGAGAAGCAGGCTTCCCGCTGAGCAGGGAGCCCAATGCGGGGCTCAATCTCAGGACCCTGAGACCATGACCTGAGCCGAAGGCAGATGCAGACTGAGCCACCCAGGTGCCTCTATATGCTTTTTAAAGCATTATTAGTTGACAAATATTTTGAGGGTGTTTACTATGTATCCAGCATGGTGATGGTGCTTTGGAGTATAGAAAATAGATTTTGCTCTCTAGGCAATTTGCAGAAGTTACACATATGAGACGATAGCTCACTATATAGTAGTTTCTAATTTCATAGAGTGTAAAAGCTCACAAAGTCGGCTTTTTCTTTTGATCTGTCCAGTGTCAACATTTGGCTCCCATCTTCTATTATATATCAATACATGACCTGAATCTGACCATGACTCAGGTTTAAGTAATTCTTTAATGGTTGGAGCTTTAAAAAAATTTTTTTGATTTTGAAATAATCACATACTTGTGAACAAGCTAGAAGTTTAGTTGAAATAACTTTTTTTCTCCAAACCGTGTGAGAGTAAGTTGCCAACCTGATGCCCTGTCACCTCAGGATACTTTAGTTTGTATTTCCTAAAAGCAAGGGTATTTCCCTATACAACCACAATACAACTACTAAAATCAGGAAATTAGTATTGCTACATTACAACCATTAAACCCCATTCAGGTTTTGGCAGTTGTCCCAATAATGTGCTTCATTGGAATCCAGTTCAAAATCATATATATTTTGTTGTCACACCTCCTTAATGTTCTTTGGTGTGGAAGAATGTCTCAGTCTTTCCTTGACTTTTATGATCTTGATACTTTTTGAAGACGATAGGCTAGTTATTTTGTAAAATGTCCCTCAGTTTGGGTTTGTCTGGTGTTTTCTTAGGATTAGATTCACATTGTGCTCATCTTTGGCAGGAATATCACAGAAGGATGCTGTGTTCTTTTCATTGCATCCTATCAGGTGGCATGTGATTTTTTTAAAATTTTATTTTATTATATTATGTTAGTCATCATACATTACATCATTAGTTTTTGATATAGTGTTCCACGATTCATTGTTTGCGTATAACACCCAGTGCTCCGTTCAATATGTGCCCTCTTTAATACCCATCACCAGGCTAACCCATCCCCCCACCCCGCTCCCCTGTAGAACCCTGACTTTGTTTCTCAGAGTCCATAGTCTCTCATGGTTTATCTCCCCCTCTGATTCCCCCCCTTTGTTTTTCCCTTTCTACTATCTTTTTTTTTTCTTAACATACAGTGTATTATTTGTTTCAGAGGTACATGTCTATGATTCATCAATCTTACACAATTCACAGCACTCACCATAGCACATACCTTCCCCAATGTCTATCACCTAGCCACCCCATCCCTCCCACCCCCCACCACTCCAGCAACCCTCAGTTTGTTTCCTGAGATTAAGAATTCCTCATTATCAGTGAGATTATACGATACTTGTCTTTCTCTGACTTGTTTCGCTTAGCATAATACCCTCTAGTTCCATCCACATTGTTGCAAATGGCAAGATTTCGTGTTTTTGATGGCTGCATAATATTCCCTTGTATATATATACCACATCTTTATCCATTCATCTGTTGATGGACATCTTGGCTCTTTCCATAGTTTGGCTATTGTGGACATCGCTGATATAAACATTGGGGTGCACATACCCCTTTGGATCACTACATTTGTATTGTTGGGGTAAATACCCAGTAGTGCAATTGCTGGGTCATAGCGTAGCTCTATCTTCAGCTTTTTGAGGAACATCCATACTGTTTTCCAGAATGGCTGCACAAGCTTGCATTCCCACCAACAGTGTAGGAGGGTTCCCCTTTCTCCGCATCCTCAAGGTGGTGTGTGATTTTGATTTGTACTCTTGCTCATTATGTTCACTTTAATCACTTGTTTATGATAGTGTCTGTCAGGCTTCTATTTAGATAATTACTTTTTCCCCTTGTAATAACTATTTTGTGGTGAGGTATACTTAATTATCTGAATATCCCATTCTTCATCAAACTTTAATTTTATAAGTAGGGCCTCATGGATTGCTATTTTATTGCATGGGTTTTAATGTATTACTGTCATTGTTAATTTTTGGTGCTTAAATTGTCCCAGACTTAGCCAGTTTAAGTCCCTTTAAGGCTGGCTTTTCTGAGTCATTCTTTGAGCATTACCTTGATTTTGGCATCATAAAATGTTCCAGGACTTATCTTTCTCTGCCTCAGCTCTGGATCCCATTTCTCTAAGAAGTTCTTTTTATTGGAAAATGGTAAGTAGGTGCTAACATTTGGATATTAAGTATGGTCATTAGTGAAAAAAATGTATTCATACACAGAAATATATGCATTTACATTTATATCTACCTGTATTTTTTGAAAATCCTGGGTTTACAATGATGTGTCTAATGCCAGTCCAACTCCACAGCAGGATTCATTTTGGTTTCTTCCTTCCTATATTTGTAACTTTTTGCTCCAATAGTGAAAAACTTGACTTCTGTTCTCTTTAGTACCTAGACTTACTTGATAAATTCCCCTGTATACAACCAATCCTCCTCTCTACTGCCATACCCTCCCCTGAGTCTGTGTCTTCATTACCCAACTCAGACTCTGCTGCCCATGTTAGCCTGATCTACACTGATACCTTCTTGCCATTTACAGTCTCTGACTCTTCATGCCAGTTCACATCTACAGAGGCATACTCTTTTTATCTTGCTTGGGGTCTAACCCCCTGAACTGGGTCACCCTTGCACATGGATGCCCTCTTCACCCTGTTTGGACTCTTGACACTCTTATGTTCAGATGTTCCCCTCTGCCACCACCACATGGATACTCTTTTCACCCTACTGGGGCTCTAACCCTCTCACATCATGCACCCCTTTATAGGGATGCCCTTTCCAACTTGCTTGGTACTGACACCCCATACTCAGCTGCCCCCAATATGCGTATCTCCTTCCTTGGCTTGGGCTCTGTCAACTTCACTGTAGGCCCCTGCAACCTCCCTCTTCCTTCTGGTGTGGATGATTATTTTTTTCTGCCCTTCTTAATAGCTTTAGAGGCTGAATTATTTTTTTATTTAAAAATTTTTTTTTAAGGATTTTATTTATTTGTCAGAGAGAGCATGCGCACAAGCAGGGGGAGTGGCAGGCAGAGGGAGAAGCAGGCTCCCTGCTGAGCAAGGAACCTGATGTGGGACTTGATCCCAGCACCCCAGGATCATGACCTGAGCCGAAGGCAGAAGCTTAACTGACTGAGCCACCCAGGCGTCCCTAGAGACTGAATTGTTCAGGAAGAGAAGGGGAATAGGAGGAAGGAAAAGAAGAAAGAGAGTGGAAGAGGAAGGGGAAGACGAGAGTAACGTACTGTTCTTTTTATCTGTGACGATGATGATGATGATGATGATGGTAAAAAATCTCAGCAATAGCTGTTCCCTTGTGTTGGAAGAAAATTGGGTTATGGGCAATTTAGAATTCTGGCTAACATGAAGATTATGACCAAAGCTTGAGTACTGTGTGGCAGTTCTTCTGGACTCTCGTTCTTCCTGCATTTTGGAGGAGAAATGATGATAGTTTGATAGGTTGGTCAGCACGCTGCATTTTTTTTAAATGAGCTTTTTCTTTCATGTATTTTGTTATGGATATGTAGTAGGCCTCCAGATTGAGAGAAAGTCTTTACATATTTTTTGCTCTGTTTAGCTGAAAGTATCATAATTGTCAGTGAAGTGCATTCTCAAGAATTTTTGTGAGATGATGATAATGCAAAAAAAAAAGTTATAAAAGCTCTGAGATAAGAACTGTCATTCACTGAGGAAGTTGAGTTTGCAGAATTTGATAAAGATTTCAGCAAGTAGGTTTTTCTTGTTATATGATATTCCCACTATGATTTTTAAAAAAATTATATATTTGAGAGAGAGAAAGAGAGCACAGAAAGAGAGGGAGAAGCTCCTCAGTAGGGAGCCCGATGCGGGGCTCGATCCCAGGACGCTGAAGTCATGACCTAAGCCGAAGGCAGACGCGTAACTGACTGAGCCACCTAGGCAGCACCCCCACTATGATTTTTAAGATGTCATAAAAATATGTCAGGAAATTGACCAACTATATTTTAAAATATGGTAAATCTACATAGGTCTTATAAAAATGCTTATTGTGCCAAATGAACCAGGACAATAAGTAATTCATACTGGGGATTTCCCAGACTTTAAATTATCACCAGGAATCCATAATTCGTAGAAATAAATCTGAGCAAAGAAATTTCCAGGTAGCTCTTTAGTAAGCATTTTATATCACTGAACAATACCCTCCCTATTTGCAAAAAGTTGGAAAAAAATAGTTTGGGAACATTGCAGAAATAATTCATTGCAGTTATATTCTGTACTTTAAAAGACCATTCGGCTTCTCATGCCAAATTCAGGAAAAAATAAGCAGCTGGCAGTATTATCAGCCGCTGCTCTCCTTTTCTAGGTCTGGGAAGACAAGCTCATTGGGATGATGATCAGAATTTTAGCTTTACTACCTAAGAAGGGAGCCAAACAGGCCTGGATTTAAACAACATACTTAGTGTGCAAGATGACATCTGGGGATCTAAAGAGATCATTGCTTATGGTTTTCTTTTTTAACCCTCTTAACCTTTTCTTATTATCAGCAGCATGACTAATAACGTATGACCTTTTCCCAGTATTTCTTTTGGTACCTTGACTTTCTTTTTTTTAAGATTTTATTTATTTGAGAGAGAGAGAGAGAGCACCAATGGCATGGGTAGAGGCAGGCAGAGGCGGAGGGAGAAGCAGGGGAGCAGGGAGCCCGAGGATGTGGAGCTCAGTCCCAGGGCCCTGGGATCATGACCTGAGCCGAAGGCAGACACTTAAACGACTGAGCCACCCAGACGCCCCTTGGCTTTCTATTTTTAAGGAATCCTTGGGTTTACACTTTGCAGTTTATGGACTTCATTAGCAGAACAAGGGACCACACAGAGTATCTATTCTACCTGTTCCTGTTCTCTTCAATCCTTCCAAAACTCTTGAATCTTGAATTGGCAGATACTATTTTCTCAGCAATATAATCCATATATTGTTTCTGTGATAGAAAAGAGTTGAGGAAAGGAGTGGTGGAAGATCCATGTCTGATGTGACCTTTCTCTGAAGTCTTGCTTCTTTGCCTTTACACTGAAATGGGGGTTTATAGGACTATACAAATACATACATACATACGTATATATGTATACGTATGTATGTATGTATATGTGTGTGTGTGTATATATACATGATCAAAGAAAAGTTGACCTGCCAGGAGTTGGAAAGACCAGGAATCAAGGCAGCAGGGATTGGGGGTCAGGGTCATGTAGCATGTACCAGGAGCTGCTGAATCTCTTTGGGCTTAACCTCATGGTTGGGGGAGGGATGGGGACAAAATCTTAGGAAAGGGGCATGTGGAAAAAATTGTATTACCTTGACTATTTTGTGAACTTCTTGAGAGAATAAACCCAAACCAGAAATCTGTCTTCAATTTGCCTTTCTCACTTCCTCTCTGTCATGCTTCCGGTACTTCTCTAAAGAGCCAGAATACTGTGTGATACAATTGGGCACCTTATCCAAGGTGACAGTGGCATTGGTAGCGAGCAATGTTGTAACTGCCAGGGAGTTTCTAAATAGTAAAATCACTCAAAATGAATGCCTACACTTTTCTTTTCCCTGGTTATTGGCTTTGGGCATTATCCAGATTCCTACTGTTACATTTTTAAAAAAATATGTATTGATTTTAGATTAGTGAGAAGCCCATATAGAAAACCCTTGGTGACTCTTAGTAGACTGTGGGCCCTGATCTGAATTGAGAACATTAACCTAGGGTTACAAGCTTATACAGATTCAGAAGTCTAAGGTTTTCCTGTTTCCTCTTTAGTTAACATTTCTAGGTTTCCTCTCTCTTTTCTCTCTGATTTCCTTCCTTAATAGTTCAGCTCTTCTCCTTCAGCACCTCAGCTGTGTCAGCTCTCACTGGTAAAACATGTAGCCAGAAACTAGAAAATAACTCTGTGACAAAAGAGGAATAGTAAGGTTAGGAAACATAAAGAAAAGTAGGTTAAGAGAAAGAGACATGGTTTGACCATGGTTTTCTCAAGGCAATTTAAGTGGCTGATTCAGGTAAAAGACTTAGGAGGCCAGATATCTGTATTGGAAATGTATATGGGAACTTTAACCTGGATAAATGGTCACAGACTAGAAAATAAAGGTGACACTTACCCTAGGGATTCAAGGGGCTCTACCTCTGGTTTTCAGAGCTTATTACCTTGGATGGGCTTGTGTTTTTAATCTATGTCTTAGAAACATTATTTCCAAACATCCATAAATGTGATTCTTAATTCTTTACATTCCACATTTATATACCACACATTTTGCTAATATCTCAAGAGTTTCCTGTTCTTTTTGCAAATAAAGTGCTCATTTTGGCTGTTTTCCAAATATGACAGTTGGTGGACATGCTTCAGTAGAGAAAAGGAAATTTTCCCCGCTTACCTACTCTCTCCTGTCTGCCCAAGATAGTGTGTCTGTCAATTGTGACCTGATTTTGAAATAATTTATTAAATAAAGGGATGCATGATGTTATTTAAAATTTTGGTATGACATTGACTTTTAGTCCTTTATAATAAGCTCTTGACTAAATTCTCTGGTGAGGTTTATTGCTCCTGGGATTTTAGAAATTTCTTAACTTCTTCAGTGAATTTGGACTCTGTTCAGTGTCAAGTATGAGTAATGTTTACTCGAGAAATTAAACCAGCTTGTTTATTCAGAAGATGAAACATGCTGTATTTTTTTTTTTTGCCATGAAAACATTATTTTGGAAATATATTAATTTTATAGGTAAGGAAAAGGTCTTTATTAATTAGTAGATTGCTTAAGAAAAGTCTAGAGGGATTATATTTCTTTTAAAAAGCATATTCCTTGGTTTTAAAAATTATTACTCCCAAATATATATCCTAAATCTATATCTCTAATTTAGTCCTCTCTCCTGTACTGCAGTCACGTTTTTGCCAATGGTTTATTAAACATCTTCCCCTTGACGGAGTTATGAAACTTGAAATGTTCATTATTTTTACCCATTGGTTTGCTCTGCCACATGTATGACTCCTTTGTGTTAATGGAGCTACTGTGCACCGTATGTTTGTGCCAGAAACCCTGGAGCCATCCTTGACTCCTTCCCTTCCCACTTACATCCATTTGGTATCACCGCTTCCAGTATTAGCCCTTCTAACCCATTCATTCCTCTGCCCTTAGGGGAATTATTCTAAAACTTTTTATTCTCTGACTTACAAATCAGTGGCTCTCTAGTACATAAAGAATAAAGTCCAAACACTTTGGAATATCATTTGAAGCTTTTTATGATTTGGCTCCTTCCTTCCTGCCTCATTTCCCATTAGTCCCCTGCAGCAGCATCCTCCAGCCATACCTGATTCCTATACTTGGAGTTGTCAGCAGGCATCATGGGTTTTCTGTTCTTGCTGTCCTTGGAATGCACGTCTTTCTCTTGTGTGCTCAGTGAAGCCCTGTTCATATTCCTAGACTCAACTCCAGCATAGTCATCTCTTCTGGGAAGCCTTGCCTGATCTCTATCCTTTGTGAATTCCTGCACTGGTATACACCTCTATTTCTAGCACTTAGAATACTGCATTGTAATTATTTGCATGTTTGCCTTCCCTCTAGACCCTGAGGTCCTTCAGGCCTGAAATCGTGTCTTAGTTGTCTTTTAAAGTGCTAAACAAATGTTACTATTTTATGCCTGAACATAGAAGGCATTCCAAAAATTATTTGTTGAATAACAAAATGAGTGAATAACTGTGGAACAGGGCATGCCATATCTTTTTGGACTGTATCTTTGAGAGGATTTGTTGACTGAGAGATAGGTTTGATTAGTAACCTCAGGGCTGAGAAATATTTAATCATTTTTAGAGCAACTATTGTTAGGCACTGTGCCTATTGCCATAGCTTATAGGATAATTTACAGGACATTGAGATACAGAGAAATTTAGTAACTGGGACAAGTAAGTTACTTGACTAAGTAAGCAGCATAGTTGGATTTGGAATTCAGAATTGCCTGACTTAAAAGTTGATATTCTTTCCTCAGTGCTGGAAAATTATCAGAGATAGGGATTGGGGGAGGCACTTTATTTATTTATTTAAAAGATTTTATTTATTTATTTGACAGAGAGAGACACAGCGAGAGAAGGAACACAAGCAGAGGGAGTGGGAGAGGGAGAAGCAGGCTTCCCGCCGAGCAGGGAGCCCGATGCGGGGCTCGATCCCAGGACCCTGGGATCATGACATGAGCCGAAGGCAAATGCTTAAGGACTGAGCCATCCAGGCGCCCCGGGGGAGGCATTAAAACAAGGGCAAGCAGTTTTTAGGGTAAAGGCCCATTTGGAACCATAACTTTTCTTTTTGCTATAGATTCCAGAAATGTCTGGGAGGTATTTCAGGAGAGGCAGTATTAAGTTCATGCTCTTAATAACTTTGAACCTAAATGAAGAGATAATGAAGTGGAGGGAGCTAACGAAAATTAATCAAAACGAGGGGAAAGAGTTGTTAGATAATTTTGCTTGATAATATAACTCAAAGGGAATGCTAGTATTCACTGAACATCTAGTGTATGCTGGTCTTACAGGTTTATCATCTCATCATTTCTCACAGCAAACTTAGATGAGTATTATTTTCCCCATTTGCATGTGGTTAAAGTCCCATGGATACTTTAGATTTAAAAGAGGTTAAATATCTTGCTCAAGGTCATGTAGACAGCACCTCATGGAGCTCAGGTTCAAACCCAGTTCTATCTCATCAACCCAGATTCTATCTCATAAGGAATGGAGATAATCTCCTTCATACCATCAGATATCTCAGTACAGCTGCACTATGAATCAGTCAGTATAATGAATAACAAGGTGTTATACAGAGGAAAAATCAGTTCAGTCAGGTGGATCCCTTGTGCTGTCGAACTGGTAACTGGTATTTCTATACTTTTGGAGGGAGTATAAGATAGTTATGATGTCTTTTCTTGGGAACTCTTCCTGTTGCCCTAAAATTGAGAGAATGTATCAATCAAACATGACAAACTTTAATAATCCATAAAGCACAAATACTGACCAATTAGATGGATGCTCACTATGAACGTCTGGGGAGGCTGCATTGTAGCCCAGTATCAGTCTGGTGGGCTAGATCTGTTTAGAAGCTCCATTATCTGTAAAGCTGAGAAGCAAAGATTTTTTTTTTATCATGTATTGTGTTATAGAATTATTCTAGTACCAGATTGATTTGTTATATATGCTAAACCAATTAGCATTTATAGTGAGAATGACATTTAAGGAAAATGAAAGGAGATGTTGCAGAATAATGAAAGTCTCATTTACATGATATACCTACTGCCTTTAGCCCCAAAAAGCTTTACTAGTTTGATATTTGGTTTCTCATTTGTCCATCTGCTTGTTCATTTGCTCATTTATTCACTCTGTATTTTTTTATTTTAAGACTGTTATTTCTGTCAATTCTGAGAAAGGATTTTTCTTTTTAAGCTATAGAATAGGGATAATCTGACTGTAATCAGTTTATGTATGAATTATTTATTTACATATCTGACTTCTATACTAAGCTGTAAACTGTTTAAGGGTAGGGACCATTTTTTTTTTTTTTAAATCCCTCTGCCCTCCAGTGCCTAACACAGTACTTCACTATATACTTTGGTGACCGAATTAAAGAACCCAGAATTCAGTCAGCCTAAATGTATGTTCTTTGCAACGCAAGCCCAGGTTATGAGTTTTATGTATTCTTTCAGTGACCATGTAATGAGCTCTTAAAACCTGTAAATGGCTGTTTTTAAAGATACGCAATAGCCTCTAAGGTGACTACAGAAAGAAGAGATTAAATGCTGGGACCCCACAGACAGGAGGTCTTTTAAAGGCTGCTCTGATGTGTAGTGTCACACTATACTGTCACCCCGAGGTGTAGGGAGCAATAGATAGATGATTAAGATTGGTCAGGTTGGGTCGGGGACCAGCCTCTGTAGAGGTCCAAATCCAGAAAACAAAGGATTAAAGTCTTCCCATTTTCTATGGTGAGAAACAAACCAGGGAGTTTTGGAACCAGATGGAGGTAACAGTGTCTTAGGTCTCTTAGGTGGATGTCAGGAGGGAATTGAGGATCTGAGGACCAGTGTATCATAGCATTTCTGGGAAAAAAGGCAACATCTCAATGGTCAAGGCAGACAAAGGGCCTGGGAGCACAGTGGGTCAGACACCAGAAGAGAGAGGAAATAGGAAAAGAAATCCTTTAATTAATAAAAATCCAGGCTTTGTTAATTTTTAGTATTTTATCCTCATCACCTGGCATCACCTACCTTACATCTGCTGAGCAGTTCTCTAGCATTGTGGTCACTATGGGGACCTAGCAGGATTCTTCCTAAAACTGGGCAATGAAGAGATGAACATGGAAGCCCAAAAGTTAGGGCCTAGTTGCAAAGAAAGTTGAGAAGAGCCTTCAGAAGAGTTTGATCAAGGAGAGATTCTTTGTCACTTTCCTTCTGTATTCCTGCTCAGGTTTCTCTTTTTCTTAAATGAGAAACTGAAAAAACCAAGAAGCGTTTTCTTGACCTTACTGTATTCTGCTTTCTCATCTCAGGCTTTTTCCCATCCTCTTCACCGTCAGATTATTTGAGAAAAAGAAGAACCTATGCATACTGCTTTACTAAATACTCCTTTGATTTTTGCGTTCTTATGCTATTGAAACATCTATCTTAAACTTCATTGTTATCTTCCTGATAACCAAATCATATGGTACCCCCATCCTCATCTTCCTGTGTTTCTCAGCATTTGATATTTTTGACTGTCTTTTCTTTCTTAAAACCTGTTCTTCCTTGACCTTTGTGATTTAATACCCACTCACCATAATGGAACATTATGTCTTACCCAATGCCATTTTTTTTTTGCATCCAACACTGTATTGTTTATTTTATTTTATTTATTTTATTTTATTTATTTTATTTATTTATTTTATTTTATTTTATTTTATTTTAATCACCACACATCACATCATTAGTGTTTGATGTCGTGTTCCATGATTCATTGTTTGCATATACCACCCAGTGCTCCATTCAGTACGTGCCCTCTTTAACACCCATCACCAGGCTAACCCATCCCCCCACCCCCCTCCCCTCTAGAACCCTCAGTTTGTTTCTCAGAGTCCATAGTCTCTCATGGTTCGTCTCCGCCTCCGATTTCCCCCTCTTCATTTTTCCCTTCCTACTCTCTTTTTTTTTTTAAACATATAATGTATTATTTGTTTCAGAGGTACAGGTCTGTGATTCAACAGTCTTAGACAATTCACAGCGCTCACCATTACCACATACCCTCCCCAATGTCTGTCACCCAGCCACCCCATCCCTCCCACCCCCCACCACTCCAGCAACCCTCAGTTTGTTTCCTGAGATTAAGAATTCTTCATATCAGTGAGGTCATATGATACATGTCTTTCTCTGATTGCACCAATGCCATTTTAATTCAGCTGTTGACCAGCCTACCATAAATATGCGTGTGATGCCCAGCCAGGACCAGAAAGAACTGCCTAAACAAACTGAGCGAAGATCAGCAGAATTGCTTAGCCAACTGGTAGAGTCCAGAGCAATTATAAATGGTTACTGTTGGAAGCTACTGAATTTTAGGATGGTTTGTAATGCATCATTACTGTGGCAGCAGACAACGGATAGAGCACAAGGAAAAGACCTGAATGGAATTATCAAAGAAATATTGTAAGAAAATTTCCTAGTACTGTAGGATACAAGTCTCTAGACTTAAAAGCCTTCCCAAGTATCCAGCATAATGAATGAGAAAAGGCCACAAAGCCACATCATTCTGAAATTTAAGAACATTGTGGATTAAAATAAAATTCTAAAAGTTTTGTGGAGGTTGCATAAAACGAAAGAAAAGAAAACACAAAAACAAGTCATACAGAGATGAATGGAAATCAGAATGACATCAAACTTTTAACAGCAACACTAGATTATAGAAGACAGTGTTGCGATGCTTTCAAAATTAGGAGGAAAATCATTTTCAGCTTATGTTTCTCTATTTAGACAAACTGCTGATTAGATAGTATAAAGAAATTCTAAGATTCAGAAGGATTAAACCATATCTTAAGTGTCCTTTCATAAAAAGCTTCTGGAAGATGAACTTGCATAAAACAAGGGAGGAAATCAATAAAGAGAAAGACATAGGATGCAAAAAACAAAGGATTTGATGCAGGAGGGCAGAGAAAAGGGTTCCTTGGAAATAGCTCTTCACTAGGCTGAGAGAGCACCCAGTCCAGATTGGAGAAAAAGAATGGAGGAGTATGGGAAAGATTTGGGAGAATGAGTGTTTGGTATGTTTGAATATTTGGAAAAAATTGTTGGCAAATGTGTTAGACTTGGAAAAAAACAGTAATAGGTAAATGGAAAACTAAGCAAATGAAACAAATGGTAATTATTAACTTCAGAAAGATATTTTTATAACTATGGAAACAATCATATTAGCTGGCTCAGGAATAAAGAATATTTATGTATTCATTATGGTATAAACACTGAGTACTGATTTAAACATATACTGAGAGAGAACAGCATGTGTAGAGGGGAGTGGGGGGAAGGCTGATGGTGTAAGAGAGCAAAATTCTCAATTTCTGTAATAGGAATTAAAATTACAATATTGGAAATTGAGCAATCAAGAAATATCCATATAAGCTTTATATTTAGACAAGAACAAACTACTAAAAGAGTCCTGTGAGGTATAAGACTAGAGCAAATGGCATATTTTTCTGTTAAGGGCTAGAAAGTAAATATTACAGGTTTTATGGGCCATATGGTTTTTGCTGTTGTAGGGTGAAAGCAGTCGTTGACAATTCATGAATGACTGGACATGGCCGTGTTCCAGTAGAACTTGATAAAAACAGATGGCGGGTGCTCTCAGGGTTCTGTCCTAGTTTGTGGAGACATGGCTAAATGCGCCAAGAAGTTGGAATCATCGGTAAATACAGGACCTGTTATGATGCTTCTGTCAGGAAAATGGTGAAGAAAATTGAAATAAGCCAGCGTGCTGAGTACACTTGGTCCTTCTGTGGCAAAACTAAGATGAAAAGATGAGCTGTGGGGATCTGACACTGTGGTTCCTTCATGAAATTGGTAGCTGGTGGTGCCTGGGCTCACAACATGTCTGCTTGCACAGTCTTCCATCAGAAGATTGAAGGAATTGAAAGACCAATACTCCACCCTTTGAAACACTGCTTACCTGTAATAAGTGGATTAATTTATGTAACAACAACAGCAACAACAACAACACCCTCTGGTGGGTTGGATTTGGGCTGTGGGACATAGTTTGCTAGCGTTATGACTAGAGGGCAGAGGGAATGGGATAGAGATAATTTTCCCTTCCTAATTCAAGCTCAGTTTTGGACTTCCTTGCCTTTTTCCCCCCCATTAACTATAGCGTAAATATAGAGTAATTTTCCATATTTCCCCTCAGATCAGTGTCCAGTTTTATATTTATTTGTAAAGAGTTTGTGTTTTAGATTTTCTGAACTACTTACTCCAAATGTTGACCCATATTTCTTGCTTCTGTGCCTTATGGTCTTTCCTCTGGAATTTTTCTTACTTTACCTTTCTGCTTTTCAAAATTGTATATATCTTTCTGTGTTCCACCTGAAATAACTGCTTCTCTAAGAAACTGTTATAGTTTCTACCTTACTCTAAACCCTTATTCGGGTAGCCAACCAGAGATGATTTAATCCCTCTTTTGGGAGAGATTGAGTTTTGGGGTCAGTCAGTCCCGTATTTGAATTTATAATCTGTATACTTGCTATATGACCTTGAAAAATGTATTTAACCTGTCTGAATCTTTGATTTTCTTTTCTACAATTACTTCTTATGGTTCTTTATAGAGTTAAAGTGGTTTAATATTGTTTTTTCCCCTTCATTTCTAACACTTACTGTCGCGCAACCTCACATTATAGTCATTTGTATACTTATCCCCCAACCCTTAGCAACCTGCGCTCAGATTGTGTCTTCTTCATCCTAAATATCCTGAAACATAAGCATTGATTTGATTGAATTGAATTAAGAAGGAAATGTCTTAGTGTTGATTCTTAGCTGAAGAATTCTGACTTTATGATAAAATTAGAGAAATTTTATATTCTACAGTTTGCCTGTTCCCTAATCTTTTTTACATGGTCTATTTTTATTAGTTCAATTCTATTTTCTCCCACATTGCAAAGGAGGTGCAGTGTTAGGGGAATACAGTGGCTTGATTTTTCCTTTGATGGGAACTAAGCCATATGTTTGTATTGAGTCAGCTACTCCAGACTCTGAATTCTCAATCAGATGGTCAGCAGTGTTTAATTGAATTCCCAATATGTGCAAAGCTACACTGGGTGCTGTCACTCTAGGGAGGTGTAACCATCTGGAAGAACTTTTTCAAAGAACCCAGAATATGAGAATATGTCTCTTTGTATCTCAATTAAAATGATACTAAATTTGGCAAAGTAAATAGCTGGCATAAATGCTGTCTTTTGCCTCTTGGTCTCCTCTTTTATCATTCTTTTAGTCTCCAAGAAGAGACATCCTCCTTTTTTGCTAAGGCTGGGATGGTGTATTTTTCCTTGATTTCTTTCCTTCCTAATTGTTGGTAATTTGTGTAATACAAGATTCTGATGTTTAAAATCCTCAAGATCTTTTAGTTTTTGGATCCTTTTCTAACTTTAAATATGTATATATGATAGGCAGAATCCTAAAATGCCCTCCTAAGATTTCTTGCCATAATCCCTAGGACTGTGCATATGCTGGATGTTACTTCCTTTATTTTGAGATATAATTAAGGTTACTAATCAGTTGATCTTAAGACAGAGATTATCCACATAGACCTAATATAATCACACGAGCTCTTTAAAAGCAGAATGTTTTTCAGCTGGTAGTAGAAAGGGAAGCCAGAGCTTGAAAACATGAAAAAGGATCTTTGCATTGTTGCTGGCTTGAAGATGGAAGAGAATATATGCAAGGGTGGGGAGAGCAGCATCTAGGGGTTGAGAGCAACCTCCAGCTAATATCCAGCAAAGAAATGGACCTCAGTCTTAACATAAGCTGCATGGAGCAGAATTCTGCCAATAGCCCAAATTAGCAAAGAAGTGGATCCTCCCCAAGATCCTCCAGATGAGAGCTCAGCCTGGTCAACACCTGGATTTTGTCCTTGTAAGACCCTAAGCAGAGAACCCAACTAAGCCCACATAGACTTCTGACCTACAAAACAGATAAAATAAGTTTGTGATAATTTGTTACATAGTAATGGAAAACTAATACAGCCCAGGTCTTCCCTATTAAGAAATGAGTTCCATGTCCAGCCCGACTAGTGGTTGCCTTCTTTCTTTCTGTTTTTCATTGTTAAACTTCTAAATTAAATTATCTGAAATCACTGTCTCAGTCTACAAGCAGTTTATTCTTTTTTTAATTCCCATGTATCTGTTTCTCTAGTGTCCAAAAATGGCTTTCTGATGAACTAGCAAATTCTTCCTTACCAAATCCAAGGACTTCTTCATTTTTATTGTCTTTGGTGTTTTGTATTGTACTTGATTTTCTTTCTTGAAATTAATACTTTTTGTAATACTACATGATTCTGTTTTTTTCCCTCCTTTCTTCCATCTCGTCTGTTGTTTTCATAAATCTGACTAGTATTGGAATTGAATTAGGAGCTGCTGCAAGGAACCAGCAGAGGTGAATAAAGAAACAAGAATTTCAAGAGAAAAGTTGGTGAATTCCAAATTAATTTTCCTGATGTCTTTGTTAGCTTAAGGCTCTTCCTAAGGAGCCAGATGTGCTCCTTGGCCATTTACCTGTAGACATTCTATAGATGTTATATCAGTTACCTATTACCACAATGTTTCCTAACAGAGTACCCCCAGACTCATGTTTGTATGTTATATTAAAAACTATCATTTATTATCATTCATGCATCTGCTAATTTAGCCTGGACTCAGTCAGCAGGGTGGTTTAGGCTTGGTGGCTAGGTGGCTCTGCTTCTCATTGCAGGCTGTTAAAATATGGATTGGCTGTGCTGAGAAGACTTTATGTTTTTCTGTCCTCCTTGGTGGAGTGATCTAGCCATAGCATACTCTTCTCATGCCTGTGGTAGAGGTGCCAGAGGGCAAATGAAAACATATCGGAGCTTTATAAGGCCTGGCTTTGGAGCTGGCATACAGTGTCACCTCTGCCTCATTCTGTTAGCTGGAGAAAGTCATGTGGCCAAACCACAAACCAGGGGGTAGGAGAATATATGCTACTTTGGACTAAATTGTGTCCCCCCCCACCCCAATAAATTCCTATGTTGAAGCCCTAATCCCCAATATAATGGTATTTGGAGTTGGGGTCTTTGGGAGATGATTAGATTTAGATGAGATCTTAAAGGTGTGTTCTCATAATGGGTTTAATGCCCTTAAAAGAAGAGGCACCAGAGGGCTGGCTGGCTGGCTGGCATGAGTTCATTTGCACTCTCCCTCTCACTCCTCCTGACCTTGCCATGTGAAGACACAGCATGAAGGTGGCTGTTTGCAAGCCAGGAAGAGAGCTCTTACTAGGACCTGGCATCCTGATCTCGGACTTCCAGCTTCCAGAACTGAGAAAATAAATATCTGTTATTTAAGCCACCCAATCTATGGTATTTTGTTATGGTAGCCTAAGTTGACTAATATATACCCCACCCCATTAGGAGTAGAAACTGCGAAGTTATGTATCTGATAAAGGTCACTGATGCAGGGAAAGATGGGTAACTGTCAAAAAATGCCATCTGTCAAAGGCATTGAGTAGTATCTCACATTCTATTCCCCACTCAGAGTAAGCATCTCTACTCTTTATAAAAAGATTCTGCCTATATTCTATAGTAATCGTGATAGATTAGGTTATGCCATAACAAGCAACTCCTAACTATCTCAGTAACTTAACACAGAGTTTCTCTCTTTTGCAAATTTACTGTGTCTCTGGGTTCCTCACGGTACTCCCCTCCAGGTGTTGCTTTATCATTCTGCAGTGCATTTGTCTATGACACCTCCTTGTTAACAGGCGATTACCCTGAGGAGGCAGCATCTGAGAGCCAATGACCAGTGGGAAGGGGACATGCAGTGACTTCCTAGAGGAGGTGCTTTATAAGTCTGGTCTTGAAGGAAGACAAATCAGCCAGGCTGATAGGAAAAGATGGAAATTCTGGACTGAGCCACAGTAACAGACTTGTAGAAAGGATATTCCCAGAGCTAAGAATTTCCTTATTAAGATGGTTGCAGTTGAAGTCATAGGCACCTTTCACTTGATTATAGAGCATGGAGATGAAGTGAAGTCTGATGCTTCTGGGAGGGGAGCGCCCTGCTGCTCCCAGACTGGGGATTCAGTGAAGAGAAAACCAGCTTGGGAGGAATGGGTGAAAGTTCAACAAAGTACTACCACAGAAGGGGCATTCTTAGGTTGAAAGTTTAGAACTATGGACAGCTAAAGCCAGAAGAGTATAGAAAGGATTCAGTCCATAGTTTGCACTGGGCATGACCTATTTTATGCTACATTTTTATAACAGTTTTGTGCCTGCGGCAATCTAATTTGTGATTAGGATGCTTTCCCTTGCAGTTATCAAAAAGCTCTACTTAAATGGCCGTAAACAAAGAAGGGGATTTATTGGATCATGTAACTCAAAAGACCAAAGGAAGGATGGGTTTCAGATGTAATTTGATGAGAGCTTCATTGTTTTTCTTTGTGTTTCTCTCAGCTCTCTCCTCCTTGATGTTGCCTTCATCACAAACTGGCTTTTCTGTAGCAAAACGGCTGCTGGCTGCTGTAGTTTAAACCTCGGCTCAGTGTATCTTGCCATTCAGAAATGTCCTTTTTTTTCCATTAAAGTCCTGGTTTCATTCTGATAGGACTAACTTGGGTTCTGTGCCCATTCCTGAATCAAACACCCTGATAAGGTAGATAATGATTTTGCTGATTTTTGAGGCTACCCAAGATTAACAATTCCTTTGGCTGGTGTTAGAGTTAATTCTATCCAGACTGCATGGCTGCTACACAACAGAGGAGGGGTGGCATGGATGTTAGTGTGGCATTCTTCCATTTCCTCTGGAAGGACTATTTCTTGTTCTCTAGTATATATTCTCCAGTTTCAAGTTCATGATGGACACTCAATAAGTATATATTGAATGAATAAATAAAATACTTTATGTATCTTTGTCTTTTTACCAGCGCTTCTTTCTTCTTCTCTCTTTGTTCTTTCCTGTTCTAAAAATGTTGCTTTTTTGTCCCCTGTCCTAAAAATTATTCTCCTTCTGCCATTCCCATCAAACTGTCCCATCATTTTTTTTTTTTTTTCATTGTCAGACTTCCACCATTTTCTTTTTGTTCATGGTCAGACTTCAAGAGAGTGGTTTGTTCTAGCTATCTTTACTGCCTCATTATTCGATGATACCTCAGCTTCTTGGAAACAGAATTTTTCCTTATCACTCTGCCACTCTCTCAGATGTCACTAATACATTTCTTTTGTTCCCACATCCAGTGGCTTCTTTTTCAGGCCTAATTTTCTATAATTTCTTTGCTACAAGTAATACTGTTGATGGTCCATGCCTCTGGAAACACTTCCCCTTATCTTGATGATCCTTCTGCCTCTCTGATTACTCTCTTTTGTCTTGGTTTGGTTTGATTTACTGATAATGCTTCCTCTTTTTTTCTTTCTTCTTCTTTAGCCATCTCTAAATGTAGATAGTTTCCAAGGTTCTACCTGTAATATCCTTTCTTATCTTTGCCAGCTCTTGGCTTCAGCTCTCATATTTATGCTATGTTTCCCAAATTGTAAGACCTCACCTCTGTTCTCTTTTCCAGTCTTCTGTTTGTAGCTGCCAGCTGAACATTTTCACTTGAATATTCTATACAAAGCCAATATGTCAAAAACTTCCATTTCCTTCCCCCCCCCCCCCCCACCCCTTCGGCTCTTTTCTCTGATGATAATCCTCTTGGTCATCTGGACTAAAAACTTAGAGTCTTTGACTTCTTTTCTTCATTCATCATATTTTCAATCAATTTTTGCTACTGGGACAACTTGGGGAAACCGTCAGCTCTTTGAGATAAAGGACTGTGGCTTCTTTTTATTTCCTGTCTCCAGCACCTAGCATGGTGTCTGGTAGATACATAGTAAGTGCTCAAAAGATGTTGGTTAAATGGATGACTGCCCTATTGATTTTTCCTTGTAATATCCCTGTGATTATTACATTTTTACTTTATATTCCCACTGCTTTTTTTTTTTAAAGATTTTATTTATTTATTTGAGAGAGAGAGAATGAGAGAGAGAGAGCACGAGAGGGAAGAGGGTCAGAGGGAGAAGCAGACTCCCCGCCGAGCAGGGAGCCCGATGCGGGACTCGATCCCGGGACTCCAGGATCATGACCTGAGCCACCCAGGCGCCCAACCCCTTCCCACTGCTTTTATTTTAGTTGTTTTTTTTAAAGATTTTATTTATTCGACAGAGAGAGAGAGAGAGAGCACGAAGGGGGAGGGGGAGAAGCAGAAGCAGAAGCAGTCTCCCCGCTGAGCAGGGGAGCCTTGACCCCAGGACCCTGAAATCATGACCTGAGCCCAAGGCAGATACTTAACCGACTGAGCCACCCAGGCACCCCTGCTTTTATTTTAGTTTTAAGTCCTTGTTATCTTTGATCCGGACACCTGTAATGATCTTGTGATCTCAATTACGAGACCTTCTTTGTCTTTTGTGCTCCACTGTATGTATTGCTTTTAGATACACTTTCTAAAGCACAGACTCAGTTATGTCACTGCACTGCTTAAAACTTGAGTGAGTCCTTATTAACAACCAAATAAGGTAAAAATTACTCAGTTTGATTTTCAAGGTCTTCTGTGATTTGGCGCTAAATACTTGTTTGATCTTCGTATCCCTTCTTTTTTTCTAGGCAAATTATTACTTTCCTGCCTCTGTTATTCATTTATTTAGCAAATATTTTCTAAATGTCTACCGTGTACCAGATGCTTTGCTAGGTACTGGAGAGACAGTTGAAAAAGTAAGAGGCTCAGCCCTTTCAGAACTTGAAGTCTAGTTGGGGAGAGAGACACCAACTAAGTAATTACACATATAACTATTTCATTGCAGTTGTGAAGGCAAATGCTACTGCCTTTTTTTTTTTTTAATGAAGCCAACTATAATGTTATATATTATGTGCTGTCTAGTTTTTTTTTTTTAAGATTTTTATTTATTTATTTGTCAGAGAGAGAGCACAAGCAGGGGGAGCAGTAGAGGGAGAGGGAGAAGCAGGCTCCTCACTGAGCAAGGAGCCCGATGTGGGACTCGATTCCAGGACCCTGGGATCATGACCTGAGCCAAAGGCAGACGCTTAATGACTGAGCCACCCAGGCGTCCCTGTGCTGTCTAGTTTTTAAAACCTAACTCAAATGCTCTTTCCTTGGGGATGCCTTTCCTTATGTCAGCTGGATGTCATTCTCCAACTTCTGGTTCCACTTATCTGTATCTTCTCATGACTTGCCTCACTTTTTGCTTTGTATTACTGTGTGGATATTCTTTCTCTTACAAGCTATTTGAATAATGTGGAATGTGAAACACTTTTAAGTCACTCTTGAACATCTCAGTATATTTCTCATAGTAAGTTGGATGCATTAAGTAAATTGTATTGTAGATCAGTTTCCTCAAGTATTTTTTTTTAAGTATCACTTTTTTTTAGGAATTTATTAAACTTATTTGGGGCAAATCTAGTAGTTAGAAAATTTAGATTCCAGTTAAGCTTGCCAGTAATTATAACTTTTGGGTAATTACAGAATTTTAAATGAATGATTTTTCTGTTTTTTTTTTCTTTTTTTAAATTTACTACATTATCTCATTTAACCTCCAAATCAAGTAGATCTGGAAATCTCTATTAATGTAGATTGCTGGAGTGTGGGGAGGACAGAAAAATATGATTTAAATATCACATATAAAAAGAAAATATGAGTAGTCTTGAGACAGAGTTCTTGAGTTTAATCAATTTGGCCAAATTTGTCTGCAAGTTTTTACCCTCTACATTTTGATAACCCAAATCTAATTTTAGTTTCCATATGGTGTCCTGCTGATTTTATCATATGGAAGCAGGGAGAGTTCATTTTTTTGTTTAGTGATATTAACAATAACTGTGCTAATAATACGATATGCTTTAAATTGTTATATTTGTAACATTTATGCAATTCTGAATACATATACTGTGTCTTCTCTTTTTTTTGATTCTTGTAATAGAAGCTATCAGACTGTGGAAAGCATTGTTATGACTATGCCAAAGGACATTAGTTTCTGCATGGAACGGACTCCTTTAAGGCTGGAACCTACAACTTTGATCTCATTAGCAGTATGTTACCGTTCATCTAAACTGACTACATAGATGGGCCAAATACAGTTCACATCTTCATTCTTTTACATAACTCCAGAGTATTTAAGTGTTGAGTCTCAGATAATTAAAGGTAATTATATATATATGTATATTTTAAAGATTTTATTTATTTGAGAGAGAGATAATGAGCATGAGGAGAGAGGGAGAGGGAGAAACAGACTCCCTGCTGAGCAGGGGGCCCGATGTGGGACTTGATCCCAGGACCCTGAGATCATGACCTGAGCCCAAGGCAGATACTTAACTGACTGAGCCACCCAGGCTCCCCAAGGATAGTTATATTTTAATGAATGTTTATAAAATCCAAATATAAGAGATTATTTCTGTAAATTTGGTAGGACAGCAACATAAATGAAAAAATATTATTTATTTTTTTAAAGATTTTATTTATTTATGTGAGAGAGAGAGAGAGAGAGCATGAGAGGGGTTAGTGGGAGAGGGAGAAGTAGACTCCCTGCCGAGCAGGGAGCTGGATGTGGGGCTTGATCCCGGGTCTGCAGGATCATGACCTGAGCCGAAGGCAGTCATTTAACCAACTGAGCCACCTGGGTGCCCGAAAAAATATTATTCTTAAAGGCCTGTTTACTTTCAGCTTCATTTAAGCAGTTTGGATAGTGTGTGCGCCAGCTGAAGTTGGCACGAGAGCAGTCATTAGTTTATTGCTGATCCCCGCACACCTGCATTTCAGCTGTCATGTGTTTAGTATCACCAAAGGGCAGAGGAGGTCCAATGGGAATTTTTTCTTGCTGTTTTATGTAGGTCATCGCTCTTTTGCTGTCTGTACTATTTCTGTGCCTTAAGAATGGTAAACTGGTTTGCAGGATATTTAAACAATTTTTAAAAAAGATTTTATTTATTTATTTGAGAGAGAGAGCAGGGAGAGGCACGGGGTCGGGGGGAGGAGAGAATCTCAAGCAGACTCCACACTGAGTGTGGAGCCTGACCTGGTGCTTGATTTCATGACCCTGAGATCATGACCTGAGCTGAAACCAAGAGTTGGACACCTTAACCAACTGAGCCACCCAGGTGCCCCTTAAACAGTTTTTAATGAGGTATACCACATAGTGAAGTACACAAATCTTGTGTACAATTCCGTGAAACCAGGTTAAGATAGAGAATATTTCCAGTACCCAGGAAAGCTGCCTTATACCCTTTCTCAGTCAGTGGTCCTTGAGAGGTAACTGCTATTGTGACTTCTGTCTTCATATTAGTTTTGACTTAGTTTGTTTTTGAAATTCATATAAATGGAATGGAATTCTGACTAGTCTTTTGTTTAGCTTGTTTTACTCATTTCTGAGATTCATGCATGCTGTTGCAGATAGTGGTAGTACGTTTTAATTGTTGTATAGTTTTATTGTATAAACATACCATAGTTTATACATTCTCCTGTTGGTGAGCAATTGGGTTGTTGCTAGTTTTTGGCTATTATGAATAGTGCTCCCATGAACATTCTTGCACACATATTTTGGGGTGTGTGTGTATGTGTATACATTTGTTTATGTACATCTATATGCATTTCTGTTATAAATGTAGAAGTGGAATTTCTGGGTTATAGAGTGGGCATAATTTTAGTTTCACCAAATGTTGCCAGATAGTTTTCCAGAAAGTTTGTACAAATTTACACTTTTAACCAGCAATGTAAGAAAGTGTCAATACTCCACACTTTGTCAACACTTGATATTGTAAGCCTTTTTAATTTTATTTATTCTAGTGGGTGTGTTGTGGTATCTCATTGTGTTTTAGTTTGCATTTGCCTGCTGAATGATGATGATGAGCACTTTTTCATATGCTTATTGGCCATTTGGATACCATCTTTTATGAAGTACCTGTTATGTCTGTTTCAGTTATTGTTGCTTATGCCAAAAACAATTAATGATTAATCCTTTTAAAATAAACTTTCCTGTATTGATTCTGTATCCATTGTCTCACCAAAATTCCTCCTTCAGAGAGGTTTTCCCTTCTCCATTCTCCTACAGTATATTGTTTGTACCTACCTATATTACTAACCTATTCTATTCTATTTTGTTTGCTATTAGGGTTCTTTCTACTTTTTCTACCCTATGATCTTGTTATTCATTTAATACTTAGCAAAGCTATATGAATGCTTATCATGTGCACTGGGTATTGGCATCACATTGGTCCATAAGATAGATGTGATTCCTACATGTAGAGGATGTAGAGTCTACTGAGAGATTAATGTAAGTAAATATGTAGCATAGCCAAGTACTGTAACAGGAAAAGTAAAGAATGTTATAGGAATGCTTAGAAGGGGCCCCTACCCTATACTTGATGTTAAAAGGAGTAGTTTTTAGAGGAAGGGACATTTCAGCTAAGGCCACTTACTAGTTAACAACCAGGTAAATGTACTGGATCATGCAGGACCATGTAAATTATATAAAAGGAACTTGACTTTATTCTAAGAATAACAGGAAGCACTGAAAGAGAGTGACATCATCATTATTGTTTTGCTTACTATTGTATAAGACATTATGTAAAACGTAGAAGAGTAAAATGACTATATTGCTCATATTTTTGTGGGTCAATAATTTGTTACTAGGCAGTAGTCTGTATGCTGGGCGTGCCTCATTTAAGGCTCTGTCACTTATAGCCAGATGTCAGTGGGGCTAAAAGCCATATAGATTCAAGTGGGCTGGATATCTGATCTGGCTCACTCACATGGCTGGTAGTTGATGCTGGCTGTTGGTGGGCCGTCAGCTTTGCTACTAACCAAAGTACCTACATGTGGCCTCTCCAGCATGCTGTTTTGGGGGTAGTCAGACTTTTTACATGGTGGCAGACTTTGCTCAGATCAAGTGTCTTAAGAGAATCAAGAAAAAACTTTGTGGGCTTTTCTGATCAAGACGTGGAAGTTATAATGTCATTTCTGCTGCATTTTATTTTTACAAGCTTGTCTCTAAAACTGGGCTGGATTCAAGGGGAGTGGACATGGACCACACCTCTTGATGGGAGACGTGTCAAAAAAAGAATTGTTTAAAAGATGCAGATAGACATGTTTTAAAACCACCAGTCTTTCCTCTGGTCACAAATTATTTATAATTCTCTCAAATGCAAAATTCATTACCTTCTAAGCCCTCTTCCACCTTATTTTTTTTTCTTAAATATTTTTATTTATTTGTCAGACAGAGCACAAGCAGGGGGAGCAGCAGGCAGAGGGAGAAGCTGCAGAGCAGGGAGCCCGATGTGGGGCTTGATCCCAGGACCCTGGGATCATGACCTGAGCCGAAGGCAGATGCTTACCCCATTGAGCCACCCAGGTGTCCCCTCTTCCACCTTAAAGGCTTATTTGTTCTGGCATGAGCTCAGGATCCAGTTATCTAAATAAACTCTGTGTGCACGTGATGCTCCTCAGATATAATTTCTCTTGATATGAAGACCTATGAACTGAAAAGATGTTATCTGCTCCCCACATAGCCACTGTACAGTAGTGATTCAGGGATAGGATAACCACAATAGACATCCCATTCTAAAATGGGAGAAATGAGAGCTACATAGCAATCATGAGACAGTTGCAGTTTTGAAATCCAGCTGGTCAGATGTTGCCAGTTTCTTGATTAGGGTCCAGTACTGCTCATTAGGAATTGTTCTCCATTGCTCTTGGTTCTGCCGTTTGGGTTCTTGATTCTTCCTTCTGAATCATTCTTTCACTTCCTTAAGAAATGATGTATATCTGCATTTGCATAGCTTTCTGGGCCTGCTTCCTACTTCTAGAAGTTTGGGTGTCCAAAGACTTCTTTTTTTTTTCCTACTTATTCTATTTATTTAAGTTTAAGCTGGGAATACTTCTGTTCATACAGTTTCCTTGAACATTTTTTACTCTTTTGGTGGATTTTACTGGGGTTTACTCCATTAGATAAAAGTCATAACCATAAACCTCTTCAAGCCAGGCGCATCTTTATCTTGTGTTTCTTGTGAGGCTGCTGAGGGATCTGGCCAATGCTATATGTTTTAGATTTTTGTTACATCACTACTTATACTAAAATTTTGTTCTGGTTGCTATTGCTGTCTACCTACCAAATTACCCAAAACTTAACTATTTAAAGTAACAGCTTGTTTTGCTCACAATTCTGTGGTCAGGTAGTTGCAGTCAGATGTTGGCTATGGTCATCTGTATGGTTGTGGTCATCTGAAGGCTTAGCTGGATTAGTTGAAGAAGATGGTTTACTCACGGCTGGGTGGATGCTCAGCTGAATAGTGCTTATATGTGGTCTCTCCAGTGTAGCAATGTCAGAGTACCTGGATTTCTTATGTGGCCCCACAGTGAGTGTATCAAGAGACTCAGAGAACAGCTGTATGGCTTTCTCTGACCTAGCCTCAGAAACCATAGAGTATCACCTCTGCTGCATTCTCATGGTTACAAGCAACTTACCAAGTCTGACCCAGATTCAAGGGGAGGGCACATAGATCTTACCTCTCAGTGGGAGGAATTTCAAAGAATGTGCAGACGGGTTTTAAAACACATTAACTCTAGGGGCGCCTGGGTGGCTCAGTTGGTTAAGTGACTGCCTTCAGCTCAGGTCATGATCCTGGAGTCCTGGGATCGAGTCCCGCATCGGGCTCCCTGCTCAGCGGGGAGTTTGCTTCTCCCTCTGACCCTCCCCCCTCTCATGTGCTCTCTCTCTCTCTCTCATTCTCGCTCTCTCAAATAAATAAATAAATAAATCTTAAAAAAAATAAAACACGTTAACTCTATAGTTACCATAACCATAGCATACATTTATTGAATGATTATAATGTATCAGGTATTTTGATAAGTATTTTACATGAATTCCCTTATTTACTTTTTACCACAACTTTATGACTTTTTAAAAACTATTTTATAGATAAGGAAATAGAAGTTGGAGAGGTTAAATAAATTGCCCAGGGTCACACAGCTAATATTAGCAACAATCGCGCCTCGGATAAACCTCATTGGCTACGATACTGCCACTGCACAAAGCTTGTCAGACAGCTAATAAATTATAGAATCTAGACTCACACTAAGTTCTCTGTGACCCACAGTTCATACGCTTAACCATTGCTAAATTGGCAACTTATTGTAAGCAGAACAGAGTTGTGTTTTAGGTAGCTCATTTCTGGAAGCAGGGAGACCAGTGAGGAAGCTATTACTACCATCAAGTGCTGCTTTTATCTGTTTTTACACAAGGTAAGCAATAGAGAAGGAGTGGAAAAAAGTAGGAGAGGGAAGGGTATGCATTATTAAATATTGGCAGGAAAAATATAATATTTTTAGGTCAGATAGAATTTTTATGGGTGTAATGATTTTCAATAACTATTTGTTCTTGGTTAAAATTACTGACCATCTTTACCCTTCTTCATTTCTCATCTCCCATAATGTCTTGATTATTCATTCAGGGAGTCCCACAGATCCCTAGGTCTGCTGTATAGCTAGTATATGATCTCGGCAATTTAAAGGTAGAATAAAAATTGTCCAGTTTTCTTCTCTTCTCAACCAAAGGGAGATTTTCAGCTATTTATTAGACTTGAGAAAAATTTGAAGTGTGGAGTCCCTGAGAGTTCCTGTCAGGTGTTGACAAACTATGGCTTGTGGTCTAAATCTAGCCTATAGCCTATTGTAAATAGTTTTCCTGGAATACAGCCATACCTATTCATTTACACATTCTCTAAGACTCTTTTCATGCCATGATGTTGAATAGCTCTAGCAGAGACTACATGGTCCCATGAAGCCTAAAATATTTACTATCTGCGCTTTATAGGAAAAGTTTGTAGACCCCTGTTCTATATAATGCAAAACCTATTTAGGTCATTCTGTTGAATATGTGAGATGCTTAGTGCAGGTTAGGGCACAGGTGGGAGACAGAATGGCCACCCATGTTATTGTATATCTTAGTAGCAGAGATCAACGATTTAAGTTAATTATTGGTGCATGTCACAGGTCTCAAAAAATAGAGGTCCAGTGCCTTCTGGGAAGGATTCCAAGAAATATGGTAGAACCATCATTTTAGGCTGAGGTCAGTTATTCCACTTGTTTTGTGCTGTGGGCTGAATTTTTGTGAGTTTGGTATACCAGGTTATTACTTATAACTAGAAGTAGCAGGTGAAAGACCCAAATGTGACTTTTGCCCCTCACTAAGGCAAGAATAGCTGTCTATAGGTTATTCTTCATTTACCCTGCCTATTTTTTTTTAAAGATTTTATTTATTTATTTGACAGAGAGAGAGAGACAGCGAGAGCAGGAACACAGGGTAGAAGCAGGCTTCTGGCCGAGCAGGGAGCCTAATGTGGGACTCGATCCCAGGACCCTAGGATCATGACCTGAGCCGGAGGCAGACGTTTAACGACTGAGCCACCCAGGCGCCATACCCTGCCTATTTTAAATGTTTTATTTTAGAAAGCCTTAGAAATATTTTTGTTTTGGTTTGTTTCAGGCCTCTCTGTGCCGGGTTTTAACATTGTTACATTTAGTCCTTCGTTGTATCTAGGAGATACATTCATTTACATTATTGTGCATTTGATTTATTCTCATGCCCTATTTAGGACATTGTTGTTTAAGCCATGGGACTGACCTAGATGTTTGCAAACAGGGCATCCAGAGAAAGATACCCTGAGGCACAGTGGGCGTGTGCAGATCAAGTTAGGCTTTACACACTCATCTCTGGTTGTGCCTTGGAGCTTTACTTAGCGTAGATGTTTATTCTTTCCAATTATTTTGCTTTTATTTCCTGCAATTTGGAAATGTGATTATGCATTTACTAATGTTAAAGGAATGGTTTTCTCAGGCAACCAAGAATGTTTTATGTACCTAAAGTGTCATTGGAAGTACTTCTTAACTGTTAATGATTTGCAAACAGCCTTTGTGTGTGTGTGTGTAATTAAAAGAGATTAAATAACTCTCTTAAATATGCAATAAAAGTTAATTAGCTGCCCATTTTGAAATAGGTAATTGATTCACTTTTGCTATACACAGAAAAATGAAATGATATAATGTAGTGAATCTCCTTTTGCAAAGGAGAAAACTACATTACTCTAAGCATATATTTTGTCACACATTTTGTGTTTTACAACAAGTAACTGACTTTACTCTTTAAAAACTGAGTGTTAAATAAGTACAGTGACAGTTGAGTACTTTTCCAATTCTCACTGCTGGATAATAAAAAAAATAAATACTGTTGTTTTTAGTTACCTGTGTTATCCTGATAAAATTGTATTAATATATCACTTCCACTCTTTGTGAAAATATTTGTGCTGCAGTGAGCCCGTGGTGATGGGACTTCTGAAAAAGTGATGGTAAGAACCTTCAGATGGTAGTAGGCTTACTCTGGCTCATTTATAATGAATGCATGTCCCAAACAGGGCCTCACTGCGTTTAAGAAAAGGTGGTTTAAAAAAGAGAGAGGTAAATATGTGAGGCAATGGATATGTAATAAGTTTGATTGTAGGAATCCTTTTACAATGTGTGCATGTGTCGTATCATCACATTGTGCACTTTAATTATCTTACAATTTTATTCGTCAGTTATACCTCAATAAAACAAAAAATATAAGCAAAGGTGGCTTTTAGACAAGAGTTCGGAAAACAGCTGTATTTTACTAGGAGGTATATATTTTTACTTTCTTTGAGTAAGTAGGAATGAGAGTTTTCTTCTACACCTAAACTGGTCATCTCAACCAGCCACTGTGGTGCCCCTTGACCCTTCAGGTTTTCCATTCATACTTAATAGGCCTGGTGGCTCCTTCTGATTATTTAGTCAGGAAATGGAAGCTTCTTGTGCTCTGAGAAGAGCTGCTGATCTTTAGTTTTTGAACTGTAAATCAGGTAACCAGCCTGGTCCTTCTGGCAATATTGGCAACAAATTGGAGCCTGCTTCTTACAAGAGTGTGACTATGTAACTGATTCTGCTTTTCTCTTGTGTGCAGGGTGGGGGTTTCATATTACCAGTGGTGATCTGATGTTTAGGATACTTGAGTTTGCCCCTTATGATATGTGAACAATTTGAGAAGAATGAAAGTGTATCAAGGCGCCTGGGTGGCTCAGTCATTTAAATGTCTGCCTTCGGCTCAGGGTCCTGAGATGGAGCCCCACATCCGGCTCCCTGCTCAGTGGGGAGTCTGCTTCTCCCTCTCCCTCTGCTGCTCCCCTGCTTGTGCCCTCTCGTGTGCTCTCTTTTTCAAGTAAAAAAATAAAATCTTAAAAGAATGAAACTATATTTGTTTATCTTTTGCCCTGTAACAATATTACCATAAATTTAGTCTTAAACAACATGCATTTGGTTTCTGTGGGCCCTCTGCTGAAGATCTCACAAAACTTGAATCAAGGTGTTTGCCAAGAGGTGGTTCTCCCCTGAGGCTTGACTGGGAAAGGAACAGTTTCCAGGTTTACTCAGATTGTTGGCAGAATTTGGATCCTTGCTGTAGGACGAAGGCTTCAGTTTCTTGCTGGCTGTCAGCTAGAGGTCGGCTTCAGCTCCTAGAAGCCTCCTGTAGTTCCTGGTCATGCGGCATTCTGACCATGGCTGTTTGCTTCCTCAAAGCCAGCAAAGGAGAGAGTCTCCATCAAGATGGGTGCTATAATGTTTTGTAATATAATCACATACTTAAGTACAAATAATTATGTACATTTTCTGTCACCTTGAGCAGATTCTTTTGGTTACAAACAAGTCAGAGGTCCTGCCCACACTCAAGGGGAGAGGGTCATACAAGCACAGGAAGACCAGGAGTTGGGGATGATAGGGATCACCTAAAGAGTCTGTCTGCTACAGAAGGGAAAGGAAAATTGGGTTGGTCCTGTCCTCAGGATTTTCCTTTCACTTATAAATGACTTGAAGGCAGAATTCATATTTGATTCATCCTGTAATTTTTCTTCTCCACCATCACCCACCTACTAGACAGTGCCTTACACTTAGTGGGGACTCATTTAGTATTTGTTGCCTTAATTACCTATTATGCTATAAAACTGCTATTAAAAAAAGCTGACTCTTGTACTTGGCCTGACAATCTGTTTGCAAATTTGAAAGCCATTGTTTGTAAGCTAAGACTATTAAAATTTTAATTATAGCTAGCAATGTTTATTTTATCATTTCTTCCATCAAACAGTAATTCTTAATAAATACCCCTTTTCTTAGAAGAAGACATAATAATGCTTTGTTTAACATTGGAGAATACAGAGGCACCTGACAGGCTCAGTTGATAGAGCATGCAGCTCTTGATCTCAGGGTTTTGAGTTCAAGCCTCACATTGGGTGTAGAGTTTACCTAAAAAGAATAAAAAAATAAAATTGGAGAATACAGACCACCTTGTTAAATCACTATAGCAGTGGTAGTAGCCGTCTGAAGAAGATCTCATACCTTGTGCCATGTTGTTATGAGAGACTAATAGTTATATAAGGTGGCCTTCTTTTATGGTGTTCTACTTCTTTGTCTGTCAGCATTATTTGTCATCTAAATCAGTAGGCAGAAGTTACAAAACCTTTTCATTTTTATCTATGAGAAAAATATAAGCTGCCAGATCAAAGAAGTATTTCTAACTCTGAGACTTGTGTTCTTAAAGAGAGTCATATTCAGCACTGTAGAAATATTAATTATGTGTATACTTAATCATCCATGTGACCCTAGAACTGACATTTTGCGGAATTTGCAATTCTTCTTTCTTGGATAGATAAGATGGAGGCTAGAGAACCACAGAATACCTAAAATTGCTTTTGTAGCATGAACTAACATAAGACAAGAAAAATAAAAGCCAATAATAGAAGGGGAAAATGCACAACAAAGATTCTTTGTCTTTGTGGAGTGAGGGAGGTCCTTAATAAGTTCAGTATTAATCTAACAGTAACAGAGAAGCCGGCCAGGAATTACCTCATTCAGAGGTAGGAATGATTCATATTGAATTAAAGACTGTGAGAGAGAGGCAGATATTCCCAGTTAGTAAAATAGGCCGTATTAGAAGTGACTACCATCAACAGTCAAAGAATAGAGTTACCAAATACGGGAAGATTCTTGGTTGCAACTGTAATTATATATATACATTTTACACACAGCAGCATCTTTGGGAACAGAAAAATAGGGAAAACTATTTAGTTGGATTTTGGTATAGCCCTAAAGAATTTTTATTCTCATCTTCTATTACCATCTGTGCTAGGCAGAATTCTAAGATGTTCCTGAAGATTCTTACTGTGATGTACATGTCCTGTATAATCCTCTTGAGTGTCTTCTGTAGAGTCTTCTTTGTGTGCTGGCAGAACTTGTGAATGTGTGAATATGATGAGTTATCACACCTGTGATGAGGTTACAAATCAGTTGACTTTAACTGAAAGGTACATTATTCTTATCTGAGAATGGGAGTCAGTCTTAGCAATGCAAGGAATTAAATTCAGCCCACAACCGGTGATCTTGGAGGAGGACCCCACATTTTAGATGAAACCCTAGCCCTGGCAGATACTTTGATTTCACCCTAACGAGTACCTGAGCAGAGGACCAACCTAACATGGACTCCTGGCCACAGAAACCATAAGATGATAAATATGTGTTGATTTAAGGCTCTAATTATATGGTAATTTGTTAGCAGCCATAGAAAAAGAATATGGCACCTTATATGTGACTTAAACTTCTGCATGAATACTTTCCTAAACATGCCCCATCCTTTCCCAACTTTGTGTCTATAGTCAAGTATTCTCCTCCCTAGGATGATTTCTCTTATATATCTATTCTACCCATAATTTAAGGCCCATCTCATGTACCATCTCCTTGTTGACAGTTTCCTTGTTTTCGTAGATGAGTCATCTTTCTGTCCTCTGAATCTCCAGTGTGCTTTGTATCTTTTTCATGTAGCTTACATATTTTACTTTCACAGAAGTTATTTGTATTCATGGTTTATGCTTTTTATTTTAAATATGTTTATTGAATTGAAAATATGGTCAAATATTCCATAAGTTGAAAGAATATATAATGAAAAGTCAGTGTTCTTAGCCCAATTCACCGGTCCCCCAGTCCTTTAGTCCAGAGGCAACCATTCTTTCAGTTTTTCATGTATCCTCTGTAAAGATTTTATACATAGGCAAGCATATATGTTTATGCCCTCTCCCTCCTTTATGTACACATTCTCTTCTTCATTGTGAGATGTATGAAGAATCCATGTCTTTTCCTTCTTGTATTAATCTCCTGAGGTAACTAAGTATTTAAAACTTACTGAATTTAATCTTTTCCACCAAACCTTTCATTGATGTTACTTATATTAACTCTAATGTCATTTTGACAGACTCTTTGATTAAAATGCTTTACTTAGCAGAGACTCAAAAACCTTTCTGAACATTTCATTGTTTAGATTGAATGCCGTATATCACAAAATGCCAAAGGCTCATAACTGTAAAACATATTTACTGGATTAGAACCACATGGACAAATACTTCTCAATTGGATATTAGTATTAGCAGGGTGCTAATCTTTATATCTTTTCTGATAATCCCTCTGCTACTCTCTTGGCAGAGTGGTTATTGTGTGAGGAGTCTTAATGGGGATGGGATTGAGAATACTGCAGAAGAATAAGGGTTTTTTAAAATTTTTTTATTGTTAATCACCATACATTACATCATTAGTTTCCGATGTAGTGTTCCATGATTCATTGTTTGTGCATAACACCCAGTGCTCCACGCAGAACGTGCCCTCTTTAATACCCATCACCAGGCCAACCCATCCCCCCACCCCCCTCCCCTCTAGAACCCTGTTTGTTTTTCAGAGTCCATCGTCTCTCATGGTTCGTCTACCCCTCTGACTTACTCCCCTTCATTCTTCCCTCCTGCTATCTTCTTCTTTTTTTTTTTTCTTAACATATATTGCATTATTTGTTTCAGAAGTACAGATCTGTGATTCAGGGGTTTTTGATTTATATAAGAATTTGTGAAAATATGGTTCTTTGAACTGAACTTGAGATATTATATTTAGTACTTAGGGTGCTGTTGGGAAAATGAAGCATTCATAACATTTCCTGTAATTCTATAAAATGAAAACATGGAATACCTAACCTTTCTGATCTTTCTGCTGATTATGGGGCTTTGCGTTTTGTTAAAGCTTTTAGTAACTTGTTTATCTCTCAGCATCTAGTTGTTTCACCTGCCTTATTAAAAGTATTGACTACTTTCAAGCTTGCTTTTCCTCTCTTATCCATTCTCAGGTTACCTGATTCTCTTTCCTAATGGTAAAATTAGAATGAATAAAAAAGAAGTTACATGGAACTATGATCATGAGAAGGTACAAACCCTTCATGACTAAGTTATCACGTGTATTTTTGAAGTGCATATGTGTGTCTCCTTCTTTGTCTTTTATGTTCTTTTTATTCACATTTGTGCTGCTTAGCACATCATTCCGGAAAATATATAGGGCTTGAGATTAGAGAAATCAGCCATTAAAACCATTGTTAGCAACTTGATAAAATAGTAGATGGTTATAGACTTTGAATTTAATTGAATTTGAGTACTGAAGGTTGTGTGTTTATTTGAATTTTAGTTAAATCCAAGCCACCATCTTTCCTATTTCACAGAATAACATTGGTCTTGTTGAAGAGGAAATTCAGGGCCAGTTTATTTTTCATATGACCTGTAGACTAATAACTACTTTATAATTAAATGCTTTCTCTGTAACAGGGGTTCTGTGATGTATAAGAAGATAATAAATTTCAGCTTTTATCTGATTTAGAAGAAAACACTAAATTTATAAGTACCAAGAAGAATCGCTTCTCGGCCTTTTGGCTAAGATCAAGTATAAGTACCAAGAAGATATTTATTTATTGATGTCCTCGTTTTATAAATATGCATGATTTTCCTGAAAGATTCAGAGATTGTGGAATTTTTTAGTATTTTCTATTATAGTATTATTTTTATATATTATTTTTTAATGGGACTTCATAGTGTTCATTAGGGAACATGGAGCTCATCATGGTTTCTAATTGTGCTTTCTGATTTGGTAAGTCCCTTAGAAATACAAGCAAAGAGAGATTCTTTTTGAGTAAATTTTGTGTTTTAAGTAGCCTCAATGTTGATGTTTTAGGGCAAAGAATGGACACATTTTTGAAAACTATCAATTCATGGAAAACAGATAATATAAAATACATGAATTTAGTTTGTGTTTAGTTTCAGGTATATAAATTTCCATAATGATTTGCACACAGTAGGGATTTACTGTGTCTCCTCTGGTTGCAGTTGACTGAAACCTAATTCAGACCAGCTTAGGTCAAAAGGGAATTTATTGACTGCTATAACTGAGACAGAGGCAGGGTAAGGCTAAGCTTTAGGAGTTGACAGGACAGGGGAATTGGGTATTATCAGTAGGGTTCTTTTTTCAGCTCTTGCCTCTGCTTCAGTGTATTTGCTTCATGCTCTTAGAATTCTGTATTCTAACTCTAATCTAACTCTGATTTCTGCACGTGGCTGCTAGCAGAAAAGGCCTTCAATCAACTCTCTTCAGTTTCTAAATTAAAAAAAAAAACAAACAAATCCACAAACCTTACATGTTGTAAGGCCTCTGATTGGCCCAGCTTGGATCAGATGTTCCTTCCTCCCCCCAGCCAAACAACTGTGGCCTGGAGAGTAGGCAGTCTTTTTAAAAAGGTGCCAGCTCAACCCTATGACCCAGTCATTGCACTATTGGGTAGATACAAATGTAGTGATCTGAAGGGGTACGTGCACCCCAGTGTTTATAGCAGCAATGTCCACAATAGCCAAACTATGGAAAGAGCCAAGATGTCCATCAACAGATGAATGGATAAAGAAGATGTGGTATACACACACACACACACACACACACACACACACAATGGAATATTATGCAGCCATCAAAAACACGAACTCTTGCCATTTGCAACGACGTGGATGGAACTAGAGGGTATTATGCTAAGCAAAATAAGTCAGAGAAAGACTTGTACCATATGACCTCACTGATATGAGGAATTCTTAATCTCAGGAAACAAACTGAGGGTTGCTGGAGTGGTGGGGGGTGGGAGGGAAGGGGTGGCTGGGTGATAGACATTGGGGAGGGTATGTGCTATGGTGAGTGCTGTGAATTGTGTAAGACTGATGAATCACAGACCTGTACCTCTGAAACAAGTAATACATTATATGTTAAAAAAAAAAAAAGTAGGAAGGGAAAAATGAAGGGGGGGGGAAATTGGAGGGGGAGATGAACCATGAGAGACTAGGGACTCAAAAACAAACAGGGTTCTAGAGGGAAGAGGGGCGGGGGGATGGGTTAGCCTGGTGATGGATATTAAAGAGGGCACGTTCTGCATGGAGCACTGGGTGTTATACGCAAACAATGAATCATGGAACACTACATCAGAAACTAATGATGTAATGAATGGTGACTAATTAAAAAAAAAGATGCCAGCTCATATTCTAGCTACATAATTACAGAGATAGGGTAGGAATATTTTTCAGAAGGTAGTGGCGTGGCAGGGATGGAGAAGAGGAAAAGAGGGCACAGTAAACATAGTATCTTTCAAAATGGGCAAGAAAGGTCTGGGAAATGTTTTAGTGGGGAGGTGGACAATAGGAGATCATTTGGGGTGTTCTCCAGAGAAAGAGAACTAACACACACACACACACACACACACACACACACACACACACACACACACACACACACACACACACACGAGATCATTTGGGGTGTTCTCCAGAGAAAGAGAACTAACACACACACACACACACACACACACACACACACACACACACACACACACACACACACACACACACACACATTGATTTGTAATAAGGAAGTCTGACAAGTCCCCAAATCTGCAGGGTGAGTTGACAAGCTGGAGACCTAGGAGATCTGCTAGTGTAGTTTCAGTCTGAGCCAGAAGACCTGAGAACCAGGAGAGCTGATGGCATAGTTTCAGTCTGAAGGCTGGCAGGCTCAAGACCCGGGAAGAGCTGATGTTTCAGTTCAAGTCCAAAGGCAGGAAAAAAACATATCCCAGTTTGAAAGCTGTCAGGCAGAAGCAATTTTTTAAGCCCACCCACTTTAGGGAAGGTATGAGGCCTTCCTCATCTACTGATTTAAATGTTAATCTCATTTAAAAGCATCATCATTGAAACACCCAGAAAAATGTTTGACCAAATATCTCGGTAGTCTATGGCCCAGTGAAGTTGGGACATAAAATTAACCGTTATAGGGCAGTACCTGCTAGACTATGGGATGGGGTATGTTTTTCACTTCACAGTTCGAATGTAGAGGAAGTTAAAGTTAATATAGAACAAGTCAAAATTAAACTTAGTTTAATTGGCAAGACTTTTTTTTCTGAATGATTTTCATTCTTATTATAGCTAAAATGTACATAACCCTTTGTTATTCTGTAAAATGGGGAGATTTTAGATTGTGAAATGGTATATAAACAACCAATCTTATGCTAAATGAAACTGGAGGTTACTAGCCTAAAAAGCTTCTTAAAAGCCATCCGTGTAGATAGGTTGTAAATCTTTAAAAATACATCTGTTGAGTTGAAGAAGCTGAAAATTTATTCAAATGTTAGATGTAACTGGGGAATATTTTAGTATTTGAAAAATTAAGCTTGGCTTGAAGCCAGCTTTTTTTTTTTTTTTTTTTTACCATGGGAAGAAAAGAATGTATGTTAGGTGAGAATTCTGGGTATTAGCTTTCTATTAGGTTTTCAGAAACAAATCTTATATATTTTATTATATTTAATGAGTAAAATCAGTTTGTTTGAAATCATTTACCTTTTCTCAGTAGGCTGACTAGCCTCGTCCCTTCAGGATACTCTTGGCAAAGCTTAACATTGAGCCATCAGGTACAAGAGAAATATTTATAGGGTACAGCTCCCATATTACAAAGCAGGACAGAGAAGGGTGCACTTGGAGCTGATAGACAATAAATTGATAACTAGCATACCCCAGAACCAATATGTATTTCAGTTTTTTGGGTTGGGATTCCTAGACCATGTAGATAGTATAAATTTAAAGCCCAAAAATTTGAGAGGAGGTCACAGTAAATAATTCTCAGGGACACTTTTTCATTTTTCCCAGGATCCAGGCTGAGGCAAGTATTTTTTCTTGTTTTGGTATGACAGTGATACCCAAGCCGTAAGCCATTTGAAGGTACCATCTTCAGAGATTTGGTTCTTATCTGGTCAAAAACTATAAAAACCTATGTCCACTGATTACCTAACTGGAAAACCTCCCCAAGGTAACCACTGGTAAGCTCTCAAGCTCATTACTCTGGTTACCAATTGCACATTTGTTTTTGACCCCTAGGGATTTCAGTTACATTCTTGTGAGCTCCTAGCTCCTAGTTTTGTGTCCACACAGGGCTTTATTTATTTTCTTTGTCCTATTTTTGTTTCAGCTGCCCTTCTACCTTTTGTCATGACCTTCAGTGGTATTTATTCCAGGTGTTAAGGATACAACTTATGAATAAAAACAGATCCCATGTTCTCATAGAGCTCATCTTTTTAAAGGGGGAAGAAAAATAATAAATCAATATCTACTATATCAAGTGATAATCACGCTATGAAGGAAAGTGAGCAGGGATAAGGAAATAAGGTAATGGGGGTGGTATTTCACATAAAGAGGTCAGGTTAGACCTTGCTGATAGGGTATTTGGTAGGGTAATATCAAAGATTGTGAGTATTAATGATACATTTGTGTATGAACATATTATCTTGGTGACCTAAGCAATGTTAACTCATAAGCTGAGCTGTGAAATAGGATATTGCTATAATACCTCAAATATTAATTTGCTTTAAAAAGATAATGGGAAAATATCCTTAGGACAATTCCTTGAGTACTGTCAGCCTTTAATATTTCTTATTATAAATGCTGCCTTTGTTTAATAATAAATGAATCTATAAGATAATACACCTAGCAGTGCTTCCGACATGCGTTATAAACTCATCGTTTTTTCCCAAGGTCTGTTGCTCCTCCTTACTCTGTGAGTGGCCCACCACTATCTGTCTTAATTGCTTATGCCATTTGATTGCTTTTTCTTCATTCAACATGCACTTAAGTACCTGCTTGCTTTAGGCACAGAGAATCAGGGCAGGAACTAGTATGAGGTAAGTGAGGTACTCGTCTGGTGTGTAAAATTTAAGAGGGTGCCAAAAAACTCAGTAATCAAGACAAATAACATTTAAAAAAATTAAAATGTAAGTAGAAAATATCCATGATGAACGAAGTATTGAACTTTTAAAACAGGAGATTCAGCCTTGCACTGGCATGAACCCAGAAGTGAGTTCCTTACTTTCCTCATCTTAGTTCTGGTGCTGCTGACAATATGAAGTGAATAAGCTGTAATCTTTGTTCGTAATGAATTCACCATGGGGAGAGAGACATGTGAATAAATAAGTAATGGAAATAAAAGTCTGCTAAGGTAGATACTAAATAGGGGTTCAAACTAGAAGACTTTTCTGCTAGGGGGATATAGGAGTTATAGAAGAACCCAGGTCATCCTAGACATCTCTTTCTTCCTTTCTTTTAGAAGGTTTTGGCCTCCTTTCAAAATCCCTTTTGAGTATCTCCTTTCTTCTCTGTCCCCATCATGAATGCTATTTCCTTAGCTCTTTTCTCTCCTGTATTACTCTTAACTGGCTTATTGCTAGAAAGTCTTTGTTAAAACACAGATCTGATCATAAACTTCTATTTAAAATCCTTTAATAATTACTAGTCACCTTCATTATAGAAGCCTGGCATCCAGACTGTTTAATGATTCTACCTCTGCCTTTATCTTGGCATTCTTTCATGGATTTAGACTTAACAAACTTGGTATGGTTCTCCAAATGGCTTTGCATATGCCATCTCTTCTTGGAATGCTCTTGCTTCTCTTCTTTTCCCAGCTAACTTCTATTCATACACTAGCACTCAGAACAGACCTTATCTTCCCAGGGGCTGTGGTTTGCATATCTGTGTCTTTGGTGCCTAACACACACAGACAGGTATTTAATATTTGTAAGATAGCTAGATCAGACTTGGTGAGATAGAGTCTGTGCTTTGTTTTGTTTTTAGTCATCATGATTGATCCTTTTGTAAAATATAAAATCACACACTTGATTGCTATAAATGTTTTCAAATGTGTAGTCTCACTTTTTATATTTGTTTTTATATTTTGTTGTGGAATGATAGAAAATAGTTTGTGAACTGACTTTTGTCTGTGGACTACATTCTGAGTAACACTACGGTAGTTCACTCATGCATGGTGCTATAGTTTGATAGCAGTTGTCATCTTGCACCAACATATTGAGCTGATTCATCCATGAGCTTTATGGGTTTTTTAGGAGCCACTCTGAGAGTTTTTATTCACCTGGCTACGATGTTTTTCTGATTTATTATCTGGAACAGGGGTAAGGGGGAAGCATAATCATGGGATTCCTTTGTGCCTTTCTGTCATAAAAGCTCTTATTTCACAGGTAGGAGAACCAGTGTTTGAGTTCTGGCTGTTGCTAAATGTATCCATCCCAATTACTCAGGGACCAGGAACATGGCCAGATGGTGGACCTGCAGACCCCCATTGGGCCAATTTGTGAGATGCACTTGGGCCAGGACTCCATTTATTATCTGGCCTCCCTTTGGGGTGCCCTGGTATCAATGTCAGCTAGACTCCATATCCAATAGTTCCTGGAAGGGTTGGGTATACTCTTTCACCAGTGTAGAGTAGCTCTGGTAAATGGTAACACATTCCCCTGGAAAATGATTGGAGAAACACTGGCTTTTTTGCTCACGAGGACTCAGCTTCCCCTTAAATTGAAGGGCTTTAGGTCTCTGAGCAGACTTAGATCTGCTCTTCTTCAGTTCTTGGTATTTTTTAGCCATATGAGTCAAGAAACAGGGTCATTTGCTGCTTTTTGTGGGTTGAATTGTGTCATATATTGAAGTACTAAACCCTAGTACTTTATAATGTGACCTTACCTGGAAATAAGTTGCATATTGCAGATACAGTTAAGATGAGGGCATAATGAAATAGGTTGGGCCCCTAATCCAGTAGGATGGGTGTTCTTATGAAAAGGACATGGAAAACACACAGAGAATGCCCTATGAAGATGAAGACAGAGATCAGAATAATGCTTTTACAAGCCAAAGAATACCAGAGATTTCCACAAACCTCCAGAAGATAGGATAGAGGCATAGAACAGTGATATAGCAGCAGAGTGCAAAATCAGAACTTTTAGAAGTCAGCTCCAGTGAGGGACGTCCTTGCCTGAAAGGTGCTCAGACAGTGAAGTGGGGGTGGAATCCTAAGTGGGACAGTGTGGTCTCAGGATTCTCCAGGTCACAGGAAGACCAGGGGTGTCTGAGTGCAGCAGAGCTCCCAGGCATCAGAGAGGGGAAGCTGGCTGCAAAGAGTGAGCCCAGGCGTGGGCTCTTAGCTCGGGGTTACCATAAACCATGAACTGTGGCACAGTTGGGCAACTGCTCTCTGAGCAGGGGCCCAAGAAACAGCAGAACGAGTCGGACTGTCCTTCCTTCCCTGGGAGGAGCAGCACAGGTGCTCACCACAGGAGTCTGCAGGCTTTGGAGACTTGAAACGGAGTCAGCGAGTCAGCATGGCTGAAATGGAGACACTGTCACAGGCTGAGTGAGCACAGAGTGTGGGCAGAGACCAGGGAGACAGGAGTGATTGACTGCTTCTTCTGAGGGCACACTGAGGAGTTCAGTCCCAAGCTTTTGGCTCCTGGGCTGGACACTGGGAAGCTGCTATTTTAATTCTCATCCTCTAAACCTTTGGGGAAAACCTTTAGGAAACCAACGGAACTTAGAGCAAATTGGAGCAGATTACTTAGCCTGGCCTCCTGGCAAGGGTGGTACTACAGTCCCGTCTGGGGCAAAGACAATTGAGAATCAATGCAACAGACCCCTTCCCCAGAAGATCAGCAAGAACATCCAGCCAAGACCAAGTTTACTGATCATTGGGAACTGCAAAACTCCAGTGCTAGAGGAATATAGCATATAGAATTCATATTTTTTCCCCCATGATTCTTTAGTCTGTCAGTTTTAATTTTTTTCTCTTTCCTTTTTCAGCCAATTTCTTGTTTTATCAACTCTTTAAAAAAATTTTTTTTTAAAGATTTTATTTATATGTGTGTGTGTGAGAGACAGAGAGGGAGAGAGAGGGAGAGAGCACGAGCAGGGGGAGCGACAGGCAGAGGGAGAAACAGGCTCCCCGCTGAGCAGGGAGCCTGACGTGGAACTTGATCCCAGGACCCTGGTATCATGACCTGAGCTGAAGGTAAACACCAACTGAGCCACCCAGGCGTCCCTTTTAAATCTTTTAAAATTTTCATTTTTACAGTTACATTCTATCCTTTCATTGTATTTAATTTTATTTTTGTATATATGTTTTTATTTCTTTATAATTTTGGGATGCAGTTTCTTCTAAAAGACCAACATACACCCAGAATCCAGTGTATGGCTCTGTTCTCTTCACATGTCTGATCATATTTTCTTTTTTTTTTTCCTTTTTTTTGGTTTTGTTAAACTCTTTTTTAAATTTTCATGTTTACTTACATTCTATCCTTTCAATGTATTTAATTTTATTTTTGTAGTTTTTCTTTCTTTACAATTTTGAGATGTAGTTTCTTTTAACAAACCGTCCAAAATACACTCAGGTTATAGTGTATTGCTCTATTCTGTCCACGTGTCTATTTATATTCCTTCTTTTTTTTGTTTTTCTTTTTTTGTCTTTTAATTTTCATTTTTACAGTTATATTCTATCCTTTCATTGTGTTTTGTTTTATTTTTGTACATATATCAGTTTTTCTTTCTTTACAATTTTGGGATCGAGTTTTCTAACAAACAGACCAAAAATACACACAGGATCCAGTGTATTGCTCTAGTCTGTTCACCTGTCTGATTATAGTCTCTTTAAAAAAAAATTTTTTTTTTTCAGTTTTGGGACTTTTCAGATTTGTTTAGTGTATATTTCTCTGGGGTCCTTGTTGCCATTAGTATTTTGTTCTCTCGTTCCTCTATTATTCTCTGGACAGAATGACAAGATGGAAAAACTCACCTCAAAAAAGAGAACAAGAGGCAGTACTGACTGCCAGGGACCTAATCAGTATGGATATAAGTAAGATGTCAGAACTAGAGTTCAGAATAATGATTATAAAGCTGGGCTTGAAGAAAGCTGGGCTTGAAAAAAGCATAGAAGACACTAGAGAATCCCCTCCTGGAGAAATAAAAGAACTAAAATCTAATCAACTGAAATCAAAAAAGGCTATTAATGAGATGCAATAAAAAATGGAGACTCTAACTGCTAGGATAAATGAGGCAGAAGAGAGAATTGGTGATATAGAACACAAGATGGTGGAGAATAAAGAAGCTGTGAAAAAGATAAACAACTACTGGACTACAAGGGGAGAATTCAAGAGATGAGTGATAACATAAAGGGAAACAGTATTAGAATAATTGGGATTCCAGAAGAAGAGGAAAGGGGGGGGGTAGAGGTATATTGGAGCAAATTATAGCAGAGAACTTACATAATCTGGGGAAGGAAAGAGGCATCAAACTCCAGGGGGCACAGAGAACCCCCCTCGCAAATCAATAAAAATAGGTCAGCATCCCGACATGTAATAGTGAAACTTGCAAACCTCAGAGAAAAGAAAGAATCATGGAAGTAGCTCAGGACAAGCGGTCTGTAAGCTACAAGGGTAGAGACATTAGACTGGCAGCACACCTATCCACAGAGACCTGGCAGACCAGAAAGGACTGGCATGATAATATTAAGGGTGCTAAATGGGAAAAATATGCAGCCAAGAATATTTTATCTAGCTAGGATGTCATTCAAAGTAGAAGGAAAGATAAAAAGCTTCCAGGACAAACAAACTAAAAGAATTTGTGATCACCAAACCAGCCCTATAAGAAATATTAAAAGGGATCCTTTAAGTGAAGAGAGAGCCGAAAGAAACATAGACCAGAGAGGAACAGAGACAATATACGGAAACAGTGACTTTACAGGTAATACAATGGCACTAAATTCATATCTTTCAATAGTTACTCTGAATGTAAATGGGCTAAATGCCTCAACCAAAAGGCACAGGGTATCAGATTGGATAAAAAAGCAAGACCCATCCATATGCTGTCTGCAAGAGACTCATGTTAGACCAAAGTACATCTCCAGATTGAGATGAGGGGGTGGAAAGCAATTTATCATTATAATGGACATCAAAAGAAAGCTGGGGTGGCAATCCTTATATCAGACAAATTAGATTTTAAACCAAAGATTGTAATAAAAGATGAGGAAGGACACTATATCATAATTAAAGGGTCTATCCAAGCCTGCTTCTCCCTCTCCCACTCCCCCTGCTTGTGTTCCCTCTCTCACTGTCTCTCTCTGTCAAATAAATAAATAAAATCTAAAAAAAACCAAACAAACCATATAAAGGGTCTATCCAACAAGAAGACCTAACAATTGTAAACATTTTGCTCCTAACATGGAAGCAGCCAATTGCATAAGCCAATTAATAACAAAATTAAAGAAAACGTTGATAGTAATACAGTACTAGTAGGGGACTTTAACATCCCCCTCATTGTAAAGGACAGATCTAAACAGAAGATCAACAAAGAAACAAGGGCTTTGAATGACACACTGGATCAGATGGACTTCACAGATATATTCAGAACACTCCACCCTAAATCAGGGGAATACACATTCTTCTCGAATGCACATGGAACATTCTCCAGAATAGGTCACATCCTGGGTCACAAATCTGGTCTCAAATTGGTACCAGAAGATTGGGACCATTCCCTGCATATTTTCAGACCACAATGCTTTGAAACTGGAACTCGATCATAACAGGAAATTTAGAAAGGACTCAAATACATGGAGGCTAAAGAGCATCCTACTAAAGAATGAATGGGTCAGCCAGGAAATTAAAGAAGAATTAAAAAAATTCATGGGAACAAATGAAAATGAAAACACACCTGTTCAAAACCTTTGGGATGCAGCAAAGATGGTCCTAAGAGGGAAATATATAGCAATACAAGCCTTTCTCAAGAAAGTAGAAAAGTCTCAAATATACAAGCTAACCTTATACCCACAGGAGCTGGAGAAAGAACAGCTAATAAAGCCTAAAACCAGCAGGAGAAGAGAAATAATAAAGATTAGAGCAAGAATCAATGAAATAGAAACCAAAACAACAGTAGAACAGATCAACTGAGGTAGGAGCTGGTTCTTTGAAAAAATTAGTAAGATTGATAAACCTCTGGCCAGACTTAATCAATAGGAAAAGAGAAAGGACCCAAATTAATAAAATCATGAATGAAAGAGGAGAGATCACAACCAACACTGAAGAAATACAATTATAAGAACATATTATGAGCAACTATATGCCAACAAATTAGGCAATCTGGAAGAAATGGATGCATTCCCAGAAACATGAACTCCCAAAACTGAACTGGGAAGAAATAGAAAACCTGAACAGACCCATAACCAGCAAGGAAATTGAAGCAGTAATCAAAAATCTCCCAACAAACAAGAGTCCAGGGCCAGATGGCTTCCCAGGGGAATTCTACCAAATATTTAAAGAAGACTTAATACATTCGTCTGAAGCTGTTTCAAAAAACTATAAATGGAAGGAAAAATTCCAAACTCTTTCTATGAGGCCAACATTACCTTGACCCCCAAACCAAAAACCCCACCAAGAAAGGAGAATTACAACCAGTGTCCCTGATGAACAAGGATGCCAAAATTCTCATCAAGATACTAGTCAATAGGATCCAACAGTACATTAAAAGGATTCTTCACCATGACCAAGTAGGATTTATTCCTGGGCTGCAAGGGTGACTCAACATCCACAAATCAATCAATGTGATACACTACGTAAATAAAAGAAAGGACAAGAACCATATGATCTTCTCAATAGATGCAGAAAAAGTATTTGACAAAGTACAGCATCGTTTCTTGATTAAAATTCTTCACAGTGTAGGGATGGTAGGAACATACATCAATATCATAAAAGCCATCTACAAAAGCCCACAGCAAATATCATTCTCAATGGGGAAAAACTGAGAGCTTTTCCCCTAAGGTCAGGAACACGGCAGGGATGTCCACTCTCACCACTGCTGTTCAACACAGTACTATACGTCCCAGCATCAGCAATCAGACAACAAAAAGAAATAAAAGGCATTCAAATTGGCAAAGAAGAAGTCAAACTCTCACTCTTTACAGATGACATGATACTCTTAACTGGAAAACCCAAAGGACTCCACAGCAAAACTGCTAGAACTCATACAGGAATTCAGCAAAGGGGCAGGATATAAAATCAAGGCACAGAAATCACTAACTCTACACTAACAATGAGACAGAAGAAAGAGACATGAAGGGGTTGATCCCATTTACAATTGCACCTAAAACCATAAAATATCTAGGAATAAACCTAAACAACGAGATAAAGGATCTGTACTCAGAAAACTGTAGCACACTCATGAAAGAAATTGAAAAAGACACAATGAAATGGAAAAACACTCCATGCTCATGGATTGAAAGAAGAAATATTATTAAAATATCTGTGCTACCCAGAGCAATCTATACATTCAATGCAACCCCCATCAAAATACCATTGACATTTTTCTCAGAGCTGGAACAAACAATCCTAAAATCTGTATGGTACCACAAAAGATCCCAGATAGCCAGAGGAATGTTGAAAAAGAAAACCAAAGCTGGCGGCATGACATTTGTGGACTTTAATCATCATGACAGTATGGTACTGGCACAAAAACAGACACATAGATCAATGGAACAGAAAGAGAATCCAGAAATGGACCCTCAACTCTATGGTCAACTGAACTTCAACAAAGCAGGAAAGAATATCCAATGGAAAAAAAGACAGTCTCTCCAACAAATGGTGCTGGGAAAATTGGACAACCACACGCAGAAGAATGAAACTGGACCATTTCCTTACACCACACACAAAAATAAGACTAAAAATGGATGAAAGATCTAAATGTGAGACAGGAATCCATCAAAATCCTAGAGGAGAACAGAGGCAGCAACCTCTGTGACATCAGCCATAGCAACTTCTTGCTAGACACGTCTCCAAAGGCAAGGGAAACAAAAGCAAAAATGAACTATTGGGACTTCATCAAGCTAAAAAGCTTTTGCACGGCAAAGGAAACAGTCAACAAAACCAAAAGACAACTGACAGAGTGGGAGAAGATATTTGCAAATGATATATCAGATAGAGGGCTAATATCCAAAATCTATAAAGAACTTGTTAAACTCAACACCCCATAAAACAATCTAATCAAGAAATGGACAGAAGACATAAACAGACATTTCTCCAAAGAAGACATAGAAATGGCCAACAGATAGATGAAAAAATGCTCCAGATCACTCGGCATCAGGGAAATACAAATCAAAACTGCAATGAGATACCACCTCCCACCAGTCAGAATGGTTAAAATTAACCACTGAGGAAAGGAGAGATGTTGGCGAGGATGTGGAGAAAGGGGAACCCTCCTACACTGTTGGTGGGAATGCAAGCTGGTGCAGCCGCTCTGGAAAACAGTATGGAGGTTCCTCAGAAGGTTGAAAATAGAGCTACCCTACAATCCAGCAATTGCATTACTTGGTATTTACCTCAAAGATATAAATGTAGTGATCTGAAGAGGCACCTGCACCGCAATGTTTATAGCAGCAATGTCCACAATAGCCAAACTGGAAAGAGCACAGATATCCATCGACAGATGAATGGATAAAGATGTATATACACACACAATGGAATACAACTCAGACATCAAAAAATGAAATATTGACTTTTGCAACAATGTGAGTGGAACTAGAGATTGTTATGCTTAGTGAAATAAGTCATCAGAGAAAGACCATTGTATGATATTGCTGATATGTGGAAAGAAACAAAACAAAAGATAGGGTCATAGGTGAAGAGAGTTAAAAATAAAACAAGATGAAATCAGAGAGGGAGACAAACCATGAAAGACTCTTAAGCATAGGAAACAAACTCAGGGTTGCTGTAGGGGAGAGGGTTGGGGTGATGGGGTAACTGGGTGATAGACATGAAGGAGGGCACGTGATGTAGTGAGCACTGGGTGTTATATAAGACTGATGAATCACTGATCTCAACCTCTGAAACAAGTAATACATTATATGTTAATTTAAATAATAAATTAAAAAAATAAAATGTATAGTAATAAAATCTACTTTTTGGAGACTTTGTAAGGATTAAATGAGATTATGTATTTTTAGAAAATAGTTGGCATTACTATGTAGTCAGTGAATACTTGATCCTATCATTGTTATTATGTCTTCATTCTGTCAAGGTAGTGAGAAATTTTGGATTTAAAATTTCAGTGCATACATTATTACAATTGATAATGGGGAACTCACTGTAAATCAGTATGTGTGTGTGTGTGTGTGTGTGTGTGTGTGTGTGTGTGTGTGTCTGTGTGTGTCTGTGTGTTTGTGTGTGTATAGGCTGGCGCATTAGATATCTTTATTTTTTTAAATTTTTTATTTATTTGACAGAGACAGACACAGTGAGAGAGGGAACACAAGCAGGGGGAGTGGGAGAGGGAGAAGCAGGCTTCCCGCCGAGCAGGGAGCCTGATGTGGGACTCCATCGCAAGACCCAGGGACCATGACCTGAGCCGAAGGCAGACACTTAATGACTGAGCCACCCAGGCGCCCCTTACATACCTTTTTTAAACAGCTTTTTTTTTTCCTAGAGGTTTATTATACTTTAAATTTCTACCATTTAAAGTCTACAATTCAATGGTTTTTAATAAATTCACAGAGTTGTGAGTACCTGGGTGGCTCAGTCGGTTTAGCGTCTGACTCCTGAGTTCTGGCTCAGGGTTGTGGGACTGAACCCTTTGTCGGGCTCTGTGCTGGGCATGGAGCCTGCTAAAAATTCTCTCCCTCTGCTCCTCCCCCCTCTCGTCTCTCTTTCTCTACCTCTCTTAAATATGAATACATATATATAATATTATGAAATATATATATAGTTAATTCTATATATAGTTGTGAAACCATCATCACAGTCTAATTAGACTATTCTAATTAGAATATTTTCATCACCTTCAAAAGATACTGTATATATTAGCAGTCACTCCTCATTCCTTCCATCCCTCTAGTCCTAGACAACCACTAATCTACTTTCTGCCTATACATTTGTCTATTGTAGTCATTTCAAATAAATGGAATCATACAATATGTCCTCTATTATGACTGTTCTGTTTCACTTAGCATAGGTTTTCAGAGTTCATCACATTGTCCCATATATTAGTACTTCATTCGTTTTTATTTCCAAATAATATTCCACTGTATGAATCTTTTTACAAGTTATAGAGTATTTTATACTTTCTTATATCCCTATGTTTGGGATAGAAGATGACTAAATTCAGCTTTATTCTACTTGGATGGGAGAAGTCTATACTCTTCTCAGGGATTGTAATTGTGGTCTGAATCATCTGCTACAAAAAATAGTCACTATATATATGCACCTAACAGTATCTAGTTGTAATTTAGGATGAGAAGCATAAAGGCAGGAGAAAAGGAAAGAGTGGTAGTTAAGACGGGAAGAAAGAAAAAGGAGATGTGAAGGGAGTAGTTCAGGAGAGACTGGATGATTATGCATTAGGGATGCTCTAGGAAATTCCTGCAGTGGGTAAGAGCTGGATATTGGCTCCCTAACACCTTGAAGAATTGGACAGTTTATTGAGTCATACTTTAATTAATTAATTAATTGATTACTACATTTTTTGAGCATTAGCACAAATTTTTGTCCTTGACCAAGTAGATATAGAATAAATAAAATTCTCAGGAGTTTAATAAGTCTATACTGAATGGTAAAACTTTCACTTCTGTCCCTTCACAAATATATTCCTTTTAAAAATGGTTTGGGGAGTACAATAGTGATATTATTCTGATTTCAACTCTCAGGGTTATAATTCTATTCCTATTTACTATATTCCTACCTTGGATACTAGATGATCAATACCAGTGGGCCCTTGTTAACTTGGAACTTTAAAAGAACTATAACTTTTTAAACACATCACTGCATTCCCTCTTAAGTACTTTTAGCTCTAAAATTCTGTGACTTTCTATCATAATGCTTTACTTGTTACTCTTTGGAGTGAGGTTTAAGCTAACATGCTGTTAACTAAACAAGGTTTAAATCAGATTAGTCATGTTACCAGTATGTTTTTTTAAAGAATTTCTATATAGAAAAGAAAAATTACTGCCAGGTGGCATTAAAAGCAAAAGGGAATGTTCTACCTGCCACCTTGTTAAAACTAAAGTCAGATGTAAGAGAATCAAAACAAAACGGGAAAACAGCAAAGTAGACCATTTCATTTATTTTTCAAAGATTACCATTTAAAAATTTTCTTTATTTTTACTTATTTAATTTTAAAATTTTAATTCTAGTATAGTTAACATACAGTGTTATATTAGTTTCAGGTGTATAATGATTCAACAGTTCTATACAATACTCAGTGTTCATCACAAGTGTACTCTTTTTGACATCTTAAATGATGCTCTTTATGGTAATAGTATCATCTATAACATAATATACATTTCACCATTGAATACAGTTTTGAACTTATGATGCAGATTTTTTTTACAGTACAGTGCTATAAATTTATTTTCTCTTATAATTTCGTTTTTTAACAAATTTTAATTCCAGTGTAGTGAATATACAGTATTGTACTTTCAGATGTACAACACAGTGATTCAACAGTTCTGTGCATTACTCAGTGCTCATCATGATAAGTGTAGTCTTAATTCCCTTCACCTGTTTCACCCATCTCCCCCCCCCCCCCCGCCACCTTCTCTCTGGTAGCCATCAATCAATTCGTTCTTTATAGTTAAGAGTCTGTGTTTTAGTTTATCTCTTTTTTTCTTTGTTCATTTGTTTTATTTCTTAAATTCCACATATGAGTGAAATCATTTGGCATTTGTCTTTCTCTGGCTGCCTTATTTCATACCCGCTATATCCATCCATGTTTTTGGCAGATGGCAAGATTTCATTCTTTTTTTTATGGCTGAGTATATTCAATTTTGTGAGAGTGTGTGTGTGTGTGTGTGTGTGTGTGTGTGTGTGTGTATGTACCACATCATCTTTATTCATCTGTCAGTGGACACTTGAGTTGCTTCCATAATTTGGCTATTGTAAATAATGCTGCAATAAACAAAGAGGTGCATATATCTTTTCAAATTAATGTTTTCGTATTCTTTGGGTAAATACAGCCCAACCAACTGTGCCACCCAGACATTATTATTTACACTCCTAACACTGTTTGTGGATTACAATAAATATTTGTTGGATGGAAGACAAAGAATAGTAAAGTGCATGAAGGAGAAAGTCCAAAAATAATATTTATTATTTTTAAAGCAGTTGTACCTGATTGTTCCACTGAGTTTTACTATGAGTCCAGTACTGTTTAACAATATAAAGAAATATAATTTTACAGATATTATCAAAAAACTGTAAGACTTGAGAGTTATGAAAATGTATGCCAAAATAAATTTAAAAAAAGGAAAAAGAAAAACAAAATAAAACTGTATGTCAGTCTGTCCTAGACATAGTTTGAAGTAAAGGGAAAGATGGCATGAATATGTCCCAATTTTTTGAATCTATTGGAAAAAACATCTATCCAGTAACAAATGAGTTATATTTAGATATGAAACAGATTTTCGGTCCTCCCCTGAAAAATATCTTACGTAGAAATTTCTGCTTATTGTTCGTTACTTCTCTGGAAAGGCTTTGCTTGGACAGAAGTCACAAAGAGAATAATGTGGTATTAGATTGAATTTTGAGTAACAGAAAGGTTTAATGAAAAGAATGTAATGGTACACATAACTGGATTACTCACTTGAGTTCCTTCCTTCTTCTTTGCAAATCTTGGTTCTCCCTCATTTCTGGCTGTCTGGGTTAATATGGCTACATATGTAGCTCTCATTATGTTTCTGTTGGACAACATTGCTCTGGAATCATTGGAAATAGGGGCTCTATGCCTGTAGGTCTGCCTTTCATCTCTGCTTCTTCCTGAGTGTCAGCCTCATTCCCTCCAATTGCAGAGGACTTTTCTCCTAGAAGCAGGAATGTGGGTTCTTACAGGGTCTCTACTAAAGAGGAAGGGTACTTCTCTTCCAGATCCTATTTTGAAAATCCTATGGAAGAATTTTAATTGGTGCAGCTGGAATCATGAACCAATCACAGTGGCTGAGAGAATGGAATATTATGATTGGCTGTATCTGGGCCAAGTGTCCATTCCTATAGCTGGGCCAGGACACAAGATAAAGTGGTCAGTCATTACCAGAACCACATGGGTAGACAGAGAGATTAATTTCCCAAAACAATAATAATAACTAATGTTTATTTAGTGCTTACTGTGTGCTAGGCATTATGCTAAACATTTTTACATAGATTACCTCATTTAATATGTATAACAGCTATTTTGAGGTAGTCTGATGGAATCTTAGATGTAATAAATCTTTTTTTAAAAATCTTATTTATTTATTTGACAGAGTGAGACACAGCGAGAGAGGGAACAGAAGCAGGGGGAGTGGGAGAGGGAGAAGCAAGCTCTCCACTGAGCAGGGAGCCCGATGCGGGGCTCGATCCCAGGACCTAGAATCATGACCTGAGCTGAAGGCAGATGCTTAACGAATGAGCCACCCAGGCGCCCCTGATGTAATAAGTCTTGAACCCCGATATTCTCCTGATCTTTCCAATCTTAATAAATGAACACACAAATACTTAAGCAACATAACCCAAGAATCATCCCTGATTCATTCCCTCCTTCCCCTTGCCTTTATTCATTTATTTATGTTAAATAATTAACTCTTCTTTTCTCTACCATGCTTTTACATAGTAGCCAGAATAATATTTTTTAAACATAAAGCTTAGATAAAACACTACAGGGAATGAAGTCTGAATGTCCCAGCATTGTCTGGCTTCTGTTTAACTTTCCAATTCCATCTTGTGCTATACAGCTTCTCACTAGGCGTCAGTTACAAAGGTCTCCTTTCGTGCTGAGCTCTTTCCTATCTCTGGCCTTCCAACATCCTGGGATGATTTTCTAGTTTTCTGAGTGGCTGGCTCATCCTTATCTTTTATATCTCAGCTTCAGTGTCACCTCCTCAGAGAGGCTTTACCCTGAACATTCTCTAGAAAGTGATCTACAGTTACTCTTTTACTGTTTTCTCACACTGTTCTTTTATTGTACTTATAATCTCCATTTGTTTGTTTGTTTACCATATGACCTCTTTACTAATGTATAAACTCCATGATTATATCAAATTTTGCTTTTAATCCCAGCATCTGTATAATGTCTGGGAACAGGGTAGATGTTCATTAAATATTTGTTGAATATGTGAATGAATCTTTATTTTACAGGTGAGGGAACTGAGGCTTAGAGAAGGTAAAGAACTGACTTAAGCCATTGAGTATGAAGTGATAGAAATAGGTTCCAAACCCAGGCAGCTTGATTGCAGGGCCACTGCCTTTAATTGCCATGCCATAAGAAAAGAATGTTATAGTAGGTAGACAAAACAATAAACGTCTAAATAGTAGAAAGCACCGGTCTTGGTATCAGGAGTCTTGTGTTCATTTCTGTCTCTATTGTCTAGAGAGAGAAGACCCTATTTAGTCTACATGACTGAGAGTGGAGGAGGGATGTTATCCAAACAACAATTGGAAGCTGTACCAGAACTGGAATAATCTTGAAAAGGGGTGAGAGCAAATAGCAAATGTCTACCATAGAATACTAATGTTTCCATAGTGCACTGAGAGGTTACCCACCCCTTTCTTACAGAGGCCATCTCTTTTGACACTATCTTTTGCAGATGACTTTAAATTTTGAAATGTAATATTTTCTGGTGGATATTAAGTTTGGAATGAAATTGTGGGGACGGTTGGCAAGAAGATAATTGCTAAATGTGAAGTCTGAGAGCAAAGATTGACAGTTGTGAGAATATGATAGTATTTTCTACTTTAATAGATGCAAAGTCATGGATAGACTGGATGTTAGGGTTCTTTTCTCTCTTCTTAGTATAAATAACTCTCTCCATTCATTTTAAAAGTGTGTCTAGTATATACAGTAATTGTTCTTTAGCTATAGTATAAACTAAGGTTAAAGGTTATAGCATTTGGTTTTCCTGAAAGAAGATATTTCTGAGAATATACATCTGTTCTTTTACTTGTGATTTTTATCTAGGAAAAAATATTAGTGATTTTATCCATCAGCTCTCTATTAGTTTATTAGTTTAAAAATAATTTACTTTTCTAGAGGATAATTAAACCTTAGAGGGGAAAGCCTCATTCTTTTTTTGTGCGTTTTAAATAAATTGTATAATTTATACAGAGAAATAATTTGGATTATCTATTTACAGTCTTTTTCAATTTTCATTTCCACTGGCCAGATACAGTTCACATAGTAGTAGTTAACATTTACTTTAACTGATCACCGTTATAAACCTGTTATGACACAGGACTTTTAGTTTTTCCTTCTTAAAGGCTGTGGTCTCATTTGAACAGAAATATTTTGCAGTAAAATATTCACCAGTCTTTTTTCCCTCTTATGAATAAATCCAGCAAAATTGATCTAATATGGTCAAATTTTCAACATATTTGTTTCATTTCAAATCTATAAACCAAGGCAAATAAAATTCACTTCCCCCAAGCCTTCTACAACTTACTACACACCCTCAAGTTTATCTTTTACTATCTCCTTTCACATTCTGAAAGCCTCATTCTTTAGAAATGAAATATAATTAGAGGGGAAAAAGCTTAAAAGTCATAGTTAATGGTGAAATATGGGGCCAGAATTTAGAGATTCAGCTTTTCTTTTTGATGAGATCTGATTTATTCATACATTGCATACATTCACTTGTCAAACATTAAACATTTCTTTTATATGAGAACTAAACATCAAATAGCGTAGAAAGTATACAAGACCCAGGGGTTAAAAGACCAACATTCAAATCCTTATTTTACCTCTTTGTAATTGTGATTATGGCAGAGACAAATAACCTTTATGAGTCACGGTTCTTCCTTGATTTTTAAGGTGAGGATAATAGAATTTCCCCTGCTTGCCTTTGAGGATTATGGTAAAGCTTGAAAGAGTTCTGTAAATTTTAGCGTTCCCATATATATCAAATATATTTCTTATTATTATGTGCATGGAACTGCTTCATACAGAAGATTTAAAAAATCTTTCTTTTTACTGTACTTTGGTTTACCAGTCCATTTCCTGGAATCATTTTTTTTCACGACTTTATATTTTTAGAGCAGTTTCATATTTACTACACAATTGAGAGGAGGGTACAGAGATTTCTCATATACGATCTGCTCCCACACATGTATAGCCTCCCTCATTATCAACATCATTCACCAGAATGGTACTTTTTAAAAAAATATTTTATTTATTTATTTTAGAGCGAGAGATAGCGTGCACAATCTGGGAGGCGAAAAGGGAGAGGGAGAGAATCTCAAACAGACTCCCCACTGAGCACAGAGCCCTATTTGGGGCTCTGTCTCACGACCCTGAGATCTTGACCAGAGCTGAAATCAAGAGTTGGATGCTTAGTGCCCCCTGCCAACTTTTTTTAAACCAAGGGTTTAAAAAACATACATTGATACATCATAATCATCCAAAGTCCATAGTTTACCTTAGGGTTTACTCTTGGCTTCATACATAGTGTAGATACGGAAAAATGTGTAATGACATATATCCATCATTATAATATCAAACGGTATTTTCACTGCCCTAAAAATCCTCTGTACTCTGCCTGTTCATCGCCACCCCTCCCCCATGCAATCATTCCCATAGTTTTGCCTTTTCCAGAATGTCATATAGTTGGAATCATACTGTATGAAGCCTTCTCAGATTGGCTTCTTTCACTTAGTAATATGAATTTAAGGTTCCTCCCAGTCTTTTCATGGCTTGATACCTCATTTCTTTTTAGTGCTGAATAATATTCCATTGTCTGGATGTACCATAGTTTATTTATCTATTTGCACACTAAAGGATATCTTGGTTGCTTCCAAGTTTTGGAAATTATGAATAAAGCTGCTATAAACATCTATATGCAGGTTTTTGTGTGGACATAAATTTTCAGTTCCTTTGGGTAAATACCAAGGAGTGTGAATGTTAGATGTTAAGAGTATGTTTAGTTTTGTAGGAAACTGCCAAACTGTCTTCCAAACTGGCTGTACCATTTTACATTCCCACAGGCATTATATGAGAATTCCTGCTGCTCCACATACTTGCCAACATTCAGTGTTGTCAGTGTTCTGGATTTTGGCCAATCTTATAGATGTGTAGTGGGATCTCATTGTTGTTTTAGTTTGCATTTCCCTGACAACATATGATGTGGAACATCTTTTCATATGTTTATCTACTGCTTATCTGTATATTTTGTGTGGTGAGATCTCTATTAATGTCTTTGGCCCACTGAAAAAATTTTTTTTTATTATTTAAAAAATTTTAAGATTTAAATTCAATTAATTAACATAATGTATTATTGGTTTCAGAGGTACAGGCCTTTAATTCATCAGTCTTATATAATACCCAGTGCTTGTCACATCACATGCCCACCTTAGTGTCCATCACTCAGTTATCGCATCCTCCACCCCCCTCCCCTCCAGCAACCCTCAGTTTGTTTCCTGTGATTGAGTCTCTTATGGTTTGTCTCCCTCTGTGGTTTTGTCTTGTTTTATTTTTTCCTCTCTTCCTCTATGATCCTCTTTTATTTCTTAAATTCCACATATGAGTGAGATCATAGGATAATTGTCTTTCTCCGATTGACTTATATTGCTTAGCATAATACCCTCTAGTTCCATCCATGTCATTGCAAATGTCAAGATTTCATTTTTTGATGGCTGCGTAATATTCCTTTGTGTGTGTGTGTGTGTGTGTGTGTGTGTGTGTGTGTGTACCACCTCTTCTTTACATTCATCTGTTGATGGATATCTGGGCTCTTTCCCTGGTTTGGCTATTGTGGACATAGCTGCTATAAACATTGGGGTGCAGGTGCCCCTTCGGATCACTACATTTGTATATTTGGGATAAATACCCATTAGTGCAATTGCTGGGTCATAGGGTAGCTCTATTTTCAAATTTATGAGGAACCTCCATACTGTTTTCCAGAGTGGCTGCACCAGCTTGCATTCCCACTGAGTAGGAGGGTTCCCCTTTCTCCACATCCCCACCAACATCTGTCGTTTCCTGACTTGTTAATTTTAGCCATTCTGACTGGTGTGAGGTGGTATCACATTGCAGTTTTGATTTGTATTTCCCTGATGTTTGGCCCACTTTATAATTGGGTTGTTTGTTTTCTTACTGAGTTTAAGAGTTCTTTGTATATTTTGGACAGCAGTCTTTTATAAGATGTGTCTTTTGCAAATATTTTCTCCCAGATCAAGAGTCACATGCTTTCCCAACTGAGCTAGCCAGGTGCCCTGAATGCTATTCTTTTTTTTTTTAATCATTATTACTGAGATATAATTGACATACAACATTGTGTAAATTTAAGGTGTATAGTATGTTAGTTTGATACATTTATATATTGTAATATGATTACTCCTGTAGTATTAGCTAATGCCTTTGTCATGTCATATGTTTCTTATTTCTTTTTGTATTGAGAACAGTTAAGATTTGTCTCTTAGCAGCTTTGAGGTTTATAATACAGTAGTGTTGAGTATAATCACTATGTTGTTCATTAGCTCTCCAGAATTTATTTATCTGCTAGTTATAAGTTTGTACCCTTAAACAACATTTTCCCAATTCTCCCACACTCTAGCCCCTGGTAACCACCATTTTACCCTCTTTCTGTTTTTACAAGTCTGATTTTTTCAGATTTCACATATAAGTGAGATCATATATTGTTTTTTGTATTTGTCTTTGTATGTATGTATCTTTCTCTTTCTGACTTATTTCACTTATCATAATGCCTTCAAGGTCTATGCATGTTGTCACAAATGGATTTCTTTCTTTCCCATGGCTGAATAATATTTGTGTGTGTGTATGTGTATGTATATGTATATCTCACATCTTTATCCATTCATCTATTGACAGACACTTAGGTTGTTTCCATAACTTCGCTGTTGTGAATAATGCTGCAATGAACATGGGTGTACAGACATCCTTTTGAGATACTGATTTCATTTCTTTTGGATATATACCCAGGAGTGGGATTGCCAGATCATATGATGGTTCAGTTTTTAATTTTTGTGGGAACTGCCATACCGTCTTCCATAATGGATGTATCAATTTTCATTCCCACCAATGGTTTATAAAGGTTCTCTTTTTTTCTCCATCCTCACCAACATTTATTATCTCTTGTTTTTTTTGATATAAGCTACCTCTGGAGTTTTTAACTTCTAGATTTGTCTATAATGAGCCTCCAGCACTTCCTCAATTATACTTCAGGTTTTACCACCTTGCACTGGTTCCTGTGGTAGTTTCCACTTGTGAATCTCTGCTCTGGTAAGCCACAACTCACCATACCCACCTGTTTATTTTTGGGGGCAGTACTTTGCTCTGTGTCTGATGAATCCAAGAATTGCTGATTTTTTTCAGTATGTTTGGCTTTTTAGATGAGGCAGTGATTTCAAGGTTTTTACATGTGGAACTGGAAACCAGAAGTCTCTCTGGAAACATTTTAAGACTTTGTTATGATTTAAAGTACTTTGAAATCCTCTGAAGATAGATTATACATAACAAGGACATTACTGTTTACTTCTTGTGCATTCTTATTTCCTAAAGTAGAAGTTTTAAGAGAAGCTAGTTTGGCTTCTTTATATTCTCTATAAATAATCCTGATTTTAGGATAGGGAAATCTTCTGTAAGAATATAACAAAGTGGGGTACCTGGCTGGCTCAGCTGGTAGAGCATGAGACTCTTGATCCTGGGATTGTGAGTTGGAGCCCCACATTGAGGGTAGAATTTACTTAAAAAAATATGTAACAAAGCAAAATGACTTTTTCCTCTAGAGATGAACTACGTAACTTATAAAAATATTTTTAAATGGCTCAGATGTCATATTTATAAAATGAATATTATTCTTAGTTAATTATACTTAATATTATTTTATGATGTATACTTGATACATACTTGAGTATACAGTTAGAGATGGATCTATAGTCCGTAACATGAGACATTTAGGGGTACCAGATACTTTAATATACTAGAAAATAAATGCAATATGTATTTAGATTTCTATTTGAACATATACCTCAGTAAATTTGGGAGATAGGCTGTGGAGGAAAGAACATTACATGAGGATGGGATTCAGAAGAATTGAATTCTAATCCTAACTACAGAAAGTATGGTTTAGTGATTAACTGCATGGGTTTTTGGGTCAGTTGTATTTTTTGAATCCCTTTTTGCTATACAACCTTGGGTAAGTTTCCTAATCTTTTTAAAATTTAGTTTCTTTAACTTAAAAAAGGAGGTGATTACAGTACTTACCTCTTAGGGTTGCTATAAGGATTAAATGAGAAAATATACACGAAGTATTTAGCAGTTTATTAATATCATCATTGTCCTCATCACCACCACTAATGCTACTAATTAGCAACTTCCACCAAGTCATTTAATCTCTCTAGGTCTGTTAGGTTCTCTGATTTATAAATGAGAGAACTAAATTAGTTGATTTCCATGTGGTGATTATTGTTGTTGTTGTTGTTAGTTAATGTGTTTGAGAGTGCTCTGTTAAAAGCCTAAATAAACAGGAGGTATCATCATCATCTTAGGGTTGTTTGAGCTCTGAAAATGAAAAACCATCTATGACATGAATCTGTGGCTCTCCTGTTTTATCTCAAAGCTGTGACTACAACAGAGAGAAATTTGTGTGCCAGTCTCTTCACCTTTGCTTTCTTCATCATGTCTCCATATTTATCCATTTTATATAGCAAATTACAGAAAACAGACAGGGTTCCTGAAACCAAGACCAAAATAGGAAGAGGAGGAAGCCACAATAATAGCGGATATATACTTAGCCTTACTGTGTACCAGATAGTATGCTAAGAGCTTTATATGTATTGCTATTTAATATGCATACGTATATTTAAAAAATTAAACCTTTCCCTGTTGTACTTCTACCTTAATTTTTTTATTCTTTCTCTGCATAACTTTTATCTCCTTAATCTTTTTTTTTTTTAAAGATATATTTATTTGAGAGAGAGAGAGAGAGAGAGAGACAGCGAGTGCATGCAAGTGAGGGGAGGGACAAAGGGAGAGGGAGAGAGAGAATCTCAAGCAAACTCCCAGCGGAGTGCTGAGCCTGACTTGGGACTCCACGCAGGGCTTGGTCTCAGGACCCTGAGATCATGACCTGAGTTGAAATCAAGAGTTGCATGCTTAACTGACTGAGCCACCAAGGCGCCCCTTAGTTCTTTAATCTTATTTACCTATAATTCTCTTCTAAGAATTCTGCATTTTGACAAAGTGCTGGATGGTGTTTTCATCATGTATTGAACATATTTTTTACTTTTCAAACTTCATGTCCCTCTTTGAAATCCTTCTCCCTTCTTTCTGTTATCCCTACCAATCTTTCAAGGCTTAGCTCAGACCTCCATCTTGAAGCTATCTAATCCATTATAGCTGAAGTGGCTCCTTTTCTTGGTATAAGCATTAGTATGGCAGAAAATATTTTTGCTAAATAAACACTAGTGCTTTTTTGTTTGAATACACTGTAATATTTTATTCTAGTAGCTAATGAATATAAAGTTGTTCTTCAACAGCTGAGAATAGAAAATAAAATGGTGTATTTTATTTAAATTTAGAATAATTTGCATAGGCCTTTTTGTGTGGCTTTAATAGTTTAATAGTAATTCCAGAGTAATTAAAATGATTAGGTAGCCATTGAGGATGACTTTAGTCATTTTAAAAAGAAAACCTGGAACAGTGCTCAGATTTATTCTTCCGTCTTCTTTTTTTTTGGTATCTTCTCAACTACTTTCAAAACTCCTCTAGACCCCTTATATATTTTAAAAGATAAGTTAATAGTATTTATCAGAGTAGTAAGTGACCAATGGAGAGATTTCAAGCATCTCTGGGAGATAAATTTTTGTGCAAGACAACTACTATAAATAATAAAGAATAATTAGGAAACATATGAACTATTTCCTGAAATCTTAGGGAGTTTTTTAAACAGACTGGTTTGCATTATTTATGGTGACTTAGGGACCATTAATAAATGTGATTGCTTCTATTCCATAGGCACAGAGAACCCCTATTTATGAAGAGAGCCTCTTCTAAAAGTTTGTTTAAAAGTTGCTTGTTTGGATCTTAAGGCACATTTCCCTTGAATTCGTAGTTAGATCACAAAAGCATATAATACAGTATAATGTTCAAGATACCATTGTTAGGAGCTGGGGAAAGGATGAAGCATGAGCCACCAGGAGTAGTCTTGGTCATAAGAAACTCATATATATATGGAGGGAGGAAAGATGGGAGGAAGGGAGAGAGAGAAAAAAAGAGATTGAGATTGATTGATTCTAAGGAATTGCCTCACGTGATTGTATAGGCTTGCTAAATCCAAAATTTATAGGATGGGCTTGAGACCCATGGAAAAGCTACAGTTTGAGTCCATAGGCAGTCTGCTGGCAGAATTCCTTCTTGCTCCAGGGAGGTCAGTCTTTGTTTTATTAAGGCCTTCAAGTGATTCTGTGAGGCCCAACTCATATTACGGAGGGTAATCTGCTTTCAAAGTCCACTGATTTAAAATGTTAATCTCACCAAAAAAACACCTTCAAAAAAGATCCAGAATAATGTGTAACCAAATATTTGGGCACTGTGGCCCAGCCATGTTGACATATAAAATTAACCATTATACCTTTTTGTCTTTTTGCTTTACTTTCTGTGAACTCTCATCAGTTTATCTTCTTTATTTTACAGATCTCTTCGCAGTTTTTCACTTCAGTTTGCATCTTTCATGTTTGAGGCTTTTCTCAAATCTCCCATGATCCTTGGTTGTCCATTTGTATTTGAAAGTGGGACTCTCCAAAGGCTGGTCACAACTCTGTACTCATGGTGAAAGCTTATAACTATAGGGTGAGTGGACACTGGGGAATCTTTCAGTATCAGCATCTTTCAGCTTTTTCTCTTGTGCTGGTCAGATGTTCCAGATTGTTCTGATCTCTAAGCCTGTCTATAAGCATTTTGGGAGCTGAATTTAGGAAGAAGTCTTGATATTCAGTGTGTAAACTTAATTTCTTTGCTTTTAGTATTTTGTTCTTACTCTCAGCTGTAGCTGGTACCCTTCATCCAGAGAACTTTCTTTAACTCTCTCGAGAAAGTAAACCACAGTCTTCTCGGATGGGAAAGGGATAGTTGCTTGGCTGTATGGAGTGAAGTAAAGTATTTGACGGTCCATTTTCTTTAGTTGACTTTCAGCCATTGCTTGGTGTTTAGTTCTACCTTCAAACTCACTTCCAGAGGTAACTGGTACCACCTATTCCTAAACCTTTTGGAGATTTTGCTATGTAAATTGTGTTGCTTTCTTGGCTTTTCTTACTTCCAACTAGGGATTCAGTTTTCTCAAGTTAGTTCATGTTTATCTATCTACTTTCCAGCTTGCAAATTCATGTTGCTGTTGTCTTCTTTCCCATATTCTTTCTTCTTGTTGGGTATATCTTAAAAACCCTTTTATGTTAATTTTAGGAGATTTTAAGAGCATGTATAAGTTATGCATGCATTCAGGGTGTCAGCTTTTTGTTTCTCAAAACTTATTATGGAAATTTTCAAACACATGCAGAAGTAGAGAGAATAGTATTAGGAGTCCTCATGAATGCTTTTCTCAGCTTCAGAATGATAAGTTGTCAACATATGGACAATCTTTTATTTATATTCCCTCACCTCCTTTAGATTATTTTATGCAGTCATAGACCTCACATCATTTCATCTATAAATTCTTCTGCATATCACTCTGAAGATAACGATTTTTTTCAAAAAGCAAAACTATAATGCCATTATCAAGACCCAAATAAACCGAATAATTCCTTGATATCAAATATCCACTGAATGTTTGGATTTCCACAATTTTATCACTATCTTTTTAAAATATTTGGTTTATTCAGATTTGTATTAAAGTCTAAAGTGTTTTTTAATTTTTTTTTAAGATTTTATTTATTTGACAGGGAGAGAGCACGTGCCTGGGGAGCAGCAGGGAGAGGGAGAAGCAGGCTCCCTGCTGAGCAAGGAGCTGGATGCTGAGCTCAATCCCAGGACCCTGGGATCATGACCTGAGCCAAAGGCAGGTGCTTAGCCGACTGAGACACCCAGGTGCCCCAAAGTCTTTTTTTAAATAGGTGAAGATTTTAATAGACATTTCACCAAAGAAGACCTGCAAATGGCTCATAAGCACATGAAAAGATGCTCAACACAGTCATTAGAGAAATGCAAATTAAATCCACAGTGAGATACCACTACATATCTGCTATACCACACACACACACACACACACACACACACACACACACACATTCAATTAAATGGCTCTAATATAAAAGATAAACAATAACAAATGTTGGCAAAGATGTGGAGAACCTGGAACCTGCATTACTGGTGAGAATATAAAATGATGCAACTACTTTGGAAAACAGTTTTCATAGTTCTTAAAAGGTTAACCATAAACTTACTATAGTAGTTCTGTCTACCCAGGTGAAATGAAAACATATGTTCATGACTCTTAATACTAGCATTATTCATAGTAGTCCATCCCCAGAAACAATACAAATAGACGTCTGTCAGCTGGTGGGTGAATGGACCAACAAAATGAGGGATATCTCTACAATGGGATTCTATTCAACAATAAAAAGGAACAAACTACTGATATATGCTACAACATGAATAAACTTCAAAAACAGTATGTATTCATTGAAAGGAGCCAGATGCAAAAGACTATGTATTGTATGATTTTATGTAAGTGTAATGTCCATAAAAGGCAAATTTATAGAAGTAGAAAGCAGATGAATGGTTTTCTATGTCAGGCACAGTCTTTTTTAATCTATAGGTTTTTCCACTTTTCCTTTTGCCTTTTATTTTTCAGTGAATACTTACCTTTTTATCTTTGGCTTTTTCTTGGCTCACCTAATGCTAACATCCTCTATACTCCTTCCCCTCCATAGTCTCTAAATGAAGCCTCCCTATCTCTGGTCACAATGTCTTCTCTTACAGCTTGCATTTTCAACTGTTTAATTTGGTTGATATAAGTATTAAATCAGAAAATGCATGTGAATAACTTAGCATGATTTATGGCATGTAGTTTGTATTTAAATACATGGTATCTATATCGAGATTTGGAATCAGTAGGATGCACGCACACGGTGTAGGAGTGCTGACAGTACTGACTCCATCTTGTTTGTGTCCAATTGATGACTTCTCTTGGCGCTACTTGTTCTGGGCCCATTCGAGGTTAATATACATACCTTAGAAATGCCTTCCAAGGCCGAGATGTAGGAAGGCTTGTTGGGGCCTCCCATGAATTTGTTAGAGAGAACACTGTTTGCCCTTCCTGATGCACAGGTGGTGCCAGAAGATCTAATTAAAGTTTAGCTGTCAATTAGGTGCCTGCGAACCCTTTGATCTTATGACGGTGCCTTTCTGTATGTCCCCTCACTCTCTAAAATCCGTGGACTAAGGTTTGGATTTTGTGGAGAATAACTATGCAGTTGTCAGGGATCGTCCTCCACCTGATCTCTGCCCTGTCAGTTACCTGAATAAAACTCCATGTATACTGGAATTGCCTGCTTTGTTTTCTACTCTTAAAGTGCCTTCTCAATTTGGGGGATAATTTACTGTTCTTCCTTCACTTTCTAACACACGGGGCGGGGAGAGAGAGAAAGCAAGACAGTCAGAGAGAGACAACTCTTTAAAGGAATTGACACCTGTAATTGTAGGGGCTGGCAAGACTGAAATCTATAGGGCAGGCAGGCAGGCTGGAAATTCAGGTAAGAGTTGATGTTGCAGTCTTGAGTCCGAAATCTAGAGAAGTTCAGGCAGGCTGGAAACTTAGGCAGGTTTTCTGTGTTACAATCTAGGGGCTGAATTCCTTCCTCTGGAATCTCAGTCTTTCCACTGAAGTCGTTCAACTGTTTGGATGAAGCCTACAGACATTATGGCAGGCAAACTGCTTTACTAAAAAAGCCTACTGATTTAAATGTTAATAACTTTTTAAAAACTACCTTACTAGAAACATCTAGACTGGTATTTGATCAAGCAACTGGGTACCATAGCCTAACCAAGTTGACACATAAAACTAATCATCACAGTATCTATTATTATCTCTCCATTTTAATTTTCTTTACTCAACACTGAGTTAATGGACCAGGTTTTTAATAGCCCTTGGGGAGAAGGGCTCAAAGAAAGGACATTCAGCAGCAATCAGGCACTGAGGAGGTAGGGCAGTAGTTCTCAACTCTGGCGGTTCTCAGCCCAGAACTCACATTAGAATCATGTGGGGAGGTTTTAAAAAGAAGAGTAGGCCCTATCACACAGCGGTTGAGACCCAGATGATTTAATTGGTTTGGGCTGAAAATCTCTGAGCTAGACACAGCTTAATGCCTTGCTACCAAAGCATCACCTGAAATCTTGTTAAAATGCAGTCTCAGCTTTACACAGAGTAAGAATCTGGAAGAGTCAGAGATGTGCCACAATTCCGTTCAATATTTGGATTCCAGTTTTAGTGTCTGGTAAGCTGCTAAAATATTATAAAAAGACTGAATTTTGGTTCATTTTAGATTCAATTAATAATTGATTTTATCAGTAGGTTTTCCTCTTAATACGCCATGACACTATGAAAAAGTGAGCATAAACTTACATTGCTTTGAATTGTTTCTGAAAGGAGAGAGTGATTTGATAAGTACTCTGCCTTTATGTGGAATTTCTCAGCTATCAGATTCATTATATGGATTTGGGGAAAATGAATGTTTAAAATGTTCTGAGACCTTTCTTAGTTGACAGACAATTGCATTTAGAATTTATAGTGTTAAAAAATGACGGTGATTTGGAATCTTCAAGCAAAAAGGTCTTTCTTGAAATAAGAAATACCCAAAGTCAGGGAGACAGATACAGGAGGGACTCCTTTTTCTAAACCTAACTTCTTAGAGATAAATGGTCCTGGAAAGGTAGTGCTCTGGGTCATTAGGGACAAAAGTAAGGCTGCCTTACATTGAATCCTGTACTTTGACATTTACTTGCAGATTTTGGAGAAATACCTTTCCAGTGGTCAGTTTCTGTATTTTAAAGTAGGGTTACGTACCAACCTCACGTGGTTTTTCATAAGAATGAAAATAACCTATTTAAATGCTTAGTACCGGGGCACCTCGGTGGCTCAGTCGGTTAAGCATCTGCTTTCGGCTCAGGTCATGATCCCAGAGTCCTGGGATCAGGCTCCACATCGGGATCCCTGCTCAGCGGGGAGCCTGCTTCTCCCTTTCCCTCTGCCCCCCGCTCCCCGCTTGTGCTTTATCTCTCGCTCTTTCAAATAAACAAAATCTTAAAAAAAATGCTTAGTACAGATATTTAGTAATGCTGCTTTAGAGTGAGCAAGAAGATATGACCAGTATGAGTGTCCACTTGCAATGTTTGAAACCAGCTCTGAGTTCTTGCATAGTGATTCTTTCACATAATTATAGAATAAATTACACTTTAATAAATAAATAAATTTTGCTTTACTCTCAGTCTCTAGTGTTTTTTGCCAAAGGGAGCCATTTCTCAAAGACTGAAACTTTAGAGTTAAGAAACCAGATCTTGTATTCCTGCTGAAATCACTGAGATATTTTATCAAAAGAGGTACAATTTAAAACAACTAGACTTTGTTGATTATATTAACTACCCTACTGGTCTGGACTTCAAGCCTGTCCAGTAATATATTAGAGTGAGGAAATTCCTACCTCCCTTGCCTTAGAAACCCAAATTATTTTAGTGAGGCCTAAAGACGCCCCTGCAAATAATTGTCAAGGGACTCTGATGCAGTGAATTGTATTTGTGTTTGTGAAAAACTCTTTAATAAATATTTATATTCTGTAGTGGTAGTTGGCAGATCATTTTTCTTTTTGCCTACATATTTCTGTGTAATGGAGGGAGAACACTTAAGCATGTGTCTTGTGGTGGTGGTTTTATAAAGGAATATTTAGGGCCAGTGTTCCTTCCTGTTCCCACTTAACTATTTCCTGTTCTGGCTCTAATCAGTTTTAGGAAAGGAACTATACATTTTGAGGAAGAACCTTTTTTCACTTGAGTTATTATCTAGGGCAAGACATACTTTGTCTTTTAAAAAATCTGACTAAAAGACACCTTTTTGTACTTTCCCTTATGAAACTGTTAAATCATTTTGGTTTCAAGGAATGGAGCCTTCATCCCATCTATTTAAAGGGGAAAAAAAAATTTATTCTGAAGAGTCACGTGGACTGGAATTGGAAGGTGTGTGGATCTCTAAACTCTAGCAATTCATTACTCTCCCAGTGCCTCTCTTTTGAGTCATATAGCACATAGTAAATGGACCATCATTAATATTTGTGAAATGAATGAATGGCTTTTTCTCTTGCTGCCTTTGCTTCTCTCCCCATGTTTGCTTCATTATTCTTTTGTTACTGACTAGTCTGTGTCTATTTTTAGGATGAATTCCATAGGGAGCAAATATGACTGATTCAGCAAATTATCAATGATCCTCTGTTTGGGCCCTTTGTATCAGACTGTGCACTGGCCAGATGAAAGAGGGGTCATACTTGAGTCAAATGTCCACCCTGGGCTAATCAGTGACCACCAGCCTATATCTGTTTTTCTAGTCATGAGGCTTGTGTTAACCTAGACCAAGATATTGGAAATTGTAGGCACTGGGACTAACTAATATGTCCCTTATAGAAATTTAACTCCGGCTTAAATTAATAGGGAAATAGGCTGGGAAAGAGAAAGAAAAGAGAAATTAGTATCAAGGGGCTATTAATATAGGACATGTTGTAAGATTTTTATGTATCATTTAACCTCTTAATAGTACGATATTGTAGGTTTAATATTCTAATTTTAAATGTAAGAAAAGTTCATCTCAGAGATGTTAAACAGTCTCTTGCAAAAGTCACTCTATAAGTGGGTGGTGGAGTTATATGTATAGTGAGAAAGTCAAAGATATTAAGATTAATAAGAACACAATAGAAAATGTTATTTGTATTGTCTTTGCACCTTTGTTTAGAAATATTTATAGAACATTCACCAGTGTTCTAGGCACTCTGTGGTTTCTTGGATAAACAATTCTGATAAAAACAATTCAAACAGTCCCTTTCCTCATGGAGCGTACCATTTTGTGAAAGAGATAGACATACAAATACAATTATTTAAGCACACATGTGAGAAGTGTTATGAAATAAAAGTACATTGTGTAGTGAAGGCTTTTATGAAGAAATAAACTGACAGTTTTTTAATTTTATGAATATTTAAACTGAAACCTAAAGGATAAATTGGAATTAGCCAAGCAAATGGGAAGAGAGGAAGGGAAAAAACATTTCAAAAAGAAGCAGTTGTGAAAACAGGATCTTGGAAACTTTAAAGAACTTAAAAAAAGGCCAGTGAGATATAAATATTTTTCATTTTATTTATTTATTTATTTAAAAGATTTTTATTTATTTGACAGAGAGAGACAGTAAGAGAGGGAACACAAGCAGGGGGAGTGGGAGAGGGAGAAGCAGGCTTCCCGTGGAGCAGGGAGCCGGATGCAGGGCTCCATTCCAGGAACCTGGGACCATGACCTGAGCCGAAGGCAGAAGCTTAACGACTGAGCCACCCAGGTGCCCAATATATTTTTCATTTGAAAAGTTGGAGAACCGAAGCTCTGTGATATTAAGTCAGTTGTCTAAGATCATATGTTAAACAGTGTTGGGATCCTAAGTTGTCCTTATCTTTGTTTTTGAGAGGTTGTGGGGAGAGGGGTAAAAGGAGAGGGAGAGGGAGAATCTTAAGAAGGCTCCACATACAGTGCAGAACCCAGTGTGGGTCTTGATCCCACAATCCTGAGATCATGACCTGAGCTGGAATCAAGAATCTGATGCTTAACTCACTGAGCCACCCAGGTGCCCCATTTTGTCTTTGTTTTTTAAATAAGTACATTTGTTTTAAATTTAAAAAAAATTAATGTACAATAAAATTTACTCTTTTTGGTGTACAGCTTTATGAGTTTGGACAAATGCATGATCATGTAGCTACTATCACAGTCAAGATATGAACGAATTCCATCACCCCACCAAAGGCCCTCATTCAGCACTTTTCCTCTCCCCAGCCCTGACCGCTGGCATTACTGATCTTTTCTCTGTTTCTGTTTTTTTGCTTTTTCCATAAAGTCATATAAATGGAATTTTATAATATGTAGTGTTTTGTGTCTGGCACCTTTGATTTCACATAGGGCATTTGTAATTCATCATATTGTTGTGTGTATCAATTTTTATTCGTGGATGGTATTCCTTTGTATGGGTGTTGTACACTCTTTTATTTACCAGTTTAAGAAAATTTGCTTTTATTTCCCTAAGGTTTTTGGTGTTTATAAATGCAACTATTATAAATATTTAAGTACAGGCTTATGTGAAAATAAATATTTATTTCTTTTGCAGAAATTCCTAAGAGTAGAATTGCTGGGTCATATGATAAGTAACTTTATGGTATGTTTAATTTTATGTATGTTTAGAAACTTTGAAGCTCTTTTTCAAACTGGCTACACTACTTTGCTTTCCCTCCAGCAATGTTTGAGAGTTTCAGTTGCTCTCTGTTCTTAATAGCTCTTAGAGGTTGTTAGTTTTTTCCCCACACTAATAGGTATGTAATGGTGTCTCATTTTAGATTTATTTTCATTTGCATTTTTCTAATGACCAGTGATTTTGAGCATCTTTTCATGTGTTTATTTACCATCTGTGTATCTTCCTTGATGAACTTACCTCTTTAAATCTTTTGTCCATTTTTAAAAAATTGACTTTTTGTTTTGTTTTCTTGTTAAGTTTTGGGAGTTCTTTATATATTCTGGTTATAGGTTTTTGTCTAATATATGATTTGCAGATATTTTTTTCCCAGTCTGTGACTTATTTTGTATTGTTTTAGTAGTGTCTTGGCAGAGCTGAAGGTTTTCATTTTGATGAAGTACAATTCATCAAAAAATTTTATGGATTATGCTTTTGGTGTCTCTTGCCTAAACTAGTGTTACAAAAATTAGTTCCAATGTTTTTCCTAAAAACTGTATGTAATAGTTTTATGTTTTATATCAGGTCTACGATACATTTTGAGTTATGTTTTATATATGATATGAGACATAGTTTGAGGTTTTTGTGTTTTTTTTTGTTTTTTTGCTTAGAGATGTCCATTTGTTTTGGTACCTCTTATGAAGAAGACTGTCATTTCTTCATTGAACTGCCTTTGTTTCTTTGTAAAAAATCAATTGATCATATTTATGTGGGTCTATTTTTGGACTCTGTATGTTGAAAACTCCATCAAACAATACTATATTTTTTGCTCTTAACTGTTAAACATGTTTTAAAGAACTCAAGGTGGAGGAATAGTCTACTAGCTTTACCCAGAAATTTACCATTCTCTGTTGTTCTGTCTTTATTTCTGATGTTTCACGTTTTCTTCTGGTATTATCTTCTCTGTCTGAAGAACTTCTTTGTAGAATTTCTTTCAGAGAAGTCTCTTGTTTAAAAGATTCTCTTAAGTTTTTCCTCATCTAAAAATGTCTATTACATGTTTATTCCTGAAGGACAATTTCACTATATAATTCTGGTTTAAACTTTTTTTTTCCTTTCAGTGCTTTAAAAATGTGCGCCATTTTTTTTTTGGCCTCCAGATCTGAGAAAGATCCTGTCTTTGAAGTCATTAATATCCTATTAGTAGTGCATCATTTTTCTTTGGCCACTTGCCAAAGAAATATTTTTGTCTTTAGTTTTTACAAGTTTGATTGTCATATGTCTAGGCTTGGATATTTTTGGGTTTACTCTTTTTGAGGTTCACTGAGCTTTTTGAATCTCTGGGTTTATGTCTTTTGCTGAATTTGGAAAGGTGTTAGCCATCAGTTTTTCAAGTTTTTTTAAAATTTTTTTTGTAGTATACTCTCTTCTTCTGGGACTGGGATAATATGAATACTAGACATTTTGGTATTGTCCTGTAGGTCCTGAGATTGTTTATTTACTTTATAAATATAATTTTCCCTCTGTTGTTTAGACTGGACAATTTATATTGACCTGTCTTCAAGTTTACTGACACATTCCTCTGTCATCTTTTCTGTTGACAGAAAGAGCCTGTTGAGTGAGTTTTAAAATTTTAGTTACCAGCTCTAAATTCTAAGGTTGTTTCTTTTTTATATCTTTTATTTCCTTGACAAAACTCCTTTTTCCATTCATTTCAAGAGTTTTTTTTTTTTTTAAGATTTTATTTATTTATTTGACAGAGAGAGACACAACGAGAAAGGGAACACAAGCAGGGGGAGTGGGAGAGGGAGAAGCAGGCTTCCCCTGAGCAGGGAGCCCGAGGCGGGGCTGGATCCCAGGACCCTGGGATCACGACCTGAGCTGAAGGCAGATGCTTTTAATGGCCGAGCCACCCAGCCGCCCCTCAAGAGTGTTTTTAATAACTACTTTAACATTTTTGTCAGGTAATTCTAACATATGTATATCTTGGCATTGATGTCTGTGAATTTTCTTTTCCCATGTAAATTGGAATTTTCCTGTTTCTTTGTAATGCTGAGTAATTTTGTATTATATTCTGGGCACTTTGATTATTATGCTAGGAGACTCTGGGTCTTACTTACATCCTATGAAGAATGATGATATGTTTATTTTATCAAGCAATCAACCCAGAGGGTTTAGGTTGCAAGTTTTGACCAGCACTTCTGTGGTTTGTAGTTTCAGTGTTAATTACATTTTCAAATTTGCTACAGTGTGTTTTGATCTGTCTCAAGTGTTTGTGACTAAGCGGCCAGTCTGAGATCTGGGCAGTGGTCTATAATTTAGCTCAGTTTTCTAATCTTTGCTGTGGTGTTTAGGATCCATATCCATTCATGTGCAGCTCAAGATGGGCTTATTTCCCAACCATCTCCCTCTTTACAGTATCTCCAGTGCCTTTTGGTCCTTTAACCAGAAAACTGGGGCTTTAGTTATCCTGTTGTGCCACACATGTCCCATGGTGGCACCTCTGTTCAGCGCCAAGAGAAAAACAACGGTAGTTTACCCCTATCTCTGAGACTACAGCTCTTCCAATAGGAGAGGAATTTTCTTTTTTCTCCAAGTTTTAGGCACCTGTGAGTCTCTCCCTGCTGTCATTGTTGCTACTGTTACTGCCACAGGATTGCCTGGGGACAGAGACATGAGAGAAGAGAAAATACAAATAATAATAAAAAAAGAAGACTTGGGATTTCTCTCACTCTCTCTGAATGTTAGGAATCCCTTTTTCCACTTGTTAAGCCAGAACTGGAGGGCTTCTCCAGAACTCTCTGTTCACATCTTGGTGTTCATTCCTGGTTTTGGTGTGCCTTGAATCCAGACTGGGGGATACTGAAGAACAAAGAAACTCACTGTTGTTACTTCGAATTCTGGGCTGCTTCTCCAATCCACCTGCTATTATTTACTCTTTGGAGCTCTCGAGTAGCTGCTGTATGCATTATGCCCGAGTTTTATAGCTGCATTCCATGGAGAGACAAGGTAGAATGATGCTTTTTCTATCTTACCCAGAACCAGAACCCTAAGGACACATATTATTAAATTCTGACTAATGGTTTTAATGTAGGAAAAATAATCACAAAATTATGTATTAGTGCTTCATTTTAGCTTTTACTTGTCATGACTAATTGCTTAGTTAAGAATTTCTGTCTTGATAGGGCTCCTATTACTGGAAGGTGAGTTTTCACTTTTACAAATCTTTCAATTCACATAAAGAAGATAGAAAACATTTCCAAGTGACAAAGGATATAATCATAGTGATTTGGGAGCAATAGGCTTAAAAGCTGTGTGATATTTCTATGTTTTATGTTCTCTACTCATTATGGAAATGAGTATCACATGCACACAACCATTTTTTGTAACTGTCTTAACCTAGAAGGAGTCAAATGGAAAAGTAATTTGGTTCAGATTTGATAGTGTCATTTTGGAATGTTTCTTTAAGTTTGTCAGTTGTACCAAATATAATTTAATTGACATTCCATAAGATAACTAAAAACCTAGGGATTCAAATTTGAATGATGCTATCCATGAGCTATATAGTATAAATTGTCAAGATCAAAGACTCTAGAATCAGATTACTTGGAATTGAATCCTGTTTATCTACCTTTGGCTGTGTGACCTTGGGCAAGTTATTTAACCTATTTGTGCATGTTTCATCCTTTTAAAATTGGCCTGATAATAGTACCTACCGTATAGTGTTGTTTTTAAGATTCAGTAAGTTAATACCTGTAAAGCATTTAGAACAGTCCTTGTCACTCATTACTTTAGAAAATTTGATCTTTTGGAGTTAATAGTATTATTATTATATATTATATATAATTATACATATAATTATATATACATTATTATATATTATAATATTTATTGATTATTTAAGTGCCACATACTTTGTTCACTTACTCTTTATCACCACTCTACATTTGTCAGATTATGGGATTGATATAAAGAGAATTTGTTCAAGACCACATGACTAGTGAAGTGGTAGAGACAGAATTCAAAGCTAGGCAGTTTGACCTCTGAGTTCATTCTCCTAGCTACATTATATTGTCAGAAATGGATAATCAACAGATACTATTGTAAACTGTTGGTGTATGATCACCAGTACTATCTGTTATTAGTGGGTAAGAGTTTTGCTGTGGAGCATATTTTGTTCATATCTATGAATGTTTTTCAGTTTTATAAACATTTTTTCTTTTGACATTGCAGGATGTTCAATTTTTGTTTTTAAGAGTGGGGAGAGGCTGAGGGAGAGGGAGAGAGAGAATCTTAAGCAGGCTCCACGACCAGACCCAGGGGTCTACCTCACGACCCTGATATCATGACCTGAGCCAAAATCAAGAGCTGAACACTCAACTGACTGAGCTACTCGGGTGCCCCTGTTTTTCAGTTTTAAATTCATAATTAGAGACTTACCTGTTTTAAATGGCAGAAAAAGTACTTTTGCCCCTTACCAGAAATCACTTTATTTTTTATTTTTTTCTTTCTTTCTTTTTTTTTAAAATTTTTATTTATTTATTGAGAGAGAGAGAGAGAATGGTAGAGAGAGAGCATGAGAGGGAAGGAGGTCAGAGGGAGAGGCAGACTCCCCGCTGAGCAGGGAGCCTGATGCGGGACTCGATCCTGGGGCTCCAGGATCATGACCTGAGCCGAAGGCAGTCGCCCAACCAACTGAGCCACCCAGGCGCCCTCAGAAATCACTTTAAAACAATAAACAAAAACAACAGATACACATATTCCATCCTCCATAAAACTAGGTATCTTTAATCTTCATCTACAGGATAGTGAGATAAAAAGGAAGAATTGTAAATAACTCAGTAGTGAGAATGTCAAATCTAACTATCTGCAGAGAACATCCCAGTGATAGGCAAACTGATTCATCCAGCAGAATCTGAGAAAGGATCAGGAATCAGAGGTGCTACTAGGTATTACAGAAGGTGGTGTGAGATTGTGGGGGAAAGGTGAGGTGGGATGCAAAAAGGATTGTTCAAAATTAATATTTCCAGATGCTAATGCTTACTGCTTCCCATTTCTGGGGGATTTTACCTAATCTATGAGAACTGAACCTGAGAGATGACAAAGAGGAGGGGGTAGATTGAGAATTAAGTGAAAGTCTGCATATTAGTGATACTCTTAGTTCCCTTCCTATGCTTTAGCTTTGAAGTATTAGCCACAAGGCTTACAACCACCTTTCTATTCTCACACCTCCTTAGACAGGAGATTGGAGTATCTGTCTCTGAAATGACATACTCCAGAGAAAATCTCTATAGGTAATGACTCGTGGGCCTCCCTGATGGAAAGAAAAACCAGTTGGTCTGATATTCATACAGTCAATCTTACCACTCATCAAGCTTTGCCCACATGCACACAGCTTCCAGTTGCCTTTTTTAGTATCTTAGATATGAACATAGAACCAATTACCAACAGTCAATTGAGGACAGACTCCACCAGAAAGAGAGACCAAAACAAAGAAATATGTAGAAACAGCTTAGAAGAAAGATGGTTAGGAAAAAGAAGAAACCTTCAAGCAAATATAATCAATACCTTAAGCAAGATGAGTAGATTTGGTATCCATAAAATAACATAATGCTATGAAAAAGAAAGAATAAGAGATTATGAACTATTGGGACTTCATCAAAATAAAAAGCTTCTACACAGCAAAGGAAACAATCAACAAAACTAAAAGGCATCCTACGGAATGGGAGAAGATATTTGCAAATGACCTATCCAATAAAAGGTTAGTATTCAAAATATATAAAGAACCTATAAAACTCAACACCCCAAAAATGAATAATCCAATTAAAAAACGGGCAGAAGACATGAACGGACTTTTTTCCAAATAATACATACAGCTGGCCAACAGGTACATGAAAAGGTGCTCAACATTACTGATCATCAGGGAAATACAAATCAAAACTACCACGAGATATCACCTTACACCTGTCAGAATGCTAAAATCAACAACACAAGAAACAACAGGTGTTGGTGAGGATGTGGAGGAAGGGGAATCCTCTTACACTGTTGGTGGGAATGCAAGCTGGTACAGCCACTCTGGAAAGCAGTATGGAAGTTCCTCAAAAAGTTAAAAATAGTGCTACCCTACCATCTAATAGTTCCACTACTGGGTATTTACCCAAAGAATACAAAAATAATAATTCAAAGTGATACATGTACTCGGATGTTTATAGCAACATTATCTATTATAGCCAAATTATGGAAATGGCCCAAGTGTTTATGAATGGATAAACATATATATATATATATAATGGAATATTACTCAGCCAAAAAAAAAAAACCCACATGAAATCTTGCCATTTGCAACAACATGGATGGAACTAGAGAGTATTATGCTAAGCGAAATAAGTCAGTCAGAGAAAGACAAATACCATATGAGTTCACTCATATGTGGAATTTAAGAAACAAATGAGTGAAGGGGGAAAAAGAGAGAAAGGCAAATCAAGAAAAAGACTCTTAATTTTAGAGAACAAACTGATGGTTACCAGTGGGGAGGGCGTGGAGGGGTGGGTGAAACAGGTGATGGGGATGAAGGAGTGCACTTGTCACAATGAGCACCAGGTGTTGTATGGAAGTGTTGAATCACTACATTGTATCCCTGAAACTAATATAACTGTATGTTAACCAACTGGAATTTAAATAAAAACTTAAAAAAATGAAAGCAAAAAAGAATACCCTCAGAAATAAAATATTCAATAAAATAGTTAACTGGAGATAAGGAAATCTCCCAGAAAATAGAATTAAGAGATAATGAGATGGGAAATAGAAAGAGGCAATCAATAGCAGAGGTTAACATCTGACTTCCCCAGAAAAAGAACAGAGAAAACAAAGAGGAGGGGATTTTCAAATAAATTAAAAAAGAATAATTGCCAGGCCTGAGAACGTGTTTCAAATTTAAAGCGACTCACAGGTGTGCCTAGCACAAAGGGATTTAAAAAAGGCCCACACCAGGGCGCCTGGGTGGCTCAGTCGGTTAAGCATCTGCCTTCAGCTCAGATGATGATCCCAGGCCTGGGATTGAGCCCCACATCGGGTTCCCTGCTCAGCGGGGAGCCTGCTTCTCCCTCTGCCCCTCCCCCCACTCATGCTTTTTCTCTCCCTCTCTTTCTCTCTCTCAAATAAATAAAATCTTTTTAAAAAAAGAAAAAAAAAGGCCCACACCAAGACACATTGTGATGTAATTTTCATACTCTAGTTTGGCTCCCTCAACCCATTTTAATCTCCTTTTACCCTTGCTTTTCTTCATTTAAGAGACTGGAAAGATCAAAACTTGCCTATGCCAAATAGCTATGGCTAAATGTGATAAAGTGGTAGCCTATAAAATATAAGTAGAAGTCTGAAGGATTTCTGTGAAAACTTGTTCTTTTATATGAGCTCTACCTCTTTTGGTAGCTGGAACTACAGTAGTCATTTTTTGACCATAAGAATTACAGCTTAAACTGCTGATTTAATGATATCAGCAACTACCCATCTCTGGATTTCTTGTCATGTTGGGGGGTGGGTGGATTCCCTATTTGTCTAACTACCATATGTTGGATTTTCTTTTACCTGCAACTAATATAATCCTAACTCATATACTTACAGAAGATCTCCCCCCCCCCAAATCGCATATAAAGGTCAGGAATAAGAATGGCATCACATTTCTCAAAAGCAACATTAAAAACTGGAAGATAATAAATAATGACTGAATAATTCAGAAGGAAAGTAATTTTCAATCTTGAATTTTATATTTGACCAAAATATTAGGTGTGAATGACAGAGATTCTCAAAATTTTAAAATATTTCCTTCCTGTGTACTCTTTCTCAGGAAGTTAGTGGAAGGTGGGCTCCACCAAAGTGAGGGTATAAACCAAGAAATAGGAAAGTATGGGATCGATCTAGAAGCATGAGCTCTAAAAGAAGAGAGGCAAAAGGAATTCCAAGGATAGCCCAGAGGGCCAGTGCAGATTGTAACAGGGGCAGAAGATTTCTAGGGGGCCTAACCACAGAAAAAAACATTATCTGATAGATCTGACTTTAAGAAAAATTATATTTAGAATGCCTTTAGAGCTATTGGAATGTGGGAGAAGACTTACCCAGAGATTGAAAAAGAATAATAAAGTGCATGCAAATCAGCTTTAGAAAAATGAAAAGGTATTACTGAAAGGAAATATAATCATAGTATAATGTTTGAATCAGTAAGCAATATTTACTTAGTCATTATAAAAAAGAATTATGGCTATAGCCCCAAATTATGTTTCAACCACATTGGGAGTCTGTGGTTCAGGGGATAAAGTGAAAGTCCTCATATCATGTTGGATACCAATACATCAGAATATGCACCTGATTTAGAACCATGGAGTTAAACGCCAGAAGCAACAATTGAACGAATGTAATGTAACATCTGGGAATGGGAGAGCCTTGATGGTTGGGTGACCAGGAGAGGGGTTCCCACAGCACTGTTGTGTTTTAAATCTTTCAGCATTGTTTGACTATGTGCATGTATTACTTTGATAAAAATAAAGGAAGCTCAGAAATAGAGGAACTCTGATATGTTTTTTTTTAAGATTTTATTTGTCAGAGAGGGAGAGAGAGGTACCTGCGCACAAGCAGGGGGAGTGGCAGGCAGAAGGAAAGCAGGCTCCCTGCTGAGCAGGGAGCCTGATGTGGGACTCCATCCCAGGACCCTGGGATCATGACCTGAGCTGAAGGCAGACGCTTAACTGACTGAGCCATGCAGGCGTCCCTGATATTTTTATACTTAGAATTTCCTGAACATGTAGTGGTCTTTCATACTGGCATTTCCTTGTGCATTTTCTTTACCCTTTCTGAAATCCTGCTGTGCCTTTTGTCTTCCTGGAAAAATCCTACCCATTTCACATGATTTGGCTTAAGTGAAGCTATCCAGAGTTAGGGTTTCCTTCTTGGTGCTACAGAATTTTGAGCAAACTTGTTTTATATCATTTATCTTTTGGTGATTATTTGCTTGTCTGCTTATCTTCCTTTCAGGAAGTTTATCTATTTCAGAGTTAGGGAGGGGTGTTTTTAATTTTTGCCTCCCCTGCAGGACTTAGCATAGTGCCTAATCATAGTAGATATTCAAGTAAAAGTTGAATGAAGTAATCGATCTAGGATATAGAATTAGAAAACCTGTGTTGAGGTCTAGCTTTGTTTCTCCCTTTGTCCCTCACCTTGATCAAAGCACTTGACTTATTGCCTTAGGTTCCTCTTGGAAAAACTGGAAGTAATGAACTCCAAGGTCTCTAAGAATTTGAAAATCTGTGATTCCTTTTTATTCATAGCCCTAACATTGCAATTTATAATCCATATATAATAAAACTATTTCCTACATTTTATTTCCTAGCTCTTACTGCAGTTTGTAATTGTTTGTGTCTTCACTGTTTTGTTTCTTATTTAAATCTATTCTCGAAGACTCTAAGCTTTCGGAAGACAATATGGCTGTCCTGTTCAGCATTGTTTGCTAGTGTTTCTTAGACTTACACATGGAAACACTCAGTAAGCCTTTGCTGAATAAATACATCTTGATGGAAATTTTATGGCTGCTCCATAGATCCAGTTGTTCTTTCAGACATTTTAGAAAAGTATCTTTAATTCAAAATCCAATAACCAAAATTTGCATATGGTCCTTACCATTGATGTAATATCACTTCTGTCTGCATACTTGGAATGGTTTTCCATTTTCTGTGTATTCAAAGCTATTTCACTCCTTTAATTACTTCATCAAAATGTCTTTCTTTCATGAGTCCTTTCTGAGTTAATCTCTTCTTCCAAGTCTCAGCAACTTAGTGTATGAGAGCTGTGGTTTATATAAGACTTTTTTTGTGTGTGTGAGTTAAACTGTAAATAATTTGGGGCAGAGTTTTTGTGGCTTGATAAAACACTCTTATATTTTAATGCGTCAAATCTAAATGATTCAAATCTACAAGCTGGCTTTCCCTTGAATACATGCAAATAAAAAAGTCAAGGACTTGGCAAAGTTTATTTTAGATTTTGCCAAATCTGACATTTTGAAATGCAGTTTAAAAGTTTAACCAAATCCCAAACATGACTGACTGCATTTGTTCCTTTCTGGCTATAAGTTGCAAATTGCCAAGAAACTAAATGAAAGTGTTTTTCTAAGCTATTAGATGTCTTCTAAATAATCTGCAGCCTTTAATTGTAGTCTTTTATCCCCCTGGGTGTATGTCCAATTTAAAAAGTATTCATTGTTATTATTCCAACTCTGTGCAACAACTTCAAGTCACTTATCTATCTACACCTGCTCCTTCCCTCTCTCCCTCCTCCTTGTGTCTTCCTCTTTCAATGCCAGGAATGGCTAAGTGATTTAGGTTCTAGGCTGATCCAAGGGAATATGAAGCTAACTCTGAGTACCTACTGAGTACCTACTGTTCTTCAAAGTAGACACATGTCAGATACTTGCTATGTACTAGGCATGGTGTCAATTGCTTTAATACTGTAATATGTTTTATTTTTCCCATTTTACTGAAAAGGAAATTGACATTTTTTGAGGAATATGCAATCTGTCCAGCTATAAAACTCATAAGGCTAGAGGCAGCACATGAAACCATATCTGCTTGAAGCAGCATGCATCCTCCCTTCCTTACATATCAAATACTCTCCGAGAACATCAGTAGCAGCATATTTTTGCCAGTACTATACTCTTTGCATTAAGTGTATATTTAAGGTTGATGATGTCATAGATTTTTCTTGATCTCAGCTGTCTTTTTCAGTTTGATAAAGATTACTGTTTCATTAATATGAAGCTGAGAGTGTATGTAAATATACTGAATGAAAGAATAAGGACTCCAAAAGATTTTGACATCATTCAATGAAAAGCTAAACTTCAAAGGATAAATTTAGTAGGAGCAAGTGTTAGGTATTTTGTGCAGGCCCCAGAAAACACCTGCACATACAGAATAGATGAGACATGGCTTGGCAACAGTTCTTATGGGAAGCTCCTGGGATTTTATCATGGTAAACTCAGTATAAGTAGTGATGTGAGTAGGCTGCTTTTTGGCTACCTTAAAGAAACAATAGTAGCTAGAATTAGGGAGGTGAAAAATCTCAGTTTATTTTATTCTGAATTCTGGTTAGACTGCATTTGAAATAGTTGATGTGGTTGAGGCAGATTTTAAAGAGTTATGTAGACATAGTGAAATTAATTTAGACTAGGAGATTCACAAAGGTGGGTAGTGTGTCCTCCTTATGTTCCTGGAAAATAACTTTATTAGCTAAGGTTCTCCAGAGAAACAAAACCAACAGAACCAACAGAATGCATATATATGTATAGAAATTTATTTTGAGGAATTAGTGATTGTGGGGGCTTGGTAAGACCAAAATCTGCAAGATAGACTGGCATACTGGAGACTCAGGGAAGAGTTGTAGTTTGTCCAAAGTTGGTTTGCTGGCAGAATTGCCTCTTCCTGGGAGGTTAGTCTTTTTCTACTAAGGGCTTCAACTGATTAGATGAGGCCCTACCACATTATGGAGGGTAATCTGCTTTGCTCAGAGTCTATTGATTTAAATGCTAATTTCATCTAAAAAATACCTCCTCAGAATATCTAGAGTAATCTTTGACCAAATATCTGGGTCCATGGCTTAGTTAACACATAATATTAACCATCACAATAGATGATCACTAAATATTTCCTGAGTTAATTAATTAAAAAATATGAATGAAAGGTATGTAGGCATTTGAAGGAGATGGCTGTGACTAGCTGGGGAAGAAAAGACTCAAGGAAGAACATAATAGCTATTTTTAAATATTTGAAGGGCTTGGAGATACTAGGTATAGTGAGGGCAGGGGATGAGTTTTGAGGCAGAAAACACGGGGATAGATAGAAAATCTATGTACAAAACAATTGACCCTCTCTTCCCATTCTTTTGTACACATTATCAACGAGGCAGCAACTTTCTAGATAGGAGATCAATATGTTCTTCTCTGAAAGAATTGAATGACTCTAAAGAAAAGGCTTCCATATACTGATATCTGGAAGTCCTCCAATGCAAGGTTGCCTCCCCAATCCAGTCTCCTGTAAGGAAAACCTTTGTATCAACAATTCCTTTCACAAAGCTTTTAATCAGTATTACAGTATTTCATTTTAAAAAATAAGGTGGACAAAGATAATTTATCTGCCATTTAGACATAGTGTTAAGTGATTTACATGCATTATTGCATTTAATCCTCACAACCGTCTTATGAGGTAAAGTATTAGTAACATCATCTTCATTTCAGATGTGGAAACTGGAAGCACAGATTAAGAAACTTGTCCAAAGTCACAGCTTGTATGTGATTAAGCTTTGAGTCTGACAGATGGACAAGCAAAGAACATAGATTTGGGAATTACATGGAAAAAACTTCAGATTATAATATATGCATTATTGGGAAGAATTGAGAAAAAGATCCTTGTGGTTTTATTTTAAAATGTTAATTTAGGATTGGTATACCTATCATTTTCCTAATGAGGTAATTTCCAATGTAAATACAACAGTTATAGAGAGAAGAGGCAAAATTTACTAAATATTTTGGTGATTTGATTTCTTTTTAGATTGGAGCACTGATTCCCAATCTAGGATCGATGAATGCCAAGGGGTTCACAAAAACAATATGAGTCTTTTAAAATTGTTTTCAGTATTAAAGAAAGCCTAATGAAATTTCCTAAAGCTGTACAGATGAACTAAAATATCAAGTTCAAAATATCATGTCCTTATTTTATCACTGGGTCATTTGTGCCAATAAAAATAGTTATCAGGTTGCTAGATGGACATTTCTGATTTTTGTTTTACACTGGTGATTTTTTTCTCCTCTGTCTACTTTTTCTTCCGCTAATTTTTTTTTTAAATTGGAGTATATCATACATGCAGAAAAGGGCACTCAGTATAAGTGTACAACTTAATTATTACAAAACAAAAAACCCATGCAGTTACCACCCAGAATAAGAGATAGAATATTACTAACATTCAGAAACATGCCTTATGCTTCCTTCCAATTGATAGTACATATTTTTGTTGAATATATACCCAGGAATGGTATTACTAGGTTATGGTAACTTGTTTTAGGAGTGCCTATACAAAATTTATACTTCTAGAAATATGTGAGTGCTCTCTATCCTATCATTTGGTATTGTTAGTCTTTAACTTTAGCCATTCTAGCGGGTATATATTTTCTCATCTCTGGTTTGCCTTTTCACTTTATTAATGTTGTCTTTGATGAGTAGGAATTATTAATTTTAACTAGTTCAATGTATCAATATTTTCCCTTGTGATTAGTGCTTTTTGTGTCCAATGTAAGACTTTTTGCCTCATCAAGGTCATGAGTTATTTCTTTATGTAAACTACTAGAAGTTTTATTATTCTTTCACAGTTAGAACTCTTATTTATTAGGAATTGAACTTTAGAGATGATGTGAGGTATATGTCAGTTTTCAGTCCTCATATTGATACTCAGTTGAACCAGAACCACTTACTGAAAAGATCATTCTTTTTCTACCACTCTACGGTGACACTTGAAAAAATACATATGTGGGTCTCTTTTGTAATCCGTTCTGTTCCATTGGTCCATGTATTTATCCTTGTGCCCGACACTATTTTTTTCTTTTTCCAAATTTTTATTTAAATTCCAGTAGTTAACATACAGTGAACTATTAGTTTCAGGTGTACAACTTAGTGATTCAGCACTTACACACAATACCCAGCGCTCATCACAAGTGCACTCCTTAATCCCTATTACCTATTTAACCCATTTCCCTGCCCACCTCCCCTCCAGTAACCCTCAGTTTGTTCTCTATAGTTAAGAGTTCTGTTTTTTTCATTTGCCTCTCTTTTTTGCCCCATGTGGCATATATATACAATGGAATATCATCACTCATTCATAAAAAAGAATGAAATCTTGCCATTTGTGATGACGTGGATGGAGCTAGAAAGTATTATGCTAAGCAGTATCACACTATTTTATTATTTTTATTTTTATTTTATTTTTTTATTTATTTTTATTTTTTTATTGTTATGTTAACCCCCATACATTACATCATTAGTTCTTGATGTAGTGTTCCATGATTCGTTGTTTGTGCATAACACCCAGTGCTCCACGCAGAACGAGCCCTCCTTAATACCCATCACCAGGCTAACCCATCCCCCCACCCCCCTCCCCTCTAGAACCCTCACTTTGTTTTTCAGAGTCCATCGTCTCTCATGGTTCGTCTCCCCCTCCAACTTACTCCCCTTCATTCTTCCCCTCCTGCTATCTTCTTCTTTTTCTTTTTTCCTAACATATCGTCCATTATTTGTTTCAGAGTACAGATCTGTGATTCAACAGTCTTGCACAATTCACAGCGCTCACCATAGCACATACCCTCCCCAATGTCTGTCACCCAGCCACCCCATCCCTCCCACCCCCCACCACTCAGCAACACTCATTTTGTTTCCTGAGATTAAGAATTCCTCCTATCAGTGAGGTCATATGATACATGTCTTTCTCTGATTGACTTATTTCACTCAGCATAACACCCTCCAGTTCCATCCACAACGTTGCAAATGGCAAGATCTCATTCCTTTTGATGGCTGCATACTATTCCATTGTGTATATATACCACCTCTTCTTTATCCATTCATCTGTCGATGGACATCTTGGCTCTTTCCATAGTTTGGCTATTGTGGACATTGCTGCTATAAACATTGGGGTGCACGTACCCCTTCGGGTCCCTACATTTGTATCTTTGTGGTAAATACCCAGTAGTGCAATTGCTGGATCGTATGGTAGCTCTATTTTCAATTGTTTGAGGAACCTCCATACTGTTTTCCAGAGTGGCTGCACCAGCTTGCATTCCCACCAACAGTGTAGGAGGGTTCCCCTTTCTCCACATCCCCGCCAGCATCTGTCGTTTCCTGACTTGTTAATTTTAGCCATTCTGACTGGTGTGAGGTGGTATCTCATGGAGGTTTTGATTTGGATTTCCCTGATGCCGAGCGATGTTGAGCACTTTTTCATGTGTCTCTTGGCCATTTGGATGTCTTCTTTGGAAAAATATCTGTTCATGTCTTCTGCCCATTTCTTGATTGGATTATTTGTTCTTTGGGTGTTGAGTTTCATAAGTTCTTTATAGGTTTTGCATACTAGCCCTTTATCTGATATGTCATTTGCAAATATTTTCTCCCATTCTGTCGGTTGTCTTTTGGTTTTGTGGACTGTTTCTTTTGCTGTGCAAAAGCTTTTTATCTTGATGAAATCCCAATAGTTCATTTTTGTCCTTGCTTTCCTTGCCTTTGGCGATGTTTCTAGGAAGAAGTTGCTGCGGCTGAGGTTGAAGAAGTTGCTGCCTGTGTTCTCCTTTAGGATTTGGATGGACTCCTGTCTCACGTTTAGGTCTTTCAACCATTTGGAATCCATTTTTGTGTGTGGTGTAAGGAAATGGTCCAGTTTCATTTTTCTGCATGTGGCTGTCCAATTTTCCCAACACCATTTGTTGAAGAGACTGTCTTTTTTCCATTGGACATTCTTTCCTGCTTTGTCAAAGATGAGTTGACCATAGAGTTGAGGGTCCATTTCCGGGCTCTCGATTCTGTTCCATTGATCTATGTGTCTGTTTTTGTGCCAGTACCATACTGTCTTGATGATGACAGCTTTGTAATAGAGCTGGAAGTCTGGAATTGTGATGCCGCCAGCTTTGCTTTTCTTTTTCAATATTCCTCTGGCTATTCGGGGTCTCTTCTGGTTCCATACAAATTTTAGGATTATTTGTTCCATTTCTTTGAAAAAAGTGGATAGTATTTTGATGGGGATTGCATTGAATGTGTAGATTGCTCTAGGTAGCATTGACATCTTCACAATGTTTGTTCTTCCAATCCATGAGCATGGAACGTTTTTCCATTTCCTTGTGTCTTCTTCAATTTCTTTCATGAGTATTTTATAGTTTTCTGAGTACAGATCCCTTGCCTCTTTGGTTAAATTTATTCCTAGGTATCTTATGGTTTTGGGTGCCATTGTAAATGGGATCGACTCCTTGATTTGTCTCTCTTCTGTCTTGTTGTTGGTGTATAGGAATGCCACTGATTTCTGTGCATTGATTTTATATCCTGCTACTTTACTGAATTCCTGTGTGAGTTCTAGCAGTTTTCGGGTGGAGTCCTTTGGGTTTTCCACATACAGTATCATATCATCTGCAAAGAGTGAGAGTTTGACTTCCTCTTTGCCGATTTGGATGCCTTTGATTTCTTTTTGTTGTCTCATTGCTGTGGCTAGGACTTCTAATACTATGTTGAATAGCAGTGGTGAGAGCGGACATCCCTGCCGCGTTCCTGACCTTAGGGGAAAAGCTCTCAGCTTTTCCCCATTGAGAATGATATTCGCTGTAGGTTTTTCATAGGTGGCTTTTATGATACTGAGGTATGTACCCTCTGTCCCTATACTCTGAAGAGTTTTGATCAAGAAAGGATGCTGTACTTTGTCAAATGCTTTTTCTGCATCTATTGAGAGGATCATATGATTCTTGTTCTTTCTTTTGTTAATGTATTGTATCACGTTGATTGATTTGCGGATGTTGAACCAGCCTTGCAGCCCAGGGATAAATCCCACTTGGTCATGGTGAATAATCCTTTTAATGTACTGTTGGATCCTATTGGCTAGTATTTTGGTGAGAATTTTTGCATCCATGTTCATCAAGGATCTTGGTCTGTAGTTCTCCGTTTTGATGGGGTCTTTGTCCGGTTTTGGGATCAAGGTAATGGTGGCCTCATAAAATGAGTTTGGAAGTTTTCCTTCCATTTCTATTTTTTGGAACAGTTTCAGGAGAATAGGTATTAATTCTTCTTTAAATGTCTGATAGAATTCTCCTGGGAAGCCATCTGGCCCCGGGCTTTTGTTTTTTGGGAGATTTTTGATGACTGCTTCAATTTCCTTAGTGGTTATAGGTCTGTCCAGGTTTTCTATTTCTTCCTGGTTCAATTTTGGTAGTTGATACATCTCTAGGAATGCACCCATTTCTTCCAGGTTATCTAATTTGCTGGCATAGAGTTGTTCATAATATGTTCTTATAATTGTTTGTATTTCTTTGGTGTTGGTTGTGATCTCTCCTCTTTCATTCATGATTTTGTTGATTTGGGTCATTTCTCTTTTCTTTTGGATCAGTCTGGCCAGGGGTTTATCAATCTTGTTAATTCTTTCAAAGAACCAGCTCCTAGTTTCGTTGATCTGTTCTACTGTTCTTTTGGTTTCTATTTCCTTGATTTCTGCTCTGATCTTTATTATTTCTCTTCTCCTGCTGGGTTTAGGCTTTTTTGGCTGTTCTTTCTCCAGCTCCTTTAGGTGTAGGGTTAGGTTGTATATTTGAGACCTTTCTTGTTTCTTGAGAAAGGCTTGTATTGCTATATACTTTCCTCTCGGGACTGCCTTTGCTGTATCCCAAAGATTTTGAACAGTTGTGTTTTCATTTTCATTGGTTTCCATGAATTTTTTTAATTCTTCTTTAATTTCCTGGTTGACCCATTCATTCCTTAGTAGGATGCTCTTTAGCCTCCATGCATTTGAGTTCTTTCCGACTTTCCTCTTGTGATTGAGTTCTAGTTTCAAAGCATTGTGGTCTGAAAATATGCAGGGAATGATCCCAGTCCTTTGGTACCGGTTGAGACCTGATTTGTGACCTAGGATGTGATCTATTCTGGAGAATATTCCATGGGCACTAGAGAAGAATGTGTATTCCATTGCTTTGGGATGGAATGTTCTGAATATGTCTGTGCAGTCCATTTGGTCCAGTCTGTCATTTAAAGTCTTTATTTCCTTGTTGATCTTTTGCTTAGATGATCTGTCCAATTCAGTCAGGGGGGTGTTAAAGTTCCCCACTATTATTGTATTGCTGTCAGTGTGTTTCTTCGCTTTTGTTGTTAATTGCCTTATATAATTGGCTGCTCCCATGTTCGGGGCATAGATATTTACAGTTGTTAGATCTTCTTGTTGGATAGAACCTTTAAGTAGGATATAGTGTCCTTCCTCATCTCTTATTACAATCTTTGGTTTAAAATCTAATTTGTCTGATATAAGGATTGCCACCCCAGCTTTCTTTTGGTGTCCATTAGCATGGTAAATCGTTTTCCACCCCCTCACTTTCAATCTGGGGGTGTCTTTGGGAATAAAATGAGTCTCTTGCAGACAGCATATAGATGGGTCTTGTTTTTTAATCCAGTCTGATAGCCTGTGTCTTTTGATTCGGGCATTTAGCCCATTTACATTCAGGGTAACTATTGAAAGGTATGAATTTAGTGCCATTGTATTGCCTGTAAGGTGATTGTTACTGTATATTGTCTGTGTTCCTTTCTGATCTGTGCTGCTTTTAGTCTCTCTCTTTGCTTAGAGGACCCCTTTCAATATTTCTTGGAGGGCTGGTTTCGTGTTTGCAAATTCCTTTAGTTTTTGTTTGTCCTGGAAGCTTTTTATCGCTCCTTCTATTTTCAGTGAGAGCCTAGCTGGATATAGTATTCTTGGCTGCATATTTTCTTGTTTAGTGCTCTGAAGATATCCTTCCAGTCCTTTCTGGCCTGCCAGGTCTCTGTGGATATGTCTGTTGCCAATCTAATGTTTCTACCATTGTAGGTTACATATCTCTTCTCCCGAGCTGCTTTCAGGATTTTCTCTTTGTCTCTGAGACTCCTAAGTTTTACTATTAGATGTCGGGGTGTTGACCTATTTTTATTGATTTTGAAAGGGGTTCTCTGTGCCTCCTGGATTTTGATGCCTGTTTCCTTCCTCACATTAGGGAAGTTCTCTGCTATTATTTGCTCCAGTATGCCTTCTGCCCCTCTCTCTCTTTCTTCTTCTTCTGGGATCCCAATTATTCTAATGTTGTTTCGTCTTATCATATCGCTTATCTCTCGAATTCTGCCCTCGTGATCCTGTAGTTGTTTATCTCTCTTTTTCTCAGCCTCTTTATTTTCCATCATTTGGTCTTCTATATCGCTGATTCTCTCTTCTGCCTCATTTATCCTAGCAGTTAGTGCCCCCATTTTTGATTGCACCTCATTAATAGCCTTTTTGATTTCGACTTGGTTAGATTTTAGTTCTTTTATTTCTCCAGAAAGGGTTTCCCTAATAACTTCTACGCTTTTTTCAAGCCCAGCTAGTATCTTTAAAGTCATGATTCTGAACTCTAGGTCCGACATCGTACTAATGTCCGTATTGAGTAGGTCCCTGGCTGACGGTACTACCTCTTGTTCTTTTTGCTGAGGTGATTTTTTTCGTCTTGTCATTTTGTCCAGAGGAGAATAGATGAATGAGAGAACAAAATGCCAACAATAAGAACATCCCCTGCAAATATACTCTATACAAATCAGAAAAGACCTGAAACCAGGGGAGAAGAAAGGGAAAGAAAGAAAAAATAAAGAGAAAAGAAAGAAAGAAAAAAAATCAAAAAGAAAAAGATTAAAAACAAAAACAGAACAATACAAAAAAAACCGAATATGATCAAATGTGTTCAGGCTAGTGCATAGATCAGTGCCACAGACTAGATTTTGGGCGTATTTTGGTGTGTTAGAAAAAATTGCCTCCTAAAATTTTAAAGGAAGAAAGACTTATATATACAAAATAAGGGTTGATACAATGAAGGGATGGAAGATGAGTGTAAAGATGAAAATTATAAAAGATTTTATAAAAGGAATTGATACGATAAGTTTGAAAAAAGAAAGAAGCTTTAAAAAAAAAGGAGAGAATGTGATCAGGCAGGAGACTAGAACAAAGCCATACACTAGTGATTTAGGGGTATATTTTGATCTGTTAGAAGAAACTGTATCTCAAAATTTTAAAGATGTCAAAAATAAGGGTAACTACTATGAAGAGATAAAATATGACTCTAAAAATGAAAAATAATGTATTTTTTAAAAAAAAGGGATTGATAAGATGTTGGTTGAAAAAGGGAAAAAGAGAAATTAAAAAAAAACAGTAAAAAAAATTAACTTTGAAAAAGTAATGAATCATGTTTAAAAAAGTCATGAATTCTATGTGCAGTATTCCCCTAGCGCTGGAGTTCTCCGTTCTCCTTGATCGGTAAACTTGGTCTTGGCTTGCTCGCTGTTTGTGCTGATCTTCTGGGGGAGGGGCCTGTTGCCGTGGTTCCCAAATGTCTTTGCCAGAGGCGGAATTGCCCCGCCCTTGTCGGTCCCAGCTAAGCAAGCTGCTCGGGTTTGCTCTCAGGAGCTTTTGTTCCCTGCAAGCTTTCCGGACAGCTTTGGAGGAGGACAGTGAAAATGGTGACCTCCCAATCTCTGCCCCACAGGAGGCAAGAACTCGGGGCTCCGCTCCTCAGTGTGCCCCCAGAGAAAAGTAGTCAGTCACTCCCGTGTCCCCGGTCTCTGGCCGCACTCCGTGCTCACCCGGCCTGTGACGGATGGTTTCTATCTCTGGCACCCGACCCCGTGTGGAGTCTCCAAACCCAGCAGATCCCTGCGGTGTGCTCCTGCGCCGCTCCTCCCGGGGGAGGAAGGGGAGTCTCCCCGGCTCTGCCGCTTGTTAGGTCCCTGCTGGAGGAGCAGTGGCCCGACTGGGCCGCAGATCACAGTTTATGGCAACCCCGAGCTGAGAGCCCCGTGCCTCGGCTCCGTCTCTTCAGCCGGCTTCCCCGCTCCGATACCTGGGAGCTCTGCTGCACTCAGGCACCCCCGGTCTTTCCGTGACCCCGAGGGTCCTGAGACCACACTGTCCCACGAGGGTTCCACCTCCCGCTTAGCCACTGGAGCGACGTCCCTCCATGGAGCCAGCTTCTAAAAGTTCCGATTTTGTGCTCCTCGGCTGTAGCACTTCCCAGAAGCGGCCGACGGAGGCCCCCTCCCCCGCCATCTATGAATATCGCCTCAGATTCACTTCTCCACACGTCCTACCTTCCAGAAAGTGGTCGCTTTTCTGTTCAGAGTTGTTGCTACTCTCCTCTTCGATCTCCTGTTGAGTTCGTAGGTGTTCAGAATGGTTTGTTCCCTATTCAGCTGAATTCCTGAGACCAGACGAAATCTAGGTCTCCTACTCCTCCGCCATCTTGCTCTGCCCCCCTATTTTATTATTTTTAAAGATTTTATTTATTTGATGGAGAGAGAGCACAAGCAGGGGGAGCAGCTAGCAGAGGGAGAGGGAGAAGGTGTCTGAGCACCTGGGGCTCGATTCCAGGACCCTGGGGTCATGACCTGAGCTGAAGGCAGACGCTTAACCAACTGAGCCACCCAGGCACCACACCCCCCCTTTTAAAAAGATTTTATTTATTTGACAGAAAGAATCATGCTATTTTATTCCTGTTATCTTGATGTCTGATGGCGTGCGTCTTCCCTTCAGGATTCTTTTGATTTTTTTCCTATGTTAATTTTAGAATTAGCTTGTCAGTTTCTACAAAACTACTGAGATTTTTATTGAAATTTCATTGACTCTATAGAACAGTATTATCAGTATTTACTCCATGAGGATGGTATATTTCTCCATTTATTTAGGTCTCCTTACAAATTTTTTTCTAGCTTTATTGAGATATGAATGACAAATAAAAATAGCGTATATTTAGGCTGTACACGTGATTTTTTTTAAGATGTACATGTGATGACAATATACATATACATAAATATTTAAAATATTTTCTAGTGTTCTCTGTAGAGATCTTACTCATCTTTCATTAATTTTATTACTAAGTATTTTATATATTTGATATTATTGGTACCATTTAAAAACTTCTGTGTCTATATATATATATATATACATTTTTTTTTTTTGCTGCTGCTACTGATGTATGAAACTAGTTGCTTTTTTATTTTGACCTCAAATCCAATGATTTTGCTATATTTCCTTATTAAGTCTAATAATTTATCTTTATGTTCCTTTGGATTTTCTACTAATTTTATTTCTTCCTTTTGATTGTTTCTGTCTTTTATTTCCTTTTCTTGCCTACTGCACTGGCTATGACTTCCAGTAAAGTGTTGAAGAGCAGTGGTGTTAGTGGCATCTTTATTTGGTTTCCAGGTCTCAAGAAGAAAGTTTTCATTGTTTCATTAAGTATGATGATTGATGTAGATTTTTATTTTTATTTATTTTCGCAGTATAATGCATACAGGAGGTATGCATATAATATTTGTATAGCACAGTTCTCGTAAACTGAACACATTTGCGTCATAAGCACTCAGATCAACAAATCAGCTCTCCTGAAGCTCTTCTCTTACTCATTTGCATTTACTACTCCCAAAGGATTATCACTCTCCTGACTTCTAAATGCCATAAGTTTTTAAAATAGAAACTCTATAAACAGTCTGAGACAGTTCCATTTTATTACTAGTTTGCTAGTTTCTTTTTTTTTAAATCATGAATTGGTGTTGAATTTTATAGAAAGCTTTTCCTGCTTCTATTGAGATGATATAATTTTTATTTTATTTTTATTTTATATAATTTTTCTTCCTCAAGCTGTTCCAGTAGTAAATTGCATTATATTACTAGAATAGACTGAACTTGATCATCCTTTGATCTGTTGTAGGATTTGATTTCCTGATACTTCATTTAGGAGTTTGCATTCATAGAATTTGCCTTTGATTTTGCTTTCTTGAGATATCCTTATACAGTTTTGGTATTGTCATCCTGGCATTCAAAAACACATTTGGAAGTGTTTCCTATTTTTCTGTTCTGTAAAAGAGTTAAGTGTACCATGGGCATTATTTCTTTCTTAAGAATTTGGTGGAATTAAGAGATTCATATCAAAAGTTGTCTCTAAGATGGGTTAGAATGGGGAAGAAATGGAGATATGTTGGTTTTTGTTCTAATTCTGATGTAAGGTGATGATGGCTTTGACTAGGTTGGTGGCATGGGAAGAGAAAGGACAAACAATAGCAACACTGACCTTTTGACGTATATAGCATTTTTTTAAAAGATTTTATTTATTTAATTGACAGAGAAAGAGACAGCGAGAGAGAGAGCACAAGCAGGGGGAGTGGGAAAGGGAGAAGCAGGCTTCCTGCCGAGCAGGGAGCCCGATGTGGGTCTTGATCCCAGGATGCTGGGATCATGACCTGAGCTGAAGGCAGTCGCTTAACCGACTGAGCCACCCAGGCACCCGACTCATATAACATGCTATAGCTCATACATTGCTTTTATTTGATTTTTACAGTGATCTTGGTAAGTAGAAGATTTAAGGAAAGGGTAAGTTGAAGAGAACTGTAAGGTTTGGCTTTTAAATTACTGAGAGATTAGTGGTGCCACTGACTTAAGTGGGGATGTCAGGTTCTTTTTTTTTCCTCTCTTGTTGAAGAGGGATTATGGAACATATGTCTTATTATTTTCTTCCTTGGACCACCTTTGAACGAAAGAAGAAATTTAAAAACAAAAATAAATCAGTGGTGATGCTGGAAATCAGGAAGCATGGCCTAAGAAGACCATAATTCCCTTATCTGTAAAATGATAGGCTTAGATAAAGTGATTGCTATATTTTTCAGATTTCTAAACTTCTGTTAATTATATAGGCTAACGTACAAATTCACATCATCTTGTGGTAATTTATTTCGTAGAAGAGACCTGGGAGAGCAATTACTAGAATCATACCTTTGACAATTAATTTTTTGACAAATTATTCCTTTTTTTTAACAATATACTCTTAACACAATACTACACTTTTAGGAAAAAGCATTGGAATAAGGGGCAATGGTGGGAAAATGCTAAGAAAAAAATCGACATGTAAGCCAGGATGTGAGCCACATAAATTACTTTCCTGCGTGGGATGGCAAATAAGCAAACAAATCAATGTAGCTAATCTTAATACAGTAAATCTTGGCTCAAATATGAAGCAAATGGAGTAATGGGGAAATGTGGCAGAGAACAAAGTTAATTCTGATAAAGGTGAGGAAAAGTAGGTAAGCAAAAAAGAAAAAATGCTCCTTTAAGTTCTATATGTTTGATAAACATATGCTTGGTACTTCTTTAATAGGGCCGTAAAAACTATCCTAGTAAAGGGTAGTTTCATTTAAAGTATTTGTATTTTTCAGTTGGGAAGACTAGGCACAAAGGTGGTTTCAGCTCCACATCAGGGATTCTTAGGTTGTCAGCAGTAGAAACCAACTCTTCCTAAGGAAGCAGAAAAGGAATCTATTGGGAAGTTACTAGGTGGTTCACAGAATTAAAGAAAGGGCTCAAGATGAGGCTCAGGGCAGCATTAGGTGTCTAAACAGCAGGAAAACAGTATGGAGATTCCTCAGGACGTTAAAAATAGAGCTACCGTATGACCCAGTGATTGCACTACTGGGTATTTACCCCAAAGATACATAGTGAAAAGAAGGGGCACATGCACCCCAATGTTCATAGTAGCAATGTCCAAACTAGCCAAACCATGAAAGGAGCTGAGATGTCCTTCAACGGATGAATGGATAAAGAAGATGTGGTTCATATATACAATGGAATATTATTCAACTATCAGGGATGAATATCTACCATTTACATCCACATGGATGGAACTAGAGGGTATTATGCTAAGTGAAATAAGCCAAGTAGAGAAACACAATTATATGGTTTCACTCATATGTGGAATATAAGGAGTAGTGCAGAGGACAATAGGGGAAGGGAGGGAAAACTGAATGGGAAGAAGTCAGAGAGGGAGACAAACCATATGAGACTCTTGACTCTGGGAAACAAACCGAGGGTTGCAAAAATGGAGGTGGGTGGGGGGACGGGGTAACTGGGTGATGGGCATTAAAGAGGGCACGTGATGTGATGAGCACGGGGTGTTATACTCAACTAATGAATCATTGAACATTACATCAAAAACTAATGATGTACTATACCTTGGCTAATTGAATTTAAATAAAAAAAAATAAACAGCAGGGTTTTCTCGTCAGAGCTCCAGTTCTGTGACATGATCTTTCCATCCTTAAGCCACTCCACTTTAGATCTAAATTTTGGAGACCATCTCCTTGGCAGAGCTTGGATTATTAGTCATCTCTGTTTAAGAGGGAGGCAGGGCACATTGATTTATGGTCCCAACAAGAATGAATACAATAAAGAAGAGGGAGTTCTCTGAAATGAATGGAGTGTTGTTACCAAAAGAAGGAAGAAATGAATTATAGGCAACCAGCTCCCCACAAATATTTACTGTGTAGTCCAAGTTGAGGCATAGGTCTAAGTAAAAGAACTCCTAATTTAGATGGAATAGAGACCAAAAAACTCCACAAAAACCCCAGACCTTCTTTTTTGCATGACTTCTAAGCTAGGTTCTGTCTGCCTACTTTTCCAGCTTCTGTTAAGTAGATGACTTCATAAGTTTGCTTTATGTCAAGCTCCTTTTCCTCTGCTTCTTACTTTCCTTCATAGGTATAGTTACATGTAAAAAAATTTCCAAAAATTGTGACTTGCAGCTCTTACTTGGCTGCTAAGCATTCACAGCTGCCAGGATTTCCCAACTACTCTTTTCTACACTGTCTAGGATGTCTTGGCACTGACTGCTTCTGGAACTAAGACCAAGACTGGCGGACTTCTTCAAACACTGTATAAATAACCCAGTTTTACCCCTGAGATCATTTTCCATATACAGACTCGAATAAAGGGCAGTTAGGAGTCCAGGAGGCCAATCTATAAAGGATGCTAAAATATCACTGGGGTAGAATAGAAACATGGGTACTAGTTAACTCAGTTTTCTGTAATGTGACAAAGTCTAAATTGTCCCTTTCCCCCCTCAAGTAGGCAGTATCTTGGAGTAGAAAATTATTACAGTTGGGCAGTGCGCCTACACCATGAAGTAGCTTTGAATCTTACTTAAAGAATATAGGTTTGAAAAGGAAACCAAATTATTTGCCTGTATAAGACACTCACATAACTATATGGTTCTGTTAGTTTCTTACACTAATTGCTCATTAACACTGATGTTGCTTGCCTGAAATTGTCTGGGGATGCAGTGTGATGGTGTGGGAGAGTGGAAAGATCACTAGGCAAAGGGTAAAGAGGCATAAACTGTGGGTTCAGCCTTAGTTATCTCTACAAATTCCAAATTTAGAAGGGAAGAGGAAAGCTATAGTTGCACTCTGTAGTAGGTCAGGATCTAGGCACGTTAGAGCTAACTCATTAGTGTCTTGAGTGCATTCTGTTTTGGGAAGTAATGATGATATCTAAGGATGGAGACTTTGCTATATGCAAGACACTGTCTCGGGCTTTTAAAAGATGTCATCTAAATCACCTGGCAACTCTCCAAGGTAGATGATGTTATTCTCATTTCACAGGAAATGAGATTATATGGTTTCACTCATATGTGGAATATAAGGAGTAGTGCAGAGGACAATAGGGGAAGGGAGCTGTCCACGGCTTAAGAACTTGCCCAAAGTCACACGGCCAGTAATTGCAAAATTGAAATTCATACCCCAGTACTATCCAACTCCAAAGTCCATGCTCCTTCTTTCTTTAAGAATTTTAGAATCTGTTCTGTTACTCAGATCTGTTAAGATCTGTTATTCATCTTGTATGCTGCTGTTTAACTTAGTATCTATCACAGAGTAAGCTAGGAGGGAAGATTAGTTAATGTGAACAAAGGCAGAAGATACAAATGCTCAGGTATGTTCCACTTAATAATATATAGTCCAGTGGTTTGAACAAGGAGTATGTGAAGGAGAGTGTGATGTCATTTTGAAAGTTAGATTGAGGTGGGATCATGAAATCCTTGGTTATTAGGTCAAAGGATTGTAAATATTTTCAACAGTCATTGGGAAACCCCTGGAGATTTTTTTCCAAATAGAAAAAATTAAGGGATAGAACTGTTTTTTTCGCCAGCATCAGGAAAAATGAGTTTGGGTTTAGGGGATGTTGAGATAGAGGTTCTAAGAAGATCATTGGCACAGCCTGGAAATACATGATTGAGCTTTGGAGAGAGGTCAAGGATTGATAAATTTGAGGGGCGCCTTGGTGGCTCAGTCATTAGGCGTCTGCCTTCGGCTCAGGTCATGATCTCAGGGTCCTGGGATCAAGCCGTGTGTCGGACTTCCTGCTCCGAGGGAAGCCTGCGTCTCCCTCTCCCACTCCCCCTGCTTGTGTTCCCTCTCTTGCTGTGTCTCTCTCTGTCAAATAAATAAATAAAATCTTAAAAAAAAAAAAAAAAGAAATTTGAGAGGCACCCACATAGAAAAGCAGCAAAAAGAAAAAAAAATCACTATTTAGAGGTTAGTCTATATATGAATGAGTAAATGAATGGCACAGCCCACATGAAAGTGTTATTTCCTAACAAGGTTTGCCTCTCCATTCCTTGTGACATCTGGGTATAGGGATAGAGAATTCTGTACCATGCTGTTCTTTCCATCTGGTCTAGGAATACTGGGTGAACTCTCTGGAGACATCTGCTAAGGGAGATAAATCCAGTTTTTCTTTCTCATGTCGTCTTCTCCACCTTTACATTTTCTCTTTTTCACTCCCTTTCTCCCCTACGGGATTCTATTTCTCCACACTGCTGCAGTAAAAATGTTTGGTGGCATGGTATAAGAGAAAAATAGAAGGGACTGTAGCACTTGGATGTTGAGTGGGAAGGTGAAAGTGGTGCATGAGATCAATTTGTTATTCTGTATTAAAGATCCTAGCATATCCCTAAACTTGAATATCCTTAAACTTTATATCTTTGATAACTGAATAGCATTCATAGTATTTAGCTGCATTAAGCAAGACATATGAACAAGCTAGACTACTTAGCATTATAGAAAATATGAGACAATTTTTAGGACATATTTGCCATGACAGAATAATAGCACCCTTGTTCAGATGACTGTTAGATAAAAATAAAAATATTTTATAGCATATAAACTGGGTTTTTTAGCTGTCTTAAGTCTACCTTTGTGCTTTTTCTTAGTCAATATTATATAAATAACACAGATGTTCTGCTTTAAATGTACCTTAGAAAAACAGTCTAGTGCTGATTTTGACTATGGAGGAGAGCCTTTCATGTTTTTCCACTCTGAAACTTACTCTGTGCTTTTTTTTTTTTAATATCCTTTTACAAATACAATCCTGAAATGCTTTCTTTCCTTTTTTGATGCGTAAGAGCATGCTCATTGGAAGCATATTGTGTGTGAAGATTGTTGCTTGTTCAATTTTGTGCACTGATGGTGAGCAGAAAATCTTTTTAGCTTCTTTCTTTGGAAAAATGATTTATACAACACCACTCCAAAAATTCAGTGTTAACAGTAAAATTACTTCTAGAGCTGTTACAATGAAGAATAAGAGAAAACCTATGTTAAAAATGAATAATGCATTTATTTTAATCTTTGGCTTCCCTCCTCCACCATCTTCTTATTTGGCTACTAAAAAGGATTCAGTTAAATTCCCCAAAAGTGCTTATTTTTTTTTTTCTGGAGCTGTTCCAGTGACATGTCAAAAGAATTTTGAAAAAGAACATTCACTTATGTATAACAGCTTTGGAATACGTAATAGGATATATTAGTATGCTTTTAAAAGGATCATGGGTAGAGCATGAAGAATATAAAAGAAGTGTGTGAGCTCTTTTATTGTTCATGATTAAACCAAAATTGTTTGCATGTGAACAGATTTAATTGTTTACAAAATCTGCATAACACTGTCAACAGAATGAGATGATGGGGAGGGAGACATAAGAGCTTTTAGCCTGATTATGATTCGTAGATGTTCATCTAATAAATTGCTTTTCCTAAATATAATCTGAAAGAAAAATAGCAATGAAAACAATTAGGTACTTATACACAACTAAAAATAATTCTATTGATTCTGTATTTTTAATTATAGGTTAATCTGAATCAGGAGGGTAAGAAGACTTAGAAAACAAATAAGGTGTCCTTAGATTCCTTAGGAGGGTAGTGACAGAGTAACTAGACACCTCTTTTTAAAGAAATTGCTCTTAACGATTTGATTTACTATACTAAGGATTTTTTTATATTTATTTATTTATTTATTTTTAAAGATTTTATTTATTTATTTGACAGAGCGAGAGCAGGAACACAAGCAGGGGGAGTGGGAGAGGGAGAAGCAGGCCCCCTGCTGAACAGGGAGCCCGATGCGGGACTCGATCCCAGGACCCTGGCATCATGACCCGAGCCGAAGGCAGACGCCCAACGACTGAGCCACCCAAGCACCCAAGGATTTTTTTAAATACTGATTTTTCTTCCTTTTTTAAGTGATTATGTGAAAATATGAAGAGATCAATATCATCATTCTCTCTCTAAAAATATTCTTATTTTACAATTTATAACTTAATACATCTATTTCCTCTTTCTCTTACATATTTTTCTCTACACTGGTCAGATATGAATGGGTCTTTGACAATACGTAGAATTGTATTGTTTGTGGAATGTGCCTGATGACTGTGGTAGTCTGATTGCTTTACTAATCCCGTCACACACACTTTTGAAACCATTCTCCATGTGTTCTTTAAAGAGCTCTAACATATATATTTGATCATATCAGTAGACTACTTAAGATTCTTGAGAGACTTTGATGACCCCAGCCTTTGCACAAAGTCTTCCCTATGTATGTATTACTGTCAGCAGCCTACCTCCCTCTACTCTACCTGGAAAATAGGGTTTTTTTGTTTTTTGTCTTTAGGATACAACTCAAGCACTGATCTCCTTTTTTTATGAAGCCTTCTCCAGACTTTTACAGGCTGATTTGTCCTGTGTTTTTTTGCCTTTGTGTTTTCATTGTAGAATTTTATCGTAACACCTGTAACACTTTTTTTTTTTTGATGTCTGTGTTTGTGTTCCTCTTCTAAACTCAGAACTCTGAAGAGGAAGGAAGTTCAAGTAGTGTTTTGAAATTCCCAATAAATATTAAACTTTGAGTTTCAGAAATAAGAAGTCATAATTCTTAGAAATTTTTGGGAATTCCTGAAAGCATAAGTTGTTCTTAAAATACTTAAAGCAGTCTTTATAGGCTATATTCATTATTATGAATACCTAAAATTTCATATATTATATGAGAAATATTAAGTTTAGTAGTGCAACCTCCAGTGAATATTCAAACACTAGAAAACACCAGTGAACAGTTAGTGCGTTTTTCAAATTATGTAACATTCAGACTTCTAGTAAAGCTTAATAGGCTACACAGAATCACATGGCAAATTGCTAATGTAAGGACTTACTTTGCTTGTAAAACTTTTTATTTCTTGAAATACTACTCATAGGATTTATATAAAGTATCTTATATAAATATGTTAATGTTTATTTTATTTTCAAGAGTGATTCACTCTTAGCAGCAAATAGGGCCATGAACACACACATAACCTGACAATAGCTACAAACAAGATTGACTAATTAAATTATGACCCTCTTCTATGTTTGCCTGCCATGGTTCCCAGAAATGTTAACCTTAACCTTCTGCTCCTTGTGTTGTGTCAGCACTGACTGCTCTTGTTGCCAGCTTGACATCTATTTGTTCTTTTAACCAGTAATGTCTCCTTGTTGTTAAGCTTTAATTCTCACAGCAGAATTACAATACTTATTTTAGTTCTGATTTTCCTCATTTCTGGACTGATTTTTTTTTAGGGGGGATTTGGAATTCAAAAAATTATAAATTTTCTGAGAAATGCTGGAAACTAATTCTTACATGGAAACGGTCTCCAATGCTTAACATATCAGACATTCAGTAAAATGTTTTGAGATATTTCTTAAGTGAATGTTCCTTTGTAGTCCTTTAGCATCTAAGATAGTGTCTGATACTTAAAGATACTTAAAATACTTTAATGATTGAATCTGTAGGTTTTTTTTTTGAATCAGTGTCATGATAAAGTAGGGCATGAGAGTTTAGATTTGGTATTGCCACCCAACGTGCCAGGTTAGCTTACATTTTTTGGTGGCTTGGGAGCAGCTGTCCTTTATTTAGCTAAAATCTATGAGAAAACTCGTAAGATGGATAGAACTCACCAAAAACTCCCTGTTATATGCATTTGTAGCACTCTATGCCTATCTTTTATAGTGTTTCTGTCTATGGCCATTAATTAATTACTTGTCTGATTATTTGATTGGTATTTGTATTCTTGACTAGACTAGGCTTCCTGAGGGTAGGGATTATTTCCCTTCTATTCACAGGTGTGATCCTAGAAGGTGCTAGTTAACCGCAGTACATGCATGGAATAAGCAGTTTATTAAGTATTTATTTTATGCATAAGTGAATGAAGGAGATAGCAATCTGAATGAAGCAGAATAGTCCTAGAATGTGAACCTGTTTTACATGAGATCCCTGAGAGGTTCTGAAGAACATAATTTGAAAACCACTACTATATTCCTTGATACAGGCTGCATAATTATGTTGCATAGTCTTGCAAAAGATTTTCAGTATTTAGGACTGGCAGTGAAATGTTATTACCCTAACTGTATGCCTTTTACCCTGTTTTAGTAACATCTTTCATTATGCGAGATAGTGCATTATTAGTATTGTCATTGTTCCTATTATTTACTTCCTTGCGACCTCTTTAGAAAGAATGTTCCACCCCTTTCAACTTACTATTTTTGGCCAAATAACTCCAAGGACCTCATAATACAATGTTCTAAATTCCAAAGATTAAAAAAAATTCCTTAAATTTTTAGTATCTCCTTCTTGATTAGTGTAACTAGATTTGTGAAATGGAATAGTAGGTATAGTAATACTTAGGATGTTTTTACTTATGTCCTGATTTCATCATGGTGATCACGTTGGAGCAGGGTGAGGGAGGAAAACCTTATTTGGAAAAGTTGAACTGGAGGGGATTGGAGATTGGGGTATGTGGCAGAAGAGGCATTAATCTTCTGAATAGGTATTTTAGATAAGAATTCTCTGAACATGTTAAGACTTTCCTCAACTTCTTTTCACTCTTTTTAACACAGAAGACCATTTGTATTCTGATGATTTCTTGGGTTTCAAATGGTCAGGATAAAAAACCAAAACAAAACAGTTTAGTTCCACACAGGACTAGTTTCTGGAGCTGGAAAATACAGAGGTGGAGAGCCGCTACTCAGAATGTTTGGTTGTTGTCCTGGAAAACTAAAGTTTATGCTTAGAGTGAAAATGTAGATGTCTTATTAGTACAGATTTTTATGGAAAGTCAAACAGAAAGGAGCTGGAAAGGAAGAGCATATTATTGAATCTCTTGTATTCTTCAATTTTCAAAACACTAATTCTTGGATTTTTATTAGGTGTCTTTTATTTCTTTTAGTTGTGGGGAACTTGGACTAGTGTTTGTGGCTGATTTAGAGTATATTGATCTAGCTAAGAAGAATTTTCCCCATATGTATTTGCCAAAAGTAAACAAAGCCATCAGTTTTGAACTTGACATTAACAGATTCCTCACTGAAAAAGAGCAATCAAGCAAATTTAATCTATTCATATAAAATTAACTCTGTCCCTTGAGTCACTTAATGTAATTGTGGTATTTCTGCTTGGGATTGTAAAATGCCTTCAACTGTTTTGTAGGAATTAAAAAGGAAGTAAAAAATAGCTATTTTATATTTATAAAAACCTAGCATTATTGATGTTTTGTGTATTGAAAATTTGAGTTAGATGATAGAGAATTTGGTTTACTCTGAAGTTACACATTTAAAATAAAGGCTACAGCAAGAAGATGGGACTTTCAAGTTACTTAGGGACTTAAGATAAATATTAGAGAAAAGAAAGAGTTCATAAAAATAATAACTCAGACAATGAATGGACTTTTTTCTTTTAATCTATATTTTTATACTGGGGGGAGGGAGTAGAAAAGAAAGCCCCAATACTGGGCCCTATTCAGTGACAGCTTCTTGTTCCATAGGGTTAAGGAAGACTTTGAGGAAATAAAAGTTGTTTGGAAAAATCCAGGTATAGTTGCTTTGTATATTGTGATGGGTAGAGTGATGAAGGGAAATGTGAAGGCCCCTCACACCCTCCATCTTGCCTCAGACTATGTCCTTGAACCCTGGGGCAGAGAAAGTGCCACTTTCATTCCTGCTTCTTGGGATTGTTGACAACCACATAGTGATAGAGAACGACAAGCAGGAAGAGTGACATGCCCAGCTTGTTGGTGAAGATGGCGAGCCGCACATCTGTGATCATCCTATTAGCTGGGCTTGTTCCAATGCAGTGTGCGCACTAGCTCCAACGAGTGGACATTTTTGAAAAATAAACCAGTGATTAAAAATATGATTAAAATAGTGTTTCAGAAGGCACGAAAAAAACACAGAGAGAAATAGAGGAAAAAAGGTGTGTATGATACATCCAAGGGATCTAACATTCTAGTCATAGATGTTCTAGAAAGGGAGAATAAGTAGATAGAGGAAACAGTAATAAAAGCAAAATAACATTTCCCCAAGATGAAGACAGATTTGAGTCTTTCAACTGAAAGTGCAGAGAAAGTGGTAACCAAAACTATTGGAGGAAAAAGACCTGCCCTTAGATATATCCTGGCAGAATTTCTGAATCCTAGGGACAAAAATCATATTACAAGAATCAAGGCTGAAAAAGCAGGTAGTATTTATTTTATTTATTTATTTTTAAAAGATTTTATTTATTTGACAGAGAGAGACACAGTGAGAGAGGGAACACAAGCAGGGGGAGTGGGAGAGGGAGAAGCAGACTTCCTCATGGAGCAAGGAGCCTGATGCAGGGCTCGATCCCAGGACCCTGGGATCATGACCTGAACCAAAGGCAGACGCTTAATGACTGACCCACCCATGTGCCCCAAGCAGGTACTATTTAAAAAGGAGAGAGAATCAAATTGACCTTGGTCTTCCTGACTGTAACAGTGGATGCTAGAAGATAGTGGAGCAGTGTATTCAGAGTATTAAGGTAAAAAAAAATTTTGCCTTTATTATATGTATTCAGTTTATACATGTGTAGCTATTTTTTGTAGTATCAAGGCAGATATGTAAGACAAAATTCCTCAGGTTCTTTGGACAAATGAAGTTGAACCGGAATCAGTTTCTTAATTGATAGTAGTACAGTAACAGTAAGGACTTTAACTCTCCACTTACATCAATGGATATATCATCCAAACAGAGTATCAACAAGGAAACAGTGGCTTTGAATGACATTGGATGAGATGGATCTAACAAATATATTTAGAACATTCTATCCAAAAACAGCAGAATATGCATTCTTTTCAAGTGCACATGAATATTCTCCAGAATAGATCACATGTTAGGCTACAAAACAAGCCTCAACAAATTCAAAAAGATCAAAGTCATACCATGTATCTTTTCCAACCAAAATGCTATGAAACTAGAAGTGAACCACAAGAAAAAATCTGGAAAGAACACAGATACCTGGAGCTTGAATAACATGCTACTTAACAATGAATGGGTCGACCAAGAAATCAAAAAGGAAATAAAAAAATATGTGGAGACAAATGAAAATGAAAACACAATGGTCCAAATGTTTGGGATGCAGCAGAAGCAGTTCCCAGAGGGAAGTTTATGGCAATACAGGCCTACCTCAAGAAACAAGAGAAATCTTGAACGAACAACCTAATCTTATACCTAAAGGAGCTAGAAAAAGAAGAACAAACAAATCCCCAAACCAGTAGAAGCAAGGAAATAATGAAGATTAGAGCAGAAATTAATGAAATAGACTATAAAAAACCCCAAAAGAACAGATCTATGAAAGTAGGAGCTGGTTCTTTGAAAAGAACAACAAAACTGATAAACATTTAATGAGACTCAAAAGAAAAAAAGAGGACTCAAACAAAATCACAAATGAAAGAGGAAAAATAACAACTGGCACCACAAAAATATAAAGGATTATAGGAGAATATTGTGAAAAATTATATGCCAGCAAATTGGACAAACTAGAAAAAAATGGATTAAGTCCTAGAATTATATAACCTACCAAAACTGAAGCAGGAAGAAATGGAAAATTTGAACAGATTGATTACTGGTTACCAGCAATGAAATTGGACCAGTGATTTAAAAATTCCCAGCAAATTGGGACACCTGGGTGGCTCAGTGGGTTAAGCGCTTCCCTTCAGCTCAGGTTATGATCCTAGGGTCCTGGAGTCGAGCCCCATGTTGGACTCCCTACTCTGTGGGAGCCTGCTTCTCCCTCTTCCTTTGCCCCTCCCTGCACTTGTGCTCGCATGCCCTCTCTCTCTCCCTCTTTCTCTCTTTCAAATAAATAAATAAAATCTTAAAAAACAAAAACAAAAAACCCAGTAAACAAAGTCCAGGGCCAGTGGTTGGCTTCATAGGTGAATTCTACCAAACATTTATTTTTTTGTCTTTTCTTCAAGACTTTATTTAAATTCAAGTTAGTTAACATATAGTATAGTATTAGTTTCAGAGTAGAATCTAGTGATTCATCACTTACATGTAACACCCAGTGCTCATCACAACAAATGGCCCCTTTAATGCCCATCACCTATTTAGCCGATCCCCCACTCACCTCCCCTCCAGCAACCCTGTTTCTTCTCTATTGTTAAGAGTCTCTTATGGTTTGCCTCCCTCTCTGTCTTTATCTTACTTTATTTTTCCTTTCCTTCCCCTATGTTCATCCGTTTTTTTTCTTAAATTCCACATATGAGTGAAATCACATGGTGTTTATCTTTCTTTGACTGACTTATTTCACTTAGCACAATACACTCTAGTTCCATCACATACTGCAAATGGCAAGATTTCATTATTTTTGATGGCTGAGTAATATTCCATTGTATGTATATGTGTGTATGTATATATATGTGTATGTATATATATATATATATATACACCTCCTCTTCTTCATCCGTTCATCAGTTGATGGGCATCTGGGCTCTTTCCATACTTTGGTTATTGTTAATAGTGCTGATATAAACTTTAGGGTGCTTGTGCCCCTTTGAATCACAATGTTTGTATCCTTTGGATAAATACCTAGTAGTACAATTGCTGGGTTGTAGGGTAGTTCTGTTTTTAACTTGTTGAGGAACTTCCATACTGTTTTCCAGACTGGCTGCGCCAATTTGCATTCCCATCAACAGTATAAGAGTCTACCAACCACTTAAAGGAGAATTAATACCTGTTCTTCTCAAACTATCCCAAAAAATAGGAGGAAGGAAAACTTCCAGATTCATTCGATGAGGCCAGCATTACCCTGATACCAAAACCAGATAAAGACATTACAATAAAAGAGGATTATATGCCAGTATCTCTGATGAACATTGATGCACCAATCCTCAACAAAATATTGGGAAAGTGAATTCAGTAACACAGTAAAAACATTATTCACAACGATTAGCTATTCCCGGATTTATTCCCAGGATACAAGGGTGGTCCAGTATTTGCAAATCAATCAACATGATCACATCAATAAGAGAAAGGATAAAACCATATGATTATTTCAACAGATGCATAAAAATCATCTGACAAACTACAGCATCCATTCATGATAAAACCCTCAACAAAGTAGGTTTAGAGGGAACATACCTCAACATGTAAAGGCTATATATAAAAAACCCACAGCTAACAGCTTACTCGTTGGGGGAAAAACTGAGAGCTTATCCGCTAAGTTCAGGAACAAGACTAGGATGTCCACTCTCACAATGTTTATTCAGCATAGTACTGGAAGTCCTAGGCACAGCAATCAGACAAAAAAATGGAATAAATGGTATGCAAATTGGTAAGGAAGAAGTAAAACTTTCACTATTTTGAGATGACACACTATGTAGAAAACCCTAAAGACTTCATCAAGAACCTAGTAGAACTGATAAATGAATTTGGTAAGGTCACACCATACAAAATCAATATACAGAAATCCATTGCATTTCTATACAATTAATAATGAAATAGCAGAAAGAGAAATTAAGAAAACAATCCCATTTACAATTGCACCAAAAAATAATAAGAATAAACTTAACCAAGGAGGTGAAGGACCTGTACTATTTATTTATTTATTTATTTATTTATTTATTTATTTATTTATTATTTTAAATTCATTTAGCTAACATATATAGCACATCATTAGTTTCAGATGTAGTGTTCAGTAATTCATCAGTTGCATATAATACCCATTGCTCATCACATCATGTACTCTCCTTAATGCCCATCACCCAGTTACCCCATCCCCCCATCCACCTCCCCTCCAGCAACCCTCAGTCTGTTTCCTAGAGTTAAGAGTCTCTCATGGTTTTCTGTCCTCTCTGATGACTTCCCATTTGGTTTTCCTTCCCTTCCCCTGTGATCCTCTGCGCTGTTTCTTAAGTTCCACATATGAGTGAAACCATATGATAATTGTCTTTCTCTGAATGAAATATTTCACTCAGCATAATAACTTCCAGTTCTATCCATGTCAATATAAATGGTAAGTATTCATCCTTTCTGATGGCTGAGTAATATTCTATTATATATATATATATATATATACCACATCTGCTTTATTCATCCATCTGTTGATGGACATCTGTGCTCTTTCAACAGTCTGGCTATTATGGACATTGCTATAAATATTGGGGTGCTCGTACCCCTTCGGATCACTACATTTGTATATTTGGGGTAAATACCTAGTAGTTCAGTTGCTAGCTCATAGAGTCGCTCTATTTTCAACTTTTTAAAAAACCTCCATACTGTTTTCCAGAGTGGCTGCACCAGCTTGCATTTCCACCAGCAGTGTAAGAGGGTTCCCTTTTCTCCACCTCCTCGCCAACATTTGTTGTTTCCTGTCTTGTTAATTTTAGCCATTCTGACTGGTGTGAAGTGGTATCTCATGGTTTCGATTTGTATTTCCCTGATGCCGGGTGATCTGGAGCATTCTTTCATGTGTCTGTTGGCCATTTGTATGTCTTCTTTGAAGAAATGTCTGTATCTTCTGCCCATTTCTTTTCTGAATTATTCTTTGGGTACTGAGTTTGATAAATTTTTTATAGATCTTGGATACTAGCTCTTTATCTGATATGTCATTTGCAGATATCTTCTCCCATTCTGTAGGTTGCCTTTTAGTTTTGTCAACTGTTTCTTTTGCTGTGTAAAAGCTTTTTATCTTGATGAAGTCCCAGTAGTTCATTTTTGCTTTTGTTTCCCTTGCCTTTGGAGACATGTCTGGCAAGAAGTTGATGCAGCTGATGTCACAGAGGTTGCTGCCTGTGTTCTTCTTTAGGATTTTGATGGACTCCTGTCTCACATTTAGGTCTCTTATCCATTTTGAGTTTATATTTGTGTATGGGGTAAGAAAATGGTCCAGTTTCATGCTTTTATATGTGGCTGTCCAGTTTTCCCAGCAGCATTTATTGAAGACACTGTCCTTTTTCTGTTGGATGATCTTTCCTGCTTTGTCCAAGATTAGGGAAGTTCTCAGCTATGATTTGCTCAAATATATCTTCTGCCCCTCTTCCTCCCTCTCTCTCTTTCTTCTTCCTCTGGGACCCCAATAATTCTTAATATTGTTTTGCTTTATGGTATCACTGATTTCTCAAAGCCTCCCCTCATGGTCCATTAGTTGTTTTTCTCAATTTTTCTCAACTTCCTTCTTTTCCATCATCTTGTCTTCTATGTGACTGACTTTTCTGCCTTATTTACCTTAGCTGTTAGAGCATCCATTTTATTTATTTTTTATTTTTTAAATTTTATTATGTTAATCACCATACATTACATCATTAGTTTTTGATGTAGTGTTCCATGATTCATTGTTTGCATATAACACCCAGTGCTCCATTCAGTGTGTACCCTCTTTAATACCCATCACCAGGCTAACCCATCCCCCCACCCCCCTCCCTTCTAGAACCCTCAGTTTGTTTCTCAGAGTCCATAGTTTCTCATGGTTCATCTCCCCCTCCGATTTCCACCTCTTCATTTTTCCTTTCCTGCATCCATTTTAGACTGCATCTCAGTTGAAGCATTTTTAATTTCAACCTGATTAGATTTTATTTCTGTACTAAGAGATTCTCTAGTGTCTTTTATGCTTTTTACAATCCAGCTAGTAACTTTATAATTGTTATCCTGAATTCCAGCTCTGACATTTTACTTATATCCTTGTTGATTAGATCTGTCACAGAGAGTATTACCTCTTGTTCTTTCCTTTGTTGTGAATTCCTCCTCCTAGTCATTTTGCCCAGAGAAGAATGGATGAACGAGAGAACAAAATAAAAAATATCAACCATGACCCAAGCGAAATACACAGTAGACAAATCCGAATAAGTCAAAAACCAAGAAAGAAAAGAAAAGGAAAAAAAGCAGGGGAGGGAGAGTGAGAATATAATCTCTCATGTGGACAAAATAGGGTGATCCACTTGGTCCTGGGTGTATTTTGGTCTGTTGGAAGACACTAAATCCCAAAATTGTAAGGAAAGCAATATATATATATGTATGTGTGTGTGTATATATATATACAATTATATCTATATCTATATCTGTATCTATATCTATATACACACAACTGAGTACAGTGAAAGGAAGCCAAAAATGAAGAATATATCTATAAAAGGTAAATGTAAAAATGAAAGTTAAAAAAAGACTTAAAAACAAGAGTTGATAAAATAAGAAACTAGTTGAAAAGGAAAAAAAGAAAAAAGAAAAGGAATATTTTAAACTGAAAGATGAAAGAATCATGATCCTTGAGTTCTATATACTATTTTCCCCTAGTGCTGGAGTTTTGCAGTTCTTTGTGCTCCATGAACTTGGTATTTGCCTAATAGTCCAGTTCATCTTCTGGGGGAGGGGCCTACTGTGCTGATTCTCAGGTGTATTTGCCAGGGGGCCAGGCTCAGTGTAAGCTGCTTTGGGTTGTTTTGTGTGGCTTTTGTTCCCTGAAGGCTTTCCACAGTGCTTTAGAGGATGAAAATAAAATGGTGCACCCTGATCTCCAGTCCTGAAGCTTAAAGATTGGGTCCCCCTCCCTTCTATAAACAACCTGAAGGGAAAAGCAGTCTTCACTTTTGTGTGTGCCAAACTCTGCAGATTCCTGCGGTGAATACCTGCACTGATCCTGGGGTGGGGGTGGGTGGGAGGGAGGAGGGTTGCTGTGTTCCTGCCCTTTGCAGGCCCCCACCTGGAGAGTGGTCACCAGATTGTGCACACACCCACACCACCCCTTTGGGGAAAAGGTGGAGGGTTGCCATGTTTTTGTCCTTTGCAGGGCCCCCACACTGAGAGCTGTCTCCCAATTGTGGTACGGTTCAGTGTTTATGGCAAACTGAGCTGAGAAGCCACTCCCAGTCTCATTGATTGCGGCTGGTTTCCAGGCTCCAGTGCTTGAGAACTCTGCCAGCTCAGGCACCCTCGTTCTTTCTGTGACCCCAGGGATCCTTAGACCACAGTGTCCCCCCTAGGATTCTGCCTGCTTTGCCACCTGAGCACCTTTCAGGCAGGGACGTTTCTCACTGGAGCAGACTTCTAAGAGTTCTGATTTTGCACTCTGCTGCTATATCACTTTCTGGTAGCTGGCTTAGGGAGGCTCCCCCCACCATTTATCTTCTGATATATGTCCCCTCAGATTCACTTCTCTGCATCTCCTATCTTGTAGAAAGTGGTTGCTGTTCTATTGTAGAATTCCAGCAAATCTTGTCTTATGTCTCAGGTTGAATTCATAGGTGTTCATAATGTTTTGATAGATATCTAGCTAAATTCAGGAGAGCATTTGAAATGAGGTCCCCTACTCTTCCACCATCCTGCCTCCCTCCCTAAAACCTGTACTCTTTAAACTATAAAATACTGGTGAAAGAAATTGATGACAATACAAAGAAATGGAAAGATATTCCATGCTCATGGATTGGGAGAACAAATATTGTTAAAATATCTATACTACCCAAAGCAGTCTACACATTTAATGTAATCCCTATCAAAATACCAACACTATTTTTCACAGAACTAGAACAAACAATCCTAAAATTTGTATGGAACCACAAAAGACCCCAAATAGCCAAAGCAGTCTTGAACAAAGAGCAAAACTGGGGGGATCACAATGCCAGATTTCAACTACAAAGCTATAGTAATCAGAACAGTATGGTACTGGCACAACAATAGATACATAGATCAATAGAACAGAATAGAAAATGTAGTAATCAAAACAGTATGGTCCTGGCACAAAAATAGACACATAGATCATTAAAACAGAATAAAAAACCCAGCAATCATAATTACATCTTCAACAAGGTAAAAATATGCAATGGGAAAAAGACATTCTCTTCAACAAATGGTGTTGGGAAAACTGGACAACTACATTCAAAAGAATGAAATTGGATCACTTTCTTACACCATACACACACAAAAAAAAACTCAAAATGAATTAAAGATCTAAATGTGAGACCTTGAAACCATAAAAATTCTAGAATAGAACACAAGCAGTAATTTCTCTGACATTGACCATAGCAATATCCTTCTAGATAGGTATCCTGAGGCAAAGGAAACAAAAGGAAAAATAAACTATTAGGATCATATCAAAATAAAGGTTCTGTACAGCAAAGGAAACAGTAGAACTAAAGACAAAATACTGAATGGGAAAAGATACGCAAATAACTTATCGAATAAGGGGCTAGTAGCTCAAATGTATAAAGAACTACAACTACTCCAACTCAACACCAAAAAATCCCTAAAATGTCCATTTAAAAAATGGGCAGAAAACACGTACAGACATCTCTCCAAAGAAGACATCCAGATAGCCAGCAGACACATGAAAAGATGCTTAACATCACTTATCATTAGGGAATTGCAAGTCGAAACTGCAATGATAGCACCTCACACATGGAAGAATGGCTAAAATCAACAACACAAACAAGTGTTGGTGAGGATGTGGAGAAAAAGGAATCCTTGTGCACTGTTGGTGGGAATTGTGAACCTGTGTAGCCTTGTGGAAAACAGTACGGAAGTTCCTCAAAAAAATTAAAAATAGAAGTAACCATATGATCTGGTAATTCCACTACTGGATATTTACCAAAGAATACAAAAACACAAATTTTGAAAAGATATATGCACCACTGTGTTTATTGCAGCATTATTTACAATAGCCAAGTTATGGAGGCAGTGCAGATGACCATGGATAGATGAATGGATAAAGGCTGTAAAAGATATCAAACATATATTATAAAATCTTATTGAATCTGTAAGAAACCATAGTTAAAATGAAACCAGTAAACGTAAATCACTGTTGATAATATGTTGTCAGATATAACACAGTTATTAAGAAATGTTTCTGTAACATCATAAAGAGGAAATAATGGTATAGCATTAAAATTCCACACTATTCGATCAAGCCTTTGGGGTAAAAGTAAGAAAAGAAAAATGAAAATTACAGTTTGTTAAGGATGAACATAGTTACAATTTAATTCTTGACATCAATAAGAAATACGAGTTTAATGTATTTGTAAAAACTAGAAGACTAATAGAAATAAAATGTTTGAAAACTGAAGAAAGAGTACAAACAAAGAGTAGGAAAGGATAATAAAGACTACATAAAATTCAGTCACAGGAATACCACCAAATGTGAACATATTAAAAGTCAAAGTTTCTCAGATTGTAAAACAAAGAAAGCCAACTGCAGTTATGGCTGTTTTTAAGAGATGTAGCCAAGATAAAATTACAGAAATAGAAGGAAAATAAATGGATAGTCAACACTGTACCAGTTAAATAGAAAACTTAAGTAGCAATGGTAATAGCCAACAAAATATAATTTAAGATGAAGAGTATTATATAACATTAATAATAAAATATGTAATCCATAAAGATATGTCATTCTTTTGCTTAACGGAAAAACATAACAAAATGTGGAACAAATTTAGAAATACAAAGAGACAATTATTTTTATTTTTAAAGATTTTATTTGCTTATTTGAGGGAGAGAGACAGAGACAGATAGCAAGAGAGAGTATGAGCGGGAAGGGGAGGGAGAGGAAGGCTCCCTGCTCTGCGAGGCTCGATCTCAGGACCCTGAACCAAAGGCAGATGCTTAACCGAATGAGCCACCTAGGTGCCCCAAAGAAAATTTGATAATCAATCACAGACTTTCTCTTCCTGTTCTCCACCATGGAGCAAGATCAGGGTGAAAAGGAGAACCCCATACAGGAACTTTGCATCCACAAGCTCTGCCTCAATGTCTGTGTGGGGGAGAGTAGAGAGAGACTGACCCAGGCAGCCAAGGTGCTGGAGCAGTTCACAGGCCAGACCCCTGTGTTCTCCAAAGCTAAATACACTGTCAGATCCTTTGGCATCAGTAGAAATGAAAAGATTGCTGTCCACTGCATAATCCATGGAGCTGAGGCAGAAGAAATCCTAGAGAAAGGTCTAAAGGTGCAGGAGTAGGAGTTAAGGAAAAATAACTTCTTGGGATGCCTCGGTGGCTAAGCTTCTCACTTCTGATTTCAGCTCAGGTCATGATCTCAGAGTCATGAGATTAAGCCCCGTGTTGGGCTCTGTGCTCAGTGGGAGTCTGCTTGAAATTCTTTCTCTCCCTCTGCTTCCCCCACCCCACTCACGTGTCTGCTCTCTCTCTAAAATAAATAAATAAAATCTTTATTAAGAAAAGGGAAAAAGGGGGCGCCTGGGTGGCTCAGTCGTTAAGCATCTGCCTTTGGCTCAGGTCATGATCCCAGGGTCCTGGGATCGAGCCCCGCGTCGGGCTCCCTGCTCAGCGGGAAGCCTGCTTCTCCCTCTCCCACTTCCCCTGCTTGTGTTCCTTCTCTCTCTGTCTCTCTGTCAAATAAGTAAATAAAATCTTTAAAAAAAAAAAAAGGAAAAAATGACTTCTTTGGTACTGGAAACTCTGGTTTTGGGTCCAGAAGCACATCTATCTGGGGATCAAATATGACTCAGTCATTGGTATCTATGGCCTGGATTTCCATGTGGTCCTACTCTGAGTAGAGGCTAGTTTTCAGCATCACAGATAAGAAGCACAGGACAGTCTTTGTTGGGCCCAAACACAGAATCAGCAAAGAGGAGATTACGTGCTGTTTCCATGATTGGATCATCCTTTCTGGCTAATAAATTCCTGTTTCTGTCCAAAAGGCCAATAAAAACTTTTCAGTGAAAAGCAGGTAAAAAAGAAAAAAAAAGTTTGATCATAGTGATAATACTGTGTATGGCAACATTTCTCAGATTTTGATGATGAAGTAGACAAGGTAGGGTTATAGATGGTATGAATTATGTAATTAGAAAGTTTTAAAAATATACATCTCACTTTTAAGAATAGATAATATACATTTTAGTGCTCATGTAACAGAAAACTACATACTAGTTTTCAAAGAACATCTAAAGAAATTTGAATTTGAATAATTATACTCTCTGACTGTAATGTGGTAAAACTAGAAATATATTATTAAAAGATAACAAATCTAAGCACTTAAAAATTTAAAAGCAAGCACTAATTTTCAGGATAAAAAGGAAATCAAGACTGAATTTTATAAACTATACATGTATAATAATTGAAATGAAAACATGACTTGTCAAAACCTAAGTGATATGGACAAAATCCTACTCAGGAGAAATGTCCTAGCCTATAATGCTTTTATTTTTAAATAGGAAAGAATAAAATAAGCATTCCACTAAAGAGCTAGAAAAAAGAATATCATAAAAAGTTGTATGGTTGAATTGTTATAGTTAAGAAAATAGTAAATTGGAGTGCCTGGGTGGCTCAGTCAGTTGTCTGATTCTTGATTTCAGCTCAGATCATGATCTCAGGGTCGGTGAGATCAAGCCCTGCATCAGGCTCCATGTTGGGCATGGAGCCTACTTAAGATTCTCTTTCTTCCCCTTCCACCGCCGCCCCCTCCAGCCCCAGCACATTCTATCTCTTAAAAAAACAAAGCAAACAAACAAAAAATCACAAAGAAAACCCCAGAAAGTAGTAAATTAGTAAGTAAACAAACAAGTCATGAATAAATAACTCTTCTGGTAGATGTATGATAAAAATAAAACTAACTGGGGGCACCTGGGTGGCTCAGTTGTTAAGCGTCTGCCTTCGGCTCAGGTCATGGTCCCAGGGTCCTGGGATCGAGCCCCACATTGGGCTCCCTGCTTGGCGGGAAGCCCGCTTGCTTCTCCCTCCCCCACTCTCCCTACTTGTGTTCCCTCTCTCACTGTGTCTCTCTCTGTCAAATAAATAAAATCTTAAAAATAAAATAAAACTATATCTTTTGAATATGGTAATAAAATAGACCCATCTAGGCAAACTCAAAGAAAAAAATAATACAGAACATTAGGAATGAAAATGGTAGAATTGCAAGTGTAGAAGATAATATAAAAATATATATAGTTTTTAATCAATAAATTAGAAAACATAAATGGAAATAACTGACTTCCTAGAAAAATGTCAATTACAGATTGATGCATGTCTAAGGTGACTGTATTGATAAATCAGTAACCATAGAACACACTGGAAATTTTTAGGATTTATTCCACAGAAGTGCTAGTCCTAAATTATTTTACATGTTCTTTCAAATTTTCAAGTAATAGACAATTTAATTTCTATGTTAGTTGATTTATTCTGGAGATTAGAAAAAGACAGAAGACTCTTCAGTTTACCTAACTCTGATACCAAAACTGAAATGAAAGCGTTAAGAAAACTGGAGACCGATTTTACATAAATAAGGATGCAAAATCTTAAATTACAAATAGCAATCCAGGATTATATTAAAAAATATATACCATGGGGAGACAAACTTACTTCTAGGAGTATAAAGATGGTTCTTACCAGGAATTGAATATGTTAATGTATTAAATGGGAAAACCTATGTGATCATCCTGAATTATATCCTAAACAAATTTAACAAACCTTGTAAGAGCATTCTGGATTACTCTTTCTATAGAAACAATGATTAGTCTCTGTCAGGCACTGATCTAGCACTTTACATGGACTGTCTTAACGTAATCTTCCTAACAACCCTATGAAGGATCTAGTACTGGTTTGCTTATTTTATAATAAGCAATAATAAGCACCCGGTGGCTCAGTCGGTTGAGCATCTGCCTTCGGCTCGGGTCATGATCCCAGGGTCCTGGGATCGAGTCCAGCATTAGGCTCACTGCTCAGCGGGGAGCCTCCTTCTCCCTCTCCCTCTGCTGCTCCCCCTGCTTGTACTCTCTCCCTCTCTGTCAAATAAATAAATAAAATCTTAAAAAAAAAAAAGAAACTGAGTCACAGAGTGGTTACATAATCCTACCAAGATCATGCAGTTACAGATGGGACCAGCATTTGAACTTTGGTAGTTTGGATCCTGAGTCTGTGTTTTTTATCCATTATGCTATTCTTTGTCTTTTTGTTCATTACTGAAAGAACAAATTCTTCCTTAATGCGGTAAAAAGTTACCCATGAGAATCCCAACAGCAAACATCATACTAAATGGTATAAAATTCCATAAAATTCATCAACAAGACAAGAATTATCCTCTCATTATTTTAGTGGTTCTAGTCAATGCAGTTGATTAAGAAAAAAAAAAATATCCAGGATAAGGTCAGCTGATTAGCAATTCCATCTGCCACCTGAAATCCCTTTTGCCATGCAACATAACATAATCACATACTCCAAGGATTAAAGTATGGGATATCTTTGGGATATCGTTATTCTGCCTACCACAGTATCTTTGGAAATACGGTTATCTAAGAAGAGAATAAGGATAAAAAGAACAGTTGCCACAAAAACCAGTGTTTACATAACATTAAGAGATTAATCTGCCTTGTCAGGTGGTTTATTTTTCAGGAATTATATCCAGGTGGAGAAGAAGAGATGAGGGCTGGGAGGAATATGTTTTATACTTTTAGCACTAGTGACAAAATTGAATCTAGGTTGAAATAAATGCTCTAGTTTTCCTCTCATGTTTTCTTAACTCTGTGATTCTCTGCATGGTTACAAATTCTTTCTCATATTCTAAAATCCTGTCTTGTGGCATATACTATATATATAGAGAGAGAGAGAGAGAGAGAGATTAGAGAGATTTTAAGTTGTATAATTATATCTAAAGGAGTTATTTCTGCTCACAGTTGGCCAGTTCTGGTTTGCTGTGTGAATATGTTATTGAAATTTGCATCAAGTGATTCAAGGTGCATATTATTCATTAGAAAATGTTTGGTTAGTGTAATTTTGGCTATGGTGTTCCTTATGTAAACTCACTTATGTAAAATGTGCATTTGTAGTCGCCAGTGTGGCTCTGTACTAGGTCTATTACATAGTTTTGCTTAAAGGTGAGAAATTGTTATTTTTTCTGTGACTTAATTAAATGGGCATTTATTTACCATAAAGCCAGTGTTTTCAGTTACTTTTAGAAAGCATTTAAAAATAATGGGACCTTCCCTGTGTTGTACAATAAAGTAACCACTGTCCACACATGGTTATCAAGCACTTGTAATATCGCTAGTCTAATTACAATGTGCTGTAAGTGTAATATCAACTCTGATTTTGGAAACAGTGCGAAAAGGAATGTAAAAATACTTCAATTTTATATTGGTTATGTGTTGAAATGATAATATTTTGAATATACCAGATTAAATAAAATATATTAAAACTCATTTCCCTCTTTTTACTTTTTAAATGTGGAAACATTAACTGGAACTTTTTTTAAATGTGGAAACATTAATTGGAAACTTTAAATTTACATATATGGTCACATTATTTTAGACACATTTGATCCATATGAGACCCTTCTAATGATAATATAAACTCATGATAATAAAATTATATCATCACTGTAGAGGTGAGAACTTAACTTACAGTGCTCAAAAGCATGTGTACGTCTGTCCAGTTCATCTAAAAATGGAAACAAACTATTAAGATATAAACTACAAAGAAGAGGGACTTGGTTTTGCATTGCTTGAAATTATCTGATGTGTCAGAAGACCATTCCTACATATTTTGACCCTGCCTGAAGCATTTGATGCACATTCTCTATAAGTCTGAATATCTGGAGCCCTGGAGTGATTTCAAGGGTCAGGAGTCAAGATGAGAATCAGAAAAGCTGAAACAGTCTTGACTGCTAGGTGTTTACCCCAAAGATACAAATGTAGTGATTTGAAGGGGCACCTGCACCCCAGTGTTTATAGCAGCAATGTCCACAATAGCCAAACTATGCAAAGAGCCCAGATATCTGTCGATATCTGCTGTGGGTATAGATGTGGTATATACAATGGAATACTACTTAGCCTTCAAAAAAATGAAATATTGACATTTGCAACGATGTGGATGGAACTAGAGGGTATTATGCTAAGCAAAATAAGTCAATTAGAGAAAGACAGTTATCCAATGATCTCACTCATGTGGAATTCAAGAAAACTGAGAATCATAGGGGAAGGAAAGGAAGAATAAAACAAGACAAAATCAGAGAGGGAGACAAACCGTAAGAGACTCTTAATCATAGGAAACAAACTGAGGGTTGCTGGGAGGGGGAGGGTGGTGGGGGGATGGGGTAACTGGGTGATGGACATTAAGGAGGTCCTGTGATGTAATAAGCATTGGATATTATGTAAGACTGATGAATCACTGAACTCTATCTCTGAAAGTAAGAATATACTATATGTTAATCGAATTTAAATTAAAAAAAAGCTGAAATAGTCTTATGTTGCTGGTGGATATTTCCCATAAGTTGGTAGAGGGTGTAATGATCGATTTGTGGAATAGCTGTGCCTAAAGCTTATTTACCGTACTTCTGAATATTGGCCCAAGAAACTCAGGCTTACAGTTTATTTGTGAATAGTCTTCTCCAATATGTGAAAGCTCAGGGAATAAAACATTCTGACTCATGAATGTCCTGGTTATTTGAAAGTTCTGTAGAAAACCTGTTTTGTTTATGTTTGTTCTAAAACATACTAATCCAGTTTGTTGCATTAGTACAAATACTTAACAAAGGAAATTAAATCTCTGGTAATTGGGGAGCTCTGATTGGCTCAGAGCGTTCATCCTGGGCAAGAATTCCCACAAACAATTTAAAATATTGATAAGTTAGGTGTAGGAGATGGAATTGAGTGCGTATTATACTAACACCAAAGATCTATAAATTGCCCTTTTTTGGGAATATGTAATAAGCATTTACAACTACTTAGAAACTCTTGCATTTTATAAAACATTTATGTTAATATGGGCCCTTTTTAAATTTGAAGATTATCATTGAGAAACAAGAGGAGCACAGTGCAAAAAGTTGGAATGAAGTAGAACATTAGCGTGAAGCTTGAGCTTTTAAACATCAAGTTTTATTTTTTTAAATTAAGTTTTTAGTTGGAAGCTTTGGGTCTGGCTTATTTATAGTGTTTCAAATATGTGTGAATGTGCTGTGGGTACATGGATATGTGCCTACAGGCTCTGTCAATAGGTGCAGTCAAATATATTTACATTTATGCTAAAATTCTATGCTAAACCTCCTTGTTTAAAAAAAGACTGTATCCACATCCATTCTATTTAGGAAAGCAGAATGCACTAGAGATTTTTATTCATGCTATTATAATTCTTGTTTTTTTTTCTGATAATGGGGAACTGAGAATGGAATGGGTAAATCAAATCTATAGACCCTGAATCTTATTTTAGTTAGAAATATCAGTATCTTCACTTATTAACTATTATTTTTAAAGATTTGTTTATTTATTTGTGAGAGAGTGCGCACGTGCATGCGAGCGAGTGTTGGGGGGTAAGGGAAGAGGAAGAGTGAGAGAGAAAATCTCATGCAGACTATTTGCTGAGCAGAGAGCCCTACATGGGGCTCAATCTCATGACCCTGAGACAATGACCTGAGCCAAAAATAAGAGTTGGTTGCTTATCCCACCGAGCCATCCGTGTGCCCCCCCATTAACTATTTATAATGTTTCATAACATGCAGGACATTTTAGAAATAGTTTGAGCTAATTTAAGATATTTTCTAATTTTTTTTACATCCTTTGCTGGAGGTATTCCTGAGCAACATAGTGTTCTAGTTAACTTTAACTGACGCTCGGCTTTCCCCAAAAGACACCACTGCCCTTGCAGTTTTCTCTAATGGAAATATTTCATCATCCATGCATTTCATTCATGACAGAAACGTCATTCTTTTGCTCTTATCCTATCATATGCATACCTTCTCCCACAGGTTTTATTTTAGACATATCTTTTTGAATTTCCTCCCTCTTCTCTTTCCACCACTATAACTCCGTTAGTTCACATTTCTTTGTTCCTTTCCTTGACATATTAACCTGACTTCCTGCCACCAATTTGTTTGCTCTGTTCACCTTTCAACTGTCACAAGAAGTCTCATTCTGAAACACTGATCTGAATATCTTTCTGATGCTTAATATCTTTCTGATAACCCTCTTAATTCCTGGTTGCTTGCAGAACATAAGCTTCTTGACATGTTACAAGGCTCTTCACAATCTGGAGTACACCTGTGTTTTCTCCCCTTGTATTTTATTGTCTTTTTGTTTTTCTTTGAAGGTAAATACATAATAATTTTGACTCTTCAAATAATTCAGAGGTAAATGTATTTTTGCATACATTTTTCTATGTTAATGCAAATATTATAAATGGAAATAATGTGTGGATATAAATGAGTTAATACATGGAAAGCATTTAGGATATTAACACAATACTCTGCAATTTGCTTTTTTAACTTAATATGTTTGGTTAACTCTCAAGGTCTATGCATAGAGATCAAACTTAATTACTTTGGTAGTTGATATTCCATGGTGTAGGTGAATCTTAATTAACTTTTCCCTTTTTGATAGGCATTCACAAGCTTTCTCTTTTGTAGTAATGTAGTCTTCATATTAGTACTCTTATTTCATAGGCATCTAGAGGAATTAGCAGAAAAAATTGTGAAATAAGAAGCAATAAGAGGATCTGTGTACCACCAATTATAAATAATACTAAAAAAAATATGATTCTGGTGCCAGAATAGAGAAATCAATGAATACAAGAAAACCCCTAGAAATAGATCAGCAGTGCATATAAGAATTTACTATAAGAAAAGTTGATATTTGAAAGATGCAAGAAAAGGAAAAATCATTCAATAAATAGTCCTGAAAAAATGTTTTAATGACTACCTCATACCATTTAGTATCCCTTCCCTCAAATTTGCCTGTTACCTTGTAGTCCAGAGACCATGAGTTTTATCCATTCCAGAGAACAAATCTCCCATTCTGCTGTTCCAAGAAGAGGAGGGGATCTGTGAATCTGATTTAGATTTTCAACCTATGTTGTTGCTTATCTCAGTATTCCATTTTTTATTTTTGAGTAGTGGTACATTGTATGGATATGTCACAATTTATTTATCCATTCACCTGTTAATGAACATTTCAGTTATTTCAGCTTTGGAGTATTGTAAATAAAGCTTTATGAATATTTATGTATAAATCTGTGTGGACATATGCTGTCATTTCTCTTGACTAAATACCTAGAGTGGAATTGCTGATTGTGTAGTAGTTATATGTTTAACGTTTTAAGAAACTGCCAAATTGTTTCCTAAAGTGGTTGTACTGTTTTATATGCCTACCTGCAATGTGTGAGAGTTGTAGTTGATTTAAATCCCTGTCAACATTGGTATGTGAACTCTTTTTAATCATGGCCACTTTAATAGATATGACTAGTATCTCATGCTTTCAATTTGCATTTCTCTGGAGACAAATGATGTTGAGCATCTTTTCATGTTTTTACTTGCCATCTGTATACCTTCTTTGTTGTAGTATCTGCTTCAAATCTTTTGCCCACTTTTTTTTTAATTAGGTTGTTAATTTTCTTATTAGTGTATTTTAGTATTTCTTATCTGGATTAAAGAATATATGGGAAATATGATTTGCAAATGTTTTCTCTCAGTTCATTTCCTTTTTATTCTCTTAATGTTGTCTTTGAAGAACAGAAACTCTTAATTTTGATGAAGTTTTAGTTTGTCTGATTTTCTTATGTAGGGCATTTTTGGTGTCCTATCAAGAAATTTTGGCTTAACCTAAGGGCACAAATTTTCTCAAATTTTCTTGTAGAAGTTCTAAGGTTTTAAGTTTTGCTTTTAAATATAGGATTCCTTTTAAAGTTAATTTTTTAAAGTTAATTTATTTTGGCTTAAGGATATCCATTTGTTTCAGCACAGTTTTTTGAATTCTTTAATGAATTGCCATTGTGCCTTTGTAAAAAATCAATCACATATATGTATAGATCTAAATGTACTCTGTATTCCTCCATTCTGTTCCATTGATTTATCTTTAATACTGTACCATCTCTTGTTTACCATATAGCTTCATCATAGTCTTAAAATCAGGTAGTGTAAGTCTCCAACTTTGTCTTTTTCAAAGTTGCTTTGGCTAGTTGAGGTCCTTTGTATTTCCACATGAGTTTTAAAATCAGTTAGTTTCTACAAAACAAGCTTGCTGGGATTTTGATTGAATTACATTGAATCCCAAGATCAATTTGTAAAAAATTAACATAACAATATTGAGTCTTCTGATTTATGAACTTGGTATTACCTCATCATTTGTTTAGGTCCTGTAATTTCTCTCAGTATACATATTTACACATCTACTGTCAAATTTATTCCTAAGTATTTCATATTTTTCACGCTATTGTAAATCGTATTTTTTATGTTGAAAATAATCATTTGCTTGACAAATATTTATTGAATATTTAATGAGAAAAAAGAAGTGGACTGGGGAACATTTGTTGTAACATATGTTGCTTTGCACAGCATTCTTCTACCCTTTGGGAAATAACCCTTCCACATAAATGGTCCTAGTAGAGGCTGCCAATCAAGGCAACCTACTGTCTTGACCATAGGGTTGTGCATACCATCCAAACTGGTCCAAATCCTTCCACAAGATTTTCCAGTACTTGGGCAAGTGAATGGTGGAAGGAAGAAGACAGTTCCTCTCCAGGCAATGAAACTGTTAGGATACACTCTCCTGGACAGTGCTCCATATGACTCCCAAATCTGTATCTCTCGCTCTAATCTTTCCTTTATCCTCTAGAATATTTTTTTCATTTTAAAAATTTAAATTCAGTTAATTAGCATATAATGTGTTATTGGTTTCATGGGTAGAGGTCAGAGATTCACAGTCTTATATAATACCCAGTGCTCATGTAAATGGTATTTTTAAACAAAACTTTGATTTCTGATTGTTCTTTGCTAGCATATAGAAATACGGTTGGTATTTATCTATTGAATTGTATCTTGTAGCTTTGCTAAACACACTTCAGTGTTCTTTGGAGCAAGCTTTTCTTTTTTAAAATGTTTTATCTTGAATAATTTTATATTTATAGGAGTATTGCAAAGATAGGTCAGAGAGTTCCCTGTACTTTTCACACAATTTCCCTAATTAAACACAATTTTTAACTTTAGCAGCTTTTTTCTTGTAGGTTTCATAGGGTTTTCTATAAACATGATTATGTTATTTTCAAATAAAGAGATTTTCTTCTTTCTTTATAATCTCGAGCTTTTTATTTCTTTTTCTTGTAACTGCTTTTCTAGCCACTACTTTGGTCAGAATCTCTGGCATATTTCTTGGTGGTGTTAGGTCTGGGTACAGTGTACTTAATGGTGGGACATGACATAATTAGGTTTCCTAAGCCTCTCCCCTTCTTCAGGGGGTCTGGGATGGAATCTGTTGAGGATGGAGGTCCTCGGTGTTTTGGGGATTGAGTTGGGTCAGGGACTACCCAGCAGCAGAGGGCCTCTCTCTTTTTCTCATGTTCTTGCTGGGGCTGATGGTGCAGGGGGCATACACTCCTAGGAGGCCATAGAGACCATAAGGTCCACTGACCTGTTGCTGTAGCCAAATTCATTGTCATACTAGGAAATGAACTTGACAAAGTGGTCTTTGAGGGCAGTGCCAGCCCCAGCTTTAAAGGTGGAGGAGTGGATGTTAGTGTTAAATTTACAGGAGACAACCTGGTCCTCAGTGTAACCCAGGATATCCTTTAGGGGGCCTTCCCATGCCTGCTTCACCACTTTCTTTGTGTTACCATGTTTGACATTTTTTTCTAAGTAAATCATTTATGACCATCACTTTGGTAGTGGGGATGGAGAAGGCCATGTGCGTGAGTCTCCCATTCAGCTCAAGAATGACCTTGCCCATAGTCTTGGCAATGCCAGCAGATGCAGGGATGATGTTCTGGGCAACCATACTACAGTTTTGCAGAGAGGCCATCCATGGTAAGTCTTCTGGGTGGCAATGATGGCATGGACTGTAGTTGTTAAGTTCCTCCATGATGCTAAAGTTGTCATGGATGACCTTGGCCAGGGGAGCCAAGTAGTTGGTGGTGCAGGTGGTGCAGTGTTGATGACAGTCTTAAGGGAGTTTTATACTTCTCATGGTTCATGCCCATCCTAAACATGGGGGCATCAGCAGAAAGGACAGAGATGATGACCCTTTTGTCTCTAAGCCTTCTTGGAGTTCAGAAGGCTTTCAGTATCTTTCTTACCTTGGGTTCAATCCCAACCTTCTCCAAGGTAGCAAAGATACCAGAAGACTCCATACTGTATTCAGCACCAGCATTACCCTATTGTGCTGTTGGTGGTGTCTAGTTCCTGGAAGATAAAGATTGGCTTTTCATTGATGACAAGCTTCCCAGTCTCAGCCTTGATTGTGCCATTGAACTTGTCATGGATGGAATCATACTCTGGAATATGTAGACCAGATATTTGAGATCAGTGAAAGGGTTAATGATGGTGACAATATTTACTTTGTCAGAGTTAAGAGGAGCTCTGGTGATCAGGTGCCCAATAGGGACAAATACATTTACTCTGATCATCATCGTGTCTCAGGGATGATGCAGGAGAGGATGCAGCTGTCTATCAAATGAAGAGGAGAAGAGAGCCTTCAGTTACAATGTTGAATAGAAGTTGTGTGAAGACATCCTTGCCTTTTCTTGATCTTAAAGGGAAAGTATTCAGTCTTTAATCATTAAATGTGATGTTAGCTGTAAGTTTTTTGTAGATGGCTTTTACCAGGTTGATGAAGTTTTCTTCTATTCCCAGTTCAACAGTTTATTATTAGGAATTAATGTTGGATTTTGGCACTTATTGAGTAATGTTGGATTTCTGCACTTATTGAGATAATCATAGGACTTTTGTAGTCTGTTAATATGATATATAATGAATGTTAAAACAAACTTGCATTCCTGAGATAAACTACATTTCATCATGATATAGTGTCCTTTTTATATATTGTTGGGTTCAACTTGCTAAAATTTTACTGAGGATTTTGTGTCTATATTGATGAGTGATATATTGACCTGTAGTTTTCTTTTGTTGTATATCTTTGTCTATTCTCAGAGAGTGCTACTCTCATAGAATGTTAGGCATTATTTGTATCTCTTAAATATTATTCAACCATTTTTGTAGAATTAGTATTCTTAAATGGTTGGCAGAATTTCTCTTGAAGCCATATGGACCTGGAGGTTTTGTTTTGTGGAGAATGTTTTTAACTAAAAGTTCAAATTTGATTTCTTTAATAGATGTCGGACTATTCAGGCTATTAATTTCTTTTTGAGTGAGTTTTGGTAATTTGTGTTTTTTAAGAAACTTGTCCATTTCATCTAATTTTCTGATTTCTTGGTATAAAGTCATTAATAATATTCTTCTACTACATGTTTTATATCTTTAGAATATGCAGTGATGTTATCTCTTTCTGATATTGGTAATTTGTGTCTTCTAGAGCAGTTTAGCTATAGATATATCAATTTTATAGAATTTTTTTTAAAGAATCAGATTTTGATTTCATGATTTTCTCTATTACTCTGTTTTCTGTTTCCTTTGGTTTCTGCTGTTCTTTAATAATTCCTTACTTAGGGCTTAATACGTTCTTTTTGTTGTTGTTTCTTAAGGGGGAAGCTGAGGTCAGCAATTTGTGACCTTTCTTCTGATCTAATATTGTCATTTTAATGCTATAAATTTTCCTTTAGGTACTGCTTTAGTTGCATCCCAAAAGTTTTGATATATTGTGTTTTTTCTTTTTTGGTTCAAAATATCTCATCATCTCCCTTTTTGAGATTTTCTTTGATCTACATGTTACTTAGTTTTCAATATTTGTGGGGTTTCCAGATACTTTTCTGTTAATGATATTTAATTTAATTCCACTGGTGTGAGAACATATTTTGAATCATTGAATCATTGAGGTTTGTTTTATGACATACAATATGGTATATTTTGATACATGTCCTGTGTTTATTTGAAAAGAGTGTGCATTCAGCAGCTATTGGGTAGAGTGTTCTATAAATGTTAGTTATTTAAGTTGGTTAATAGTATTATTGAGGAAAAAAATACAGTATTATTGAGGACTTACATGCCCTTATAATTTTCTCTTTACTTGTTCTATCAATTCCTGAGCGAGGGGTGTTGAATCCTCAAGTATAGGTAGAAAAGTCTATTTCTTTTTGCAGTTGTAACAGTTTTTGCTTCATGTATTTTGAAGTTCTGTTATTAGATGCAAAAAACATTTAGGATTGTAATATCCTCTTAATAAATTGGGTTCTTTATCATTATGAAATGATTTTCTCTCCCTTGCTCTGAATAATTTTTGCTCTGAAATGTAATTTATCCAATGTTAATATAGTCATTCAGCTTTCTTTTGATTATCGTCAGTATGGCTTTTCTGCCCTTTAACATCTGTTTGTGTCTTTCTATTTAAAGTAGGGTCTTGTGGTGAGCATATAGTTGGGTCTCAGTTTTTTTTTAAATCCAGTCTGACAGTTTTTCCTTTTTAACTAGGGTAATTAGATCATTTATAGTTAATGTAATTATTGTTGTGGTTGTATATAAATCTACCATCTTATCATCTACTTTCTATTTCTTCCATCTGTTCTTTGTTCCCCTTTTCTGCTTTCTTTGCCTCTTTTGTATTATTTTTTAATGATTTCATAGGTTAGTTTAAATGACTACATTGTATCTAATATTTTTGTTTCATTTATGGCTTTATTCATTAAAATTTTTTATTTTATCTTATTCATTAATTTTTTATTTATATAATTTAGCACACATTTACTTAACAGCTACTCTGTTGAGTGGTTAGAGAACGAATTTTACAGAAGGTGAGTCTTGATCTAGGCTTTGGAGAAATGGTAAAATATGATTGGTTAGAGAATCTTACAGGTTAATAGAAGGGTGTGAATAAAGGCACATAAGGTACAAATTAATAAGGCAGGATTGGATAAGCTTAGCAAGAGGAACAGAAGTACAAATATTCTGAGAATATCCTAGGAAATTGAAATGCTTCAATGCTTCAAGGAATTTATTTATTTTTATTTATCTGTTTATTTTAAAGAAGTAATCATGTGTTTTTTAAATTCTGGCTGAGGGGTTCACATTCTGCAATCTTTTTTAAAATTTAAATTCAATTAATTTTCAATTCAATTCAATTAAAAAATTTAAATTCAATAAATTTAAATTCAATTAATTAACATATAATGTATTACTAGTTTCAGAGATTGAGATCCACTGTTTCATCAGTCTTATATAATACCCAGTGCTCCTTACGTCATGTGCCCTCCTTAGTGTCCATAACCCAGTTACCCCATCCCCCACCCCACCCCCCTCCATCAACCCTCAATTTGTTTCCTGTGATTAAGAGTCTCTCATGGTTTGTCTTCCTCTCTCATTTCATCTTGTTTTGTTTTTTCCTCTCTTCCCCTATGATCCTGTGTTTTGTTTCTTAAATTACACATATGAGTGAGAATATAGGATAATTGTCTTTCTCCGATTGGCTTAGTTTTTATTTTTATTTTTTTTCTGGTTATTTACGCTTGAAAACTGAGTCATTCTAGATTACCATCTCCTTCTTTCCTCATTTGACCCCTGTATCTTACTGATTTGTCCTTTTAATTAACTACTGAATAAGTGCCTTCTACTCCTTTTCATCGTCCCTTCTTAGTTGAAATTTGTTATGATCTCTCATTTGGAATAGTTTTTCATTCTGTGCTAGCTGGAACTGCACTTACCTTACTACTTTGTAACTGCTTATGTGTCTGTCTTCTCTGTTAGACTCTGTTCTTGTAAATGTGGACCCTGAATTATGATTTTGTACTCTCAGTTCCTAGCTTAATACGTGACATACAATTGGTATACAATACATAATTTGTGAATGCATGAATTAACTTGTCATTAGACCTTAGTTTTTAAAATTGTTTTTCATTTTAATTCCAATATGATTTATATAGTGTTTATATAGTGTTATATTAGTTTCAGGTGTACAATATAGTGCTTGAACAATTCTATGCATTACTCAGTGCTTATCATGATAATTACACTCTTAATTCCCTTCACCTATTTCACCCATCCTCTCCCCACTCTCATCTCGTAACCATCAGTTTGTTCTCTATAGTTAAGAGTCTGTTCCTTGGTTTGTCTCTCTCTTTTTTTTCTGTGCTCATTTGTTTTGTTTCTTAAATTCCACATATGAGTATAATCATATGGTATTTGTCTTTCTCTGACTGGTTCGTTTAGCGTAGCATTATACTCTCTAGATCCATCCATGTTATTGCAAATGGCAATGTTTTATTCTTTTTTATGGTTAAATAATATTCCATTATATGTATAGATATGGATAGATTTAGATCGATCTATTTATGTATCTATGTATTGATGTATCTACGTATCCATCGATCTATCTATAGGCTGCTTCCATAATTTGGCTATTGTAAATAATGCTGCAATAAACATAGTTGTGTATTTATCTTTTTGAATTAGTGTTTTTGTATTCTTTAGATAAGTACCCAGTAGTGGAATTACTGGATCATATGGTAGTTCTGTTTTTAATTTTTTTGAGGAACCTCCACACTGTTTTCCACAGTGGCTATACCAGTTTGCATTCCCACTAACAGTGCACGTGGGTTCCTTTTTGTCCACATCCTCACCAACACTTTTTCTTGTATTGTTGATTTTGGCCATTCTTACATGTGTGAGGTGTTTTGTCATTGTAGTTTGATTTGCATTTCTCATAATGAGTGATGTTAGGCATCTTTTCATGTGTCTGTTGCCTATATCTATGCCTTCTTTGGAGAAATGTCTTCATGTTTTCTTCCCATTTTTAATTGGATTGTTTGGTTTTTTGGTGTTGAGTTTTATCAGTTCTTTATATATTTGGGGTTCTAACCCTTTATCATTAGAACATATCTTCTCCCATTTCAGTATGTTGTCTTTTAGTTCTGTTGATTATTTCCTTTGTTGTGTAGAAGCTTTCTATGTTGATGTAGACCCAATTGTTCATTTTTGCTTTTGTTTCCCTTGCTTCAGGAGACATATCTAGAAGGATGTTGCTATAGTCAATTTCAGAGAAATTATTGCTTGTGCTCTATTCTAGAATTTTTATGGTTTCAGATCTCACATTTAGGCCCTTAATCTATTTTGAGTTTATTTTTGTATACAGTGTAAGAAAATGGTACATTTTCATTCTTTTGCATGTAGCTGTCCAGTTTTTCCAACACCATTTGTCGAAAAGAATGTCTTTTTCCCATTGCATATTTTTGGCTTCTTTATCGAAGACTGACCATAAATTGTAGATTTATTTCTGGGTTTTGTATTCTGTCCTGTTGATTTATGTGTCTGTTTTTGTGCCAGTACCATACTGTTTTTTTTTTAATTTTAGTTTTAATTTATTTTTTTGAGAGAGATCAAGCACAAGTGAGAGAGAGCAAAAGCAGAGGGGCAGAGGGAGAAAGAGAAGAAGGCTCCCTGCTGAGCAGGGAGCCCAATGTGGTGCTTGATCCCAGGACCCTGGAATCATGACCCGAGTGAAGACAGACACTTAACCAACTGAGCCACCCAGGCACACCAGTACCATACTGTTTTTTGATTACTACAGCTTTGTAATACAAGTTAAACTCTGTAATTGTGATTCCTTCAGGTTTTTTCTTTTTCAAGATTGCTTTGGCTATTCAGGGTCTTTTGTGATTCCATACAAATTCTAGGATTGTTTGTTCTAGTTCTGTGAAAAATGTTGTTGGTATTGATAGGGATTGCATTAAATGTCTAGATTACTTTGGGTAATTTAGCCATTTCAACAGTATTTGTTCTTCCAGTCCATGAGCATGGAATGTCTTTCCATTTCTTTGTGTCATCTTGAATTTCTTTGAAATGGTGTGCTTGTAAATGGGATTGTTTTCTTAATTTCTCTCTCTGCTTCTTCATTATTAGTGTATAGAAATGCAACAGATTTCTGTACATTGATTTTGTATACTGTGACTTCATGGTAGTTTTTTGGTGGAATATTTCAGGTTTTCTATGTACAGTATCATGTCACCTGTAAATATTGAAAGTTTTACTTTTTCCTTACCAATTTGGGTGCCTTTTATTTCTTTGTGTTGTCTGATTGCTGTGGTTGGGACTTCCATTACTGTGTTGAATGAGAGTGGTGAGAGCGGACATCCTTGTCTTGTTGCTGACCTTAGCGGATAAGCTCTCAGTTTTTCTCCTTTGAGTATGATGTTTGTTGTGGGTTTTTCATGTATGGACTTTATGTGTTGAGGTATGTTCCCTCTAAACCTGCTTTAAGGGTTTTTATCATGAATGGATATTGTAGTTTGTCAGATGATTTTCTGTTTTGCAGTTTTTGTGCATCTATTGAAATGATCATATGGTTTTTATCCTTTTATTGATGTGGTGTATCATGTTGATTGATTTGTGAATAGTATCAAAATATGTATACATTATCTTCAAAATATGTTGTGTTGTAAAATGATATCTTCAAAACTCTTCTTGTGATTTATAACAGTCCAAATCTTCAATTATATTTTCAAGTATGAAATACTGATTATCTTGGTAACATTTGAACAGCAAGAAGGGTTTATATTCTTCCCATAATGCAGAAATATCTTTTAACTTATATAAATCTCTGACATCTCAGAAGGATTGTGTTAAAATGGAGGAGGCAGGTGTCATAAATCTTTATTCTTTGATATAGAATGTAGTAGCTGAGTGTTAATTGCTTCCAATATTGTAGTATTTATATAAAGTAATAGGGAATTTTTGGATTCAGGTTTTAATACATGGCAGTAGTCCTACATTCACTAATAATTTCTAGAGGTGGTTATATTCCCTAATAATTTCCTTATATCAGATAAATGAAGTTATTGTTCCAAGGAGAATGCATGAAAGATGGCATTCATTTTCTACATGACTAGAATTTTCTTATGCAACATGCTGCTGGCTGTGGGACTCTGAGGCTTCTTTTTGTTTTTCAAAGCACGATTCTGCTTAACTGTTAACTCTGCGCTTGTGCTTTATTTGCAGCATCTGGCGAGGCCCCAATGTGAACTGCACAGACAGTTCGGGTTACACTGCTTTACACCATGCAGCCTTAAATGGACATAAGTAAGTGCTATTTATTTGGACTAGAAACCTGGTGTATTTAGTTACATGTGATGAAATTCATTATGTTGATAATACCTATCTCATGTTGCCAGGAGTTTCCTGGGCTTAGGTGAATTTGAAGAGGCACTAGGTGGCAACACTGACAATTTAAACTTGGTAAAAATGTTGCTGTGGATGATTATGTGCAGTGTATAAACCAAGAGAATTGTTCTAAAATAGTCAAATATGCAAGAAGAATAAAGAAGTGACAGGACATGTTAGTTATGTGTAGTTTTCGGGGGGGGATGGTATAAAACCAATTAGTAATGCCACCCTACCTTTTTTGGGTGTCTTTATCTAACATGGGGAGTATTCACCAAGAGTAAAATCTTAATAGGTTCTTACTATGACTATGAACCACTTCAAAATCCTTCAAATTTAGGAAATACGCTTTTTCTTTGTCATTCAAAATAGTCTTTCTAAAGGTTTTAAATTTCTTTAACCTTTGGAATTATGTTTCAATAATGTGATAGCCTACAGTATGGACAGTGAAAGACTGTGTAACCATCACCATCATTTCATTTCTAGTGTTTTATTTAGGTTACCTAATGGTTTACTGACAAAATGTGAGGAGTCTGAATGATTCAGATGTTCTGTTCTCCCCCATCAGAAAGAAAGGGACTTTTCATGTCTCCCTTTCCTTTCTGTTTTTCCTTTGCTCTAATGATCCAAATTATTAGTCTTCCCAGACTTGGATCATTTCATTTTACTTTTACTTCAGTTTTTTAAAAATTTATTTATTTTAGAAAAAGAGAGAGAGTGTGTGTGTGCATGCACATGCCAGGGGAAGGGCAGAGGGACAGAATCTTCAAGCAGACATCCCACTGAGTTTGGAGCCTGACTTGGGGCTCGATCCCATGACCCATGAAATCACAATCTGAGCTTGACCAAGAGTTGGATGCTTAACTGACTGAGCCACCCAGGTGCCCCCATTTTACTAGAGTTTTTTTAGATGTAGTAATTACTGCCTTAAAAATGCTAGTTACAAAAAAAAAAAAAAGCTAGTTGCTTTTTGCTTTCCCACATAACTGTTCCTTTATTTTGTGAATTGAGACACAAGATCCAAGTCACACTTGATTACATTTTATGGCCTTAAAGTTCTCACAAAAGAAACACCCTTTTTGTCATTTATCACTATGACATTTTTTATTTTTAAACTTATTGCATAATCTAACATTATCACTGGATATGGAGATATATCTGTGTCTATCTACCATATATAATTATACATATAATCATAAATGTAATGTTTCATCATTTGGGTTCTTAGTATTAGAATCCCCAAACAACATTTCTTTTTATCCACTCCCTATTCTATATTATATTTCTTATACATGTAACTTAGAACCTTTTATTGTGCTGGGTCTTTTTCAAAATATATTGCTGTCCTTCTGTAGAGTGTAAAATGTATACAGATACCTACAATCTGAATGTTTTAAAGGGATTACTATTTATTCTTCTTTGTACCATCAGGAATGAAGGCAAATTAAATCAGCCCAATAAATACAATGCTGATGGCTTCTTTGGTCATCTTAATTGTGTGTTTAGGGGGATTTCAGTTAGGAAAATAATTGGAAAGACCAGCTGTCAGATCTAATGGACAGAAGATCTTGGGCCTGAGCACTGGAGCTATCCTCCTTATCTTGTTCTTTCTGAACTTGTCATGATAAGCACTTCTCAAAATAATGTTGTCCCAAAATGGATTAGCACTCATATCCATCTGTGGTTTTCAGTGGTTAGTAAATGTTTTTGATTTACACGTGATGGCCTGTCAAGTTCTAACCATTGAGATATGTTTCCCTTTGGTCCACTGCATAATTTTTCATTTCTATTAGCAATGTACAAAGTAAAGATAATTTAAGCGAATTGATTAGCAATCATTAAGATCATAAAGAGGGCGGATTTGACTAGATATCTTAGCTATCTTTTAAGAGCTCTTTAATTGCAGATATTCTCTGAGAATTATATATCTCTGCTTTTATATGCAGATCCCATCTTTTTAACACTTTCTAGAAAGATTTTACTCAGTGTCATTCTATAGGCATTGGAAAAAAGCAGACGACTTCTAATCCCATCTTACCATCTCTGCTAGTTATATGTCTTGAGCCATTTAATTAACCCGTCTAGGGCTCAGTTCAGTATAATGAGTAAATAAGCTGGACATTTTCCATTGTTTCTTTCAATTATAACATTTTGTGATACGCTGTTTTAGTATTTGTGGCTTAGTTATGTACTATGATGCTACAGTTCTGAAATTTGGATTTTCATCTAGAGTGTAATCTCTTTACTTAAATTACCCGTGGATTTTTAAAATTAGAGATGGTTTATTCAATCCTGCCCCCTCCCTTCCCTCAGTTTATAGATGGAGAAATAAGCCCATTCTGGATAAATGACATATAGTGGTCACTTAGATATTAAGGAGGGGCTGTGTTTAGACTTAAGTGTTTTAGTTCTAAGTGCATGCTTTTACCATGACTCTACATTATCTTCCTTTTGTGGCTCTATGCACATTAGTTTTCTAAACTCTTGCTGGCTTTCTCTGTTCTATTATCTATTTCTGGGCTGCCTCCCATTATCATCAACTAGTGTGCTCACATAGAATGCTAAAATACTGGCTTAAGAAAAGATACTTGAAGGAGAAAAAAAGTCATAGTATATATCTCAGAGCCAGAGAAGAATGTTTTTTTTCTTTTCTTTGCCTCTGCTTCTCTCACTTAGCAAGGTAATGAACAATTGATTATTTTGTATTCTTCCCAAGCAAGCCTTAGCAGTCAGCACAGAAACACATCATTTCCATGTTTGTTGCTATTGTTGTTGTAGACTCAGCTGTAGATTGTTTCCGAAAACATGATTTCTAGGCTAAAGTTCATGGAATCATAGAGGTAGCAGTAATAATACAGGGTTCTGTAACTTCTTATTTTGCTTTGAACACAAGCTTTTCTCCTACCCTCAACATACAATCTAAGCCTTCATACTGCAAATTAAGCCTGTTTTATATCCTCTTATTTTGTGTGTTTTACTGGGGTCTCTGTTTATCAACTCTAGTTAATCCACAAGTGGAGCAGCGTTTTGTACCTGAAATACATTATTTCATAAAGAACAATTCATCTCCACTTAGCCAAATCCAGACAAAATAGAAAATGTACTTCTATTAGTGATTTCCTGGGTCATTTGTAATTGCAGATTAGAAAATTATTAACTTCGAATGATAGAAAAAAACATGGTCAATAGAAAAAAATCCACTAGCAATGATTATAAGTTATTTCAATAGATATGCAAGAGACCTATTTCTGTTTTTCTTTTTTATAATGTGAAAGATCCATTTTCTCTCTCATGTATTTCTGCTACAAATCTGGCTCTCTTAATTCTCTTCTGAATAGACATTAGCCAGCCAGCTGGCCTGCCTTTCTGCCTTTCTTCTTCCCTCTCTCCTTCCTTCCCTCACTTTTTTCCTCCCTCTTTCCCTTTTTCCTTCCTTCCTCTGTCCCTTCTTCCTTCTCTTCCTCTCTCCTCTCCTTTCCTCTTTTCTTTTTCTAATCTTTTCTTTTTAATAATAATCTTACTGTTCACTATAAGGTTTTACTAAACATGTGTATTCATATTTCAGTTCTCCTCTTAGCAAAAATTATTTCAATTCTCCTTCTTAGCAAATTATTCCTTTTCTTTTTTTCTTGTTAAGTTTCATCTCATTAAGCTATATTGGGCACACTGTGATTCTTGGATGCTGTTTTGAGAACTGTCAGCGCTAAATTGTTATCATTTATAACTTCGAAATATGTATATTCTTTGTTATGTGTCGGGTTTAAGTATTTGCTGTTCTTGCTTTTCATTCTCTAAATATTTAATGCTTGAATCCTAGACTCCATTATCTGAAATCCAAACTGTATCTCAAATTATATCTAGAATCCAGATAGTAATTTATGTGTACTTTTGATTTACTCTTTCTTAGGTTTTCTAATGAAAGAGAACTTCTTCTAAAAATTTATATAGTCTGGTCCATAAAGTTTCTCTTCGGATAACCTAGAAATAACTTTGATCTGATTGCTTCTTTCCTGGATAAGGATATTAAATAGTTAAAATTTGCTCTTATTCACTCTCCTTGGAAATCTATGTGAGTGAATTCAGTATAAAAAGGAGCTCCAGTTAGAAAATTAGGAGTGGATTGCCCTAAGGTCTTTTGACCATGTCAAACACATTTGCAACTCTATTTCTGTTAAGGAGGAGTAAAATCTTCAAGAAAGTCTAAAATCAAAAGGGCCTTAATTAATGTGAGAATTTCATTAGTTTGTTAAATACTCTATCCATATGAAGATGATTTGCATTTATTTCAAAGTTCTTTGGACTAGTAACGAGGAAGGATGGAACAAAATAAATGTCTTTGGTTATGATTTAATTATAGGGAAATTTGCTTTTGAGGTAAAGACATTTGAATTTTGAACCTTCCCAATTAACTTAATTTTGCTCAGAACATATCCTGAAACTTCTTAAAAGATATATCATATGGATTAGAAGTATATTCATATCTATCAGAAAATACTAATTATAGTAGCAAAAATTAATACTTTTAGAATTTCTATTTTTACCTGAACTTATGTATTAGCCTCAAGCTGCAAAATGTTGCAATGATTTTTTTTTTAAAGATTTTATTTATTTATTTGAGAGAGAGAAGGAGAGACAGAGCACAAGCAGAGGGGAGAGGGGGAAGTGGGCTCCCCACAGAGCAAGGAGCCCGATGTGGGCTTGATCTCAGGGCTCGATCTTAGGACCCTGGGATCATGACCTGAGCCAAAGGCAGAAGCTTAACTGACTGAGCCACCCAGGTGCCCCAAAATGTTGCAGTGATTTAAGTTGCATTATTATTAAATTTAATTTGATATTTTGTTTTACTCCTGGGAAATGGAATTGTTTTTTCTGTGATCTCATCGACCACATTTACCTTAGGATTTTAGAGCAGTTCTTACTTATGAAATGCTATATATAAGAAAGAATGCCACTTTATGATCAAGATATAGATGTTACTTCACTGCTATTTTATGGACATTGTTCATCAGTATAATTTAATATTTCATGCCCAGTAACCAAGTGCAGTCAACATGTTCATTTGAAAGATACAAGGAACAACTTAAAAATGAGACTCAATATGGTGACTGCATGCCTCAGTTGGTTAAGTGTCTGCCTTCAGCTCAGGTCATGATCCCAGGGTCCTGGGATTGGGCCTCTCCTCAGGCTCCCTGCTCAGCGGAGAGTCTCCTTCTCCCTCTACCCCTACCCCCTGCTCATGATCTCTCTTTCACTCTTTCTCTCTCTCAAATAAATAAAATCTTTGAAAAAAAAGAAAATCAATAATACTGATTTGGGTATGATCCCAGTGTTAAATACCATTCTAGTTTAGATATTATAGATAGTACCCAAAATTTAATTTTTTCTTAATGAATATGCAGGAAAGGGGCCTGTTTAATACATTATTACTTGTGATATACATGGATACCTCATAAGATGTATAAATGATGGTTGATTAATATTTTATTTATGATTCAGTAAGACTGACAGGCACATTTTTATCAGAAATATAACTTCATATTTCATAAATACATTTTCACATTAGAAATCTGAGCCATGCCTATTCATTAGCTGATGTCTGCGAATAAAATGAACAAGTTTGGGGCACCTGAGTGACTCAGTTGGTTAAGCATCTGACCCTTGATTTTGGCTCAGGTCATGATCTCAGGGGCGTGGGGTGGAGGCCCAGGCAGGGCTCCCTGCCCAGGGAGGAGTCTGCTTCTGTCCTCCTCCCTCTGCTTCTTCTCTCACTGGCTCTCTCTCTTTAAAAAAAATAAACAAATTTAGTAAAATGAATTAAAAAAGAAAACGTAAATATAGGGCGCCTGGGTGGCTCAGTCGGTTAAGCGTCTGCCTTCAGCCCAGGTCATGATCTCAGGGTCCTGGGATCGAGCCCCAATTGAGTCGGGCTCCCTGCTTAGTGGGGAGTCTGCTTCTCCCTCTCCCCACTTGCTCTCTCTCTATCTCACTCCCTCTCTCAAATAAATAAAATCTTTAAAAAAGGTAAATATAATAGTATTTAGTTAGTATTGTATTGTTCACTGGAGGCAATTTCATAGGCATACAGATTATTCTTTTCCGATTTACATATTAGGTAGTGGTAATATGACACAATACAAATGTCAGTAAGTTAGTTTTTCATTATTTCATCAATCTTCCTGATAAATAAAGAATGGATATATATCACATACATTATTAGAAAATGTCAAGAAGAATTGAGCCAAAGAACAAATTAAACTCTGAATAGATTTCATGAGAGTAAAAGAAAATAGGATTGATAAACCCATTAAACTTTCCTCTTACCTTTGAAAGTAAATGGCTTTAGAAGTTTTAGATTTTTTTTTAATTGGTTAGGCATTGAGGAATAACGTTAAAACTCTTCACAGAAGTATCTTTCTCTGATATATAAATTTGGAGAAGTCTGTTTTGTGACTAGTATAAATTCTACTTTTTAGATCCAGATAATTAACTGTGTCTTCTTTTGGTATCGTTTTACCTTTTATTTAAATGCTGAAATGCAGGGCGCCTGGGTGACTCAGTCGGTTAAGCGTCTGCCTTCAGCTCAGGTCATGATCCCAGGGTCCTGGGATCAAGCCCCTGGGATCGAGCCCCACATCGGGCTCCCTGCTCAGTGGAGGGCCTGCTTCTCCCTCTCCTACTCCCTCTGCTTGTGTTCCCTCTCTTGCTGTCTCTCTCTCTCTCTGTCAAATAAATAAATAAATAAATAAATAAATAAATAAATAAATAAATAAAATCTTAAAAAAATAAAGAAAAAATAAATGCTGAAATGTTTCATTAAAAAAAAAATCACTGGGATTGCTAAACATTGCTGCAGCTTACCTTGAGAATAGTGTTTGTTTGCATACGATTTTACAGTCATACCTGTTTTTTATTTGATTCACACCAACCCTTTTGAGGCTGGCAGGAAGATGTAGCCTCTGAATTCTATTTTAACAATATCTGAAAGAATGACAGAAGCTATTTGATTTGCCCAAGGTAACCAAAGTAGTAAGTAGAAAGTTGGAACTCTAAAACAGATATTCTATTCTGATTTTTAACTGCTTTTTTAATTCATTGGTATTGAATCCTTCTTATCACATTGTAGTTATTTATCTCAGAATAGAAGACGCTATATAGTAACTTTTGCATGGCAGAGAAGTGAGGAGAAATATGTGCATTTGACAACCTTCAAGTGTCCTTCTGATTTTCATATTTGTTTTTGCAAAGATGATTTGCTGGAAGCATTTTTATTTTTAAAGGATTTTATTTGCACTTGGGACAAGAACTAATATTTTTGTACAGCTCTTTACTATTTATTGAGTGGCTTCTCTTCTGTGATCTCATTTAAAGCTCTTACCAGTCATGACCAGTGGGTGTTATTATTATTACAATATCCCCTACAGAAAAGAAAAAGAAAGACAAGACTAAGTAATTTCTGTAGGGTCACATCATTAGGTAGTTTGTGTAGCTAGGATTCAGATCCAAATCTTCTAAATTCAGGTTTTATAAAATACTACTGGTTCTTACAAAGAATATTAAAGTGAGGGCGCCTGGGTGGCTCAGTCGTTAAGTGTCTGCCTTTGGCTCAGGTCATGATCCCGGGGTCCTGGGATCGAGTCCCACATCAGGCTCCCTGCTCAGTGGGAAGCCTGCTTCTCCCTCTCCTGCTCCCCCTGCTTGTGTTCCTGCTCTCGCTGTCTCTCTCTCTGTCAAATAAATAAATAAAATCTTTAAAAAAAATATTAAAGTGAGATTTTATTCTTATTTTCTCTGAAATTGTATCATTAGAAAATTTATTACTCCTTGGAACAGTCTAAATATTTCTACAACATATTCTTGGTTCTTTCATCATGATTTCATACATTTATCTGTTAAGTCCAATGTTTCATATGTGGGGGAGAAAGAATAATTTTCCCTTTCCCTTCTGGGTTTTTGGCTGAGGAACCTCCACTCTCCCCCCCATAATAAAAAGGTAGATAACAAGAGAAAAACAAGAAGTTTAGTAATATGTATACCTCTTGTGTATACATGGGAGATACCCAGAAAAACTGAGCTAACTCTCTTTAATGGCCCCTGCCACCACCTTAAAAACTATTTCCTGCTAAACATAAAATAGATGTTTGTTGAGGGGAACTAGTTATGGGAGGTTATTAGGAAAAGCACAATAAACAAGTTGTGGGGTTGTTACTCAGATTTAAGTTTCTGCCTCCTCCCTTGATAAGAGTTTCTAAGAGATTTAGAGTTCATTATCATTTTCTGGTACAAAGAAGGAGACTCCCTTACAAATGAAGTTTTCCTTATAGATTTAAATGTCTCGTAGAAAAAGGTAACTTCTATTCCATTTTCAGAGGTTTAACAACATCTACTCTTTCTTAAAAGTAATCAGCCGAAAATAATATTTATGCCAAAGAGGTATATTTTGGGATGGTATATTCTCCCCTTTACAAGTTCAGACCACGCTCTGGGCATTCATTGTATTTTACCATTTACTGTAATGTTTGTATCATGTCTATTTTGTGTGTTTGTGGGGAGGTAGCTATAACTTCTATTCAGACTTCCTCCAATTTTTCTTGTTACTTTACATTTAAAGTCTGGCTTCATGAAATATTTAAATTTAGCTCTTTGTGTTATATTTGTTCTTACTACCAGTGATTTGTTATATATGAGAAACTTCAGAATTTATTGTAACTGGTTACACACACATACACACACACACACACGTATAATGTGTGGGATTTCATTTAGTGAGTTAATAGAATTTGCTTCATAAATGCTTTAAGTAAAAATAGAGTTTTTGTTTAGAATTACTGTTTTTGTTTGTTTGATACAAAATTCAGTTTAATGTGTACCAAAAATTAGTAAGTCTTCTTTAGGTTGAGTATTGCAGTTCAGAATTTTTACTTTGAAAACTAGGTGGGGATTGAGTACAAAATGTTTATAGGTAGGGTATATTGAGTATGAATTGATATTGGATCAGTGGTGGAACTTGTCTCATGAATGAATTTCCTTCTTGAATCTTTTTCTTAAGCTTGGAACAGAGAGGTGAAGGAGTGCAGATGTATGAATAGCAGATATTCAAAATATGTTGTGTGCCATGGCTGAGAAGCTATTAACCGCCCCCCCTTTTCTACTGTGCTGTCTGCTTTCTCTTTTTTGTGCATATTCAATTCCTTATTCCAAGTCTCTATAGGAATGATGTATATAAATAACCTAAATGTCTCTTAGTAGTATGATGTGTGTGTGTGTGTGTGTGTGTGTGTGTGTGTGTGTGTGTTTGTGTGAGGAATTTGCTTATCCTCTGCTTTTCCTTCACGCTAAATCTCAGGTATGGGCTATTTGAGAAAAACTCCTTTTTAAAAAAAATGGGAAGAGGCATTTTAAAAAAAAATGTTTTACTTATTTCATTCAGTTTTGAAATTAGATAAATATTGCCCAAATGAATTCCATTAAGTGCTTTCATTGGTTAGTCTGTGCTCTGTGTGTGTATGTATGGTGGTGGTGGTTTTCCAGGTAAGTAAAATAGCCAAATGTTGAATAGGCTAACTCTTACACCAAATTTTATATCTCTTACTCTAAATTTCTAGCCAGCATCTAGTATATGTTCATAATTATCTGTTCATTGAAATCTGTGTGTTTAGCATATTTTCTTTTCTGTTCTTTTTTTTTTTCCCCCTCTCAGGGACATAGTTCTCAAACTACTTCAGTATGAGGCATCAACAAATGTAGCAGACAACAAAGGTTATTTTCCCATTCACCTGGCTGCCTGGAAAGGAGATGTAGAAATTGTGAAGATTCTTATTCATCATGGACCATCACATTCCAGAGTCAATGAACAGGTGCACTTGTCAAATATTTGCTCATGCTGTAGTTTTTCTAGAGGTTTGCAAAGGCAACGCCACATTGAAAAATTGATTATTTCTGTCATTACCCTGCCAAAGACCTTTCACTGTTAAATTCCCTAAAGGAGAAATTGAAACATTCTTTGGCACTTGTATTAGGTACATAGGTCCTAAGTTGGGCTTTTGTAAAGATATTTGTTAACAAGAGAATACTACATAAAGAAAGTAATATTTTTGCCTAACTATATAAGCATCCATTTTGTAGTTTTTGAATATCTAAAGATAGGACAGAATTCACATTTATGATGTGAATTAGAGCTTTTCTTAATAAGATTTTAAATGCTAAAACGATGATAGATTCATTTGCAGAATACTCTCCATTTACTTCTACACTTCCATAGCAAATACAGTTTTGTGAATCAAAATGCAAAATACAGTATAAACCATTGGTAGTCACATATTAAGTTAAAAATTTCCTGTATATATGCCCAGAGTATGTTGAATAAAACACAGCAGCAATATACTGACAGATAAAGTAAAAATATTTTCAAGTGCATAATATCCATATTACACATAACTGACATATTAAAAAAGGAATGCCATTCTTAGTATTCTAAATAAATAAGACCACAGATTTCTGAAAGTAAAATACAGGCCCCTAGTACAGTATGGTAATAAACATCTTGAGCTCTGCATGCCCCCTACTGTTTCCATTTTGTAAAACTATATTTGAAAACCAGCATGTAGTCCAACAATTGAATTACAACCATGGCATTAAGCTGCAGGTTGGCAGTTGTCCAATATCAATGCAAGTGGTTACTCTAGGGCAAGCACATCTAATAAAGTGCAATTTAGCATACCGTTCAAATGAATACAGACTTTGCAGGCCTTTGACTGAAATTCAGACTAAAGATTAAAAAGTAACACTGGCACTAGCTATAAACACCAAGGGGAAGAAAAATTTTCCCCAGAAAAATGCAGTTATAGAAATAAAGTTCCTCTGAGTAGGAAAAATGTTGTATTAATTGGAAGTGTATTATTAATAATTATCACAAAATATCTATGTTTATAGGTCACCAAATGAAGTGTATTTTTATGCAAATACATTCATAAACTCAGTCTTTAAAAAATGACAGATATGCCTATCTTTATCAGCATATCATGCTAAAGGGAAATTTAAGGGAATGCTGTTCTGTTTTTCAGAAAATCAAAAGTTAAAAGATCATTTGTGGGATGAGCCATCTGGTGGTTATTCTTAAAACTGTCTGAATGCCCCAAAGTGAACCTGAAATAGTAAGATGGAAAAACAATCCAAGGTTAAACAAGATGTTAGTTTTTACAAGCAAAATATTTTTTAAATGACGTGAAAATAAGAAAAAACACTTAGAATTCATTTGTATTTGAAAGTTGCTTTGTCTTGTGGATTCTACTGGAAATAAATTTAAAAATTTCTTGAGATTTTTAATACCATGCTGTCAGTATTTGTTTGTTTTGTATATGGTACTCCTTTAGTGCTGATGTATTTCTGTCATTTAGTGTCATTTCTCCTGTTTCTGATGTGGGAATTTTATTTTAGTAAAAGTAACTTTTCATTTTAGCTTTATTTCTTATTTTCCCCTCTGAATGGGGTAGAAATGTACTAGTTACTTATAAACCTTTATGTATTTAAGCAACAGAGGGGAGAAATGAAAATAATAAAGATATATTGAGACATGGTACTTGACATAGTCAAATACCATGCTAAGCACTTTCACCTATAATATGTTATTTAATTCTCACAACCCTTGAAGTGATAGTATCGCTCCCATTTTATAGATGAGAAATTAGGCTCAGTAAAGCTAAATAAGTCATGTAAGGCCACACATTACTGAGTGACTAAAACTCAGACTTTGGACTCTAATTTCAGAGCCCTCCACAATAGCATATTGGTATTGTCATCATAAATCCTGTCACTTATGGACTGTTTTCTATATGCCAGGCATTGTGCAAAGTACTTCATCTATTATCTTACAAAGCTCTACTGCATCCTGATGAGATAGAGATTAATTATTGTTCTTATTTTATGTATGGGAAGCTACCTTAAAGAGATTAAATAACTTGCCCATGATATCACAGCTACTAAGAAATGCACTACATATTTGAATCCAGGTTTTTCTGATGCAAAGCTCAAACTCCTAACCAATTATGCTCCATGTAGTAAAATTATGTATAATTGTCAGGGCTTAGTTCTGATTTCTGAAAGTAGTCTTTGGTTTCTAATACAACTTTCTTTCAAAATAATTCTGTCTTATATTTTGATATTTAACATTTACAAAGCATTTGCCTGTATGTTATTTCTTTTGATTTATAAGCTATATTCTAAGGTTTATAGGGAGGGTAATATTCACATTTTTCTGATAAGATAGGTTCAGAGAGATCAGGTTTGTGTCAGCACTTCAGCATAGGTCACCATTCTATACTGCCCTAGAATTAGTGGCCAATTTGACAACGTAATTTTGGAAAACAAAGTAGACCTTGCCCTGATTATGGTTTTCATATTTTTTATAATTGTTACATCCTTCCTCTCTTTTGTCAACTGATTTATTATTTCCTTTTTTTAATGTTATATATGTTTGCATTTTATGTTTCTCTGTCTATTCATCTCTTCCCCGCTTTACCTTCTTTTCCTCTTTTTTTTTTTTTTTTTAAACATTAGGGCAAAAACAAGAGGAGCCCTATCTGATAAGTATATTCCCTTACCATTTACTAAAACTCAAACCTAACTAATGTTAATTTCCATTAGTTTTACTGTGAAGCAAGATCTTTTGGTAAACAGCTTTTGTCAGCCAGTTTTGTTCTGCTACCCATTGTCTAGAAGTAGAAGTGTCCTAATTTTTTGGAGAACACCCATTTGGTAAAAAAGAGGGAATTCAGAACTCAAGAATGTTCATTGTAGACATAAGGCAATTATTAATCAGTGCTTCTACACAGTCTGTATTTCAAATCAGATTCTTTTAGATCACTTGTTAGTATAGATACATGTATACTAGTCATGCCTTTTATAAAGGTACCACGGTTGTGGTCTTCCTGATGTGACAGTACAAGTATGTGTTGATCATGGGTAAACTATGAATATTTTCTCCTGAGTAAGTCTGGCATGATTGAAATAATTTTTCTTGAGATCTGAACATTCTAATTGGTGTTAATAGAAAAAGTTTCAGTTTTGCACTTATAGTTTCCTATGCTAAGGCCTCTGCAAATGTAGAGATGTGTTTGAGGAATCATTATTTTGTAATGGGTTCTTCTTTTTCTCAAAGAGGTGCTGTGTTTTGAAAGTTGAGTTTCTTTCTAACCACGGGAAAATTTGATTTGGTCGAAGGCATAGTTCTATATCATATTTTTATGGTATAGGGTAATAGATTGATTTTCTTATCAGGCTTATAAAACATAGCCAGATAAGAAAAATCAGGGAATGTAGACCTGTATAGACCTGTATGTGGTCAGTCTCTATGAGGAAGTAGACTGTAGCAGCACATTCAAACTAAGAACAAGAATGACTCCTCCTAAAATGATGGAAGAAACAGTGCCTTCAGCTGGATTCCCCGTCTATCCAATCTTAATTTCTTGTTGATTATCTCCAAGGAGTAGGTATTTTTTCTGGGTTTGGCCTTCAAAAGCACTCTTCTGATACTTTTTTTTGGAAGGTAAAGTAGTAAGAAGTCTTTCATAGTGCTTATTAATTTTTTTTTTTTTTTTTGGCCACTCCTCTAAGTTTTTAAATCCTCCCTCTGCTCTTAACTCTCTACTTTCAACTTATCTGCATCCTTCAGCCAGAGCAAGTCTGAATTACTTTCGGGAACATTAAGATTTACTTAGGTTTGAACCCTATTTGTCCTTTTATATGGTCAGAGCAGCTATCTAAGTAGCTAGTTCCTGTTACAACTCAGTTGGTGTTCCAGCAAAATCTGTAGAAATTCTGCTTTCAGCACTAATCTCCTTTTCTTCTCTGACAATATAGCAATACTTGGCAGGCAGTGTGGTGTAGGGGAAATGAGACAATGTATATGGTTTTTAGACATTCAGCAAATGACAGTAGTAATAGTTGTTATCGTGGAAGATGGTATTAAGAGCAGTGACTTTGTGGGGGGGGCGACGGGGTGGCTCAGTCGGTTAAGCATCTGCCTTCAGCTCAGGTCATGATCCACGACTTCCGGACTTCTGGGATAGAGCCCTGCGTCAGGCTCCCTGCTCAATGGGGAGTCTGCTTCTCCCTTTCCCCCTGCCCTTCCCCTGCTCCTCTCTCTCTCTCTCTTTCTTGCAAACTCTCTCTCAAATAACATCTTAAAAAAAAAAAACAAAACAGTGACTTTGGGTTCAGATCCTGGCCCCAACACTAAATGGCCGTATACTTGAAGGCTAGTTATTTAACTACTCAATGCCTCAGTTCCTCATCTGTAAAGTGGCGATAATGATAATAATAGCAGAGTGAAGGTTAGAGTACACATAAATGGAATGCAACTGTGCCTAGTACATAGTGTTAGCTCTGATGATGGCAGCCTCTTCTCTCTAGAACCCTTACTCAGGATCATTGCATTTTTGTTACTAAAATTTCTGGTTTACATTTCTCCTGACTGATCTTCCACCTCCTGACATAGTCATATACAATCTGCCTACACCATTTGCCCAAATGGACTGAAAGGTCCATCTGCCTTGAGATGGGGTTTAGTTTTCTCTGTTTTAACATTTAAAAAAAATTTTAATTCCAGTGTAGTTAACATACAGTGTTATATTCATTTCAGGTGTACAATATAGTGATTCAGCAACTCCATATATTACTCAGGGTTAATCAAGATAAGTGTACTCTTAATCCCTGTCACCTATTTCACCCCCCCCCCACGCCCCTCTGGAAACCATCTCTGTTCTCTATAGTTAAGAGTCTTTTCTTGGTTTGTCTCTTTTTCTTTGTTCATTTGTTTTGTTTCTTAAATTTCACATATGAGTGAAATCATATGGTGTTTGTCTTTCTCTATCTTATTTCACTCAGCATTATACTGTCTTGATCCATCCAGGTACAGTTTTTATCTTGCTAAATTTCCTTGAAAATCTTGATTTTCAACTGAAACACTTATTAGGTGCATATGTAATAATGTGATACTCCTTGTAACTTGTCTGGTGGTGGGTTTAAGTCTGCCTCTCAAACCATAATTATATTTCAAAAATACGTGATTTAATCTTAGGGCCAGTATGTCTTCATTCTCTTTGTGAAAGAAGCAATGATTTGTACTTATATGGAAAATAAAATGAAACTTAATTTGGGAAATCTTTCCATAAATCTTTCATTATCAAGAATTTACCATCTCTTTTGGAAAGCCAGTCTGTTAAAAGTGGGTTATAATTGTTATTAATCTCTCTCATTAACAAATGTCATGGAGGCATGCACAGTACAGATAACACTGACCATCTGGGCCCAGCAGGGCCACTGACTAACATGGCTAAATCATTTATCACTCCTGGAAATTGGAATATATAATGCAGGGGAAAATTTGATTTTTCCTATTGAAATGATTAAAAAATGTGATTTTTTTTTTTGGTGCAATAAATGATAGATAATTTAACGAATATTCTATTAGGCATACTTATTAAAATAGATAAATCTTAAACTTACATTTTTAAAGTATCTCTGGTTTTAAATTACTGTTTAGATTTTGATAATTGAATTTCTGAAAACTTGAATCTTATATCTTTGTCTTAACAGAACAATGAAAATGAAACTGCCCTGCACTGTGCGGCTCAATACGGACACTCAGAAGTAGTTGCTGTTCTCCTAGAAGAGCTCACTGATCCTACCATCAGGAACAGTAAGCTAGAAACACCTTTGGATCTGGCAGCACTCTATGGGCGACTTAGGGTGGTCAAAATGATCATCAGTGCACACCCTAACTTAATGAGCTGCAACACTAGAAAGCACACGCCGCTCCACCTCGCTGCTCGCAATGGTCACAAAGCAGTCGTTCAGGTGCTATTGGAAGCGGGAATGGATGTGAGCTGTCAGGTGAGTCTTCTTTTATGCTTTAAAAGTGATGATGCTCTTGCTTTGCTTTGAGATACAGACATTAAAACTTATATGTAGAAATCTTTTCATTTTTAATTAAATTGTCCACAAATACTTTTATAACTGTTAAGTTCAAGATGCTGTGCCACACACTGCTGGGAAATATGAAGAGCCATAAGGCATAATTTCTAACCTCATTCTAATTTTAGGGCTTTATGAATGAAAAATTATTATTAGGAGGCTGTTGTGTGTGGTATCATTAGTAATTGTTCCCTCCCAGTGTCAGGCACACAGCTTGACATACACTAGGAATCCAGTCAGAGTTGAATGAATTAAAGAATGAATCAAAATTCAACTTAATACTTTTGAGTATGTACTTAGTGTTTAATATGTTGACACATTTAGAATCCATTTTTAACAGCCCTCCTGTGGGATTAAGAGCTACTAAGTTCCAGTTAAGAGATGAGGAATCAGATTCAAAGAGTTAACAAAGTTGCCTAAGGATGTATAGCTGATAAACCTAGAATATGAATTTACACTTACTGATTAAAATCCAGGCCTCTTTACACAATAGTGAACTGTCTATACATGATTAATGAAGGAAAAATCACTAAGGGCAATCAGAAGGAATTTTACTGGAGAGGTGTGATTTGAGTTGAACTTTGAAGTGTGGATAACATTTGGAAAGGTTTCTCCACAAGGAAAGGGCAACCTACTTTTTTATTTTTTAAGGGCAACCTACTTTTATTATCTGTTTCAAGTTAACTACAATTCCAAGGTTAACTTTTTTTTTAACTGTTTTTTCCTTTTATTACTGTTTTTTGTCTCCCAAGTCAGTGGCAGCATTCTTATCTTCCAGAGACCCTTTTGGTTCCTATCAGATTGTGTCCTTCTCCCTTGTGTATTAGTAAGCTATTGCTGTATAACAAACTATCCTGAAACTTAATGGCTTAACACAGTAATACTTATTTAGCTCATAATTCTGTGGTTGGTGATTTAATGTGAGCCTCACTGGGTAGTTCTGTCTTTGCTAAGTTCTCTCATGTGTCTGGGGTCAATTAGAAGTCAGTTGAGTGGCTCTGCTGTAGAGATTGACTGGATATTGCCTGGGATAATGGGGAGGTTGCCATGTGTCTTTCATGATCCAGCAGGCCACCTTGGGCTTGTTCACATGACAGTGGTATGGTTCTGTGTGCGTGCATGTGTGCACATAAGAGACAGAAGGAGGGAGGGAGGGAAGAGGGTTATACAAAGTCTCTTGAGGTCTAGGCTGGGAGCAAGCATCCTGTCTTTTCTGTAGTGTTTGATAAGCCAGCATGTCACAAAGGCAGCCTAAATTCAAGGATTGGTAAAACAGATTTTACCTCTTAATTAGAAGAGGTTGTGAACTGTTAAAGGGGTACAAATACCCAGAGGGAACAAATGTGTTCAGCTTTGCAACATTCCAAATGTTGTTAGTGCTCAAAACTGTGGGGTTACTTTTCCTAGGAATTGTTTAGAGGTTGGAATTTTGTTTCTCCTTTGTTTTCCACTGAAGTTTTAAAAATCTTAGGCCTTATAAAATAAAATAAAATAAAATAAAATAAAATAAAAGCCTTAGACCTTCTCATCCTACATTTCAGGCTGGTACCCTGAAACAGACTTTTCGTTGGAGCTTTGCCTGTCTTATTTAGCTATTTAGGTCTTTATAAAATCTTTTCTTAATTTTTTATTTATTCTACTTTCACAGCCTTGAAAATAAACACAAGAATTTTTTCTAGTTCTCATGTTAAAAAAAAAAACAATTTTCCCCTCAATTAAAATGAGATAGATACATATTTACTATTTTAAGTGACTCACAAAGTTACTGTCTTAAAGTGTGTTTAATGATAAGCTAGATGTTTATTGTCTGAATGTTGAATTTCTCTAATCTAGATTTACTGCTTTAATAAAACTTCTGGAATTTTTTTTTAAAGATTTTATTTATTCATTTGAGAGAGAGAGAGAGCGTGCACAAGTGGTGGGGGAGGGACAAGCAGACTTCCCACTGAGCAGGGAGCCCAAAGCGGGCTCAATCCCAGGACTCCAGGATCATGACCTGAACCAAAGGCAGACACTTTACCAACTGAGCCACCCAGGCGCCCCAGACACTTCTGGAATATTTCTAAACTTGATGGCACAGAGTACTTCATAACCAAGGACTTCACTATGACTGAGATCAATAACTCACTTCATGTCCATGGCCTAGATCTTTTTATATTTTTTACTAGATGACATGGCCAGAAGAGAAAGAGTCTGGCTTCAATTTTATGTATGTATATGGTACATCTTTTTTATATAAAATACTACTTACTATATTATTTATGTTTTTGGAGAATTAAAGATAAGTAAGATCTCTGCCCAGAATTTAGTGGAGGATACAAAGACTTGCAAGAATACCTCCTATATACGACATACTAAAATAAAGAGTAGGGCAAAATGCTCTGGAGAGGTCAGTGAATAAAATATAGATTGAAAGAGGGAGGAATTGAAGAGACATAGAGTAATATTTGAAGAGGAGCTTGATGGCTTTAGGACTTTGCATTTAGGTATAACTTAGCTTGCAGATATGCATTATTTGGCTAAAAGAGTATTTTAAAATATTGAATTTGAATGCTTTTAGATGGGGTATATACCTTCCAAGGTCCCAACCTCTCTCTCCCTCTTTCTACCATCTTCTATCATTGCCAGATTTGTTCCTTTAGGTGTTCTACTTTGCCGCAATAGCATTTGGGTTTGTTACTCATATATCAGATGAAAGGAGCAAAATATGTTTAGACCACTTTGAACACTTATCAGAAGCATCAGGGCTGGTACCTGAGCAGGGTGGGCAATGTTTTGTTATTTATACTCACTCTATGATGTCATCTTGAAGGTTTCCAAGAATTAGAACTGACAACATATTCTAAAATATATCTCAATGAATTGAATCTTCTAGTATTTAGTTAGCCTTAGTTGATGTTTTGCTTTTGTTATTATGCTTTATTTATAGAAAACATGCATTTTTAAAAATTTGTTTCATTCCCTTTTTTGGGTCAGTGTTTAATTTTATTATGGAATTCAAATGAACTGTCACCAAGTTTGCCCATCACATTCACTGCAGAGTTGTTGGGTTTTGTTTTGTTTTGTTTTGTTTTTTTTGAGAGGGGGAGAGTGGGAGCGGAGGGGCAGAGGCAGGAGGAGAGAGAGAGAATCTCAAGCAGGCTCCAAGTGGAGCCTGATGTGGGGCTTGATCTCACTACCCTGAGATCGTGACCTGAGCCGAAATCAAGAGTCAGACACTTAACCAACTGAGCCACCCAGGTGCCCCTGCTGCAAATTTTTTTAATATGAAATTTAAAGTAGAAATTTGTTGATATTCTTACTGGGTAAGAGGGAAGAATCAGGCAGTAACCTTAAATTGTTTCAGTGGCTTTAATATTCATTAAATTGTTGTAGTTAACCAGTTGGAAATTAGCAGTATTAAAAATAATCCCATTTGGTAAATTATAGCAATACAGATTTAGACTTTAGACTTTAATTACATTCAAATCATTATAAATAATTCTTTAAAATTTAGAAATGACTTTAGAGGATTGTCTTTTTTTCTTATAATTGCAAATGTTTTAAAATGTTTAATTTATGTTTTTTCTGTATAAGTTTTGGTTTCTGCTTCATTTCTCTTGGAGCAGTTTTGAATTATAACACATATTTGAACTAATGAGAAAAATAATTTAATTCCTGCTTAGGTGAATTTCATATTATATTTATGTATAAACCTGTTAGTCTTAAAGGATTTCTTAATACAGAGAATCCATCATATTAAGATATTAAGAAAATGGGTTTTAATTGGCAAGATCCTCTTGAAATTAGTAATTACTTCTATGGATTTCAAACCTGATTTGGGTAAGTAGGTAGTGATGGTGTCTTTTTATGCTAATGCTTTAAATATGTTTCTTATAAGTTTCTCTTATTAAAATTTAAAAAGTTAAAGTACTAGCAAAACATTAAGCCAATTGGATTTTATTTGAATATTAAAAGAAATGAAACTAAAATTATAGAAAATTAATAATGAAGAGTACAAGTTCCCATCCTAGGAGCTGTTAAGATGTAAAGCCGAGTAAGGTACCATTTTTGTTCTCTAAGTGCTTCTAGTGGAGAAATATGTGCTTAAATGGATAGATTACATTTTAATAATCCATTCACTCCTTCTTCCCTAGATGATTATTTAAAATTTCTCCTTTCTTCCCAAAACTTTAACATTTCCTCCCTGTTATCACTCTGTGATCATGACTTTGCTTTACTTCACTGAGAAAACAGAAGCAGTCATGTATTTGTACTACCACATTTGCCAGTGGATGTGTATTTGCTTTCCTGCCTGGTGCTTTAAATGAACTTTGGTTTATTCCTAAGGCTGACTCCTCCTCTACTTGTACACCTGATCCTCCCCTTAAAATACTGTGCATTTTCCCGCTCTCAACTGCATCACTCCCATAAGGACACAAAGATGTTATAATATTTCCCATCTTTAAAAAAAAACTCTCTCTTGAACCCACATTTCCCTCTAGCTCTTGTTTCCTTTCTCTAATCCCTTTCATAACAACATATTGAGAAAGAGTTGTTTTTACTCATTACATCATATTTCTTTCCCTCATTCTCTCTTGAAACCATTCCAGCTCCCTCAGTCTATTAAAAGTCCTTGTTTTTCCCTTTGATGAAGGGGACTAATGGCTTCCATATTGTTAGAGCCAATAGTCAATTCGATTAATCATCGGCATTGACAAAGTACATCTCCTTCCTCTTTGAAACACTTTTTTCTTTTGACATCTGAGTCACCATTCTCTCTTGCTTCTCTTCTCCTTGGTCTTACTTCAGATGGGGTAGAGTCTAAGACCCTTGAATGCCTTCCATTTAGCCTTGGAGCTAGATAAATCTATCAGGCCTTACAAACCTCTTATCCACAGGAGTTGTTCAAGAATTAAATCTTTCTGTTTTCTGTTCTTTTTTGTAAAGTCGTACCTCCCTCTCCTGAGCCAGACTTTATTTCATTAGATCTTTACATTAGAACTCTGTGAACTGCTGTAATAGTTAGCTGTTGCCATTGCCACAATACTGCCATACAACAAACACAGAAATCCCAGTGGCATACAGTAATAAGCAACAGCATTTTTTTCCTCACTGACAAGTTTGTAGGTCATATGGGGAAGCTCTACTTCATGCTGTAAGTTTGTCTTATCTGCTCTGCTTTGTGTATCTATTCTTTTTCTCCTGGGACTAGCTAGGGCATGGCCTAAGTAAGCCCAACCAACTAAGCACATTTTGGGCCTCTGCTTTGTATCATGTATCATGTATGTGCCATACAATGCCTAAAGGAACTTACAAAGCCAAGTCCCAAATCAAGGGGTGGGGAAATACACTCCACCTGCGTAAGTGGAAGGAACTGCAGCCAAATGACAAAGAGCATATGAAAGGCGGGCAGAGTAGTGTAATCTGTCTCATCCACATTCCATGGTTCTTATCTTCCTTGCTTCCTAGTGGACTTCATCCAATCCTTTGACTTCAGATGACATCTTTGACAAGAACAAAGTTTATTTACTCCTCTTGCACCTTACCCTGAATTCTATATTCGGTACATAATTGCCTACTGCACATATCTACTGGATGATAGTGAGCATCCAAACATTTCCAAAACTGAACATTTAGCTTCCATAACCCCTTTCCCCAGGTTTGCCCATCTTCCAGTCTTTCCCATTTTAGCAAATGGCATTACCATCCTGCTGGTTGTTTAGTCGCCAAACTTCAGGGTTTCTTTCATATTTTACATTTAGCCCCTCAGCAAATCCTATTGGCTTTGTGTTCTAGAATTTCACTACTTTTCATCCTCTCCACTATTACCTTAAATTTACATTGGAACTTAGCTTAAATCCTGCACATCTCCTGCCTCCAACCTGGTTTCCCTTCTTTTTCCTTTTCCTCTGTATTAGTCTGCTCAGGTGACCATAACAAAATCCCATAGACTGGGCAGCTTAAACAACAGACATTTATTTTCTCACAGTTCTGGAGGCTGGAAAGTCTAAGATCAAGATTCTGGCAGATTCTGTTCGTGGTGAGAGCTCTCTTCCTGGCTTGTAGATGGCTGTCTTCTTATTGTGTCCTCAAATGGCCTCTGTGCACAAACAGAATGAGAGAGAGAGAACTCTTATAAGGACACCAATCCCATGACATAGGTTCCTACCCTTATGACCTCATTTAACCTTAAATACCTCCATAAAGGCCCTATCTTCAAATACAATCACACTGTGGGTTAGAGTTTCAACATATGAATTTTGGGAGACATTCAGTCCATACGGATTCCTTTCAATCTGTTTTCAACAAAGCAGCCATTAGACTAAACCAGATCATATCACTTTTTTGCTCAAAAAACCTCTAGTGGTTTTCCATCTCACCTGGAGCAAAAGCCAGATTCCTCACAGTGGCTGACAGTTGTCTTATACCACCCAGTTCCACTGTCTCTCTGACTCCTCTGCCATTTTTACTTAGCTTTAGCTATAGGGGCCTCATTGCTCTTGCTGGAACATACTCGGTAAGCTTCTCCCTCAAGACCTTTGCTTTACTAACCCACATGACTTCCCCCTGTGCTTTCTTCAGGTGTCTGCTCAAATGTTACCTTAGTAGGGAAGCCTTCCCTGACCTGTCTCACTCCCCACCCCAGCAACTTCTTTTCCTTCCCTTAAACTGAAAACTCAGCTTCCCTATAAGGGTACCATATTCCCACCAGCCATTTCAGGCCAGGCTACCAGGCACTATGCTACATGAATAAGAAAAATATGTTCTCTGTCCTCATGGAGTTGAGTGACTAGTAGGGAAAACAGGAAGTAAAAACATAAACAAAAATTACAAATTGTGATAGTGCCATAAAGGAAATACCCTGGTTGCTGTGATTTTTGAATGAAGGGATAGGGAGGTCTCTTTTAGGATGTGCCACTTAAATGGCGCTAGCCTCAGAGAAGTGAGAGATATGGCGATGGAAGCAGATGGGTTTATAAGAAAGAGAATATATAGAGAGAAAGGAAGCTGAATAAAGAATACTCAGAATTTCTGGAAAAAGAGATCTATAAGAAAACAGTGGTAAGAAGGGTGCCAAGATAGTACAGTTACATGTAATCAGTTCATTCATTTACCATGTATTTATGGAGTGCCTGCTTTGTGCCAGGCATTGCCTACTATGTGCCAGAGAATATGGTAGTAACAAAATAGATAGAAAATTTTCCTAGAGAAGGGAAGATGAAGTGTGGAGTAAAGAAAAGTAAGATATGAAATAGGAGCTTGAAGTCATATCAGGGTCACATGAAATTTCTTTGGTTGGCTGTTTTATGGCTGGATTGTGGAAGAGTTTGTATTTTTATGGAGGGTGCAAGGATCCAATGAAGAGACTGAAATTGAAGATGCAAGAAAAATAATGAAGATATTTCATGAAATTCAAGAAGAAGCAGGAAGTGATAAGAGCACAAGTAGAGGATTAGTTTTTTTTTTTTTATTTAAAGATTTTATTTATTTATTCATGAGAGACAGAGAGAGAGAGAGAGAGAGAGAGAGGTAGAGGGAGAAGCAGGCTCCCAAGGAGCAGGGAGCCCGATGTGGGACTTGATCCCAGGACTCTGGGATCATGACCTGAGCCGAAGGCAGACGCTTAACCATCTGAGCCACCCAGGCACCCGAGGATTAGTTTTAAGGAGGAGAATGGATGCTTCCTCTGAGACAGAAGTGAAGGAAGAAAGGATAAAGACAGAGGCTGGGCATCCCTAGTTGAATAGGAGGAGAGGTCTTTTGAAGAGGAGGAATGTTATTTCTGAATTATTTGAAGACATATTTATTTCTCTTGTGCCATTTCCCCTCCAATCTAAACTTTCTTATAACATTCAGCTGTTCTTCACATGAAGTTTTCCTCAGTCTTTTGTCATTTGGAACCCTCTTTTCTGGGCACATTCCAGTCTGTCAGTGTTCCTGTAAAAGTTTATTACCTACAGTTGAATACAATACTCCAGCTATAGGCTAGCTAATGCAGGATACACAAGAACATTTGCCTCCCAGCTTGTTCAGAAATCATGTATTTGTTTATAAAGGCTAGGATGTTCTTATCTTTTATCCTAAGACATGCCCATAGGGCTAATTGGTCCTAGCTAGGGTGCCTGGGGTTGTTACTGCTGAGTTAAATGCTATTCTAATTGGCTTTCTTTATCTCCATTGAGGTTATCTGTATTCACTGGCTCTTATTTCTTATAATAGTTAGGGGTCATGATTCTCAAAGTTTTCATCTCCACTGGTACCTGTGCTCTATTTTCTCTACTGATCATCACCACAATCTTACTTTATATCTTGTCATCTTTGTTCTGTTTCCTCCTTTAATAAAGAATTGGTCTTCCTTTATCTGGTCACTCTCTTTTTCAAGTTCAGGAGGACTATATTAGAGGGGTTAAATTCAGAAGGGGGAACCAGTGCAGGCAAGCTCCGATATTGCTACATCCCTTTTCTATCTGTTGTTTTGACAATCTGGTGGAATACATAACCCAAGGAAACATTTTAAAACACCTTGAAATTCTGGATAAAGTATAACAAAATTTCTTTATATGCATGACTGAACTTCCACAGAAGCCACTGAAATACATAGGGCTAAACACAAAAAGGAAGCTAAAACCCAGGGCTTTAAAAGAGGGTCTCCCTCTTTCCTATTACTTGTCTTCCCCCCCCCCCCCCAGCTTTGGTGTTACTGAGACTTGACTTTAATAGACATTTCCAATCAATAAGAGACTTTTTTTGTTGTTTTCATCAGCAGTTCAGCTATTAACATTACTGTGTATATCATTTCATTTCTTCTCTCTCAGCTGGTTTCATTACAACTTGTGTTCAGAGGTGTTTTTTCCTTAGCAGTGCTGAGATGTGAGTGCTTTGTATCTCATTAGTGGATAAATTTTGAAGTGTTACTGTATTATCAGCTGTGTAACTGTTTGGTCTGTCTTGGAAATGATTAATTAAAAAAATGGAGAAGTTTGATCCATGAGAAAAGCAGGACCAAAATCCTGGGGGTTGAGAGGATTTGAGTTCACCTATTTTAGTGTTATTTCTTTGTATACATTCAACTTGCTTGTTGAATATTTTGAACTAAATATTATTTCATGAGAATACAGTTTTTCAAGATTTGGCCAGTTATGGATTATGGAATTGGGGTAGAGAGCTGAGATGAACAGAAGGGTACAAATTTGAATGAGGATAGTACACACAGACTCAAGGTAGGGTATAGTAAACTGGAGGATATTATGGAATTAACCTGTATTTTGATAAGAAAAAGTCCATACATAGATTTGACATATTTAAATTCTGTACTATTTATGATAATACTGTGATAGCAAGAAATGGGTCCTGATACCACTGTTAACCTTAAATTTATGAGAACAATCCATTCCATCCTCATGTTCTCTTAGTAATAAGATAATGACATCCACCAGGCTAAAAATATGTTTATCATCTGCTAACCTTTTCTAGTTTTATTTAAGGGTTCAGTGTCTCCTTATCTACTGTATAAAAATACTAGTTCTATTTAACCTTACCTTTTTTTCTTGGAATAATGTAAAGGAGATTATCTATGTATACACACACACTATACATAATTTATATAGTTATATATGATTTAAAACATATGTATGTTTCACATATATAAAACATTACATATGTATGTAATTTTAAAATATTAACATTGAGGTTTTTAAGAAATAAGTTTCTAATTATTTTTTTATTGATAATGACAGTATTTTTCATTATTTTATAGGTTAACAAAATACTTTTTGAGTCTTATTTGTTGTTTATCTTGTTTAGCCCTCCCAATGACCCTACCAAGTTTTTAATATTTTCTTTATTTATAAGGCTATATCAGTTTTCAGAGATACGAAGTGATTTCCCCAAAGTTGTATAGCAGCTGAAAGCCAAACTGCTATTGGGACCCAGGTCTTCTACATCTGTTTCCTCTAGAAGAATTGTTTATTTATGGTGAAGATTATATAATTTCATTTCTTAGAATAGTCCATTTCAGTGTCTGAAGTGCCCACTCTTTTGTATCAGAGTATCTAGGAAACCAAATTAGTACAAAAAAGTAAACATTGTTATATTTTTAAATAGTGTGTTTAGACTTAGCCTTCTCTTAATCATTCTCTTTATTTAACATTATTAGTTCTTGCACCTCAGGTCCTTTTTCCTGAATTAAATCTTATGGGAGTTCTTTCAGTAAGGATCTGTAGTAACCACTTATTATTTAGTCTGTCTGAAAATGTTTTTTTTTAATTTTTTGTTATGTTAATCACCATACATTACATCATTAGTTTTTGATGTAGTGTTCCATGATTCATTGTTTGCGTATAACACCCAGTGCTCCACGCAGAACGTGCCCTCTTTAATACCCATCACCAGGCTAACCCATCCCCCCACCCCCCTCCCCTCTAGAACCCTCAGTTTGTTTCTCAGAGTCCAATATTTCTCATGGTTCATCTCCCCCTCCGATTCTGCCCCTTCATTCTTCCCCTCCTGCTATCTTTTTTTTTTTTAAACATATAATGTATTATTTGCCTCAGAGGTACAGATCTGTGATTCAACAGTCTTGCAGGCTTCACAGCGCTCACCATAGCACATACCCTCCCCAATGTCTATCACCCAGCCACCCCATCCCTCCCATCCCCCACCACTCCAGCAACCCTCAGTTTATACACACACACACACACACACACACACACACACACACACACACAAAACACACAATGGAATATTATGCAGCCATCAAAAGGAATGAGATCTTGCCATTTGCAACAACATGGATGGAACTGGAGGGTATTATGCTGAGGGAAATAAATCAATCAGAGAAAGACATGTATCATATGACCTCACTGATACGAGGAATTCTTAATGTCTGAAAATATTTTTATTTTGTTCTCATTCTTAGAGGATAGTTTTCCTGGATATAGAATGCTAGATTGGTGTTATTTTCTTTTGACACATGAAGGTACTTTCTTCTGGCTTTATTGTTTTTGTTGAGAAGTCAGCTGTTGATCTAATTATTAATTATTTTAAGATCATTAGTTTTTTCTCTTGTGATGTTTTTAAGATACTCTATCTTAGGTTTTCTGTAGTTTCACTGTAATATGTTCGCAATGTATTCTTCTCACTTATCTTGCTTGGTATTCCTAGAATTGAGTATTAGTATCTCATCAATCCTGGAAAGTTTTTAGCCATTGAATTACTTATCCCCATCCTCTCCTAGAACTCTGATTAGACATATGTTGAGTCTTATTCTGTCCTTTCACATTTTCAATCTTTTGTTTCTTTAAACTGCATTATGTACTTAAAAAAACATTCATCATCCAGTTCAATACTTGTTTTTCCAGCTCTGTTTTATCTGTTATTAAGCCTTTCCATTTAAAGCGTTATGTTTTCCATTTCTTAGAAGTACTGTCTAGTTCATCTTCAAATCTGGCCAATTTTGATTCTCCTCTTCTTTAGTTACATTTGATATCCTATTTTTGTTCTTTCATCTTACTGATCATATATATGTATTTTATATTCTGTAGCTGATCATCATATGACGTGAAGTTTTAATAGGTTTTATTCTTTTTTTGTTTCTATGAATTCTTTCTCATGGCTTGTTTTCTTTCATGTTCAGTGATTTCTGATTTTAAATTTGTGTTTCTTAGAGCTTGATCTATTGGAATTTTCAGAGGCCCAAGTTTAAAGTGTATTTTTTTCACAGGGATTTAGATTTGCTTCTGCTAAACATTTATATTTGCCTTGGTACTATACAAACCCAGGATCACTTTTTTCTACATTTTTGGCTCAGGATCGGAGGGTTGGGGGAGTATAGAGAGTGTGTAATTTTGGCCCCAAGTCCATGTGAGGGCAGAACTGTGGTTTGAAATTTTTAGGGGAGTTGTTATTTTTGCTGCTCTACTCCACTTAGAACTAAGATCGAGATAGACATTTTTAATTTCTCCCTCTGTGCAAGACATTTAATTTTTTTATTTAATTGATTATTTTTTTAGTTTTTCTTGTTATTATTTTTTACTGAGGATGTTGTTCTTGGGGAGTTTTAGATTTTTTTTTCTTTTTGAAGTAATCTCTACACTTTATCTTAGGGCTAGAACTCATGACCCTAAGATCAAGAGTTGCATGCTGTACCTACTGAGTCAGCCAGGTGCCCCTGGGAGTTTTAGATTTTTGCAGGTGTCCTTCATCTACCTTCTCAGCTTGCTTGGGTTTCTTTGTCTTCTTCCCTCCTCCCACTTTCTCCTTGAGTAGCTGGCTAAAGCCCAGGCATTAGTCTGCCAGGATTGGCAGATTCCCTGGAACAGTTTTCTGTTCCAGTACTAAAACCCTGGGTTCATAGTTTCTGTCTCCACTTCTCTCCCCCAGGCTCTGAGGAATTCTATTATTTTTCCTTTTCATCACTGTATTTAAAACATTGTTTAGTTTTTCAGAATATTTAAGGTATGCCATCCCAGGAAGAGTTTTTCTAACATATACTCCAAAATTTTTTAAGAATGGAAGGAAATCAAATTAGTAATCAGAAAGTTGGTTGAAAAACACAATGAGAGTAAAAAGAATTAGATTATTTCAAGGGATATTTTTCAGAGAATAAAAGAAAAATAAAGTATTTGTGCCCTATATTGAGATTATTTTTTAAGGAGCTGGATAAATTTCCACAGTTTATTTTCCCTTCTGCACACCGCTATATATTTATAAATTAGTATTTTTATTTCCATTTTGTTTAAGATTTATCCATCTGTTCTAGTGAGGGGGGTAGTGGCAGAGGGAGAGAGAATCTCAAGCAGACTCTGCATGGAGCGTGGAGTCCAGTGCAGGGCTGGATTTCATAACCCTGAGATTACCACCTGAGCTGAAACCGAGAGTCCAGTGCTCAACCGACTGCGCCACCCAGGTGTCCCTTATTTCCACTTTTATTAGTGTCTATACATATTATGACAGTTGAAATTTAAGTCAAATACATTTCAGTCATGCCTTCTTTAAAAATAAATTTAGATCACATTGATCCTCTGTCTCCTTAATAATGCATTTATAAGCCATTTTAGATTGGGTTAATTCTACAATAGAATTTTATTGATTAACAAAGTTTTTACATTACATATTATTTTATGTTATTTTTACTTTGAATTGAGATTAGAATCCCACAGTAGAGATAAGTTTTAGTACAAGGGGACAGAATTGCTGTAATGACACTATTCAATGTAACACACATATCTGTGCACACATACTGAAGACGTAGACATTTGTTAAATTCTTGAGAGAAAAAGAAAAAAGTGAAAGAAAACACCTAGTGTTTGTAGATCTCAGAAAGCTGCTTCTTTGAAATTGTCCTTGATCCTTTTCAAGGCAGGAACCAATCTCTCCCTACATTACTTACAAATTCTTCCTTTCCATGCTATTTTTCCTCCTTGTTTACCTTTTGCCCTCAAAACAATTCTTAAATGTCTACATTTTCAAGGTACTTTAGTAGGCATTAGGGATACAATGATGAAAAAAAGGATGTGGTCTACATTTACACTAAACTTATAGTTTGTTAAGAGAAATAGACAATCAGATGACATAATGTAGTGTAAGTGCTATGATGAGGAAAAAATAGATTGATGTGGAATATACAGGAAAAGTGCTAGACCCAGGGCTAGCAATATCTTCTTAAATGAAATTATATTCAAGCTGAGATTTGACATATAGGTCAGTGTTTCTCAAAGTGTACTCCTAGACCCTCAGTATCACCTAGGAATTTGTTAGAAATGGAAAGTCTTGGCCTATCCCAGGCTGCTGAATCAGAAACTGAGAGTAGGGCCCAGAAATCTGGCTTGTCGGCTTTTGACAAGGTCTCTAAGGAATTTCAATTCATGCTGAAGATTGAGAACTAGTGGGTGGGTGATAGTGAGTTAGAGGGCTCAGGTTGGATCCCACCAGGTAGAGCGACTTCTGAGCAGATCTCTAGCGACTGAGACTAATGTGAAAAAGTTCAGTATGCCGGAAGCATAGGGTATCAGATCTGGAGGAGAGTTGGGGTGGACAGGAGAAAGTGTGGAGGGGAGAGCAGGGAGAAGATCATCCTGGTTTTGTAAACCATATTAAATTGTTTAGATTTTATTTATCATAAATATTACTTTGTACATCTATTTCTTCAAATAGAATGTGAATATACAAGGGTCAGCATCATATTTCTGTGCCTCAGAACACCCCTCAACTATTGTTGGCATATAATTGGTGTCTAATAAATGCATGCAATGTATGAATTGGGTGAAGTCAATGGATCACAAAAACTTCATGAGGTAGGCATTACTGCCTATTTTACACTTGAGAACAATCGAGTCTAAGAGAAGGTGAGTGACTTATCAACATAACAAGGTCAAATGGCTATTCAGAAGCCGAGGTGTTTTACAAATCCAAGCATTTGGATTTTGTTCTTAGAATCTCTTCTTTATTCCACAGTAACTTTCTGTCAGGGAGTGCTGAGATTACAGAGAATATGTACGGATATATAAAATCACATTTTTTTTTAACTTGTAAGCATTCCTAATGCAACTGTGCTTCTTTCTCTTTTCTCTTTTTCTTTTTTCTTTTCTTTTTTTTTTTTCCAGACAGAAAAGGGGAGTGCACTTCATGAAGCAGCTTTATTTGGAAAGGTGGATGTTGTGAGAGTTCTGTTAGAAACAGGTAACTATCCTGACTCTCCATGGAGCTTATTCTGCCAAATAAAATTTCTATTTCAGGAGTAGACAAAGGGAAATGGCACTTTTTTTTCCCATAATCACCCTTTTTACCTTTACTTCACATTGCAAATTTGTATTCATATCATATAGAATTGAGCTCAGTGTTTAGATAAAATTGGTATAAATATTCACCTTCCTTTACTCCATAGATGTGTCAGTAAAAAGCTCTTAGAAATTACAATTGTATACATTTAAATCGCATTGAGCTATATTAGAGACACTACCAGAAGGAAAAAGAATTCTCTGCCTTGTATAAGAGGGAGGAGCTGATCCTTATGAAGTTATGACAATTGCTTGGTTTATGAAAGAATATAATATTTCCCTAGGTTATTATACTGGGAACTATGGTAAACAGAAATTAGAGTTCTGTATCTTTAAGGTAAACTCACCTTGTTACTTCATCAACTGAGTAGCTATTGTTTGTAAGCAGTGATTTAAAGGGAATCTTTTAGAGGGAATGCTTTGAAGGAACAACAAAGTAGACTTATTTGTCTTCATATATATATTCTGAATGAAATGAAATAAAATTGAAACTGAGATTGGATTTTTTAGGATCAAAAAGTATGAGTACAGATTCATACTTGGAAACAATTGATGTGAGTCTTTTATGTTATGGACTACATTTAGTGTATTTATTTTCTGCTGTAAAAAAATGAAAAACATTGGCAGACTATTGCATATACAAAGTTAAAATTTCATGTACATTTAATTTTGACCACATAAGTGCTGGTCACACATTTTCTATACAGATTTAGGCAAATGCTTAATTCCTTACTGCAATGAACTAAGGTTTGAGGCCAGAATCTGAAAACTGGCTTTGTTTGCAGGTAGATGTTTGGAAAGTTTATAAACTTTCCTGGGGCAGTGAAAGCTATTTGCTACATTGAAATAAGTTCTTTAGTACATTAAGTATTTTTAGAATTAAAATAATTCCAAAGATGTTTTCGTTTACAAACTTCAAGAAGTGTGCTCACCAGGTAGATGATTAAGTATTGTTTACATTGAATATAATCTTGCATAAGTAAATATGAGATATTTGACTTTGTAGCTGGACAAATAATATTTGGGCAATAGTTCAGAATAATCATCCCTTTTCAACTTTTGTGAATACTCCAGTGTTTTAAGAGTGATACATTATTTTTTAAATTTTTTTACCATATTTTACAGAACCATTATTATACTTTGGGAATTGATATTCTAAAACAATAATATTTTTCAGCTTGGTAGTGTATCATTTAACTAGCTATAACCCAAACTAGCCATATTTATAAAAAACAGTCTTAATGATTGGGTCAGTGCCCTTGAAAAATTAATTCATTATCAAGAATGTTCCTAATATTTAGTAGCAGTAGACCCCCACCTTCTTTCTTACTAAAATCCTCTGTGTGTGTGTGTGTGTGTGTGTGTGTGTGTGTGTGTGTGTGGGTGTGGACTTAATTTTTTAAAAAATCATTTTCAGTGCTTGGTCTGTATATGTTTGATATTAGAGTGTTGTATATTGACAGTATCTGACACTTCAGTAGTGTACATTTAATGGGTTTTTCTTTTTCTTTCAGGAATTGATGCCAACATAAAGGATAGCTTAGGTAGAACTGTCTTAGACATTCTGAAAGAACATCCATCTCAGAAATCTCTCCAGATTGCAACACTCTTACAAGGTAAACAATATTGAATGATGGATGAGTTTGTCTTAAAGTTAAGATTAAATTAAATCTACCATTGTTTTCTCTTGAGCTTTGAGTTAATGTTTACTTTGGGTGAACTTATTTACATATTTTTTCTGGTACACTTAAACTGAATAATAATTTTTAATATTTCATTTCTATTTTCAACTAATGACTATTTTTACTTGATATTAAAAAATCTTTTAAATCTATAAATAAATATGTAGTTATGAATAGGAAGGTAATAAGGCTATAAAGTGATGATGATCTTACATTTGAATAATTCTTAAAGGGTTTTCAGGGATTTTGTATTATTTTGTCTGATTTCTATAACTTCATGAGGTAGGTAAATCTGATATCATTATTCTCCTTTTTGCACATGAGGGAAACTGAAGCTCTGAGAGGCTGACTTGCTCAAACTCATATATCCTATTTTAGGTGGTAGACCTGGTCATAAATGCTGGTTTAACAAAAGAAAAAATTGTACCTAGCTAGAAGAATACAGATTATTTCTTCCTCAATCCAGTAGTACAAGATAATTCAGTCTTGCAAGCCTTTGTTTTTTGGTAAAGGTCACTTAAGTACCTGTGTAATTAGGTGCAGGCATTTAGGTCTACTGAAGGTTTGGGAACCATTTAGGTACTAATTTTTCATTTGCAGGATTATATATTTCCCTGTTTGATCTAAAAATTTTAATGACAATTTAGATTTAAATACTTTCCCTTTTTGCTTCATGATTAGGCCTGACATGTAGTGTGTTCCCTTAAAAATCCAGACATTCGTTCTCTCCTTTCCAGGTAGCTTCTACACTGGTCAGCAGTGATTATCGCCTGATTATTGCAGATGGGTGGCAAGTGTAATAGGGAAGGGAGGTGGGATGGTTTTCTTGGTTATTAGTTGGGAAGCTGAAGAACAGCTTTGTCCTGCAGGAGATAAATGAATTAAAACCAAGTCGGTCAGGTGATGCACAGATACAGGAGTCAACAAAAGCCAAAGAGGAGTAAAAAGAATAGATGAGCTACAGGAGGTCATTCCTGCTCTCTTCTCTCTTTATTTTCAAAACTTCTCAGGGGACAGGAAGTTCAGTCCCCTACAGTTTTCTTGTTAATAAATAAGTTAATTGCAGTCAAGTGCGTATAGCGATAAATCAAGAGTGGCTCTTCACATTCAAATTAAAATCAAGTTGAATGAAAGCTAAAAAGGAAAAGAGTGGTATACAACATTTTTGTCTTCTCCCTATAGGTACTTTATATTTTATATTGAAATTTTATCTCTAACTGAACTTTAAAAAAACAGAGGCTTGTGAATAATATGTCTCTTGAGAAAAGCAAAATAAATGTCATCACTAAAAAGAGGGCATGACATAATTGCAGACATTTACTGTATTGATTTGACTGAGATGAAATTGTTATTATATAGGAGTTAACTATCTGTTCTCTTAAATGGTTAAGGTTCATTAGGTATGTCACCTTGTGATAGGGTATATGGGACATCTTTGAATTTTTAAAATTGTTGGCAGATTTTAGAATGTGAATGTGCTATCTGTATTCTTTGCATTCCTGGGTCATAAGTCAGTGGTACATTTTAAGTTTTATGAAAAGGTTATTTCACTAAAACCAATTTAGAGTAGATAAAATTACTATTTGTGTCCTGGAGGAAGAATTCACTTTACATAATGACTGTATTGGGTCAAAAATTTTAATAGACTTCCATAGGTTGCTTTCTTTGCCTAGTAGAATTGCCCTTAGGTAGAAACTGGGTGGTATGAAGACACGGTTGGCATGAGAGCATAGACTTTCTTAGCTAGATTTTAAGAAAAAGATTCCTTCTGAATAAAGACATGTAAGTAAAAGATCCCTATGGGGGAGAGATCAATTGATATAATCCTTTAGATGGAGACTACAAACTAGCCACTGTAAGCGGAATGCTTTTGGCAGACAGCAGATTTATTTTGTTTAGATTACATATTTTAGGCCTCTACTGTGTTTCCATAAACATTGAATTAGCTTTCAACATTTAAAAATCTTAGGATTTCAGCTAAAATTTCAGAGTTTTGGTTTCTCAAAAAATGCAGGCTTTTATTTTACTTTACTGTTGAACTTTAGATGGGGCACCAACTCTCCGGTTAATCATGCTCCACATGCTTTCTGTTTTCTCCATGATATTGAGGCTGAATATTCATTGACATTTATCCCTGCATTCAGATGCCATTTTCGTTATGCTTAAGAGGAAAGTGAGATGTTTTCTTGTACCATGTCTATCTGGCTGTGCCACTTATTAGCTGTATGAATATGGTCAACTTAAAATCCTTCTCTTTGAGTTGTCATCTTTGAAACTGAGATTGTAATAGTGACTGTGTCATAGTTTTATGAGGATCAAGTGAGTTAACTTATTTTAAATACTTAGAACACTGCTGGGTGCATAGTAAGCCATATTTAAGTTTTAGCTGCTTATTACTGTTATTATGTCTTCATCAAAATTGGAGAAATGAGAGATAGGCTGTGCGGAACATTACTTCAAGAATGAGAATGAACATTATTTCTCTGTGGAGATAAAGTTTAACATGCAATTATGCTTATATTAGAAGAGTAAACACCATTATAACATAAATTTCACTCATTTACGTTACCTGACTGGTTGTTGAATTTGATATCCCTGCTTAGGTATCAAGTCTATTCAAAACATCTTTCAGAGGGTTTTAAATCCTCAGGTAGAATATATTTAAGGAAGTTAAGGATGTTATTATGTCTTTAACAGGTGAATTTATTTTTAAGGAAAGAATGTGACCAGTTTAGTTTTCACAAAAAGGATTTATGAGTCTCTTCTTAAGTATCTTTTATGTTTTAATTAAAAAGATTTAAATTAATAGTTCATCATGAAGTTATTTCAGTTTGGTTTTTTGAAGTTCTTTTAAAAACTTAGGATATATTTAGGGTATGAGGAAATAAATGAAAAACTGATCACCAGAAATAAAACATAAAGTTTAGTTATTGATTTTAAAGTAAATGAATTTGACTGTGTAATTTCAAAAACTTGTATACACAGAATATTTGGAAGGTGTGGGAAGATCAGCAGTCCCTGAAGAGCATGTACAAGAAGATACAACACAAGAAATACATATTTCATCTCCTGTTGAGTCTCCTTCCCAAAAGACTAAGAGTGAGTAATTATAAAGCCCTTGAAATAGTACTAGACATTTATGTACAAGTTTGTCCTATATGTACAAAAAGGCTAACACTTGTAAAAATTTCAGGTCTAATAAGTTGTATCTTATACTGTATATTTTATCCGTTTATTCAGCCAGCATTTTTCTTTTAAGAGAGGGAGACGGTGGGGGTAGGAAGAGAGAATCTTAAGCACTCCACACCCAGCGAAGAGCCAACACAGGAGTTTGACAGTCATCACGGGGCTCAGTCTCACAACCCTAAAGCCATGACCTGAGCTGAAATGAAGATTCGAACACTTAACTGACTGAGCCACCTAGGTGCCCATTCAGTCAGCATTTATTGAGCTCTTCTATTTGTCAGACCCTTCTCTTGGCCCTACCATTGTAGTGAGCAAAATTAGCAATCCCTGCTGTCATGAAGTTTACATGGAGTGGATACTTCACAGTAGATTTTTTTCCCTAAAATTAATTAATTTACTTATTTGAGAGTGTGAGAGCATGTGTGAGTGGGGGGAGGGGCAGAGGGAGAGAGAATCTCAAGCAGACTCCCCACAGAGTGCAGAGCCCAACATGGAGGCTTAATGCTCATCACAGGACTCCATCCCAGGACCCTGAGAACATGACCTGAGCTGAAATCAAGAGTCAGACGACTGAGACATCCAGGTGCCCCTTTCTAAAACATATTTTTAATGCAGAATAAAAATATTGATATCTGGATTATAATTGTTGGAGTTTTATTTTTTCCCCAGAAGAAATTACAGGTATAAGGTACCTTTTTTAAAATGATTAGAAAAATGCACATTTGCATGCAGCCTACAAAATACTCATATTTTGACAGATGATGCATATTATTTATCTGTTCCTTCAGTGTTCTTCCTTTATGTCACATAGCACAACTCTGATTTATTACTTATGTAATTATTTATCAAAATACATTCTAGTATTTCTTTTTATTGAACTTAGGAAGTAGGCTTCCAGTACCATTTAAAATTTGTTGAGTTGTTGAATGAATTCTGTCTGTGAACTATAATGCTGGTGAGAGATTGTTGAAGATTAAATGTTACAATGGATGAAGCCTTAGGAGTTGTAATTCCAGATGCTTTTATGTACTACACATATATAAACCTTCAATACTTATTTCTATTTTGAATAAGAGTAATAATAGGCAAAATTGGGATTTCTCCTTGTCTTTTAATATTCTTGCACTTATTATAGTTTAGTACCTTGCTTTCAACAGAATATTTTCTGACTTACTAAATCTTGTTTGTCATAGTATGACTTCTGTTACCATACTAGTCATATTTTTATTAGTTAATAGGAAGTTTTAGCAATAGCCTTTCTTGAAACTTTGAAAAAAATTAGTGTCTTTTACTCTCCTACAGGTGAAACTGTGACTGGAGAATTATCAAAACTCTTGGATGAAATAAAACTCTGTCAAGAAAAGGATTATTCTTTTGAAGATTTGTGCCACACAATATCAGACCACTACTTAGATAATTTGAGCAAGATTTCAGAGGAAGAACTTGGGAAAAATGGAAGCCAGAGTGTAGTAAGTAAGGGGGGAAGGAAGACAGTGCGTCTGTCTTTGCCAACTCAATGTGTATCTGAGAGGCATGGGATTTGTGCATTATTCTATCTTCAGATTCTTCCAGTGTCAAATGTCAGATTCCCTATTGCTCTTCTTCTGATGTTCATTGGTGTTTTACTCTCACTGCATGTGTAGGGGAAGGAATGCTTTGATAAATCACTTATAGTTTGTGATGATCTTGCTACTGTTGATTTGCCTAAGAAATCATAATTTCTTTGATTATGTTCTTTTAGTTTTACTGGGCATGATGATACTGGTTTCCAAAGAAAGAAAGAAAGAAAAAAATCTTCCTTTTGTCTTTGTTTCCCCTTTTTCTCTATGGACTGAGTCTACCCCATCTTAAAGAAAGATGGAGCTGGGCTGTGTGTGTATGTTCCCCAGTCACTTTGTATGTTATGGTAGGGGAGAGACATTGTAGAAAGTTTGACCTCCATATTTTTATAGTCTTATGCAAATCCCTTAGGCAACCTACAAGCTCAGAATCTAAATCATGAGTTAGAGATTGTTGCTCATTTAGATTTTTATATTAACACAATAGCAAAAAACAAACAAACAAAAAAACACAAAAAACCAAAACCTGTAAAGAATCAATCAGTTTAAAATTAGGATTTGTATATCTCTTTTGTGTCAGGTAGAGGTAGAATTTATAGGGTGTACTGGTATTAAAGGAAATACAGTATTATAACATAAAATCTTTACTCACTTTTAGAACTTGATTTGTTATAGAAACATTATGCTTTCTTCAAAAGCTAATAAGAGTGGATTGTGTTAAGTATGTCATATTATTTATGAAAACTAAAAAGTAATTGCCAAGTATAGTGACTGTTATGAGAATGTTTACTTCATTTAGTTCCTTAATGTGCAACTTGTTTCCCAGGATAGTGCTTGCTCGTCTAGCTCCATGGCTAGTCTTACTCCCTAGGCTGTCTTTGTTCTTTTTTTTCTGCTGCAATCTTTTTTAAAGCATCATATTATTGGCCCCAATAAAAGTCTTTATGAATAATTATGATTAATTTTATATACATATGAGTTTTAACCAAATGAAATTTTTATGTTAATGAAATATTTACTGTAATGACTAACATCAGGACAAAATTTCCTGTTTAAAAATCTTAAACAGTTTTATGTTGTCTCCAAATTACAAGCCAATTACAAGTTACAAATGAAAACATATTTATCCTACATAAATAATACATGGTGTTTAGATTTTTAGGTCTGTCCCTAAAGATTTCTCTAAACTGACGGGTTCTGGCCCTCTACTTCTAAGCCCACAGATTTTCTGAAAGCCCTAATTTTCTAGACCAGTGGTTTATAAACTTTTTTTGTTGTGTGTAGCATAGTTAAACAAATTTTAAGCAAATATCCTAAGTGCATGTGTTTATAAATTACAGATATCTACTATTCTAAGAATGTATGATGTAAATTAGGTATATACTACAAGAGACATTCAAATAAGAAGGATAAAGAATAAGTGTAAATAGAAGCTCTATCTTTTTTTTTTCCCTTTTAGTCAGTGGGTATCTTGTGCACCCTGGGGCCTGCACACTTTACTTGGAGACTATGGTTACTCAAGCTTATAGATTTTAGGTAGTGATAGCAGAAGTTTTTGATATTATGAGGGTGACATAATTTGGGGGAATGATGGCCAAATGTTTGTTTCTTTATAAGTCAAAGACTGTATTGTGCAAGAGAGAATTTAATGCTCATAAATTGAACTGAATTTCTTAAAATTCAAGCTTATCCTTTCATAAAATCAGTCTTTGTTCCTGTGACAAACTTTATATTGTGTTCCTTGAAAATATTGTCATATTAAATAATAAAGATTACATGAGGCAGAAAAGCAGAGGGTACATATGAGTAAGGGCAAGTAGTCCAATTTTTCTGGAATAATGGAGTTTATAAAGCAGAAAGATGGGGAAATAAAATTAGAAGAATAGGTTGAGGTCAGGCCATGGATGATTTTGAATGTCAGGATAAGAGTTTTAGTATTTATTTTTTAAAAAATGAGAAAAATCTAAAGGATTTTGAGGAGATAAAAGACATCATTGGAAGTGCCCTTTCAGAAGATTAATCTAATAGAAACGTGTTATTGAATGTTTAAAAAGTAATCCAATTACTTTGATCCTTCTCTGTAGCCTGTGTTTTATTTGGGTTCGTTTGCTTTTGTTGACTATTTCTGTTCATCAAAAATGTTCCTTCAGAGTTTTGTTATGAATTGTACTCTCAAATGATGCAAAAATTTAATCAAGTACTTATAGATCACCTAATACAGATGTTTGTTACCACATTGTAAATTACAGGATTTATAATAGCAGTAATGAAACATGGTTCCTGACTTGAAAGAGTTCAAAATTCTTATTAGAAGAAGGCTTTAGTTACGGTGTACAGACAAGACTAACATATAAAACAACAGATATATAAGAGCGGACATTTATTAGTTGCTTGCTATTCTAATGCTTTATATGATTTAAGCCACTTAATCCTCATAGTAATCCTAAGAGTGGATTTATAGACTTGGGAAATGACTCAGCTGGCAAGTGGCAGATCTAGGATTCAAACTCAGAGCCAGTGTCTTTAATTCCCAGCTACATTTCTCATAATAAATTACCTGGTAGCCAAAGGAATTTTTAAAAAGGGAGAGATTAGTGAAGACTTATTGGTATTCATTGAAGGCTTCATGGAGGTAGGGAGAGACTAAACTGGGCCGTGAGGGGAGAAGGAGATGTCCCTTGTATTTGTTTTAGAATAAATGGATGAATGAATAAATGAATGAATGAGTGAATGGGAGAGGATTCCAGCTTGCAGAAACAGTATATGCAAAAGCACAGAGGTGAGACATAGCATATAATTTGAGAATAATGGTTTATCATGAGAGTTGATCTTGGAGAGTAGTGGGAAACAAATTTGGGTAAGTAACGATAATACTTAACACTTACGGAGCACTTTGTTTATATTAACTGATTTAATCTTCACAATAACCCTGAGATAGGTGGTATTATTCCTTCCGTTTTACAGATGAGAAAATGGAGGCACAGAGAACTTTTATGATTTTCGCACGTTTATGTGGTATTTGCCAGAGCCAGGATCTGAACACAGGCAGTCTGGGGCTGGTGCCATATCCATTACCACTCAGCTCTTTTGTTAAGGGCAGATAATTAGATTTGGGAACCTAGTCAGAAGTTTAATATTGATGGTGAGGAGAATAAACTCTCGAGGAGGGGAGTTCTGTCTTGAAGGTGACATTTTGGGAAGATAAAAATGGTAACTGTAGTCAGATGTTCTGGAAGAGATTTCGTGATTCTTAGCAATGGTAATATGTTAGACATATTTGGAGAGGCTTCAAAAAATACTGATACCTGCAGGTACCATGTCCTGACCAACTAGACCAACTAATCAGAATCGTTTTGGGTGGCCCTGAGCCTCATTCTTTTAGAAAGCTAATATCCACACGGTTCGTCTAGAGGACTAAGAATCTGCCAGGGCCTTACTGAGGTAATGTAGACCTGAGATGCTGAGTCAGAACTGAAGTCTTGATAAAACCACAAAATTACACAATTTTAGAGCTAGAATAAATCTCATCATAGGTCTTTGAGTATCCAGCCTAATTCTCCCACTCCCGTGTAAGAGTGTCTAAAAAAAATCTCGAGTTAGAGACATTTTCAGTTTATCATCAAAGAAAATTCCCAGTGTAGTCCTAAATTAAAATTATTTCTATATTACATTGGAATATTAAATGTGGAGTAATATTTTTGCTTATTCACATTATTGGCTGAAGGATGGGCATTTGGGTTTGGTTAAAATACCCAACTTGTTCATCATAATATGACAAATAATTCCAAAAGTAATTTAGAAGAAATCAAAATGTAAGGAAAATATGTTTTGTAGATTTATGTTATTAATGTATTTTCCGTATTAATGATGTGCCTTGAATTTTGGGAGTATTTTAACTATTCTTAGTTCCGTTTAGCTTCCATTGCCTTTTTTCTTCCAATAGAGGGCACTCTAATTCAGTAATTTAAAATACAAAATCAGTTGTTTTATGTAAGAACTTTTACTTTTGAATTAGAGGTTTCTGGTTTTATTAAAATATTAGCCTTAGGTAGTATGAACAATTTTACTAATATATGTGAATTAAAAATTAAATTCTTATTATGATTGAATGTATTCTATTGGAGTTTTTACATTTAATGTGAAGGCTAGCTCCAGTTAAAATTACATTTTCCCTTGCATAAATTTTAATTCAAAAGTTAGTCTGTTTTAAGTGCTTTTATAATATGCATATGGAGCCATTTTCTAAGTTGAATTAGGACATTATATAATCTAGAATGTAAATTTTGAAGAAATATAAATATCTTTACATTCTTTAGCAACCCATGAAATTTAGAATTTTGAAAGAATATAAAATAATCTGAAAAAATGTTCTATTCTCAATTTATTTTCCCGGGTCATATATTCAGTTTCTTCCTCCATGTGTATAAACAATGTGCAGAACTCTGCAATGTGAATACATATACCATAGGGAAATTTGAGTATAAAATCAAGATCATTAGAGCAGACTTCAGAATCTAGGTTTCAGGAAAGCTTTTTTTTTTTTTTTTAAAGATTTGAAGTAAAAAAAAGCATTATTGCCTCATTAGCTTATGTCTCTAAGAAATAAATAGGAGGCTTCAGGTATGAAATGCATTATATGTTTCTTTTCCTAAGGGAAACCTGCATATAAATAATATATAAGACTTACTGTTTGAAAGGGATTGTGTTGGCAGGTTTTGTGCAATTTTAAATCAACCAGTATACTTCTTTTCTGTTATTTTGCTTTCTTTTCCAATGCAAAATCTTTAATTACATGTAAACCTTCTGAATATGAGATATTTTACTTTAGTATATCAAGATTTTTAAGATTCAACATCTCAGTTTTTATACCAAGCTTCTATAACCTGCTTGAGAACACTGTTGGAGGAGTGTGTTGGGGGGGTCTCCATAGGAAAATATACTTAATTTGATGCCAGAATTCATCAAGTGTTAAAGGTCAGTAGAATCAAATTAGGTTGCCTAGAATACAAATGGTGTTTATAAAACAATGTTTACTTTCAAAAATATAATTTCTAGAGCTTAATATCAGGAATGTACCAACTTCAGAATTGTGAGAGACTTGGGCGGCAATCTCATCCAATTCCTATCATATTCACAGCACTTTGGGAAGTGAATTTTCTGAAACAAAGAGTTCTTCTTACAGGATTATAACTGATTCTTTAGCACATAATGAGTTGTGTTTTTTTTTTTTATAGTGGAACTGAATCTTAAGCAGTGGTAACTATTACCTTATTGGAAATATAGTATTCAGAATATTTCTAACTTATAATTCATATCTTATATAGTTGAACAAATTTTTTGGCAGTGGTGACTCACGGTTGCTGTGTACTAAGTCTGGGCTTGGATTGTCCTAACAGATTTTCCAGGATATTTAGGGAATGCGTAGATTCTGTTGACCTATGTTGATATTTTGAAGCTAATAGCATATTTATGTACCATATGTACCTACAAAGAAAAATTCAGAATCAGAATGGTAAGATTTTTGTCCCTCGTCTCATCCCAGGAAGAACTTTTACCTGAAGTGAACCTAGGAAGATCTTTGAGATATCCTTGGCTTCTAGAATAGAGGGGTCATTCTTCTGAACTTCCAACACAGTTGCTTTTCCCTTTCATGATGCATCACTTTGTTCTGCTTTGTCTTGTAGGTGTACACATTTTTATATTATTTCTTACAGACTTCTTAATGGTTAGATCTATATTTGATTGATCTCTGTAATCACATCCTGCCTAGCACAATACCTTGCATGTAGTCTCTCAGGGAAAGTTTATTGAATGTTAAGTGCATGAAAAGGCAGACACTGCATAGAGGAGTACATATAAACCAATGTTGTAAATAAACCATTTTTTTATTGAAAAACATGTTTAATTATTTGGAGATGAATTACAGAGTCCAAGGACAGGTTTTTCCTGTTCTGCCACTTACTAGCAGGGTGACCTTTGGAAGTGCTGTGGAAGTTTCCAAGCCTTAGTTTTCTCCAGTTAAAAAAAAGTTTAGGGGCGCCTGGGTGGCTCAGTTGGTTAAGCGGCTGCCTTTGGCTCAGGTCATGATCCTGGAGTCCTGGGATCGAGCCCCGCGTCGGGCTCCCTGCTCAGCAGAGAGCCTGCTTCTCCCTCTCTGCCTGCCTCTCTGCTTGCTTGTGCTTTCTCTCTATCTCTCTGTCAAATAAATAAAATAAAATCTTTAAAAAAAAGTTTAATATGGCCTTCTGTCAGTTACAGGAAAAGAGCTACTCTCTTTGTGCTGCTGAAGACATGCCATTTTGATTTTTATGTTTCATAGATTTTGTCCAACTTTGTCCAGATTTTCAAATAACCACTCAATAAGAACCCAAAAGGGATTTCTCTAGTGAGGTGCTAAATGTTTTATTCTTGGATTGGTGTTAGTCAGTATTTGCCATGGAAAAAAAAACCCAGTCACCCCTCATAATCAGGTCTGCACATGTTAAGGAGGAATAGCAAACATGGCAAATAATTGAACTTACATGAAAAATTACCTCAATAAACAGATTCTTGCTTCAAAGTAAAAACAGAATTCAGTGGGGATTACAATAAAATAAAATCCTATCATTAGAGTCCTAAAAATTCAGTGATTTAAGTATAAGATTGGAGAGATTTAATTGGGGAAGATGTGCATTCAAAAAGTTCTAGGGTATATAAATGACCACAACTACAGTATGAACCAACAGTGAGAAGTGGCTGCTAAAAAATCAAATACTTGCCAAGCTCTGATCTCTGCATATAATTATAATACTAGAAGCTAGTATTTATATTGTACTAAGTTTTAACTATGTACTAGACATTGTGGTAAGCATGTTAAAATCATTCTTTTTTATTCCTCACAATAATGCCATGAGGTAAGGTTTTATTATCCTCCGTGTGGAAATCAAGAGTAAAATAACTTGTCCAGGGTTATACAGCTACCAAAAGGTAAAACTGGGATCTAAATTTAAGTCTGATGTCTTCCAAGGTCATGACCCTAACTTACTAGATAGTCATGATAGTTATGTCATTAATGGTTATTAGTGACAGTCATTCTGTCTGCCATTAATATCTTCCACCTTGATCCATCCTCACCTTTTCATCACTCTTGCCATTTTGCAGGTGCAGACTCTCATTTCCTCTTATTGAGTTATTTTAAGAGTTTTTTTTATTCTGCCCATGTGTTTCTAGTGTCTCCTTGTTGTTTGCTCCAGTTTTTTCTTAATACTACTGCTAAATCAGTATGCCTTAAGTGCAGTTCTGATCATGTCACCCTGCTTCTCAAAGCTAGACCTGGTCCTCACTATAAAAATTAAATATAGACTTTTAACTTTGGCACTCCAGTCTCCATCTTCCAGCTTCAATATATAGTTTTCAGCTTTCTCCCATTAATGTCTTAGATAAATAGGATGTTTTGGGTTACTCTCAAACATGTCTGTCTTTCCTTATCTCTGTCCATGTTCACAGTGTTTCATTCATAGATAATTCTTTTCTCTATCTTCTGTGTATTGAAAACCATCCTTCACAGAACCTGTTATTAAATATATTACAAGACCTTTTTTGATCTTTCTGTTAAAAGCCAACTATTTGGATTGGATATCATTACATTTTATTTATAAATGTGTAAAGTAAATTTCATAGTCTGCTTTGTATTACTTATACATGAATCTGTTTTGGCTTTGCTTATAAACCTCTTGGTGATGGGAAATACTTATCTCTGTATGTGTGAGGAATTTAGCACAGTTCTTCACTCACATGCTTAATAAACATTTGTTGAATTGATATGATAGGCCATGGACATCAGAAAGTCTGTTTGATAACTGAATGTAGATGCAGACCTATGGATAAAGCTCTAAGATGGTGTCTTTCTAATCTCAGAAGAACTTCCTCTGTTGGTTGATGTTTCAAATAATGAATGCCTCACCATTTATTTTGAGAATGACATGAAATACCTGGTCAAACTATCTTATAAACTTCCTTATGACATAAAAACACTAACATCTTATGCCAAGTCATATCTTTCTTATATAGTAATGTCTCTTTCATTGACAGTAAGGAAATCTTACATTATAAATACCATGTTTGGTTCCTGATAACATATATAATGGAAATCTGCTATAAGAATGTAGGAACATCTCATTTATATTTTAATTTTCAAATTCTTCAGTATTCTGTGATAAGCATTTTAAAAATTCATCCCTGTTATTCTTTCTGTGTAAGTTGAGATGGGCTATTTTTGAAGCAATTTTTTCTGTTAATCATAAAGAAGATGGCCTTAAGCAAACACCCTGTTTTTTTTCCTAATTATTAATGACTCTTGCTGATTATGATGTGCCTAACTAATGTATGGTATGTGCACGTGCTTAAGTGTGTTTGACACCAGAATACCTCTCAGTATTACAAGCATTCTGTTAAAGTATCCCAAGGCAATAAACTCCCTTTCTAGAGAATTGTAAACTTTATATATTTGAAATTTATGAAGCCTGTGAAATTATCATTTAAACTTTATATATTTGAAATTTATGAAGCTTGTGAAGTTATCATTTTGTCTACTTTGCAGCTACATGTCAGTTTTTATTTTGATACTTTCATTCTCTCTGATCTCTCTCTAATGTCCAACTTGAATTTAATCTTCTGAACGTAGCTATTATGATTTCCCTGAGAATCTATACTCAGGAGATAACTGTAATGTTTTCTTGAAAGTTTAATAATAACTTGACTTTCTTCTAACCTCACTTTCTGGATAATGATGATGTTAACTTTTGACAACTTTCAGCCACATGTTACAGTTAACCTCGTTCATTCATCATATAATGCACTTAATGTGTAATTCTCTTTCAAGGTACACATTTGAGAATTCTTGATTCTCTTTTGGAGTAAAGGCCTTGGACAGCTTGCCATTGTAGAAGAATCTCATTTTGCTTGCTAATGCCACAAGAAATCAGTCTAGAGTCTGAGCTTAAAGAGACCTGTCAGTGGTGATAATCACTTATCTCTGTGCTCAGGGAAATGTTTTTCACCTTGAAGAGCAAAGTAATTCTGATGAAATAGTGGACTAGCGACCCAGAAAAAAATTACTGAAAGTGCTCACACTTGTAACATTTTATTAGGAGACCATTTGAGTCATGACTACTGAATATTGGAATTGATTCAACCTTGAACAGCTGAAGAATTAAGATTCTACATTATGTAATCAAAGTCAATATAAGTAGAAGGAAGAGATACTGTGTGGCCTGCTTTAATCTCAGGCCTAGATTTTTAAAAGTGTCTCATGTTATTTTCACTTTCCTTTGCCAGAATTTTTATTTCAACCATCTATGCTTTTTATTTTTTTTTTTTAAGTTTTTTTTTTTTTTTTTTTTTTGAGTGAGAATCTTCCACACAGACTCGCTACTGAGCAAGGAGCCCAATGCGGGGCTTGATCCCACAGCCCATGAGATCATGACTTGAGCTGAAACCAAGAGTTGGAGGCTTAACTGACTGAGCCACCCAGGTATCCATAGGTGTCCCAACCATCTATGCTTTTTAAAGCTCAAATGTTTTGGTTGCTTACAGTTTCACAACAGTTCTATTTATTTGATAGCTGCTATCAAATAACTAACAATGAGAAACAAAGTCTTAATTTGGAGAAAGAATGAGGTAGTCAAGAAGATGAATTTGACAGGAAATGAAAACTCTAAAATGAACAAAGATAATGAACCCAGTGAGAATTGTATCAGTAAAGTGGACATTGCTTGCCCCCAAAATAAATGAGACAACACTGACATGTTATATCTTTTCCTGTAATCATCCTTTCTGTGTTGCTGAAATAAATCTTGAAGGCTTGTAGAATATTCCCTTTTAGCCTTTAATCCTACTCTTACTTAGTTTGGTGCCAGTTTCCTGCCAGTTTATTGTCATAGTTACTATTATCATTGTTGCTAACTTACTGAGACCCTGTATTAAAGAATTATACTAATTTATTCAATAACAGGTTATTTGCAGCTTGGAGCGACATTATAGTGTAGAGAACAAGAGTTTTGAACTCAAACAGACTTGTATTTGAATCGAAATTCTACTTAGATAAATATTACCCTGATCTTTATATTTGTCACCTGAATAACAATGTTTCTATAGTCTTTCTCACCTCAACCTACTGAATCGGAATGCCTGGAAGTGGATTATTATTAATATTTTTAGAAGATTTTATTTATTTATTTAGAAAGAGAGCAAGGGGAGGGGCAAAGGGAGAGGGAAATCTCAAGTAGACTCAGCACTCAAGTGCTGAACGGGGAGCCCAACAGGGCTCAATCTCATGACCCTGAGATCATGACCTGAGCTGAAATCAAAGTCGGACACTTAGCCGACTGAGCCATCCAGGTGTCCCTGGAAGTGGATTATTTTTAATAAACTCCCTAGATGATTCTTGTATTCAATAGTTTGTGCACACTGCACTAGAATATTTTTAAAATGATGATTTCTTAATCAACTATTCACACCCATTTCCTTGCCCTCACAGATCTGTGGATCTCAGATTACAGTGATCTGACCCTAATTTGCCTTTGCCTTCTTTTTCTGTTCTTATGAGTACAAATTTGATTGGTCATCAGGGCAAAATAAACTTTTAAGGGTTGTTTCTTCTATTTCTATGAAAAATGCTATTGGAATTTTGATAGAGATTGCGTTAAATCTATAAATGACTTTGTTGGAATGTTTAACAATAACAATTCTTCCAGTCCATGAACACAGAATATCTTTCTATTGGTTTGTGTCATCTTTAATTTTTTTCATCAAAGTCTTGTAGTTTTCAGTGTACGGATCTTTTTCCCTTCTTTGGCTAAATTTATTCCTAAGTATTTTATTGTTTTTGATGCTATTGTGAATAGAATTGTTTCCTTTACTTCTTTTTCAAATGTTTTGTTGTTTGTATATAGAAATGTAGCTGATTTCTGTATGTTGGCTTTGTATCCTGCAATTTTACTGAATTTGTTGATTAGTTCTAGTTTTTTGGTGGAGTCTTTAGGATTTTCTATATATATAAAATCATATCATATGCAAACAGACAATTTTATTTTTTCCTTTTCTGATTTGGATGCCTTTTATTTATTTTTCTTGCCTCATTGCTCTGGCTAGGACTTCCTGTACTATGTTTAATAGTAGTGGTAAAGATGGGCATCCTTGTCTTGTTCCTGATCTTAGAACAAAAACTTTCAACCTTTCACCATTGAGTATGATGTTAGCTGTGGGGCTTGTCATATATAGCCTTTATTACGTTGAAATATGTTCCTTTTATACCCAAGTTGAATGTTTTTATCATGAAAGGATATTTTGTCAGATCCTTTTTCTGCATCTATTGTGATAATCATATGATTTTTATCTTATAGTCTATATAACTTTTAATTAATTCTTTTATACTTTAACTGACAATGTTGTCAAAATATCACATAAAGTATAAAGTAGTATTTAAAAGAATATATTATCATCCTCTTACTCTCATTTTCAGTTCTTCAAACTTACAGACTACATTCATTGTTGCTCTCTTGTTCTTTATAATTCTGTCTTCTCCCTCACAGCCTGTCCCCCAATACCTGCTTCTCCCTACCCTCTTCATTTAAGTAAAATTCTATAAGAATGAAATTGTAAACCCAGGCCATGTTTTATTTTTTATTGTCAATCCCAAGTGCCCGTTATCATTCTTAGCATATAGGAAGTGCTCAGTAAATGTTTTTTTTGGTCATTCAACTACTTTTAAAAAATTTGATATTACCAGTTTCTTCCTTCTCACTTATTCTATTATACCTAATCAGAACTCATTTTATCCCTGCATAACTATGACTTCCGAGGTTCTGGGTTACATAAATTAAGATGAAGTCATTTCACCAACATAATCTTACAAGATTGTATTGGCTCAATAGCATCCTTCATGAGAGTTAAGCAAAGTGCCAGATAAGGCCTCAGCCAAATGATATTCTCAGGGATTGTGTTTCATGTATGTAATACTTATTAATATCTTTATACTGGTGTTACCACCTTTCTGATGGACTATGTAACCAACACCCCCTACAGGACAGAAGCGTGTGTGCCTGTGTGTGTATGTGTGTGAAGAGGCGGATGGAGAAGAGAAGGGAGAATGGAAGAGGAGGAGAAGGAGATCATAATATTATCAGTAGGGACTTTTGTCTTTGCCCTTTGATTTATGGGTTCTCTAATTGTATCTTATCCTTTGGAGCAAGTGGCATTTTATGATTTTGAGAATCTAACCATAAACACTGAAGAATCTGATTTTTTTGGATATAGTAATGTCAGAGTCCAAAGCATAAAAATTCTGTATTCATAGATCACATATGTGAAGGTATACTTCAAATTTTTTTGTCTATAACCTAATTTTAAGAGATGCTTTGATTGTTCATAAGCCTGGAGGCATATTTACTTAACCAAGATGTTCTGACTCATGCTTAGCAATGAGAGTAACTGGGAGTGGGGTGTGGTTGTTCACATATAGTGGCTAGCGGAGGAGAGATAAACCGTAATCTGAAAGAGGAGAAGGATCCAGTCACATAAATACCAAGGAAAGAAAATTTGGAATAAAAGGAAATTTCCTGAGGCGGGAAAGAGCTTAGTATGTTTAAGTACCAGAAAAGAGGCCACTGGTGTAGACTGAAATATAGTGAACTGGGTAGAGAATAAAATGGAACGAAGTTAGAAATCCAGATTAGACAGGGTTTTGTAGGTCATGGAAAATGGTTTGATTTTTGTGGCTCAGTCGTTAGGCGTCTGCCCTCGGCTCAGGTCATGATCCCAGGGTCCTTGGATTGAGCCCCTCATCGGGAAACTGCTTGGCAGGAGGCCTGCTTCTCCCTCTCCCACTCCCCCTGCTTGTGTTCCTGCTCTCACTGTCTCTGTCTGTCAAATAAATAAATAAAATCTTAAAAAAAAAAATTTTTTTAAGCTGGGAAGTGATATAATTATGGCAGCAAAGTTGGAAAGTCTGCCTCTTCTAAATTCACTGATAATTCTATTTTAATATCAGATGTCTGTATGATATTTATAGCATAATACATTAAAATATGATTAGTGGTTATTTATCATGGATCTGCTGTGTGGTAGGTTCTGTGCTGGGCTCTGAGATATGTGTAGCAGTCAGTAAGACTGATAGTGTCATTGCTATCACTGAACTTCTGGTTTAGCAGCAGGTATAGACATGGACATAGGTAATTATGTGATAGTGTAATACATGTTGTAACAGGAAAAATACAAGGTAGTAATTAAACATGTGGGAAATATATTGGACTCAGATTTGGGTGATTAATCCAAATTTGATTCTCTTCTCCTTGATTCTTCTTGTATCAACCAGGTCTACTTTCCTAATTGTTTGTGTTCTCCTTAGCTGATCTCCTTTCTTTTCACAGACCTTGGCTTTCTATTCTTTCTATTCTTTCTTAGGCATTGTCTTCCACAGAGAACTGCTCTTTGAGTTCAGGTAGTAACTAAATACTATTTATTTCCAAATCTATAATTCTACCTTAAAGTTCTCACTACTTTCCAGTTCTTTGCTCAAACAGCCCACTGTTATTTCAAACCGAACCTGTAAAAATACAAATAAATTGTCTTCCCACCGAAATCTATGCCTGTACCCATTTTCCATCTTTCATTCTTCCAGGACAGATACTTTCATATTACATTTGATTCTTTCCTGTTTCTTTCATTCTCCTGGTCTACTAGAGAGTTCCCCTTTGTTTATTCTCATCATCCCTGCTGGACCGCACTTCACATTCCAGGAATTGCCTCATTTCTTTATTCTTTTTTTTTATTATTATGTTATGTTAATCACCATACATTACATCATTAGTTTTTGATGTAGTGTTCCATGATTCATTGTTTGTGCATAACACCCAGTGCTCCACGCAGAAAGTGCCCTCTTTAATACCCATCGCCAGGCTAACCCATCCCCCCACCCCCCTCCCCTGTAGAACCCTCAGTTTGTTTCTCAGAGTCCATAGTCTCTCATGGTTTGTCTCCCCCTTCGATTTCCCCCCTTTCATTTTTCCCTTCCTTTTTTTTTCTTTTTTTTAAATTTTTTATTGTTATGTAAATCACCATATATTACATCATTAGTTTTTGATGCAGTGTTCCATGATTCATTGTTTGTTCATAACACCCAGTGCTCCATGCAGAACGTGCCCTCCTCAATACCCATCACCAGGCTAACCCATCCCCCTACCCCCCTCCCCTCTAGAACCCTCAGTTTGTTTTTCAGAGTCCATTCTTCTCTCATGGTTCGTCTCCCCCTCTGACATACTCCTCTTTTCTTCCTCTCCTGTTATCTTCTTCTTTTTCTTTTTTCTTAACATATGTTGCATTATTTGTTTTAGAAGTACAGATCTGTGATTCAACAGTCTTACACAATTCACAGCGCTCACCATAGCACATACCCTCCCTCATGTCTATCATCCAGCCACCCCATCCCTCCCACCCCCCACCACTCCAGCAACCCCCTGTTTGTTTCCTGAGATTAAGAATTCCTCATATCAGTGAGGTCATATGATACGTGTCTTTCTCTGATTGACTTATTTTGCTTAGCATAATACCCTCTAGTTCTATCCACGTCGTTGCAAATGGCAAGATTTTGGGTTTTTTGATGGCTGCATAATATTCCATTGTGTGTGTATATATATATAAAACCACATCTTCTTTACCCATTCATCTGTCGATGGACATCTTGGCTCTTTCCATAGTTTGGCTATTGTGGACATTCCTCCTATAAACATCGGGGTGCATGTACCTCTTTGGATCTCTACATTTGTATTTTTGGGGTAAATACCCAGTAGTGCAATTGCTGGGTCATATGGTAGCTCTGTTTTCAACTTTTTGAGGAACTTCCATACTGTTTACTCGTTTTTACACTAAAATTCTGGAAGAATGTTTTTTCTTTTTCCCATGTCCCTCCTCCATTTTCTCTTAAAGCCAGTTTAATCAGCCTTTCTCCTTCACCAGGTCCCAGAACTGCCTTATTGAGGTCTCTACTGACTTCCACATTGCAAATTCCAATAGACATTTCTTAGTCCTTTTCTTACTTGATCTTTGAGGAGCGTTTGCCCAAGTTGACCATGCTTTCCTCTTTCACATGCATACTTTGTTCACTTGACTTCCTAGACACCACACTCTCCTGATTTTCTTCCTTCTTGGCTGGCTACCCCCTTTCAGTCTCCTTTGCTGGTTCCTCCTTATATTTCTGACCACTTAACACTAAAGTGCCATAGGGCTCATTCCCTGGACTTCTCTTCTTTATCTGTACTGACTCTTTTGGCCCAGCATACTGAACAGTCTCACAGCTTTAAATACCTACTATGGACCAGCATATCCCATGTTTACAGCTACAGCTTAGATGCTCTCCTGAACTCCAAATTCTTGTACTTAATTGTCTGACATTTCCACTCATGTCTAATATCCTTCTCAAACTTAACATGGGTAAACTGAGCTTCTGCATTTCCCCCTCAGACCTCCTGGACCCTCATTTTTCCCATTTTAGTAAATAGCAACTCTGCCCATCCAACCTCTGTCCTCCAAAACCTTGGAGTGGTCCCATACTCCTCTCTTTTCTCATGCCCCACAAGCAGTTGGTCTTGAAATCCTACTAACTCTTCCTTCAAAATATGTCTAGGATCCAACCATTTCTTACCAGCCCTACTACTGCCACTCTGGTCTAAGCCACTTTTGCCTGGATTATTCAGTTGGTATCCCTGTTACCACCATTGCCCCTCCCTACAGTGTATTCTCCCCGCTTCCCCCAGAACTGTGAAAGATTTATTAAGGGGATATCAGGAGAGACAAAGCACGGGTGACAGGATGGGCAGGGAAAACATTCAGACCATTAGGCAGATCAGACACCTTTTATAAATATATACTCTTCACAGCCTGGTTGTTTCTGCTCTGGGAGGTCTTCAGATTTCAAGCTGACTGTCTCTGTGGTGTAAGTGTGGGTGAAGGGTGAGGACAGAGGCCACTGGGTGGGCAGAGGAAGATGTGTCCCAGGGCCCCAGGAAGGTAATGAAGGGGACCTGGGGGATATGGTATCCACAGTGGACCCGGTACAGAAGGAGGTCCTCTTGTGTCCACAGGAGTCTGGTCATTTCCTGGGACCTTCTTGGGCATGGTGTGCTCTTGTTCCCTTGAGCACCACAGGCTTCTGAATGGGACCTAAGCTCACGTGTTGGAGGTACTAGGAATGGGTATTGTGGGGTATGAAAAAGGGAGTGGACATGGTGATAAAGAAGGACCTGTGAAATGAGGCAGCACCCATGCATCCATATTGACCTTAGCCATCTCTGGGTCCTTTTTAGGGATGGTGCTGCTGTTTAATCAGGGAACTGCTCTAGATTCTGGATCTCTCTGTGGAGTGTTCTGCATCTCAAGTCTTCCGGGCATGGGTTCCTGCCTCATGTATCTCTCAGGCAGCGTCTTACCTTCCATTATGTCCAGTCCGTATTTCAAGTAGGTGTTCTCCCTGCTCTCCTCAGCCACCTCCCTCTCCCAAATCCAAGCCTTGATCCAATTGTCTTGAGCATTCTTCTCATGAACATGGATCTGGTGTTTGAAGGTGAGCTCTGCCTCCTGCAGCTGTTCTTGCATTTGTTCAATTTGTTGTTTGTGCTTGTTTCTTCTGTAGCTACTTTCAAATTTTCCTCTGAAGCTCACAGCTGATTCTTCTTTGCCACCAGTTTATAGTGTGTCATTTGCAGCTCCTCTTTTGCAGCTACTTTTCTTTGTTCATAGAATTCAACCAAGATCTCCGCTTTGTTCTCCAGCTATTTCAATTCTGTTTCCTTGGTTGTTTTCACAGACCTCAATGCATTGCACTGGTCTTCCAGGACCTTTTTACTCTGTTCCAGTTCACATTTCTTGGACCTCAAGGCTCTCAGCCCTGGATCCTCGAATTCATCTTGTGACTTCAATTTAAGAACTTCATCAGAGTGAAACTTATTTTCTCTCTTAGTTTCTCAAAGACCTTTCTTTGCTTCACTGATCTTCTCCCAAATGGTTATTTCTTCAGCAAGTTCTCTGTTTTCTTTTTTAAACGGACTGATCTTCTTAGTTATTGCTGTAAATTAACTTGATAGTCTCAAGACTCTATAGCAAGGACAGTTCTCCAGAGGTAAATTAGAAACGCACAAATTTCTAAGGAGGCAGTAATAATGGTAAGCCTCTACAGAATTCCAACAACATCGGAGGCAAGAGGGAAATGGTCAGGCAAAATATGGACAAGTTTCCTTGGGTACTTATACAGGGTTGTCACTGACTTTACATGCTGCTGCATCTCCTTAGCTAGCTGATCCCAGATTCCAGGATCAGGACAATAAATGCCTTCACCACCTTGGACTTTGGTTCCAGCAGGACTCAGAAAGTGGGACCCCAGCTCATTCTTCTAGAAGGTCCTGAGAGTCAGCAGTTCATATATTCATGTCTCAACTGAATGAGACTCCTGTTCCCTCAATTTGGGTCAGGATTTCTCCCCAGAAACAAGCCTGCATCTCAACAGATGCCGAATTGCTGCAAAGCACCCAGGGTCTCTCTGGGGTGGGTGGCGGAACCTGCTGGAAACGCAGCTCTGGCTCTCTGTCCCATGGCAGCAGCAGCCTCACATGGTCCTCTGGCAGCAATGGAAGCCCTTCCTCCCTACACTGTATTTTTAAAAGAGTTGCCAAAGAGATCCTTTTAAAATGTAAGTTAAATTATGTCACTTTTTTACTCAGAACGCTTCTGTGATTTCTGATCTTGCCCTGACGAAAAGACATAGTCTTTTTACTGGCTCAAAAGGCCCTACCCAGGGGTGCCTGGGTGGCTCAGTTGGTTTAGGGTCTGCCTTCAGTTCAGATCATGATCCCAGAGTCCTGGGATCGAGCCCCACATCAGGCTCCCTGCTCCATGGGGAGCCTGCTTCTCCCTCTGCCTCTGCCTGCCGCTCCCCCTGCTTGTGTGCTCTCTCTCTCTGTCAAATAAATTCTTTTTTTTTTTTTTTAAAAGGCCCTAGCGGTCCTGCATACCCATCCTTACCCCATCACTACCTCTCACACCTCATTTTCACTACTCTGTTCCCTACTCACACTATTCTAGCTACATATGGTTCATTGCCATTCCTGGAAAACACCAGGTACATGCCTACCTCAAGATTCTTGCCCTTGATGTTCTTTCTTTCTGGAATGATCTTTTCCAAATAAAGATATCTGGATATGGCTTATTCTCTCAGGTTTTTAATCAAACATCAGCTTCTCAGTGTGGCCTTGCCTGATCATCCTATTCAAAATTAGCCACCCTGACAATTCCTATCCCCCTTTTCTACTTTATTTTTCTCCATATCACTATCATCATCTAACATACCATTCATTTTACTTATTGTATTTGTTTGGCTTCCTTGGTTAAAATGTAGGCTTTACTGTGAGCAGAAGCCATTTTTACTTTTGTTGTTGTTGACTGCTGTTATCCAGAGCTTAAAATGGTATCTAGACAGATAGTAGATAGGTAATATACTATAGGCCCTCGACCCTCTACATTTGGATTATAGAGTTTCTGGACCTGGTCATCTGTGTAGCAAAAAAGCATATGTTTTGGAGTTGTACAGATCAGGATTTATATCTTGATGTTTCCATTTCTAGCTATATGCTTAGTTAGTTGCTTCCTTTCTCTGAGTTTCAGTTTCCACTTCTGTACAGTGAGCATAGTAATCCTTGCCCTAAATTCATGAGGACTAATATGTGAGAATGTATACAAGTGTTGTGACCCATGCCTATGTAACACGCTGCCAGCTGAACCTTCCTGAAATGAGGTTTTCATTCCATGACCTCTGTGATGGAAAAAAATAGTTGAGACCCTCTTTTGACTACTATAGTGGCAAATTCCTCTTCTCGGATTTCAAGAAGGTCAAGATCTTCCCATTTGTTCCTGTCCGTCCTATGACATTTTTTTTTCTATTCTTCCTCCTCCCACCAATATACCCTGTTCTTTTGTCATTTACCTAAACATATGATAGGCATTTCTTCCTTGATGTCTTTGCTCATTCTCTTTCATTCTCCTATCTCACCTGTTCGTTTAAATGCTGTTATTTTTCTTTTCTTTTTTTTAATTTTTTATTGTTATGTTAATCACCATACATTACATCATTAGTTCTTGATGTAGTGTTCCATGATTTATTGTTTGTGCATAACACCCAGTGCTCCACGCAGAATGTGCCCTCTTTAATACCCATCACCAGGCTAACCCATCCCCCCACCCCCCTACCCTCTAGAACCCTCAGTTTGTTTTTCAAGGTCCATCGTCTCTCATGGTTCGTCTCCCCCTCCGACTTCTTCCCCTTCATTCTTCCCCTCCTGCTATCTTCTTCTTTTTCTTTTTTCCTAACATATCTTCCATTATTTGTTTCAGAAGTACAGATCTGTGATTCAACAGTCTTGCACAATTCACATCGCTCACCATAGCACATACCCTCCCCAATGTCTATCACCCAGCCACCCCATCCCTCCCACCCCCCACCACTCCAGCAACCCCCTGTTTGTTTCCTGAGATGAAGAATTCCTCATATCAGTGAGGTCATATGATACTTGTCTTTCTCTGATTGACTTATTTCACTCAGCATAACACCCTCCAGTTCCATCCACGTCGTTGCAAATGGCAAGATCTCATTCCTTTTGATGGCTGCATAATATTCCATTGTGTATATATACCACCTCTTCTTTATCCATTCATCTGTTGATGGACATCTTGGCTCTTTCCACAGTTTGGCTATTGTGGACATTGCTGCTATAAACATTGGGGTGCACGTACCCCTTCGGATCCCTACATTTGTATCTTTGTGGTAAATACCCAGTAGTGCAATTGCTGGATCGTATGGTAGCTCTATTTTCAACTGTTTGAGGAACCTCCATACTGTTTTCCAGAGTGGTTGCACCAGCTTGCATTCCCACCAACAGTGTAGGAGGGTTCCTCTTTCTCCGCATCCCTGCCAACATCTGTCATTTCCTGACTTGTTAATTTTAGCCATTCTGACTGGTGTGAGGTGGTATCTCATGGAGGTTTTGATTTGGATTTCCCTGATGCCGAGCGATGTTGAGCACTTTTTCATGTGTCTCTTGGCCATTTGGATGTCTTCTTTGGAAAAATGTCTGTTCATGTCTTCTGCCCATTTCTTGATTGGATTATTTGTTCTTTGGGTGTTGAGTTTGATAAGTTCTTTATAGATTTTGGATACTAGCCCTTTATCTGATATGTCATTTGCAAATATCTTCTCCCATTCTGTCGGTTGTCTTTTGGTTTTGTGGACTGTTTCTTTTGCTGTGCAAAAGCTTTTTATCTTGATGAAATCCCAATAGTTCATTTTTGCCCTTGCTTCCCTTGCCTTTGGCGATGTTTCTAGGAAGAAGTTGCTGCGGCTAAGGTCGAAAAGGTTGCTACCTGTGTTCTCCTTTAGGATTTTGATGGACTCCTGTCTCATGTTTAGGTCTTTCACCCATTTGGCGTCTATTTTTGTGTGTGGTGTAAGGAAATGGTCCAGTTTCATTCTTCTGCATGTGGCTGTCCAATTTTCCCAACACCATTTGTTGAAGAGACTGTCTTTTTTTCCATTGGACATTCTTTCCTGCTTTGTCAAAGATTAGTTGACCATAGAGTTGAGGGTCCATTTCTGGGCTCTCGATTCTGTTCCATTGATCTATGTGTCTGTTTTTGTGCCAGTACCATACTGTCTTGATGATGACAGCTTTGTAATAGAGCTGGAAGTCCGGAATTGTGATGCCACCAGCTTTGCTTTTCTTTTTCAACATTCCTCTGGCTATTTGGGGTCTCTTCTGGTTCCATACAAATTTTAGGATTATTTGTTCCATTTCTTTGAAAAAAGTGGATGGTATTTTGATGGGGATTGCACTGAATGTGTAGATTGCTCTAGGTAGCATTGACATCTTCACAATGTTTGTTCTTCCAATCCATGAGCATGGAACGTTTTTCCATTTCCTTGTGTCTTCTTCAATTTCTTTCATGAGTATTTTATAGTTTTCTGAGTACAGATCCTTTGCCTCTTTGGTTAAATTTATTCCTAGGTATCTTATGGTTTTGGGTGCAATTGTAAATGGGATCGACTCCTTGATTTGTCTCTCTTCTGTCTTGTTGTTGGTGTATAGGAATGCCACTGATTTCTGTGCATTGATTTTATATCCTGCTACTTTACTGAACTCCTGTATGAGTTCTAGCAGTTTTCGGGTGGAGTCTTTTGGGTTTTCCACATACAGTATCATATCATCTGCAAAGAGTGAGAGTTTGACTTCCTCTTTGCCGATTTGGATGCCTTTGATTTCTTTTTGTTGTCTGATTGCTGTGGCTAGGACTTCTAATACTATGTTGAATAGCAGTGGTGAGAGTGGACATCCCTGCCGCGTTCCTGACCTTAGGGGAAAAGCTCTCAGCTTTTCCCCATTGAGAATGATATTCGCTGTAGGTTTTTCATAGATGGCTTTTATGATGTTGAGGTATGTACCCTCTATCCCTATACTCTGAAGAGTTTTGATCAAGAAAGGATGCTGTACTTTGTCAAATGCTTTTTCTGCATCTATTGAGAGGATCATATGATTCTTGTTCTTTCTTTTGTTAATGTATTGTATTGCGTTGATTGATTTGTGGATGTTGAACCAACCTTGCAGCCCAGGGATAAATCCCACTTGGTCCTGGTGAATAATGCTTTTAATGTACTGTTGGATCCTATTGGCTAGTATTTTGGTGAGAATTTTTGCATCCATGTTCATCAAGGATATTGGTCTCTAATTCTCCTTTTTGATGGGGTCTTTGTCTGGTTTTGGGATCAAGGTAATGGTGGCCTCATAAAATGAGTTTGGAAGTTTTCCTTCCATTTCTAATTTTTGGAACAGTTTCAGGAGAATAGGTATTAATTCTCCTTTAAATGTTTGATACAATTCCCCTGGGAAGGCATCTGGCCCTGGGCTTTTGTTTGTTGGGAGATTTTTGATGACTGCTTCAATTTCCTTAGTGGTTATAGGTCTGTTCAGGTTTTCTATTTCTTCCTGGTTCAATTTTGGTAGTTGATACATCTCTAGGAATGCACCCATTTCTTCCAGGTTATGTAATTTGCTGGCATAGAGTTGCTCCTAATATGTTCTTAGAATTGTTTGTATTTCTTTGGTGTTGGTTGTGATCTCTCCTCTTTCATTCGTGATTTTGTTGATTTGGGTCATTTCTCTTTTCTTTTTGATAAGTCTGGCCAGGGGTTTATCAATCTTGTTAATTCTTTCAAAGAACCAGCTCCTAGTTTCGTTGATCTGTTCTACTGTTCTTTTGGTTTCTGTTTCATTGATTTCTGCTCTGATCTTTATTATTTCTCTTCTCCTGCTGGGTTTAGGCTTTATTGGCTGTTTTTCCTCTAGCTCCTTTAGGTGTAGGGTTAGGTTGTGTATTTGAGACCTTTCTTGTTTCTTGAGAAAGGCTTGTATTGCTATATACTTTCCTCTCAGGACTGCCTTTGCTGTATCCCAAAGATTTTGAACAGTTGTGTTTTCATTTTCATTGGTTTCCATGAATTTTTTTAATTCTTCTTTAATTTCCTGGTTGACCCATTCGTTCTTTAGTAGGATGCTTTTTAGCCTCCATGTATTTGCGTTCTTTCTGACTTTCCTCTTGTGATTGAGTTCTAGTTTCAAAGCATTGTGGTCTGAAAATATGCAGGGAATAATCCCAGTCCTTTGGTACCGGTTGAGACCTGATTTGTGACCTAGGATGTGACCAGTTCTGGAGAATGTTCCATGGCCACTAGAGAAGAATGTGTATTCCATTGCTTTGGGATGGAATGTTCTGAATATGTCTGTGAAGTCCATTCGGTCCAGTGTGTCATTTAAAGTCTTTATTTCCTTGTTGATCTTTTGCTTAGATGATCTGTCCATTTCAGTCAGGGGGTTGTTAAAGTCCCCCAGTATTATTGTATTGTTGTCAATGTGTTTCTTTGCTTTTGTTATTAATTGGCTTATATAATTGGCTGCTCCCATGTTAGGGGCATAGGCATTTACAATTGTTAGATGTTGTTGGATAGACCCTTTAAGTAGGATATAGTGTCCTTCCTCATCTCTTATTACAGTCTTTGTTTTAAAATCTAATTTGTCTGATATAAAGATTGCCACCTCTAAATGCTTTTATTTTTCTGAGACAGAGTTCAGGTCTTTCTTTCTCTATACAGTAACCTCCTCACATTCCAGCTCAGAGCAATTTTTGTTTGAACAGGTGGAAAATCTCAGAAGAAAAATGGGAACTAATAAAAATTAAATGGGAATTCCAGAATTGAAAAGTATAAATATCTTACATGAAAAAACCCCACTGAACTTCAAATGAATTTATAATCTATATACTGTATAATCACAGTTTAATAACTAATTGGTCTTCATTTTAAAGTAGATTATGAAATTGGATGTTGAGTAAAATTGTTCTTTTGCCACAAGATCTGACTAGGGTTTGAAATTAAAAACAAAAAAGTTAATACAATGTGGAAGGGACGTTAAAAGGATATTAAAAGGTGACATTAAAGTGACAGTGATCATTTGATTATGAAATAAGGAAACTGGGGACATGTCATGAACTGACTTCTACAGAGTTCCATCTTCTCATTTCTTATTACTTTCCCCACTACGTAGTACTTCTGTGAATTTTCCATACTCTTTCCACCTGTCTTTACATACTTGAAGTTCTCACACTCTCCTCCACCCCACACCCAATTTTGCCATTTTTAAATTCCCATCCATCAAACCTTGACTCTGATGTGACCCCCTTCCAATCTTAGCCCATCCTTAAAACCTCTCCTTGGTCTGGACTAGGGGCTTCTCCAGTGCTTCCAGTGATCTGTAAATAGTACTTACTGTGATTGTAATTTTAGTAAGTAATTTAAATTTTGTTGGTTTCTTGTTCTTGAAAATACTAGACTATGAACTCCTCAAGGGCATTATATGTATCTCTCACCTTTATTTTAGCAGATTCTAATACAGTGCCTGCCAGAAAAGGAGACTAATACATATTTATTGAATAAGTGAACAAAAGGATGGATGGATGGATGGATAAATGTTAGAGTACAAATGCTTGACTGAAAATTGTGAAAAAGTACTATTTCAAAATCTTGTCTAGGAATGGTTTCATTTTATTTTCATGTTTTTTTCTGAATGACTACACATTCACCAAATGAGAGATAGGCTGGTGAGACCATTTTTACTTCTTTTAAAGTTATTCTAAAATTATTTTCTGGCTGTTTTCTTGAAACATTTTGTTACTTTTGAGATGCTTTATAGAAATGTGGTAAAACTGATGACTGGTTTTTATTTTTTAATTTTGTAAAGGAGATTACATTATCCTGGTAAAACATAAATCTTTTGGCCAAAGAGTCAGTTGATCACTAAAGCCATTAATAAGGATAATGTTAATTAAATGTTAAAGAAAGATTAGGATCTGTTAGGATGAGGCAAAAAAATAAATTTTAAAAATTTTTTACTTAAAATGTAGACTACATATGGGGCGCCTGGGTGGCTCAGTCAGCTAGGTGGCCTAACGCCTGGTTTCAGCTCAGGTCATGATCTCAGTGTCCTGGGATCAAACCCCATGTTAGGCTCCATGCTCAGCGGGGAGTCTGCTTGAAGATTCTCTCTTTCCCTCTGCCCCTTCTCCTGCTCGTGCTCTCTCTCTCCCTCTCTCTAAAATAAATAAAACCTTAAAAATAAAATGTAGACTTATGAACATTAAATATTTCTCAGTTTGAAGTTAATGTATTTGGTTGAGATTTGGGGATATTAAAAATTTTTACTAGCATAACAAAATAAGTCATGAATATTCATGGCCATATATTAGCGATATAATAATAAGCAATATTAGTTAAGGTAATCTAGCTGTTTAAGAAAATAAGAAAACTGACAAATCATATAATAGCTCAAATGTAATGGAAGTTTAATTCTCACTAATTTAAAGTCCATAATAAATGTTCCTGATCAGGAGGTTGCTCTCCTCCATGTAGAAATTGAGGAACCAAGACTCCATCTGTCTAATGGCTCTGCCATCTTGATCACAGGCTTCTAAGGTCACCTGACATATCTGTAAATGATGGCAAAGGGTAAACAAGATAGGGGATACAGTTAGGAAGTTTTAGGGGATGGGTCTGCAAACACGAATCACTTTTTATATTCCATTGACTAGTACTCAGTCATATAGTCCATGGCCATTCCAGTCTGCAAAGGAAGCTAAGAAATATAGTCTAGCTATGTGCCCAAGAAGTAGAGAAAACAGGTTGATAATCACTTAACCAGAATTGGCTCCGTAATGTTTTTTATAATTTAAATAATTTTTCTCCATATACATACTGATTTTTATAGTTCTCATTCATAGAAACTTTTCATATAGTTATAGGTAGTCCCACATTTAAGCATGCATTTATTAATTAAAGTCATCCCGGTTAAAATCGTGGAGTATCTTTTATATAATAAAAATTAGGTCTTTATGAAGACAATTTTAAGTTCTAATTTCTTCCAAAAGAAAATTATAGTTATTTTTCAGCATTGGCTTATTATGTAGATATTAGGTCCTTTACTTATATTTAGAGTGATTTTTTTTAAAGATTTTATTTATTTATTCATGAGAGACAGAGGGAGAGAGAGAGAGAGAGAGAAGCCGGCTCCCAAGGAGCAGGGAGCCCAATGCGGGACTCAATCCCAGGATTCTGGGATCATGACCTGAGCTGAAGGCAGATGCTTAACCATCTGAGCCACCCAGGCGCCCTATTTAGAGTGATTATTACAAACATGTATACATAATTTTTGATTCATTTACTTACATCTCAGGATGTAAATATGTGCTTCATTCACTAATTTATACATTTGAATAAATAAAATCAGCTAATGTGTTTGAGAAAGAATCTGAGATCTTATTTTCCAAAAAATTAATGAAAATGACTTCTTTTTGTCATTAAGAAATCCCACCATGAAATAGAATGTTAATGATATTTGGTCTGGTAGACAAGTCAGTATTTAAACAATCATAGTTAAAAGTTGGATTATATATAGGGGCGCCTGGGTGGCTCAGTCGTTAAGCGTCTGCCTTCGGCTCAGGTCATGATCCCGGGGTCCTGGGATCGAGCCCCGCATCGGGCTCCCTGCTCGGCGGGAAGCCTGCTTCTCCCTCTCCCACTCCTGCTGCTTGTGTTCCCTCTCCCGCTGTGTCTCTCTCTCTCTGTCAAATAAATAAAATCTTTAAAAAAAAAAAAAAAAAGAGAAAAAAAAAAGTTGGATTATACATTTGTGTATGTGATAGCATACCTTGATCTGCTATTTTTGGGTTCTTTCCTTGTAGTGAACTGTATTTGCTTTCCTTTGATTGGCCTTAGAATTCCTATTACTCTTGATACTCCCAAAGTGGTATTTTTCATCCATCTTGCTGTCAAGGTCTTTAAATCCTCAGAGACAATTTCTGCAACACTAGCTTCTGATGGTCACAAATATAGCCTTGGACCTCATTTTGTTTATATTGACTTCCTTAAGGAGGGTTAGATTGCATTACTTTGAAATGGTTCTGTGCTCGTACTTTAGGTTCAAGGTAAAGTTTTGTCTGCTTCCATTGAAGATAAGTGTCAAGCAGAAGACTGTGTACCCATTCCCAGTGCTAGGGGAGGACTCCCAACTACATGGAGGATAGCAGAGATCATCACTATGCCAGCCATCAGGAATAGAAGTCAAACATGTCTTATCCATTGCATCTTGATATTGGAGTTGCCAAGGAAAACACATTGTAGTTAAGCGCTGGGTAGAACAACACTTTTACTTACATAGAGAAAAGACAGAGCAAGATCAGCTCCAGTAGTATGTCAGCCCCCTATGGCCAGCTGGTCCCCCTCCTGGCAGCCAAGGCAGAGCACATGGCCTCACCACCCCTCTTGTGCGGTAGAGCCTTCACCCCTCCTCTGTTGAGTTTAAAATACTGAAAGCTGGGAGTGTGCCTGAAGGCCATTGATGCACACACTTAGTAGAACGAAGGAACACTCTCTGAGCCTGAAACAGGGAAAGCTATTCCCACATAAGCCCATAGCTGGGCAGTGTTCCAGAGGGACCATTCTTACATGACTGAATGGGGCAAGACTGTGCACATGAGATTGCCTTTCCCAACAAGGTGACACCCATATATAGATTATACTAGGTCACTCTTGGAAATAGGAGGACAAAATTTTTTAAGTTTCCACAATATTTTATTTCTGAATTTTCCATGTATCTCTTCAAAACCAATTCAAATTGACTTAAGCAAAAAAGAAATATATTAGCACATATAAATGAAAAATCAGGCTTTTATGTTGGCTGGATGCAAGTACTCTAACATTGTAATCTGTTATTTGTCCCTTTCCATTGCTCAGATCAGTTTTCCTCTATTTTACAGAGTGTACTCTATACTCTGTACCACACATTCTCAAGCAAGCTTTCCCCACAGAGTGGCAAAGAATGCTAGTAGCCCACGGTCTATTTTTTAAGGTTTTTGCTCAGAACCCCAGCCAGAAAGAAAGTCTTCTTTCTCCAAGTTTCAGCAAAAATTTCTAACTTTGGTCACATTTTGACCCTGACTCAATCTCAGTGTTCAAAGAGATGGATCATGGATTAGTCAGGTCTAGATTATGTGCCCACATCAGAATTTGGGTGATAAGATCATCCCTCCTTGAACAGAAATGTTCAGTTACATATCAGTGGTTCTTTTTGAGCTGTAACCAGCAGACTTTAAAATGGGCTTGTATTTTGCACATGGTCAAAACAAAGCATGTTTTTATAATTATTAATATTTAAAGTAACTAATAGTAAAATATTCAATTTCAAATCCAATTAAAGGAAATCATATCAGTGAAGTATTCACTTCAGGCTGCTTTTACTTTCATCTGGTCACACACATTACCCTTGGTATTCATAGTAAGATTTCTGGGAAGGATCAGGGTTGCAATTGATGGCACCCCAAATAAAATGAAGTTATCTAGTCCATATGGACATTGAAACTTAACCTTAATACCATGATGCTTTCTCTAGTAAGATGTAAGGTAGCTAGTTACAATAATAAGAAATGCATTATCAACCTTTAAGGGCTATAGAGGAAATAGAATTAAGTTTCTACCTCTAAAAATAGAAAGTGAACACATGGTGGCAAAAGTGCTTTGACTATAGAAGGAAAAAGAAATGTGCATTTATATATCATTATTCTTTACTTTGAGACTCCTAGTGTGCCCATGTTTCTTTTTGATGGATTGTTTAGGAGTTTAGACATTGTTTCTTGGCAAGGATTGCTAGAAAATTTTACACAGACTTGAGAGAGCAATGCAGTCTTGAAAGGCAGGGCTAAGTTAAATGTAAAGAGGAGAGAGAGCATTCATTCTGGGCCAGTGGAACTTTGTGAGCAACATCATATAAGTGGGCCTGCATACTATGTTTGCAGCAATATGACTGAATTGGATGGTTGATATATAGAGAGGGTTATAGAGACAGGGATCTGATGAGAACTTTGAATACATGGATAAGTAGTGTGAAAGATATTTTTAAAATAGTGGGGAACCAGTAAAGATTTTTGAAGAAGTTTAAGTATGAAATAGTTTGAGGAGAGGGAGAGGGAGATATAGTTTGCATAGAAACCAGTTAAGTAACAATTGCATTTCTCTGGGAAAGAGGGTCTAGGTGAGAGTGGAGAGTTGTCAAGAAAGAAAGAAATGACTTTATTTCCCTGGTGGCTATAGGATGTAGGAGAAAGGGGGAAGAGAGGAGTCAGGGATCACTATCTTTTGCAGCTCAGAAAACTACTGACCTTAGTTGTGTGTGTGTGTTTTGTTTTGTTTTGTTTTTAAGATTTATCCATTTGAGAGAGAAAGAGAGACAGGGAACATGGGGCGGGAAGCAGAGGGAAAGGGAAAGAGAAACCCAAGCAGACTACACGCTGAGCACGGAGCCCGATGGTGGGACTCAATCTCATGACCCCTGAGATCACGACCTGAGCCAACAAAACCAAGAGTTGGACCTGAGCCAAAACCAAGAGTTGGATGCTCAACTGACTGTGCTACCCAGGTACTCCACTGACCTTAGTTTTTTATAGTTTTCCTTATAATTCTAAAAGTAAAGTGCATATATCCAAGGAAATGAATAGTTTTGCTCTATTTTTCTTTAGAAAATCTCAAGATATCAGACATAAATGTTATAATATATGGCCACAGAGGGTGCCATGTTAAGGACTCTTTAACAATATTAAAAGAAATTTAAAAAATAAAGGAAACACAAATTCCATCACTCTAACACTGCTATTTTTTTGTCTTTATTTTGTGATGAGCTCTGTGTCTCTGGGCATTTGTATTCATACACAATTTCAGTAATCATTTATCTAACATTTTCTTATTGTTCTCTTTATTTAATTAGATATTAGAATAGTTACTAATACTTTGAAGGATTTAAAAAAATGTTTAAGTCTTTGAAAATCCTGACTCTGCAAAGACCCCCTTAGTAAACAATTGTGTCTTTTCTTTAAGGGGCTTTTTGGGTTCGCAGAGATGGCTTTTAAAGCATCTTCTTAACTTGTTTTATTTATAATCTTTTTTGTTTTCTCTTTGGGGGTTTCTAATCCTTCAAGGATAGAGCATCTACTTGGAATGTTAAGACAGTTCTATAGCTTTAATTATAGAAGTGAAGAAAGAGGAACTAAGCAGAGTAAAAAATTAACATCAGTAGCTATAGTGTTGTATTTGTTGATTTCAAGATTCCCTTAAGAAGTGAGTCAAAATGTAGAGGGGGAGAGGAGAGCATAGGGATTTCAGAGGGCAGTGTGAAGAATGCTTCATTTTGTGTTCTTTCTTGGGGTCACAGTTGTAAGTGAAACTTTTAATGATTATCTTACTGTATTTTAAGTCAGGAACTTCTGTTGATCAAGCCCTGGGATTTTACCTTATCTCAAATTCTGTACTATTAGTACATGTTGAGCAATATTCCATTGACGGTATCAAATGATTGACTCTCAAAAAGGAGAAATTAACCAATTCATAGGAATTTTTTTAAGTAAACACTTATCCATTTGAAACTTCCTCCCCCTTCTCCCTCCTTTATCATTCCCAATGTCTCTTATTTTATTTTCCAGACATTTTAATATTTTTCCAATATTACCATTTTTCTCATTAGGACTGTTAATGAAATACTATTCAGAATCAACACAGTTGAAGCTAGGAAAGTTGTCAAGATGTATGAGGTTTTTAACAAGACCCAGTATTTAAGGATGTATTGCAGCTTCAGACCTCTCTAAGACAGAGTTCAGGATGGAGAAATTAATTAATTAGTTGAAATTAATACTATTTACTAATGACTGTCATTCTGGGAGTTGTCCATGAAATACATCTGTTAGATACCAGTTTAGTTTTTGTGGTGTTATTACTTTAGTTAATCATTTTTATAGTTGGTGACAAATACTTCTCCTGTCAGGAGTCTCACTGGGTAGAAAATTACAGAATAAAGTCACAAGAAACTTCAAAATTATTCAGCAGCTGCAGCCAAATACAGATTGCCATTTGTACTGGAATAAGATTACTTTATTAGGCCTCTTTTCCACTCCATTCCATAGAAGGTTAAAGTTATATTTTGAATTGTATGCTGAGAGAAAAGATCACTATCTTTACCAAAAAGATGTTTTAGAAGTAGACTTACATATTTAATTCATAATGAAGATAGATATTATCCTTAGAAATCACTGTAAAAAGAGTGAGCACCTGATTTGGGATAATGGCAAATTGCATATATGTTACAGTTAATGGAACAGCATCCATAGGGACTCGGAGACATTTTTCTCTAGTCTATCTTTTTAGGTGAACCTTTATATTTTGTTGTACTTTGGACCAAAGTCTTTTCCCATATCTGTAGGCTTATAAAAATAGAAATCCATTTTGTAGAGAGACTCTGATAATCATTACTTAATATAATTAAGTACCTGCTTAGAGAGGTTACTTAAATCAGACACTATATGAGTAATTAAGGCAGGGTTTCTGCCAGGTAGGTTATACAGTAGGGGAAGCACATAGCAGAAGCTGATAATAGTGTCATGAGGCTTCCTAGCCAGTTTAAAGAAAGGAAGACATTGATAGCCATTGCCTGGAAAAGTACAGGAATATGAAGATAGGCTTGAAAATAGCTTCTAATATCCACAGTTGAAAAAAAAGTTCAGAGAATAAGAACTTAAACACTAGTGTGCATTTTAATGTATATTTTCCTGGTTCACTTTTTACTAATTTAGTAAACAGCAACATCAAAACAGATTTTTTTTTTATTATGTGCCCTTCATACCGTAGACCTTGTCCTATTGTTTCCTAAGTTGAATTATAAAATGTAGTTCTTAATGTACTCAGCCTGTTTTGACACTTTTTTCCCCCTAAACCCACATGCAAATCTATGGTTTGTCTTCTAAATTATCAAATCTAGAATGCATATAAATTCTCATGACACACAAAAAAATTCTCATCACAGTTGGTAGAGTCTTGGCTTTCTGATATTAAACAATTGATTTTTAAATGTGCTCGAGTATCTGTTTAGAAAATACACAGTTTGTTCAATATTTAAAACTTCAATTTGATCAGTTACTTTTTCAAATAGAATATAAATAAAGAATAGGTTCAAAAGTAAATAGATTTCAAAAATATTTTGTTTTTTACTTGCCATTTAATTTCTGGTTTCTCTAACTTTGAGATAAAAGCTTAAGAAATTCATCACTTTTGTGACTTTATTACCTCATTAAACACTTTTCTCTGCAAAGATAAGAGTACATGTTAGACACTCTGGGAAGGCAAACATGTAAGATATAGTTTCTGAGAACTTGAATTCTCAGTACAAGTAATGACATATATTCAAATAAATATTTGTGGCCATAATTGTTAGTTCCAGAATCTATTTCCAAGTAGCTTTAGTTTTTGGGAGATCATCAGATTATAAGAGAGACTGGGGCATTTAATGGTTCATTGACTATTTCTGTAAATATTTATATATAAAAACTTTCATTAGTGGCTCCTTCTGGCAAAGAAACACATTTCCTTGCATATAGTTTTAAAAATTCACAATCTTTAAAGAAAAATTAGTTTAAATAAGAAAGAAGAAGAAATTGTATTAAGTCAGCATTAGGTACTGCCTGAATCAGCATGGTGAAAAGATGGTGCTGGTGGCACATGATATATGCTCAGCTCCTCAGCTTTTGCATATGCATCCATGTGCTCATGCTCACTCACTAGCTACCCATGCCCAGCCTTGTATCTGTAGCTCCTCCTATATTCTACAGTATGTTAACAAAGCATGTCTATACCACTCATGTTTAAATGTTCTGTAATATTTTCATGATTCTCTCTAAACTTTAAGGAAAATTTAGATACACTGTTTATTGTTACCTTTAGTTGCTGTTTATTCTCCCTTCTCTCAGTACATGTGTCTATATTGAGATTGAGGTTTGAGAGTTAAGGATACATCATCCCCGAGACACTCTCCATCTACATGGAACAGAATTACCCCCTAGAAAAGTTGGAGCCAAGAAATATGGTTATTGGAGGAAAGTATTTGAACTGGGTCTTGAAGAATGGACATAAATAACTGGAGAATAGTGAGGGAGATGGGTCAGGGTGGTCCATTTAGGGGAATGACCAGAGAAAAAGAACAAGTTGTATCTGGATAATGATCAGTGGTTTTCCTGGAACAGAGGATAAATATAGGGAAATATAGAAAGTAGGACCTCTCTCTGGCCCTTATCTAACTGTGCTAAGTTTTATTCTTGTTTATTCTTGAAGGTATTTTCTTTGGAAACATTTGCTCCCTTGTTATCTGTATCACCGCAGTTTTTTTCTCTTTTATCGAACTACTACTTTCTTGAATTATCCTCTCAACTTAGTTGTGATCTAAGACTTCCTGATCCCTCTACGCTCATGGCTTGAACTCTCACTTACACAGCAGAGATCCCTAGTGCTACTCATCAGCCATAGCCTTGTCTTGAGCTCCACTTGTACTTCCAAGTTCACCCTGGACATGCTTACCTGAATGGTTTTCAGGCATCCAGAGTTCAACATTTCTAAAACTTAACTCAATCTGTCCTGCTTTTCCTCACTTATCCCTAATTCAGATAGTGTTATCACCATGTACACAGTTGTACAAGTTAAAAATCTTACAGTAAGTCTGTATTTTCCCTTTTCCCATATATAATCACTTTGCTAAGTCTTACTGATTTTAAAACAGTATTATACTTCACTTATTTGGTTTTCTTTGGCAGAAGTCTGATTTTTGTTCTTTACCTGTGATTTGTATGTGATAATCATCCTTTTGTCAAGATTCGGTCTTTCTTTGTTCCCATTCATTATTGCTTATGTTTGTTTCACTAAAAAGTTTTTCTCTTTAATCTGGCTTAGAGCACGTTATGTGTTCAAATGTTTTCTCCTGTTTCTTGAATTAACTTTATGGGGTTATATTTATCTTACCTCACATTGATCCTCTTCTTGTGAATTGTAGTGTGCTTTCCCATTACCTAGTGATTTGCTTGCCTGACACAGCCTTTTGTCTGGTGTGCTATGTGCACGCCAGGAACAGTACTGCTCCTGGACCTGATCCCTGGAATATTTCACAGAGGTGCTACAGTTTAGTATTACAGTAACAGCCAGGGCGCCTGGGTGGCTAACTCAGTTAAGCGTCTGCCTTCGGCTCAGGTCATGATTCCAGGGTCCTGGGCTCGAACCCGGCATCAGGCTTTCTGCTCAGCGGGGAACCTGCTTCTCCCTCTCCCTCTGCCTGCTGCTCTACCTACTTGTGCTCTCTCTCTCTCTGTCAAATAAATAAATAAAATCTTTAAAAAAAAATAACAGCCAATATTTATGGATAATGTTCTTCATGGAACTTACAGTTAAGTGGGAGAAGAGAGAAAATAAGGAAAATGTGAAAATAGTATGAGAAGATGGTAAGTATTATGGGGAAAAATAAAGTATAGAAGGGGTTGAGGTAGAATGAGGGGTTTAAGTTAAACTGGATGCCCAGAGAAGGTCTCACTGAGAAGGTAATATCTGAACAAAGACCCGAAGGAGCTGGAGCAATTAGTCAGCTATCCGAGGGATCAATAATTCAGGTAGAAGGAAAAGCAACAGCATACATCTTGAAATAAAACAGGGCTTGGCTTGATGAGGGAGACAGTAGTGAGAGAGGACAAGGTCAAAGAGATGTGGAAGAGGCAGTTCTTTTAGGGCTTTGTGGGCCACTATAAGTATTTTTTGTTTTTATATAATCATCACATTTAGTCCTTACAATAACCCTATGGAAACCTATCATTATTCTCATATCTAATCTCTAATCTCACTGAAAGATTAGAAAACTGAAGCTTAAAATGCTTATATTACTTCCAAAACCCACACAACTAGTAGTTGTGAATCAGGATCTGAATCATCCAGTCTAACTTCAGATGGTATTTAAAGTTAAAAGGATTTCGGAGAGTTTTAATTTTACCTTTGTGTAATAAGTGCCTTTTGTTTTGTTTTTGCTTTTTGGGGCCAAAAACAAAAACAAATGAAAACATTACCCACAGTAAAAAGATGTTAGATATTAAAATGTAAGTTTCTTTGGGAACTCCAAGATAATAGATGCCATACTCCAAAGTGAGGTTGAAGTCCACAATGATTTAGAATTATAAAGAAGTTAGTGTGGAATTGGTTAGACAGCATTTACATCCCTAAAACACATGAAGGGTATAAAAGTCCAGGAGACTGGGGGAGAAATTTTGGAGAGAGATACTGGAATATGTAAATGCCCTCTTCAAATTGGATGAGGGAAATAGCCCCTTTCCTTTGCCTGAAGTCAAAGAAATGGTGACCAGAGAACTTAATATCTGAGACCCTTAGAGCGTGGAGGACACAGGGAATTAGTATGTGAGATCTTAAATCCCAGCTTCGGTACCTTCTAACTATATGACATTGGGCAAATTGAGTAAATTCCATGTCTCTGTTCATTCTGAAAGAGAAATGATTGTCTTTATTATATTGTTGAGATACTTAAATGAGAACACATATTAATGGGTATGTATTCTGATATGCATCTAGTACAATTGCTGGCATGTAGCAGTTTTTCAATAAATGAGTTATAATTACTGAGAGCACTAGAATGTTTATGGGACTTCAGTTTAGGTTAGAAGTTGAGGTTTGTAGATTATGGAAATTATTGGTCAATAACTATTAATTGGAGGCAGTGAGGTAGATTGAAGGGATGAGATTGTCCAGGGTAATTGAATTGGTAGAACTAGAAGAGAAGAAAAAACACTTGAGAAAAATACTGAAAGGGGTTCTACAGAAAGGGGGAAAATAGTAAAGGGTAATGTTAGAGGAACCAATTTCATGTAAAACTGAAGAGGGCCTTGATTAGGATGATAACTGAGAGGATACCATTGACTTGGGCAATTTGGAAACTATCTTTTGATAAAAAGTGTCTTTTGAGAGAACAATTTTGGCAAAGTTTATAGAAGGGGAAGCCAAGTTGTAGTGTTTCATTAAAGAATGCATTAAAGGTGAAAAAGTGAAGGTAGCTGATACTGACTGCTTTGTCAAGAAGTTTGATAGTGAAAGCAAGGAGAGATATGTGTTGGTAGTTCATGAGGGAATCGGGTTTATGGGAAGGTTGGTTCAAGATGTGGGAGGAATGAGTTCTTTGGTTTCCCAATAGAGTAAAAGGAGATGTTAAATGGATACAACAAAGTAGAAGTAGGAAGAAAGAGAAACAATAATATGGGGGTGGGATTAGTCATCTGAAACATGAGAGTGAGGGGTAATGAGGGGTGAAGATGGATTTAAGGCTGAGAGGAAAAAAGTTGATAAATCTAATGCCTCATGAAAGATTCTTGGTGAAATTGGAAGCAGGTCCTCTGCAAGTGAGGGGTGATACCGAAGTTAGGGCTTACATTAGTGATTAAAGTTAGGAATGGGTATTGTGGCGTATGAAAAAGGGAGTGGACGTGGACATGAATAAGTACCATATGTGCAAAGCAATATGGAAGGCCCCATCGGCATTCTGAGTAACACTGAAGAAGTTGAGGCAGTTTTTGCAGCCACAGACAACCGAGGAGCCAGGCTAGAATAAACAGATGGTGGTTCAGACACGCTATAGAAAAGATTGGCAGGTCAGGCAGAGGAGAAGGAAAGAGTATGTGGGAATTGAAGAGTATTATTAACCATTAAGGGGAAGGATAGAGTTTTTGAAACCAACTGGGTCTTGATAATCCATGCATTCATTGTAGTCTGATAGTAAGCTGTTTTCTTACATATGGAAAATGAGTAAAATTTTCAAATTACTGATAAGCCTCACTCTGCTGCTACATTTTGGGCACTGATTAAATATTCCATCTAACTAATGGAGCACAGTGAATAAGAGAGTGAGTACTAGAGTTATAACATCCTGGGTTTAAATCCTATCCTGCTCGGTCGCTTACGAGCTCTGAGATTTGGATAATGCAATTATCTTCTTTGTGCTACCGTTTTATCATGTGTTAAAAAAAGACAATTAAAAATATTCTCTCTTACAGAGTCATTGTGATGATTAAATGGATAGTACATGTGAAGTTTTTAGCTCAGTACTTAGAACACTGTAAATTTTCCACAAATGTTAGCTATTGCATTAATCGACTATTGCCGCAGTAATATTGTGTAACAAACTTCTGCCAAATTCATTATCATACCAAGGCACACTTTTATTTTCTTACTCATAAGTGACTCTGCTTTAGGCTCTGGTTTTTTCTAGGCTTTGAGGCAAGTTTAGGTTTGTTCCTTATGCCTCATTGTGAGGTCCAGTTTAAAGGGGCATAGTGTACTTGGGTTGTATTCATGTGATGTAGGAGTTCAAGAGCAAGCCAAACTCTGCGAGCTTATATAAAACTCTTTGAATATCCTGCATGCTTATATTCTGGTGGACAAAACCAAGTCATATGGCCAAAGATGAAGGAATGGGGGTAGGAAGCATACTCTGTAAAGGAGGAAGTGAATATCTACTCAGTAAAACCCCAGTTTAACTATGACATCTCAATACTTTTTTTTAATTAGCAAGGAAAATAGCACCCAGCTGAAATATTATTCTTTAATTTAATTTAATTATGTTTTATTTGAAGTATAGTTGACATACAATTTTACCTTAGTTTTAGGTGTACAACAGTGATTTGACAGTATATGATTATTATTTTTTTAATATATGATTATTTTTAAACCTAATTTTCACAGATTTGGTTTAAGGAAAATGTTGGTTTTATAAGTGAAAGAAAATTACTAACAAAAGAAAATTTCACTTGATATCTGTAAACATATTTTGAGAATCTTTGATACCCAGTATGTCAGTTTATTTAATATATGAGGACTGAGTGTCTCAATCTCTCTGATCTTTTCCTATTATTAAGCTATTTAATATTTTCCACCTATTGCTCTTTAAAAAAAATATTGTGATATAATTTGCATGCAGTAAAATTCACCGACTTTAAGGGGATAGTTAGATGAGTTTGACAGATACCTAATAATGTAACTAGAACTACAATAATGATATAGAATATTTCCATCATCCCCCAAAAGATCCCTCATTTCCCTTTGCAGTCAATTTTTACCCAACAGTCTCACCCCTGGGTGGCCACCAGTTTCCTTCCTATCACTATAATTTTGTTTGTTCTAGAATTTCATATAAATATAATTGTATAGTCCTTTGTGCCTGGCTTTTTTCACTTATATATTCATTATTCCTTTTTATTGCTGAGTAGTATTCCATTGTATAGATATACCATAATATGTTTATTCACTCACCTGTTGATGGACATTTGGCTATAATGGCTATAATGAATAAAGCTGTGAACATTTGCATGCAAGTCTTCGTGTTTTTATTTCTCTTGTAGGAGTGGTAAACCTGTAAGTGTGGGATTATTGCATTGTATTTTACAAATACGTTTAACATTTAAAGAACTTTACAAAATGGCTGTGCCTTGTTACCTTCCTACCAGTAATGTATAAATATTCCAGTTGCTCCTCCCCTGTGCAATGAATAGTTATCATTAATCTTTCTAATTTTTGCCATTCTAATAGTATATAGTGGTCTCTTATTGTGGTTTTAATTTGCATTTCTCTGGAGACTAATAATATTGAGCATCATTTCATTTGCTTATTTGCCATTCACATATCTTCTTTGGTGAAGTATCTGTTCAAACTTTTGCCCATTTTTAAATTGTTCATGTTCTTAATATTGATTTGAAGTTGTTTATGTATTTTGAAAACAAGTCCCTTATCAGATTTATGGTTTACAAAGTTATTTTCACAGTCTTTCGCTTGCCTTTCCATTTGTCTAACAGTGTCTTTTGAAGGACAAGCTTTAATAAATTTTGATGAAGTCCAATTTTACATTTTTTGTGTATGATTCATGCTTTTTGTATTCTAGTTAAGAAACTTTGCTTTTCCAAAGTCACAGTCAAAAGGAGTTTCTCCTATGTTTTACTCTAGGGCTTTATAGTTTTACATTTTGAGAAATGATTCATTTCAAATTATTTTGTATATTGTATGAGGAAGGTTGAGTTTAATTTTTTTCCATATCCATTGTGCAGCACCATTTTTTTGAAAAAGACTCTAGTTTCCTTCCGCATTGAATTGCTACCTTGCCACTCTTGTTAATCAGTAGACCAGAGGGGCTTCTGGCTTAGCTGCATGAGGAATTCAGTGGACCCAATCCCCAGCAAAACTGGTGAAAAAAAGAAAAAAACAAACAATATCTCTGGAAATGGTCCTAAGGATATATAGTAAATGAAGAAATGTTTATTCAAGAAAATATATATTTTGGTAAGAGTGAGACTCTGTGGTATCTGAACTGAGACCCACTCCCCTCAACCCCCATCCCAACTCATCAAGATAGAAATTCCACTTAGACTGGTACAACCCAAAACACAGGACTCCCTCTTCCCACAGCTTCCAGTCATAGGGTTGTCTAAAGGCAAGGACAGGGATTTTTCATCCTTCCTCAGCTACATGTTGCTGAGGCTAAATTCTGAGTGAGTGTGGCCAAGAAATGAGGCCCCCTTCCTCTGCTCATTCATGGGATAAAGTCTCTGTCTTGGGTGTGGCACTGCTGAGAATACTGGGGCGGGGGGTCCTGATCACTCTTGCTCTGACCTATAAGGTGTATAGCTTTATTCTGGATGAGGTAACTCAAGAAGATTGGAGGCGACTGTCCACCATCTCCTCTCCTTGTCCCCCAATGAGTACTCAGCTCTTAACGTGGAAGTGCCACTTAGAAAGAAGTGTGTCATTGTCTCCACCCCTACATCCAGAACTTACACTCAGAGATTTTGCCTGGGAGGAGAAGCAGAGAACCTGGGAAAGAGATGGTTTGTAGAAGCCTGTAGGTGTCAGAACAAACCTTAAACATTGGCTTTGGGAATTACTCCTTCAAAGGAGCCTGAATCTGATTGGAGCTTTCAAAGAGATCCACAAATGGAGTAGTCTATAGAGCAATTTAGGCACCAGGGCATTGTTGAAAACAGCTGGGTGTTTTCAGAGAAAAGATAGTCAAAGACCTACCAAAACCAATGTCAAACCAGCAAGACTGTGGGCATACATATGTAAAGCTGCCCCTCCTTGAGGGGCAACATCAGAGTTCTGCTGCAGGGGTGAAATGGACTTCACTAAAATAATTCAGCCAATCACTAAACAAACATGAAAATAACAATAAAAGGGCCCAGGGCAGGAGGTGGTGGTGGTGGAGAAGCACCTAGTTTCTACAATATATTACCTAAAATGTCCAGTTTCCAATGAGAAATTACAAGACATACAAAGAGGCAGGAAAACATGATTCATATTCTGTGAATAAAGTAGACAAACTGCCCATGAGGGAGATTATATGGACATATTAACAGACAAAGTCTTCAAAATACACATTATAAGCATGTTCAAAGAACAAAAGGAAACTATTACAGAATTAAAGGAAGGTATGATGACAATTTCACATCAAATAGAGAGTATCAATAAACAGATAGAAATGGTAAACAATGGAAATTCTGGAGTTGAAAAGTACAAAAGTACAAAAGCTGAAATGAAAAAAATCACTAGAAAAAGTTACTAGAGGGATTAGAGAGTAGATGTGAATGAACAGAAGAAAGAACTAACAAACTTGCAGATAGATTGATAGAGATTATTTGATCTGAAGAGCAGAGAGAAAAGGAATGAAGAAAGATGAATGGGCCCTCAGAGAAATGTGGGATAACACAGAGCAATGTCACATGTAATGGAAATACTGTAGAGGAAAGAAAAGAGCAGAAAAATACTTGAAGACTTAATGGCTGAAGCTCCCCAGAGGTATTGAAAAATAATCTAGATATCCAGAAAGGTCAACAACTCCAAGTAGTATAAACACAAAGAGATCCACAAACAGACATACCATAGTAAAAATGCTGAGAGCCAAAGGCAAGGAGAAAATGTTGAAGGCAGCAAGAGAAAAATGACACTTATAAGGGAATACCAGTAAGATTACAGCTGTTGTCTTATAAAAAACTTTGGAGGCTAGAAGTCAGTGAGATAATCATATTGAAAGTGTGTCCCATAAAAACAAAAACTCCAAAAAAAAAAAAAAAAAAAGCTCAGTCAAGAATCCTGTATCCAGGAAAGCTATCTTTAAAAAATGGGAAGGTAAAATAGAGACAACTCATGATAAATAGAAAGTGAAAGAATTTGTTGCTAGCGGACCTGCCTTACAAGAAATGCTAAAGGAAATTCTTCAGCCTGAAAGTAAGTGATCTCGGATGGTAGATTGAATCCACATGAAAAACAAAGAGCACTGTTAAAGGTAATCATGTAATTATAAAAGACAGTGTAATTGCATATTTTTTCTCATTTTTACTCTTGACTGATTTAAAAAGCAATTTTATAAAACAATGTGTATATAATATATTGTTGGGTGTATAGAAATATATTTGCCAATAACACCAGAAGATGTGGGTGGGAGCAAAGCTGTATTGATCTAAGGAAATTTCTTCAGATGTTAACTAGAATCCATAGGAACAAATGAGGAGAGCCAGAAATAGGTTGATATAACAAATATAACAAAAAGTATAAATATATACTTGATCTTCTTTCTTCTTTTAGTTTCTCTAAAAGGCATAAAATTATATAAAGTCATAATTACAACAATGTATTGATGGATTTGTAACAATATTGATTTTAAATGGAGGGACAGGAAAAAGGAGTATCTTATATGAGTTAACATTTTTATATATCACTGAAATTGTTAGTATACATTTATTTATTTATTATTTATTTATTTATTTATTTAAAGGTTAGTATAAATTAAAGCTGATTTTGATAAGATGTTTATGGTAAGACCTAGAGCCACCACTAAAAAAATAATTTTTAAAATATAGTGAAAAATTATTAAAGACATTAAAATGCCACATTAGAAAATCTTTGCTTAATGCAAAAGAAAACCGTAAAGGCAGAATAAAGGGACAACAACAACAAAACATAAGCTACATAGAAAATAGAAGTAAAATCGTTGTCACAAGTACACTTGCAATGAACATTTGGAAAATGAAATTAAAAAAATTTCATTAACAATAGCTTCAAAAGAATAAAATACATAGGAATAAAATTTTGAGATTTAGATCTACAAATTCACTTTTATGGATATAGGGTTATACATTTTCTACTCAAGTGAGCTTTGGAAATTTATATTTTTCAGGGAATCTATACTTTTCATCAAATTTGTTGAATTTATTGGTATAAAATTGTTTTATAGACATTTTATTAATATCTAGAAGATATATATTGATGACCTGTAATTTCTGATATTACTAATTGGTATCTTCTGTCTTCTTGGTCAGTCTGGTTTGACATTTATCAATTTTCTTCATCTTTCAAAGAAAGCGTTTTTTATTTCATTGATTTTTCTCTGTGGGGTTTCTGTTTTCTATTTTATTGTTTCATGTTCTTTACTTTCTTTTTAAACTGCCTTAGTTTTACTTTGCTTTTCTTCTAGTTTCTTCATTTGAAGCTTAGAATAATGATTTAAGATATGTCTTCTTTCTAATAATATAAGCATATAATAATGTAAGTTCCCCATGATCACTGCCTTAGCTGCAACCCACAGATTTTTATGCAGTTTTTATTTTCATTCAGTACATAATCATTTTTAATTTTTTCTCTAAACAATGGGTTTTTAAAAGCACATTGTTTAATCTCCATGTGTTTTATGACTTCTCAAATGATCTTTATCTTTAACTAAAAGAATCTTCTTAGATTATTTTATGTTGTGGTCAGAAAGCATACTCTTAAATTTGAGATCTGCTTTATTGAATTACTATATGTCTGCCATGGTAAATATTACATGAGCACTTAACAGAATGCATATTCTGCATTTGTTGGCTAGAGTGCTGTGTAAATAGTATAACATATATATAATTCATGTTCCAGTGGGGTGGGGAGCAAAAATAATATTTGAAGAAATAATGACCAAAAATTTCCAAATCTGATAAAAAATTATAAATCTATAGATTCAAGAAGTTCAATAAACCCTAAGCAGAAGAAGAATTAAGAAAAATAAGGAACATATTCAATTTATTGAAAATCACTGATATAGTGAGAAACTTACATGCAAAGACAAATATATTCATTAGTCACAGAGAAATGAAGATAAGAATTATAGTGGACTTCTCATCACAAACTGTGCAAATCAGAAGACCATAGACTATCTTTAAAGTGCTAAAAAGTAGCTGTTGATCTAGAATTTTGTATTCAGAAAAAAGTCAAGCATAAAGGCAAAATAAAAACTTTGTAATAAAAAATATGTGAGGGATTTCTTCATATTCCCTCCCTCCCCCAGGAAGTTCCGTGTCTTAATCTTAAGAGAGTATGTTACCTTCTTTAGCAAAAGGGACTTCACAGATGTGATTAAGTTTTGAGATGAGGAAATTATCCTGGATTATCTGGGTAGACCCAATGTAATAACAAGGGTCCTTATGAGAAGGAGGCAGGAGGGGTGGTGTCAGAAAAGGGGATGTGATGACAGAAGCAGAGATCTGAGTGATGCAGCCATGAGCCATATGTGGTCAGCTTTTTGAAGCAGGAAAAAGCAAGGGATAGATTCTCCTCTGCCACATCCAGAAGGAATATCTTCTAACACCTTGATTTTAACCCTGTAAGACTCATGAATGTCATTATATTTCAAAGTTCATTTTGGATTTCTGATCTCTGGAACAGTAAGATAAATTTGCATTGTTTAAGGCAAGTTTGTGGTAATTTATTATAGCACAAATAGGAAACATATAGATTTTGGTATCTGGAAGTGAGGTGCTACTCTAACAAATGCTTAAAAATGTGGAAGTGATTTTGGAATTGGGTAATGGGTAGAGGCTGGAAGAATTTTGAGGACCATGACAGAAAAAGCCTAGATTTCCTTGAAAAGACTGTTAGTAGAAATATAGATATTAAAGACTCTGCCAGGGAAGGCTCAGAAGGAAGTGAGGAACATGGTAGAGAAAACCAGTATTGTTTTAGAGAATACTCAAGTAATTATAAACAAACTGTTGGTAAAATTATAGATGTTAAAGAACTGCTTATGAGAGCTCAAAAGTAAGTGAGGGGCTCCTTGTTATTTAGGACAGAAAGCTTCATGGAATTTTGTCGTTTGGTTATGTAGGAAACAGAACTTGTAAGGTGTGAATTTGGGTATTTACCTGAGATTTCTCAGCCAAGTGTGAAAAGTGTGGCCTGGTTTCCTCTTGCTACTTATAGTAAAATGTGAGATGGAAAGAGATAGATGGAGGGAAGAACTGTTAAAAAGGAACCAGGACTTGATGATTTGGGAAATTCTCAGTCTATCCAGCTTTTAAAAGATGCTAAAATTAGAAGATTTAATGTCAGAAGAGTATGCTTTGGTGAGAAAGCCAAAGGTGTGGCTAAGCAGTCTTTTGCTAGTGCCCTGGAAGTCCTTTAGGTAAAGGTCAAAGTTTTAATCACAAAGAGGGCTGTTTGAAGAAACTAATCATGTGACTAATGGATCCCTTCACACATCTCAGCAGAAACCAGGAATGAAGATAGGATCATCCAGGAAATACTTAAAATCTTATTTAATGGAGTGAATCCCTGTGACAAATTCTGGGGACCCACAAGTTTCCTAAGAATGTTATATTAGCAGAAACACTGTCAGTGTGGACTGTAGGGACAGAGAAAGAACAAAATGAAAAAAGGCTGTTGGGCTTCCAAAATTCTTCAGGCAGGAAACAGGCTGATAAAACTACTCAGCAGCAAAGACATTCTATCCCTCATGAGAAAGGATGACTCTGAGGTCAGAACTGGGGGCCCATAGGACTGAGCCATGATCCCAGAAAGTGGAACTTCCAGCCACAGAGGATTATTCTTAGGCCTTGAAAACCGAAAGGAGTTTGCCTGGTTGGATTTTGAAATTGTTTGGAACCAGTAAGCCCCCTTTCCTTCTATTTTGTCCCTCTCTGAATAGAAATGTGTATATTGGTTATTTCCAGATCCACAGAGGGAGAAGTATTTTGCCCTAGGATGGATTATATCCAAAGCTACACTCATAGATTGATTTAGATGATGAAATTTGGGACTTTTGAGCTGATAAGATTTAGGTGAGATTTTGAACTTGAGTTGGGGCTGTAATGCATTGAGGCTATCGGGTCCTGTGCCTTCTTCTCATCACCTTCTTTGACTGACCCTCCTGCTTCCCTTTTACAAGGATCCTTGTGATTGCAATGGGCCTATTCATATAATCAAGAATAATCTCCCAGTCTTAAGATCCTTACCTTAATCATACCTGAAAAGACCCTTTAGCCATGCAAGGCAAATCATAGGTTCTGGTGATCAGGATGTGGACATTTTCAGAGGGCTTTTATTCAGCCTATCATAAACTCCAAACTGGAAACAACCCAGATGTCTATCAACAGATGAATGAATAAGCAAATTGTGATGTTCTACTCAGCATATAAAAGGAATGAAACATTTCACACGTAACAACATGGATGAACCTCAAAATGTTTTTTTTATTTTCAAAACAAGACAAAATGGAGCACATGCTTTATAATTCCATTTATATAAAATTCTAAAAAATGGAAACTAATCTATAGTGACATAACAAATCAGAGATTGTCTATGGACTGGGAGGTGGGAGAGGAGTTGGGAGGGAGAGGGACTGATTACAAAAGGGCATGAGGAAACTTTGGGGACGATTGTTAAGTTTATCATGTTGATGATAGTTTTGGTTTGTATACATATGTATACATGTGTCAAAACTTATCAAATTAAATACTTTGCACATGTGCAATTTTTTGTATGTCAATTATGCCACAGTAAAACTATTAATAATAGAGAAAGAAACACAATATATAAGTAATTTATTGGCTAGCTTTAGCCTAGAGAATTTGGCATTCTCTTATCTCTAGGTAGATAATATACATAAATATACATTACCATTTAATTGTTCTCTGATTTAACCTTTTAAACAAGCTTTTTTTTTTTTTTTTAAATTCTTTGGGGTGCCTGGGTGGCACAGTTGGTTAAGTGTCTGATTCTTGGTTTCGGCTCTGGTCATGATGTGGGGGTCGTGGGATCCATCCTTGAGTCAGGCTCCACACTCAGCTTGGAGTCTGTTTAGGATTCTCTCTTCCTCTGTCCCTCCCCCTCGCTCTCTCGTGCTCTCTCTCTCAAATAAATAAATAAATCTTAAAAAAAAAAAGTCTTTACTAAATACAGATAGAATTGAATCTTCCATTTTATCTCTATTTCCAAAGTCTTATATTAAAGAAGTCAATAAATACTTTTCAAGTAAATATAAAAATAATGTAGCATAGTGTATTTTGGTTTATAAGGTTATTTCATTATGCCAATGTTAGTTCTTTTCTTAGTTGACCCCCTTTGGCTTTATTATAGATAGAAATCCAGCCAGACCTGGGAAAGTAGAGTAAGGAAGTTGGATGTAGATTCTGTTGGACTAGTCATTGGTTGTGGGACTTGAAGGAGAAGGACTTTGTTGAATCCTAGATTTTTTTAGCCTGGGTGGTTTGGGCAGTGGTAATTTCAATTCAAAGAGAAGGAATTGGGAGGTTATAAAAATAGCAATTAACATAAAGCAAACTGAATTATAATTGATTGTGATATACCCCTGAGGGGTACCGATATGAGTGACATTTATCTCAGGTTGCTTTTGGTTTGTTTGGGTCTAAAAGTGTACATGAAAATAAACTGAAATACAAACAGAGTTTTGGAAAACAGTTCTTGCATTGTGTTTTCAGCTCTTATTAGATGTTGACTGAAAGGACCAAAGATTTATTATTCCTTATGACTGTGTAGGGTATGAAAGCCCCTGTTTATGAGGGAGGTGACTTTTGCTATTGGAGCATGATAAAGAAAACTTGGTTCTCAATGCTTTTCATGACATGCCTTTCCTAACTGATTCCTAACAAAACACACATATACATAGATACATAGATTTGAGATCTCAGTCAAGGCTTGGCCTGGATTTGTCATTTGAGTTTCTCTCTTTTATCCAGTAAAGTTTAGATTAGTTAAGCAGAATAAAATTCAAACAGTCATTTCTTTAAGTGTCCCTGGAATGATGGACCCTAAAGCTTTGGTTGCACTGAGGAATTATCTGTATCTTGATGATTCTTTCTTCAGATTTCTTCCAATTAGTGAGTTGCAAATATCCCACCATTGACAAAGAATGATGGTCTAAAGTCAAAGGGCAGTGTGGTGAAATGACAATGATGATGAGGCCTTGTCTTCTTGATGGTACAATGTCAACATGATAGTAAAATGCTTTCTCATTGTGGTATTGTCTCAGATTCCTATGCGATCCATTTTTAGCAGTCATCTCTGTAGTTGCCTGAACTGGAATTAGATCTCAGTTGAATCAGCTTTAGAAAGTACATATACTATAATAGGGGAAAAAATTCATGAGCTTCACTATGGAAAATCCATGCAGTTAATCTCAGTTCAATTAAAGGCTATGCTGTATGAAATGAAGTGAGAAAGTAGGCTGGGTTGTAGAGCCCATTTTATGGGGAGAGATGATTTCATGAATTTTCTGTGCATAGGCAAGAGAGGGAGGATCAGAACAGTGAAATGAGAACCCAGAAGTGTAAAGCATTGTTTATTTAGAGCTGTATATTGTGATGTCATCAGGACAAGGAGTCCAACACATGGTTATTAGCCATTATGACTACTGCTATTGTCAGATCATGATTGTATGATGATATTTCTTATGTTCCTCTTATCCTTTTTTGGGGGCTGTTGAGGGAGCTCTTCTGAAAGAACCATTGTTTTTGTCTTGACTCTTGACGTCTTCTGTATCTGTTACAGTGTACTGAAAGGCCCATTATAGGTTTTTAGATTTCACCTAATGCAGGTTGGAATTTTAGCTATACCATTTGCTACCTGGCAAACTTGGAGAAGCTACCTCAATCTCTCTGGGTATTACTTTCCTTTTCTTTTTTTTTTTTTTTTATTTTATTTTTTTTAAAGACTGAACTTTTCTTTTTTTTTCTTTTTTCTTTTTTCATTTCTTTATTGTTATGTTAATCACCATACATTGCATCATTAGTTTTTGATGTAGTGTTCCATGATTCATTGTTTGTGCATAACACCCAGTGCTCCATGCAAATGTGCCCTCCTTAATACCCATCACCAGGCTAACCCATCCCCCCACACTCCTCCCCTCTAGAACCCTCAGTTTGTTTTTTAGAGTCCATCGTCTCTCATGGTTCATCTCCCCCTCCGACTTACTCCCCTTCATTCTTCCCCTCCTGCTATCTTCTTCTTCTTTTTTTTTTCTTAACATATATTGCATTATTTGTTTCAGAAGTACAGATCTGTGATTCATCAGTCTTGCACAATTCACAGCGCTCACCATAGCACATACCCTCCCCAATGTCTATCACTCAACCACACATCCCTCCCACCCCCCACCACTCCAGCAACCCTCAGTTTGTTTCCTGAGTTAAGAATTCCTCATATCAGTGAGGTTATATGATAAATGTCTTTCTGACTGACTTATTTCACTCAGCATAACACTCTCCAGTTCCATCCACGTCGTTGCAAATGGCAAGATCTCATTCCTTTTGATGGCTGCATAATATTCCATTGTGTATATATACCACTTCTTCTTTATCCATTCATCTGTCGATGGACATCTTGGCTCTTTCCACAGTGGATATTGCTGCTATAAACATTGGGGTGCACGTACCCCTTCAGATCCCTACATTTGTATCTTTGGGGTAAATACCCAGTAGTGCAATTGCTGGATCATATGGTAGCTCTATTTTCAACTGTTTGAAGAACCTCCATACTGTTTTCCAGAGTGGTTGCACCAGCTTGCATTCCCACCAACAGTGTAGGAGGGTTCCGCTTTCTCTGCATCCCCGCCAACATCTGTCGTTTCCTGACTTGTTAATTTTAGCCATTCTGACTGGTGTGAGGTGGTATCTCATGGAGGTTTTGATTTGGATTTCCCTGATGCTGAGCGATGTTGAGCACTTTTTCATGTGCCTGTTGGCCATTTGGATGTCTTCTTTGGAAAAATGTCTGTTCATGTCTTCTGCCCATTTCTTGATTGGATTATTTGTTCTTTGGGTGTTGAGTTTCATAAGTTCTTTATAGATTTTGGATACTAGCCCTTTATCTGATATGTCATTTGCAAATATCTTCTCCCATTCTGTCGGTTGTCTTTTGGTTTTGTGGACTGTTTCCTTTGCTGTGCAAAAGCTTTTTATCTTGATGAAATCCCAATAGTTCATTTTTGTCCTTGCTTCCCTTGCCTTTGGCGATGTTTCTAGGAAGAAGTTGCTGCGGCTGAGGTCGAAGAGGTTGCTACTTGTGTTCTCCTTTAGGATTTTGATGGATTCCTGTCTCACGTTTAGGTCTTTCAACCATTTGGAGTCTATTTTTGTGTGTGGTGTAAGGAAATGGTCCAGTTTCCTTCTTCTGCATGTGGCTGTCTGTCCAATTATCCCAACACCATTTGTTGAAGAGATTGTCTTTTCTCCATTGGACATTCTTTCCTGCTTTGTCAAAGATTAGTTGACCACAGAGTTGAGGGTCCATTTCTGGGCTCTCTGTTCTGTTCCATTGATCTATGTGTCTGTTTTTGTGCCAGTACCATACTGTCTTGCTGATGACAGCTTTGTAATAGAGCTGGAAGTCCGGAATTGTGATGCCACCAGCTTTGCTTTTCTTTTTCAACATTCCTCTGGCTATTTGGGGTCTCTTCTGGTTCCATACAAATTTTAGGATTATTTGTTCCATTTCTTTGAAAAAAGTGGATGGTATTTTGATGGGGATTGCACTGAATGTGTAGATTGCTCTAGGTAGCATTGACATCTTCACAATGTTTGTTCTTCCAATCCATGAGCATGGAACGTTTTTCCATTTCCTTGTGTCTTCTTCAATTTCTTTCATGAGTATTTTATAGTTTTCTGAGTACAGATCCTTTGCCTCTTTGGTTAAATTTATTCCTAGATATCTTATGGTTTTGGGTGCAGTTGTAAATGGGATCGACTCCTTGATTTGTCTCTCTTCTGTCTTGTTGTTGGTGTATAGGAATGCCACTGATTTCTGTGCATTGATTTTATATCCTGCTACTTTACTGAACTCCTGTATGAGTTCTAGCAGTTTTCAGGTGGAGTCTTTTGGGTTTTCCACATACAGTATCATATCATCTGCAAAGAGTGAGAGTTTGACTTCCTCTTTGCCGATTTGGATGCCTTTGATTTCTTTTTGTTGTCTGATTGCTGTGGCTAGGACTTCTAATACTATGTTGAATAGCAGTGGTGAGAGTGGACATCCCTGCCGCGTTCCTGACCTTAGGGGAAAAGCTCTCAGCTTTTCCCCATTGAGAATGATATTCGCTGTAGGTTTTTCATAGATGGCTTTTATGATGTTGAGGTATGTACCCTCTATCCCTATACTCTGAAGAGTTTTGATCAAGAAAGGATGCTGTACTTTGTCAAATGCTTTTTCTGCATCTATTGAGAGGATCATATGATTCTTGTTCTTTCTTTTGTTAATATATTGTATCGCGTTGATTGATTTGTGGATGTTGAACCAACCTTGCAGCCCAGGGATAAATCCCACTTGGTCCTGGTGAATAATGCTTTTAATGTACTGTTGGATCCTATTGGCTAGTATTTTGGTGAGAATTTTTGCATCCATGTTCATCAAGGATATTGGTCTCTAATTCTCCTTTTTGATGGGGTCTTTGTCTGGTTTTGGGATCAAGGTAATGGTGGCCTCATAAAATGAGTTTGGAAGTTTTCCTTCCATTTCTAAATTTTGGAACAGTTTCAGGAGAATAGGTATTAATTCTTCTTTAAATGTTTGATACAATTCCCCTGGGAAGGCATCTGGCCCTGGGCTTTTGTTTGTTGGGAGATTTTTGATGACTGCTTCAATTTCCTTAGTGGTTATAGGTCTGTTCAGGTTTTCTATTTCTTCCTGGTTCAATTTTCGTAGTTGATACATCTCTAGGAATGCACCCGTTTCTTCCAGGTTATGTAATTTGCTGGCATAGAGTTGCTCCTAATATGTTCTTAGAATTGTTTGTATTTCTTTGGTGTTGGTTGTGATCTCTCCTCCTTCATTCGTGATTTTGTTGATTTGGGTCATTTCTCTTTTCTTTTTGATAAGTCTGGCCAGGGGTTTATCAATCTTGTTAATTCTTTCAAAGAACCAGCTCCTAGTTTCGTTGATCTGTTCTACTGTTCTTTTGGTTTCTATTTCATTGATTTCTGCTCTGATCTTTATTATTTCTCTTCTCCTGCTGGGTTTAGGCTTTATTGGCTGTTTTTCCTCTAGCTCCTTTAGGTGTAGGGTTAGGTTGTGTATTTGAGACCTTTCTTGTTTCTTGAGAAAGGCTTGTATTGCTATATACTTTCCTCTCAGGACTGCCTTTGCTGTATCCCAAAGATTTTGAACAGTTGTGTTTTCATTTTCATTGGTTGCCATGAATTTTTTTAATTCTTCTTTAATTTCCTGGTTGACCCATTCATTCTTTAGTAGGATGCTCTTTAGCCTCCATGTATTTGCGTTCTTTCTGACTTTCCTCTTGTGATTGAGTTCTAGTTTCAAAGCATTGTGGTCTGAAAATATGCAGGGAATAATCCCAGTCCTTTGGTACCGGTTGAGACCTGACTTGTGACCTAGGATGTGACCAATTCTGGAGAATGTTCCATGGCCACTAGAGAAGAATGTGTATTCCATTGCTTTGGGATGGAATGTTCTGAATATGTCTGTGAAGTCCATTCGGTCCAGTGTGTCATTTAAAGTCTTTATTTCCTTGTTGATCTTTTGCTTAGATGATCTGTCCAATTCAGTCAGGGGGTGTTAAAGTCCCCCAGTATTATTGTATTGTTGTCAATGTGATTCTTTAGTTTTGTTATTAATTGCCTTATATAATTGGCTGCTCCCATGTTAGGGGCATATATATTTACAATTGTTAGATCTTCTTGTTGGATAGACCCTTTAAGTCGGATATAGTGTCCTTCTTCATCTCTTATTACAGTCTTTGTTTTAAAATCTAATTTGTCTGATATAAGGGTTGCCACCGCAGTTTCTTTTGGTGTCCATTAGCATGGTAAATGGTTTTCCACCCCCTCACTTTCATCTGGGGGTGTCTTTGGGTCTAAAATGAGTCTCTTGCAGACAGCATATTGATGGGTCTTGTTTTTTAAACCCATCTGATAGCCTGTGTCTTTCGATTGGGGCATTTAGCCCATTTACATTCAGGGTAACTATTGAAAGATATGAATTTAGTGCCATTGTATTGCCTGTATGGTGACTGTTACTGTATATTGTCTGTGTTCCTTTCTGATCTATGCTGCTTTTAGGCTCTCTCTTTGCTTAGAGGAGCCCTTTCAATATTTCTTGTAGGGCTGGTTTCATGTTTGCAAATTCCTTTAGTTTTTGTTTGTCCTGGAAGCTTTTTATCTCTCCTTCTATTTTCAATGACAGCCTAGCTGGATATAGTATTCTTGGCTGCATATTTTGCTCGTTTAGTGCTCTGAAGATATCATGCCAGTCCTTTCTGGCCTGCCAGGTCTCTGTGGATAGGTCTGTTGCCAATCTAATGTTTCTACCATTGTAGGTTACATATCTCTTCTCCCGAGCTGCTTTCAGGATTTTCTCTTTGTCTCTGAGACTCGTAAGTTTTACTATTAGATGTCGGGGTGTTGACCTATTATTATTGATTTTGAGAGGGGTTCTCTGTGCCTCCTAGATTTTGATGCCTGTTTCCTTCCCCACATTAGGGAAGTTCTCTGTTATTATTTGCTCCAATATGCCTTCTGCCCCTCTCTCTCTTTCTTCTTCTTCTGGGATCCCAATTATTCTAATGTTGTTTTGTCTTATATTGCTTATCTCTCGAATTCTGCCCTTGTGATCCAGTAGTTGTTTATCTCTCTTTTTCTCAGCCTCTTTATTTTCCATCATTTGCTCTTCTCTATCACTGATTCTCTCTTCTGCCTCATTTATCCTAGCAGTTAGTGCCCCCATATTTGATTGCACCTCATTAATAGCCTTTTTGATTTCGACTTGGTTAGATTTTAGTTCTTTTATTTCTCCAGAAAGTGTGTCTCTAATAACTTCCATGCTTTTTTCAAGCCCAGCTAGTATCTTTAAAGTCATGATTCTGAACTCTAGGTCTGACATCGTACTAATGTCAGTATTGAGTAGGTCCCTGGCAGATGGTACTACCTCTTGTTCTTTTTGCTGAGGTGATTTTTTTCATCTTGTCATTTTGTCCAGAGGAGAATAGATGAATGAGAGAACAAAATGCTAACAGGTTAACAATGTCCCCAGCAAATATACTCTATACAAATCAGAAAAGACCTGTAACCAGGGGAAAAGAAAGGGAAAGAAAGAAAAAGAAAGAGAAAAGAAAGAAAAAAAACAAAACAAAACAAAAAGAAAAAGATAAAAACAAAAACAGAACAAAACAAAACAAAACAAAACAGAATATGATCAAATATGATCAGACTAGTGTATAGATCAGGGCCACAGACTAGATTTTGGGTGTATTTTGGTCTGTTAGAAGAAAGTGCCTCCTAATATTTTAAAGGAAGAAAGACTTATATATGTACAAAATAAGGGTTGATACAATGAAGGGATGGAAGATGACTGTAAAGATGAAAATTATAAAAGATTTTATAAAAGGAATTGATAAGTTGTTTGAAAAAAGAAAGAAGAAGATTAAAAAACAAAGAAGAAAAGAAAAAAAGAAATGGGAGAGAATGTGTTCAGGCAGGAGACTAGAACCAAGCCATACACTAGTGATTTAGGGTATATTTTGATCTGTTAGAAGAAACTGTATCTCAAAATTTTAAAGAGAGAACAACTCATAATATATGCCAAAAATAAAGGTAACTACTATGAAGGGATAAAAATATGACTCTAAAAATGAAAAATAAAAAATGTTTTTTTTAAAAAAGGGATTGATAAGATGTTGGTTAAAAAAGGGAAAAAGAAAAATTAAAAAAAAAACCAGTTAAAAAAATTAACTTTGAAAAACTAATGAATTATGGTAAAAAAGCCATGAATTCTATGTGCAGTATTCCCCTAGCGCTGGAGTTCTCCCGTTCTCCTTGATCGGTAAACTTGGTCTTGGCTTGCGGGCTGTTCGGGCTGATCTTCTGGGGGAGGGGCCTGTTGCCGTGGTTCCCAAATGTCTTTGCCGGAGGCGGAATTGCCCCGCCCTTGTCAGTCCGGGCTAAGCAGTCTGCTTGGGTTTGCTCTCCGGTGCTTTTGTTCCCTCCAAGCTCTCGGTACAGGTTTGGAGGACCAGAGTGAAAATGGTGGCCTCCCAATCTCCACCCGGAGGAGCTGAGAACTCGGGGCCCCGCTCCTCAGTGTGCCCCCAGAGAAAAGCAGTCACTCCCGTGTCCCCAGTCTCTGGCCGCACTCCGTGCTCACCCAGCCTGTGACCGAGTGTTCCTATCTCTGGCACCCGACCCCGTGTGGAGTCTCCAAACCCAGCAGATCCCTGTGATACACTCTCGCGCCGCTCCTCCCGGGGAAGGAAGGGGAGTCTCCCCGGCTCTGCCGCTTGTTGGGTCCCTGCTGGAGGAGCAGTGGCCCGACTGGGCCACGGACCACAGTTTATGGCCACCCCGAGCTGAGAGCCCGTGCCTCGGCTCCGTCTCTGCAGCCGGCTTCCCCGCGCCGATACCTGGGAGCTCTGCTGCACTCAGGCACCCCCGGTCTTTCTGTGACCCCGAGGGTCCTGAGACCACACTGTCCCATGAGGGTTCCACCCCCCGCTTAGCCACTGGAGCGACGTCCCTCAGTGGAGCCGACTTCTCAAAGTTCCGATTTTGTGCTCCGCTGCTCTATCACTTGCCAGAAGCGGCCGACGGAGGCCCCTTCCCCCGCTGTCTATCCTCCCGAATATCGCCTTGGATTCACTTCTCCACACGTCCTACCTTCCAGTAAGTGGTCGCTTCTCTGTTCAGAGAGTTGTTGCTACTCTCTTCTTCAATCTCCTGTTGAGTTCGTAGGTGTTCAGAATGGTTTGATCCCTATTCAGCTGAATTCCTGAGACCAGACGAAACCCAGGTCTCCTACTCCTCTGCCATCTTGCTCTGCCCCCCTTATTTTCCTTTTCTTTGAATATCTAAGTCATCTGCTGTTGTAAGCCTTAATTGAATTAACATTAAAATTTGTAAAATCTGTAGCTTTGTGCCTGAGGCATAGTACTATTTAATAAAGTCAGTTCCTTCTTCTCGCCACATCCCACACACCTTTAAACATCATTACACCCTTAGGTGTCAGAGCAACTAATGCTTCAAAACCTAGTCTAAGTCTTTTAGTTTAAAATTGCCTGATGCTTCCTGATGTACATTCTAGCACCTATGGTTGTTATTATACCATTAATCATTCCATGCATAGAGTTTACAGGGATCGTTGGAATCCTTCAAGCATTCACCTGTAGTATGCTTTTATGCAGTACTCATGAGATCTCCATAATAATTTGCTCTTTTTTAGTTTTTCTTTTCACATTGCACTTACCAACAGGAATGAATCAGATATTTTCCAGAACAATTACTGAAGAGTTTAGGAGCCCAAATAATATTGATTTACAATCTCTAATCAGTTCAAATTTATTGTATTTTGGATGGTTTTGGATGTGAATAATAGCTACCTTACCATGGACAAATAGCTTTCTTTGTATTAAGATATTTATGAGATAGAACCTATGCTAAGTTGAATACTGGCTCTCAAAGATATCCAGGTCCTAATTCCTGGAAACTGTGAATGTTACCTTATATGGCAAAAGGGGTTTACAGATGTGATTTCAGTTAAGGATATTAATATGTGGAGATTATGCTGTATTATCTGGATAGGTCTTAAATGTAATCACAACTGTCCTTATAAAAGGGAGGCAGAGAGAGAGAGTAGACTATAGAAGAAGGCAATGTGATGATGGAAATAAGATGCTACTCTGCTGTCTTTGAAGATGATAGGAGGTACCAAGAACCACAGACAGCAAGGAATTCCTATAGCCTCTAGAAGCTGTAAGAGGCAAGGAACAGATTCTTCCCTGGAACCTCCAGGGAAAGCAGCCCTGCCAACACTTTAACGTTAGCCCAATGAGACTGATTCTGGATTTCTGGTCTCCAGAATTGTAAGAGAATAAATTTGCATTGTTTTAAGCCACCAAGTTTGTGGTTATTTATTATAGCAGCAAAGTAAACACAGGACCTAAATGGTACCTGCTGGGAATAATGTAAGCCTGGATTAGCCCTCAGCACAGTGTTAAATACGAAGAATACGTGTTTAGTTATTTCCTCTTTATGCTTTATTCATGTTATGAGGTCATTAAAGAGAGACTTCCACACACTGTTTTCTGTCATTTCCAACACCTTGTCACCAGTTTTATTATGGAACCATCTAGGCAGCTGCTGTTGTCAAATTTCAGATTTTTCTTATGAGTCCCACTCAGTTGAATCTGGCTCGTGAGCATTGTTTTATGATGGAGACAGCTTGCCCAGTTGTGAGAGCTGCAAGAAACTGACAGATTCAGACCCCCACATTAACTTTCACATGACTTCCAGGAGTTTTGATGAATGATAGTCTGTCTTGGCAATTGCCCATCCAGCTCACTGTTCTTCAGATGAATGGTTCACAGCTGTATGTAGATTCTCTTTTGAAGGTTTCCCCACACATACACATAACTTCTGAGTCAGTGTGATAAGGACATCTAAACAACAAATAGCTACAGTTTTTCTTTAACAGTGTTGTTATGATGACTCTAAAGCTTGGAGGTCTATGAGAGCTAGTAGGTGGAGAATCAGATGGCTATGCTGCCTCCCTGGTTGTCGCACCATTTTTTCCTGCTTCTGCAGTTCTAGTTCCCTGCTGCCCTTTCTTCCTGTACAATAATGTATGTTCTGTAAGCTTTGTTTCAGAAGCTTCACCATTTTGCTACCCACACATCATCTTTTATTCTAGATTAAAAGCAAAGGAAATTTCCATTTACCCAGAATCCAGGTTTGGATTTTAAATCCAAATTTAAATCTTAAGTATTTAATGTGTTAGAATTAGAGTGTATACTTTTTAGAGGGTCAAAACATTGATTTTTTTTTTAACCATTACATTTTATTAAATAGAAGGTTTCTGTCTTATGGCTTTTTCCTCTAAAATACTGAAGTGAATATTACTTTACCATTTAGATGACATCTGACTGACACTGCTAAAAATAGTAATTTGTTTAAATTCTTTAGTATTTGGAAGAAAATTTTGTGGCTTTCTGATGATGGGATGCTGTAGCCCAGAATGAAGTCAACTGAGGTTGTAGTGCTGATCCTGGGGTGTGGTAGTATCAACCTAGGAGACTGGATGATATAAATAGACAGAGGTTGGGCCTTTATGGTAAGGTTTTGTACTTCTGTGACAAGCAGAAGTCAACAATCTTTGTTTCATAACACTCAAGATTTGTTGAGGTGCTGAAGTTGTGGTTTCTTCTGGTTAGGTCCTGTATTAATTTATTGCTAACAATATTACCACAAATACAGTGGCTTAAAGCAAAAAATTTATTATCTTACTGTTTTTGTGTCTCAGAAATCTAAGCATGGTTTGGGTCCTCTGCTTTAGGGAGGGTCTCTCACAAGGCTGTAATTGAGTGTCAGCCAGGGCTGGGGTCTTGGCTTGACTGGGGAAGGATCCATTTCCAAGCACACACATTTGTTGTCAGGATTCATTTCCTTGTGGTCAGCTGAGAGTCTGCATTCCTTGTTGGCTTCCCTTAGTTCCTTGACTAAGGGGCTCAGTTTGGAGGCTTCCCTTAGTTTCTGGCCACATGGACCTCTCCATATGACAGTTTACTTCATCAAAGCCAGAAAGGGAGTCAACAGAAAGAATCTGACAGCAAAATGAAAGTTACAATCTTATGTAACATAACTGTGGAGGTGACATCCGATCACTTTGCCATATTCTGTTGGTTAGAAGCAAATCTCAAGGGGATGGCATTACATAATGGCATGAACACCACAAGGCAGGAGTAACTGGGGGTCATTTTAGAGTCTGTCTACCGTAAGTTCTTAACACAGAAGGAAGTTATAAGGGATTAATAAACATTCTATTTTTTAGCTTACCCATGAGTATTCATAAGTAAGAATTGACACTTTAACTTTAGGCAAATTATATAATGTCATATCAAAAGGAATAATAATCTTAACCATGCCCAATACGTGGTAGGGACTCAGATGTTTGAGGAATAAAATTTATGTTTGCAAATACACTTATACATAAAGAGCATTCACTGACATTATTTCATTTTTTCCCTTGCAACAGCTCTGTGAGGGAGGTAAGGCAGGCAGTCTCATGTTGGAGAAGTAGAAAATCATGGTAACAAAACTAGTAGCTGCTAAAACTGGGGTCCAAATTTAGTACCCTTTTATTTAATTTTATTTTTTTAAGATTTTATTTATTTATTTGACAGAGAGAGACACAGCAAGAGAGGGAACACGAGCAGAGGGAGTGGGAGAGGGAGAAGCAGGCTTCCCACCCAGCAGGGACCCCAGTGCGGGGCTCTATCCCAGGACCCTGGGATCATGACCTGAGCCAAAGGCAGACACTTAATAACTGAGATATGCAGGCGCTGCTTTAGTACCCTTTTAATCATAATTTTTCCTTTGGGTTCTTTGGAGATGTGAGGAGGCTGCCATGCAGTTCCAGGGGACCCAAACCAGGCTGGATTTCTCAAACCCTTCCTTCCACAGCATTTATAGAATACTTTTATCTACTAGTTTAAGTCAAAATGACATGACTTTAAGTGTCAAATATTTCTATACAGTTTATTTTTATTAAAAACAGCAGTTTCCTGCCCATCTTCCTCTCATGTCCCCATTACTTTCATTTGATAATCTCAGTAGTTCTCCTTTATGTTCTAACTTGTGTATTTTGCTACTTTTCAGTTTTAGGTATTATCTTTTGACTTCCCACTATGGAATATGAGGATTCATTTCCCTCCCTACACATAATACAAGCACATAAGTATATACATATTTTTCCAATGTAATAACTGTGTAATTTGAGTTAGATTATTTTCCTTTGACTTTATTATGTTTGTTGACAATTATAATGGTTCCATATACTAAACTCTGATTCCTTTTTCTTTATAATTTTTTGTTTTCTCTAGAGTTGGTAATTGTCTTTTTTTCATTGTGATTAGTTTTTTTACGTATATTTAGTCAATACAATTCCAAGCTCATAACTTCTCAAGATATTCAGATCCATCAGGTATTCTATACACTTTATATCTCTGAAGAATGCCAACAAAACCTTTGTATTTGCTCAAACCTGGACTGGTCACCTTCTATTCCGTCTACCTCCCAGCTCTCTTCATTGTTCAGGGATTCCTATCACCTCTCTCCTATGTTGGACTCCTGCTTTCTCTATCCTGTGCCTTTTCTTGTCTTGATAGAACATGTCTTCCAGTAATTTCCTGAAAATATCTTTCTAATCTCACCCCTGGTTGTTAAACTGGGTATACAATTCTAGAGTGAGAAAAAAATTTCCCTGAGAAATTTAAAGCAGTTATCATATTATCTTCTAGATACCATTGTAACTGTGAGCTCTGCTTTAGGTTAATTCAACTGAGCTGTTTTGTTGGGGAAACTTTGATGTTAGTATCTTTAGATCTTTTCTCTTGAGCTAGACATATATGCTAGGAGGTTGCTTTCGGGCGTCTTAGGGCCAGTTAGGGAAAGAGGACTTGGGGAGGACTGCACTCAATATGCCTGTGTTTTCTCAATCAACCTATTTTTGGTATGTTGCCCTACCTGAAACTGTGACTGGTTTTAGACAATTATTTTACTCTCCCCAGAGAATGAACTTTCAGTCTTTTACAAGATTGAGGGAGAGATAGTTATCAGGCTATAAGGAGTGGGGAAGGCATATGGGAATCTGACTGCTGTTTAAATATACTCAAATAGTTCTTTAGTTTTTTCCCTTTCTCTTCACCTCTGCTTCTAGACATACCTGGTATGAAATTCATGAGATTTTTTTCATATCATTAGGTTGATTTTTAGTTTTTCCTATGGCCTGCTTTGTATTTTTCTCAAGTCTGCCTAATCCTGTGTCATGTATCTACTTTACAGCTTCCAGAATTTTGTTACTGTAATTTCCTCCCCTGTTCTTCTTGTCTTTATGTGTCTGTGCCATTATAAATACATTTCTGTCATTTTATGGCATTTTGAGAGGAAGGGAAAGTAGCTCTGTGTGTGTATGTATATGTGTGTGTGTGTTCAATCTGCCATTTTTTCCTACCAAGTCGTGGAAACTTCCTTTAATTTAAAGAACTATCAGAGATGTATTACCCCTCTAGAAATTTAGCTGGGGAACTATGAGACAGCTTATTAGCTCCCAGGTTCTTGGTCTGACTTAGGAATGCCAGTACCAACCTGGAGAACCTCATTTCCTAATGAGGCAGAATTGAAATCTGATTTAACTTTATATAGAAATTGGCACAGTTTCCATTAGAAAGTATGTATACATATATAGTATTTATTAAGTATATATATTTAACATATTCTTTATATTTATATTTGTATATTATGTATTAGTACCTACTGTGTGCACAGTAATAGGGTAATTAGTCTAGAAATGTTAAAGTGTCTTGGCTTGTGTAAGTTAGTTCTCCCTGGGGATACTCATCTGATTCTATTTTGTAACCTAAGCCAAATACTATGCTTTTTCCATATGAACATCCCAATCATCCATCCTCATTGCATTCTCAGAAACTATGCAGAGGAAAAATGCCTCCATCTGCCTGTGGAGGGAAGAAGCCAAATTATCCCTCCCACGTCAGCCCATAGAGGACTTTCCTTACTGTTTTATGCATCCCTGCCTCCAACCCACCTGTCAGAGAATTGGTTGGTTATGTTCATACTTTCTGTTCTTATTTACACTTCTATTTTGATGTTATTTAACTTCTATTTAGGAACAAGTTATAAACTTTGGGCTTACAGCAAAGTCAAGCTTGAAATTAACCTCTTTAAAGAAATTGTGTTACTGATTTTAGCAATCGTAATCTTCTTGATCCACTATCTTTTATAATTTAAATGTTAATACAGTTGAACCTTGAACAACACAGAACTGAGAGGCACGGAGCGCCACCCCCCCAAGCACACAGTTGAAAATCCATGTATAACTTTTGACTCCCCCCAAAATTAACTATAATAGCTTATTGTTCACCAGAAGCCCTTCTGATGGCATAAACAGTTGATTAACACATATTTCGTATGTTATATGTATATACTGTATTCTTATAATAAATTAAGCTAGAAAAAGGAAAATGTTATTAAGAAAATCATAAGGAAGACAAAATACATTTACAGTACTGTCTATCAGAAAAAATCTGCAAATAAGTGGACCTGCACAGTTCAAACCCATGTTGTTCAAGGATCAGCTGCATATATATGCCACAGGCAATGGCTATTATTCTCAGACTATAACAGAAATAATATTACTTAATGCCTTATATTCAAACCAAATTATAAAAATATTTTCATTTTAGATTTCTTATTCAGTTTATCAAAGTTCCATGATGCACTCACACTATGCCCGGCTTTGTTAGCTACTGGGAATACAAAGGTTTGGCTTCATGGACCTTATGGGATGGTGAGGAGACACATTTGTAAAGAAATTATTGTAAGACAGGATTATGTGATAAATATAGAAACATATCCTGGGAATAGAATACTAAATAGGGAATCTCCCAGGGGAGGAGAGCAGGTTTCAGAATGACTTCACAAAAGTGGTGACTGAACTGAGTTTAAATGAAGAAGAGGATTATGACATGTGAATAAGGAGGGAGGGGTGAGAACAGCATATGTGAAGACATGAGGCATGAAACGGGATTGTGTGTTTTGGGAATTCTGAAGTGTAAAGGGAGATACCCATACTCATGGTGGATACCTGTCAAAATATAGAAACATTTTGAGAAGAATAAGGAAAGCTAGTTAGTTAATTCAGTTTCTTTTTAAAAGATTCTAAGTACTCTGAACACATTAGACATGTTACATTTACTATTACAAATAATCAACTATAATCTTATTCTGTTAGCTTTTGTTGTACAACATACCATCCTAAATTTAGTAGCTTAATACAACAACCATTTTTAAGCTGAACACCTGCAATTTGTTTATTTAGGCTAGGATCAGCTGGGTAGTTCTGTCGTGGGCTAGCTCAGCTGATCGTGGCTAGCTTCATTTATGTGACTGTAGCCAACTGGTGTGTCAGCTGAGGCTGCCAAATTAATGATGGGTCTTGCCTAGGGTCACTCTTATATGGTCTTGTGCCCTCCAGCAGGCTAGCCAGAGATGGCTCATCTTGTGGTCTCTGGTCTTGAGAGAGTGGGGGTGTGTCAAAGCCTTCAAGAGGCCCAGGCTTAAAGCTAATACAATATTGCTTTCACCACAGCTTCTGGTCAGAACATATCCCGCCAGTGTGAACCCACACTCAAGGGGTAGAGAAATTGACTCCACTTCTTGATGAAAGTAGCTCCAAAGAGCTGTGGCCACTTTGTAATCTATCACAGTTCATCAGTAAATTGTTAGATTAGTGGACATCTATGACCTTGTCTGTATAATCATGGGAACTGCTCACTACCCTGCCTCACACTCCCTTATAAACAGATATCAGCCTCTATACATGTCCTAGGATGACCAATCATCCTGGTTTGCCCTGGACTATTCAGATTTTATCACTGAAACTTCTGCATTTAAGAAACTCCTTAGTTCTTTTTTTTTAAATTTTATTATGTTATGTTAGTCACCATCCATTACATCATTAGTTTTTGATGTAGTGTTCCATGATTCATTGTTTCCATATAACACCCAGTGCTCCTTAGTTCTAAGTAAACCAGAACAGTTGGTCACCTTATACCTTTTCAATGGTAGTATATTTTAGATTGGCCTAATTCAGCTCAGGCCAGTAAGAACTATTTTCAGAAATTTTAAAACTGGAATTGAGAGAAAGAGAGTTAGTGTTTCTTTCTGATGCCTGAAGAAACTTTCAGATATAGAACTTATGTTTGTTGGTTATGTTTCTTACCTTGTGGAAAAAGAAAGTGTATAATAAGAGAGAATAAATCTAAACTGCAAAAAGAAGCAGGAGCATATCTTGTCGATTCATTTTTATTGGGGCTCATCAGCATTTTATTGTTTAATCCTTCCCTGGATTCTAAGAGATAATAAGTTTCAGTTTATGATTAAGCCAGTTCAAATTAGATTTCTGTCAGTTGCAAACCCCAAAGTGTCTCTGTTGGTATCTGGAAGTGGGTGTGTAACTGACAAGTTCTAAAATATGGGATAAGCAAAGTGAATCAGGAGCAGGGTTAGGATCGCTATGTCCCAGCTTGACAAACTAGTTCTTGATAACACAGTTAAACAACTGCAACACTATTTCTTGGGACTTGACATGCCCACCGAAGCTCAACTTTGTAGGAAATATTCAGAATAGCAGAGTTTGTAGGCTTCTTGCATTCCCCATAATATATTGCAAGTAAGAGATAAGCACCTGTTCAGCAGATAGGGAAGGGAAGACTGCTCTGTAGTCATTAAGCAAAACCCTTTCTGCTTCAAGCCAATGATCTGAGGCTGTCAAGGACAGGTTTTACTGAATGGCAGAAGATAAATTCTCTAGCATACTCTGAAGTTAGTTTCTGATTAGGAACTGTGGATCCTGGCAATTAGACTGGCAATATCTCAGAAATGCAAGGAATATCATGGCTTTTGAATTCCCTAAGTTCATTCCAAGCACTTTGCTGAGCATGACCTGCTTTTGTGAAATGTCCCTCTTGGAAGAAGGACAACACAACAGAAAAATTACAGCATTAAAAAAAATCAAGCATTAAATATTTTAACATTTCAAATATTCTGTAAAACTTTGGTAAGCTCACAATACATTAAAAAATTAAACATGAGTTATTTTGTCAGAAGGTTTAACCCTTTAAGCTCAAAATAATTCTATTACATCAATTTCCTTTTTTTTTAAAGATTTTATTTATTCATTTGAGACACAGAGATACAGAGAGAGAGAGCATGAACAGGGGGAGAGGCAGAGGGAGAGGGAGAAGCAGGCCCCCTGCTGAGCCAGGAGCCCGACGCAGGGCTCAATCCCAGGACCCTGGGACCATGACCTGAGCCGAAGGCAGACGCTCAACAACTGAGCCAGCCAGGTGCCCCGAAAGACATCAATTTCTTATTTACTAAAGACTGGGGCGGGGGGGGGGGGGTTGGACATCTGCTTCAGTTTTCATTTTAAGGCAGCTGGATTTATAATCCATATTTAAAAGATGGTTTCAGGGTTACAATAATTATATGCAGGAAAATGCATACAGCTTATTTTAAATATGCTTGGAGGAGAAGATTTCACTGAATTAAATCTTCAGGTTCAATTTATCAGTGCTGGCACCTGTTTTTTGAAATTAAAATGCAGTAACTCTATGAAAATTCTTTTATTTTACAGTTCTGGTTCATTTACTTGCATTGATGAAGATACACTTTCCCCCAAAGTATAAAATCTTGAGCAAGTCCTACCAATTATTTAAATTTTACATCTTTTAGTTTGATCTTTTAGCAAGTAAAGGGATTTGACCAGAAGTTGTAGGATACTTAAAACTTCAATACAAGAAGGCACCATCCTTCAACACTTTTCAAGGATATTATTTCTGTTCTGCCAGTCAACATTATTGTGCATCCACTGTGCATAATGCTGCAGTATTATCCTCATCAAGTATTACTAAAAGCCTTCTCAATTACTAGGCTAAGGACTCAGGGGATAAAAAGGCATTTTTTTTACTCTCTAGGATTTTATAGTTTAAGAAAGGCAATACTGAAGAGGCAGAGATGAGCAAAACTGGATGAATACATGAGTTAAATAAGTATTTAAAATATTTATCCAAAGAATCAGTTGTTTGAGAGGTAGATTCATGGGTGCTACAGCTTTAGAACAGCACACATAGGAAAGATGGTTATCTCTCTTCTGTTAATTAGGGAAGAATTTATGGAAGGAGTAGAATTTGAAGATTTTATATATGTGTTGTGTATGTGTTGTCTATGTGTATGCATGCACGTGTGTGGCCATGGTGAAGGAGGACCACTGATGCATTTCCAAGTATAGGATGAAACTTGGGAGAATCATAACACGTTTCCTGTGTTGTTGAATGAATCTGAATGAATGAACAAATGAATGCATGAATAAATTTTGAGGGATAAGCAAGTCTGTTTGAGATAGTAAAAAGAACAAAGACAGTAGGAAAAAAAGACAAGCTATATACGTAATCTGTGGGGCAATTCTTTGAGAAACGTATGAATATCCTACTCCACAGCGGTTTTAGCATTCATGGATGGTTACCTGCATCAGTTATAAAATGGGAAAAGTTTATAAATGGTAATATAAACTTGCCATTTTGTATTTTTGTTTCTATTTATTAGTATTATTTACATTTCTATTTATTCTTCTTTGGCTATTTCTTCTCCCTCCTTTATTTATTTCGACTCATGGACTCTTCTGAATCGGTGTAATATAATCAGTTCCTGTAATCATTCATTTTGATGTTCAGATTGTCCCTAATTTTGGCCAGTGAGAGCCTACTGGAGTTGGCTTCTGTATCCTTTGACATGCCTCTATCAGTTTTGATCATCTCCTTTATGGAATAACAAAATGTTTCAGAGTCTCCTTGAACTTCTGCTGTCTAAGCCCTGACATCAACCCCTTGTCTAAGGAGATTATTATTATCCTTTATGTGGAAAGTAATATTTAGAAATTTAAGGAACTAAAGAAACTAGAAATTTAAGAAACTAAAACCTGGGCCCTAAGTATACATATTACTTGATATAGGGTGTTATTGCTCTATGCCCTTTCATGAGAGAGCTAGAAAGCATATATATGTAGAGAGAGAGAGAGAGAGATGCTTGAATATACATATATAATATATATATTACATGTATATACATATAAATTGCAATATATAATATATGACATATAATATACATATATATTAAAATATATATAAATTTTAATCATGAGTTCATATTGATAACTCAAATTCTAATCTAATACTAGAAAGTTCTTCCTCCTCATCATTTGTTCTATATTTGTATTTCCTTTCTCTCATAGTTGAGAATTCTGGTTCCCAACAGCATCAGTATAACTGCCCATTCACTCAGTTTTAACGCATGCACATGCACTTATATGTACACACAAACACACACACACATACATACACACTTAGAATTATTACACTAATACCACCAACACCATCAGATCTAACAAGTAAAATGCAAGATTTCTTTGCAGTTATTTTTGTCCTGAGGGTGGAAACAGTATTGTGTTTAAAAATTTGTTATAAACTATATAAAACTTCTTTATCCATTCATCTATCGATGGTCACTTGGGTTGCTTCCATAGTTTGGCTATTGTAAATAATGCTGCAATAAACATTAGGGTGAATATATCTTTTCAAATTAGTGTTTTTGTATTCTTTGGGTAAATACCCAGTAGTGTAATTACTGGATCATATGATAATCCTGTTTTTTTAATTTTTTGTGGAACCTCCATACTGTTTTCCACAATGGATGTACCAGTTTGCATTCCTACCAACAGTGCATGGTGGATTCCTTTTTCTCCACATCCTCACCAACACTTGTTCATATATCTTTTTGAATTAGTGAATTAGTGTTTTTGATTTCCTCAGATAAATACCCAGAAGTAGAATTGCTGGATCATATGGTTGTTCTATTGAGGAACCTCCATTCTCCTTTCTATAGTGGCTGTACCAATTCGTATTCCCCCCACAGAGCACAACGTTCCCTTTTCTCCATATACTTGCCAGCACTTGTTATTTTTTGCTTTTTGATAATAGCCATTTTAACAGGTGTGAGGCAATACCTCATTATGGTTTTAATTAGCATTTTCATGATGATTTGTGATATTGATATTAGTGATGTGCCTGTTGGCCATCTGTATGTCTTCTTTGGAAAAATGTCTACTCAGATCCTCTGCCCATTTTTAATCAGATTTTTTGTTTATTTTGCTATTCAGTTTTATGAATTCTTTATATATTTTGGATAGTAGCCCTTTATTTGATATATGATTTGCAAATATTTTCTCCCATTCAGTAGGTTGCATTTTCATTTTGTTGATGGTTTCCTTTGCTGTGCAGAAGCTTTTTAGTTTAATGTAGTCCCCCTTGTTTATTTTTGCTTTTGTTTGCTTTTGGAGTCAGGTCCAAGAAATCATCACCAAGACCAATATCAAAGAGCTTACCACCTATGTTTACTTGTAAAGAGTTTTATGGTTTCAGATCTTACATTCAAGACTATAATCCATTTGGGGTTAATTTTTGTGTGTGGTTTACGATAGTGATATATTTTCGTTCCTTTTTTTAAACTTTGAGTATAGTTGACACACAATGTTTAGAATTTACTTTTTAGAGCAATCTTAGGTTTACAGAATAATTTAGCAGAAAGTATAGCAAATTCCCTTATATTCTGTCCTTCCCCATTTTCCTTTTTAATAATATCTTGAATTAGTGTGGTATATTTATTAAAATCGGTGAACTAATAGTGGTATATTATCATTAACCAATGTCCATTGTTTACATTAGAGTTCAGTCTTTGTGTTGTACTTCTATATGGGTTTTGACAAATACAGAACATTATGACTCCACCACCACAGTATCATACAGAAGAGTTTCATTGCTGTAAAAATCTCCTCAGTTTCACTTATTCATCCCTCTCCCCACCACCTCTAACATCTGGCAACCAATGAATCTCTGTAGTTCTGCCTCTTCCAGAATCTCATTTGGTTGGAATCATACAGTATGATTACATGGCCTTTTCAGAGTGGCTTCTTTCACTTAACAACATGCATTTAAGCTTCCTCCATGTATTTTCATGGCTTGATAGCTCCTTTCTTTTTAGTACTGAATAATATTCCATTGTATGGATGTACCACAGTTTGTTTATCCATTCATCTATTCAAGGACATCTTGGTTGTTTCTCTGTTTTAGCAGTCATGACTAAAACTTCTTTAAATATTTTTGTGCAAGTTTTTATGTGGATATGTCCTCAGGTCATTTGGATAAATGCCAATGAGTATGACTGCTAGATAGTATGGTGAGACTATGCTTAGAAACTAAGAAACTTCCAAACTGGCTGCACCATTTTGCATTCCCACCAGCAATGAGAATTCCTGTTGCTCTATATTCTTATCAGCATTTGGTGTTATCACTTTTCTGGGTTTAGGCCATTCTACTAGATGTGTTAGGGGTATGTCATTATTGTTTTAATTTGCAATTCTCTAATGACATACGATGTTAATATCTTTTCACATACTTATTTGCTATCTGTATATCTTCTTTGGTGAAGTATCCATTCAGATCTTTTGCCCATTTAAAAAATTGAGTTATTTGTTTTCTTATTGTTGCATTTAAAAAGTTTTTTTGTATATTTTGGATGCCAGTGTTTATAAAATACATTTTACAGAGATTTTCTCCCAGTCTGTAGCTGTCTTTTCATTCTTTTAAGAGCATCTGTCTCAGAGCAGGAGTTTTTACTTTTCATGAAGCCCGGTTTATCAATTTTTTTTTTCCTTTAATGGATCATGCTTTTGGCACTGTATCTAAAATGTCATCACTAAGCCCATAGTCACCTAGACTTTCTGTTATTATCTTCTAGAAGTTTTATAGTTTTATGTTTTACATTTAGATTTATAATCCATTTGAGTTAGTTCATGAAAGGTGTAAGGCTTGTGTCTAAATTAATTTTTTTGCATGTATATGTCCATATGTTTTAGCACTATTTGTTGAAGGATTATCCTTTCTCCATTGAATTGCCTTTGCCTCTTGTCAAAGATCTGTTGACTATATTTGTGTGGGTCTATTTTTGAGCTTTCTATTCTGTTTCACTAATTTATTTGTCTCTTCTTTCACCAGTACCACACTTTCTTCATTACTCTAGGTTTATAGTAAATCTTAAATTTGAGTAGACGTGGAGCTTTTTTTCACTTAACAATATATCCTAGAAATCACTTCATACCACTTTATGGGGATCTTCTTCATGAAATTTGAGTTTTCTAAGTAATTTTGTTATGTATGAACAATGAACCACATATTCATTCACTTATAAATCATGAAATTTATGAAACTTACTTTTAAATGGCATATCTTACTGAGTCTATGTAGATCTTTTAAAATGTAGCTGAATTCATAATTAAAGAGTCACCATCCATTTGTTATCTCACAGTTTCTGTGAGTCAGGAGTTTAGGCATGGCTTAACTGAGTCTGCTGTTCATGGTCTCACAAGGCTGCAATCAAAATGTTAGCTAGGACTGTAGTCTCATCTGAAACTCAGATGTTCTTTTCCAAGCTCATGTGTTGTTGTTAGGATTCATTTCTTTACGGTTGTAGGACTGAGGTCTCTGTTTTCTTAAGATCTGTTGGACTGGAGTTGCTCTCAATGTCTAGAGGCTAGTCTCAGATTCTAACACATGACCTTCTCACAATATGGAGGCTTCGTTTTTCAAAGCAGGTAAATCCTTCTGATTAGAGGAACAGCCCCAGCCACTAACTTAATTAGGTTTGCCCCAACTAAGATAGTGTCCCTTTTGCTTAACTCAGAATCTGCTGTTTGGAGAGCCTAGTTATATCTACGAAATCATTTTTGCCATATAACGTAATCACAGGAGTGATATCTCATCTCACAGATCGGGCCCATATCTGAGGGGAAGGGGATTATACAGGATGTATTAACCAGGAGGTAGAAATCTTGGGGGCCATCTTAGAATTCTGCCTGCCACACACACAAAGCTTAGCCCTGTTTTCTCCTTTGCTTTAGGTGTCCTTCTGCCTGGTTCTTAATCTCCACATGGCTGACTTTAATTGTTAAGTTGGTTTCATCTTAAAAAGAGCTTCTTAGAGAGTTTTGTCGTAATAATACAATCTAAAGAAGCCATGCAGTCATTTTGAGTTTGAGTTCTCTGCATGAACTTTAATTATCTGATAGTTTCTTATTTATTTGCTGGTTTATTTGCCAGTTGTCATCCTTTTCTACTTCTCACAACTCGAGTGTAAACTACATTAAAATTAAGTGAAGCCTCTGTATTATTTATTGATTTATATTACCTGAAACAAATGAATGAATAAATGAATGATGTAGTATGGAGCTTATTTTCATGGTAGAAATGATTTATTTTAATTTCTCTGTAAATAACTTACTTTTAAAAAAAGTGCACTTAGCTTCAGAGAGGGAAGATGGAGGAGCAAGAGGAGACCTTAGTTTCGTCTGGTCCCAGGAATTCAGCTAGATAGCTATCAAATAATTCTGAATACCTGCGAACTCAACCGGAGGTCGAAGAAAAGAATTGCTGCAATTCTACAAATAGAAAAGCGACCACTTTCTGCAAGGTAGGAGGTGCAGAGAAGTGAATACGAGGTGATATATGGGAAGATAAACTGCATGGGAAGGGAGTCTCCATAAGCCAGCTACCAGAAAGTGATCTGGCAGTGGAGCACAAAATTGGAACTTTTAGAAGTCTGCTCCAGTGAAGGATGTCCCTGTGTGAAAGGCACTCAGGTGGTGAGGCAGGGATGAATTCAGGGTGGTCTGAGGATCCGTGGGGTCACAGAAAGGATGGGGGTGCTTGAGTGCAGCAGAGTTCTCAAGTATCAGAGCTGAAAAGCCGGCTGCAATCAGTGAGCCCAGGAGTGGGCTTTCAGCTCAGTGTTGCCATAAACTCCAAACCATGGCATGGTCTGGCAACCTCTCTCTGAGCAGGGACCAGCAAGCCACAGAACCGCAGTGAGACCCCCCTCCCTCCCCTGGGAGGAGCGGTGCAGATGCATACCACAGGAATCTGCAAAGTTTGGAGACTCAGATGGGGTCATATGCCTGAGATAAAAATGTTCCATCACAGGCTGGGTGAACGCAGAGTGCGGATGGAAACCAGGGAGACAAGAGTGATTGACTGCTTTTCTGTGAAGGCTCATTGAAGACTGGGGCGTGCAAACTTTCAGCTCCAGGGCTGGAGATCAGGAGGCTGCCATTTTCATTCTCATCCTCTGAAGTGGTGCAGAAAGCCTTTAGGGAACAAAAGCCACATAGAGCAATCTGGAGTCACTTATACTGAGCCCAGCCCCCTGGCAAGGGCAGTGCAATTCTGCCCAGGCAAAGGCACCTGAGAATCAGCACAACAGGCCCCTCTTCCAGAAGATCAGCAAGAACATCCTGCTAATACCAAGTTTACCAATCACACAGAACTGCAAAATTCCAGTGCTAGAGGAAAATAGTAGATAGAATTCATGTTTTTTTCTCATGATTCTTTAGTCTTTCAATTTCAATTTTTTTCTTTTTCCTTTTCAACCAATTTCTTATTTTATCAACTTTTTTTAAACTTTTATTTACATTTTTACACTTACATTGTCCTTTCATTGTTTTTAATTTTATTTTTGTATATATATATATATATATATATATATATATATATATATATATGTATGTATTTATTTACAATTTGGGGACATAGTTTCTTCTAACAAACAGACCAAAATCCACCCAGAATCTAGTGTATTGCTCTGTTCTGTTCACCTGTCTGATTATATTCTCTCTCTCTCTCTTTTTAAAAAGAGATTTTATTTATTTATTTGCCAGAGAGAGAGAGAGAGAGCACAAGCTGGGGGAGCAGCAGGCAGAGGGAGAAGCAGGTTCCCCACTGAGCAGGGAGCCCAATGCGGGACTCGATCCCAGGACCCTGGGATCATGACCTGAGCTGAAGGCAGATGCTTAACTGACTGAACAACCCAGGCATCCCTCTCTCTTTTCTCTTAAAGTCTTTTTAAATTTTTATCTTTACAGTTACATTCTATCCTTTCAATGTCTTTAATTTTAGTTTTGTATATATATGTTTTTCTTTCCTTACAATTTTGGGACACAGTTTCTTCTAACAAACAGATGATAATACACCCAAAATCTAGTGTATTGCTCTATTCTGTTCACCTGTCTGATTATATTCATTCTTTCTTTTCTTTTCTTTTTTTCTTTCCTTCCTTCCTTTTTTGTCTTTTAATACTCATTTTTACAGTTATATTCTATCCTTTCATTGTATTTAATTTTATTTTTGTATATATATATATATATATATATGTTTTCTTTCTTTACAGTTTTGGAATCTAGTTTTCTAACAAAAGATCAAAGTACAACCAGGATCTAGTGTATTACTCTGTTCTGTTCACCTGTCTGATTATATTCTCTCTTTTTAAAATTTTATTTTTGGTTTTGGGTCTCTTCTGATATGTTTAGTGTATATTTCCCTGGGTTGTTGCTATTTTAGTATTTTGTTCTCTCATTCATCTGTTCTTCTCTGGAAAGAATGAAAAGATGGAAAAACACCTATCCAACAAGAAGATCTAATAATTGTAAATATTTATGCCCCTAACATGGGAACAGTCAATTATATAAACCAGTTAATAACAAAATGAAAGAAAAACATTGATAATAATACAATAATAGTAGGGGACTTCAATACTCCCTTCAGTGCAGTGGACAAATCATCTAAGCAGAAGAGCAACACGGAAACAAGGGCTTTGAATGACATTGGATTAGATGGACTTCAAAGATATACTCAAATCATTCCATCCTAAAGCAACACATTCTTCTTGAGTACACATGTAACATTCTTCAAAACAGAACACATACTGGGTCACAATTCAGGTCTCAACCAGTACCAAAGATTGGGGTCATTCCCTGCATATTTTCAGACCACAATGCTTTGAAACCTGAGCTCAATCACAAGAGGAAATTTGGAAAGAACTCAAATACATAGAGGTTAAAGAGCATCCTACTAAAGAATGAATGGGTCAACTAGGAAATCAAAGAAGAATTTAAAAAATTCATGGAATGAAATGAAAAAGAAAACACAACTGTTCAAAACCTTTGGGATACAGCAAAAACGGTCCTAAGAGGGAAATATATAGCAATTCAGGCCTTTCTCAAGAAACAAGAAAGGTCTCAAATAAACAACCTAACTTTATACCTAAAGGAGCTGGAGAAAGAACAACTAATAAAGCCTAAACCCAGCAGGAGAAGAGAAATAATAAAGATTAGAGCAGGAATCAATGAAATAGAAAAAGAACAGAACAGCTCAACGAAACTAGGAGCTGGTTCTTTGAAAATATTAGAAAGATTGATAAACCTCTGGCCAAACTTATCAATAGGAAAAGAGAAAGGACCCAAATTAATAGAATCATGAATGAAAGAGGAGAGATCACAACCAACACTGAAGAAATACAAACAATTATAAGAACATATTATGAGCAACTATATGCCAACAAATTAGGCAATCTGGAAGAAATGGATGCATTCCTAGAAACATATGAACTACCAAAACTGAACCAGAAGAAATAGAAAACTTGAACAGACCCATAACCAGCAAGAAAATTGAAGCAGTGATTAAAAATCTCCCAAAAAACAAGAGTCCAGGGCCAGATGGCTTCCCAGGGGAATTCTACCAAATATTTAAAGAAGACTTGAATACCTATTCGTTTGAAGCTGTTTCAAAAAAATATAAATGGAAGGAAAACTTCCAACCTCTTTCTATGAGGCCAGCATTACCTTGATCCCAAAACCAAAGACCCCACCAAAAAGGAGAATTACACACCAAAATCCCCAATGAACATGGATGCCAAAATTCTCACCAAGATACTAGCCAATAGAATCCAACAGTACATTAAGAGGATTCTTCATGACCAAGTGGGATTTATTCCTGGGCTGCAAGGGTGGCTCAACATCCACAAATCAATCAATGTGATAGACTACATAAATAAAAGAAAGGACAAGAACCATATATCTTCTCAATAGATGCAGAAAACGTATTTGACAAAGTGCAGCATCATTTCTTGATTAAAACTCTTCACAGTGTAGGGATAGAGGGAACATACCTCAATATCATAAAAGCCATCTATGAAAAGCCCATAGTGAATATCATTCTCAATGGGGAAAAACTGAGAGCTTTCCCTCTAAGGTCAGGAACACAAGGATGTCCACTCTCACCACTGCTATTCAACATAGTACTAGAAGTCCTAGCATCAGCAATCAGACAACAAAAAGAAACAAACGGCATCCAAATTGGCAAAGAAGTAGCCAAACTCTCACTCTTTACAGATGACATGAAACCCAAGTGGAAAACCCCAAAGACTCCATCCCCAAATTGCTAGAACTCATACAGGAATTTGGCAAGATATAAAATCAATGCACAGAAATCAGCTGCATTTCTATACACTAACAGTGAGACAGAAAAAGAGAAATTAAGGAGTTGATCCCATTTACAATTGCACCAAAAACTGTAAGACACCTAGGAATAAGCCTAACCAAAGAGGCAAAGGATCTGTACTTTCAAACCTATAGCACACTCATGAAAGAAATTGAGGAAGACACAAAGAAATGGAAAAACATTCCATGCTCATGGATTGGATAAAGAAATGTTAAAAAATGTCTGTGCTGGGGTGTCTGGGTGCCTCAGTCAGTTAAGCATCTGCCTTCGGCTCAGGTCATGATCCCAGAGTTCTGGGATGGAGCCCCACGTCAGGCTCTCTGGTCAGCAGTAAGCCTGCTTCTCCCTTCCTTTGCCTCCAGCTCCCCTTGCTTGTGTTCTCTCTCTCTCTGTCAAATAAATAAATAAAATTTAAAAAAATGCCAATGCTACCCAGATAAATCTATACAGTCAATGCAATCCCTATCAAAATACCATCGACATTTTTCTCAGAGCTGGAACAAACAATCCTAAAATTTGTATGGAACCAGAAAAGACCCTGAATAGCCAAAGGAATGTTGAAAAAGAAAACCAAAGCCGGCAGCATCACATTTCTGGACTTCAACTTGTATTACAAAGCTGTAATCATCAAGACAGTATGGTACTGGCACAAAAACAGACACAAAGATCAATGGAACAGAATGGAGAACCCAGAAATGGATCCTCAACTCTGTGGTCAGCTAATATTTGACAAAACATGAAAGAATATCCTCAACAAATGGTGTTGGGAAAATTGGACAGCCACATGCAGAAGAATGAAACTGTACCATTATCTTACACCCTACACAAAAATAGACTCAGAATGGATGAAAGACCTAAATGTGAGAAAGGAATCCATCAAAATCCTAGAGAAGAAAACAGGCTGCAACCTCGTTAAACTCGGCCACAGCAACTTTCTGCTAGACACGTCTCCAAAGGCAAAAATGAAATATTGGGACTTCATCAAGGTAAAAAGCATTAGCACAGCAAATGAAACAGTTAACAAAGTCAAAAGACAACCAACAGGATGGGAGAAGGTATTTGTAAATATCTTAACTGATAAAAGGCTAGTATCCAAAATTTATAAAGAACTTAGGAAACTCAGTACCCAAAGAACAAATAACCCAATCAAAAAATGGGCAGAAGTCATGAACAGACATTTCTCCAAGGAAGATATACAGATGGCCACAGACACATGAAAAAATGCTCCACATCACTCTTGACATCAGGGCAATACAAATCAAAACCACCGTGAGATACCACCTCACACCAGTCAGAATGGCTAATATTAACAAGTCAGAAAACGACAGATGTTGGTGAAGTTGTGGAGAAAGGGGAACCCTTTTACACTGTTGGTGGGAATACAAGCTGGTGCAGCCACTCTGGAAGACAATATGGAGGTTCTTCAAAAATTTTGAAAATAGAACTACCGTATCACCCAGCAATTGCGCTAATGGGTATTGACCCCAAGGACACAAATGTAGTGATCCGAATGGGTACCTGCACCCCAATGTTTATAGCAGCAATGTCCATAATAGCCAAACTATGGAAAGAGCCCAGATGTCCACTGATAGATGAATGGATAATGGAGATGTGGTATATATATATATATATATATACACACACCATGGAGTATTACTCAGTCATCAAAGAGATAAAATATTGCCATTTGCCATGATGTGGATGGAATTAGAGGGTCTTATGCTCAGTGAAATAAGTAAGCCAGAGAGAGGCAATTATATGATTTCACTAATATGTATAATTTAAGAAAACAGGATCATAGGGGAAGGGAGGGAAAAATAAAATGAGGAAATCAGAGAGGGAGACAAACCATAAGAAATTCTTTTTAATTTGTTTCAGAGGTACAGGTCTGTGATTCAATAATGTATTATATATTAAAAAAAAGAAGAAGATAGTGGGAAGGGAAAAATGAAGAGGGGGAAATGGGAGGGGGAGATGAACCATGAGAGACTATGGACTCTGAGAAACAAACTGAGGGTTCTAGAGGAGAGGGGGGTGGGGGGATGGGTTAGCCTGGTGGTGGGTATTAGAGAGGGCACGTATTGAATGGAGCACTGGGTGTTATGCACAAACAATGAATCATGGAACACTACATCAAAAACAATTGATGTAATGTATGGTGATTAACATAACGTAATAAACAAAAAGTTCAAAAAAAAAGAAATTCTTTCTAAAAAATATTTTGTTTATTTATTTAAAGAGAGAGAGAGAGAGCAAGAGCAGGGGGAAGGGCAGAGTTGTAGAAGCAGACTCCCCACTGAGCAGGGAGCCCGATGTGGGTCTTGATCCTAGGACTCTGGAATCAGAACCTGAGCCGAAAGCAGATGCTTAACTGAGCCTTCCAGGTGCCCAAGAGACTCTTAATCATAGGAAACAAACTAAGAGTTGCTGTAGGGGAAGGGGGAGTGGGGATAGGTTAACTGGGTGACGGACATTAATCTCATGGGCACATGATATAATGAGCACTGGGTTATACAAGACTGATGAATCACTGAACTCTACCTTTGAAAGTAATAATATGCTATATGTTAATTAGTTGAATTTAAATAAAAAACACTTATAACAAAAGAAATCAAATAAAAAATGTAATAAAGAACAAAAAATAAATAAAGTGCACTTATTTAGAGTCTACGTAACTTTCAGTTTTCAGGTATGTTTTGTTTAATGAAAAGGGAAAAATCACATGTTATTTCAGTATTAAGAATTTGTAAATTCACAAAAATTTCAGCTGTATTCTTCAAAGTTAAAAGTCTTTTTGTGTTCTCACTTTTTGTTGAATTTATGTCATTTTCCATTTGCACTCATATTTTATATAGGTTCATAATAATCATACAGTTTTATGTCATGCTTTTTTATCTAACATTTTATAGGTTTTACATGTTGTTACATAGTTTTACTAATTATCATCAATAATATTTGAATCAGAAGAACTTTTCTAAGGAGGCAAGTATGATATAGTAAAAAGAACACTGAATTTTTAAATCAAACAGACTTTTACTGAATCTCATTTTGTCATTTATTTATTGTATGGCATAAATTAAATTATTTAGCTTTTCAATGCCCAGTTTCCTTTTCTGTAAAGTGACATTAATACGCACACCTGATAGAGCTTTTATGATAATTTAAGGAGTTATGAAAAATGCCCAGGGTATCATAGTTGCTTACTAGACATTAGTTGCTTTTCCTTTACTTGCCTTGGTTTCTTTATGGATGCATATCAATATTTATATTTATCAATATTTATATCAACCATGATTGATAAAGATATAATTTATGCAATAGTAATATCTTTCCATTCTTGAGTGCTTGCTATATTTAGGGAACTATACTTCACACTTTAAATAATCTTATTTCATTAAATCTTGTGACAACCCTATAAGAGAGGTATTATTATCCTTATTTTACAGTGACAAACTAAGAACTTAAGAAACTTGCTTAAGGTAAGTGATGAGTCAAAATTGAAACACGAATGTATAAGTTTCACCTTCTTTTGTATATTTTTTTAGTTTTAATTAAGTATATTTATCAGGGTTCTCCAGAGAAACAGAGCCAATAGAATGTATGTGTCACACACAGCCCATAAATTCTGTCAAGAGTTGATGTTGCAGTCTGAGTCTGAAAATAATCTGGAGGCAGAATTCCTTCCTTTTGGAGAACCTCAGTCTTTTCTCTGAAGGTCTTCAACTGATGGGATGAGCCTCACACGTGTTATGGAGGGTAGTCTGCTTTACTCAAAGTTTACTGATTCAAGTTAATCATATCTTAAAAAAGAAAAACCTTCACAGCAACATCTAGACTCTTTGACCAAATAGCTGGGCACCATGGCCTAAAACACACAAAATTAGCTATCACAATAAGTATAGTATATCAGTTTTTTAAAAAGCTTCATAGTCAGAAAGAATTGGTTCAAATCTTAGCTTTCTAAAAAGTATACTAAATTCTACTGCCACCACCAGATTACATATAGGAAAATAATATTATAACGATTAAATGGTACTTGATTATTTTAACTTCTATTTATTTGACTATTAGCAACCTTAGACATATTTCAATATGTGTGTATAACCATTCTATTTTCTGTGTGATATGTTTGTTTCTGTTTTTTGTCCATTTATCCACTGGGGATATTAATATTTCCCTTATTGTGTGTAAATTTTGTATAAAAGAAAGATAATGGGCAGCTTATGATATCTGCTGAAACTTTTTTTTAGTTTCATACTAAATATAGTGATTCCAGATTTGTATACATTGCAATTCTATTTATCCAGCAAACATTTACTCACCACTTACTGTGTGTCATACTGGACCATACACTAATGGCATGAAGAAAGTAGCTTAGTTTTCACAACTCACAGTAGTGCAAATGATTTACACTATAGTAATATGGAAGCAGGCCTCCCTTAATTCATCTTTGGAGGAGTTGGAGATGAGAAATTTGTACTAAATAATTGGCCCAAGATAACTGGGTAAGATTTTTTTTGTATATTGAACCATTACATATTTTATATTGTTCCTAGGAAATTTATAACTTTTATAATTTTTTTCTTTAGATTGATAGTTTGCAAAAATAATCATTGTTTTGCCAAGAGGGATTAATTGTTCTGGAAATTACCTTCCCACCGTACAGAACTAGAATAATGGGCACAATATATAAAACAGCTGTTTTCAGTTGTTGGCTGTTAGGCAGCACAGGTCTGTGATCCCTGAAGAAGAGAAACAAATGAGATGAGCCATAACCTCTTCCTACTCTCTGTAGGCATTATGGTCAATAGCAGGGAGAGGAAACCTAAACAGAGCTCAATGTTCTCCATGAGTGGTGAAGATAGAGTTTAGACTTCTGGTAGGTCAAGGTTGCTGGGATTTGTAGGATATTGTACTGTGAAGGTGGGAGATGCATACAGTGAGACCTGAACGTCTGCAGAAGGGTTGCATCTGTTCTGGTTGAGTACTGATCTGCACATTCAAGAATGTGGAGGAAGAACAAGAAAGCAATTCTCTCGATTCCAGGAACTCACACAGAGTTGGAAGTAGTTTGTATTCCTACTAGCCAGAAAGAAAGATCTAACTTCTAAGATACAGGGCACTCAATAGAGTACGCAGGAGAGTCTCACTTTAATAATGGTGATAAAGTAGACTTAGAATAAATATTGTTCTGGAACCATCCTAACAAAGCTTGAAAGAAAGACTTGAAATAAAGTGATCTGCAAGTAAATTATATGTCAGTAAAAAAGGAATATAACAAAATCCAGTACATAACAATGTAAAATTCACAATGTTTGCCAAAGAATAAAAAATTATTTCCATGCAAAGAAGCCATAACTCAGAGAAGAAAAAGAATCAGTCAATCAGATGGAGGAATGACAGAGATGATGGACTTACCAACCATGGGCATTAATACAGCTATTACAATGCTATAAATATGCTTAAGCATGTAAAGGGTATTCATGAGCATGATAAGGAGAAAAAAGACTCAAATGGAACTTCTAGAGACAACAAATATGACAGTTGAGTCAAAAAGTACACTGGATGGGATCAATATTAAGTAGGAATGAAGCAGAAAAGATCAAGAACTTAAAAATATAGCAATAGAACCTAAAATAAAGCACATGGAAAAAAAAAAAAAAAGATTGGCAAAAACATGACCAGAGCATTAGTGAGCTGTGGGACAACCTGCAGCAACTAAGATACATGTACTTGATGTCTAAGAGAGGGGTTGAGAGATAGAAAAACTAGCAGAGAAAAATAATGTGTGAATTTTTCAAAATTTGATGAAAACTATAAACTCACAGATCCAAGAAGCCCAACAAACCATTAGTAAACTTAAAGAAAATCACACCAAGGTGTATTAAAATAAAATTGCCGAAGGGGCTCCTGTGTGGCTCAGTCGGTTGTTTCCAGCTCTTGATTTCGGCTCAGTCATAATCTCATGGCTGTGAGGTTGAGCCCCGCATCAGGCTTCATGCTCAGCGGGGAGTCTGCTTCAGATTCTCTCTCTCTCCCTCTCCCCCTCCCCCCCCACTCTCTCTCTCTCTCAAATAAGTAAATAAATCTATAAAATAAAATAAAACTACTGAAAACCAGTGATGAAAACAAAAATCCTAAAAGCAACCAGAGGAAAAAGGCATTATTCACAGAGGTACACATAAGAATGGAAACAGACTTCTCACAAACTATGTGACAAGATTGATATTTGATGAGTATCAAGTGATGAAATGATAACATGACATCTTTAAAGCACTAAGAGAAAAAGCTGTTAACCTAAATTTCTACTGTCAGTGAACATATTTTTCAGAAATGAAGGTGAAATGAAAACTTTTCAAACAAATACAAAGGAAATCACTGTCAACACCTCCCTCTTTAATCTAGAGATTAAAGGAAGTTTTTTAGGAAGAAGGCAAAATGGTATCCAATGGAAATTTGATCCACCAAAAAATGAAAAGCTCCAGAATGATAAATGTATGGGTAAATGTAAAAGATGATTTGTTTAATTATTTTTTATTCTCCTCGAAATATAATTATTTAAAGCAGAGATAATAACAATATATTGTGAGGTTTATGGCATATGTAGAATTAAAATAGTGCTAATCTGGTTCTTTTTTCTTTGTCAGTAACATGCTTTTTTTTTCTTCTACAAAGTGGTAAAATTTTCTGTTTAATCTCAGAGTCCAAAATTCCATCATGTTACCTTTAAATATGTGTTATTTATTTATTTGTTTGTTTACTTATTTATTATGGAAATGTTAAATAAGTATTTATTTATAATACTTATCTTAAGTATTATAAATGTGTCATTTTTAAATTAATCCTTCTTGGGAACTAGTAAACTCTTTTAATCTGAACATAACTTCAGAGCAGGAAAGTTTTTTTCTGTTATTTCTTTATTATTACATCTTCGTTTGTTCTCATTCCATTATTTATAAACTTACAAATGCTAAGCTTATACTTGATGACTTTAATAAACTTTTCTATTTCTTTTTTATTCTACATTGTTTCCATTTGATTTTCTAGAACACTAAATTGCTTTTCTTCAGTGACCTTTTCTTTATCATTTTCTTGACTGAAAATTCAAGTACCCTTTATTTTAGTTCTGGAGACTCTTTTTACATAGTCTAATTTTGTATCCCTAGAGGATCACAATAGATTTTTCTTCATTTTCCCCCTGTCTTCCATTATTTTTGCTTCCACTATCTTGTTGATCATCTAAATTTACTCCTTTTTAGCTGCTATGTCAGCTTAAATGGCTTATTGATCCTTCTCTGCCTATCCATATAATTGGTTATGGGATTCTTCTATACCTGTACTGCTCAGGCTTTGGAATCTCTTGAAAAGTGATAATTAAAAAATCAGAAGGCAGGATTTATGCCCAGAGTGCTTTTAGTGGAAAAGCTTATTTAGCTCATAAAGGGAGATCTGTATTTTTCAGTGCAATCAGGGTTGCATTGAACTTAGCCCAATACTGTAATTCCTCTCCAATGAAAAGTAACATCTGGCCTTTAATTTTAAATGAACAAGCAGAAGTTTCTCTCCTAACTCAGGGGTTACATGGATCTGTGACTTTTGGTGAGAGAGGGAAACCTAGGAGAGGCTATACTCTCTGACTCCTCACCAGTAAGTGTCAGGCCAGAACTGTATTTTCTTTCTTAGGACTTGAGATACAAGGTGACCGTAGGTTCTTCTCTGCCTCCAGAGTAGACATCAGTTCTTTCTGAGCTGAGTGGTCCCTCCAGGGACTGAGCAGAGAGAAGGAATGGACAGTATTGACACAGCCTGTCATCTTCCCAGGGTCCTGTTCCTCAACTCTCCAGTGGAAATTAGGCTCTATCTTACTTGGTTGTCTGGTAAGATGGGTCACAGCAGAATTATAGAACATACTAAATATGCCCCCTTTTTAGAAGTGTTGTAATTTCTGCCAAGAGAGAGTTGTTTTATTGTGTAACTTTTAACTGAACCTTTTTCTTTTTATAAAAAAATGGAGAATTTATTCAGAGGAACAGAAGCAGCTGGAGGTTTGACTGGGTCATTTTGATTCCTGGTAGGAGTTAACGGCGGTTAACGGCGATTCAACAGTGTTCTCAGCAGCAGACTTTCTTTTACTTCAAAGTCCTAGCACTTTCGGAAGAGACTCTGATTATAAGATATTTTGTGGAAAACATTTGGAAATTAGTTCCCACTGGTGCAGTTTTAAATACAGTAATCACATTCCTTCCCCACCTCTCCCTCCCCAAAAGTCCCCACTGAATTATATATATATATATATATATATGTTTTTAGGCTATATTATTTGCTATTTTCTTGAACAGCCTTCAGGATGAAAACTATTTTAGGGGAGCAACTGATACTGCAGTTAAGACCTTACTCACACCGGTTTTGTCGCAGCGCCTGCCTGTCCTGATCTCACCTCTGTTGAGCAGGGCCTGGAGACAGAGATGAGGCTGAAAACTAGAGATAAGATATAGGCCAAGAAAGATGGAGGAGAGGAAAGATTTTTGGCGGAAGGTGTCTTTAGAAGAAAACTAAAGATTCACTTTTGTAAGTTCTTTTAAGCATTTTGGTATCTTGTTAAAGAAGGTGTTAACATTATTTTTGGGTAGATGTTATTAATCCGGACACATGCCGTGTTGAGTTTGCTTTGATTCATTTGGCATATATGTTATCAAGATTTACACCTCAGTTCTTCCTGTGTCTCAACACATTTTCCCTCTCCCTTCTACTCCCTCTTTTTTTTTTTTAAGTCAAATTGTGTCATTTTATGATTTACATTTATAGAACAATACTCCTTGCCAACAGTAAGGATTGCATTTTTCTCATTTGTTTTCCAGATTTTGCCTTCAGAGTAGCTAGATGGCACTTTGAAGTGGAAGTATATTTAGTAATCATGTTATTTTAGTATTTCCAGAAGTGAAAGACTTAAAAAGAAATGAGAACCAAGAGTATATTTCTTAAGCTCAAGTTAGAAAGAACCATTATTTGAATACTTCAAAATAATACAATTTGCTTGGTTTCTCTTAATAAACATAATGAAATTAAATTTTATTTTTATAAATTATTTGTAAAACAGAAAATGTAAAGATAAGATATGAAAATTAGGAAATTTCCTTAAATTCTTAGGATTGCCTCTGCTTTCTGGTAGACATTTAATCAACTTAGTATCATTACTGGAATCACAAAAAGAGTAATATCCTCTCATTTTTCTTTAAAAAGTCATTCTGTGTTACAGAAAATTTGGAAAATAGAAAATGTATGAAAAGTAAAATGAAAATTTACCTGTCATACAGAGATATATTTTCTCTTGTTTTTTTTCGTATATACATGACTAAAAGTGAAACTCTGCATTTTAAGTCATTTTTCATCAGAATTTTTCCATGCAAATAACTTTTTCAAAAATTTTACTTATAATAATATTCCAATATATGGAGGTAGCATAATTTTATTATTTCCTATGGTTAGGCATTTAGGTTGCTCAGAAATTTATTTGATCATAAATAATACTAAGAAAAATATTCTGGAATTAAAAAATGTGTATATATACTTTTTTGTGATTAGATTGGTACAGTTGAAATAAATTTGTTAAAGCATAAAGATAGTCCTTTCAAAGAAAGTGCTTTTTTTTTTTTCCTCCACAAAAGACTTGAATTCACATGGTTTCATTTGCTATGGAATGTAAAAAGAAGCTCAAGGGTTTTTTTTTTTCCTCCCAGACATTTTAAACTTATTTCCCATCATAGTCCATTGAGTAATCTTCTCATTTTCCATAGATTTTCAATGCTTCCTTTTTCATGTATTAGGTATTTACAAAACAAAGATTATATATTAAGATCTGAACTAGTACTATTTCTTCTATCATTCTTGCACAAGTACTATAGTGTTTTACCTTTTATAATACTTTTCTTCTTTTTCATAATTTCCTTAGCTTTTTTTCTCTTTATTCTGGTGAATTTTTCATTCATTTTGCTACCTTTCCCCTCAGATCCAACAAGGATCAACTTATTATTTTAAACATTCATTAAAAAGTATTTATTCAAATATGATCTGTTATGTACAGTTCTAGTCTCATATAATTATATGTGATATAACTTCAGTCCTCAATTTACTTATAAATTATAGGAAGAGTCTATAGAAATTTTATTGTAATTACAAGTAACATGCTTTTATTTGAGGGTGATTTACCATCTTTGGAACATTCAGCCTTCTCAATCAAGATTATGGTATTTCTCTGTTTGAACTAGTTTTCCTTTGTCTCTCAGCCATGTATTTTTATGTTTTATAATCTCACAGCTTTATTTATCTAAGCCCCCCACATCTCTCATTAAGGTTATTGTTAGCTGTTTTGATTGTGAATTTCAACTTTTTTTATCATATCTTTTTTCTATTATAGGTTCTAGGAAGTTTTTCTTATATATAGGAAGACTGTTAATTGTTATGTTTATTTTATAACCAGTAGTCATATTATACCCTCCTAAACTATAATAATTTTCAGTTCCTCTTCTTAAGTTTTATAAGTATGTAGTTGCTTCACCTGAAAATAATGTGATAGCTTCATAATTATACATCTGTCATTAAGGATATAATTTTATGATATCTTTTTCTTGACTTTTGCATTGGCAAGAACTTTCATGACATTAGATAATAATGACAGTGATGGAAATTGTTATTTTCCCAATAATTTTAATGTTATTATGTACTGCTGATTCTTGTTTTAAGTATTCTTTTTTTCCATAGTTTACTAGATGTCTTTAGGGAGAAGTGGTTTTGTTTTGTTTTTAATTTTATTAAATAATTTTTGATATATAATTGAGGCAATTTACATTTTATTTGATCTATAGAATTCCCAGTTTAAATCTGTATTGTATTATTATTTAAATATGCTATTGGATTTTTCATGTTGTTATTTTATCTAGGATTTTTGGATGTAAAGTCATTTCATTCCTTTTTAATAGCAAAGATGTTTGTTTTGACATAAATTTATCATTGAGCTTTGCAGTTTATTATAGGTTTTAACATACCAGCTTCTGTTTTTATCTGTAAACAATATTAATTATTGTCTGTTTTATCCCTTCTTTTTAGCCCTACAGTTATCGTTTAAGTATTTAAAAGAATGTTTTGAAATCTGTAGTAGTTACGCTTTTTTTTCCCCCAGCTTAATATTTATCAGTAATTTATAGAGATTTTCTTTTGTTTGTTTTGGTTTTCTTCTTAAGGAATGGGTTTTTTTTAAATGATATATTCCAAGATAAATTTTTGTAAACATTCCATAAATGTTTACTAAGAGGCTTTTGTTTTTCTTTCTGACTATACCTTTTTATACACATGCTGTTAATTTTCATTATTAATTTTGTTATTCAATAACTTTTATTTTATTTGCTTTCTCCATCTTTCATAGATGTACAGTAGAGTTGCAAATTCTCTCATTATAATTATTTACCTGTTACCTTTGTACTTTCACAATTTTGCTTTATACTTTGATGCTGTTGTTTGATTAAAATCACAGTTTTTACAGTTAGAACTTACCACATGTCTTACACATGTTAATCACACAATAATGGTAGTTTTTGGAGCCCAATGTCCAGGATTGTTTTTTATACTTTTTAAGTTTGGCATACAATAATTAGGCCTCTATTTTTTTAAATTATGTTATGTTAGTCACCATACATTACATCATCAGTTTTTGATGTAGTGTTCCATGATTCATTGTTTGCGTATAACACCCAGTGCTCAATTCAGTATGTGCCCTCTTTAATACCCATCACCAGGCTAACCCATCCTTCCCCACCCCCCCCAGAACCCTCAGTTTGTTTCTCAGAGTCCATAGTCTCTCATGGTTCGTCTTCTGCTCCAATTTCCCCCCCTTCATTTTTCCCTTCCTGCTATCTTCTTCTTCTTTTTTTTTTTTTAACATATAATGTCTTATTTGTTTCAGAGGTACATGTCTGTGATTCAACAGTCTTACACATTTCACATCGCTCACCATAGTACATACCCTCCCCAGTGTCTATCACCCAGCCACCCCATCCCTCCCACCCCCCACCACTCCAGCAACCCCCCGTTTGTTTCCTGAGATTAAGAATTCCTCATATCAGTGAGGTCATATGATACATGTCTTTCTCTGATTGACTTATTTTGCTCAGCATAATACCCTCCAGTTCTATCTACAATGTTGCAAATGGCAAGATTTTATTCCTTTTGATGGCTGGATAATATTCCATTGTATATATATACCACGTCTTCTTTATCCATTCATCTGTCGATGGACATCTAGGCTTTTTCCATAGTTTGGCTATTGTGGACATTGCTGCTATAAACATTGGGGTGCACGTGCCCCTTCGGATCCCTACATTTGTATCTTTGGGGTAAATACCCAGTAGTGCAATTGCTGGGTCATAGGGTAGCTCTATTTTCAACCTTCTGAGGAACCTCCATACTGTTTTCCAGAGTGGCTGCACCAGCTTGCATTCCCACCAACAGTGTAGGAGGGTTCCCCTTTCTCCGCATTCCTGCCAACATCTGTCGTTTCCTGACTTGTTAATTTTAGCCATTCTGACTGGTGTGAGGTGGTATCTCATTGAGGTTTTGATTTGGATTTCCCTGATGCCGAGCGATGTTGAGCACTTTTTCATGTGTCTCTTGGCCATTTGGATGTCTTCTTTGGAAAAATGTCTGTTCATGTCTTCTGCCCATTTCTTGATTGGATCGTTTGTTCTTTGGTTGTTGAGTTTAATAAGTTCTTTATAGATTTTGGATACTAGCCCTTTATCTGATATGTCATTTGTAAATATCTTCTCCCATTCTGTCGGTTGTCTTTTGGTTTTGTGGACTGTTTCTTTTGCTGGGCAAAAGCTTTTTATCTTGATGAAGTCCCAATAGTTCATTTTTTAGGCCTACTCTATTTAAATGTTTTTAAAACCTGGTATTTCAACTGTATTTATAATTAATATTTCACAACTTTATTTTTGTTATGTTGGTTTCTTATATATGTTCTGTGTTTTAGTAATGGTTTTGTTTTGTTTTTTTGCCTTTCATTACATAGGCCACATTTTATTTTGTTTTTATAGTAAATTGGAATATAGAAATTCTTATTTTACTTTAATAGTTATTGGCTTAAAGTTTATCCAATACTTTCTTTAAAACATATATTTCCAGTTATCAAGTTTAAGAACAAAACTACAAATTTCAGTATGATGAGAAATTTAGCTTCCTTCAACTTGCCTTATTTGCCATCCCAAGATATTGTTAATTAAATCTGAAACTCCAATCCTTTTAATATAAAAGTTATTTTAATCTTATAAACCTTATTTTGGCTTTTACTTTCAATTTTATAACCATATTAGCAAACAATGTTATACTTAGAATTTTTATTTGAGTTAAATATTTGCTAATTATCTTTTCTATTGCATTGTTGCATGTTTTCGATTCTTTAATTTGTCTCTTGATAGGATAAAATTTATCTTCAGATGGGATAAATTTGTTGTCCCAAGAATTGTTCATGAGAGCTGAATTTCCTAAGTTTTGCTTTCAAGTGATAACTTTGGTAGGTATAAAATTCTTGAGTTACAGCTCTGCACCTTGAAAAATCTGTTGACATTTTCTATCATGTGATGCTTTTAATATTGCAAATATTGCAAAAATATAAGGTCAGCATGATATTTTCCCTTGGTAGATATGGTGGACATTGGATTAAAAAAAATTTTTTTTTTCTGAGTACTTAGGATGTGAAAACCTTCCTATTGGCAAAGATCTCCAAATTGCTTACTACAGTTTCAGCGGAGTTGAGATTCCAGTGGTGTCTTCTCAGGGCCTGAATTTTTAGGCTTCTTATTGATTCTGAGAGCTACCCAATACTTACATAAATGTATTTTCTGCTTCATTTGGCCAGTGTCAGTTTCTGTTATTTGTATCCAAGAATTCTCACTAGTATAGGGACAACCTGAATGCTCATTCTGAAAGCTTGAAGAGCTTATTCTTTTTTCTTAGAATTAAAAGATTTTGCCAAATATGTCTGGACACAATTCTTTTCCATTAATTTTCCCAGGCATTTGTTGTAGACCTGATCTTTCTTGATTCTAGAAAGTTTTCTTCTATTTTTTATGATTTCCTCTGTATTCATTGCTGAGGCTTATTCATCCAGGATTATCTGTTCTTACACTAGCTCAGTGTTCTTGATTTTTTTGATGGACCAGATTTTCTGACATATTTTTATCCTTTTTCTGTGGATTTGGACCAGCTTCTTTAATTTGGTGATCAAAACACTAAATGACATTTTGTAACATCAGTTTGGCTCTTAGAGACTTCCAAAAAGAATTTTGTAATCCATTCTTTTCTTCTTTCAACCAGTTTTATTTGTATCTTTGTCTCAACCTGAGCCTTTTCTTTTCTTGTCATTCCCTACCTATGTTTTTGTTTTGAAGGTCCACAAAGTCACCTCCACGTTTTACTAGGAGAACTTGTAGGATTCAGCAAATAGTTGTACTCACCGTTATGATTTATTATGGGGAAGTATACAAAGCAAAGTCAGGAAAGGGAAAAAATGCATGGATGAAGTTGGGAAGAAAGCGGACACATGCTTCTAAGGATTCTCTAACAGTGGAGTCAGAGAGGATGCCTTTAATTCTCCCAGTGACAAGTTGTGACAGCACTTGTGAAATGATGCCAACCAGGGAAGTTCATTTGAGATTCAGATCCCACATCTTGCCTGGGGTCTAGTCATGTAGAGACCCTCTGCCTAGCATGTACCACAATCCCAGGCTCCCAGAAGGAAAAAATGGTCAGCACAAGTCATTGTTTTCACAAACTGTTTAGGCACAGTGAACCACTCTTGTCTGAGTGACAGGAATTCCTCAGAAATCCAAGTTCCCAGTGACCAGCCAAGGGCTGTACTTGTAAGCAGACTTTTCAGAGGATAGTCAGGTATGCTATCTTACCTCTTTTATGCACAGTTTCATACTGGCTACTTTTTGAATGTTTTAAAAGGTGCTAAATATATCTGCTAATTTTTTTGTTTCTTATATAAAATTAATTTCAGAGACAAAGATATATCCTAGAAACTATTTCCTTTCTTTATGATGCAGCATCTTTTAATAGTCTCCTCCCATTTGAGAGCTTTTTTGTCATTTGCTCTTTTTTTTTTTTTTTAAGAGAAAGCGAACAAGCATGTGAATGAGAGGGGCAGTGGGAGAGAGAGAATCTTAAGCAGGCTCTATGCCCAGCACGGAGCCTGCTGCAAGTCTCGATCTCACGACCCTGAGATCATGACCTGAGCTGAAATCAAGAGCCGGTCACTTAACTTACTGAGCCACCCGGGCACCCTGCCCTTTACTCATTTTAAATGAAGTAAAAGCTTTTTAGACCTTTTATTTCCAACTGGTCATTGATATTATTAATTCCATCTTTCTTTTGGGTCTAATAAGTTTCCATTCTCACATCTAAACTTTAAGGATATGCTGATATGAACACTCAATTTGTGATGTCTATAAGCATCCATTTAGAGAAATATTTTCTAGAATGAAGTTAAGCTCTTACTCTATCTTTTGTTAGAATTAGCTAGGGAATCAAATATAGTTTTCTGTCCTTTGAAAAATGTTGCACATTAAATAATACATACTTTGGTATGAAAAGCTCTAGCTCTTCACTCTGCCTTTCAGTAATTGACTGAACTTTCCAAGATTCAACACCATTCATTGCTTTCTGCTTTCAACCATGGCACATGCTTGGAGGTAAAAGGTACTGTTTTAGTCTGGGTCACATTAGGAGACAGATAACACATAGCAATTCAACAGACAAAGCTTGACAAAAGATTATAAGACTGGTAGGAGAGTAACTAAAAGATGTAAAACAAAATATAAAGGTATTCTATGGCTGAGGGAAAGTACCAAGGAAAGACAAACTTGGAAGAGAGGCCCTTTCCACAAGATTGTGATTCAGATATCATTGGAGAAAGTAGAGGTGCAGCCCACTGGATGGTCCCTTCAGGCTTGACCAACATCACAGGGAGCTCTGAAGCTAGAATGGCCCTTCAGAGTTGTCCTAGGTTGGGAGAAGATGACTGGACTTCACTGGCCATTATTAGATATAGGCTGCTCTAGGAAGATACTTTGACTTTAGGTAATGATAGGATGGCACTGTCTGGTGATGTAAGTGACAGATTTAATGGTATAGGGTCAGATCTGTTTGATGAAGTTCTGTTTGGTCAGAGTGTGTGTCCTTGAAAGGGTTTGTCAGTTGGTGGAAATCCATAGCTGGAACAGAACAATTCTTTTCTTGTAGATGAAATTAGTTCTCAATTAGGGTGATCATGGTGGAGCACTGGAGAATGAATCCACAGTAGCATCTGGTAAATCAGAAATTGCTGATGTCTTTGATTGTCATGAGTATCTCCCACTTAGTATCTCAGACAAATGACTTATCCAGCATGGGTTTAATGCCAGGGCTAGAGAGAATGTGGCTCAGCCATTTCAATTTGGGTGTTTGATCTTGGATCTGGGAGATTTCATTAAATGCTGGCAGGTGGTAAGAATGTTGCACAGGTTGAAGGATATTGCCATGTATTTTTAGCTTGTCCTGGTGCCTCTGGAAAGTTCTCTTTTACTTAAAAAATTATCTCAAGAAAGAGATAGGCTTTTTAAAACACTCAAGTATTGTTAACCTGATTATTAATTAAAGGTAGTTTGTCAGGGAGAAAACATTAGTTTTGAATTTCTTTGCTAGTGTAAATTAGTGAAATATTTCAATCAAAGAACATTTATTGGATGCTGTCAAGCATATAAAAGAAGCATATTAAATTCAGCATTCAAATACCCACTCTGTGCCATATACTACTCCAGATACTAAGAGTACAAACCTAAGTTAAGATATAGACCTCCCTCTACCAGCTGTTACCCCTGGGAAAGGATCCTATTTTAGATAGTATGCTTATGACTTTAAACCAACCAGGTCAAAGTTGGGCCTTGCGGTGAAAAATTAACTTCAAGGGTTTGCTTCTCAAGATTTCATTCAAACCCTTTCCTTTCTCTACTATGCATACTCTCCTGTTCACTATGGCAGGTGAAATTGAGGAAAATGCTCTTAGGATTAGAAAATAACCTAAATCTAAAGTTATTTTGAGCATGAGTTTATTATAAGCCAAGGATACAGGCCTAGAAAATTTCTATCAGGACACATGGCTTTTAAAAACCTAATAAACAGTTTAAAGTCTCTGCACTGGAAAACAAACTCACCAGGTATATTTAACACACACAAACACACACACACACACACACACACACACACACACACACATGCACACACCTTGCAACAAAACACCTTCTGTGGAGATGTAATTTCTTATATTACATTGTTGTATGTTTTCTAAAAGAAACTTCAAATCTTTCTTTAATGAGTCAGAGTATTTTTAAATATTTAAAACACCTTAAAATATATATTTTTTTGCTGCTAATTGTTATCTCCTCAGTAACTATGTGACCAAACTGTGATCTAGATTCCAGTTTTTTATACATCTTTCACCTTTACATACATACCTCACTCTATGGATTAGCATGATCTGTCTTTGTGTATAAACTGGAAAAAAAGGAAATCATATCTATTCCTGAAAATGTTTTGAGATTTATTTGTCTAATGTTTGAAAAACCTATGAAGATTCTGTAGATTGTGTGCTCTGATTGGCAAAGGATTATTTAGACATATGTAATTGATGTAACTCTATTTCTTATAAAGAAAATTTGATTTGTTCTTTTATAATAATTTGAATTTCAATTTTCATAGATATTTATGCAAATTGACACATTAGGTCTAAAGTTGTGTAAGTAAAAGTATTGTTAAGTGAAAGCATTTTATTATTAGAACCCGGAATACCATACAATAGTAACATCAATTCAGAGCAGTTAGTAACACACGCATCTCATCAGAGGTATTATGATTTTATTTCATTATGTTAATAAATATTTAGTAATTGTTAATGAAGGCACTTGCAAATAAGCATTTTAAAAACATCCTAATTGGGTGCATTTAAAAGATTCTATATCAGCTGTTCTTTGGACCACTTATAGTTTTCCTTTGTTATGTTCTCCATGCATTTTTTTAACTTCCTAGGTTTTTTTTTTTTCTCCTCAGGATTTTGTCTATTGTTGTTAAAAGACTGTTTTGATCCTGCAATTGAATTTGCAAACACTAACATGTCTAACATCTTTTGTATTTTTAAAACGTAAGTTAATATTTTAGTCTTACTTTCTGTGGCTTTATGTTTTTCATGGGCCCAAACTGATTATATTAGTCTTTTATTTCCATTCTCCTGTGAGATGATAAAGTTAAGAAATTATATTCTCCTGCAGTTAAATATATTTTCTCATTTTAAAAATAAATTGAAGACCATTGCTTATTGTATAATTTCCTCCAACCAATAATGTGAATCATGGAAGTTACCCAATAGTATCAAATCATTAGTCTAAACCATCTGTTCCACATCTCTTAGCAGTGATGCATCCTTAACCTACCCTTGGTGATATTAATATTAACAGACGTGAAAAATCCCCGGTTTCTATTGCTATTTTATTTATCGTATTTTGATTTAGTGTCATTTTGACCTAGAGTTGATTAATTCTCTGCTCATCTGACAAACTTAATATCTAATTTGTATTCATTTACTTTTCAATGTAAAATGCTTCAGTTGTAAGTTTTGTTACTTTATGATGGCTTAATTAATATATTTTCAATCACATTATTTGCTTTTCTAAAATTTTATTTTCATATAACTGAACAACTGCTTCCCCATAAAAATGGATGAAAATACAGTATAATAAAGAGAATAGTATATATAATATAAATGTGAGAAATGGTAAGTTATATGCTATTACATATTGAATATTGCTATTTAAGAGTGAACAATTTTTATCTTTTGATTGTGAGGTGAGGTTATTAAAAATCTTTTTGGACCTGTTTTCCTGATCAAACATAATTTTTATTTTCTGTTTTTTAGTCCAATACATACACACACACACACACACACACACACACACACACACACACGAGCATATACATATTTCCATACACACTAGCACATTAGCATTTCTATATTATATTTGTTTAAAGGAGATTTCTATTTACAATTGTTTAAAGAAGACATAAAAAATGAGAAAGGGCCAGAGTTGTCAAATCAAAAGTATATGCATATAACGTGACCAGAACTGTGCTAGTCATTTTTCAGGTTACACAAGTAATAGAAAATATTGGCCCCGTAATCATAAAGATAAGATATACTTTATGTAACATCTAGCAGATTGTTCAAAACAATAGATTGAGTTGTCAGGACCATCTGTACTGTGGAATTCAGGGAAGAGAATTGTCTCCGAATCCTTGTGCCTAGCCACATAGGGGCTTCCTGGTTTATCCTCATCGTAGCATTAGTTGTAAAAAATTGTGCCTTGGCAAATGTTGAACTTATTTTAAACTATCCATTTTCTGCAACATAGCTTCAGTTTATTTTTTCTGTCTCATCACCTCACTATGCCCTTCCTCATACCTGGTTTACCAAACATGGCAAGCACTTTTGCACTGCCATGGTCTGCAACCGCTCTGCATTCTCATTCCCCTCTTCCCCTCTTGTCAGAATTTTTATCTCATGAGGTACTGTTGCTTAAGTGCAAGCAGTTTTCTGAATTCTTTCTTCTTTCTGAATTCTTTTTTCTTCTTTATGTTCTCTTAATACTTTGTTTCTGTATCTCTGTGATGCTCATATTTTGGACTAGTTTTATTGTCTGGTTACTGATATATGTATCTCTTTATACTCTGAGTTTTGAGTTACTGAAATATTTGTCTTTCTCTTTCCTCACCCTCAAGTTTAGTCTTGTAAACAGTAGTTGTTGAGCAACAGATATTTAAAAAATTTTAATGAACATATTTGAAATGGTGTATATAAGCAATATAATTTGAATTAAATTAAGAGGTAGTCAATTAATAAAATTATATACTTATGTAATATAATGTACACTTTATATAATTATATTAATTAAAATTTACCCACAAGGAAACATCAGGCTCAGATGGTTCACTGGTGAAAAACCTTTTAGACTTTTAGAAAATAAAAGATTAGGACTGTTCCCAAGTTGTTATATGAGGTCAACATTACTGCAAAACTGGAGACATTTCACAAGAAGAAAACTTTACATCAATCTCACTCATGAATGCAGCATCAAAAATCCTTTAACAAAATAGTAATAAATAAGTAATCTATTAAAAAGATTATACATCATGACCAAGTGAGTTATATGTCAGAAAGGCAGAGTTATTTTAACAATCTAAAATCAATTGATGTGGTTTACCATATTAATAGAATAAAGTAGAAAAATATGTGATTATATAAATAGTATAGAAAAAGCATCTATTCGTGACACAGACTCTCAGTAAGCTGAGAATAGAAGGAACTTCCTCACCTTTATAAAAGGCCTCTACAAAAGTGCTGTGACCAACATACTTCATAATGCTTAAAGACTGAATACTTTTGACAAGATTGGAAACAGGACAAAGATGTTTGCTCTTACCATTTCTATTCAATATTGTATTGGACATTAGGGGCAGTTCAGTAAGTCAAGGACAAGAAATAAAAGCATACAAATCTTAAAGGAGGAAGTAAAACTCTTTATTCACAGATTACATGATTGTTTACAGAGGAAATTCTTTAAAAATATGCAAAAAAGCAGTCAGAACTAAAATGTTTACTTAGCAGGATTCAAGGTCAGTAAACAAAATCAACTCTAATTTTTACATTAACAATTGAAATTGAAATTTAATGCCATTAAAAATATTTTCCAAAAACATGAAATACATGTTTATCCCTCTGGCTTTAAAAAAGTGTGTGCAAGATTAGTACACTGAAGACTATAAAAACATTGTTGATGGAAATTTAAAAAGACTTAATCTATGGAGAGGTATTCTGTATTCATAAGTCAGATGACTAAATATTGTTTAGATATCTCTCCTCCCCAATTTGTACTGTGGCAGTGCAATTCCAAACAAAACCCAAGCAGACATTTTTCCCCAGATATTGGCAAGTGTATTCTAAAATATTTTTGCAAAGTCAGAGGTTCTATAATAGTTAAAACAGTTTTGAGAAAGAACAAATTTGGAGGACTCTGATTCCATACTTACTATAAAGCTATATTAAGTCAGTGTGGTATTGGCATGAGGAGAGAATGAGTAGAAGAGAATAGAGAATGTTCAGAAATAGACCCACACATATATGGTCAATTGATTTTCAAAAAAATTTCAGGGTACTTTAATGGGAAAGGATAATCTTTTCAACTAGTGGGGCTAGAAAAATATATCCATATTAAAAAAATGAACATCAAACCTTACTTCATACTATACATGAATATTTACTCATTGTGGATCAAAGACAAAAATGTAAAAAAAAATAACATGTAGGAGAATATCTTTGTGACTCTGGGTAAGAAAAGATGTCTTAAATATTAAGTAAACAGCACAAAGAATGTATAGCCAGAATATAGAATATTAAAAAGAAAGTTTACATCTCTGGATATTCACATGCAAAAAAATGAATCTAGACACAGATCTTACACTCTTCATAAAAATTAACTCAAAATGGACCACAGACCTAAATGTAAAACACAAAACTATAAAATTCCTGGATGAAAACATGGGAGAAAATCTCGATGAACTTGGGTATAGTGATGACTTTTTAGAATTCAACACTAAAGGCAGGATCCTAGAAATAATTGGTAATAATTGATAAGCTGGACCTTATTAAATTTAAAAACTTTTGCTCTCAATGTCAAGAGAATGAGAGGATAAGCCACTGATAAGGAGAAAATATTTGTAAGTCATATATCTGACAAAGGAATAATATTAATAATAATAATAATAATTCTTAAAACTGGACAATAAGAAAACAAACAATAGACTAAAATTGAGCCAAAGACTTTCACAGACACCTCACCAATGAAGATGTCTAGATGGCAATTAAGCATATACAAAGATGCTCCACACGTCATCAGGGAATAGAAAATTAAAACCACCAGTATGGTCAAAACCCGGAAGATTGACAAGGCCAAATGCTGAGGATGTAGATCAAGAGGAATGGGGGGAATGGGTTAGCTTGGTGATGGGTATTAAAGGGGGCACATACTGCATGGAGCACTGGGTGTTATACGCAAACAATGAATCATGGAACACTACATCAAAAAAAGATGTTGTGGGGCGCCTGGGTGGCTCAGTCGTTAAGCATCTGCCTTCGGCTCAGGTCATGATCCCAGGGTCCTGGGATTGAGCCCCACATCGGGCTCCTTGCTCAGTGGGAAGCCTGCTTCTCCCTCTCCCACTCCCTCTGCTTGCGTTCCCTCTCTTGCTGTGTCTCTCTCTGTCAAATAAATAAAATCTTAAAAAAAAAAGATATTGTATGTCAACTACACTTCAATTAAAAATAATTTTTAGAAGGTTAAAAAAAAAGGAACTCTCATTCACTGCTGGTGGGAATGCAAAATGGTACAGCCTCTTTGGAAGATAGTTTGGCAGTTTCTCACAAAATGAAACATACTTTTACTATGTGATCCAGCATTCTCACACCTTGGTATTTACCCAAGTAATTGAAAACTATGTCCACACAAAAACCTGCACACAGATGTTTATAGCAGCTTTTTTAATAATTGCCAAAACTTGGAAGAAACCAAGATGTTCTTTAGTAGGTGAATGAATAAATTGTGGTACATCAAGACAATGGAGTATTATTCAGCACTAAAAAGAAATGAGCTATCAAGGCATGAAAAGACATGAAGGAACCTTAAATGTGGGTTGCTACATGAAAAAAGCCAACCTGAAAGGGCTACATATTTAATATAATTCCAACTATATGACATTCTGGAAAGGACAAAACTATGGAGACAGTAAAAAAACAAAAAAACAAAACAAAACCAAAAAGCAGTGGCTGTGTTAGAGGGATGCATAGGTGGAACACAGAGGAACTTTAGGGCAGTGAAAATACTTTGTATAATAACATAATGATGGATATATGTCATTATCAAAACTGTAATGTAAACTATGGACTTAGGGTGATTATGTTGTGTCAGTGTAGGTTCACCATCTGTAACAGATGTACCACTCTGGTGGGAAATGTTGATAATGACAGAAGTTATGCATGTGTGGAACTAGGGGGTTATACAAAATCTCTGTTCCTTTCAGTTTTGCTGTGAACTGTAAATTGCTTTAAAAAAAAAAAAGGACCTCTTGCAATGCAAAAATAAGAAGTCAGATTAACCCAATAAAAAATAGGCAAAGGATTTGAAAGGATATTTCACCAAAAAAAAAAAAAAATGTGTATGGCCTCCAAGTGCAAGAGAAGATACTTAACACATAGTAATCACTGAAATGGAAGCTAAAAGCATTAAGTGATACTCCTCCACACCCATTACAATGGCTAAAATTAAGTGTTGCTAATAATGTGGAGATACTTGAACACTCATACACAGCTAATGGGAATGTAAAATGGTACAAACACTTTGGAAAACATTTTGACAATTTCTTAAAAAGTTTAAGATAGACCACGTGACTTGAATTTTAGGTATTTACTCAAGAGAAACAAAAGCTTATGTACACACATAGACTTTTACATGAATGTTCATGCCTACTTTATACATAATGGCCCCAAACTGGAAGCAACCTAAATGTCTATCAACAGATGAATGTATAAATCAACTTTGACATATCCATACTGTGGAATACTACTTTGCATTAAAAAGGAATAAACTACAGATACACAAAAAATAGAGATAAATCTCAAAAACATTATGCTGACTGAAAGAAGTCAGACATACAGTGTATGCTCACAATCCCATTTCTGTGAAGTTCTAGAAAAGACATGTCTAATACAGTGATAGAAAAAAAGTTTCTAGAGCCAAAGGTAGGTGACTATTGACAAAGAAGGAGCACAAGCATTTGTGGTGATGGAAGAGTTCTGTATCTTAATTGCGGTGGTGATTACTCAGTTGTATACATTTATTAAGAGTTGTCAAACTGTACATTTAAAATGAGTACATATTATGTAATACTTTAATAAAAAGTGATTTTTTTTAAATTTTATTTTATGTTAATCACCATATATTACATCATTAGTTTTTGATGTAGTGTTCCATGATTCATTGTTTGAGTATAACACCCAGTGCTCCAGGCAATACATGCCCTCTTTAATACCCATCACCAGGCTAACCCATCCCCCCACCCCCCTCCCCTCTAGAACCCTCAGTTTGTTTCTCAGAGTCCATAGTCCCTCATGGTTCGTCTCCCCCTCTGATTTACCCCCTTCATTTTTCCCTTCCTACTATCTTCTTCTTTTTTTTTTTTAAACATATAATGTATTATTTGTTTCAGAGGTACAGGTCTGTGATTCAACAGTCTTACACAATTCACAGAGCTCACCATAGTACATACCCTCCCCAGTGTCTATCACCCAGCCACCCCATCCCTCCCACCCCCACCACTCCAGCAACCCTCTGTTTGTTTCCTGAGATTAAGAATTCCTCATATCAGTGAGGTCATATGATACATGTCTTTCTCTGATTGACTTATTTTGCTTAGCACAATACCCTCTAGTTCTATCCACATCGTTGTAAATGGCAAGATTTCGTTTTTTTTGATGGCTGCATAATATTCTTAATATAATTAAGAGTCAGATAAATAAACAAAAGTTTTGAGAGATAGTAAGAACATGCAAACTGATTGTATGAAAGTAGGATAGGAAACCAAAGGCATTCTTCTTTGAAGTTTTCCAGATGGCTTTGCAAAAGATGCCGAGTCTGTAAACAGGTAGCGGGTGGGGACAAAATTAGTTGGAACTGAGCATTTTAGAGGAATTACAATGTCTCGTACTATTAACTAGAGAACAGCTCTCCTTAATCTGTTCTTTAGTTTACTTGCAACTATAAATAATTGCTTTAATAGCAAGTCTATACTTCAATAAGTGTGAAATACTTTTGATCCTTGCAAATCTCCAAGTTCAAATATCACTGTACAGAGTAATCATATTGATGTTGTGGATAGTAGGAGGTGGACTCAGTGTGCTCACTGGCATAAGGACTTGTTTTTCTTCTTCCTTTCTTTTCCTTGCAGATATAAATGCTAGTTAGTATTCCCAGGTAACTTCGAATAAATCTGAGAGAAATTTTGTTTTTCAGAGGACTTAAATGTTGTAGCTTTTGTGAATTTCACTAACCTGGGATGGCTGAGGTTTGAAACTAGTTTAGGGTAGCATTGCAGAATTATTTTCAGAAAACTAAACAGATGTTTAGTGTTAATAAGCTGATGAAGATATTATATTTGACACTAAGTTTTCTGAGCATTGCCAGGTATTAAATTGTGGCATGTGATCTCTTTTTTAGGACTGAATTTAAGATAAGCAAATCTGCTCCTTTTTGAGTAATATGATCACTGACCCGTATTTGTTACATTATTGGCACTGTCATAGTTTTGGTTTATAAATAAGCCAGCTTAATGCCTTACAATTTTCTTTCTCTCACCATGTTCCTTAGTTCCCCAATTTAAAAAAATACTATAAAAATAAAATATTATTGATCTGTCTTTTTCTCGTCTTTCAAGTAGACAAAAAATAATAATCCCTGTGTAAAGTCACTGGTGTAATGGGATTGGCTACGCAAATTTGCAGATAAAATGTATACTAGAGTTAAATTGCTCTGCATAATAAAAGAGAGGAATTCGAAGAGCTCCTGGAATAAACCTGTGGGAGAAAATAGCCATCAAGGAAGCTGGGCACTTCTTGGTGGAAGGGGAGAGGTATGAATGTGTTCTTTAATGAAATTAAATAGATGCCGAGTTCTACATTAGCTTGAATATAGGATGAACACAGTGAGAGCAAAGGAATCCAGTGGAATCAGAAGATAAAGGACACTCAGATCTGGATTATAGTTAAATTGGTGCGAATGTTCATGTTAATTTTGAAGGCAAGCTGGCATTCATTAATTCACTTATTCATTAACTCATTTATTCATTCAATACATATGGCATGGAAAGGTCTTTAATGTTTCAGACACTGTGCTAAGTACGGTGTCTGTGGTAGTTAACCCAACAGACATCTCAGCAATCAGGCAGCTTGTTATTGAGTGGGAATAGGAGATATTGAACCAAAATCACACCAGTAACTGTAAAATTATATTTTGATAATTGCTATAAAAAAAGCAGGATGCTGTGAAAACGTGTAGGAAAGGGAACTAATTTTGACTGTATCATCAAGGAAGTCTACCAAAGGAAGGGAATTAAGTTCACACCTAAAGCACAAATAAGATTAATCCTGATGAAGACAAGAGAAGAGAATGTTGCCACAATTTATTTGTTAGGATTTGGTACAATAGCAAGGAACAGAAAATCCAAGATAGCTTTAAAAGGATTTTATTTCACTCCTACTTGCAAAGCTTAGACTAAGGCAGTCTAAGGCTGGTAGTACTCACCAGCCAGAGGAATCCAGGGATATTATTCTATTTTATTGTTCCACTATGTATAGTTCCAAGGATGCCTCATGGTTCAAGATGACTGATCCAGCTTCAGCCATTTCATTAGCATTCCCATCAGCAGAAAAAGGACAGGGAGGAAGAAGGGCATGTTTCGTCACTCTAAGAACACTTCTTATACGCAAAGGGTTTAAGTTAATCACATGCCCACATGTATCTGTAACAGGGGTTGGGAAATGTCTTTAAACAGGCATATGCCCAACTAAAAGGGTTTGTTTTTATAACTATAGAAAAAGAGGGCTAGGTGTTCTGATTCTAAAGACAACTGGGAGAGGAGAGAATGTATATTGGGAGACAACAGTCTCTGCTGGAGAAAATTGTATGTGAAGTTCTAGGTAGGAGGAAGCTTGATATATTCCAGGAGAGAGACAGTGTAGTGTGTTTAAATGTTATGAGCAAAGGGGAGGAAGAAGGGTGGTGGTGGGACAAAACTAGAGAGGCAGGTAAGGGCAAGTCATATCCTGCCCTTTGGATCATGAAGAATTTTGAATTTTACTTAAAGAATGCTGAAACGTGAATGCTTTTAAGGAAGAGGATAACATGTTCATATTCTCGTATTAAAAAAATTTTTCTGGTCACTGTGTGAAGAGTAAGTTAAAGACAACATTGGCAGTGTATATGAAGTTTAAAATGGTTGTACTTTTTGGCATACAATTGCATATTTATGAATTTATCCTAATAAAATAATCAGATAAGTACAAAATCTAGAAAGACATGCACTGAATGCTTATAGTAGGAATGAGTTTAGAAAAGCTTCACTTTCTCCTTTAATACCTTTTAATTTTGAATGATTTGTTTTACAATAAGCATGTATTACTTTAAATTTCATTAAAAATCAATAAACTAATTTCATCTTTTGAAAAACAAAGACAAAAACACTTGGGACTTGGTAGCCCTAATCCTAATGGTTATCAAGCCCAAGTTTTGTTTTTCAAAAATAGGTTTCAAGATATCCCAAGGAAACCATACAGGCACCGCCAAGAGTACAAAGATGTAACAGTGAAGTTTAAGGATGGAGGAAAAGCCAAATATGACAACACACACAAATAATCTATAAAATAAAATAAGCCTTTCAATCCTAGAGGAAAATGGGAAAGCCTCGTGAATATAATACATGTGGGGTGAGGACTGACGTGGAACTACCCTAAATATTTTCCCAATGACTAAGCCACAGAATGACAGCTCAGGACACCATTCACAATTAGTTTTACATACCATAGGTATGTAAGTTACAGTAATGTTTTTTTCTACTCAATTATCATTTCTTGAGTTGTCCAGATTGCTGACTCCCATTCCAAATGGTCTTCCTTTGTTTGGATCTCCATTTCTAATGGTTGCCAACCTTCTGGAGTCTGCCTTTCTGCCTGGTCCCTTTGCTTTGAGAGTTCAATTAGATGATTGTCCTACTTTTCATTTTGGTTTTTGTATTTCTGGTAGGGAGAGCAACATTCTTGTCTATTCCATCATCCCATTTCCCCACCCACACATTGCTTTCCTATATTCTGGCTAAGTCCAGTGCCCCAGGTTTCCTCCAGCGACATTTGGACAGGACATGGATAGCCTCCGTCTTTGCCCCACCATGTTTATAAAGACATGCGTTAGGGAGTTGACTGGTGAGGACGTAAAGGGGTTCTGTGGGATCATAAGTGGCCCTTAATCCTTAACTGCATGGACTTTAGAATCTTAAAGAGTAAAGGCCTTCAATTATAAACTGTCACAGAAGAAAGATTTCTTTGTGGATATTCTGAACATCTTGAATATCTATCATCAGGAGTTTGGTTCCATGGTGTGGAAGAAAGATTATAGCACCTAGAGTCAGAAGACTTGGATCATAATTTAGTCTCATTTGTAGGATGATCTTGCAAATTGAATAATTTGCAAGAAGATCAGCTTCTTCACTTGTCAAACAGGAGTAATCCCAACCCTACTTTCTTGGGCTGTTCTATGTCTGAAATCATTTTTTTTTAACTTCCATTTATTCACATTTCATGGATTATTACACTTACTCAAAAACTAATTAATACAAACTGAGATTACATTGACAATTCAAGTATTTTAGTTTTAGAAAACAATTTCCTATGTAAAATAGAAAGCAAACAACTTATCTGGTTGCTAAGAAGTCTTAGATCTCTTATGATCGCGTCTGCGTCAAACAGAGTGTAGTCCTAATCCTCTGGCCAAGAACGCCCAGGGGCTTAGAGCGGGACTGGATGCGCTCCTCCCGGTCCCCTACTGGCACGCCAGTTTCTACTACAGATTCTCACTTTCAGAGTGAGAACGAATACCCAGGAGTTTGGGAATGAGCCACTGGGTTTGCAAAGCCTTCATAATGCACCGTGCTTGCATTCTGACTTTGGAAATCAAAGAACTGACAGATGCTCAAAAGCAGACATGTTTAACTTCAAAATGAAACCAAAAAAAGGTCTTTCTCAGTGATAACTTGTCTTTTCCTCTCCCCCAGAACAGGTAGGTCCTTTCTGGCATGCAGCATATCAAAAATATGATTTAGAACTGAAAGAGTAAAGCTATAATCCTTTTCAAGAAAATCAATTCATAAATGGTCAGCCTTGTCCTTCCCTGGAAAACACAATTTTAAACTGCTTTAAGAACTGGACACACATTTTCAGTCTGTAATTCTAAAAATGAAAACAGCACAATGCTCATTTTTTTGCTTCCTGGGGACCGCTCGAAAGGAGAAGGACACACACCAGTTTAAAAAAGGCCACTGGGACACTCAGTATTTGTCAAGATGCAACATTACTGATTTCGGATTAAAGGTTGAAAAACACCTCCCTTCAGGCCACACAGATGATATACTTCATAGATCCTCCAACTAAATACAAAAATTTCCATCATTTTTTAAGCTATAAAGCACTATTATAGATATTTATTACATTATGTTTATGCCATGATGAAAAATATGAGGAGATATCTAGATAGATAGATGATAGATAGATGACAGATAGATGATAGATAGATATATCACCTCACAAGGAAATCGTATTTCCTTAATGCTAGACTGATGTAATTATTTTAGAAGTATTTTTCTTTGAGCTCAAATTTGTCTCCCCATGGTATTTATGACTTTAGTCCTTTGTGACAGTGTAAAGCTGGTCCAATCTTTCATCCACATAATTACTATGTATTAACCAAGAAAGATAATAGGCTCAAACCATGACAATTTCGGTCTATATTCTATGGAAGAATTTCTGGAACTTTAGGAACACAGTTGGGTCTCCAATAAAAAGTTTCAAACACGTTGGGAATAAAGGAAACTCCAAGTTTAAGTGTGTTCATGTGGCTTTCTTTTCATAAATAATTGAAGATTATTTTGATAAAAATCTTTCCCAGGCATTTTTAATTGTAAAGCAGCAAGTGGAAAATTGTTTTTTTTACGCAGCTAATTTATATGCTGTCTTTAGGGGGCAGTACTAAACCACTGATAAATCTTGTTATTTCTGCTAGTGTTGCTGGTAATGGTTAGTATAAAGTAAAACTAAAATAACTATAATGAGATTTGCAATGCAATTATATATACCCCTTAATATTAATAAAATTTTCTAGGTAGTTAAATGAAAATGATCGTTTGAAATCATTGATAATTCATTCAATAAATAATTGTTAAATTCTAATATGCATACACATTGTAAGAGATACAAATGTGAATAAGGCAATGTTTGCTTTCAAATAACTTACAATTAACTATGATAAATAAGTTGTGTTGTGTGTGTGTGTGTGTGTGTATATACAGCTCTTTCAGGATAAAGATAATAATAAAAATGCCAGTATGTATTCATTATTTTTTACGTGCCAGTCACTGTCACGCAATTAATTTTATCCTCATATAGCCCTATCAAATAGGAATTATTATTTTACCTACTTTTCAAATAAGGAAACTAGGATTAATAAGATTATGTGATTTGCTCAAAGTAACACAGCTTGGAAATGGCAGAGATGCGATTTAAATGTATATCTATTTAACTTCACAGCTACTTCTTTTTGCCATGATGCCATCTATCATCTCTAGGTGTATATGAAATATCATAATACACAAACTCACACAAAGAGCTATAGACCTTTAGAAGAGAGCCGTATCATTTTCTGTTTGTGGGAAATCTGGAAAGAAGAAATCTGAACTGTATTTTCAGGAATCAGTGGGATCATAAGAGAATAATAGCTAAAATGGCAGTTAATATGTATTGAAACCTTATGTGCCAGGCACTTTATTTATTACCTTATTTAATTATCAGGAAAAAAATTCTGAGAGAGGTTCTACTATATTATTTCCCATTGAGTAGATAAGGCAAGTGAGGCTGACAATGGTCATATTTGTCAAATTTGTAATATCTGACAAAAATCATGCTAATAAGTAGGCAAACTTAAACTCTTTTTTTTTAAAGATTTTATTTATTTATTTGAGAAAGAGAATGAGAGACAGAGAGCATGAGAGGGAAGAGGGTCAGAGGGAGAAGCCGACCCCCGCCCCCGCCGCCGAGCAGGGAGCCTGATGTGGGACTCGATCCCACTAGGATCATGACCTGAGCCAAAGGCAGTCGCTTAACCAACTGAACCACCCAGGCGCCTGCAAACTTAAACTCTTAACCAGTGCAATAGCTGCGTGGAGAAGTAAGATGGAAGGCATAAATAAATGCATTGAACATTATTAAGGAAGGGTAAACAATTCCACTTGGTTATAGTCTGGAGGAGTATAGTAGAGGAAGTAAAAGTGTTGAAATATAGTTTGACCGTAGAACCTTGAGGAATTTGGATATTATTTACTGTACAATGGGAAATAATTTATGAGATTTATGAGCAACGAAGAGACATAAACAGGGTTTTTCTCTGGAGAGAAGAAAGGAATTTCCCTGTAAGATCGGATCAAATAATTGTAGTACCATTAACATAAGTACAAAAGAACTGATTAATCTGTGAAATGTTGATAATTCTTACCAAGTATGTAATGATTTATGGTGTCATGCCATGTCAACATTGGTGGTCAACCAACAACTGATCATGAGTTGGTGAAGGAGATGCCTATTTGGTTATTTTATTCTATTTTGTAGACAGCATTGATCATACACATAGATGCTCTTGCTAGATTAAAGTTTTAGATGCCCCAAGATTTTCTCACCAGGATGTCTGTAGGATGAAAAATCCCTGTGATAATCATCTTTTATTACTGATTTGAGAAATGTGTTTTTATGAAAGAATGGGCAGCTATGTACAAAATTACAGAAATATTAGTAGTCACAGATAGCAAATTGCTTTCGGGAGTGTCATCATGTAGCAGAAATATATTAACAAATATACTTTTTAAAATTTAAACTGCAATTATATCAGCTCAGTTATTCAATATATTACCTTTTACAGGATATTGTTTTGAATGAGAAGCCATGTAACAGAGTGGTCAAGGGGGTTGGCTCTAGTGTCAGGCAGTCTGGATTGGAATCCTTTTTCTGCCACTTACCAGCTCTATGACCTTGGTTTTACTTGACCAATCTGTGCCTTAGTTTGTGTGAATTAAAATAATGACTAAGAATCCTATGACACTACAGTGTCACATAGTGAATGTTCAATAGATTATAGCTATTATTATTATTGTATCTTACAGGCTGTTGCTGCTTATGGGGCTTTTTAAGTTTATGACTTCTCAGTTTTTGAAAATTGATGAAGGGAAATTTAAGATGTGAATGTAGAAAAAACAAAGTCTTATATTTTATTCTTTTTAAAGATTTATTTACTTTAGAGATAGAGAGCATGAGCATGGGGACAGGGGGAGGAATAGAAGGAGAGGGAGAGAGAGAATCTTCCCAGCAGACTCCCCACTGAGCAAAAAGCCTGACATGGGGCTCGATCCCGTGACCCTCAGATCATGACCTGAGCTGAAATCAAGAGATGACTGCTTAACTGGCTGAGCCACCCAGGTGCCCTAAAGTCTTATATTTTAAATTCACAATTTTTGGGGGGGTCAAGTGGGTACCATTTACAATTTAATATATAGACTATTTTTACTAACTTCAATAATCATGATCTATCAGTGTGTGTCCAACACTACCTTCTGAAGACTTTTACCTTTCTTTAAAACAAAAAAAATCAATTTGCTGAGCATTCATCATGCTATTTGAATATGGAATTTTCATCAGTTTTGGCAAAATTCCTTGCATTTGATTTCCTCCTGTCTCTACATGGACCTCTTAATTTGATCCCCGATTTCTTAACTTTTAATTTCTCCTCATCTTTTGTTCTGTCTTCTGGGAAATTTCCTCAGACTTATTTTCCACATTCTACTGGGTTTTAGGTATTTGTTTTATAGCATTCTGTTCTTGTTTCATGGATGCAAATATTGTCCATTTCTCTGTGGATACTATCTATAACTTTTTTCTGTATATTTATTTTGGTCCCTGTTAAATGCTTCCTTCAAATGTGTGGTAATGCTTGGATTCTTGTTCATATTTACCTAAAACTGTTTATCTGGGTGGAGATTTTATGAGAGGTGGGCTTTACAGTAAGAGTTGAGGCGTAGGCCCCCATAATTTTACTAGGTAATTATAGATCTTTTTTTCTTGGGAGGTCAATTTCTGCAGAGGGGAATATATTCTGATCTCCTACCTGGGGGATATAAACCTAGCTGCCATGTTCTCTAGGGCAAATGTGGGCAGGCACTGGGGCGGGTTGGGAATCTACAACTACCAGATAGTCAGTTAATTTCTATAATCCCTTTGTTTCAATCCCACCAGAAAATAAACCTCCAATTTTTTGTCAGAGGTGAAGGTTTAGTTTTTTGGCCAGTTGAGAACATGGGCCTAAGGGTCTAACTCTTCCAAATATAGTTTCTATCCTGTTGCAGCTCCACCTGCATGTATATCTTCATGGGTAGTCAGTCTCTATGATTCTTAAGGCCTTTTGATGGTGCTGAGTCATAAATAGACATGCTGCTTATTCTTCCCCCTTACAGACATTTTGTTATCAGTTTTCTCAAGTTTGCTAGATCAGGCAATACCTACCCATTTGTTTATCATTATCCTAAAATTTTCTTTCATATGCTAATCTCTTTATCCATTTGTTTGCCATTATCTTAAAATTTTCTTGTTGTTGCTCCTCTGCTAATCTCTCTTCTGTTGTCCTTGTCCTTATGCATGTTAGACCATTTTTACAAATCCGTTTTCATTTTAATGGGATTTCAAGTAGCAAAAGTAAATATGCAGGCTCAACATGGAAGTCCCATTGTTAATCTTAAAAGTATTACCCCTGTTATACGTATAAGTATAATATAAAATTTTATGAAGTTCATTTTTTTGAAAAGGAGACATTGTGAAAAAATGTGCTTTTTAGCAGTTCCTATTTCAATAAAGTATTTTCTTGCTATTCCTCTGACTGCATTTAGAAATGATAAGATTTCTCTAATTTGTTGCTACTGAGATATTTTTTTAGGTCGTTTTCATGTCTATTTTTCATTATGAACTTTGTATCCTAAGTCTTTCTTACCCAGTTTTTTCACTTTCAATTTTTTTAAACATTCAACTTAAATTGAATTATACAAGTTTTTTTGTCTTAGTCCCACGGCACAGCCACATAACTATGGTGAATATTAAGCTGATTTTGCTTGCTAACATACACTATAAGAAAATAATGTGATTTAATTGATGTTAAGATATCTGAATAACATTGATATAATATATTGGTATAATATAAATTTAATTTCAGAGAACTTCATCTACAATAAATTTGTCACCAGGAGAAGTGGAAGAAGAAGATGATGATGAAAACACTTGTGGGCCCTCAGGACTCTGGGAAGCATTAACTCCTTGTAATGGATGTAGGAACCTTGGCTTCCCCATTCTTGCACAGGTAACAGTTTGCTTTTCTTAAAATATAATAAAACATAAAAATACTTGCCTACGTTTTTAAGGAAATATTTTTTCTCTCTTCCTGAAGATCCAATTAATATCTTACTCATTTTGTAATATTTCTTCAGTCAGTAAAATATTTATTTAACTTGCTGTACATGTGTGTATATGCAAACATATACTTTACATCATTTTATGTAGTTGTGTTATTTTGATCATAATGCTAGTTCCTGAAAAATTGAGTTGGTTTTGAGATTTTTAATATTTATGATCTAGAAATAGTTCATTTAAAGAATGCTCTTTCAAATTAAATTACAATTTTTATTAAAATAATAGAAAATGATTTACAAGGAAACACACAAGGGCTCCTTAAAAGCATTGTCACTGATTTTTTTTTAATTTTTTAGCACAATGGAACATTGTAGAATAACGTTCACCATTGAAAATTATGTAGGACAATCCAAAAATGAGACCAAAACTCTAAAATATTGACTATAATTTTGAAACCATCTCATTATTTGTTAAGTCAATTTTATTCTATTGCATTACCTTCAAATTGCTGTTGTGTATTTTGGACGACAAGCTTATGGAGGAGTTTCAGAAATAAGTAAAATTATCCAGAGCTAGGAAATTTGAAGCCAAAATGAAATTATGTAAAAAAACTTAGTACAAAAAACAATGTAATGGCAAAGATATGTATGTGTAACTACTAAGTGGAAAAATAGTCTTGGACAGAAAATAATTTGCAGTAATTGTCTAGAATAGTGTTACATCTCAAAAATATTATTTTGTTTTGCCTTAAGTATGAAGCAATTATGTCTAAGAAAAAAATCACATTTTTCATGTCTTATGTCACAAACTGATCATAGCCATTCAAATTCCAATATTAATTTATTGTAGAGAAAATCAAACCAGCATATAGTACTTAAAAAATCTCTTCACCTTAACATGAACTATTTTTAGGACTTTAAGACACTATCCTAATCATTGCAGAATTGTTATCAATATATACTGGACCGTGAGTTCCAGAAAGGTAGAGACTATATATTGTATTACATCTATTTCTAAGACCAACATAGTTCCTAGTATATTGTCAGTAGTAAGTAGCAGTTGAGTGGAACAATGAACAAATGTGTATATATGGCTGTTTTCGTTTCCTCACTTAAAGAGTTTTACCTCATATCTGTAAGGAAATAGAAAGGGAATGAAAGAAACAGATTTTATTACTATAACCTCATCTGCTTAACAATTTACTAGTAATTGAATGCTTTTATCTATTTTGCTTTTATCTATTTTACTTGTTTCATAAGATAAAGTCTTAGGGCTCTGAGCTATCAATAATATATGACTACAATTTGATTCTCTGCCACCTTCCTAAACATTTATTTTTTTCATTTTATTAGGCTTGGTAGTAACTTGATTTTGGTTTACAATTTTTTAATACTAGATATTTTTCTTTGGCCATTTTCCTGTGAAATTAGCAAATAATAATATTTTAGTAGTTACATTCACCACAAAATGTTTCCCAGTCTGCAGCTTTCCCCCTTAATTTGTGTATGTGAGTGTATTTTCTGTAGTTTTTTAAACTATCAAATTCTTTAAAATTCTTCAGCTCTTTTTTGTTTGTTTAATTCACCTCATCTAGAGATAATTCCCATTTCTCTCATTATATTGCATCCTGTTTGGCTTGGATTTTCTTCTGAAATCTCTTATTTCTGTTGTCCTATTTTTAAAACTACATGACTCAGTTTTGATATTTTTACATATAATGCAGGAGAAATCATGATTGCGTTAATTAGCTGACATGATTGCCTGCTGTTAAAAATTTGTATTTTATAAAAGTACCCTTATTGGGATTTTAATTGTTACTGCATTACATCTATGAATTTACTTGAGATGTAGTATCCTTTTTTTTTACTCTATTTAATGTAATGAATGAAGAGTAGAATTCTTTTATTAATATTCTTATCTGGACTTCTACTAATATTTTCAATTTGCTGATGGACTCTCCTTTAACATATGTTTGTGTATCTAGAATAAATTTTAATACATTTGTTGTGACATTGGAGACATGATATCAAATGTAAATTTGTCCTACAACTTGCAATAGCTTTGAACTCAGGACTTTCTGGGCCAGCTTCAAAATAAAAGTTTTCTTAAAATTTCATGAATAACAGGATTTTATTTTGAAGTTGTTTTTTTAGACCTGAAATAAAAATCATTAAGCCAACCACTGTGCATATAAGGTCTCATGAACAACCACTACCTTACAGTTTGGTATAGGAGCCTTTGGGATCAGTGGAATTAGAATAGTGCTATGCAAATTTCTGTATACTCAGATTTGTTGGATTCAAATAAAATACATTTATTTCACATTTATAACCCTTAATTTAATTGGATCCAGCACACATGTATCAAATATCTTCTATATTCAAAGCATAGTGCTAAGCTTCAGAAACAGGATTATGGAAATGCAGACTTAATTAAAACTATGTGATGTGTTACTTTTAGAATCTTAAATAGATTTTTTACTTGCAAAATTAGAACACTGGTTGATCCTATAGATCTTACACTTCTAAAATTATCTAATCTCTAGTTTTTGTCTAGATTTTGAATTGATCCTATATTCAAGTTTTAGCTAATTGTTTTGTTTTTCTAGTTTTAATATGGCATTTTATTCTTCCATTGTGATGAGATGTTATTTAGAATTCTAAATTTTCACAAAGAAATTTAGAATTTAAATAACATCAGATAATTAAAATGAAGATTTATAGAATATGTTGGGTACTTTAGTATAATTCCAAAGCAGTTAAATAATATTTAAGTTGGGTAAAAAACATGAACAAAGAGACTGGGGAAATAAAGCCCTTTCTAGAAAGTATAATTAGTTTTTCAACATTCCTGACAATAATATTTTTATAATAAATAATCTTTACCATTTGCTTCTGTCCCTGGTTATATATTTTGGGGATTTTAGAATTTTTTTTGGTTAATATATATAGATGAAAAATGGATGAGGGTCTTCGAGAGTAATCTTTAGCATTTTATTCTGTCATCTGTGCATTGAATCACAAATATCAAGTTAAGGGAAAGTTAAAGATAGGTCAGAGCCTGATCAGAAATTGCCATTTGTTTTTATTGCTACCCTTCCCTGTTAATAGAGCATATGTTATTAGAGCAGAGAATTTGAGTTGAATTGTATTAGGGTGGATGATATTGCTTTCCTCCACAGTCTTATATGAGATACCCACCTCTGCACCATGTGCAGTACAGGGCTCTGAAACTCTTTCCTAAAGAGTCAGTCCTGCTGGGTGGAGACCTCTGGCTTCCGTCCTGGTCACTCATGTAGGCTTCACTCTGCAAGGTTGTAATGAGGGGGTCCCAATACTGAGCTGTTAGCAGATGGATTTGCCAATAGTTTCTGCTCTTGGAATCACCATATTTATGCTGCCCTCTGGGAAGAGGCCAGTAACTCCTACTGATGTGCTGGAAATAACCTCTGAGTAGAAGAAGGGCATGCAGCCCTTGCTAACAACAATATTCATGTCGAATGCTCCCACTATGGCCATTCTAGCTGTGCTTCTGGATCTGTGAAGGCTGCTCCTGTCGCCATCCCTGCCATTTTATCTGATACTGCAGGCTTTGTGACTGCAGAAGTGTGTGAACTCTTGAAAGCAGTATGTGTGGGGGGCATGATGAATTCATTCCTCCCTAGCATAACCATAAGAGGTGGCCCCAAACAATTCAGGGTTCATGTGAAGACTCCTGATGTCAACTTGATCTTGATCCCTTCCAAAGAAATGAATGACACTTGCCTATGGGAGAGACAAGCAAGTGAAATAAAGTGAGACTTTTTATTCCTATCGCTAAACAGTAAGAGCCTATAATAATCTTGAGTTCTCAAGTCCAATCTCCCATTTTTGCAGGAATTCTCCTCTTCAGTATCTGCAAGAACATTATTGTAATTCACCAGCGAATATCCTCATATGCTTTTTTGTATACACTTGTGTTAGTATTTCTGCTGGCTAAGTGGCATGCACTTTAATATTCTGATAGCTACTAACAGTGCTCACAAGCACATCCCTCTGCCAACGATGTATAAAAATCAGTACATGGTGATCATGGGGAGACATGGGGGGAGGGTATGGTCAGGATGCCACAGATGGCAATACAATAGTGGACATGAAAATAAGAGTTGCTGACAGCTGAGGAAGCTCTGAAATACAGCATTGGGGAATACTTTGGAACACCTAGAACCTCCCCAATGTGACATGATCTCCAAATGGAGGCTCTTTTGGCCCTGAACCCATTCAAATGTAATGAATTTTCTAGGTGAGCCTCACTACCAAAGGCTCTGCAGGACTTTTAGCTGTTCTCCCACAGCACCCTGGCCCCCCCATCCTTTAGAGTCTCTGTGAAGACTTACCGCTGGGCTCTTGTCCTCCTCTTCAAACCCACTTATGTCCAGTGTGTCTCCAACTGGGATGGCCTGGGAACCACTGTAAGCCTCTACTGGTGGTCTCAAAATGTAAACAAGATTTTCCCAATAAACAAAAAGATCTTTTGTATTAGAAGGGTGACACAGCTGAAGGTAAAAAGAGCGGCCAGTGGCAAGCTTCAGGCGGAGCTGCTGTTTTTTACCATTATGGATGGATATTGTTACAAACTTCAAGGGAAACAGTCTGGTTAGCTCTAAGATCTGTGTAGACTTGTGATCTTTTTCCTGGGTAGCAGGGCCATATCTGTCATAGTCATCACAGATAGCAGCTCGTCAGGCCAGCAGCATGACGTCAGGTAGTGTGAGGTGGGGGCTAGTGTGAACGATGCCCACAGTCACCATTCGGGCACGGTTGTGCACGTCAATCACTTCTCCTTTTTTACTGACCTGTATAAAGTCACTCTCAAACACTGGGGCATGCTTGAATATAGTATACTCCCCCTTATACAGTTGTTGCTGCAGTTTCCCCATGGAGGTATTAAACATACCCATTGCAGGGCTGCTTTGGGCTGTGTAAAGTGGTAACTTAGATTGGTTGTTCATGGCCATCTTTTATCAGGACTCCTAGGGGTCCTCCACACTTTACCACCCTTTACAAGGTGTCCTATTTCCCTGGTTTCTCTAGCAAGTGGGTTAGCAGTGGTCTTTTGCAGGCTTTTTTTTTTTTTTTTTTTAATCTCTGAGCAACTGAGACCAGGGTGGGGGTACTGATTACCAATTGCTCAGTGCTAGAGACAGTTGCACCTGCACCAGACTGTGCTCTGCCTAGAGCATGGAGATATCGGGGTGCACAATGTTAGGGACCCAGTAGATGACAGGGTGCTCAGATGTTGAGTGCAGAAATTGGGGCCCCAGTAGATGTTACCATGTGCAGATGTTGAGGAGCAGAGGTCAGGGCCCCAGTAGATGTCAAGGTGCATAGATGTTGGGGCCCCAGTAGATGTCAGGGTGCACAGATGTGGAGGCCCACAGAGGTCGGGCCCCAGTGGATGTTATGGTATACAGATGTGGAGGAGCAAGAGATCCCGGCCTCAGTAGATGTCAGGGTGCGCAGATGTTGAGGTGCTCAGATGTTGGGGTCCCAATAGATGTCAGAGTGTGCAGATGTTGAGGCGTGTAGATGTCGGTGTTCACTTGGACTGGGGAGGGGCCTCCTCTTGAGCCTGACACACTGGTTTACAATAGCCTCTGTTCTTTTGGATTACACAACCTCACTGCCAATTGTATACGTACTGCTCCTCTCCTCCCAAACCGAAGCCTCCCCCGAGGCTTAAACCACCTCAGAGGACCCCTTTTATCTTCTCCTGCCCATTGTGACCTGTGCCCACCACACACTTTGTCTCTGTTGCCCAACAGCCCCTCCCTCAGAGCAGGGACACTGTCCTCTCCACCTCACCCCACCCGTCCTTACTACACTGCCCTGACTGCCATAGCTCAGCACAACCCCCTGCCCCAGGGACCCACTGAAGGATCTTAATACATATTGACAAATTTGCTTTCAAAAAGGTTTAGGCAGAATTTCTGTTAGGTATGAGTTTAAAATATACACACTCTCTTATCCAGTACTTTTAGTTGTAGCCAATTAGAAGTAATTGTAGACAATTTATCTTGAAGAGAGAATTGGACAAGTTGGTAAATAGGTTAGTACAGGGTGTTTATTAAGGTTTATTGTAGCAAAAAAAGATAATAAATAAGATTAATATCTTACAATCAGGGTTTGGTTAAATAAATTATGGAACATTCTATGATGCAATACTCTGCAGTCATAAAAATCATTATGTAGTTCCCTATTTGACATGAAAAGATATTTCTGATTTTTTTTTCTTATAGATAAAGAGCAAAGCAAAAAGATTTCAAACAAGTGTTATATGTGTGGTCCAATTTATATAAGATCATCTGTGTATATGTTTGTATATGCATGTATGTTCAGTGAAATGTTTAAAGGGCTTATCTCCAGATGGTGTAACTTTTATTTTCCTTATACTTTCTATTTTTATTAGGATAATTTCTATTAATGGGAAAAATAAAACTGTTTTTATTAGCAATTTTTTTTACAGCCATGATACATTTTATGTTTTGATACACCCTCACATTGCTGATGAGATTTTAAGCTTTTTCCTAGACATCTCTATGCTGATTATACAGTGAAAAGAGCCTTAAACATTCTTAAACATTCTATTCTTACCGCTATCATATTGTATATGTATAAAAAAAGTCTGAGAAGTTTTGCCAACTATTGTAAATGTTATCAATGCAATAAGATTAAGATATCTTTATTGGCATAATGGTATACATAACACACACATACACATATGTAAAGCCATAGTTTTTGAGTCTTTAGTTTGTTCTATAGGTCAAAACAAACATTTTTCTTCCCTTCATATTGAAATATCTGGTTATTTCTGTTAATATGAGTATTTTCCCTTTTTTATTAAGAAGCCTCTTAACATACCAATAGCAATTTTTACTGGCCTGTTTAAAGTCCTTGTATCTTAATTTCTACTTTATGTCTCTATTACTTATCTTATAATTAGAAAAAACAATAAGCCTAATATACAGTTAGTAATCAAACTAACATTTTAAAAGTATCTCAGTGGTTTTGGTGTTTTTTGAAAAGAATAACTAGCATTGGACACAATAATTTAATTTAGGTGCTTTAAAAAAATAAAGTGAAAATACACCTGTTTTCTTAAAAGTACTTTTATGCCATGCACATATATTACAAACTATTTATCTTAGGGTTCCATTAGAGCATGAGATAATTGCGTTGTCTCCAGGGAAATCAGACACTGCAATACTTGTAGGTCCTATGGATTTTCAGAAATTTTTCCAGACCATTCATTAGACCAACAACAGTAGAACTCCTATTATTGGCCTGATAATCATCATGTGTAGCATTCTGGAAAATATATCTCTATTTTCATTAATCTGGTATAGTTTGTTTTGAACTCCCCTAGCCATTTAGAAAACTACCTTATTAATATTTGCCTCAAAACTTAAGTTCAAATGGCTAAATACAAATCTACCTGAACCTGAGATTAAGGAATTCTTTTTATGAGAATGCAGAAGCTTTCTGTATGCTTGCTCTTAGAACAGATTTCCATAGTTAGGCATTAGATATTATTAAAATAAATTTATGCTCCCTGTCCTCTATATTAGAGTTGTGTCATCGAGTAAATCATTTAACTTCCCTGGGTCTTATTTTTCTCATCCTTGAAATTGAGATGACTCATTAGGTATCTTTCAGCTTCAGAATAGTTATGATTTTTATGATAGAGATTTAACTTTTTCTCCCCATAATGAAACTACTATGTACTTTGGAAATACTCCAAACAATAATAATGAGTCAAGGAATTATTCAGATCTCAACAGCCCTTGGGAATTGTGTGATTCAATATATAGTCTTATTCTGTTGCTGAACTTCTTGCTGAAACTTTTAGAAGAACCAACATTCAAAATGTTAGCTTAGTAATTTGGGCAGTGAATGAGGGGAGTGCTTAAAACAATGTAACTGAAAATATAGGTTAAACATTTTAGACAATTTAATTAATAATGAACATGGCTGTGGTAGGAAGATTAGTTCCCCCAAAAGATGTCCACATCTTGATCTTTACAAGTTGACTCCATGACATTACATGATAAAGATTCTTTGCAGATGTGGTTAAGTTAAAGATCTTGAGATGGGGAGATATCCTGGATTACCCAGGTGGGTCCAGTGTAATCACAATGGTCTTTATAAAATAAAGGCAAAAGGTTCAGAGTCAGAGGGATAAATGATGATGGAAGCAGAGGTTGAAGTGATGATGACCATGAACCAATGAATGCAGGTGGTCAAAAAGCAGGACCTCCCCTGGAGCCTCCAGAAAGAACCAGCTCTGCCAACATCTTGATTTTAGCCCAGTGAGAATCATTTTGGACTTTTGACATCCAGAACTGTAAAAGAATAAGTTTGTGTTGCTTTAAGCTACTGAGTGTGTGGTAATTTGTTATGGCAGCCCCGGGAAACTAATGTCTTGAAAAATACCTACATTGTCACAGTGTTTGTAGAAAGATGGATGTTAAAGGCACTACTGGTGAGGGTTCTGAAAAAAAATGAGGAGAATGGTAGAGAAAACCTATACCATCTTAGAGAATACTCAAATCATCATAGATAGAATGTTGGTAGACATGCGAATATTGTTGAAGGTGCTTCTGATAAAGACTGAGAAGTAAATGAGGAAAAGGTTATTGAAAACTGGAAGAAAGGAGGTGTTATACAGTAGCAGGAAGCCTAGCAGAATTGTGTTATATAGAAAGCAAAGTAGTAAGTGATAAATTTGGATATTGAACTGAGGAGGCTTCCAAGCACAGTGCTGAACATACAGCCTGGTTTCTTCTTGCTACCTATAGCAAAAAAGATAAATTGAGTGAATAACAATTTCTTTTTCAACAAGAGCATTCTTTACTTGAGACATACTTCAGAATACATGGTTTTAAAAGATACATATGAAACATTCCATCCAAGAAAAATAGAATACACATTTTCTTCAAGTATACACAGAAGAATCCCCTGGTTAAATCACATTTAAAAAGATATAACAAATATTATAAATTTAAGAGGACTGAAATCATACCAAGCATATTTTCTAGCCACAATCGTACAAAACTAAAGGTCAATAATAAAACAAAGCTAGAAAATCTAACTTTTAAGCAAAAAGAAACCAAGATGTGATGATTGGAGATATTTTCAGCCTGTCCAGATTGAAAAAGAGGCTAAAATTTGTAGATTCACTCTCAAGAAAGTGTGTCCCGGGGAGAAATCTAAAAGTGTGACTAGATAAGTTTTTTTAGTGCCCACGGGATCAAAAAATCAAAGTATTTCATCACACACAGGGCTCTTTGAAGAGATTAGGTATGTATCTCATAGATCTCCTCAGCCTACTCAGCACAATCTAGAGATGGGATTATCGAGGAAAGATCTGTGGAGGAGGCTTTTGTTTAATGGAATGAATCTCTGAGACATACATAAGATACCCACAGGGTCTGTGAGAATGGTATATCAGCAGAGATACTGTCAGTTAGGACTGAAAGGGGACAAGGAGAAAACAAAATAAAAGAAGGTTGTCGGATTTGTAAAGGAATGTATTCTTACAGACAAGAAACAGGCTTATAAAACTATGCAGTTGCAAATATATGTTAACTTTTATTAAATCGGAAGTAAGACTCATAGGACAGGGCTGAGGATGGAGCTGAGAACTAGAAAGGATTATTCCTAGTCCTTGAAACCTAGTGGACTTGGCCTAGTTGGTTTTCTAACTTGCTTATAACTGTTTACTCCCCCCCTTTTCCCCTTTCATTTCTCCCTCTTTGAATGGGTATATCTATAATTGTTATTCTATGCCCATCCTACCATTGTGCTTTGGGAGCAAATAACTTGTTTTCTAGTTTCAAAGATTCACAGAGGAAGAGGAATTTTGCTTCAAGATGGATTATATTCAGAATTTCTCCCATACCTGATTTAGATGATGAGATTTGGGACTTTTGAGCTGATAAGATTTAGATGAGATTCTGAATTTAAATTGATGTTGTAATGGGTTGCGCCTTGGGAGATTGTTGAGGTTGGGGTGAATGGATTTTATAGGTGGATAGATGTGATTCTTTGGGTCCCAGAGGATGGAATATAATAAACAATATTGTCTTCCTCCCTTTATAAATGTCCAGGTTCTAAACTGTGAATATGTTGATTTATATGTCAAAAGGGACTTTGCAGATGTGATTAAGTTAAAGATCTGAAAATGGGGAGGTTATCCTGGATTGCCTATGTGGACCCATTGTAATCATAAGGGTCCTTATAATAGGGAAGATGATATGATGAAGAAAGAGAAAAAAAAATTAAATGTTATGTTGCTAGCTTCAAAGATGGAGGAAGAAGCTATGAGCCAAGGAATGTAGGTGACCTCTTGAAAATGAAAAAAGCGGAGAACAAATTCTCTCCTAGAGACTCCAGAAGTAACAAGACCTGCTGACACCTTGATTTTACCCCTGTAAAACTCCTTTCAGACTTCGGATCTCAATAACTGTCTGAGAATAAATTAATATTGTTTTAAGCTACTAAGTTTGTGGTTAGTTGTTACAGTGACTAAAGGAAACTAATATGATGACTGTGAAAATTTGGTCAGTAGACATTTCATCTCTTATATACTCATTCAAGGAACAGAAGCTTGCTGTCTATGTCTAGGCAGAAGGTAGGAGTTGCAGGCATTTCCAGAGAAATGTATTTTAGCTTTACTATCAGCATTCATTTGATCTAGGTTTTTATGATTTTATGTAGTCATTTTAATAACTTTCAAAATAATTGCACTAAAACTTGACCATTGGAAAGTCTCCATTTTGTATATTTTTAGGAAACTATTATAATGATGATGATAATAGTGATGTTAAAAATAATATTTAGCATTTAGTGAGTGCCTACCCCATGCCGGGTATGGTGATAGACACTTTACATTCCTTATATCACTTAAATTTCACCACAATTCTATGAAATATTTTCACTTGACCTTGAGAAAATTAAGTTTCAAGAGATTAAGTAACTTGCCCCAGGTTGCTTATCTATAATGTTTGATCTATAACCCATGTGAATACTTCTTTATGAAATTTTAAAAAAAATTTCTAAAGGGCCCAGTTTCTCACAGTAAGTAAATCTGTATATTGTTTATTGTTCAGTATTTTTCACTGTAGCATTTCTCTGTTAAAGAGGATATCAGTAATTACTGATGTCATTCTTTTTTAGTGTATATTCAATTGATATGTCATTTTACATTATGTTTCCAGGGTGGTTGAGCTGCTAAATATATTTATTATTTATTCTACAGATTAAAAAAATTAATGGCTTGATAGGAATCTCAGTTCATTTAGAATCCCTCCACATTTCTCTATTCTTTTATGCATTCATCCACCTATTTGTTTTACAAATGTGTATTGACCACTTGTTACATGCAGGGTATAGAACACTAAACAAAATAAACATGCATCATGCCTCATGTTGTTTTAAATTTTGAGCCAGGTACTGTGAATGGGGATATAACATAAAGATTACATATGGTGTCTGCCCTCATGAACCTTAAAGTTTAGTTCAAGTAATTATCCTGACTGCTATTTATTGGTATAATCATGGACAAGTAACTTACCCTTTGCTTCCTGTTCTTTAAAATGAGGAGACTATTTTCCTGTTTATAGGATTATTATAAAGATCTTAAAATACAAACGCAAGTTTCTGTATAAATTCCTTCCTATACAAATGCAAATTGATCTTTTTCTATTCAGTTCTGGGCCTCTGAAAATAACACTGGCAATTTTGGTAGGATTTGCAGGTTAAAGAACAGTATGTGTAATGCAAACTAACTTCATAATAAGTGCATTAAGATAAGTGTAATATTTATTTGTGCTTAGAAAGTCTGGCAGTACGAGACTATGGACTTTGAAAAACAAACTGAGGGTTCTAGAGGGGAGGGGTTGGGAAGATGGGTTAGCCTGGTGATGGGTATTAAAGAGGGCACGTTCTGCATGGGAGCACTGGATGTTATATGCAAACAATGAATCATGGAACACTACCTCAAAAACTAATGATGTAATGTATGGTGACTAACATAACATAATAATAAAAAAAGAAAGTCTGGCGGTACATATGCTATGCAAATACTAGTTAATAATAGTTATATCTAGTAGTTCTATCTAAGGCTTACTATTTCAGGGGGACTTTAACTTCCCACATTATATACTTATATGTTGTTTGGATCATTTATAGTAAGCAATCTAATTTTCTAATAAATATTTTATATTTTGTGAAAAAAAATCAATGCCGTGCATTGTAAAAAGTCATGACAATTCATTATGTCACCATGAGTTTCCATAGAATAGTTTGAAAATAACTGCTTGCATCTGTCCTTCATCCATTCCTTCACTGATGCCATCCATTCACTCAATCATTCATTCATTTTTCATATTAGTCTATACCTTTCTAGGCATTTTTGATTCAGTTGTCTTTAATAATTTAAATTGCTATTTAAGAGGATTAGGTAGGGACAGCTGGGAGACACTGTGGGATGAATCGTTTGTGTGATTGTCATTGTATAACTTATTTTTATTAAGGACATCAGTTATTATTTGTCATTATTGTTTTAAGTCACATTTCCCTGATTATTAGTGAGAAGGAATCTTTTTCCCAAATGTTTAATGGGCATTTATATTCTTCTTGTGTGAATTACATACTTATTATGTTCAACAGTTTTTAAAAAGAATTGATTTATAAGTGTATTTTAATACAGTTAATCCTTGTTATTTGTGAATTCTTTACCTGTGAATTTGCCCACTTGCTGAATTTTATTTGTAACCCCCAAAACAATATTCATGGTGATCATTCATGGACATGCTGAGAGGAGTAAAAAATTTGAGTCACTTGATGCACATGTTTCCAGTTGAAGTTGAATAGGTGAAGCTCTGCCTTCTTGCTTCAGCTCTTATCCTGTATAAACAGTTGTCCTTTTCACGGTCTATTTAGTGCTACTTAGATAAAAAGTTTTGTGCTTTTGTTGGGGATTTCACTGTTTGAAAAGACTCAGTAGAGTGCTGAAGTTCTGTCTAGTGTTTCTAGGAGCTCAAGAAGGCTGTGATGTGCCTTCTAAGAAAATATGTGTTGGATAAGCTTCATTCAGGCATGAGTTATGGTGCTGTTGGCTGTGAGTTCCATCTTAATGAATCTCTCTCTCTCTCTCTCTCTATATATATATATAGAAAAAGTTATCTTTGAATAAAATACATATAAAACAAATTATATATTGATCAGTTGATGAAAATGCTGTGACCAGGGACTTGCAGGAACCTAACCCTGTATTTTCCCTAAGAGCAATGATTCAGTATTTAATTCAGTGGTCATGGTGACTTTATAAAATGAAACTACCACAAAAGTAAGAATTCACTGTATATTCTAGGTATCAAACTTTGTGAAAAATATTTCAAAAAAATGTTTCTCCACTTCATTGCTTGCCCTTTAACTTTGTTTATATTTCTTTTTTTGTGGGGCAGAAGTTTTAATCTTTATGAAGCCAAAATTTTAAAATACATTTATTTAATACTTCTGGATTTTGTGTTTTGCTTAGGCTGACCTTGACCAAATCCATAATTATAAAAATAGCTTACCATATCTTCTTCATATTTATGTATTTTATATATGTATATATATGTGTGTGTGTATATATACATACATACAGTAGTCTCTCTTTTCCTGTGGTTTTGCTTTCTGTGGTTTCAGTTACCCACCATCAATCACAGTCCAAAAGCAGATGAACCTCCTTCTGATGTATTTGTCACAAGGTCAATAGGAGCCTAACACTATATCACAATGCCTGTATCATTCACCTCATTTTATTTCATCATGTAGGCATTTTATCTTTTCACATCATCACAAGAAGAAGAAGGATGAGTACAGTACAATAAGGTATTTTGAGAGAAAGACCCACATTCATGTAACTTTTATTATGGTATGTTGTTATAATTGTTCTATTTTATTACTGTTGTTAATCTTTCATTGTGCCTAATTTATAAATTAAACTTTATCATAGGTATGTGTGTGTGTAGGAAAAAACATAGTATATATAGGGTTTGGTACTAGTCACAGTTTCAGGCATCCCCTGGGGGTTTTGGAACATATCCCCCATGGATAAAAGGGGACTATTGTTTGTATATATGTATAATTAATTAGCAGGTGAGGAGGAACCCAAAATAAATTACAGAATTAAAATACATATATGTGTATAAATAAATATAGTGTATAAATAATATATAATATAAATATATAACTAATTGTATAGTAAACAAATTTATCTGTATAAATGGATTTATCCATATTTTAGCATGTGTCAAAATTTCCTTCTTTTTAAAAACTGCATAATATTCCTTTGCCTTTGTATATCATATTTTGTTTATCCATTCATTCATCAATGGATACTTGGATTGCTTCTACCTTTTGGCTCTTGCAAATAATGCTGCCGTGAATATGGATGTGCAAATACCTCTTTGCTTTCAATTATTTTGGATATATACTCTGAAGTGAAATTCCTGGATCATATGGTAATTTTATTTAAAAAATTTTTTATGAACTGACATGCTATTTCCCATAATGGCTGTAGCATTTTACATTTCTACCAACAGTACACAAAGGTTCCAATTTTTCCACCTCCATATCAACACTTGTTGTTTTTTTTTTTATAGTACCCATCCTAATATTTGCCAGGTGACATTTCACTGTGGTTTTGATTTGCATTTCTCTAATGAATAAGTGATGTTGAGCATGTTTTTATGTGCTTGTTAGCTGTTGTGTATCTTCTTCAGAGAAATGTTTATTTAAATTATGTATTTTAAAAATTGGATTATTTGTTTCTTTGTTGCTAAGTTGTAGGAGTTCTTTATATAGTCTGGATATTAATGCCTTGTCAGGTATGTGATTTGTGAATATTTTGTCCCAGTTCGTAGGTTGCCTTTTTCACTCTGTTCATTATATCCTTTGATGCATGTAAATTTTAAATTTTGACTTAGTACAGTTTATCTACTTTTGCTTTTGTTGCTTATACATTTGGTTTCATATCCAAGAAATTATTGTCAAATCAAATGTCATGAAGATTTACCCCATTTTTTCTCAGAGTTTTATAATTTTAGATCTTATGTACAGATCTTTGATAGGGACAATGTCAAATTTAGAGATTAATTAGAATTAGACTTTTTATAATACTGAATCTTCCCACTCAGGAGAATGATATTAATTTCTATGTTTTCAAGTCCCTTTTTATGTTGTTAAGTAGCTGTATAGTTTTTTTACATGTGGTTTTCTACATTTAGTGGATTTTTTATGTTATCTCATATTTGTTTCTATTGTGAGTAAATATTTTTCTAAGTGGTTGCTGCTGGTAGAAAGGAGAGCTGTTAACTTTTCTATCTTTATTCTGTACCTTGTCATCTTAGGAATCACACTGTGGTTTGTATAAATGTTTAAATTGATTTTCTAGTTAAGAAATTATATAATCTGCAAATGAGAGTAACCATGTCTCTGAATCTTCAATCTTTATAATCATTTGATTTTTTTTCTCTTATTGAATTGATTGGACTCACCATGCATCATTAGATAATGGTAGTGTGGACTGAGCAATTTGGAAACTAAAGTCCTCCATACATGTTTAAATAGTGTCTCTAATATGACTCTTATGTTCTCTTCCATCTCTATTCTTTCTCCTGGAGTTTTGGTTTTGGGCATAGGTTTTACAATCTCAATTTTATTTTATGTGTACTATATGTTAGTTTCTGTGATAACAAAGGGCTTTAACATTATTATTAAAATACAACTTAAATTATGTTAATTTTCTGTTATATAACTATTTCCATATTAAAGTTTCATAGTTACCTACAAATATTTGATACCTATCATAATACCTGCTTCATAGCAAGCATTCAGTAAATATTGAATATGCTGTGTCACACACCAAAGTGAATCTCAAGCTTACCATATTTCTAAATACATATATCTCTATTACTGACTTATCAACTTTAAATGGCGTATCTTATTTCTCTGAGAGTAAAAATTTTAGCTCGCTTATATTATCTCTATGTCCAATCCTTCTCCAAATGTTTATTACTTTTTATGAAAAATTTTAGAGGTTTTGGGGGGGTTAGTTGGATGACTTCAAATAATATACTTAAATAAGTTTAAATAGTGGCTACTGGGTGGTTCAGTTGGTTAAGCGTCCAACTCTTGATTTTGACTCAGGTCATGATCTCAGGGTTATGAGATGCAGCCCTGCATCAGGCTCCATGCTCTCTCTCCCTTTTTCTCTGTCCCTCTCCACCTCCACTGCTCTCTCCCTCTCTCCAAAAAAAAAAAAAGTTTAAATAATTCTTTTATATTTCCATGTTATGTTTCATCAATTTTAGGCAGTATTTCTTGACTTTCTATTTTGGAAAGTGAAGATATTAACTCCTGTGTTCTTTTTTTCATTATTCCTCCCCTTCTTCACCTGCTATCTTTTAGTTATACTTCTGCTTATATACTGTCATGCTTGTACACATTTATGCTTTATCCTGTGACACTGGCCAAGTTTCCCATATTTTGTTCATAGGCTCACAATGCAAAATTTTAGCCAGTGAATCACGTTTACATATTTATGTTTACAAATGGCATGCTGAAATTAAATTTATTTTTTATCAAGACCCTAGGTCCAGTGGAAGGAGAATGTACCTAGAATTAAAATTGAATGGTTTCTCTTTCTTTTGCATTCTAATTGATTAACTTAATATCTTGCCATCAGGTACTTTTTTTCCCTATTTGACCATGATATTGGTTAGATTCACCTCATAAACTCTGTAGCTGTCCTGTTGGTCATTTTTTGATCTGCACTTTCCTCTAAAACCTCATGGCTTAAATTTTTCATGTCATGCAGGTTGAGTCATTTAGCTGAGGTTCTGGAGAGGCTCTAGAGTCCAAAACCTTCTTAGGTCCTAGTTTCTTATTTCGGCAGCTCTTCAGGTTGAGATCTGTATGCCATCACTTGGCGCTACAAATTGGTATAAGAAAAGTGAGCTGAGACCAGTGTGGTTGATGACCTGATGGTTGCTTTCAATGGGAGTTGCATAAATTGGTACCTGAAAATCTTGGTATACAAATTTCAAGTCTTAATATCATTTTATATAATTTGTTAAAGTCCTGAAGAATGATTTGTTTGATATTCACACTCAGATCCTAAGCAACTCCTCCTCTTTTCCTCTGGATAGATATTAATTAAATTTTATTATCATACCATTATATGGATATATACCATATTTATACCAAGAAAGGTCATGTTTCTATGATGCTAGTGAGAGGTCACCATGTGGGAACATACCACCATAATGTTTACCTAGGTAAATAGTGAGGAAAGTGTGTGTTAACATGAGAAAGAATGTAAATGTAACTCTGGTTATAAATTCTATCATCTCTCTCTTCCTAATGTATATGTTTTGCCTTTAAAGACTATGAGCAGTAAAGGAGATATAAACTTAAAAGTGAATAGGTAGATTAATATCCTTTTGATTGTTTTGTTTCTTTCATTCTAGTCAACCTCCTTTTCTCCTTGTTCAACAGTTTAGTGAAGATTTTCAACCTTCAACTTTCTAGTCAGATCTTTTTCCTGGAGTTTTTAATTGCCTTTCTTTTCCTTGTACAACTTTCCTTTATAATTCCCTCATTAAAATTCTAAATTTTATCTTACTATCTATTGATTCCCTCTTTTTTCTTGGATATCTCAATACAAAAATTGTCCATTCTGCTTTGATCTCTACCATTTGCTTTCTGGGTTTGCTCTACAGGAGCAAAACCTTCCATTATTATTCTCATGGATGTCATTCCTTGTTTCTGGCTTTGATGTCTTTTTCTTACTTTGCTTCTTCAATACACTTGAATATATCATTAAATAACTTCTCAAGGCAGTGTTTTGAATCTTTGAATGCTGAAAAGTTTATTTATTCTTCTTTCATATTTGATTGTCAGTTACTCCTCCTGTTACTCTCTCCTCTGTCATACTGAAACTAGCGTGATTGCCAAGAACTGGGACACACATCAACTTTCCAGATTCTGAGCATTTCCATAAGTCCTTTCAGATACCTGAAATGTTCTACCTTTTGTCAACATTTATCAACTCACCCATACATAGGAGGTATAGAACAAATATTCTTCTCATGCCTTTCAAACTGAAGAGACATATGGAGTCTATATGTAGATTAGAAAAGGGAAAAAGTGAGAAAATGATATTTTCTTTTGAAGGTCTTCTCTGAGGAAAAATGATTATACAACTGAGAGAATTCCTTGGGTTGGATGTGTTCTAAAGAGACATCCTGGATATCCTGTACAGCATTTCTCACAAGCACCATTATAGATGAGAAAACTTAGGTGCAGAGAAATAAATTAACTTGTTTATGGTGGCAGTTAGGAAGTAGCAGGGGTGAATATTCCAAGTCAGGTCTATTTAAACCTAATGCTCAGAACCTCTCCTTTTTAAAAAATCTCTTTATCATTCAATCATGCCTTCTAGGAAAAGAGGATTGTTCCCATTTATGTCTTCAGATGTTTCTTCAACAGTAGTGTGGAAATGGTTTGACTGGGTCTCTCCTCCCTTGGAAAAAGGGATATCTGATGATGTCAGAGATATCAGCTAAATGTTAATGGATCATCATTTCTATTATAAGGATTAAAGAAAATTTCCTTTAATGAAGGTTTAGTGTCTCCATCAAATTCTATTTTGGCTTAAGTTTGATCTTAGCTGCAATTAGAAATGAATTCTATATTTACATTTAGAAATATATTTCATATCTCCCTATTTTTCTCTGCTATTTTAATTATGTAGGTTATTCTTTCTTTACCTGTTCAGCTATTGAATATCTGCTGCTTTCATTTTTAAAGGTGGTTCCTTTTCATATGCTATGGAAGTATAGCTAGGATTCCTTTTTAAGATTTATTTATTTATTTTAGAGAGAGAGAACATGTGGTGGGGAGGGGCAGAGGGAAAGGAATAGTCTTAAGCAGACTCCATACTGAGCATAGAGCCTGACATGGGGCTTGATCTCATGATTCTGAGATCATGACCTGAGTTGAAACCAAGAGTTGGACACTCAACCAACTGTGCCACCCAGACACTCCTTACAATTAGAATTTTTTAAAAAATGGAAATAGCTTGAGATAATCAAGGGAGTCATGTAGACCTCTATGTTTTAATATTAGCTTTACAACTTACTAGGGATATGCCTTTGATAACCTGTCAATACTTTTTCATTATTTTTAAAAGAGGAACTTATACCTACCTTCTGGGGTGATATGAAAATTAGAGAATGTGTTTAAAGCACACGGAACAATGCCAGACACATAGTAGACTCCCAATACATGGTGGTCATTAAATTTTTTTCTCCCTTTAAAAAATAGAAACCATTATACCTTTTAAGAAGTCATCCAGTCTCTGCTTAAATATCTCCTGGGATGAAAGCATGTTTTGTAAAGTTCCAGCTCTAGCAAATATTAGCTGTGGGATTTCGAAAATAAATCACCTCGAGTATTAATTTTATCATTTGTAAAATGAAAATAATAGTACATACACCCTAGGCTTGTGGTGAGGAATAAATGACATATATTGCTTCTATTAAGTGTTTACAATAGTGTCGAGCACTCAATAAATGCTCAATAAATGTTAGCCAGTTGTATAAGTAGTAAGAATAGAGCACTTACTAATATACTACATACTGAGTCACCTGCTGTATTTTTTTCCACAGCAAAAAATTTTCAAGTTCTTCCTTAAATGTGATGATTAATTATAATGCAATATGAATTTTTAACTTGGTTTAATGAGGGTACAATCTTATAAGGAGCAACCCATACTAACTACTTACTAGCTACCTATTCTTGTGGTCCCGTAATAAATATTTGCTAAATGAATTGTCTGTGGCAGTGGTCTGCAAACTCTCTGAAAAGGGTCAGATAGTAAATATTTTAGGCTTTGATGCCATATGATATCTGCCACATTTACTCAGTTCTGCCATTGTAGCATGTTTTTACAATATGAAAACATGGTCATGACTGTGTTTTAATTAAACCTTATTTAAGAAAATGGGGTAGTAAGCTGGATTTTTGCTGAAGTTTACTGATCTCAGGTCTATGGAATAAAGAAATTAGATCCTTAATGCTGATAATGAAATTCACATCAATATAGATCTGTTTGGAAATATTTTTGGGAGAGAAAACAGAAAAATGGAAGCTTAGAGACACAACAAAAATGCAGTGAACCCCCAAAATGCACTCTCCATGCATATGTAACAAGACCCAAAGTTTAGTAAGCTAAACTTTTACGCTCTAAAGCACAATTTCACAGAGATCATTTTAGATGTTCAGCTTAAACACATTTCTCAGCAACTGAAACTAGATTAGAGTTGGTATGGAACCACTATGGATTTATAGAAACTAATTTTGAAATGAGATGTATGCCCTCTCTGGTATGTGCAATGGGTATTTCTTCCAAATGTTAGTGAGCACTAGTTGCTACAAGACTGTTAATTCCATAGGCTTTAAAGTCCAACTTAAATGTTACTTACTTCCTTAAGTCTTTTTTTTCTTACTTCCTTAAGTCTTAATCAATCCTCCCCTGCCAGAAAGAATATCATTTCTCTTAATATTCAACTAATTTATTTTTGACAACTGTAGATTTCTCCCTTTCATTATAGTTATTTACATAGTTATCTGATATCTATTCTTTTAGGTTGTGAGTTTCCTGAAGGCAGTGTCTGTGTCTGACAAATGTTTGTTTTCCAGCACACTCTGCTTTATGCTTTGCATGCTGTAGGCACTCAAGCTATGCTTGTTGTCTGAATTTTTCTTTCAGGGCCTTTGTAAGGAAATATGTTGGAATGGTATAAAAAGCATTCTCTCTGACAATCTGAGTTCTAATTCTGACTTGATCACTTGCTAACAATATATCCAACTTCTCTGAATCAGCCTCTGTTTCCTAATCTGCAAAATAAGGATAATTCTAATGCTGCATTATTTTGTGAAGATTAAATGAGGTGACAAATGTCAAGTGCCTAATAGCAAACCTAGCACATTAAACATTAGCCTTTGTTATATCTGAAGGATGTACTAAATTGCTCCTTTTGTTTTATCTGTTACGCTATTATATAAATGTTCTAAAAATGACTACTTAATAACACATTAATAAGTAAATGTCAACAATGTGAAAAAGGCAAAAACACCTCTCTGTTGAGGGTGAATTAATGAAATGTTACATTGTTTTCTGCAGCTGTCAACAAATATTTTATCCATTGTTCTTTTTATAGTTACCATAGTAGCAAAAATAAAGCTGTATTTAATTTGAATGAACTCTGAGAAGAAATTCTATTTCTTGTTTTGATTCTGTGGCCACATTGAGACTTCTTTCCACTTATTAGGCTCCTGCCTTCTGAAAACAGGTAAAATTAACAGCAATTATAAATTCTACCTAATTATACATATAATTATGTAGAAAAGAAAAAGTAGTGTCAATTATCTTTTTTTTTTTTTAAGATTTTATTTATTTGACAGAGAGAGACACAGTGAGAGAGGGAACACAAGCAGGGGGAGTGGGAGAGGGAGAAGCAGGCTTCCCGCAGAGCAGGGTGCCTGATGTGGGGCTCAATCCCAGGACCCTGGGATCATGACCTGAGCCGAAGGCAGATGCTTAATGACTGAGTCACCCAGGCACCCCTGTCCATTATCTTTTTATAGTCTATTAAAGACTAGTACATATTTTACACTGAAAAGGAGAAACAGCCTTAAAGAGGTGAAAGATAATCACCAACCTTGTTCTTTTCTTTATTTCTGGCATGTTTATGTGTATAGGTATGATAATGAACCACAACATTTCTGTGAGACCCTGTAATCCAGCACTGCTCAGGCTTAAGAATTTTATTTTTATATTGATGTTTCAACATGAATTTTATAATTTCCTAAGTCTAATTTGTTTTCACGGTTCTTTTTTTATACTTACGGTCACTTTAAAATATATTCTTATATATTTTATTTTTCTTCACTTTTAAAATGATTTTTTTTTTCACTAAGTTTAAACACCTCCATAATACCTTGATATTGGGGCACATGATAAGATTAATTCTGGGGACATTGATCATTGTCTAGCATCCCAAAGGACCTGATTTTGTGGACCATAAGAAACAAGTAACATCATTATGCTTCCTTTTTCATATTGCTCTGCTTAATAACATGCTGATATAGAAGAAAACAGATCATAATATAGCCAATATAACAGTTTGATAGACCATAAAGAAAGAATCCTTTGACTGAAGACATTAAATGCCCTAATTTCAGCCATTCCTCTGGAGGCTTGAGTAAGAAGCTGCCTGGCATGTGGCAGACCAGATCATGGAACCAAGTATCCACCCTCTGCAAGGAGACTTTCTGAACTAATCTCATTATGCCTCAGCTACCACTAGAAGTCAATTCTCTCAGGTCATCTATCCTTACCCAAACTCTTAGCCTTTTATTGCTGTCGTTGAACTCATTTCCCATCCCTTCCCTTACTCTCTACTGTCTGTGATAAATAAAACCCTTATATTCTCATCCTCCCCTTGTGAATGTTTCTTCATTTCTTGGCTTTACTTAGTACTTACATTTATTTGCATATATATTAATTTATATCGGCTGCATTGTTACCATGATATTAGTTAAGACTGGAATCCAACTGTGTATGTTTATATAAAGGGCCCTAAACCAAAATTTGTGCCATGGACAGCTACTATTCTCATCATTCCCTTTCTTTAGTAATCATCCCTTCAACATTTATTTATTGTTTTCTTGCTATATATCAGATATTGTTTTAAGTAAGGAGGATACGATGGTGAAAATTTTGCATTCTAATAAAGGAGTCAAATAATAGCAAGTAAAGAAATAAACAAGAAATTTTGATAGTGATAAATGCTGTGTAGAAAAAAATTTAAAGGCGATGGAAATGAGTGATAGGGACAAGAAATAGATGGCAAATTAAATTGTGTAGTCATGGAAGGCCTCCTTGGGAGGGTGACATTTGAGTTGAGACCTAATGTCAGGAAGTGACCAGCCGCATGAAGAACTCTGTGTTGGGCAGAGTGAAGCACAAGTCAAAGGGCAGAGGGGCTGCCCTAGAGTGATTTAGGGGAAGTGTCAGAGATTGAGGTCAAAGTTGGGGCCAAATTTTACTGGGCTTTGTAGATCTGGGTAAAGAGTTTTGGCTTTATTCTTATTCAAATTGGAAGTCATTAGAAGGTTTTAAGCAAGAGTTTATGTGACTTAATTTTAAATTAAAAAAAAAAATCACTCAGTATATGCCTACCTGGTTATATTAAATATGTATCTGTGTTCATATGTATTTGTAAAGAAAAATACCCAAGCAGAACACTAAATTATCAGGAATTTTTGGTGGGCTATAGGGCTAGATTCAGAGAAATCTTAGTACCTTGAAAGAAAGTGAGATTTTGTTCCCTGGCTTGTAAGTTAGTAGCCTACATGGTAAATGTTCTGTTTTTTATTATTAAAAGTATTATGTGCTTTTTCAGAAAAGCAGGAAAATGAGGAAAAGTATTTAAAAAATTGATAATCATACTGTTCAAACAAAACAATTTTGATGAATTTCTTGATTTTTTTTCTATGCAAGTGTGTGTATGCATATATACATACATATATAATTGTCATCCAATTGTATATACTCTTTGGAGTTCTGCCTTTTTTACTTGGCAAACATTTTCCATATGTTCATTGTTTTTATTTTATTTTTTTTTTAAAAGATTTATTTATTTATTTATTTGACAGAGAGAGACACAGCGAGAGAGGGAACGCAAGCAGGGGGAGTGGGAGAGGGAGAAGCAGGCTTCCCGCGGAGCAGGGAGCCCGATGCGGGGCTCGATCCCAGGACCCTGGGACCATGACCTGAGCCGAAGGCAGACGCTTAACGACTGAGCCACTCAGGCGCCCCTGTTCATTGTTTTTATAAGCATTATTTTTAGGAGATGTTGTATCACTAAGAGATGGACACATTGCTGAAGAAGTAATTTTCAAGATGGAGTACAAGGACAGATAAGAATTCTTCCCTTTCATTGAAGATTCTTTAGATTCTTTGATATTCATTTTCTAGTAAACTGGGGAAGACCAAAACATAGCAGCATTTTATTTTTCCTGAGGAAGAATTAATTCAGAGAGCCAAAAGGAATATTTTCAGTCTCTTTGAATTATGGAAAGCTTGGGAGTATTACTATTGATTTGAGATGAAGAGATAAATAATGAGACATGAGTGAAACATTATAGAAAACCATAAACATGATCACTTCAGAACATGTTTCAGTGTAAACAAACACAGTAGAGAGATCTGATAGAGATCCCACAAATGTGCTACATATATAAAAAAAATCAACTTTCAAAAAAATTGAAGGAACCCATGTTTAGGAATAGTTACCTGTGAATATAAAGAAAGTGGAAATCCTCTACCAAGAATGGCTTCTTTACTCAGAAATGGAGAATTAATTTGATTAGCTTACTGAAAAGGAAGCGACTAATTCTACTTAGGAAAAGCAGGTGGTAATGCTACAGAGAAGTTTCTTCAGTTTCAAGGATGTCATGCTTTACTGCAGACACTTGAGTTAAGCGGAGGATATACACACTTAATACACTGACTTTGGCTCTGGGCTATCACTGGACAGAGCTTGTTAATCCATCTCTTGTAGGGCCCCTCTGCTTTTCCTTCTTTTGCAGCCTCCCTCATTGAGTGAACTGCATTTCTGAGGTAACTCTTTTTATCTGCTTTACTTCCCACAGCTGCTTAAACCATGACAAGCCAGAGAAGTAGGAAGTGGGCAGCTTTTTCACACTTAAATACTATGCAATATAGAGAATAATGCCCTAACAAATTTTCAAATGGAACACAGTTGGTTTTAAATACATTAGAGATTTATTGGTAAATTCAGGAATGTAGCCACATATCTTGCAAATGTGTAAACGAAAGAGAAGTTTATAGTTGATTTTGTCCTAAAAGTTAAATCAGCATATTGAAATAGGGTAAGACAAACAAAGAATGAAGCATAGTGCTATGCATATCGTTAAGTGCTCAAACATTACAGACTCTGGAGCTAGTCTTCTACGATTCAAATCCCATCTATATTTATTTCTTATTGGCTGTGTGACTTTGGGCAAGTTACCAAAACTCTCTATGTCTTGGTTTTAATATCTGTAAAGTGAGATAATCATAGTACTATCTCATAGGGCTGTTCTGAGAATTAAATGAGTGACTATATGGAAAGTATTTAGAGCTATACTTGGCACACAATGAGTCTTCGATGTGTTAGCTACTGTTTTGTAGTGGTAGGTGTTATTGAAGAAGTCATGCATCATTTCTGTGACACAAAAGAAAATAAAATGAACACTATGTCAAAAAGAAATATAGCAGAAGTCTTTTACCTTCATTAAAATGAATGTTATTCCAAGGGGGGCCTGGCTGGCTCAATCGGTAGAGCATGCGACATCTTAGGTTCATGAGTTCAAGCCCCATATTGGATGTAGAGCTTAAATAAATAAATAAATAAATAAATAAATAAATAAATAAATAAATAAAATGAAAGTTATTCTTATTTAATAAGAATTTTGAATTTCTGGGTTTTTTTGAATGCATACATTTTATGGATTTACATTATTTTAGGCTTAAGAAAAGGATCTGTTAGATTTCAGATCATGTTCCCAAAATCCAGCTAAATACCACTGGCAGTTTTTTCAAACTGAAAAATTTGTTCTAATCATCTTGTTTAAATGAGTATCATGAATACTAAATATATAGAATATTTTTCACACTACTGAAATACAATTAGTTTAGACATTCAGAACATTTAAATGAGAACTTCTCATGTGTGAAAAATTAAGTTACTGATGATAGGAATATCAGTTAAGTTATGAAATGAATTTCTTATAGAATTTCACAGACTGATACTTTACTAATCTTGCTTTAAATAATAAATTCCTGGGACATACATTAAGTATGATGCATGCCTTCTCCAATCATAGAAAACTTCCTTCTGAATTATTTTTTTCTGTGTATTACCAAATCAAGTATTCTGCTTCTAATGCCTTCATTAAAGCTGATTCTATCACTGTTTTTTTAAAATCTCAAACTGGGATCAAAAATGATTTTATAGGATCTTTGTTGTAGTACAATTCATCTGAGATTTTATCTGAGACCAGCATATCTCAGACCTAGTATCAGGGGCAGCTGGTGCTGTTTGACCGATCACAAAAGGCCCCAGGTTATTTGCTATCAGATTCAACCTTTTTAATTTTATAAACAAGGAGACAGTTAAAGAAATGTAGGCAGGGTGATAGATCAGCTCTGGATATTCTTGAAATACCATGTGAGTGTGTGCTTTTTAAAAACTGGCATTTTAGCCATGATGGAGAAACTTTGAATTGCAAAGTGATGGTTATATTAAATGTGTTTTATATACATATCGAATGAGGCATGGAGGAGGGGTGGGATTAAGAGACCTGACTTTGGGTCAGCTCTGCTGCTCTCCATAGTGTCTCCTCTCAACAGCTATTTAACTGCTATGACTTTCATTTAAAAAAAAAATCTGCAAATTAAAGTATTATACTAGATCAGCATTTCTTAAATGGTGTGATTACCAGTTCTGATTCCCAGTCTGGGGAATGCCCAGCGGCCATTACTGGCATAAATGTTCCATGGTCACATCTATTTCTGAAATTGAAGAGGTTTCTTTCCTACTGAACTTCTTGGAGTTGATGTGTATCATATGCATTTCCAAGAGGGGGCAGAGAACAAGCAGATTTTCCTGAGCTTAGGTAACTACAGAACCTGTTTTGTAGTGACACCATTTTTGGAATACCATTTGTGAAATCCTGAGCTGGATTATTTTATAGATACCTTCCAATTCTGATTCTATTGCATTTGCTAATATAACTTTAGTTAAATTGTGGAATATAAAGGCATAATCATTAATATTCTTGACTTCTTTGAAAAGAATTCTATAATAAAAATTTCTGTTTTGTGTTTTCATTCATTGTCACAAGCCTGTGCCCAGCTGGCATCTCTGATATAAAAAGACTGAATCTTATAAATTAACTTTTCAAATTAGGATGCATTATTTTTTGTGTAAAGCAAATTGTACTTGTAAAATACCACAAAAAGCAATCTCCTAGTTACTTTTCTGCTTTTCCTAAATGCATTAATATAATGAGATACTGTGAAAATTAAGCTAAAGATACAATCTTATTCCGGAAAATGATCTTTTTTTCTCCATACAGTGTTAAAATTTGAGAGAGAGGGTAGTTATTAAAGGAAATACAGCAAGGAAGTCTCATTTATGAAAATAAAACTGTATTGGTAAGAAAGAGGTGGAGATTTTAATTGGAAAAGTTTACACAGAATAAAAAGTTTGATAAAAAGATCATAGGCTAGAATAAAGGGCTGAAATATATTTTGGAATCTGCCTATAGATGATCTTTATCATTCTCTCTATTGAGATCTATCGGACACTGGAACTACAGTAAGATATTGTATGCTGACTCCATCCAAAATGGCTTTTAATCCAGTTAGAGGCATAGAACAGATACATAAAAGAAAGGACGTCATTTGCTGAATTCTAAATTTTATCGTTATGGTGGAAATATTGAAGAGGCATTATGACTGATAGCTGACGTGTTCCTAGCAAATTTCCAAAAATTAAGTATAACTTAAGCTGAAGACTGAACTTTGAATACAGAGAGGAAGGAAGACATTTCAGGTAGAGGGTGGGATGTGAGAAGGTAAGAAGGAATTCTTATATCTTACAGGAAACAATTCATAAACCATTTCCATTGAGACAAAGGATTTTGTACTTGAAAAATAGAAGTGATAAAAATAGGGCTGGAGGTGTAGGTAGGGAATTTGGAGGGAGTTAGAATTCCTTCAATTTTCTTAAGCTTTAATTTAGATTAGATTAAGAAAACTTACTTAGAAACAGTTTTTGACCCCATTAAGTTTTGAAATCCTTCTGAGCTCACTGTGTGTCTTGACATAAGTGACTGTTGCCCCCTGGGGCAAATGGCTGAGATATTGTATCTCAGAACAGGAATCTCTGGCCCAGAACAACACATCTATGAGTAGTGATTTGTTGACCACAGAACCACCTGCTTGTCAAATCCTCAGGATCCAGTCTTCCTGTAGCTTTTTTGTTGTCTGTCTCTGCCTGGTGCTCCTTTCTCAACAACATTTATTGAGTGTATCCTGTGCTTTCATAAAGATGATCATCTCTTTATTCCCTTCCCAGCAGCACAAAAATGCTACAGTAATGTGATTTGGTTTTATAAGAGAAATGATGTAGGGCTTCAGCATTCATGGGATAGAAAAATTTTAGGAACCACTGGGCTAGGGTAATTTTTCATCATCCATTCCCTAGAGGATTCATATAAGTAATCATTTTTCATTTCCAAAGCCTTTTAGGATTGGTAGTTCTTTCAGCATTTATAAGGTCTCTAGCACCAGGACCCTAACTACATATCATCAGTCACAAATAGAACACTAAATGTTCTGTTTTCTCTGATGTAGACTTTAATAAGATAATTTTCCAAAATGGTACAGTCAGTGTCTAAAGAAAATTAGCTAATTAGATACAGACTATGTAGCCAAAACTCAACAATGACCAAGTTGAAGCATTTGTGATAGCATAAAAATTATGAAGGAATTGCCTTGAAACACATTGGACTAGCAATCAAAGTAGTTTCTACTAAAATCGAGTTATTGACAATTTGATAATTTAGCCATACTCATGGCCAACGATCCCTAATTCTAATTTCTAAACGTAAATATACACAACTAAATTTTGAAATCCTTCTCTTGTACTCCAGGCTTATGTATCCAGTTGTCTACTGGTATCTCAATTTGGATGTCACACAGACATGTCTAAATCAGCATGTCTGAAGCCAAGCTTCCTGCCTCTCTGCACCTCCTCCAGCATTCCCTATCCTCAGTTACCTTCCATACCATCTACCCCTTTGCCAAAACTGGAAGTTTAGGAGTTACCCTAAATTACCCCCTTGTGTTTTTCTCTGCATTCAGTCAATAATAGTCATATTTGTATCTTATCCATCCCTTCCTTTTCTCCCTGAGTAATTGCTAAAAGTCCTTTTTTTCTTTTTCCAAATTTTTATTTTATTTTTAAAAAAGATTTCATTTAAATTCCGGTTGGTTAACATATAGTGTAATATTAGTTTCAGTAGTAGAATTTTGTGATTCATCACTTACATATAACACCCAGTGCTCATCACAAGTGCCCTCCTTAATACCCATCACCCACCTAGCTCGTCCCCCCACCCACCTTCCCTCCAGCAACCCTCAGTTTGTTCTCTATAGTTAAGTGTCTCTTATGGTTTGCTTCCCCCTAAGAGTCTGTTTCTTAGTTTGCCTCGCTCTCTCTCTCTTTTTTTCCCTGTGCTCATTTGTTTTGTTTCTTAAATTCCACATATGAATGAAATCATATGGTATTTGTCTTTCTCTGACTGACTTATTTTGCTTAGCATTATACTCTATAGATCAATCCATGTTGTTGCAAGTGGCAAGAATTTTTTCTTTTGATCTGTGTGTTTTTGTGCCAGTACCAAACTGTTTTGATTACTACAGCTTTGTAGTATATCTTGAAATCTGGAATTGTGATATCTCCAACTCTGTTAATTTTTTTCAAGATTGCTTTGGTTATTTGGTGTCTTTTGTGGTTCCATACAAATTTTAGTATTATTTGTTCTAGTTCTGTGAAAAGTGCTGTTGGTACTTTGATAAGAATTACATTAAATCTGTAGATTGCTTTGGGTAGTATAGACATTTTAACAATATTGTTCTTACAATCCATGAGCATGGACTGCCTTTCCATTTCTTTATGCTGTCTTCAATTTCTTTCATCAATGTTTTATAGTTTTCAAAGTACAAGTCTTTCACCTACTTGGTTAAGTTTATTCCAGGTATTTTATTATTTTTGGCGCAATTGTAAATAGGATTGTTTTCTTAATTTCTCTTTCTGCTACTTCTTTATTAGTATATAGAAATGCAACAGATATTTATTGATTTTGTGTTCCACAACTTTACTGAATTCATTGATCAGTTTTAGTAGTTTTCTGATGGAGTTTTCGGGGTTTTCTATATATAGTATGTCATCTGCAAATATTGACAGTTTTACTTCTTTACCACTTTGGATGTCTTGTCTGATCACTGTGGCTGGGAACTTTCAGTACTATGTTAAATAAAAGTGGTGAGAGTGGACATCCCCCTCTTTTTCCTGATCTTAGAGGAAAAGCTCTGTTTTTTTTTTTTTTTTTTTTTTTACCATCGAGTATGATGTTAGTTGTGGGTTTTTCATATGTGGTCTTTATTATGTTGACATATATTTCCTCTAAACCTACTTGTTGAAAGTTCTTATCATGAATTGATATTGCACTATGTCAACTGCTTTTTCTGCATCTACTGAAATGATCATATGGTTTTTATCCTTGTTGATGTGATATATCACATTGACTGATTTGCAAATATTGAAGTACCCTTGCATTCCAGGAATGAATCCCACCTGATTATGTGGGTGATTTTTTTAATGTATTGTTGGGTTCACTTTGCTAATATTTTGTTGACAATTTTTGTGTCTATGTTCATCAGAGATAATGTCCTGTTGTTCTTGTTTTTTCATAGTGTCCTTATCTGGTTTTGATATTAGGGTAATTCTGGCCTCATAGAATGAATTTGGAAGTTTTCCTTTCCTCTTTTATTTTTTGGAATAGTTTGAGAATAGGTATTAACTCTTTCCTTAAATGTTTGGTGGAATTCACCTATGAAGTCACCTGGCCCGGGCTTTTTTGTTTGTTGAGGGTTTTTTGATTACTGATACAATTTCATTGCTGGTAATCAGTCTGTTCAAAGTTTTTATTTTTTCCTGATTCAATTTTGGGCGGTTATATATTTCTCAGAATTTATTCATTTCTTGTAGGTTGTCCAGTCTGTTGGCATATAATTTTTTAATAATATTCTTTTATAATTATTTGGATTTCTGTGGTGTTTGTTGTTATTTCTCCTCTTACATTTCTGATCTTTTGAATTCCCTCAGTTTTTGTTTTTTTTTTTTAAAATGATTCTGGCTAAAGATTTATCAATTTTTGATCTTTTCCAAGATCCAGATCCTGTTTTCATTGATCTGGTATTTTTCTAGTTTCTATTTTGTTTATTTATGCTTTAATCTTTATTATTTCCTTCCTTCTACTGGTTTTGGGTTTTGTTTGTTCTTTTTCAAGCTTCTTTAGATATGAGGTTAGGTTGTTTATTTGAGATTTTTCTTGCTTCTTGAGGTAGGCCTGTATTGCTATAAACTTCCCTTAGAACTGCTTTTGCTGCATCCCAAAGATTTTGGACCATTGTATTTTCATTTTTACTTGTCTTCATGTTTTGTTTTGTTTTGTTTTGTTTTGTTTTGTTTTGTTTTGTTTTGGTTTGGTTTGGTTTGGTTTGGTTTGGTTTCCTCTTTATTTTCTTGGTTGACCCATTCATTGTTTAGTAGCATGTTATTTAACTTCTATGTATCTATGTTCTGTCCAGATTTTTTCTTATGGTTGATTTCTAGTTTCATAGCATTGTAGTCAGAAAAGATGTATGACATGACCTTGATATTTTTGAATTTCTTGAGACTTGTTTTGTGGCCTAACATATAATCTATTATGGAGAATGTTCTATGTGCAATTGAAAAGAATGTATATTCTGCTCTTTGAGGATGGAATATTCTTAATATATCCGTTAGAACCATCTGTTCCAATGTATCATTCAAAGCAACTATTTCCTTATTGATTTTGTGTTTGGACAATCTGTCCACTGATATAAGTGGGGTGTTAAAGTCCCTTACTATTATTATATTATTATTGATTACTTTCTTTATGTTTGTTATTAGGTGCTTTAATGTATTTGGGTACTCTCGTGTTGGGTGCATAAATATTTTGTTATATGTTGTGATTGGATTCCCTTTATGATTAGATAGTGTTCTTTGTCTCTTTTTACAGTCTTTGTTTTAAAATCTGTTTTGTCCAGTAAAGTATTGCTACTCTGGCTCTCTTTAGACATCCATTTCCATGATAAATGCTTTTTCCATCCCCTCACTTTCAATCTGCATGTGTCTTTTGATGTGAAGTGAGTCTTTAGTCGACAGCACATAGATGGATCTTTTTTAAAAAATATTTTTAATTTTTAGAGAGGGAGTGGGGGAGGGCCAGAGAGTGAGGGACAGAGAATCTTAAGCAGGCTCCACACCCAGCATGGAGCCCAGTGTGGGGCTTGATCTAACAACACTGAGATCATGTCCTGAGCTGAAATCAAGAGTCAAAACCTTAGCTGACTGAGCCACCCAGGTGCCCTTAGATGGGTCTTTTTTATCCATTCCATCACCTGATGTCTTTTGATTGGAGCATTTAGTCCATTTATATTCAAAGTAACTTTTGATAGGTATGTGTTTATTGTCATTTTATTACTTGTTTTATGGTTGTTTTGTAGTTCTCTGTTCCTTTCTTCTCTTGCTCTCTTCTCTCATGGCTTGCTGGCTTTCTTTAGCGATATACTTGGATTTCTTTCTCTTTATTTTTTGCATATCTATTACTGGTTTTTTATTTGTGGTTACCATTAGGTTTATATATGACATCTTCTGCTTATAGCAGTCTATATTAAGTTGATGGTCACTTAAGTTTGGACCCATTCTTTACTCCTCTCCCCCCACATTTTAGGTAATGGTGTCATATTTTACATTCTTTTCTTTTGTGAATACTTTGATTGATTTTTATAGATATACTTGATTTTACTGCTCTTATGCTTCCTACTTTTCTTACTCCTTTTTATGGTCTTTCCTTTCCACTCAAAGAGTCACATTTAACATTTCTTGTAGGGATGGTTTAGTGGTCATGAATTCCTTTAACTTTTGTTTGTCTGGGAAACTCTTTATGTCTCCTTATTTTCTGAATGATTTCCTTGCTGGTTAGAGTATTCTTGATTACAGGTTTTTTTTTTTCTTTCAGCACTTTGAATATATCATGCTACTTTCTTCTGGCTTGGATGCTGAAAAATCAGCTAATAACTTTATGGGGTTTCCTTTGTATGCAACTATTATCTTTTCTCTTGCTACTTTTAAAATTCTCTATTTAACAGTACTTTTTGCCCTTTTAATTACTATGTGTCTTGGTGTGGACCTCCTTGGGTTGATATTGTTGGGGGCTCTCTCTACCTCCTGGATCTGGATTTCTGTTTCTTAGCCTAGATTTGAGAAGTGTTTAGCTATTATTTCTTCAAGTAAATTTTTTGGCCCCTTTTCTCTCTTTTCTCCTTCTGAGATCCTGTAATGCAATGTTATGGCACTGGATGGTGTGGCTGAGTTCCCTAAGTCTATTTTCATTTATTATTATAATTTTTCTCTCTTTTGTTCAGCTTGTTTTCCATTACTCTGTCATCCAGGTTGCTGATCCATTCTCCTGCTTCCTGTAGTCTACTACTTATTCCATCTAGTGTATTTTAAATTTCAGTTCTTGAGTTCTTCATCTCTGGTTCTTTTTTATGTTTTCTATCTCTTTGTTAAGTGTCTCACTGAGGTCCTCCACTCTTCTGACATCCAGTGAGTATGTTTATGACCATTACTTTAAATTCTCTATTGGGCATATTATTTATCTTTGTTTTGTTTAGCTCTCTTGTTTTGTTTTTGTCCTGTTCTTTGATTTGGGACATATTCCTCTGTCTCCTCATTTTGTCTAACTCTGTGTCTGTTTTTATGTGTTAGGAAAGTCAGTTATGTCCTGCCCTTGAATGTAGTGGCCTTATGAAGAAGAGGTTCTGTAGTGCCCGGTGGTGCAATGTCTCATGTTTGTCAGAACCTGGTGCTTCAGGGTTGTCTCCTATGTGTGTTGCATGTACCCTCATGTTGTGGCTGACCCACTTTTGCCATCATCCCAGTTGCCTCTAATGGCTCTCTTTGCCTGTTGTAAACAGGGTTTGGTCCCAGTATTGTTAGTGGGCCAGTCTGGGGCTGCCTTGGGCTTCAGTTGAGTCAGACCAGGCATTTTCCAGAGATGCAGTAACATAGAATTGCAGGGCACTTTCCCTGTGTTTTCCCCTGAGAAGCTTTCATTGGTGGGTGGGAACTGCAGTCAGACCCAATGTCTGGCCCCTGCCCACTGCTGGGGCCACAGTCCAACTGGTGTATGTGTGTGGTTATCTCCCCCTCACCCTAGGGCAGGAGTCACTTTGGAATGGAGATGGCCCTTGTTGTGGCTGCTTCCATGGATGGGCTCTGGCCAAGGGTGTATTGATAGAGACACATCTGCAGGAGAATACAGGCGTGGCGTGTGGTGTTAGCAAGGTTTCTGCAGGTCCGCTGTGAGAGAGGACCTGGAGTCACTTTAGAAAACTGCCACAGAGCTAAAGGGCATGGATCCACAGAAGTGCACTCTTAGCAAGGCAGGTGGAGAGGGTTTACACCATTCCCAGGTATCCATGTATCTGAGCTGGCTGGCAAAGGAGGGAAATGGCATTTGCCAGCTCTTTTTTCCCTGGAGAAGTCTCCCAATGAGTAGTCTTCCAGCCCCTTCATCACATGATGTGAGATTAGTAAACAAATTTCCTTCCCTATACCCCAGAGATCTTTTCACACTGCTGCTTCTATGCCATATCTCCACAGGTGTTGTTTCTTGTGCTGTCTCTTTAAGGGTGGGAAGTCAGTTTCCTCTCACCCTTTAGCTCTCCCAGAGCTGAGCCCACTGATTTTTAAAATTCCAGGTGTTAAACTCTGCTCATTGTAAGAACTCAAGAAATTAGGCCCCTCTGGTTTTCAAAGCCAAATGTCATGGGGATTCATCTTCCCCAAGCAGATTCCCTATGCCTCGGTGCCTGTTGCAAGGGTCTATTTCTTTGCCCTCTTTGAGCCTGCAGCATCCTTCCCTCCTGTGGATGGTCCCGTGTATCCCTTTAGCTCCCAATCATGTCTCCATCCTCCCTACCCTCTTATGTGTGGCCTCTTCTTTGCACTTAGCTGTGGAGAATCTGTTCTGCCAGTCTTCAGGTCGTTTTCTGGGTTATTTACACTGATTTGGTTGTTTTCTAGGTGTATCTGTGGACAGGTGAGTTTAGGATCCTCCTACACTGCCATCTTCCCTGGTTTTCAGAATGGAGAGTTATTTTTATACTAAGTGCCTGGCCAATACTTTGATTAGTACTTAGTGGATAAATGAATAAAATGTGTCTTTTACCATAAATCTTGCTATTTAATAATTTTTCTCTTACTTGGAACTCTCCACATACCCAGTTTTGTTTTCCTTCATTCTCTAAAGATGTGACACTATAGTTTTTATCTATAGAATGTGGCAGCATATTAGCTTTGATTTCTATAATCGAGTTCTTATGGATATAAAGCTCAGATTATAATTGTATTATAATTCTATAATTGATTATAATTCTTGGTAGGAACATTAACTATGTCTTTCAACTTTGTATATGATTCAAGAGATCCACATTTCCTTGCCCTTATTTCACTTTATATTGGGTTCAGAGGTAGGCCATATGAGGGAATTAAAAGAAAAAGTAATTTAACATTTAGTTAAAACTTAACTGATGTGTGCAGCTCATTTGTATGGCTTTGAAATCAGAGGCCAAGAAGTATAGAATTATTCAGTTTTATTTAACAGATGTGTTCTATCATCTGCCTCAATCTCCATTTTATAGGGCCCATTTGACATTTTTAAATGTCTAGCCAAAATGATTGATACCATTCACCAGAGAGATCTATTATTGTAGAAATCGTTTCTGGAAATTGTCTTAAAATAATAATGGTCATTTTTCCCTTAGGAAACTTAAATGCAGTATTACTTTGTACACCATACTATTGCATGTGCCTTTTAAAGAAAATGAAGTATTAGAGAGAATGTCTTACATGATTGCTTTAAAGATCAGAAATATATAGAAGAAATACTTGACAGGCTGATGACTGGAATATAATCTTAAGCTTTGTTTAGTCGAGTCTCCAGAAAACTCTTTGTTTTTAAGGGAGTATGTTCAAGTTTCCTTAAACTATTTAGTAAAAAAATATGATGTAATGATGTGTGTTCATTTAATGTACTATGTTGTAATTATCTCTTTACTTCTCTCTCTTGTTCTGTCTGACATTAAATGCTTTAAGGGCAGAGATTATGCATTGTTTACTTTTTTATACCTACTACTTAGCAGACTCTCTGGTACATCATTGGTCATTGGGGAATACAATAAAAGACAGCCACTAACTGTTAACAAGATTGTGGAGAAACTGGAACACTCATGCATTGCTGGCAGGAATTACAATTGCACAGAGAGTTCTGTAAAATAGTTTGGTGGTTTTTTAAAAAGTTAAACATAAATTTACCATATGACCCAGCAATTCTATTGCTGGGAATCTACTCAAGAGGAATGATCCCACTCTTTTCTCTACAGTATCCTCTCTTGGTTTGTCCCTTGTCCTTCACTCCCAACAAGATGCATGCCTTCCTACTTCTCTTTTTTGCCCTAAAGTAATCTAGCTAAATTAAAGATCTACATGGGTAAAGTCTAAAAGCATGAGCAGGAAGTGGCATTTTTATACATAAGAATAACATTTACTAATACACATTTTATCTATGAGAAAATTTTGAGAAAATATCTAATGTACATTTTTGTGCTAGACATAGTTAAATTTGATCTCATGATCTTACAGCTGCATCATACTTCAAAGACTAAAATTACATAAAATATAATTTAAAGACAAAATTACATAAAATATAAAGCTACTATACTGAGTTGAATAGCATTCCTCAAAATTTGTGTCTACTGTAATCTCCAGAATGTGACTTTCCTTGGAAATAGGTCTTTGTAGATGTAATCTTAGTGAATATGAAGTTGTACTGAAGTAAGATGGGTCCTAAACGCAATATGAATTGTGTTTTTGTAACAAGGGAAAGGACATAGAGAGACACAGGAAAAAGGTTCATGTGATGACAGAGTCAGAGATTGAGGCAATGCCAATGCAAGCCAGTGAACACCAAAGATTGCTGATACCATGATAAGTTAGGACTAAGCAAAGAAGAATCTTTCCCTAAAGCTTTTAGAGGAAGCATGGTTCTTTGACACCTTGACTTCATAACTGTGAGAGGATAAATTTCTGCTGTTTTAAGCCACCCAATTTGTGGTACTTTGTTATGGCATTGCTAAGAAGCAAATATACCTACATTTATTAAAAAATAACTATGCATTTTTATTCATATCAAAGAGTCCAATAAATGACTTGTTTTGGCAAGGAAATTTCTGGCTCTAAAATTATTTCATAACTAGACTTGGAGGTCAACAACTTCTATTACAGAGATGCCATGCATCTATTTAAATTGATGTCATAAACATCTACCAAAGACTCAAACTGGGTTGATCATTGACACTTAAAAAAATTTATGCTGTAATTTAGAAATTGGTGAGAATGTTTTCTAAGATTAAGTTACTGGTAGAATTGAAAGATTACATGTTTATGACTTTCAACACAATAAAAGATGTATGCCATGTATATTATGCACAAAGCATATGTGTTTTATCTTAAAAGTGTTAAAAGGTGTCACATAAGGACATTTTCTAATCCAGGTAGATTTGCTTGAAACCTTGTCCTTTAATGTGAGTTAATGAATGGGATCATATAGTGTAGAGAAGATCATTTTTTAGCTTACGTTTTAAAGGCTCTTTCTTCCAGCTGGTCTAAGAATTAAATTGACATCAGACATAAACAGGAGAAAATAAACTTTAATTTAAGATGCATGAGAACCCCACATACATGAAAGGTTCAAAAACAGAAAGGTAAAATGAGGTATATATACCATCCTAAGCTAAGGAATGAGATAGGGGCTTGGGGCTCCAAAGGGGAGGATGACAATTCACAGTACACTAAGAGTAGATGTTTGGTAATTAGCTATGTGGCCTGACATACAGATGTGTCATTCAGATAAAATTTATCTCTGGTAATAACTCTAATTCTGGGAAAGACCCCCAATTTGGTTTCTGCTAAGTAGTTAAGGGAGAGGTAAAAAGTTTCTCTTGAGCCTGCAGGGTCTCAACTGCCGTCAGCTCAAAAGTTGTACATGTTGGGGAGACTTGCTCTGAACCCCTTCAATAATTAAAGGAACAATCTTGGAATGCTTAGCTAGACTATGGCAGTGCTAATTTGTTAAATTGAACATAATCAGCTTTGTATTTTCTAAAATAACGATACATAATAATATTGATAGGCTTTCTCATTTTTTGGAAAAATTGTTTTGCATATTTCAGCATTTAAAATGAGATATTTATCTCATTAATTTTTGTTTTTTGCTAGGAAAAGAATTTTTAAAATACACCAGCAGTTATACTGTTTCTATACAATTTTCTAATAAGACCAGAGTAGATGCTCATTAGAGTTTCTCAAAAACAGTTGTATGTATTGCAATAGGGAACAAACCTGTTAAGGTCCTTCCAATTATATGTCCTACGTTGTATTGGCAACTGTAACCTCATAGGTTTTGGGACCTCTTAATTTAAAATATTTACAACAAAACCAAATATTTCAAAGAATCAATTTTCAGTTTATAAAGTCCTTCCATCTAGATTTCACTGAGTTGACTTATTTAATCCTCATATGACTATATGAGTTCGGTATTAATGTCTCTACTTCACAGGTAAGTAAAATTGAGGCTAATTGTTATGTGACTTGCCCAAGTGGTGGAACTCTTATTTGAGCCCAAGTTTGCACCAAAATCTATGTTCTTTCCAGAATAACATATTACCTTACCTAATTTGGATTCGCTTAAGGTTAGCTTAAAATCACTGGACTTTATGTAAAAGATAAGAATTTGAATCTTGACTCTTCTCTTTATTAACTGTGTAGCATTAGGCCTGTTCTCAACCTCAATTTTATCTATAGTAATCATAGTAACTCCATTACTTACTATGTGCCACCTGTTCTAAGCACTTCACAGTTATTGATTCATTTAATCTTTATAACAACCCTATGAAACAAATAAAACCGCATTTTACCCATGAGGAAAATGAGATGAAGAGAGTTTAAATAACTTGCTCAGTCACAAACTACTCAGTGACCGAGCATCAAAGCCTATGTGCTGTGCTGCCTGTGAAGATGGAGATAAATACCCATCATGCACCTGGTCGTTAGCATAAATGCTGCTATATGTAGGCACTTTGCAAACTGGAAAGGACTATAAAAAGACTAGATATTACGTATAAGAATGCTTTATTTATTTTTTTTAAAGATTTTATTTATTTATTTGACAGAGAGAGACACAGTGAGAGAGTGAACACAAACAGAGGGAGGAGGAGAGGGAGAAGCAGGCTTCCAGCAGAGCAGGGAGCCCAATGTGGGGCTCGATCCCAGGACTCTGGGATCATGACCTGAGCCGAAGGCAGACGCTTAATGACTGAGCCACCCAGGCGCCCCAAGACTGCTTTATTTTTAACTGCAGAAAAATGTCAGGGTAGGCAGTTTCCTCATAATAGTTTTTATGGAATTTAAATACTATCATCAAATCCTAATCAAAGTGATATATTTCTTGAAATATTCTTTGAAGCAATGTATGCATTTTGCTTCATTTAACAAATAAAAGTAAATGTGAACGTTGTCTGCTGCTAGTTTAGCAATTTATATTTTATAATTTCTTCTTGATTATTCGAGTTGCTTTAAGGATCGTTTGTTGAAGTCAGTGTTTTTTTTATTAATATGCTAGTATTTGCATGAGAAGAATTCTTAAGTATTTTAAGAGTTAATTATTTGCTACAGTGTGGTATTTATTGCAGAGAACATCTGTTTCTTTTTGATGCTTAACTATTTCATTAATGAGATGATTTTAGGTATTCTTCATAAATTGTCTTGCTAGACTTCTGAAATTCAAACATTTTTCAATAAGACTAAAATTCTGAATTGCAAAATTCTGGCTCCTGTTGTCTATATTTGGTCTCTAACAACCACAGTTAATATTTTCTTTGATTATTGTAATGCCACTTCGCTTTCTGAGGACTTGCATAGTCTACTATCCTTTTTCTTCTTCATTATCATCTTCATCTTTTTTTTCCCCTTCTCTTCCTCCCAGCCCCCTCCATGTCTTCTTCTTCAGTTCAAACTATTGGTAGCCTATATTACAAAAGCTCTTTCCTAATTTCTGGCCAAGGATAAAGAGAAAAATAAAAATTTTTTCACTTCTTTTTCATTTCTGATCTCTGTTCAGACACTAGATCAAATACCCCCATTGAGTTTTGGGGTAGACAACAGAATGAAATTCTCTCACACTCAGTAGTGAGTTAATAGTTTCCCTCCATTTGGTGCTTTGTCATGACAGTATCATTCACTTCAAACTCTAATACTTTTAGAAATCATAGTCACATGTTTCTAGTTGTTAAAGACTATTTTCTTTGCTTTAGATCATTGACTAAGGTAGTTCTAATCATAGTCTTGCTAAAATGAACAAAGCTAAGATCTCCCAGATAGGAAAAATCTTCCTCCTAGTAATAAAGCCACCATTTATATTAGTATGAACAGAGGGCCAGTCTTAAAGTATAATAACATGCTCTACTTATTCACAGAGGTTTTTTTTGGAAATGTAAATCCATTTGCAATCCATTTGAGTGTTAGTTCAAATAACTATACACATTATTTGTTCTATTTATGAAACGTCATCATAAATAGGAGGATCTGTATTTCATTTGTGTGGGGGAGCAAGACTTACTGGCTTTGATTGAGACTGCACGATGCCTCCTTCTCCTTGACAACCCTTGTCAAATTTGTACTACGCTTCTGATCTGGGCATGGAATGGTAAAGAAAATTATTTCTTACCCTTGTGAATGGAGAGAACAAGGTTAAGTGACTTATGATCTTAATATACTTAATATGGACTAAAAGTATTTAGCAATCCTAAATGTTTTGGAGGCAGGACACTTTTACTCCCTTAAGAGTTTTCTAGTAATTCCTAGAAGGTACTTGTTGGATTGATGAATAATTTTAAGCATTTTGTTGCAGTATAAAAGGAAGATTCACCAAAAAAGATTTTATATATAAGAATAGATTATTTTAACCAACTACAAAATGTATGAAAATAACACTTATGTGTCTGAAAACTATAGTCATGGTTAATTTGACCATCAGAATATTTTTTCCTCCTTTTTATGCTGGAAAGAAATCACGTGTGTTTCTGAGATTTTAAGGCAATAAATAACATTAAGTTTTTTTTATTATGTCATGTTAATCACCATACATTACATCATTAGTTTTTGATGTTGTGTTCCATGATTCATTGCTTGCGTGTAACACCCAGTGCTCCATGCCGAACGTGCCCTCTTTAATACCCATCACCAGACTAACCCATCCTCCCACCTCCCTCCCCTCTAGAACCCTCAGTTTGTTTTTCAGAGTCCATCGCCTCTCATGGTTCATCTCCCCTCCCGATTTCCTCCCCTTCATTCTTCCCCTCCTGCTATCTTCTTCTTCTTCTTTTTTTCTAAAATATAATGTATTATTTGTTTCAGAGGTACAGATCTGTGATTCAATGGTCTTGCACAATTCACAGCGCTCACCATAGCACATACCCTCCCCAATGTCTATCACCCAGCCACCCCATCCCTCCCACCCCCACCACTCCAGCAACCCTCAGTTTGTTTCCTGAGATTAAGAATTCCTCAAATCAGTGAGGTCATATGATACATGTCTTTCTCTGACTGACTTATTTTGCTCAGCATAACACCAGTTTCATCCACGTCATTGCAAATGGCAAGATTTTATTCCTTTTGATGGCTGCATAATATTCCATTGTATATATATACCACATCTTCTTTGTCCATTCATCTGTTGATGGACGTCTTAACTCTTTCAACAGTTTGGCTATTTTGGACATTGCTGCTATAAACATTGGGGTGCACGTACCCCTTCAGATCCCTACATTTGTATCTTTGGGGCAAATACCCAGTAGTGCAATTGCTGGGTCGTATGGTAGCTCTATTTTCAACCTTCTGAGGAACCTCCATACTGTCTTCCAGAGTGGCTGCACCAGCTTGCATTCCCACCAACAGTGTAGGAGGGTTCCCCTTTCTCTGCATCCCCGCCAACATCTGTCGTTTCCTGACTTGTTAATTTGAGCCATTCTGACTGGCGTGAGGTGATATTTCATTGAGGTTTTGATTTGGATTTCCCTGATGCTGAGCGATATTGAGCATTTTTTCATGTGTCTGTTGGCCATTTGGATGTCTTCTTTGGAAAAATGTCTGTTCATGTCTTCTGCCTATTTCTTGATTGGATCATTTGTTCTTTGGGTGTTGAGTTTAAGGAGTTCTTTATAGATTTTGGATACTAGCCCTTTATCTCATATGTCATTTGCAAATATCTTCTCCCATTCTGTCGGTTGTCTTTTGGTTTTGTTGACTGTTTCTTTTGCTGGGCAAAAGCTTTTTATCTTGATGAGGTCCCAATATTTCATTTTCGCCCTTGCTTCCCTTGCCTTCGGCAATGTTTCTAGGAAGAAGTTGCTGCAGCTGAGGTCAAAGAAGTTGCTGCCTCTGTTCTCCTTTAGGATTTTAATGGACTCCTGTCTCACATTTAGGTCTTTCATCCATTTTGAGCCTATTTTTGTATGTGGTGTAAGGAAATGGTCCAGTTTCATTCTTCTGTATGTGGCTGTCCAATTCTCCCAACACCATTTGTTGAAGAGACTGTCTTTTTTCCATTGGACATTCTTTCCTGCTTTGTCGAGGATTAGTTGACTATAGAGTTGAGGGTCCATTTCTGGGCTCTCTGTTCTGTTCCATTGATCTATGGGTCTGTTTTTGTGCCAGTACCATACTGTCTTGATGATGACAACTTTATAATAGAGCTTGAAGTCCAGAATTGTGATGCCACCAACTTTGCTTTTCTTTTTCAACATTCCTCTGGCTATTCGGGGTCTTTTCTGGTTCCATACAAATTTTAGGATTATTTGTTCCATTTCTTTGAAAAAAGTGGATGGTTTTTTGATGGGGATTGCATTGAATGTGTAGATTGCTCTAGGTAGCATTGACATCTTCACAATGTTGGTTCTTCCAATCCATGAGCATGGAAAGTTTTTCCATTTCTTTGTGTCTTCCTCAATTTCTTTCATGAGTATTTTATAGTTGTCTGAGTACAGATCCTTTGCCTCTTTGGTTAGATTTATTCCTAGGTATCCTATGGTTTTGGGTGCAGTTGTAAGTGGGATTGACTCCTTAATTTCTCTTTCTTCTGTCTTGTTGGTGTATAGGAATGCCAAGATATAATGTTAAGTGAAAAATGTATAGTATGTATTTAATAAGAAGATTACAATTTTGAGTATATATGAAAGTTGTTTATGGACATGATTGATGAGAAAAAATGCACAGAAATAATAACTTAGTCGCTCATTCCTTCAGTAATCATTAATTTCAAACACAGACATACACACACACTTTCATTTACTATCTAACTTCTTTAAAGTTATTTAGTCCTTACTCTATGGAGTTGATGGTCTAGTGAGAAAAGTAAATTTATACGTCATTGGAACAAAATGTCATATATATTCATTTTTGTTTGCTTGTTTCTTATCTGTCTCCATTATAATAGCCAAATCCATTGTGGTAGCGATCCTATTTATGTGTTTATCACTATTCCCAGCATCCACTACACAGTCCAGGAGCATAAATATTTAATGAATGTAGAGGAAGCCCAGGTACTAAACAGAAGAATATTAGTATGAAGACCTAAAATAATATAAGAAGTTTGAAAACCTTTTGGAGGGCAAGTGTCATTTAAAATAAGGCCTGAAGGATGAGTAAAAATTAGCCAGGTGAACAGAGTTGGGAAAACTGTTCCAGGTAGAAAATGGCTATAGATAAAAGGAAAATTGTTAGATGAATTCATAGAGGTAAACTAGTTATTTTGGGTAAATATTTATAGTCAATTTCTTTTTCAGATTTTCTTCAATAAGCATGTATTTTTGTGGTAATCAGAGAAACAATATTCTGAACAAAAGAGATTTAAAATCTCTGACTTCTTGGGGATCACCTTGACTCTCACTTTGAATTTTCTCTGCAGGTAACATACAATACTGAACAAATTATTGCAAATTCAATGTTGTGCTCTAGGAGTATCTTATATTTCCTCCTAGACTTTAACTCCTTTAGGTCAATTATAATTTTTCTTTCCTTTATTTTATATCTTCCATAGCACTGGTACTATATCATATACCCAATATGTATTTAAAAGCTGGTTAAACAATTTATAGATGTGAATAGTAATAGAACCCATAAATCCCATAATCCTGATTTTATGATCCAATGGTCAGTTACTATTCCAATGATTTTCCAGAACTAGTCCCAGAGGGATCAAAGAGAACTCTTAAATTTCCTTTTAGATATCATTATTGAAGAAATCTCATTTGATATCAATACTGTGAAAATAAATAAGGAAACCCTCATTCAAATGAGCACTGGCTGTTATATGCAACTAATGAATCACTGAACACTGCATCAAAAACTTATGATGTACTATATGCTAGTTAACTGAACATAATTTAAAAAAAAGGTATAGGCACAATGAGTAATAACAGTTTAAATTGAAAAAAATTAAAAATAAAACGGAGTCAGGGAACCCTTCAGGAAACCCTCATACACTACCACTCCCTATAAAAAGCATACTTGGCATTCCCCAGTGTGAAGAAGCTAATTTTACACACCTCGGCAGAAGGAAGAAAAAATTTCTCCTTGCCCCACAATAGCCCACCCAATGAGAAACCACCACACTTAGCCAATGAGAATCCATCACCAACCTGAACTCTTCTAAAGAGCCTCTCCCAACTTCCTCCTTTCCTCCACAAAAGCAAGCCCCTCTGTGATCTCTGAACTCGCCTATGATTTGCCATAGTTCGCTTGTCCTGAACTGCAATTCCTCTGCTATGCCCTAATAAACTCCTTTTACTGGGAAAATAGCTGGCTTTTTTTTTTTTCAAGATCAACAATACTTTGTTCTTGAATTGGAACAAAACTTAATGTTACTGGACTCTTGGGGGGCGGAGCAAGATGGCAGAGGTGTAGGAGACCTGGATTTCATCTGCTCCCAGGAATTCAGCTGGATAGGGATCAAACCATTCTGAACACCTAGGAACTCAAAAGGAGATCAAAGAAAGGAACAGCAACAACTCTCTGAACAGAAAAGCGACCACTTTCTGGAAGGTAGGACATGCGGAGAAGTGAATCCCAGGCAATATTCAGGATAGATGGTGGGGAGGGGGCCTCCATCCACTGGTTCTGGCAAGTGATAGAGCAGTGGAGCACAAAATTGAAACTTTTAGAAGTCTGCTCCCCCTGAGGGACGTTGCTCCAGTGGCTAACCAGGAGGTGGAACCCTCTCTGGGACAGTGTGGTCTCAGGACCCTCGGGGTCACAGAAAGCTGGGGGTGCCTGAGTGCGGCAGAGCTCCCAGGTGTTGGAGAAGAGAAGCCGGCTGCAGAGACAGAGCCGAGGAGTGGGCTCTCAGCTTGGGGTTGCCATAAACTGTGATCCACAGCACAGTCGGGCCACTGCTCTTCCAGCAGGGACCCAACAAGCAGCAGATCCGGGGAGACTCACCTTCCTCCCCCAGGACGAGCCTACCAGGAGCACACCACAGGGATCTGCTGGGTTTGGAGACTCCACACGGGGGTCAGGTGCCAGAGATAGAAACACTCGGTCACAGGCTGGATGAGCACGGAGTGGGGCCGGAGACTGGGGAGACGGGAGTGACTGACTGCTTTTCTCTGGGGCTCACTGAGGAGCTGGGCACCGAGTTCTCGGCTCCTCTGGGGCGGATATTGGGAGTCCGCCATTTTCACTCTCGTCCTCCAAAGCTGTACAGAAAGCTTGCAGGGAACCAAAGCTCCCGAGAGCAAACCTGAGCAGATTGCTTAGCCCGGACTGGCAAAGGCGGGGCAATACTGCCTCTAGCAAAGACATTTAGGAACCATGGAACAGGCCCCTCCCCCAGAAGATCAGCAAGAACCGCCAGCCAAGACCAAGTTTACTGATCAATGAGAATGGCAGAACTCCAGCGCTAGGGGTATACTGCACATAGAATTCATGGCTTTTTTTACCATGATTCTTAAGTCTTTCAAAGTTAATTTTTTTAACTTTTTTTTAATTTTTCTTTTTCCGTTTTTCAACCAACATCTTATCAATCCCTTTTTTAAAAAAATCTTTTTTATTTTTCATTTTTAGAGCCCTTCTATCCCTTCATAATAGTTACCCTTATTTTTGTATATATATATATATGTATATATATATAAAACATATATATGTGTATATATATATATTATATATATATATATAAGTTGTACTCTCTTTAAAATTTTGAGATACAGTTTCTTCTAACAGATCAAAATATACCCTAAATCTCTAGTGTATGGCTTTGTTCTAGTCTCCTGCCTGATCACATTCTCTCCCTTTTTTTTTAAATCCTCTTCTTTCTTTTTTCAACCAACTTCTTATCAATTCCTTTTATAAAATCTTTTATAATTTTCATCTTTACAATCATATTCCATCCCTTCATCGTATTAACCCTTATTTTTGTACATATATAAGTTTTTTTTCTTTAAATTTTGGGAGGCACTTTCTTCTAACAGACCAAAATACACCCAAAATCTAGTGTGTGGCACTGATCTATGCACCAGCCTGATCATATTTGATCATATTCTGTTTTTTTGTTTTGATCTTTTTCTTTTTCTTTCTTTTTTTTTTTTCTCTTTCTTTTTTCTTTCTTTCCCTTTCTTTTCCCCCAGTTTCAGGTCTTTTCTGATTTGTTTAGTGTATATTTTCTGGGGACATTGTTACCCTGTTAGCAGTTTGTTCTCCCATTCATCTATTCTCCTCTGGACAAAATGACAAGACAGAAAAAAATCACCTCAACAAAAAGAACAAGAGGCAGTACCGACTGCCAGGGACCTAATCAATACAGACATTAGTACAATGTCAGAACTACAGTTCAGAATGATGATTTTAAAGATACTAGCTGGGCTTGAAAAAAACATGGAAGTTATTAGAGAAACCCTTTCTGGAGAAATAAAATCTAACCAAGTTGAAATCAAAAAGGCTATTAATGAGGTGCAATAAAAAATGGAGGCTCTAACTGCTAGGATAAATGAGGTAGAAAAGAGAATTAGTGATATAGAAGACCAAATGATGGAAAATAAAGAAGCTGAGAAAAAAAGAGATAAACAACTTCTGGATCACAAAGGCAGAATTCGAGAGATAAGCGATACCATAAAATGAAACAACATTAGAATAATTGGGATCCCAGAAGAAGAAGAAAGAGAGGGGCAGAAAGTATATTGGAGCAAACTACAGCAGAGAACTTCCCTAATGTGGGGAAGGAAACAGGCATCAAAATCCAGGAGGAACAGAGAACCCCCTCAAAATCAATAAAAATAGGTCAACACCCCGACATCTAATAGTAAAACTTATGAGTCTCAGAGACAAAGAGAAAATCCTGAAAGCAGCTCGGGAGAAGAGATATGCAACCTACAATGGTAGAAACATTAGATTAGCAACAGACCTATCCACAGAGGCCTGGCAGGCCAGAAAGGACTGCCATGATATATTCAGGGCACTAAATGAGAAAAATATGCAGCCAAGAATACTATATCCAGCTAGGCTGTCATTGAAAATAGAAGGAGAGATAAAAAGCTTCCAGGACAAATAAAAACTAAAGGAATTTGCAAACACGAAACCAGCCCTATAAGAAATATTGAAAGGGGTCCTCTAAGCAAAGAGAGAGCCTAAAGCAATATAGACCAGAAAGGAACACAGACAATATAAAATAACAGTCACCTTACAGGCAATGCAATGGCACTAAATTCATATCTTTCAATAGTTACCCTGAATGTAAATGGGCTAAATGCCCCAATCAAAAGACACAGGCTATCAGATTGGATAAAAAACAAGACTCATTGATATGCTGTCTGCAAGACTCATTTTAGACCCAAAGACACCCCCGGATTGAAAGTGAAGGGGTGGAAAACCATTTACCATGCTAATGGACACCAAAAGAAAGCTGGGGTGGCAATCCTTACATCAGACAAATTAGATTTTAAACCAAATCTCTTATTTGGTTTAAATAAGAGATGAGGAAGGACACTATATCCTACTTAAAGGGTCTATCCAACAAGAAGATCTAACAATTGTAAATATCTATGCCCCTAACATGGGAGCAGCCAATTATATAGTGCAGTTAATAACAAAACTAAAGAAACACATCGACAAAAATACAATAATACTGGGGGACTTTAACACCCCCCTGACTGAAATGGACAGATCATCTAAGCAAAAGGTCAACAAGGAAATAAAGACCTTAAGTGACACACTGGACCAAATGGACTTCACAGATATATTCAGAACATTCCATCCCAAAGCAACAGAATACACATTCTTCTCTAGTTCTCATGGAACATTCTCCAGAGTAGATCACATCCTAGATCACAAATCTGGTCTCAACTGGTACCAAAAGATTGGGATTATTCCCTGCATATTTTCAGACCACAATGCTTTGAAACTAGAACTCAATCACAAGAGGAAAGTCGGAAAGAACTCAAATACATGGAGGCTAAAGAGCATCCTACTAAAGAACGAATGGGTCAACCAGGAAATTAAAGAAGAATTTAAAAAATTCATGGAAACAAATGAAAATGAAAACACAATGGTTCAAAATCTTTGGGATGCAGCAAAGGCAGTCCTAAGAGGAAAGTATATAGCAATAGAAGCCTTTCTCAAGAAACAAGAAGGGTCTCAAATACACAGCCTAACCCTATACCTAAAGGAGCTAGAGAAAGAACAGGAAGTAAAGCCTAAACCCAGCAGGGGAAGAGAAATAATAAAGATCAGAGCAGAAATCAATGAAATAGAAACCAAAAGAACAGATCAATGAAAGTAGGAGCTGGTTCTTTGAAAGAATTAACAAGATTTATAAGCCCCTGGCCAGACTTATCAAAAAGAAAAGAGAAAGGACCCAAATCAACAAAGTCATGAATGAAAGAGGAGAGATCACAACCAACACCAAAGAAATACAAACAATTATAAGAACATATTATGAGCAACTCTATGCCAGCAAATTAGATAATCTGAAAGAAATGGATGCATTCCTAGAGATGTATCAGCTACCAAAACTGACCAGGAGGAAATAGAAAACCTGAACAGACCTATAACCACTAAGGAAATTGAAGCAGTCATCAAAAATATCCCAACAAACAATGCACAAACAATGAATCATGGACATTACATCAAAAGCTAATGATGTAATGTATGGTGATTAACATAACAATAAAAATTTAAAGAAAAACAAACAAACAAATAAAAAAAAATATCTGAAGAAACAAAAGCCCAGGGCCAGATGGCTTCCCAGGGGAATTCTACCAAACATTTAAAGAAGAATTAATACCTATTCTTCTGAAACTGTTCCAAAAAATAGAAATGGAAGGAAAACTTCCAAACTCGTTTTATGAGGCCACCATTACCTTGATCCAAAAACCAGACAAAGACCCCATCAAAAAGGAAAATTACAGACCAATATCCTTGATGAACATGGATGCAAAATTTCTCACCAAATTACTAGCCAATAGGATCCAACAGTAGATTAAAACGATTATTCACCACGACCAAGTGGGATTTATCCCTCGGGTGCAAGGTTGGTTCAACATCCGTAAATCAATCAATGAGATACAATACATTAATAAAAGAAAGAACAAGAACCATATGATCCTCTCAATAGATGCAGAAAAAGCATTTGACAAAATGCAGCATCCATTCTGTTTTTAAAAAAAATTTTTATTACGTTAATCACCTACATTAAATCATTAGTTTTTTGATGTAGTGTTCCATGATTCATTGCTTGCATATAATACCCAGTGCTCCATTCAATATGTGCCCTCTTTAATACCCATCACCAGGCTAACCCATCCCCCAGTCCCCCTCCCCTCTAAAACCCTCAGTTTGTTTTTCAGAGTCCATCGTCTGTCATGGTTCATCTCCCCCTCTGATTTCCCCCACTTCATTCTTCCTCTCCTGCTTCTTCTTCTTTTTTTTTTTTAACATATAATGTATTATTTGTTTCAGAGGTACAGATCTGTGATTCAACAGTCTTGCACAATTCACAGCACTCACCATAGCACATACCCTCCCCAGTGTCTATCACCCAGTCACCCCATCCCTCCCAACCCCCACCATTCCAGCAACCCTCAGTTTCCCAAGATTAAGAATTCCTCATATCATTGAGATCATATGATACATGTCTTTCTCTGATTGACTTATTTCGCTTAGCATAATACCCTCTAGTTCCATCCATATTGTTGCAAATGGCAAGCTTTCATGTTTTTGATGGCTGCATAATATTCCATTGTATATATATACCACATCTTCTTTATTGATTCATCTGTTTACGGACCTCTTGGCTCTTTCCATAGTTTGGTTATTGTGGACATTGCTGCTATAAACATTGGGGTGCACATACCCCTTTGGATCACTACATTTGTATCTTTGTGGTAAATACCCAGTAATGCAATTGCTGGTCATAGGGTGGCTCTATTTTCAACTTTTTGAGGGACCTCCATAGTGTTTTCCAGAGTGGCTGTACCAGCTTAATGCAGCATCCATTCTTGATGAAAACCCTCAATGAAGTAAGGATAGATGGAACATACTTCATCATAAGGGCCATATACAAAAGACCCATAGCTAATATCATCCTCAATGGGGAAAAACTGAGAGCTTTTCCTCTACAGTCAGGAACAAGACAGGGATGTCCACTGTCACAATTACTATTTAACATAGTACTGGAAGTCTTGCCTCAGCAATCAGACAACAAAAATAAATAAAAGGCATCCAAATTAGCAATGAAGAAGTTAAACTTCCACTATTTGCAGACAACATAATACTCTATATAGAAAACCTGAAGGGCTCCACCCAAAAGTTGCTAGAACTCATACATGAATTCAGCAAAATCTCAGGATATAAAATCAACGTACAGAAATCTTTTGTATTTCCCTACAAGTAGAAAAAGAAATCAAGAAACTGATTCCATTTACAGTTGCACCAAAAACCATAGGATACCTAAGAATGAACCTAAACAAAGAGGTAAAAGATCTGTACTATGAAAACTGTAGAACAGTTATGAAGGACATTGAGGAAGACACAAAGAAATGGAAGGACATTCCACGCTCATGGATTGGAAGAACAAACATTATTGAAATGCCTATACTATCCAAAGCAATATACACATTTAATGAAATCCCTATCAAAATACCACCAGCATTTTCCCCAGAGCTAGAATAAATAATCCTAAAATTTGTATGGAACCACAAAAGACCCTGAATAGTCAAAGCAATCCTGAAAAAGAAAAGCAAAGTGGGAGGCATCATAATTCTGGACTTCAAGCTATATTACAGAGCTGAAATTATCAAGACATTATGGTTCTGGTACAAAAACAGATGCATAGATCAATGGAACAGAATACAGAATCTAGAAATGGTCCCTCAACTCTATGGTCAACTAATCTTTGATAAATCAAGAAAGAATATCCAATGGAGAAAGGACAGTCTCTTCAAAAAGTGGTGTTGGGAAAATTGGACTGCCACATGTAGAAGAATGAAACTGGACCATTTTCTTACACATACACAAAGATAAACTCTAAATGGATGAAATACTTAAACGTGAGACAGGGAACCAAAATCCTAGAGGAGAAAACAGGCAGCAACCTCTTTGACCATGGCCATAGCAACTTCTTACTAGACACGTCTCTGGATGAAAGGAAATCAAAAGCAAAAATGAACTATTGGGACTTCATCAAGATAACAATGTTATCTGCTCAGTGAAAGAAGCAATCAACAAATCTAAAAGGCATCCTAGGGAATAGGAAAAGATATTTGCAAAGATGACATATCTGAAAGAGGGTTAGTATCCAAAATCTATAAAGAACTTATCAAACCACCATCCAAAAAACAAATAATCCAATCAAGAAATGGGCAGAAGTCATGAACAGACATTTTTCCAAAGAAGACATCCAGGTGGCTAATAGACACAGGAAAAGATACTCAACATCACTCATAAATCAAAACCTCAGTGAGATACCACCTCACACCTTTGGAATGTCTAAAATTAACAGCACAGGGAAGAACAGATGTTGGTGAGGATGTGGAGAAAATGGAATCCTTTTGCACTGTTTGTGGGAATGCAAACTGGTGCAGCCACTCTGGAAAAATTTAAAAATAGAACTACGCTATGATCCAGCAATTGCACTACTAGGTGTTTACCCAAAGGATACAAAAACACAGAATCAAAAGGATACATGCACCTGAATGTTAATAGCACCATTATGAACAATAGCCAAACTATAGAAAGAGCCCAAATATCCATCGACTGATGAATGGATAAAGAAGATGTGGTATATATACACAATAGAATATTACTCAGCCATCAAAAAGAATGAAATTTTGCCTTTTGCAGCAATGTGTGTGGAGCTAGATGGTATTATGCTAAGTGAAATAAGTCAGTCAGAAAAAGACAAATACCATATGATTTCATTCATATGTGAAATTTAAGAAACAATACAGATGAATATATGGGAAGGGAGGGGAAAGAGAGAGAAGGAAACAAACCATAAGAGACTCCTAAAGATAGAGAATGAATTGAGGGTTGATGGAGAGAGGTGGGGGGGGGATGGGCTAGATGGGTGATGGATATTAAGTAGGACATTTGTGTTGAGCACTGGGTGTTGTATGTAAGTGATGAATCACTGAATTCTACTCCTGAAACCAGTATTGTGCTGTATATTAACTAACTAGAATTTAAATAAAAATTTGAAGAAGAAAAAAAGTTTATCATGGCACTAAACTCAAGGTGAGCTGAGAGTGTAGAGATCCTAGAAGCAGACCACATACACTGTGCTTACCTCCAGCTAAACGTTTATTTAGAGCATTAAATACTTCATGTAGGAAGGTTCTCAAAAATTCAATATAACTTGTAATTTCTCTGGCAAAAAAACCCCTCAAAATATATATTTTACTGATAGTTGGCCTGAAGTATTTTTACATATAAAAGATTAATTTTTTTCTCTGAACACAAATTTCTAGAGCCCTCTATTAATCATCATAAACTTTCTCCTAGTGTTCAATAATCTTTTTAGAAAGAAGAGAGAAAATGGTTATTTTCCCTCTATAGAATATAGGTGAATCTTTGGTATAAATCATGTGAACTTATATTGAATAATTAGGTTGTTTATTAATTCTAAGAGTGTTCAGCTCAAACCATTTTTATGTGCATTGTAATTTGTCTCGAAGACTTCGTAGTAGCATTCTACTGTTCTTTTTCTATTTCCAGAGCGGAAACCTTCAGATATTTGTTCTTTTGTATTAACTTTGTTTCATTATATTTACCCTTAATATTTCAAGACTTTCTCCACAACAGAAAGGCTAGGCAATACACTATAATATCTGACCCAGTGTATCTTGTACACTTGGCCTGAAGACGTATTTAGTTCTAATCACTCTTTCTCTTCCTTTGGCTACTATCACACTTACCTCTTTTGGTTCCTTCCTTAACTGCTGGACTGGATGACCACTCTTTATTCTTTTAGTCCCTAAATGTTAATATTCACTTCAATTCTATCCCATGGTTTCAACTATTTTCTACCTAGATATTTTTCCTGAGCTATAAATCCTATTTAAACATACTTTATGCTATCAACATCTTGGTCTGGATGCACACAAAGTGCCGCATATTTCAACATATCCAAATGTGAACTTCTGTTTCCCCCTAAATTGCCCTGCATGATCATCATGCAACATTATGAAGCTAGAACACTTAGCATTTTCTGTGATCTGCCATTTTCATTGCTATTGCTACTGCCCTAATTTATGACCCATTTTATCTTTACTGATGTCACAAATAAAGTTAGAAAAGACCTTATTTAATATAGAAGTTTGATTCACTAAAATAAAACAATAAAGACTGAACACTATAATAAAGGGTTAGAGATGACATATTACACATTTTAATGAGCAATAATGAGATTTGTAAAATCATTCGATTTTTATTTTTTAAAATATTTTTTAAAGATTTTATTTGTTTATTTGACAGAGAGAGCACAAGCAGGGGGAGCAGGAGAGGGAGAAACAGACTCCCTGCTGAACAAGGAGCCCCATATGGGGCTTGATCCTGGGACCCCGGGCTCATGACGTGAGCTGAAGGCAGATGCTTAACCGACTGAGCCACCCAGGTGGCCCAAATCATTCCATTTTTAATCACTTGATCATTAGAAACTTCTTAGTCTTTCTGTTTCCCTCAGTTTCAGTGTCATGACTACATTTATTTTGCTTTTTTGTAGATAATATTTATACTAAGAGGTCTTTTTCTGTATATGATCCTGTGTCAAATTCTGATGTTCTGACTTGTGATTATTGACTTCCACTCTTCCACCATGTCAGTGTCAATGTGATCCTGGTGAGATGGTCTTAAAGTATATTGGAAGAACCCTTCATGTGTCAGCAAGCTCTCTTCTCATACAACTGAAGTAGTAAGATTTGAAGCAGAAGCTTCTTTACCTGCTCTACCATTTGTTTTGCTCCTTTTTTGTATTTCTGTTTCTAGCTCTCTCTTTCTAGTTATTCTCAACAGTAACAACTTAGAGTACAATCAAAATCCATTTTAGCAACAGGAAGAATAGTAATATGTTTTAATATACTAAAATTTCACGTAAAAAGAATTTGAATTTGGGAATGCATTGCCGTATTTCACAGGGCTTTGGTTGTCAACCCAATTTTCATATGATTATGCCTATGACATTATAAAATTAAAGTGCCAGTACTCTATTAGAAACAAATTGTTAAATGCCTAATTCACCCCTCTCTTGTTTCCTTTCTTCTCTGTCTCCTCTTCTACCTTATTATTTCTTTGTTGAAGGGCAGAATGATACACCTCATTTTATTTTTTTTCCAGAGAAGGGGGTCTCAAGATATCAATACCAACATTGGCAGGTAAATTTTGAATAGGCATATAAATATAAGGGAGCCAATATATGTGTCAATGTTGTCCTGAAAAATGGTATTACTAAGATATACCCAAATCTATGTCTGAGCTTTGTTTCCTCAACTAAAGCTAAACTCCTTGGGATCTCACAATATTTTTGTCTGTCCTACCACATGGAATATAGCATTGTAGAATATAGGAGTTTCATAAATATTTGTTGATACATTATCTAACTTCCCTGGGAGTTTTATAAAATTCTGCGTATCTGTAAGAAACAACTTGGTTCTAATTGGGGAGGGGAAGCCCTGAATTTATCTGTTGCTTATCTATGATTTACATAATTTTGTAATTTACTTCACAGTCATTTACTCTAAAAAGTCATTCACTAATGGAGTAATTCTAGTGAGGGAGAAAATTAGAACTTAATCATAAAATAGTGTTATTCATTTATTGGAAATCTAAAGAAGCTGGTGTAATGGGTTTCAAATTAGTCCTATTCATTAATTTATAGCCACTGTATTATTACCTAGCCCACTGAAAATCTTAAATTTTTATAATTAGGGGTACCTGGGTGGCTCAGTCAGTTAAGCACCTGACTCTTGATTTTGGCTCAGGTCATGGTCTCAGGGTTTTGAGATCAAGTACCCCAGCCTCCCTCCCTTTCCATCCCTGGCCCCCACTCTGCCCTGCATGCTCCAAGCTCAGCGGGAAGTCTGCTTGGGATTCTCTCTCTCTACCCCTCTCCCTCTGCTCCTCCCCCTGTTAGCATGCTTGCTCTGTCTAAATAAATAAATAAATAAATGAAATCTTTTAAAAAGTTTATAATTAATTATATAATTCCCTTTCCCATTCTATACTCAAGACCTAATTTGAAGAAAAGAAACATTTATATCATGTTTGTTAGGTTTTTTTTATTACTTAGCTCAAATACCAAGAATACTCAGTTGTACTTTTTTTCTTGCAATAAGGAAAAAAACCCTCATATTTTGATTGTAGTGATTAACTTTGGTGATTCCAAAGTAATGTGGTATATATGTAACAAAAATTAATGTTGTAATCTTTAGGGGATATAACTGTATGTGCCTTAAATCTTAGAACACTTGGTTCATGACAAAGCAGTATTTTTGGTAGTGATAGAATAAGCATTTCTCATTTCTGGAATTAAATGTGTTCCTGCAAAGCTTCCTGTAAATAAAAAATATGTTAAATATACTACAGGGGGCCAAATATTTCAGAAAAATGTAGAGTGAAATAGTTTTTGAAATATAACCATTGTCACTTTTCTGAAAAGAAATACCAGGCATTAATTTTGGTGCCTGATGCTTTGTTTTTTGTTTTTGTATTGACATGTAATTTAGTTACAATGAAATTCATTAATCATGGTATATAATTTGATTAATTTTGACAAGTGTATACTATATTACTACCACCACATTCAAGATATAGAACATTCCTGTGGCACCTGGGTGGTTCAGTCAGTTAAGTGTCAGCCTCTTGATTTCAGCTCAGGTCATGGTCTTGGACCATGGGACTGAGTCCTTTGTTAGGCTCCATGCTTATGGCAGAGTCTGCTTGTCCCTCTCCCTCTGTTCCTCTCCCCACTCTCTCTCTCAAATAAATAAATAAATCTTTAAAAAAAGATCTAGAACATTTCAGATCTATCATCTGAAAGAGTTTCTTTATGTACATTTGCAGCCAATCCTCTTAGTACCAGACTCTAAGCATTCTTTGAGGTTTGCTTTCACTGTAGTTCAGCACTTTTTAGATTTTCATATGAAATAGAATCATAGTGTACATTTCTTTGGGTCTTGGCTTTATTCATTTAGTATAATGTTTTTGAAATTCACATATTTATTAGTTGTCCATTCTTTTTATTGCCAAGTAGCATTGCTTTTTATGGATATAGCATAATTTGGTTTTGTGTGGACATAAATTTTCAACATCCTTGGGTAAATACCAAGGAGCACTATTGCTGGATCATATGGTAAGAACATGTTTACTTTTATAAGAAACTGCCAAACTGTCTTCCAAAGTGTCTGTACCGTTTTGCATTCCCACCAGCAAGGAATGAAAATTCCTGTTTGTTCCGCTTCCTTCTCAGCATTTGGTGTTGTCAGTCTTTTGGATTTTGGCCATTCAGTAGGTATGTAGTGGTTTCTCATTTCTTTATTTTAATGAAATCAGCTTATTCTTTTTCATGGACTATGCCTTGGTGTGTGTGCATGTGTGTGTGTGTGTGTGTTTTAAGTTACCATCAAAACCTAGGTCATTTAGAATTTCTCCTGAATTATCTTCTAGGAGTTTTATAGTTTTATGTTTTACATTTAGGTCTTTGATCCATTTTGAGTTAATTTTTGTGAAGGGTATAAAGTTTGCGTTGAGATTCATTTTTTTTGCATGTTGATGTCCAGTTGTTCCAGCACCATCTGTTGAAGAGACTGTCTTTGTCCCACTCTGTTGCATTTGCTCCTGTATCAAGGATCAGTTGACTGTATTTATGTGGGTCTATTTCTGTGCTTTCTATTCTATTCCATTCTATTTGTCTGTTCTTCCATGGATACTATACTGTCTTCTTTACTGTAACTTTATAGTGATTCTTAAAGTAATATCAGTTCTCCAACTTTGTTCTTCTCTTTCAATATTCTGTTAATTATTCTGGGTCTTTTGCTTTTCTATCTAAACTATAGAATCAGTTTGTTGATATCCACAGGTAGTTTGATGGAATTTTGATTTGAATTATGTTAAATCTGTAGATCAAGTTAGGAAGAACAGACATCTTGATTGTATTGAGTCTTCCTGTCCATGAACATAGACTATTTCTCTTTTATTTAGTTTTTCTTCAATTTTTTTCATCAGAATTTTGCATTTTTTCTCATATAGGTCTTGTACATATTTGATTAGATCATTATATCTGAGTATTTCATTTTGGGGGATGCTAATGTAAATGGTATATGTGATTTTACTTTCAAAATCCACTGTTTATTGCTGGTATATAGGAAAGCAGTTAACTTTTATATATTAACCTTGTATCCTGCAACCTTGCCATAATCATTATCAGTTCTAGAAGTTTTTTGTGAGTTTTTTTGGATTTTCCACATAGATAATCATGCCATTTTCAAACAAGGGCAGTTTTGATTCTTTCTTCTTAATCTATGTACCTTTTCTTTCCTATTTGCATTAGCAAGGACTTCTAGTACGATGTTGAAAAGCAGTGATATAAAGGTCATTCTTGCCTTGTTTATTATCTTAGTGGGCAAATTTTGAGTTTCTCACCATTAAGTGTGTTAGCTGTAGCTTTTTTGTAACTATTCCTTATCAAGCTGAGGAAGTTTTCTTCCATCTCTTGTTTTTTAGAGTTTTTATCATTAGTGGAAGTTGGATTTTATTAAATGTATTTTCTGCATCTATTGATGCATTCGTTTTTCTTCATTAGCCTATTAATGTGATGGATCACATTAGTTGATTTTTGAATGTTGAACTGGCCTTGCCTGGGATAAATTCTGCTCGGTTATGGTGTATAATTCTTTTTATACTTTTTTGCATTTGGTTTGCTAATATTTTGTTGAGGATTTTTGTGACTATGTTCATGACATTATTGGTCTTTAGTTTTTTTGTTCTCTTTTTGTCTGGTTTTGGTGTCAGAACAATGCTGGTCTCATAGAATTAGTTAGATGTATTCTCTCTTCTTCTGTCTTCTAAAAGAAATTGTAGGAAATTAGTATGATTTCTTCCTAAATATTTGGGAGAATTCACCAATGAACCTATCTGAGCCTAGTCCTTTCTGTTTTGGAAGACTATTATCAATTCAATTTCTTTAATAAATATGTCTATTCCAATAGTCTATTTCTTTTTTGGTGAGTTTTGGCTAGTTGTGTCTTTTGAAGAATTGGTCCATTTTATCTAGGTTATCAAATTTGTGGGCAGAGAGTTGTTCATAATATTCCATGTTTATCCTTTTAATGTTTGTGGGATCTGTAGTGATGTCACCTTTCATATATGATATTAGTAATTTTTGTTCTTTTAAAAAATTTTGTTAACCTCACCAGAAGCTATCAGTTTTATTGATTTTTTTCAAAGAGCCAACTTTTAATTTTGTTGATTTTTCTATAGATTTCCTCTTTTAATATCCGTTGGTTTCTGTACCAATCTTTATTGTATCTTTTCTTTTGCTTATTTGGCTTTCTCTTGCTCTTCTTTTTCTAGTTTTCTAAGATGGAAGCTTAGATGATTTATTTTAGCTCTTTCTTCTTTTCTAATGTGTATATTCAATGGTATAATTTACCCACTGCTTTCACTGAATCCTTGAAATTTTGATAAGTTGTATTTTCATTTACATTTAGTTCAAAGTATTTTGAAATGTCTCAAGATTTCTTCTTTGATCTATAGATTATTTAGAAATGTGTTGTTTAATCTCCAAATATTTGGGGGATTTTCCAGCTATTTTTTCTGTTATTGATTTCTAGTTTGGTACCACTGTGATCTGAGAGCAGACATTTGTGATTTCTATTCTCTTAAATTTGTTAAAGTATGTTTTATGGCTTAGAATGTGTGGCCTGTTTTGGCGAATGCCCATGTGAGCTTGAGAAAAATGTGTTTTTGTTGTTGTTGCATGAAGTTGTTTGTAGATGTCTGGTATATCCAGTTGATTGATAGTATTGTTGAGTTCAACAGTCTCCTTACTGATTTGCTGCCTTTTGGATCTGTCCATTTCTGATAGACAGTGTTGTGAAGTCTCCATCTGTAATAGTGGATTCATCTATTTCTCCCTGTAGTTCTATCAGTTTTTACCTCATATATTTTAACTCTGTATTTTTAGGTGCATACACAATAAAGATTGTTAGGTCTCTTTGGAGAATTGACCCCTTTATCATTATGTAATGTTTTTCTTTATCCCTGATAATTTTGCTTGCTCTGAAGAGGTTTTCTTTTTATTTTATTTTCTCAGTGAAATAATAAACATGGCTATTTATTGAGACTGATATGGGAAATGGTGTGCTGGAGGAGAAAGAAGATAATCTGAAAGTCACCTCGGAGAGTGGAAAATAATTTTTCTCCCAACCATGTTAAGCTGCTTTGTTTGGTTTTAGTCAGAGAGTTAGATTTGGTCAGGATAGGGATTTTTCAGGTAAGTACAATAAGGAAAAAAGAGAATGATTGTGACAAGTGAACATCACTATAAGTTATAAATTCTAAATTATTCCTGGCTATAGGAAAATATGAAGTTTTATTTTATGAGACTAGTATAATGCTGACATCTAAACCCAATTAATATTGTGCCAAAATTTTTTAAAAAATGAACTCTCTCCCATGAATACATATGTCTAGATACAATATTATATAAGAGAATACAGTAGTTTTATCAAAGGATAATGCCTATAACCTGAGTAGAATCTATTCTAGGAATAGAAGGGTAGTTAAATATCAGAAAATCAATCAATATAATTCATTGCATCAATAAATTAAGTCTCAAAAAAGCTATATTGGTATACCAATAGGTAATGAAAATGTATTTGGGTCTAAATATATTTTCAATATCTATTATGATTTACTAAGATTCCACTCTTTTAAAAAATTTTTATTTGAGTACAGTTCACATACAATGTTACTTGAGTTTCAGGTGTACAACATACTGATTTAACATCTCTGTATATACATTATGCTATGCTCACCACAAGTGTAGCTACCATCTGTCATAATACACTATTATAATACCACTGACTATATTCCCCATGCTGAACCTTTCATTCTTCTGACTTGCTTATTCCATAACTGGAAGCCTATAACTCTACTCCTGTTCACACATTTTGCCCATCTCCCCACCCCCCTTTTGGCAACCATCAGTTTGGTCTCTGCATTTACAGGTCTGATTCTTGTTTGTTTATTCTTTGTTTTGTTTTATAGAGTGCACATATAAGTGAAATCATATGGTATTTGTCTTTCTCAGTTTGACTTATTTCACTTAGCATAATATCCTCTAGGTCCATCCATGTTGTTGCAGATGGCAAGATCTCATCCTTTTTTATGGCCGAGTAATATTCCATTCTGTGTGTGTGTGTGTGTGTGTGTGTGTGTGTGTGTGTGTGTGTGTGTATGCTACGCGCTATATCTTTATCCATTCATCTATCAGTAGACACTTGGGTTGCTTCCCTATCTTGGCTATTGTGAATAATTCTGTATTAAACATAAGGATGCATATATTTTTTTGTATTAGTATTTTCATTTTCTTTGGGTAAATACCCAGTAGTAGAATTACTGGATCATATGATATTTCTATTTTTAGTTTCTTGAGGAACATCTATATTGTTTTTCACAGTGTTTTTCACATTCCCACCAACAGTGCATAAGGATTCCTTTTTCTCCATATCCTCACCAATACTTGTTATTCTTTGTCTTTTTTATTCCAGCCATTCTGACAGGTGTAGGGTGACATATCATTGTGGTTTTAATTTGCATTTCCCTGATGATGATTCAGCATCTTTTCATGTCTCTGTTTGTCATCTGTATGTCTTCTTTGGAAAAATGTCTATTCAGCCCTCTGCTCATTTTTTTTAAACAGGATTATTTGTTTTTTTGGTGCTGAGTGGTGTAAGTTCTTTTTATCTTTTGGATGTTAACCCCTTATTGGCATTATTTATAAATATCTTCTCCCCTTCAGTAGGTTGTCTTTTCATTTTGTTGATTGCCAAGAATGGCCAATAATCCCTGTACCGACAGATGAAAGATTACTCCAAAATTGCTGTGAAAGAGAGGAGAAGGCAAGGGGGTCAACACTCAGAAATGAAGACCCTTTGCTCTTCTTTGCTCCCACTTTTATTGGTCCTTCAGGATAATCACAAATCCTTATCATTGGTTCTCAAACACATGATGTGTGACAAGGGGTCTTACTGAAACTAGGAAGATCTGTTTATGGGAAAGATACGATATGCTAATCTGTGTGTTCTACGAGTTCTGCTAAACATAGCCTAAGGGACAATGCATACATCTCTTAGATCACAGGGTGGCTGTTTGGGCTAAGAAAACTTCAGGGAAGGCAACTCCCTTCAGCATTCCAATGGCAGAGTGGTCATGCAGGCCTCAGCATTCCAAAGGCCTACCCCTTCTCTGAAACCTTCCCTTGCAGCGGCCTCTGTGTTACAGCGTTACATTTTAGCAAACCAGGTATTATGGCTGATTTCACAGTCTGCATTAACCCCAACAGTTGATGGTTTCCTTTGCTGTGCAAAAGTTTTTTATTTTGATGTAGTCCCAATGGTTTATTTTTGTTTTTGTTACCTTTGCCTCAGGACACATATCTAGAGAAATGTTTCTATGGCTAATGTCAGAGAAGTTACTAGCTGTGTTCTCTTCTAGGACTTTTATGGTTTCAGGTTCAACAATTAGGTCTTTAGTCCATTTTGAGTTTGTTTTTGTGTATGGTGTAAGAAAGTGGTCCAGGTTTATTCTTCTGCATGTAGCTGTCCAGTTTACCCAGCACTATTTATTGAAGATATTGTTTTTTCCGCATTATATATTCTTGTCTCCTTTTTTATAGATTAATTGACCACATAAGTGTGGGTTTATTTCTGACCTCTCTATTCTGTTTCATTGATCTCTGTGTCTGTGTTTGTGTCAGTACCATACTATTTTGATTACCACAGCTTTGTAATATATCCTGAGATCTGGAATTGTAATATCTCCAATCTTGTTAATTTTTTTCAAGATGGCTTTGGCTATTTGGTGTGTTTTCTGATTCCATACAAATTTAATATTTGTTCTAGTTATGTGAAGAATGCTATTGGTATTTTGATAGAGATTGCATTGAGTCTGTAGATTGCTTTGGGTACTATGGACATTTTAACAGTATTAATTCTTCTAATCCATGAGCATGGAATATCTTTCCATTTGTTTGTGTCACCTTCAATTTCTTTCATCAGTGTTATATAGTTTTCAGAGTATAGATCTTTCATCTCCTTGGTTAAATTTATTCCTTGGTACTTTATTCTTTTTGGTGCAATTGTAAATGGGATTGTTTTCTGTTGTTGTTTCTGTAAATGGGATTTCTCTTTCTGTTGCTTTGTTCTTAGTGTATAGAAACACTACTGATTTCTGGGCATTAAATTTAGTATCCTGCAACTTTACTGAATTCATTTATCATTTCTAGTAGTTTTTTTTGGTGGAGTTTTTAGGTTTTCTATGTATATATATTACCATGTCATCTGCAAATAGTGACAGTTTAACTTCATCCTTCCCAGTATGGATGCCTCTTATTTCTTTTTCTTATGTGATTGCTGTGGTGAAGATTTAATACTATATTGAATAAAAGTGGAGAGAGTGGACATCCTTGTCTTGTTCTTGATTTTAGAGGAAAAACTCTTCAGTTTTTTACCATTGAATATGATGTTAGCTGTGGGTTTTCATATATGGACTTTATTATATTGAAGTTTATTACCTCTAAACCCCCTTTGTTGAAAGGTTTTATCATGAATGGATGTTGAATTTTGTAAGACTTCTCTTATGGGAATTTTAACAAGTAGCCTTGATTTGCTTAGTACCATGTTCTCTCTATATATATTTAAGGAAATCTATTTGCTGTCTAAAAAGTTTTATCTGATCAATTTCCTTATCGATAAAATGGAGATTATAATAATGAGTGGAGATAATATGCCTAACTTATGTTATGACTTCAATGATATAGCATGTTCAAAATATGCTGTAAGAATTAAAGTATGATACATAATATATATTTGATATATTAAAATGTAATTATTTGTATAAATTAAAATTTTATACAAGTCTATAATTCCTATTATTATCACAGATATGGGAATTTTTATAATGGATAAAAATAATTATATATATCTATAGTTATCTGGGATGTATACTCTTACCACCTGAATTTTACCAATTTAATGTTACCTCAAAATCATATTACAGTATGAAATTTTATGTTTATTTTACTAGCCTGAAGTAGTTTCCTTGTTGAATAAGCCTACAAGTACCTAGAATGCAACACTTCAAACTTTGTACACTGTGGTTGAAACTGAAATTTTTAAGCATTAGAGATTTTAACTATTGAATTTAACTGAATTATACATTAGAATTATAAAATTGATTTGAATTATAAAATTGTGTGATGTATTTGAATTATCAGGGTTTTCTTTAGGGCCTATCTGCTGAGTGCCCACTGAATTGCCTGGTATGAGGTCAATTTCATGTCGTTTCAGAAAATTTTAGAAAAATGTAGTATGGAAGACAGAACATATATATTTGGAAACTTCAGCTCTTATGTAATAAGTAGCATTTATTTTCAACTTTTAGTAAAATTCCATTAACATTTTTTATTTGATTTTTATTCAAGATTATTTTAATCTAATTGCTGAAAATTTTTATGATTGCTTATTAATATTGAAAATAAGAATACTTGTGGGGCACCTGGGTGGCACAGAGGGTTGAGTGTCTGACTCTTGGTTTCAGCTCAGGTTATGATCCCATGGTCGTGGGATCAATCCCTGAGGCCTCTGTGCTCAGTGTGGAGTCTACTTAAGATTCTCTCTATCCCTCTGTCCCTTCAACTTGTGCTCTCTCTCTCTGTGAAATAAATAAATAAATCTTTAAAAAAATTGTAATACTTGATTCCTAAACCTTAGAATAACTGTAAGGGGCCTTTTACAGAGAGAGAAACTGAGATCCAAAGAGGTTAAAGTGCTCAGTTCATAGAGCTAGGTAGTGGCAAATCTAATATAAGAATCTAATTTTCCTGATTGTCATTTCATTTCATTCTATTTTACTTTACACCACATTCTTCTCAAATTCATCATGTTCCCTAAAGACTGGGCTCCACATGAATATTATGCATATTTGGATTTAATTTGCTTGTTTCTTTTTGGGGGTGGTCTAGAGAGCTAGATAAATGCTGTGAAAATTCAGCTTTCACGGGCTATTAGACTAACTCCTAATTCACACGTGAAATGATCATGTTCCTTTGAAAAAATCATTTTCTTAGTGATGGTATTCCACAATGTTGGATCAAATCGTTTCAAATAAATGAGACCTCAAAAATCAAGAAGACCTTCAAATGTATACAAAGATATGAAACATGCTTGTGTAGTATATTTGGTCCCTTCTGTGTTTCCTCATCACAGCATCCTCAAATGTTGATTTGAGACTTAGTTAGAAATAATACCACTCTGTACAGACTGAATACCTGAGTCAGACAGTACCTTCTCTTATTGTGAGTCTGACTTATCTGTTAATCATTATAAATACAGAACAGGATTGTTTTTGACCAAAATTTAAATAGCATAGGTGACACCAGTTGTTGAGTCTTTAAGGTCTTTTTTAAGGGTTGGGGAGGAAGAAAGGTGTGGTTAAGCTAGATTTTAAAAACATATCATAACTCACATGCAGTATTTTCAAAAAAGACATTTAGAAAGTTGAGATTTATAATTATAATAACTTACTATTATATTATAAAGTCTTCATCACCTAAAAGTCTGTATAATGGGCAGAAGAGCTGTTTTGTACCTTAGTAGTAAACCTAAATTTCTTAAAAATCTCTTAAAATATAAATTTAGTTTGCAATGCTGTATGGGGTTTGCTTTTAAGGAAAGCCTCAGCAATTTTTAAAAATAAATTTGAGAACTACTTGGCAAGATGCCTAACAAGCTCTATTTTATCTTCTTTGAAAAATATGATTTTTATTCATATTTTGATAGATTTATTTGCCTAACATAAGCAGAAAAGAATTTAGATATATTATTAAGCCTGTATTAAAAATTGATTAGTAAACATCAAATGTTGGAGAGGTTGTGGAGAAAGGGGAACCCTCTTACACTGTTGGTGGGAATGCAAGTTGGTACAGCCACTTTGAAAAACAGTGTGGAGTTTCCTCAAAAAATTAAAAATGGAGCTACCCTATGACCCAGCAATTGCACTACTGAGTATTTACCCCAAAGACACAGATGTAGTGAAAAGAAGGGCCATATGCACCCCAATGTTCATAGCAGCAATATCCGCAATAGCCAAACTGTGGAAAGAGCTGAAATGCCCTCCAACAGATAAATGGATAAAGAAGATGTGGTCCATATATATAATGGAATACCACTCAGCCATCAGAAAGGATGGATACTCAACTTTTACATCAACATGGATGGGACTGGAGGAGATTATGCTAAGTGAAATAAGTTAAGCAGAGAAAGTCAATTATCATATGGTTTCACTTATTTGTGGAACATAAGGAATAGCAAGAAGGACATTAAGAGAAGGAAGGGAAGAATGAAGAGGGGGAAATTGAAGGGGGAGATGAACCATGAGAGACTATGGACTCTGAGAAACAAACTGAGGGTTTTAGAGGGGAGGGAGGTGGGGCGATGGGTTAGCCCGGTGAAGGGTATTAAGGAGGGAATGTATTGCATGGAGCACTGGGTGTTATTTGGAAACAATGAATCATGGAACACTACATAAAAAACTAATGATGTACTGTATGGTGACTAACATAACAATAAAATAAAATAAAATAAAAATAATAAAATAGATCAGTAAAGTATTATGCATTATATGTACTTTTATAATGTACATGCATGCATTTTTATAAAGCATATTAATATTCAATTTTGTTATTGAAAGTTCAAACATATACAGAAGTAGAGAATAATGAACTTTCATGTACAAATCACCCAGCTTCATCAGTGATCAACATTTTGCCAATCTTGTTTGATTTATCCTTTTTCTTTTTTTGAAGCAAACCCGACAACAATATTAATAATTACTAATTAATATCATTCATTATATGAATCATATTAAAATTTCCTTAATTGTGAGATAAGCAACATTTTTAATACAACAGGCTGAATCTTTATATGATCAGCTGAGCAAAAGATATTCAGAAAAGGGAAAATAGATCTGGGGCAGAGGGCTCATACCATTTCTGGCTCCTTGATAGACAACAGCAGAAGTAATGTTCAAGGTTTAATAATCCTTACTTTGTAATCCCTGCAAAAGCAATCTAACAATGGGTGTGTGTGTCATGTGTATTTGTGTCCTAACAGGGAATGATGATGGTAATGTCCTTATGAGAGGTTGAGCAACACACCCTGCAACATTGTTGCTGGATGGGGTTCCCTGGGAAGCCAACTCCCAACAATGACTAGGGTATGGGAGGCTTAAACAGAGTACTGTTGAGATCAGCACCTGTGGAAGGAAGGGAACTGAAAGAAAGGAGGCAGGATTGGACAGAGGGAGAAGTTGAGTTGGGAAATGGTCTTAACAGAGACCTCAGCCAACCCTCTGGAAAATTCTAATCAGGGATGATGGACCTTTTGATCAGTCAGTCACTGGGTGCTAGTCACCCTGGAATGGGATGGACAGTGGGTAAGAAGGCTCTCTTCAGCCAAGGCAGTCCCCACAGGGGCTAACAACAAATAGCTTTCCATCAGCAACACTATCAATAGCTTGGAGAATAGATCCTTACTCCCTGAAGTGGAATCTGGGCAGCATATCAGAGCATCCACTCCAAACATTTTTTAGCAGGAAAATTTGTTCCCATATTTTAGGTTTTTCCTAAGTAGGAAGTTATTAAATGCTTATATATACTAGGTACTTTACATACATTATCTTTAATCGTTACATCAACTCTGTAAGGTAGCTATTATTTTCAAGATAAGTAATCCAAGAGGGAAGGTAGCTTTTTCAAGGTTACACAGCTGGTAGACATGAAAGAATTGAGATTTCAACCAAATTCTGACTCCCAGCTCTTTCCTCCAGGCAGAACAGCTGCTAGCGGTACTACTCTGTAGGTGTACCTCTAACAAAAGCCCTCAGACAGCACATCCATTATTCCTTTACTTTTTGCTTTTATCTACCAGTTAGGTTAGCAATGTATGTTTTTAAAATTTAAAGTCATGTTTATTTAAAACCTTCCAAACCTATCTGAAATTCAAGTGAAACAACTCAAGGTTGAGTAGATTTCCTCAACAGGTTGGAACATGTTCCCTCTACTTCTTTAGAGCTTTATTGAAACCAGGAGATAAAAACAAACAAATAAAACCCTCCAAAAAACTAACCAAAGACATATTAAAGTCTCTGCGAGGATGATTTTTCTTTTGGATTTGTGCTGCTTTGGAGAAGAGATGCTAGATAATCAGTATGAATCATTGTAACCATTATTCCTAGCCTTTCAAGCTACTGAATGGGAGTAGGAGAAGCTGAGTTCTATTCACGAATCCTCCAGTATTCCTCCCTGAATGATCTAAGGAGAGCCACTTAGTCCACTGTGTGTTTTGGTTTTCTTACTTGAAAATGGCTGTAATGAGATCTACCTTTCCCTTACCTTATTTACTTATTTTTCTGCTAAAGACATTTGCTTGTTTAATAATAAGTAATAATTAAAAAATACGAAAGTATAAGTGTGTGTAGTCTTCCCCTCTCCCTGCTTTTTTTTTTTTTTCAATTCCAGGGTAGTTAACATACAATGTTCTATGGTTTCAGGTGTACAGTATAGTGATTCAACAGTTCTATATATTACTCAGTGCTCATTAAGATAATTCCCTTACTTTAAATGACAATTATATGAATAGATTAGATGCTTTATGAATGCTTTGAAGCAACTCCTTAAGAACATGATGTTTCTTAACACTTTCTGTTAGCCAATCAAATTTAAGTACGCTACTAATTTTCTTAAAGAATATACAAATCTGTAGAAATATATTGCAAATAAAACTTTATAAGCAAACTCACTAATATTACTGAACATTTTGTCAGCAGCCAAATGAACTGAGTGAGTTTAAATATTAGAAAGGCATTAGGAAGGTATGGTAAACAGAATAACGGCCCTCAAAGATGTCCATATCTTAATTCTCAAAACCCATGAAATACTACCTTACATGACAAAAAGGGGCTTTCTAGATATGATTAAGCTAAGGATTTTGAGATGGGAAAATCCTGGGTTATCTAGGTGGGCCCAGTGTAATCACAAATATCCTTATAAGATGGAGATAGGAATATCAGAATTCGAGAGAGATTTGAGAATGCTATGCTGCTGGGTTTGAAGGTAGAGGAAGGGACTGTGAGCCAAGGGGTGCAGTTCATTTTTAGAAGCTAGAAAGGCAAGACAATAGATTCGTCTGGAGGCTGCAGAAGGAATGCAGCACTAATGACACTTTCAATTTGGTCCAGTGAGACTTCTGACTTTTAGAACTATAAATAATAAATTTGTGTTTTTTAAAGCCAATAAATTGTGGTAAGTTGTCACAGGAGCAGTAGGAGAGTAAGGCAACAGGACTGTCATCTCATTTAACTTGTGGATCTTGGTCTATATGAAATAGATTGTTCTTGTTGTCAAGACTGAGAACCACAACTGGAAGGTGGGAGGCTAGGGTGTGTGTGCCTCAGGTTGCCTTTAAAGTCTTCTGTCCTTTTCCAGATTAAGGGAAATCTCAGGTGATAAGCTCTTTCCTAGAAGGTTTGTCTGATTACCATTTCTTGATGAGTTAAAGTGTAAGGAATGAGCAGTTATGTTCCTCTAATAATTACTTAGGAAAGCCTTCCCATTGAGGTTTCTGTTCCACTAAGACCTCAAGATGATTGGCTCTCTTTAGTGTGTCATTGTCTTGGTCCTGATGCCTTTGTCTATCCTGAGTATATGATGGAGACCTCTCTTCCTCTTCTGAATGTCTCCTATTGCTTCATATTGAGAAACTTTTAGAAACCTCTTTATCCTCTTTCTTTGGATCAGTTCTACTACCAACATTCTCTGCTCCTAAACCAAGGCTGTTTAGCATCACTTGGAAAAGTCATACAACCATAAAGATGTATTTAAGGAAAACTTTATGATCTATAAGTAGATATGTGTTTGTGTATATATGTGTATGAATGTCATGATGGGGAAGTGGGGAGTGACATAATAATTTTCTTCCTAACTCAAAGGGATATGTACATATAAAGTGATTTTCAGATATAACTAAGGCCCCTAATCAGTTTACTTTAAGTTAATCAAGGAAGATTTTACTGGATGAGTTTGACCTAACCACATGAGCTCTTTAAAGAGAGGTGTTCTGCTGGCCTAGAAGAAAGCAAAGACTCATGTTGCAAATTGCCTATGACTAGGAGAGAGGCATCTGTAGAAACTGAAAGCCTTAGTCCTAGAGTTGCAAGAAACCAAATTCTTCAGTTACTTGAGTGAGCTTAGAAGAGAACCCTAAGCTCTAGATGAGAATCATGGAACTATAGCCCAGTCGATACTTTGAATGCAGTATTGGAGGGGCAGAGCAGAGGACTGATCTAAGCCATGCCCAGACTCCTAAGTCACAAAAACTGGAAGAAAATAACCGAGTGTTGTTTTAAGGCATGAAGTTTGTTGTAATTTGTTATGTAGTAATAGAAAAGTAGTACAGATTTTGGTACCAAAAGAGGTGCACTGCTATAACATATACCTAAAATGTAGGAGTGGCTTTGGGACTGGGCAATAGAGAGAACCTATTGGAAAAAAAAAAAAATTGAGGAGCATAATGGAGAAAGTATGAATCACTTTGAACACTCTTAGAAACCTGGACTTTGAGAACACTGCCTTGAAGGGCTCAGAAGTGAGGAGTGTGTTATTAGAAACTGGAAGAAGAGGGATCCTTGTTATGCACTGGCAGAAATATTAATGAAATTGTATAAGATGTGAAATATTGTGAAATATGAATTTGCATATATAGCTGAGGAGATTTCCAAGCAAGGTTTCAAAGATGCCGCCTGATTTCCTCTTGCTGCTTATAATAACATGTAAGTGGAGAAAGATAAATTAAAGGAAGAGATGTTAAACAAAAGTGAACTTGGACTGAATGATTTTGAAAATTCTCTGCCTCTCCAGATGGCAAAGATGCTAAAATTCAGAAATGGCTGCCAAAAGTATGGCATTGAGAAATAGTTGAGTGTGTGACCGTACAGTTTTTTGCTAAAACCTCAGAAAGATCAAAATGTCAGAGTGTTGAGTCACACAAAGACCTCTTTCAAGAGATTAAGGGTGTTTCTCACTGATCTTTGAGATCAAACCTTAGGACCCCTAGAGTCTTAAGGGGTTCTCTGTCTTTCAGCCATCTCTGCAGGAGGCCAAGACAAAGAAAAGGAATAATCTTTTTTTTAAAGATTTTATTTATTTATTTGAGAGAGTGAGTGAGCAAGCGGGCAAGAGAGCACAAGTAGGGGGAGCAGCAGAGGGTGAGGGAGAAGCAGGGTCCTCGCTGCACAGGGAGCCCCACGCGAGGCTTGATCCCAAGATCCTGGGATCATGACTTGAGCTGAAGGCAGATGCTTAACTGACTGAGCCATTCAGGTACCCCGAAAAGGAATAATCTTGAAAATATTTGTGGATATGGCTTTTCTCTACTAGAGTAAAGCCCTGTGAAATCCATGGAAGACTCACAAAGATCTTTAGAAATTTATATCAGCAAGAACATTGCTAGCTTAGTCTGAAAGGGACAGAGAGGCTGTTGAATCCCCAAAATTCTACTGGCAGGAAGCAGGCTGATAAAACTATGGTACAACAATCATGTGCTACCTTTCATAAAAAAGGAAACATGACCCAGAGGCTGAACCAAGAAGGATAGAGACTTCAGAGAATGGAGGGGAGAGCCAAGGAGGATTATTCGCCTAATCGAGAAACCTGAAACCTAATCAAGAAACTGAAACCTAATCAAGAAACTCCCATTTGTCCACTGGATTTCAGAACTGCTTTGGAACAGTGACTCCTTTTTACCTTACATTCCACTCCCCTAACACCCCCACCCTTTTGAACTGCAGTGTTGATAGCTGTTATCCTATACCTATCCTACCATTATTTGTTGGGAGGGTGGGGTGAAGATAACATGTCTCTTTAGTTCCACAGGTCCATAGAGGAAGAAGAATTGTGCTCTAGGGGCTGAAAATATTGGATTATACCCAGAAGCTTCATTCCCTACCTGATTCAGATGATATGGTTCTGTACTTAGAGCTGATGAGACTTTGGACTTTTAGCTGATCTGTCTTATTTACCATAATGTGCTCAATTCCTTACACAGAGTGGCTGGTGAATAGCACCTTATGGAATATGTATAATTCTTTCTGAGCATTATTAGCTTGAATCAGTACCTATCATTCTGACCAATTTTGGAACAATAGGGTGATTAATTTTTATGATTCCTTGAGAATTAGAGTCGGAATACTAGATAATGGTTAATTCACCCAAGTAAATGCCAACCTAAGAAAACTTGATTGGGCTTTCACGTATATTTCTTCAGGAGATACAACTCTTCTGTTTTGCTGCACACCTTCTTTAAACTTCTACAATTATATTTTCTTTACCTGAAATCCCACAATTGATCTAGGAGGTAATTAGAGCCCAACCTGAGAGAAATACTGTGGTAGTATCAGAAGAGTTCTTGGCAAAAGCAGGATTAGGAAATGTAATTAATTTTAAATTTGAGAAAACTCAAATCATGGCAAGAAGGAGATTGCAGTAGTCTAGATAAACATAGATTCTGGCTGGTTGTGCTAAAAATAGAAATGAGTTAGGAATTACGGCAAGAAGTGGTTCATGTAAGGAATTTTAGTGGTCAGATAATAATGTACCATTGTCAGGATAAGAATTAATTGTGCTTAATTTTTATTCTGGTTATAGGTATAGATTAAAATAATGTATATCTAGCACTACAGAAATAGAAAATAGAGAAAAATGCCAGTCCATCTTATATATCATGGATAACAACTAACATGAATTCCTTCAATTGTCCTCTGGTTTTCTTTTTTTATATACACATATATACTGTGAATTTCATTATTTATTTGCATAAAATTGAGATAATTTTAGATATAGTTTTGTAACTTGATTTTTTTTCACTAAGCAATCAATTTGGGACATCTTTTTGTATCAGTACATATATATCTATCCCATTCTCTTTAATTACATAGCATACATATATGAAAGTGTGTATGTCTGTTCTGCTATTATTGGGTGCAATTTGACTATTCTCAATTTTTGGCTTTGTAAGAGTACTGCAGTAAATATTTCTGTGTGTGCATTTTGGCATTATTTTGTGAACTGAGCAATTCCACATGTAGGTATGAATTTTAGAGAAACTTTAATTGCAGCACTGTAATAGTAAAAAAAAAAAAAAAAACCAAACTTATAACAATCCAAATTTCCATTTTTAGGGAACTGGATGAATACATGATGAAATAGCAATATCTAGAGAACTGTAAAACATAAGCATAATAAATCAAGAAACTCAGTTATTCTACCTAGAAAGTGAACATATCTTTCAAACATGATATTGATACAAAAATAAATGACAGAATGGTAAGTACATTATGACACCACTTATGTAGTTTTAAAAGCACATACAACAGTACAGTACTGTATTGTTTATGTACAAATGTACAGTGAAAGTATAAAAAGATGGGTGGAAAAGATATACAATGACTTTATTTTAAAGGTCAGAAGGAGGCAGAGAAATGGGATCTAGGTAAGTTTCTAAAGGGACTGCACCTGATTAGGGGACTTTCTTTTTTGAGAAATCACAGAAAGCTGTGCTTTACTTTGAAGGAGAATGTGTAACTATGTGAAAAGAAAAGCATGTCTATAGAAGCAGTGTTATAGCAAACATGTTCAGACATTCCACTTAAACAGTGCTACACTGTGCTTGGAGATTTTTGGAAATTAATATCTCAGAAACAAGAAAATAAGCAAGCAGAACTCATAGTACCTCCACAGTCAATTAGAGATCAACTGCTTTTCCAGAAACAATGTACTAAACATGAAGCCATCTTCCAGCCTGTAGGAGCAACCAAATTAGGCAGATATGCCTCAGCTTTGAATTCCTTTTTAGTATTTTTATAAGGTGTTTTCTTTAAATATTTTTGTAGCCTATATTGCTCCCTCCTTTTCTGAACTACTGAAAAATTTAATTGAGATTTACATCGTATGCTCTTTCCTTTTACAGTTACCTTGAGTCTTGCATTTAATTTTCAAATTAGATTTAAAGTCCTCTAAGGGTGGAGATTTTATTTTATACTTTTTGATGTTATTATTGAGCTTAAGTACCTCTATATGATTTTTATTTCAAAACTTAAGCAACAGTGTTTATCTTCAACCACCCACTGAGATTTTCTCTTTGTTTTCAGTGATGGTAGGCATCTCAGTATTATAAAAAGATCTCAGACTTTTGTTATTAATTATGTTATTTGAACAGGTTACTTATCTTGCAGAACCTATTTCTTCTTTTGAAAGCAAGGATAATAAAATCCACCTTATTGTTTAAGTGCTAAGCAAGAAAATAGCTATAAATCACTAAGCTGATATAGTGCCTATAACACTGTAGGCTTCCAACAAATGCTAGTTCTCATTTTCTTTCCCCCTCAGTTTCCCAAAACTGAAAATAATGACACTAATTCTACATGATTGTTATAACAAATTATTTATACATAAGTACTTTAGGTGGATACTAACGGTCATCTACTTACCTGGTTGAGAGAAGAGGGGAGGTCCAGAACAAATATTTGAGACAAGCATTGTTTTAATGTGCACAAAGAAGTTCTAGAATATGGTACAAAACCAGCCCTAAATTAAAAATCTAAGCCTTCAAACTTTACTTTGCAGGAATCTCAGTCAAGATGAAAACAAAGATGACAATTCCAATCTTGAATCAAAATGACCTGACATGCTTACCCCTTTAAGGTTCTGAGCTTTTTTTCTTCATGGATTATGGATGGGGTCATTACAGTAAAGACCAGTAAACTCTGTTCTTGAATAGGTGACCTATCCCTTAATTTAAAGCCTTTAGTAGATTACAGGCAAACACTACTTTTGGAGATTATGTATATTATTATTTGTTCATTCAAAATGATTTAGTTAATGCCTCTACTTCCCGTATTTTGCCCTTGCCCTCCTGTTGGTGGAACTATTTGCTGATTCTGTAATTACATACCCTTTGGACAATAACATGGGGAAAAACTGTTTCAACATTTGATGGTTTAAAAAAAAAATCCCACCTCCTATTCAATCTGTGATTACTTATCCTTCCTCACTCTCCCAGTCCCTCTGGACTGGTTCAGAAATATAACTACACCTTTTAAAGTATCTCAGACTTCTCATTCAGGTTAAGGCTGCTCTGTGATATTTATAGATTTGAATTTGCGTCTCTTTCTATTGTACTTCATATAAGCCTAGATGTATCTTCCGGTATAGCTGGATCCAGGGACTCAGATGAGGCCACCTAGACTTGGTCTCTTTCCCTCTCTCTTTCCATATTATGGCTTTGTTTTCTTTTGTGTTGGTATTATTCACAGGCACATGGTTCTACCAGCATATCCAGGGTTACCCTAGCTTAACATTCCCACCAGAAAAAAGAGTTTATCTTTCTCAATTGTTCAAAAAATCCCAGGATTGAGACACAGTGAACCACTGTAATTTGCTTATTTAGCTGTAATTTACTTATTTAGCTTTGAACCAATCACTGCAGCTAAGGGAAAGAAATATTGTAATTGGTCTGTCCTGGATTACGTGACTGACCTTGGAGTTCTGGGGTTGGAGTCAATTCCACTCTAAGTATACGGGCTGGGAGTTGAGGAGAGATGTATTCCCAAATAAAAAAAAATCAGGGTGCCTTTACCAAACAAAGCAGCAATGGATGCTGGGCAGTTAAAATAGCAATTGTCTACTTAACAGCAGTCTGCAAATTATAATCTGCAGACTAATTCTGCCACTCCTAGTTTTTTTTTTTTTTTTTTAAATAAAGTTCTGTTGGAACACAGCCACGTCTATTCAGTTATAAATGATGACTACTTTTCTGCTATATCAGCAGAGTTGAGTAATTGCAGCAGAGACCATATGACCAGCAAAGTCTAAAATATTTACCTTCTGACCCTTGACCTAATAGTCCTGATTTACCACAAAAGAATTCAAAGGGCATAGGGAAAAAGCACTCGTTAACAACAGTATTAGATAATGGTGAGTCCAATCTTCCAAATCCTCTCAACTAAGGTCTTAATGAAACCTTTAAATATCTGGATGCTGCATTGAATAATAGCAACTTTAAGGAGCTGGTTTAGTGATGAAGATCATCCTAATCTCTTTTTTTTAAGATTTTTATTTATCTGAGAGAGAGAGAGAGGTGGGGGAGAGAGGTAGTGGGAGGAGGAGAGGAAAAGAGAGAATCTCAAGCAGATTCCCCTGCTGAGCACGGAGCCCACGTGCAGGCCTTGATCCCATGACCCCTGAGATCATGATCTGAGCCTAAATCAATAGTCCAACACTTAACCAACAGAGCCACCCAGGTTCCCCTAATTTTTCTTAGAAGAGCTTATGAACCCTATGAATTCTTGCTAAATTTCTGTTGAATATTTTCATACCTAGAACATTTGTTTTAGCTAGCAAAAATTTATAATAGAGTTTGATTTTATGTGCTATATGAAGGCTTTTACATTGGGGCTACAATACATATATATGTTTATTAGACACAGAGCCTATTTTTTATATCTTTAAATGATGATGACTGTTTACAGCTCTTGAAGCTAATGATATATTATTATTCATATATGTGATTTTGTTGATATTTGACCATTATTTTGTAACTCATTTCCCAGATATAACTTTAGGAAAATACAATACCTTTTATGATAGAGCATTTAGCAATGCATTGGAAGGACCTAGTGAGATGTCATATTCATTCAATCCATCATTTATCCATTGCTTTGCAGCTCTTTAGTGAGACTTTTATTATATGCCAGACACTGTGCTAGACAATGGGAATAAAGTGATGAAAAAGACAAACATGGAACCAGCCTTCATTTTGCTTAAAATCTAATTGAAATTAAAGAGCTTCATTCATTAATTTTTAGTTGTTCATTACATCAACAGATATTTATTGATCACTTTTTATGTGCTAGACACTATAATGGATGTTGAGGCAGTCATGGAAAAGATTGATGCCTTGCTCGTTGGAAGACAAGAATTTCACAGATGGTTATTTCATTATAACTGTGATAAAAACAGGGTGGTGAGAGAGTATATTCTAGGTGACCTGACTTAGTTATTTCCAAGAAAATTATGTAAAAACTGAATTCTATAGAAACTATTGATAGAGAAACAGTACAGAAGGAACACTAGGAATTTTTCAAGGAAAAATAAGAGGAAAGGTATTCAAGGTGTAAAGGTCCAGAGAAAAAAGAAAATCATGGCATGTGCCAGGAACTGTAAATGTATGGTTAGAATACAGTGTTCCTGTCGAGAAGAGCTGACTATTGAATCAGAAGAGGTAAGCAGTAGCCAGATTATGAATAACATTGCAACTTAGAAGTGGCAAGAGATACTCCGATTTTCATTTTAGTAAGATTGCCTAGGCTAAATTATGGAAAATGGCTAGGATACAGAAAATATTGAACGTAGTAAGACTTATTAGGGGATTGAGATCATCATTCAGGCCTAAGATTTTTGTGGTTTGAAAAATGTTACTGGCTATTGTGATGGGAAGGAATATCTGCCCTCACACTTAGGTTGCTCCACCCCTCCAAGATATATCTCAAATGCCATTACTTTTCTGAAATATTTCCTGCCTTTTCCAGACACTTCCAGCTGTGAGGTGAGTTCCTACAGCATCCATTCATCCATCCATCCATCCATCCAACTCATAATAAGCATATCCTAGGAATCTGACCCTGTGCTAGGTTATGGGGATACTCATAAACATAGTTTCCTGCCATTATAGAGTTTACCTTTTAGTGGAGATCAGAGTTCAGTGTGATAAGTGCTCTGATGGAGACAGAGGGCATCAAAGAAGCACAGATAGAAATTAAACATGGGTGTAGAGAAGGGAATAACAGTTTTCAGCAAAGATTTATTAGATGATACGATGTTGTTGAACATAATGATGCATTTGAAGAACTGCAAATTATTCTATGTGCCTGAAATGAATGGTAATAGAGGTTGGGGTAGAAATGGTGAAAATAAAGGTAGTCCAAAACAAGATGTTTTAAGTGTCTGTTTACAACACTGAAGGTGGTATCACAATTATCAACTTCCATGTCTATTGTCCAGATGCCCACAGAGGTGTCTAGTGGAACTTGAAGTAGAATGCTGTGTGTGTGTGCCTGTGTGTGTGTGTACAAAAAAAAAAATAGCCCTTAGGGCAGAAGGGGACCTTCTAAACAAAAAATAATATATCAGGGCATAGCACTTAAAGTAATAATCAAATAAAGGAACACAGCAGAGGAGGTTAATCAAGGACAAGTAGTCAGATGAAAGGCAAATATAGGGCAAAGAATAGTCCCTGAATTTTAGCCCTTCTCTAACAGATGCTTTTCTGTTGATGTTTGTTTTTTTGAGTTGGGTTCCTATACACAAAGTGTTAGTGACTGGAGGTAGGGAACATGCCTGGAAGGTGAGGATTCTCAGATCTTAGTGTACAAAAGAATTAATGACAGACACTGTTAAAAACACAGTTTCCTACCAAGTAAATCTGGGGAGCAGCTGGGAGTATGATTTTGAGCAAGTATCCCGAGTGATCTCATGCAAGTGCTTGTAATCCTTCCACTGTTTTATATAACTGGTATGTCTATGATTCCTATAATTTTATCAAGACACTAAAAGAAGTGTTACACAGGGGGGCACCTGGGTGGCTCAGTTTGTTAAGCCTCTGCCTTCAGCCCAGGTCATGATCGTAGGGTACTGGGATCGAGCCCCTTGTGCGATCGAGCCCCTCTCTGGGATCAAACCCTTCATTGAGCTCCCTGCTTGGCAGGGAGTCTGCTCAGGGAGCCTGCTTCTCCCTCTCCCTCTGCCTCCTCCCCCCTGCTCATGCTCTGTCTCTGTCTCTCACTCTCTCTGTAAAATAAATAAATAAAATCTTAAAAAAAGTGGTGTTACACAGGAAGCTTAATGGACAGAGCACCATGGAAACCATTAGAGATCTCATTTATCTTTCATTAACTAGTGAATGCATGTTCTTCAGGCAAATTTGTTTTATTTAATTGCTATTACTAAACTCAATTTCTTCATCTTGTATCCAGAATTCTTTGTCAGATACTTTGGTTTAGCAAACATCTTGCTTTGTCAAACATTCTGTGTAAAGTATCCCTAGAGGTGTCAGACAAATACTTTTTGAGTTCAGAAATAAAAGAAGATAAGAAAGAATGAAGGGAGAGAGGAAAAAGGAAATAAATATCATAGCAAACTTCCTTTGGTTTAACCCAATTAAGCAAAATCCATTGGTTTTCATGGATACCTGTTTATTTACTAAGACCTCAAAATCCATCTGCTTAACTCAACAAATGTTGGCAGGAACCGATCTCAGACTTCCTACTCTTTGCCTCAAACTCTATTTTAAAAAATGGAATAAAAATTTGCCCATCTCTAGTCTTCTTTTATCTATCACATTCACTGTGATTTCGGAAGAATTACAGAAGATACTCAAAACAATCGGTATATGTAAATTCTTTTAGTGCCCTGAGATATATAGTACATGTGGGCTGGAGACTTGGATTCCATTTAGTTGGGTTGATGATGCTCTCTATTTTATGATCTGTCTTGAGTATCAGTTTCTTCTTTATATTAAATGATATTCTATTTCCAGTTTGAAGGTCATTCTTTTTCAAATAGGCAGAAGCAAAATAGGATATGGTTAATTTTTCCTGCTGGCTGTCATTTGCTGAAATCAAATTATTTTGTCCAAGCAGTTAGCATAGTTAACTGTAAGCCTTTCCTGTTGTTATAGCTATGGCTATAACAAGAATAACAATGGCAAAGACTTTTTGTCACACATATTATTTTTACATCAGTTATATAAATGATAAAGAGGTTTCAAATTCTTGAGGAAAATAGTCAAAACAGACACAACTATGAATTATGTTTTCAGGATATTTTATAAAACAACCTTAAATTAGCTCTGTTTCACTTCCTAAAAGTAGTTCTACAAAAAGCATTTGTTAACATAATGATTTTTGCACTAAATAAATTGCTGAAAATTTACATACAGTTTTTCTTGAAAAAGTCATTTTCAACTATGTGGTGGTATCTTTTTTTAAAAAAATTATTATTGAAGTATAGTTGACATGCGATGTTATATTAGTTTTAGGTATGCAACATAGTGATTCAACAATTCTCTACATTACACAATGTTCACCACAATAATTGTAGTTACATCTATCAGAATACAGTGTTATTACAATATTATTCACTATATTCTCTATGCTGCACTTTTCATCCCTATGACTTATTTATTTTATAACTGGAAATTTGTACCTTTTAATCCCCTTTACCTTTTTGCCCATCCCCCTACACCCATCCCCTCTGGCAACCACCAATTCTCTGTATTTATGAGTCTTTTTCTGTTTTTCTGTTTGTTCATTTGTTTTGTTTCTTAGATTCCACATATAAATGAAATCATATGATATTTGTCTTTCTCTGTCTAACTTATTTCACTTAGCATAATACCCTTTAGGTCCATCCATGTTGTTACAAATGGCAAGATTTCATTCTTTTTTTATGGCCTTGTGATATTTCATTTTATATATAAAATGAAATATATATATGGGTTGCTTCCATATCTTGGCTAGCATAAATGATGCTGCAATAAACATAGTGGTACATATATCTTTTAAAACTAGTGTTTTTATTTTCTTTGGGTAAATACCCAGTAGTAGAATTACTGGATCGTATGGTATTTCTATTTTTAATTTTTTTGAGGAAACTTCACCGTTTTCCATAGTGTCTGCACAAATATACTTTATGTTCCCTTTCCTCTACATCCTTGCCAATGCTTATTTCTTGTCTTTTTGATAATAGCCATTCTGACTGATGTGAGGTGATAGCTCATTGTGGTTTTGATTTGCATTTCCCTGATGATTAGTGATGTTGAGCATCTTCTCAGGTGTCTGTGGCCATTTGTATATTTTCTTTGGAGAAATGTCTTTTCAGGTCCTCTGCACATTTTTTAAACAGGTTGTTTGTTTTTTGGTGTTGGGTTCATATGTTCTTTATATATTTTGGATATTAACTCCTTACAGATATATCATGTATAACTCTCTTCTCCCATTCAACAGGGTGCCTTTTCATTTTGTTGAAAGTCTCTTTTGCTGTGCCGTGATGTATCTTTTTATTGAATGACTTTTTTTCTAAGTAAGAATTTCCTTTTAAAATGGCTAGCAAATCTAGATTTTATATGTTTAAAATTTATTTCTATTTTATATATTGTATCAGTTTGGACATGGGCAATCTTATAAGCTCTTGTGTAAACTGAAAATTTAGTTACTAACGGGGCAAAAGGAGAAAAATGGTTGCTTGGGGATGGAGAGCATTTTAAGCAATGATTGAAGAATTTAAGTTGATAGACATGATACAGTTATGAACAATATCTGTTAAAAAAGATACAGGTAAATTGCTACCTATTAATGATTTTCTCTAAGCTCCACCCCCACCTCCACTTTCCCACTATTATCTCTATGTTCCCATGTCAGTTCTCTCTTATTACATTCATCCGTTGGAATTATTCATTGAGTGTTTACAATCTTGTTCCCTACACTGACACACCTGGCATATAGTAGGAATCCAATAGTATTTGTAAAATGAGTATTTTTCTAAATTCTAATAATCAGACGTCTGTATGCCTAGTTTATATGGTAGCTAATTATTGTTGAATAGTTGACCAAAGGAATAAGTTTAGCAAGAACAGAAGGAAAAGAGCAATATCTTTCCCAGATATTCCTTTTGTCCATTACTTTTTCTCTTCGCATATCTACTAGTGTCTCTTATTTTGGCTCTCAACTTTTTTTCCTCTGGAGATAAATGATGAGTAAATTGCTTTACTAAAGTTCATCCTCCAAGAATATGTAAAAGAATACATCATTAATGATAGAATTCCATGCACTTATCAGAGATGGGAAGAGTATTTTGTGGAATGGAGTGGGGTTCCTATTGTCCCTAAGAAATACATTCATAGCCCTGCCTCTCCCGCTCTTTCTTCCTTTATTTCCACAGATATTTTTTGAGCATCTAATGTGCTAAACTGTTGGGGATTAGAAAGCAAAATGATTTAAAAATGGTGTTAGGGAAAGAGGAGGGTCATTTGGTGGAGAACCGTCCAAGATTGGGCAGAGGAATATGGACTTGATATTCCATGCCAAGGAGATACTGACCTCTTCAGCTAGAGGGAAGGTGAAAGCAAAATTCCTAGAAGTTATTTAGCCAGTCAGTGGAACAAATTCTCATGATATGCTTTTGTATATTTCATGCTTACATTTTAGAAGAAAAAGCAAAAATTAGGGACAGATAAATGAATTGTTTTAGCTAAACAATAGAAAATTCAATATTGTTCTGCAGTGGTATAATCAGTCTGATATTTTTATTTGATTATTTAAGGCAAACTTTGTTGCTGTTACAGGTTTATTTATTTATTTTTTTAAAATTTTTTATTGTTATGTTAATCACCATATATTACATCATTAGTTTTTGATGCAGTGTTCCATGATTCATTGTTTGTTCATAACACCCAGTGCTCCATGCAGAACGTGCCCTCCTCAATACCCATCACCAGGCTAACCCATCCCCCTAACCCCTCCCCTCTAGAACCCTCAGTTTGTTTTTCAGAGTCCATCATCTCTCATGGTTCGTCTCCCCCTCTGACATACTCCCCTTTTCTTCCTCTCCTGTTATCTTCTTCTTTTTCTTTTTTCTTAAAATATGTTGCGTTATTTGTTTCAGAAGTACAGATCTGTGATTCAACAGTCTTGCACAATTCACAGCGCTCACCGTAGCACATACCCTCCCCAATGTCTATCACCCAACCACCCCATCCCTCCCACACCCAACCATTCCAGTAACACTCAGTTTGTTTCCTGAGATTAAGAATTCCTCATATCAGTGAGGTCATGTGATACATGTCTTTCTCTGATTGACTTATTTCACTCAGCATAACACCCTCCAGTTCCATCCGCGTCGTTGCAAATGGCAAGATCTCATTCCTTTTGATGGCTGCATAATATCCCATTGTGTATATATACCACCTCTTCTTGATCCATTCATCTGTCGATGGGCATCTTGGCTCTTTCCACAGTTTGGCTATGGTGGACATTGCTGCTATAAACATTGGGGTACACGTACCCCTTCGGGTCCCTACATTTGTATCTTTGTGGTAAATACCCAGTAGTGCAATTGCTGGATCAAACGGTAGCTCTAATTTCAACTGTTTGAGGAACCTCCATACTGTTTTCCAGAGTGGTTGCACCAGCTTGCATTCCCACCAACAGTGTAGGAGGGTTCCCCTTTCTCCACATCCCCGCCAACATCTGTCGTTCCCTGACTTGTTAATTTTAGCCATTCTGACGGGTGTGAGGTGGTATCTCATTGAGGTTTTGATTTGGATTTCCCTGATGCCGAGTGATGTTGAGCACTTTTTCATGTGCCTGTTGGCCATTTGGATGTCTTCTTTGGAGAAATGTCTGTTCATGTCTTCTGCCCATTTCTTGATTGGATTATTTGTTCTTTGGGTGTTGAGTTTGATAAGTTCTTTATAGATTTTGGATACTAGCCCTTTATCTGATATGTCATTTGCAAATATTTTCTCCCATTCTGTCGGTTATCTTTTGGTTTTGTGGACTGTTTCTTTTGCTGTGCAAAGCTTTTTATCTTGATGAAATCCCAATAGTTCATTTTTGCCCTGGCTTCCCGTGCCTTTGGCGATGTTTCTAGGAAGAAGTTGCTGCGGCTAATGTCGAAAAGGTTGCTACCTGTGTTCTCCTTTAGGATTTGGATGGACTCCTGTCTCACGTTTAGGTCTTTCAACCATTTGGAGTCTATTTTTGTGTGTGGTGTAAGGAAATGGTCCAGTTTCATTCTTCTGCATGTGGCTGTCCAATTTTCCCAACACCATTTGTTGAAGAGACTGTCTTTTTTCCATTGGACATTCTTTCCTGCTTTGTCAAAAATAAGTTGACCATAGAGTTGAGGGTCCATTTCTGGGCTCTCGATTCTGTTCCATTGATCTATGTGTCTGTTTTTGTGCCAGTACCATACAGTCTTTATGATGACAGCTTTGTAATAGAGCTGGAAGTCCGGAGTTGTGATGCCGCCAGCTTTGCTTTTCTTTTTCAGTATTCCTCTGGCTATTCTGGGTCTCTTCTGGTTCCATACAAATTTTAGGATTATTTGTTCCATTTCTTTGAAAAAAGTGGATGGTATTTTGATGGGGATTGCATTGAATGTGTAGATTGCTCTAGGTAGCATTGACATCTTCACAATGTTGATTCTCCCAATCCATGAGCATGGAACGTTTTTCCATTTCTTTGTGTCTTCTTCAATTTCTTTCATGAGTATTTTATAGTTTTCTGAGTACAGATCCTTTGCCTCTTTGGTTAGATTTATTCCTAGGTTTCTAATGGTTTTGGGTGCAATTGTAAATGGGATCGACTCCTTGATTTGTCTCTCTTCTGTCTTGTTGTTGGTGTATAGGAATGCCACTGATTTCTGTGCATTGATTTTATATCCTGCTACTTGACTGAATTCCTGTATGAGTTCTAGCAGTTTTGGGGTGGAGTCTTTTGGGTTTTCCACATACAGTATCATATCATCTGCAAAGAGTGAGAGTTTGACTTCCTCTTTGCCGATTTGGATGCCTTTGATTTCTTTTTGTTGTCTGATTGCTGTGGCTAGGACTTCTAATACTATGTTGAATAGCAGTGGTGAGAGTGGACATCCCTGCCGCGTTCCTGACCTTAGGGGAAAGGCTGAGAGCCTTTCCCCGTTGAGAATGATATTCGCTGTAGGTTTTTCATAGATGGCTTTATGTTATTGAGGTATGTACCCTCTATCCCTATACTCTGAAGAGTTTTGATCAAGAAAGGATGTTGTACTTTGTCAAATGCTTTTTCTGCATCTATTGAGAGGATCATATGATTCTTGTTCTTTCTTTTGCTAATGTATTGTATCACGTTGATTGATTTGCGGATGTTGAACCAGCCTTGCAGCCCAGGAATAAATCCCACTTGGTCGTGGTGAATAATCCTTTTAATGTCCTGTTGGATCCTATTGGCTAGTATTTTGGTGAGAATTTTTGCATCCATGTTCATCAAGGATATTGGTCTGTAATTCTCTTTTTTGATGGGGTCTTTGTTTGGTTTTGGGATCAAGGTAATGGTGGCCTCATAAAATGAGTTTGGAAGTTTCCCTTCCATTTCTATTTTTTGGAACAGTTTCAGGAGAATAGGTATTAATTCTTCTTGAAATGTCTGATAGAATTCCCCTGGGAAGCCATCTGGCCCTGGGCTTTTGTTTCTTGGGAGATTTTTGATGACTGTTTCAATTTCCTTAGTGGTTATAGGACTGTTCAGGTTTTCTATTTCTTCCTGGTTCAATTTTGGTAGTTGATACATCTCTAGGAATGCACCCATTTCTTCCAGGTTATCTAATTTGCTGGCATAGAGTTGCTCATAATATGTTCTTATAATTGTTTGTATTTCTTTGGTGTTGGTTGTGATCTCTCCTCTTTCATTCATGATTTTGTTGATTTGGGTCATTTCTCTTTTCTTTTGGATCAGTCTGGCCAGGGGTTTATCAATCTTGTTAATTCTTTCAAAGAACCAGCTCCTAGTTTCGTTGATCTGTTCTACTGTTCTTTTGGTTTCTAGTTCATTGATTTCTGCCTGATCTTTATGATTTCTCTTCTCCTGCTGGGTTTAGGCTTTATTTGCTGTTCTTTCTCCAGCTCCTTTAGGTGTAGGGTTAGGTTGTGTATTTGAGACCTTTCTTGTTTCTTGAGAAAGGCTTGTATTGCTATATACTTTCCTCTCAGGACTGCCTTTGCTGTATCCCAAAGATTTTGGACAGTTGTGTTTTCATTTTCATTGGTTTCCATGAATGTTTTTAATTCTTCTTTAATTTCTCGGTTGACCCATTCATTCTTTAGTAGGATGCTCTTTAGCCTCCATGTATTTGAGTTCTTTCCAACTTTCCTCTTGTGGTTGAGTTCTAGTTTCAAAGCATTGTGGTCTGAAAATATGCAGGGAATGATCCCAATCTTTTGGTACCGGTTGAGACCTGATTTGTGACCTAGGATGTGATCAATTCTGGAGAATGTTCCATGGGCACTAGAGAAGAATGTGTATTCCGTTGCTTTGGGATGGAATGTTCTGAATATGTCAGTGAAGTCCATTTGGTCCAGTGTGTCATTTAAAGTCTTTATTTCCTTGTTGATCTTTTGCTTAGATGATCTGTCCATTTCAGTCAGGGGGGTGTTAAAGTCCCCCACTATTATTGTATTGTTGTCAATGTGTTTCTTTGCTTTTGTTATTAATTGCCTTATATAATTGGCTGCTCCCATGTTAGGGGCATAGATATTTACAATTGTTAGATCTTCTTGTTGGATAGACCCTTTCAGTAGGATATAGTGTCCTTCCTCATCTCTTATTACAGTCTTTGTTTAAAATCTAGTTTGTCTGATATAAGGATTGCCACCCCAGCTTTCTTTTGGTGTCCATTAGCATGGTAAATGGTTTTCCACCCCCTCACTTTCAATGTGGGGGTGTCTTTGGGTCTAAAATGAGTCTCTTGCAGACAGCATATGGATGGGTCTTGTTTTTTAATCCAATCTGATAGCCTGTGTCTTTTGATTGGGGCATTTAGCCCATTTACATTCAGGGTAACTATTGAAAGGTATGAATTTAGTGCCATTGTATTACCTGTAAGGTGACTGTTAACTGTCTGTTGTCTGTGTTCGTTTCTGCTCTTTGCTGCTTTTAGGTTCTCTCTTTGCTTAGAGGACCCCTCTCAATATTTCTTGGAGGGCTGGTTTCGTGTTTGCAAATTCCTTTAGTTTTTGTTTGTCCTGGAAGCTTTTTATCTCTCCTTCCATTTTCAATGATAGCCTAGCTGGATATAGTATTCTTGGCTGCATATTTTTCTCGTTTAGTGCTCTGAAGATATCTTGCCAGTCCTTTCTGGCCTGCCAGGTCTCTGTGGATAGGTCTGTTGCCAATCTAATGTTTCTACCATTGTAGGTTACATATCTCTTCTCCCGAGCTGCTTTCAGGATTTTCTCTTTGTCTCTGAGACTCGTAAGTTTTACTATTAGATGTCGGGGTGTTGACCTATTATTATTGATTTTGAGACGGGTTCTCTGTGCCTCCTGGATTTTAATGCCTGTTTCCTTCCTCACATTAGGGAAGTTCTCTGCTATAATTTGCTCCAATATACCTTCTGCCCCCCCCCCTCTCTCTTCTTCTTCTGGGATCCCAATTATTCTAATATTGTTTCGTCTTATCGTATCACTTATCTCTCAAATTCTGCCCTCGTGATCCTGTAGTTGTTTCTCCCTCTTTTTCTCAGCCTCTTTATTTTCCATCATTTGGTCTTCTATATCGCTGATTCTCTCTTCTGCCTCATTTATCCTAGCATTTAGTGCCCCCATTTTTGATTGCACCTCATCAATAGCCTTTTTGATTTCGATTTGGTTAGATTTTAGTTCTTTTATTTCTCCAGAAAGGTTTCCCTAATAACTTCCACGCTTTTTTCAAGCCCAGCTAGTATCTTTAAAGTCATGATTCTGAACTCTAGGTCCGACATCGTACTAATGTCCGTATTGAGTAGGTCCCTGGCTAACGGTACTACCTCTTGTTCTTTTTGCTGAGGTGATTTCTTTCGTCTTGTCATTTTGTCCAGAGGAGAATAGATGAATGAGAGAAGAAAATGCTAACAGGTTTACAATGTCCCCAGCAAATATACTGTATACAAATCAGAAAAGACCTGAAACCAGGGGAAAAGAAAGGGAAAGAAAGAAAAGAGAAAAAAAAAAGATAAAAACAAAAACAGAACAATACAAAAAAAAAAGCAGAATATGATCAAATATGATCAGGCTAGTGCATAGATCAGTGCCACACACTAGATTTTGGGCGTATTTTGGTCTGTTAGAAAAAAGTGCCTCCTAAAATTTTAAAGGAAGCAAGACATATATGTACAAAATAAGGGTTGATACAATGAAGGGATGGAAGATGACTGTAAAGATGAAAATTATAAAAGATTTTATAAAAGGACTTGGTAAGATAAGTTGTTTGAAAAAAGAAAGAAGATTTAAGAAAAAAAAAAGGAAAAAGGGAGAGAATGTGATCAGGCAGGAGACTAGAACAAAGCTATACACTAGTGATTTAGGGTATCTTTTGATCTGTTAGAAGAAACTGTACCTCAAAATTTTAAAGAGAGAACAACTTATATATATATATGCCAAAAATAAGGGTAACTACTATGAAGGGATAAAATATGACTCTAAAAATGAAAACTAAAAAATGTTTTTTTTTTTTTTTAAAAAAAGGGATTGATAAGATGTTGGTTGAAAAAGGGAAAAAGAAAAATAAAAAAAAACAGTCAACAAAAATTAACTTTGATGAAATAATGAATCATGGTAAAAAAAAAAAAAAAAAGCCATGAATCTATGTGCAGTATTCCCCTAGCGCTGGAGTTCTCCCGTTCTCCTTGATCGATCAACTTGGTCTTGGTTTGCTGGCTGTTTGTGCTGATATTCTGGGGGAGGGGCCTGTTGCTGTGGTTTCCAAATGTCTTTGCCGGAGGTGGAATTGCCCCGCCCTTGTCGGTCCGGGCTAAGGAAGCTGCTCCGGTTTGCTCTCGGGAGCTTTTGTTCCCTGCAAGCTCTCGGCACAGCTTTGGAGGACCAGGGCAAAAATGGTGGCCTCCCAATCTCCACCCGGAGGAGCTGAGAACTCGGGGCCCTGCTCCTCAGTGTGCCCCCAGAGAAAAGCAGTCACTTCCGTGTCCCCGGTCTCCGGCTGCACTCCGTGCTCACCCGGCCTGTGACCGAGCGTTTCTATCTCTGGCACCCGACCCCGCGTGGAGTCTCCAAACCCAGCAGATCCCTGCGGTGCGTTCCCACGCCGCTCCTCCCCGGTAAGTAAGGGGAGTCTCCCCGGATCTGCTGCTTGTTGGGTCCCTGCTGGAGGAGCCGTGCCCCGACTGGGCCGCGGATCACAGTTTATGGCAACCCCGAGCTGAGAGCCCGCGACTCTGCTCCGTCTCTGCAGCCGGCTTCCCCGCTCTGATACCTGGGAGCTCTGCCGCACTCAGGCACCCCCGGTCTCTCTGTGACCCCAAGGGTCCTGAGACCACACTGTCCCGGGAGGATTCCACCCCCCACTTAGCCACTGCAGCGACGTCCCTCCGCGGAGCCAACTTCTAAAAGGTCCGATTCTGTGCTCCGCGGCTCTATCACTTGCCAGAAGCGGCCGGCGGAGGCCCCTCCCCCGCCGTCTATCCTCCCGAATATCGCCTCGGATTCACTTCTCCGCACGCCCTACCTTCCAGTAAGTGGTCGCTTCTCTGTTCAGAGAGTTGTTGCTACTCTCCTGTTCGATCTCCTGTTGAGTTTGTAGGTGTTCAGAATGGTTTGATCCGTATTCAGCTGAATTCCTGAGACCAGACGAAATCTAGGTCTCCTACTCCTCCGCCATCTTGCTCCGCCCCTCCGCTGTTACAGGTTTATAATTCATATCATGTAACTATGATTTTTGTTTTAGTTCTTTGCAGCATAGGAGAACTTCAGAAAAGGGCATGAAATCATAACTTAAAAACAAACCCAAACTCTCCTACAAACATTTTTGCAATTTTTTACAATTCCTTAATTTATTTTGCATGAAGTTATCAACTATAATATGTATAGAGTAACCTCTTATACCATCTACTTTTAAGGCCTCCTTTTCTGGAATGTGATTCTGAGTGATACAAATGTTAAATGAAAAGGAAAAAAGTACTTGGTATTTTAGAATATTTGAACAATGTATTTCTAATAGATTTTTTTATGTACATGGGACTTGAGGATAATTCATTCATTTAGTAATACTTGGTTCAGTTCAATACAAATTTAAGAGTGAAGTGTTAGTATGTTGAATATCAAAGGCATTTTGCCACTCAATAGAGTAGCTCATATTCTGTACCCTGAGGTATAGAATACTTTCAGAGTTACCCATTGCCCCATATAGAGCTTTGAGCAGATTAGGAAAGGACATCCCAACTCCCAGTTGCCCCCTAGGTCTAGTGCCTCGTGATCATACACAGTGCCACCGGATGTTTAAGTTCTTATGTTCTCTTGGTTCTTTTTTTATGAACTGGGCATTGGGTCATCTCTCCTGGGTAGAAAGATAAACTTCTTAAGGTAAGACTTTGTATTTTATATCAAAATAAAAGAAAATAAAAGGTAGAATGGATGACTGAACAGTACCAGGCATTTCTCATGTGTTATCTCATATAACCCTCACAAGAGTCTTTTGATTGTATGTGTTATTATACAAAGCATAGTGATTAAGAAAATGATGTGTAGTGGTTAGGTGATTTGCCTAAAGCAAAAGAGCTAGAAAGCAAATGGACAACTCAGATGCAAGAATACCTGCCTTAGGTTTACTTCTGTTATCAAACAGCAAACAATCTTCAATAGTCCACTTATCCCTTTGTTCCCAAATAGTAAAATCACCTAAACCAGCAACCCAAACCCATCCAAACTCCCAAGGGGCACACCAAGTGGCAGGTGAGAGAAGGGCTTGAATAATTCAAAGGAATATTTTCTGTATTTCATTTCTCTTTTTAGGTTGTTTATATCCTTAAGTGAAAAATTCAAGAAATAAAAAAAAGGAAAAGTTCTGGTCTTGCTTTAGTCTCTTATGAAATAAGGAACTGATAAATGCTGGTTGAATGTTGAATACATTTGTTATACTCCATCAGAACTTAGGTATGTGATATAATGTGTTAACTTGGGGGAGAGAAAAGAAAAACAAGGAGTCCAGTTGTTTTTTTAGATGTAGCAATAGAGCTAGTCCACAGGTGCCTAGAGTGGCCTATTTTTGTCTTTTCAAGAAGAAAGGATCAAATAATTAAAATATCCTTTGCAATTAACAGTATCTTGGGAGTACATCAATGGCCCTGTGAATTACAGTAACCTTCCCTCTCATTTCCATTAAGTTCACTTGATGTTAAATGGAGCCACATAACCAAAGAGACAGTCAGATAATCTAGCTAAGGCTCAAAAGAGAGCTACAAGAATAAACAAATAACTAGAAAGTATTTTGCAGAGGAAGGGTTAAAATAGCAGGCTTTTTCAGCCTGAGGAAGAAAACAGAGGACTTTTTAAAGAGTATTTTTGAAAACTATAAAAGACTTCATGCAGTAGAAAGGTTACCAGCATGCACCTATAATGCATCAAGATGAGATGTGGAGTTTTCCAAAAATACAGACGCTCAGATTCCACTTCACCCCAGAACTACTGAATTAGAATTCCAGTGGGGATATGGAGTGGGAGGGCCTCAGAACTCTATGGTTTTTAAAAGCTTCCCTGTTGTTCCAGACTCACAGCCAGGGTTGAAAACAATTACTCTTGTTACTTAGTCTCTCATCACGACTAACTAAATATGTGGGTTCTTGTAGACTCGTTACATTCCAGGGTCTCTTGTCATGAAATGCTTGGTATAGCTCATAGGCAGTGGTAATGGAATGTTCCTAAAAGGAAGCTCATACCGTGTTCCAGGAAGTGGTGTTAGATCTTTTACACAGGATATTTTATTTCATTTTCAAAACAACCTATGGAAAGATATTATCATTTGCTTTTTATAAATGAAGAAAAGGAGCTCATAGAGCTTTCATGACTTGCCACACATAATAAAGTACAGTAAACAGGATTTTGATCCAGGATTATTGGATTTCAAAACCTCCTCCAGAAAATGGATGTGAAAATCTAAGGCACGTTGGAATAAAAAACTTAACCGATTATTACTGATATCAGAATTAAGGGGAGAGAATTGAAATTATTGATAACAGATATAATTTATTGATTTCAGTATTTGTTCATGGCAACAAACTATATGCTCATTCACATATTATCTACACTTATTCAGATGCTACCAAGCAATTGATGGCACAATTTAAACACAAAGTGTTTGGTGGAAGAATTTCCTTTTTTTTTTCTTTCTCATACCTTCTTGAATTTCACAGTCATTCCTTTTTCTTTTCTTTTCTTTTTTAAACATAGTAGCAGAATCTTCAAATTCAATTTTCAAGTCTTAGTTTCCATTGAAATTCTGATTTTATTTTTCTTTTTATGTCATTTGATCTTGGTCTTGCTAATGCCACAGGCTCCCCCTGTGCTTACTAGACTGATAATTTAATTTTAGTATATGTTGTTAGCTTTGGGTGCCCCATCATGATCCTCTTTTTTTTTTCTACCAAGAGATTGGCATATGCCTTTAGATTGTCAGGAAAGAGTGAATTCATGCTCAGAGACTTTTTTTTAATGTTCAATTAGCCAACATATAGTACATCATTAGTTTTTGTTGTAGTGTTCAATGATTCATTAGTTGCATATAACATCCAGTGCTCATCACCATACATGCCCTTCTTAATACCATCTCCCGGTTGCCTCATCCCCTCCCTTCCTTCTGTAACCCTGTTTATTTCCCAGAGTCCAGAGTCTCTCATGGTTTGTCTCCCTCTCTGATTTCTTCCCATTCACTTTTCCCTCTCTTTCTCTATGGTTCTCTGTACTATTCCTTATATTCCACATATGAGTGAAACCATATGATAATTGACTTTCTCTGCTTGACTTATTTCACTTAGCATATTACCCTCCAGTTCCCTCCATGTTGATGCAAATGGTGGGTATTCATCCTTTCTGATGGCTGAGTAATATTCCATTGTATATATGAACCATATTTTCTTTATTCATCTGTTGAAGGACATCTCAGCTCCTTTCACAGTTCGGCTATTGTGGACATTGGTGCTATGAATATTGGGGTGCATGTGCCCCTTCTTTTCACTACATCTGTATCTTTGGGGTAAATACCTAGTAGTGAAATTCCTGGGTCATAGAGTAGCTCTATTTTAATGTCTTGAGGAACCTCCATACTGTTTTCCAGAGTGGCTGTACGAACTTGCATTCCCACCAACAGTGAGAAAGGGGAACCCAGAGACTTTTTTTGACCTGACTGCCATGTCCACTGCAGTTACCATTAACCAGTTTTTAATTACTCATATACACACACATCATCATAAATATACTGAGGAATAATCACCTGTATAATACTTTTGACTAACTCCATCTTTTGCAGTTTTCTTGGGACTAAGCCTATACATTATAACTGCTCTTGGAAATACAGTTCAGTGATGAATTTATCCTATCAGTGCCATGCTTTTTCTCGTTGGAGTAACTGCTTTTCATATTTTTTTCTATTAGTGAACTATTGAAGGCCATACTATTTAGGTAGGGGAATTTGGCAATAAGTTTGCTTTTATGTTACCAGTGATAGTATTTAACTCTGTGACTATTAGTCCCATGTTCTTAGCTTTTGATAGTTTTACTCTTTTAATTTTTAAAATTCAGCCTCTGGCACATAATATAGATTTTTTTAAGGAATCCATTTATAGTATCTGAGCTCTAAGAATAACTTCTTAGTTATTTCACAGAGATTCTTAACTAAATTTTTAAGTATCTTTTTTTTTTTTATCATAAAGCCAAAGCTGAGTTTGGTTATCATTTATATAGCTAAACTGTCCATGAGTAGCTTAGAAAATAAATGTCTCTGTGTCCATAAATCTTGAAATTGTAAGTTGTTGAAAAACTGTTTGTTATAGATTCATAAACAGAAGTGTTTCTGGTTTTCTCTGCCCAATTGAAAACGACCTTTGGAAAGGAAATCAGGCATTTTTGGATAATATGATTCTGTGATTTTGTTGCATACATAAGTGAGGCTCAGATCACTGTTCCAGAGACAATCAGAACAGTTCAGAGATTCTAAGTATTGTGAGAAAAAAGTAAATTCTTCACAAAACAATTTGGGAGTTCTAAAATTATTCTCCTTAATAAATTATGTGATTTTATATAGATATATTATTTTCTGGTATGAATACAGTTATAATTCTTAGTGTCTAAACTACATTCTAATAGTTCTTCCTTTCATGGTTTGGGGGAGAAAAATACATTTTGCTCATCTTAGGTTTATATAATACATTAAATTCCTCTAATGCCCAGTTATGCCAGTCTACACTGTTTCTATGACTTTGGTTTTTTTAGATTCCACATATAAGTGAGATCATACAGTATTTGTCTTTCTCTGTCCAATTTCACTTAGCATGATGCTCTCAAGATTTATCCATGTTGTTGGAAATGGCAGAATTTTCTTTTTTTATGGCTGAATAATATTCCATGATATATATTTATTTAATTACACAAGGAGGCCATTAGCCTGAGGTAGCTCTAATACTGTAACACCCTTTGTAAGCAAACCAAAATCTAAGCCTATAAATGCCTCAAGGTTATGAAATTGATACCTAAGGACAACCAATGACTAATAGCAAACTAGACTTTAAGCTATAGTTAATCAATAATTCCCTTACTTTTCTTCTGATCTTCTCTATAAAAGTCTCCCCAAGTTTTGCTCAGTGGAGCACTTTAAACAACTTCTTATTTGGCGCTGCCTGGTTAGAATTGATTTTTGCTCAAATAAACACCTAAAATGTTTGAAATGTGTCAGTTCATCTTTTAACTCTATCTCTTCCTGTATACCTCACATTTTCTTCTTTTTTTAAAGATTTATTTATTTATTTGGGGGGGCAGGAAGGGCAGAGGGAGAGGGAGAGAGAATCCCAAATGGTCTCTCTGCTGAGCGTGGAGCCCCAGGCGGGGCTCAATCTCATGACCCTGAGTTCATGACATGAGTCAAAATCAAGAGTCAGACAGTTAACCAACTGAGCCACCCAAGCACCTCTCACATTTTATCTATTCATCTGTCCACAGACACTTAGATTTTTCCATATCTTGACTATTATAAATAATATTGCAACAAACATGGGGTGCAGATATCTTTTGAGATAGTGATTTTATTTTCTCTAGAAAAATACCCAGAAATGTTATATTACTGGGTCATATGGTAGTTCTATTTTTAATATTTTTGAGGAACCTCCATATTGTTTTACATAGTGGCTGAACCACTTTACATTCCTACTAACTCTGCACAAGGGTTCCCTTTCCTCCAAATCCTCTCTAACCTTGATAATAGCCATTCTAACAGGTGTGAGGTGCTATCTCATTATGGTTTTGATTTGTATTTTCATGATGATTGGTGATGTTGAGCACCTTTTCATGTACCTGTTGGCCATTTGTGCATATTCTTGGAAAAATGTTTATTCAGGTCCTTTGCTCGTTTTTAGATTGGGTATTTTTTTTTTTGCTACTGAGTTGTATCAGGTTTGGGGTTTTTTTTTTTGTATATTTTGGATATTAACCTTTTATCAGATGTATGGTTTGAAAATATTTTCTTCTATTCCATGGGTTGCCTTTTCATTTTGCTGATTGCTCCTTTTAGTACTTTGAAAGAGTTTGTGAAGGAACGGTATTAACTCTTCTTTAAATGTTTGGTAGAATTCACCATGAAAGCCATCTGGAACTGGCCTTATATTTATGGGAATTTTGAAAATTACTAATTATATCTCTTTACTAGTTACCGATCTACTCACATTTTCTATTTCTTCTTTAGTCAATTATGGTAGTTAGTATCTTTCTATGAATTTGTTCATTTCATCTAGGTTACTTAATTTGTTGTCGTAGAGTTCTTATATTATTCTCATATAAGCCAATTTATTTCTGTGAGGTTGATATTGCTCTTTTCTCTTTCAGTCCTGATTTTAGTAATTTGAGTCTTGTTTCTTTTATGTTGGTCAGTCTAGCTAAAGTATTGTCAATTTTGTTGATCTTCTCAAAGATCCACTTTTGGTTTTATTGACTTTCTCTATTGTTTTTCTATTCTCTATTTTCATTTCATCTAGTCTTTGTTATCTCATTACTTTTGCCTGTTTTGGGTCCCCCCCCCCCCCTTTTTTTTCTGGTTTCTGTACTCTGAAGATTATGCTATTTATTTGAGATCTTTCTTTTTTTTATCATAAATTTACAACTATGAATGTCCCTCTAAGAACTGCTTTATCTGCATTTTGGGATGTTGTGGGATTTTTTCTTATTTATCTGGAAGTATTTTCTAATTTCCCTTGTGATTTATTCTTTGGCTCACCTGTTATTTAGAAATGTGTTTTTTAATTCCCACATATTTGTGAGTTTTCCAATTTCCTTCCTTTATTGATTTCTAATTTCATTCTTTCATGGTCCAAGAACATATTTTGTATCATTTCAGTCTTTTAAAATTTATGGAGACTTATTTTATGGTCTAACATAAAGTCTATCTTAGAGAGTGTTCCATGTGCACTTGAGAAGAATGTGTATTCTGTTGTTTGGTAGAATGTTCTATAGATGTTTGTCAGATTTATTTGGTTTATGGTGCTATTCAAGTCTTTGCTTGTTGATCTTCTGCAAAATTCTTCTATGCATTATTGAAAGGGGAGTATTGAATTCTCCAACTATTATTATTGAACTGTTTATTTCTCCCTTTAATTCCATCAGTGTTTACTTCATGTGTTTTGGGCTTTGTTGTTAGGTATATATATGTTTATATATGTTGTGTCGTCCTGATAGATTGACCATTTTATCTTTACAAATGTATAAAATGTCCTTTTAAAAAATCTCTAGTAACAATTTCTGTCTGAAAGTTTCTTTTGTTCAATATTAGTACATTTGACCCTCGAACACCATGGGTTTGAACTGCATGGGTTCACTCATATATGGATTTTTTACAGTACAATACTGTAAATGTATTTTCTTTTTTTTTAAGATTTTATTTATTTGAGAGAGAATGAGATAGAGAGAGAGAGCATGAGAGGGGGGAGGGTCCGAGGGAGAAGCAGACTCACTGCTGAGCAGGGAGCCCCATGCGGGACTCGATCCCGGGACTCCAGGATCATGACCTGAGCCGAAGGCAGTCGCTTAACCATCTGAGCCACCCAGGCACCCCTCTTTGTGATTTTCTTAATAACATTTTCTTTTCACTAGCTTGCTTTGTTGTAAGAATACAGTGTATGTTACGTATAACATACAAAATATGTGTTAATTGACTATGTTATTAGTAAGGCTTTCGGTCAAGAGTAGACTATTAGTAGTTAAGTTTTGAGGAAGTCAAAAGTTACATGCAGATTTTTGACTGCACAAGGGGTCAGTTTCCCTAACCCCCATATTGTTCAGGATCAACTGTATAGCCACTTCGGTTTTTTTGCTTACTGTTTGCATGGTGTATCTTTTTCCAGCTTTTTACTTTAAGCTTATTAGTGTCCTTGAATATAAAAGTATGTCTCTTGTAGACAGTATATAATTGGATTATTTTTAAAAAATCTATTCTGCCAATATCTGCCTTTTTTTTTTTGGAGTACTAAATCCATTTACATTTAATTACCAATAAAGTAGGACTTATGTCTGCCATTTTACTATTTGTTTTCTATATGTCACATCTTTTTTGTTTTTCTTTTCCTCATTTACTGCCTTCCTTTGTGTTAAATAGATATTTTCAGTTTACCATCTTAATTCCCTTCATGTTTCTTATACTTTTGTTTTTTTTTGTTATTTTGGGGGGTATTCTACAATTACAACTAACCTTACAATTCTATAATTACAATTAATTAAATGGGCCTTTTCCAAAAGGGCTGCTGAACATGTTAAGTCTTGAGAATTCTCTCTGGATGTGAGGATGTTTGTAATGCTTTGAACACATTCAGCTCCCTACTCCTCCCTGCCAATGGCTTCTAGGTTGCTGGCTTTAAGATTTACTATTATTATGAGACTGCTAGTTTTCTCACTATAGAACTGGGGAAAGGGAAATAAGAATGGAATAAGTTAAAATGTCACAATGCTCATTGTACAAAGATGCTACAAATTTTCTGGAATAAATTCCAGATTTATTTGCAACATGGATTGTTGTAAGTTTTTAATTTCCAGAGTTCTAAAAAAGTTGATTTTGACAAGTTTTTGTGAGTATTTTTATTGCTTTTATGGAGGAGTGGATTTTTGGAGATCATTACTTCTTCCAGAAGTGCTTCTTCACTGGCCTTTAAAAGAGGAGGAGTAAGTCATGTTCAAATTCAGTGTGAAGATGAATTAATAAGCAGTTGAACTCAGAAGAGTGCTGGCATAGAGTTGATGGAAGGTGCAGTAAGTAGATGAAATTGGTGAGTTGAAGGCTAAACTAAGAGTTTTGTTTTGAATAAAAAGCGTTTGGAAGGTACTTAGTTTTGGGGTCATGAATAATGGGAGGATAATGATATTTGAAGATTATTCTAATGGTTGTGCATAGAATGAAATGAAGCTGTACAAAAAGAGAAATGAGTTCAGAGGCAGTGGCAATAATTTACACTGTGTGGTGTTGAGGCCTGGCTTAACATGGCAGCTATGGACATAGAACTGCAAGGGTGACTCATGCAACTTGGTGATGATGGATGGGTCTGAGGAGCAAGGGAGTAAAGGCACTTCAAAAGATATAAATGTTGCCACTCTGCTTTTGAGGAGATGCTGGTAGAGTAATAGTAATGAGGATGGTTGAAAAGCAGACAAGTGGCAAATTTTTCTTTTGACATCTTATAGATCCCATCATTTAACTAACAGTCTCTTAAGCTTCTTGCAGAACCATGATCATAAATATTAAATGAATAGGTGTTGGCTATTAAGGAGAGCATGAATTGCATGGAGCACTGGGTGTTATACGAAAACAATGAATCATGGAACACTACATCAAAAACTAATGATGTACTGTATGGTGACTAACATAATAAAATTAAATTAAATTTAAAAAAAAGCCAGGGTTTTAGGCTATCAAAGCTAAATATCAAGAGGCCTCTTAAATCACATTACTTAGAAAAAGAAGGAAAGGTTTTTTGGTTTTGTTTTGTTTTTTTTAGTCTAAAGATATTCCAAAATGTTCATTATGTTAACTTACTTTTCTAACATGTAATTCTCTGGGAGAGCAGATGTAAGAATTCTAAGGTTTTGTATTAATGGAGTTTAATTATGGTGTGTAGAAATGATAGTTTCACAGCTTTGAATGTGTATTAATAGTGCATATTTATAAATAAGAGAGTCCTGGGTTCAAGCACTACTTGTACTTAGAACACAAAGCTTCTTTTGAAAGCATGTGGATCATCATTATTTTCCAAATGATCTCCCTCCTTTATTTTTCCATAGTCCTTGAGGAAAGAAAGCAGTAAATGAAAAATGAGATGATCATTAATGAAATGGTCACTTTATCTAATTGAGAAATATTAATTCCTATGTGAGATCAAAGTCAGCTTTCTGGAGTCTTTAATAACCTATTTCTTATTCAGTTGTTCACTTCTGTATATACTTCTAACAAGGCTGAACCTAGAGATAGCAGTACCTATTTCCATATTGCTGTTGTACCATAGTCTTCAGTATTTTAAATAATTATATTACACATCAATATTTGTGCTCTTCTAGATCTTTTAAAGCATTAAGTTACAGATTTGTATCACTTATCTTCATTTGGAAGCTAAAATAACAAAAATAAATTATGATGTTTCCTTTGTTTGGAAGTTAAAATAACATAAATTATGTTATTTTACTTGTCTCTGTGAGTAGAGAAATAAATGATTGCAAAAGCATTTTCTTATAATTAAAGTTTCTGTTAAAATAACACAGAGATGGGAAAGCTTTGGGAGGCCATTCAAATTGTCCACCATATGCTTAAGGCTTAATTTTTCTTAATATTGATTATTTATGTTATTTATTCATTCTTTTTTAAGATTGATTGATTCAATCATTTAATATAATTTAAAAAATTTCTGAGAATCTACTCTGTGCAAGAATTGTGCTGTACTGAGTTCTATGAAACATACAAAAAAAGCACTATATGGAATCACTTGCTCTCTGGGAAGAAAGAATTTAGAAGTAGCTAACAACATAAATACCAAGTCTGAATATAGAATCTGAAAATCTAGTGTGTCATGAGATGCTAAATTATCTATACAGAGTATTACTATTGTTTTCAGATTCACAGAAGAAAGAAAGCCAAATAGGCAGGAGTAGTCTTGAAATGCTTCATGGACTAAGTAGAATTTTATGATTGGTTGTGAAAGTAAAGAATCTCTATGGGTCTAGAAGAGCTCTCTAGTCCTTAGAAGGAATGGCAGTAATATAAGCAAAAAGGCTGAAGCAAGAATGTGACATTCAGAATGAGAGCTACTGCCTACATCAGCCTTTAGGGAGCACAGGGTTTGTGTCAGAAAGGTATTTTGGGGGAGGCATTGGAAGCTTTAAAAAAATAGAATAATTCTTGGGGCTCCTGGTTGGCACAGTCAGTTAAGTGTCTGACTCTTGGTTTTGACTCAGGTTGTGATCTCAGGGTCGTGATCTCCGGGTCATGATCTCAGGGTCCTGAGATCAAGCTCCATGTCAGACTCAGCACTCAGCAGGAGTCTGCTTGAGATTCTCTCTCTTTTTTTTTTTAAAATTTTTTTATTGTTATGTTAATCACCATATATTACATAATTTGTTTTGGTGTACTGTTCCATGATTCATTGTTTGTTCATAACACCCAGTGCTCCATGCAGAACGTGCCCTCCTCAATACCCATCATCAGGCTAACCCATCCCCCCACCCTCCTCCCCTCCAGAAACCTCAGTTTGTTTTTCAGAGTCCATCATCTCTCCTGGTTCATCTCCCCCTCTGACTTACTCCCCTTCATTCTTCCTCTCCTGCTATCTTCTTCTTTTTCTTTTTTCTTAACATATGTTGCGTTATTTGTTTCAGAAGTACAGATCTGTGATTCAACAGTCTTACACAGTTCACAGCGCTCACCATAGCACATATTTTCCCCAATGTCCATCACCCAGCCACCCCATCCCTCCCACCCCCCACCACTCCAGCAACCCTCAGTTTGTTCCTGAGATTAAGAATTCCTCATATCAGTGAGGTCATATGATACATGCCTTTCTCTGATTGACTTATTTCACTCAGCATAACACCCTCCAGTTCCATCCATGTCGTTGCAAATGGCAAGATCTCATTCCTTTTGATGGCTGCATAATATTCCATTGTGTATATATACCACCTCTTCTTTATCCATTCATCTGTTGATGGACATCTTGGCTCTTTCCACAGTTTGGCTATTGTGGACATTGCTGCTATAAACATTGGGGTGCACGTACCCCTTCGGGTCCCTACATTTGTATCTTTGGGGTAAATACCCAGTAGTGCAATTGCTGGATCGAATGGTAGCTCTAATTTCAACTGTTTGAGGAACCTCCATACTGTTTTCCAGAGTGGTTGCACCAGCTTGCATTCCCACCAACAGTGTAGGAGGGTTCCCCTTTCTCCACATCCCCGCCAGCATCTGTCGTTCCCTGACTTGTTAATTTTAGCTATTCTGACGGGTGTGAGGTGGTATCTCATTGAGGTTTTGATTTGGATTTCCCTGATGCCGAGTGATGTTGAGCACTTTTTCATGTGCCTGTTGGCCATTTGGATGTCTTCTTTGGAAAAATGTCTGTTCATGTCTTCTGCCCATTTCTTGATTGGATTATTTGTTCTTTGGGTGTTGAGTTTGATAAGTTCTTTATAGATTTTTGGATACTAGCCCTTTATCTGATATGTCATTTGCAAATATTTTCTCCCATTCTGTCGGTTGTCTTTTGGTTTTGTGGACTGTTTCTTTTGCTGTGCAAAAGCTTTTTATCTTGATGAAATCCCAATAGTTCATTTTTGCCCTGGCTTCCCGTGCCTTTGGTGATGTTTCTAGGAAGAAGTTGCTGCGGCTGAGATCAAAGAGGTTGCTACCTGTGTTCTCCTTTAGGATTTGGATGGACTCCTGTCTCACGTTTAGGTCTTTCAACCATTTGGAGTCTATTTTTGTGTGTGGTGTAAGGAAATGGTCCAGTTTCATTCTTCTGCATGTGGCTGTCCAATTTTCCCAACACCATTTGTTGAAGAGACTGTCTTTTTTCCATTGGACATTCTTTCCTGCTTTGTCAAAAATAAGTTGACCATAGAGTTGAGGGTCCATTTCTGGGCTCTCGATTCTGTTCCATTGATCTATGGGTCTGTTTTTGTGCCAGTACCATACTGTCTTGATGATGACAGCTTTGTAATAGAGCTGGAAGTCCGGAGTTGTGATGCCGCCAGCTTTGCTTTTCTTTTTCAAGATTCCTCTGGCTATTCGGGGTCTCTTCTGGTTCCATACAAATTTTAGGATTATTTGTTCCATTTCTTTGAAAAAAGTGGATGGTATTTTGATGGGGATTGCATTGAATGTGTAGATTGCTCTAGGTAGCATTGACATCTTCACAATGTTGGTTCTTCCAATCCATGAGCATGGAACGTTTTTCCATTTCTTTGTGTCTTCTTCAATTTCTTTCCTGAGTATTTTATAGTTTTCTGAGTACAGATCCTTTGCCTCTTTGGTTAAATTTATTCCTAGGTATCTTATGGTTTTGGGTGCAATTGTGAATGGGATCGACTCCTTGATTTGTCTCTCTTCTGTCTTGTTGTTGGTGTATAGGAATGCCACTGATTTCTGTGCATTGATTTTATAGCCTGCTACTTGACTGAATTCCTGTATGAGTTCTAGCAGTTTTGGGGTGGAGTCTTTTGGGTTTTCCACATACAGTATCATATCATCTGCAAAGAGTGAGAGTTTGACTTCCTCTTTGCCGATTTGGATGCCTTTGATTTCTTTTTGTTGTCTGATTGCTGTGGCTAGGACTTCTAATACTATGTTGAATAGCAGTGGTGAGAGTGGACATCCCTGCCGCGTTCCTGACCTTAGGGGAAAAGCTCTCAGCTTTTCCCCATTGAGAATGATATTCACTGTAGGTTTTTCGTAGATGGCTTTTATGATATTGAGGTATGGACCCTCTATCCCTATACCCTGAAAAGTTTTGATCAAGAAAGGATGCTGTACTTTGTCAACTGCTTTTTCTGCATCTATTGAGAGGATCATATGATTCTTGTTCTTTCTTTTGTTAATGTATTGTATCACGTTGATTGATTTGCGGATGTTGAACCAGCCTTGCAGCCCAGGGATAAATCCCACTTGGTCGTGGTGAATAATCCTTTCAATGTACTGTTGGATCCTATTGGCTAGTATTTTGGTGAGAATTTTTGCATCCATGTTCATCAAGGATATTGGTCTGTAATTCTCCTTTTTGATGGGGTCTTTGTCTGGTTTTGGGATCAAGGTAATGGTGGCCTCATAAAATGAATTTGGAAGTTTTCCTTCCATTTCTATTTTTTGGAACAGTTTCAGGAGAATAGGTATTAATTCTTCTTGAAATGTCTGATAGAATTCCCCTGGGAAGCCATCTGGCCCTGGGCTTTTGTTTCTTGGGAGATTTTTGATGACTGCTTCAATTTCCTTAGTGGTTATAGGTCTGTTCAGGTTTTCTATTTCTTCCTGGTTCAGTTTTGGTAGTTGATACATCTCTAGGAATGCACCCATTTCTTCCAGGTTATCTAATTTGCTGGCATAGAGTTGCTCATAATATGTTCTTATAATTGTTTGTATTTCTTTGGTATTGGTTGTGATCTCTCCTCTTTCATTCATGATTTTGTTGATTTGGGTCATTTCTCTTTCCTTTTGGATCAGTCTGGCCAGGGGTTTATCAATCTTGTTAATTCTTTCAAAGAACCAGCTCCTAGTTTCGTTGATTTGTTCTACTGTTCTTTTGGTTTCTAGTTCATTGATTTCTGCCTGATCTTTATGATTTCTCTTCTCCTGCTGGGTTTAGGCTTTATTTGCTGTTCTTTCTCCAGCTCCTTTAGGTGTAGGGTTAGGTTGTGTATTTGAGATCTTTCTTGTTTCTTGAGAAAGGCTTGTATTGCTATATACTTTCCTCTCAGGACTGCCTTTGCTGTATCCCAAAGATTTTGGACAGTTGTGTTTTCATTTTCATTGGTTTCCATGAATTTTTTTAATTCTTCTTTAATTTCCTGGTTGACCCATTCATTCTTTAGTAGGATGCTCTTTAGCCTCCATGTATTTGAGTTCTTTCCGACTTTCCTCTTGTGATTGAGTTCTAGTTTCAAAGCATTGTGGTCTGAAAATATGCAGGGAATGATCCCAATCTTTTGGTACCGGTTGAGACCTGATTTGTGACCTAGGATGTGATCAATTCTGGAGAATATTCCATGGGCACTAGAGAAGAATGTGTATTCCGTTGCTTTGGGATGGAATGTTCTGAATATGTCTGTGAAGTCCATTTGGTCCAGTGTGTCATTTAAAGTCTTTATTTCCTTGTTGATCTTTTGCTTAGATGATCTGTCCATTTCAGTCAGGGGGGTGTTAAAGTCCCCCACTATTATTGTATTGTTGTCAATGTGTTTCTTTGCTTTTGTTATTAATTGCCTTATATAATTGGCTGCTCCCATGTTAGGGGCATAGATATTTACAATTGTTAGATCTTCTTGTTGGATAGACCCTTTCAGTAGGATATAGTGTCCTTCCTCATCTCTTATTACAGTCTTTGTTTTAAAATCTAGTTTTTCTGATATAAGGATTGCCACCCCAGCTTTCTTTTGGTGTCCATTAGCATGGTAAATGGTTTTCCACCCCCTCACTTTCAATGTGGGGGTGTCTTTGGGTCTAAAATGAGTCTCTTGCAGACAGCATATGGATGGGTCTTGTTTTTTAATCCAATCTGATAGCCTGTGTCTTTTGATTGGGGCATTTAGCCCATTTACATTCAGGGTAACTATTGAAAGGTATGAATTTAGTGCCATTGTATTGCCTGTAAGGTGACTGTTACTGTATGTTGTCTGTGTTCCTTTCTGATCTTTGCTGCTTTTAGGCTCTCTCTTTGCTTAGAGGACCCCTTTCAATATTTCTTGGAGGGCTGGTTTCATGTTTGCAAATTCCTTTAGTTTTTGTTTGTCCTGGAAGCTTTTTATCTCTCCTTCTATTTTCAATGACAGCCTAGCTGGATATAGTATTCTTGGCTGCATATTTTTCTCGTTTAGTGCTCTGAAGATATCTTGCCAGTCCTTTCTGGCCTGCTAGGTCTCTGTGGATAGGTCTGTTGCCAATCTAATATTTTTACCATTGTAGGTTACATATCTCTTCTCCCGAGCTGCTTTCAGGATTTTCTCTTTGTCTCTGAGACTCGTAAGTTTTACTATTAGATGTCGGGGTGTTGACCTATTATTATTGATTTTGAGAGGGGTTCTCTGTGCCTCCTGGATTTTGATGCCTGTTTCCTTCCCCACATTAGGGAAGTTCTCTGCTATTATTTGCTCCAATATACCTTCTGCCCCTCTCTCTCTTTCTTCTTCTTCTGGGATCCCAATTATTCTAATGTTGTTTCGTCTTATCGAATCACTTATCTCTCGAATTCTGCCCTCGTGATCCTGTAGTTGTTTCTCCCTCTTTTTCTCAGCCTCTTTACTTTCCATCATTTGCTCTTCTATATCACTGATTCTCTCTTCTGCCTCATTTATCCTAGCAATTAGTGCCCCCATTTTTGATTGCACCTCATCAATAGCCTTTTTGATTTCGACTTGGTTAGATTTTAGTTCTTTTATTTCTCCAGAAAGGGTTTCTCTAATAACTTCCACGCTTTTTTCAAGCCCAGCTAGTATCTTTAAAGTCATGATTCTGAACTCTAGGTCCGACATCGTACTAATGTCCGTATTGAGTAGGTCCCTGGCTGACGGTACTACCTCTTGTTCTTTTTGCTGAGGTGATTTTTTTCGTCTTGTCATTTTGTCCAGAGGAGAATAGATGAATGAGAGAACAAAATGCTAACAGGTTTACAATGTCCCCAGCAAATATACTGTATACAAATCAGAAAAGACCTGAAACCAGGGGAAAAGAAAGGGAAAGAAAGAAAAAAGAAAGAGAAAAAAAAAAAAGAAAAAGATAAAAACAAAAACAGAACAATACAAAAAAAGCAGAATGTGATCAAATATGATCAGGCTAGTGCATAGATCAGTGCCACACACTAGATTTTGGGCGTATTTTGGTCTGTTAGAAAAAAGTGCCTCCTAAAATTTTAAAGGAAGAAAGACATATATGTACAAAATAAGGGTTGATACAATGAAGGGATAGAAGATGACTGTAAAGATGAAAATTATAAAAGATTTTATAAAAGGACTTGGTAAGATAAGTTGTTTGAAAAAAGAAAGAAGATTTAAAAAAAAGAAAAAAGAAAAAAGGGAGAGAATGTGATCAGGCAGGAGACTAGAACAGAACCATACACTAGTGATTTAGGGTATATTTTTATCTGTTAGAAGAAACTGTATCTCAAAATTTTAAAGAGAGAACAACTTATATATATATGCCAAAAATAAGGGTACCTACTATGAAGGGATAAAATATGACTCTAAAAATGAAAAATAAAAAATGTTTTTTTTTTTTTAAAGAGATTGATAAGATGTTGGTTGAAAAAGGGAAAAAGAAAAAGAAAAAAAAAACAGTTAACAAAAATTAACTTGATTAACTAATGAATCATGGTAAAAAAAAGCCATGAATTCTATGTGCAGTATTCCCCTAGCGCTGGAGTTCTCCCATTCTCCTTGATCGGCAAACTTGGTCTTGGCTTGCTGGCTGTTCGTGCTGATCTTCTGGGGGAGGGGCCTGTTGCTGTGGTTTCCAAATGTCTTTGCCGGAGGCTGAATTGCCCCGCCCTTGTTGGTCCGGGCTAAGCAAGCTGCTCGGGTTTGATCTCAGGAGCTTTTGTTCCCTACAAGCTCTCCGTACAGCCTTGGAGGACCAGGGCAAAAATGGTGGCCTCCCAATCTCCACCCGGAGGAGCTGAGAACTCGGGGCCCCGCTCCTCAGTGCGCCCCCAGAGAAAAGCAGTCACTTCCTTGTCCCCGGTCTCCGGCCACACTCGTGCTCACCCGGCCTGTGACCGAGCGTTTGTACCTCTGGCACCCGACCCCGTGTGGAGTCTCCAAACCCAGCCGATCCCTGCGGTGCGTTCCCACGCCGCTCCTCCCCGGGAAGGAAGGGGAGTCTCCCCGGCTCTGCCGCTTGTTGGGTCCCTGCTGGAGGAGCAGTGACCCGACTGGGCCGCAGATCACAGTTTATGGCAACCCCGAGCTGAGAGCCCGCGACTCTGCTCCGTATCTGCAGCCGGCTTCCCCGTTCCTATACCTGGGAGCTCTGGTGCACTCAGGCTCCCCCGGTCTTTCTGTGACCCCAAGGGTCCTGAGACCCCACTGTCCCGCGAGGGTTCCACCCCTGCTTAGCCACTGGAGCGTCGTCCCTCAGCGGAGCCGGCTTCTCAAAGTTCCGATTTTGTGCTCCGCGGCTCTATCACTTGCCAGAAGCGGCCGACGGAGGCCCCCTCCCCCACCGTCTATCCTCCCGAATATCGCCTCGGATTCACTTCTCCGCACGTCCTACCTTCCAGTAAGTGGTCGCTTCTCTGTTCAGAGAGTTGTTGCTACTCTCCTCTTTGATCTCCTGTTGAGTTTGTAGGTGTTCAGAATGGTTTGATCCCTATTCAGCTGAATTCCTGAGACCAGACGAAATCTAGGTCTCCTACTCCTCCGCCATCTTGCTCCGCCCCGAGATTCTCTCTCTTACTCTGACCCTCCCTCTCATGTTCTCTCTCTCTCTCTCTCAAAGTAAATAAATAAATCTTTTTAAAAAAAGGAATAATTCTTATAAAATTCATATTTTTATTCAACAAATATTTATTGGATGATTATTGTCTTCTAATAATATTATTATCTGGGGCTATAATATCTACTTTTTAGGAATGATATGAAGCTATAGATCTCCAACTGGATCATTCTATAAATCTTTTTAAAAGGCTTGTAATATCATACAGGCACCAAGCCTTGTTTGTAGAATACATAAATAATAGATCTTACATTTCCATATCTATATTTATTATTATTTAATGCAGAGTTTTGCTATGATTAATAAAATGGAAATTTATTGCTGCATTTTGCTCATGTATTTTTTTCAAACAACAAATCCTAAAAGTATAACTTACCTATTGGAGTTGGGCAGAGAATGAGGGTTCCTTTCTTTTTGCTTCATATTTTCAGGTGGGGAGACTGATTAATTTAACTGGGCTTTTATCTACTCCTACTTACTCCTCAGGGGAGTTAATTGATTTATAAATTTGGGAGCAGAAACTGAGCATGTGTAACTAATTCTTTTTGTGATCTTCTAGCCTGCAGATAGGATGTGCAATTAAGCTTAGTAGCTATTCAGGCTTGGGAAACCTGATGCTAGTCAATCTAATTTTGGAATATAGTAATAGGAAGCCTATATTGCCTTGCACTTAAGCCATGTTTTCTAGTATCTGCTATGTCATTAACCTTGTTGATATTTTAATCCATTTGTGTGAGTCCTTTGTTTTATCCACAGGTTGGCTAACTGTGGTCTTTGGGCCAAATCTGACCCACTGTAGGCCAAATCTGGACAGCTCTTCCAATTACATATTGTGTGTGTTTGTTTTACTGCTACAACAGTAGCACTGAGTAGTTTTAACAGAGATCTTACGGCCTGAAAAGCCTAAAATATTTACTCTTTGGCCCTTTACAGAAAAGATTTGTCATCCCTGGGACTCTTATGTATAATTTGGTCAAGAAATGAGGAAGTCATTTGTTGTACTCCTTAAATTACTAAATTAATCCTATTATTATAGAGGGGTTTGTAAAAATTTTTACATTTAAAAAACATGTATTATTATTCAAAATGGTAAAAATCCCTTTGCTTTGTGTGAAAATGGAGTGGAGTCAGGAATGGGAGTTTGGGGACTATTCAAGTAAATGCTCCAAGCCTAGTTAACAGTAGTTACCCAGGACCCCTCACCATTACCAGACCAACCAACACTAAACACATGGCTGTGCAATTTCATCATCAAATACAACATTTTGTTCTTAGGAATCTGGTGATGTCCTTTGTCGTCCCAATAGTAGTTAAGTCTCAGTTATTTTTCTAACAGCTTGACATAGTTTGTCTCTGGCTGTAAACCTGTTTATTTACTTATGCTTGAATATTCAGTTTTTTAGTTCATTTATTCAGTGTTTATCTATTTTTCTAATAATTTGCTTTCTGCCTCTTTCCAAAAAAAATATGAGGCTTTGGACTCCTCATATTGTAAAGAAAATCTTTTATATAAATAATTTTGGTTTCTTTATTTTATTTTTCTTTTCTTCTCTTTTTTGACTATAAGTAATGCTTCATGGACAATGTACATAGTATTTTAGCTTCAAGGTTTCTTCATATGATGCACTTTTCTCTTTGTTCATCTTGTTTTGGTGAAATACATTCTATTTCTTTTGACTTCTTATGTAGATTATCTAGGTCTTTTACTGAGGCTTCATACAGAGCTCATCCCTATTTAGTTTTGCTTGGCATTTGGTGTGTTTTCAGTTGCATTTGTTGATTTATTAAGGAGATTATTCTTGAGATTTCACCATTTTCAGTTTCACCTGGGATATGCAAATTTCTACATAATAGCACCAGAAATAAAAATTAAAGTTCATTTATATTTGAAGTGGTATCATCACCTTCCTCAGGTGGTATTTAGACTCACAGAACTTCTTTTTCCTGAAAATAGCATGTATATATAGTTTTTAAAAAGATCAAGCAACACAAAAGAGAATATGGTCTTCTTCCCCAGTGTTGATCACCAAGTTTTAAATCATTCTTTCCAGAAATATTCCACACAAATATAATATATGTGTATATACTTTCTTTTTGCACAATGTGAACATACATTATATATTGTTTTTTCCTTTGTTTTACCTGAAAATATCAGTACCTACACATTTATCTCATTTTTTGAAGGACTAAATAGTAATAAAGACTACAATTATTGAGCTTTTAGGCACTATACTAAGGCATTATATTAAGCACTTTATAAAATTCATTTCATTTTATTTCAAATTTATTTCAATAATTTTATCATCTCATTCATAGTCACCAACAACCCTTTTAAGTAGATACTGTTAGTATTCTAATCTTTGCCAAAACAACTTTGCTGAAAATGACAGAGCTGGGATTTTATTTCCACGCTCTTTAACTCTTTTTCCAGTGTTTTTCAAGTATATTTCACCAACCAATTACATCAATATGACCAGGGAAGCTTGTAAAACATAGATTTCCAACTCACTGTCAGAGATCCTGATTTAGTAAAAATTTGGGGGAGAGTAACAAGTCTGAATTATTAACAAATGGTCCACGGGGATTTTAGGTAGTCTAAGATCTGTGGACCTCTGCATTATACTACATTGCCTCCTTGTATGAATGATATTTATTTATTAAACAGTCTCTTAATGATAATCTAAAAATAATTTCCAGTCCTTTAATATTCTAAACAATGCTTCAGGATACATCCTTATATGTACATTTTTATTTGTGTTCATAGGTTTAATTATTGGAAAGATTTCTAGAAGTAGAATTCCTGTGTCAAAGAGCATGTGCATTTAAAATTTTTATATGCTTTTGGGAATTTTATCAAGAACAGAGATAATCCTCTTTCCCTTGCTTGTTCCTAGTTAATCAGTAGTTATTTTCCAAGGAGTAAAAATTTTAGAACATTAAAAAAGATTAGTTAGAAGTTTTTTTTTTTTCCTTTCAAACAGTTCCTTTTTTATATTCTTTTTAACCCTTGTGTTAGTTTGCTAGGGCTGCCATAACAAAGTATCACAAACTGCACGGCTTAAACAACAGAAACCCATTTTCTTGCCGTTCTAGAGGCTAGAAGTCCAAAATCAAGATTATCAGTAGGGTTGGTTCCTTCTTAGTGCTGTGAGAGAGAAACTGTTCCATGCCATTCCCCTTGCTTCTGGGGGTCTGATGGCAGTCTTCAGCATTCCTTGGATTGTGGCAACATAGCTCCAGTCTTCACATGGTGTCCTCCCTGTGTATGTGTCTGTTTCTTAATTTCCCTTCTTTATAGGGACACCAGTTACTGGATTAGGGGCTCACCCTAGTGATTTCATCTTAATTTAACTAATTACATCTGTATCCACCTTATTTCCAAATATTACATTCTGAGGTAGTGGGAGTTAGGACTTTGATCCATGAATTTTGAGGAGACATAACACAACCAATAGTATATCCAAAGTGACATTGTTAGGTAGTACCCACACTGGTTTCTCAACACTTTCCTGTTGACATTTCTGCTGTGGTTTCAAATCTTAATTGACACCTCCAACTTTGAAGTAACTGATCAAGAGAAGCTCGACTAAGAATCAAGATCCATGGACATTAATTGGTAACACTTTCTAAAGGGAAAGAATATCCTGACAACCATTTACGACTTAAATAATCAATACTCATTACAACTTTTTTCATTCATGAGAAAGGCTTCATAAGAGGCAAACTTCCCTCTACATCACCCCCCCACACACACACACAAACATTTCATTATTTGGTAAAAGGATTAAAAGTAGCAAGTGCACATAATTTTTTAGAAAGTATGATTGGCGATTATGCAATTCATATAAATAGTGCCCTACAGTACCATGATGCTTTAGGAATAATAATGGTGGTTTATCAATCCCATCTGTTCCCAGGCAAAGGAAGAAAAATTTTAATATGGCAAAAGTCCAAAAACTGATGCTATCTAAAGATCTGCTTTCTACAGGTCTCTTGTAATAATTGACAAATTAGCTGGAGAGAGGTTTGATACCAATACACACTTCAAAAATGGTACCCATTTTTCGAAACCCTCACTAACACTGTGTATTATCTATAGCAATTTGATCAAGAATGGTATATCATGTGTTACTTTAATTTATATGTATATTTAATTATAAGTGAGATCAAGCATCTTTTCATATAAGAAATTTCTAGCTGTTTCTTATCAACTACTCCTATCCTTAGTCCACTTTTTCCCTTAGGTTGATGATCTCTTTCATCTTAATTTGTAATTCTCTTTAAATAATAAAGATATTAGTTCTTTGTCATATGTGTCAAAGAATTTTCCCAAATCTGTCATTTGTCCCTTATTTTTTTATATGTTAGTAGTTTGATAGAAAGTTAATATTTGTATGTACTCAAATTCATCAATCTTTTTCTCTACAGCTCTGGTTATATATGTCTGGTTATAGCTCCTGTTCAAAGTTCATTACTATTTTACGATTACTATTATAAGCGTATTTAATTATTATTTAAATATTTATCTGTAATTTATTTTGGTATAGGGAATGAAATATTCATCCAGCTTTATTATTTCTTTCCAAGTGAATAGTCAGTATCTTACTGGCAATTATTATATAACCCATTGTTTTCTTGCTGATTTGAAATACCACCTTCATAATATAATAAATTTCTACAAGTATTGGAGCTTTGTTTTTTAAAATTCTCTCTTCTCTTGCCTTTCAATTATTGCACCAGGACCATTTACAATTTATTTAAATATCTGCTAAAGGCTGATCTCTACCCCCTCCATTACTTTTCTCTTTTCAAATTGATACCTGGCTATTGTCACACATTTATTTTTCCAGATGTACTTTACAATTCTTGTCAAGATCCAAGATGCAGTAAGAGGGAAACTCTATTGCAGTATTATTGCATTAAATGTAAGACTAAGTGAAAGTGAAAGAATCACTATTTTTAAAATATTGAATCATATCATAATGTAACAAGGTATATTTTTCCATTGGAGTTTAATTTTAATGTCTGTCTCTCAGTCCTTAATAGTTTCTGTTGCCTCCCTTTGTGATGCCTTCTGCTGGGTTATTGTGTCAGTTTTCCATTACTACAGAATCCAATTACCACAAACTTAGTGGCTTAAAAAAACACAAATACATTATTTTACAGTTCTGGTAGTTCAAAATGGGTCCCACTGGGCTAAATTCAAGGTGTTGGTTAGGCTGTGCTTCTTTCTACAGACTCTAGGGGAGAATCTATTTTCTTGCCTTTTCTAGTTTCTATGAGCTGTGCCCAGTCCTTGGCTCATGGCTGCCTTTCACCTTCAAAGCCAGCAATGGCTAGTCAAATCTCTCACATTGTATCACCCTAACACTGACTCTTCTCTCTTTCACTTACAATGACCATAATAATCCAGGATGATCTCCCTATCTCAAGATTCTTAACTTAATCATATCTGCAAAGTCCCTTTTGCCAGGTAACATCTATTCACAGGTTCTGGGGATTAGAATGTGGACATCTTTGAGAGGCCATTGTAGTGCCTACTACCATCATCAACGTTCCTTTCCCTAGGAATATCTTGCTGTCACTCCTTCTTCCCTCCCACCCAAAGTCTGTCATTATTATTTTTTATTATTCTATATTTATAGTGTAGTGTTCCATATTTGAATGTCATTGTAAGTCTTTAGGGGATAATTTTCTTGATATTGTGAGACACCAGAGCAATAAGGCCACTTCCAAAAGCTTTTACCTACTTTGAGTCATTAGGAATGGTGAATCATCTCTAACTTTGAAAGAGCCATAAACCCACACTCTCTTGTGTTAGTATTACTCCTCCCATTGTTAGAAAAAGGATTCAGGAAGCAGTTAAAGTATGCAGGTTGCTTATCATAGTACTAAACCAACACTTCTATTCTCCTTGTCTTATTTACCTAACGTCTTAAAACTCATCTAAGTCAAATCACCATCTTCTATTCTTAGGAGATGCCTTGTGTTGATCAGACTAGGTTTAAAGACTTCCAGTGGCTTAGAACCTGCTACCTTCTAGGCAGCCAATTTCATCATACTGCAAAGCTCTAATTGTTAGAAAGCTCATTCTGAGCTGAAATTTGTCTCCTTGTTACCATCTCTCCATCTACGCTCTTTCTACCCTCCTAGCCATAGAGAATAATTCTAATCACTCTTCTACTTTTCAAATACTTGTGATAAATGTTTCCCTATACCTTTTCCTCTTTTATCTTTTCTCACATGACATGAGTTTGATACTCAAACTTTTCTTACCCATGTCCGGAGGAAACAGTCCATTTCATCTTTGCACCTTTTCTAATGGAGGCCTCAGTACCAGGTTGAGGGGACTAGGTATGGTCTCACTGCAGGATTGGTTAAGCTGCTTCCATTTCTCCCATGTGGTTAAGAATAGAGCTATGTGTTTGTTTGTTTGTTTTTAAGATTTTATTTATTTATTTGACAGAGAGAGCACAAGTAGGCAGAGAGGCAGGCAGAGGGAGAGGGGGAAGCAGGCTCTCTGCTGATCAGGGAGCCCAATGCGGGGCTCAATCCCAGGACCCCAGGATCATGACCTGAGATGAAGGCAGCCGCTTAGCCAACTGAGTCACCCAGGCGCCCCGAATAGAGCTATGTTAAGAGGGATGTTCACAAAGATACTCTAGTAATCTAGAAAAGCCTATAAGGCAGCCTTATTTCTGATAGAGTCACATCATTGCTACATTTGAGAAAAAATTGTGCCCATACCCTGGGCTCCTGGTTGTTGCCAAGGTTCTTTGTAAGTCAGAAGGCCAAGTATCCTTTGGTCCTTTCGATGAATAAAATCTTGTACCACCTTACAAGGATGGTCAACATGATACAGTTAGCCTATCTTTTATGTGATTACTAAACAGGATAATTCCCAATTCTAATTAGCACAGAAGGGAGAGCTGTCACATTTGGTAGTCTAAATATCATACTTGTATTGAATCAGCCAATGTTACACTATGTTTTTAGTATATTACACTGTCACTCATACTGTCAGCTGTACTCCTAATTCTTTTTTCATGGTATTGCTAATCTATATACCCTCATGCTGAATTTTTATAACTAATTTCTGTGCTAAACCATAGGGCCTCATATTTAATCACTAATAAAGTTTGAATTGTTAGATTTAGCCTACCACTGGTGATTTTAAACTTTCATAGGAGCATAGGGTAAACAACATATGAAAGCATGTTATGTAGATGTCTTATTACTTCTGTTTGTTTTTCTTTGGGGGGCCTATGTCCTATTAATTTATTCAATGCTCTTAGTATGCATCTTTTTGAAGAAGTATTGTTTTGTCCACACATTGCACAATTAACTATAGCAGGTAGGATGAAGCTGACTAACTAAGTCTAAGCATCAAAGCCAGACATTCCCTCAGGAGCCATGAAGTTAGGCATTTAGGGCCTTAGGGTCCTGTTCAGGATTCAGGGACAGGACATCATTAGGACATTATCTCTCCTCAGAAGAGAACTGGCAAAGACCAAGACAGAGAATGCAGTCGTAGGTATATTGTTGTTGTTATTTTATTTATTTATTTGACAGAGAGACAGAGAGAGCCAGAGAGCACAAGCAGGGGGAGTGGCAGAGGGAGGAGAAGCAGGCTCCCTGCTGAGCAGGGAGCCCAAGGCGGGGCTAGATCCCAGGACCCTGGGATCATGACCTGAGCTGAAGACAGTAGCTTAACTGACTGAGCCACCCAGGTGCCCAGTATGTTACTATTATTAAAATATCAAGAACAGAAACAAGTCTGGGATCCATTAGCCGGGCATCTGAATAAAGGTAGAGGCTAAATATCAAGAAAAAAAAGCAAAGACTGCTAACCAAATTGGAGCACAGTTTTGCTAGACTAGCTACAATGAAGCCTTGAAGGTGAGTCACAAATTGTTGGGCCAGTTCTTTTAATCCCTCTGGTCCATTACAAGGATTTATCATCAAAAGTATGTTGGCAATTAACCTGTATACCAAAATCCAGGTTTCCCACCATAAGCAAGAGGGCTTGCAAAGGTTAGGAAGTTGGCAGTGTTATATACTACCCGATAATGTATGGAGATTTTTCTTACCTTAATTCTGACAATGAAGATCTTGTCATAGTCCCTTTATATAGTGATACAATAGTATAAACACTGGATTAGCTGTCACAAGATCTCAGTGGGAGTCCTGAAACTTCCATTAACCAGATACTTAATATTGGACAAGTCACTGAAGAATTCTAAGCCTTAGTTTCTGGATGGAGATAATAATAACATTGATAGGCTGTTTGTGAGGGCTAAAAAAGAATCATCAGGGTAAATGAAATACTATTCACTTTGCAGACTATAAAACACCTCACAAGGATAAGTTGTTCTTCCTACAGTGATTTGAATCTGCTAGTTTTTGAATGACATTTTTCTCAGACTTCATTCATTTGACAAGTATTTATTAAGTGCATACTATATTTAAAAAGATAGTCATGGTCCTTGCCTCTGTGGCTCTTGAATTCTAGTGGAGGATGCAGGCCTAAAAATACTAACTGAAATACTATTTTATGTATTTATTTTTAGCATATATTGATAGAGTCCTACTATGAACATGGCACTTTGCTAGGTGCTAGACAAGCATGTCTTTAGAAATTAACTGGATTTATCTTATAGATTAATGGGATTATGTTTAACCTCTGGTTTATTCTTTCTGATCTTGATGGACATCTGGGCTGGATCATTAATGCATCTAATGAAATCACTCAATATAGAAACTCTGAGATATCATGAGAGACCATGTTAAATGTTTAAAAAGAATCATCTACTATGACTAGAAACTTTTGATTCTTTCTCAAAATTATGATGAAAATAAATGAGTTGATTTTTACATGACTTACTCTTAGTAACCTCATGCTAGTATTTGAAAGTGAATTAGTTGGGAGAAGAGTAGGAGTGGAGGCAAAGAGACTAGTTACAAAGTTGTTCTAATAGTTCAAGTGAGCTACAGTGGTGACCTGGACTAGGGTGGTAGCAGGAGTGGAGAGAAATGAATGTGTTTGAAGTATAATTCAATGATGAAGTAAGGGACTTGGAGATTGACTGCATATGGCGTTGAGGAAAAATGAGAATCTTTTTAAAAATAAACATGAGGTTAATCATGAATGCTTTGACAGAGATGAACATGAGGAGAGACTTATCCTACCAGATAGTAAAATTAATTTTAAGGTTTTAGTAAGCAAAACAGTGTGATTCTGGTACCAGAATAGATTGACATATGGAACCAATTAGAAAGTCCAGAAACAGATTCAATTAAATGTAAGCATATGGTATATACCTGTTGTCACCGGAATTGTTTCTTTTTTTTAAATTTAAATTCAATTAATTAACCTATAGTGTATTATTAGTTTCAGAGGTAGAGTTTAGTGATTTATCAGTTGCATATAACACCCAGGGCTCATTACATCAAGTGCCCTCCTTAATGCCCATCACCCAGTTAGTTACCCTCACCCTCACCCACCTCCCCTACAGCAACCCTCAGTTTGTTTCCTATTGTTAAGAGCCTCTTATTGTTTACCTCCCTCTCTGATTTTGTCTCATTTTATTTTTCCCTCCCTTGTCCTATGATCCTCTGTCTTGTTTCTAAATTCCATATATCAGTGAGATCATATGATAGTTGTCTTTCTCTGATTGACTTATTTTGCTTAGCATAATACCCTCTAGTTCTATCCACATGGTTGCAAATAGTAAGATTTCATCTTTTTGGTGGCTGAGTAATATTCCATTGTGTATGTATATATACACACACACACACACACACACACACCACATTTTCTTTATCCATTCATCTGTCAATGGACATCTAGGCTCTTTCCATATTTTGGCCATTATGGACATTGCTGCTATAAACATTGGGGTGTAGGTGCCCCTTCAGATCACTATGTTTGTATCCTTTGGGCAAATACCTAGTAGTGCAATTGCTGGATTGTAGGGTAGCTCTATTTTTAACTTTTTGAGGAACCTCCATACTGCTTTCCAGAGTGATACAGGAAAAGCATTTGACAAAATACAGCATCCTTTCTTGATTAAAACTCTCCACAGTGTAGGGATAGAAGGAACATACTTCAATATCATAAAAGCCATATATGAAAAGCCCACAGCAAATACCATTCTCAATGGGGAAGAACTGAGAGCTTTCCCCTAAGGTCAGGAACACAACAAGGATGTCTACTCTCACCACTGTTGTTCAACATAGTACTAGAAGTCCTAGCCTCAGCAATCAGACAACAAAGAGAGATAAAAGGCATCCAAATCGGCAAAGAAGAGGTCAAACTTTCACTCTCCACAGATGGACTCCACCCCAAAATTGCTAGAACTCGTACAGGAATTCAGCAATGTGGCAGGATATAAAATCAATGCACAGAAATCAGTTGCATTTCTATACACTAACAATGAGATGAAAGAGAAATTAAGGAATCGATCCCATTTACAATTGCACCAAAAATCGTGATACCTAGGAATAAACCTAACCAAAGAGGTAAAGGATCTGTACTCTGAAAACTATAGAACACGTATGAAAGAAATTGAGGAGGATACAAAGAAATGGAAAAACATTCCATGCTCATGGATTGGAAGAACAAATATTGTTAAAATGTCTGTGTTACCCAAAGCAATATACACGTTCAATGCAATCCCTATCAAAATACCAGGAATTCTATTTCAAAAGAAATAGTTGAACATGTAAACAATGGTACATGCACAAGAATATTCCCTTAAAAGGAAAACATTGAAATTTCAATATGATTGGATTAACTAAATAAATCAGGACCATGTGTATATTGAGACTTAACCTTAGATTTATCATGTAGACACATATTTGTAATTGAAACTTGTTTACAATGCATTATTAGAAGCAAATCTATATCAGATTATAAATCATTACATATAATACATATACATATTTATATATAATATCTTCATATAGGATTTATAGAAAAATCTCTTCATCCCACTTTGCGTGGGAAAATCCTCCTCAAGATTTCTATAGAAGCTACGGGATATCCAGTCTTGGTTCTCATGATCACCTCTTGCTGCAAACTCCTATATCTGTAGAACTTTTTATTTCATTCATTTTTCTCACTTTGTGTCTATTCTTGACTCTCTGCCCCATGTCTACTAGGATAAGTTACATACCCTGGTTACTTGTACCAGGGTACTGACATGTTCAGAAATGTTACTAGCAAATTGTTCTTAATAACACAATACCTAGGAAATGTTTAAAAGTCCATTGTCAGGAGAATCTGTAAGTGAATTATTGTACACCTATAAAGTGAACTCCTATACCACACTGAAAATAAATGAAACTCAGAAACATAATAGTGTTTGAAAAAACCATAGAAGAGCAATAATATTTTGTACTATTCTTATGAAATTCAAAAGCATATAGTATGAAACAATTCTTTATTGATAGTTACATATATAGTTAAATTTCAATAACAATCCAAGGAATTATAAACATGAAGTTCAGAACAGGAGTTAGCCCCGGTTAGGGACGGAGGGAGAGGGACTGGAAAGGGGGACACAGGTGGGAAGGGGTGGGTTTCAATGGTAATGTTCTAAACTGAGTAGTGCACATGCACAGATTCATTTTACTATTTTATTCTACCACCATATCCATCCTCTTTTGAGGGATACTAGTCAGATATTTTGTTAAGTGTACCTTTTTTTTTTTTGACAATATGAAATAGTTGAATAAGAAAGCACTGTTTTGCTATCTTTGTTTCACCATCTTCCCTTGGGGCTCTCACCTTCGATAAGGAAACCGTGTACTATAGACTTCAATTAGAAGTAATGGCACTTTCTTCGGAAGCAGAAGAGGGTGCACGTCACTGTTGTTTAAAATATTTTTTTTCTTTCTTTCCTTTGCACACCCCCGCATGTCCACACACACATACAGAGGGAAGCAGTCTGAGAGGATATACACCAAAATGTTACTATTAATTATCTGAGCATGCTGCATTTTCATGTGATTTTTTTCTCTTTCTTTATATTTTCTAATATTTCTGTAATAAACAATATACTTCATTTTTAAGGGACAGCAAAGTAATTCATCCTGTGTGGTTAAATTTCAGAGTATTTTTTTCAAGGCCATTAAGTCTTTGTATTTCTTAACAAACAGACTACAATTTCAATCTAACCAAATCCAGGAAGAATGGGTTGTTCTGATTAACAGGTTGTTCTGACTTTAGGATGAACTAGGGTTTAAACTAGAGACTTTTTTTATGACTCTTTATAATCTTATTTTCATAATCTCAGGTTTTTCACTTTTGATATGCAAAACAGAAAGCAATAACATTAAACAATAATAATAACCAAACTAAAAAGCAAAGTATTTATATCTGAACAAGGAATAATAATTTCCCTAGCTCGTAGTTAGAATTTGTTAAAAAGGACATTAGAGAATATTCAGTTGATCAATAAGTATTTATTGAACACCTACTATGTGGTAGGACTTGTACTAGATTCTGGGTACAGAGTGGTGATCAAGACAAATTCCAGCCTTCATGGAATTTACAGTCATCTGATATATTCACTTTACAATATGTGGGTTTTTTTTAAAGAGTTATTTACTTACTTATTTGAGAGAGTTAGAGAGAGATCATGAGCAGGGGTGGGGGGGAGGGGAGTGTGTAGAGGGAGAGTCAGGCTCCCTGCTGAGCAGGGAGCCCAATGATGGACTTGATTCCAGGACCCAAGGATCATGACCTGAGCCTAAAGCAGACGCTTAACTGACTGAGCCACCCAGGCGCCCCTACAATGTGTTTTATACATAATTTTATCAATAGATCATTCTACTGAAAGATTTCCAGTAATGTGGAGTTTCCTCTGTTGCTTTATAGTGTATTTTTCAGCTACTGTTAAATTACTGCATTTTTATTTAAAAGGTAACCAATATTATTAATTCATAGAACATTGTTTTTTTTTTTATTGATTCAAATTTGCCCCTTTTGACTTATAAACATTGGTTGTTGTTCTGCCTTTAAGAACTTCGGAATAAATCTACCACAGCAGCTTTTCCCCTTTCTCTGCTTTGTGGGATAGCTCTTTAGAGATAGCTGTTCAAATATGTTGAGAAAACTATTATGCTGCTGTAAGGCTTCTCCAGGATTGAACACTGCAGGTCCTTTCATCATTTCATCTGTGACATGGTTTTAAATCATACACCATCTTGATTGCTTTCCTCCAGATGCTTTCTACTTTGTCACCCTTTGTTGTTAAAAATAAATTACTCCCAATTTCCTGCTTTCAATAGGATAGAGTGAACATAATTGACTCTCTGATGTGTGAGGGTCTGGTATGGTCTGAAAGCAATTACACTGACCTTGAATACTTACTCTACAGTACTGTAAATATCACTATAGAAAAAATAGGAGCTTATACTAAATCTTTACTAACACTTGGATATATCTTGGAAGATTTTTTGAAAATGAATTTATTTTTTTATTTATCTTTTTCTTTTGATAGTTAATTATGCTTTGTAAAGGTAAAAAAATCAAAAAGCATGATTAATTGTGAAATTCATTATGCAGATATCTGTTTTCTTCTCTAGTAAACTGTGGTCTTTCTGAGGGCAAGGGTTATATCTTATTAGTTTTTACAAATCTCTATCACTTAGCGTAGTCCTAAGTATATATGACAGATGCCCAATAAATATTTGTTGACAAATTAATACCTTGTATAAGAAATTAAGTTTTGTGAAATGAAATGAATTCCTACTTTTAGAATACATCACAGAATCAGTAGTATAGAATTGGACCTTAGTTTTATCCCAACCTGAAAAGAGAAACTTTAGTATATTAGTTAGCAGTATTCACAAAGAAAAAATACTAGTGTGTTATATGGGAATACTTTTACTTCTAAATGACAAAAAAGCTTATTAGCAATGGCTCAAACAATATAAGAACGTTTGTACTTAAGAAGCCTGGAGTAACTAACTAGTCCTGGGGCTCTTTCCGTAACTCAGTGATATCATCAATGTCCCAGGCTCTTTTTATCTTTCTGTTGCATTCTTAGCCTGTTATCTTTTTGATCTTAAGCTTATTGCCTTATGGTCACATCATGCCTGTCCGACCTCCAGACATCTAAACTGCATCCAGAGAGAGGAAACTGAGGATGGCCAAGCTCTACAAGATCCCCATTGCATGTCTTTCCTCTGGGGAAAAAATATTTTCCCAGAAGTCTCCCTTTCATCCAACTGCCCAAAATTGAGTTATATGGCTCTGGCTATCTCTAGGAAGCAGGCAAGGGAGTAGAGTCTTGGGAATGATTAGTTAAGCAACCGTTTATGCCACAACTAGAAAATTGCTGTATACTACAAAAAGAGATCATGACAAGAGATCATGAACTTTACTATGTCAGTGATAAATTCAGGGGAACCGAACTGTCAGGACCCTTCTAGAAAGATCACTGATGATATTGGGGTACATGATGGCATAACTTATTCAAACAGATGAATCAGCACCTCTTAATCACTTTTGGAAGAACTGATGAATCTGATTATCTTTTCTAGTTTTTATAAATCAAACAAGCTGTGTCTTTATCACAAAGCTATTTTTATTTTTTCTCCTTCCTTTCAGGAGTCCTATCCAAAGAAGAGGAATTACACTATGGAAATTGTACCATCTGCTTCTCTGGATACATTTCCTTCAGAAAATGAGAACTTTCTATGTGATCTCACGGACATAGCTGTTACAAAAAAACCATGCTCCTTAGAAATTGCAAGGGCCCCTTCTCCAAGAACTGGTAATATTTCTTTAAAAAATTTTAAAATATATTTTAGAACTGGTAATATCTCTTACTCACAATTGGACCAATTCAATTTTCATGCTTGTATATGTGAAGATGTATCATTAATATTTTGATTTTCCACAATATTTTAACATTAAAGTACCCCAATATAGTCAAACTAATCTTTTATTTTATTTTATTTTATTTTACTTTATTTTGCATTTTAGAGTGAGTCCAGGTAGGTCAGAGTTTTTGGTATAATGTCTCTTAACTTCCTGACAAGAGCTCTCAAGGAGTGGTACTATCTTGGTGAAGGTACTTTGAAACCTTGCAATAGTGAAAAACCTCTAGGTCAGACACAAAGCTTGGGGTCCTTTAGAACTTAATAGCAAATTTATTAGCAAGAGTCTTTTAATATACTTTTCTGCATCCTGTTTTCAGGTTACTGAAATGTACTCAGGTATTTTGTATATTTTATATGTTTTATGGTATTTTCAGATCCATTATTTTATTTATCTGCATTATAAATTAGTGCATGAGGCAAGTAAATATTATGCCCATTTTACTGATAAGGAAAGTGGAGCTAAATGTCTTATTTAAGATCAGTTCATGAGGGGGCCTTTCTTAAATATGAATGTTTGACTATCATCATATCTGCTTTCTGTTCAGCATTGCATCTAAGAAAGAATGCAGGCTATTAACATGAAATCTAATGATGGAGGAACGTTTCAAGTGGGTGGTCAACATATTCAGTGCTACAAAGGAGTTGTAAGAGAAACTCGAAAGAAAGGCATTTTAGGTTTGACAATCTAATTGCTGCTTAATTTTGGAAAAGTAAGTTTTAGTAGCAATGAGATAAAACCAGATTTCTGGAAGTTAATAGTGAGATACTAGAAAATGGGAGTGGAGAGTACAGATTACCCATTCAAGAAGATTAGAAGAGTTATGATAGTAACATGAGAAGAAAGAGGTTCAAGGGAGAATTAGCTAGTTTATTTTAGGTTAAGTAAGACTTGGCCAAGTTTAGAGGTTAGAGGAATTTGCTGGTGGAGACTAAGAGATTAAAGATAAAAAATAAGAAGAAAGAATAAAATGGGTAAAGAAGACTGAGCTAGTCTAAGAAAACACAGACATTGTTTCCCCCAGAAAGAGGAGAAGATTGAGCATGGTTATGAATATAGAGAAATTCTGAAATATGTATTTCCAAATGGATTATATTTCTGGGTTAAGATAAAAAGTCAGTGGATGCAAAGAAGGGGCAGATCTTGAGAAGGGTTAAGGTAAAATTCAGAAATGCCATTTTAGATAATAAGCTGAGAAATTCTATAGAAGTGGACAACTAGGTTTTTGAGCAGCCTTGAGGTTAGGCTGTTGTATGAATCATAAGCATGCAGAAGGAAAATTTTTAGGATGAGGTAAGACCATAATAAAGAAAACAGTTAAAATTTATTGAGCATTTACTAAGTGCCAGACACTGTTAAGGTAATAATATCATTATTACCATTTGACAGATGAAAAAACTGTGACACTGAAATATTAGGTAACTTCCCACAGTTCTATGTTAATAAGGGGTAGACTTGCACTTGGATTGTCTGCTCTGTACTCTTAAATTCTCTGTTATACGGAAATATATTGGGGAATGAAGTATAGTTGAAATCGTGAACCACATAGTGAAATTCTCAAGAAATGTGGAGGTATGACTGGAAGTCTGCATATGGTAGCAATAAAACCAGAAAAAGAATGTTATAATAGGATAGCATAATCTTTGGAAAAGCAGCAGATTTTGGATAAAGACAGAATAGTGGGTGATCAGAAGCAGTCACGGAAAGTGAAGACAGTGCTGGTCCCAAACTATGATAAGAATGAAAACTCTTCCATAGGAGACATAACCAGGAAATACTGCAGAAGTCGGGGGAAAGCTCAGCTAGTATAGGAAAATGGAAGGCACACATGAATGAAAATGTAAAAGCACTTTAATTAGGACATAGAGAGTAGGGGTGTATTGGGGGTAGTGAAGGGGGAATGAAAGAGTCAAAGAAGACACGGATTTATTTATTAAACAATCAAAAACTAATGGAGTTCCTTCATGTGCCAAGCAGTGTTCTGTATGCTGAGGATACAGGGATAAAAAAGACATGCACCCAGGTAACAAGGCTGATTAGGCTTCTCCTGCTGAAAATAAATAAATATTCTGGCTAAAAATACAGGAAAGGAAACCTGAAAAATACTAAAAAGGTGACAAGAAAATTATATAAATTGAATAACATTTAAATTAGGAACCTTTTGGGGGTCAATAGGTTAGTAAGATATAATCAGGCTAAAACACTGGTGAGGGTGGGAAACCAGTGGATTTCTAAAGCCACTTTTGTCCTGAGGGAATTTTCTGAACCTGCTGTTGAACTCTGGTGCTTAAGGCCTCATAAACCTCAAGGTTTTTGTAGAGAAGAAAATCTCTGTGTCTGTCCAGCACGGAGACTTTCATAGGAAATTCTTCCTCCATAGAGCTGGAACTCCAGGGGCTACCCTTTACAGTAATCAGAAATAATTCTGCCCCCTAACCCTCACCCCAAGGAAAGGTGATTTGTCATGAGAAGAACAAGGAGAGAAATTCCTGAGGTGTTATTACCACAAATCGGTCCTCAAATTTCTATCACCTAAATGGTATAAAAAATGTCAACCCATGAGTTTAGTTTAAATACCCTCAGACTTCAAGCAGAAGCAAATGTAATCTCTCTAGAGAGGAATATTCCCTTTTTCCAGGTCCCAAATAATTTCTATAAATACTTTTCTGATTAAAATTAGCAGTGTACAATAATTAAGTCTATATGGAAAGAAACCCTGAAACCAGAACCACAGAAACAAGAAAGAACAGATCCACACATGAAAAGACTTCAAATATTGGAGTTGTCAAATGCAGGCTAGAAAATGACCATGCTATTACAAACACACACTTACACCTGGAGAAAAACTACCTCAAATTTAAAACTCATTGGATAAGTATAACAGCAGATTAGATTCAGCTGAAGAGAGCTTTAGTGAGCTGGAAATTAGGGCAGAAGAAGTTTTACAGACGTGGCACAGAGAGAGATGAAAAATACGAAAGCAAAGCTAAGAGACTTGGAGGATACACTGAGAAATTCTAACTTGTCTATTTAAAGCTTCAGAAAGAGAGGAGAGAGAGAATGAGGCAAAAGTAATATATTTGAAGAGCTAATTTTCCAAAAGGAACAGGCTTGTTCTTGCACTCACATGGAGATGGACAAGTGAATAGTTAATTTCAAGAGTATAATAAGTGTTAAGGCAGTGTTATACAAAGTGCTTTGGGAATAGAAAAAAGGAACATTTAACTTCACCTGGGAGCTTGGGAAAGACTTCATGAAGGAGACGAGGTCTGTGTCCATTATCTATTGTTATTTAACAAGCCACCCCAAAACTTACTTAGAGGAACATCAGTCATTTAGTTTGTTCACAAATCTACAAGTTTGGCAGAGTTCATTTGACAGGGATAGCCTGTCTGTGCCACATGGTATGAGCTGAGGCTGCTCAACTAAGGGAGAAAGGACCCATTTTCAAGATGGCCCACTACATGGCTGGCAAGTTGGTGATAGCTTACAGATTGGCTGGGTTTATGGGCTGGGGACCATTTTTCCTCTCCGTGGACTGCTTGGGTTTCCTTATGACACACTGGCTAGATTCTGAGAGCAAGCATCTGAAAAGGACCAGGTGGAAGCCATACCATTTTTATTATCTAGCCTTCAAAGTCACAGACCATCACTTCTACTACAGCTCCATATCTACTCAGACTTAAGGGGAGAGAACATGAACCCCACTTCCTAATGGAAGGAATGTCAAAGTTACTTTGTAATAAGAAGATATATGTTGGGAGATACCTTTGTTGTCAGTTTTAGAAAATACAGTTTTCCACCAACTTTCCTTTGGGCACAATAATTTATATTCTTTGCCTATGCAAATTATACTCGTTTATACCTTCAGGACTTCCCATCATCAGCTTATTACAGCATGAGCTCCAAGTCTAGGTTCAGGTGTGCCTGAATCTTCCTGGTGTAATTCTGTTGATGCAGGATCTTGACTGCTTTTGCTCTTGGCATTGATGACCTATGAATTAAACAAGTTATCAGTCTCCTCTCCTACACACCCAACATATAATGGTGAATCAGACATAGGAGAACCACAACTGACACGCTCATCTAAACACAGGGAAAACAAGGCACATGGTGATCACTAGTCTGTGGCAATTCTGAATCTAACCAGGCACAGTTCCTTGATTAAGACCCAGTCTTATGGCATAGGAATTGTTCTCTGTGGCACTTGGTTCCTCTGTCTGAATCATTATTTTCCATAAAAAGCAGCCTGTGTTTATAGCTGAGTATCTTTCTTACTTGCTTTTTGTCTGTTAAAGATTAGGGATCAAAAGAGCTCTTTTCATTTTATATTGCTGTTCCTTCCAGTTCAGGCTGATATAATTTCTTTTAAAACTTTGTGGACTTGGGGCACGTGGGTGGCTCAGTCGTTGGGTGTCTGCCTTCAGCTCAGGTCATGATTCCAGGGTCCTAGGGTCAAGCCCCACATTGGGCTCTCTGCTCAGCGGGAAGCCTGCTTCTCCTTCTCCCACTCCCCTGGCTTGCGTTCCCTCTCTCACTGTCTCTGTCAAAATAAATAAATACAATCTTTAAAACAAAAACAAAAACAAAAAAAAAACTTTGTGGACTTGTTGTGTTCCAGTTTATATTCCACTTCATTAGACAAAAGCTTATCTCCAGATAAGCTCCTTCTCTGCTTTGGGCTCCTTATGAGACTTCTCTGAGATAATGTCCTTGAGATTCTTAGAAACTCTATAGTTGAACAGGGAACATCTGTGAGTCAGGCCCTTAAAAATGCTTAGAGGGTCTTTTGTCTGGCTTAAAGATTCTATACAGCACCACCCGAGAGATTTCTTAGGCCTTAACAAATGATGTTGTACCCTACCCAGATTTGGTCATTGGCCTTCTTAATTTGAAAATTGTTTGCCAATTGGAACACCTGGAAATAATAAACCAGTTTTGTTTTTGTACCCAGAAATTCCTGGCTCCTTTGTATTTATTTGGTAGGTCATTCTTCAATTCTCGCTTGGCTTTTGCATGTTATCACAGGCAGCCGGACAAAGCTGGGTTGCTCTTTAAATACTCTTCCTGGAAACATCCTTAGATCATAGAGTTCATTTGGTTCATTTTCTATTTTCCATGTTACTGCAGATGTCAATGTTGCCAAACTTTCCATTACTACAACACAAATGATGCTTTGCTTTTAGCTTCTGATTATATTTGCTCTCCTTTAAGCCTTTACCAACAGCTTTCTCATAGTTCTGTGGGCTTCCAAGAGTCTTCTCTTTGGCCCTTATGGCTTTTGCAGTCACTCACTTGGAGACCCTTCCAGCTTCTGTCTGTTGCCCAGTCACAAAGTTCATGCCACATGTTTTAGATTTTTGTTATGGCAATACCCCATTTCCAAATATCAGAATCTATTCTGGTCATTGATGGATGCATAACAAACTACCTCAATACTTAGTGAGTTAAAAAAATAGTCATTTATTTTGTTTATAAATCTGTAATTTGGGGAGAGCTCTGTAGGGAACAGCTTCTTTCTGTCTCAAGTGATATCAGCTGGAACAGCTTCAAGGGGGGCTAAAAGATCCATTCTCAATATTGATTCTTACTCATATGGCTGGTATGGCCTACTTAGACTTCCTCATGGTAAGTGATGGTGTTCCAAGAGCAAACATCCTAGGAGAAGTGAGGCAGAAGCTGTATTGCTTTTTATAACTTAACTCAGAAGGCAACATCACTTCTGTGGTAGTCAAGAGCCTACCATTATTTAAGTAAAGGGGCTTTAATCACTTCTCCCCCTTATAGGAAAGGTTACTAAAGTCATGTTGTAAGAAGATATTCTTGTAGCCTCTCTTGGAAAATACAAACTCCCATAATACCTGAATTGTTTATTGCTGTTATTCTTTTTCAAGTGGGATAAGAGTTAATTTGCATGGATATATGATTTTCCCTGATTGTGTTCAATCATCTGGATTCCATATAAAAGAAGCCAGTTTTCTCCGTTGACCTAGGCTTAATTCATGATGATTGGTAGTCTGCACTTTTGACCATGATTGTGAATTCTAGGGGTGAGGGAGTCCAGAACATAATTGGAAGAATTTTTCTTTTTAATGATATGGATAGGGATGAATACAAGTCAGAGCAGTTTCTGTTCTAATTCTAGAAGGCACTTTATCAAGTGAACCTCACAGAAATCCCCTCCATAATCAACCTAGCAGGTGGAAGAGAATATCAGCATCACTGTTTGTCTTCTGTCTGGATGAGGATGAGGTCTGTGTCATTTTCCTTTGTTGATTCTATTAACCCATAGATTTTGCAAGGATCCAGTTACTTCCCAGTCTCACTCTGCTATGCCTGGTCCCTTGTGACTCCTGCCTAGCTTTGCCTTTTCTTCTCAGGGCCAACTAACTAAGCTGATGAACTCAAGGAAGTTACTGCCCTCTGTTGAGGCTACTGATGTTTTCCATTTGTTACCAAGTCCTTTACTGACTAAACATAGGAATTCCGGATGTGGAGACATCTCTTGATGTACATGAGTCTTTTAGAGGCTCTCAGATCAAACTGGGTGGGTAGTTACCCTACAGTTCCTCATCCAGTCAATAAAAACTTATTGGGTACTTATGGTGTTTTAGGCATTGTGCTAAATGTGTAGCAATGTGTAGAAACAGTGTAAGTCCTGATATTTAGAAGCTTAGAATGTGTTAAAATTAAGGGTAATAAGTGCAATGAGAGAGGTGAGCATAAGGTGTTCCAGGAGGGTAGAAAGGAGGGATTGAGTAAAAGCTTACTGGATGGGGTGCTGCCTGATCTGAGCCTCAAAGAAGGAGAATTAGATGCATGAATGGGAGGTGTATGGTGTGTGGATGAATGAGAGGTGTGTGCAGGGATCCAGAGGCATAGAAGAACATAAGTTATTCAGAGACTATGACCAACTTACCATGGTTAAAGCATAGAATGCTACTAAGGAAAAATGCATAAAAGAACAAGAGGTGACATGCAGAAGTTTGGATTTCACCTGACAACAGAAGTGAATCATTGACAGACTTCAAGCAGGGACATGATGTGATAGGTTTTTGTTTTAGAAGAGTCTCTCTGGAAGCAATATGGAGAATAGATTGGACAGAGATGAGGCTTGAGACAGGACAATTAATCAGGAGATCAGTGTTCAGTCCCAGCAAAAAAAAAAAAAAAAAATGATGGTGGCCAGTACAAAGGCAATACCAGCAAAGACGTCCTCCACCAAGTTTACAGATGCAACTCCCCTGCACCCTTCTCTTGCCTGTACCTCCCAGCAAAGAGAGGAAGGGGTAACAAAGAGGAGAGGTATAAAGGAGTGGAGGTATCCCTTCTCCCTTTGAAAATTCTGCTATTTAGGAAATAAGTAGACAAGGAAACTAAATGGTTATATTTTAGAGAATGCATTTTATACTTTTCGGTTAACTGTGCTAGATTAACATCACTTAGGTTTACAGACAAAATGAGGATTTCTACACACACAGGAATTGCATTCTGAAGCTTTCCTGGAGAGATTGAGAGAGGTGATAGAGGGATGACTTGGTCTTTACAGGGATTGTTACGTGTTGAATTGTGCTCCACCCCCTTCTTTTTTGGACTTTTAATCACTAGTATATCAGAATGTGACCTTACTTGGAGAATTTGGAGATAGAGTCTATAGAGGTAATCAAGTTAAAACGAGGTCATTAGGTGGGCCCTAATCCAGTGTGACTGGTGTCCTTATAAGAAGGGGGAAATTTAAACATAGAGATATGGAAAGAGGGAGGATGATGTGAAGAGACACAGGAAGATAATGGCCATCCACAAGCCAGAAAGACCCAGAATAGATCCTTCCCTCATGGCCCACAGAAGAAACCAAACTTAATTTCAGATTTCCAGCCTCCAGACTGTGAGACAATACATTTCTGTTGTTTAGGACACCCAGGTAGTATTGCTTTGTTACAACAGCCCTAAGGAGTGATTGCAGGGACCGTCACTGAGTCTACAGATTCAATCATAGAAGGGAGGGGGAATGAGGATCCTGGGCCACTAAGGGCAGACCTTGCCTGTCTTGCTCATTTCAGAGGCTAAGCACTTGAGGGGCTTGGTTGTGACTGGCAGTGTCATTCATGGATATAGAATATGCATTTTCACATAAAATCACAGTTAAGTATGCATATTATAGTTCCCTGTCTGTGGTCTTTCCTATTTATTAACTAGTTAAGCCAGTACAAAGTAGATCTCATCCTGAAACAAATTCTGTCATATTCACTGGTTTAATTTAAATATGAAAGCAACTTATTAGTAAACCTATATTCAACAAGATTTTACAGTTCAACCAGAAAGTAAGTGATACTCTTTGCAAGGAGCATTTTACTAATCCCTCAATGACTACAGATTTCATATGGAATAAAGAATGCTCTAGTACTAGCCTCATTAAATAAAGATCAGCAGAAGTCCAGTACTTGCTTGGTAAATTCACTAAGACTCATGCTTATGCAGTCAGTATTGATTCATGTTTGTTTCCCTTACTGCATCAAGCAAAGGATCTTACATAGTTGTAGTGGGGACTCAGTTGCATAAATGAATGAATAATTAAGTGAGTGAATGAATGAATGACTACTACCTGTAAGAGAAAATGGCTGTAATGGCAAAAAAAAGCCCTATGAAATAGTCAGATGCAATCAAAGGTAATGTTTTCTTATCTTTCATTTAATTTTAACCTTCACAGGGGAATTTTTCCATTTTATGGTAACTAGGCAACCTGTTATTTTGAATCACTTAGTGCAGGCTTTGCACACTATGGATGCTCAATAAATCCATTTTGATTAATGAGCAATTTATAACAATACCAGTGAAGATTGTTTGCAATCCCTGATGGAAGAGAATAGATGATCTCTGATAAAAAAAACACAGTCAGTATTTTCCTGCCAAGATAGTGTGGGTCTTGCTCACCTCTATTCAATTTGCTAACATGCTTACTGGACTGTGGTCAACCTGAAATGAGAATGTCCTCTGGTGAATAATCCTCCACAACCCATGACACCTCTCCCAACATCCTGAAATAGGTAGTAGTGTGAAGGTGAGTCTGTAACTTATTTATACCAAAATATTTTTTGAAATAGTGGAGCTTCCTTAATTCTAATGCCAAAATTTTGAAATTAAAATAATTCAGACTGGACTAGGGCTAATGTTTATCTTTGCTAAGCAAGTGGGTAGTGTCAACATGATTTCTGTGGGTATGTTTAACTCATTTAAGAGAGCAAACTATTTTTAAGCCCCTTGGAAGCATTCTTTTACATACAAATACTGGCCTTGCTGATAAGAACCTTTTTTTTATCAAACAGCAATTATTTATTTGGCATTTGCTCTGTGTTCAGTGCTGTCTTAGCCATTTATTAAAGTAGTAAATTGTAAATTTGTGACCCAGTTTTGGTTTATAGATCTCAGTTGGCTCAAATTGGTGGAAGTTAGCTATATTTGGGAAACAGCATTCTAAACAAAAAGAAAATTATACTTTTTCCATCAAATCAATTTTACCTGTACTGTGTATGAATAACATGAACTGTAGAATAATAAAATATCTAAAAATATAATAAATTCTTATGAAGTGATGATGAATATAATAAATTCTTATGAAGGGGTATAGGCTTTCTATGATGTCATTTATGGTATCCTATAGAACAATGTCAGAATATGTATAACAAGGAGGTAAACGTTCATATAATCATGCTCACCAGGGTGCCTTGGTGTCTCAAAGTATTGGACTCCTGATTTTGGCTCAGGTGATGATTTCAGGGTCATGGGATTAAGCCTCAAATCAGGCTCGCACTGGGTGTGGGGCCTGGTTAGTTTTCTCTCTCTTCCTCTCCCTCCACCCCTCCCCCCACTCTCTCCCTCTCAGGAAAAAAATAAGTAAATACATACATACATAAATAAAAATGAAGAATAAATTCATGCTCACCAAATTCAAGTGGGGCCTCCACACTTTGTCACATTCCACTCTCACTCTACTGCACTCTCCTCAAAGCTCAGATATTTTTTCCTACCTTGTGTCTCACTCTCAGCAGATGGTCTCATATCCTAATTAATAATGAAAATTGAGCCATCAGACAGAACTGCGTTGAAGTCCTCCACCAAGTTTACAGATGCAACTCCCCTGCACCCTTCTCTTGCCTGTACCTCCTGTTAAAGTGGAAGGGTTTTCCTTCTAACAAATCTCTTTTCCTGTGTCTTCTCAGGAGTGTGACCCTTTCAGTCATTCACTCTTTCCCCTGATTTTTAAATTGTCCTTCCACTGGATCATACACATTAACATTTAAATCTGCTTAAGCCTTTTTCATATGAAAAATAGAACCAATAACAGCTATCAATGAAAGCAACAAATAGGGACTAACTAAAAAGTCCCCTGACTCCCTTTAACTTCTCAGCTTCTATCCATCCCTTCACATTCTCAGTATGTTCATTTTTTCCCTTTCCTTCCACGTCTCTGCCTACTTTAGTCCAGTTTCCCTTCCTCACTGCTCTTTCCAAATGTACTTCCTAAAGGTCCCAATGACCTTAATATCAAAATTGAGAGGACATTTCTCAGCAGCATTCCACAAGTTAGTGACACCTCCATCTTGATACCTTTTCTTCCCTTTGCTGTCTAAGGATAATTTTCATCTTATTACACTGTTCCTTCTCTATGCTGACCGCTGACATTTTTCTGTATGGCTTTAAAAGTTGGGAGTTTCTCGGGTTCAAAGTCCTCCCTATTCTTTTTACTCTTTTTCCCTTCCTAAATCATTCCATCCATAGTATGGTTTCTGTTACTATCAACATGACTCCCAAATTTTTCCCTCCAATCCATATCACTTCTCTCAACTCCAGCCTCATCCATTTTTCCATCCATCCATCCATCCATCCATCCCCTGAATATCTCCACCTGCATGTCTCAAAGGTGCCTTAACCCTAACATAGTCAAGATTAAACTCCTATCTTTATCTCCAAACTTGTTCTTCCTGCAGGGTTCCTTATCTCAGTGAGTGAGTTAATCATTCATCTGACTGCAGAAACCTGGGTGTCATTCTTGCCATCTCTGTTTCCATTGACTCTTATACTCAATCAGTCACCAGGTCTTATAATTTTAAACAGCCATAGGTGTTAAGGTGAAGTTAATTCTATAACTTAACGCTCTATCCCTAATTAAGCCTCCAATCTCCGTTTCTCTACTATTACCAACAACTCTTGGAGATTATTTTAATAATAAAATATTAATTGTCTTATTTTCCTTCCTTGAATTTATTTTTTATGTTGCAGCCAAAATAATCTTAGAAATCACAAATCTGATTGCATCACTTCTCTGGTTAAAACCTTTTAGTGACTTGTCATTGTTCTTAGAAAAATGATGCAAATCCCTAATAAGGTTCAAAATGCCCTGAATGATGTCCTCTCTCCCTTTCTTCCTTCCTTTCTCTTTTCTTTCTCTTCTTTTCTTTCTCTCTCTCCCTCTCCTTCTTTCCTTCCTTCCTTCCTTCCTTCCTTCCTTCCTTCCTTCCTTCCTTCCTTCCTTCCTTCCAACTTTCCATTTTTAGCCTCATCTTTCAGCAGTTTCTACCTTCCCACACTGGCCATCTTTAGTTCCTTTTAGTTCTTTAACGGGGGCAAGCTTCTTCCTACCTGTGGGCTTCACATGCCTAAACCAATGTCAGCTCCTACTGTCCCTTTTCCTTCTCTTTCCCCCAAGTAGACAACATGTATTCTTCCTCAGGGAAAATCCATTTGTGAGCTCCCACACACACCCATGCCCCAGACTAAGTATATGGAGACCTCTGTTTTCTTCTCTTTAGCACCTTCTAATTTTACTTTCTTCTATAGTGCTTACTTTGATTACAATCACATAGTTATTTTGAGGTTATTTATTTTAATATCTGTTTAGGTTGTTTATCTGATAAAGTTCAAAATCTTGCCTATCTGTTTACCATTGTAATCAGAGCTTCTAGCAAAATCACTGCCACATAAAAGATACTCAATAAATAGTAATGAAAAAATAATAGCTAATATTATTGAATACTTTGTGCATCTTAATTTTTTTAATCTTAAGCAAATATATATGAAGTAGCTGGTATTATCATTCCCATTTACAGATAAGGGAAACGAGTCACAGAAAAGTTTAGAATTCACTAGAAAATGGCAGCTCTGGAATTTGAATACAGGGGATTCAGCTCTGGAGACCATATTCTTAACCACACCCACAGTTCATGAATTAGTTACTTAATTACTTAATCATGCAATTTTGATATTCTTTTGAATTTGCCAGAATAAATCTTGAATTTTTCCTTTCAAACAAAATAGGCAGAGTTGGAAACTTGTTTAGTGTTTTGTGATAAATCTATATGATGCCCATTTGTGAAGTAGTACTAGAGGATGTTCTAATCAATTTAAAAATTAGTGGATGTATTAGAGACAACCAAAAGTGAAAACAAGTGAAAAATTAATAATGATAAATTCAAAGAATAGACTCATCTATAATCATTAATGTTTTCAAATAATATCTAATTATTCAAATGTTCATAATGGCATGTAGTTGCCACTCAATAAATATCTATTGAATGAATGAATGTATATTTACCATTTGATACAAATTTAGTTGAAAATATTATTATGTATTTGTGCATGGGAAATAAAAGACCTGAAAGGTATTATATCAATTGTATATACTATCTCTGGATGCTAAGATTACATGTTATTTCTGTTTTCTTCTTCATACTTTTTTGTATTGTCCAAATTTTCTACAATAAACACATATTGCTTTTATAATTAGAAAATAATTTAAAAAAAACAGCATTTAGAAAGTTAAAATAATCATGTGAAAACAATTCACACTTATCTAATTAATGTTAAATATGTAGGTGATCTCCCTCTTTGAAGAAAGAAAGTTGAATAGGCTAAGGATAGATACTATCTCTAAAATACTGAAACTTCTCCTGCAATAAGCCTTCATCTATTAAGGATAGAGGTTTTAACCTCCATTTTTGCTTATACTTCAGAATATTTTAATTTAGATTATCTTGTTTGGTGTACTGGTTGGACACTTGACAAGAGTTATTCTCAGTGCTCCTAAGAGAAGCAAATCAGAGCTCATGGGAATTTACAGTTGTGTAATTTCAGTCCATTCTAATGATTAAGTTGTTATTTTATGGAATCACTCTTATTAATTTTGTTGTTTAGCAGTAGCTACATACAGCACTAAGTTGGAAATAACATTATACTGAAAACATAATCTTAAAGAAATCTTGCATAATGCTTGCAGTCTCATATTTAAACTTTTTTTCTCCCTACACTCTCTAGACATGTCAGATACATCAACTAACAAGCTCACTAATTCATTTTATATTCTTTCCCATAGATGCTGTAAATGTAGTATTATACTAAAACTACTAGTTCTCTCTTTAGGTACTCCTACACTCTTAATTAAGGTACATTAGCAAAATTAACACCCAACTACAGCCACATTATACATTTAGAAAGTAACCATTTTACATTACTATATTTTATTCTAGATTTTAACCAATGTATTACATTTTACATTTATATTAGAATACACACATTCAAGAAACTCACAATAGAATGTTTTTTCAATGGTCTCTCAGAGGTGATTTATAAAAATGAAAGGACAAAAATAGCTTATTCTTAGGTATTATTTTGGGGAATTAATAGCCTAGGTTTGACTAGTTCAAAAAATAAAGAATTAAAAGTCTTTTCATTATTTAAACTCCACCAAGAATTAATGCACAAAATATTTCTAGGTCTCTCATTTCATCACATTTATCATCATCTTCTATTGCAGTTGAGGAAACTAAGTCTAAATAGATGAATAGTTTGTTGAAAGAGATGATAATTCAAAAACAAATCCATCACTGAGAAATCGCTGTGACTCTCAGTGTATTATTCATAGCTCTTCCTTCAGTGTTCCATCCTACTGTTTAGAACTTTTTTAATTAGATCATTGATTCATTCATTTTTCCTCAGCTATTTATTGAGGACTTACTATTTTCCAGGCCCTTAGGTGTATGAGACACAAAGAAAAAGAAGACATTAGACATAAAGTAATAGGGGAGGTTTTATCTACAATACATTGCAAAATAAAAGCTTAAAGCATTCTAGGTACCTGTTGAGTCAATAGGGCTCAAGTAGACCATTACTGTATCCAGAATTATATGTTTTACTGCCAAACTTGGCCACATTTGTTCTCTGTGGGATATTCTATTCTGCTATTTATGCACAGAACCCAGAGAAAGAACTGTAGGTGCCATTTAATCACATAGGTTTTTCTATGCCTTTCGTTTCTTAATAGAATCATTGAAATCACTACTGAATAGTCATCTAGTGTCTTCTGTGTCTCTTTCCTGTGAATAGAGGAAACGAAAAGAGAATAACAGAATGCTAAAAACTGCTATAAACAAGTCAAGAGCAGTGAACCAGCTAGCATTTCTTTCCTTAGAAAATTTAAAAGTAAGCAGACATTAAATCACAGGCAAGTATGAGGATCCTGGATCATCATTTCTACAGAAGCATACTTTGATTACTCTAACCAAAGGTGGAAAGGAGTGATTTGTCTAAATTCTGAAACATAGCAACACAAAAGTCTTTCTGAACCTATGAACTCATTTTAAATCTTTTGTTTCCCTTAGGAAAACCTGTTATATTGGTGTTCTTATTTTTTAGGATAGAATAATAATTTTTAATATTGCTACTAATATAATGCTTGTTTTTTCTTCTAGTATCCTTTTAAAAATAAGTTTATCACTATATACTTACATTGAATTTATTATAATAAGTTCTCATTATAAGATTGAATAAATTATTTTGTTAATTTTGTTCAAATATGTAAAAAGTAAAATAAGTAAAAGTAAAAAGTAAAAAAAAAAATTTACTGAATCTTACCTATCAGGGTAAATAAGGCTAACATTCTGGTTTATTTCTTTCCTGTTTTTTTTTTTTTCTGTGCATAGATTTTATACAAATATGAATGAATATCTGGTATATATAGACTTGTTTTGATTTTTTAAATCAGTTACATTTTTCTGATTATGAAAGTATAACATGACCTGTCAACTCAGCAAGGTCTGTCAGGTTTATTTTAAAGTGACCCTTCGCCTGTTTTCCAGTGCATCAAAAACAATGATGAGGGATAAAATATAAAATGAGAAAATTATAAATTCTAGCTGTGCTGAAAAAAAAAAAAAAGAAAATATCCTACCCTCAGTTGGATGAGACACAAAATAGAAATTGGAACCTAAATGGCAGTCCATCTGGTGACTGGGCCCAGAAATGGGCAGGATCCATAGGAAGACTGCATCCTTCAGGGTAATGGAATCTAAAAGGGTCCCACTTCAAATGGAAGCCAGAGATCAGGCCTATTGCTGAAAATGTACAGCCGGGGTGTTAAATTTCTGGACAATAAAAGCAAGGAAGATAGAAGTTTATGATCAGAGAGTAAGTGAAGTGGGCTAAAAAATTAGAGAGACAAAGATACCTAATGACTTTTGATTTTTTTTGTTACAAATGTTTCTAATAAAAATTTTAAGAGAAACTGGTAAAAATTAGAAGCACAATTTATTCTTCCAAACTAGTAATGGAAAATAAAAGAATAAAGAAATCTTTATTAATTAAAACGTCCTTAAATCTGGAAAAAAAAGTGAAACCAACAGTAAGTATGGCAAACCAAAACTACAAAATAGAAAATAATTAATAAAAGACAAAGATGATCATATTAGATGCAATTTTTATATAAATCGTGCTATACACTTTTTCCAGGAGTGAAATGTAAATAAAAATGACACAATGGGGTTAAAAAACAAAAGATCAAGTGAAACCAACCTAAAGAAAGGCATTAAAGCAATAGCATCAGTCAAAATATAATTGAAAATTAAAAACATTAAAAGAGCTAGAGAGGGATACTATAAAACAAAGACTAAGACACAATATAGCAAAAAGTATAAAGTCACAAAATTTGTCACGCATTTTTCACATACAACATTGCCTTGAAATATTAAAAGCCAAAACTGATAGTTCAAAAACAAACTAAAATCCACAATTTGTGCAAGATTTTAATATACCATATTTCACTGAAAATGAAATTAAAGAAACATAAGAATATACTTTGAAAATGAAGAAAAATTAAGAAACATAGTATAAGAACATACTATGTTGAATAATATAACAATCATGATTTAATAGACATATCTAGAACTATGTACCCATCAATAGAGAATACATATATTCTTTTCACACATACACGTAATGTACTTAGAAAAACTACTTGCTGGATCACAGAGGCAGTCTTAACGTATCAGATAATCAGGTCCCAATCTCAGGTTATAATGTGATAAATTATGAATTAACAATAAATAATAATACATCATACTATATTTGAAAAAATTTTCTATATTGAGAGGCTTACAAATGACAAATATATATGTGTAGTTCTGAATTAAAACCTATAATACAATGCATAATTTTATAAGGGGAATACTAATCATTTCCCCATTTTGCCCAACCCAATTGTGCCTACTTCCTCACCCACCTTCATTTAAACAATTATAACAGCTCAGTATATATCCTTTAGCATATAAGCAAAGAAAAGCATGTATATGTATATACATATGGGTTTTATTTCTTTTTACCAAAATAGAATCATGCCAGACCTATTAGTTTGCAACTTTATTTTTTTCTTTCATTGTATCCATTCATAGGAATTATAGTTGTCTGTGAGCAAGACTGTCCTTTTTGCTGTTGTTAATTAACTGGAGAAACTTGCAGGTCTTCCCCACCCAGTTACACAGTTTTAGAGGGCCAGCATGTGTAAGTTTCAGTGGACCAAGGAAGGGCTGGATTTTCCTAAAATTACCAGGGTTTCCCGATTCCTCTTACCTCATCTCCTTTACCACCTTGCACACAATGACTGAAACAGTAAAGAAAAAAAGGAGAGATTGTAATGTATGGTATATGACAAATTTCATGATGATGCTAATTGCAATTCACAATGGGTACAGGGCAAACTGAAAAAGATGTTTACTGTCTAAAAAAACTTTTTAAGAAACAATAAAGTGGAAAATAATTAGAGGTACATTCATCAAGGGCATAGTAAATTTGATAAGAAGTTTGTTCTCAACAGCGAAAAGAGAATCAATGAAAATTATTTGCTTAAAATTAGAATTAAAATTAAATATACCACAAAACATTTTAAAACGTTTTTTACCAGAATCCAAACTTTTAATTTAAATTTATGCAATATCCTTTGACTTTTCTATTAATAATACTGAGTCAGAGAACTTACTTAACTTGGGTAGACATAATTTTGAAGCTGAAATTATTGTATGTCAAAATTAAATCAGTTCTAAAAGCAATGAAACAATTTCATCAATGTAGATGCAAACACTAAAGGAAAATAATTTTTTCCTACCCAATTCAGTTATTTGAAAACTTTTATGTTTAGAACAACTTTGTTAACAGTTGAATCTACTTTTCCAACTGTAATTTTACAAAATTTTAATTTTGGAAATACATGAGCTATACTTCCAATGAAAGCTTACTGCCTGAATTCACATGCTGAAAGTGTAAATTACACTTCAGATTATGAAGACTTAGTACACAAAAAGGAATGTAAAATATTTTATTAGTAATTGAAATGATAATATTTTAGACAAATTGAGTTAAATGGTATTAAAATTAATTTTATCTATTTTAATTTTTTAAAAAATGTGGCTACTAGCAAATTTAAAATTACATATGTGGCTCACATTATATTTCTCTTAGATAATGCTAGTGTAGAGAAATAAATTAATTCAGTCTTTCCTCTAGCATGGCTGATATTAGTGTTTTTTTTTATTAGTTTTTAGAAAATTTCCTTTCAGCTTCATAATCTCTTATTGGTACTGCCATACTAATTTTTAGGATTATTGTCAAATTTGATAAAAACCCCTCTTTCATATCTAAGCTATAAGATTTGGAAGAACTTTGCATGTACTAACTTCTGTACGTATCAAATAATCTGGCACACAAATATTTCTAGGTCACACTCATATCACAATATCACTCATATTGTAGTAGTGCTCTAAGGCTTATAGTCACACACCAGATGAGTTGACACAAGAGGTGGTAGGAGAATTTCTAGAAACCATTTTAACATCTGGACTATACAAGGAAGTAACTTCAACCTTGCAAATATGTCCTACTAAACCCAAACTAAATGTATCCAAAACTCATCCTCTCCTTAGCCAGATTCCAAAAATGTCTGCAGCCCATTTTAATACTACCAAAACCAAAGAGAACTATGATAGCAAGGAAATCGGAGTTGGAAGAAATTTGAAGAGATCTTAACTTACTGCAATTAAAATATTTTACTTTTTATAAAATTTACAAAGACATTTCAGGGACCCTCCCAGCACCTTGGAACAGGCCCATGAAAGTTCAGGATCATGAAGTTAAAACTTCCGTATTTGCCTTTTCCTACATATTCTTTTTCTCATTCAACAGTATTTCAAAGGACTTCCTTCAAGTCAGTTGGTATCACTATAGTTCATTCTTTTAAAGGTTGCATAATATTTGATGGTATCATGATTTATTCCACCTTTATTGATGAGTGTTCACTTCATTTTGCATTATTTTTCCACTATTAACAAAAGAGCAACAAACATCTTTGTGCACTTGTCTTATATGGAGGTGCTTTTATTTCTGATATAAATTATAATGTGAATCACATGTAAGTATCATACATCCTACCTTCCCTGAATATTTCCTTGTATGCTTGTTGACCTGGCAATAATTGTTACTAGCACTCCCTTTCACTGTCAAAAATGTCCTGGTTTGGACAATAATTGTGTGCATACCCTAGTGAAAGGCTATGTATATTTTAATATATTTAATATCACTGGGCACTATTTATGTGCCATACATTGCTTTAAGCACTTTACATATATTATCTCATTTAGTTTCCACAGATATGCTATTATTATTTTTATTTTACAGATAAGGAAACTGAGGCACAGAGAAATTAAGTAACTTACCCAAGTTCACATTGCTAGTAAGTGTGGAGTCATGATTTAAAGCCCACAGCTTGGCTCCAGAGTAGGGTGACTAACCAAGCCCCAGGACTAAAGGGGTTCCCAGGATGTAGGACTTCCAGGTTTAAAACTGAGATAGAACCTAGCAAACCAAGGTAAGTTGTCTGTGCTATCAAGAGGCACTGATCTTAATGATGTTGCGTTCCAAAATGGCTGTATCCATTTCTTTTGCCATCAGTAGACTGAGAGTAGCTTTTTCCAGCACAACTGTGATATTAAGTCTCTAAGATAACTCCCAATTATCCCACCTCCTAGTATCTATGCCCTGGTGTAATCCCTTCCCCTTGTACGTGGACTGGACCTAGTGACTTGCTTCTAGTGAATGGAATATGGCAAAAATAATAGGTGTCATTTCCAAGATCAGGTTACAAAAATGCTCTGGCTTCCATCTTGCTAGCTTTCTTTTGCTCTCTGGCTTACTCACTCCTATAGAAGTCACTGTCCCAATGTGAGCCTCTGTGGAGAGACCCACATGGCAAAGAACTGAGGGAAGCTTCTAGTCAATCGCCAGTGAGATACTAAGGCCCTCAGTCCAACAGTTCATGAAAATCCAATGCTGCCAACAACCATGAGAGTGAAGCCAACTCCTCCCAGTCAAAACTTAGATGAAACCACAGACCCAGCTGACACTTTAATTACAGTCATCTCTGTTTTTGTTGGGGGATACTTCTTTCTACATATATTTAGTGTAACAACTGATATACCTGATTTTATTATTTTCATTTTATGTATACACACACGCATGCACATACATTATGGTAGCTACAAACCAAAATCTACAATAGACACACAAAAAAAATAAAGAGAAAGAAACCCAAACATAACACTAAAGAAAAACGCCACACCACAAGGAAAGAGACCAAGAAAAGAAGGGAACAGAAAAGAACTATAAAAACAATCAGAAAACAATTAACAAAATGGCAATAAGTACATACCTATCAATAAATACTTTAAATGTAAATGGGACTATATACTCCAATCAAAAGGCATAGTGTGGCTGAATGGTTAAAAAAAAAAAAACAAGACCCATCTATATGCTGCCTATAAGAAATCACTTTGGATCTAAAGGCACACACAGACTGAAGTGAAGGCATGGAAAAAGATATTTCCATGCAAATGGAAAGAAAAAGAAAGCTGGAGTAGCAATACTCATATCATACCAGTCAGATTGGCTATTATTAAAAAGAAAAAATAACAAGTGTTGTAAAGATGTGGAGTAAAGGGAAACCTTGTGCACTGCTGGTGGGAATGTCATTTGGTGCAGCCACTATGGAAAACAGCAGGGAGGTTCCTCAAAAAATTAAAAATAGAACTATCATGCAATCCAGCAATTCCACTTCAGGATATTTGTACAAAGAAAATGAAAATATATGCACCCCTATGTTCATTATAGCATTATTTACGATAGCCAAGGTATGGAAACAACCCAAGTGTCTGTCTATAGATGAATTCATAACAATTTATGGTGATAGTTCAGAACTAAACTTACTGCGAAGATCATCTCACAATATGTAGAAATATTGAATCACTTCAATGTACACCTGAAACTGTTAAGTTGTATGTCAGTTCTACTTTAATTAAAAAAATGTCAGGATTTCAGGTTAGGTTTGTCTGATTTCAAAGCTCAGGTTTGTTGTTTGTGATCCCTCCATTTCTGGGTATTTCCTCCATGAATATCCTATTCAAACTGAACTCTCATTTATTCCACAAATGTGCCTAATTCTTTTCCATCTCTCTACCTTTTGCTGATCATACCTCCAACTCTTGGAATGCCCTTCCCACTTATTTCTTCATGTATGAATTTTACTAATCTGTCAGAGACTTGCTTAGTTCACCTCTGCCATGACACTTTTATTGAGTCCCCAGCCCCAGAAGTAATCTCAGCTCTATTTGTCAGCTACATAGCAATTAGCATGGTCTCTGGTGCACTTCAGCTGCTCCGTACATACTAGTGAGTGAGTTAAAATTCTACTCTGTAACATTGCATATGAATTATTTTGCATTCATAGAATACTTTTAAAAGTTCAAGTAAGCTAGAAGATTTTTTTCTTAGCTTGTTATTTTAGAGGAAATGGACAATCATAATGCATAATCTAATGTGTAGTAAGAGAAGCTGAATAGAAGATAAGTCTCATTTCAATCTGAAATTGCAAGTATATTTAGTAATTTTCTCTAAACAGTTTTTACACACTTCCTTTCCTTTTCCATCAGCAATTGTTTTGTAGCTGCAGGTGTAAAATGTAGGTTGACCATGTAAAACTGTCTTGAACACAGGCTGTCATTTTGCAAATTCCACTGGATAATTGGTATTTTTATAAATAATACAATAAAGGATATTTAAAATATGCTTCTCATTTGGATTTTCTCCAAAAGAGACCATGGGATTACAAAAACCAAATCACCTTTCTCCATGTCATTAAGGGCATTTTTGATGGTTGCCACTGACATACAGGTTTTGCTTTATTCACTTTATTTCATTTAATATTTTTAAAGGCATTGAGCTAAGACCTATGGAGGGGATAAGGGAATATGTGTCTGCAAAAATATAACCTAGTCTGGAAGAGATAATGAACAATGCAAGGTAGTACAAAATCAAATTATCAGTGTAATGGTACAGATCATGGATTCAGAAGATGGAGACAGTTATAATATTTTCTAAATATTTTGGCACTTGATTACCCACTGCCTTGTACTATGTATTAAATTACATATACAAAGCATTCAAAAAGCTTTTGCCTTACAGTCTGCATAAAGTACCCCTTCTGACTTTGATGCAAATGTAGTCAACAGGCTACCTTGCAGTGAATCATTCCTCAAGGGATCATCTCTTATTCCTGGAATTAAATTCTGTCTCTATCAATTTGTGTTAATAGCTAAAAGATACTGGTCTCAAATTCTACCCAAGTACGCACAGTCTTTACTCTAGATGTATCATCTGAAAAGCATTGTTGTTTATTTTTTTTGCTTTTCCCTCTGGATTTTCTTTCCTCTTCTGTGTTTTATTTTAATTCTTAGGATATTTGGTTTGATAGGGAAAAAAACCCCATATTATGTGCCTGATAACATGCTAGATATTTTTCATATATATTTTCTCATTTTATCTGCACACATAACAATAAAACAATAACTTTCTTCTAGATAGTTATTAATCATTCTCATTTTTAAAGTTAAGAAAACTGATGTCCAGAGAGGTTAAATAAATTGTCTAACATTGAGCAGGCAAGTTTTCCATAGACTTCAGCGTCTGGTATTAGAATGTAAGTTTGGATACTTTTTTGGATTAACATTTACTAAAAGACAAAGAATTAAATTTAATGTTGTATATCTTGTGTTAATAAAAGCTGAGTGACAAGTAGCACAGAACTGAAGAGAAAGGAAATGGAACAAAATACCATGAGGGAGAGTCAGAGACACAGAAGTAGATCCATGAAGACTTCAGATATTGGAATTATTGGGCACAGATATAAAAAAAAACTCTGCTTGCTATTTTCTACTAAATAAACACAAGCTTGAAATTGTTAACTGAGAAATGCCAAATGGTGACACTGTATATTTGAAAAAGAACCAAATAGAAATTTTAGAAATGTGAAGTATAAGTCAAATTATGAAATTTGATAGTAGACTAGACACTGCTGAAGAAAGAGCCAATAAACTGGAAAATGAGTATAAAAAACTATTCAGAATGCAACACAGAGAGACAACAATGAAAACTACGAAAGGGAGAATAAATAATGAGAGCAAAGTCTCTAACATTATTTCACTGGAGTTCAATAAACATGTCACTTCTTGCTTAAATATCTTCAATATTTCTCATTGCCTATAGAATTAAATATCAACTTATATACTAATAAAACTTCCTTGTAATTAAACTTACCTCCAGCTTTTTCCCAACATAACAGCTTTGTCTATGCTCTTTTCACCTCCATGCCTTTCCTTAAGTTTTATGTTCCATCCCAGCTTTCTTGCCTGAAAACAGAAGCCTTTCACAGCCCTCTTCTTCCCTAGCCACAGTCTGATGATTGCTCCTCCTCTTGCTGTTTCATCATGCTTCCTTTATCTGTTTTCAAATCTCAAATTATATTACATTACACTTTGTCTACATGTCTGATGTCACACTTGAGTGTATACTTCTTAAGGGCTTGGATTTTTAAAAATTTTATTAAACTTTATTTTTTAAAGCAGCTTTAGGTTCCCAGAAAAATCAAGCAGAAGGTATAGAGATTTCTCTTGTACCCTGACCCCACACGTGCACAGCTTCCCCCACTATCAACATTACCCACCATAGTGGTACATTTGTTACAATCAGTGAACCTACGTTGACCCACCATTATCATCCAATCTCCACATACACAACGCTAGGGTTCACTCTTGATGCTGTACATTCTATGGGTTTGGACAAATGTATAATGACATGTGTCCACCACTGTTGTATCACACAGAATAGTTTTACTGCCCTATAAATCCTCTGTGCTCCACCTATTCATCCTTCCCTACCCTCTAACCTCTGCCTAGACATTCTTTTTAATTTATCCTTGGAACATAACATAATACCTGACATATAGTTGTCCCCAAATAAATGTTTTTAGATGTATGGCTGAATGAATGAAAGGGAGAGACAAATTGGAAAGAATCAGTGCTTCTTTTCATTGTCTTGCTGACTGATATTTTATCTCTGTTTCAATATTTACTCATACCAATTCTATTCTAGTCAGAAGACCACCCCTACATTACTATCTTTCAGAACTCTGGGTATTCTTGAGATGCTAATTCAAATCTCATCTAATCCATTAAACCTGAGTCAAGAGTAAGCTCTGGATACTTTTAAGACTTATTTAATAAATGATCTATTTAATTCAATATGTCACATTTGTGTTTTTTTTTTTTTTTACAAACCTATGTCTGGACTCCCCAGTGTAACTGAATTATTTTTTTATATGATGGGTAGAGTTTTCATCCCCTCATTTTTTATAAGCAAGAGGTGTCTTCATAAATTATTACTTTTCACTTGGGATGGTAGACAATGGCCGTGGAACAGAGAAACTTGCTGATCTATAAAGAATTCACAGTCTCAGTCTCTTTTGTACCAATTCAACTGTCTAGGATAGAAAATTATTGGGAACTAATTAAAAACAAGGAATTTTTTTTTTTTTTTTTTTTTTTTTTTTTTAGATTTGAGTTTGCAATGGTTTCCATACAAAGCTGTAGAGGATTGCCAAATTGTCATTAAAATAATATAACTTTTATGTGCTAGCAAGAGTAATTTTTACAACTCTTCCATCCTTTTCCAAGTATATTAAACATTTTTAAACTGCATCTTTTTTTTTGTTATTTTGTCTTGATAAAAATTTAAGAAAAAGTTTTATGTATGCTGTTGATTTTAAAGTCATCACTTTATTCCTCCTCTGACCCTCAATACTAAACTTAAGGGAGAGATTTTTGAAATTTCATTCAATTAGTTTGACTATATAAGGAGATGTGTTTATCTGGGTGCGATAATTTTGGGTCAGTCTACATTGTAAAACTATTGTGCACAAATGTCAGTTTTTCCTTAGGTTAATTCACTTGGATGCCTCTCAATAGTTTGAGGGATCTCTGGGAAAAGTGCCTTGAGGAGGCTTGAATTTGGGTTTTATGACTCAGGGAGTTACAAAACTTCCACTTTAATAAAGATCAATACCCATTTGAAAGATTATGGGGAAAACTTAGCCCATTCATATAAAAAATCATATTCTTTTTAGTTAAGCTGAAATTATGGCCGTTTGTATAATAATGGCAGTCTTAATAGCTGTGTTGGGTGATCTATCATTATGAAGTGTATAACACTCTTCCTTCTTGGAATAATACTACAGGGTATGATATTTACCATTCCAAAGGAAAGCAAAACATTCAATAAACATTATCTTTACAATATACTGCTATGTGTATTCCTTATTATGATCTTGTAATTGATACCAGTTTTAAGTTGAAAACTCAATTCATGTTCACTAATTTCAAGTCTTAAAAGGTAAACTGAGTGATTAGGTTTATGGCAGTTCTATTTTTATTCACAGATAATGCATCTGAGGTAGCAATTACTGCTCCAGGAAGTAGTAACCATAGAAACAGCTCGACAGGGCCAACACCTGACTGCTCACCTCCATCCCCTGACACTGCCCTCAAAAATATCGTAAAAGTTATTCGACCCCAGGTAAGTGCCCAGAATGACATCATCTGCAGTAGCATATTTTTTTTAATCATTGCATGTATACTACTTATAATGCAATGCCTGCACTATTTTATGATATGCAAATACATTTTTAGATTAAAAGAAGGGACTTGGAGGAGGATGTTTCCTTCCTTGGAGTTAATGATACACATTGAAATCTGTATTATTTTCGGAATAATGAATTTGTATATTACATGAAAAAAACAAGGGACACTTAGAAAAATGGCTATTTCACATCATTTTCCTCTCACAGTTTAGTAATTATGCTCCAATTACTGAGCTTTTACATGTTTTCCGGGTTTTCCTGATTCTTTTGTCTTCACTTCTCTGGACGTGCTGCATTATTTGTGATCACTTCTCTATCTTCCAGCCTAAGTTGTTTTGATAATTTTCTTTAAATTCTCTATTCCTTATGGTTTCCAACTAATTTTGTCTGTGTTTAATATTGCACCTCTCATTGCTCCTTATTTTTCTCCAGTGCTCACTTTCCTCTAGCTTGTCTCCCTCTATCTTTTGTTCTTTTTTTCAATTTCTGTCATTTGTATGTATGGGTTTCTTTCTCTTCCCTCTTCTCTTTCAGTTGGATTTCCCAGTAGGCGGTTTGCAGGCAAGCTTTAGAAATATCATTGGGACAAGCTGTTCTGTGATATTTCATTGAAAATAGCACTTATAAAGCTGTTTGCATTACATTTTTGCCAACAGATGGACTCAGAACATGGAATTGGTGATGTTCTCAACCTGGCTCATTCTGAATGGGCCTCATAAAATCCAAGAGAGGGGGACTTTGGATCCAATCGATGCCATTCACCATCTACTTAGATATATAGTATGAACAAATCCTTGGAGCCAATTTGTAAGACAAATGTCTCTTTTTAAGACTGTTTTGGTCTAAATGAGCAATGATTTGCTTAATATCTACCTTCTTCAATATGATTTATTTTAGTTTATTTTCATTATAATCATCCTCATGAATAAAATGGCATTTTAACTTCACATATTCACTGTAGTTAGAGAACACTTTCACATAAACTGTTTCATTTAACCTTCATTAATTTCAAGGGAATGTAATATTGTAGTGCTATGGATAAGGATAATGACGCTCCAAAGAGGGTAAATTGTGCAACTGATTCAAAGTTCCTTTTCTTTTTTTCTTAATGTATTAGTTGTCTCCTCCAGTCCTGCTCAGAGGTTTAGAAAAATCTTCTTGTGGTTGTACAATATCTTTATGAGAATGGAACTTACAGGTTCATTTAGGCAAGATAGCATTTCACACAGTGTCCAACTATGTGGAGGAGGAAATGTCTTCAAAGATCCCTTCTTTCTTTTCAGAAAAATTTGATCTAATTCATTTGCTTCAAGAAATAAACCTCACTAAAGCCAGATTTAGATGCTAAATGTCACATTTATCTTCACTGGTTCTCTCATTATATGAAGATGTTTCTGGTGTTATTTTGTAGCCATTACATTTTCAGCATTTTTAATTACTTAGGTAGGAGATTATCTTATATATAAGTTAATGGCATCCATTACTAAAGACATTTATTTTTATATCAACATAAATTATCTAATATAAATGAATTTGGTCATTAAATGGATTAAAAAAAGCAGATTTTCTTTCTACATATTTGTCATCTAATCAGCTCTAAGGGATCTTACTCCATAAATCTTTCTTTGCATTCTCTATTCTATTTTATTTTAGTTTATTTTGGTAAATTGAAAAAAAGTAGCAGTAGCCAGAAATTCCATTTTGACTCAATTCCTTGGTTCTGTCTGTTATTAAATGTTTATGAAGGCAAGTGATTCCACCTTCCTTTCTTAGATGTTATAATGATGGTTTAGGAAGGAAAAAAAATGAAGTGAGAAAGTCAGTAAACTAAGGTGATGGCATTTAAATTTGAGTCAATGCAGCCTGAAGTATGTATGTAATAGAACAATAGCAGCTAGGGTGTATAGTTGGGAAAGAATATAACCTCAGGTGGATTACTGTTCCTTTTGCCTCAGAAACTTTGGTGCTTTCCCTATTTCTTCTTATGAGTTCTGATCTTCTGGGCTCCATATTCATTGGAAAGGGCAGGGAATAGAAAGTATTCTAGTGGAAGTGGAAGTAATTACAAGGGAATATAAGTAGGATATGTGATTTCAGGAAGGGGATTGGAGACTAGAGGGTGTGGGTGGGGGACAGCTAGGTGGATAAAATAGTGGACTCCCCTGTGTGTTCTGACAAGTCACAGGTGTGTCAGGGATGAAACATTGTCAAGAGCTAACTATTCCAAAGAAAAGATAATTATTGGTTAGCTTCTATAAGAGCCCATATTTTGATCACAGGTTTAATCCTCTAAAGTGTCTGCTAATTCTGGCTTTATGTGTGGAAATGCAAGAAATGTGAAGTTAGATTGACTTGTGGTATTCAAACACTTTTTTTTTCATTTACTAATCAGACATTAATAACATGGTTGAAATGATCGTTTTACTCTTATAACTGGGGATAAGCCTTGGAAATAACAACTCTTATCCATGAATTTACATTTATGTGCCCAGGTATTAGCAGATGTGTTCAGTCTTATTGTGAGAAGAATGATCTAGAACAGATGAGAGATGAAAACAGAACTTTCATCTCATTCACTGCAAATAGAGGCTGCTTAGATAGAGCAAGTTAGGTTACTTCCCCTTTGCCTCATGCATGCCTTTGCCTAATTTACTTTCCATAACTCTACCTGTAAATGGAGAATATCCATTGTAACCAAGGAGTCCTTGCTGTCACAATGAGGTAGGCCTGATTACATATTGCATGTGTTTCTGATTAGTGTATTAATTACTTGAAAGCTACCAACTTGTGGTGCTTTGTTAAGTTTGATTTTATTCAGCATATTTATTAACTCACTGAGTCACAGCTGTTAGTTCTGCATCTTGTGTTTGATCTTTTTACCTTTTCTTCTTTGGGCTCTTTCATGTCTTAAAATTTTCCAGATTGTGAAGCATTCTATTTTCTATTCACAGAGACTGAAATATTTATACACTACTGGTTAGTCTTTGTTTCTCTCCAGTATATTGACCCACAAGGCTGAGTTTCTCTATTTAGATGAATTCACAAGGCTGGGTTTATTTACTTATACTTGAAAATAAAATTATTTTGAAACTTGAAAAAGTACTTCAAAATACTTGAAAAAATATTTCTGTTGAAAAAAATTTTAGGTGGGGCGCCTGGGTGGCTCAGTCGTTAAGTGTCTGCCTTCAGCTCAGGTCATGATCCCAGGGTCCTGGGATCGAGCTCCGCATCAGACTTCCTGCTGGGGGTTGGGGGGAAGCCTGCTTCTCCCTCTCCCACTCCCCCTGCTTGTGTTCCCTCTCTCACTGTGTCTCTGTCAAATAAATAAAATCTTAAAAAAAATTTAGGTAAGTCTATTGATACACTTCTTTCTACTAATTATATGCTACTTGCAATAAGCTTTTTTTTTTTTTAATGTTTTCCGGTGAAACATCTTTTTTTCTCCCTAACTGAAGAATAAAACACAATTTGATGAATTTTGACCATTTGTATATGTAAGTGTAACCACCACTCAAAGCAAGATATTAAAACATTGTCATCATCCCAGAAAGTTGCTTCATGCCTCTTTCCAATCAACTATACCCAGTCCCACCTTAAAAGCAACTTCTGATTATTATCACCATAGATTATGATTGTCTATTCTTGGGACTCTATATACATGGAATCCTAAAGTGTGTGTGTGTTTTATGTATGTCAGTGTCTGACTTCTTTCACTTAACATAATGTTTTTGGGATTTGCTCATATTGTTCCTTTATTGCTGAGTAGTATTCTCTTGGGTTAGTATAGTACAATTTGTTTATCCATTTTCCTATTGATTGATACTTGTGTTGTTTTCCTGCTGTTTGTTACTTTGAATGAATATGCTGTAAATACTCACATTCGCATCTTTTTATGAACATATATTTTCATATAGATACCAAAGAGTGGAATTGTTGGGTCATAGGTAGATGAGTAAATACTTTATAAGAAACTTCCCAAGAATTTTCCTGAGTAGTTGTTCCATTTTATAATCCCTAACAGAAATGTGTGAGAATTTTAGTTTCTCTACATTCCCTCAAACATTTGGTGTATTAGACTTTTAAATTTTTATATTTTAGCCATTCTTATGGGTGTGAAAAGATTTCTCATTATGGTTTTAATTTGCATTTTTCTGGTAACTAATAATGTTATGCACCTTTTCCTGTGGTTATTGCCCATTCTTAGATCTTTTGAGGAGTGCCTATGCAAGTCCTTTAATGGACTTAATTTCCTACTTACTGATTTGTAGTAATTCTTTATAAATTGTCCTGTAGTTCCTAGAGATATGGGTCCTTTGTTAGGTTTACGTACTGCAAATATTTTTCTTCAGTCTGTGCCTTGACTAAATATTTTTAATGGTGACTTTGGTGACCAGAATGTTTTAATTTTGGTGATATCCAATTTAATTTTTTTTCTTTCATGGTTAGTGCTTTCTGTGTCTTATCCAGGTTTTGAATATATGTACCCATATTTTTTTTAATAGAAGCTTTCTGGTTCTTGCTTTTATATTTAGTTCTATGATCCATCTCAAATTGTTGTTGTATGGTATGAGGTAGGAGTTGAGATTCATTTTTTTTCCTACATGGAAAAAACTTTCCTGTCCTCATTGAGTTGAGTTAATCCTTTAGTATTGTTTATTATTTTCACTCTCCAATTGTTTATAGTTGGTATATAGAAATGCAATTGAATTTTATGTTATCCTTGTATCCTGCCACCTGGATAATTTCATTTAAAAGTTATACTAGTTTTTGTTTTTAAATAAGTTTCTTAGAGTTCTTTCTGTCATTGAGAATAATGATGGTTTTATTTCTTTCCTAGTCTTTATACCTTTTATTTCTTTTTCTTACTGCTGTGACTGCAGTGCAATGGTGTATAGAAGTGGTAAAACCAAAACTCCTTGCCTTATTCTCTTTGAGGGAAAACATTTAGTATTAAGAATAATATCAATTATAAGGTTTTTGTGTGTGCCCTTCTACTCCTAGTTTGCTGAGTTTTTAGCATAAAAGGGTGTTGTTGTTTTTCGATTTTTTCTATATATATTTAGATAATCATATCATTTTTTCCCTCTTTTGTTCTGTTGATGTGATAAGTTACATTGTTTTATTTATAAATGTTAATTCAACTTTGCATTTCTGGGGTAAATACCACTAGGTTATGATGTTTTTCCTTTTCCTGTAGTATTTGATGCAAAAGACAATTTGGATAAAACATTAGTGTGTGGAGAAATGGATTAGATCTAAGGGAGTCAAAGATGACTGATGATTTGAGCCCAGTTGGCTGGGATTTTGAAATATTTATAGATATAGGAAAGCCTTGAGTGGAAGTTCATTTTGGTGAGGGAGAAACATGATAATTTTGGTTTCATAAACATATTGAGTGTGGGGAATGATATGCAAATTGGAAATACTGGAATGGAGCTCTGGCGAGAGAGGAGGAGCTTAAGGTGAAGATTTTATAGTCACTTATAGAATTTGATGGTGAAAGGAGATAGTACCAAAGATAGAATGCTGGGAAATATTTACACTTAAGGAATAAAATATTTGTTGAACACCTAATATAATTTAGTTTTCATAATATTTTGGAATTGATATTATTTTAATTTTATAGACGAAAAAATTGAGAACAAGGAAATTTAAGTAACTCCTTCACATATACTTCAGGAAGAAGACCTTAGCAAAAGAGAGAAGGAGCATTGAGAGATATAAAAGAGAAAAGGAAAAACATTACCATGAATATAAAGGGAGAAAAGAAAGTTGAAGAAGAGATTAGTCAACATTGTCAAAATTTATGGGGTGAAGAGGTAAAAAGGAAATCAAAATGTGATGGTGATTTTGAGGGCAAAGGCCTTCAAGAATGCAATTTCCCTCAAGCAGAGAAGGTAGAAGCTTAAGATAGGGAGAGTTGAAGAGTTGGAGAAAAGCAATGCATTGATGCAGATTGATCTTTTGAATAGTTTGGTGGTAAAAGGAAAGAAAGCAGTATGGCAGTGTGTTGAAGGAAAGGCAAAGTTGAGGAAATAGCTTTTCTTTTATTTTGGATGCAGGAAATTAAACTTGGTTGTAGAGAATGGGAAAGATGAAACTAAAAGTTGTTTGGAGAGATATGAGTGACGGGGATTGTAATGTTAAATTTTACAATAGGAAGAGTGACTAAATGTAATTAGCTTCAAAGTTCAGACACTCTTGGCATTACTGGATGCAGGAGATACTTTGGATAAAGCATTATCTAGTTGTTAAAGCACTGGACTCTTGAGCTGTACCCTTGTTGGTGGTTTTAGCCATATGAGTCTTTCCAGTTCTTTCTCCTATTTTATGACACACATCAAGTGTAAAATAACAGAAGAAGGTGTTTGAGAAGTGGCCCTAGGTGAAGACAGAGAAAGAGACTATTGTTAGCACAATATTACAGAAATCATCCAAACATGTACTTAATATTGAACATTATAACATTTTAATGAACACAGGTAGATGCTTAAAGGAAGTCAACCTGAAAAATATGAAAGTTCTGATATTCTTGAGGTGTTCCTGGTATTGTCCACATCCTACCACATACTTTAAATCCCACCTCAAGTAGAATTCAACAGAATGAAATGACTTCAAGCTGCATTCTTTTGCAGCTAAGGAGGGACCCTATCAAAAAGAAGCAAACAGGCCATAGGGGTAAAGAAAAGAAAGAGAAAAGTCAAGGGGCCAGTTCTCTGAAGAATCTAAGGAATATAGATGATTTGAAAAAAGATGAACTGCTCCTGAATTCCTGCCCATGGTGGACTCTGTTTAGATCAGGTGATAACTCAACCTGAAGAAAATAATTATTTTGGATATTCTTCTGGATTTTTGTGTGTGCTTAATGAGCTAATAATAATTAAGTTGATAATATACCATATTATCTCTCCCTTCCATTATGGGGTTACATAAAATTCTTGCCAAATCTAGAATAAGATTTTACTGGGCACTGTAGGGTTATAGAATACATATGCTAAATTTTAAAATTAGAATGAGAGTGGGTATGTAAAAAGCAGAGGCATGTAACTCAGAAAGAGTTCAAAACATTGTATTGGGTTGCTGCAAAAATAGATAAGGAATAAAAAGACCTTCAAAGAGATAATCTTTAAAAAAATTTTTTTTTATTATTGAGTATTGAGACATTTATTTTTATTATTGAGTGTGTATTCATTTATTTCTTACAAAAACCCTGCAAGGTTGGTACTGTTTTCTTTATTTTACTGACTGGAGTTGAGACGTAGAAGGACAAATAATTCCCAGTATTACACAGCCACTGACTGGATGAGCTCTGGTCTCCTCACTCTAGTAGTCTATTAATGTTAATTAGCATATTGGGGAGAAAATAATCAAGGTGCAATATTGATATTCCAAAGGGTTGATGAAGTTTAGGAGGAGAATAATAGATTGGAAAACGGAAGAAGAGCAGAAACATAGATGGCAACAATTTGTACTGCAAAATTGGGAAAAGAAGACTGTATTCAGTAATTTGGAGTCTTGCCACCAAAGCTAAGTGAAAAAACACAAAGATAAGAAAATATAGAGAATAACCTTAGATGAAACAAAGAACAATTTGGAAAGGGGAAAAAAAAATGAGAGAGGAGTCAGTGGCCCCAACAATTGACCAGTAGTCCTTGACAAATTAGAATTTCCTGGGAAGCTTTTTAAAAAAAATGTCTGGGCCTAACCCCAGAACAATTAAATCAATATCTCTAAAGGCAAGTATTTTTAAAATCCAGTATTCTTGGGTAGGTTATAGATGGTCTATGAAACTCAGAATCATATGCAAAATTTTATTTGTAGGTGACTTTTTCTGGGAGTTAAATTCTAATCATGCCTCTCTCACATACCTACATTCTATGTAACCTTTATGACCTTCAGTTTGTCAGTAAAGTGAGGGTGGTATTTGCCTCACATGATTACCTAGTAAAACTCAAAACAGATAAAATGTGCCATAGGGTAGTGTAAAGTGTAAAGCCATATATAGTGACCCATCTTGTTATCATAGTGGTGATTAAATCATGTTTGCCCACATTTGAAATACAATCTTTGAGAGACAATATTCTTACTCTTATGGTCTCATGCATAAGTGGGTCTGATGATAGCAACTTTGGATTTTAGCACATATATGTGGGAGCCTTTTAAAGTTTCCCAAATTATTTGAGTCTACTTAGGATGATGCTGGCTAAATAAGAGGTGATCACTACCTCCAGCATTTCATTCCTTAGAGTTCTGAGGAACTCTATGGTTCTCTCATAAGAGAGCCATAGGAAGTATAAACCCCTGAAATCTGGGGTGTGAGAGAAGCCAATGAAGATAAATTGGCACATTGGGGTGCCTGGTTGACTCAGTTAAGTATCTGCCTTCAGCTCAGGTCATGATCCCAAAGTCCCAGGATCGAGTCCCCCATTGTGCTCCCTGCTCAGCAGGGAGTCTGCTTCTCCCTCTGACCCTTACCCCTCTTGTGCTTTCTCACTCTCTCTCAAATAAATAAATAAAATCTTAAAAAAAGATAAATTGGCACAGTGTTAGGTCAGCCTGACTTAATGCAGGGGAGGAAAAAGCCAAAATCCAGAAAGTGTGTCCACTATAAGTTGCATTTCCTATTAATGACTGAAATCACCATAATTCTGTATGGATGTCACACCAGTCATATGCCAGTGAAATATTATTCATCTTCATTTCTCTTCTTTTGGTGAAATCCTTCATTTTATCTACCAGGAAAACAAAGAATTATTTGTCACTGAAACTTCCTACATGTAAATTTATTTTCATCTCTTTGCTAAGCATGAAATATACTTTTTTAATAGATTTTATTTATTTATTTATTGTTTAAGAGAGAGCGAGTGGGGGAAGGAGCAGAGGGGAGGGAGAAAGACTCTCAAGCAGACTTCTTGCTGAGCGCAGAACCTGACACAGTGCTCCATACCATGACCCCAAGATCAAGAGTCAGACGCTCAACCAACTGAGCCACCCAGGCACTCCAAGCGTGAAATATAATTTTGAATTTTGTGCCCACAATGCTATTGACGGCAGCAGACTTTATTAAAATGGGTTTTTTTTTCATGATGTTCAGGTTTTTTTCTTCCACATACATAAAAATCTCAGTGGATGCCATTCTTTGACATGTCTTTCTCTAAGCATCTCTAGGCAGTCTGAATAAGAATGCATAGGTGAAATATTCTTGGGGAAAATTTCCTTAAAAAATAAAATATCCAGAAAGTAGAGTCTTAGATGTCTTAAGTGGCAGACTAGAATTTGAAATCTACTCTTATCCCTCCTATTAGATCACTTGTTATTGACTTGCACTTGGTAAAGTTAAAAGCCCCCAGTTCCTTCTGCCTCTAAATTCATGGAAACCTATTGAACCACATGGTGAATAGTATACTTAATGTATACACCTGAAGCTAATCATTTCAATTTCCTAACCTGGTCTTTTCTAATACAGTGGAATTTAGCTATGAAATTACCACAGAGTACTTGTTACTTTATTTATTTATTAATTTAATAAATATAGTTGAGGGCTTACTGTATGCTGGGTGTCATAAGAGGAGATTTGAATATGAAAATGACCTAAAGGAACGGTTAATCAATTGAGGGAGACTGTGTTCTAAACAGGTAATGTTTGGAATTGCACTGATGGAATTCATTGATTGAATGCCCCAGGGCTCATTCTCAGACAGCTTCTCTTTTCAGTCTACACCCACTGCCTATGTACTCACATTCAGTTCCAGAAATTTAAATGCTATCTATATGCTGATTACACCTAAATTTGTATCTCTAGACTCAACCACTTTCCTCAACTCCGGGCCCATATCCAGCCAGCTACTCTCTAAATCTTAATTGATTGTCTAAGGAGCATTTTAAGCTTAACATGTGTAGCACTAAACTTTGCATTTCAGTTAATGGCAGCCCAGGCTAGAAGACTTGACCCCACCCTTGATTCTTTTATCTCACAACCCCACATCTAAGTCTTCAGAAAACCCTTTAGGCCAGCAATTCCCAAGGTGTGGTTCAGGACCCCCTGGCAGTTTCCAGGACCCTTTCAGAAGTTCTAGGAGGTCAAAATGATCTTCATAGTAATACAAAGGCATTTTGCCTTTTTCACTCTTATTTGTATTTGAGTGCTCCACGGAGTTTCCCATTGTTGCACTATGAAATGCAATGGCATCATGGCTCTGATGGCTAATGAAATGTGCACTTGTATATTCATGTGTTTTAAAAGTATCTCAGTTTTGGTTTTTAATATATTAAATATTTACAGATATAACCCTCATGAACAAAAACTTTTTAGTAGTCTCAATAATTTTTAAGTGTGCGAAAAGGTCCTGAGATCAAAAAGTTTAAAAATTGTCCTCTAGTTTTCCTTTCAAAATATTTCTTGACTCAGGGCCCTCTTACCATCTCTGCTCTGTCACTTTTCTTTAAGTCATTAACATCTCTTGCCTGAAATTTTGAAAAAGTCTCTTACCCTGTTCCTGGCATTCACTATTATACCCTTATTTTCCTTTTGCAAATTGGCAGGTAGACTTTTATAAATTAGATCGTGTTAATTAACCTGGCCAACCTTCCAGTGTTTTCCTTTCTCACTCAGTGTAAAGGCATACAATGCCCTAAATAATTTGACTCTATCTAATCTCCTGATCTATCTCCTACCATTCTCTACCTACTTCGTTTTATGCTATGAATGCCATCTTGCCTGCATTACCTCGGATAAGCCAAACAGTTCCTGCCTTAGGACTTTTGTATTCATCATTCACTTGTCTAGAATGTGTTTCTCCCAGAGACTTCATGGCTCATTATCCTTCTTTCTTCAGGTCATTCAGATGACATCTTATAAGAGAGACCTTCTTTGACCACCAAATATAAAATAGCCATCGCTTTACTTTCTATCTCCCTTATAGCAGTTTTCACTCCTGAATTAGTATTTGTGTGTTGGTTTGTTCAGTGTCTTTCTTCCCCATTTGAATGGATGTTCCATGTTGTTGTATTATGATGATGATGATAATTAATTAAATGCTTAATCCCAGCCCCTAGAACAGCACCTAGCACATAATTGGTGGTCAATATATATATATCCAAATAAATTGAGTATGGTTGGGTAAAGGGCAGTGAAAACTATTTTAGGAAGGGTGTACTCAAATTAAACTTACATTTGAATAGGAATTTGTTAGATGTAGTGGTAGATGTACAGTCCCCGGATAAGGATAGGAGGAGCAAGGAGGCATTTAGAATTTTTTGACTTAATACTATACCAAATTCACCAGAATATTCGAATAAATCAAGAAGTCCTCACCAGATATTCTGCCCTCTTACCCTCAATCATCATTTCCCAGGGCGCCTGGGTGGGTCAGTTGGTTAAGCATCTGCCTTCAGCTCAGGTCATGATCCCGGAGTACCAGTATCGAGTCCAGCATTGGGTTCCCTGCTCAGCAGGGAGTCTGCTTCTCTCTCTGCCCTTCACCCCACTTGTGCGCTCTCTCTCTCAAATAAATAAAGTCTAAAAAAAAAATCATGTCCTAATCTCTATGGAGTACTCATTCTGAATAATAATCTTGGGGAAAAAAGAGCTTTCTATGGTCAAATATGTTGGGGAAGTACAGGGTTAAATACTTTTCTTCGCTAAAGGGTTCTTTATAGCTTTCCCTCACTACCACCCCGGAAATCCATTAATATTTTCCACAACTAGTGATCCACAAAACACAATTTGGGAAACATTATCTAGGTCATTGGATATACTTCTTTATAACTGACCCTAGCAATTCTATTCTGGTTTGATTTTTCCACTCATTCTGCACAAATTCATATTGTTGAGAGAGGGAGCCTGCTGACTCAGCAATAAATGTGTGTTCATTTAGCATGTTCAGAGTGGTGTCTATACACTCTCTACTTAATCCTCTGAGCAACCATGTGAGACAGTAGGACCAGTGTGATTCCTATTTCATATATGAGGAGAAGTAAAGTAAGTATACTGTATGTTAAAGTAAAATAAGTATACTGTATATTTTTCACTGTATTTTAATCTCTTTTTTCAATATAAAAGGATCTATATTTTCATTCATAATATAATACAGTATTATTTTAACATCATTCTAATTTACATTGATTGAATTCAATTCAATAAGTTTGTTTCAATCATTATACTGAGCACTATGAGGTATAAAAAAGTTTACATAGTAGCTTTCAGGAGACAAATTAACTATACTTCTTTCTTTTTCTCCCACATTCAGAACCAAGCAAGAGATGATTGTAGAAGTTGGACAAATTAAAATCAAATGTCACAACTTTCTATTATTACTGATAGAACCGCTTGGACAGTGTGATTTTAGAGAAGTGGCCAATTGTGCTTGCCATAACTTTGCTCCTAAATTAAACACACATCTACCCCATCACTGGCAATCTACAAGGTGATTTTGCCATGAAAGAGCAGAAAATGTATACATTATGCTGACATATTAGGGGAAAGTGCTCTGAGATGAGGCTGGGGAAGATGGGGAACCAAGTAGATCTTTGTAACAATTATAGATTTTACTCCAAATGCAACTAGAGGCCTATGAAGAACTTTAAGCAAGAATGTGACATGATTTGATTTATATTTTAAAAAGATCACTCTGGCTAGAGCATACTTTATGGAGAGCAGTCGAAAGCAGGGGAAATAATTAGGGTTTTGTGGTTGCTCAGGAGAGAGAGTGCAGTTGTTTGGATCAGGGTGGTGAAGTGGAGGTGTAGAGAAGTGAATGGTTTTGAGACACATTTTCAAAGTAGAACTCATATGATTTACTGTTGAGTTGAATTCAGGGGATATGGGATATGAATCAAACATGTCTAGGTTTATGGCTTTGAGCCACTATAAAAATTATGATATTTACTGAAATAGTGAGATCTAGTTGGAATCAAGGGGTTTTTGTAGATTTTGTTATGGTGTTGCTCGGGATGGGGAGCAAGGGTCAAAGTTGTGTTTTGGCTACATAAAGTTTGAGATACCTCCTAGAGGTGAAGTAGATGGTTAGATGTAAGCATTTCTAGCCCTTCCGCGATGTTCCTTAAGCATTGTGTGTATACTTCTATATTTTTTCTATATGGATATTGTAAAAATCTATGCATCAAAAAGATGAGAAAATTTTATGGAAAGCATAATAATTGTATTATTCTTTATAAAAGTAAAAATTGAAAATGATCCCCAACTAGTCTATAAAATTCCTCTTCTTTGCATCTTGATGTTTAGTAAAGAACTTGACAATAACTATTTGTTGTGTGGACATAGGAATAACTAATGTTATTTGACATGACTTCTTAGGAAAGTTGTATGAAAGAGCAGGACATAAATACTAAATTGAATTGAGTCAGGTACCCAACCATACTGCTATTTTATTTGTGATTATTTTTCTCTCAAATGTTTCTTGAATATCAGAAAGACACTCTAAAACTGTCTTGCATCTTTCATTGTATTCCATAACAAATGAAACAAAATACCAACAAAAAAAGAATAATTACAATTTTAAATGAAATAATAGATTAAGAGCATCATTAAGTTAGTGAAAACATATGAGAGAAAAGACTATTTTAAATAAGTTAAATTATATAAACAAACATTAGTCAATGTACTCTAACAAAATGTTGACAGTGATTAATTACTCTAAGGAGATATTTTCTATCTTCTCATCCTTATTCTTCCTTTTTCTCTTTCCTGTCAGAACAGTTACAAATGATTAGCTCAGCTGTCATTTCTTTATTAACTAACAAAACATTTGAAATGATAGAGGTACCAGCTGTCAATATTTCAAACTTAATTTTAGAGACACTAGCATTTACTTAACATAAAAGCTGTGTAAGTAGTCCCAAAGGAAAAGATAAATAGTCTTGACTACATAAAAATTGAAAGCCATGCTGCATCAAAAAATCCCAATTAAAATAGAAAGCAAGTAACAAATAAGATAGAGGTATTTATAATAAATACAAATAGTCAAACATTATAATATGCAAAGAGGTCTCGCAGGGCCATGAAGAAGGCTAATATGTCCACAGGGGGGGAAAAACAGGCAAAAAATAGGAATAGATGATTCAAGAAAGAAAAAAATGAACAATAAACAAGAGGAGAAATATTTAGCAGCCCTGTATATCAAAGAAATTCAAAATAATATAACATTTTGGCTTAAGAAATGATTAAAACTTTTAAAAAATCTTTTGGTAAGTGTATGATAAAGGCATGGTGATATAGGCATTCAATAGACTGAAGGTGGAAATATTTTTATAAATCTTTTTGGTGATGTGAATCAACAGCCATAAGAAATTTATCCTATTGTAAGTCTAGTAATTTCTTATCCATACCGATGAAATGCTCAGAGAGAGGAAAAAATCTGTAAAATACGTTTATTGCAGTGCTATTTTTTAAACTTTTTTTATTGAAGTATAAATGACATACAATGTTATATTAGTTTCAAGTGTACAACATGGTGATTTGATAATTCTATACTTTATACCATGTTCACAATAACCATAGTTACTGTCAGTCATCATACAGCATTATTACAATGGTATTGACTATATTTCTTATGGTATACTTTTTATTCCCATCCTTATTTATTTTATAACTGGAAGTGTGCACCTCTTAATCCCCTTCATTTATTTTGCTTATCCCCTCACACCCCTCCCTTCTGGAAACCCCCTGCTTATTCTCTGTATTTATGAGTGTTTCTGTTCCTTATTTATTTATTCATTTCTTTTTTTTATTCCACATATAAGTAAAATGAAATGATATTTGTCTTTCTCTTTCTGACTTATTTCACTTAGCATAATACCCTCTAAGTCCATCCATGTGTTGTAAATGGCAAGATTTCATTCTTTTTCATGGCTGAATAATATTACATTATGTATACAGACGTATTTTTTATCAGTTTATCAACAGATGGGCACTTAGGTTGTCTTCATATCTTGGCTATGGTAAATAATGCTACAATGAACACAGGGGTGCATATATCCAGTTGAATTGGTGTTTTCATTTTCTTTGGTTAAATACCCTGAAATAGAATTGCTGGATTGTATGATAGTTTTATTTTTAATATTTTGAGGGATTTCTGTACTGTTTTCCATAGTAGTTGCACCAACTGACATTTCCACCAATAGTGCACAAGAGTTCTCTTTTCCCCATATCTTCACAATGCTTGTTATTTTTTGTCTTTTTGGTAATAGCCATTCTGACTGGTGTGAGCTGATATCTCATGGTGGTTTTGATTTGTATTTCCCTGATGATTAGTGATTTTCGGCATCTTCTCAGGTGTCTGTTGGCCATCTGTATGTCTTCTTTAGAAAAATGTCTGTTGAAGACTTCTACCCATTTTTTAAAGCAGGTTGTTTGTTTTTTTTGGTAATGTTTTATAAGTTCTTTGTATATTTTGGATACTAACCCTTTTTAACAATATTAATTCTTCTGATCCCTGTGCATGGTATATCTTTCCATTTATTTGTGTTATCTTTGATTTCTTTTATCAATATATTTTAGTTTTAGTTTTCACAGTACAGGTCTTTCACCTCCTTGGTCAAATTTACTCTTAGTTATTTTTCTTTGATGCAATTATAAATGAGATTATTTTAATTTCTCTTTTTGATAGGTCAGTATTAATGTATAGACAGGCAACCAGAGAGGTGGAGAGTTAAGATGGCAGAGGAGTAGGGGACCCTAATTTTATCTGTTCCCTAGAATTCAGGTAGATATTAAATCATTCTGAAAATCTGCAAAATCAAACAGATCAGAGAAAAGAATAGCTAAAATTCTACAAGTAGAAAAGCAATCAATTTTGCAAGGTAAGACGTGCACAGACATGAATCCTAGGCCATATATCAGAAGGTAAACTGCAGGGGGATGGAGTCTCCAGAAGCTGAGTACCAGAAAGTGTTATAAACAACAGAGCTCAAAATTGGAACTTTTAGAAGTCTGCTCTGGTGGGGGACATCCCTGCTTGAAAGGCACTCAGGAGGCAAAGCAGGACAGAATCCCAGGTGGGACAATGTGGTCTCAGGATCCCTGGGGTCACAGAAAGGATGGGGGTGGCTGAGTGCGGCAGAGTTCCCAAGCATTGGAGTGGGGAAGCTAGTTGCAAAAAGTAAGCCCAGGCACCAGCTTTCTGCTAGGTGTTGCCATAAACTATGAACTGCTGCATGGTCTGGTGACCACTCTTTAAGCAGGGGCCCAGCAAGAGGCAGAACTGTGACAAGACCTTCCCTCCCTCCCCTGGGAGGAGTGGTGTGAGTGTGCACCACTTGAGTCCATAAAGCTTGGAGACTCAAAACAGGGTTACGTGCCTGAGATAAAAATGCTTGGTCACAGGCTGGGGGAACACAGAGTTCAGACAGAAAACAGGAAGACAAGAGTGATTAACTGCTTTTCTTTTTCTTTTCTTTTTTAATTTAATTTTATTATGTTATGTTAATCACCATACATTACATCATTAGTTTTTGATGTAGTGTTCCATGATTCATTGTTTGCGTATAACACCCAGTGTTCCATTCCATACGTGCCCTCTTTTCTGTGAGGGCTCACTGAAAAGTTGGGGGTGCAAACATTCAGTTCCAGGGATAGAGAGGGTGCCTCCACCATTTTCATCCCCCACATCTGCTCCAGAGCAACTTACACTGAGCCCCGCCCCCTAGTAAAGGCGGTGCAATTCCACCTGAACAAACACACCTGAGAATCAGCGCAACAGGCCCCTCCCCAAGAAGACCAGCAGGAACTTCCTTCTATACCAAGTTTACTAATCATACAGAACTGCAAAACTCCAACTCTTGGAGAAAGAGGTATATAGCATTGGTGGTTTTTTTCTTATGATTCTTTAGTCTTTCAGTTTTATATTTTATTTTCCTTTTCAGCTATTTTATTTTATCAATTTTTAAACTTCTTTTTTAATTTCAATTTTTATATTTACATTTTGTATATATTTTCATTTTTAGCTACATTTCATTGTATTCAACTGTATTTTTGTATATATGTAACTTGTTCTTTCTTTCCTATTTTGGGATCTAGCAAAATTTTCTTCTAACAAAAAGACCAAAATACACCCAGGAGCTAGTTTATTGTTCCGTTCTGTTCAACTTGTTTGATTTTACTCTCATTTTTTTTTCGTTTTGGTTTCTGTTCTCTTCGGATTTGTGTGGCATATATTTTTCTGGTGTAATTGTTGCTATTTTTGTATTTTCTATCTCCATCTTTTCTTTTCTGGACATAATGACAAGATGGAAGTGTTCACCCCCAAAAAGAGAACAAGAGGCAGTACTCACTGCCAGAGATTTGATCAATATGGATATAAGTAAGATGTCAGAACTAGAATTCAAAACAATGACTATAATGTTACTGGGCTTGAAAAAAGCATAGAAGACAATAGAGAATCCCTTACTGGAGAAATAAAAGAACTAAAATCTAATCAGGTCAGCATCAAAAAGGCTGTTAATGAGATGTGATTAAAAAATGGAGGCTCTAACTGCTAAGATAAACGATGCAGAAGAGAAAGTCAGTGAATTAGAAGACAGAATGATGGAAAATAAGGAAGCTGAGAAAAAGAGAAATATACCATTACTGGATCACAAGGGGAGGATTTAAGATATCAGTAATACCATAAAGTGAAACAAAATTAGAATAATTGGGGTCCCAGAGGAAGAGGAAAAAGAGAGAGGCAGGAGGTTTATTTGAACAAATTATAGCTGAGAACTTCCCTAATCTAGGGAAGGAAACAGGCATTCAGGTTCAAGGACCACAGAGAACCTCCCTCAAAATCAAAAAAATAGGTCAACACCTTGACATATAATAATGAAGCTTGCAAAGTTCAGAGATAAAGAGAAAATCCTGAAAGCAGCTCGGGACCAGAGGTCCATAACCTACAAGGGTAGAAACATAAGGCTGGCGGCAGACCTATCCACAGAGACCTGGCAGACCAGAAAGCACTGGCATGATAAATTAAAGGTGCTAAATGAGAAAAATATGCAGCCAGGAATACTTCAGTAAGACTGTCATTCAGAATCGAAGGAGAGATACAGAGCTTCCAGGACAAACAGAAATTGAAAGAATTTGTGATCACTAAATTAGCCCTGGAAGAAATATTAAAGAGGATCCTTTAAGTGAAAAGAGAGCCCAAAAGTAACAAAGACCAGAAAGGAACAGAGACAACATAGAGAAACAGTGACTTTATAGGTAATACAATGGCACTAAATTCATATATTTCAATAATTACTCTGAATGTAAATGGGCTAAATGCTCCAATCAAAACAGACAGGGTATCAAGTTGGCTAAAAACAAAACAAAACAAAACAAAATCCAAGACCCATTCATATGCTGTTACAAGAGACTCATTTTAGACCCAAAGTTATCTCCAGATTGAAAGTGAGGGGATGGAGAAAAATTAATCATGCTAATCAACATCAAAAGAAAGCTGGGGTAGCAATCCTTGCATCAGACAAATTAAACATTAAACCAAAGACTGTAATAAGAGATGAAGAAGGACACTATATCATAATAAAAAGGTCTATCCAATAAGAAGATCTAACAATTATAATTATTTATGCCCCTAACTTGGGAGCAGCCAATTGGCTTATATGCCAATTAATAACAAAATTAAAGAAACTCATTGATAATAATATAATAATAGTGGGGGACTTTGACACCCCATTCACAGCAATGGACAGATAATTTAAGCAGAAGATCAACAAGGACACAGGGCTTTGAGTGACACAATGGACCAATGGACTTCGCAGATATATTCAGAGCATTTCATCTTAAAGCAAGAGAATACACATTCTTCTCAAATGCACGTGGAACACTCTCCAGAGTAGATCACATACTGGGTTGCAAATCAGGTCTCAAACAGTACCAAAAGATTGGGCTTATTCCCTGCATATTTTCAGACCACAATGCTTTAAAACAAATTCAGCCACAAGAGGAAATTTGGAAGGAACACAAATACATGAAGGTTAAAGATCATCCTGCTAAAGAAAGAATGAGTCAACCAAGAAATTAAAAAGAATTTTAAAAGTTCACGGAAACAAATGAAAATGGAAACACAACAGTTTAAAACCTTTGGGATGCAGCAAAGGTGGTCCTAAGAGGGAAGTATATAGCAATACAAGCCTTTCTCAAGAAACAAGAAAAGTCTCAAATACACAACCTAACATTACACCTAAAGGAGCTGGAGAATGAAAAGCAAATAAAGCCTAAATCCAGCAGAAGAAGAGAAATAATAAAGATTAGAGCAGAAATCAATGAACTAGAAAACAAAAGAACAGTAGAACAGATAAACGAAATCAGAAGCTGGTTCCTTGAAAGAATTAATAAGATTGATAAACCTCTAGCCAGACTTATCAAAAAGAAAAGAGAAAGGACCCAAATAAATAAAATTTTGAATGAAAGAGGAGCGATCACAACAAACACCAAAGAAATACAATTGTAAGAGTATTATGAACAATTATATGCCAAAAAATTAGGCAATTAGGAAGAAATGGATGCATTCCTAGAAACATGTGAACTACCAAAACTGATCAGGAAGAAATAGAAAACCTGAACAAACCCATAACCAGCAAAGAAATTAAAGCAGTAATCAAAAATCTCCCAACAAACATGAGTCCAGGACTGGATGGCTTCCTAGGGGAATTCTACCAAACGTTTAAAGAAGAATTAATACATATTCTCTTGACGCTATTTCAAAAAATAGAAATGGAAGGAAAACTTCCAAACTCTTTCTATGAGGCCAGCATTACCTTGATCCCAAAACCAAAGACCCCACCAAAAAGGAGAATTACATACCAATATCCCTGATGAACATGGATGCAAAAATTCTTGCCAAGATATTAGCCAATAGGATCCAACAGTATATTAAAAGGATTCTTCACCATAACCAAGTGGGATTTATTCCTGGGCTGCAAGGGTGGTTCAACATCCACAAATCAATCAATCAATGTGTTACACTACATTAATAAAAGAAAAGACAAGCATCATATGATCCTCTCAATAGATGCAGGAAAAGCATTTGACAGAGTACAGCATCCTTTCTTGATAAAAAGTCTCCATAGCGTAGGGATAGAGGGAACAGACCTCAATATCATAAAAGCCATGTACAAAAAGCCCACAGTGAACATCATTTTCAATGGGGAGAAACCGAGAGCTTTTCTCCTGAGGTCAGGAACACGACAACAATGTCCACTCTCACCACTGTTGTTCAACATAGTACTAGAAGTCCTAGCCACAGCAATCAGACAACAAAAAGGAATAAAAGACATCTGAATCAGCAAAGAAGTCAAATTTTCACTCTTCACAGATGCCATGATACTCTGTGTGGAAAACCCAAAAGACTCCACCCCAAAATTGCTAGAACTCATGCAGAAATTCAGCAAAGTGGCAGGATATAAAAATCAATGCACAGAAATCAGTTGCATTTCTATACACTAACAAAGAGACAAAAGAAAGAGAAATCAAGGAATTGATCACATTTACAATTGCACCCCAAACCATAAGATACCTAGGAATAAGACTAACCAAAGAGGCAAAGCTATACTCTTAAAACTATAGAACACTTACAAAAATAATTGAGGAAGACACAAAGAAATGGAAAAACATCCATGTTCATGGATTGGAAGAACAAATATTGTTAAAATGTCTATGCTATCCAAACCAATCTACACATTCAATGCAATCCCTATCAAAATACCATCAACATTTTTCACAGAGCTAGAACAAACAATCCTAAAATTTGTATGGGAAAGACCCTGAATAGACAAAGGAATGTTGAAAAAAGAAAACCAAAGCTGGAGCCATCACTTCAAGCTGTATTACAAAGCTATAATCATCAACACAGTATGGTACTGGCACAAAAACAGACACATAGATCAATAGAACAGAATAGAGAACCCAGAAATCGACCCTCAGCTCTATGGTCAATTAATCTTCGACAAAGCAGGAAAGACTATCCAATGGAGAAAAGACAGTCTCTTAAACAAATGGTGTTGGGAAAATTGGACAGCCACATTCAGAATGAACCTGGACCACTTTCTTACACCATACACAAAAATAAACTCAGAATGAATGAAAGACCTAAATGTGAGACAGGAATCCCTCAAAATCCAAGAGGACAACACAGGCAGCAACCTCTTTGACCTAGGCCACCATGACTTCTTGCTAGACACATCTCCAAAGGCAAGGGAAACAAAAGCAAAAATGAACTATTGGGAAGTCATCAAGATAAAAAGCTTTTGCACAGCTTTTTGCATAGCAAAGGAAATAGGCAGCCTATGAATGGGAGAAGATATTTGCAAATATCTTTTCAGATAAAGGGCTAGTAATCAAAATCTATAAAGAACTTACCAAACCAACACCCAAAAAACTAATAATCTAGTCAAGAAAAGGGCAGAAGACATACACAGACATTTCTCCAAAGAAGACAGACAAATGGCCAACAGACACATGAAAAAATGCTCCACATCACTTGGCATCAGGGAAATACAAATCAAAACCGCAAGGAGATACCACTGACACGAGTAAGAATGGCTAAAATTAACAAATCAGGAAATGACAGGTGTTCAGAAACGAGGGTGTGGAGAAAGGGGAAACCTCTTATGCTGTTGGTAGGAATGCAAGCTGGTACAGCCACTCTGGAAATCAATATGGAGCTTCCTCAAAAAGTTAAAAATATAACCACTCTATTATCCAGCAATTGCACTACTAGGTAATTACCCAAAGGATACAAACATAGTTATCCAAAGGGGCACATGCACCCCAATGCTTATAGTAGCAATGTCCACAACAGCCAAACTATGGAAAGAGCCCAGATGTCCATCAACAGATGAATGGATAAAGAAATGTGTATATATTTATATACACACAATGGAATATTACTCAGCCATCAAAAAATGAAATCTTACTATTTGCAATGATGTGGCTGGAAATAGAGGTTATTATGCTTAACGAAATAAGTCAATCAGAGAAAGACAATTATTATGTGATTTCTCTCATATGTCGAATTCAAGAACCAAAACAGAGGATCATAGGGAAGGGGAGGGAAAAATAAAATAAGGTGAAATCAGAGAGGGAGACAAACCATAAGAGACTCTTAACTATAGGAAATAAACTGAGGGTTGCGGGAGGGGAGATGGATGGGGGGATGGGCATTAAGGAGGGCACTTGATGCACTGGGTGTTATATGCAGCTGATGAATCACTAAACTCTACCTCTGAAACTAATAATACATTATATATTAATTAATGAACTTAAATAAAATAAAAACAAATAAAATGAAAACAAATAAACTACTGAACCACAAAAAAATGCAACCAATTTCTGCATATTAATTTTTTATCCTGCAACTTTACTGAATTGATTTATTAGTTTACATAGTGTTTTGGTGTCATCTTTAGGGTCATATGCAAATAGTGATGATTTCACTTCCTTATCAATTTGGATGCCTTTTATTTCTTTTTCTTGCCTAATTGCTACGGCTAGAATTTCTAATACTATGTTGAATAATAATGGTGTTTGTCTTATTCCTGATCTCAGAGGAAAAGCTCTTACCTTTTCACCATTGAGTGGGTTTATTTCTGGGCTCTCTATTCTATTCCATTGATCTCTGTGTCTATTTTTTGTGCCAGTACCATACTGTTTTGATTTATATATCTTGCAATACCTGACAGCACTATTTTAAAGAGATTTTTTTTAATTTGTTTATTTGAGAGAGAGAGAGAGAGAGAGAGAGAGAATGAGTTCACAAATGGGGGGGCAAAAAGAGAGGGAGGAGCAGACTCCCTGCTAAGCAGGGAGCCCGACCAAGGGCTTGATTCCAGGACCCTGAGATCATGACCTTAGTTGAAGGCAGATGATTAACCAACTAAGCCACCTAGTGCCCTAGCACTATTTTAATATTGAAAATTGGAATGGAAATTTTTTATTTGAATGGAAGATAGAAAATTGAAAATATTAAATTATTTTTGAAAACTAAATCAGATAAGAAACTCTAAACTATATGATAGCTTTAAAAATATTAATTTTTAAAATAAACAAGAGTCTGGATATATTAATTATTTGCAAATGTGTAATACATAGGTGTGTATGGATGTGTATATATGTGTGTATGTGTATCAAATGGGTGACTTAATTTTTTTCTGTTTGTTCATGTGCGTGTGTGTGTGTTTTCTAAATCTCCTTCTGCTACCTATACAGGAAACAAAATTTACTCAAATCAAATAGAAAATGTAAAACCCAAACTGTTTCTGTAAATGCTGTATCACTTTTCCTAAGCTGGTTCTTTCACGTTTTAGCTTTAAAATCCTTAAAACAGGTTTGATCTCTATTGCCTCATCAAACTTAATGCCATCAAACATACTAGGCCTTACGACTAGGTTTCAGTCTATTTTTATAGTGACATCTTGAGTCTTTCTCTTCTCTTCTGTATACACCCACACCCCTATCCCAATTCTAGATTCATTTTATTTTCTCCAAAGCACCATGCTCTTTCCAAATATATGTCAATGTTTCTCCTCCAAAATTTGTTCATACTCCATTTCTCACTGCTTGGTCTGGGTACCTTGGTCTGGGTACCATCCTTCAGGATTCCACTTTGTTTTTTTAAAGATTTTATTTATTTATTTGAGAGAGAGAGAGAGAGAGCACAGAAAGAGAGTGAGAGGGAGAAGCAGACTCCGCCCCCCCCCAGCAGAGAGCCCGATGTGGGGCTCGATCCCTCAATCCTGAGATCATGACCTGAGCCAAAGGCAGACACTTAACCGACTGAGCCACCCCAGGTGCCCCCGGACTCTACTTTAAATATCACTTCCTCAAGGAGGCCTTCTCTGATGTCTCCAAACTGTGAATACAATGTCCACAGTTATCTCCCATTCCTACCCAAGAAAAGTACTTCACAATTTTCTTAGAAAGAATGAATAAAGAAATTGTCATAAAAAAGTTTTGTGAGCTTAAGGATTTTTTAAAATATTCAATAAAAAGCTTAAAGAAGTGGATAAATGCAAAGACTATAAATGTGACAATACCCCTTAAAGTTTCCTTTAAACAGTTTTAAAGGTAATTTAATGCCTGTGCCTGTACTCTCTTCTATTACTATAATACTTTTTCCTGAATTAATCTTTCCCAGATACTAGACTGTTTCTCATGATACTTTATGAGGTTTTAAAGTATGAGCAACTTCTCCAAATGCCACCCTAAAAGCTATAAGCAGTTTATTTTTATTCCTCTTTTCACCTGACACTGAAATTGAAGGTTTGATTTCTTTAAAAATTGTAATTTTTTATCCATTTAATCTATTTTGTTTTGCCCTCTGCCTTAATTTATTTTGGAATATATATGTGTTGAGTGTGTGTACATCTATTACCAGGATAACTAATAACTCCAATTTCCCCACTTATTTGTTGCCCATATTTTAAAACTCTTCTGACAAGAGAGCTCCACCAAAATCAAGCAATAGTTATCAAGTTACAGAAGAAAATTTTTTGTGAAAATCTCATTTTCACTAGAGAAATAGTCTAAGAAAATTAATTTGATGAATAGCTTGCAACTAAAAATATTCAGTGTGATATGATGGAAAGGATAATAATACTCGGAAATACATAAAGAAAAAATCACCCCTCAGTTATAATCATCATTAACAATTAGACTTGTTCCATACACATATATAAATTTAAAAAACATATTGTGTGTATATTGCTTTGTAACTTATTTTTCCACCTAAAGAACATATTCTCAGATTTTCTCATGATATGAAATATTCTCATATGATATTTTAAATTCCTGCTTATGTGTCCATGATTGATTGATTCACTAAAATATTTTAGTCTTATGTCGGAAAGAAATACTCTTTTCTTTGTTTTCTTTGCCAGATATAGTAGTCTATAGTGGACAATACCAATGATAGATAACTCTCTAAATCCCTTTCCTTCTTAAGGAAGCCTTGGTTAGAAATTGTGAAAGATGGGAAATTTTCACTAAATCGAGAAATAAAAATGGGGAGAGACTCCATTGAAATCCTTCTAAGGATCTCTCTTTCTCTGGTGTTTTTGCTGAGGTTAGGTGGTTCAGAACCACATGGTTTCTGAAGCCAAATTCATTACCAAATCAGGAAATAGTTTAAAAAGTGGTCTTTGAGCACAGTGTTAGCCCCAGAACCTGAGGCAAAAGAGAGGATATTATTAAAGTCATGTCACAGGAGATAAATTGGTCTTTAGTGTAGCCCAGGATGTCCCATAAGGGGTCCCACTAACAGTGCTTTACCAATTTCTTGATGTTATAATATTTGGCAGCTTTCCCCAGGTCAGATCCATAACAAACATGTTGACCTTGGGGATTTGGAAGGCCATGCCAGTGGACTTTTGGCTCAGGGATCAGCTTACACATAGCCTTGGCAGTGTCAGTGATCAGTGGAGGCAGTGATGATATTTTGAGCAGCACTCTGACCATCATAACACAGTTGGCCATCCATGGTCTTCTATGGGTGGTGATGGCATGCTCTGTGGTCATTGGTACCTCCACAATGCTAAAGTTGTCATGGATGAGCTTGGTGGAGGAGGCAGGCAAAGCAGTTAGTGATGCAGAAAGCATTGCTATCAGTCCTGAAGTAGTTTTCATAGTCCTCTTAGTTCATTATAATCACAAACATGGGGACATCTGTAGAGGGACAGAGATGATGACCCTTTTGACTATTCTTTAGGTGAACCTTAGTCTTCTCTTGGGTGTTGAAGGTAGCAGTGAACAACCACTATTTGCACAACCAGTATTTGCTGTTGTTGGGAGCTTGCTCGTAGAAGGAGATGGGTTTCCCATTTGTCACACACATTTTGTTCTTAGCTTACTCCTGCCCTTCTATTTGCATGAAGGAATCATACTGGGAAATAAAGATTATGTAGATGAAGTCAATAAAAAGTCACAGGTGGTGGCAATATCCATGGAACATTATAGATATACAGTTTGTAATGTATTTTCCAAATATCCTTAAGTTTATGCTTAATGCCAGTGTTTAATGATATCAGGAAGCTTAAGGCCACTATTAATAGCAAAATAATAAGGATAGCCAAATCACTTAGAAAAGAAGAAAAGGAGGAAGGGAAGGGGAGGGGAAAGAGAAGGAGGAGGAAGAAAATAAAAGTAAAAAGCAAAACAAAGCAAAAAATAATCATTATAAAATAAGAAGGCAGAAGTAAGATTAAACAGGGCAGTTATCACTACAAATGTAAATGAGTTAATCTCATTTTGAAAAAAGATTTTTGTATCAAAATGCAAACTCTAACTGAATGATGTTTGCAAGTGACACATATTTTAAAAAGTGAAAGAAAAATGCTGAAAACAATGTAGAAAAGTGTTTATGGGTAAAAAAATGCAGTTGTCAAAAAAATTTAAACAAAGTAGAATCCTAGATAAAATGCATTAGTACAGGGCATTTGGGTGGTTTAGTCAGTTGAGTGTCCAACTCTTAATTAGCTCACATCATGATCTCAGGGTCCTGGGATCAAGCCCTGTGTCAGCCTCTGCACTCAGTGTAGAGTCTACATGGGATTCTCTCTCTCCCTCTCCCTCTGCCCCTCTCCCCGCTCACTCTTTCTGTCTCTGAAACATATGAATAAAATCTTAAAAAAAAAGTATTAGTACAAAAATACTGATTTGAAGGGATATATGCACCCCAATGTTTATTGCAGTACTATCAACAATAGCCAAATTATGGAAAGAGCCCAGATGTCCATCAACTGATAAATGGATAAAGAAGAGGTGGTTATATATATATATATATATATATATATATATATATATATATATATATATAATGGAATATTACTCAGCCATCAAAAAAATGAAATCTTGCCATTTGCAACAACATGGATGGAGTTAGAGAGTATTATGCTAAGTGAAGTAAGTCAGAGAAAGACAAATACCATATGATTTCACTCATGTGAAATTTAAGGAACAAAATAAATAAACACAGAGGGGGGGAAAAAGAGGCAAACCAGAAAACAGACACATAACTATAGAAAATAAACCAAGGGTTACTGGAGGGGAGGTGGGCTGGGGGGGATGGATTAATTGGGTGATGGGTATTAAGGAGGGTACTTGTTGTGATGAGCACTGGGTGTTATATGTAAGTGATGAATCATAAATCCTACTCCTAAAAGTAATATTATACCATACGTTAACTAATGACACTTTAAATAAAAACTTGAAAAAAGGAAGAAAAATGCATTAGGAATGAACATGATTTTTTATATTGATAAAGTACATAGTTCATAATAAACATATAGTAGTTACAAACCTATTTCCCTGCTTATTATATTATACTGAAGAAAATATAACAGCAACAGTTCATTTATATATACTGTTAACCTTAAAAAGTAAAACTGTCTATTTTACCAGGAAAAATGGGTTTATTCGGGAATATCAGAGACTTGCAATTTGGGGCATGCAAGCTACATCAAAACTATTGGCAAGTCTGGAGAACAAAGGAGAGGAATGCTTTTCTTATAGAGGAAAGGGGGAGTTGAGAGCAGCTCTTATAAGTAAAAAGTCTATTGGAGTAAACTAAGGGTTCTAAGTATAGTGGCTTTTCATTGGCAGAGTTGTGACAGTCTCTCATTGGCTGGGCTATTACCAAGGAAGGAGAAAAACTTTCTTCCTCCTGCTGGGGTAGTAAAGTAGTATCAACTTGCAAGGTCCCTCTCTTCCTGTTATTTCAGTAATTGAGGAAGAGGGGTAAGGTATGAGAATTCCCTCTGCTGACCTCCCAACTCCATTTTAAATGGGGTTTCCCTTTGTTAATTTTCACTCTATATATAACAAAATAAGTGAATAAAATATAAGAGTAAATAGAGAGTAACAAGCCATTTTCATTTATTTTCAGATAAAATAGAAAAAGAGAAAAAAGAGAGAAATTAAATAAATCAATACATAATCTTAATTTACCATTATAAATTCATGGCTTTCAGTTTCACTTGGGCCCTTCACACTACCAGGCAGACCTAAATATCTCCAGGCAATTTTCAGGCAAACCTTCCCAGAGACTTTTGAGTTCTACTCTCTCAGATGCCCAATTTTCCTCCTAGATGGCATCACCTATGAAGTGAGCTTTATAGAGAAATTAGAAGTCATCAATGAGGTATTACTTCAACATTTTGCCAAAAACTTTATAAAACCTTTCTGAAACCACCATTTCCTCCCCTATCTTATTAAAATGGAGGTATCCCTATATCTCTCTGAAACCAAAGTTCCCACATGTTTTCAAAATTATACCCCTTGTCTCCCCAGGAAACTTGCACTCTCAATTCCTTTTGGTTTCTGACTCTCTAACAGCTCTCTTTTTATTACCTCTTCTGCATCAGCTGGAATCAATGCCATCATAAAAATGTCTCCTTTAGCCCTGGAGTTACACCAATTTTCTTCCATTTTACAAACTCCTGAGAAGAGGTGCCTTCACTTATTCAGCCTCCCCACCTTTTTTGTCTTCCAAACAGACCAGCCACCTTCTCATTTTTTATATGTGCCGTCTCTAATTTTTTCCTGTTTCAGGATCAGGGCATATTTACAATGTTCCTCTGACTTGGACACTTCATTTCAACCCCATTCATCCCACTTTTACTTAGCTAATTTCTACATCTCCTTCAGGTAGCAGCACTTCTTAGGTTAGATCCCTCATTTTATGTCTTCCTAGCTCCCTCTGCTTCATCATAGTGTTTTTCACTTCTCCACTCCATGTCTCTCTTTTTCACAAGAATATGAGGTCTATGGGGGAAGGAACTGTCTGTCTTTTAGTGATTATTAATTAGTACTCTTTAACTTAGTAAGTGGAGAAGACAGAACCATGCATGAGCAACCCTACCAGAGAAATGATTTTCTGCTAATTCTTCTGTTTGGTAAGCCAGTACACCAGGGAACAATATTTTGTTTGGGTTCAAACAAGTGACTGGCTTTTTTTCTCCAAAACTGCTATCTGGTGCCAGCTCTTCAAACTTTTAACAACTTCCTAATTTTCTGCTTTGATAATGTCATCACAGAGGCTCCTGGACTTCTGAATGTTGCGCTTTCTAAAATTGTTTATTCACAATGGAGAAATAGAGATTATTTGGAGTGCATGTTCTCTTCTTTCTCCCCAGCACTGTGGTTCATCATTTCCTTGAGCCCTCATACCTCCAAATCAGAGATGGACTGATATTTAGAGAGGTTCTACCAGGGTCTTTGCCCCTTATTTCCCATCAGAGACTCCCCTGGTAGTGCTCTGCTGGAGGCAGTCATTAAAATTTTCAGGACTGCTGTTTTAAATACTGGTGAAATAAGTCCTTTTGCTGTATTTTCTTCCAAACCTACTGATTCCCCCCTTTCCCTTCAACTCTCACCTCTGCAAATTATAATGTATCAGTGGGATCCTGTCACTGTCTTCTGCATTTAATTTGGTGATTCTGCCAATTATTTGGAGAGCTGTGTTGTGACTTAACTCATCAATGCATTCTTTTGGTCAGGTTCTACTATCTTGCAGTAAAGAACAAATATTTGTCAATTATTTAGTCTGAAGTAGGCATTATCCTAGTGCTTCACTTACATTGTCTCAATCCAGATCACAATTCTACAGAGCAGGTTGTATTATCCCCATTTATAGAGGCAAATACTGAGTTGTAAATACTGGCACTAGGATTTGAATCCAGTTATATCTTGTTCCAAATCCCATTCTGATTCATAAACACATGTCAATAATTTTATCCATAGGAACTAGCAGAAAGCTTATAGATGCATTAGAATTTGGGATACCAATGAATTGAGTGCTCAATTGCTCATTGATATGAAGATGAAGAAAGACATTTTAGAATTTCAGAATGTTACAGAATTTACTGATTTTGTTTCTTCAAGGGAACTCTAAGCAAAGTTAGTATGTAAGTCAAGCCATTTTTGATTGTTTAGAAATTACTGTTTATGTTTTTTAAAAAATATTTGCTTTATATCCATATATCCCTTTCTGTCGCCTTTTGAGCATTCTCTTTGCCAGAGATGTGACAAGGAAAAAAGAAAAACTTATATCAGTGTGCATTTTGATAAATGTTTTAGGAAAACACTTAATGGAAAAAGGAGTTGAAATTGTTAGCCAAAATTAATTTGAATACTTACCTTCATTAAAAAAAAAATCTCCATCATCCTATGACATAAATTCATGTGACACTGATTGCATTTTTTTCCATGGGAAGTTCCGTGTACTTTTTCTTAAAACTTTATGTCATCTTAAATTCATCCATGTAAGTACTTGTATTGTCACATCTTGCTGGTTTAAACCATAACTTCTTTTGTCCGTATACTGTTTATTTACTTTGTGGTGATAAACTCTTTAGAAATTGTTTTATAGATTCCCTGGGGAAAATGTACTTTTAAATTTTCATTTTCTTACCAACCAAACAGAAAAAAAGCACCATTATTTTTGTCATATAGAAAGACATTTTGGGTAATTGTAGAGAAAAGGCAGCATGGTGCAATGGCAAGTGTGTGCATTGTTTTGAAATGTTGAGAGAGTTAGATTCTAAAACTGTCTTTGAAAGTTACTCGAGTATCCCTTGAGAAGTTTTATTTTCCCTATCTGTAAAATATGGTAATTCACTTTTGCAGAGTTGTTGTGGTATTTATATGAAAAAAGTATATATGTGGGATACCTAACACATCATGTATTTAATGAGAGCTATTGTTAGTAAAGCAATGATATAAATTAAGAATTAAGAAAGTTCAATGACTTCTGATCAGTTAAAAAACAATACACACTGCACCTTTATTTGTAAAAAATTTATCATACACACAGTGATATATGCTTCCTATTTTTGCTGATCAGAACATATCTCTGTAAATTATTATATAATTACTTCCTGCTGTTCTTAAACTGAAACTGAAAAAGAGAAAGAAAGATACAAATTACCTACATCAGGATCAAGCTGAGACTATCACTACAGACTCTGTAGACATCAGAAAGAATATTACAAACCACTCTCCCCACATACATTTGACAATTAAACTTAAATGAACACCCAATTCTTCTTAAAACACCAACTACCACAATTCACCCAATATGAAAAAGATAATGTGAATAGCCCTATAACTATTTTTTATTATGTTATCTTAGTCACCATACAGTAGTACATCATTAGTTTTTGATGTAGTGTTGAACGACTCATTATTTGCTTATAACACCCAGTGCTCATTACAAAATGTGCCCTCCTTAATACCCATCACTGGGCTGTCCTATAACTATTAAGGCAATTTAATTAATAATTTAAAAATTTTCCAAAAAAAAATCTCCAAGCCTACATGGTTTTGCTGGACAAGTATAACAAGCATTTAAAGAAGCGTAAGTCCCACCACACACAAAAATAGACTCAAAATGGATGAAAGACCTAAATGTGAGACAGGAATCCATCAAAATCCTAGAGGAGAACACAGGCAGCAACCTCTTCATCCTCAGCTGCAGCAACTTCTTCCTTGAAACATCGCCAAAGGCAAGGGAAGCAAGGGCAAAAATGAACTATTGGGACTTCATCAAGATAAAAAGCTTTTGCCCAGCAAAAGAAACAGTCAACAAAAACAAAAGACAGCCGACAAAATGGGAGAAGATATTTGCAAATGACATATCAGATAAAAGGGTAGTATCCAAAATCCATAAAGAACTTACCAACTCAACACCCAAAGAACAAATAATCCAATCAAGAAATAGGCAGAAGACATGAACAGATATTTCTATAAAGAAGACATCCAGATGGCCAAACAGACACATGAAAAAGTGCTCAACATCACTCGGCATCAGGGAAATCCAAATCAAAACCTCAATGAGATACTACCTCACACCAGTCAGAATAGCTAAAATTAACAAGTCAGGAAACGACAGATGTTGGCGGGGATGCGGAGAAAGGGGAACCCTCCTACTCTGTTGGTGGGAATGCAGGCTGGTGCAGCCACTCTGGAAAACAATATGGAGTTTCCTCAAAAAGTTGAAAATAGGACTTACCCTATGACCCAGCAATTGCACTACTGGGTATTTACCCCAAAGATACAAATGTAGGGATCCGAAGGGGTATGTGCACCCCAATGTTTATAGCAGCAATGTCCACAATAGCCAAACTATAGAAAGAGCCAAGATGTCCATCAACAGATGAATGGATAAAGAAGATGTGGTACAGTGGAATATTATGCAGCCATCAAAAAGAAACAAAATCTTGCTATTTGCAACGATGTGGATGGAACTAGAGGGTATTATGCTAAGTGAAATAAGTCAGTTAGAGAAAGACAAGTATCATATGATCTCACTGATAGGAGGAATTCTTAATCTCAGGAAACAAACAGGTTTGCTGGAGTGGTGGGGGGTGGGAGGGATGGGGTGGCTGGGTGATGGACATTGGGGAGGGTATGTGCTATGGTGAGCACTGTGAATTGTGTAAGACTGATGAATCACAGACATGTACCTCTGAAACAAATAATACATTACATATTTAAAAAAGAGAGAGAGAGAAGATAGTAGGAAGGGAAAAATGAAGGGGGGGAATCGGAGGGGGACATGAACCATGAGAGACTATGGACTCTGAGAAACAAACTGAGGGTTTCAGAGGGGAGGGAGGTGGGGGATGGATTAGCCTGGTGATGGGTATTAAGGAGGGCACATACTGATTGGAGCACTGGGTGTTATACGCAAACAATGAATCATGGAACACAACATCAAAAACTAATGATGTAATGTATGGTGACTAACAACATAATAAAATAAAATTTAAAACAAATAAAATGTAAAATTAAAAAAAATAAATAAGACTAAGTCCAATTGTAAATAAAGTTTTTTTGAAACAGAAGAGTAGGGAATATTTTCCAATTCATCTTATGACGTTAGCTAATATTCTCCTGATACCAGAACCAGACAATACAAAACCAATCAAACAACCAAACAAAAAAACCCTCACAACTAAAAGCAAAAACTACAGAGCAATATCAACTCATGAATTAGACACAAAATTCCTTGACAAAATATTAGTAAATAGAATTCAGCAATATATACAAGGAATTATATGCCATGACCAAGTGGAATTTATTCCAGAGATACAAGACTGGTTTAATGTTTGAAATATAATAAAGAGGACAAAGCCAAATGATCATATCAATTGAAGTAGAAATAGAATTCAACAAGATTTAAGATCCATTCATTATTAAAAAGAAAAAAACTCCTAGAAGAATAGAAATAGAGGAGAGCTTCCTCAACTTGATAAAGAGCATCTACAAAAATCTGCAACTGACATTATAGTTATTGGTGAAAATTTAAATGCTTTCTTCCTAAGATTGGAAACAGGGTCAAGATGTCTGATCTCTTCATCACTGTTATTCAGCATAGTGCCAGAAGTTCTAGCATATGCATTAAGGAAAAATAAAAAAAGAAATAAAAGTATACAGATTGGAAAGGAAGAAATAAAACTGTTTCTATTTGTAGATGATATGATTGTCTATGTAGAAAATCCCAAGGGATATACAACAAAACAAAACAAAACTTCCTATAAATAATAAGTAAATTCAGCAGGGTCACAGGATGCAAAATAAACGATAAAAAAAGCATTGTATTTCTTTTTTCTCTTTTTCAAGTTTCTATTTAAATTCCAGTTAGTTAACATATAGTGTAATATTAGTTTCAATAGTAGAACTTTGTGATTCATCACTTACATACTAACACCCAGTGCTCATCACAGCAAGTGCCTTCCTTAATACCTACACCCATTTAACTGCAACAGTATTTCTATGAACTAGCAATAAACATGTAGACACTGAAATTAAAAATACAATACCACTTATAATCACACACTATAAACAAAAAGAAATACTTAGATGTAAATCTAACAGAACATGTAAAGGACTTGTATACTGAAAAGTGCAAAATAGTGGTGAGAGAAATTTTTTTAAAAGGTAAGTAAGTGGAAAGACAGTATTCATGAGTTAGAAGACTCAATATAGTAAAGATGTAAATTCTCCCCAAATTGATATACAAGTTTAATATAATTCCTATCAAAATCTAAGCAAGACTTTTCCCCCATAGTTTTAATTAGTTTCAGAGGTAGGATTTAGTGATTCATCAGTTGCATATAACACCCAGTGCTCATTACATCAAATGCCCTCCTTAATAACTATCACCCAATTACCCCTTCCCCCCACCTACCTCCCCTACAGCAACCCTCAGTTTGTTTCCTGGAGTTCAGCATCTCTTATGGTTTGCCTCCCTCTCAATTTTCATCTTATTTTTTCTTTCCCTTCCCCTATGTTCATTTATTTTGTTTCTTAAATTCCACATATGAGTGAATTTGTTATGGTATTTGTCTTTCTCTGACTTATTTCATTTAGCATAATACCCTCCAATTCCATCCATGTTGTTGCAAATAGCAAGATTTCATTTTTTTTTTTGATGGCAGAGTAATATCTCATTGTATATATATATACCACATCTTCTTTATCCATTCATCTGTTGATGGACATCTGGGCTCTTTCCATAATTTGGCTATTGTTGATAATGCTGCTATAAACACTGGGGTGCATGTGCCCCTTTGAATCACTATGTTTGTATCCTTTGGATAAATACCTAGTAGGGCAATTGCTGGGTCATAGGGTAACTCTATTTTTAACTTTTTGAGGAAACTTTATACTGTTTTCCAGAGGGGCTGTGCCAGTAAAATCCAAGCAAGATTTTTTGAAGACATGTAAGGTTATTCTAGAATATACATGGAAATGTAATGGAAGTAGGCTAACTAAAACAATTTTGGAAGAGAAGAATAAACTGGGAAGAATTAGTATACCAAATTTAAAATTTTTAGTTATAGTACTCAAGACTGTGTGGTATTATTAGCAGAGGGATAGACACATAGATCAATGGAACAGAAGAGAGAACCCAGAAATAGACTCATATAAATATACTCAGCTGATGTTTGACAAAGGTGCAAAAGCAATTCAATGGAGGGAAAAGATAGCCTTTTCAGCAAATGGTGCTGGAGCAGTTAGACATACATAGGCAAAAAATGGAAATCTGGCCTAATTCTCATACCTTTTATAAAAATTATCTCAAATGGATAGCTGAACTTGAATGTAAAATTTAAACTATAAAACTTTTAGAAAAATACATAGAAGAAAATCTTTAGGGTCTAGAGCTAGGCCAAGAGTTCTTATACTTGATAACAGAACCATGATCTATAAAAAGAAAAATTGATAAATTGTACTTCATCAAAATTAAAAATGTTTGCTCTGTGAAAAATTCTGTTAAGAGATGAAAAGACAAATATAGACTGAAGAAAATATTTGTAAGCCACATACCTGATAAAGAACGAATATCTAGAACATTCTGAACAGAATAAAAACAAAAAATCCAGTTAGAAAATGGGCAAAAGACATGAAGTGACATTTCACTGCCAAGGATATACAAATGGCAAATAAGCACATGAAAAGATTTTTGATATTATTAACAATTAGGGAAATGCAAATGAAAGCTGTAATGAGATATTACTACACATCTATCAGAATGGCTAAAATAAAAAGTAGTGATGACATCAAATGCTAGTGGGGATACAGAGAAGCTCATACATTGCTGGTAGAAATGTAAAATGGTACAGCAAATCTGGAAACAGTTGGCAGTTTCTTAAAATATTAAACACTTTACTACCATATCACTCAGCATTTGTACTCCTGAGAATTTATCCCAGCTAAATGAAAACTTAAGTTCACCCAAAAACCTGTACACAAATATTTATAGCAGCATTATTCATAATAGCTGAGAAATGGAGACAACTGGATGTCCTTTAATGGGTGAATGGTTAAACAAACTGTGCTACATTCATACAATTGAATACTACCCAGCAGGAAAAGGAACAAAATATTGATACATAATAGCTTGGATGCATCTCCAGAGAACTATGCTGAGAAAAGCCAATTCCAAAAGTTTATATCCTGTATGATTCTATTTATCATACATCTATTTATCTATATATAATTTTTGACATGACAAATTATAGAAATAAGAGAACAGATTAGTGGTTGACAAGAGTTAAGGAAGAACTGGGGGCAGGAGAGAAGTAGGTGTAGCTATAAAAGGGCATTGAGGCAAGGAGAGGGATCCCTGTGGGATGCAACTGTTGTTCCTTGGCTGTATCAATGTCAGTATCCTGGTTGTGATGTTCAAGATATACCATTGGAGAAAACTATGAAAAGAGCACATGAGATGTTTATTATTTTTATAGCTGCATGGGAATCAACAATTATTTCCAAACAAAAAATATAATTAAAAATATTAAGTTAAAAAAAAAGGTGATGTGCACCTTTATTTGTAAAAATTTCTTTCTTTCACCCACAGAGTGATATGAGCTTCCTATTTTGGCTACTCAGAACATATCTTCTGTAATCCTTTGTATAATTACTTCCTGCTTCTCTTAAACTGAAACAAATCATTTAATGTTTTTAAAAGAACCTAAATGTGGGAAATAAAGCTGGTCTTATTTTTAATTTTATACACATTTGCATTTGACGAGCATCTTTGAAATATTAATGCATAAATATTTGAAATGCCTAATTTAAAAAATATTGTTTTGTAAGATAGTCATGAGTATTTTAATGCCAGGAGAAAGATCTATAAGAACAAACTTCATAGTTTGGAAGTCAAGGGCTCTCCAGTTTTTCAGTATCTATGTTGAGTCCAAAACTACTTAACACTTTTATCAAATAAAACTATACATAGTCGTTCCAGTTCACATTTGAATAACTTATATGAAGAAACTATTTCATAAGGAGAAATATGGATTTTCCATTTTAAAAACTTTATACTCATTCCTATATATACTAGCTACTAGGAATATACTAAGAGTTTTATAATTTTGTGTCTTTTAATAGAAGATAACTATATATGGTAATCCTTTGGCAAATATCTCCATATAAAAATGATATAAATTGAAGTGATAAAAGCAGAAAATATAAAGATTTTTAAAAATTTCTTCCTTTTAATTTAACAGCTAGTAACTGTAAGAGTTTAATATGTAACAAAATTAGATTCTATTTGTTCCTATTTTCCACCCATTGAATTTTCTTCAATACTCCATAAAATGGTGATTGTTTAAAAAAAGTCAATACTGCCAATGGACTGAGAATAGGAAAATGTGCAATTGATTTAAAGATGAGAAACTCAAGAGCTATTAGGCTCTTGGCTTCACCTGTAACTTTATGCTTCTTTTTGCTTTATTTCTAGTGTAATGTCTTAGGGGAAAATGTAATCAATTTGAAATTTAAAGATTGTGTTTTATTTTCAGTTCTCCCATGTAAGTGTGAGACTATCTCTAAATCTCAAGTACATTGTAAAATGGAAAGAGTAATAGCTACTTCTAATACCAACGTTATAGGCTTAAATGAGATAAATCTCAAGTTCCTAGAAGAGGGTGTACTCCTCTTAAGCATCTGATATTTACTCACACCCACTTTAATTTACTTGTAGTGGTCATATTTTTTTTTTCTATCTATGTTTGGCTATAACTCTACAGCAAAGGAATGGTATTTTGCTTACCCAAAGCCCAAAGCCAAAGATAGGACATTCTACATCTTTAGAATAAGTCTTAAACACATTAACTAATATATTCATGAAAAAAAGTACCTCATTTAAATTTTTTTCCTTTCATTGAAAAAAAAGGAATTGTCTTCAATTTTTATGATATCTGTAATAAAGCATTTAATAATTTCTACCCCTACCGAGTTGTCATCTGGACTCCTTCAAATCCTTTCTTTATACTGTTTTAAAAGTGATCAATGCACAGAAGTATGAGAATTCTAACTCAAGAAGGTGAATGGATCCCAACTTTTTACATCTTCTTCCTCTGTACGTATCATTAAAATTGTAAAATAAATATAAAAATAAAGATAAATCCATAGCAGTGATGAACAGTGAGTGCTACTATGAGAAGCATTTGGGAACGTCTGAAAGATAAAGACAAATGACATTGGATTTAGACAGAGATTAGTCAGGACAACTAAAGAACCTCAGCATCTTATACATGGAGCAATTGGCTTTGTTTTCCTACCAGATGCTAATAACTATCCCAGTAAGGGGAAGAGTGTGCTGAAGCCTCTACTGTGGGAACTGGAGCAAGAGAAAGAGATGGGGCAGTGTCCTAGGTAATTAAAAATGGTTGACCAAAAACACCAGATGTTTGAGGAAAATTAACAATTAAAAAGAGAGGAACAAAGATCAATGAACAAAGTAAATGACCTTTGAGAAAACAGAATTAATGACAGAAAAAGATTGTAATCAATATCCTTAGATTTGAGAGGGCTATTGAACTCATAATGTTAAGAACAGATTATTTTTTTAAAATGGGATATTTGGAAAACAAGTAAAGTTATTGAAAATTAAAAATACGGGGCACCTGGGTGGCTCAGTCAGTTAAGCGTCTGCTCTCCGCTCAGGTCATGATCCCAGGGTCCTGGGATCGAGCCCCATGTCGGGCTCCCTGCTCAGCAGGGAGCCTGCTTCTCCCTCTCTTTCCCACTCCTGCTCTGTCTTGATATCTCTGTCTCTCGCTCTCAAATAAGTAAATAAAATCTTTAAAAAAAAAGAAAATTAAAAATATGATCATTACACCTAAACTCATGATAAAGTGGCTAAAAGTTTTGTGCCTTATCTTATTTGTTCACTGATACATCTCCAGAGCCTAGAAGAATATCTAATGCATGGCTAATGCTCAGTAGTATTCTTTTTTAACAAATTGATGAAAGTGCTTTAGAATACCAAATTGTAGAATAATACCAGAATATAAAACAAGGAGGATCAAAGAGATCCAATGTCGGTTGACTAGGAGCTCTAGAAGCAGGAGGAGGAACCATAACAGTGATTAAGAGAGTATGGTATTAGCACAGGAATAGACAAGTAGATCAACAAGAACATAGTTCAGTCCAAAAATGTAAATGCAATTTATATTTGGAAATTTAGTGTATGATAAAGGTGAGATTTCAAATCAGTGAGGGAATGATGGTATTGGGCAGTAAGCTATTATTTTGGGAAAAAATGCTTAGAACTAAATTTTTTCACTATCTACACAAGATATTCCAGGTGGATTAAAGTTCTGAAAGAAAATACTACTGATCTAGATTCCCATTTTTATCACCCACCTCATCCTCATTTTAAAAAATATTTAAGAAGGCATCTGATTTTATTACCATTGGCTTGATGGGACTTTGCTTCATATTGATATAATTTATCAGTGGGCTAGTGTTTGGAAAGTCTGTCATTTCCACATATTTCTACTCATGTCACTAGCTAATTTTATGACATTCAGCTGTCTTTGGGAACTCATTTTGAAGGCTGCTTTTTCTTGGAGATTTAATATCACCCTGACTTTCACTAGTACTACTTTTTCTTTGTACTGACCCCAGAGCATCCCTGTAGTCCTATTTGACATTTTATTAGGAGGTTGATGAGGTCCCTTTATAATTAAGTTAATTCAAATGATTTAAAATCCACTTAAATGTAAGTAAGTGGATTTTTAAAATGTCCAGTAGTTTAAATAACTTGAAAGTAATAGAAAACGAAACATAAAAGTGGATATTTGAAACAGATTCTAATTCAGAGAATATTTGGAAGTAAATGTATATGTTACCTAAATCTCATCCCAGTCAGGAATTATGTGTTCTCATTTTATTCATATGTGAATCATATTTAACTGGTTTGCAGAAATGCCATGAAATTTTTTAAAGTTGCTTCAGAATATGTTATATTTCATTTATATCTTTATAGAATTTAAAGATAATTCTTAAAATAATAGGTTCTGATTGATTAAGAGAAACTACAATAAGTATAGGAAATGCATGCCATCCTGTACATTATACCAGTAAATTTACACATTAGTCCCTTTTAGGGACTAAGATGTCACTGGCTTCGTGGATGTGGGAACCAGTGCAGTCTCTTGGGCCCCACACAAAGAAGGGCCCCATGCTTGGGGTTAATGCTCTTAGGTTGCTGTCTAAAATTCTTACTGTTTTTTATCTCTGAGTTTGTGTTTTGTAAGTGAAGTCTGTGGGAAAATGGAGCTTGGGCCTATCTGTGGTCCCACCTCCTACATCTCCCCACCTTCCTGGGAGGGTTTCTTGGCCACTTGCTCCCATAATTGCAGTGCTTCTGGCCAAGCCAGCAACTGCTGATGCAGGAGTGACAGCCTGAGTGTGGGGAGAATGAAGTTTGGGTGCATGCACGGATTTCCAGGGCAGAGCACCTGTGTACCTATGAGGATGTTCTCTCACCCTGTGAGTGTCCCCATGCCCAAGGGAATAAGATATTAAGTAGCAAATAAGACCATGGAAGACAGGAAAATGTGTTTTTTTTTCCTGCTTTTAGGACAAGGGGCCCCACATTTTCATGTTGCCACTGGTTCCAGCAACTCTATGGAACTGCCTCTGACTATTTCAGTCATTCACATAGATGTTCCATTTTAGCTCCTCAGAGACATTTCCTAATCAATCTATAGGGTCACCAACTTTTTCTGTAAAAGACCAGAGAATAAAATAATTCAGGCTTTGTGTTTCATACGGTCTCTGTTATAACTACTCAGCTCTGCTATGATAGTGTGAAAACAGCCATAGACCACATGCAAATGAATGGGTGTGTGTGTGTTCTGATAAAACTTTATTTATGGACACTGAAATTTGAGCTTCATATAATTTTCACCTGTCACTAATGTTATTTTTGTTGTTTTTTTCTTTAACCATTAAAAATGTAAAAGCCATCCTTAGCTCACAGGCTTTACAAGAATTAAAGCCTGGATTTGGCCCACAATCTATAGTTTGCTGACTCTGTTAAGTAAATATGTGTGGGAGCAAGTCCTTTGGAAAGCAGAGAGATATGAGTGTTGGGCCACAGGGGAGGGAGATGTTTTAAAGTAGCCACAGTGGACACAGGTGCAACTCATTTTACACACTGAAACTTGGAAATTTTATTTGTAATTTCAGTGAATTTGTGAAAACTCTTTCTTATACTGTATGGCTTAGCAAGATTCCATCACAATAGTTAGAAAAATGGAATGTATTAAAGTTTGAGTGAATATTCCAGACTCATCTTCTTTAATCTCCATTTTTAATATTGTTACCATCTCTTTATTAATTTTTCCCATTGTTATTTCATTTCTCCACATAGATACCTTTTTTTAATCCCACCTCTGTCCTTTGTGCTTTGAGGCACCATCCACTTGTCTCTAGATTTGAACACATGAACCTTCCTTCTAATCTAAGCCCTTCTGCTATTTGTGTAATCTTGAGTAAATTCTTTAACCTCGCTAATCCACTGCATTGTGCTAGTTAGGGTAAGTAATGCTAGCTGCCACAACAGACAAACCCAGAATCTCAGCAGTTTAACATAAAGGAGATTTACTTCAACTTCTCCCAAAGCCCATTTTGGGTTGAATGACCCTCCTTCATCCTACAACTACATCTTCTGGAGAGTAAGGGGGCATAGGAACTGACTAACAGTCATTTGGTCAGGATTAGTTACACATTTCCAACCTAAATGCACATAGGCTGGGAAATAAATGGGAACCTCTATTTATGATTTTGTTAAGCACTAAAATGATGTGCAAGTGATCCCTTAGAACAGGAGTTTGTCAATGAATGTTTTCTCTAAAGGACAGACAGTAAATATTTTAAGGGTTGTGAATACTATGGCCTTTGTCACAACTTCTCAACACTCCCACTGTAGCATGAGAACAACCATAGATAATAAATAAATGAATGGACATAGCTGTGTCCCAGTAAAACTTTATTTTCAGAATAAGAGGCAGATCAGATTTGGGCCACAGATAAGGCCACAGGCCATAGTTTGCTGATCCCTTTCTTAAAGCATGACTAACATATAATGATTCTTCATCTTCTCAGATACTCAGAGAGCTTTGGGCAATAACTCCCCCATCATAGTTCCTGGCTAATAATAAACAGACAGTTCTGAAGGAGCAAATAAGAATGCGGTTGGATGATCACTGATCCATGGTTTCTTCTGTTAGAATTTCCATTAGCCCGTCTCCCTTCCTCCAGTTATTTTATTTGAAGCCATATTACAGTGAGATCATAGCACTCTGCTCAAAGAAATAAAGGGAAATATCACATAGATTTGCATAACCATGAATTAAGCAGTCTATACTGAATCCCAGGAGCATATGAGCATACATCTTATATACTTCTGTTATAGGAATGCATACATTTCTGTTTTTCAACCAAATCAAACCAAAACAAACCAAACCAAAACAAAACAACAAAACAAAACTTATCTTGTGGCATTTACCCAAGCAAAAATCTGTGAGTCACCCTAGATTCCTTCCTTAAAATCAACCTTCACATCCAATCAGATGCCAAGACCTAAAGAGCTAACCTTATTAGCATCTCCTAAAAACTTCTGCTATCTCCAACCCTGTTGCCACTGCTTTACCTCAGAACCTCACTGTGTCTTGGTTGGAACTCTTTAACATCTTCCTAATTGGTCTCCCTTCCTTTAATCCAGCTTTGACCAATCCATTCTCTAAACTGTTAAAATGAGCTTATTAAAATGCACATCCAACCATGAAATCCTCTTGCTTAGAAATCATTCTGGGATTCCTTAAAATATTTAGGTTAGAGACAAACCGCTTAACCTGGCATTAGAACCTTTTATGATTTGGACCCTGCAACTTGTAACATCTCATGGCTTGAAACCACCACTCCCTCACATTCTCTGCACTACAGCTATTATGAACTATTTGTAGTTTGTACTTTCTTCTCCCCATCCTCTTTTTTCTGTCTACCATCTCTGCTTCATTGAGATTCAACTCAGCCATCAATCACCTGCTTGTGGAAGTCTTTCCTGATCCCTTCCCTAAAGTAGAGACTCACCTTTTATATTTTGTGCCTCCACTTATCATAGCCCTTATCACTGTATAATACTGCAGTAATGCATAATCCTTGGATTGTTTGTTTCTTCCTTCATGCCCCATCCCTTCTCCCACTTCAAGTCTATAATAACCTGGAGAACAGGGACAATGTCTTATTAGTCTTATTCCTATCACATTGCTTATCAAGGTATCTGCAATTTAGTATACACTAAGCAAATATTTTTAGAATGAATCAATACAACAACAACAACAAAATAGCCTGTTTGCTTTCATGATTGCATAACGAATTGTGATTTCAACATAATTAGAGCTTTGGATAGTCAAGTTCAGAAATATGTGTTTAAGTAACAGAAGTAGCCTGGGTGGCTCAGTCGGTTAAGTGTTTGCCTTCTGCTTGGGTCATGATCCCAGGATCCTGGGATCAAGCCCAGTGTAGGGCTCCCTGCTCAGTGGGGAGTCTGCTTCTCCCTCTCCCTCTGCCCCTCCCCCTACTCGTGCTCCCTCTCTCTCTCTTCCTGCTCTCGCTCTCAAATAAATAAATAAATAAATAAATAAATAAATAAATAAAATCTTTAAATAAAGAAACAGAAGTAAATGAGGGTTACAGAAGGGGGTGTTGAGGGGATGGGGTAACTGGGTAATGGGTATTAAGGAGGGCACGTGTTGTGATGAGCACTGGTGTTATACACAACTAATGAATCATTGAACACTACATCAAAAACTAATGGTGTACTGTATGTTGGTTAACTGAACATAATAAAAAAATTAAATTAAAAATTAAAAAAGTAAAATTAAACACTAAAAAATGTATCTTCAAGACTAAACTCTAAGCACAAAGAAATTACTTTAGGTCTAGTGAATTTTTTCTAATTTACATTTATTTATAACTTTTTCTTTACCTTCACATCCAACTTATTAGAATTGTTCATTAAAAAACAGAAACAGAAGTAGAGGAGTCATATATATCAGTTGGCTTGATCTTTATAAAGTTTATGAGAAGGAACATTATACAAATTTGGTCCCTTGCTTATATATGAAGTAAAACAAAATCATAACATAATATGATAAAACAAAACAAAGATGATGGACATACCTGTGTTTCCATTGGAGCTAGTGTCATATTTCATGCCTTTTAATTACTGTTATATCATCTATTAGAAAGAACGTGAATGTGAAATTGAGATTCATTAGCCCCAAGGACAGACATTTGATGAGAAACTAAGCCTGACATTACACCCCAATCTTTCATAATTCAAAATCAACTAAGTCCTATGCGGGTACTAATTTGAATTCTACTACTGAGTTGATATGTCATAATAATAAATGACTTGCTTATATAGCAATGCCCCTAAACCTCTTTCATAAAAATATTGTAATAGTGAAATAGTAAAGCATAGTGTGATAATTTGCACCCTTTATATAAAAAAAACAATAAAATAGAGACCTTTTCATTATCATTGTATATTTTAGATTATAGACTAAATGATATCTACTTTAAAAAAAAATGATGAACTGGAAGAGAGGAGGTAACCTGAATATTTTGCAGAAAAATAATCTATGGAGTATAGTAGTTAAATTATCAAGTATTTTAGAGCAGTGGAAATGTTAGTAAACCAAAAGTTTATTATACTTTGGGGATAGTAAAATACAGTAAATTTTATTTATTTTTATTTTTTAAATTTTATTTTATTATGTTATGTTAGTCACCATTCATTACATCATTAGTTTTTGATGTTGTGTTCCATGATTCATTGTTTGCGTATAACACCCAGTGCTCCATTCAATATCTACTATCCTTAATACCCATCACCAGGCTAACCCATCCCCCCACCCCCTCACCTCTAAAACCCTCAGTTTGTTTCTCAGAGTTCATAGTCTCTCATGGTTCGTCTCCCCCCCCAATTTCCCCCCCTTCATTTGACCCTTCCTACTATCTTCTTCTTCTTCTTCTTTTTTAACATATAATGTATTATTTGTTTCAGAGGTACATGTCTGTGATTCATCAGTCTTACATAATTCAGAACGCTCACCATAGCACATAACCTCCCGGATGTCTATCACCCAGCCACCGCATCCCTCCCATCCCCCACCACTCCAGCAATCCTCAGTTTGTTTCCTGAGAATTCCTCATATCAGTGACATCATATGATACTTATCTTTCTCTGATTGACTTATTTTGCTTAGCATAATACACTCTAGTTCCATCCACGTCATTGCAAATGGCAAGATTTCGTTGGGTTTTTTTGATGGCTGCATAATATTCCATTGTATATATTATACACCACATCTTCTTTATCCATTCATCTGTTGATGGATATCTTGGCTCTTTCCATAGTTTGGCTATTGTGGACATTGCTGCTATAAACATTGGGGTGCACGTACCCCTTTGGATCCCTACATTTGTATCTTTGGGGTAAATACCCAGTAGTGCAATTGCTGGGTCATAGGGTAGCTCTATTTTCAAATTTTGAGGAAACTCCATACTGTTTTCCAGAGTGGCTGCACCAGCTTGCATTCCCACCAACAGAGTAGGAGGGTTCCCCTTTCTCTGCATCCCCACCAACATCTGTCTTCTCCTGACTTGTTAATTTCAGCCATTCTGACTGGTGTGAGGTGGTATCTCACTGAGGTTTTGATTTGGATTTCCCTGATGCCGAGCGATGTTGAGCACTTTTTCATGTGTCTGTTTGGCCATCTGGATGTCTTCTTTATAGAAATGTCTGTTCATGTCTTCTGCCCATTTCTTGATTGGATTATTTGTTCTTTGGGTGTTGAGTTGGTAAGTTCTTTATGGATTTTGGATACTACCCTTTTATCTGATATGCCATTTGCAAATATCTTCTCCCATTCTGTTGGTTGTCTTTTGGTTTTGTTGACTGTTTCTTTTGCTGGGCAAAAGCTTTTTATCTTGATGAAGTCCCAATAGTTCATTTTTGCCCTTGCTTCCCTTGCCTTTGGCAATGTTTCTAGGAAGAAGTTGCTGTAGCTGAGGACGAAGAGGTTGCTGCCTGTGTTCTCCTCTAGGATTTTGATGGACTCCTGTCTCACATCTAGGTCTTTCATCCATTTTGAATCTATTTTTGTGTGTGGTGTAAGGAAATGGTCCAGTTTCATTCTTCTGCATGTGGCTGTCCAATTCTCCCAACACCATTTGTTGAAGAGACTGTCTTTTTTCCATTGGACATTCTTTCCTGCTTTGTCGAAGATTAGTTGACCATAGAGTTGAGGGTCCATTTCTGAGCTCTCTGTTCTGTTCCATTGATCTATGTGTCTGTTTTTGTACCAGTACCATACTGTCTTGATGATGACAGCTTTGTAATAGAGCTTGAAGTCCAGAATTGTGATGCCACCAGCTTTGCTTTTCTTTTTCAACATTCCTCTGGCTATTTGGGGTCTTTTCCAGTTCCATATAAATTTTAGGATTATTTGTTCCATTTCTTTGAAAAAAGATGATGGTATTTTGCTAGGGATTGCATTAAATGTGTAGATTACTCTAGGTAGCATTGACATTTTCATAATATTTGTTCTTCCAATCCATGAGCATGGAACATTTTTCTATTTCTTTGTGTCTTCCTCAATTTCTTTCATGAGTATTTTATAGTTGTCTGAGTACAGATTCTTTGCCTCTTTTGTTATATTTATTCCTAGGTATCTTATGGTTTTGGGTGCACTTGTAAATGGGATTGACTCCTTAATTTCTCTCTCTTCTGTCTTGTTGGTGTATAGAAATGCAACTGATTTTTGTGCATTGATTTTATAACCTGCCACTTTATTGAATTCCTGTATGAGTTCTAGCAGTTTTGGGGTGGAGTCTTTTGGGTTTTCCACATAAAGTATCATATCATCTGCAGAGTGAAAATTTGACTTCTTCTTTGCTGATTCGGATGCCTTTTATATCTTTTTGTTGTCTGATTGCTGAGGCTAGGACTTCTAGTACAATGTTGAACAACAGTGGTGATAGTGGACATCTCTGCCGTGTTCCTGACCTTAGGGGAAAAGCTCTCAGTTTTTCCCCATTGAGAATGATATTTACTGTGGGCTTTTTGTACATGGCTTTTATGGTATTGAGGGCTTTTCCCTCTATCCCTACACTAAGGAGAGTTTTTATCAAGAAAGGATGCTGTACTTTGTCAAATGCTTTTTCTGCAACTACTGAGATGATCATATGGTTCTTGTTCTTTCTTTTATTAATGTATTGTACCACATTGATTGATTTGTGAATGTTGAACCAACCTTGCAGTCCTGGAATAAATCCCACTTGGTCGTGGTGAATAAACCTTTAATGTACCTATTGGCTAGTATTTTGGTGATAATTTTTGCATCCACGTTCATCAGGGATATTGGTCTGTAGTTCTCCTTTTTGATGGGGTCTTTGTCTGATTTTGGGATCATGGTAATGCTGGCCTCATAAAACAAGTTTAGAAGTTTTCCTTCCATTTCTATTTTTTGGAACAGTTTCAGAAGAATAGGTATTAATTCTTTAAATGTTTGGTAGAATTCCCCTAGGAAGCCATCTGACCCTGGGCTCTTGTTTGTTGGGAGATTTATTTTTTATTCTTAAAGATTTTATTTATTTATTTGAGAGAGAGAATGAGAGAGAGAGAGAGAGCATGAGAGGGGGTTGGGTCAGAGGGAGAAGCAGACTCCCTGCTGAGCAGGGAGCCCGATGCGGGACTCGATCCCAGGACTCCAGGATCATGACCTGAGCCGAAGGCAGTCGCTTAACCAACTGAGCCACCCAGGCGCCCTGTTGGGAGATTTTTGATTACTGCTTCAATTTCCTTAGTGGTTATGGGTCTTTTCAGGTTTTCTACTTCTTCCTAGTTCAGTTTTGGTAGTTGATACATCTCTAGGAATGCATCCATTTCTTCCAGATTATCTGATTTGCTGGCATATAGTTGCTCATAATATGTTCTTATAATTGTTTGTATTTCTTTGGTGTTGGTTGTGATCTCTCCTCTTTCATTCATGATTTTATTTATTTGGGTCCTTTCTCTTTTCTTTTTGATAAGTCTGGCCAGGGGTTTATCAATCTTGTTCATTCTTTCAAAGAACCAACTCCTAGTTTCGTTGATCTGTTCTACTGTTCTTTTGGTTTCTATTTCATTGATTTCTGCTCTGATCTTTATTATTTCTCTTCTCCTGCTGGGTTTAGGCTTTATTTGCTCTTCTTTCTCCAGCTCCTTTAGGTGTAGGGTTAGGTTGTGTATTTGAGACCTTTCTTGTTTCTTGAGAAAGGCTTGTATTGCTATGTACTTTCCTCTTAGGATTGCCTTTGCTGCATCCCAAAGAATTTGAACCATTGTGTTTTCATTTTCATTGGTTTCCATGAATTTTTTTAATTCTTCTTTAATTTCCTGGGTTTACCCATTCATTCTTTAGTAGGATGCTCTTTAGCCTCCATGTATTTTTCTTTCTGAGTTTCCTCTTGTGACTGAGTTCTAGTTTCAAAGCATTTTGGTCTGAAAATATGCAGGGAATGATCCCAGTCTTTTGGTACCGGTTGAGACCTGATTTGTGACCTAGGATGTCATCTATTCTGGAGAATGTTCCATGGGCACTAGAGAAGAATGTGTATTCTGTTGCTTTGGGATGGAATGTTCTGAATATATCTGTGAAGTCCATCTGGTCCAGTGTGTCATTTAAGGTCTTTATTTCCTTGTTGATCTTTTGCTTAGATGATCTGTCCATTTCAGTGAGGGCAGTGTTGAAATCTCCTACTATTATTGTATTGTTGTCAATGTGTTTCTTTGCTTTTGTTATTAATTGGCTCATATAATTGACTGCTCCCATGTAGCAGCATAGATATTTACAATTGTTAGATCTTCTTGTTGGCTAGACACTTTAAGTAGGATATAGTGTCCTTCCTCATCTCTTATTACAGTCTTTGGTTTAAAATCTAATTTGTCTGATATAAGGATTGCCACCCCAGCTTTCTTTTGGTGTCCATTAGCATGGTAAATGGTTTTCCACCCCCTCACTTTCAATCTGGAGGTGTCTTTGGGTCTAAAATGAGTCTCTTGCAGGCAGCATATTGATGGGTCTTGTGTTTTAATCCAATCTGATAGCCTGTGTTTTTTGATTGGGGCATTTAGCCCATTTACATTCAGGGTAACTATTGAAAGATATGAATTTAGTGCCATTGTATTGTCTGTAAGGTGACTGTTACTGTATATTGTCTGTGTTCCTTTCTGGTCTATGTTACTTTTAGATTCTCTCTTTGCTTAGAGGACCCCTTTCAGTATTTCTTGTAGGGCTGGTTTCGTGTTTGCAAATTCTTTTAGGTTTTGTTTGTCCTGGAAGATTTTTATCTCTCCTTCTATTTTCAGTGACAGCCTAGCTGGATATAGTATTCTTGGCTGCATATTTTTCTCGTTTAGTGCTCTGAAGATATCATGCCATTCCTTTCTGGCTTCCTAGGTCTCTGTGGATAGGTCTGCTGCCAAACTAATATTTCTACCATTGTAGGTTACAGACCTCTTGTCCTGAGCTGCTTTCAGGATTTTCTCTTTGTCTCTGAGACTCATAAGTTTTACTATTAGATGTCGGGGTGTTGACCTATTTTTATGGATTTTTTGGGGGGGGTTCTCTATGCCTCCTGGCTTTTGATGCCTGTTTCCTTCCCCAAATTAGGGAAGTTGTCTACTATAATTTGCTCCAATATACCTCTGCCCCTCTCTTTCTTCTTCTTCTGGGATTCCAATTACTCTAATATTGTTTTGTTATGGTATCAATTATCTCTTGAATTCTGCTCTTGTGATCCAGTAGTTGTTTATCTCTCTTTTTCTCAGCTTCTTTATTCTCCATCATTTGGTCTTCTATATCACTAATTCTCTGTTCTGCCTCATTTATCCTAGCAGTTAGAGCCTCCAGTTTTGATGATACCTCATTAATAACCTTTTTTATTTCAACTTGGTTAGGTTTTAGTTCTTTTATTTCTACAGAAAGGGTTTCTCTAGTATCTTCCATGCTTTTTTCAAGCCCAGCTAGTATCTTTATAATCGTCATTCTGAACTCTAGTTCTGACATCTTACTAATCTCTGTATTGATTAGGTCCCTGGCAGTCAGTACTGCCTCTTGTTCTTTTTTTTGAGGTGAGTTTTTCCATCTTGTCATTTTGTCCAGGGGAGAATAGATTAATGAGAGAACAAATTGCTAACAGGGTAACAACGACCCCAGAAAGATATACAGTAAACAAATCAGAAGAGACCCAAAATTGGGGGAAAACGAAAGGGAAAGAAAGGGAAAAAAAAAAAGAATATGATCAAATATGATCAGGTGGGTGAAGAGATCAGTGCCACACACTAGATTTGGGGCATATTTTGGTCTGTTAGAAGACACTGTCTCCCAAAGTTTTAAGGAAAGAAAAACTTGTATATGTACAAAAATAAGGATACAATGAAGGGATGGAATATGACTGTAAAGCTGAAAACCATAAAAGATTTTATAAAAGGAATTGATAAGAAGTTGGTTGAAAAAAGAAAGAAGAGAAATTAAAAAAAGGGGGGGAAAGAATGTGATCAGGCAGGAGACTAGAACAAAACCGTACATTAGAGATTTAGGGTATATTTTGGTCTGTTAGAAGAAACTGTATCCCAAAATTTTAAAGTGAGAACAACTTATATATATACAAAAAATAAGGTAACTACAATGAAGGGATAGAATATGACTCTAAAAGTGAAAAATAAAAAAGATTTTTAAAAAGGGGATTGATAAAATGTTGGGTGAAAAGGGGAAAAAGAAAAAGAAAAAAATAGAAAAAGAAAAAAAGAAAATTTTAAAAATTAACTTTGAAAGACTAAAGAATCAGGGGGAAAAAAAGCCATGAATTCTATGTGCAGTATTCCCCTAGCGCTGGAGTTCTGCCGTTCTCATTGATCGGTAAACTTGGTCTTAGCTGGCTGTTCTTGCTGATCTTCTGGGGGAGAGGCCTGTTGCCGTGGTTCCCAAATGTCTTTGCTGGAGGCGGAATTGCCCGGTCCTTGCCGGTCTGGGCTAAGTAATCAGCTCGGGTTTGCTCTCAGGAGCTTTTGTTCCCTGCAAGCTTTCCGTACAGCTTTGGAGGACAAGAGTGAAAATGGTGGCCTCCCAATCTCTGCCCCAGAGGAGCCAAGAACTCAGGGCCCCATTCCTCAGTGAGCCCCCAGAGAAAAGCAGTCAGTCACTCCCATCTCCTCGGTCTCCTGCCACACTCCGTGCTCACCCAGCCTGTGACCGAGCATTTCTATCTCCAGCACATGACCCCGTTTGGAGTCTCCAAACCCAGGCAGATTCCTGCGGTGCACTCTCGCACCGCTCCTCCCCGGGGGAGGAAGGGGAGTCTCCCCGGATCTGCCGCTTGTTGGGTCCCTGCTGGAGGAGCAGTGGCCCGACTGTGCCGTGGATCATGGTTTATGGCAACTGCAAGCTGAGAGCCCACTCCTTGGCTCCATCTTTACAGCAGCCTTCCCTGCTCCAATACCTGGGAGCTCTGCCACACTCACACACCCCTGGTCTTCCCGTGACCCTGAGGGTCCCGAGACCACACTGTCCCAGCGAGTGTTCCACCCCCCACTTAGCTACTGGAGCGACGTCCCTCAGTGGAGCAGACTTCTAAAAGTTCTGATTTTGTGCTCTGCTGCTCTATCACTTGCCGGTAGTGCCTGATGGAGGCCCCCTCCCCCGCCATCTATCTTCCTGAATATCACCTCGGATTCATTTCTCCACACGTCTTACCTTCCAGAAAGTGGTCACTTTTCTGTTCAAAGTGTTGCTGTTATTCTTTTCTTCGATCTCCTGTTGAGTTTGTAGGTGTTCAGAATGGTTTGATCCCTATCTAGCTGAATTCCTGGGACCAGATGAAATTTAGGTCTTCTACTCCTCTGCCATCTTGTTCCTCTCCAGTACAATAAACTTTATTGTAAAGAAATTGCAGTTAACCTCTTGTTAATTATTATAGGAGATTGTTAATATTTCAGTAATGTGAGTAAAAATAAGAAGTAAGAAAACTTGGATTGATTCTTGGGAAATGCACACAATTCTGAAAGCCAAAAAGACTGCAGTTTTAAAGGATATTGTTAGAAGCTCTGCTAGGCAGGAAGAAAAGTGTATATAATTAAAACTTTAGGGAAAAACCCCCCAGAAAACTGCTATAGGGAATAATCCATTACTGGTAAAGTATATAGATTATATCTGCTATTGCTCCATGATTTTAACTTTTATGTTTAAATTGACTTTTCTTGCTCTTTGAGGATTAATTAAAATCCTTAAAAAAGGAAATCAAAGCTCACAACAAATACCATGAAGATTCTTAAGTCCTGGGAAATGTTCTATGTAACTTTACTTAATTCTGATTATCAAATTCCAGCATATGGTACTTGGGGACAATATCTAATGCTATCAATTTCTTGGACTATATAGAGATCAAAAAACAGAACTGCCTTAATTATGCTTTCAATGTTGCAAGAGCTCTTTTATTATTAGAGTCTATATCCTCAGGGTCTGGCAAATGCCATATGCTTAATAAATGTTAGTTAAATGAAAGGTGACTTAGAATTGCAACTTTCCAAATTGATTATTAAGAGAAATTCTATGTACTGTATTTGTACAGTCTTCTGGGGAAATCTAACAAAAAGTCTAAGTTATTTTATCCACTATGCCAAAATATTTTTTCATTAAATAATTTTTTCATTATTTAATTCATCAAGGGATTATTTAGTGTCTCTCTGTAAAGCACAATATATATGTTAAGTATAAAACCCAGATAGATTAACTGAAAAAATCATCAGTTAGATTAAATCAATTGGGAGACTGGGCTGAAGATGAACATGATCATATTAATACTCTCATCATGCTCATTTATTTTAGCCTAAGCAACGAACATCTATTGTGTCTTCTCTGGATTTTCATCGAATGAATCACAACCAAGAATATTTTGAAATCAACACATCTGCAGGGTGTGCAAGCTTTACTTCCAGCCCTCCTGTTAGTCCACCCACCTCTTCTGTTGGAACCACAGAAGTCAAGAACAAGGGAACTGGCCATTCAGGTAAAACAGTTCACTTTATGCAGCTATATTTTTGAACCTTTAAACCTAAAGCCTTAATGAGATAGAGGGATTAAGAGGAATCTTCATCTAAATTGCAGGGTTTTTTTTTTTTTCACCTACATGTATAGCAATGTAGGGCATTATAATTTTTGTCAGAGTGTGGATATAATATTCTTTTTGAATACATTAATGGCCTTTCAGGTATTACATATTAAAGATGATGACTTAACGCTATTATGGTAGTGAAATAACCAGAGACCGGGAAATGCTCTTCTTCCACCGCTATTTACCCTCTCCACACAGTGGTATCAACTCATCAATATACAACTTTATTAATAGCTGCTTTGAGGCTACCGAACTTGTATCAACCTGGTAAGATTGAGTTGGATGGTATGGCCTAAGTGGGCTTTCAATGTACTCAAACCAAGGTGAACTTGGAGAAGAGAAGTGTGAGGAAATAGTGCGGGGGGTAAGGGGAAGATTAAGGAAAGTAACCACAGTCACTAATAATACATGTCACCCAATCAGATTTGCAATGTTACCTTTCTTGAAGGGCAAGAATCTAATAACTGGTAAGGCCAAATGATAGAAATATGAGAAGTGAGGCCTAAAGAATCTCCTCCCCTTATATTAATTTAAAGTAAGTGAACTATTCTACTACTTTCCTTTGAAGAGATATGATTTTAAAATCCACTAGATATGATTAATATGATTTTTAGAATCAGAAGGTATCATTTATATGGGTATTCCATATAATCTTTGTTCAAAATGAGTGTATGACTGTATAAACATATACACCGTTCTTACGTCTTTTACTCTGAGTGTACTTTTAAGAGCACTGATACAAACATTCCAAAAATACAGGAAGAAAATTATTTCCCCCTAAGAAAACTAAGATTTTAAAAATAATGGAAGTGGTGACATTGATATTCTATGGAAGCTATTATCTAACCTTTTCATGGCAACCAGAATGATATTTATAAAATGCAAATCAAAGTATGTCATTATCATGCTTAAAATAATCAGTGGCTTCCCACTGAACTTTGCATAAAATCCAACTCCTCACTATGGCCAATGAAGCCCAGTGTAACCTAGCTCTGACCAGCTCTAAAAAAAAAAAAAGATTTTATTTATATATTTATTTGAGAGAGAGAGCACGCACAGACGGGGGAGCGGCAGGCAGAGGGAGAGGGAGGAGCAGAACCCTGAGATCATGACCTGAACCAAAGGGAGACAGTTAACTGACTGAGCCACCCAGGCGTCCCTCTGACCAACTCTTTAATCTAAACTTGAGCAAACTCACCCTGGCCCACGCTGGCCTTCTCTTCTAGGCATTCTAGTCTTGGGCCTTTTGCCCTTTGGTTCCTGCTGCCTGGAATCTGTCTTCAAATTTTTATGTGGCTAAGTGTCATTTGGGTTTTGGTGCAAATACACTTTCTCATAGAGGCCTGCCCAGATCACCTTATCTTGAGTAAGGCCCTCAGTATGATGACAATTATAATAACAAAGATGCAAAAAGAATAATCATAAATATAACCAATACATTTTAAGCAAAAACTTTAATACTATATATCATATACTATTTTAGGCATTTTATGTACATTAACCTATTTAAATCTCATAACTGATATATGAATTAGGTGTTATTATTTGTAGTCAAGGAAACAGAAAGAGGATAAACCATGTTTCAACATTGCTCTTGTCACTTCTGTCAAATTATCCTGTTTTCCTTTTTCCATATCCTTATTTACTATGTAAAATTACACTGTTCATTTGTTTCCTTATTTATTATCTTCTCTCCTTTTTCTAGAACTGTAAGGTAGAATGGATGGATCTCTGACACTTTGTAGGCACTGAAGTCAGGCTACCTAAGTTTGTTTACTAACTATTGGACTGCACTTCTTACCAGCTAGCTAAGACTTAACCTCTTTATGCTATTATTTTCTTAGCTATAGAATTAAACTAACAATTAATTATATTAACTTATATTAGCTTCTCCTATAGAGTGGGAATGCATGCAAAGTAATTAGCACGTGTCTGTCACATAGTTAGTGCTCAACAAATGTTAGTAACTGTTAGTGGGAGTCATTATGAAATTCATGAAGCCTTGCACTCACTGAGTATGAGCATTTATTTTATGTCTGCCATGCACCAGATTCATTACAAGAGGAGGGAATGGGATCTGATTTGTGAATATAAATGGTGTATGGACCCCAGAAAAGGTTCTGCATATATAATTATTACTCAACTAATACTTACTTGAATGACTAGTTCCAGATTTAAAATTCTAAAATGGGAGGAATGACAAGTCCTCCAATATTTGCTTTAGGAAAATCTGAGATTCATTTTAGTTGGTACACTAAGTGGTTTTTTTGGATGATTAATTTTTGAATTTTTTCAACTGTCCTTTGAGGTAGGTAGAAATTTTATTTATTTAAACAAAAATTAAGAGTGAAAGAAGTGATGAGTCTAGTCCCAAATCTCTGACCACTAGGGGGAGAGGATAGAAACACACATTTTACTGCTGTCAGAACTTCAGTGGTACCGTCCAAAAAGTGTGAAGAAATTGTAACTTGTCACACATCCCAAAATTGGTATGTTCAGATCTGACCTTTGAATAGAACCAAAATCTAACCTTTTAATGGTTGAAATGGTTTCAAACAGCATGTTACTATGGTTTCCTAATGTAATATGTCACCTCCATGTTACATCAAAAATTTTAGAATAGATTGATATTTAGTAATAGTGTGGAAGGACAATGCTGATTTGTTTTACATTAAAAACTAAAACTTTTAATTTTATAAATAAAACTTTTAAGGCAGGTATTTATCAACTTGAAAAGTAGCATTCGTTATTTTATATATAGATGGTTTATTATACTTTGTATTTAAAAGCCTGCACATATGGGACTCCTGGGTGGCTCAGTCAGTTAAGCAACTGACTCTTGATTTCAGCTCAGGTCATGATCTCAGCGTCGTGAGACTGAGCCCTGTGTAAGGTTCTGTACTGGGCATGGAGCCTGCTTAAGGTTCTCTCTCCCTCTCCCTCTGCCCTCTCCCCACCTCTCTAAAATAAAATTAAATAAATAAATAAAAACCTGCACATGCAGGCACTACCACATGGTATACATTGAAAGAGTGTGAATTCCAGAGTTAGTTCTGTCACTGATTGGCTGGATATTTTTCATCAAATCACTTATCTTCTCTGAACTCCCATTTGTTCCTCTGAAAAAGGGAAATAATATCTACTCTTTGAGTGCTTTTAGTAATAAATGAGCTTATTTATGTGAATATATTTTGTAGACTATGGAAACTAATATTCTTCTTTAATATTTTCATCATTGTTGTTTAATATTTTTTCTTATTTAATATTATTTAAAATCTACAGTAATCTTAAGATGGAAATAGCCTAGATATGTACATAGGTCTGTACTTATAGTAGCTGACCTTTTCTTAAATTAAAAATATAATCTAAATTATTAGATAAATCTACAGTTAATTTTATAAATGATTACATGCACAAAAGAATTAATCTTGACAAAATGTTATTTATAGAAAAAAGAATAATATATCCTCAAAAATGAATCATAGGGGCACCTGGGTGGCTCAGTCATGATCCCGGGGTCCTGGGATCGAGCCCCTCATCGGGCAAACTGCTCGGCAGGAGGCCTGCTTCTCCCTCTCCCACTCCCCCTGCTTGTGTTCCTGCTCTCGTTATCTCTCTCTGTCAAATAAATAAATAAAATCTTTTTAAAAAATGAATTATATATTGTAAAACAGTTTGAGTAAGTGACCCAATGATTTTATCATAACAGACATTTCAAAAGTAGCCTGAATTATAATAAAACTTCCTACTTGTAAGGCACCGTCTTATATATTCCAAGTATCAATTTATGAATCATCAAAAAAGTTGGTTAAAGTGACAGATATGTGGAGTTGGACACACTATGGAGTGATATGAATAGATTTGCATTTAACTAGAAAGATCACTCTGGTATTAAAATGTAGTAGATAGATTTGAGATGAGGTTAAATTGGAGGTGGGGCGAAACAATGTCATCAGCAATGGAAAGATGTAAATGGATTTGAGAGATACAAGGAAACCATCAACAGGTTATGATAACTGATTGGATGTATGATGGTAAAGGGGAAAAGTTCAAGGAAGCCTCTAAAGTTTCTGGTTTAAGCAGATTTGTCAAATCAGACTGCCAATCCCTGAAATATGGAATATTTGTAAGTAAGAAGAGGGGTGCAGATAGATCATATAGGAAATAATAGGCCATTATAAGGAGTTTGGCTTTTACTCAGAGTGAAATGAGGAGTAAATTCAGGTCTTTGAGAAGAAGAGTGACATGATCTAACTTCTGTCTATGAGGATTACTCTATTGTGTTGTGAGTGGACTGAAGAAGGGGAACAGAGTGGAAGCAGGAAAGCAAGTTAAGAAGTTATTATTGTATTGCAGTAAGATGAGAGATGAAGACAGCTCAGATCAAAGGTGAAACAGTAGAGGTATAGAGAAATGGATGGATATTAGACACATTTTTAAGGTAGAGCCAGTAGGATTTCATGGTGGAGTAGATGTAGTATATGAGAGAAAAAGAAATAAGGAAAACTGCAAGATTTTTGTCCTGAACAACTGTCAGAATGGATTTATTATGATCTGACACCTGAGACGTTGTCAGAAGAGCAGGTGGGGTGAACACGGAGAAATACCAGGATGAGAAGCCTACTTGGTATCTGAATAGATGTGTCAGGCAGCAGCTGAAGGTCCAGTCTGAAGATACAAATGTGAACACCATCACTATATAGATGATATGGCATTAGTGTAGATAGAAGACCAAAAATGAGCTCAATTTAAGAGTGGATAAAAGGCAATACCAGCAAAGGAGATTGAGAAGGAAAAACCTGTTAGGTAGGAGGAAATCTTCTGGTGAGCATTGTGTTCTGAATTCAGATGAAGAAAGAGGGAAAGAGTCATCAACTCTTTCAAATGTATCTAACAAGTTGAGTAGGATGAGGACTGAGTCAGAATTGACTAATGGATTTAACAATGTGGAGGTTACTGTTGACCTTGTCAAGAGCAATTTGGTTGAAAATGATGGGGCAAAAGCCCAACATAATGGGTTTAAGAGAGAATGGGAGGAGAGGACTTAAAACAAATATAAACTACCTTTTCAAGAAATATCTTCCGAGGAGAATTATAAAATTGCGATGAAGGAGGAGAGAGAGTGGGTCCTATTAACCAAGAAGAGAGATTGGCTTTAGACAGGATCATGAGAAACAGGCAAGAAAGATGCTTCCACTGTGGGTACAAATGCTGGAAAGGGATCCATGTGGTGAGAATCTGAGGAATATCTGTTCTGATAATTCTCTATTGAGGAGAAAGCAGCAGTATCAGTTGAGATGAAAGAGGGAAAAGGAGATGTGGAGGTTGAGGAAAGAGAAGAAGGAATGAGAGAGTTGTTTAGTAGAAAGAGACAGTGAATGGAAAAGGGAGATATGATAATTGCCTGGCAGCATTAGGAACCCATTTGAGGTTCATGTTCATGAACTTAAAGTTGGATTAGCCACGGTGGTTCTGTTTTTCTCCAGCTCAGTTCAGATGAAGGAACACAAGTGCACAGTTTTCAGAGAGCTGAATTTTACATTGGGTTTTTGTCAGATGGGTATATTGAAGAACAAGGAAATATGAACACAAGAGAATGAGAGTAATGTTTGACCATAAAATTCAAGATGGAGAAGTAGGAAAGAGAGGGTAACAAGGGAACAAGTAACAGTGAAAAATCAAAAGGATCATTGGATTGGAGATTACAGTTGGGTCAAAGAATTGCTGAAGTCAAGGTACTAAAGAAGTGGGGTGGAATGATAGGTGGTTCAGAGAGGAGGATGCACAGGAAACTGAAAACAATTATAATTAGAACACTGAAGGTGAGCAGCTGAGTTAGCTTCTCCCTTTACAAAATAGCCTTACATACTGTAGTTAAATCAGTGCAATTTTTTAGAAGAAATATTCGGTATAAAGAACCATGTTTATTTCTACATTGATCTCCATTCAAAATATTTAAATTAGTCTTTCCATTTATTTAACGAATTATGAAATAAGTGAACTTTATCTAAGTTCATTTCTTCTGTACTTTGTCCCACTCTTACCTGAGATGCTAAGACCTCTTTTGTTGTCCCATGGCTGCTTAGGGCCCCCTGAGAGTGGTGATCTATGGAGGATCGCTCCTTTAGGGAGCTTGTTTTCCTCTTGACCACCATGCATCTCCTTCTCATAGGAAACTTTTGAATGACCAGAGAGCCCTTCTGATAAGATATTTCAGTCATTGGGGTACCCCTAATGGTTGTCAATGTGTTCTTTTTGCTCAGGTAGCAGGTTTTTTAAGATAGAGGCAGTGAGAGGTGGTAGAATTCTGCATCTTTTTTCATCTGTTTTTTTAGAGAGAGATAGAGAACATGAATGAGGGGGAGGTGCAAAGGAAGAGGGAGAGAGGGAGAATCTTAAGCAGGCTCCATGCCCAATATGGAGCCCCATGCAGAGCTGGATCTCACAACCTGGAGATCATGACCAGAGCCAAAATAAAGTCAGACGCTTAACTGACTGAGCCACCCAGCACCCCTAGAATTCTGCATCTATTGTTTTTAAGATTTACTTATTTATTATAGAGAGAGAGAGCATGAGCAGGAGCAGCAGAGGGAGAGAGAGAGAGAACCTCAAGCAGACTCCACACTGAGCACAGAGTCTGATGCCAGGCTTGGTCTCACAACCCTGAGATCACGACCTGAGCTGAAACCAAGAGTTGGCCACTTAACTGACTATACCACCCAGGCACCCCTTCTGCATCTATTTAAAAAAAAAGTAAAGTAGAGGCAACATATTTTTTTGGATGGATCGGATATAGAGTGGAGAAAATGAAAGAGACCAAACGTGTGACTCAAGGATTTTTGGGCCCTTCTGACCATTGGAAGAATGGAGTTTATATTAATTGAGATGAGGAAGCTCAGTTTAGGACATTTAAATTTGAAACATTATTGGATATCCAAGTAGATAGGCAGGTAGATAGTTGAGACAGTGGGGTAGGGCAGGGTGGGAGGAAGCTACATGATAATTTTAATTTTAGCAAAAGTAAAGGATATCAGTTTTGAAAGATTGAGAAACAATGCCTTACCCAAAATGAGGGACCTGTGAGATCTGAATTCCTCAGTGAAGATATCCTGGACAGGTGTGTTGTGAATTACTGGGGAAAAGGAAGCTGAGAATCACCAACTGTAAAGATGTTTCCACTTTATGAAAAATTGTATCCAGAAAGCTCTACATATGAAGAATTTTGTGGGCTAACCCCTTTGGGGACTTTCTAAGGAAGTTAACTACCCTAGGTAACTATCTCCAGTTTTGTTAGTAGTTTCAACCCATCACCTCCTGCTGAAGAAAACTGATGGGAGGGGGGATATCTAAAAAGTGTAAGGTAGAAAAGTGCTTCTTCCCAAATGGAAGAAATAACAAAAACAAAAGCTTCTAAGTGCTTAGCAGCATAGGATGCTTTTCTGCAAGGGAGAAGAAACATTAAAGGAGAACTAAAATTAGAATAGAGAGGGTGGCATGGACCTTTCACGCTGCTTGGGGATTGCCAGAAAGACAAACGAAGGCCTTCCTTTTAATTAGTTCACACAGACTGAAAATAGTCCTCCTGAAACTGAGACAGTGTTATTCCAGCAGCCACTGGACATGGGCATCTGAGTGGGTCTTTGGATTCCAGTTGGCATGAAGACCAAAGCCAGGCTGCTGAGGGGCTCATTAAGCTCCATGCAAGATTTACGGTGAGCCGATACAGAGGAAGTTAATGGCTAGTGAGAATGATGTGTAATTATATCTTCAATGTTTATTTCCTTAAAAATACGCATTTACAAATTATCTGAAGTATTGATTTGTTAAATACAGTGCTTTCAGTAGACCACAATTTTAGGTAGCCAAAAGAAAAGCTTTTTATCTCAAATATTATATATGTAGTAGCACAAATATATTCTTTTTTTAAGTTATTTTATTTATTTGAGAGAGAGAGAGCGAGGGGGAAGGGCAAAGGAAGAGGAAGAGAGAGAAACACAAGCAGACTCCATGCTGAATGTGGAGCCCGATGTGGGGCTTGATCTCATGATCCTGAGATCAGACCTGAGCTGAAAGCAAGAGTCAGATGCTCAACCGACTGTGCCACCCAGGTGCCCCTATAATTGCAAAAAAAAATATTCTTATCAGTTCTTGATAAATCATAAAATGCCTCTTCTACACTTTCTCTTTTCCTGTTTCCCTTTGGGATCTCATGACTTTTCTCCACTGCCTTTCTGCACATACTGCATGTCACATAGAAGGCAAGATATAGGTTAGTAGATGCTTGACACACCAAAAAAAAAAAAAAAAGAAAGAAAGAAAGAAAAAGAAAATATTGACTATATTTAAGTACTTAAAAATATGAAAATATTTTACATAGTTAGATTTTAGGGTAATATGGCTTAGTGCAAACAATCAGGTAAGAACTTAATCTCAGTGAAATTAGTTGAAATAAGACTATTGATTTATTTGGGTGGCATAAAATAGATATAACTCAGAGTGTGGCTGTGAGACTATCTGAATGACTGATATCATGCAGGGGTTTGCAGAGCTTTGCCAGAAAGAGTTGGGCTCTGAGAGACATAGAGGAATTAACTAGGCCAAGGTGGGGTGGGAAGATTATACTCCAAAGGAGGACTAGCATATTGAAGAAAAAAAAATCCCTGTGGTAGAAATTAACATGAAACTACAGGTTCCAAAGAAAGGGAAGAAATGGCAGGAGCTGAGTCCATAGAGGAAATAAAGGGCCAATCATGCAGGGCCTTGCAACCATGTTTAGGATTTCCGTCTTTATCCTAAGACCAAAAGAGACCTAGGAACAATGACAAGTCGTTGATAGGCTGATAAGCAAGGAGAAATGATCTAATTTACATTTTATTGTCTGATGGCTCCTATTTTCTCTATGAACTAGACGCAAAGTCATCCTTGGTGAGGGATCAATGAGGGCAAAGACTGAGGAGAGTGGAGAAAGTTTAAATTATCTTTTTGTCCAAATTCCTAACAAATGGTTAGTATGTGGGCCCTGAGGGCAACATAGGAGGGATAGTAGGGTGTGGGTAGTCTTCCCAGTGTACCTACAGCTTGTGGGTGATATATTTAAGTCAAGATCATTACCACCAGGTCCTGCTCTTTTTGACTGCTTACCTCAGCTCATCTCTCACTAGTAAGGTGGACCAGCTACTACAGCCACGTCTGCCATCTGTTCACTCTGGCCTCTGTTGCAGTCACTTCTTTCCTTGCCAAGCTGGCCCCATGGCAGCCTATTTGACTTTCAGCCCAGATGCCTCTGAGACCCCCTTTTGGAGGCTACTGGAACCTCTGGGCCTCATTCATAAAGACAATAAGTAGGGCTCAGAAAAATTTAAAAAGACTGCCAGTTCATACCATGCAGAACTACCAAGTTTAGTCAGAAGTGGCCATGCCCAGAATATAGATGGGATTTGGAGCCTAGGTCTCTCTTTCCTTATGTTCTCCCAATACCTATTATATTACAGGCTTTCCAGATAAAGTTTGGAAAGAAAAGTTTAGGACACACATGTAGAACTATTTTTCTATACCCCCTATCTCATTCAGCCTTTTCCTTCTTAAAATTTCTGAGGCTTGTATGTCCTTCCTTTTCTAGGCATTAAGTCTCCAGTCTAGGGCTGGGGGAAGAGAGGTTCCCAATGAACAAAATTTAAGAATGGAAATATATCAATATCTTCTTTGAAAAATACTATCCCTATTACATTGAGCCAGTGCCACTAAATGAAAAATACGTGAATGTAACACATGCTTAATTAATGTAGCTTCATAAATGCTTAGTAACCGTGACCATTATTATTATTTGTACTGCTGTTATTACTGTAGGTTTAGGCAACAAACAGAGCCCAGACTCTAAGAATTCAGTACAAATGCAGAGCACCCAGGTGCTAGGAATCCAGCCAAGCAATCAGAATCTTAAATCCACAAAGTTGCTTGGAACTGGCAGGTCAATCTGCTGATGAGCAGAATTAGAATTTCTGTTTGTTTTGTTTTATGTGTTCTGCAGTGTGAGGGCAGCAAAAGCTGGAGTTGTGTTACTGCTGGGGAAAACCAGACTTCTACAAGTGCTAATCTATACAAAATTATAGCAAAAACAAGAGAGCAACTGTTCCGGAGAGTTTTTGTGTTAAAAATTTTTTTAAAAAAATTAATCTTTTATTAACTCAATTTTCTCTTGCCTTTACCTTCTGTTAATTTGTGTGAAAATACAACTGCTTTGTTAGCAGAATTTTCTTCGCGATTCAGGTTCAGTGCTGCATATATCTTCTCTCTAATTATCTTGTCTACTTTAGTTTGCTTGATAGATTTTCTCTACCAGACTGTTTATATCTCTTGAAAAATCTCCCTGATATCAGTTATATTTGTGTGATATACAGATGCATGATCATTATAATTAAATATAATATGGTAGAAGAAAAGGTAACTGTAATTTTTTTTAATGGAGGGAAAAAGTTCTTTCCAGGTCTATGCTATGGACAAATCCCCTCTCTATCTTCAATTGAAAACAATTTCCACACTGCTAGAACTTTTTCTGAATTCACATCTTCTATCTCTACAATCTTCTCTGGGAGAACATTTTCTCCTTTTTTTCTCTACATCTTGTCTATTTTGGGGTGGTACCCTGTGTGGGGTCTACCTGGACCCTAGCCATTTAAATGCAGGCTTCTCTTTTATACATCATGACCTAAGTGAGCAAGCCCATGATGGAACTTGTTCCATATATTCTCCCAGGTAACTTCCTACCTACTTGCTGGACCAGTTGTTCCCTGCCTACTTGGCTCTAGGCTTTAGAAATTTCAACTTTTCTACTTGACTCATCATGTCTGTTATTAGGCAGGATTCTAAGATGACCCCATGATTCCTGCCCCCCTTTGAGTATGTATGCAGCCCTGGCCAACAACTGGATTGCAGCCTGCTGAGACCCTTCTCGGAGGACTGATTACGACATGCTCAGACTCCTGACTCATGTAAACTGTGAGATAATAGATACATGTTGTTGAAAGACACTGTTTTTTTGTGATTTGTTATACAGAGGCAGAAAATGAATACAATGTCCAATGTTCCCATGGTTTGGGAGAAAAGGAGACTGTCTCCATCTTCTCTGGCCCCAAAGGAACTTCCCTGATCAGCACTCATCCCTTGCTCTCATTAAGATTATAGACATGGTTGAGAGTGAAAATTTTCTCTTCTGAAAATTATCTCTTTTACCCCATATCCCCAAGCCAGCTCAGTTAATGCACTTATGCATTATCTGTAATACCATTTTCCCCCAAAATAATAGTTTTTATTTTAATAGGTAATAACTAAGTTGTAAAGCTAAAGCTCTGAAAGTGAAATCTTATGACATAAGCCAGAGTGGGAGAGTATATTAGGGATCATATGAACCTGAAGTTCTTAAATTTTTTGATGTTTCCTCCCAGATCTAGCTTTTTCTTAAAGTTAACAGAGTTCATTTTTTAAGCATATATCTGATCATGCCACTTCATTGCTTAAGAACATCTTCTATCTTGTCACTGTAAAAGAATGTCCAAACGCCTTTGCATGTCCAACAAAATCCTTGATAACCTGGCTCTAATTTTCTATTTATTTACCTCTACCCAAATATACCATGCACTCCTAAGTACATTGTTCTTAAAGCTCGTGGTCCTTGATTCATAGAATACTCTTCTGTTACCTTGGCATCCTTCCCATCTAATTTGCCTGGTATACTTTAACTCTTGTGAGGAATTTGGCTAAGGGTGACCTCCTTTATGAAGCTTTCTCTGACGATTCTTTCCAACAGGTCTTTCATCCATGTGCCCCCCTAACGCTCTTCACACACCTCTGTTATTAGATATTTTATACAGAAGTATTTGTTTAGATGTCTGTGGGCTCCCTAAATGCAGGGATCATGCCTCAAATAAGAAGTATGTATCTCCAGTGCCTAGCATAGTACTGACTTACAATAGATGCTCAATAAATTGTAAATGATTTAACAACTGAATATTTGCTTTGTTGGAGTTCTACTATCTACTATGTACCTTTTTTCTATCTACATAATAAGACTAGACCAGCTTTTCTTTAAACTACATTGCTTTCTCCTGAGCCATGGAGCCCACCTTTCATTGGTTATTTTATAATATGCCTCAGAGAGAAATGTCATTTTTAATGTAAATTTTTGTTACATAATGGGTCTGATTTCACAGATGAAAAGATAGCAGTTATTTACATTGAGAGGCTATTCAGGTTTCTTATATAATTATAAAGTAGTTGACCCAGCATTGCCAGAATCATTAATATCACTCTAGAAAGCAATCTATCTGACAATGTGCACTAATTTATAATTTCCTTCCCCTTTTTATTTTAGTAGACTAATGTCCGAGGCTTCATTTTAAAAATAACAGTAATAACCTTAGTGATCCCTCTTCTTTCATAAGGTCAAAGCCAGGCATAGCATGACTCTCTTTTTTCCCATTCCCAGAACTGATATTTTTCCTCACCTCTGCTTGTCCTAGTTTCTTCATTAGCCATGTGTGAGGTTGAGAATATTGTATTAGGACCTGGAGGCTTGAGAATTAGAACTTACAACATATTAGTGATGATCAGAATCCAATGTGCAGAATGAATACCTCTGACAGAATTCTAACCTCTGGCAAGCAGTTCACAGGATCTAGAGGGAACTCTTATTTGTGTATGTATACAGGATTTCCATAGCATAGTTCTTCTTACTTAGAAAAACTAATATAGTGGAAGGCAAATATGCTGCAAAGAATCAACATTTCTTCCAGAGCCAAAGATGTAATTTTTGTATTATCTACCCTTTCAGATCTAAAACAGGCCTATTGTATGTCTATGTTCTTTGTATTGGCATAGTCTGTGTTCTTTTTATTAACTCTGATAAGCAAGAGTTGACTATTTAAAGCTAATAATAGATTTCAGATTTCCTTCTGGAAAGCACATAGCACACATGAAAGGAAGCATTATTAACCAAACAAATCTTTCAGTTCCTAATGATTAGCATTTTTGACAAGCTGTTGTCTTAGATGAAGGATTTAGATTATATATTACATAATTTCAAAGTATTTTGTATTTCTTCTTGATTTGAGTATCCAGTAAATAGTATTCATCTTTCTATCAATGTAAAGGAGATCTTCAGCTCTGTTTTAGTCTCCTAGTCCACTGATGTGCTGTATAGGCCATTAATTTGCAACTGGGTTTTGTTTCTACTATTAACTATAATCCTCTGGGACAGGGTAACTACAATAAATAATATGTCAAATTCTCTAAGCTAAGTAGTTTGCTATTTACTAGCAATATATTTGTTCTCTGAAGTTGCCATATAGAAAATTAAAAATAGAATATCACATTCAAAATAAACCTGGACCATTTCCCCATACCTCATATTTGATATATTCACTTTTAGGCAATTATTAGCTGTTTTTTAAAATAATCTTAAATATATTTATCTAAAACCAGATCTTTATGATTTGATAAGAACCCATGTCATGTGTTCATTATACTATCTTCGCAACCTCAAGCATATGAGCAATTATGGTTGAGGCCTTAATTATTGGTTGTTTATATATAAAATGTAAAACTACATATAAACGCTCAACAAAAATTAGTTTTATTATCAAATTTATGAATAATACTAGATAAAGTTCATTTACTCATTTAACAAATACCCATTTAGCACTTACAATGTACTAATGCCCAGTCAAGATACTGGGTATGTAACAGTGGGAAGACATGGTCTCTTCTCTGAAAACCTTTATGGTATGCAAGTAACTAAAGTATAATATTATTATATTAATATAATATAATATAAACTTAGGAGCACATAAATCTGCCTAAGACTGTTAGAGATGGTTTCACAGAACACATAATACTCGTCTTATGACTTGAAGAATTTATCAAATGGATTTTGAAGTAACATGGTGAAGAAGGAAAGGAATAAAGAAAGAGGTAGAGAAAGCAGAATATTTCGAACCAGAGAAATTTGGACCTAGATCCTTGTTTTGCCACTTTCTATGATCTTTAGGTAAATGATAACCTTTCAGAGGTTCATATTATTTCTTTTGAGATAATATAGATGACCATACTTAGCATAGGACTTTGCACATGGTAGGGACTCAATAAATATTGTCCCTTTGCACCAACTATGAACTTCTTGTAGATAGATATAGTATCAACATTTTAAAGATGAGGAAAGTAGGTTCACAATGGTTAAGGAAATTTGCTTAAGATCACACAACTAAGTAAGTTAGTGGCAGAGCCAGGATTAGAACCTGTATCTTCTGACAAAACTTTTCCCAATATGCTGCAAGAAGGATTCCAGGCTTTTCCCATGCATTTAACATTTATTTGGCCAATAAACATTTCTTAAGTGTCTATTAAGTGTCAGACGTGTTCCTATACCCAGATGAATCAGTGGGGAACAAATAGACAAAGTCTGCCTTCATTGAGCTGAGAGCCCATGAGAGAAGGCAGACTTTATACCAGCAATTTCAATAAATCCTAATGAATGTTGTTTTGATCACATTTAGGTGCTCAAGGAAAGTGTGTGGCAAGAAGACTTATTCTAATTGAGGTGGTTTGGGAAGTCCTATAAAGGGGGGGTAGTATTTTTGTCAGGACCTAAAAATGAGCAGGAGTTATCTGGACAGGCAGGAGAGATTTTTTTCCAAGCAGTGGAAGGTTTGGCAAAGATTAAATGAGAATATGGTATATTCAAGGAATTGAAACTGATCCAGGATAGCAGGATCAGAGAGCATGAATAAAAGAGTGGCAAGAGGTGACTCTATAGAGATTGACAGAAACAAAGCTGTAGAGGGCTGTACAAGCCATCTTAAAGAGCCTAGATTTTATTCTAAGGGTAAAAGGTGTTGTAATTTCTACACTGCATAAAAAGCCTGACCAGAGGAGAAAATTGGGTCTAAAATCTGACACTGCTTATCCCAGAGAGGGAATGGTTATCTTTTTCTTTTTTTTCCTTTTTAAAATTTATCACAAAGGCCCATACAGGTTTGCTCTGGCCATAGTGGGAAACCACCCAAGGTTTTAAGCAGCAGAATGATATCTGATTTGCATTTTTCCTTGCTCATTCTAGCTGTGCTGAGGCTTCTCTTAGAGGGAGCAAGACAGGGTAAGTGGGACTTGGCATAGGTGAGTCAGTGGCAGCTTAGATCAGAGTTGTAGCTCTGGGGAAGAAGAGAAGTGAGAGATGTTTAAGACATAGAATTTACAGGACTTATGATTGACTATGGATCTAGAGGGCAAGGAGACAGGAGGAGACAGGGATGTTCCTCACTCTCCTGGCTTGAGTGGAAAACCATAGGAACCTCAGGTACAATACCTAAGACTTCAGTGTTGAGAAAAATTTATTGGAGTTAATCAGTGGTGGGAAGGTGCCCAAATCAGCTGAAATAGAGGACACAATAAAAGCATTTAAAAGTCCTTTGGGGCCAGCAGGCATGACATTACACTTAATTTTCTTTTTCTTTCTTTGTTGGAAAAGCTGCATCCCTTTGATACTTGCATTTACTTCCTAAACCGTTGTATATTTCCATTTGGCTAAATTCGTTCTACAGGGACATTAGCTGTTACCGGACTTTAGTTTTTTTTTTTTTTTTAAAGATTTTTTATTTATTTTTTAACAGAGACAGCAAGAGAGGGAACACAAGCAGGGGGAGTGGGAGAGGGAGAAGCAGGCTTCCCACCGAGCAGGGAGCCCGATGTGTAGGGCTCGATCCCGGGACCCTGGGATCATGACCTGAGCCGAAGGCAGACGCTTAACGACTGAGCCACCCAGGCGCCCTACCTGACTTTAGTTTTAATTTAAAAGGGGGGAAAAACTGTAATTATGAAGAAGATTGGGCATGTGGGCACCTGATTCATTTCCCTGGGTGGCATCATGACTCACCCTCATTAAAGTAGTTTTGCAGTGCAATGCCTGATGCCTTACCGGTTTTGAATTTTCTCTGCCCTGTATGAACAATAAGATAAGTTTCTCTCATGGGTCATTCGGTGCTCTTCATCTCTACTATGAGTCAGATGTTTTGCATTTCAAAACATTATCCTGCCTACAATTTCCCTCTTTATAAATTATGCAGAAAACTTCTACCAACAACAGATTCTCATTTACTGACTTCTTAGATTTGTATCTATAAAACATGTTCTAGTTGTTGTGCTATAACTTAGTGAGCAGTTTTATGGTCAACAGTAAGGTACCATGCTATTTGTTTTATCATCACTGTCTAAATATTAAGGTGCCTCATTAGATAAAAACACAAGCATCTGTAAGTAAACTCAAATACTGATGATTAAGTCACGTGAAAAGCCTTGCCTTCATCCTGTGTCTTCATCTAGTTACAGAAGATTTCCTCCCTTTCACATTCGACCTCTCAGAAAAAGTTGTCTACACTTCCTGGACTCACTTTCTCATCTCTCAGTGAGTCTTCAAACACTGCTCCACTTTTGCACTGAAATCTGTTAAGTTCCCCAGGATTGTCTCTTCCTAAATATAATGGACAAAGCCTTTATCTTCTTTGACCAATCTGCTTCACTTAGCTTGTGAAACACTCTCTGCATGTTACTCTGTGATACCACACTCTCCTGGTCTTCCTTCTACTGCTCTAGTCTCCATCTTGCTCTCCCTTTGTGAGCACCCCTATCTCCACCCACTCATACAATACTATTCTTCAGGGTTCTAGATTAGTTTCTCTTCCCTTATTCTACAGACTGCCTCTGGATGATCTCAGCCACTTAACATGGCTTTATTGCTCAATCATCATCAAAACTATGATGTTCCTCATAGTTTTATCTCCAGTCCAAACTTGAGTTCCAAACCTCTAAATTCATCTTTCTCCTTGACCCCTGAACTTAGATGTTTCACAGATACTTCAAAGTCAACTGTCTGTGTTAGTTTCCCAGGGCTGCTGCAAAACAGCATCACAAACTGGGTGGCTTAAAACAATAGAACTTTATTTTCTCATGGTTCTGAATGCTAGAGGTTTGAAATCAAGTTGTCAGCAGGGTCATGCTACCTCTGAAGACTCTAAGGAAGATCCTTCGTTTCCTCTGCAGCTTCCAGGTGTTGCTTGGCTTGTGGCAGCATGACGCCAGTCTCTGTCCTCATCTCCTCATGGCCTTGCCTGTGTTTCTATGCCTTTTCCTCTTCTTGTGAACACACCAGTCATTGAATTGGGGGCCCAACCTAAGTGTCTTTATTTATTTGTTTTGTTTGTATTGTATCATAAGCTTCATGATTACAGAAATTATGTCTTTCCACTATAATCTCTGGCACCTAGTACAGTGTCAGTAAATGAATTTTTGCCTAATAAATATTTATTAAAAAGTAGTGTGAAGGAAAGAGATAAAGCAATTAATCAACAATTAATCAGCAAGAACTAATCCAAAAAAATTAGAAGCAAGCCAAAATAAGTTTAGGTGTGAATTTTTAAAATGTTCTAAATGTAATTTTTTCTAGTCAATGTACTAACAAATACATTAAGAATTAGTCAAACCTTATTTTAAGCTCATTCAAAACTTTCTTCTATAGTCTAGCAAAAATCCTGTGGTTCCCACAGATGCTGGAAAATACAATTATATTTCCCATTGCCTATTTTTATAACTGAATCCTTTCACCCTTCTTTATTAATGAAAAACTATCATGGGATGTGATATTGTTTCCTAAATATTTCTTGAACACATCTACAAAAAGGACAAGGGTAAGCAATCACTAGCAGTCTAATTACAAAAAAAGGAAAATTAAAAGAAAGAAAAAACTATTTATATCTTAACAAAATGTCTCCAGACATCAGCCTGAAAGAATGAAAGAAAGCACTATTTGTAATTTATATCTGCTTACTTTTAAAACATTTAGGCCTCCATACATATATAACTAGTATAAGCCCTGACTGAATATTTAGGCAACCTAGAAGTTGAAAGAGGTCAGACATGCAGGGTTGTATCTACTTTGCCTACATTAATAAATTTTCTCCCATGGGAGAATCTGTGGTAGACCCCTGTGCTTGTAATTATTGAAAATGCCCTAGGTTCAACTAAATCAGACTAAGTCATATAGATATTGATGAGAAGAAAAGTGGGAAGTGCCTCACTCTCCCACAACATTCATTATGTAGGCAAATAAGGATTACTCTAGGGAGTTAATTGTATTCTTTGCAAGAAGGCAAGTCCTCAAAAGAAATTCTGTCTTGGCATTTTGCTCTACTTTGCTTTAGTGCTACTTGATGTTATTAAATTCACACAACTTTCAGAGCACATAATTATAATATTCACTAATTAAACAGAACAAGTCAACCAAATGAGATTTAGTCAGGAGAATGTCTTGGCATAACCCAGTGGGTCTGCTTAGATTTATTGTCACCAAATTATCCTAAGTAGACACTAGCATTCACAGCTTAGTATTTATTCTTCTTCTATTTTTACTTCATTTTGACAAATTCAAGGCAGAGGATTCTAGATTTACCGTATTATGTGGGGGCCTCTAGCTATACTTATATAACCACTTCTAAGGCCTTATGTAGCAACTTTCTTCACTCAACAGGATTCATTTTTGAATTCTGAGTAATTTTAGAGTAGTTAAAATGGTTTCCTTCATTTTAACAATAAAAGTTGTCATTTTCAATTAGATTTTTATAGGTAAAATAATCACTATTATTACTAAGAAATGTTCTACATATTTTGCATATATTAACTATTTAATTCTTAAAACAGTAGTATCTAGGTAGATACTATTGTCACCTGTGATTTACAGATGGGGAACTAAAGCACAGAGCCTTTAACTGACTTGCCTACATTTATATAGCTAGAAAAGAGTGGAGTAAGGATTTGCTTCCATACATTCTGACTCAGGGTTTTTACTCTCAACCACTATGTTATCCTGCCTATCAATAACCTTATAATATCATATTTGTAATATGCTTTAAAAAATACATACTACTTTTGCTAATTATAATTGTTATTAATTCATATAAACTAGATCCCTTATTTCAGCATTCTGGAGAGTTTAAGGAGATCTAGAGATACAGACCTTTTTTTTCAGATTACCCCAATGCTGGCAGTATTTGACTATATTTAGGAAGAAGCGGCTAGTTACAGAACTACTTTTTTCCTTTATTCAGTCAGTATTTATGGAGCACTTCTTTTGCTTTAGTCACTGTTAGGCACTAGGATACAGACATAAAAGTCTTAGTCCTTACCTAAAGGGAATTCAAAGTCCAAGAGTTTTGCTTAATGGAGAGATAAAATAGAAATAGTATCTTTCAGCTTGTTGCTGACAGAATGAAGGGAAGAAATGTCTGGTGCTTTAAAGAAAGGGATAAGATAATATGGCAGCTCTCTGATGAAATGCCATTGATCTATGCATCTCCCTACATTGCATATACCATCTTGATGACATGTGTCTTTTGCTTAGAGCGGTCCTAATGGATTGTCACCAAGTAGACCCTAGAACTGAGTCAGGTAGTTATGTGTCAGACACCATGTAGGGGTCTTTCCCATGTATTAACTCATTTAATTTAATCTATATGCTAATTCTTTCTTATAGGTGTTATCAACAATTAGTAGATGGAAAAACAAAAAGATTAAGTGACTTTCTGTGGTCCATGGTGATGAATGATAATAATAAAAAAGGATTCAAACCTATTTTGACCCGAAATTTAGAGTTCCTGAGGGCAGACAGCTAATTTTTTTTTAACTTATGTACAGACTCAAACAAACCTGCATAATGAAGGTCCAGAATCTACAAGTGTGTTCTTTTATTTAAAAAAAAGTGAGGGGTGCTTGGGTCGCTCAGTTGGTTGGTATCCAACTCTTGATTTCGGCTGAGGTCATGATCTCAGGTCACAAAATTGAGTGGAGCATCGGCCTCCCACTGGGCATGGAGCCTGTTTGAGATTCTCTCTCTCCCTCTCCCTCTGCCCCTCCCCCGCTCACACTCTCTCTCTCTCCAAAATAAATAAGTAAATCTTTTTAGAAAATGAAATTAAACTTAACATCTTTTTAATTTAGAAGAGGTATTTCAGTTACCATTGCTGTTTAACAAATCACCCCAAAACTAAATAGATTAAAACTACAGGAACTATTATATTATAGTTTCAGGACAGGCTTCTCTGGTTGGTATTATTTCAGAGTTCTTATGCAGTTGTAGTCAGATGGTAACTGGAGCTAACAGTGTGGGGCTGGAGAAGCTGGAAACTGGCCATGAATCTCTCTCTTTTAGGTAGTCCCTGGGCTTCTCCATGAGGTCTCCCTACATAGGCTAGCTTGAGTTTCCTCAAGGCATGTTGGTCTCAGGGCAGTTGAATTACTTACATGGTGATGCAGGGTTCCATTGCTTGTGTTCCAGATGCAAGGTGGAGGTATTATTGCCTTTCTGATTTAACCTCAGAAGTCATACAGCATCACTTCCATCACATTCTGTTGGTTACAAGTGAAGCTCAAATCTACCCAGATTCTTTGGGAGGGGAATTAGACTCTGCTTCATGGTGGGGGAGTGGCAAGATTCTAGATGAACATGTGAAGTAGGGGACATAGCTATGGCTATCCCTATAAAATACAGTCTTCCACAGTCTACCCTCTAACCCAACAATTCACACCCCTCCCACAGGCCAAAAATGCTCAACTCTTCCCAAGATCCCTCAAAAGTTGCATCCCATTTAGCATTAGTCTCAGGCTGAGGTTTGTCATCTAAATTAGGTCTGGATACAGTTGAGTCTCCTTAGGTAAGATATCTTAAACAAAGCACTTAAGTACCATTCCTCTTGGTCAGAAGTCCTGTGACCTAAAGAGACAGGTTATCTGCCACCCGTATAGCTATCATATAATGACCATACAAACATAGATTAACCACAGTAGACACTTCCATTTAAAAAAGATGGAAAAGTCATCAGTCCATAGAAATACTGAATTCCAGCCAGGGACATGTTGCCTGTTCTGTGAATAGGGTTCAGTTCTGCTCCCTGAGAGTTATGGCTCCTGGCTCTGCCCTCTGGGTGCTTATCCCCTCTGAGTCATTCTTTCTTTTTATAATAAGTGACCTCTGTATAAAACTAAATAATCTTCTGAATTTGATTCTTGCCTATACTAGTTCTAGGGACCAAAGTCTTCCTTACATTTTGTACAGTCCCTATTCTTTTTATTTTTAAAATGACAATGGGTATCTGACAAGAAATACATTTTTACTTTCATGAGACTGTTGTCAATCTTTAGGTACCTGTAGAAACACAAAGGGAAAATATCAATGGCAATCTACTTTATTGACCACTTTAGTTTATTAGTTTACTAGTTAGAATAACTATGCAATACCAACAGAGAAATATGTCCTTTTTTAAAGTTGTATCATATTTTCAAGGGTAGTCTTTCAGGAATTTCAGGACAATTATTATCATGTTACATTAAGAGGTGACTTTTCTGTCAAATAAGTACTTGTAACTGACATACATCAGAGCAGACTTTTCTGATTGCTTTAAAAACTCTGTAAAAAGAAATGAAGCAGGTGTTTTAAAACTGACTCTTTTATGAAAAGGTCATAATGCTGATACTCAAACCTTCTGTGGTTTTTAAAAATCAGTATTTAATCAACATGCTAATATTATTCCAAATAAAAAATTACTTATTGCAAATACTTTTTAAAATTGTGATCAGGCCTAATAAGCTTTATTATAGAGAAAGTAACTTGGTTTGTCCAGGATTTTTTTGGTTTCAAACTGAAAATTCTGTGTTCTGGGAATGTCACCCCAGTCACAGGTCACTTAAATACATGTTGCCATACATACACAAAATACAAAACAAAACCAAAAATAAGACTATGAATATGACTCATAAAATTTCAAATTTAAGTTAAAGGGGCAAGAATTGAATTAATTATACTGGTTATAAGAGTATAGTGTTTGTACAAAGTCTCTTTAAAAGAAAAAATTCAGTGCTGCTTAATAATATTTTGATATAACAATAATCAAAATTTATCTTAATAATAAAGATACTTCTGTAAAAATTCTTCATAGCCATATATACTTAGAAGATGATCTCTAGGGAATAACTAGTCATTTGTACAAAAATGTAGAATTTATGCAATTTATTGAACTCACCCGTTCTTACCAGCGTGAGTAAAGTAATATAAGTCCTGAAAGGGGGGAAATGTAAATAAATATGATAATACATAAATAGGTAAGCACAAATTGCACATATATTTACATTTATATTGATATTAAAACACTGTTCTCAAACTTTAATATATATACAAGTCACTTGAGTATCTTATTAAAAAATATTCTGACTTATTCGGTCTGGGCTGGGCCTGAGACTGCATTTATAACAATCTTCTGGGTGATGCTGATACTGATGGTCCATAGTTCACATTTCAAGTGGCAAGATATTAGAGGCCAGGGATATTAATGACCTAATAATTTAACCTAGGAGAAATGGATCAATTCCTAAAAACATACAATCTTCCAAATGAAATCAGGAAGAAATAGAAAATTAGGAAAGACTGATTACTAGTAATGAAATTGAATTGGTAAACAAAAAAACTCCCAACAAACAAAAGTCTTGGACCAGATGGCTTCACAGGTGAAGGTAAACCAAACATTTAAAAAAGAATTAATACTGAAGCACCTGGGTGGCTCAGTTGGTTAAGCATCTGACTTTTAATTTCAGCTCAGGTCATGATCTCAGGGTCATGAGTTCAAGCTCCAGCAACAGGCTCTGCTCTGGTTGAGGAGCCTGCTTGGGATTCTCTCTCTCCCTCTGCCCCTCTTCCCTGCCACTCATACTCTTTCTTTCTGGAAAGAAAGAAAAAGAGAGAGAAAGAGAAAAGAAGGAAGAAAGGAAGGAAGGAAGGAAGGAAGGAAGGAAGGAAGGAAGGAAGGAAGGAAGGAAGGAAGGAAGGGAGGAAGGAAGGGAGGGAGGGAGGGGGAGGGGAGGGGAGGGGAGGGGAGGGGAGAGGGGAGGGAAGGGAAGGGAAGGGAGAAAGGAAGAAAGGAAGAAAAGAGTTAATACCAAGCCAGCTCTCTGAGGGTCACTAGCACCAAGATCTCCCCCATGACAATGTCTTCATTAAGATTGAGTGTGTTTTCCCAGAGAACTGCCAGTGCTCCAAGTCTCTAGTATAGGAAGAGGCATCCAACTCTCTGCTTTTTGAGATAGTCCTGCAAAAAAAGGTTTGCCAGTGGGAATTGCTCAGCAAGCAGTAAGTAAGAATTGCTCGGGGGTGGAGTAAGTGACCATGGATGCCCCCATCATCTCTGTGACCCTTCGCCTGGCTGGAGGCTATGTCACCACCATTGGAACAAAGTTCTGTGCTTTTAACTGGGAAGATCAGTCAACAGTTGTCCTGGCTATAATAGATAAAGACAAGAAAAACAATCAGCTCGATAATGGGAAGGTGGATCCCATTGGGAGATACTTTGCTGGCACCATGGCTGAGGAAATGGTCCCAGTAGTTCTGGAGTGGCACCAGGGGTCCCTGTGCTCTCTTTTCCTGACCACCACATGGAAAAGTACTTTGACCAGATAGACATCTACAATGGTTTGGATTGATCCCTAGACCACAAAGTCTTCTTTTATATTGACACCTGTCCTATTCCGTGGATGCCTTTGATTATGACCTGCAAACAGGAAAGATCTCCAACTGCAGAAGTGTTTACAAGCTGGAGAAAGAAGAATAAATTCCAGATGGAATGTGTATTGATGCTGAGGGGGAGCTCTGGGTGGCCTATTATAATGGAGGAAGAGTGATTCTTTTAGTTCCTCAGACAAGGAAAAGACTCCAGACTGTGAAGTTGCTTGTTGATAAAACAACTTCATGCTGCTTCACAGGGAAGAACTACTCTGAAATGTATGTGACTGTGGGTTGAATAGACCCAAAGGGTATTCTGCAGCAGCCTGAAGCTGGTAGAATTTTCAAGATAACTGGCCTGGGGGTCAAAGGAATTCCTCCCTATTCCTATGCAGGATGAGTGGCCTTCTTTCCTACTGGAGGAACTTTTGAAGATGTAGAAAATTCTAGAGTTGAAATTTCAGTCTAGTTACAAAAAATTGAAGAAATTATATTATTAACAGGGTTAAATTTTTATTTACAATTTTTGAAAGGTAGAGCATTTTAGTAAGGGTGTGCAGGTAGTTTTGATAACACACTACAAAGCCTTCTGCAAAGGTAGTATAGAAATGTAAAGAATTGTTCAATCAGCCTATTTTTTAAATTATTTTTATTAATTCTATTTTATTATATTTTGTCAGTCACCATACAGTACATCATTAGTTTTTGATGTAGTGTTCCATGATTCATTGTTTGCGTATAACACCCAGTGCTCCATGCAATATCTGCCCTCCTTAATACCCATCACCAGGCTAACCCATCCCCCCACCCCCACCCCTCTAGAACCCTCTGTTTGTTTCTCAGAATCTATAGTCTCTCATGGTTCGTCCCCCCCTCCGATTTCCACCCCTTCATTTTTCCCTTCCTTCTCCTAATGTCCTCCATGCTGTTCCTTATGTTCCACATATAAGTGAAACCATATGATAATTGACTTTCTCTGCTTATTTCACTTAGCATAATCTCCTCCAGTTCCCTCCATGTTGATGTAAAAGTTGGGTATTCATCCTTTCTGATGGCTGAGTAATATTCCATTGTATATATGGACCCCATCTTCTTTATCCATTCGTCTGTTGAAGGGCATCTTGGCTCTTTCCACAGTTTGGTTCTTGCGGACATTGCTGCTATGAACATTGGGGTGCATATGGCCCTTCTTTTTACTACATCTGTGTCTTTGGGGTAAATACCCAGTAATGCAATTGCTGTGTCATAGGGTAGCTCTATTTTTAATTTTTGAGGAACCTCCACAGTTTTCCAAAGTGGCTGTACCAACTTGCATTCCGACCAACAGTGTAAGAGCATTCCCCTTTCTCCACATTCTTGCCAACACTTCTTGTTTCCTGTCTTGTTAATTTTTGCCATTCTAACTGGTTTAAGGTGGTATCTCAATGTGGTTTTGATTTGAGTTTTCCTGATGGTTAATAATGATGAACATTTTTTCAGGTGTCTGTTAGCCATTTGTATGTCTTCTTCAAAGAGGTGGCTGTTCATGTATTCTGCCCATTTTTTGACTTGATTATTTGTTTTTTGGGTGTTGAGTTTGAGAAGTTCTTTATAGGTCTTGAATATCAGCCCTTTGTCTGTAGTGTCATTTTCAAAAATCTTATCCCATTCTGTGGGTTGCCTCTTTGTTTTTTTGAGTGTTTCATTTGCTGTGCAGAAACTTTTTATCTTGACTAAGTACCAAAAGTTCATTTTTGCTTTTGTTTTGCTTGCCTTTGAGGACGTGTCTTGAAAGAAGTTGCTGTGGCCGATGTCAAAGATGTTACTGCCTATGTTCTCCTCTAGGATTTTGATGGATTCCTGTCTCACATTGAGGTCTTTCAACCATTTTGAGTTTATCTTTGTGTATGGTGTTAGAGAATGGTCAAGTTTCGTTCTTCTGTATATAGCTCTCCAATTTTCCCAATACCATTTATTGAAGAGACTGTCTTTTTTCTATTGCATATTTTTTCCTGCTTTGTTGAAGATCAGTTGACCATAGAGTTGAGGGTCCATTTCTGGGCTCTCTATTCTGTTCCATTGGTGTATGTATCTATTTCTGTGCCAGTACCATGCTGTCTTGGTGATCACGGCTTTAAATAGAACTTGAAATAGAACATGATGCCCCCAGCTTTGTTTTTCTTTTTCAACATTTCCTTAGCGATTCAGGGTCTTTTCTGATTCCATACAAATTTTAGAATTGTTTCTTCCAGCACTTTGAAAAATGCCATTGGTGTTTTGATCAGGTTGGTGTTGAAGGTATAGATTGCTCTGAGCAGCATAGACATTTTAACAATGTTTCTTCTTCTGATCCATGAGCATGGAATGTTTTTCCATCTTTTTGTGTCTTCTTCAATTTCTTTCATGAATAAATAAATATTTATGCCCCTAACTTAGGAGCAGTGAATTATATAAACCCATTAATAACAAAATTAAAGAAACTCATTGATAATAATACAAACTAGTAGGGGACTTTAACACGCCATTCACAGCAGTAGAGAGATCATCCAAGCAGAAGATCAACAAGAACAAGGGCTTTGAATGACACACTGGACCAAATGGACTTCACAGATATATTCAGAACATTTCATCCTAAAGCAGCAAAATGCACATGGAGCATTTTCCAGAATAGATCACATCACAAATCAGGTCTCAACTGGTACAAAAAGATTCAGATTTTACCATGCATATTTTCAGACCACAATGCTTTAAAACTTGGTCAACTACAAGAAAAAATTTGGAAGGATGACAAATACATGAAGGTTAAAGAGCATCCTACTAAAGAATGAATGGGTCAACCAGGAAATTACAGATGAATTTTAAGAAAGACATGGAAGCAAATGAAAATGAAAACATGACAGTTCAGAACCTTTGGGATGCAGCAAAGATGGCCCTAAGAGGGAAGTGTATAGCAATGCAGGCCTTTCTCAAGAAACAAAAAAATCTCAGGGTGCCTGAGTGGCTCAACCAGTTAGGCGTCTGCCTTTGGCTTAGGTCATGATCCCAGGCTCCCGGGATAGAACCCCGTATCGGGCTCCGTGCTCAGCGGGAAGCCTGCTTCTTCCTCTCTCTCTGCCCCTCGTGCTTTCTCTCACTTTCTCTCAAATAAATAAATAAATAAATAAATAAATAAATAAATAAAATCTTTAAAAAAAAGAGTGTCTGTACCAGTTTGCAATCCCACCAACAGTGTAAGAGGGTTCCCCTTTCTCCACATCCTCGCCAACATTTGTTGTTTCCTATCTTGTTAATTTTTGCCATTCTAACTGGTGTAAGGTGGTATCTCATTGTGGTTTTGATTTGTATTTACCTGATGGCTAGTGATATTGAACATTTTTTCATGTGTCTGTTAGCCATTTGTATGAAAAAAAAAAGAAACAGGAAAGTCCCAAATATACAACCTAACATTACACCTAAAGGAGCTGGAAAAAGAACAGCAAATAAAGCCTAAATTCCAACAGAGGAAGAGAAATAATAAAGATTAGAGCAGAAATCAATGAAATAGAAATAAAAAAATAGATCAACGAAACTAGGAGCTGGTTCCTCAAAAGAATTAATAAGTTTGATAAACCCCAAGCCAGACTTATCTAAAAGAAAAGAGAAAGGACTCAAATAAATAAAATCATGAATGAAAGAGGAAAGACCACAACAAACACCAAAGAAACACAAACAATTATAAGATATACTAACAATTATATGCCAACAAATTAGGTAATCTGGAAGAAATGGATGAGTTCCTAGAAACATATAAACTACCAAAATTGAAAAAGGAAGAAATAGAAAACTTGAACAGACCAGAATCAGCAAGGAAATTGAATCAGTAATAAAAAATCTCCCAACAAACGAGAGTCCAGGGCTAGATGGCTTCCAGGGGAATTCTACCGAACATTTAAAGAAGAATTAATATCAATTCTTCTGAAACTGTTTCAAAAACTGGAAATGAAAGGAAAACTTCCAAACTCTTTCTATAAGGCCAGCACTACCTTGATCCCAAAACCAGACAAAGACCCCACCAAAAAGGAGAATTACAGACCAATATCTCTGATGAACATGTATATAAAACTTCTCAGCAGGGTACTAACTAATAGAATCCAACAGTATATTAAAAGGATTCTTCACCATGACCAAGTGGGATTTATTCCTGGGCTGCAAGGGTGGTTCAATATCTGTGAATCAATCAGTGTGATACATCACATTAATAAAAGAAAGGACAGAAACCATATGATACTCTCAATAAATGCAGAAAAAGCATTTGACAAAATACAGCATCCTGTCTTGATAAAAACTCTTCTTAGTGTAGGGATAGAGGGAAAAGACCTCAGTATAATAAAAGCCATGTAGGAAAAGCCCACAGTGAATATCATTTTCAGGGGGAAAAACTGAGAGCTTTTCTCCCTAGGTCAGGAACATGACAGAATGTCCACTCTCACCACTGTTGTTCAACATTGTACTAGAAGTCCTAGCCTCAGCAATCAGACAACAAAAAAATATAAAAGGCACCCGAATAAGCAAAGAAGAAGTCAAATTTTCACTCTTCACAGACACCATGATACTCTATGTGGAAAACCCAAAAGACTCCACCCCAAAATTGCTAGAACTCATGCAGGAATTCAGCGAAGTGGCAGGATATAAAATCAATGCACAGAAATCAGTTGCATTTCTATACACTAACAAAGAGACAAAAGAAAGAGAAATCAAAGAATGGATCACATTTACAATGCACCCAAAACCATAAGATACCTGGGAATAAGACTAACCAAAGAGGCAAAGAATCTATACTCTGAAAACTATAGAACACTTACGAAAATAATTGAGGAAGATAAAAAGAAATGGAAAAACATCCATGTTCATGGATTGGAAGAACAAGTATTGTTAAAATGTCTATGCTACCCAAAGCAATCTACACATTCAGTGCAATCCCTATCAAAATACCATCAACATTTTGGTATTAAAGAGGGCACGTTCTGCATGGAGCACTGGGTGTTATACACAAACAATGAATCATGGAACACTACATCAAAAACTAATGATGTAATGTATGGTGATTAACATAACATAGTAAAAAAAATTTTTTTTAAATACCATCAACATTTTTCACAGAGCTAGAACAAACAATCCTAAAATTTGTATGGAAAAACCCTGAATAGCCAAAGGAATGTTGAAAAAAGAAAACCAAAGCTGGAGCTATCACTTCAAGCTGTATTACAGAGCTATAATCATCAAGACAGTATGGTACTGGCACAAAAACAGACACAAAGATCAATGAAACAGAATAGAGAACCCAGAAATGGACCCTCAGCTCTATGGTCAACTAATCTTTGACAAAGCAGGAAAGACTATCCAATGGAGAAAAGACAGTCTCTTCAACAAATGGTGTTGGGAAAACTGGACAGCCACATGCAGAATGAACCTGGACCACTTTCTTACACCATACACAAAAATAAACTCAGAATGGATGAAATACCTAAATGTGAGACAGGAATCCCTCAAAATCCTAGAGGACAACACAGGCAGCAACCTCTTTGACCTAGGCCGCTGTGACTTCTTGCTAGACACGTCTCCAAAGGCAAGAGAAACAAAAGCAAAAATGAACTATTGGGACTTCATCAACATAAAAAACTTTTGCACAGCAAAGGAAATAGGCAGCTTATGAATGGGAGGAGATATTTGCAAATGTCTTGTCAGATAAAAGGCTAGTAATCAAAACCTATAAAGAACTTACCAAACCAACACCCAAAAAACAAATAATCCAGTCAAGAAATGGGCAGAAGACATACACAGACATTTCTCCAAAGAAGACAGACAAATGGCCAACAGATACATGAAAAATGCTCCACGTCACATCAGGGAAATACAAATCAAAACCACAAGGAGACACCACCTGACATGAGTAAGAATGGCTAAAATTAACAACTCAGGAAACAACAGATGTTGGGGAGGATGCAGCGAAATGGGAACCCTCTTAAGCTGTTGGTAGGAATGCAAACTGGTAGATCCACTCTGGAAAATAGTATGGAGGTTCCTCAAAAAGTTAAAAATAGAGCTACCCTATGACCCAGCAATTGCACTAGTAGGTATTTATCCAAAGGAAACACACATCGTGATTCAAAGGGTCACATGCACCCCAATGTTTAGAGCAGCAATGTCCACAATAACCAAAATATGGAAATAGGCCAGATGTCCATCAACAGATGAATGGATAAAGAAGATATGGTAATATATATATATTCCATACATATCACATGTATATAATGGAATATTACTCATCCATCAAAAAGAGTGAAATGTTGCCATTTGCAATGACATTGATGGAACTAGAGGGTATTATTATGCTAAGTGAAATAAATCAGTCAAAGAAAAATACCATATGATTTCATTCATGTGTGGAATTTAAGAAACAAAGCAGATAAACATAGGGAAAGGGAAGGAAAAATAAAATAGGAGGAAAACAGAGAGAAAGGCAAACCATAAGAGACTCTTAACTATGGGAAACAACCTGAGGGTTGCTGGAGGGGAGATGGGTAGGGGGATGGGGTAATTGGGTGATGGGCATTAACAAGGGCGCTTGAAGTAGTGAACCCTGGGTGTTGTATGCAACTGATGAATCACTAAATTCTACCTCTGAAACTTGTATTACAGTTTATGTTAATTAAATTTTAATTTTAAAAAAATGTCAAAAAATTAAAAATTTTAAAAAGTAGTAAAACTGTCACTATTTGCAGCTGACATGATACTATATATGGAAAAGCCTGAATATTCCAACAAGAAACTCTTAGAACTGATAATTGAATTAAGTAAATTTGCAGGATATTAAATTAATATACAGAAATCTGTTATGTTTCTATGCACTAATAACAAAGTTGCAGGAATAGAAATTAAGAAAGCAATCCCATTACAATTATACCAAAAAGAATAAAATACTTAGGAATAAACTCAGTGAAATGAAAAACCTGTACTCTGAAAAGTATAAGACACTGAAGAAAGAAATTGAAGATGACACAAAGGTAAAGGTATTCCATGCTCATGGATGGAAGAATTAATATCATTAAAATGTCCATACTACCCAGAGCAATCTATGGATTCAGTGCAATTCCTATCAAAATACCAACAACATTTTTCACAGAACTAGAACAAAATAATCCTAAATACGTATGGAATCACACAAGACCTTGATTAGCCAAAGTAATCTTTAGAAAGAACAAACCTGGAGGTATCATAATCTCAGATTTCAAGATGTACCAGAAAAAAATTTATATAACTCAACATCAAAATAAATAATCTGGTTAAAATGGGCAGAAAACTTGAATACATGTTTTCTAAGACATATAGATGGCAGACACTTGACAAGGTGTTCCACATCACTAATCATCAGTGAAATGCAAATCAAACTCACAATGAAATATCACTATACACCAGGTAGTATCAAAAAGATAAGAAAAAAGAAGTGTTGGTGAGGATGTAGAGAAAAGAGAATTCTCATACACTGTTGGTGGGAATGTAAATTGGTGCAGCCACTGTGGAAAACATTATGGAATCTCCTCAAAAAGTTAAAAATAGAAATATACGATCCAGTAATTCTGCTACTGGGTATTTACCTAAAGAAAACAAAACATTAATTCAAAAAGATATCTTCACCCTTATGTTTATTGCAGCATTATTTTCAAGATATGGTAGCAACCCCAGTGTCCATCAATAGATGAATGAAGAAGACATGATGCACCTACATCTGTATGCATGTGCATCTGCATGTGTGCACACACACACACAGAGGAATATTACTCAGCCATAAAAAAATAATGAGATCTTACCATTTGCTACAACATGGATGTATCTAGAGAGTATAATGCTAAGTGAAAAAAGTCAGACAGAGAAAGACAAATACCATATGATTTCATTTATATGTGAAATCTAAAAAACAAAACAAATGAACAAAAAAAAAAAACGTACTCTTAAATACAGAGAACAAACTAGTGGTTGGCAGAGGGAAGGTGGGTGGAAAAGAGGGTAAAATAGATAAACGGGATTAAAGGGTATAAACTTCCAGTTATAAAATAAATTAGTCATGGAGATGAAAAGTACAGTATAGGGCATATTGTCAATAATATTGTAATAATGCTGTATGGTAACAAATGGTGAATACCCTTTGTGTGGTGAGCATTGTCAACTCAGTGTTGTATACCTGAAACTAATAGAATACTGTACACCAATTATACTTCAATTTTAAAAAAGAATGATATCATAAAGAACAATGACCAAGTGCTTAAACCATTTGACACTTCAGCTAATTGAAAAGTTAAATATCACTAAATTGCACACCTGAAACTAATGTAACATTGTGTGTCAACTATAATCAAATTTTTAAAAAGTTAAATATATACGTGTAGGTTGTATATGTGAGGTGAGAGATGTCCTAGATTAAATGAACAGGTAAACTTTTTCCATCAAAACAATCAATGTGTCCATGATTTAATCATCCAACCCAGAGCTGGAGTGGGGTACAGGAGTATGTTTTCTAGACAAACTCTGCAATTAACTAGCTGTGTTACTTCTTTAAAGATTTTGCAACTCATTTTAATTTGCTGAATTGAGGAGAGATGGGACTGTCATCAAGAATTGTTTGTTAAATATCTTCTATTTATAAGGATCCTTGTGTAATTTAGTGTTTTAGTGTAAAGCAATTTTAATCATGGCATAACTCATTGTAGGAGAGTAACACATTACTTGGACCATGTAATTTACTTTCATAGAGAATATTTCTAAGATTACTCACTATAATCTGAAATCTCAGGTGACTTCTTTATGAGAGGCTCTATTATTGGTATACTTGCAAGTACAAGGCAACAATTCGGATTCCTCTTCTCAGCAGAACCTTCTAACATAATATTTTAAGCTTTTCATATCTTACCCTTTCCACAGACTCCCAAATGAAAGCACTATCTGAACATCCCCAGACAGTGAACTTGGAATTAAAAAGGCTACACAACCAACCCTTCAGTATAATCATTTGTTTATGGTTAACAGGTGTATTTACCTGAGTGTGCACCAGAATCCAGGAGGAAATTATATAAAATTCCAAGATTGTTGAATTTTATGGTAAGGGATTTAAATCGCATTTTATTTTTTTTATTTTTTATTTTTTTAAGATTTTATTTATTTGAGAGAGAGAGAGAGTGAGAGATAGAGAGCACATGAGAGGGAAGAAGGTCACAGGGAGAAGCAGACTCCCTGCTGAGCAAGGAGCCCGATGTGGGACTCGATCCCGGGACTCCAGGATCATGACCTGAGCCGAAGGCAGTTGCTTAACCAACTGAGCCACCCAGGCGCCCTTAAATCGCATTTTAAATGCCATTCTACTGGGTATTTTTTTTTCCACAGCCTCAAAGCTTGGCATGGAATTGTGTTTTCATGTGCGTTAAGTTCTGGTGAATATCTGACGTCATAATTGAGTCAAGAAAGAAAGGATTTTCTATTAAGCAAAACACTAAAGTTCAGAAGTTTATTTTTGTACAGCAAGTGGTTTGACAGTCCATGGATTCATCTGTCATTTCTCTAATTCTGTGGTTGAGATCATTTGAGATGTACATGTATAAAATTTCTTCATTTAAATTTTGTCTTTGGTTCTACTTATGTTAGTTCCATGTGACAATATTCTATGTTCCGATTCTTCATTTTCTTGGTATCTTTCACCACTAACACTTAAGGGTTTAGAGGAAGAGGGAGGAAGTCAAGATTTTCTTCTTAGGTCCTAGAACTTTGGTTATATAACACTTTATTCAGTTTTCTCTCTCCTAGCTATGCTTTCCCTCAGCAGTCATGTATGGAAAGCAACATTGCTCCAGCCATTTCTCTGGAAATGGTTTCTTTTTCTTTCCTTTTTTTAACTCACGACCCCGAGATCAAGACCTGAGCTGAGATCAAGAGTCAGACACTTAACCAACTGAGCCACCCAGGCACCACAGTGGAAATGGTTTCAAGTTCAAAGAGTTAACTACAAAGGGAGTCGCCTGTGTCCTGTTTAGGAATTAATTATATTTAGTGCTTAGTTTACTTATATTAGAGTTTTATTTGATTATACCTTTATAAAAACAACACAACTGGAAATGTGATTAGTCATTATTTTGCAGATTTGAGTCAGGGAATTTGAGTTTAGGATTAGGAATTATGATACAGTTACTATTAACAAAAATGATTATTTTTATTGACTTTTTATTATGGGTGAATCACCAAGCTAAGTGCATTGCCTTATCTCATCTCTCTAAGAATCCTAGGAGGTGGCCATATCACAATCAACATTTCACAAATATGGAAAATTAGTAATTTCCCAGGTAAACAGTGAATGAGTAGCAAACCTGAGAGTGGAGCTCAGATCTGTCAGGTTTTAAAACCAAAGTCCTTAACCACCAGTGGTTCTCAACTGGGGGTGATTTTGTCCTTTCCCCCCAGGGAACATTTGGCAACTGAGGGGATTGCTACTGGCATCTAGTGGGTACAGGACCAGGGATGCTGAAAAACATTCTATAATGCACAAGACAGCCACTCATAGCTAAGAATTATCCAGCTCCCAAAGTCAATAGTGCCAAGGTTGGGAAACCCTCATATACCCAAACACTTTTCTAAGTCAACTAATGGATTATCCTCAAACTTTGACTTCATTTACCATGTAGCATTCAAGGTAAAACCTATCTAAATTTATAGGATCCAGGTGAATTTGAATTCTTTGATTCTGGAAAACAGAGTATGTTCCATTGTGAAGTAGCCATCTTTATTGTTTGACAACAGAAAATATACTTTTAAATATTTATAAATATATGAGCTGCAATTTAATCAAGGACAAGAACCCAAGTCAAATTTTTATTAAATTTGTATTCAAAACCCATAAAAAACAAAACTGAAAATAGCAAAAAAGACAAAGAAGGTATGTGAACTTAGATCTTTTAAGATGAAGTTAGGAAAGTTTCTATTGCTATAATTTTTTCAACTAGGAAATTGCTTCCCATCCCCCCAATGATTTATATATTTTCCAAGATTATTATGTAAATCATATGATTAGTTCTAGGTATTCCAACAAATTTCTCAACAGCACATTCTTTGGATTAAAAGAACAGAGTCTAGATCAGAGTTACTTGAGCGGAGAAGATAGAAGGAAAGGGCAGTATAATGTAAACCCAAATGCCTCACTAAGCATAGTCTGTGCAGCTGGCCTATGACATTCTCAAAGAAGGAAGCAGAGCATTGATTTACATTCTGACTTAGTTTTCTTATCTCAGGTGGACTAGAGGTCTAGTTCATTTTTGGACAAAGTCCTTCTCTACCAAGTTAGCGGAAGTCCCCATTCTTTAATTTAGTCCACCCTTTATCAAAGTTAAAGTTTTCTTTCTGACTTCTCCAAATCACCTTGGTCTGGATGTATCAGTTGGAGTTGTAACATTGCAAGCAACAGGCATCAGTATGATCAAAAAACAAGGCTTCAGAAAGAACTGTAACTAGAACAACAAGGGATATCTAGGAAGCAGACACTAATGAGAAAGTCTCTTCAAAATACTATTGCTGAGGGGCACCTGGGTGGCTCAGTCGGTTGGGCGTCTGCCTTCTGCTCAGGTCGTGATCCCGGGGTCCTGGGATTGAGCCCCCTGTTGGGCTCCCTGCTCGGCGGGAGGCCTGCTTCTCCCTCTCCCACTCCCCTTGCTTGTGTTCCCCCTCAAAAAAAAAAAAAAAAAAAAAAAAAACATTGTTGAGATAAATTAGCTTGAAAAATTTTCCTTCTTTGTGTCCCTCAGTTAAAGATTCACATCCCATGGAGAATCTGATTTGCCTGGGTTGCGCCAAATCTGTACTCTTTGCTGGGGAGGACAGGGCACTGTAATTGAGACCCTCACACATCTCATAGGGGAGGGTTAGTTTCTCAGTGAAAAATCATAATGTTGTTACTACATGAAGAAGGACTCTAGTCAAGCAAAAATAGTAGCTATCCATTATACTAGCATTCCTTTTTCCTCTCCTGATTATTTTAAAACTCTGAGAAATATATTTCTGCATCTTCCAATTTTCATACTACACTTCTCGATGCTTCTACCAATCCTTTCCTATCACGTGCACATAGTGATCTACTCCTGCCCTCTCCTTATATTACCCCACGGTTCCTCCTTTTTTCTCACTAGTGGAAAAGCCCAGAACCGCCACCTCTGTGGAAATCCAAGGATAGAAACTGGGTATATGTTGGGGTGCCTGGGTGACTCAGTTGGTTAAGCATTTGCCTTTGGCTCAGGTCATAATCTCAGGGTCTTGGGATTGAGCCCCATGTAGGGCTCTCCACTCATCAGGGAGTCTGCTTCTCCCTCTCCTTTTGCCCCACTCCACTCTCTCCCCGCTTGTGCTTTCTGCTCTCTCTCAAATAAATAAAATCTTAAAAAAAAAGAGATTGGGTATATGTAAAACTTATAAGGGTGAAACTAGAGATGAAATTTAATAATTGTCTTTCCAGATATTTGAGAAGGCGTTTTTCACACCATGTTTCATGGTACTTCAAAATTCCATGCTAGATATACTAGGATTATATTTGATTTTAATAAGACCCTCACTGTGATATCCATGTCTGATTCCAGTATCACCCAGAAATTAGAGAATTAAAGCAGGAAAAAGAGTGCATCCCCGAGTAATATAAAAGGCACACATCATGAGGGAATACAGGTATTTAAATATTCTGCTGAGACATGATCCATAACTTCAAAATAACCACTAAAATGAAAAAACTAAAGGAAGCAATAGTGCACCTGAAACCCTGGCCATGGTACCAAAGTAGATGTAAAAAGCTGAGAAAACCTGAGACAGTGTACTTTTGCAGTAACAACTTATAAAGAGACAGAAATTGTATATAAAACTAATGTGATAAATGCTGTGTATGCATGTATGGAACTAGGGGAGGAAGTAGGGAAGAAAACTAATAGGCAGCAATTTTTCTATGTATGATAAAACCCTATTTAACAACCTTGTTTAAGATTTGAAATTATGGAAAAACATATTGTAAAATACCATTTACAAAGAAAGAAATTTCAAAAAGCAAAGATAATGAAACATTTTCTCTATATAAACATGTTATTCTTCCCTGAAATCACAAACAGCTGCAGTATATTCTGACTAATTACAGCTGAATCATGAGGAACACAGCATGAGAAGAATCCTAAGTGGTATCAGTATGGTGCAAGTTGATTTTAAACCCTGAAGTTCTATGTAATTCAGGTTCTAGTCATACTTGGGTCATCAGTTTTAAAGGAATAATACTGATGTTAATTTGGGTCATTTGCTAATGTGGCTAAATGTCTTTAGCACTGTGGAATATTTTAACAAAGGGTAAAGCATTATTTGTCAAGATGCTACTTCATAAGAATTTATGGTTAATATATACTGGCAGGGTTTACCTTTGCATTACCAGTGGAAATGGAAAATATTTTTCAGAGAAATGCTTTTTTCATTAATAATGAGGGCTATTTTCAAGTGCCAGTTTAGCAGCAAAGATCTGTTCTTTACGTATGAAAGTATAAAACTGAAGAATTTGCAGGGTCCTTACAGATGAGAAAGCATACCAAGAGGGTAAATGTACTTATCTAATGAATAGACTAGTTACTAACTTATTTGATCCATAATCTTTGCCTTTGCAAATACACCTCTTTTCATGAATCTTATCTCTTAAATTATGAATTTACAGGAATCTCTAAGGTTCAGGGACTAGGAAACATTTATTCCTTCTGTCCCCTATTCATCAGGCTATCACCAAACCTCCAGAACTTCCTATGAGCCCAATCTTGTGATGAAATGTATAGACAACACACAGTACAATATGTTACCCTGAACACATATGGTACCAGACAAAGACAACCAGTTAAATCCTGGAAAACAATCCAAAGCCCTATATAACTAAGAGATAAAGTAGGACAGACAGACTCCAAATGCCATAAAGAGCCAGCTACTCTGAAAAAGAAGCTGGGGTAATTTCACAAAGAACAATTTCATACACCTTCAGATTTTCCCTAGGATCCAACACCAGAAACTAGACTGCAAAATGTGAAGACAGGAGAGAATTTTGAAGCTCAGTTCATTCTTATCACTTAAACAGAAACTTCTTTTTCACCTAAACTTCAATAGTGCTCATCTAAGTGCTTTTAAGTCTCTTTTTCAACCTTAGAATTAGTTACATTCTAATACTTATGTTATTTCAATACAGTTTTCCATCAATATTCTGATAGATTATGGTCATTTTAAAAAGGCACTAAATGTTATGAGATTGTGATATCTTACCTACAGTTCTAAAAGGTAATTAAATTCCAGACATGAAATTTTCAACTAGTCAATTAAAGTAATATTTCCTTTCACCCTGAAACTAGTATGTGATGAGGCCAGGTACTTATTAACAAACCATTGCTTTTTACCCAGAGGGGGAAAACCATCTGGGACTAGGAAAGTGAATATAATTTTAAATGAATTCATTGCCTGTCTTTGAAAGAGATTCTCAGAACTTATCTGGCTCTATCAGCCTTCCTAGGTTTCTATCTAGTTCATTTATACCCTTTGTTTAAATCTCAGCTTAAAACCCTCCTGTGGGTCTCCCCAGTGACATTTGCTCCCCTTTGTATTTCTCAGTGTTGTCCCTATCACTATGTTTCATAAACCGTAACAATCGTAGCTGAGGTAGACTCTCCCTTGCCAACATCACCACTTACTACTACCTGTTTTTGTAAGTCATTATCAGATGCTCTAGATCCATAGATACCTGTCTAATCGGCTTCATTGTCAGCACAAACAGCTGAGACAGCTCCCCAGTGCCTTTGTGGCTCTAGGAGCTGAATCTAGTGCCATCCTAGCATCTCCGTACCATCAGCCATCTCAGACTAAGTAATATTTTGTGCCTCTTTAAATAGTCTAAGGATAGAATAATCGTGTCCCCCTAATCCCCAACACATTTGAGCCTTCTTTATGTTTAGCCATATCTCATCCTATATTTAAGCAATGTTTTTAGCCATATTTTTATTATAAAAATTTTTAAACAGCAAAGCTAAACAAATAGTGCAATGAACATATGCCCCCCCATCCAACAACCTATATCCAGCAATTAACATTTGCCATATTTGCTTTATCTATCATCTATCTATCATCTATCAGTCTATATCTTACTGAATCATTTGAAAATAAATTTCAGAGATAATGTTACTCCTAAATATTTCAGCATATGTATAGAAGAGGGGAATTTTCCTACATAACCATAATACTATTTAACACATAAGATAATTAGTAATAATTTATTAATCCACTGATATCTAATCAGTTTATCTAATCTACCAATCTATCTAATTTAACCAATTTCCCCAAAATACCCTTGCAACTGCTTTTTTAAACCAGGATTCAGTCAAAATTCACATATTTCATTTGGCATCACTAGTTTCTTTCAGTCTAAAACAATTCCCCAACATTATTTTTTTCATGATTTTGACTTTTTCATGAGATGAGGCAAATTGCCTTGTAAAATATCTCACACTCTACACCTGTCTGATTGTTTTCCTTTTGGATTTTTAACTTTTCCTTTACACTCTTTATTTCTTATAACTCTTAAGTTAGATCTAAAGTCTCGGTTATATTCAGGTTAAGCATTTTTTTTCAAGAATACTTTCTAGGTGATCCTGAGCACTTATATTGCATCACATCAGGAAGCATATGATGTCAGGTTTCCCATCTATTTGTTATGAAAAATTGATTACTTCTGAGTGGCTACCACCAGATCTCTCCATTGCTAAGATCTACTTTTCCCTTTGTAATTAGCAAGTAAATTGTGGGGCTGAATGCACTGTTGAAAACAACACCATGCATTTCCCAATGATATCTCTCATTTATCATTCTTTGACGATCCTATATGGGAACAGTCATTTCATTGGGATTGCAATAATTGTGGTTCTCTTACAATATTATTTTTTCTATATTTATTGGCTGTTCGTCTTCCATAATAAAGTGAGCATGGTAGTTGTGTACCAGGAACTATTGTAACATTGTATATCAACTATGCTCAGAAAAATTCTGTCTCTTTCCCTCTCTTGGGCCTCCCTGAGATACAATATTATTGAAATTAAGCCAATTAATAACCCTGATGGCCTTTAAGTATTTAAGCGAAAGGAAGAAACCTACATCTGACTTTAAATCAAAAGCTAGACATGATTAAACTTAGTGAGGAAAAATATGCCAAAAGCCAACATAGGTCAAAAACCAGGCCTCTTGCTTCAAACAGTTAGCCAAGTTGTGAATGCAAAGTTCTTAAAGAACATTTAAAGTACTACACCAGTGAATACATGAATGATAAGAAAGCAAAACAGCCTTATTGCTGATATGGAGAAAATCTTAGTGTTCTGGATAGAAGATCAAACCAGCCACAACATTCCCTCAAGCCAAAGCCTAACCCAGAGCAAGGCCTTAACTCCCCAATTTTATGAAAGCTGAGAGAGGTGAGGAAGCAAAGTTTGAAGCTAACAGAGAGGTTGGTTTATGGAGTTTAAGGAAAGAAGTTGTCTCTACAACATAAAAGTACAAGGTGAATAAGCAAGTGCTGATGTAAAAGCTGCAAGTTCTCCAGAAATCTAGCTAAGATAATTAATGAAGGTAGCTACACTAAACAATAGATTTTCAACATAGATGAAACAGCCTTTTATTGGGAACACGTGCCATCTAGGACTTTCATAGCTAGAGAGAAGTCAATGCCTGGCTTCAAAGCTTCAAAAGACAGGCTGACTCTCTTGTTAGGGGCTAATGCAGCTGTTGACTTTAAGTAGAAACCAATACTCATCTACTATTACAAAACTCCTAGAATCTTAAGAATTATGCTAACTCTATTCTCCCTCTCCTCTATCAGTGAAATAACAAGGCCAGGATGACAGCATATCTGTTTACAACACGGCTTGCTGAATATTTTAAGCCCACTGTTGAGACCTACTGCTCAGAAAAAGGGATGGCTTTCAAATTATTACTGCTCATTGATAATGCACTTGGTTACCCAAGAGTTCTGACAGAGTTGGGCGAGATTAATGTTGTTTTCATGCCTGTTAACACAACATCCATTCTGCAGCCCATGGATCAAGAAACAGTTTTGACTTTTAGGTCTTATTATTTAAGAAATACATTTTGTAAAGCTGTAGCTGCCATAAATAGAATTCCTCTGACGGATCTGTGCAGAGTAAATTAAAAAACCTTCTGCAAAGGATTCACCATCTAGATGCCTTTAAGAATATGCATGATTCATGGGAAGAGGTGAAAAAATCAGCATTAACAGAAGTTTGAAAGAAGTTAATTCCAACCCTTATGGATAACTTTGAGGGGTTCAAGGCTTTAGTGGAGGAAGTAACTACAGATGTGGCGGAAATAGCAAGAGAACTAGAATCAGAAGTGGTGCCTGAAGATGTAACTGAATTGCTGCAATTTCATGGTAAAACTTTAATGGATGAGGAGTTGCTTCTTATGGATGAGCAAAGAAAGTGGTTTCTTGAGATAAAATCTATTCCTTGTGATGATGTAGAGTTTGTTGAAATGACAACAAAAGATTTTAGCATATTACATAAACTTAGTTGATAAAGCAGTGGCAGGGTTTGAGAGGATTGACTCCAATTTTGAAAGTTTTGCTGTGGGTAAAAAAGGTTTTAAACAGCATTGCATGCTACACAGAAATTGTTCCTGGGTGAAAGGAAGAGTCAGTCAATGTGGCAAACTTCAGTGTTGTCTTATTTTAAGAAATTGTCACAGCCTGGTCAGTCAGCAGCCATCACCTACAGCAACCACCACTCTGGTCAGTCAGCAGCCATCAACATCAAAGCAAAACCCCCACCAGCAAGAAGATTATGACTCACTGAAAGCCCAGATAATGGTTTGCATTTTTCATCAATAGAGCTTGTTTGTTTTTGTTTGTTTGTTTTGAGAGAGAGAGTGTGAGAGGGGGGCAGAGGGAGAGAGAGAATGTTAAGCAGGCTCCATGCCCAGCATGGAGCTTGTCGCAGGGCTCCATCTCACGACACTGAGACCATGACCCTTATTCATGACCTGAGCTGAAATCAAGAGTCAGGGGCTTAACAGACTGAGCTACCCAGGTGCCCCATCAATTGAGTATTTTTTTAAAAAAGTTATGTACATAGTTTTTTAGACATAATGCTATTGCACACTTAATAGACCATAGTATAGGGCAAACATAAGTTTTATGCACACTGAGAAACCAAAAATTCATTTGAATTGCTTTCTTGCAATATTTGTTTTATTGCAGTGGTCTGGGATGAAATCCACAGTATCTCCAAGGTATGCCTGTACTGTGTCAAAGGTCACTTGAAATGATTTTTTCTCTGAATTATATCACTAATTTAAAATAGAGCTACATGTATTTATTTTGGTTTCTCTCCAATTTCAGGGTTTAACTTTTCCAGTTTTTTTAAATCTTGTAATATATTTGATATTTATGTAGTTCAAAATTTGAAAAATTATATAAAAAGAAAGATGTTCTTAATAAATTCTTGCTTCCTTCCATATACTCCTACTTCATTCTTCCCATTCATCTCTAGAGGTCACCATTTTTAAAAGTTTTAGTTTTGCAACACAACACACACACACTATTCTGCACCTTGTTTTTTCCACTTAACCATACATCCTGAACATTATTCCATATCAATACATAGAGATAGTCTTCATTTCCTTTAAGGTCTGCAGAGTACTTCATTGGGTGTATGTGTCATAGTTTATACCACCACCCCTGTGGATGAACATCTGAATTATTTTTAACCTTCTGATGTTACAAGAAAGCTTCAGTAAATAACCTTGTGCATGTGTTGTTTTGTATTTGTAGAGCTATATCTCTTTGGAGATTTCTGGAAGTGATGTTCTTAGGTCAAAGGAAAATGTGGAGATAATTTTGTTAGATATTGTTAACTTCTTTTTCAGAGGGGTTATGCTGTTTTGCACTCCCATTAGTAATGTATGCCTCATTGAGTTGTTTCCAGGGTTTGGATAAATGCCAATCTGATAGGTAAGAAATATCTCAGTGTAGTTTTAATTTGCATTTTTCTTATTATGAGTGAGATTAAGTATCCTTTCAGGTGCTCAAGAGCCTTTTGTCTCTTTTTATCAATTGTCTATGTCTTTTGTCCAATTTTCTATTAGGGTTTTGGACATTTCCTTCACTATTTTAAGATCTTTTTATATATTAGAACAGAGTAGTGATTCTCAACTGGAAATGATTTCCTTCCTTCTCTACTCCCCTCCCCCAAGATATTTGGCAATGTCTGGAAGCATGTTTGGTTGTTACACCTGAGGAAGGGGTACTATTGGCATCTACAAGGTAGAGTCCAAAGATGCGGCTAAACATTCTACAATGCACAGGACACCCCCACAATAAAGAATTATCTAGCCCCCAAATGTCAAAAGTGCTGAGATTGAGAAACACTGGGTTAGATCCTTGTGATATAAATTGCAAATATTTCCTCTTGATTTGTCCTCTGATTTTGCTTCTAATAGCATGTTTTGTCTTTTTTTAAGGAGTTTATTTTCTCATTCTTTTCTCTTTCTGCTTCTGTATTTTAAGTCAATAGTTAGAAAGACTTCCCCAACTCTCGGGTAATGATAGAATTCACTGTTTTCTTCTTGAACTTGTGTAATTTTATACTTTATATTTATGTAAAATTAATCTCGAGATAATATGTGAAGTAGGATTCAATTGTTCTTGCTTTTTTTAAAATGGCTATCAACTTGTACCAATACCATTTGTTCTAAAGATCATCCTTTTCTGCAGTGATTTGAGATGACAACTTTATCATATAGCCAATTTCCACGTATACCTGAGTCTATTTCTGGACTTTTCATTCGTTTCATTGTCCTGTCTACTCATGGAGCAATACTACACTGTTTTAATTAGAGGCTTTACAACGGAGGGAATATGAAGCAGAGGATTTTACAGATGACGGAAGAGTGGAAGAGCCAAACGGGGGGCAGTGAGGTGACCTAGAGACTAGCACAAGCAGGAAGACATTAGCGTCCCTAGGCTGAGACGGAAAAGGAGATGGTGGTGTTATCAGAGCCCTGGGGCCAACAAAACCAAGCATGTAGTAATGGAAACTTGGAAAAGAAATAGTCCTAATGGAGATGCTTCCCAAGGCAGAAAGAGAGGGAGAGAAATACTCCTGGCTTTTCCCTTCCTAACCTTTCCAGTCTCTCATAAGAGCTTCCCATTGGCTGTTCAAGGCCACCCAGAAACCAGCTGAATTGGAATTCCGGGAATGACAGCCCACAGGGATCTGCCTCATGTAATACAGAACAGAAGAGCAAATGCAGGTAAATCCAGGCCCAGCAATACTGGCTTTCTTAGTTCAGAAGCTACTTCTGTGGATATGTGAAAGATTTTTTTTCTCATCTGCTTTGTTTTTCCTTTATTGATTTTTCTGGTCATCTTTTGTTAATTTTTTGCTATTTTTTGTTTCAGTATGCCCCTTATTTTAAGCTTTTCTTTGTCCCCCTTTATAACCAAACCTTCAAGGAAGACCTGAACTATCCAGAGTGCCACCTTCTCCATCAGAAGTACCTGTTAGAGACCACTTCCAATCTTGTCCAAGTTCCTTTCTTCTAATGCCCCAGTATTCAGTACTCTGATCTACCAGATCTCAGGATTGTTCTGAATATTTCACTTAGAATTGAACACCTACCAAACTTAAATTCAGGGAGGTGTGGCTCTTGTCTCAGGCCCTTTGCCTTCAGGGTTCCCAAGCTTTGGAGTACCTTCTTCAAAAATTTTCTAAGGCCCTCGTCAGTGCCTTGGACTGACCAGGGCTGACAGTGCCTCACATTGCCATCCGGCCATGGCTCCCTGACCCCACACCAGGATCCATGTCAGCCCTGGTCCCCATTGCTTGCCTTTGAGGCACTCTATAACTCTCTACTCTGCACATGGAATCATCAGATGCCCCCAAGGAGCTCTGGAACTGACACATTCCAATCCCAGTACTAGAAGGGTGGCCTGGTGAGTAGACCATTGCTGCTGGTCACCACAGTATTTCTTTTGTGAGGTCACATGAAACTGATTCACCAAAATAGTGCTGACATGCTGATTTGGATGACTGTCACTCACATCAGACACAGGACAAGTTTCAGGCTTTAGCTACCAGCCATCTGTCACTCACCCTTGGGCATGAGCTGTGGGTCTGTGCATCAGCTATCACTGGTCTGTATCTGACCATTGTACTGCCTCCAGTCTGTAGCACTTGGGGGTAGGAGGGACTGCAGGAGGCATCCTTGATCCTAGGTGGTTCCAACCCCTCATACCCAGGATGCTTACCCCAACTCTGCAGGCTCCATGCCACATGTCAGGTAGTCCTCTAGGGTTGGCCATGCTGCTCTCCCCCAAGACCTTTCCAGATTTCCATGGGCCCTTCTGACCAATGTTCTCCAGTTGATGCAGTGATGTTCTCTTCAGGGGCAAGTCTGCGCCATGCTGAGTGAAGGATGGACATTCCTTTTGCACAAATAGAACTTTTCGTCTCACACTGTCCATAGGCCTCTTGCCGGTCTTCCCCACTGGTGGCAGTTTGTGGAAGGTGAGAATATAGACAATATTGAAAGTAATACAAATTTAAGGAATGCAGTGATGTTAGCCTAAACAGTTCAAGAGAAGCATTGTTGGAAGATACATTGAGTTTATGCTATAAAATTGCAGTCAGTAAGTTTAATATGACTGGAGAACAAACTATCATTCTTATTTTCTGGAATACTCTGGGAATAGCTTGTATTCATAGTCATCATCAATGAAGGACAATAACAACTTTGAGAGAGTCACTGGAGTCAGAATTCACAGGTAGCATGATAAATGATGCAGTGTAATGAGTAATGGTGTAACCCACATCAAGTAAATGGTATTAGAACTGCATGTGCAAAAGGATATGTGTTGTTTACATATACACAGGCTCTAAAGAGCCATTAACAGTAACAAGCATATTGTTACCTTTTCTCATGGTGGGAGATATGAAATTGGCTAGGAATGGCACATATAGCAATAAAGAATATGAAGAAATGGTTCCTGGATCTGAACAGGAAACGTTCACAGGTAGTGTCCAGACCCTTCATGTGCACTGATTGTACAATAAACAAGGATTAAGTACCTCTTCTCTATCCATCATTCTAAATCTTCATTGATAAATCACTGTACTTTACATGGATCCATGCATTTTGTAATACATTTAAATTGAATGCTTTATATAGACAGGAGTTTTCAAGTCCAAAACATTTGCCTGGGATCTTACATACCTTGTGAATGATTCTGGTTGGACCTTCTTTTGGGGGAAATGCTTGTTGGTCCCTTGTATTTTACTATTATGGGAAAGCTTTCTTACTTCCCTTTTGTATGTGAAAATTCCCACTTGGTTTCAGATGGTTATTTCTCTCACTTATATGTAAGTTGACTCTGTGTCCAAATCATGCTCTTGCATGAGTTATGGTGATTTTATTTACTCTCCTTGGTTTGATCTAAAAGATTTGTTGAGTAACAGTGGAGTGATTCAGTTAGGCAGCTTATATTATCCTTTGAGAATTGAAACTCAAGAGTTAATTCAGATTGTGTGAGGACTGGAACTTTTATAATTTTGGAGATCCTCTTTAAGAAGAAAAATATATAAGGAACTTGGCATAGGGCTCTGGCAGGTTTGGGTATAAGTCAGAGGCTCTGAAGCTTAAGCATCATGAGCTTCACAGTAAATCTGCCTTTGCTGGAATGACAATTTTTTTAAATTCTCAATCAGTTCAAAATGTTGTTTATCTCTTTGAAATTTCATCTTGTTAAATTTCTACCTCTTGAAATCCTGTATCTGTTATACACTATAATATTTATTCCTCTTGGTTTCATATCATTTGTAAACTAGCGTTCCATCTGCGATTTCATCTAAGTCACTGTAAAATAATGTCAGTTGAAGGTTTTACTAAATAAATTTTACTGAAATATTTGTTACCAAGGGAAAGAATTTCTTCCTTTTTTTCTACACAGTTTTTATTTTCTCCTTTAACGTTGACCTTCCTATCCTACTATACTCATCTTTTTTACTAAAAGTAGAAATGGGAAGTCTGCTAAAGATGTATTTATAAGCAAATTAAAGGAATGTGTCTTTTATCTGCAATGGCCATAGGGAGGGGAGGGGAAAATTCACTTAATCTTACAATCTTATAAAATATTTGGTGATTTGGTGATTTCAGAGGAGATTTGTAACAGTTTTCCAGGTCCTAATAATTCTGACATTATTGAAATGTACAATTTGACTCTAGTGGGATCATAATTATTTAATCTGAGATCAACTTAACTTTGGGCATGTATCTCACAATTCCCTTAATTTAAAAATCAAATAAGCGTAAAATAACAAAGACATCTTAAGAGTTCATTATTTTCATACTCTTAGGCCCCTACTGAGATAAAATGTATCTTTTAGAGGTTATTGAACTCTTTAGAGGATAAATTATATAAATTAACAGATAAATTGATTGACTCTATTAAGGTATGTGACTATAAAAATTATCTGAAGCCTGGTAGATAAAATACATATTTGGCAATAAACTTGCAAGAACTTTATAGAAGATATTTTCATAAATATGTGATATAATGTGTTAGCAGACCTTAGATGGGGGAAACCCTTATGTTCTTGTTTATTTCTGCTTCTAATTGCCTGTGTAATTTTGGATATGATATTTAGTAGTTCTGAATTTTAGGCTTATGACCTTAAAGGACATTTTTATTTCTTCCATTCATTAGGATGTACTTTAACGTGAAGAGTTTGAATTCTGAAATTATATTTCCTGCTCTGCAGCCACTTACCTTGAGCAAAGTATTTTATGTCTCTAAGCTTCAGTTGCCTTATCTGTGAAGTAAGGATCTACTTCATAGATATTTTTTGTGCAGATTAGACGAGATAATATATGTATTTAGCAGAGAAACTGGCAAATAATTGAAGATCATCCAATGTTGCCAATTTTAAGGTTTTGTTATGTCACGTTATTTCCTAGGCATAGATAAAATTGCTAAGGCTATAACTGCCATAAAATGTTCTCTACTTTTGAATATGCTAATAGATTTTAGCAATATGCCATTTCATTTCACTGAACTATATAGTCAATATCTGTGATGCTTTAGGATATTGTCTACAGTGATGTTGAATATTAGGATTTTCCTTATAATTATTTCAGATTTATAACATTCTTAGAAAATGTCTAATTATTATCTTCCCTACATAGTGTGTGTTTTGTTTCACCTTTTTTCCCCCTGGCATTTGCAATTTATATAGAAGCTTTCATGTATTGACATAGGTACTTAGTCATCTCCTTGGTTACATATGCAAATATAAAGGAAATGTGAAGATAAAATATAGAACACACAATTTAAAATTAATTTTATTGAAATTAAGTAAAGTCAAATGCTTAACATTTCTCTTGCTTGCAATGCTGTTATAAAGAATAAATAGATCACCAATTATCACAAAGATTATATAATTTTAGAGGTTTTAATAATGAACTTCATCCAATTGATTAGAAAACACCATATATTCAAATTTGACCATTCAGACAGACAAATTTCACTAAACTATATTAAAGCTAATTTGCCAACCAAATCATATTGACCGTATATTGGTAACAGTGCTAGATTATTGATCCCAAACTTTCCATTTGTACCATTAACGCTTAAATTTTTAAACACTTAATTCTAAGAAATAGTTTCCGATACATCTCTTAACTTTCTTACAAGTATACCTTCCTTCCCTTCTTTCATATGTCTTATTTTAGCTGATACAGTACAATGCCAGGCATCAAGGAAGGAACAAAAGCCCTGATAATAAGGAGTTGCTTAATAAAATGTTAGGAATGAGACTTTCAAAAATAGTTTCTTTTTATTAGGTTAATAAAAAGTACACTTAGTACTTGATTAGTCAGCTTTTGCTGTGACAACAAACCATAAAATCTTGTCTTAAAACAATGAAGATTTATTTCTTGCTCTCAGGTTTACAAGTTGGCTGGATTCATTGGGCAAGGCTAGGTTCAGATGGGTTTGGGTCAGTTGTTCGATTCCATGTGTCTTTTGACTCAGGGACCTAGGCTCAAGAAGCAACCACTGTTTGGGACATGGTTGGCTTATAGCAGAGGGCATATTCTTAAGAGAATGAAGAGAGGCATGTAGTGCTTCTTAAAGCCTCTCCTTGGATCACTAGAGTGGCCCTTCCAACACACCCCATGGGTCAAAGCAAGTCACATGGATGAGCCCAAAGTCAGTGGTGCAGAGAATTATGCTTTGTCCACAGGGTAGCTATGCTGAAGGGGGAGATAATTGTGAACAAATAATGCAATCTTCTATAGTACCTATATTATTTCATGTAAGACATTTTGTCTAGATTCAAACTTGAATCATTAGGTCTTTTTATGTGTAAGGTAGGGCATAGAATTTTAACATTTTGGAAGTGAAGGGACTTGAAGAGTATAATCCTATTGCTTCATTTCATAGATAAAATAGTTGACCTGGAGATGTTAAAAGACTTTTGTCCATGATTAGATTCTGTTCATGATAAAGATGGATGTGAAACCCAGCTTACCATTATTCACAGTTAATGCATTATGCTGCCAGTTGGTTAATTATTTAGTCTAGACCTAAGTACTCTTGGAGAAGTGAAAAAGAGTGAAAATTCAAATTCAGAATAGAAAAGCTAAGAGTTTACCAGAGTTCTCTTCTCAGGCTAGCAAGATTTAATAATTCAATTTCAGTTCTGCTAAAATTAATTGACCACTTAGAGTGAGCTGGATTATGCACAAAGCTATACAAGTCAAAAAATATAATAAAACACTAATACTTCAAAACTACTGGAAGAAGAGAAAGATAAGACAGGATAAAGTACAATTGATATTTATATGACTATCGGGGTTATAAAATAAAAAATAATTAAAAGTTGTTTACACTAAGATTAACTATTCTGCTTGAAATAAATACATAAAAAGCAGAGTCTATTAAATCTTGACTGATACCTGAAGAATTAATTTTCTTTGGGAACATTTGGTCAGAGTGGTAAAAACACCATGTTGTACATTCCCGTTACATAAAATGAGTGTTACCTCTGTAGAAGCAAACAATTTTCAAAGGTACTAGAAAATTGATTATATATAAGGAAAAGATTCATTTACAAATCTTTTTAATCTCTATTTTAATAGTAAGAAGCCGTTTTCATAGCCTCAGAATTTCTATAGCAATAATAATCATATCATTCTGATTGGCTTAATTTTCATGCTCCTGGCACACTTGATTACAAATATTTTTTCCATCTTGTAAAAAATTATTATCTGTGATTTCACACAAGTCACATGGGAAGCAAGCAATAGACCCTGGAGAATAGTGAGGAGTGCTAGATTGCCTACCTGAATAGTGCTCTAGGTCAAGTACAGCAAGAGAAAGGTACAGAAAGGGGAGCAAGCATGTAGATGCCATACATAGAAGTAGTAGAGGAGTTCACTCCAAGTGCCTGAATTGTAGAGGGAATAGATAAAGTTGGATAACAGAGGGATATTTCATTCTTACCCTCCAAAATAAAATAAGAAACTGGATCATCAAAGCATCTTGAATGAATGAATGGATGAATATATTTAAGAAAAGTTTTTAAAAGAACAGAGGAGTGGAAAGATCAGCTTCATTTTACTAATGTTGACATTTTGGCAGGCTAATTCCTCTTCACACTTTACACCCTTTTGATTTTAGTTCTAATTTCATTTCTTTGGTAAACTTTTCTTTCTCCCCCAAGTCTGGACCAGTGGCTGCTCATAGCACCCTATACTTGCCCTTTATGGTATAATTGCCCACTTGTTTGTCTAGTCTCATACCTACATTCTTTTCACTCCATGGGGAAGAGACCATGTCAATTTTATCAGCTATTTTATTTATGGCATTTTGCACAATTCCTAGCTACATATAAGGTATCCCAATGCATTTGCTGAATGAATGAAGTGTTATAGAGTGGAACTCTGCATGTGTGTGTGTGCACACATGTGCACACACTGGGTGGGGCACAAATGCATACAAACATGAATGATGGGAGTTAGGGAATTTCCTACAAGATATTAGAATGAATCAAACTTATCACATTAAAAACTATGGTAGTAGTAGAGTCTAGAAATCTGTGGAATTTAATAGAATTCAAAAATCCTACTAAATATAAAAATATAATGAATTAAACTTACCACTTTGAAAATTATGGTACCAGTAGATTGTAGAAATCCATGACACTTAACAGATAGACTCCAAAGACCTTATTAAATATAAAACATGATATTTTATAAGGAAAATGTCAACATGCCATGAGAAGGATGAATTACTATACAAATAATATTCAGAATAGTCACAAGGTAAAGGATCAAAATTGTATTGGCTCAAAGATTTATGTTCAAAACAACATTGAATAAAGTGTAGATGATGTTTTTGACTTTTACATGGGGAAGAATTTCTCATAACAAAAGCAGTGGAGTTGATCACAAATAAAATGATCAATATGTTAACGACTACAAAAACAAGATCATCTGAATGCCACAAAGCATCATATGAAAGTAAAGAGGCAATTGTTTACACTACAAAAAATTTTAACAAATGGTTACTATCTTAATAAAAGGAGTTCTTAAAAATCGTAAGAATAAATACCCATATATCAGTAGGAAATTAGATTTAAAAAATAGACAATTCAAAGATATAGTCAATTGGACAAATATATTCCACTTCACTAGTAATTAAATAATTAATAAATACAAATTAACATAGGAATATAATATAACATTTAAAATTAGAGGGGTGCCTGGATGGCTCAGTTGGTTAACAGTCTGCCCTTGGCTCAGGTCAGGATCCTGGAGTCCCAGCATGGAGCCCCACATCAGGCTCCCTGCTCAGCAGGAAGTCTGCTTCTCCCTCTCCCCTGCTCATGTTCTCTCTCTCTCACTTTCTCTCTCACTCTCTCTAATAAATAAATAAAATCTTTAAATAAATAAATACAATCAGAACAATTTTTAAATTATAATAATGCTACAAGATGAAACCAAAGAGGGAAACAAATCATAAGAGACTCTTAATCTCAGGAAACAAATTGAGGGTTGCTGGAGTAGAGGGGGGTGGGAGGGATGGAGGGGCTGGGCAGTGGACATAGGGAAGGGTTTGTGCTATGGTGAGCGCTGTGAATTGTGTAAGACTGATGAATCACAGACCTGTACCCCTGAAACAAATTATACATTATATGTTAATAAAAAGAAAAATAAATAAATAAATTATAAGAATGCTGATAACAGAGCAGGCTAAGGATTGTATTCTTGTCATGTACTGCAGTTGGAATAGGAATTGATACTTTTCTGTAATATAATTTAGCAAGTGTCAAGATCCTTAAAAATGTTCATACCCTTTGAACTAGCAATTCCACTTTTAGGAATTCATTCTATCATAACCTAAGATGAGGTTCATAAATGGAAAGTTTTTTTAAATGTAATTTCTTAGATAAGTTTTTTTTTTTTTAAATTCCAATATGGATGGGACACTATGTTAGATGTTGGGGATATAATGGTAAACAAAACAAAGCACTTGCATCTCAGGGGACATCCAGACACATGATAAGTATAACAGCTAATATTTAAATAGGTTAAGTTAATAAATAGTTAAATAGGGACTGTTGTAGGTGCCTTTAATATAGTAATTATTTTATCTTCCCAACAACCTGATAAACAGGTACTATTATAATCCTCCTGAAGACAGAGGGGTTAAGTGATTTTTTTCAAGGTCACTCTGCTCATGTTGGAGATGGGATTTAAGCCCAGGAATGTCATTAAACCCACACTGTTAACCACTATGCAGGGACGGATATAATGCAGAGTCCATTATTTAAAATGCCACAAAGTTATCCAACAATAGAAAAAAAGTTAAAGAAATTAATCTATATTTAAATAACATAACTTTATTCAGTCATGGTAAAAAATGACTTTCCAAAATCTTTTAGTGACAGGAGAAATATTTAAAATATAATATTAAATAAAGTTGGATACAAATCAACATAGATACAATGAATCCAATTTTATTATTAAGAAGTATTATACATAGATGTAGGTATTATACATATTTATATGTTCATAAGTAACATTTCTGTATACATATTCATTTAACATTTGTTTTCCACACTAGATTCTGAGTTGATAAGATTAGGTGCTTTTTGGTTGGTTAACCACTGTATACCTAACAATTACCACTGTGCCTGGAACTAATAAATAATAAATAAATTTTAACTGAATGAATGAATGGCAACAAAAAAAAAAGCCTAAAAGAATATCCATCTTAAAATGCTAGCAGTAATTCTTTCTAAATTCTGAAATTGTGGGTTATTATATTTTTCTTTTTTATACTTAGTATAAGTTTACAAATTAGTATAAATTTAGTATAAAATAAAAACTGGTGAACATGTATAGATTTAACTGATTTAGGTTTTTAGAGCAAAACATGTTCTAAAGGGAACTTGTATTTAAACAGAATTAACAACCATCAGTCTTAGATGGCTTAGGCCTCAATCTTCTAGAAGATAGGAGATTGAACTAGATGATCCTCTGAGATTTTTGTTAGGTACATGTTGCCTGGTATGCCAGGCATTAATTTATCATCTCTTAGCTGCAAATTTATATCCCATTGCCTGCTCTGCAAAAATGGAGATAAGCCCTTTAAATATTTTTTTCTTTGCCAGCATGCACAATGTTAAGCTTTGTCTGTTGAGGATACTGGAGACAGATAATAGGAGAAAGGGGAGTTCTGGTTTTACAGTGCTTGCTGAGCAGGCTCCTGCAGTGTGATGATGCTCCAGCATTAGGCTCCTGCAGTGCATGGTAGTCAGCAGCACCCAAAAGCCTAGAGTTTATTCCAGCACCTACCTTGGGCAGTTTCACCAAGATACCTTCCTATGAACAGTTTTGCCTGGCATCCTAGAGAGCAGATTTCCAACAAGTGCTGAAGCATAGATCTTCAGCAACTTACTCTGGCATGGCACCCTATTCAATGCCTGTTACTCAGTGAGCCATGGCTGTGTCCTTCCTGACTGGTCTGGATCAGCCTTGGGTATGGGGGGCATCTTCCTTGGGTATTCCATCTCAGCCCTAGATTAATGGCTGCTCCTTATATCTGCTATTCCTATATTCTTTAGAGTTCCCTTACTCTTTACTAGCCAGTCCTTCAATGTGCCAATCTCCTGTTACAGTTCTTTATGTATTAAACTTTTCCTGTGTAATTTCTGCCTCCTGATTGGACCATGACTGATACACCTGCATTTTGTGAATTTTGATAATCTTATTATAATTTTCATTCTCCTCTCTTCACTAAAAAATAGGTAAAGGATATCAATAAAATATTGCAAGGGGTATATTTATTACAGATGTAAAGAACCATAATTATTCAAATATAGAAAAGGAGATATAAAGAAGTCTCCTCAAAGTATATAAAATTCCAAATGAGCCAGTACATGTTGAAGCTGGGTAAATATCTCTTAAGCAGGGAAGGAGGAAATATAAGGTATTAAAGAAAATATTCCCTTCTGCAATGATAAACAGCATGAAAGCAGAGCTATTAGCAAACAAGGTATTAAAGGGAAGAAACTATCAGAAGACAAAATGATATATGCAAATAAGAAAATCTGAATCTCCATATAAAGGCCACCAAATCAGAATGCCAAGCAAACAAAAGTGAGCTCCTTTTTTTGGGGCAGTGGTGCTTATCTAATTCTGAATATGATTCTCTCAAATTAGTATTGCTCACTTTTTATTTAGAAGACAACTAAAAAAGAACAGAATGAACCTGAACTTCCATTCAGGAATAAATTTGCCACAGGAGAAATAAATAAAATTGCAAATGCAGATCTGATGTAATTATTGAAATAAATTACACAGAGAAATTTGCATAAAAACTAAGGAAATAATTCTAGCACTATCCTAATCTGTGGTTACCAATTATGAAACCTGAAAGACATTTACCTTATTTCAGGGGAGTTATGTGATAATGTAGAAATTCCACTGGATTAGGCCTCATATGGCCTGGGTTTAAAATTGGGATTCAAAGAAATGATTATTTACAAAGATTTTGAGATAAAATATTTATCAGTTAAAGGAAATATATGTGAAACAGTTAACATGTTACATTGCATGAAATGTGCACACAATAATATTAAATATCATACTATTGGCTACTAATGGTAATAGAGCCAAAGATCATATTGACCTTTTATTGGCATCACACATTATTATTTATTTGTTCAAAAGCCTTTGAGGTTTTTTCTATACAGAAACTACTATACTAGGAGTGGTGAATGATTTGCAAATATTGGACCATGCTTGCATCCTGTAACAGATCCCTCTTGATCATGGTGAATGATTTTTCTAATGTACTGTTGACTTCAATTTGCTAGTATTTTGTTGGGGACTTTTGCATCTATGCTCATAAGGGATATTGGTCTGTAGTTCTCCTTTTTAGTGGAGTCTTTATCTGGTTTCCCCCCAACTTCTTAATTCTCTATCCCAGGTTGTTTGAATCATACACTTATTTTTCATTCAATCTGAAGCCAACAAAAACACAAGTTCTTAGGTATTTTTCTGTCAACTGTTGTTATCTCACAGGTCCCCTGTCTCCTACTTGTGTAATTAACTTTGTAACCAAAATACACTGAATAATCTTATCCATGTTAATATTATGGGCATTTGGCCCAGTGATCCAGGACTTCAGGCCATTTTGGCATTTGTTGCATTAGCTCTCCTTCCCAATGTCATGCCAACCATGAATTTGATAAGCATTTCTTTTGAGAATTCATCCAGATTAGAGATGAGTAGTTCCTATTTGATAAGGACCTATTATATGCCAGACACTATACATATATTACCTTACTTAATGTTCACCACGAAGAAATAATGAGGCTCAGAGAGGTTTGACATCACATAGAAAGAAACAGAGACAAACTTTGAATGTAGATCTTTGATTTTGAAGCACATGCTTTCACTGTTATATTTATGTTTCATAGTACATAAGAAATCACATGAGAAACATATGTTTCCTAGGCTTTACCCAAGAGTGTCTGATTCATTAGGTCTTGAGTAGAACCCAGGAATCTACATTAGAGAATTACTGTATTACTTCATGATATTGCTAATGAACAGGAAAGGGTCTGTGGCTCACATCAGACCCCTGTGGTATAGTCCTAAAGATTTCCTTCCTGGCTGTTTAGATCCATTTATTAATACACTCCTGATGGAGTACATCACATTTTGCTATTATATAACTTATATTTACTATTTAGTTCATAAGACTTTGAGGATACTTCTTTTATCTTGCATGAAGCAGAGGAGAAACCCATGTGTCAATAAGGAGCTTAGCTGAAATCAAGATAATTTACATAAACATAAATTCATCCTTTCATTGGACTATAATCATAGTAACCTCAACAGAAAAGGAAATTATTTTGGTATTCAACTAGTGGTGTCCTAGTTGATGGATGCCTGAAGTGGTATGATTACACAGAAAGAAGAGCAGGCTCTGATAAGGAAAATGAGAGTACATTATAGACAGATGCCATCCTTTCCCAGTTCCTTTGAGAGCTGGCCCTGGGAGCTAAGGAAGAAAGCAGCAGACTAGTGTCATCAAGGGACTGTTCTATGGAGGAAATGGTTGGGACTAGAGCTGAAACCTTAAGGAATAGGCAGGTCCTGGCATAAGGATGGAGGATGTAGCAAGAAAAGCGAAGGGAAAGAACAATGATAACATCCAGGAATTGATATGCTGAATGAAGGAGATCAAAAGGAAACTAGGCTGACCAGAGTTATGGTTTATGCTCTGGAATCCTGGGAGAGAAGATGAAATTGGGCCAGAATGTAGAAAGCCTTAAAAGCACAATAGAAGAGATTACATTTAATTTTATATGGCCAGAGGGACTCATAGGTTCTCAAGTATGAAGTGACATGAGAAAGCAGTGTAATATAAGGTGATAATAGTAACAGTCACTACCATTTACTGTGTGCCTACCATATGCCAGGATTTTTATAGGCAGTGCATGCATTTACTCTCCATAAATTTATGAGACTGGTATTATCTCAATTTTGCAGATAAGGAAACAGACTTAAGGGAGATTGATTCATCTGAGTTCACAGTAAAACGGAGTGAAATCAGCACTTCACCCGTATATATCTGACTCTAAAGACTATATCACTCTGTGCTGCCTCTAATGAGATTAGTCTGATGTCCTTGTAAGATTTATACTGGCGGGGGTGCGGGGTGGGAACAAAGATTCCAGTTAAGACAAGGTAACCTAGGCTTGGGTAGTGTGATTCATTTTGTATACATTGGGCTTGCGACCAATGTTTGGGAGTGGGAGTCAATTTAAAATTGAATTATAATAGAAAGCAAATTACAGGGTCAAACTTACCCTTCATATGATGTATCAGAAAGTAAGTTTTTAAGAATTATTGGGAATCTTTTGCTATAGCTATAATACTCTATAAATTATTTAGAAAGAAATCTAGATTCTTAAGAGAAATAGCCTTCATGTACATCAGGAAAAGTTTAGGGGACCAATATACAAAAAAAAAAAATTGCCATTGATAGTTGAGGAACTCAATCTCTAGGTGCTTAATCTTTTAAGTGAATAATTAATGGACTTGTGAGATCTCTCTAAGGTTGTTATAGTGTGATTTTTTATTTCTAGATGAATCTTTTGCCTGATGGGAGTGGCATCTCAAGATATCTTGATTTTTTTTTTTAAGATTTTATCTATTTACTTGACAGAGAGAGAGAGAGAGACAGTGAGAGAAGGAACACAAGCAGGGGGAGTGGGAGAGGGAAAAGCAGGCTTCCCGCTGAGCAGGGAGGCCAACCTGGGGCTTGATCCCAGGACCCTGGGATCATGACCTGAGCCGAAGGCAGATGCTTAACAAATGAGCCACCCAGGCACCCCAGGATATCTTGAGTTCTTGATAATTTATCCTTTTATATTACATGTAACACAGATTGTAGGAGATAATGGAAATAAAAAAGTGAGTCTCATCACATTCATTAAAGACAAAGCAGAATTATTAGTGACTGCAAGAAAGTACTTATGGTAGGACTCAGTCTATGTGGTTTTCTGAAGTCTTTCAGTATTTCACAATCTGGGTAAAGATTTTCTCCTTTCAGATATTCACCAGAATGTTTGATATTTATTTCATTCTTATTTATGCTTTTGTTTTAAGCAATACTTCTCATGACTTCATGAAGCCATTTCCACCCAGTGATTAAGACAGGTGTGAAGTAATTTAAAAGCAAGCATGAACTAATTTTATGAAGGTTATCCATACACAAAAAGAAATTTCACAAAGCACATTTTTCTGACCTAACCTGGGTACTAACTGTAGCATTTGGTTCAGCTCTGCAGGTAATGCCAGTTGTTTTTTAAAAAGGTCTGCATACCCTTTTAAAGGATTTGCGTTTTTGGATCAGAATGAAAAGAGACCCACTTCCTTTCTTCCCTTATATGTTCTTCCTCATCCCCACTGTAGGAACCCACAGACACTATTTTCACTAACTCTCTGTACAACCTGGGTCAAGTGATTTAACCTTTTTAAAGGTCACTTTCCTCCTCTTTAAAATGAAAGAGTTGAGCTAAAATGCTATCTCTTTAAAGTCTTTTTTACTCTTCAAGTTCCATGATTCCTTCTGACACTTTGGAATCTTTATATTCTTCTGTTCCCTTTATATATATTTAGCAACTTGAACCTCTAACTGCACTAACATCACTTTCCATTGTTCCACCAAGCTATTTCTTGCATTACAACCCACTTGCTAAACTGTTTTGTCTCCCTTCCAATTAATATGACCTCTTCTAAAAGAAGTAGCCTACATTTCCTCCTGTTAACAAGTGTCCAGCTTAGAGAAGGCTGGGGTTGAAGAAAGGAGTTATTCCTCAGGTCGCTAGATTTTACCCATCTGACTCTTTAGACTACTTTGTTGAGCCATTGACACAGTAACAATTTGATAATACCCCACCCAATGTTACTGGCCAGTACCTTTGAGAGAAGATGAATGAAGATCATCTTATCTGACATCTAAAAGTGGTTCCATTTTTAGATACCTCTAAAGTTATTAAAATTATTTGTTCTTAACACAGAAGTTTCCAGGTTGTCTTTTTCAGAATTGGAAAGGACATGGTCCATAGCCAACAAATGTCAAAATAAACAATTTTACCTTTTCTAAGAATTAGCTTAAATGCTTTTCTTCTTTTTAAGGCATTTGAAAACAGCAGTGATTACCATGAGAAAAGTGCTGCCTATTTAAGAGGTAATTATAAGGATATGAAATTGACAACAAAATTAGTGTTCTTAGTTGTTTTTTAAAATCATATTAGCACTTCCAGAGCAGACTAGATAAATCTCTTTTCTACTGCTTATAGCTAATTAAAATATTAATACTTTGGAATACAAAAATGTGATCATATGCAGATATTATTTTGTGCATAGAAAATCACCTCTAAGAAAATTAGATACAAAGGATACATAATTATGTGATTGTTGCCCAAATTAATCTTTAAAACCAGTGGTAGGTAAGAGTTTATTTTTTAGAAAGTTATACATCTTAAATACCTAGGGTTTAAGGAAAATAAAATATAAAACCACAAATTTTTTTTCTTTGCCAGAATCTAATGTTCATATAAAATTTCATTTATGGATCCAGTATTTATCATTTGAAACTTGTTTAACAAATTATACCTGCAATTCTTATAATTCCTATATTCCACAAACCTGAGAACCTCTTACCAAGTGACAGATAATGCTATAGGCAGTGAGAAGGCAGCTGAAAATACATGGTGTCTGCCCTCAAAACATTCACTTAAGAATGGAAAACAATTATGATACAAATTATGAGTGCTACAACAGAGGATGTCTTAGCTCAGGCTGCTATAAAAATATAAGCTGAGGGAGTTTATAAACATTTTTTTTTCTCACAGTGCTGTAGGCTGAGAAGTCCAAGGTCAAAATGCCAGCAGATTTGGTGTCTGGTGAGGATCCTTTTCCTGGTTCATAGATGGCAGTTTTGGTTTTTTTAAGATTTTATTTATTTATCTGAGAGAGAGAAAGAGAGAGCACGAGCAGGGGGAGGGGCAGGAGGGGAGGGAGAGGGAGAGAATCTCAAACTGACTCCATGCTGAGTGCAGAGCCAGACCAGAGCTCAATCCCATGACCTGAGATCATGACCTGAGCTGAAACCAAGAGTTGGAAACTCAACTGACCAAGCCACCGAGGCTCCCCTAGGTGGCAGTCTCTGTACTGTGTCCTCACATGGCAGAAGGGGTGAAGGAGCTCTCTGCGATCTTTATTATAAGGGCACTAATTTTACTCATGAAGATTCCACCCTCATGACTTAAACACCTCTCAAAGGCTCTACCTCCAAATATTGGGGGAATAGGTTTCAATATATGAATTTTGGGGAGACAAACATTTAGTTAATCCATAATAGGGGTATATGAGGTGTAGTGGGAATAAGTATGTTTGTCAGGAACAGGGAACTTTCTCAGATGCTATAAGTTAGGCCAAAAGGATAAGTGTGTCAACAGATAATATGGAGAAAGGAATTAAAAATAGCATGGGCAATAGCACACACACATATATGCATATAAAGTGTTTTGTGTAGCTGGGGCATTGAGTTCATAGGGAGAATGATGACAGTTGAGGCTAGTCAGGGAGACCAGATCAGGAATAGCTAATAATAATCATACGTTTGTCAGGGTAAATAATGGTAGGTGCTATAACAGTTCATAAATCCTAGTGGCTTAATACAACATAAGTTTATTTCTTGCACACACAATAGTTCGATTGAATATAAGGTGGATACCCTTCCATGTGGTGAGTCTGGGAACCTGGCTTGTTCTTCCTCCTGGTGCCATCAGCTTCCAGAAGTACCTGGTTAATAGTATCAAATGCTGCCTAGAGGTCAACCCCAAAAGACCTGGAAAATGCCCACTAGGTATGGCAACAAAGAGGTCCCTGGTGATACTTTCAGAGGCAGTTCCATTGGAACATAGGAGCAGAAGTCACAGTGCAGTTGAGGGATGCCAATAAACAGCAACTACTCTTTAAAAATCTTAGATGTGAAGGAAAAGAGAAAACAAGGATTATAGATCAAGGAAGACATATTTGAGGAGTTATTTTATTATTTGTTTTTGTCTATTTTTACCATAAGAGAGAATTGAACATGATTGTATGCTGAGACCTATGTTATTTTGAACTAGGTTAGAGGAAAAGGTTGCAGATGCTGAGAAGAGAGTGATAAAATTGAGTAAGTGAAATCCAGAATGGGCAGAAGGCAATGAGATTCAGAGGACAGATAAAGGGATTAACCTTACAACTAGAGGCCTTATGCTTTGTTCATTGACCTGGAAGAGAAGCAGATGAGAAAAGGAAGAGTAACTTTAAGGCTTTTTCATAAATGTCAAGGACACTGTTTGAGGTTCGAGTATATGTCTATGATAACAAACTTCAAATAATAGAGAAATAAACCATCCATTTTAAAGCAATTATGAATGAAGAGGAGAAGAAAGAAACTATCTGCTTCATTTTATTTAACTAAATTATTCTGTTAGTTTTACCATTTCACTTTCAGGTATTAGATAATTGGGTCCATTCCACTTTTCTTCTTGTAGAATCCACAGCATCCACAAAAATGATTAATTCTAAAGTGTTAAGGTGGACTATCAGTATATTCTAATAAGTTCAGGGCAGTTTACCACTCTAGCTTTACTTTTCCTTTTCTAAAAATGCAGAGATTTACTGACTCTTGTGGAATCATAGAATGTCAGTGTAAAAAGTAAACTTAGAAGGCTTCACAGATACCCCCTACTGGTACATGCACACATTCATTCATTCAGTGAACATTTAATGAGTTCCTGTCCTTTTAGACTTATCCCAAGTCAGTCTCTTCCTTATTGTCTATATTTCAGGCATACTGGCCTTCTTTCAATACCCTAACTAACCTCCTTTCAACCTCAAAGGTTTCTCATACTATATTTATTCCACGTGTTTACAGTACTCTCTGCCCCAACCTTTCCCTTACTCTGACTGATACCTACCCATCTTACAAGTCTCTATAATTCAAGCCATTTCCTTGGAGAAAACTTTTTTTTTCCTCATTAAAGTTTTGTTTTAATGGGTCTCAAAATTCTGTGACAGATTTTTGGTCAAGTTGTTTCCATTAAAAAGTACTGATTTTAAAAACTAATAACTTAAAACTGCCACACACACACACACACACACACACACACACACACACACACACACACACACACACACACAGACAAGTGGTCCACAAAACATTCTCCTTTCCTTCTGAAGGTTTTGTGATGCATTATCATTAACCAGTCCTTTACTATTAAACTTAAATGGCCAATTGACACAAACAGTTCTGAGACCATTCTTCCACCACTGATTAAGACTGGGGTGGCAGGTATTGGGGATAATATTCATTTAGCCTCTGAACTTTCTGGGCAGACTTGGTGACCTTGCCAGCTCCAGCTGCCTTCTTGTCCACTGCTTTGATGACACCCACAGCAACTGTCTGTCTCATGTCACGAACAGCAAAATGGCCCAGAGGAGGATAGTTAGAGAAGCTCTCAACACACATAGGCTTGCCAGGAACCATATCAACAATGGCAGCATCACCAGATTTCAGGAACTTGGGACCATCTTCCAGCTTTTTTCCAGAACGACGATCTATCTTCTCCTTCAGCTCGACAAACTTGCAAGCAATGTGAGCTGTGTGACAATCCAGCACAGGTGCATATCCAGCACTGATTTGGCCTGGATGGTTCAGGATAATCACCTGAGCCGTGAATCCAGCTGCTTCCATTGGTGGGTCATTTTTGCTGTCACCAGCCACATTGCCCCGATGAACATCTTTGACAGATACATTCTTGACATTGAAGCCCACATTGTCCCCAGGATGAGCCTCACTCAAAGCTTCCTGTGGCATTTCAACAGACTTTACTTCAGTTGTAACATTGACTGGAGAGCAAAGGTGACCACCATGCCAGGTTTAAGAATACCAATCTCCACTCGGCCCACAGGGACAGTACCAATAGCACCAATTTTGTAGACGTCCTGGAGAGGCAGACACAAGGGCTTGTCAGTTGGACGAGTTGGTGGCAGAATGCAATCCAGAGCTTCAAGCAGTGTGTTTCCACTGGCATTCCCATCTTTACAGGTGACTTTCCATCTCTTGAACCAAGGCATGTTAGCACTTGGCTCCAGTCTGTTGTCACCATTCCAACCAGAAATTGGCACAAATGCTACCATGTCAAGGTTGTAGCCAATTTTCTTAATGTAGGTGCTAACTTCCTTAACGATTTCCTCATATCTCTTCTGGCTGTGGAGTGGCTCAGTGGAATCCATTTTGTTAACACCAACAATTAGTTGTTTTACACCCAGTGTGTAAGCCAGAAGGGCACGCTCACGGGTCTGCCCATTCTTGGAGATACTGGCTTCAAAGTCACCAACACCAGCTGCAACAATCAGGACAGCACAGTCAGCCTGAGATGTGCCTATAATCATGTTTTTGATAAAGTCTCTGTGTCCTGGGGCATCAATGATGGTTACATAATACTTGCTGGTCTCGAATTTCCAAAGGGAGATATCAATGGTGATACCACATTCACGTTCAGCTTTCAGTTTATCCAAGACCCAGGCATACTTGAAGGAGCCCTTTCCCATCTCAACAGCCTCCTTCTCAAATTTTTCGATAGTTCTTTTGTTAATCCCACCACATTTTAGATCAGATGACCAGTAGATGACCACATCAGTAGTAGACTTGCCTGAATCTACGTGTCCAATGACGGCAATGTTGATGTGAGTCTTTTCCTTTCCCATTTTGGTTTAGGTTGAGTGGTGGTTTTCATGACACCTGTGTTCTGGTGGCAAACCCATTGCAAAAAAGTAGAGAAAATTTTCTTTGTCTGACTTCCAAATTTAGCTTAAATTCCCCCATTTAAACATTCTCTTATTTTCACATATCTTTCTGCCATATTATGTGTAATTTAAGTTGTGTTTAATTACTGTGTAATTTTTTATCTAATGACTCTGTCCTACTAAACACTCTTCCTAAGTTCAGGAATCATACCTGTTTTGCTCACCCCATGTTCCTAAATCCCTAGAAGAGTGCCTAGAACATAGTAGCTATTCAATAAGAAGTTGTTGAATGACTGAAGGAATAATGACACCCAGTGTTTGACTCTGAAAAATACTGAGTCAGAAAGAATCCTTGTTCCTCAGAAACTCATACCCTATTAGGGAAGAAGTCATGTAAACATGTAATTATTAAACATCATAGTGGCTAGGAAAGCATATGTTGGATCAGAATGCTGAAGTTGAAAACTCCTGGCCTTCCTTCCATACAAACTGTTTATCATTAAGCAAAGAACATAATCTACCTAAGGCCCAATTTCCTCATCTATAAAATGGGGGAAATTATAGTAGCAATCTGTGGCAGATAGTGCAGTTGGCTTTACTCCTTACCAATTCCAGTTCCATTATATCTTACCTTCCTACCATAGAGCCTGAAAAACCCAAAACATAAAAACTTCATTTCTAGATTTCCTTGAAGAAAAGTTTCACTTGGAACTTGGGTCCACAGAGAAAGTTAGAGGCAGAAGGGAGCTGAGAAGGTGGTGGCCACATGTGACAAGTGTGGTGGTAGAGACATATGGTTCTTCTGGGACAGTTCCAGTGGAATGTCTTAAATCTAGGTTAGGTACTGATCCTCATGGGTGCCACCAATGAGCAGGTCTTCCAGGATGGCCAAGTAGTGTGAACAGCAGGTATTTCTTCTGTTGGCTTTAACCCTAGGTGACTTGTTTCTGATTGTGAAACTCCAAGCTTGATTCTCTAGCCCCACAAAGATTCTAGGAGTTACTTAATTCCTACAATAAATTCATTTCTGCTTCAAATAGCTAAATGGGATTTTGTAGTCTACAACAATGAAATCTGGAAGATCTAGTCAAACTAATAGTTTGTTGAAAAGGTTAAATATAAATGGAAGCTTTGTCCCTGGAATCTGAATGTACAGAATCAAACTAAGACAACCAATACTACATTAATACTACTTTCTCTGATTTGGTATCAATACCCTTTCCCAAATTCCTTGAGGAGTGAGTTTTCTTGATTGGTTACATGTATATATGGGTGTAGGTAAAATTTGACAAGCGCTTAATTAAGTTGCTACTTTAAAAATATAAATATAGATAGAAATAAATCTGGAAGAATATACAGCTTAGTTGTGTTATTTTTTCTTCATATTCATCCATATTTTATGATTTCTCAGAAACAAACACATATTACTTACATATCTTTAAAAAGACAAGTCTTTTAGTTATTAATCTGTCTACATTTGTATTGTCCTTTCATTTTTTAAAAAAAGTTCTCTAGAAATGCCTGGGTGGCTCAGTCATTGGGCATCTGCCTTCAGCTCAGGTCATGATCCTGGGGTCCTGGGATCGAGCCCCACATCGGGCTCTCTGCTCAGTGGGAAGCCTGCTTCTCCCTCTCCCACACCCCCTGCTTGTGTTCTCTCTCTTGCTATCTCTCTGTCGAATTAAATAGGTGAAGTCTTTAAAACAAAACAAAACAAAAAGTTCTCTATATGGTCAACTAATCATCAACAAAACAGGAAAGAATATCTAATGGAAAAAAGTCTCTTCATCAAATGGTGTTGGGAAAACTGGACAGCAACATGCAAAATAATGAAACTGGGCCACTTTCTTACACCATACACAAAAATAAATTCACAATGGATGAAAGACCTAAATGTGAAAGAGGAAACCATCAAAATCCTAGGGGAGAACACAGGCAGAAACCTCTTTGACCTCAGCCATAGCAACTTCTTATTAACCACATTGCCAGAGACAAGGGAAACAAAAGCAAAAATGAACTATTGGGACTTCATCAAGAGGAAAAGCTTCTGCATAGGAAAGGAAACAATAAAACTAAAAGCAGCCTATGGAATAGGAAAAGATATTTACAAATTACATATCTGATAAAGGGTTAGTATTGAAAATCTGTGAAGAACTTACCAAACTCAACACCCAAAAAACAAATAATCCAGTCAAGAAATGGGCATAAGACATGAATAGACACTTTACCAAAGAAGACAAACAGATGGCTAACAGACACATGAAAAGATGCTCAACATCACTCAACATCAGGGACATACAAATCAAAACCATGGTGAGATACCACCTCACACCTGTTGGAATGGCTAAAATTAACAACACAGGGAAGAAGAGATGTTGGCAAGGATGTAGAGTAAGGGGAACCCTCTTGCACCGTTGGGAATGCAAACTGGTGCAGCCACTCTGAAGAACATTTTGGAGGTTCCTCAAAAAGCTAAAAATAGAACACCCTATAATCCAGCAATTGCACTACTAGATATTTACCCAAAGGATACAAAAATACAGATTCAAAGGGGTACACGCACCCTGATGTTTATAGCAGCATTATCAACAATAGCCAAACTATGGAGAGAACCCAAATGTCCATGAGTGGATAAAGAAGATGAGGTATATATATCCAATGAAATATTATTCAACCATCAAAAAGAATGAAATCTTGCCATTTGCAACAACATGGATAGAGCTAGAATGTATTATGCTAAGTGAAATAAGTCAGAGAAAGACAAATACCATATGATCTCACTCTTATGTGGAATTTAAGAAAGAAAACAGATGAACATATGGGAATGGGGAAAGAAAAAAAGAAGAAAGGGAAACAAGCCATAAGTGACTCTTAATGATTGAGAACAAACTGAGGGTTGACGGAGGGAAGAGGGTGGGGGATGGGCTAGATGGATGATGGGTATTAAGGAGGGAACTTGTGATGAGCACTGGGTGTTGTATGTAAGTGATGAATCACTGAATTCTACTCCAGAAACCAATATTGCACCATATGTTATCTAACAAAATTTTTAAAAAAAGTTCTCATATGCACTAATCTCATGACAACCTTGTTAGGTATTTAGTAATATTGCCATTATACAATATGCAAACAAAAGGCAAGAGATACTAATAATTGGCCTAGTCAGAATTTGAAAGCAGGTCTTCTAACTCTAAGTCATGTGCTTTCTTGCTTTACCCTAGCTGGTCAGCAGTTCATTGAGAGCAGCTCTCTCTAAAATGAAATAAATTTTTATTATCAGCGCCAAGAAAGACATGAATTGCAGGCCAGATGGTACCACTGGTTAGGTTTGCAATTTGGGGTGAGGTAATAAGTCTTTATTAGTTCACTTCTAAGTATAAAATGATAATACCACAAACTTCTTGTCAAGATGGCCCCATAAGTTCACAGTACATACCAACTAGTAATAAAGTATATGACTAAATATCAAAAAGACAAGGCCAAGTTCAAAAACCAGGTAAACATTTCAGTGAACCACAAATGGAATAGAAATCCAAGTAGTACACAGACTTTAGGACTGGGGACTCTGACTCCGATCTAGTTTCTGTATGGCAGAGGGATGAAAAGTGTTCTGTGCAAAACTGGAGATGAGATCCAATCTTACTCTTAAAAGTCAGGGTTTGGGGAAAAACAGGGAGCAGGAGAATGGGTGCCTGAAAACCAAAATTCAAAAGTAAACAAAAAAATCACATAAAACTAAGAAGTACAGCCAACAAAAACCACCCAATTCTGATTCATTTCAGATAAATTAATGTCATGGAACACATTCTAACAGATATTTTTAAAAGCTTGAAGAGATTAAAAAATTCATTTAGAAAACAAGAAATTATTAATAAGAAACAGAACACAACTATAAGAGGTAAAGAGTAAAAAGGAAGTGAAAAATAAGATTTAGTGAAATGGGTGTAACAATATGTACTCTCTTAGCTTACAAAATTACAAGACTTGTGAGGACTGCACAGGAATACACGAGCTTCTTTTTTGTGAATTAAACTTTTCATACTTTGGGATGGGGAATGGCAAGAATAGTCTGGGAGATCTCTGTGAGGGAGGTCGTGAGCTATGGAGCTGGCAAGGAATCAGGGTAACTTTAAGAAAAGGAAAGACTATCATAAAAGAGAAAATATATTGACAAATTCCACTTTATTCTAGAATTTGCCTAAAGAACCAGTCTTCTGGGACACTAACTATGATCTATATGTTAAGGAAGAAAGAATTTATGCTTTTTTAAAGTTTCCCATAAAACAGCACACTTCTATTTCTTGTAGAGAAAGGAGAATGGAAAAAAGTACTACATAAATTAAGGCTATCATTATCTTTCCCTTTTAGGGAAAAAAATTGCCATCTGGGGAGGAAAATGTCTGGACATTGAGAATTTATGCTTTTTCTAATGTGCATTTCTATGGGATATACATTTGAAATTGGGCATGTAAACCTGAATTTGTGTATGGTACATTTTCATGCAAACGTGCACATGCATATCGTAATGCTTGTTCTGTTCCACTCAAAAGTGGGTGGAGATATGAATATTATTGAGCAAGTATAATTTTCATACAAGTATTGTGTGGGCAGCTTCCATTCTGGTGAAGCATCTTAGCAAAAATGAAAAGCTCAGATAAGAACAGTGGGATTTTGTAAGTGTTAATATTACAGTATGCATGTTTCTAATCATTCTCTAAGCCTGTTTGGTCTTGAATTAAAAAAATAGAACCATCAAGCCAGAGGGCAAATTGTCACATGGAGAAAATTGATAGATGGGAAATAGAATATAGTACTTCATCCTATCTTTTTAAAAATACATATGTATTTTTAAGGGAGAAAATGGCCATTTGAAATTCTATATTTTGGAAGTCAGGCCAAGCATGACATTTGACCTAGGTAATAAATATTCAATATTGTGAAACTGAAATACTTGTAAAAACTTTCTGAAGGAATTCAGAATATCTAACACCAGCAAAAAGCTCCATGACCCAAAATCATATGAAGACTAACTCTGGCAGTGGTTGGGGTTTATGAAGTATGATCGAGTTGTACCTTCCCCACAACTTATACTGTTTTAAAGAAGCTGGGAACTGGAAAGGTGATTTTGATCTCTCTGTAGTCCAGTGGAATCAGTGATTCTGAGGTGTAAAATAAAACAGTGGGAGTAGAAAGGGGCTGGAACTTAGACGAGGGAAGGACATTTTCTTGACAGTGAATAAGGAATAACCAAGAAGCCTCCCTAGAAACATAATCAGGGCTGGGAAACAACAAAAAGAAGCAAATAGGGAACAATTCTGTAACAAGATTTCAGTTCTGAGTTTGGGTGACTTTGGGGTGTGCAATTCCCATTTAGAGCTGAGCTATGGACCTAGAGCTAAGACAAGAGCTTTTTGATTGGTGACCCAGAGAACTTTCAAAGCATCTCACCCAGTGATCAGTGCAAAAGTAAAGGCTATATTAGGATGCAAAAATGGAGACATATTAAAGATCTGATTTATGTATAAAACTGTGCCATCCTAAAATGAGTAATGAAACTGTGCTTATAATTATGCACCTGCTTCTGTTTCTATTCTTGGAATCATCAGATTCTTATTACCTCTTGCCTCAATTATTGCAGTAACCTTCTAACTGGCCTTTAGCCTTCAGTCTGTCCCCATCTAAAGCATTCTACCACTTAGAACAGTTCAGTGGCTCCCTGCTGCCTTTTAAGCTCAAAATATGGCAGTCATATTTTCTGTGATCTGGAGCCAAACTTACCTGTCCAGCCTTATCCGCCATTACTTTTCTCCATGTACTTTTTTAAAATTTAAATTCAATTTAATTAACATATAGTATATTATTAGTTTCCAAGGAGGAATTTAGTGACTCATCAGTTACATATAACATCCAGTGCTCCTTCCATCAAGTGCCCTCCTTAATGCCCATTGCCCAGTTACCCCATCCCCCCCACACCCCTCCCTTCCAGCAACCCTCAGTTTGTTTCCTAGAGTTAAGAGCCTCCATGTACTTTATGCTACAACCAACATGTCTAACCCGTCATTCTCCAAACATCCTCCAGAGTGGTGTTCCTAAAAACACAAGCATGATCCTGTTACTACGTAACTGAAAACCCTTCAGTGACTTTCTATAGAGCTGCTGTGTAGGATCAACTTTAATGTTATTAGTCTATAGGACCCTCTAAATCTGGCTCATGTCAAGCTCTCCAGCCTTTCCTCTGACCACCAGACCCTAATTTATCCTGTTCCAAACCTATAACCCAGTCTTATGGAGCTACTTAAAACTGTCTGAATAGGCCAACCTCTTTCTTGCCCCGAAGCCTTTGTTAAAGTTGTTCCTTGTACACTCTTCCTACTCCTGCCATTCTCCTGCCTTCAATGCCCCATGGTCCACCTGGAAAAAAAGAAAAGAAAAAAAAAACCCTTACTATTTTTTCCAAGATTCAGCTCAAGCTCATCTTCTTTGTAAAAAGCCTTTACATTTCTATAAAACTTGATTACCACCTTCCTCACAGACATCCACTACTCTTTCTCCTGTAACCCCAGTGCCAAGTGCATATTTTTATCATTAAAACTGTAGTATGTCTTTTTCATTAACCATTTCCTAACATGTCTACCACCTCATTAGGGGCAGGGACAGTGTCCTATTTACTTTTGCAACCCTAGGACAGCACACAATGCCAAGAACCGAATAGAGTTCAACAAATAGCAGCAAAGTGCTAACTCCTTGAGAGTAGGGCCCTGTGGTATGCCCATTGTGCTTTATGAATATCTGTTGAGCAAATAAATAATGGATACTTATAATCTTTATGCCATCTTTTCAGGCAATAATAAAGTCTCTCCTGCAAAAACAGCACACTGTGTATATTATAGAGCAGTGCTCCTCAAACTTCAATATGCATACAAATCACTTGCAGATCTTGGAAAAAATGGTACTCTGTTTCGGTAGACCTGAGTTGGGGGATCACGATTCTACATTTCTAAGGCAGAATCCATTAGGAGATGCCAGTGCTGCTGGCCCTCAGACCACACTTTGAATAACAAAACTATAGATGACACCAGGGGAAGGGATTTCACATGAGAGGTTCAGGGGAGGGACAAGTAGCAGAAAGAACTCAACGAAGGGAAGACTACTTAGTGGTGCCACAGGGTTTACCCAGCTGTGAACATATGCAGGCAGACTTTTTGGGAGGTTGTGCTAAAGCCTGGGGTTTTATCTTTATTTTCTTTATTTCTCTATCACTGTATCTCTGAGAGTCAGGCTTTTCCTTCATTCATTCCCCCACTATGATTCAGCCTGCATGATTTTCTCTGTATAAGGTCTCCCCAGGCTCCATTTTTAAACTAACCTGAAGCTGTTCTCCTATTTGCTTTTCATAAACTTAAGTTCTCTCTGCTTCATTGTCCAAACCCTGGAAACCCAATCTTTCCAGTTTTCAGAAGGTCCTCCAGCTGCCTGAATTGTTTTGCCGCCATTTTAATCAGAAACAGCTTTTCCTTTCCCAGTATATGAACAAACTTCACCTCTGCAGAGGCCAATTTCCCAGCTGTGGCTGCTTTGATTGATAAGCACAGATCTCGTTCTGAAAGACTGGCTGTTCTCCCCACCCCACCATCAGAAGAACATGAAGTAGTCAGGATTTTAAACTGTAGGATGGCTTAGGAGAACACCAGAATTCTTACTGTTGACTGATCAAAGTAAATGTCATAAAGGAAAAGCAAATGTGGAGAGAAACTGGAGATTTGGCAGGCAGTTGCAGGAGCTTGTGAATGCATGTAATATCATGAAAACTGCCATTGCTTTGCTAGTGTCAATTTATAATTAGAGATGCCATTTTAAGGTGAATTTTGACATTTACTGCTACTAGTTGACTTTTTCAGTAATATCTAGCTCCATATGATAGCACTGTCTCTTTCTTTGAGAAATTAAATAAATCCAGAGGTTTCAGATTCCATTCAGGAGACCATGAACATCTTATAAAACCATTTTACACCTTAAATTATAAGCTATTATTGTCAGAAACACACACAAACACAAGCATATATGTGATTATAATTTAATTATAGAACTTATAAATGTGAGATTATGAAATTTTATTATTTGGAAGAAAGTTAAATGATTATAAAGCTTCCCCCCCAAAAAAAATCCAGTGGATCCATCAATACATTGTTTACATAATTACATTCAAGTCCGTAAGAATAATGTGTTTGAAATCTAAGTCATACACTTTAACATTCCCCTTAATCTAGGCAATATAACCTAGATCCTAAATTAATACTAAGTTAATGCTAGTTAGTACTGAGCAATATGAAGTTAAATGGCTTATGTGCCATTTAAAAATAGGCTTATTTGATTAATTTTGCACTGATGGGATGAAAATTGGCCTGATTTTTCTATTGGTATTAAGCTGGCACATGCTTTAGCTGAGTTTAGAGCTTCCACTGACTTCAAAGGAGGCATAGGTGTCTTTTTAGCATATTGGAGCATGAAAGACCAGATTCACTATATGACATGCTGGAAACTTGTAAATATGCATTTCCTTGCTGGAGATTTCAAACCCAGTGATCAGCACAATGTATCTTTAACATCTGTAAAACATCTGCAGCCATTAAAAATTGACCCCTCCCCACTCCCAGCCTTTCTGAAATAGATATCACATGATCTCAGAAGATAATTCTTTGGGGGAAAATGCTATCTTTGTTTTAGAAAACAATCATAAGTTGTAGAATTTCAGAGCTGAAATGAATTCTAAAGCTCATTGAGTTTGGCTCCCATTTTATAGCTGGGGAGGAAGTGGAGTTCTGGAAGGTGAGAGAGCCACATCGAAACTGCGTTTCCTGGCATTTCCAGGCCAGAAATCTTTCCATTACCATTGTTTACTGGATATGGGTATTGAATAAATCTAACAGAATTTAATTAGATCTTCAATAGACATATTTTAGAAATAAAGCATTAACTTTTACAAGAATAGCTACAAGTGTAACTGATAGGTCTCCGTGTGAAGGAAAATTCCCTTCCATTAAGCCATACCACAGGTTTTCCCCTAGTAGTTAGCCATTAGATTGAATCTTAACTACATTTAATTCTCTTATGAGGTGAAAGAGATTTCTTAGATAAGGTAAACTGAGCGGTTAAATAGAGCAGCGTTGTCTTATAAATGTAAGGAATGCACCTTGATTCTTAGGTTATTCTACAACCAAAATACCAATACCAGTTTAAAGGAGAAGTAAGCATTAGCTTAGGACTTATGAACAATGATAAATGTGAAAGCATTTTTTAAAGATTTTATTTATTTGGGAGAAAGCGAGAAAGCACAAGCAAGGGGAGGGGCAGAGGGAGGAAAAGCAGACTCCCCACTGAGCAGGGAGCCCAACTGCAGGGCTCCATCCCAGAACCATGGGATCATGACCTGAGCCCAAGGCAAAGGCTTAACTGACTGAGCCACCCATGGGCTCTAATGTGAATGCATTTTAAAGGTGATAACTCTGGAAATTATGTGAAGTGTAAATGGAGGCTTAGACAAATATTTGAAAAATGTTCATCACAAATATGATGAAGGGTTATATCCTTAACATATAAAGAGTTCATACAAACTGATCTAAGAAAAACACTTAAAACTAATAGAAAAATTGCCAAAGACATGAACTAGCTTTTACTATGAACATGAAACATATTTAAACTATTAATAATACTAGAAATGCAGATTTTAAAGGGCTTATATTCTTTACCTATAAGAGTAACTAAATTTCTCTCATTTTTTTCATTGATAACTTTTTTCTTTTACAATGACATCTATTGGCTATAATGTGGTAAATATACTATAATTTAAAATATATATACTATATATATAATCTTTCTGAAAAACTGCTTTCAAGTATATATTAAGAACCTAAAATGTAGGGGTGCCTGGGTGGCTCAGTCGTTAAGTGTCTGCCTTCAGCTCAGGTCACGATCCCGGGGTCCTGGGACTGGCCGCACATCAGGCTCTCTGTTCAGCGGGAAGCCTGCTTCCCCTCTCCCACGCCCCCTGCTTGTGTTCCCTCTCTCCCTATCTCTCTCTCTGTCAAATAAATAAATAAAATCTTAAAAAAAAAAAGAAGAACCTAAAATGTAAGCAGAGCCTTTTATCGAGTGAATCCATTTTAGAGAATGTATATCAAGGATCAGATGCAAATCAATATTTGTGGAGAAAAAGGTTAAATATATCATCATTTATAATAATGAAAAATTACAATAAATAAAAATGTGCAAACATAATTAAAGGACTAAATAAATCATAAAATATCCATAGGAGGGAATATCTTATAATCTTTAAGAATCATGTTTTCACATGATATGTAGGAACCAAGAAAAATTTTGGCAACATAATGTTACATAAAAAAATAAGAATAGTTTTCATCAAATTTGGAAAAATTTTAGCCATTATTTCTTCAGGTATTTATTCTGTCCTTTCTGTGTTTTATTTTGAGTAGTTTCAATTCCTAGGTCTTCAAGTTTACTAGTATTTTCTTCTGCAATGTCTATTTTTCCCTATACCCTATCTAATGTATTTTTCATCTCAGACTTTGAGTTCTATCTCTAGAAGTTTGAAGGTATGTGTGTGTGTGTGTGTGTGTGTGTGTGTGTGTGTGTGAGTGAGTGTATACACATCTTTCAGGTCTCTACTTAATTTTTTAAATATATGGAATGGAGTTCATATAGGATGTTTTACTATTTTAATCTTCTCATGTGCTAGTTCTGACATCTGTCAGTTTTGGGTCAGCTTTGATTGATTATCTCCTCATAACGTCAGATTTCCTGCTCATTTTAATGCCTGGTAATTTTTTTATCAGATGCCAGACATTGTGAATCTTTCCTTGTTTTATGCTGGATGATTTTCTATTCCAAAAATATTCTTAAGCTTTTTCTGGGTGCATTTAAATTACTTGGAAACAGTTTGATCCTTTTGGATATTACTTTTTGATTATATTAAGTCAGAACATAGCAGTACTACATCTAAGGCTAATTATTCTCTACTACTAAGCAAGATCCTTCTGTTTACTCTACCTAATTTTAATCTGACTGATGGAAACAGACATTATTCTTGCCCTCTGTGAGCACTGGTTACTCTTACCACTAATTCTTTCAAGTAGTTTTTACCCCAGCATTAGGTTGTTTCCACATACGCCTGTGCTGTTATTCAGATGAATAATCAAAGTAGTCCCTCTAGAGATCTTTGGTATTTTGTCTCTGTGCAACTCTCTCCTTTACATCCTCTGCCCTGACAACTCTAGTCATCATTGTCTTCCCACGCGCTCAGCTTCATCTTTTCCTACCCTGGAGTCTACCACTTTGCCTAGATTCCCTTTTCTTGTACCACAGCCTGGAAATCCTCTCAAGGCAGTAAACCAGGCAATCATAGGACTTACCTTGTTTGTTTGCTGTCTCTCAGAGATTTCTATCCTTCATGCTTCCTGTCTAATGTCTTATAAACCATCATTTCATATATTCTACCTTTCTTTTCTTCTTCTTTTAGACAGGAGGTTAAATGTGGTCTCTTGTCTGGAAGTTTATTTTGTTGTCCTTTTTTCCAAAATACTGTTGAAATCAATTTATCTGTATATAGTAGAGTATAAGGAGAAGTCTCACTACATACAGAAAATCTGAGAGTACAAATAAGCCCCAAGTTAGTTTAAAACAAGTATATGCCAGCATTTGACAAAATTCAACATCCGTTCATGACAAAAAAACTCTTAACAAAGTGGGTTTAAAGGGAACATGACTCAACATAATAAATGATAAAGGCACAAGCCCATATCTCACAAACCCACATCTCACAACATCACCAAAAAACTATTAGTACTGATAAATGAATTCAGTAAAGTTGAAGGATACAAAATTAATGCACAGAAATCAGTTCCATTTCTATACACTAATAACAAAGTAACACAAAGAAAAATTAAGAAAACAATCCCTTTTACGATTCACTAAAAAATAAAATACCTAGGAATAAACTTAACCAAGGAGATGAAAGATCAATACTCTGAAAACTATAAAACACTGATGAAAGTAATTAGAGGTGACACAAACAAATGGAAAGATATTCCATGTTCATGGATTGGAAGAATTGGTATCATTAAAATGTCATTCTACCCAAAGCAATTTATAGATTCAATGCAATCTCTACCAGAATACCAACAACATTTTTCACAAAACTAGAACAAATAAAACTAAAATTTGTATGGAACCACAAAAGATCCCATTTAGCCAAAGAAATCATGAGAAAGAACAAAGCCGGAAGTATCACAGTTCCCCAGATTTCAAAACAGTCTGTGTAATCAAAACAGTATGGTACTGCCACAAAAATAGACACATAGATCAATAGAACAGAATAGAGAGCCCAGAAATAAATCCATGCTTATGTGGTCAGTTAATCTATGATAAAGGAGGCAAGAACATACAACAGAAAAAGAAAATCTCTTCAAATGGGTGCTGGGAAAACTGGACAACTACATGCAAAAAATGAAACTGAACCACTTTCTAACACTGTATACAAAAATAAACTCAAAATGCATTAAAGATCTATATGTGAGACCTGAAACATAAAACTCCTAAAAGAAAACATAGGCAGTAATTTTTTTATATATATAGGCTGTAGCATGTAGATGTATTTTTCTAAGTACATCTCCTTAAGGCAGGGGAAATAAGAGCAAAAATAAACCATTGGTACTATACCAAAATAAAAAAAAAACTTTTGTACAGCAAAGGAAACTATAAACAAACCAAAAGGCAACCTACAGAATGGGAGAAGATATTTGCAAATGGCATATCCAATAAAGGGTTAGTATCCAAAATATATAGAGAACTTATACAACTCCGTGCCAAAACACCCACAAATAATCTGATTAAAAATGGGCAGAAGAGGGGTGCCTGGGTGGCTCAGTTGTTAAGCATCAGCCTTTGGCTCAGGTCATGATCCCAGGGTCCCTGGACCAAGCCCTGCATCAGGCTCCCTGCTCTGAGGGAAGTCTGCTTCTCCCTCTCCCCCTCCCCCTGCTTGTGTTCCCTCTCTTGCTTGTCAAATAAATAAATAAAAATCTTTTAAAAAAATGGGCAGAGGACCTGACTAGACATTTTTCCAAAGATGTATAGATGGCCAATGGACATATGAAAAGGTGTTCAACATCCCTAATCATCAGGAAAATGCAAATCAAAATCACAATGAGATATTACATCTGCCAGAATGGCTAAAATAAAAAAATACAAGAAATAGCAAGTGTTGGTGAGGATATGGAGAAAAAGGAACCCTCATGCACTGTTGATGGGAATGTAATTTGGCACAGCCACTGTGAAAACAATATGGAGATTCCTCAAAAAATTAAAAAGAGAAATACAGTATGATCCAGTAATCCACTATTGGGAATTACCCAAGGGAAGTGAAAACGCTAATTTGAAAAGATACATGAACCTTTATGTTTATTGCAGAATTATTTACAATAGCCAATATATGGAAATAACCCTAGTGTCCACTGATAGCTGAATGGATAGAGAAGATGTGGTATGTATATGTATACAATGAAATATTGTTCAGCCATAAAAAGAATGCGATGTCGCTATCTGCAACAGCATGGACAGACCTACAGTGTATTATGCTAAGTGAAATAAATCAGAGAAAGACAAATATTGTGTGATTTCACTTATGTGTGAAATCTAAAAAACAAAAATGAATAAACAAACAAAAAGTATAAACGGACCCATAAATGCAGAGAACAAACTAACGGTTGCCAGAGGGACACATTTCGGGGCATGGGCAAAAATGGGTGGAGGGGAGTGCGAGTTACAGGCTTCCAGTTATGGAACGAATAAGTCATAGGAATAAAAATTGCAGCATAGTGAACAAAGTCAGTAGTATTGTAGTAGTTTTATATGGTGACAGATGGTAGCCACACTTGTGGTGAGCAGAGCATAAGGTATAAACTTGTCCAGTTACTATGTTGTACACTTGAACCTAATGTAACATTGTGTGTCAACCATATTTCAATAAGATAATAAATAAGTAAAGAAAGACAGAAATGTATGCAAAAAACTAGCACATGCTCACACATTCACGTTAAGAGAAGAAAATAATATCAAAATATTAGCAACAGTACTGATCCTAGGGATTGTGTCTGATTTGTATTCATTTTCATACATTTTTAATTGTCTTCAAGTATTAAAATATATAAATTTTGCTAAAAATGAATGTTACATATAATGTAAGTATATATAACCTTTGGTAAAAGAAATCAAACTTGTATTTTGAAAAAAATAACACACTAAAATCAGTGAGTGGCATATATATATGAAGACCTATCTGATTTCGTGAAGGGAATGGGGTCTACTTACCAGTGAATGAAAGCACACAATGATGTAGATAGTGGGTTCTGCTACTAGAAACCTTTCTCCAAAAGCTTCATGTCCAGCATTCAGTGAGGCTGGGAAAGTATATGTCACTGCTTGATTTTGGGATCAGATAATATCTAAGCTCTATTCAACTGGGAATTTTTGTGTTTGCTCTTGTTTTTGAGAATATCTAAATAGTGGTCAAATTTCAAGGACAGACTGATTCCCTTGGAAAGAAGCAACCTTATACAGCCTTTTCATAGTCAAAAATGAATGTTCCTAGGGAAATGTTAAATAAAATGATTTCTGGGAGTGCAATATATCTGACTTTCACATTTGTTCATAACTGGCTAAGTGAGCAATTTTAACTAATTGTGAAGAGATAAAAGATAGTAAAAAGACTAAAAATCAAATATAGTCTAAGATAGACTGTATTTGAAAGAAACTTACTAAGCTAAGTAGATACGTAAGTACACTCTTAAGAATTCAGAAGATTGTGCTCCAGAAAAAAAAAAAAAAAAAAAGCAAAAGCAGAGAGGCATAGTGTTGGAAAGGACCATAGATGTCTTCCAGTCTGTCATTTTCCAAGTGTGGCTGGAGACTGCTTGGGTTGAATCCTGACTCTGCCACTTACAAGCTGCATGACTTTGAGCAAGTTATTAACTCCTCTGTACCACAACTTCCCTTCTGTAAAGTCAGAATTACAGTAAGTGTTGTGAAGATTATATCAATTAATGTAAATATAGAGCTTAGAATACCTGGCACACATTAAACTATAAACAAATATTGGCTGTTATTATTCTACGTGTATATGGATGGACTTTAAAAACATCAATGTCCTGGGGCACCTGGGTGGCTCAGTCGTTAAGTGTCTGCCTTCGGCTCAGGTCATGATCCCAGGGTCTTGGGACAGAGCCCCGCCTTGGGCTCCCTACGCAGCAAGAAGCCTGCTTCTCCCTCTCCTTCTACCTGCTACTCCCCCTGCTTGTGCTTTCTCTTTCTGTCAAATAAATAAATAAAATCTTTTTAAAAACTTAATGTCCATGCATTTAATGGGCATTCAAAAATATATCTCATTGAATCTGAAATTATATAGATAGTATTCCTTGAGGTCACTTATGGTATGACATAAAGTTAAAAATACTAATTTTTTCAGGCTCTAAACACTTAAATTTAATTATGACAGAAAGAAAATGCTCTATTAAGTTCTTCCTCATCAAACATTTTGAGAAGCAAATGCATGTGAAATAATTGTATAAGATACACTACTAGTTGGTATCCAGCTTTTGAAAAAATGACTAAGATTATTTGTACAATCAAGAGAAACCCTCTGTTTGACTATGGAACAATATGCAGAGTTAAGAAATTTGAGTTCTGTCATTTATACTAAAAACATTAATTTTTAATTAAGCAAATACTTGTTTGCTTATATAGTTGCAGGTGCATATTGCAAAAATCATACTGGTGGTACACAAAAGACTTAGGTGTAATCATCTCACTTAACAAATGAGGAAAATGAGGCTCAAAGAGGAAAAAAAAAATGATTATACAGGAAGTTAGAGGCAAAGAAGGTGAGGATCTAAATCAGTTGTTTCCCATTTCACTGCTTTTGCAACCTGTTCTTCTAAGCTTTCGTTCCCCTTCTTATCCACACTTTGACTTTAACTTTCATACAAACACAGTCAATTGCTCACTTTCTTCAGAGTTCCCTTTCTCCCCATTCCATGTCACTCATGCTATAAAGAAAATTTACTTGCGTGGCTTTAATAACCAGCCCTAAGCTTTAACTCTGGCAGACAAAATGAAATAATTTATTTAGTCCAAATGTGACAAATAAGGCAAGTGTCATTCATTAAAGCCTAAAAATAAAGCAAGTAGTATGTTTAAGTAAAACGTGAAGGCAAGAAATTACTCAAACATTTCATGCATGAGAAGCATTCAAGTCAATGCTGGATTTGAGCCTCTGCTGGGGATAGGAAGAAATCATGTCAGGAATTTATGCTGGTTAAAAGAGTACAGCTGCAAGAAATGAAAATCCTTGGCCATTAAACTCAGCTCTGGATAGTGAAATGATATAAAAGAAATATGGCTACATGAATGTCATGCAAAGATTAATGATTCATAAAGGTTATATATTTTTCATTCAAGGAGCTACTATCTAGTGGAGGTAAATAAATACAGTACAGTAAGGAGGTAAATAAATAATTACAGTATAGTGACATTGATATAATAGAAATAGTTAAGGTTCAAGGAGATAATTAACTTTGTCCAGAGGTTAATAGAGGTTATATAGGTGAGCTGACACTCAAGTTGAATAGGATAAGTAACATCTTCTTGGTGGATAACCTAAAGAAAGAGCAACCTAATTGAAGGGAGTCACATAGTATGGTTTTCTTTGAGGGAAAAATAATGCTTTAAAATTTGCACGCACCAAGAGGGAATCATTCATTTTCTTTGGAGAAATGTCTGTTCATGTCTTCTGCCCATTTTTTAATTGGATTATTTGTTTTTATGGTGTTGAGTTGTATAAGTGCTTTATATGTTTTGGATAGTAACTGCTTATCAGTTATGTCATCTGTAAATATCTTCCCCCATTCTGTAGGTTCTCTTTTAGTTTTGTTGGTTGTTTCTTTTGCTGTGCAGAAGCTTTTTATTTTGACATAGTCCCAGTAGTTTATTTTTGTTTTTGTTTCTTCTGCCTCAGGAGACATATCTAGAAGAATGTTGCTATGGCCGATGTCAGAGAAATTACTGCCTATGCTCTTTTCTAGGACTTTTATGATTTCTGGTCTCATATTTAGATCTTTAATTTATTTTGGGTTTATTTTTGTGTGTTATAAGAAAGTGGTCCAGATATATGCAGTCTCTTTCTAGTTTTGGTACCAGGGTAATACTGGCCACATAGAATGAATTTGGAAGCATTACTTCCTCTTCTATTTTTTGGAATAGTTTGAGAATAGATACTATCTCTTCTTTAAATGTTTGGTAGAATTCATCCATGAAGCTGTATGGTCCTGGACTTCTTTTTAATAACTGCTTTAATTTCATTGCTGGTAATCAGTCTGATCAAATTTTCTATTTCTTCCTGTTTCAGTTTTGGGAGGTTATCTGTCTCTAGGGTTTAATCAGCTTCTTCTAGGTTGTCCAGTTTGTTGGCATATAATTTTTCATAATATTCTTTTATGATCCTTTGTATTTCTGTGGTGTCAGTTATTACTTCTCTTTCAGTTCTGATTTTGTTTATTTGAATCTTCTCTCTCTCTCTTTCTCTCTTTTGTGAGTCTGGCCAAAGGTTTATCAAATTTGATCTTTTTTAACATTTTACCATTATTTACTTATCAAATTGGCAAAGATTTAAAATGAACACATTCAGAGTTGGCAACATGCATAGTGACAGGTATTTTCATACATTGATAATGGGAGTGTAATCTTTTTTTTCAATCTTTATAAGAGTAATCTGGCAATTAAAATCACGACTCTTGATATTACATGTACACACATTTTAATACACTATTTCTACTTTCTAGACTGTATTAGAAAGAGTCATAATTAATGCACAGAGTCCTTTACAAAGATATTGCTGCAGCCAGTTAGTTAAAAGTAGTTCACTTGAATTAAGTAAGGGTATGTTGTATCTACTAAACACCAAGTTTTCAAAAATGAGTTTGAATTTCAGAAACTGCTCAAGGTACATTATTAAGTGAATAAAATATACAACTGCAAGTTTATCATTAAATGTGTAACACATATGAGCATGAAGAGGTTTGCTATGTAGTTCTTGTTGGGCTAGTTAAGGAGAATTTTTTTTTATCTTTTTTTTTAAAGATTTTTTATTTATTTATTTGACAGAGACACAGCAAGAGAGGGAACACAAGCAGTGGGAGTGGGAGAGGGAGAAGCAGGCTTCCTGCTGAGCAGGGAGCCCGATGGGGGGCTTGATCCCAGGACCCTGGGACCATGACCTGAGCTGAAGGCAGACGCTTAACCACTGAGCCACCCAGGTGCCCCAAGTTAAGGAGAATTTTATTCTATGCTTTTTTTTCACTATTTTTCTAGTATTTTATAATGACTGTGCAGTAATTTTATAATCATAATTATATTCTTAAGAGAATAAACCAAGATTCACTGTCTGTAAGACTATGATCTTTAAAAAAAAAAAAGCTCCTGGTTTCATTGATCAGTTCTATTGTTTTTTCAGTTTCTATTTAATTTATTTCTGCTCTAATCTTTATTTCCTTCCTGCTACTGGTTTGGGGTTTTTTGTTGTTCTTCTTTTTCTAGTTCCTTTAGCTGTAACATTAGGTTGTTTGAGATTTTTTTTCTTGAGTTAGGCCTATAATGCTATAAACTTCCATTTTAGAATAGCTTTTGCTGCATCTGAAAGATTTTGGACTGTTGTGTTTTCATTTTCACTTCTCTCCATGTATTTACTTTTTTACTTCCTCTTTGATTTCTTTCTTTCTTTTTTTTTTTTCTCCTCAGTTTCTTGGTTGACCCATTCTTTGTTTAGTAGCATGTTCCTTAAACTCCATGTATTTGTGTTCTTTCCAGATTTTTTCTTGTGGTTCATTTCTAGTTTCATGGTGTGTGGTCAGAAAAGATGCATGGTATGACTTTGATCTTTTTTAATTTCTTGAGACTTGTTTTGTGGCCTAACATGTCATCTGTTCTGGAGAATGTTCTATGTACACTTGAAAAGAATGTGTATGCAGCTGTTTTAGGATGGAATATTCCTAATATATCTGTTAGATCCATCTGTTCCATTGTGTCATTCAAAGCAACTGTTTCCTTGTTGATTTTCTGTTTGGATGATCTATCCATTAATGTGAGTGGGGTGTTAAAGTCCTCTATTATTATTGTATTACTATCAATTACTTCCTTTATGTTTGTTATTAGGTGCTTTATGCATTAAAGTACTCCCTAATTGGGTCCATAAATATTAGCAATTGTTAAATATTCTGATTGGATTGTTCCCATTATAATTAGACAGTGTTCTTTGTCTCTTTTTACAGTCTTTGTTTTAAAGTCTATTTTGTCAGATATAAATATTGCTACCCTGGCTTTCTTTTCACTTCCATTTGCCTGATGAATGCTTTTTCCATCCCTTCAATTTCAATCTACCTGTGTCTTTAGGTCTGAAATGAGTCTCCTATAGGCAGCATATACATGGATCTTGCTTTTTTATCCATTTTACCTCCCCGTGACTTTTGATTGGAGTGTTTAGTTTATTTACATTTAAAGTAATTATTGATAGGTACATATTTATTGCCATTTTGTTACAAGTTTTATGGTTGTTTTGGTAGTTCTTCTCTGTCCCTTTCTTCTCTTGCTCTCTTCTCTAATGGTTTGCTGGCTTTCCTTAGTGGTATACTTGGATTCCTTTCTCTTTATTTTGCTTATCTATTACTGGTTTTTGATGTGTGGTTACCATTAGGTTTATATGTAACATCTTATGCATAATATCAGCCTATATTAAGTTGATGGTCACTTAAATTTGAACCCATTCTAAAAGCACTTCTTTTAAAATTCTCCCTTTATCACCTCTTTTTGCCATTTTAATTACTATGTGTCTTGGTGTGGACCTCCTTGGGTTGATTTTTGTTGGGAGCTCTCTATGTCTCCTGGATTTGAGTTTCTGTTTCTTTCCCCAGATTCAGGAAGTTTTCAGCTATTATTTCTTCAAATACATTTTCTGCCTCCTTTTCTCTCTCTTCTCCTTCTGGGATCCCTATAATTTAATGTTATTACACTTGATGGTGTCACTGAGTTCCCTAAGTCTATTTTCAGTTTTTGTTATTATCTCTTCTCTCTTTTTTTCAGTTTGATTACTTTCAATTACTCTTTCTTCCAGGTCACTGATTTATTTTTCTGCCTTCTCTAGTCTACTATTTATTCCATCCAAGGTGTTTTAATTTCAGTTATTGGGTTCTTTATCTCTGATTCATTCTTTTTTATGTTTTCCATCTCTTTGTTAAGGGTCTCACTGAGATCCTCCACCATTTTCTCAAGTCCAATGAGTATCTTTATGACCATTACTTTAAATTCTCTATAAAGCATATCATCTCTGTTTTGTTTAGATCTCTTGCTATGATTTTCAACCTGTTATTTCATTTGCAACATATCCCTCTGTCTCCTCATTTTGTCTAACTCTGTATGTTTGTTTCTATGTGTTAAGAAAGGCAGCTGTGTCTCCTGCTCTTGAAAATGGTGGCCTTATGAAGAAGAGGTTCTGCAGCGCCCTGTGGTGCAATTTCCCCCGTTCATCAGAACCTGGTGCTTAAGAGATGTCTCCTGTGTGTGTTGCATGCACCCTTGTGTTGTGGCTGAGCCACTTTTGCCTTCAGTCCAGTTGTCTGCCATGGCTTTCTTTGTCTGTTGCGGGCAAGGTTTGGTCCCTGTGTTGTTAGTAGACCAATCTGGGGTTGCCTTGCATTTGAGTTGAGTCAGATCAGGCATTTACCAGAGATTCAGTAGCATAGAATTGTAGGGCACTTTCCCTGTGTTGCCCTGAGAAGCTTTCATTGGTGAGTGGGGCCTGCAGTTAGACCAAGTGTCTGTCCCCTGCCCACTGCTGAGGCCACAGCCCAACTCATATGTATGGTTATCTTCCCCTCTCCTCAGGGCAGGAGTCACTTTGGAGTAGTGATAGCCCCTGTCGGGGCTGCTTGCACACTGCTAGGCTTGTGGCACCACTTTAGATGGACTCCTGTTAAGGACATGTTGAATAGGGGGTTGTCCATAGGAGAATGTGGGAGTGGGCACATGGAACCAGGAAGGTCCAGTATGGTCCACTGCAGGAGGGGACCTGTTGCCTCCTGGGAAAACTTCTGCCCAGGCAGAAATGTAGGGGGCGGGTCCACAAAAGAGTTCTGGGGCAGGTTGTGCGGTTAGTAAGCTAGGTGAAAAGTGTTCATGCTGCACTGGTTCCCACAGTTTTCCTTGTATCTAGACTTGGGGGTGGGGTGGGGATGGTTCCCCAGCTCTTTTGGTTGGTTCCCCAGCTCTTTTGTTCTTAGAGAAGTCTCTCAAAGATCCCTGACCCTCTGATACCTGCTCTGAGATTAGTAAATAAATCATCCCATGTGTTCCAGGCATTGTTGAACTGCAGCTTCCATGCTGTATCTCAGTGAGGGTGTTTCCTGTGTTGTCTCTTTAGGGGTGGAGACTCAGTTTCTTATCACCTTCACAGCTTTCCCAGAGCTAGGCCTGCTTATTTTTAAAGTTCCAGGTGTTAAGCCCTACTGATTGTAAGAACTCAGCTCCACTGGTTTTCAAAGCCAAATCTTATGGAGATTCATCTTGCCAGTGAGGGCCCCCTAAGCCTGGGGTTCCTAGTCTGGGGTCCGCTCCTCTCCCCTCTTTGTGCCTGTGGCATCACTCCCTCCTGTAGACAGTCCTGCAGGGCCATTTAGTTCCCTCCCAACTGCATCTCCACCCTTTCTACCCTCTTCAGTGTGGCCTCTTCTTTATATTTAGCTGTGGAGAGTCTGTTCTGCCAGTTTTCAGGTCATTTTCTGGGTTATTTACACCGATGTGGGTGTTATCTAAATGTATCCATGGGAAACAGTGATCTTAAGATCTTCCAACTCTGCCATCTTCCCCCACTTCTGAACATTTTTTGACCATTCAAAAATTCCTAGCTATTTTTTAAAATGTGGGCAGATTATTAATCCTATACCTTGAGCACTTTGAAGTTTGAATAATTATAACCTACCTACCTAGGTTCCCCTGAGTATTTTCAATTTGCACGCAGAACTGTTCTTCATTTCCAGTTCTAAATTCTGGTGGTATTTACTTCCATGCTGATATCTGACTATGACATTAGTCTCTCTGCATACCCAGCAGTTTTTATGAAGCTGAGGACTATAATATACTTTATACCTCCATATGTAAACCCTTTCTAAAAAATACAAACACATGTAAGAGGCATATCCAGTGGCCCTATTTACAATGGTTCCCCTTTCTTTTTAACTCCATAGATGCCCCCACTTACCCACAGACTCTACATTTGTTTCTTACATTTTATATTTATAGTTTTCAACTTGCTAGATTGCTGGCAATGTTATATGAAACCCATTTAGCAGGATGTTATAAATTCCTTACTGGGCTATCTATCTCTAGATTAACATTGGCAAGAATATATTTGCTTTAGAAGTAGTAAGAGCACAAGAAAGAATGGGATTTGTGATGATGCTACCTAAAACACATTCTTTAATTTAAAAAAATGATAATGGGGTGCTTGGGTGGCTCATTTGGTTATGTTTCTGACTCTTGGTTTTGGTTCAGGGCATGATCTCAGGGTTCTGAGATCGAGCCCCATGTTGGGCTTTGTGCTCAGTGGGGCTCAGGGTTCTGAGATTGAGCCCCATGTTGGGCTTTGTGCTCAGTGGGGAATCTGCTTGGGATTCTCTCTCTCCCTCTATCCCTCCTCCCTGCTAAAATAAATAGATAAAATCTTTTAAAAAAATAACTACCATAACCACAACACAATTAGTAGATAATGTTCATTGAATGCTTACTATGGGGTCAGGCATTCTTCTAAGTGTCTTAAATGTAAAAACTCATTTCATTCTCACAAAGCCCCATTAGGGAGATGCTACTGTTTTCCCTTTTTTAAAGATGAGTGCACTTATTTTGATGAGTGTTGAGAAATGTATGGAATTGTTGAATCATTATATTGTACACCTGAAACTAATATAACACTGTATGTTAATTATACTTGAATAAAAAAATAAAGATGAGGAAACTGAGGCACATAGATTTTAAGGAAATTGCTGAGTTACATAGGAAGTAAGCAGTAAAGCTATGATTCAAACCTAAGTAATCTGGCTATATAGAATTTGTTCTTGTATTAGTTAGGGTTCTCCAGAAAAACCTGAGAAAAGGAGAGAAGGAGGGAGGGTGGAGGGTGGAGAGGGGGGAGAAAGTGTTATAATTAATTGGCCCACAGAATTATGGAGGTGGACAAGTCCCAAGACCTGCAGGGTGAGTTGGCAAGATAGAGACCCAGGAGAATGAATATCTTAGTTCTAGTTTAAGTCTGAAAGCCTGAGAACTAGAAGAGCCAATAGTGCAGTTCCCATCTAAAGGCTGGCAGGCTCAAGACCCAAGAAGAACCAATGTTTCAGTTGCAGTCTGAAGGCAGGAAAAGAGCTAATGTCCCAATCTGAAGGTGTTCAAGCAGAAATAATTCTCCCTACCAGAGGAAGGGTCAGCCTTTTTTTTTTTCCTATTCAAACCTTCAGTTGATTGGATGAGCCCTATCCACATTAGGGAGGGCAGTCCGCTTTACTCAGTTAATCAATTTAAATGTTAATCTCATCCAAAAACAAGTTTACAGAAACACTTTGAAAAATGTTTGACCAAATATCTGTGCAACCTATAGCTCAGCCAAATTGATACATAAAATTAACCATCACAATACTCTTAACCACTATTCTGATATTTAATAGTTATGTGGTATCCCAATAATGAAAGCTAATAGATTATATGTTATCCCATTTCAAAGCATTAGTTGAAAACATGTAATTATTTATTTAGAGATAGTTGATCATAAAACAAATATCCAAATATTTTGAAGCCCGTTCATCTCCAAACTATCTTAAATCAGATTCCTGACATAAAAATCACGGCCAAAAGCAATAAGAGGTTTGGTTTTGTAGGTTTTCAGATGCTAAGAATCCATGTTCCCTAGCAACACTATTTAGATCCACATAAAGAAACTTTCCAATACCATTTATAGCAAGTTTTTTTCCCCCTTACATTACTACTTTACTCTAAACTCATGATTACTAAAGAAAAAATGAGCTTTAAAATTTTAAGTAATGGGGTGCCTGGGTGGCTCAGTTGGTTAAGCGACTGCCTTCGGCTCAGGTCATGATCCTGGAGTCCCGGGATCGAGTCCTGTATCGGGCTCCCTGCTCAGCAGGGAGTCTGCTTCTCCCTCTGACCCTCTTCCCTCTCGTGCTGTCTGTCTCTCATTCTCTCTCTCTCAAATAAATAAATAAAATCTTTAAAAATTTAAAAAATAAATAAATAAATAAAATCTTAAGTAATGTTCCTAAGAGGACATCATGATGTTCAGCCAAAATGAATGTTCGTAATACTGCTTAGACTTATTTAAAATTCTGTAGATGGGCGCCTGGGTGGCTCAGTTGGTTAAGCCACTGCCTTCGGCTCAGGTCATGATCCTGGAGTCCCGGGATCGAGTCCCGCATCGGGCTCCCTGCTCGGCGGGGAGTCTGCTTCTCCCTCTGACCCTCTCCCCTCTCATGTGCTCTCTCTCTCTCTCATTCTTTCTCTCAAATAAATAAATAAAATCTTTAAAAAAATAAAATAAAATAAAATAAAATAAAATAAAATAAAATTCCATAGGGCCTCACTTAATTTTTCTCTCACTGCTACATTGACTATATATATGGTTATTATAAATGGTTATTAGAATTCAGTGTTACTAACAGTGAGAACTTTAGTGATTTTCTTGAAATAAAATGAACAAAATATAAGTCTCTTTATCTATATTCTACTCTATATGTGTGTGTAAATATGTAGGTACATATTTGTTTATATTAAGTGACTAGATACATATATATGTGTTTATATAAATTTGTATGTGTATATATATATATATGCTTTGTGCTTTGTGCTTTTTTGGGGGGGCTTTTTGTACATATACACATACATTAGGATGTACTAGTTGAGCCCTAAAAGCAAGATTCATACTTTGTAGTTTCTACTTTGAAAATCCTATCCCAAGCAAGACTTTCAGCTAATATCAGATTTCATAGTGCCATAAAGATTAATGGGTGGTTATCATAGGAATACATGAATGTTTCAATATGTGGAAAACTCTTAATGTCAACAGAATAAAGGAGAAAAGAATATAATTATCCTAATAGGTGCTTAAGGTGCATTTGATAAAATTCCACACTCATGAGATTAAAAAATAAACCTTTAACAAACTATGAATAGAAGATAATGTCTTTAAACTGATACAAATTTGTCTAAAACATACAGCAAATGTGTGTCACTGCTTCTATTAAAAAATACTAGGTTCTGACCAATGCAATAAGATAAGAAGAAGAAAGAAGAGGCATAATGTTTGAAAAGGAAGACACAAACTGACATTGGATGTGGTCTATAAGGTTATATTCATAGAAAATCCAAAAGAAACTACAAACTGTTCATTTCAGCAAAGTTGCTAGATATAAGATCGATATACAAAAACCAATGGCATTCTTATGTACCATCTCACATATATGAAATACCCTTCTTTCACAATAGTAACAAATCTATAAATTACCTAGGCATAAATCTAACAAAAGATGTGCAAGACCTTTGTGGAAAAAAAACTAGAACACATTTTTTAATGTAAAAATATTTAAGAAGTTAATCTAAAAATGAGTTAAACAGTCATCTTCAAGTGCAAATATGGTTAAACATACCATAACCATTCAATCATTTGTTTAACGAATTGCCAGAAGAAGGTAGACTAAGTTGATAAAGAGCAGGGGTTAGTTGACGCTGAACTCTCTGAAATACTAATCTTGGAATTCTTCCATAGGAAAAACTACTGAACCAGTGATTGAGAGGCATGGGTTCCCTTGTCTCAACTCTTCAGTAAGCTGGCTATGTGACCTGGAGCAAGAATTAGCCTCTTGAGAACTTGCCTTCCATTAGAGTTAAATAGAAAGATTGGGCTAGATCATCTTTGAGGTAGCAACCCCAACTGCACTTGAGATTGTTGAGGAGCAGTACACAAGAAATAACAGCACAGTGAAAATTAAAGAACCACTTTATCAACAGCTTCACATGAATACCCAATAACTTTTGGTGAAGAACTTCAGGAAATTCTGTATTGGAGTGCAAGACTAAGGCCTCTTGCTCTTCCTGCTTTGCCCCCACAGTGCCCTCCAAAAATCTGAATTATGGGTCTAAAAATCTAAATTATGGCTCCAGCAAATCCTTGTGTGTAGTCAAAATGTTCCATAAAAATAGAGTCCCCTAAAGTATGGTTCAATTTAAGTTATGGAAATGAAAGCTAAAGAGAAATAGATTTTAACCTGACAAGGGAGGGTGTTTTACCAGCTATGTAGGCTTTCATTAAAAGAATTCACTTCTTTAGGAGGAAATGCATTCTCCATTACTGGAGTCTGAATATTGTATGGCAGGCAAATTGCCCAATGACTCAAGTCTTCAATGGAGAATTGGACTAGTGATTTTTAAGATCCCTTCCTACTCTAGGCTTCTTGATTCTAGGAAACTTGTCTTGATTTTTCAAACTTTCTACAGTACTGTTATATGTAGAGAGAATCCCCTAAGATAGAGATGTAACTTTTTGTTTTAGCTGTAGAATATCATTTAGCTTCCCCAGAAAAATTTTGATAAACAAGAATTCCTTTTTGTGTTTGTATTTCTAAGGACTCTAAGAGTTTGAACCTCTATATTGCATCTCTTTCTCTCTAGAAATTTGAAAGGAGCTTTTCTCTGCCCTTATGACTGCAAAGAACTATTTCTTTTAGATATAAGATATTCCCACAGGACTTCATCCTATTGGTAGGAGGCACCACCATCCTAGGTAAACAGAGACTGTTACATCATCCAAAGCTTTTGCAATCAATCTAGTGATAATCCTTGTTACATGAGGCAAGGAATTAGAAATAATTCAATTTCATTTAAATTAATATCAGCAGAAAATATACAATATGTAAAGTAGATAAATTCATCTTTTTTATTAATTCAAGAGAGTTTGAAACTATAAATTCACTGCTAAAGATTCAAGATGACTTCCTAGCAAATTTAGAGATGAACAAATTAAAACATACTACTAAACCATAATATTTCATGTATTATAAGTGACCAGTGCCAGACATATCCCCAAAATCTATGACAGACTGAGATCACTCAGAAAATCAGGCAACTTGCAATTATCTATTGATATATGAGCTCAGGGTAGCATAGAAAAAATATATTGTAGAATCCAAGAATATCTCATTTTATCCATTCTTGTCAGTCTGCTTTTGAACCAAACCTCTGTCAGCAATAACAACATTGTCACATTGAAGTTTCACCTCCTATCTCACTCTTTCTGAGAGGCAAAAATGAGTAAAAATAATAGCAAGAGGGAGAGAGAAGAGCCAAGAATCAGCATTGCACAGGAAGTGCTCAAGAACAAGAAAGAACCTTCTGCTCAAATGAAACCTACCCACCTAAGAAGGTCTTCCCTGGATCCTATATTCACAATAGTCTCTGTCTCCTCCTACTTTGCTTTATTTTTCTTCATACAACTTATCAATACTGAAATTATTTGTTTGAATACTTTTGTATTGTCTATTTACCTCTCTAAACTGAGTAGAGGCACCTGTGTGATTCATTACTGGAACCCCAGGGTTTAAAACAATGTTAGCATGTAGTATACCCTCAATAAATATTGTTTTAGATAGGTAGATATAGATCATAGGTGATATAGGTAATAGGTGATTAGAGCTGCAAGTAGGAAGTTGATTAAGAAAATATTTAGAATAGGTTGTTTTTCTTCCTGAAACCGAAAACTAATCTGCGATAAATGGTCAAACTGACAGAACCCACATTTCATCTATGATGGATTTTCTAAATTTAGATTTTTAAGGCAAGTTCACAACTTCCAGTAATATGCATGACTTCCCCATGTAACAAGTGTAATGTTTTAGATAAACTGTAACTGAAATATACATTTTCAGTGGTATGGCTGGCTTGGAGGTTGCTCTGTTGCCACATGTAAGTATTACATGACTTTTTCAGGCATGACCATGCTGACCAGTGTGTGCATTAGCAAAAATTGCTTAATAACCAGGTGGCCTTTCTGCATATTTCTCAGGAACAAACATTTGAATCCAATTAGTTAAAGAATAAGCTTTTCTTTACCTCTCATGGCACTAGATTTTAAGCTTTTAATGTCATATCTACTGTCAGCATTATTTGGATTATATAAAATGAGTTTTATTGATTAGATGACTGACAAGAAGGAAGGCCAAACCAAATCAGTTTGTATCCACAACTTTATAATTTGTGTAAGAGAAGAAAAGCCAAATCTATGTTGCCAAATTTGACTCTTTGAGTTACTTAACAAAGTGGCCCTTTTTGTTTGAAATATTTGTTAGGTGACATTAGAAAAGCCATGGAATGGAAGGGAATTAAAAAGATTCTTAGATGAAATTGTTTTCTTTCAAGCCACTATAGTAATTCATATGCCTGGCACATTAATGAAAAAGTCATACTTATACTTCACTCAATCCCTGTCTAAAAATCTATATACAGCCCACATTGACCTCTGAAGACTGTTTTCAAGGAGAACCAGAAAATACTTAACTTTAATTGTGCTTTCTTGACATTGATAGTTAAATAACGTGAAATGGTAGGGCTGCTATTGTCTTATTGAAAAGCAAATGGATACATTCTGTTGTATTATACATGTGTTCCCAGAGAAGAGTGTATAAAACACATTTTAGAAAATAGTTTTATGTTTTTAATACATAAAGGGAGTTTACTTAAATAACACTGTGGCAAATTTCCTGGTAAAGCAAACAATTCTTTTGTTATGCAAATAACCAGCACTACATTCGCTCTAAAAAATCTGATTTTTACATATGAAGTCTCTTCACAGTGGAATAAATCTGGATTGTTGTTCCATTCGGAAGAGAATCTCTGCATCAGTAAATACCATGTGACTCTCTTTTGTGTATAGAAACTGACACAGAGTTAAATACTAATGACATTCCTTACAACCATTCTCTGTGTCTGCCAAAAAAACTACTTTAATTGCACGCATTTCTCAGACCCAAAACTGGCCTGCCTGATATGGTTTCCAATTCCACTTGAATGGATTCTGCCTTTCCCAACTTTTATTTTATTTTTATTTTAGAGCAGGAAGGAGTGGGGGAGGGACAGAGGGAAAGGGAGAGAGAGAATCACAAGCAGGCTCCATGCTCAATGTGGAGCCCAATGCAGGGCTCAATCTCACGACCCTGAGATCATGACCTGAATGGAAACCAAGAGTTGGTGACTTAACCTACTGAGCCACCCAAGTGTCCCCTTTCCCATTTTTTAAGTTCAATCTCCTACTTGGCCTCCTCAAACTAACTTCATTTGATTCTGGTCTTTCCAATGCCTTGCCATTGGTTTTATCTTTTTCACATACAGCAGTAAACACTTTATTCGAGTACTATAGAACAGTTGTCATTATTTTTATGAATTTTGGTATTTCCTATTGACTGTAATGGTTATGTTTTCTTTTTGTATTTATTTTTTCCCAAGAGCTTATCTTTTTCTCTATCTGATTTAAAACTCCATCAGGGTGAAATCAAGTCTCTTCAGTTCACTCAGTGCCTAGCTCATACTATATACTAAATGTATTTGAATAAACCAACGAATGAGGAAATATATTATGTACATTTAATACATAAATGTATTTTGTTTTTTAAAAGACTTATTTATTTATTTTAGAGAGAGAAAGAGAGAACACATGGAGAGAGGAGCAGAGAGAGAGAGAGAGAGTCTCAAACATACTCCACACTGACAGGGAGCCTGTCACAGGGCTTGATCTCATGACCCTGAGATCATGACCTGAGCCGAAATCAAGAGTTGGATGCTCAACTGACTGAGCCACCCAGGTGCCCTATAAATGTATTTTAATAAACAAATAGTAAAATCTCTTTTATCACAGGATTTCCCATGACTCTGTTTCCCTGATTCTAAAATGGTACACCAAATGCATTACAATACATAATTTCTGATCAGTATCCTTTTGTTTCTATATTGTGTGAGTGGTGATTCTACCCATGCATCAAGAAGATAACTCAGCTTTTCACTGATTTTTTTTTTTGGTCTGGTTGCCAAATAACACTTACTTTTTCATTTTTTCCAGTCTTTGCATCCATATCAAATTCTCAACTAAACTACATAACTAAACTATACATCTAAACTTTTACATTTGTGCATCAACCCAGACCAAGACTCACTCATAGAAAGAACAAGCAAACATAAAGCTATGTCATTTTATCTCCTTCCTACACCTACTGAGGTTTTTTTCCTACTGAGTTTTAAATGCAATGTTTTAGTTACTAAAATTCTCCAGAACAGGTGGGTATGAGACTGTGTATTTGTCTCTAGCTTCCTTTTAATGGGAAAGTGATTTCTAAATATGTAAACAAAACAAAATTGTACTGCATCCAAATGTAGATGTTTCAAGGAGCTTATTATATTAGGCTTTGATCTATGATGGTTTTTATTTTTTTCATTTGCAAATCTGAATTTCTGTGATGTTCTAATTTCAGTAGATGTTCAATAAGTGGAGAAAACAAAAGGCTTTGTGTAATGTGTCATCCACATCACATTTAGTATTGGAATGATAGTTTACCTATAATTATTTATAATTTGTATCCTTTTAAAACAACAATGAGCTGTGTTTATTGTATTTAGCAACCACTCATTAGATGGATCTGTAGGTCTGTATGAAATCATTTGGGCATCTTATAGGGATCCTTTGCTCAGGTCTAATACTTCTGGGACTTTAATACTCTTGATTAGATTTTTAATTTTATTCCTTTTAATATAGATTTCTTTCCCTCCTTGTAAATTAACTAAAACATTTTTATTTTCCTAAAGCGTACCAATTGACTATTGCATAGATTTCATCATCTGTTATGCTGAATCATTCAAATCAGGCTTTCAGCATTCAATATGGGTTGTATCAAAATTGATTTGATTATGGCCATCTGTATTGACCATAAAGACAAACTCAATAAACAGATTGGGGGAACTGTGATTTGCTCACCAAGGATGGGAAAAGCAATATGTTCAGATCATTCACTGTCCCTTTCTAGGATAAGCAAGAAATCAATAAAGCAAGTGCTCATCACTGGAACTATGTAGCCAGGGGAATGTTAACATCTAATATCCAAAGGATAATACAATGTGCTTAATAAAAAAAGGGGGGGGAAGAAAAGAGATTTTTAAAACTTACTTATTAAGATAACTTGTTTTATTAGTTGATTAATCCTTTTTTCCTGAATATGGGCATGCATATAGATATGTCCTAAATACAATTGTCAGAGTATGATCTTTGGAAAATTGAGCAACTGTTTACTCTGAAAGTTAGATAACTTAAAGTTAAGTTTATATAGTTAACAACAACAACAAACAATTTTTCAAAAGTAGTAGGGTAGAAGCTTAGGACTAAGAAACATTAAAAAGTAATTACAGTTTTCATTTTTATTAGTTTGAAAGGAAAAGAGTAACATAATGTATAGAATGGTTTGCTATGAAAATTGTGCCTTTATGTCATATGTTATTGATATTTTTATGTTTTATGCTAACTCATAAGCTTTCCTTCTCATTCTTCAGAAGCTATATCTATGAAATAGATAAATGGCCTATGGTCAAAGTTGCAAAAATAACTGAAAGGTCAGCGATAGCCTTGTGTTTCCAGATCCACAGAGGCAAAAATTTTCTACTAACAACTTGTTTTAAGAAACAAAAATGTCTATGAAGACAGAAAACAAGCAATTTTATTCTCATTTCCTGGTTATTAAAGCCTGGAAAATGGACTTGCAAAGGATATAGAAACCATTCTTAGTTTTTAATACTAGTATTTTCTAACCTTAAAATATACCTTCAAGTTAATATAGTGACTGACTATATAGGTTGCAACTAGACAGACAGGGTTAAATTAAAATCCTATTCTGTACTTGGTATTGTAATCTAGGTGAAATTTTTCATCTTATCTGAGCCAGTTTAATAAAATGGAAAAATAAGAGTCCTCACCCCACAGGATTAATGCAAAAAATAAAATGAGAGCAGACATGTTGCCCAGTGCCTTATACATAAGAAACATTCAATAAATGTTAGCTGCTATAATTAGTTATGAGTTGTTATACAAACATGCCATTAGCTTTCATCCTGACAACTTTAATTCTAGAACATCTGGAAGATGCAGGGGAAGTATGGGGGGAGGGGAAGACCACCAAGAAGAGCCAAAGGTCTTTCCTCAAAGAGTCCTGTCTAACATTTTTGTGTAAAAGGACACAGACTCTCTTTCTCTCTCTCTCTCTCACACACACACACACACACACACATCTTACCTATTACAGTAACCTGGGATCACAAAAATGTGGATTAATATAATAATAATAATAATAAATAATAAAAGCAGAGTCTCTGAGCCACAGGGAAACTTGCTTAAAAATCTGGAGATTTAGATTGATCATAGAGAGTTATATTTAAACATGATTACCATGTTGCCAGTGGGAAGTGCTTCTTAGAATAATCAGATTTGAGAAGGCTAATAATAGAACACTAGATCTGTAGTTGTCTCTGAGTCACTTGGCTGAGGAAGGGGAAAGCTAAGCCCACCATGAGACATAAGTATTGAATGAAGGCCACTTAAGGAGCATGATGGAAAGAAATCTCCATTTTTATGATTTCCAGTCTTTTCAATTGTTTTTTTTTCTTCAAGCAATCAAAATTATGAAGTCTGTGATTTCTTGAAGATTTAGGACTCTTTTATTATCACCATTGCTCAGCACAGTTCCTTGGACAAAGTTGTTGCTTAGTATAAGTTTAGTGGATTAAATGAATGATGGTTCTGAGTGAGGGAAATAGTAAAGTGAGGAAAATTCAATGTTTAAACCACCACAAGAGATCTTGAGACAGCTTTATGTTTTATACTCATGTTGTATGAGCTTCTTAAGGATAGAATCCTGTTCATATATTTGAAACATGGATAGGATTCAGTAAATATATTTTGTTGTTTGTTACTTTAAAAAATCAAGCACATTAGTAAAATGCTTTCTAATTGCTTTTTCTATTGTATCAAAATTGTGGCTAGTGTCTTTTTTTTAAATCAAATATTACTTTGGAAATAACTATAATTTTTCATGGACCTGAAACTTTCTACTATTTATCTGTATAATGTGTGGGGAAAGATTTTATTTTTTCAAGTGTATTCATTTTCCTATAATCATGTGTACTTTATCTTCCTCATATGAGATCTCTTTTAAACTCTACTAAAAAAGCTAATGAGCCAAATTAAAGTGTGGCTTTAAAAAAAATCTGTATTTCTGAAATGCCATAATCTAGCCCAAAAACACAACTGGCAACCTTAAAGAGAACTAAAGCTTTAAGTAACATTCAAGTCCCCATAATCTGCCCAGAGAAATATTTCATAAATAAGTTAATATTATATTTCCATACTAGTTGAATCTTTACTTAGAGGCACATTTGTCAAATAGTCAATCACTCATTTGACAAATATTTAGTGTCTGCTTGTCAAAGACACTTTTCAGCTTTAGGGATACAAACTGAGTAAGACAAGCAAGGTCTCTACTCCTAAAACTTACATTCCAAATTTGTATAGTCAGATAATAAGCAACTAAATAAACAAATGGATGAGATTAATTTCAGCTGGTAATTACTGTTGTGAAAACTTATAAAACAGAATGCTTTGATATAAAAAGATGAGGGGTATTTATCTAAATTGAGTAGTCAGGGAAAATTATCTCTGAGGATATTACTTTTGAGCTAAAACCTGAGTGGTGCAAAGGACCCAGCCATGGGGAAATCTGTGTAAAAAGAAAACAACAACAAAAAAAATGTAAAGGTCTTAGAGTGAAAATAACCTTAATTTTCAAAGACCAGAAAGATGCCACTTTAATCAGAAACCCAGCAGGCTCTTTTTGTGACATTGGCAGACTGATCTTCAAATTCATATGTAAGTGTAAATGTTGTGGAATAGTCCAAAACAACTTTGAAAAAAGTTAGAGTTGCAAGACTCATACTAATTTCAAGACTTATTATAAAATCACAATCTCTATTGTTGGTACCAGTCTAAAGTTAAATAAATAGATCAGTGGAACAGAATACAGAATACAGAAATAGATCCACATTTATATGGCCAATTGATTTTTATCAAAGATACAATTTACTCAAGAAAGTCTTTCCAACAAATATTCCTGGTAATATTGGATGTCATTAAAAAAATTAATCCATACCTTATTCCATATAAAAATTAAATGAATTTTAAACATAAATGTAAAGCCTAGAACTCTAAAATTTCTAGAAGAAAACATAAGAGAAAATTTTTGTGACCTTGGGTCAGGCAAAGATGTGTCTAAAAATGACACCAAGAGTATAGTCCATAAGTGAAAAATTTGATAAATTTGGACTTGGTCAAAATTAAGAATTTCCACTTTCAGAAAGACATTGCTAAGAGAACGATAAGACAAACCACAAACTGGGAGAGTATATTTCCAAATATTATATATGCTAAAGGATTAGATCCAAAATATATTAAGAATTCTCAAGTCCCTTAATGAGGAAACAAATGGCTCAATTTAAAAAATGAGAAAAAAATTTCAACAGACTCTCCACAGAAGATATATAGATATAAGGATGTCAAATAAGCATATGAAAAGATACCCAATGTCATTAGCATTAGTCTAATACATACCTATTATAAAGTTTAAAATTAAAAAGACTGATCATACCAAATGTTGGTGAGAATGTGGAGCAACTGGAACTCTCATCCATTGTTGATGGGAATGTAAAATGGTATAACCACTTTGGAAAGGAGTTTGGCAGTTTTATAAGAAGTTAAATATATACCTAACCATGTGGCCTAGCCATTTATTCCTAGATATTTACCCAAGAGAAATGAAAGCATATGTCTATACAAAAACCTGTAATGAATGTTCATAGTAGCTTTATTTCTAACAGCCAGAACTGGAAATAACCCAAATGTTCACCAAAGTGAATGGATAAAACAAATGTAAAAACTTACCAAATAAATATCCATACACAGGAATATTATAAAAGGAATGAACTACTGATAGTGGTACATGTATAGGGGCTGAGGGCAGGCCATCCCAAAATGTGCCAGATTGGCATACTGATTATTTTTTTAACATTTTTTTAATTTAGTTATGTTAATCACCATACATTGCATCATTAGTTTTTGATTCAGTGTTCCATGATTCATTGCTTGCATATAACCCAGCACTCCATGCAGAACGTGCCCTCTTTAATACCCATCACCAAGCTAACCCATCCCCCCACCCCCTCCTCTCTAGAACCTTCAGTTTGTTTCTCAGAGTCCATAGTCTCTCATGGTTTGTCTCCCCCTCTGATTTCTGCCCCCTTCATTTTTCCCTTCCTATTTTCTCCTTTTTTTTTTTTTAACATATAATGTATTATTTGTTTCAGAGATACAGGTCTGTAATTCAACAGTCTTACACATTTCACAGTACTCACCATAGCACGTACCCTCCCCAGTATCTATCACCCAGCCACCCCATCCCTCCCACCCCCCACCACTCCAGCAACCCTCAGTTTGTTTCCTGAGATTAAGAATTCCTCATATCAGTGAGGTCATATGATACATGTCTTTCTCTGATTGACTTATTTCGCTCAACATAATACCCTCCAGTTCCATCCACATCATTGTAAATGGCAAGATTTCATTCCTTTTGATGGCTGCATAAATAGCATACTGATTATTTTGATTTGAAGCTACCTGGGAAGCAGCCAGTGCAAAGACACTCAGACCATCTTCTGTTTCCCTGAAAGCAGGAAATAAATCTCCTATATGAAAGCTACCCTCTCTATAGTTAGAAATAAAAACACATCCTGCTCACCAGAGATCAGGACTTTAAAACCAGAGATTGGGACTATAAACCAAGAAATCTGTAGAAACAGATGTTGTTACTTTTTGTTTATCTACTACCTCAGCCCAAATTCTGCTTAGAATTCCTTATTAATTAAAGCTCCTGTCACTTCCTCATGAATTTATTGTCTCTTTGTCTAAAATATATAAGATACCTGCCATGTTCATTTCTTTGGGCTCTCAATTCCATTATTAGACCACCATGTGCACATAATAAACTTTGTATTTTTCTCCTGTCAATCTGTCTCATGTCAACTTAATTCCTAAACCAGCTGGAAGAATGTTGGTTGTAAGAAGTAAATTTTTCTCTCCCCTACAGATGTAACAACATGGGTGAATCTCAAAATGATTATGCTGAATAAAAGAAGCTAAACAAAAGAGGACACACTGTATTATTTCATTACATAAAATTCTAGAAAGAGTAAACCTATCTATGCTGACAGAAAGCAATTCATTTGATGCCTGGGGCATTAGAGGACAAGAAGCGGCATGAATGAGAAACTACAAAAGGGCAAAAGAAAATTGGGGATGATAGATATATCTATTATCTTGATTGTGATTATAGTTTCGTACATGCATAAAAATGTTAAAACTTATCAAATTGTACACTTTAAAAGTGTTCAATCTATTATATGCTAATTATATCTTTTTTTATGTTCAATTAGCCAACATATAATACATCATTAGTTTTTGATGTAGTGTTCAGTGATTCATTAGTTGCGTATAACAGTGCTCATCACCACATGTGCCCTCCTCAATACCCATCACCTCATTACCCCATCTCTGCCCCCCTCTATAAACCTCAGTTTGGTTCCTGGATTCCAAAGTCTCTCATGGTTTGTCTCCCTCTCTGATTTCTTCCCATTCAGTTTTCGCTCCCTTCCGCTGTGGTCCTCCGAGCTATTCCTTATGTTCCACATATGAGTGAAACCATATGGTAATTGTCTTTCTCTGTTTGACTTATTTCATTTAACACCCCTCCAGTTCCATCCTTGTCGATATAAATGGTAGGTATTCATCCTTTCTAATGGCTGAGTAATATTCCATTGCATATATGGACCACATATTCTTTTTTTTAAAGATTTTTATTTATTTATTTGACAAACAGATAGAGAGAGAGCACAAGTAGGCTGAGCAGCAGGCAGAGGGAGAGGGAGAAGCAGGCTCTCTGCTGAGCAGGGAGCCTGACATGGGGCTTGATCCCAGGACCCTGGTATCATGACCTGAGCCAAAGGCAGCCACTTAACCGACTGAGCAACCCAGGCGCCCCTGGACCACATATTCCTTATCCATTTGTCTGTTGAAGGGCATCTTGGCTCCTTCCATAGTTTGGCTATTTGGATATTGCTTCTATAAACATTGGGGTGAATGTGCCCCTTCTTTTCACTATGCCTGTATCTTTGGGGTAAATACCTAATAGTGCACTTGCTGGGTTGTAAAGTAGCTCTATTTTTAACATCTTGAGGCACCTCCATTATGTTTTCCAGAGTGGCTATACCAGGTTGCATTCCCACCAACAGTGTAATAGGGTTCCCCTTTCTCCACATCCTCAACAATACTCGTTTATTCCTGTCTTGTTAATTTTTCCATTCTAACTGGTTTAAGGTGGTATCTCATTGTGGTTTTGATTTGTATTTCCCTGATGGCTGGTGATGTTGAACATTTTTTCATTTATGTCTTCTTTGGAGAAATGTCTGTTCATGTCTTCTGCCCATTTACTGACTGGATTATTTGTTTTTTCGGTGTTGAGTTTGAGAAGTTCTTTATAGATCTTTAATATCAGCCCTTTATCTGAAATGTCATTTGCAAATATCTTCTCCCATTCCGTGGGTTGCCTCTTAGTTTTGTTGACTGTTTCCTTTGCTGTGCAAAAGCTTTTTATCTTGATAAAGTCCCAAAAGTTCATTTTTGCTTTTTGTTTCCCTTGCCTTTAGAGATATGTCTTGAAAGAAGTCACTGTGACCAAGGTCAAAGAGGTTACTGCCTATGTTCTCCTCTAGGATTTTGCTGGATTCCTGTCTCACATTTAGGTCTTTCATCCATTTTGAGTTTATCTTTGTGTATGGTGTAAGAGAATGGTCCCGCTTCATTCTTCTGTATGTGGCTGTCCAATTTTCCCAGCACCAATTATTGAAGAAACTGTCTTTTTTCCATTGGATATTCTTTTCTGCTTTGTCGAAGATTAGTTGACCATAGAGTTGGCGTCCATTTCTGGGATCTCTATTCTATTCCGTTGATCTATATGTCTGTTTTTGTGCCAATACCATGCTGTCTTGATGATCACAGCTTTGTAATGTAGTGTGAAGTCAAGCTTTGTGATGCCCCCAGCTTTGGTTTTCTTTTTCAACAATCCCCTGGCAATTCAGGGTCTTTTCTGTTTCCATACAAATTTTAGGATTGTTTGTTCCAGCTCTGTGAAAAATGTCAATGGTATTTTCATAGGAGTTTCATTGAAAGTGTAGATTGCTCTGGGCAACTTAGACATTTTCACCATGTTTATTCTTCCAATCCATGAGCATGGAATATTTTTCAATCTCTTTGTGTCTTCATAAGTGTTCTGCAGTTTCTAGAGTATAGATCCTTTACCTCTTTGGTTAGATTTATTCCTACGTATCTGATGGGTTTTGGTGCTATTTTAAATGGAATCGGTTCCTTAATTTCTCTTTCTTCAGTGACATTGTTAGTGTATAGATATGCAACTGATTTCTGTGCATTGATTTTGTATCCTGCCACACTGCTGAACTGCTGTATGAGTTCTAGTAATTTGGGAAGTGGAGTCTTTTGGGTTTTCCACATAAAGTATCATGTCATCTGCAAAGAAAGAGTTTGACTTCTTCTTTGCCAATTTGAATGCCTTTTATTTCTTTTTGTTGTCTGATTGCTGAGGCTAGGACTTTTAGCACTATGTTGAACAAAAGTGGTCAGAGTAGGCATCCCTGTCGTGTTCCTGACCTTAAGGGAAAAGCTCTCAGTTTTTCCCCATTGAGAATGATATTCACTGTGGGCTTTTCATACATGACTTTTAGGATATTGACGGCTTTTTCCTCTATCTCTATATTTTGAAGAGTTTTAATCAGGAAACGATGCTGTATTTTGTCAAATGCTTTTTCTGCATCTATTGAGAGGATCATATGATTCTTGTCTCTTCTTTTCTTAATGGGTTCTGTCACATTAATTGATTTGCAAATGTTGACCCACTCTTGCATTCCACGAATAAATCCCACTTGGTCATGGTGAATAATCCTTTTAATGTACGGTTGGATCCTATTGGCTAGGATCTTGTTGAGTATTTTGGCATCCATGTTCATCAAGGATACTGGTCTGTAATTCTCCTTTTTGAGAATTTTTTTGAGAAACCAGGGTCTTCGTCTGGTTTTGGGATCAGGGTAATGCTGGCCTCATAGAATGAGTTTGGATGTTTTCCTTCCATTTCTATTTTTTGGAACAGCTTCAGTAGAATAGGTATGATTTCTTCTTTAAATGTTTGGTAAAATTCCCCTGTGAAGCCATCTGGCTCTGGACTTTTGTTTTTTTGGACGATTTTGATTACTCTTTCACAGGCTTTTGGTCTGTTCAGATTGTCTATTTCTTCCTGTTTCAGGCCTGGTAATTTATAAGTGTCCAGGAATGCGTCCATTTCTTCCAGATTACCTAGTTTGTTGGCATATAGCTGCTGATAATAAGTTCTAATAATTGTCTCTATTTCCTTGGTATTGGTTGTGATTTCTCCCCTTTCATTAATGATTTTATTAATTTGGGTCCTTTCTCTTTTCTTTTGGGTAAGTCTGGCCAGAGGTTTATCAATCTTATTAATTCTTTCAGAGAACCAGCTTCTAGTTTTGTTGATCTGTTCTACTGCTCTTCTAGATTCTATTTCATTGATTTCTGCCCTAATCTTTATAATTTCTCTTCTCCTGCTTGATTTAGGCTTTATTTGATGTTCTTTCTCTAGATCCTTTAGGTGTAACGGTAGCTTGTACATTTGGGATTTTTCTAATTTTTTGAGAGAGGCTTGGTTGGCTATGTACTTCCCTCTGAAGAGAAAGACATAGAGAAATATAAAATCTTACTAATATGAATGGCTTTTTGGATTTCTAAAATTTTAAGGATGTATAGTTTGGAGTACTCTTCAAAAAGCACTGTTATAGTTTGAACCTCAGCTTACCTGACACATCAGTTCCATTGTCCTATAGTCCATCTTACTGGTAGCCTGTTTTCTAGTTGCTCTACAATGGGTACTCATGAATTAACACTGGGTTAAAGCACCCAGGCCTTACTTTTCTCTTTATGACTACCCTGTCCTCTCTCCCAAAGAGGCTATATAGAATTTGAATCTGATCCTGGTGGGGGGGGGGGTGAAGGGAGAGAAGAAACATAGGAACTTTAAAAAGAATCTGTTTAACCATGATGCTGGGATCAGAGGGTGCCCTGAGATGTTTTCAGACTACTTACTACCATACTCAATAAATTTTGGTGTTACTCTGTTTTTTTTTTTCCTTTTCTTCTCTTTATGAAAGGTATCTTTACTTAGGGATTCTTGTTTTGAAGGATAGATACCAGGGTAACACAGAACTTGCCTATAATTATTCAGGAGGATTCTGACAAGAGAAAAACAGAAAATCTATTCATATATGAATTAACTAATTCATTTAGCTTTCCCATTCATTCTTTCAATCAGCATTTAGTGGTATATGTTGAAAGCAGAGAAATGAAATAAAAGCAAGAGATTGTAGCTGAGTATTATTTCAGCTATCCCTGATTTATTCAGTAAACACTTTCTTTACCCATCCTAAGTAAAGCTTCTTTTTTTTTCAGAGCTAAAAGAACCCACATTTGCATTAAAGAAAGCATAGACTTTCTTCAAAGACAGATGATCTTGAATCACTACAAGGTGTCTAGCTACAACAATAGGTTTTAACAGCTGCAGCAAAAGGTCTACTTAACCCAGCTATTTATATACAGATAGTTCTTCAATAGCACTGAAAAAAATCCTCTGAAATTATTTGGTGAGCAGTTAAATGTTGAAGTAATGGTACACTAATGCCAGCTGATAAAGAACCCGTCACCACTTCCATTCCCTGAATCCACTCCTCCCCCATTCTAGTGATCACAACCTCCTTTAACCCTAAATCCACTTATAAAACAAGAGAGAGAAAAGCAACAGCAAGTATCTAATAATAGTGAGCTCTGTGATTGAAAAATTTGTAATGAATAATTGAAGAATAATGAAGCTCTTGCTTCCATGACCAACACTGTTGAACTATAGGATTCGTATTTGAGGATCTTACTGCAAGGCAAAAAATGGAGGGAAACATGAGAAATCTGGCATTTATCCAGAATTTCACCAAAGGTCAGGAACAACCTAGGTCTTTTTTTTTTTTTAATTTTTTTATTGTTATGTTAATCACCATATATTACATCATTAGTTTTTGATGCAGTGTTCCATGATTCATTGTTTGTGCATAACACCCAGTGCTCCATGCAGAACGTGCCCTCCTCAATACCCATCACCAGGCTAACCCATCCCCCTACCCCCCTTCCCTCTAGAACCCTCAGTTTGTTTTTCAGAGTCCATCATCTCTCATGGTTTGTCTCCCCCTCTGACATACTCCCCTTTTCTTCCTCTCCTGTTATCTTCTTCTTTTTCTTTTTTCTTAAAATATGTTGCGTTATTTGTTTCAGAAGTACAGATCTGTGATTCAACAGTCTTGCACAATTCACAGCGCTCACGGTAGCACATACCCTCCCCAATGTCTATCACCCAGCCACGCCATCCCTCCCACCCCCCACCACTCCAGCAACACTCAGTTTGTTTCCTGAGATTAAGAATTCCTCATATCAGTGAGGTCATGTGATACATGTCTTTCTCTGATTGACTTATTTCACTCAGCATAACACCCTCCAGTTCCATCCACGTCGTTGCAAATGGCAAGATCTCATTCCTTTTGATGGCTGCATAATATTCCATTGTGTATATCTACCACCTCTTCTTTATCCATTCATCTGTCGATGGGCATCTTGGCTCTTTCCACAGTTTGGCTATTGTGGACATTGCTGCTATAAACATTGGGGTACACGTACCCCTTCGGGTCCCTACATTTGTATCTTTGTGGTAAATACCCAGTAGTGCAATTGCTGGATCGAACGGTAGCTCTAATTTCAACTGTTTGAGGAACCTCCATACTGTTTTCCAGAGGGGTTGCACCAGCTTGCATTCCCACCAACAGTGTAGGAGGGTTCCCCTTTCTCCACATCCCCGCCAACATCTGTTGTTCCCTGACTTGTTAATTTTAGCCATTCTGACGGGTGTGAGGTGGTATCTCATTGAGGTTTTGATTTGGATTTCCCTGATGCCGAGCGATGTTGAGCACTTTTTCATGTGCCTGTTGGCCATTTGGATGTCTTCTTTGGAGAAATGTCTGTTCATGTCTTCTGCCCATTTCTTGATTGGATTATTTGTTCTTTGGGTGTTGAGTTTGATAAGTTCTTTATAGATTTTGGATACTAGCCCTTTATCTGATGTGTCATTTGCAAATATTTTCTCCCATTCTGTCAGTTGTCTTTTGGTTTTGTGGACTGTTTCTTTTGCTGTGCAAAAGCTTTTTATCTTGATGAAATCCCAATAGTTCATTTTTGCCCTGGCTTCCCGTGCCTTTGGCGATGTTTCTAGGAAGAAGTTGCTGCGGCTAAGGTCCAACCTAGGTCTTATATATGTTTTCCCGTGCTTCCTCTTTTCAGTCTTTGGCAATCCTATGACATAGGGGTTATTATCTGCATTTTCTACTAGTGAAACTGAAACTTGAAGGTTCCATAAGACTAGAGACTTGCATTCAAAAAATATGGCTCACCCATTACCTCACCAGCTGTTCCTTTCATTCCCTCCGGCTGGTTCTTTGAGCTCTAAACATCAGAGTGCCCAAGGCTTAGTTCTTGACTGTCTTCTCTCTTTCTCTAAATTGCAATCAGCCTGTAAAGTTTATTGTCTTATACATGCTGAGGACTCCAAAGTTTGTATCTCTAATCTGGCTCTCTCTCTACTTTTGGTATTCAGCTGCCTACCTGGCATTTCTACTTGAATGTCTAATAGGTATCTCAACATCTTACATGTACAGAACTAGACTCCTAATTCTCACAAGTCCCCAAAACCTGTCCCTCCTACAGTTTTTCCCATCTCAGTTAATGACAACTCCATTCTTTTCACTTGCTCATAACATCCTTGGAACTTCTTTTTCTTTCCATCTCCTCTTCTAATACATTAGCAAACCTTGTTATTTCCATCTTCATAATATAACAAAATCTAACCACTTCTCAGAAGCTGCACAATTAATATCCTAGACCAAGCCACAAGTTTCTCCCACCTGGATTATGGTAATAGCCTTTAAACTGGTCTCCTGCTTCCACCTTCTTTTTCCTATAGTCTGTTCTCAATAGAGTAGCCAAAATGATTGTTTGATAACAGATTTCCCCTCTCTCCCCATATGTCTCCAAGATTTTTCATCTCATATATCAATGAAAACCAAAGTCCTTATAAAGTAGTACAATGTTTACATAGGCTGGCCCTACTACCTTGCTGACCTCTCTCTTACCACTCTTTCCTTTGCCCACTTTTCTCTAGTCACACTGGCCTTGTTGTCTCTTAAACATACCAAAGATATTTATGCCCCAGGGACTTTGTACCTGCTATTTCTTCTGTTTAGAATACTCCTCTGTCTGGTAGCCATATGGCTTACTCTCACTTCCTATAGTTTTCTTCTGAAATATTACTTTATCAAAGATTCTTTCCTTGACCACCATAAAGTAGCAACTTCCTCCCAACACCCCCATCCTTCTTATCTTCTTTATTTTTCTCTATTGCATTTATACTAGACATAACTATATATTGACTTGTTTTCTTTCTCTCTCTCTTACCACTAAAGAATAAGCTCCATGAGAATGAGGACTTTGTTTTATTCTTACTGAATGCCTAGCACATAATTGTGTCTGGCATGTATTAGGTTAAACCATATGAAACCATAATTTTTCATAGTCCAATTAGGGTTAAATATTGATATTCTCATGGTGTAATTTAAACATTAGGTTCTCAATAAAGACTTGTTTAACTGATAAATGGATTAAACCTGTGATGGCCTAAATCCAAAGCTCATCTTCTGCCTAGTATAAAATTCTTCTTCTCTGTTACTGAGGTTGCTTTATGACAAAATATTTCCTATTTTTCAGAAGTTCTTTTACTTATTCGAAGTCATGACGTTTGATACATTAGTTACAGGCATTTGTACAACTAGAAGAAAATAATAGAGGCATTTTTATGCTTGATAATTGTTGACCTGCCAACAGATATGGTTTGTTCTTTGTCTCTTAAGAAAAGCCAGACTGGATGAGTCAGGTCCGAACTCCAAGCAGTGCCCCTGAATCCATCTGCTTGGGCTAATCTCATGGCCTTCATGTGAGCCCATAATTGGCCATGGCAAAGAACTCCTCTACTATCAGTTTATGACTCAGATTTTCCTCATGTAATAACTTTGAAAATGCACAAACAAAAAGGTATTCTTTCAAATGAGATAGTTAATTTTTAGTTACACTTTGACTTAGAATGGATTTGCCTTCCATTCCATAAAAATCTAGCATGCAGTATGTACTATGGTGAATAATGCTAGCTGATATAACAGATAAACTCCTGAATCTCAAGGGATCAGCATACTTTTCATTCATGTCGCAGTACAGTGCAGGCTGCTTGATTTGCTCTCCTCTCATTCTGTATTCAGGGATGCAGACACTGTCCATTTTGTGGTCCTACATTCCCCTAGGTCCTTAGAATCCTAGTAGATGAAAGAAGAGAGCAAGGATCCTCTGGGGGATGTGGTATTTCTGGGCCAATGTATTAGTCTGTATTCTCCAGAAAAAATAGAACCAATAGGATGAAGGTATATATATATATATATATATATATATATATATATATATATATATATAGTGAGAGAGAGGAGATATATATATGAGAGAGAGAGGATATATATATATATATATATATATATATATATATATATGAGAGAGAGGAGATAGGATAGGAGAAAGGAGAGGATGTACAAAGAGATTTATTATAAGGAATTGGCTCTTGAGATTATGGAGGCTAAAAAATTCCCAAGGTCTGCAGTTGGCAACTGTATATTGGAGAGACAATGTATAGTTCCCTTCTGAAAACAGGAAGGCTTGAGACCCAGGAAGAGCTGATATTTCAGTTGAGTCCAAAGGCAAGAGAAAAAAAAAACCAGTGTGCCAACTCAAGGCAGTCAGGTCCCAGGAGTTCCCAGTTACTTAGCCTTTTTGTTCTATTCAGTCCTTCAACCGTTTGGATGAGGCTCACCACATTAGGGTAAGTAGATTGTATGTAGATTGTATTCAATAGTCTTTTTTCTTACTATAGAGCTAATCTAGTTCACTTAACTTTTCTTGCTGATAAAAACCTTGAGATTACCTCTTAAACTATCAGTTAGCCAGTCACCTAGACAGCAAGTCAGTCAATAGATATAGATTGAGGGCCTACACTATTTCAAGAACCTGCTGGGGCTGGAAATAGAAATACAAATAAAGCCACAGTCTCTGTCTTCAAGACGTTCACAATCTAGTGAAGGAGTCAGATTTGTTTGAAGCACAATGTGCTACATTTTAGATGCTATAATTTAGGTTAATATAAGGTAATATAAAGCAGGAGAAAAGCTGATAATACATAAGTATTTTTTAATATTTAGGACAATTGCCCTTTCTACAACTGGTAGAACTTTTTACTTCCTTAATTTCAAGACAACTTACACTTTCCACATTTGTGTTTAAGTCAAAGTATTTCTATTTCTCCATTTATTTCATTAATTTATGTATTAATTCAACAAATATATGCCAGTTAAGTTGTTAGGTATTCTGAGATGGTCACATACACAGAGGAATATAGCCTATAACATGAAGTCCATATTTAAGTCTCAAAGACTTCTTAAGGGAGTGGTACTTCTTGAACCTGAAGGGTAAGTAATAATCAAGTAAAGGAGTAAAGGCAGAAGAGGGTGCATAAAACTATAAGGAAACAAACTATATTTGGAAAACTTCCTTCTTTCTATGCCTCCTTCCATATTAGTTAAGATACACAGTAGCTGTGGGAACAGATATACCCCCAAAATTTTAGTGGCTTAACATAACCACAATTTTTTTCTTGTTCATGTAAAGTCCAAATAATAGTGCCTAGATGCAGGGCTTTATTCAGAGACTTTGCAATATTCAACATATAGCTGCCAAGGTCACCCTGGGTGTTGATATCCATTCAATAGATAGGAGAAAAGAATGGAGGTTTACCTGGACCATGTCTAGATGTAGTCTGCATCACTTCTGCCTGCCTACTCTTGGCCATATCTCAATTGCTTGGTCCCATCTAAATGCATAGGGGCTGGGTAAATGTAAATTCTGGATAGGCATCTGCTTCCTAGCAAGATAACCACTCTATTCCATGGAAGAAAATAGAAATCTTTGGAGGACAGCTTGATTTTTGACATTCTCACTTGAATAGTTTTATCTTTTATGTCACAAAGTGTACAGTTACATCAATGGGTTATTATTACTCTCTTCAGTATGCTTGAGGATCAAATGAATTTGTTGAGAATGACCCACAAAGCATGTTTAGGCTATCTCTTGAGTAAAAAGACAAATATCCATTGTGCAGGCTACTAGATGAGACCTGTCTGGAAGTAGTTTCTAGGGAAAAACTTCACAATGGTCTATTCCACTCCATAAAATTTGTACAGTCTTACAGTGATTCAGAACTCACTTCTTTATCCACCTGAGTTCATATAAGACCCAGCACCAGTAAGTGACAAGCCAGTTTTAAGTCTCTTAGTGTCATGAACTAGATCTTTCTTGTCTATGGTGCAGTTATGCTTTGCAAGCAAGATTTTGAACAACACTGAGAACTCAAGGATCTTCTGTATAACCTGATGACTTCAAAAGTAAAGGGAAGAAACTCATTACTGAGCCATAAGTGAAACTTTGGTTCTATCTCTCATGTTCAATGTATGCATGTAGCATTAGACACACCCCCATTTTATTACCTTATATTTCTTTCCAATAAACAATATTTTTAAAATTTCTTCAGGCTTTTTTCTGCTGGTAAAATTAGTATTTCCTTGGATTCTCAGCTGCCATTTTGTTCAGTGGCATCAAAATTGCTTTAATGCAATTCTTATGTGGACTGTCGAAGAATCCAGTGATTCTGGTTTTCTTTTTGCTTTTGTGTTTAATTCTTATCAGAGGAAGGGTAAGTACGAGTGAACTTTCTTTCATTGGGTGTTCTTGTGGGAAATAAACAGACTCCAATTTCAAATAAGACTTTGTCATTTACCAAGAACCACGTGGCAGTTAGGAATGAATGCGAGGGTGCGCTAAGACAGAGCCTAGAGATCATCACACCCCTATTTCTTAACACACCAAAATTATAGGTTCTTTTTTTTAATTTTTTATTGTTATGTTAATCACCATATATTACATCATTAGCTTTTAATGTGGTGTTCCATGATTCATTGTTTATGCATAATACCCAGTGCTCCAAGCAGAACGTGCCCTCTTTAATACCCATGACCAGGCTAACCCATCCCCCACCCCCTCCCCTCTAGAACCCTCAGTTTGTTTTTCAGAGTCCATCATCTCTCATCGTTCATCTCCCCTTCTGATTTCCCCCCCTTCAATCTTCCCCTCCTGCTATCTTCTTATTTTTTTTCTTAACATATATTGCATTATTTGTTTCAGAGGTACAGATCTATGATTCAACAGTCTTGCACAACTCACAGTACTCACCATAGCACATACCCTCCCCAATGTCTATCACCCAGCCACCCCATCCCGCCCACCCCCCACCACTCCAGCAACACTCAGTTTGTTTCCTGAGATGAAGAATTCCTCATATCAGTGAGGTCATATGATACATGTCTTTCTCTGATTGACTTATTTCACTCAGCATAAAACCCTCCAGTTCCATCCACATCGTTGCAAATGGCAAGATCTCATTCCTTTTGATGGCTGCATAATATTCCATTGTGTATTTATACCACCTCTTCTTTATCCATTCATCTGTCGATGGACATCTTGGCTCTTTCCATAGTTTGGCTATTGTGGACATTGCTGCTATAAGCATTGCAGTGCAGGTACCCCTTCGGATCCCTACATTTGTATCTTTGGGGTAAATATCCAGTAGTGCAATTGCTGGATCATAGGGTAGCTCTATTTTCAACTGTGTGAGGAACCTCCATACTGTTTTCCAGAGGGGTTGCACCAGCTTGCATTCCCACCAACAGTGTAGGAGGGTTCCCCTTTCTCCACATCCCTGCCAACATCTGTCGTTTCCTGACTTGTTAATTTTAGCCATTCTGACTGGTGTGAGGTGGTATCTCATTGAGGTTTTGACTTGGATTTCCCTGATGCCGAAGGATGTTGAGCACTTTTTCATGTGTCTGTTGGCCATTTGGATGTCTTCTTTGGAAAAATGTCTGTTCATGTCTTTTGCCCATCTCTTGATTGGATTATTTGTTCTTTGGGTGTTGAATTTGATAAGTTCTTTATAGATTTTGGATACTAGCCCTTTATCTGATATGTCATTTGCAAATATTTTCTCCCATTCTATCGGTTGTCTTTTGGTTTTGTTGACTGTTTCTTTTGCTGTGCAAAAGCTTTTTATCTTGATGAAATCCCAATAGTTCATTTTTGCCCTTGCTTCCCTTGCCTTTGGTGATGTTTCTAGGAAGAAGTTGCTGTGGCTGAGGTCGAAGAGGTTGCTGCCTGTGTTCTCCTTTAGGATCTTGATGGACTCCTGTCTCACACACATCTAGGTCTTTCATCCACTTTGAGTCTATTTCTGTGTGTGGTGTAAGGAAATGGTCCAGTTTCATTCTTCTGCATGTGGCTGTCCAATTTTCCCAACACCATTTGTTGAAGAGACTGTCTTTTTTCCACTGGACATTCTTTCCTGCTTTGTCGAAGATTAGTTGACCATAGAGTTGAGGGTCCATTTCTGGGCTCTCGATTCTGTTCCATTGATCTATGTGTCTGTTTTTGTGCCAGTACCATACTGTCTTGATGATGACAGCTTTGTAATAGAGCTGGAAGTCCGGAATTGTGATGCCGCCAGCTTTGCTTTTCTTTTTCAACATTCTTCTGGCTATTCAGGGTCTTTTCTGGTTCCATACAACTTTTAGCATTATTTGTTCCATTTCTTTGAAAAAAGTGGATGGTATTTTGATGGGGATTGCACTGAATGTGTAGATTGCTCTAGGTAGCATTGACACCTTCACAATGTTTGTTCTTCCAATCCATGAGCATGGAACGTTTTTCCATTTCCTTGTGTCTTCCTCAATTTCTTTCATGAGTATTTTATAGTTTTCTGAGTACAGATCCTTTGCCTCTTTGGTTAGATTTATTCCTAGGTGTCTTATGGTTTTGGGTGCAATTGTAAATGGGATCAACTCCTTAATTTCTCTCTCTTCTGTCTTGTTGTTGGTATATAGGAATGCCATTGATTTCTGTGCATTAATTTTATATCCTGCCACTTTACTGAATTCCTGTATGAGTTCTCGCAGTTTTGGGGTGGAGTCTTTTGGATTTTCCACATAAAGTGTCATATTGTCTGCAAAGAGTGAGAGTTTGACTTCCTCTTGCTGATTTGGATGCCTTTGATTTCTTTTTGTTGTCTGACTGCTGTGGCTAGGACTTCTAATACTATGTTGAATAGCAGTGGTGATAGTGGACATCCCTGCCGCGTTCCTGACCTTAGGGGGAAAGCTCTCAGTTTTTCCCCATTGACAATGATATTCGCTGTAGGTTTTTCATAGATGGCTTTTATGATATTGAGGTAGGTACCCTCTATCCCTATACTCTGAAGAGTTTTGATCAAGAAAGGATGCTGTACTTTGTCAAATGCTTTCTCTGCATCTATTGAGAGGATCATATGTTTCTTGTTCTTTCTTTTGTTAATATATTGTATCACGTTGATTGATTTGCAGATGTTGAACCAACCTTGCAGCTCAGGGATAAATCCCACTTGGTCATGGTGAATAATGCTTTTAATGTACTGTTGGATCCTATTGGCTAGTATTTTGGTGAGAATTTTTGCATCCATGTTCATCAAGGATATTGGTCTATAATTCTCCTTTTTGATGGGGTCTTTGTCTGGTTTGGAGACCAAGGTAATCGTGGCCTCATAAAATGAGTTTGGAAGTTTCCCTTCCATTTCTATTTTTTGGAACAGTTTCAGGAGAATAGGTATTAATTCTTCTTGAAATGTTTGGTAGAATTCCCCTGGGAAGCCATCTGGCCCTGGGCTCTTGTTTTTTGGGAGATTTTTGATGACTGCTTCAATTTCCTTAGTGGTTATAGGTCTGTCCAGGTTTTCTATTTCTTCCTGGTTCAACTTTGGTAGTTGATACATCTCTAGGAATGCACCCATTTCTTCCAGGTTATCTAATTTGCTGGCATAGAGTTGCTCATAATATGTTCTTATAATTGTTTGTATTTCTTTGGTGTTGGTTGTGATCTCTCCTCTTTCATTCATGATTTTCTTGATTTGGGTCCTTTCTCTTTTCTTTTTGATAAGTCTGGCCAGGGGTTTATCAATCTCGTTAATTCTTCCAAAGAACCAGCTCCTAGTTTCGTTGATCTGTTCTACTGTTTTTTTGGTTTCTAGTTCATTGATTTCTGCTCTGATCTTTATTATTTCTCTTCTCCTGCTGGGTTTAGGCTTTATTGGCTGTTTTTTCTCTAGCTCCTTTAGGTGTAGGGTTACGTTGTGTATTTGAGACCTTTCTTGTTTCTTGAGAAAGGCTTGTATTGCTATATACTTTCCTCTCAGGACTGCCTTTGCTGCATCCGAAAGATTTTGAACAGTTGTGTTTTCATTTTCATTGGTTTCCATGAATGTTTTTAATTCTTCTTTAATTTCCTGGTTGACCCATTCATTCTTTAGTAGGATGCTCTTTAACCTCCATGTATTTGAGTTCTTTCCGACTTTCCTCTTGTGATTGAGTTCTAGTTTCAAAGCATTGTGGTCTGAAAATATGCAGGGAATAATCCCAATCTTTTGGTACCAGTTGAGACCTGATTTGTGACCTAGGATGTGATCTATTCTGGAGAATGTTCCATGGGCACTAGAGAAGAATGTGTATTCCGTTGCTTTGGGATGGAATGTTCTGAATATGTCTGTGAAGTCCATTTGGTCCAGTGTGTCATTTAAAGTCTTTATTTCCTTGTTGATCTTTTGCTTAGATGATCTGTCCATTTTAGTCAGGGGGATGTTAAAGTCCCCCAGTATTATTGTATTTTTGTCGATGTGTTTCTTTGCTTTTGTTATTAATTGCCTTATATAATTGGCTGCTCCCATGTTAGGGGCATAGATATTTACAATTGTTAGATCTTCTTGTTGGATAGACACTTTGAGTAGGATATAGTGTCCTTCCTCATCTCTTATTACAGTCTTTGTTTTAAAATCTAATTTGTCTGATATAAGGATTGCCACCCCAACTTTCTTTTGGTGTCCATTAGCATGGTAAATTGTTTTCCACCCCTTCACTTTCAATGTGGGGGTGTCTTTCAGTCTGAAATGAGTCTCTTGCTTGTATCGATGGGTCTTGTGTTTTAATCCAATCTGATAGCCTGTGTCTTTTGATTGGGGCATTTAGCCCATTTACATTCAGGGTAACTATTGAAAGGTATGAATTTAGTGCCATTGTATTGCCTGTAAAGTGACTGTTACTGTATATTGTCTCTATTCCTTTCTGGTACATGCTGCTTTTAAGCTCTCTCTTTGCCTAGAGGACCCCTTTCAATATTTCTTGTAGGGCTGGTTTCGTGTTTGCAAATTAGTTTTTGTTTGTCCTGGAAGTTTTTTATCTCTCCTTCTATTTTCAATGACAGCCTAGCTGGATATAGTATTCTTGCCTGCATATTTTTCTCGTTTAGTGCTCTAAAGATATCATGCCAGTCCTTTCTGGCCTGCCAGGTCTCTGTGGATAGGTCTGTTGCCAATCTAATGTTTCTACCATTATAGGTTACATATCTCTTCCCCCCAGCTGCTTTCAGGATTTTCTCTTTGTCTCTGAGACTCGTAAGTTTTACTATTAGATGTCGGGGTGTTGACCTATTTTTATTGATTTGAGAGGGGTTCTCTGTGCCTCCTGGATTTTGATGCCTGTTTCCTTCCCGACATTAGGGAAGTTCTCTGCTATAATTTGCTCCAGTATACCTTCTACCCCTCTCTCTCTTTCTTTTTCTGGGATCCCAATTATTCTAATATTGTTTCATCTTATGGTATCGCTTATCTCTCGAATTCTGCCCTCGTGATCCAGTAGTTGTTTATCTCTCTTTTTCTCAGCTTCTTTATTTTCCATCATTTGGTCTTCTATATCGCTGATTCTCTCTTCTGCCTTATTTATCCTAGCAGTTTGTGCCCCATTTTTGATTGCACCTCAATAATAGCCTTTTTGATTTTGACTTGGTTAGATTTTAGTTCTTTTATTTCTCCAGAAAGGGTGTCTCTAATAACTTCCACGCTTTTTTCAAGCCCAGCTAGTATCTTTAAACTCATGACTCTGAACTCTAGGTCTGACATTGCACTAATGTCCATATTGAGTAGGTCCCTGGCAGATGGTACTACATCTTGTTCTTTTTTGTTGAGGTGATTTTTTTCATCTTGTCATTTTGTCCAGAGGAGAATAGATGAATGAGAGAACAAAATGCTAACAGGTTAACAATGTCCCCAGAAGATAAACTCTAATTAAATTAGAAAAGACCTGAAACCAGGGGAAAAGAAGGGGAAAGAAAGAAAAAAGAAAGAAAAAGATAAAAACAAACAAAAACAGAACAAAACAAGAAAAAACAGAATATGATCAAATATGATCAGACTGGTGCATAGATCAGTGCCACACACTAGATTTTGGGTGTATTTTAGTCTGTTAGAAGAAAGTGCCTCCTAAAATTTTAAAGAAAGAAAGACTTATATATGTACAAAATACGGGTTGATACAATGAAGGGATGGAATATGACTGTAAAGATGAAAAGTATAAAAAAATTTTTAAAAAAGGAATTGATAAGAAGATGTTTGAAAAAAGAAAGAAGAGGATTAAAAAAAAGGAAAGAAAGAAAGAAAAAAAAGGGAGGAGAGAATGTGATCAGGCAGGAGACTAGAACAAAGCCATAGACTAGAAATTTAGGGTATATTTTGATATGTTAGAAGAAACTGTATCTCAAAATTTTAAAGAGAGAACAACTTATATATATATATATATATATACATATATATATATATATACACACATATATATATACATCTGCCAAAAATAAGGGTAACTACTATGAAGGGATAGAATATGACTCTAAAAATGAAAAATAAAAATGTTTTTTTAAAAAAGGGATTGATAAGATGTTGGTTGAAAAAGGGGAAAAGAAAAATTCAAAAAAAAAAAACAGTTAAAAAAATTAACTTTGAAAGACTAATGAATCATGGTAAAAAAGTCATGAATTATATGTGCAGTATTCCCCTAGCGCTGGAGTTCTGCCATTCTCATTGATCGGTAAACTTGGTCTTGGCTGGCTGTTTGTGCTGATCTTCTGGGGGAGGGGCCTGTTGCCGGGGTTCCCAAATGTCTTTGCCGGAGGCGGAATTGCCCCGCCCTTGCTGGGTCCGGGCTAAGCAATCTGCTCAGGTTTGCTCTCGGGAGCTTTTGTTCCCTGCAAGCTCTCAGTACAGATTTGGAGGATGACAGTGAAAATGGCAGCCTCCCAATCTCTGCCCCGGAGGAGCTGAGAACTCGGGGCCCTGCTCCTCAGTGCGCCCCCGGAGAAAAGCAGTCAATCACTCCCGTCTCCCCGGTCTCTAGCCGCATGCTCCATGCTCACCGGCCTGTGACCGAGCATTTCTATCTCTGGCACCCGACCCCGTGTGGAGTCTCCAAACCCAGCAGATCCCTGTGGTGCGCTCCCGCACCACTCCTCCTGGGGAAGGAAAGGGAGTCTCCCCGGATCTGCCACTTGTTTGGTCCCTGCTGGAGGAGCAGTGGCCCAACTGTGCCGTGGATCACAGTTTATGGCAACCCCAAGCTGAGAGCCCTCACCTTGGCTCTGTCTCTGCAGCCGGCTTCCCCGGTCTGATACCTGGGAGCTCTGCTGCACTCAGGCACCCCCAGGCTTTCTGTGACCCTGAGGGTCCTGAGACCACACTGTCCCGCGAGGGTTCCACCCCCCGCTTAGCCACTGGAGCGACATCCCTCAGCAGAGCCGACTTCTAAAATTTCCGATTTTGTGCTCCGCAGCTCTATCACTTGCCAGAAGCGACCGACAGAGGCCCCCTCCCCCGCCGTCTATCCTCCCGAATATCGCCTCGGATTCACTTCACACGTCCTACCTTCCAGAAAGTGGTCGCTTTTCTGTTGAGAAAGTTGTTGCTATTCTTTTCTTCGATCTCCTGTTGAGTTCGTAGGTGTTCAGAATGGTTTGATCCCTATCCAGCTGAATTTCTGAGACCAGATGAAATCCAGGTCTCCTACTCCTCCACCATCTTGCTCCGCCCTATAGGTTCTTTTTTTATATATGAATATATCTCAAGACCCCTCCCAAGAATTGCCTGTGGTCATTAAGGGAGGAAGGTCTTCATGACAGGATGGGGAGAAGGGACCTAATAATATTCATCAGGGGAGGGGGATAGACATAAGCTAACCAACTTCAAAAAGGAATCATAGTGTTTATCAATAAAAACATGAAAGAATTGTAAAGAGATCACATAACTGGTAAGAGAAGTAAAGCATTCAAGAACTGTAAAAGGGTCTCAGTATTTGTTGAGACTTCAACTTTATTTCTCTAATTATAGATATGTAGCACAATCTTATCAGGCATTATTTGATGTTTTATAAATGTCTAATTCAATCTGAGAGCAACCCTATGAAGTAACTATTATCCTCATGTTAAAGATGGTGTATCAGTTTGCTAGGGCTGCCATAACAAAATACTACAGACTGGGTGCCTTAAACAACAGAATTAGTTTTCTCACGGTTCTGGAAGCAGAAGTCCAAGATCAAGATGCTGGCAGGGTTGCTTTCTTCTAAGGCCTCTATGCTTGACATAGAGATGCAGATGGCAACCCTCTTACTGTCTCTTCATCTGGTCATCCCTGTGTGTATGTGTGCCCCTGGTGTCACTTAGTGTGTCCCAGTTTCCTTTTCTTATAAGAGCAGCAATCAGATTGGGTTAATCTAAATCATATTAGATCCTAATAGCTTCATTTTTATGCAATCACCTTTATAAAGATCCTAACTCCAAATATAGTCAACAGGACTTAGGTACTGGGAGTTAGGGCTTCAACATACAAATTTGTGGGGAATAGGGGTGCCTGGGTGGCTCAGTTAGTTAAGCATCTGCCTTCGGCTTAGGTCATGATCTCAGGGTCCTGAGATCAGCTGTGTTCTGCTCCCTGCTTAGCAGCGAGTTTGCTTCTCCCTCTGCCTCTCTCTCTCAAATAAATAAATAAATAATCTGTAAAAAAATTCCCTCTGAATTTGGGGGAAATATAACTCAGCCCATAACTGATGAGGAAACTGAAGTTCAGATAAATTAATTTTCTTACCTATGGATAATAACTTATAAATGTCAGATCTGAGATTCCAGCTCAAGTACATCTGTTCTTCAGGCCTCTTTCCACTCTACTGCTCACAGTCCAGCACATTATGTCCAGTATGGAGATAGGTGATTTAATGCCCCAAACCTCCTAATGAAATTAAATATTCACTCTGAGCTTCTCTAAACTTCATCTTTTGTCTACCAAGTAAGGACCCACTGTGATCTAATAGGGCAAGCATGCTACATAATTATGGCATAGAGAGCAGGCATTATTTTTAAAGATTTTATTTATTTATTTATTTATTTATTTAAGAGAGAACAGGGGGAGGAGCAGAGGGAGAGGGACAAGTAGACTCCACACTGAGTGTGGAACTGGATGTGGGGCTTGATCATGGGGCTTAATCTCATGACCCTGAGATCATGACCTGAGCTGAAATCAAGAGTCGGTGGCTTAACTGACTGAGCCACCCAGGCGCCCTGAGAGAGCAAGCATTATTTGTATTCTTGTTTTGGATCTAGGACAGATTAATCTCTTTAAAAGTGTACTTCTTAATAAACTGGTTCTAGCACTTGAGAAAGCATCAAATTCATTTTCATTTTTAAAATGTGTTATTGACATAGGATTCAATGTCACCCAAAATGATTTTTTTCTTGTCATGAAAAAATGAAATTAAAGATGAATTTAGCAAGTTAGCCATGTCAGCCTGTGCAGATTATATTATATTTTATTTTATTTTATTTTATTTTATTGTGACAGATTGTATTTTAGATGACCACAATAAATCTTTCCATCTACATACTCTTCTCACAATGTGATATTGACATTTCTCCCATCAAGAGATGGGATTTATATTTCATATATTTGAATATGGTATGGCTGTTGCCGATAGCAGAGGTGACTCTAAGTCTAAGTGACCTCCAAGGCTAGGTCATAAGATGCAGTGTAAATTCTTCCTGGTTCCTTGGGAGGCTCACTCTTAGGACCCAGCCACCATGCTGTGAGGAAGCCAAAAAGCCATGTGGACAAGTCACATGTAGTATTCTAGCTGACAGCCCAAGTGAATTTCCAGTTGGAAGCCAGCATCACCACTAGACATGAGCATGAAAAACACCTCTGAAATGACTCCAGTCCTACCCACTGTCCTACAGGACTTTAAAGATATTAGTTTATATACTGTACATAACTAGAAAAGATTTTACTACCTGGAAATATGGTACTATCATCACAAAATCCTAAAATGTATAGCATTAGCCTTTGAACTAACTAGCAAGCAGAAACTGGAAGAGTATTGAAAAACTGTGAAAGTCTGAAGGGCTTCTGGAAAAATGACTGTGCAAGTCTAAAAGGACAAGTGTTAGCAGAAGTCTGAAACACCTTGAGTAGGCTGTCAGTGGGAGTTTAAGGGAAAGTAAAAGAAATGTGATTGTAAGCTGGCAGAAAGGAGACCTTTGTAATATAGTGGAAGAATATCTGGCAACACCGTTGCCTGCAGTAACATGAAAAACAGTAAGTGTACCTGATGATGATTTTTTTAAAGATTTTATTTATTTATTTATTTGAGAGAGAGAATGAGAGAGAGAAGGCACATGAGGGGGGGAGGGTCAGAGGGAGAAGCAAGCTGAGCAGGGAGCCCGATGCGGGACTCGATCCCGGGACTCCAGGATCATGACCTGAGCCGAAGGCAGTCGTTTAACCAACTGAGCCACCCAGGCGCCCCCCGCTGATGATTTTACTAAGATTTCCAGATAGAATATTAAAAGTGTCACCAGGCTTCTTATTACTATCTGTGATAAAATGCAGAAGGACAGAGATAAGTGAAAGAATGAACTGTTAAATATAAAGGAGGCAGGACTTTCTATTGTAAAAAATAAAACTGGTTTTCATTCTCAGTCTCTCCAGATGTCAAATGAGTCTAAATTTAATAAATGGCTTCTGGGAAGAGTTCAAATCCAGAGCACAATTAAGGTAGTATAGGAAGGATGAATCCCAGGGTGTGATTATAAAACCCTTTATTAAGTCCTCCAATAGATCAAAGACAGTGCCTCATAGAAATTTTCAGACAAGAGGCCAGGATCTCAAGGGCATGCCTTGAGGCTCCTCCCCACTAAATAGTAGTACTTCTGAGAATCTTAAGGGCATCACAGGGAGTCACATAGCAGCCTCACAGGGAAGAGAAGAGAAAGACTATTTCGAAGAGATTTGTGGATATGGATTTTATCTAATGGTGTGGGTTGCAAATTGGTAAAAGCAAACTCCACAATTTTTTGAGATAATTATTCTGGTGGAAGCATCACTACCTTGAACTAAAAGAGAGAGAATACAAATGTAAGGGGCCTTTGGGCCCCTAAGCTTTTATGGACTTAGTCATAAAAAAGTCATAAGAAGTTTTCTTATGTGAAAAGAAGGATCATTCAGAGGGAGGTGCCAGACCCCAGAGAGCAGAACCAAGAGCAACAGTGAATAAGTCCAATGCAATAAGACTGAGCCCTAATAAAGAAATTGACAACCTCTATCTGGCTGAATTTTCTATGGACCAGAAACTGCTAGGCACCTTCCATTTTTCCCTCTTTTTGAATATAAGTGTCGATAGTGGTTATCCTACACCTGTGTAAAGATAAACGTTTTCATAGGATATTAAGACAGCAAAAAGTACTTAATTAAGACTGAGAAAGGAGAAACAAAGTCAAGTTTAATGAAGTTGGTGACCCATGAACTAAGTCATAAGTATGAGAAGAGTTACCCAGGTGATAGATAGTGGAGTAGAAGGGAGCAAACCAAGGGCATTCTAGCCCAGGAGATAGGTGAATTAAAGGCAGAGAGGCAATAAATAGTGTGATAAATGGGGGAAAGTTGTGGATATTATGCCAAAAGAGTAAGCAGGTTTGAAATGACAGCAGGTCTTTAGATCAGAATATTCAAAACTCATTTGAGGACACATTTATTGTTTTGTCCATGTCTGTAAATGGATTTGTACTTTTTCTTTTTTTTCTCTCATCTTTAGTAATAATATCTGTGAAGTCATAAGCTTAATATACTATTTAATTTGTTTGTTGGAATTCACATTAAAATAAATTTTTAAAAAATACTAAATTTAAGTGTTCTTTTATGAACTACTTAAAATGATACCACATACCACTCACTGTGTGTTTTGGGGACACTCAACTGGGTAATGAGGAATCACCAAAGAGCTTTGAGTAGTGGAGTGATAGGATTAGATTTGCATTATAGAGAACAACCCAGCAATAGTGTAGAAAATGGATTTAAAGATGAGGCTGATGTTAAGGAGACCAGTTAGGGAACTTCTGCAGTTACTCTGGCAAGATAGTATAAGGGTCTGAATTAGGACATCCAAAGTAGGTGTTATTTCAAGTACTTGTCAGATACCGTATGAATCTAGGTACTAGGAATTCAACAGCTGACGTGGTTGACAAAGTCTCTGCCCCATAAAACTTGTATTCTAGTCAAGGGAGTGGGAGGAGACAATTAGCAAGAAAACGAAGGTAAGTAATCTCAAGGAAACAAAACAGGATGATGCATTGGAGAGTAGCTGACTGGAGGAGTTAGGGGGCATTGAGGGAGGGTAGGATAAGGGTTGGGGAGTTTGGTTATTTTAAATTAGAGACCAGAATTGGCCTTTCTGAGGAGGTGAAATTTGGGCTGAGATTTTAATAATGCAAAGGAGTCACCATGAGTAGGAGAGAGTGAGACTATTGGACTTTAGAAATATTTAGGAGATAAAGTCAGATAGGCTATGATACCAACTAGGTAAGAGAGAAGGGGGAGTCAAGGATTACCTAATTTTAAAGTTATATTATTTATCAGAACTCTGTTGATTGACATATTCGGGGCATTTTCTAAGTTCTATATTGCTTTACCTTACTTTCACTCCAATTCTCCATTAATCAACTTGATAACCTGTTACATATTGGAATACTGAAGCTATCTTTTTTAAAAATTTTGCTACTCATCACACTTCGGTTTAATGCCAAAAATTCTTATTGGAAATGTCTTCATATTTTTATCTCACATGAAACAATGGCCCTTTCGGTTATCAAGTTCACCCTGGTATCAACTGTAAAAAATGTGCTTTTAAAAACCACACACAAAGCTTTTAAATTAGTGAATTTAAATGAAAACTTTTGACCAAAAACAAATCTGAAATTTCATTCCAAATAAATTAATAAAATCCCCAAGGTTTTGTTTAATGCAATTTTATGCTAAATATATTCAATATTATGTTGGAGTGATGGCTTTCTTTAGCAGTGTTGGAGCCTGCATACAAAAAGCATTTAATTATGAATGCTGTAATTTACTCAATTGATGCCTCTCTTTTATCTGTAAACCATAGATAATTTTCCCTAAATAAATGCAACCATGAAAATAATACTTAAACAGGAAAATAAAAATGTATTTGCTTGTTATAAACCAAACACTGTATAGTCAAAATTAACTGCCCTACTGGCAAATAAACATCTCATAAGTTCAAATTGCAAAGGTGTCATCTGTTCATTTAGGAGCTATTTCCCAGATAAGAATTAGAGGATGTGTTTTTATAACTTGGGGATTTTATTTTCAATGTGAAGCTGATTTTAAAGTAATATTAAAATTCTACTCATCTGTGTATTTTTAATACTTTTCAGCAAGCGTTTACATAACAACCAATGGTACCTGATTTTATGCACCATAAATTAATAATGAGTATAAATTTCATTCTCCTCCCCAAGCTAGGTTTTCTTCCAAAGACAGAGCTCATTGTCTCAAAGGGAGCTCCCCAATGGAAAAGATAATGAAAGTGGGAAAATTTGAAAATTTCAATCCTCCCTTCTTTTTGTCTTGAATGAATCCAAACCCTGACTCTCATAATTGTTTGCACCTCTAAATTTTTCTACTAGTTATATCAGCTATAGCATAAAACTGGAAACTTTTTTTTTTACTTAGAATAAAAAAATGGATGTTTTTCTATTACATTTCTCACTTTATACCACTACTATATTGACCATTTTATGACCGTTATCTTTGCCTCCACCTCTTCAAAGGTCTGCATCAGGCATTGAATACCAATAGGTCACACACCACGAGGGGGCAAACCCTGTGTAATGGCCATCACAAAAGAGGCCAACGTGGCACAGACAAAGCAGCTAAACCAGTTGCTTGCCTTAAACATGAAAGGAACTGAAAATGAATGTGGTTTGACTTTCACTCAACCAAGATTCCCATTTCTGCCTACAATAAAGTAAAAAGATACATCTCAGGATAAGCAACTGCTTAAGAACTCAGGGCTTCCTGGCCATCTTGTCAAAGCTCAAAACAGTTAACCTAGTGGTTCTGCTCTGAATTCTAATAACGTTCAGAAAAACTAGTTACTTTTGATATGACATCTACTGAGATTGCTGTCTATGAAAATTCTCCAACTGTTGCCTTAAAATATACACCTTTCTAGTTCTTAAGTGAAAGATTTACATAGGCAGGTTTCAAAAGCAAGTCAAGAGTTATTTTCATATCTCTACAGCTGTTATTGTTCAAGTTTATTGGGCTATACTATATTAATAAATTTGGAATATAATACCAGGAAGTTAACTGGAAATGAGAGAAAGACCTCAAAACTTAGAGTAAAAGAACTTGGGATTGAGTCCCATTACTGCTGTTCCTTTGGTTAGATTACTTACACCCCCATGGGGTGCCTGGGTGGCTCAGTCGGTTAAGCATCTGCCTTTGGCTCAGGTCATGATCCCAGGGTCCTGGGATTGAGCCCCATGTTGGGCTCCTTGCTCAGTGGGGAGCCTGCTTCTCCCTCTCCCTCTGCCTGCCGCTCCCCCTGCTTGTACACTCTCCCTCCCACTCTCTGTCAAGTAAATAAAATCTTTTAAAGAGAAAAAAAGATTACTTATACCCACAGACATTTCAACCTACCATTGCACCTTATTTTCCACCTTTTCCTCCAGGTACTTTCCCAGCAATACAAGGAGAATTATTCAGTTTTCCCATGCCATCTCGACTTTCTCTGTATCTTTGCTTATGCATATTTCCTCTGCTTTGCAATATCTATCACTCATTTCTACATATCTAAGTTCTACCCATTCTCCAAGTCTCAAGTCTTTTCTCAAAAAGAATTTATTTCTTCTTCCCTCGAATCCCACAATATTTCTTTAATAGTACATATGTTATAATATATCTGGTTACATGTTTCCTGACTAAAATCTCTTCAGTGGGATGGGCCTTATTTGATTATTTTTTTAATCACAAAGTATCTCTAGTGCCTTGCTGTGATATACGTATTTGTTGAAAGATTGAATGAATGAATAAATGAATGGTCAAAGAAATCTTTATTTTCTTATTGGTAAAATGGGAGAAATAGTACCTACCTCACAGATTGTCCTGAATATCATACTTATTTAGACACTATAAATGAATATCTTCTTTAAACAATAGTGTGCTACCAAAATGTTAAGATATTTTAATACTATTGTATAAAAGGAACTAAAGTAGAACTAACTTATCCTAACACAGAGTCAATAGAGGAAATAAATATTAGGAATAAAATTATTCCTCTGTGTCAGGAGTGGGAATTTGGTAAATATCCCTTTGGTCATCATGACTATGGGAAGGTGCATTGTATGGAAAATTCACTGCTTGGTCAATTGAAAGCAGCTTTTCTCCCTCTGAATCCATTCATATCAAACTAGTCTGGTTAGTAGGGGTTGACACTTGTCCTTACTAGTGATGTACATATCTAAATGTCACTAATTTGAAGACGAAGTTCTCTGTTTTAAATTTGCAACTGTGAAGCTACAGATACCCTCATAGGTGTCCTCAAAATGTCAATTTGTTTCAAATATTCTGATCATAAAAGTGCTAGTGGCTTTGAATGAATCTATCAATGGTAGCGGTAACAAAGTCAGGAGGGCAGGAGAGTTTAGTCATAGGCAGGCAATTCCCCGAGTCTTTCTTCAGGGGCTATTGCTCATCAACCTAGCAAATATCAGAAACATAGCACCTAGCATAGCAGCATGCAACAGACTATGCAATTAACATTTCGAATGAATGGAACATTGAAGTCAGGACTCATATCATTTTGGGGATTCTAATCAAAATAGAAAATAAGCAAAAGATTAAAATTACAGCAGATTATGTGTTTCTGCCTATTAACTACTAACCACATGATTCTGAACTTGCTGGTGGTGTAGAAAATAAATAATAAAACATCTCACTGTGTGATAAATGATATAAAGAAGCTTCCTGAAAATGTAGTACTCTTTACACTGCGCATGCCATTTGATTAGTCTCCAGGCTAAGAAAACAGTGTAGCATAGCCCATAAGAGCACAGACTCTAAAGTCAGACCAGGGCCTAGAAATGGATAATTTTACTGATTGGTTGTATAAGTTGAACAAGTAATTTAACCTCCCTAGGCTTACCTATTATCTGTAAAGTGGAAATCATAATAGCATAGATCTCATAAGGTTGTCATCAGGCTTAAATAAGGTAGTGGATATGAAGCACTTAATATAATACTTGGTCCATAATAAAGATCCAATAAATGTTAGCCATCACTTTCTGCATATCAGTGACCCTTACAAAGTAGATACTCTACCCATTCTTCTTGTATAGATCAATGAAATCATCTAAGCCTGTTTCTTTGTCTGTAAAATAAGAATAATAAAGCCCACACCAGAGGAATGTTTTGGGGATTAAATGAGATGACATTCGAGTGAGCACTGTAGAATTATATGAAAAAGTGAGGTATCAAGAGGGATACAGGGGACTTCTTTGAAAAGTGGGAGCTTAAATGCACTTTTCTGGTTCACTTCCTTTCATATCCCCTCAGAAATGACCAACAGATATAAAAATAAGAAGGAATAAGCCTATATCAGCAAGGGAAACTAGTAGTGGGTGACATCTACATGTCAGTACTTCAAGAGTTTCTCAAGATAGAAGGCAAAGTGAACAAGATTAAAGACATATAATATATACATGCTTCCTCATATGTGAAGAAACAACTCACTAAGGTAGTAAAAGGAGAAGACTTATGAAATTAAGGGTAAGAATAAAAAACACATGAGGAGGTATCACTGGATCCTACCAAGTGTCCCTGGGAACCCACTAACTGCCAAAAATCAACAAGCAAGGATCAGATGACAGGCTCATTCCAGACTTACACTTAGGGGAGACATTGTCAAAGTTGGTTCCTAATAAGGACAACCGTGACAGGTAAAGAACGAGGACACTGTCCCAGTTAATTCCTGGCTGCTAACCTCAAATACAGAAAAGAAACACTGGAACAAAGAGAAAACTCCCTGGTTTGACTCCTATTAGTTCTGATTCTCTCCTAACTCATGATCTGTAGACCAATGGTTCTTAATTCTTAATGTGCATCAGAATCACATGGAAGGGTTTGTTAAAACAGACTGGTAAGTGCCACACACAAGGTGTTTTAGAACAGAGCCTGAGATTTTGAATTTCTAATAAGTTACCAGGAGATGTTAATATTGCTGCTCTAGACCTGCTTTGCCCTTAATAGCCACTACCACATGTGACTGTTAAAGTTAAATTTAGGGGCACATCGGTGGCTCAGTCAGTTAATCGTCTGTCTTCAGCTCAGGTCATTATCTCTGGGTCCTGGGAGTCTGCTTCTCCCACTGCTTTTCCCCCCAGCTCACACTCTCCCTCTCTCCCTTTCTCTCTCTCTCTCAAATGAATAAATCTTTTTTAAAAAAATAAAATTATATTTAAATTAATAAAATTAAATGAAATTGAAAATTCAATTCCTAATTTTCATCAGCTACATTTCAAATGCATAATAACTCTATGTAGCTAGTAGCTACCATATTGGACAGGACAAACATAATATTTCTATCATGGGAAATTCTACTGGATAGCCCTACTCTAGATTAAAAAGTAAAACTTAGTGAACAGGGCCACCAACATGCACAACTGCAGGAGGCATATTTGCACTCTGTGAATGGTGGTCCCAGAGTTGTGCCATATGGCAGACCTGGAAGTTTATCTAAGATTTTCCATCCTCCCTTCATCTGGATCCTAAAGATGTGAAGAAGGACTCCCTCAAACTCTGACAAAACTCATCTCAGTTCTCCAAAATAGACAAGTCAAGACTTTCTTCTGCTAGAGTGAGCGAGTAGAAAAATAACTAGATATATTAAATGATACCTCAAAAAAGGAAGCTAGTTCTGAAGAATCAAAACAACGCCATCCTATAAAATAAAATTACTCTTAAGAAAAAGTGTTCCAAACTACTTATGTCAAAATGGACCTCAACATTATTCAGCAGACTAATGCTATGTGAAACCAAAACAAAGTTATGTATGAGGAGTCAAAATTATAAAATCATAAAGGCTTTAATCAAATAATATTCTTGTCAAACTGTAATGGAAATAAAAATACATGGATCATGGGAAACCTAACTCAGTAGAAAAGAATAACTCATGATATTCAGTAGATACAAACATTTATAGAGAAATAAAAATTATAAGAGAAAAAACAAAACATAGAAGAAAAATCCAAGAGATCCAATACGTATAGATATGTATAGAGATTTCAGAAAAGCATAACAATAAAAAAGCATCAATAAAAGAAAATAGAAGAAAACTTTCCTGAGCTAAAGAAACTTGAATATTAAATTTCAGATTTAATGAATATAGTTAAAATTTCTGAAAACAAATTTGTACTGGGAAATTTTGAAATTTTGTAATTTTAAGGATAAGGGAAAATTCCTAGAAGAATCTAGATAGACATTACCAAAACAAAGCAGGCTACCAACAAAGGAATAAAACTTAATCTGATATCAGACATTCTTCAATTCTAAGCATCCAGAAGACATTAGAAAAGTATCTATAGAGTTTTTAGAGAAATGGGTCAGGACTCTAGATTTAAGAATTATGTGCCTAGCCAAGGTGTGCAAGATCATAGGAGGTAAGTCATTTTCAGATATGTATTTAGAAAACACCCTACCCTTTTGAAATAATGCTCCCAGATATACTTTAGTTGGTTAAGTACTGAATAATATAAATCTCATTAATGAGCAAGGAAAATATCAGTATAGAAAATTCTGGGATATAAAATGAAACTTGTAAGATGTAGAATATATTTTCAAATAATGATTCTCAATATGATTTTAAAACAATATAAATGTTAAAATTTGTGAAAAAAGAAAGATACAAAATATAAAAAAATAAAGTGTAGACATTTTATCTAAAACCCCAGATTATTTTAATGTAAATTGGGAAGGCAGAGAGTTTGGAAAAGTGAGATGAATATGCTAATTTTCTTATTTTAGGGATGCAAAATGGCATAGCAGTCACAAGCATAATTACCTGGTTCATATGCTGCTCCACCAATTAGTGGTTGTGTAACCTTAGGGAGTTATTTAACATTTCTAAATATTAGGCTCCTCACCTATAAAATGGGAATACCATAATACCACAGAGTTGAGTGGCAGTGAAATCAGATAACACATGTAATGTGCTTAGCATCTATAAACACTCAGTGAATATTAGCTATTAACTGGGAAAGAAAAAAATCAAAAAATATTCATGATAAATGGAGGAAATAGATCTGAAGATAAGTTTTGTAACATTAAAAGCAATAACTAAAAGAACACACACATACACCCTCCAAACCATTATAACAGACCAAATGTACCCTATCAAAAGAAACAAGATCAAATATATTATTTGTTTGACTATTTCAAGGATTAGTATTATAGGACCATTAAAATAAACATGTTCTCATTGTTTAGGTGATATTTAACTTTAAAAAAAAAATTACAAAAAATACACAGAGTGCTCATGGTTCTGTTGGGGGAGAATATATGAGTGTAGAAAAAAAGACTGAAAATCTATGTATATATGCACATAAATGTTAATAAAGATCTTTGCTAAGTTTTGGAATTATGGGTGTTTTTTTCTTCTCTCTTTTATTTTCACTAATATCTATAATGAATATTTATCATTTTTATAAAAAGAAAAGATTATTTTATTTTTAAATAGTTTTATTATTAACCACTATTTTTTAAAAGATTTATTCATTTGAGGGGGGAGGGCAGAGGGAAAAGGAGAGAAATCCTCAAGCAGACTCCCCACTGAATGCAGAGCCTGACACAGGGCTCAATCCTAGGACCCTGAGACCATGACCTGAGCTGAAACCAAGAGTCGGACACTTAACGAACTGAGCCACCCAGATGCCCCTATTATTAACCACTATTAACACTGAGGTGAATATTACTCTAGGATTGTTCTTCATATGCAAATATACATATATATATTTAATTCATTAATTCATTCAGAGAATATTTATTGATTATCTACTATGTTCTAATCTTTGTTCTAATCTCTGGATACAGCAGTTAAAAAAAAAAGAATCTCTGTCCTCCTGGAGTTTGGTTGGGGGAGAGCAGCATAAATAAGTAAAATACCTGTTTTTGATACTGATAGGTGGCATGAAGAAAGTAGAAAGCAGGGGATGGGATAAGGATAAGTTACCGTTTTAAATCGAGTGATCTATGGAGGCCTCACTGAGAAGATAATGAAGGAAGCCTCGTTAGTGATAGACACCTGAAGAGGGCGTTAGAGGGGGCCGTGCGGCTTCCTAAGGGAAGACAGTCCCAGGCGGAGGGAACTATGACAAGTACAAAGACAGTGACACAAAAGAATGCCTAATATGTTGAAGTAATAGAAGGGAAACAAGATGGCTAGTTGTAAGTAAGCGAAAAAGAGAATTCTAGGAGCTTAGGTTACAGAATTGAGGTGGGATCATGTATGGCCTCATAGACTATTGTTAAGTGTTTTGACTCTTACTCAGAGTGAATTGAGGTTCCAGTGGAGAATTTTGAGCAGAGAGGTTTTGAGCTGACTTGGTTTTACTAGGATTACTCTGACCTCTGTGTTGAGAATTCTGAAGAGGTACAAGTATGGAACCTGGGAAGCCAGCTAGGGGACTACTGCAGCAACCCAGGGTAAAGACGACTGAAAAATAGAAAGGTTACAGGTATACATTAAAGGTAGAGGCACCAGGATTCACTATATAATTGGGTGTGGGGTGTGAGAGAAAATGAGGCATGAGAATGACTCTAAAGCATCTGGATATTCAAGTCTGGAGTTAAGGGGAGAAATCAGGTTGAAAATACAAATGTAGGAGTTGTCCTTGTTTAGGTGATATTTTAAGCCATGAAACTAGCAAGGGAATAAATGTACATAGAGGGGAAGAGGGTCAACTGCGCCATGCCCTGGGGCACTTCAGTGCTTAGACACCGGAGAGATGAGGAGGAATGCTCTGAGCAAAGGGAGTGAGAAGGAGCAGCCTGTGAGGTAGGATGAAAACCAGAAGAATATGGCGTCTTAAGAGCTAAACGAAACTGTTTCATACAGGAAGGGTGATTATCTGTATTAATTGTGTAGCTGGCAGATCGAGTAGGATGAGGGTTACGAAATGTTCATTTTAGCAATGTGGAGATTTTGCTGACATTGATAAGGGGTGTTGCAGTGGAGGAATATGGAACAAAAGCCTATTTGGAATGGATTTAAGAGGCTAGGAGGAGAGAAATTAGAATTGCCTTCTTTTCTGCAGAGCTGGAAAACTGCTTTCCATATTTTCTTACTTTAAGTTAATATTTTTTTATTTTTTAAAGATTTTATTTATTTATTTGACAGAGAGAGACACAGCAAGAGAGGGAAGGCAAGCAGGGGGAATGGGAGAGGGAGAAGCAGGCTTCCCGCCGAGCAAGGAGCCCCACGTGGGGCTCAATCCCAGGACCCTGGGATCATGGCCTGAGCCAAAGGCAGATGCTTAATGGCTGAGTCACCCAGGTGCTCCTACTTTAAGTTAATATTTCCCTTTCTGTGTTTAAGTGGTAGAAATTGCAATTTGATTGCATTTCATTTTTTCCTATTTGTGGAAAATTACATGATGCCCCCAACCTGAAAACTGTGAGATGTTTTGCTATTGAATATGCCATTTACCAACACTTCAACTATAGTGGAACTCTCCAGCTTCCATGACCATAGAAACAAAAAAACATAGATCCTTTGTTTAGGCTCTCTGCTATTTTTGCAATGTCTTCTTTAGTCAGTTGTGGAATCACGTGAAAAATAGCAATAAATGATCAATTTTCTAGGCCACTTTACATGCATTTAATGCACATCTAGTTCTTCTGTCTGAGTCAGACAGAAACATTAACAGAGTTGAGCAGTACTGCAGTCATCATTCCATCGTTGCCATGGCTATAGCACCAAACCCTTATAGAGGATTTTTATTTTACATGAAATATTTCTTTCCATAGCAACAGCAGTGTTGATTTAAAGCATAACTTGCTAGATATAATTTATCTTTAACATTTCTGTATATTTTTTATGGTGTGTCTTGTTAATAGGATTACACTTTTGATGACTCTCCTGCTCTTTTGAAATGAGACATCTCTTGGGGTGCATGTGAGAAAAATCTAGGATGCTCATTGCTTGCAGGAATAGAAAACTCACAGGATACATTTGAATGAATTACATTCCAGAGCTTTTACTGAGGGTGTTTGGGTGACTTTGAGTTCAAATTCAGGATAGGGCTTTTGAAAATCGAATCAGAGTGATTATTCATTTTAGAGCAATTAAAAATAATGTCCACCCTTTTTATATTATGAAATTGCTTTTCTAATTTAAAGACTACAGAGCTACTTTTTTTGTTTGTTTGATTTCTCCAGGGCAGTTCTTTGTTTCACTTTCACAACCAATTGGGGGAGTATAAAAACAGAAATCATTTTTAAAATAAGTTAAAACCAGGACCTACACACTTCAAAACAAAAGACTTGGGTTAAAGGGGTTCTTTCCTCTCTTCCCTCAATACAGTCTCTTCTGTTTAGGAAAATACATGGTTACAGTGACTTCAGTATTACAAAGAAATACATTTTGGTAAGAGAGAAACAAAACCTCTTGGTTCCAAATGTAGTTATTCACTATAAGCCATTTATTCATCTGGCTCTAGGCTATGGGAATTACTCCTAGCACAGAACTCCCTTTGAAATCCCTAACTCCCTAGGGGGTCAGAGATAGATGAGAAACTGCCCCTGTGAACTTGGTTTATACACGGGAAACAAAGAAGTTAGTGGTTGAGGGTAACAGAGGAAAGGCGTGTGGGAAGGGTGAATGTAGCTAGCTTCCTTTGCTTGCAACAGGAGCTTCTTTCAATGCAAAGCGCATGCCAAGACAGATCAGGCACTCTACCAAAAAGATACAATAATTTAGTAATACAGTCTGCCCAGGCAGCTTAGCAGCTGGAAACGAGGAAGCCTTGGGATTTGCTATAAACGGTGGGGAAATTGGCTGATAGCCTCTCTCCTATATTGAGCACAGGGAGCAAGAGAAAAGATTATAAATGTTTGAAATCAGAGCCAAACAGCCTGGTCTGTTCTGGTCCAGGAGCTGCCAGAACTCCAGCAGCCTCTGGCTTCTGCATTAAATACTGAATTTGGCAGAGTATGGGGCTAAGAGGCCAGGAAAGAACAGCGTTTACCTGGATGCATTTTCAGAAAGGCAGCTGCTGATCTTAAGTTCTTTAGAGGAGGGAATTTTATGGCATGCTGGATCCGATGCCATATAGTATTTAAGCATAGCAATGATCTTTGGGCTAATTTTGCAATCAGAATAAATACCCAAAGCTCCTGCTGATACCTGAAGAGGGAACCACTGGGTGGTTTTCCAAATCCAATAATACTAATAGGACAGTGTTACTGGACCCCCAAAACCAGGTTCTTGAGTCTCAATGTTATAGAAACAAACACTGAATTCAAGAGAAAGAAAACAGATGGACTTTATTGGAGATAGCTTGTATACAAGGGAGCTGACAAGGGGCACCTGGGTGGCTCAGTCGTTCAACGTCTGCCTTCGGCTCGGGTCATGATCCCAGGGTCCTGGGATCGAGCCCCGCATCGGGCTCCCTGCTCCTCAGGAAGCCTGCTTCTCCCTCTCCTGCTTCCCCTGCTTGTGTTCCCTCTCTCACTGTGTCTCTTTCTGTCAAATAAATAAATAAAATCTTTAAAAAAGCAACAACAAAACAAAACAAGGGAGCTGACAAGGAAGGAATGTCATTCCCTGAAGGGCTAGTGTGCAAGGCTATAAAGGCACTTCTCCAAAGGGTGAGGGGCAGGGAGTGGGGAAGAGTCCTTCAGTCACATGGTCATTATCTTATGGTCATTACTTTTTAATGGACAGAGAGAGTCACAGGATGCCTTTTTTCGTGGTCAACATTCTTTTAGGGCTCCTGGAAAATAGAAATACCTGTGCAAGCAGGCTTTACATTGTTACTTCCAATTTTGCCCAGACAACCATTACTCCCTGATGGCTATTATCTCTCATTTGTTCTCTTTCCCAGAAGGAGGTATATGTCTCTGAGTATAGAAACTTTTAACCCTTGCCTGAGACCAGTGGTTTTATAGGAGTTAAATCCCTCTTGCTTTCCCTATACTGTCTCAATAGGACACGTGCTGATGACGTAGGGAATTCTGGGGTAAAACATAAGCACAAAACCTTGTAATGGAATGGAAAGAGTCGGGTTTTGGACTAGCCAGATTTATATCCTATACTGTCTTTTCTATTTACTAGCTATTCCTTATCAGTTTAAAGGTGATAATAATACCTACTTCAAAGATTTGTGTGGGGATTGACCTAATGAGATAGAATGACCGTGGACATAGAAGAGGCGTAATAAATATTGGTTCCCCTTACCTAGTGTGGAATCTTAATCTTAGGCCTTTGTAATTTTTGAAATAAGTGTGGAATTGGTATTTATTTAAATTAATTTCACATATCTTTGGAAACTTTAGTTGATTTTTAACCTTGGGGAATTAAGAGAATATGAACTCTATGTAGCTGTCTCTGTGGCTCATTATTATTTGTTTGATTCATAATTGTGTCTTAGTATATATGTAACCTGAGAAGACATTCCTTATATTTGGTTATAAATGAACATACTAGCCAAAGCGTGTGAGCTCTATGACTGAGAAAACAAGGCAGATAAATAAACTACCACAAGGTTCATATAATTACAATATATATAAATGAATAAAAAATAACATTTCTCCTAAATATTTCTGATAAGACCCAGTACCCTTTTAAAAGCTTGTTGAGCCATGTTGACCACATATATTACCAAAGTTTAGCTCCTTGTTCTCTTTAGGTGATCTAGGATTTAAATACAAAACATACTCTATGATTATTTTGCATGATTATCATTTTTACTGAATATCATAGACTAATTGGAATGCTTAAAAATTACCAAAATTCCATGAATTTCTTTTGTGTTCTTTATAAACATACATTTTAGGGGAATTTTATTTTAAAGAGGATTTGCTTTATTTGAGCTCATAATTATAGTAAGCTTGTTCTTCATTTATTTAATACTCAAGATTACTTACTGATTTATATATTATGTCATATATTACACTAACATGCATGGCAAGGCAATTTATTATTAACTCTGCCTATTTAGTAGGGTAAAATCATTTAGTCACAATAAGCTGGATTTTTTATTTTATTTTATTTTTATTTTATTTTTTGAGAGAGAGAGAGCATACCCAAGTGGGGGTGTCAGTGGTGAGGGAAAGGGGCAGAGAGAGAGAATCTTAAGCAGACTCCATGCTGAGTGTGGAGCCCAAAGCGGGGCTCCATCTCAACCCTGAAATCATGACCTGAGCTGAAATCAAGAGTTGGACGGTTAACCGACTGAGCCATCCAAGTGCCCCTAAACTGGATTTTTTTAATTGACATCTTTATGAATACATTTTCATAATAAAAACATTTTGCTACAAAGTATTATGGCAGATTAAGTGTTCTGATATATCTTTCTGCAGCAGAACAAATATATTCTGAATAGGACACATTCTTTTAGATGTTGCTTGCTCTAACAAGCTGTGCTCTCTGAAATGTGTATTAGAAGAAAGAAAGTCAATGTTTCTCTGAGTGCAGATGTCAATAATAGCACTGCTATTTGAACACTGTGCCCTGGTTCAGTGGTTAAAGTTAGGAGGCTGAGTCAAGACTATTAAGGGAAGCTGAAGGCAAATATAAAGTCTCTCTGGAGGGAATTGACAGGCTTCCATAGATTAAGATCAAGTAATGAGGTAATAATAAATGATTTCTATGCACCTTAAAAAGCAAATCACGATAAGTAGGTGTCATCAAAAATAGCAAATACATATGTAGTCTGCAGTGACTATAGGTATTGTTACTGGAAATAGGAAATAAAACAATAATAAATTTAAAAAGTTATAATATGCTTAAGAATTAAATGCCCAATCATGAAGATGAGTAAAAACAAGGACAATCAGTAAATAGCAGGCAAATTTGAAAAATAAATGGCATTTCTAGGTATGAAAAATATAACACTTGAAATTATTTTTAAAATTCTAAAAGAGGGACACCTGGGTGGCTCAGTCAGTTAAGCATCTGCCTTTGGCTCAGGTCATGATCCCAGGGTCCTGGGATCAAGTCCCATATTGGGCTCTTTGCTCAGCTTGGAGCCTGCTTCTCCCTCTGCCCTTCCCCCTGCTTGTGCTCTCTCTCTCTCTCTCTCTGACAAATAAATAAATAAAATCTTTTAAAAAATTCTACATGAACAGAATTTCAGAATAGCAGATTCGGCAGAGATGAAGAGAGAATTGGTAAGTTGGAAAAGAAATTTGAAGAAATTACCCAAAGTGTAGCAGAGAGGGCAAAGAGGCAAAAAATATGGAAGACATGAAAAGATACGAAGGATGGAATAAGAAGGGTAACATGCACTTAATCAGACATTCAGGATGAAATAATAAAGAGTATATAGAAGAGGAAGCTTTTTGATGGATAATGACTGAATTTTTTCCACAGCTGATGAAACATGGAATCATAGGTCCAGGAAACACACTGTATTCCAAACAAGATAAACAAAGAGACATCCACAGTAAGATACATTATTATGAAATTGAAAAATACAAAGGAGATTCTCAAAGCAGGTGAAGAAATGATGGATCACCTGCAGCAAAAGCATAATATAATGAGAGCCACCTTATCAAGGAAATGATAGAAGCCAAAAGGAATACAATAATATCTTCAAGGTGTGAGAGAAAATAATCATCAATCTAAAATTGTGAACTTTAAAAACCTTATTTTTAATAAATGAAAGTGTAATATAAAGTCATTTAGTTGAAAAACTGAAAGCATTTACCACCAAGACATTTTTTCCAAAAGATAAACCTCAAGGATTACTTCATGAAAGAAAATGATCTCAGGACATTATGAGGAAGTAATAGTGAATAAATAAGATGGTAAACATATGTGCAAATTCAAATAAAAACAGTCTGAATAAAATGATAACATCTGATCTGGAAAAGTTAGCAAACAGAATTAAAACACTGATAACAGCATTTATTAGAGGACAAGTAAATTTCAAGTGATCTAAAATCTTAAAATTGTTGAGGAAGTGGGTGGATAAGGTACTGTTCAACTATAGACTTTGGTAAATTAAAAATGCATGGTAAGGGCACCTGGGTGGCTCAGTCGTTGAGCGTCTGCCTTCAGCTCAGGTCATGATCCCAGAGTCCTGGGATCGAGTCCCACATCGGGCTCCCTGCTCAGCGGGAAGCCTGCTTCTCCCTCTCCCACTCCCCCTGCTTGTGTTCCTGCTCTTGCTGTCTCTGTCTCTGTCAAATAAATAAACAAAACCTTTAAAAAAAATCTTTAAAAAAAAATGCATGGTAAAATTTTAAGTGTACCAAAAGAATAAAAATGAATTATATAAATTCCAAGACATAGAAAAAAATAGTAGTGAGAAAAAAATAACAAAAAAGGGAATAGAGATGAAAAAAGAATATGAAAGATAAATGGATGTCAAAATGTAAAGTAGTAGAACAAAATCGAAATATGTAACCACCAAAATCAACATAAATTTTCTAATTTCACCACTTAAAAAGAAGAGGTTGTTTAGATGGTAGGAAAACAAAATCCAGATTTATCTTCTTTAAAATAGACACATCTATAGCTAAGGGCACACCCCCCCCCACACACACAGAAGGTAAAGATGAAAGATGTTATACCCGAGAAATACTAGCTCAAAGAAAGTTGGGTAGCTATATCAGTTTCAAGCCAAGTAGACTTTAACACTAAAGGTTTTTCCAGGATATAAAAAGTCACTATGGAATATTACAGTGTTCAATTCACCAGGAAAATATAAAAATTCTAAAAATGATGCACTTAAAAATTAGGCATATGATATACATCATATATATATATTTAATAGAAGTAGAAGGAAAAATCATAAATCCACTAAAACTGGGAGATTTCAACATACCTCAATTGAGGAAATATTTTAACAGCTCAATTAATAAATTTAATCTAGTAAAATACATAGAGCTTGGTACCCAACAATTAGAGAATACATGTTATTGTCATGAAACATTGATAAAAATTGATCTTAACTTGGCTATAAGCAAGTTTCAATACATATCAAAGACTCAGATTCATATATACTCCATTTTCTGACAATAATTCAATTATGTTAAAGACTCCCATATACATCCCCATAAAAATGTGAATTTAAATACACACTTCTACAAAACTCATGAAAAATGAGTTGAGACACCAAATTCTAACTTAAAAATGTTTATATTTAAACAAAAACGTAAATATAAATATCAACCATGGTGAAAGCAGCATAAGTGGAACTTAGAAATTTTAAATCCTTATATTAGAAAAGACGAAATGCTGAAGACTAATGAGCTAAATGCAAATTTAAGAAATTTTATAAGAAATGATAGAAAAAAAACAGAAAAGTAGGACAAAGGAAGTGGTAAAGAACAGAAATAGAAACTAATATATAAAATCAGAAGCAGAATATTTTATACACTTAAAAGTAGATGTAATTTCTAGTAAGAACGGTAAAGAAGAAAGGGAGACTCTACCAACAAACTATATTAGGAATGAGGACTGTAACTACAGTTACATAGAAAGATTCAAAAGATACCAAGAAAAATTTATGAACAACTTTGTGCCAACAAATTTTGAAACTGGGAGAGATGGATAAATTCTAGATAATTATAACCTGCCAAAACTTCAAAAAGATATAGAAACCCCAAATAGTCCTACAGCTATTAAAGAAATTGAATGAATAATTAAAAATCTTTCCACAAAGAATATGTTGAGTCAAGATTATTTTAAAGGTAAATTAAATATAAATGTTAAGAAACAGATCATTGCAATCTTATACAAACTGCTGTAGAGAATTGAAGAAGTGGGAATTTGCTCCAACTGGTTCTTATGACACTAGTAAGATTCATATCAAAACTAGACAGTATAAGAAAGGAAAGATTAAAGGCCTGTTTCATTCATGAACATAGATGTAAAAATCCTAAACAAAGTACTAGCAAACCAAATCTAGTGGGATATCAAAAGGAAAATTCATTATGGCCAGTTCATCCCATTAATATCCAGTGTGTTTAACATAAAAAAATATGTTATTTACACTAGCAGATTAAAGGAGAAAGACTACATAATCAACTCAATAGGTAAAGAAAACCATTTGATATAAACTCAATATTCAATCATAATTAAAATTCTCAGCAAAGTTGGAATATAAAAGAACATACTTAATAAATGATATCTATCCAAAAATTGAGAAAGCATCAATTTAAAAAGGGAAACATTAGAAGTATTCTGTGGTAGATGTGATTACTGCTCTCAATTCTTCACTCCCTCTTCTGCCATGTTACACTGTAGTGCCGTACAGTAGGTGGCATTTACATCCCCACTCCATTTACTTTAGGTTTAGACACATGACTTTATTCTCTCCATGGTTGTGAGAAGTGATAGTGTGCCAGTTCCTACAGTGAGACCTGAAGAGTCATCACCCATTTCCACTGTGGAAAGATACATCATGTAGCCTCTGAACAACTCCACTGCACACTCATGAGATAATGAGAGTGAAAAGGGCAAATAAATGTCTTAGTATTAGTCTGAAAATTGTTTTGATCTCATGGGACCCCTGAGAAGATCTTGGGGACCCTGTGCATTCCTGGACAACACAGAAAAATACTACTTCATCATGGCATGTCCTATTCCACTCTAGAATGTACTTGCTTGTAAGAAACAACCACACAACCACAATGGAACCAAATCAGAAAATACATTGCTACCATCTATTCCTCAGACCTCACTCACGTTTTTCTACTTTCCTCAATAACAATTTCCATGATAAAAAGAATCTAGCTGAGGATCCCATGTTGCATTTGGTTGTAATGTCTCTTTAGTCTCTTTCCATCTGAACAGTTTCTCTCACTTTCCTTGACATTCATTACCTTGACAGTTTTGAAGATTATAGGCAGTTATTTTGTAGACTATCTCACAAATTAGGTTTATCTGATATTTCTGCATGAGTAGATTTAGGTTATGCATCTTTGGCAGGAAAATCCAGAAGTGATTCTGTGTTTTTCTCATTGCATCCTATCAGGTGGGCCAAGATTTTTATTTGCCCTATTACTGCTGATGTTCACCTTCATCATTTGATTAAGATAGCACCTCCCAGAATTCTTCACCACGGAGTTACTCTTTTTCACTTTGTAATTAATAAGTATTTTATGGGGAGGTCATTTGAAATTATTTAAATTTCCCATTCCTAATCAAACTTTTAAATCATTCATTTATTTATATATTTTTATGGGCTCATGTGTTCCTATTTTATTCGATAGGTTATAACCCATTAACTCTCATTATTTATTTTGTTCCTAATATTGTCCTCAGTTTAAACAGTTGGAGCCCAGTCAAACTGGCTTCTCTACCCTCCTAACATGCCTCATCACTCTGAGGACTTCTTTGCTTTCTGGCACAAGGTGTTCCAGATTCATCTTGCACCTTCCCTGCACTGGCCCTAATATCAGTAATTTCTCAATGGATCATTGTTGATTTGAGTTAAAAATATATTTAGAAGCCAAAAATGTAGACTTTACTTACTACCAGGAGGAATTCAATTTCCCACACCTTCTTAGTTGACAGAGGTAGGTAATATATATGTGTAAATACATACATACACAAATACATATTTACATCTGTCTTTATCTATATATCTTGGAAACATTGGTACCTCCGATTCCAATCCAACATCACAAGGTTCACTCTAGTTTTCTTCCTCTTCATATTTAAAAATTCTCCCTTAAACAGTTTAATGTGAAATCTGGTTCCAATTATCTTTAATGTAGTTGCTTATTCGATCAACCCCTCTGTAAGTAACCAATTTCCCAGATCCACTTCCTCACCACTCAGATTTCTTTCTACCCTTGACTGAAATTTGATTCTCCATGCCAGTTTATCTCTCTGTGTAAACACCCTGCTCATCCTCCTGAGGCTGCACCTTATAGCAAGCCATCGCCAGACATGCTCCTTTCCCTGACTGGGCTTTGACATCCCATGTCAGGCAACTCCATGCACAAACACTTTTCTCTTCTGAACAGGGACACTTTCCTTGCCCTGTTTGGGTTTTGACACCCCTAGACCACCCCTTGGCAGGGATATCCTCCTTGCTTTGCTGACTCCTTCTACTAGGCCACTCCCCCTCCATAGGTCCCTCCCTACCCCCACCTGGACCCTGACACTCCATACTGGGCTACTCCACCTGTGGACACCCTCCTAACCCTGCATGGATCCCAACATGCCATTCTGGGTTGCCCCAAACATGGACACCACCATTACCCTGCTTGAGCCCTGATTCTCAACTCTGGGTCACTACAAATCCCCATTCTCCACTGAAGGTATGGATGCCACTTTTCCTCATCTATTGACTTTAGGACTGAATTGTTTGGAGTGAATGGGAAAGAGAAAAGGAAATGACCAACCATCTCATATCTGAGCTCCTCTACTATGGTATAGGTTGTTCTTCAGATATTAGGTGATTTTCTTAATTTTTAAAAAATACTTTTTAATTTTAGGTTACAGTTTTCAAATTCCTTGGGGCCACATTTTTTGTTTGTTTTCATTGGCTCTTCATTTTCATTTATTTTTCTTGCAATGTCTTTAAATGGGGTTCTATTAAAATCCTTTTTTATTTCCCATGTTTAATGAGAAGAGATGTCCTGGATTATTCATTCAGAAGAGTTTGCTATATGAGAATAGGCATGAGCCATACCATACCATATGAGAATAACTTTACCCATTTCACTGCTCAAGGACTGCTTGTAGGAAACAGGAAATGGTAAAGAATAACTTTACCCATTTCACTGCTCAAGGACGGCTTGTAGGAAATCTTCTCCTTTGTTGTTACCATGAAGTATTAAGAAACAGGGGAGCTTCTCTGCTTGATTCAGAAAGACTTCTTGCCATTACTTCAGAGTTCTCCAGAGCTCCATTTACTTTGCTTTCCAAAGTAGTAGTCTCACAGTTGAACATTGTATTTTGCTACTATTATTTCCAAGGTCTCCCTCCTCTGGACCGCCGCTTCCCATGCCACTACCATTTCCCCATTATATAAAATGTTTTTTCTCCTTGATGTCTCTGGTGTTTTCACTCTGCTGAATTTGGATTCTGCTCCTGAAAGTTTTTCTTCAGATTAAGTCTCTAGCCCTACTAAAATCATGTCTTTATTAGATATTCCTAAGATTCTCAAGGGCTTAAGCTGCTTCCTATTGTCTTTTGCAGATTTTTTTCTAGTTCTGCTAGTTGTTCTCAGGTTCCATTGCTCAGCATCCTGCTTAGTGCTGGGCCCTCTCCTTTGATTAATTAGAATCTAAAGGCAATTTCATGGCTTGCAAGGTCCATCCAATTTCATTTTCTTATTGCCGCTACAGCTACACAGCTGCAGATCCAGTTCTGGATCTTGTTGCTGTCACCTGATTTGGTTTTGCTCATCCATTTTCCAGGGCCACAGGGATTCCTTGATACCTGCTTTATTGAAGTTATTACCCATAGTTGGTTTTTTGTTTGTTTGTTGCTATCATGTGCTCATTTTATTCTTTCATTATTACATATTTTTTTTAAAAGCTATTTATTTGAGGGAGAGAGAGAGCAGGGGGAAGGACAGAGGGGGAGGGAGAGAGGAAATCTCAAGCAGACTCTTCACTAAGCATGGAGACTGACAAGAGGCTCAATCCCACAACCCTGAGATTGTGACCTGAGATTGACAAGAGTCCAACGCTTAACTGACTAAGCCAGCCAGGTGCCCACCCCATTAATATATGTTTTTATTTAAATTCCAGTTAGCATACAATATAATATTAGCTTCAGGTATACAATATAGTGAATCAACACTTCCATACAACACCAGTGCTCATCACAAGTGCACTCCTTAATCCCCATCACCTATTTAACCCATCCCCTATCCTCCTCCCATCTGATAACCATCAAGTTGTTCTCTATAGTGAAGAGTCTGTTTCTTGGTTTTCCTCTCTCTCTTCTCCCCACCCCTTGCTCATTTGTTTTGTTTCTTAAATTCCACATGAATGAAATCATATGGTAAATTTGTCTTTCTCTGACTGACTTATTCCACTTAGGGTAATACTCTCTAGCTCCATCCATGTCATTGCAAATGGCAAGATTTCATTCTTTTTTATGACTGAAAAATATTCCAATATTCCATTCCATTCCAATAAGATTCCATTTATGGTTGAATAATATTCCATTCCATAATATGCTACATCTTCTTCATACATTCATCAGTCAATGGACACTTGGGCTGTTTCCATAATTTGGCTCTTGTAGATAATCTGCTATAAACACTGGGGTGCATGTATCCCTTTGAATTAGTACCTTTGTATTCTTTGGGTAAATATCTATCATAGGGTAGTTCTTATTTTTAACTTTATGAGGAACCTCCATACTGTTTTCCACAGTGCCTGCACCAGTTTGCATTCCCACCAACAGTATAAGAGGGTTTTTTTTTCTCCACATCCTCACCAACACCTGTTGTTTCTTGTGTTGTTGATTTTAGCCATTTTGACAGGTGTGAGGTGATATTTCATTGTAGTTTTGATTTGTATTTCTCTGATGATCAGTGATGTTGAGTATCTTTTCATGGGTCTGTTGGCCATCTGTATGTCTTCTTTGGAAAAATGTCTATTCATGTCTTCTGCCCATTTTTTAGTTGGATTATTCATTTTTGGGGTGTTGTGTTTTATAAGTTCTTTATATACTTTGGATACTAAACGTTTAATTGGATATAGCATTTGCAAATATTTTCTCCCATTTTGTAGGTTGCCTTTTAGTTTTGTTGATTGTTGCCTTCGCTGTGCTTTTTATTTTGATTTAGTCCCAATAGTTTATTTTTGCTTTTGTTTCCCTTGCTTCAGGAGACATATATAGAAAGAAGTTATTATAGCCAATGTCAAAGAGGTTACTGCCTGTGTTTTTCTCTAGGATTTTCATAGTTTCAGGTCTCACATGTAGATCTTTCATTCATTGTGAATTTATTTTTGGTATGGTATAAGAAAGTGGTCCAGTTTCATTCTTTTGCATGTTTTTTTCCAGTTTTCCTAATATCATTTGTTGAAGAGACTGTTTCCCACTGCATATTTTTACCCCCTAAATGAATGCCTTTATTATTTTACTTCTACATTAAGAAAACTGCAATGGTGTTCCATGAACAAACTTCTCAACTCAAAATTTAAGAACCTTGTTAACCAAACTCCAGTCAACATTTGTTCTGTCAGTTATCAGCAAAGTCACATGGGTTAAGTTAAAAACAAGCAAACAACTGATTTTTTCATGTATGATTATAACAATAGTAACACAAACACTGAAAGTACCAAACAAGGACCATCTTGTGGAATTTTGGAGACTAATGATATCAACAGCAGCTACGTCTAAAGGCATTGTAATAAAATCTGTCATTTATTATCTCTAGTGTATCAGAATGGCTAAAGATGAGGACTTCGGGGTCAGCAATACCACTGATCCATCCTGGCTTTGCCAATTTTTGCTTGTATGATTTGGGACAAGTGATTCGACCTGCTTATCAATTTTCTCATCTGCACAAAGGGAATAATATGCACCTTGATGTTTGCTGTAAGGATTAAATGAGACAATGTAAATAATCTGAGCATGGTACCTAGCACAATACTAAATATGATTATAACTGTTGAAGAAATAAGACATTTTTAGAAGATATAATTATCACCCCCATTTACATGTAAGGAAACTGAGGCCCAGATAATTAAACAACTATCTTAGATATACAGGCATTGAGAAATATAATTGGGACTCAAATCCTCTGACTCCAAAGGCCATGGTTAACTTCAAGAGGGTGGGATAGAAGCAGGGGGAGAGGATAGAAACAAGGGGTAGAGAATAGCACTGGTGCAGTCCTTAGCATGTAGCTGTTAGTTTCCTTCTCTTTTCTTTTTTTTTTTAATTTTCATTTTTACACCCCCTGTATATTCTTTCTTGCTTTGTTGAAGATTAATTGACCATACAGTTGTGGGTTCATTTCTGGGTTTTCGATTTTGTTCTATTGATCTATGTGTCTACTTTTGTGCCAGTACCATACTGTTTTGATGACTACAGCTTTGTAATATAACTTGAAGTCTAGAACTGTGATGCCTCTAGCTTTGCTTTTCTTTTACATGAATGACACATTAAACCAGATGGACTTAATACATATACTTAGAACATTCCATCCTAAAACAGAAGAATATACATTCTTTTCAAGTACACGTGGATCATTTTCCAGAATAGATCACATATAAGGTCACAAAACAGGACTCAACAAATACAAAGAGATCGAAGTCATACCATGCATCTTTTCTGACCACAATGCTATGAAACTAGAAGTCAACCACAAGAAAAAATTTGGAAAGACCATAAATATATGGAGGTCAAACAATATGCTACTAAACAATGAATGGGTCAACCAAGAAATCAAAGAAGAAATAAAAAAATACCTGGAAACAAATGAAAATGAAAACACAATGGTCCAAATCCTTTGGGATGCAGCAAAAGCAGTCCTAAGAGGGAAGTATATAGCAATACAGGCCTACCTCAAGAAGCAAGAAAAATCTCAAATAAAAACCTAACCTTACGTCAAAAGAAGCTAGAAAAAAAGAACAACAAATTAAGCCTAAAGCCAGCAGAAGGAAGGAAATAATAAAGATTAGAGTAGAAATAAATGGTATAGAAACTAAAAAGCAATAGATCAATGAAACCAGGAGCTGGTTCTTTGAAAAAATTAATAAAATTGATAAATCTCCAGCCTGACTTATCAAAAAGAAAAAAGACCCAAATAAATAAGATCACAAACAAGAGAGGAAAAATAACAACCAACACCACAGAATTTCTACTAATATCAATATCAGTGCTCAAATCCCTGGAAATAGAGAAATTTTTTATTTTCTAAAGAGGAATAAAATGACCCAGTAGACAAAAGTTATGATTTATAATACAAGAAGAAATCATTCATTTTCCATAATTTGTTTTTATCTTGACATAAAATTTGGGGTTTCATTGTTATTCAGGTACTTATATGATAAAGATCAGGGGCAAAGATGGGTAAAAAGAGATTGAAATGCTTACTTATTGGATACTTTCTCTGACATTTCTTTGAAATGCTAATGATGCTTTGAGTAACTATCAGATTGGAATTCACACATATTTAGTTCTGTACCTTGGCATGAAATATCCACTTATCAAAAGAGAAGTGTGAAATTAAATGAGACAAATTGTGAGAACAGTTTAATCTATATACTTTACCTCAGTTATGTATAAAAAAATAATAAGAAAGTGCAAAAATTCTTTCCAAAGTATATTTTTAAAATATATAAGCAGAAACAAAGGAGTAAATTACATGTATTTACTGTGTCAAAATAACAGTCTTTATTGAATATCTAATACAATCACTACTACATTTATTTGTAAAAATGAAATCCTTTAGATTAAAAATTGTTGTAATAGCAGAAACATTTAATGTGTTCTATGCCACTGGCATTGTTCTGCTTTACTTCTATTATTAAGTCTTCACAACACTTATAGGTGTATACTATTACTATCTTTGTTTGCAGACGTGAAAATATAAACATTGCCAGAATGTATTTTGAACAAAGTATTAATTCTTCTTTGAAAACTGGGGTACAGGCTGAATCATTTATCTATCATGGTATATCAACCACTCCAGAACTCAATGGCTTAAAATAATAGCCATTTATATAGCTCATGATTCTGGTGAGTGTTTTCTTCTGGTCTGGGCCAGCCTCAGCTAATCTTGGCTAGGTTTTTTCATTCATGGGTGGTCAGTTGGCATGTTGGCCTGGGGTTGGTAGGTCATGGATGACCTCACTCAAATGTCAGAAAGCGTCTAAGATGACAGAGATGGCTGGGCTATCAACCATGCCTTTTTACTTTAGGTTTGTTTTGTTTTGTTTTGTTTTGTTGACTCTTTAGCATCTTGGGACCTTTTTGACCCCAGAGGAACTGCTCCTCCCAGGGCTAGCTAAATCTTAGAGATAGTAAACGTGCCTTTCATATGCAGACCAACCAATCCAGAGCCATACCCCAACCACACTCTGGGCCACTTTTCACCTGGCCTAATCACACAAGGGCCTGGTATCAAACAACTAGGGATAATCCCTGTGCTCCAGAAGCTGCTGAAATGATTCAAACTAGCCTATTCTAAACCTGATTATCCTCTGTCACCCATTCCTTCATAGAGAAATCACAATAAAGGCTCTGGCCCACCTTTTCCCTCACTCATTCTGCCTCCTAACTAACTTTGGTGTTTCCCCATGTCCCCCACCCCAGGGCATGGCATCCTCCCTCCTCTTGGAATCTGTAACAGTTTATCTTTTCGATGGCAATTGTCTCCGGATCTGTTAGCCTCATCATACTTGGAAAACAGTAAAACCTATAATTTCAAACAGCTGGGTAATGTATTTCATCATCTCTCAGGCAAGTCTGGGCTTGTTCACCTGGCAACAAGCTTGCAAGAGCAGCCAGAGAGCAAGCCCCAGTGCACAAATGCCTTTCAAGTCTCTGCTCTGTTGTGTTGGCTATTGTCCCATTGGCCAAAGGAAGGCACACGATCATCCCCAGAGTCATATGGGAGGAATGGATACAGAGTAGGGTATGGCTACGTGGAGCTGTTGCATAGTGGGGCCATACCTGCCATCAATCCACCAAATTAGCATTTCGAGAGCTTTTATATCGACTTCTTATTCTCTTTGATTTGATTAATCTTTAGAGTTTGGCCACTGAAATAAGCAGGAAGTAGTTGCCTTTTGACAACTCTTAACAAAAATGTTACCAACTATCATGATGCTAAGAGCTATTATTCAAAAGACAACACTTATATGCTAATACCTAAATTTTCTTTTACTTAGGGAAGTGATTGCTTATCACTAGAGGACTTGGACGATATAAAGCATTTTGAGGTGATTATAGTCATTTTGGTAAAACCACAGAGGGGATGATAACCTAATAATAATATTCACAGAAAACTTTAGATAAAATTATGCCCCTAAAACTCTCATTTATCATGATTATGGTCAAAAACCTCTTGACTGAGATTTACAGAATCTTTTTCCCACAATAGGCTGATTATTGTCAATTTTCTTTTCATAATCAAACACTTTGGCCTTCTTTAGCAACTTCCAAAATAAAATTCTAAACTTCCTTATTTCTGAGTTCCTCCTTCCTTTTACATTACTTACCCATTACTGTCATCCATACCAACCTGTTACATTGTAAAGCACTATGGACCCAAGTAGCATAGGAAGAAAAAAGAGAAAATACATTGGAACAGAATGCCAGGTTTTATTTCCTTTTGGTGTTATCTTGCTTCCATGAAAGTGAAAAAAAAACTTTTTTAGTTCACTTATCCCAAATTCCAGGAATAATCATAAACAGGAGAAACATGTCCCTTCCCACAAAGAGTCTACTTGCTTGCCTTTGAACCCTAGGTTGTTCTTTTATCTAAATAGTAATATATTTTCCAGGCCAGTGGATATGGGAATCTGATAGATCTTAGTTTGAATCTCAGCTTAACCTTTTACTAGCTAGGGAAACTTCAGTAACTTGTTTAAGTGTTCATTTTTACTTCCAAAAAATGGATATAATAGGCCATAAACTCTAGCTTTCAAGAGAGTTTGGAGCTGTCTTCACTCACTCTCCACTCACTATTCTACCCCAGGGAGGGTCTCTGTCTTGACGGAAGGACTAAAGGAGTTATTATCAAGGACATAGTTTTGCTGCATTGGAAAGGGATGCAGTCTTTGTGGGAAGACAGAGAGATTATTATTGTACTGGGTGGGCACAGAGTGCTCCTCCTTTAGATTGTTGTCTTTTGGACCTCTCTTCCTAGCACTCTTCTCTCTTCCATCTCAGGATATCATTGTGAGAAGGTCAGAGCAGGGGGACACCTTCTACTTGGAAAGCCAAACAGGAACCAGGGTTAGGTCTGGGGACATGCAAGGTCAGGAACAAACCTGCCTCAATCAGCGACTAGGAAGAGAATGTGTAGGGACTTGGGACCAAACTGTAATAAAGAAAGTTGGTTTGTCTGTAGCATCCTCTGGGCAAGTACCTATTGAGACTTACTATGGTTGCCAATTTGTTTAAATATGTGAATGCAATATTCTGGCTATATCTCTATCAGATAATCATAATTATTATTAATCATTCATTTCACAGGACTGTTATGCAGATCAAATGTAAATATAACCCCTAATTCAGTGCCAATTAAATAGCACATACCTGTTAAATGTTACTTGTTAATTTATGAAAACTTTGGTGTTTGGAGCTTATGGTAATAACTAATGTACTTAAAATGCAAGTCAGCAAGTCAACTTTGGATTTGTTATTATCCACCACATTGGCTATTTTTTTGACTCACAAGATTGGGTTATGAGTTTATCGGGAAATTTAACTTTTGATTGTGGCAAATATTCAGCTATATGAACTAAAATGACCAATCAAAAAAATATACTGACTTCCTTTGCTAAGTTCTTTGGCCAGGGTTTTACAGTATATATTTAAAAGACAAATTAGGTCATAAAAATGCATGTATATTTTAAGTCCCAGAGAACATTTATGTTTTATCTTAAAACATTTATGTTTTATCTAGAAAAAATTACAAAGCAATAAATATTTCTTTTTTCTTTTCTGCATTACACTTTCAAAGATCTGAAGAAATTAAAAATAACTAATGCTATTTCAGAGAAGAAAGAAAAAGATAGGGACGCCTGGGTGGCTCAGTCATTAAGCGTCTGCCTTCAGCTCAGTTCATGATCCCAGAGTGCTGGGATGGAGCCCTGCATCGGGCTCCCTGCTCAGTGGAGAGCCTGCTTCTCCCTCTCCCACTCCCCCTGCTTGTGTTCCCTCTCTTGCTGTCTCTCTCTCTGTCAAATAAATAAATAATCTTTAAAAAAAAAAGAAAGAAAAATATAGTCTTGTGTTAATAGCTCAACATGAGTTTCTTGTAAAAGAGTCTCACTTTTTAGTGATATTATGGATTGCATTGTTTGCCTATGTTAAGCCTGAACAAATACTTTTTGTCTAAATTATATAACTTATAGAATTATTCTTAATTTTATATTTTATATTTAAAGTAATATTCTCAGTATTATTAAATTACTTCTTAATTTAAACCTTAAATTACTTCTAATTATACTTCTCAAAGATTTTGTTTCTGAATTTAATTTCTAGGAGAAGGGCAAAGGGATGTCATTATGTATAATCTTGATTTACCTGCCTGATGTCCTTCTGCACAATGATTCATTTATTGTGAGGGTTTGGACATGGGTGTTTCACTTTAAGAAAACCCAGTTTTGTTATTCAATATAAAGTATATGCTCTGGGGACAAGGAAGAACAATATAAAATTACTCAATTAGTACTCAGTTCATATCTTTGAAATGCACCCTAAGGCATGTCAGGAAGATGTGGTTCATACACACACACACAACACACACACACACACACACACAAATTCATTTTATACATGGTACTATAGGGTCATGAGTGCTTCATAAAGTGAGGATGTCATTGTACCAACAAATAAAATGTCTGGGTATTGCACAAGTTTGAAAAGGCACTGCTATTGTATCATCTTTTGGAGTTCTTATAAACAACCATCCTGATGTTCTTCCTCTCTTTTGCAGATGACCCTTCTCAACAGGAGGACAGCGATCCTCCAAAAGAATATGATCCTGGCCAATTCGCAGGCCTTCTCCATGGATCCTCTCCAGCCTGTGAGTCCCCTGAAAATCCATTTCATCTCTATGGGAAAAGAGATGAATGTGCAGAAGGACAAGATGAAGTCAGTTTGGCAACTAGTCCTTTGCCTTTCAAGAAGTCTCCAACAGCAAATAACTCAGAAGCTTCGGTAAAGAAAATTAAACCCAAAGTAGTCAGTCGAACAATTTTTCACAAAAAAAGCAATCAACTTGAAAACCATACCATTGTTGGCACAAGAACAACTAGGAATGGGTCCCGGAATGGGGACCAGTGGATTATGAACACAGGAGGATTTGTGGAGAGAGCCTGTACCTTGGGGCGAATAAGGTCATTGCCAAAAGCCCTGATTGACATGCATTTATCAAAAAATGTCTCTAAATCAGATTCTGATCTCATTGCATACCCTTCAAATGAGAAAACATCAAGAGTTAACTGGAGTGAATCTTCAACTGCCGAACATACTTCTAAAAGGAATTCTGAAAGAACACCGTCCTTCACTTCTGAATGGGAAGAAGTAAGACTTGTTCTTCTTGTTCTTTATATAAGACTTTGGAGCAAGGGAAGTTTGGGGGAATAGTTTTCGGTTTTTTAAGTCTTTCAGAGGCAAAAAACAAAAACAAAAACAAAAAAATAACAGACACATACAGTTCCAAGAGGAAGGGCAAGATTCTAGGGGTAATACATGATAATTTCGCAGCTAGTGTAAAAACAAACACAATTCCACACATGTGGAGAAATCTATTGTTTCCATAGAAATTGATATCAAGCAGAAGTAATAACTAGCTATGAGGTACAAGAGAATGTTCACATTATGTCCTACCAAGCATTGCAGCTGACAAATTGAGAAAAAAATCTTTGTATTCCTGCAGCTCTGTATCATTCTGCTAGTTGCTAAATTCTTTGTTAGCTCATCCCCCCTTTAAAGTATCTTATATTTTCAGAAAAGCTCCTTATAATCTTAACCTTAATGGTAAACAGAATAGTCCTGGCTTGGGGTGCCTAGGTGGCTCAGTTGTTTAAACATCCAACTCTTGATTTTGGCTCAGGTCATGATCTCAGGGTTGTGAGATTGTGCCCCATGTCATGCTCTGCGCTGGGCATGGAGCCTGCTTAAGATTTTCTCTCTCTGTCCCTCACCCACCACTCATGCTCTCTCTCTCTAAAAAAAAAAAGAAGGAAGGAAGGAAGGAAGGAAAGAAAGAGGAAAGAAAGAAAGAAAGAAAGAAAGAAAGAAAGAAAGAAAGAAAGAAAGAAAGAAAGAAAGAAAGAAAGAAAGAAAGAAAGAAAGAAAGAAAGAAAGGAAGGAAGGAAGGAAGGAAGGAAGGAAGAAAGAAAGAAAGAAAAAGAAAGAAAGAAGAGTCCTGGCTCTTCTCCAAGTGCCATACAATAAACCCAAATTACTTAATATTTCTCTTTTACAATTATCAGAGAGACATTAAAGAAAAATATGTTGAGGTCGTGTATCACCAATTTAAGCTCTACTTAAAGACAAAGTCTTTCATTTTATAGAATTAGTTAGAAATATCATCCTTTGTCCCCAAGGAGGACTACGTCATAAAATAATTAAGTTCCTTGTCTTTTCTTGAATTTCTTCAAAAAATGGACCACACTCTCCCTTAGCATTTCATTCTAACATGTCACATTTTCTCCCTCAAAAAACTGTGCCAGGTGGATTGGATTTTGAAGCACAATAGGTCACTATAGTATTCTGAGAACTAGAAATGTCTGATATTGACATTCTGAATTGAGCTATTTGGGAAAATCACTTAATCTCTCTGCATCTGTTTCAGGGTGAGCAAAATGGGACATTTAAGTAATGCTTATTGTCCTCTCTGAAACCTGCTGTCTTACTCAGGTTGCTAGGATGATGATTAAACCATAAATGGCTAAAGCTTAGATAGTCATATCTTCCTATAAATACTGTACTACTAGATTGATAGTCTATTCAAATCTCTCCATTTCTTATATTTATTAACTCTGTGAATAACATCTGAAATCTTTTTGGAATGCAGCAGGATTAATTAACATTTAGCCTATCTCTTAGAATTAAGGTGTTTCCCCATGCCTGGATTCTTGCGATTACATGTCACAAATCAGCTTGTGGCTAGTCAAGCCATTTAGTAAGAACTAGGTTCCAATGGCCACACCCACAGACTGAAACCCACCCTTTCCCCAGTCAGAGAGATGCATGCTCTTAGAACAGGAAGAATGCCTGAGAATGGACATGTTCACATGAATTTATCCTCAGCCCATCCCTTTCTGAGTTTAAAGAATACACAATTCCTAACTTACTGACCCATGTAGGTTCAAACAAAGTTCATTTTAAGAAATATAAAGGAAAGGAGATCTGATTTTGAACATTTAAGAAAGGGAAACATAATTCATATTTTTAAAAGCAATTCAAAAGATGTCTGCTTCCTTTTAAACTTTTCTCAGTCAGTCTCTTAATTGTGGTATTGCAGTAGTAATATCAAGAATATATGATTCTGGCATTTGAAAATTATTTTAAAATGCAATGCTAAAAGTGAATTAATAATTTATTTATATGGCTTTTGTTTCTCACAGATTGACAAAATAATGAATTCCATAGATGTTGGAATTAACAGTGAACTTAAAGAAATGAATGGTGAGACCACAAGTAAGGAAACCTTTCTTTTATGTTGTAATTAATAAATGTGCTCAAGAACTAGCTAGAAAATTATAGGAGGCTTTAGATGATTTCATGTTTTTATCATAATAACAGCAGCTACAAATTATTTCCTTCCACTCATATCAAACAACCATGACCTCTAAACATCAATTTTAAGTACATCAATTCAGCACATTGAGATATTTTTTCCCCATGTGCTATGCCAGTTAGCATTAATGGAATTTCAACTTTTGTAGAGCTAAGTATGAAACACTTCAGTGTGTTGTAGAATATTATGACCTGATACACTACGATTTCCCATTCAGTGAAATGTCCCAATCATCCTGGCCAGAGTGATTAAAAACTTACCCCCAGGTTGTAAGCTCCAGTATGGCAAGAACTATGTGTTACTCATCTTCATGTATCTCAGAATGCCTAGCAGAGTGTCTCACAAATAGCTGATTTTGCAATCACTATTTAATATATTACCCTTATGAAGTATTATTTTTTTCTCTATGATTAAAGCTCAGAGTGGAATTCCATTTGCAACTTTCTTTGAAGACTTTTTGCTTCATACTAATGGATGCTGTCAAATACCAGATAGCTAAACCTAAAAATAACAGTCCAGTTCATGCTAGAGAAACTACTATTCTGGAAAGAATCAAAAGATCTGTCTACATTTCTACCCAGCCACTAAGTAGTGGTATAACCATAGATTATCACATAGATCTATACAATTTGGAGTTAAAACAAGTGATTGCTAAGCTCTCTGAAGAACTTATGTTTAAGTTAGTAGTGATAGTTGATGGGTTTGTAGAGATGATAAGATTAAAGTCTGTGAGAGAGAAGTCTAAATATATGGGATAAACAGCTATGGGATTTTGTGGCCCTTTGACTAGTCACCAGGGTTTTTTAAACAGCACCCCATGTGACTCTTAAGCACAAAAAAGTTGGAAAATGGCTCTCTTATGATGCACTGGGCCTGGGTGGATAAGAAGTGACATGGAAATCTGGGGTTGCAGTCACTGAAGGGGATATTCAGGCCTAAATGAACACCTCACTCATTTCTCCTATACTGGGACAGGTAAGGAATTACTCTAATATGACTGGACCCCATTTTAATTAAATGATAATTGTTTAAAAGTTTACATAATTTTTTTCTGAAATGCATATTTATTTTAGATTTTTAAAAATGAAAAATTATCAAAAAAAGTACCAAAATTGTGTGCATATGTCTAATGACACAAATATGACATTAGCTCTGTGATAACTTGTATAGCCAGATCTCTCATACAGAAATGTGATAAACATTGAGGATTTTTCTAGTATTCAGAGAACTAGCCTAGGAATGTATGTTGCTACATAGTTCTTCCAGACATGCTTACCGAATAATTTCAAGAAAGTGTAGGAATGCATATTTTTAACTGATACAAAGGTAAACTTTTATATTTTTTTCATCAATAGAAAATTCCCTGACACTGAGAATGTTCAGGCAGGGACATAGAGCTTCTCTATTGGAAGACTTAGGTGATATTGAACATTAATGCTCTAAAATTCTTTAAACAGATAATACCACAGAATTATAAAAAATATAAATATGATTGTAATGAAAGGGTAATGTTATAATAAGGGGAAATGTTAAAAATGCCAATCAGGAAAAGCTGCCTTTGAAGGGCACTTTAGTAGTAAACAAATCCACAGATTATCTCCCCTAACCCTCCTCTTTCTGCCATTTATACCGCCATCCTCCCCCCTGCGTTTATTTACTATTTTTCTACAGTGATAATGAAATTGAAAGTAGAGACTCAGCCCTCACAGATTCACTACTATTAACAACGTCTGGTTCTGTATGTCCCTTAATTTTTGCCTCTTAATTACATATTCTACACTAAGTGATTGACCATGCCATGTGGCATTCCAATTGGCCTTTAGGTCATTGTGAATTATAACTTTACTGGGCTGCAGGCTTTTCCCTCTTGAGGCTAGATGGACTAGAGAGGTGATAACCCCATGCAAATTCCACAAATATTACTGGGCACCACGTGTGGTTGGGAAATCACATGGTGAAATAAAAAGTCAGACAGACATGAATTCAAATCTCAGTTCTGCTATTTACTAGGCTCTTGACCTTAGGCAACTCATTCAATTTCCCGATCAACAGAAATGAGGATATTAATGTACGATCATTGTAGAGACATGTCCAATGGCATATAGGTGGGGTCAGACTTACGTAGATATGTATTAAATTTCAGCTCCCCATCTTGCCCTACCACAAGGGAGATGTGGTGTTTGACACTGTGGACATATACATGTGGAGATAAACACACATTAGCCCTTTCTTTAAGAACTTCATGATGTCAGTCAGTCTCATAGTCTTCATGTTAAATTTGCTGTGCTCCCTGGAATAGTGGCGTGTCAATTGCAATACAGGTAGTAACAAGCCCAACCGTCAGCTAATACCAGAGAAGAGTAATTACTAAAAGAGATCATTAAACTCCAAGATACCCTGGCAAAGAAAAGAGAAAAATCTAGACTATATTGATTTAAATGGCCTAAATTATTTTTATGAAATCTGGATGTTCTTTTTTTGCTTGACAATGGGGAAGAGAGGTGCAATGAAATTAACAGGAGGTAAATTTAGAATGAGTGAAAGGAAATACTGCTTTACTTAGTATGTGTTGACAGTGTCTCGAATTTTGCTTTGAAAGGCCACTGAACCAAGCACTAGGCCTGGCTTTAACAGAGCTGCACAGCTTTATGAGTGTTTGTGATGTTTGTTGCTAAAAACCTCAGAAGACAATTTTTGGGAGAATAAAGTCAGAAGCAATGGAGATACATGATGGAACAAGGATGAGCATTACATTTTCCATGCTCTTTCCCATTTTGTTTCAGTGTTTTTGTTTGCCCTCCCTACTACCTGCACATTTGCAATTTCAGGTATTTTGTAAACAAAATATTTATTGGACCAGTAAAGGATTTGAAAATCTCTCCTCTTCACTCCTAAAAATAGGAACCAGCTCAAAGGTTGAGCAGCCTCTATGAATCAAACTAGTTCTACTCGTAGAAAACCATTTCCTCTTTTTTTTTTTTAATTTCCTCAACAACTCTATAGTAGTTTGAAACTTATCCAGCAACACCAACTATCCAGGACTAAGGCAGAAATAGCAGTTAATAAAATTTACTGAATCTATATTAAGTTCTCACTCAGAATAATATTAATAGACAATTTTCACAAATATAAACTTCTGGTTTCCCACTTGAAATCAGATTCAAATGTCAAACAAATTGGCATTGGTAGTAGGATTCAACTGTACTGAATACCTCATATTGTATAGAACATCCTGTTCTTTGGTGATGCTGGATATGTGATGTGATAGTACATTCTACATAGTCATATACTGCCATGTATAGGATTTTTTTCAGAGAACTGGTTTTGAAGTTACATGGACTCAGCTTCAAATCCCAGGATTGCAGTTCACTGGCTCTGTGACCTATTTGATCTCAGTTTCCTCTCCTATAAATTCAGATTTTTAACAACCACCTCCTAAGACCTCTGCAGATTAAATTATACACTTGTACTACTATACCTAGAATATAGCAGGCGATCAATAAATGTAATTCTTTTGCCTTCTTATCAAAATATGCATGACTTATCTTTCTAATTAGAGTGTATGCCACACAGGAAGATACTTAGGAAATCTTTCTTATCATTTTGATCAGTAAAGATTTTAGTTAAAATATACTCATGTTCTAAGTTGCTTTTATGAGGAGTCTTTCTTGAAGTCACATTTCTTAACCATTGTCCTTTTATCACAAGGAAGCACTTTCAAATTAGGAAATTTACTATGTTCATTGTAACTACCTCAAAATTGTCACACTTGCTAAGAATCAAGTTGATGATCTTCTTCATGAGATTGAGGAAAACTTAAGGGGAGGCAATAATTGGCTACATAGGACTTGCTTATCATTACACATATACAGCAAATATTCCAAATAATTAAGTGCCCAGACTTTATAATACAGGGGTGGTAGATAATCTTATGAACACCCTCCTACTTCTAAACCAGCTTAAATAATCTGCTGCTACGCTAGACAGACTACAGGTGTATGGACTGTATTGGAATCATTTCAGGTACATGAATATAAAAAGTAGCATTAGTTAAAAGGTATTTTTTAAGGCTGGGATTTTTTTTCTTTTTTTTTTTTCAAAGATTTTTTTATTTATTTTATTTGAGAGAGAGAGAGAATGAGAGAGAGAAAGCACATGAGATGGGGGAGGGTCAGAGGGAGAAGCAGACTCCCTGCCGAGCAGGGAGCCCGATGCGGGACTCCATCCAGGGACTCCATCCAGGGACTCCAGGATCATGACCTGAGCTGAAGGCAGTCACTTAACCAACTGAGCCACCCAGGCGCCCTGGGGTTTTTTTTCTTATACTTAACATTAAATTATATTCAAAGAGAAGTATTCTAGAGTCTTACCTTTTAAAAACCTACTTTTGCCAAGATATCAATTCCATCTAAATTTTAATTGTAAATGAAAGCTATTAAAATGAATTTGTAAAAATTTTATCATAGAATACACTATATTGGATACATAAAGCATAACTCAAGCTCATTGCTGGAGAGCTCATAGCTCTGAAAACAGTCACTAACATTAATCTGCAACTCCACTTTCTAAGCTTTTGCTCCTCTTCCTCTAAGAGTCTGAGGGCCAAGTTAAGTTCAGAGTCCCTCATAGCTGTAGAGATCCTCCATGGAGAGTTTCTAGGAACCTAGGAACTCACTAAGACAGAATAAGTGTTCTCTCTTCTGATCTAAGCTCCACCTTTGCCCAAGTCTGCAAGAACAGAGTGCTCACTCAGCCCTTTCCACAAAGAGGGTCTCTTTCTGGGTGCTCTGGACAGACATCTCCACAGCCCCAGAAGCTGCTCCTCCCTGATATTTTGGCTGCTTTCGGGCCTTTGGTGTTTTCTCACATAGCTCTAGATAAGCATCAAGAGGTACTTTGCCAACGATGCAGCTGATAGCTGTTTTTCTGCTGAGGTTGTTGATGGGAATATCATTCCTTAAACTCTAGGAGAACACATTAAAAAAAAAAGTATTTACAGTTTTCCAGAGTTGTCCTATTATGGAAATGACAAAGAGGAAAAAAGCTGAAACGTATTCCTTTCTTACTGTGTGTCAAATACCGTGCACTTTTCTCCTGTGAACATTTTTCATTCAATTGTCAAAATAACTGGGTGAGGTGTTATTATACCCATTTTACAGATGAAGAAAGGCTCAGAAAAAATAATTTGTCGAAGACAACTGCTTCAAAATTGGGTTTGTTTCTTCCCGAAATCCACTAAGCTTTCAATCAAATATACTACCTACACAAAATAAGAGAAGCCAGCCCTTGCTTCTTTCTCTTTAGCTCAAATCATACCCACGTGCACTAAAGGGAGCCAACTGAGAGTGGTTAAGGGTAGAACCAGCCACTTCCTCTTAGCAAAGTCTAACTTTGGGTATATAGAAAGCTTTAGCTCCAACTCCAAAGCCCTCCCAAAGTATAGGTCACATGATCATGTATTTAAATGAGTCACAGCTCTGAATATCTCCTATGTCCCAAAGTGAATGCATAAATGCTGGTAATGACCTGGGTTTCACTTATTTTCAGAGGAAGACTTTTCCTTGCCTCCAGCAATATTCCTTTTTCCATGAACTCTTAAATTGCACATTAAAAACCTCTCTGTGAGATGCTTTGCAACGGGCATAATTTATTTTTGATTTTTATTTCTTTTTACAGCACTATCTTTAATAGAACCAACTGGGGAAGGTGGGTAGTAGAATACGTTAGCATATAAGCACCCTATTTTGTCCAAATTAAGAGAAGACTTATTTTTATTATATTTTATATAACACTTCACTGAGTAACTTTTTTTCAGATAGATTAAATCTAAGAAATCCCTTAATAATAGAATAGCTATGTAAAAATGTGAATTCCAGTAATTGTTAGGCTACCATGAGTTAATCTTTATCAAGAGATAGTATTTAATCAACCAAACAATTGTGTTCTTAGCACAATGGCCACTAAAATTTATTTAACACCATTCATTCCAAATAGTCATTAAAAACTAAAATAACCTACACAATATAGATTTTGATCATTAGAATAGGGCTGAGATTTTTCTGGTTTTGAAATTATAAGTAATATTCACATGTGAAATCAGGTTTCTCTTAAAAATAAAATAGTTGAGTATTACTCTGTGGCCTAATATTTGCTTATGATGTATCAATAGTTAGAATTGGTACATTGTTTTCAATTCAACAAAATATTTAAGCTTTCTAGAAGAGGCCTAGAGCAGTGAGCAAGGACAGTCTCTCAGTTGTACTGGAATACTTTCCATAACATCTTTCACATATAATCAACCAACATCTGCTCCAATACGGCCCATGATGATAAGCTCACTACTTTCAGAGACAATATATTCTATCACTAGGAAGCTCAAATTGTTAACAACTTTATTTTTTGACATAGGTTTGAATATGCACTCTAACAATTACTCTTATTGTGACCTTGAGAAAATCATTTCATCAGCCTAAACCTCACTTCTTCATACAGAAAACAGCTATAACAAATAATATCTACCTTCCCTCATCATCATTGGAAAAATCTAATGAATTACTACATGAGAAAGTAGTTAGCTACATTCCTAGTTCATAGTAGACTATACTGGATGACATCTACCCTCTTTGATTGCTCTTTTCCCTTCTATCTATTTTCTCTTAAATTTTTTTTTCCAAAGAAACAAAGGGTAGATAGTGGCCCATTATTTATTTCTAATACATTAAGTACCTTCAAGATATGGATGATATTTTTGATAGGCTATACTTCTTACACATTCACCATAAAGCTGGAAAGCCGCTGCCAAGAATCTTCTTTGTAAGATACTTTCAAAATACTAGTTGAACAACTTCTATATAAATATCAGTGCATTTTTTAATATACATTTTTATTTTACTTTATTTTTTAATTTAGTTTTATTATGTTATGTTAATCACTATATGTTACATCATTAGTTTTTGATGTAGTGTTCCATGATTCATTGTTTGCATATAACACCCAGTTCTCCATTCAATACATGCCCTCTTTAATACCCATCACCAGGCTAACCCATCCCCCCCTCTAGAACCCTCAGTTTGTTTCTCAGAGTCCATAGTCTAAAATATCAGTACATTTTATAAAGTTTACCATTAACAATTCATACTGGGAAAGAAAAATTCTTCCTCTGCCCTTCAAGGTCTTCCAACTGGACTAAGAATTAAATTTATATAAGGCAAATTAATAGGAAAAAAATCAAAGTTTTACTACATATGCATGGAGGCTCAAAACTGAAATTGAGACCTAAGGAAATGACCAAGGCAGGCAGTTTTTATACTTTTTAGACAGAGACAATAAATTTGTGAAGAACTGACAGGATAAAGAAAACAGATGTTTGGGAGCTTTAATTAGTAAGGAATTTTAAGCAGAATTTTGGCTGAGGTAGTTGATTAGTAAAAAAGTAATAAGGTTTGTTTCTACAGTTTTTCTTGGCTTTGAAGTTCCAATCTCTGGTGATAAGGATATTTTTTTGCTTCTTAGTACAGGGTGGGGTACCTTCTGTGTGGGAGATTTATTTCTTGCTTTCAGGGGGACAGGGGATGGTCTGAGTGTTCTTGTACCAGCTGTTTCCCAAGTAGCTTCAATTCAAAATAATCAGCATGCCATTGTGGCACATTTTGGGCAGCCTGCCCTGGGCCCCTACAGAGGTAAAAGTAATTAAGACAAATTGGAAATATAGCTAATAGACCTTCATAAGTTATGGATCCTCATAATGATTGCTTTTAAATACAAATTTGTCTTCCTAAAATATAATGAAGAATTAACTGACAAACATGGGTCACTTACCCATGAAAAAAATTTTATAGTTTATACTGGTTGTTCCTATGATACACTGTCCTGATAAAAAAGCCTTCTCATCTACTTGTATTTTTGGTACTCAAATATTAACTTCTAGAGAATTAGGAAATGAAATGTTTTGTAAGTTTAAAAACCATGGTACCCAACACTATCACTTACAGGAATGTATCCTAAGGACAAGAGCAAAGTAAGTGTATATAAAGATGTTCATCTCAGCATTTTTTATGATCCTTCAAAAAATAAAATCAAACCAAATGCCCATTTATAGAAAATTTATAAAATGAGTTACTGTAATTCTCTATGATTGAATATTAAATATCTAATTAAAAATGACATTAGTCTATATTTATCACCATGGAAATACAGCCATAATTTATTACTAAGTGAAAAGAGTAGATAACAAAGTAAACTGTAATCCCATTTTTGAATATACATGCATGAAAAAGATCTGGAGGATGGATGCTACAAGTTAACTGAATATCTCTGGGTAAACTTATCAGTGATTATTATTTTCTTCTCTCCCAAATTTTCTGAAGTTTTTACAGTGAATATACACTACTTTTATGTTTATTGTCTACACCTTTCAATTAAAACCATATGTCAATTTAGTAAACAAATACAATGATAAACAAATTATAATTTATATATAATAGACACATATAATCACATATATATAAACATTTGTATGGGAAACATAAAATGTTATAGCTATCAATGTTTCCTGACTTGTTAATTTTAGCCATTCTGACTGGTGTGAGGTGGTATCTCATTGAGGTTTTGATTTGGATTTCCCTGATGCCGAGCGATGTTGATCATCAAGACAGTATGGTACTGGCACAAAAACAGACACATAGACCAATGGAACAGAATGGAGAGCCCAGAAATGGACCCTCAACTCTATGGTCAACTCATCTTCAACAAAGCAGGAAAGAATGTCCAATGGAATAAAGACAGTCTCTTCCACAAATGGTGTTGGGAAAATTGGACAGCCACATGCAGAAGAATGAAACTGGACCATTTCCTTACACCACACACAAAAATAGACTCCAAATGGTTGAAAGACCTAAACGTGAGACAGGAGTCCATCCAAATCCTAAAGGAGATCACAGGTAGCAACCTTTTCGACCTTAGCCGCAGCAACTTCTTCCTAGAAACATCGCCAAAGGCACGGGAAGCCAGGGCAAAAATGAACTATTGGGATTTCATCAAGATAAAAAACTTTTGCCCAGCAAAAGAAACAGTCAACAAAACCAAAAGACAGCTGACAGAATGGGAAAAGATATTTGCAAATGACATGACAGATAAAGGGGTAGTATCCAAAACCTATAAAGAACTTATTAAACTCAACACCCAAAGAACAAATGATCCAATCAAGAAATGGGCAGAAGACATGAACAGACATTTTTCCAAAGAAGACATCCAAATGGCCAAAAGACACATGAAAAAGTGCTTTACCTTACTTTTATAATCAGTGAAGTATATAACCTGTGAAACAATGTTGCACTCGTAAAGTTCCCCCTCGGAGAGGAAAATTGCTCTGATCCAGCTCCTGCTCCAGACTCTGTACTCACTTGCTCTGCAACTTGGAAAACAACACCTCACCCTGAGCCTCATTTTCCTAATTTGAAAATTAAAAGGTAGGACTAGATCTTTTCCAACTCAATAATTCCATGACTCATACTGTCATCTTCTGTTTTATGGGTTGTGCTTTGGCAGCCTGTCCTTCTTTAATAAAGCTTTCCACTTCTAATTTCTTAAGGACAAATGACCAATAAATCTCAAATATGTGTATTTCAACTAGGTTCTTCGAAGAATGTTGCCAGATCCTCATTTTATACTCCTTTTTAAATATATTGACATAATAAATGCATAATTTAATTGATATAGGTGTGTAAGATATTTAAATACTTTGTTTTTTTGTGCAAAAGTGATTTTCTAAGCATCTCAGCTCTTTTAAAAAACCTTACCTTATGCTGATTTGTAGGAGACTTAAATGACTACCTGAAATCATGCATACATTAGTGATGCAAATGGGAATAAATGCAGTATTTCTGACACTATACTTTGCTTGCTTCTTGAATCCACTAAGCTTCTTATAAGAATTTTTATGGCAAAAAAAGTAGTTAGCATTTCATTAGTGTATACTTTTCATTAGGGTGCAGATACTGACCAAGTCCTCCCAATGGCCTATTACTTACCCACTGACTTGGCCTGATCAAACTGTAGTTGAGCCTCTCCCTTCCCCACAGGGTCCTGAACTTTGGCTTGCCCCCAAATCTAAGCAAGCACTAAAATGCAGGACATCTTTCTTTAAGAGTTCATTCAGAATCAACTGACAACAGAGAGAAACATTTCCTGTTATACCACTCTGTTCATACTCTCTGCTCAGCTCCACCAGCTTGCTCCCTTTCACCTCAAAGTTCCTATAGTCTTGCTTTACTCCTCCCTATTAAAAAAATAAAAAAGCCTTTTTCTGTTTGATTTTGAGATGCCTGAAATCCTGAGGAAGGAGGATTCTCCCTGTTGTAATAATCTTTTTAAGTTTCTCCTTGCCTAAGTCTGGATTTGTTTTTATTTGACAGTACTAAAAATTTCTTAGGTCTTTCTGGTTCACTTTGTACCTTCTCAGCCAGTTTTCTTTTCCTCTGTTGGTATTAATCAGACCATAAAGGGTGTTTCCCCAGTTTTGATCCTTAGGGACTATATACTAACTGATTTTCTCTGTGTAGCCATTGTTTTGAAAAATGTGTGCATGCTTCTATGTGTGTACATGTGTAGGACATGTGGATTATACCCACAATAATCAGAATTATATATGTGACATAATTTTAGATGTGAGATATATACAGATTGATTGCTTTATCAATTTCTGTATCAACCAGGAATTTTCCAAGAAAATTATCTCTTATCTATTCATATCATACCAAGTGTTCATAATCATAAAACAGTGAAATACTCAGGTCTTTTTAAATAAAAGTGCAACATACAATAGCAAATACTTTATCATTTACTATTGCTAACATATGAAAGCCTCATTATAGTGACATTGAACCTTTATTATAAAAATAAAAGAAAGATTGTCTTCCTTTTTTTAAAGATTGAATGATACTCCATTCTAGTTACATACCATGTTTTCTTTATCCATTGATCCACTGAGATGGACATTTAGGTGGTTTCCATAGTGTGGCTGTTGTGAGTAATCCTGCAATGAATATGAGAGGGCAGATATCTCATTGAGATCCTAATTTCAATTCTTTTGGATAAATATGCAGAAGTGGGATTGCTGGATCACATGGTGGTCCTATTTTTAATTTTTTGAGGCAATTCCATACTGTTTTCCAGAGTGGCTGCCCCACTTTACATTCCCACCAACAATGCACAAGGTTGCCCTTTTCTGACCTCCTTGCCAACACTTGTTATCTTTTTTTTATGTAATAGCCATCCTAACAAGTGTGAGATGATACTTCATTGTAATTTTGATTTGCATTTTCCTGATGATAAGTGATCTTAAGCATCTTTTCATATACCTCTTTGCCTGGAAGACATGATGCTAAGTGAAATAAGCTGGACACAGAAGGACAAATACTGCATGATTCCACTTATATATGTTAGTCCATTCAGGCTGCTCTAATAGCACAGACTGGGTGGCTTATAAACAACAACAATTTATTTCTCACAGTTGTGGAGGCTGGGAAGTCCAAGATCAAGGAGCTGACAAATTCGTGAGTGAATTTGTGGTGAGAGCCCACTTCCTAGTTCATGCAACCATCTCTTCACTGTGTCCTCACATGATGAAAGGGTACAAGGGAGCTCTCTGGGGTCTCTTATAAGGGCACTGATCCCATTCATGAGGGCTCACTTCCCAAAGTTTCCATCTCCGAATACCATCACACTAGGGATTTGATTTCAACAATTTTGGAGGGCACAAACATTCAGTCGATAGCATATGAGGTATCTAAAACAGTTCAACTCATAGAAACAGAGGATAGAGTGGTGCTTGGCAGGAGCTCTGGGGATGGGGAATGGGGAGTTGCTATTCAACAGGTATAAAATTTTAGTTTGCAAGATGCAAAAGTTCTAGAGATCTGCTGTGCAACATTGTGCTCTATAGTTAAAATACTATATTGTGCACTTAAAATTTTGTTATGAGGGCATAGATCTCATGTTAAATGTTCTTAGGACAATAAAAAACAAAAACAAAGAATAAAGGAAAGAAAACAAGACTCCATTACCCTTATTACCCTGTGCATTCACAACACAAATGTCTTCTGCATGAGCTTCTCAAGCATTTAAATAAACCGTTTGTACCTGGTATACTTTTGTTACTTTTTTTTCAATGGAGTCAGTGCTCATATTCTTACTAGTGTTACTTAGAGTGTATATTTATATTCTGCCTGTCTTCAAAAAAGACTTGAGAAGGCTTACAATAAAGGATATAATTACAGTAAAATAAGACCCCATTAAAGCAATAGTAAAAGATACGAATCATATAATTTAAAAGAAAAATTTTAGATGAGAGATAAAGGAAAGAGAATATTCCAGAAAACCTAAGGAGAATGATTGCAACTAAGCATACAACTTGGCTCTAAGTTTCTTGGCAAGCCAAAACAAAAATGAGTTACAGAGCTGTCATTATAAAGAAAATATTATCAAGGTACATAGAGAAAGGAACTCTTTCCTAGCTTGAAACTCTGGAAGGAATTTCCCCCATGGGTCATTTTGTAAAAGATAGCTAACTAGATTAGGAACAACCTTATCATTAGGGGAAAGGGGAGTATTCTACCTGTGACTTATACATAGCCAGATGTGCAGTGATAAGGTAGTGCCTCTGTGAAGACCTTTCTACAGGGGACTTCTAGCTTTCTCCATGATATAAACAAGCACTAGAATGTTGTTTCCTTACCCTTTCAATATCAATGTTGTTTTTCCTTACCCTTTCAAAAAAAGCCTTCTTTATTTAACCTGTTCTGTGGGTCAGTGACTTGAGTACCAGGATTTCAGGGGTACTAAATAAAATTACAGCACTAAAATTTCACATGACAGGTTGGGGAGCTATTAATCATATGTGGAAGAATATGAAATACGGTGTCAGAAAATGTAAGTTAGGGTCACAGTTCCCATTTCTTACTGGCTGCATGACCTTGGACAAGTTACTTCATCATTTGAAGTCTTCATTTCCTTATTCTTTACAGTGAGAATAATAGATTTCTTCTTATTATAATTAAATGGGATAATTTGTATAAAAGCACTTAAAAACTGCAAAGGTCTGTTAGTTATTATTATGTTACCTCTCCAGAAGTCTCTTTACCTTAAAATTAGAGGTCATTGTGGTCATTTTTCTCTCCAGGCAATTCAATGCAGTTTATAAGCACTCAGTAAGATAGTTGCTTTGTATTCATGCATAGACCATTCATCCTCTGGAAGGTTTCTGAAAACAAAACAAAGCAAAAATTTAAAAACAACAACAACAACCCCCCCAAAATTGACTTTTCTTCTTGAAGAAGTGACCAGTAAGATAGATTTTCTAGTTCATTTTTATATGTTAAAGAAAAATTTGTTTACTCTATGAACAAAATAAATAAGGCCATTTTCCCCACTAATAAAAACAGGAATAGAGAGGAATTCCAGGACAGTGAACAAAGACCAAGTGTGTAAGCATATGCATGCTTGCAACATAATCATTAAGTTTGACTGCAGTTCAACTCGTAGTACCATCAGTCTCTCCTCAACAAATTTGGTAAAGTAGTAAGTAAATTATTTTTTAAAAGATTATGCTAACACCTGGTTGGTTGTGTGTAGTCGGGAGCTTAGAGAGCTTAAAGGCAGACAGATTACTATGCTGCTGTCACAGTCATCCAGACCCAAGGGAAAGTGACTACCGAGGCTTAACAGTAGCAGCGGTAGGAAAAGGGAGAGGGTAGTCTGTGAGAGATGTCTGTTATTTACTAATATTTAACCTTTTCTGAGTCATCAATTGCTTGGAAAGTCTCCTGGAAACTGTGAGGTCTCTTGCAGGAAAAATGCAAATACACTTTAAAAGAAAATAATTTCCAATCCCTCCCACATACATATGTGTATATATATGTATAGATTCACGTGTGCACACACATACACAAACACACATCCATCTTGAGAGAGGAAAAATGCTTGTAGACAAAGGAAACACAACATTAATGAAGAATTACCAATTTCTAAAAGATTTTCCAAATTCCTGAGAGTACTCCAGACTCTGGATTTCTGGAGTTGAAAGTTTTCATACCTATGATCAGTGCTAGTCATACGCAATGAATCATGGAACACTACATCAAAAACTAATGATGTAATGTATGGTGATTAACATAACATAATAATAAAAAAAAAAAATCACCAAAGTCTATCAGAGAATGATGCAGAGTCTCTCTTCCATTTGGGAAGGTCTGAGCATGAGATCAACAACAGTTCATACCTTAAATAAATATCAGCCATAGTAGATTTGGGAAAGGATTAAATGAGACATTTCAAATTATAAGATGTCAAATAAGAGAGTTTTAGTGTGTATAGGTGTGGGATCTCTAATATAAATTTAATATATATTTTATCTGCTCACATATTCTTGAATCACACATAATTTTCTACACATTTTTTGATACAGTGATAGATACACAGGACATGGGGATATGCGAGGCTGACCCTGTATGCTAACAGTGATTTCCATAAACCTGTGTGTCTCTTAGATCTTGAATTTCTTTATTGGTCACATATATTCTCAGCTTTAAAATTCTAAGCTGGAGAAAACTAAAAATGTTCATCATTTTCTACTTTTATTTTTTTTAACGCTGAGAAATTTTCTCCATAAAGATTTTAATTTGTTGTTTTAGTAGATAATGTATTTGATTCATGATTTACAAATAAGAAAGTGTATATAATTATATAATATTCAGTGAAGAAAATCTCTCTATAGTACCTATGACCTCAGGTTCCCACTTCTTTTCATATGCAACATTGGTGTCAGGTATATCCTTTCAGGGATATTTAATCAAAATACAAGCAAATATGAATATATCTCCCTTTTCCCCTTTACTTCTCCCTTTTAAGCTAATTAACAAATAGTACCATACTCTACACTCTGTTCTTCATCTTGCTTTTTTAATCTATTAATTTAAATTAATGAATATCTTTCCATAACAGAAAATAGAGCACTACCTGGTATTTAATTGTATGAATGTACCGTAATTTATTTCACTATCTCCGATATTGCTTCTGGTATGTTGTTATTATAAGCAATGCTATAATGAATAACCTTGTTTATATTTCAGATGTGCAGGCATATATCTGATGGATACATTCCCAAAAGTTAAATCACTATTCAGGGCACATGTATATTTGTCCTTTTGATAAGTATTGCCAAATTGCCTTCCTTAGAGGTTATAATTGTTTACCCCATCACCGGCAATATACAAGAAAGTCTTATGTCCTGACCAATAAAACATGTTACCAAACTTTTGGACCTTGGCTTATTTGGCGGGTGAAAAATAGTGTCTCTGTGCCATTTCTTGTGTTAGAAGTGAAGTTGAGCTTCTTTTCATATGCTTACTTTCCATTCGTATTTTCTCTCTAAACTACCTGTTCATACCCTCTGCCCATTTTGGGGATGTTATTGGCCTATTTTTATTGATTTAAAGAAGTTCTTTATCATTAAGCATACAGCCCTGTGTATGTATTATGAGTTACAATGATCTTCCCCAATTCTGCATTTGTTTGTTGGCTGGCTGGCAGGGAGGGAAAGGGGCTTCTTTTATTCATTTCCACTTTTGTATCATCACCATTCCTTATGCCTAGAAACATCTGTTCCATGGTTGGGTTCTACCTGCTGATTGTAGTGTCAAAGAAAAATTGCACTGGATGGGGTTAAGGAAGAATTTATTCAAGACTGTTGCAATCGGAGTAAGAGATTGAATTTAACTCCCCTGGAACAAAGGTGGGAGAGTTTTTAAGGGCTAGGGTGAGCTACTGGAAAAGTACTGAAGGACAGTTATGGGGGGAGATTGGTCAATGTAATTAGGCCATCTGTGTTTGCTAATTGATGCTTATTGAAATTAGGCTCCTACCCTCCTCCAAGCCTGGGAGTGAGGGGCGATATCATTCTTTTTTTTCTTTATATTAAAGTTATTTATTTTATTTTATTTTATTATGTTATGTTAATCACCATACATTACATCATTAGTTTTTGATGTAGTGTTCCATGATTCATCGTTTGTGTATAACACAGTGCTCCATTCAATATGTGCCCTCTTTAATACCCACCACCAGGCTAACCCACACCCCCCTCCCCTCTAGAACCCTCAGTTTGTTTCTCAGAGTCCATAGTCTCTCATGGTTCGTCTCCCCCTCCGGTTTCCCGCCCCTTCATTTTTCCCTTCCTACTATCTTCTTTTTTTTAACGTATAATGTATTATTTGTTTCAGAGGTACAGGTCTGTGATTCAACAGTCTTATACAATTCACAGCGCTCACCATAGCACATACCCTCCGCAATGTCTATCATCCAGCCACCCCATCCCTCCCACCCCCCACCACTCCAGCAACCCTCAGTTTGTTTCCTGAGATTAAGAATTCCTCATATCAGTGAGATCAGGGCGATATCATTCTGAAGGCTGCATTTCAAAAGGATGGCTTTCAGGCCCTTGGGAAGATTTTCCTTGGTTGTAAAACCAGCAAGAGCCTGGGAGAAGATTTACATCTCAAGGAAACAGAGAACGAATTTACAGTTGTAAGTTTTCTAAAGTAAATGATCTAAGAAAATGGAGGTCAGGGGCCTATGGTGAGGAAGAAATCTGTCTAAAGTTTAGTCAAGCTGAGGGGACGTTAACCCACAGCTAATCTATTCTCTAACAACTCTTTCTGCCTGTAACTATCAGATCTCTAATGGAGATTCACCCTCTTCCTTGAGAGAATCATCTGATCACTCAGGACACTCTATTTGTCAATCAAACTGAGTTAGAGGAATCACACTGCTAAGTACAGTGGTTTCATATGATTTCATGTTTATGAGTGTTTACATACATAGGCCAGAAAATGCCTACGTGGTACAGGTATTCACAGAACCCTTCATATGCTATAGTGTTTTATACCATGTTTTATAGGACTCTTAATTATAAGAGTAATAGGGGTGCCTGGGTGGCTCAGCCGGTTAAGTGTCTGCCTTTGGCTCAGGTCATGGTCCCAGGGTCCTGGGATCGAGCCCCACATCCGGCTCCCTGCTCAGAGGGGAGTCTGCTTCTCCCTCTACCCTTCCCCATTGCTCATGATCTCTCTCTCTCTCTCTCTCTCTCTCACTCTCCCTGTCTCTCTCTCAAATAAATAAATAAAATCTTTAAAAATAATTATAAGAGTAATAATTAACTTTTTAGAAGGCACTTAATATAAGCCAGGTACTGTTGTATGCACCCTACTTGTATTAATTCATGTAATCCTGACAAATACTCTATGAAGTAGTTATTCTCCCACTTTACAGACTATAAACCAGAGGAACAGAAATTAAGAAACTTGCCCAAGCTCGTTTGAACAGGAGCAATGGGATTTAAATCCACTCTGATTCCAGAACCCAAGATTTTAACTCCTATGTTAATCTGCCTTGCTTTCTAATCTTTCAAGAGTTTTGCTAGGGGGCTGGGGCAGTATTTTCTTTTAAGAATTGTTCGGGAGGTGATATAAGGGGATAAACTGAAAGATCTTGGAGCTTAGCCGGCCTCCTTACTTCTGAGCCTATGGGCAGCAGGTCAGAACCAGTGACTGCAGAGGCTCCCCAGCCAGAACATCACTGTGGCAGCCACTTACCAGAGAATCCCTTAATAGTCTGTTCTATGAATTAGTAATCAGATATTTTCCATAAAGCACTGTGAAAGAATTCAATAAAGACTCCTAGGGAAATTAAAATAAGCCATTTTACTCCATAAGAATTCAGAGGACTTAGGGAGAAACATCTGTCAAGGCCAGGGAAATAGAAGAATGCTGGGGGTGGAAAGGTGAGAAAAAAGATTTTTTTTTTTAACCCAAAAAGCAGAAGTTAGAAGGGGAGCATCCTTTTTTTTTTTTTTTTTTCCTGAGCAGCTTTGAAATGTTAATCTTTGCATCCTGGTGTTAAAGTGGACCCTAGAGCAGGGTGCTGGAGAGACCCTTCACCTCTCTGGAGTCTGTGTACCTGTGCCAAGATGCCATCACTATAGATTCCCTTTTTTTTTTTTTTTGGTCAAGCCCTCACCTTTGGACCCTTGTCTTGTCACTGGGCTGGGGCAGTAATGTGTATAGAGGGAAAAATATAGACTGGATTTTAATCGAAGATCCATTACTTATTAGGTGAGGCATCTTGTACAAAATACTTATCCACTCTGAGTCTGTTTTCTCATCTGTATAATGGGGATAACTCTTTTTAGAGTTGTAAAAATTAGAGATAATGTCTAAAAAGTGCTACTTATGCAATAGTCACTCAACAATTTATGAATATTAGTATGCTTCAGTGAGCTTCTTCCAGTCATCAGCTGAAGAGCTCAGAGCAAAGAGCAAAGCAGGATGAGATTGAAACCAGGGACCAGGTCTCTTTCCAGGGGGTATTGAGAGTTGTCTGACCTTGTGGTGGTAAATAATGAACAAAAAGGATCACATAGGCAAGGAAAAGAAAAGAGTCCGCTTTAAGTCCAACTTAAAGATGTCAAAGATCTTAAGAGAAGATAGGAAGCATAATAGAAAATTTAGGTAGTCAGAACCAACATAAACCAGATTTTTTTTTTAAGAAGGAATTCTTTTTTTTTTTTAAAGATTTTATTTATTTATTTGACACACAGAGAGAGGGAGAGAGCACAAGCAGGGGGAGCGGCAGGCAGAGGGAGAGGCAGGCTTCCTGCATGAGCAGGGAGCCCGATGTGGGGCTCGATCCCAGGACCCTGGGATCATGACCTGAGCTGAAGGCAGCGGTTTAACCAACTGAGCCACCCAGGCGCCCCCATAAACCAGATTTTGAGAAACAATTTCCATATAAAGCAAGGCTAGCAGGGAAGAGGACTAGCAGCTGCAAGACAACTAGATTTCAAGAAGATTTAGTAGGTCCTCAGAATAGGGGCACAGGAATGTAGATCAAAGGAACCCCTTTATAAGATTGACACAGGGGGGTAAAAAGCCTCAGGGAAAGAGGAGAATGAGAGGGACAGGGCCTTGAAAGTAAAAAGGTTAGCATAACATTTTTGGCTGCTGTAACCGAGAGACTCAATATAATAGTGGCTTAAACAAGATAAAAATTTACTTCTCTCACGTTGAAGTTTGGATCAGTGGTCTAAGGTGATACGGCAAAAATCATCAAAAAGCATCAGGGACCATGTTCTTTCTGCCTTGTTGTTCTGCCACCTTTAATAGCTTCCATCTTTGACTCAAAATAATGTCCTCAGCTTTCACCATCCCTTCCACTTTCCAAATAATGGCAGGTAAAAGGGGACTACATTTTCCATTTTAAGGACACAACCCAAGGTTGCACACCTCATTTCTCCTCACATACTGTTAGCCAGAACGTAGTCACACAGCCACACCAAACTGCAAAGGAAACTGGATATAGTCTTTGGTGGGGCAGCCACCAAAAATTCTGTTACTATGAATTAAAATTACTAAACTTTTATCTATACCGTGGACATCAAAACAGAAGTCCAATTATGGAATCCCAGGACCCATGATGTTGTGTCAAACCATGCCTTCTTATAGGAGATAAGTCAGAGCCTTGCCAGACACTATGTTTCCATTCGTATTTAGAGGAACCCTACAGGTCTCAAGACTTTGGGATCTACCAAACCTCCTAGACTGTCGTTTTATTCCTATTCTATTAAGTGACAGCAAAATTAATTTGTAAAATACACATTACCAGCAAAGATTTTTTTAAAGAAATGTGTATTTTTTACTTTCTAGCAAAAAAAAAGCTAAAACTAAATGTTTGCAAAGTCTTGTAAAATGAAAGAAATGACAATAAAGCTTGCAGAATACCAAATGATTCACCACATTTATGAATTTTACTCTGTCTGTGAGACCTAGTAATATGCCCAGAGTCCCAGTGCTAGTAAGTGGTAAAACCAGAATTTAAATCCAGCCCTATCTAATGCAAAAGTAGTTTTTCCCATGTATACTTAAACATTTTTATAAGCCGCATGGGAGAAAAACATCGATTTGACTATGACACACCCTATTTTATCACTTAGAATTTTTATTTTGTATTAAAAGAGCTCTAATATATTTAGGCATTTTTAAAATCAGATATCATTCTTGGGCATACATAAAAAGGAAAACATAAGCAAGTTAAATTGTTTCAGATTTTTCTAAAACTTCCCCAGCATCCAAATCTGACTCTTCTGAGTAGGTTCAGTTTTGACTCAGTCATTGGGGTCCATGTTTTCCCATACAATATTATCTTCCGTGCCACCAAGAACTTTGGTGATGAAGCATTTCCTAAAATAAACTATAAAAGAACTAAAAACTTGGGCTCTTAAGTTGGCTTTGCAATCATATAGAGCTAGTCTACCTTTCTTACCCATTTTGGAAAATTTTGATGCTGGTGCATTTGATGACCACACAGGTAAAGACAAGGACAACTATGCTGACCACTGTCTGGCCAACAATGGCTATACAATATCAGTTTTAGGCCACATTACAATTACTGAGTGTTCCAATGTTAAAAAAAAAAAAGTGCAAAGTGCACCTTAGAATTTATGAAACAATACTTCCATTTGGTTCTTTAACTTTATTCAAGGGGATGCTTTGGTACTTACAAACAGTTCTGCTCGCTTACTTTAGAGTCCCTCTCCCAATCTGCCTATGATGGATCTCCTCAAGCCCCCGAAAAACATGTCTTGCGAGGTGGTTCCAAGGTAATCTTCATTAGGTGAGTCTCGGTGGAATTTTCCCCACAGCCCAGTTAGTAAGCCTGACGACAAGGTTTCTACTCTTCCCTGATGCCTTGAGAGTGCCACAGTTGTGACTTGGAGGCCTCTGAGATAGGCTGAGAGGTGGCAAAAAGGGAATTGAGGGCAGGTAAGTGATGTATCGCAGAGAGGTTTGAAATAAGCAGTTTGGGCTGAGAGCGTGGCAGGTGAGACAACCTGCGACCAGATCTGCTGGTGCCTCCTGGGAGCTCATCTCTAGGCAGAGAGAAGCAGACGCTGAAATGGCGCCGGAGCCATCGAAAATCCTATTAGAGGAAACAGGTCACTGGCAGGCATAATTGGCCTTTTGTGAAGCTGCAGGAGTGGGAAACGAACCTCAGAAAAGTGACGAAAATAGCAGAAACTTCCATAGAACCTGCTGTGCAGTTCAAAGACGGAACATAGGGTGATGGGCGGAAAAAGCTAGATCTGGAGCCAGATAGACCTGGGTGGGCATCCTGGCTCTGGCACTCACTCTCAATGCAATTGTGCATAGGCATGCTGATCTTTGAGCACGGTTCCTTTGCCTTCTCTAAAAATGAGATAGCCACCATCAGTATGTCACCAGGACGACCAGAGGTGAGAATGGAAGTAATGTAGTGCTGAGCAGGCATGCGGGAAATCCAGCACTTTTCAGTGTCATCTGCCTGTCACAGGGAGTCTCAAGGTCCCTGAGTGAAGCACTAGGCCCTGAAAGCATTGAGGGGAGTCTCTCATTCCTTGAAAACTGGGAATTATCTTTAACCCTTGAAAATGATACGTTTGCCTAAATTTTGTATTTGGTTTCCACAGCAACCAACAATGCAAAGGCCACATAAGTAGAAGTCCATATTTGTTCAACAAACATTTACCGAATGCTGATTATGTGCTAGGCACTGGACTAAGTTTTGCAGATTGAGCAAACATGAGCCAGACAAGAAAAAATACCAATGTCATGGGCAAACCAGTGTTAGCAGAAGAAAGAAATATTTCTGCCAACATGAATGATCAGAGTAGGTTTGTATAGGGGGGCAAGTGAGCTGCTGGAATTTGAAGCTTAACTAGGCTTTTCACTTGCAAATGAAGATATATATGCACATATTAAAGGCATGGAAAAGTGTAGAATAAACAGAGGAGAGTGTTGGTTGGAATTTGAAATAATAGGAACAAGAGATGAAAATATAGGCTGGAGCCTAACTGTGGCAAACCTTTCATTCCCAGGCTTGCCTTTTTCAGGAGGCAGAGCTGCTGCAGGTTTCATCATGAGGGCAATGTTTGGGAAGAATTGATCTGGCAGCAGCATGGAAGAACTGTGGCCGCCCGTGTGTGCAAATGCCACATTAGACAAAATCAGCATGCAGAATGGACTTTTTTTCTTTTCTGCTTGCTTGTTTTTCCCTGTAGCATGAGGCTCTGAATTGTACTTTATGGCAGATTAGATTGCCTGGGAACTACGGAGAAAGCCAGCCCTTTGCCTTAGGTCTTCTTGGGAAGATGCACATTGGGGTGAATATTTCTTGTCACTTTACCAAGAGGTTTGGGGTTTGCCTGGCAGGAAAAAAACTGTCTGCCTGGGTTGCTAATCCCTCAGGAAAAGATGAATAACAAGGCAGAAGAGCTCCAGGTCTGCTCTGACCCGAGGCAGTAATTCTGCCTCATTACCACTTCAATGGGCCAGTCAACAAAAATTAGCACGGCTTGCCCTCCACTGGATGTTGTCTGTTCCACTTTGTTCTTGTGTTTCATACAGCTACAGAATCCAAAGATGAGAATGATCAACTAGCAGGCAGAACTGCGGGATCCTTCCTGGTTAAAATAAGATAATTATCTCTCCTTTGAGGTGAACTTAATCCAGGAGAGTCATTTCAACCACAAATATTTCTAAGAACTTACTGTATGCAAAGAATCATAAAGGGCAGAAGGAATCTAAGAGGACTTTTCTGTTCTCAGGAAGATTAAGGCTTAATTTAGGAAAAAGACTTGTACTAGAATAACAATGACACAAGATAGTGTTTGACAAATTCTCATGGGTTGCACATAATGGAGCTTTAGGAGTTCAGAGGAGCCAGATTTCACTTATCGATGGTGCTCAGTCCAGAAAGAGGAAGAATATGGAGGAGATAAAATTTTAAACTGTAACCAGTCATAGGAAGCAGTGCAATCAACTTTACAATCAGAACGACCTGGATATAGCTTTCTGCTAACATTGCTACTAGCAGTGTGAGCCTGGAAAATCATTTAGTTTCTCTGTCCTTCATCTGTAAAACAATGATAGTAATCATCTATTTCATAGACTTCATGTGAGGATTCAAAAACATAATGCAGGTAATATGCTTACTTATGAAGAGCTTGACTTGCAGTAAATTGACATTAATAGTTGCAGTGTTCTTTTGTTATTGTTGGATAAAATTCCACAAATAAGAGCAATTTATTCTAGAAACTAGAATCACAGATATATCAACTACCTAAGTGGTCCTTGGAAGTCCTGAGGGACCCAGATGGTCCTGGGGGACCCAGATATTGATGGATCTCCTGAGACTAAAGGGATCTAACATCCAGAGGTTATCCTCTGCCTACTAGAAGTTGCCACCACTAAACAGCTATATAGCCTCAGTCAAATCACACACACACAGTCTATCATGGCAGTCTGTCAGTTACTTCTCTCTTAAAATGAGGAGAATAGGCCTTTATTTGGAACCACATAGAACCACAAAGGACCCTGAATAGCCAAAAGCATTTTAAGAAAGAACAAAGCTGGAGGTATCATGCTCCCCGATTTCAAAGTATACTAATCAAAACAGTATGATATTGTCATAAAAACAGACACACAGATTAATGGAACAAAACAGAGTCCAGAAATAAACTCACACATATATGGTCAATTAATTAGGACAAAGAATCCAATACTATACAATGGGGAAAGAACAATCTCTTTAATAAATGATGCTGGGAAAACTGGACAGCTATGTGCAAAAGAATGAAACTGGACTAGAATCTTACACCTTATACAAAAATGAACTCAAAATGGGGGCTCCTGGATGGCTCAGTCAGTTAAGTGTCTGACATTTGATTTTATGCTCAGGTCATGATCTCAGGGTTGTGAGATCAAGCCCCCGTGTTAGGCTCTGCACTGGGTGAAGAGCCTGCTTGGGATTCTCTCTCTCTCCCTCTCCCTGTGCCCCTCCCCACCCAAAATTAACTCTGCCCCCCCAATTAACTCAAAATGGATTAAAGACTTGAATATAAGATCTGAAACCATAAAACTCCTAGAATAAACCATAGACAGTAACTTGACATTGGTCTTAGTGATATTTTTTTGGACCTGACTCCAGAGGCAAAAGAAGCAAAAGCAAATATAAACAAATGGACTACAGCAGACTAGAAAGCTTCTGCACAACCAAGGAAACCATCAACAAAATGAAAAGGCAAGACACTGAATGGGAGAAGATATTTGCAAATCATATATCCAATAAGAGGTTAATACCCAAAATATATAAAGAACTCTTATAACTCAATAACAACAACAAAAAAAACTATCTGTTTAAAAGATGGCAGCATCGCAATTCCGGACTTCAAGCCCTATTACAAAGCTGTAGTCATCAAGACAGTATGGTACTGGCACAAAAACAAACACATAAATCAAGGGAACAGAACAGAGAGGCCAGAAATGGACCCTCAACTCTATGGTCAACTAATCTTCAACAAAGCAGGAAAGAATGTCCAATGGAAAAAAAGACAGTCTCTTCAACAAATGGTGTTGGGAAAATTGGACAGCCACATGCAGAAGAATGAAACTGGACCATTTCCTTACACCACACACAAAAATAGACTCAAAATGGATGAAAGACCTAGATGTGTGTGAGACAGGAGCCCATCAAAATCCTAAAGGAGAACACAGGCAGCAACCTCTTCGACCTCAGCTGCAGCACCTTCTTCCTAGAAACATCGCCAAAGGCAAGGGAAGCAAAGACAAAAATGAACTATTGGGACTTCATCAAGATAAAAAGCTTTTGCCCAGCAAAAGAAACAGTCAACAAAACCAAAAGACAGCTGACAGAATGGGAGAAGATATTTGCAAATGGCATATCAGATAAAAGGGTAGTATCCAAAATCTATATAGAACTTATCAAACTCAACACCCAAAAAACAAATGATCCAATCAAGAAATGGGCAGAAGACACAAACAGACATTTTTCCAAAGAAGACATCCAAATGGCCAACAGACACATGAAAAAGTGCTCAACATCCCTCGGCATCAGGGAAATCCAAATCAAAACCTCAATGAGATACCACCTCACACCAGTCAGAATGGCTAAAGTTAACAACTCAGGAAACGACAGATGTTGGCGGGGATGCAGAGAAAGGGGAACCCTCCTACACTGTTGGTGGGAATGCAAGCTGGTGCAACCACTCTGGAAAACAGTATGGAGGTTCCTCAAAAAGTTGAAAATAGAGCTACCCTATGACCCAGCAATTGCACTACCAGGTATTTACCCCAAAGATTCAAAAGTAGGGATCCGAAGGGATACATGCACCCCGATGTTTATAGCAGCAATGTCCACAATAGCCAAACTATGGAAAGAGCCAAGATGTCCATCAACAGATGAACGGATAAAGAAGATGTGGTATATATATATATATATATATATATATACAATGGAATATTTTGCAGCCATCAAAAGGAATGAAATCTTGACATTTGCAACGACATGGATGGAACTGGAGGGTATTATGCTCAGCAAAATAAGTCAAACAGAGAAAGACATGTATCATATGACCTCACTGATATGAGGAATTCTTAATCTCAGGAAACAAACAGAGGGTTGCTGGAGTGGTGGGGGTGGGAGGGATGGGGTGGCTGGGTGATAGACATTGGGCAGATATGTGCTATGGTGAGCTCTGTGAATTGTGTAAGACTGTTGAATCACAGACCTGTACCTCTGAAACAAATAATACATTATATGTTAAAAAAAGAAGAAGAAGAAGAAGAAGATAGCAGGAGGGGAAGAATGAGGGGGGGAAATTGGAGGGGGAGATGAACCATGAGAGACTATGGACTCTGAGAAACAAACTGAGGGTTCTAGAGGGGAGGGGGTGGGGGGATGGGTTAGCCTGGTGATGGGTATTATAGAGGGCACGTTCTGCATGGAGCCCTGGGTGTTATACTCAAACAATGAATCATGGAACACTACATCAGAAAAAAAAAAAAAGAAGAGAAATAACTAAACAATACCAATGCAATATTATACTCATGTGAAGGGAAAGTACAGGGAGCATCTGGTTTTTCTTTAATATCTTATGTTTATCTAGCAAAAAAAAAAAAAAAAAAAGATGGGTAGAAGACCTGAATAGACATTATTCCAAAAAAGACCTACAGATGCCCAACATACACATGAAAAGATGCTCAACATCACTAATCATCAGGGAAATGCAAATCAAAACCACAATGAGATAGCAGCTTACACCTGTCAGAATAGCTAGTATCAAAAAGGTAAGAAATAATAAGTGTTGGCAAGAATGTGGAGAAAAGGGAACCCTCATACTCTGTTAACGAAAATGTAAAACAGTATGGGGGTTCCTCAAAAAATTAAAAATAGAACTATCATATGATCCAGCAATTCTACTACTAGGTATCTATCTGAAGAAAAAAACACTAATTCAAAAAGATACATGCACCCCTATGTTCATTTCAGCATTATTTACAATAGCCAAGATATGGAATCAACCCAAGTGTCCTTTGATATATGAATGGATAAAAAAGATATCATATATATACAATGGAATATTATTCAGCCCTAAAAAAGAATGGAATCTTATCATTTGCGACAACATGGATGGACCTTGACGGTATTATGCTAAGCAAAATAAATCAGGGAAAGACAAATACCGTATGACTTTACATATATGTGGAATCTAAAAAACAAAACAAACAAAACAAAACTCAGACTCACACTCACAGATACAGAGAACAGATTGGTGGTTACTGGATAGGAGGGAGCTGGGGTGGGGAGAGGGGCAAAATAGATGAAGGAGATCAAGAAGTACAAACTTCCAGTTACAAAATAAGTCATGGGAATGTAAATGTACAGCATGGGAAATATAGTCAATAATACTGATTAACTTTGTATGGTGACAGGTGGTAATTAGACATGTAGTAACCATTTTGCAACGTAAAAAATGTCAAATTACTATGTTGTACACCTAAAACTCATATGATATTGTATGTCACTTATACCTCAATAATAAAGAGATCAAACACAGTTTCTCAAGACTTTAGTTACACATCTCTTAAAATGGGGGAAAGTAGGCCCTAAGAATCATAGGGGAGACTGTTACAGCTGGAAAGGCTTTAGATCATCTACCCAATCTTTTTATTTGATAGATATGGAAACTAAAAGCCAGATAATTTAAGCAATTAGTCTGTGATTTCCTGATTCCTAATTCAGTTTTTTGTACACTACAGGTGGGGCTATTGAGGGGCCAGGCTTCATCTAGTCAAAATTATCAGCCAGAAACTACCAATAACCCAAGTTGAAAGCATGATTTAAAATAATAAAGTTCTAGAGGCACGAGGGTGGCTCAGTTGGTTAAGTATCTGCATTTGGCTCAGGTCCGATCCCAAGGTTCTGGGATCGAGCCCCGTATCTGGCTCCTTGCTCAACGGGAAGCCTGTTTCTCCCTCTGCCTGCCACTCTCCCTGCTTGTGCTCACTCCCTCTCTGTCAAATAAATAAAGTCTTTAAAAAAATTTTTAATTAAGTAAATAAAATAGGGGTTCCATTGTAATATGGGAATATATTTTAAAAATAATAATAATAGGGGCGCCTGGGTGGCTCAGTCGTTAAGCGTCTGCCTTCGGCTCAGGTCATGATCTCAGTGTCCTGGGATTGAGTCCTGCATCGGGCTTCCTGCTGGGCGGGAAGCCTGCTTCTCCCTCTCCCACTCCCCCTGCTTGTGTTCCCTCTCTCACTGTGTCTCTCTCTGTCAAATAAGTAAAATCTTTAAAAAAAAATAATAATAGTAATAATAATAAAGTTCTAAAGCATTCCTCAGTTATAAATGTCCCAGGGCCATGGATTGTGGAAAATCAAATATTCTTAGAGGAAGGAACAGGGGACATCTAAGAGGTTTTTTTTTTTCCCCCTCTCCAGTGGTATTTTATCAGTGAGGAATCATAAATCCATAGAGGTCAGGTAATTTGTCCAGAATCACACAGCTAAGAAGTTGCAGAGCCACACTTAGAACCCAGTTCTTCTGCCTTCTAATCAAGAGTTCTTGCCATTATATCCCTTCCTCTTAGAACAACTGATTATAAAAACAGGAAAAAGGTGGTAGCTGTAGAATATGTTTATGACATTTAATTGCCTTGGCAACGGCATATCAAATTCAAGCACTGTGAGTCACCTGGTAATCCAAACCCCTGCAGTGTCTCTGCTTTTAGGTTTTAGAAGGGGAAATTGTCAAATACAGGCATACAGCTTACCAGGAAGTACTTAAAAGGAAGGGAGGCCAGTAAATGCAGGCATGCACTTGAGTGGCTCCCTGTTGCTATTATACTTATTTAGGGCTTTCAGGTGGCTGAAATCATTGTGCATAAATCATTTGCCATATAACATAAAACTAAAAGTTTGATCTATGGGAATGCAGTGTAGTTTTCAAATGAAGACTGCATTTCACTCACCTCAAAATAACTCCTAGGGTTTGCCTCCGAGACCCATTGATTTATGTTATCTCTTGCTCTGTAACAGTTTGGATTTGTCACATTTAGCAAAGTAATTTGGTTTCCTACAGGTTTTATTCTGTTTTATAGAAGCAAGAGAACAGTTTTGTGTTTGGTAGCATGAACACATGTCTAAAAATTTTAGCCAGCATCTTTAGAAGGGTATGGATTTATTTTTAGCCATATGCCCCCACCTGAAAGGTTTATGCTGTTAAACATCGATATTACTTGAAAAGTTATGCCCAAGACATATCGCTTCTTCTTTCCTAGTTAGAAATTGAAATGCTTATAAATCTTACTGAAAATATACCAGGTCACTGAAATCAGAGTATATATCTCTTATGCAGTAAGTAAGAGAAATAAATTTATTTATTCAATCAACCATACAATTTTATTAAGCCACTAATATGTGCATTGCATTATTCAAGATGATTTGGTGACATTGGATTGCACAAGATACACTCCTATGGTTCCAATTCTGTTTTAACACGGTGTTACTGGGTACTTACAGAATGACAGAAATCACATTAATAAGACTCAACACATACCTTCAGGTTGTTCAGAGTCTATCTGGGGAAACACTCATGAAACAAATTCCCAGACATTTTAATATGGTCTGATCAACATTTAACAATATGGTAAGTTCTAGAAGTTCAGAAGCAAGGACCTAATAGAACCTGAGAACATAAGGCAGGGCTCCCTGAAGGAGGGAAAGCCTGAGTTCAAGTTTGAGGAAGGAGAGATTTTTGTCAGATGCAAAAAGTAAGGGAAAGCTCTCCCAGATAAAGGGACCAGGATGATTAAAGGTGGTTTCCGGAAATTAAGTATTGTTGGAACCACAAAGTGCATAAGGTAAGACCCTGATCATCAAGAAGTGGTAACCCTTTGCCTTGCTAAGGAGCTCCACGCCTACTTATATCCTAACATTCTCTTTCAACCTGAGTATATAGTACAGGTTTACAGATCACTCAGCTCAAGGTAGTTGTAGTTGTTATATTAGAGGCCTGCACTGAATTATGCCTTTGAGTATTCACACCCCAGTGTGGTTCCCTCACCTTGAATCTGAGTTGGCCCTAGGGCTCTCATTCACCAACAGAATGTGGTAGAAGTGATGTGTTTTAGTTCTGGGGCTAAGCCCTAGGAAGTCCTAGGACTCGTGAGAGCTCTGAGGCGCTGTGTAGAGAAAGAAAGCCATCTCACCTGCAGAAAGACAATGTAGCAAGGACACAGGACACAAGAGAGAGAGAAGCCTAAGACCACATGAAAACACAGGACGCACAACTGTCCCAGTAATCCTGTGGCACTAGCAGCTGAATACATCCACACCAGTGACCTCCAGTAAGACCAGTAGAAGAACTGCTTGGCTGAGCCCAGCCCATACTGTAATATGGTAATGAAATAAAATGTTTTTTGTTTTAATCCTGTAAGATTTGGGGTTGTGATATAGTAATAGATGACCAAAAACAAAATGTATTTTAAAAGTCATACAAATACTATACACGTTTAGTAGTATAAGAGGTGTCTGTGGGCTAGAGAAATTATTACCCTCCCAATTATCATTTTATTCTACCATTTTGTTATCAAGTAAGAATTTTTACCAGTTAAGGATTTAGTATAGAATGGAATGCTTCCAAATTGCAAAGCAAGAGTGAACTAATTGCCTGATGTTCGAGTACTGAGTTGAGAGTTAATCTTCATTTTAGTTGCATGTACTTTCTCTATTAACAGAGAGATAGGACTTTCCATTAAATAGCCAGTGGGTGCACACATCCAAAGAACCACAAAGGGATTATGGATGGTAAATCACTGAAGTGAGTTCTGCAGCACTCCCAGAGGATGAGCAGAAGGAGACTGACGGTGGTCATCTAAACTGACCATGAGAATTAGGCACTTGTCCAGTTGGATTATCATTTGCTGTATCCAGTTACATTCATAGTCTTACTGTTTTCAAGCAAAGTCAAAGCAGAGAGGGAGAAGAGTAAATCCAAAGAGAGAGTAGGGATTAACAGTTTATTGCTCAGTTGTCATAACTGTGAAGAAATATGCTGACCCCATTTTTTTATGGCCACATTTACTCTGTTGAGTTCTTACTACACTATTAATTATTTGTAGTTGAAATTAAAACTTTTTCTTCTGTGTCTGGCTCCTAGCACAGTACCTGGTACACATGGTACTTGTGTGATAGATATTAGTTGATTTGAACAAATGAATGAATGATAAATGAATGGATGAATAAGGTTCAAACTTTTACAACCTTCCTATTCCAATTGGCAGTGTTTATTTTACTTTATGGTTGTTAATAAGTACCTGTTTACTGAGTAATTGGAAATAGCCAGCCAAGTTATTTCCTTCAGATAAAAAATTTTGGCATAAACTGTAGATAAAAGTCTTTCTATCATCCTCTCTTTATCACCAACCTCATGTGATTTGACTATTGTAAATATTTGTTTTCCTTTGTTAAACCCTTTATGAGGAAGAATATTTATTACTTGGCTTCTTTTTCAGCAAAAGAAAAAGGAATATATACATGCAGAATTTATTATGCAAATTTTCTGCACACCTGAAAGATCACCTAAGTGAAAATACCTAAGTAATGGCATAACACTAAAATAACTTTATTTCTAAGGGCTAGGTATCTGGGAAATATAATAAATTTATTCAACTTCTCCAGAAATAAGAAGCTTTCTTTAAAGTACTAAATCAATACTCATCATGATAGCTTGAATAATAACACAGTATGTTCCTTATTAATCATTTTCAAACACATCCACCTACTAGTGAGTTAAGAGTATTTATTCAGTGCTCATGGGATACTTGACTGTATCTTCAGAGTTCCTAGTTTTTCTTTTCTACCCAAGAAATAACATGTTTCAAAGATAGCCTCTTGCTGTCATGGATTGTGAATACTTATTCTGGCTCTCTGACTACGTTCTTTAATTAATAACATCTTATCATAGTCAGAATATGATAAAATTCTTACGGTAACCTATAAGACTCTGCATGATCTGGCTCCCAGCTACCTTCCCTATCCGTTTCCTACTATTCTCCCTTTTTTAACTCTGCCCCACAACAAAGGCCTTCTTATTGTCTTCAAACACACGAAGCTCCCTGCCACATCAGGCCCTTAATATGCTCTTCCCACTGCCTACAACAACACTTTCTCCAGGCAGCCCCATGGCTCAACTTCCCTTCAGATGTTTTTTTCAAATGGCACTTTGGGAGAGGCTGTCTCCTTCTAACTTTCTTTGTTAAGCCATAGCTCTTAGCATTTTATGGGTTATAGATTCTTTTTGAGAATCTTATGAAAGCTAAGAAATCTCAGAAAAATGTGTGATTGCATACAAAAGTTTGCATATCATTTTGGGAGCTTTACTGACCACCTGAAGCCCTTCCATGTACCTCTTTAGAATCTATAGATCTAAGATTAAAACCCTAATCTAAAGGTCATACCAATTAAGTGTTCTGTTGCCACAAAGTTCAAAACCCAGCCCAGAACAGGAACCAAGTAGCAATTCCCTGAGCTGTTGAGAGTTCTGACTTCTATAGATGCCATTTCTTCGCCTATTTTCTTCTGAGTATTTCCTGGCACCTTCATATATTTAACAAATGCTTATTGAATGCATAGGTGCCTTGGCTTGATCAAGAAAGAAATTCTGCGCTTACGGAGCTTATATTTATTGCCTGATCCTAAGGACTGCCTAGAATCTTCACTCTGTTGTAAAATTACACCTCTTTTATTCTCCAGTGACTTCCCTGAATTTAAGCAAGCTGCGGAAATAACACTAGGCTTTGGCTATACCCCCATTAGCTCCTGCTACCATCCCTGCAAAGGTCAGTAACTTCCCCACCTATGCATAGAACAAAGGAAAAAAATTACTTCTGGTAGACACTTATAAAATTATAGTACTAATGACATGATGACAAAAAAAAAAAAATAAGAATTTGAAACCAGTTTGCCATTCCTGCTTAGGAAGACTGAAATCTACTTCAGAGCTCTACTATTAAATTTCAGGATACTAAAGACAACCATTTAGCCATTCTATTGAAACAATTTTATAACAAGGCTACAAAAATTCTCTAATTGACTTGGGAACAATGATAACAGTGAGCCTGAAGGTAAGTATTTAGATTCATGTGAAAAGTTTGTCAGAATCATAAACATTTTATCTAATTCAAAATTAACCATATAACAGGAAGCATTTGAACTGTAATGTGTTATCTACTCAGAACTGAATAAATTAAACTAGAATGCAAGTCTTTTTCTACTGTTTGTGCCCCAATCTTGCCCTCCTACAGAAACAACTCTCTTTAGAATCAAAGCGTTTCATTTAAGTCGTCTTCTTTAGGGCATTCACCAGAGTGCCTCTGTGTTAATCCAACAGCCAAGGGACACTTCTGGTCTGTGCCTGAACCAGTTCATAGCTTTCTGTTTCCACAGTTAGGCCTGTGCTGTTCTTCCTTTGACCTTCTTCATCACTCTCTTTCTCCTACCTCCTCCTCCTCCCTGCCTAACACATCCTCTCTGATGCTTTAGATGAGATGACATCAAGGCACTTGTTCTGTGATAATCACACTTAGAGCAGCAATCACGGAGACACACTGAGTATGTGTCTGTCCACAGACTCTTTAAAAGAGGAAAAATGGGATGAGCCACAGGAAGATCAGACCGGAAAGATGGCAGGTAGCTTTTATGCCTTCTCATTTTATTTTTTTCAGGAAAATAGAAAAGCCCAAAAGTTCTGTTTCTCCCCTGAACCTTATCAAGAGAAAGACTGACTGTGTGTCATGTCTTTCTCATTTTCTGCAGTCACATTACAAATTTCACCATCCATATGAGTCAGATTTCTCCAGAGAAACAGAACCAGTAAAATAGACACACACACATACACATACACACACACATATAGATAGATATGTATTATATATTATTTTATTATTATTATATTTTATAATATGTAGCATACATAATATACATTCTCAATATATCATATACATACAGTTGACCCTTGAATAACATGGGTTTGAAATACCTGGGTCCAGTTTTATGCAAAGTTTTTTTCCATAAATACAGTGCATTGCTGTAAATGTGTCATCTCTTTCTTATGATTTTCTTAATAACATTTTCTTTTCTCTAGCTTATTTTATTGTAAGAATACGGTATATAATATATATAACCTACAAAATATGTGCTCATACCCTCTTTGTGTTATTGGTAAGGCTTCTATTCAACAGTAGGCTATTAGCAGTTGAGTTTTTGAGGAATCAGAAGTTGTATGTGGATTTTTGACTGCCTGTGGGATCAACAACCCATGTTCTTCAAAGGGTATACGTATATATGTATGTGTGTGTGTATATATAATACATACACTCCACTAGGGGGCACCTGGGTGGCTCAGTCAGTTAAGCATTTGGCTGTTGATTTCAGCTCAGGTCATGATCTCAGGGTTGTGAGATTGAGCCCTGGGTCGGACTCTGCCTGAGTGTATAGCCTGCTTATGATTCTCTCTCTTCCTCTTCCTCTGGCCCCCTCCACCTACCATCTAAAATATATATAAGATAGATGATGGATGGATAGATAGATAGATGATAGATAGATAGATAGATAGACAGATGATAGATGATAGATAGCTTTATTATAAGGAAGGAACTGACTCACAATTATGGAGGCTAACAAGTCAGCAGTAGTTGACAAGCGAGAGACCTGGGAGAGCTGATGTATAGTTTCTTTTTTTTTTTTTTAAAGATTTTATTCATTTATTTGACAGAGAGAGACACAGTGAGAAAGGGAACACAAGCAGGGGGAGTGGGAGAGGGAGAAGCAGGCTTCCCGTGGAGCAGGGAGCCCGATGCGGGGCTCGATCCCAGGACCCTGGGATCATGACCTGAGCCGAAGGCAGATGCTTAACGACTGAGCCACCCAGGTGCCCCAATGTATGGTTTCAATATGAATCCAAAAGGCAGCAGGTTCAAGACCCAAAAAGAGCCAATGTTTCACTCTGAATCTGAGGGTCATAAAAGACCAGTGTCCCAGTTCAGCACTCAGGTAGGAGTTCCCTTAGCCTTTTTGTCTTTGCTTTATTCAAGTCTTCAGTTGATTGGATGAGGCCCACCCACATTAGGAAGGGAAACCTGCTTTATTCAGTCTACCCATTCAAATATTGATCTCACCCAGAAACATCCTCACAGACACACCCAGAATAATGTTTGGTCTGAGTAATGCCTAGGCACCTTGTGGCCATGTCAAGTTGACACATAAAATTAACCATCACACCATCCAACTTCACATGCTTCAATGGCAGAAAAGAATCTGGAGACAAGAGAGGATATAATCAGTTCTTGCCACTGATTGCCCATCACTGAGAGCTGGCAGTGGAGTGTCAAGACTGGCACTTTTTTTTTTAGTATAAAATCCAAAAGAAGCAGATGTGCCCTGTTATCTTTGTTCTGCTCTGAGACTGTTCAGTTTAATGATTTGGAAGGCTAAGGCTGACAGTAAAAGGATAATACCTTTTTTTTTTTAATCTGTAGCTAACAATATAAGGAAGTGCTTTATGGAAACTTTTGTCTTTATATTCTGTATTGCAAGTGGTATAGTAGTTCCCTATCACTGCATAACAAAGTATTCCAAAATGTAATGGCTTAAAACAGTAGATTTCTATTATCTCTTGCAGCTTCTGTGAGTCAGGAATTGTAGAGCAGCTTAGCTGAGTAATCCTTGTTCAAGATCTCTCATGAGGTTGCAGTCAAGAAATTGGCCCGAAGTCAATCAGAGAAAGACATATGTCATATGATCTCACTGATATGAGGAATTCTTAATCTCAGGAAAGAAACTGAGGGTTGCTGGAGTGGTGGGGGTTGGGAGGGATGGGGTGGCTGGGTGATAGACGTTGGGGAGGGTATGTGCTATGGTGAGCACGAATGAAGGGGGGAAATCGGAGGGGGAGATGAACCATGAGAGACTATGGACTCTGAGAAACAAACAGAGTTCTAGAGGGGAGGGGTTGGGGGGATGGGTTAGCCTGGTGATGGGTATTAAAGAGGGCCCGTTCTGCATGGAGCACTGGGTGCTATACACAAAGAATGAATCCTGAAACACTACACCAAAAACTAATGATGTAATATATGGTGATTAACATAACATAATAAAATTAAATTAAAAAACAGAAAGAAAGAAAGAAATTGGCCCGGGTTACAGTCATCTGAGAGTCTGACTGGGGTTGGGGATCTGCTTCCAAACAGCTGGCAGTTTGGTGCCAGTTGCTGCTGGGAGGTCTCAGTTCTCCCCTAACTGGCTCCTCCATGGGGCTGGACAATCCTCATGACATAAAGCTCTTTCCCAAGAATGCGAAATTCAAGAGTAAGGTGGATGCAGGAATGTCATTTATGATCTAGCCTCAGAAGTCCTATACTGTCACTTCGACAAAGTCCTTTTGTCACATGGGTTGGCCCCATTTCGTGTTAGAGGGGAGTACCCAAGGGAGTGAGTTGCAGGAAGCAAGAATCATTTGGGGGACATCTTGCAGGCTAGCTCTACGTAAACGTATTGGTCAGATTCTAGGTGATAACATTAGATATTAGTAATTAATGCCATTAGAGAAAAGACCACATTTTCCAAGGTCATTGATGTATATAGGATCCTAGCCAAAGCTTTGCTACCTCAAAAAAGATTAATTATGATCAATTTCTTACTCCCAAATTTATTAGGTCAGCCACTGACATAGGAGGAGATTATGTTAAGTAAATTAAGACAAAATTTTCTTGTAATAAAAATATGCCTGCTATCTTCAATGTATTTGAAAATTTTCCTAGTATTGATTGATTTCCAGCATGTTTATGGTGATGGACATTAAATCTAGAATGTCCTATTCATTTTTTCTTTTTACAATATGTTGGACATTTTCCAATTTCCAACTCTTTTGCATTCCTATGTAAATTTCAAAGTAAGTAATCAATGCAATGACTTTTCATGCATTCACCAACAATTATTAAAATGTACTATGTGCCCAACATTGTTTGACCTGTGGTATACATTGAGGAACAGGTTAAAGCCCCTGGCCTAAAAGAAATTTACAGTCCCATGGAAGAGATGTACCTATTCTAAGACAATTTCAGTACAATATGTTAAATACTATAGTAAATGAATGCACAGAGAACTGTGTGGCCGTAGGGAAGAAGTACTCACATCTTTCCAGAGCCTGATAATAAGGAAGGCTTCAGAGAGGGGATAACACCTGAGTTATATTTTGAACAATGGTAGGAGTTCACCAAGTAGACTGGGATTGAGTAGGATGGGTCAGTGGGGAATGTGAAAAGGCCAGAATGTGCAAAATAAGAAAGTGATGGGGTTTAGGACATGCTATTCCAAAATATGGTGCCTTGGTTTATTGAGTATTTTAAGCTGAAGGAGTTTGAGAAAACAAGAGAAGTAGGAAGGTCACTGACCTTCTCTCCCCTTACATTTCTCCTCTGAAACAGGTCGTATGCCTTCTGGGTATAAGGAGCGTCCCAATCTCTGAAGACAAAGGGATATCTTAAAGAATCCTAACCAAAAAAAAAAAAATCCTAAAAAACAGGCCTTGCTAAATTTCTCCCAGGTGAATACAATTACTTCATACCTTGTTTTTAGATTTTATTTATTTATATGAGAGAGAGAGAGAGAGAGAGAGAGAGCATGAGCTGGAGGAGAGGCAGAGGCAGACTCCCTGCTCAGTAGGGAACTTGATGCAGGGCTTGATCCCAGGACCGAGCCAAACGCAGACACATAACTGACAGAGCCACCCAGATGCCCTACTTCATGCTTCTTAACCTATCATAGTCCTCCACACCTGCGCACAGGTCTGTTTCTTTGGGTCTTCATTTCCTTGTGAAGGCTTCTGTGTCATATAAAATGTATGTTAAACTTTCATGCTTTTCTCCTATTAATTTTCTCTTTTGCCAATTTTCAGACCCTGAGAGGGTCAAAGAAAATTTTTTCCTCCTCTACAAAAGCATGAAATAGCATGGCTTATGTATTAGTTTTCTATTACTGCTGTAACAAATTACCATAGACATGGTGGCTTAAACAATATAAATCTATTCTCTTTCAATTCTGGAATAGGTCCAAAGTCTGACACAAGTCTCATTGGGCTAAATCAAAATGTCAGTAGGACTACATTAGTTTCTGGAAGCTCTAGGGAAGAGTCCATTTCCCTGTGTTTTCCAGTATCTTCCCACATTCTTTAGTTTGTGGCCCTCTCCCGCATTTTCAAAGCCAGCAATGGTGGGTCAAGTCTTTCCCACACTGCCATCTCTCTGTTTCTCTGATCTGGGCAAAGTTCTCTGCTTTTCAGGACTCATATGATTAGATTGGGACAACCTGGATAATGCAGGATAATCTCCCCATCTCAAGGTCCCGAACTCTAATCATATCTGCAGTATACCTTTTGTCTTATAAGGTAACATATTCACAGATTTCAAGGATTACTAGGGTGTAGATATCTTTGGGGGCCACTGTTCTACCTAGCGCAGCCTATTCAGAAAAGAGCCAAATAGACTGTAGAGTTCTTGGGAGTAAATGGCAAAAGATTAGATTAGAAAAGTAGGCAGCAGCCAGTGTAAGAAAATCCAAGAGTGCTAGGCTAAGGGAACTAAATATTACCTTGTATTACTTTGTATAGGGGATATTTGTGTTTCCATTTGCCCAACATTCCTCACCCCTTTCTTTTAATACTGTCCCTGTTTTCCTTTGTAGAACTTCCCCTTGGGCATTCCACATACTATGGTTTTGATCAGGCTGCCAATCATAGTACCCCCTCTATCCACAGGATTGGACGTGGGACTCAGGCCTGCCTTCTTGGCCTTTGTAATTAGCCCAATGTGTAGACATATTAAACCAGACTTTGCCTTGGATTTCAGATACTGGGAGAGCAGGTTGCTAACTGGGATGATATAAAAGCCTGCAATTATCTGTGGCCTTCCCTTCTCATCCCAATCACTGAGAGGAAGCTCATCTGCTTGTAAGAGGTGCACCTACCTAAGAGACAACAGAAGCAAGAAATAGAGATCTGAGGACTGATTTAAATTCCTGGACCTGAAACTGTGTTTTTCTTTTCAATGGGTCACTTGCAACTAAGAGTCCTGAGTAACTTACCTTAGATGCTGTGAGAACCCTGTAAGGATGAAAGCAATGGAGTGATGTGGTCAGGTTTGCAATGAACAGAATGGCTTGTGGTAAAGACAGACAGCCATTGCTGTCTTCTAGGAGACAGCTGATATGTGGTTCAGTCAGAACAGACAAGCCAGGGGAGCAGAGAATGCTAGTATGGGGTGGTCAACAATCTCAAATGTTTCAGAGAACAAAAGCAAAAAGCAACCATTTGATTTGGCAATTGAGTGGCAATTATTGGTATCCTTAACAAGAGTTACTTAAATGGGCTAGTCGGAGTGGAACTGTAGGAGATTGAGGAGCGTTGTTTAATGCTTTAAACAATATTTTTGTCGTTATATTTGATGATAAAAGTAAATAATTTTCATTGTATATCCAACAAATGTATAAAGAAAGAAAACAAAAATCACCAATAACCTCATTAACAATAACTACTGTTGATTTGATTATTCCCTTCCAGACAATAATATGATTCTGCATTTATCATTTATTATTATATTGTTAACAATTCCTCTTGTCATTAAATGTCCTTGAAAACGTGACTTCTATTGGCTGCACATTATGTTATGCCATCATATGTGGATGGTCAATTCTATAGATATCTTTGAATATAAATTACAAGATCATAATAGTAAATTATGTTAGAATAACTTTAAAAAACAATTGCCCCTTTTTGTGCCTTAAATTTGTACCCCCCCATTAATGCACTAGTAATTCAAGTTCATCTTTATTTTAAGGAGGATTTTTTGAAATTACCAATTGCATGTGCATTTTTACTATCATGAGCAATTGGCTTTCCCTCTCCCTCTACTGAAGGAGCAAAGTGTGTCATTTAGCTTTCTTTTGTTCCTGAAATAGTAAAAGAATTCTTTTTTTCTGTTTCCTTTTATGTCTCTTAGATGTGGCATCCTGTTTCCTACTGAGCTTTTTTGACCCAACTCCTACAAGCTTTTGCTATTTCTTTGTGATCTCCTCAGGAATTTGCCCTACATTCCACTTTCTATGGCATTTCCATTTGTGCTTCATCTCCCTGTTAAGTTCTTTCTTAAGTAACTTTTATAATCCTTGCCAATTTTTTCTCATTGCAAATATAACAGATTGTGCTGCTGCACTTTTGGAAGTGTTTTGCTTGATCCAGTCAAAACCAGCATTTTTTACCACATCAACATTTGACACTATGTCATTCAGTTATTACAAGTTCATGTTTAAAATCACCAAAAAGATAGATGCTCAGAGAGATTTGTATATACAAGGAAACTAATATTTTTTATTATGGTATTAGAGTTCTGTACCTTATCTGACTAAACGCTATATCTACTAGAAGCATACAATTAATAAAATTAGTAAAATATAAAATTCTTGGCAAATTACAGGTCATGATTCCACCCTTTAATGTTTCCTTATACAACTAGGAATTCAATAATATAGTAAAGATTTAAATAAAATGCAGCAATTAAAGCATTTAGGGAACAAAGTATGACAGCATTTTATTTCATGCCTTTTTTTCCCTAAAAGGTCAAAAATTCACACATCTTCAAAGTTTCTCCTATAGCTTTACCAACATGACTTTTTAAAAACTTTTCTTTGTGGAAAACTTCAAATATACAAAAGTAAAGAGAATACTATTATGAACACTCATGTACCTATCACCTAGCTTAAAGGCCTATCAATACATGACCAATCTTGTTTTCCTCTATATCAACCATTCACTCCTATACATACCCAGAATCATTTTGAAGAAAATTTCAGACATTATACCATCTTATCTGCTAATATATTGTATATAACTCTGAAAGAAGACTTAAAATACCAAAATGCCATTATCGCACCTAAAGAAAAATTAAACAATAATTCCTTAATATAATTCAAGATCCACTTGATGTTTAAATGTCCCCAGTTGTCTTAATTTATTTTTTAATCTTTTGTTTGTTTGTTTGTTTGTTTGTTTGTTGGAATCAGATTGCTGAGAATATAAATATATTACAAGTGGTTGATAGGTCTCTTAAGACTCTTTTAATGTATAAGTTCACTACATTTCATTTTATTTTGTTCCTTGAAATTTATTTGTTGATAAATAAAAGGCATATCTCAATATACAACTCCATCTTTAAAATAATTAATTCCCTGTTTAAACTAAAGGCAGTGCCATACAATAGAATGTGTGAAGGAAAGGGTGGAAAGTGTCTTCACTACTGAAATTTTAGCATCTAGCATCCTGATGAGCCTTTTGAGGTCATCAGAAAATGTCTAAACTCATTCCAGTTGAGTATAAGATTCGCTCATTCATTCATTAAACATTTATTGAAGACTTGCCTTATGTTAGACAAACATATGTATCTATATGTTTATGCAATACAGACATCAGTTTCAAATGTAGCTTAGGTCTTCAAGAGTTTATAAATAAGAAATATTCCCATGAATAGATGTATTCTGGTTAATCTTATCTTAAAAATTTATTATATCACATACAGAGCCTGAAATAAATAATAAATGGAAAATCTGTCTTCTTACATTGGTTCCCCAGAGATTCAGTGGCTGAATAGAGAAAACTGGAAGAAAGTCAGAGGAATAATTCATCTACTATGTGCTAAGTATCTATAATTATTATGTACAAGGATTAAACTTATTGAAGATATTTATAATTTATTCCAAGTGTAAGATATGCAACAAAAACCAAAGGAAAAGTAAAATCTGAAGAACTAGGAAAACACATCTGAATTGATGACAAGTTGTCTGAAAGATAAAATCAGAAGAGTAAGGGTTAATTCCAAAATTTCTAGCTTTCAATACTAGAAGAGTGAAGTAGTATATATATGCAATTATTATATAAAGTAACGCATAAAAACCTTTCAAAATATTGCACCCCAATCCCATTTATTATATTGAATAATAAAAATAAGACAGAAAACTTTTTAATGATTTTTAAGAATAAAACTATTAGAATAATTTGGTAATCTTTTATGTAATAGTCACTATAATCTGTAGCCATAGAATTTAAGCAGATGCAATTTTATAGACAGATGGTTTATGTCACACTTTAGTTTGGGTAAAATATATTTAAATACATTTTCCAATTATTTAAAATGTGATATTACAAGAACTCCTTTCTAGCATGCCTTGTGCAGTGGTTAATCTTTTGTTATTGGAAATGAGCCCATTTATATTTGTAAAATGCTAAAGAAAGAAATAATTATGCACCCAACTCTGGTTTTTAGGAACAGATTTTATAACTTTAATAATGTATTGAATAAGACTGAACTTATCTTCCAGATAATACAAATTTGTTAATTAGAACGAGTTGTAAATAAATGAATTGATGTGCTGCCAACAGCTTAATGCCTGGAGAAATAAATAGACTTTCACTAGATAATCTATATATCTTATTGATTTATTGAACCCCCCTTCAAAATATTTCAAAGATAGTAGGAAAATCACAGAGGGAAAATTTCAAGTCATTTTAGCATTTTTAACCATAAAATGCCTATCAAAGTTGATGGATGGTCCTCAGAATCGCTGAGTACCAACTCAAATATCTACTGTTGCTATGATCTTATTACATAACATTCCCTTTGCTCCCAATAGAACATGAGCCAATTTTAAAATGTATAAAACAATATTATCAGTATCATCACCGCTGAACTATATCATCTTTGTGATAAAAGATCAAAGTTTTAGTTCATTATATTCATTTCTTCAAGGGTTAACATACACTGGAGAGCCTTTTATATATTGTTTTTGAGCTCTGTTTTTGTTATACATTTAAAAAATTTGGGAGGGGCACACCTGGGTAGCTCAGTCAGTTAAGCATCTGCCTTCAGCTCAGGTCATGATCCCGGGGTCCTGGGATCGAGCCCCGAGAGTCGAGAGTCGGGGCTCCCTGCGCAGTGGGAACCTGCTTCTCCCTCTGCCTGCTGTTCCCCCTGCTTGTGCACTCTCTCTCGCTCTCTGTCAAATAAATAAATAAAATCTTTAAGAAAAAAATGAAAAAATAGGAAATTCAGAGATAGTTTGTCCTGGTTTACATCCTCTGGGTAGCTCTCCCACCCACGATCCTCTCAAGGCAAGGATAGCTCTGGGGTTATGAGGAGAAAAGAATGAGGTCAGAAGTAGACTGAGGTTTGAGATTAGCTTTACAAACAGAAAGTCTTGATTTGGCAATCCCTCTGCCTGCCACTCCCGCTGCTTGTGTGCTCGCGCGTGCTATCTCTCTCTCTCTGTCAAATAAATAAATAAAATCTAAAAAAAACTTTAAAAATCTAAAAAATTAAAAAATAAAAATAATTTTTGTTTTGTCATTTGACTGTAGTTGACACACAATGTTACATTAGTTTTAGGTGTAAAACATAGTGATTCAACTTCTCTATATGTCATGCTATGTTCACCACAAGTGTAGCTTCCATCTGTCACCATACAATGCCATTACATTATTGTATGTATTTCAAAATGGCATAATAACCTGGGGCCCTTATGAAGAATCAAAGTCAATGGCCTCATTCTTTCTAAACGCTCAGTCTTAGTGATGCTACAATGCACTCTGTGTCACTGATCTCATTCTGATGTGATTGTTGGACCAAACACGTCAGGTCACAACTAAATGTTGGACACACTGTTACTCCTTCTCTCCTATTTGATGGTTTTTATTATAAATACAATCACTGTACTTTAGATCTGCTGAGCACTGTTCAGCTGTCCAATTTATAAAATATATTATTAAAAAGTATGTGCCAACTACTAAGCATAGTAGTTATATGAATTATCTCCATTTAACTACAGAATAATCCTGTGACATAAGCATAATTTTTAAACTTTATACCCAAGAAAAGGAACCTAAGGCTCAAGATGGTTAAGTAATTTGACTAAGATCACAAGCTAGTAAGTGGCAGAAGAGATTCAGGTTTGTCTAACTTTATTCTTCCAGTCATTCTCTTATAAGACAAATGTTTATTGAGGATACACTGTTTATAATGCTTTGTACTAAGTCTTGATGGAATTAGAGATGAAATCTTGGAACCCTGAATCTTAATACCATTACTCTATTGTCTACAGATGTTCCTCCTAATAATACTTTAAAATAGACAAAATAGGCATCACTCTCCATAATCTATAGACCAGAAAGCATAATGTCACATAGCAAATGACTTTTAGAACTGGGACTAGAATCTGGAACTCTAATTCCAGGTCCAGGAAACTTTTCTACTCTGAACTTGGGGCTTTAAATAGTTTGTTCTGGACATATTCTATGCTTGAGCTCAAATAGAGCTAAACTATAAATCCAGTATAATCCCCTAGGCCAAACTCAAGTCTCACATCCTCCATGAAACCTTTCCCTGTCTCCTATATCATCTTCCATTTCTTTAATCTTCAATGGTTTGATAAGGCATTGATGTAGATTCTTAACATATTTCCTGTTTTGCCACCTAATGTATGTTTAGAGCCCTCATGAAATTATAATCTAAATTGGAAGATACACTTACTTGTGTCTTTTATTTATCATGATGTTGAACAGTGTTTACTACAAAGGTAAAAATGGAGTACTTGTTTAATGAATGATCAGACTCTAAACAACAGGTGAAATAATACTCAAATGATTGAAAACTATTCTCTGTTCTTTAGAAAAACACCCATTTGAAATGATAAGGCTCATTTTATTTCAAGACTATGCCTTTTAGATTGATCTTATAAATAGAATGTATGTTTACAAGCACTGCATCTTGATATGTTTAATTTTCTATTGACTGTTGCCATTAACTTCCCTTGGGTAATATCCGGGATAAATTTCCCAAAATGTGCTTCATGGATCATTAGTCCTTCAAGGCGCTCTGATAAAAAAAAGTGGAGAATAACTTTTGGCCATAAGGTCTGGAGACATCAGTGCTATATGCCCATTCTTGGAGATTGATGATGCAGTATTTCAAGGTCTCATAGAATATCTTATTATTATCTTAACTATATTAAAGTAACCTGTTTAACTTTGTTTATCCCTGTTTTTCCCAAGTTACTGGACCACCGGATCCTTTTTTATGTTACTCCTTTTATTATCTCATAGAACTTTAAAAACTTTTACAAACCTTGTGTTAACCCCTATCCACTGATCAAGTGTTACCTACAATACAGTTTTTTTTATGTGCCCAACATCTAGATCACCCATAATAGCAGTAATGAATGAGGTTCGTCATGTCATCACTGTCTCTAAATCCTTCAATTCTTTTTATTCTTTCCAAATATTTCATGTAATTAATAACTAAAACTTTCTCTTGAGAAAAAGTCTTTCCTTCCCTCACTAGAAAAGTTAAATTTGTTTGGATCTGCAAATTTCAAATTAGTCAATATCGTTCTAGAAAGGAATGTTTTCTCTTTTGAAGGCCACCTTGATTTCTTTATACATTAAAGTTAAAACTAAAGGAAAATACTTCTGTTCATTAACCTGCTGTTTACAGTCTTTCACATGAAGGCTGTGAAAGCCAGTTCTGTTTGATCACTGTCCATGTGAAAACTGAAATCTCCTAAAACAATAAGCCTGAAGAAAGAAAACATAGATTTCAAGTTCAGTGGATGATTGGAGCTGTGGAAAGACAATACACAAGCCTGAAAAATGATAAAGTTTTGTTCCAAGAGCAGGACATTGGGAATCAAAAAAGTCAAGGCTTCTTTCAACTCAGAAACTCTTATTCCACATTGCTTTCAATTCCATTCAAATCAAGAAACATTCACTATACCTAAGTGATAGAAAGATGGGGAAAACATTCTTTCCCTCAGAGAACCCCCCTGCCACCACTACCACCAATGTCAGGTATTAGCTCTGGTCTTGGGAAAATTAAAGGCATCCAGTGACCAGCTTTTGTTGTCTAAGAAATAAACCTCCAGCAATGAGTCTGTATATATTCAACTATTTGGAAAAGTACTGTTTAGACCTTTTGTTTAGAAATGTTTTTCTAATGAAACTAAAATTACATATCTGATTCCCATAATCATTTATTCATTGAAAAATATGTGTTTGAATAAAACAAGAATATATAGCCCACTTTGTGCAAGGCATTCTATTAGGCAGTACTGGGACAAAGATGATTAAGACATGACTTCCATCATCCCAGGTGTTTAGAGCCTGATGAAAGATATAAGATATATACATAAATACTACACAGTATCAAAAGTGAAAAGTACCATGTAAGGGTGCCTGGGTGGCTCAACTGGTTAAGCGACTGCCTTAGGCTCAGGTCATGATCCTGGAGTCCTGGGATCGAGTCTTGCATTGGACTTCCTGCTTGGCAGGGAGTCTGCTTCTCCCTCTGACCCTACCCTTCTTGTGCTCTCTCTCTCTCTCAAATAAATAAATAAAATAAAATCTTTTTTTAAAAAAAAATGCCATGTAAGAGGCACAAATAATGTACTGTGGGAGTTTATAGGAAGAAGAAATTATTCCTACTATAGTGTCCCAGAAGGCCTTACAGAAGACATGGAAGAACTTTGAAGGACCAATAGAATAAAACCATGAGGAAATTGGAAATGAGGATGCAGGTAGCCATAGGATACAACAGGTAGAGAAGATAGCATCAGGAAAAAAAGGGGCACAGGAAGGTATTCTCTTAACATGGATAGAAGGGAATATGAATGAAGTTGGGGTAAATTAAGCCCAAATAATAGCCTTGAAAGCCATATAATGATGATAACACTAATAATAAATAACAATAGTCATAGTACTAATATACTAGCACATGGATTTACCATATGCCAAGCACAATCCTAAGTATTATTTAATCTCTCAATAATCCTATAGGATAAGTACTCATTATTTAGATTCTTCTAGTTTTGTAGGTGAGGAATTGGACCTACAGAGAGGTTTGCCTCATAGTCACATAGGCGTTTGCTCTTTACTTCTTAAACTTAGAAAAATTGCTAGAGGTCGATGTTTCATGGCCCTAAAGCACCCTCTAATTATAAAATGCTATTGAAATCAAGGGCAGAAAGAATGCACAATTTTATCCTAGAATATATACCAAGTTAAAATAGATAATTCTGAGATTAGTCATATATTCTTACTAAACTCATTTCTTGTGATCACATTTAGTTAATCCATAACATGCATTTGATTTAGAGGATCACTGTGGTTCATACAAATGAACAGTACAATCTAAGGCTTATTATATTATTGCTGACCTCTTTTCTTATATTATCTTTGTATTTAGTATTTTTTCATCGTGCTAAAACATTATTTTTATTATCCCGGTATGAAGTTCATAATTGATAGGTCAGAGGATTGGGAATGAATTGAAGAGATATCTGGTTTTGGATATACAATTGAGCTAGCATTTGGCCTTGACAGGATTTCATAAAGTTTTTATTCCTTTTTTACTCAAAGCACATTGAAAACTACAAAAGTGTTGTTGTTGTCATTGTTTTATTACACGAATGGTCCTAAGTTACTTATCTGTGACCCATTAGGTGAACTATGAGTACATAGTTATTCTCAATTAAACCATGTTTGATGTAGTCCACAGGAGAAGGCCACCTTTGTCAAAACCAATAGAGAAGAAAAAAGCTCAAGATAAAATACTATAATCTATCCATGAAAGAAACAAAAATCCATGAAATAAAACATGCATATTGAGATTAAAAACGTAGATACATTCGTGTAAAATTTCAAGCTCTGAACCTAAAAACAGGAAAGACAGGAATATTTTCACATATTAATACCACTGCAGTAGAATCTGGGCAGACTTTGCTAAATATTCATGGGAACTTAAAGATGTTATTTGACTGCTAGAAGAATCCAACATAGAACAAAGTGTTCTGTGGACACAGTAGAAAGCACATGTTGGAAATTTTATCTGTATATTATTTTTTAACAAAATAAATGGTGACTATAACAAAGCAGTATCACAAAGCGGTGTTGTTTTTTTCTAATATCGGCTGGCTACATAAATGCTACTGGGATGACTTTGTATTTTGTTTTTAAAAATTTGTTTTAGAATCCAGAGGTATTGAGAAAAAGGCTTCCTTCACTGACCACCAATTTTCTTTGCTCTATCAACTATTAATTACTGTCTCATACAGAGAGTAAAATATTATTCACAAGACCAAAAACAAGAAATGAAACTATTATTTTATGATGTATCTTGGATCTTAGAGCTCAGCTTGGCAAAAGTATATTTTCAAAATATAAAATTTATTTTATATTTGCAAAACATATAGGGGATATACCCAAAAATCCAAGAGAAATTCAAGTTTTAGGTGCAGCTGGGTCTGAGGTCTCAGAAGAGTTTATTAGAACCCAGCCCCTTTCCCTTTCCTCAGCTCTCTTCTCTATTTTGGCTCCTTTCTTAGGTTACAAAATGGTATGAATAAGACTGCCAACACAACCAACTCTACATCTTCACAATTTTATGCCGGGGGAAGGTGGATTAACACACTTGTCTTGTTTTGAGTTTAATTTTATTGTCCTGAATTGGGTCATGTGCTCAACCCTAAGTGAAATACTCTGACAGGGGGAGCATAAGTGGCCAGATGTATTAGTTATCTATTGCTGCATAACAAACCACCACAAAATTTAGCAGCCTAAAACAACACACTTTTTTTTTTTTTTTAATCTGATGTTTCTGTGATGAGGAGTCTGGGCATGGCTTAACTGGGTTCTTCTTCACACTTTCTCACAAAGCTTCAACCTAATATGTTGACCAGAGCTGGGAATTCAACTGAAGAAGGATACACTTTCAAGCTCACTGACATGATTATTGGCAAGATTCAGTTCCTTTTGGGCTGTTGGGCTGAGGGCCTCGGTTCCTAACTGGCTGCTGGCCAGCAGTTTTCCTCAGTTCCTTGCCACAGGCCTCAGCATAGCAACTTGCATCATTAAAGCCATCAAGGGAGGTTTCCTAGCAAGGTGGAAGTCAGAATTTTTGTAATCTAACCATAGAAGTGACATCACCACAATGTTGAGGTATTCTGTTGGTTAGAAGAAAGTTATTCAAAGGGACGATCACATAAAGCCATTAATACCAGAAAAAATAATCAATGGGGCCAGATTACAAGCTACCTACCACAACATGTGGTCATCCCTGAAGATAGTGTGCAAGAAACTGGGAGTGAGTGAGGTGGTAAGAGCCCCAGGGAAAATTGGGGTCATTATTAGAAGGCAATGGATGCTACATGGTGAATGTAGCCATCCATGACAGACACCCTGGTTTGGCTCTGAGTTGTATAGAAAACAGAAGAGAAAGCCCTTTTTCTACCTCCATGACTTTGAATCATTATGAATCTCAATGTTTATTTTAAATTACCTAATTATATGTTTGCGTTATGGGATAAAGATGTTTTGGTCTGTTGATTCAACATTTCTAGGCCAGTTCTACTCCTTTTTTATTTTGGATTTATATTATAATTTTCAGCCAATGCCTCTATATGAAATAGATTAAAATTTCTGTATGTGAAGTTGCTGAGATTGTCTTAAATGTGAAGGATTAGACACAGACTAGAGGTTCAAATTCTCTCAAAACCCATTTCACTTTACCTAAAGAAACATTTTATGGTTGCTGGGGGAAAAAAAACCAAGTCTTTAGCCCTGAATTTTCAGGATTTTAGTAGAAAATGGAAATAAGTATTAACCTTGAGGTTAAAAATATTTGGGGGGAGAGGGCTTCTGTTTTATAGAAATCATAGATTTAACAGTTGACTTTATCAAGAAAGTAAACAGATCTCCTTCACAAAAGGTATTTACCCTACCCATGAGATTTCAGAATGGTTAAAATTGTCAGGTTAAGAAGAATAGATGAATTCAGTGTCTCATCTGTTTTCATACTTAATCATAATGCATTTGTTAAAGAGTGATGGGCATTAAATCTGACCCAGAGTTTCTTTGAGAATTATTTCAAAATCATGGATTTCATAGATTTTAAACAGTGCTTGACTGATTCAGCAAGTTGATTTTTTATTTGTTTATGACTGGATTGTCAATTATTGTTAATAATATCATATGTATTATGTTTATTGTAGATAAATACATATTATAGCTAATAATATATAGCTAATATGTATTGTTATAGCAAATGTTTTTATTATTATTTTCACTAGTATTTGTTCAGTTCATGGTATATGTCAATTACCATTCTAAGCACTTTTCATAATTATCAATTCTTTTAATCATCAGGGCAATCACCTTTATTAAAAAAAATCATGTATTCATTTCCTTTTCACCACTTTGTAATGCATGCACAGAACACTTGGAATTTGGGTATGTCTTTCTGGCAATCAAAGAGTTTATTTGCCATGACTATCAATTAGACAAGGTCTTCTCTATGGGAAGAATCAACCCCATATCTAACTTCTGCAGTTGAGTGATGGCCCTTTCACAAGATTTTCACTCAGCCATTGAACCAGGGCTTACTTTGAAAGTTTCTAAGAGACTGGGGATATTTGGAATTCCCTCTACTTAGAGACTGTCCCTTAAAATATTTACTTGGGTCATTTTGTCTATTTTCTCTATAAGAGGGAGAGCCTTACAGGTTTCCTGTGTCTCCCTATTCCGGTTTCCTCCCTGCATTATTCTATTTCTCACATCCTCCCAGATGTTGTTTGTGCAATAAAAACTTGATCATATCTCTCTGTTCTTGAGAAAGAAAATAATTACTCTTTTTTTTTGGCAAACAAATTCCCTGATTACCTGTCTCCTGCCTATCTATCTTGCCCTATATCCTGTGTCATTCCCCTCCTTAGGCATGCATGTATAACTTTTGAATTCCAGCAATAATGAATCATTTTAATCACTTTTTATTCAAACATACATTTCTCTCATGCTATTTCCTCTGCCTGGAATGCCATCGTATTAGGATTCTTCAGAGAAACAGAATTAATAGGATAGATAGATAGATAGACATAGATATATACAAAAAAGGAGATTTGTTATAGGAATTGGGTCACATGATTATGGAAACTGAAAAGTTCTACAATCTGCCATCTGTAAATCGGAGAACCAGGAAAGCTTGTGTGTAATTCAGTTCCAGTCCAAAGGCCAGGACTCTCAGGGACTGCCAGTATAAGTCCTGGTCCAAGTCCAAAGGCCCAAGAATCCCAAGTACCAATGTCAGAGTGCAGGAGGAGATAGATGTCCCAGTTCAAGTAAATCTACCCTTTTTCTGACTTTTTGTTCAAATAGATCCTCAACAAATTGGGATGATGCCCACACATGTTGGTGAGGGTGATCTTCTTTATTCAGTGTACAGATTCAAATGCTGATCTCCTCCAGAAACACTCTGACAGACATACCCAGAAATAATCATTTCACCAGCTTCCTGAGAATCACTTAGCCCAGTCAAATTGACACGCAAAAATTAACCATCAGAACCATCTTCCTTTTATTTGCCACTCAAACTCCTGCTAAATCTTCAAATCACAAATCAAATGAACTCTTCTGTAAGCTCTCTACCTAAGCCAAATTAAGCATCCTTCCTTTCCTTCTACATTTTATATATCTTGTACACATCCATTATGGCATTCATCATCTGCATGATAGTTTTCTCCCCACCAGCTTCTAAAGTCTTTGAGAACAGTACAGTCTCCCTTTCCTCCCTGGGCCTAATACAATGACTGACACACAGGAGGCCTCGATGGCTTAATGCTGTAATTAGCTTCTTCTCAAAGAAGATTCAAACATTTGCCAGAAGCCTTAAAAGAAGGAAAAAAGAGAATGAAATCAACGGAATTACTATTTTTTTTTCCAATCAGGTATGGCCTATATATATGTATTTTTTGTTGTCTGCCAGGAGATTTTAGCATTTTAAGCTTAAATTTCACTTCCTATTTTAGATCATACCCCAGCGCATAAGTTGTCAGATCTGTTTTGTAAAGGCTGGTATTTCTTAAGTGCTTCATGAAGTTTTTAGTTCAAAATAAAATTGAAGGCCTTAGGGAAAATTTAATCTGAGCTCCTGACTTCCCTTAGCATTTAAACACCATAGCATGATCTTGGAGTATTTTTCTATTTAAATCTTGGCTTTATGATCCGGAACTCTGTTGACCCACAACACTCCATAATTCCTGAAATGACTAATCCCTTTCTTTCTTCTGTTGTCTGCCACCTTTGCTTTGCATTTCTATCTTTGTATTTCAGAATGGTTGTCATTTTATCAGCGGAAGAAGCATTGTTCTTATTGCATTGTCTCTGTTCCTCCTAATTTTCATTGTCAATTTTTCTCCATAAAGAAATAGGTAAGTAGTTTATGATTCTCAGCTCAGAGGACATTTAGGATTGGAAAAGTGAGATACTGATAATTCTTAGTTAAAAACAGAATTATTTGTCAGGATCCTTCTTATACTATCCTCCGGGAATGAGCACTATTCACTCCTAGCTTCCTACACCTGTATTACAAGATATAAAATACAAGGAAGCAGCCTCATATAGACTCCAACACTACAGTTATTAGTTGAATATGCGATTTCTCTCCCAAATGTGGGCAGCGTTTTCTTCAGCAGTTCAGCGGGAATTTTTTACCAGTCTCTTCAAAAATGGCCAACTTCTATTTGACGTATGTTGGAATAAATAACGAATAGTACCTTTGTTAATTACAAAGCTGGGAATCAGAATTTTCCTTTCTTGCCATTCCTTGCTCTACCTTTCTTCTCTTTTCACCTTTCGATGCACGTGAAGACCTGGCTGTTGGTGCACGTTAGATAAGACAAAGGCCCTAATGACATCATGGGTTTGGGGAATCTGATCACCTTACAGTGCAATGGGCTTTCTTCTGTTATTTAGGCAGAATGCCCACCCCCAGAACAAAGAGAACTATGTGAGGAAAAGCACTGATGGCTCAGGACCAGTCCCTTTGATTGAGAGACTGAATGAATAACACACATATATTCTACTGACAGTATTGATATCCCTACCATTTCATTAGCTCTTTATAGTTCACACTGATTTTTCACATATGTCATTTCATTTCTGCTTCAAACAAAGCCATAAAATAGGTGGGGTGAAATGTCACTCTCACTTTCCCAATGAAGAACTAAGCCCCAGAAACTTGCCCAAGCAGAACAGCACTCTCTTTATTGTTCCATGCCCCATCTCAAAAATAGAAACAACAAAGATTTACACAATGGAGAGGAGACAAGACACAAACCCAGGCCGACTGGCTCCAGGACTGGGGCTCATCATGGCCCCGCTACACTCCTGCTTATTGAGGCAGCATCTTCCTGGACACACAGCACAAGCATCCATGCTTTGCAGAACGGACAGGCTGAGCCCCTAAGGTGGAAACAACACTGAAGCTGCTGTCCTTAGAATTGCAGAAAAGGTACCAAAAGATTGGTATTATTCCCTGCATATTTTCAGACCACAATGCTTTGAACTAGAACTCAATCACAAGAGGAAAGTCAGAAAGAACTCAAATACATGGAGGCTAAAGAGCATCCTACTAAAGAATGAATGGGTCAACCAGGAAATTAAAGAATTAAAAAAATTCATGGAAACCAATGAAAATGAAAACACAACTGTTCAAAATCTTTGGGATACAGCAAAGGCAGTCCTAAGAGGAAAGTATATAGCAATACAAGTCTTTCTCAAGAAACAAGAAAGGTCTCAAATATACAACCTAACCCTACACCTAAAGGAGCTAGAGAAAGAACAGCAAATAAAGCCCAAACCCAGCAGGAGAAGAGAAATAATAAAGATCAGAGCAGAAATCAATGAAATAGAAACCAAAAGAACAGTAGAACAGATCAACGAAACTAGGAGCTGGTTCTTTGAAAGAATTAACAAGATTGATAAACCCCTGGCCAGACTTATCAAAAAGAAAAGAGAAAGGACCCAAATCAACAAAATCACGAATGAAAGAGGAGAGATCACAACCAACACCAAAGAAATACAAACAATTATAAGAACATATTATGAGCAACTCTATGCCAGCAAATTAGATAATCTGGAAGAAATGGGTGCATTCCTAGAGATGTATCAACTACCAAAATTGAACCAGGAAGAAATAGAAAACCTGAACAGACCTATAACCTCTAAGGAAATTGAAGCAGTCATCAAAAATCTCCCAACAAACAAGAGCCCAGGGCCAGATGGCTTCCCAGGGGAATTCTACCAAACATTTAAAGAAGAATTAATACCTATTCTTCTGAAACTGTTCCAAAAAATAGAAATGGGAGGAAAACTTCCAAAATCGTTTTATGAGGCCACCATTACCTTGATCCCCAAACCAGACAAAGACCCCATCAAAAAGGAGAATTACAGACCAATATCCTTGATGAACATGGATGCAAAAATTCTCACCAAAATACTAGCCAATAGGATCCAACAGTACATTAAAAGGATTGTTCACCACGACCAAGTGGGATTTATCCCTGGGCTGCAAGTTGGTTCAACATCTGCAAATCAATCAACGTGATACAATACATTAACAAAAGAAAGAACAAGAATCGTATGGTCCTCTCAATAGATGCAGAGAAAGCATTTGACAAAGTACAGTATCCTTTCTTGATCAAAACTCTTCAGAGTATAGGGATAGAGGGTACATACCTCAATATCATAAAAGCCATCTATGAAAAACCTACAGCGAATATCATTCTCAATGGGGAAAAGCTGAGAGCTTTTCCCCTAAGGTCAGGAACGCAGCAGGGATGTCCACTATCACCACTGCTATTCAACATAGTATTAGAAGTCCTAGCCACAGCAATCAGACAACAAAAAGAAATCAAAGGCATCCAAATCGGCAAAGAGGAAGTCAAACTCTCACTCTTTGCAGATGATATGACACTGTATGTGGAAAACCCGACTCCACCCCAAAACTGCTAGAACTCATACAGGAATTCAGTAAAGTAGCAGGATATAAAATCAATGCACAGAAATCAGTGGCATTCCTATACACCAACAAGACAGAAGAGAGACAAATCAAGGAGTCGATCCCATTTACAATTGCACCCAAAACCATAAGATACCTAGGAATAAATTTAACCAAAGACGCAAAGGATCTGTACTCCAAAAACTATAAAATACTCATGAAAGAAATTGAGGAAGACACAAAGAAATGGAAAAACGTTCCATGCTCATGGATTGGAAGAACCAACATTGTGAAGGTGTCAATGCTACCTAGAGCAATCTACACATTCAATGCAATCCCCATCAAAATACCATCCACTTTTTTCAAAGAAATGGAACAAATAAAATTTGTTGGAACCAGAAGAGACCCAGAAATGGACCCTCAACTCTATGGTCAACTAATCTTTGACAAAGCAGGAAAGAATGTCCAATGGAATAAAGACAGTCTTTTCCACAAATCGTGTTGGGAAAATTGGACAGCCACATGGAGAAGAATGAAACTGGACCATTTCCTTACACCACACACAAAAATAGACTCCAAATGGTTGAAAGACCTAAACGTGAGACAGGAGTCCATCAAAATCCTGAAGGAGAACACAGGTAGCAACCTCTTCGACCTCAGCCACAGCAACTTCTTCCTAGAAACATCACCAAAGGCAGGGGAAGCAAGGGCAAAAATGAACTATTGGGATTTCATCAAGATAAAAAGCTTTTGCACAGCAAAAGAAACAGTCCACAAAACCAAAAGACAACCGACAGAATGGGAGAAAATATTTGCAAATGACATATCAGATAAAGGGCTAGTATCCAAAATCTATAAAGAACTTATCAAACTCAACATCCAAAGAACAAATAATCCAATCAAGAAATGGGCAGAAGACATGAACAGACATTTTTCCAAAGAAGACATCCAAATGGCCAACAGACACATGAAAATGTGCTCAACATCGCTCGGCATCAGGGAAATCCAAATCAAAACCTCAATGAGATACCACCTCACACCAGGCAGAATGGCTAGAATTAGCAAGTCAGGAAATGACAGATGTTGGCGGGGATGTGGAGAAAGGGGCACCCTCCTACACTGTTGGTGGGAATGCAAGCTGGTGCAACCCCTCTGGAAAACAGTATGGAGGTTCCTCAAACAGTTGAAAATAGAGCTACCATATGATCCAGCAATTGCACTACTGGGTATTTACCCCAAAGATACAAATGTAGGGATCCAAAGGGGTACGTGCACCCCAATGTTTATAGCAGCAATGTCCACAATAGCCAAACTGTGGAAAGAGCCGAGATGTCCATCAACAGATGAATGGATAAAGAAGAGGTGGTATATATACACAATGGAATATTATGCAGCCATAAAAAGGAATGAGATCTTGCCATTTGCAACGACATGGATGGAACTGGAGGGCGTTATGCTGAGTGAAATAAGTCAATCAGAGAAAGACATGTATCAAATGACCTCGCTGATATGAGGAATTTTTAACCTCAGGAAACAAGCTGAGGGTTGCTGGAGTGGTGGGGGGTGGGAGGGATGGGGTGGCTCGGTGATAGACATTGGAGAGGGTATGTGCTATGGTGAGCGCTGTGAATTGTACAAGACTGTTGAATCACAGATCTGTACTTCTGAAACAAATAATGCAATATATGTTAAGAAAAAAAAGAAGAAGATAGCAGGAGGGGAAGAATGAAGGGGAGTAAGTCGGAGGGGGAGATGAACCATGAGAGACGATGGACTCTGAAAAACAAAATGAGGTTTCTAGAGGGGAGGGGGGTGGGGGGATGGGCTAGCCTGGTGATGGGTATTAGAGAGGGCACATTCTGCGTGGAGCACTGGGTGTTATGCGCAAACAATGAATCATGGAACACTACATCAAAAACTAATGATGTAATGTATGGTGATTAACATAACAATAAGAAAATTTAAAAAAAAAGAATCGCAGAAAAGCCCTTTGTTAGAGTGAAATAAAAATATCCAAGTGTAGGACTTACCCTTCTTTCACCTTTCATTATTCCCTCCTACTTTTTCTCATTGCTTTACATTTTAGAAGCTAAAAATAATGAATGCAAGATGAAGGAGGGTGGAAAGGAGAATAAACAGGGAAAACCTGGGAAACCCTTTTAAAACAAACTTGCTGGGATGGGGATGGGTGAACATTCTCCCTCCTGAAAAGGGCAAGTTTCCAATGGCATCTGGAAGAGAGAAGCAGCATAGAATAGCAACTAAGAGCTTAGGCTCTGGAGGCAGGCTACCAAAGTTCTAGTCTACTTGGGCAACTTTGAAAACGTATGACTTTTCGGTATCTTATTTTCCTTCCCTGTAAGAAGAGATGATAACCATAGTAGTTCCTGGGGTTGTCATACGAATAATATGAGCCAATACGTGTAGAACATTTAGAACCTGACAACAGTGAATGTGTGTTTGCTCTATTTTATATAGCGAGATATTTCAAAGGTCTGACACATCACAGGTACTCAATAAATATTAGCTCCCTCCTTAGACTGCTGGAAAGACTCACAATCTTTGAAAAGTATGTGCCATATGTTAGTTACCTTGGTACTGGATAAACAGGTATTTATTACATTTTTAGGGGTTTCTTTCTTTCTTCCTTTCTTTCTTTCTTTCTTTCTTTCTTTCTTTCTTTCTTTCTTTCTTTCTTTCTTTCTTTCTTTCTTTCTTTCTTTCTTTCTTTCTTTCTTTCTTTCTTTTCTTTTTGTTTCTTTCTTAACTGTTGTCAGGAGACTCCTTTATCCCTTCCTAAATGCCATTTTCCTACTCAACAAATTTGGTAACTGCTGCCTCTGCCTAATCCTTTGACCTACCTTCTGTTTCATCAGTTCCACTGAGTAGCACCTTTTGAAGCAGATAGTGTGTTAGATTTTTCTTTTGCTCATGGAAACTGTAGTCACTTAAGGGATTTTTTCTAATTCATTTCTCCTCTCCTTATAGTCACAATAAGAAGTCATGTTTCTAGGTTTTAATTCTTCTCATATCAAATGACATACTCTAAGTGGTAAATCAGTTTCTCCACTAGCCTATAAATTGCCTAAGTGCAGGGATGTTCAAAGCTATATCCCCATTGCCTAGCAAAATGCTTGGAACAAGAGGTACTTTATAATACTTGTGGAAGAAATCAGTCAATGCTGAAGGAATGAATAAAGTATAGAAAGAAGTATCCTCCTCCCCAATTAACTAGACCCTAATTAAGAGATGTCTGAAATTAATCAGAATATCAATTGCCTTCTACTTTGAAAGAGAAAGTTAACATCAGAAACCCAAACTGATATCATGTATTAATTTAATACTATATCCTGGAGTAAGCACATCTTCATCTCAATCTCCTGGGCCTTTCACGGCTACGCAGTATGCAGTGAGAATAGTTAAGAACATGTCAAAATTAAGCTAGTACTCCATCCTCCCAGTATCACTATGCCATTACAATATAGACGATATCAGCCTTTAAGCTTACTACCTCAAATTCTCTTTTACTAGATCTCAGACTGTCTCATTCCTCACTACCTGTGTCCAAATCTCATCTTTTCAGAGAGACATTCTCTGACAATTCTATCTATAAGTAACTTCCCTCCCCATTATTCTTTATTTCCTTTCCCTACTTTATTAGTTTAACTTTTTAAGCTAAATTTATTCAGGTATATCCCACCTACAACAAACTGCACAAATTTAAAGTGTACAGTTTGATGTATGACAAGTGGTTGTACATTGAAACCACCACCACAATCAAGAAAATAAATATGTCATCTCCAAAAATTTCCTGTCACTTTTTAATCCCTCCCATTCCCCCTTACCCCCTTCCCAGGTAGCCACTGATCTGTTTTCTATCACTAGAGATAAGTTTGCATTCTCTAGAATTGTATATAAATGGAATCATACAGAATGTAGCCTTTTTGGGGGAGTCTGGTTTCTTTTACTCGGCGGAATTATTTTTATATTCATCCATGTGTTGCATTCATCAATGTGTTCCATTCTATTGCTGAGTAATATTCTATTGTATGAATATACAACAATTTCTTTATTTACTCACTTGATGATGAATATTTAGGCTGCTTTGTGTTGTTGGCTATTACAAATAAAGCTGCTATGAACATTCATGTACCTTCATGTACAAGTCTCTGTAGCATATGCCTTCATTTCTCTTGGGTAAATATCCAGTAGTGGAATGGCTGGGCCATATAGTAGATGTGTATTTTACTTTTTGAGAAATTATCAAACTATTTCCCAAAGAGGTTGTACCACTTTATATTCTCACCAACAGTGTCTGAGCGTCCCCCTGATCCACACCTTGTCAACATTTGGTGTGGTCAGCCTTAATTTTAGACATTCTAATAAGTGGTAGTGCATTATGGTTTTCATTTCCATTTTCTTAATGTCTAATGATGTTGAACATCTTTCTATGTGCTTATTAGACATCTGTATATTTTCTCTGGTGAAGCGTCTGTTCAAATCTTTTGCCCATTTAAAAAAATGATTTTTTATTAGTGAATTTTGAGAGTCCTTTATATATTTAGAATATAGTCTGTTATCAGATATGATTTGTAAATGTTTTCTTCCAGTCCATATTTTGTCTTTTCATTCTCTTAACTTCCTTTCAAAGAGCAGAATTTTAAAATTTTGATTAATTTTAATGATCTTTTCTCTTTTACAATTGTGCTTTTGGTACCTAACCCAAGTTCAAGACTTTTCCTAATTTTTTTTTTTGTATTTTTTTCTTCTAGAAGTTCCATGATTTTACATTTAGGCCTATGATACATTTGAGCTAATTTTTATATATGGTGTGAAATATGGATTGAAATCCATTTTTTTTGTATATATAGATTCCCAGTTATTCCAGCATCATTCATTAACAAGTCTCTCCTTTCTCCACAGAATTGCCTTTTACTTTTATCAAGTCAATTTGTTCTCTGTGTGTTAGTCTGTTTCTAAACCATCTATTCTGTTCCACTGATCTGTTTATCTATCTTAACACTAATGCACCACAGTCCTGATAACCATAGCTTTATGATAAGTAAAGTCAAGTGGTATAACTCTCCAACTTTGTTCTTCTTCAAAGTTATTTTGGTTAGTCTTGGTCCTTTTTGTTTCCATATGAATTTTAGGAGAAGCTTGACAATTTACACACACACACACACACACACACACACACACACACACACACAAACCTCCTGGGATTTTGATTGGGATTACATTAAATCTATAGATAAATTTGGGAAGAACTGACATATTAACAATGTTGAGTCCTCCAATCCGTGAATACAGTGTATCTTTCCATTTATTTAGGTCTTATATGATGTCTTCCAGCAGTGCTTTGTAATTTTAAGTATACAAGTCCAGAACATCTTTTGACAGATTTGTTCCTTAATATGATTTTTTAAAATTTCAAGTTCTATATGTTTATTGATGGTATATACAAATACATTTGATTTTTGTACTTTGTTTTCTGAGACCTTGATAAACTCACTTATTCTGGTAGCTTTGGTGTAGGTCTCATAAGATTTTGTACATAGATAATCATATCATATGTGAACAGAAACGTCTTCCTTTCTAATCCGGATGGATTTTATTTCTTTTTCCAGATTTATTGTGCTGGTAGAATCTCCAGTACAATATTAGATGAAAGAGGTGATAGTGGACTTCCCTGCTTTGTTTCCTGATCTTAGCAGGAAAGCATCTGTCTTTTACAATTAAGTGCAATGCTAGCTGTAGGTTGTTTATAGATGCCTTTTATCAGGTTTGAGAAATTCTCATTTGTTGAGTTTTTTTAAGAATAGTTGTTAGCTTTCGTCAAATGGTTTTTAATACATCTGCTAAGACGATCATGTGACTTTTCTTTACTAGTTAATATAGTGAGGTACATTAATTGATTTTTTAATATTAAAAAAAGACATAGTATGGAAATAAATCCAACTTGGTCATGTTGATCTTTTATGTATTATTGAAATTATTTCCCAAGATTTTGTTAAGAATGTCTAAATCTATATCCATGACAAACATTGGTCTATAGTTTTCTTTTCTCAAAATGTCATTGTCTGACTTTGGTATCAGAGTAACTATGACCTCATAAAATGGGTTGGCAAGGATTCTCTTCAATTTTCTGGAACAGTTTGTGTAAAATTGTTATTATTTCTTCCTCATATATTTGGCAGAATTCACCATTGAAGCCATTGATGAGGGCTAGAGTTTTCTTTGTGAAAGGTTTTAACTATAAATACAATTACTTTAGTAGGTAAGAGATATTCGGTTATGAAGTTCTTCAGGAGTGAGCTTTGATAGTTTGTGTCTTTCAATAAATTTGCCTATTTCATCTTAGCTGCTGTATTTATTGGCACAAAGTTATTAGTAATATTTTGTTATCTTTTTAGTATCTGTAGACTCTGTAGGACTTTGATCTCTCTCATTATTGATATTGGTAAATTGTGTATTCTCCTCTTTTTTTCCTAATTAGCCTGACTAGTTGTCTTATCAATGATATCACAAATAAAAGCTTTTAGTTTCATTGATTTTTCTGTTTTCTATTTCATTCATCTCTAATCTTTATTTCCTTCTTTCTGCTTACTTTTGGTTTTATTTTTTTCTCTTTTTCACATTTCTTAAGGTGGATGCTGAGCTTATTGATTTGAAATTTTCTTTTTTCTAATATAGACATTAAATTTCTAAGTACCACTTTAACTACATCTCACAGATTTTGATATGATGTACATTTTTTATTCAGTTCAAAATATTTTCTGAGTATATGAGAAAATATTTTAACAAAACCACAAAGTAAGAGAAAAATTTCAAGATGGAAAAGGTTATGAGGATATGGAACAGTGGTGACCAGTGAATCTTTACAATAATTAAATCCAATTGATATGGGTAGGTACATTGGAAGTGTTCAACATAAATATTCAATAAGAGCTCATGATATAGAACAAATATGCTATAAGGAAATTTCTAATAATAGTCTAGAACAAAATTTTCTAAATGATTAACAACAAAATGTAAGAATTAGTTGGGAATAGGACATATTGATAATGGTAAAGAATTCTATAGATTATAACGTGGTTGTAGGAAAGGAAAAATAGAGAAAAGAAGATATTATGAAACCTTATCTTACTGGAGTAGGAGGGGAAAAAAAGTTATGGAAGGTGAAAGAGTTGATATCTTATTTTTAAGTAATCCTAGAAAAGTGTATCTGATAGAGCAGGGAAAGATATAGTAACTATCAATAAAAAGTATCACAGAATCTAGAAGTTAAAAGGAGAAAAATAGAATGAATAGAAATGACACCAGATCAACAAAAATTAAAAAAAAAAGAAAATGAAGACACAACAATGTACATAAATATAAATAGAAAATAAGATAGAATGATTAAAATCAAGCATGACTGTCACTATCCTAAATTGTACTTGTCCGTTAAAATGCAAACCACTGGGGTGCCTGGGTGGCTCAGTTGTTTAAATGTCCAGCTCTTGATTTTGGCTCAGATCAAGATCTCAGGGTCCTGGAATTGAGCCTGTCTGGGGCTCCGAGCTCCGTGGGGAGTCTGCTTCAGGATTCTCTCTCTCCCTCTGCTCTCCCCCGCAACTTGCTTGCTCTCACTCTCTCTCTCTCTCTAAAATAAATAAATCTTTAAAAAAAATGCAAACCACTGGACTATAGTTTTTTAAATTCCAGATTAAAACATAACTGTAGTTATAAGCTATTTATAACAGACACATTTTTTAAGATGATCATTTTAAAAGTTAAAAATAATGGGTAGACACCAAAAACATGATTCATAAAAGTAAAAATTGGCAAATTGGACCTCATCAAAATTAAAAACTTTAGCTCTTTAGGAAACTCTGGAGGAAAAGACAGACTACAGACTAGGAGAAAATATTTGCGAATAAAAAATACAACAAATGCCTTTATCTAGAATATATAAAGGACTTTCAAAACTCAACAGTACAAAACCAACCAATCCAATTCAAAAATAGACAACAGACATGAACAAACATTTTACCAAAAAGGATATACAGATGGCAAATAAGCACATAAAACTATGTTTAACCTAATTAGCCATGAGGGAAATGCAAATTAAAACCACAATGTGGTATCACTATGCACCTATCATAATGGCTAAAATTTTAAAAAATAGTGATAACATCAAATTCTGGTGAAATGTGAAGAAACTGGATCTCTTGTGTGTTGCTAGTGGGAATATAAAATAATACAATCACTTTGGAAAATAATATGACAATTTATTATAAAACTAGACCATACTTACCAGATGAGCCAGTAATTGCACTCTTGAATATTTATCCCAGAGCAATGGAAACTTAAATTTGCACAAAAACCCATACTCAATGTTTATAACAGCTTTATTTGTAGCAGCTAAGAGGTAGAAAGAGCTCAAAAGCCCTTCAGTGGGTGAATCATTAAGCAAACTGTGGTATATCCATATCATGGAATGCTACTCTGAAATAAAAAGCAATGAGCTATTGATACACAGCGTAACTTGTATGGATTTCAAGAAAATTATGCTGAATGAAAAAAAGCCAATCCCAAAGGTTACATAGTCTATGATTCCATGTATATAACATTCTTGAAATGACAAATTGATAGAGATAGAAAACAGATTAGTAGTTAGCAAAGGTTAAGGAGCAAGGGAGGGAGGGAGAGGGCTATGGCTATGAAAGGATTGCAGGAGGGATCCTTATGATTGTATAGTCTTTATTTTGACTGTGGTGATGGTCACACAATCTATATATGTGATAAAATTGTGTAGAACTAAACACATAGGCACACACTTCCCTTTGGCAGAATCTTTAAGCCACTGTGCATGTAAAACTGGTGAAATCTGAATAAGATCAGTGTATTTTATAAATGCCAATTGCCTGGTTGTGATAAGATTGGGGAAAACTGAGTAAAGTCTATACAGAATCTTTCTTTCTTAATAGTTTTTATAACTGCATGTGAATCTATGATTATCTCAAAATAAAAATTTTAAAAAAGAAAATGGAGGGATGTCTAGAGATATGAGTCAGAGAACTGAATAAAGAATGGTATATCCACATTGGAATGGACTATTATGTAGCTATTTACAAGAATAAATTACAGCTTATCATTTACTTGGTGGAATTTCCATAAGACTTTGTTGAATGAGAAAAGCGAGGTTTAGAAAAGTCAGAGTGATATGATTCTATTTTTATGAAACAAGGCCTACAAATATGTGTGTGTGTATTTGTATGTGTGTGTGTGATAGAGAGATTTGACAATGGATAATTATATGTGAAGATACACACTAGTTTGTTAACATGAATTACCTTGAGGGAAGGACGAATGATACAGATGGTATAGAGGAACTAGGGGAAGACAAAACGAAGGAAAATGGAAAAAGAAGAAAAAATAGAGCACTAAAATACCAAAATATAAAACAATAATAAATTATATGTATACATAATTGTGTTTTGTGTTCTTAAAATTTTTTAAGAATTATTTTTTATTTTGTTATTCAATAATTGAAAATTTATTGAGACATAATTTACATATTATTCAATCCACCCATTTAAAGTGTACACAATGGTTTTTAGTATATTCACAGAGTTGTGCAACCATCCCCAGTCAATTTTAAAACATTTTTATCACACTAAAAAGAAATGTCACATCCATTAACAGTCACTCCTCTTTTTCACCCAATACTCCTTCTCTAGCCCTAGGCAACCCCTAATCTACTTTCCGTCTCTATAAATTTGTCTATTCTAGATATTGCATATAAATGGAATCATATAGTTTAAGGTATTTTTTTGACTGGCCACTTTCATTTAGCATAATATTTTCAAGGTTTAGCTATGATTTAGCATCTATGAGCACTTCATTTCTCTTTATTGCTAAATAATATCCCATTTTATGGATATATCTCATGGTCTTTATCCACTAAAGTGTACAGCCTTGCCCATGTGCAGTTATGACAGTTTTCTGTTTCTCTTTCCCTAATCTTTCTATTAAGCTCTCTGCCTCATCTGGTCTAACACCCAGATATTAGGCTCCACTAATTGCCAGCTTATTACTCTCTTGTTTTTGACAGTTCTCTAAGATAGGAGTTGCTCCAGAGTGTGGTCCAATTAAATTTGGTTAGGAATACTTCTATAGGCCAGTCTTTGAAGTTTGTTCTGACCCCAGAAGGGCATTTCTTAACTGTCTCTTCCTGGTTCTCTAAAACTAGCTGCCCTACTGTTTAGCCTGTGGTCCTAGTCTCCTTTTAGTTGCTTACCACAAAAATTTCCATTGTTTTTAACAATGCCCTTAGGCTTGAACTTCCTCATACTGTTTCAAATAAAGTCAATTTCTTGGAGAGAGCTTTAGAGCTCTCTGCACTTAAGGACTGACCTATTTATGGACTGACATATTATGACTAGTTCCCCTTTGGCAGAATCTTAGAGCCACTGTTCTGGGCAATGGACAAGGATGGTAGCCTCTGGTCTTCTCATCCTCTCAGCTTGCCTTTCTGGGCTGGGCACGGAACCTCAGTTCTTGTAAGTAAGCTGGGTTGAGGGCAATCAGGACCCCAATATTCCTACCCTGTCACAACTTGGATGGAACATATAAAATGGGGGCTGGGTAGATAAAAGGATCCCATGACCTCTCAGCCACACTCACCAGGAATTTAACCTCTGAGCCTTGAAGTCAGATGGAATTAGAATGCTGGCAGTGTTGCCTGGGTGGCTTAGTCGGTTAAGTGTCCGACCCTTTTGATAAGGTATCATATCCTTTGGATGGGAGCTGAGAGGGAGACTCATCTCTTGGGCACAGCCACTCAGATTGGAGTTTCAGGTTGAGCTGGGGAGAGAGAAGAGAGAAGGAACACGTTATGGCTCAAGTGCCACAGACTCTCTGTTCTTACCAAGTTTCAGTAGATTTTCTTGAATAAATATATTTTCCATCCTCTGTATATTCTTAGAACAATTTTATGAGACTTTAAAAGGTTGTTTTATTATACAATATTCAGCATTATGTCTGTTTTGCTGAGGATCAGGTCCACGGAAATTTTCACATTGCCATTCAGAAAATGACACCCCCAGATTATTTTTTTAAAAGACTGTGACAAAGAAAATTCCTGGTTTCATCACATACTCTGAGCTTTAGTTTCCTTATCTGAAATGGGGCTCATAATCCTTATCACACTGCCTAGAACATAGTATCTCTGAATAACTATTAATTTATGTTTTCCCTCCATTTATCTCACTCTGGGGACTTAGAGAAGTTCCAGTTGAGTAAAGGTGACTGCCCAATAATGTATTGTTATGCTTGAAAAATTTTAAGACTCCAAGAAAGTATTTCAAGTCATATTTGAGGTGAGAAATGTACTTAACCACTATAAAAAAGTGATCTTCAGACTTGAACCAGGATTCTTTTAGAGGTTTGGCTCATCAGAAAATACTTTAACAAAATCGCAAAGAATATGACTCAAGATCTCTTTCTTCTTCCTCCCTCTCCCTCACCACCTCACCCTACCCAACTCTCTCCCTACTCATTTCCCTCCTGCATTATAGGTTTTCACTGACACATGAGAATTACTGAATAGAAACTGAATGACTGAATAAAGAATAAAATTTAATCTATACAAAGATTTGTAAAGTGATTGGTAACTAGTATTGTCTCCAACCTGTATTTGTTTTTTAAAAATTGAAGTATAGTGACACACAGTGTTACATTAATTTCAGGTGCACAACATAGTTATTTGACAACTCTTTATGTTATGCTATGCTCACAAGTGACTCACAAGTGTCATCATATGACACCATGACAATACCATTGACTCTATTCCCTATGCTGTACCAAAAGCCTGTTATCTCCCATACCCCTTCACCCATTTTGCCCCTCCCCTCTGACATCAGTTTGTTCTCTGTATTTATAGGTCTGTTTCTGCTTTTTATTTGTTTGTTTTGTTTTTTAGATTCCACACTTAAGTGGAATCATACAGTATTTGTCTTTCTTTGACTTATTTCACTTTGCATAATACCCTCTAGGTCCATTCATGTTGTCACAAACGGCAAGATCTCATTCCTCCTTATGGATGGGTAATATTCCATTGCACATCTTCTTTATCCATTCATCCATGAGTGGACACTGGTGTTGCTTTCATATCTTGGCCATTGTAAATAATGCTGCAGTAAACATAGCAGTGCATTTATCTTTTTAAATTAATGTATTTGTTTTCTTTGGGTACATACCCAGTAGTGGAATTACTGGATCATATGGTAATTCTATTTTTAATTTTCTGAGACATCTCTATATCGTTTTCCACAGTGGCTGTACCAATTTACATTCCCACAAACAGTGTATGAGGGTTCCTTTTCCTCTATATCCTTGCCAACGCTTGTTATTTCTTGTCTTTTTGATACTAGCCATTCTGAAAGGTATGAGGTGATACCCATTGTGGTTTTAATTTGCATTTTCCTGATGATTAGTGATGTTAAGCATCTTTTTATGTGTCTATGGCCATGTGTATGTCTTCTTTGGAAAAATGTCTATTCAGGTCCTCTGCATATTTTTTAAACAGATTGTCTTCTTAGTGTTGAATTGTTTAAGTTCTTTATATATTTTGTATATTAACCCTTATGAATATATCATTGCAAATATCTTCTCTCATTCACTAGGTTGCCTTTTTGTTTTGTGTATAGTTTCCTTTGCTGTGCAAAATCTTTTTATTTTGGCATAGTCCCAATAGTTTATTTTTTTGTTTCACTTCCCTAAGGAGATATCTAGAAAAACTTTGCTAAGGCAAATGACAGAGATTACTAACTATGTTTTCTTCTAGGAGTTTTATGCTTTCATGTCTCAAATTTAGGTCTTTAATCCATTTAAAGTTTATTTTTGTGTATGGTATAATAAAGTGATCCAGTTTCATTCTTTTGCATGTAGTGTCCAGTTTTCCCAGCACCCATTTGTTGACGAGACTATCTTTTCCCCACTGTATATTCTTACCTTCTTTGTTGTAGGTTAATTGGCCATATAATCATGGATTTATTTCTGAGCTTTCTATTCTGTTCCACTGATCCATGTGTCTATTTTTGTGCCAGTCCCACACTGCTTTAATTATTATAACTTTGTAGTATATCTTGAAATCCAGGATTGTAATACCTCCAGTTTCTTTCTTCTTTCTCAAGATTGCTTTGGCTACTCATGTCTTTTGTGGCTCCATACAAATTTTTTCATTATTTGTTCTAGTTCTGTGAAAACTGTTATTGGCATTTTGATTGCATTAAATCTGTAGATTGCTTTGGGTAGTATGGACATTTTAACAATTTTATTTATTTTTTTTTCCTTGTCTTTTTTTTTTAATTTTTTATTGTTATGTTAATCACCATATATTACATCATTTGTTTTTGGTGCAGTGTTCCATCATTTTAACAATTTTAATTCTAATCCATGAGCATGGAATATCTTTCCATTTGTTTGTGTCATCTTCAATTTCTTTCATCAGTGTTTTATAGTGTTCAGGGTATAGATCTTTCACCTCCTTGATTAAGTTTATTCCTAGGTATTTTATTCTTTTTGGTGCAATTATAAATGGAATTGCTTTCTTAATCTCTCTTTCAGCAGAGAAATTTTTTGTTGTTAGCGTATAGAAATGCTATCAATTTCTGGGTATTAATTTTGTATCCTGCAACTTTACTGAATTCATTTATTACTTCTAATAGTTTTTTGGTGAAGTCTTTAAGGTTTTTCTATGTATAGTATCATGTCATCTGCAAATGGTGACAGTTTTACTTCTCCCTTACCAATTTGGATGCCTTTTGTTTCTTTTTCTTGTCTGATTGCTGCAGCTAGGACTTCCAGTTCTATGTTCAATAAAAGTGGTGAGAGTGGACATTCTTGTTTTGTTCCTGATCTTATGGGCAAAGCTCTCAGTTTTTCACAACTGAGTATGATGTTAGCTGTGGGTTTGTCATATATGGACTTTATGTTGAGCTATATGTTCCCTCTAACCCCTTTGTTGAGAGTTTGTTTTTTTTTTAATCATGAATAGATGTTGTATTTTGCCAAATGCTTTTTCTGAATCTATTGAGATGATCATATGGTTTTTATCCTTAATTTTGTTAATGTGGTATATCATGTTTATTGATTTATGGATATTGAACCATCCTTGTGTCCCAGAATAAATCCCACTTGATCGTGGTAAATGATCCTTTTAATATATTGTTGAATTCAGCTGTCTGGACCTTGAAATAACTCTTCTCTCTCTCTCTCTCAAGAAATGAACATCCTATGAAAGCCATTTCCAATGTCACTGATTTATTCATTTAACAAGATGATTTAATACCTAGGCTGTGTGTGTGTGGCACTCTTCTAGGTACTTGGTCCCAGATATGCATCTTAAGAGATGAGAGGATTTTAGGATTTTAGCATATGCCTTACAAAGCCAAAACATTATTATTATGTCTGCACAATCTTTTTGTAGCCTATCTACCTGCTCATAGTTTAAAATGATCAGGAGTAACAGTGTGGATGTGACCCTAGGAGAGGCTGTAATTAATATTTACCCTTAATTCCACCTCATACCAGCTTTAGAGACAAATAGTGTCTTGTTTTCAACTCCTCATACAAGTAATGTTGAGCAACTAGAGCCCCTTAAAACTGATTCCTAAACTGCTGCAAACTTTTTGACCTTCTTAAAAGATCTAGAACCAATCAGAAATAAATTATAATCAGGTGAAAAAGAGGATGAGGATGTTAAAAATCCAGACCTGAAAATTCTATTTAAAAACCTACCTATCAAAAATAATAAATAAAAATAAAAACATCCCTATTGTCTTTTAAATAAAGAATTCAGAGACTTGGGATAGAAATTTTTTTAATGAAATGTTAAATCTGAAACTAGAATTTTATGTAGTTTGGATTATGAAATGAAAAATTATAGTATTTGGTTTAGCAGGTGCATACTGAATCCTTCCTACAAGCTGTATTGGCAAGACATAGTTCTACATTGGAGAAATAAGTCTTATACACAAATAACTATAATATTAGACAGAAAATATTTGTTCTAATAGAGGGTCTAAAAATGCCATTTAAAACAGATAAAGAAAGCACTTATTCCTGTTAGGAGGGATTATAAAAGATTAAAGGAAATGTCTCATCCAAAGCCAGTGAAGGGGCAGAAATGTCGGGACATAACAAAACCAACCCAAGTATGTTACAGGCTGCCTTTGGAGACCAGCTAGAAACCCCACCTGACTGGAGTACTGGGGAAAAAGAAATAAATGTAGATGATTTGTAGCAGATCATGGAGACCCTCAAAATGTCATTAAAGGAGCAGGGAATTTACTTTGAAGCCAACTAAAAACCATGGAGGGGTTTTGAAACAAGGCATAATAATCAAAACTGTCCTAGAGAGATTAATCTGACACCCATGTATAAATAGATTTTAAAATATCAGAGATAGGAAAACCAATATCAACACTATTGTTGCATCAGGTCACGTGAACCTAGACAACTTATAAGCTAGCAGAATCAAAGTAGATGGCCGTTCCACAAACATGAAAAAGGAAATAGAATCAGGGGAATGGATGCAAAACACCCTGGTGAGGAATGACTAGAACTTGGGGATGCATGTCAGGCAGTGAAAGAGGCAGTCCCAAGATGTTTTGAAGTTCAATGTCTGTGTGCCAGGGAGGCTGACAAAGTTCTTAAAAAGAGAAAGATAAGGTTTGGAGAAAGAAGAAAAATAATGTTAAAATTTATTAAATAATAAATATTTATTGAGCACTTACTATGTGCCAGGCACTGTTCTGGGGGGATGAGAGTTATCTTTGATTTTTAAAACACTTTATGTAGAAAAGGCACTGTTCCCAGTCTGTGTAACCGCAAAGGCAGAGCTGGAACCAGTATGTAGGAGTCAGGTAGGAAGTAAAATATATACTAAGTGGAGTCTTCCTGATAAGTAGTAAGAGCTCTGTTCTAGGCAGTATTCAAACATAAATTGGATAATCATCTTCTGGGTACCCTGTGACAAGGGATTTCTGCCTTAAGAGAGAGGTTAGACTAACCCTTCTTCAAGTTCTCTCCCAATCTTAAGTAAGAGTCTATTCTTTCCTATGATTTAGTCCTATGGGTTCTATTATTTTTTTCTATGGGTTCTATTATTAATCTCTGGTTTCTCTCAATTATTAAATAAATTACCCAATCTGTCTGCCATTCAGTAAAACTCACACATTTGCATCTGTTATTCTTGAATTATTTTTGGTTAGGACTCTTCTTCCTTATTAAAAATCTCTACCCAGTAATGTTACCTTTATAGCAATTTAGAATGCTAACCCTGGTAGACTGGGTTATAAATATCAGAGGGGAAAAGGAATTCTTGTGCCTAATAATATTTTTGTTTGGAAGAAGCCCTGCAAATGAGAAATGAATTATCTTGACTTCAAGATTGCGATGCAGTTTCTGTATTTTGCAGTAATTCAGAAGAGAAAAAAAATATTTCAGAGAGGTTCATTTTGATACAGCATGTTAAAGAAAGAGAATAATTAGTCTCCAAACCCTGCAAAGCTTTAGATTGGAAACATTTAGCTGTGTTGCGGTTAGAAAAGAAGAAAGGAAAGAGAAGAAAAGGAGAGGAAAAAGGAAACCTGTAGTGAGCTCTGGCTATAAGCTATAGTTAAAGCTTTGCATTTCCTGGTGTCTTTTGAAACGTAAAATTCCACAACAAATAGTCCTGTAACGTATAACCAGTATGAAGATTCAATTCAGATTTAAGCACTTTGGTTTGCTTTTGAATCTTGCTATTTTCTGCATTTGTTTTGACTGCTCTCATCATTCAGGATTGACGCTTGGATGGGTGTGTAGGAGGAAGCAGCAGCGGCAGGCTTACAGCTTGCAGACAAAAAAAAAAAAAAAATCTGCCTTATCTGATGGCTATTATTGAAAATGCGAGGTGTAGCCTGGGCTGGGTAATGAAGGGGAGCGAGCGAGGGGGAGCAAGGAGCATGGAGCTGCATACTGATGAGTGTAGGAGTACTTGATAAAAAGAATTCTGGCTGCTGGCCGTGCATTGCTCATTGTGGAGTACTCCAACAATCACATAGAACGCAGACCAGCCTAAGCTGACAGCTTGATATGCCTTCTTCTGCTGCCTGGTTTTGGGGGCTGTATGACGTACTGGTCGGTAGTAAAGATTAATATGTAAGAAATGTGGAGCTAGGATCAAGTCATACTCCACAGCCTGCCTGGCAAACTATGTTTTACTTCTGACTTTGCTCTCTCGCTGAGAACATTAATCTGTCAAGCTGGCGGGCTCCTTTGATAGCAACTTTCCCAGGAGCATGATGTGGCAATGCCACCTCTCAGCCCAGGACTACCGCTATTACCCAGTGGACGGCTACTCCCTGCTTAAACGCTTCCCTCTTCATCCTCTTACAGGACCCAGATGCCCCGTCCAAACAGTGGGACAATGGTTGGAAAGCATTGGGCTACCTCAGTACGAGAACCACCTGATGGCTAATGGATTTGACAATGTACAGTTTATGGTAAGACGCTCTCTGTGTCCACGGAGCTGCCTTTTGTCTGTCTTTGCTTCTTATGTGTCTTACACGGCTCAGAGGCAGCCTGATTTGCACCAAAACCGGTCAATTTATATATGTAACTGCATCAGAAAATCGGATGCCCTTAGGACGGAACTTACTGTGTACATATAGACACTTGCTGAAAAACGAGGTCTATAGGCATCCATATACATATGTATTATGTGAATGAACCGGTAAGAGTACTATTTATAGGCAGTGAAGGAAGATTAACATTTATATTCTCCCTGTCATTCTTTGTGATTTTTATAAATTTGTCATCTCAGAATACCCAGTTAGATTATAGCACTCTTCAGTTAATTCTAGATTCCTAAAACATGTTCTTTCATGTGAGCATCAGCATTTAGTGATTAATTAGACAATTTGTTCTGTTTACGGTGTGAAGATTATTTTTTTCCTGGTAATTGTTCGATAAGCAGTTTAAATTATGTGTACGACCTTTAGTTTGCTAGCCAGCTGCTTCGGATGGTCAATTATGGAGAACATTCACTTACTTACACATGCTGATTGAAGAGCACTGAAGTGTTATTTATTACTTTAGATAAAAAAAAACAAACACTTCCATCAACTACCTGTCAGTATTTAGAAAGAGAGGCTGGTGGACTAAGTACATTCATGTATTCTGACTACTGGTCCGCATGCAGTCTAGACCCGGTGTGTGCAAACTTCTCACTGTGATGAATATAGGTGAGGAAGGAGGGTGCGGAAATGTGCAGACCCATAATACAGCTTTCTAATCATCCATACACCTCCCCCGGTGCTCATCAGTTTCCCTCGGTAAGCTACGTCACAGTCCTTATTACCTTTCCTTGCTTTTAAGTTCTCATCACACGTAATACTGATCCCTAAATTTAGAGAGATCTGCATAATATAAGCATGGAGCACACAAATGGCTTGCAGAAATAATTAATAGTTACTTCTAAATAAAATGCTGGGGCAGACACCTGAAGCTTATTAATGCCAGAATTGATAACAAAATATGAGGGCTAGTTAGGTTTTTTTAATATCTATTTGAGATTATTTTTCTCCAAGCTTGACTTGACTATTATGATTTTTAAAATTAGTAAAATTGTTAAACTTCTGCCTCTTTTCCTAAAAAGTGTATGCTCCATTATGTAGCTTTTTTGTAAAAAGCTACATAAATGTAGTAAGACATATGATCCCTAAGTAACTGTATACATAGAACCCTTTATGGACCTGTTTTTTATAATGGGATATGCAGCTACTGTTATTTTTCTCAGGTTGAAGAGAACTGTCACTGATTAGACAGACCAGATATCATGGGTATTGAAATAGGGAAAAAGTGAAATTTCCTCGGTTGCTATGACAGTGTTAGGACACTGAGCAGATTTAGGACAGACTTAGGACACTAAACAGAGAACACTACGAATTTGGGGAACTATCAAACAGAATGAAAGTCTTTTCATAGTTATTTATATTTACTGCATGTTTTGATGTCTTTATTCTTTGTCTCTGCCTGAGATAAGACTTTCTCATTCCCACTCCTCAAACCCTTGTCCAAACTTATTCTGGCCCCATGAGAAGCTAGGTAGGTCTTTGGATTCTCTAGATTATTTGGCTACTTCCAAATATTTTAATTCAGCATAATTTTCCTCTGAATATTGGACACAATTGAGCAAATATAACCCCTTTTTGAAAGCCCAAAACTGAAAGGTTAATCAAACAGTTTTCAAATAAGCATCTCAAGGTCGTAAAACAACATTCAGGAATGAATTGTGTTTAAGTACTTCAAAATGTATCTGGGAGGCAAAAATCCTGGATATATGTGACAAAACCAAGGTCTGACTTTCTCCATAGGCTATTGTCTTTATTTTTGCAATTCTAAGTTATATATATAATTTTCCAGAAAATGAGAAAACATATTTAATTCAGATGAGTCAATCAAATACTTTCTTCATGAGACAGAATTAATTAAAAAAGAAAAAAACTTTGAATGATCATTTAGAAGGGTAATTATGAAAATTGAACAAACCATAAAATAGTCTCATCAATTATTGCTTTATATGCTACTGTACACTATTTATTTGTTACTAGTATCATAAAAATTAGTTTTTACCTTTATAAAAATTATTTATTGATTTCCAAAATCTGCTTTATTTAATTACAAATTTAGTTAAAGTATACTAATATGATCAGCCCACTTTAAGAAACAGGTTTCATTAATGGGGTGAAAAATCTTTTAGACCTGCTTAGTCTCCACTCAGTATCATATTCTAGCTTTTATTTTTCTTGAAGCACATTCTGACCTGCATTTATTCATCCTGTTGCCTAAGCAACAAGCACCACACTCCCATTAACTGTGATGTAGTGCAGGTCTTATTAGCTTTTTAGAACAAGACAGTAGAGACATCAAAAGGATATAATTAATGTTGCTTGAAACTTCATTGTACATCCATGCATAGATATACTTTATTTAGGAAACATTCTCAAGAGTTAATTTTTCATTTAATCAATATTCCATTAATGAATGTTTTAAAGGATCCATATAAGTGACTTTCAAACTATTTATTGAAAGCTTTAAAAAAATTTTACTAACTCTGTTCTACATACTCTCACACATAAATACAATATATGGATGATTTATCCACAGGGCTGTGATTAACTTTAATAAAGATTTCTTACATCAGTTCCTAGACATAGTTAGAAAAGTAGGACCTCCATTTATTTTTGTATATCTATCAATTATTGCTTCCCCTTTGGGCTCTTAATATTTATCCTTGATTTTACTGCTGTATGAATTTTTTTCAGTATCTGAAAATCAGAATTCCAAACTTTTTTTTTATGTACCTGGTCCTGGTTTGCTGATATTTGTGCACATGGTTCTGACTTTCCTGTATCCTTAAATATATAAAATAAGTGGAAATTGATAAAATTTAAAGAATAACTACAAAACTACATCAGGTCACCTAAGACTTTGGGAGAGTTAGATCTATGTTGCAATCAAAACTCCTTCAACACGGAATCCTTCGTCTGAAGACTTAACCAAGCCCTACTTACCTGTTCATCCCCTCTGAAGTCATATATGGTCAGCTCCCTCCTAGTGAAGCATGTGCTACTCACTAGCCTCTGCGAATGCTCTCAGGTCCTAAAATATGTCTATGTTTCAATATTTTTTTTTAAACCAAGGAGTTTAGGTATGAAGTGTTTAGTATACAAAATGTACATGCTTCTTTACTTCTTATTATATATGTTTCTATCATCATCTCTTTTTTCCAAGTCTGATGACTGCTTCCTAAATTTTAAGCTCAAACTATCTATTCTTCTCTTCATAACTGCTCATTTGTACTCTCCTCTGCCCATCCTGGACGGCTATTTCCCTTCCTTCCCCTCCTTTTTTTTTTTTATCCTCAAATGTCTAACTCAATTCCTGCCTTGTTTATGTAGCTTTCCTTAATGACTCTAGTCCTCTGGAGCATATCTTTTCTCTGCACTCATATAGTGGTTGTATTTGGTATGAAAAATTACATTTGGCATGCCATTATTCACTCTCTAGAATTAGAAGTTAAGTTTTCACTCGTATATATCTTGTCTCTCCCACTAGACTAGAAACTCTTCAAGTCCACATTCTGTGTATTCAGTTCTCTGGTCTGTTTCACAACTCCTAGTATAATTCTGTGTACATAGACATCACCCCATAACAATTGGATGCACAGCAGACTGTTGTAGATGGATCTCCAGCCTCGTTTTTTAAATTGGGAGCCTTGTGGGGCACCAGGGTGGCTCAGCTGGTTAAGCGACTGCCTTCAGCTCAGGTCATGATCCCAGGGTCCTGGGATTGAGCCCCACATCAGGCTCCCTGCTCGGCTGGAAGCCTGCTTCTCCCTCTCCCACTCCCCCTGCTTGTGTTCCCTCTCTTTCTGTGTGTGTGTGTGTGTGTGTGTCTCTCTCTCTCTCTCTCTGTCAATTAAATAAACAAAAATCTTTAAAAATTAAATAAATAAATAAATTGGAAGCCTTGTTTTGCCAGTGGAACATGGAACATTAGTACCCTTCTTTCATTCATGCAACAGACTCTCCTTAAACATTTCATATGTGCTGGGAATGGTGCTAATTACTGAGAATGTAACAGTGAACAATCCATGATCCTTGACCTCTAACAGTTTACAGTGTTGCTCTCAGACCTATCAGATTATTTGCATGCACATTAGACACTCATTCCTTCATGTGCTCACACACACAGGTACACACATACATTCTATCACAGGGATCTTGCCCCTCATCCTTTTATATAATCACCATCCCTCAGCATATTACTTACTAAAAATTGTTTTTTCAGCAACAAATTACAGTAGGCAATGGAAGAGAGAAAAATCTATCATAGCAGGGAGTAAAGATAGATAAAGATACTGATACTGACAACAACAAAACACTGACAGTGTTATGGTAGATTTATGGTCCAAACACTGAATTAAGAAGTTTATATTATTGGAGGAGGACTGACTCATAGCCTCACCAGGATAACTAGCTGACAGTTATATTTGTAAACTCTAATCAAAAAGAGGGAAGAATGAAATTATACCAACTCATTTTTTTTTTAGCATTTCCTGTGTTTCTAGCAGTTGCCATCTAGGTTCGCTTAGGATGCTTTGACCATTATTAAGATGTCCCAAATGCAGACTTTTACAGAGTAAAAAATAAAATAATTCCAGGAGCCCTATGTGATTTGGCATTTTTATACACTTGGGTGGGTAGCGTTCATAAAGGACTTGCTGAAGGTCAGAGTGATGCTGAAGAGTGGAGCCACAGAAACAGAGCTCTTGGAAGTCATCCATTTGGACAAAAGATTTAAGGAAGATTGATCTTATAAGTATTTAGTTAAAATTTTCTTTTCCATTTTTGTGGTGCATTTTACATGCTAATGTACTTACTTCTCTTTTCCTCTTTTATATAACTTTTCTGTAATAAGAGCACCATTTGCAGTTGACCTGATAAAGTGACCTTTTAAGTGTCTTAGCAGCATATCATGATCCAAGAAAGAAGTTAAACTTGTGAAGCAGAAAAATAAATTGTCCCTAAAGAGTAAGCCTAATAACACCCAAGATGATTTCTTGTTTCAACCACTGCTTAAGAAAATTTTATAAAGTTACTGAGATTTAAAGGTCCAAGAGAAAAAAATACCTGCCACACTCCCCACACCATCCTGTTCCTGAAACAATGCCAGGAGGGAGTCATTCTTTATCTGGACAACAGCTTAACTACAAATGTAATAGGCAACAGCCTCACAGTAGTGTGAGAGAGAACTCAAGTAAGACTTCTCATCTCCACTGTCTTACTTCTCTATGATTCGGTTTACTCATCTGTAAAATCAGTCTAATAAGGGATTTAGGAGAAATGTTCTTTGGACTTGTTGTTTAATATTTTGAGCTCTTTAAAGTTGCAGGGTACAATATTGGTGCTGACAGGCTGTTAATTGTTCTTGTAGATCTCATTAGCTTTGGAAGGACACTGATGGCTTGTGCAGTGGAAAGTCAGAAATGAGGGCATGTTCAGGGATGACCGTCTTAGAAGAATGGCTTTCAGAAAAAAACATTAGCTGCAGTTCTAATCTGGTGATAGTGAGGAGGCCTTTTCTTCCATCTGGAAGTTACTCCAGTTACATTTTTAAGCATTAAAATAAGCTGCCCCATTTTCTAATAATGCAGTACTACAACTCCCATTACTAACTCATGCTCACATGAATTGGCCTTTAATTTAGTCATGCAGCACATTTGCATAATTTCATCTCCAGTATTGCTTTAAATGACCAGATATTTGGGAAGAGGAATTTACTTCATGAATCAGAAAACTTATTCAAACTGCTGAATTATGGACTAATTTTAAGAAATCCAGCCACAATCAAATTTTTTGCTTCTTTAAAAAGACAGATCTCAAACAAGTGTTCACAGGCAATGACCTCCATTTTCTCACTCCTGATCACCTCCTTAACCCCTATAATCCTGTCTGCTTCCCAGCTCTTCTGCTAAAATTGTTCTCTTTGAAGTCAGCTGTGACCTGCTTCTTGCCAAATCCCAGCCGCCTTTCTTCTCATTGCATTTCTCTTGCCCTCTTTACCATGTCTTATTTTCACCCCTCACTCCTTATTGATATTCACTCCCTTATTGATAATTATTAGGTTCTGTGACATTACACTGTCCTTCCAATCATCCCTGTTCTCTGACTCTCCTCCTGCCTCTAAAGATGCATGGTGCTCTACCTGTCCATCCATTGGAGAGACTGTAGTTCTCATGGACCCATAGCTCTCCTACTCTCCCCCTTTCTACCTGGCTTCCAATGCAGCCCCACTACTCAGTAAACATTTCCGTATACATCTGTGCATGCAAAGCATTCAGCACAGACTTGGCAAAGAAAAAATGCCCAACAAATGTTAAGTATTACTGCAGCTAGAGTGCTCTTTCTAAAGCACACGTTTGCTTTAGCACTCCTCTGCTTAAAATAATTCAGTGATTCTCAGTTACCTATGGGAGATTATGTTTCCAAAATAGTTAATATGGCTTTCATATTCAGGATCCTTTATGACCTGCCCGGCCCCAGTTTATTTTTCAGCCTCTTCTGTTACCATTTTCTCTCTTTACAGTTCTAGAGAACTGTGTATTTATCTTTCATTGCCTGGCCTTTTGCACATGCCGCTCTCTGCCAAGAATGACCTTCCTTCCCCTCTTAACTCCTCTTTATCCTTTGTTCTTAGCCTTGTTGTCACTTCTTTTAGCTGTCACTTTTTCCCTGGCCCTCCAAGTATGGGCCAAGAACCCTTTTTCTGGAGTTCCCTTTCTTACTACTTATTTTACTGTGCCATATTACCTATTTACTTGTCCACCCACCCCTACCACTTCTCCCACACACAAATTGTAGAACAGGGGACAGCAAACTTGCTCTCTCAAGGGCCAGATAGTAAATATTTTTAGGCTTTGAAAGTGGTCTCTGTTGCAACTATTCAACATGCTGTTGTAGTATAAAAGTGGCCATGGACAATATGTAAATGATGGATGTGGCTGTGTTCCGATAAAACTTTATTTACAAAAGCAGACAGATTTGGTCGAAGAGCCATAGTTTGCTGTCCACACACTTGATTATTTTTAACTCCTTGAGAATTAGAAATATGTTTTGACCCCCTGTATCTCCAGGGACAAGTCATGGCTTACACATGTAGACACAGTAAGTGTTTGATGAAAGGAGGAAGGAAGAAAGCAAATAAGGATGAAGGAAAGGAAGAAAAGAAAGAAGGAAAGAGAAAGGGAGTGAAGGAATCTGGCAGGTGGCTACAGCAAGGTTCCTGAAGGCCTGTTCAGTTTAAAGAGAACCTGGTCAATAGCTAAGGATATTCAGAGCAAGAGCCAGCCTTCAGGAGTCTCCTAAGAGCTGGAGAGGGTGTTTTTGCTTGAACCAATCAGACAGGAGTATATTTTCAGCAAGAGCCCTGCACAGGCATAGGAACTAGAAAAACACAGCTGCAAAGGGAGCCTGTTGTTCACTGTCTTTGGAATTCCTTTCTCTTCCTTCTTCACCTAATTATACAGCATTGTTCATGATTCAACTTAAGCATCACTTCCTCCAGGAAGTATTTCCTTATACCACCCTGTCATCTGGCTGGCATAATCACTCTGTCTCTGTGCACCCCTGGCACCCTGCCCTTAGCCCTGTGCTAATCTCTATTATATTGCATTGCAATTATATGTTCAGATGTCTGCCTCCCACCCTAGAAAGTGAGTTCCTTTAGAAGCAAAGATCACGTCTTATTTATCTCTGTATTCCTAAAACTTGGTGCAGTGCCTGGCATATAGTAGCTTCTAATAAACACTGAGTAGATACATTTAAAGTTCAATTCCGTTTCATATAAATTATCCCATGTAATTCTTACCATATCACTGTCAATAAGTATTGGTATCCCCATATTTATAAACGAAGAGAATTATTATTATATTATTATTATATAGCCTGGGTAACTCTTACTTCAAAAGCCCAGCTCAGAGGTTCCTTCTGGGGAGCCTTTTACAAATTCTGTTGTGGTATTACTCAACTGTCCTTCACTGGCCTCCCATGGCACCCTATACGCACCTTTAATGAAGCAGTCTTATCATACAAGGCTGAATTATCTGCTCCTTTACCTTACCCCTTCCCCTGAGAAAAAGAGCAGTGTTTTGTTGAGTACTATTTTCCTAGCACATAATAGGTCCTTGTATAGTTTGCTAGGACTGCCATAACAAAATGCCACAAACTATGTGGTGTAAGCAATAAAAATTTATTTTCGCAGTTCTGGAGGCCAGAAATCCAAGATCAAGGTGTTGGCAAGACCGGTTCCTCTGAGGGATGTGAGGGAAGGATCTGTTCTAGGCTTTCACTTGCCAACAGGCTTCTCCCTGTATTTTCACATCCTCTTCTCTGTGTGTATCTGTGTCCAAATTTCCTCTTCTTATAAGGACACCAGTCATATTGGATTAGGGACCACCCTAATGACCTCATTTTAACTTGATTACCTCTGTCAAGACCTTATCTCCAAATAAAGTCACATTCTGAGGTACTGGGGGTCAGGACTTCAACATATGAATTTAGGAGGAACACAATTCAGCCCATAGCAGTCCTTAATAAATGTGTGTACAGGAGTATCCTTTACTACCCTTCCTGTTGCCAAGCACAGTCCATAATTGTCACACAATAAATATTTGATTAATTGAATTAAACTCAATCTACTTGAGGTTTACATGAGATTTAAAATGCTCAAAGAGTCTGATGTTATTCTTTCATCAATGATAAATGCAGTCGCCCTGATCGCTTACCGTTTCGCACGCATGGGTAATTGTATACAAGGTCATGCTGCTAGTTAATATGAGAAGAACCAAGGCCAGAACTGAGAGCTTCCAACCTCTCTAGCCTTACAGTCTTTCCATTTTACTTTGCAGCTCTGCTGGCCCCTAAATAAATCACATTTACAGGAAATACTTATTTGTTTGCCATCCTTATGGTTGATAACTATTTGGTAGCAAAGCCCAATATAACCAATTTAATAGAATAACTACTGTTTAACAAAAACTTGTTATATATATTTTTACATACATTGTATTTACCTCTCCCACAAATATTACAAAGTATGTATTACTATTCCAGTTTTACCAATTACAAAACTTAGAGAGAGACCAAATATCTGGCCCAATGCACTCAAGCTTCAAACCCAGGTCAATCTGAGTCCAAAGGGAAAAAATTTTTCAATGAGTTTTGCTTGGGCAACATAATGTAGGTGAGCTGAGAAAGGTATGGGCTCTGAACAAATAAAAGTAGCATAAGCATTCCTTGTTCTTGGAGGGATGATTCAGAGTACCAAGAAGAGAGATGAGAAGAAGAAAAACCTTGCCTCATGCAGAGATTAGGAAGTCCAGACTAAGGAAACTTCCCACTATACACAGGGTTATAAAAATACATGCACCTCCAAGTCAAGTCTGTCCTCAGACTATGAGACCATCTAAGTGGGAGTCATTCTATGCACACAGGAAATACCACATCAAACAGGAGTAGTGTTAGTGGAAGACATGACTTACCCTTCCGTATAATCTTTTTTGAAGTGTAATGAGTTGTCATTGTGAATTGCTATGTATTATTATCCTCCAGAAAACTCAAGCTAAAGAGACACAGAAATAATACCTTCCAGCTCATTGCATACTTGTTGCTGACTTCATCCCAGACTTCCTAATCGAGAATGTACCATGCACATCATAAACATTGGAAACTATCCATTCATTTTAGGGCATATGATCTAAGAGGGTATTGAGAAACAAGAGCCCTTATGACTCTACTTAGAAGTTATAGAGGCATATTAGGAGAAAAGAAAAATACAATGAATAATTAATCTAGGCCTCTGAATATCAGGTCATTGATTTCTGCCCCTTGAGTCCACAGAATTAAATTTCAGATTGTTAAACTTTTACCTTCTGTCAGACTGAACAACGATGATTAGGATTCATATCCAAAGCATTGTGGAACATCTTGCGTTTTTAAGCCAATGTCTGTTTAGATGGTTGGCAAGAAGAATTAGGTTTCTCCTTCCAGAGTTTTGAAGGAGATCTGGGAGTAACAGGCCTAGAAGCTAGAGTTCCTCAAGTTTATTTGATAGGAGTTATATTATACACTCTTTTTATCAGGAAGGCATAATCCTGTAAAGAAGGAGCTGCAAATTTTGTATTCATCAGGCCTATAACTATGTCACCCATCCAGTTATCTGCTAGCTCAGAACAAGAGAACCGAAAATACAGGCTGGCCAACATCGACTCCAGAAACCCCCCACTCTTTAACGAACAAACAAAAAAAAAAACAAAAAACAAGCAGAAGATCATTCATATCAATTCAATAATTTAAGAACTGCTGGATAAATAGTAATGAGGTTCTTTTTGGGGGGGAGTGGAATGGAGGGTATGTTATACAGTCAAAAAAATGTAATCCACTTACTTCCTGGTAATTAATTATGATGTACTAGAAATGAGAATACCATATTAAGTTCCTACTGCACTTTATAGTCTTTAAACTATTATACATATATTATCTCAGTTAATCCAGGAGACTAAATAAATTATATTCTCAGTTCTAGCATAAATGGTGTGACATTGGGTAAGGCTTCTTTTCTGCAATCTCTGAACAAGCTCAGCTATAACCTAATTTTTTTTCAAAACCTGCCCTTAATCCTCTGTCTATTCTGGATTCTCTTCTTCCCTTCAAAACCAAGCTTCTCCAAAGAAATGTCTACACTTGCTGGCTTGCTCTTCAATTCAATACAGTCAGGCCTTGATACAATTAGCCTTTGTCAACATCCTGAAATTATTTATAAATGGTGACTAATGAACTTTTAATTCTCCAAAGTACACTATATTCTTTCTAGTCCTTGTTTACTCCATCTTTCTGTGGTCTTTGTTTCTGTTGATAACTTGTTTCCTCCTTGGCTTCTGTATCCATGGCATCTCCTGTTCTAGTAGCCACCTCTTCTCTGGCTCCTTTGTAGACTTCCCTGCCTCTCCATGTCCCCTAGGGTTTAGCCCTTGTCATCTCTTCTCTCTCACTGCACACATTTACCTTAGGCGACCTCACACTCAACAAAGGCAAGAACTTTCTACTTCTGTATTGTATCGACACCTCAAATTCAAAGTGTCTAAAAGTGGAAAGATCTTTCCCCAAAACTTTTTCCATGAGAAAGTGATCAATTGAATAGAATGGTGATGAAAAATCAAGTAAAGTGAGACTAGAGAAAGAGCCACCAATTTGGCAACATAGAGGCCACTGGAGAACTTGACAAGAGCACATTCAGTGGAGGAAGGGGTACAGAAGCCAAAATGCATTGGGTTAAAGAAGTAGTAGAGTAGACAACTATTGAAGGAAGTTTTGCTGAGAATGGGAACACAGAAATAAGCAAGTAGCTAAGGGTGATTTGGAGGTCAAAGGAAGATTTTTTTTTTAAACAGGAAAGATTGGAGTCATGTTTGGCTACTAAAAGGAATGATCAGATAGAAATGGAGATACTGATATTGGAGAAGAAAGAAGGATTGAATGAATGAATAAAGGTGAGAGGAGTTGGAATCCAGAGATAAGTAGAGGAATTGTCTTTGATGGGGATGTTCCTATTGTAATAGTAAGGTAGACAGAGGATGGGTACTATAATGATTTTTATAGAGAGTGATGAGAATATGAAGGTATATTTGCTCTAGTGGTTTCTATTTTCTAGTGAATTATGAGACAAGAATGTGGAAGATTTGAAGATAGAGGAGATATAGATTCATTTCAGAAAGTGGGCAAGAGAATTTAATAGGAAAATTGAGTAGAACTACAGGACTATGTCAAGGGTTTATTTGAGATTATGCTCAGTAGGAATTGCAAAGACTACTACACTTTAAGGTACAGGATTGCTTTCATAGTCTGGCTCCTTCTAGTTTGTGTGAGATCACGTGCTGGTCACTTAACCTCCATAAGCATCAGTTTCCTAAGTGCAAATAAGAGACAGTACTACCTAGTTCACAAGGTAGTGAACCAGTGGTGAGGACCAGATTAAGGCTAGCTGTGTGCTTTCAATAGGCAATGAATCATGATGGTGACAAGGGTGCTTGTTCCATTTAGCTGGCAAGCCACTTTGGAATTACTGACAGCACAATGATACACAGAAATTGCCATAAGGCTTCATTGCTCTTGCCTTCATAATACACTGGATACAAGGAAAACGCTTATATGAATTATGCTAGAAACAGCAAAACACTTATAACCCACCTATTTCATGACCTTATATCAAATAACTCTGAAGGATGTTAGAAAGTTATGTCACCTTAATTCACTCTTACTCACCACAGACCCTGATTAATCGACAGTACATACACTCAAAGAACTTAGCGGCCATGCAGTAGCCCATGCTGTTGGCAGAGTACTGTGGGACTTCAGGAGAAGCAAGATGGCGGAGGAGTAGGAGAGTACTGTGGGACTTCCAAGGAACTAGATTGCATTTAGCACTTTCCCTAAGAAACATACTCAAGGACGCCCACCTGCTCACAGCAATAAGATGTTTCCTTAATTAAGGTTGATCAAATTGTGATAATTAATTTTAGGAGTATATTTAAATATTCAAGAGCCTGGTAGCTTTGTCCTCAAGTATCCCTAACCTATACTTGTATCTAGACTATAAAGTATATGAACAAATACTACGAAGTATATTAACAAACACAGATTATGAAGACTATAGCATTTTAAAATATAAATCTCTGTGTTTTAAACCTGCATCTTTTATCCTTTAACATGTGTAAACAATCTAAAGTAGAAAGTAGATAAGCATTTATGAGGGGGCTCCCAGGAAAATCTTTTTGAATGGATTTCCTGGGAGACTAATCCATTCATTCCTAAGGAAATACCTATTGTATACCTACTGTACTCATCAAACTGCCAGTTGTGGCAGAGACTACAAAGAGGCATAATACAGGCTCCTGTTAAAGATCCTACAGTCTACTCAGGTAGCTGAGACTGACGTAAATATGTTAATAGCTGTACACACTCAAATAGCGATAAAGGGCAACAGTATAAGTGTTTTCACAGCATAGAACATAACCATGGGAGAAATAAATGTTAGAATCTATGAATTTCCATGAGTCCTGAAAAGGAGAGAGATATCTGTGAGCCAGAATGGTCAGGGAAGCTCTCTGCAGGAAGTGGGCTTGGATAGGATTTGTGTAAACAGAGAAGAATGGGACCAATGATATAAGATTGAATGAAATCATAAACCAACGTGGTGAGATTGCAAAATGCATGCAGTGTTTGAACAAAAGAAATACTGATCTGGCACAATCCTCGGGATCATGTAATGCCTCTGTGAATGAAAGTGCTACCTACCTGTGAAATCATGGTTCAGATGCTACTCATGCACCAAATGGAAAAACAGCTTAATGATCCATCCTATCTGTGCCCAGATAGGCTCACCCAGATGGCAGCACACACGAGCACATCGCACATACAGACAGCAAAGAAGGATGAGCATAGAAACATCTGTCTGACTGATTGGCCTTCTATTTCCAGGTAATTGTGAAGAAAACAGAGTTACTTGAGTTACATTAACTATTTCTCCAAACAAGTCCATCTTCTGAGGGCTAATATGCTCTCAAAGCCAGCAGCAAATCTGTGTTCAGTAGTTTCATATCATCTGGAATACCCTCCTATCCTCCTAAACTAAATTTATTCACCTGTTAGATCCTTTGCTTCTTCAAAGGTATTCCCTTTTTATGTTACCAATATCTAAAGAAGTCATCCTCACTTTGGAACCATGACCACTGCCAAAACACCTACCAATCTCCTCATCTCTAAAACTCAGCTTGTTAGATTTCAGTTCCAATAATTCCAGTGAAGAAGCATTTGCTTAGCTGCCACTTTCATGTGCCAGACCTTATGCTGGAGCTCCTAAACACAAGGACTGATCATAATAATGATGATAATAATAATGATAATAATTATGAATGCTTATATAATGCTTATATTCTAAGTACTGTTCTAAGTATCTTACATATATTAACTATGAATGAATAATATACCTAGCCTCTTCTCTCTTGAAGCTTACAATCTACTGGAGAAACAAAGATGAAAACAGACAGATTACTTCAGCACAATAACTGATTGGAACTATAATTCAGAGTAGAGTGGAAGCATCAAAATGAATGGTTCAGGCAAGGCTCCACAGAAGGGGTCAGATTTACACTAACTCTTGATGGATTGGAAAAATTCACAGCCTGACAAAGGCTGAGTGATAGAGCAGCCTCTCAGGTAAATGAAACAGCATGTAATTAGCATGGAGGTACATAACGGGACATCCAGTGGTTTGGGTCCAGTTGGCATACAGGGGGCAAAAACAAAAAGAGGCAATACATAAAACCAGAGAGGTCAACATGGGCCAGATCAGAGAGAGTCCATTTTTATTCCAGTCCAACTTAGATCTCCAGGGCCCTGTCTGTGTAACCAAGAATATGTTTATTTATTTCTGTCTTTTGATATGTATGAACCTCTGCTTTTCTTCCCTTCTCTGCAACCTCAGCTCCTTTTAGTTTGATGTGTCTTGAGGAAAGGTCACTGCAGGGTCTTCTCTCCCCTTGTCACCCCGACAGAACCTCCCAGTGAGCACTCAATGTCAGTTGACTGACTGGCTAATCATCAGCCTATGGTTGTAGGTGATTATCTTTGCTGCCTGGCAAGGCCAGGTCCGGAGATAGTAATTACATTGGCGTCAGTGGCAACTTCTGGTGTCAGAGATCCCGTTAGAAATCATTTTATTAATACTAATTCAGAAGATTGTTCTCCAGCTCATGGAAAACACTGCACATTAAAAAGCTGTAATCAGAGCTTACCATTTCAACAGCAGTCTTCAGAGCCAAAGTCTAGAGGCAGAAAATTAAGGCTCCTCAGCTTCCTGTTACCCCACAACTAAGACAATGACAATACTAAATAGGGTCTTCCTCGTGTCCTAGAGAGCATTCTTGGAAATGAGAAAGGAAGAGGCTTGGCAAAGTGATGAGTGAATGCCCATGACTGGTTAATTATTTGATTATCACCCTTTCCCCAATCTTCCTGTCCCGAGCTGCACCTATTCTCTGGGACTGCCTCACAGTCATCATTCTGGAACTTTCTTCCTTGCACTCTTGAATTGAACCCATTGTTTCTTGGATGTTTTCCTCTCTCTTGATTTGATTTTCTCATACTACTGAAGCATACACTCACGCAACTTTAAAAAAAATAGCTGAAAAATAGATGACAGGTGAATTTCTAAGCCTTGTGAATCTAAAAATGCCTGTATTCTGCCCCCATGGTTGATTAGTACTGTGGTTTAGTGTGTAATTCCAGGCTGCATCTAATTTTTCTCAGAGCTTAGAAGACATTGCTCCTTTGTCTATTGCATTTGATGTGGTTGTGAAAAAGTCTGATGTTGATTCCTTGATAGGTGACCTTTTTCCCTCTCAGAAGTTTTTAGGATCTTCTCTTTATCCTTGGTGTCCTGATGTGTCACTAACTTGTGACTAAGTGGGTGTCTTTTTCATCCTGTTTCACACTTGTTAGGTACTTTAAATATAAAGATACATTCTGGGAAATTCTCTTCTATTATTTCTTTTTTTTTAAAGATTTTATTTATTTATTTGACAGAGAGAGACACAGCGAGAGAAGGAACACAAGCAGGGGGAGTGGGAGAGGGAGAAGCAGGCTTCCCGCTGAGCAGGGAGCCAGACGTGGGGCTCAATCCCAGGACGATGGGATCATGACCTGAGCCGAAGGCAGACGCTTAACGACTGAGCCACCCAGGCGTCCCTCTATTATTTCTTTGGTCACTTCTATCCTTTCATTTCCTCTATTGCCTTTTTGCAGACTTTTACTAGCCAGATATTAGACCTCCTCACTTGTTTCCGAGCATCACTTATCCTTTCTCTGACATTTACCGTCTCTTTCTATTTTATCTTATACTCTAAGAGATTTTCAATCTCTAAATTGATTTTTTTTAACTTTGGCAATAAAATGTTTAATTTCCCAAAGCCCTGTCTTCTTTTCTATTCCTTTTTCATGGCACCCTTTTTTTTTTTTCCCCTCACATGTAACATTGCTTTGAATCTGTCAAGGGATACCAGTTAGAGGGTGGTCATTTTTATTTTGAAATTCTCTCCTTTGAATTACCTGTAGAGTTAGTCTTTCTGTTGTGCTTTGTTTTTAGCTTAATCTTTCTCAGTCATACCACAGGCTATCCTTCAGTGACTGGTAGCTTGTGGTTTTCTGTTCATATTTCGGGAAGAAGCAGTGGAAAGGCTCACTGGAAGCTCTATGCACATAGGCACTTTTTTTTTTTTTTTTTACTTCCAGGCTTCACTTTGTAGTGAGCAGAGTGCCCTTGTAATGATCAGGGTGTCCCAAATACCACCACACTAACTGTTCTTGTTCTCTGAAGAAAGGTTTTTCAGAAATCTTTAGAGAATAAGCATCTATTTTCTTCTTGGCCTGAGGAGAGAGAAAAATGCCTGGTGGGGAGAGGGGGTAGGCAATGAGTGTTGTGGGGAGGGAGGCGACTGTTCTGTACACAGGTCCTTTTAATTTGTCCCCATTTTCTGTCCACTTTTCACCCTACCCTCCCTTCTCTCAGGCTGAAACCTCTGGGGTTCCAATGGGCAACCTGGGTTCCTTTTTTCATTCAGGAAACACCCCAGGCTGAAGCTACCTGCACTTCAGTGTACCATTCAATGCTTTTCCATGCTCTTTCTGACTTCTGGATACTTATTGAAACCTCTCATACTCCTATAGCTTTTCTCTAGTTGTCTTCATTATTGTGAGATCATGAGGTTTTTATTCCTTTTCAGATTTTTACTGGGACCTAAGGGGGGAAAAAAGAAATAAATCAGTGGGCTCAGTACACATTTTGAAATAGAAGTCAGGGGCATAGTCACACATTCTCACTTTATTCATTATAGGACACCAAGTGAGGAAAAAACAGTTGCCTCTAAAAAGCAGTAATAATAGCATGAAGCCAGTTCCTAATGGAGCCCAGCTATTTCTTCCATGGAGAAGGAGCAGAGTACCTTGATGAAAAGGATAGACTCTGCCTAGATTCCAAGCCCAGCCCTGAGACTTACCAGTCATGTGATCTCGGGTAACTTTCGTATTGGCTCTGTCCTTCAGTTTCCACATGTGGAAACAGGTATGACAGTAACTGCATATTAATCCCATTTGATTATTCTTCAGGTGAGGTTTATTAGTCTGTCCATGTAAAGCTCTTGGAACAGCAAGTTCAAGTGTTAGTCATCATCATCGCTATTATCATCCCAATGTCAGGACGAGGAAGCAGAGTAGAGCCACCGCAGTAATATCATGTCCTTCTAAGATAGCACAGTCCGCCTGGTGTAAATCAACTTTTAGGCATCTCTAGTTTGGTCACAAGTTTTCTAGCTTTTCTTGCCTTGGAGTCCTGATGGAAGTGATGGCACAGACACTCATTCAAAAAATATCAGTGGACCATTATAAACATGATTGTGGACATGGACCATTACCTTTGCAGCAACCTCTTGAATTAAAGAGAGAGACGAGAAATGAGAGGTTATGAGGCCAACAGTACTGTGGCTGTATAGGAAAGGAAATAAGCAAATATCATAGGAAGCTTTCTTGAAGGCTCAGATGAAGTTGTTCGAAGGAAAGGGATGGTTCCCATTTTCGTGATGAAAGGGCTAGAACTGAGTGTGGTGATGTACTCAGGTTTGTGTGACCATGATAACTTCTGAGCACACATGGAAAATTGAAATAAATACACAAAGAAACCATATAACAATACATGATTTGCCATGAATCTTGGCTTAAATTTCCAGCCTTGAGTCCACTTTGAAATATCATTCCTCAAGCTCAAACAATGGTAAAAACGAAACAAACCAAAACTACCTTACCTACTATGAGTGGCCATTCAGTGTGCTTTATTCTACTTGATCCCCACAACAACTTTTTGAAGTAGATAATAATAATTCTCTTTTAATAGATGAGCAGACAAAGGAGAAAACTCAGGTTCAGAGAAGATAAGTAACCCATGACTGATAAGTAGAGGCACCCATTTACAAGCCCAGGCGCATTATCATTGCTTTTATTTTTTTAATATATTTTTATTTTTTAATATATTATTATTTAGCTGTAACACCTCCTTTTTTGCATTATACTTATTGCCTTCCATTACTCACCTTTGAAATAAAAATCATGTTCCCAGTTTTATACCTAATCTAACCCCTCAATCATTCACTATATTTAGAATTCTGCATTACTTTTTCTAAGTCTTTCCTCCCATTTCTTCCTCCTAGCTCATGTTTTTAACCAATGTGATTTCCACTTGTCAATGCACCTTCCTGTTGAGCCTCCCTGTCCCTCTGTCCTCCGAGGGCTCCTCATCTGGCTTCTTTTTCCCCAGCTTTCACCTGGGTGCTCCCCTTTCCCTCATTCTGCAGCCTCCAGAGAGGCCCACATTTCACCTCCTCCTCTCAGCCCCAACACTAGTTGCAGTTCAGCATTTTTGCTTCCCACCAACATTTTCTGTTGCTATGGAAACCAAGAGGCAGTTCTGGAAGGAGGGGGAGTCTTGGAGCGCAGTCACTGCTGGCCTTGGTGTAGGAGGGAGATGGTAGGCAGCTGGGGTAGGGGGAGGATAAGAGGAGAGTCTAGAGAACTCAGGATCCGAACCCAACCAGTTCCTGATGGAGAAAGGGACTTCTCCACTCCCTCGATGAGATAAAGAGAAGGCAGGGGGAGAGCAGCCCAGTGCTGGGGCTGGCTTAGCTGCTGCATCTTTCGGATGGTTGAACAGAAGGAGGCTGAGTGGGCGGCCCCCCGTGGTGACAGAGCCTGGTTCCCAGGCTGCTTGTAATCTGTCCTTAATTTGCCACTGAGGAAGTTAACTTTATGTAGGTAGCTAAGAAAAAGAAAGGCTCAGGGGAGCCATCATCACAGAAAATAAATATGCTCCCATTATTAATGAAGTAACAGGATAATGTACGGTCTCAGAAGATGATGAGACAGGGAGAAATGGCCTGTATCTAATGAAAAGTTTAAGCTAAAAATTAGGAGAAAGAGCTTTACAGAAATGGTTGTTCTGCAAAAACAACTGAGACAAAGTAGAGAGCATTTTCACTGGCCCATAATTTAGTCCATGGCTTTAAGAAGTATATTATTTGAGCTTGGCAAAAGACCTGGGACTCTCAGACTTTGTCATATAATTTGAAGACTAGGATTTCAGTATATACTGTGCAATCAGCTTTGTGCCAAAGGGGAGAAATGACTGAGAACTGGAATTCAAAAAGTTAGTAAGGTGGACCTGGAAGTGAATTTACCTGAGTAAGCATTCAGTTCGTTAAAAAAGCAAAACTAAAAGGACTCATGAAATCCCATGTAACATATCACTCATTGTTGAAACCAGCAAGTGTTTTGGAGCGTTTATTGTGTCTGGGACCATACTAGACCCTGGAGATTGGAAGAGCAGGTGGAGAAGCAGGAGGGATAAAACATAGATGAATATATAATGGCCACTAGTTTTTCTGGAGCTCCTGGATGAGTGGAAGAGACAGACTCATCATAAACAAAATCTTACAATGCAATATAGCTAGTTTTCCACACAGGTGCCTTCCAAATGCTGTGGAGCTTCATGCAGGTGTTGCTTATCTCTGACTGGGAGAAGAAGGGAAGATTTCATAGAAGTGGGTCTCTGAACCAGTCCTTAATGGATGAGTTGAAGGGGTCAGCTGGCTTGGGGCAATGGAAAAAGCATGTACCAAGGACCAAGAAGATATGACTGTGCAGAGCGTGTTGAGAAATATAGGGATGTCGCTGGAAGCTCTGTGTGTGTGTGTGTGTGTGTGTGTGTGTGTGTGTGTGTGGAATGGGAGAGGCAGGAAAGGAGGTTAAAGAGATAAATTAGGACCAGACCACCAGCCCCTCAAATGCCATCGATGGGGTTTAAACTTATTTATGTAAAAAATGCTAGGAGTAGCACAGTGTCCTGATAAGATTTGTGTGTTACTACTCTGACTTGGGTGGCAATATCAAGGATGGATGGAGGGAAAAGAAGGACTTTAAGCAGGAGAGCTGTTAGGGGATGTGAAAAGTCACTGCCTATAGTGACAGACAGAAGGAGACAGATCAGATTCCAGGATATTGTGGCAAAAGAATGGTGGAACGTGGTAAAATTTGACTTTGGAAGGGAGAGAGAAGAATCCAGGATGACTGAGGCTTGTAAGTATAAATTCAGCCTCAGCAAGTAAAATTCCTTTTACAAAAATATGTGTGCCACCACCTAATCTGGGTTCACATCCTATTTCTTCAAGAGCTGCAGGGAAAAAAAGTCAATTAAATTTTACTCTACCAGCTTCCCTACCACATGGTTCCTAAATATAAGATTTATCTTTTGTGTTTCACAAAGCAAAATCACATGCTAAGATACAAAAGTAGAACAAATTGCTGAAGATTATTTTTTAAAGTTCGTAAGCAAGTGGCAAACATCAGTCTACCTTGATGTGCCATTTAAACACATGATACTGTGGCAAATGGCAGAGGACACACACTGCGTGGGTAAAACTACACAATGGATTGACAAAATTGATATAGCTGGCCAGAAGATTTTTGTAAAGGGATTATCATGTCCTTCTAAAATTAACCATGCCTAAAATCCCAAATTGGATAGTAGTTATTACTTGTGACTTACTCAAATAATAAACACAGGAATAAATCTTGGGTGAGCAGTCATCCTGTTCATGTGCACCTAGAGTTTAAAGTTCTTGCATTTTTCATTTTTGATGCAATCATCACCTCAAATCCAAATGTTATACCAACATCTTTTGAAATGCTGAAGAGATAAAAAATGACAGATATCTTAAGTGGTATGATCAACACCATTTGAAGGCTTCTTCCACTATTTAACCAGGCAGTATTACCTTGTTTATCTCATACGCAAGTTAGGCAGATGCACTTAAACCAGTTTTAAACCAGTTTTTGAATCTCAGTTTTTGAGACTGACAGCAAGATAGAACATGAGAAGGAGAGAGAACTACCTTCCAGGTTGTCTGCTTCCCATTTGGGTTCTAAATTTGAGCATACCTCCTCCTCACCACAGGTGGAATCACCACCTCTCCATCTCAAGACCGAGCCTTGCCCCTCCACCCACTCTCAAGTTCAAGCCATACTTAAAGCTGCAGATAACTAAACTCTAACCCACTTTATATCACTGAACATCAAACAGTTCTTGCTGCTAAGCTAGCCTTGTTGCAGGGCCCCTGCTTCCATCACTGCAGCAGCCCTCTCTCATTTGTCTCATTCCTGAGCCTCAATCTGAGGCTCCCTCCTTGGGTCTTCCTCCATCCTGTGTCACATGGTCCATTCTTCTTAGCGAAGGTTTTAACTAATGGTTTGCTTTGAACTAAATGACTGAGACCCTGCCACCCATTGACAGACTTATGCCTTTCTGCCTGGAACTAGGAGTGTTGCCTAATGCAGAATCCCCTATGCCACTGGGGAGGGAACACCATCCACATGCATGCACTTGAATGCTTCTTTATCTTGGGCTGCCAATTGGAACTATCTGCCTGCACTGTGTTCTGCTACTGGTATACTCCACTGGGAATCATGCTCTACCCTCAGACTCAACCTCCTGCAGCTACAACTACAACTGAATCAGTTCCTTGGCCCTTGTTCTGTCCCAGGAGGATAAAGGCTACCTTTACTGGCCCTGACACAGTCCCACTTGCCCCATCCTGCTGCAGTACCTAATTGTGCCCTGAAAAATCCAGACATAGGACATTCTGCTCTTTAACCATCCTCCCAGCTCCCAGCCAAAGAGTGGCTCTATTCTCTGGGACATTCCATCTTTTGGCTTTCTTAGTCACCTCCAACTCCATTTCTCCAGATTGCTACTACACAATGCCACTTCTCCTAGGCCTCAGAACTTTTCTTGTCTTCTTGGATCCTGCCTCTGTACTCTCACTTCCTTCTACTGCAAACAGTGGCAGGATTGGATTACTTCCACCCAACAGACTGGAAAATTTCTCATAATGCCAGACCGCACGCTGACACTGAGTGTCTGAGAACCAGGTCAGAAAATCAAATGTTGAAGACTTATTTCAACCAATTTAAGAGGAATGTACAGATGAACAGGCCAGTTCCTGTTTATTGACTGGAATCTCAGGAGCCATTCAAACAGGTTCACATAAGCTGTCAGTTGAGGCTAAGGGCTTCACCACAATTCTAAGCATGCATAACAGCATTCTAATAGGAAATAATGAGCTCTTAGATAAAGGCTTCCTTCCCTATTCCTGGTTGTCTGAATCAGGGTTTTAGACAACCTCATTCATGGTCTGTGTCCTAATTTCACCAACCATGTGGTTGAGACAGGACACTAATGATGCTGTCTCTTCATATGGCAAGCTACAATACTATTTATAGAATGTTGGCATTTGAACTAGGCTTTTTCAGAATCTATTACAGTATGCAGCTACTGTGTGGTTTTTAACTAATTAGTACCATGAGGCAAGAAAGTATTATGGGATAATACTTTTATTATTATGAACATTTTGTAGTTGAAGAAGTAGATTCAGAGAGGTTAAATGACTTGCCCAAGATCATTCAACCAACTGGTGGAAAGAACTTAGAATTTCTTTGTAGGTGGTGTTAATTTTTAGTTTTCAATGTATGTTTCCGACATAGCATCTTTTTACAATATATTTTATAAGGGTCTTTTCAAATAAATTGTGTTCATCCTTATCTCAGCAAAAGAAGATTCAGTTTCAAAAAGGAAGTGTAATCTGTGAAGGGAAATGGTAGCATAGTCAAAAAAGAAAGCCTTCTCAACACTCTGCTAAGAGACATATGGCATAGACTATGACATCTAGAAGGCACGCAGACATCCATGTAAGGGATTGCCAGGTCTTCAAAATTCCTGAAGAGAATGTAAGGCTGGCTAAGTGTTTCCAAGACTGCATGGCCCTTTGTGCAGCCAGGTTTATTGATTGGGCATTGCCAATGAATTCCCTTCAGAGAGGCAAATGATTCCTTATTGGAGACTAACTTTTCAGAGTGCTGTTATGTTGAAAGGGAACACCATACTTTCATTAAGTCTTCACTGGATAAAGCATCATGTACCCTTTACTTTTCTGATTCTAGTGATTATCCCTGTAGAAACTCATAGCTAACTGTTTTCTTTTTTGTGACTGCTGATAAATGACGAGAATCTATTTGGATCATTGTTAACATCCCAGAATCAGAAAGTATCAGCATTATTGCTGTCAAACTTAAATTTAAAAAAATTTAAATTTTAAATTTTAAAAAAAAGTGAGGTGGGTAAGAGAAGTATTTGAGAATGGGATGGTGCCAAATTGTGGACTAAGATGTCATTTTGCCATTGCCATCTCTGTGAGCATCTCGAGTGCAGGCCTTCTCCCATGATATTCAGCATACCAATCTCAATGTGATATTTTACAGGCAAATTATTCAGTCTGCTGAGGTGGGAGTTTGCCTGTGGGCTCGCTGAGGGTGCCTTGGAGGATTTATATCTTTCAGCAGAAAGTTGCAATTCCACTTCTCAAGAAATAACCTCCTCTTATAGCACATGTCAAGTATATGGATGCTATGCTATAATCATCTCCCAAGGTTAGGGTTTTTTTTATTCAGTTTCATTATGACCCAAGCCTTAGCTGAATGTTTATTTTTCCCCCAAATTTTTATTGGATCTACTAATATACCTACGATGTCATCATCCACTTAGCCTGTTTACATTTTGTTTAGAACAAAAGGGGCTAGAATCTTAGTCTCTTAGAAGGGAATTTGGAGATGATATAGAATAATTCCCTTATAAATTTCCTTATACATAAGGAAACCAAGGCACAGAGTGTGATTTTCCAAAAGTCACACAGCTACTCCAAACTCCTATTGAAAATAGAAGGGTATAAATAAAATTAAAAATAAATGCAGAACTGTGATAGAAGAGCCCGGGCATCCTGAAACTTTATTCAGTATTCTTTCCCCTTCCCCTGGGCTTCTCCATGTGCTCTAGGGTCATGGCAGGATGCAAGGATGTAAGCAAAGTCATTAGACAAATCGTGACCTATCTGTCCAGTGCATCAGTTTTGCTCAGCGACTTGAAGCAGGGTAAGCAAGGTGGGAGAAGGAGTGGAATCTATTATTTTTGTATAAAGGAAAATGGATACTTTATGGAATTGAATATAAAATTTAAGTGTTAAAATGCCATACTTTAAGGAAATTTCATGTTTGCAGGTTACACCCTCAGACATCCCCTTTCCTCATCTGCCATCCAGGGGTGTTCATTCTCATCCCTCTGGCAGTGGGAGCACCTGAGTAGGAAAATTTGAAAGCACTTTGTGGTACCGTGAAGCTTATTGCTTAGCAGAATTCACCTGAAAATGGGTGGCTAGGTCATCCATGTTCTCTTCTCCCAAAATTCCAAGACTACTCGCAATGTTTTCATAGGGCCCATAAAGTCTGGGGCCACCATGAACCACAACCAGATGTTCCAATTAACTTTGATTGAATTTCTCAAGCTATTCTATGAAAAAATAAAGACCTCAATTTAGGAGCACTTTGTGTGTGTGTGTGTGTGTGTGTGTGTGTGTGTGTGTGTGTGTCTTTTATATGGTGTCAAAAAGTATTCTAGAATCTTTCCTGTCTTCTGGTTTTCTTTTGTTGTTTGTGATATTATACAGAGAGCAGGTCTATTCTTTTTCCCTTTATAGACAGAACTATCTGGCTCCTTTTAAAGCTTTTTGAAAGTATCAGGTGGACATTAAATTTCTTTTTAAAGAAAAGATCCCAGATTTCTTCTTCTCATCTATCACATGCTACATTTTTAATCATCTGTTTCCTAGCAGCCCCACCTCCAGGATCCTGAATATGAGAAATCGGACACTACCCTTGATTTCCTCTTCTTTACCTTACTCCAGATCAGTCAGTCACCAAGTATGCTTGATTTTTACCTCTGAACATTTCACATATCTGTGACCTTTCACTTTATCTGTGCGGCCACAGAACCAAATCATGCTCAGAACTCTTGCCTGGGTCCAATCAGTAGTTCAATCAAGGACATGTCAATGCATTAGAGGAATGAAGGTCTTAAATTAGCTTATAGTTACCTGGTAGGCCAAGCATCTGCATACCATGATGGAAAGGGCCTAGAACAGAGCCCTGGGTACATTTCTCAGACATTATCATTGCTACATTAAGTGTGAATGATTGGATTATAAAACTACTTCTTCCCTCTCGCAAGAAAATGATCTCCTCGATAACAGAAACCACATTTTATTCCTTTCTGTGTCCTTAGTACTTAGCTGTATAACTAGTACATGATAGATGCTCATTTAATTTTTTTGAATGGGTGAATGAAATCTATCATATTTAAGTGGCCCCTCTTGCCTATTCAAAGGTTTCATTGTTCCCCCTCTGTCCTACATCATCATATTTTCCCTCTCTGTTGATTATCCCCATCAGCAGGCAAATATGTCTTGCTTAATAGGCCCTAACCTGAATTTTAAAAGTCTTTTTACCATACAGTGCCTCAGATACTGCCCCATTTTTTCAGCTCCCTTTATAGCAAAAATCCCTCAAAAGATCTGTCAGTGGTCACTACCTCCCCTTCTGTTCTCTCTTGCACAAGAGATGTTTCTCCTTATCACATACCAAAACTGCTCTAAAAACAGTCTACAATGACTACTTTCATTGCCAATTCTTGGTCCTCATTTAATGTGGCTTATTAGTAGTATTGACTCAACTGATAAGTTCTTCCATTTTGAAATAATTTTCTTCCAATATCCAGTTATCTCTTGCTTTTTCTACTTTGCTAGCCATTTCTCCTCATTCTTTCTTGTTGAGTGTTCCTCATCTTTCCCACCTCTAACATTGGAGTGGTCTAAGGCTCAGTCCTTTGTCTTCTTTTCTCTATCCATGTTCACGCCATAGGTGATCTCATTCAGTGCCATGGCCTATATTCCATCTGTATACTGATGACTCTCAAAATTATATTTTCAGACCAAACTTCTCCTCTGAACTCTGAAATCTATGAAGGATTTTTTTTATATATCTAATTGCCTGCTTGACATGTTTACTTAGATGTCTCACAGAAAATCTCAAAATTAATATGCCAAGAAGTCCATTCTAGGTTCAGCTTTACACACACACACACACACACACACACACACACACACACACACATACACGCACACCCACACATAGATGCTGTGCTTGCTTTTATTTTTAGTCTTTCCTGAAAAAAATATTATCTTTACTTTTCTAGCACTCAAGATAAAAACCTTGGAGTCATCCTTTAATTCACTCTTTTTTTCCTACCTCATGTGTATTCCGTCAGCAATTCCCACTGGCTTTACCTCCAAAATACATCTAGAGTCTGCTGACTTCTCACCATTTGCCCCCCGCTCTAAGCCATCATCACCTCCCATCTGTTATTATTGCAATAGCCTCCTTGCTGGTCTCCCTCCCATCTTGATTTCCTGCAGTCTCTTTTCCACACAGGACCCAAAGTGTTCTTTCTTAAAACATAGATCAGATCTTGTTACTCCTCTGCTCATAATTCTACATGGGTTTCCCATCTCAGAATACAATCTAAAATCCTTAGGATGGCTTCCAAGACCCTGTGTGAATAGGTTCTCTCTTCATTTTCTGATTTCATCACCTAACATTCTTTCCCTGAGCACTCCACTTCAGCCACCCAGGCCTCCTTGCTGGTCCAAATCCAGCGAAACACACTCCCACTCAGGGCCTATGCACTTGCTATCCTTCTTATTGAAATGGTCTTCCACATGTTAGCTCCAGCTGTTACTCAATTTGTCCAAATCTTTCCTCAGATGTCACCATAAGAGGCCTAATGTAGCTCTTCTCCCTTGTCCGGCTTTCTTTGTCTTCATGGTCCATATTACCCTACCTGTATCCCCACACGTATAGTTATTGTTGCTTGTTTAGTGTAGGTCACCTCCTTACCCCTCGCACCTGACTGCAATTACTTTTCATTATTTGTATATGTTTTGTTGTTCTTGTTTTACTGCTTTATTTTATCCCTTACACCTAGAGCAGTCTGGCATAGGACAGTCATTCAATAAATATTTTTGAATGAATGAACAGGTTTCCTTGGAAGAGGACCCATGGATGGAATTTTGTTGCTACTGTAAACTTTTAAATCCCCTACCTTGGCTTTATTAGTACCATGCTTTAAACGACTGAGCTAATAGGCCCAGACCATGTAATAATATTTCTCAGTAAAAAAATAAATAAAAATCTCAGAATGCAGAGTGCCAAGGCTGCTCAGAGGACTCCTGGTTGTTATAGCAACTCTTAAAATCAGGCAAGTTGGCAGGCAGCATGCATTTACAAAAATGTATTTACAGAGCCTCCTAAACATTTTTCTAAGTTGGTTAGACATGCGTTTTGTTTGTTGTCTCATATTAGGAGTTATTCATGTTGCATACACAGTAAGTTAGGGTACCCTGCAGTATACCCTAGAAAGAGATTTTATTAGTTATTCTGAGTACTCACATCTCTGCATCATCTGACTAAAAACTGAATGGAAGATAGGAGAAAACCTACTGATTAAAAATCCTTGAAGATTCATGTAAAAATAAGAAAGTGTCTCAGAGCTGTAACAAACTAAGCAAATGAATAACCCCAATAAACTTTTATGTTTCCTTTCTTAAGGAATTTCCTCCCATTTTCCCTGGAATGGTTTTCCTTTTCCAAAGTCCTCTATTCAACATATTCTCGATGAATATTTTGATGTAATTTCAAATATGGAAGGGAACTTATATTTATTGTATATCTATTAAGTCTCAAGCACTGAGTTTTCTATAGATTATTTTGTGACATTTTCACAATGTTATCTGCATTTCACCTAAGCCTTAATTAAAGAGATAATTTTCTCAGGATCACAGAATTGTAGTAATGGCACTCAAACTCTGGTCTGTCTGACTCTAAAGAGTATATTTCCACTGTTTCACACTGCCTCACAAGTTTTAAAATATTCCAGAAATCATTCCAGTTACCTAGAGAACCTAGGGTGACTTTGCTAGGATAGTCCTAAGACCTCACCAACTTTTGGTCAGGTCTGAAAATGATGTTAAGAACTCCAGGATCAAAGGAACAATGCCCACCACCCACATCAGCTTCTCAATGACCTCGGGAAGCAAATCACCAAGTAAAACTGTTAGTTACCCTTACACTTTGAGGTTCATTGAGTTGAACATGCTTCATTTGTCAGCATCTCCATAAAGGGAATGAAGGGATAATTCTTTTCATTCACTTCTTGCCGGCCCTTAGCAACATGCTCAGTGAGCGGCGCCATCCATCCCGTGGAGTTACTTCCTATAAACTTTCCTCTCAGCTGCCAGGGTACAGCACCGCACGTCCCACTGATCCTGCTTCCATAAAGTCCTTAGGAAATAAAGTGGGTCATGCCGTACACTGAAATTTTCCTCATGACATGTCACTTTTCTCTTTTTCCACGTTATACAAAATGCAAGGCCTTTAATGCAGAAAAAACATTCAAAGCTGTGCCTTCAATACCAATTTTATTTAGTACCTTTGAGACTTATTCCAGGACCTCAATACTTCTTATCCTAGATCATTACATTAACCTTCCAAATAAACTCCTCGCCTTCAGACTTTCCTCTCCAGCATCCACCCTCACACTACCGTGGGTTCACCCTAAAAAGCATAGCTATGATCCTACCAGTCCCCCAATCAAAACACCTATTACTCATTACTTACGAAAAAAAGTCTAAACTTTGAGTTTAAGGCCATCCTGATCGGACAGACTTTTTCAGTTGATATATCAGACCCTTTTATCCAAATTGGTTTAGTCATCCTTCCCTTGATAAGCCTGTACAGGCTTTATGAGCCTGTACATTGCATACAATGTCCAGGGACAACCAGTTCCATTCCTAAGACTTTAATGACCACCAATGTCCAGATAATTCCCAAATCTATAACTTCATACTAGATCTGTCTTCACACCAGATCCATTTTTCCATATGGATGTTCTTACAGGTGCCTCAAACCCATTACTCCTCCAAAATGTGCTTCTTCTCCTGCAGTTTCCATGTCAGTGAATGGCACCACATCTTTTTTTCAGTCATCCAAGCCAGAAACCTGAATGTCAACCTTGTCTGCATTCTCTCCTCATGGCATATTCACACTCTGCTTTTTACTATCTCTGAATCGATATTATTTCTTTTTATCTCAACAAGAATCTTAGGTGAGACCAGGAAACATGTCTTGTTTACCATTAAACCTCTAGGACCTAAATTAAACCTTACACATACAGGTTCTTAAAATTTTGCAGGTAAAAAGAAACGATAAACTCATAAATCCATTTATTGTGTATTTATTATGTCACAGATATTGCTATTTCTAATTATTAGTAAATTAAGAATGTATGAGTGAATGAAATTAAACAAGAAACATTGAAATAACAGCATTTGTATTGCTACATTTAAAAAATTTACTTAGGGAAAAACAAGGCATCTACGTCAGACTTTGACTCACTGTACCTATGTGTCAATTCCAACTTATAAGTAGGTAGGACTGACAATCAGCAGGTGATGCTTAACATTGGAAGGATGCTTTAATAGCTCTATTCTCACCTACAGCAGCCCCCACAGAACAAAAAAAAAAAAAATCAGGAGTTTGGGAGTCTGGTGAAGGAATATTAGCAGTATTCTGATATTAACTCTGTGGTTGGATCCTTAAAACTTGTTAATTTCTTGCGGCTGCTGTAACACATTACCACAAACTGGGGAACTTAAAACAAAAACAATTTATTCACCTAAAGTACTGGAAGTCAGGAGTCTAAAATCATTATCATTCTGCCAAAATCAAGGTGTGGACAGGGCTTCTCTCCCCTTGGAGGCTCTAGAAGAGAATCTGTTCTTATCTCTTCTAGCTTCTGGTTCCTGATGGAATACCTTGATTTGTGGCTGCATCACTCCAACTTCTGCCTCCCTGGCCACATTGCCTCCTACTCTACAAATATCTGTCTGTAAAATATCTTTCTGCCTATACAAGGATACATGATTGTATGTACAGCCCAACCAGATAATCCAGGATAATCCCCTCATCCCAAAATCCTTAATTTAATCACATCTACAACATCCTTTTTCCAAATAAGGTAGTATTTACAGGTTCCAGGGATTAGGACCTGATACCTTTGAGGGTCCTTGTTCAGCCTACTGCAGAAGCTGAAGCTTTATGTAAATGCTGGCTTAAAGTAAATGCCCAGTGAATGAATGGTGGTTGCTGTTATTTTTGTTGTTGTTGCTGCTACTATTGTTATCCTGAGACCAAAAATTTGGATCTAGGTCTTCTGGACAAACCATGAGAATTCCAGGAAATTCTTCAGTCCTGCCAGCCCTTGACTCCTAATTGTAAAAAATAAAAAGTGAATTCCAAATTGAGTATTTGTCCAGAATGTCTGATTTTGTAGTGCTAAAGTTGCCTGTGATCATTTCTAGCTGCTCATTCATTTTCTTCTATCCTTTCTTTGTGTGTATGTGCAGTTACTTTTGATAGTGAACTAGAAATATGCATAGTACTTAATCTAAGCATATGAATAGCAGCTCATCAGCAGTCTGATGGGTGGGTGGGCACACAACAATGAAACACATAATATTATATTTTAATTTTCTAAGTAGAATATTAACTTCATTTCTGAAACCTCTTTATGAAAGTGAAAAGACTTGAGTTAGCTACTGAATTTAGCACTAGGCACTGTATAGTCACTCTTTCAGGGAAGGGTGCTATATAAAGCTGCATAATGAAAAAAATTTACTGCATTAAGATGTTTTCATATGCAGTATAACCAACTTCATTCCTTACTGAGATATGCCAACTTACAGAAGAAAATTCTCAAACTTTTTAGTGTTATAAAGTCATCTAAATCTTTTGCTTCCTTTTTGGACAAGATAACAGAAATTTTATAAGCTAAATCTGACCTAGTATATGTTATATGCATATCATATGCATTCATATTTTCCAGACAACCACTAGATCTGTATTGTATAATAATTACAATAGACACTGTAAAAGATAGCTTTTCCTAGAACTTAATGCTTTTGTATTTGAATCCTAGTACATATCAACTTAGAATTTGGGGTTTTCTCTACAAAGATTAAGTTACATTTTTCTACTTAAATCATGTTTGGCTAGCCTGGTGATGGGTATTAAAGAGGGCACGTTCTGCATGGAGCACTGGGTGTTATATGCAAACAATGAATCATGGAACACTACATCAAAAACTAATGATGTAATATATGGAGATTAACATAACATAAAAAAATCCCTGTGTCTGAATGTTTATTTTATTTTTAAAACTCCACTGTGTAGAAAAAATAAAGATAGGAGTAAAGATAACCAGAAAAAGACAGATTCTAACCAGAAGAAATTCAAAATATCATGGGAGAAATATTTATATGAGTAATAGCAATAGTAGCTAAATTTTAGTGAGCACTTGCACTATTCCATGTACTAAAGGCCTTATTGCACTAATAATATAATCACCACAACTGTTTTACGTAAATACTATTACCTTGGAAAAACTGACTTAGAAAAATTGAGTGACTGGTCCTAATAAGAGTCCATCCCGAGCCAATACTTTGGAGCAGCTATAGTGTCCACAACATAGAAGATACAAACAAGGTGCACCTGGAGCACCAAGGAAGAAGCAATTAATTTTGCTCCTTGAAACCAGGGAATACTCTAAAAAAGAAGTTATTATGATGTATCTTGAGTCTACCAACAGCAACAACAATATTTATTATCTGTGAAATATTATTCTAAGACTTCATACTTATTCAACTCACTCAACCCTTAGGGCAATTCTGTGCAATAGAGACTATTGGTATCCCCATTACAATAATGAGTAAATTGAAGGACAAAGAGATCAAATAACTTATCCAAAGCCTAAAGCTAGGAAATAGTACAGCCAGGATTCCCACCAAGGCAGTTTGGCTTCAGAGCCCTGTTACTATTAGCTTTGGTGCTAAAGAGCTGAACAAATGTTGAATGTTATTTTAAATATTTTGATTTAGTTATTCTATTGTTCAACCATTATCACAGACAAAAATATTTTCCAACATAATTCTTATAAAGGTTATGATGAATCATTTTACCACTCTGATTTTTAATCTCCTAGTCAGTAAAATGAAATGTTATCTACCTGCCATAGAATTATTATGTTGTTTCAATATATGCATAAGTGAATTCTTTACAAATTGCAAAGCATGTGCAAAGTATTACAGAACTATTATCATTCCACTAACTAGGCATGAAGGCAAAAACTTTAGAAATCCAAAAGCGTGTTTAGGGAATTGGAATGCTTAAAACTCAAGAGTCTATGAAGGGGGATGGTTATAAATGGAACTGAAGATCACCTCTTGAAGGATCTCAACTGCCATGCTAAAAAGTTTCTTAATTAGAATATAAGAATAAATCCAAAATTTCTGACCAGAAGAGATGTACATTCTTTTTTTAATTTTTTTTATTTATTTTTATTTATTTATTTGAGAGAGAGAATGAGATAGAGAGAGAGCATGAGAGGGGAGAGGGTCAGAGGGAGAAGCAAACTCCCTGCTGAGCAGGGAGCCCGATGTCGGACTCGATCCCGGGACTCCAGGATCATGACCTGAGCCGAAGGCAGTTGCTTAACCAACTGAGCCACCCAGGCGCCCAAGAGATGTACATTCTTATTTATGTTTGAAAAATAACAGTTCGGGCAATAATTTGGAATCTGAGAGCATGGACAGAGGGAAGTGCAGTCAAGAACCTCCTACAAAAGTCTTGTTGAGAAAGGGTGGGGCTGGAACAAGGCATGGCATTGGATGGAAAGAAAGGAACATGTCCAAGATATTGCAGATGTAAGATACACCTGACTCCATGGTGTGGAGATTGAGGAAAGAGAAGTAAAGATATTCAGAAGCTTTGTCTTGGCAATCGAGTGTGTTTCAGGAAAAGAATATTTATTTAGCCCACTCATTCATTTAACAAATCTTTATCAAGTACCTCCTAATGTTAGCAGTGTTCCAGGTATCAATATTATGTTATACTTTTTCATCCTCACTGACAACTTTTTCACTAATCCATTCTATTAGGAGGTATTTTGAGCTCTGTGTTTTGTGTCAGGTACAAATGAAAACATACTTGGAGAGTGTAAGTAACAACCCAGATTGACATATCACATAGAGTCAGGAGAGTCAGGAGTCTAACTTATTCATCTGCCTCTTTCTACTACACCTCAATTGTATAGGGCAGATACTAGGTTTCATTTAAGACATGGTAAGTTTGGGGGTTTTGTGGGAAGTTGGAAATTTCACCCTCGAGAAAAAAAATCAAGACACAAAATTAGTACTTGATCCTATATTCATGATGGCTTAAGGCTTGTCTGTTTCTAAAATCTTGCATTAAAGGGGGGAATTGAAATATATTCTGGAGATATGTTTTTAAGGGGCCAACTAAGTTGGGAAATAATCTAATGCAGACTCAGGGTTTCATGTAAGGTTTTATTTTACCTCCTTAACCAGGCAGAAAATTATCTGTGGTATCTGTGAGTCCTGTGATGGCGAGAACTATGTCTTCCTTGTTTTTGTATCCCGGCATCTATAACAGGGCTTGATATATAAGGTGCAACCAGCAGATGTTTGGTGAATGAATGAAAGACTGAGTGAAGAAATAAATGAAGGAATAAAGCAAATAGGATGATGTGAAAAGAGCACATGGCTGGGGTGCGAGAATTGATTTCCTTTGATTATATCTGTGACCCCTATTTACTCATTCTTAAAATGGTTGATCATAATACCTGCTGTACCTACCTCCTGGGGTTGTGTGAGAGTCAGATGAGCTAACTTTAACAAGTAAGCATTTGTGGTGCATCTTTTATGTACCAGATAGTACACCAGGAACAGGGACCTTCCAAGAATGAATAATATGATTCCTGCCTTCAAGGAACTCACAATGGGAAAATGAATGCAACTAATAATAATTTTTAAAAAGCAAGGCTATGGTCAGTGGGCAAAGGGAAGGAGAAGCATCTATTTATGTATATTGTATTAGGGAAGCCATAAAAGAGAAGGTTGCCATGGGAGATGTAAAAAGTATGAAGCATCACCCAAATGTAAAATAGTTGTATTTTCAAACTACATGTAGTTGTTATCATACACACATTTTAACTATTTTAATTGAGACATTCCAGGGTCTAACAAGTGCACCTAAGAACATTTTCCTAAGACCCATCAATTCACAACATGGGCATAAGGAAAAGGACGTGATTCCGATGCCAGAAGCCCCAGGTTGAAGTTTTAGCTCTATTGCAGAGTTGCTTTGCTACCTTACACAAGCATATTGCGTGAGCCTCGATTTCCTCTTCTATAAAATGGGGTTAATAATAGCTATTCTGCTTAATGAAAATCAAAGTAGATACACTATATGAAAGCACTTAACAAATTTTAGAATGCCATATAATACAAGATGTCATGTAGGGGAAAATGCTAACCTTTGCAAACTTACTTTTATCACCAATTTAGGGCTGTAATTGCTCAATATTTCCAGTAAATCAATCAAATGCCAATAAATCCTAAATCTATAACTAAACTTATTGTCAAAATTATCCCGAAGCATGATCATCTGATGCTATTGACACAAGACACATGAGATCATATTACTGCCACCATCATCTTGTTACCATGGTAACCATAGCAGGCTGGCAAGAAAGCTCCCTGACAGTTGAATTGGAAAGAACAAGAAAATTCAGCCCACTTCCTGCATTAAATGAATTACAAGTACGTGTAAAGAAAGAAAAGAAAATTGCTAACCCTTAATCAACTGCTTTTATTTTTTTAGACTTCTGAGGAATACAGAGCAAGTAGGGGACCTCACTTTCCCACACACTGGGTTCCAGCAGTTTCATAAGGTTGGAAGGTGGCATTTAGGTACTGGCTATAAAAAAAAAAAAAAACCTTAAAATACACATTAGCTTATATAATAGTCTTCTCTCTCAAGCTTGTGCAATATTAAGCGGCAGCTGAGTCAAGCCTCTTTCATGTCTCTGGATTCAGAGCCAAAATAGAAAGCTATGAGGACACTAGCAAAAGTATCCTTCCAGCCTGAGAAATAGAAATGATACTTTAAAGAAATACCTTTTAATATTATATAAGCCAAATAGTGAAGACCTGGAAAATAAGACTTGCTTGTTCTTTTTTTTTCTTTTGATTTTAAAAAAATTATTATTGAAGTATAGTTGACATGCAACTTACTTTTTCTTTCATTTATAAGTCTTTGATGCCTTTAGAAAATAACATTTTTAATATGCTCAATACACTTAAAACAATGAATTTTATGCAGGTGGAGAGAATATTTCTATATTCAGGTTGTCATTTTAAAATTCAGTGTTGTTCAGTCAACATTTTCCTAGTTCTGGCCATAAGCCAAGTGCTGAGGACATCAGGTGAATATAACACATGATTCTTGTCCTGATCATCTTCTGCGGGCACAAATGTGCAAACAGATATCTTCCGTGCAGTGTGCTGCGGGCAGTGATGGATGGCAGTGTGTGCAGAGTGCTCCTAGAGCACAGAAGAAGGAGATCTCAATTCTAATGGAGAGTCAAAAAAGGCCACCTGGAGAAGGAGATGCCTGAGTCAAATCTAGAAAGAAGCCATAATGTGGTCATTGGTACAGTGAAGTAATGGCAATTTTCATTGTCTTTATCTTTTTTTTCCCCTCTTGAAATATTCGAGTTGCAAAAAGCTGGCCTCCCAAAAAGTAAAAATTCATAATCTACTCAGGTAAAGCTAACATCCTTATTAATGACAAAACTCATATTTCTGGAAGAACATTTTAGTGTTCTCATGTTTCTCAGAAGTGCTATTATTTTTCAAACCAAAAAACAGAGACGCTTCCTTCTTTATATTAACATATAAAAACAAAATGAATTTTTATTCTTTACTTTTAAGCTCGACCCAGTGGCACAAAAGAAATGAGCATTAAAAGGGTAAATGAATAAATGGCCTAGAATGATGATAAATATTTTAGAACTCTTCATAATATAATTCTCCAATCAGTGCTCCCACTTCTGTCTCTACAGCAGAAAATGTCAGTTTTCATCCAAGAAACTCTTGGCACGGTTTCTTGGCTGCCTTTGATATCAGGCAGGATATATTTCTATGATAGAATTTATTCCCAACTGCAGTAGGCTTATCTGATTTTATAGTGGCAATTTTACACCTTCTTAAAAATCCAGTTTGTTTTAACCTGGGCTGATAGCAGCACCACTTAGTGAGAGATAATTGGCCAGTACCCCTGCAGTAAGGAGTTCAAATCTACTCATGAACTCATGCCTCCGCTTTCAGTTTCTCATCCATCTAAAGATACCTGGCCAGGTTTCAGCCTTGCTATCAGAGAACTTTAAAAGCAATGCAAAAAGACCACCTGCATAAACAGTAATGATGTGGACACCTACCCTGGACTCAGGGCTGACTCTCTTTCTTATGTTTACGTTAATGGTTGTAAATCCTGCATGTGACTTCAAGTTCTGCCACTGATTAGTTATTTGGATTTTGGCCAATGAGTTACCTTCTCTGGGCTTAATTTTCCTCACCTTAGAGTAGGGATCATACTACCACACAGCGTGGCTGTGAGGGTTAAATGAGATTAGTGAGTATCAAAGTGTTTCACCACTGTGAGGAGCTTTACATGGTCACGGTCATGTCACTGTACACGGAAGCATCAGTCCACCTGGATGATTTAGTGTGTTGGTTAAGAACATGAAGACAATTGCCTGGACTTAAATGTTAGCTCTGGAACTTCCCAAATGTGTGAATTTGGTCATGCCAATTTACCTCTGTGTGCCTCGACTTTTCCTTTTTAAAAGGGGGATACGTGGATTAAGAAATGAATAAATGGTAAATAGCATTATTAACCTTTACACATATTTTGAATCTTAAAAACATCCCTGCAAAGTAGGCATTATCTCTGCTTCACAAAGGACGAATCTAAGGACAAAGAATCATTTCCTTACAAATAAAGGATCGGATCGGATAAAGAATTCAAGGTCCAGAGAGGAGAGGATAACTTCCCCAGGTACATAGGCAGGAAATCGTGGATTGGCCCTCTGTCTTTGGTGTGCCTATCTCTAAAGTCCGTGGGCTCCTTTACCATGTTCTTTTTTTTTTTTTTTTGACATGATGTAACTTTATTTGGCTAGAAAACAAGTAATAGAAGTGAAGTCAGTGATTAAAATTCCAGTTTTCTTACTTTTGAAAGTTATATTCTTTTTATAAAATGAGGCCTATTTTCTATGACTTTCTACTTTTTTTAATTTAAATTCAATTAGCCAACATATAGTACATCATTAGCTTCAGATATAATGTTCAACAGTTCATCAGTTGCGTATACCACCCAGTGCTCATCACATCACGTGCCCTCCTCAATGCCCATCACCCAGTTGCCCCATCCCCCCCACCGACCTCCCCTTCCACAACTCCCTTACCATATTCTGCTACATCTAGTTCAGGGCACACAAGGAATTCCGTCTATTCAATTTGTTAATTGCACTGCACTAAGCAAGGTAATCTTGAAGCTAGCTAAGCCTGCAATAGGAATTACTTAACTTGAACCAGTTAGCTTTCTTTGTCTTTTTGTAGAAACAGGTGTTCTGAGAGAATAAGATAGAGGCTGGGAAAATTCTGGTGGGTGAAAAAATGTAACATCCAGAGTTTGGGAAAATTCTACAGCCTGGCCAGCCAGGTAGGAGCCCTGAGAGCAGGTATCAAAGTGAGAGAAAGAAGCTAAAGACAGACCACTAGTTCACAGTTTGGCCTTGATTTCTACATACATGATAGGAGGAATTTCTTTTTTTTTTAATTTTTATTGTTATGTTAATCACCATACATTACATCATTAGTTTTTGATGTAGTGTTCCATGATTCATTGTTTGTGTATAACACCCCGTGCTCCATGCAGAACGTGCCCTCTTTAATACCCATCACCAGGCTAACCCATCCCCCCACCCCTCTCCCCTCTAGAACCCTCAGTTTGTTTTTCAGAGTCCATCTTCTCTCCTGGTTCGTCTCCCGCTCCAATTTCCCCCCCTTGATTTTTCCCCTCCTGCTATCTTCTTCTTCTTCTTTTTTTTTTTCTTAACATGTATTGCATTATTTGTTTCAGAAGTACAGATCTGTGATTCAACAGTCTTGCACAAGTCACAGTGCTCACCATAGCACATACCCTCCCCAATGCCAGCCACCCCATCCCTCCCACCCCCGACCACTCCAGCAACCCTCAGTGTGTTTCCTGAGATTAAGAATTCCTCATATCAGTGAGGTCATATGATACATGTCTTTCTCTGATTGACTTATTTCGCTCAGCATAACACCCTCCAGTTCCATCCATGTCGTTGCAAATGGCAAGATCTCATTCCTTTTGATGGCTGCATAATATGACAGGAGGAATCTCTTGCTTGATGATGGGAATGTCCTTTATGAAACCATTTTCTTTCCTTCCTCTTTCCCTATGACTGATCAGTGCCATGTATCTCACACTCTCATCCCTTTTGTCCATTCCATGACTCCAGTTTTTCCCCTATGTTCTCTCAGCTTCTGAAATTCCTTAGATAAGTGCCCACAGAATGTCCTACTAAGAAATGATTCTTTGCTCTTTTCTTCTTTCCCTGTCAAATATTCTTTCAATTCCCCCCTTATTCTTTCCAATGTTTATTTATTTTTATTTATTTATTTATTCATTTATTTATTTAAAGAGAGGGAAGTGGAGGGGAAGAGGGAGAGGGAGAGAGAAATGAAAGTAAACTCTGTGCTGAGTGTGAAGCCTGATGTGAGGCTCGATCTCACAACCCTGAGATCACACCTGAACCAAGAGTCAAAAGCTCAACAACTGCACCACCCAGGTGCCCCCTTTTTGATGTTTTAAACTCAGCTTCCTACTTTTTCTCATCAACGATTCCTCCACTCACCTACTTTCTTACCTGTTCTCTTTTTAGCTCAAATCCTATTGCAATGTTCATACATAAAATTGTGAATTTTATTTTTTTTAAAGATTTTATTTATTTATTTGAGAGAGAGAGAATGAGAGAGAGCACGAGAGGGAAGAGGGTCAGAGGGAGAAGCAGACTCCCTGCTGAGCAGGGAGCCCGATGTGGGACTCGATCCCGGGACTCCAGGATCATGACCTGAGCCGAAGGCAGTCGCTTAACCAACTGAGCCACCCAGGCACCCTAAAATTGTGAATTTTAGAACACAAACAAAACAAAATGAACACTGCTTCCTGTTTCTATTTATAATCTGACTGTCTCTGATTTATTTTATTTTTCCAATATTAGTACCCAACTCAATGACCGTGATCATTCACCATTTTTCTGTATTCTTTTGCATGCACTTTCACTCTTTTGCTCAGAGCCCAATTTCCAAAAGCAATTTTTCCAGATTAGATCATGCTTTCAGACACTCATTTATTCATTCTTCAATGTTTATTGACTATCTACTATATGTTAGTTACTGTGCTAACCACTGGGCATATTAGATAGACTAAGACAGTTTCTATCCCCAAGGCACACAACCTAGTTGGAGAGACAGAAACCTGGACCACTGGCTAAAATGCATTGTGACCAGTGCATGGAAGCTTGCACAAAGTGCATTTTCTGTCATAGTGGGTTATCTTCACAAGCTGAATCTACTGGAGCTATTTCAGAATTGTCATCTATCATGGTAGTGCAATGGAAAAAAAATATTGGACTATAAGTCATAGGATTTATAAATGCTGCTCTTGCAGTTAAGGACTATGCAGTTAATGACCTTGCCGAGCCTCATATCTCATCTATAAGGCAATGAACCAATTCTTTGTTCTCTCTATTCTTCGTGGGAGGCCTGGAAAAAGTGTCAAAGAGTTAGAGATACAGAGATAGAGATATCCTGGATCTTAAAGGATGGATTAAGTTTAATGTCTCTATAGTTAAACAATATATTTTGAAGTCATTGTGTGTTTTCATTTTTCTTCCTCTAGCTTCTGTGATCTAGATATCTGTTGTTTATCTACTCAGACCTCGTTGTGCCTTTCTGGAAGTACTTTCTTGCAGGAATTCATTTTTTTTATTGTCGCCTCAGAGAGGAAGAACTTGATTGCCAGGAAGATGATGGCTAACCTGAAAGTGAGCCTGTGATAGAACTTACTCAAGTGTTCCAGGCTACAAGCCAGGCCTGGCAGGCTCAGTCTTTTTTTTTTTTTTTTTTAACATATAATGTATTATTTGTTTCAGAGGTACATGTCTGTGATTCATGAGTCTTACACAATTCACAGCACTCACCATAGTACATACCCTCCCCAATGTCCATCACCCAGCCGCCCCATCCCTCCCACTCCCCTCCACTCCAGCAATCCTTAGGTTGTTTCCTGAGATTAAGAGTCTCTTATGGTTTGTCTCCCTCTCTGGTTTTGTCTTGTTTCATTTTTTACTTCCTTCCCCTATGATCCTCTGTCTTTCTCTGACTTATTTCGTTTAGCATAATACCCTCTAGTTCCATCCACATTGTTGAAATGGCAAGATTTTATTTTTTGATGGCTGCATAATATTCCATTGTGTGTGTGTGTGTGTGTGTGTGTGTGTGTGTGTGTGTGTGTGTGTGTGTGTATACACACACCACATCTTCTTTATCCATTCATCGGTTGATGGTCATCTAAGCTCTTTCCATTGTTTGGCTATTGTGGACATTGCTGCTATAAACATTGGGGTGCATGTGCGACTTTGGATCACTACATTTGTATCTTTGGGGTAAATACCCAGTAGTGCAATTGCTGTGTCGTAGGGTAGTTCTATTTTCAACTTTCTGAGGAACCTCCATACTGTTTTCCAGAGTGGCTGCACCAGCTTGCATTTCTACCAACAGTGTAGGAGGGTGCCCCTTTCTCTGCATCCTCGCCAACATCTGTCATTTCCTGCCTTGTTAGTTTTAGCCATCTGACTGGTGTGTGGTGGTATCTAATCGAGGTTTTGATTTGTATTTCCCTGATGCCGACTGATGTTGAGCGCTTTTTCATGTGTCTGTTGGCCATTTGGATGTCTTCTTTGGAGAAATGTCTGTTCATGTCTTCTGCCCATTTCTTGATTGGATTAATTGTTCCTTTGGTGTTGAGTTTGATAAGTTCTTCATAGATTTTTGGATACTACCCCTTTATCTGATATGTCATTTTTAAATATCTTCTCCCATTCTGTCGGTTGTCTTTTGGTTTTGTTGACTGTTTCCTTTGCTGCACAAAAACTTTTTATCTTTTTTTTAATTTTTTTATTATGTTATGTTAATCACGATACATTACATCATTAGTTTTTTAAATAATTTTTATTGTTATGTTAATCACCATACATTACATCATTAGTTTTTGATGTAGTGTTCCATGATTCATGGTTGCGTATAACACCCAGTGCTCCATGCAGAACGTGCCCTCTTTAATACCCATCACCAGGCTAACCCATCCTCCCACCCCCCTCCCCTCTAGAACCCTCAGTTTGTTTTTCAGAGTCCATCTTCTCTCCTGGTTCGTCTCCCGCTCCAATTTCCCCCCCTTCATTTCTCCCTTCTTACTATCTTCTTGTTTTTTTTTTAACATATAATGTATTATTTGTTTCAGAGGCATAGGTCTGTGATTCACAGTCTTACACAATTCACAGTGCTCACCATAGCATGTGCTATGGAAAAGCTTTTTATCTTGATGAAGTCCCAATAGTTCATTTTTGCCCTTACTCCCTTGCCTTTGGCAATGTTTCTAGGAAGTAGTTGCCGGGGCTGAGGTCGAAGAGGTTGCTGCCTATATTCTCCTCAAGGATTTTGATGGATTCCTGTCTCACACTTAGGTCTTTCATCCATTTTGAGTCTATTTTTGTGTGTGGTGTAAGGAAATGGTCCAGTTTCATTCTTCTGCATGTGGCTGTCCAATTTTCCCAACACCATTTGTTGAAGAGACTGTCTTTTTTCCACTGGACATTCTTTCCTGCTTTGTCGAAGATTAGTTGACCATAGAGTTGAGGGTCCATTTCTGGGCTCTCTGTTCTGTTCCATTGATCTATGTCTGTTTTTGTGCCAGTAACCATACTGTCTTGATGATGACAGCTTTGTAATAGAGCTTGAAGTCCAGAATTGTGACACCACCAACTTTGCTTTTCTTTTTCAATATTCCTCTGGCTATTTGAGGTCTTTCCTGGTTCCATACAAATTTTAGGATTATTTGTTCCATTTCTTTGAAAAAAGTGGATGGTATTTTGATGGGGATTGCATTAAATGTGTAGATTGTTCTAGGTACCATAGACATCTTCACAATATTTGTTCTTCCAATCCATGAGCATGGAACGTTTTTCCATTTTTTTGTGTCTTCCTCAATTTCTTTCATGAGTATTCTATAGTTTTCTGAGTACAGATTCTTTGCCTCTTTGGTTACATTTATTCCTAGGTATCTTATGATTTTGGGTACAATTGTAAAGGGATCAACTCCTTAATTTCTCTTTCTCTGTCTTGTCGTTGATGTATAGGAATGCCACTGATTTCTGTGCATTGATTTTATATCCTGCCACTTTACTGAATTCCTGTATGAATTCTAGCAGTTTTGGGGTAGAGTCTTTTGGGTTTTCCACATAAAGTATCATATCATCTGCAAAGAGTAAGAGTTTGATTTCTTCTTTGCCGATTCAGGTGCCTTTTATTTCTTTTTGTTATCTGATTGCTGAGACTAGGACTTCTAGTACTATGTTGAACAGCAGTCATTGATAGTGGACATCCCTGCCGTTTTCCTGACCTTAGGGGGAAAGCTCTCAGTTTTTCCCCCTTGAGTATGATATTTGCTGTGGGTTTTTCATAGATGGCTTTTATGATATTGAGGTATGCATCCTCTATCCCTACACTCTGAAGAGTTTTAATCAAGAAAAGATGCTGCACTTTATCAAATGCTTTTTCTGCATCTATTGAGAGGATCATATGGTTCTTGTTCTTTCTTTTATTAATGTATTGTATCACATTGATTGATTTGTGGATGTTGAACCAACCTTGCAGCCCAGGAATAAATCCCACCCGATCATGGTGAAGAATCCTTTTAATGTACTGTTGGATCCTATTGGCTAGTATTTTGGTGAGAATTTTTGCATCCATGTTCATCAGGGATATTGGTCTGTAGTTCTCCTTTTGGTTGGGGTCTTTGTTTGGTTTTGGGATCAAGGTAATGCTGGCCTCATAAAATGAGTTTGGAAGTTTTCCTTCCATTTGGAACAGTTTCAGAAGAATAGGTATTAATTCTTCTTTAAATGTTTGGTAGAATTCCCCTGGGAAGCCATCTGGCCCTGGGCTCTTGTTTTTGGGAGATTTTTGATTACTGCTTCAATTTCCTTACTGGTTATGGGTCTGTTCAGGTTTTCTATTTCTTCCTGGTTCAGTTTTGGTAGTTGATACATCTCTAGGAATGCATCCATTTCTTCCAGATTATTTAATTTGCTGGCATATAGTTGCTCATAATATGTTCTTATAATTGTTTGTATTTCTTTGGTGTTGGTTGTGATCTCTCCTCTTTCATTCATGATTTTATTTATTTGGGTCCTTTCTCTTTTCTTTTTGATAAGTCTGGCCAGGGGTTTATCAATCTTGTTAATTCTTTCAAAGAACCAGCTCCTAGTTTCGTTGATCTGTTCTACTGTTCTTTTGCTTTCTATTTCATTGATTTCTGCTCTGATCTTTATTATTTCTCTTCTCCTGCTGGGTTTAGGCTTTATTGGCTGTTCTTTCTGCAGCTCCTTTAGGTGTAGGGTTAGGTTGTATATTTGAGACCTTTCTTGTTTCTTGAGAAAGGCTTGTATTGCTATCTACTTTCCTCTTAGGACTGCCTTTGCTGTATCCCAAAGATTTTGAACAGTTGTGTTTTCATTTTCATTGGTTTCCATGAATTTTTTTAATTCTTCTTTAATTTCCTGGTTGACCCATTCATTCTTTAGTAAGATGCTCTTAAGCCTCCATGTATTTGAGTTCTTTCCAACTTTCCTCTTGTGACTGAGTTGTAGTTTCAAAGCACTGTGGTCCGAAAATATGCAGGGAATGATCCCAATCTTTTGGTACTGGTTGAGACCTGATTTGTGACCTAGGATGTGATCTATTCTGAAGAATGTTCCATGTGCAATAGAGAAAAATGTGTATTCTGTTGCTTTGGGATGAAATGTTCTAAATATATCTGTGAAGTCCATCTGGTCCAGTGTGTCATTTAAAGCCTTTATTTCCTTGTTGATATTTTACTCAGATGATCTGTCCATTTCAGTGAGGGCGGTGTTAAAGTCCCCTACTATTATTGGATTATTGTTAATGTGTTTCTTTGATTTTGTTATTAATTAGCTTCTCCCCTGTTAGGGGCATAGATATTTAAAATTGTTAGATCTTCTTGTTGGATAGACCCTTTAAGTATGATGTAGTGTCCTTCTTCATCTCTTATTATAATCTTTGGTTTAAAATCTAATTCCTCTGATATAAGGATTGCCACCCGGGCTTTCTTTTGATGTCCATTAGCATGGTAAATGGTTTTCCACCCCCTCACTTTAAATCTGGAGGTGTCTTTGGGTCTAAAATGAGTCTCTTGCAGACAGCATATTGATGGATCTTTTTTTTTATCCATCTGATACCCTGTGTCTTTTGATTGGGGCATTTGGTCCCTTTACATTCAGGGTAACTATTGAAAGATATGAATTTAGTGCCATTGTATTGCCTGTAAGGTGACTGTTACTGTATATTGTCTGTGTTCCTTTTTGGTCTATGTTACTTTTAGGCTCTTTCTTTGCTTAAAGGACCCCTTTCAATATTTCTTGTAGGCCTGGTTTTGTGTTCACAAATTGTTTTAGTTTTTGTTTGTCCTGTAAGCTTTTTATCTCTCCTTCTATTTCCAATGACAGCCTAGCTGGATATAATGTTCTTGGCTGCATATTTTTCTCATTTAGTGCTCTGAATATATCATGCCAGTCCTTTCTGGCCCTGGCACGCTCAGTCTTGGTGCAAGGTTAATCTTATTAGTTACTAGCTTCAACTGAACCCTCTGAGTATAAAGATGATTAACATTGTAAAAGGCATTCTAACATTTTAATTTTTGCTTCATTTATAGGTCTGAAGCAACATGGTCAAGTTTCCTAACTTATTGTTGGGTATTCCCATTGCAGGATTATGCCAGTTTCCCACTCGTATCATTCTTACAGGAAATCATTACTCAAATAGTTAGGGTATAGCTGCTACCCCTCAAAAATAAGAAATGGCTCCCCAGAAACAATGGGATTACCATTCATTGTATTTTCCAACATGTTAATTGATTTTTAATATCCTGAGTTAACTTTTTTACCTAAAGTGTCCATCATTATGAGGTTGCAGAGGTGGAGGGAACACTACAGCAAGAGCAGTTATCTGGATCACCAGATCTTGCTCTAAGAGTTATTCTTAAGATAGGGCCAAGCCAGTCAACTTATCAGTCTTTGCTTTCCACTGAAATAATACAACTGAAAGCTGAATTGAAAAATGCTCTGCAGCATATAAGTTATGATTTTGACTATTATTTTCAAGGAGTCATTAAGTTTTAACAATCCAAACACACCTTTGGAAACCAACAACAACTTTAAAGGCACTTTTACCCAGCCCAACTGCACATACTATTTCTGTTATCTAATTACATGGGCTCAGCACTTTTAAAATATTGTCTGTTAAGACATAATCCAAAATGTGATTTAGAAGCATACGCTGCCTTAGGCCATGTAAATGTAGGAGGATGAGAATCCTCTAACCCTTGTCCCAATCTTGGATTTTAACAATGAACCTGTAACCTGTCAGTGCCTTTCCTAGTTAGCCTTTGGAGCACACAGTGGTATCTAAGCTATGAGTACATTTAATGCATTCCTTTTTAGAGATTCCAGGATGTTTTATCTTCCATTACACTATCATGGTGGCTGACGATGCTAAAAAAGACATAGTGGACTTTGGCTGTGGAGAGACTAGAGTAAAGGGAAATTTCTTTATCTGGGAAATAAGGCTACCAGTAGTAATTGATCCTCTTTAAGTGCCTGTTGGGAAAATAACAAGAAGCATCTGTATTGAAGTAAAGATGTGAGCTCTTGCAGAGACTCCTGGTAATGGATCTGTGAGAGAGAATTCCTCACCCCAAGTCATGGCTTATCTCAGGGGTATGAATATGTTTATACAGAGCTATATTCTTGGAAACCACTCATCTTATTGAGGACCAATTTCAAAGCTGGGTCTTGATCTGAGCCAACCTCTTCAAAATGAGGTCACCACCAATTCTTTCATTCCTAGACATTAAGTTCTATGAGAACAAGACCCATGCCTGATTTTCTTAACACCTCTGTCTCTAGGGCCAAAAATGGGACCAGGCAGTAGAAAGTGAAATTTTATGGTATGACTAAAATAAATGCCCTAGAGCAAAGGATTGTATTGCCTGTGATCTTGAGTTATCTGTAGAACACCAGAACTATACCTCTTAAGGCTTTCTAAAATGGAATCTGGCTTTCTGATTTCTTTGTATTTTGATGTCACATTTGTTTTCTAATGTTTCCTGCCACTAGAGGAACTTACAAACTAAAGATGATAGTGTGTATACCTGAGAAAATGGGCAACCAAGCAGATATTTTGTATGCTCCTGGGGAGCAGTATAGAGAGGTGATCCTTGAGCTGTCTTAGTGTTTTCCCTCCAGAACTCTAATTGTGTAGAGGTCCTCAAAAATATAATAATATCTACTTCAATTTCTACTTACTTAATTTAAGAGCATAAAGAATAAAAATACTTTTTCAGATGGTCTCCCATTACTTTTTTGCATGATGAATCTAGGGCTTTGCATCCAACTATTTAAAGATTCAAATTTCAGAGAGGGAGTTAAACCAGAGACTCTGGACTCTGAAAAACAAACTGAGGATTGCAGAAGGGAGGGGGATGGAGGGGTGGGGTAACCAGATGATAGGCATTAAGGAGGGCACGTGATCCAATGAGTACTGGGTGTTATAAGCAACTAATGAATCATTGAACACTACATCAAAAAATAATCATGTACTACTATATCTTGGCTAATTGAACTTAATTAAAAAAAAGTAGAATCAAAAGTAAATCCTCCCCCCAAAAGATTCAGATTTCAAAGTGTTCAGATTTACAAATAAAACCACACAAAGCCATGTTTATTTAACAAATATCCACTGAGCAGTCACTGTATGCCAGGCACTGTGCTCAAGCTGGGATAAAATAATGAGCAAATCACCAAAAGATGCTCTGCCATTATGGAGCTAACAGGGAGACAAATAAGTTAGTAGATGATGCTACCTTGCAAAAGTATTTAAACTAGTGGAAGCAAATCAATCAAGAAATCCTAGAAGAAGTAATGAAAAGGAACTACTTAAGCAAATAGGTAAAGATAGTAGAGAGAAGGTGAAGAGAGAGAGAAAAGCTTCCAGGCACAGAGAGCAGCATTGCAAGGCCAAGGACAGCCAAGACATCCAATCTTCAGTAAACCCCATGTAATACCATTTAATTCAATATAGCAACTATTTACTTGGTATCCACTATTTGCCTAACCCTCTGCCAAGTACCCTGAAAAGTATAAAAGGTGCATACTAATATGTATCTTTCCCTAGAGGATATATGAGCTCACTGGGTGCTCAAAACTGAAGACCTGAAATATTAAGAGAAAAACACTTGATCATATAGGATAAATTGCCAAAATCAGGCCTAGAGGAAAATACTTGGTGAAGAAGAGATAATAATATGGCCTGGGGCTGATTTTAGAGAAATGTGTTACAGGATATCCAATAAATTATATTCATTATTGCTGTTTGCCATTTAATGTCTTATAAAAAGTAAGATCAACAAATAATTTCTGGGTACTTACTTCACCTTGCTCACTACCTCCTCCCATCAACACACACACACACACACACACACACACACACACTCATACACTCGTATTTAATCTGTAACCAAGTTGCCCTTGTTTGACCTTTATCATCTCTCACCTAAACTATCACAAACCTCCAGTCATAAAATAAAAAGTCATGGGGATGTTAAGGTTCAGCATGGTGACTATAGTTAATAAAACTGTATTGCATATTTGGAAGTTGCTAAGAGAGTAGATCTTAAAAGTTCTCATCACAAGAAAAAAAACTTTTTTGAAACTGTGTATGGTGACTGATGTTAACTAGACTTATGGTGGTTATCATTTTGCAATATATACAATTATCAAATCATTATGTTGTACACCTGAAACTAATATAATGTTATTTGTCAATTTTACCACAAGGTGGGGAATAAAGTTTTTTCGTAGATCTATCGACTTCAAATATTATTTTCAAATTCACCCTCAATCCTGCTGTCAGTAATCTTTTAAAAAACCATATTTAATAATCTTCTCTGCCTAAACACCTTTGAGAGCCGCCAGTTTCCTATAGAGTAAATGCAGTGTCATCAATGTGTCATTCAAGCTCTCTCATTCTCTGGTTCTAGACTGTGTTTCCAGCTTCGTCCTCTTCCTGTTTCACCCTGTTTTCAGACCATGGTCTGCCACAGTGGTCTTCTGCCTGTTTAAAATCCTATTCACACTAAAAGTCTGTTCCTAATATTTATTAGTGTTTATATACATATTAGAATGCCCTACTGGATTTTGCATCCTTAGAGCACAGAGACTGTTTTATCTTTATTAACTCCTAATGGCTAGTAAGTGTCTAATAAGTTTTGGATTAAATTGATGTACTTTAGAAAATATAAATATATATCTGCATATGCACATGTATATCTATCTATCTATCTGTCTATCTATCTATCTATCCTCCAGGAACTTACAATCCATTAATTGTAGCAGGTAGCTATTATTTATGGTATGTTGTCACTGCTAGAACAGTTGCAAAAAAAAAAAAAAAATCACCTGCCCTTCAGGGATTTAATAGCTTAGTAGAAGAATTATATGAATGAGTCAAAGATATTTATAATTATATATAATATATAAATATATAATAATATATAAATATTATATATAATATATAAAACTATTATATATAATATATAAAACTTATACAAAGTTTTATAAAAAGTTTTATAAAAAGGCATCAGGGCAATTGGTTGGTTGATTGATCCCTTTCTTGTTCTAAAAAGTATTTAAAAGAGCTTATAAAAGACATCAAATAACTTAAAAATATATATGTAGGATGAAAGTAAAGCAGAAATATGGGCTATCACATGAGTTGGACCTTGAAAGATCAATAGAATTTGGAATATTGCAAGAAAAAAATTAAGATGAAGGTGAGGACATAAGAAATTGAGAAAGGAGAGATGCTGCAGGCATTCATGATGGATAAGCTCAGACCACTCACAAGAGGGAGTGTTCTTGTAAGACTGAGGGATGTAAAGGTAAGATTGGAGACTTGGAGGATCCTCATCAAGGAATTTTTATAGGAACTTCCAAGAGAAAGAATTGCCATTTGAGTGCAGTCTATCAGTAGTTAAATGATGTGAATCTGTAGAAAATTTGTTCAGCATAGTTGCCTAACTTTTCCCACCAGTTTTGCAGCTCAGCTTGAGGAGTAGAAACAGCCTGAGGATTTGACATGTGTCAATGATGGCAGAAGTACAGGCCTTGTAGGCCTGCAGGGTCCTTGCCACACACACCCCACCCCCCGCAGCACACCCCTCCCTCCAGGTGCAGAGGATGCACTGTCTTACTCAAGGCCTGCCCCGCTCCCTCCATGAGTTTTCCCCCTCCTCTCCTGCATCTCAAACTTTCCCTCTCCATTAGTATTCTCTTCCTTTTGCCCAGAAACTTGCTTAAGTGTCTCCTATTCTTAGGCAAAAAAAGAAAGAAAATAAAGCAACTCTCCCTTGATCTTGCTCCTTTTCCAGCTGTGCTCCAAATTTTCTCCTCCCTTACTTGTTCAACCTTCTCAAAAGAGTAGTCTATATTCACTGTCTCCGCTTTTCTTACTTCACAATCCTCTCAGATCCGGCTTTTGTTCCCACAGTTCTCCCCAAAAGACTCCTCCTGTGATCCCTCATTGGCTGCTCTATATTACTAAATCAAAGGAACTTTTCCACTTCCTTTAGGATCTCTCTGCCATATTTAACAGCTGGTTCACGTCCTCATTTGTGAAACTCTTTACCCTTTTTGTTCCCATGGCAACATACTCTCTTTTTCCTCATTATCTTTGTCTTCTCCTTCCCTCTTTCAGGGTGTCTACCATGGGTGCTTTCATCTGTCTCATAGTTACCACCTAGAGACTCCGGTCACCTCCAGATCTACAACTCAGCCCAAACCTCTCCCCAAACTTCAGCCTCACCTAACTGCCTGCAGACACCTCCACCTGCCAGTTCCATAGCCCCTTCTTCCCCACTCCACCTCCAAAGTCTTTACCTCCTTCTGAAGTCATTTCTCACCTGGGTCCTTAACCATCAGATCTGACAATCATCCTTGCTCCTTCCTTCCATTCACTCTTACATTTAATCAATAATCAAGTCCAACCAGTTTTAACTCCTTAGTATTTCTTTAATTCAAAGCCACCCTTGCTACTACTGCCCTAGTTGAGACCTTCATTGTCTCTTGTATTATTGCTACAAAAGCTTTTTAAACAGGCTCCAGCCTCACATCTCCAGTTTTATCCCTTCAAATCCACACTTCAAATAGCCACTGGTGTATTTTTTCTAAATTGTAAATCCAGTCATCTCATTTCTAGGTATAAAAGCACCCATTCAGGGGTGCCTGGGTGGCTCAGTTGGTTAAGCATCCAACTCTTGGTTTTGGCTCAAGTCATGACCCCATTGGTCATGACACTGAGCCCTGCATGGGGCTCCCCACTCAGGAGGGGCCTGCTTGGATGTTTTCTCCCTCCATCCCTTCACCCACTCATGCTCTCTTTCTCTCTCTCTCTCAAATAAATGAAATATTCAAAAAAATAAAAGAAAAACATTCATTCACAAACTGCCCAGAGCTATAGGATGAAGGCCACTTAGTATCCTAGTTGACAAAGCTAGCTACTTGGTCTTTCCCTGATTAATAGTAAACCACTTGCTGTTTTTCACTCTCACTACACTGTTTGTTGTCTCAGTGCCTTTGTTCATGTTATAACCCATCCATGCAATGCCTTCTCCTCCCTGCCTCTCCCATTTTTCTATATCCTGACTAACGTTTACTAATCACTTAGTAGGAAACAGAGATGTCACCTGCCCCAAAATGTCTTCCTTGATTCGTGCCTATGCCTTCAGAATTATGTATAGCCATAATTATTGCACTTGCTGTCACAAAAAATAATTACTTATTTATGTGCTGTCTTCCTCCCAGCTCCCACCCTCACTGACTGTGTTCCTTTAGGAGAGAGAGCATCTTAATCACTTTTGAATTCTCAATGCCTAACAAAGTATGTGCAGCATGATAAACACTCAGTACGTTATGAAAGGACAGTATAAATAAATGTGAGAATAAGAGAATAAGTGAATGAATGAATGAATGAATGAATAAAAGAGCCCCAGAAGACCAGGCAAATTACAATTATTTTCATAATTTTAAGCCAATCTCTAGAACTACAAACTGAATTTATATCTAGTTAATGGATAGTGAAGCATCATCCTTGGTAAGGTTAAATGACCTCCGTAGTTTCAAAGAGGATGGTCCCCATTTCTCCTTTTCTACCTTCTTAGAAAGATAAAGATAAAGCCACAGATAACTGGATAGAGAGTAAGCTGTTCATGGGTCAGTCCAACCACGCTTCCTAACTTAAGTTACAGATACTCCAGAGCTTACAGATACCTGTGGAGTGATGCAGGGACCAGGTGATTTTGCAGAACTTACACCCTGGGAGCATGTCCAACTACATAGTTTGTGGGATCCAGGGCAAAATGAAAATGTAGGACCCCTCATTAAAAAAGTGGGAGTAAAAGTGCCGTCAAAATTACCTAAAGGCTTTTTCCTTTCTTCCTTGTGTTTTTCCAAGCTTGTTATGGTGTTTTTTAATTTACTATTTATTTAGTATTCTGAGTAAAGAAAAATGAAAATTTTTTCTTATTAGCATGAATTTGGCCATTTGTTTTTATATTGTGAAATGCCAATTTTATTTTTATTTTTTTAAAAGATTTTATTATTTATTTGACAGAGAGAGAACACAAGCAGGGGGAGAGGCAAGCAGAGGGAGAAGGAGAAACAGGCTCCCCGCAGATCAGGGAAAGCCCGATATGGGACTCAATCCCAGGACCCTGGAATCATGACCTGAGCTGAAGGCAGTCGCTTAACCAACTGAGCCACCACCCAGGTGCCTGAAATGCCGATTTTAAACACAAATATCAAAGTATTTAATTTGTATGTAGAATCACCAAAATCACACAACTTTTATTTCATAGCTGTAATCCAAAGGGTGCCTTGAGACACCAAAAGAGACAAATACAAACCAAACTCAGGAAGGTTGAAAGTTGGAAGGAAGGAAGAAGTTTTCCAGGCAAGGGAGTGCTCCCAGGCAGAAGATACTTGCAGGGAGTGCAGACTCTCACAGGCACCTAGGACCCTGCCTCCTAATGCAGACACAAGTACCTCACTGCAGAGCCTGATATCTGCTGAGCCCCACCTTCCAACAGCCCTCTGACCAATGCCCAGCACCTTGAACTGGGCAGGGTCTGGGGAAGTCAAGCTAGGCATCTCCCTTTCCTAGGGGCCCATCATTTGAACCTATGGGAGACAGGGGACCTCCAAGGATTCTTAAATCTCTGTGTCAGGACATGTTTGTTACCTGGATCAAGGGTAGACTTTGGTTGACTGCCCACCAGACATGCCATGGTGCTGCCAGCCAGTGGGGGAATAAGAGACACTATACCCCACGCTGAGGTGCCATAGAGTATGAATGCCTAATTTCAACCCATCCTGTGCCAGGGCCCACAACCCTGCTGGAGGTAGAGAGCAGGGCATCAGCAGTTTTAGGACCAGGTAGAAAGGAGGCCAGGCAGGGCCCAGGGCCAGTGAGCCTAGGAAGCAGTGAAGAGCTTTTCAGTAGAACCCATCACTGAGTCATGATGAGAAACCCCAACACATACTCTATTGTCCTATCAGTCTTCATTTACAAAATTCAAAGCCAAAGAAAAAATGCTGAAGAATTTCAAGACAGCAACCACAGAGCATTAAAACCCCAAGCTCAGGGCCCTTCTGAGCCTGGGGCCCAGTGGGATGCCCAATTAAGTGACTTGCCCATGGCCAAAAAGCTAAGTAAATGGCAGAGCTAGGAATAAAATCTACATTTTTTTCCACCACACATGCTGCCTCTTTCAGAATAGACTATTTCTGGCAAAAACAACATGAAACTAGAAGATTTACAGCTCTATGTTCCTAACAAAAAAAAAAAAAAAAAAGAGAAAAAAAGTAGTTCCTAGCAGGCACGCTTTATTTTTAGCAATATTACTTTATAGTTTATGAAGCAATTCCATAAACATTATGTACCACATCCCTAAAAGGTAGGCGTCATTGGTATCTCCATTTTAAGACGAAGAAAGGAAGCTTACTTGCCTAGAGTCCCTCAGCTCTTAAAAAGCAAAACTGCAATGTGAACCCAGGAGCTCCAAATTTCATCCTCTTTATTAATCTCCAGTTCCTCAGTAGAGATCATGGGAAAGAGAGCTGATGCAGACCACGGGGCTAGTAAGGAGAAACTCCCCGCAGCTGATCTCTGTGAAGCGATTCCATGTAGAAGACACTTGTCTGGAAACTATGGGATGTGGGGGCATCTGGTTATCTGATCCCATCATCCCCCTTTATTGCCACCTCAGTTGTCACAGCAGCGCTACCACTTCCTGTGTGATCTCAGCCAAGTGTCTAGTTATCTCTCAATTTTACTTTTCTCACCTGTAAAATGTGAGTATTAATAATACTATCTATTTCATAGAATTTTTCTGAAGATTAAAGCAGTGTCCAGCCCACAGTCAACACCCAATGAATGTTGCCAGTCATTATTATTATTACTACTGTTATTATTATTAATTCAGTGGGTACACTTGGCTGAACCCAACCAAGTCCGTGTCCTCTCTCATTATTATATAAATGTCTATTAATACTTAACACTCATTTAAAGAGAATAACTTCCCCCATACAAGGAGAACTATTCTTCAAACAACTTGAGTATATGAGTAGATTTACTCCCAGCTAGAACCTCCAGAACAGATGCTGTGTTAAAAAGGAACATCTGGTCCAATTTTATCATTGTTCAGTTGAGAAAATGAAGTCCTAAGGAAGTTAAAAGACTTTTCCAAGTTTACACAGTTAATTAGTGATAAGTCAGGACTCCTAATTCGGTGCTCATTTCCAATGAATGTTGCTTCCGTAAGACTAAACATAACTACGTTGCTATCATTGCCTTGAAATATACCTCTGCTTTGTCATAATGCAGCATGCTTATGAGAAGTATATATTCTTCTTATTTTATTCATTGTAATTGACCCTGATAATCATTATAATGATTATTATACCATAGATAATGGTTTAAATTCATTTGTGCTCCTTGTACACATAAACCAAAACCTATACCAGTATTATTTTCACAGTGTGTTCTCTTTTTCCCTGTCGGAAAGGAAATATTTTTGAGCCATATGGGATCCTAATTCTCTGAATGCTTTTAGATTATCAGATGTCTCAACTGACAGTCCTGGATGAAAATCAAATCATGAGAATTTGCAAAACTGAAAAAAATTAAGAACATTTTGGTGTTATCATGTACCGGAAATTCCATCTTTATCCTTTCTTCAATTAGGAAAAAAAAATCAGACATCCTAAATATTAGAATTTTCAGCTCAAACTTTTCAACCCTTTTGCTACAAACTTACTTGGTGGTCCTTAGACTGGATATTTTTATAAACTTATGGTTCATATTTTTTTACTTAGTATTCATTCTTTCAAGCTTTTATTTTATTCAAAATTTCAGCAAAATCTAGGTAATAGGGAAGATGCAAAGATGCTTAAGTCATGATCATTTCTACCAAGAATTTTGCTATCCAGTGAAGAGTATAGGGCATATAACACCAAGTAGAAAGAAATAAGAGATTCTATGGCCTATTTAGCATCTGCTTTAACTTAGACAAGAGGTGTCCATTTTTAATAATGTTCAAATTAATATGAAGGAATTTATGATGGGTTTGGTACCAGTGAACTTCTCTCTTTAATTAGAAAAATTAGACAAGGGGACATTTAATAATATTCATCATGAGAAAAGGTGTCTCCTTTTCTCGAATATCTTGTTCTTGTTTAGTGAAGAAAATGACAGGAGGAAATGAGGAAAGAGTATCCTTAAGTATAGATGCCATACAGAGAACATGAGTGTTTGTGTGCCTTGCACAAATTTTCCCTTTGTATTCAACCCAAGGCCAAATGATGGAGCAACACAACTCTACAACAGCCCAAAGGACTCTTCTGAGTTGTGATTTCACTCAACGTTCTTTAACCCCTTGGTTGGGTTAGCCTCCTGCCTGTGTAACCCACAGTGACCATTTCCTCATACTTAATTCCAGTGCTGTTTTCTGTCTTAGTCCATGCGGGGTGCTATAACATAATACCATAGACTGCTTGGCTTAAAAACAGTAGCAACTTATTTCTCACAGTTCTGGAGGCTGCAAGTCCAAGATCAAGGCACCAGCAGATTTGGTGACTGATAGGGGCCCACTTCCTAGTTCATAGATGGCCATGTTTTCTCTGTGTCCTCACATGGCAGAAGGAGCAAGGGTGCTCTCTGAAGCCTCTTTTATACAGCACTAATTCCATTCAGGAGGGCTCTATCCTCAAGACGTGACCACCTCCGAAAGGCCCCACTTCCAAATATCATCACATTGGGAAATAGGTTTCAACATATGAATTTGGAGGGGACACAAACATACAGTGAGTTTCCCCAACACCACATTTTTTATATAAAGCAAGCCAAAACAAAGTTTTCATGGGGGAAAAAAATGTTTTCTACTGAAGACATTTCAAGAAAAATGTCTTCAAAACCAAAACTAAAACCAAAATAAATGTGAAGAAAAGTCAAGAATATTCTGGTCAACTGTTTCAATAGGGTAATCACCATTCACTGCCCACCAAAGGCATTCCAAGTTACTAAGGACCTAACCACAAACTTTGACATCTCAAGAGTTCAGGGAAGTCACACACCCAGGCCAACTTAACAAACCCCCCAAATGTTCTCACTATTTCTGCTCTGTTAAGATTATAATGTGCTCAAGTTTTAAGTGTAAAAATTCTTTCCTATAAAAACTCAAATTTATGTAAAAATGTGCTTCCTTTAGAACCACAATGACTATACAATCTCTGGATGCCTGTCATCTTCAATTAGAAGTTAAAAGCCACTCCCAGATTTAAAATCTGTCAACTCCATCAACACTTTGGTAATTTCACATCCAGGAAATGTGAACAGAAACCAAAATCCATAGGAAATAAATTCCTTCAGTAATTATTTCTGTGAGATTTCATAATTTTAAGTCAAAATTAGAACAAACAAATCTATACAAATCAGACACACACACACCCTCCCAATTTTGTTCTGATAACTTTCATTCTTTCTAATATCCTTCTCTATCCCTCTTCGTGGTTATCGCACCCAGGTCTGTCTAAGGTTAATTGTGAATACCCCTTATGACCTCTATTACATGCCATAATCCACATCCTCGTCATTATTTTCGTTAACAGATCAGCACTGGCCAGAGCCACTTGTATGCCAAATATGGAGACAGCTTTAAATTACCTTTCTTATTTAGGAACTAACTCTCCCATAATTCATACTTGCCTGCTTACAGATACCCAATAGGGTTATTTGTTTTTGGTGGTTAACCAACTGTGAACCCATCTCTGTCACTTTATATGAACAAATGACCAAACTCATCGGGGGAAAGTCCACAGCCACTTTCTTATGGACATACAAGGATACCAGGTGAATTTCTCCCTTTTAATCAGAAAAGCAAGTTTTTCCAGAAGTTCCCCAGTGGGCAAATTTTGTCACATGTCCACCCATAGCTTCAAGGGAGGTTGAAACAATTTCTCCAGCCTCCATAGTAGAAGATAGCAGGGGAGAAGGGGATCAGCCTACCAACAATGTCTACAACTTAGAAATAAAAATGCTGAGTCCAAGGAGTATGGATGTTTACATTTTAATAAATATTATTCAATCTCTATCCACAGTTGTATCAATTTAGACACTATATCAAAGACCATTCTGACTTTTATCTTTGCCATCTGGCTTTTCTTTCTGATTCAAACGAAAGATTATATTTAGCTTGGAAATTTGACTCCCCAGTGAGGCCAGTTCCTGTGGTTCTCCAACAGGTCATATTTCATCCCATTTTCCTCAGATTTCAGTGTCTCCAGGCTATCGTTTCAATTCAGGCTGTTGAGTTCAAGTTCCATGTCACCCAATTCCTCCATCCATTCTTCACACCATAGCCAGAGTATAGTAAAAAATATAAGTCAGTTTATGTCCTTCAGTGTTTCCCATTGCACTTAGAATAAAATCAAAGCCCTTATCAGGATCCCCATTAATGTATGCCCTGTCTCCCCTCCAATGTCCTCTTCTCTCTCAGTCACTATATTTAGTCTTATTAGCCTTCTGTCTATTCCTAGAATCTGTCTCTTTTCCCACCTCAGTGCCTTTGTACCTGCTCTTCCTTCTACAATGCCCTTCTAATGACTCTTTCTGTGGTTTGGTTCTCCTTTTAATCCCTCATGTCTCAGTTTACATATCACTTTCTCAGGGAGGCTTTCCTGACCATTCTTTCTAGCATAAATCTCCTTTGTATTTTTTTTTTACCACAGCACTGTATTAATTTTCCTTAAAGCAATTTTTACTAGACATGTGAACCTGGGCAAATTATTAATCTCTGTGTCTTCAAGTCCTTATTTGTAAATAAGGGTAACAACTGTACCAACCTCAGGGTTTTTTGTAAACAATAAAGTAAAGTTCTTAATATTTCTTGGCCTATATAAAACTTTGCTAAATAATAATTATTTGCATTATTTTTTGTTTGGTTATTTTCCTGTTTTCCCCACTAGACTATAAACTCTAAAAGCAGAGGGACCTTGTCTGCTCTGTTCTCAGTGTGTCTCAGGACCCAGCCTAGTACCTGGCACATAGTAAGTGCTCACAAAATATTAGGTGAACAAATATATGTTGAATAAATGAATTAGTGGCAAGTCCTACCTCAGTGGAAGCTCTGATTGTGGATTGGACTCTGCAAACTCATTTTCAGTGTTCAGTAGCCTCTTCTGTAAGCCTTCCAGATTAAACAAATAAAAATATACAATTCTAGGTAAATTGGAATTTCTGTGTTTTATCTGGCAACCCTACTTTCCTCACTACCACCTCCACCCTTAATAAGCAATACTTTCTCTCTCTCATTCTCTCCCTCCCTGCTTTCTCTTCCTCTTTGCTCCTCTCCTCCTACATTTATTTGACTATTTCTGAATATAGTTCAGTATCAGGTAACCTCATCATCCTTAAATCTGTAGATATCCACTCCTTGAGGACAACCATCTCTTTGATGGATTAATGAGCGCCTTTATGACCGGTCTCCCAATTCCCACAGGACTAAATTATCCACCTTCACCGTGACAGGCTCCTTCAGCCAGGATAGCCTTCTCAGGGGACTGCACTGACTCTTTTCTCTGGATTCAGAATATATTAAGTTAGGGACACAAATGTCCTTGATACATTCCCAGGCATTTTCTACCTTATTGGATAATTTTCCAACATCCTGGCCTTGAAAGAGACCTAAAGAAAAGAAATCCAACATGTCCTTTCCCAGTTGACCAGACAGGTAGTTTGACAAGGGCTCTACAGAAGAGCTGAGAAGTGCCAAGTTGATGCCATGCTGTTATTTTCCACCTCCCAGCACAGTCCTGGCTCAGACATGAGAAGTTACTTGGTGCTTTAGCCAGACTCTTGTCACTTATATTAACATGCTCTAGATTGCGCTAAGGCAGTTGGAAGAACTAACTGCTTAACCTTTCAGAAGGTAAATAATTTATTTGAAACAAAATGTGTTGGGAGAAACCATGGCAGTCACTTCCAGTGGTCTGTCAATATATATGAAAGGCTGTGGTGAAAATAGCAACACAGGAGTTACTTCTCAGCAGTGTTACACATCCATTGACTGGAATCTCCATCCAGAAAATGTCCTCTACTGAACATTTGGTTCCTTCACTGTAGCAAAAGAAATATGGGTGTCACAGTCTGAAAGAGTAAAACATTGATCCCAGATCCATTGTATTTTAACTGTGTGAACTAGCTAGATGGTTTCACAGCTCTGGGGCTCAGTTTCCTTGTCTGTGATATGAAGGTATTGCCTCCTAGCTTAGAACCCTGAGGTAAGGTTTCTAAATAAGGTAGACAAAGTACCAGGTACTCAGTGAGTGCTCAGTGGCTGCTAGTTAACATTAATCATTTTAGGCACTTCTTTTCTGCTTCAGAGTATGTGGCTGTGTTGGTTATACTCGGGAGCAGATTGTCTTTGTTTCTCCAGAGAGGAGCTTCCTTTTAGAGCTCTGTATCACCAGTGAGAGACCACTCGCAAGAGGAGCCTGTCGTAAACACAAAGGTGCCATGTTCCTCTTCTGTTAAGGGCAAGGTGTCCAAACTAACCTAACTGCTGCTCATTTTTCTCTTATAAGGCAGTGGAGAATGTTCAGCATATTAGATAGAAGAACAAAACTCAGATACCTGCCAAGATTATGTACGGCCTACCCAAGGAAAAAAAAATTTTTTCAACGTCACAGCTTGTGATTGGAAAAGGACACAAGACAGCTGCTAACTGTTTTCATCTCCACTTTTGGCATGTTCTTCTAATAGCTCTCCTGTCACAGTCTGCAGCACAGTGTGAACTAAAGGAATAAGATTGAGGTGCCCCCCCCCCAGCCCCAGCCCCACCCCCTGCCCAGATTCAGCTATTGGGAAAGACCATTTAAAGAATTTAATATCCGCCCTATCCCTTTGGGAATGGTGTAACCCAGCTAGACACCACGCTTCAAAAGAGAGAGGGAAGTTAAAGCTTTGCGGTTAGTTAGGGACCGTTTAGACAAGAACCCCCCCCCGCCCAGGTCCCTGCCAGCCCTGATTCCATGATTCCGTGAACAGAGAGGACTGGAGCAGAGGAGGGAAGAATAGGTCAGACAGCTTTCCAAATTCTGTTCTATAAAGAAAGATTCACTGTTGCTCAAACGTTGTGAAATCAAACATAAAATATGTTGGAGCACTTGCTTTTCAAATGTGAGTTTCATGCGGCTCTAAAGCAAAATGCAAATGGCTTTAGGTCTTGCCACATTTTTTTGCTGAACATTTTCTCTCCTACACTAACCCCACTGGAGGCAGTATCGGGTAATAGTTAGGCTCCTATTAGCTAAGGGAGTACATTAAGTACCCACCTCAGAGAGCTATGGTGAGATTAAATAAGATAATATGTCTAAGGCATTTAGAACAGTGCCCGATGGGGTGCCTGGGTGGCTCAGTCGGTCAACTGTCTGCCTTCCGCTCAGGTCATAATCTCAGGGTCCTGAGATCGAGCTCCACATGAGGCTCCCCGCTCAGCAGTGAGTCTGCTTTTTCCTCTCTCGGTCTCACTCTCTCTCAAATAAATAAATAAAAATCTTCAAAAAAAAAAAAAAGGTCCTGGCACAGAATAGGAACTCAGTAAGTGTGTAATTTACTTTATGTTTACACCAACTGCAATTGGTATGAAAATTGAAAGAAGACAGTAGGTGTTCATAAGCCTCATATTTTCATATGCATGTATCTGGAAAAAAGTAAAAACATACAAATAAGTTTTGTTCACAACCTCGTTTCTTCTCGTAAGACTGGTGGATTAATATCCTTAAAAATGAATAGGCTTCCTCTTGCATCTGTGAAACTTGACCAAGACAGTACAATTTACTGTATAAATGACTTTGAAATCTTATACATAATTCTAAAATCTACATGAACACACTCAAATGAATTAGAATTATAACTTATGAAATCATCAAAACTTGCTCACTACTTTAACAAATAAATACCTGAATACTTAAATTCCTTTTTCTCTCTCTCTCCATAGCTTCAGAACAGATGTTTCAAAGGGGAAATAGACTTGAAAAGTAAGAGGGAAAAACTGGTAGTATAAAACTCATTATAATCATGTGAGCTATAAATACTAATCTTAAAAAAATAATTCTAAGATATAGATTACTTATTAAAATATATACTCTATGTATATAAGATGCTCTCTAACTTATTGCTCAATAATGTGACATTTATTTGAATCAATGATCCAAATGGTCTAAAGAATCTAAGAAACTCTTCATAAGCTAAGAATGTGAAAATCTAATCAAGTTGTGAACAAGAAATTCCATTGCAATAGACAGAATATTTTCAAATGGAGGGCTAAGATAGAGAGGTAAAAAAAATACTGTTTTCTTCCACTGTCATTTCATTCATGTAATAAAGGGAATTAAAATTGGAAGAAACACACACACACAAAATTTTTTTTAATTTTAAAAAATAAAATTAGAAAAAGCACATCATCCATTATCTGATTACTTATGGTAACCCATGTTTCCATCTGATAAACAAAATAAAGCTTTCCAACATTGATAGGGAAATTATAAATCTGGGACTTATCCCAATAGTTACCATCCTAATCATGCAGAAAAGACACATTTGGCTTACTTGTAGGTTGATATCAAATTGACTCAAAGAAGCTAAGAGGTACATTATTCCAAGAATTTTATATATAGTTTTATGCCACCACATCATTTATGCTGTAAAAATATTAAAATAGACTAAAATATGTGTTTCTCCATGTGTGAGTTTGCAAGATTTTGCTATCATTCTATTATACAAATATTCTATTTTAAATATTCCAGGCCACACAAATTGTGGAGAAGAATCTAGTTTGGCTAATTATAGAGCAAAAGAAATTTTCTCCAAATTGACAGAATCCTCTCCATTTTTTCAGTCTTGAACTGGAGAGAGAGAATAAGTAACATCCAACTTAAGCTTATATTAAAAAGAAACAAATTCCCTATGGTCCTTAAACATGTTTCCCTAGCATCTGTAGAGATTTATTATATATAATATGCAACATGAAGGAAAGTTTGCTAAATGAATATGCTATGGAATTGAGGTTATAAAAATAAGAGGACTTTTCAAGCTGGAGTTCTGAGAGACAGAAGTGATCAGTTTAGATATATTTGAGAGATGATTTCAATAAATAGCTGTTATATTTCTCATGGAGCATTAAGTACAAAACACTACTTTTTATTCTATTTGGTCACCTTGTTAGTATATCACAGCTGAAAAAAAATCCAATAATATAAAATATTCTCCCCAGGGTCAGAGAAACTTCAGTTTTCAGCTCTCAGAGCATAAAATCTGTTATTTTTCCTCATTCCATGATATAAGAAAGCAACAAAGACCCCCTGGATTAGATATTTCTTGTCAGTAAAAGAACAGCTCTTCTAAAAATACTGTCTTGGGCCTTTGATCCTTCCAGTAAGTCATTAACTAAGCAACTTTATCTACTGATTATTATTCCCTAAGTGCCTTGTGCAATGTGCCTGGTAGTGTGCTAAGAAAATAAAAAATTTGATTTGTCATTTTGATAGCATAGATTTCTAGTCCCATAAGAAACACTAATGAAAATAGAACTACTACTAATTTGTTTTAATAACTGAAAAATTCGAAGAAAATTTGCTAAACATCTTCAATTTTATGTTCATGAACTTTGACTGAGAAGCACATCAATTATATCCTAAGGATGACCCATGAGTATTTCTGACTCCCTGTTCTGATTCCCTATCAGTCCCCATTTTTTTTTCTCCTATCTGTGTGATTCAACTACAGTTTCAATGTCTTTAATTGTGGAGAAGTGCTGTCTAATAGAATTTTCTTTGATGACGGAAATATTCTCTATTTGTGCTGTCCAGTAGTGTAGCCACCAGCCACACGTGGCCAATGGATTTTTTGAAATCCAGTTTGAAAAGAATCAACTAGATATGGCAACTGAGAAGTCTTTCTCAACATTTGCCAGAGAAACTCTATGGAGTTAGTCGGGGTAAAAGCATATTGCAGTGGGTTGAGGAGTAAATGGGAGATGAGGAAGTAGAGGCAGTATGCATACTGGGGATGAGGAGGTAGAGAGTGAGTGCAGTGTAGTAGTTGATTAAGCAGTAAGACACACATAATGGAGCTCTACTCCAAAAATCTTTGATCTGGCAGTCATGTGAATGGAGGAGGGAGAAAGCTAGAGTTTACATTCAGCTGTTATTGGGGGCGGGGGGAAGGATAAGCTGAGATTTTCTAACATTTAGCGAAAGCAAGTCATAACATGAGAATAAATTTCAACTCCCCAGGAAGAATGGAAATGTTTATTGTCTTTGATGGCACATCTGTTACCCAAGTGCAAATGAAATGGTTAGTTGTAAGATTTGAAATATTTAATTTTTCTCTGAAAAGCTGTAAGAATCCACGATATTACAGAATGAAGGTATTTTGTCGTTTCTTTTAATAATAAATGTTATAAGTTCCTACCTAATACTGAGATTAATTTGTTCCAAAAAAGTGCATTCTTGTATTTCTCTATAATTACAGTTGACCCTTGAACAATGCAGAGGTTTAGGGTGCTGACCACCCCCTCACCCCAGTTGCCCCATGCAGCCAAACATCTGCACATAACTTTTACCTCTCCCAAAATTTAACTACTAATAGCCTACTGTTAACAGGAAGCCTTACTAATACATAAACAGTCGATTAACACATATTTGGCATGTTATGAATATGATATACTGTATTCTTACAATAAAGTAAAATAGAGAAAAGAGAATGTTATTAAGAAAGTCATAAGGAAGAGAAAATAGATTTGCAGTACTATACTGTATTTATTGGAAAAAAAATCAAGGTTTAAGTGGACCCACACAGTTCAAACCCATGTTGTTCAAAGGTCAACCATACTTCTTAAAGCTAACTTTAGGTTGCAAGTTCTGAAATACTAAAATGTAGTTGCAATGTAAATGTAACTTCAAATTATACAATCTATATTTACATATAAGGATACTAATCAAAAGTTAGAAATGACTGAAATCATAGCATTTTAGAACTTGAGTATTCATTGAACTGCATTTTACGAGTGAGGACCATGAGACCTAGAAATAATATATGACTTAGCTAAGTTTACCCAAACAAGATTCGGACCCAGATCTTTAGACTCCAAGCCTGGTGGTGTTTCAAAAAAAGACTGGCTAGATGATGCACCAGGATATTTTTGGTGTCTCTATATATTGCAATAAGAGAGAAAATAGAAAATCTCTAACAGCATGCCTCATTGGGGACAGTGAATCCTTTTCTTTACATTTCCACAATTAGTACCATTTCCCCTTGGGCACATTCTCACCATTTGCACTGTGCTTCCCAAATTTTCACTCATTTTTCAAAAGTGTTTGGTAATTATTCCATATGCTAGGAAATTTGACCCAAAGAGAAGATGTCTAACTTCCCTACAATTTTTCAAAAAGGTTCCTCCTACTGAAGGTAAGAGAAAGATGGTATATTGGTAGTTTAGAGGAAAAATAGTGGTTTTAAGGATTTAATCCTTCATATCATTTCAGTATTCAAATACTGAAATCAAATTTTCAGGATTACCTGTAGATAGTAGGTATCTATAATTACTGAAGCAGAAGACACACTGACAGAAGACAAACACAGACACACCAAAGAATGTGTGTGAGCTAATGTTGTGGGCTGCTAATTTAGCCCATGGAAAAGCTGGTAATGGTCTAACACATAGATGGACAAAGTTTTTTGTTTCTTGTTTTTTTTTTCTGTTTTTGTTTTTTAAGATCCTTTTAACTCCTTTTGGAAACACTTTAAAGACTAAAAATCAAATACAGAATGGTATCATATATCCTACTCAGGACATACTGGTCCATTTCTGGAAATAATAATGCTTTCTCAAAATGAAGCCGTTTATATTCTTAGCCATGCTCTATTGTGTGCACAGAGTAATTTCTTGAGAGCAATGTTTCCTGTGGCATTTTGCCAAGACTGCCTTTATTTGTTTTTCATTAGGCTTTTCATTATCATGCTGCTATATACCTGGATCGTTCTGCCTCCTCTGAGAAGGCCAGGGTAGCTTAAGCATAGGAATGATATCATGAGTAGGTGGAATGTTTTTGCCCAGTGAATGCCCATTTTAAATCTCAAGCTATGGTACCATTCTTATGGCTTTAATCTTTCTAAGAACAATCAATTATCCATTTATAATGTAGTCTGATATTAAATTGTTTATATTCATCTATTCTGTCCCTGTACAGGGAAAGATATTGGTCTCACTTTGTATCATATAGACAGGCCCATCCTCCTTTATTACCTCAGGAAAAGACATCGTGATTCACCACCATTGTCCAAGCCTGGAACTATTATGTGTTCTGCATTTCTCCATCATTACATGCATTCAGTCACTGAGTCAAACTCCTTGATAGTTTCAAACCCACCCATATCTTTCTATTTCCCATGACCACCACTACCTCAGTCTAAGCCCACATTGTCTCTAGAACAACTGTGGTAGCTCCTAATGGTCTCCATGCTCCCAGGATTGCCCTTTCAAATTCATTCTCTTTTGCTTTAAATATCTGTCAGTACCCATTGCTCTCCATAAATATGTGTTCTGTAATTTCTACTCATAGTGTTTTTGTTACACATTAATAAGACAGTTTGATTTGTCCAGAAAAGGAGTGATCTGAATTCTGAACTTCTCTATAGACCCCTCAATTTAAACACTAGCTTACAAGCTACAAAAGACTAAAATTTAGGGACAAAATAAACAATCTATAAATTTTTGTATTAGAATATTAATCAGAGGCCTAAAAAAATCATTGAAATCAAAGAATTTCAGGACTAGACTAGTCCTTGGAGATCGTGTGGCTCAACTTTGTGATGCTATAGGTAAGGAAACTGAGGCCCAGCCACTAAATTGATCTAAAACTTAACTAAATTGATCTTTGTAAATTTAGAATCTCATATGTAACTCCTGTTTTTACCATCTATCCATGGCTCCCCGTTATGGTCAGGATGAAGCCTGAATTCCTCAGCCTGGCATACAATGTGCATATAGTCTGTCTTCGGCTTAGCTTGCCAGCCTTACCTTTTGTTCCTCTCTCCAACTCATCCAAGAACCCAGTGCTTCCTAATATGCTATGTTCTTTCTCACCCACAGGACGCTGTACATAATTTTTCTTGTGTCCTTCCTCTGTTGAGTGCTAAGTCCGAACCATGCTTCAGATATCTGATCAGACATCATCTCCGCTGAAAACACCCCCCAGATTCCCTTGGGGTTCCCAAGCATGTGTCACCATCATAGCACATTCACAGCATTCTACCTGCCTTTGAAAATCTGTTTCCATCCCTGGACTAGAAAGAATAAAGACAGTTGTGGGCAGGGACCTGCAAATTATTCATTGTTGTATCCCCATATCTTGATCAGATGTCTGGCATTCAATATTTTAAGATTAATTATTAATTCCCAATTTTAACTAGCCTAGTATATTTCAATTTTTTAATCAGTCCTCCTCTCACAATCTGTTTTCAGGGGAAGAAAAAACTGATTCATTCATGTCAACATATAGGTAGATCACTGAAGATCCTAAAGGGCAACTCTTCTCAAAAGCATTCACATTTTTAGGGAAACAGAGTTTTAGGTCACAGAAATGAATCCCCAATGCAGATAACCCAACCATAAATATTGAGCCATAAGAGCATTTCTGAGAGGAAGGAAGCTTTCCCAGCACCTTCACCTCAGTCACATAGGTGACCTCCTACTTGCCCTCACCCTCATAGAAGAATGACTCTGTTTTCGTTTGTAAAAATCAGCTCACTTGTTGGTTATTTTTCTCTGCATTAAATAAATCATTATTTACCCATAGTAAAAATACCTAATTTAACTTGTAACATTTCTGGGTTTGTTTCAGGGAAGCAATGTTATGGAAGATCAGGATTTGTTGGAAATTGGAATCCTTAATTCTGGGCACAGACAAAGAATTCTACAGGCAATCCAGCTTCTTCCAAAGGTAAGCAATGCTTTTTTAGCCTGGCCCTATATACAGCAGTCTTCAGACCAGATGTGAAAGGGCTGTTAGTACTTAGGACACCATCTCTACATATTGATTAAACTCCCCAAAGCAGTTCTTCTTAGGTCCAGTGAAATGTTCAGACTCACAAGACTACTGTGGGCCAAACTTGGCTTTAGGTGGATGAGAAGGATGTCATACAGGAAACACCACTGACCAGCAGGGCGCCTTCAGGGGTTCTCTTCAGTGCGAGTCCTTATATTGGTACAAACATCAGTCCACGTCCCTCAGGTGACAGCTCAGGTATAAGAAGACAAGATCAATATTGGGTGGGTGTGGGAATGTTCCTGAATTAAAAGCCTCATGCCCCATGAGAGGCATTATCTCTTGTACAACTCCACAGACTTAGCCTTCAGGGGCAAGGAATCTGCCTAATTACAAGAGTCATCACTCAAGGAAGACCAAAGTATCACATCCCCATCAGGTATTTATAGTTAATGTATAAATCCTCCCAGTCTAGATGCAGTTTGCCAACCAACATGTCCTTTTAACTGTAAGCACTATGTTACCTAGCAACAGAGTTGACCTTCTGTTTCCAGATAAGGTTTCATAGGAGCCTAAAGCAAGAGGTAGGATCTGAGTACTGATCTTCAAGATAATGTAGGACTTTAAATGATAAGGAAAAGGAAAGCATTTCACGGATCAGCAGAAATCATATAAATATAAATATAAATTGCCAAAAGTATTAGGGGAATAGTGATACTGTGTGATTTAAAATGCAATGGGATTTACCTAACAATGTGAATGTCCTTAATCATTGCCATTAAATTGTACACTTAAAAATGGTTAAGGTGGTAAATTTTATGTTTTTTTATTTCACCACAGTTTTTTAAATAATTTAAAAAAAAAAATCCAGTGTGATTAAACAATTAGAGAGTGGAGAGTATAGTCAGAGATAAAGCAGAAAAAGTAGGTTGGGTCAGTCTATGTCAGGCTAAGGAATTTGAAATTTGTTCTGTAGGCTCTGGGGAACAGACATGACTGGACTGCTTTAGGCCAGTCAATTTTGGAGGCAGTATACAATAGGCGAGAAGGAGGGAAAGTTGAAGTAGGGTCAACCAGCTGGGAAAAGATTCAGGGGGCAAGACTGGAAGCAGATGAACAGTTAGACTTGCACCTAAATGTATGAACTTACCATATATTTTGTATTCTCCTCTGCTCTTTTCCTTTCTAATGAGGCTATAATTTCTCCTTAGAACAAGAAAGATAAATATTAACCACTGTTTCTAAGGAAGTGATCTGATGAAATTTGCCAACTGACAGTGAACTGGGTGTCTACTAATAGAAGCTTAACACTTTTGCAAATTCAAGGAGAGTTACGCATACAAAGGAGTTTGATCATACAGTTTTCTACAGTAAAAGGAAAACAATAAAGTGGCCTTAGAACTAATTCAGAAGTAATTCTTATAAGCCTATTGTTCACCTCACTACTTTTGTATCTTAAAATATTACTTCCTCAGCAAGTTTGCTCCTCATTCTCTGCAAGGACTTCTACACTGCTGTACCACCAACACTGAGCTCAGTGTGCAGCCCGTGGTAGGCACTCAATAAATCAATAAGTGACTACCCTCTTGTCACAAGCCTGCCTGTCAAGTTCAGCTCAAATAGTTCCATATCACTTCCTTTATAAAACTTCCCCTAAATGGAACCACTTCTCTCACCTTGGTGATTATCACCCTAGTCCAAACCAACCACCATTAACTGGACTGCCACAACAGGTTCTATCTGTCATCTCTAGGTTAGACTACTGGAGTCAATTTCTCATTGGTTCTCTCTAGCTTGGATAATTCATAGATACCTAATCTCTGTCCTGGTTACCTTTCTTACCACTCTACATTTGAATTTCCACACAGCATCCAGAATAGTCCTTCTCAAATGTAAATCAGATCACGCACACTCTGTTCAAAATCTCCAATGGAGGGTACCTGGGTGGCTCAGATGGTTGGGCATCTGCCTTCGGTTCAGGTCATGATCCCGGGGTCCTGGAATTGAGGCCCGCATTCGGGGTCCCTGCTCAGCGGGGAGCCTGCTTCTCCCTCTGCCTCTCTCTATCTCTCATGAATAAATAAATAAATAATCTTAAAGAAAATAAAAATAAAATAAAATCTCCAATGGATTCCCTTCTCACTTAGAATAAAATCTTTATCACAGCCTACAGAAGTCAATAGGCTCTGGCCCCTTCCCACCTTCATGGCCTCATCTCTCACTCTCCCATTTTCCTCAACTCTAGTTATATGGTTTCTTTTTGTTCCAGAATATACCAAGCTCATTTTTGCCTCAAGGGCTTTCCATACTGGTCTCTTTGCCTAGAAAGACTTTTATTCAAATTTTCATACCCTTGTTCCTATACATCATCAAATCTCTACTCAGCTGCTGTCTCCTCACTGAGGCCTTCGTGACCTCAATGTCACACTCACATACTATCACTGTCCTTCATATTACCCCACTTTAGTTTCTCCGTGGCACTTATGGCTACCTGAAGTTATATTATTTATGTGTTTGTTTTTTCCTTATTTTTCACCTCTCCCCCAAGATGGAGGGTCCATAAGCTCAGGGACCTTGACTATCTTGTTCCTTCCTATATACCCAGCCCCTACAGCAGTGCTAGTCATATCATAGGTGGTCAAAAATGTTTGTAGAAGGCAGTAATACACTGCTGTCTCTTTCCTCTGAGATTTGATAGCTCTGCCTGTTCTGAAGGTACTAATAATACTCTACCACTTCCGCCTTAGAAACATCCTGAAGGCAGAGACAGTATCACATCCATCCTTGAATTTCCCAGTGTGCTTAGCTCAATACATGTGCATTTAAAGAATAAAAGAATGAGCGACTGAATGAATATTTTCCTCTCGTTATTCAAATATACATTTTTTCAAATCAAAGAGTGCCTCAATCTTAAGATAGATCCGTAATTGTGTATATGCCATTTGATAATGAGAACAAAAGAACCTGAACTCGGAATTATTTGGAGAACAAATGGAGTGTTTATTTTTAAGACAGAATATCATTCCCATTAGAGAAAACAATATAACAGAAACAATACAAAATTAAGCTTTTATCAAGAGGCTGATGCGAAAGTGCTTACTATGCACCCAAATGAGTAGAGAATATGTAAAAACATCCAAACACGTGTTCAGCAGCACAAACAGAATGTTATAATGCTACAAATTGATGCTTTGCCTTCTTAGGTAATGAGCCCAATCTTCAGATGGTTAATAGTGTAATTTTACTGCCAGCACATTCATTTGCATTCACTCTAACTTTGCACTGCTGCAAAAGGGACACTGTGTCTCTTTGTTTTGTTTATGCAATTTTAGTCTTCAGAATATCTGTGTTCTTCATCTGTCATGAAAAATATTCCATGATTGCTACCTGAAATCCTTTAATTAACATACTGTGTTTTGGAATCCCTGAGATTGTTCCTAAACAGAGAAAAGGTGGTTTGCTAAATGCAATCTTGATCTGTTAGCACACTTCAAGGCATGTTTTTCATGCTTTATTTGTATTTGTTGTTTCAAGTTTCAAAGACAAAAGTTTATTCCTTTGGTAAGAATAGTTTTTCTGTAATATGCCCTTTATAATATTGAAATATTCACCAATGCAAAGGTCTGCATGTTCTCAAGTACATTTGATACATCAAACTCATGGAAGGTATTCTAAGCATAGACATAGTTAGAACAGTAAGCACATTAATTCCTCTCTTCCACTCATAATTTCCCTCTGTCTTTTGTAATGCTTGACCTTTAGTAGCAAAGCTCAATTATTCATTTTCACCTGGTGTCCACTTTCCTCACCAACCCCAGCTCAGTCTTTTCTTAGGTCTAAAAGTTTCCCAGAACTTCTGAAGATCAAATTTCACCCTTTTCTCTTTTTAAGAAAGGAAACATACCAAAAGTTTCATGAGAAGGTGGCTTGTTTTTACTCCCCTAGAAACTGTTAGCATCTTGGACTTTTTCTGTCCCCTAGACTTGGGGAAATAATCTGATTACTTGTTTGCAACACATAATTTACCTTTTTCCAGGTAAGAATTCCATATGACCAAGTATTTGGATAATCCTCTAAAATCCTTTTAAAAAGGCATAATGTCTTTTGTCTTTTGACAATATAACACTTGGAAGTCAGAAATTCAGAGCATCTTCATTTTAAAGGTTTGCAAGACTTGTGTCAAAGCCCCTGTGTCTTCTCTATTAATGTCTCTCACCCTGAAGATATTTTGGCACACCAGCAAATTTTACGTCACATGCTCACTTCTTTTTCAACATTTTCTTTCCAAATGATTTTATGTTTTTTTATCTTTGGAATTTTTGAGTAGTGGTTTATACTCACTATCCCCTTTACTGTGCTCCTACCGATCCTTCAACCTACTTGGGTCTAACTAGTTCCTGTGTTATACCACCCCACACAACCAGTGCTAAGGTTATCAGTAACTGGGAGGGAAGAAAGTCCATATGCCCCTTTCCACCTTCATCCCACTTCAGCTTTAGTAGGTTCCTACACTCATGTCAACTGTCAGTATTGTCTTATTTTGTCCTCCTCCCTCCTCATTACCTGGCTATCTTCCTACCTCTCTGATGCTCTCTCTCCTCCCCTGCTCATTTTCCTCAGTTAAATGTTGGAGTTCTCCAAAACTCAAACTCAACAACATTTGATGTCTAGTAAGTGTTGTTATCACAGGACTCTTGATCATAGTACAGTTTCTGGTGTTCATAGTTTTGCTCATCATTGCTAGCCTACTTCTACTTTACTGCATAATGAACATTTACATTTCAGCTGCTCATCATTTCTAAGTTCAATTCAATTTAACCAGTATTTGTTGGGCTACATACTTTCAATTATTCTTTTCACTGAATGACACTGAATACCTCTGGTTGGATTAAATCATCCCCTTTCCTATCTTCAGTTTGAGATTTTTGTAAAACAAAAAACAAACAAAACAAAACAGAGTTATCTGTTATTCCCATAGAAAAACAAGATTCTGTGTTAGCTACCTATTGTTACATAAGAAATTACCCTAAACCTTAGTGGCATATAAAAACAACATTTGTTATCTCATAGTTTCTGTGGGACAAGAATCCAGGAGGAGCTTAGCTGGGTCCTTGGTTCTGGGTCTCTGGCAGGGCTACAGTCATCTCAAGACCCAAGTGGAAAGAACCCACTGCCTCGCTCACTCACGTGGTTGTTTGTAGGAAGGATTCTGTTCCTCAGGGGTTTTTGGACTGAGGCCTCAGTGCTTCATAAGCTGTTGGCTGAAGGCTTTCTTTAATTCCTTGTCATGTGGGCCTCACCATAAAGTATCTCACAACAGGCATCTGGCTTCAACAGCACAGCAAGTGAGAGGACAAGAAAGGGCTAGGGAGATGGAAGTCACAGTCTTTGGTAACATGCCCTCCTTTTGCCATATTCTATTCATGAGAATCAAGTCACTAGATTAAGATCACACATAAGAGGAGGTGTTTACAGATGCAGTAAATAGCTGGAGGTGGGATCACTGGGGGATCACCTCAGAAGTCTGCTCACTGCAAATACACTTTATAATGGTCCACTTTAGAGTCTAGTTTCTAGGTCCACATTTGTGATTAAAGTGGAATAACCTATCAGCAATAACAACAAAAAGGGCTTTTTTTATTTCAATGGGCCATCTTCATGGGACTATGATATTCACAATTAAATGACTTAGAAGCCACATTTGCAATCGCCACTCAAAAAAGAGGTACATGTCTCTGGTCTGAAGAGTTAGGTATGAAATAGCATGATATGATACAATGATACACAAATTAGAGACCCCCAGAGATGTGCCAGTTACACATAAAGACTTCATGATCTAAACGCCACTGATGTAAGTGATACACACAAATCAGCAATCCCATAAAACATTATGGGATTATAAATTTTTAAAACATATTCAGAACAAATAGACAAAAGCAACAGTTGACCAAAAAAAAAAGTTTGTGAGCAGGGATGTAGAGAGAAACTGACAGGGATTGAGAACTCAAATACTACTAAAGACAAGACAATATGGAGTGGTAGAAACTGGCAAACTGGAGAATACAAACCCTGTCCCTCCAAAAATACTAGTTTTGTTTCCAAACACTTTATTAATGAATCAAATCACAGAGGACCAGAGTTAGTTATAGCTATTACAATGGGATCATGGATTATTTCAGAGCCCTAAAGGAGTACTATGGAAGTGCCATTATCCCAGTTTGGCTTCCTGTCTAAAACCATGCTCTTAAAGATGCTAGTTCTTGCAAGTTCCTTAAAATTCAGATGTGTGTTAATTCTAGTCTTGATGGTTGATGAAGATGCATATAAGCTTTAGGGAAAAAGCGTTTAACCAATGTAATTTCTTTAAAGTCTAGAAAGGAAGGTTCAGTCTTACTTCCCTATCACTTAGAAAAATGATAGAAGCTCATTCCTGTTTCTTCCTCTATTTTTCAGAAGGGCAATGACAAAATGTAGGCTTCAGGCACAGAAGCTCTCAAGATACATTTGACAGGGTAACTCTTCATTCCCCCGTGCCATCATTCACTCTCCATCTACCCTCATTCTTTTACTTACATTTCTTTGTTTTTGCCAGCTGATGTCTTAAACTTTGTGCCACCCAATGTTGGCCCTACCACCCTATGAACATCCAGTTAAAGACAGACTCTTAAACAAAATCCCACACACATACATGCACCATTAGCATTAGGGGCCTTATCTTAAAGTTAATAGACAATTGGACCCACAGTCTAACCCAAAGCATAGGGTATTCTATTTCCTTCAGGTCTAGTCCTTGGTGAGACAAACTGTGGTGTCTGAGAGTCCTTTCAAGTTCCATTCAGTCCTGCAAGTGTTTTATGATTCTGTGACAAGCAGATATGCTCCCTTAGATCAGTCAGGTCAGTGTAAAAGCTTACTTATTTCTCAGGAGAAATTATTATCTCCAACAGTTGGTGCTGTTGGAGAATAGGGAAGAAGGACAGACTAACTGACCTTAAAGTGATAAACTTAGGCAATTTGTAGTATATAAATCTTAAAGTGACAGCAAATCATTCAGATCTTTTCTATTATTTCTTAGCCTAACAACCCTGATGGCTTGCATTTTCCTAGAGTGACCTCTCCCCCCTATGCCTTATGCTTTCTGTTTACACATGGAGACCAATAACTAGTCCGTTGTTCAGGAGTACATTGGGAGAAGGAATGGCTGGTGTTTATCAAGTTCTCTGGGCCCTCTGAAATGCCAGAGCCCAGTACATACAGAGTACGAAATAGTTATAGCTGATTGGGCTGCATAGATATCCCAAGAACTGCTGGGTGTGAGCGGAGTGCAGTCCTAGCATACCTACCGATGCTCTGTTCCAAGATTTTTCTGCAGCTTCAGAAAGCAAGATGACTGCTACATTTCTCCTACGCTAAAGGGGGAAGGTCTTTTAATGTTTTCTTTTAAATGAATTTATGGTGGAATAGTTTATTATGTAGACCAGAGAGCTGAAATATCATTTGTACTCGTAATCCCCCCTGATATTTACAGAGAAATAGAGGAGGAATTCTGCAAATAAATAGGTTTTGATTTACTGCCGTCCCCAGCAGCTGTCATCCTTCAGTTTTGAGTTCACCCCCATTTAATAAAGAACAATGGCTCCCTTGGAGTGATACTGCAATCAGTAGTAATAGTAGAGGAACTTTGATATCTGGGCACTTTCCCTTCCTTACATAATTCTTTCAAGAAGATCACAATTTAGAGCTGCAAAAGACCTTAAAATATCCAGCTCAATATCTCTCCTGAGTCTTTCACAGGTGAGGAAACCAAGTCTAGGTCATATTAAATGACTTGCCCTGAGGCAGATTGTTTCTTAGCGACAGAAGTGGAACTAAATCCCAAGTGTCTGTGCTCATGACAAATGCCTCCCGGGCGAATACTGTGTTATATCAGAGACCCAAGGCTCTGAGGACGCCTGTGTATTTTCGAGAGAAACTGTAAAAAGAACAGGAAAGGACCAAATGACTAAACATAAGAAAAAGAATTGTTTATAATATTGGGCCTTTTTTTAAGTTTCAGGCTTAAAAGGTAGTTTTTGCAACCTCCATACATCACTAAACTCCCTTTTCAAGGCTGGAAGGGAAGGATTGTGCCAGGGATCCAGAAGCTCTAGAAAAGTAGGAAGGAGACAGACAGGGAAAAGAAGAAAGGCAGACATAGACCATGTCAGTTGTCCAGTGGCTCACTGGGAGTCAAACCATTTGTTTACCCTCGAAGGTGGCCTTAGAAAAATTTTACTAACAGTAGCCATTGCTGTTTCAAAGAAGGAAAAGCATAATGGAATAAAATAAAATAATTGAAATAATCTTATTTATTTTCCTCTTTAATCTGGGTAGAGAGGAAGGAAAGATGGGCAAGAGAGAAGGGCACTCTCTAGGAGAGAATGAAGACACAACTTTAAAGCATTAAGCTCCATGGAGATGACATTTTTAGAAGAATCAGCCAGGAAGCAGCATGGTATAATGGTTGGGAACATGGCCAGATTCCCTGAGTCTGATTTTACCTACTTCATAGGGGTGTTGCAAGACTTAAATGAGTCAATATTTGTAAAGTACTTAAAATGGAGCCTGGCATAGCCTATGTACTATATTTATGTTTACTAAATTTTTTAAAAAATTGAAGGTGAACCAAGAAAAAAGTGAGGTTCCCTCATCCCATTAAAAATTACTACTGCAGGCATACACAATAAGCAAAGTAAACCTCCTTTTATACATTCGATAGATATATTATGAAATACCTACTGCATGCCAGGTCCTCTTCTAGGTGTTGAGGATTTGATGTCAGGAAACAAAACCTACAAAGTCGCCGTACTCTTACAGCTTACATCCTAGAGGGGGATGCAGACCAAAAGAAGTAAACATATGTAACTTCAAGTAATGATAAGTGTTATAGAAAAATTAAACAAACAGGGTGTAGACAGAGTGAAGAGGATGTATAAATGCATTTCAATTTTAGGTGGGCAAAGTAGGATTCACACCCAGGCAGTTAACCTGAGGTTCTTTACCACCTCACTGCGTTGTCTAAACACTATATTTCAAAGCACACTAAGGGTACTAAGGGGATATTGAGATGACTAAGCTAAATACTCCAAGTAAGGCACCTTCAAAGAACTTGGAATTTGGCAAAAATGAACTCTCGTGAGCTTTTAAATTAACCTAATTTGATCCTTGTTTAGCCACCTACCACGTGTGTCACTTGGGCAAGTTGTTAAATTCTGTAGTCCTCAGTTTCCTCATCAATGAGATGGAGATGGTAGTAGAACCTACTGTGTTAGGTTATGGTGAGTTCTAAGTTTAAAAATCCCTAGGAAGTACCTGGCATTTAGAAGCACTAAATTAAGAGTAGGAATGACTGCTTGTAATTGTTTAGTAATGCTCATTAAATTAGCAAAACTCAATGAATTTTTGCCATTGCTCTTGCCTGGAGCCACACAGTAACAAAAATGGACTTACTTCCTAATATAAGTCTCTGGCTAAAAATGCCCATGAATGCATTGCATGGTGAGCTTTCCATTCTTACTTGTGGATTTCTCACAGAACAAATTATTCATTCTCTAGCTAAGAAGAGGGCAAAACTGTTGAATCTGATTGTTATCCACTAAATTAATTATTTTTTTTACTACTTTTAACCAATTAGGAGCTAGAAGAAAAGGTGTTTAAAATCATAACTAGGGCCTTCCTATCTAAGAAATTAAATGAATAAACATAATACTTAGAGGGCATCCTGTCTGCATCTCTTAAGGGGTAATGTAATCAGGTCCATAAACTAAGTGGCAAGTGATAGAGTAGTGGATACAGAGAGTACTTTGAACAGCAAGGGCTCAGTAAAGATATGCAGCATAAGATGGCATAGAATTGAACTGAGAAGCTGAGTGGGCAGACCTTAAGAGTGCAGTTCCAGTAAATTGCTAAACGCATTGTGATTTCATAGAAAAGCAAAACTATGTAAATTTACAGAAGAGATCTAAAAGAACATATCTGAGGCGCCTGGGTGGCTCGGTTGGTGAGGCATCCAACTCTTGATTTTGAGTGGGGTCATGGTCTCAGAGTCATGGAATCGAGCCCTGGTTGGGGCTCCACACTCAGTGCAGGGTCTGCTTGAGTTTCTCTCCCTCTGCCCCTCCCCCTGCTCTGCTCTCTCTCTCTCTCTCTCTCTCTCTGTGTGTCTCTCAAGTAAATAAAACTTTAAAATAAATAAATAAATAAAAGAACATATCCACTATTTTGAATGTGCCATCCCCCCCTTTACCATATAATTGAATTAAGTGCTAACTTAATAGTTGAATATAATTTGGCTGTATTTCTTATTTTTGATCAATAGCACTCAAGTGAGAAGTCTGTGTTTGATTATGTGTACAAATGCATTGAGTATCTACTTATGTTTCAGACACAATGCAAGGAGAAAAAAAGATGAAATTACACAGTATCTGCCTTCAAAGAGATTACAGTCTAGCAAAGGAGGTTGAACCAACATCCAAGTGATTTTAATACAAAGCAGAGCATGCAGGAGCTATAATAAAAGTAAAAATACAAGCTCTGGATGTTAAATGTAAGGGAAGCTCTCTTATGTACAGGAAATCAGGAGAGGGTTCCTGGAGGAGGAGGCAGACGAATCAAAAGTTATTCCTTAGGGGAGGGTGGTGGGGGGATGGGTTAGCCTGGTGGTGGGTATTAAGGAGGACACGTACTGAATGGAACACCGGGTGTTATATGCAACATATCATGGAACACTACATCAAAAACTAATGATGTAATGTATGGTGATTTAGTGATTAACATAACATAATTTTTTTTAAAAAGAAAGCTATTCCTATACATCTTAAAAACTTCTTTGCTATGGGGAATTTTGAAATAGCTCATGATACTCTGAGCAGAAAGTGACCCAAAACAGTTGCTTACTTGTTCAGATGGCTAGATATGCTGTTTGTTTCTCATTTGTAATAACCATCCTCTGAAATACAGCCCATGCCACTAATCCAGCTATGAATTTCATCCATCACTTTGCTTTTCAAGCTATAATAAGTCAAATACTTTGAACCCTAGCAGATACCCATACTCAGCTTCAATGGAGCAGGCTAAACTAGCAACAGAGTTAATATTCTCCTACCCTAAGCTAAGCACTTTTTCATTACCTGGTATTTCTTTCTGATAATTTTCTTTGTCGGTGATTAATGAGATCTCAGATTTCCATCTTTTGACTCTGGGTTCTAATCTGATGGTCTATCTGTAGACCCATAGTGAATACACTAGAACTACATAAGAATCCACATTGCCCAGGATGTTCCTGAGCATGCTCAGAAAGACACTGTAGGCAAGCACCTGTGTTAACAGCCAACACTTAAACAGAAATTTTCTGTGTGCCAGGCACTTTTGTAGGTACTATTAGGCTAACTCCACAGTTACTCATTTAAATCTTAAAATTAATTAATTCTCTCTCTTACAGATGAAGTAACTAAGGCACAGAAAAGTTAAGTAAAATTCCTAAGGTCACAGTTAGAAAGTGGCTGAGTCTAAACTGGAACGAGGCAGCCTGGCTCCAGGGTCTGTGCCCTCAGCTGCTTTCCCCTAGTGCCTCAATCACCAGAGCATCACATGTCTTTGCTCTGTGGATAGCCTGTCAGCGCTTCCACCTTTAGACAAATGACTGGCTATTGTCATTGTCTTCCACAGATCTAGCATCTTCTATTTTAATAAGAAGTTCAGCTTTTTTTTTTAAGTTAGCAGATAACTACTGTGCTTATCAGAAAAAATGAGTACTCAGGAAACTGCCAGATTCCTTCCTTCTTGTCTTCCAGAGAAAATACATTTTCGCTTTACTTGTATGAATCTGTGATGGCATAGTGCTAAATGGATATACTTGAGATGACCTTTAAGGTTATCTTTTATGAACCCCAGAGTCCCAACAGGTTAAAAGCTTTTTCTTCAATGCATCGCCGGTTTTAACCCTCAGTTGCTTCTTTACTTAGAGGCCACTGCTTGTTGGGAAAGGGTTGTTTACAGTTTTCTAATACTAAGAGGTAAATGTAGAAACTTTTGAACGTGAAATTTTCTCCACAAATGTACAAGAGATTATTGCATAGATGTAGAGAAGATTGATTTCCCTGCATTTTACCTCTGGGACTCGATTACATCATCATCTATAAACATTGCTGGTGTCCACTTTTGACAGAGTACTTTTCTAAGTGCTACTGATGTAGACACAAAATAGCAATTGACCTTGCATCCCAAGACCTTAGCATCCGCGGTAGGATTGGAACCAGATGAAGGAATAGGGCAACTCCAGACACATAATGTCTGCAAACACCCATATGCCCAGAGTTCATCAGTGAATCTATGATTCGTGCATCCATTCAATCAGACAGTCAGTTTGTTTTGGCCCTCTGCTAGCTTCAGAGATGAGGATGCAAAACTGGATAACATTTGGTCCCTGCCTCAAGGAGTTCTACATTTTGGACACAAATATGTCAAAAACTAAACTACTATGTGGAAAAAAAAAAACCAAAAACCTGCTACAGAGGAGGGAAAGGCTAAGTACATGAGGGTCAAGGAAGGTTTTCTGGATAGGTAGATGATGCTTGAGCTGAATCTTAAAGAATTAATAAGTATTTTTCGCTAAATAGAGCATTGAGGAAGTCACTCCAGACAGAGGACGCTTCCTGTGTTCCTGCTAGATCTAGAGACAGTAAGGAGAAATGGATGCCTATATTCATCCATTTTCTGTCTATCTCTGTCTGTTTCTTGTGCATGCACACTCACTTTCACACACACACACAGAGAGAGAGAGATTCATTTCCTTTCCCATATATTAACCCCAAGAGAAACTATAGAAGAGTCTCTTCCCAAATTTCTCCAATCCACTCAAGTTTCTTTTCTGGAGCTTATAAAAACATTGGCACTTAATTATTTTCTTATATTCAAATATATACCCAAGGAAATTACATATTCCTGGAAGGAGGGAACCTTAGGCCCTTTTATATTTTGATAATGCCTAGGATGATGTGACATATATATTTTGTGCATTAAATTTATTGTTGAATTAAATAAATAATAACTACTAAAACTGTTGTTAAGAGCTGACTCTCTACTGAGGATTCACATGAGTACAGCTGAAAATTCTAAGCCACTCCAATGTCTGGGGTAATTAAAAATTCTGAACTGACCAAAAAAATCTAAGACTATGAGGCTAGAAACATTTTCATAAGGGCCAAGATATTGTTTATTGTGACTGCCAATGGTAGTGAAATAGTTCTTAGATTAGTCCCTCACTATAAAAATAAGAGTGCTCAGCAACTCCAGCCAGAGTTTCAAAATGGGGTTACAATTCTCTGTGTATTCTAAACCTTGCTGAAATCCCTCCTAATGATTTGTTCTGAGTGTCTCACATCACATGTGCTCCATTAACCAGACCACTCACTGACCATGTGACATCTGCTCTTTTCTGCCTCTCTTGCTCTTACTTATCACCAAAGCTTGAAGCAATGCCACCAGGACTTACCAAAAGTGCTCTCAGTGCTGTCAGTACCTGCTGAGGGTGCCAAATCTGCTATTAACAACTGCCAAAGCCTGCTTCATAGCTGCAGGTGCCCAGCATGTCAAAGGTACCGATGCTTGTGCTGCTGGCTACAATGCCCAGTATCTTCCCATCCAAAGCACCTTAACCAGTGCCAACGAAATGTTCTGCCAGTGCCACTGAAGCCTGCCAATGTGGGCACCATCACCAAGTGCCAGTGCCCAATGTTGAGGGCACCAATGTCTAAAATATAGCATCATCTCTGCTTGCTGATGAAGTTGCCAGTGCCAATTATGCTGACTCCTTTTGTTCCCAATGTCCTAAAAATGTCTCATGAGGCAACTTTTTTTGACGCTTCTTCTTCTTAAGGCTGATTTATGGGAGCTGGGCCAGGGCCTAGTCAGAGCACCCGATCCTGAAATCCACTCAGAATCGAACATTCCCTATGACACTTGTCTATTGTCCTTTGAATCAAATACATATGCATTGGCTGCCTTCTTTGAGCAGAAGAGTCTTTTGAGGACTCTGAATTCCTCATTGAAAACAGACCCATACCAGGCCAACCCTGCCAGTTAAACATACATTCCCACACATGATAGGTGAATATGGTTCTATGCAAGTTGAAATCCTTGAACACAGCTGTAGCCATCAAGCTGACAGATTCCCAGTCTGTGTTAGAGAACAAGGAACATTTTATTTTGTGTTTCAAAAAATCATCCAGAATCTGACCCCTTCTCACCACCTTTGCTACTCTCGCACCCTGTCCAACCCATTAGCCTCTTTGTCCTGGATTATTACTTCCACAGCCTCTGAGGTCTCCCTCCTTCTAACTCTTGCCTCCTCCCTAGGAACTATTCTCAATACAGTGGCCAGTGATGCCACTGCAACATAAGCTAAACCATGTCACACTTCTGCTCAAATTCTCACACTGGCTCCCTGTTTCTCTCCAAATGAAAGCCAAAGCCTTCCAAGACTCTCAGGGCTTTACCTTCTCTGGCCCCTGACTACCTCTCTGACCTGCTCCCCACCCCTCTCTTCCTGCACATGCTGCTCTAACCCCTTTGGTTTCCTTGTTATTCCTTGAGGACACACCAGGCTCACTCCTTCCTGAGGGCCTTTGCCTCTCCTGGTCCCTCTACTTGGTTAGAATCTTCTCCCCTAGATTGCCAAGATTGCTGGCACGGCCACTTTACCGCCCGTAAGTCTGTTCAAATCTTGCCTTCTGAATGAAGCTTCCCCTAACCACCCTGTTTGCCCTGCACAGACACGGCTACTCCACAGACACTCTCTAGCACATCCGATTCTCCTGCTCTACTTTCTCTTTTTTTCACAACACATCACTTTCTGACGTAATTTCCTTATTTACTATGTGTGTTAATTACTGTCTCCCCCGTTAGAAGGTAAGCTCCTTAAGCACTGGCACTTTTACATGTTTTTTGACTGATGCTCAATGCTTACAGCTCATGCTGTAAGTATTTGAGTGAATAAATGAATGAGTAGATGAGTGGATGGATGGATGGATGGATGGATGGACGGATGGATGAATGTGTGGTAGATCTCCAATTCTGTAATTCCTATACTAATTTTTGGCCACCATGGGAATGATATCTTTTGTCCTTCCCTACCTGGGCAGAACATAAGTTACTCATTTTGTCCTTCCCTACCTGGGCAGAACATAAGTTACTCATTTGTATACTCATTTATGGTACATTTATCTGTTTGAAGTACGTCAGTGGGTGATGTTGATTATGCACATGCCTGGAGGCTCTGAGAATGGACATGGTTTTTAAATATCAAATAAATAGAATTGGCATTCAGAACATTCATTATTTTCTGAAGACTCAAGTTTGGGGAATTTTTTTGCTGAGACTAATAACATGCAAACAATTTTCCTGACTGATAGTAGCTTTTAAAATGTCTGTTTTAAGTGTGCTACATAACCATTGAATATCTACATGAATGTCAGCAGATATGTACTGTCAGTGGGAAAAAGAAAAGTGATTCTGTATCTTTATCTAAATATAATTCATATCACTGATAGAGCTTGAAAATGTGAGTGATGGTGAGCATTGTTCAGCACCTTATTCTAGTTGCAGTAAATCCCCTTCATCTTTAATCTGAGCTCGTGTTTGGTGAAAGAGCTTTGCAGCAAGGAACTACATCAAAATAAATAGTGCTATTTAACAAAAGGATCTAGGGTCAACATTATTGCAACAAGGATTTTACAAGTGAAAAGACAGGAAAAACATGTCCTTTTAGTGAATTAAAAGAAAAATGTTTCGCCAAAAACTTCAGAGTGAAGTACAACAAAACCATTCAATAATATCATTCAACTCCAGTGACCATGTTTACGGGTGTACTGAGTAGTGGTTCTACTGATCTCTTCACCACGACCCCACAGGTCTTATCTGGCAGGTAATTGCCCGGTTCTCGGTGATGCCGTTAATGGCAGTCATTCTGTGCATGCCTAAGAGGAAGCTGAAAAGACTCGTGTCTGACTGGCAGTCCACTCACACTGCTTGCAGAGTGATAAAGAGACGGCTGTGTCATTGTTGCCCTTGTCATTTTTTTTCCTACCATGATTTTTAGAGATTGTCTGTTTGGGCAGCTTCACTCCTTTAACTTGTGGTCAGTCCAGTGCCTTTGATCAAAAGGGGTGCCCCCTAACCCTGATGGCTAGAGGCTGGACTAGTCTGACTAGTGCTTCTACTTGGTTCACCAGCCTACTCTTCTGTGCTACTGGAAGGCGATCGCCCCTGTGTCTTGAAAACATTTCTTATTTATGCACCCTTTGTTGTCCATTGCTTCACTTGCACTTTACTCCATGGTTTAAGGCTTGTCAAAAGAAGGGAAACGTCAGGGCTTCTCTGGGCTAGACTTCAGTTTGTCTCTTTTAGTCATGAAATAGGAATCACAGGGCATTAAGAGACGGTGCCCAGTCCAAAGCACTTTACCTTTATTCCCCCAAAATGTAGTACAGAGTAATATCCAGCTATGACTCCCTCCCTGCTCCTGCCCTATGCCTAAAGCTGGGAGTCTTCAGTGTCTGAACACTCAAGAGACCCCCTGTCGGCAAGGTTCAGTTGCTGGCGGGGGGAAAACATACAGACGTTACCATTATCTGCAATTGTACGACCATAATGACATCCAAACACACTTCGCTTACGAAGCTCTGAGGGGTTAAGTTTCTTCCTATTCTTTTATAGAAATTGTATCCATAACAGAGTATGATTGTAAACAAAGGGACCTCGAGCAAGGGATTTGTACATGTGCATGTCTCCCTCCCCTGCCGCATACGTACAACCAGAGACCTATCACACATTTCCTAACAATAGTCACAGTGTGTTAATCCTTTCAGTTCCCACAGAAGGACTCTCACTACATGGGGTACCGAGAGTCTCAGGCTCTGTAAAGGGTATTTTCCCAAAGATCACCTAAAACCCCTCACAAATGAGATAATGCATGTGAGATCACTTTGGGATCTTCAAAGTCTCATGTGATTGTTAGGTGACATTCTTATCATTAATAGTCCTATCCTTTCTGTAGACGTGTCTCTCCCAGCCAAGTTGCACTACAATAGCACTTAGATGGTGATGCAAAGACTTTTTTCCGGGGCCCCATGGTCAGTGGATCTGCCTTTCTCTTTCATGTTCAGTCAGTCTTTTAAGAGCCACTGATGAAACAGCACAGTGATGTTTAAGCCCAGGTCTCAAAGCCTATAGGAGATCTGATCCTCACACTACTCGATAGACCTGAATTTGGACTTGGCAGCACACTGCCTGCCAGCACTGCTTGCCCTGGTTTATTTTCAGGGCTGCTGTTAGTCCGAGTCTTGGGTAGCAGCAGGACAGAGCAGAAGAGGCTAGAACAAGGAGCAGGAATAGAGGGGGGCACCCGATGATATCAGCTGTCTGTATTACAAAAGTCGTATCAGGGAGTCTGAGAGTACAAAGTACATCCAGTGGGAAGAGAGAAGCCATGGTCCATTGCAGCTTCATAGGCAAGTTTAAGTCTCTGAGCCTGGTGCATTACGGCTGTTGCAATCAGTAGGTTTACATAAATGATAGTCAGGTTTGTGTGTTCGTACCCAGGGATAGCTGCCCTTGCCCACATGAGGACCTTTACCAGTACTTCACATACGAGTTTCCAGCTCTCACCAAGTCCAAGCCAGGTAACTTCTAGACCCTTACAACTGTTTTAACACAAAGATTATCAACCGCAAACTTACTCCAACTATGCCTCTCATGCCATAATTTCCAAGAAAGGCCAGCAAAATCCCAACACAAAAGGCAAAACCCTCTACCTCATCTCAATCCCCATAGCACCCTTGGACTCTTTTATTTATTTATTTATTTTGTTAAAGATCCTATTCATCCATTTGACAGAAAGAGACACAGCGAGAGAGGGACCACAAGCAGGGGGAGTGGGAGAGGGAGAAGCAGGCTTCCCGAGGAGCAGGGAGCCGGATGCGGGGCTCGATCCCAGGACCCTGGGATCATGACCTGAGCCCAAGGCAGACGCCCAATAACTGAGTGGCACCCCATACCCTTGGACTCTTATTCCCTTATATTTCAGACCTTCCTCAGCCCTGAGTCCTCATTTCTCACTCCTCCCCATGCCTTTTCCTTGTACTTTCTAAAACCTTCCATCTCCCTCCTCCCCTTCCCGTGCAGACTCCTGAAAAGAATAGCTCTGATCACAATTTCTACTTTCTCATCTCTAACTTAAACCTCAACAAAGGGCAGCCTCGCCTCCGGGCTCTTTTCCATAAAATCCTGGTGACCTGTCTGCCAGATCCCATGAACCTGTCTCCTTCCTCATCTTAGTAGACCTCTCTGCAGCCTCCCACCACTGCTAACCACACCCTCTTTGAAGCTAAGTTTCCCCCACTTTCCTTCTTGTCTTGACTATTGCTTTTTTGGTCTCCTGAGTATGATTCTTATCTTTCACTTTGAAAGTGTTGGTTTGTCCTGACACCACTTCTCTTCCCGCAGTACATACCCTCCGTAGTCTCATCCATGCATGATTTCAGCTCCCACTGACGATAAAAATAACTTAAGATTTATTGAGTGCTTCTGTGTGCCAAGTACTATGCATTGTTTCACTGCGTGCCTACTAGTTCCCCCAGAGGTAGACATTCTTATCGCTCACATGACTAACCAGAAGACGGACGCTGAGGAAGACTGAGTGGCTTACTCAAGGTCATATAGCTGATAAGTGGAGGAGCCAAGACTCCCACCTGTCCTGCGAATGATGCCCAAGGTTATATGTCTCCTCGGATTTCTCCCCCAAATTTAAAGTGCAGTTCCACAGCATCTTTAATTTCTCATGTCTCAAAATTATTCACGTCCTGTCAGGCTATTTTCTCTTCTTTCTCTGCTAGTAACACCACCATGTACCTGGGTACAAGGACTCAGAGCTAGAAACTTGAGGTTTTCCCACGATTTCCCCCTCTTATACCTTGTGTAGTTACCACAAAGGGATGCTAGCGTGATTGACAGAAAGATGCCAACAAACGCAGTTAAAGGAAATGAGGTTTCTTTGAATGGCAAGGGCTGTGAAAATTAATGGCTTCATAAAACAAGAGACAATGTGACGTACTGTCAAGTGGAAGCACAGGCTTCCTTAAATGTTATGTATGAAATTACTTTATTTTCGGGGCGCCTGGGTGGCTCAGTTGGTTAAGCGACTGCCTTCGGCTCAGGTCATGATCCTGAAGTTCCAGGATCAAGTCCCGCATCGGGCTCCCTGCTCAGCAGGGAGTCTGCTTCTCCCTCTGACCCTCCCTCCTCTCATGTGCTCTCTCTCTCTCTCTCATTCTCTCTCTCAAATAAATAAATAAAATCTTTAAAAAAAAGAAATTACTTTATTTTCAATTCTGTTTGTATTAGAGGAAAGGCGAAGCTGCTAGAATAGAAACCTCCATAATGTAGTGGTTTAAAGAATAGAACATATACTTCTCCCACGTAACAGTCTTGAAGTACGCAGTCCAGGTTTACAAATTGGCTCTGCTCTGTGCGATTCTGGAAGGACCCGGGACCCTCCATCTGTCGCTCTGTCATCCTCTAACACACTGCTACTCAAAGCATGGTCCATGGACTGACAGCATTAGCATTACCAGGAAGCTTGTTAGAAATGCAGAATCTCAAATTCTCCCTCCAGCCTATTGAATTAGAACCTGCACGTTAACAAGATTTCCCACGTGATTCTTTTGTACATTCAGGTTTGAGAAGAAGTTCCCAAACTCTAGGTTATTATTTTGCTGGTGTAGTCAAAGCTGGGCTGCAGGCACTGATGTTCCAGCTCATGAGAAGACGGGAAAAAAAAAAAAAATAAAAGGCAATTCTAGAGCAAGGAACCTATCTTTTAGGTTGAAGGTGACCTGGAGGTTACATGCATCACTTTCACTAGCTCAATATATTCTCATGGAAACAACCAGAAGCAAAGCTGGTGTTATCTTTTTTTTTTTTTTTTGGATATTTATTTACTCATTTGGTGTATCTTGTCTCTAGTAAGCCTCATTACTGTGGAAGAGGAGGGAACAGATTTTAGTGGACAACAAGGGATCTCTGTTTCAATTTGGTAACAATTTTCAGACATAAAAATATCTAATTTGTTATTGACTTCCGGGCTTCCTTATTCTCTTGATCTAATTACCATGCCAATATCGTAATGCTGACTTAACAACTTATTGTATTCGGGACTATTTTTTTAGAGAGTGGGGAGGGGCAGTGGGAGTGGGAGGAAATCTTAAGCAGGCTCCATTCCCAGCGCCAAGCCCAACGCGGAGCCCGATCTCACCACCCTGAGATCATGACCTGAGCCGACCAAATCAAGTCAGATGCTTGACTGAGCCATCTCAGCACCCCAGAAATTTTTATGTAATCCCAAATCTATTATAATACAATATCTTTCCCTCTTTTTATTTCCTTTTCCTATTTTTATTGCCTTCTTGCTACAGCTTTCATCCTGTGGCTCCATCAGTTTCTAAAATACTATCCTTGTCTGAACAGACAAAGCTGGTTTCAGGCAGAGAGGAGGAATCACAGGCAACACATATGTGTCCATACAGATATAACAAATCCAGAATATTTCAAATAAAACTGAGAGATTAAGAGGAAATAGAACTGTAGTGGTGGTGTAATCTTACAAAAGTCTTCTAGATCAATGGTTTTCAAACATTTCTTTTTAAAGCAGAGAGAGCTCTTCTTCCTCTTCTTGGCTGTGTAAAACACTTTAAAATATGGGGTACCCTGACAGAGGTAGACTAGGCAGTCCCAGAGCCTCACCTGTTCGGCTGCCCCCTAATTGGCTCCCTTAACACCCCAGATTCCACAGAGCACACTGTCCTGGGTCAATAGTCTCTGCATGCTAGGTAGCCTGTGATGTTATCAGTATGCCCTCTCTGAGGCCAGATTTGCTTTAAGAGGCTCCTAGAGGAAAGTCAATGCAGAATAACATTTGCATTTGGGCAGAATAACAAAACACTGAGAGCAACAAGGAAGGTATTTAGTAAAACGTATCAACGTATCCCAATTTTTTTGAGACTAAAGCTTCTTTCACTGCTAACTCCAATTTCTGTCCCAGCTTGGGTTTTCCCCACACTTTGGGATTCAACAAGTTGAATCAGATCAATTTGTTGTGAAGCTCTGTTAGGAATGCCTAATGCCAGCCCACCACTCTGCCTCTCAGACTACAGCCTGTGCCTGACTCCCATTCACGCTCGGCGGTACTGCAGGCCTGGCAGCCCCTGCTACTCTCTGTCCAGCTCTGTTCTGCGGGTGTTCCTACTGGAAAAGAGTCTCAGCGCTGGTAATTTGAGAAAGCAGTCGCAGTGCTTCTTGTGGATGCTGCTGACAACTCATGAAAGACGCGTGGACGCCGTCTGAACTTCAGCCTAAATGTCCTGTTGTCCTTTTTTTTTTTTTTTTTTTAAGTTTTGCCTTTGGGCTTCTTTTTTCTTTACCGGATAAGTAAATCTGACACTAATTTGATATTAACTTACAAAAGATAGAATTGCAAGATGTAGGAATTATGAAGCAACTTTGAGATCATTGGCCCAACACCATCTTTTTACAGATGAGAACACTGAAGCTTGGAGAGGTGAGGTAACTTGCCGATCGTTACACAGCTTGTTAACAGTAGAGCCAAGATGCTGGTTTATAGAAACAAAGCCCAGTGCATTTCGTAACACAACATACTACCTGGAATTGGTTCTTGGTATGTAATCATTTTAAATAGTTGTACAACATTAATGTTAGATAGAAAAATAGCCTTCATCTTCATAAGATGTAGCACAAAATGCAAATGTCCCTTATAAGTGGACGCCATGCCACTGAATTTGTCACTTTATCTTCATGTGTTCATTAAATCACTTAATTTAATAAACATTTGGCAAATGCCTGCAATGTATGGGATGCTTCACTGGGACCTAAGAGACAAAGATGGCTAAGACCTTGCTTCTTCACTGAAAGGGTGAGAGTCTAATGAAGAAGACAGATACTCATATCTCTAGCGATAACAGAATCATATGCAAACTACCACAAAAATCTAGGAGAAGGTATGATTAATTTTGACTTGGGAGTAACGGTAGCATTGGAGAAGGCTTCACAGAACAGGCAATATTTAAAAAGGGTCTTTAAAGAAAGGATAGAATTTCAACAGGAGAACAGAGGAAAAACAGTATTCTTGGCAGAGGGAATGGCAGGAGCAAAGGTACGGAGTTATACTAGTTATAAAATGGATATGCCCCCCAAAATTATACTTCTAAAATAAAGAATTACTTAGTTTAGGGTTAGCAAGGATGTAGGACATAGATGTTTACTAGATAACAGTAAAGGTGGGGCGAGGCCTCATCTATAAATTGCCACACTGACACTTCTACCTGTACCATTGGCCAAGCAAGTACATGGCCAACATCAATGGGATGAAGAAGTAACTCAATCACAGTGGGATACAATGCAGATCCCTTGGCAAAGAGCACAGACGCATAGTTCTAATACAGAAAGAAAGTGAAGAGTTGGAAACAATTCAATCTACTTGAGTGACCTTGTTAGATATATTTCTGAAAAGTAGCTGTCAGCTGGGGTGGGGGTGGTATAAATAAGTTAACAGACATAAACCCTTTTAAAATAAGATGGAAAAGGAAGGAAGTGAGGGAAAGAGAAAGGGATGAGAGAGGAAAGAAGAATCTTGATGGGAAGTTGAAAAGATTAGCAGCCAAAGGATTCAATATTATGCAATTTCTAAATAAGCATGGGCAAAGCAAACAAATAAATAAAAATAAATAAGCATGAGCCTAATTTAGAGCAGTGATGAGGGAAGAAAACTAAGAGTCATTAAAGACCTGTGCTAGGCAATCATATAATGTTTACACTTGGGGTAGATACTATTGTCAGATTCCAAAGTCCATTTTGGAATCAGGGAACTGAAATCAAATTTATGAGCCTTGTTGACCTAATTAAATATGATAGTAAAACAGAAAGAGGAAAGTAAGATGACTTACCAAGTAAGCATCTACTTGGGCAATAGTGTGATGCTTCCCCACTAACTGAGATCGGGAACACAGAAGGAGGGCCTGTTTGGTAGCTGAAGGAGATAAAGTTGTTGTTTTTTTTATGTTATGTTAATCACCATACATTACATCATTAGTTTTTTTGTTTGTTTGACAGAGAAAGAGACAGCGAGAGAGGGAACACAAGCCGGGAGAGTGGGAGGGGGAGAAGCAGTCTTCCTGCCGAGCAGGGAGCCCGATGCAGTGCTTGATCCCAGGACCCTGGGATCATGACCTGAGCTGAAGGCAGACGCTTAACGACTGAGCCACCCAGGCGCCCTCTCACATCATTAGTTTTTGATACAGTGTTCCATGATTCATTGTTTACATATAACACCCAGTGCTCCATGCAGAATGTGCCCTCTTTAATACCCATCACCAGGCTAACCCATCCCCCCACCCCCCTCCCCTCTAGAACCCTCAGTTTGTTTTCAGAGTCCATCATCTCTCATGGTTCATCTCCCCCTCTGATTTCCCCCCATTCATTCTTCCCCTCCTGCTATCTTCTTCTTTTTTTTTTTTAACATATAATGTATTTATTTCAGAGGTACAGATCTGTGATTCAACAGTCTTACACAATTCACAGCACTCACCATAGCACATACCCTCCCCAATGTCTATCACCCAGCCACCCCCTCCCTCCCACCGCCCACCACTCCAGCAAACCTCAGTTTGTTTCCTGAGATTAAGAATTCCTCATATCAGTGAGGTCATATGATACATGTCTTTCTCTGATTGACTTATTTTGCTCAGCATAACACTCTCCAGTTCTATCCACATCGTTGCAAATGGCAAGATCTCATTCCTTTTGATGGCTGCATAATATTCCATGGTATATATATATACCACATCTTCTTTATGAAGGAGATAAAGTTTTGACTCATATTGTGTGATAGCTGTATGAGCCATCTTTGTGAGGTATCCCAAAATGTTTGGAAATTTGTATCTTAAAGCTCAAGAAGAGAAGCTAATCGTGGAAAAACACTACAGAAATAAAGGCAAAAGCTTTAGAAGCATGGAAAATAATATGAGCAAAGATACAATAGGGTCTTGCACACACAATTCATGTTCATGGCATGGCTAGCAGCTTAACACACTGTTTAGGCATGCACATGCATCTACTCATATGTACTAGGGTGCACATGGCAGAGTAGTAGAGGGTTAAGTTGAAAAGATAAGTTTATACCTGATCTCAATTGCCCTAGAATTCTGGAATAGGACATTTTCACTTCTGTTTTTCACTTTTATCAAGAAGGAGTCACTATAGGTTTTTGTGCCAGTGTTGACTTAAAAGCCTGGGTTTTGGGAATCCTGATGCAGCAGCATCATAGAAGCTGCACCAAAGGTGGGAGGCCAAGTGGAAGGCTGTTACCTTAGTTTTCGTAAAGCACTAACAAGAACCCAAAGAGCGCAGTGGCAGTAAGAACAGAAATGAAGGAACAGATGGAAGAATTGCTTCAAAAGAAATTATTGTGCAGCACAGTAACCATTCTGCATATCATTAAATAAGTGTCAAGTTAATTTTGTAACTCCATTTGGCTCTAATGCTTTCTTCTCCTCAGGTATGCGGAGACTTCATAATTTATTGGTCACCTGTTTGCATAGTTTTTAATTAAGAGTTATAACTTCCTTGAGGAAGAGACTCAGACTGTTTTGTTCTGTACTGCTCCACAACATTCAGAACAGGCACTGACTAAATATTTATTGGGTGAACCCTCCCCGGCACATGTCAGTGCGTTCATTTCCAGGTTCTCGCCGCTCTTGCTGTCTACCTTGTCCCCATCTCTCATCCTCCCACCAAATATGTTCCTCCCTCTCACCTCCTCAAGGCTGCTCAGGAAGAACTTGCCTCACAGGAGGAACCACATTACTGAGAGTCTGCATTCAGTCAGATACTGATGTGCCTTTTTTCTGATCCTGCCTTCAACCAAGCTCAACTACTTCTCTCTTTAGTATTTTTAATGTCATTCAGACATAGCCAGTAACTTTCCAGTCATGTAAAATATTGAAAACTCACTTCCAATCCATGTAAGCCTCTAATTTTATTCACTTCATCCCTCCCCCACCACTGCTCCCCAAGTTTAGGCTTCCCCCAAGGGACTGGCACCTCTCTTTCCTGATTCCAAATTTCCTGCCACTGGAGGAAGAAGGAGGGGTTGGAAGGAAAAACAAACTTTTTTCTACTAATTGGGTTTCCTTGCAGAGTTCTGGTTGGTGTCTCCATCCCTGCTCATCACTGGCTAACTGTGACCATCAGCCAACATCTGTATGGCAGGTGGCCAGGGATTGCTCTGTGTGTGTGCGTGCGTGTGCACTTTGGGTGACCTATGGGGACCCCAGTGCAGAATTCTCTGGTGGGGGACGTCTGACTCTACCCCAGATTGTTTCAAGGCTCCCTAAGCTCATCCCCAGGATCTGCCGCTGGGGTGGTCAGGTTCTGGAGGGCTAACAGTAAAACCTTGCCAAGCTGTTAATTTCAACTCCAATGGGCTTCTCTTCCTACCTTCTTGCCCTTTCTCCCATTATTTCTTTCTGTCAGCTGAGGCAGTCAGGGAGTTTCCAGGGCTGCAGGGATTAGTCAGGATAGTAGCATTGGTTCAACCATCTCTTCATAAGTCCTGGAGAATGTCCCTAGCCCCAATATTTTTATAGCTCTATAGTATATGTAGGTACTTAGTACCTTTGCGCCTCTGCTTTGGATCCTAATCGCCAATTTTACGCAAACAACATTCAGTTACTTGCAACTGCCACTAAACTTCATTTTACAAACTCTGAGTTGTCGTTTACATTTGTAGCTATTGCAGAATAAATATTGTGTTAACTGTTACTGAACAAATGTTCAGTGAGTAGCTAAAAGAGGTCAGTCCAAGTACAAGTGACATATAAAAGTTTGATGCTGTTCAGACTCTGATGCAAATGATGAATTATACTGTAACTCCCAATAGAAGACATTTAAACCTCAAAGTGTAAAATAGATTGGGGAGTGGAACAATAGGAAAGAGGAGAGGAGGAAAGGTAATTTAAAAGTGAAGGAGTAAATATAATCCCAGAAGAAGAAAAGGGAGATAAAAGGGCAGAAGAAATACTTAAAAATATAATCACCTTGAGCTTTGATTAAGCCTGTCCAGGAGGAAAAAACAAAAACAAAAACAAAAAAACAGCTACAAATTCTATTTTGGGGACGTGGGGAATTTACATACGGACTGTATATCAGGTAATATAATTGGATCAATGTTAGATTTATTGAGTGTGCCGCTTCTGTGGCTATGTAGGAGGTCGTTGCTCTTAGAAGATGCATGCTGAAACACCAAGGCTAAAGTTCCATCATGTGTGCTAAAAGTTCAGGGGAAAAACTGTCTTCCCAGTGGTTCACCTAAAATAAAACGTGTGTTGTGTGCATGTGAATGAGGAAGTGGGTATAGAGAAAAAGGTAGAAACCCAGTGTGGCCAAATGTTAACCTTGCGTGAATCTGGGTCCAGGGTCTTCTGGGAGACATGGACATGCTCCTCCCGTCTCTCTCTTCGAGGAAGGAGAGTAGTCAGCAGACAACCTTCAGCTGTCAGCACCTGCAGAGTCTGTCTGCCTCTGCTGCGGAGAGGGGCCTCACTAGGTCCTGCTTTTCCCATGGCAGCCGCATCCAGTGACGGAGAGTGTGGGGCACAAAGGGCCAGTCATGCTGCCAGCAGGGGACGTCTAGGAGCATGACCTGCGCCAGAGCTCCCCACTGGGTTCACAGAGCCTTCGTCAGGACCCATCACAGTCCGACACCTCTTCTGTCCGACCCTCCTTCTCGTCCCTCCTTGCATAGGTGTTGATCCCTAACGAACACCTTGAATCCCAAACAAACAAACAAGCAAACAAATGCAAGAGTAAGGAGAATCTCCAAAATGAGAACGCTGCATAGTTTAGGATTAAAATCTGAGTCCCTGACAGCCAGACAAATCTTTTCTCCACAGAAATCAGAGCCATCGAGATTTCCATTAATATTTATCTCCTTGAATCTGAAGGAAGAGGGAAACCTATGTATTTTGCCCAGTTCTGCTTTTCCCATCCTGAATTGCAACATCAGGTTGGCGTGGTGCCAGTTGTCCGTAACAGCGGAAGTATCAGATCCGCGGTGTGGCATGCAGAGCAACGCAAGTCCTCGAAGTGACTTACTTCAAAAGCCAAGAACCAGAAATTCAACTAAAATTTCAAATAAAAGCTAAAAAGACTAGAATAATCATACAAAATTTTAAACCCAGAAGTTTCTCTTGCTTAAATTACTTTCACACTCCAATTTAAACTCAGAAACGTTATGCTGCTGTCACACTTCTTTGTTCTCCCAAAGGAAAAAAAAAAATCTGTATATAGCTGACAAAAAATAGGAACCTGTCTGCCAGCAAGTTCTCTATTCATGTCTAACATACTGTAGAGTCTATGCAGAACACATGGTCTTTAAACACCAAAAAGCCTCTTCTTTACTGGCTTAACACTGCAGTATGTTTCTCCAGCATGTTTGCACTACCTACATGTCTTGCATAAGCATGCATTCCTTTGGATGTTTGAGCCGTGCAGTATTTTCACATGCTTTGATGTTGCACATATGAGAATTATCATCTACATTTTGGAAGTGCAGTTCCTTGTGCCTTCAGCATTGAATTTAAGACTGCTCAACTGCCATGATTTTAAGTTTCATCCAACAGAATGTCAATAACATCTATGAACAAAAGTTTGACACAGTTCCTTTTCTCAAATATGGAGTTGGTGCAGCAGCTAGGTTGGAAATTTCTGGGTGCACTTTCGAAAACTAATTCAGCGTGAAAATTATTAGTGACTTAGAATTGTGCGTAAAGTATTTTGGTTTTCTTATTTTCTTATCCACAAAGATCTGTTGCTTCAAATCGGATAAGTTTCCAAGTGGCAAGACCCATTCTGTTTGTTGGAACTCGAAGTAATCCTCATCCTACGTGGTGTTCTTTATTACAGATGAGACCCATTGGCCATGATGGCTATCACCCCACTTCTGTCGCTGAGTGGCTGGATTCCATTGAACTAGGTGACTACACCAAAGCCTTTCTAATTAATGGCTACACATCGATGGACCTGTTGAAAAAAATCTGGGAGGTTGAACTTATTAACGTAAGTTGGTCTCTTAAAGATACCTTACCCGTTCAACCCTTGGTAAATGAAATTCCTGTTGTAGGTAGGTAATATTTTCTTTCTTTGTTACTATTTGGACATCCATCAGGAATTTACAGATATGCCTTCTGCTTTTAAATACACGTCTGTCTTGTTTCCAGTCAAGCTCCACGGTCGTTGTCTTTTAAAGTTTGGATATGGGGAAGTGGGAGGACTCTCAGGGTGTTTTGCGTTATCCGAGAGAAACTTCCCAAGCATTTTGAGGCTTTCCATTTTAGAAAATTTAGTTAGCTCAGGATATGGACATGATAACAAATAGGCTCCCATCCTGATCTTGCTCATATTCACTGTTAAAGATTAGAGTTCTCATTTTTAGTTTCCTATCTCTATTATGTTTCCCTGTCTCTGTTCCTTGGCTGCATATATAAACCCCATTCTTGAAGACACTGCATTTGTTTTATTAAGTAGGCTGCTATAATATCAAAAGTTTATTATCCAGAGTTTGTATCTAATCTTAAGTTGTCTCTGTTTTATTTATATACTTGGCATAGATTTTCTATAAAAACTGGCCAACTTATGTTGCCGTGTATTCAGGCCCAAAGAGATCAACTAGATCTGCATAAATGGTTTTAATACTGATACTTTACTTATTTCATTTTTACTGCTCGTTTACGTCCAGTGGTGTCAAGGAATGAAAGAATGAAGAGGTAACATGTAATTAACATGCCTTCACATTATATTTGGCATCCTGAACATTTCTTTTCCAAAATGGGTGAAAAATCATTTAATCTTTTAGAGAATTTCTTAGATTTGAATTTTGTATTCTAAAACTTTAAGAAACACTCATAACCTGAAAGATAAAGCAAATAAATTTCTGCTGGTTCAAAAGAGATTCATTTTACTCTCTATGCTACTTTCTCTCCACAAGTCCAATCGCTGCATATTGCATGCCATTAATTATTTTGTTTTTATTAGTCGTAACTAATTATTCTTTGCTTTTAAAGGTCTGTCTTAAAAATAATATCTTTTCTAGAACATCTCATAAAAACTGTCCTTCGATCTAAAAATCATAGTAAATGGACAAATGCTTGGCCCCTTCTTCTAATTTGCCATTAGTTACTCTTTGCTTTCTGTCCTTACTCCTTCACAAAAGCTATCATTATTTCAGCAGAAACTCGCTGTCTGACTGAAAACCTCTGATTAATTTTGTTCTTAGCCTGTGTGGCAACACAGCAGAACGCACAGAGAGTGTGTTGCATTCTGGTTCCATCCTGGAGATTTCAGTTCTCCACTGAGATTCCAGGACTCATCCGATGGCTATGGTTAGCCATTTGTTAAAGGGGGACCTGCCATAGATCAAACAAACATGTTTCCAATTAAGTGACATTCTAGTCAATTATACAACTTGACAAATATCTCTGCATAAAGTCTTCCGAATAATATTGTTCCCCACTGAAGAACAAATACTTATACAGCACATGAGTTACTCACTTAATGGGCATTAGCAGTAATCACTCATTAAAAAGGAGGGATGCCAATAGAACTCTATGATAAAATGTTTTCTTTGAAGCAAGGCTCATCAAAGCAGGACTAGAAGTCTCTCAAAATCCAAATGCTGGGGCTAACGTTGAAGGTGTGAGCTTGGGCCCACACTTTTCCCAGTGCTGGGGGGACGAGCAGCCTAGGAATCCCTGTTCAGTCACTGTGTCCCTTGTGGATGACTGCAGTGACTTCGGTCAGGGAGGCTCTGAGGCCCCAGGTTTAATGCCAGGGCTCAGGGACTGATCTACCACCACCCACAGACCAACTAGGCTTGAGTTGGGACAGAAGAATAGCCTTTTCCACCCATACAGACTCTTGAAGCATTTTCCTTTTAGCTCCATGTGCTGTAATACAATCTGTCTTCAGTCCTGCAAGAAGTAGCTTGTCACAAGCATTGTTATCAGAACTAGAAAACACAGTCACTGGGTCTTAGATCTTGAGGCCAATTCCTCTGGCCTGGAGTACATCTGCATCTAATATCAACCCAGTGTATTTTCCTTAAGCTGATAGAATTTAAAGTTTGTGACATCTTTATGGGCAAGTTCACACTCTTGAGGAGGCTTTTTGAGTCATTTAATTCCATAGGTTTATTTATTATAAACTAAAATTGATCTGTACCCTTAGACTTGGAAATCAGAGAACAAAATTTTTATGCCCACCAGAACTGCTACAAGGGTGATGCCTTTGATGGTTCTGGGTTGTTGGGTTTTAAAATGAAAGAAAGGCAAAAATGTGTGCCTTCTGGCTTACAAGGCTTTAGGCTAGTTTCAAATTCAAGGCTTTAATTCATCCCAGCTAATGAGATAAGACGTCCAAATATGAAATAATCTCATATATAATATATGGGCCCAGCAATTCTACATTAAGTACCCATAATTTGTTGTTTTCTGACCTGAAGGGAATGTGCAGTCACTTTGATTTAGAGCAAAGCTTTTTAGAGAAATTCACATCCTGAATCTTTGTAATGAGTGGCTCATTTTAAGGCAGCCATTTGGCTTCAATAACTGTTGTTCTGTGTAAAGTGAAGAGAAAAGTGCAAGGTAGGGGGCTGTCTTTGATAGTGGGGGCTGCTGGTGGAGGGGAGGAGAGCAGAGGGTGAGGAGGCTGGCTGTTGCTGTAATTACAAATACGTTTAGCATCATTAAATAGTATTGAGTAAGCGTCTAATTTCACATGGTATTTCACTTGATATTTGAAAATCGTAACACATTCTCGGTGGGTATAAGTTTATTCAAAGTATTTTCATGAAGAAATGAAAACTATACAAAATTGTGATTTGAAAAGTACAAATGCATTTGAAATTATAATCTTTCAAAAATACCTCAAAGATTTTTTTTTTTTTTTTGGCGAAGTGCATTATTACCTTTGAAAAACAAAGTTATTTGAATAACCTAATGAAGATTTTTGGTCACAAAACTACCCAAAGTATAATATAGGGACGAGGGAGATTAATAGAAATCTCATTTCTTAATATCAGCATTCTCAGCAGTGGAAATCAAGCAGAAAGAAACTTTTAAGACATAGGTTTTACAGGCCCATGTGTGTCTAGACTTAAAGAATTTAGATGCCAATAATTGTTCCTTTTATTCCCTAATCCATGCTTCATACGCAGAAGCTCTTTTATTAATAGCTTTGTTTTGCCTGTGTCTGCTACTATCATTAATAACATCATTAATACTACTCTTACTTTTGTATTGATATTTTAGTGTTATGTGAATATATTGAGAGAGGTTGTCAGGCAAATTGTTCCCTGTGCAGATGCTAGCTGGATCAACCTCTCGCTTGAATTATAGCCCTCTCCAAAGGCTTGTTGAGAGAGCTAAAGACTAGTTAACAGTGCATTAGTACATGAATTTTCTTTACTCAGAAGGTTACTCAGGTCTTGTACAAGGTATTACCAAGTTTACAGAGCAGTTCCTACTGCTATTGATAACCTCAAGCAAAAAAGTATGGCAATTAATAATTATTATTAATATTTAATAATTTATTTTACCACCAAGTACCTACCAAGGGGATTCTGGTTAGATGAGATAAATTTGAACACTGTCCAGTTTATTAATGTGTAAATCTTAGTGCAGAATATCTCATAAATTTCTTCCCAGTGGCTTTACCATTATTTACCAAGGAAATAATTCTAGCCAATGCTTATGATACCCTACAATATTGATAATGATAGCAGTACCCACCAAGGTGTGCCTGGGTGGTGTAGTCAGTTAAACGTCTGACTCTCGTTTCGGCTCAGGTTGTGATCTGAGCGTTGTGAGATCTAGCCCCATGTAGAGCTCCATGCTCAATGCAGAATCTGCTTAAGACTCTCTCTCCCTCACCCTCTCTCTCTGCTCCTCCCCACTGCCACCTCACCCCCACTCTCTCTCTCTTTCTCTAAAATAAATAAATCTTAAAAAAGAAAAGTACCCACCAAAAGAACAAAATAAAAATCAGTTTTAGTGCATTCTTAATTCTCTGTTCATAAGTACAAGAATAGCTTTAAAAATCTAACTACAGTGATTGGCTGTGTTTTAAATACCTTCGGGTAGAAATAAAATAATTAAGGTAGCAATACCCATATGTGTCCCATGAAAATCATTTGACTTATTTTTTTCTTTTTTCTTTTTTTTATTATGTTATGTTAATCACCATACATTACATCATTAGTTTTTGATGTAGTGTTCCATGATTCGTTGTTTGAGTATTGCTCCATCCAATACGTGCCCTGTCTAATACCCATCACCCATTTGACTTATTTTTGCAGCAGAAAATTGATTAGAAGAACATTTGCTTCTTTCCTAATAGCTGCTGAAACTATACTTACATTACTCTTTCATTTAGGACTGTCAGATTTTTCTGGTTTTTGGTTTTATGGTTGGTTTTGGGTTTTTTTCCAATGTTGTTGATTTAATTTCTACCTTTCCAGGGAAGTTTTGTGATAATCTAATCACTTGGAGATGTACTAAGAATCTTCCAAATTTAACATTCTAATTTTATGTTAAATCTTTAATTATGTGACTTTATTTGCTTTAAATGCTATAGAAATACAGTCCCATCAGTATCAGGTTTAGACTCATTACTTGCTTTGATGTTTTTTATTTCATGATCAGCATTATAAACTCTCACTCCTATCTACTGTACCCTTCCTGCTTGTAACTGCAATTAAATTTACTCCCTAAAAGTCTTTTTTGTGTTGTGCACGTGAGTATGTGTGTCCGCATCTGTGTACACGTATCGGATAAAGGCAGATGGTAACTCATACTCCCAACCAAGAAGAATAACCAGCAAATTCACAAATTGCAGGGGATGTAAGGGGAGGATGAATGTTATAACTCGATTTCCAAGCCAATTATTTTAAGTAAAAGGTTAAGCCTTCACTATAGGACATTAACAAATGAGAAAAACATTCATATTTCCACATCAGGGAGGCTATATCGTTCAACACTTCAAATGTTAACAACTTTAATCAAAGCCAAAGGCTTTAACTAAATAACTGGATATGAGTATTCAAGTGTAGAACAAACTAAATTCTCTGTGGATGTAAGCCTCCACATACGGTACAGCCGGATCTACAGAAGACTTTGGGACCACTAGGTACAACCTCTGAGCTTTGGACTTTTTCAGGTCTGTATCAGGCAAAGCCCCCGGACTCCATCCCCCTCACTCACTGCATCTGAACTGCAAGCTCTTGCAGGGATTCTCTAGAAGCTTCCCTCATTCGGCTCAAGTTGTGAGAAAAGCACCCTTCTCCCTTCCTTACGTGAGATGAACAATCACCCCCCAGACAAATACTCACTTTCCAGTGATTTTTAACCCTTTCCTATCTGGCCTGGGGAGTGGTGATGGCTACCCTGGTGCTTTTGGTTCCACTGTCTTTCAGCATATTTTGCATATCTGCACCTATCATGTTGCTCTCGACTTTGGAGCCTTGACCTACACTGAAATCGAATTATACTACCTAGAATACACTGAAACATGAGAACTTCACTGGAAACAATCAATATAGCTTTTCTTTTGCTTCCAAAGTAAATTTACATATTTGCAGTGCCTCAGGGTCAGTCTGATGGAATAGGCATTATTGAAGTGTTGATGCCAGAATTAGAATGCACACGCACACACACACACACACACACACACACACACACACACACACACGCACTGAAACTAAACAAGGTATTTGGACTTCAAGAGAGCACTCAATAACAAATGAATTTCATGAAGAACTAACACCCTCTGATTATAGTCATTTATGAACCACCTCTGTACAAAAAGGAAAATCAGGTTCTATCTAGAAATGTCTATCTTAAAAAAAGTTGAGTGGACAACTGTTTGTTTTCTTCCCGGCCCCCACCAGATATCATTCACTCTTCTCCTGATTGAAAATCAAAGCATTCCTAATTTCCTCTGAAGAAGCCTCCTATTATAGTCTTCCTTGCCTGAACATATGACCTAAGCCAGACTCAGCATCCCAGCCTTCACCCCCACTCTCATGGGCTGCACAGGAGTCTTCATTAGGACCATTCTTAATTCTTCATAATTGGAGGGTCCCATGGAAAATGAAAATAGGGGACCCTTTGTTCAAAAATTATTAAAAGGCTTTAAAACAATGACAGCAGAGCATTAAGCAAAGCACAGATTCCTTCAAAGGGCAGGTCCTTTTGTAACCTCATAGGTCACACAACACACAAAGCCATCCCTGCTCTTCATTCTTCTGTGTGTAACTGTATTTCCATCTGCCTTCATTCTCCTGTACAAGCCCTTCCTTTAACATTTTTTAAAGTGTGGGCTACTGGTAAAAAGACTTTATTTTCCAAAGCTGTTTTTGCTGAGTATAGAATTCTTGTGTAACTACTTCAGAGATATGGATCCACCATCTTCTTTCCTGCATTATTTCTTTTTTAAAAAAATATTTTATTTATTTATTGAAAGAGAGAGAGACAGAGCACAACCAGGGGGAGAGGCAGAGGGAGAGGGAGAAGCAGGCTTCCCACTGAGCAGAGAGCCCGACATGGGGCTCGATCCCAGAACCCTGGGATCATGGCCTGAGCCCAAGGCAGACACTTAACCATCTGAGCCACCCAGGCGCCCCACCCCTGTGTTATTTCTGAGGAGACATGTGCTGTTATCCTTTCTTTTTTTGGTTTTGTTGTTGTTGCTTTTCCTCTGTATATAACTTGTCTTCCCGCCCCCCCCCCCCCCCCGCTGACTGCACATAAGAGTGTTCTTTTTATTACTGGTTTTGAACAATTTGATTATGATGAAACTTGATGTCATTTTCCTCATGTTTCTTGTGTATAAATGATTTTTGAGCTTCTTAGATATGAGGTCTATAGCTTTCATTAACTTTGGAAAATTTTTGGTCATTCTCTTTTTTTTTTTTTTTGGTTTCCCAGTAAATTCTTATATTTCTCCTTTTTCCTTCAACTTTCCAAAACTTTTTTTTATGGAAGTATACACACAAAAATCCATATAAATGAGAAGGGTATTGCTTAATGAATTTTCACCAAAAAGTTACACACCTGTAACTAGATTCCAGAACAAGAAATGGAAAATTGCCAGCACCCAAAAGTCCCCTTCCACAGCCCCCTAGAGTAACTACCATCCTACTTTAACAGCAGAGTTCAGTGCGCTCGTTCATTTGCATCACACTGCATGTAGTTTTAGGATGATGCATTCTCTCTTATTGCTGTGTGACATCTTGAACTTGTTTTAATGGTTTTATTGAGATATAATTCACATATCATACAATTTGCTCACTTTTAGTGTACAATTTCATCATTTTTAGTATATTCACAGTTATGCAAGCATCACCACAATCATTTTTATTGTAGTCAAAAACACATAAAATTGGCCACGGCTTTTTAAGTGTAAGTGCAGTGGTGTTTGTGCACATTGTTGTGCAACAGATCTCTAGAGCTATTCATCTTGCAAAACTGAATCTATGTCCATTGAACAATTCCCCTCTTTCCCCTCTCCCCACTCTTGCAACCACCATTCTGTCTTCTGTTTCTAAGAGTTTGACTGCTACTCTAGATGCCTCACATGAGTGGTATCGTGCAGTATTTGTCTTTTTGTGACGAGCTTATTTCCCTTAGCATAATGTCCTCAAAGTTCATCCATCTTATGGCATATGACAGGATTTCCTTCTTTTTAAGGCTGAATAATATCCATTGTATATATATATATATACCACAATTTCTTTATCCATTCATCTGTTGATAGACATTTGGTTTGCTCCCACCTTTTAGATATTATGGACAATGCCACAATGAACATCAGTGTGCAAATATCTCCTCGAGATCCTGGTTTCAATTCTTTTGGATATATACCTAGAAGTTGGATTACTGAGTCATATGGTAATTCTATTGCTAAATTTTTGTAGAACATCCATACCGTTTTCGATAGTGGCTGATCCATGAACATTATTTCTTAATATATTATTTTCTGTCCCACATTCTCTCTCCTCTGCTTCGGAAACTCCAATCATATGTATATTAGGCTATTTGAAGTTGGGCCACAGCTCATCAATGTTCTGTTCATTTCTTTCAATATCTTTTCTCTCTGTGATTCATTTGGATGGTTCCTATTGTATGACTTCATGTTCACTAATCTTTTCTTCTTGTAATATCTAATCAGCCATTATTAACACCCAGTGTATTTTTTATCTCAGTGATTGTAGTTTTAATCTTCAGAAGTTAGACATGAGTCTTTTATATATTTTTTCATATCTCTATTTAACATGCTCAATCTTTTCTCTAACTTACTGGGCATATGGAGTGCAGTTATAATAACTGTTTTAATGCCCTCGTCTTCAAATTCCAATATCTGTGTCAGTTTTGGATTGGTTTCAGTTGATTGATTTTTCTCCTCATTGTTCTTGGCATGCCTGGTAATTTTTATTGCATGCCAGACATTATTAATTTTACTTTGTTGGGTGCTGGATGTTTTTGTATTCCTGTAAATACTCTTGGGTTTTGTTCTGGGACATAGAAAAGACTCCTTGTGTATACTCTGATCCTTTCAGGTCCTGCTTTGAAGGCTTGTCACGTGAGCCCAGACCATCATTTAGTCTATGGCTAATACTTCCACTACTGAGGCAAGATGCCTCTGAGTATTCTAACAATGCCCTGTGAGTTTCCAGACTTCCCAGTCTGAATTGTGCAAACTATTACCAGCCCCATTTGAACTCTGTGTCGTATTCCCACTAATCTTTTGAGGTAGTTGTTGTTGTTGTTGCTGTTGTCTAATCTGGCCTCAGACAGTTTCCTCATCTGCCTGTGCTGATCAGTACTTTCTCCTCTCTACTCCTCTGCCCAGAACACTGCAACCCCTTCAGTCTCCATCCTCTCAGTTCAAAGAGTCTTCCAGGCTCCCTGGGCCCCACCTCCCACACCATGGCCTAGGAGTTCTCTCAAGGTGGTCAACTGGGGTCAACTGGGGTCAACTGGGGAAATTGTAGGCCTCACTTTGTTTCTCATCTCTCAGAGATCAGTGTTCTTCATTGCTTCGTTCCAATGCCTTAAATATCAATGTTTCATATACTGTGTCAGGATTTTTAGTTGTTTCAGGTGAAAGCAGGGTGGGGATAGATCCAATCCCTGTTAATCCATCTTGGCCAGAAGCCCAATCCCCTGCTACTTTTGGTAATGCCCATCCATAGGCTAGGGCCCACAGCTAAACAATTGGATCAACATCTTTGGCAATGGCATCTGGGCACAGGGCATTTCTTAAAAGTTCCCCAGGTGATTTTAATGTGCCACCTGGGTTGAAAACCACTGCTATCATCAGTGGGGAGCCATTTAAGGGATTTTAATCAGGAGAATGACATGATCAGAAGAGTAGGTAGGGGCCAGAAGCCAACACACTCAAGAAGGAAGAGCTGACTGGGAGGCAAGGAGCTGAGTCAGCCAATTCTGCTGTGCAGCTATTTGGAACCACAAATGTTTTAGGCATGACAGCAATAAAACCCGTGAGCCACCTTAGAACCTGGGACTATCCCTCAGTTGGAAGTACATAGATACAGAGTCAATTTTCATTGTTATATCCCTACCTATCAAGAAGAGGATAAATTATAGTCAGTACTCAAAGAAGGTTAGGACAAATATGATACATTTCAGAAATGTTTTTCAATAGTGGCTAAAACTTTTCAGTTTGACCCTAAGCCCTGGTTATGTAAAAGAAATATATATACTTACTGTTTATAAGTAAAGGTAGGACATATGGTATGTGTCAGTGTTTCAAATGCGCCCTCTCTTCTTTCATCTGTACCTTGAAATCAGGTCACTCAATTTGGAATCCTGTGTCTGGCACTCACTATGGGACCTTCCGTCACTTACCACCTCTGGGCCTCAGTTTCTCACTGGTAAATAGAAGAGAACAGTATCCACCCCCCTGGCTTTATAGGTTTTCTGTGAGACTCAAAATCACTTGAGAGCTTTTTCTTACCTAGCCCTTTCTCTTCCCTCTCTATTTTATTGTTCTTTTGCCTCTCTTTCTTTCTCTCTTCCCCAGCTTTGTCTCCTAGAGTTAGGCTGGGAGCTGGCCAGCTCCCCTGGAGCCTGCTCTCACAGCTTAGGTGCCATTTGCTTCTCACTCTCAATACTCACCTGCTGGAACCTAGAAAGCCCTGTTGAATGTGCAAAGTCCGGTCTCTAGGAATCACTGCTTAACCTCACTCTTGCCCCCTTCCCAACTTCAACCCCTTTCTGCTATGCTGGCCTCTCAACTTCCCCTCTCCCATCAGGTATCAGCTTTCCCCACCAGCCCTGCCCAAACCCTCACTGCCTAGTGCTGCTCAAAATCTGTACTCCTGGAGTGGGCGAATGTCAGGTGGAATGACTCTCTCAGCTCCTGTAGCAACTTTCAGGATAAAGCTGCTGAGGATCTTCCCCCACCTTTTTTTTTTCCTGACAACGCTTAGATACAGAATTGCTAGTTTCTTTTTTTTTATTCCCCCAACTACACAGCACTGACCCTTGATTCTCAGCCACACACTCCTCTTTATTCTTGAAACAGAACACCTGAGGGCAGAGCAGGGGAGTGGCTCAGAGGTTAGGGATGTACTCATTCTCAATTTATCCTCCCTAATCTTAAATGCTTAAACCCTGTTGCAGAGTTTCAGCTTGATGATCCATAGAGTGGGAACTTCTGACTGCTTTTTGAACTAGTTGATATTTTCTTTACATTGAAATTGCTTCTTTTAAATATATAGTATTATTAATTATAATGAAGTCAGTTAACTTTTTATTCTGCGTTTTGCTCAGATTTCTAACATGGTTTGAGGACTTTTGTTTCTTTAAGAACTCTTTGGAGATATTTAGGGCAGAGCCTGTTGCTAAGGAGATTCGTGTATGTTGCAGTTAAATAGATACAGTAAACTGGCTCTGCACTTCTAGGAGCGTTGAGAGGGGAAAAATTCTAATGGACTATTCCTATAGTGCAGAAAATAAAAAGGATGGGGCACCTGGGTGGCTCAGTCAGTTAAGCGTCTGCCTTCGGTTCAGGTCATGATCGCAGGGTCCTGGGATTGAGTCCCACATCGGGCTCCCTGCTTGGCAGGGAGCCTGCTTCTCCCTCTCCCTCTGACTGCAGCTCCCCCTGCTTGTGCTCTCTCCCTCTCTCTCTCTCTCTCTCTGTCAAATAAATAAATAAAATCTTTTAAAAAAGAAAGAAAGAAAGAATATAAAAAGGGCAAAATCCTCCATAAAATGCAAATACACTTTTCGTGCTATCCTGATGGAGAAATGCTTTGGGTCTTCCTTGGGAGGACATCTGAGATCATACTGAAGAGATAAACCTCTCTCTGTCTTCTTAGAGGAAATGGAAGCCAAAGAGGTATTTTTGTTAAAAGAAAATTATTAGGAATTTTGAAACCTGATATATGAGCTATGATGGAAGAGATTGACAATAAATAAAGACTCAGAGTAAATCATAAAGATTAACAGTTTTACTAAAGTATATATATAAGATTAGTGTTAGAATCAGCCCACTATGAAAATAATTTAAAAAACTGGGAAGGAGAGAGTTTAGGTGGGTGATTTTGTAGCTTGAGATTTATATCTGCTTTAAAGATGTTTAAGGTTGATTTAGAGTTTAAGTCTAGCTGTTTTTCTAAAGAGATGTATTATGTTAAGTTGAATATCTGTGGTCTCAAATTATTTTTGAACTCAAGCAAAAAGCTATTACCTTGAACCTCAGAAAGCATGTAAATTCCTTACTGTACAAACCTTATGCCTGTCACGCTGCCGCCACCTGGTGGCAGCATACCTAAAGTACATGGCAAGTGATTAAATCATAAAATAATTTCTTAACTGCAGAAACTAATTGCAAATTCAGTGCCAGTTTTATATCAATCTGTGTTTATAATATTAATATAATAAAACATGAAACAAGAGAATTTTAATTTTGTAGACATCAAACACCAAATTCAAACCTCGTATGCCTAAAACGATATAACAAAATGGGAAAACCCTCTACTGTGCATTCCACCAATTGGATTAATTTGGGATAACAGTGCCCTTTTAAATATGTGTGTGTGTGCATGTGTTTAACATATAAATATATATATATTCTCTAGGAGAGTCTTACTTTGGTATAAACTGCTTTTGGGGGATAATTAGATTTCCTAAAACTTAAATAGGATCATTACTTTTTTTAAAATTCTATTTCATGGTAGCTGTGGGAGAAAGTACAGTAAGTATTTTATAGACTTTACCCTCAAAAGAGCTTCCAGACTAATGGGTAAGATGGCCATTTATACTAGATATAAGAAAGAAAGTAGTATTAAGGGGCGCCTGGGTGGCTCAGTCGTTAAGCGTCTGCCTTTGGCTCGGGCCATGATCCCAGGGTCCTGGGATCGAGCCCCACATCGGGCTCCCTGCTCCGCAGGAAGCCTGCTTCTCCCTCTGCCACTCCCCCGTCTTGTGTTCCCTCTCACACTGTCTCACTCTCTGTCAAATAAATAAATAAAATCTTTATAAAAAAAAAGTAGTATTAAGGGGAACTAAATATAAAAGTGGTCTCTGCATCCCAAACTAGAACGCAGGGTCTTCCTCTGAAGGGGGTGGAGGTAGGCAGGAGAAAAGGTGAGATGGGGGGACCAGGAGAGTAAGCAGTAAGCATCAATAGTAAAAGCACAGAGGCTCTAAAAGCAGTCTTCCAGGGTTTAGCTGCCCATTTTATTTCTGATCATTTAGCTACCTTGCACAAGTCGCTTAACCTTCTCTAAGCTTACCTCTAAAATATCCTTGCCTCTAAAATTTAAATAATAATAGTATCTATCTTCTAGGTAATCTTGTTTTCAGGATTAACTAAAATAACCTAGTGGAGCATTTTGTGCAATGCTTTGCAAATAGGAAGCACTTGATCTTAGTTTCATGGCAGCCAAATGGAGGGGCAGCTTCCAAGTTCCCCAGATTTATGGGACACATTATCAGTTTTCCATTGACACAGCAATGCCATGCAACAATCTGTCTGAAGAGGGAGGGTTAAAGCAATAAGCATTTGTTTAGTCTGTGGGTCAGTAATTTAGGCTGGACTTGGCTCGAAATTTCTTCTTTTTTTTAATTTAATTTTATTATGTTATGTTAATATACATTACATCATTAGTTTTTGATGTAGTGTTCCATGATTCATTGTTTGCGTATAACACCCAGTTCTCCATTCAATACATGCCCTCTTTAATACCCATCACCAGGCTAACCCATCCCCCCACCCTCCTCCCCTCTAGAACCCTCAGTTTGTTTCTCAGAGTCCATAGTCTCTCATGGTTCAGATCTCACATCTGGCAGTTGACTCTGGTCTGCTAATCTGGGTGGTGTCAGCTGAGAAAATGGGGGCAACCTGGCTCTACTCCAGGTGCCCTATCCTCTAACACGCTCTCCTAGGCATGTCCTAGGGCAAAGACAGAAAGAAACAAAAATGTGCAAGCCCATTTTCAAGCCTCTGCTTGCATCATATCTGCTCATGTTTGGCCAAAGGAAGTTACATGACCAACTCAGAATTAAGTTGAGAGGGGAGGCTAGAGTTCACCTCTTGACAAGATGAGCTGAAAATGCATAGTAAGTGGCTTGGATGAAGGTCAGAATGAAAAATTGAGACTATTAGTGCAATCAATCCACTACAAAGAGCTTTGATTAGAGAAAAGAGAATTTTAGAAGTATGGATGCTCTTATCATTGTTTCTAAGCCTCCAATCAGAATACATGAAATCAAAACCATCTTGGAAAATCTAAAATGATTAGTGGTGCTAAAGTGTGGGGGCCCACAGGGGGAAAAAATGGACAGGGTACTATACTAATGGACACAGGGCTTAAATGTATGGAAAAGTTGGGGACAGGACCCCCCCAACATTTAACAAGTAGAGGATAGTAACCGGGTTGGTAAATATGCTGTATAATAGTGGATTTGCTAGATCTATAAAAAGATGAAAAATTGGTGAATTAATTGGCCATGAAACTAAATTATTTTAGAAAATTAAATCCTAAAGTATTTGCCTAATGGAAAATCATTCTCTTGTCTTGCTCAAGTATTTGTTGCATACCAACTCTTCGCTCAGAGTGAGTATGCAACCAATATTATGGAGGAGGGAGAAAATTATATATTTAATTTTAAAAGGTGCCTCCAGGATGTATAAAGAACTGTCGAATCAATAATAAAAGATAGACAACGAAATAAAATAATAAATTTATGAACACACCCTAGAGTGGTTCCTAATAAGTCGTATCCTTGTCTAATCACCTCCCTTTGAGTGCAGGTAGAATTTATGACTTACGTTTAACCAATAGAATATGCAAAGGTGATGGGCTGTCAGTTCTGTGATTACCTTAACAACAAATTTTTTTAATTGAATGTAGTTCCTTAGGTTAGTTGCCTCCTCTAGACACAAGAGTAATAGCAATAATAACAATTGTACAGTAGCAGGAGTTTCAGTACCTTGTCCTCCATCTTCCCCTTTATTAAATGTCACTCTTGCTCAAGATTTTGTCCTCAGATCTCCTCTCTTCAATGCTAAGCTCTTGGACAATATCATCTATGGAAAGACTTCAACTGGCACCTTCAAGTTGATGGCTGCCAAGCACACATCTATGGCTTTATTCCTGATGTCCAGTCTCTCGGTTCACGCAACATCTCAAGTTTCTTATTCACCTTCTCTTTCTCAGTGAATAAGAGGTGCTATGGAGTCATGGAGGGGACAGTGGGCTCTGGTGCTAGACTCGACAAAAAGATCTTCATCCAGGCTCTGCCTTATTGTTAACCACCATGAGCTCCATCAGATTGTAGATGTATTTTGTTTACTCCTATAACCCCAGCTCTTAGAACAGGGCCTAGCACACTGTAGGTGACAAATAAATATTTGCCGACTGACCCAAGGATGCTTATGTGTGAAGCAAGGTTCTAACCACTGACATATGCTGACACATTTCATCCCACCTTAGTCCTGTGAGATGTGCACTGTTACCACTCCCAGTTAATAGATTGCAGTGTACTGAATGTTTGCTTCCCCCCGCCCCCCACCAAATTTATATGTTGAGACCCTAATCTCAAAGACATGGCATTTGGCAGTAGAGCCTTTGGGAGGTCATTAGGTCGTGAGGGTGGAGCCCTCGTGAATGGGATTAGGGCCCTTATAAGAAGAAACCGGGGAGCTAGCTCACTTTTTCTACCACATAAGGACACAACAGGAAGCTTGCAGTCTACAACCCAGAAGAGGGCCCTCACCAGAACCCCACCATGCTGCACTCCGATCTCAGCGTTCCAGCCTCCAGAACTGCAAGAAATAAATTTCTCTTGTTTATGCCATTCACTTTATGGTAATTTGTTATAACAGCTTCAGCTGACCCAGATGAAGTAAGGTGAAAGGAACTGGTTGAGTTTTAATGAGAAAAGCCATTAGTCCTTCCTATTTACATCCACAAATGTCTTGTACCCTGAAAGGTGCTGCACTATGCTGGTCTTGAAACAGAGACACATCTAACAACAGAATGAATACCCACAATCTTTTCCCTCATGTTCTTAGCCTTACAGAGCAATTTTTTTCAACAATGTTAGCCTCAATGGCTGCCTAAGGGAGCTCCATTTCTTCCCCGTGGTGGCCACTGGATTACACATGTCGCTCAAGATGAACATGGGTGCAATGTCTGAGGTACCATAAATGATCCCGTATCACCACCACACACATGTGCACACACATACAGAGAGAGAGACGGGGGGAGAGACTCTCTAAGACTGCCTAACCTCCCAAGTGCCAAAACTGAAATACCCACTGCCCTTCAGAAATTGTACTAAAGAAAATTCCATGCCCGACCTACTTCATGCATTGGTCCTTGAAAGCCTAGAGAGTCGGGACAAGATGGAAAGGCTCAAAGTAAATAAGCAGACCCCACGTAGTACCCTTTCCTCCACAGTCTCCTCCAAAAGTAGGTAAAGAGACCATCCCTCACACACGTCTCCTCGAGACTGGCACAGCAGAGAAGAACAAGTTGTAATGCCAATGCCACCTGAGAGAACTGAATCTATAGTCATTCTCACTTCCTGTGGACTAACCAGATAATCAGCTGACCTAGAACTTTGCCAAGAAGGGCAGGATTGAAGGGCTTTGGATTGAGAGAAAGGGAGGAGAGAGTTGTAGAGCAAATTTAGAAATGCGAAGAAGCACCAGAGGGAACACAGACTTGGGTGGCAGGGTGAAAAAGAGGCTGGACTCAGAGTGACGTGGGCCAAATTCAAGTGCTGGTTCCTAACTTCCTCTGGGGCAAGACACTTAACTTTATAATAGCCCTTTTATTTATTTGGGTTCGTCCTTATCACCCCCACCCCTGCCAGATACCAAACTCTTTGAGGACCTGTAGGCTCAGCTGTATATCTACCCCCAATGCCCTTCACAAAACAGGTGCTTAAAAATATTCATAGACCGCATTGCTGCCAGGGGGGATTGAGGAAAGAAAGAAGGAGCCACAGGAAGCAAAGTTATGAGAGTCAAACTTCCCCTACTTGATGGTGGAGGGCCCAGGAGAGCAACCGTTTGTGGCACATACTATGAAGAAACATAAAACGGGGTACGAAGGACAGAAAGTGACTAGATCTCAAGGAGCCTAGTCAGAAATGACTTCTTCGAGGAGGTGTCATCTGGGCAGAGATCTGAATGAAATGTGGAAGTAAGCCATGCAAAAAGATCAGCATTCCAGACTGAGGGAACAGCAACTGCCAACACCCTGAGGCAGGACCACTCTCAGCCCGTCTGAGGACCAGGGAGGAAGCCAGCATGGCTGTCATAGCAGAAGCACGGGGCAAGGCTGGCAGGAAATGATGTCAAAGACGCCCCAGTCATGTGGCTTATGGAGGGGGATTGAATTATATTTGAAGTGTGAGTGGAAGCCTTCGTAGGGGTTCAGAGTAAGAGAGTGTGACATGGTTTGGTTTATGTTTTAAAGGCTCATTTCACTGCTGTGGGAAGGACAGACCTGGGATGGGGGTGGGGGGCTGTCAGCGAAGGGAGAGTGAAAATCTGGCTCAGAGACTCTCTCAGTAGCTGAGGCAAGAGATGATGGTGCCTTCCACTGAAGTTGTGGTGAAGACAGTGAATCAAAATGGACATTGGAGACAGAGCTGGTGAATTAGACATTGACTAGAAATGACAGGAATTGAGGAGAAGCCAAAGGTCCTTGGCCTGAACTATTTCCTGAGATTGGGAGTATTTAGGAGGAAAAACTGGGGAGGAGACAGCAAGAGTTCTGTCCAACATGGTTAAGTTTGAACTACCTACCACACATTCCAAGTAGAAATGTCTAGGAGCCATTTTACAGTTATATAAAATATATTTAAATATATGTTATACATTTATTTCTTTATTTGTAGGAATATGTAACACTTCAGCTCTTCTTTGCATTTGAAATAAATATTTATGATCTATGCCTGAGAAAACCCGAAGTGTGGCCAAAACTCATTTCTGCGCTCTGTACCCTACACGGGGCCACACTCTCATGCTGAAGCTTTTTCTCCTGAGAACCTGCTAGTACAACAAATAGGAGGCCTGGGGTTCAGGGCTGAGAGGTGTGTACTCCCTCCATAGCCACACGCCAGGTGGCATGTCCTCAGCTACTGACCTGCTATCCATCAAGGAACTTGACTACCTCTTTAAGATGGTATCCTTGAGTAGAAATAAGGGAATGACTGTGGAGTCAAAAAAAAAATTCAGCACCTGACTTCACACTCAGTGATTGACAACCAGCCCACAGCAGGGCTGTGAATTGTTTCCTAGCTTTCCAGCTGACTCTCCTCCCAATCTGCCTTTTCACACTGATCTGAGAGCACCTTTCAGAAAAAAAAAAAAGCAAACCTCAAGGCCTTTAGCCCTGACTTTTCAAAATCAGACGTAAAAACACAATGACCTTCTTAAATTGAATTTTATTTTTTTATTTTTTTAAATGATGGCCTTAGCTAAGTTATCTTATTTTTCATTAAAGCTATTTACTTCACAATCATCGGTCCATGCTCCATATCTATCCAAGCACTTAGATGGTTTTGACTAAATTCAGTTCGCTAACCAAGGTGAGCAAGTTGCCCTGAGAATGTTTTGCTCAGTCTACCATAGGCATGAGACGCAATGGTGAGTTATAAGTTTTCAAGCAGACACATCTTTGCTAACGTGTAAATGGGCTGCAGAGACACTTTGAATGTAATGAGATAAATGGGATCTGGTGTTTGCACAGTACTCGACATCTCAAGATAAAAACATCTGCTCTGTTCTAAATAATCTAAAATGCCACTTATTATGAGATACACGATTATTTTATGTGTCCTTAAGAAAGAAAAATAATGCTGATAATCAAACTAAGACACGGTGCCTTATGGTGATTCTGTCCAACACATAAACCCCCCAGCAACAGCCTTGTCAGCTTTGACATTTCGTTCATTTAGAGGGTTTTGTCAGTTTCTCCTGACTTGTTGAGTTCCCTGGCACGTAATAGGTCATTTTCTTCAGGTAGCACAATAACAAAGCAGAACACGACTCCGTGTGTTTATAGATATCTTCCTTTTTCATAATGCACATGGTTACTGCTTTTAAAGAAAATATGTAATTGCCTCTTCTCTAGTGAAGATATTTGCTTCACAAATATCAAATTACCCTCTTTCTTCTCTATTAGTACCTTTCTAAGTACCAAATAACTGTTCATATTAATCCCAAAATATAGTATGATCTTTTTTTTCCAAGATTTTATTTATTTGACAGAGAGAGAGAGACAGTGAGAGAGGAAACACAAGCAGGAGGAGTGGGAGAGGGAAAAGCAGGCCTCCCGCGGAGCAGGGAGCCCGACTCGAGGCTCGGTCCCAGGACCCTGGGATCACAACCTCAGCCGAAGGCAGATGCTTAACGACTGAGCCACCCAGGTGCCCCAAGTGTGATCTTTTTTAACACAGCTTAAATGCTCATTATTCTCACCATGTTTCGCTACAACAATGCAAGTAGACTCAGTGGACAATATGAATAGTATGACCAAGCATGCGTGCACACGTGATGGCAGTCATACCACAGCAATTATGAGGCACCCCTGATTGTAAGATGCATTACCAGTTCAGAGATGGCAAAATGAGGGACAAGCGTGTGTCTTAAAAATTAGTGAAGTACGGTATAAGCAAGGCATTGTGGGAAGAGTGCATAAAAAGAAAAAGTGTGAGGTCTTAAGTTAATATTTTTCTTTGCTTAGGGAAAAACTCCCATTCTTTTCCATTTCCATAGATATAGGATGATATTGTGTTCATCTACCAAGAAAGACCTCAGATTCTGTCAGGATAAATGAAGTCGGTAGTATAAATGAAGTCACTTTGGGAATCTGACTTTTTCGGTCATGATATTTGTCAGGGATTGACATCACTGACTTATGCCGCTGCATTTCCTCATGTATCGCCAGCTTTAAAATCACTGTGCACGTAGTGAAACTATCCAAACCACCCTTAGGGAGTGGAGGTGCAGGCCTTGTGTGACTGGAATCCTCAAAGCAAGGCAACTGCAAAGCCAATGCAGTACCTCATTACAGCCGGGAGCATAGGATTGCTGCTGTCAGAGTTGACAGGTTGTCGGTATCAGGACAGCCCTGAGCAGCTTACCCAGACCAGAACGGAAAGACCGCAGCCTGACCTTTCCAGAAGCCCAGCTACTCACTCATCATCAAACCCAGTTGCTTTTTCTTCTTCCTGACACGCCTTTGCTCTGATTCCAGACTGGATATCATCTGATTCTTCGCAAACTCCAAATGTGTTCTGACCTCAGGGCCATTACTGTTGCCAATCCCTCTGCCTGGACCCTTTATGTACATCTTCTTCCTCCTTCTGCATTATCTCAGCTCAATGTCACCTCCTAGGGTCAACGCCTTCTTTGACCACTCAAACTCGTGTCTCCCCACCCTCCATCAGTTTCCTTCACGATATCCAAAATGTTTGTTTGTTTGTTTGTTTGTTTTTATAGTCCTGAATCTCCTCATTTTTCTACTTGCTAATGGCCCAGTTCCATTACTGGAACATATGTTCACCTCTGCATCCCCAACACCTGGGACACATAGAAGATGCTCAATAAATATTTGATTAATGTACAGTTGAATAAACTCAACTTGATTCCTAACTCATCGATAGTTGGGTGGTTTTGGGGGGGGTTTGTTGTTGTTGTTTGGTTGTTTTGTTTTGGGTTTTTTTTTTTTTGGTATTTGGCTTAATATCTTGCTCTCCTCTAGGTCCACCCCTTCTTCCTATCTTTCATCGACAAGACCTCACACTTACATGCCACTGTGACTCCTTGGATTACACTGTCCAGTTCTTTCCTGAAAGCTGACCCACAGCCGTAGGCTCCAGATCTACTCTGGTCTCTGCCCTCACCTTCTTATGTTCAGGGCCTTCCTGACAAACATCTTCTCTCTTCCTCTTGCTGCTTTGTGTGACTGCACAGCTCAGGTGGCCTGTTGTTACTGAGGTGTCTGTGAGTGTCTACATGAGCAGCAATAGCAGCAGAGTCTAACATGCATTCCAACAAAGCAGTTGCAAACGGGCTGCCAGATCCTGCCACCATTGCCCACCGCCATTCCTTTTCATGCCCACCAGTGGGGACTTAGCACCTCAAGGTTCTTCCCAAGTACCTGGAGGCTGGAGGCATTTCCGGTCCTTAGCACTTCCCTAGGGCATACACAGCTCTACTGCTGAAGCTTTTCCTACTAATAGGAATCACTACTAGTACTGATTTTTTCAAGTTTATATGGATGTCTACTCTGTGGAAGGGGAATCGAAGATACATTAAAAGCTCCTGACTTTGTAGAGGTTATAGCTGATGACAATCAAGCATTGGAGGCTTTTCTTGCTCTGTTACTAGCAGCCTGTGTATGTGCCCGGGAGTTAAAACAATAAGGATACAAGCGAGTTTTTTTAAGGGATTTGCATTTTGTAGAGTGATCAGGAAATACATTTTCTACAGACATTTGGCCCCTACACTGTGGAGTATAAATGGCACATTACACCTAAAATAGGACACACCATGAAAACTTAACTATAAACCTGCAGATAAGAAGCATGTCTTATATATCCTTGTATTTTCCACAAAGACTTACGTATTAGAAAGTGCATGATTACTTGATTGAATAAATGAATAGTGTTGAAGAAGGCCAGCCATTAGTAAGAATCTAGGTCAGTTTTTAATCTTCCCTATGCATAAGAACCACTTTGGGGGCCCTTTAAAACTATGGATGTCCAGGCCCATCCACAGATATCTGTATTCAACTGGTTGAAGTGGGAGCTACGTATACATTTTTTAAAGGTCCCTGAGTGATTATAATGTATAATCAGGGTTAAAATCCACTGACCTAGGTAGAAAGCAATTCATGCCCTAAAAATAATAATGGTAATCCAGTCTATGTTAAAGATTGTGGTTAATAAATCACAAATGTTTTGCCTGGGTGATATTAAATCTGGTAAATACTTTACTGCCATGATGTACTTACCTATCTCAAGCTATCTATTTTTTACTTTAATGTGAGAAATAAACCTAGGATGTAATAATAAATATAATTCTTTACTTTAAAAATATGAAATTCAACACATATTTTGAGGAACAACCTTAAATTCTAATCCAAGATTTAAATCATAAACATTTTTTCTCATGAGTTAGAAAAATGAGACCCAACAAAGAAAAACAAGACAAATGGAATAATATTTCTAGAGCAGAAAGGAAGATAATTATAGTGTGTTGAGTGGTGGCTCCCCAAAAGATAGGTCCACCTGGAACCTGTGAATGTGACCATATTTGGAAAAAAGAGTTTTTGTGGATACAATCAAGGTAAAGACCCAAGATAGTCCTGGATTATCTGAGTGGGTTCTAATCACATAAGTGTCCTTATAAGAAGAAGTAAAGGCATAAACAAAAGAGAAGAAACAGAGGAGAAAAACCATGTGAAGGTGAGACAGAGATGCTGCCACAAGTCAAGGAACACCCAGAGACACCAAAAAAGCTGAAAGAGGAAAAGAAAAATTCTCCCCCTACAGCCTTCCAAGGAGCATGGCCCTGCTGACACCTTGATTTCTGACTACTGACTTCCAGAACTGAGAGATAATAAATTTCTGTTTTAAGCCACCCAGTTTGTGGTCATTTGTGTAGCAGCCTTAGGAAGTGAAAACAATAATGTTCTTGAAATAGTAGCTAGAGTATCATTTTTAAATGTTACGACCCAGAATTTGTTCAAGGAACTGCAAGTTGCAGTAGAGCATATGTTAAAGGGAGACTGTCCTCAGTCAACTGTAAATCGTGATCCCTGTGACAGATGGTACATGACATCTTCCCCTCTACCATATTGCTAGGTTGAAGTACAAATGTGGGCTTCAAAGGAATTGGAGCCAGATGCAGAGAAGGGCATACCTGACTGTGAGAAATATTTAAGATTAAATTTGGTAACTAGGTTTCTGCTTTTGAATGATACCATAGGTAACCAAGCTCAGTTTCATTAGTAGGACCATGTTCTTATTTGTGGTTTGAATCAGTCAGGAATGTTTTCAGCTTCGAGTAACTGAAACCTGACCAGTAGTGGTTTAAATAATTCTAACATGTATTATGCCAGTCAGGAAGAGGCCTGGAAGTGAGCACTTGTCAATTCCTTTCCTGTATTTTTGCTCTACTTTCTTTAGTCTGATGATGCTTTGTCTCCATGCTTTCCTGTTTGTCTCCTCGTGGTTGCAAGGTGGGTATAGCAGCTCCAGGCATTACACCTGCACACACAGATGGATAAAGAGGAAAGGGAGCAACGAGAGACATATGTGTTCCTTTTATCAGAAAATCAGAAGCTTTTCCAGAAACTTTCCAGCAGGCTCATGTTTATACCTCGATGGCCAGACTGTGTCTGTGTCACTGCCCAACTTTAAAGAAACTGAGAAAGTATTTCCAGCCTCTGTAAGGGAAAGCAGGCAAGGGAGAGAAAATTGAAATGGATGTTGCCCAGCATCTGCCACAGAGCTAAAGAAACCACTCTCGGAAAACAGTGTGGGTACTCTGGAAAAGTCTAATACTATTTATCAGTAGTATTGAATGAAAAATTCTCAAACCCTGATTTCCTGAGTAAATGATGTAGAACTAAAGAAGAAAAACAAATTTCTTTAATTAGTTTGACTTGGACTATTTCTAAAAGGCATGAAATGATGTCCAAACTTATCCTATAGCCCCATCAAACTTTTATAGTTATCCAAATCTTTTCTCCATGTAGACTTTTAGGCATTTTAGATTAAGAGCACCAGAAAAAGAGTAAAATCTTGCAATTCCTTTTGAAAGCCAAAACAGAAGAGAAATGAAAAAAAAGAGAAGGAATACTTTAATTTGTGATTGATTTTGTGCCACTTTCATCCTACTGATTTTATTCTCTTCTTGGTCCTTCTTGCAGACATATGGGTGGTCTAGGGTAGAGGGATACAGAAAGAGACAAGCCAGAAAGCTGGAGAGAGATGTTTGTCTTGCTTACATTGTGGCCTCAACACAAATGCCCCTTCTTTGCATGCGTATGACTGTTCAGTCAATGAGAGTCAGCAGAGGAGAGAGGGTCTGATAAGTCCCCTTCATAGTCTTTTACCATCAAGCACGATGCTGAGTGCTGGAGAGACACTGGTGAGTAAGCGTCATTCCCAAGGTCTTCCCTTTGAAGAGTTCACCTGGTGGTGAGATGAGAGAGTACGACCCTATACAGAAAGTTCCATGTTCAAGGTCTGCATAGGAAACACATGTAATATGGATGTAAAAACAAGCCGAGGGCAGGACAAAGGTCAGGAATGTTTTCCTGGAGGAGGTATAGAGTATTAGAAGGCAGAAAGGAGGTTTCCGCTTGGTTGGGAGGAAGCTGCAGCTGGGTTGGATGCTGAGATAGGAATTTAATTCCCTCATCCGAAGACAGGGGAGGGAAAGGAGCTGGGAGAAGACCCCAGGGTAGATCGGGGAGAAAGGGAGGGCAGTGGGTTGTTGACCTGATGCACCAGAGGGACCCAGAAATGGAGCATCAGGAGCAAGACGTGCGGGAGCCCCAGCTGCCCCACCATCACCACGACGAGAGCAGCATGGGGTAACACAAGGTTGCACCAGCTTCTCCTGGCCCCTGCCTTCCTGATGACTGCAGCCATAGAGATGACACAGTGTCTTTGGAGTGTGCCCAGGCTGACAGCCACAGTTACCCAACACCCAACCTCAAAAACAGGAGTGAGCCAGTCATTGTGAGACCCAGAGAAAAGCCCCTGCAGTTGAGCCTGAGGGAAGAAAACGTAAGAACTGGGAACAACTTTCAGTTCCTTGACTGTTCCCTGAGGCAGGAAGTGAGGCTAAATCCCTGTTACTTTCCAGAAACATTTGAATAGTGCTTTATAGCTGACAAAGCTTTCACACATTTCAGATGGCTGTTTCCTCTTAACAGTCCAGTGCGGTAGGCATCTTACTTCAGAGGAAGGGGAGGTGCAGGGGACACCAAGGAGCATTCACACGTTTAGAAGGTAGCAGAGCTAGAATCAAGCTGGATCCATCTGCGGCCAAGTCTCTTTCCATAAAGGACCCAGGGTCCCTACAGTTAATCTTCTTTTCAACTTAACTACATCATGTTCAAAGCTGCCTTCTCCCAGAACTTCTGTTAGACATAAGTACACCTCACGTTTCTGGGTTTCTTGCCAAAGAATTCAAAGAACATCTTTCTTATGCATTGTTAGTTTTCTGTTGAAAAGCCTTCCTCTGCTCCATGTTTTCTTATTCTACCTGCTGTAGACAGTAATCGCCTTCCCTGCCACTTACCCTGGCATGTGCTTCGCTGTGGATTGTGTTGTTGAAGGAGTGCATGGGGAGAAAGGAAACGGGGTGCAAAGCATGAGCAATTTACCTTACTGCCTAGGTAACCGGTCCTGGCCACTTGCTCTGCATGATCACCACCTCCCCCTTCTCCCGGCGATCAAGTGGGTGGTAATACCCTTCCCCAGTGGAAACAAAGTTGAGGACTTAATTTAATATAAAGAAGGCTCAAGATGGGAACAAATGAAAAAGTGGTTTTATGGGTTATTTCCCATGTCAACAGTGGATTTCTGTCTTGTACTCTCTGTACCTTGCTAGGAAAATGGGGGTTTTATCTTTCAATTTAGGTAATTTCACGTCAGAATAGAAGCGGCATGAATCAGTACGCAGTAGCCTACTTTAATGTAATTTTTAGCATAATTACCTACCATTGGTTAAGCCTAGCAAAATGCTTAATTTCTTTTTTATTAAAAAATAATTATGCATATTTGCTAGTAGACTTGATTTACTGAGCACAGACAATTATTATAACTCCCAGTTTAGATTTTCTCTGATTTCTTTATATTGTTTTTTTCTGTCTGCTGCATGAAAATTTTTATTTTAATGAACTTGGTTGCAATCACAGGTACCCACAGTCCCTTTTAAAGATAAAATATCATTTAGTGCTTATTAAGGAGTTATAAAAATCCCAAAGTTGCACCTCTTCTAATTGTTCTTTCTTTTATTTTTTTGTTATATTTTATTTTTTTATTTTTAATTTTATTTTATTATGTTATGTTAGTCACCATACAATACATCATTCAGTTTTGATGTAGTAATCCACGATTCATTGTTTTCGTATAACACCCAGTGCTCCATGCAGTTCTTTCGTTTAAAAACAACTGAAGTTCATATTGAAACACCTGTATAACATACAAGAGTTGCTGTTCTGACCATGGACAAGGATCTATTTACCCACTTCTGAGCTGCCCTGCAAAATAAGCAGTTTGGAGAATATAGGTAAATTTCTGCGTATGATTTAAATTCTTTTCCTTTTGTACAGATATGGTTACTGTCTTCCCCATCCAATGATTCTTTTTATTGAAGCAAAATAATCTTCATAGGTGACCATATTCTGAAATCCAAGAAGGAAATAGCTCAGTAGGAGAAGGCTTATAATTTTCAATTTAATGACAAAATTTCCTCTCTAACCTTTGGTCTCATCATCTCCCTGACCTCTGGATCCATAAACAGAATAATGGCCCCAGGATGTCTCAGGATTTTTATAATAGAAGCTAAATGAGAATAAATGTATAATACATATGTACATTTAAAAAAACACATTGTCTTTTGAAGCTATAGTTGTTGTTATAAAAAATGCTTGACAAATACATTTACTCCCTAAAGCAATACCCTGTTTTTCCCAGTGAGCAAAAACAATGCCTATCTTTGTTATTTCAAACAATAGAGAATGAAATTCAGAGTCTAGAAAATTACGTTCAACTTTCACAATTGAGGGGAGAATAAAAAATTATGAGGATATAAATAACAATGACAAATGTTTATCAAACTTCTTTATTATATGCAAATCATTAAAAAACACTTTTTTTTAATTGTAGTTGACACACAATGTTACATTAGTTTCAGATGTACAACATCGCGATTCGACAGCTCTGTGTGTTATGCTAGCTCAAGTGTAGCTGCCATCTGTCACCATACAACACTATTACAGTACCATTGACTAGATTCTCTGTGCTGCACCTTTCATCCCCATTACATTCATTTCATAACTGCAAGCCTATTCCTCCCACTCCTCTCACCCATTTTGCCGATCTCCCCACCCGCTCCCCTCTGGCAACCACCAATTTGTTCTCTGTATTTATGGGTCTGTTTCATTTATTGAAAAAACTTTTTAAAAATAAGTGTTGTGTCTAGATTTTTCGTCATTGCTTCTGAAAAGGAGATTAACAACCTATCCCTTGATTATTCTGCAAAAATATTTGTGAAGTCCATAAATCTTTTGATCTGTGCATATTGTAGAGTGGCTATAGCAAAATTATAACTGGCATATTAAAAGCACACCTTGGCGATTATACAGTAAAGTACATCTCTTATATAATCATATTCATTTCTAACAATACCCTTTCAGGAAGACAAGGTGAGTATTAGTTTTCTGCTTTGCATATGGAAAAGTCTAATACAATTTATCAGTAGTATTGAATGAAAAATTCTCAAACCCTGAATTCCTGAGTAAAGGATGTAGAACTAAAGTAGAAAAACAAATTAATTAATTTGACTTGGACTACTTCTAAAAGGTATGAAATGATTTCCAAACTGTGGCTCAGGGGAAATTAAAGAAATTGCCTATGGTCACTGTGAGAAGTGCAGACACTAGCCTGTCTGATTCCATGTCTCTATGCTCTGCATCATGCTGCAACTCAGCCTGCCATCCTATAGGGGTGAGTCATGGTTCTTTGGCATAAATTTTTCATCCATGGAGTTGTACACTTCTTTAATGTAGTGGAATATTTATACTCCATTGAAGAAAGCAATGGAACATGCTGAAAAGAGTCCTGGACCTGAAGACCCCTAAGCAGCCGTGAAACCTCACTGGGTTGCTCATCTGGAAAATGAAGGCCTTGGATGCATGACATCTAGGGACTTCTGACTGATCAGCATATAGAAGCCCTCAGATAATTCTTTAGTAGATTCCACTGTGTTATTTCTGACTTCTTTCTTACTGCCACCTTGGCTACTAATAATGAAGCTGAAGAAAGGGAATTGAAGCTGGAGAGATGTCCAAGCTGGTGTTGAAGGTCAAATAGGAGTCTCCAAGATGAACAAGGAAGAGAAGAGTAATCCAGGTAGAGTGAACCATTAGCAGTATAGAAGTATAAAACAGTGTGGGGCATTGAGGGAACACTAAGCTTTCAATTTTGCTAAAATGTAAAGTACAAAGGAGCGGGTGCTAAGTCCTGAGAGTGAAGGAAAGAGAGGAGATCCCAACTACATTCACCTCCCATGACTAGAGGCTCCTCCTTGCAAGGCTCCGAGATGGAAAGAGAAGTGTCAACTTTAAATCAAGATCGGGGTTCTTTTTTGTTACATGAGATGAATATTCATGATTATTAAACTGAAATTGTGTTTTCCTATCTAAAGTAACCACAGTATGGTTTCTTAACCTAAGAGCAAATAAGACTGCCCAAATTTTTATCCAGCAGCAGGTAACAGCTAGCCCCACTGAAAAAAGTGTTAAGTAATAGTTGGGGAGAAAAGTTGTTTTGTGATTACAACCATGAATCATATCTTTTCACTGTACTTGTTTTATATCCATATATATGAGTCAACCACATAATAAGTAGACTAACACCGAATTAAATCTTTTTTTATCTATAATGGATGGAATGGTAATACCTCAAGTTCACTGTTCTATTTGCCTAGCATTGTAAGTGCCGGAGTTTGGGACTTCAGAGCGTTTTCAAAAGCAGATTTTAGAATACATGTCTGAGATGAACTTTAAAAATGACTTTTCCTCTCTTTTAAAAAAGAATTTGCTTTTGTAACCCAGTCCTTGATTCCCCTTCCCCGATGCCAGTTCGTTGAGAGTTCTGATTAAGTGGGTTTGAGTAATTGAGGTTTGACTCTATTAGTGATTCTTAACTCTGGCTACACCTTAGAAACCCAATGCCAGGCTGCACCCCAGAATAATTAAATCAAAATCTCTGCAGCAGGATTCAGGCATCAATATTTTTGAAAGCTCCCCTGGTGATTCCAAAGTACAGCCAAGCGTGAGAACCAAAAGATCTATTTTTTTTTAATTTATTTATTCATTTTGAGAGAGAGAGAGCACGAGCAGGGGGAGGGGCAGAGGGAGAGGGAGAGGGAGAATCTCAAGCAGACTCGCCACTGCGCATGGAGTCCAACGGGGGCTAGATCTCATGACCCTGCCATCATGACCCGAGCCAAAATCAAGAGTTGGACGCTTCACTGACTGAACCACCCAGGCGTCCCTCAGAGCTATATTTTTTTAACCAGGCAAGCATTAGTATAAAATTAGCTGCCTGTTTTTCCCAGAATTTGTATGCTATCCTATTAAATATATATCCTATTAAATAAATATATAAATATATATAAAAAAGAGAAAGTGTGCACAAGCTGGGGTAGGGGGTGGCGTGGGGAAAGGCAGAGGGAGAGGAAGAGAGAGAATCTTAAGTAGGCTCCACATCCAATGCAGAGCCTAACATGGGGCTCAGTCTCACCACCCTGAGATCATGACTTGAGCCAAAATCAATAATCAGATGCCTAGCCAACTGAGTCACCCAGGCACCCCAGCCCTATTAAAATATTTAATGATGTATCAAAATAAAACTCTGAAGACAATGAGATGAGCTCTGCAATCATCATATTCAATTTAAATGAAAGTGGAAAATTATTTCATTTTATTCAGTGTTTATAGTACTGGTTTTCTAGTAAATGGTGAAGGAAATCCATTTAGTACTCACGATTATTAATTCAATAAATAATGTTGAACACAGTGAATTAGCAATTATGTTACTGGTCAAGACATTTTTTACTGTGTGTTTAAGTAAATTATATCAAGAGAAATCAATCATTATGTGGGAAATATGTCCTCAACACATTTCGAATAGCAAAACCCATGGGAAATTATATAGAAGTACACATATTAAACATTTGAAGTAACTTATGATTTCATTCTCTAAATATGCAGGTTGTTTTGATCATTTGATGTTAACATAGAAAAAACATGCTCAGGAGAGTTGAACCTGAACTCGCTACATAAATGATTTTTTTGAGTTCTCTATTATTAAAGCCAAAGGAGAAAACCCAGATACACAATGACCCAAACTTACAAACTTATAAATTAGAGAGTGATCATTTACCTTACAAAAAGGATCTTTGCTTTACAAAAGAATTTATCTTAGCATTTCTTTAACCACAAGCCAGATAGCTTTATGTGATACACATTCTCCTAAATGCTGTAAATACACTGTGAGATCCTAGCTATTTTAGTCTTATGCGAATCCTTTTGTTATGTAAATAAATCCCCTTATCGATCTGTTTGTAGATTTATAATTTTTTTCCTGTAAATATGAATTTGCTTAAAGCATCCTTTACTTGTAAAAAAGATCTTCTGCATTTAAATTTTTGGTTACAAAACAATAGATTTCCTATTCATGGGACATGGCAGAATAGCCTGAAAATGTCTACTAAAAAAACATATTTTAAAAATCTAGATAAAATAAAACAAATATATATGTATTTTTTAATGCACTGCAGAGTCCAGAGACGAGGAGAAAACTGAAACTGAGAGCAGTAAAGCCCAGATCTGACCCTGCCCTCTAGGTAATCTAGAGGCTTGCACTGAGGGTGAGGAGACAAGGCCAGCTGTCCCTTTGAGGTAGGGAGTTGGACCTGAGAGTACCCACATAGTCTGGACCCTGGAAGAGCTCCACTCTTAATAAAAATATAAATATGGATCAAAAGCAATCTGCCTGTTGGCATAGGGAGATAACAAGGTTATCTTGTCTTCTCAACCTGGGTTCAGAGTAAGGGAATGGAGACTTCCTTGGAGTCTTCCTTGAGAGCCCAGAACCATGGACAGTACTCATTTTAAATTTGATTCATTTGAATTATTGATCTAGAAAGCTCTAAGTTGAAAAAAATTACATAAAAATTGGTCCCAGGCCAGAGATGCTAAGAGACATAAACAAAACATTTCTGAGGTTTCATACATTCAACTAAAGTAGCATAGTGTAGTGGATTTATACCAAGTCAACCTAGGCAAGTTGGACCTACATTTCTCAGAATTCCTTTCCTATTATGTTTTTGGGTTGGAGTCAACCACAAAGAAAATGAGCTTGAGAAATAAAAGGCACAAATGAAGGAGCAGCCTTTACACTCTGAAAGTCAGTACAAGACACCAAGCATTGGCAATTTGCACATGTTGTTGCTAATATGTTATCTCACCTTATTGGTGTTGAGGACTACCTGGGCCCAGAGTTCTTCAGTTCCCACTGGATTTCCTTCTTTGGCTTCCCTGAGTCTAGGTTGAGTGTGGGCAACTCTATGGTGAAGGGTGCAGGCTTTTGCAAGTCAGTAGCATCACTGAAGTTGGAGATGGTGAGAGAGAGTGTCAAGTTCCAATTTGTCCTCATGGGTTCTAATCTGACCTTGTGGATTCCAGTTTGTCCTTGCTCTATTCTACCTCAAATATAAGTTCTCCTTCTGATTGCCTTCCTAGCTAACATACAAAGGCATTAGCCTTTCAAAGACTTTTAACCAGCTCCCTAATTGCACAAGGTATAATATTACTTATAAATCCATTACTCAATTTCATTTATAATGATTTGTTCCCAGATCAACTCCTGACTGATACACATGGGATGCCTTTAGATGAGCTCAAAACTAATTAACTCACGGGCGCCTGGGTGGCTCAGATGGTTAAGCGTCTGCCTTTGGCTCAGGTCATGGTCCCAGGGTCCTGGGATCGAGTCCCGCATTGGGCTCCCTGCTCCTTAGGAGCCTGCTTCTCCCTCTGCTTCTCTCTCTCTCTCTCTCTCCCTCTCTCTCTCATGAATAAATAAATAAAATCTTTTAAAAAAATTAAAAAAACTAACTCACAATCTAAAATTATAAAGCACACAAGGAATAAATTCTGTCTTATCTTTTTTCAAAGGGTCATGGTATTCTCATTTGCTTTGCTTTTCTTCCTCATTCTCTCCATCTATTTTCCTCAATCAACTGATTTCCTTAATCATTTAGGTTTTTAAAATACTCTATTAGATGCAGATAAAGAGAATATATGAACTGAAAGATAGATATAATAAATTACCCCAAGTTTAGCAAAAGATATGAAATATAAGAGGGCAAGGCATAAGTATAGATATACCTAATGACCAGCCAATCCAATTCCTAGATATATATCCCAGAGAAATGCTCAAATGGATCTATAAAAATCTATAAAAACCATGTAAAAATATGCTTATTTGAACATTGTAAAGTGGGAAGTTAGAATTTCCAAAACTGAAGAACAAATAAGTGAAATATGCTGATGCATATTATCAATTAGTTTGTAGCAATTAGAAGCAGTGAACCAAAAACAACAACAAAAAGCAGTGAACCAGATGAACACACAGCAATATATATATAGATCTTAAAAATAGAATGCTGAATCTAAGAAGTGAGAAATAGAATAAGCTACAGCATAATAACAGTTATGTAAATTAAAATATATACACACAAAACTACACTATATATGAGAGATGGGTGGGGGGTTGGGTGAACTAACTGATGGGGATCAAGTACACTTGTCATGATGAGCACTAGGTGATGTGTGGAATTGTTGAATCACTATATTATACATCTGAAACTAATATAACACTGTATATTAACTATACTGGAATTAAAAAAAAAACTACACTTCATATATTTTAAAGTACCTAACAAATGTATTAGAGTAGATATCTATGGGAGAAGAGAAATGTGAATGGGAAATGAGAATTTAGGGAAATAATTAAACAAAAAACCAAGGGAAAAACTGTACATCCACTGATACAGATAGTGTGCCATGAACTAAGGAACATGATTACCTCAATTCTCAGCCCTTCAAATAAAAACTAAACAACCAAAAACTAAAAAAATATAGACACACATATACATCTATATGAATAAACACATTATATGTATATATTATATATTATATGTGTGAATATAGTTATGTGGACATAGATATGTCAAAAAGAGAGACTTAGAGTTATAGAGTTAAGACAACATATATCTAATAAGAGTTTCATAAAAAGAATATTAAAAGAACGGGGGGAAGTATGTTTTAATAGGATAATAACTGGAAGACTTGATTAAAGGCAAGAATCCTAAGCAGGGTAAATCAGAAGAAACTCATAGCTAGACACATCACACAATATCTTTGGTGAAACACAGAGTACCAAAGACAAAGAGAAGACCTAAAGAAGAACCAAAGATAAAGACATCACCAAGGAGGAGGAAGAGAAGGAGGAAGAGGAAGAGAAGAAAGAAGGAGGAAGAGAAGGAGAAGAAGGAGAAAAAAACAGATATCTCAGTAGAAATGTTACAGGATTTCTATCCCTCAGTGCCCACAGTTCTTGGTCATGCCACTTCAAAGAATGATGAGGTAGATGACAAAGAGTGGTGGACAACAAGGCAAAGTTTATTGAGCGATTGTACAAAGCTCCTGGAGAGGGAGAGGACCTGAGAGGGTTGCTGTTTTGGCGTTTAAATCTAGGGGTTCTTATGAGCTCTTTTGTGGAACTATCCTAAGCATCCTGAGTGTGGGCCCCTTGTAGATTGGCTGCTAAGGTGTGCCAATCAGGGCCTTGATCGCACACCCATCTACTTTATTGGATTATTGTTCATATGCTGATGGTCTTTTGGGCTGACATTTGGAGACTAATTGCCTCAATTTGTGATACTGTCCAACGTTTTATGGTTAATTGTTTTGTCTCAGGATGTTTTGCAGAAGTACCTCTGCAGAAGCTGCTAGACAGGATGCTATTGTGGTCTTGTCTAAGCTGCAAAACAGGATGCTAGTGCAGTTGTGTCTTAGCTGTCCAGCTCCCTATTTTCTTGTTGGGGACCCTGGCCCTGACTACCTAAGTGTTCAATTAACTCCTAACAGAAACAATATAAGCCAGAATAGAATACAATAACTTCAAAGAATTTTATAACCAGCTGTCTAAAATTCAAGAATATAAATGAAATAAAGACATTTCTTTATTGGATCTGTTACTAGCTGACACTTTTTTAAAATATTTTATTTATTTATTTGAGAGAGAGCAAGAAAGAGCAGACCGGTGGAGAGGGGTCGAGGGAGAAGCAGGCTCCCCACTGTGTAGGAGCCCGACGCGGGGTTTGATCCCAGAACCCTGGGATCATGACCTGAGCCGAAGGCAGACGCTTAACTGACTGAGCCACCCAGGCACCCCTAGTTAACAATTTTTGAAAGAATTGTTGAAGGATGTAATTCATAAATAAGAAAATTGAAGTCAAAGGAAAAATAAGAGGCAAGAAGGAGTTGTGAGTAAAGAAACTGGTACACATGTAAGTAAAATTAAGTAAGTTTTGGCTATATAAATCAACAATAAAAATAACGACCAATTATGGTGGTATAAAATTATACCAAATATTGGTATATTGGCACACTCTTATGTAAAATACCGGACGACAATAATATGTAAAACAGGGGAGATTGATCAAAGGACTGTATGATGGTTTAACTTTAGAAAAATCTATTATGCAATTCATTATATTAACAGATCAAAGGTCAAAAAATATATCACTAGAAGCTGATGAACATTTGACAAATTTCAATACAGATTCAAAGAAAGTGCTCTGAATAAATTAAAAATTGAAGGAAAATGTCTTAGCCTAATTAACTTTATCTATGAAAGACATGCTTAATGGAAAACTTCAACATATCCTTGAAATTCACTAAGACAGGGACTTATCAAAGTTACTATCAAAATTATATTCAACATTGCACACAGAATTCTTAAGTGGCACAATAAGAAAATAAAAAGAAATAAACAGTATTAATGTAAGAGGAAGAATCAGAATAGCCATTATTCACAAATGATGTATTAGTGTGTTTGTTAATGGTTACATGAGCTGCTGAGGCAGATAAACCGCAAATACTCACTGGTTTAACTCAGTAAGATTCTCACTCAAATTACAGTCCGATGTGGGAGCCCCTCGTTGGGCACCCTTTCACGGGATTACTCAGGAACCCAGAGTCCTTTCCATTTTGTATCTGTGACCTCCTGTAGGACCTCAGGGTCCCCTCCAATCAGCTGACAAATAGTAAAAGAAAATGAATATTGGTATGTGGGAATTTTTGTGGACGAGCTATAGCACCATTTCTGTCCACATTACGTTTTCTAGAATTCAGTCACATGGCAAAACAACTGGCAAAGAGACAGGTTAAGGTGGTACATCTATGTGCCTGGGAAGAAAAGGAAATGAGTTTCCTCAGCATCTCTGTCTCTGCCATGCTTTCTGTGCAGAAAGGTCAAGAGAATCTGCACACAAACTTTCACATTTATTAGAAGACTTCAGCAAAATTGGATATTATAGAGGGAATATTTGCATAATGTATGAAATTTCAGGTCACAGAAGACTCAAATGATAAACGTATGAAAAGGTGCTTAACGGCCACTAGTCATTACAAACGGTAAATTAAAACAACAGTATGAGATGATTTCATACTCTTCAGATTATGAAAAATTTAAAAGGTTGGTAATACCAAGTCAGAATGTGCCCAAACAGGAACTATCTATCATATGTTACCTTGATTGACCACATTATTTATTTTGATATATTCATATGTGCAATCAAACCACAGCTATTTTGTCTCTTTAAAGAAACTTTTTATATTCCACTTTGCCCTATTTTGGTTGATTATAAAATATCACCCTTATTGGACAATTTCATTTTCTTTGTTTCAAAGTTCTGGGGGCTGAGAGCAGTGATACCTTATTTTGACTCGTATGATTTGACTACAGTTATGCAGTATGCAGTACCTCCAGTTTGTTTTCCTTGTGAAAGAAGACCCTTACTTTACCAGAAGTTGCCAATGCTTGTAGGAAGCTTCTAAATGAGAAACAATCCTAGATGTTTCTTACCATCTTTCCGAAAACCATCTTCCACGATGTGAAAATTGCTCACAAGATTCCTGTTTTTCTGGAATTTAATTTTCTTACTTTTTATAAATATTTTGGACTCTATTCTCAAAACAAATGCTTTGTAAATGCTAAAGATTAGCATATAAATTTTTCTGAGATTGTAGTTTTTTATTTTTTGATAAAAATTATATATTTAAGGCATACAACATGATTTGATATACATATACATATACTACAGCTGAGCTAACCCTCACATAGTTACCATTTTTTGTGTGTAATGAAAGCATCATCTCTCTTAGCAAATTTCCAACATTCAATAAAGTATTATTAATATAGTCATCGTTCTGTACATTAAAATTAAAACTCTAGACTTATTCATCCTCCATAAATGCAACATTATATCTTTTGACCAACATCTCCCCATTTCCTTCAGATATTGTATTTTTAAGGCAAAAAAGATAAAAATATTCAGAGTCAGTAAAATACATGTTAACAATTTGGCGTAAAGGAAAAAACATGAGCTGTGGAACCATCTAGACTTGCAATTCTCTGATACTAGTTTTGCAACCTGGGCAAATTTCTTAACATTTCAGACCTTCAGTTTTGACACTGCAAAAAATGGAAATATTATATACTTGAGAGAGTTGTCATAAGGATTAAATGCAGGGCGCCTGGGTGGCTCTGTCAGGGGCAATCCTGGAGTGGTAGGGGAAGAACACAGAATCGGAGTCAGAAGACCTCAGTTCAATCTGACCTGACTACTTACTAGCTTTGTGTCTGTAGTTCCGTTTCCTCTTGGTTACCTCGCAATATCATGCTGTTGGTGTAGGAGTCACATGAAATAATGGACAGCCAATTCTACTATAACACTTGTTTCAAAGACAAGTTTTTCCAAAATGATATATTATTAGAGAACAATTAGCATAATATGAATTTCAGTTTGCTTACGCACTATTTAGTCCAGGAGAAACACAAGGTGAACACAGTTGCACCCAGCTGAACCCAGCGACATAGGAATACACAAAACAGACCTGCACATACTTCAAACATTTTCTGTCTACCTCAGTTTACCACCTGTGTTATAAACCACACCCCTCCACACCTGGTGATACAACTTTCCCTTTGATTTCAGATCACTTTTCTTCCAGCACTTCACAAAAACTCACCATCCACAGCCCTTCCAACATCCACATCCACAAGTAAACTTAAGGTCTTTTTCAAAGGAAACTGTCATAATGATTGTAGTATTCATATATTATGTGTGTGTGTGTCTGTATTTCTTAATCATTTGGCATGTGTAAAATTGTGCTATCCTTTTTTTATCAACTTCTTATCTTTTTTTGATGTATCACTGACCAAGTTTTACGTATCATGTCCCTAGCCCCAGCTTTCCCAGAAGCTGTGATTTTTATTGCTTTATTTCTATAACACAGTGACTTTTTTGAAATATATATGTTGCATCATAACAGAAATATCTGCATGTGTAAGTGCTTTGTAATTTCTCATGTGATCTTTTGACTATGATAGTACGATGAAAGTATCTATTATTTCAAGAGAAAGAAAAAAAATACCACTTTTTTAAATAGAGTTTCAGCTTTTCCTACACTTACAGGAACTGTTTCAACACCCTGCAATCAATTGTTATGTCCATAATCTTAGCACTCCTTCAACTAGTGAGTATTTGAGTAGTGGATCTCCAAATACTCTGAGATTATTTCAATCACACCTGATTTTTGATGTGAAAACCCCAGATCTTCCATCTCAAATATACATTTATTCTTTCATTTATGCAACCAATTTTTAACAATTCAGGACTGTTTAATAATTAATAATTCGGGATCTGACTACTTTGTGTTTTAGGTTTTTTTGTTGTGTAACAAATTACTACAAATTTAGTATCTTAAAACAACATAAATTTATTTCTTGGTTTTTGTGGGTCCATGTCCTCTGTGAGTCTAGGCGCAACTTAGCTGGGTTCTCTGCTCAGGCTCGTAGGCTACAGTCAAGGCATCCGCTGGGGCTGAGATCTCACTGAGGCTCAGAGCCTTCTTCCAGGCTCAGATCGTTGTTGGGAGAATTCAGTTCCTTATGGTTATAAGGCAGAGGCCCTCAGCTCCCAGAGAGCCCTCTCCATGGACAGTTCACAACATAGATGTCTATTTCTTCTTCTAGATCTGTAGAATAATCTCTTTAATGCCTCATGTTCTTTAAAGGGTTCACCTGGTTAGGTCAGACCCACCCAAGATAATCTCCCTTTAAATTAACTCAAAGTCAACTGAATAAGGATCTTAATTACATCTGCAAAGTTCCTCTTTGTTGTGTAACCTAATCAAGAGACAGTCCCATCATGACCACAGATCCTGCCACACCCAAAGAGAAGGGGATTATGTAGGCGGTGTATACCAAGGGCAGGAATCTTAGAGGCTATCTTAGAATTCTGCCTACCACAGTAATTAAATTATCCAGGCTCTTTGTTTCTCCTCCAAATTTTTGTATATTTATTATCATTAGCATCCACGGCATGAAGATACAGTGAGGAAACACTTTGAAACCCAATCATGTTGGTTTTAAAATTCTGAACTCTTTTAAGCATTTAATTACTTTTGTAAACTAAATCTATGTGCTAGGGAGAGTGGTTTGATAAACCACCCTCACCTACTGGCTACTCACTGAATTTCTTCCGGTTAAATAATGGAGGAAAGTTGCCTCCTTGTGTGCATCCAGCCTGGAAATTCAGCTCCAAACACACACGTCTCTTTTCACTATATGGTTTACATTTGTAATCATCTTTACATTTACACAATGGATAGGACTGCTTTCTTCCCTTTTGCTGTGTTTCATATAGTGTTAGTTAATGTGTGTGTGTGTGCGCGCGCGCACACACGCGCGTGTATAAACGTTCTAAACTAAAAGTCTGCTGTCTGCAGAGACAATTCACCATAGTGAGAGAGGGGGGAATGTGAGCATTGAGTCAGGAAGATGAGGGTTAGGAGTATACAGTAAGATTTAGTGCCAGATTGTTTTCATCTGCCTATACCATTTGTGTACATTATTATTTCCAAAGAGAACTGTGTAAATTGTGACATGGGATACCATAGCCAACTTTATCAGTTTTTTAGCTCGGTGACCTTGGGCCAGAGTCTCACCCTCTCTGAGACTAAGTTTTCTCACCTGCAAAGTAGGGGCAATATCTGCTTCATAAACATGTGAGGCTTAAATGAAATATTTTATATATAGTATCTGAAGCATGGATACTTAGGATATAGTGGTCCTTACTCCTGCCCTGGTGGCTCCTAGGAGTACCTTTAAGTACCTTTGTGAGACAGAAAAATACTAATAACAGCTAACATTTACCCTATGCCATGTACTATTCTAAATACTTCATATGTGTTAACTCATTTAATCCTTACAACAACCTTATGATGCAGGGACCAATATTATCCTTGTTTTTATACATGAAAAAAACTGGGTCACAGAGGGATTATACCTGCCTACCTTGAGGTTCCCAAGGTAGGATGGGGCAGAGCCAAGTTGTAGCCTTTATAAATCCAGCAGGCTAGCTGTAAAGCGCATGCTCTTAATAATCATTTTACTGCTCTCCCTCTCACAAGAATAACCGTGAACACCAAATAATGGGCCAGGACCCCAGTGAGCTTTTAAATAGGTAAAGACTGCTGTTGGGGTTCTCCTGCCTCTCTTTTGTTCCTTCCCCTATTCCTGGCCCCTTGCTTACTATCTCTTTTGCTCTTACCTCCAGCACCTTATTTCTCCTACACACATTCCCAGAGAGCTTTGCTCTAATTGAAAAGGCACACTATTACTGCTCTTGAGGCAGTAGCTAATAAAGATTTCTGGCTTTAATTCATCCAGTATTTCCTTTGCATAGATGACTCAACTATTAAACAAAAAAGTGATATAATCCTTTAAGAATCAGGGGGCTAATTATCTAATGGTAGAATAACATGAGGGAGGAAATTTTGACAGGAGTTTCCCCAGCACCATCCAATTGTCTTCACTTATTTCAAGTTCTGCCTAGCATCCCTGACTTTCTGAATGCAAGGCCCACTGTGCCCTATGAAGAGCCAGAGTTCTGCAGGGTTAGAAGCTAGGGAAAGGATTACTAATCCCTGACCACAGGAGACACTGAGCTGGAGAGCTACATACAATAGATAATATGCTTGCCCTCTCCAGAAGAGGAGATTCAATGGATGAGGGAGAATCACAGTGGGTGCTGAGTCGGGGAGGGACCAAAACCAAAAAAGGAAGTTTGGGGGACATAGAACCAGGAGTTCAGAATCAGTTCCCCATCCTGACCCTCTTCTTTTGAACTGCAGACTCTTTCTTATGTCTAGTCACTTTGCTCTGTTTGCTCATCCATACAGAGATTCCAGGATTTGCAATAGATTCTACTAGGATGTTTTGTTCAAAAGTCTTATGTCCAAATAAAAGAAGACATTTAGATTTACTTTCATTTTTCTCTTCTGAGTGATCTAGATGCCTATATGAAAGAAGTAACTGCACGCTGAGGCAGCTGAACAAGTTGTCTCAGATTATTTTCTTTGCCTTTCATGGCAGCCTGAAGTAAGCTCAGTAACTCCTCAATAAGGACTGGCCGTTAGCATCAATTTTGACCATGTCCTCCACCATTTATTGATGCACCATCCTTGACAAATGTAAACCACGACTGAACTAACAATATTTCCCAATCCAGGCTAGCTCCAACATTCTGTGTAATACTTGGGAGTCCAAGTGGTATAAATATTTTCCACTGCCATCTTCCCTGAAGCTAACGCTCATCTTCAACCCTGCCACCCTGAGCTTAAGAGCACTGGTGGTTTTCCCATGCAGTCTCTCTTTTCTCAATGATGAGAGGATGATAGGGCAAGCTGGCCCTGGCTTCACACCATCTCCTCTAGCATGAAATCTTGCAAGAATTCTTTGATGTTTCTAGCATGTGAACAACACCCTTCCCTAGTTTCTATAAATTTAAATTTTTTCTTTTATATTTTTGGAGCATTTCAATAGCAGTTTGTAAGGAGGAGGTTGTGAGTTCAGCATGTCTATTCCAATCACGCTCCTGGACCAGTAATCAAGCATTCAGAACTGGAAGGCTCAGATCCAGATATAAGCAGGTTGAGCTCAGAGGGTGATAAAGCCCTAGTGGCTGACCTCAATGTCCGCTGGGTTGTAGGACGCTGCCCAGGCATGGAAAAATACAGTCCCAGATTGGGGCAGGTAGAAATGTTACCGAAATTCTCGGGAAACTAAAATTGTTTCCTATCTTCTAATATTCCAAATTCCTCTGCTCTGTTAAAGCTCTGTCATTGACATTAAGACGATACTGATTTCCTAGGATTTTTTGTCCCTCATATTTTAGTTTATATGGTTGTTGTTTGGAGGAAGGAGGGAAGGGAGGGAGGGAACGAGGGGCGGGTGAGGGAGAAGGGAAGGTAGGAGAAGGGAAGGTGGGAAGGAAAAGAAGAGGGGAAAAGGGAAAGGAAGAGGGAAGGAGGGAGAGGAGAGAAATCTCTTGATGCTTTTTTATCCCAAGGCTTTGGTCAAAGTTTATTATTATAATAGGATATAAAAGAGAATTTTCCTTTTGTCTGAGAATTGGTGCCTAGGGCCCAAAACTAGAGAAAGGGCATTAAGTAGTTCACATTACAAACAAAGTGCCTACCAGATACCTTCTTCAGGGATCACTAAGAAGTAGCAAAACTCTTCCTACAATAACAATGCTTCTCCTCCTACTAGCCAACCCACGTGCCAGTAAGGTGCCCACTAAGCAGGAAAATGCAGGCAGTGCAGTGATAGCTGATGGTGGCTGAGGTAGCTGACGGGGGCTGAACAGGTTTGAGCCAGAGCCATATCTCTCATGTGAGGGACCCCAAAGAACCCACATTCATCCAATGCTAACACCTGGACGCATGCCCCACAGAGAGTCTCAACAGTCACTGATGTAATCCAGAGAAGCAGCAAAAACAGTGGAGGGAGCAAAGAGCTGTTAACCCATCCCATCCTCTCTCCCAGTCTCCAAAAGGAAAGGAATTGGGTCTTGCAGGAGGAGGAGGGGGGAGGTATCCTAGAACCAAAGAAGACCCATGCCATGAAAAAATCATCCCGAGGACCCCCACAGCAGCCCCTTGAGTCACAAGTCTAACCATCGATGGAGCAGTGGGACATCTTGACCTGGATATGAGGTTGGAGTATTCAACTGGACTGGACAGAACTTTCAGTGACTAGGTGCCTTCCCAACATGTCAGTAAGCGGTGGTCATCGAGAAGAGGTGGGAGGTTCAACACAGCAATTAGGAACAGGGACTAGAGAGAAGAACGTGCCTCTACCTCTCCCCTCATCATGGTCAGACTCCCCCGATAAACAGGCTGTACAGGTGTAAAAAAAACAAATCAGCTCCTGTCTTCATGAAAAGTCTAAAGGGCCTAGTATTCGCTGAATCTTTGCATCTGTTTCCATAGAGACATCCCTCCTGCCTACATATTTTCTAACTCACCAGGTCTATGATTTCTCAAGTACTTTGGTGCCAGATGAAATAATAGGATTCTTTCATAACCAGTTCCTGATCATCTTCCTTTGAAAACAGCTGGTGGGTAGACAGCTCCTACATCACATCCTTAAGGTGACTAGGGATTAAAGAATGGGTCTTATTTGGAAAAAAACAAAAAGAGTGAAGCAAAAGCAAGAGAAAATCCCTAATTTATTTTTATGCCTTATTATACCACCTCAATATTTTGGATTTTAATTGCAGAATGTATCTGTTTCATATAGTTTTTGGCAGAATGATTGAGAAGTGGAATAGCTTACTAGTTAAGAATTTATATGGCTTCTGGGGTTCACTTGCCTTATAGATGAGCAGTTAAAATTGAGTGGTTTTAACTCAGTGCCTCAGTTTCCTCATCTGAACAATAAGGGTACTAGTAGTGTTTCTACTAAGTGACAGAGGAATGAATGAAATAAGACATTTAAAGTGCTTAGAACAGTTCCTGGCCCATAAGAACACAATATTAGCTTTTCATGTTAACTGATATCACTATCATCATGGTTATCAAAATCAACAAGCAGATTTCAAAGCATATTTGAGATTCTTAGTCTCCATTCATTTCTAGGATTTCAGAAGGAGTTTGGTGCTGAGCCCACAAATGGCCGGAGTTGCAGCAAAATGGAGGGGGCCTGTTTCTGGTCCTGAGTCCTTGGTTTATTGAATCAGACTGTCACCATTTAACTTGCTTTGCCTCATGGCATTGCACCAGCATAGCCCGCATACAGGGCCCCCGGGAAATGCTTGTAGGAATGAGGAGCGGGGAGTAAACCTCTTGTACATGCCCACCTGTGGGGCTCTACGGCTCTTCTAATAAGGAGTCAAATCTGAATTGTTCTGGTTACCATGAATCCCTCATGGGCAGGGACTGTATCCCTTTTGTTAGTGTTAGGCACTCAATAAATATCTGTGAATGAATGAACCAGTAAACTTCTCAAAGTGCTGGTGCTATAGGAAGGAGTAAGCTAGGGGAAACAAGGCAGCAGTAGACAGTCTTATGACAAGTTAAGGAGATAAGGCTTTTGCTAAAACTCCATGGCTCTGAAGGTTTGTTTTTTACCCCCACAGCCCCAAGTAGTCTGTCTTAAAGTGTTTCTGAGCTGTTATACGACCCAAGTTATGGGGTCTGACCTAGAAGACCATGTGATGCTCTAATTTAGAAGACCCTCATTTTATAGGACTCAATCATGGAGCTTTGTTTGGAGAGGGTAGAAGAGATGCTGGTTTCTTTCTATGTCTTCAGTCATTGGAAGAAGGCCTGCAGCATCATGGTTCATCCCGGCTCTGTTTATTCCCACGAAGAGTTACTATGCCAAACCCTCCAGCTGTACTGAGTGGGCTCACTGTGCGGAATGCCATCAGCAAGTCGAGTTCATCAGCATATGCTTTTGACTCACATCTACTTTGAGTGGTGTGGTGTGTGTGTGCATGTGCGGGCATGCGTGTGTATATGTCCCATCTGTATTAGGGTTTTACTTTATGAGTCTCCTCCTTATAGAGCCCAAGGGCAAATACACATCCCTAAACTGAATGCACGTCCGTTCACTATTCAAATGGGATCTTGCTTTCTGTTCGCTTACCACGTTCAGAACTGCACACAAAACTCAATTCAAAGTCCTCTGGAGGGAGAAGGAGAGATGAAAATAGAGGATGGGACGGGGCGGGGGGAGGCTAGATTTGAGGCATTCATGTCAAGTTGTGATGCAAATAGTGCTCAGAAACATGGCCATCAAAGTTAATCCTTCCTGTGGAGGCGTCCACTTTAAAATCCCATGACTAAGCCTTTTATAGGTTTCAGATTCCCACTGCTTTCTGCACATGTGCTCAGGAAGGATTAGAAGGGCACTGAGCCTCCTCGGAGCAGGCCCTGGTGAATGTAGATGCCGAGGAGCTGTTGGTACAGGCTGATTCTGACAAGCGGCCCGGCTGTCCCCCGGAGCTGGGGCTGCAGCGAGGACACCAGGCTCTGACAGTCGGAGCTGCTCACAGCCACACTCTCGCATTTATTCCTTGCTTAACGGACAGCCGGCTCCTTGTGGGAAACTTTCGAGATATGTGCCTATTAGGAGGTATCTGCTTCTCTTCTGTAGGCTCTCCTCTTCATTTTCTCATTTGTTACAGCAAGGGGCTTTTTATGACAACAGAATACTTTAATCTGTGGGAAATCTGTTCCTTCTGCTTCTGCTTCTGCCCCCACCGGATGTTCTTATCTGCTCCTTGCGAGGGCACAGGCAATTATAGAGCAATACATCTTCACCCACATAATTTCAGGCAAATATTGTAAAAGGCATGCAGATGGCACTGGAGGAAAACCTTCTGTCGCTTCTCTCTCTTCAGTTTAAAGGAAGAGATAGCAATTTCTTTTTTAGTGAACACCCTAACAGTTCATTCATTTATTCAGTGAGCCAACAAATGTTTATTCAGTGTCTACTTGATGCTGGTATGCGTGGGCCTTGCATCTGATGCTTAGCACCAACACACCAACCACCCGCCATGGGAGATGTTTCATGCCATCTCACAACCACACAGCACCCACCTGGCTTCTCTTTGGCTCTCCCTCATTTGCCCCCTCCCATTCCCCCTATTCTTATTTTTCTCAAGCAGAAAAAAAAAAAAAAAGAGTCATCATATTACTTCTTGGGTTCAAGCCAGACCCTTTGGGTCTGACCTTCTATTCTACTCATGCACTCATTCGACCAAGATTTATTGAGAACCCATCATCAAGCTGGTAATAAAAATAACAATTTACCCTTATGTGGTACTTACTTTGTATATATTATTATATATATTATTTCACTTATGTGTTATTTCATTTAATCTTTATGACAATCCTATTGGGAAGATATTGCTATAATCCCTGTTTGCAAATGAGGTTATTGAAACAGAGTAAAGTAACTTGCTCCAAGTCACACAACTATTATAACAGGCATGCTTTTGTGTAAGAGTAACAGAAAGCCCAACTCACAGTGACTGAAACAACGAGACATTTATTTTTCTCACATCACGATAAGCTGGGAGGTCATTTGCTCCCAGTATTGGTTCTGTGGCTCACAGATGTCAGGTCTAGCATCTCCGAGAACTGCCTGACCTTTCCCCTCACGAGCACACATGGCTGCCCTGTATACAAGAACCGCATCCACATTTATGTGAAGAAGAAAGAAAGGCAGTGCCATCAACCCTTGTCCCTTTCAGCAGGAAGTCAGAGCCTTTCCAGAATCCCTAATCCGTAATCCTCACCTCTCAGTGGTCAGGTCTTGTCGTTTGGCCACCCCCAGCAGCAAGAGAGCTGGGAAAATAAAGTTCAAGTTTTCTTTCTTTTTTTTCCCCCCCAAGCTTCTAGAATAGAAGACAGCAAGGCAAACAGGATCTTAGAATGTTTGTTAGGTCGGCCAATTGGCAGGATATATGCCGTGGGGAGTGAGGGTTGAAGCAGTGTGACAGCCCAGGAAGTCTGTGCCCCAGGGCACGCAGCTCAGACCAACAGACTCTCCTGCACAATAATGGTGCTGGTTTTTCCACAGATGGTCCTGCCTTTCTGGACCCGTGAAACAAGAAGCACACGGGTAACTTGACAATTACAAATTCCTGTAAGTGCTAAGAGATAGGATAACAGGCTTTTCAGCATATTAAAAACAGCTAGTAATCTCATTATTATCCTCATGGACCCTGCAAAGCCCAGCAGCCTGTCTTGGGAAATGAAGCTCTTTATGTTGAAGCCCTTCACTTTGACTTCTCTGAAATCCTATGCTCCCCTCTCTCTACACTCCATTCTGCCTATTATTGTTGGTATTATAATTATTCATGTACATCATCTTTTTCTGCCCTGCCAGTTTTTTCTTCATCTTTTACTCTCTTCTCTCTTCCTCTTCTTTTCTCTTCTCCTCATACATTTCTTAACATGTTATTGGATAGTCCAACAAGAAAAGAAATTGGGCTTTATTCTTGTGAACTGAAATTGTTCCTACCTTAGCTTCTAAAGTGTTAGGAAGACATCATCACTCTTGTAAAAAATCACAGTCTGAAATTTCAATCCTCAGGGAGTGTCCACCTAGCCTCCTTCACACTGTAAGGGAGAAGAGAATCAAATGCGGATTGTCAGTAGACTAGAAGAGCAGCAGGTTCAGCCACTGCCAATGTCTTCTGCCCGCGGCCAGCCCCAGCCATGAAGCCTCGGGAGAGCCCAGCCCATCCACGTGCCCTTCACATGTGGTGCCTGCCTGAAAAGCACCCCCTCATAGCCCGAAGCCTGCCATCTGCTGAACAAACTACCCACTCACAGGTTAAAATTGCCTCGAATTTCCCATTCCCCTTACATCCTGCTGTGCTTTTTTTCCTTTTGATGCATAATAAATTATGACATTTGGTTAACCTTTGACTCCGCATCAGAATTTACTAAAAATTTGACATTTGATAACCCTTTGCATTTCACCAAAGTATCTTTTTCCGGAATGTGTGTTATTTCTCTGTCCTATCATCCCAAATTCCAGTATGATATATGAAACAGCTGTCACCACCACCAAGATGCAGAGGCCCAGCGGGCTCAGTCATGGGATACAGAATGGTCAGGACACTCTGTAACCGTATGAGCTACTTTGCTCTAGAAACAAAATGGATTATAAACTGCAGCTTGTGTATCCCCAAATTTATGTAAAGGTCAAGCTGCTAGTGTAACTTCCTGGCTGTGCCCTATAGGTTTCCCTATTCTTATTTATCAAAAAGATGACTCTACCATGAATGCAGACGATTTTCCACAGGTTACCCTGCTCATCAGTTTTCACAGAACATGTAAAAGATCCAGGTGCACTTTGTATCTCAGCAGCCAAATGCTTAACTCTGACGGTGCTTCTAACTACAGCAGGAGGCTAGTTGGTGAGCGTTTGGCGGGCAGGGACTTCTCTTCAACTATTCAGGGACAGCTTTTGTATAGAAGATTAACAATTACTATTCCTGTTAGAAGCCACAAAGAGACCATAACCACTGATTTCACTTTAGGGCTTATCTCAGCAATTAGAGTTTAGCAATTCTAAAGCATAAGGATTGTGCGCTAAATGAAAAATCCACTAGGTGGTTCTGGTGTTCTTCTAACCAGAAGCAGACAGTGCTAAATATCTTTCTCCATCGCTTTATATTCCAAAAGTAAAGCAAAATATGAAAGTGAAAATGTTTTGTTGTTGTTATTTTACATTCGCTCTAGATTATATGTGAATGGATTAGTATTTGTAGTGCTTGATCAGAGACTAAGCCTCTAGTGTTCAGGGTTTTTGTCTCTTTTTTACATAGACACATGGAGGCTACATTTTAATCTTTTTTTTAAAAAGATTTTTTTATTTATTTTTTAACAGAGAGAGAGACAGCGAGAGAGGGAACACAAGCAGGGAGAGTGGGAGAGGGAGAAGAAGGCTTCCCGCCGAGCAGGGAGCCGGATGTGGGACTCGATCCCAGCACCCTGGGATCATGACCTGAGCCGAAGGCAGCCGCTTGACGACTGAGCCACCCAGGCGCCCTACATTTTAATCTTTTAACTTTATTTTTATGGTTAATAAAACATATTAATTTACCCACCTATGCTCTTATGTCTTAGATACCACCATTTTCTCACCACTCACTTGGCAATGTCTCTCATATAAAGACATGGCTTCCAAAGGATACAGTGTATTGATATTTGCTTCCAAAGGATACAATGTATTGATATTCATATATGCAGCTTTCCTTCAACTCATTTTCATTCTTGTTTTTAACATTCGTTTTTTACCTTCTTGGTGACTGTTTTCATTATTATTTTTCAGTGACCTTATCTAAGCATGATCCAGGTTTACAAGTTCCTCTTAGCACCCTTATTAGAAAAATCTTCTCTTATGTTTTAGAATATAATAATAAATAAAGCTAACTTAAGATATGCTTAAATCAGCACCCTTATTAGAAAATCTTCTCTTATGTTTTAGAATATATTTATTTATTATTATATTCTAAAACATAAGAGAAGATTTTCTAATAAGGGTTCTAAGAGGAACTTGTCCGGGTGGCTCAGTCGGCTGAGCGACTGCCTTCGGCTCAGGTCATGATCTTGGAGTTCTGGGATCAAGTCCCGCATCGGGCTCCCTGCTCGGCGGGGAGTCTGCTTCTCCCTCTGACCCTCTTCCCTCTCGTGCTCTCTATCTCTCATTGTCTCTCTCTCAAATAAATAAATTTTTTAAAAATCTAAAAAAAAAAGATATGCTTAAATCAGCCTGGCTCCAAAAATCATCTCAAATTCTTAATTCTCTGTCAGATTTCTCTTTAACTCTTCCAGTTCCTTCTTTCCAGTGTCTTTCTAGTTTCCAGTTATGATTATCATGAAATGTCACCTGTCTTCCCCCAAAGCAGCCGAGGTAAATTCCCACAGTGCCAGACTCTCTGCTGAATCCCCAGGGCAGATGACCGCTGTTCTTTCCTCCAGCACACTGGAAAAATGGCACAAGGACAAGTTTCACACAGAACAGCAGACAGCTATCCATTCACCTTTGAGAAGGTTCCAAACTGGAAGAAGGCCAAGGCGCTATGCATGAACATTATCAGTGGTAGTTAAAATAGTAGATACTTCTTTCACTTTAAGAGGAAAGAAATGTGGCCAAATCTAAAATGAATGCAAACTCCAAAGAACTTTGAAATGAACATTTTTAACAAAAGAAATTAGGGAAATTTCAATAATAATTTTATGAATTCATTGAAAGACATTTAAATATCAAAAGATAGAATGTAGCTTTCTGAGATGGTTCAACACTAAGCATTTTCTAAGTGTTTTTTGGCTACTTACTATGCCACGTACATGTTTTAAAAAATGTGACCAAGGGATGCCTGGGTGGCTCAGTCGGTTAAGTGGCTGCCTTCGGCTCAGGTCATGATCCCAGGGTCCTGGGATCGAGTCCCACATCGGGCTCTTTGCTCAGCAGGGAGCCTGCTTCTCCCTCTCCCTCTGTCTCTCCCCCTGCTTGTATTCTCGCTCACTCTTTCTCGCCCTCTAGCAAATAAATAAAATCTTTAAAAAATAAAAAAAAATTTTTTTAATGTGACCAATAAGGAGATTATGATTTTTTAATATTTGGTGTCATTTTCAATGACAAAAGTAATAATTTTTACCTCACTTAATTTAAACAACACAGAAATGTATGAAATACAAAGTAAAAATATCTTCTTGCCATTTTCTTAGTCCCTCTATCTGCCCAATCCCAGTCCCCAGAGAAAGAGGGTAACGTCTGTTAAAAATAGTTTGGTATATCACCTTCTAGTAATTTAAAATGGCAATTAGCATATAATGATGTGTGGTAAATTTTAAATATATTGGTGGTTATATTTTTGGGTATGTTTTTAGCATATTTTTGGTATGTTTCTTTTTAGAAAATAATTGAAATATACTATGTATATTGTTCTAGTCCTTATATTTACACACTTTTTAATCAAAGAATATGCCATTATTGCATTAATTATCTCCAATATACATTCTTTTTTAAAAATTGTTTTTGACTTTAAAAAGCTATAAATTAATGTATAAAACTTGATTAGTTCAGAGATAAAGTCTACACTCATGAAACTATCACCACAATCTATGCCCTAAACCTAAACGTCATCTCTAAAAGTTCCCTCCCACCCTCATATTTATTATTATTGTTATTATTTTGCGATAAGAACATGCCATATAAGATCTATCCTCTTACCAAATGTTTAAGTATAGAATCCAGGACTGTTAGCAATACACATGCCGTACAGTAGATCTCTAGGACTTACTGTTCTAGTGTAACTGAAACTTTGTACACTTTTATTAGTAAAAGTACCTCCCTGTTTCCTCCTCTGCCAAGCCTTGGTGACTACCATTCCATTCTGCTTCTCTGAGTTTATTTTAGATTCATCATATAAGTAATGTCATGTAGTATCTGTGCTTTTGTGTCTGGCTTATTTCACTTAGCATCATGTCCTCCAGGTTATCCATACTGTCACAAATGGCAAGATTTCCTTCTTTTTGAGTCTGAATAATATTCCATTGCATTTATATACCATATTTTCCTTATCCATTTATCTGTGGATGAATATTTAGGTTTCTTCCATGTCTTGGCTATTGTGAGTAATGAACATAGGTGTCCAGATATCATTTTGGGATCCTACTTTCAAATCCATTGAATATATACCTAGGAGCAGGATTGCTGGATCCAATGATAGTTCTAGTTTTAATTTTCTGAGGAACCTGCAAATAATTGTGGCGTCACCAATTTTTATTCTTACAAATAAGATCATGTAATTTGCAAACAGATAATTTTATTTCTTCCTTTCCAATCTGGATGCCTTTTATTTCTTTTTCTTGCCCTGTTACTCATACTGTGTTGACTAGAAGGGGCAAGAGTGAGCATCCTTGCCTTGTTCCAGATCTTAGAGGAAAAGCTTTCAGTTTTTCACCATTGAGTATGATGTTAGCTGTAGGCTTTTCATATATGGCCTTTATTGTGTTGAGGCAAGTCCCTTCTATACCTAATTTGTTGAGAGTTTTTATCATGAAAGGGTGTTGAATTTTGTCAGATGTTTTTTATGCATCTATTGAGATGATCATGTGATTTTTAGTCTTCATTCTGTTAATGTGGTGTATCACAATGATTCGTGGGTATTGAACCATTCTTAAAGCCTAAGGATGAATCCCACTTGGTCATGGTGTATGACCCTTTTAATTTGCTATTGAATTTGGTTTGCTGATGTTTTGTTGAAGGTTTTTTGCATCTATGTTCACCAGGAATATTGGCCTGTAGTGTTCTTTTCTTGTGGTGTCTTTAGCTTTGGGTGATGCTGACCTCATAAAATAAGTTTGGAAGGGATCTCTCTTCTATTTTCTGGAAGACTTGAAGGATTGGTATCAATTCTTCTTTAAATGTTTGGTAGAATTTAAATTCTTAATTTTTAATAAACATCTGTCCATTTAGTGAATCTATAACCTTAAAGTTATGACCAATGTAGCCCAACCTTAGAGTGGTGTGGTAGGTAAATAAATACTACGTAGCAACCAAACATTAATTCCAAAATATCTCAAGATCTTTACTTCAATTATCAAACACTTTGAGGAGTGTACATCATTCACACAGTATTTCTTAACATCCCCTTTCTGAACCAGTCTGGTTCACTTGAAGATGTGGGGCTGGGAAGAAACTAAGTTGGGAGGCTCTTCAGTGTGTCTAATGAGGGGAAAGGCTGGGGGCACATAGACCCTAATATTTTTAGTCCTGCCACATGTATCAGATTGGAAATTTTAATTCTGTACATTAAAAGTAAATCCCTTTATATTACCATGATCAGTGAAAGTCCTTGCATAGCCTCTGATTAAGATCCAGAGTTCCTTCATGATGATGACAATAAGTTGTAAATGTTTCTTCTCTGTAATTTTCAATTTCCTAAAGCTTTCTTACCTCATCCCCATTCTATAGGACTGAAAAAAATCAGGTTCTAATATCTATTTTTGACCTTTAAAAAGCTGCTCCTTATGTTAATTTTGAAATAACGGTCATAATACTGAATCTTTCTATATGAAAACATCATCCTGTATTTACAGTAGATGAAACCTTTAAAATTTGCTACACAGCAAAATTCTGACCACTTCTGGTAAAGTTTCACACTTCTTATATTTAAAGATCCTTTCAGAGATGAATCTTAGTCTAATAAAATGGCTCTTGAACTCGCACATGTCAGCATCATAAGGAGGGCTTGTTAAAACACATATTCCTGGGCTCCACTCCCAAATTTTCTGATTTAGTGAATGTTGGGTGAATCCCAAGAATCTGAATTTCTAACAAATTCCTAAGTGATGTTCATGTTACTGATCTGGATTATTCCATACTTTGAAGTTTTTGGATCTGTAGACTTAGAGTTTTCAGCAGATTTGGAAATTTTTTGGCCACTATTTCTCCAAATATTTTTTTTCTGTTTCCACCTCTCTGTCATCTCCCTCAAGTTACACACATATTAGGCCATATGAAATTGTTCCACAGTTCATTAGTGCTCTGTTCATTTTTTTTAGTCTTTGATTTCATTGTTTCATTTCAGTTTCTACTATTATGTCCTCAAGTTCATTAGTCTTTTCTTTGGAAATGCCTAATCTGCTATAGGTCCCACTCAGTGTAGTTTTCATCTCAAACACTGTACCTTCCTTCTTTAAATATTCAATTTGAGTCTTTTTATATCTTCCATGTCTCTACTCAATATGGTCAGTCTTTACTCTAGCTTCTTGAACATATGGAATGCACAGTTACTATAACTGTATGTCCTTGACTATTGGTTCTATCATCTGCATCATTGCTCGATCAATTTCATTTGATTGTTTTTTATTCCTAATTATGGGTTATATTTTCCTGCATGCCTGAAAATTTTTTATTGGCTGCTACATGTGGTGATTTTACCATTTTGAATGCTGGATAGTTTTGAATTCCTATAAATATTCTCAAATCTTGTTCTAGGATGCAGTTAAGTTACTTGGAAATAGTTTGGCCCTTTTGGGTCTTGCTTTTTTTTTAAGATTTTTTTTTTTAAGTAATTTCTATACCTAACATGGGGCTCAAACTCAAGCCCTAGATCAAGAGCCACACACTCCACTGACTGAGCCAGCCAGACACCCCTTGGGTCTTGCTTCTAAAGTTTATAAAGTGAAACTACAGCAGCATTTAGTCCAAAGCTAGTTTTGCCTACTACTACCCAAAGCCCTTCTGAATATTCTACCCAATGCCCCATATGTTATGCTTTTGGGAACAGGAACTATTCCCAGCCCCAAGAGAGTTCCAACAATTGTTCCCTGTAGTCCTCTGGTGGATCTTTCCTCAGCCATAGGTATCTTCTTCACATGTATGCATGAATCAGTTTCCATTTGATGATTCAAGGGGACCATCTGCATGTCTGTGAAGTATGTGCTGGCTCTTTCTCTCCTTCTCTCTCTCTCTCTCTCTCTCTCTCTCTCAGCAGCTCTCTCCTGTATTCTTCCTGCAAAGAGCAATTCTATACTCTTCCCTGCAAACTCTAATTGCATTAGTTTCCTTGGGCTCCCAGTTCTGTCTCCTAAGCTCCAAGAGACTGCAGGTTCCATGTAGGTACCCTTTTCCTGAACTTCAATCTGGGAACTCTCTCCAGATAGTAAGATGGGACAATCATATGGTTCCTGACTCTCAGGGATCACTATCCTTCCTTGAGTGAAATCCTGTGTCTTACAATCCATTGTTTAATATATATAGATAAGCTAAGTTTTTTAGTTGTTCCAAATTGGGGAGTAAATCTGGTCCCCGTTACTCTATTTTGGCCAGAAACTGAGGACTACTCATTGACAACCACTGACCTACTGATTAAAAGCATGCATTCCAGAGCTTGGCCACCTGGGTTTCCTTCCAGTTCTGCTATCTAATAGCTATATAACATTAGGCAAGTCATTTAGCTTCTATTTTAGTTATTTACATTCAGTTTTCTCCCTTTTAAAATGAGAGTAATAATAGTATTCCATAGAGTTATTGTGACAAATTAATAGGAGATGTGCTTAGAACAGTCTGGCACCAATATATGTTAGGTATTGTTATTATTATAAAAATAATAAAGGTTATCAAATTATTAAAAAATTAGATAAATAAGAAATTTTATTCAAAATACAAACCATATGTGGTGAGAAATAATTTTCTTGGCTAAAATAGCACTTACTATTTCAGATAGCCTCTTTAATTTATTCACTCAGAAACTTTAAAACAAATTACATATTAAATGCTGTTCTTTTTGGGGATGCCCAGTTTTCAGTCGGTTAAGTGTCTGCCTTCAGCTCGGGTCATGATCCCAGGGTCCTAGGATTGTGTCTCATTGGGCTCCTTGCTCAGTGGGGAGCCTGCTTCTCCCTCTGCCTGCCATTCCCCCTGCTTGTGTTTTTTTTCTCTCTCTCTCTCTGACAAGTAAATAAATAAAATCTTTTTAAAAATTAAAAATAAAAATAAGTAAATACTGTTCTTTTCATATTCTACACAAGTGTTATGAATTGAATTGTATCCCCCCAAATTCATATGTTGAATTCTTAACCCCCAGGACCTCAGAATATGACTGTATTTAAAGATAGGGTAGTTAAAGAGGTAATTAATTTAAAATGAGGTCCTTAAGGTGGGACCTAACCCATTACCACCAGAGTCCTTATAAGAAAAGGAAATTACTACACAGACATGTACAGAGGGAAGACCATGTGAACACAGAGTGAGAAGAGAACCATCTACAAGCCAGGGAGAGAGTCCTCAGAAGAAACCAGTCCTGCTGACACTTATTTCAGACATCTAATGTGAAGCAATGTGAAAAAATAAATTTCTGTTGTTTAAGCTACCCAGTCTATGATACTTTGCTATGGCAGCCCCAGGAAACTAATACAAGCATCCCTAGCAATTAAAACTTGATATTAATAAGGCCACAAACTGGGGCGCCTGGGTAGCTCAGTCAATTAAGTGTCTGCCTTCAGCTCATGTTATGATCTCCAGGTCCTGGGATTGAGCCCCACAGCAGGCTCCTTGCTCAGGGGGGAGTCTGCTTGTCCCTCTCCCTCTGCCTCGGCACCTCCCTCTCTCAAATAAATAAACAAAATCTTTTTTAAAAAGTAATAAGACCACAAATTATGATCTTCATGATCTCTCACTATCATTGTGTTATAAGGCACATTTTTAAACCTCACTGATATAGATATATAGCTATATAAACATAGATATAAATTTATATAGATATAGGTATATATCAGTGGATAAATAATTCTATATATTATATATGTCAATTATATATACTCTAAAAACAGAAGCATGTGTAAAAGTAAGATATTATGGGTATTTATGATATTTAATAGGTAGTTTTATATAAAAAATTATTTAATAATTGAAAAACAATATTATTTCAATATAATTATAATTTACTTTGACATTTCAAATAACATATCTACAAATAGGGCTAAAATGAACATGGTAGACCTCCAGTAGGAAGATTAAATATCATTTTGCATGTAATTACTAATGTATTTATTTCATAGAGCAAATTAATAAAGGAAAATTAATGTTAATCAGGTTTTTAAACGGAGTTAAAAGTATTCTATAATTCACAGCTTTACCCTGCACAATATTCATCACTTTGCTCTTAGCACTTAGCCAAAGAAATGACTTCTCTTTAATTACCAAAATATATCATAAATGAAGAATAAAATCTTTCCTGCAGCTCACTGTTTCCTTGGAGTATTTCAGCAATCCATCTGTGTTCCTCTGTTCATAAGAACCAAAGAATTCATTCAGTTAAGTTCCAAGCAGCAAGAAAAGCCTGTAATGGCTGATAAATATTTGGAAAGATGAGTGCAAAGGAAATGCCATCAGCATGACCTACAAAGTAGAGGGCTATTTCGAAAGAAACCAACTACAAAGAAGCAGCCTTTTCTATTTCTCATTGATAACTCCCAAGGGTGATGACAAATCAAAAAACCTTCCGAACCATGTTTCTTCCATGTTTTGAAGATGTGAGGGGAAGAAACAAACACTTAAAAATATCTTCTGTGCAAATAAATTGGGCCAAGGATGTCAAAATAGGTCAAAGAGAGACATTCCCTCATAGCTCTACAAAGATTTTGTAGATGAAGAAGAAACTTCAGAAACTATTTGAGGGAATAGGGAAAAAAAGACAAGTACAAGACAAACAAGATCCTTGTTTGTGGAGCTTTCATTCTGGTAAAAAACAACAAAAACAGGTAAATAAACAGACAAGATAATTTCAGATAGGGATATGTGTCAGGAATCAAATAAACAGGCTAGTGGACTGCAGCAAGGCTAGGATGGTATTTCAGGTTGGGTTGTTAGGGGAATTCTCCTTAAGGAGAGTGCATGTGATCTGAGTTCAGAATGATAACAAAGAAGCCAGCCTTGCCAAGATTTGGAGGAAGAGCAGTCTGGGCAGAGGGCACAGCAATGTAAAGTCCCTGAGATAGGAACAAACATGACATTTTGAATCACAAAAGGAAAATCAATGTAGCTAGAGTTTGGTGGATGTCAGGGACATAAGTACAGAGTGGTGGGTAGAAGCCAGGTTATAAAGTAGGTCTCATCCATCAGTTGGAGACCATCTGTCTTGTAACCTCCCCCTAGCCCATGCTCCATGACTTCTGTGGCTTGATTTGATTATGCCATTCATCTGTCCCTTCATATGTACCCTCTCCTATTGTTATCTTTTTACATGTAAATATTCTATTTTCGCAAACAAATTATAAGTTCTCTAAGAGCAAGACTGAATGTTCTTATCTATAGGTCCCACAGTGCTTTGTTTATAAGTTTTGTTTATGTGTGTGTGTGTGTGAGAGAGAGAGAGAGAGAATATATACTATGTACTCAGAATCTACTAGTGGTTTAGAATTTAAGCTCTAGAACCGAACTGCCTAGAATCAACTGGATTTTATTACTTACTAGCTATGTGACTTCAGCAAGTTAACTTCCCAGTGGTTTGGTTTTTCTCATCAACAAATGGGAGAACTGTACCTCCCTCACACAGGGGTTGTGAGCATTACATAGGTTACCAGATTGTATAGCATGTAGAACATTTAAAGATGAAAGGTACAGGGGTGCCTGGGTGGCTCAGTCGTTAACCGGCTGCCTTTGGCTCAGGTCATGATCCCAGGGTCCTGGGATCGAGCCCCGCATCGGGCTCCCTGCTTAGTGGGAAGCCTGCTTCTCCCTCTCCCATTCCCCCTGCTTGTGTTCCCTCTCTCGCTGTGTATCTCTCTGTCAAATAAATAAAATCTTTAAAAAAATAAATAATAAATAAATAAATAAAGATGAAAGATACAGTGATGAGATTAGAAACCAGCAACTGACTGAGAACCAGCAATTCAATACCTATGTATATAATCTGATTACATCTTGCACATATGCACCAGGAATTGTACAAGAATTTTCATGACAGTATAAAACTGAAATTCCATGGAGCGCCTGTGTGTCTCAGTCGATTAAGCGTCTGCCTTTGCCTCAGGTCGTGATCCTGGGGTCCTGGGATCAAACCCCGTGTCAGGCTCCCTGCTCAGCGGGGAGCCAGCTTCTCCCTCTGCCTCTCCCTCTGCCCCCGTTCATTCTCTATCTCTCAAATAAATAAATAAATAAATAATCTTTAAAAAACAAAATAAAAAAATAAAATGGAAATTCCAAAGTCCATCAACCATAAGTAGATAAATTGTGAATAGCCATAAAAAAGAACTTTATACAGCAGTTTAAATGAACAAACTAAGGTAACACACACAATATGAACCAACCTCAGGAATATAATGTGGTGCAAAAAAATTGCAAAAGAATATATACAAATTATTCCATTTATATTAGTTTCTCACATTCAAAAATACACGAAACCTAACAATATATATTTAGAGAGACAAACATATGTGATAGACTTTTAAGAAAAACAAAAGGATAATAAAAACAAAACCAGGTGAGTAGTTACCTTGAAGAGAGAGGGAAGGATATGGGATCAGAGAAGGGCACACAGAAGACATCAGGGATAATGATAATGTCCTTTTTCATACACCAGTGTTGGGTACACAAGTGATCACTGTATTATCAGTACTTTTGCTTTTCAAAGGATAGTCTGCAGATCAGAGAACATTGGCATCACCTGGGATTTTTGTTAGCCCTGCAGAAACAGGTCCCACCCAGACTGCCTGAATCAGAATCTTCATTTTAGGGCTCCCTGCTCGGCAGGGAGTCTGCTTCTCCCTCTGACCCTCTTCCCTCTCGTGCTCTCTATCTCTCATTCTCTCTCTCTCAAATAAATAAATAAAATCTTTAAAAAAAAAAAAATGAGGCGCCTGGGTGGCTCAGTTGGTTAAGCGACTGCCTTTGGCTCAGGTCATGATCCTGGAGTCCCGGGATCGAGTCCCACATCGGGCTCCCTGCTCGGCAGGGAGTCTGCTTCTCCCTCTGACCCTCTTCCCTCTCGTGCTCTCTATCTCTCATTCTCTCTCTCTCAAATAAATAAATAAAATCTTTAAAAAAAAAAAAGAATCTTCATTTTAACAAGAACCCAGGTAATTTGTTTGCACATTAAAGTTTGAGAATCACTACTTTAAAATTTACATGAATTTTCTAAGTCTTTTTTTTTGTATTTAATAATTATTTAATAAAAACTACTTTAAGTTATTGATTCATGTTTGATATCAAATTCTAGTTATCTCAGCATCTAGATCTTTGAAATATCCAATTTCTTCTTGTAATTAGCCCATACACTTTTCTATCAAAAATGAGTACAAGGATGACTGCAACAAAGCACTGCTCTAGCCCAGTTCAGTACCTGTCACAAAACAACTATTTAATTAATGATTGATAACTGATGACTAACTGTTATTTCGTTTCAAATGTCCCTTCCTTTGGGGTACTCATTTCAATATCTCAGCAGATTGAAGTAGCCTCTGCAAACATATTATCAAAATCAACTTACTTAGATTATATTACATTCAACATTACCTGGATAAAAGTTTTCTTTAAGAATTGTGATACAATCATTTCTACTCTCATGTTGTCTGTAGGAATTGTTTGGTCTACGAGTATCTAAAACAGACTTGGGACTTAATGTTTCTCACCATAATGGAGTATCCAGGTCTGGACAACCACCCATTATAAACTGGATAAAATGTATGAAGCACCCGTGTTCAGATATTGGACTATAGGCACTGTAGGACTATGATCTTTGAAAGCAAGGAAACATATGAAGTGATTTCTACAATTGCCCCAGATTTCTGCCTGGAGGCAGTTATGGACTATGAGGAAAGGGAAGGGTAACCCAAAAGAGCGTGGCTTCCTTGCTGACTCAGAAGCCAGAGATCAGTTTGGGGAAGCTGAGGCTAGAGGTTGCAGGACAGAGATATAGAAAGTAAAGGGCTGTACAGAAAAAAAAAAGAGCTTCAAAAATCCGCCTAGTACATGCTAAGTATTAGGCCTTACATGAGTAGAGTTAAATTCCACAAGCCAGACAAAGAAAAACCAGAGATCTGTAAGAAGAACAATTCCCAGAATTTGTATAGGGTGGGAAGACACTGGATCTCTGACCAGTCTGGAGAGTCCTCTAGATTACCTGGGGCATTAAGTGGAGACCCCAAAGTGCTCACACCTGAATAGCAAGGCTGACCCATACTAGAGAGAAGACTTCTCTCACCCCACTCTGGCAGAGCTTTAAAAGGGTTTTGAAGTAATTAAAGTGATTAACAAATAATTTAGCTGCCTGCCAAGACAAAAAATAACATTTTTAAAGGAAGTCAAACCCTAGATAATGAACACTGTAGCTTTTTTAATCTTCGGCATTCTATCAAAAATTACTAGACAAGCCAAGAGGCAAGGAAATTTGTCAAATTACAACCAGGAGAAAAAAGTCATCCAATTGAAACAGACCCAGAAATGACAGAAATGGTGGAACTAGCATACAGGGATGTTAGAATACCTATTATCACTACATGCAAATATTTAGAGAAAGACATAACAGGAGAAGAAAAATAGAAGGTATTTTTTAAAAACCCAAATAGAATTTTAGAGATGAAAAAATACATCCCACATGAAAAATTCACCTTATAGGATTAAGAGCGAATTAGATACCGCAAAAGAAAAAAGTCCATGTACTTGAAGACATAACAAGGGAGTTATCAAAAATCAAGAATATAGATAAAGAATGGTAAAAAAAATTAATAGACTAGTGGAATAATATTAAGCAGTCTAATATATGTATAACATATATATGTATTTTTACAGTTATATATATGTTTTAAAATGAGGGTGAGATATTGAAGAAATACTGGCCACTAAATTTTCTAAATTTGATGAGAACTATAAACCCATAAAACCCCAAGCAGGATAAACACACGCACACACACACGCACACACACACCACCACCACCACCACCACCAGGACAGCATAATCAAATTGTTAAAAAACTAAAAGCATCCAGAGGAAAAAAAACACATTACAGGCACAGGAACAAAGATAAAAAATTCTGCAGTGTTCTTGTCATAAATCATACGAACCATAGGACAATGGAACAAATATCTTTAAAGTTCTGAGTGAATAAAACTGTAAATTTAGGTGCTATATCCAGTAAATATACCCTTCAAAAATAAAAGTGAAATAAATTTTTTTAGGCAAACAAAATTTGAGATAATTCATTTCCAGCAGCCTACACTGTTAGAAATGTTAAAGATGTTTCCATTCTGTTAGAAAGAAAATGATACCATAATCAAACCTACACAAAACAATAAAAAGTTTTGGAAATAGTAAACATATGGGTAAATATAAATTTTTTTCTCATTTTAAAAATTTACAAAAGAGATACTTGACTGTTTAAAGCAAAAATAATAACAATGTATCATAAGGTTTAACATTCATAGAAGTAAAATATGTGATAATAATAGAATGAAGGATGGGGGAATGGAATTATAACTATTGTAAAGATCATGTTATACTTCAAGTTGTATACAATTTGAAGATAAACTGTAATAAGCTAAAAATGCATATTGTAAACCTCAGGGCAACAACTAAAAATAAATAAACCAAACAAAGTGGTTTAGTTAATAAGTCAGGAGTGGGGATAAAATGGAATACTAAAACATATACTCCATTAATCCACTGTAAGGCAGAAACTGAGGGGGAAAGGAACAAGAATAGAATAAATAGAAAAAAATAGCAAGATAATAGATTTAAATTCAACTCTATCTATGGACTCCAAGAAACAAACTGAAGGTTTTAGAGGGGAGGGGGGTGGGGGGATGGATTAGCCCGGTGATGGGTATTAAGGAGAACATGTATTGCATGGAGCACTGGGTGTTATACGCAAACAATGAATCATGGAGCACTACATCAAAAACTAATGATGTATTGTATGGTGACTAACATAACATAATAAAATAAAATAAATAATAAATAACAAATAATAAAAAGGGAAAAACAAAAAATAAAAATAAATAAATAATAAATTCAACTCTATCAATAAATACAGTAAATGTAAATTAAAAGACAAAGACAGGATTAAAACATTTTTAAAAAACAAGACCCAACTCTATGCTGTCTATGAAAAAAAATCTAAGTATAAAGACATAGATAGAACAAAATAAATTGGACTATACTTTTCCTTGTATGGAAATTTAAGGTCTTTATATCATAATGTATCCTAATATGATAAACTCATCAATTATAAAATCTTAAATATTGAATCTACATCTATCAGTCTATCATCACTCACCAGGTTCTTTCTTAAACTACCAATAATGTCTATTGACTACATGCACATGATGTTTAAACTGTTATTTCTGATAATTGAATTTTAGAGTGACATAAAATATTTTATTCCTATACTTAGATTCTACAATCTCCACTGGCCTAGGATATCCATCAAGAATAATATGTTACTTTCCTCAAAGCAGAAGAGATTTTGTTCTTCTATGACAACCGTTTTTTTGGTATCAAATATGACTGTCTCAGCCTCTTTTTTATTTGACTTCTAAATGTGAAATCAGATTGGTGATCACATTTCAGATTTTCCATTATAATATGTGGCATTTAAACACACTGAAAGTGAAGCTTGCGTTTTCATGTTATACATGAATGGATAAATGCCTTCAGTTTTTTACAACTAAATTTAAACTTTCTGGAATCTTTGCCTTTAGAATGTGCTAATCATATACCACAAAATGGCTCTGACTTCTACAGAAAATAACTCCGCTAAAGATGCTATGTTCCATCTTTGCAGTGAAATACAAATTTCTCAAAAGATTGAATAGTATTTTCTTAATAAAATATTTTTAAATTTTACACTTAGGGCACGGAAAGCATACTAAAAATATTCTCTGAGCTGCTGGAATTCTCAAATATTAGGACTGATAACTTTCATTCACCTTAAATCTCTGCCTCTCAGAATTTTATTGTACAACAGTGAATACATGCTATGAATAGCTGACGATATTCTTTTCCTTACATTATTTATTTTCATTGTATTATCGCCAGCTAAAGATGCTCATAAATGTTGACACATTTTCATTGATTGCTTCTTTGAGAAATGTCGATATTTTCTTTTAACTTCTTTGTTCACTTCCTTTCCATCCAACCTTGTCTTGACTTTGAAGCCATTGTATACCTGACATGAAAAGAAAATACTTTAGCAGATCTAATAGCTAATTACTTCAAAGCAAAACATTAAATAAATAAATAAATAAATAACCTTTAAATCCCAAACTACAAATGAACAATTTTTCCAACTGAGAATCTTTATCGGTTCAGACTCTGGTATTGTTCATCAAAATGAATATAATTTCATATGTGCCTTTATTTACTCCATTTTGATAAGTGTTTTCCTCAGCTGTGTGCATTTTTTAAAGTTTTTATTTAAATTCAATCCAGTTAGTTAACATACAGTGTAATATTAGTTTTGGGTGTACAATATAGTGATTCCACATTTCCCCTCATCACCTGGTGCTCATCACAACAAGTGCACTCCTTAATCCCCATCACCTATTCAACCCATCCCCCAGACCCACCTTCCTTCTGGTAACCATCCGTTGGTTCTCTATAGTTAAAAGTCTGTTTCTTGGTTTGCCTCTCTCTCTCTCTTTTTTTTTCTTTGCTTGTTTGTTTTGTTTCTTAAATTCCACAAATGAATGAAATCATATTATTTCTCTTTCTCTGGCTGACTTATTTCATTTGGCATTATATTCTTTAGCTCCATCCATGTCATTGCAAATATCAAGATTTCATTCTTTTTTATGGCTGAGTAATATTCCATTATATATTTATATATAATTTTTATTATATATATTTTATTTTATTTATATATATTAAATTTTATTATATATATTACATATATATATATATATATCTCACATCTTTTTATCCATTCATCAGCCAACGGACACTTGGGCTGTTTCCATAATTTGGCTATTGTATATAATGCTGCTATAAATACTGGGGTGCATGTATCCCTTTGAATTAGTAATTTTGTATTCTTTGGTAAATTCCTAGTAGTCCAATTGCTGGATCATACGGTAGTTCTATTTTTAACTTTTTCTGGAACCTCCATACTGTTTTCCACAGTGCCTGCACCAGTTTGCATTCCCATCAAAGTGCAAGAGGCTTCCACTTTCTCCACATCATTGCCAACACCTATTGTTTCCTGTGCAATTGGTTTTAGCCATTCTGACAGGTGTGAAGTGGTAACTCATTGTAGTTTTCATTTGCATTTCCCTGATGATAAGTGATGTTGAGCATCTTTTCATGTGTCTGTTGGCCATCTGGATGTCTTCTCTGGGAAAATTCATGTCTTCTGCCCATTTTTTCATTGGATTATTCATTTTTGGGGTGTTGAGTTTTATAAATTCTTTATATATTTTGGATACTAACCCTTTATCAGATCGGTCATTTGCAAATATTTTCTCCCATTCCATCAATTGTCTTTTAGTTTTGTTGATTGTTTCCTTAGCTGTGCATATAAGTAGCTGTAGTCCCAATAGCTTATTTTTGCTTTTATTTCTCTTGCCTCAGGAGACATATCTAAAAAGAAGTTGCTATAGCTGATGTCAAAGAAGTTACTGCCTCTGTTCTCTTCTAGAATTTTTATGGCTTCAGGTCCCACATTTAGGTCCTTGATCCATTTTGAATTTATTTCTGTGTACAGTATAAGAAAGTGGGCCAGTTTCATTCTTTTGCATGTTGCTGTCCAGTTTTTCTAACACCATTTGTTGAAGAGACAGTCTTTTTCCCATTGGATATTCTTGCCTGCTTTGTTGAAGATTAATTGACCATATAATTGTGGGTTCATTTCTGGATTTTCTCTTTTGTTCTATCGATCTATATGTCTATTTTTGTACTAGTACCATACTGTTTTGATTACTACAGCTTTGTAATATAACTTGAAGTCTGGAATTGTGACACCTCCAAAAGTTGTGTGTATTTTTTAACTAGTGAAATTTTGTGGCACTTATATTATGTTCCCCAATCTTTATTTAATTGAAATGTGTCTGCTTGACTATGAATTTTCTTTATATAAGACTTTGTCACTGTGGCTTCTCCTCTCCTAACACCTACAATTTGGTGGACATATTCAAACAACATCTTTGTAATTACAAAAGAAAAAGAGCACCTAGCTAGGCTCAATTTTAGTTTATTTCACACATGCTCTTCTTTGACTCAAAAACCCTCGCCTAGACAAGATCCTTAAGGTAATCTTTCACTGAAAGTGTTAGCGTAGGCATCATCTCTTTGTTGCATCTTCTGAAATAATGTGAAAAAAATCAAGGCGACTCAAGTAACTCTTTTCCCAAGGACCTCCAGAAGTAACAAGACTGGTCTCCGTATGCTTCTGGGAAGTGCCTGTCTGAATGCATTCCTGCCCTGCCACACCCTCACACCCCGTCCCCGCCCCCCCATATCCCACAGCCTGCTGCTTTAGGAATAAGTTCCTCAGCTTGAGTTAAACAGCACCCAGTGGTGTAATATGTTTAACATGTTACTAACATGATATGAATATCAGGTATGTGGAGCATGTCAAACCTATTTCCTTCTTTTTTCTTGTAGAGCTTCAATTGTTTTTTCACTTTAGGCACATAGAAGCTGGCTAATATATATTCTTTTTTAAAGTATCTACCTTTCATTTATTTCTACAAAGAAGCAATTGTCAGTGACATACTTTGGCAGTGGGGTAGACTACTCGCATGACCCCAAGTACACATAGTTGGTGGACTTCCCTATTGTTTGTGAAGCTTCCCTATTGTTTACACTATGCCTCAGTCTACAGGTAGTAGGTGATCTGACCCCTGTCTATACTCTCTGCTCTCTCTGCTCTAACCATATGGACCTTTTTGCTATTCTGGAAAATCACATTCAGCTTTCCCATGATAGGTTTGGGTTTGCTTCACTTTCACCTCAGTCTGGACTATTCTTTCTCCAGACAATGATTGTTGATTCTTTCACTTCATTCAGGCCTCTGCTCAAAGGCCACCTCCTCAGAGAGGCACCCCTGATCACCCTACCTTAAAAAAAAATAGCACCCCCTATGACTTTATACCCCCTCATAGCCCTTTTCACTATATTACATATGTGTGTCTTTGTTCATCATCCATCTCCCCCACCAGAAAGTAAGTTCCCTGAGGATAGAGACTTCATTTTGTGCACATTATACCAGGCCTGGCACACACTAGTCACTCAGAAAACATCTGGTGAATGGAAGGCAGGAAAGAAAGCAGGCAGGAAGGCAAGGAGGGAGGGAGGAAGAGAGGGAGCCGGGAAGAAAATGTATTATCCTTGTTCAGGTTGGAATATTCTCTTTAGTTCCTAGTACAGTCTGCCAGGGTTGCCTCTGGCTTCCTGAGCTACTCCATTTGGGATCAGCCTACATAGACCTCCACCCTCATGAATTCCTAGGTGCTAAGTCTCTATGGAATTTACTCTGTCGGTTGTGTACCGTCCCTTACCATCTCTACAGGGGGCTACTTCATGATGCTCTTAAAAGTTTGCCTTTTTATACTATTTATACTATTTTTCCTTCAATTCAACCACTCCCAAAGCTTCTATAGTGGGCTTGGGACTTGGGAAACAAGGTGAGAATAGTAACACTTAATACTTATTAAGTATTTATTATGGGGCAAGCACTGACTTAAGCACTTTGCAGTGTTAACTTATTTAATTAATTCTATGAAGTACTATTATTTATATTGCAGTTGAATAAACAAATCAAGAGAGGTTGGGTAACTTTCCCCAATCACCAAGAATTTGAACATGGGTAGTGTAGCTCTAAGGCCCATGTTCTCAGCTATTATCCCTACTGATGTAACACAGATAGCACTGAGCTGGGATTTAGAAGACATAGATGCTTGCCCTTCCTCTGTGATCTTACACAATATTCTTAATTTTTTTTGAGTTAATAACTCAGAGTTGAGGTATACTCTCCTCACCTATTAAATCAAAATGTTGGACTACATTATCTATAAATGCCCTCCATCTCCAACATTTCATAACTGGTTTACAGTGAGTTTACAGAGAGTTGTTTCAACTAACAGGTAACTTTTAGGTACATTCTACACTGCTCATATCACCTTCCGTGGCCCTTATCATCTATGTGGCAACATCATAAAATGAAAAAAAACATGATCTAGGTTCAACTCAGCTTTGCCACATCTCAACTGTGCAGCTTTCAGTAACTTATTTGATCTTCTGAATCTTTTTTTAGTTTGTTTGCTTTTTGTTTTTTCTAAAATGAATCTAATATTACCCAATTTAGAGGATTTTCTCAGGGATTTAAAAAGATAAAGTATGTAAACATTACTGATAAACCTTAGGTACCCAATTAAAGGTCATTTCCCCCTCACTTTTGCTCTATACAAGTCTTGGGTGTTTTACACAGATGCCCATGTTATCAGACAAAAGAAATGAGTGCCAAGAAATGTTGAGATCTGTTTTAAACTTTTATTTGTGACCAGACATTTGCTTTATAAAATAAAACAAGAAAATTCGGGTTCCCCATAATTTTCAATTTTACTCTGTTTACTGTAGATGCAGAAGATGACCTACACTTCATTAGGATCACCAGAGCAGGTTACAAGAAGCACCTAGGTTGCATTTTAAGAGTAGATGATATTAAGAGACACTCATATCAAGCTAAATACCAGCCTTCCTATTGAGTAGTATTAAAGGCATTTCTTGGCAAGTCCAGACTTCCATTTCTAATAATACTGTCTTTAATATTTGTTTTGATCTCCTTCTGCTGCCAGAATGCCATTTTTAAAATACCATTCTGTTCCACTAATGCACAGCCTAGTAAAATGTAATAGAAAGTGGACTCAGAAGCCCTGGGTTTGTTTCTTAGCTTCACAGTTTACTAGCGATGTGCAGTTGGGCAATGTTCTCAACTTGGTACCTTCTCTGAGCCTCTGATTCTTTATTTGATAAATAAAAATCATGATACAGTCAACCTTACCACATTGTTATGAAGCTTAAATGAGATAATGTATGGGCCTGACACAGAGTAGTCACTTGATGAAAATCACTCAAATCTGATTGAGGAACACAAATAGGATCATTCATTCTCCAGCCCAATTAAATAAACACATCTCAAAACCATAAAAGATTTTGAGAAAAAAATCAAATACAACGAATGAGATTACTATTGCAATGTAAGCAAACCTAATTCCTATCACTTGTCACTTAACAGTGTAATGCAATGAAACAGCTAATACCTGAGCCATAGATCTGTTCCTAACTACCATGAAATGACTCAAAAGAGCCAGGCAGTCCTTCTCTTTGTTGAGTCACTGAATCATTCCCCGTCTGGAAAAGGACGGCAGCTAGATCTCCTATGTTCCATGATGGCTTGTTCTTCAACGGTTGTTCAGGCAGAGGGACAACAATAATTAACATAGAACCCTGTTTCCTGCTGGATCCTAGTGAAATGGGCGCCGTGTGTATCTAGGAGTAGGTGATGCAGGAGTAGATTCTGTCCATAAAGTCCAGAGGACTCACAGGCCCTTCATTTGAATGTTAGGTAAGTCTAGTTATCTATTTCTTGTCAAAAGACTCACTGGAATCTCCTTTATCCATATTTATCCAAACTTACAACAGTTTATACCTTCTCTTTCCCCCAAATTTTGGAGTTATTTTATAATAACAATAACAAACATATTTTTAATTTAAACATTCCTTAATCAGACAAAGAGGAATTTCTAGGATGGCTTTTTCTTCTTGGTTGTTTGTCTTTTTTGTTTTTGCTTTAATGAGTATTTACTGAGTGCCTACTCTACACCAGGTACTTTCACATGGATTATCTCATTTAATGACAACAGGACAGTAGTTGTCAAAAACATGGGCTTTAGAGAGAGAAAGATTTGGGTTCAAGTTCAGGTTCCACTGCTATGTCTAGAGGTTTGTCATTATCACTCTTAGTCATTCCATGTATATATTTATTGAGCACCCCCTTTGTGCTGGGCAGTTAGAATCACTAAGCAAATAGCAGAGGATGAAACTGATGAAAACATCTGCTCCCCCAGAAGCTTATATCTTAACTGGTGATTTTTTATGTGCTCACTCCCCACCCATAAACAGAGTTCCCAAGTTTCTTACCCCTCATGTTAAAATCTGGGCACACCTACTCCCTACTGTAGTATATAGACTCAATTTTGTTCTACATGAACCAGATTTTTTTCAGTCAGTATAGTTAAATTGGAGGAACTTACCTCAATACAATAAAGGTCATAGATGAAAAACTCACAGCTAGCATCTTTATTCAGTGAAAAATAAAGGTTTTCCTCTAAGATCTGGAACAAGGCCAGGATGCCCATTCTTGCCACTTCTATCCAACATAATACTGGAAGTTCTAGCCAGGACAAGTAAGCAAGAAAAGGAAATGAAAGGCATCCAAATCATAAATGAAGAGGTAAAATTATCTGTGTTTGAAGATGACATGATTTTATATGTAGAAAACCCTAAAAACTCACACAAAAAATTATTAAATCAATAAACAAATTCAGCAAATTTGCAGGATACAAAATGAAGATATGAAAATTGGTTGCATTTTTTTTTTTAGATTTTGTTTATTTATTTATTCATTTATTTATTTTAGAGAGAAAGCACAAGTAGGGGGATGAGCAGAGGGAGAGGGAGAGAGAGAACCTCAAGCAGACTCCATGCCGAGCGTGGAGCCCAACACGGGGCTCGATCCCACAACCCTGAGATCATGACCTGAGCTGAAATCAAGAGTCAGACACTTGGGCGCCTGGGTGGCTCAGATGGTTAAGCGTCTGCCTTCGGCTCAGGTCATGATCCCAGGGTCCTGGGATCGAGTCCCGCATCAGGCTCCCTGCTAGGCGGGGAGCCTGCTTCTCCCTCTGCCTCTGCCTCTCTCTCTCTCTCTCTCTCTCTCTCTGACTTTCATGAATAAATAAATAAAACATTTAAACAAATTTAAAAAAAAGAGTTGCTTAAATGACTGAGCCACCCAGGCACCCTTAAAAAGGGAAGTTTTTTAAAATCCCCCCATTTACGGTGACATCAAAAAGAATAAAATACTTAAGAACAAACTTAATCAAAGAGGTGAAAGATTTGTACACTGAAAACTATAAAACACTGTGTTTTGTGCCAGGCTCAACCTATTGATAGTAATGCCATTGGCTAGAAATGGCTGGGTGCGCTCACCTAAGCTCCAGTGAGCTGCCCACAGACATCTCCCCTTTCTAAACCAATGTTACAACTGGATCAACCCTTGTGGTCCCTTCTATGATTGCAAGATGCCCTTCAGCAATTGCCATTAGGAAACTTTGAAGAAAAAAAGAATTGATTATTTACAAGCCCTGGAGCACACAAGGCACACTGGGGGCACCGAATGAGATCCCCAATAGAGAGAGAGAGACACAGAGACAGAGACAGAGAGCAGGGACCTGCGATTCTGCTTTTACTGGGATGGAGGGCGAGGGCCTAAGATTTCTTGAGCTCACTCTTTATTGGCCAATTCAAAACATAAAGCAGGAACTTGAACTTCAGGAAGAGAATTAAAAAAAAAAAAAAAGTGGCCCAAATGGTCAGTTATCAAAATCAACTAAGATCTCTAAAACAGGGACCTCAGGGTGGGAAGGCAGCCTGGTTCTTTATCTACAGTGTGCCTGGCATGTGTTTATTCAAGATAGCCTTTGTTGAAGCAGAGACCCCTGTGAAGTGAATGCCTAGGCAATCAAGGCTTAAGTCAAGCACTTGCATTTCAAAAAGAAAAGCCAACTTTCAGGGCTTATCCTGCACATTGATGAAAGAAATTAAATCAGATACAAATAAATGAAAAGACATCTGTGTTCATGGATTGGAAGAATTAATATTGTTAAAATGTCCATACTACCCAAAGTAGTCTACAGAGTCAATCCTTATCAAAATCCAAATGGCCTTTTTTTTTTACAGAAATTAAAAATATATCTTGATGAAGTCCCAAAAGTTCATTTTTGCTTTTGTTTCACTAGCTTTTGGAGATGTATCTTGAAAGAAGTTGCTGTGGGCCATGTCAAAGAGGTTATTGCCTCTGTTCTCCTCTAGGATTTTGATGGATTCCTGTCTCACATTGAGGTGTTTCATCCACTTTGAGTTTATCTTTGTGAGTGGTGTTAGATAAAAAGCTTCTGCACAGCAAAGGAAACAGTCAACACAACGAAGAGGCAACCCACAGAATGGGAGAAGATATTTGCAAATGACACTACAGATAAAGGGCTGGTATCCAAGATCTATAAAGAACTTCTTAAACTCAACACCCAAAAAGCAAATAATCAAGTCAAAAAGTGGGCAGAAGTTAGGAAAAGACACTTCTCTGAAGAAGACATACAAATGGCTAACAGACACATGAAAAAGTGTTCATCATCATTAGCCATCAGGGAAATTCAAATCAAAACCACATTGAGATACCACCTTACACCGGTTAGAATGGCAAAAATGGACAGGGAAAGAAACAACAAATGTTGGAGAGGTTGTGGAGAAAGGGGAACCCTCTTACACTGTTGGTGGGAATGCAAGTTGGTACAGCCACTTTGGAAAACAGTGTGGAGGTTCCTCAAAAATTTAAAAATAGAGCTACCCTATGACCCAGCAATTGCACTCCTGGGTATTTACCCCAAAGACACAGATGTAGTGAAAAGAAGGGCCATATGCACCCCAATGTTCATAGCAGCAATGTCCACAATAGCCAAACTGTGGAAAGAGCCGAGAGGCCCTTCAACAGATGAATGGATAAAGAAGATGTGGTCCATATATACAATGGAATATTACTCAGCCATCAGAAAGGATGAATACCCAACTTTTACATCAACATGGATGGGACTGGAGGAGATGGTGCTAAGTGAAATAAGTCAAGCAGAGAAAGTCAATTATCATATGGTTTCACTTCTTTGTGGAACAAAAGGAACAGCATGGAGGACATTAGGAGAAGGAAGGGAGAAATGAGGTGGGGGGGAGGAATCGGAGGGAGAGATGAACCATGAGAGACTGTGGACTCTGAGAAACAAAGAGGGTTCTAGAGGGGAGCGGGGAAGGGGAATTGGTTAGCCTGGTGATGGGGATTAAGGAGGGCACGTACTGCATGGAGCACTGGGTGTTATATGAAAACAATGGATTGTGGATCACCAGATCAAAAACTAATGATGTATTTTATGGTGACTAACATAACATAATAAAATTTAAAAAAAAAGAAAGAAAAAAGAAAACAAAAAAAAGAAATTAAAAATATATATATTTCATATGGAACCACAGAAGGCACCAAATAGCCAAAGCAGTTGTGAGCAAGAATAACCAAGCTGGAGACCTCACACTTCCTGACTTCAAAATATAATACAAAGCTATAGAAATCAAAACAGCATTATATGGGCATAAGAAGAGACATAGAAACAATGGAGCAGAATAGAGAGCTCAGAAATAAATCCATGCAAATACAGTCAACCGATCTTCAGCAAAGGTGCCAAGAATACACGCTGGAGAAAAGATGGTCTCTTCAATAAGTGGTATGGGGAACACTGGATACCCACATGCAAAAGAATGAAATAGGACTCTTATCTTATACCATACACAAAAATCAACTCTTGGATTAAAGACTTAAATATAAGACCTGAAGCCATAAAACTCCTAGATGAAAATACAGGGGGCACTTTTCATAACATTCACCTTGGCAATAATTTCTTAGATATGACATCAAAAGCACAGGTGAAAAGAAACCTATAAAAATAGACATCAAACTAAAAAGTTTCTGCACAGCAAAGGAAGCAATTAACAAAATGAAAAGACAACTTATGGAATAGAAGAAAATATTTGCAAACCGTATATCTGATAAAGGGTTAATCTCCAAAATATGTAAGGAACTCTTGCAACCTAATAGCAAAAAAACAAATAACCCAATTTTTAAAATGAGCTAAGGACTTGAATAGACATTTCTATTCTAGTAGACATGCAGAAGACATATAAATGGCCAGAAGGTATATGGAAAAAAACTCAAAATCACTAATTATCAGGAAAATGAAAATGAAACCACAATGAGATATCACCTCACACTTGTCAGAATGGCTATTAGCAATAAAAAAAAAAAAAGAGTAAGTCTTAGCAAGGATGTGGAGAAGTTGGAACATCTTATATACTATTGGTGGGAATGCAAATGGTTCAGCTTCTACGGAAAACAGTATGGAGTTTCCTCAAAATATTAAAAATAGTCTCCATATGATCCAGCAATACCACTTCTGGATATTTAGCCAAAAGTAATGAAATCAGGATCTTGAGAGATATTAGCACTCCCATGCCCATAGCACACTAATCCCAATAGCCAAAATGTAGAAACAACTTATATATCCACCAACAGATGAACTAATGAAGAAAATATGGTATCTACATACAGTGGAATATTATACAGTCTCAAAAAGAAGGAAGTCCTGTCATTTGCAACAACACAGGTGAACCTGGAGGACAATTATGCCAAGTGAAATAAGCCAGACACAAAGAAAAAATACTGCATGATACCACTTACATGATGACTCTAAAATAGTCAAACTCATAGTAGCGGAGATTAGAACAGCAGTTGCCTGGGGCTGCAGGGACGGGGGAAATAGGGAGGTACTAATTAAAGGATACAAAATTTTAATTGTACAAGATGAATAAGCCCTATACATCTACCATATAGCAGAGTGCCTCCAGTTAATACTATGTTGTATACCTAAAAATTTACTAAGAGCCTGGATCTTTTGTTGTGTTTTTACCACAAAAAAATAATAAGAAGGAAGGAGGAAAGTTTGGGACATTATGGCACAGATTGTGGTGATGGTTTCACAGTAGGTACTTATCTCCACACTTGCCAAGTTGTATACATTAAATATGTACAGTTTTGGGGATGTCAGTCATACCTCAATAAAGTGGTTTAGCAAAAAAAGTTGATACACATTTGAAGGGATGGAATTACTAGTTTACAATTTTGCTTAAGTTTGTAGCAAAAAGGGGTGCCTGGGTGGCTCAGTTAGTTAAGCGACCTACTCTTGGTTTCAGCTCATTTCATGATCTCAGTGTCCTGAGATTGATCCCCGAGTCTTTCTCCACACTTAGCGTGGAGTCTGCGTGAGATTCTCTCTCCCTCTCCCTCTGCCCCTCCTGCTCCTGCTCTCTCTCTCTCAAATAAATAAGTAAATCTTTTTAAAAAATGGCTGTGGCAAAAAAGAAAACAAAAGGCGTCATTTCTATCTTCATTTATCCAGGCAGTCACTGAACAGATATGGATTGAGCACCTCCCATGTGCCAAACCTGCCTGACATCAGCAACTTTCCATGGCCCTTTGTATGCCACAGTTGTTTGTATAAATACAAAAGGAAGGTAGGAAATCTAAGAACATTCTAAAGAGTAACATTAAGGGTAGGAGAGGTGTCATGAAGGGAAACAAGGACCAGAGTAAAAACATGAAAATAAAACTAACAAAGAAAGAAAGTGATTAAAAGAAAAATATAGTGACAAAGAAAATGATGGCACTCACATGAGGAAATGAAAAAACTAAATATATATTGAAATGAGTCGTCACCGGTCTTGAAAGCAAACCTCCATTAGAGAAACACAGGACAGTAATTGAACGTAGCAGGGACTGGACTGAACAGAACGATGAACAGAAGAGTACCTGGGAAGCTTTCAGAGGCTGGAATAAGACTGAACAAAGGAAGAGATGTAAAGATCAGATGGTCTGAATACCAATTTCAAATTGCTAGTTAGGTGCCTGTGTGAATGACTCATTGTTTCTCATTTTCTTTCCCAAATCTCATCTTTTGTAAATCCAGAAAAGCTGGCTATATAATTAGATAAAATGAGCCTGGGTCCTTGAAAAGCTTCAGTTTAATAGCAAGTACAGTCAATAGGATTCCATTTCTCTCTCCAAGCCCAATGAAGTCCGTCTTATAAAGCACTAGAAGCATGTCTCTGCACAGTAATTCCCAGAAATGCATTTCACAGCCTTTAGTCAAATGAAATTAGTAGCTTATTTACATCCCCAGAAGGTTTACCAGGCACTTCCTCTTAAGTGCAATTTGTGTTTAAAATAATGATGCCATGCGGTATTTTTTTCATCAAATGAACTTAAAGGTAAGCAAAAAAGATATTTCTGTTCCACAAAATCAATCATCTGAGATTTGGTGGAGGTTCTTTGCTTATTTATATAATATGATTCATCTATAATGGTTCATTTGGTTTACTTTGATTATTGGTTGGTGAAGGCAGTATATTTGGGGAGAATATGAGGATGGGGAAGAAAAGACAATTAAAATAACCAAAACATGAGCACAAAGGGTTTAGCCCGCATCTGGTAATTAAACTTCTCAGTGTTTCAGCTTAAATTTCATTCTGCCCATTTACCAGGAGGTGACACTATGAGCCCTGCAGTTTTCTTTTGCCTGCTAGGAGCTGGCACCTGGCCCTCTTCCCAGTCCTGTGCGGATTGCTTCGACATTTCACTTCATCCGGGTGGTTTCTGTCATTTTCTGCTTGAGAAAATTGAAGGCAGAGAAGCTAAGTGACTTCCTAACACTCCTGGTGAAGTCAGCAACAAAGCCAGGCTCCAAGTCACAAGCCAATCCTTCCCCATCCAGGCAGCAGTGGCTCAGATTCTCAGCTCTGTTCCAGGTTGATTCACTCGGACAGGAGAGTGTGGGTGCTGCTGGAGAATGTTCTGGGGGTTGGATGTTACTGTGAGAAAGCCAACGCATCATTAGAACATGTTCTTATGCAGTCCTTATCTCGTTCTGAAAACTTAGTACAAGGGACATTATTCAATTTTATTAACATATCAATGCTGTGCCCCCCCCCTGCAAAAAAAACCACACAGACACACACACACACAAACGTTGCTTTCATGAAGTAAAAGGAAAAAGTAAAGCAAAGTTCCGTTTTAATGATTTTCTTTTTATTTTTAGGTTATTCTTTCCTGGCCCAGAAAGCCCTTATCCTCCCCATTCACTTCCCGCACCCCCACCCCCCGCCCCAGGTACAAGGGCCAACTGTGTTTTCTGGTGGGCAGACAGCTTTCCATCATTAGTCTCTGCATTTCATTTCAAGTCATATGACCCAGTGGGAACCAGGAGGTCTATGATTCTTTCCTAGGAGGTTTGAGAGAGAGAAAGCTGCAACGTTAGATCTCCTCCCTTCTCAGAGGCTCCATGGGAATGAGGAATATGTTTTTAATTATTTTCTGTAAGTACAAAAGGGAACCACAGTAGGCCTCCAATCTCAGCCATTTCAGCCTAACTGCCTTCCTGATTTTTTTGTCTGACATGACTTATCCAGAACAGTGGTTCTCAAACTTGAGTGAGCATCGGAATCACCCTAGAGGGTTTATTAAAACACAGATTGCTGAGATTTCACCCCCAGGGTTTCTGATGCAGCAGGTCTGGGGTGGAGCCTGATAATTTGCATTTCTACAAATGCCCAGGTGATAATAGTCTGGGAACCATGAGAAGTACTGGCCTTTAGGCAATGTTTTTCACCTCCGGCTCCATTAGAATTATCTAGGGAAGCTTTTTTTTCTTTAAAGATCAATGCTAGATCACAGCCCCAAAGATACTCATTTAGTTGGTTTGGATTCGTTTTCATCACTTTTCTAGATGATTCTTCCAACTGTGCTCGAAACCCTATGAGACACTGTTAAGTGTCAGGTTTCCTTTTATAATCAGCTTCTCTCCTTGGATGTCTTCGGAATGCAGCTTGAGCGGTGCTTCCTGTGCTTGCCACCATAAGCTCTCTGGTGCCACCTCCTGTTTTCCCAAAAATGTCCTCTTAAATAGCCTTCAGAGCTTACCCCACCCTTAGTCTCCGGTGGGGGGAGGGGGGCAGAGTGTGGCAATGCCCCTCCACCCCTGTCTTTCGGATGAGTCCACCTACTAACGCAGGAAAACAAGTCAGTGCTCCCTGGGACAGCTCGGTGTAGGCCAGTAACCAATCTCCTGCCTGGACAGGTTTCCAGGTATTTTGATAAAAGGGTACGCAATTGAGGTGATCAGTTTAAGGCCTTCATTTCAACACTCGAAAGTGCCTCATAGTTTTGATGCAACTAACTCGATTATTAGGGAACATCACGCAGCTCAATAGTTAATTAGATTTTTATAACCAAACAGGTTCTCTTGTCCTTTCTCAGATTCTTTCAATGACAAGATGAAATGAAACCTCTTCTAACATTAGGAAGACTCTACTCTTTAAAATTCCCTGGCCCAAGGCCTTTAATATTACTTCTTAACATTTAAACAAAATAGCGTCTTGAATTTTTTTCTTTCCCTTTTTGTGTCTCATACAGTGTGTACACAGCTCTTAGAGAAATTGTCTTCTATTCTTACTTTCAGCGCCCTGAAGGAAAGGAGCTTGGATATTCATTTCCTGTGTGTTTCCTGAAAGGCAAAACCTTATTAGGAAGACAGTAATAATATTCCCATTGTCTCGTGGCCATTACCGCATTGTAAGTGATGCTCAGACTAGACTAAAAAGCATAGAGTCAGAGTCATTTCAAATAAAAGATCACATTCACCACCAATTAATATGTGGTAGGAATAAGGGAAAAAGTCACTCGACTTTTTCAACAGTAAAGATACCTGACTATTGCGAGGTGCCAGGCACCATGTTGGGTGCTTTATCTGAGTCTGGTACAAATTAGGAGACTGAAATTCAGAGATTAAGACATCTTGCCCAATGTTAACAGGTAGAGCGAGGATTTGAACCTAAGCGATCTTTACCATTGAAGTCCCCGAAGGCAGGATCACTAATGCATTCCCAGCACCTCGAACTCTGCCTGGCATGCAGGCACTCAATAAAATACCTTTCGAATGACAGCATGAATAAATGAATCTGACTCCCAAGCCCATGTTATCATCCACTAGATATTACTGTGCAGACGACTGGCCTTGGAGCAGATATCTAAATCTTGGCTAAGGGGCTGTGGAACAGAGGCACGTGCTACCCAGACTCTACCAGATAACAGGCAGGACCCCCCTCTTTAGCTTGGCACATGCCTGAAACACTTAACACGTGTCTGTGGCTCAGCTTTCTGAGCAGGGAAGAAGTTTGCAATTTCAATATAAGTCAAAGTCCTTGGTGTTGAGCTCTTAGTGTGCCCATCCTCTGGCATTTAACCTGTCTATCATACCCAGCCAGCAAAATCACTAACATGCAATAATAGAGACTGAAAACCATGCAAATATAGCAAGGAACTTTCATACATCAGATCAATAGGAATCTAATTTAAAGCTTCAGGACTGACAGTTTTTTCTTGTCCATTTACTACATACCCTTCTTTCCCATACAATTAAATGTGCAATTTTTGTTATAAAGTATAACCACGAGAGTCATTGAGTCATTATAATTATTAAGCAAAGCACTCATAATCATCAGCTAATCATAAGCCTTCATAATCAGGATAGTCCCCTTACTTGACATGATTTTAATTTACAAAGTGTTTCATTGATAAATTTAAATGTTGTGACAAATTAATAAATAATCAGTTACATGCAGATGTACCTATATTTTAAGTAATAACAGAACAGGCTTCTCTTTAAATAAATTAAAAAATATTAACAATGGCTGTGCTAGCTCTTCTGCACAGCAAATTGGTGTCCTTCATAAATTATTTAAAGTGTAGCTTATAAATATATTCATATGATTTTATAACTCTGATTGACAATCACTGATGAAATACTGTCTTCAAGTGTTTGGTACAATACAGAAAGAAAAAACAAATCTGTTTACAATGTTTAGATGTGTATATTTGTGTGGGCAAATATGTGTAACCAAACATGGGCTAGCAGTCATCACAGAAGGCTCACCCTACTGTACCAATATGGGGGCTATGGTTTTTATCATAGCCAGAGTGAGCTTATACTATTCTTTAATATGCTTCAACAGTGATAACTTGGTTGTGGACTACCTAATCACACTAGAGGTAAGGCACGAAAGTATCAGATACTCATTTTTAAAACCCCATTATAAAATATACCACCATATGCAGCCTACAGGTAAGTCAAAAGGGAGAGAACCAAGAGCTTTTTAAGCTCTTTTACTGGAATACTTGGTTTTAGTGCTGTTGCATATTGATAAAATATAGTTATTCCCCAATGGAGCTTTCTAAAATCATCTAAATGTATCTATGTGTACATTCAGAGAGAGGTAGGGAGATGGAGAAACAGAGAAGGAGAGAAAGAAGAGAGAAGAGACATAGATAGAGGATGGGGGCAGAGTTTCTAGGATTTCTTAGCCTGAGCAGAATGCTCACTTCTATACTAAAGCACCTCTTAAGTGATGGGTACAGACAAATGAGGAAAGTTTTTACTTTTCTTGGTACTCATCTTCATTATCTACACACCCATCTATTTATACATTCTGAATCCCTATGGATTTTTATTTCCAAGCCATGTCCCTTCTGTAGGAGCTACAAAGATCAGATCAGGAAGTGTGGGCAGCTGTATATAAGGCAGTCATGCTGCCATGTTTCTGTAGAGTGGTAACACTGAGGGATGGCTTAAAAGAGCCTTTAACCCCCATCTGTATCAGACCCCCACCAAGCTACTACAAATATATGTATTAATTTAAGTAAACATTGTGAGCTTCCGTGCAAACTCAGCTTTAAGACAAGTTCCCCAACACCTTTACCAAGGAGATCACCACCCCTATACAAAAATTCTGGAACAGCCACTGCATGTGTAATCCAGTGCACTTGGATTCAGTCACTCTGTGGCAAGTTAACAAGTATTTATCCCATTTGGGGAGCCCAAGAACAGAAGGACAAATCCAGAAAAAGGAAGGTTTTCTGCCTCTTAGAATCAGGAAGAAAATCCTATTCCTTGAGCTGTAATCACCTAGTAAAATATAAAATACTCTGAACCGAACCTGGGATGTATTTAGAGATAGCCTTACTTCCAGAGCTATTAAGTTATTCCATACCTTTTGAGGAAGGAAACATTTTCAGAAGAAAGAATGAGGTTAAGAGAACTGCTAATACAAGGAAATGATGTGAGCTGAATCTTAAAAGGTGAGTTGGTGTTCTCTGAGTGGCAGTCAGGTACAGGGAGGGGAAAGTAGTGATAAACTCAAGGCAGAGGGGTCAAAGTGCAAAGGCATGGGAATGGAGAAGGTATGGTTCCATGAAAGCGGGAACTAAGTCGGCCACATCCAGCATTGTATCCTCAGAGCTTAGCATAGTTGTTTGTAACATAGTTGTTTGTAACATAGGAAGCACTCTCTGTATATTTGAACATTGAATGAACAAATCAATTAACTATAGGTAGTACAGTGTAGCTAATGGATAGGAGTGGGGTGTGTGTGAAACACAATAAATCTGAGAGAGAAACAGGGCCAGATTACGATAATTCCTGTAGGCCAAACTCTGAATTTTCGGCTTTATAGACAGAAGGAGACCTTTAAGAAATTTTTAAGTGGACAAGTGACATGACAACATTTGCATTTTACAAAATCACCGTGAGAGCTATGTAAAGGATGAATTAGAGACCGGGAAACCAAGTAGGAACAGATTGACATAATCCAGGTAGAGATGATGAAAACCTGATTTTAAAAAGCAACAGTGAAGATAGAAGGGAGAGATGGATTCTAGAGATGGCATGAAGGCAGTATTGATGAGGTTTGGTGACCAGCAGACATGGGCATGAGGAAATGGAAGAGATGCTTGCATGTATGATGGTACCGTTCACTACATTCACAAAGAGGGAGACCAGGTTTGGGAGAAAGAAAATGAGTTTCATTTTAGACATGTTGAGGGTCTAGGGAACATCAAAGGGGAGATGGCCAGAAGGTGGTCAGGAATTCAGGCAAGTCTGGTAGGGGAAAATGTTGATTTTTGTCTAAGAGAGAATTAACCACTTGATTAAGATCCTGCTTATTCATTCACTCCACAAATATCCAACTGCCTCTTCAACATCTTCACTTGTCTAAAAGATATGTCAAACTCAACATGGCTCAAACTAAATTCCTAATATTCCCTGAAAAACTTCATTGGCAGCCATCCCCGTCTCATTTGATGGAAACTGCATCTTCCTAGTTGCTCAGGCCAAAATTCATGAATGCCTGGGTCCTGGATGCCTCTCTGCCTCTCATAACTCCAATTTCAATTAGCAGCAAATCCTGTTGGATCTACCTTCAGAATATTCAGAAATGTGGCCACTCCTCACCTCTTCCACTGCTGCCTCTCTGATACAATCCACCATTATCTCTTGTCTATAATACTGCAGCAGCCTCTTAATTGGTCCCCTGCCTCCACCCTTACCCCCTCAGGCTTTTCTCAGTATAGCAGCCAGATATCCTATTAAGATGTAAGATCTGACCTCATCTCTCCTGCTCCCCAAGCTCTTTGTATTCCAAACCCAAGAAATCTTTCCCACTGTTCCCAGTTCATACCAGCACTCACCTACCTCTTGCCCCTTGCACTTGCTATTCCATGCTCAAGGATGCTCCTTCTCAAGGTAGCTACATATTTCACCTTCTGCTCATCCTTCCATAAATCTTCACTTTCTTACAGGGGTCTTCTTTAATTCCTTATTTAAAAGTATACCTCCCCCAACATCTTTCTTCTAATTTTTTTCCTACAGCACATATTGTTATTTAATTATGTATTTCATTTATTTTATTTATTGTCTTTTTGCTCCACTAGAATGCAAGTTCCATGAAGAGAAGGAGTTTTGTTTTGATGAGTGATTTTTTTCCCTAGCATATATGATAGCCCTCAAATAGAATATTCTATTCTATTGGTAGAATATCTCAATATTCCATCTCAATCACTCAATAAATTGTTGCTGGAAAGAAGGAAGGATAGACTGAAGCTGTATGTGCTGAGCATTATCAATTATAGACAGAATTATAAAATACATGTCCCTCCTTGCAGTCTTTTGGCAGAAATAAGACACATTCCCATGCAAAAAGTTAAGGAACTATACAAATGCGTGCTGGAGTCATCTATAACACTACTGTGTTCTTTGGGCTTTTATGAACTTAGGTCTGTGGAAGACTATAGTGACACTCTCTGTTCTTGGATTTCTCTTTGCTTCACTGATGGACGATATTAGCCACAAAGCAGACATTTCTTTACTAAGTTCAGCAAAACTTCATACGTTTTTCAGATATAAAACAAAACTGTGGAACAGCATGTACCATCAAGCTACATAACACCACATCTTTGTTCTGTAGTCATTTACCTTACAACTCCTTTTTGTTTGATGAACTTGTTAGAGGAGAACACTTTCAGCCTTTGTATTTCTCCTCTTCAGTCCTCAAAAATTGAAATATGGTGGCAATGGAGTGAAAACAAAGAAGCATATCTCTGGTTTGGAGAGTCTGTCAGTTTATCTGTTGTATCAAGTATGGTGATAAATGTACATTCTTTATGTACACTATAGTAAGTAACTATATAGTAAATGTATACTATAGTAAGAAACGTCCAGCAGAGGCCTAGATTTAATCTCTATAATGTATTCATGTAACAAGTTATTCACTCATTTATTAATTCAAATCAGTAAACATTCATTGACTATGTGCCACTGATAGGCAAGGGTGCTATCGATGAATGAGTGACTAAGACACAGCTACCTGTCCAGGTGGCAAGAAAGACATTGCTCAGCTATAATGCAAAGAGAAAGGTGTTTCGATGGGGGGTACCCAAGGTGCTACAGGGGTACAAAGAGATCATCACATGAGAGACCTGTCACTGCTTTCTTTGCCAACTGTAGGTAGAATCAACTGAATTTCTCTTCTTGGAAACAACAGCCAAAGCTTATATTCACTTTCTAGGAGTCTTGGGGTTTTTTTTTCCCTTTAAATAAGACAATTAAGGAAAGGACATTGAAATTTATTTATTAAGCACCTACTTTGCCATGAAATTATGTTTGAGAGAAATGCAAAAGAAAACAGGTTTCTGGATTTTAAGGGTCTTGAGGAGTACAGATAAGTATATAAATCAATGTATAATTAAGTTTTACTTATATATCTAAGTGGAGTAGAGCATGTGCAGTCTTCATGAGTCCCTTCAGGCATCTTGCTAAAATACAGATTCGAATTCAGCATGTCTGAGGTGGGACCCTGAGTTTCTATAGTTCCATCCAGCTCCCAGATGGTGCCAATGCTGCTCATCATTTGACAACCCATCAAGTGACAAAGATATAAACAATAAGGCCCAACAACTTTGGAGATGTGGATTTCAATATTTAGGAAAAACCATATCAAAAAGGTGAGACAGGAGACAGGAGTTGGGCCTTGAATGAAAATGATCAGAAGAGACAGACTGGAGAAAAAAAAAATGAACTGAGTACCAGAGCGAAGCAGTGGAAGATACGTTCTGGGAGAGTGAACAGGAGACTTTTCCTGGGGCAAAGAATTACTGCTGCGGGAGAGTATTAGACAACACAGATGGAACGATTGGTTGGGTCATACTGTGGGAGGCTTGGTATGCCAAGCTGAAGACGAAGGGTTTTATCTTATGATCAAATGGACACCAACAGAATTTGGAGGTGGGGGAGAAGTAACGGTTCAATTTATATTTTAGGAACATCGATCAGGCAAATATTATTACTCTAGTTTAAGGATGAGGCAGCAGATGCCTGGCTTAGAAATGCAGTGATGGAAACAGAAAGAAAAGAACGTGTGCAAGGTGAGAATCTCTAAAGACAGAAGCAATCTTTGCCAAAAAAGCCTCTATATCCTCAAATGACAAGCTAAACATTTTAAAGGAAGACCTGATAAGACTTAATAAACTATGAAGAATGAAGATGTTAAAGATAACAATGACTCAAACCTCAATAATTAGAATGGTCATTAAACAAATGTAGATTGAGAAGAGGGTAAGTTTGGATGTAGACTTTAAAGTGATGGCAGAACTCCACATGGAAACTTCCAGCAAACTGCAGTTGCCTTGAGGTGGAGATCAGGGGAGGGGTCATCACTCAGACAAAGACGTTAGAAAAGTCAGAGGGTGGTGATCATTAAAATCTTGAGGCAGGGGTAGGTCCAGAGGAAGATCTTGGAGAGGGCTGAAAGCAGAGGGCCAAGGACTAGACTCACAGGTATGTCTTTATTTAAAGAACAGAAAGACAAATGAGCCAGCAATGCCAGAATAGACTGGTAAAAAAAATTTTTTTCAATAGTCCATTATCTGTAGTATCTACACTGAACCAAATTTTGACCCATGGGACTTTTGACTTCGGCAATGTGTGAACACATTTGTATTCCATTCTTTGCACAGTCAATGCCAAGCTTTTCCTGCTGTGTCTTCAGAAGGCCTGGGTTCCAGCCGGTTTTGTCTCCTACCCGCTCTGTGGCCTCATCATCAGTCACAAGGAATAAAAATACTACATTACTGCAAGCCTCACAGGTGTTATGAAAAATGACATTAAAAATTTTTTTAAATCATAAATTTCAATGAAGCCTTTTCTAACTCATCAAGAATAAATGTAATTTACATGCCATACTCAAGCTATTGCTCAACTTAGATTACCAGGAGAAAAGATAAACAGACTTAATTTCCTAAATTAAAATAGCCAGATCGAGGTTTCTAAACGTATTCACCAGATTTTACTGAGGGCTTACGGTATGCTGGGTACTGTGATGGCAGCACACCAGATACAGAGTTAAAATCAGCATGGGGCCCGCTTTGGCAGGACTTAGACTCTGGTAAGAAAGAAGACAAACAGGAGTCATGAATGATAAAACATGAATCAATACATTACAAATGCCATAAGACCCATATGAACCGAGTCCAACGGATGTTCAGAGGAGAGGAAATTTCTGGCTAAGGGAGAGAGGAAGAAGGCTCTGAATAAGGGTAAAACTGTGACAGATGGAGAGGAGAGGGAGGGCATCCCGTGCAGGCCCAGAGGGAAGAGGGCACAGACAGGGCTTGGGCAATGGCGAGGAGCACAGTTAGCTGGGAACATGGAACAATTAGGAGAGCAGCGGGAGATAGTCAGATTGTAAAGGGCACAGATGCCAGACCAAGGAGTCAGGACTTTGTGGACAGTGGAGCATGATGAGGGCAACAAAGGACCTAGAGCAGCAAAGTAACATAATTATATCCATACTTAAGAGGGTTCAGCAGAAAGGGTGGGCTTTGCGGGGGAGAAAAGGAGAATTACCAAAATGTATGGATGTTTTTAAGTTGCTCATTAAAGTAGGGGACAGCAGTATTCTATGAAAACTGCTGCAAGCATATCCTTCCCCCCAAAATTAATTTCAATAGGAACATGGAATTCACCCCCCTCTTTTCCTAATAATCTGTGTTTTATAGTTGAATGTAAAGTTCTAAAATAGATACACTGTCCACTGAAGCCAGGAAGACTGGCCAGGGCAAGAAGCCATGTACCAGCTCCAGTGAGTCAGGGCAGAAAGGTGGTGGGTAGAACAGCTGAAGCAGAGATTCTAAACCTTTCGGGGGCCATAGATTCCTTTGAGACTGCACATAGTCCATAAAATGTGAAATTGCCTACAATTTCAGGGGGTTCATGGGCCCCCTGAGCCCTATACATCGAGCGCCAGGCACTCCTATTAAGAACCTCTGAGCTGGAAAAGACAAAATTAAGGAAGCCCCAGAAGCACCATAAGAAGTAGCACGTAAACAACCGCAATTACAGAAGTCGGGATTACCTACACCAGATGTTTCCAATGAGGCTCCCTGCCAGAATTACCTGGGGTTATTCCGAGGGCACAATCAGGCTTTTTGGAGGCAGGCAGGACTCAAAAATCTGAATTTTTAATTAACCAAGGTCATTGTGGTATGAAAGCAGGTTTTGAAATCTCTAATCTAATTTCTTTGGGACAACAGCTATAAATCCTTCCTAGGCAGATGGGACACTCTGCTGTTTCTAAAGATCTTAGTAGATATCCTTCGATATGTTGCTATGGGGCTGAACTCTTAGGGGCTGAACCACTTAAACCTGACCTTAAGGTCTCAGCGCAGCTTCATTCGCTCCTTTCATTTCATCCCTCACTCAACATGGTCGCCATGCCCTCATGGAAGATACCCTTTCCTTCCTTCAGCCTTTTGCAATCCCAACCTTCCCCACTGTGCTTGTAGTTATAGTTCCTGGCCCATCATCATCATCATGGCTCTTGACTTCTCAGGGCTCAATGCTAATCTCAGATTCTAGAGGCTATCTCTTGAGAATGAGGCATACTGGAGTTCCTACTAGATATCCTCCTGCAATTCCAGGGTGACTCATTCAGAAAGTCCCCTGGATCAGGAAATAGGTCGATTCCCTTAACTGACCCTTGACCTCCATACTATTTCCTGACCCTGATTCTCCCGCCTGTCTCTGCAGAAGCAATGGAAATAGCTAAAGACCAAAGGACTAGAGAATAAGAAGGCAGTTATTTAATGTATGCCTCTGATGTCCAGTGTTCCTGGTTATTTCAGGAAGAGAACCTATTATAGAATCAGGCTCTCTTACCCACCAACCAAACTGAGCCACTTTGGAACACTGTGGACCAGGGAGGCTCACCACAACCTCAAAGAGTCAAAACTGAAAATTCGAACATCGAGCAAATTCTCTGACTCCATACCTCCTAGCTTTGAGTTTTCTTGGGTGGGTGGGTTGGGCTGGGTGACAGTGGTTAGCCAGGACAGAAGAACACAGGTCGCTGCACTGACCTAGGAAGCAGCAGACACCATGAGGCATGGTCTCCAACGCCGTCTTCACATGGTTCCAAACACGTTAGGTTTCTGAACCACTTAAAAGTAGCTCATGCTTGCACCTCAGCCTTTCGGAATATTATTATTTTGTTCTTGATGTAGCAGAAAGGGAAAGGATGGGAAGTCAGGGAGATCAGGTAGTTATTTACTGTGTGCCTTTGGGCCTCTTGCTTAATCTCCCAAGAGCTTCAATATTTCTTTTTTGGGGGCGGGGGGTTGGTTGGTTGGTTGTTTTTTGGTGAAATGGGCATAATTATTCCTACCTTACCGGGTTGTTGTGGATATTAATGTGGTCCATGACACACATCTGATATTAATGTGACTCAGAAGAAGCACTCTGTCCCTTCCCTTCCCATCCCCAGCTCTGTCATCCAGATCGTTGGTTTGTCAGCTTACATTGCAAGGTGCTAGGACTTGGAATCTATCCCTGAACACATCCCTACCTTCTATTCCAGAGCATAACCCAACAATAAGAAGCTAGGTGATCAAGAGCAAATTCACTTAACCACTTAAAACCTCAGTTTCTTCATTCTTAAAATGATGGGTTTGTATGAACGATCTCCCTCCGGCTCTTTCCCTCACTGACCCTGCACGAGAGGTAAACCAGCCCTCTCTGAGTTATTAGCATGCAACAAGTGTGACTGCGGCCGTGTCCCAGGCTGTAACCACAGAAAATAGCCCACTGAGATTCAGAACAGAGGGGAAAGTATTTGAGGTTGAACAGCAGGAGACCTAAAACATTACAGCCAGGTAGAAACATACAGAGAAGAGAGATAATGTTAAATTACAGTTGAAGTGAAGGTGGAAATCATAGCAACAAAAGCCGTACCAGCCCGAGAGGCTAATAGCAGAGTCTGCGACATGAGACAAAATGTCATTTCCAAAGGTTTTTAATAACTGTGCTTCTGCAAGAAGATTTGTAATTACAAACATGAACAATCCTCGGCATGTATCATTTCTAAAGATAGAGGCTGTTACTCTGTTCCAGATGAAGAGCTAAAGAATATCTCACACCGGTTGGTACATGACAAGGCGGTAACAACCAGACAATTAGGATGATGCATCAGCAGAACTGGAGTCGCAATATCCCATATACAGATGCTAATTCCATTGACAAGGAAGGGACGTCACCATCACATCAGCAGTGGAAGTCTCTAGATAAAGGAAAACTGTATCACACAAAGGAGGAAGACATTCAACGGGGTAGAACAGTACCACTTTGGTCCTACCTGAACAAGCTCTCAAAGGCAATGAAGGATCATTTTATTTTTATAAAAGGCAGCCAAGAAAAATATTTTTAAGTGAGGGAGTTGGTGGATAGAAAATGTAGGGGCACCTGGGTGACTCAGTCAGTTAAATGTCTGCCTCTGGCTCAGGTCACGATCTTAGGGTCCTGGGATCAAGCCCCGCATCGGGCTCCCGGCTCAGTGGGGAGTCTGCTTCTCTCTGTGCTCCCCGCCCCCCACCGCCACCGACTCATGCTCACTCGCTATCTCTCTCTCTCAAATAAATAAATAAAATCTTTTTAAAATTTTTTTAAAAATGTAAATCCCTTAATATTGAGTTATTGGTTTGCCTGTGAACCCTATGCTTTGTTGGGCTTTTCTAGGGTTTGTAACATTCACTGCTTATAGTAAATGATAGGCAAGCCAGGTAAGTTTAAGAGACAGTGAGTTAGATTGCTCTCAGGTGGAGTCATCCCTTGCACCTGCTTTCTTTCTCTCACATCCCACGTATACTTTGTCCAGAAATCTGTCGACCCCACCTTCAAAGCACATCCAGAATGGAAACTACTTCTCATCACCATCATCACCACCACCCAGAATTAGGACTGCGGGCTCCCTGCACCTCCCTTTACCCCTCCAAAGTCTGTTCCCCAACATGGCAGCCAGAGTGATGGTTTCCACTCTTAGGCTCAAAATCCTTCAGTGGCTCCCCATTTCACTCAGAGCAAAAGCCAAAATCCTTCTTCACTGGCCTAGAAGGCCCACAGGGCTCCCTATTAACCTCTGCCCTCCTTTTCTTCACTGCCAGCACATCAGTCTCCTTTCTTCTCCCACACTCCAGGGAAGCTCCCAACTTAGGGAATTTGCATTGGCCATTGCCTCTGCCTAGAAGTGTCTTCCCCAAATATCCACCACACATGCTCACTTCCCTTGAGAGTTTACTCATATTGCACCTTTTCAATGAGGTGAAACCTGGCCACCGTTAAAGTTATAGTTGGCTACTCCCATCCTTAATCTGCTGCTCCTGTCACTCCCTAGTTCCTTCATCTTTCTCTACTTATCACTTTCTAACATCCTTATTGAGTTTCCTGATTTATTATATTTATCACTTTCTTTTTTATCTCTTCATACTAGAGGGCAGGGACCTTTGTTTTGCTCTCTGATATAACCCATGTGCCTAGAACACTGTCTGGTACACGGTAGACATACACAATTATTTGTGGAACAAATGAGTAAATATAACAGAAAATCCAACTCAAACTGGCTTAAACCAAAAGGAAATACTGTCCCATATAACTGGAAGTTGAGAGGTGTGAGGGGAAATCAGGAGGAATCTCTGCTTCCCTGTGATTCTTCTAGGTCAATTACTTCATCGGGCTGACAACAAGGTGGTTGCAAAAGTTCTAGGACAAATTTGGGGTGGCCCAGGCTGGGGCAGGTAGTGGGGATGGAGGATGACTCTTTGAGACTCTCTTTTAAGAGTGAGGACACTTGAGCTAGAAACCCCAGCAAACTTCTGCTAGCATCTCATTGGCTCAAATTGAACCAGTCTTTGTTGCCAGGGGAATGATGTGCAGCGCTTTGCCTCACTGGAAAGAGGGATGGAAAAAAGCAGAATGGATTTAGCTAAGATTAATCAAAACCCACCTCAACCCCATAGTCACCTCACAATGGGGGAGGAGTGGGATAGATAGTTAAACCTAGTGTCCACTTCTCAAAGTTAACCAGATAAGACAGACAGGTAGACAGAAGGCATGGGGGAAAGAAAGGATTTGGTCAAAATGGAGATGATGGAAAACCGAACATTCTGAAAGCATCACAATTGATTTTCCTGGTGGTGATGCTCTGAATCCAGTAGCATATGAGCTTTATGACTTACTGGACTTGCTCAGGAGTATTGGAAGCATTTATGTGGACTGCACAGAAGCCCTACTCACGTGTGACAGTCTCACACCATCCCTGCTGATCCAGATTCACACAGCAAATATGGTTAGCAGTGAATATGAAACAAAGTTGTTATTGATTCTGGTTTCACTGAAAACCAAATATAACAAATATTTCACACTCTTACAGTTTGTAGATGGGGAAAAGTTGAAATATGGAATACTCTTTATTTGTTAAATTCATGACGTGGGATGAGATGGAGACATATGGAACATGGAATCTGAGATTTCTGCAGTGTTTTGCTTCTGCATAAACCATGCAGAAGAGCTTATCACTTCTCCTGATTTCCAGTCAATGATCATTCCTCCTGGGATTTGGCAAGAGCCCATCTCTGCTATCTGTTGAAAAAAAGCTGTGGGGAATGGGAAAACATTGTCTAATCAAATTAGAAAGGTCAACAAAATTTCTGAGGGAGGAATGATTAAGAAGAAAAAGTTTTAGACACAGTTTGTATGCACAATTTCAGGCAAACAGTGAGCAGATTATAACAGGATTATATCTATTCATACTGTGAGTGGGACTTCATGGAAATAACTTATTAGCAGTTAGGTTCCTAGACATAAACTCCCACACAAATGATACAGTGGAGATCATAATCTCTTAAATCCATGTAGCGAAAGAAAAATTTGAAATTTTTAACTCCAAGATTATTTCATTCTATGCTTTGACTCTCTGGATCATTTTGGAGTAGTTTTTTGTTTTGTTTTGTTTTAATTTTTTCTTTTCTTCTTCTTTTTTTTTTTTTAATCAGTCGGGGGAACAGAGTTGGGATAGGGACACAGTTTTCAACACGACTTACTATATTTCCTAGATTGCAGGTGTATATAATTGTATAGTTATGGAAGGCAAAATAATGGCCCCAAAGATCATATGTGCTAATCCTGTGACCTATAAGTACATTAAGTAACATGGCAAAGATGTATTAAAGTTGTAGATGGAAATAAGTCTGTTAAACAGTTGACTTTAAAATAAGGAGATTATTGGGGTGCATGGGTGGCTCAGTTGATTAAGCATTTGCCTTTGGCTCAGGTCATGATCCCAGGGTCCTGAGCCCCAGGAACCCCCCCACCTCAGGCTCCCTGCTCAGCAGGGAATCTGCTTCTCCCTCTCCCTCTGCCCCTCCCCCTGCTCATGCATGCGCTTTCTCTCTCAAATAAATAAATTTTTAAAAATAAATAAAATAAGGGGATTATTTTGGATTATCCTAGTGGGCCCAAAGTAATCACAAGGGTCCTTGAACATAAAAGAGAGCATGGAAGAGGGAACCAGAGAGATGGCACCATCAGCCTGACTTTGATAGCTTCAAAGATGAAGGAAGATGGAGATAAGCCCAGTAAATTGGACAGTCTCTAAAGATAGAAAATGCAAGGGAATGTATGTATTCCTCCCTAGAGCCTCCAGAATAGAATGCACCTTGCTGACACCTTAATCCTTGCCCAGTGAAATCCATGTCAGACTTCTGAACTGAAGATCTGTTAGAAAATAAATTTGTGTTGTTTTAAGCCATTAGTTTTGTAGCAACTTGTTACAGCAGCTATAGAAAACTAATACAGCTATCATTTTATAGAACCACATATTACAAATAGAAAGGTACTGAAATAGCCTTGAGTTTGGAACATTCTCATATGCTTAATGAAATAGATTAAAGGCTGAACAAGATCCAGTCCAATCCACCTTATCAAACGGGAGCACATTTCAGGAATTGAGCTCTGCTATCTGTGTTTATGGACACTTCAAGAAATAGCAGTGTACTCCCCACTAATCACAAACCAGAAGACTGCTGAACAGAATGTACAACTGTAAGGATGTAGGAGGAAACACGAATTTGATTTGCTTTTCATACAGAGGCAGATTCTTATTTCTATGATCTCTATTTGCCTGAATATAAGAAATCTTTTCCTTTTTTTAAAAAACTATGAAATTTTCTCATTTGAATTCCAGCATGTTTGGATGAGTTTTGGTGTTGTTTCTGACATGGACTTTCATATTTAAAGATAAATGACAGGAATCACTATCTATTGGGGTGCTTGATGCATAATCATTCCATGTATATTGGAATAAAATACTTATTTGTTCACATTCAAAGCACTGCCCTAGGCAGCAGGGTGCAATGGTCAATAATCTCCATTCAGCTCTTGCCTTCCCAGAACTTAAAGTCTAGTTGGGAAAGCAGACACCTACCAAGGTCATCACAACACAGTGTGGGTTAGTGCTATAATAGAAGGGCACTTTGCTGAAGGGCACCTAACCCAGTCTTGACAGAGAGGAGGGGATTTTTAGAGAAAGCAGTCCCTCTGGCACTGCCTTAATTAGGTGGCTGATTTATGTCTGCAGAGCTGGGTCTTGTTCCTCGGTCTCTTTCTCCTAGTCAGTTTGAATTCCTTGCTCAGGGACTCACCCTGTTCCTGGGCGTTGAATGGCCATTCAACACATGTTGTAAGGAGGAGAAAATACATGTGTTAAACATGTTTTGCTGACACATAAGTTACAGTGCTGTTGGCCTGGAGCCCAGTGTTAATGAATCAACAATGTATATAAAATAAGTTGTCTTCAAAGGTAAACGCACATAAAACAATGTTCTATATTGATCAGTTGGCAAAATCATGGGATCAGAGGTTATCTTTTCCCTAGGAGCACTGATTCAGTGTTGGCTAACTCTGTATTCATAGTTACAGAATGTAACTACCGTCTTTCTTTATGCCAAAATAGAAAAAAGAAATCATACCATGTCGGGTTTGGCCAGGAAACCCTGAGACAGCTAATGAGAAGATGACTCCAGACACCTTAGTAGGAGAAAGGAGAGGGCTGGGGACCAGATGCTCTAGTGGCAAAAGGCCTCGAACCAAGCTTTGTCTCCACTTTTATTGGGGTCTTATCAATACACCAAGTACAAGCACAAAACAAGGAGGCAAGAAGTTTGTGAAGTACATGACAACCATAGGTGCCTGTTTTTCTTCAAAATTTAAACATTTACTCCTTAGAGGAGAACCTTGAGCCGCAGTAGGAATCTGGCCTCTTTCAGCCAAGAAACTTCAAAGGAGGCTCAGCGTTCCGGGCACTCCTCCTTTGCTTTTCAATGAGTCCCATCCAGGGAGGCACATACAAGTCAGATTTTGTCTATCCAGGCACTGTGAATTCCCACATTACCATTTGTTAATTTTTGTATCCTGCCTTTTTTTTTCACTTAACCTACATTCTGAACACTTTCAATGTTATTACATATTTTTAAGTATGATTTTATTTTTTTAAGATTTTATTTGTTTATTTGAGAGAGAGAGCACAAGCAGGGGGCAGAGGCAGTTGGAGAGGGAGAAGCAGACTCTCCGCTGAGCAGGAAGCCCATGTGGGCCTTGATCCCAGGACCCCAAGATCATGACCCCAGCCGAAGGCAGACACTCAAACGACTGAGCCACCCAGGTGCCCCTAAATATGATTTTAATGATGTATTTGACCAAATGGATCTCCTTGATTTATTAGAGTCCCTCTTGCTAGATGTTAGGTTATTTCTAAAGATCATTCTTATATATACATTTTATGTTTTTCTTTCATTAATTAATTCAACAAATATTTATTGAGTTCCAACTATATTTCAGGCCTCATGCGTAAGGATACAAAAACAAACAGGATGGATATTTATTCTCAAGAGTCTCTGTCCTCCTGAAGTTTGTAATCAACTGAGAGGGACAGATAATAAGCATTTACACAAATAATTCATTAGAATAGTAATAAATGCTAGCAGGGACAAGGATGGGAAGCTACAAAAGCACACAAGAGAGCCTGATCTTAATGAGGGAGTAGTTCCCTGATAAGTGACATTTTCAGCTGAGCCCTGAAAGAACTCAGGACCAGAATGTACTAGACTCCTATAGTAGAGGTAGAGGGAAAGGATTTTTCTTCTCTCTTCTTCTGTCCCTGCTCACCCTCCCACAGCACAAACCAATGGTGCATCAGTAGGCTTCGCCTTCATGGGCATGTGACCACAGGGTTCGGCTCCTGTCTGGCTGTCTGCCCACATCCAGTACCACCCATTCTTCCACCCCTAGAGGTTAGGGGGACTATCAGCCCAGGCTAAAGGATGTGTCTGCCTGGATGCGACCCAGCACATAACAGCCAGCAGACCCCACAGGACCCAGCTGGCAGAAAAGAGGGGGTCAGATACAGCTGCAGACTCCCCAGGATAAGGCCTGGGCTCAGCCGTGGGGTAAGGCAAACAGACGTACTGAAGCTTGGCACTGGATGGGGCCACCACAAATACAGTCCAAACCCCCTCCCCGTGCCCTTTCTTCCAGTTGAGCAGGTGTTCAAAATCATCCTTTGCTGTGGTTTGAAAGATCAAATTCAGAGTGCCAGTGGCCATTCAGGGATGTAGGTTTACAATAGGTGAACAAGTCAGTAGTATTCAAGTCAAGAACCAGTTAAAACCATCAGCTGACCTCATTCCACACCTTAAGGACCGCATTACGTTAAGAGGTCCAAGTGTCCACTTTGCCAGAAAACCTTTGAAACCATTTTCTTTGAGACTATTTCTCCACGAAATATGTCCACAGAACTTGAGACAAGTGAACATCAGGAATTGGGATGTGCAAAGCTTAATTATCTGGGAATTATTGGGGGGAGTATCAGTCTGGATTATATCAAGCAGAATTTAAAATAAATGCAATTTGACTACTGGGTATTTACCCCAAAGATACAAATGTAGGGATCCAAAGGGGTACGTGCACCCCAATGTTTATAGCAGCAATGTTCACAATAGCCAAACTGTGGAAAGAGCCAAGATGTCCATCGACAGATGAATGGATAAAGAAGATGTGGTATATATACACAATGGAATATTATGCAGCCATAAAAAGGAATGAGATCTGGCCATTTGCAACGACGTGGATGGAACTGGAGGGTGTTATGCTGAGCGAAATAAGTCAATCAGAGAAAGACATGTATCATATGACCCACTGATATGAGGAATTCTTAATCTCAGGAAACAGAGGGTTGCTGGAGTGGTGGGGGGTGGGAGGGATGGGGTGGCTGGGTGATAGACATTGGGGAGGGTATGTGCTATGGTGAGCACTGTGAATTGTGCAAGACTGTTGAATCACAGATCTGTACTTCTGAAACAATGCAACATGTTAAGAAAAAAAGAAAAAGAAGAAGATAGCAGGAGGGGAAAATGTGAGGTTGTAGGAGGAATATTGGTCTGGGTCTTCAGTGTGAGTCCTAGTCCTTTCTATGATGTAACTAGCTGCGTGACTTTGACAAGTCACTCTATATCTCTGAGGCTTAGTTTTCCTATTTTTGCCCTACCTACCTCACAGCTTCTGTGGAGTATAGATCAAGCCACGTTGCTTACTCTTCACGTCTGTTGTAGTGATCTTAAAGTGGAAAATACATACTCCTGGGATGTGCAAGGTGATTCACTAGAGCGAAGGAGGACAATATCGGAAATTCCAGTTATAGTTATTTTTAATCTTGGCCTTTTAAAAAATTTCTGTCTTTGGCATATGTTTTGTAATTAACATAGCATTACACTTAGGTAAATTACAAATAAATAAATATATGTTGGAAGTTTTGCTAACATTTTTTACTGATAGGGGTGTGTGATAAAAAATGTTGGAGGTCCAGTGGCCTCCAGGATAAAGTCCAAATTCTTTACTGCAGAATTAAGCCCCCTATGAACTCTCTATACCCATTTCTTGCCCGTGCCTCTCCTCCTACCTAATTAACCAAACATGCCAGTATTTCCATAGCTTCATTGTCTTTGCTTATTCCACTCCCTTTGCCTGAAATCTCTCTCAGCCCCCTACCTTCCACTTGAAGACCCCCTACTCATCTCTCAAGACTCAGCAAAGGAGTAACTGCCTGCATGAGTCCTTTCCCAAACCTCCCAGATACATCAAATGACTCCTTCCTTGGACTTCCAGTAATCTTTGGCACACCGCAAATTTGCTTAGCAAATTCTCTCAACATAAATGAAACTTCAGCTGGTTATAGGCTAAATTGTTATCAATTCCAAAGCAGCAATACCCAAATTAGTATGCAATGCAAAAAGTTAACTTCTATCCTGAAGCCCTTGACATCCAGGATGCAAATTAATAAGTGACTTATTTACCAGCCATACACCGTGATTCTCTAAAAAAACACTATGATGACAACATATATATTAATCCTAATAAGGTTTCTCCAAAGCATCTTTACAGAAACTTCAAATTCCATACCCTCTGGGCTCATATTAGCTGCTGCTCACCTAAAGTTTTCACCCAGAGAGGCAGTTTGAAGCTGATTTGGCACCTCACCCAGCTTTCTAACAGTCCCCAGGTGAAAAAGAGAAGAAAACTGTTAGTTACAAAATTAGGATCAGAGTTCATAAACTTTTGCCTTTGCTTTCTATGTAGCCTAGTTGAGATTCACTCTTTCCCAGAGCATATGTTAGAAAGAGCCCCTTCCCCCCATCTTCTCACCAAGGTCTTCTCTATTCATTGCAAATAGCAAGCCCATCTCCACTTTGCTCAACCCTCAGGGGCTCCATGCTCCCTGACCTCACAAAAAGTTCATGCCCTGCTCTGCCTTTGTCAATACCTTCAGCCGTTCCTTCCAAGACATTGTTCAGGTTCTGTGATATGATCTATTCTTAGTGAACCCATGCTGGGAAGTCTTAAACTTTCACATTTTCATCCAAGTGACTTCATAGTTTGGTCTCAGTATAAATAACTGCAGTTTGTATGTGTTTTCCCCCCACCAAGGATGGACTTCAACCTTCAAAGTCAGGGTATTAAAGACTCTTTCAGAACTGCAATTGTATTTGTAGGAGAAGCAATCATTCTGTCTCAGGTTTTCCTGTGTCCCTTTATTTTTCTATCCATGACACTTGAAACAGTGGTTCTCAGCCCTAGTTGCACATGAAAATCATCTGGGGAGCTTTTAAAAGGCACAGATGCTTGGACTTCATCCCATATCAATTGAATCAAAATTCCTGTGAGTAGAGCATTGGTATTTTTTATAGCTCCCAGGTGAAAGGTGCAGCCAGGGTTGAGAACCAGTGCCTGTAAGTGTCAATTAGGATTGTTTTGCTCACATCACCTGATCGGGATTTTTAAGAAAGATATCCCATTGAAATCCATGGGAATTTAATCTATGTTAATAATAATGGCGCTTTGTATTTTCTCTGGAGATTTTAACATTTTATAGTACTCTCACAACTCATTTGCTGCATAATCAGTCAATATTTATGAAATACATATCAAGGACCATACTAGGTGCTAGAACAAAAATGATGAAGAAGACATGACCCTTGCCCTTCAGAGACATACAAACGAGTTAGTGAAATTAAACAGATACACTTCCAGACAAATTTCAGGTGCTATATATAGAGTAAGATGGAAGTCCTGACCTGTACTCCTCACCACAATTTCTGTGAAGTCAAGAGCCTTTGGACAAGATACAGCTGTGTATTCAATTATGCGATCCTTCCTTGTCTTACCAGAATATGAGAGAGAGTCTGACAAAGGAACCATAAAACATCATCGGGATGAGACTGCATTAGTACCACTGTACTGAGATCTACGAAGGGAGTCATTTAACTGAATGAATGAGGAATAGAATGGTCTCAGTAGACAAAGAGCTGCCATGTACATGTAAGAATAAACGATCAACATTTAAAGAAGGCAATATGGCATGACATTAGAAAGAACACTGGCTTTGGAGACAGGGGTCTGAGATCTAATCCTAACTCTGCTACTTAATATGCCTAGCATGAGCTTGGGCAACTTGCTTAAGCTTACTCACCACTGAGGGGCTGAATAATTTCTAACCCCTAAGACTGATGTGAATATTAAATAAACTTTCAATAGATGTTCTTTTTCCTCCCCTTCCTCAACAAACAGAATACCATAATTGGGCTAGCCACTAAAATTGGACTGAACATTGAATATAATTCCATCCGGCTTGGGACATGCAGAAGGCATTTTAGGATCTTCTATTACATTTTATTATTGTAAATTAAAGAAATTCTTGCTTCTTGTTAGAAAGACTGTTGACTCAACTAGTTTTTTGTATACAGAATAATAGCTACCATTTATTGAAGGCCTACTCGGTTCCAGGATTTCTTTGGCTAGTCTACATATAATACTTCATTTTCACAGCACAACTTGCAGCAAGTATTACTGTCTTCATTTTATAAATGAAGTTAATTGGTAGAGGGCCCACAAACAGAATCCGGTCCGATTTGTTCAAAATCTTCTCCATTAACTATTATGTTAGGTTAAAGAGTATGAATCTAAAACCTCACTTCATAAAGTCTTTCACAGAACACTATCTTCTTGAAATATAAATATTCATTCCAGAGTGAAGACTGTTTACGATAGCTGCATCTGAGAAGTTCACAAAAACACTTCGTATTATTAAAGATTCTATGAAGTTCTGCATGGAGGAAACCAATTTATTTTTATTTAACCCTAATTTCTCAAATGTATTTAACCATGGAAACTTTTCTGGTTTCCAGGATTACTTATTAACATCACCCAGGAACAAATATTCAATGACCACTAGTTTGGAAAATGCTTATCTAAAGAAACCATAAGACAACTTCCATTTGATATGTTGATATTATCAGAAAGCCAAAGACCGATGAAACATTGTTTTCCTAACCCTTTGGAAGATTTAGTAGGTATAGAACAGGGAAGATTATATGGCTCTTTTTCTATAACAACAATTCCATACAGATAAGCCTTTAGTCTCCACTGCTTGCCACTCCTCAAGCTTGGTCCCTTTAACAAATATGAAATGTGTTTTAGAAAGACAAAACTAAAGGTATTAGGGTTCTGAACATCCTGGAATTATACTACCCTATTCAGGTGAGCTTTTCAGAACAGAAGGAATGACTGCACTGCATATCAAACAACTCATGAGAGAAAACATCTCTTCTTACACAAGTGGCTACGACTAAAGAAATCTTGCTCCTTATAAAGAATTCTCGATGGTAGAGCTGCAGGGCTGATTGATGAGTGCTGCCTACCACAGTAGGGAAATTGCAAAGAGAAACTGCACACACAACTGAGAGGAGCACACTGTGCTAATCTCCAATTCCCCATGGTCCCCTGCTGAGGTCTGGAGGCTGTAGAGGAAGGACATGACAATGGAGAGAAATCAGAGACAGATGGGAGGGGGCTGTCGCCAGTGAAAGCCAGGAGGGCTGAGGTTGGTGCCTTTATGCCTCTATTGCACTGAACTCTGTCGAGCAGCGGCTGAACAACATGATATAGATTTAGAGCTTGTTAAGATCAGATGCACAGGTGTGTCCCTTCCCAGTAATCCACAGAGGCTTTGAGAAAGTACAATCAGGGTCATCAATTTCTATCTGGGAAAAGTGCCGACATACAGTTTCCTTAAAGAAATGGGAATTTTGGTTTAGAATGTTGAAATACCAATCCGAAAATGGAGGTTAACCTTGAGGGGATAGATGAAATGATGAAGGACAGTATTAATTGAGAAAGCAGCTATGAATGGCTTTCCCTTCCTATCACATACAAAACTGTATAGGAAATATTTGACAACATAATAAGCTGAGTTTGGGTTCTCTTTTTCCCCCAGAGACAAAAAAAAAATATTGCAACAAGATATCAATATAAATTTTAAAATGGTAATATAGCATGTTCTATCTCAAGTTTTAAAGACTTCACCTATCTCTGAAGTATACAGAGCCACTATCTGATGAAACTATGCTATCCCCAAATATAATCCTAATAGAAAAAAGGAGAAAAGGGTCTCTATTAACTTGCTGCTTTGAATTTACCCAGAATCTCAAATTTGGTTATTTTGTCTTCCCTTTATTCTCCTATAAAGAAGTCATTTTCTTTAAATACTAGATAAATTCCTAGGGCATAAGAAATGAATTTTCCCCTTTGGCCAGTAACCAGAGGTCCTCAAGGTCCTCTAATTTTAAAGTTGTACTTCAGTTATGTTCAAAATAGACTGAGTTTGAAAGATATTTTTGATTAGGCTCCATATTTAAAGTATAACAGGGGATGTTAAACTTTACAGTGCATTTATCAACAACTCAAGTCACCAGTGTCCATGATGGACAGAATCAGGTTGATTTCACTTCCCAGGGTAGGAGAGTAGCCTAACAACTCTGATTATCCTCGGGCTATTGCTCCTGGTGCCTTAAAAGCCATTCCTGAAATGTCAGTTGCTGACACCATCATTTTCTGCCAGAGATGCCAACGTGGTAAACTTCTGAATTGCCCCCCTAGCAAAAAGGAAAAGAAAAGAAAACTACAAGTGCCCAAATTTACACCACATCATTTTTCATAATAGCTTTATTAAGATATAATTCATATACCATTAAATTTAATCTTTTATGGGGTACAACGGAGTGGGTTTTAGTATGTTCACAGAATTGTGCAACTGTCATCACTAATTTTAGAAAATTTTCGCCATCCCTAAAAAGAACCTTGTACCCATTAACAGTCACTCTCTATTCCTCTTTCCATCCCATAGACTGGGCATTTCTTATAAATAGAATCATACAATAGGTGGTCTTTCCGGTTGTTTTCATTCACTTAGCATAATGTTTTCAATGTTCGTCCAAGCTGTAGCATATATAAGTACTTCATTCCCTTTTATTGACAAATTTTTATTCCATTGTATAGATATACCATATTTTATTTATCCATTCATCAGCTAATGGGCATTTGTACAGTTTTCCACTTTTTGGCTATTATGAATAATGCTGCTAGAAATCTTCATGTACAGATTTTCGTAGAGACATATGTTTTCAGTTCTTTTGGGTATGTACCTAAGAGTGGAATTGCTGGGTCATATGAAAAATCAAAGTTTAAGTTGTTGAAGTACTGCCAACTATTTTCCAAAGAGGCTGCACCATTTCACAATCCCACCAGTAATGTATAAGGGTTAAAATTTCTCCACGTCTTTGCCTACACTTGTTACTGTCTTTATTTTTTTTTTATTTTAGTCCTCTTAATAGATGCAAAATGGTATTTCATTATGGCTTTGATTTCCATTTCCCTAATGGCTAGTGAGGTTGAGCAAATTTTCATGTGTGTATTGGCCATTTGTATATCTTTTTTGGAGAAATGTCTATTCAAATCCTTTGGCCATCTTTTAATTAGGTGGTTTGTCTTTTTATTATTGACTTGTAACAGTTTATTATATGTTGTGGATAGAAGTCTCTGATCAGATTTATGATTTGCAAATATTTTCTCCATTTCCATGGATTATCTTTTTATTTTCTTAATGATGTCCTTTGAAGTACAAAAGTTTTTAATTTTGATGAAGTCCAATTAATTTATTTTTTCTTTTGTCACCCATGCTTTTGCTGTCATATCTAAGAGGCCATTGCTGAATTCAAGGTCATGAAGATTTATTCCTGTGTTTTTCTTAGGAGTTTTGTAGTGTTAGCTCTTTCATTTAGGCCTATGATTTATTTTGAATTAATTTTTGTGTATCATGTGAAATAGGAATCCAGCTTTATTCTTTTGAATGTGGATACGCAGTTGTCCCCAGTCATTTGTTTTCCCATTTTCCTTCCATTGGGTTGTCTCGGCACCCTTGTCAAAAATTAATTGGTCATTAAGAGTTTACTTCTGAGTTTTTTATTCTATGTCATTGTTCTATATTTCTATCCTTCTGCCACTACCACACTGTCTTGATTATAGTAGCTTTGTAGTAAGTTTTAAAATTGGAAAGTATGAATTCTCCAACCTTGTTCTTATTCAAGATTTGTTTAAAACTCTTTGAATTTTTCTGTTCTTTGTATTTCCATGCGAATTTTGGAATCAGCTAATCAGCTTCTACAAACAAAGGCAGCTGAAATTTTGATAAGGGTTGCACTTAATTTGTTCATCAATTTGAAGAGTTGCCGTCTTAACATTGTCTTTTGATACATTTCTACTTATTTAGGTCTTCGTTAATTTCTTTTGATAATGTTTTATAGTTTTTAGTGTATAAGTCTTTCATTTGTCTTAAAAATTTATTCCTAATTATTTTGTTCTTCTTGATGCTAATGTTTAAAGAATTATTTCTTAATTTCATTTCTGAATGAGTCATTGATAATATATAGAAATACAACTAATATTTGTATATTCATCTTATATCAGGCAACCTTGCTGAACTTCCTGATTAGTTCTAATAATGTGTGTATGTGTGTATGTGCATGTGTGTCTGTGTCTGTGTGTGTGTATTCCCTAGGATTTTCTACATAAAAGATCATATAATTTGTAGAGAGAGATCATTTTACTTCTTCCTTTTCAATCTAGATGCATTTTTAAAAATATTTATTTATTTCTTTATTTGAGAGAGAGAGAGAGGTTGAGAGAGAGAGCACAAGGGGGGGGTCAGAGGAAGAAGCAGACTCCCCACCGAGCAGGGAGCCCAATGAGGGGCTCAATCCCGGGACGAGCCAAAGGCAGTCGCTTAAACAACTGAGCCACCCAGGCACCCAATCTAGATGCATTTTCTTTTTCTTTTTTTTTTTTTTTTGCCTAATTACCCTGATTAGAACCTCCAATACAATGTTGAACAGAAGTGACAAAAGCATACATCCTTGTCTTGTTCTTGTTCTTAGAGGGAGAGCATGCAACCTTTCACCAGTAAGTATGAATTTAGCTATACTGTTTTTGTATATGGCTGTCCTTTATCAGGATGACAAAGTTCCCTTTTTTTTTCTAGTTTGTCAAAATATTTTACTGTGAAGGAGTGTTTGGCTTTGTCAAATGCTTTTTCTGTATCTATCTAGAGAATCATGTCATTTTTGTCCTTGTTCATGGTGTACGCATTCTACTTGTTCATGGTGTGTAATCCTCTTAATATGTTGCTGGACTAAGTTTGTAGTGTTTTCTTTTTCTTTTTTTTTTTTTTAAAGATTTTATTTATTTATTTGACAGAGAGAGACACAGCGAGAGAGGGGACACAAGCGGGGAGTGGGAGAGGGAGAAGCAGGCCCCCCGCAGAGCAGGGAGCCCGATGCGGGGCTCGATCCCAGGACCCTGGGATCATGACCTGAGCCGAAGGCAGACGCTTAATGACTGAGCCACCCAGGCGCCCCTGTAGTGTTTTCTTAAGAATTTTTACATCTGTATTCATAAGAGATATTGGTCTATAGTGTTCTTTTCTTGTGATGCCTTTGTCTCATTTTGGTAACAGAGTAGTATTGGTCTCATAGAAATAGTATGAAAATATTCCCTCCTCTTCTGTTTTTTTGGAAGAGTTTATGAGGATTGGTGTTAATTCTTTTTTAAGCATTTGGTAGAATTCACCAGTGAGGTCATTTTTACCTGGGCTTTTCTTTGTGGGAAGTATTTTTATTACTCATCTAATCTCTATACTTGCTATGTTCAAATTTTCTATTCTTTAAGTCCATTTCAACAGTTTGTGGCTTCTAAGAATTTGTCCATTTCATCTAGATTATCTAATCTGTTGGCATACAATTGTTCATAGGTTTCACTTATAATGAGTTTTATTTCTGTAAGGTCAGTGTCCTTTCTTTCATTTCTAATTTGGTAATTTCAGTCTTCTCTCTGTTTCTCTTGCTCAGTCCAGATAAATATTTGTCAATTTTCTTGATCTTTTCAAAGAATGAACTTTTGATTTTGTTGACTTTCTCTATTGTTTTACTATTCTTTGTATCATTTATTTCTACTTAGTATTTTTTATTTCTTTTATTCTTCTTGCATTGGGTTTAGTTTGCTCTTCTCTTTCTGGTATCTTAGGGTGGACATTTAGGTTATTGATTTGATATCTTTCTCCTTATTTAATATAGGCATTTATAGGTATGAATGTCCCTCTAATGACTATTTTAGCTATATTCCATAAGCTTTGGTATGATTTATCTTCCTTTTCACCATCTCAAAGTATTCTAATTTCCCTTATGATTTTTTCTTTGACCCTTTGGTTATTTACGAGTGTACTATTTAATGTGCCTATATTTTTCAAATTTCCCCAAAATCCTGTTATTAATTTCTACTTTTGTTCCATATGGTCAGAGAATATACTTGGCATGATTTTGATCTTTTAAAACTTATTTTTTTAATATTTTATTTTTAAAATAAAGGGAGAGAGAGCGAGCACAAGCAGGGGGAGCAGCAGACAGAGGGAGAGGAGAAGGAGGCTCCCCACTGAGCAGGGAGCCCGATGTTGGGGCTCATGGGATCATGACCTGAGCCAAAGGCAGACACTTCAACGACTGAGCCACCCAAGTGCCCCGATCTTCTTAAACTTATTAAGGCTTGTTTTATGGCCTAATGTATGGTCTATCCTGGATAATGTCCCATTTTCAATTGACAGTAATGTACATTCTGCTGTTGGATGGAGTGTTCTATAGATGTTGGTATGTCTAGTTGGTTTGTAGTGTTGTTCAAGTCTTCTAATTCCTTGTTGATCTTGCCTGTTTATTCTTTTCATTATTGAAAGTAGGATATTGATGTTTCCAACCATCACTATTGAATTATCTATTTCTCCCTTCAATTCTGCCATTTTTTTGCTTCATGTATTTTAGGACTCCCTTGTTAAACCCATGCATATTTATAATTATTATCTTTCTCATGGACTGACCCTTGTATCATTAAAAAATGTCCTCCTTTGTCTCAAAATTGTAACAATTTTGTCCAAAAATCTGTTTTGTCTGATAGAAGTATAGCCATTCTAGGTCTCTTTTGGTTATTGCTTCGATGGTACATCTTTTTCTGTTCTTTTACTTTCTACTTATTTGAATCTTTGAATCCAAGTATGTCTCCTGGAGACAGCATATAGTTGGATTATGTGTTTTTTTTTTTTAAATCTATTCTGCCACTTTCTGCCTTCTGTTTGGAGTGTAAAGCCCTCACAATTATTGTAATTTCTGGTAAGATTGGATTTATATCTGTCATTTTGCTATTTGTTTCCTATATGTCTTGTGTCTTTTTGTTCCTCTGTTCCTTGATCCCTGACTTTTTTGTGTTAAATAGATATTTTCTAGTGTACCATTTTGATTCCCTTGTTGCTTTTTTACTATTTTTTAAAATTTGAGACCTAGGGATTACAATTAACATCTTAAAACAATTGGATAAATACCAATTTACTTTCAATGATATATAAAACACTGCACCAATATAGCTCCATTCCTCTCCTCCTTTGTGTTATTGTCATACAACTTACATCTTCATAGTTATAAGTCCATCAACAACATTTTATAATTATTCCTTTATGCAATTGTCTTTTAAATTAGATAGAAGAAGAAAATAGTTACAAGCAAAAAATACATTTAGACTGTCTTTTATTTTTATAAATGTAGTTACCTTTACTGGTGCTCTTTCTTCATATGCAGTTAAGTTACCATCTAGTGTCCTTTCATTTTATCCAAAAGGTCTCCCTTTACTATTTGCTGTAGGGCAGGTCTGTCAGTAATGAATTCTCTCAGTTTATGTGAGAATTTCTTAATTTCCTCTTTGATTTTTGAAGGATAGTTTTGCTGGATATAAAATTGTTGGTTGACAGTGTTTTCCTTTCAGCATTTTGAATAGCTCATTCCATTGTCTTTGAGACACTATGTTTTGAGGGGTTTTTTGTTTTGTTTTTTATGAGAGCCAGCTACTAATCTTATTGAGGATAACTTGAACCTGATGAATCTTATCTCTTGCTATTTTCAAGATTTCTTTTTTCTTTTTTCTTTTTTTGTCTTTGTCTTTGGATAGTTTGACTATGGTGTATCAAGGTGTGGATCCCTTTGAGTTTGTCCTACTTGGATTTATTGAGGTTCTTGGATGTGCATAGTCATTTTTTCATCAAATTTGGGAAGTTTCCATTATTTTTTCAAACATTTTCTATGCTCCTTGTTCTTTCTCCTCTCTTCTGAGACTCTCATTGTCCTGAGACTCTGGGTGTGTATTGGACCATGTCTTTAATACTCTAACAGGCAGTTTAAAACTCTGCCTAAGCCTGCACATCCTGCTTAAACAGAACCTTAAGGATAGCCAGAGAAGAGATTAGGGCCCTCTCAGATCTTTCCTGGGCATGTAAACAGCTCTGCATGTGTTCACGGACCTCTTTATCAGGAACATGTTGGAGCTTTTCAAAATCCCCTATGGACACCTTATTCACCAGTTTTTCCACAAAATTTTTAGTAATCCTCTATTTAGCCCTAAGTTGTATCATTACTTCTGGCAGCTTCAATGTTAAACAATTGCTGCTGATTGCTCCAACAAATGCCTTGGGAGTGTGGTATTTATTATAATAAACATAATAACAAATTTTGATGGGACAAGTGAGTTCAGGGTAAGGTGTCTGAGGAAATGCTATAAGAGCTGGGCATGACTTATGGGCTGTAATTTGCCACACAGAGAAGGAGGCAGGCAACCAGGCAAAGACAGCATCCCTAAAGCCCATAAAGTGTTGGGACGTAGTCGTGCAGGGTGACTAATGCCCAGGAAGAAGTTTTGGTGGGCAAGGGAACATGAAGTAAGATAATGAGGGACTTTGGTTAAGGAAGACTAAGAAGTTTAAACTTTAGCTCTTTAGGTTATGGAAAATCATAGAAAGTTCTTGAATAGAGAGATCATTCAATTATTACTTTATTCAAAAAATATTTATTGTCTATTGTGTCAGGCACTGTTGTATTCATTGAGGATGCAGCAGTGAACAGGACAACGGTCCTGACCTCATAAAGCTTACATTCTTGGGGGGTAGAAATACAATGAGGAGAAAATATTAAATATATAATATAGATTTAGATTGGGTTGAGTACTATGAGTTAAAGCAAGGGAAAACAAGGCAAGGTTGGAGAGAGCTTTGGAGCCTGGAAGATAAGAGGTAGCTTTGTAGGGGTATTCAAGGGAACCATCTCTGAGGAGGGGACAATCACTGAAATAAGAGCAAATTATTCAAAGCTTTGAGGAGCAGTAAATCTAGGGAGGAGCAATGGTAAGTTTGAATAACCTGAGACAAGAACAGAATTGCATTTTCAAAGAAACACAAAAAAACTTGGGAGTAAAGTAAGGGAGAGAGTGATAAGAAATGAGGTCTAACAAAAAAGCATGAATCAGATAATGGCCTTGTAGACCAGGTTAAGGAGTTTTAGTTTTATTGTAAGGGTAGGGAAGCATTGGAGGAAATTAAGCAGGGAAGTGACATGATCTGACTTACATTTTTCTAAAGGTTACTGGTTGCCTCTGTGAAAAATGGACAGCAGAAGGACAAGAGTAGAAGAAAAGGAACCAACTCATTTGAGAGATTACAGTGGCCTGAATCATGGGGTATTAGTGGAGCTGGTGTGCTTGGATTTAAGATATATTTTAAAGGTAAAGCAACAGAACTTACTGAGTGATTGTTAAGAGAAAGGAAAAAATCAAGGCTGATTCCTAGGTAGTGAGCTTAAGCAACCAAGTAAATGGTAGCCAATAATGGAGAAGAGGAAGAGGGGCAGAAGGAAAATCAGGGGTTTGGTCTGGGGCCTATTAAATTTGAGATGTTAATTAGCTCTATTACTGTAGGTGTCAAGTGGGCAGCTGGATATTTGAGTCTAGTGCTTAGGAGAGAAGTCGGAACTGGGTATAAAAATTTGAGAGTATCAAGCTTAGAGATGGGATTTGATTAGTCACTTAGGAAATGTTCACTACAATGAACAAATTTATCATTTATGAATAGAATATCAAGATTAAGTTATATTTAAGTATCGTTTTTATATAGCCTGAATAAAGATTTTTATTTTCCCTTTATATACTCCAATCTCACCATCAGTATTTTCTGCTGCTTCATTATAAACCAATTAGCTTCATATTGTTACTATTAACAGTAATAGCCATTAAGTGCCTCCTCAAGGCAAACATTGGATGTAGAACTGCTTAAGAAATGTACTCTTTCTGTTCTTATGCAGAAAGCTTATCAGCTGTGGAGTTCTACATTATGCCATTCTGCTGTAGTTCATTATTCTTAACAAAGAAAGTGTCAGTTGCACATAATGGAATCATATTTTGTGTGTTATAGGTCACTTTGGTTTGGAAAATTTTTAAGCAATCACTTTTTTGTCTCCCTGTTCCGTCTGGACTCTGAATATTACATTTTTTGCAAAAGGCTCAGCATTTACATTAGCAAATAATGTACTTTGCCTTCCTACCCATTTAACTATGGAAATTAGTCTGCATTATTATTTCATAATCTGTTTCAAAATACTATCTCAGTTTGGGGGTGAGGAGAATAATTTCCCTATGTGATGGAAGCTCTTTAGTGAATTGATTAAGAAACAAAAAGAACCAGTCTTGATTCTGAATTCCCTTCTAAAAGTCCTGAAAGCTTTCTTATAGAAAGAAATTTTCTTCTGACATCATCAGACATCCGAAGATTTAGCATAGCATTGCATGACCTCAAAATAAAACTGTACCAATTTCATATTTGTGTCCCTAAGGCAATGTGTCTTCAGGTTGGTGACACATAAGAACAAGGTAAAATTGGCCTATGGGGAATAAAATAGAAAGGAAGGACAGAAGGTGGCTTGGGAGAAGCTACTTGGTTTTCCCAAAGTCAAATACACAAGACACACTTGGAGTTAATATGTATGTTCAAAAGCAGATATGGGGATGCCTGGGTGGCTCAGTCGGTGAAGCACCAAACTCTTGATTCTGGCTCAGGTCATGATCTCAGGGTTGTGAGATTGAGCTCCCCATCGGGCTCCATGCTGGGCATGAAACCTGCTTAAGATTCTCTCTCCCCCTCTCCCTCTGCCCCTTTCCCCCTGCTTGGGTCCATGTGCACAATCTCTATCTCAAAACAAAACAAAACAAAAAAAGAAAAGTAGATATAGCCTTTTTGTATAGAAGGGAATAGAAAGGGAAAGAAAAATAGAGTCCCATGAGGTAAAGATTATATTCTTAAAACCCATATTATCTACCTTATTGAGCATAGAAATAAATATCAATAAAATGACACTTCTTTTAGACACTAGAAGGTTATTCTCTGGTAATGTGTGAAAAACAGCAACATGGAGGGATTATTGGTGCATTTAATCTTGAAATTATGTTGCAGGCCTTTCTGTGAAGTTGGGAGCTGCATGCCGCCTCAGCACTGCGGTGGTGGCTCCCTGCTTTAATTAGAACACTGCTGCCGACTTTTCTCCCATTCTGAGAGATGACTGGGAGAAACAGGGAGAGTCCAGGTATACGTGGTTACATCTGAGTCTGTTTTCTGCATTCTCCACTCACTTGCCCGACTCCACTTGCTTTCATGTCTGTTGCTTACTTGCAGCCCAAATGGGACTGGAACAAGAAGACAAAGCATAAACCTATTTTTAATGAATGCAGAAATAAATGACTTCTTTGGTGTCCCCCAAAGATATGAGGAGCAAAAACAGACAAGGAGAGGGGAGGCATTAGAAGAAAATAAACAGCCCTGATAAAAATAGGAAAGATGAGAAATGAAAAAATGGCTCTTAGTAGGGAACTGAATGATAACTCTATTAGGTTTTGCTTCCTCTTGATGCTGCAACGTAGTGCTACTTCTTCTCCCACTGTCAAAGGTAGGTGGGGGATTTTTTTATCGTCTCTAATTTTTTTTTTTTTTTTTAGAGACAGTGCAAGCAGGGGAGAGGGGCAGAGGGAGAGGGAGAGAGAGAGAATCTCAAGGTGACTCCAGGCTGAGTGTGGAGCCTGACATGGGGCTCAATCTCACCATTCTGAGATCATGACCTGAGCTGAAATTGAGAGTCCAACACTCAACTGTCTGAGCCACCCAGATGCCCCCTGTCTTCTCTAACTACTGGTTGGTGGCTACGAGCAGTGATGAAGTAATCAGCTACTGGTCGATCAGTTATCCAAAGTGGTTTCTACAAATTCACTCTGCAGTTATAGTATGCCTCCTCTATTCAGGTAGGAAGTAAATTTTTTGCATTTGTGCATGAGTTATAGAACAAAAGTCATTAGAAACCAAACCTCTTAGAAATGTTGGGTTTATCGACTAAAATTGTGTTACAACAGGCAAACCAAAGCCTCCCTTCACACATCAGCAGATCAACTTTTGGTATTGAAGCTCTTCTTGGATGCTGAGGAACAAAACTCTCAGGGAATCAACTATGATTCATAATACTATTATGCGTGTTTTTCCAGGAATTTCTAAGAAAATTTTATTTTTATACAGAAGTCCACAAATGAGTCAGAACTTAAGTGTGTAAGTGCAACATTTATGTTAAGATCTCAAGACAGAGGTATATCAATTTAATTCCTTTTTTTAGGCAGTGACATATTTACACTTATCTTTCTGATGAAGTAATTAGAATCAGTATACAAGGAGCAGGGATTTATGTTGTCAAAGGAAAGCCCAACTGACTAGCAAAAATCCCTCGCTAAAAAGCATATAGATTCTATTATATTCAGACTGCTAGAGGAATAAAAGTTAAAGTTATAAAAAGGGACAACATGTGTATATTTGAAAGTTCACAAAGATGCCTCTCAGGGTATGATATTATTAAATATTAACATCACAAAATAAAATTACAGAAAACTCTAAATAATGAAAAATACAGTTCTCAAGCAGAGATGCCACTTGAGGGTAGATACACCAGTACCAAGCAATTGCAGAGTAATTCTGAATGTGCAAAAGGAAAGGTCTAAATGAATCATCATTACCTTGTTGATGTCTTAAAGTAATGAAAATTCCAAGAGCAGAGAGCTCTCTGCTCGAGGTTATAGGAGGAAAATATTTTTGTTCTGCAGATGTTTTTCCTTTCAGATCCATTCTGAAAGGTATAGAAATTTGATTAAGACTGTGGAATTTATTAAAATCTGGGACTTTAAGCCCACCAAGAGAAAGTTTCTATACTAAATGTCAAAAAATCCCTTCAAATTAATTCTTACAGTTACCATCTTTAGAGATGGAAATACCCTTCATTTATAATCACTTTCCTCAAATTAATTTCCTCAGTGAACATATTCATTAAATAGAGTTAACCAAAGCAGACCAAAGCCGGTAAACAGATGAGAGCGGTGGGCCATCCCGCGACTCTTAAGTCACCCCCACCCTCTCTGCCTTCTGTGTCGGAGGGTAGAAAATGTAGGCAGAGCACAATGGGAGTCAGGTGATGTTCCTTTCAGAATGAAAAGGCTCCTAAACTTCAAGGATTTGCTTTAAAACCGCATTTAGAACACAACTACAGAAACACTGAGCTACTTGAAGAAGCGGTATAACATTATAATATGGCTATTAAGATGAATCCCAGGTGGAAAAACAGGGGTAAATGCAAAGAGGGAAAATCATAGAATTCATTCAAGAGATCTGAACCCTATATCCTCGAGAGAGCACTACAGGTCTCCCCCATCAGGTAACTTTGGTTCTGTCAGACCTTGGTGAGTCTGTTGAGGGCAGGAACTGTATTGTCTCAGTATTTAGGGGTACATGATGGCATACAATGTAAACTCTGCCACACGTTAAAGGCTCCTTAAATGTTTATTAAATCAACAGAAAGCATGAAGGGAGAGAAGAAATCAGGAAAGAAGGAGAGAGGCTGGGAGAGAGGAGAATTTAAGTAAAGAGAGAAGAATGAGTGGCAGGAGAAGGAAGAAAGAAATACTTTTAACAAGACCTAGTAATTGGTGGGTTTTTTTGTTTGTTTGTTTGTTTTTTTGTTTGTTTTTTGTCTCGCTGGAATAGCCAGTATATTATATAAATGTACTAGATCTTCTCTGAAAGTCGAAGTTTGTGTTAACTTGCTGCTATCCACAGCTTCTACCAGGGCATGCAATTGCTCTCCACTCTTGCGGAATTTAATTTACTTAGCACTTAGTAAAGCCGCAGAATTTCAGTTTAAGGTATGCACTGAGATCGATGGTTTGAAGATAACTCTAAGGAGAGTTCACTGCAAGTCAGCCAACTGTTCCTGGCTGCATGCAGTTGATAAGTGGACCAGGACTTGCTAAGTGTTCTGTGTGCTCAGTAATACTCACGGCTTTTTGGAGTAGACGTATCTCCACATTCACCCTCAAACAACAACCCCAACTGCCGGCTGAGTTATATCCAGATCTAGAGGCCTGGCCTTTGAAACACATCTGAAAGTGCTTTCTTCAAACAATCTGAACAACCTGTGTGGTTTCAGTTCCCTGCTCTTCAAGATATGAAATTTGTAGGGAAGCTAAAACAGAGTAGGTAGACACGGGCATGATATATCTCACTATGTTACCCAGTATGTATCATAGTATGACTTTCATTCGTCTATCTAGCAGTTGGGCCAAGTTACCGCATGTATCAGGAAATATTGCAAGGAACTCATGGACCACAGAGCATCAAACAGGAAGAAACAAGCTAGTATAAACAAAAGTTTGGTTAGAGGCAAAGCAGATGCTATGAAATCTCTATCCCTGTCCCTGAGAATCCTCTGAAAACAGAACCCATTCAGTAAGTGTAGATTGCTTTGGCCATACACTGACTTGAAGCCTGGGAATAATAGAATAATAGAAGTATAATCTTTTAGTGCACTCATTTAACAACTATTTGCTGTGCACATATTTAGAAAGCATCTCACTATGTAAACTATAAAAACAAGGGCTAGGTTTTGATCACCATATATCTTCAATGCCTTGAATAGTGTCTGGCATGTGGGAAGTCTTCAAAAAATATTTCTGAATGATATTATATAACATAGTAAGAAAAACAGGCTTCCTTGGTTTGAAATCCACCTCCTCCACTTAGCTGCATCACCTCAGAGCAAATTACCCCATCTCTCTGTGCCACAGTTTTCTCACCTGTGAAACAGGATGCTGATAATAGAATCTACTTCACTGGGTTGTGTGAAGATTAAATGAGATACTATATATTAAGTACTTAGAATAGTGTCTGGCACTGTGCTCAAAACTTCCAGTTGCTTTATGGGGTGTCTGAGTGACACAGTTGGTTGAGCAACCAACTCTTGGTTTCTGCTCGGGTCCTGATCTCAGGGTAGAGAGATAGAGCCCCACCTTAGGCTCCACACTCAGCATGGAGTCTGCATGGGTTCCTCTCTCTCTCTCTCTGCCCCTCCCTGCCGCACATGCTCTCTCTGTCTCTTTCTCTAAAATAAATAAATATTTAGAAAATTCCAGTTATTATTTATTATCAGTTATGGCTCCTATCCTCAATGAGTTTGCCTCCTGGAGGATCCAACTAGTAAGTAAAACTGTCGATTATAATACAGATACAATAATAACGGGTGACTATGGATGTACAAGCAGGTGCTTCACAGCACAATTTGTGGAATCAGGGAGTACTTTTTAGAGAAACTGGCATATGCATCCTACATTCAGTTTCTAAAACTAAGTCCTCTCACCTAATGGAAAAGAGACCTGCATGTGGTCATCAAAAATCATTGTCTGCTACAATGTCCAGGTGAATCACAGGACAAGTGTACCAGCGTTGTTCCTTTTCTCTTCCTATTCTTCTTACATTATATCAGGTAGGACTACCTGGTAAAGTGCCATCATTCCTCTATAGACCAAGCTTTAACACAGTGGCTTTCGAACTGTGTTCCAATGAACCCTGGGATTCTACAGACATTATCTGGGCACAACCCCCTCTAAATCACAAGAACACCAGATTAAGAAAGGATCTCCAGAACCTCTACTCTGTACTACCCATAGATCTAGAAATTTGTGTCTGATTTCTTTGGAAAAGATCACCCCACTGTGAAAGGTGATAATAATTTTTAAAAGTTTAAAATGCACCTCCTTAGAGATTCTTCTAAGAAACCCTTATCAGGCAGAACAAGATGCCCTGCTCTCAGGAAAGGCAAATGCTTGGCAAAAGGAAATTTTGAAAGGCTTCTAAACAGGGAGTTTTCTCCTTGGCATATTTCCCATGGAGAACCAAGCAAGATATTTCTTTTTAATGCAATATTGTAGGAAACATGGTTCAGTGAATAGAACATCAAATTTGCTGAACAGTGAAATATTACAAATCCCCTTGAAGTATTGATTCATGATCTTTTACTTGGTTTCACAGTGGATCACATATTCCAAAAAAGAAACATAAATTCACATAAACAAATTATAGCTATAGTTTCACCTATATTAAGCAAAAGACATGGATCAATCCATTGAGTCGACTCCATTTGTAATCATTCTGCATGTACAGGCTATTTTTTATATGTTTGGAAGTTTAGAGAGTCATTAAGTAATGAAGGGTACCAGGAGTTTCCAACGTCATCTCTCTACAACAGCAAAAAACAAAACAAAAACGAAAACAAAAAACAAATCTGAAATATTTTAAAAGCTTGACAAATTTAAATAGTTATATCATAAACATAGAAATACGTCCTATCAATAAAAACCATTTAATGAAAATACAGTACTTCCGTTACTTTTTGTTTAAAAGATTTTATTTATTTATTTGAGAAAGAGAACATGAGAGGGGGGAGGGTCAGAGGGAAAAGCAGACTCCCCACTGAGCAGGGGGTCTGATGCTGGGCTCTGTCCTGGGACCCTGGGATCATGACCAGAGCCAAAGGCAGACCTTTAACCGATTGAGACACCCAGGCGGCCAGTACTTCCATTACTTTTTAATTTCACTTGTTGATACTTAGGTTAGCACTATTATCCCTACACTATTATCCCCCAGATTATTCTAATAATTCAAGCATGTGTAAGGAAAAAGAAATAACACATGTTGAATATGTACTATATACTGGGCATTTAACATGAAGCCGGCAGCTTAGTGTACAGTCATTTGGTGAATCAATAAATAAATCCTTCCCATAATTTAGTTCTTTTTTTACAGTTGAGAAAACAGGTTCAGGGAGATTTCCCAAAGTTTCAGATCTAGTAAGAGCCAGGATTGAAACTCGATTTGTCTTCTGAGATGCCCATATTCTACCCAATACATCAGAGTAACTAGTACAATAATTATTGTCCTGCCCATCTCTTATGGGTTGAATTGTGCGCCCCCCCCCATTCCTATGTTGAAATCCTAACCCCTAGTACCTCAGAATGTGATCTTATTTGGAGATAAGGTCTTTACATATGTAAGTGAGTTAAAATGAGGTAATTGAGGTGGGCCCTACTCCAATATGACCAGTGTCCTTATAAAAAGGGAAAATTTAGAGACAGACATGCACAGAGGGAAAATACCATGTGAAGACAAAGGCAGAGATCAGGGAACACTTCTACAAACCAAGGAATACCAAAGATTACCAGCAAACCATCAGAAGCTAGGCAAAAGTATGGTGCAGAATTTCACTTACAGCCCTAGAAGGAACAAACCCTGCCAAACACATCCTCTTGGACTTCTGGCCTCCAGAACTGTGAGACAGTTTCTGTTGTTTCAGCCACCCAGCTAGTGGTACTTGGTTATGGCAGCCGTAGTAAACTAATACACCATTATTTCAGAGAACTGGGTGTTGAGCTGCTGGACTTCTCCCACTTGCTGAAATTTCCCATTGTTGAAATGGAAAGTCCATAGTGTGGTCACTCTTTAGAGTGTTTCCCTACCTTTTACTCTCTTCTGGAACTTGCTATTATGTTAAATACACTCATAATCGCATATTTCTTAAAATATAGCCAACTACTTCACTAATCAGCTTCCATCCAATCATCACACTTTGAAAAAGACCCTCAGCCCTAAATTTATTGCAGCATCACTTACAATAGCCAATAGCCAAGATACAGAAGCAACCCAAGTGTCCATCAACAGATGAATGGATGAAGAATATATATATATATATTCTCTCTCTCTCTCATATATATATATATATATATATATATATATATATATATATATATATAGTGGAATATTATTCAGCCATAAAAAAGAATAAGATCTTGCCATTTGCAACAATGTGGGTGGACCTAGTGGGAATAATGTCAAGGGAAATAAATCAGAAGAGAAAGCAAATACCATATGATTTCACTTACATGTGGAATTTAAAAAACAAAACAAAAAAACAAAAAAATAGACTTTTAATTGCAGAGAACAAACAGGTGGTTGTCAGAGGAGAGGTGGGTGGAAGGAAGATAAAGGGGATTAAGAGGGACCAACTTCCAGTTATGGAGTAAATAAGTCAGGGAGAGGAAAGGTACAGCATAGCAATGGTTTTGTAACAGCATTGTACGGTGACAGATGGCAGCTACATTTGTGGGGAAGCACAGCATAAAGTACTGAGTTGTCCAATCACTGTGGTACACCTGAAACTACCGTACTTCCTGTGTCAACTATCCTTCAATTAAAAAGAAAAAAAAGACCCTGGGAAAATGTAAGTTGAAGGTGCCCTGGGTACCAAATAAATACAAACTAAAAAAGAAAAGAAAAGAGCACACAAATGATGACATCCTCCCCCTTGGATCATATACTCTCCCTCATTATGTGCTTAAAGGGATCTGTGCGGGCTCAATTCATTGCATTGGTTACTGAAACTCATTCACGGTTGACTCTACTAGAGAACAAGCATTAACACAACTGAGATCTTTCTGGAATAGGATGATACATTCTATTTTTTTATTTTATTTAAAAATTTTCCTTCATAAAAATTCAGATACACCAGAATAAATTCTAAATGAACAAAAGAGTTATATGCAAAAATAAAAACATTTTTTGAAACTAGGAGGGGAAAAAACAGAGCCAAGTTATTTTTCATGATCTGGAAAGGAGAAAACTATTTTTTTGGAAAGAAAGAAAGAGAGAGAGAGAGAAGGAAGGAAAGAAAGAAAGGAAAGGAAAGAAGGAAGGAAGGAAGAAATGAATTTTACTATATTTGAAAAATATGGACTTCTGTGCCTCAAATAAAAATTAAAAGGCAAAGAGCAAAGTATGGGGAAACACTTGCAAAATATGTCAGTGAGCATTGGTCTTGTTATATGAAGAGTTCTTATAAGTCAATAAGGAAAACATAAATGTCCCGATTGACAAAATGGACAAAAGGCACCGAACAAGCTTGATTCACAAAAGAAGAAATAGAAATGCCCCATAACATATGAAAAATATGCAAATACTTAAGAAAATAAAAATTTTGATGTTTAATTGACCAAGACTCAGTATTGGTAGAGTGTGCTAAGATAGAACCTTCCATTTATTACTGAAGAGAGTGGAAAATCAGTACTATCTTTTTGTGAAAAAGGATTCCTACTGTCATTACAGCTATAAAATGTGTGTAGCCTTTGATCTGAGAACGTATTACAGGAAATGATCAGAAATGCTACAATTATTGGTGTACAGGGATATTCATCATAGGATTCCTTGTGATAGAGAGTAAAGGAAAATGGTCTAACATTAGGCGGATGGTTAAAGCAACTGTGGTACATATATCACAGTCTACTCTGCTTCCATGCATTCTCTTTCTGCTACCAGCTAGCTTCCTCATGCACTAATCCCTGCTTTGTATGCCTTGCAGCTTCTGTTTACTCTTAGCTTCTGCCTACTTATGACTTCTGCTTGCCCCTGTTCCCACTTGGCCTCTTTCTCCTTTACTTTGGACTCCTTTTTGATCATCTTCTTAGTTTCTATCACTACAGCTGAGTCTCTGACTTCTATGTCTGCCTCCAAATGTAAACTCCTAAGGGAGAGATTCTGACTCATCTAGCCAATTTACCACCTTCTCTGTGAAGAGCTGGGGAGAGCAGCAGGGAGGATCAGTGGTAGTATTACTGAGCCAAGAACACAGCTGCCCTGTCAGGAAAGAGTCCTTTGCGAAGGGACCATAAACATGGCCAGTACCATCTTGGCCCGTTTATCATAGTTCCACTGTCTGGGTATACACCAAAATAATGTCGCAACGAATTCAAATAGCTGCTCTGCTTGTTTTCTTTCTTCATTTTCCGTAGAAGGGCAAGGGCCATGATTTATTCAATTTAGTAATCCCAGCAAAATGCCGGGGTCTGGCACTCAGTAAGTGTTTGTTGATGATTGAGTTATAAGAATTAATGGAAATAATGAGGGTCAAGCACCTAGTGTGAAGCCTGGTGTGAGGTAGCTGCTCAACAAACTCTCCTTCTCTCCCTTCTCCCCTCCTCACTCTCCCAAATCCCATTCCTCTTTTGTTCTTGCTGAATTTGCTCCACTAAGTCGTCCCCAGACGACAGCTACTCACTAATCTCAGAGCTGGAAGATGTTTATGTTACCATGAGATTCATTAACTGGGATAAATAACTCTTCATCCTGAATTCTTTTTTTTTTTTAAGATTTTATTTATTTATTTGACAGAGAGAGACACAGCGAGAGAGGGAACACAAGCAGGGGGAGTGGGAGAGGGAGAAGCAGGCTTCCCGCTGAGCGGGGAGCCCGATGTGGGACTCGATCCCAGGACCCTGGGATCATGACCTGAGCTGAAGGCAGACGCTTAATGACTGAGCCACCCAGGCGCCCCATCCTGAATTCTTAGAGTAGTTCAGCTGATGCCAAAACAAAAACAAAAACAAAAACTTCCCATACTTGTGACCTTACCTCTTGTATTAATTTGGGGTTTTGTTTGTTTGTTTGTTTTTACTGTCTTCATGCATATTGGGGCTAAGCAGATATAGAAATAAGGGCTAAATTACTGAGCTCCAGACAGTATGTACAGTGCACTTTCCTTTAACTGAGACTCTAAGTCAGCAAAACTTTGGGTTTGCAGGAACACTGGCTTTCTGGAGTATAGAGTGGGAGGGAAGAGCCCTGACATTTATGAGTATAGTGTTGGGGAGATCTAAAGACCTAACCTTGCTACTGATTAACTGTGTGACATTGGAAAAGTTGCTTAACCTCTCTATACATCAGTTTCTCCATCTGTAAAATGGTAATAATAACAGTTGAATCTTAGGGTTGTTGTAAGGGTTAAGTAAATTAGCATTGGCCAATACCTGGTATATAATAAGGATGTGTAAATATTTGCTATTATTATTGAGGACTTGATATGTCCCAAGCATTTTCACAAACATACTCTTTTAATCTTTGTAACAACACTGAGAAATGTTCTTCATCACTCTGTGATAAAGAAACTAAACTGAGGTCTAGAGAGGTTAAGAGCATCTGTGCCATTCTAACCGAGTGAGTTTCACCAAGGACCATGTTCAACTACCATGTACTGATAAGGCTTTGCTGGCCATTGATGGTCTATGCTGTCCATATTTTGTTAAATATTTTTAATATCATACCCAATGGCCCTTATCAATTTTTCATGCCCAATGTCAAAGTGTAATTCCATTCTGAAAAGAAAACACTGTTCTTGATCTGTCGCTGAGTGTCCTGACCTGTTGGTTTGAGAGTCCAAACACATTGGACCTCTTTCAGAATGTTTCTATGTGACTATATTCATTTACTCTGTAGCAATTTGAAGTCATTTCTTCCTCCACGGAGTGTGTTGGATCCATTGCTGCCTCCCGCCACCTCCTTTTATTTCCTCTCCTTAATGTGGCCGTCAGAGGGGAGAGCAGCTCTTTATGGATGTGGAAAAGTGCTCAGCAGCAAGCTGATTTAATTGACATGCTCTTTTGGATCAGCCCACTGAGGTATTTGTATATTCCATTGTGACATCATCGTGACATGTCTTAGCTGATTGTCTCCTCTAAAGCCTGGATTGCTCCCCGTGGCTCAGTGGCTCAGCAGTGAATCATTCTTTTTTCCTACATATTATGACTCTATCTTTTGTTACTTCCTGAATAATGGAAGAATCATGTGAAAGGATTTCCTCTGAGAGGAAATCAGAACACTTAGCAAACACATCAATAATTGTCCCGCCATGACTTAACCAGGTTATGTGATGATGGAGGGGGTGTTAAGTTGGAAAGCAGAAAAGAAGAGACCTAAGACATGATGAGAGAACTCCAGAGATCTCCTTCCCTCTCAGCGCAGTATTATTCGATATGGCTGACAAACCGAAGTTGCATCAAGGTGTGGTGGCTGAGAGCTAGATGGGGAGGTAAGAAAGCTGGATTTTGGTTCTGCCAATTTATCACTGTGTGTTCCAGGCACGTTCCTTACCCTCACTAGGCTTCAGTTTTTTTCAGTGGAAAAATTAAGTCACTTGTTTATTCGTCAAGGGAGGGACAGTAGATGGAGAGAAGGAACAGGCCAAGGGCTGCACCTTAGACAATCCAACATTTAGAGGACAAGGGTATGACGGGGAATTAGGGGAGGCAGAGAAAGAGAGGCCAGAGAAGTAGGAGAAAAACCAGGAGAGTATTTTCCTGAAAATCAAGGAGGGGGGGTGTCAGGTCAGTCCTGACAACCAGATTTAGCAGCATGGAGGCCGCTGTTCATCCTGACATGCCAGTGAATGTGACACCTGATTGGAACAAGTTAATGAGAGAATTGGAGACCCTAAGTACAGACTTGAGGAGTTTTACTATAAAGGGGGACAAAACTGGGTTGAATTGCAATCTGATATTTCATACTAAAATGCCTTGAAGCATGAAGTGGATGATATAAATAAATGAAGTGGTATATTATGATAAGATATAATGTAGAAGGTGGAGAAAAAAAGAGGAAATGTCCTGCCTAAAGGTGTTCTAATAAAAATAGAAACAAATAATAATAAGTGTCCAATAAAACATATCTCGAGGCCACCAGTTTGCAATGCCTGGACTAAATGATCTCCAAGGGCCCTTCCAGTCTAAAGTTCTACAAATCTAAGGTCATGTAATGTTGAGCCCCTGAGCTATAAATAGTCTTGCTTCCTTCTGAATTGGAGCTAAGTATTTGTCGTGATTCCCCCAGGATTTGTGATAGAATCCTTTTTGTTCTTAATCTGCCTATAAAAGCCAGAAACCAGTTGCAAAATGGAGCCTTCTCAGCGTAAGGGCCCATCCATCGAACAGACACATATTTATGAAGCAGTAGCTCTATGGCAGTCACTGTGTTATTTACCATAGCATCTCAGACCATCTCTACCTTCAAAGAGTTTATGGATCAGTGGAGGAAAAAAACAAGTAAACAGACACGTGGCATGGTGCTCTAGCACAGAGAAGCACGGTGTGGACGGTGGAGGATGCGCCTCACCCCAGCTGGGGGAGCAGGAGCAGGAGCAGGAAGGCTTAAGGGAAAAAAAAAGAAAATGATTTCTGGGCTGAGTGTGGAGGATTAATTGGAGTTCAAGAACACAGAAAGAGGGGAGGGTTGTAAACATGACTGCAGTGCTAGGCAGTTAGTTCTCCGGTGGCATGTGCTGGGGCTACTGTGGCGAGTGCTCTGGACCCCTCTATTCGGAGGAGTGCTGAAGGACAGATGCTCAGGGGCCTGGCTGCCTTGGTTCAGAATCTCAGTGCTGCCACTTACCACTGACCTTGAATAAATAAATATCTTAACCTCTCTGCCTTTAAGTTTCTCTGTCTCTGAGATGGAGATTATAAGAGTACCTACTTACTTAGTAGGACTCTGGTGAGAATTAAATGTGTTTAGTAAAGCATTTAAAAGTATACCTGGTACCAAGTAAGTGTGATGTGTTTGCTGTTATTATCAGGGAAAACTTTCAGGAGGAGGTAACACATAAAGGAAGAACAGTTTTCCAGGTAAGGAACTGGCAGAGGATGTTAGAGGCAGAGAGAGTCCCACAGGCAAAAGCACCCCAGGCCCTAGAGGTGCATCAAAGTGTTCAAGATGCCATGCTTTAGGCTGGAGAGGTAGATACAGTTAGGATCAGAGGCTTCTTTCTACCTTTGCTGGTAAGAAATGTCTTAGACAAGAAGAACTTGAGGGTTAGCTCTGATCAAACGATAGGGAGACTGTATGTAGCAGTGGGTAGAAGGTAGGGGAGTCACTTTTCTAAGGCAATAACCGGGACCAACCATAGAACAGACTTGTGACCTCATGTGCTTCACACACACAAGACTGTAGGAAGCATGATGGAGAATTCTCATTTGGCATGAATCCAGTAGCTCATCGACCCTGGATAAACTGCTGTCTTCTGTTTAAAAGACCACAATCCTGAAATTGATTATAGTCCAGGGTAGTGCATTAATTTCTTACAGCAAAAGTAATCCAGCTCATGCCCCTGCTTTTCCTAAGGAACCATTCGCTACATTTTTACTCAGTAAATATTTGGGGAGATTTGTTCTCATAATCTCAACATGTAGATTAGCTACTTCGGGCAGTATAGTTTACATTATAGTCCATACATCCAAACCTCCTCGGGCAGTGTAATGCTTTCTCTAGGTCCCTGAAGACTCTGGAATCATAGGATCATTATCTTGACCCTTTGATTCTACAAATACAGCAACAGCTGTTCTTCACAAAGGCATACATCCATTTTTTAACCCTAGAATCAGGCAGTAAATAGTTTTATAGTAAGTAATCCAAGGGAACTTTGGCTAGGATCTTGTCATTAATATAAAGCTCCTCACTGAGATATCACAGTTCAAAGAAAATCTACTGCAGGATTTTTATCTCCAGATGGTGATGATGGGGGTGTCATTGAAATCCCGTAGCCCTTCCTCAATGCTCCATATGTTGACAGAGAGCTCGTGCAGACATCTCCATAAATGTTACCTCTGTGTTTTAAGACTTCTGCCAGTGTTCTGCCTTACCATTCCGTATGATTTTCAGATTTGGCTACTTCAAGGACTAAGATGCTTCTTTGTTATTTCATATCTCCAAATCATATATTGGCACTGCTCTCCTGGTGATTGATAGATCCATAATCAACAAAACCACTCTAAAGTCAGAAATATTGAACTGATTGGTGGTAGAATGCTTCTCTTATGTCAATGAAGACATTTGGAAGAGTTGTGGCTTCATTGATGGTTACTGTTTTATGTACGACCATCACACCAAAACTAATTTTAAATGCACTGTTTATAATAAGTTTCTCCAAATTTATTAAAATTACCTGGATTCTTTCCTCTGCTGATGTGTACATTGCTTTACAGTTTGCGGTGACACTATTTCTGATGTATTTCATCTCCTAATTAAACTAAGTTTTCTGTTTTTCTGAACATTCAACATGTTCTCTGTATTTCCCACTGAAGATAATTCTTTTTCTTCTGTTCTTTTGGGATCCTGATGATCAAATGCATTTCAGGTACCAACAAGCTATATCTTTTGCTCCTTTGCAATTCTGTCCCATTTCCTCCTTTTTTATGTTCTTTATGTTTTAAATATTATTATCAGTAAGAGCAAACATTTATTGAATGTCCATTCTGTGGTGATGATGCTATGCTAAGTAAAATGAAGATTTATAAAATGGGAAGAATCACTATATATACACTGGGTGTGTGCATGTGTGTGTGTGTGTGTGAAAGTTCACTTCCTTTGTTTTGTTAGTCTCTCATTTAAAGCAAACCTATATTTCCTTTTAGCCTCCCTCATTTGAATTCTAAATGGTGTGTGTGTGTGTGTGTGTGTGTGTGTGTGTGTGTGTGTGTGTGGTGTTGCTGATAGTACTTTGTGAGCATATCTTGTTCAAAAAAGCAGAGATAGGCACAGAGTCTGTCAGGAAAAGTTAAAAAACCTCTACCTTCCCAACTAACCGTGGCCCACAGGCTGCTAATTAGCTTGATGGATCAGCACCTGGTCTGGTTATGAATGCTCAGAAGCCCATTGGCTGCTGGCAGCTGATGCCTGACTCCCTGAGGTTTGGAGATGTATCAACCCAAGCAGAGAGAACTGGCACTTGCTTAAAGGGTAACTGTAGCCAATTATTCAGGTGCTCCTTTGGACTTGACTTGGCTGGAGGAAGAACCATGCTTCCAGACACATTTGAGGCAGCTTTTCTTGCACAAATGTTGCATCTACCTGGCCCATTTTTCTTTTTTGGTGTCATTACAGTACAATGAGTAATGTCAGTACAACTCTACAATTATCTAAGGGATAACTAAGTTATGCCATGTGTTTTTTGTTCTTATGTTCTTGTTCTTCCTCCCTTTTTCTACTTTTTATTTGTTAGGAATGTTTTTAAAATCAATTCATCTTCTTCTTCTGATTTCAGTGGGGTTTTAAAATATATACAATGTGTAATGTTTGGTTTATATGACACTGAAACTCTAGATAGTCTGCTAAGGTTTCATTGACCAGAGGCTTGGAATTATATCTCGGCTTTGCCACTTCATAGTTGTAGTTTCTTGGCCTCTCTGAGCCTCAGATACCTCATCTGTAAACTGCAAAGACCAATTCCTACATCAAAAGGTTGTTGAAATGATTACACTAGGTCCTATTAGATTCTTTCCCTTAGCAGTTACTACTCACACTGATCAGCCCTCAACATTTGAATGTCTACTGTGTGCAGAGCCTGGTGGTGGAGCTCATGGGAAAATATAAACTAAAGAAAATATACATAGCTACTGTTATGCACCCCCCCCCAAAGTACATGGCCTGAACAAAAAGTGAAATCATCCAGAGGAAACAATCAAAGAATAATGTTATAACCCAGCACCAGCTCTATACTCATCTGGCAAATGCGTCCACACATGTTATTTTCATTTGTGCCAACATGGATGCGAACCTCGATACCTCTTTGAGACCCTCGCCCTGTTAATCTAATCACACACAAAAGCATTAGTCAGTTACTTAGTCCATACTGAAGATTTCAGATGATGGGAAGGTGGGGGTGTTTACAGCATAAACCCAACACAATTTAAAGCCTCATTCAATATTTCCAATTCTAAATGGCATATTGTCACTCTTCCCCAACAAAGCCTTTGCCCTCAGTGACTCCTCTTTCTTTACCACCTTTCTCCTGCGAACAATGCAAATTCCTCTCCTTGTCATTAAGTGCAGAAGTTAAGAAACCTTCTTGAGTTACCTGAGTACATCTGTGGAGAGGTTTCACCCTTTTCTTCACAGAGCTTATCAACTTTTTCTTCCAAACAAACGCAGTGCTAGAGTAATGCAGGTGAATACAATTTTCTCCGTATATCTCTCTATACACACACCATCTTATTCCATTCTCATAATATCCTTGTGAAGGTAGTATTGTATCAGTTTTACGATGAGAAAACGAAAACTGAGAAGTTGAGGACCACCCCAATGTATAAGCCCTTTCCCTCCCATACATTTGTTGTGAGGACTAAATAAGGTAGCATACCATTAAGTGCTTGCCCAGCGCAAGTCACAGAGAAGGAATGGTGGCCTCCAGTAACAGAACTAATAATGGCAGTGGACACAATAGTAGCAACACCCTTGTCCTATCTAGCTTGATGGTAGCATAATGAACGTCAACGGACAGGTTTGGCTACATAGTTTGCAGGACCCAGTACAAAAGCAAAATGTGAAGCCTGGCTAGGGGTAGGGAAGTCAGCCTCTGCATTCCACAGGCCCACCACCCCAACCTATGGCAGATGAGTGACCCCCCCTCCCGCAAGGGATAACAGTCTCTAGGCTAGTATGTGCTTGATATTTGAGTTGGATGTGAACGAGAGGCCCCTGCCAAGTCACCCACCATGTTGCCCACCAAACACACCATGAATTGCAGCTCAAGGCAAGGATAGCTGTTGCCTTGCCTATCCCAAATGCTGCAGGGTGGGTGACCCTCCACACCAAGACTACCCACCACCACTAGGGGGAGAAGAAAGGTAAGGGCTGGAAGAAGGCCAGCCCCTCCCTAGCCCCATCAATGCCACCTGACTCCTAACCACCGCCCCCTCCGGCCGCGGGCAAAGAGCAATGGTGGTTGTGGGGTGAGCCAGAGAGGGAATCAGCAGGCAGCACCCTAGGTAGAAGGAGGTAGGGAGCAGACAGCCAAAAACTCATCCCAGGAAGCAGGACCTCATGTAAGCTGAGGTTCTAAGCCCTACAACACATGGTCCATAGTCCCATCAGACTTCACTTACAAAACACAAATTCGAAGTTAAAAGTATTTGGAATGACAAGACCACCACTGCAGAGCATTGAACCAACTGCAGGGGCCTTCTTTTTTTTTTTTTTTTAATTTTATTTGTTTGAGAGAGAGAGTGAGAGAGAGAGAGAGAGCACAAGAGGGGGTAGGGTCAGAGGGAGAAGCAGGCTCCCGATGCGGGACTCGATCCTGAGACTCCAGGATCATGACCTGAGCCGAAGGCAGTGGCTTAACCAACTGAGCCACCCAGGCGCCCTGCAGGGGCCTTCTAAGAGCCAGGCCCTGTGGGATAGCATTAGTCACATGTCCGTGAGGCCAGCCCTGATCAACAATGAATATGCAAGTGCTTTAAAAACTTTTAATGCTGTATAAATGTAAAGTATCATTGCTGTAATAACTACTATGCAAAAATAGTATTAGGTCCTAGCAATTCTGTTGGACATTTACTTAGTAACCCAGATTTGTAAGAGCAAAAGTGAGCCCTAATACATTTGTTTTTTTCCCAGGGAGGAAGAAATGTTTCCGGATCCTTCTGAGTGATAAGGTGAAACCAAGTTTCCAGGGAACATCCTTGCACTCCCCAGAAATCTCCCTTGTAATAGATGTGTCAAGGCAGAGACCCCAATTCCTCCACAGATCAGAATTATGGATCCTCCCCTAAGTAGGAAAAAGTAACTCCTACCCTGGAACTCCCCTCAGCATCTGCTTCCTGCCACCCACCACCCCAGGCCTGACATGGGGTTCTCTGTCACACACTTTCCATTAACTCAGATTTTCAAACTCAGGGATGTCCCACTGCCTTGGTCACTCCTTGGTTTTATGGGTACTAGGCTGCAGACCTGACACTCTCACTCCTTACGCATAGATTTAGTTCCATATGTTTCAATATAGCAGATCTGCGGGGGCATTTTTGATATTTATAAAAGCATCCAATGATTCAGAATAAAGCAGTTATTAAGCAGCTTCTTGGTCTACATCATAATTAGAAAAAGCAGCTGAGAGAAAGTGGAGAAAACGCCAATTAGAACATTCTTATCCTCCATACCCACCAGGGACCCATTTAGAGCAAAGTAGTGATTTACCAAATGATAGCCTAATGTCCTGAAAGAGTTAATGTGGCTTCCCACATTACTTCTACCCAGACAGCCATTTCTGCCCCAGGGGTACACTGACTCATCCCATAGGTCCTGAAGTGTGGCTTTTCCCAGTGCAGAACTACAGACCCCACCCTAGTGCTCAATAGAAAGGGAGTAGCTATAGGTTCTCCCTGCCCCCATCAGAAACTTGAGGGAGCCTCTGTTCTTTCTTTCCCCAGGGTCTTTCTCTTGTGAGCCAGTGAGGGGGGCAGCAGACACCATCCCCAAGTGTCAGGCTGGGCATTGCTCTGCGAGGGAGAATGTTTTAGAGCAAAGCTGCTATCAGTCACTGTTCTGACAAAGCCCCCCTTCATAGCAGCTTGCCTGATGCAGCAGCTGTAGTGTCATGGGAGAAGACATGAGACTGGGAGGTAGGAATTTTGAATCCTAGCCATGGTTATGCTACTTACTAGCTGTGTGATCTTGACCAAGTCATTGGACCTCTCAGGGACTCCGCTGCCTCATCTATCAAATAAAAGCAATATTAGTAATACCAACCTCCGGGTTATTGTTTCAAGGATTAATTAAAGTAGTGTGTAAATATATTTTGTCAACTAAAAAATATCTTGGGGCACCTGGGTGGCTCAGCTGTTACGCGTCTGACTCTTGATTTTGGCTCAGGCCCTGATCTCAGGGTCATGGGATTGAGCCTTCGCTGGGCTCCCCACAGGGTGCGGTCTGCTTAAGATTGTTTCTCTCCCTCTCCCCTCCACCTCTCTCAAATAAATAAATAAATATTTTTTAAAAAACTCTTATACCTGTTTGTTAATTAAGGAAACATCATGGCATAATGAAAAATCATGGATCTCAGAGCCATACATTCTGGATTTAATTCTAGTGCTGTTTGATCTTGGAAAAATTACTTAGTCTCTCAGAGCCTTCACAATTTCTTCATCTGGAAAAAAGATGGTGCTAAAGTAATAACAAAGACCCTCCAGCATTGTTGAGGTAGTGCATATAAAGGCGTGGTGCTTGGTAGGTACACAAGATCAGGCACCTGGCTGGCTCAGTCAATAGAACATTGTACTCTTCTTGATCTCAGGCTTGTGAGTTTGAGCCTCACATTGGATGTAAAGATTACTTAAAAAAAATCTATCTATCTATCTATCATCTATCTATCTATCTATCTATCTATCTATCTATCTATCTATCTATCTATCTATCTATCTATGTAACCAGAGTAGGGACACAAGAAATATGCTTTCTCCTTTCATATCTCTTTGTATTCTCAGAAACATCTTCCACAGATATGCACTTCTTTTGGATCCTGGACCTCAAAGTCGGAATCCTGTGCCCTGAGGCTCAGGCAAACTCTGCTGCATCCTCATGCTGAGTTCTCTAGCTCCCTTCCTCTGCCTCCCAGGGTGTTGGCAGGAGAAGACAAGAGAGAAACCAATCTTGAGGGCTGAACATAAGCATGTTATTCAGACATGCAATGATGTGATAAAGGGTTATGCAAAAAATTGCATATACTTTTAAAATATTTGCTTTTGTTGTGCATCAAATTCTGTTCTTTAAAACTGATTCCATTAAAATATTTTAAAAAGTATAGAACTGTCATGTGCCCCCGGTCATTGACCCCATTGTTTTATTGCACCTGTTGAGACAACTAGCAGAACCTTCATCTTTTCCCACCCACGTTGTCCTCCCTATTTTTTCACCATCTGTCTAATTTCTGGAGGTCATTCTAGACTCCATTTTCTTTCTTGCCTTCAACCTCCATTCAATCACCAAGTCACGGAGATGCTTCACCTTTTTATCTCTGGTCCACCCTCATCCTCTTCACCCCCACCTCCACAGCCTGTACTTCATTCAGTCCAATATCATTTCTCATCTGGGTTTCTGCAGTGGCTTTCAAAATAATTTTTGTATCATAATGTTTTGAGAATTAAATGAGATAATAAATTTGCATTTATTAGCATAACATAACACATGGCCCCTGGCCCCTGGTGGGTACAAAATAAATGGTAAGACACAAAACTGTCAGAAAAGAGGATTTGGCTCAGTGTAAGAAAGTCTTTTGTAGCAGTAAAAGCCCCAAAGATGGGATACGCTTCTTCAGCTGGTAATGAACTCCCTAGCACTGGAAGAGTCTAAGTCTTTGTTGAGTGACTGTTCATTAGAAGTTGTAGAGGAGATTGAAACAGCATTAATTGCATTTAAGTTCCCTTCTGAATAAGTCAGGACACTTTCAGTTACAAGTGTCAGAAAATGAACTCAAAATGCCTGAAGCAAAACAAGGAATTTAGTGGCTCATATTGATAAAATGGAGAGGTTTCTTTTAGGCAGAACTGAAGAAGCCTTGAAAGCTATCCCTGGAATCACTCAGTCTCTCACTCCATGTCGCTGCTCTGCTTTCCTCTACGCTGGCTTTACCCTTAGGCAGACCCTCTCCACGTGATGGCCCCTGGAAGCTGCAGGCATTAAGCCCAGCACACTAACAAGTTCAGTGTCCCCAACTTAGAAACCTCAATGAAAAGAGAGCTTCTCTTTCCCAGTATTCCAGCAGAATCCTGGTCCTAAACTACCCTGAAAGATCCCCTGTGACTGAGTGACAAAATCCTTTGACTGGCCAGTGGATCATGGGTCCACTCTGTGGTCAGCTCTTCTAGGATTTTCTAGGATTTCATGGCTGAGGGCTGAAGGAGTGGGTCTCCAGTGAAAAATCAGACAATTGCTAACAGAAATAGAAGGGACTGGGTGTTGAGCAAGAAAAACAGTGGGCATCAACCACAACTTCCTATCCTAAGATTGTTATTCCAATCCAAAATTATTTTCCAATATTTATATGTAATTCTTTCTCCCTTTGCCCCTCTAGTATATGTTAACAGCCTTAATAGACACTGCTGAAGAATTAGCATAATGATATACATAATTACCATCAAATGATAGGCTATCTTGTCCTACATAAAATCCTGTGGAGGAAAAACAAACAAACAAACAAACTCTTTTTTATGAGTCTACATTAGAAAAAGGTTCTGTCCACTCCCAGGGGCATGAGCTGTTCCTCACTTATACAGCTGATGAGCACACTAGAAGGTACTACGGAAAGGAGCTTTGTTACTTAGTTGAGTTGGTAAGTTGGAGTAGCCTCTTGATTCTAAAGACCTATGAATTAATCCTAGGGTGAACTTCTAGTTGAATAATTATTGTGCAACAGGTAGCATGCTAGATTTTTATATGGGTGCACTCATTTAACCCTTAAAGCACAATTATCCGTATTTCACAGAGGCAGAAACTGAAGTGCAGCAAGATTAAGTAACTTCTCAGGGTCTACAGCTAATAAATGATAGAGTCACATTTGAATCCAGGTCTGAGCCCATGGCCTTTTTCTATACATTGAACTACCTCCTTGAGGACCCCAAGTATAATCTCCAATGTGCTATAAACCATATTCTTCTGAATCAAAATTTGAATCAAAAATCAAAATTCTGAATCAAAATGGTCTGTCTGACTCACTTAAAGAGGGTTGCCCTGGGAAGTCCGGAATGTATGCCCACTTAGTAAAACAGACATCCAGATCAGGTTACTGGAGCATTGCCCTCTCATGGCTAACCTTGCTGCAAGTGTTGAGCACAGCTGCTCTGTTGGTTAAAGGTGTTAGAGGGATGAAGTACTTAACACCTGTGTTGTGAGGCTAGAACTGATTTCCAGGGGCTGGTTGTAAGCAAAAGCTGCAAGCAAATGTCTTAGCTATGGCTCAGTGGAGCTGTGTGTGGCTCAGGCCTTGAATGTAGTTAACATCCAAAAGAAGTCCCTAGGTCTTAATTCAGAAGACTGGGGCAGAACATTCCTGGCAGATGGCCTCTGTGTTTACATTCATTCCCCCTGGATTCCAAGCCTGCTTGCCTTCAGGAAAAAGTGTAAATCCCTTCTGCTCATTCTGGGTTGTGTTAGCTTGGTAGTAAATATGCCCATGGTTAATAGGCAGTCTATGAATTGTTTTAAATTTGCTATCCAAATAAAGGAATTTTTCCACAGCAAAAGTATGATCATGCAATAAAAATAATAAGATCTCTAAGCAGTGGAAGTCAACCTATACCTTATTTATCTCATTAATGTCAAGGAAACCCTGAGTATAAGGGAGAATTGTCCTGCCTCTCTGGTAGACATACCCCACCAATAGCCACAGATACCCGTTCACTACTCTGAGCCTTCCCTGATGCCTACCTTTTATAGAACTTCATGATCCTGTTTCTTCCCCAGTACACAGGGTCTGTCTCTCTGGCTTATGTCCCAAGCTCTCTATCTACACACACCAACTTTGGTTTTTCAAAATTCAACAGCCTGCTTTCTACATGTTGAAAGGTAAGGTTCCACCATATCATGATTATAAGTCCATATTCATATCTTTTACATAGCTTAGTTCTGAAGTGTCTTTTTATTAGAAACTTGTTCACATAATTAAAAAGATTTATTTGAGGGTGGAGTTTTCTAAAATTTTTCTAGCCTAGCAATGGGTCATGCTTCATCCCTCAGTATAAACTGGAAAATGTGGGTGCTGTCCAAAGTTCTTTGATAATTCTACATGTAGGTCTAGTTGATGGCATCCCACTCCCAAGCCATCTAACTATCAGGAAATCAGCAGATAGCAAATCCATAGCTCTTGTCCTCACCTCTCTCCTGAGCTTCAGATTTATATTCCTTTTGCTTTCTGCATGTGTCTATGTGGAGAACAACTAAAATTCGACATGTCCCAAGCTTTCTTTCACTTGTTTGACAAATATTTTCCTAATGCCTGTTTGGGGTCAGAAGGTAAACATAAATAGAGGATCACATAAGCAGGGTCCCTGACTTCATGCAGTCTTATAGGGAGACCCATAACTAAATAATTACCAAAAAGAATAATAATAAATGCTATATTAGGGAAAGCAAAGTTACTGTGAGAGCAAAAGAATTTTGCCTATGCCAGTGCAGAGATGTATAAAAATTTTCCTGGAATAAGTTACATATTAGTTGAAATCCATAAGGATAAACTGGAGTTACTCAGAGAAAGGGTTCCACAAAGTTAGAGTCCATCGGTAATCTACCTTCCTACCCCTCAGCTCCCAACTCAAGTTTGACATCACAGGCAGTCAGTAAATCTTGATATAATGAGAAGTACTTTTATGTCACTACCTTTAAAAAAAATCATTCATGTGGTATAAAGGATCATGGGACAGCTCTGTCTAGTGAATACACATACAAATACAAGACTTAAAACAAGCATTCGCTAAATGGAATCTAAGTTATCAGAGCTTTGATAGAAAGTCAAAAGGTTCTCCCTCTCTCTTACTATCTCATCACCTTTTAATCCTATTTATATCAGAGAATTCCTCCCTGGACTTTGTTTACTGACCTGAGATATTTCCAGCTTTAAGTTTTATATGCCTGGCATTATAATTCTGAAGGACAGAGGCAGCTTCTGTGTAAGTAGGTTTGTGCCATGCCTGCTTTTAAATAATTTTAAAGTATTTTTTCTTTGCTCAGAAATGCTCAAAACAAATTAAAAGCTGTGAGATAAATAATGTAGGATATTAAGCTAACATTGAAACAAGAAAGATCTTTTCCTTTAATATTTTTAAGTATGAGAGGATTTCTTCCTCCAAGAATCTCAAGGCAGTTCTCTTAAATATATAATTCTAGTTGGCTTAAGACCAACAGTCATAAATAAATTTGTATTACATCATGGAATTACATGTTGATCCATGAAAACTGATCTCCCTAGTTTCAGGGAGATCCAATAGATCCATCTGGATCTATTGAGAGAGGAGAGCCTACCTTTTTATTCATTGTCTTCCTAACTCAGGAAGCGGTCATCATACTAGATTTGCATGATTCCACTACATAGCTCCAGATAAAAAAATCAACACTGGTTGGCTCATTTCCTTTGCTTTCCTGGAAATTTTACTAAAACATTGAATCCTTTCCTGGTTGAGGTTGCTATCATTGAAGGCAATAGGCATCTATCTCTATTCTATTTCAGAACTCAGACATTTTTATCAAGGTGCATACCTTGATACTGTGAATGTGGCAGGTATACAAAAAAAGTTTTGCCAAAAACACTTGAGCTAACATTGGTGGGGGGGTCATTATGTGCCAGATACTACAGTTAGTACTTTATAAAGTAAGTTAGGGCTCAATCAGAGAAATAGAACCATGGTAGATATACACCAGATTTATTGCAGGAAATTGGCCTATGTAATTGTGGGAACTGGCTAGGTAGTCTGAAATCTGTAGGGTAGGCCATCAGGAAGGGCAGGCTGAAACTCTAAGGCAGGGGCTGAATTTGCCATTCACAGACAGAGCTGCTTTTTCTTCAGGGAAGCCTTATCTCTGCTCCTAAGGCCTTTTAACTGATTGAATCGATCAGATTATCTAGAATAATCTCTCTTAAAGTCAACTGATTACAGACTTTAATCACATCTACAAAATACTTTCACAGCAACACCTAGATTGTGTTTGATTAAGTAAATGGGGACTATAACCTAGCCAAACTGGCACATCAAAAAAGAGCACCACACATGTGTAATCTCCTTTTCTCCTAACTACAGCTCTATGAAGTAATTTCCATTATTATCATAAACCAATATCTAATATATTATCATATATTATCATATCACATTATCCAATATAACATATATGGTATATTACCATATAACAGTTTTACAAGGTGGAAAGATAAGGCTCGAAAAACTTAAGTAACATACTCAAGATTACAAAGCTATTAAGTGAAATTGCCATTACTTGAACCCATAGGTCTGATTCCAAAATTGGGAGCTTAATTAACTACTGCAAAATACTACATCAAAACAAATTCTATTCCTCTAAATTTATACAAAGGGACTCATATTAGTGTTTTACATATCTCTTTGAGAACTTACCGTCATCTTCAGACTTTGCGAGACTAAAATATTCAACATAGTCTTCTGGATAATTTTTTTTAATGCAAAGAAAGAATACAGGAGATTGGGGAATTCCAAATGTTAGTCCCTTCTGATATCAAATTGCTGTTCTTAAGTAAGTAGTTTATGTTAGAGAAGGTTGCATTCTTGATGACTTGGAATGGATGCTTTACTTTTCACTGGGATATAGGGAAGTTGGGAGTTGGTGCTATAAGAGTTTTTTCTAAATTGTTTCATTTTTCAAGGAACAGTATATTACTTAATATAACCAGTGTACTAAAAACAAAATGTGGATTCCCCAAGTAAATGAACACGAGGCTATAGTTCATATTTTAAATAATATAAATTAGAAATTAACTGACTTTTAGCAAAAATATAAAATTACTGAAGGAAGAAATAAGTCTGGCATTGAGTATCCTGGGGCACCATAATATCATGCTAAGTGTCTGACCAAGTGGCAAGAATTCATGGTTTTGCTCCTGTCTCTAGTTAGGGTAGGTCATTAGGCAAGTGACTTAACCATTCTTGGCATCAATTTCCTTTTCTACAATATGAGAGGGTTTCAGAAGATAATCTCTTATATTCTTTATGCTGTCCTAGAGCATTAAAATGTCTAAAATTTCAACTATAAGTAGGGGCTATTTTAGTGCCAGAGAGTAAAAAGTCATTCTTTTGCGGATTAATGTTTTTTACCCAAACCAGTAGGAGACTACACTGATAAAACCTTTATATTTTAATATGCATACCTAGATGTTATTGCCAAATTCCATTAGTGCCGGGATGAAGTTAATTTCCAGGTCTTTAGTATTTAATATATGAGCTGATCATGCTGAATGGAGCATCAGTGCCAGCTACCATGGACAGCAACTCTTCCTCCCCTCTCCCTCAAGTTTTCACTAGCCAAGCACAAATGCTGACAGAGAATTCGATTTCTATCATTCTCTAGAGGTGGCACAGACACAAAAAGGCCTATAGGTCCCAAATGACTCTAGAGTGCAGAAGACTTGATGATACAAAAATGAGAGCACACCTCCTTTCTAAAGAGCCTGTAGTTCCTTGCTAACAAAGGGCATCTTTTGGACAGAGCCCAATATTGTTGCTGGAGAACAATGTCCAGAAGAGAATGATGCCCTGAGGAATGTCATTCTTCAGTCATTCACAGGATTGGAAAACCAAGAAAACACCTATCCCACCCCAAGTCTCATGTGTTCGGTTGCACAGTGAGAAATAGAACTAAATAGCCTGACTCCTAAGCCCATTGAAAGCTTGCTGATCTCAAAAAAACCAGAGAGATGCAAACATGCCCCAGTCAAGAAGGCAGATCATGTCCAATCTGTTTCTCTTTCTATATATGTAAGATGTAAAATCAAAGAGCTTCACGAACTCCTTCTGTAAAGGAGAAATCATTTGTATATGGTTAAGTGCTCACACTCTCGGGCCTCACAGGCCTGGGCGTATATCCTGGCCCTGGCTCTTGCTAAAGGGATGGCTTCAGAATATACTATTAACCTGAATCTCACAAAAGCACACAATGACATGAAAATAGACAAAACAGTGGACATTTCATGTTTCTTGTTTAAGGAAATGAATGCTGTCCCATAACTATGAGCCGCAGATCTAAGCCTTTTATTTTTCATCTGTAAAGTGGGGATAATAATAAAACTTACCTCATAGGGTTCTGAGAATTAAATGAGATAATTTACAGACGCCTGGCAAATTATAAGTGCTCAGTAAATGTTGCATAGTATTTAAAAACTGATTCACATTTCTATTTTAGTGCCTGACATTTGCAGTTGATCAAAATCTTTATTTTCTTTGGTCTTAAAACAATAAATGTGCACTCTTAAAGTTTAGAAACTGAAAGTACCCTGAGAAACAGACTGATTAGTACTGTTGTAGTTCATCGGAATGTTGTACATTTTCTTAACTATTTGAAGTATCTCATTCCAAACTATTTTTCACAGACAGGTTGGGTGCTGTTACCTTGTTTTCAGACGATGGGTATCCTTTGTGGGAATCTGCGGTTCTTATCCCAGACTAAGTGGGCAACTCACACTTTTGGACGGAACGTTGAAACACCAAAGAACTGAAGTGCGTGGGTTGCCAGCTATGTTCATTCAAACGTTATGGAAGTAAGCAGTCTGTAAACCACACATTATTTTTATTTATCCATGGCAAGGAAGAACTATTGGGATTTTTAAGAGTGGGTGAAAGGCCTTGTCATTTGAGGTCAGGTGCCCCTCATTTAATTGGCATGATTTTGAAGAGAATAAATTTATACAACTGTTCGTAGTAGTACAATGGTAACTTTGGTGGAAACCGGGGGCAGGGATGAAGGGTGTGTTTGAACCGTACCAAAATCTTAACTAAAAATGTTAACCTAACCGTGGCCCTCTGGTTCTCCTGGGGGCTGATCGTTCCTCTCAGAGAACCGCTGGAACGCTAGTCGCTCGGGTGGTGCCACCAGTCCACTCAAGTGGAGGATGGCGGTGGCCTCTCCAGCGTCGTGAACTCGTAGCAGCTCGGTTGGTGGGAGCAAACCCTAGGTGGCCTCGGGAGTAAAGTGGGACCTTCTTTCTCCCCCTCTTCCCCCTCCCCTTCCCCCCAGCGGCTGCGACGGCAGTGACGGCGGCGGTGGCGGCTGCTGCTACCGCTGCTGCCGCTGCCAAGCTGGTCACCTGGGCGCCTGCGGAGCTGCCTGGCTGCCGCCGCTGCGGCGGCCTCTCGGAGCGCTAGGAGGAGGCGGCGAAGAAAGAGAATATCCATAGTAACACAGGATGCGCCGGGCGCCGAGCAGGAGCGAGTGCGGGAGGAGGAAGCCCCCGCGCGCCAGCAGCCCGCGGTGCTAGGCGTTCTGCAGCCCCCGCGCGCCGCGCCCGGGCCCGCGTCGCTCTCGCAGTTAGGGTCTGGCTGAGTGGTAAGCCCTCCCCGACAACTAAGCCGACACCTCCCACCGCCCCAGCCGCCCGCCCCCGGGAAGCCGCAGCAGAACAATGGAGAGCGCCGCCAGCAGCCCTGGAGACGGCACTCGGGGGAGGACGCGCCGCCGCCGCCGCCGCCGCCGCCGCCGCCGCCGCCGCCGCCGCCGGGGCTGGCGCGCGCCGCGTGGGGTCGGGCGCGTGCGAGGGCGCGCGGCGGGGTTGGGGGCGCGGCGTGGGGCGCGCGCGCGCGCGGGCCCGGGGAGCTGGCGGGGAGAGCCCGGCGCTCGGCGCAGCGCGGCGCGGCGCGGCCAGGCTCGGCGCCTCTCCCGCCCCTCCTCGGCGCGCTCGCCCTCGCCTCGCCGCTCGCTTTCGCTGGGGGCGCCCAGAAAGATGCTCAGAGGCAACGGCTAGGGGAGCGGAGGTTCCAGCCACATGTCCGCGTCCACGGGGGCCAGAGCCCGCCAGCCCTCGCGGATCCCGGCTCGCAATCAGCCCGCGGCCGCTGCCGTCCCTAGTGCCGACCGGCTCGGGTGAGTAGCGGGGTGGCAGCTGGCGGCGCGGGGCACAGCTTCCCCCCGCTGCCCACGGCCCCTGCTCGCCAAGATGCGGTTGCGAGAAGTGGAGCGGTAGCTGGGGCAGGAAAGGAAAAAGGAAGCTGGGTCGGAAAATCCGGGAAGGCTGCGGGAAGGTTTGCCGGGGCATTTGTTGCAGCCCAGGCTAGCGGTCTCTACTGTGCGGGCTTTTTTTTTTTTTTTTTTTTAAACGTGGTTTGGTTATTGGTTTTCCCCCACCTCCCACCCCCCGGGTTGGGCACATTTTCCCTTTCCTCATCTTCGCGGTTGCGAGGAGTTTGAAGCGGTAAATTACTGGAGGTCTCTCCAAATGGTTTGACTTTCACGAGTATATATTTTCCAAAGGTCATTTGTTTTCAAAATTAAAAAGCCAGGACAACCCATGCAATTTCCAGGTGCGCTTTGAATCACCTTTGAGGAGTAGCAGGAAGAATAGACCCTGGAAGGGTTGGTTTTGAGCGTGCCCTCTCTCCTCGTGTTTTTTATACGTTGATTAATCGGAGGGGGACGTGGACGTGGACGTGGACGTGGACGTGGACCTTCCAATGGAACGCCTTGGAGAGCAGTAACAGCAGCAGAGACTGCAATTTGCTGCTTTCGTGAAGGTCGGGTCAGCATTTCTATTGAAATCCCAATTTCCGTGGTTGTAACTTGGATGTAATTTTACTCCAGGCTAAAACTTGCCAAAGCGAAACAAGGACTTGTTTTTGTAAGGATACTGCCACTGCCGCGTGTTTTTGTTTGTTTGGTTGGTTGGTTAGTTTGGTTTGGTTGGTTGGTTAGTTGTTTCTTTTCTCTCCAAGAATACCAGCTGTCTGCAAACATAAGCCCCTAAAACAAATAGGCAGCTCAGGAAGGCTTTGCATTTTCAGAGATTGACCAGGAAGGCTAGTACTCACTGCAGTTATCATTTCTCCTCTCCAAGTGACTGAGATGTTAGTTTTAGAAGACTAAAAATTCAGTCCCCGTGCTGCATATATATACCCAATATGTTGTATCTGTAGAATGGATGCATAAGAACTTTGAGGTCTTTAATGACTCTTAGATACTTATATTAGTATACTTGCTATATGGGCTCTTGCATCTGGAAAGACAGAATTAGAAGAAATAGTGTTGGAAGGGCTACATGAGGAATTTAGGTACAACTGAAGACTTTTCTGAACGTTGACCCAAGCTACTAAGGGAGTCTGCAATTCTCTTCTGAGAGTCTTTACAATAGGGTAGATTCCTGTTGAAGTTTAGAGCCAGAAGGGAAAAGACGAAAGAATATTAGGAAACGTCTCAGAGGTTGCTTCGAAACCTGTGTGTTCTTTGTACTCCGCAAATGAGCTTAGGCAAGGAGATGCCAGTGGTGTCTGGGTTATTTGAGTCCATACTGTTGATGGCTTTGTGACAAAATAGGCTGTAATGACTTGTGCTGGCTTTATTCCACCGTAAAGCCTTCTTCAGAAGTGTTCCGTTCTGTTGTTCTGTCAGTCGTGAGTAACGCTTGGTGTGTTGATGGCAGTGATCCTCCTGGACTGAAATGGTGGAGAAAGGAGTAACTAGTATAAATGAAATTAAAACAGATGCATGCTACCTAGGAGACTCAGTGACAGTGATATACAAAAACATTGTTACAAAGACTTTTTGAAAGCTTCAGAATGCAAAGGGAGATACAATTTTGGGGAAAAGCAGTGAAGAATTAGAGCTCCTTGTTCAAGGATGGGAACTTTGTCCTGCAGTTGCTAATTGCCAAACTCAGTTTTACTGCATTGGAATTACTTTGCTTGATGCGCTTTGGCATTTTTAGTAGAAGCAATATTTTTTCCTTGATCAGTGATAGCAGGGTGACTATACATCCTTGTATCAGGAATGAAAAACCTTATATATTGTTACAGTTCTATTAAGGGGAACCAGAGACAGAGAACAAAGTGTTTTGTCTCTACTGGGAGATCAAATCTCCATTAAAATAATTTTGAAATATAGCATGGTGCAGTATTAAGTAAGATACTTTGGGGTAATGAATTTTTAACAAAACTGTATCAATGCATTTATTTGTCAGCAATTTAAAGTGACAGTCGCCGAGCAGTTACTAACAATCTAAAAGTTTGCAGGTGTAACCAATTCTGTATACGTATATTGAATTCTGATACATTTCTTGCTAATAATTTACTGAAATGGTACAGTAGGTTTGAAATGTTAGGGACTTGCTTTCTTTAAAATAGTAGTATTTGTTTAAAAGCACTCTACATGTTCCAAATAGAGTATAAACTAGTAGACAGTACATTATGCAGGAAAGGCATTCCCAATAATCATTTGTGATGTTATTACTCTATTGTAAATGTTGGCAGATATTTTCCAGCTTATTATCAAGTCATTCTCATTGCATCATTCATTGAGTAAGCATTTTTGAGTACCATGGGTTTTAAAGCAGGCTTATCCTTTCTCTAAATGTAAGGCAGACACGTTCTCCAAATGTTTTATTGAAATAAATGCTTCAGTATCATCAGTGTTTATAGCACTGGCAGAGTCTGTAGAGATACCGGGTAGAGTTTATTGATGTCCCTATTTCTGACCAGATGCTAGTGTCAACATATGTCCCAGAAATATCCATCAAGCCAGTTAATGTCCCGGGAGGAATGAACAATTAGCAAAATTAATTTGGAGATCTGCTTGATTAAAGTCATTAATGGTCATGCGTAAAACATTTGTATTTCCATAGATATGTTTGATTTTTACATATTTTGGACTTAGAGCAGTAACTCAGATTTAGGATTTCCAAGTGCCAATACCAGTAGTCAAAGTACTAGGTCTTTCACAGGCTACCAGTGTCAGCATTTCTCCATGACAATGGAAGTGTGAACAGAATCCAGATTTACCAATTGGCTACCTATTTTTTTCCTTCCATGGACAATAGACAAGAACAAAGCATAAATGTTTACCATTGACTTTAATAGCAATGTATATCAATAAGCCTTGGAAAAAAATTATTTCATACGTATTTCTTTGAGTTAAAGATTACATTAGCTATGATGTCTTTACACTTATATTGATATTTGGTTTCTTTAAAATGATTGTTTTCAAAGTACAATACTGTCAATATATTTAATAATTTGCTTGAGAAAGAACATTTACATGAGTGCATTTATCTTCCCACATAACTGTCAATAATGCATTGTTCCAGAAATCTATTTTTATGTAGATGTAATTTTCATGTAAAAATTAACCTTTCTTATAACTCTAGTGTGAGACGAAAACCATGCTTGTTCATCTGATTTCTGCTTTCTCCTCATACAATCATGAGATGGGTTTTTTTTTTTTTTGAGTCAAATATGATTAAGCTGAGTCATTTTTTTTCCTTTAAAAAACTGTGAGGATAGATTAGCTTACTTAGATTAATTCCCTAAAAATTTGTGTCTTTAGCACATATCTCCTAGTTGTGATTTTTACAAAGCAAAGACTTAGGGACTGTTTACTGGTGGTTTTCTCTCATGAGAACAGGAGGAAATGCAGAGAAGACCAAAACAAAACTTGAACTGGAAGAAGCAAAAATGTATGTTCTGATCCCCCTTGGTTACCAAATACCTGATAGTACAGTTTTAGGTAAATCTCAAAACAAAGTTGTTCTATAAATGACTTTTATGGATACATCTCTTTTGGGTTTGGAATTAATGAAACTGAACGGAAACTACTGACCTCACAGGACCAGCCACAAGGACACACTCTGGAAGATCAAGGATTGCGTTGAGATCTTCCTGGAGGCCCACATTTGCATGCTGTGGCACCTCTGTCACCACAGACAGCTGCCTTTGCAGAGCATGGGAGGACTGGTAGAATCAGTGGGTGCCCCGAGCATCATCTGACTGCCCCTTGGCCATATGTTTAAATGGTACTGGGGTTAACGTTGGTCAGGGTTAGGTTTTTGTGGCCATTTTAAAACCAAGACTCTTGGCAAGAGAAAAATTGTACTTTAAGACTCTTTGAGCATCCTCTCATTTTAACACATGTCAATTAGAATAATTTTTTGGTAACTGTGAGTTTTATGGTCGATTTTGGTTTTAATTAAGGCTTCAGAGTGACTCGCATAGAGTTGTAGCTGCAACAGGTGGTATGTTTTGTGTTGTATGATGTTCATAAAAGTCTTATGTCCCTGTGTTTAGAAATCACGACCATGTTGTAGTTATTTTTCTAGAAATATAAGATGTAAGTGTAAAAATAAGCTGCTTCTCTTTATCTCCATGATTCACTTCTCCAGAAAAGACTTGCCGACCATATGCAGTATCTCTTGGCTCTTAATGCATTTTTTTTTTCTGTCCTAACTGTCAACTTAGTATAAAAATAATTGGTTCCAATTGTTTTCTTGTAGTATAGCTTTCCCTCCAGAATGGAAGGTCTGGCATTGCCTCCCAAACATCTCCCAGGGGTTGGTTGATACTCCTGATATGAATGATGCTATTTATTTCACCCTACTGGTAGATTAGTCATAAAAACTCTTGCCAAACCAAATTTGGGACAAAGCTTCAAATTAAAAATATATAGTCCCTCCCAAGTTCCAACATTGTTTACACACTGGCTCTTCCTTCTTTTACCCACCCTAAAGTACTCTGGTCAGGAAAACTGTCTGGGAAGATGAAATTTCCTCATGGCTAGTGGGAGAACCTCTTTCCTCCATCATCTCCTAACCATTCACCACTGACTTTTTCTCTCCTCTCGTTCATTGCTCTTAGGTCAGGTAGCTTTCAGATCACACATACCCCTTCATCCCTTGCCTTGGTCCCCTCTCTTAATGCCTCCAGAATACCACTCTAGTTTTTCCTGTTTTACATTTTTGATACAAACAGTGACCCACCTCATGAGCATTCAGGGTGGTACTAGTGACTAAAGATATGTCTGTTATCAAAGGAGCCAAAAGCTCTACATTTTTAAGTGAGCTTATATGCAATAAAAAACCAGAACCAGAAAGCTCTCCAGCCCTTGAAAATGCTCTGAAGTCTCCTTCAGAATACCCACGAATGTCTCCACCCTCATGAAAGATAAATAATAGTTGTCATTTGTCCATATTTAAATAAGTTAAAATATTTCTTTTTAATTGTATATTATGCCAGTGATAATTCATCGTGTTGATTTTCTTGTATTTTTGTTGCACATATGCAGAATTTTATTCCACTGTGGGTCCAGTAGACTTTTGTGGGCTAACTTTGATATTTAATTATCATTTATACTGTAGCTTATTTGAAGGAACACGCATTCTGAATTCTAAGCAACTGACTTAAAAGACAGCTTTGCAAATTCAGCCCTTCCTTTAAAGCTTAGAAACAATCTTTGTGTGTATTCATTCACTTGAGAAATATTTATTGGATGTCTGCTATCTTCTAGAAATATTTATTAAATGTCTGCCTGCTTAGGGCAGGAAATATACTAGTGAACAAAATAGACAAGGTTCTGGTTTTCTAGACCAGATAGTTGGGAAGGAGTGACACAAAACAAGTCAATAAATAAATGGAGAAGATAATCTCAGGTAGTGATAAGTGCTGTGAAGCCATACTGCAGGTGAAGTGCTTGAGAGTTTCCTGGAGGGGAAGGATGCTACCTGAAAACATTTGCTCAGAGATGGTATCCTGGAGACAGTGCCTCTCAGAGACCCGGATGGTGAGCAGGAACCCACCACGCAGAGATGCTGGGGAAAGAGCGTTCCAGGCAAAGGGAACCGCATGTGGAAAAGCCTTTGGGGGACCAAGAGCAGTGTGTTCGGGCAGCAGGGAGTAGTCCAGTGCGGTTGCAGGTCAGCCTTCCCAGGTGTGGCAAAGAGTTTGTGTTTTATTCTAAAAACAGTGTGGAGCAAATGGAGAACGGAAAGCAGCGGTGTGATTGTTGTACCTTTGAAAAGAATCCACTGGCTGTTTTAGGAAGGCTGGATAATACTAGGGCATGAGCTGACACAGAAAGACCACGTAGAAGACCACTAAAGTAATTCAGGGGAGGGGCTCCTTGGTGGCTCAGTCGGTTAAGCATCTGCCTTCGGCTCAGGTCATGATCTCGAGGTCCTGGGATCGAGTCCTACATCAGGCTCCCTGCTCAGCGGGGAGTCTCCTTCTCTCTATCCCTCTCCTGCTCCCCTTGCTTGTGCTCTGTCTCTCTCTCTCTGTCTTTCTTTGTGTCGAATAAATAAATAAATATATCTTCATAAATAAATAAATAAAGTAGTCCAGGGGAGAAATGACACTGATTTGGACTGGGCTGTGGCCATAAACAAAGAAGAGATATGTGGAAAGAGTCAAGAGTTATGGAAAGTCCCTATCATAGTGGGAAAAGCTTTTTGAAATTCTACAAATATAGGAAAATACAAAGAAGAAAATAATAATTCTCCATAGCTCACACCACCCAAAGTAACATCTGCTAATATCTTGGCATTTTTAAGGAAAATAATCACTGTATTGTTTTTGATATTTCGATATGTGGCCATAACTAGGCAGTGCACACAAAGCAAATACTAAACTCTTCAGATTACCCTAAACCCCACCACCCAGAAATAACCATTTATAACATTAGACTGAAATCATTGCAAGCATCCTTCTATGCATATATGCAAAGGGAATGATAAATGGATGCATGAATAGAAAGAAATACTTTTATAACAATGGCAATGATGGAATCATACTGGAAATGCTCTTTTAAAATAAAAAGCATTAAAATTTAATTTCTTTATATTTAACAGCAGAAAAAAATGGAGGTAAGAAGAAGTAAATAATTCTTAAACTTTAAGCAGAGGTCTCTTTACTACAAGAATTATTTCCTAAAAGTTCTCCCCTTATGCTTAAGACAAATGGTTATGGAAAATGCTAAGTGGTTTGAGCGGGAGTGAACTGAGATTTTGTGGGACTTGAGAATTGAGAATTTGGGACTCCTTTTTAAGAAAATGGAGTATAGGGCACCTGGGTGGCTCAGTTGGTTAAGCGACTGCCTTTGGCTCAGGTCATGATCCTGGAGTCCCGGGATCGAGTCCCACATCGGGCTCCCTGCTCAGCAGGGAGTCTGCTTCTCCCTCTGACCCTCTTCCCTCTCGTGCTATCTCTCATTCTCTCTCTCAAATAAATAAATAAAATCTTTAAAAAAAAAAGAAAATGGAGTATAATTCAATGGAATATTACACAGCCATAGGAGGGATGAAATCTTGTCATTTGCAACAACATGGATAGATCTAGAACGTATTATGCTAAGTAAAGTAAATCAGACTGAGAAAGATATTTCATTCATGTGGAATCTGAAAAACAAAACAAACAAATAAACAAAAAGCAGAATCAGACCTATAAATACAGAGAACAAACTGAGGATTACCAGAGGGAAGGGGGTTGGGAGATGGGCAAAATGGGTGGGGGTGGGGGAGATATAGGCTTCCAGTTATGGAATGAGTAGGTCCCGGGAATAAAGGCACAACACAGGGAATAGAGTGAATGATACTATAACAGCATTGTATGGTGACAGATGGTAGCTGCGCTTGTGGTGAGCCCAGCATAAGGTATAGAGAAGTTCATTCACTATGTTGTATCCTGAAACTAACGTGACATTGTGTGTCAACTATACTCAAAAATAGAAAACTAAAAAACAAACAGAACAAAGTCACTGGTAGTGCTAATACACTTTGGTTTGTTACCAAAGTCATGATTTTAGGAGTTACTAAACTTAAATAAATTTAAAAAATAAAAATTTTAGGGCACCTGGGTGGCTCAGTTGGTTAAGCGACTGCCTTTGGCTCAGGTCATGATCCTGGAGTCCCGGGATCGAGTCCCACATCGGGCTCCCTGCTCAGCGGGGAGTCTGCTTCTCCCTCTGACCCTCTTCCCTCTCGTGCTCTCTATCTCATTCTCTCTCTCTCAAATAATAAATAAAATCTTTAAAAAAATAAATAAATAATAAAAATTTTAAAAAGGAAATAAAGTGTATTTTACAAATTGTACAAAAGCTTTATGAAAGCTTTGCTGTGGAAACCACCCCCCCCCCCCATACACATACCCTGTAGCCTCGGAAAAAGCAAATCACCCAGGTAGGTGAAGGGTCTTGGAACTTAAGCCTCGGTAGCTTTACTGCAAACCCAACCTCACACTTGGAATCATTATGTTTTTTAAACTACATATTCCGATTTTAAATATGTTAAATTGATTCTGCATATTGATATTCAGTGTCTTGTATATTGAGTATAACATTCTTGTTTTATGCTTTCTCTCCCTTATAATTTTGGTTTACTAGCATTCACAGCTGCAGTACAGTCTGAGACCACCCTTTGTAGATGCTTTGCTTTTCCTGCCTGGACCCCTAAAAATTCTTTCTTTCTCTTCACAGCTCAGTAGCACAGCTAGGATATATCCAGGTGTTGAATGTTCTGTTTGAGTCAAAATTACAGTGTGCTCTTTAAATTTGCTGATCTTTGTCCTATCTTTGAATATACTTGCTGTTCTATTTGTATTGTTACCTACTTCAGGGACATCAATTATCCTTGTTTTGGATCATCTTTGTCTCTCTTCCACATTTATTATTTCTTTATAATGTAATCTTTTTTTATTTTCATCTGCATTCACAGTGAGTATGAAATTCCCTTCTTCTGTGTCAGTAATTCCATTTTCAGAAGTGTCTCCTCTGTTTCCTGATGTTTCTCATCTATTGATTCATTCTGAAATGATGCTCTTTGTTCCCTGTTTGTTTCCTTCAGTCCACAGTCTCTTTTCATCCCATTCAGTTGTTTCACCCTTCTGTCAGTAAGCTTCAATTTTTACTGAAACTGTTCTTCTGGAGTAGAAAGTTTATGTGAGGATTTCCTTCTTTTTCTTTAAATAACGTTTTTCTAGATTTAGTTCCTTAAGCTGTGACCCTTACATTTTATTTTCTTCCATTCCTCGCTCCCTCCCTCCTTCTTTTCATCCTCTCTTCAGCTCCTCTTTCCTCCTTCCATGCATATTGACCATGCTGTTTTTCTTCATCTTGCTGGTGTTTGGGGAACTCTGCCCAGACATGGTGTAAGTAACTTCTTAAATCACTTCCCAGCTCTCTTGGGACCAGTTTGCTTCCTTCTTTCCTTCTTCCTTCCTTTTTTGCTGCCTGGGTCTCTTCACTTTTCTGAAGTCTGAAGAGATTGCAGCGTGGGGTAGAAATTGTAGAGAGAGGTAGCTCAAGCCATATGCAATCTTGGTTATAGATTTCCTGGGCTGTGCTTTCTCATATTTTGCTGAATGTCCCCATTATCAGTCTTTTCACCAAACTGGGAGAGAAAGGGTAGGAAATACCAAGGATGCCCTTTTTTGGGGGGGGTTTCTCAACTAAAGGGTTCCAGTTGAGCTAGTAGCTACCCTGGAGATAACCTGCAGTGTGGTGGGTTTCCTCCTTACTGTGGGCAGCCCTGGAGTCTTCAGTTCCATGGAGTCAGCCCTTTGCTCCCATTCTCCCATTTCACACGTTTCCATTAGTAGAGAGAAGAAACAGAAAAGGGTATTCACTGACTGCTTTTCTCTAAATTTAGGATTACTAGTGAGAACTTTCAGAATTTTGTTGACTCACCTCCCTGGGTAGTGAGAACAGGATTAAAAGCCAAGCAACACTGTGCCTTTTTTTTTTTTTTTTTTTTTTTAAATCCTGCTCCAGAATCTTCTGTTTCTTTCCTTGGCCACCGGTTTTGAAATTTGTTGATCTGTACATGCCTCTCCTTGATTGGCTACTGTTGGGTTTTTTTGTTTTGTTTTGTTTTCCTAATGTTCACCGTTTTCTTCACATTTTGTTAGGTATTTATTTAGGAAGCGAAGTTCTGTGAGGCAATTTAAATTTTCCATCTTAAATCAGACTCTGGGTTATATTTTGGAGATAGAACCTAAATGTCTTACTGATGATTTAATTTGAAAGATGAAGGAAGGAAAGGAGCTATGAATGAGTCCTAAATTTCTGGTCTTAGCAACTGGGTAGGTGAGGAGCAGATTGGGCTAGCGTAGGGGAAGGAATCAAGAATTCTGTTGTAAGATTTTTAAGTTTGAGAAACTTGACATCCGGGTGGAAATGTCGAGCAGGTTGTTGGATCTACTGGTCTGAAACTCAGGGGAGAGATGCTCAGCATATAGGTGGTACCTAGATCAACTAGAGAGAGAGAATATAAACATGGGGGATCATATGATGAATATGCACTAATCCAGATGTGTTCATGTATGAACTCTTTAGGCTCAGTGGGAACTGTTCCTAACATAACAAATGTCTGAAATCTTTCAGTATAAACCTATCAGGTTAATGATTGGTATGACTTAGTGAGAAATGTAGATCTGAGAACATTTTAAAGATGGGAGATTTTATACTTCCGGATCTACACAGTAACTAGTAACTGAAGTGTTGCCTTTCAGAGGTCATTGAAACTTGCTGCTTTTAGCTATTATAACTTCAATTATATATAATTGAAAGTGATAAAGATTTGATTTTAAATAAAAGGCTATAAGCTATTAGTTATAAGGCTCAATTTTTTTCTGTTTTCAGAGTGACTCTATATATACATTTTTACTTAATCGGTTTTATAATTAAAATACAGCTTTTGCTCTTAGAAGATGTATATTATAAAGAATTGCTGTATTTTGAGGTAACATGCTTAGTGAAAAGAACACTATTCCAGAAATTAGGAAACAGATTCCAGATCTAACTCTTGCAGTAATAATTACAATAAAAAAAAAACAGTATCAAACACACATAATCCTTTCATGTGACATGCACTGTTCTAAGCACTTTGCATATATTTACTTTTTTAAGAAGTTGTAGTCACACAGCTTCCAGCTACTCAAATCTCTCCGGACTTCAGGCTCCTCATTTATAAAGCCAATCTTCCCTCTAGCTCTAAAATTCAGCATAATGTATCTTAAATTGTACAGTTTATATCATGAAACATAAAAATGTTTTAATCTTATTAACCAAAGCAAATGGAAATAGACTCTTTTTATAGGCAGGGGAAGATGAACCGTTATATAAAAAAGGTTAACCAGTATAAGGAGTAAATTATGGAGATTTTGGTTGACTAAGACCCCATCACCACAAACATCTTCCCTTGTGTGTTTGCTCATGCTGTTTCAGATCTTTCCCTTTGTTCCAGGTCATGTCTGCCCCTCTCTCCTTGCAGCCTGTCAATTAGAAATAATCCAGCCTTTCTCTGAACTCCTAGTTTTTTGTGCCTTGTTTTCGGGTATTTGCATACATATGTCATATTCCCTATGAGCATCTCAGCTATTTGAGGGCAGGGACAATAATCTTTATGATATCTCTTCATCACTTTTTAAATTCACTTGTCTGTCTATGGACAGAGTACATAGAGCGAACAAAATTCAGGCTTATTCTCTATAAAGTGAAATAATTTTATTCAAACTAAAAGCATAATATGTTATGATAGATGTTGATCTGGGAATCAGGACATGAATCCCAGCTCTGTTGTTGACCAGCTTCTGTGGCCTTCAGATGGGTCACTCTCTTAGCTTCGGTTCCCATCAGTCAAATGGCAATACTGGTATGTCTGTTCCCTGTGTTACAGAGCCATGAGCATTGAATAAGATGATATATGTGAAGTACATGTGGAAAAGAAAAGCACTGGAACCTGATAAAACAGTTCCATGCTTCTCAAGCAAGACACGGGGCACATAACCAGTTATCTTCAACCAATTCTCTGAAACATTAGGGTTTGTGAACTGCTGCCTTCCCCCAAAAACCGACACCCCAAACTCAGATTGTTTTCTGCTTTCCTATTGATTTTGAGTAAATATGATTTATTTAGCACACTTAATGCAGATTACTTCTCAAATCAAAGATGAGTTTCCTAGTAATGTGAGAATGAGTAAAATCCAATGAAAACAGTGTAGTGGATTTCACTACCAAGTACTTAATTTATAACTTCATTCTGTTTTTAATTATGCTTCTTTATATTCCATGTAATCATTTGAAGAGGTTTTTCATTGTGTCTCTGTCTGCACAAGTATAAATGAAAGCATAACATATTCTGTCAACACAGGAGTGCAGTGTAAGCAATGGATTTGAAGTACTGTGAAGACCTTGGCAGTCACCACCATGTCTGCCCACAGAACATTCTCTGCTTGTTGCAGAGCCGCTGGCACACATTTTCTTCTCTCTCCCATGACCACCAGCATGCAGGCCATGGCCAGCCACGTGCATTGCACACCAGAGGGAACAGCTTTCACTCTGGGCCTTGAAGACTGGCCCTGTACTGTATTTTAGAGACCTAAGAAGTCAGATGATATAATTGTCACAATCATCCAGTGCTCTTACAGAGAGATTTTGTGTACAGACAGCCCAGGAATACAGGTTTTTAGCCAAATTAAAACAGAACTTTTATTAGCTGGCAAGCCAGACTCCCCCAAATGATAGAAATTTAATGCATTAAGCTGTTATATGAAATGTAAGAATAATTGGGATCCCTGACAGTGAACTAATAACTCAGAACAGTTTTATTACATTTTAAACAAGTAAGCATCACCCTTTCAATGAATAGAAATCTGTACATAGAGCTTGTTGGAAATCCTGTATCTGTGAAACAGTACAAATAAAAAATTAGTGATGTATGGTGATTCTTAAAAAAAAAAAAAAACGAAAACTGTGCAGGGCGTTGTTGTTCATGACCAGTTCAAATAATAGATCTAAATATTGACTATTTTCATTACTGCATGGTATTTCAAAACGTAAGCCATGAATGTCTCTAATAGTTAGCAGTGGTACCTTAAGATATACTTTGACCTTCTCAACATCTTTATGTGGAGTCTTCTGAACATCCTTTCTACCTAAAAAATGAGGATTTTGTTTTGTTTTGTTTTTTTGCAGGATGGCAGTTACTTGCTCAGTTGCTAGGTAACAAGGCAGATCTCTATAGATTTATCGGAACACGCAGCACATGATTTTTTAGTGACAATTATTTATATCTGATATATTAAAGTATGCTGTATTGATAATGATTAGATAAACTGTTGATTTAGCTCCTGTGCGTTTGCAAGAAAGTGTGCAATAATTTGCAAAGCTAGTTTTGTTCTAACCTTTTTTTAAAAGTGCTTATTAATATTCACTCCTAAGAATGATCAGTTTTCTTGCAAAACAGCAATAGCTAGATTGTTGATTTGATAATCCTTCCAACTGGCTGATCACAATCAAAGGCATTACCACACCTTTCTGACTAATTACACTGCACATCATCTGGGAAGGGGTGTTTTGTTCTTAAAGGCTGTCCGTTCAAAGGTTATAAAGTTTGAATTTTGAGAAAATTGTTATTATATTTTTATTTATTTAATATATTTATTATATATTTTTAATAATATATTGCTTTATATTGCTTGTCATTCCTCATACTATAATCATTCAGGAGATCTAGCTCTATCTACACTGAGAGGTAGCAGTTGATTTAGAAGGTATTATCATTTTAAAAAATTAACATTTATTGTTTTATTTTTTTGTCTTGTGGCACGGAACTGAGAAACCACAGCAGCATATCATCAATGTTACATAATCAACAACGGTGTCTTGTTAGAGATCTTTCAACAAAAGTTACCATTAAAGAAAAGATCTGCAACTTAGAATTATAACCCATGAATTTCCATAGTAAGGAAGGGAAAAAATAATCCCTTTATGGGATTATTTATGGATTTTGCCCATAATAATTGCCTTTCATCGAATGGATTCATTTGCTCAAATACTTTTTCATATATGCCAGGAACCATGAGAAGTAGATGTTTATTCCAAATTCATTTCCTCCTGTCATTTGTATTGGTAAATTTAAATCATTATTAGATAGAATGCATGCATTGAATTAATAGCTATTTGTCACAGTCTTTTTCAAATAAAGTCAAAATGCTCTTTTATACTGTAGAGGGAAAAAAGTATCTGTTGAACTTTGCACTTTTGTGATAGAATGGCTGTAATTAGTCCATCAACCATGGGATAATTAGAAATTACGGTGCAGTTTCCTTTATAGCATAAGAAATGTCACAACAGGTAATGCTGGTATTCAAGTTAGTCTTAAAATATTTAGTTTATGTATTCAGCCGTAAAAAGAATGAAATCTTGCCATTTGCAACAACATGGATGGAGCTAGACAGTAGCAAAATAAGTCAGTCAGAGAAAGACAGATATCATATGAACTCACTCATACGTGGAATTTAGGAAACAAAACAAACAAGCAAAGGGGAAAAAGAGAGAGAGAGAGAGAGAGACAAACCAAAAAACAGACTCTTAACTGTAGAGAACACACTGATGGTTACCAGAGGGGGAGGTAGGTGAGGGAAATAGGTGATGGGGATTAAAGAGTGCACTTACCACGATGAAAAAAATAATAATAATAAAATTTAGTTTATAGGACAGTAACATAAGAAAAATCTTGGAGAATATTTGTTCAGAAATTATTTTTTGATGACAGCAGAAAGAATGCATTCTCCTGTAGAATCAGAAAACACAGAGACAAAAATGCGTTATTACCTGTATGTTGTGTGAACTGAAGATAACCTGTCTTTACAAGTTAGCATTCCAGGAAGCTAGTTTATATACAATAGTTTAATATGGAAAATTGCACTTTACTAATACCTACTAATTAAATGCCTGCATTCAGCAAAATTCGGCCCTCATTACCTAGAAAGCTATAAAAGCCAAGTGGAATGATTGATTACTCTGAATTTCTGTAGTCTTGAGTAAACCACAGGCAAGATATATATTTTAATGACTATGGGCTGAAGGCCTAAGCAATTTACAAGGCACTTTAACAATAATTTATTTGACTCTTTGCACTACACTGTTCAGTTATCACTGTGGCATTTAAATACCAAAAGTAAAATGGAAATCAGCCCTCTGGTTTCTTCTCCACTTTCCATATTCACAGTTGACATACAGGTTTGCCTAGTTTTTAGAAAACATGCTGTTATATAAATAATCATTTATTATAAAAATTAATCATTTCTGTCAGGGAGTCAAAGCAGATGTCTGTTTGCCATATAACAATATTTCCCTCCGGGGCACCTTGGTGGCTCAGTTGGTTAAGCGTCTGCCTTAGGCTCAGGTCATGATCCCAGGGTCCTGGGATCAAGCCCCGCATCGGACTCCCTGCTTCTTCCTCTGACCCTCCCCCTCCATGCTGTCTCTCTCTCATTCTCTCTCAAATAAATAAATAAGATCTTAAAAACAAAAAAACCCACAATATTTCTCTCCTTAAAAAGGGATTTACTGGAAGATTTCAATAATTTCTTTCTCTCTCTCTGTAATTAATGGGGGGGAAAAACTGTATTTATACAGAAATTTTTAGGAACCTATCCATCCTGTGAAGCTAGGTATACTTGTGAATTCCAGTTAGGGTTGATTTACTTTATATTTCTTATTTCCAGTTGGTATATTGCTGTGGAAACGCAGCTCCATGTGACTGTTCCCTCGCTTTGTGTCTTATTTTAAATGCTTATTATTTAAGTGGACTTTCATCATCATGGGTGTCTTGTGTGGTTGTTGTTGCTAAATCATTTTAAATGATTCTAATGGAAATCTTTTTTTTTCCCCCTCTTGATACCTGAGCCAGTCTCCTGTAGAGAAACTAGGTAATCTTCAGTATGAACTGTTACTGTCTCACTTTTAGGCTCTAGTTTAAAAAAAAGTCTCTATGGCCATAGAAAATAAAATTTACAGATTTGTCAGAAGGCCAGCATCCCAGGATGTGAAGGCTACATTCTGCAACGCAATGGAGATGGGTTTTTTTTTGTATTGTTAACATGTATTTTATACTTTTAATCATTATTTATCATACTGTGCACAAAAGGAAAAAGCCAAAGAATCTCAGCATTCAACTCCCTTTTTGTTTATCCAGGCATTGTGGAAATCTTGGCTGAGGGTGAGAAGAGTATTGAATAATCATTTCAAAAGCAAATGTCATTTCTGATGGAAAACAAATGATCCTCTGTGTGTGTGTGTGTGTGTGTGTGTGTGTGTGTGTGTGTGTGTGTGAATATGAAGATCCCAAGAAAATTTATTTGTCCAGTATTCAGCGTGCCTGAAAGCCTAAATATATTTATCCATATTATGCAGAATAAAAATTCTTTTTTTAAGTATTTAAAGATTATTTTATGGCACTTTTTCTCATAAGACCTGCAGACACTGTTTAAAGAATTTCCACCTATGGTTTGTCAAAGGCCACAAAAACATAGGAAGGATAGGAATTGAAACTGGGGCCATGGTCGGGAGAGAAAAGAAGCGGGAGAAATACAGAAAGTAAAATCAGGAAGAGCAAAAAGGTCACATTTGTATAACATGTCAACAGAATTCCTGGTGCATTTCTCCAGAAGAGTAGGGAGGAGAGAGGGATTGCTTGCCAGACCTCTAGTTGCATCTTAACTCTACCACCCATGAGCTTGGAGTGCTTTGGGGAAAATCACCGATCTGAACTTTCCGAGCCTTGTTTTCCTCATCTGTAAAACAGTGATGATGTCCACCCTGCACAGGTTTTCTGAGGACTACACTTAGACAGGGAGACACAGAGCCCCTCTGATGCACACTAGGAGCTGAATCAACACTAGCTCCTCTTTTTTTTTTTTTTTTGAGGTTTCATCTACTCATTACAGACATTTTTCTTTCATCCTCAGCCCCCAGATATCAATACATCACCAAAGTTAGGACCACGAACAATGCTTTCAAACCAACAGATCTGAAAATTATAGCCAGGGCGGGAACTTAGAGCCCAAAGCAAAGCTGGAGTGGCTGACTTTAGCCTCCGCCCAGTGCTTGGGAGTGTCTCACAGACAAGATGTGCGCTATCATGCCTCATTAATGAGATCTTTGATAGTCTCTGCTTTTCTTTCAGTTTTTTTTTAAAGATTTTTATTTATTTGAGAGAGAGAGAATGCGAGATAGAGAGCACGAGAGGGAAGAGGGTCAGAGGGAGAAGCAGACTCCCCGCTGAGCGGGGAGCCCGATGCGGGACTCGATCCCAGGACTCCAGGATCATGACCTGAGCCGAAGGCAGTTGCCCAACCAACTGAGCCACCCAGGTGCCCTCTTTCAGTTTTTTTAAAAACATTTATTTATTTGAGAGAGAAGGAGAGAGAGGGAGCATGAAGAGGAGGGGCAGAGGGAGAAGCAGACCGATGCAGGACTTGATCCCAGGATCTCAGGACCACCACCTGAGCCAAAGGCAGAAGTTTCACCGCTTCATCGACTGAGCCACCCAGGCGCCCCTAGTCTCTGCCTTTGAAGAAACATAAAAATCAAGGCATGAAAATTTTTGTTGTTGTTCTAAAACTACCTAGATTTTGAAAGTCCCCTTGTATCAAAGAGGGTATAAAACAACTTGCTTCCAGATTTATTGGCTAAGCCATCATCTGTCAAGGGGGTGCTCTGGCTAACAGCAGAGGTGAATGAGCAATGAAAAATATTCATATCAATTATGTCATCTTCATGCCTCCAGTCTGTTTAGTTGATTTTGTTTCACCAAAATGATTACGGTAATTGTTTCAATAAAAGCATCAGAAACGTTTGCCTCCAGCTTTTCCCCCTCTCTGCCTGCTCTCCAGTCATTGGGTCTTCTTCCCCACATATTGATCCTGTATCTGAGATGTGCCTCAGTCCATAGTAGGCATTAGTTCTAACAACAAACAACACAGGGTCCCTGCCCTCAAGGAGCTTCTTCACCGCTGGGGGTTGAACAGATAAGTAGGTAGGCAGTTATAATAGACTTTGTTATCAACACAACCCTCTGTTGGCCTTTCCACAGGTTAGGCAGTGGGGCTTTGGAAGTGTCCACAAGTAGGGCAAGATATAGAGCTACCCAAACTGGGATTTTTATTTCTTAACTTTTATAGAATACTTTTTCCCTCTTTTTATGCAAGTAATACATTGTCGTTACAGAAAAAAATGAGAAAATACAGAGAAGCAAAAAAAATAATTTGCTATCCCTCTACCAGAGAACATTTTAATAGCATGTATCTTCCCAGATTTTTATATATATAATTCTGATTAAAACATTACAATATATTGTATATACTCAAGCCATTTTGATGTATAAGATAAAGATTGGGTGACAGATTTGGTTCTCCCAGTAGGCTATATGTAAACTGCTTAAAGACAGGTGCTGAGTCTCGGCACCCTTCATGTTCTATATTTATGGCCAGTAAATATGTGTGGGATATGTCATGTTGGGGATCGAGGGATGGGTTTGTAAATAAATAGCTAGATTGCTTTATTTCTCACTTAGAATTTTAAGATTAAAAAATGTCACATTAGCAGGTGTGATATTCATTGGATTCTTCTTGATAACAGTAAGGGTAATTTGACAATTCTTAAAGGATGCCTTCCTGCTCTTAGCTTGAATCCTTTGGGATGTTTCCATATTTTAAACAAGGAAACAAGACCAAAACCACCCCCCCAAAACAAAACACAACAATAATAATAATAATAATAATAAAGATGTAACATTAAAAAAGATAACTTTTTTTGTTTGTGGCCTTATTAATTCCCTCAAGCTTGCCACGTGTAAATCATTGAAGAAAGAGGAAGAAAGCAAATTTGGACTTCCTTGGTCACTAGTTTTCACTTACTAAATATTCCATCTGTTGGTGCTACCTGAGTGAAAGGACAGGAAGTATTTCCTCAAGTTGCTTAAAAATAAGCTTTCATTAATGTTGCTTTCCTGTTATTTCTATTCATGGAAAGTCAACCTGATAATGTTGACAGCAGTATGTTTGGAGAGATTGCCTGTCTCGTGAGGAGTTTGGGATATTAAAAATCAAGATGACACCTCAGCTCCTTCTTGGTCAGAATTCTAGGTAATCTGCCCCATCTGAGACATTTCTTTCCATTATCTCTCTAGTCACAGGAGGGATTCATTAAGCTATAGGTAGACCACAACTCAGTATCCTTGTAGTTGCCTATTACTTAACTACATAATGTTTTTATGAGTCACTCAGACCCAAATTGGCCCCACTAGATTGGCTGTGTTCTTATTCTGGTTAATTGCATGTCATCTAATTGCATAATTTATGCTATATATGCACTTGGCCACGGGTCACTATGCATGATTTGCTATATATGCATAGTGACCTGAAGGCCAAATGCCTTTCTTTATTGTATACTAAAGTCACAGTGAAAATAGGACTTACATACCTGTTGTAAAATACCACTTCTAAAAGGCTGTCTTTGGCTCTTCACAATGCTTTGATGCATTTTTAAAGAAAGCAATCTAAAAATGTCATGTGATTTCTACATGTACCCTAAAGCCTTTAAATAATTATTTTCTGTGATTGCTCTTGTCTTCAATTTAATGAACTAAAAAAATTGGTATTCCCATAGTTTCTGGTTGTGAAGGTCTTTCTGCACATTCTTGATCATTTTAGTTCATTCTAATGATGTTCTCTATTGTCAAGTGAAACAAAAAAGATTAACCACCTTAGCTTTTCAGGCTTTTTTTTTTTTTAAGATTTTATTTATTTATGAGAGAGAGAGAACATGAGCACGGGGAGAGGGAGAAGCAAACTCCCTGCTGAGCACAGAGCCCTATGCCGAGCTCTATCCCAGGACCCTGAGATCATGACCTGAGCCAAAGGCAGATGCTTAACCGACTGAGCCACCCAGGTACCCCTTCCCAGGCTTTAGGTAAGTGTTCTCTTCCACGTGAATTCAACAGAGTCAATTCATCATGTAATCTATTCAGTTCTGGGATGGGCATTATGCTAGAATCCCAGAATACAAAGATGTGTGAGGCCTGCCATGTGGGGAAGGAAGAAGCATATCAATAGACAATCTGTTCAGTTACACGGTAGGTGACAGGTGCCTTGGAGGCACTAAGGAGGCATACTCAGCTCTACCTAGAGCGGGTCGTGGAGGACTTCTCAGAGGCAGTGACAATTGAGTTGAGACGTTAAGAATGGTGAGGAGCTCACCAAGAAAATCTGAGTGGCAGAGTCGGTTGAGCATCCAACTCTTGGTTTTGGCTCAGGCCCTGATCTCAGGGTTGTGAGATCAAGCCCTGTGTCTGGCTCCGTGCTCAGCGTGGAGTCGGCTTGAGACTGTCTCCCTCACTTTTACCTCTCTCCCCCATTCTCCCTCCCTCCCCCCCCTCAAATAAGTAAATCTTAAAAAAAAAAAAAAAAAAAAGCCGAGAAGAGAAGGAGAGGAAAGGGCACATTCAGTAGAGAAAAGGGCACGTGCAGAGGTCAGAGAGACATGCACCAGGTGGCCCCTGGTGGGAACCGCTAGTAATGCAGTATGGGTGGGGGTCAGGAGGAGAAGGAGACCCAGGGGGGCTGTTAGACTTCAGTCTTCTAGCGGAGAGAAGCCACCGAAGGGATCTTGAGCAGAGGTGTGGTGTGATTATGTTTGTAGTTGGGGGAGGTCGGGTGGTGCCATGTGCATTCCTCATCCCCTGCCCTGTTGTTTATATTTAAAGACCATCCCCTCCTTCAGTTTTCATTGTCATTCCCGCAGGTCATGATCCAAACTATCACATTTTCTAGGCCAGTGAGCTGAGGAAGGCTGAGTTTAAAGGCCATAGGCCAACAGGTGGCCTACCCCGGTTACCTCCTGGCTTGTTACAGCCAGGTTGAGGTGGCGTCCTAACTGTCGTCCTTCTGTGGGCCACTTCTTCCTCCTACACACGGCTCACAAAACCAGTGAGCTGCTGATCACAAGCCTAGACTTGCCGTGACAATGGATGCAGTCCCTGAGTATGTGGATAGTCTGGGTCCCTTCAGTGAGACACCTGACGGCCCGCTGTGTGCCCCGGCTAGCATCACAGGGGAGTGAGACATGCCTGCCACCATTTGCAGACACGTAAACAATGCTGATCGAGTACAGTGAATGTCACAGGAGAGAAACGAAAGGAACAGAAAGGAGGGGAGAGAGACCAGGAAGCCCTCCTGAAGGAGATGGCCTCTGTACCTTCCAAAGGAGGAAGCAAAGAAGGGCAGAAAGGGATGTCCAAGTGCAAGGCAGACAGACAGACAAGCTGTTAAGAGCTGGAAGTGCTTCAGGCCGGAGGGTGGAGAAGGAAGAGAGAGCTGATAAGGAACCAGGGAGATCACAGGGGCCCTGAGCCTCCTCCAGGGTCTGCATGCCATGCCACCAGAGGGTTTGGAACAGAGAGAGTTAACACTGCCAGCTTCTCAGAAAGACTGTCATGAGAGCAGAGAAAGTGTGTTGGCGAGTTGGTCAAGATGGAGATGTAGAAGCTGCCTCTGTTTCCCTCTGTTCCTGAGCTCTGACAGGGATGCTGGCAGGGAATGAGGAGCCCTGTAGCAGAGTTAGCATCTGTGGATCCGAGAGACACAGACGGGTCTGAAAGAGAGGCAAGGAGGCAAAATCGCAGGAGGTTAGAGATTCAGTGGATGTAGTGATGTATAAGAGGGCAAAGTCAAGGATGAAGAAAGATGGGCCATCACCCACAGATGACAGTGTTTCAGGGCATGCCACTGTTGTGAAACGGGGTCACACTTTTGGCTGGATTTGAATGCCACACTGCAATCAAGCCTTCAAGTGCCTCTGGTCCTTGGCTCATTTTTATGTCTGATCAAAAAATGAAACTATTTTGGGGGGCACCTGGGTGGCTTAGTCGGTTTAGCATTCAGCTCTTAATTTCAGCTCCGGTCATGATCTCTGGGTTGTGAGATGGAGCCCCAAGGCAGGCTCCAGGCTCAATGAGGGATCTGCTTGAGATTCTTGCTCTTCCTCTCCCTCTGCCCCTCCCCCCCCATGCATGCTCTCCACTCTCTCTCTCTCAAATAAATAAATCTTTAAAAAAAAAATGAAACTCTGAGCCCTGCAAATTGTTTTCACCTCTTTTTTTTCCTCCAAAACCTATGAGGAAGTTTAGACAAGTGGCAATATTCTCATTTTGTAGATACAAATCAGTCGTGCACAAAACACACAGCTAGTGTGGCAGAGTAGGATTGAAATCTTCACCCCATTTCTTGCTTCCAGACTGCGTTGTCTGCTTTGAAGATATGTCATTAGATTATGCAGTCCTAGCAAAATGGAATTCCTTTTTTAGTTTTCAGCAAGCAGCCATTGGGGAGCATCTTCAGACAAACATGAAGTTTTTCTCTGAAGCTTGTGTCTTTTAAATGTTTATCTGCTCACAGTGAGTCTATTTTGGAATAGCTCACATTTATGGAAGGTTCACTGTGTGCTTCACATAGTATTAATTCATTTAACCATTCAATTCTGTGAGGTAGATACTAATATTATCCCCTTGTTAGATGAGTAAACTAAGGCACTGAAATAGTCATTAACTTGTCCAAGGTCACCCAGCCACCCAAGGTCATCCAGCCACAGGCATTTGGGCCAGAGTTTGAACCTAAGCATAATGTCTTCAGCGCTTCTCACTTAGCTTATAGCAAATACATGACAAGTGCACAAGTCTAGGACATGATCATTATTTTTCAGAAACTGCTCAGGAGCATTTACTTAAAGGATTTTTTTTTTAAGATTTTATTTATTTGTTTGACAGAGAGAGACACAGCGAGAGAGGGAACACAAGGAGGGGGAGTGGAGAGGGAGAAGCAGGCTTCCCGCGGAGCAGGGACCCCAACATGGGGCTCGATCCCAGGATCCTGGGATCATGACCTGAGCCAAAGGCAGATGGTTAACGACTGAGCCACCCAGGCATCCCCCCTTTTATTTTTAACTTTGAGAAGAGATTTCTGAAAGCAGCAACACCAAACCTTCACAGTGGCATTCTGGATCCTTCCAGAATCGATCATAGCTGCACTAGAAAAAGTTCATTTATCCAGAAATAGTTGCTGCCGTGCTGGACCTCATTGAGGAACAGATTAAAAGCAAGACAGCCTCTCAGAGAGAAACTGGATGAGTTGTCTCTACCGCAGAATAGTTCATTTAAATTGTTTTAGTAGTTTTATTACTAAATTTGAGGGTTAAAATTCATAATGGCAAAATCCAAAGATGAGTAAAAATAAGCCCTTTGACACCTAAAATAATATTTTGGGGCAATGTACGTAATGTCTCTTCATTATGACATGGTATGTAAGTCATTAAAATCTGTTTTGTATCTGTATGACAGTTCAAATATCCAACAAAGAACTTCTAGGTATTTTTCAGTGTTACTAATTTCTAGATTCTTTCTCCTTTTATGTGTATATTTTTACAAACATTTTTCCAAATATATTTACTTTTTTAAATGTATAAAAATATTTGTTAGCCTTTATTTTTCTCTATGTTCGGATCATTTTAACCAAGTTTCTCACCCCTTTGTCCAATAAATCTCCATGTTTCCTGTCTGCCACTCTGATCTTTCCTTTTTCACACATCATTAAAAAGAATATTCTATCTACCCTAAAAAGCAGGAGCCCTTGTGTCACCTCTTAAACACCTTCCTCCTAATGAGATTGATTGCGATGTATTGTTACCCTTCATTTATTATCTCCTCAGTCCATGTTCAAGCCAAAGTCACTTAGTTTTGTGAAGGAAATTGTGTGAGACGTTCTTCCAAATGCTCTAATAAAATTCAAATATATCACATCTGCCCCATTCCCTTAAACTAGTAATCTTGTAATTCCATCAGAAAAGCAATCAAATTTGGCATGCCTTTTTTTTTTCTTCATAAAGCTCAGCTTCTTATTACTTTTGGGTTTATTTCCTCTAGATGTTAACAGATTTTTTATTACTCTCACAATATTGCAAACTTGCCAAATTACAATTCCCAGGGTCACTTTCATTGTTTGAAAATCAGGGCTCTCTTTTCCTTTTGCCTCATTTTGTGGTGCCTAAATATTTGGATTCCTTTTTTTTTTATTCCTTTTTTTTTTAAGATTTTATTTATTTATTTGACAGAGAGAGACACAGCGAGAGAGGGAACACAAGCAGAGGGAGTGTGAGAGGGAGAAGCAGGCTTCCCGTGGAGCAGGGAGCCCGACGCGGGGCTTGATCCCAGGACCCTGGGATCATGACCTGAGCCAAAGGCAGACGCTTAACGGCTGAACCACCCGGGCGCCCCCTCAATATTTGGATTCCTGTTGATTCCCCGTGTGTTACCTTACGCAGATCCAGTATTTCCAGGAGATGGTGGTCCAAGTGAGGAGTGGGCAGAGGTTGACCTCCCTGCTGTCGGTTATCAGAAGCCACCTTCCCATGCCATTTCCAAGTCACCCTGGCTGACTTCCGTCATCTCCTTCTTACTAGCCAACAGGTCTTGGCTCCATTCCTGGGTTCTGTGATCTGTAACCTGCTTCCCCTTTTACATGTTCTGTTCACATTAGCTCATCTGCTTTTGCTGTCCTTTATTTTTTTTTTATTAACATATAATGTATGATTTGTTTAAGGGGTACAGGTCTGTAATTCATCAGTCTTACACAATTCACAGCGCTCACCATAGCACATACCCTCCCCGGTGTCCATCACCAGCCACCCCATCCCTCCCACCCCCCTCCACTCCAGCAACCCTCAGTTTGTTTCCTGAGATTAAGAGTCTCTTATGGTTTGTCTCCCTCTCTGGCTTTGTCTTGTTTCATTTTTCCCTCCCCTCCCCTATGCTCCTCTGTCTTGTTTCTCAAATTCCTCATATCAGTGAGTATGATACTTGTCTTTCTCTGACTGACTTATTTTGCTTAGCATAGTACCCTCTAGTTCCATCCATGTCATTGCAAATGGCAAGATTTCATTCCTTTTGATGGCTGCATAGTATTCCATTGTGTGTGTGTATATATATATATATAGTGTATGAACCCTTTCAAGACTGCAGTGGAAGCCACATCACATGTATAATCTCTGATAAAATGATTAGGCTCTAAATTGCTATATATATATATATATGTGTGTGTGTATGTGTGTATATATGTATATACATACACCACATCTTCTTTATCCATTCATCTGTTGATGGACATCTAGGCTCTTTCCATAGTTTGGCTCTTGTGGACATTGCTGCTATAAACATTGTGGTGTATGTGCCCCTTTGGATCTCTACATTTGTATCTGTGGGGTAAATACCCAGTACTTTTTGCTGCTCTTTAGAAGAGAACTCACACAGAGTTCATTTTTATCTGCTTGTGTTCCATTCTCTCATGTCTCTGTTTATTGGCAGGTAAAGTTATTTTTACCTCCAGGCCTATGACTGTCCTTCATGGAGTTTTGTTTGGGGGAATGTTTGCTTTCTTGTACCTCATGACGAGGGCATTGTTTCTAGATGCTCTAGAGCCTGGCTCAGAACAACTGCCCCTCTACACCCCAGTGTAGCCCTGTTAGATGTATTGTTCTGTCCTAAGGTCTCTGCTTCTCTTTTTCCATTTGCTCATGCTTAATTAGTTTCACAACCGTTAATCAATTCATCGATAGGTACTTTCTTTCTATAGATTTTATGACTTTACTTCTTAGCTAGGTAACACTTAAATACTTTTCTTCCCTCAACAAACAAATATAACTATATTTCAAACTGTGTTGGGGACTTAATTATTCCATACTTATTCCTGGAGGCATGGAGATCTTTTTATTTCATTCATTCATTCATTGATTCATTCATTAAACCAGCATTTAATGAGTACCTCCTAGCTGTCAAATACTGGGCTACAAAGATGATACCTCCTTTCCAAACATTCATAAGATCGTGAAGGTGTCGGCAATGGAAACAGTCCTAACGCAGTGTGATGGGTGCTGTGATGGACGTGGATTTATAAGGTCTGGTAGGGGTTCCAGCCTGAGGAGATGAAGGCTCTGAAGTAAAAGAATCTAACTATAGGTCTGGGGGAATCAGGATGAGTTTCATGGGCAGACAGGGGAGAAGGGAGATGGTGTTTCATGAGAAGATAGTCTTACAAGATGGGTACTCTCGACTTACCCTGATTCCTCCTTCCAGATCCACCCGTCTTTGTGTTATTGGCAGATCAAGAAGAAACTAAAAGTCTGTGGGAAATGCAGGCACAGAGACTGGAGGGGGAAAATAAGTACTAGGTTTGTGTATTGGTTTATAAGCGCTGCTGTAACAAAATACCGCAGACGGGGTGACTTAAACAACAGAAATATATTTTCTCACAATTCTGGATGCTCAAGATCAAGTTTGGTTTCTTATGAGTCTCTCTCCTTGACTTGCAAATAGCCACCTTCTTGCTGTGTCCTCATATGGCCATTTCTTTGTCTATGATGTTCATGTTCTAGTCCCTTCTTTGTATAAGGACATTAGTCATACTGGATTAGGACCACCCTGACAACCCCATTTTAACTTACTTAATTACCTCTTTAAAGGCCCTATCTCCAAATACAGTCACATTCAGAGGTACTGAGGATTAGGGCTTCAGCCCAGGAATTTGGTGGGGGTATGGGGAGGAGACACAATTCAGCCCATAACAGTTTGTATTTAGGCTTTGGTAGTATTTGAACCAATGACATAACTGGTTTTCAGAATCACTTGACTTAACTAAAAGAATATATGATGAGCTGTTATCTGCTGAGCAAAGCTATTTAAATGTTTTAAATTTACTCTAAATGTTACTATAAATATCCTAGATTTCCCATGTAGCTCCATTTAGAATTAAAATATTACAGAAGGCATACCTCATTAAATACTAAACTTTGTCCCTAAAGGCCCAAGACACATGACAGTGTATGAACCCTTTCAAGACTGCAGTGGAAGCCACATCACATGTATAATCTCTGATAAAATGATTAGGCTCTAAATTGCTTAATTTCCAGTAATTTGTTCCAGCTGTAGAGATAAATTCATTTATCTTGATTTAGATGGATCATTGTATAGAATTTCAATGTAGATAAGAATATAGTTTAAGAAAGAACAGCTCCTCAAAAATTGTAACTGCTTCTTGGCTCTCCTTTATGGGAAAAAATACATATTTTGTGAGATATGAAAGAATTTGAAATATCTTTGCATTTTCAGACATTCATAATTTTTCTAGTGTTGCCTTGGTGGTCTGACAGGAAAAGCTGTGTAATGATCAGAAGATGTCACTTCTAATTTTAACTGGGACACTCACTCCTTCATGATTTGTGCAAGGCATTTAATTTTCCTGAGCTTTTGTTTTCTCCTTGGTCAAAAGCAGACGATTAAATATGTATATATGGCTTCTTTCTTTTTTTTTTTTTAAGATTTTATTTATTTATTTGTCGGAGAGGGAGAGAGAGAGAGCACAAGCAGGGGGAGCAGCAGGCAGAGGGAGAAGCAGGCTCCCCACTGAGCAGGGAGCCGGCTGCAGGAGTTGATCCCAGGACCCTGGGATCATGACCCGAGCCAGAAGTAGATACTTAACCGACTGAGCCACCCAGGCGCCCCTATATCAAGCTTATTTCATCTTTTACATTCTTGTGCATTTTTCCAGTGTAGGAATTATGTTATGAAATTAATATGCAAGACAATACTTAGATTTTAAATATCAGGGCTTAAACACTAATATAAATTATGTGTTACGGTGGAAGAGAGAAAATTGTGGATGATAGTATTTATATGGGCAGAAAGTAATAATGCCTCGCCAAGAGGGAAGTGACTTAGAGAAAAAATTCTGAAATTCAAAAGGTGTAAGATATAAGAAACGTTACAGGTCACTTACATTACATGAAGAAATGGTTAAAAATTAGTCCATTAAAGTCATCCTTAAGGTAAAATGAAAAAGATGTCTTTGAGGCAAATTTTAAAAGGGGAAAAGACCTGGACCCAGTTCAAAGAGGTGGGAGGAAATTTAGATCCATTGAGAAAGGGAGAAAGGCAACACCTTTACCGCCCCTCCTCAAGGCTGAGTCATCAAAGGAAGGACACAGGCGGGCACAGGGGAAGTCCCCTCTTATAAAATCTCCCAAAGAGACCCTTGCTGTTGTCCCGCACCAGTGGCGCGGCACAGCCTTGAGCACAGCACTGAGGAGGTGGTGGTCCTGGTCCTGCATCCTGGGTACCAACACCCATGCGCAAGCATATGATGGATGTCCGGGCTGGTGGACACTGACAGCCGAGCCCTGTTAGTAGTGGGTGGTGGAACTTGGTTAGGGGCCCCCCACTTCATTTCTAGTCAATTGGGGAAGATTGAGTAGATGGGGTCGAATAGCAGGGCCTTAGCCTGGTTCCTCATCATCTCACGGCTGGACTCCCAGCTGCCCTGACGTCTCCTCCCAGGCAGTCCTGAGTTCTGTGGCTTACTTAAATAGGAAAGGGAAAACAAAAAAGGAAGGAAGGATGGGAGGGAGGAAGGGAGGGAGGGAGGAAGGGAGGGAGGGAGGGAGGGAGAAAAAGGAAATAACACATTCCCCGAAAAGCTCTTCTATTTGGTTCCTTTCTGTCTGGCAAAATGACTTCTGGGACAACCACCCTTTGTTGGATTGTGGGCCTGGATCTGCCCACCCTTCAGCCCAGCCTGCTCCTGAGGACAGTGGCCAACAATCCTTTATGCTGCTCAGGAAGCATGTAACTGGCTGGAATCGACATCTGTGTGCTGATCCTGAATGCAAGCAATAATAACAGCTAACCTTTTTTTTTAAGTATTTTTCACATGCTGCACCTCTTTGAAGTGCTTTAGATGGGTTCTCATTGAATCTTCCTACCACCTCTAGAAGCTGTGTACATTAAAGAAACCAAGGCACCAGCTCTCCTAACCTCCCTTGAGAGCACAGGAGGTCTGGCTAGGGCCGGGGCTCGGAGTGTCCCTCTTAGTTATGTACACACAAAATGAAAACGATAGATAAGCAAAGCCCTGCTGTTGATAAGACTACTTTCTGGTTTTCTGGGTTTAACATATTCCATTATGAGCTCTTCATATGAAGCAGAAGGTCATATTATCCCGATTTTACAGAAGGAAGTGATGCTCAAAGGAGTTAAGTGGCAGTGAGTGGCTAAATAGCTGGACTATTAGACAAACAGTAATGGACAAGGTTTCTTTTTGTTTTAAAACTCAAATTTCCCACAGAAGACAAATGTTGGCAAATATATATATGTGTGTGTTTGTGTGTGTGTGTGTGCACGTGTGTGTTATTTTGTGCTATTTGTAGCTCAGAATCAGAATATTGTGAAACTTTAATTAGACTGATGGTTTTTAAACCTATTAGAGACGGTTGTCACAATTCTGGAGACATCTAGAAATCTGGGATTTTAGTTATTTTAATTTTTGTCAGACCCGGGGATTAAACACTGAACGACGGGCCCGCAGACATAGCTTCAACACATAACCACAAGCAGAGTCTCACAACTCCTGTGTCCCCTGGGCTGACACAAGTCTCGTCCTGACTCAGAGTCTTTCAATTCCCCAGTCACAAACTTCTCCCCTCTGGGATGTTTGGGTTCATGCCCAGCCCTCTTAAAGGAAGACCGCCCTCTCACCTGGATGAAAAGTGGTCCTGGAGGCAGAAATCTCCTCTCCAGACTCCCGAGTCTAGTCATTTCTCAGTAAACATTTATGGAGCACCACGCACGTGCCACGCACCATGGAAGACATCGGGGGTATAACCAACAATGACGAGACACATGAAAATTCCAGTCCTTGTGGGGCATGTGCTCTGAGCGTCTCTGGGGACATGACACAGGAGAAGCAGAAAGTGCAAGAGGTGCTCTGCCAAAGAACAAGCCACTGGCACCTCTGTGTTGTTTACCTGAAAGTAATGGAACATCAACTATGCTTCAATTAAAAAAGAGAGAGAGAGAACAAGCCACTCTGGGACAGGTTGAGTGGGGCTCCTGACCAATCATCTTTGTGCCCTTGGACACACGCCTCTCCAGAGCCTTTGTGTTTTCCTTCTATGAAACAGGTATGCAGTATGTCTCTGAAAAGACCGTAGGAGATAAGGGCACAGCACACAAGCTGACAGAGCGCCTAAGGCATACAAGGTATGGGGTCCAGGTTAGGTCTCTTGCACAAAGAGAACTTTTTTGTTAGGCCTTTCCTATCACAGTGCTCAGCTCATAGGAGATTGGATAAATAGCAACAAATCATCAGAATAATTGCCCCCGTTGGTCAAGCATTGATCATTCAGGACCGGATCACATGCCACGTGTGTCGGCTCTGTCATCCCATTCTGCAGATTTACCTTTGGTAACTTTGGCTCCGCTTGGGTTCTTCTCTTCCTTCCCAAAGATAACCAGCACATTCAGGGAAGTCCGTTTTCCATGTATTTGGTATTTTTTTTTCCCCAAGGGACAATTAGTCGTGTCATCAGGATTTGAGATAATGGGGGACACATCTTGTCTACACAGCCAAAGATTAATACCGGAATCCTCTATGCTTATTTAAAGCCAAGCCATCGGAGGGTTTTTGGTGGTTGTTTTGTGAGGACTTCTTTCCTGATATGTGCACCATGCAAAGGATTTTTGAAACGATGTCTCTGCAATATGCACCATCCATGGATTTGTCCACCTCCAGACAGCTGGATTCCGAGTCTGTAACATGAGGCGAGCCACTCCTGGGACGTTCCAAGCAGCCCACACCTAACACCAGTGTTCCCGTTCTATGCGCAGCCCACACTTGGCACCTCTCCTCCAGCCCCCTCAGGCCCAGGGTGTGCTCTGCCATGAATTACAGTTTTATTTATCTGAGCCTGAGCCTTTTTCCCTCTAGACTCAGAGCACCCAGAGCTGCTGAAACATCAATGCAGGAAGCGTTTTAATCAGTGGTGTGAATGGAGACAAAAGGAGAAGCCTGTCAAACTGAGGCATCAGGGGAAGGTGTTCTGCTAAGAGAAGGTGGGCTCTCGGGAATAACACACCCAAGTGGGACTCAGAGGCCGCTTCTCAGTTGGGGGATGCAGAGAATGCTTGCTTTGCCTTCCGTAAATGGCAGAGGCATTAAGAAGTAATATCCGGAAAGAAAACTGACTTACAGTCCAGGAGACGTAATTTGCTTTAAGAAGTTTATGAAAGGAATGAAGATGACATCTGCCTTTTTCCTACTGGTGGTTGCTGATTGCATTTGGCCGTATTTCATTTTGATTCCGCTCTTTCCTGTCTGTATGATATTACCGTTACATTTTTATGCCATTTCAGATTTTCTTTTGTTGTCACATGTAGGAAATGGATTACATTCTTCTTGTCTGTGCAACCAAAGAGATTGTTTTGCTCGGAGATGATCTCACACTCTGTGGACTGAAGAGTACAAAAGAGATCAGGCGCCGGAAAAGTCTCTGCTTGAGATGAGGCTTATTGTAATGACTCTAAGAGGTATCAGGGTAACCCATTTGACCCAAAAGCTCATCCTAACCCATGATGGAAGCAGCACAAAACATTACCCCACTTCTCTAGTTGGCTGCCCCGTGGCTACAGCTCCTGCTTCCGTAAGAAATCCCTTGGAGAGGAGGTTAGATGCAGTTTCTACATGTATTGTTTCCCTATCTAATCCACCTCTATGACCTCAGCTTTCCATTTGGGGATTATTCATTAATTCAACACACATTTATGTCACTCCTCCTATGTGTCAAGCCAGGTGCGAGGTGCTGTGATATATGTGGGGAAAAAAAAAACACGATCCCCACCTTTGCTTAAAACCTAGTGGGGAGACGAAGAAATCAAGAGACCGTGGAGCCACAGTATGACATTGCGGCAGGCACTATGCCCCAGCTCGGGTGGAAGTGGGCTGGAGGGGCACCTCAACCAGAGAGAGGACGGTCAGGAGAAACTTCCTGCAGGAAGGGACACATAGGCAGAAAGGGAGATGAGGCTGAGCTGGCCAGGCCGTGCTTCTTCCCTAGTGGTGAAGGATGGGTGTTCCAGGCAGAGGAAGCCGCACCCACAAAGGCACAGGGGCCAGAGAGAACACTGTGTTCAGTGAAGCTCATGGCGGGTCACGTGGCCAAGCCCCGAGCGTAGGTGAGACGCCTGAGACCCGGCAGGAGATGACTCTGGAGCAGTGGGCTGGAGCCGGGTGGGAGAGGGTCCCTAAAGCATGCTTGAGGACTGCCCGCACCAGCCCAGAGGCAGTGGGGAGCCATGGAAGAATTCTAGGCTGGCAACATCTGCAGTTTTGAAAGCTCATTGCAGTTGCAGGGGAGGAGATGACTGGGGGTAGGGTAAGGCTGGACAGAAGAAAACCACCTGGAAAACTGTCGTGTTAATATCGATGGGAAAGGACCAGGGCCTGGCCTGACATAGCAGTGAGATGGGCAGATTGGGGTTCATTCAAGTGCTGTAAATGAAGGAGCATGGGGGGCTCTGCTCGAGCCACGCTGGCCTTTTGGCTCCTCTCAGACACTCCCGGGACGTTCCTATGTGGGCCTTTACACTAGCTGTTCTCTCAGCCTGAAGCGATTTGCCTCCAGATATCTGTGTGGTTCTCTCCTCATCACCTCAGATCTTGGTTCCAATGCCACCTTCTCCTTTTTTTTTTAATTTTATATATTTATTTGAGAGAGAGAGAGAGAACACGAGCAGGGTGAGGGGCAGAGGGAGAAGCAGACTCCCTGCTGAGCAGGGAGCCTGACGCGGGGCTCAATCCCAGGACCCTGAGATCACGACCTGAGCCGAAGGCAGCCGCTTAACCGACTGAGCCACCCAGGTGTCCCCTCAATGCCACCTTCTCCTTGAAACCTACCCTGACCACTCTGTTGAAAACTGCACCTCATCTCCCCCCCACACACACACCCGAATTGCTGTCATGCTGCTTTTCCCTGTGTCATTTATTCCCTTCCTGGTACTCTCTGTAGGTTGAATCATTTTTATGCTCATTGTTTATGATCTTTCTCCCCTGCTAGCTATAGGCTCCGTAAGGGCAGAGTGCTTTTCTCTTGTTTTGTTTTGTCAGTCTGCTCTTCCATCCCAAGCTCTAGAACAATGCCACGTAGGCACTCAACTAACATTTGTTGAATGCATAATTGGATGGATGTCGGGACTGAAGAAGGGAGAAGAGGCATGGATGGTGCCCAGTTTTCCTCTGGTTCAGGCAGATGAAGGGGGAGAGTAGGTAGAGAACTCATCAAAATGCGGGAAAGAGAAGAGGAACAGGAAATGGGGACGGCGACACGTTCCTCTTGAGCCATTTGCGAGGTGCTAAGACCAGGCATCTCAAGGTAGAGATGGAAGAGGACCTGAGGAAAAGCAGGGAAGGTTTGGGGTAGAGGCTGGGGGCTGACTGAAGGCCACGAGAGGTGCTCCGCGTGGTCTGAAGGCCCAGCCCCAGGAAGCCATCATGAATGTGTAGTGGCTGCTGGTGGGACCTTCCCCCCTGCTGAAGGCAGCACCGTGGACGTAGAGAAGAGGCTTGATTTGGTTAGAGGCCCAGCACTTGTAGGCCAGAGCAGACAAGGGAAGTAGTAAGTTGGAAATGTAAGTGGCCTCGTGGAGTTTATCCTGGATAAGGAAGGAAGGGAAATCTTGAATGGGATAAATGGCAAGGAAGAAAAGGAGGAACTGATGGAATGAAGGTCCAGACGAGGTCTAGCAGCCCATGTACTGAGAACCAGTGTGAGTGGTGGAGGGATGGAAGAAAGCGGCCAGTCATTTTCAATCACCAGTCAAGAGATTTTTACTGGACACTCATTAGTCAGAGTACTCCAGAGAAACAAAAACCAATAGACTGTGAATATATAGAGATTTATCTTAAGGAATTGGCTCACATGATTATGGAGGCTGACAAGTCCAAAATCTGCCCTCCAAGTCCTAGAGCCATCAGGCTGGAGGCCCAGGGAATCGTCCGTGTTTTAGTTCATGTGCAAAGGTCATCTGCTGACAGGCTTGCCTCTTGCTGGAGGAGGTCAGTCTTTTGTTTTATCCAGGCCTTCAGTTGATTGGCTGAGCACCACCCACACACCTTATGGAGGGTAATCTGCTTTACCGAAATCCACTGATTTACATGTCGATTTCACCCAAAACACCCTCCCAGAAACACCCAGAATCATGTTTGACCACCTCTCTGGGCACTGCCTAGGAACCTCTTGTCTGAGAATCCACGGATGGTGTATCTTGCGGAGACATGGTCTCAAAATCTTTTGTAGGATGCACGTGTTAGGAAAGAAGTCCTTAACAACAACAGCACCTCTGCACAGAGCAGCCAGATAGTAATCTCTGGCTGTGTAGACAAGGTGTTGCCCACATTATCTCACATATTGATGGCATGACTAATTTTCCCTTGAAAAAAAAAACCAAAACCCAAATTGCTGAAAAACAGACTTTCCTAAATATCCTAGTTATCTTTGGGAAGGAAGAGAAGAACCCTAGCAGAGCTGACAATATTACTCAGATGACACTGAAACTATCAGGGGCACCTACTGCCAAAATAGCTTTCACAGGCACAGGTCTTCTTGGGGAAACGGGAAAGATAGGATGGTTGCTTCCTTTGAGCGACGTAGAGTCCTGTGGGGAGATAATGGCTTTTATGGCTACAGAAGCAAATGACAGCACTGGCATGCAGCTCAGCATGCTCCCAGGCAACCCCCGAGAATATAGACTCCTTTTTATGTTTAAGATAAATCTTGCGCAACGCATGCACTAGGTCGGTAATGCAAACTATTCACAGATATTTATCCAGCCCTTTTGTGTCATCCACATTGCAGTGAACTTTCTATCAAGATGACCATTGAAAAAGAATTCATTAATATATATGGACTATTTCCCTACCCCAAGAATTTCTTCAGGTACACTTTAGAATTTATTCCTCACTTGCTAATGTACCACTTTATTTTTGTTCTAGTTAGTCGTCAGTGGTCCCTAGTTGATATGAGAAAACAACATAGTTGGTTTATCTATCAACCAAGTTGATGTGAAGAATAACAGATTTTATTTATATAGAAGAATGCGCTTTTCCCCTCCTACCACTGAACCTACACGACCAGCACACTTTGTTCAATCCCTCTTTTAGAAAAACATTAACAAATAATGTTCATGCACCCCAGAAGGGGATTAAGAGTGTGTGCCATAGGGGCACCTGGGTGGCTCAGTCAGTTAAGTGTCTGGCTTTGACTCAAGTCATGATCTCAGGGTCCTGGGATCGAGCCCTGCGTCGAGCTCCCTGCTCAGCCGGGAGACTGCTTGTCCCTCTCCCTCTGGCCTTCTCCCTGCTTGTGCTCTCTCCATTTCTCTCTCAAAGAAATAAATAAAATCTTAAAAAATGAAAGTGTGTTGCCATAATCAGACTAACCAGGATCACCACCTAACCAGGCACAGGGGGCTAGAAATGCCTCACTTGGCCCATATTCAGAGCCATTTGGGATTTGCAGCCTGTAAGGAACATCAGTACTCTGATTTGCAGGCTTGGTGCCTCCTGTACATTGCCTGTGGAGAGCCCGTTAGCAGCAGAGGTCACAGAGGCTGGGGTCCCGCAGAGCTGCAGGAAAACCCAGCTGTTTTGTTCTTCTCACATGAGAGAAGACAGAACCTCTTTATCATGGTTATTATGGTTAATGAGCATTTACTAATAGGATGAGGGGGTGAACTGCACTCACAGAGCATAAAAACTTCATTACACAGGGCAAGACTGAAATGGCTTATATCCCTGAAAGGATCTAAAAAAGCCTATCTTTGTGATGAGGGTCTCACAGACACAGATAAGTCAAGGACCTAAGAGTTGGTGAAAACCCCCAATGACATGAATGGGTTTCAGACTGCATAGTATATTGCAAATGTGTTGAACTGGAGGTCATGTTGAATGATCTGTCGGTTTTCATGTAGGGACTATATTGGGTCATTAAATGCAACTGTCTGTGGTCAAGGTTTATTATTTTATACTGTGGCCAAAGAAAGTTCTTTGGGAACATATTCTTATCAAAATGCTTACTTTGCACATCACATTTCAGAACTCAAAATGAATCTTGAGTGTGAATTACTGTATATAAGATGTAAAGCACAGTTGTTCTGAACAGTTTTTGGATGGGGAGAGGGAGAGAAGGGCATGTGCATTATTGATTCATGCTTGAGAGTGAGAGCCTATGCGCTTGGGTTATTTTTTTTTCAATAAACAGGTTTTCAGACTGCCACATTTGTTCCTATTAATCCATTTCCCCAATATCTACAAGTCAGTCATTGCTAAGTGACATTATTCGAGCAAATGATTTTGTGTAAAAGTGTCTATTCAGTTTTAATGATGAAATTTCATATTCTCATAGTTGTGAGGCGGAGTTTCCACTACTAAAATAAACAACAATTTTATAAAATTATTTGTCAATTTTTCTTTTCTAACAACAGTAATGAGAACAGCTGCTAGTTGGGTTGAGTGCTTAATCTGTGCTAGTCCCATTAGCATGCTTTGCAAGGATCAGCTCATTTGATTCTCATCCAAACAGTCCTTTAGGATAGGACTTATTATTATTCCAACTTTACAGATGAGCAAACTGAAATGCAGAGGGTTCTAGCAACTCTCCCACACAAAAACTGCTGGGAAGTGGTAGCATGGGGTCCGAACTCAGTCCAACTGACCCCAGAGTCTGGGCTCTTACACCATGTCAAAGTCAAGTCATCAGTTGGTTTTACTTTACAAAAAGTAAACTTAACATCAGTGTAACCACACCAAAATCTTATTACGCTGAGGAATGACTCAAACAATTTAGAATAAAAGAGAATTGACACAAACTCTTAACCTTTAGAAACGGATACAGCAAATTTGTCTCTCAAAAATCGTTACTGAATTTTAAAAAGAAAAAAAAGAAAATGAGATTTAAAATATTAATAGCATTTTAAACATGTGGGAACGGGAAGGTCAAGATTTTTTTTTAATCATCTGTCACAAGAGAAAGGTAACCCCCAGATGACGGTGTTACTTCATGTCATTCTTTTTCAAAGTGCAAATCTCAGACGTTGTGGTTTGCAGCAAAAAAAGCGGCGTATCAGAACTCAGAAGCCCCAAGATTCACTCCTGGCTTTTCTGTTAACTCTGGGTGACCTTGAACACGTCACTCAGCCCCTGAGTCTCAGTTTCCACAAACTTAAAATCTTTTTCTTCTAGTAATCACCAGAGTTGGTGCCAGCTCTCATATTTTATGAATACCTTCAGACTAGAAATTACTGTAGAACTTTTATATTCTTAGAATCAAAACTAATTACGCTCTTTTCTAAGATGATTTTTGTGGGTTTTTTTTTTCTCCTGATGAGATCAACAGCTGGGCAGATATTTTTTTCAAACACTGTTAATTGGTCACATGAACTCCACCATCGCAGTGGATCTTTGGTCATTTGCTGAAGATGGGGAGGTGTTCTCATCCTCCTCCAGAAGATACGGTCAGATCCTGCACACAGTACAGAGCCATATGGGAGCCATTAGAACAACAAGCAAGGAGGATGATCTAGTAAATAAATTAGGCTCCAAGAAAGTCCTCCCAGAAAATTGATAAGAGAAATGCCAAAATCAAGATATGGAGCCTGATCCAACTGTATTAACAACATCTTCACCAAGAGCTGGAAATTATGAAATAGCATAAACTCCGAAAGAGAAGCTGTCTTGAGGTCCCTGAGACTTTACCGTAGCTCTAGGAATTTAATGAGACTCTAGTGTCAAGATACAAGGTCCCTCCCACCTAACTTGACTCGAGATGAGGGTTTGGGAACGGGATAAACAGTGAAGTGAGTCAGATTTCCACAGATCTGTCAATAGCCCTTTTATGGGCTTCAAACCACTCTGTTCCATTGCCCCTTCACCTCTGAAAAATAAAATCAAAACAAGTAAATAAGTATACTCATGTCAGCCAAAGGGAAATGAGAGAGCAGTTTGTGTTTTTAGGGCCTTTAGTGGCAAAGCAGTTTGAGGAAGTCTTTGTGCCTGCACCATCCACAGCATGACTCTCTTCTCCCTTTGAAAGGCATGTAACATCCTGCTCTCTTTCTCCCCTTCTAATTTTGTGCATTTTTTATTATTAATTTTATTACGTTAGTCACCATACATTACCTCATTAGTTTTTGATGTAGTGTTCCATGATATTTTGTGCATATTTTAAGTGAGGGCTGTAGTGTGCTTCTTGATCAAGGTTTAATTAAGACATTAGTATTCATGCAGGAAGCACAAGGTGTGCATGTATCTCTGAGGAGCAGAGATAGACAACAGAAGGGTCAGACTTACTGAAATAAAAGTATGGCGTCTGTTCTTGCAATTCGGAGGCCCCGAGTTTGGCCTTTATGTGAAGAGGTACCACAGGACAGCCTCGGCATACAGTGAGAAATCCGCCGCCGATTGCAAATTCCTTTGTTCATAGACTATATTTCAGTGTGTGCAGCACCCAGGTGCATTAGGATACTCAGGACTGTAAAAACTCACAGGTTTTTAAATCTTCAAGACTGCAGAAATTGCATGCATACATTAACGGCACAGGTTTTCAAAATCATCTTGGAATGAGGGGAAACGTGAGTAGCCTACGAGAAACATATGGTACGAACTGTTCATTCCATTTGCATTTGTTTCTGAGAACTGTACTTATTGCAGCTTATAAAATCAATTCAATTTAGCTTTTGCTTCTCTGTGCAATAAATGATTTTCTGTGTAATAAAGAAAATATGAGCCAGAAATGTGGATCTGAAAACGGTTTTGTCACAAATCAAGGTGTCAGTCTGTTGACCCCAACGTAAGCAAGACCGAAAAGTCTCCCTACAGAAAATCCAAAATATTAGGGAGCTTTTCCCATTTTGCTTAACTGATTTTAAGAAAAATTGAATATATAAGTGTCAGTTGTTGAGAAGACCACACAGCATATAACTTTCACATCTCCTGGGCTATACTGATCTGAATGTTGCCTCATACATTTATCAATTTGAATTCGATCAACTACAATGCACTGCATAAAAGATTTATTTTCCCTATTGTTGCTACTGAAAACATTGAATCAACATCCAATTTGTACTTTTCTACAAAAATTCTTAATCTAACAAGTCCTTTCTATTTGTTGTCATTCATAGCTTTACTTCTGATTCATTATTAATCACAGCTCGTGTTCAATTGCTATAAACTGTTCATAATGGCTTCTTTGTAGCTCTTAGATTTCTCTAATCTCCCCGTAGTGAATTACAGTAGAACTCAATTCATTTGTTGGCATTATTAAATAGTTGATTAATGCCCAGGTTTTAAATTGTTAGTCTTTTCTTATTTTTATAAAGAACTAAAATCAGGATTTGCTGTTCTTGCCAGAAACCAGTGAGAATTTTCAAAATATTTCTCTTTGAAGCCTTGGGCTCTGATACCCTCACCTATGTGAATGTTCTATTGAAGTCATTTTGGTAGCTTGAGCTCCCATTACTGTCTGTTCTTACTTGTCAGGTTAGAAGTCTTGGCATTAGACCCCAAAGCTCTTCTAGAACCCAGCCATTATTTTCCTCAGGAACCAAATTAGTTCATGAGAATGAGAATGTCTTCAGCAAAATGTATCACAACAAACTAGACCCAACATTTTTAGCAAATAGAAAGTCCATGAAAATAAGCATTTACTCACTTGCTGGAGATCCCAGAAAGAGACAATAACCCTAAAAGAAGCTGGAAGTCCTCTTAATATAATTGGATAATATATGTTCCTCTCTTATCCCACGGGAACCAGATGTCTCACAAGACTCGCTTCCTGAAGGAAAACTGGGAGACGTGCTAAGGCTGTGTGTGTATTTAGATCTGCCAGAGAGCCCCAGTCAGACATCAGTTTGAAGCAGTGCAAAAGAAATTTCTCATCCTTGTTTCATGGCTCCTTCCTGCCCCGGCAGAGTGAGGGTCAGATCCCCTAGCAAAGCATTAAGACACAGAGTCCAACCCCAAACTGTTCTTCCAGGCTCACTTCTCAAAGCGCCTGTAAAAGATGCTTCCTGTCTTCCATCCAACTGGACGGCTTTTCCTCCAAACACAGCGTGTACAATCCGGCCGCTCTCTCCTACTCTGAACTGTGCTTTTTCGTTGATTCGGAGCTTTTTTTCTCAGGCCTTGGGGATGGGGGTGGGGAGTGCAGGGAGAAAGTGGGGAGCACACTGAATTACTAAAACTGCCCAAATCTGTCTGTGCACCAAACACTGTCAGGAATCTGAATACAACTAAAAATGTAACTATTGTCACATAGGCGGGTTTTGGTATTTTTTAAACATTAAGAGGGAAAGCACCATAGTGTATTCTACAAAACGTGGCTGTACACATGTTTACGCACGTCTCCCTTTGGGCACTCTTATTTTATCAACCATTCTTCAAACTTCCTGTTTTTAAAATAGGTATGATGTCCTTAAACATGTCCTCAACTGACTCGCAAATACCTTGCGATCAGAAGCCATGTCTTCGTTCATTTCATGTTTACTGGTCCCATCAATAGCTCTTCAGCCCTTTACGCTTGTTAACCCACTGTGCTAGTCCCCTTCATTCACCCAGTCAATGGCTCTGCCTCTCACCACACCGAGAGCAGGAAGGGAACTAGACATGTTCTGTCAGAACTTACTGCCAGAGGGTGGGAGGAAACTTGGGGAGGTGATGGACAGGTGTATAGCATAGATTGTGGGGAATGGTTTCACAGGTGTGTACTTCTCTTCCAAGTCATCAAGTTATATACATTAAATAAGCACAGCCTTTTGTATGTCGATCATGCTTCAATAAAGTGGATTAAAAAGAAAGAACTCACTGTTCCTCCATCTCTAGACATACCCACGTGACACCTAGACTTACCTGCTCGGAAAAACATGTGTCCCTCCTTCTCTCCAAAGCTAACCATTCTGTCTGTGCTCCGGGTCCATCCCCCTTCCCCTCTCCGAAATCCATCTGTTCTTGTCTCCTTCTTTTAGCCTCAGGCTCCCTGCAGTGTCACCCCATCTCCCCACTGCTGAGATCACTGTGCTTCAGCAGTGTCAGAGTGTCTGCAGTTCTCTCAGCCTCGCTCACACCATATCCCATTTCTAACTTGTGCAGGTGCATCAGCCCGCAGCATGCCTCCCTTCTCCCTGTGGACAGCCTACCTCTCCAGGACCTAGCTTACACTATCCTTACCTCCTTAAAAAAACATCCTTGGTCCTCTCAGAAAACGACTTTGTATTCTGTGGTCCCATGGCACGTTGTCTTTTAATATAGGACTAATCGCAGCCTGGCAGGGTAATTTCCGATGTATACACATGCTTCCCCATTAGATTGAGAACTCACTGCATGCAGGGGTTGTGTCTCATGACTCATTGTATCTCCATCGTCCGGCTTTCTTGTATTGTTGATATTTTAACAAATGTTTGTGGAATAATTGTGCTTTCTTTCCTCTCACCAGTAAATACTCGTGTCATGTCATGTCATGTGTGTTCTGAAGTAGAATTTTTCTTTGATAATGTGCCTTCCTAATGATTCTTCTAGACATAGAAAAAAATATACTTTAATAGTTGTTTTGGTTTTTTCCTCTTTGTCCCTACCTAGTTGCAATCATCTGTCCTCCTAGGCTCACAGAGATTATTCAGGATCTGCCTGTCGCCACCCTCCCCCCTGTCCTCATTTTCCGTGACCTGACCCCATGTAACCTCTAGAGCGAAGAAGCAAATGAGTGCACTGGCCACTGTCCTCACATCATATTAATTAATAAAGCATAAGGAAAGAACAGTATTTATTAATTCTGCATCGAATGCATGCACATGTATGCATGTACACACACAGACAAATCATCTCATTTTGTTAACATAGCAGTTTATAACATGCAGTCAATACACTAAATGCTTTCAGTAGATCTATGAAGGAGGTATTATCATCTTGTCCATTTCACAGATGCAGAAACAGAGGCTGGGAATGGTGAGTGCCTTCCCTAAGATCCAGCATCTGAATATTGGAGCTAGGAATCAAACTTGGGGCTGCCTCGCATCGAAGCTGAGGCATTCTGTTACTCAAACTGCTTTAAAAATAGGGAGGATCGATTTACATTAACGATTGTATGGCTTTTATGTGTGACTGCGGTAGATTATTCATAGCTATGCTGTGTATACATCATAAAAATATAAATTATTTATTAAGCCATTATGGATCAGGCCTCATGTATGTTCTTAACTGCTGATATATGCACTTCACAGAAAAACGTTGTTCACTGAGGAATTATTTATGTTTGCAGCCTTCCTCTTGAAGGACACTCCATAATTCAGATAAGAAAATCAAGACCCAGAGAAGAGCAGACCCTCCCCGAAGGTCAGAATGCTAGAGGCCCAGAGCATAACCCCATCCTGGACTTTAGAGTATCAGTCAGACTATATGTGCTTTCTGTGAAACACAGTGCATCACCCAGTTTGTCTTGAAGGAGCAAAGTTGACACTCCCCATACCTAAGGATCCCAAACAACAGACTAACTTGGAAGGGACACCAGGTTCACATGACAATGCCAGTTATAAAGAGGAGATGGGGAAGACACCAAAGGCATTTTGCAGTTCAAAAATATTTGAAGACCTTTAGTCTCTAAAAAGTCATGGGCTAGGAGCCTGTTTTGAATTCCACATCCCCCTTTCCCAGACTCTTCATACTGATTATATATTTATGTAAGCAGTCCCAGCTTTTAAGCCAATGGAATGCTAGAAATTTTATATGGGTAGGATTATTAAAAAAAACATTATTTTAGCCTTAATTTATTTTCTTCATGTAGCTATATACCAGGTATTTCATATTGTTTGGGTGAAGAACCAGAAGTGATCATTTTCAATACCAGAAAATTAAATGTGTTCCAAAATATGCTTCTACTTTCAAAAATTGATGATTCAGCACATTAAGCAGCAATAAATGACATGTGGGGATATTTAAGGCAGTGAAGCCCTTCGGGATGAGCAGATAGCAAAATGCAACACCAGGAGAACAGGTTTGGGTACTATAAATATGGCTACTGCGCATTTCACCTCTCCTGACGACTACAGCAAGGATGTAGAATTCATGTACCTATCTTTAGAATTGTCAGAGAAGGTATTTACTGAAAAATAAGTATTTTGCAAGGAGGGAGTTTGTAAAGACATCATCTCTCAAAGACAAGAACTGTTTAGTAGGATTAAAATCATTCAGTGGGGAATAGACGAAATCTTCAATGACTGCCATTTTCGTTAACCCTGGGGAAGGAAAACCACCATTCCCCTAATTCCATTTCCAAATGGAAAATGCATCCCACTGCTTGGAAGCCACCATTTTTGCAAAGCTCTTATGCCATCGGAAATATATTCCTGGTATCTAAAAGGTGCTTCAGAAAAATGTCAGAAAAGCCACTGCAATGTGGACCTTGGAATTCTAGTCTAAACAGTCACCTGGCTTTGGCTCCATGGTAAAGAAAGACTCAGTTGCTTGCATAACCTCCCTAAACCTGTTTCCTCATTTGTAAAATAGGGGATAATATTACTTTCCATCCAGGTTGTAGGGATCTGATGCGATAAATTATGCATAAAGCTGGCCTGTAGACTAGTTTCATAGGGCTTTCCAGCCATATCACTCTAATCATCTACTCGTTGGAAGCCTTTACGGTTTATTTCAGTGGTAGACATGCAGGGGAACAATGCAGTTAAAGCACCTCTCGTACCCTAAAATATATAAATTGTTTCCTACGGTACCATTTCCTGGAGTAGTTTCTCTTCCCACCCCTGGCGCATTGCTGACCCCCCCCCCCCCCGGCAGTCACACCACCCACGGAATGGTTCAAACACTCTCCCGATCTACTTTGAGCAACTGTGAGCCCTTCTGTCTGCACAATTATTTTTATATGCCATACATATTTAATTAGGAAAGCAAGAAAACTACTCCAAGGTTGAGGAATAGTGATGTGTGTGTGCTTCTCCTCCAGGGCTCATGTGTGGACCAGGTTGGTTGGCATGTCTTGCTGATGGGACCAGAGAGGTGGCCTCAGTCCACATGTGAGCACACCCATGGCTTCATTCCTGGCCCCGGATCCTAACTCAGCGTAACTGTGGGACACGGTCCCCTGGGGGTGCCGAGTGGCCCTCTGTCTGCCTGTCACTAGTCTTAACCATCTCCAGGATAGCATCATTTGTTTGTTAGAACAACGCATAGCTTCTAACAGCCTACAAGATGCCAAGCCCATGCGTGGTGCTGGGCTGAATCAAGTCATCACGCTCCCTGCCCTCATGGGGCCTATATCCTAGTTTGAGAGGGAGACAACAGATAAGCAGACAAGTAAATATAAATTCTAAAATGAACCATGTGAGAAATGAACAGAGTGCAGTGACTAGGAGTAGAGGAAGGACCTACTTAAAGAGGGTGGCCATGAAAGGCCCCTCTGATGGGGCAGCATCCGAGCTGAGACCTGAGTGGGGAGAAGGAGCCAGACCTTTGAAGTGTGTAAACACTCTAAGTTTCAGTGACCTACAGTGGGCCCCTCATGCTGGGTGCTGTGGCTACGAGAACATGGCCTCTGCTCAGCCTGCGCCCGTGGTGATAGGACCAAGAGACACGTTACTGTCCTCTCTGTGGGTCCTTGCTGGTATCGAGAAGCTTTGCCCAGCACAAGGAGAAAGCGCATCCTGCCCAGTGGCTGCTTGCTCCCCATCCAGCGACCACCCCATCCAGTCCCCAAGGGGATTTTGCAGACACAGGTGGTGTGAATTTAGGCTTAAATTTGAAAAAGGATTGAAAGCAATAAAGCTCAGCTTTGTGACTTTGGAAGACAAAATTCATTCTTTTCCCATACTTCAAATCCAGATTTTCATGTTTTAGGAAAACAGGCCCATACAGACAGAAACACAGCTCAACAAGCTCTCTGATCCATGGGTAAGATGCCTTTGCCGCTCAGACTGTCCTGACACAGCATCCACCTCCCATCGCCTTTTGCACTTTTCTAGAATTCTTTAACAAGAATCTGAATATACTTTCCTTTTGTTTTTTTTTTTTAATTTTATTTATTCATTTGACAGAGAGAGAGTGTGTGAGCACAAGCAGGGGGAGCAGCAGGCAGAGGGAGAGGGAGAAGCAGGCTCCCAGCTGAGCAGGGAGCCCCATGTGGGACTCCATCCCAGGACCCTGAGATCATGACCTGAGCCGAAGGCGGACAGACGCTTCACTGACTGAGCCACCCAGGAGCCCCCCTCCTCTAGTTTTTTTTTTATTATATCACCTTGTTTTTGTAGAATAGTTTATATTTTTCAGAAGATTTTCACATCTTTTTTGGTTCCTCATGATAACTCTGTGAATATTAATGAGGCAAAAAATTAACAGAACTTATGCTTTGGTTTCTTTGCAAAGTATTTCCCCTCCCCAGCCATGAGTATTCTGTGGAATATGGAATATACCTTTCTTTTCATGTGGAATGTATCTTATTTCAAATGTTCTTTTTAACAAGGGAGGCGATACGACAGAGTGCTGAAAGCATGGGCTTTGTGACAGAAAGGCGTATGCGTGTGTGTGTGTGTGTGTGTGTGTTTAATCAGGGCGCTGCCTTCTAGTTAATCTGCCGTCTTAAGCCTCAGTTTCCCCCACTCTCACCCTCCACCCACACCCCCGTAAACAGGGATAACAACACCAAACTCACAGAGGTTGTGCCCACAATAAACGAGGTAATGAGGGAAGCACCAAGTGCAGGGCCTGTGTGAGGGTCCCGTGCCCTCCCTGGGCCGCTCTTTCTCAACACTCAGGAGAGGCTGGGCGCAGCAGCTGCGTAAAGAGTAGTACTCACAGAGCCTTGCCTTCCCCGCCAAATACGTCCTCCTCTTTTCTGCAACACCATTCTCCCAAGCCCAGTTTTCTGGAGTCATCCTTAAAAAACCATCCTCTCCTTTACCACCTACATCCGATCCTCGCCATCCCTGCCCTTCCTGCCACCCAGCTAATTCTCATATCTGCTCCCTCCTCTCATTGCCATTCATTTATTCATTCAGTGACTGTTTGTTGAGTACCTACTACATGCAGCCACGACACTGGACTCTGGGAGCAGAGTAGTGAGCGAGCCTTAATTCCTGGCACTTGTCCTCACTCAAATTATTTCAGTATACTCGCCTACGGACAGTTATCTCCTTCCTCCAGTCCATTCTCAGTATTGACACCAAAATGATTGTTATGACTGAGCTCTGATCTCATCAATTCTGATCTCCTTTTCCCTTCTTTAAAACCTTGACTGGTTTCCCAAAGATTTCAACAGAATAAAAACAGCCCATATTTACTGAGCATGCACTGTGTGCTGGGCATTGTTTTAAGCCCTTTACATGTATTGTCTAATGAAGTTGGAAGACCACATGCCTTTAGAATACCTTTAAATCTGGCTGCAGCCTACCTTCACGACTTCCTGCCCAGCCACTCACACAAGAATCCTTCCTGGCCAAACATAAATCTGATTTTAAAACCATAAACAGACATGTCATGTTCTTAGGTCCTTGCACGCACACCTCTGCTCTTTTGCATGATCTTTCCTCTGCCTGGAATTCCCTTCCCTTCGTTTTCTACCTGGACAACTCCAACTCATCCCTGAAAGCCTTTCTCCCACACCAGCAAACCATCTGCAGCTCCCCCAGGCGCAGGGGGTCACGCCTGACCCTACACTTTCAGAACATTGTGTGTGCCCTCCACCGCCTAGCATCACTGACACAGTCAACCCCGCGTGTGGATTTCCTGATGAATGACTGTGTACTTCGGGCTGCTGCATGGTTGGGGTCCCGCACCTCGACGGGATTCTCAGAGCAGAACCTGCCGGCAGGGACCTAGAACTGTAGGATTCTAACGGTTCTGTCAGGGGCATAGGCACCAACTTCTAAAAAACTTGCTGTGGTTCCTTCACAAGCTTTCTTCCTTTTGTGTTTTGCACTTTAAGGAGCAAAAGTAGTAGAACTCTGTGCTTGGTTAACTTTGTTCCCTTGTTCCGTGTAAGGCTGGGTCTTGGCTAGGCTGGGTGCTGTGAAATGGAAGTATCGGCTGGCTGGGCAGAGAGAGTTGGAGAGCCTCTTTGTTTTTCCTCTAAAATATTGCCTCTGTGGTATCCATCAACTCCCATTTTGTGGAAAATAACTTACGATCCTCCAAAGGAAACCTTCTGCCTAATTTTTTTTTTTTTTTTAAGTAGGCTCCATGCCCAGTGTGGAGCCCAATGCAGGGCTCAGACTCATGACCCTGAGATCAAGACCTGAGCTGAAATCAAGAGTCGGACACTTAACCAACTGAGCCACCCAGGTGCCCCTGCCTAAATTTTAATCAGAGATCAAACTGAACACTTGGAAAAGGAATATTTGCTGAAGGAAGACCAGGCACTTATAATTTCGGGTGTTTAATACCCAATTATCCATCTTCCCAAAAATCTCCCAATTGTGGGGAATATGACAGTAGATCAGGAAGTATGGCAACAAGAAGCTTTCCTACTTCCTGAGATGTAATTCAGCAAAGACCTAAGCAACAAAGAATGCTTAATGCTGACCTTTTGGAAATTGATTTTTTTTTTCCATTTAAGTAAGATAGGGTTCTAAATAGTAAGTATGTCATGGGGTGTCTGTCTGTCTCATTTGGAAGTCCAGTAACTTTTCTGCAGACATGAAGATTTAATCATCAAGTAAGTTAAACTAATCAGACAAAGCTCATTCGTTCTGTTTTCTTCATGATAATTCAGATTCTCCAGCTTCCTAATAAATTGCTTGGCAGTCAATCCAAATTAACCAGAGATATACACCTACTTGACCTTGCATATAGACAAGATATTAGCCATGAGGCCATTGCAAGGAATAAATTCAAATTCTAACTTTAAACACTCTTGAATTTAAGCCTTTTTACATTGAGATGAATAGTTTATAAAACCTTTTCTCCCTACAAAAATCCTCATAAATGAGTGCGGTGTTACTATTTTAAAATTAAGCCTGTCTTTTTCAGCTTCTACATGACTAGAGCTTTTGCAAATAGCCATGTAAATGATTACAAAATAGAAAAAAGCGTTCGAAAAGTTGCATTTTATTGAATTCCTAGCTAGATGCAAATTTTTTTCCCTCTCAAATTCACAATTTAAATTATTCAGTTTTTGGTTTGCCCAAATGCAGTCTTTTTTTAGGAAACAAAAAATAAGCCTTACTTATGTAAGATTCAAGTGCTTCATAAAACCACGATGTTAATAATACTTGTTCTTAAATGTTGTGTTTGGAAAGGTAGCATCTTTTTTTCTCCCAGCCTCCTTAATTAGCATTTCTCATACATGACATTTTCCTAAGAGACACTGCAGTTAAGGAGCTAAGGATCCTGCAATGATTTTTACCTCTGCTCAGAGTTTCCCTCAGGGAGCCTTCAACATGTTCTGTCCATGTTCATGAGATATAAATACCATTCTTTATGAATCTTGGTAAGAGAAGAGATTAAACCTAAATAAAAGCAAGAAATACTGGGGAAAGGAAGCCACTTTCATCTCAAAGAATTAAAATACGAGATTTCAAGAGTTGAGGCATTTTGCCTGAAATAATGTTGGTAAATTTCTTTAAAAGTTGAGATTAGAAGACTTCTGTGGCAATCATTTCTCATCTTTTGGAAGTGAACTTTGGCATTTAAATTCTTCATCAGAAATCCCAACTTACTTGAATCCTGTAAAGACTGAACAAAGGATTTCGATAGGAAGATTTAATTTAAGCTTGGGTGGGAAAAAAACAATGTAATCAATAGGTATGATAATAACATTGTGGCATTTTCATCATTAACTATGCATTTTATGGATGTCAAGTATCTACTATGTGAATAACAATTAATTAATGACATGCTCTATAATCTCATCATTCTAGGGCAGTGTAAGAATAAATTACCAATTTTTCATCATATATAGTTTTTGTGTCCAGCTTAATGTTACAATTATCTTGAAGGAAAAAATGAGTAATTCCTCACTGTATGAATGACATTATATGTAGGTTAATGAGTTCAGTGACAATTGTATATTAAACTCCATTTTCTACCAAACACTAAATCACTATTTATTACTTGATTTTCACTGGAGGCTTGTAAATTGTAATGAATTATATTGGCAAGTGGGGATATTACTTTTCTATTTGATAGTTCAACATCTATTTTTTAGAAAGCATTGTTATTCTTTTTTGCTTTTTTGTCTTGAGCTCATAAATTTAATCAACAAGCTTACAAGTCTTACCCAAAATAAATACACTGTGCTTCATTTTTTATACAGTATACTAAGTAGGTATTTTTTCTTGGAGCATAACTAATTTGATATTGTCATTCAAAGGTCTGTGACTATTATTTGTTTTGAGATTTCTCTGTCTGGGTCTGGTTTGGTTTAGTTTTTGAGCCACCTTCTAATATACTACATGCTAGGAATACAAAGAGAATAAGGCTTATTTCTGCCTTCAAGAAGAAAGATTTTGACCTCAAGGAAACACGTAAACACCTAGCTATACTCAGTACGATAGGTGACGGGGATGGATGACAGGGGTGTTGGTAGAAGTTTCACCTTTCACAAAAGGAATATTTGAACTTGGTCTTGAAATATTGAAAGATGTGTAGGGGTTCACCAGATAGAGAGGAGGTGACATTCAGAAAGAAGGTGCAGCTTGTATGCCTTAAAAACCTGAAGGAAGTTCCCCGCTGTATCACAGATTAAGTGCTCTAATCCCCAAACAATCCTCCATCCCCGGAAATACCACTTGTTTACATGTCTTTATAAGACAGGTTACAGTGGAGGTTCTCCGCTCATCCATGGCACAGTCAACCTGAGCGCTCACTGGCGAGGGCCATCCCTCGCCCTACAGTCAGGGAGGACAGAACCGGCACTGTCAGAAGCTAATGACTCCATCGTTTTTTTTTTTTTTTTTTTTAAAGATTTTATTTATTTATTCATGAGAGACGGAGAGAGAGAGAGAGAGAGAAGCAGAGGGAGAAGCAGGCTCCCAAGGAGCAGGGAGCCCGATGCGGGACTCGATCCCAGGATCCCGGGATCATGACCTGAGCCGAAGGCAGATGCTTAACCATCTGAGCCACCCAGGCGCCCCTGACTCCATCGTTTTAATGACCCTCTACTCTCCAGCTTTGTCAATCATGGCCGACCCAGTGAAAATTGAAAGGAGTTCACCACCCCACAAAGGATTATTTTTTCACAGTAAGCCTCCATTAACTAGAGCCTTTAGACAGCTGATGTTGTCAGCCCTTGCTTTCAGTGTGAAGAAACAATGACAAACAATGGCTCCTAAGTACTTCTTAAAAAGAGCAAAACCTTCTGGGGTGTTGCTGCGGCCAGTGTGCCTTTCTCGTCATCCACCTTCTGTGGCAGCACTGTGGCCCAGTGACAAGTGGTCTTCACAGAACATGACTCAGACGTCATGCAGTATTCCAAATATCCAGGAAAAATTGAAGGATAGTCAGCAAACCACACTTCGGCAAGGGAGGAAAAAAATGTGTTTATGTATATGTATTAGGCATATTATAGATTCTATATATATATATATATATTATGCCTAATATATATTATATTCAATATTTAGAATTATTCCTAAATATTTTTATATACTACATATATTAGGTCTATATAGTACATGCATATACTATATACACACACACATAATATATTTAAGAAGAGTATGTATTGTATATTATATGGAATTTGGAATTCCAAGTATTATATAATGAATATAAAACATAGTATCTGTGTGTGCGTGTGTGTGTATATATTTAAGAATTCCAATAAGGATTCCAACAGAATGGGGGGAAGTGTCATTTAATCATAAGTTACACTAATTTAAAAAGTTAAATTAAGTGAAAATTTTGTATATTCTATGTGTGTATCATTATACTAAGGTTACTTAACACACCACCTCATTATGTAAAGGTAATTGAGGTTTTATCATGTAAATATGCAACATTGAACCACTAATGCAACCCTTGAAAATTACCTTAATTAAAAAAAAATGTTTTCATTATCTGGGAATCATTACTGGCTGAGGGAGGTTTCAGATTGCCCTCAAATTTCCCACTACCTTTTCCTGGCAAGGGCTTCCTCTTCCAGCATTAAGGGTTTGGAAACAATGGTGAGAGTGAAAGGAATGGAAGAAAAAGTGACAGAATCATTCCTGTAGTAGTTATATTAATGAATAAACTTGAAAAAACTTAGATAAACTGCAGGGCTCATACATATATAATAAATAAAATACCAGTCATGCCCTAAACCTTACAGTTAAATGAGTATCTGGGAAAGGATAAACAACTTGTGTGCCAAGCACTGTGCTAGGTACTTCTATTAAAATGGCCTCACTTGGGCCTTATGGCAACACTGAAAGTGAATATAAGGAGCATGACTTTTGGAAGTCAGAACTGGACTGAGATCCTGGCTTTGTCTCCTACTTTGGCAAGTTCCTAAAATTCCTTAGCCTCAGTTTATTCATTTCTAAAATGAATAGTTACCAACCTTCTAAGACTGAAATGATAAGGTAAACCGGCTGATCTGCATTCTCTGTGTGTTCTCGGACCCTCAGTCTTGTGTTTTCTACCAAACCTCCTCTTGTGTTCAACTGAGAACTCAGATATTTCTTTGCACTGTGAAAAAGTGATCTCTTTCCCCATCTTGAAACGTGCACAGTTGACTTCTTTTGGAACCTTAGTGAAGAACATTACATTTGTCCCTGTCGAATTGCATCTTTTTGGTGTCAGCGTGGCCTTTCAGCCTATTGAGGGAATTTTGAATTTTGCATTGGCCTATTACCGTATTAAATATCCTTCAAAGCTTTATGGCATTGAGAAATCTGATAAACGTTCCTCTTATGTCTACTTTGATGCCATTAATAAAAATACTGAATAGAGCAGAATCTAGGGGCAGAGACCTGCAGCATTCAATCAGTGGTCCCCCCACAGACTGTGACAGAGTCATTCATCATGTCTCTTGGGTATAGATGTACAACCAGCTGTGAATCCAGTTAATTTTTCCTCTCATAGAGCCCACCATCTTATAGATAATGAAAGACTTCATCAAGTGCTTTATCGAAACCAAAGCCACTGGATCTGTGGCATTCTCCTGGTCTGTCAACGTCATCCTAATAACCCTGTCAAAAAGGGGAAATTAATATAGCGTGACAAAACCTTGTTTTTAATGAGACCACTGAAGTTTGGAAAGAAGAGTGGCTGATGGCACAGGGGTTATTCCCAGAGGAAAGATACCCGGCCAGTTGCTGAGTGCTTCTGGCTGTGGTATTGCATGGATGAACGGACCAAGTCCCGGGAGAGGGCTCGGCCCTTCTGCTTCAGAAACCGGACTTAATCAAACACCAAAGTTATCATTTATTGAAATTCATTTTATGCCAGGCACTGTGCTAAATGCTTTCCACGTATCTCATTTAATTCCTATATTAAGAGGTAACTACTACTTTTAACATTATTTTGATGAGTTAGGTGAAGCTGAAGAAGTTCAATAGTTGACCCAAAGTTGTAGAGAGTAAGTGCCGGAATCAAAGCTCATAGATAGTAAGTGCCGGAATCAAAGCTCACACCCGTGTCACTCTGACACCAAGCTCCGCTCTTAATTGCTGTGCCCTTTTGAGCAGATCCTTGTGCCTCGGTGGTGGTGATTTAATTGACGAGAGAACAACGTATGGACAAGGTTTCTGATCTATTCACCTACGGTGGGAAGAAGTCTCTCATTATGGTCGGAGGCTCCCCACCACCCACCTTCAACACTTCCTTTCCTGGTATCAGGCATCGAGAAACCTGATGACATGATTGTCCTTCCCAGTGCCCGTGGTATTGGAGGAAAGGGAGCTCTTTACCAGGCCTGATGGAACAGCTTCCACCCAGTGGCAGAGAATACCTCTTCTGTAATCAAGGAGCTTCCGTCTCCAGATTCAAGCCCCCTCTCCGAACAGTGCTGCCAAAGCTGGGCTTTCTGGGTATCTTTTATCCATTGTTTCACTGTTTGGATCTGCCCTCCAGGCTTGCTTCCATGCCCACCCTACTCTGACACACACCTTCTTTGTTTAGCCGGGTGTCAGTATCAAAGATTAAACGATAGTCAGATTGCCAGTCTATTCCATTGGCTCTTCCCAGGCCAGAAGGCCACTCTGTCTCCATTCACGTTGTGGGTGTGATTAATTTAGTGCTTAGAATGCAGCCCTGTTCCGAGTGCTTGAGGGAATCTCATTATCACCACCTGTTAGCCCTACAGAATCTGTTGGGGCTCCTAGTGATCACTGCCTTCTCTTCAGACATGCACAAACTATTGCGGGAACCATTTAGAAAGCATCAGCATTCTTACCCCCAAAATTCTTACCCTGTCTGACTAGGAGAATTAAGACAGTTAAAAGATACATATGGTAAGTCGTAAGTCCTAGTGCACTATACACCTGTAACAAAGAGTATCCTACTCTCCCAGTAGCCTAGAGGTAAACAGCATGAGCACCCAGAGCAAAGCTGCCCTCTTGGTCACATTTCCTTTGAAATACACTGGACACCCTGCAGTTTATTGGTTGCCCACCCTTTAGCTGGTTACTGGTACCTTCCAGGAGGACAGTGGTTTCTGTCTGACACAATCTGAATTCAGCCTTCAGGAATGGCCTGATTTATATACTACGCCTACTGAATACTGAGTGCCTTCTCCCAGTGTTTTTCAGGTTATTTTTAAGATTTTTTAAATTTTTTTATTTATTTGAGAGAGAGAGTGAGCACGGGCAAGGGGGAGCAACAGAGGGAGAGGGAGAAGCAGGCTCCGCACTGAGCAGGGAGCCCGACTCAGGGCTTGATCCCAGGACCCTGGGATTTAACCAACACTTAACCAACCGAGCCATCCAGGCGTCCCACGTTTTTCATTTTTTTAACAGCTTTACTGCAATATAATTACAGATCATAAAAGTCACCCATTTTAAGTACACAGTTCAGTGAGATTTAGTAAATTTGTACAATTGTCCAACCATCAGTGCAATCCAGTTTTAGCATATCTTCATCACCCTAGAAGTTTCCTTCATGGCCACTGCAGTCATCCCCACTCCCATTCCTATCCTAGGCAACCACTGATCTGCTTTCTCTAGAAACATTATATAAACGGAGTCATACAACATGTATGGCCTCTTCCACCTAGCATACTGTCTTTGAGGTTCACCCATGCTGTGGCATTATCTTTCATCTTTTCCTTTATGTTATTGAGTAGTATTCCATCTCATGAATGTACAGATTTTACTTACTTGTTTGCCAGTTGATGGGACATTTGGATTGTTTCCAGTTTTTAACTATGGTGAATAATGCTGTTTAAAAATTCATTTACAAATCTTTGTGTGTACATGTGTTTTCCTTTCGCTTGGGTTGCTACAGTGGACTTACTGGGTCCTGTGGTGAGAAACTGGATCATAATGTGAGATACTGGCAGTTCTCCAAATAGTAGATGTGCCACTTTACATCTCTGCTAGCAAGATGGGGATTCCAGTTTCTCCACCATCCTCACCATCACTTGGTGTTGTCGGTTATTGTTTTTGTTTTTGTCTTTTTAATTTTAGCCATTCTAGTGGGTATACAGTGATTCCCAGTTTTATTGCTATGGGATTCTCTAGGAGATGAGGAGCAGATGGAGGTGAGGATAACAATGGAAGTAAGGGATTATTAAAAATCTGTCCCTTAGTATCATCCTGCTTTCTCATCTTGAGCCTGTCCTCGGGACCCACAACATCTGCTTTCCCTAGAAATACTTTTTTAAACCCCTAACATTCTTTTTTCCTCCGCACATGGGCTGAAATAAGGTGAACACCTAATTCTAAAGTACAGTAGTAGCAAGCCAGGCTAAGTAAAATCCATGGATGCACTTTTTAAATCTTCATTTTAGCTAGTTTTAAGTAGATTTTTTTTACCTCCTCCCACACCAAATTCTTTTATCAGAACTACTGACAAGAAACAGAATTGACTGGCTTGAATTCATTGCATCTTTCACTATTCTACCCACTGATGGAGGGTGTTATGTCATTAAAGTAACTACACAGCAGTTTGAAGGAGGCAGCAAAAGAGCAGAAAAGAAGACCATTTATAATCCAAAAAATGAATAACCTTCACTTACCTAGGATTGTCTCTTGAGATGCAATTTGTCAAAGCTGCTTTTTACAAATATGTATAGTCATGTATTTTTCATATTTAGTTTAATGTATAGTATGCAGGCATCTGTTAATAATGAATTTTGTTAAACATAATATCATTACAATACTGAGACCATGGGTCATACAATATAATAGATGATAAGTTTTGTGATCTCAAAAATGGAACGAAAATCAGTTGAAAAATACCCTCAATAGCCATAAATTTCCCACCTATTTAGCAAAATATAAGCCAGACTGTGGCCTCTCTACTTCTTAAGATACAGAGCATTTATATGTATTAATAATACTGCAGATCTCTTTGCAGTTTTCAAATGCTTTTAGCTCATGATCACATCTCCAAGAATAACTTCAGATGTGGGATATAGCACATATTTCCCGTTTTCTTTTGCAACGAATTTTTCCCTCAGTACTCCCAATGATTGGGTTATTGAGCAATGCAAACCAAATTTCTCCTATGAAAACCTAATTTGCAGCAAGCTGCACTTAAAAGTAACTTACAGGGAAATTAGTTAGGAACTGATTGGTTGGTTGGTGGTTGGTTTTTTTAATCTTCTGGAGCAATGTTTATGTGAAAATATAATCAGAAAATTAGTACCTTCATCAAGAGGTAATTCAGAGAGCTTTACAAATAAACCTAAGATTCTCATTGATTACAAAAGAAGGCTTTCTACCTTCAGAACCCTTAAATGCTCAGAGGCAATTATACCATTAAGGTCTCTCTTTCCATGCAAAGATTATCTCATTTCCTCATAATTAGCATTTCCTGTTTATTGAGACAGACTGTATTCAGGAAAACATACGTTTCCCCCCCACCCCCACCCCCTTCATTCTCTCTGTCCTCTGCGCTCTCTGGGGCTCTATAACTTGGAACCTCTTTTCCTCCCCATAGGTTGGCATAGTCATAATTTGATGACATCTATTATACAAACTGCTATGTGCTGATTATTTAGTAGCAGTTGCTATGAAAAGTATTAGCAGAAGGACAAAAAAATCTGGAAAATCTCGTCAGAGGGATCTTTTTTTTTTTTTTTTTAGTGAAGTGTTAGAGGTAAAGCAAAGGAGTTCCAGATGATAGGAAGTAAGTCAGATTTCCATCACTCGTGGCAAGACCTTGTAAAGGAATGAGGTGCTAAAGCTCAGAAAGAATGGAAAATGAGAGTAGAAAGGAAAAAGTAATAGGATATGGATATTCTCTTCTTTTCCTCTTTGTCTTTCAGAGATGGCTTCCCTACTTCCTTGTCTATGGCAAAAGGGATCAGATTTGAGATTTTAGGGACACCCCTCTAAGAGGTACTTGTGTGCTAGGTGCTCTGAGGGACTCTAGGAGGCAGTGATGCCGTATCTGACTTTCAACTGGTAAGACACAGACATGTAAAAAGGGCTAGCAGCACAAGCCGGGGTATACCCAGTGTCAGCAGCCCGCAAATACTAGAGCAAATCAGAGAGAGAGGTTGCAGTAATCCAAGGGGAGCAAGGAAAGCTTCAGGTGGATCTTGACTTCATCCTTGCAAGATTCTAATGAAAAGGAGAGCATGACATTCATAACCGTATTCATAGAATATGCGGAAGTGTTATATTTAAGCCAAAGAAATGTACATGGCACAGCTGGGGACCTGGAGGAGATGTGGCTGAAGTTAAAGAAATTTTAAATTAACAAGAGAGAGGGCTGGGGAAGTGAAAGGCATTGTTCTTGATCTAAAATCTACCAAGACATATCTATAATAACACACTTAAATTACAAAGATAATACTAAAAATTCTGCTGATAGGTTTATTCAAGAATAGGGTAAAAAAAAGTTTTAAGTTTCTGTTATACTTAAAGGAGAACTCATGCCTTGGGCCAGTGGTTTATGATTTCTGAAACTTCCTAGTCATTCCCATTCAATCCACAAAAATCCCTTTTAGTCTTGGCATGCTGTGTAGACACATATTTAGATAGATGGATGGATGATAGATATGTAGGTAGATGGATGAAGGAAGGGATGGAAGGATGGATGGATACATGGATGCATACACATACAGATAACAGACAGGAAGATATACACACCCATTTTTAAAATATTTTTTCCATCTACCAGATTGAGAGCCCTAGAGGACTGAATATTTTTTCTTCTTTGTGACTCACAAATTGTGTGACATGGTCGTTATATGTGAAAGACATCCAATAAATGCTTGTTGTGTAAGATTATTATTGTCCCTTTAATCTCACTCAACTTTAATATCAACTCAAAGATGTTAAAAGATCACCTAGCTGGAAGAAGAATCAGGGGAAGAACAAAATGTCATGATGTTCTGCTTCGGAGCTCCTTCTATCCACCATATTAAAGCAGACATGGATTATTACAGCCCAAGAAATAGGTGAGAAAATGTCACAGTCAAAAATCAAAGGCAAGTTCAAACGAGGATTTCTGGTATTGTGGGAGTTGAAATTGGATGACACACAGGCACTTTTGCCTCGATGCTTTCAGGTGGAAAGTGTTTAGAAATTTTTACCGGGGAAGGTGGGGGGGGGGGGTGGGAACCTTTCACCTTTAATTGCAATTTTAGTTCTGCAGTTGAGAACAAAGCAGGTAAACTTCCGCCTAAACTTCCATTCCGGGCATTGACGAACACCAGAATTCCTCTCAACACTTCAGTTTTGTTAGGAGAGGCCACTCTGAAGCCAGATGTGCGCTCTGGTCTTGCTTAGGTGGAAAACATCTAGAAAAGGAAAAGGGGAATTATCTACCCTGTTAAAAGGGAAGGAGGGTTCCAAATGTAGGATAAAGCTGTTTCGCCCTAAATACCATTTCAATAAAAAAAATCCCCCTCTAAATAAAAAACTAGAAATAAAAAGGAGGCAGTCCTCTGGCGGTGCTAAGACGAGTCGCTCGTGGGCTCCGCGTTGCTGCATGTGTAATCCCCAGAGCATGCAGCTACATGTGTTAGTTCATGTCCGTCAGCGAAATCTGAACTCCAAACTATAACACATGCAAAATGTGACACCGAGGAACATTATGTGGATTTGTGATTTTCCCTGGAGGACTTGGTCCAGCCGGCAATAAATGGATTGAGATTTCGTGCGGAACATGGAGACAGGCTGTCGCTACATGACTTTTCTTCGTGACTCATGCGCATTGTCATTGTTTTCTTCGGTGTTTTTTATATTGTGTCTATGCAAACATGGCAATGAAAATGGAAATGGTAGGATGATAGATTTTTTTTTTTTTTAGTACGTGGAATGTTTGCTATCCAGAAAAGAAGCACGTTCTAAATTTCCAACAATAAGGAGAATGGTTAATAAATTATGCCATGCTTCTCTAAAGCAATAACCTGGTAATATGGAGTTACTTAAAATGTCTACTGAGAGTTGGATATGTAGGAAAGTTTTTTAGCGTTAATATTGAGTGAGAAAATGAAGGTGAAAATGGTACTTACGTCATGGCTATAAAATATAATCACGGGGACAAAATGAAAAGGAATTATATCTATATGTTCATAGCCTATGGAGAACTTGTTCCCTTATTTGTTTTTTTTCTGTATTTTCTGTCTTTACAGTGGGAAAGCAGTATTTTAATTATAATCGAAGCATTGTTTAATTTTTAAAAGCAGAGAAAGAAAAAACATGTTTCATTTACATCACGTTAAATTCACATCTAATTTATATTGTATTAAATTTAAAAAGAAAAGAGAAGTGTCAGTATGCTGACTTTCACAGGCGCTATGACATAGATTCTGATGTGAGCCTATTCAGTGTGAGGGTAAAGTCATGCTGTTGTCTAGCAGAATTCCTACAGCTAGACCCAGAAACATAAAAGACATAACATTACAGCGTTGTCACTGCGCACAGTTATTCTATTGCCAGGATTTGTGACGGGGTTTCTGAAGATGTCCTGTGTAATTGATGATACCAGAGAAAGCTCCTAGAGGCAGCTACTACTCTGATGAATGGATGCCAATGTGAGGCAGGCCCGTGTTGGTTCAACAATACTCCTTGCCTTTGGCCCACATTTCTCATGATAGTTGTAATAAAAACCATTAAGAAAACATGCAGTCACTTTTATTCCTTATCTGTTAGAATTCAGCATCTGGAACCACATTCTTATGCTCGTGTGTATGATAATTTTTTCTTAGTTAATGGTTTGATTGTGTAGTTATTCATGTCGGTTTCCCGGAGTTTCCTCTGTGTATTGCCAAATAATCCGTGGCAGAAACTCAGTATTGGTTTTTGAATTGAACTGAATTGGCTTAATACCTTAGAATAACTAAATCCCCACTATATTACCAGTACTTTACCCCATTGCCCCCATTGGGTTCCTTTGACAAGCAATTCACTTACACCCGAGCAGTAATGAAAACCATACAGAAATCTTCTCTACCACAGTAATCATTGCTCTGGCTTTTTGAAAACCAAATGTTGGCAAACTGATTGGTCATCAGTTATGGTGCCTGGGGTGATAGGATTCCATTACTACCCTGTCTGCTTACAATGATGATCGGATATTAAGTTATCATGCAAGGCAAACCCAATTGCCTTGGGACTTGACTTTTCCATAATGACTATCTTTGGAACAGTCTCTCTGTTATTGTCTTGCCAATCAGATCTCTTATTGTCAACTTGGGAGATTTGTAGTCAAATGTCACCCTCCCTAGCACTCTAATATTAGCCAACTTGGATCGAATCTTGAGCCGATGAAGACTTCCTGTCCTTTGTCTGTATCTGCATTTCACAAGGAATTCTGTAAGGTACCCACCTGAGCTCTTTTGGCCTGGAGCTTTAACATTTCTATGAGCCTAGTCCAGAACTGAAGCTATATTATTTTATGGTTTCAGATAATCAAAACCCAATATAAATGCTTTCAACATGATAATTCAAAATAAAAAAAAGCACCATTTTAAGAAGCCTTATAACACGTGACCAATAGTGTAGCTAAGGCCAAATGGTGTAGAGGCTGATAGCAAGAAGAGCGTGGTGCGTGGTAAAGAGCAGGTTAAGAATCAGGGGCACATCCCGGCCATCCTACCATTAGCTGTGTGACCTCAGTGCTTCTGTCTCAGGATGCATCTCTAGACTAAGAATGATAATTTTACTGGAAGGAGTAAATGAAATATGTGCACATATGTAATGCACTTGGTACAGTTTCTAGCACAACTAGAACATAGCAAATGTTCAGTAAATGGTAATCATCGCTATCTTCAGTAATATGGGATCATTTCTAATAAATAAGGAGTTACTCATGTTTTTTACATGAATCATCACTGTGTTAATTTGTTCATTCTGTGTATCTGTCTGTTTACCTGATGTAGTTTTGAATGTAGGTGAGGTCTGGAGCCGAAGGCCAAGAAAGAATTCATGAGACGTCTTTGGTGCAAAAAGGTGGTTTTATTAAAGCACAGAGCATGGGGACAGGGCCCATGGGCAGGAGAAGCTGTCCTAGGGTCATGAGGAGCGGGCCCCTTAGATACTTTCAAGTTGGGAGGGGGTTAGGGATGGTGTAAGCCTCCCAGGTATTTTGGAAACGAGGTTTCCAGGATCCTGAGGGGGCTAGCTATTGTTGGGAAAGGTCATTTATTGTTGTTTAGTAAACCCTCAGTCATGAGACCCTTCAGATGTCTATCGGTGGGTCATATGCTTGGACGATGATTGCCAACACGTATCTGGGGGGTAGAGATAAAGGAAGTCTCCAAAGGAATATGTTAGACTTATAGGATCCTGGGGGTGGGCTAAGATTGCCTTTTGCCCTTTAGCAAAGTATTAACATCGAGGCAGCTGAGTCCCTAGAGTCCCTCAGTCCCTCAGTCCTTGCCTGTTCCGAGGACTTAGTGGGCTGTAGGTAGTAAGGAAATGTAATAATTTTTCTTTTTGTTTTCATACCCTCGTCCAGGTAGTTCTGTGAAAGAGGGAGCAGTGGAGCTCCAGTGTAGAGGAGTGCCTCAGTTTACCTCCTACTGGGGATTAAATAGTATGCATGGGAGAATAGCATACATTCTTTTAGATTAGGCCCTAGTATTAAACTAATAGCTAGAAACCAGACCCATTCCTTCACTTCAGTGGGAGTTTTTCCAAGGTTAGCCAAATCTCTGCCTGCAAAACACCAGAGACTTGGGTGACACAATTAACTTTCTGAAAATCACCAAGTCCCTGTCTTTGTGGGTCAGGATTTCCGTGCATCCTTAGAGTCCAACCCACCGTGCAGGTTGCATCTCCTCTGTGCCAGACCCTGTGCTGGTTATTCTCACAGTTTCACTCTTCATCTTCCCAACAACGCTGGGATTCCCAACAGCATTAACTTCCTCACTTTATAGGTGCAAAAACTGAGATCGGAAAGGTCAGGTCACCTGCCCCAATTGGAGTTGTTGGAGAGTAATTATTGCAGAAGCAGCAGCAGGGATTACTCCAGCTCCGTCTTACCACAGTTGTTATTTTGTGTCAGTTATTTGTCAGAATAATTTTGAATGTCCTTATTAGTATAAAAACATTTCTTAGAAGGACCCAGGGGCCCAAGGTAGCAGCGTGAGCATCAGGGCCAATTAGCTACTGGGAGTAAGATAGGTGGGGATTTTATGGGAGGAATTTATATTTGTAGAAGCCTTTTGGCAAAGTAATTGAGAATACGAATAAAAGGGAATGAGGAAATGTAGTGTTTTTTATTTTTTTCTTTAAATTTTTCATTATTACATTAATCACCATACATCACATCATTAGTTTTTGATGTAGTGTTCCATGATTCATTGTTTGTGCACAACACCCAGTGCTCCACGCAGAGCGTGCCCTCTTCAATACCCATCACCAGGCTAACCCATCCCCCCACCCCCCTCCCCTCTAGAACCTTCAGTTTGTTTTTCAGAGTCCATCGTCTCTCATGGTTCGTCTCCCCCTCTGATTTTCCCCCCTTCATTCTTCCCTTCCTGCTATCTTCTTCTTCTTTTTTTTTTTTAACATATAATGTATTATTTGTTTCGGAGGTACAGGTCTGTTATTCAACAGTCTTGCACAATTCACAGCACTCACCATAGCACATACCCTCCCCAAGGTATCACCCAGCCACCCCATCCCTCCCACCCCAACCCCACTCCAGCAACCCTCAGTTTGTTTCCTGAGATTAAGAATTCCTCATATCAGTGAGGTCGTATGATACATGTCTTTCTCTGATTGACTTATTTCACTCAGCATAACACCCTCCAGTTCTATCCACGTCGTTGCAAATGGCAAGATCTCATTCCTTTTGATGGCTGCATAATATTCCTGTGTGTGTGTGTGTGTGTGTGTGTGTGTGTGTGTGTGTGTGTACACACACACACACACACACACCATATCTTCTTTATCCATTCATCTGTCGATGGACATCTTGGCTCTGAAAAATGTAGTGTTTTTTAGACTTGCAAATACATTTGAAAAGGTTAATGTTGTGTTTTTCTGAAATGGAGAAATTCTTTGATCTTGAGGTTTAAAAAAAAAAGAAACAATGCAAAAATATCAGGGCATCTCTCTGGATTGTCTAAACAGTGTCATCGGCACTGCCAGTCATCGGCACTGCAACCACACTTATTTTAGCATATTTATAAATCATCTGAGGAGTATATGGTGAAATTCCAGATTTGTGAAAACCACTAAACTCCAGGTAGTGAAATACCAAGCCAGCTAATATAAATGCAGAAAGACAACACAGGGTTACACAAGTAGGCCAAATTCTGGACGGAAGATGGGCTTCTTCATGGACAACAGTAGGGCAAGGAATTTAGGGAGAAGTAATACAAACCATCCTTCCAAGATTAAAGGGCTTTGAACTTCAGCTATAACGAAGTCAGTGTATATTTTTGTCCCTAGTTATGCCTACTGCAGCTAAAAGGCCAGCCGGAAATCAGGAGTGCTTAGAAAGGGATATTTAAAAGGGGCCATTAAAAGCAGAAAATAGTATCTGGCTCAAATGTGAAGCCATGGTTCGCTTATACCTGGAATGTTGTGAGTATTTTGTTCCACAAGACTTAAGCAGCTATGACAGGGCAGGAGAAGGTACAGAGATGGAGTCAGATGATCTGTGGGGAAGAGGAGCTGTTTTATGGAGGCCAACTGCAAAGATCAGGATGAAGGTTCAGAAAATCATAGGGATACGGTACATGTGGGCACTCACCCTGATTAACAGTTGCCATCTCCATCATTGGTAGACATGGGTCAGAGAGTAGATATGAAAGGAACAGAGCATACTGCTGGTTTAAGATCTTAATCAATTTAGGCAGAAAGGCCAATAGGCTAACTGACAAATAGGCAAATAAAAATTCAAGGTAGCATGGGATGAATGCCAAAGAAATGCTTACCTCTCCCCTTTAAAACTCGAGAAGAGAGATTTTTTTTTTTTTAGATCGCTTACACTAGGGGTAGTACACTTTAGGAACTAGTAACCCAAGTAGTCCCAGTTCTGTCCTAAAACTACAGATTGGCAGAGAAGAGATAAATGCATTTATGAATGGATTTATAATACGCTGTTTTAAAAAGTCAGTAATATTTGGAGATGTGCCCACACTTTGCAGTTTACCTTGGAATAAAACAAGTTTTAGAATCCGGCAAACCTGATTCAAATCCCAAAGCCACCGTGTACTGGCCCTTAGATAGGCTACTTAACCACTCTGAACTTTAGTCTTCTCTTCTGGAAAGCAAGAAGAACCCCTTCCTGAGAAGGATGTGGGATGGTGAAAGGGGTAGCATTTGTAAAGCTCCAGGAGGGGATGGGGACTGAGGCTGTCTGCAAGTCTTGGTTCCCTTTGTCATCTCTTCCACAGTGTGCCCTTTGCAGCACCATCAGACTCTGGGGGCACTTTGAGTCTTCCCCCAGGTGGGCAGTGCTTGATTCTGGGGCGCCTCTGAGTCTTCCCCCAGGTGGGCAGTGCTTGATTCTGGGGCGCCTCTGTGTCTTCCCCCAGGTGGGCAGTGCTTGATTCTGGGGCACCTCTGAGTCTTCCCCCAGCTGGGCAGTGCTTTATTCTCACCCTACTCTGCAACTTTCATCGACATTAACATGCATTGTGTCATATTCATTGAGCCACTATTATTTCAAGCATTGCTTCAGGCATTTGGGAAATCATACTGATAAAGATAGACCAGGGCCCTGCTTGCAGGAAGTTTACCTGGGGGAGATGGGGTACACACACACACACACACACACACACACACACACACACTCTGAACCTGTAAACAAAGTCATTTCAGAGAATGATAAAAAGAGGATCATAGGGTGGGGTGGGACAGGGGTTGAGGACATGGTTCTTTTAGTGAGAGGAGGGAGAAGGCTTTTTTGAGGAGACAACTCTTGAGCTCCGGAGAGATGACAAGGTGTCATCTGAAAATCTTGAGATGAGCGTTCCAGGTAGATAGACAAAAGGGATAGAGGTCCCAAGGTAAGAATGAGTACGGAATGTTCAAGGAGCCGAGAAAACCAGTGTGAGCATCCTGAATAGAGGGACCCTGAGGGAGGCAGAGGGCAACCAGCCCTGTTGGGCCTTGGAGCCAGGTCAGGACTCAGATTTTATTTTAAGAGCAATAGAGGGGCGCCTGGCTGGCTCAGTCGGTTAAGCGTCTGCCTTCGGCTCAGGTCATGATCCTGGGGTCCTGGGATCGAGTCTCCTGCATCAGGCTCCCTACTCAGCGGGAAGTCTGCTTCTCCCTCTCCCTCTGTGAGCTCTCTCTCCCCCTTAAATAAATAAAATCTTTTAAAAAAATAAGAGCCATAGAAAGCTATTGGAGAGTTCTCCGCTGGTAAGGGAAAAGACTTGACTTACCCTTTAGAAAGCGCTGTGGTTGCTGAGCGGAGAACTGGACCCCAGGGCAGCTCAAGCGAAAGGAGCGGTGTCTCTGCTCTCGTTTCCTGCCCCCAGGCCATTGCCACCCTGGCCTCTGCCCATGCTGTTCCCATCTTTCCAGACTTGAGGGCCCACTCTGACTTCACACCGCATCTCTCAGGGGGCAGAGGTAACAGCGCACAGCCCTTCACTCTTTCCTCTTTTAAGACGTGTAAAATATTTTTTCTCAAACGAAATATTTAACCCAAATATATGTCGTTTCAGGTTTTAAAAATCAATTTGATTGGCCACAGGAAACGTATTTTGGCATCTCTGGGAGACAGGCTGCACGACGATCCACCCCAGAAACCCCCTCGGTCCATCACCCTCAGGGTAAGTGCCCAGCTTGTTCGTTTCGTTCTCCACTCTTATCCTCAAAAATTATCTTGTGCAATGAAATAAAATGACCGAAGCAACGGATCGGGAAGTTGAGGCTGTTTTCCATGTAGCTTACCTTATTTGTATAAAAAACAATCTCACTTTTGATTGTATTTTGTAAGATGAGATTTGTTTTTTCTCAATCGGTTAAATATCTATTTTTGAGATTTTTAGATGTACATCTGACAAACCACCACCTTTAAAGAGCTGCTCCCCCTCCTCCCTTCCCACACTCCCATCTGCACCAAAGTGAGAGGAAATGAGTTTTCTGTCAAACTCCTCAAACCCACAGAAAAGAAATCAATCGAGGAGCACAATTAAGGAAGGATCAATTTAAAGTTAACCTTAGGGTCTCCTGGTTTTCAGGCAGTGCCAGCTTGTCAGCTTTAGCCACTTCAAAAATTAAGAATAAAGAATCTAGAGAACTTTAAGAAATGATTTCAGCTACGTTTCAGGATTATGGGGCAGAAAAACTAGAGAGAGAAACCAAGGAAGGGAGTGAAAACTAAAGTGGAAGGAAAAGGAAGGCAGGAAGGGCAGAGGAGAGAGAACTAGAAAACGAGAGCTAGCCGAGGGAAGGGGCCACCAGGAGGCGCGGGTGTTTGTGAGGCCTATTGGAACTTTACACAAACTGGAGAGTTCCAACTCTGTTCTCTTCAGTTAGTCCTGCACTTGCTTCTGATCCTTTTTCTGCACGTGTCAGCAAAGGTGGCGATAGCAAACAGTGCACAGGGGCCTGGCACTTAGGCAGAAGTCCCAGCCATGAAATGCTGTAGAAAGCCTCGTCAGTGAGCTCCAGCAAACAGCCTACCTGCTACCGCCAGCACAGCGGAGGGCCAGGCAGGAGAGGAGCTGTTAAGATTTTGAGTCTGATTCCGTTTTTAAAGGAGAAGAAGATGCACAAGGATGTCAGGGAATGCAGGCGATGTGGCTGGAGGAGGGAATCAGGAGGAACATATTGGGCGAATTGGGACACACTGGGACATTTGGAGACTAGTTGGGGGCTTTGGGAGCAGTGAAAGTAGAAATAGGACCTATTTTTCTTCCCAGTAAGGGGAGCCTCAAATAAGTTATGAGGGAAATAAGGCTAGAAAGGGATTATTGTCTCACCTTCATTTCGCTACACGAAAGGAGGGAAAGATGTAGGTGCCGTCAGTGCCAACATCCTAAAATGCCTCTTTAAATGAGCAACTCCTCCTACTTATGCTGCTCTCTTTCCTTCCCCTCCTGAACCTCTCCCTCTGTTTCCCTGGAAGAGATTTAGGAGAACAACAAACAGATCAAAGACAGAGGTTTCCCCAGAAAGAGTGCAGGATCTTAATCTGTCAAAGGAAGCCCAGAACATCTGGGGGAGAAGTGGCCTGGAGACCCAGCACAATCCAACCCTCCTCTGACTTGCAGACACTGGAGCCCAGCCTTCTGCCGCCCCTTGTCTTCCTTCCGACCAGTTTCCCTCAGCTTGAGTCATCTTTGCCGTTGACACGCATCCTCTGTCATTATATGCATTGCTCTGCAGTCCGCGTGTGACATGCTGTGTCTCCATGCTGTGTCCTCTCCCCTGCCCCATTGCCACACCACCTTTTGATGGAGAATCAAGACCCATTAGGTCCCCTCGGGGCTCTCTGTTCGTGTGTCTACCACAGTGAGGACACTCTGTCCACATGAAAACATACTTCCCTCCCTTGTCCACACATGCGGTAATATCAGGGGTGCCCGACATATGTCTGTCTCTCTCCTGAACTCCTCCGTAGCACTGGGTGCAAGAAAACAGAGCCTGATTGAGTATCCTTGAAGCTTTTGACCTGAAATACTTAGGGGGAAAAGTGTTGCCTAGATCATGCCGTTAATAAAGTGGCAGAACGTCATCCATTCCTTGGCAGTTGATTCAGAAATGACTCCCCCACCCCCGCAATTTGTCTTGTCGGTATTTCACAATTGTGAAAGCAAAGGTTAGCCGCAAGAACATGGTATTTATTTCATGATGTATTTCCATTCAGGATCCCAGTGGTAATCACACTCCTCCTCAGTTGTCTCCATCACTTAGCCAAAGCACTTACACCACTGGTGGCTCCCTAGACGTTCCTCACATTATCATGCAGGGCGATGCAAGGAGGAGAAGAAATGAAAACTACTTTGATGATATTCCCCGATCAAAACTGGAGAGGCAGATGGCCCAGGTAAGGTGTTAAAAGCCTCTGTGATGTTTTTGCCTTTCCCCCATATCAAGTAATGCATTCTGATATTGAACACTAGCTTACAGTGAGCGGACGCCTGTTGTCCACCCAACTGGGATTTTACCATTTTACGCTCTCGCTTTCATTCCCTACTCAACTTGGACCAGACCAAAACAGACCTTCCCGGGAATGGAATGTATACACAGATCCTTGTTATCCATTCTTATGGGAGAAATTGTCTGATCTCGTTGCACCCAGAAAGTCTTTGGGCCAAAGGGAGTCATACCACATACGAATCGAATCAAAATGAAAATGAATAATAAAGTCTGGGTTATAAAATGTAAATCGGTTAGGTGACAGAGCAGAAGTCAGAGGGAAATATTAGTGCCTCGTGATGTTGTTAATTTCCTCCTGAGTTAACATACTTGTACAGAATTGCGTCGTCTCGTATTATCACCTTGAGGAGTTGAAGGTGATGATGCTGCCTGACACAAAGAACTGAAAAAAGAAACCTTTCCTGTTTGGACCTTTCCATGGTTTTGGTAGAGATGTCCTTGTCTAGCCTGCCCTCAGATTGCTGCTCAGAAACTTGAGTCAGCCATAACCAAACAGCAGAGCTCTTCTTAACATGCATTCAGAGGGACAGCTAGCTCTAGAGTTTCTCTGAGAAGTCAAGATTTGGATTTGTTGACAACGACTGGCAGAATCAACTCTTTCATCCTCCTCTTAGGTTCAGACTGGTGTGTTAAGAGGCTTCTCTCTGCCTCCCACACCTAAGATGAGAATCTTGAGGTGAAAATTCAACTGTAATCGCTTTGCTTTGCTTGTTAAATATTTTTCTCAACTGTTTGGTGAGATTCTGTGTTGAAAAGCCTTTGGTAAACATTCTGTGCTGCCACTCGTGAAAGAAAAATGTGAAGAGAATGTTCTGGAAACCATGGATATTCTGCCTGCAAATGCCCTGGAGAGAGAGGGTCTGGTATACTGCAACTCCTTTCAGCTCTCTCAGTATTGTATTGTTCTCCGGGTTCTTTGTGCAGGGAATGGCAATGTTAGGATTATGGACAATCTTTTATTGAAGAGAGATGAAAATGTACGAGATACAAGAAATGAATAATTTTCCCTTTCTCTCTTGTTAAGTATTAGCTTTTAATCCTTATTTCTGTTTTCACTGATGTTCTTTTAAAAGTCTGAAAGCTTTTTCCCCAAGCTGTTGAGATATTTCCTGCTACTTGTTAGTATTTATGGATCACATATCTGGTTAAATTTCTCTAATGACAGCATTTCAGAGACATGGTTTGTTTTAACTTTGAGCCATGCCGTCTTTATGTATGAGTACAAACTGGGTCTTTTCTGAACCTTTCCCTTCCCTGGGTAAAGGAGGATCCTTCGCTAAAGACCATTAGCTACTAGTGACTCTGCCAACTTCAAAAACAGAATCACCTGTCTGAGATCCTCATATAATCTATGAAATTTCTGCACATAGTACAGTTTTTTCAAAGAGGAAATGAATTCCTCCTCTGCGTGTGAACACTCAGGGGTAACCTAGCAAGATTGCTCCCTTACCTTCTCTTCTTCATGAGATTCATAAGCTAGGGCTGGTATTGAATAGCCCAGATGTTTTTCCTGTCACTCCAGTCAGAAGGCATCCCTTTGAGGAATGGTCTCACCCTCGAGAAAGTTGAATGAACTTGTATCTGGCCAGGTGAGAAAGGTCCAGAAGCAGAAAGGGGCTGATATAAGCGGGTGGATGGACGCGGTGAGCCACGGAGGGTCTGTGTGGACGTGCTTCTTTTCCTCACGTGTATGCTTGCAGTGATCGAATGACTGGTGTGGACATAGGCCACCGTCGGCAGCCAGGAGCATATCAGACCTTTCTGAAATCCTGCCGCTCAATACAGCACTTTGGCTGCAGAGAAAATAGGAGATGGCACTAAAGGAATCTGATCAATAAGAAAAAAGGATTCTGGGATCACAACTCTTTCGGTTGTGTTAATTGCAGTTTTTTATTTGTTTCTCTTGAGAATGTTTCCTAGTCTAGAAATGCCAAAAATCGTGGAGAAATGAATTTGTACCTTTTAAAAATAGTTTCAAAACTTTAACCTGTCAAAATACCAAATACTCAGTGATTTTGTTGTTGAACGGTTTTATTTAAGTGCTTTTCTACCACTCAGTCACTCAACTGATGCTTTTTCTTATCCTTCCTTTTCTGGTTATTTGCTATAATGGTTTTTTAAATCCATTTGCTTTTTTAACAACCTGTCATATCCACTCTAGACCCACATTCTTCCCTGAGGTTGTGCTTAGCCAATAAAATTGAGTCTTCCTAAAGACTTGAACTAGAAATTAAAATTTCAGTAGGCAAGCAGCTAGTTATACCTCCTTCCAACCAGGAGCTCGGTCCCTGAGGTTCCTTCCCAGAGACTTTCTCCCAGGAGGCTTATGTAGCTTGGGTAAGGCTTTCCTAGCCCATCTGTTTCCCCCCAAAGGATAGAAGTCCATTTTCAGGTTTTCTTACCTAAAGGAAAGGAAAATGCAATTAATAGAAAATGACCAGGCCAGATCCCTGTTCTCAGAAACCCCTCTACTTCAGGTAGCAGAGTGATCTGGAATTCTAGTCATAGGCCAGAAACCTTAAGTTCTTGGCGGTGGCAGCAATTCAGAGGAGTGTTGCTGTCTTGAGGTCTGCTCAGTAGATGTTTGAAAGTGCTTTGCTTCACTTGGAAAACCAATGCTTAATGTTAAATTGAGATAAATTCAATGTCCCCTCCAAAATTAAATGTGTTCATTGGCAAATGATTTTCAAAAGTAACACTAGGGTGATGTTTAATTACTTGTGTTCAACTTGAACGAATATGAAAAATACCTGTCTTGGAATGCAAAAGATTTTAACTATTGTGGCTGTTGCTTGCCTTTATTCTGATATAAACAATATTCTGGCATCAAATCATCTTAAATAAATATGTGAGAGACAGAATTGAGTTCAGTACCGAGAACATTTTTTAACTCACAGAACGAAATGATATAATCACATCTAAACAATGGGTTTCCATCATGCTGAAAACATTGCTTTTCTACAGTTCTAAATTGGACTCATTAGCTCAGAAGCTCTGCAATGCTCCCACATTGGCATACCTCTAATAAATGAATGTTGCACTCACATTTGTGTAATAACAACTTAGAGCTTTTAAATTTTCAAAGTGCTTTCACATCTCTTATCTCATTTTAGTACAAACGAACTATCCCACACAACTACTCATGTGCATGTTGCACGCAGCAGATGAGCTTCTCAGTCCGAGTTCTGTAGAGATGATAAAGCAAGTGAACATATGGAAAATAGATCAGAAGGGGGACAGATATTTCCAGTATTTAGGGCTGACTCACAATCTTTGGAAATTTTCTTGAGTAATATTTAGAAGTCAGAATACTCTTGGGTGCCTGTGTGGCTCAGTCGGTTAAGTGTCTGCCTTCAGCTGAGGTCATGATCCCAGGGCCCTGGGATCAAGTCCCACATCGGGCTCCTTGCTCAGCGGGGAGCCTGCTTCTCCCTAAGCCTCTGCGACGCGCTCTCTGTCTTTGCTTCTCATGAATAAATAAATTAAATACTAAAAAAAAGAATACTCTTAGAATGAATAATAAAGGAAAGTAATGGAGCTAATAAAGTCTAGAGACCACATTCCCCAAAGTTACAAAGAAAAGAAAAGAGTTTCCCAATATGAAACTTATCACCACTTATAGAAGGCCTTCATTTACAAAAAATACTTATGGAAAAATATAATGATGCTTCTATTTTCACAAAATAAGGGCTCCTAAGTAGTAAGAGAAATACATATCTTTGCACAAATTTTAGCTTGATATTAATGATGAAAATCCATCATGTAGAAGTCCTTGTGTTTGGAAGGCTCTCATCTAAATAAAAATGTCAGTATTGGGGGGGCCGTTACCTTATCTGATGCACACAAACCTGAGAAATAGACATTATCCGCATTTTGAAGACAAGGAGACTGCGAAACCACATGACTTGCGTGCTCGGGGTCACACAGCCAGAAAGAAATCAAATCAGAACTTGCCTGGGGGATTATGTAAGGCACTGCAAAGGCTTTGGGTGAATTGCTCCTCAATCAGTAGAAAGTTGATTTAGTTGGAAGTCTAATGCTTCTTGATCCAAGCAGTATTAATAAGTACAAGCGATCAGTTACTTCTTTATTTGAAAGCATTTTACATATTATATGAGTTCTACAAATGTCCGTTCTTTTGATATCGTTAAAAGAAGAGAAATGGAAACAGGGCCAGATAGAAGCCCTGCCGTGGCCAAATCCGTGCCTGGGAGTCCACGTGCTTTATCTTATCTAATCCTCACAATGGCATATCCTGTGCTCAAGCAAGCCCAGGTGGGTGAGAGGTTTGCCTCACGGCTGGCGTGGGGCAGAGCTGGGACTCACGCTCTGCCTCCCTGACCATATCCTGGTTCCTCTATGGCTCCTGATACCCTGTGGTAGCTGTCTTAAATGATATAAATATTTTTACATAATATAAAACATGTTGATAACAGTTCAACGAATACAAATTTCCCCTATGCTAGAATAGATTATACTTAATGTAGGCACAGCAAGCAGAATGAGGATAGAATCACTAGCAGCTTAGTGGAAACTTATTGAATCCACTTTTTTATGTATCACCATAAAACCCTTTAATGCAAAAGTATAATGGTTATTTGTTGAGCCTTTTAGTGGAGACCCCTCTCTGCACATCTTGGCAGAGCTCTGCCTTCACCCATGTTTGTGAAAGCTTTGCACGGAGGTATGGGGCTTACAGCGCATACAGAGACGTCCTTGGGTGTGTTTTCTGCAAACAGTGAGACACTGTTTCCTTAGCGGCTTCTTCAGTCGGTGTTCTCATTTGCTTTCTTTCTGGCTGTGCGACCATACCAAGTCATGTGGTCTCTCTGAACTTCAGCTTTCTTTCTTTCTTTTTTTTTTTTAAAGATTTTATTTATTTATTTGATAGAGAGACACAGCGAGAGAGGGAACACAAGCAGGGGGAGAGGGAGAGGGAGAGGGAGAAGCAGGCTTCCTGCAGAGCAGGGAGCCCGATGATGTGGGGCTCCATCCCAGGACCCTGGGACCATGACCTGAGCCAAAGGCAGACGCTTAATGGCTGAGCAACCCAGGCGCCCCTTCAGCTTTCTTTAAAATGTGAATAAAGCCTGCCTCTGGGACTTGTGTGTATCAGATAATTTATGTGAAAGCATATTCTAAACTGTAAGTCACTGTGTTATTAATACGTAGATGATATGACTCTCAATTCAGGTATATCACCTGTCAGTCCCTAATTCGAAGGTCCCTGGTTCATCACAGGGCCAGTCAGTGCTAAAGATATTAGAAAGGTAAGTGCTCACCCAGATGGTTTAGCATTCTGAGAGACCATCTTTTTGTTCCAGCATTATCCATGCTTAGAATATATATGGACAATGGAATTGGAATTTTGCTCTTTATTATTTTAGTTGCATAAATGTGAAGGCTGCCGAGAAGCATCTCTCATGATGGAGAAGGGGGTCTGTGCGGTGATCACAAAGCCAGGAGAGGCAGAGGGCAGATGGAATAGTTCTCTACAAATTCAGGCTACAAAAGTATGTGGCACTCCTTAGTCCCCATCCCCTGTTTAAGCCGTCACCTCACCCCCTCCCCTTGCGAGGAGCACCAGGTATGGATGGAAGTGTCAAATCACTATATTGCGCACCCGAAACTAAAATGTTAACTAACTGGAATTTAAATAAAAACTTTTTTTAAAAATATGTAGCAAAGAATATACTAATGGCATGTTATTAGTATTTTAACATGGTGAGGTAAAACATTAAGTGAGAAAGAGGGATTATTTTTCCTTAAATGAAATTTAGAACTTGCTTGAAATACACAGTCCGCAAAATTAGCTTGAGAGGCGTGGCTATCCCAAGCCATGAGGCAAATGCTTAGCCGTCTTTGGGAAAGAGGGAGGATGGTAATTTATTTTTTCTTACTTTCCCTGGGGAAGTCTGTTGTTTCTAGAAATTCTACCCACTGCCCTGGCATTATGGGAATTTACAGAATCAGCCTTCAGAAAATAGCACGACTAAAAAAAAAGAAAAAGAAAGAAAATAGCACGACTATGCTCAAGGAACAGCATTTTATTTTTTTTTTTAAAGATTTTATTTATTTGAGAGAGAGAATGAGATAGAGAGAGCATGAGGGGGGGAGGGTCCGAGGGAGAAGCCGACTCACTGCTGAGCAGGGAGCCCGTGCGGGACTCGATCCCGGGACTCCAGGATCATGACCTGAGCCGAAGGCAGCTGCTTAACCAACTGAGCCACTCAGGCGCCCCAGGGAACAGCATTTTACAAAGAGATTCCCCCCCAAACTAACAAGTTTTCTTACTACTGTGTTAACATCAGATTTTTTTTTAAATGCTCCTAAGTTAATGGCTGGTTTTTAGTTTAGATTTTTATCATCTAACCACTACTCAGAAAAGCTCAGCCTTGTCCATGACTTCAAAATTTTCTTCCATGAACGTCTAAAGAGCAACTCCTAATACTTAAGCACAGACAATAATATATAATCAAAAAAAGAAGGTTAAGAATAAACTCAGAAAGCTCTTCCATCAGGAACTTGCGATTTGACAGCTTGTCGGGTTGACAAGCTGACATTCCAGCTTCAGAGATAACTTGGGATGTTGACGATATCTATGCCCTGTGTCAAGCCAAGAACTCTGGACCACCAGCCATCGATTCCCAAAGGCATCACACCAAGCAGAAGTGGAAAACGTTGCTTTCATAATTGGAATTTAAACCTGATGTGTATACACGTTGTTTATTGATGTGGACAGTTATTGCTTCTTCTCAAAATATACACTGCTCTCTCCCTGTGACAACTTTGGGGTGGGAAATTCCAATGTGATTAGTGTCTTTTGGGAAACACTGAAGTGTCACTGTCTGTCCTGTACATCAGGTTTAAAAAAATCATGGGAAGAAGTGGGAGAATCACTCAGAGGGATTTGTTTTTAGATTTTGAGACTCATCTTACAAGTCTGGATTATTTCATTCTCTGTCAAGTCCATCGGCGAGGCAAATTAGACGACCAGGAGTTTGTTCTGACAGATGCCAGTCAGACCTAAACACCTCCATTCATTTTGCTAGAGAAGCTTGATGTCTCCACCTTCCTTCAGTGTCCTGGTACTTAACCAAAGTGAATGTTTCCCATTAAAAACAGACCATGGATTTTTTTTAAAAATCAGTATAAAACATCCTATTTTCAACTGAATAAGAAATCTGACAATATATAAAAACCCTATTTCGGTAGAATTGACCTCCTGATATTTAGTGGTGCCTTAGGCTTGCTGACAGTGAACAGCTTATTCACAAAGAGGCACACCGGGTTATTTTTCCACTTGTTAAATCTTTGGAATGTTTCTCATTATATCCAGTCCAGTTCTTGGGTCTGCAGGTCAGAGTTTTGGCTGTTATAATCTGACCTTGATAAATTTTCAAGGGTAGGAGAATTCTCTCATTCTCCTCTCCCTCTTCCTTTTCTTTTTCCAATGTAAAAAAAAAAAAAAAATGAAGACAAGGTTTTTTTAATGTCTAAAGGAAATAGGGCTGATTATGCGGTCATTTCTCAGTTAATTCCATTTGTAGATGACTGAAGTAATATACCAGTAGGGACTCTTCTAGATACATGCAAGTAACAAAAATCCACCTCAGGGTGTCTTAAGTTAAAAAGGGCATGTGTTTGAATCATTTCACTGTGAAGTCCAGGTAGACCTGGGTCCGGGTGCTCCTATGATGTCTTGTTCTTTGGCTCTTCATGTTTCAACTCTGCTCCCCTCTGGGTTGGCTCTTCTCCCAAACAGGCTTTCTCTCTATGAGGGAGTTTCAAATCCAATTTCTATTCAACTTGAAACTACAAGAAAGATGGCTTATCTTTCCAGGAGTTCCCCCAAAAAAGTCCCAGGATTGAGTCCCATTATGTTCAGATCAGCCTGTTTTGGATCACTTATCTGTCCAGAGCTAATTATAAAGGAAGCTCTGTGTGTGTGTGTGTGTGTGTGTGTGTGTGTGTGTGTGTGTGTGTGTGTGTGTGTGTGTGTGTGTGTGTGTGCGCGCGCGCGCGCATACACGCATTATTTTTTGTGAGGCACAAGTAAAGGAGTAAGTTATCAAAGTATTTTACAAACTCTAAAGCTATATGTTTGGGTTGTTTTATTAGAAAGTATCCTTATTTTGAGAAAACTTCTGCAGTATGCTTTTTCAATTAACAACTGGGAATAAATGCACTGCAAAGTAAAGCTCATAATATTTAACTGTGTTTTACAAAACTATTTCTGTTTTCCAGCTCCTGAGCCCAAACTAATACCTCTCCACTGATGTGGAAGCAATAGTTCTTAGGAGTTCGAATACTCCAAAAAGTTCCTATCTGTGTTATAACCCAGTTAGCATTGGAGCTCTTTGGAAAGGACTTAATGGATGATACCCCTATTTAAATATTTTTAAATACTTTATGAGTTAGCGTACATTAGAATCTATCATTATATTTTATATTTAATAATAAAACTTTTTTCTCTTACAGTGAAGTGTATGTTGGCTATGTAGTAACAAGGCCTGACTCTTCCTTCATCATTTTAAAATTCCCTGTAATAAGGACTCTGTAAATACTTGCTGAAGATTACTTTACACAAGGTTATAGGCACCACAAAGCCACAGGTTTCTAGGACCCCAGATTAGACACAAATTGGGATGGTCTCAAATCTTCTAGAAAAACTGTCTGGAACAGAAGCATATCCCCTGCCTAGTAGGTCTGGTAAGTTAGCTCAACACCATTATCGTCAGAGGCAGCACTGATTAATACAACTTATAATGTATAATTAATACAACTCTCAAAGCATGGAGAAGTTATATTGCTTACTTAAGACCACACAGATTGTAAGAAGTAGAGGCAGGATTTGGACCCAAGCAGTCAAGCTTCCCGCCCTATGCTTTAACCACTGTGTTGATAAACACGTGCACTGTCTCTATCCAAATGGGGTCCCAGCAGACATAACACATTCTATAAGTTCTAGAACCCCAAAAGTCTCTAGTGCAATGTTTTGAGTCCTGTGACAAATTCTATTAATAATATCTAATGTTTTATGAAAAGGCAAGATTAGTAGATGATTGAACCTCCAAGGTAGCATGGATAAACTTTGTCAAGAAAATCCTTTGCTCTTGACATCCATTTTCTCATTCTTTACAAATCAGGAGTAACAAACAATTGCTTCGTGGAAACAATTATGAAATGGCGTGACCCCTTTTCTATAGGGGTCTCCAATGAGGTTTGAATGCAGCATCACAAAAATTTGCAGTAACTTGTGTTAATGACTAGAAGATTCTTCTGTGCTTATGCTAAAGAAAAGCAGAGACTCTTAGGATGGGAAGGGCCCGGAAAATGTATCTAGTCCTGTAAATTAATGCAGCACTGCTTCTAATACATCCTTCATAGACATCCACAAGTTTCTGCCTACCGTTGTCACTGGGAAGGTGACCCCGACTTTGTGAAGCAGTCCCATCACCATTGGAAAATTCTAACTGATAGAACTTTTGCCTTACGCTGAATTGATATAAGCCTTCCTAAAACTACTACATAGTTAGTTTGGAAAATATGAAGAATAAATCTACTCCCTTTTACTGAGAATAGTTCTTTAAGACTAAAGAGAATTTGATGCGTTCCCCTCACTCTGTTCATCATATGCATCTCCTTGCCAATATCATTCTGAGAAGTGAGATGTGGACCCCACGGCATCCTTGTTCCCCAGCTCTGGGCACATCTGCTTTGTTGATGTTCATGCTTAACATCAGTAACATCTTGTTAACTCCTGCTGAGCTTTTCTTCGTGAAAATGTCCCAGCCTTTACCAATGGCCATGAGCCATGCCTCCCTCCTCAGCCCTCAGCCTTGGGGTGTGTGTGTGTGTGTGTGTGTGTGTGTGTGTGTGTGTGTTTAACCTTAATACAGGATTTTACATTTACATTATTCCTTTCCAGCTTTCCAGCGAAAACAGTTTTATCAAGTTGTTTACCCAATAATCTTAGTCTATCAATGTCTTGTTAAAGCTTGGTCAACACTCAGTGTATCAGGGATCCTCCCCAACTATGTCATGTGCTAATTTAAAATGCTTATTCAAACAAGCATGTATTTCAAGTAATTTCTCCAATGTGGTGATTTCAGTGTTGAATAGACAGAACTGAGGAAGAAACTGCAGTCTACTGTCAGAGACCTCTTGGGTTGGCATCATTTAAGATCATCATTCAACTAGACCTCATTTTTCCATATTTTCCACACGCATAATATGGGGAAATAATGGGGTCTCAACATCGGTGAATGAATGGCCTTGTCCAATACCCTTTTTTTACCAGAGGCAGGAAGCAATGTTGAGCGTCTAGCTAATAAATGGGTTTAAATAAAGAAAATGACAGCCTCAGTTTGCAAAAAAGGAACGTAATGTATAAAAAGATGTTAAAGGCAAAGAACAGTATTACTCTGCAAAATCCGGTTCCTTCACAGCAACTCGTGATCAAAAAGCTGATCGCTGCTGTTCTGAATGAGTTATTAATATTTCTGCTTCTTAGTTGTTCTGAAAACTGTATCAGTAATGGTGGCATCCAAAGTTTGAGGTAGAACAAGTAAAACAGCCCATATTGCAATAAATAGCATGATCCCAATTGACTTAAATTCCCTGCGAGATGCAGGAAAACTAGGGAGCTGTACAATATGATCTCAATTGCCCAGTGTTCCTTTTTTCTCTCTGCTTTCCTTTTTCTGAAGAGATCTCATAAATAATTGTGTATTGTCATTTAGGGCTACAACTGTCATATTAGGGAATGCAGGTTATATATGATCTCTGCAGATGAATAACAGAAATCACCTAGCCTGTATGTTCTCTCCTACTTTGGTAGCTGAGGGCTTATTTTATGTGCTGTCATTACCAGAATCAGTTGGGAGGGAGGAGGGCGGGAAGGAGGAAGGGCAAGAGAGAAACCTGTAAATTTGGGCAAGCAACAGGAATTTATCATCAGTATCTGTATCATGCCAGTGGACTTAGGATGGGACCAATAGTGGTATTTAGTTATTCCCACTTTTGCTAGAGTAATGAATGCTGATGCCATCAACAGTGAGTGGGTCACACAGAGAGAACTCTTGGCTTGACTCTTCACTTCCAGGGGAAGGTCACGATCACAAAGGTTTGATAGGACTGCTCTTCAGGGAGGTGGAGAAATGACAGGAAACAGCATTTTCTTGAGTCCAGCATTCCCTGCAAATGAAATAGTCAGTCTGAAACTTTTTTTTAAAAGGGTCAGTGGCAAACATATAAATAAATAAAAATTTAAACAAAAACCCTGAACTTGAGACATTTGAGTGTAGTTGAAAAGAAGAATCCCATACAGTTGTTTGAGGGCTGTGTGCGAATCGCAGAGCTCACAGGAGAGGAGAGGAGGATCATTCCTGAATCCATGGCAGGGAGATGGCAGTGAGCCTAGGCTGGCCCACAGCCTCTGGGCAACTCAGGAGAAACCAAGGGTTCTGATCTTCTGATTTCCAGGCAGTATTTCCGTGAGTGCCCATGGAAGAAGAGGCTGTCGCTGCTGGAAGAAAAGATGCAGAGGTGTTGGGTGCATTAATCCTTGCCTGAACCAGGTCTCTTTGACTCCCATCTTTTGATAGATCTCATTTTAGTCTCTGCTCAAGGAGCCATTGAGTCTGCTGGCTGCTGACCCAGCCTTCCTTTGTTAGGGTGCCCTTTCTTCTTTTGCCTTTAAAGCTGTTTTGTTCACTCTTCACGTTTGTTTTTGTTTTATTTTAGAAGCACTGTCATCCAAGAGAAGGAATGGATTTCATTATACCTTTAGCGTTCAACCCTGAACCTTTCCTGTTTCTTGTTGGATTCTTTCTGGTCAATTTTCGAACACCCCGAAGTGTGAAAAAATTATGACAATATAAGGGAGAAACGGAGAAAAAGACAATTTTTTTTCAGGGCTAGAACAAGGCAGAAAATTTCATCTTGGTAGAATCTGACCGGGGGGCTCTATTCATACACGTTTCTTTATTAAACTAGCTACACAGTGTTGGCAGACTCCTGGAAGGTTTTCAGAGCCTAATTGGTGTTGGTGAGTAGATGGAGCTCTTGTCAACTTGCTCCATTCCAAGACCCACCATCAGCCTCATCAGCCTCTGAATCCCAGTTTACTACTGGTCCTGATGGTGGAAAAGGGATTGTGTCCATAGCAATGTGCATTCCATAGACAGCCACTTTGTGACCCATACCTTGTGCTCAAAAGATGCAGTAACTATCTTGAAATGATGTCATGGCGCCAGGGAGACAGATTCCTATGCTCTAAACCTTTTTTAAATGTTTCAACTTCTGCTTAAAAGAGTAATCCTTTTACAGTGTGGAAAATATAGACTGAATTTGGACATAATATGCTGGATGTTCAGGGAGGGCTTCTCTGAGATGGTAACATTGGAGTAGAGTCTGTAGGAAATGGGGGAGCTAGTCCCGCAGTAGTTGGAGGAAGAACATTTCAGGCAGAAGGGGAGACAAATGCAGAGGCTTGAAGCGGGAATGTCCAGAACCAAGTAAGCAAGAAGAATAGTAGGAGAGGAGGGCAGAAAGATGAGGCTGGGGCTGGGTGCCAGAGGATGGAGATGCTCGCAGGCCATCGTCAGGATTCTGGATCTTCCTGTGGGTTCAGTGGAGCAGAGTGGCATGATGCAGCTTTCATTTCAAACAGATCATGCTGGCTGTTGTGTTGAGAATAACCACTAAGGGGACAAGGATGAAAGCAACAAGACCTGTTTGCAAGCTAATGGAATAATCCAAGTGAGAAAAGGTAGTGGCTTGGACCAGGCAGTGATAGGAAGGTGAGAAGACTTTAGAAGTAGACTCAACAGGATTTGATGCTAGATTGGATGAGAAATGTGAGCAAAAGGATGTGGCTGGAAGAAGGGGTTGCTGTTCGCTGAGACAAAAAGTCTTATGGGGAAGGTGAGGTAAACAGGAGCTTGGTTTGGGCATTTAATTTAAGGTTAAGATGCCTATTAATCATCAAAGTAAGGCACCATCAAGAGGACAGCTGGGTATCCGAGTGTGAAGCTCAGAGGAGAGGTCTAGACTGGAGATACAAATCTGAGAGTCAGGACTGGGTGACACCACCTAATGTAGCCAGAGAAGGGAGAGGAATCGAGGACTGATGCTCCAGGGATCAGAAGATGACCACTTATAAGAACCAGCAAAGGAGGCCAAGAAATGGAAGGAGTGATCAAGTGTCAGAGGTCAAGGAAAATGAAGCGTCAGATTTGGCAGAGTGAAGGGTATAGAGAAAAGCGGTTTCTGTAGAACGGGCTCAAATGAGAACAGGGAAAGGGAATATGGAGAAAGCGTAGGCACCTCTTGGGGCATTTTGCTTCTTAAAGAAGAACAGAAATTGAATAGGAGCTCAAGAAGGATGTTGGGTCAAGGGAAGGAGTCCGTTTGCTTTTTTTTTTAATTTTTTTAAAATTATGTTAATCACCATACATTACATCATTACTTTTTTTTTACATCACTACTTTTTGATGTAGTGTTCCGTGATTCATTGTTTGCATATAACACCCAGTGCTCCATTCAGTATGTGCCCTCTTTAATGCTTTTAGTAGAAGATGTTGTAGTACTATTTGTTTGAGAATGCTCCAGTAAAGAGGGGGAAAATGGATGAGGAAGAAGAGAGAATATATCATAAACTACTGGAATGCTACCAGTTGAGCAGAAAAGAAGTCTACCTTTAGGAAGAAAACCTTGAAGATATAGGTACTACGCTTTACATTTTGTCATTAGATTGGAATGCAGATGTGTTGTATTTTCTGAACTGAATTCCTGGTACATGATGGTGACAAGAACGAGACGTGTGTTGTATTTTAAGAAAACATTTACAGAGTCAGGAGAGAGGTCTAAACTAAAGATAACATGATATGCCTTGGCTTCATCAAAGAAATCCACGTTCAATTATTGACTGTATCTCGGTTATAAGACTACTATATCTTTCTTTAATCCCCATTTATTTGGATTTCATCGTAATTCAGGTTCAGATAAACTAAGTTAGCCTGAGAAATAAGCAAATGAAATTTGCAGAGGAATATTTAACATCCTTTTATAGAATTGTTTCCAGGCTCTGTACAAGGAGCCCTTTAACACATAGGTATACTAATTACAAATGTTTTTTCTCTCTTCAACAAAGTGAGCAGCCCTTTGTCAACCTTTATCAGGAAAAAATGAGAACCATTCTAACAAGAAGTCTGCAAGGTTAATCTCTGATGCCTTTACCAGAAATGTGTCAGCAGTGACGTCACTGACTAAAAGCACAAGTGGCGAGAACAAAGCAGACCAACTACAAATGATAATAAATAGTAGTAATTAATGTTCCTGTCGTGCTTTACTCTTTGTCCAGAAACTTTGAACACATTCTACGGTTCCATTGATTCAGTAAACATGCTTGATGGCCTTTTGTGTTCGAGGTGCCAGAAATTTAGCTGTGAAAAAGTTCCCTCTCTCATGAAGCTTAACATGAGCTGCAGAACAACCTGGCAAAATAAGTAGGTCAAGTACTATTATTATTCTTTACAGATGAGGACATTCTAAAGCTTAATTAAAACTTAGATTTAAATCACTACTGTTCTAGGAATTTGGGCTCCCGATGAAATCTTATCACCAGTATTTTCTTTCTCAAAACTGTTCAGAACTCAGCACTTCAATACAAGTTGTACTGTGAAATACTGTCTTCATAAGTATAATGAAATTCTGTGATGGAAACTCTTCTGCATTAAAAAAAAAAAAAAACTCATTCCAGTACTCAGTCTAATAACCATGTGTCTAGAAGAAGAGCCATTTTATCTTATGAAGACACCAGTTATAGCTAATCCACCTAAAGTAACTGCTCTTTGAGCCTGATAAATTATTTACTGCCAAAGAATTACTGTGGTATCTGAAATGTATCAGCGTTTTCTTCAACAACCTCCACAACTAAAACACAATTAACTGCCTTTATTTTCAACTCTTTTTTAAAAATCTGACTTTTCACCCTTTGCGTTGAGTCAATTAATTGTTGGAACTTACAGAAGTGTTATTGTTTTCTAAGTTTAAGACACAGCTTATAAATGAAAATAGTTATTGTAACATCTTTCAAATGTATATAAGCCACAGACAAACTCTCTTCAGTGTATGTGACTAGAGGTAGAGTTTTTTTCTTCATTAAGAAAAATTTTATGCAGATTTAAAAAAATAAACTAAGTGATGTACGAGACCCTCTCTCCCCTCCTTAACTCTCTGGTAACTTTCTCCGACTGTTGGAAGATAAGATTCGTGTAACAAGACATTAAGTGGGAAATTACCTGTAGGAACTAAGTACGGAATATTCTCAAGAGAAAATTGCCAGTAATGGAGTCAGCTACCCTGTTCAGGATTGACCAGGAGGTGGTGAAACCAGGCACCGTCAGCTGCCTGTGTGTACAGGCAGAAGATTGGTGTTGGGGAAGGGCAGAGAACTGTCTGAGCCACTGAGGAGAGTGCATGGGAGAAGAGAGAGGTGTCCCCATGCCCTCAGAGCCTACTCTAGAAGAGCTCTAAGAGGAAGGCTCATGCAGAGTGGGGGAACCTGCCAGAAGGGGAAACAGGCATCTCATTCCACAGTCGGACTTCTGATAGGCAGATGTACCAACCTGAGCTGAAGAAGAGAGAACTGGAGGGACATGTCCTGGCAGAGAGCGGAGTGGTCACAGAGCAGCCTGCCCTGCACGGCCAGGCTGTCTGTATGTGTGATGTGGGCGGGCGTGCAGGAGGAGTCTGGGTCATACCCTTTCCCCTGTGTCCCATCCAGCGGGTGAGCATGGGCTCTAGGAGGGCTGAGTAGAGGTTGGAGGAAGTCAGACTAGAGACATATTTCTCACATCTGGAACTGTGCAGTGGGGACCCCATCCCTTTCCCCAACAGAGCTCTCCAAAGATCTCACACAGAAACACAGTAGAACCTGTGTGGGGCAGGATGGTGGCAGCCCCTACAAGAGGACACTGGAGGCCGTTACTTCGGTGGAGCATTGCTCTGGGAAGCGGTGCAAGCTGTCAGAGAATTCAGCCAGAGCCGGATAAGAAAAGAGGCCTTTGTCCTTCCTCTGTACTCCCCTCTCCAACAAAGGGCGCGAAGGAGGTAGAGCTTGGGGTGGGGGATATCCGCGATTGACCATACCACCCCATTCCCCCTACTCCTAGTGGAAGAAGGAAGGAGAAGAGGACCAAGTACAAATCAAGCCTCTTCTAACCACCATGGGTTTTTTAAGCCTCAAGCCTGGCTTGCAGTGAGGGAAGGCAAGGTCTGAATCAGATGATACTGGGGTTTTTTTTACAAAAGGGATTCTTAGTGACTCAGAGTGACCAGGAAGTTATGAGGCTGCCCCAAGGGTCAAGTGGCCTGGTGCCCATCAGGGAGGGGAGATGGGGCTGGCCCTTTTGGAAGTAATGATTAGAAAACAATAAACCTTTCAGGTATTTGACCCCTAGTGGAGTTGAGACTGTTCCTTGAACTGGTGCCACTTACATATACACTTGTTCCAGGATCGGTAAAACCAGTTCCATGTAACTGGAGACTGCCTTTGCCTCCTTTGCCTTCCTGTGAGGTCAGTACTGTGCTGACACCCCTTCCCAGCCATCCCAGCAGGCCGACATGTGTGACACTCCGTGTCACCTGAGCAAGCCACTTACCCTTTCTGAATGTCAGTGTCTTCATCTGTCAAATGACAAGTGGTTCCTGGGTTACTTCTAGCATTAAAAGTCTGTGGAAGTTGGGGTTCCTAGGTGGCTCAGTCGCTTAAGTGGCCGACTCTTGATTTTGGCTCAGGTCATGGTCTCAGGCTGGTGAGATTGAGCCCCACATCAGGCTCTGCAGTCAGTGGGGAGTCTGCTTGAGATTTTCACTCCCTCTCCCACTCCCCCCCCCACTTTCCCTCTCTCTGTCTCTCTGTCTCCCTCTCAGATAAATAAATCTTTTTTTTTTTAAAGTCTGTGAAAATTGTGAAAGAATGAGCTCAGAAATGTGGATGAGAGTGCTGAAAATATGAAAGGTATCCTCCTGCATGCCTGTTTGTGCCAGTTAAGATGGTAATCCCACCAAAGCATGGAGTTGGTATATTTAAATCAGATGGCAGCTGTTGTAGATGAGGCTGGAGGTTTAATGGTCACAAGACGTAACTTCCTAGAGATTGAATTTTTGAAAAGGTAGGAAGAGGAAGATCCCCTGTGGAGAGAATACCAGGAAGTCTAGGGAGGGAACTGAGAGTAGCAGAGCCGGTTTAAGTGGGAGGTGGTTGCAGTTGCCTTCGGTCAGACCCCAAGGATCTTACTTCCTTAACGGAATGCCAATTACCTAACAGTCTGTCCCCAGTAAGCCATCCAGATGACAGAAGGGATGGAAAGCAAAGTTGTCTGGGGGGGAGGGGAGAATGCCACTGTCACTGGACAGAGAGATGTTAAATTTCTGGTGAGTGTTTCTGGGAGGGTGAAGGTAGGGAAAACATTTAGCCAGGGATAAGTTTCTTTTCCATAATTCATTTGCTGATGCAATTGTTCTTTGCCGGGCTTCTAAACCATATTGTGGTTATGTTCTTATCTCCTTCCTGCATGATCTTTGTAAGCCCTGCTTGTGAATTCTGGGGATGTTCACCGTGCTTACTGAGTAAGTTTAGGCATGCTGCCATTTTCTGTGATTCAGTTTCATCGTGTCTTTTAGAACGATGGAATTCAGGAAAAGAACTTTATAAAAATCAAGCCAGGAACCTCTTTGGTTTATTTGGTGGTTTCGGCTGTAACTCCCAGGAATGGGGGTTAGCTTGGCATTCGGTTCTAAGCAAGCAAACATTATTGCCTTTTAATAATTGTTAATTCTTAGCTTGTTAATGGTGTGGTGGAGAGTCAGGATGATGGAGCTGACTCATTATAGGCTCCCCAGTTCTATTCCCCAAAGTGTTTGCTTCAGTAACAGACCCTGGCTTCCTGACCCCAACCCCTCCCTGCCCTAGTATCCTTCCTGCCACCTCCCCCGCCACTCCCTTCCACTGCTGAATGGCCAAATGATGCTTCCCCCTTGTCAACCACAGTTCTGCCCCTGAGAACTCTGGAGGGAGAAGGATCTTCTAGGTTTATCAAATGGAGCAATGACTAAGTCAGGAAAGTCATTTTATTGCATTGTTTGCTTTTGGTCATTGAAGATAAGAAAACAAAAATATGTATTCTGCGCTAAAGGCTTTTTCCCATCTCTCCTGAACTCCATGAAAATATTTATCCTCTGAAATGATGATGTGAAGAGGGAAGGTATTTCCGTTGTCTTTGGCAAATGTTAAACACAGTTTGCTTTTTCCAAGATGTGAATTTATTGGTAATCTCCCTTGATATAAAACTAATGTCTAAATGGTCTTTTTTCTTTCCCAGCCAACCCAAAATGCTTTTAAGCAAAAGAATGAGTTGGAAGCCAATTATTAAACCTGGGCATCCTGAAACATTTTCTGAGTGTGTGTGTGTGTGTGTGTGTGTGTGTGTGTGTGTGTGTGTTTAAGAAATGTGATTCTTTGCTTTTTATTATTTTCCTCCTTCCCCTCCTTGATGCTACCTTGGTAGCTGCCATGTTCTAAATATTGACAAGATGAGATAGTTTTCTGTTTATATCAGCAGTCGTCTGTCTGTGAGATATGGACGAATCAGAACGCTGGATTTCCTTTCTCAGCCATCCATCAGGTTCATAATGTAAGGTTACAAATGGTTATTTTCTTTCCTGAACTTGCGCTATGTAATGTGTTGCAAAGTGTTGTCAGTAGCTGCAGGTACTGTGTCCTGGCAATGCAGACGATCTGTGATGTCTAATGACTCCTGAGATCTTGTCTCTGATACTTCATTCACTGTGCCTTGTGACCAGTTGACGTGCAAACATTGTCCTAAAATGAGAAACATACCTGGTTTTTAAAGTCTGCAGTTAAAATCTGTTTCATGTGAGTTTTGGCTTTCATCCCAGGTGTCTGTGTTAACTTGCTTTTACAGGAAGAAGGAAAAGGGTAAATTGAGATATATATATATATATAGATAGATATCTATCTATCTATATATATATATATATACACACACACACATGTATATATCAGTGTTATTCTTCCCCATCTTGTACTTTCCCATGTCCATGGGCTGGTCAACCCATCCTGTCCAAAAGTTCTCAGAGGTTCATGTGCTTCACTTGTGAGAAGTATTTGAGTCTGATTTGCATGATAGCCTGTATACATTTTATGCGAGCGTGGGAGTGGTATGGCCGGAAGCGACACCGTTACAGCTACAAAGTGGTTCTCAGCCTTTTTCCATTGGACAATACTGAATTGATCTTTGGAATGTGCGTGAAATCGTGACCCATTTTACTCTGAGCTGTGTAATATCCAAATGTTCACAGCTTACCTCTGCACACTTAAAAAAAAAAACCCATTTTTGTTTGGGAAGTAGACATTTTAATGTTTGGTCTTTTCTGTTTTGTGTTTTAAGATACAATCCTATTTTCATATCCTGTTAAATTTTTCCCATCAGATAGCCTGCTGCCTGAGAGGTTGAGGCATTTGGTTGAGAATCACTAAGGAGAGCTCTCGGGGCGGCATGTGGAGGGCCTACTTTCAGGGCGCCATGTCAGGCACACCCCTCCTGTGCATGGGACTTCTGGCTCTTGGGCTCGTGGGGTCTGTACATTGCCTGGTACTGATGCTCTGGTGACCCAGCAGTCCCTCCCGAACCCGTAAATGCTAACCAGTGCTTTTTCATGTTCAGAAGTGGCCATCTCTGCTCTTTATCCTCCAAAGGAACAAATTGAGTATAACCAGCTGCATTTGACCAAACTAGCATTCTTGATTCTGAAAGATTTTTAAAAGACCTGCTGTAGCATCCTGCTTCCGTGTGTGTGTGAATGTTTATAGGAGGCCCTTCCTTACATTCACATCCAAACCCATGCTTACATATTTATAAGCGTAGAGCTCTGTGGAGCATTCTTCAAAGCCTCAGAGATAACAGAAGATAAATGTAATCACAGACATCTTATGGAAGTTTGGGTAGCTCATCTCTGATCGATATTTGTCAGAATTCTTGAAAGTGAAGCCTTAACCTAACAATCGTCATTTAAAATCATTTTCGCTTTCCATTAAGTGTTCTAAAGAAATAGAGAATAATGTTTGTTAATATTCAGATCTAAATTTATAAGCAGGTAGGTGGAAACAGTTCCTAGTAGAAAAGATTTAAAAGCTGCTATTTAAAAAAAAAACAATTAAATCCTAATTTTAAAAAAATTTAAAAAGAATAATACAAGGCTTGGAAAATACCGTACCTTTCTGTTCATGTTAGGAAGCTAAGTCATAATCCTGGCTTTTAATTATTTACTGACATCCTTAGGAAATGTTTTTCTCAAGAAGAAAATAAGGATATAGATGATGGTCCCTTCATATGCACAGAGCATAGAGAATATGTAGTATCTTCAGTTTCCGTGTTTGGAGAAGAGAACTCTGTGATACGATGTTTTTGCATTTGCCTTATGTATCTGGTGCATATGAACGAAGAGTCATGCAGCTTTAGCACCTTTTGGAATAAAGCAAAGTTATAAAAGCTGCATTTTAGACTCTGCCATCCAGTAAAAACTTATCTGTAGACTTTTGTGAATTTTTTCCTGGGCTATAACTAAATTCAGTTAGTGGTTTTATACTTCTCAGCTGGTGGGATAAAAGACATTTGATTTAATTACATCATATTAAGTATGGCCCCACCGTAGCTCTTCACACTTGGCCACACTGTGCATGCCGAGTCGGCAGTTGGTAAATACCTGTTCAACAGAATCAATTTTCCATTTAAAGCTCTAATCTCAAATTATATTTTTTGTTTATATTCAAAGTTTAATTTTTATTTGAGCTGGAAAGGATACTTAATGATGTCCATTTTCCTTTGTTTCATTGATAATATCCTAAAGGAAATACATACATACATACCATGTAAATGAGGTTTTAAGCCATGGCCAAATTCTTGGAATATTAAAATCATTCAATACATGAACATAAAGAAAATGTTTAAGTATTTTAAATGCTCTAAAAAAGTAGCCTGAAGACATTTAGTAAGAGTGCCTTGAATCATTGAATTTCTCTTCTATAATTACTTAAGCATTTTAAAGAGTACTGCCAGTCAGTAATAGTTTAAAATAGACAGAATTTTACCCCAACCTTTTCCTGTTTTGTTATTCTATTTAAATATAATTGCATCACTGTTACCTATGTTTAGATCTACTATTTGTTAAGGATAAGGTCTGACTATAAACCATTCTTTGAGGCAAAAGACTTTTTAGATCTGTTTGATTTTTTTCATATTTAACAAAATTTTTTTAAACTGGGAAATTATTAAATTAACTTTATTAATTTACCTGGAGAACTAATTTTATTAATTTGCCTGAGGAAATACAGGTACCATCTCGATATGAGTGTACTATTTTACAAGACCTAACGATGGTCCTCCCAGTTTGGAATTATTTTATAGCTAAGGTAGAAACCCCAGTTTACCTTTTGGTTTCTCTCACCGGTCCCTACAGTGTACTGCCCTACCCACTTCCTCCGTAGTTCCTTCCTGCTGCGGTCCAGCCTCCAGGACGGGTGAGCCCTAAGGCACCCTTATTCTCTCAACTCTTGTTTTTACTGTCGGTGGACCAGTTGAAGCTATAACCCACCCTAAGGCCCAGGCCATACCTCCCCCTGGCAGTAGGGTGTCACCAAATCTGTCCGTTCTCATAAAACTAACTCCAGAGACAAGACTCAACACCTGCAGGTGGAGTCTTATAAATATTCTTTGGTCTAAAGTTAAACACATTAAGAATAAGCTGATGAATTTCTAGGAAGCAAATACATTTATTTTTTTATAACTTCAATCTTAAGAACACTTTTCCCTCCTTTGAAAATGAACGTCTGGAAATAGGCCCTAAATATGACAAAACTAAGTTCCTATTTCCAGAAAGATAGATTCAGTCCCTATGTAGAGAATTTAAAAATATTTGGACCGGAACCATGTTTCAAGGCCACAAAGAACATCAAGGAAGAATTGTACTTCTCTTCCCTGTACTTTCCTCCCCTCCCCCCCAGCGCGTAGGGGAGGCCCAGTCCGATCACTGAATTCAAAGCAGGAGGTGTGTGATTTCTGGACAGAGTGGAGTCCTAGAAGAGCAGATGATGGCGCTGCCTAAACTGAGTTAAATGGATGTGCCAAGCGTTTCTTCAAGTGGTTATCAAATAAGAGGTCGGGATGATTTCCAGACCGAGGTGGTATGTGCTGGGGCTTGTTCTTCCCAAAATGGCTGCTACAACTTATGGGGACGATGTGAATATTTGGATCAGCATTTGGCTGTAGTTCTGCTTTACATGTATGGAACTCACATTGAAGTTTAATTACAAAAGTGCCTGAGTTAATTCAACAGTTAGGGAATGAGTTTGCATATGATTTGCATGCTTAATGTACTGACACCTGAAATGTCCCCATAACCCCAGCTTCACCCCACTCATGCCCACCCTCAGCCCTACCCCCAGCCTTTGCACCGCAACCCAGGGTGCCCCCAGCTCCTGCCATGTCTGTTCAGGCTGCTGTGAGAGCTGCCTATTGAGCTCGGACCAGGGATACCTCAGCTAAACTAAGACAGGGCTAACGCGAAGCTCTGACGCTTGATTTCAGTTGTCACCTCAGCAAACACTGGATCGAAAGGTCTTTTAACGTCAAACAACTCCTCCTTTTGTATCATCCCACGGAGTTGCGTGCAAACTTCTGTTGTCCTGTTAACAGTGTCACCCGTGACTTAAATGTACAACACCTGTTTGCTGTGTTGTTGTTGCTTTATCGAGGGAGGGGAAGAAGGTGAATGGGGCGGACTAGAGGATTTGCTGGATTTGGGGAGAGCTTTTTAATTAAGAACTCCTAGCTGCATGTTTTCAGAGTTTTAACTATAGGTATTATCACTTAAATTACATTCAGCTTAAATTAACATTCAGCTTCAAAATAGTACTGAAATCCACATTTTCTACATTTTCAATTTCATACTAGTTTTTTTTTTAAGAGCAAATCACAGCCAGTTGAATTAAAGACTGAGAGATGATACAGACCAGATGTTTGAAAGAGAGGGAAAAGAAAAGATCATGATAGGCAGCCAGAGGAAAACTTTCTCCTAAAATTAATTGCAGCCACTTTTTTTTAAAAAATGAAAGTTATAAAGAGAAAACTCAAGAATGAGTCAGGGATGGGTCATAAGACAGACAAAAATGCTAAAGTAATTATTCCAGGTAAAGTCTTACCAGTTTCAACAGACAGGAGATAAGAGAACCAAGCCATATGCAAGTAAATTAGCAACTAGAACAAAACTAACACAGAGAATGGCTTAGACTAGGGCGTGAGGTGCTTGAGGGACTCTGGTAGGTCATGTGCTCCAGTGAGAAGCCAATGAGCTCGCAAGATACTAACTGCGCTGCCTGAGCCTGGGAGTGACTCATCTCGAGGAGAAGAGCTTCAGGTTCTCTGCCTCGGTGAAAAGGCCCGTGCAGTCCTGAGGGGCTCTAGAGTTTTCCTCTAGTTTTCAAAGACAGAAACTTCAGAAAGCAAAGCCTGTGCCTACCACTTCCCAGCGTTAGCAGCCGCAGCATGTGCCACCCAACGTAAGTCCAGACTGCACAGAGAAAATTGGAATGCCAGTCCTCTACCCCAGAACACACGTCCTGTTGAAGCTCTTCCTGGAGACTTGCAGTTTTTAAGCTGTTGGAGTTTCTGATCCTTTCAAAGAATTTAATGAAAGCTGTAGACTTTTTTCTCCCCCAAAACATACACCTACATCCAAAATTTTGCTTTCTTATCCTAGATTCCTTGAAAATCCTCCTTAAGAAACCCTACAGTATCAACCCATTTGCTAGTACTTCTGTAGAACTTGGTCTCTGACCAAGGTTTTACTTGGTTTGGGAGCTCGTGAGACTTATTTACATTCTTCCAACTCCTGAGAAAGGTAATTCGTTAGTTCTACAAGAGCAGCCGAATCCAGATTAAAAGAGAGTGGCTTTGGAAATCTGCCTGTTGTCTAGTTTTTGTTAATGTCCATTTGAGAACAAAGAACTGAATTTCAAGAAATTAGAATCTTTTCCAGGGAAAAAAGTGAGAAATCACCCGTATATAATATCTAAATCAGACCAGAACCCAGAAAAGACCTGCCAACACCGGCCTTTGACTTTATAGATGCTCACACTAAGTCATTATAGTAATAAAACTAGTCGAGGCTAACCTCATGGAAAATGATAGGTGGAAGGATGGAATGTCCCTCTGTCTTAGGTCTGTCTTAGTGGGCGTATGCATTAAATGATACGCCATCATATGTGCATGTGCTTGTATTTGTGAATTAAGATCCTCAAGTACATGCATATTGCACGTATGACCAAACTTGGCATTTAAATGTTTATTATTCATTTGTGCTTAAGGTTTCCTGAGAAAGGTAGCTGAATACATCCAAGACTGTCACGGTGGCATTTTATCAATACAAGTGAATTCAGATGAGGGAAACTAGCCATCCATTCGTAAATTTTTCTTCAAAAATTTTGTTTAGAATCACACTTACACTATCTTTTCTCCAGAGATCTAAAATCATCCCAAGTACATGGTACATGTCATATTTGGAAACTGAAATTCATGGAACTGTGTATTCTGAATGTAAAAGCAATTCAGACTAAAAAGTTCAAATAACCAAGCTTAAAAACAGAAAAGTCTTTCAAAGGTCGTATGTTCTTTTTCTGTTGTAACAGAAAATCATGAATTAGTGCATCATTTATGAATATCTCCATGTTTTATTTTAAAATCACTTAGCTTAGGGTGTCCTTCTAAAAATGGAATAACTTCTTTCACGCCCCAGAAATTAACTCAGCTTTGGGAAATATGATGCTACCACATATGTAAAACCGTAATAAACAGTAAAAGTATTTCTACACATATAATACACCCAAATGCATTTGCCCATTCCAGCACACATGTAAAAGATGAACTCAGGCTAGCTGTAGGGAATGAGCTTTGCCAACTGCTCATATTACCTCTAGAATAAATGTGATTTTCAGACAGGAGACTGGGGAGAACCTTCCATTACCTTGCGACCTCCAAATGAAGCCACAGCCTCAACTCCAGTACAATACTGGCAACACCACCCAGAAAAGCTCATCTTCCAATCGTGTGATTACAAAGCTTTTGTAAGTTACCATAAATTCAGTATTTGGGTACCAGTGGGAATGGAGGGTGTACTTCTGGTTTGTTTACTTTTATATTGAAAATAGACTAAAATGTCCTCGCTTAAAGTGTTCCCTTCTCTTTTTCTTAAAGTAGCCTTTTCTATACAGAGAAAGTCCAAGTAAATAGAGCTTAATAATCCCTTTTAATCTTGTGAATTTAAGGTCTATTTTGCCTTCTTAGACAATTGTATGTTTTAAATGAAATGTGATAAAGAACAATCTTAAAATGGAAATGAATATAAATATAACACAGACATCAACACTCACTCACCAATGATCTCAAAACACTGGGTCTACTACCAGATTTTTTTCATTAGGATTATATTACTCGGTACTTTTTTCTAATAGGAGAGAGAATCAGGCTTAGCTGAGAATCGCAAGAAATATGAACAGGTGAATGTTGAAAAAATACCATAGGTTTGGGGACAGGTGGTTGTCATGACTACAGCAGGAAAAGTAAAATCACCTCTTTTAAAAAGAAATGTTTCAGTTAGGACAAAATTCCCCAATAACTGAAAAGGCAAGGATTTCTCCGAGATTATTTTCCTTAATTTGATTAAGACGTGCGCATTCTGGTTGTCGCATAGCAATTTCGGCCCTTTTTTTCATTTTGTTATCTATCCCTCTTTTGCTGCCTACTTACAGTGGAGCATTGGATTTATTTCAGCAGTAATCTCCCCCAAACTGTGGAACTGAAATGCCTCCTTCCTGCAAAGCTCAAACGCCACATAAACCCCTGAGACTTTCGGAACGCGCTTTGCTTCGGGCCCTTAACCACGCCCTCTGCTCCCTTCTGGGCACGCCCGTCTTCGCGTCGGGCATTCCTGGTCTGCACGCCTGATTCCCAGCCCCCCAGCCCTGTTTTTGCAGCGCGCCATGTCAGGAAAATAATTATTTTGTGTGTGTGTGTGTTTTAAGACACAGAGCTCTTTTTTTTTTTAAGACACAGAGCTCTTTCGCTCTCTCGCTTTCTTTTTTTTTTCCTGGAAGATTAGGGAGGGAAAAAATGACAAAAGAAAGAAACCCTATTGAAGCTTCAAAAAGTTGAAGAGGAATCAATTGATGGAAAGGCACAACAGACATTTTGCTACAAACTCTTTGCCCCCCCACTTCCCAGTCAGAACTTGGAGAGTGAGTGGCGTTTTGTACCAAGACAGTGTTGAATTAGATCACCTAACAGCAAAAAGATTGGTAATTCCTGGGAGGAGACGTTCTCATCTTTCTCCTACCCCATTCAGCGGCCCCCCACCCAGTGTCGGTTTGCACCAGGAAATGGGCTCTCTCCCTTCTGAAACAACCGAGATGCCATTCCTTCTCCCCCGCAGGCTTCCATCTCGTTCGCATCCCATTCTCAGGTGGATCAGCCACTGGGCGCGCAGCTGTGAATGAAAAGACCCCAAACTGCATCTCTGCTTGAGAGCGGCCTAATGTTAATTACCTACGCAGCCAACTCAGCCCAAATGGGGTGCATGTCGCTTAGCTTCTCAGCTGTCTCATACAACCCTGTAATTATGTAGAGAGTAGCGTGATTTATTTTTGCAGACATTGCTGCCTCAAAAAAAAAGGGAAAACATTTTTAGATGCCCCCATTTTGCAGTTAAATATGATTTGAAAGATGGCATCTTTAGAAAATGCTGCAGTTTTATTATAAAGAGCAATTTACAGCTCTCAACTGTAGTTAATTCTACAGCATTCTCTCTCTAAAAGCATTTATTTGTTAGGATTAGTTACTGTTAGTTTTTAAAAGTTATTCAACAACTTTCAGCCAGGAAACCAAGCCAGTAGGACTTCCACAGTTTGGTTTTAAATTGCAACTCATATTTATATCCTTTTTTTCATAAATCATTGAATTGTTTTATATTTTAGTATTTAGGTTCCATGCTGATAAAAGAGCTCAGAGGGACAGAATCAACCCAAGACGCCTGTGCAAAAATGCGGGTAAGTTTGCCAAACATTTTTATTTCTAGTTGCTGAAATACTAAATACCGGGTATGGTTACAAATTGCCACTTTTCAAATGACTATTTTCTTCGTCTGCTGAATCACATTGCCTTTACATAAAAAAGGTGTTTGGGCTTTGTTCGTGTTTATACTTGAGCTTTCTCACTGTAGTGTGAGTTGATGTCTGTTGGACGTATGGATGTATTTATGCCACGTTGCATTTACTCTTTAAAGATTTAAAGTTAATTGTATGTACATTGGTCATTCTCCAGATTAAGAGAAAAATGGTCTTTAGTTTATTGCAAGAAAACGGTTTAAGCACCTACCTGCTGGTCTGAGAATATTTACTGTAAAGACCATCAATTAACTAAAAAATTATCAAATGCTCAAGTATTGAGAGCTTATTGTATAAAGCTAATATTCCTTATGAGACTTCTCAATTCTGGGGTTTTTTTAGTATAAGAAAAAAAAACAAGTCTGAGTAAATCATGTAAGGGCAGTAAAGGTTGACAAAAATGGCAGTTGTAGATGTCTGTGATCATTGGCCGCTGGATTCCTAGGAGTCTCTATTAGCCAAACCGAATCTTACTCATACTGCACATCCACTGTAGTTGTTTTTTTTTTTTTTTTTTAATGTGTCCCTTATCCTTGCTTCCTCTATAACAGATGTATAGAGGCTGTGGCCATACCTGACAGTACAGATTAAGAATGGTAGACTCATTCCATATAGCAACTAACCAGAGTCAAATTTAAGATTGTTAGCAAGTGAACCCTAACTCTTATTTGTGGCCATTATACGTTGTTTTATTTTACATGAGCAGTGTCGGGTGGGAAATATTTAAAAATTAAACTAAAACAGTTATGAAGGCAAATATGTAATATCGATTGCTCATGGAAAGCCAAATATGTGTGAATCTTCATGAAATTGAGACCTCCAAATGTGATCGCTGATTTAATATTTGGATCAGTTCAATAGCAGGAAGACTGAAATTAGTTATCCTTCTATTTGATGTAGAGTTATATTGTCAGTGCCAATGAATCTTTTATCCCAGGTACTGTATTTAGATGAAAAAAGCTGTGATATGTGTCAAGAACTCTGTGTTCTGGTTTTGTTGCTGCTTACATTGCCTTGGAAGTCACTCTTAGTCATCATGATAATAACTGCTAATATTTACTGAGTAGTTAAAATATACCCGTCTTCTGTGCTGAGCTGAATGCTTTGCATGTTTATCTCATTTAATCCTACCACAAACCTGGGGTTTAGGGCAGTCCTTACCTCCGTTCTACACTTGAAGAGACTGAGGCTTGGAGAGGTTAAATAACTTTCCCAAGGTCACATAGTGAAGAACTTGCCAATCTGGAACTGGAACACAGGTCTGTCTGACTCCAGAGCCCCAAGCGTTTAACTACTACACTCCCCTGCTTCTCCCGGGCCTCATTTTCTCACTTAGAAAATGAGGACGTTGGACTAGATGCCCCTTAGGGTTCCTCGTTTGTGGTTTTATAATTCTGGGAATCTTGTATTCTAAATGTATATCTGATCTTAATTATGTCACCAATGAACAATAAGAAAATGGGAACATTTTTCAATCATCAAGCCTCATAATAATTTTAGAGCTATTTATGAACACGTCTAAGAAATTAATTTGGCATCTCTGATTTAATACTATTAACTCCGTTATCTGGGTCCAGCTACTTCAATGCTGTAATCAGCAGAAATAGTGCATAGAGTACAGAACACCATTTAAAACCAGATTTGTGATTTGAATTTCAGTCAATTTCTTGAAATTAAGTGGATCTGAAATTCCATTCTGATAACAGGAAAGCCCTTTTAATAGTGTCGGTGGAGAATAATTTAGTTAAATACTTGTCTGTTGCTGAAAATGAAACAGAAAAGGTCGTCTGTTTAGAAGCCATTCTGTTCTTTGGGGTGTTTTTCTGGTTTGCTGCCCTTGGTGTTTACTTGGGTTCGTTTACATGAAAATAGGAACTTTATTGCTTCTTAGGATATCACCAACTCTTATTTCCCATCCTGATTAAATAAGTATCAGTCTTTGGTACAGTAGCTAAAGTTGCACTCACTGCACTCATTAGAGCCTTTCCTAACTAGAAGCGCAGGCTTGCTGTTATCCGGGACCATTGTGTTGTGAATTAGAACTCTCACCAACTGAAAATGGTGTGGCTCTCAGCTTGCAGTTAATTTTCAGTTTGAACCTCAAGTTGCTATTTTCTCTGTTTTCAGTATGGTGGCCTTGAAGGCCAAAGTCCCAGAATCATCAAGTCCACCCAGGGGAAATACTTTAGGACATAGATGATCTTAAAAGTTGATATAGAGTAATATCATTAGGCCAAAGTACTGTAGATTAAAGCTTGACCTGGTTTACTCTTTCGGTGGGGGAAAAAAGACCTTTTCAATCCAATGGTATGCGTTTTAATTGAAATTAAAATTTCTTGCCCAGTAAGAAGTAAATCAGTATGGTTCTTGATTCTGAAAAATATTTCCTTAGTGTACTTTGTTAACAAAGATGCCTAAGATTTGGCTCCTGCTCTCACTGACTTCACAGTTCAGTGGAGGAGTCTAACATGTTAACATTTTAGTTCCCCCAGACAAGTATCACTGTAGAGGGGTTTTCATGTGGCCGGTAGCCTGCAGGAGCATCCTAGATGATTCCCAAAATGACCTGCAGGCAGAGTCTCCTAAAGTCAGTTTATTAGTACCAATAACAGTTAACACTTGAGAGCCATATAGCAGGCCTTGCACACGTGATTATGTGCATTTATTCACTTAATCATGAGGTAAATATTGCTGTTGTCCCCACTTTTCATATGAGGGGACCAGGGCCAACGAAAGTTAAGTAACTTACCCAAGGTTACCCGGCCAGCAAGTGGTACACCCAGGGTTTGAACCGGGGTGATTTACCTTTACCACCAGACTCCAAACCCTAAGCTCTACCACCCCTCTAATGAGCCAGTAGAACATTTATTGTCCTGAGTTTTAAAACAGCTGAAAATGTGGATCATTTATATTGATAAAGAGCTTTAAGAACCCTCAAAGACTCTGTAAAATTAGCCAAATTAAACCATTTAGGTACAGACATACGTAGTAATTTGGAGTACATTCCAATCAGTTAACCTAAATAAAAATTTCAGGAGTGTTTTTATTGCATCCTAAGCAACTATATTTTTTTCCATAATACTTAAACACATGTACTTTGCCCCAGCACAAACCAAACACAATTTCCCCTTTTCGGAAACATTTGGAGTGTTTGGTAGTCACAATCGGTTAATTTCTAAGTTTATCTAAACCTATTATTTATTCATCTCTAAGTTCCCCTCCTGTTCTGAAGCAAAGATAATTCTACACTGATGTCCTGGTGTTTAATTAGACATATATTATTTCAGTCAAAAATAGGCCATCATAAGCTAAGCTGTGTGAGGTGACAGGAATTCACATCATTCTACAATATGGAATCACTTCTGTCTCTGTTCAGGTTAAACCAGCCTTTTCCCTCTTTAACCTAACGATTTTTCTAATAGACTTGACTTGTTAGAACAGTTTTAGGTTAACAGAAAAGTTGAGCATAAAGCACAGAGTTCTTGAATGTATCCTCCCTCCACCACGACCACCCTCACAGTTGCCCTTATTAGTAACATTTGCATTGGTGTGGTACCTTTGTCACAGTTTTTTTTAAATACTTTTTTTTAAAGATTTTATTTATTTATTTGACAGAGAGAGACACAGCGAGAGAGGGGACACAAGCAGGGGGAGTGGGAGAGGGAGAAGCAGGCTTCCCGCGGAGCAGGGAGCCCGATGTGGGGTTCGATCCCAGGACCCTGAGACCATGACCTGAGCTGAAGGCAGACACTTAACGACTGAGCCGACCAGGCGCCCCTATGAACCAATATTCTTATGTTATTAACTAAAGTCTGTGGTTTACATTAGAGTTCATTCTTTGTCTTGTAGTGTTTCGGGTTTTGACAAATGCATAATGTGTATCTCCCCTTACAGTATCACAAAGAATCGGTTCATGCCCTAAACCTCCCCTCTGCTCCACCTGTTCATCTCCTCTCCCCTGCCCTGGCAGCCCCTGACAACCACTGACCTTTTTATTGTTTCTATAGTTTTGCCTTTTCCAGAATGTTATATAGTTGGAATCATACAGTATGTACCCTTTCCAGACTGGCTTCTTTCATTTAGCAATATGCTTTTAAGCTTCCTTCTTCTATGTCTTTTGTGGCTTGACAGCTGAGTAATATTCCCTCGTATGGAAGTACCACAGTTTGTTCATCTGTTTACCTGTTGAAGGCCACCTTGGTTGCCTCTAGGTTTTGCAGTTATGAATAGAGCCGCTATCAACATTTGTATGCAGGTTTTTGTCTTAAGATTTTTTTTTCTCCTGGATCCAAACCCTCTTAAAATTATCTTCTGAATTGTGTTTAGTGAAGAATCAATAGGAACTTACATTAAACCCTGATAATTTTTTTTTAAAGATTTTATTTATTATTTGACAGAGAGAGACACAGCGAGAGAGGGAACACAAGCAGGGAGAGTGGGAGAGGGAGAAGCAGGCTTCCTGCTGAGCAGGGAGCCCGATGCGGGGCTCGATCCCAGGACCCTGGGATCATGACCTGAGTCAAAGGCAGACTCTTAACGACTGAGCCACCCAGGCACCCCAAACCCTAATAATTTTTTTAAGCAAAACTGCAATTTTTGTCTTATCTTTCAGAGTTTTCTACAATAAAACCCTAAGAGATTACATATGTCTTGATACTGAGGCACACTTTTAGGAAGATTGAGTTCTGTGAATTATTTTGTTCTTCAGTAGGACAACTTGGCTGCTTATTTCCTTTACTGTGACAGCTTTATAGACCTTTCTAGTTAAAATTAAAATCTAAAAACATGGTGATGTGTGAGGAGTTGTAAGAAATGTCTGTTTAATCTGAACTGACTCATTTAGTGCTGCCTTTTATGTTACTGGTTGGGTTTTCCAGCTAACTCTGTGCTCAGAGACAGTCTTCATTTTTGAAAGGACTCCTGAGGGGAAGCATTAGTCCTAAGATCCAGAATACGACGCCCCCAAACGTGTTCCCCATAGAACACGGAACCTTCCTTCTGTCACCCCTCATGTCACACTGTACAAGCTCCTGGCTCCTCATGCCCCGTGCCCCTTAGAGGGCAAGAACCATGTATATTGTATCCCCAGGGCCTGCCGCAGCATAGCTTCCTTTTAAGGTGATTTTGATGGTTCAATAAAGTAATGCCTATAGAGAGTCTGCTAGTTCAGTAAAACCTCAAAAACACATTGACCTCTTCTTCCAAACGTTTGAAAAACAAGTAAGTTGATGGATAGATTTGCTTTGGATTATTTCATTTGTTTTCCCTCAACTATAATGCCGGTGTTCCAGTCATTTCCCTGGTTTTCTTTGTTCACAAATATGTAAGAGAGTATTCAAAAACTTGGGCATCCTGCACTCTTATTTCCAGTTTTTAAAGGCCATCACCAAAAGGGAGAGAAAATGATGGGAAACTGTAGTTAAGATGGAAAATGTAATTTTGCAGTTTTGTATTTTGGGAAGGTAACTTGTTCCTCAATTGACTGGGAGATAGCTTGCCTCTTTTAAATAATGTGTCCACAGGACTGAACTTTACAAAGCAATAAAGACGTTGCTTTGGCCTTTCGGTGTTCTCTTTGGTATAAATAACTCCCACTTCAAAGATTCTAAAATGTACAGTGGTTGGTGAAAGGCCAGATGAGGGTCTAGTCCTTTTTGCCTCCCCAGATTTACACATACCCCATCCCCCAGCCCTAAATTTTGCCTCAGGGTATAATTATCACTAATACACAGTAGTCAGTCACTTCTCTAATTAGATATACCATTACAAAACATGTGCTGTACGAGGCGGGCCATTATATTCAACTTAATACTCTGTGAAATCTGACTTTCTCTAAGCCCACAGTTGTTGATTCATATTGTTCACAGGTGTCTGTGTTCAAGGAAATTTCTTTTTCAAAAAAAAGAAAAATATCTGTTTTCAACTACCGTCAGGTAGAAATCTGCCTTCTCGATGCAAGATAATTATTTTAAACTTATTTTTAAAGTCAGGAATAAGCAGATCTTCTGGCAAATTTAGGTTGGGGAATCTTTATTTCCCAAAGGGCTCTGATAGTTCAGATACCACAGTTCAGGTTTCTTGGTGAGTCTGTCCCCTTCACTTGTCTTATTTTTAAACTTTCAATCTAGAGGCAATTCTAAAGTTGAATTTTCAGATATATAGATTTCCAAATAATTGTGCCTTGGTTGAAGTGTGAAAGCTGTCTTTTTTCTGTGCTAGTAAGGAAACAAATTAATGTTGGAGAACGGATTGGAAAGCTGGGAAAAAGATTTTAGAATTAGATGGAAATGTTAAGAAGCCTCTGATCTTAGAAGAGACTCCTGAAACACCCTCACTACTTCACAGCACTAGAAGATGTCATGGGCTGCCTCTGCCTTTAATTCCCACTTGTCTAAGGTCATCTTTGGTTCTTTCCACAACTCCCATCTAGGAGGAATTGTCATTCCCAGAAATCATCTCAGGGACTACTACTTAGGAACCAGGCCGGGGGGAAAAAAATTGTAAACAGCTGTTTTTTTACAACTCTCCATTTGCCCAAGTTTCAGGGAAGAATCAAATATTTCCTCTTTCGCTCCCTCCCAAGTACTGCCCGAGCCAGGTCAGTACAGGTCTAAGCCCACAGATGTGAGCGTGTATTAAAATGACAATACACAGAAAGAAACAGCATTTCTAACTGCCTGCTGCTGAGCTTTGCTTTGTGAGTGTTTTCCTGGGGGTCCTCCCAAAGGAGGATGCAACAGTCCTTTCATCCTATATCGGCTTCACATCCAAGTTCTCTTACTTTTTTGTTTGTTTGTTTCTGTTGCTCTTGTTACTGGCTCTTTTCCCATGTAACACCCTCACTACTACACAGATGTCATGGGCCGCCTCTGTCTTTAATTCCCACTTTGTCTTAAGCTCAAGCTCTCTTTCTAAGCGAATTGAGTCCATTGTCCTCGGTCCAGACGTGTGGCTCTGCTGAACGCTCCCTGTTGCAGCCGCCATTTCACCGCTCTGCTAGCAAGCAGCCCAGAGTGGATTCCATATACTCACCCATCTTGATTTCACTTCTCTCTTTTGCTAGTGGGATGCCATACTTTGGAAAGCAGCTAAGTGAAAGCATCCATCCTCAGAGTAAGAGTAATAGCTAAAATCTATTGGTGCCCACTACATGCTGGGCACTGAACTACATAATCCTCACAGTTCTCCAAAGTAGATGATGTATTAACATACCCATTTTACAGACAAAATAACTAAGACATAGAAATTAAATACCTTTACACACAGTGGAGCCAAGATAGGAATCCAAACATGCGCCTTCTGTGCTCTTGTTCGCTGTAGTGCAGTAGCTTCTGGAGGAAGGAGCTTAGCGGTGGGTCCCTTCATGATTTTAAGATGAACACACTCTCTCTCTCTCTCTCTCTCTCTCTCTCTCTCTCACACACACACACACACACACACACTCTGCAGTTGTACTTATGAGCGATGGATTAAACAGGTTGGTATGTTTTTTCACATGTTTACATTTGGCTTTTTAACTAAAGATTATACATTTTTAAAACTTCACATTTTATTATTACAGAAGCAATACACATTCATTGTTATCCAGTTTTAAAATAGAGCTACAGAAAGGAGAAATAAAAGCAATTGTAATTTTGTCACACAGAGATGTTAAACACCTCTCTGTTAACACCTTGTTCATATGTAAGCCTCCAGACTGATTCGTCATGCATTCATAGGCATCCCTTTCCTACAAAGAAATAGAAATATTCAGTGCCTACTGTTTTCTGTTTTCTAATCTATTTTTAACATAACAATATATTTGAAAATGTTTATTCCAGTATATATTCATCTGCAGTATTACTCATAGTGGTTGAACAATATTCCAATCCATAACTGAATCAAACTTACTTAACCAGTTCCCCTTACTGGTCATTAGGTCATTTTGAATCTTTTCAAATTATAACCAGTACTGTGGGCAACATCCCCACAAAAAAGGTTTCTCTTTTTTAAGATCTTTTGCAACTGGTCTGATTATTTGCTTAGAATGAGCCACTAAATGTAGAGTGGCGAGGTCAAAAGTATACGCATCTTAGAAACTCTGGTAAAGTATTGCCAAATTGCCTTCCAAAATATTTGTTCCAGTTTACACTCCCAGAAGCAGTACACAAAAATGTGTTGATGTTTGCTTGTCACATCTCTCAAGGGCATGTACTTAATATCTTGGATGTGCTCCTAGTTGAGGGAGAACTGGGGAACTTTTATGAGAAACCATACATCTTCAGCATGACCCCTGGGCTTATCAGCTCTGTCCGATCAACATCTATTCTAGATGTAACTCCAGAATCTATCTTTATGACCTGAACTCTTTATTTTATGTGAAGAAGGTTTTATACTTTCACAGCCCCTGAGAAACTATGGAAGATTAAATAATTCTTGTTATTTGCTCTGAAGACCAAAAGCTGTAACTAAGTGCTAACTAAGGATTTTTGGAAATCACTTGTCAAGTGGAGGATAGTGTGTTTTGATAAATTAACTGCTCTCTGAATTAATGTAGGATGCAGTACAACTGAGTTTACATGCATAGCAGCGGAAAACAGTTCTGACAGTGACTTTCAATCAAAAATCAGCGGTATTTTTAGAGCAGAAGTTCTCAAACTATGGTAGCAGCCGCATCTGGAAATTTGTGATAAATGCAAAATCTTTGCCCCTACCTCACTTACTGTCTTAGTTTGTTCAGGCTGCTGTAATAAAAATACCAGATTACAGGGAGAAATTTATTTCTCATGGTTCTGAAGGCTGGGAAATCCCAAGGTCAAGGTGCTGGTAGATTTGGTGTCGGGTGACGGCCCTCTTCCTGGCTCATTGACGGTCATCTTCACTGTGCCCTCTCACGGTAGAAGAGGCCTCTCTTATAAGCCCACTAATGCCATTCAGAGCTCTATTCTCACAACCCGAGCACCTCCCAAAGGCCCCACCTGCTAAGACGTTGGGCATTAGGACTCAACATAAGAAGTTTGGGAGATCATAGACCTTCAGATCATAGCACTTACTGAATCAGAAACTCTAGGTGTGGAGCCCAACTATCTGTTATTTAATAAGCCTTCCACAGGATTCGAATGCTCACAGATGTTTGAGAACCACTGCCTCGGTCCACTGGGCATTCCTGTTAGGTCTGCTGTGTAGACAGGCTGCCCTGGTAGAGTCATTGAGCCATGGTGCCTGGAAACCAGCCCGGGCCCGAGGAGTAGAGATGGAGGGCACCGCTGTGCGCTGTGCTAGATTCGGCCAGGGTGTATGAGTTACACTTGGCAGTGCAGTAGCCGTGTCCTGTGCCCGAGGAGTCGTTTGAGTGGCTGCCTGCCCACCGTCTGCTCTTGTCACATGGTCTCAGTGAGGCTCTCTATTCACCCAGCCTTCATGTCCAGTTCTCATGACAAGAAAAGCCCTTGAGAGGTCATTTAGCCTCATTCCCCAGCCAAATGAGACTTACCCCTAAGTCATTAGTGACAAATGAGAGTCCAAACTATTTTTAAAGACATCCAGAGGGAAAAACTTCCCAGCTGCCCCTAATAATCCTCCTGCCCTCCTGACAAGTCTTTCCTTCTCATCTCCATGCTTGCAATTTGAACCGGTTTCCTATTACAAAAATGAACACCTAGCCTTTCTCTCCTTGAGGCTGACAAATCACAGAAGTCTGTGAAGCCTTCCCATCCCATAGGAGTCTTCTGGCATATCTCTGATCACATTTGTGGTTCTCCAAGTTCTTCCAAGGCCTTCATGCCTGGCTCTGGGCACCAGGGCTCTCTGAAAAGTTTGCTGGCTCTTCCTGTGTTGAGAGGCTGGTACTGTGGTTCTTTCTTATAAAGCTGGCTTTGTGCTCATTACCATACCTTAATTCATTTGCTCGTTCTCTTAATAATCACAGACTTCAGCAGCTGTTAGATTGAACCCTATGAAATTGCTGATATTCAGCCATTTTTTTTTTGATCCATAAAAATGGCTATGTCATAGGGTTCAACCTAAGACCATGTGCTAGTCATTATGGGGGAGACAAGAAACAAATCAAGAAAGGTGTGGGCCATCTTCAAGGAAGCCCCCCCATAGAGTGAGGGAAACAACCCCAGGACCAGGGCAGTGAACCCCAAGGGAGAGCAGCAGGTGCCAGGCAGGCTTTCAGAACAAGAGACAGCCATCCTGTCAGGCTGGGAGGCCACAAGAGGCTTTCCCAGGAAATGACCTTGAGACTGAGTTCCAAGGGTAAAAGTTCATTTCAAATGGCTCATCTGTGGTCTGCTTTCTGCCTCTTACAGTCTCTGCAACATAACTAGTTTTGCTGAATACAAAATACAATACTGCTGGTTTTATGCATTTTTTAAGTCGTTTAAAAGTCACTTAGGGCTACCAAACATAATTGTTTGATCCTATTTTAATTTACTTGCTGAAACTGAATACAATAATTAAGCTTTGAAATGAACTAAAGAAAATATTATGTGGCCAAATTAACAGTTATGACTCAGCACTTGAATATCTAACTAGAAAGCATTCTCAGGGTAGCCATGTGTGGGTTAAAAATATAAGTTGGATGGCAGTAGACCATCCGGAGATCTATTCCCCAGTCTGTGTTTAAAATACACTGGAAATGAGCAGAGTATTGTAAGAATGAAGGGTCGGTGACATCCTCCCCATGGACTGCCTCCCTCTCTTCCCTCTCTGTACTGGTTATGGGGCACAAATGATTCTCATTAGGAACATAAACCTCACTCCAGACTCAAACGCAACATTAGAGCTCACAACTGAAGTGCTCCTTGTCGTAAACCTCTTTGCTCTCACTCACACTTATGAAAGTCATGCTCTGAGACCAGAGCATCCCTGCAGTCTCAAAAGGATATTCTCATACTGTTGATTCTGCATTAGAAAATGAGAAACTGTTTCTTTTCAGGGCCTGCCATAAGGATAAAATAAAAGCACCAGTGGCAATTTCTGACTTGATACAAAGATTCCAAGCAGTTCATAGTTTATAGTTTAATTTCTTTTTAAGATTTTATTTATTTATTTGACAGAGAGCAAGAGAGGGAACACAAGCAGTAGGAGTGGGAGAGGGAGAAGCAGACTTCCTCCTGAGCAGGAGCCCAAATGTGGGGCTCGATCCTAGGACCCTGGGATCATGACCTGAGCCGAAGGCACACATTTTAACGACTAAGCCACCCAGGCGCCCCCATAGTTTTTTTTTTTTTAATTTTTTATTGTTAATCACCATACATTACATCATTAGTTCTTGATGTAGTGTTCCATGATTCATTGTTTGTGCATAACACCCAGTGCTCCACGCAGAATGTGCCCTCTTTAATACCCATCACCAGGCTAACCCATCCCCCCACCCCCCTCCCCTCTAGAACCCTGTTTGTTTCTCAGAGTCCATAGTCTCTCATGGTTCATCTCCCCCTCTGACTTACTCCCCTTCATTCTTCCCCTCCTGCTATCTTCTTTTTCTTTTTTCTTTTTTTTTTTTTTAAAGATTTTATTTATTTATTTGAGAGAGAGAGAATGAGAGATAGAGAGCACGAGAGGGAAGAGGGTCAGAGGGAGAAGCAGGCTCCCCGCCGAGCAGGGAGCCCGATGCGGGACTCGATCCCGGGACTCCAGGATCATGGCCTGAGCCGAAGGCAGTCGCTTAACCGACTGAGCCACCCAGGCGCCCTTCTTTTTCTTTTTTCTTAACATATGTTGCATTATTTGTTTCAGAAGTACAGATCTGTGATTCAACAGACTTACACAATTCACGGCACTCACCATAGCACATACCCTCCCCAATGTCTATCACCCAGCCACCCCATCCCTCCCACCCCCCACCACTCCAGCAACACTCAGTTTGTTTCCTGAGATTAAGAATTCCTCATATCAGTGAGCTCATATGATACATGTCTTTCTCTGATTGACTTATTTCACTCAGGATAACACCCTCCAGTTCCATCCACGTTGTTGCAAATGGAGCCCCCATAGTTTATAGTTTAAAAGGAAAAGACAAAAGATGGCATTGCTTTCTTGGGTGAGTCCAAAAATCCAGCTTTAAAAAAAAAATATTCTAAGAGCGTTCAATTACTTTGCCTGTTAAGAACAGTATCTCAGGTGCCCACCTCCAGATACAAGGGATATACAATCCCTATTCTGTGTAATGCTTACAGTTACTACAAACCCAAGCACTAAATATAAAGCTGGCTTTGCATTTAAGATTCAAAAGTTGCATTTTAGTCTAGGTTTCAGAAATGTAGCATCCCTGTATAATTAAATATTGTTTCTCTTGGAGTAATAAAAGAATGATAATCTTATTCTGGGAAATTGTGAACAAAATACAATTGACTATCACTGTAATGCTTTTTCAGCAGAAGAGCAAGATGCTATAAAGGTTAAGTTAATCTGGGGCATTACCCACGAGTGTTCAGCTGCTAAGGTATCTGGAGGTCCTCATTACAAATCAGTCTCTCCTGTAAAACTGGCCTTGAAGGGGAGGGAATTTGAGAACTGGGGAAAGCCTCAGAAATTCCACAAAGAGGGCGCCTGGGTGGCTCAGTCGTTAAGCGTCTGCCTTCGGCTCAGGTCATAATCCCGGGGCCCTGGGATCGAGCCCCACATCGGGCTCCCTGCTCCGCGGGAAGCCTGCTTCTCCCTCTCCCACTCCCCCTGCTGTGTTCCCTCTCTCACTGTGTCTTTCGCTCTGTCAAATAAATAAAATCTTAAAAAAAAAAAAAATTCCACAGAGTGTGGCACAGAAAAGAAAACAACTAGAAACAAAAGAGAACCATCACATAAGGTTTGCCCTGAGCATTTTACTGAAGAAGAGAATTCTGTTTATACAAATAAATAAGGCTTGACTGTTTTAACATATGTACATATATGGGAGCATTAACTATCCAGATAGATCACAGAGACTGCCGTGGCCGGGGGCAAGCGCTTTGTAACTTGAGCAGTGATGTCCAGCCTAGGGGCCTCCGTCCCTGCGAAGGAAGAGAAAACCGGCATTGCAGCTCGTAAGAGCAAATGGAGACAGTGGGACGCAGACCGTCCATGATTGGACTGAGGCCCCGCTCACTTTCGATATCTATAGAGCCTTCATAAAATGAAGTAAGCCCTTGTTGGATTTCTTGCCTCTTTGATTATTCTCCTTGAAGACTCAGTATATTTGCTTTCTTTCTACGTGTTTTCATCTTCCGTTAAAATAACATATGAAAAGACCTCTTTGAAAGCTCGATCAGAGTACGCCCAACAGAAAATCCCCTGAAAGAGGTTGGATTTTTCTCTCTCATAGAATTATAAATGCCTTAAAGGAGGAGCATGACATCGAAGGCCCACCAGAGCACCTCTGCGGTCACCCAGGGTCCCGCAGCTTCTTGTCAAGGCGCTGAGCGGGAGAGAAGTAGGTTTGGACTCCCACCGGGGCCGGGTGCCCCACCCCCAGCACCGCCCTCCGCAGGCGGCACAGACCGCACACAGCCAGCAGCAGGGGCCACGCCAGGATGGCCTCCAGTTAGGAAAGCAGGGATCCCACGAAAGAAAAAGAAATGACTGGGCTTTTATGCTTTCTTCTTTGTTCAGCTTGGCTGAGTGTACGATGTAGAATCTTCGTATCTGGACCGAAACCACCACTGATGCCTTCATTTCAGCCTAAGAGCTGGTGTCCTGGCCTGGCTATTGCTCTCCGTTCCCTCTCGCTCACATTCGGTGCACAGATCACTGTTCTTTCCTCTGCTGCCACCATTCTCCTCAAGCTGCTCTTAATAACATCAGCAGCACATTTCTCTAGTTGCTAAAGCCAGCGATTTCACCCAGAAGACCCAATAAAAATAGCAGCCGCTACGTGTGCCAGCCACGGTGCTGGGCTTTGATTTTTTTGGCCCTTTTTCGGTCCTCAGGGCCCCAGGCTCCACCCCCACCTTCTAAGGAATCTGCCCCTTGACCTCGGCGACAGGGCGCTCAGCCTTCTTCCAGCTCTGTTTCAGCCGCAGTGAGGCAGGGGCTTCCTTGCCCTCTTCTTGTTCACTCCTTGAGCCCCCTCATCTGCTCCCGTCTCCTTAGGCACCCCCTCGATACGGATGGATTCCCAGATCAGATTCTTATTTTGCATTTCCTGCTGGACATCGCCACCTGATTATCGAACTGAGCATGCGCGGGAGGATTTCATGCAACCTCCTGTTCCCCTGTAGTATCCGCTTATCTCAGGAGTGGCCTCTTCATCCGTGAGTGCTCTCGCTCACTCATCTTCCATGGCACATGGGTTAGCAGAGCCGCTTGAGAGTCTCCGTCATCGGAGTTAAGGTTCCCTCTCCCTGATTGTGCCTCTGCCTCAGCCCAGGGGCTTAGGGTCTCCCTTCAGCCTCAGCGTCCCAGTGCTTCCAGTCACCAGCATTGTCTTTCTGCCACCCATGCTCTACTTAAAAACTTCCAGGGGATTCTAGCTTGGCAGAGTAAGTCACAGTCTTCCAAACCTACTGTACCAGCCTCATCTTCCACCAATTACCCAAACCCACCATATTATTTCTCATTTCGTGTATATGTTGATTCTTCTGCTAAAACAGCCTCTTTTGTCCTCTTTTGGCACCTGGAAAATCCCTGTTCATCCTTTCAGAGCCAGCTCAGTCAGCCCCAGCAGGCAAACAGTGCTTGGTGAGTGAGTAATGAAGGCTTGCCCCACTCTCTCCTGCGAAGTGAGGCTTTCCCTGCTCAGTACTCTGGAGGCCTTCTGTTCCTATCACTGGTGCAATAGCATTCGTATTGTAGCTTCTCTTTGTGGTGTGTAGCTCCTGTGCTGTCTCTTCCTCTCCCTGCCCCACACAGACGTCGTTCTCAACCCTCTTTCCCACTGAGCCCAGGTACGAGGCTCAGAGTCTTCTCAACACAGCCCTTGGGACAGCCACTTTCCATAGACTGTAGTTTGCACATCACCTGAGGTCTGTTTGACATGCCCTGAAGTAGACTCAGAGTTTTCCCAGCACAGTGGGCTGCCTACCATAACCACTCAATTGCTGAATGGATAACAAATGGTTTTACTGTCTCTCTTTTTGGATTTTTCTTAATACTAAATGAAATGTTGATATTTTAATCTTATGTTAGCTATATATTGTTTCATGGTATAGATAGATCCTTCTGATAGAATGTATTCATGGCAAGAAATGAGCGAGGTAATTTGTTGAAATCCACTGTTACTCTTTACAAAGAGTTCCTCACACACACATTCAGTTCACCAAGCCACTGCCCATGCCAGCCGTGGCCCGCTCTTTTGTACAGAGCTCAGCCCAGGATTTTGCCTTAAAATCCATATACTGAGTGTTGTTTTTTTCTAGCTTTACCTTTGATTTATCTTATATGCTTTTTTAAAAAAAGATATTTATTTATTTATTTGAGAGAGAAAGAAGGAGCAAGGGGAGTGGCAGAGGGAGAGGGAGAAGCAGACTCCCTGCTGAGTAGGGAGTCCAACTAAGGGCTCGATCCCAGGACTCTGGGATCATGACCTGAGTGGAAGGCAGACGCTTAACTGAGCCACCCAGGCACCCCTGTCTTGTACACTTTTAAGAGTTGGTTGGAGGGGCGCCTCGGTGGCTCAGTCATTAAGCGTCTGCCTTCGGCTCAGGTCATGATCCCGGGGTCCTGGGATGGAGTCCCGCATCGGGCTCCCTGCTCCGTGGGAAGCCTGCTTCTCCCTCTGCCCCTCTCCCTGCACTCATGCTCTCTCTCTCTCACAAAAATAAATAAATAAAAATCTTTAAAATAAATAAATCTCTGGCAATCACGAAAGAAAACTAGCAAGTCTGGGTAATTTAAAACTAGTTAAAATCACTTCAGGAGAGCAGCTGTTTTCCATACTGTATGAAACATTTAATAAATGCTAAATAGTAACACTTACTGATCCATCCGCTCTACCTTTGAAACAAGTGTAGTAGCTATCCAAAAGAGGTGTCAAAACAATCAGGAGAACATGAAACACCTTTTCCATGGCTCAAGTGAAAGATGTAACATAATTATTATTTTTAAGTTCAGTGAGTTTCATTCACCCTGTCCAACTAAAAGCCTTCTTTAATTCTGGTCACATTTTGGAATTTAAAAATGGAAAATTGGGTAATATTTCCCCCCAATTCCCTTACTAGCCATAAGACAGGTGGTTGTGGAACACCCGCAGTGGAAGGTTCTGGTGTGTCAGGCATGAGGCAGGGCAGCGCGGCGAACAGTGATGAGGGGACAGGAAGGGAGAGACGGGGTCTGAAAAGCCCCCAGCTGTGCCTACAAAAGCAGTTGCGCTGCATCCGATTTACCTGTAAAGCCTGTTCTCCATGTACCGTCTCAGGACTCTGTGCTGTTGGTGAATTATTGAAATGGTTTCCTCACCTTTTTATGTGCTTTCTCTCCCCTTTTGTTCCCACCTGTCTTCTCTGGAAAATCCATCAGGCTAACTGTCAGGTAGGTTCTTCTTGATGTTTAATGTGATTATTAGGAGGAACCGTGGTGGGAAATGAAGTACACAGACTATGGGTGACCTGTGATGAATGATCAAACTAAACCGAAAAGGCACATCCTCAGTTGTGGAGAAACTTTTTGCAGATGCATAAAACTCCCGAGGCTGCAGACTCACAGCACATGAAGCCGGTGGGAACACATATCATACATAAGAACTTAGCCTAAGGAAATCTAGTGGCTCTAAATGATTAAGTAGGTTACCTGGACCATCCGGTTTTGCTTTGGCTCAAAATACGGGCTGTTCTGGAGGGCTTCATTGTGGTAGGGTGGTATTCCATCCTGCGTAGTCACCAGCCGTGGTGCTGCAAATACGTCAGCTCGTAGGGATTTGGCCAGGTTCAAGTAAAATTCACAATGATGTGTTTAAATCCCTCTTTTAACTACATGATTCAGACCTACATCATGCCTTAAAGAAAGAGTGACTGGGAGAAAGGGGGAGTGGTGGCGTATGTTTTAATGCCAAACTCACCCTTGGCGTTAACTCTGACGTGGTTTAACTCCAGTCAAAGAACGGTTGCTTGAAATCGCAGTAGGAGACAGAGCTGTTCATTTCTTCCTTTGGTGTCAGCGAAAAGGAGTATTCCTTCACCCACGGGAAGCGGCAGAACAAGCTCTTTTTAGATTCTCAAGTGCAAGACAGACACGTTAGAAGCCCAAACCGTAGCCGAGCCTGAGAGAAGAGAGACATACATTTAAATGAGTGTGTTTGGGGTGTGTGTGTGTGTGTGTGTGTGTGTGTGTGTGTGTGTGTGTGTGTGTGTGTGTGTGTGTTGTTCTTAAGTTGGGCTCATTTTTATCTTTCAAGAGGAGAAATTATGTGCTTCCGTTGCCATGCAACACAGACTGCTCTAACAGCTTTCTCATTTTAATTTCAGAAGTCTACAGAGCAAATGAAGAAGGTCCCCACTATTATTCTTTCGGTCTCTTATAAAGGAGTCAAATTTATTGATGCAACAAATAAGGTGAGTACTGCACTTCTCTTTGGTTTAGACACCAGATACACTCCTGGGCATATGATCTAAACTTCCTTGCTCCCATCATGCCCAGCATCTCCCATTTTATTCACGTCCTGCCCCCCACCTTTCTGCTCCCTGAACACAACTGTAGGTGCGCGTGCGCACACACACACACACACACACACACTCTCACTCTCTCTCTCTCACTCATACGCAGAAGGGTACATCGCATCAGAGAGATTTCATCTAGGATTCCTACACATGTTTTGCTTTTTCTGTGGTGCCTTCTCTAATAGACTGTGGCCACTTAGTACCTGGTGTTTCCCTTTGGATCTAGAGAACATTACAACAGGAAAAAAAAAAAAGTCACATATGTGATGAAAATGCAGCAATGTCATCGTTCCTCCATCAGAGGAAGATGTTACTGGCCAAGGGACTAGGAAATTTGTCTTCCCATTTCTCTAGAGATAGATACGTCCTTTCTTTGGATACATGTAGTGAACACCCGACGCAAGGAACACATTCTCTGACTTTTATATTTTATAATTGCGTTTATTCTCAGCTGTTGAGATGGAGGAGAGGATTTCAACTGTATTGTTTTCTTAAGAGGCACAATCAGAAAAGAGGCTCAGGCCACAGTACGACTTTGCTGTGACGTCGTACTCACAGTGGAAACAGCTCGTGAGCTCGGAGGTCGAGTGGGAACAACCGGGTTGCATTTTACTTGGGTGTTCTAGAGTTCCTTTCCTGATGAAGATGACCGAGCACCAGGGTGAGAGTAGAACGCTTGGGTGTGACCACTAGTCACTCTCCATAAACAACCAAACCTGACCAGCTCCTCCTCACAGAACCCCCAGATGTCCATGTGTTTTATTCCTGTATCCTCCCAACTGATAAACCGTAGAAAGATCCCCATTGGTGAATACCATTTGTTTTCTGGACCCCCTACCCGGTTCCCCTACTTGTACAAAGGGCATCAAAGTCATGAAACAGGTGAACTAAACAGTAGTAACTTGGGGCCGGGGCAACCAGATTTAGAGACCAAGGGGGAGTCCCATGGGCAGTGACTCTTGGGAGGCTATAATAACCCTGAGCATCTGAATCAACCAATTCGAGGTTTCCTGATTTGTCTAGTAGAACAAAGAAGATTGCTGTAAGCGCAGTCAGACAAGCCCAGGCTCCCTGGATCTACTTAGGAGAACAACCTCCCAGTTTTAGAAACAGTTCTGAAACCCGAGCAGAAAGCTTATAACCCTGCACGATTATGCAGGCTGATGATCTCCAAAGCACAGAGTCAGATGCCTTATGTGAAAAGATAGTTTCAAGCCGGCAATACGGTGTTGACCATTACTGTTGTGGGATTACAACTGTGGAGATTCTCATCAGAAAAATCCCGATTGATTTGCTTTTTTATTAGTTGGAAGCAACTTTTAGTTACTGGTGCACAAACTTTCTTTATCCTTAAATTATAGTCAGTTGGTTTTTAAAGTTTCAGAACCTAATGGAACTCTCATCGACAACACCATAGCTATCACTATTTTCTAAGGTTCAAGAAAGGCTTTGGCATTTGGGTTTCTTCCCTAACCTGGAGCAACTCTGTATCCATTTGCATTTGAAAACCATGAATAGCAATATATTTCTAGTATAAGAGTTTGACATTCCCTTAGATTAACAACCTCAGCAGTCTTGGATTCTGACAATTTCTAAACAAGTGGTTTTTGCCCTGAAAAGTTCCCAGAGTCTTAAGGCTGTCATTCTGTGAAGCTGGTGGTGTGACTGGATGCGTCTGTATTATTAGCATCCTCTCGAATCCACTCTCCATGATCAGAGGAATGAGAGAGCTCTGTCAGTCCTTTGCATTTGGCTTACAGACACATCAAGGGCTATAGAACCTGATCCTCCCATACCTTGAGGAGACACTTCTGCTTCAGTCGCCAATAATTAGATGAGCATCCATGAATGCCTGCTCACCCATGACTGTTCTATGGAAGTCTGAGCACTGACCAATACACAAAGGTAATCCTGTGTGAATAAAAACACTAAAGAAGGACAGCATGTCTTTTAAGTTCTTGGAGTGTGGTCCTCAGCGAATTTTCAGAATCTGGAGCAAAGGCAAAGTGCCTGTGTTGGTGGCGGAAAGCCACCCTCCCTCTGACATGTGCCTGGAGGCTTTTTCAGGAATCTGGGAACATTGACTTCCACACTGACAAGTGTACAGTGTCCCCATCCCAGTGTCCTGCAATGTGGCCGATCTAGCCCGATCGAATAGTGCATAGGGAGGGAGTGGGTGACTCAGGGCCACAGTCTGGCCATTGGTGTGTGAGAAGCCAAGGCAGAGAGATTGGATTAGAGCAGTAGAAGAAAGTGTCGGGCCGCAATGGTGGGGTTTGACGGCCGAAGGCTGAGAAGCACCACCACCAGCCAGGGCTGAAGGACTGGTTCCAAAAGGGCTCGAGGAGGCATTGTTGAAGGGCCGTTCTCAGGCCGTGTTGGGAGGGGAGCTGCGCTCAGACAGCTAGGCCCCCGCAGTGTCCGCCTTGCACCTTCACAGGCCGCCTGGTTCTGTGGCAAAGGCGGACCCCAGACTGGTGCTCACCCCCTGGGAGAGGAGCACAGAAGTAACCTCCAGAGCCCTGCTTTCGGTTTGCCCCGCGGACCTCTCCCCTGGGAGGTGCTGTCTGGGTAGGCGGCTTTGGCTGGAAGGACTTGTGAGGCGGACACCTATTTGAAGACCTCACAAGGTGAGGTGCTAGAGGCCACTAAGCCTGTGATGAGGCACAGCCAAAAGTCATACCTTCGCACCCATATCTGATGCTTTCACTGCGCTTTCTTCCTCAGCGGCCCCCTCCCAGTCACTGCATGGCTTGCTCGCTCGCTCTCGAGCTGGAGAGCTGGAGGAGCTTGTTCGGCCTGCAGGGCGTGGAGGGGGGCAGAAACAGAAGGCCTCCGACCTCTGCTAAGTGACTGCCCTGCAGTCCTGCAGCCAGCTGGTCGCAGGGACAGGCTGAAACGTGACCTGACCTCCCCAGCCCCTAACCTAACTCATCTGCTGTCCCTCCACGGCCAGCACCACCGGTTAGCGGGCAGGGTGCTGCTCTAACATTTCTCTGGCCCCCCGCTAGCCCGCTAGCCCGGGGAAGACGAGCCCTCCGGCAAAGCACTGCTTTCCTTTTCCTCTATGAATACAGGACTTCGGCTGCTCCACGGGGAGGGGTTAGGTGCCTGGATAGAAACTTGTAAACCTCTCACCCACAAACTTAGGAAACAAATCGAACCACTAATCCTGATTTAAGAAGGGAGAGCCGAAAATAGTCTTGAATTAAAAATGGAACTTGGAATAGACCTAGTCCTAAAATGTGGATAAAGCACATCACCTTTCTGTAGATTCACAGCCCAGAGAGAACTCTAGTGAGGCATTCGGCCCAGAGGTCTCTGACGGTTTGGTTATGGCCCTGTCTTCAGACCAGTGGGGTCTTGCAAGAGGTGACACAGTCCCCGCATCCAGTGCTTGGCTGAGAGTGGGTTGCATTTTACCTTCCCGCCCTGACCCCCTCCTCAGTCTTCCCATCCAGCTAAATTAGGAACAGTGCAGTGCTGGGGTTTGGTTTTTGTTTGTTTGCTTTTTGAATGCCAACTTCAAACAGGGTTTATGCTGTTTTTTTAAGCACAAAATCAGAACATTTGCTTAAACAAGTGCTCTTTTTTTTTTTTTTTTTTTTTTTATAGCACATACTTCTTCTAAAAAGCTCGGAGTCAAATTAAGAGCCCATTAAGCATGTGTGCTGTTCTCATCTGCATCAGCCTCTCTACGGGTCACCTCCTGGCAGCCCTCAGCTGGGGCTGTTGCCTCTGTTTCGGACACTTTCTCTGAAGGGGCATTGCACTCTCCTGGAGAAGGTCCGGCCTGAGGAGGAGACTCAGGAGAAGGGCCCTGCCTGTCGGAGCCAGGAGTGAGAGAAACGGGGAGAGGCTGACTCCTAGGCCCCATCACTCCACATCACACACCCTTCTAAGAACCTCTCTATTAACTGGCTGGACCAAACACTTCTGTTCTGCACCACCAGCCAGACACCTGTTTAGCTGTTTCTCAACATGATGAAAGGCAACAGACAAGAAAAAACAGTCTTTCCCTATTGCAGAGTACCGAGCTGCCAAACTTTCTATCCCAAAGAAGGGGCAGCATGAGTCCCTCCTCACTCTTCCTTCTGAGCCTTTAAAAAGCTCTAGTCTCCTTAAAACGTGCTTAGATATGGAGGCTGAGCAACAGATGGGGGGGTCCATTTTAAACAGAGATGCATCACCTGTACCTTATGTTGACATCCACGGTTAATTTATGGAGGAGCCACTAACTGATGTGTGGCAGGGGCTAGAAAGAATGTGTCCCTCCTTGACATCGTCTCCAAGGAGGAAACCAACCGTCCAGTCTCCAGCCGTAGTGTCCTTGGTCTCGGATGCACCTTCCACATGGAGAGCTGGCCTCATTGTTTTGTAAAGATAGATGGTGCGGGGGTGATGGCAGTGTTTCAATAGTGCGACCTCGGGGCTTCACCACATTCCAGCCCCACAGATAGATCAGGAAGCTCTGTTCAAAAATACCTCCCTACATAAGCTATCAATATGAATTCACTTAACAGCATATTTTTAAAGTGCCAGTTAGGATGATTAAACATCATTTATTCTTAACTGAACATAGAGTACATTTGTTAGCCTGCCTTCCCTCTAGACCAGGCAACAGAGGAATACAAGTTTCAATAGTGGGAGGGGAGGCTGATTTGGAAACATGGAGCAACACAGAGGAGGGCAGGCCTTGGTGGGCAACTAAAAGACAGCCCTGGGTTCCTGGGGAATAGAGAAGTGGGAGGTTCCAGAAAATTGGGGGAAGGGCAAGAAAGACACAGGAAGAATGTCTTAGTCCGTTTTGGGCTGCCCATAACAAATTACCAGACTGGGTAGCTTAAATAATAAGCATTTATTTCTCACAGTTCTGGAGGCTGGGAAGTCCAAGATCAAGTCACCAACAGATTCAGTGTCTGATGAGAGCCCATTCCCAGGCTCACAGATGGCATCTTCCTGCTGTGAGAGCTTCCTAGGTCTCCCTTCTCTTGTAAGAGCACTAATTCCATCATGAGGGCCCCACGCTCAGGACCTGATCACTTCCCAAAGGCTCCGCCTCCAAATACTATCACATCAGGGCTTAGGATTTTGGGCTTCCTAAGATTTCAAGATATGAATTTGGAGAGGACACAGACATGCAGTCCATAATAAAGAGAGATCTTCAAAGATATACTTTGCCTACTTTATAGTTTTGCCCGGGGCCATGATGCTGTCACATGCTATTGAAGATCGCTGAGAAGTGGCATCTTGTGAATTGGCAAGATTCAGGGAATTTGGTGCAATAAAAATCACAGGGCATTTTCCACTGCAATACTTTCCCAAGAAGTTGATCTTCCAATCTACTGTATGCTAGTAAAAGATCTCAGGAACACAAAATGCCAATTTAGTTAAAAAAAATTGGAGCCAATGCTCTATTTCTGATGACAACGGATCTTGGATACGTGACACCAAAGCCACACTCCCAGAGGTAATGGCAGCCCCCAATTAACATGACAGCAGAGGCTCTCAGCACTTGCTAATATCATCCCTGTGAAGACTGTAGATTCTTAAGTTCATTTTAAGACTCACTCGTTCCTAATTTAGTTTTCTACTTGAAGAAATGCTATCTGAATGCCAGAAGAAGATCATGACCTTCTATTTCGAAACTCTATCTTGCAATAGAATGTTACTTGTTTATGGAATTCCAATTTCAAATTGAGTTATTTTTGACAGTGTGCTGCATGTCGTGTCAAAATACAGGGCCACAGTGAAGAATGTCTTAATTTAATTTTCTTTTATGTGTTAATTCTGTAATTGCTTCCCAACCACACAGCTCAGTAGAGCAAGGGACATGAAGTACTTGCTGGGGTGCTGGCAGGGAAGGACATTTTGTAAGCATTTTTAGGCATTGATGGGCATACATGGAACATTTTATGGCCAACAGGTTATTTAAGACTGTGCAATTAAAAAGTAATTAGCATAACTAACATACTGAAGGTTTTAGCTCTCTGACAACTGCAAAAAAACATAAATGGGATACTCTAAGATAAAAAACGATTGCACAATTATGTGAATTTTTTTTCTTTTTAAAAATATCTGTGTATCAAAAAATTTCTAGCAGGGTTTGCAGCCAACACAATGCTCCTTGGTTATTTTGTGCTTCAGAATCATGGTACTTAAACCTTTCTTCATTTACCTCTCACCAGTTACTCTTAGAGGCACATTGGGATGAGGGGGCTGGCAGTGAGATGGCATGAAGAAATGCTAGAGAGAAAAAAATGAAATTATGTTAAACTGGTGAGAGGGAGGTGGGGATGAGGGGCCCTGCAGTGTACGAAAGAGGCTGAGCTCCAGAGTCTGACAGCCTTACATTTTAGTCCTAGCTCTGCCACCTGCGCTGCATAAAGCCTTTACACTGAGTACCATTTCCGCCCCCCCATAAGATGATAATGATAACCACAGCACCCACTCATAATTCTACATGGTGGGTATAGCTAGTAAGGTGTTGTCATCCATGGGGCCCTGCATCAAGCCAGGCATCCAAGACCTGAATAATGCAGAGGGGTTGTCTCCCTCATACCACCTCTACACCTCAGCCTCCACAGAGTCTTTAAGAGAGAGCACCTTGAACTGCTGGTGAGGATGCAAACTGGTGCAAAACAGTATGGAGTTTCCTCAAAAAATTAAAAAATAGAACTACCATATGATCCACTAATTCCACTACTGGGTATTTAGCCAAAGAAAACAAAACACTAACTCAAAGGGATATATGCACCCCTATGTTTATAGCAGCATTATTTACAATAGCCAAGATAAGGAAGCAACCTAAGCGTCCATCAATAGATGAATGGATAAGGAAGATGTGTGTGTGTGTAGACACACACACACACACACACACACAATCTACAATGGAATGTTGTTACACAGCCATAAAAAGGATGAGATCTTGTCATTTGCAACAACACAGATGGACCTAGAGGGTATTATGCTAAGTGAAGTAAGATCAAAAAGGACAAATACCATAGGATTTCACTCATATGGAACTTAAAAAAATAAATGAATAAACAAAAAGCAGAATCAGACTTATAAATACAGAGAACAAACTGAGGGTTACCAGAGGGAAGGGGATGGGAGGATGGCAAAACAGGCGAAGGGGAGTGGGAGATACAGGCTTCCAGTTACTAGGTTATGGGAATAAAATGTGCATCATAGGGAATGTAGTCAGTGACACTGTCGTTGTATGGTGACAGATGGTAGCTACGCTTGTGGGGAGCCTAGCAGAACATATAGAGAAGTTGAACCACTGTATTGTACACCTGAAACTAATGTAACATTAAGTGTCAACTATCCTTTAAAAAATGTTTTAAAGAGAGAGCGCCTTGATGCTTCAACCTGCCCACTTTCTTCTATACTTGCCTTTGATCCAGGGCAATGGCGGGTGGGGGGGGCACAGGAAGTGAGCAGCAAGATGGGGAAGGTTTTAGAGAGCTCCTTGGGACAGTTTCTTCCAGCATGCAGAATGTGGCAGGTGATGCTTTCCAGACAGAATTAGCAGGAGGTAGCCCTGCCTATCTATAGGTGTATATGGAGAATGAAAACCATAAAATGCTTAGTAACTACTATGTTTTTAAAAAGTGTGTCTGCCACCCAGAGTGCTTCTGCTCACAGCACCTGGTGAGAACCACTGCTGCAGGATATGACATTAGGTTGTTTTTAATTAAATGAAAACATTCCTTCCAGACCTGGTGTACATTTGCCCACAGATCGTGTGTTGGATCACTCTGAATGTTGCTGGTCTAGAACATTCTAGAAAAAGGGGAAGGCAGCTGATTCCCAAGTCATTTGCCTTAATTCTAAAATATGCTGGTTTGCAAAGGAAAACAATTGTCATTTATTTCATTTATTCCAGAACATAATTGCTGAGCATGAAATTCGTAATATCTCCTGTGCTGCCCAGGACCCGGAAGACCTCTCAACATTTGCTTATATCACAAAAGATTTGAAGTCCAATCACCACTACTGTCACGTGTTTACTGCCTTTGATGTGGTGAGTACTGTCTTTGGACAGATAAAGTAGTTCCCCAAATGTACCTGCAGTTTGTTGAAAACTCAACTTGCAGTTAAGATACTTGGCTTGTTTATCAAGTGTTAAGGTATGCCTAATGTGTAGGATATTTTGCAGACTCCGTTTTTCTGAGCTTTATCTATATTGTCACTCATCCATTAAATTTAGAACTCCGCTTCTACTTGGTATCCAAACTGCTATTGCTCAACTACTAACTTCACTTTTCAGATTTGACAAATCCCTTTCTTTCTTTGGTACCAAAGTATAGTAATGCCTGTTGGTTTCTCTGGTGGCCATTTCTAAATAGTAGGGCATAGTCGTCTAGGTTTGTTGGGAAGAAAAATAATTTCAGTGCCTCATACATTATTTGTGGCCTTCTGTATTGAAAAGTAGTCAAACAAATTAGATACCTACAGATAATAATTGGGAACACCAAGGTTTGATCTATTTGCTTATTCAGAAGTTAGTCTTATAATGACATACTTATATTACACCACTTATGGTCCTGTTTGTCATTAGTCTAAATATTAGCTCTTTATTACAGACTTGAGAAATGAAAGCAATTCTAGAGAACAAGTGTTCCTTGAAGATAGATAGATACCCTCAATGTGGTACAAATTCTTGAGGATATCTCTAATACAGTACATTGGGCATTCTGTGTTTAAAGCAGACAGAACAGATATGGCTGCAACCATGAAATAATTTGTAATCAGAAGAATTATTAAAATGTCACTTTAATTTGACAGTACTGCTCTGTCCAGTGTGTTTGAAATATACATATTTAAGGAATTACACAGTAAGTGCAATATAATGTATTCTTGGAAGGCCAGCCCACAGTTCAGTGTCATGGGTGAAACTTCTTGGAGCAGTCTTTGTTAGCTCTGGCTAACACCCAAGGACCAAAGACTCCCATAGTCCAAAATACACATCATTCTACGGTACATTAGGCTCATGCCCAGAGCATTTGCATCATGCTACAGGTGGCTCATCTCTTTCAGTTTTTGGAGAATAAAAACAGGAAAGAACAATCATGTGCCTTTAAAAAAATCCCTTCTATTTTGGGAGGTATGTGGAAAATAATATAAAAGTGGTATGTGGTAACAGTAAAAACTACAAAGCAAAGCCCTCGAAGGCTGCTCCGAATATCTGGTTGTGTCTGTTTGCATGAGATCGATGGTGCTGATTAAAGTCATTTCAGCGTTAGGTTTCTGGTGCCTTACACATAACTCACCATTCTTGTGAAATGCCGTTGTTTCTGTAAAAAAAATTCCATTCTCTCCACACGCATTTTGGTTTGCGCGAAGCACTTTGTACTGAGGCAGTTGGATTAGTGTTATAGAGAGAACAGGCAGATGAGAGTTCACACCCCAGCTCTGCTTCCTGCGCCTTGGTCTTAGACAAGTTGCAGGACTTTTCTGAGTCTTGACTTCCTTTGTCTATAAACCAGGTACAGGGATGTGTGCCTCACGGGTTTTCAGCAGGATTGAAATGAAGGGACATGTGGCGAATGCCTCACCAGTAACAGGTGTTCCATGTTAGCTCCTTTCCCACCTCTTCCCTCCCCTTGCCTACCGACATCACAGTTGACAGCCTGGTCCCCTTCCTGCTAAAAGACATAAAATAGATCTGTCACAGTGTGTTTATGATCCAGAGTTTTCCCACTGCTCTTGTAAAAGAACTGAAAAAAATATATATAGAAGCAATAAATAAATAAATAAATAAAATAGAAACAAGAGAAAGAAAATATTGACTCTGCAGGTCTTAGAATGGTATATTGCCTCCGTACCGTGTTTGCACTGAATGTCAGCATTAATCTTGTGGTCGCCTTCAGGATGAATTCCAGCCTTTCATTGACTACTGCAGGCTTTCTTTCTAAATTGGTTTTTAAAGTAATATATAATTGGCCTTTATGATCATACCCCAAACATTGTCCTGTATTCAAACTAAAAATGATTCCTATGGGCCATTGGCCCCCTTGAATTTTGAGCAATGTGTGTGTGATGCCAGAATACTGAGGCAAAATGTTGGGGGGGTAGAAATAGTCAACTGTTTAGTGTTAGGATCAACATGATGTCCCTGATACATTTGGAAGTGTGTAGAGAATTGCCTCATCTTTTATCTTCTCACCCAGATGTTTGATTTACTGTAGCCTTCACAGGCCTGGTATAAGCTCCAAAGGATTTTCATCATATACCACAAATCCACCGTTTTAATCCTCTCTAGGTGAACACAGTTTGTCTGACTTCAAAAATAGTAACAAAGGCCACCAGCCTTGACTTGGGCCTTTGAGCAATTTTGAGATGCAACAAGCTTTGCTTACACACACACACACACACACACACACACACACACACACACACACACACACACAGCCTTTTTGAGCATGAATTTTGTATCTTTATATAGGGCAGTTCAAGATTCAGTCCAGTCTTGAAGCCTTAAAATTTTTTTGATATGAGTCATTCTCCTAGGCTGCCCAAATGGTTAAAAAAAAAAAAAAAAGGAAAGAAGAAATAAGAATGCCTTAAGTATACATTTTATCTTTTAGCTGATCTGTATGCATACATATACATTTTTTATTGCAAAGTTATTGCTGCTTTGACCCTGTAAAGCTTTTACAGTTCAAAAAAACGTTTTTATGAATATCTACTATCATTGAGAAAAGTCAATGATGTCTAGAACACTTCCAGGTTATGGGGAGTCAGGTTTGAAATTCAGAGTAGTTTCCCATAGAAATCCTGTGGTCTGGGGAGGGAGACCCAAGTCCCCCCCACAAATCTACCATGTGAGTTTAACAGTTCACTTACTAAGGGACGTTGCTGAGCCTTTCATATGCTCAGATGCCGAGAGGGGGTGGAGTGTGCCATGTCTCCCAAGTTCGTCTGGCTGTTGAGCCCTTTTCGGAGAGCACCTTGCAGGGGTGGCATTCTACAGAACATACTTTAGGAAATGTTATACTTTAGGATCTCTAAGCCTGTTTCCATTACTTAGGATCTATGCTAAATTCAGCTTGTGATAGTTTCAGTTTCAGATGACAGGTAGATGAAAATAAAAAGACTATGGCAAAAGCAGAATCAGGGGGCAGGTTCCCATGAAAAAAGCTAGTATGTACCTACTGGCAAGCACCTGACCTCCTTGCATTCTAGACTCACTGTCATGACAGCAAGAACCCATCTCATCCACTTCTGTTCTGCAAACCCCACCTTCCAGGCAGTGAAAACTTAGGGAGGAGGGAACAGCAGGGTAGAAAAGAAGGATATGTCATGATCTCAGGCGGCCGAAGGGGACTATCATGTGGCTAGAATTGCCAAGGCACCAGATTTCAAAGCTGCAGTGATCATCCTTAGAAGGACACCAGGAGTAAGAAACAGATATAACCAAGGTAACTTGGAAACTGTCATCTTCTATATACTGTTCACTCAATTTAGATTTCTAATAGAATGAGATAGGTAGGTCAGAAAGATTTTAATGCATGCTCTGTGGGACTAACAGATTTAATGCAAAAATCTAGGAAGGACCTCATTCAGTAGTTTTAAAATATGAATTTTTTTAAATAGCATTAAAAGCCATGACTGTCACTAGACCTTTGCTAATTCTCATTTCTCTTTAAGGAATATGTTTGCAGTCTTTGATATTTTTAACATGCTCATTTTTCTCTAATGTGCAACTCCCAAATTCTGTAATCTTCAGTGTGCAGCACGTGGTATGGCTCAGACGGGCTCAGGAATATGCAGGGAATGTTGAAGTCATGCTGCTGGTGGGTGGTGGGTGTGGGAGACGAAGCTCCCTGTTTCCTGTGCTTTCTTGGCTGAATGTGGGCCATGAAAGGAACTAAACTGGAGAAGCAGAAATGACGAAATGCAGGCAGACATGTTTGGTGGACTGTGTGACAGCAGCTCATAGTACTCTGCCATCAGGATGTACCAGCAAGCCAAAGCAGAGACGGAAAAGAACAGCAGAGTCAACCACACTGTCCTGACCACTGAAACCTACACCAGCTTCTGACTTGGACTCTCCTACCAGTTTCTTTCTCGGTTTTCTCATCTGTTTAATGAATTTAAAATTCCTGAGCCCCCCCTCCTTTTTTTTTTTTCCAGTTTTAGTGAGATATAATTAGCAGATGACATTGTATTCGTTTTAGGTACACAACGTAATGATTTATGTGTATATTGTGAAGTGGTCACTACAGTAGCTTTAGTTAATATCCATCAACCTCACAGTTAAACAGTTTTTCCCCTTGTGATGAGAACTTTAAGATCTACTCTCTTAGCAACTTTCAAATACACAATATGGTATTATGAGCTGTAGTCACCGTGCCACACATGACATCCCCAGAACTTGTAACTGCAAGTTTGTGCCTTTTGACCCCCTTCACCCATCCTGCTCATGTGCAAACTGTGAGAATATATATGCAGGGTAGCTCGAAGTCCCTGACGAGAAGTATTTATGACCGATGCTGCCAAGGTTGTCCGACAAAGTGGGAACTTGGTGCAGAAAACAGTTGCTATTGTTGTTGATGATAGCCGGCCTCTGACAACTAAATTAATACTCTACATGCAGCTGGGTGGTAGCTTTCGTTCTCTTTCTCATTTCCTCCACCTGAAAGTGGCCCTTGATCTCTTTGATTCTGAGACTGTGAAAGGGCATGACAATGGAAGAAAATGTTAAAGTGCATAGAGCCCGGAGGACAGATCTGTGTCACTTCCCTTGGCTTGTTTGCCATATGTAATAGCACCCGGCAGCAAAACCCAAGCCGTTCCCTGGCCCCTGAAACGCCTCAGCAAGTCAGTGTCAGGAGGGATTCTGCTCCCAAGAGCAGCGAGGGGCTCTAATTGAATAAAAAAAAAAAGCAGCATTGGCAGCCCGGCGGTTCTTACACACTACCACCTGTTCCCTCACCGAAAACAGGAATAAATTAACACTGTCAGGGTGCATTTATCTATATCTTTCAACTCCACTGGCATAAATCATTGAGAATTAACCAAGTCACAAAGTCAAAGGTGGGTGGATATTCAAGGAATATTACTTTTTTTTTCTCTCATCCCTATTTTTTGTAGGTGAGGGAGGGTTGGATGTTATTAGTGCCTTAACTCAATCCCAGTTTTTGTGAAATTAAAACAAAAGGCATTCTGGCCTATTTTTTTTTCACAGATTGTCTGGCAGCATTTATACATGTGTTCATATAATATAGCCTCCTCCTGAATGACTAAAAATCACATGTCATGTTTAGAGGTGTGGCCTTTAGAATCAGGTCAGCACCTCTTAGCTTTATAGTTTGGCCAAGAACTAATCCTCAGTTTCCTCATCTGTAAAACAGAGATGAACAACAGTACCCAGAACCTACAGCTATTCTAAGAATTAAACGAGATACTGCGCATCCATTTCCAGCCCAGGGTGTTCAGTCATTCTCAGCTGCTGAGGACAGGAGATGGGTAGTAGCAGTTGTTACAATAGTTGTGGTGGTTGTATTCTTTCTTGTCGTCAGAACCTGTATGAGGATTTATGTCCCAGGTTTTCGTATACAGCATGTGTTTGCTGCAGCAACATTCCACACTTGGAGGAAAAAAGTCAACGGCCATTTAAATACATTTATTGAGTGCCCACTATGAGTCAGGCACAGGTCCCTGCTCTCCAGGAGCTCTTAGTTCAGTAGAAGAAGGACGGACATAACAAATAGTTGCAATAAAACCCCATCCATGCTATCCTGGAGCTGAGCCAGCACCTAGCAGGGCTGGGGCTGCCCCCAGAGGAGGCGTGCTCCCTGTTCCGGTATGAACATGTGATAAGTTTGGAGGTGTGACAACTCATTAATTCACTTTGCAATGGTGAGCTCAGGGCATTAGATGCACATCTTCGATAAGCGAGGAGAAAGTCATTTGTATTTACTGTGTTTATTAAGCCAAGGAAATTGACTTTTTCATTTGAGAAAGATTTTCAATGAGAAGGTTTAAAGTAAAAAGGGTTTTGAATTTGGTAAGTGCCCCTTTTCAAAGGCATAACAAGTTAGTGACAGGGGTACTGTAGCTTCCACTAGGAGCTTTGATTTTTGAAGAGTGGAGAGAGGTTGAAACCTAGCAAATCTCTCTTTTGACACCCTTTCTCCAAATCCCTGCCAAGTAACGGGAAAAAGACCAGCTGTGTTTCCCTTCTGCCCTGGCAAGCCAGTCCTCCAGCATGGCTGCCCGAGGCCTGCTATCCAGCCAACTTGGTCTGTGGTTCCATGTGGACAGGTGACCATGGGGCATGGGGGCATGATCTCCATGGTGGACCTGGAATGCTACAAGAAAGCAAGTCCTGACTTAGGGAGGAGGGACCAACCTCCTTGTTAAGGCTTTGCTAAGCCAGTGCACACTCATGTACTCAGGGTGAGGCATGAAGTTAAACTTTAGCAGGTAATGGTGGAATGCTCTGCCACCTTTAAAAATCTGATTTTTGAAGAACATTTAGCAGCAGGAAAAAGCCATTCATGATTTAATGTTGCATGAAAAAGCAACTTATGAAACCACACATCAAGTATGATTTTAATTTTGTTTTAAATTCACATACATAAATATTCATATCAAAGTATTTGTGTATATATATATATGAATGTAAAAAGAAAATAAACCAAAATGCAGTATTGGCTCTATTCCAGCAGTAGAATTTTACAGGTGATTTTCTATTTTCTTTATATATTTTCAAAATTGTCTACAAGTACCCCTGTTATAGTTAGGGGAAAATATTAATTTCATGATTCTTTTAGTGAGCTGAAATCAGCCCTAAAGAGGCTATTGGCACATTGACCAGTCGACATGTTAGCCGTGGACCAGATGCCTAATATAAGACCTGTGATGGGCAGTATTTATTTCTACAAATATAATCTATCAAGATTAATTTCTGACTTGTACTTGAGAGAACTAACTATAGGTAAAGTTTAGGAGATGTCAATGAATTCTGTGAATATGCCCAGAATATTCTCAGTTATTTTTGCCTCAAGACGTGGGAGAAGCAACTTGTAGATGAAGCTTACCCGAGGCCTTAAAAAACAAGAAGTACAAGCAAAATACAGCCAAAAGAGAAATGTGGCTTCTTTCTGGAGACCCCACTGAGGACCCAGATTGAAAACCACTTTCCTTTGTCTTCAGGACCCGTGGCATTGCCTGCACTTCTGTGGCATCTGTGCACCCAGGTCTACCTGCGGCAGAGAAGAGAGATGGCAAGAATTGGCTCTGGCCATCCATATTCACCCTTATCTAACCCTTAAGTGCAAGTCCTCTGATCTTAGGGACCTACCAGGCAGCTTCCTTTTTTCAGTTCTTCCGACAAACATTTTTTGAGCACCTAATGTACCCTAAGCCCTAAAGACACAAAGTCAGATGAAACTAGAGCCCTCAAGGAGCTCCATCAACTGAGAAGGTTGAACCTATGAAGAGAAGACACTTGTAAATACCACGCAGTAAGTAGAGCCGTGTCAAGGGGCTGCAGGGCTGCCTGAGGAGGGCCACCTGGCTTAACCTGGGGGTCAGGAAAAGGGACTAAGAGAGGACTCCTAGAAGATAGAATGCCCCAGGTGAATCTTCAAGGATGAGCGGTAACTCACCAGCCAGAGGTGAGAGATGGGGAAAGATGTTCTGCCAAAAGCAAAAGCCATTTTATAAGAGACAAAAGATTTGGCCATTTGGAATCGTTTCTGGGGTGACTGTTGCCATGAGGACATCCTCTTAGATGAAGGCCAGCCCCTTGGTCACTGCATCTCTAAGCACTGGCTGGCAGATTGTCAAGCCCTGCAGTCTGGCCTTTGCACAATATGCTGCGATTTAACATGCTGTCAACTATATGTACATCTCTAGACTGAATCCATAGTTGGCTAGGTAAGACACATCAGCTTCTAACCATACAATCCTGGATCTCCCAGGGTAGAAAGGGACCTCACAGTCACCTGGACCAGTCCCCATCCCCAGTGCCATCTCAGTGTCAGTGATGGCTTCCATAGATAGGCAGCCCATGGCAGAGCTGGCCCATGCAGGTGATCTAGGCATGGTGGTGATTCAGCAATGCTGGTGTAGCAAACTTGAGGCTCCTCAGAATGCCCTTGGCTCTTCCGCTCTGTCCAGGGCTTCCAGGCACAGACACAACACATCCCTTGAATGTCTGTGTTTGCATCCTCTTCAGGTGTGGGTGGCCTCTGCTGAGCCCCAGAGGCCAAAGAATAGCCAAGTAAGGGCCTGTAGTTTTCTGGGGCTATGGAACTAACATGTTCCTTCAGTGGCAGTTACTGAAATGTGGTGGTGGTTTTTTAATGCTAATGGAAAGTGCCAGTACATAGGTCAGAATGGTCTACGTGGAAACAGCAGCTTCCCAGCCTGGGCCAAAAGGGCCCTCTCTCCCCATGGCGCCCCATCCCCTATAGGCTTGCTCACTTATTGTCATGTTCAGCAGGTGAGGAGAAGGCCTCATCTGATGTACCTTATCAGCCATTTTGGCAGTAACAGGTTGACAAAGTGAGCTCTCAAACAAATGTTTATGTGAAGAAATGGACACCACTTATACCTCTTTCCATAAAGGATTTAAGGCAACCTCCATAAATAGGTATGCTAGATCTGAAAATATAGGTACACACAGATCTGAACTAGGGAAAAGACCTACTAAAAGGAAGATCAACGCCAAGGGAAAAGTTTTAACGTCGATATGCAGACCACAGAGTTGTACGTAGTTACTAGAGCTGAGCTACAGATTTGGCTCTGAGCTTCCTGGAGGTCAAGGGAAGTAGGGAAATACATGCTTCTTTGAAAGAAGAGTAGAACGCATCCTCTCAGAAAACAAAACTTCAATGAGACTGAAGTCTGAAAGAACTCTTTGTCCTGGGTCTCTATGACAGAATATTGTGCGATAGTATCTTACTAACATTCATGCAGTGAATCTCCCAAACACAAGATGCTTCCTTCGAGGTGCCCTCAGTGAAAGCAGAACACCAGAAGACTCATGAAAGCAGTAAGGCAGGAAGTCCAGGGCACAAAATACTGGCTCCTCTGAGGTCAGATCTGGGTTTGAATCCTGGCTCTGCCCCTCACTAGCAGTTTGAACTTGGCCAAGTTAATCAATCTCACTAATCCTGAGCTTTTCACACATAAAATTGGGGGTGACAGCTCTCCCTTTAGCAGGTAGTTGTGAGGGTTAGATTATCTACATCAGGCACTTAGCAGGTCCCTGGGATGGAGTGAGCAGGTCACGTGGTAGTTGCTGCCAGCATTGCTTTATTGTCCCTGTGAGACAAAACAGAGTATGGTTCGGATTCACAGGTGGTCCACCTTGGTGCAGGCATAAAACCTAGCACAACTGCAAGAGCGGGCTGAGTGCATGTCTGTAAGCTAATGTCCACACACAACAGTTTTCCGCTGAGCTTGACAGAAATTGGACAGCAGAAGGTTCTACTCTGTACTGAGGGTAGAGGTCTTGGGGCTCTAGGTTAAAGAAAGAGCTAAGCATTCTAAAATTCAACTGAGCAGATGTTAGAATTGACATCCAGTGTGAAAACTGAAGAGCCTAAAAGAGATTCTTGGCCAAATGAATGGCCAGCCCCTCTGGTACATGGAGGCGAGCCAGAGTAACGCCTGCAAATAGGGCCTGGGTTTTGCTTGGAACCGTTTCCGGCCCTCTCTGCCAAAGAATGAAAAGGCACCTAGAACCCCAAGGTAATGGGTAAAGAATAAGCTGTTTTTGAGCTAGAATATTTTCTCTTGTTTTTAATTATCAAAATGGAAAAGCTTATTTTTATGACTGTAAAATTATTCATCTTCATTTGAATAAAGTTCAAAACATACAAAGAAATATAAAGAGAAAAATTATCCACAATCTCAACACTCTGATAACCATTAGTAACATTTTAATATATATCCCTGTTTTCTATGCACGTAGACAGATACCACCTATGTTTGTATTTATCCATATATTTTTACTTAGTCTTTTAACCAGTTTTTTAAAATGACTCAGTTTTCATTTTAATTGGCTGCACTGTGTGAATCTGTGTAGTGTACTTAATTAGTCCTCTATCTATGAAAAATTTTAAACAGGATAATGAATATTCTTGCAAATATGCCACTGAACCCTTCAGCCTAAAAAATGTTCAAGCCCCTATTTTATAAAAAATGCTTGTTTTTTTTTTTTTTATTCTAAAAATGAAAGAATGCTTTTGTTTCCAGTCCCATCCTGGGCCACCTCCATAGTTGTCCCTCCAGGCCCAGCAGTGGCTCTTGAGGATGCAGATAAAGCTGGTTGCTAGGACAGAATCAAAAGGCACCCCCAGCACAGGGGGTAGAATCCCAGACTGGATAGACACAGGAGGACACAGTGGACTCCCAGGGGTCAAGAACTGTGCTCTCCCCGAATTTGTTTGGAGGTTTCCAACAAGGAAGGAAGAAGGAAACTCCTCCCAGGAGTGATGGGATACAGGCTGGGGCGACCATCACTGGGATAGTCATTGTAGATTCCACCTGCCTACATTCTGTACCCGTGGTAAGAGCTTATTTACTATGCAGTGTGCTTCAACATTTCTAAGTTTTATGAGCTGGTTCTTCCTTTATAAGCTGACGATTCAACATATTCACTTCTTCCTTTATTATAATGATAATTACCAGGTTTTGGAAATGCTAAGTATTAATTTTTCAAATAAAACACGAAAGTATAAAGCAGGAGAAAAATCATAAAAGAATCCTAGTGATACATCAGTTAATATAAATATCTGAGTGACCAGAATTTTTCCTAGAGGACAGATTGCCCACATCTATGCTGTGGTTTTTCTAACACCAAACTGATGAATGTGCTGGGTACAGCCTCAGTGACTTAAGAGGCAGAAGGACAAGGAGGGACATTTCTTTGTGTCTCCATGAGCTTCCCCTCCCCCACATCATTCAGTGAGCACTTCCTGGACACTTGCCATAGGTCAGGCACCGGCCAGGCATTAGGGACCCTGCCCAACACATGGAAGTAGCTCAGTAAGTAGCCAACGTGGTCAACTGCCTTGAGCTCATAGTAAATGCAAGCTTGCCTACACATCTCCAGTTTGCATAAGAAAAACAAGTTTGTGTCTCTTGATTACTATTAAGCTCTCTCCTTAAAATATGATGGCTCTGCAAATTCCTCTAATGTAGCAATTCTTAATTCGCAGAACAGAATCCCTAGGGGAGAAGGGAAGGACTTTAGAGATGGTGATGGTCCCCCTGGGGCAGTTGTCCCCATTGACTTGGGATTCCCTGCCTTCATCCTAAAGAGCCTCTGCTGGAAAGGGAGTGTTGCCTGGCATCCCTCATCATGGAAGGGGCACATCCACTGGTTGAGAATCCTTGTGATGATGGATCATGTTAAATCACGAAGGACACCCTTTGCCTGGAGGCTGAGACCCAAGCAAATTGTGTACCTTTAGGTACCCTCACCCCAGCCAAGATGCACTTACCACCGAGTAGCTTCTGTATTTAATGTTTTTAAGCTTTTTTTTTTTTTTTAACAGTTTGCAGAAGTCATTTATCTTAACTATAGTTCTAAGGTTAGTGGTCAAGAGCAGGGCCTACCAAAAATGAACTATTGGGATTTCATCAAGATAAAAAGCTTTTGCACAGCAAAAGAAACAGTCCACAAAACCAAAAGACAACCGACAGAATGGGAGAAAATATTTGCAAATGACATATCAGATAAAGGGCTAGTATCCAAAATCTATAAAGAACTTATCAAACTCAACACCCAAAGAACAAATAATCCAATCAAGAAATGGGCAGAAGACATGAACAGACATTTTTCCAAAGAAGACATCCAAATGGCCAACAGGCACATGAAAAAGTGCTCAACATCGCTCAGCATCAGGGAAATCCAAATCAAAACCTCAATGAGATACCACCTCACACCCGTCAGAATGGCTAAAATTAACAAGTCAGGGAACGACAGATGTTGGCGGGGATGTTGAGAAAGGGGAACCCTCCTACACTGTTGGTGGGAATGCAAGCTGGTGCAACCCCTCTGGAAAACAGTATGGAGGTTCCTCAAACAGTTGAAATTAGAGCTACCGTTCAATCCAGCAATTGCACTACTGAGTATTTACCACAAAGATACAAATGTAGGGACCCGAAGGGGTACGTGTACCCCCCCAATGTTTATAGCAGCAATGTCCACCATAGCCAAACTGTGGAAAGAGCCAAGATGCCCATCGACAGATGAATGGATAAAGAAGATGTGGTATATATACACAATGGAATATTATGCAACCATCAAAAGGAATGAGATCTTGCCATTTGCAACGACGTGGATGGAACTGGAGGGTGTTATGCTGAGTGAAATAAGTCAATCAGAGAAAGACATGTATCACATGACCTCACTGATATGAGGAATTCTTAATCTCAGGAAAGAAACTGAGTGTTACTGGAGTGGTTGGGGGTGGGAGGGATGGGGTGGCTGGGTGATAGACATTGGGGAGGGTATGTGCTATGGTGAGCGCTGTGAATTGTGCAAGACTGTTGAATCACAGTTCTGTACTTCTGAAACAAATAATGCAACATATTTTAAGAAAAAAGAAAAAGAAGAAGATAACAGGAGAGGAAGAAAAGGGGAGTATGTCAGAGGGGGAGACGAACCATGAGAGATGATGGACTCTGAAAAACAAACTGAGGGTTCTAGAGGGGAGGGGGGTAGGGGGATGGGTTAGCCTGGTGATGGGTATTGAGGAGGGCACGTTCTGCATGGAGCACTGGGTGTTATGAACAAACAATGAATCATGGAACACTGCACCAAAAACTAATGATGTAATATATGGTGATTAACATAACAATAAAAAAATTAAAAAAAAAAAGAGCAGGGCCTACCAACACCTGGATTCAAATCCTAGCTCTGCTGTGCTGGCTTCATGACCAAGTTATTTAACCATTCTGAGCTGAATTCTCTCACATGTGAAATAGGAATAATAGCCCCACTGTTATAACCCCTACGGGGTTGTTGTTGTTAGGATTCAATGAGAGAGTCCATGTGAAGCATGTCCTGTGGTACATGGCACACAGAAAATAATGTTGGCTGAAATTGTCATTGGTTAAGTATAATCGAGAATCATGAGTGATTCTCGAAACAATCCAGTGAAGTCACTACTGCATGGTATTATCCCCATTTTTAAATTAAGAAAAATGAGGCTCAGAGCATGCTGTCCCCAGTCATCATCCCCCACGCCTGTACCAAACATGCATGCACACACACAGGCTACCCGCTTTCACTGGTGGTCTTTGTAAGGTAGAAAATGCTCAAGACCAATTGCCATAATAAATGTGATTCTAGAAAGAGACTCATGCTGGAAGAGCCAAGGCAGGTATTTTCCAATAAGCCAGGAGGGGCAGAAAGAGCCACGGTCAGAGACAGGCCAGGTTAACGTAGTGAACGTAAAGCTAAAGGGGTTTGAATTTATGCTCAAGGGAGGCGATGACTAGAGATGAGAACATGGTTGTGCCAACTTAGAAGGACATTCCAGCTCCATGGTTTGGGCTAACATGTGTGAAGGGACACCGTAGTGCTTACTGTGATGCTGTGACCAGGATGGGTCACAGGAGGCATCTAGCTTCCCCACAGCCAGGGCTGAGGGTGGGGTGGTTCCAGGAGTGACTCCCCACGACTACATACTGTTCATCCCAGCTCAGAGGCTGGCAGTTCTCTTCCTGCTACCTGAACAAGGAGCCAGCCAGCCTTCTTCAGCATTGAATGGTGTTCCAGTTATCTGTTGCTGCTTAACAAGCCATTCCAAAACTTAGTGACACAGAAGAACATCCATTTCATTATGATTCTGTGAGTGAGGGATTTGGGCAGAATATGGCAGCTCTGCTCTTTTCTGCTCAGCAATACCTGGGGCATCTGCTGAGGTGGCTCACATGGCTGCTGATGTTGGGACAGCTCTACTAGGGCCATCTCTCTGGGGTCTTGCATCCTCCCCGTGTGGTGTCTCCTAGAGACTGAATGTCCAGGATGACTCGCTGTGTACCTGGGATGACTGCAACTGCTGTTTCTTTCCAGGCAGCCTCTGCCGTCTGGCTAGCTTGGACATTTGCGTAGCATGGTGACCTGGGGGTGGTCAAATGTTTACACATGGCTGGCTTCCCTCAGAGTGTTTCAAGAGGCCTGGATGGAAGCTATAAGGCTCCTCACAACCAAATCTCAGAGGTCACAGCATGTCACTTCTGCAATACTCTGCTAATTGGGAAAGTCAGGAAAGCCAATCCAGATTCAAGGAGGTGGAGAAACAGACTCATCCTCTTCATAGAAGGTCATGGCATGGACACAGGGCAGCGGAATGGATGGCAGCCATCTTGGAGACAAGCTACCACATGTGGGTAGGGGTAAGAACATGGGCTGTGAGTCACAAATACTGGTTCACATCACAGCTCTGTAACTTTCTAGTTCTGTGATATCAGGTAAGTTACTTAGCCTCTCTGAACCTCAATTTCCTCATCTATAAAATAAGGATAAAGATATTTTGCAGATAACTGTGGTAATACTTAAATGAGAGAAATCTAGTGCTTGGCATACTCAATTCCTAACACCTGTAAAGTCCTTACTTAATGGTGCTATGCTACCTACAGTAATAACTCTATATAGTATAACTGTAGTAGTACTGTTACCCTAGTTTGTCCTTTGCCTATTCATTCATTCATTTAGCATGCATTTACTGAGTGCCTACAGTGTGTCCGGCATACTCTCAGGCACTGACCTCCCCACAGTTGCAAAGATAATAATACATTGAAAGCAGAGAGTAATTGGGCCTTCAGGTTTTTGAGCAGCATCTCTAGCTCCTCAATGCCAGCCAGCATCACTGGGGTCAGCAAGCCTGGCTCAAAGGAGGAAGCAAGGCTTGTCACCTAAGCCTCTCTGATACTGCAGTATTAATTTTTGGTCTCATCCTAGTGGAGACTCTTACCCTCACAGTAACTGTCCTCCCATTTAAATAGTGGGACTGTTACTAAGGAGACGCAAGAGAAACGAATCTTCCTCCCCATCTAGACATGTGTCAGCAGGTCCCACCTGATGAGTGTTCCGCTCACATGGTATGTCAGTAACACAGCACTCAGCATTTAGAAGCCCCATCAGAACCAGCTGCTCCTCATGCCCATGGGCCCTCCCTGGCTTCCAGAATCAATACCTCAAATATTGAGGCAACATAGCCCTCCCTGGCTTCCAGAATCAGTACCTCAAACATTGAGGCGACATAAGAGGTAGGAAAGGTAACTGTGTCCAACTCTACATAATCATAAGAAAAAAAACTCTGTAAAGCATTCTAAAATAAAGCGAGAAGCAAGACATCAAGAAGAACACAAGCTAAACCAGGAGAGGGCATTTGGCACAGTCTGGTCTCAGTGTCTTATTTGAGCAGTTTCCTAACACCAAGAACTAATTAAAAGTGAAAAAGCAGGGCTTCTAACCCGGTACCCTTCAAAACCTTTAGGCTTCCCATAATAGTCATGTGAAAAATCTCACTTGCTCAAATGAGCATCTTCGACTTTCATTTGAAGACACTGGAGCTTTAAGTAAATCTCACTTTCAGGAATTTGTTTTTAGGTTAATGGTAAAGAATTCACGCTCATTAAGCTCCACTGTTCTAGTATCTAAAAGCTGAATATTACAGAATCGCTGAATCTGCCATCTTTCCCTTAGTCCATTTGCCTACCCAGAGCATGAATATCTGCTACATAGCCCTGACAGATGGACATCAACCATCTCCAAAGTCATGCTGAACAAGACCAAGAGCCCATGACTTCATATGGAGACTACAGAAGTCAAAAGCCCCAGTCTGCCTTTCAGAGGTCCCCTATGCACACTAGGAGGCAAAGCTGACGATGACGTGATGCCAAGTGTAGGCAGTCAAAGGGTTCAGCCCTCTTTGTGCAGTGATGGCCGGAGCTATCTGCCAGCCCTCCTCCACTATCATTTGTCTGTGCACTGCTAATTTACTAGTCTGACTCATCCTTGGAGGCAAACACGGGATCAGTGCTCATTGCAGGAAGTGCTCAGTTGGCTGTGCAAGGTTCAGTGTCTTCAACAAGCACACGTCTGTCTTGTGGGGCCATCATTTCTTAACATGTCACTCAAAGAAGACATCTCCTCTGTCAAAACAGATTTCAAGCTCAGGGGCATTTTCCCTCCTTGGGTCTAAGACCACAGTAGTCTGGCATTGATCTGAAGTCTGGTCAGTCCAGAAACCCATGGACCTCTTCCACTTGGGCCTCCAAAGGCCATCCTGTATCTCCTTCACTGTCTTCATCAAGTGGGAACAATGCCAAACAGTTCTCCCCAGAATCGCGGGAATTGAGCTATTCTGTGTGCTTGATTGGGGAGGAAGGGCCGGAGGAAGGGAGTGAGGGGGCATAGTTGCAAAAGCACCATAAGCAGAATGCCATTTCTGTTCTGAAAAACCATGAATAGACATTCTAGGGACACTGATCAGATTGAAAACTTGAGACAGACCATGCCTGCTCTCTGCTGGTGCAGTGATTTTAAGAAAGCTCTCTGTTGTGACTGATAGATAAGGCATCTACCTCTTTGGTGTGCTGTGACTTCAGTGGCATTGTCCAGACCCTGCCTCTCTGGGGTCAGACAACATCACGTTTTCTCAGTGAGAGAAGACCAGGTGGAGCTGTGCTGGGAAGAGAAGGCAGAAATCAAGGATGCATATCTGGAGAAGAGAAAAGAAAGCTAGAAATCATCTTGAAGGGAGTGATTGAAGATCCGAAGAAAACCTTTCTCCCAGTCACTGCTTGGCATGGCATTTGGGCCTGACAGAATCTCCTGTCTCTTGCTGATTTGATGATAAAATATGGAAGTGGACCCACAGGGAGAGCAAGCGCCTCAAGAAATAGATGGATAATTGGCTCTGTTTGCATGCTGGCTGCTGGAACTGTGAGACACCACACCAGCATGACTAATGCCTCTCCTCTCCGCCTAAATTAGATTTTGATTGTGCTTTAGAGATGTTCACTGAATCACAGATGTTTGAGGTAAAAAGACCCAAACTTCTCAGGAGCACCTCCTGTGGAGTGTGTGGGCTCGTCCTCACAAGCACGGCTGAGGCGCTCCCAGAACTCAGATGAAGGACCATAGTAACCCCTTATCTTCCAAGGCCTGGGAGTAGACCAGCTGCCCACCAGGGAGGCTCTGAATGGAATAGGCTCCTGGGGCCAGGGGGTGTGGGCCTGCTCCCCGTAGGGTGAAGTTGGGGGTCGGCTCCTTAGCATGGTCGTAAGCCAGTGCATCGCATTGCTGACTAATGCTTCATGTAGACTCTAAATTGGACCTGGGGTTTCCTGTTCTTCACAGATTTCCACTGACTTACTGCCACACCACGTGGACTAGTTCAGGGTCCTTGCTAGTTCACCTCCCACAGTGTTCCTCAGCTACTCAACTTGGCCAACCTGCAGTATGCCATAGTAAATGCTTTTCTCTTTTCTCTTGCAGAATTTAGCCTATGAAATCATCCTAACACTGGGTCAGGCATTTGAAGTTGCTTACCAACTCGCACTACAAGCAAGAAAAGGGGGGCATTCCTCTACACTTCCAGAAAGCTTTGAAAACAAACCCTCCAAACCCATCCCCAAGCCTCGTGTCAGCATTCGCAAGTCGGTGGTAAGTAGAAACAATACCGATGTTCTGAAAATCTTGAGCTGGAGGGAGAGGAAGCTGTTAAGCCGGTCCCAAGTGATGTGGGGGCCTGCCTTTCTCTGTCTCCTTTGGCCTCCTCCTCCTGGCATGCATCCTTCATCCTCCCAGCCTGATTCCTGCAAAGTCTCGGGGACCATCTGTCTGAACCTATAGGATCCCAAGAAAATTCCACTTTCTCTGTCACCTGTGGCAGCTCTGTGAGAGGGGGACTGGGTGCCGCCGCTTCCTTGATGAATCTTTCCTGAAGGTTCATACAAGCCTGGAAACGATGTTCCCTGAGGCTTCACTGCCATCCCACCAGCGGCCAAAACCTCTTGCAAGCCACAGGCCATTGGAGATGTTGGCAGATGTCCACAGCAAGGCATCCCAGGTACTCTGCTAGGGGAAGCTAGCTAGGTGCACAGGCTCTGAGCACGTCTTGGGTCCGAGCAGAGTGGCCCTCTCCCCCTTGGCTGGAGGCTTAGATGCCAGCTTTCGGCAGGCTTTCTCCCAGCAGCTGAGGCTTCCTGCAGAGCGGGGACTCTTCAGATACCGCAGCCCCTCCTTCCTCCTCGTCATCTGCCTTCCTCCAGGAATTTCCTCCCCTTCCCTCCCACGAGTTCTGTAGACGTCCTGTCCTAACAGACTTTCATGACTTCAAAGCGGCCTCCTCTGGTAGTAGCAATATCCAAAAGCTGGAGCGTTCCCAACCAGCCTCCCATCTGGCTTCTGCTCCGGCTGCCGTATGGCATCCTAGGAACTCTGGGGCTCAGGACAGGCACCCCCAGATGCCTTGCTCTCACACCCACATATCTTTCTATCTCTAGCGCTCTCCTCTCCACCATCCCTGGCTTGTGGGGTCATGGAGGAAGTGTACGATCTTTACTGTTTGTCAGGAAGCACCTCTGTTTGTGAGCATGTGGCTTCTTGTCTACAGTCTTCTTTTGGGCCTCTACTCCTGCCACCATTCTTGGCAACTTCCCTCCCTGGGGACAGTCCCTCCAGCATCTGGCCTCCTCTCCTTGACTACTCACTTCCACCCCACTTTAGCCATTTGCTCCCACACTCATCCCTCATCTCTGAGCATCACCAGTAACTGCATGTCCTCTGAAAATCTTCCTTCAGACACCATGGTCCCTTCACCTCTGCACCTACCCAGCCCCATTGGTTCCCAGTCTTGATGCACTCCCACAAATCCAGACTTGTATGTTCAATTGCTTCTTTAATATCTAACAGACATCTGAGATGTAGAACAGAATTCTTTTCATTTTAATTCCAGTATAATTGATATACAGTGTTATATCAGTTTCAGGTATATTATAGAGTGATTCAGCAGTTCTATACTCAGTGCTCATCTAGACAAGTAATCTTAATCCCCTTCACCTATTTCCCCCATCCCCCCACTACTGCCCCTCTGCTATCAGCTCTCTATAGTTAAGAGTCTGGTTTTTTTCTTTGTTCATTTCTTAAATTTCACATATGAGTGAAATGTATGGTATTTGTCTTTCTCTTATTTCACTTAGCTTTATACCCTGTAGATCTATCTGGCAAATGGCGAGATTTCATTTTTTATGGCTGAGTAATATTCCAGTGTGTGTGTGTGTATGTGTGTGTACACACACACATTTTTTATTATGTTAGTCACCATTCATGACATCATTACTTTTTGATGTAGTGTTCCATGATTCATTATAACACCCAGTGCTCCGTGCACAATGTGGCCTCTTTAATACCCATCACCAGGCTAATCCATCCCCCCACCCTCCTCCCCTCTAAAACCCTCAGTTTTTTTCTCAGAGTCCATAGTCTCTCATGGTTCTTCTCCCCCTCCGATTTCACCCCCTTCATTTTTCCCTTCCTACTACACACCACTTTTTCTTTATCCATTCATCTATCAGTGGACACTTGGGATTGCTTCCATAATTTGGCTATTATAAATAATGTTGCAATAAACATAGGGGTACATATATCTTTCCAAGTTAATGTTTTCAGATTCTTTGGGTAAATACCCAGTAGCGTGATTTTCGGGTCATATTGTTAGTTCTATTTTTAATTGTTTGAGGAACTTCCATACTGTTTTTCACAGTGGCTATACCAGTTTGTAATCCCACCTACAGTGCATGAGTGTGCCTTCTTCTCCACATCCTCACCAACACTTGTTTCTTATGGTTTTGATTTTAGCCATTCTGACAGGTGTGAGGTGGTACCTCACAGTGGTTTCGACTGGCATTTCCCTGATGATGAGGATGTTGAGCATCTTTTCATGTGTCTGTTGGCCATTTTGTGTGTCTTTTCTGGAGAAATGTCCTTCATTCTTCTACCCATTTTTAATTGGATTATTGGGGTTTTTTGGTGTTAAATTGTAAAAGTTCTTTATATATTTTGGATACTAACCCTTTATCAGATATGTCATTTGCAAATATCTTTTCCCATTCAGTAGGTTGTCTTTTAATTTTGTTGATTGTTTCCCTTGCTGTGCAGAAGCTTTTTACGTTGATGTCATCCCAGTAATTTTTTTGCTTTTGTTTCCATTGCCTCAGGAGATGTATCTAGAAAAATGTTGCTATGGCTGATGTCAGAGACATTACTGCCTGTGCTCTCTTCTAGGATTTTTATGGTTTCAGGTATCACATTTAGGTCCTTAATCCATTTTGAGTTTATTTTTGTGTATGGTATAAGAAAGTGGGCCACTTTCATTCTTTTGCATGTAGCTGTCCAGTTTTCCCAGCAACATTTGTTGAAGAGACTCTTTCCCACTGAATATTCTTGCCTCCTTTACTGAAGATTAATAGATCATATCATGGGTTGATTTCTGGTCTCTCTTCTGTTCCATTGATCTATGTGTCTGTTTTTGTGCCAGTACCATACTGATTTGATTACTACAGCTTTGTAGTGTAACTTGAAATCTGGGATTGTGATACCTCCAGTTTTGTTCTTTTTCAAGATTGCTTTGGCTATTCGGGGTCTTTTGTAGTTCTATACAAATTTTAGGATTGTTTGTTCTAGTTCTGTGAAAAATGTTGTTGGTATTTTGATAGGGATTGCATTAAATCTGTAGATTGCTTTGGGTAGTATGGACATTTTAACAATATTTGTTCTCCCAATCTATGAGCATGGAATATCTTGCCATTTGTTTGTGTCTTCTTCAATTCCTTTCATCAGTGTTTTATAGTTTCAGAGTTTAGATCTTTCACCTACTTGGTTTAAGTTTATTCCTAGGTATTTTATTATTTTTGGTGCAATTGTAAGTGGGATTGTTTTGTTAATTTCTCTTTCTACTACCTCATTATTATTGTATAGGAATGCAGTGGTTTTCTGTATATTGATCTTGTATCATGCGACCTTTCTGAATTTTATCAGTTCTAGTAGTTTTTTGTTGGAGTCTTTAGGGTTCTCTATACATAGTATTATGTCATCTGCAGATAATGAAAGTTTTACTTCTTCCTTACCAATTTGGATACTTTTCACTTCTTTTTCTTGTCTGATTGCCCAGGCTAGCATTTCCAGTACTGTGTTGAATAAAAGTGAGAGTGGACATCCTTGTCTTGTTTCTGACTCAGGGGAACAGCTCTGTTTTTCACTGTTGAATATGATGTTAGCTGTGGGTTTTTCATATGTGGCCTTTATTATGTTGAGGTATTTCCCTCTAAACCTACATTGTTGAGCGTTTTTGTCATGAATGGATATTGCACTTTGTCAAATGCTTTTTCTGCTTCTTTTGAAATGATCATATGATTTTTATCCTTTCTCTTATTGATGTGATGTATCACGTTGATTGATATGCAAATACGAACCACCCTTGTATTCCGGGAATAAATCCCATTTGATCGTGGTGAGTTATTTTTTTTAATGTATTGTTGAATTTGGTTTGCCAGTATTTTGTTGTGGATTTTTGCATGAATGTTCATCAGGGATATTGGCATGAATGTTCATCAGGGATATTTTGCATGAATGTTCATCAGGGATATTCGTAGTGTCTTTATCTGATTTTGATATCAGGGTAATGAGGGCTTCAGAGAATGAATTTGGAAGCTTTCATTCCTCGTCTATTCTTTGGGAAAGTTTGAGAATAGGTATTAACTCTTCTTTAAATGTTTGGTAGAATTCACCTGTGAAGCCGTCTGGTCCTGGACTTTTGTTTGTTGGGAGTTTTTTTGATTACTGATTCAATTTTGTTGCTGGTAATTGGTCTGTTCAAATTTTCTATTTTTTCCTCATTCAGTTTTGGGAGGTTATATGTTTCTAGGAATTTGTCTAATTTCTTCTAGGTTGTCCCACACGTTAGCATATAATTTTTCATAATCTCTGATAATTCTTTTTATTTTTGTGGTGTCAGTTGTTATTTCTCCTCTTTCATTTTTGAGTTTGAGTCCTCTCTTTTTTATTTTTGCTGTGTCTGGCTAGAGGTTTATCAATTGGGTTGATCTTTTCAAAGAACCATCTCCTGATCTGTTGTTTTTTTAATTTTCTATTTCATTTATTTCTGCTCTAATCTTTATTATTTCCTTCTTTCTGCTGGTTTTAGGTTTTGTTTTTTTTTCCTATCTCCCTTAGGTGTAAAGTTACATTGCAATTTTTCTTGCTTCTTGAGGTAGGCCTGTATTGCTATAAACTTCCTCTTAGAATAGCTTTTGGTACATTCCAAAGATTTAGGACCATTGGGTTTTCATTTTCATTTGTCTCCATGTATTTTTTTCTTTCCTCTTTGATTTCTTGGTTGACCCATTCATTGTTTAGTATGTTACTTAACCTCCGTGTATTTGTGTTCTTTCCAGACTTTTTTCTTGTGGCTGGTTTCTAGTTTCATAGTGTTGTGGTCAAAAAAGATGCATGGTATGACTTCAGTATTTTTGAATTTGTTGAGACTTATTTTGTGGCCTAACATGATCTATTTTGGAGAATCATCCATGTGCACTTGAAAAGAATGTGTATTTTATTTTAAGATGGAATATTCTGATTTTATCTGTTAAATCCATCTGGTCCAGTGTGTCATTCAAAGCAACTGTTTCTTGACTGATTTTCTGTTTGGATGATCCATTGATGTAAGTGGGGTATTAAAGTCCCCTACTACTATTGTATTACTATCGATTACTTCCTTTGTATTCGCTTTATGTATTTGGGTGCTCCCATGTTGGCTGCATAAATATTTACAATTGTATCTTCTTGTTGGATTGTTCTCTTTATGATTAGGTAGTGTCCTTCTTTGTCTCTTGGTACGGTCTGTTTTGAAGTCTGTTTTGCCTGAAATAAATATTGCTATCCTGGCTTTCTTTTCACTTCCATTTGCATGATAAATGCTTTTCTGTCCTTTCATTTTCATTTCAATCTGTATGTGTCTTTAGGTCTGAGTCTCTTGTAGGCAGCATATACATGAATCTTGCTTTTTCATTCATTCCATCACCCTAGGTCATTTGATTTACATTCAAAGTAATTATTGACAGGTATGTAGTTATTGCTGTTTTGTTACTTGTTTCGTAGTTCTCTGTTCTTCTCCTGCTCTCTTCCCTTATGGTTTGCTGGCTTTCTTTAGTAATAAAGTTGGATTCCTTTCTCTTTATTTTGCATATCTATTACTGTTTTTGTTGTGTGGTTACCATACGTTTTGTATATAACATCTTATGCATATGGCAGTGAGTATTAAGTTGATGGTCACTTAAGTTTGAACCCATTCTAAAAGCACTAAATTTTTATTCCTCTCTCCCCAACATTTTATTTTTTTTTTTAAGATTTTATTTATTTGAGAGAGAGAGCATGAGAGGGGGGAGGGCCAGAGGGAGAAGCAGACTCCCTGCTGAGCAGGGAGCCTGATGCGGGACTCGATCCTGGGACTCCAGGATCATGACCTGAGCTGAAGGCAGTCGCTTAACCAACTGAGCCACCCAGCGCCCTCCCCCACATTTTAGGTGTCATATTTTACATCCTTTTATTTTGTGAATCCCTTGACTGATTTTTACAGATATACTTAATTTTACTGCTTTTGTGCTTCCTACTTTTCTAACTCCTTGCTTATGGTCTTTCCTTTCCACTCAAAGAGCCCCCTTCAGCATTTCTTATAGAGCGGGTTTAGTGGTCATGAATGCCTTTGACTTTTGTCTGGGAAACTCTTTATCTCTCCTATTCTGAATGATAGCCTTGCTGGTTAGAAGTTTTTTCTTTTGGCACTTTGAATATATCATGCCGCTTTCTTCTGGTCTGCAAAATTTCTGCTGAAAAATCAGCAGATAGCCTTATGGGGCTGCCTTTGGATATAACTGTTTTCTTTTCTCTTGCTGCTTTAAAAATTCTCTCCCTATCACTACTTTTTGCCATTTTAATTACAATGTGTTTTGGTGTGGACCTCCTTGGGTTGATTTCGTTGGGGGCTCTCTACGCCTCCTGGATCTGGACTTCCATTTCCTTCCCAAAATTAGGTAAGTTTTAAGCTATTATTTCTTCAAATAAATTTTCTGCCCCCCTTCTCTCTCTCCTCCTTCTAGGATCCCTGTAATGCAGTGTTGTTATACTGAATGGTGTCACTGAGTTCCCTTAATCTAGTCTCATTTTTGTTAATCTTTTTTCTTTCTCCTGTTCAGCTTGATTTCTTTCCATTACTCTGTCCCCCCCATCACTGATCCATTCTTCTACTTCCTTTAGTCTATTTATTCCCTCTAGTATATTTTTAATTTGTTATTGGGTTCTTCATCTCTGATTGGTTCTTTTTTATGTTTTCTATCTCTTTGTTGAGGGTCTCACTGAGGTCCTGTTCTCTTTTCTCAAGTCCAGTAAGTACCTTTATGACCTTACTTTAAATTTAAATAATTTATCAGGCATATCTCCGTTACTTATCTCCAAGAGTTTAGCTGTCTTGCTGTGATTTTGTCCTGTTCTTTCATTTGGGACATATCCCTCTGTTTCCTCATTTTGTCTAATCCCCTGTGTCTGTTTCTGTGTGTTAGAAAAGTTAGCTATGTCTCTTGCTCTTGAAAGTAGTGGCCTTATAAAGAAGAGGTCCTATAGTGCCCTGCAGTGCAATGTCCCTCTATCAGAACCTGGTACTTAAAGGGTATCACCTATGGGTATAGTGTGCACCTTACTGTTGTGGCTGAGCTGCTTTTGCCTTCAGTCCAGTTGTCTTCTATGGCTCTCTTTACCTGTTGCGGGCAGGGTTTGGTTCCCTGTGTCATTAGTGAGCCAGTCTGGGGCAGCCTTGGGCTTGAGTTGGGTTAGGTCAGGTATTTTCCAGAACTGCAGAAGCACCGCACTGCAGGGCACTCTCCCTGTGTTGGCCCATGAGAAGTTTTTGTTGGTGAGTGGGGCCTGTAGTCAGACCAAATATCTGCCCCCAGCCCACTCCTGGGGCCATAAGATTGCTTGTGTGGTTTTATTCCCCTTTCCCCAGGGCAGGAGTCCCTCTGAGGTGGTGCTGACCCCTGTCAGGGCTGCTTGTGTACTGCTATGCTTGTGGCATTTCTTTGGATGGAATCACCAAGACCAGATTGGGGGGTGGGTCCACAGGAGAGTGTGAGGGCAGGGCATGCTGCTAGCAAGGTAGGTGGAGAGTGTTCTTGCTGCAGTGGTTCACACAGGTGTACCTGTACCTAGGCTGGGGAGTGGGAGAGGGAAATGGTGCCTGCCAGTTCTTTTGTTCTTGAAGAAGTCTCCCAAAGATCTCTGCCCCTCCAGCACATGCTCTCAGATTAGTAAACAAATCTCCCTCCCTCCTGTATACCCCAGGTGTTTTTCAAACTGCTGCTTCTCTGCTGTATCTTGGTGGGGCTGTTTGTTATGCTACCTCTTTAAGGGCAGGGACTCAGTTTCCTATCACTCTCTGGCTCACTGATTTTCAAAGTTCAGATGTTAAGCCCCACTGATTGTAAGAACTCACGATGTTAAGTCCCTCTGGTTTTCAAAGCCGAATGATAAGGGAATTCATCTTTCTATTGCAGGTCCTCTGTGCCTGAGGTGCCTGGTGTGGGGTCTGCTCCTCTCCCCTCTGCACCCACAGCAGTCCTTCTTTAGGTCCTGCAGGTGTTTGGCTCCCAACTACATCTCTGCTGTTTCTACCCTCTTCAATGTGGCCTCTTTTCTACATTTAGCTGTGAACGGTCTTTTCTGCCAATCTATAGGTCATTTTCTGGGTTATTTACACTCATGTGGGTGTTATCTAGGTGTATCCATGGGATGAGGTGAGCCTAGGATTCTCTTCCTCTGCCATCTTCCCTGGAAGTTCCCAGAATTCTTGATTTTTCCCTCAAAACTATATTCTGTCTTTCCTAGCTCAGTAAATGGCATAACCATTCACCATGTTGCTCAAGCCATAAATCCAGAGGTCATCCTTACGTCCTGTCTTCCTCTAAACACTATGTACAACACATGAGCAGATTCCATCTACTCAACCCCTAAAACATGTCTCAGATCCACCCATTCCTCTCTGTTTCCTCACTCTTCTCATCCAGGCTACCACCACTACTCCAGAACTATTGCAGTACATGTCCTAATAGTCTTCCTTCTTCCTTATGCAACCAAAGTGATCCTAAAACACATATCAGATCATGGCACCACTGCCCCAAGTACCTAAACCTAATTTCCCACAATGCTTCGCTCTGATGCTCAGGCCTTCCTATTCCTGCAACAGACCAAACTCACTCCTACCTGAGGCCTTTGTGTCACCTGTTCCTTCCACCTATCATGGTATCCCCCATATTTCTGCACAGCTGACTCCCACTTGTCATTCAAGTCTCAGCTACATGAAGAGGTTTTTCCTGGGCCATCCATTCTGAGATAAATACCTAGTCACACTCAAGTGTATACCCAGTTTAATTCTGTATAGCATTTATTGATGGAGATTTATTCTTTATCTGTCTCCTCCCCCCCCCCCAAAAACTGTAAGTTAAATGTACAGGAATTTTCAGAATATTTTTGGATTACCTCTTAGACTATTATATTCTTTCTCATATGGACTGGATAAATCTGTTCATGGCCGGTGCCCTCATCTGACTTTACTCTGGTCTCCATAAACTTCCAGAAGAGCACAACTAGGTTGGGTGCCATGAGGGCTCGTAAAATATTCATTGAAAAACCTTCACTGAGAAATATGAAAATAGTGAATAATACTGATGTCCTTTAACTGCCTCAACATCCCATTCCTCTCAGCTGGTGTCCGTGTTCCATTTCCCTCAGGTCCAGTTGTTTATTGTTGAGAAATATTCCGTGATCCTAAGAATATGTGAAGTCCTTTCCACAGCCTCGTGGAGATACAATCCATTCATGTTGGAAGGTAGCCATAGGGCATGGATCCCACAGCCTTTCAGCAGGCTCCAAAGCTCAGAGCACAAGAGAAATAAGAGAGACCTTCCCAGGCTTCCTTGCCCCAGCATTCCTGAGCAGAGCAGGTGGCCAGGGCCAGGGCAGATGTGGAAACACTAAAAGATGAGGCAGCAGTGTGGTGAAAAACTCCCTCCAAGGCCCCTCCTGAGAGCTCACAGCTCAAGCATTACCCAGGAATGGCCTGTTTGACTTTGTATGCACAGGGGCTAAAATGTAGTTTTAACCATTTTATAGCTCAGCTCAGTCTGGTTCAAGGCTCAGCTTGACCTGGCCCTGCTCACCTTTTCACCCTCCCATCTCCACTCTGTGAACTAACTAACTGCAAGTTCTCAACCTGCCACTTCTCTTTACCACAGGAGCTTTGCACATGCTGTTCCCTCTCTCCCTGCCCCCTCACCAGGCAAACTCTAGCTCGTCCTCCAGCTGTTTAGACATTACCTCATTCTCTTATAATATCTATTCAGTAAGTATTTATTGTGTACCTACTATTATTTACTGGGTTGCCAGGAGCTTTTCTAAGTTTGGGGGAAACAGTGATGAAGAGAAGAAAATCCTACACTGCAGTGGAGGATGAAGGAATAAATATGATGTATGTGGCATAAGGATTATAAAGAATAGAGCTGAAGAGGAGAGCAGAAAAGTTAGAATGCTATTTTGTATTGGGTGAATAGGTGAGGTGATGATGTAGGCATGCAGGTGTCTGGGGAAAGGCATTCCTGCAAATGATGTGAGCAGAGGCCCTGGGTGTGGTCTTGGCATGGGGGTAGAAAGCAAAGTCAGTGTGGCTAGACTTCACCTTGAGGAATTCAGGTTTATTCCGTAATGGAAACTACTGTAGGCTTGAGAGCTGGAGAGTGACATAACCTGGTTCACCTCTTCTAGGAAGTCCCCTGGCTCCCTAACCGCAGAGCAGCCTCCCTCCATCCATCCCCCTTCTCAGCATCAAAGTGCTTCTGTGTTTGTTCCGCATCTGTGTGCCTTCAAGAGCAAGGGCCAGGACTCATTCACCGCCCACCCTTTGAATGCCTTCCATATAGTCCTTATGTAATAAACATGTATGAAAAGGACAAACACAATTCTCACATACCTGTTGGTCTGTGACAGGACTGCAGTCCTGTAAGGGCCTAGTGTTGGTTTCCAAGAAGTGTTAGGAAGCATGTTTGCACCCTGGTACAGGTATCGTATAACAGGCATCAGCCTTTCTGTTTTAAAGCAGATCGACCCATCTGAGCAAAAGACTCTGGCCAATCTGCCGTGGATTGTGGAGCCGGGACAAGAAGCCAAGAGAGGAATTAATACCAAGTATGAAACCACAATTTTCTGATACTCACCATCCTCCTGTCCTCGCGGTGCCTTGCACGCTAAGCAGTCCCGGAGCAGGCTTCCCTTCGCGCCTCAGTTTCCACCCAGCCCAGGAGGAAGACTGCTCTGTTTGTGTGGCCTTGTCACGGGTGAAAGGCCGCTGGCCATTCCTGGGGACGTTCTTTCTGCACCAGTGACAGAAAGTATGCAACCAAGACTTTCCAGCCGTAACCCCTGAGAGGCATGAGTTGAGATTTTTCGCTGACTCTCCTGACTCCCCTCCCTGCCACCACCCAAGGTATTTCTAATTGACTCTGCCCCCAACACTGCTTTGCTGAATTTGGGGATAATACCTTTAAAAAAAAAAAAGGTACAGGGGAATCTCTAATACTGCCTAAAAGTATAAAAATCTTGGATTTTTCAGTCAGCAGTTTTAAAGGTAGAATCAGAACAGAACTACCCCCATAAAATACCTGTAAAATCATATCACTGAGCATCATTTCATGCATAAGGACAAAACCACCCCCATGATTGCCAGGAAATCCTGTTTCCCAATTTCTATATTTGTGGATTTTATATGTAATCAACCATGTCAGATAAAGAAAACATTTACATCTATGGATTGATTAGAAATTTAAGAATGATTCAAAACAGAGGAATTTATTATGCACAGAAAAATGTGTCTTGTATTAAATATTTTTATTAAAAGAATGTTTCATTAATGCACTGATAAGAAAACTAGGTTAGTTGTGAGGGATGTTTCTGGATTCATTTCAAGTAACTAAATTTTTACTGCTACCACTAAGAGGACTGGCTTGGGTGTGGCAAAGTGCTGATGACACTCCCCAGAGCAGGAGATTAGGGCAAGCAGACTGGCATCCAACCGAAAGTGCTGACGCAGCCATAAGCTGCAAAGAATGTTTTTTTTTTTAACCTTCACAGTGTTTTAAAGAAAATGTTAAAAAAAAAAAAAACTAGGGCTCCTGCTGTCAAGATTTCTGTCATGGAAACCTTGTTTGAGAAAGGTGTTAGTAAAATTCTATTGCAAAAATTTTTTTCTAGAAAAAAATACAAAAAAAAAAAAAAAGAGATTCCAAAGTAATAAAACTCTTTTCTTGAAACAAATAAATGTTTGCTTACTATTTGATTAAATAAAATTTACTTACATTTCTTTAAGGTATTTTAATTTTTTTAATGTCTCTGTGGAGTATTTGTATGATTCCATAATGTATATTTATGTAGAATCAAATTATATAAACAGTACCGATATCATTATAGAAAAAATAACATTTTAACGTATATTGTTCTAACTGATCATATTGTGAATCATTTTGAAGTTCATTATAGCGCTACTGATAAATTGTGGGATTGTCTTAATGTTTTTTTTATTAACCAATATTATTTCAAACCTGAGGATTATTAGTTATTCATCAGTTGGTGAGTTTTAAAGAAAGATAATTAAATTTTATTTCAAACTGACAAATGTATATGGATTTAGTTCAGTGTTGAAGAATTTTAATACAATATTAAATTACTTGACCTGAACAGTTCCTTGTATATATTTTGCCTATTCACTGTTGATATGTATGTAGTAAATGGAGAGTAAAATAACACTGAAATATGGTACCAAAAGGTAATTGTATAGGAGCAAAGTAAATAGTAGCTTTGCTGAAACAGAAACATATGTGTAAATATGCTTGGGCTTCCAGTTATAAATTTTGTAATTTTTGTCATTATTTATATCCTATTAAAAAAAGCACACAAAATAAAATGGAAATTGTACAGCCACCGGTGCTTGGCATCGTTCTGTGAGCACCTTCCCACTTCCATTTAGGAAAAACACCAAAGGCCCAGCCTCCTCAACATCTATAGCTAAAGGGCTTTTTTAATTGGCAAATTGAGAAAATTTACTCATTTCTAAGTTCAACCAGTCTGAGAAAGATACATTGGCCTTTAAAAAGCTTAAATTTCAGCCAAAAAATCTCCACTGTCTTTAAATATTACAGTAGGCTACAAGGAGAAATTGCCAAACAAATTTCTAAAAAAGCAAGGACCACCCAAATAGATCATTTGTCTGGGACAAGACAAATAGCTTGTTTGGAAAAACATCTACACGTTTGTGTCAGGTTGGGCTGCTAAACGAAATATCAGACTGTGTGGCTTAAACAACAGATGTATTTCTCACAGTTCTGAGGGCTGGAAAGTCCAAGATCAAGATGCTGGCAGATCAGAGTTTCTCTCTGAGAGCTCTTCTCTTGGTTTGTAGGCATCTACCATCTTGCCGTGTGGTCATATGACGTGTGTGTGTGTGTGTGTGTGTGTGTGTGTGTGTGTGTGTGTGTGTGTGTGTGTGTGTGTGTGTGTGTGTGTGTGTGTGTGTGTGTGTGTTTGCGCGTGCACAAGCATGCATGCACAGAGAGTGGAGGAGCAGCAAGCTCTCTGGTGTCTCTTCTTATAAGGGCACTAATCCCGTTCTGAGGGCTCCACCATCATGACCCCATCTAACCTAATTAACTCCCAAAGGCCTATCTCCAAATACCATCATATTGGAGGATTAAGCTTCAACATATGAATTTTGGTAGGGGTTAAAACATTACATAACAACATCAATCCTTCCATTTTTCTAAAATACATGTGCCAGCTGCAAGTCAAGTGATATAGGGCCATGTTAGAGATACTAGAAAGATCAACGTTTCACATTCCATATCCTGTGACTTTCAGGAGATGTCCCCTGCACTGCTGGATCTAAGTCTGATACTCTTTGAAACACACACCAAAACAAACGGGGTGCTACCAGCCTGACATGCACAGACACATAGCTTTGAAAACATAAAACCAACCTGAGAGGGGACCACATTCACAGAGGCAGAAAGGGCAGGCTTCCTGAAGAACGGTTTGGGCTAGGATTTTAGATGGTAATGCTTCAACTGGTCTAATTTGGCCCCTTTCTATCTTTGGTAACCACCAAGAGGTCAGCAGTCCTCTTTTCTCTGTGGATCAAATGCTTATTTGTATCAGTTATGGTCCCAGCATGAAGCAGATGGCACATTCCAATTGGGATATTTTAAGAGTTTAATAAATAGAATACTTACATAGGTGTTGGCAGCATGTAGGGAAACAGACGGGTGGAACAGTGTCCCTGGGATGGTAACTGCCTGAGGAAGAATGGGAAAGGAGAAGGCTGTGTGGAGGGGGCTGCCAGACAGGCTGAAGGGACATGGCCAGCTGTAGTGGCCCTCAGGGAGGGAGCCAGGGATTAAAATACCCTGATCTCACTCTCCACCCCACATTACCTGAACCCACTGAAAGCCAGAGGACAAGGAGCCTATTGATATGGTCTACACAGGGCAGGGAAGAGGGAGGAGAGGTCTGAGGGGCAAATAAAAGAGAGCCAGCCCACATAATGAAGAAGGGATATGCAGCTGATTTCTTGAAGTGGAAGTCTGACACATTAGTAACTACAGTATCCATGGGGGATGGGGGATCCTTGAATGCTAGTATTATTCCAAAAAAGAACTTTAATTCAATTACTCTATTTTTTTCTTACATTATATTCTATGATAGGTTTGGGTGAATGAACCCTGTGAAAATTATGCCTAGTTAATTCATTAGTAAGTCATGGCAGTGGTTTTTCTCAGGACGTACCAGATTTTCTGTTAGAATAGTTAGGAATATTATTGGGGTATATAATATTTGGATATAATGGGCCAGAAAACGGGCTTAGATAATGAACACATGGACAAATTTAAAAAATAAAAATTCAGACTTGGACCCCAAGTAACATTGCTCCTAAGCTACTTCTGAAAAGAAAGGAAAATGTGATAAGTGGGCTAGCTTCCAGAGTTCATTCTTCTCCCACAGAACTGGAATATAATGACCATGTTCAGAAGTCCATATGGAATAAAGCCTTTTTTTAAGACATTAAGTTTTTCAGTTCTCTTTTTATATAAGGTATTCACTGTTTCTTAGGAAAGTCAAGCAATCTGACAGTAATAAACACATTTTCTTAAAATATAACTGAGGAACCAGCCAACACAGGCCAGCAGAGTCTACCTGCACTGAGGCTGCATCGACCTGCCCCCTACTCCATTCCTGTCCCTCCTACACCTAGCCCCCCCCACGCCCATTTACTGCTGTCTGTGCAAATGTACAAATGAACCCAGGCATCTGGTGCCCCAGCAACAGAGTCCTGCTTCCCACAGAAACCAGCTCCAAAGCAGGCAGAGAATTACCTTAGGCTCGTTGCCCAATCACCATCCTGCATACTGTGAAATTCCATTAGTACCCATGAGCCAGGTCTTATTTTTGTGGGGGGAATTAACCCTAAGAACTTGGTACAGACCTAGGAATACCAATTCCACTTAACTGTTTCCTCTCTCCATCCCAGGCCAGTCTACTCACTGAGAACTTGCTCTGTGTCCATTGTGGCACCATTCCATTTAGAATTGCTAATGCAAAGATGATCACTCCTGACCCAACACACTGCACACTGTGTATAACTCATAAAGAATTATAGCTATAATTTATCATCAAAATAGTTTTTGTTTTACTCTCCAAAACCCCAGAGACCTAGGTTTGTAAAAGCTGCATAGGCATTTAACTTTCCAAGAATAGTTAATGACCAAGGACGTAGACTTACATCAGACTGAAACAGAGACTCTGCACTGAACAGCTCCATTAGGGTCACCTCAACAGCTGACGTTTTCTCAGGGGTCCAGACAGCTGAGGAGCATGCATGTCACAGAAGAGACTTCGCAAGCACAGCAGAGCTAATGTGCATCTTCCAAGTCATTCCATTTAGGAAACATCTAAGTTATGTGTCAGAGGACAGTATGAGCAAGCTGAGATGGGAGTTGTTCTTACTCACGACATGGTAATAAAAGCTGTTCAAAGCAATCCATATTCAATACTCAATTGTCCTCTGGATGTCTCAGTGCCTCAATCAAGCATCCCAACAGCTGCTCCCTGAGGAGCCTGCAGCTCTCCCTCTTACTGCCTCTCCTAAGACATGTGAGAAGGGAAGTCAAGATGCCTCCAAGTAAGAAGCAACATCAGCTGTTTTCTGACATTTGAGAGGCTGATTTCTCTCCACTTATCAAAAGTGCAGGCTCAGTTTTCTGAGAGAAAAACAAAAACAAAAACAAAAACCCCAATGTGCTAAGTGTTGAGTCAAGGGAGACTGGGAAAGGCACAGGAAATTCAGGAATACCATTTGAGTAGGCCATTTCTGGGGTGTGTGTCTGGGTAGGGAGGTGGAAAGTTGGAAACTCATATGGCCTCAGAGCCACACAGGTGACATGAGTGAGGGGGCCTGTGATGATCCACAGAGCACCTGCCTCATCTCAGGGGGCACGTGTTTACTTTCAGCTGATTGTTGCCAGGCAGAAATGAAGACCCTGGGTCAACAGATTTTCTAAGAAATCAGTATTTATGCAAAATCACCAGATTTTCAAATGCTGGCAACAAATTCAGCATTTAAGTGTGGGCCAAATAAAACTCATCTGTGGGCTGGGCGTGATCCATGCATCACTTCTTTGTGACTTTCTGAGATTCCACCAAGCTTCAACAGCCTCACAGCTAGCTAGATGTCCAGTTACTTATCAAAGGAGGAACAGTGTGTTTGTGACTAGAGTGAGGGGGTGGAGGAAGCAGAGATGCAGAGTCACTGATATTTGTTGGACTGCTCTTAGATACCAGGTTGGTTTATTCAGTATCAGGAAGCAGAGATGCAGTCACTGATATTTGTTGGACTGCTCTTAGATACCAGGTTGGTTTATTCAGTATCAGAATTTAGGGATTAGTAGCAAAGACCAGAAATAAGTGTCTTAAATAGGGAAGGGTTGAATTTTTTCTCATGTAACATGAACTTCAGAAATATTACAGGGCTGGAATGGGAGGTCCACAAGCTCCTTCTACATTCCTATTCTGTCATCCTTAGCATATAGCATCTGTAAGGTCACCTCATGATCAAAAAATGGCTGCTGGAGCATTATCCAGTGCATCCACATTCCAGACAATAAAAAGAATGATAATGACCTAAGGTCTCCTGCCTCCCAACTGAGTAAGGCACTCCAAGCCACAATTCTTTGCCACCCCTATATAGGCAGCTGGACAATGTAGCTGTTGATTTTAGCTGAGCACGCTGCAGCCCCCCAAAAATTCAGGAGTTGTGAGGAAAAGGGAGTCTGCCATGATGGGAATAATCATGGCACTAGGTAAAAAGTGAAAGCAAGTACACACCAGTGAGACACCTGGATAGAGAAAGCCGTGACCAGAGGAATTGATGGTAATAACCCTAAAAGCGTTGCTCTATATATTAGCCATCAAATCCAAGCAGGAAAGATCCCCACATCTATGTTAATACAACAGGCATACCAAATGTCTGTGCTGCCCAGCAACACTCCTGAGGCTGTCATGACGGAGCAGGTACGGTAGCACACTGTAGAAGCAGTCATCAAAGTGTAGCTGGCAGCTGGACAGAAGAACTGGCAATGGCCTGGCCATCAAGGGTGACAGAACAACCTCCACTGTACTCTGGAATCACCTGGGGAACTTTAAAATAATACAGATGCCCGGGTCCCATCTCCAGAGATTCTGAATTAATTGGCCCGGGATGAGGTCCGGGTTTAGGGAGATTTTTAAGTTTCCCAGATAATTTTGGGGCAACAAAGTGTAAGAAGCTTCACCCCTGGATGGATGAGGCCCCCTCCTGATTCTCTGAGAAGTTGGGCAGCACATGTAAGTCTCCACACCAGGGGCTCCCTGGGAAGCAGGTCCTTGAGAAGATTAAAACATTTGCTGAAGGTCACACAGCTAGGACGTTAGTGCAGCCAGGATTTGAACTTGGATGCACCTGACAGCCAAAGCCAGAGTTCTACCATACTCCCAAGTGCCAGCCCAAGCAGTAAGCCCAAGGTCTCTTCTCCATTCTCACCCCTATATAGGCAGCTGGACAGCCTGTAATTGACTGGGAATCAATCCTCCACTACTCATGGGTGCATGCACATCCCAAAGAGAGGAAAGTTTCAGACGGCTCAAAAGAAAGCAGATGACAGCCTTCCTGCTGAACAAAGTCTGACTCCTGGGAGCTAATAACCAAGAAGATAGATCTACCATAAAGTAGAAAAGGATGCCCAGAGAAAGCAAAAGTCACAGGTTCCCACTTTGTAAACCAAGGAAACATGGGCAGCAAAGGAATGGAAGTTTATAACTGAAACAAAAAGATAATAATGCTATTGAGCCTGTATCGGATGCTTGACATCTTTCAAGCCTCATAAAAAACTGCAATCAAGTGTTGTGGTCCCTATTTGACAAACAAGGAAACTGAGGCTCTGTGAGTTTACACTGTTTCAAATGGAAGGAAAAGGAGAAAGGGATATGAAATCAGGTGGTAGAAGAAGGCACGTGGATCCATTAACCCCAGGGCTGCCGCCAATCTCAAATGAACCCCCTAAGAGTTTCAAAGGAGAAATAAGCATCTCCAGGGGGCAGGCCATAAGGCTGCCACCTTCCCTGCTCAATGCTTGAATCCTCTGAGACTTGAGACCAGGCTGGGTAGTAGATGTTTTGGGTAGTAGCCAAGTGCTGGCAAACCCAAAACATCCCCCAACCTCTGCCATCCATTTGGCTCCTATCAGAATGGACCGTGCTTCTTTTTTCAAAGAGCAATCCATACAGGCACAGAGATGGGCTAACCAGAATACCAAAAGTAGAAGCTCTTCAAGAGCAGGGACCACCTCTGACAGCTCAGGACTTAGGATCAGTCGTGACACATGATGTGAATGAATGAAATGAATAATGAATTAAAGTGCATAACTGAAATGATGCTCCTGGATCCTCTCACCCAGGGCCTTTAGTGAGGCAGCCAACTGCATGGACAAAAACCCCAGCTCCACCACTTTGCTGTGGGGCTCTGGTGACTTAACCTCTCTGCACCAGTTTCCACATCTAGACAACAGAGATAATACCTTGCAGCCTTGTTGTGAGGATTCAATTAAATAACGTGTGGAATGCACCCAGCATAGGGCCTGGCATAGAAAACACTGGTAAAAAATAATAGCTCCTCCTTCCTTCCTCCTAAAAAGGATTTGTTACATCTCAGAAAGTTATTTGACAGAGTGGGGCAAATAAACACAAGGTAAAGGGTATAGAATCACTGCTAATTGAAGATGAATCAGAGATGAGAAACATAGATCTCCAAAATCTTCCCCAGCTGTTGAAACCCAAGCTTTGCCCCCTAGACTGGTGTTCATCTGCCATAAACCCAGGAGGATTCCACTTCCAATTGAAACTGACATTCAACTTGTAGCCCAATGGGTCTGGGTCTCTCTATAAAGAAAAGAAAATCAAGGGCGCCTGGGTGGCTCAGTTGGGTAAGCGACTGCCTTCGGCTCAGGTCATAATCCTGGAGTCCAGGGATCGAGTCCCATGTTGGGCTCCCTGCTCGGCAGGGAGTCTGCTTCTCCCTCTGGCCCTCCCCCCTCCCATATGCTCTCTCTTTCTCATTCTCTCTCTCAAATAAATAAAAATCTTAAAAAAAAAAAAATCAGATTTGGACTGTGGCACTGGCTTTCTCACCGATTAACTGCCTGGGGTGTAGTTTTTCCTCTCTAAGCTAGGACTGCAAAGTCTACAAATCCACTCAAGTACTGTGAAGACAGAATAGGGCTGGGCAGTCCCGAGTGGGGAGGCAATGAAGATTTGAATGGATGGTGAGAACGTGAGCTCCCGCTCCTCACAAGAGCCACCTTGTACTAAGCAGGAGGCTTCATTCAGCTACTGGGTGTTTTCCAGTTGCTCAGAACCACCCCACCCAAACTTGGGCTTGGCATGCTCTCTCTAGTTACTTGCTCTAGCCCTGGGTGATGGGAAATTACAGAGGCACATTTTCTGTTCGCTTCTCTGTGATAAGCAGTATTCCCAGTTCTGAAGGCCCGACCTCATAAATGAATTTACAATGAACACCAGCAGCTAATTTTCCTGAATCATAATTTAAATGAAAATTTCCCAAGTTTTGGTCTTCTTACATCATCTGACTTAGAAATAATATGCTGTTAATGCCAAATAACTTCAAAGACCTGGTCTCTGATGAGTCCCACGTTTGATGCACATTTTTCTGCCCCTTCCCCGTGAATACACACAACTACACAATAATTCTATGGTTAAACTCATAGCAGCTGATATTCTAATTCAGGCATTTAATAACTGTATAGTATCTCCATAGTTCTAAGGGGAGGGGTTATGAGCAAGGAAATCTATTCAAGGGACAATCTTTAGAGACCAAGAATTATTTGAAAATCATTTCCTCCTCTAAAGGTCGGTAAGTAAATTATAATAACATAATGTTGAATAATAGATTGCCATACTTGCCAACTTAAACACTTCAGGGACATGTTTATTCATTTCATATAATCTAGAAGCAAATCTTTTTATTCAAGTGAAGTTTTACCTTCCTCTAATGATGCTTCACAGTAAAATGCCAAACTAAAACAGAAAGATAAAGAAAATGCTGGTGACATGCTACTTCTTAATTAGCCTCTTGATATCCTAGTGCAGAGGGAGAACAGAGAATGCACTATGGGCATGCAAGTGTACATACAAGAATTTCAGTCATTCAACAAATATTTATTGAGACTCCAACTGGAGCCAGCCTTATGTTAGACTGTGGTGTAAAAGACATAGACCTGGCTTCAGGGAGCTTCCAATCTAATGAGGGACTCCAGTAAGTAAATAATACAGGGCGCTGAAAGTCATGGCAGAGAAAAGAGGGCACTATGAGAGGGCTGGGCAGACCTTCGGCAGAAGGGTTATCTCAAAGAATATATGAAGGATAAGAAGGAATCAGTGGAAAAAATTAGGCAGGAGATGGGCAGTATAGAAGACAGAACAGCGTATATAAAGACACAGAAGCAAGAGAGCACATGGCAGGTCCAGGGTTTTAAAGAGAAATGACAAGATTGAGAAGAGCACTTTGGAGAGATTAAGCAGAGGGACACGACTGGTGGCAGAGACAGCAGTCAGGGAACTGTTGCCAGGCCAAAGATGATGGGACCCGAATTACACCAAGGAATGTTCACTGAGCACTTTCTTGGCCCAAGCACTGAGGTAAGTACTTCATGAGCATTATTTTATTAAATCTTTACAACAACCATGAGAAGGAAGAACAGATACCCATTTTACAGATAACAACAACTGCTGATATTTTCTTGTTTTCTTACTATCTACTGTTCCTAATCTCTCCCAACAACAATAAATATTTATGTATTGCCCTGGCTGCTACTTAAAATAGTGCTTGGCACTATGCAGATATGCGAGCCATATGGGAAAGACAGGCAGGTGGTTGAACAAACAAACCAATAAAGAAATTTTGCCCAAAATCACATCAAGTTAAGAGACCCACGCCCACTGCATTCACTATAACTTACCATACCACACTGCACTTCTTGTTCTTTATGGTCCTTCTCAGTCTCCTGTGCTGCTTCCTCATCTCACCAAGCTGCGACTGCCCTGGACTCTGGCTTAGGACTCCCAACCTTGTCTATCAACACCTGTTTCATTGCTGATCTCCTCTGATCCTGTGGTTTTAAATACATTTAATTCACTAATTATTCTCAGATATTTATCTCCATCGCAGATTTTTCCCATGAACTCCAGACCCTTTTATCCAACCACCTACTCAACATCCCCACTTGGATGTCTAGTGGCCATCTCAAACTTACTATGTCCAAAACCCTGCTCCTTTCATAACCATCTTCATCTCAGTTAATGGTAACTCTAATTTTCCAGGAACTCAAGCCAAAGAGGCCAAAACCTTGGTATCATTGTTGTCTCTCTCACAACCTTTATCTAATCCACCTGCAAATCACATTAACTCTATCATTAAAATATATCCTAAATCCAGGGTGCCTGGGTGACTCAGTCAGTTAAGCATCTGCCTTCGGCTCACGTCATGATCCTAGGTCCTGGGATCGAGCCCCACATCAGGCTCCCCACTCAGTGGGAGCCTGCTTCTCCCTCTCCTCCCGGCTTGTGCTCTCTCTCGCTAGCTCTGTCATTATCTGTCTCTCTCAAATAAATAAAATCTTTAAAAAAAAAAATTATATATATATATATCCAGAATCCAACTGTCACAACCCCTACTGCTGCCACCCTAATCTGGCTGCCTTCATTTTGCCCAAATTATTACAAAAGCTTCTTACTGGTACCCCTGCTTCCCCCCTTGCCTGTCCCCCTTTTCAACTGATTTTCAATTTCCCACTGCCAGAGGAACCAATTAAAGCTTAAGTCAGATCACTCCACTGCCCAAACTCCTCCAGTATCTCCTATCTCAGAGTTAAAGTCCTCACAGTAGCCTAGGAGGCCCTGCATGGTGATGCACCTCTTGTTAACATTCCCCCCCACCCCCACCCCCCTCCAGCCAGCTCTGTAACAGAGCAACCCACCCACTGTCCCGTCTTGGCACGCACTGCGCTCTCCCTTGGGAATCTCTCCAGATACCTGGATGACTCACTCCCTCACCTTTCAGGTATGTACTCAAGTGTCACCTTCTCAGTGAGCAACTCCATCTAAAACTGTAAACGCTTCTCCCTTCCCCTCCCCACTTAAACATACCAACTAATATGCTATAGATTCTACTTATTTACTTTTTTTCTGCCTCTCCTTGGCCCTAAACTGAAGTAGGAAAAAGACTGTTTGGCTCACTTTTCTGTCCCCAGTTCCTACAAAAATGCCAGGCACATGGTAGATCTCAATAAATATTTACTGAATGAAAGAATAAATAAATGAATTCTCTTCTTTACAGGTTCTTCACCATTCCAGTCACACAACGTAGCAATCATCAGAGAGAAACTGAGGAGAAAAAATTTTGATAAAATTGAATTAGACATAGTTGATAAAGCATTAATAGAAAGGATGACGGCTTTTAGTTTGAAGAATCTTTCACATTTGTTTTCTAATTAACAAAGGACAAGCAAGGAGTCTGAAATAATCGAAAATGTTTTTCAAAAATATTTTAGAAATTTTATTTTTTATATATTTTTTACTTCATGTGTTAAAATGTATACCAAAGCAAAAAGAAAAAAACAAAAACATGTGGCCTGTATCATAAATACAAAACAGTTTTCAAAACATACAAGACAAACACAATGTAAAAAAAACCTTTACATATATAAAATGCAATGTAATTTCCATTACAAAAAATAAAGCAAGGGAAAATGCTTGAAAAATGCTCATCTGCAAGTATAAAACAAAACCCTCCCCTCAACTGACCACTTGAGCTGCCTTGAAACATGCAGCTCCATTACGCTAGTTTCTCTTCTTCCTTCAAGTTACCTTGTTTTTTACTTTGCCTTTTTGTCATGTTACCTTTTCTTCCCATTTTTCTTTTTATTTTAAAGACAAGGGCCAATCAAGGTTTTTTAAAAGTCGATGTTTGTTCTATACTTTAATAGTCAAGTGGCTTTTAATTCCAAAAGTTAATACTTTATACTCTGAGTTACAAATGAGTTCCTAAACACTGTATGCAAATCAAAATTATGATTTGGATACTCTAAGCACAATATATCATTTACAGAAATTTTTTCATAAAATTAAGATTTTCACATCACATTTGCTTAAATCACAGTAAGCCTATAAACTAGTTCCTCAACCCATCATAAAAAAAAACAAAAGCCAAACCTCCTTAATAATTTATGGCTCCCTTAAATGCTAAATAGTATATTTAATCTAAAATACATCTGGAGTGGTCTAGGCCCCCCTACCTACACCACATCTAATACACACCAAAAACAAAAACTGGCTCACTACTTACCTACTATTAACACTAATACTCATTTGATTTAGTTCCTATTGCAGCAGCAAAACTTTTGAATTTTGGTTATTTTCTTATATGAACTACATCTATTATTAATTTATTGCCATTTCCTTTAACAATATATTGTCAGGGGAAATGGAGATTTAAACTGCAATTAAAGTTCCTAATCATTAGGAGGTTAAAAAAAAAAGCTAGTTACTGATGCTGATGTACTTTTTCCCTGTCAAGAGCTATCTTTCCTGATTAACCTTGGAGGGAAGAAGGGAGGGAGGGAAAGTAAGGAGAGGAGGGAAAAGGAGAAGGAAAATAGAACGGTTGGTAGGTTAAAAGTGACATCTTCCAGAGTCACGATAACTCTTCTGTTACTGCACAGAAAACCATAGAGAATTCTCTTGAAATTCCCTGAGAACAGCACTGACAATGCCATTCATCTGAGTAAATAGACTTAGAAGAAAATGGGTTTTTTTTTTACTATATTTCTTAGAAAAATCCTGTTCAAACTTTAATGAAAACTGGCTCCTCCCCAATTACTCTAATTTATAAAAATTCAACTGCAGGACAACTGCTTAAGGAAAAAAAAAAGAAGAAGAAGAAAATGAGGATTTAAAAAGGTCAAGTTCAGTCAAGTAACAAGTCTGGTACATAAAAAACCAGAGCAAACAGGACAGTACCCAACTCAGAGACTGACTACTAGGGTCCCACTGCAGCACAGAGCTGCCATCAGCTAATGAGGAAAAGGTAAACCAATAAAATCTACTCTCTTCAACACATATAATTTTTGCTTCACAAGAACTTTTGCTTCAAACAACTTTTGAAATCCAACACTCACTTATCGAATGAATTAAAAGAAACGCTGCAGGCAGACATAATATTTTTAAAGCAAATTTAAGGGGTACAAATAAGCGCCAAAATTGTAATCGGGAGAACTATGCCCTTTGGGGTTAATGTGGTTCAGAAAGCAGGTCTGCTATCCTGAGGCAGAGCCTGCATAATAATAGCATTAAAATACATATTTCCTCCAAATTATTCTCATTAATTATGTCAACCAATTTGAATGCATCAAGAGAGAATTTTACCAACAGTATAACAAGGTACGTATTTACATTTTCATTTGCACCTTAAGGACAAACTGTTAACAATAATGATGATGATTATGAAAAACAAGATTAAAGGTGTGTTCATTTAGGAAAAAGCTACATTAACATTATTCATCCGACCACAAACACTTTTGTAATGAATGCAGTAACCGCAAAACAATTCACAGCTTTACAAAAAGTCGAAATATAGAGAGTTTCACTAGAATTTTTTCCAATTCAAAATTAAAAAGAGTTCAACTTACATTAATCCTTAACTACTTTATTCTAACATCTGTAAAATATATAAAATACCAAGATTATCAACAGTCACATATGTTTTGAAGTCAGGGGACACATGTATTTTCTTAAGATAGGTTCCATTTGTGTAGAAGGTCTGTGAGGATTCCCCAGTGACAACATTCCACCACTGTTCAGAGAAAAATAAAATTCTCATTAGACTAGTAATTACTCTGTGTGGCAACTGTATGTGCCAGCCGAATCCTTCACCTTATCACCTCCCCACTCCCAAACTTCAGCAAAAGCAGGGAAAAAAGTCTAAGGTTTAATGCTGAATACAGTATAATCAACCTGGTTAGCCCTTCCTGATTAATCCTGGTGACTGCCTCATAGCTACCGAACACCTAGCCCCACCTCAAGGCACACTGAGAAAATGTGCAGCCTACTGAAAGCTACAGACACAAGGCTGCACAAGTCCACTCTGGCCATGACTGCACTGAACTCTGCTGCCTACATGTCTTTCTCATTGGGATGGACAGAATAACGCCCCTCTTTTCTTTAAAAACGTCCCTTTGCAGACACAAACTGGTATTTTTGTTGTTAAGATTTTATTTATTTATTTGACAGAGAGAGAGCACAAGCAGGGGGAGCAGCAGAGTGAGAGGGAGAAGCAGGCTCCCCACTGAGCAAGGAGCCCGACGTGGGGCTCAATCCCAGGACCCTGGGATCATGACATGAGCCAAAGGCAGTCACTTTACCAACTGAGCCACCGAGGCGCCCACAGACTGGTAATCTGATAGACACTGAGACTATTTTCTATTATAGACTACCAGATAGAATGTTCTCTCTACTGAATCTTCCTTTTCACCAGGAATGATTCAAGAGCCGATGACCAAGTTTCTCTACAAAACAGTATATACATTTATTTGCTAAATAAATATTGAACATCTCAAATTAGGTAGGTGCTCTGGCCAAATCCTTTCCTTTCTCCTCCCAATAACTGAATTAGCTAAGATTACAACAGTGTTCATAGTCATTTATAAAACGGAGATCATAAAGCTTACCCATGGATCTCACAGCTAAAATAAGGGCAAAAGAAACAATGTACACATGACCACCTTTTGAAAACGCACATCGAGATTCAGAGTATTATGAACAAAATAATGGTGACACTCACTTTTGTATCTGGGGCAGTGCCTAGCATGCTAGCAGTTGACTGGGTCAGCTATTCGTGTTCACTCAGTAATAGTAACTGATAAAAGTATACCCCATGGACTTCAGTAAACCTTACTGAAGCAACTTGTACTAACTTGAAATTTTTCAGAACTGACAATTTTGCTTTATAAAATAGCAATGTAAACAAGACTGCAGAGGACACATTCCACCTACATAAGAGAAGACTCATTAGTTTTTAATCACTAAGAGCATATCATAGAGATAGTAAGGCCTTTAGAGATCATCTAGTTCAAATGCCTCATTTTACAAATAAGGAAACCAGGGTTCTGAGAGAAGAAAGGCCTTGTCACCCAAGATGATACTGCTAGCAGGTGACAGAGATGGAACAGTTTCTGGTACCTAATCTAGCAGGTGACAGAGGTAGAACAGTTTCTGGTACCTAATCTAGTGCTCCCACTACCTTTCCCTCTATTCAAACAAACCACTCGGAAACACTATACCAGCCACTAACTTGAATATGGACTAAAAAACAATGACATTAAAAATAGCAGCTAATACAGGGAATTTTTAGGGCAATGAAACTATTCTGTATGATACTACAATGGTGGACACATATCATTATACATTTGTCAAAATTCACAGAATGGGAGTGCCTGGGCGGCTCAGTCCATTACATGTCCAACTGTTGATTTCGGCTCAGGTCATGATCTCAGAGTCATGGGATTGAGCCCCATGTCAGGCTCCACAGTCATCAGGGAGTCTGCTTGAGATTCTCTCTCTCACTCTCCCTCTGCCCCTCCTACCCCACTCATGCATGCGTGCTCTCTCTTTCAAATAAATAAATCTTAAAAAGAAAAATTCACAGAAGGAACAATACCAAGAGTGAACCCTAATGTAAACCATGAATTTAAGGTGCTAATGATGCGCCAATTGAAGTTCATCGATTCTAACAAAGGTACCACTCTACTGATACTCTGGTGACAATGGGGGAGGCTGTGCGTGTGTCAGGGCAGGAGATATATGGGAACTCTATACTTTCTGCTCAATTTTGCTGTGAACCTAAAACTGCTCTAAGAAATAAAGTGAATTAAAATAGCTAACATTTACTCCTATGTGACACCAAGTATGGGTGCTGTATAAACTCCTTTAACACTATGTATATTAACATGTATTAACTCCTTTAACCCTCCCAACTCTGAGATAGATGTTATTATTATACCCATTTTACAGATGAGAAAATCAAGGCATAGAGAGATTAAATAATCTTGTGTAAAATCACAAAGCTAATGAGGGGCAGAGCCAGGCTTTGACCTTAGGCAATCTGCCCAAGACTCACCCTCCTGACCATTACATTTTGTTGCCTCGAAGTAATGGCACACCTGCATTTATCACCATGTATTCCATATTTCAAATCAGACTTTCTGCTCATAAGTATGGTTTAATGTGTTTGTCATTCTAACAGTATGTACTCCATGGCATAACACAAGTAAACAGCTAAATTATATTACTTTTTAACTTTATAGATAGAAATAACTTTGAAAGTTAAGAGCTTTTTAGCTACTGGATATCTACTTTATCTTACTGACATTCAATTTATACAGCTTAGATTCCTTAGTAAACATACTCAAAAGGCCCATTTCTTTGGACACTACAACAGCTGTTCCTTTTTACTTTTAATTTGTTCTGTGCTTTTGATAGTCTCATTAACATGCTGGGTAGATAGATGCAGGCTGGGCTATATCATAATCAATTTAACCACACTAGTAATCAAACCAGAGGGAAGAAAGCCTGACTGTCACTTAAACATACAGACTGAAGTATAGGCTATAGGTTCTTACACCCTTAAGACATAAACCCCTACAATACAAACACTTATTCTGCTGCGTATTTCAAGGTTCTCCAAGAACTCTGGAAATCTGGTCACTGATTGTTATCACATCTTGTAAGCCAGATTCATAATTATGTGATAGACTTCTATGGGGCCCAGGGCATCAAATAACATGGTCTCTAGAAGCCCAGTGTCAAAGCTGAGCAGTTAAGCTTTTCAGCAGTTAATGGAGCTCAAGACTCCCTGCTTTCAACCGAAAGACCACAATCCTGCTCCTCTAAGCATCATCCTCAGCAGTCTAAGAGTCACGGTTTATCTTTACACTAAAGGAAAACAAATGGTGATAGTTTCACAATCTCTCCACCCATAACTAAATAAAAGTGTGCCCAAAAAGGTATAGCTCAATGCAACATTTTATAAAAAGCATTGTATTCTCAATGCGAACTCTTTGAAAAGGGTTCATAACAAACATCCCCTCACAGAGCTAAAAATTGTCCTTTTTATAAGCTAGATTTTTATGATGAGTAAAACTGCAATTATGTGGGTCTCATATAACCAGAAACTTCATTCATTCAAATATTTTTGAATATCTATCCTGTGTTAGATAATTAATCAGAATCATTTCCTACACTTGAATGTTTTTAGGAAGAAATAAAAGTACTATAAGATCTAATTTATTAGGGATCTATTTTAAGTGGTCAGTACAATATATAGTATCTTTGGGGGGTGGGGGGATGGGTTAGCCTGGTGATGAGTATTAAAGAGGGCATGTATTGAATGGAGCACTGGGTGTTATATGCAAACAATGAATCATAGAACACCACACCAAATAAATAAATAAATATTTATTTATTTATTTATTTAGCTAGATGCACAGTCTTTCATAGACTAATCTTGTCCCTATACCTAACGCTACTTATCTGTACTCACTTTTAGGTATATTGACTTAATTTCTCTTTTTTTTCCTGGTTTTCTTATTTATTCTTCATATCCATAGCTTTTAGTATTTTGCCTTGTAGTCTTTATTACTGGCAGAGTCTTAAGCATGCAGGACTAATTTCCTGACCACCAATAGCACTCCTTCTTTCAGCTGGAGTTTTTGTGACTTAACACTTTATTAATAAATTTGGTGTATTGCTCCATTATATATATATATATATAGTATCTTCAACCCCTTTTACCACCATTCAAAACACTCCACCTCAAGCATTCCCCTCCCTAAGAAGCCTCTGCTAACTCCATTATCTTTATGCAGACATGTCCCAAAACCCTCCTATACTTTAAAGACTATTTACTGTCTGCTTCCCCCAGACTATAAGCCACTGGAAGGCAAAAATCAAGTCTTAAAACACTGCCATACAGCAGTGTCTTAGCACACAGTGGGCACTTAACACATTCTGATTGAGTGGATGGATAAATAGATGCAAGCACCAAAAAATGACCCTGAGGCACCACAACACATTCCATCCTTAGCCTCTGTATTCTCTAACAATAAGTTTACACAAGCCACCTTACTACCTTACTAAGTAACTTTAGGAAACTCACAACCTCCATGAACATCAGTTTCCTCATCTATAAACCAAGGATAATGAAATTTAAGCTTCACAAAGCTGGCTAATGAGATGACATAAGGAAAGCATTTTGTAGGCTATAAAATAAAGCAAATGTTGCTACTGCTATTATTAACACTACCGCTATTACCACCACCACCACTACTACTACTACTTAAGGAAATCTCACAAATAAATTTTTTTCCACAAATACATTTTTTAAAGACTTTCAACCAAGAGTTAACAATTAGTGATGTGTAATATAAAATTAAGTTAAACACCCAACTTCCTAGTCATTCTGATCATGTAAGTATGGGACAGTATGAGAACTCTGGACAGAGAACATTCCTATCACTGTCATCAGAACTTCCAAGAGAGCTGAGGAAAGCAGCCTTCAAGATCTCAGTCTCATCGCTGCCAAATGAGGAGAACAGTAACTGCCCTTCCATTCTGCTGGGTTGTAGGAGGCCCAACTGAGAAACAGGAAGCGAAAATAGCTTGGAAAGTAGGATAGAGGCTGCTCTTTTCTTTCACAGTCTTTGAGGAACTCTTACCTTAAGATATCCTCCAGCAGAGACAAGCATTTTGCTATCTGGAGAAAAGCAAAGGTCAGTCACCCAGCCTCCGTGGGTAGCAGCTCCTTCTTCTACTGAAATCGGAGCACACAAATGAAGCAGCTCACCATTTGAGACATTCCATATCTATATAAACAGGATATACAATGCATTAACAGGATCACCCCGAAGTTTTATATATCTATCCATCTCTTCTGGAACATATTTGGAAATCTTTCTTAAAAATACAATTACAATTCAGTGATACCTTAGGAATTTAGACTGCATTCTCTCCTGTCCAAATTTTTAAAAAACACTAATTAAAATAAAAATGCATTACTAAAAAATATTTACCATTAACCATACTCCAAAAAATAAAACAAGAGAACTTAGAACAACTGGTCAGAATATTGTGACTTTTTTCATTTAATAAAAAGAAAATAATGAGAGAAGCAAGGAATAAACAAACAAAAAAAGGCCTAACAAACTACCTAAAAAACAAAACAAAACAAAAAAAACCATAGAATTCTAGTCCGGTATCTACCACTAATAATTCTGACAGAGATCATTCAAATACCTAAAGTCATTCAAACATATTTTAAACAATAAATTCCTATAGGGTTTTATATATATAATATATACCCAATTACTTACAGATGCTAATGCTTTCATTTATTTCCAGTGATAATTAATATATGAATAGTACTCTAATTTCTCAAATAAATGCCCATCAGAATAGGAAAAAGAAATACAGAGGTAGAAACAGCAAGGGAAAATAACCAAAATCATCATTTATAAATGTTTCCCTGGAAATCCAAGAGAATCAAATGGAAAAACTCATTAGAAAGAATTCAGTAAGATAGCTAGATATAAGCTAGATACATATATACACACACATATATACAGCTTTCCTACATTTTGAATAATCAGGTAGAAAAACAAAATTTTTAATGTGTTAAAAAAATTTTAAATAACATGCATTTAAAGAAAGAGAATTTATTCTCCCAGGGGTTTCTGAAAAATGAAATACTCCTTCATAACCAGTAAAGGAGCACTCTCATCCAAGATGAGAACTCAGAGCAAAACCAATGTTCCCAAAGCAGTCCTGCCACTTCAGTTAACATGCATTTTTTAGTACAGAGAAGGTTGGTAACTTAGTGCTCAAGCATGAGAATCTTAACTGTCCTGGAAAGCCTATCTGATAATGCCTCCATTCCTGCAAACTGCATACTCTCTCATGAATTTTAAATCTTCCTTTGTAAAAAAAAGAAAAAACAAAAAAACAAGATGCTCCTCAAATATGCTGGTTACTAACGCAGCCATCCCAACGCCCAAATTTTTCCCATAACTGCCGAATCCTTCTAACGCAACCAGAGGCAGGCAGTCCCATGAGGACAGCAAGAGGCCACACTGTAAATGTGAACTATCTAATGAATACGGTTTCATTAAGAGATCTTTTCTTTCAGTGCTGAAAACAGCAGAATTTGCTGTTAATTCATTTCTAACCCAGTTGACAATCTGTAAAATTATTTTCCTCAAATTCTGCCCCTATAAACAACCTTTGGTTCAGGTCCAAGAATTCCGATGAATCATTCTCAAGCTAAGAGCAGACAACCAACTGCAAATAGCTTGGGCATTTGCCTCCTCGCATGCACAGACTCTAACTCATACACTTCACTCTAACTAAAATGAATTCTTTTCTGCAGAGGAGTGCAGCTGTGAACAAAATGTGCACAGGAAACAAAGCAAATGATGCCTCATCCAACCAGAACCACAGGGCCTGTGCTTCCCAGTCATATTAACAAAGGTCCCCAACGTGAAACAAAGCATTAGCCAAAGCTACAGAAAGAGCGGTGCTTTAATGTCAGCAAACCTCCTACCCGGATTTCTCCATTGTCATCTCCAGTCGCCAACAGGGTACTGTCCACAGAGAAGACAGAGCAGCGCACACAACCTTTGTGGCCCCTCAATTCACAAAGAGGGGAAAGAAGGTCAAAACTCCAAATCTGGAAGGCAATTAAGATTGTTTAGGAATAGTAAATACATTGAAAATAAGCACCTGCAAATCCCGCCCTGAGGGCTAGTTAGCCATAAATTCAATCACATGGAAATTCTAACATTCAACAGTTCATAAATTTTCATTAGAGGCCCAAGTTCCAACTTGCAACATTGTTTTTTTCTGACTTTCCCTTTAATTACTCAAGTAAACTTCAGCTCAAGGACCAAAATCACAGCTTCTTTAACTTTAGACTTACAAGGAAGAATAGCAAATCAGGTAAGAGCAGTCTACAGAGTGAAGCCAACTTGAGTGTGAGTCCCGGGTCCCCTACACTGACTAGTTCCTTGTGGCCTAGCACAACCTACATAAGCTTCTCTAGCTTCAGTCTCTGCACCTGTACAATGGGACAACAGTACCTGAGGTGTGAAGATTAAATGAGATAATAGTGAAATTCCTAGCACAGGGCCTATTACACGGCCAGTGTTTTTAAAGGTTAATCACTATACTATCCTACTATCTCAGCAGCCGTTTTTTTGTTTCCAATGTGTTTGGAATGCTGTTTTTTTCTTTCCAATATTCTCCCTTGTGGTTCTGTCATCACCACCTAACAAGAATTTACTGAAATTACCATGTTCCAGACATCGTGAACTAGGAACTGGTAGTACAAAGATGAACTGGATACAGTCCCTGTCCATGAAAACTTTATAGTTTAATCAGGAATACAGACTTATGAATTGTTAAGTGAACAGTTATATGAAGTAAATGTCTAAGAAACATGAGTGATATGTAATGGAACACTAAAGGTAGAGCAGCTCACCCTGCCTGAGGGCTAGGAAAGGGTTCACTGAAGAGCTGACATCAAATCTAGGTCTGGAAGAATGAGTCATAATGCTTCGAGGTAAAAAAGGAGAAGCTTGTGTTAAGCCAAACCACACGCACAGAAGATAGAGGTAAAAGTAGCCTGGCACAGAGGGAACAATGCAGCAGAAAGAGATGGTCATGGGCGAAGGAGTCTGGCTTATAAACCGCCAGGTCACAGAGGTGTTTCAACTGGAGACTCAGACCGCAGTAGGAAAGATAAAACTGAGGAGGCAGAGACCAGAGGTAGGTCCACCAATGAAGGAGGAGAGCCTAATCTTCTGGGTGGGGACAAGGAGGAGAAGAATGAGCCAAAAAACACTGAGGAGTAATCAAGAGAGCATGAAAGACAGGATAGAGTCCCACACAATTCCAAGGTTTATAGTTTGGAAAGATGGGTAAATAATGAGGTCATTAACAAAGAGAAAAAAGAAGAGAATGGCGTAGTCAATGTCCCTAACCAGGCAGCATCATTTCACTGGAATGTGATTTTCAGAAGTATCCACTTACACCAATTATATAAACATTTACTGTGGATGTGCAATTAAATGTAAATCCCTTTCAGTGCTTTTTATCACCTATAATATGTAATAGAAACTACATCTTATTAGTAATAGACAAAAAGTCATCAGTAAGGCAGAAATCAAAAGCCCTCATGTTATTCATTTATCTATTCAACACAAACTAAATGCCAATGCCATCCCCCAAAAACTCACAAAATATGAGACAGATATGTAGACAGAAACTTACTATTTTATACATCATTTGGACTCACAATACATAATCAATACCAAACTTTTATATGCATTCCCATTTCAACTAACTGACCTACCTTTGCAGTCTTATCAGCAGATGTAGATGAAAACTTGGTAGCATCAGGAGAAATATCACAAGAAAGTACCGTATCCTGGTGACAGACAAAGTCTTTTTCTATTCTTCCAGTAATAATACTCCATACCTTCAAAAAAAAATTCAGAAGTTGACACTTTTAAGAACATTTTGTATTACTGAGCATAATCATCTAGAATACATATCTATAAAACAAGAGCTTTAGCACACTGGTTGTTCCTACCTCTTTAAGTGCCCTTTAGTAAGGATGCTCATAAATACACAGGAGATGTAGGTGACAGTAGTAAACAGAAAACAGGCATAAGAAAACAAATCTAAAAATTTGAGTAGTCACTTACTATCCATCTTCTTTCAGCTTTCAAAATATAATCATTACAATATTAGAATACTTACTAAAAAAGGCAACCTGTGCTTCAGATTACCTTCACTGTTCCATCAAATGACCAGGAAAGCAGTTTTGAATTTTTCAAGAGCTTAAAGTCTTTCACTGTTTCCTGGTGGGCTTGTAGAAAGACATATTCTTCTGATTGCCAATTCCATACCTGAATATCAAAGAAATAAGTCTGTTATAACCCTCTCCTCATGATATCCCATTGGAGGAGTGTGGTAGTATGTGCTCAACTGCCTAACATCTTTTGCCCTCATGGCATTTCGGTAAAACAAAGAAGAGTACCAAGAAAGAATACGGTATTCCCATTTTATAGAAAGAAGAAAAGCTGGGATTAATTACCTTGACCAGGAGTAAAATAAAATACTTTTCCTCCTAAATAAAATTCATTTTCTTCACTTGCTTGGAGAGCAGTTAATGATAACAGAAGATAGAGAAAAGCCACAATATGCTAGTGAGCTCACCATCTGATTAAATTTTCCAGAGAAAATTATCCCTATTACATATTCAATTTCCTAAGCCCCACCACATGCTAGGCCAAGACTGAAGATTCTAGCTCCACTGAAACTATTGAATCCTACTGGCCCTCCTGCCAGGGAAGGTCAGGGTGACCAGAGCAGCTTCAAACCAAGTCATGGAATTTCTAAGTTTCAGAGATCTTAGCTATTAGCTATTCCCTAATGTAATCCTCAAACTGACCAAAAAAGTGATATAGTACATTATTTTTCACATGAAGCTCCAGGAAGAATTCCTCAGGCACAGGGGAGGAGAAGAAATTGAAATGATGGAGACAGTACATTCAAAGTAGGCTTGAGGTATGGGCTGGAAGTATGATTCACAACCTGAGAAGGGCATTTCAAATAAAGGAAATGAATGCTTGAGTTAAAGCAGAGCAACAGGAAAACATGTCAAGATTATGGGGACTAGTTCATAGTTCAATCTGGCTGAAATACAGGATATGTAAAAGAAATCCAGGGAAAAAAAGTGGGAAGATATTAAAAAAAAAAAAAAAAGCCCAGTGGGCCTAATGAAGGTGGGTTTCTGAGCTGTGGGAAATCAGGCAGACTGGAATAGAATTTTCTTCTATTTTTTAACATCAGGAATAAAAAAAGAAAAACCAGCAACCACCACAGGTATGCAATTTAGTGATATTCTGGGTCAAGTTTTTGACTGGTGAAGGTTCAACATTAGAAATGTTTTTAAGCAAACTGTAAAAGAAATGACACTTCTCTTACCCCCTTTCTTTACTCCTTTAGGCTACACACTTAGCAGTCACCCTCCCCACGGAGCCCTGGCCCTCAGATCTCTCTGTCTCCAAGTGTGCATTCACAGAAGTGGGATATTAGAAGCAGGGTATCTGTATGAGGACAAGGGGATCCTAGAAAAGGAGCTGGAAGTGAGAGGAGCTTTAAAGAGAATGAATTAGGAATTTCAGCATCTCAAGAACTCAAAGAGACATGCTGGGGGAAGGGGAAGAAACAGAAGCTTTCTGCCTCCCCACATCATATCAGAAAGGAAAGGCACTCAGTGTGACTAAACATAAAATACCCTACACCCTTTCCTCTAGGAACTTTCTGGCTCTCTTCTACTTTCTGGCTTTACTGGGACTAGAGAATCAGTGGCTACTATTAACAGCTCTTCCTGAGTGACCAGCACTGTCATTCCCAGCTGTGTCTGATTCAGTGTTCAATCCTGACTTAGGTTCTTACTGCTGCCCTCCACATCAAGAAGTCAGGGAGCATTCCTGGAGTAGATGAGTAGATGGAATACAAAATTTGACAATCACTAAGGGAAGATTAAGAATAGCCTTAGCAGTTTTTGTTGCAGAAGCTTTCTGATAAGGCAGTGATGACAGGGACACCTTTTTTGTTGGACTCAAACACACTGTACTAATGGAATCACCTTACATTAACAGCTGAACTTTCACCAGCATTAGCCAAATATATTAAGGTTGAGTTTGGGGATGTCTCTACCATTAGCTATAATTTTTGCAATGTATATACACTATGGAATTTTTTCAATGGTATAAACAGTAAAATTTAAATTTTAAAAATCCTGAATAATCTTCTTATACCTGCGAGAGTCAATATATTCTCATACATTGGCTCAGGTGAACACGGCTACTACTTGGGCTTTATTTATCTCAAGAGAAAGGATCAAAAGCTACCAAAGGTAAACCTCAATTTTCACAACTCCAGATGCTATAAACAGGTGAGTTGATTTTACAAATCTTGGCATTAACTTTAGTTCAGCTCAACAAAGATTTACTGAACTCCTACTAAATTCCAGGCAGGCATGCTGGAGATACAAAGATGAATAAAATAAACCTCCAAAACGGTAACTATGTGACATATGTGTAGATTTGTTAATTAACTTAATCACTGTAATTATTTCACAATGTGTACATATTATATCAAAACATCATGTACATCCAAAACATATATACATTTTTGTCACACCTCAACAAAGCTGTGGGGGGGGGGCAGGGGGGAGACAAACTTCCAATTAATTATTTACTAGAAAATTAAAATAAAAACCCAACCAGTCAATTCTTGGAAATACCCACCAAGAGTTTTATTACATGAATGTATACTCATTAAAACACTTTAAATGTAAGTAAGTACATTAAAAAGTATTCTGGGTAGAGCAGAAAAAGAGGACGAAACACCACTTAACTCATATTTCTAAAAATAATCTAACTCCGATCCTAAAAATATTCCTAGAAATTATTTCTCCCCCTGGCTGAGAATATCTGATGTTCAAGCAGGTCATTAAACCTACGAATTTAGCTTCTGACAGAAAAACTATACAGTATACAATGTCTCAGCAGAATTCCATCAGATGTAGTTCAGTTTTACCCATTTCAAAGCCATCTGGAGAGGAAGAAAGGTGAAAATCAAGCTGAGTTTCACAGCTAATACACCAGTATCATGGGAGCCTGCACTGAAACCAAATTTCATTCCAATCATACAGAACTCACAAAGATATAACATAAAAAGATTTTTTTCAAAATAGTTTTTTTAACATTTATTTAAGTCATCTCTCCCCTCAATGTGGGGCCTGAATTCACAACCCCGAGATCAAGAGTTGCATGCTCTTCTGAGTCAGCCAGGTGCCCTGTCTAAACAGTTTTTAATACTATAAATATTGCTACGATAGGAAATACACACACACACACACACACACACAGATATATTAAATAAAAGAACACTCAGTAACTTCTGTTGAACATATGCATTTATATCTCCTTCACTTCTAAAACCCTACTACAATGACAAAATCAAGAGAATGGGAATGAAGACAACAAAATGTTGAAGCCTGGGACACCTGGCTGGCTCAGTCGTTAAGCATCTGCCTTCAGCTCAGGTCATGATCCCAGGGTCCTGGGATCGAGTCCCGCATCGTGCTCCCTGCTCAGCGGGGTGCCTGCTTCTCCCCCTCTGCCAGCCATGCCCCCTGCTTGTGTTTGTGTGCACGTGAGTGTTCTCCGACAAGTAAATAAATAAAATCTTTAAAAACAAAAAAATGCTGGAGTCCGAAAAGCAGAATCGTAAATGACTTAACAGAACCAAGAAAACAGAATCCTAAAAGCATTAGAGAAAGACAAAAGCAACAAAACTGACACTAGAGAACTCACCAAATGCTCAGAAACTGAGGTCACTGAGGACATCAGAGGTAGGAGTGAGGGTGGGGCAAGGACCAGAACTATTAGGAATTATGGGAAGATGGCAACCATGCATAGTTTTTTTTAATCTCCCTGAAGCCTCTATTAAAAGCAGACAAAGAAATTAAAAGAGCAAAACCAAAAATGCACAAAAAGACCATGTTGTTGATACTGACAAAGTATCCCCACAAACCCCAAGATACAACTAAGTAGGGACAAACTGAGAGCTGCAAGACTTGCATCCCAGCAACTATATGGGAAGGATCAGAGAACAGCACAGAGAGTCTGACAGAACTAAAAACAAGAGAATTCCAAAACAGCCAAGTGACATTCACTGGGAAGTACGGTGGACCAACGGGAGAGCAGCAACAGACACTGAGTCAAAGCAACTACAGTACAGTCTGGAAGGCCTAGACCAGTCTGGGACCTATGAACTCTCCAAATTAACCAGAACAAACCTGTAATAATGAGGAGAAACTGCTGGCAATAGAATCCAAATTGAGTAGAACAGGATAATGGCAGCAAAAGAAAGGGAAGGTCTAAATAAAAATAAAAGAAGGAAACAGGGCAAAGCAATATCATAAGAACCAGGCCATATTTTAATGCTTTCTGAAAACAGGAGGAGGAGCCGGAGAGCTACAAAGCTAGAAATGTTGGCCTTCCCCACTCCTTCAAGGAGTTCAGGAAAACTAATTTTGTGTGAAAAAGGAAAGAACAGTCATTAAATACAAACAAAGTGACTATGAGAAAAGAGTAAAGTGCAGAAAATGTTCCTCCAAACAATGAGAGCAAACCAGAAGGAAGACTGAATTAAAGGGCACCAGCACAACTGAGGACAGAATTACAGTTTTGAGAATAGGCGGATCAAATGAAGGTTTACACACTAAAAAAGGAGACACTGGGGCTGAGACACTGGGGGGCTCAGCCATTTAGCATCTGCCTTCAGCTCAGGTCATGACCACAGGGTCCTGAGATCGAGCCCCGCATCAGGCTCCCTGCTCAGTGGAGAGCTTGCTTCTCCCTCTCCCACTCCTCCTGATGTTCCCTCTCTCGCTGTGTCTCTCTCTGTCAAATAAATAAATAAAATCCTTTTAAAAATAAAAAATAAAATAAATAAACAAGGAGACACTACACCTACCCCTAGTTCTCTTCCCCACTTAGCTCTAAGAACCTGTCAACCAGATTTATAACCTCCAGGCAGAAACACCATAAGATTCCTCTCTAGGAATCTGACAAGACCAGGACAAAAGACCTAAAGATACTGACAGCAAAGATTCCCCATCCAGATCGTTTTTCAGAAAAGGTCTCAGTCAACACACAGAGCTTTCAATCAGCCTTTTAGTGTCCACATTAAGAGTGATCACCACACAGCTGAGGAAGACCTTTAAAACAAGAGGCCAAAACAACCACACAGAAAAAAACACCTTGGAAGAAATAGCAACTATGCATGAAAATTAAATTTTGAGGAAAAAATTATATATATAATTTATATTATTATTTATATATCCATCCATTCTCAGAGAAGATATTACATCCATGAAACAAGAACACATTGTTCTTCAAAAGGAATAAGAATGGAGGGGCGCCTAGGTGGCTCAGTCGTTCAGCGTCTGCCTTCGGCTCAGATCATGATCCCAGGGTCCTGGGATCGAGCCCCTTGTTGGGCTCCCTGCTCCGTGGGAAGCCTGCTTCTCTCTCTCCCACTCCCCCACTTGTGTTTCTGCTCTCACTATCTCTCTGTCAAATGAATAAATAAAATCTAAAAAAAAAAAAAGGAGTAAGAATGGACTCTTCAGCATTAAAAATAGTAGAAATGAGGGCCGCCCGATGTCTCAGTTGGTTAAGCATCTAACTCTTGATTTTGACTCAGGTCATGATCTCAGGATTGTGGGATCGAGCCCCGTGTTGGGCTCTGCACTGAGTGTGGAGCCTGCTTAAAATTCTCTCTCTCCCTCTCCTTCTGCCCCAGCTTGTGCACCCTCTCAATAAATACATACAGGGGCGCCTGGGTGGCTCGGTCGTTAAGCGTCCGCCTTCGGCTCAGGTCATGAACCCAGGTACCTGGGATTGAGCCCCGCATCGGGCTCCCTGCTCCATGGGAAGCCTGCTTCTCCCTCTCCTACTCCCCCTGCTTGTGTTCCCACTCTCGCTGTGTCTCTGTCAAATAAATAAAATCTTAAATAAATAAATACATATATACATACATATATACACAAATAAATGGTAGAATGAAAAGCTCCATGAAAGGGCTGGAAGAGAAAGCTGAAGAAAATAAAGCACAGCTTAAAATGATAAAATGTTGGAGCGCCTAGGTGGCTCAGTCGTTAAAGTGTCTGCCTTTGGCTCAGGTCATGGTCCCAGGGTCCTGGGATCGAGCTCCACATGGGGCTCCCTGCTTGGCAGGAAGCCTGCTTCTCCCTCTCCCACCCCCCGTGTTCCCTCTCTCGTTGTCTCTCTCTCTGTCAAATAAATAAATAAAATCTTTAAAAAAATAAAAATAAATAAATAAATAAAAATAAAATGATGAAATGTAGAAAAAGGAAATTACACGAAAAGTCCAGAAGATCCAATATCTGAATAATGGTTTTTACAGAAAAAGAAAGCATACTGGGATGGAGAGGGAGCAAAGAAAAAAAATTCAAGTTTATTTGAATTGAAAAATGTTAGGTTTCCACACTGAGAAGGGATCATGAATGTCTAAAACAATGAATAAAACAAATACACACCAAGGCACAACATCATGAAATTTCAAAATTCTAGGAATAAAGAGAAGATCCTAAAATCTTCCAGAGAAAAAGATTAGGAATCAGAATGGCTTCAGACTTCTCAATATGAGTGAGCTTTGGAACCTTGGGAGAAAATGGAACAAAGTCTTCAAAGTTTTAGGGTAAAATAATTGCAAACCACATCCAGTCAAGGGTAGAACTGTCCTAAACTGCATTAAGGCAGAAAACACATTCATAGTATACTTAGTCTACTTAGTTATAATGACACTAATGACCTAAACAAAATTTTATTATAATTGTATTCGGATAATGGGATTGATAAAAGGGTGTGTGCACATATCAAAGGTAACACAGGTGGAAAATGAAAAAAAGCTAAATTTTCATCTTAATATGTTCATCTTAATTTTTAGTAAATTCTCAAACATAGAAATTGGTCACATTATAAGCATGGGATATGGGGCATGAAGGTAAATATCAAAAGAAATATCTAGAAGCTAAAAGAGGTGCTTCTGGAGAATGAGTAATGGGGGTGGTCTATTTTCCATAATGAGCTTTGTAATACTACCTAAGTTTTAAAAGTATGTGCATTGGAACTTTGATAAAAACAAAGTTAATTTTTAAAGAACATATAGTAGGCTTAATGCCTCTATATCCATAATCATTCATTATGACAAACTATTCTTTTTTCACAGACTTCATCCCTATAATTAACATCTTATCCTTAAAAGAATAAAATTATTTCAATCAGCGGGGCCCCTGGGTGTCTCAGTCGGTTAAGCATCCGACTCTTGATTTTGGCTCAGGTCATGATCTCAGGATCATGAGATCAAGCACCGAGATGGGCTCTGTGCTCAGTGTGGAGCCTGCTTGGGATTCTCTCTCTCCCACCCCTTTTGCCCCTCCCCCGCTAGCATGCGTACACTCTCGCTCTCTTAAAAAAAAAATTTATTTCAATCAGATTTTACTACTATCAAGAAAAGTAAAGAGAAATCATGTAAGTTTGGCAAAAAAGTATATTTAACTGATACAAATCCAATACCAAGGCAGGCAGGGGAACTCAAATGATTCCTTGATCTTCAAAATAAACAACCTTCCAGTAGAGGGTTTGTTCACAAGTCAAATTGTCTGCCTCACCCACAGAAAAATATGAAACATGAATGGGTTTCATCTAAATCTATGTGCATAACCTGAATGTATGGCCAAAGTAATAGGATCTTAAAGAAATGTTTAAAATACACACCAGATTTGAGCCACAACCAAAGTGTTCCTTGCTACAGTCAGCATTACATATGTTGGAAGTTAATCCTTCCCCTCACCTGAATTGAAGAATCATCAGAGCTTGAAATAAGAGTCTTCCCATCATCTGTGAACTGGATGTGCCGCACAGTTTTCTTGTGTCCAATCCTGGATTGGAAGATTCTGTTGTTTAGGAGCTCTAAAATCTTCAAAATAGAAAAGCACAGAAAATTAGTACCAAGAAATTCAGCAACACCCAGCCATTACACCCCAAAGACATTAAGTTAAAATTAGACTACAGAGGGTATAAAATTTTCATCTCATAGGGCTTCCATTTTAATTAAAGACACACAAATGAATGGTACATACATACACACAAGTATATGCGCACGTGCGTGCGCACGCGCACACACACACTATCTCTCTCTCTCTCTCTCTCTCTAAAATAAAACACTCACTAGAATGACCAGATAGCAGCAGGAACCAGTGGTTCTTCTGAGAACTCAACTACCCAATTCATCAAACAAGTGGCAGCCTGGACTAAGCCTCCAAAAAGGAAATGACATTTAAGATGGATGAGAGAGAAGAAAGAAAAAAATTCTGGATGAGAGACAAGGCAAGCTCTTTATAAAACACAGACGAGGAAAGATAGGGGATAATGAGGGAAACAGGTAACAGAAAAGAGGATATGAACAGGCTGGGGAAGTACACTGAGAAGACTTATAAGGGCTAAAGACTAATATGCCAGGGGGACGGGGCGCCTGGGTGGCTCAGTCATTAAGCGTCTGCCTTCAGCTCAGATCATGATCCCAGGGTCCTGGGGATCGAGCCCCGCATCGGGCTCCCTGCTCTGCGGGAAGCCTGCTTCTCCCTCTCCCCTTTCCCCTGCTTGTGTTCCCTCTCTCGTTGTGTCTCCCTCTATCAAATACATACATACATAAATTAAATAAATTAAATAAATAAATAAAGACTAATATGCCAAATGCAGAGATTTAAGAAAGTGGTAACAGAACTCAAAAACTTATGACTATGTCAAAAAGGTTTTCAAGTGAACTCACCAAAACAAAACAAGTTCTTTTGCCCAAATTAAATGTACTCAAGGAAGTCTAAGGAAAATACAAATGATGCTAAAACAGGCATTGTAGAAATTCAAACCTAACCTGCATGTCTAATAAAAGGCCCCTTTAGAAAGCAAAGGGAAACTGTGAGTGAGAGCCTTCCCCATTGAGCAGGACAATCTTACAATTGCTACAGGGCAAAGGCAGGCTAGCATCCTAGTTGAGCACAGCGGCTCAGAGACCCAGGGTTTGAATTATAGCTCTGCCACTTACTGATTTAATGAAAGTTGTGGAAACTAGGAGTTTAGGCATCTGTAAAACAGGAGTAACAACACCCAACATCCAGGGTGTTAAAATAATTCCATGAGAGAAACTGATCAACACCCAAAAATGTTAGCTGTTATTATTTGATACTAGGGCCCAACCACATGAAAATGCCATTTCACAGGTTAAACAGAGTCAAACATTGGTAATCTCATATGATTCATTTATATAGTATTTATATTATTTGATGACTTTGAGGAGGACAGGGATATGGATGAGGCACATGTGTGTTTTGTGAATTATTTCCTTAAACTATCTGTATGGCCCATTTCAAGACACTTAGTAAAAACAAAAAGAATGTAGACCTGTTTTGGCAACAAGGTAAAAAGAAAAGGGGCAAGCAAAGGTCCTTTAAGAATCAATAATAATATACACCAGTTTGAGAGATGAGACTGAGAGGGAAGACTAAGGTTCACTCGTAAATGTATAACCATCCCTTGCTTAAAATTAAACACAATATACTTTTTTTCAGAACAGCACCCATCTTCACAATAATTTTTCACAATGAAAAAAACAAAACACAAAACCTTAACGCTGAATCCATGCCACAAAGGCCAAATGTATAAGAACATTGACATCACTTTCTAAATGCTTCCTTCTTTACTTTGCATATAAACACATAGTCTCCTCTTTGTGGAGCAATATAGACTAGAGAATATTTGTGTATTTCCTTATGAAAATAAATCCAAAGTAAAATAAATATGGCTAGTGCCACAATTAATAAATTAAGAAATAGTTCCAAAAAGTTTGGGTGAGAAAAAGTGAGAGAAGGAACCAATGTTCTTTGAAAAACTATTATACAGCTAAAGACAATGTGCTTTTGTGATAAAATCATTTTTATTATATTTTTGCATTTGTTAAAATTTATTTGGTCTTCTTTAAAAAGTAAAGGATTTCAAGTGGTAAAGAGGTATACTTGTAATACCATACTAATACCATACTAATACCATACCTATTAGAAGTATAATATTATACTTCTTATACCAAAAGTAGAACACAAAGTGTTGGTGAAACAGGTAAGCACAAGGCAATCCTGCACAAACATTCCCAATGAACCTTAATCAGTACCAAAATGGAAACTTACACCAAAGGCTAAGAAGAGAAAAAAGTGCTCTTTGCACAGAGAGCTAAATCTCTGAGAGTGTTTGATATACTTGGAGAACAGCAAAACAACTAGGTAGAGAGTAAGAACACAAAAAGACAAAAAGTCTGAGAAACAGTAGTAAAGGCAATTTGAAAAATATACCATCAACATGATTGTAAGATTAATTTTAGTCTAACAGAAGAATGACTCATATACCACAGAATGATTTCTTTAGTATAAGCTACAATGCCAGACAACATAATTAATTTTAAATAAATAACTCTCCTGCACAGAAGGACTCTGAAGACTAGAATGGAATACCTCAATGGCTCCATCTTCACCTCCAAATGCAATGTACTGAAGATGTGGACTTAGGCAACAGCAACTAACTTGAGCTTCAGTCAGATAATCAATCTGACCTGTTTTTCCATTAACGAGCTAATGAAAAATAACGCACAGTTATTAGGCTACAAGAGCAATTTCTGTTCTTTAGAACAGACTTCAGTTGAAAAAATAAAATGAAACAGAAAATAACCAACAAGAGCTCCCAGGGGAACAACAAAGCCCTATCTCAGTCTCAGCAGCTGCATTTAGCACTTCACGCCTTCATTTCATTTCACTTTTGTGGTTCAAATACATTTTCATAAAATAAAATGAGCTTTAAAAGGTTTAAAAAGCAGCTACTGTGCCCACCACCTGAGACACAGCTGCCTGATTTATAATCCCACACTAGCTCCACACCCGGTTTTCCATTTCTTCACAAAGCCCATTTTAATAGGGCTATCGTTTGTTAAAGTACAGTTTTCAGATATTTTTCAAGGGGGCTAGTGAAACAGGACTGAGGATACATAAAAAGCCATATTCAAATAAAAATGGGTTTTATATCCTCTAAATCACTCACAAAACAGTATAAATTAAAATTCTTTATCTTTCTGAGTGGGGGAGAAGGGAGCTTTGGAGAAGAACCTATAAGCATAATTTGGGTGACTGGACTTATAATGCTTAAACTAAGATTACCTAATTTCATAATATGTACCAATGTTAATTATTTTTTTACATTTCATTAGTAAAGTTGTCTCATCACTCGATTAAAACATATGACCCAGGAAACTACATCTCAAGCTTCAATCGTCAGCTACCTCTCTCTGTTACAATCTAAAAGTCTTAAATCATTTTTCAACATGAAATAAGCAGTCATATCTGTTTCAGGTACAAAGATTATAGGGTATCAATCAAGGTACGCTTTATTTTACAATATCTTACCCAGCAGATTCTGATCTATTAGACATTCAAAATGAAGACTGAACTGCTAAAAGCTGAATTTATCTTCTTTCTCTCAAAAATCAATTTCCATATTTTCCTAAGTAGTGACTAAAAAATGTTTTGTTCACTTAAATGGAACTATTGTCAAGTTTATAACTATCCCCTAAACTCTCCCACAATCACTGATATAGAATGATATTTTTATAGTCAGAAGACTTCTTTTTGAAGTCTCACAGTTACAACTTTTAAAGAAAGGTTGCACAAATTTAGTAAAGGTAAATACAAGCATGAGGACACTGAACTTGACAAGAAAGCTGCAATGAAAAATATCCCAAGTCTGCTAAAAATCAGTAACAAGGCATTAACATTCAATTCCAGATCCCAATTCATCCCAGAAACACAGGGCATTAGGAGCCCGACATCAACATACTAAGGATGATAGTACAATGTGTAAAATATAGAACAAGGGGTGTCTCACACCTTGACTCTGACCCCTGACAGTAGACAAGGAGAAATAACCACACGCCATAGACCGTTTACTTCCACATATCTGTCTCCAGAATTTGGATTCCACCTTCACCCTATAACCAGCTCAGACTTCTGGAACATAAAAAGGACCTTACAGGTGAAGAAAGTGAGGCTCAGAGAAGTGTACAATTTACTCAAACATCATATAAAACTAGCTGACAGTAAAGCTTAAGCTGTACCTGTACCTCCTGAGTGAACAGTCACTGTTCTTTCCATGACATCAAGCTGAGCTTTACAGCTTTAGAGCTTGTTAAGCTTTGTCCTACCCTCAGTCTGTCTCAAGTTCTCCTCCTGGACTCCATGCAAATCAAGGAATGTGATCATAGATACCAACAGGACAGGAATGAAGTGAGATGAGGTATCACTTTTTTTTTTACTTCTAAATACAAGCATATTTGTACCTCAGCTCAAAACCCACATATTTATTCAACTGATGCCTACTGAGCACCTGTTAGATACTACACAATTATGCCTGATCCCAAGTTCAAAACCAAACAAGAAAAATGTGAATTGTGAGTTCAATCAAAACAATTTTTCCAATTGTTTTCTAAAAAATACTCACCTGCAGACGTTTTATATTGTCAACTGCAAGAACCGTCACTTCATTTTCTTGAAACACAACATCTATTTCTTGCTTTAACACAATAGCAGAATTCTTACATACTTTTTTTGTCTCCCAGAGCTAATTAAGAGATTAAAAAACTAAAATAAGATAACCATATCATGAAATATGTAAAGAGAAGGCTTAGAGTCTTAAAGCAAGATACAAAACATGCTTCATACTCAAAATACCTATGATGCTAGAAAATTTTCAATTATTAGATAATTCAACAACAAATATTTGTTAATTACATGCTATAATAAGTAGTAGTTAGTATTAAGAGTAATGGGTGCTAGAGCCAAAATACCCAAGTATGAACTCTAGTTCCACCTAAAATTGTGACTTTGGGCAGGTTACTTAACCCAGTGTTACTCAAAGTAAGAACTCCTACTAGTCCTCAAACTGTCTGATGCCAAGATAAGGAGCCTGTACCAGAATGTAAATCAACTATATCACTAACAAACTGTTAGCCGTATGCTTAGTGATATGATTCATCTTTTTTTAACAAGACTTTCTTGATGAAGGAAGCAGTGAGATGAATTACATTCTGGTTCATTTATTGAGACTGGCACTTTAAGCAGAACTGACATAACCTTCCTGTGACTGTTTCCTCAGCTGCAAAAAGGACTGCTGTGAAAATTAGAAAACATAAGTACAGTACTTCGCACAATGTCTAGCATACAGTAAATACTAAAAAAACTGTAGTTACATTGTGTATAAAACACTATATTAGATGCCACACGGATAAACCCGGGTCCCTGGCCTCATGGACCTTACAATTGAAGACGTGTGAACAAGTTGGAGGAGCAGTGGAGTACTGAAGGTGAGAAGTAAAGCAAATCTGTACTTAAACTCAAAGTAGAATTTGGTTAAGTACCATAAGAAAAGGACACAGAGTTATATGACATTAAAGGAGAGAGGCATTCCCCCAAATGGAATACTAGGAAGGGCTTTGCAGAAGACTTGGGGGAACTTGTAGGATTGTTAACATTTCAACAAGAAGAGAGACAGGGAAACAGGGTATTCCAAACATAAGAGACCACATAAGCAAAAGAAGCAGGGAACTACAGGGTATTGGGAAAATGTGAGCAGTCCACTGTAGGCTATCTGTAGGAATAAACCAAAAGAAAGACTGAAGCAGAATGAGGCCATACTGTGGAGAAGTTCAGTGTAAACTTAGGAGTACCTACTTATTTTTAGTAGATAAGGGAACCACTATCTGTTTTTGAGCAAAAATGACATGACTATATTGTACACGAAGACAATACCTTAGCAACATGTAGAAAACCAAAAAAGAAAAGACTGTGGCAAAGACTAATACATTAAGAGAGGGAACATGCTGAGGTGCCTAGCTGGCTCAGTCAGTACAGTTTGTGGCTCTGGATCTCTGGACTGTGAGTTCGAGCCCCCTGTTGGGTGCAGAGATTACTTAAAAATAATAAAATCTTAAAAAAAGAGAGAGAGAGAGGCAACATGTAATGAGCACCTAAACTTGAAATGAAAAAGTAGAAATAGGGGCACCTGGTGGCTCAGTTGGTTAAGTGTCTGACTCTTGATTTCAGCTCAGGTCATGATCTCAGGGTTGTGAGATGGGCTTGCAATGGGCTTGCACTGGGCATGGAGGCTGCTTAAGAGTCTCTCTCTTCCTCTCCCTCTTTTCCTCCCCGCCCCCCACCTCTCTCTCCCCCTCTAAAATAAATAAATAAATAAATAAATAGTAGAAATAAATGACAGAAAATGGAAAGGCAGAATCCATTAGAATTGGCAAGTAATTAGATATGGAAATTTAAAGTGGAGAAAAGAGTCAAAAATTAAGTCAATATATTACCTAGTAATATATTTAAATTAATTAAAATATAGTTTAATCATTGGACTTCTCTAAGCACCTGGCTCGTGGTAATACTAAATGAACATGTATGGGATGAATAAGACTGTTATAGTCCATATAACAGCAATTTTCAAGGATAAATATTAATCTAGTAGTTTCTTGTTTTAATTCCAATACTACTCATTAATTTCTTAGTTTGTTAGACATAGACATCAACAAATGTCTAAAATGAAAATCTTAATATTTCTCACCCTGATTGTCTGGTCATCAGAAGATGTCAAAAATGATGATCCATCAGGAGAAAACATCACAGAATGAACCCAACTTAGATGTCCTCTGCAATCAGCCACTTTTAAATACGAGTCCATATTCCACAACTATAGAATAAACATAGCATATAGGAAATCACATTCATAAGCACTTTGAACATATCAAGAATATTAAATATAGCAAAAGTAAACCAGTAATTTCACTTCTATGAATATAGGCCAAAAACAAGCTAGCAAAAATACAGAATGACTTGTGCAAAAGATTATTCATTGCCTCTTATCTTTAATAGCAAAAGAACTAGAAACAACCCAAATGACCATCAATAGGGAACTGACTGAATAAACTACATAATGGAATATTATGTAACTGTAAAAACACCCAGATAATGACTAGTCACTGGGATATATTGTTTACAGAAAATAAGCAAAGAGCATATATATTTCTACAAAAGAGTATATATAGGGGCACCTGGGTGGCTCAGCCGGTTAAGCATCTACCTTGGCTAAGGTCATGATCCCAGGGTCCTGGGATCGAGTCCTGCATCAGGCTTCCTGCTCAGCAGAGAGCCTGCCTCTCCTTCTACCTACCACTCCCCCTGCTTGTGCTGTCTCTGTTTCTCTCTCTGACAAAAAAAAATCTTAAAAAAATAAAAATAATTTTTTAAAAAAAGCTTTGATTTGGAATCATGCATTTAATTTTTTTAATTAAAAAAATAGACTATGTTCCACTGTCATCTAATCCTCATTTCAACTAATGGCAAAACCCTACAATAAATGAATATGCTAATTGTACAGGTACACATTTCTGTTATTCATGCTTATTATGAACTGTCAATGTCTGCCACCCTGGCTGTATTTTGTCCCTGCTGTAAATTACTCAAATATATTCCAGTCTAATGAAGTACCATATGTGCCTGAGTTCCTCTCATTATACTCTGAATGACAGACCTACTTTATGATTTCAGAACAAGCATAGACAAAACAAGTACTTCATCACATGCCCAGTGGTTTTCAATCAGTAAGTTCTATGGTTATAAATTAATTGTATGACATTTTCTTTGCCTTATCACTAGAGTCCAAGTTCCTGTGGACATACAGAGCTAAAAGCCAGAAATGAAAGTGGCTCCATAACTAGAAAATCTCCCTTGAAAATCCTTCACTTTTTCCTTCTTGTTCTTCCCCATCATTTCTCAGAGCCCCCAAAACCAGGTCCCTATTTTAAGAAAAAAGACGATGTTTCCTGCAGCTTTCTAATAGCGGAGGGTCCAGGATTTTAGAAGTGACAGGAAAGGCTGAAAGAAGAGTTGTTCCTCCACTAGGAGGAGCACTAGTGGAGAAGCAACACTCCTTAAAGTCCTGACAAAAACCCAGAAAGAGGAAATTTCTAACCACATCTGCCTTGAGGATCTACAGGTAAGATCTCCTACCACATCTGAAACTTTCAAATCAAAGACTCCCCTGAAGAGAACACTGCCCACAGCACCCTACTGCTTCCTCCCACCATTTCAAACAGGACTGGAGCTTGTTCACACTTAATGCTTATGCTTCCAATGGGTAGATTCTTGGCAGGGAAGTTCTTCAGTGTTAGTTGCACTGTACTTGGAATTAAGTAGAGATTACAGAGCACACCCACTCTCATCTCTATCTCCATGCTGACAGACTACAGCTCAGAAACTCTCCCCCAACAGCTTTGCAATAAGGAACAAAATCGTCAAACTCGCTAAAAATTGCTGAAATAAGCACGGAACACTAAAGAAGTGCTTGCGGTAGTCAAGCTTCCTTTGAGGAGAGCCTGTGAACCAAGTCGATTTCTCTGTTTTCCAGATAAAGGCCCATACCCACCTTCTTGGACTGTCATCACAAGGAACTTCAAATTACCTGATAGTAAGACCCACTCAAGGAATAAGTAGTAATAAAACTTGGAAAAACGAATCCAACTTTAGGGAAAAAAAAAACAGCAATTCACTGCTTTCTGAAAAAACTTAATACAGCCATTCACTGGGTGAAATTCTTCCAGGACCAGTCAGGTATAGATTCTGAATATAAAATCTATCAGGTACGTACAAAATTACAAATATTAACAGGCAATTTTTAAGAGTCATTTTACTCATTAGTGCTCACCAATGAACATCCTAGGTTAACCAATTCTAAATTAACTTTCGTCTTCTTCTTCTCAGTGATCTAAGAAATCTGAACTGGACTCATCTCTCATCCTTTCTTTTATAGAAGATCCTTTCTTTCATATTGTTTAAGAGATGCCATGTTTCTGCCTAGGAAACCAGTGTTCATTCCACTGTTTCCCCAGACCTTGGCACATGCTAGGCATTCAACAAATGCTTGCTGAATGATACTGTCATTCCCTGTCATACTATCAAATCAAATCTTCAATCACTGCTAAAGTAATAAAGCTGGCTATATAGTTTAATATCCTAAAGCTATAGGTCATTATGCTGTGAAGAAAATGCTCTACTATTTCTCAAACATTCTCAGTAGTTAATGGTTTCAGTAGCCCATTCTTGGCAGAGGGACAACCTCACAGAGTAAGTGAACTACTCACCTCCACACAGCACTGGGACAAAGCCACCACTGCCAAATGATTTTGCGGGGAGAAGTCACAATACTGGATGGTGCTGTGATGGCCTGTAGGGATTTCTGCCAATAAGCCACTGGTATGAATGTCAAAAAGCTGTCAACATAAAATAGGTATCTATGAAAGTAAAATACTTTTAAAAATAAGCTATACTCAAAACGAATCTAAATTTTTTAAGTCCTGAAAAAATACAATTACTGATAACTGGCATAACTATTGACAGTCATAAATAAGATATAAATCAATATACACATACTTTTAAAATATTGCTCATCTTGAAACATGTTTCCTATAAAGAAAAATTTATCACGGATGATCTCTCAAGCTGGCCTAGGAAGAAATAAAACCTTTGTGAATAAATGAATGGACTAGCCAAATTAACATACACAGCAGTTCTCCTGAATGCTTGTTTATTCAAAAGAGAAAAATGGATATTCATAAATGAAGATAATCAAAATAATACAGAGCAGAGGCTTGTTAAAATGAAATTAGCTCAACTATTTCTATTTCTCTTCAGAGCTATCAAATTACTCCATTATGATCATTTTCCCATTTTTGAACCAAAAAAAACTATTTTTGAATAATGCAAGCTTCATTTCAACTTTTGAAAGATTTTTAAATGTTGAATATATTCTTCTGAAGTTTTTGCCAAATGATAATAACATGTATATAGCATTGTGATTTAAGACCAAGGCATCGTACAGGAAAAAAAAAAAAGCTTCCAGTGGGAGCCATAAATATGTATTGTGAATGCAGAGTCCTTCAAGCACACAGATGGTAAGCAGCACAGCATCAGGGGCCAAGAACAAAAGAAGGAAACCATAGTTACAATGCTTCCCAGGACAGGTCATTCTTAAAAATTAATGGTGGAGAGTGACAGAGGAAACTTAGCAAGTATGGAATAGGCAGCTGTCTTAAGTACTGGGTGGTAAAAAGTAAAGACCTAACAATCAGAGTATGCTAACAGAAAAGAGTTCAAAAGAAATAAAGAGGAGGGGAATGCAGAGACCAAAGAGTAAAAAATTGGGAACTATGTGTAGTGAAGGGTGATTTTAGGGTAGCTTTATTTTAGCAGGGAAAATAAAGACCTAGTCTAGATTTTTCAAACAAAGAGGCATTTCATGTATTAAGCTGTCTTCCTCTCTCACTAGAAAAGATCTTTTAAAATGTTCAAATTCCAAATGTAAATCAAATCACAAAGAGATGCCACTTCACACCTAATAAGATGATTGTAATTTTTTGAAAAATGGAAAATAACAAGTGTTAGCAAGGAGAAAAGTGGAACTCCTGTACACTACTAGCGGGAAAATAAAATTGTACAGACAGAAAAGCGACCACTTTCTGGAACGTAAGACGTGCGTGCAGAGAAGGGAATCCAAGGCGATATTCAGATGGACGGCGGAGGAAGGGGCCTCTGTCGGCTGCTTCTGGCAAGTGACAGAGCCACGGAGCACAAAATCGGAACTTTTAAGAAGTCCGCTCCGCTGAGGGACGTCGCTCCAGTGGCTAAGTGGGGGGGGTGGAACCCTCATGGGAGACTGTGGTCTCAGAACCCTCGGGATCACAGGAAGCCCGGGGGTGCCTGAGTGCGGCAGAGCTCCCAGGAATCAGAGCAGGGAAGCCGGCTGCAGAGACGGAGCCGAGGCGCGGGCTCTCAGCTCCGGGTTGCCATAAACCGTGATCCTCGGCACAGTCGGGCCACTGCTCCTCCAGCAGGGACCCAACAAGCGGCAGGTCCGGGGAGACTCCCCTTCCTCCCCCCCGGGGAGGAGCGGCACAGAAGCGCACCACAGGTATCTGCTGGGTTTGGAGACTCCACACGGGGTCGGCTGCCAGAGATAGAAACGCTCGGTCACAGGCCAGGTGAGCACGGAGTGCAACCGGAGACCTGGGAGACGGGAGTGATTGACTGGTTTTCTATGGGGGCGCACTAAGGAGCGGGGCCGAGTTCTCGGTTCCTCCGGGGGAGATTGGGAGGCCGCCATTTTCACTCTCTCCTCCAAAGCTGTCCAGAAAGCTTGCAGGGAACTAAAGCCCCCGAGAGCAAACCCGAGCAGATTACTTAGCCCGGACTTGGCAAGGGTGGGGCAATTCCGCCTCCGGCAAAGACATCTGGGAACCACGGCAACAGGCCCCTCCCCTAGAAGATAAGCAAGAACCGCCAGCCAAGACCAAGTTTACGGATCAATGAGAACAGCAGAACTCCAGCACTACGGGAATACTGCACATAGAATTCATGGCTTTTTTCCCATGATTCCTTAATTTTTCAAAGTTAATTTTTTTAATTTTTTTTTAATTTTTCTTTTTCCCTTTTTCAATCATCTTAATCCCTATTTTAAAAAAATCTTTTTTATTTTACATTTTTAGAGTCATATTCTATACCTTCATAGTACTTACACTTATTTTTGGTGTGTGTGTGTGTATATATATATATATATATATATATATAAGTTCTCTCTTTAAAATTTTGGGATACAGTTTCTAACAGATCAAAATATACCCTCAATCACTAGTGTATGGCTTTGTTCTAGTCTCCTGCCTGATCACATTCTCTCCCTTTTTTTTACTTCTCTTCTTTCTTTTCTCAACCTTTTTTTTTTAAGATTTTACTTATTTATTTGACAGAGAGTGACACAGCGAGAGAGGGAACACAAGCAGGGGGAGTGGGAGAGGGAGAAGCAGGCTTCCCACCAAGCAGGGAGTCCAATGTGGGGCTTGATCCCAGGACGCTGGGACCATGACCTGAGCTGAAGGCAGACGCTCAACAACTGAACCACCCAGGCGCCCCAACCAACTTATCAATTCCTTTTATAAAATATAATTTTCATTCTTACAGTCATATTCCATCCCTTCATCGTATTAGCCTTTATTTTTGTACATATATAAGTTTTTCTTTTTTTTAAATTTTGGGAGGCATTTTCTTCTAACAGACCAAAATACACCCAAAATCTAATGTGTGGCACTGATCTATGCACCAGCCTGATCATAGTTGATCATATTCTGTTTTGTTTTGTTTTTGTTTGTTTCTATCTTTTTCTTTTTCTTTTCTTCTTCTTTTTTTCTTCCTTACCCTTTCTTTTCCCCAGATTTCAGGTCTTTTCTGATTTGTTTAGTGTATATTTTCTGGGGAGTTGTTACCCTGTTAGCATTTTGTTCTCTCATTCATCTGTTCTCCTCTGGACAAAATGACAAGACAGAAAAAATCACCTCAACAAAAAGAACAAGAGGTACTACCAACTGCCAGGGACCTAATCAATACGGACGTTAGTAAGATGTCAGAACTAGAGTTCAGAACAATGATTTTAAAGATATTAGCTGGGCTTGAAAAAAGCATGAAAGTTATCAGAGAAACCCTTTCTGGAGAAATAAAAGAATTAAAATCTAACCAAGTCGAAATCAAAAAGGCTATTAATGAGGTGCAATCAAAAATGGAGGCTCTAACTGCTAAGATAAATGAGGCAGAAGAGAGAACTAGTGATATAGAAGACCAAATGATGGAAAATAAAGAAGCTGAAGAAAAGAGAGATAAACAACTACTGGACCACGAGGGCAGAATTCGAGAGATAAGTGATACCATAAGACGAAATATTAGAATAATTGGGGTCCCAGAAGAAGAAGAAAGAGAGAGGGGCAGAAGGTATATTGGAGAAAATTACAGCAGAGAACTTCCCTAATTTGGGGAAGGAAACAGGCATCAAAATCCAGGAGGCACAGAGAACCCCTCTCAAAATCAATAAAAATAGGTCAACACCCTGACATCTAACAGTAAAACTTATGAGTTTCAGAGACAAAGAGAAAATCCTGAAAGCAGCTCGGGAGAAAAAATCTGTAACTTACAATGGTAGAAACATTAGATTGGCAACAGACCTATCCACAGAGACCTGGCAGGCCAGAAAGGACTGGCATGATATATTCAGAGCACTAAATGAGGAAAATATGCAGCCAAGAATACTCTATCCAGCTAGGCTGTCACTGAAAATAGAAGGAGAGATAAAAAGCTTCCAGGACAAACAAAAACTAAAGGAATTTGCAAACACGAAACGAGCCCTACAAGAAATATTGAAAGGGGTCCTCTAAGCAAAGAGAGAGCCTAAAAGCAGCATAGACCAGAAAGGAACACAGACAATATACAGTAACAGTCACCTTACAGGCAATACAATGGCACTAAATTCATATTTTTCAATAGTTACCCTGAATGTAAATGGACCAAATGCCCCAATCAAAAGACACAGGGTATCAGATTGGATAAAAAAACAAGACCCATCGATACGCTGTCTGCAAGAGATTCATTTTAGACCCAAAGACACCCCCAGATTGAAAGTGAGGGGGTGGAAAACCATTTACCATGCTAAATGGACACCAAAATAAAGCTGGGGTGGCAATCCTTATATCAGACAAATTAGATTTTAAACCAAAGACTGTAATAAGAGATGAGGAAGGACACGATATCCTACTTAAAGGGTCTATCCAACAAGAAGATCTAACGACTGTAAATATCTATGCCCCTAACATGGGAGCAGCCACTTATATAAGCCAATTAATAACAAAAGCAAAGAAACACAATGACAACAATACAGTAATAGTGGGGGTCTTTAACACCCCCCCCTCACTGAAATGGACAGATCAACTAAGCAAAAGATCAACAAGGAAATAAAGACTTTAATGACACACTGGACCAAATGGACTTCACAGATATATTCAGAACATTCCATCCCAAAGCAGCAGAATACACATTCTTCTCTAGTGCCCATGGATCATTCTCCAGAACAGATCACATCCTAGGTCACAAATCAGGTCTCAACCAGTACCAAAAGATTGGAATCATTCCCTGCAAATTTTCAGACCACAATCCTTTGAAACTAGAACTCAATCACAAGAGGAAAGTCAGAAAGAACTCAAGTACATGGAGGCTAAAGAGCATCCTACTAAAGAATGAATGGGTCAACCAGGAAATTAAAGAATTAAAAAAATTCATGGAAACCAATGAAAATGAAAACACAACTGTTCAAAATCTTTGGGATGCAGCAAAGGCAGTCCTAAGAGGAAAGCATATAGCAATACAAGCCTTTCTCAAGAAACAAGAAAGGTCTCAAATACACAACCTAGCCCTACACCTAAAGGAGCTGGAGAAAGAACAGCAAATAAAGCCTAAACCCATCAGGAGAAGAGAAATAATAAAGACCAGAGCAGAAATCAATGAAATAGAAACCAAAAGAACAGTAGAACAGATCAACAAAACTAGGAGCTGGTTCTTTGAAAGAATTAACAAGATTGATAAACCCCGGGCCAGACTTATCAAAAAGGAAAGAGAAAGGACCCAAATAAATAAAATCATGAATGAAAGAGAGATCAAAACCAACACCAAAGAAATACAATTATAAGAACATATTATGAGCAACTATATGCCAGCAAATTAAATAATCTGGAAGAAATGGATGCATTCCTAGAGATGTAACAACTACCAAAAGTGAACTAGGAAGAAATAGAAAACCTGAACAGACTTATAACCACTAAGAAAATTGAAGCAGTCATCAAAAATCTCCCAACAAACAAAAGCCCAGGGCCAGATGGCTTCCCAGGGGAATTCTAGCAAACATTTAAAGAAGAATTAATACCTATTCTTCTGAAACTGTTCCAAAAAATAGAAACGGGAGGAAAACTTCCAAAATCGTTTTATGAGGCCACCATTACCTTGATCCCCAAACCAGACAAAGACCCCATCAAAAAGGAGAATTACAGACCAATATCCTTGATGAACATGGATGCAAAAATTCTCACCAAAATACTAGCCAATAGGATCCAACAGTACATTAAAAGGATTATTCACCACGACCAAGTGGGATTTATCCCTGGGCTGCAAGGATGGTTCAACATCCGCAAATCAATCAACGTGACACATTAATAAAAGAAAGAACAAGAACCATATGATCCTCTCAATAGATGCAGAAAAAGCATTTGACAAAGTACAGCATCCTTTCTTGATCAAAACTCTTCAAAGTAGAGGGATAGAGGGTACATACCTCAATATCATAAAAGCCATCTATGAAAAACCCACAGCAAATATCATACTCAAGGGGGAAAAACTGAGAGCTTTCCCCCTAAGGTCAGGAACATGGCAGGGATGTCCACTATCACCACTGCTATTCAACATAGTATTAGAAGTCCTAGTCACAGCAATCAGAGAACAAAAAGAAATCAAAGACATCCAAATCGGCAAAGAAGTCAAACTCTCACTCTTTGCAGATGATATGATACTTTATGTGGAAAACCCAAAAGAATCCACCCCAAAACTGCGAGAACTCATACAGGAATTCAGTAAAGTGGCAGGATATAAAATCAATACACAGAAATCGGTGGCATTCCTATACACCAACAACAAGACAGAAGAGAGAGAAATTAAGGAGTTGATCCCATTTACAATGGCACCCAAAACCATAAGATACCTAGGAATAAATCTAACCAAAGAGGCAAAGGATCTGTACTCAGAAAACTATAAAATACTCATGAAAGAAATTGAGGAAGACACAAAGAAATGGAAAAACGTTCCATGCTCATGGATTGGAAGAACAATTATTGTGAAGATGTCAATGCTACCTAGAGCAATGTACACATTCAGTGCAATCCCCATCAAAATACCATCCACTTTTTTCAAAGAAATGGAACAAAGAATCCTAAAATTTGTATGGAACCAGAAAAGACCCCGAATAGCCAGAGGAATGTTGAAAAAGAAAAGCAAAGCTGGCAGCATCACAATTCCGGACTTCCAGCTCTATTACAAAGCTGTCATCATCAAGACAGTATGGTACTGGCACAAAAACAGACACATAGATCAATGGAACAGAATAGAGAGCCCAGAAATAGACCCTCAACTCTATGGTCAGCTAATCTTTGACAAAGCAGGAAAGAATGTCCAATGGAAAAAAGACAGTCTCTTCAACAAATGGTGCTAAGAAAATTGGACAGCCACGTACACAAGAATGGAACTGGACCATTTCCTTACACCACACACAAAATAGATTCAAAATGGTTGAAAGACCTAAAGGTGAGACAGGAGTCCATCAAAATCCTAAAGGAGAACACAGGCAGCAACCTCTTCAACCTCAGCCGCAGCAACTTCTTCCTAGAAACATCGCCAAAGGCAAGGAAAGCAAGGGCAAAAATGAACTATTGGGACCTCATCAAGATAAAAAGCTTTTGGACAGCAAAAGGAACAGTCAACAAAACCAAAAGACAACCAACAGAATGGGAGAAGATATTTGCAAATGACATATCAGATAAAGGGCTAGTATCCAAAATCTATAAAGAACTTCTTAAACTCAACACCCAACAAACAAATGATCCAATCAAGAAATGGGCAGAAGACATGAACAGACATTTTTCCAAAGAAGACATCCAAATGGCCAACAGACACGTGAAGAAGTGCTCAACATCGCTCGACATCAGGGAAATCCAAATCAAAACCTCAATGAGATATCACCTCACACCAGTCAGAATGGCTAAAATTAACAAGTCAGGAAACGACAGATGTTGGCAGGGATGCGGAGAAACGGGAACCCTCCTACACTGTTGGTGGGAATGCAAGCTGGTGCAGCCACTCTGGAAAACAGTATGGAGGTTCCTCAAAAAGTTGAAAGTACGGCTACCATACGATCCAGCAATTGCACTACTGGGTATTTACCCCAAAGATACAAATGTAGGGATCTGAAGGGGTACGTGCACCCTGATGTTTAGAGCAGCAATGTCCACAATAGCCAAACTGTGGAAAGAGCCAAGATGTCCACTGACAGATGAATGGATAAAGAAGATGTGGTATATATATATACAATGGAATATTATGCAGCCATCAAACGAATGAAATCTTGCCATTTGCAATGACGTGGATGGAACTGGAAGGTGTTATGCTGAGTGAAATAAGCCAATCAGAGAAAGATATGTATCATATGACCTCACTGATATGAGGAATTCTTAATCTCAGGAAACAAACTGAGGGTTGCTGGAGTGGTGGGGGGTGGGAGGGATGGGGTGGCTGGGTGACAGACATTGGGGAGGGCATGTGCTATGGTGAGTGCTGTGAATTGTGCAAGACTGTTGAACCACAGATCTGTACCTCTGAAACAAATAATACATTATATGTTAAAAAAAAAAAAAAGATAGCAAGTGGGCAAGAGTGAAGTGGGGGAAATCGGAGGGGGAGATGAACCATGAGAGACGATGGACTCTGAAAAACAAACTGAGGGTTCTAGAGGGGAGGGGGGTGGGAGGATGGGTTAGCCTGGTGATGGGTATTAAAGAGGGCACATTCTGCATGGAGCACTGGGTGTTATACGCAAACAATGAATCATGGAACACTACATCAAAAACTAATGATGTAATGTATGGTGATTAACATAATTAAAAAAATAAAAAGTAAAATAAAATAAAATGGTACAGATGGTTTGGTGGTTCCTCAAAAAAGCTAAATTTAGAATTACCGTACGACCCAACAATTCTATCACTTGGTATGTACACAGAAGATTTGAAAGCAGCAACTCAGCAATACACCATGATTACTATATCATTATTCACAACAGCCAAAAGGTGAAAACACCCAAGTGTCCACTAACAGATGAATGCATAAAAAATGTGGTATATCCATATAATGGAATATTATTCAGCCATAAAAAGGAATGAAGTTTTGTACATGCTACAACATGGATGAACCTTGAAAATATTATGCTAAATGAAATGAGCGAGATACAAAAGGATCAATATTATATGATTCCACTTATATGAAACATCTAGAATAGACAAATTCATAGATTAAAGGTTATGGGTGGGGGGGAGCAGTGCCTGGGTGGCTCAGGTCATGATCTCAGGGTCTTGAGATCGAGTCCCACCTCTGGCTCCCTGCTCAGCAGAGAGTCTGCTTCTCCCCCTCCCTCTGCCCCTTCCCAACCCTGCTCATGCTCTCTCTCTCAAAAAAATAATCTTTTTTTGTTTAATAAAGAAATAATTAAAAAATAAAGATTACCAGCAGCTAGAGGCAGACAGGAATGGGTAGTTATTAGTTTCTGGTTACAGAGTTTCTGTTTGGGGTGATGAAAAGTTTTGGAAATAGTGGTGATAGCTGCACAGCATTATGAATATCATTAATATCACTGAATTATACATTTCAAAATAGTTAAAATGATGGGACTCCTGGGTGGCTTAGTCAGTTAAGTGTCTGCCTTCGGCTCAGGTCATGATCCCAGGGTCCTGGGATTGAGTCCCATATCGGGCTCCTTGCTCAGCGGGGAGCCTGCTTCTCCCTCTGCCTGCTCTATGTGCTGCTCCCCCTGCTTGCTCTACGTGCTGCTCCCCCTGCTTGCGTGCTCTCTGACAAATAAATAAATAATATCTTAAAATAAGAGTCCTTATCTTTAAGAAAAAAATAGTTAAAATGGCAAATTTTACATAGATATATTTTACAACAGAAAAATTTTATTCTTCAAATCTTATAAATTCAATGATTCCTTTTCTGTTCCTACAAATTTTAACAAATTTAAGACAAAAGGAGATATTTTTAATTTCGTGCTAAAGGTATAAACCCATAAGCACCCAAGATCGAATGGTCACAGCAACCAGATCAATAACAATATAAACGGCTCCTGAGTTTTATTTATATAACTGTATGGTATAATTCAGTCTTTAAAACTGTACTATCGGGTGGCCCAGTCAGTTAAGCGGACAACTTAATCTCAGCTCGAGTTGTGAACTCATGGTCGTGAGTTCAAGCCGTGCACTGGGCACCATGCTCTATGCTAGGCATGGAACCTACTTAAAAAAAAAAAAAATACACACACACACACACACACACACACACACACACACGATCTCAGGGGATTTGAAGAGCTCTCAAGAGACTTAGGCCTCTTCCTAGGCCAGTGCTCTCACCAAGGAGAAGGCCATGTTCAGTTCAAGCACAAAGACAGTGAAGCCCAATGGCAAGAAGCCGGATGAGTTTGAGTCCAGCATCTCCCAGGCTCTCCTTGAGCTGGAAATGAACTCAGACCTCAAAGCCCAGCTATGGGTGCTGAATATAACAGCAACCAAGGAAACCGAAGTGGATGGTGGTCAGAGAGCTATTACCGTCTTTGTTCCTATTTCTCAACTGAAATTTTTCCAGGAAATCCAAGTCTGGCTAGTCCAAGAATTGGAGAAAAAGTTGAGTGGGAAGTCCATTGTCTTTACTGCTCAGAGGAGAATTCTACCTAAGCCAACTCAAAAAAGCCGTACAAAAAATAAGTAAAAGTGTCCCAGGAGCCACACTTTGACAGCCCATTGCATGACGCGATCCTGGAGGACTCGGTTTTCCCAAGCAAAATTGTGGGCAAGAGAATCCATGTGAAACTGGATGGCAGCTGACTCATAAAAGTTCACTTGGGTAAAGCATAGAAGAACAACATGGAACCTAAGGATGAAACTTATCTGCTGTCCATAAGAAGCTCACAGGCAAGGATGCTAACTTTGAGTTCCCAGAGTTTCAGTTGTAAACAAAAATGATTAAATAGAACATTCGCGGGGTGCCTGGGTGGCTCAGTCATTAAGCATCTGCCTTTGGCTGAGGTCATGGGATCGAGCCTCGCATCGGGCTCCCTGCTCAGCGGAAAGCCTGCTTCTCCCTCTCCCACTCCCCCTGCTTGTGTCCCCTCTCTGGCGCTCTCTCTCTCTGTCAATAAAAACTTAATAAATATATAAATAAATAAAACATTCACAGTAAAAATAAATAAATAAAATAAAATTGTACTATTTCAGGTGTGGAGAATAGGAAGAGGTTGGTAAAAAGATACTAACTTTCAGTTAGAAGATGAATGAGGTCTGAGGATCTAATGTATAACATGGTAACTATAGTTGATAATACTGTATTGTTTAAGTGAAATTAAGAGTAGAAATTAAATGTTCTCACAAAAAAAAAAAAGATAAGTATGTGAGGTGACAGATGTGTTATTTAACTCCATATGGGGGAAATGCTTTCACAATGCATACAAATATTAATTCATCATGTTGTATACTTTAAACATCTTAAACAATTTTGTCAACTGTACCTCAATAAAGCTGAAAATAAAATAAAACTGTAGTATCTCTTATTCAAGTCTTTTAAAATTACTATTTAAATGGAATGTCACTGAGTTATAGAATACCTACCTTTCCAAATCCATGTTACAATGTGGGACAAATTATTTGGCTGCTCTGAACCTCAGCTGCCTCATTATTAGCAGAGGGCTATTGCAATCTGCTGTGTCCCTTGGATAGTTATATTAAAAGAAATAATATGTGAGAGCACTCTGAATACTACAAATGTAAGCTATTATTAGATTAAAAAAAAAGGATAGCATTTTTGTCATTCACTATTTTTACTTATTGTTCTCCTTTACATTACAGAATTCTTATAATAGTCTCCAGTTGTTGACAAATATTTCTATCACAGTCACTAAGTCCTAATAAATTTCAGGGGTAAGAAAGCACTTTGAAAATCATCTAAACCAATATTCAAAATTGTAAAAAAAAAAAAAAAAAAAAAAGTGATGTAGAAAATAGTCCATGTTTTCAATAAATCTGAGAAACACCGGATTAACCAACATAAATTATTTCTGTATTACAGAACTTCTGGAAGCCTTAAGTATGTTAGTATACACTGAGTAACTCTAATGGGGGAAAGCAACACATAACATTTCCCAAACCTGTGTGACCACGGAGATCTTTCTTCACAAAGTCTATTGCCATCCCTGGAACACAGTTCTGAGAACTATGAAGTTAGGGAGCCTGCCCAAAATCATACAGCTATACTTTCATTATATCAATACACAGTGTACAATGCAAAAATCAGTTGACATTTTCATTTTCTTTAAATCAGGCTAATTTTGGCTTGTTAAAATACTGATACTTACAAAGATTTTATTTTTTGCTGCCACCATTAGCCTAGCACCATCAGCAGACCATGAACAGCATTTCACTATCACTTCCATATCCTCTTGAGGCTCCTCTGAATTTAAGAAGAACTGCTTCACATTAATGCTTTTCCTCTCGTTTGCTGATTTCACATCCCAAAGCTTCAGATTGAAAAATTAAAAAAATGTTTGTTTTAATCTCAAATCACACCTCTAGAATTCCACCTGGATTAAATGCAAATATTTACTTTTTCTAATGAACTGTTTTCACTTATGCATGACTTTAAAACTTAAGTACTCCAGCTTCATTCAGCACCTTCTTAGAAAAAAAAAAAAAAACAAAATCCTAGAAGCACTGCCTGCAATGCAAAATGCAGAATATGAAACCAAATAAAATGTTAAAAACTCCTTGCATGGTGTGGACTATGCTAAAGATTAGGTGTTGACAGTAAGAATGAGACTAGAAGAAAGGTGAGAAGGCTCATAACTTGCATCTGCTGCCCTCTGCCGTGCCAGACATGAAGTTCCCATCTACTACATGCACAGCCTGGACAACACACAGGGCCCAGGCTAAGCCGAGTTAAACACAGCAGAGCATCCAGGGACATAAGGAAGTCTCTGAAAATAGAAAACAAAGAATATACTGAAAGGAAGCAAGACACCTTGTGTGTTTGGTGGGGCCATACAGAGATCTAAAACAACTGGATCCTGAGACATAGGATACAAAAGACTCTAAACCTCACTTAACTAGCAGAGCCACCTGAACAGCACAAAAGAAAAAGGCCTTCAAGAAGACCCATCTTCACTCTCCTGGGCCTTGAGCAGCACCCAGCTTCAAAGAGTGATAATGGCTGCCATGCCCAGACCAAGGGTTGGCCAAGGACATGGACAAAAAAAAAAAAAAAGGAAAGGAAAGGAAAGGAAAAAAAAAGCTGCTTCTTAGGTTTTCACTCAGCTTCCAAAGTACAGTTCCAATGTAAAACCAGATTTCTGACCAGGCACATTTTTAAATCTCTCTCAAGTTTAGAGACATATTATATACACTAAGGAACACAGCCAATACCAAAACCTTTCCCCTTGCAATGAAATTGGATGAGGCAAGAGATATCAGATACTAAAAGAGCCTTTCTTGATACTTAGAGAAAAAAAAACCCAACATATAAATGCCAGAAGCTTCAGTCACATCAACTAAATATATGAGAAATCATACTGTTTCCCTCTTAATATAAAAAACAAAGAAACCACTGCCTAGATTTAAGAAAGAAAGAAAAAAAAATTAACACAACCCAATTTCATTACATCTGTCTAAACTACAATCTGCATCTGGACCTGACTTCAGCTCCTATCCAACAAGTGATGAAATTCCATGTATCAAGGGACCAAGTAAATACCAGCATTTGATTTTGAGTAAGTCCCTACACTGTATCAAGGCCCATGGGCACCCTGGCCCTTGTGTGTTTAAATGGCAATTTTTAAATAAAACTCACATTTTGAAATGGTTTATCAACAGGGCCTGAAAAACATGCTGATCAACATGATACCCTGCAAAATGCTTAGAAGATTACAGAGCCATTTGGGGCAGGAAATAATTTTACAGTTCTTCATCCTCTCAGAAGGCAAAAGCTTTAGAAGACTTTGACCTTGAAATGCTGTTATCCAACCTCATTTTGCAGGACCTCTGCTTACTACCTTTCAGTTTATCAGCATGAACCAGCTAACGATACTGGCTTAACAGCACTGTGGGAAAGCCGCCACAAACACAGCAGTTCTCACCAAGAGTGCAGTACTGTCTCCCCCCTGCTGCCAGTGCTCTGTGCTCTAGAACCACATTTTGCTACTCACACATGAAGTCAAAATCCTGTCCCTGATAACTTTTTAACATTTTTTTCCTTTGAGTTTGGAGAAGTCTTAATCTGATCTGAAGGGGCACAGCAAAGGTTTATCATCTTGAACACATTAACAACTATGCTAGTCACTTTGAGACTATATAAATAAAGCAGGTATAGACAGCTCTCTCAAAGAGTTTACAGGTCAATAAAGGAGATAAAACAAGCCATAAGTGACTTTAAGACAAGGTACATCAGATGTGTCATATGAGAGTATGACACATATGACAAACATACAGTACAGTAGGCTGATCTTCAGGGTGTCCACCTCTGCAAAAACTGTTCTCTCAAGCCCACAGCAAAATGAGGTTGGATAAGAGCCTACTGTACACCAACTTGGGACGGACAGAATTTCAACACTAGAAAGACAAAGGGAACACCCTATGGCCTAGATTCTAGGCTAAAAGGTCGGCATAAGCTAAAGTACAAAAGGGGAAAGCAAAGACAATAAAAAGGGAAAAGAGGCTGCAGTTCGGGTGCAGCATCAGGTGCCTGCCTGAACACATCCTGGACACAGCCTTCACCTGTTCTCAGAGCACCCTTTTACCATTTCCATAGCCTCTCTCTCCAACTGGATTCTGAACAACTTCAGGCCAGGAATTAATTGTTTGGTGTTTTGGTTTGTTTTAGTATTTAAAACCCAAATGCCAGTGTCTGGCACATAGTAAGTATTTAATAAATAATCAAAAAATACATTTATAATACATTTTTTAAATGTAGTAAATTACATTTTAAGTGAAAAGACATTTATGATGGTAAACTCCTAACGTCAGACTCTTCTCATGTTTCAAGCACAGGTGAGTAGAAACAACAGTGTTACTGAAGGAAATAGGGTTCAGGTTCCAGATGCAGATAGAACACACACACATTCATCTTCACACCCTTCCAAAATCCATGTAAAAGCTAGAGTAGAGAGAATTCTCTGTACGTGTAGTTCACAAGGCAAAGTAGAAAGGAGGAAGAGATCACAGCAACAAAACTGTAAAGGCTAAAAAAAGCAGAAAGATAAGCAATAAGGAGACTCCTAAAAACTGCATCCTGAGTCCACCATGGGGAAAGCCAAGAAGCAGCCCAATCCATACCATAAAACTCCTAAAAGGCTACGGAAGTGTTGCAGCAGGTGCCCTCTGATAAGGGTGGGAATCCACTGACTTCCCAACTATGTAATCCAGGTTGCTGCATCCCTACTCTAGCTGAAGAGTACAGGGTTTCTCTGCACCTGGCACAGTTGAGAGCAGAGTCACCATTCTGAAAATAGGGAAATTAAGAGAGAGTCTATATCCCAGATGTTGAGATCTCTACCTAACCATCTTCTTGCCAACCAGACTTATACCCTACAGGTAGGAAACTGAAGATTTTTCTCTGAATATCGAACAAGATCAAGACAGAAGATCTAAGGAGTCTGGCATTAGGAGTTTACTATCAAAAATGGCAGGCAGATAACCCTAAAGAGAAACACAATAAGCAAGCTCACAATTCCCTATCAGCTTTTTGGTGCTGCACTCTTAAATATGAGGATATATATCTAATACATATACAGATCTTCCTTAACTTACCAATAAACCATCATAAGTTGAAAATGCATTTAATAACGTTACCTACTGAACATCATAGCTTAGCCTTGCCTACTTTAAACGTGCTCGAACACTTACATTAGCCTATAACTGGGCGAGATCATCTAACAAAGCCTATTTTATAATAAAGTGTTGAATATCTCATGTAAATTATTGAATACTGTACAAAAAGCGAAAAACAGAATGGTACTATAGGTACAGACAGGTTGCAAGTGTATCGGTTGTTCACCCTCCTGACTGCATAGCTGACTGGGGGCTACAGCTCACTGCCACTGCCCAACATCACAAGTGAGGATCATACTACATATCACTATCCAGGGGAAAGATTAAAATTCAAAATTTGAAGTACAGTTTCTACTGAATGTGTATCACTTTTGCACCATCATAAAGTCGAAAAATCCTAAGTCAAACCATTGTAAGTCAGAAATCATCTGTAGATATATCCAAGATCAGATAGCTAAGCTATATCTCTAAAATGCAGACAGAAACCAAAACCAACAGAGAAAACAGCAACTATACATGAATATGAATTTTTTTAAAAGAAACTATCAACATTCACAAAAAGATAAAAGATATTAAATCCATGAAACAAAAATAGGAAAAAAGGAAAAAGGAAACTGATCATAAGAAGGGGTACTTAAAAACATGACAAGAGAAATTAAAAATCCAACAGAAGGATTAGAAGGTAAAGTTAGAAAATAAAGCTAAAGAAATTTTCCAGAAAGGAGGGCAAACAAACAGAGAAGGAGGGAAAAATAATAACCAAAAAAACAAATAGGAATTCGAGAAAAGGTAGAGAAGAATAAATTAAAAAATTAAAGGAAGCCTATAGAACTGAAGTATTTGAATTTCCAAATTGAAAGAAGCCACCAAGGGGCAACTGGGTGGCTCAGTCAGTTGAACATACGACTTTTGGTTTTGGCTCAGTTCATGATCTTGTGGTTGTGGGATTGAGCCCCAAGTGGGACTCTGTGCTCAGTGCTTCAGATTCTCTCTCCCTCTCACTCACTCCGTCTCAAAGAAAGAAAAGGAAGAAAAGAAAAGAGAAGAGAAGAGAAAGAGAGAGAGAGGGAAGGAAGGAAGCAGGAAGGCAAGCAAGCAGGCACCAAGTGCCAAGCACAGTAAATGAAGACAAACCCACACCAAGGCACATTATCATGAAATTTTTAAAAAGAAAAAATATTGTAACCCAAGCTGCTTTCAGGACTCTCTGTCTCTGAGACTCATAAGTTTTACTATTAGATTTCGGGGTGTTGACCTATTTTTATTGATTTTGACAGGGGTTCTCTATGCCTCCTGGATTTTGATACCTGTTTCCTTCCCCAAATTAGGTAAGTTCTCTGCTATAATTTGCTCCAATATACCTTCTGCCCCTCTCTCTCTTTCTTCTTCTTCTGGGATCCCAATTATTCTAATGTTGTTTCGTCTTATGGTATCACTTATCTCTCAAATTTTGATTGCACCTCATTAATAGCCTTTTTGATTTCGACTTGGTTAGATCTTAGTTCTTTTATCTCTCCAGAAAGGGTTTCTCTAATAACTTCCATGCCTTTTTCAAGCCCAGCTAGTTTCTTTAAAATCATCATTCTGAACTCAAGTTCCAAAGTCCATATTGATTAGGTCCCTGGCAGTCAGTACTGCCTCTTGTTCTTTTTGTTGAGGCGATTTTTTCCGTCTTGTCATTTTGTCCAGAGGAGAACAGATGAATGAGAGAACAAAATGCTAACAGGGTAACAACTCCCCAGAAAATATATACTAAACAAATCAGAAAAGACCTGAAACCAGGGAAAAAGAAAGGGGAAAAAAGAAAAAAGAAAAAGATAAAAACAAAACAAAACAGAATATAATCAACTATGATCAGGCTGGTGCATAGATCAGTGCCACACACTAGATTTTGGGCGTATTTTGGTCTGTTAGAAGAAAGCGACTCCCAAAATTTTAAAGAAAAAAACTTCTTTATGTACAAAAATAAGGGTTAATACGATGAAGGGATGGAATATGACTGTAAAGATGAAAATTATAAAAGATTTTATAAAAGGAATTGCTAAGAAGTTGGCTGAAAAAAGAAACAATACATTATATGTTAAAAAAAAAAAAAGAAGATAGCAGGAGGGGAAGAGTGAAGGGGGGGGAATCGGAGGGGTAGATGAACCATGAGAGACTATGGACTCTGAGAAACAAACTGAGGATTCTAGAGGGGAGAGGGGTGGGGGGATGGGTTAGCCTGGTGATGGGTATTAAAGAGGGCACGTTCTGCATGGAGCACTGGGTGTTATACGCAATGAATCATGGAACACTACATCAAAAACTAATGATGTAATGTATGGTGATTAACATAATAATAAAAAATAATAATAAAAAAGAGAAGATCTTAAAAGTTTCAGACAAAAAAATAGATCACATATGAATCAGAATGGCTTCAAACTTTTCAAGAGGAACTTCAGAAGACAGAAGGGCACAATGTCCCCAAAAGTCCCAGGAAAAATTATTTACAACCCAGAATTCTTTATGCAGTCAAAAATACCAATTAAATATGAAGTTAGACACTTTTAGACAGACAAGGTCTCAAAAATTTACCTCCCAAAGTTTCTTTCTTAGGAAGCTAGAGGAGATTCTCCACCAATGGGAGAATAAACCAAGAAAGAAGACAAGAAATCTAAGAAACAGGGTTTTAAGTCAAGAGAAAAGCGAAAGGAATCCCCAGAATAATAAAGGGAGATCCCCAGATGGACACTAGAAGTAGTTTCACCAGTCAGAATGGAGCAAGACAGAACCCTCCAAGAAAGTTATTTCCAAGAAAAGAAAATTTATCAAACATTCTGGTAAGTTTGAATAATGTAAGAAGCAATTTAGACAAGGGATAGTTTGGAGATGAATTCGTGATGAACACATTAAAAAAAATAAGCACAATGTGTTAAAAAACAAAATTACAATGGTAAATGTACAACACATTTAATCCCAAGGAAAACAAGAAGCTGTATGAGAAAGGAAAAAACATACTACATGACTCAACTGTGACCAGTTACAATGACATAAATCCTGGACACTGATCTAATCAAAATCATAAAACATACAGGAAGCACAAAAGGGGGTCAAGTTTGAGAGGAAAATATAGTTCAGTGTGGAGCACAGTAAGTTTGAGGCACAGTGTATTATCTAAGTGATGACAATTAGCAGTTGATTAGAGAAGCAGGACTCAAGCACACAAGAGAAATGAGGGCTGGAGGTAACACTGCTGAAAGTCACTCACTGAAAAGATGAGAGTTCAAGCCATGGGACTGATGAACTGGGATGGAAGAAAGGTAATGAAGCTGGTATTCAAGGTTAGATGCTTGAGGAACAGCTACATTTAAGTGGCCAGGTAAAAAAGATAAAGAAGGGGTTAGAGAGATAAAAGGAAAAGGTAGAAAACACTGATGTCAGAAGAGGAGTTTCAAAAAGGAAATATAGTTGGTTGATGGGGGAAGAAGAGCTGAATACTGGTAATACAACAAAAAGAGTAAGTCTTGGATAAAGAAAAATATCAGATTTCACACTAATCCAAAGAGCATTAACCTTTACAACAAAAAGAACAGAGACTGAAAATAAAACTAGATTTTACATGCTTCAAAGGACTACAAGGAAGATGGGACCACGCTTAACAAGTTTTAAATACTGAGTGAATAGTCAGGAAATGGAGGCAAGTACAGGTAGCTTAAGAAGTCTAGCAATAAAGGGAAAAACAGAATGACTATTTCAGAGGATAACATAATCCATGGAGAATCAAAGGTTTTTCACTTTTTGGTTTTAGAAAGGCCCAAGAACATGTGTAGGCTGTGGGAAAGGATCCCAAAGAGAAGAAAAGCGAAAGATACAAAAAGAAAGAAAAAATAATCAGTGAAGCAAAGTGTGCAGGGGAAGAAGAAAAAAAGGAACAATGGGCATAAGTAGAGAACTTTCCGGGAACTGAGATGAGAAACAAGAAAGGGAATTGGGATTTTTATGGCAATTTTTGAGGAGACTTACGGAAGAGAACTCTTAATGGGTGGTGTCAACCCTCTGAATAAGTAGGTATGAGGTAAGGTAATCTCCAGAGAATGAAACGGATGCAGTGACAAGACTGGGGGCTTAAGAACAACAGCATAAGTCTGGAATTGGAACTATAATGAATACAGCAAATTAATTAGGAATGAACGGACCATAACTTGGCAGCAAAGAAAGCCAGTTGAGCTGCACACCTTAAATTTATAAAATGGATAAATAGTCTGGTTTCACAAATGTCTTGAACATTAAGCAACCTAATAATAACGGAATAATGCTAAGGAAAATGGAATTTTGCCAGAATTTGGAATTAGCAACAGTTGTAAGATGCAAAAACTTGACTTGAGATATAAAATGTCTTCTTCTGAAGTCATTCACTTAATAGAAAAGAAGAAATAGGTTATTATAACTGAAAGATTGTCTCAAAAAAGGGTTGTCTTAACCCGCCAAGGGTATTCTGAAAAGCCTCCTCTGATATGGATTGTCCTAAAAGAAGAGAAGGTTATTTAGTATTTGCAGATAACATGTCATAGAAGTCAAAATCTTTTTACCTGAATATTCTAAGAATGCTCCCAACATCTACTAACAGCTAGAAAATTCTTTAAAGTAGACTTCTAGCCAGAAAGGATTACTAGATGCCCTGAAGTAATTTATACAAAAACAAGTTATCTTCAGTCAGCAAAGAGAAATCAAAGATTCAACCAGAGGATCAGCATCAGAGATTTCATCTTCCTATAACTGAGGAGTTACCTATCAACATTAACAAATCTCCTTCTCTAGTGATTCTAACAAACAAAATAGTGCCTGGGAGGATTCAAGTATTTCCCTGGAAAAAATATATGTCAAGAAAATTTATTGAGGGGCACCTGGGTGGCTCAGTCATTAAGCGTCTGCCTTCGGCTCAGGTCATGATCCCAGGATCCTGGGATCGAGCCCCGCATCGGGCTTCCTGCTTCACGGGAAGCCTGCTTCTCCCTCTCCCACTCCCCCTGCTTGTGTTCCTGCTCTCGCTATCTCTCTGTCAAATAAATAAATAAAATATTAAAAAAAAAAAGAAAATTTATTGAGTGCATGTTTTGAGAAGAATTCTGTAGTATGAACTTGAGAGTACAAGAAGATGCAAGGTCTCTGCAGATCATAAATCTATATTCAATCTTATCAAAGAAGACATGAAAATGACTGAATTGAACAGCACAACACATTTACAAGTGGAAATGAGAAGTAAACTGAACAGTTTCTATCAATATATAGAGATATAGATAGAAGGAGGGATGTATTCAGAACCAGATAGATGGATGTGATAAGAGAACACTTTCTGAAGAAGGCTGTGCATAAAGGTTTGAGAGTCATTAAAAAATATGGGCAAGCGAATTGGAGGCCAAAAATCCCAATAAAGATTAATGAAATATATACAGAACAGTAGCTGACTAATTATCTTGCCCAGAACAATTAGTATTAAGGGGGCTAGAAGAAACAAACTGGACAGGAACAGAGGTAGCAGAATGATGGAAGGTAAAGAGCCTCACAGGTGTACCTGATGAGCCTGGGTTTATCACAATTTATAATGTGGTACTTTTGTGTCCCAGCTGAAAGTGGCAAGATGAAAACAGAGGTAGAGAGTTATTCTAGCAGTTCTGTACCAGGATTAGGAGGGATGAAGAACACATCTTAGAAAGCTGCTATCAAACATAAGGAGATGACAGCATGAACCACGGTAAATACTATGGAATGGGAGGGGAAAAGGTAGACCAAAAGACTAGGTCAAAGACGGATTAGACTTAAGACCAAAGAAAGAAAGGAGAATCAATGAAGAGGAGACTAGAATGATGGTAGAGAAAGGAATAAGAAAGAAAGTAGGATTAGGATCTGATTTGAGAAGGTAAAAATTTAAAGAATTTAGTTTTTTTAGGACTATAAATTTCAGGAGCCTGAATATACTTTATTCCCTAGTTCTGAGTTTTTCCTGCATAAGACAGGAGAACAAGAAAATATAAAATAAATGGAAGAATAAAGACTAAATAAAAGCAGGGCCTTTACAAATTTGACCCCACAAATCTCAAAATTTTATGAAGCCATAAATACATGCTTAAAAATTAAGAATTCAAACTATATGAACTTTAAAGCATAAGGCAGTAAACCATTCATAAACAATCATTATAACAAGCAATTACAGTTACATTAAATACGCTCCTGGAAGTTGAAAGAAAAAGCTCTTCCTGTAGAAATGAGAAAAAGAGAAACCTATTTCTATAACCACATCATAAAACCACAAAATTACAACCAATTTAAATAAACAAAAGCGTACCTTTAATGTTCCATCAGCTGAACAACTAGCCAAAAGCTTATCATCTGGTGAAAATCTGCAGTGATTGACTGAATTTGTGTGGCCAAACATGGTATTGCGACATTCTTTTTGATTCAAATCCCAGAGCTATTTCAGAAAGATAAAAAGATAACTAAAAAACTAGTACTGAATAAGGAAAAGTTAGAAATCTCATAACATTCTTGCTTCACTCCCATTTAAGCTTTTTCAATTACAGAAAAATGTTCAATCATATTAATGAAAAGGTGTCAAACACAAAGGTGAACTTGTGATTACCAAATAATGGAGCAGCCCTTAGATCAACACCTAATCTATTAAGGGACAAAAAGCTTACCTAGGCTTTTAGTCTGAACACTAAGTAACTAAATAATTACTGCTTATTTTAACAAAGTAGTTTGGAATCATTATCATTTTATTCAGCTCTCCAATAAGTAATATGTAAAATAAAATGCTCCCAAATTTTTTTTAGATGCTAGGTTATCCAGTCATTTCTAAGATTTCCCAACGCAAATCTTGAGTCTACTTACTAAGCTAAAATCTATTAATGCTCTAAAAAGTGACTTGAAAAATACAAAGATAGCAAAGATAGATATAAATACATTTGACAGGAAATATAAGAGGCTTGAAGAGCAAGTTAACACCTCTAGGAAACAACCAACCAAATCCAGAATCCACAGGACAAATGACTCAGTTTCTCTAAGGAATCAAAAGAGGCAGAGGGCTTCGAAGGAGAACTTCTCCAGAATAAAAGACATTTAAGAGACATAACAACCAAATGTCACCTGAAATTTGTATTCTGATTCCAACAAATCTATGGTAGAAAGACATGGTTTTTTGGGGGGCGCCTAGGGGCTCAGTTGTTTAAGCATCTGCCTTTGGCTCATGTCGTGATCCCAGGGTCCTGGGATTGAGCCCCACCATCATGCTCTCTGATCAGTGGGGAGACTGCTTCTCCCTTGCACTCTGCCCTGCCCCCTGCTTGTGCTCTCTCGCACGCTCTCTCTCTCAAATAAATAAAATAAAAAAATCTTAAAAAAAAAAAAGATATGTTTTTTTTTTTTAAGAATGATGGGGAAGGGGAGCCTGGCTAGGTCAGTCAGAGGAGTGTGTGACTCTTGATCTTGGGGTCGCAAGTTCAAGCCCCATGTTGGGTATAGAGATTACTAAAAATAAATAAACTTTAAAAAAAAAAGGGGGCGCCTGGGTGGCTCAGTTGGTTAAGCGACTGCCTTCTGCTCAGGTCATGATCCCAGAGTCCTGGGATGGAGCCCCGCATCGGGCTCTCTGCTCGGCCAGAAGCCTGCTTCTCCCCCTCCCACTCCCCCTGCTTGTGTTCCCTCTTACGCTGTCTGTCTGTCTGTCTCTCTCTCTCTCTCTCTGTCAGTTAAATAAATAAAATCTTAAAAAAAATAAAAAATAAAAAATAAATAAAAATAAAAAAAAAAAGAACAATGGGGAAAAGTGAACATGGACCAGACAGATCACAAAACTATTATTTATTATGTTAGGTGTGATAATGGCATGGTACTTAGGTTTAAGACCTCAAATATGCACGCTGAAGTATTTTGGGTACAATGACATATCTGCGATTTGTCCCAACATGCTCCAGGCAAAAAAAAAAAAAAAGGGAGGGGGAGAATAAAATAAGATTGGCAAAATATTAATAATAGTGAGAGCTAGACAATGGATACCACAAGGGTTTATTATTGTACTCTCTCCTTTTGGGTATGTTTGAAAAGTGAATAAAATACAAACAAAAAGGGCTATAGTCCTCTCTGCGGATTTATGCTAACTATATTAAACACGGAAGGAGAAATCATCCATCCCCAAGATTAATATTGACAAAAATCCTTTGAAAATGACCAGTGAGGTAAGTCCTGTTCTTCATGCCCACCTCCATCCTCGACTTCTTTACCCTAGTCCTAGGTAAATCCAGTTTTTCAGATAAGGCAAGGCACATGGGGGCAACTTCAGATTTTCATATTTTCATTGCCTTCTCTCAGTTCAAGAGTCACAAGAAGTGAATTCTAATTGTCCACATGGTAATACAGGTGTGATATTTAGATTTTAAAGTAAAACTTGTCCTTAATTAAAACTATTGACTAAACAATAGAACCCATAGATCTCTCTTTGGTCTTACATCCTAGAGCTTTCTGTCTATAATTAAAACGAGGAAACAAACTTCTTCACTCTATAAAATTTTAAAAAGAAACATCAAAAATTAATCATAAAATAATACAGAAGTCTTAGTTTTTCAGAGGTGGATTTATTCCATAAGGTAAAGCATATCTGAGTAAAAATGAGCTATGATTATAAGACTACATTAGTCTGTTATTTTAATCCAATCCAGGGTTTTCAAATTGTGCTATGCAGGCCCCTAAGGATTCCAGAAACATGTCTGAAAGGGACTACTGGGGGAAATAAGAGAGGGAATAAGAGTAGAAAAGCAAGCTCAGGAGCGCCTGGGTAGCTTAGTTAAGTGTCTGACATCCGCTAAGGTCATGATCTCAGGGTCCTGGGACAGAACCCCACACTGGGCTCCTCGCTCAGCAGCTGAGCTTCTCCCTCTTCCTCTGTCCCCCCTCCCACCCCCGTTCAAGCACGCGCACCCACACACACTCTCTCTTTCAAATAAAAATAACGTCTTTAAAAAAAAAAAAAAAGCAAGACCACACCCCACTTCAACCAGAGCAATGGGCTTTCTCTCTTACACACTGAGCTTCTATGTAAGTTTTCTTTTGGAGGAAAAAAAAAAAAAGATAAAGTTTCAGCTTCCTAAACTGAAGGGGAGAGGGGAGACAATTTTCAATATTTTCTGAAGTTTTTTAAAATACTGTATTTAAAAAAAACAACAACACTGTATTTAAATGTCAAACACAGAGTCTATGAGGTTTTCCAAACTGAAATGGTTCGCCCAACCCACCCAAAAATATAATGTCCCTTTGCAAAGATGGTGTGACATTAAAAAAGACAGGGCAGAAACCAAACCAAAAAACAATCCAAAGGAAGTCAGTGAATCTTTCTGGACCCCCAGAACATTTAATCTAGCTATCTTCAATATGCCATTTAAGAGGGAAAAAAGATAAAATCTTTTATAATTTGTAACTATAAAGCATTATCAAACATACGTAAAATGCATATCTGCTTTTAGTTTTAGTTTTTTTTTTCCTATCAGCACTTTTTTTCCTTCCTCCTTCTAATAACAAAACCTCTCTTCTGAATCAAGCCCCACTTATAAAACAAATAGAGCTGACCTCACTTCATTTGTCCCATCTCTACATGGCTGAACTTGTAATCTTTGACCAATTCAAGGATTCCATATCCTATTGGACTACTAGGGTTATTTAACAATGAGCATATAAGCCAAACCAGGTCAAACAGTCTTCTTTAAAATTAAATCTATGGGACCTGGGTAAGAGTAAGTTTCTCTTCCTCTGTGACTATAAGCTGTAAAACCCACATAAGCCTGTAACTGAGAACAGCCATATTTCCTGCCACACAGAAAGAACACGCCTGAACCAACAAAGAGAGAAACAGAATCTAAAGATGAAGAGGGGATTAGACCCCAAGAATGTAATTTAAGCATCTGGAATCAGTTATGCCTAAAGCCATTCTCCCTTTAGACTTTTCAGTTACATGAACCAGTCTTTTTTTTTTTTTTTTTTTTTGGCTTAGCTAGTATGGAAGTTCCTATCACTGCAACCAAAAGAGCCCTGAATAATACAAGAGAAAATCGAAAAAGATGTTCTGATGCACCTATCAAATTTGTGCACGTAATTTTCATCATCCACACTTACTTTGAGGAAGCAGTCACTTGACGCAGTGGCTAAGAGAAGGTAATGACTGTTGTTGGTAAAGTGGCAGCAGTTGACTTGCTCTGAGTGCTCATCATAGATATGTACTAGTTCCCCCGTCAGAGAATTCCAAATCTAAAGAGAATAGAGAAAAGAAAATTTACAACTACCCCTTACTTTCAAAGGGAGAACAGAAGAGCAAACAAATGTCAGCTGTTTTGTGGCAGATTTTCCCAGTCAGACATAATACACCCCCTTCTCTAAAATATGTATTTTTCCAGGATGTCTTTTAAAAAATTACAAATCTACACGTGTGCCTTTCTATAGCACAATTAGAATCCCATGAAAACATTACATTCTTCAAGGGCAAGACTGCACATGTTCACATGAATGACAGTAGGCAGAGAAGTGCTATAAAAGGAATGGAATAATGGACTTGAGATCAGAAGGATTAAGTCCAAGACCTGCCTCTACTATTTATAATTTGTGTGTCCATCATCAAGTCTTTAATTTATCTGCATCATAGTTCCCTCCTCTGTAAAATGAGGATACTTATACCCACCCTTGTGTACACAATTCAAATGAGATAAAGGACATGCTAAGTGTGCTGCTGGCTTCAAGGTATCAATAAAAAGTAAAGGCAGATGGATCACTGAAAAAAATTTAAGGCTTTAGATTCTGAGAGAAACCTAGCTTTGAACCCTGGCTCCATTAGTTATCCGTTAATGTGAGCTTGGGCAAATGACTTCATCTCTGAACCTATTTCCTCATCTGCAAAATGGGATCAATACTTACTCTCCAAGTTGTAGTGAGAAATTGATAATGTAATATAACAAAGTGTGTAGTATAAAGCCTCACACAGTGTTAAATTCCCAAGCACAAGTAATCATCATTCTAGTTACTATGTAGAACAACAGAGCAGTGTGTTCTAACAATAAACAAAAGAAATAAATTACCTAGTCTTCACTGGGCTCTGAACTTTTTAGAGGTATTAATGTCCCTCTCATAGCATTTTCTTTCTTGCTTTTTTTTCTTTAATTTTTAAGTAAGCTCTATTCCCATTATGGGGCTCGAACTCATGACCCCAAGATGAAGCATCATATGCTCTACCATCTGAGCCAGCCCGGTGCCCCGCAGTTTTTATCTTATCAAAGCACTCACCAGAGGCCCAAAGAGTTTATTTTTAGGTTCTTTAATAGACATTTGCGCCTCTTGTTCTTTATTTTGAGTACTTAGAAAACAGAAACTCAGTGTTATCTCCTTTTATTCCACATAGCTCTTGACTTTGAAACTGTGCAAGAATGGCCAACTCCAAGTCTGACTCAGTAGTGGCTTTGGAGTTAATTAACTGGTTGGTTGTAAAGCCACCTAGACAGTCCAATCTATCAAGAAGGAGACTTTTCCAAGGTCTTAATCTGTCTGGACGCTCCAAAGTCTTCTTCAAGTGAGTACAGACCCCAGGAAAACTTCCAAGTCAATTTTCTTGCTCCCAGGTCCACTAAGACCCACGCCATCTAGCCAGTTTCAACAGTCCGTCCGTCCATCCTTCCTTCCTCCCTCCCTCTTTCCTTTCTCCCTTTCTTCCCCTCTCCCTCTTTCTTCCCCTCTCCCTCCCCTATCTACCTACCTATCTACCTATCTATTTATTTGCAGGACTCCCACCAAGTCAGGATCCATCTCTTTTTAAAAAGCCTGAAGCGAGAGGTGGTTCAGTCGGTTGGGCATCCAACTCTTTGACTTCAGCTCAAGTTATGATCCCAGGGTCGAGACAGAGGCCCGTGTCAGGCTCCACACCCAGTGTGGAGCCTGCTTGGGATTCTCGCTCTCCCCTTCCTTTCTCCCCGCCACCCTGCTCTCAACATGCGCACACTCTCTTAAAAAAAAACAAAGCCTGAAGTGAGGTGTTTGGGGTGCCTGAGTGGCTCAGTTGGTTAAGCATCTGACTCTTGATTTCAGCTCAGGATCATGAGATGAACCCGGCGGCATCAGGCTCCACACTGTGTGAAGCCTGCTTAAGATTCTCTCTCTCCCTTTGCCCCTCCCCCGCCCAACCCTCCCCACTCTGCACTCCCTCTCTAAAAGAAAAAAATCTGGGTTGCACACTTCACAAATTATGTATTTTACAACAGGAATCCAATCTCAGTAATTTTGTGCAGCAACACTTCCAATCACAATGCCCTCAAAGATTCCAACTGATATTTTATCACACAGACCTATCAATAATAAACAGTAGGCAAATTCATTAATTTGTAATTGTTTCTCCCAGCTGTCTGGTAAATATCTCAGGCTGAGAAACCTAGGCATTTTTGCTGGTGCTTAAAAATAGACAGTGTTGGGCGCCTGGGTGGCTCAGTTGTTAAGCAACTGCCTTCGGCTCAGGTCATGGTCCCAGGGTCCTGGGATCGAGTCCCACATTGGGCTCTCGGCTATGCGGGAAGCCTGCTTCTCCCTCTCCCACTCCCCCTTGCTTGTGTTCCCTCTCTGTGTCTCTCTCTGTCAAATAAATAAATAAAATCTTCAAAAAAAAAAAATAGAGTGTTAGTTTGCAGTGGATAAAAACTGGTTTGCCTCAAGTCTGTAGATCAACAGGCAAGAGTCCTTTACCCCTACTTACCGTAGTCCCTCTACTATGGAAAAAGAAAATGAATTCTATGGTAATTACAACTCAAGAGAAAAATATTTCCCTACCTTCACTTTTTTATCCACTGAGCAGGTTGCTATTAATCTGTCATCTGTAGAGAATGCACAACAAAGCACTTCATCCTCATGAGCCTTGATTTCCAGCAGTTTCTCTCCTGTTTCAGCTTTGAACACCTGCACAAGCAACAATAAAATCTTTTTACCATAAACCAATGGCCCCCATTCAATAAAAATCTTTCTTCAAAAGACCTTAATCCATATTATTTTGCAATAGTAATGAACCTTGGCAAAACCACTCCAAAAAGCAGAATATCTGTCGAGTTTATACGTCTTAACATAGAGAACTATCCCTTATTAAATGACTGTAATATCAATAAAAAGAGCTGGCAGAGTATAGCTTCAGTTCTTGAGATTAGTTTGGCAAATTCTTTTTCTTTTTTTTTTCTTTTGGCAAATTCTTAAACCGAAAACATTTCATTCAGTATGTTTTCTTTCTGGGGCTCAAAAGCCAAAATTAATAAAATTAGTAATAAAGCACACATATAAAAATATGGTTTACAGTCATAATTTTGCAAAGACTAAACCTAATCTAAATATCAGTTTTAACTAAATTGATCCTATTTCCTTCAAAATCAAAATGCAGAGCACAAATGTAAAGAAAAGCACTCATTCATGTATTCCAAAAACAAATGAGAACTTAAATTCCTTCAAGCACCTTAGGAAATAATCTAGTCTGATTCCTGTTTATAGTCAGAAATCTGTGTCTGAACCTGTGATAAAATAGGTATTTTACCTAATCACTGTTTTTTAATTAGAGTCCTGTGCACTGCGATATGGAGTCCTTATGTCTTTTAACAATTTGCATTTCCTCATTACTCTTGGAGGGCTCATGGATGACAGTAACGGATTTGCTAGGGTAAAAGGTACTTTTATGTCACTTGGCAACTTTAAAATTATGAAAACACACAACCATATCTTCTAAATTTCCAGAGAAAGCTTTTCTAAAATGTTCAAGAGATTTGGATTTCTCTAATTCTAATGTGCAATTTTCTTCAATTCTAGGATTTAAATATATTCTAATATGTACAGTATTTGGTACATGCCTCTTTCAATTTTTCTCAAGAGATATGTTTTACCTGTAGGGTTTTATCAACTCCACAAGAAGCTATTCTTTGACCATCCTCAGAAAAGCAAGCATGGTAAACAGCATCTGTATGGGGGCGGACAACTAAGCGGGAAAGATTCTTGATGTTTTTTTTGTTTCTACATACAAGGAGAAAATGAACAGAAACCCAGTAAGTAAAAGTAACTTTTTTTCAGTAATAAACTGTTAACACTGTTGTGTTGCCAAAAATACAAAATTCTTAAAATTAAGTTACCAGCATGTAAATGACAGCATAGATCTCCTGAAGGAAAAAAGTATTACGAAAGTGGCTTTTTAAGAGAAATGCTACCCTATATAAAGCAACCTGTCAGGTGCTGCAAATGTCAGAGTTGGGAGAAATCTAACTAATCAAACACATGTTGCTTTCTATTTTCCTCTGATATATTAATGATAACATATGCAGAGAAAACATTATGTAAGGATACCCTCAAAAAAAGTCTCCATTGTTTTTAAAGGGAAAGAAGCCAGGGCACCTGGGTGGCTCAATCAGTTAAGCAACCTGACCCTTGATTTCAGCTCAGGTCATGATCTCAGGGTTGTGAGACTAAACCCAGCATAGGGCTCCACACTGGCCATGGAGTCTGCTTGAGATTCTCTCTCTCCTTCTGCCCCTCCTCTCTCTCTCTCAAAAAATTAAAAATTTTAAAAAATAAATAAAAGGAAAGAAGCCATAGCAAAATGAAGCTCATTTCCTAACTAAAGTATGACACTACACCCACCATTAACAATGATGTACTTTATTTTTTTTTAAGATATTATTTATTTGAGGAGCGCCTGGGTGGCTCAGTCGTTACGCATCTGCCTTCAGCTCAGGTCGTGATCCCAGGGTCCTGGGATCAAGCCCTGCACTGGGTTCCCTGCTTGGCGGGAGGCCTGCTTCTCCCTCTCCCACTCCCCCTGCTTGTGTTCCCTCTCTCGCTGTGTCTCTCTCTGTCAAATAAAATAAATAAAATCTTAAAAAAAAAAAAAAACAAGAGAAGTACGTCTTCTGCATTAAAAAAAAAAGATATTATTTGAGAGAAAGAGAGAGAAGGAGAGAGCCAGCGAGCACACAAGCAGGGAGGGGGCAGATGGAGAGGGAGAAGTAGGCTCCCCACTGAGCAGGGAGCCCGAGGCAACTCGAGGCTCAATCCCAGGACCCTGGGATCATGACCCGAGCTGTAGGCAGACACTTAACCAACTGAACCACCTAGGTGCCCCACGATGATGTACTTTAAATTTGCTCTTCTCTAACCACAATTATTCATAGAGGAGAAAAAGATAAAGCAATATCATTTTCTATGTATCTTAATCTACTGAATACTAACTATTCCACTAGTGCAGTTAATATGTTATTTCTAATGGGTTAAAGGGGTAAAGTATTAGAACGGTGTCAGAATTTCATATACATACACCCCAGTCACTCTGAGTACAAATAAATATGTTAAATGGCATTGTGCTTATTTTAGGAGTCAGATAAAGAACAAACCTACTTCTACTACTTATTAGGTGTGTAAACTTAGGCAAATAATTGAACTTAATAAGCTTCCATTTCCTCATATGTACAACAGGAGTAATGATACCTGCTCTAAACAGTGCCTGGCACATAAGGATGCCACTGTTATTATTCTTTAAAAAAATTAACCACACATCTACTCCTGAAACCAATATTACACTATATGTTAACTACTAGAATTTTTTTTTAAAGATTTTATTTATTTATTTGACAGAGAGAGACACAGCGAGAGAGGGAACACAGCAGGGGGAGGGGGAGAGGGAGAAGCAGGCCTCCCACTGAGCAGGGAGCCCCATGCAGGGCTCGATCCCAGGACCTTGGGATCACGAGCCGAAGACAGACACCTAATGACTGAGCCACCCAGGTGCCCCTAACTAACTAGAATTTAAACAAAAACTTTAAAAAAATTAACCACACACAAGATGGACCAAATGAAAAAAGGGAACACAAAAGGTAAATCAGACTTAGATCCTGCCTAGAAAGTACTATAATTTACTAGAAGCAATGAAACAAACAACTATATGAACTAAGGTGATGAGAACCTAGAAGAAAACCAGGTAAATTACTAGCAAAGATTAGAAGATTAGACTAAAAAAATATTCTCTCTTTCCCCTTGTTCTAACTACTCAATTCCCCGAAGGTCAGAAAGTGTTGCAAAGATTGGCATATAACAGACGGCCAAAAAGTATTAAAGAAATAACAAATGAATGTATGAACAAATAATTTCTTTGAAAGCTAAAATTCAGTTAAATTTAAGCTTATACCAATCTAAAACTGTCCATAAAAAAAAAAATCTTTCTAGTACTAAAGTAAAGCATTCTTTGAATATGACCTGGTCAAACCCAGTTAAAAGATTCAGCTCACAGAATGACTAAGCATTCTGTGACAGAACATCACAGGTTGAAACGCAGTTGATGGAATGGGAAGAAAAAAAAAAACAGCAAGAAAAAGTGAAAAATCAAACTCAACAAGTCATAAGAGAACAAGAACTAAACCTATACCCATGTGATTATCAGACCATGTATTAATTCTATTTCAACCACTAACCAAAACATCAATTCAGTTGGATCTTCCAAAAATTTCTTCTGCATACCAACTATATGGACCAGGAAAAATGCTAAATGCTATTCTTAATATTTACTGAGGACCTTCTATGAACTAGGTAGTGTTCTAGGCACTCTATGTGTGTGTGTATATGTTTGTATACACACATACTCATTTAATCTTCTCAATAATGCTATGAAAGAGGACTATTAGGTGAGAGAAGTTGAGTAACTTTCCCTGGTTATAAACAACCAATAAAGCAGAGCTGGGTTTCAAGTCCAGGCAGTCTGGAGCCAAAATCTGTTCATTTTAACCTCCAAACTATTCTAAACTACAGACTGTATAGACTAGTAACAGAAAAATAGGCCATCACCATAAAGTGAAACAAATGTTATGATATAAGTGAGCAAGTATTCTAGAATACAGACAGGTTTACCTTAGCTTCAGTGAATTAGGGAAATCACCTAGGGCAACCTATTTGGAAAGAGGGCCCGGGACTAATAAATATTGCAGATATCAACCTAGAGTTCAATTCAGATATAAATTATACATGTGAAAAGACAACCATTCATATTCATTATTTCTAGCTACAAGAGAAGCATGGCATATAGAAGGCACACGGAACATAAAGATAAACAGACCCAGGAATTAAATTCCATTCAGCAAGCCACACAAGCTTAGTCAAGTCTCAACAACTCTGTGCCTCAATTTTTTCATTTGTAAAATAGAGCAAATAATATTTACCTTCTAAGGTTTGAAGGTAAAATGAGTAATGTGTGCATATTGTGTATAACAGGCATTAAAAAGATGAGTTAACCCTCTCCTTTTTTTAACTGATAAGATTAAGGCAAGAGCAAAACTGAATAGCCTCTTTTAGGAGTTAGAACAATCAAACTTCAGTGGAAGTTTAATGAGGGCTATGTGAAAGGCGAAGGGCTAATCACTTTATATCCAATATCTCATTTCAATCTTCATAAAAATAATATATCTCAAAGAATTGTTATCTCTATTTTATATATGAAAAAAAGAGCAACCTGTAATTTGTTCAAAATCACAAAACTATCAGGTTTCAGAACTGAGACTCAAATCGATGTTTGTGGCTTCAAAGCCCATGTTCTTTGCTAGTAAACTATGTTACAATAAGTACACCATTTGGTATTATTTAGTATGTCTGGTCAAAATGCCTACAGGCAAGCATCTATTTCTATGGATTCTTTGAAGATACATATTTCTCCTATGCTCACTTCTCCAGAACTTTTCAATAAGTAAGAATGCTTATTAAAAGTTCCAGCCCTTTACAAAGTAGTTAAATCTTCTTGGAGTAAACTTATTCACTACCTGAAAAATAATGACACAGTTAGCACTCCACTCCCTTTGGTTTCTTTCCTAATCTACTTACATCCACTCCAGGTAAAGAACTCCATGATCGACCTCCTGCTTGGCCTGCAGCTTAGCTTGCTGATAAACTTCTGAGGTTTCTGGTTCACAGAGACCCAGCTGTACAATATTAGGAAATGGATGTCGTCCAAGAAGATGTCCATTTAAAGATAAAAATTCCTGGAAATTTTCACAGACTGCACAATCCTATGAACAAACTGAAATCTCTTAGAAATATAACTAGACTTAAGATCTGACATTTTTCTGTTTCTGTGATCTTGTCACTTTAAAGGCTTAAATGAGGTATTCTCTACATGAGCTAAAATTAAACAGCCAACCATTAGGTAACAAATATATGGTGACCCTCTCCAGATTTTTAAACATAGTGTAAAAATCTCATTATCCAAGTATTACTTTCTTAACACATTCTTGTGTAAAAAACAAAAAACAAAACAAAAAAACCCAGTGAACACTTTACTTCCTCAACATTCAAACCTCAATCCCATCTACATTCCCAGTAGGCTAGGAAGCAAAATAATTAGAATAATCAAGGGTCAAAAGGAGGAAATTATCTCTCTTTGTCCCTTTTATTTTGCTCATCCCCACTATTAAACCTAGAATTAAATGACAATGAGATGCCCTTTAAGAACTTATTTTTCATACTAATTATACCTTTTCATCCAATATATGCCTGTATTCCACAAATTCATGAATCAGATGAGCAGGGCCTATGAGTTCAGTTTTTGCTTTAATCCAATCCAGAGAAAACATTAAAGCACAAAGTTCCTTTTAAAAAAAAAAAAAAAAAGGTAAGATGAGGATACTGTTAAAGACATCAAAGAATTTTAACTCTACCATCCTTATGCTTTTTTTTTTTAATAAAGATTTATTTGAAAGAGAGTGATCGAGAGAGAGATTGAGAGAGAAAGCACAAGCTGGGGAGGGGGGCAGAGGGAGAAGCAGACTCCCGCGGAGCAGAGAGCCTGACAGGGGGCTCGAGCCCAGCACCCTGGGATCAGGACCTGAGCCGAAGGCAGACGCTGAACGACTGGGCCACCCAGGCGCCCTGCCACCCTTATCCTAACACTGCTGAAAGAAACGTAGCAGGTAACTTAGAATTTAAGGACAGAAAGGAAGCTATGTTAAAAGGAACCAAAGAAAGATAAAATGGACCACACACCTTAAATCAAAATAAATTTTAGCTGGATTAAACACTTAAATATAAAATAGAAAACCTCAAAAAATTCTATGGGATACAGGCAAATATTTTTGTAACCCTAGGATGAAGGAAATGTTTGTAAACATGACACCAAAAGTACAAAAAAAAAAAAAAGAGAAATGTAAACTTTACCTAAAAACTCAAAAACTTTCAATATCGTTGAAAATATAAATAAAATTTGACAAAAAATAAAAATATTTATTTACAACACATATGATAGATGAGGGCTTAATATTCTTTTTCTTTTTAAAGAAAATTCTAATAAGGGGCGCCTGGGTGGCTCAGTCAGTTGAGTGGCTGCCTTCGGCTCAGGTCATGATCTCAGGGTCCTGGGATTTAGCCCCACATTGGGCTCCCTGCTTCTCCCTCTACCTCTGCTGCTCCCCCTGCTTGTATTCTCTCTGTCAAATAAGTAAATAAAATCTTTAAAAAAAAAAAAAAAGTACTGCAGAGGAAGCCATGTTTTCAAAAAAAAAAAAAAAGAAAGAAAATCCTAATAAAATAAGAGAAACACCTTAACAAAAAATAGGTAAAAGCAATGTAGGAAACTCAATGCACAGAATAAAAGGTACAAATGGCCAAAAATCTCAGCAGTAATCTAAATGAAACAACAAAGATTCAGCATGTTTTAATATCAGATTTCTAGGGACGCCTGGCTGGTTCAGTCGGTTAAGCGTCTGCCTTCAACTCAGGTCATGATCCCAGAGTCCCAGGATCAAGTCCTGCATCGGGCTCCCTGCTCAGCAGGAAACCTGCTTCTCCCTCTTCCTGCCACTCCCCCTGCTTGTGCACACTCTAGCTAGCTCTGACAAAGTAAATAAAATCTTAAAAAAAAATCAGATTTCTAAAGACTAAAAGTAGTAATAAGAATATTAGCTGGAATCAGAGGAAATGAACACTCTCACATACTGTTGATAGTGATGTAATTCAGAGCACCTTTCTGGAGGACAGTTTGGTAATTTGTATTAAAATTCTAACTGTACATACCATTTGACCCAGAAATTACACTTATAAAAATGTGTCCTAAGAAAATAATCAGACAAGTGTGCTTAAGCAATCTAATTGTCCATAAGCCTCAATATACAATAAAATAGTATGCAGCTTCAAAATTTTTCACTCTATATAAATCGACATAAAAAGAGGACCATGAATTAGAGTTAACTGGGGGAGAAAAAGGGATATAAGACTATTTCTATTCTGATCCTATTTTGGGTTTAAAGAACAAGTATGTGGGGGTGCCTGGGTGGCTCAGTCAATTAAGTCTCTGACTCTTGATTTCAGCTGAGGTCATGATTTCGGGGTTGTGGGACCGAGCCCTATATCGGGCTCTGCACTAGGCGTGGAGCCTGCTTGGGATTCTCTCTCTCTCCCTCTGAGCCTCCCCCTGCTCACACACTCACTCTCTCTCCCTAAAAAGATTAAACTTAAAAAAAAAAAAAAGGATAAGTATGTGTATCTGAGCAGCAAAACAACCTGGAAAACGATACACAAAAGCATTACCAATAATGGTCATTTTCACTTTCTTTTTAGTTTTTTGCCTACATTTTTCCAATGAAAAACCTTTAAAAATTAGAAATTATCTTTAAAAATCAGAAAAAAAGGCTAAAAAGGTAAGAATAAACTGAATCCTATCACACTACCATACATACCAAGTTTTAAAAAGATGCACTGACCCAATAATCCCACTTCAAAAATTTTTCAAAGGAAATAATGTAGGTGCAAAGACATTGTTCATTACAGCATCATAAAGGCAAAAAACTGAAAACCTAAATGTGCAACAATTACAGTTTAAGTAAATTTGGCACAGGTCTTTATTGGAATACCTTCATTCCAAAGTGTATATTATTAAATGTAAACTATATTTTGCTAGGTGAAAAAGACAGGATACAATACATCATTAGCATAGATAAATTACTCAAAGTACATATGGTTTTCCAAAATGTTAACATTTTGAATAGTTGGTACTCATGATTTCAAGTATCATCTATGTGGTGATGATTCCCAAATTTTATTTTTAGTCCATAATGTTCCCCCAGAAAGCCAGATTCATATATCCAACTATATACCCTTTATTTCCAGTCAGACGTCTTAATACGTATGAGACAGTATATTCAAAATGATTTCCTAACCTTCCCTTTACCCCTGAAGAATACCTGGTCTGCCCATAGACTTCCCAATCTCAGCTCAGGGCAACTCCATTATTTGTTGTGCAAGCTTGGAGTCATCTTATAATGCATACCAAATCCATCACAAATCATGATGATTCTATATCATCACTTTCTCCTTCCATGCTGAGCACTTACTATTCCCAACATAGTATAAATTTACTTGTCTCCCCACAGAATGTAAATTAAATGAGAGCAGGGACTTTGTGCCTATGGTAGATCCTCACAATGAAGAATAACAAACCAGTACCTAACAGGCACTCAATAAATATTTGCTGAATGAATGAATATAATTTCCCATTCTCCATTTCCTCTCAAAGCCTAAAAACACAAATCCATACTGCCCAAAAAGGAAGGCTACTGGTAAGAAGAGAGTGAATTTTTAGGTGGTTCGTTTACTACAGTTACTAAGGTACCTTTCTAAATTACTGTAGGTAGAAAGTGTAACAAAAACAAAAACACTTACATAGGCTATAATCCTATTTTTACTAATAAAAGAAAATTCTAAACATAGGAGGAAATAAAAGTGAGATAAAAATAATTTTTAGGGCACCTGGGTGGCTCAGTCAGTTAAGCGTCTGCCTTCACCTCAGGTCATGATCCCAGGATCCTGAGATCGAGTCCCACATCAGGCTCCCTGCTCTGAGGGGAGTCTGCTCCCTCTGCCCCACCCCCACTCGTTTTCTCTAAGAAATAAATAGATCTTAAAAAATAATAATAATTTTTAAATGGGTTGCCTTACTTTGTGCATATTGGCACTAGCCATGTGGTACGCCAGAAAATTGTACCAATACATGCAGTCCTCCTGATCTGGTGAAAGAGTATGTGGCTGGTAATGTTTCTGGAACTGAGTGATTATCTTCTTATGTAAATCCTGAAACCCAAATGAAACATTTTAGAAGACGGAAACAATTTCATAACCTAAGCATCACAATAACTACAGCTTACAAAGCTATTTAAAAATGTACAGAGAATCTACCCACAAAATACTTATTAATTACAAAAGGAAAAAATTAGTAGCCTTACAGTGGAGAAACTAGCAGGTACTACTTTAACCAAGTGATCAACTTAACATCACTGACAACAAGACATATCAACACCCTGATATGATGCACTGAGAAGGACACAACATGACTTCTGTAGTATTCTTGCCAAAAATATATAACCTTAATCTAGTCATGAGAAACCATCAGACAAACCCAAACTAAAGGACGTTATACAAAATAACTGGCTAGCACTCTTCAAAAGTGACCATAAAAGATAAAAGAAAGCAAAGAATTTTCACAGATTTGAGGAAACAAAGGAAACATGACAATTATATGCAATATGGGATCTTGATCTGAACCACAAAAAAGGCATTGGGGGAAAGCTAGCAAAGTATAAATAAAATCTATGGATTAGTTAACAGTATGCTATCATTGTTAATTTTTCGGATTTGGTAACTGTATTATAGTTATAGAAGATGTTAACATTGGGGGAAGCTAGATGAATGTACATGCATAAAACTATGCTGTTTTGCAACTTTTCTATAAGCCTAAAATTATTTCAAAATTAAAAAATTTTAAAAATATACAGAGATGAAGTACCTGAAGTTGGCCGCGATTCTTCTCTATAAGGAAATCTACTTGAAGATCATGTAAATAATAACAAAATGATTTTCCATTCCGATCACAGAATAAGAGAGACTTATTAACAAACTCCTGCAGTATGTCTTCAACTTCTTCAGTTTCCATGTCCCAGAGAAGACATAACACCTAGAAATCATTTTAAGCATTTAATATACCACAAAACTACAATTACCAGGATTGTAGATAAGGTGTTAACACACACATCGTATCTTAAAGCCCTGATAACAGTTTCTCCTCCATTTGATATGAAAAAGCTCAACTATTCATCAAGATAGAAAAGAGAAGTCGTCAGATGCTTCTCCAGCCCAAGTCCATGATGGAAACTAAGAGCGGTGGGATTTTTACAGCCCCCCACATACACCTCAGTGACATGGGTCTTAACCTTCCTCTCTAACAACATCCTTGGTACTGTATCAAAAGTTACATGCCATAAATATCCAAGGACAAGGATTGTTGGTCCTTCTATTACCTTTGTAGGCACCTTAACATCCTTCTGAAGGATAGAAAGATCTGTGTAATAATCTTTGATGTCCTCTCTGAGCATTTCAACACTTATAGACATGGCTTCATCCAGAGCCTCATAATCATAAGATGAAGATTTCCTTATTCTCTTAAATTGCTTATTCTGAAGTTGCCTGAGGTAGTAATCCCAACGGGTGGGAAAATCACGTAAAAGTGCGCCAATTAAAGACACTACAAGAGGAGAACCTAAAAACAGAACAAAAGTCACTGTATTAATACTGTCTCATTTCAAAATTACCACTAAGAGTCACTTTATTCTTAAAAAAAAAAATAATTTCTGCTGCATGTTATCTAAAGTCTTAAAGTATCTATCACTCTTGGATTCTCTTTAGATATTTATTCTAAGGAAGCCATTAGAAATAAGAAATACTTCCTCTAAGGATATTCATCACAGCATTATTTAAAATTGTGAAAAATCTTTAATAACAGAAATGATTGAATAAATTGAAGCTACCACAATATTATGCCATTGGTAATTTTTTTCAAAAGATACTTAATGACATGAGCAAATGTTCAAGATTTGCTATATGAAAAGGCAAGATTCAAATTGTGTATACCACTGTAATCTCAGTATTTTTTTCAAAGTTTTATATGTCTTAAAAGACTGAAAGAAATACTCTTATGGTGCTAGTAATTACCAAATTATGGGTAATTTCCTTTTTTTATCGTTTCACACATTTTTTAAATGTTTCAAAAATGGACATGCATCACCTTTATAATGAATACAAATGAAGTATTCTTTTCTAACATATTTCTTAAGTCAGTTAACTCATTTGGAGTGCCTGGGTGGCTCAGTTGGTTAAGCATCCAACTCTTGATTTCTGCTGAGGTCATGATCTCAGAGTCCTGAGATCAAGCCCTGGGTGTGGCTCCCCACTGAGTGGGGAATTGGCTTCCCCCCTCCCTCTCTCTTTGCCCCTACCCCCTTGTGCACATGTGCGCGCATTCTCTCTCTCAAATAATCTTTTTTAAAAAAATGTCAATTAACTCAGGGCACCTGGGTGGCTCAGTTGTTAAATCTCTGCCTTCGGGTCAGGTCACGATCCCAGGGTCCTGGGATTGAGCCCCACATCGGGCTCCCTACTCAGGCGGGAAGCCTGCTTCTCCCTCTGCCACTCCCCCTGCTTGTGTTCCTGCTTTCACTATCTCTCTCTCTGTCAAATAAATAAAAAGCTTTAAAAAAAAAAAGTCAACTCAAAACCAAGTATCTATTTGATGGCAAAAAGAAACAACAAGGTCTACTGAAGTACTAACAATAGTGGAAGAAGTAATATTAAGAGGTGATAGATGTGACTATATAAAATTTTAAATTTCTGTATGTCAAATAAATAATACAAATGAAATTAAAAAGCAGACAAAAAACTAGAGGAAAGTATTTGCAAAAATATGGCAAAGAGCTAATAGCTTCAATAGTTAGAATGCCTAAAAATCAATTAAAAATACTTCTATCACAAAGAAAAATTGAGTCAAGGATAATTTCTTAAAATGCAAATATTCAATAAGCCAGTAAAAAGTTTAACTTCACTAATAAAAAATGCAAATTAAGAGGATAACACCAGGGGTGCCTGAGTGGCTCAGTTGGTTAAGTGACTGCCTTCAGCTCAGGTCATGATCTCAGGGTCCTGGGATGGAGCCCTGCATTGGGCTCCTTGTTCGGTGGGAAGCCTGCTTCTCCCTTTCCCACTCCCCCTGCTTGTGTTCCCTCTCTCGCTGTCTCTCTGTCAAATAAATAAATAAAATCTTTAAAAAAAAAAAAAGGATAATACCAGTTTTTATCTATCAAATTAGAATACTATTTTTATAAAATTCCAACCAAAAAATATAAAACTCTGATTCTCACTATATTTTTTATCCTTTGGCAGAAGTCATGTCTTCATCTAACCCTTCCCCCTAACATATTATGGGTGTTCATTAAATATTATTCTAATGAATAAATGAATACCAAAATATTATTATCTACTTAGGGTGTCAGAGAAGAACCTAAAATACTAAATATTCTAGTAAAGTTTCTGGATGTTCATGTGCTAAATTATCATATTCAGTAGCTTAATTTATAAAAGGGCAAAATTAATATCTCTATAATTCCTTCATACACAAAATAACCACACCTTTACATTCTTTTATAATACTGTGAGCTTGCTCTGGCAAATCTGCTTTCTTCATATTAACAAAAAGGGATAAAATTTCAAGTCCTTTTTCTTTTCCTAAGCCACTCTCCACAGAGACTACGTATTTAGGACCTGCAACAAAATCACAAGATATAATTAGTAATTTGGTTTAAGTATATTTAAATCTAATTGAATTAAAATATAAGGGAAGTAAAAAGTAAATTAATCCTTACCCATTACTGAATCTGTAACACTCTTGTCTCTGGTTGTAAGGAGAATTTGACACTGATTGTCAAAAGCTTTTAATACCCAAGGATCCCAAACATCATCCAAGATCAACAGAGACCTGATTTTAAAAAAAAACTGTATTGAATCACTAATGACATTTATTAATTTAAGCATCTTTTAAAAAAGGATAATGTGGGCGTCTGGGTGGCTCAGTCGTTAAGCATCTGCCTTCAGCTCAGTTCACGATCCCAGAGTCCTGGGATCGAGTCCCACATCGGGCTCCCTGCTCGGCAGGAAGCCTGCTTCTCCCTCTCCCACTCCCCCTGCTTGTGTTCCCTCTCTCGCTGTGTCTCTCTCTGTCAAATAAATAAAATCTTTAAAAAAATAAAAATAAAAAAGGATGATGTCACCAATGTCCTAAAATTTACAAAATAAAGATGTCTATTCATGGCTCTTCCTCTTTTCTTTGCTATATTCCTTTCACAATATACTGAATCAAATAAAGAAAAAAAAAATTAGAGATTTTCCTCTCTTCCCACCCCAAAACAATGAATGCATTTTAAAGTTAGGGAACCTATAAAAAGTGAACTGTGTGTACCATGCAGGTGTTAAAAATTGGCTGTCGATACTTAAAAAAAGTATCCAAGTAATGAGATTTTTCTAATTCACTTTTAAAGCACCAAAACTAAATGAGAACTGGGCTCAGGTTAGCTAAAGTCAATCATATAAAAATAACGCTATCTGAGGGATTCCTGGGTGGCTCAGTAGGTTAAGTGTCTGCCTTCAGGTCATGATCCCAGAGTCCTCGGATGGAGTCCCGCATCGGGCTCCCTGCTCAGTGGGGAGCCTGCTTCTCCCCCTGCCTGCCACTCCCCCTGCTTATGCTCTCTGTCAAATAAATAAATAAAATCTTAAAAAAAATTAAAAACTAAAACGATATTTGACCATTTTTTACCTACAAAACTAGCAATTTCATATGTTCCAACCTGATATAATGCACTAGCAAGACTATTACCCTTCATTTGGTACACTAGTGGGGTTTTTCCCGTCCATAAATCAGTTTGTTTATTCCTAATGACAAAGAACCTCTGTGCCAATTCTTGATTTGTTTCTCCAAAAACTTTTTTGAACTCAGCAGAACAGATGGAGAAAAAATACAACTAAAAGATGATAGCATAATTATACACTAGCATTTTTATCCTAGTGGCACACTACTTCTGTGCACTATAAAAAAAAGATTCTGGGTACACATACAGACCGGAAATTGCAAAAGTATAAACCAAAATGCTGCTGAGAGAGAAACAAAAAGGATGACTTTACACGTTCTCCCTGGAGCACTGGGTGTTATGAACAAACAATGAATCATGGAACACTGCAACAAAAACTAATGATTTAATATATGGTGATTAACATAACAATAAAAAATTTAAAAAAAAAGGATGACTTTATAAGCCATGGTCTGATATATCTGATAGCATTTACAATATTTTCCTAAATAGTAATCACTTTTATTTTCATAGAGAAGGGAAGCAGGACTAGGGAAGAGTTACTGCACAAGAAAAGAGGTAATATCTAGTGGTCTTGAGGCCCCTGGGGGTCAGTTAAGCGCCTGACTCTTGATTGCAGCTCAGGTCATGATCTCAGGGTTGTGAGATCGAGCAGAGTCAGGCTCCATGCTGGGTGTGGAGCCCGCTTGAGATGCTTTCTCTCTCTCTCTCTCTCTCTCTCTCTCTCTCTCTCTCTCTCCCTCTGCTCCTTCCCCACCCCTATCTAACAAAGCAAAACAAAACAAAACATAATGGTCTAAATCCCATTTCCTCTAGGAAAATCAATACCAGTGGCTACCAAGGGGAGGGAGCAGTAACAGAAGGATTTGGAAGAGAAAGAAGCCAGAGAGAAAAGACCTTGTCCTCTGTAGAATCACCTAAGAGGCTTTTCCCAAATTACTACTCTCACCGAATATTCTGATATTAATCCCCTTACCAATTTAAGAATCACTCAGCCACTGCTACATATGAAAGTGTAGTGCATTGTCAGCTGCACCAAGGCATTAAAAAAAACATTTAGAGCCATTACCTAATTCTCACCCAATTTACTGGTGAACTCCCAAGGAAGGCTTTATTCATCTTTATACTTGCAAGCACTTGACCAAGAACCTGGCACAACACTCAATGTTGGTTAAATTAACCAATGGTTAAATGAACTGAATGGCTATTAGATCAGGGAGATCAAAATGTTGATTGAATCTCAGTTGATTAACTACCGATGGTTACACTGTTAACAGAAGCAGCAAGGAAGCTACTGTCTCCCTTCTGGCTAATGTAAACTGTGAAACAGTTGATAACAGTGCCTGGCACATAATTATAATATTTATTGAATGAATTAAAATAAAACAAACTCTTGAAGTTCACAGAAGTTTTATACACACACACACACACACACACACTCACACACACTCACACACCCCCCAAAACTAAGACAACAGAAGGGTTCCATTAATAATCCTTTTACCAGGTGCCTACATTTATTCTGTCTCTTGTTCAATGTTATCCATTAGAAATAATAGATTCAAGGTAAGAAGCCTGCATTTCCTAGCAAAGACCCCTCACAAACTCACCTACTTAAGAAATACTTCTTGAGCACTTCAGTGGTATATAAGAGACAACATTGTGGGTAGATGCAAAGAAAAGTAGCAATTTCAGGCCAGTGGCAGCCATTTTTTAATATAAGACAGCAGCAGAAAAGCAATGCTTCACTCCTAGATCTCTATTGAAAAGCAAGAAAAGATATGATGTTCTTGAAATGTCAGTAGTTAAATCTCACTGGGACTTCATGCACCAACTAAATTTGATTATCTGTACCTTGGGTGTTTGCGCAGCATCAGAATGCGAAGACGGTCTTTAGCCTCTTCAATATTGAGTGGAAGCCTCTGAGAGAAACTCTCATCTTGATCCAACCGTGTGCAAAGATTCTGCAATTTCATCAGAAGTCCAGATTTGTCTTGTTTCCCAACTGAAACCCAGTGCACACCCCCTGGGAAACAACCTAGTGAAGAAAATAATAATAAACTTAGGGCCCTTGAACAAGAGTCCTCCTTTGAAAGATTTTTGTGATAAATAGCAGATTTGTTTCAATTTTCAATCTTATCTTCAATTTCTCTTGATTCAGGGTATACATTTTGCTTATGGAGTACTGTTGAGCTTTATAACCTGAATCTAACAAAAGCTGAAGATGTGAAGAAACTGAAGTTTGAAATAAATCTGCTATTTATCAGTAAAATCTTACCAAACAAAAATTTAGTCTTAGTCCTATGTCATCAATGATCACTGTACAACATAGTTTCTCACCTTAGTACTCTTAATATTTTGGGCCAGATAATTCTTTGTTGTAAGGAACTTTCCTATGCACTGCAGGATGTTTAACAGTAGTCTCCTGGCTTCTACCCACCAGATGCTAGTAGCACTCCCCCACCCTGGTTATGACAACCAAAGATATCTCCAAACATTGTCAAAATGTCCCTTTTGGGGCAAAATCACCTCTGACTGAGAACCACTGATATCCAGGAACACATAACTCCTTCATTATGGTTCTCATATAGAAACTTAAAGTAAGAAGTTAGGTTCAAGTCTGGCTCTACTGCTTACTAGCTATGCAATCTTTAACAAATCACTTAACCTCACGTTCATTTATTATACCGGAATACGATTATTCACCTTACCTATTTCAGAGTTACTGTGAGAAATTAATGATATAACATATGTGAATTTGCTATGTCAACTTTAAGGGCTTATAACAGACAGGATTATTAGTGATATGAATCTGAGAGCACCTTGCAAATATTAAGCTCTGAATGAGTAGGCACCATATAAGAATGGACATTATTACTATCAACTGTTATCATCATTATCATTGTTAATTAAGCCACAGTATATCATAAAATACATATTTTTACTTACATAGGTATCAAGAGCCAAAAATCTTAGGACTTCATAGACTATACTTCATCAGTTCCCCACATCAATACAAAAAAATGCTAGAGGAGTCCCTATGTGTAAAATACGGTGAGCAGTAGCATTATTAGAACATACCAGTGTCATTAACCATAAAGATTTATATCATGTGATTGTAAATAGTATAAGAAAAAGCAAAAAATAAATAAAAGATAAATGAGTTATAATATACCAAAGGGCAATCTATTTACTGGTATTCACAAATAATTAACTACAAAAATCACTATTTTAAAAGTTTAATCATCCAAAAGAAAGATTTGTGTATACGCAAAGACCTATTTATGACATATTTATTGAGCACTATTCTAAGAGTTCTACATATTAATCTTTATTTAATCCACATATTAAACTATAAAGCAGACACTATTATTTTTTTTAAGTAGGCTCCACGCCCAGCAGGGAGCCCACTGCGGAGCTAAAACTCACAACCCTGAGATCAGACCTGAGCTGAGATCAAGAGACAAGACACTTAACCGACTGAGCCACCCAAGTGCCCCACAAGCAGACACTATTATTATCCCCATTCTACAGAGGGAACTGAGGTATAGGAAGGTTAAGTAATTTGTCCAAGGTTACAAAACTAATAAAGCAGAGCTGGGATTCAAACTCCAGCACCAATGCTCAACTTCTAAACTATTCCGCCTCCTCAAGGATATTCACTGCAGCATTGTTTGCAACAGGAAAAAGCTGGAAACAACCTGTAATGTCCATCTTAACCACTTCTTCCCAAGCCTGAGGCAGGCCCAACTGAAAAAGGAGAAAACCTTATACATAAATGAGGTCTGGAGTATTAAATAGGACTTGACATTTTAATTACTGAAATTAAGATTGTTGGAATGCAAATTGGTACAGTCACTGTGGAAAACAGTATGGAGATTCCTCAAAAAGTTAAAAATAGAACTACCCTGTGGCGCCTGGGTGGCTCAGTAGGTTAAGCATCTGCCTTCAGCTTGGGTCATGACCCTGGGGTCCTGGGATTGAGCCCTACACTGGGCTCCCTGCTCAGTGGGGAGTCTGCTTCTCCCTCTCCCTTTGCCCACCCCCATGCTCGCTCTCTCCCTCTCTCTCAAATAAATAAAATCTTTAAAAAAAGAAATAGAACGAGGGGCGCCTGGGTGGCTCAGTCGTTGAGCGTCTGCCTTCGGCTCAGGTCATGATCCCGGGGTCCTGGGATCAGGCCCTGCATCGGGCTTCCTGCTCCACGGGAGGCCTGCTTCTCCCTCTCCCACTCCCCCTGCTTGCGTTCCCTCTCTCACTGTTTCTCTCTGTCAAATGAATAAATAAAATCTTAAAAAAAAAAAAAAGAAAGAAATAGAATGACCCTATGATCCAGCATGGCACTACTGGGTATTAACCCAAAGAATACAAAAACAGTAATTCAAAGGGATACATACACACCTATGTTTATAGCAGCATTATTTACAACAGCCAAGATATGGAAGCAGCCCAAGTGTCTACTGATTAACGAATGGATAAAGATGTGGTATATATACACAATGGAATATTATTCAGCCATAAAAAAGAAATCTTATCATTTGCAATGACATGGATGGAGCTAGAGAATATAACACTAAGCAAAATAAATCAGAGAAAGAAAAATACCATAGGATTTCATGCATACGTGGAATTTAAGAAACAAAACAAATAAGCAAAGGGAAAAAAAAAGCGAGACTAACCAAGAAACTGACTCTTAACTACAGAAAACAAACTGATGATTACCAGAGGGGAGGGGGAGAGGGGGATGAGTTAAATAGGTAATGGGGATTAAGGAGTGCACTTGTCCTGAATGAAGTATGGACTTATTGAATCGCTCTATTGTACACCTGAAACTAATATAACCCTATAAAAAATAAAGTCACACAACGAAAAAAAGTAAATAAAAAGATAAGTGTGGGGGTGCCTGGGTGGCTCAGTAAGCTAAGCATCTGCTTTCGGCTCAGGTCATGATCTCAGGGTCCTGGGATCGAGCCCTGCATCGGGATCCCCTCTGCTCAGCGGGGAGTCTGCTTCTCCCTCTCCCTCTACCCCTGCTCATGTGCTCTTTCTCTCGCTCACTCTGACTCTCAAATAAATAAAATCTTAGGGGCACCTGGGTGGCTCAGTCATTAAGCGTCTGCCTTCGGCTCAGGTCATGATACCCGGGTCCTGGGATCAAGCCCCACATCCGGCTCCCTGCTCAGCGGGAAGCCTGCTTCTCCCTCTCCCGCTCCCCCTGCTTGTGTTCTCTCTGACAAATAAATAAATAAAATCTTTAAAAAAAAAAAAAAAAACCTAGGCCTGAGCCTAAGAGGAGGCTGATGAGAAAAACAGTTAGGATATTATGGAATCAAGGGGTAAGTCTTGATAGGTGAGAAAACTATAGTAGTGAACTTAAATAGAATAGATGGAGATGGGCAAAGAGTAGAACAGACTGTTTTAACGTTGAGATTTCAAAAGTGGTATCATTTCTGGTATTGAGAAGGACAAGGGTCCAGTCTGTGATCAGGAAGTATATAGATAAAGGGAAGTAAAGAAAATGGTTATATAGACATCACGAAACTGAGAGGCCAAGGTTTTGGATGACTCATCCACAGAAATATGGATATCTTACTAAGAGTGTCAACAGAAGAACTTAAATTTATAACTAAGAACTTCAATCAACAATGAATGAGAGCAATACCATAACTCGGAAAGATCAGAGAACTCAACCTCAAAGGACAGACTTTAGCTGGAGAAGGCAGTATTAATGGTCTGGATGTGGCAACAGAAAAGCATGGACAACATCCACCCATTTCCTTGTGCGGAAATATGTGGGATGTAAAGGAAAAAAAGTTGCCATACCACGGAGCTACGGAGAATGTGGTATCCTCTGAGAACTGTCCAATTTCAGATAAGGAAGGAGATAAACGTTCCAAGAACAGGTTGATAAGATAGAAAAGTACCTTGATCACAGAGAGGGAATCTAGAGGGTAAGACAGAAAAGCTTGGGAATGAGAGGAGGAAACCTAGATCAGAACTGACAATGTACTGAGTACTAATTGCATAAGAATCTAAAAAATAACAAATGACCAGGAAACAGAGAACTCTGGAGGAACAAAGGTAAAGATAGTGCTGTGAAGCACGGTTTGATTATCACTGAAAGCTTCTGGAAGTTCCCTTAGACTTCCTTTAGTGTAAGTCAACATTTATGAAACAGTAAATCCCTTAGGTTTCCCTTAGTGTTATACCTGTGTTCTTTGTGTGCACAGGTTTGTAAATGCAAAGGAAAAAAGCTTGGAAAAATTCACTCTAAACTGTTAACCTCTGTTGGATTTAGAATTTAGGAGAAAAGGAAGAAAGGCAGGTGAAAAGAATTTTTACTTCTTTCTAAATGAAAATACTACATTTGTAATTTTTTTAAGATTTTATTTTTAAGTAATCTCTACACCCAATGTGGGGCTTGAATTTACATCCCCAAGTTCAAGAGCTGCATGCTCTACAGACTGAGCAGTCAAGGCACCCCTACTTTTGTGATATTTAAAACAAATTTTAAACTACCTGTTGCTCCTAAGGTTTTATGGGGTTTTTTTAATGTGTCCATTCTATTTAAAATTTCTTAAAAAATCTGGGGCGCTTGGGTGGCTCAGTCATCAAATGTCTGCCGCCAGCTCAGGTCATGATCCCAGAGTCCTGGGATTGAGCCCTGTATTGCGCTCCCTGCTCGGCGGGAAGCCTGCTTCTCCCTCTCCCACTCCCCCTGCTTGTTGTTCCTGCTCTAGCTGTGTCTCTCTCTGTCAAATAAATAAAATCTTTAAAAAAATAAAATAAAATTTCTTAAAAATCAGGGCACATGGGTGGCTCAGTCAGTTAAGCGTCTGAATCTTGATCTCAGCTCAGGTCTTGATCTCAGAGTCAGGAGTTCAAGCCCCACGTTGGGCTCCATGCTGGGCATGGAGCCTACTTAAAAAAAATGTATCTTGCAAATCATCCCAGAGTTAAAGACAAGGGAAAGAAAGTACCTGATGTACCAAGCTAGTGAATTCTTCAGATTTAAATTTATGTACCTATTACCTAGACCAAAGGTCTCTTTCTCCTAAAAACAAATACCATATGATTTCACTTAAATGTAGAATCTAAAACACAAATAAGCAAAAAAAAAAAAAGGCAGAAACAGACCCATAAATACAAAGAACAAACTGATGGTTGCTAGAATGAGGGTAATGAGGGGGAATGGGCATAATGGGTGAAGGGGAGTGGGAGGTACAGACTTCCAGTTATGGAATGAATAAGTCAAGGGGATGAAAGGTACAGCATAGGGAATATATGGAATGGTACTATAATGGTACTGTATGGTAACAGATGATAGCTATACTTGTGGTGAGCACAGCATAACATGTACAGTTCTCAAATCACTATGTTGTATACCTGTAACTAATGTAACATTGTGTGTCAACTATACTTAAATTAAAAACAAAATTAATAAAAAATAAAGGAAAAAAATAATAAAAAGAAAGGCACAATATGTTCAAAAGCAAAAAAAAAAAAAATCTCTCCTAAATTTAAAACTAAAAAATTAGGGCATTAGAAACACGCAAGGGGCACCTGGCTGGCTCAGTCATTAGAGCATGCAACTCTTGATCTCAGGGTCATGAGTTCAAGTCCCACATTGGGTGTAGAGTTTACTTTAAGGAAAAAAAAAAAACGTATGCAAGAAAAAATAAAACACTGCTAGCTTTACAATGAAAGATAGAGACCAAATGACCAACTGATCTGCAAATCTCCTACTGTCAAGTATGATAGTTAAATACTGACGTATTAATTCCACATTTCAGAAAGAATGTAAACATCTTGACTATGGGCACAAGAGGGAGCAATTTAGCCTTGAATGAGGCTTGTATCTGTAATTCATTCAGAGAAACTTATTCACAGAAAAACTACCTTTAATCAAAGAAAATTAACCCCATTCTACTTTCACATGTGACTTATCCTGGTAGCAATTAAAAATCTAATAGAATCTGAGGCGCCTGGGTGGCTCAGTTGGTTAACCGTCTGCCTTCAGCTCAGGTCATGATCCCAGGGTCCTGGGACTGGCTCAGGTCACGATCCCAGAGTCCTAGGATCCAGCCCCCATCAGACTCCCTGCTCAGTGGGGAGTCTGCTTCTCCCTCTGCCTCCCTCAGCTTGTGCTTATGTTCTTTCTTTCTCTCTCTCTTTCTCAAATAAATAAATATTTAAAAAAAAAAAAAAGAGGGCGCCTGGGTGTCTCAGTTGGTTAAGCAACTGCCTTCAGCTCAGGTCATGATCCTGGAGTCCCGGGATCGGGTCCCGCATCGGGCTCCCTGCTCGGCAGGGAGTCTGCTTCTCCCTCTGACCCTCTCCCCTCTCATGCTCTCTCTCTATCTCATTCTCTCTCTCAAATAAATAAATAAAATCTTTAAAAATAAATAAATAAATAAATAAAATTAAAAAAAAAGAAAAAAATCTTGGGAAGGACAGAACAGGTAGACAGCCTCTGAAGAAAGCTTCCAAGCTTCAAAAACAGCACATAAAGACAACAGTGTCAATGGCTTAAAATATGTGAACTCTTCACAATTTCCCTACCCCCCCAAAAAATAAAGGGTTGAACGTTCAAAAGGAAATTGGCTAACTTAAAAATGTATAGGCATAAATACTTAAGAACTTAATATTCTTTAATTTTTACCAAACACCACCCCCAGATAACAAAAATTCTATAGGAACTACAATTTTAATGAAGTTTGTAAACTTTATAGTTATCTACACTTTCAAAACAAAAAGGTTTTATACTAAAATCAAATTGCAAAAATCCTGTATTTTAAAATAGAAGTAAAAGTCCAGAGATTAAAATTTATCTTTAGAAAAGTATCTACTTGGAGCACCTGGGTGGCTTAGTTAAGCATCTGCCTTCAGCTCAGGTCATGATCCCAGAGTTCTGGAATCAGGCTCCACACAGGGCTCTCCGCTCAGCGTCAGGGAGGCTATTTCTCCCTCCCCATCTGCCTACAGGCCCCCTGCCTGTGTACTCTCTCTGACAAATAAATAAAATCAATCTTTAAAAAAAAAGTATCTACTCTTGAACTAGTAGATATATTAAAGCAGATTCCAAAAACATTAATGAATATGAATGGTAAGACTATAATAGGGCTACTTAAGCAAAATTCAAGAAGCACAAATCAGAAGACACAAAAATGTGTTAATTTAACTATACTGGAATTAAAGATTTGTTAAAGACATCCAGGATAAAGTTAATACAGATAAATAAAAAGAAGATATTTATATAGTCTAAAACCAACAAGACCTAGTATCTAGAATATAAAAGAAACTCCTAAAAAGCAATGAGAAAAAGATGGAAATCTCAATGGAAAAACAGACAAATGATACAAATTTTATTAAAAAGGGAAACCCAAAAAGCTAAAAAGCTTATGAATAGTCAAACTCAACTTATCAGAGAAATGCAAATTAAAAGATACCACTTTACACTTGCTGGCCTGGCAAAAATTATAAAGCTAGATACCTAGTGTCAGTAAGGAAGTGAGGACACAGGAGCCCTCATACATTACTGTTGGAAATGTACAGATTGGAGAGCAAATTTGATATTAGCATTTCCTATAATTTAGTGATTCTGCTCCTAGATACATAAACTCTCTAGGGCGCCTGGGTGGCTCAGATGGTTAAGCGTCTGCCTTCGGCTCAGGTCATGATCCCAGGGTCCTGGGATCGAGTCCCGCATCGGGCTCCCTGCTCCTTGGGAGCCTGCTTCTCCCTCTGCTTCTCTCTCTCGTTCTCTCTCTCTCTCCCCCCACCTCTGTCGCTCATGAATAAATAAATAAAATCTTTTTAAAAAATAAATAAATAAATAAACTCTCACTTCTGTAAAAGTTCAACCCAGCTTTGCCGGGGCAGCAAAGAGTTGGAGACAATCTATATATCTATTAGCTAGGGGAATGAACAATAAAATGTGCTGGATGCACCCCATGTAGGGCAGCAATCAGGTATAACAAATAAGATATACAGCCAGCAAGGATAAATCTTAAAAATAACATGAAGATATGGACTCTGAGAAACAAACTGAGGGTTTTAGAGGGGAGGGGAGTGGGGGGATGGGTTAGCCCGGTGATGGGGTGATGGGTATTAAGGAGGGCACGTATTGAATGGAGCACTGGGTGTTATACGCAAACAATGAATCATGGAACACCACATCAAAAACTACAAAAAAAAAAAGTCAAGAGAGATAGGAAATAGAATAAAATAATTAACACTATAACTTTTATGCAAATTTACACTATCTGCCTACAAACAACAAACATTTTACAAGAAAACATACATTACACATACACTTACAAAGAACACACATTAAACATATTGGAAGGGGGTGGCTCAGTTGGTTAAGCGCCTGCCTTTAGCTTGGGTCACGATCCCAGGGTCCTGGGATCAAGTCCCTCATTGGGGTCCCTGATCAGCTGAGAGCCTGCTTCTCCCTCTCCCCCTATTTGTGCTCTCCCTCTCTGTCAAATAAATAAATAAAATCTTTATAAATAAATAAATAAATAAATAAATAACTTGGAAGGATCACCTATGGGGAAGTGTAATATTGTGATCAATATATTTGGTCTTCATCCCTGTTTCTGGCACACAGCTATAAACCCTTTGTAATTTCTTAAATAAGAGCTATAGGGGCACCTTTTATAATATTTAGTTTTGTTCCTAGTTCCTGAAATAGTTCTGGAGCTATAAAAGTGAAATTATTCATGTAACAAGCCCCTTTTAACCACACCTGAGCTTGTTAATGAAGTTACTTTTAGAAAGCCTCCATATAAGCTAAGGATGGGGGCTGTTGCCCGAGGAACCAACCATATAAATGGTTGGAACTTTCAGCTCCACACCGCAGATCTCTCAGACCTCTGGGGCGGGAAGAGAGGCTAGAGATTAAACTCAATCACCAATGATCAGTTGTGTCTCTGTAATGAAGCCTCCCAAAACCGGGATATAGAGAGCTTCTAGGTTGAAGGTGTGGAGAGAATGGTATACTAGAGAGGGCATGGAAGCTCTGCACCCCTTCCCATTTACTTTGCTTTTTTTTTTTCTTTTAAGATTTTATTTATTTAGGGCGCCTGGGTGGCTCAGTTGGTTAAGCGACTGCCTTCAGCTCAGGTCATGATCCTGGAGTCCCGGGATCGAGTCCCGCATCGGGCTCCCTGCTCAGCAGGGAGTCTGCTTCTCCCTCTGACCCTCCCCCCTCGCATGTGCTCTCTCTCTCTATCTCATTCTCTCTCTCAAATAAATAAATAAATAAATCTTTAAAAAAAAAAAGATTTTATTTATTTATTTGACAGATAGAGACATAGCTATAGAGGGAACACAAGCAGGGGGAGTGGGAGAGGGAGAAGCAGGCTTCCCACCGAGCAGGGAGCCCAATGTGGGGCTCTATCGCAGGACCCTGGGACCATGACCTGAGCCGAAGGCAGATGCTTAACAACTGAGCCACCCAGGCGCCCCATTTACTTTGCTTTATGCATCTCTTCCATCTGGCTGTTCCTGAGTTATATCCTTTTATTTTTTTTTTTTTTAAGATTTTATTTATTTATTTGACAGAGAGAGACACAGCGAGAGCAGGAACACAAGCAGCGGGAGAGGGAGAAGCAGGCTTCCAGCCAAGCAGGGAGCCCAATGCGGGGCTCGATCCCAAGACCCTGGGATCATGACCTGAGCCGAAGGCAGACGCTTAACGACCAAGCCACCCAGGCGCCCCGAGTTATATCCTTTTATAATAAACCAGTAATGTCATAATGTTTTCCTGAGAAAGCTGCTCTAGCAAATTAATCAAATCCAAGAACAGGGAACCTCCAATCTATAGCCATTTGGTCAGATGCACAGGTAACCTGGACTTGTGATTGGTTATCGGAAGGGTGGAAGGGGGGGGCCGAAGGGCAGTCTTGCAAGACTGAACCCTTAACCTGTGGGCTCTGTCACTATCTCCATGCACATAGTGTCAGAATTGAATTAAATTGCAGGACACCCAGCTGGTCTTGAAGAATTACTGGATGTGTGGAAAATGCACACATCTACTGTCAGAAATGAAGCAGTGTTGTAGTTGTGTAGAGAAGACACAATGGAAGAGTGTGTTTTTCCTTAGAGGAAGGAAAGGAAAATGAGGATGGGAAATCTTTAAAAGGAAACAAACACAGGAAGAAGCTAAAGCTTATAGAGACCCAATACGATACTGGGTGTGAACTAAGGAATGATTAACTCAGTCCTCAGAAGAAGATAGCAGGAGGGGAAGAATGAAGGGGAGTAAGTCGGAGGGGGAGACGAACCATGAGAGCCAATGGACTCTGAGAAACAAACTGAGGGTTCTAGAGGGGAGGGGGTGGGGGGATGGGTTAGCCTGGTGATGGGTATCAAAGAGGGCACGTTCTGCGTGGAGCACTGGGTGTTATGCACAAACAATGAATCATGGGACACTACATCAAAAACTAATGATGTAATATATGGTGATTAACAATAAAAAATTTTTAAAAAAGAAGTATATGGGAGATATTAAGCTCACTATGTACTAGACAGTTGCTACTATCTCTGATATCTTGTCAAAACAAAGTGGTTAAAAGTCTATTATGAGACCACAATTTATACAGTATGATTCCTGGGTAATTATTCTGTAAGTTGTTGGTCATTTTAACCCCTAAAATTGAAAACTCACCCCAATAATCTAGTGATTTAAACTGAGTTGAGGAGCACACACACTTTTAATCTTTAAATTAGTATGTTATAAATATATTTTTTAAAGGAAGTTCATCGTAATATTAAAAGGAAAATCCATTTCTTCACACTAAAAGAACTTAAACCAGTTTTTACCCTGAAACATCCCTGGTGACCAACTTTGCAGAATAATTGAGTGAGTGAACGAATAAGCATTCAAATGAATCCTTAGCCCTAAGACTTGCATGGAACTGAATCCCACAAAACCTAATGAAAAAAGGGAAAAAACAAGGAATTGGGCATATTTCTGACAAAAGTAGGACCAACACTGCTGATAAAGGCTGTGAAGTACAAACTAAAGCCGAGGTGAGTACAACAGATGTGCCCTAACCTCCATCTTTCTAAACCTCTTAAAGACTTCTGACTTATTCCAACATTTTGTAATCTCATCACAAACTCTCTTAACTGCCTATTATGTTTTATAAACAAAAAAGTTATTAACAACTAGAAGTCAGGGACAATTTTTAATTCCCCTTCAAGTCACTAATGAATGGAGGCAACCAAAGACTGCTGCAACTGTGTAACTATTCCCAGTAACTACCCTGGGAACCCACCAGATTCACTAAGGTCAGCAGTACACCTGCCAGATGTCCTAAATCTTCTTCTGCACAGTATGCCCCTCCCCATTCCAGTAACTACCCAATACCTTCCCACCTTCCCACCTCTCCCATCCCTACTAGTGCCCCTGGCAAACTTCTGTTATTCCTCCAAACTGCAGTTAAAATGCCATGTCATTCAGGAAGACTGTCCCGTCCATCTTCTTCCCCCAGAGAGAGAACACTTCCTTCCTTTGCTCTAACTGAACCACATACTTGTTTCTACTGCTCAATTTATCACATATAATTTGTTTACATGTCTGTCTCCCCTCCTCTTTTTTTTAAATGAAGCATGTCCTTTCCAGGGAGAATTTCTTCTTTTTTTTTTTAATTTTATTTATTTATCTGTCAAAGAGAGAGCAAGCGAGCACGCGTGGGGGGAGGGGCAGAGGAAGAGGCAGTGTCTGTGCTGAGGAAGGAGCCCGCTGTGAGACTCGATCCCGGGACCCTAGGATTATGACCTGAGCTGAAGGCAGATTCCTAACCGACTGAGCCACCCAGCTGTCCCATCTCCCCTACTTGACCGTGAACAAATTTCTTAGATTGACAGACCAGGCCTTCTTTTTTTGCCAAGTTCCATAGTAGGCTCTCAAATATTCACTGAATACATGCATACCTGAAGCAAGAAAAGACAGTCATTAGATGTCGAATGAACCTCTAAAGCCTATCGGCAGGAGTGCCCGGCTGGCTCAATCTGTAGAGCATGGGACTCTTGATCTCAGGGTTGTCAGTTTAAGCCCCATACTGAGCATAGAGATTACTAAATAAATGCCTATCCTCAAAAACCCACTGGTTGCTATAGTCATCTCTCACTTTTTTTCTTTTTCTTGGGGATTACACATAAGATAGACAAGTTACTAAAGATTTTTATTTTTAAAGGTAAGCAACTGACAGAACTAATGACAGAAATGGAATTAATAGTTTAATACAAGATGCCAAATACATGGGAGAATCACTCACTAGGAGAATCATTAATGGCACTGAGTTTCCAGGGCACCTGGGTGGCTCAGTCCTTAAGTGTCTGCCTTCAGCTCAGGTCATGATCCCAGGGTCTGCGGAGGGCCTGCTTCTCCCTCTCCCACCCTCCTGCTTGTGTTCCCTCTCTGGCTGTCTCTCTGTCAAATAAATAAAATCTTTTAAAAAAAAAAGAAAAATGGAACTCCGTTTCCAAAAATCTCCTTCTCTACAGCACTCAGCTAACAGGAGGGTGTTAAGTCTAGTACTTCCTAAAAGGAAGGAATATAAGCTAGACAACCTTTGAAGATCCTTTTTCAACTCTACAATCCCCTCCAATTATTAAGACACAAGGGACTAGCTTCAATCCAGTGATAATAAGTACCATCTGATAATATATGAATTTATTAGCCTGGTTAGCCAAGCCTCCTTGTGACAAGCTAGGTACAAAATAAATTCCAAATTTAATCATGCCTGTGGTAGGTAGAATGAGAATAACAGCCTCTGGAAGATGTTCACTTCCTAATCCACAGAACTTGTAATTATGTTACCTTACATGGCAAAAAGGACTTTGCAGATGTGTGCAATTAAATAAAGGATTTGGGGATGAGATTATCCTGGATCATCCAAGGGCCCCTAGACGAGAGAGGCAAAAAGGTGAGAGTCAGAGAAAGAGATGGGATGACAGAAGCATAGATCAGAAAGAGTGAAAAAGATCTGAAGATGCTATTATGCACCGCCAGCTTGAAAATGGAAGGAACCATGAGTCCAGGAATGCAGGCCGCCTCTAGAAGCTGGAGAATGCAAGAAAAAGGATTTTCCCTAGACCCTCCAAAAGAACTCAGTCCTGATGACACCTCGACTCTAGCCCAGTAAGAACTACTTTGGACTTCTGACTTCCAGAATTGTCCAATGATAAATCTGTGTTGTTATGCCACCAAATTTTTGGTAATTTGCTACAGCAGCAACAGGAAACTAATATCATGCCTAAAGAATATCTCTTTAGGCAGCAACACATGGTAATCAAACTTACCATCTAAGAAAAAATGATCTCGAACAGCTTCTGCAGCTAAAACAGACTTCCCACAACCTGCCATTCCATATATGACGACCCATCCTGGTTCACCATTTAGTGTGGATAGGTTCTGCCGAATTGCATTCACCAGCTTCTTCCTGGTAACAAAAACAACCGGCCTCTGTGGCACTCCACCTTCGCACAGGACTGTCTTTACTGAAATCCAAAACAAAACAAGTATGAATGAATTGAACTTTGAAATGGTTACTCAAGTCATACCATAAAAACCAAAAGAAAGTAAGGCTGAGGCTTTACCCTCAGATCTTCCAAAGGAAGAAAATGTGGCTGGCATACTAACCTCAACATTCTTATTTCTCAGAACATAACAAAATATACTTTTCAAGATGACTACTGACAATGCAAAGCTCCACCTATATCTGCCCTTATACACCCTATTCTTCCCTGACTCTCCAATCTCTTTTTGTCATATTGAAGACTAGAAAGGAGGGTGTAAAGAATATGGAATTCCTTTCAAGAATATGGATTTCTAAAGACTCTTACTCTTTCCTATGCATGAACTCAATAAACACAGAATTGGAAAAGAGCTTAAAGGCCTAAAAACTGTCTTTTTAATCTCTAAAAATGCCCAGTAGACAGCTCACTGGGCAAGAAGAAAATGTACAAGTTAACACAGGTGCAAATAAAAACTTAAATTGGAAAACAGAACTATAATTTTTCTCACTGCATTTTCAGTGAACTAATCATAATCAATCTCTTCAACAGACTCCATTTACAATAAGACAAAACTGCAGCAATGTAGCCATTGTGATAGCAATGTGATAGAAGATATCATGGATACAAACCATATGAAGTTATTCCACCAACTGAATCTTTGCCACCATTGGAAGAAGAGATGACAGGAATGCCACTATGGAGAAGGGCAGCAAGATCTTTATACCCTTCATGTATTAAAGCATTGTAGAATGATATGTAGGAATAATTATCTTTTTTAAGTATCATTTTAATTAACAGAGCTGCTCGCTGCTGTTGAGTGGGCTAAAAAATAAATAAATAAGTAGTTTAGTATACTGCAAAGAATATGTTTGCAACATCAATTAGTGGAGACCAGTGCAAGTTCTGAAATAAATATAAGAAAATTTTTTAAACTCAAATAATTACATCAAACATTCTCAAATGAAAATTTGAAAGAAAAAAAATTTTACAGCACAGACTTCCTCAGAGGGCTTTACCTCATTTTTTACTTTTTCCTCCTCCAGTACTGTTAAAACTCCATCATTAATCATACGATCCATGATGTAGGACGTTTTGATGTCCTTTTCCAGGGCTTCTCTATGTTGAAGCAAACAGTTTCGAGCTTTTGGGTCCATCCTCCCTCAAATTTTTTGTTCTCTAAGCTGTCAACCATGAGCTATGGGCAAAATATCACAATATTTGTCAGGGCAATAAAGATATAAAAAGATGTGTAACCTCACTGGTAATCAAGAAATAAGATTTTTTTGCAAAGATTTTTAAAAACGGACAAAACCGTTTGTGAGAAAGTGTGAGAAAATGAGTATTCATATGGACTACTTGAGAAGAGTACAAAAATGGTTACAACTTTTCTGGAAGGCAATATGATAAGATATAAAAGCATTTAAAGTGAGTATTCTCTCCAACCCAGAAATCCCACTTCTAGAAATTTACCTCAAGGAGACATTCACATATGTATGCAAAAATATCCACAAAAAGAGTCAGGGATGCCTGGGTGGCTCAGTCGGTAGGGCATGTGACTTGATCTCAGGGTCATGAGTTCAAACCCCACACTGGGCATGGAGCCTACTTTGACAAAAAAAAAAAAAAGAGTTAACAGAGAATGTTTAGGTGAGGGAAAAAAAGATCAAAACAAAACAAAACAAAAAAGATGAAAACAACCTAAATGCCCACCTTTCTGAGTATGGATTAAAAAAATTAGAGTATGTATATAAAATAGATTATACAGCCATTTAAAATAAGACACTTCTCCATGTACTGACATGGAAAGATGTTCACTACACACTAAAAAAATTAGAAATATGATCCCACATACAGGACAAAATATGTGTTGGTATCATATAAATACATAGGGAGATGTTAGGAAGTCTATTCAACCTAATATACTTGGGGTTACTTCTAAGTAGCAAGATTTGGGGGTTCCCCCTTTTCTTTTTTGTACTTTTCTATATAGTCTTAATTTTTTCAATATACATATTTTTATAATTTAAAAAACTTTAAGATTTTTATAAACAGCGATCTTACTGAAATCCTAATGTTTAGAAACTTGTTGTCTTTATCTAACATAAGATTAAACACAGCATTGTTCTCACTCAAGGTGTTAGCTCTAGGTCTTCATCTGTAAATACATTTCTCACATGCTTACCCCACTGTTTCGGCTGAGCTGCTAAGTATGACAAAGCAGCAGAAAATACCCACTGGTGTCATTCTTCATATTAAGAGAACACAAAGAGGGACGCCTGGGGGCTCTAAGTCAGTTGAGCATCTGACTTGATTTTGGCTCAGGTCATGATCTCAGGGTTGTTGGATGGAGCCCTACATCAGGCTCCGTGCTGAGCATGGAGCCTGTTTAAGATTCTCTCTCTCCCTCGGGGCACCTGGGTGACCCAGTCGGTTAAGCATCCACCTCAGGTCCTGATCGCAGGGTTGTGATATCCAGTCCTGGGTCAGGCTCCACACTCACGGAGTTTGCTTAAGTTTCTCTCTCCTTCTGTTCCTCCCCCCACACGGTATCTCTCTTTCTCTGTCTCAAATAAAAAAAAATAAATCTTAAAAAAAAAGTTTTCCCTCTCCCTCTGCCCCTCTTTCCCACCTCCCTGATGCTCTCTAAAAAATAAATTAAAAAAATAAAAATAATATTCTTTACAGCATAATACTCTAAGTTTCTACCAGCTTTATTTCAAATACAATGCAAATTTTTCCATGGGTATAAAACCCAGATCCAAATATTTGCAGGTTTTTAAAACATTAACAGAACTCCACCCAATGTAGTACAGTATCTAAACATGTTCAATAATTTATCCATTCAATAAACATTTGAGCCCCTCCTATGTGCCAGGCCCTGAAGTCTACAAAGAAGATTAATCATAACCCTGAAGGAATTCACAATCTAGCGGGAGAGAAAAATTTTAAAGAGGTAATTAGAATGTGATGCCGTCAGTGCAAAAATACAGATAAGCACAAATAATTTAGAGTGCACAAAAGAGGACGGATAACCATTAAGTTTCAACAATGACTATATACTTGTGGCACTTGCAAACACAGGGAAATAGAGCACTTGCCTATACTTGCCAAGGTTCACCAAATGCCCAGTACTAGCATGAAACTGAAGAATAAAAGAAAAAGTTATGATCAGAATCAAGGCTATGGTATCCTTTAAACGTTACCAACGTTTTATGATCTCAACTGAAACAAAACATTCCTTAATTTTTAGTTAATTTTTTAGGATATGTCGAATTGCTAAACAGACACCTCTGACAACCTGAAACTAATTTCCAACTTCCCCCGGCCCTATTAAAACGAAATATGTAAATTTTAAGTATTTTTAAACTCTGCACAAATCGTAGTATTAACAAATTCTCAGCGTCCCACCTTCTGTAATCACATCAAAATGTAAATCAAACTCTTCAAAGATGTGAAATAGTAAAGAGCAATTTCATCCAGGAAAACCGTAATAGTTGGCTGCTTCCTCTTTCGGTAATTTCTCTTCCTGGTACAGGAGCAGGATGGTTATCAACTATTCCTTGTCCCAGAATTCTGAGTCCCTGAAATTGGCTACTGAACCTCCAGAGAACCCAGCTCGGGCAGAAAAGCGGGGCGCAAACTTACCCAAACCTGTGCAAAAGGTCTTACTGGGAAAGGCAGCCCTGCAGGGACAGACTGGGAAGTCCGGGTGGGGGTGGGGCTGGGGCTGGGGTGGGGATGGGGCTGGGGTGGGGGTGGGGAGGTAAGCAATGGGGGCTTCCTAAAGGGAATGCAGGGATCCGCGCGCGGCCCCAGGACAAGTCCGGGCCTCACAGGTGCACCTCCAGAGCCTCCGCAGTCCGGGGCGCCTCAAGACCCCCGGAGACCTCTGACCCGCGGAGAGATAGACGTCACCCCCGCGGGCAGACCACAGTCCCGGACCGCCGAGGTGAGGCCGGGTCTGAGGCCCGCCCTCTCGTGTACCTCACCCCAGACACAAAGGGAGGAGGGCCCACTCGAGCTGTCGCTCTTTCCCCCCAGCGGCAGCTGCACCCCGGCCAGAGTCGGCACCACTCCGGACGCAGCCGCGACTTCAAGTCCTCGCGGGTCGCTGATGGCCCAGACTCCTCACCTTCGGCTCCCTCGCCCCTTCAGCCCAGGAATAAAAGAACCAGCGTCCACTTGAAACCTCCTCCTTTCCGCCTCAGAGCCGCGGAGCAGTCAAAGCCCGCTGGGTCCGCCCAGCCCGGACAGCGCGCGCCCGCGCACGCAAACACACACACCCGGAGCCCCCGAGGAGCGGCCGCTGCCCGACGCGCCCCAGCAGCGGCTAGCGCCCGCGCGCGCCTAAAGAAGCGCCCTCCGCCCCACCCCACGGAGGGGGCGGGGCTAAGCCACGGGGGCGCGCCTCTTTCCGAGGACCAAGGACCCAGGCGGCGGCGCGCTCCACGTGGCGCGCGCTACCCTTCCCCGCCCTCTAGCTGCCCGGCGATTCGCGCGCGCGGGGAAGCCACGATTTCCTCAAGTTTGCGGTTTTAATGGAAAGGGAAAGGAGGTTCGCCAGATGCCTCTGCTGGAGGAACTAGAGGGCGGGTGGCTGGGGGACGCTCTGAAGCAGTGAGAACGGCCGGCAGAAGAGGGGGCAAGTTTGTGGGCGGTGCCAAGTCCAGAAGGGGGCGCGGTCACCGCTGAGTCGTCCCGCGGAGGCTGAGGAGGCCCAGTCCCGACCCCCCAGGGTGAAGAAGGCGCCGGGGGCTTGTCGCGTCCTCAGACATGTCGGAGGTGAAGAGCCGGAAGAAGTCGGGACCCAGGGGAGCGCCCTCGGAGCCGGGGAAGCGGAGCGACGGCGGGAAGAGCCCCGAGGCCCGGGGCGGTGGAGGCGGGGGCTGGGCGGACCCCCGGACCGGCGTGAGCCTGCTGTCGCTGGGGACGTGCCTGGGCCTGGCGTGGTAAGTGGACGCGAGGCCGCCCGGGCCCTGTGTCCGGCCTCCCGCGGTCGCCCGGCTCTTCTCGGGGCCTCGCCCGGCTCGGCATCCCGCTAACCTCCCAACCCCAGACCTGCGGCTTCTGTTCCTCTGCCTCGACCCGGAAAAGGGAACTGCCCAACTTTTTCTTTTCGCTCTTTCTTACAACTCATTTTTCTTTTGTATTAGTAGTGTGCCCCGATCACTCAACTGGAGTTGAGACTCAGGCCTGGGAACGAGTCAGCCATTTCTTAAGAGATGCGGATCTGGCCAAACTTTATTAAGCGCCTGCTACACGTCCGAAGCTTTTCCGTTTTTGTAACCCACCATTTCCTGTCCGCTGCACATTTGCCATGGACACAGTTGCCCCACCCTCACCGCATAAATGCCTAATGGCAACGTTTGCAGTCTTTAAATAATTCAGTATGATCTCAGGGCAACAAACGTTAATGACAATATCAGAGTTTGGAGGATTTCTCGTATTTCCATCCTTGTTCATGCGTTATGAATTTAAAGTGTCTTCCTAAGTTAGATTGAATTTTAGTACTGTAAAATGACAAAAGTAGCATTTGTGTTCACCTAAAACTGAACATCTATAGTTTTTAAACCAAGGGGTTTTTTTAAAGATTTTATTTATTTAAGAGAGAGAATGAGAGAGAGAGCACGAGAGGGAAGAGGGTCAGAGGGAGAAGCAGACTCCCTGCTGAGCAGGGAGCCCGATGCGGGACTCGATCCCGGGACTCCAGGATCATGACCTGAGGCGAAGGCAGTCGCTTAACCAACTGAGCCACCCCCGCGCCCAATTTTTTTTTTTTAATCTTTTATTTATTTATTTGACAGAGAGAGACACAGCGAGAGAGGGAACACAAGCAGGGGGAGTGGGAGAGGGAGAAGCAGGCTTCCCGCCGAGCAGGGAGCCCGCCCGATGCGGGGCTCCATCCCAGGGCCCTGGGACCGTGACCTGAGCCGAAGGCAGATGCTTAACGACTAAGCCACCCAGGCAAGTTTTAAACCAAGCAAATAGAGATACATTGTTGTTATAGAAAAAAAAAATTAGTATTAGAAATAACCTTAAGGGGCGCCTGGGTGGCTCAGTCAGTCAAGCGTTTGCCTTCAGCTCAGGTCATGATCCTGGGGTCCTGGGATGGAGACCCGCATGGGCTCCCTGCTCCATCGCCCAGGTTGTGCTCTCGCTCGCGGGCTCGCTCTCTCTCTCAAAAATAAAATCTTTAAAAAAAGAAAGAAAGAAAAAAACCTTAAAACCAACTTAGTAATTTTGTTTTCCCCAGTCATTTTCTTTAGGAATAACCTATTTCATCTTAATAAGAAGACTGATGCTTTAAATTAGAATTTCCCTCCACTTTTCACCGATTTTTAAAGTATTTAGAAGATAGTTATTCATCTTCAAGAGTAATAGAGGAGGGACCCTAGACTTCATTTAATGTAGACCATTTTTGATTGTAATAAATTTTGAATTATACTCCACTGGTAACTCATCCTGAGTTGAAAGTAATAAAACATTTGTTACAATAAAGTAAATGTTATTCAATGTTCTCTTCCAGGGATGCCTGGGTGGCTCAGTAGTTAGGGATCTGCCTTTGGCTCAGGTCAGGATCTGGGATGGAGCCCTATGTCAGGCTCCCTGCTCAGCTGGGAGCCTGCTTCTCCTCCCTCTGTCTGCTGCTCCCCCTACTTGTGCTCTCTCTCTCTCTCTCTGTCAAATAAATAAAAATCTTTAAAAAATAAATGTTCTTTTCAAAAAAAAGATGTTCATGTTAGTAATATGGCATTTTGTTTATGTAATATTTTGATTTTGATCTTAAAAGAATAAATTTACCCTTTTTAATAAATTTACTCTTGTAAATAAACTGCTTTTATGTCTTAAAATGCACGACCTTCGTTAGGGAAATAAAAACCCTTTTATACTGAGAAGGTTATTCAGTAATAGAGCTAGTAGGCTAAAAGATACAGATCTTCCTTGACTTAGGATGGGGTTACTTCCCAGTAAACCCATTGTAAGCTGAAAATATCTTAAGTCAAAAATGCATTTAATACACCTCATCTAGCAATCATGGCTTAGCCTAACCTATCTTAAATGTGTTCAGAACACTTAACATTAGCAGACAGTTGAGCTAAGTCATCTAACAAGCCTATTTTACAAGAAAGTATTGAATATCTTACGTAATTTACTGAATACTGAAAGTAAAAAAAACAATGCTTGTATGGGTACAGATTGGTTATAAGTGAATCATGGTCACTTAATCGCAGGGAGCTGCTGCTGCAGGCACTGCCCAGCATCAGGGGAGAGGATCCGACCAAGGAGAGGATCAGGATCTCACTGCTACTCTAGGAAAAGGTCAAAATTCAAAGTACAGTTTCTGCTGTACTCCTATCACCTACATACCATCATAAAGTCAAAAATCTAAGTCAAACCGTAAGTTGGAGATCATCTGTATATGTTGCTTCTCTCTGGAACCTAGTAAACTGGTTTTAGTTATTAAACTTACTAATTCTCAATTATCCCAAGATTCATATTCATAAGAGATAAATTACATCACAGAATGTTCAGCTTTTCAATAATTTAGTTACTGTTCGGGGAAAACACTAATATAAATCTATAGGGGCGCCTGGGTGGTTGTCAGTTAAGCGTCCAACTCTTGATTTCAGCTTATGTCATGATCTCAGGGTTGTGGGATCAAGCCCCAAGTTGGGCTCTGAACTGGGCATGGAGTCTGCTTAAGATTCTGTCTGTCTCCCTCTCCTTCTGCCCTTCTCCCCTCTTCTGTCTCTCTAAAAAAAGAAATCTATAAAGGAAAACCTGAAAAGTAGACACTTTAGTGCAGGAATTAACCGAGTAAAGACACAAGTTACATTGAAAATTTTCACTAACCTCATTTTTCATCCTTTTTTGTTATTGTTTTTTTGTAAGTGAAGTTTTGTCTGAAAAACAGGGTTATGCTTTAAATGCTCTGACCTTTTTTTAAAGATTATTTATTTGAGAATGAGCGAGAGAGAGAGAGAGCGTGAGCACACAGAGGGAGAGGGAGAAGCAGGGAGACCGATGCAGAGCTAAATCCCAGGACCCTGAGATCATGACCTAGCCAAAAGCAGATGTAAGAGAGTTCTTCTCTTCCTGTAAGTGGACAGGCCTGGGGCTTCCATCAGGTGTAAGCAGGAGGAAAACCTGATCCTTATACCACTATAGGTTGCAACTAACTATAGAGGGATGGAAAAGCAGCTGCACAAAGCAGTCTAAAAGAAATGGCCAAGGTACTTAAAGAGAGTAACTGATGTGTGGTATCCTAACTGCATAAATTTGAACCTATTTAATCTCTACAACAACGCTATGAAGTATTATTATTCCCACTTTACAGATGAGGAAACTGTAGCAAAGATAAATAACTTGCCCAAGATGATTATACAGCTAGTAAATGGCAAAGCCAAAGTTGCTTAAGTTCCATACTCTTACCCAGTATGATACACTACCTCCATTTGATACTAGAATCTAAGAAGAGGCCAAAACCCTAGAAACAAAAATCCCTAGTTCAGAACTATTTATCATCCTTTTCTAACTAGAAACTATAGTCTGCTAAGACCCTGTCTGTCTCATCTAAACTGAGGAAGACCGGGAATAAGGGGGCCTTTAACTTCTGTTAGAATATGCCTCTGATTGGTTAAGCATCTAACTTTTTTATTTTTAGATTTTATTTACTTATTTGTCAGAGAGAGGGAACACAAGCAGGGAGAACAGCAGGCAGAGGGAGAAGCAGGCTCCCCGCTGAGCAAGGAGCCCGATGCGGGACTTGATCCCAGGACCCTGGGATCATGACCTGAGCTGAAGGCAGATGCTTAACCGACTGAGCCACTGAGGCACCCCACATCTGACTTTTAATCTCAGCTCTGGTCTCAATCTCAGAGTTGTGAGTTTAGGCCCCATGTTGGGCTCCATGCTGGTTGTGGAGCCTACTTAAAAAAAAATGTGTGTGTGTGTGTATATATATATATACATACATATCTCTTAACTCATAAAAAGGGAACAAAGCACTTTGGACACTAACCTGGATGCCAGTTTCAAAAATTTAGTTTTTCAGGAATGAAGTTACCTTCTGTCAACATTGACTTCTAGAAAATCATCATCTTCCTTAATGTTAATGGAGTTAATATTTACAAATCATTTTAGAATAGTGCCTGGCACATCTAAGTGAAAAATAAAATGAATGTATTTTAATTCAGCACATACAAACTGCTTTTCATTTTTTTCATTACTAGCACAGAATCAACTTTATGCTTGTTTTTTATTTTTTTAAGATTTTATTTTATTTTTTTTTAAGATTTTTATTTATTTATTTGACAGAGAGAGGAAGCACAAGCAGGCAGAGAGAGAGGGAGAGGGAAGGGGAGAATCAGGCTCCCCACTGAGCAGAGAGCCTGACCACGTAGGGCTCTATCTCAGAACCCTGGGATCATGACTTGAGCCGAAGGCAGACGCTTAACCAACTAAGCCACTCAGGCACCTCTATGCTTGTTTTTTCTTATATATTTTTCTTATTATTCATATGTAGTAATGGTGAATCTTTTTTTTTATTTTGTTGAGAAGTTAACCATGAAAAAAACCTACAAATTATCATCAAAGATGATATTTGCACTAGCATGACATAGTTTTCCTCAAGGTCAAGGTTTTGCTTACTATTTGAATTTTGAAGAGAAGTCCAGAAATAGACATTAAAATATTTAATAAAATGGAAAGTGCTATAATGTGTTATAGTAGTGGATCAACCTTTACAAAAAGACTCTTATAATAACAGTTTTATGCTGAATAAACATTCCGATCTACAGGATAAATCCCAGAGGTAACACTGGAGTAATGAGTGATAAAACTAATCTCTGAAATTAGACTTATTTCTTTAGGGGTTCTACATCCTTGGTCTCTGTCTGATGATCTCAGATAAGCCTATATCTGAAAAGAATCTCCTAAAATCCAAGAATGAAACAGCCAATATAAAAAAGAATTAAGTCTAGCCCTCCTCCCCCTGCCCCTCTGTGTCTTCTCTGCACTGGGAGCAGCTCTCCAGCCACAGCCCCTCATCCCCTGAAAATGTACGCCTGTGCAAAGTTCGTCTCCACCCCGTTCTTGGTCAGGAGCACCTCTCAGCTGTTGAGCCAATCACTGTCTGCAGTGGTGCTAAAACCACCAGAGACACTGACAGATGAGGTACCTTATAAGAGCCTCAGCAGCTTGGCAGCCCCACGTCCCCCAACCTCACGTTCCTAACCGCAGCTTCCAAACCAGCGCCATTTCAAGGGACATCGACACAGCAGCCAATTTCATTGGGGCTGGGGCTGCCACGGTAGGGGTGGCTGGCTCTGGGGCTGGAATTGGGACTGTGTTTGGGAGCCTCATCATTGGTTATGCCAGGAATCCCTCTCTGAAGCAGCAGCTCTTCTCCTACGCCATTTTGGGCTTTGCCCTCTCGGAGGCCATGGGGCTCTTTTGCCTGATGGTGGCCTTTCTCATCCTCTTCGCCATGTTAAGGAGCCGTCTCCACCTCCCATAGGTCTTTCTCCCGTGTCTTGTCTGCCCTGTATGTTCCTTTTTCCTATACCTCCCCAGGCAGCCTGGGGAAAGTGGTTGGCTCAGGGTTTGACAGAGGGAAGACAAATAAATATTGTATTATTAAAAAAAAAAAAAAAGAATTAAGTCTATGCATTCATCTTTGAAAATTAGAATAATGGCATTTTCTAATAACCAGAAATGTTATTTAAAAGTCATATTAGCACATAGGAGAAAAGTCAATCTATGCTAGTTACGTAACCTGGGCTTACTTAATTCACTGTTATCTCATAGGACAGACACTAGCCATCATCAAAAGAAACTTATTTATGGGGCACCTGGGTGACTCAGTTGTTTAGGTTTCTGATTCTTGATTTCAGCTCAGGTCATGATCTCAGGGTCATGGGATCGAGCCCCATGTTGGGCTTCACGCTCAGCTAGGAGTCTGCTTCTCCCTCTCTCTCTGATCCTTCCCCCACTCAGGCCCTCTATCTCCAAAATAAATACATAAAATATTTTTTAAAAAAACTTATTTTATCCGGGGCACCTGGGTGGTTCAGACGGTTGGGTGCCTGCCTTCGGCTCGGGTCATGATCCCAGGGTTCTGGGGTCGAGCCCCACATTGGGCTTATGCTCAGCGGGGAGCCTGCTTCTCCTCTCCCTCTGCCTGCTGCTTCCCCTGCTTGTAAACTCTCTCTCTGTCAAAAATAAAATCTTAAAAAAAAAAACTTATTTTATCCAATATTGTAAACATTCAAAAAGCAAAAAGTCCTTTTTAGTTTTGGACAGTTTTATAGCAAGTTAACCTATTAACATTTATGAATTTGAAGCATCATTTGCAATGATACACAAAGCTTAGAAGTCTTTCATTTCTCCTTTGAGTTTTGCAATCTTTAAATGTGTGCCTTTCAGTGGAAGTCAGTTTCATAAAACACTATCAATTAGTGCTTCTCAGCTTGACTGAGTACTCAGATAATCTGAGGAGCTTTTAAGATTTCCAATATGCAAATCACATCCTAAGCCACATAAGTCAGAATTTCTCTGGGTGGGACCCAGGCACTAGACTTTTTAAAAGCAGACAAGTGACTCCAATATGCAGCAAAGCTTTTGAACCACTGGTCTATGTACTATGATTTAAGCACTCTCTTCTTAGGGTTCTGCCCCACCACTTTTTGATGACTCAATAAATACACGAAGAATTTCAACTGCTGCTTTTTCTGAGCCCAAAGAATTGAGTCAAAAGTAGATGAACCGGGTGCCTGGGTGGCTCGTCGGTTAAGCGTCTGCCTTCGGCTCAGGGTCCTGAGATAGAGTCCCACATCAGGCTCCCCGCTCAGCGGGGAGTCTGCTTCTCCCTCTGCCCGCCGCTCCCCCTGCTTGTGCTCTCTCTCTCTGTGTCAAATAAATAAATAAAATCTTAAAAAAAAAAAAAGTAGATGAACCAAGGGGCACCTGGGTGGCTCAGTTAAGCGTCTGCTTTCAGCTCGGATTGTGATCCCAGGGTCCTGGGATGGAGCCCCATGTCAGGCTCCTGGCTCAGCAGGGAGTCTGCTTCTCCCTCTGCCTCTGCCTTTGCCTCTCCTCCCTGCTCATGCTCTCTCTGTCTCTCAAATAAATAAATAAAATTTTTTTAAAAAGTAGATGAACCAAAATGGTATTAGATCCAAAGCATTTCTTTTGCATTTGCTTATCTCATGTCCTATACAAACAAAAGTCTATTTATTGTTTTTAAGATTGGGATAACTTTTTTATGCTTCTACAACCTTTACTACTTATCAGATGAAGAATATACTCCAATTTTAGAGTGGCATCTAAAGTACACCTATATGAAAAAAATAAAGTACACCCATATGACTCGTATATTGAGTATAACCAGTTGTAGAGATTATACAGCCTGCATTGCATATGTGTTCTATTGCCACTTTGACAATGACTCCTGTTTTCATAGTTTTGACTTGTTATTTTTCAGCTTCTAGTCATCATCTCTCTCTTCCATTCCACTGCTTTATTTCTCTCCTACATTTTAATTTAAAAATACTTTTTTATATAGGTAACTCTTGCTTCTGCATTTCAGTATGAAAACACTTATTTTCTAGATATTGCCCAAATATGGCCTTGAGAAAAATAGTAGAGATCCCATATCTTATTCTAGATAACTCGTCATTTCTTCCTCCAAAATATTTCTTGTGCATACAACTATCACACCATCTCACTCACTGGACTGGGACTTGAACAGGATAGAGTTTCACTTTCTATTAATTTGTTGAAATAAACTACTAAAAGCTGTCACCACTCATACCAGAATTTATGTTATCCTTATCAAAATTATAAAATGTTCCTTTAAAATTCAAACTTAAATGGATGTGAATTAGGAGGTAGTGATTTTTTTTTTTCTTTCCAGGTTTGTATTTCAGCAGTCGGAGAAGTTTGCAAAGGTGGAAAGCCAATACCAGTTACTGAAAATAGAAACCAACAAGTTCCAAGGACTTCAAAGTAAAATCATTTTAATTTCAGAAAAGGTAATTAATTATTAATTGGCTTATTTGGGTAGATTTTCCCATTTTTCTTCCCTACTACCACCCTTCTACCCCAGTTCATAACTTCCTTTTTCCTGCCTGTTAGACGATTACTGTTTTAACTCTCACTGGTTTTTGTACATTTCTCCCTTCAGTCCAATTTAGACTTAGATTATTTTGAAAAGACAGGGTTGTTTTAATATAGCAAATGTTACTGTTTATAATGATATGGCCCCAATTTTCTATTTAAATATCAAATGTCTAGAGCACTAAAAATATGATTGGTCTTTACATATAAAATTAGAATAAAAACAGCACTTGCTGGGCAAAGACTATCAGGTTTTTTTTTTTTCTTTACTTTCTAGTTGGTAAATTTGTATACTTCTGCATATAAGAATGACTAACCTAAAAATAAATACTGGTTTTATAGCCAAATGAAAATTAAAATCCATGTGTATGTTGTGTTTCTTCAAGCTGCAAATGCAGATGCATTATTACTGGAATTCTTAGAAATGTGAGACAAATTTTTAACTACCATGCTTCTTGGGAGAGGTCAGCTGCAATCAATAAGGCATCATGCAGGAATTGTCTGGCTACCAGAAACCAAGCTATCATTGGGAAACATGCCTTCTTTGTTCATTTATTCATTCACTAAACATTTACTCATGTCATAAGGTAGACAAAGATTTGTGCTCGGCACCAAGGTGAGCAAGGATTTTCAAAAACAGGAAAATTAAATAGAGGGTCTGAGTTCCTGTGGCCTCATGCAGAGAATTAGTATATAATCAATCCCCCAGAAGAGAAAAGCCATAGATGAAAATTATGCATCCCTCACACGTGCCAGGGGATTCCACAGAGGGTGAGCCCAGGGGCCTTGGGAAGAAGCTACATAATGCTGCATAATGGTATTTTGACGTAGGGCTCAAGTTGGAATCTGGTTGTACTCGTTAGGGGCTCCTCTAATCAGAGGGAACAGAGTTATAGAAAAATAAATCCCAGGAGATAGAAACTCCATGTACTTAAAAGCTATTGAAAATAAATTTTGAAGAAAGACGTCCTTTTTATTTTTTTTTATTTTTTTAAAGATTTTGTTTATTTGTTTGAGAGAGAATGAGAGATAGAGAGCACGAGAGGGAAGAGGGTCAGCGGGAGAAGCAGACTCCCTGCTGAGCAGGGAGCCCGATGCGGGACTCCATCCCAGGACTCCAGGATCATGACCTGAGCTGAAGGCAGTCGCTTAACCAACTGAGCCACCCAGGCGCCCGAAAGACGTCCTTTTTAAATGAAAAATTTGGTGGCAATTAAAATGCTTTTTGAGGCAGATTTTTAAAATATCATCATTATCCAAGAAATATTTAGTCTTTGCAAAGCTCTTTCTCTCCCAGTCTTCCCTAGGATTAATTCAACAATAGCTGCCCTTTCGCAAAGCTGGTCCTAAAGGTCAGCATAATCAGTAGGAGGAGAAAACAACTAGATGTGGGCTCTCATCACACCTGTGTGAACTTGAAAAAATCACTTTAACTTCTCTTAGCCTCTATTTCATCATTTATTAAGTGAGAATAACAAGATTTTTATAAGGCTCAGATGTGATACAATATATATGCAAACTTTTTGAAAACTTTAAACAGAAATAAATTCAAGGTATTAAGCTCTTTTTAAAAAAAATGAAAAAAACTATTAGGATATATTGACAGCCCTTAAATGCAAATTATTGTAGCATACTAGTCACTATATATTTTCAGATTCAGTCTTGAGACCTTTACTATTTTGAAAAGTTGATCTTATATTTGGGGTCTACTGGGGTATACTGCCTCCAGATTACAGTGATGCTCTGGTGAACAGCCTAAACAGGAAATTACCTTAGATGAAGATAAGCTTACCTCTTCAAAAAGCTGATAATAAGACAATTAAACTTAACAGTATTACTGATGTACAAATATTTCTCAGAATTGATTTCTGAAGGATCTTGTATAATAGCTATATGTGTACATTAAAGATAATTTTTTTAAAGATTTGATTTTTAAGTAATCTCTACAGCCAATGTGGGGCTTGAACTTACAGCCCCAAAGATGAAGAGTTCCATGCTCTATCGACTGAGCCAGCCAGGCACCCCTAAAAATAATTTTTAAATAAGGTTTCACAGTGACTTTTTATATTGGTCAGTACTGTTACACATTGTTTCTATCACCTGGGATTGCTTCAGGTCTTGGTTGGGGTGGGCCCAGAAGATTAAGGCCATTCTTCTTCCTAAATGTCAACAAACATGTTTTTTATACCCTAAGATATGGGAGCTACAAAAAGGCATAAGACATGGTCTCTTCCCCTAAGGAATTTAGAATCTCTCATAGCCTCACCTGACTAGTAACATCAGTCTGTTCAAGAGTCAGATTTCAGAGTCACTTCTAAGCCTTTCCTCATTCTGCTCCAGACTAATGATCTCTCCTCAGAGCATCCATTTTCTGCATACTAATTCTATCATGACACAAATAGTAAATTTGTGAATTTTTGTTGTTATTAATTTGCCTCCTTTTCTGCTCTTTAAGCCAACATTCTGTCTTTATATCCTTAGTGCCTAATAATGAAACAGGATAATCAATAAATCTTAGTGGGACTCCAGAATATGTAATGTAAAAGATCCAAAATGCTGTCTCCTCTGTCGAATTATGAAGCCAGGAACTATATTATGTCTCTGTTTTCATATCTAGTGGCTAGCACAAGGTCTGGCACAGAGTGAACACTCAAAACTTCTCTAATTTTGTGTGCTGAGTGCCAAATAGGTGTCAAATACACAACACGATAGGTGCTCCAGGAGTTTGGGCTATGGAAGAATGCTGCATTGAGGAGCTGAGATCTGTTCTGAGCCTTGAAGGAAAGACAGAACTGAGCTAAGCAACAAGGAAAAAATAGCATATACAGAGATAAATTTGGGACTTTATCCCAGAAGTATTAGGAAACATCGTGGGTTTTTTAATGTCATACCATGATGTGCATAGCAGTTTTTAAAAGCTTCATCTGGCTGTAGTGTGGTAGGATGATTTAGAAAAGAAGCAGATATTAGATAATACTTCTAGAATATTTTCCTTGATCCTTGAAGTCTGGTTTGGGTGCCCCATGTAAGTGCTTCCATAGCTCTTCCCCATCATAACACATGTAGACTTGGCTTTCTCCCCAGTTAAACTAAACTGCTTAAGGGCAGAGGCAGAACCATGTCTTGTACAGTATTATGCCTTCAACACAATGCTGCAAACATTTAATAAGTTAACGATCATTCTAGGCCTTCCTGTAGTCTCTGAGGCTGTTACCTGTGTGTGAGTATAAGCTAAAAGAGGTCCACAGCCTCCTGTATTCTGGACACATATGAGGAAATGTCAGGAGCTTACCACAATTTACAGATACTTAGCACATGTTACTATTTGATGTGAGTTGCCTCACTAAACTGGACTTTTATTCATTTCTGCCTTTGTTATGTCTGTAAGATCTGATTCTGGTACCTTATCTGTAAGAGGTTAGTCAAGAAATTTTCAGGTAGAAACTCTTCCAGAATCAGAGAATTTAGGAAACTTAACAAATTTTATTAACTCAGTTATAGTTTCTAAAAAAGCCACGTAACTATAAGATTGACAACTAAGTTGCTTTCCATTGGAGTAAGAAAAGAAGGAAATGTGATATACTTCAGACTTCTTTAACATTATTTCTCTTTTGAATGTTTCTCCATGAAAATGTACAAATATTTAGGTTTATAAATTCAGGTGTGTGTTTTTCTCCCATAGTGCTAATCTATTATATTTGTTTTAAAATCTGTTAAAACAACTTTAAATCTGTTAAAACAACTAAAGTCATGAATGTTTTTGTCATTATGGTTCTGATATACTTGGATATTTTAGACATCTTCAGAATTTGAACTGGGCCTGTGCTTATTAAAATGTATTTCCCTAATATAAAAGTTATTAAGGGTGGCTCAGTTGGTTAAGTGTCTGACTCCTGATTTTGGCTCAGGTCATGATCTCAGGGTAATGAGATCAAGCCCCATGTCAGGCTCCACACCCAGCGTGGACTCTCTCTCTCCCTCTCCCTTTGCCCCCTCTCCCCTTGCTCGCTCATGCTCTCTCTCTCTCTTAAAAAAAAAAAAAAAAAACTTATTAAGTAGCCTTGGGAATTGTTTTGTGTTACAAATGCAGCTTGAGTCTACTGAAAGTATCCTGCAGGAAGCTACATCATCCATGTCTTTGGTGACCCAGTTTGAGCAAGAAGTATCCAACCTCCAAAGTATTATGCGTGACATCCAAAATAGTGAAGAGTTGCTCACCCAAAAGATGCAAAGTCTTAATGAGAAATTCCAGAATGTTTCAGATTTCTGGAAAAGAAGCCTAGAAGAAATGAATGTTAATACAGACATTTTCAAATCAGAATCAAAACACATACATTCTCAAGTTACTGTCCAAATTAACTCAGCTGAACAAGAAATAAAATTGCTCACTGAAAGGCTAAAAGATTTGGAAGAAAGCACATTAAGAAATATTAGAACAGTAAAAAGACAAGAAGAAGAGGATCTTCTACGAGTAGAGGAGCAGCTTGGCTCTGATACAAAAGCAGTTGAAAAGCTAGAAGAAGAACAGCATGCTCTCTTTGCCAGAGATGAAGACCTGACTAATAAACTTTCCAACTACGAACCCAAAGTTGAAGAATGCAAGACACATTTGCCAACAATTGAGAGTGCTATTCGCTCTGTTCTCAGAGTCTCTCAGGACCTGATAGGGACAGAAAAAAAAATGGAAGACTTAACTACTCAGATGTTTAATATGGAAGATGATATGCTGAAAGCGGTATCTGAAATAATGGAGATGCAGAAAACCCTTGAAGGAATTCAGTATGATAATAGCATATTAAAGATGCAAAATGAACTGGATGTTCTGAAAGGAAAAGTTCATGATTTTATGGTATATTCAAGTACAAGAGAAAAGGGCACTTTAGAAGAATATAATCTAGAAAATAAAGGAATTGATAGTGACTTTTAAATGCACCACATTTATTCTGATGACCATATTGTATATATAAATTTATTAGTTCCATGTTTTTGTGTTATTTTGATATGCCTCACTTTATCCTACATTACTAGCAAGTAAGTGACATATCTACACACATGGATTATCCAGATAATGAAAGCTTATCTGTTTAAGCAATAAAATTTATTTCCTTTTAGGCATTTTAAATAGAAATATTTCCAAAATATATCCCCACCTTTTTAAAGCAATATACTTAATATTTTAAATGTTTTTTCTAAAAAGTAATAGACATTATTATGAATTTCACCTATTATATTGGACCCAAATATATTAACACCTCTACAAGCTATTGAGGAGGGTTTCCCTTCTCACAAAATGACCCTAGTTTGCTATTTTTTCAAACCTTATGTCTATTTCTTATACGTTTTCTGTCACCTAAAGATGTGACCTATTGGCCCATTACTGTCAGGTTGGTTGGTAGGTACTGTGCCTGCCTAACCAGTTCTGCACTTCCTTTGTAATTTACTGCAGGCTAAGATCCAGACCACCAAGTTCATAGGAATTTTGTCTAAAATGAAAAATAACATTACCAAAGGAAAGCATGAGGTGCTTTGCTGTGAATCAATACGTACTTTTTGAAAACTGTGGAGCCTGGGAAACATTTTTACTTTTTATTAAGGTTCTAAAGTGTATTACAGATAAACTTGTAAGAATTTTTAAATGAGTAAATATGGGTGTGCCTGACTCTTGATTTCGCAGTCATGAGTTTGAGCCCCATGTTGAGCATAGAGATTACTTTAAACATTTTTTTAATTAAAAAAAAGGACTAAATATGTTCTTATTGAAAGTTTTACCTATGAATTGTGTATGAAGTATGGACTTTTGGAATATCTTTGTATACCTGGGCTTTTTTTTTAAAGGTTCTAACTGTGTTACAGACTCTTGAGTTTGCTAGATACATGATCCCTAGATAAATTATTCTACCTACGTAAAAAAATACCAATACACCTGTGGCCTATTTCAAAGAGGAAAAAGCAGCATATTGAAAAATTATGATAACTATGGTAATTAAACATATGTCATTGTTTTTAAAGAGTTCCCAAACTAATTACCCAGCCAAATTTGTTTTACATGATGATTTGATTTTACTCTAAGTCATATAATGGAGTCATAAGGAATAAGATGTGGACATACTGAGATGTGATTAAGGGGAGATCTAGTCAGATTTTTCCAATAATGATAATTGGAAATGTGCAGCGTCGAGAAACATGTAAGACTTTTATTGGTAACTGATGTATCAAGAGTGTCCAAACTTGGTGTTGAAAACTGAGTCAACTGCATATGGAAGTACTGTTCCTACTTGTATCTTCTTGCCAATAACCAACTGTAGTCCCAGTTTTATAATGTAATATCAGTGGAATTAAACACAAAGAACTTGAAAGCAGTCAATTGTAGTCAGGTAGTTTTATTATGTAAATTTGCACATTTTTTGAAAAATCCCAAACAAGTTCTAGTTTTGGGTTAGGAGGGCCTCTGGTAGACAGCCATGGGTAATAAAAATAAGCCTGAAAGAATGCCACTATTAAAGAGCATATCATTAATTTCTGGAATCTTAACATTAAATTCCTTGACGTCTGAATTCTAAGTTCTTGTCTGTGTGCACTGACAAAATTGTATTTGTTTGTCTTTGTTTTAATGCTAATAAAATAGATTCTAAAGTTCACTAGAACTTTGTTGTTTCAACCTCCATCCCGTCTTGGCAGATGTGATCTCTCGTAGTTTGTTTGTTTGGCCTATCACCAGATTTGATACAACATTATTATTGACTTGTATATACCATAGTAGTCGCTACAGAAAATAAATGGAAACCAGGTGACCACTGTGTTCTATAGTGACAGTTACAAGGGAAACAAAAACTACCCTTCTACAAGAATTTCATGAGAAAACTATTGTGTGTATGTATATATACATATTATATACATGTGTATATGTACATTTTCCTTTACTCAGAGGTTTTCCTATGAAAAATTGTCAGTAGACAGATTTAGATGTACCTAATTTGTCTTCCTCTCTTTCTTACATTCATTTATATAATACAGATAATTGAAATTTCAAAAACTTCCCTGTGTATCAAGTATTAAATTACATTGTTAGTCTTTCCTTTAAGGAAGATTACCGTATTCTAAGACACATTTTTGTATCTTTGTAATTGATAATATATCAATTATTTTCTGATAGAGTACTACTGGCTCCATATTTTAAATTTAGTATAAATAAGTCACTTTTACAAAATAAACACCTAATTTTTTTTAACTTTTGGATGCAAAGTTTAAAAATATATTTATAGTAATATTTCCTTAAATTTTGCCTAATGATTAGAAGCTGTTGACTAAGTGTATTCTTATATTTTATAATGAAAAATGTTGATTTATTAGCCTTATGGTTTCATAGAAAACTAGTAAGATACAAAGTTAATGGCATCATTTTTAATCTCAACCTGATTACATACCTTTCTATGAATCCATAATCTTGATCAAAGTTTAATATGATGTCATTAATGATGATAATAAAAAAATTTTCAAAAAATGATGCTGCAACTTCACCAAGCACATGAAAAAATATTCATTTCTCTATATACTTATGTGCACAGTTAGCAAAAGCTCTGCAAATTTACCCAGCATCTGTTTTTTTCAGTTCAGCTATGAACTATTAATTTAATACAAATTGAAATGCTCCATCCCAGCTTTCACAGCAAGGGAGGAGAGAATTAGCATTGGAGCCTATTATGTGTGAAACATTGCTAGGAAGTCTACATTCATCATCATCACAGTAACAGCTCTGTGTATTGAGTACCTACAATGACCTGTAGGATCCCTGCTTCACACTACAACTTTGCTAGCCATGACACCCATTTTAAAAATGAGGAAATTGAGGCTTAGCAAGGTTAGGAAACTTGCAGTCACACTGCTATGTCTGTCCAACTCCAGAGGCCACTGACCTCCCCACTATACAATGCAATCTGCTACTATTCAACTAGGGGGAGAAAAATCACAAGAAATCCACCATCAATAGAACCATCTTGAGCATTAAAAAAACTGTAATTCAGCCAAATGTGTCCACTACCATGTTACCATTAAACGAGACAGTAAGTCACCCAAAAGTTGTAACTATGACCTAAAATTATTTGGGCCTTGGGCATAAGAAGGAACCAATAAATGTTTAGGGAATGGTGGGAAAGCAGTGGTGGAGAAAGCCTTGGACCAGAATCTTCTAATCTAGGCTTTGCCACTATGTGTTCTTGGGCATTTTATCTTGGGGCTCAGTTTTTTAATTTGTAAAATGAGGAAATTGTATCAAAAACTCTCTAAGACCCATTCTGGCTTTATGTGGTTTTTAATTTCAGAGATTAATAAAATTTCCAGGTCCTTTAGTTACAAAGATCAAAGAACCTTTAGCAAAGTTTTTGGACCCAGAAATCATTCCCTTGAACCATGTTGTTCTACTTGTAGACCCAGCAATATTTAATATTATAGGATAGTATCTAGCTTAGTACCTTGTGTATATGATAGGAATTTAGTAAAAATCTTTTGAGCTATTGGTGGACTCTCCAAAACTTCTGTCCATTCTAGGCAAATAGTTTAAACAAGCCCTAAGTAATTTTTAAAAATAATTCCGTGAGGGGCGCCTGGGTGGCTCAGTCAGTTAAACATCTGCCTTCAGCTCAGGTCGTGATCCCAGGGTCCTGAGATTGAGCCCCACTTTGGGCTCCCTGCTCAGCAGGGAGCTTGCTTGCTTCTCCCTCTCCCTCTGCTGCACCCCCTGCTGTGCTCTCTCTCTCTTTGTCAAATAAATAAAATCTTTTTTAGGGGTGCCTGGGTGGCTCAGTTGTTAAGCATCTGCCTTCAGGTTGTGTCATGATCCCAGGGGCCTGGGATCGAGCCCCACATCGGGCTCCCTGCTCGGTGGGAAGCTTGCTTCTCCCTCTCCCACTCCCCCTGCCTGTGTTCCTGCTCTCATTCTCTCTGTCAAATAAATAAATAAAATTTAAATAAATAAATAAATAAATATTTTTAAAAAAATAGTATTTCCATGAAACAATTTCAAGACTATTCCTACACTATATTCATAAATATTTTAGTAAAGATCAATACAAGTTCATGATAAATTGCTTTTAAGCTACCAAGTAAAACAGAGCCTTACTAGCTGTTTCTTAATGATCTGATCCTTCTAAGAATAAAGTAAGTTCTTTCTGAGGAGTCTTAACTGTGTAATACTGTTAGGCTACATTTATTCTACCAGAGTAGATCCATTAATAAACAATAACCTAATAGTGAATTAGATGAAATAAGCAATCTACTTCCTTCACCCTTTGGAGTCTCTGTTTCAGCAAATACACTTGCAAAACCTTTCCCTTAAAAATAAAATATACTTTTGCAATCACTACTTGATTTCCTTCCTGTTTGTGGTTACTCTTTTTTTCTTTAGATTTTATTTATTTATTGCGTGCATGCTAGTGGGGGAGGGGTAGAGAAAGAGGGATAAGCAGACTTCCAGCTGAGCGGGTAGCCCCGCTGTAGGGCTTGATCCCAGGACCCATGACCTGACCTGATCCGAAGTCAGAAACTTAACCAAGTGAGCCACCCAGGCACCCCTGTGGTTACTCTTTAATGTCATACCCATAATAACATTTTAACAGTCTAACTTCTCTACCAAAAAACATTTGGGGCCACCCCCCCACCAATAATTAATGTAGCATAAACCTGAGAAGAAAAATCCTAAAATATATTTTGGAATCAAATATATATAATGGGGAAAGAGAGGGAATTACTACTTTGAGATAACTGTTCTGCTTCATTTCAGCTTGTCATTTTTTTGCAGCTATATTGTTACTCCTTTTTGAAGCTGCCATTAAAATAATGTTCTGAACATACTAAATTTTTATTTGCATTATATAAAACCATGTTAATGTTATCAAAATAATCTCAAAAGATTAGCTGAATAAACCAGGCAAATGCAATTTTATAACAGTAATTCATAAAAAACATTGAAATACACAATTATTTTGGAAATAAAACTTGATGTCTTTAGATGAAATTGTAGATCTTATTTTGTAAAACTGGTTTTCAGCCTGCATATTAATTCCTTGTTTTCTGATTTTATTTATTCATTTTTTAAGATTTATTTATTTGAGAAATAGAGAGTATCAGTGGGGGGAGGGGCAAAGGGAATAGGAGAAAGAATCCTTAAGCAGACTCCCCGCTGAGCACAGAGCCCAACTCTGGGGCTCAATCCCAGGACCCAGAGATCATGACCCGAGCCAAAATCAAGAGTTGGACACTTAACTGACTGAGCCACCCAGGTGCCCATTTGTTTTCTTATTTCAAATAATCTATTTATTAACATTTTCTTTCCCAAACTAAACTACAAACTCCTTAAAAGCAGAGACTGTTCTTGATCATACTAGCACATACAGGCCCAGTAAACATTGTTGGATCCAATTAGTTGCTTGGGGTTTTTTAAAAACAAAATTTTGTGTTTTTTTAATTCATGTATTATTAACACACCATGTTATATTAGTTTCAGGTGTACAATATAATTATTCAACAGTTCTATGCATTACTCAGTGCTCATCATGATTAATCCCCTTCCCCTGTTTCACCCATCCCACCCCCCCTCCCCCACCCACCCACCGCCCCTCTGGCAACCACCAGTTTGTTCTCTATATTTAAGAGTTTGGTTCTTTGTCTCTCTTTTTTTTCTCTTTGTCTTGTTTCTTAAATTCCACATATGAGTGAAATCATATGGTATTTGTCTTTCTCTGACTTATTTCACTTAGTTTTATATCCTCTTGATATATCCTTATAAACAGAGGATCCAACTAGTTTTGATTATTAGTACACAGTTATAGACAATCTCCACTTTAAAACAGTGCTTTCCAGGGTTCCTGGGTGACGTAGTTGGTTAAGCATCTGACTCTTGGTTTTCGGCTCAGGTCATGATCTCAGGGGTGTGGGATCAAGCCCTGCTTCCTGCTCTGCACTCAGTGGAGTCTGCTTAAGACTCTTTCTTCCTGGGCACCTGGGTGGCTCAGTTGGTTAAGCGACTGCCTTCGGCTCAGGTCATGATCCTGGAGTCCCGGGATCGAGTCCCACGTCGGGCTCCCTGCTCAGCAGGGAGTCTGCTTCTCCCTCTGACCCTCTTCCCTCTCGTGCTCTCTATCTCTCATTCTCTCTCTCTCAAATAAATAAGTAAATAATCTTTAAAAAAAAAAAAAAGACTCTTTCTTCCTCTCCCTCTGCCATCCTCCCCCCTCTAAAATAAATAAATAGGGGCACCTGGGTGGCTCAGATGGTTAAGCCTCTGCCTTTGGCTCAGGTCCTGATCCCAGGGTCCTGGGATCGAGCCCCACAGTCAGGGTCCTGGCCCAGCAGGGAGCCTGCTTCTCCCTCTCTCTCTGTCTCTCCCCCTGCTCATGCTCTCTCTCCGTATCTGTGTCTCAAATGAATAAATAAAATCTTAAAGAAAAAATAAATAAAATCTTTAAAATAAATAAATAAATAATAAAACAATGCTTTCCTGAAAAATGAGTTGAAAGTTAAATGTGTGAAAGTCATATGACTGAGTTACACATTATGAAGCAGACCCGCTCTTTCGGTGTAATCACTATGTATATCCGTCTTTCGACATAGGCTTTGACAATATATTTTACATATGTCCTTTAATTTTTTTTCCTCCATAGCTGAGCGCACAATCCACAGTCTTCAGTTAATCTTCTGATTGAAGTTTACTAGTTTTACCTGACAATTCCTGTTATAATTTTCAGTTTTGTATTATGAGATTATATCTCATATATATATACTATTATCACTATAATCCACACTTTAATTTTTTTCCTTTCCCTCTTAATTTTATTGACTGATGACACAATGCAATAAAATTTCAAATATTCGGGAGGAGGAATTAAGATAGCGGAGTAGTAGGGGGACCCTATGCTTACTTCATCCCTGGAATACAGCCAGATGAATATCAAGTCATTCTGAATGCTGAGAGAACAAACTGCACATCTAGAGGGAGGAAAATGCCCACGTTGTGAAGGTTAACTAGAATTTAAATAAAAACTTGCAAAAAATTTTAAGTATTCAAAAACAAAATATTCAACTTCTCTGACACTGCTATTTAGACACACACATGTGCACACAAACATTACCACAAACAATGAAAATAACTTGAAATACTGTCAGGTAGTTGTGTGGCTCAAAATGTTCATCAACTAGGGGTTGGATGGGAAGAGGAAAAAAATGTTCATCAACTAATGTATCCAGGTTAAACCAAAATGACAATTTACAGGTGGATGGTAAGGAAGGAGGATGGCATGGAAATATACAAAAAGTTGAGAACCACTTGTATTTGGAATCATAAGATTTTAGAATTTTGAAGATAGCTTTTTTTTTGTTGATTGTTTTGTTTTTTACATATCTATCTTCTCTACTAAACTACTAAACTGAATTGAGGTCACCCCCCAAGCTGTACTCATCTTTATATCCCTAACACTTGGTATGCCTAACATAGTAGGAACTTAAGAATCAGTTAATTGAGTTTTTCGGGGTCTCATGGAGAAATACACAGGGGCACCTGGCTGGCTCAGTCGGTAGAGCATGCAACTCTTGATCTCTGTGTTATAAATTCAAATCCCACATTAGGTGTGGAGATTACTTAAAGATAAAATCTTTAAAAGTAATAGGACAATAAAGCGTATACACATGGAGTCTTGAACATTGGCCCCTTCATTCTAGCACTAGAAATATCTACAAACTTGTGTTTCAAAAATTATGTTGCCTTGTTTGACCCCCACAAATCTACCAAAGCTCATCTAGAGAAGCCTCCCTCCTCTCTTCTCCAGCAAGAAAAACTACCTCACTGTCTCTCATTTAGCTCATTTTGCCCCTGTACAGAGGACTGATAGTATAAAAATAGCTGAAAAATGCTCTTTCCAGTGACATTTTATGAAATGTCCTTCATGTTTTCCTTCTTAATCATTAGTCACTTGATACATCTTTTACCATGTTTTCCAGAATGGTAAAGTTATAGTTCAAAATTCAACTTGAATTTATATATTAAGCTGTTAATCAATTTAATTATTATGGTGTTATATTTTCTTATAGTGTCAGAAGTCTGAAACTATCATGGAACAGTGGAAGTCTTTTCAAATAATTGCTCATCTAAAGCGTCTACAGGAGGAAATTTATGAGGTGAAAACTTGGTCCAACAGGATAATTGAAAAACAGAATATATTGAACAACAATTTGACAGCTCTTTCTCAAGATGTGACAAAAGTAGATCAAAGTACAACTTCTATGGCAAAAGATGTTGGTCTTAAGATTACAACTGTAAAAACAGATATACGACGTATTTCAGGTTTAGTAACTGATGTAACATCATTGACAGATTCTGCGCAAGAATTAGAAAATAAAATAGAAAAAGTAGAAAAAGATACAGTAAAAAACATAGGTGATCTTCTCTCAAGTAGCATTGACCGAACAGCAATGCTCCGAAAGACAGCATCTGAAAATTCACAAAGAATTAACTCTGTTAAGAAGATACTTTCAGAGCTAAAGAATGATTTCAACAAGCACACAGATAGGTTTTTAAGCTTAGAAAGTGACAGAGCTAAAGTTATGAAGACAGTGACTTTTGCAAATGATCTAAAACCAAAGGTGTATAATCTAAAGAAGGACTTTTCCCGTTTGGAACCATTGGTAAATGATTTAACGCTACGCATTGGGAGATTGGTTACTGACTTACTACAAAGAGAGAAAGAAATTGCTTTCTTAAATGAAAAAATATCTAATTTAACAATAGTCCAAGCTGAGATTAAGGATATGAAAGATGAAATTACACACATTTCAGATATGAATTAGTTTGAAATTATTTAGATGAGACTGAAATAACTTTTTTAGTAACATGACCTCTGTCGTGTTATAAAAAAACTGACAACTCAGAAATAATGAAATTTTGGAGCAAATGTCATTTTGTTTTTGGTTTGTGAAACTGAATAAAGGAAACCTCATTTAAATGGAGTTCCAAGGCCAGAAGGGGGAGTTCTCATGCCAAGTTGCAGCCCTTGGCCAAACAGGAAGAAGCCTATGCTTTACTACGGAAGCAGGGGGAAGATTTTCTCCTAGACACAGCAGCCCAGCCAGTGAGACACTGTCACAACTCAATCAGTGAGAAGCCACCACACTGCAAACTCCCAGTTCACTCCAATGGACTTTTTGTTTATAATAGCCCCTCCCAACTGCTCCCTTTCCTCTATGAAAAAGCATTCCTCTCCTTTGTTCTCTGGACTTGGCTACGGTTTTGCCATAGCTTGCATGTCCTGAATTGGGATTCTCTGTTATTCCTGAATAAACCCATTTTGCTGGTGAAATAACTGGCTGTTTTATTTTTAAGGTTAACATTCTATTCTGAACAGTAAAAACAAAATATTTTAAAGGGTTGAGCAGTTGATTTTTCAAAAAAATATGCTAAAACATATACTTGCAATTTTATATAGCAAGAACCCTATGCATTCCCCTGATACACACTCTTACACACACACACACACACACGCACATGCACGCATTCAGACAAGTGGGGAAAAGCAGGATCCGCCAGTCTACCACTGGGAAATCTAGATGGGGCAGGATCTGAACCCCACTTGCCCTCGTGGACTGCCAGGGAACATAGTACATAGGATTGGAGCCCAAACTAGAGAACTATCCATTAGGATCAGGGCTGTAGCGTTCACCATACATTTAGAGGAAGGGAAACTAGAAAGGTCACAGCCAGGGAGCTGCAGGAAAAGAATCATGTAAGATTTCCTGGGTCTTTCATGGCTTTAGGAAACAGGTAAAGATGACCTAAAATAGAGTAGGGAAGTGGTAGCCAGAGCAAGGTTTGAGGGAGAGGAATCATAAATTGCAGGGGACTTGCCAAGCCTCAGATGGAGACTGCCCTAAAGCAACACAGCTCATGTGTGGTGATGATGTGACCAGAGCAGCCTAAGCAGAGAAGGAAGTTCTAACATTTAAAACAGCATTATATAATTCTACGTATATGAAATTCTAGAAAATGCAAACTATAAAGGCAGAAAACAGATCAGTGGTTGCCTAGGGATGGCAAGAGGAACAGACTATAAAGAGGCACAAAGAAATCTCGAGGGGTGAAGGGTATTTATTATCTTAGGATGGTGGTTTCACATGTATCAAAATTCTTTGAATGTGTATAATTTATTCCACGTCAAATATTCCTCAATAAAGTTGTAAAATAAAGTACAATGATCCTTAAAAAAACCACACAGCATTAGTCCCAGTTTCCTATGCCTAGCATGAAGGGTATCCAGATGCACAGAACGAGTCAGAGTATGTAGCTAACTTCCATGACAAAAAGCCCAAGGCTCCGGGATGAGCCATTCCAGAACACTTTGAAGTGACTAGCTCTGCTTGATTCATCTGATTTAATATAGTAGAAACAACATGAGATTTTGAAATCAGAGATATCTGGGGTCCAATCCTGGCTTGGTGACCACAGAGTTCTGTGGACTCAGAAAATTTAGTGCATATAAACTTTAATTTATTCATCTGTAAGTAAGGACAATAATATCTGCCTTACAGGAAGGACTGCTGTGAATATTACCATTAACATATCCAAAGTGTCTTTGCACATAAGGACAAAGCCATTAACTAATATAACAAAAGTTACATAGTATGGGACTGTGTTTTTGTAAATAGCTCTATACCCCACACGGGCAGTGTCACCATAGCACATCCTAATATGGTATCTCATGTTCATAATGATACCAAATTAAATGTAAATTACGTTCCATGTAATCTTTTTAATAAGACAGTATTTTAGACATGAAAAATATTTAAAAAGAAATTTTTCAGCACTTCAAAATATAAATTCAGCTATGTGAAAATTCATTTATGAGTAATGTTTCTATCCTATCAGTGCCAAATAAATGAAGCACTTATCTTATTTGGTGCCAGTTCTATTATTTTTGAAATAATGACTCACCAATCTGTAATTTGGGAGCCAGCCTGAGCAGGACTTTCTTGAAGGAGCCTTGAAATCAATCTGGAACGTCACTAGGCTTCCAGTCATGTTCTTGCTTTCAGGTCAGATAGCTTTTATGGCAAATACAGGAGAATGGAAAGCTTTGTTCTGTTTCCCAACAGAATATATAATCACTTCAATAATAGGCATGGTTTCTTATGGGTAAGTCATCTTAAGCTTTCTGTGGAATTTCCCTGCTTTAATATCATTTAAAGACTAACCACTGGGGTTGCCTGGGTGGCTCAGTCAGTTAAGCATCTGCCTTCGGCTCAGATCATGATCCCAGGGTACTGGGATGGAGCCCCACATCGGGCTCCCTGCTCAGTGGGGAGCCTGCTTCTCCCTCTCCCACTCCCCCTGCTTGTGCTTTCTCTCACAAATAAATACAATCTTTTAAAAAATAAAGTCAAACCACTGTAGTCAAAAGAATCAGTGTTTATCCACAAGTAATAACATTGGACACATCAAATGTTCAGATGTTAATGATTTCTTAGAAGTAGTTTTAATCTTGATTCATATAGCCCTGTGTTGAGATCATGGCTTGAAATAATAGATACTGCTCCTTGAATGAATTATCCTTCATCTTCAAATCTTGCATATGCTGCATTCCACAAAGCAAGCTAGCTGACTTGTACATCGAATCACAGTATTAGGTGGGAATTATACCTTGTGTAGGAGACATATCCCCTAGACTTTCATTCAGTATAGCTAACCTTTAAGTGACTGTTGCATGCATGGCACACATGCAAACTTTAGTTTTTTTCTAGGAAACTCATCATATTTTAATAACCAAAAGATTCATAAACCATATCAATGCTGAGGTTAACATCACACACACTCCTATGAACACTTCTGAGAATGTGAAGTCAGGGTTGCCTTGTAAGATAAAGGATTCAATAGATAATATCTGAGGTTAAGAATTGCTAGGAGTAGCTGACTTGTTAAGGTACCACATCATTCTTTGATCAGGAGCAGCACAGCATTCAACTATGACCTACAGTTTCCTTGAAATTTGAAACCAATTTGTTTCTTAACCATGTGGTATCTGAGATTTTTAACAATTATTTTGATTTATCTCATGATAAAAATTGTATAAGCAATGTGATTAGTTGACCCTTGAACAACATATTTGAACTGCGCAGGTCCACTTATACACAAACTGTCTTCGAGACAGTGTAGGACTGTAAATGTATTTTCTCTTCCTTATGTTTTTATTCATTTTCTCTAGCTTACTTTATAGTGAGAATACAGCATATAATACATATAACATACAAGATATGTTAATTGACTGTTGTCAGTAAGACATCCTGTCAACAGTAAGGTACTAGTTTTCAGGAAGTCAAAGTTGTACATTTGTATTTGGTTGGGGGGGGCGAAGGGGAGGAATCAGCACCCCTAACTGCCACCCCCCACCCCCAAGTTGTTCGTCAACTCTATCTAACTTCTTATGCTAAAGAAAGAGCGTGTAGCTCCTAATTTAGCAGCAAGACTATGTACCAAACTTCATGAACACTGTGGACATTTTTCTATCATCTATCCCAAAAACAGTATCACAAAAATGTTAAACTCATTTTAAAAACATTGTCAAAACTTTCCAAGCTTTCACACAGCTGTTAGTTCTTCTGTTCAATTTTGTTGTGTATGTCATAAGGTATTTATAATTTAGCAAAACTCAGGCTTTCTCAGAGTTTTAATTATTCTTAAAGACAAATTGAATCGTATTTGACTCTCCTGGAAACTACTATTGCACTTCTATCATGTCTTACTGTTACAACGTGATTCAATTAAACTAATCACATATACTCATTCCACTGGGTTCTGCTTTATGGAATTGACATTTTCTTAAACCAAATGTGAAAAAAGTGTTATTAAAATGACAGTAGAATCATTTAGTATGAATAAACTTAAAGTTTTAAAATTTTAAGTGGGCATTTTCCTTCAATTTCTAGTCTGAAATGGTTTTCTCTCAGAAATAGCTTTGAAATTACCTCTAACTAGATAGCAAGTGACTCTCGACAATGAACACAGTATACTTAACGATACACACAAATAAAAGCTATCATCTTTCTTGAAAATAAAACTCACATCTGAAGTTGGCAGTGGAAATCTTAGAGTGAAAGCTGGCTTAACTATGTATCATGGTTTTCAAATCTAGTCCACCTTTAGATTGGCTTAATATACATGTATTATCATTCCTACACGTTCTTCTTACATGACTGACGCTCCTCCCAGGATTATCTGTTCCTTTCACCTGGGATTGAGTCTTCTGAGACTTCTGATGTTTTGACATAGTGGAAGTGCTGCTATGACTTCCACATCTATGCCCTAAAAAAGATTCAGCTTCTGCCTCGGTCTGCCTCAAAGCCCTGAAATAAATCCAACTGCCCTGAAGCCACTGTGCTGTAGCTCTCAAGAAGACTGAGCCACTAACAGGGAGATGCTGAGTTTCTAGCCCAAAGGAGTGAAAGCCTTTTTTTTAATTTTTTTTAAAAGATTTTTATTTGAGAGAGAGAGAATGAGAGATAGAGAGCACGAGAGGGAAGAGGATCAGAGGGAGAAGCAGACTCCCTGCTGAGCAGGGAGCCTGATGTGGGACTCGATCCCGGGACTCCAGGATCATGACCTGAGCCGAAGGCAGTCGCTTAACCAACTGAGCCACCCAGGCGCCAGAAAGCCTTTTTTTAAAGCAAGCTCTATAACCAATGTGGGCCTTGAACTCACAACCCTATCAAGCGTTGCATGCTCTACCAACTGAACCAGCCAGGTGCCCGGTGTTAAAGCCTTAAAAAGCTCAGAGCTATCTGACTGTAACTGAGACCCAGAGCCAAGATCCAGCAGAGATGCTCCTGAATTCCTGACCTGAGATTATGTCTCAAGCCATTAGATCTGTTGATTTGTTACACAGCAACGCTAATGCACACTGGTGATGCCAGTTACCACAGCCATCACTTATGTGGGCTCATACCTTTTTAAGTGTGGCCTAATTGCACCCACAACCCTTCCTTTCTCTCTGCAATACACATTGTTTGTAATCTTAAGACCAAGTGATGATAGAAATTATCATGCAACTAAATGATTCCTCAATTTAGTTCACCGGCCTTACAACATGGGTTTGTTTCATTTCTCTCCCTTAAGACTCCTCAAAGATTTTTTTCCCTAAGGCCCCATCTATATACTTTATACAGGGACTGCCAACCCAATCCAGATACTTGAAGACCTCAAGGTAAAATGTAATCAGATTTGAAAAATAATTATATTACAGATTGGGCTTTCATACTTCCTAACCAAACATAAGAGAAAACTGAACAGTAGCTTACTTTCTAGGTGATTTTATGCTACGTTTTTTGTTAATTTAGAAAGTCAGATTTGTTTGAAGATAATTGTTACCTAAAGTAGTTTTAGCTATCAAATGCTTTGGTTGTTTTAAAAACTATCATTCTAGGGGCGCCTGGCTGGCTCAGTCAGTAGAGTATGTGACTCTTGATCTTGGGGTTAAATTCGAGTGCCCCATTGGTTGTAGATTACATAAAAAAAAATCTTTAAATAAAATAACTAATAACCATCATTCTAACAATCAGCCTAATTTAGATTACTTTCTTCAATTTAATTTTTAAAGTTTAAGTAATCTCTACACCCAACATAGGGCTCCAACAGATAACCCTGAGATCAAGAGTTGCACATTCCTCCAACTGAGCCAGCCAGGCACCCCTAGATCTTCTTTTACAAATGAGGATTAGCAAACTCATTAGGATTTTTAAAAGTACAGTACATGTTGCAAAAATTTGATTATATGCTGAAATTTACTTGTCAAAATATAACCACAAATACTTATCCATATTTCAATTTAACTACAGCTAAGTCAAGTTTTTGAAAATTCAGGCGTACTTCCTTTATTTTTAGGAGCATAGGAACTCTTGTGTGACAAAACTTGAAACATGACAATTTATGAGTGGGGATCAAGTACTGAACCAACAGTGATTAGTTTGCATTTTTTCCTTGAGGTTTTAACTTACACTTAATTCCTTCCAATTTAGGGTTACATCTTTAAAAACTGTTTTTAAAAATAACCACCAAATCATAGACAAATCATGAATAGCTGGGTTTATTTCAACAGTGGGTTTGAAACCCTCGCCTTAGGCAAGAGACTACAGTAATTATACCAGGAATAGACAATTTCCTACACTGTCAAATATATAAAAGTTCCTCTTGCACTTTTCTCAACACTGATCAACAAGCAGATTCAGTCCACATTTGCTTTGATCATTCTACTGAGTTAACCCAAGCTTCTTCTTCAGAGACTCTGGCATTTCAGGTGGAGGAGGGCGAGGGAGCCTGAAGTAGACCTTCACAGAGTCATAGATGAACCACTGTAGTGCAGTCAGAGTGCCAATCATGATGATACGGGCAAAGAGTCCCTTCCATACACCTGGTTGAAATACGAAACATGAATGAAAAATGAAATAATACCCAAGTGTTACTTTTTGTTTGGGTGGGTGGGTGGAGGGGAGAATTCTACCTTTAAATCCAAGTCTCTGAAGAACTTGAGAAGCACTGCTACCTTTCTCCTTATTCAACACAGATACCACGGAATCAGCAGGGTGAGAAACAATTGCACAGAAGACTCCAGCTGAAAAAAGTCAAGATAAATAATCCAACATGGGATTAATTAAAAAAAATTCACATCACAACCAACAACCTTTTCCTAATTTTTAGTTCTTAAAAAATCAGATTTAGAGACTAACTAAGTTATACAGCACTCTACCCTATGGAAAACAGAACAATCCTTCAAGTTTTTATATTCACATTTTAATCAACTTTCCTTTGTGTAAAAATGTATTCTTGAAAAACTAGACCAAAAAAATAAATGGCACAGCAGTTGAAATCAATATATTCCCCAAACTTAATCAAGACATGAAAATAATTCTTTCAGAAACTCATCAATAAGTATTTATGAATCCTAAAAAGGCCCAGAAAATGCTATGGGAAGATAAAGCTTCTTTGGAATATTTTTTTTCCTCACAAAAAGAGGCCAATAATGGAAATAATTACTTGTCCTTAATTTCACCAACATGTTGTAAGTAACTCATACCTATGTAACCTGCCACAAATGTTACAACCAGTTGCTCTGCCTTTGAACATTCACTTCGGGGCTTAGGAACCACAAACTTGTACAATGCTTCAACAGTACGTTCAAAGCAGGCAAATTTCATCATGGTGTAGGGTATCTGTCTCATCCAGAGAGGGGCAACTCCCTTGTAGAATCTAGGGAAACCAGGAGACTTATTTTACTCAGTTGTATTTATTCCTCTAGCAGAGATTTTCATCAGTAACAGAAGTGTCCGCACACCAGCCAAGTCCTGATAGCAAAATATGGCAGCACAATTGCATGTCATTTCTATCAGAACCTAAGACTAACATGCAGGTGTATTTATCTCACATGCCAATGACTCAAGCACCTTTGACTATACAACCAAAAAAGTTGCTGGATGTTTCTCTGACTGGAACTACAAGAAACAAGATGTTTACAAGTAGAACTCAGTTCAAGATTGGCATCCACAAAGGTGGATCTAAGGAAGCATGTTGTAGCCAGACTATATGCAAATTCTTAGCTGTGAACAAGAATGACAAGAATTCTAACAAGTCTTTCCCAAAAGTTAACAATTAATGTCAAATATCAAGGTATATGCAGATTGATAAACGTTCTTACTTTAGAAAAAAATCTTTAATTCAGGGCTTAAGCCATGAGTCAACTGATCCCTGCCCCTGGAGTTTATGTTCTGTATAAAAGGTAAATAGACATTAACATAATAGCTTTAAAAAAAGTCTGGTAGGTTTAATGCTAACAAATGCAGTTCATTTAATTGAATATTTTTATACTGTAACTCTAGACAAATGTTCACTTACGCTTTTAAGCCTTCTTCCTTATACATTTTGGGAGCTGCATCCCTCAAAGTGTTGGCATAACCTGGTTGGGTTTGAATTCGAACCTTAGCAGCTTCCATAGGAGCCAGGGCAATGTCAGCAAAGAATTCAGCACTGGCAGAAGCAGCCAAATACAGTGATGTGCGCCAGAGATAGGCATTCTCCTAATTGAAAAACATAAGAAGGGAATGTGTACCGCTATTGCATTGGCTGTTTTCAATTTCAATTAAGGAACAGTTTTAGGAAACAGTTACCTTTCAGACAACCTAACAATGTTTCTTTATATGGTCCACAAATAACACACATGAGACTGAATGTATATCCTCTCCCATAACCTTATCAACCACAGTACAGGGTGAATTATTTTTTTGAACATCTAGGTGTCAAGTATAGTTGGCCCTTGAACTAGAGAGAGGAATCCCAGATCCCTTCTCTTTAAAAAACTCAAAATCCAGCTTACTTGGAAAGCAGCACAGTATAGTAATACAGACAAAAAAAAAAAGATCCTTTTTGGTCTTAAAAGTTAAAACTACATACCTCCCCAAGCATGTTGCTATACAAAACTTTGAAAACTTCATAAAAGCCAAACTTGCAGAGCCCCTGCATAGAGTAGCCAATGAAAGTTGGAGCCCATCCTTTAGCCAAACCACGAACACCATCCTCTTTAAGTGTAACTGAGAATCCATTAAATATGCCCTTGTACTTCTGGGGGTCCACCTTTATTTAAAACAAGAAGAAAAAAATTAATTAAATGTACCAAAGAGCTATCATTTCTCATAAATATTTAATTTCACTGTTATTAGTTTTTCCCTTGGTTCTAAAACTTCCATCTAACTATACAAAGGGTGGGTAAACACAAATTCACTGCATATCAACTTAATATCTATAATCTTCATAAATTTAACTTTATACATTAAGGTCTAGCTTTCTTTCAGTCAGACTTAAGGCTTGGAGGGTTAGTTAAGAGGGCAGAATTCCTAGAAAAATACATGATAAAATTGATTCAAAATTTTTCACCATCCAACTCTACCACTTTTATTTTTATTGTTTATTTTTTAAAGATTTTATTTATTTGACAGAGAGAGACACAGCGAGAGAGGGAACACAAGCAGGGGGAGTGGGAGGAGAAGCAGGCTTCCCGCTGAGCAGGGAGCCCCGTGCAGGGCTCAATCCAGGACCCTGGGACCATGACCTGAGCTGAAGGCAGACGCTTAACGACTGAGCCACCCAGGCGCCCTTCTACTACTTTATAAAAATTAGTTTTAAAGCTACTGCCTAAGTAAGAGGTAAGTCTATATCCGTGATATATGCAGCTACTGCCTAAGTAAGAGGTAAGTCTGTATCCCTGATACACGATAGTCCATTAAAAAGAAGTTTGTATTATAAGGTTTTATGAACTTAAGGCAAATTAAATACAAGGTAAATCAACATAATGAGAATCTTTTAACTTAAATTCACTTCAGCATACGTTTTAGTGAAGATATATTCACATCCATTCTATTAACTAATGGGAAAAGAAAAAAAATCTTAATTTCACTCTATCTGCCAGTACTACAAGGGCTGGTATACGTCACCTTCCTCTAGCTGCTAACATTTCACATTCCTCTCTCTTTTAGGTAAGTAGACTTCTAAACCTGTTTGGGACAAATAAATTTTTGACGTTTGATTATTTTTCTTTCAATAATCCTAATTAAGATATTCTAATCATAAAAAACTGTTATGTAAATAAATATACAAGAAGCTATGCCCACAAAGTTTTAATACTAAAATAATGAAGAGTATTTTTTCTAATCTACATAATGCTCTGCCCTGATCTTATCAGTAAATAAGAGAAATGAAGTTACTTCAAAAATACACTAAGGAAGGGCCACCTGGGTGGCTCAGTCAGTTAAGCGTCTGCCTTCGGCTCAGGTCATCATCTCCAGGTCCTGGGATCGAGGCCCAGGTCAGGCTCTATACTCAGTAAGGAGTCTCCTTGTCCCTCCCCCTGCTCACTCTCACTCTCTCTCTTAAATAAATAAAATCTTAAAAAAAAAAAAATACACTAAGGAGGATTACCTACTCTAATACGTAACTGCTTGTAAAATGAGTATTTGGGAACATAAAGAACCAGTAGGCTTTGAAGAGGAATGCAAGTCAGAACTGAGCACAGCACCAAAGTAGCATTTATAGCCAGGGTTTGAGATCCAAAAATCTGCCTACAAGCTTATTTTTAAAAGAGGCATTTCTTCAATTTAAAACACTAATTAAAATAAAGATCATGAGTTAAGAAAACTTGGGTTTGGTTCCCTACAAAAGTTTCTAGCAGTTGTGATGTCTTCAAATTTTCTCGTTTGTGAAGTCCTTATAAAATTATTTGGAATTAAGTCACACATGAAAGATACATTCAGTGTTGCCATCTCAATACAAACCTGCATGCGGCATTTCACTAAATCCAGAGGAACGACAGCAGTGTGTGTCAGACCACAACTTAAGACCCCACCAAAGCCACACAGTGCATAAAACTTCATGGAGCCATATTCGCAACTGTACTCTGTAGTAAGACAAGACACACCATGCATTTTAATATAAAACTCATGTTACTGGTTATCAACTTACCTCTCAGATAATTAGGTTTCCACACAGCTTGTTAGTAGATGTCTATGTTGTACAACTTAGAAGCCATGCTTCAACAATATGCTTTTAATCCAACATGCAAAACAAACCTGCATTCTGCATTTAACCAGATCTAGAGGAACCAATGCTGTATGTGTTGTGCCACAGCTAATAATTCCTCCAAGTCCACAGAGGATAAAGAATCTGCCAGATCCATAGTCACAGCTATACTGCTCTGTTTGATTGAAAAAAAAAAAATTAAGTAAGTATTTCTTCAGAGATGACTAAGGCCATGGGAATGAAAGAGAACTGATTCCCTGTGAAATAGTGCTATCACAACTAAACAGCTTTGGCCACTGTGTACGATTAAGCTGAAAGATGATTTTCCACCCAGTGTTAAGTAACAAAACATTTACTGCCAAAATCAAAGAATCATTTAGATTATGAAGGTTCTGTGAGACACTAGTTCTTATTTTGCCATACTAAAAATAAAAGGTCTTTGACAACATTAATAGGTACTCGAATAAAAAAATCAAACTTCAATTATTTACTGCTGATAAAAACACACTTGAGAATACAAACCAAACTCAGGAAGAGCACTAGACTTAAGTAAAAACTTTCAAACTTCTAAGTGTGTCACTAATCAATACTATCCCCACTTACGGATTCATGTTAAGCATAAAATTAGATAAGGTCCTAAAGTCAAATACATTTACTACACAACAGTGTAGTGATTTTTTTTTACCCACCAAAGACATAAAAGAAACACATAAATGATTCAAAAACTTTAGATTTTACAGGCACACAATGTTGATTACATTTGTTTCTCTGCCTATACACTCCACTGAGATTTAAAACGTAACAATTAAGTTCAAGTTGAGTCTAACCGAAAAGATTCCTGAGAGAGAAGACTAAAGGGATCCTTACCAATTATTTATCTCCTTTTTATAGCTTATCTGGGGCTTCTGTCCCTTCCTTTACCAATTACATTAAAACAAGAAACCCAATTATCTCATACACCTCATGTCAATAAATATTAGACGTCGGGAATGCTTGAGAGGAAGGAGTATTTTTAAGAAAATTAAAGCCAGATCAAGTAACAGATAATACAGATAGAACTGCAGGTGGCCAGTGGCTAGGAAGGAGACTTTACCCAACACTTAAGTCTACTGACCAACCGGGCTCACGGCGGAGAAGATAAGGAGCTAGTCACGGCCTCTATACTCTCCCGAGGACGTGGAGGTCACAGAGGGAACTGTGCCTGGGCCCTTCCACGCCCTTGAGGGAGGGCCAAGGATCCCACACTCGGCCTAGGGCGAAAAGGGCTGACATCCTAGGGCAAGAACTAGGCGCCGTCCTGTGGTGCAGAAGGCCAGGAGCGTCCTCCTTCTCTGTCCTCCAGGCCACTAAGGCCGAGCGGACCACAAGGGCACAAAACGACCGTATCGGGGCAGGGTCTAAGCTCACCTTCCACAGAGGCTGCTGCCAGATTGCGGGAACGGTGGGGCGGGCCCGGGGGCCCCGCGGGGCTGCTGCGGAGGCCCGTGAGGCCATCGTGTGCCAGCTGCAGGTGGGGCGCGTTGAATGGGTTCGCCCGCGCCAGATGCGCCACGGACGAGAACATCTTTCTAAGGGAAGAGAGAGCAGCGGTCAAAGGAAAGGCAAGGGGCCCCTCAGGCGGCCAAAGTCACCGGCACCCTAGGACCCCGACACTGGCCTTCCTTCTTCCAGCCTCCGCGCCCTTGAAGAGGTCATGGCGGCCTCCTCCAAGGAGATCGACAAGTCCTACAGCCTAAGCAACTTCTCAGAGGGGCTCCGTTCCCCGCACCCACCGGTAGCAAGGGCCGGCACACTCACTTCCTAAGATGGCGAACACACAACCACTCACTCGAAAAGGCTGCGGCTCACAGAGGCCGAACGTCCTCCCGACCCTTAGATCTGTGCCCTTCGCGCGTCGTCGGCGTGACGCACATTACGTGTCACTGCAGCAGGCAGCACCCATTGGCGGAGAAGAGCGCCCAGGCCGTAGCGTCATCGCGTTCTCCTAGCAACCCTATCCCCGCCCCCGCCCGCCCCAGCCCTTCCGGCCCCGGCCTCTGCGCAGGAGGATTCGTTCTGCGCACGCGTGCATTCCGAGGCCGGGTTTTTGAGTGGTGTGAGATTGTGCTCGTGATCGCCCCTTATTGTCCCTTCACCTTCAAGCGTCTTTCTTCGACGTGCGGGCTTCAGTTTTTTTACGTTTAATTGAGTCCTAGTTAATAGTAGTCACTTAAACAAAAAGAGAAAAAAAAACCCCAAATGTGTGATGATACTCTATTTCGGTGTTGCAGTTAGAATGTTACTGCAGTATTTTGTGTTACAACGCCTGCCATTAAGGTACTTTTTCTTTTTTTAATTAAATTCCATCCATTGCCATTACACATAGACATGTTTGCATTTTCCGTTGGACTACAGGAGAGTATTTTAAAAGAAAATGTGCAGCAAGAACTCTTTAGACAAGACAGCTTGGGGGTTCATCACAATAGTTTATACGACATATTAAAACGTTCAGTAAATGCATTTTAAGACTACCTGGGGGTACATGGTTGAACTAGAGTGAAAGTGAATGGCAGCAGATTTTGTGTGTGTTCAGTAAATTTAGAAAAATCTTCATTAGATTCAGTTCAAGACAAAAGGGCCTCTTTTAATTGGGGAGAGTTTAGTAGGGGTCAAACCCCTATTACAATTCTGGCTCTGACATAGTCCTGGCTCTTGACAAAGTAACCTTGGGAATTCATTTGATCTCTATGAACCTGTTTCGTTTTTCTTTTTTATGAACCTGTTTCTTAAATGTCAAGATGGAAGCAAGGGGTGGCCCCATGGACTTGTACAGTTATATAGGGCCTGTGCTAGATTCAATGCTCTGTTGTCACCATTTTGGAATTCTTAATAATTTATGAACAAGAGGCCTTGTATTTTTCATTTTGCACTGAAATTACAAATTGCATAGCTGGTCCTGGATGGGAGTAACATCTATCTTGCAAAGTGTATGAGAACTCAATGAGACAATGTCTATATGTGGGAATTTTAGTCAAGCAGAGTTGGGGAGGGGGCCAGTGGTCAGTAAGTTACTAAGAAGTTAGGGTAATTCTTGCTAACTTGACCTAAAAGAATTCTTGCTGAAGACAGTCCAAGGTAATCAGATATTACTTGGGGAATGAGGAATTTGATAAGGTATTAAGGGTAATCAGGTATCAAGCCTGGGTAGGGTGCCTGGCTGGCTCAGTTGAAGGAACATGTGACACTTGATTTCAGGGTTGTGAGTTCAGTCCCCATGTTGGGTGTGGAGATTACTAAAAGCATAACTAAATAAAACATATCAAGGGGCACATGGTGTCTCAGTCGGTTAAGTGTCTGCCTTAGGCTCAGGTCATGATCCCAGGGTTCTGGGATGAGCCCTGCATTGGGCTCCCCACTCAGTGGGGAGTCTGCTTCTCCTTCTCCCTCTGCCTCTACCCCCTGCTTGTGCACGCACTCTCTCTCTCTCTCTCTCTATCTCAAATTAATAAAAATAGATATCAAGGTAAGGAGGTTTTTTGTTAAGCTAAGTTGATAGAATTTGTTTTTTTTTCCACTTTATTATTATTTTTTTCATCATGATAAGTGTACAAGGCAACTCACTATCCCAGGAGAGGCCAATACAGATTTTACAGGTAAGGAGAGACTAAGTTCCTCAGGCAAGGGAGGAAAGGCAAAAGACGCTCAGCAGAATTTAGAAGTTCATGATTCCAGTCTCATCAATCTGCCCATAGGTTCCCATTCCCATGCCAATATTCAGGATCTCACTGCTGCTCAAAAACAAAAACAAAAATGAATTTTAACATGAGATCCTCAAGTTGGAAATTCAACTGCATTGTAAGTCAGGATTAGATTTTGGATTTGGTTTTTAGAAAGTACAGCCTTGCAGATATAGGAAGACAGTCACATAAGATTTCTTTTTCACATAAGATTTCTGATCCTTTATCTTGAACTGAACGTTCAAAGCCCTAAGCTCATCATTTCCTTTCCCCCAGTTATCCAACATAATTAGGATAAACCAACCAACTCCATTATACTCCTTATTTTTGTTTAAATGTTTTATGGAAGTATCCACGTGGTTACCCAAAGCCTTGCCTTCTTTAGGCACTTGATTACAGGTGTCCATAGGTGATGTTTTGAGAAACTGTTTTTTGCTAATGCATGCCATGGACAACCAGTGCCACCTTTGTCATTGACAACTGGTTGTCAGTGCCTTTAAATCCAATCAGATCAGATAACCCGGAACAAATTCATAGATCCCATTCTTAAGTTTTAGTTCTGGAATTACTTCCAGTACCATTGTCTGGATCAGAGTTTGACCAGAGAAGCATAGGCACTGTGAGTCATATAAATAAGAGGCTTATTTTGGGGACTAGGTCTTAAACAACTGTGGGAGCTGGAGAAGAGGTTGCCTGTGTCTGGGGTTGGACCTGAAATTTCTGTAAATCAATAGAGCTTAGAGTCAGTCAGGAAAGCTGGACCTGAAACGAGGATGAGCAGGGACAAAGCAGAATCCACAAAGACCTGCTGGATCCCATGAGGATAAACTAGACTGTGCAAATTGTGCCTCTATCTCTGACACCTACAATCTCAATAATGCAGTTACCCGCAGAAGCCATGCTGCAAGTGCTCTTAGGCGCCAAGGCGCTGCACATGCATCTGGTCCAGGACTCAGAGAAACTGAAGAGGGTCCTAGAGTTGCTGAAAGAGCTCCACATGTGGCCACTGCCCCACTCCCAGGTAAGCCAACAGATCAGCATCCATGTGCATGAGCTGCCCCAGTGCTTCACATCTCACACTGACCTTCAGACCATAAGAGTTTCACTTCTGCCTTTGAAATCTTGCACAAATTTCCCTTGTGGCCAGTCTTAACACAGAAGCATATCTGAGAGATAAAGAGAATCTGAGATGCTAGATGGAGATAGGACATTCAAGTGGAACTTTCCTACAGGTCCTTGTAAACCTAGAGCCAGAGGTCAAGGTAGCACTGATAGATTTGAGGATCATGCCTGTCATGGGGGAATCAAAGAACACCCTTAAATAATTCCTACTGCTCCCATCTAATAGAGAGATATAACAAATTATGCAAGTAAACTAAAACTCCTTTTCATATCTTCCTTGAGAAAAAAAGGGTAGCACCCTCTAGCATCTTAGTTACTGTCTTTTTTGATTAGAAATCATGTTTGTTTGTTTTCATGTCTCTGTAAAGACATTAGGGAGAAATTTGTCTTTTTCTATCTGAAATAAAATAAAATGGACTTCACCATGGGGCTGTAATTGCTATTCTGAAAAAAGTTTTAAAAGGTCAAACCATCCACATCGTTCTTGAAAGGGCATCCTAGGTGGAACCTAGAGTACCTTGACTGTAAGACTAGGGGCGATCCCTTTACTGAGGTGGACCCCAAGAGCATAAAGTGTACCCTAAGTGCACGCCAAGAGCTCTGGGACCCAGGTTCAAACTCTTGAAGTCACGCATCTTTGTGCAGGGGGATGAAAACTGTCTAAGTTAGATCTGCATATTCAGGGATATTGTATTTTATAGGAAATAAAGGCAGGTGAGTACTTTTACCCAGTCTTTATCTCTTGATATTTTGAAATTTCCTTCTTTCTGCAATTAAATGTATAAAATATGGTTTGGCTCAGAGGAGAGGTATACCTAGATATGGCAGACCCTAAAATAGTTCACATAGAAGGTGCACACATAGATGGCAACTTTAGTCACTCCTTGGCTATAATCCACCACTTGGACACTTTTAAGTGAGGCCCAGTCATCACAAATTAGAAGTTCCCAAATATGGTTTCTCATCAAAGCACCTGGGGAGCTTTTTAGACACAGATATTCTCAGGCCTCAAAAGATTCTGCTTACTAAGTTTGATGAGGAGTCCTGGAATCTGCCATTTTTTAAAGATCCCTGGGTGATTCCTATAAACAGGTTTAGGAATCAATGATCTAAGGAATTCAAAGCATGAGCCCATAGAATGAGTCTGACACAAGTTTTTCTATCTGTAAAATGAGACAATATCCTGAATTGCCTGGTTTGCCATGGATGTGAAGGCTCACTTACTAGAACGGAATCCCGGCTGATCTGGTTTGCTTCCAGCTGACTTTCACATTGTTATCGCACCTGCAAGAGCAAGGTGCAAGCCTGTGGTGTGTGCCATCCGTACGCCATATAAAATGGGGCAACTGCTTAAGTATAAAGGGGGACCGGAGGGGCGCCTGTGTGGCTCAGATGGTTAAGCGTCTACCTTCAGCTCAGGTCGTGATCCTGGGGTCCTGGGATTGAGACCTGGGGTCCTGGGATCGAGACCCGGGGTCCTGCGATCGAGCCCCGCATCTGGCTCCCTGCTTGGCGGGGTGCCTCCTTCTCTCTCTCCCTCTACCCCTCTCCCTGCTTGTGCTCTGTAAAATAAATAAATAAAATCTTTAAAAAGGGGGGTGGGGACGGGCATATCAGCTGCTCAAAGATGGACATAGCCACAGATTTGGTAACAATACAGGAAGTTTTAGGGAGAAATATATACACCCAAAAAACAGCAAATATGAGAAGTAATGAATATAAAATGAAGGGATTAGGCTTTGCTAAAAGGAGTAGAAATAGTTCCCTTCAGCCTTAGAGACGTAGGACAGAGTGTACCTAAGTTTCTGTTTATGCCCTGGGTCATTATGAACTGAAATGTATTGTAATTTGTTGTAATTCCAACCTCATGTCACTTATGATATTTTTGCTGTAGGTAACTAAGGAGCCTATTCACAAATGAATACCGTGCAATTGCAGTCAATCCTAAATGAAATTAAAATTTGCATACATAATGAAATTTCAGGGAAAATTCTTGAATTCTGCTATTATATCTCTAAACTTGGAAGGTAGTCATTTGGGAAGAAATAGCTTTAGGGAATCAGATGCATTCTTTAGAGAGCAGTAACTTCAAATGTTAGTAGGATTGCTGTACAATTACAATTAACCTACTAACACTAGCAATTCCTCAAATCTTCTATAATTTGTGCTGTTTTAAAACATGGAAAAGAAACATTTCTCTTTTGAATTTAAGAATGCCAATTTGAAAAATATTTTGGGGCGCCTGTGTGGCTCAGTCAGTTAAGTGGCTGCCTTCGGCTCGGGTCATGATCCCTGGGTCCTGGGATTGAGCCCTGCATTAGGCTCCCTGCATAGGAGCCTGCTTCTCCCTCTCCCTCTGCCTGCCACTCCCCCTGCTTGTGCGCGCGCGCTCTCTCTCTCTCTCTCTCTCTCTCTCTCTCTCTCTCCCCCCCCCGTCAAATAAATAAATAAATAAATAAATAAATAAAATCTTTAAAAAAATTCTTCTAAAAAAAGAAAAAGAAAAATATTAAAGCATCTATCATTTAAATTACAGAGTAGGAAATAATAAAAATAGAGTTTTGTCAACTATCTAATTTACTTGTCCAGGGAAATTTATAGGTCGGAATAACTGTTCCTGGGCGTTTGAATGATCAGACTAGATGTCTGAATTAAATAATCAGTATTATTAAAAACAAATAAATAGGGGTACCTGGGTGGTTCAGTTGATTAAGCAGCCAACTCTTGATTTCAGCTCAGGTCATGATCTCAGGTTCACAAGATCCAGCCCTGCCTGGGGCTCCAAGCTCCGGGCAGAATCTGCTTGTCCCTCTCTCTGTGCCCGCCCTCCCTGCCCTTCCCCCACTCCCACACGCACTTACTTGCTCTTTCTCTCTCAAATAAATAAATAAAAGTCTTAAAAACAAAGAAATAAATAATATTATTTACTTCATTATTTAAGTGGTATGGCTGAAGCTTAGGGCCAATTTTTTATTTTTTTAAAAAAATATGCTAAAACACCTGAAGTCTGTGTAAATGGAAATGTAATTACTCTTAAAAATTTTTTTTAGGGAAGCTTGGGTGGCTCAATTGGTTGAGCTCTGCCTTCAGCTCAGGTCATGATCCCAGGGTCCTGGGATGGAGCCCCACATCGGGCTCCCTGCTCCACAGGAAGCCTGCTTCTCCCTCTCCCACTGCCCCTGCTTGTGTTCCCTCTCTCACTGTATCTCTCTCTGTCAAATAAGTAAATAAAATCTTAAAAAAAAATATGTAAGGTAGCATGATTGTTAAAATATGTAAATATGGGGTGCCTGGCTGGCTCAGCTGATAGAGCATGTGACTCTTGATCTCAGGGTGGTGAGTTCAAGCTCCACATTGAGCACAGAGCCTACTTAAAACAAAACAAAAAACAAACAAACAACCATAAATACATCTAGGAAAAATAGAATTATCTTAGTACACTAATTTTGAAAAACAATATAATGGCTAGATTAGTCTAGGCTATCTTTTTTTTAAAATAAGATTTTATTTCTTTATTTGAGAGAGAGGAGGGGAGAGATCACAAGGTGTTAGGGGGTTGGGGGGAAGGGAGAAGCAGACGCTGAGCAGGGAGTCTGACTCAGGCTCCATTCCAGACCCTGAGATCATGACCTGAGCCAAAGGCAGATTCTTCTGAGCCACTTAGGTGCCCCTAGGCTATCTTTTAAAATTATCTAATATCTATTGAACACCCAGTTTAGGGTCCTTTGAGTATTTCCAAAGTTCTGTCTTTGGCCTCTCTTCTTTTACATTCTCTTTCCAGGACGCTCTTTTACTCCCATGGGATTAGCTTTCATTATTTATGGGGAAATTCTCAATATTTTATTCTTCATATTTTTTGGCTTTGTGTATTTACTTTTTTAAATTTTGAAGTAATTTTACAGAAAAGATGCATGACTAGTACAAAGAAATTCTATATACCCTTCACTCAGTTTCCCCAATTGTTAACATTTTGCTCCATACACATATATAATATGCTTATAAGTATAGATATAGATTATGAATGTGCACACAAATATACAGGCATACCTATATGTACATGCAAAGACATATTTTTCCTGAACCAATTGAGAGTTAAGTTAAATACATGATTCCTTATCACTCCTAAATACTTCAGTGTGTAATTGCTAAAACAAAGCACAGCCATCAAAATCAGGATATGAGCATTGGTGTGATACTACCATCCAATCCATAGGTCCTATTTCCAAATTTCCCAATAAAATCATTTATAGCTTATAAAAAAGAAATCAAAACAAACCAAAAAATTTTTTCTTCTAGTCCAGTATCCAGTCCAAGAGCACATTCCATGTAATTTCCATGCCTCTTTAAGCTTCTTCCGTCCAGAATAAGCCTTCTGCCTTCCTTTGTTGTTCATGACCTGGGCATTTTTGAAGAGTACAAGACACTTATTTTGAAGTACAAGACAATTTGGATTTCTCTGGTGTTTTCTCATGATTAGATCTATAGTATGCATTTAGGGCAGGAATATCATGGAAGTGATCCTTTGTTTTTTTCAGAGTATCATACCAGAAGGCACATAATATTGATTTGTCCTATTACTGGTAAGATGAATTTTTTTTAACATTTTATTCTGGGGCACCTGGATGGCTCAGTCAGTTAAGCATACAATTCTTGATTTCAGCTCAGGTCATGGTCTTGGGGTTGTGGGATCAAGCCCTGCCTCAGGTTCTGCCTTCAGCAGGAAGTCAGCTGGAGATTCTCCCTCCACCCTCTGCCCCTCCCCCCACTCACACTTTCTCTCTCAAATGAGTAAATGTTTATTTTTTTTAAATATTTATTTATTTGAGAGAGAGAGAATGAGAGAGAGAGCACGAGAGGGGGTAGGGTCAGAGGGAGAAGCAGACTCCCTGCTGAGCAGGGAGCCCAGCACAGGACTGGATTCTGGGACTCCAGGATCATGACCTGAGCTGAAGGCAGTTGCTTAACCAATTGAGACACCCAGGTGCCCCAAATAAATAAATCTTTGGAAAAAAAAAGATTTTATCCCTTAAGTAATCCCTACACCCAACGTAGGGTTGAACTCACAACCCTGAGATAAAGAGTTGCATCCTTCACTGACTGAGCCAGTCAGGTGCCCCTGGTGAGATGAATTTTGATCACTTGGTCAAGGTGGTGTTTGTCAAGTTTTTTCATTGTAAAGTTACTATTTTTATCTGTAACTAATACGTAATTTGCATCTATCATTGATTGTTGCCTGAATTAATTATTATTGGGATAATTGCCAAATGGTGATTTTCTAACTCTATCGGTCCTACATTTATTATTCTACAGTAAGTAAATGAATTCTCTTCATTTATTTAGTTCATTCTTCATTTATTTATATCAGTATGGACTTAATGGATTCCTATTTTATTCAGTGAGTTATAATCTAATACAAACATTCTTTTTTTTGATGCTTATATTAACACAGATTTGGCCAGTAGAAACCTCTTTAAACTGATCCTGTGTTCTTCTGATAAGTCCCCATCAGTTTTTGAGCACTTTGTTACTTTCTGGTACAGCAAATGTTCCAGACTTATCTATCTATCTATCTAGTTATTTATTTATATTTTTTTGCTATTATTTTTAAGTTTTTATTGAAATTCCAGTTAGTTAAAATACAGTGTAACATTAGTTTCAGGTATACAATAGAGTGATTCAGCATTTCCATACAACACCTGGTGCTCATCACAAGTACACACCTTAATCCCCATCACCTATTTCTCCCATCCCCCCACCCAGCTTCCCCCAGACTCATCTACTTTTTCTCCCCCAGCTTTGAAATCAGCCATTTCTCCAAAGAGCTCTAGTTCTCTTTAGGGGAGAATAGCATTTGATCTGCGAGCAAAATGTGCTTATTGCTCCGGCTTATTGCTTCTAGGTTCTACATAGACACACATACACATTTTTCTCTCTCTCTCGCCTTTTAAAACCATGAGTTCAACTAATACCTCCAATTCCAAATCAGAATACCACAGGACTCATTCTAGCTTTTTTTTTCCTTTCCAAATTTGTAACTCCTTTCTCTGACAGTGATAAAATTGGTTTTCATTATCTTCAATATATTGCCCCTTATTTGCTCATCCCCCCTATATGTAACCAACTTCCCAGTCCTGCTGGCTGCCTATTTGGCATCCACGTTACAGATCCTACTGGCCCTGGCTCCCGGAAGTGAAGAAAAGAAACCAATAAACCAGAGAAGAGAAACCAATCAATATTTTTTGTAGAAAGAAAGAAAGGGAGAAGAGAAAGAGGAATCGAAAGCAGCTCAGGCTATTTGAATTTAGCAGATTAGCGTCTTATCAGTACAACACAATAAAAGTTTGCCTCTTGCTCCTATAAAGTTTAGTGCTGATCAGGTGGTTCTCCAGAGAGTTCTCCTCCCAGGGGTGACTCATAGATCCAGGCTGCTTTCATCTTATGGTTCTGCCATCTCAACACAGGACCATCTAGGTTTGGCCAAAGGGGAAGAACTAGAACAGGGGAAGGCACGCCCCCATTCACCTGCCTCAGAGCGAAAGTGACATATCCCTTCTGCTCGTGTTCCTTGAGTGAGAATGAATCTCATGACACCACCCAGATGCATAGGACTGAGAAAGGGAGAGGCACATATGGATATTGAGGGACCAGTGACCCATCTCGTTCTTAACCACTGTAGACACATTTGAATGGATTCTGTTTATATCTAGACGACAGTGTAGCTTCCTGATGAACAGTCTTGGAAGGTAACAAAGAGGTTGACCAGGAAGCAATGAGTAAACCTATTATGTACAGCCCTTAGATATACACTAGTAAAATGCAGTAGTCATCTATAAAAAATGATTAGGTGTTGGGTTAGTCTATTTAAAGCCACTGTTTTCCAGGTGCCTGGGTGGCTCAGTGGGTTAAGCATCTGCCTTCGGCTCAGGTCATGGTCTCAGGGTCCTGGGATTGAGGCCCACATCCAGCTCCCTGCTCAGCGGGGGGTCTGTTTTGCCCCTGCTCATGCTCTCTCTTGCTGTCTCTCAAATAAATAAATAAAATCTTAAAAAAAAAAAAGCAAAGCCACTTTTTTTCTAGCAAGAGTTAGTAGTTAGTAGAATCATGTTCCTATAAGAGCCATCTTTAGTCCAAAGGTCAATATATTCTTTCCTAGTGGCCCTTGTAAACATCTGGGTTATTAGGAAGTGTTCATTAAAAAACTGTAGTACAGGGGCGCCTGGGTGGCTCAGTCAGTTAAGTGTCTGCCTTTAACTCAGGTTATGATCCCTCGGTCCTGGGATCAAGTCCCGCATGGGGCTCCTTGCTTGGCCGGGAGCCTGCATCTCCCTCTGCCTGCCGCTCCCCCTGCTTGTGCGTTCTCTCTCTCTCAAAGTAAAATAAATAAAATCTTTAAAAAAAATTATGTTGTCAGTGGAGGGTAAATTAACCTAAACTGATTTAAAAACCTTGATAATCAAGTTATATTGGAAATTATAAGTCAAAATTAAGATTTTATTTATTTATTTGACAGAGAGAGACACAGCGAGAGAGAGAACACAAGCAGAGGGAGTGTGAGAGGGAGAAGCAGACTTCCTGCGGAGCAGGGAGCCCGATGCGGGGCTCAATGCGGGGCTCGATGCGGGGTTCGATCCCCAGGACTCTGGGATCGTGACCCGAGCCGAAGGCAGACGCTTAACGACTGGGCAACCCAGGCGCCCCTAGCTTTTTTCTTTTTTTTAAGTAGACTCCAAGCCCGGCGTGGAGCCCAACTTGGGGCTCGAATTTACAACGCTGAGATCAAGACCTGAGCTGAGATCAAGGGCTGGACACCCAACCAACTGAGCCACCCAGGTACTCCTGGAGTCTAGTAGCTTAAAAAAAAAAAAAAAAAAAAAAAAAAATTTTAAGTAAACTCCATGCCACATGTGGGGCTTGAACTCACGACCCCAAGATCAAGACTTGCACACTCTACCAACTGAGCCAGCCAATAATCCTCTAATAGCATTTTTGATCAGCATACAATAATAGCAACTCAACATTTTTTTTTTTTTGAGATCTTATTTCTCTATACCCAATGTGGGGCTCCAAGTTACAACCCAGAAACTAAGAGTTGCATGCTCTACCAACTGAGCTGGCCAAGAACCCCTAGCGACTCAACATTTTAAGTGTTATTTACAAGTGACAGACTCTACTTCGGAAACTTCTCCAATAGTAAGAAATACAGGTTTTTCCCTCTACCTGAAAGTTCGCTTTAGGCCACTTCACTTTTACAAAAGTCCTACATTAGTACCTGTTTTTTACTAACCAAAAGAAATCCAAAGAGGATTTTTCTTTTTACAAAATGCTGAGTGCTTCTTCACTTTATGCCATATTGGCTTATAAAGGTTTCATAGGAATACTCTACTTTTGGATGGGGTGGTTGTCAAGGGGTATGGGGGGCGGAGGCGGCTATATTACAAACTACGAGTCCTGCAGCGACATCTAGTGTTCTCTTTTTGTAAGGTTGCTTAGACTCAGATATTTCTGAGGTAGTATCCTGTGGCCATATGACTAGTCACTATTTTTAAAATCCTTAAGTAAACAGCCTAACCAAAGTCTGCTTATTAATCCTTAGATTACAGTATAAAATGTGGTATTCTTTGGGGTTCTCACGGTACATCTCTATTTAGTTGATAAAAAGATCCAAATAGCTTCAAAATGACTCATTTACAAAAAGAAAACAATCCATACAGTGACTATTTACTGATAATGCCATATAACTTTTTCCTGTTATATTGATTTGGAATGGTCTTAAGAAAAGTGTCACTATTACTATGATACCCTACAAACAAATACTTTAGTATTACATCGCCAAGCCAATTTAACTGAACAAATCTCAATTGAAGCCCTTCTGGCCCCTTCACCAAAGAAAAAATTGGATTTACTCTGTTATCTGATTATGACAGCCCTCATTTTATTAATCAGAGCTATCCACCAAATCCTCACTTAACTAAGGAGTTGAGTCTGAGTGTTTGGAGTTACTTGGTTGTGCCTGGTTTGACATTCCTTTGTTGCTATCACAAGTAAAAATATAAACTCTTTGGTCAGCTTTGGGTTCAAAACTTCAGTCTTGGGGCACCTGGGTGGCTCAGTCGTTAAGCGTCTGCCTTCGCCTCAGGTCACGATCCCAGGGTCCTGGGATGGAGCCCTGCATCGGGCTCCCTGCTGGGCAGGAAGCCTGCTTCTCCCTCTCCCACTCCCCCTGCTCGTGTTCCTGTTCTCGCTGTCTCTCTCTGTCAAATAAATAAAATCTTTTAAAAACAACAACAACAACAACAAACCACTTCAGTCTTGATTAGTAACTGTGTGGCCTCTTGAAAATTACTTAATCCATTTGCACTTCAGTTTTCTCAGTGGCAAAGTGAGGATTTAGTCTGCTTCCTAGAGATGAGCAAGTAGTGATGATAGTAAGCATTCTTATTTAGTTCCTAAAATAACTATTAGCAACTATTTTTAAATTCCTATTGTTTTATTGTTAAGTGTAATATATCACTGTAGGTTTTTGATAGTTAAGCTTTATCAATTAAGGACCTTCCCTTCTATTGTTAGATTGCAAAGGTTTTGTTTTTATTTTTTTAATAATGAGTGGGCACTGAATTTTTTTAATTTAAATTCAATTAATTAACATATCATGTATTATTGGTGAGTGGGCACTGAATTTTATTGAATGGTTGTCCTGCATCTTTTGAGATGATTACATAGTTGAAATTATAAGGAGCAACATGTTTAAAAAGACAGGATTGTGAGTCCATGATTTTTGGACCATAATAAAAAAAACTCACAAAACCAGATGAAGCTTGAAAACATAGTATATCATTTGTAATTAAAACAAAAAGTGCATGATTAGCACAAAATAACTATGAGAATATTTAAATAACATCTTCTATGTTTGCCCCACTCATTTTACTTAGGACACAATTTCAAAATTCATAGATTCAGACACAACTGACTTCATTTTTTTATAATTCTTTTTTTATTAAAAGATTTTATTTATTTATTTGAGAGAGAGAGAATGAGAGATAGAGAGCACATGAGAGGGGGGAGGGCAGAGGGAGAAGCAGACTCCCTGCCGAGCAGGGAGCCTGATGTGGGACTCAATCCCGGGACTCCAGGATCATGACCTGAGCTGAAGGCAGTCGCTTAACCAACTGAGCCACCCAGGCACCCTTTTTTTATAATTCTTAACTGTGGTTAAAAATGAACATAGGGGCGCCTGGGTGGCTTAGTCGTTAAACATCTGCCTTCGGCTGAGCTCATGACCCAGGGTCCTGGGATTGAGCCCTGCATCGGGCTTCCTGCTCTGCGGGAAGCCTGCTTATGTTCCCTCTCTCGCTATGTCTCTCTCTGTCAAATAAATAAAATCTTAAAAAAAATAAAAAATAAATAAAAACGAACATAATATTTGCTGTGTTAACCATTTTTAAGTATACAGTTCATTAGTATTAAGTATGTGCGCATTGTTGTGCAATACATCTTCAAAACTGTTTTATCTTGCAAAGCTCTATTCCCGTTAAACAATTCCTCATTACCCCCTCCCCCAAAAATCCACTGCCTATTTCTATGAATTTGACTACTTCAGATGCCTCATATAAGTGGAATCATACAGTATTTGTCTTTTTGTGACAGGCTTACTTTACTTTGCACAATATCCTCAGGTTTCATCCATGTAGCATGTGGGTTGGCAACAGGATTTCTGGCTTTTCAAGGCGAAATATTCCATTGTGTGAACGTTACATTTTGCTTATCTATTCATCTGTCAATGGACATTTGGGTTGCTTCTTCCTCAAGGCTATTTGTGAATAATGCTGTTATGAACATGGGTGTGCAGATAGATATATTTTCAAGATCCAGCTTTCAATCCTTTTCAATATATACCCAAAGGTGGCTAGATCATACGCTTAATTCTACTTTTAATTTTATGAGGAGTATCCATACTGTTCCATAGTGGCTGTACTATTTACATTCCTACCAATAGTATACTAGGGTTCCAACTTCTCCAAACCCTTATTACATACTGTTTTGTTCTAAAATTATTAAGTTTTTAACTTTAATTCCAGTATAGTTAACATACAGTGTTATATTAGTTTCAGGTGTACGATCTAGTGATTCAACAGTTCTACACATTACTCAGTGTTCATCGTAAGTGTACTCTTTAATCCCATCCCTGTTCCCACCTCCCCTCCTGTAACCATCAGTTTGTTCTCTATAGTTAAGAGTCTGTTTCTTGGTTTGTCTTTTTCCCGTTTACTTAAATTCCACATGAGTGAAATCATGTTTGTCTTTCTCTGACTGATTATTTCACTTAGCATTATACTCCCTAGATCCATCCATGTTGTTGCAAATGGCAAGATTTCAGTCTTTTTTACGGCTGAATAATATTCCATTATGTATATACACCACATCTTCTTTATCCATGCATTAATCAATGGACACTTGGGCTGCTTCCATATCTTGGCTATTGTAAATAATGCTGCTCTAAACATAGGAGTGCATGTATCCTTTCAAATTAGTGGTTTTGTATTCTTTAGGTAAATACCCAGTAGTGTCATATGGGATCATACGGTAATTCTATTTTAAAATTTTGAGGAACCTCCATACTGTCTTCCACAGTGGCTGTACCAGTTTGCATTCCCACCAACAGTGCATGAGGGTTCCTTTTTCTCCACATCTGCCCAACCCTTGTTTTGCATAGTGTTTTGTTTTGTTTTGATAGTGGTCATTCTGATGTGTATGAGCTATTATCTCATTAGATTTGCATTCTGTAATGAGTAGTGATATTGAGCATCTTTTCATATGCTTCCTGGCCATTTGTATATCTTCTTTGGAGAAATATCTATTCAAGCCCTTTGCTCATTTTTAAAAAAAATTTATTTCTTTGAGAGAGAGAGCACAAGCAAGGGGAGCCAGGGCAGAGGGAGATGGAAGAAGCTGCGGGGCTGGATCCCAGGACCCTGGATCCCGAGACGAAGGCAGGCGCTTAACCAGCTGAGCCACCCAGGGACCCCTGCTCATTTTTTAATTGGGCTACTTGGGGTTTTTTTGTTGCTGTCGAGTCGTAGGAGTTTTAAAAATATATATTTTGGATACCAACTTATTAGATGTATGATTTGCAAGTATTTTCTCCCATTCTCTAGGTTGCATTTTTACTCTGTTGATTGTATCTTTTGATGCGTGGACATTTTAAGGTTTGGTTTAGTCCCATTTGCATATTTTTGCCTTTGTTGCCTATGGTTTTGGTGTCATTTCCAAGAAATCATTGCCAAATCCAATGTCATGAAGGCTTACTCTTATGTTCTTTTATAGGATTTTTAGTTTAGTTTTTTTTTTTTAAAGATTTTATTTATTTGTTTGACACACAGAGATAGAGAGAGAGAAGCATGAGCAGGGGGAGAGGCAGAGGGAGAGGGAAAAGCAGGCTCCCTGCTGAGCCAGGAGCCGGACATGGGGCTCGATCCCAGGACCCCGGGATCATGACCTGAGCCGAAGGCAGACGCTTAACCATCTGAGCCACCCAGGCGTCCCTAGGATTTTTAGTTTTAAATCTTAAATACTTAAGTCTTTGAGTTAATTTTCATATATAGTGTAAGGGAAGGGTCCAACTTCATTCTTATGCATATGGATATCCAGTTTTCCAAACTCTATTGAAGAGATTTTCACCACTGAGGGGTCTTGGCAACCTTGTTGATGATCATTTAACCATGTGTGGGGATTCATTTCTGGGACCTCTCCTATTCCATTGGTCCATATGGCTGTCTTGTGAGGACCACAGTGCTTTAATTATTATAGTGTTGTAATACATTTTGAAACCAGAAAGTGTGAGACCTCCAACTTTGTTCAAGATTTTATTGGCCATTCAGGTTCTGACTTTTGAAAAACAAAGTATATAATATGTATAATTCCTAAAATCACTTTCTCACATTTATGATCTCTACCACTTTTTAGCCGACTTTGGAAACCTTTTTGGACTTAAAAGAATAGAGCCATATCATAAAGAAGGTACATACAATAAATATACAATTTTATGACCATAAAACCACCACCCTGGTCAAGAAATACAACACTACCCTCCACTTACTTCCCTACACCTGTGTTCTTTCTGGATCACAATCCCCTCCTTCCACAAGTTACCCGTATTCAGCCTTTGCTGAAAATTATTTTCCTCTCCTTTTGTTTTAATACTTAAGTATACATCCTTAATGTAATTTTACCTGTTTTGGAACTTTAATTAGTATTATATTATGTATTATTTTAACCTGCATTTTTTGCTCAACATCATGAAATTCTTTCATGCTGTCTAGCTGTAGTTCACACATTGTAATATTCCATTGTATAAATATACCACAATTTATCCATCTGTTTTACTACTGAAGGACAGCTTATTAAGTTTCTTTTGGTATTACTTTTACTAATTATTACCAGTACTGTAAGTAAACCTTCTTTATATGCATCTTTTTTTAAGTAATCTCTATGCCTACCGTGGGGCTCGAACTCACAACCCTGAGATCAACAGTTGCATGCTCTACTCACTGAGCCAGCCAGGCACCCTCACATGCATCTTGATGCTCAAGTGTAAGAGTTTATCCAGGGTATATATTTGAGTAGTACTGCTCATTCTTAGGGTACACTTATATTCAACATATATGTCAGCTTGTTTTTCAAAGTTGTAGCAATTTACAGTCTCACCAGTAGCTCATGGATATCCCCATTATACTCCACATGGTTTTTTGATGTAACACTAATTTTTGGCAGGTTGGTGAATGTGTAATATATGTGGTTTTGCTTTACATGAGCCTAATTACTTACCAGTGATGCCAAACACCTTTTTATGTTTATTCATGATGTGTGCACTCCCTGTTAAAGACTTTAGCTCATTTTTAGCAAAAGATTGTCTTCATTTATTTGTAGGAATCTTTATGTTCTGGGTTGTCTTTTGACACACACATATGTTGTAAATATTTTCTCTCATGTTCTGTGTTTTCTCTTTTTATGAGGTCTTTTGATGAAATGAAGGTCTTGATTTTAATGTAGTCAAAACTGTCTTTTTGTTTATGCATAAAGTCCACATATATATAGGAAATTTGGGCATACTGCTTTGTGAAATGCCTGTCTTTTGCCCGTTTTTCTACTGGTTGCTTTCATTTTTGTTGTTTTTGAGAGAGAGAGAGAGAGAGAGAGAGAGAGAGAGAGAATCTTAAGCAGGCTCCATGCCCAGCACGGAGTCCGACAGGGGCTCACTCTCATGACCCTGAGATCATGACCTGAGCCGAAATCATGAGTCAGCCGCTTAATTCACTGAGTCACCCATGTGCCCCGGTTGCTTTTTTTTTTAATATAGATTTTTAGAAATTCTTCACATATTCCAAATATGAGCCCTTTGTCAGACACACATATAAATATCTTCTCCCACTTTTTGACTTGCCTTTGCACTCTCTTTAAATGATGTCTTTTGGTGAACAAGTTTTTAATTTTACTAGAGTTCAATTTATCAATTAGTTTATGGTTGGTGCTTTTTGTGTCTTATTTAAGAAAGCTTTACCTGGGCGCCTGGGTGGCTCAGTTGGTTAAGCAACTGCCTTCGGCTCAGGTCATGATCCTGGAGTCCCGGGATCAAGTCCCACGTCGGGCTTCCTGCTCAGCGGGGAGTCTGCTTCTCCCTCTGACCCTCCCTCCTCTCATGTGCTCTCTCTCATTCTCTCTCTCAAATAAATAAATAAAATATTTAAAAAAAAAAGAAAGCTTTACCTACTCAAGAGTTCATAAAGATATAATTTTCCTGTATTTTATTTCCTATATTAAAAAAATCTTTATTGCTTTATCTTTCCAATTTTAAGGATAATCCATCTGGAATTTTTATATGATTGTGAAGCAGGGATTAAGTTTAATGTTTTTTTATATGATATTCTATTGAGCCATACTAAGACCATCCTTTCTGCACTACACAGCAAAATAGTCTTTGTCATCTATCAGGTGACTCTATTCAACCTGTCTGTGAATTCTCTGTGCTGTTCCATTGGCTTATTTGTCCATTGTTGGAACAAAACCAGTGTCTAAATTTCCACAGCTTTAGGGCGCCTGGGTGGCTCAGTCGTTAAGCAGCTGCCTTTGGCTCAGGTCATGATCCCAGGGTCCTGGGATCGAGCCCCGCATCGGGCTCCCTGCTCGGCGGGAGGCCTGCTCTCCCTCCCCCACTCCCCCTGCTTGTGTTCCCTCTCTCGCTGTGTCTGTCTCTGTCAAATAAATAAATAAAATCTCTAAAAAAAAATAAATTTCCACAGCTTTATAATAGGTCATGTTATTTAGCAGTATTACTGTTTAGCTTTGTTCTTCTTTAAAATTGCCATAGCTATTTTTAACTCTTTGCATTGCCATCTAAATATTAGAGTCAGCTAAATCAAAATTTTGTGTTAATTTTTGAATAAAAAATCTGCTGGGATTTTGATTGGGATTATACTCAATCTGTTTGTTGGGGGACAATTAACATCTTTATGTTAATTAACATGCTATTTACTTGGATTTCCTTTCTCTTAAAATTAGTAGTTTCCAGTGAAAGGTCTTTCACATTGTTAGATTTACTTCCATGTGTTTGATGCTTTTTGTATTATAAGTGGCATTTTTTTCAAAATTTCATTTTCTATTTTTTTATTGTTGATATACAGCAACACAACTGATCTCAATACAATAACCCTATATTCGGAGGCCTTGCTAAATAAATACACCTATTAATTCTAATTCTTTATCTGTAGGTTCTTTTGGTTTTTCTGCATGTACAATCATGTCATTTGTGAATAATGATTTTATTTATTCCTTTCCGAAAGCTTTTCCTTTTTATTTATTCTGTCTTCTTGTTAAGAACTCCAGTACAATGTTGAGTAAAAATGCTGATGGTGGACACTGTCTTTTTTTTTGGTGGACATTTAATTTTTTTAAAGATTTTATTTATTTGACAGAGAGACACAGCAAGAGAGGGAACACAAGCAGGGGGAGTGGGAGAGGGAGAAGCAGGCTTCCTGCTGAGCAGGGAGCCCGATGCGGGGCTTGATCCCAGAACCCTGGGATTGTGACCTGAGCCAAAGGCAGACGCTTAATGACTGAGCTACCCAGGCGCCCCAGTCTTACTCTTGATTTTAAATGGAAAGCTTTTAAAATTTTACCAGGGTATGATGTTTGCTCTAATCATGGATTATACCTCACCAATTTTCTTTTTTTTTTTAAAGATTTTATTTATTTATTTGAGAGAGAAAGCACGAGGGAGGAGGGTCAGAGGGAGAAGCAGACTCCCCGCTGAGCAGGAAGCCGGATGTGGGACTCGATCCCGGGACTCCAGGATCATGACCTGAGCCAAAGGCAGTCGCTTAACCAACTGAGCCACCCAGGCGCCCTATACCTCACCAATTTTCATAGTTGTATCTTTAGTATCATTCAGGTCAAAATATTTTCTAATTTCTATTGTATCCTTTGATTCATGAGTTATTTAAATGTGGTGTTTAATTCCCAATAACAGGTTTTCTTAATACTGTTCTTTATTGATTTCTAGCTCAAATGCACTGTAGTCAGAGAATATGCTGTAAAATATTTGTCTTTTAATATTTGGAGGTTTCGGGGCGCCTGGGTGGCTCAGATGGTTAAGCGTCTGCCTTCAGCTCAGGTCACGATCTCAGGGTCCTGGGATCACGCACATTGGGCTCCTTGCTCAGTGGGGAGCCCACTTCTCCCTCTCCCTCTGCCCCTCTCCACTCCTCATGCTGTCTCAAATAAATAATCTTAAAAAAAAATATTTGGAGGTCTTGCTTTATGGCCCAACATATGGTCAATTTTGATTAATGTTCCAGTTCCAGTTGAACATGTGGTAGGCAAATTTTGACTACAAACACCTTCCCCTTCCTGGTGTTGATTTGTGCTTATCTTACATTATATGACAAAGGGACTTTGAATTATTAAAATAGGGAGATTATCCTGAATTATCCAAATGGGCCTATCATCACATGAGCCCTTAAAAGCAGCAGAACAAGGCAGAGAGTCAAAATGTGAGGACTCATCAACCTTTGCTGGCTTGAAGATAGAGAGGGGCCAGGTGTAAAGCATAAGAAATTGAATTCTGCCACAGTCTTGAAGGCACTTGGATGTGGATTCTTCTCCAGAGCCTCTCCTACTGCATCTTTGGGTTTGTTCTGAGACCTTACGCAGAGAACTCAAGTGTACCCAGACTACTAACTCATGGAAACTGTGAAATAATAAATGGCTATTTTTTTCAAAGTAATCTCTACACCCAGGGGCGCCTGGGTGGCTTAGTTGGTTAAGTGTCTGCCTTCAGCTCAGGTCACGGTCTCAGAGTCCTGCGGTCAAGCCCCACATCAAGCGCCCTCCTTGCTCAGTGGGAAGTCTGCTTGTCCCTCTCCTTCTGCCCATCCTGCTTATGCTCTCTCTCAAATTAATAAAATCTTAAAAAAAAAAAGATTTCTATTTTCTTCTAGAAGCTTGATTTAGCTTTCACATTTAGGTCAATGATCCACCTCAAATTAATTTTGTGCATACTAGGAGTTAAGGGTTAATTTTTTCCTATATAGAGATCTTCTTTCTCTGGCACTATTTTTTTTTTTCTAACTTGGCAGTGCTTAGTTTGTAATCAAAACTTAGCAACTCAATTATTGTCATTTCTATGGGTCAAAAATCAGGGAGTGACTTGGCTGTGTGTGTGGTTGTGATTCAAGGTCTTGTGACTGTAGTTAAACTGTCAGCCAGAGCTGCAGTATCGTCTAAAAGCTTTTAGACATACTAACAGATAACTTATTTCTTCTAATTAAACCATAGCTGTGATAAACTGTAATTTCTGTTACTAGGACAAATAAAACAGGTATACTTTACACTGCCTCACAATTTCAAATTATGCACTATCATGAGATCAATGTGTTAAATTCTCAACTTATAAAGTCCACAGTGGTCTAGGATATTACTGTTTGATTAGAATTGTATTTTCATAATTTATTCCCAACAAGATCTGACCAATTTTTGGTTTTTTGACTTACAAGAGTTAAACGTTATTAACTTGTCTCAATAAGGTAAAGAAAATTGGCAACAATATTTAAACTGCTGAAAAACCTATATTGCTATTAGTTAATGGAACAATTAAAAAAATTTTTTTTTAATTACTTCTCGTAAGAATGACCAAGACAAGTTCAAAGATATTTTTAAAACTGTATCCTACACTGCCAAAAATGATACCCGGCACACATGCATCAAACAAATATTTGTTTAAGTGGGTGGTAAAATTTTACAAGCCATCAATTTCAATACCCTGTGAATATAGCATAAATGCCATCAAATGTCAGCTAAACTAATGATTCTCTATCAGAACACAGTGGAATCAATCTGTTGGAGTCACCCTGCACTCAAGTCTCGAGGTCTCCTCTACTTCCTTCCCAAATCTTTGGTGGGAGGATGCTATATGAATTCTGAGAAGCAGTCAGTGACTGCTAATTCAAGGTGACAGCCTGACCACACAGCCTCTTCCTGTTGAGACTCTATTACTGAAAAGGGAAATTAAAAATGTTTACCACAATGACAGAATGGGAGAGAAGTGAGATGTCAAAGACAATGTATTTCGGGGCACCCGTCTGGCTCAGTCGTTAAGTGTCTGCCTTCGGCTCTGGTCATGATCCCAGGGTCCTGGGATCGAGCCCCTCATCCGGCTCCCTGCTCAGCGGGAAGCCTGCTTCTCCCTCTCCCACTCCTCCTGCTTGTGTTCCCTGTCAAATAAATAAAAGCTTAAAAAAAAAAAAAAGACAATGTATTTCAAAAAACAGTATGAAGATGGAAAACAGATTAAGAAACAGAAAATCCTCAACAAAAAAGGTAAGAATATGCAATGGGAAAAAGACAGTCTCTTCAACAAATGGTGCTGGGAAAACTGGACAGTAACACAGAAAAGAATAAAAGTGGAACACCTTCTTACACTGTACACAAAATAAACTCAAAATGGATTAAGGACCTAAATGTGAGACCTGAAACCATAAAAATCCTAGAAGAGAGCACAGGCAGTAATTTCTCTGACATTAGCCATAGCAACAATTTTTTCTAGAGTATCTCCTGAGGCAGGGGAAACAAAAACAAAAATAAACTATTGGGAGTACATTAAAAAAAAAAAGCTTCTGCATAGCAAAGGAAACAATCAACAAAAGACAACCTACTGAATGGGAGAAGATATTTGCAAATGACATATCCAATAAAGGGTTAGTATCCAAAATATATAAAGAACTTATGCCAACTATACACCAAAAATAAATGAATAGAAAATAAAAATAGGCAGAAGACATGAACAGACATCTCTCCACAGGAGACCTACAGATAGCCAACAGATGCATGAAGATGCTCAACATCACTCATCATCAGGGAAATGCAAATCAAAACCACAATGAGGTAACACCTCACACCTGCCAGAATGGCTAAAATAAAAAACTCAAGAAATATTGCCAAGGATTTGGAGAAAAAAGAACGCTCATGCACTGTTGGTTGGAACGCAACTGGTATAGGCACTGTGGAGAACAGTATGGAAATTCCTCCAAAAATTAAAAATAGAACTACACTATGATCCAGTAATTCCACTACTGGGTATTTACCCAAAGATATGAAAACACTAATTTGAAAGGATATATGCATCCGTGTTTATTGAAGCATTCCTTCCAACAGTCAAATTATGGAAACAATCCAAGTGTCTGTCGATAGATGAATGGATAAAAGATGTGGTATATACATATACACAATGGAATATTAGTTATAGGAAAGAATGAAATCTTGCCATTTGCAACAATATGGATGGATCTAGAGAGTATAACGCTAAGTGAAATAAGTCAGTCAGTGGGGCACCCGAGTGGCTCAGTCAGTTAAGCATCTGCCTATGGCTTGGGTACTGATCCCAGGGTCCTGGGATGGAGCCCCGCATTGGGCTCTCTGCTCCGCAGGAAGCCTGCTTCTCCCACTCCTCTGTCTACTTGTGCTCTCTCTGTGTCAAATGAATAAATAAAAATCTCAAAAAAAAAAAAAAAAGCCAATCAAAGACAAATACTACATGTGGGTGCCTGGGTGGCTCAGCTGGCTAGATGTCTGACTCTTGATCTCCACTCAGGTCTGGATCTCACGGTTGTGAATTTGAGACCCGCATAGGGCTCCATGCTAGGTGTGGAGCCTATAAAAAAAAAAAAAAAAAGACAAACACCATATGATTTCATTTATATGTGGAATTTAAGAAAAAAAAAGTGAACAAAGAAAAAGACAAACCAAAAAATAGACTCTTAACTATGGAGAACAGATGGTTCCCAGAGGGGAGGTGGGTGGGAGATGGGTGAAACAGATGAAAGGGACTTACACTACACTTATCTTAATGAACACTGAGTAATGTATAGAATTGTTGAATCACTATATTGTACACCTGAAACTAATGTAACACTGTACATTAACTGTATTGGAATTTAAAAAAAAAAATGAAACTTAAAGAGGAAAAAATAGGGCGCCTGGGTGGCTCAGTTGGTTAAGCGACTGCCTTTGGCTCAGGTCATGATCCTGGAGTCCCGGGGTCGAGTCCTGCATCAGGCTCCCTGCTCGGCGGGGAACCTGCTTCTCCCTCTGGCCCTCCCCCCTCTCATGTGCTCTCTCTCTTTCATTCTCACTCTCTCAAGATAAATAAATCTTTAAAAAAAAAAAAAAAGGAAAAAATAGAGTGCACAAGATATAAATCAGAAAATAACATATTTAAGGAAATTAATATAATCACAAGTTATTTTGAAATCTGTTTATTTTTTTAAGGTTTATTTATTTATAGTAATCTCTACACCCAATGTGGGGATCTAATTCACAGCCCCAATATCAAGAGTCACATGTTCCACTGAGTGAACCAGCAAGGCACCCCTGAAATTATCATTTTAAATTTAAGGACGGGGACGCCTGGGTGGCTCAGTCGGTTAAGTATCTGCCTTCAGCTCAGGTCATGATCCCAGGATCCTGGGATCGAGTCCTGCATCGAGCTCCTTGCACAGCAGGGAGCCTGCTTCTCCCTCTCCTGCTCCCCCTGGTTCTGTGCTCTCTCTGACAAATAAATCTTAAAAAAAAAACTTTTGTTTAAAAAAAATAAATTTAAGGAGAAAAAGTGATAGTATTTATGCATTTAAAGCTGGTATATAATTCATGATAGGATAGGGTGATACTGATCAATGTATTTTAATGTACTATGATTATGATGCCAAACTAAAAATAACTTCCAGCAAAATTTGGACTTTAAACAGAGATCCCATTATTTATGAAGAATGGTCTTTAGTATAAACAATATTACACCATAATTATATAATGTGATAAATCGCTACAACAGCAATCACATCACAATAAATAAATGTATCAAAGTAACATGTACACATTAAATTTATACAATGTATTGTCAAATTTATTAAAAATAAGGAACTTAAATGGCTACAGAGAAAGATTAAAACTAGAAATGGATCTTAAAGAACCCCTAATGAAATTTGGAATTAGAGGAACCAATACTGTGGAAGAAGCAAGGCTGAACAAGAAAATGGGTACAGAGTGTATTTGTGGGATGTTGGTCTTTCATGTCCCTTCAGCCATATCATACATATGTAACCAGACCCATCATTTCCCAGCTGTGGGAACAAGTTTCTTAACCCCTCTGAGCATTAATTTCCTCATTTGTAATGAGACAGTAAGAAAATACCTACTTCAGGGCGCCTGGGTGGCTCAGTTGGTTAAGCGACTGCCTTTGGCTCAGGTCATGATCCTGGAGTCCCGGGATCGAGTCCCACATCGGGCTCCCTGCTCAGCAGGGAGTCTGCTTCTCCCTCTGACCCTCTTCCCTCTCGTGCTCTCTATCTCTCATTCTCTCTCTCTCAAATAAATAAATAAAATCTTTAAAAAAAAAGAAAAAAAAGAAAAAAGAAAATACCTACTTCATAGGATTATCACAAGGATTAAGTAAGTCAATACATGTCAAGGGTATAAAGCAGTATCTAGCACATGGGAAGCGTGCAATAAGCATGGTTAAGTCTTTGGTGCTACGTGCTTTCTAATTAATTATAGGATATATATTACTTTAAGAATCACTAATTTAAATAAACTCACCTGTGGGGAACACATGAATGATGGAGAGAAAAGCACTTTCATCTTATGAACACAGCTCCACGATAATATACCTTGGCAACATCTTTGCTTAATCTCAAAGCAAGACTAATTAACAATGAGTGTCAGAGATAAATACTAAGTACAAATGGGAGAAAAAAGGGAAAGGGAGCCTGAAAAAAGTATATTGTACTATATTACTGTATTGTAGAGTGGGAGAGGTGCCTTTGAAAGCTTCCCTCTAAGATTGTGAGTATAATGGCCATACACTGCTTATCCATGAACAAATAAGGAGCTAATCATGAAATGATTAGAAGCAAAACATAAAAGAGTAGACTGAAATGAGAATTAAAACTCATCTATCCATAAAAATCACCTAAGGAACGTTATCAGGTATCTTATAGTTTGTGCTATCTGAAAAGCATTTATTACAATGACAAAACTAGAGGTTAATTACATTTTTATTATTGAATTATATTGTAAAGTCTACATCTACAATTTAATCAGGAAGAAATGCTTTGCATTTACATCAAGGACACATTTATTCTAGTGGAATAAAACAGACACAGACAAAAGACCAAGTACACATTAAAAGAAAAAAAAAAAGACTACATGTTTTACCTGGTCCTTCTTTTACTATCTTGGACCATACCTTTCTATTAGAAAAATTGATCTTACATACATATAAGTTCAATTTATTTTCCCATATTTTTAAACATTAAATGCAGCTTCTCACAATTTCTAATCTAAAAGAAAAGACGGAAAACTATATAGGAAGCAAAGTTTAGAAACAAGGAAAAAGTAGACTGCTATTACTGTACTGCAGAAAAGAGTAAAACGTGCCCCCTCTGTGGCTCATCTCAAAGAAACACTTTTACTCAGAGAGGCAAGCATTTCTGATCTAGGAGTAAGTTTCCCACTCCCCCATGGGACCAGACCTACAAAAGTTTCTGATCAATTGCAAAGTAAGTGAAAAATGTCTACAAAATATTTCAAAGCTAAACATCAGAATACAGCTAATGAAATCAAAATTGTGTGCTGGTCTAAATATACATATTAAGCTTTTTGCTTTTTAAAAAGTATCTTTTTATTTCAGATGGTATTTAAAATAACTTATATTTTTAGTGTGCTTTATGGTCAATGGACTGTAAAGTTGAAATTCAAATGAATAAGTTTAAATTTGTTTTACTTGATTCTACAAAACTTCAATTACCTACTACTTTACTTAACCAAGTTATACATGAGGTAAGTTTTAGCTAAAAAATAAGATAAATCAACCACAAAGATAAGTTAACCATTTCAAGAGTATACAAAAATCATAATGCCCACTCCATATTCAGAGTTTATAAATTTATGTATTAACTACTTTGTATCTAAGAAAAGTTTACTATGTAGTTTTAAAGTAAACACTTTTTGTACTTTTAATCAAATTCTGTTGGAAAATGTAGGGCAAAAAAAACCTGGCAAATTTTGTTTTTGGTAACAGAAGACAATGCAAAAATGAATCCAAATGGAACCTCAGACCAGTGGTTAAAGTTTCTAACTTCTAAACAGACACACACTTATTTATCTAAAAAATATTTTGGTAGCAAATTGGATTGACAGAATAAGTGTTTTGCTGTAAATAAAAAGTACAAGTTTCCAATTACAGCCTTATAGCTAGCTAAACAGTTTCTAAAAACATGTACAGCCAGCTAACAATTCTCTAAAACATGTATATGCTGCACTAAGGATCCCTGCTAAAATATCAACAGCATTTAAATGGGTCTTACTGAAGTAGGACATTCATGATACTGGAAATCTTTTAAAAAGTGAGTACAATAGGACTACAATAATATTACTATTAATAAAAGTTACAGAAGAGATTATTGCTGTATGTTCCTCCATAAACACATCAAACCTGTGGCAGTTACAAAAAGTACAACTCAAGTTACCCTTTTTCTTACCAAATTTCATGTTTCACATATCTCTATAAGTTTTTATACAGCAGAGAATAATTCTTAAAATCTTTTCTGTAAGAATTCAAAGTATTTAATGTGTAGCTTCACATTATACTACCATGTTTTGCCCTTCTTGTTTCCCAAATACACAAAAACAATATACATTTTTCTCAAAAGTGAAATAAGATGTCCACATTAAAAAAATAAAGCCTACAAAAAAGTTCCAGAGCTAAAAAAGATTATTCATATGGCACGAAGTGATCTCCTACTAGTCCAAAGTCCAAAACATTTAAATGAAGTCCATTTATATATCCTGTTTGCTTTTCAATGGAATATTACATTTATTGAGGTGAAATCACATTATTTTTAGTTCTCAAGTCAAGTGTACACAAATGTTTATACAGTTATTAGAAAAAATAGGAGACCAAATTGAGTGTGCCAAAAGAGATATCATTCAGATGGATTTTTCAGAGTCATTAGAAAAAAACTGAGTGAATGGATTTCCTTGGTTGGTTTCCATAGCTTGATAGACCAAAAACAAAAAAATGGCCACAACAACAAACAGCAAAATTTTTATCCACGTGGGAATAGAGCGTCCCTTTTTTGTCTTTTCTGACTTGACATCTGCCAAGGGAACATACTTAGGAATGTATTTAGATGAAAAAGATTCCTCCATCCTGAAATCACTGAGTTCTAATGGCCGGCCTGCAGCCCCTTTGATTGGTCTGCGGCAACTAGCACTGTTGGGAGTGAAAACAGGAAGAAAAAAATAAATTTAGATAAAAGTCATGATTTCGATATATAGAATATAAAATGTCATTACCACTCTTAATTTCAAACACACTCCTTGAGATAACAGAAAATTGTCACATGTAAATAGCCTATTTAAAATCTCTATACATTTTTCATTTAAAATGTTGGATGCTCATTCTATTAGAAAATAATATTCAGAACACTGATAAATATTCACTAAACTTGTCTTCTTTTCAGGGCCCGTATATTTAGGAGATAAGAGGAAAAAAATAAGGTAGTTTGGTTGTGATTCTTTCAGTCAGGAAACAATTCAGCTCTTATCTAAACAGTCCTTTTGATTAGAAAAGGGAAACCTTCAGGGAAAACAAGTATTTCCTTCTTACTATGTTTTTGTTTAGAGAGAAGAATTAGATGGTAAGCAAATACTTCAGCTTATCATATTGAATCTGACTCAACTTTTAAGAATATGAACTAGTGACTTAGAAGAATTAAAACTGCTCTCAAAAGAACAGTTTAATTCTGAGAGCACAGGTACAATAAACCGTGTGAAGAATTAAGTTAAAATGCCTATATATGCATATTAAATAATCATGTTGTACATCCTAAATATATACAATTTTTATGTGTCAATTACACCTTAATAAAAGTGGGAATAAGTAAATAAATAAAAACACACTAGTAGAATACACTAATTCTTGTTTTAATGTATCTGAATACCTAATTCCTGTTGGTGTAGATGCTTCAAAGGGAAACATTTCCTTAAGAATATCCCTTTCTATTCTTCTTTCCTCTGTTTTTTCTCCCACCTAATAAGAAACAAACAACCACAAATTAACATTTAGTATAAATGTGTAATTAAAACATAATTTGTTTTATTTTTATTTTTTTTAAAAAAAGCTTTCAGAGAACAGAATGCATTCAAATCTGCCCCAGCTTTTACCACTGACCTTCCTGAATTCATTACCTAAGTATCCATATACTTCCAAAACTCTCTTCAAATTTCTTCAATATGGAGATATGTTAATGTGGTAATGGGGGATTGCCACACATTCAAGCAAGTTAAAAAAAAAAACCCCACAAAACTAAAATTCCGCACAGCTAATATGGCAGTATTAAGTTCCCCCACTGGATTTTCCCATGCTTTTCATTAATATTAAGAGTACACTGTTTCTTCTGTTGAGAATTTTGTGATAAAATAAATTATGAAATGTGGAAGATATCAAATTTACATGGATTTTTAACAAATTTTAGTGTATCTTTTAACTACAGAGAGTCAATTCAATCTTCCTAACTTAAAAAAACCATAAAATGATTTTTTAAACAACCTGATTGTTTTGCTGTTTATTGTTATGCCCAGATCAAAACCACCTTTGGTGAAAATTCATTAAATGTATCATGCAGTTAGTACTTTAAAGCTTAATTATACAGGAGTTAATCAATTCAAGCATCATACAAAGTCCCATTAAAGTCCCATTATTTGACCTTTCGGTGAAAGACTTCCCAACAGCCCAATAACACTTTCAACCCACATCAGTAAGAGAACATATTAGAAGCAGCACACAAATGAATACTCCCTTGAAAAGTGGAACTTAAGAGGCACACAGTAGCAAGCAGATAGTATTAGCATATCATACTATATTACTTTTGATTGTCACTAATAAAAGCATGTCTTTAAAATGATACACACACACACACACACACACACACCCCACCCAGTTAAGAAAGTTCTGCTCCCTCCCACTGCAAAAAACAAATATAAAAAATTTCCTCTTTAAAAGATCAATGATAGCATCGATCTAAATTTTATGCATTTACTTCAGCTCTTGTCAATGGTTTCTTTGGTGTTCTTCTGGGTATGTCTGAGAATTCAGTGATTGGCAGAATAGGAGCTGCATGCTTGAAATTTCCAGTCACCCTATTGACAACCTGCCAAGATTCAAATTATTCAGACTCAGAATTATCCAAACATAGCAAAGACATGTAAAAAGAAAAAAAGATACTCTATTTCTGTAATATTTGAAAACTTCCCTTAATAAAAATTTAGGCAAAAGAACCTAGCAAGGAACATATTCAGTGCTTCTCACGTGAAGCCTTAGCACTCTAAATATTTTAGCAAAAAAGTTTCCTTATAATACTTAGAGGTAGGATTCTTGTACAAATTTATATATATATATATATATATATATATATAAAACTTGGCTATACTGAAAAATTCTAAAATTCAGGATTATATGGGGAAATGAGTTTAAAATATAATTGTTTAAAACACAAGTTTGAGATTTGCCAAAATTTACCACCTCCCCAATTCTAATTAAAGGGTAATTTACAAAGAATACCACTTGTATAGTTTATGAAACATATTTACTAAGGTTTCGTTGCTTGAAGCCATTATAGTTTCAGCTATGGGAGTACTCTCTGAAATTATTGCACCATCTATACGAAAATGTTCTGAAGTTTCCACCTGTTAGTTTGAAAACAAAACAAAAACAATAAATATAAAATAATCACTAAAACCCTACCAATCTGAAAACCCAATTCTAAGCAATAAGCCTTGCATCACCCTTTTCCTTGGAGTTCTTCTTGACCCTCTTGTGGATTCCCTAGTTAATGCCTGCAGAGGTCCGCCTTTTGAAGATCCACTTGTCCATTCAGTCTCAGTTATTCCAGCTTGAGAATAGCTCTATTCAAGCATCGACACATTAAAAAAGTCATATTCTAACATCAAACACCTTAATGATGGCCATTAGCTAGCACACTGAGAAGTCATGAAAAATCTCCAAATGCCAGCATTTGCAAACAATGCCATGCCCTCAAAGTATTTCTAAATGTATTGACTGAACCAATATGCAGGCATTGGAAAACGCTTAAACTATAGTAGAATACACAGGAGCTCACAAATTGTAATAAAAGCAAGAAGAAAAAAGCACGTAATTTATCACCAGCTCCTTCTGTGACTTGCTGTTTGCTATTTGGCTCTCGTATCACAACTGCATCTCTTTGGCTTTCTAAACAAAAAGCAGGCTGATCATGACTTATAAAAAAGTCATTTATTATAACAAGGCAGTTTCCTTTAAAAACAAAATAAAATTTTGTAATTGTTAGCACAAATTAAATGTTATCTTTTTCAAGTAGTTAGGATTATGTAAATAGGTTCAGTTTAAATTATAATCTACACACAGCTATCTGAACTTAAAAGTTCCCAGGTGTCAAACTTTTTCTTAGAAACAGATATTAACATTGAGCAACAAAAACCTGGTGGTCACCTCTTTCACAAACTGGCAAGCCTATAACGTCAATGCCAAACCCAATGCTTACCCACTCCTCACTAAAGAAAGATACCAATAGTGATGGGTCACTGGTATGTTCCAGATTCCTATCTCCCTGAAAAGGCAACCAATTTTTCATTTCAAAAATAATTCAGTAGTCCTTACATAATAGTTTGAAAACCACTAGACTTGTACTTCTCAAACTACAATATGCATATCAATCACCTGGAGCTTTTGTTAAAGTGCAGATTATGATTCAGCAGCTCTTGGGTAGGGCCTGAGATTCTGCATTCCAAGAAGCAAGTTATTCAACTCTGAAGCTATTACCAGATAAATTAACCAGAGAACATCCACCAGTGATTAGTATTATACTAGAGTGTGCTTATACTGTCACTTCTGCTTTCAAGCTAATAATTTATCTAAATAACTGATGCTTTTGTATTCAAGTGAGTGCCTATTAATTTTAAAGACAGATGTATTTTACTCTTATCCTGGGACAAGAGTGCTTATCCAATAAGAATGCTTATTTCACTGGAAACATTACTCCAGAATCCCACAAGGTACAAACATATTCTCATAGCTAATTTCGCATCTATCTATATTTGGGACTAACATTATAAGAGTTTCTCTTTAACTTGCAAATGGAAACTCTGGGTTCCTTTTCCTGCTATCAATTAGGAAATATTTGCTGAATGCAAATTTAATGTCAGTCAAATCTGTTAAGTTACATACAAATATGATAAATGCTCATTAATAGTTAAATTCCTGATTGTTTGAATAGAAAGGAACAATAGTTTTAACCTGAGGTTCTCAATCCTGGCAGCACAATATCAACTGGGGTGCTTCTGAGACATATCAAATGCCCCCAACCCTACCTTGGTCCAATTAAGTCAGAATCTCTTCTAGAAGGGCCTTGGGCATAGTTAATTTTTACAACTCCTGAGGGGATTCTGATGTGCAGCCAGCGTTGAGAACACATGCTTTAAGATATTGTAACTGAACTGTGATGCATCTCAAAGTCAAGTATTTTCTTATAATTACTTTCAATTCTGCTTCCTCTTTCATAGTCAATTGTTGCTCAGTGCCAGTAAAATTAATTAGAAGCAGTATTTTAAAAATATGCTGGTTTGACAGTCTATTTGGTATAATCAGCATATACTAAGTATTTTAAAACTCTTCAAAGAATTAAAAACTTCATTTCTTTTTTTTAGAAGATTTTATTTGAGTGCACGAGCGTGCATGCACAAGTGGGGGGAGGGGCAGAGGGAGAGGTAGATGCAGACTCCCCGCTGAGGAAGACCCTGGTATCATGACCTGAGCTGAAGACAGTCGCCCAACCAACTGAGCCACCCAGGTGACCCTAAAACACTACATCTTTTTTTTTTTTTTAAGATTTTATTTATTTGAGAGAACGACAGCAAGAGACAGAGCACAAGTAGGGGGAGTGGCAGAGGGAGAGGGAGGGGGAAGCAGGCTCCCCACTAAGAAGGGAGCCCAATAAGGGGCTTGATCCCAGGACCCTGGGATCATGACCAGAGCTGAAGGCAGATGCTTAACCAGCTGAGCCACGCAGGCACCCCTATATTTCTTGAAAGGGCTAATAAAACTGATAAAATATAAAGACCAGATATTTTATCTTTGTCCATGAAGGTGGGGGTGAGGGGAAATATCGCTCTTCCTTATCTACCAAATTCCAGGATTTTCCATGTTATATTTTGAACTGAAATAATCTCTTCATCAAAAATTTTACCAACATCTACTGAAACTATTATAGTTAATAAAAAAAAATAACGTTTACATTTCTATTAGTCATCGTTGACATTAAGGTCAAGTTCCATTTAAAGATTCTTTTATTTTTTTCTACAGAAGGAAACACAAGAAACACATTGGTTGCCTGTGAGAACAGCTGGGAAGGGGCGGGAAAGAAACTTTTCACTATAAATCATTTATACTTCCTTTTGTCCAGGTTTATTAAATTCTTTGGTTGAGGGCTGTCAACTAGTTTTATTAGTTCTTTCACTATTATTATCTAATTCAGAATTCATCACCTTCACAGAAAATTGACAACTCTTCACACACCAGAAAAGATATTCTGAAGTTTTTCTACCAGAGTCCACTATAAACAAGTGAAAATTAATGACTGAAAAGAAATTCACGGCTATGTAAAATTAGTAGTTAATGTGATTGCTATATACTCTTTGTCCAAATACTAATTGCAGTGTCATCTACTTTCAACAAGATGTTCTGCAGCAGCTCCTCTTAATTTATCAGGAAGCCAACAGGAGAAAGAAACAGAAACCCTCTCACGTTGCCTTTCAATAAGCTATCAGGCAAAAAAGACAGCAGGCAGTTAAGGCACAAGAGATTGCAGGAGCTGGGCTATTAAAGGAGGCTATAGATCTCTCAGTAAAAATACAAGCTCTAAACAAAGTTTACATAAATCTAAGTTATAAAAAGAAATAGTATAATTAAAAGCCACTTTACTCTGAAGAACTACCAATTTAGTAATCTGGTTAACTCATATTAACTTTTTCAAAACAGTGTCCCATCCCTCCATTAGAGAAAGGTACTCTCATACATTGCTGGTGGGAATGCAAAATGCTTCAGCTCTTATGCAGGGGATTTGATAACATCTAGCAAAATTACCCAGTAATTTCAATTCTAGATTTCCCCAAGATAAATCGGCTAAAATATGAAATGATACATGTAAAAGGCTGTTCATCAGTTCATCTTTGCATTACCTAAACAGTATAACTGAAAATAATCCAAATATCCACCAAAGGAAAGTGGCTGAATAAAATACAGTACATCCATAAAATGCAATGACATGCAGTGGTACAGAGCAATGAGGAAGATGGCTAGACTGTGTTCTGATTTGGAGTGACCTCCGTGTTTAGATTACCAGAAAGGTAGAAATGTGCAAGTTTACTGCCTTTTATGTAAGGAGGGAAGTAAAAATAAGTGTATAAATCTATGTATTTACTTATTGTTTTCAAAAAGAAAATATTAACCCAAACTTAATAGAAACAGTTACCTATAAATGGAAGGAACAAAGATAAAAGCCAGATTTCAGATTCCATCTTATTTTGCCTAAAGAAAACTATATATTCTCAATAATTAAAAAATAGGAAAGAAAAAAAATTCATTCAAGTAATTTTATGCACAGTATTTTGATTTTATGCTCAAAAGACAAGAAAAACTGCAAAAAACCCCAAAACTGCCATTTAGCAGCATTATGATCAGGAATACTGTATTTAGAAACATCTATATAGTGATAACTACATAAATCACATTTTAAGAACCAAGATACTCAGCATAAGAGATATAGGGAGAACACCCAGAAGTTAGATAGCTTGCATTCATAATTTTGATGAACTCATGATTTATTTTCTCTTTCTAAAAAATAAGTACTCCTAGCTCTACCTAGTAAAAAGCCTAGAAGCAATGGCAACCCAGCAGAAATAAACAATCTAGCACCCCAAATATTTTCAATGGAAAGGATTAGGGTTCTTTGGAAAAATGGCTGATTTGGTAAAAGGCAGGCAATATACACGAGCCTGGGACATCTTACTGTGGCAGAAAACAAGAAACTATCAAAGACAAACAGGGTCAATAAAACGACACAGGAACTGACACAGAATGACACAGGAACCCAATGGCTAAAGATGGCACAATTTGAACATGGAAAAAGAATGATGAGTGTAACTGATCATAAATGAAATGTGTAAAAACCATTACTAGTTAAAAAAAATTTTATTGATCACCTTTCAAAATGACTAGGCTTTAATTTGAAAGTTGGCAAATTATGCTGGCTCTCCTGTGTGAATTTTATTTGAAGATAACTATGCAGATCATGAGGGAAAAGTTACTTAAGAGAATGAGAAAAATCACTACCTTACAACCTCAAACAAAATAGTGGATCTAGGCAATAATCATAAATGGCAGTTGTAACCATTAAATGAAAAGGGTGATGTGGAATTAGCATCATTTGCCTCCTGAAATGATGCAATATGAAAACCAGAACACCATTTATGAAGTATTCGTGTCAAAGAAACTGAACCTGAATCTAACCAATCCTCTAAATCTATGCTGTTCAATATGGTAACTGTTAGCCACATGTGGCTATTTAAATTTAACATTAAAATTTTAGTTTCTCTACCACACAAACCACATTCCAAGTATTCAATAGCCACATGTGGCTAATGGCTACCACAATGGACAGAAGGTATAAAAAACATTTCCATCATCACAGAAAGGTCTACTACCCAGTTCTACTACAGGTCTAACTCCAGTCTACAGAAAGTACAGAGTTACATAATAAGAGATTAAATGACACTTGTAGAAGCAATCTGCCAAATCCAGAGTTTGGGAAATTCTGGAGAGAACTGACTTGGTTTCTTCACCAAATTAATGGAGGGGAAACTTACAGTGGAGATAGTTATAGGCTTATGAGATAAAAACAAAACAAAACAAAATACCAAATGGTATGTGTAGCTTGCTTGGATCCTGATTTGAGTAATTTAATCATAAAAGAGGTATTTCTGAAACTGGAGAAATTTAAACAGATTAGACATGAAAGAATTATTAATTTTATTAGGTGTGATAGTAGCACTGTTATTATGTATGTATATATGAAATAGCTCCTATCTTTTAGAGATATATACTGAAATACTGACACTTTAATGTGTGAAATGATGTCAGAGATTCGCTTTAAAATATTCCAGCAAAAAGCAAAATAACAAAACCAAAAGGAATTTAAAAAGCTGGAGGGTACAGGTGAAGATGAAACAAAACTAGTAAAATGTTTAAAACTTGTGAGGCTCTGTGACTAAAGGGTCATTAAACTCTTCCCTCCCATTTTCTTGATGTTTTAAATTTTGTATAAGCCATTGTCATCTCCTAAATCTACTATTTACCCTGTCCCTCAGTTTGGATTCCCCAACTCAATTAAACCATCTTTAATACCATCCTTCATCCCGGCTTTTAACCCATCATCTGACCAGTCCAGCATTCCTGATGGCACTATACCATCCTGCCTTCATACTGTAGACTAAAATTCTCTATACTTGTCTATTTCATTGTCTTTCACCAGATTTTCCTAGTTTCTCTTGCTCTATTATTTCCTTATTCTTCAGCATGACCCTGTAGCTCTTCCCTAGTAATACGAGATAAAAGGGCAATAATATCTTTATTCCAGTATTTGGTTCTATATTAAACAAAATCTTTCACTGAGTGCTCTATACATTCTCCATAATCACCAAGTTCATTTCTAACAAGTAATTCTGAAATTCAACTTATCAAGTACATCAAACCAAGACAGACATGGCTTAAGAAATCAAGAACTTCTCTGAGGATGTGTGACTTTAAAATGACAAAGAGAAGATGGAAAAGATAAATAACCAACTAGACAAATCTTTCCAGCTAGACAAAATAAGGGTAAGGAAAACGACTCCAGGGATAACTATCTTGTAAAGGTCAGCCAAATCAATGCTAGATTAGTCAATAATTTGTTCTCTGTAAATTAGTTCATTTATACCTGTGCTTATTAGTTCTCCCTTAGTTTCCTACATTTTCCTTTTGAAAAATTGTATACTGCCTCACCTACAATGAAAAAGATAAAATTTTCACCTCAGATAAGTGAAGTGCGGTCTTAGGAACAGACTAGCTTCGGAGTTGAGGGAAAAGTCACAGAAGACAAGCAAAAGTAAAAGCAAAGTTAGAAATCTAGACAAAGTTAATAAGTATAAAATCCTTCCCGTCCTTTAAAAAAAATTATGCTTAGGTAGGCATTTATTTCCATCTTTAAAAATATTTCCCTTAAAAGGCAGTATGACTGACTGAACCATGCTCTGCACAGAATCAAACACAAATGAGACATTCATTAAACACTTGCTTTTGCATAAGCACAGGCTATACTACTGACAAAAAACATGAAGTTTAGATTTCTAATGCCATTTAATGAACAGTGGAATGAACACTTCATTGAGTACACTGGAATTTAACCAAAGGCTAGGACACAAGCAAATTAGTGTTGTCAGATTACTTATACCTGAACACAGTGATCATAAAACTAAAGATACCTGATTGTGTTCAACTCTTCTTTGCTTGAGTGTTACTGGAGTCTTTGCTCTGCCCTTTAGTGGTTCTCTCTTCTCAAGCTTGAGCTCTATTTTAGAGTCTGGAAATAACATCGGAGAAACATTACTCTCTGAAATACATAATAAACTATAATGTCATCCTAACATTACTCTGGAACCTTGGTTTTAGACACATTCTTATGTAAAACAAGTTTGCCTATTGGTTATTACCTCAACAGACCATGACTGTTCAACTGCAATTTCTGTCTTTAAAAACTTTACTTTCCCATTCTCATTTTATTCCATTTTTATCTCTCCAACTCCTTTGTCTGATCACTGCTTCTTCCTATTTATTCTTTCCTTTTTCTGGAACTACCTAAAACATAAAGTGAATTCAAACTGCCCGTGGAGGCTTTTCACAAAAACTACTTGAATGTGGGGAAAGGATATTGAAACACATAGTTGTTAATATTCTTTTGTCCATACAGTGCATTACTACTATATCAACAAAGGTTAGTCATTAAAATTTGAAATATGGAAGAAAGAAAGCTATAAGGCATTTTAAGACTGAAAACACCTGTATGGTATCAAGCCTCTAATAACAAGTAAGTGCAGTAATGTTACTACTTTAGTACAATTTAAAAGTCCTCAATTCTGTTTTAATGTGATTATAAAAAAAACCTGGGTATAACTGAGGAGGTGAGGAAGAATCCTGTTTACAGAAAATAACACTCACAGGTCATTTCTCGAGTTCCTCCTCTCCATAATAAAAATAACATTTCTTTAAAGAGAAGCTAGTGCATATATATTAATTAGCATATCACCATGATGCCAAACAACTCAAATATATCTCTTTATAGTCTTCAATATTCCACTCTCCTAGCCTTGATTTTTATCACCATTTGAAGAGCTAGTTTTTAATCTCTACATCCAACATGGGGCTTGAACTCATGACCCCAAGAATCACATGCTCTACCAACTGAGCCAGGCAGGTGCCCCTGAAGAGCTAGATTTTCAAAGACTTGTTTAAAGTTTTAGTTAACTCCCACATTTTTGCGGCCATTAATCATAGGATAGCAAAATTAGTGTCTGTTGTGACTACTAAAACTTGTTTATTACCAAAAATTTAAGTTAGATTACTTTCCTACCAGAGATAGAAATGGAGTCAATTCTTAAAAAGCTTAGTTTTTCATGAACTTGATGCACTGGTGCTAAAAAGTAGTCAGGACAGTTAGGTTTTGCTAACTATCTAGTCTAGTACTAGTCAGTCCTGAGTCTACTTGCAATTTTCCCCCAAACAGTGATTTTTACCATGTTAGTTCAAATAGTTCAATTTTACTTAGGATTAAGGCATCAACCCCACCCCCACCTCCCCAAATGTCTATTAATGGATGGATATTGATATATTTATATATTAAGGGACAACCCTTAGCATTATAAACCTTATGTTTTATTAACACAAAATCTAAGAATGAGAAATCACAAAGTAAAGAACCCAGTAGTAATTGAGCAGAAATTGATTAAAGTATCTGGTTATAGATTAATTCCTCTCAAATTTAAATTCGAACAGCTAAAAACCTGGTCTTTAATAGAAGAAAAACCACACAACGATAAATAGAGTATTTTCAACTATACCATTGGAATCTCAAGCAAGTTTCACTGAAGAAACAGAAAAGGAATGTTCATGCACAAATACCTAACTTGTTGCAACTCCAAGAATAAAACACACATACAACAGGTTTCTGGAGACCACACAAAACTGTTCAAATTACAACTTTATTGAATTTGCAGAAGCATTCTACAGTAATACATTTAAAAAAAAGTCACATAGCACTTAGTAGGTACATGTATACATGTACATTCCAGAAGACAAATAACAAATAAAATTACTCCCAGGAACCTGCAAAGATGGACATGTATACTAAGAATATGATAATGGCCAGGAGGACCAAAGGGACTGTATTTTGCTGATACTTAATACTACTATTTTCCATAAAAATACAAAGAAACTTGATTATTAAATGCCTCTACAGTTAGACTCATCTTACAATCATAGAAATGAAAACACAGAATATACTGCTTTATACAAAAGAATATAATATGATTTCTTATGAATTTTTAAAAACCTAATAAATTTGCTTTTTAGAATTTAGGTTAAACCTAATCATCCATGAACCACAACATAACTTGAAAGTATTAAAAAAAAAAAAGCCCCACTTTTCCAGTGTCTAGTTCATCTGACAAACTACAGTGATGAGAATGCGCTATTCCAGAATTATATGGTTTAGAGAAGTATTTTGTAAGGTGTGGTCCAGGAACTGTTGCTACCAGTCCTTGAAGAAATGAGACACTTGTACCAGAATGTAAACTGGCACATTGTTTTATCAATAAAATTTTGCCACAAAAATAAACACTGTCATTGATCTAAAAAGTGTCTCTAGATCCAAATTCTGGTGCATACTTATCTGTGGATCAATAACTGTCTGTAGACTGGCACTTTGAATTTCATTGATCTAGATTATGAAGGAATACAGAAATAAAAAACAAACAAAAGAAAAGAAAAAAAAAAGTAGACAAATTCCAGAAAGTGAAAAGATATTTAGTAAAACTTAAATCAGTGAAGACTCCACTTACATTCTAGTTATTAGCATTTTCTTAGTTTTGGAGAATTGTAAAATCTTAATAGGAGAGAATGAACTGTATGGGGCAAAAATGTGACCTACAAATCTTTAAATTGTTTGTATCAGGCTTTTTCTATCTGTGCAACTGAAAAAATAAAAAAAGGTAGTTCTATGTAAGCAAATACTTTTATATTGTAATTTGATGGGTAGAAGCTTGACTTTGAAAACAGCCCAACCTGGAGACTAAAAAAAAGATTTTCAAAGAAAATTTTGGCATAAAAGCATTTGAAGTTCTTAGGGAAGCTGCTAAGTTCCCCGTATCAAAGATCAAATAGGTATCTTTATTCTTAACGTTATTAGCGTTTATTTCCACGCTTTTTAGTTACTTTGTGTACTTCTCCTCCAAATAATGTTCCACCTTTAAAGGGCGTAACCACCAGCTTATTCTTTGAAGCTGGATTAATTTTACAGTCCTTTAGCCAGAGATAGCGGCGACCTAAAGTGGAAGATCCCATGCTATGGGCAGCCATCTTTACTTCATCAAATGCAGCTTCACAAAGAAATGAGGCTGCATCATATGTTTTGCTCAGAATCCCAAGTGCCTGGTGCATATGACTAGGATCTGAGCTAAGAATTTGTGCAGCCTGACTAATGTCTGCCTGCAGAGCCCTGACTACAAAGGCAGTATGAGTTGCAATCTGCAATGCTGATGCTGCAGCTTCGTATGTTCTACAAAGTACTAAGTCTAACTGTTTATCACAGGACTCCGTGGAAGCTGCCTGAATACCTACTGGTGGAGTGGCTTCAGAAATAAACTCCAGTATTTCATCATCTACTTTCGGAACTGATAACATCTGTGTTGCCTCTCTGGAGGAAATTGGATACTTGCATGCCAACGAAGGCAGTTGCCTGTCAATTTGCTGCCACTCCTCTTCAATTACCTTTAAAATAGATTCATGGAAGGGAAAAGATAGTTCTGGGGCATCTATTCTCTCATGTTGTGATGGGTTAGACATTTCTATGCCTAAGGTAGTGAGTGAGTGAGAGACAACAGTTTTGGCAAAAGATGACATCAGTTCAGATCCAGGTGTATTTTGAAATGTCACAAAGGAACCTGAATCCTTTTCCTCTACTGTCTTTTCACTGGGCCTAGGGAATTTTCGTGGAGGAGACAGGGATTCAGTGTCTTGATAATCAGATCGATCAATTCTCTTCCATCTGTTTTCTATATCCAGTGGGGGTGTAGAGTTTGAAGTCCCAGGCAAACTACCTACCCCACCCTGGACCAACAAAGAATTGACATAATCTCTGATTGCCTGAGCAAGTGGTGGAGAAATTACTTGTGATCTCTCAGACTCTTCTAGTGCTTTCCTTTCACTGGAGAGAACTGACTGATCTGAAACACGGGACCTCTCAGTACACAATGGTTGAATTCCACTTTTCTCTCCACGATAAATATTTTCTACTGTATCTTTATAGCAAGTAGTGGTGGTTTCTTTAATCAGTGAAGGAGAAGCTGCAGCAGAGACCAACATGGCAGCGAGTTCATGCTGAGAAGATGCCGAAGAACTTTTCTCTACACATCTATCATGGCTAGACTTGGAGGAAGTAAACAAATTCCCTCCAGAGGCTAACTTCTGCAACTGTTCCCTGCCAGGCAAGGTTGTGGCAATAAGAGGTTCCCTAGGTGGGTCTCCCTTAGAAGTATGAACTTTCTTAGCTGCCTGTAGTTCAGTCCTGCCCAAAGGAGGACGGGTGGAGATTTCAGGAAAAGAAACACCCTGAAAAAATCCACCAGAGGGAGTAGTTGGAAGTTCAGAAAAAGGAACAAAATCCCTAGTGGACTTCACTTTCTTGTGTTCTTTCTTCTTTCCTGTAGAGGCAAAAGAGGCAGGAAGTTTAAGCATTACTTGTGTTTAAGTTGATTTTATTCTTTGCCTCCTTGCTAACATAGTGCTGTTGAAGGAAAAGACTATATTTCATATTCTGAACAACCAATTCGACACACTGTGCCCTGGCAGGCAGTGCTTATGAAGATATAAGCAATTTGGGTCAAATTAAATAATCATGAAACTGACAAGTCATATGCATTAAAACTTTATAAATATCAAGTTGTTCTTATTACAGAAAGGTCATTAAATTCACGTACTAGTTTCAAAAAATACTTAAATATTATGGTCAAATTTTCTTAAAATAGTCTACTAAAAATGTCAAAATATTTGCTTCATAGCTGCCTTGAAATCACATCACCTACCAAAACTATAAATTTAAATAGAAATAGAAAACAGAGAATATATGCCATATTATAAATACTACTACTATATATTAATTATAATAAACTGGACACATGTAATCTATCAGTAGGATAAGGTCTCAAAAGGATAACAGAATAAAGAAAAGCAAGTGATAAGATTTGGCATGATATTTATATAGTTTTTTTAAAGTTCAAAATAATGTTATGTTTTAGATGCATATGAAAAAGTATTTGAGGCGCCTGGGTGGCTCAGTCAGTTTGTCCGACTCTTGATCTCAGCTCAGGTGTTGATCTCAGGGTCATGAATTCAAGCCCACACACACACAAAAAATGTATTTAAAAATGGATTGGAAAGATTAGCACCAAATTAATGATGGTGGTTGCTTCTGTGTTAATAATACTTGGAAAGGGTAAGTGGGGAAACTTCATGTTTATTTTTAATATTTTATTCTTTTAGAAAAATGAAATTTGAAGCAAAAAAGATAAAGGTACCTGGTAATTTTAGGTGACCAAAAAAAAAAAAAATCAGACATTTGTATATTTCTGTTTCTTAGAATTCTCAACAAAAGGTATTTAAATCAAATTACTTGGAGGATTACTGATGATATGAACAAAAATTACATATAACTTGGTAATATTTAAAATTTTATCTTCTTCATGGTTACTGTATCTTATGAGTCTGAAAAAAATTACATATATTTGACTAACATCATTTAAAATTTTACCTTCCTCGTTGTCACTGTATCTGTCAGAGTCATTACTTCCATTCTGTCTTGTATTTTCTGCTGATGAAGAAATTGTTGGCAGGGGAGTAGATGATCTTGACTCTGCTCCCTGTTCCCTCAGTTTCAACAGTTTTTTCTCATACAGCTTCCTGGTTGTTCCTGTATTAAGGCAGAACTTGCTTTAGCATTTGTATTGTCTTATTTAAGATCCTGATCATTGTCTTCAGCAACATTGAAATGTTACATTCACTCTTTCCTCTTCTACATTTAAGTGCTTTAAAAACTATATAAAAGATTCTTTTCTAAAACAGTTGTTTTTCTGAGATTTAAATACATGATTATAACAACGTTTCTTTTAGTAACCTGGCATACATAGTAGATTGATATAAATTTTACTACAGATCAGCTACTAAAGAGCCATGTATGACCAAGTATTTTTGACTGAAAAGTCTTGGACTGTATTTTTTCCCAGTACTATGTAATAGTATTTCCCTTGTAGAAAAAGTCATTTTTATAAACAGACTATATTCCTCTGAATACTATGATTAAAACCTCACAACTCTCAGAGTTTAATATGCCTAAAAAGAGCCACTCAGGTATGGGAAAAGTCATACAAATCATTTTTTTAGTTGATTTTCATATAACATTGTATAAATTTTGGGGGCACCTGGGTAGCTCAGTGGGTTGGGTGTCTGCCTCTGGCTTGGGTCATGATCCTGGGGGCCTGGGATTGAGCCCCACATCAGGCTCCCTGCTCAGTGGAGAGCCTGCTTCTCCCTCTCCCTGTACTACCTGCTCGTGCTCTCTCTCTCAAATAAATACAATCTTAAAAAAATAATCTGTATAAATTTAAGGTGTTAAATCACGTTTAGATAAAACTACTTTGTGATTAAAATGACCTTTTATGGAAAATGTGTGCCACAAGCAGAAATTACATACCAATTAGATAACAAAGTAAAATGGATTATAAACACATTTTTAACACATTTCAGCATGAATGACAATTTAAAGCCAAAAACAGCTTTTATTTTCAGGGTGGCTGGGTCGATCAGTTGGTTAGGCATCTGCCTTCGGCTCAGGTCATGATCCCAGGGTCCTGGGACTGAGCCCCGTATTGGGCTCCCTGCTTGGCGGGAGGCCTGCTTCTCCCTCTCTCACTCCCCCTGCTTGTGTTCCTTCTCTTGCTGTCTCTCTCTCTGTGTCAAACAAATAAGTAAAATCTTAAAAAAAAACAATAACACCAAAAATAGCTTTTATTTTCTATTTTAGACTAGCTGTATATCTCCCTGGTTTCTATAAGCTGAATAAAATAATAAATATACATTTTTTAGAAACAACACATCTCAAAATGTTATATAAGTAGTTGTAAGATGAACAGCTAGGGAGGGGGAAATGGAAGATGTTGGTCAAAGGGTACAAAATTTCTGCAAGATGAGTAAGTTCTGGAAATCTAACATATATAATGGCCTATAGTTAATATACTTGAAATTTGCAAAAGTAGACCTTAAGTGCTCTCTCATCACACATTCATACACAAAATAAAACTGTGAGGTGATGGATATATTAATTGGCTTGATCACAGTGATCAATTCACAATATATAATACAAAAACATCAAGTCATACACACTAAATATATGTAACTTGTCAATTATACCTCAAAAAAGCTGGGAAAAAATGAACTGCTGGTATGCCAACATGTAACTTAATATATATTAATATATAATATACATTTTTGCAGCATCTTCCTTTTGGAATTTTAAATGAAAAATTAGAAAGGGTATCAAATGTGTGTTGGTGTCCACAATAGCCAAACTGTGGAAAGAGCCAAGATGTCCAACAGATGAATGGATAAAGAAGATGTGGTATATATACACAATGGAATATTATGCAGCCATCAAAAGGAATGAGATCTTGCCATTTGCAATGACATGGATAGAACTGGAGGGTGTTATGCTGAGTGAAATAAGTCAATCAGAGAAAGACATGTATCATACAACCTCACTGATATGAGGAATTCTTAATCTCAGGAAACAAACTGAGGGTTGCTGGAGTGGTGGGGGGTGGGAGGGATGGGGTGGCTGGGTGATAGACATTGGGGAGGGTATGTGCTATGGTGAGCGCTGTGAATTGTGCAAGACTGTTGAATCACAGATCTGTACTTCTGAAACAAATAATGCACTATACGTTAAGAAAAAAAAAGAAGAAGATAGCAGGAGGGGAAGAATGAAGGGGAGTAAGTCGGAGGGGGAGACGAACCATGAGAGACGATGGACTCTGAAAAACAAACTGAGGGTTCTAGGGGGGAGGGGGGTGCGGGGATGGGTTAGCCTGGTGATGGGTATTAAAGAGGGCACATTCTGCGTGGAGCACTGGGTGTTATGCACAAACAATGAATCATGGAACACTACATCAAAAACTAATGATCTAATGTATGGTGATTAACATAACAATAAAAAATTAAAAAAAATGTGTTGGTAATTATATTCATAGGTTTATTACCAGCTATTGGGAAGTAGTGTGCTAAATAAAATGAAAGACAACATTCTAAATTTTTGTTTACAACTTCACCTATAGGAAAAAAAAATCTGAAATCTTCAGTGTTCAAATTTTTAAAAATTTTATTTTATTTAAATTCAATTAACATATAGTGTATTATTAGTTTCAGAGGTAGAGTTAACAGTGATTCATCAGTTGTGTATAAACACCCAGTGCTCATTATATTACGTGCCCTCCTCAATGCCCCTCACCCAGTTACTCCATCCCCCACCCCCTCTCTTCCAGCAACCCTCAGTTTGTTTCCTATGGTTGAGTCTCTTATGATTTGTCCAGTGTTCAAAATTTTACATAACTTAGAAGACCAAAACAGACGTTTCTCATCTTGAGGTTACTGTCAAGACCCTCCAAAATTAAGGCAAAAATCACCGACAGTAACCAAACGATGGAAATCCAGTGTATTTAGTACCAAGTTTTCTTCTTTTAGTTTGTTAAGGGATCATTCTTGATTTCCAATCAAAACAAGACTTTAAAAACGGTACTTTTAATGATAACTGAAAATGGGTACTATGCTATGAACTGATTAACTTGAGTTATATTAGTAAGTCTGTCACCAATTTACTGACTTGGATGAATTTGGCCAACTATATCACCTCAGATTTTCCTCAATTATCATGTAAGATCCCTATGTCTCACCAGGTAGTTGTGACATGAGCACCATATGAAACAATTTCAACAACAGAGATAATCTTGGAGATTATCTAAATTCATTTCTCTCATTTTCCTCATATATAGTTAAGGAAACTGTGTCCGGGTCATATAAATAATTAATGATACACTGTTCCTTAGAACCCAAACTCTGCTAGACAAGAAAACAATGTGGGGCACTCACAGAAAAGGAAATTTTACCAACTTACCCACAATAGGACCAGGATTCACTCCGTATTTCACAAGCTGATCCAGAAGATCTTCATTAGTGAGCTCTGTTACATCTAGATCATCTTTATCTTCTAGTCTGGGTTTATCAGTTTTCTTTGTGGCTTTCTGTTAACAAAATCCAGTTATAATTTCCAGTTAAAAAATGTTGACCTACTATATAGGACTGTATACAATAAACACGTAAACTCACCCTCTGTCGATTTATAGCTTTATTAGGCCTTAGCAATTTAATTAAATTAAAAGCAACTCATTATTTGAAGGTATTATAACAAATAACTCATATTTTAAAGGTATTACCATTAAAATGGTCAGTTTTGGCTAGCCTATCTAAAGAAGAGGTGATGGCATAAAAAATTCAAGAGTAAACAGAGTGGGATTAAACATTTTCACCCAGACATTCAGAAATACGATTTACTAATGACCTCTTTTAAAAATCCTTAAAAGTTTAAATTATTCTATGTAAGTTTAAGACTATACCATAAAGATATGTTATATTTAAAAATGATTTCCTTAAACAAGCACATCAGAATTTAAGAAGCCCAAATGAATACAGTGACTTTAGTGGCCAGTTTTTGACCCATGAAAGAAGTCAAACTTTATGGCTATCACCTCTTGACACAGCTTTGTCACCACACTTAGTCCTATGTGGCCGTTTTCTTAGGAAAGGTTAAAGAACGTGGAACAAGCTTTGAGAGAAATTTCAAAGGAATTTTTAAAAAAATAACTTAAGCAATGGGCAGTATTTACTGGAAAAACTATGTAAACTATATAACTTCCAAGGCTAAGCAAGAGAAGAAAGCAGAAGTATGGGTACCTTCTAGGGATGTGGCAGATAGCCTTACAAAATGCCTCAGTAACCCCAGAAAGCATCAGAGAACTGAACAAAAAAATGGCTGTTTAAATAATGGCCACAAATATCAAAGTCAATGTAGGCCCAAACTGCTATTTAAGGCAAACGAGTCGATACTGAATCCTAGAAATATTTTATGCAAAATGGTGAAAACCATAATTGTATGGACTGCTTACTTTCAATGATTCTGAGGGGGGGAAAAGAAATATCAGACATGATTTGGCCATGTGTTAGAATTTCTGTTTTTTAGCCAAATAAAAATTTGAAATATTTTATATAACGCAGGATTATGAGAAATTGTTTTTTAAAGATAACTGCTAATAAGAACAATGACATCAATTCAAGAGAAATCTTTAATACAACTAAAAAATGGCCATGGAAGTTAGTGAGGGTACTTTCAGAAGACTTTAATACATATATTGCACTGAAAAAGGATCAGGCTCAAATCTTTAAGCAACTTACACATTAATGTCAAAATAGTTACCAAGGGTCTAAGAGTTCTATATAGCATAGCCTTGAATTCTTCAGAGAAGAAACTTTTTTAATCAAATAGACCAAATCCTGTGTTAATGACTTACTTGAATTTTCCAAAAGGTTGGAAAGAAAAACTCCCCTGAATAACATAAATACTTTAAATAAAAGAAAATCAGTCAAGTACAGATTACTGGTAGATAATCCCTCCCACCCTAAGAATTTTCAAATTTTATTATCAAGAAAACATCCAAGAATTTTAGTTTCTTACAACAGCCTGAGGTTTTCAAGAAATCTCCTTCTTTGGCACTCATCACATTCCACCTATTTGTAAACATACTTTTTCTTCTCCAGATGGTGAATTCCTTGAGCAATAGTCCCTAAGTCTGGTTATCAGAACTTCAAAACTTTTGGAAAAGTTAACCCCTATTTTAAAATGTCTTACCCCAGTCTGAGTCCTAATCTTGGGCCTGAGAATCTGTATTTTAACGTGTATCTCAGGTGTTTTGGATGCAGCATTTAAGATAGCAGAAAGAAGAGGCACTGTCATATTCATATTGTATCCCAAGCATCTAAAATAAAAAAAAGACTGCCTGACACAAGAGTAGGTATCTGACAGATGTTTTGTTGAGTGAATGAAAGTGCCATCTAGGGAGGAAGAAATAAGTCATTAATTTTTAAAAACCCATTTCTTATTAAGAAATAACAAAAGGCTTGGGGTGCCTGGGTGGCTCAGTGAGTTAAGCATCTGCCTGACTCTTGATTTTGGCTCAGGTTGATCTCAAGGGTTGTGGGATGGAGCCCATCCCCGGCTCCGCACTCAGATTGTCTGCTTCAGATGCTCTCCCTCTGCCCATCCCTGCTCTCTCTCTCTCAAATAAATAAATAATATTTAAAAAAAAAGAAATAACAAAGGCTTATCAAAAAAAAAAAGGCTTATCAACTCAAAGCGGAACCCAACAGTCCTATATTTTCTTAAAACTTAATGAAAGAGGGTGCCTGGGTGGCTCAGTCGTTAAGCGTCTGCCTTCGGCTCAGGTCATGATCCCAGGGTCCTGGGATCGAGCCCCACATCGGGCTCCATCCCAGGGTCCTGGGATCGAGCCCCACATCAGGCTCCCTGCTCAGTGGGAAGCCTGCTTCTCTCTCTCCCACTCCCCCTGCTTGTGTTCCCTCTCTGTCAAATAAATAAAATCTTATAAAAAAAACTTAAGATTACAGCTGTACAAAGAAATCTAAAGAGGCCAATAAACTAGCTTAAGTCAAAAAAAAGCAGGAATTCAGCCATCAAAAGGAATGAGATCTTGCCATTTTCAACTGACGTGGATGGAACTGGAGGGTGTTATCCTCAGTGAAATAAGTCAATGAGAGAAAGACAAGTATCATATGACCTCACTGATATAAGGAATTCTTAATCTCAGGAAACAAACTGAGGGTTGCTGGAGTGGCGGTGGGGTGGGAGGGATGGGGTGGCTGGGTGATAGACACTGGGGAGGGTATGTGCTATGGTGAGTGCTGTGAATTATGCAAGACTGTTGAATCACAGACCTGTACCTCTGAAACAAATAATGCACTATATGTTAAGAAAAAAAAAAAGAAGATAGCAGGAGGGGAAGAATGAAGGGGGGGGAAATCGGAGGGGGAGACGAACCATGAGAGACGATGGACTCTGAATAACAAACTGAGGGTTATAGAGGGGAGGGGCGTGGGGGATGGGTTAGCCTGGTGATGGGTATTAAAGAGGGCACGTTCTGCGTGGAGCACTGGGTGTTATACGCAAATAATGAATCATGGAACACTACATCAAAAGCTAGTGATATAATGTATGGCGATTAACATAACAATAAAAAATTTAATGAAAAAATGAAAAAAAAGAGCAGAAATTCATAACAAGTTACCTGATTTTTATCTTTAATTTGCAGGGAGAAAAATTCCAGAAATTTAATGCTATTTTTATGAAATATTAAATTTAATAGGAATACAAACTGGGAGACAGGTAGTGTCTTACCAATAATTATCAAGCCAGCAGTTTCAATCAGGAAAAAGGAACCATTACTTGCACTGATTTCTGCATCCAGAGTTTCATTCCTTTGAGTAAATCAAAGGATCTTAGTTTCATTTGGTCAAAAAATACCAGGTACCTACTATGTGCCAGGCACTGTTTGCTCTCCAGTTTCTTCCCAACTACCAGATGATCTCTAGTGTCTTTTTCAACTTTAAAATCCAACAGTTCTTTGATAATATCACCTATGAGCTACTATTATTTACTACTTCTTAAAACTTTAAGTAGGGTCCACGACCAACGTAGGGCTTAAACTCACAACCCTGAGATTTGAGTTGCATGCTCTACTGACTGAGCCAGCCAAGCGCCCCCAGCTACTCTTATTTTTAAATTTCCACCACTAGTAGCAAGATGCAGTACAACAATAATTAATATAAAATAGATTCTACTGAGCACTTAGTATATATCAAGTTGTGTTCTGGATAACTTCCTACATATATTAACAGAATCCTAAAAATCCTATGAGACAGATACTAACAACCCCATTTTAGGAGAGGAAACTGAAGACCAAAGTTGCAGAGCTAACTCCAGCAATACAGTAACATTTGAACAGACTTTATGCCTGTATCACTTTCAAAACTTACCTCATCCAATTCTGAAAAAAATATTATGGTAACATTGTATTGCTCTGGAACTAAATAAACACAAAAAAATTCAGAAATCCCATGTTGTAATAGGTATCAACTGCTGAGCACTAGACACCTTAACAAATGCAACCTTTAATAATCCTCAATTAAGTAGCTACTAGTAGTTACTAGATTATTCTTATTTTCCAGATGAAAACTGGGCATCTGATAGACAATGTTTATTGTTCAAAGTCATCCGAATAAGCGGCAGACTCGGAATTTTAATCTCTACTGTAGAATGCTCTGATTCAAAAGTCTCTACACTTAACACCTTACTGTAGAGTATGGCAGTCAATTTATGATTTAACTCACCATCGCTAACATACTTTTTACTGTTCTGTTCCATGTCTTTAAATATTTCCTGTTAAAAATTCATGATCCACTAGATGAGACCATTCAAGAATGCTATGCTCCATTGGATTCCAAATAGCTATACCTGCTCTTTGTACCTTGGAATGATGTAAAGCTGATCGCCAACTTTGTGACTTTATTTTTGTGTCAACAATCTAGTTAATTTCAACACCAAAAGCACTGGTGTCATCAAGATGCATTAAATAAGAGCTTAGAAACAAGAGAACTGAAAACCAAAACCAAATTTTGAACATGCAAATACGTTTGTCACATCACACCAAATGAATCTAAGAGACCGTGGCCATGGCTAAATGGAAAGTTTCTGCTTTAATTAAATATACTCCTCATAAACCCATGTTTAAATAGAAGGTATATGTTCTGTCCTTGGCCAATCCACAGTAATGTTTGTTTTAAAATGCTAAAAATGTACCACTTAAAAAAATCTGCCTTATCTACAACTCTCAAACATCATTTGACTTTCTGCTAGATTATATTCTTTAAGAAATGTGACATTATTTTACATATGGTGCTAACAATAGCCACAACATAAAATATTGTACACATAAGAGTAATGTGCCATGGAGAATAATTTTATCGATTATTATAAATGCCCTAAGGCTCTTTTCCTGTAAATTCAAGATTATTTTTCCTATGCCTGACAAAGTCTATCATATTCCTAAATTCAATTATAAGTCACTTTTACTTAATGTGCTTTAAAACAGAAAATGATGCTACCGCCCAACTGCCACTATTAATTTTTTCAAATTGTTGACACCATTGAGCCTGGCATTTGAGTTTTAAAAATTCAAGGCAGGTAAGACTTGAATCTATGGCTATCAAATAGTTTTTCTTAATATGGATTAAAATATTAAATGAGATATAAAGGGCTTAACATGCCACTGGACATTGCAGATTCTCTTAAAATATTAATTCCTTTCACCCGAACTTATTTGCATGGTGCTGATCAACTTTGCTAACATGGGAAATTTGAGATGAAATGTGTAACAAACACGATCAATTAACGTACAAAAAAAATCCAACAAATTATATAATCATGGTAGTGGGCAGGGTCTGCAGAAATCAATCTCCAGGAGTTACCAGCACTTGGTAGAAATTCAAAAATGTTGGATAACTGAACTTCAATTTTTACACCTCCAAGAACACAGAGTAGATTGTGACATACTTTTTTTTTAAATTGAAGTATAGTTAACATACAATGTTATATTAGTTGGGACATACTCTTTTAAAAAAATTTTCTGAAGGAAAAACATCAAAACCAAGGTGGTTTCTGTTGAAAACGAATCATAAAAGTAAGTTAAGAATGACCAATCCTATTATAAACACAACCAAGTAGTTCCATGGCTCAAGAATAATACATTTACACAGAAGACAATATAGGTTTCTACAGAAGACTCTCTTTTTTCAAGTGTGCTGATTTAAATGGAGAAGATTTCATTCCCACCAAAATCTTTACTAAAATCGTTTGAATATTTTTTCCAGAGGGGTTGGGAAAAAGCAGATAACGGATATGCTTTACTTTCTCTTTTTTAAGAAACCTCTTAAATTTCTCTTTATTATGGAGAAGTAAATTGGCTTTCTTCAAATCCACAAAGACATCAGAAACAATAAAGTGCAGTGGTATTTAACACAAATATTTGACACTCCTATTTGCCAGGCGCGGACTTAAGACATTAAGATTTTGAATTTCTCTAAAGCTCAGGCTAAGATTTTCAGTTAAATCTACATTATTACATCTTTCTTTCATTTCCACCTGGTAGTCCAGAAAAACACAGATAGATTTTTTAAAAACTAACAACACAACTTTGAAAGACGCAGTACTTCTGAGTTACCAAAACTCAACAACTCTAAACTCCACAAAGTCTTACAAAGCAACGTATATTACATCCAATCACTAGTTTTAACTAGTCTGTCATGATTTGAAATCTGAGAAGTAGGCAGTTCACGCCAACAAAACAGCATATAAAAACCCACAGAACAAAAACTAAACTATTCTCAAACAGAATACGCATCTGGTAGAACCAATCTGAGATTTAACTAGGATTAGATATTCCAAATTGCAATCATTGATACGTCAGAATGTCAAGAAATGAGTTCCGAAATCTCTCCTTTTCTTACGCAAAATTTACCAAAAAGGGGGGAAAAAAACACCCAAAACCCAAACCCTCTGTAACTAGAATTTCCAATTATTTCAGCGTATAGGATAACCGCTTAAAGATGTTATTTTAAGGGCTCACTTTAAATTAGAACATTGCCCCGCCAAAAGATGGCTTGTTGCTGGAAAACTTAAACAAGAAAAACAAACGGTTCAAAAAGCCCTCCATATGCAAAACCATAAAAAGGCGGGAATTTCTTTATTTCAAATTTTGGTTAGAAATTAGTATGTCACAAATTGCCCTCCAGGGAGCGCTCTGAGACTCGATTACTAGTCATTTCAGTTAATAAAGCGGGAAAACGCTCGAACGTAACCTACTGCAGTTTCAGGCTGACCCTCCTCAAAAGGCTTTCGAATCGGGCACGGAAGTCCCCGTCGAAATACCCACTCCCGACGGTCAAGGAACACCGAGCTATCCGCGAGCCACAGAACAGCAAACGCCAACTTCACACCTTCAAGACACACAACCGCTAGTCTGCGGCCCCAACTTCGCGACTCTCCCCTCCAGCGGCCTCCCTCTCCAGAGCCTGCAAGCCCGCGGCGAAGGAGCAGAATCCTGCGTCCGCAGACCCACAGGCCAGCCTCCCGGTCCGGCGCGGGGACAGCCCCGCCGCCGAGGAGGCCCGAGGGGGCGCCAAGGAGGGAGGGCTGCGACCGCGCGCGGGGCGGGAGGGGTAGGGGCGACAACCGCCAACCGCCCGCCTTTGTGGCCCCGGCCGGACGTCCTTACCCTGCCGACTGCGGCCCGGCTGCGGCCTGAGACGGCGGCCCCGGAGCCGAGGACCGGGGTGGGCTCGCGCTCCTCGTCGCTGGAGAAGTCCGGGGGCCCCTTGCTGTTGGCGCCGGCGGCGAGCGGCGGCCGGTTGCGCGCCGTGAGGTGCTGCAGGTAGAGCTGCACGTATACGTCTTTGCGCTGCTCCCCGATCGGGAGCGTCACATTGTTGGCGACCAACTCACTCTTCAACTTCTCTTTCGTCAGGACCGAGGGGTCTTCCAGGAACTCCGGCATCTCCGCGGCGAATCCCCTTCCCCGCAGACCTCACACCCGCAGCTCACGCCGGCGCGCTCGCTCTTTGCCCGGGGTGGGGGGGGACCGCGCTGCCGCCTTCGAGCCTCACGGCTCCCGCCCAGGAGGAGCGCCGCGGAGCAAAGCAAAAACTCGCACACACAAAGCAAAGCAAAAGCCGGACACAAAAGCCCCCCAAGCACAAGTGCGGACCAAGTGCGGGCAAGATAGGAGCCTCCACCAACCCCAACCCACACACTACACAAGCAAGGAGAGAGCAGCCTGTTTCGCCCATGCCCCAAGAACGCGCGCCGCCATTGGTCCGCGGTGGGAGGAAACTGGGCAGTGATTGGTAGGAGCCCTCGCGCGGGTTCCATTAGCCGCTGCACCGTGCGAGAGGTTGTAGAAACGCAGTTTAAAAGCCGCTCGGGCGGGATCCTGGGCGACTGGTTTGTTTCTGTTTCCCTTTTCTCCACTCTTCCCCTAAGACGCCGATAAGGGACAAATCGTACTACTTGTGTGTGCGGTTTCCAACCCCCCCCCCCCCCCCCCGCCCTGCTTGAGAAGAAGCTTTCCTCTCTGGGGTCGATCGCCTTCGAACGGGTCGAATTTCACGCCTGCTGCGAGGACCCTGGGCTGGGCCTTTCTCAATCGTAGGATACTGATTTACCGAAGAATGACCACAGTCTTTCCTTCCCCAAACGCTCCCCATGAAGGGAAAGAAGAGGAGCAAGGCGTGCCTGTCGGCGCTCATCTTCCTTGATTTGGTTTACCTGGGGGGTGGAAAGGGGGAGAGCAAGCAGTTAAATCCCTCTCTGCTTGCGAACGCTTCTTTTGTTCCTGAAATTCAGGAAAAGCCAGACTTCGACTCTTGGGCACTTTAAAATGCCCCTGAATTTGTGACAAAATTGTATCGTCAGATATTCCATTCGTTTCTTACCCTACAGGTTGGGACGTTTCTGAATTATTTCATTTTGAACATTGGGGCACAACTGCATATTTTTGAGAGCATCCCTGGGTTAGTCTTACATAAGTATCTTTCCATAACTTAATCACATCTAATGTTTATACAACAGGATGGAGCAAAACGTTTAGGAATGCTTTAATGGGCAACTTAAGGTAACTGAGATGGTGCGTACCTAGATATCAATCATAGAATAGACTGGTGACCTATAATCAGGCTGGGAACCCTAATCAAACCTATATTACTGATCCAAATTAAAAAGTCTCAGAAATGTAATAAGATTAAAATGTCTTCCTGAAAACAAATAACACTGATGACGAATATTTGTGTTTCTTAACGAATATATATATATATATATATGTTCCAAGATGCTTTCCTCCAAGAAACAAAAGAAACTGACCTTGCATTTAGGGAACTTTAATCATTTCCCCAAAATTCTGACCTCCAAACTTTTATAAGCTGCTTAAATTTTTTAAAAAATGTTTATCTGATTTCTGCATGGTTGTTTAGGTTTGAGGAAATTTTTTAAAAATGCCTTCACTAAAAATGTTCCCTATGAGTTAAGTCATTTTATTTTGTTCAAACTGAGGAGACACTATTTAATGATGGATTCTTTTTCTAGGGGCAATTTTATATTTAAATTATTTTCTAAAACTCAGTATTACATATATTTAAGCAATAGTAATAAGCTAGTAGTGCAAATTAAAAATTGTACTTTAAGTAGCAAATTGTTTTGTACATTTTTAGGATGCCTTGTGAAAGTTACCTCATTTTTCTCCCCACAGCTTCCCTGGGCGCATAGCCAATTGCTTTTATCTTCATGGGGTAACTGAGCTGAGAGGCAAAGGACCATGATTTTGCACCACAAATGTAATTAATACATGTGGGATAGTCCCAGTCTGCATAATCTTGGCAAGACCACAGTTGATGGGTCTATGCTACTCTATTTGAATTAGCAAGTTGAAGAATTTGGCTCCCGCCTGACTGTACTAACAGTTTTTAAGAGGTAGGTTTTGATGCTGTATCTGAAAGGGGTCATAGTTACCAGGACTATATATGATCTGACCAGGTTGGGTACATAGAAGGGTCTCCGGGCTCTGACAGCTGCCCTATGGTCTGAGGTTACCTGAGCAGCCTGGTCCCTGAAATGGATCCTTAAAGAAGGAGACATCACTGGTACCTGAGGATAATATTCTACCTAAATTTGATGTGAGTAGAATACAATGATGAAGTCACAGAATCACCCAAGGATAGTGCAATGACTTTTTTGAAAGGGCCCTTGCACCAGATATTTTTCCATTTTCCAGGCCGTTTAATTTTTAAAGACAGTACTTCATCCTACTTTTTAACCACACGCTAAAAAAAATCACCTGTTGAGTTTGCAAGGTATTTGCTTGTTTTTGCAAGTTGTTTTAAATAGACAGTATGGGGCACCTGTGTGGCTCGGTTGGTTAAGCGTCCAACTTCTGATTTCAGCTCAGGTCATGGTCTCAGGGTCGTGAGATTGAGCCCCACGTGGGACTCTGAGCTCAGCATGGAGTCTGCTTGTCTCTCTCCGTCTGCTTCTCCCCATCCCCACTCTCCCTCTCTCAAATAAATAAATAAAATCTTTAAAATAAAAGACAAGTACTATGCCCTACAGGCCAACAGTAAAGATAATATAATTCACAAAGAACTGCATTCTAGATCCTTGAAGTGAATATTCCTTGAGCAAAAACATTTTCATTCCCTTTCATTAATTGTCTCTCCTTTTCTTAGACACTATCAACTGGAGGTTACTTGCAGATTCTACATTTCTCAGGAGACATGGTTGATGTCATAAGCTATCAGACAGTGAGATTGCCTTTCTACCTCATCCATAAAGTCATGACTTACCCAATTCAGACTTGGAATTGTCCTAGATGCATCCAGCTATATCCCCAGCACTATTAATTTTTAGTGATGAAGGTAATTTTTGCTTTTAACTCTGCTGTAGAGCTCCTAAGTAGGAGTTATTTTTTACCCTCATACTCTGTGTACCTTAAGTCCTAGAGGTTGGGCTACAGAATTTGGGTGGCTTCTTTGTTCCTGATTAATACTTCAAAACTATTCTCCTCTTTCCTCCTTCAGAAACATTTGAAGTTCATATCATCTAGCTAAATCACCCTTTATCATCTTTATCATTTATCAACTTTCTGGCCACTCTCCCTCAGATATTATAGGCTGTTTTTCTTTGCTCTAGGTTTCCCCACCATTCCTGTCTATATTTTGTGTGAATTTAACATTCTTATAGATGGCCCATGCAACACCAGCATTTTATTTTTATTTTTTTTAAGTTTATTTATTTGGGGCGCCTGGGTGGCTCAGTTGTTAAGCTTCTGCCTTTGCCTCAGGTCATGATCTGAGGGTCCTGGGATTCAGCCCCACATGGGGCTCCCCGCTCAGCGGGAAGCCTGCTTCTCCCTCTCCCACTCCCCCTGCTTGTGTTCCCTCTCTCGCTGTGTCTCTCTCTGTCAAATAAATAAATAAAATCTTAAAAAAGAAATAAAGTTTATTTATTTAAGTAATCTCTACACCCAACATGGGGCTCAAACTCATGAACCCTGAGATCAAAAGTCACATGTTCTTCCAACTGAGACAGCCAGGCACCCTCAGCACTTGGCCTTTTAGATTTTTTACCTCTTCATCTCCAACAACTTGTTCCTTTATTCCATATCATCCATCCACTCCAAGTGGTGAGACTTTGAACCTTGTCATCAATAACTGTTTTGCCTTCTAAATCTCAATTTCAAGCGTCCCAATTGTCAATCACTAGCCTTTTTCCTCAGCTCATTTATTATACTCTCACTGAACTATTAACACCTCCAATCCATTAAGCCCAACACTTAAAAAAACTATTAATATGATTCTGACATAAACACTTCCAACTCATCCAACTTAGATTCCTCAATTAATCCTTGTAATTGCTCTTTTGCAGACATTTTCAATTCTCTTACCCCAATGTGTCTATCTTTTTTACTTGGAGGAACCTCCAGGTAGAAACTTAGTCTTGTTTGGACTGAACCCTACTGAAACAAACTTTTCCATTCCATTGCTGGTATCCAAGTAGCAAAGATTGCTATAGAAAAATCATATGACAGGGCTGACTGGTTTTAATTCATGACCTCAGACCTCATGGGAGCACTTCATACTGGCTGGCAAAACTATTCGTTCACTGGATTAACCATTCACACCTTGGCTTCTCTACTCAAATCTTTCACATCCTTTCCCCCCTACCTGTCCCCATTTTCAGCTGGTGAACTTGCATCATACTTGAGAAACTGGAAACCATCTGCAGGGAATGCCTCAACTTAAGAAGGTCATTTCTGTGCTCATTTGCTCTTGCATCTTTTTTGTTTCAATGGAAAACAGAGAACACTCCTATCAGAAAGAACTCTACCCCTTGTACTCTGGATTTCATCCTTCTCTCCTGCTCAAGGATTTTTTGAGTCATCATCTGTGAAATTTCTTAAATCTTTTTTTCTTTTTTTTTTTAGTTTTAAGTAGGCTCCATGCCCAGCATAGTGCTCGAACTCATGACCCTAAAATCAAGAGTTACATGCTCTACTGCCCTGTGAAATTTCTTAATTGAAAAAAAAAGACTTGGCATTTTATTTTGTTATATTCATACAAATAAAAATTTTAAAAATTACCTTTTATGTTGAAACAGGTATTAGGTTTTATTTATTTAGGTTTTAGGTTTAAAAAAAATTTTAAATGTTTCAGCATTGATACCACAGACCTTGGGAAACAGTGAAAAGATACTCCTATGTGAAGCTACAGCTTAAAAAAATAAATCAATGGAATGACTTTGTCAGAAAACTGTTCTGAAACTTTTTTTTTCCATATCACTTGGATAACTGCCTTCATTTTCCTTTTTGAAGTTTTTAATGTTATTAACATATAGCTGACTTGTTTTTCCTTATTCCGTTTTGCATAGAGCTTGGTTGTGAATTTAAAGGTGTCACATCAAACAAAGCAGATGACCAAATACTACATGGTGGTCATAAAAGTCATGTCCTTGACATTTTTCTTAAGAATATGAAAGGATTTTCACAATAAAGCATTAAGTAAAAATAAGTCGAAAAGAATAGAGAACCATATTAGAGTAAGATCTCAGTTCTGTAAAGAACAGTGTTTATGGATATGTGTTTATTTAAAATATATACAAAGAAAAAAGACTAGAAATGTTTGTAGTAATTTTGTTTAGGTGGTGGGGAACAAGTAATTTTTATTTTCTTATTTTTTCTGTATTTATCAAGATTTCTACAATGACCACATGCTTTTATAAATATAACTACCTTTCTTTTGGAATTAGTGTGAAAAATTGGGAAATCACTTGGCTTATCAGAATTCAGTCTTTCAGTTTTATATTTCCAAAGGCTCCATTTTATCAGCTCATCAGTCTTAGGTAACTGATTAAAAATAATCTCAAAAGAGAAACCTAGTTTATTAAACAGGTGAAATAAATGCTCAGAGCATTCGATAGTAGTGGATAAATCCACTTGGAAGAATAATGCCTGGAAAGTTTTCAGAGGAAAAGAGCAAAATCACAGATCTGTTGGGTGGGAATTCAAATATGGATCTATATTTCAGAGCCTCTTTCCTGACATCATTCCTACATAATGGTTGTAGAAGTTAAAGTTAAAATGAAGTATTGGATTTCAAATTGTTTCAAAGTTATAGGAAGCCAGCAAATGGGCTATTCTAGGAAAGTACAGATGTCCAAACTTGGAAAGAAGCTGGAACCTGTGAAGTAACAGTTTTAGAGCTGCAGCAGTATAAATAATGACATGTATATATACTATATATATACTGCTTTACAACATTTTTATGTATATCTCATTTGATTCTTTTTAAAAAAAATTTTTTTTGAGTATAGTTGACACACAATATTACATGAGTTTCAGGTGTACAACATAGTGACTCAACTTCTCTTATATGTTATGCTATGTCACCACAAGTGTAGCTACCATCTGTCACCATACAATGCTGTTATAGTATCATTGACAATATTCCCTATGCTGTGCCTTGTTTGATTCTCTTAACAACCCTGTCAGGTTAAGTGGGACCTCCAGTCGTTCTCAAACTTTAGCTGGCCATCAGAATCACTTGGAAGGCCTGGTTAAAACTCTGATTGTTAGGCCCCATCCCCAGAAAGAATTCTGAGTCTGTAGGTATGGGGTGGGACCTGAATATTTGCATTTCTAACTTGTTCGTAGGGTACTGGTCTGGAAACAACAGCTCAAGGCCATTTTATTTATTTATTTTTTACATTCTTTGTAAAGCCAGAGCTGACCTTGTCATAGTCTTGAATAATAGCTTTGCTTTGCCCTCAGAATAAAATTCAAATTAGGAGGTCCTGACTGATCTGACTCCTGTTTTACCTCAATAGCTTTCTCTCTCTCATTTCCTCTCCAGCCATGCTGGAGAACTAGCAGTTCTCCAAAGAAGCTGTATTAGTTTGCTAGGGCTGCTATCACAAAATGATTAACAAGGTAACATTACCTGCTCTGCCTCACAAGAGTATGATTTTGTACAAATGAGATAACATGCTTGGTCCAAGCTAAGATCAAGTGAGTATTTTTACAGAGATATGCTATACATGCAAAGGTTGCCGGGGGAGAAGGGACATTAACTTTTGTTATGGGTGGAATTGTGGCCCCTCACAATTCATATGTTGAAGCCCTAACCCCCAGTACTTCAAAATGTGACTATATTTGGAGATAAGGACTTTTAGGAGGTAATTAAGTTAAAATGAGGCCATTAGAGTGGGCCTTAATCTAAACTGACTGGTTTCCTTATAAAAGGAAACTTGGACAACAGCAGAGATGTGCACATACAGAGGAATGACCATGTGAGGATACAGTAAGAAGGTGGCCACCTATAAGCCAAGGACAGGTCTCAGAAGAAACAAACCCTGCTGTCACTTGGATCTTGAACGTCTAGGCTCCGGAACTAAATTTCTTGCTTAAGCCTCCCAGTCTGTGATCTTTTGCTATGGTAGCCCTAGCAAATGAATATAAACCACTACTTTTATAATTGAAGAAATCAGACCCCAGGAATATTAAGTGAAAGTGCTTGACTCATGGAAGGCATTCATATATTGTCTACTGGATAAATAAATGCCTTAAAGCAACATAGTAAACTTTTATTTTTGAAGATTCTCCTTTATGAGGCCTTCTTGAGCTACCCAAGGCAGAGTTAATGTCCTATTTTAGCATCTACATACCACTCTTCATGTTACTTTCATGGCACTTAGCCCAACATATTATGGTATTTGTTTACTCAGTGTACCCCTCAGTGCTGAGCACAGTATTAGGCTCATCATAGTTGGTGGTTCGTATCTGTTGAAATGGATGGTCTAATCTCAATCCACCCAAGTAGGAGAAAGAACAAACTACACAAAGTGAAAATATAATGTCCAGCTATACTCCTGTATTAGGTTAAATCATATGAAATTAGTACTTGATATTTTCAAAACAGCAGAAAAACTCAAGGACTTTTATGGAACATAGCCAATAAAGATCTAAAAATATTTCTCATCATCTTGCTATTCATTTTTTGTACAACAAATGTTTGACACATGCCTGTCAGGCCCTATTCAGTACTAAGAGTCCTGGAGCTCGAAAAGGTGACTAAGCTTTGCTCCCTATTAAAGAGATTAATTGAAAGTAGTATCTGACTTGTCCCCATTCACATGAATTGATGAAAATATAAAGGGGGCATTGATATATCACTTAGGTCCAATGGCTTCTAACATGTTCTTTCAACAAATTTCCCACCTTTTTAATAAAACATTTGGCAAAGACAAGGATATGTTGTAAGTTAGTTTGTTTGAAAACTTGGGTGACCCTTAGAGACTGTAAGAGTGGGATACTAATCACATGTTCTAAGATCGTTTATTGGCACACAGGCTAGGACGTGCACACTGCAACAACATTCAGTTAGAAATTTTACTGTGGTCCTTGCTTTCAAAACGGTCTGGGAAAACAGCTTGTACATTTCTTGTTAAGGACAGTTGGACTGATAGGCCCACTAGGGTACAGTAGTTAATAGTCACTTTACTAGTGATATGCACTTTTTACTTTAATGACAGAAAACTCACTGTACAAAGCCAAACAGTACAAAACGATCAACGTTAAGACTACGATATAAAGTCAGCCTTGTCTTTTTGCACACTAAGGCTCACTAGGATTACATTTGAAGAAGGAAGATTTAATCCTAAAAGGCGTTTTCAAAAAAGGCGGGAATACTCCTAGATCTCTAGAAAAGAGTGTTTTAAAAAAAGAGAGTCTACAAAAGCCCATGACCCCGACGTGATTCGAACACGCAGCCTTCTGATCTGGAGTCAGACGCGCTACCGTTGCGCCACGAGGTCCTGCTGGGCTGTGGCTCGCGCAGTTTCTTAGGACTCAAGTAACATGGCGTTTCTTCCGACATCTTTTTTCCAATTCTCTCCTTGCCCCTCCACCCGGTACACGTTTTAGATAAAGACTGATCACTTTAGCGCCCACATTTTCCTGATCGCTAACCCTCCACCTAACTTGGGACCGGACCAGTGGAGGCGGCAGAACTGAGTTTCCCTTTCAGTCGGGTCCCCAGGGTCAAGGGAAACTGTTCCTTCCTCTTCTACAGCAAGCAATTTCCGTTCTTACCCGCCCCTTAAGGGACGGAAACTCCGCCTTCTCTCTCCCCTCCCCCCTTCGGGTTCCGCGCCCAGTTCATGACCTCAAGTTGGAATTTGGCGGGCGTCACTGCGCAGGCGCACACTTGTGCCAGCCAGCAGCTGGTAGCTAACACGGAGGCCTCTGTGGTTCTCTTTCTTTTCCACCAACGATAAAAAGCTTTTACTGCCAGGGTAGGCTTTTATTTCAAGGTGAGCATTAAGCTTAAAAGTCACTCGTTTTAAAAAAGACACACTCGCAAAAGATGTCTAGATATTGTATTTGTCAGCAGGTTTGGCATCACGCAGTTGAATTATAGGGAAAAAAGCAGTTCGATTGACAAAAGTCACTGTTCTCCCCGTCGGGGAATTGAACCCCGGTCTCCCGCGTGACAGGCGGGGATACTAACCACTATACTAACGAGGAGCTCATAACAAAATCTCCTCCAAATATCTCTTCAAAAGTAAGAAAGATTCCCTCCCCAGGCTCGTTTCCCTTCTGCTTACCACCGGCAAGTGTGAAAATAGGAACATTTGGACCGCTCCTCCTCTCGCTATTCCCCTCTGGGCGCCTTGGACTCGTTGGTGGAAAGAGTAAATTATTTAGAATAAGTGAAACAAAATGCGCTTCCAGTTTGAGTAGTGATGAATTGATGAAAATTGTTTTCTGGAGGGCTTTATGCTTTACAGATGATTTAGGTTTCTGGCGGGAGGTTTTTAATTTGATAGTGACCAAGAGGATGTGACTTGAAGCAGAACTTTACAAATTTATATTTTCATTCTGAAGTCGAAGTTCAAGGCTATCCTATGGTTGCCAGATGTACAGGGCAATCAGGGTTGTCCCACAGTACAGTGCCTCTTCAAACAATTTGTAAGCTTTTGTGACCCAAAGGGACTCACGCTTTGGACCAGCTGTGGTCAAATGAAATTCTGTTAGCTGATTTTTTTTCTTCTGTATTTCGGTCTCTTTCTTGAGGCGTCTACAGTTTGCTTGAAAATGATAAACACGTAAGTGGCAAAATAACACATTTAAGAAATTCAAAACAAGGATGTGCTGTTAATTAAACATAGGGTTAGGAAGGTGTGCTAATAGAATAATTTGTACCGTCCTTAGCCTTTTCATAAACAGGATCAAACCTGTTCCAAGGAGGACGTCCCATATAAACTTTTGACATTATCTCTATGTAAGCAAATTCGTAGTCACAAACTGACATGATTGAAAGTTTTCATTGTAGAACCTGAGTTTATGGAATCCATTCCTTGTAGTGTAATAAATTAACACATTTTTTGGGGAATCATAGGTTACATGGTGTTTTCCACCTGATGAAAGGGATTATTTAGTGCAGACTTTAAAAAACGGCAATTTCTGAGGCCTGTTTTGGCATATTTTTTTTACTCTCAAATACACCAAAAGCCTCAAACTCCATGTCCTGTGGCCTCCTTCTACTTCTCTCTAGTAACTCTTATGAATTCCAAAGGGCACTGTGATAGCTATGATGATTTCTTTTTTCCTTGTAAGATTGAAAGAATTTGTCCCAGGTCTCTCTGTTGGCAAAACTGCAGGGCAGTGGGAACCCAGATTAATTGAACAGCCTGTCTTCACTCCTCCCCCACTCCCGCTAGACGAAGCTTAATCCTTGTCCCTTCAGAAGAGACATCATCCTCTCCACCTAAGCTGTGGTAAAGCTATTCCAGTGTTCATGCATGTGTTTTTACTTTTTTTCCCTCCCTAGGGAAATGAAGAAGCAGCCTGAGTCAGCAGAGATCATGGAGCAGGAAACAGCACCTGCTGCCCATTTTCCTAAAATGGAAAGGAAGAGAGGCTAATTAACCTGAACAGGGTAAGGGAGCTCAGAGATTCCTCACTGTCAGCACTGGGTGAAAGTAAAGGTTAAAATCTGATTGGCAGTAGAGAGGGCACAGAACTCTCTTTGGAGGTGAATAGCATGATGACAATCAATGTTATTGAAAGTTTCAAATCTTTCTCTACCTAAATAATTGGTTGTCTAGCTTATTACGGCTTGCAGAACCATTCACATTCATTTCATTTTCTCCACAGTCCTGTGAGGTCAATAGGATGGGTGTTTTATCCCTATTTTACAGGTGGAGAAAGAGAATCTTGTAGAGTCACACAGATAGGAAGTCGTGAGAGGCCAGGAATCACCCAAGCCTTGACTGCAAATCTTGTACAAAATTCACCCTGCTGTATAGTTCCACATACTTGTATATTCACAAATCACGCATTATGGAGAGAAAATCTTTATCACTAGTATCAACATAATGTGTCACACTCGTTCCTGTATTAATATTTACTAGTCTCTAATTGCTTAGGCACTGTAGTTATTCATTCACTATTGAACCTACAATGTGCCAGACATTGTTTTAGACATATGGGGAGATTTTAATGGATACATTTTGTTTTTGTGGAGCTTATATTCTAATAGAAGGAAGGTAGACAATAAACAAGAATATAATACATGAAAATGCTAGATGGTGACAAGAATGGAAATAGAAAAAAATAGCATTATAAGGGGGTTTAGAGAGTGGCAAATTAAATACAATGGTCAAATAAGCCTCATTTTAATAAGATAGCATTTGAACAGACTTGAAGTAAGGGGTGTGGTCATATAGGTATCTAGAAGATGTGGGGCCTTAGAGGTTATTGTAAAGACTTTGACTTTTATTCTGTGGGGAAATGAGCTGCTGTAGGGTTTTGAACAGAGAAGTGACCTGATCTAATTTATGTTTAGAGTTTTTGGCTACTGGGTTGAGAATAGACTGTAGGGGGCCAACAGCAGAAGCAGGGAGACCAATGATATCTGTTGTAATAACCCACATAGGAGGTGAGGTGGTTCAGATTAGCTTGGAAGTTGTGGAGAACATGAGAGGTGCTGACAAATTTTGAATGTAGAGCCTTCTTGACAGAACGCCCTGACACCATGAATGTGAGGTATAAGAGTAAAAGAGGAATCAAAGATGCTTCCAAATTTTTTGGCTTGAGCAACTGAAAGGATAGAATTGCTATCAACTGAAGTGGAGAAGAGTAGTGCACAACTTCAGAGGGCACCATCGATATTGACAGTCGACATGAAGGGAGCAAGAATTCCTGTCCCCTTTAAGGCCCTTCTAGCTAGACTAAGAATCACATTGACACAAGACAGATTTCAGGGTTGTGAGATCGAGCCCTATGTTGGGCTCTGTGCTGGGTGTGGAGCCTGCTTAAGATTCTCTCTCTCCCTCTGCTCCTCCCTGACCTTCTTAAAAAAAAAACAAAACAACAAATTGACAGACATATTAATAGGAAAAAAATAAAATTTAATAGCATACATACAGGGAATCCATACAGACATGGAAATTCCAAAGACAGGCAAAATGAGGCATATATGTCATTAGGAACTAAGGAGAAGGGGGTAGGGGTCTTGGTATTCAAAGGGAAGGAATGCTTTCTTTCTGAAGAATGAGAAAGAGTAAATACTTGGTAAACAAGTGTGTGCTGGGCCACTCAGAAACAATGGGATGAAGAGAGGACTTCAGTCAAATAGGCCTTGCTAAATTCCTCCCTGTCTACCATACTTAGTTCATATTGTAATGTAGTTACTTATATCTCAATTATTTTAGGCGGTTGTGGGTTAGCTCAAGAGCTTTTTCTGAATCATCTGGGTTTGGATTGCTTTTTAACTCAAAATAACATTAATGCCAAAGTGGCCCATTTTGGGGCAGCCTGCCCTTGGCCCCCAGCAAGAGCACACTGGGAAGGAGGCAGGGCACCATTCACATAGATGCTCTGTGGTTGGCAGTCCTTAGAAGGGTGGAACGTATGTGGAGCAGTATTTGGAGGGATAATCAGCATTTCAGTTTGGGATGTGTTAAGGTTGAGACATTGAATAGGTAGTTGAACATCATGGTTGAGTACTCATTGTATAAGCCAAGCATTGTGTGTGGTGCTGCAAGTGCCATGATGAACAAAGATCCTGATCTCAAGGAACTTTCATTTGAGTGAAGGAGACATATATCATTAATCAAAGAATAATAACAACAAAAAAGTAAAATTACAATTGTGACAGTTACTAAGAAGAAGATGCAGAAGGAAGCGCTTTCTTGGTAGATAGAATTGTATGTGCAAAGGTTATAGGAACTGAGGAAGTGTGGTGAGTAGAGGGATTGAAAGGGTAGAAGTGGGTAGAAATCCTAAAGAGGACCGTGGGAGAGATGAGGGTGACAGGCCCATGGCAGTAGGGTGGGTGATGCAGGATCTCTCAAGCTGTGTTAACCTTTTCTTGGCCTCTTATTCACTTTATCAAATAAATGTGTTTATTTACTATTTTTAGAGTTTATTGAGGTATAATTTATATCCAGTAAAATTCATTCTTTCTTAGGTGTACTGTTCTATCAGTTTTGACCACAATCAACTTATAGACCGTTTCTATCACTCCTATCACTTCCATCACAAACTTCCCTTAAGCCCCTTGTCACTCAATCCCTTCCTTCCAGCCCCAGGCACCACTGATATGATTTCCATGTCCAAAATGTCATATTAATGGAAAGGTACAGTTTGTAGTCTTTCGAATATGGCATCTTTCAGTTAGCACAATGTTTTTCGGAGTCATCCACATTGTTTCCTCTATCAGTGAGATTTTTTTTTCCCATTGCTGATTAGTGTACCATTGTATGGATGTTTATCCACTCACTAGTTGATGGACATTTGAGATGTTTCCAGCTTTTGACTATTATAAATACAGCTATTATAAACATTAGTGTTGTTAAAAAGAAACAACAGACCAAAGTGGAGTCACTTTTGCTACACCCCACCAAGACTACCTATTTGTAGTTTCAGCCTCTCCCAGGAGTGAAATTTTAAACGAATGGGTCTGGAATTTCCTGATCAGCACTTGTGAGGTAATCTGCATGATAAGACTACCTGTTCTGCCCCTTAAGGGGAAGGTGAATTTGCCTGAAAGAATCCTTTCTTTTGCTAGCAACCTTCCTGTTTCTGCCTATAAAATTCTATTCTGTACAGTTCCTTGCAGCTCCTTTCTACTTGGTAGATAGGATGCTGCCCAATTTATGAATCATTGAATAAAGTCAAGTAAATCTTCAAATTTACTCAGTTGAATTTTATTTTTTAACAGTACACAGGTTTTTGTATCCTCATTTCTCTTGGGTCGGTATCTAGGAGTGGGATAGCTGGGTCTTGGGATGAGTGTGTTTGCATTTATACGAAACTACCAAACTAACTGGAATATTTTGCATTTCCACTGACAATACATGGGCATTCTTGTTGTTCCACATCTTTGCTAGCAGTTGATATTGTAAGTAGTTTTTGTTTGAGCCATTCTAGTAGGTGTGTAGTAGAATCTCTGTGTGGTTAATATGTCTTTCCCTAATGATTAATGATGATGTTGAGCATATTTTCATGGGCTTATTTAAACATCTTAATATTTTGCCTATTTTTCAATTGGGTTGTTTTCTTTTTGAATTTTGAAAGTTTTTTTTAATATATTCTGATTACTTGTTTTTTGAAATCTGATATATATCTTGGGATATATCAACACATATATAATATATCTTGGGAGATACATTTTCTCTCAAGCTGTGTCTTGTTTTTTTCACTCTCTTAAAGAATTTTAGATTTTTTAAAAAATTTTAACTTGTATATCCTTATCTTTTTAATTTAAATTCAATTAGCCGACATATAGTACATCATTAGTTTCAGATGTAGACTTCAATAATTCATCATTTGCATGTAACACCCACTGCTCTTCACATCACGTGCCCTCCTTAATGCCCATCATCCTGTTACCCCATTCCCCTGTCCACTTCCCCTCCAGCAACCCTCAGTTTGTTTCCTATAATTAAGAGTAAAGAATTTTTGATTTTATCAGAGCATACATGACCCGGTTTCTTGTGTTTCTTCCCTTTTTTCTCTATTATTTTCACTTCCTCAACTTAGCCTTTGAACAACAGTGTAAACAAGAGCTTGGGCCAGCTCACTACTCAACATTCTCTTTTCCCCTTCCTCCTCCTCCATAAATAAAAAAGAGTCTAAATTGCTCCTGGGTAGTTTTTGATTCTGTAATCATTCATTCACAGAAACATGGCTTACATTTATTAAAATGTAACACTTCCTATGCAAATATGAAACTAACCCTCCATAAACATTAAAATTCAAATTCAAATTCAAAGGTGACTGTTTATGATTTGGGCCTGGAAGACATATCTAGCTGGGTACAAGTTTAGATTATTAAAGGAAAAAAGTTTCTATTGAGGATGTTCATACTTCACCATTTCCCAGTCTAATTTATCTAAATAATCCAGAGTTAAAACTGAGAGGCAAACATCTTTTCCCCTCCAGTGCAATCAACACATTAGTCTGTTCCTTCTCATTAAAAAAACCCAACAAACAATGTAAAACAACAAAAAACCCAACTTTGTTGATCTTTTCTTTGTGCCAGGTGTGGAGATAGACACCGGGGACAAAGATATGAATAATATTCCTTTCCTGCCCTCGGAGAACTCAGTTTTCATAGGGGAGGCGGACCCTCTTATTGATAGTTTCTTAAGTGCTATGGTGGCAGCATTGTCCATGCTTACTGAGAGCCTACTGTGAATAGGCTATTTTAAGTGTTTTACATAAGAACACTATTTAATGTTTGTTACAATCCTGTACATTTGGTACAGTAATTCTTCCCCTTTTACAGATGATGAAACTGAGGCACAAGAAGGTTAAGGTCACAAAGAAAGTTACACATAGTAGTGCAAACAACTATGGGATTATAGAAAAGGAAGGACTGGGTCTGCCGGTGGTGGAGGAGCAGGGTTTCAAAGAAAACCACTTCAAAAGATGACGATGAGGTTTGAAAGAGAAGGGAAAAGATTTTCCAGCACTTCTGGAAGAGGGAAGCACTAATGCAAAGGTTCAGAGCTGGTGAAAGAGTATGTGGGGATTTCGGAAACGCCAAGTAGAGGGCCTGCTGCTGGTGGGATAGGATTGCAGGAGGCAGGAAGTGTCTTCACTGTTCATTATAATGCACAGTTGGGGATAGTTAAAAATCACAGACTTTGAGGAGCTAGCAGGAACCTTACAGATCTTTTCAACCCTTTCATTTATAGGTAAGGAAACTGAGGCCCGGAGAGCTCCAGTGACTTCCCTAATTCTCAGGGCTGAGAACGTCACCACTTTCCCCTGTATTTGTTGCAGTGATGTGAGGGAATCCAGGGCATCCAGGGCATCAGATCTTGGCACCACCTTCCCTGTGGCTAACTTTTCCTGGGCTGGTCTCAGCTTCTTTTCCTTTGAGGAAAGCACCTGCTGGCGTTGGCCACAAGCCTCAAGGTCATTGACCTTCCTGTTCCTGACTTTTTCCTGCCTTGCAGACCACCTGCTTGCGGGCTTGCTGGTATTAGTAATTGTGCTCATTGATCTGTCTGGCCTTAGGGCAAGCATTGGCCCCACTGGGAGGACTACTGGGTCCTGTTGACCCACACTCTCCCCTAGCCCTTTGGGATCAGTTCTCAGGCAGCCCGAAGGACAAATTCATTCTGCTTATTTGGGGGTGGGATGAAAGAGTGTCTACTTCGAGAGAGACACAGTGAGAGAGGGAACACAAGCAGGGGGAGTGGGAGAGGCAGAAGCAGGTTTCCCGCTGAGGAGGGAGCCCGATGTGGGGCTTGAACCCAGGAACCTGGGATTATGATGTGGGGCTTGAACCCAGGAACCTGGGATTATGACCTGAGCCGAAGGCAGACGCTTAACGACTGAGCCACCCAGGTGCCCCTCTTTACTTTGTCTTTACCTGTTTCCTCTTCTAAATGCAAAGCAACAGCAAAATTCCTGCTTTAAATACTCAGGTATTGAAGTTGCCATCTTAGGAAAAAAGCTGCCTGTAATACTTTTGAAATTTCTTCTGTTGGTGAGTGACTCATGTGACTAGAAAGGTTATCAGAATTTGATAAAAATGAAGTTGATAATACAGTAAATGAGAACAAAACTAATACAAAATAGTATGAGGAGTACTATTTTTCTATGCATTTATAAATATTTTTAAATCTTTTTTTAAAGTTTATTTATTTAAGTAATCGTTACACCCAAGGTGGGGCTCAGACTCATGACAACAACCCCCCCCCCCACCGCCCCAACCCCAAGATCAAGAGCCTCCTGCTCAGTGGACTGAGACAGCCAGGCGCCCCTGCATTTATAAATATTGAAAGAAGTCTGGAAAGAAATATGTGAGAATACTAGGAGTAGTTATAGCTGGCTGAGAACATGTCGATGATCCCTGTTCTTCTTGCTTTTTTCCATTTCTCAAATTTTCTACCATATGCATATATTATTCTTGAACTCAGAAAAACAGTAACTTTTTTAAAAAAAAGTTACTAATACCAAGCAAAGCAAATTGCTTAAATTCACACCTGTGGTAGTCTTCCCTAGAACTGTAGTGACTATTCTACTCTGATTTTCCTTGTTAGTTGAAGATTTCATTTTGCAGTTTAAATTGTCTTACTTCCTTAAGGTAGGGAGGTGAAGGGATGAGGAAGCAAACTTCAACGTCAGTAAAACTGGGTGTGCAGCCTTTTTTTCCTTGTCCCTTTGTCTTCCGGCCCCTGCGTTTCCAGTCTTTTGTTGTTCTCGACAAGGATTTCGATTCAGGGTTTAAAAGAAAACAAGTGCCAGTCCTCCGCGCGCCCTCTGGTGTCCCAATGAGGTATAACTAGACATAACCCACAAAGATCACGGCCATTTTCACACGACGCTCTCCCCACCTGATGATGCCTTTTAAGAGGAAGGATGCATTTTAGAGGAAGTAATCACATGCCAAAATGCTTGGCAGGTTTAGTCTTTGAAACTATAGGTGTGGTTGTTGGTTTAAAAAAAAAACACTTAAAATCAACATCTGCCTATTTAAAAGAGATCTAATAAGTCAATTCTGAAAGCAGTCAGCATAGGTTTCTGGCCTTTGAACCTAAGAAAGGCGCATTTTGTTTTATAATTATAGCAGGTCAGTACTTTGGAGTAATTGCCAACACATTAGGTGAAAGAGGTCTGGATACTTAGACTTTAGCTTGACTCCTGATAATGATTTCTTCCACTTAGAGATTTATCACTATACTAAAGTCCTTTTCTTAAGTTTGTTTATGTATGTATGTATGTAGGTAAGTAATCTCTGCACCCCATATGGGGCTCAAACTCACAATGCTCAGATCAAGAGTCACATGCTCTTCTGACTGAGTGTACCAGGCACCCCTGAAAGTCCTTTTTGGCTGTAATTGATTCTTATTGCATTTTTCATCAAACTGTGTTTTTAAAAATTATATTTCCACTGAAAAAACAAAATAATAACAAAAACCTCACAAAGCAAACCAATGTAGACAAATAATATTTTTGGTTAAATAATTATGAATTGACAAGATCCCGTTAAGTTTTATTTGAATGGGAAGGCAAAACTTTACCTCTGTTCTCTCAAGGATCTCCACTGAGTCTGAAAATTAAACTAACATAAAACAGATTAACAGGAAAAAAACATACAGCTTTTACATGTGCGTGGGGGCCTCCCCATAGGAAAACGAAGGCTCAAAGAAGTGGCAAAACCTAAATGCTTATATACCAGTTTGAGGAAAGAGAGCCAATTTTGGATAAGGAACCAAAATATATGGGGAGGCTAGAGGAAGACAAGAGTTATTTTGATAAGATCTGTTTGTACAGAATTCTCTCAGCCTTGATACCCCATCTCTGGTGATAAGCATATTTCTTTCCTTTTGGTGTAAGAAGGATATCTTTCACATGGGAGTTTTATCTCCTGCTTTTAGGAAGGAAAACCTGCTGTTTTCCAAATTATTTTTCCAAAATAATTCTTATGCCAAAGTGGCATATTTTGGGGTGGCATACACTGCTATCTTTCATAGGTGATTCATGCACAAAATATGAAATTCAATAAGTACCAAAGTGTATACAAAAGAAAGTCTCTCTTCCATCCCAAGTGATGTAAAGATTGGTTCAGTAGCTCACCAAGGTCATCAAGATCTCTGGGTTCTTCTTTTTCCTCAGATGTTTTTTCCTCTGCAATCCTACACAAATTGACTTTTCTTTTCATGACTGTCACTTCATGGTTACAAGGTAGCTGCTGCAGCTCCAGATGTCATGGCCACTTTTGAGGTTGGAGCATGAGGTTGGGGGCAGTTTGAGCAAATGCTCCTTTTGAATTTGTCCCTTTTAACAGGAAGAAAACCATCCCAGAAGCCCTCTGGAGATTGTTTTCCTGTTTCTTTAGCCACTGTTGGATCACAAGATTGGGAAAGTGACTATCTGGCAAAAGGAAATGAGTAGTGATTACAATATCAGTTTTCAGTATTCTAGTCTTCTGTGCTATTTTTAAGAACTGAAATTTGTTAGCATAACACTGTTTTTCCTTAATTTAACAATAATGTTTTAATCACTTTTATGTCTGGAGATATGCCCAGAAAATTATATAATTGCATTAACATTTAAATCAAAGGCACATGTTTTGAAAGTATTCTGATCATATCCTTTCTCTTTTTGAAATCATTCCAAGGCTTCTTACTGTTGATTTAATTCCATTTTTCCTCATTATTAAAGAGGTTGAGTATCTTTTCATATTTATCTGTCATTTGTACTTTCTCTAAAGCTAGTTTTGGGTCCTAATTTCTTCCAGAGTGGACTGGAGGACTCCAGGTGGAGTCATGTTAGAATGGAAGGGCATTGTTTAGAAGAGTAACTGAGACAGTGGTGGTATCACCTTTATTTCAGGATTACTAGAGATGACCACGTTTCCCAGTTTGCCTGGAAGAATCGCAGTTAGCACTTGTTGCCCCAGTGTATTTTATTAATAGCACTCCATTCACTCTCAAAAGTGTCTTAGTTTGGATGAAAATTGTATAGTCACCTCTTATTTGAAATATACATCAAAATACTACAGTTGGCTTTTTACTCTGGAATCTCAATTAGTTGGTGCAGGATTATCATGAAGAGTAGGTTTTGGTCTGCTTCCTTCACTGTTGTATCCCCAGAGCCTAGAACAGTGCATAGTACACAGAAAGTGCTTAAATATGAATGAATCAATAAATAAACTCATTACTTGGAGCCTGGCACATTGCCACCTGAGCAACTGGATTCTGTTAGCAAGGAATATGGACGAATGATTTTGGGGCCTGCAACTAATGGTGGCTGCCAAAATATGCATTTCGGATTTTGATAGATATTGTCAAATTGTTCTCCGCAGGGGTTGAGCCAGTTTATACTCCCACCAGCAATATGCGAGAGCATCTGTTTTTCTAACCTTCATCTACATGGTGTTATCAAAATTTTAATCTGACAGTCTGGCAGTTTTAATTTGCATTTCCCTTATTATGGAGAAGATTGAGTATATTTTCATATGTTTAAAAGCCGTTTGAAATTTCTGGGAACTTTTTGTTCATTTCCTTTGCCCATTTTCAATTAAGCTATTGGTCTTTTTCTTATTGATTTGTAGGAATGTAAATTGATGTTCCTAGTTTTTTATGTCTTTTGAGTTTGTTTATGGTGTTTTTTTCTAAGCAGGATTTAAAAAATGTGTTTATATTTAGCTTCTTTCCTGTTATAGCTTCTATGTTTTGTATTATGCTCACAAAGTCTTTCCCTACTACCAGATTATAAAATAATTCTTCCATATTTTATGCCTGTACTTTCAGGGTTTCAATTTTTCACATATAAATCTTGATCAATCTGGAATTTATTTCCACATAACTTTTGAGGTATGAATTCAATCTGTTATTGTTTATCAAAGATCCCACCTTTTTCCTACTAATGGAAACTCTAAAAGGTTTCCGATTTTCAGGAGCTCCATTTTCTTTTTTAAGATTTTATTATTTTTTTTAATCTCTACATCCAATGTAGGGCTTGAACTCCCAACCCTGAGATCAAGAGTCGCATGCTCTACTGACTGAGCCCGCCAGGTGTCCCCAGGGATCCCGTTTCTTATGACTAGTACTTTTAATACTCTACTTAAATTCTAAGGAAAGGAATTCAAGGGCAGAGGATTCAGGATGAAAATTTAATCTTTAGTTTCATGTCTTACACTTCTCCATTTTACAATTAACACTACCTTTTGCTAAGCACTTATGTGAGCGTAATACACACAGAAGACTGTATGAAACATATGTAGAATATAAAGAATAATGGTAAAATGACACTCGTGTGCCTGTTACCTAGGTTCACAAGTGAAACATGGCCAGTAACCTGAAATTCCTTCCTGTGCTCTACTTTAATCATATTCTCTGCTCTCCTCCTCAAGAGGTAACCGCTATCCTGATTTTTTGGTAATTATTCCTTGCTTTGTTTTATGCTTTTACCACCTATATGTATCCTTAGATAATACATTGTTTGCCCCTGAAACCAATATTATACTCTATGTTAATGAACTAGAATTTAAAAAATATTTGAACAAAAAAAAACGTCGTTCAGGTTCTTGACAACTGAGTGGCAAGCATAACTGTAGCCACAGCCTCTCAAAAGACTGGCTGAACAGAGCTCCGAGACACGTTTAGTCCCCGTGTTCTTCAGAGAATCCACAAGGTCCTTCTGGGAGGTCAGGGATCAGGATCAAGAATGAGTTCTGGGAAACACAGGCTGTATCACAGTTGGGACACCTGGTAGAGGTGTAGTTTGTATCAGGTAATGTCCATCTGCAGAAATATAGTTGGGGTGGGCAGCTCTCTAGCTGTTGCTTTCTAGCTCTCTGTGGCCTCTCCCCTGTTCTCAAGAGGAAATCAAAGGTGACCCCTTCTATGGGGTGAAGTAAAGTTCCTCAGCTCACCCAGGCAGCAGGCAGTGGTGGGTATGTTTTTTGTTGCCGAGAAATAGATGTAGAGGCTTAAAAGAACACCCACTTATTATGCCATAGTTTCCACAGGCTAGGAGTCCGGTACATTTTAGCTGGCTCCTCTGTCCAGGATATTTCAAGGCTGAAATCAGGGTGTCGATTGGTTGTGTCTCATCTGGAGGCTTGACTGGGGAAGGCTATGTGTCTATGCTACTTCAGGTTATTAGCAGAATTCATTTCCTTGCACCTCTAGGACGAAAGTCCCTATTGTCTTGCTGGCTCTCAGCAGGGACCTCTCTCAGCTTTGAGAGGTGGCCCTCAGATCTTTGCTCAGCAGCTGGGACCAACAGCAGTGGCTTGCCTTAGAGTGCTGAGATGTTCAGAGGCTTGCAGGTAAAGTCCTGTGAATCACCTGCTTTGACTGGCTTCTCCCTGACCTTCATACCCTCAACCCTTAGTTGTATAAGCCTCTATTCCTTCTTCTAAAGCCCTTCGTATTTTATCTACTTAGAGTAACTTTTGTTTTCTTTGATAAACCCTGACTTGTACAGTTGTTTTGCTGTGTGGAAATCTGAAGCAATTTTGATTCTTCATATTTTATATGTGATCCCTTTTTTCTCTCTGCAGGCTGGTAGAATCATCTCTCTGACTCCCAGTCAGAGGGTTTTTCTGTATATGCTTATATATGCTATGGGTTTATATATGCTTATATATACTAAATAAGCATATATATAATTTATATATGCTATGGGTTTTTCTCAGATGATTGGAAACCTTGGGTTGTCTCACTCCTGATTAAGAGTGAGCACCCAAGAGGCAATTTGCACTTTTCAGAGTGCAGGTAAATCTTGTTCACTTTGGGAACCTTACTGTGTAGGTGTCCTGAGTGACCATTCTCTATTCCCATAACTCTCTTTAGTTCTTTCCTCTTGAGCTGTTTAGATTACTCAGAGAGTATTTCAGTTATCTACATGGAGGATTCAGATCTGGTTGCCAATGTTTGGGAGACAAATAAGGAAAGAGAACTGAGGGTCTCAGCATTCAGCCTTCTGTGAACACAGTTATTTATAATACACCTGATTTCAGTACAGTATCCATGATGTTACTGAACCCTGAAGACTGTTGATTAGATGGCAACAAACCAGTAGGCAAGATCAGATTAGAAGTGTTTTGAGGGTACCAGGCTTGCTCAGTTAGTTGGGTGTCCAACTCTTGATTTCAGCTCAGGTCATGATCTCGGGGTTGTGAGACTGAGCTCCATGTCAGGCTTCGCGCTCAGTGGGGAGTGTGCTTGAGATTCTCTCCCTCTCCCTCTGCCCCTCCCCCTGCTCATTCTCTCTCTCTCTCTAAAGTAAATAAATCTTTTTTTTAAAGTGTTTTGAATGATTTGCAGTTATGCAACGTCATTTAAGGTGCAGTGCCCAATCTATGAGTATAACAGAGGTGGAGGATAAGGATGAGATTTCATAAGAATGAAATAACTGAACAGAATGAGCAAAAGTTTTAGAGTTTGGCTTTAGGAATAAAGTTAAGACAGTGGAATACAAATTTGATCAAATTCATAGGTAGGACTAGGTATATCACATTAATATTAATTGCAAAAAAGCCAAGAAAGAAAATACTTCCAAAGGGAAAGAAGTATACTTGAAGTGTTTTGGGATTTCCACTTATGAAAGAAATGGTTTTCTGTTGGTGAAAAAGTCAGTGGTCTGTTCTACATAGCTGAGGAGGTTAGTTAGTCCCACCGCTTTTGATGAATTATTAGGGAACTCATCCACCTCGAAAAAGTTGTGTGCGTTTAATTTTTAATTTTTTTAAACTAGGCTCCACACCCAACATGGGGCTCAAACTCACAACCTCAAGATCAAGAGTTGTATCCTCCACTGACTGGGCCAGCCAGGTGCCCCAAAAGCTGTGTGCATTTAAAATAAATTATTAATAATAAAACTGAGTGTAGCTTGTGAAAAGCAAAACAAACAGGTGTATGTGGCTCCTTTTGAAATATTGGTTGAGTTCTGAAGGGATTGTGCCAATTGGGGTCTTAGTCCCATGTAACAGAGCTTAGTAGCTAGTTTAGCAGAAACAGAATTTATTGAGGACTGACTGACAGCTCAGAGAAACTTTGAGAGGGTCAGAGTCAGGCTTGGTGGCCTCACAGCCAGAGACAAATGACATGGCGGTTACACCAAAGGCCGTGTTCGAGTGCTCTCGACTGCTGTCCACGGTGAAGGCTCCACTGGAACATCTGTCCCTGCTGCCTCCAGAGGTTGGCTGCTCCACCTGCACCTTTCCCAGAAGTATGCTGCCTGTTTGGCTCAGCACGCTGCCTGTTGCCTCCTCTTGTTCTGCAAGTTGAATTTCCATATGGATGCATCTGATTAGTAGAGCCTTTCCCAGCTGCAAGAGAGGCTGAGAAAGCAAGTCTCTGGTTTCTGTCTTTGAGAGTGGGACTCATCGTGTGAGAAATTCTCCAAACAGGAAGAACGTACAATAGATCCTGGGCCACCGTGAAGAGGGCACATGCCAAATGGAAAGAGAATCAAAGTGGCTAAGAGCATGGATTTTGGAGTCACATGGGCCCTCGTTCAAGACCAGCTCCACAGCTTCCCTTGACTCACTTTGAGTCAGCCATTCAAGCCTGTTTCCTTATCGGTAAGTTACAGATAATAAGAGTCAAGATACGGTAGAGGTGCTATTAATATTAAACATGGTAAAGTGTAAAGCATTTAACCTGGTGAACACTCTGTAATTATAAGTTCAAATTATTATCCTTGATGTTGTTGGTATTATAGTTGATATAAGGACAATCAAAGCTGAGGATATAAAATTGAACCGTAAAAAAACCATTTGATGGTTTATGTTCCAGGAGTTATTTTAGTGTTAAATTCAGATCCCCCTTTTCTGGGTAAAAAACCCAAAAAATAAAAAACAGGAGGGGTTAGTACCAATATCCTGATAAGTTATAAATGCTTCTGTCATACTCCCTGTATTCCCATATATTCTCCTCACTTTACTTGTCCGCCATTACATCACAGAATAGTAGTAATAAGTCAACATACACCCTTATAAAAATCAAAAATAGAAAAAGAACAACTCAGAGCATGTTAATAATGCTATTTTTGGAGTTTCTTGGTGGAGGGGGTCTTTTATATGTGTATATGCTGACAAACTGGTTTGATAAAGATTTTGCTTGAGAAAAAGATATTAATTATGTAAACTGTATAATTATATAAACATCCCCATGAAATAGAAGATTAGTGGCTGCAACGACAAGAGTATTCCATCACACAAAAAGAACTAGGAATGAGGCTGTGGGATCCTCTCCATGACCATATTTCACTGAAATCCTCCCTCTGTTTTTAGGGGAATGGTGAAGAGTTGGTTTATTATGGTAAAATAAGCTTTCCTGCAAATGCTACACAGTTAACTCTTGTATGTAGTGGGCAGAGCATGGTGTTTTGGAGTTGAGGGTTGGCATTCAAATCTCTACTCTGCCATATATTAGCTGATTAAGTGTTTTGAGCCTCAGATTTATTACCTATAGCATGAGGATAAAATACTTTTCTTACAGACTTCTTGTGAATTATGAAGTGTTTAGTATGTTTGGTGTTTTATAAAGTATCTGACACATGCATTGGCCACACATGATGAAGCCACACATGGAAAGCCACACACTTCCCCCACAAAGGGGAAAGTTGGCAGAGAGAATTCAAAATAAATTTAAATCAGGGCTTGGCTCTCATTGTACTGCATTAGATGTTTATAGAGAATTTGCTTTTTTAGTTAGTTTTTAGGCTGGCAACATTAGTTTTCCCTGTGTCTTAGTCTGTCTAGGCTGCTACAACAGAATGCCATAGACTGGGGGCTTATAAACAATAGAAATCGATTTCCCAGAGTCGTGGAAACTGGGAAGTCTAAGATCAAGATTATGACAGATTCAGGTCTGGTGGGAGCTTTGTTACTGGTTCATTGATGGTTGTCTTCTCCCTGGTGGAAGGGATAAGGGAGCTCTTGGACCTCTTTCATAAGGGCACTACCCTCATGACCTAATCCCCTCCAAAATGTCCCGCCTCTTACTACCATTACATCGGGGGATAAGATTTAATATATGAATTTTGGCTGGGATACATTCTGTCTATAGCACCCTAGATACTGTTGGATTTGGGGTCTGGTTTTCAATCGCTGCAGAGCTAACCACCGTACAATTCAGTGGTTTAAAATAACAATTTTATTATGCTTCCAGATTTTGTGGGTCGGGAATCCAATGAGGGGCTGTGGAGATTGCTTGCCTCTTCTCCACAATATCTGGTGCTTCAGATGGGGAAGACTGGAATAGTAAAGGAAGATTTAGAATGTGAGGGGCTGGAATCATCTGGAGACTTTTTACTTCCATGGCTGGTGCCTGGGCAGCTGGGACATCTTGAAGGCTGGGCTTGACTGGGGCTGTTACTGGGAGCACCTACATTTGGCCTCTCCCTGGGGCTTGGGCTTGTTACAGCATGGCGAGTCGGTTCCAAAAGAGAGCATTCAGCCAGCCAACAATGCAAGGGTATCAGGGGAGGCTACATGGCCTTTTCTGACTTTGTGGCAGAAGTCACAAAGTGGTCACTTTTGCTACATTCTTTTGGTATAAGTGAGTCACCAAGGCTAGCCCAGATTTCAGGGGGTGCAGATTAGTCTCCACTTCCTGATGGCAGAGGGCCAGGTCCCATTGCAGAAGAGCATGTGGGATAGGATATGTTGTTGAAGACTCTTTGGAAAATGCAGTTTCCTGGAGCCTGGAAGGGTGCCATGGATTGAACCCATTTCAGCCTGGCACTGAAAGTTTGGTTCATGGAAAGCTGTTTCAGGTATGTTATCAACTGAGAAAAGCAGATCATAGAACAGCATGTACAGTATGATTCCATTTACAAAAAATATGCAAGGCTGCATCTCTACATGTATGTGTGCCTGCATGCACGTGTGTGTGTGTGTGTGTGTGTGTGTGTGTGTGTGTGTGTGTGTGTGTAGAGGGTATGATATATCAAGGTCACAAAAAATTGGGTGTGCTAGAAATGTGACTTACTTATATTCTAAAACTCAATTTATGACTACAATTCCCAATTACCACCCCTAGAATCCATGCCCTGCACATTCTTTTGATCTAGAAAATGGTACTTAGCTGCTTCCAATAAACACGCTTGGCTTCACTGGTTTCTTAGTCATTCAGTCTTAAAGTCCTGACATAGGCTTGTTTCCTCTCTGTGCTTCTTTTCCCCTGGAGTTGATGCTAAGCCCTGGGGAGTGTTAAGAGATAAACTGAGGCATATTAAACATTTTAGGAGTTTATTTGAGCAAAAATTGATTCCGGGGGGGCTGTGCCAAACCAGAAGTGGCTAGGAGCACTCTGTGGACAGAAATCAGGGGAAAGACATCTAGAGAAGGCGCAGAAGCAAAGAAAGGAAGATATCTGATTGGCTACAGCTTAAAGCCTAGATGGCTGTTTGTGTTTGCTTGTCCTTAGCATTTTGATTTTGTAAACTTGGGACATTTTCAGGCTTAGATGTTGGTTTGCTTATGTAGGCTCATTATGGCTTTAAAGCCACACCAGTCTAGTGGCCTCCTGTTTAATGAACTTAACAGAAGCTTGTGTAAACGCCACTCTGGCAGCAGGGCAAAGGGGGTGCCTGCTTTCTCATCTTGTGCACGACATTCTGCATCAGATGTCTCCCTATCCACCTGTCAGTCTTAAGGCCCTTGCTTGGCTCCAACTAGTTTCCACTCTTTGGAGATGGGGCCTCATCCTCAACACTCCCCAAGTACAGCAAGTCTGTGTTCTACCTTTCATTGCAGGGATTTCTTGTCTGGGCTGAAGGATGATCTTATTGTCCAGGCAGTTCCTTTCCTTGCTCAGCTTACTTCTGAGCACCATCTGGACTCTGGGAAGCCTTTGGATGCTCTTGCATGGCAATCTGGGAACCATGGAGATCCAGGGGTCACTAGGCTCTTTTAATATGGAAATGTGTCTCTCTTCTGCTCTGTGATTGCTGCTCCATGAGGCTGTCAGGAGCCTCTATACCTCCTCAGCTTACACTTGACTTACAGATCTCTATTCTTGGCTCCCCAAAGTTTAAAGTGGTTCTTAAATTTCTACCCATTCTGAAACTCCACTTCAAGGACACTTGTATATGCCAGGAATGCTTTTGGTTGCAAGAAACTGATAATCTGATTAACAGCAATTTAATAAGGATTTATTTTTTCTCATAAGCTTCAGTGGTACAATGACCCTATGATGTCATTCATGTTCTAGGGCAGCGCTGTCCAGTAGAAATATAATGTGAATCACATATGTAATTTAAACATTTCTAGTAGCAATATTAAAAAAATAAATAGGTAAAATTAATTTTAGTAATATATATCACAGAACCCAATATATTCCCAATAATGTCCTTTCAATATGCAATTAGAAATAAATTATTTCAGAGATATTTTACATTTTGGGGGGGTCCTAATTTTTCAAAATTTGATGTGTATTTTATACTTATGGCACATCTTCATTTGAAATAGCTGCATTTCAGTTGCTTAATAGCCTCATGTAGCTAGCAGCTACTCTATTGGACAGTATAGATCTAAGGTTTTTACCTTTTTGTTTGCTATTCTATGTTAGCCTGTTAACTTGCTGCCTCATGGTAGCCAATTGGCTATTGCATACTGGGTATCAGTTCTGCATTTAAGGAAGGAAGAAGGAAGAAATGGTTTCTATATAAAGAAAGCAAAATATTTTCTAGAACCTTCGCAGACTTTTGCTCACATGTAATTGTCTAGTATTGTGTCACATGGCCATACTTTACTGTAAGAAGAAGTCTGGGAAAATGGCATCTGAACAAATCTGAGGTTGTATAAGTAAGAAGGAAAGCGGAGGTTGGATACTGGGTCACAGTTAGCAGAGTCTGTTGCAGGGCCCAATGCCCCCACTACACTCTGCATTTGACCTTGCTTCCTCTTTTGATTCTCCTCACGTTTTCCAGCTCAGAGGGTCTTAACTAGTCAGGGAATGGATGGTAGAGTAGGGGAGGGGCCAGTAAAAACTGTTTTCAACTATTTGCATATTCTTCCCAGTGGTTTCTATTTTACACTGCAATATGGCTTTTGGTATTAAAAGAAAAAAATATATACATGGTGTGTTCTCTTTAGTACCTTTGCTAAAAATGTCTAAAGCATTGGGTGCCCACCCATCTAGCTGAGGGTGGGGAGCAACAAAGCAAAAAAATTAATATTTTAGAAATCATCCTGTTACATATATATAGGAAAGGAAATGAGGTACATCTGGATAGTGAGAAAATCATTTTTTTCTCATTTTCCTTTTTAGAAAGATTTTATTTATTTATTTGAGAGAGAGAGAACACAAGCAGGGAGGAGGGATGGGGGAGGGGGGGGAAGCCGACCTCCCGCTGAGCAGGGAGCCTGACTCGACTTGGGGCTCTATCCCAGACCTGAGCTGAAGGCAGCCACTTAACCAACCAAGCCACCCAGGTGCCCCCTCATTTTCTTTTATCTTTTCTTTTTATCTGTGTTTCTAAATTATACTATAAAGTATAATTCATAAGATTAAATTTTTTGATCCATGTAATCCACATGTGGAAAATCAAGCTTTAAAAAATATCAAATAGGGGCACCTGGGTGACTCAGTTTGTTAGGCAACTGACTCTTGGTGTTGGCTCAGGTCCTGATCTCAGAGTTGTGGGATCAAACCCCACATTGCCAGGCTCTGTGCTCAGTGGGGTCTGCTCGAGATTCTCTCTCTGCCTCTTCCTCTGTCCCCCACCCCCGCCCCCCGTGCTCTCTCTCTCTCTCTCTAAAAAATAAATAAATCTTTAAAAAAGTAATCCCAGGTTATAATTTTAATTACCGTAATACCATAGCACTCAATTAAATATTAGTATATAAGTATATATTGCCAATGGGATATTTAGGGAGTTTATTTATTTATTATTATTTTAAGATTTTATTCATTTATTTATTAGACAGAGAGAGAGAGTGCTCACAAGCAGGGGGAGTGACAGGTAGAGGGAGAAGCAGGAGCATTGACTGAGCAAGGAGCCTGATGCAGGACTCTATCGATCATGACCTGAGCCAAAGGCAGTGACTTAACTGAGCCACCTAGGCATCCCTATCTATTACTATTTTTTAGTAGACTTTATTTTTTAAAGCAGTTTTGGGTTCATAGCAAAATTGAGTGTAAAGTACAGAGAATACATAAATCTTTGCCTTCCCCTGTCCCCCCTCCTCTCTTACATGCACAATCTCCCCCACTATCAACATCCGGAACCAGAGTGGTACATCTGTTACAACTGCTCAGCCTACATGGACACATCATTATCATCCCAAGCCCATGGTTTACATTAGGGTTCACTCTTGGTAGCATTAGGGTTACATTCTATATGTTTGGATAAATGTGATGGTATGTATCCTCCATTATAGCACCATACAGAATGCTTTCACTGCAGGGATTGTATTTAAAAGAGTAGAATTATAAACCACTTGAGTCTCTGATTAATTTTTAACAGAGGCTGATTAAGTCATTGGAGGAAGAGTAAATGCTGGTTTAATTCAGAGGCAGCCCCTGGTTTAGCTTAGCTTAGGTTGGTGGATTTTAACTTGCCAACTCCTGAGTCATTCCAGGTCAGAAGAATCCTAGGTGCCTGGCCTGGAGCAGTTGGGTTTGCCCTGGGCTGGAAGTTTGGATCCTAGTCCAGATTAGAAATCTGGCTCGGGCCGCCTGGGTGTCTGAGGGAGGGAGATGAGGGTGCTGCTTTTCTTGGCAGGGTCATGGCAGTTGTTGGGCCAGAGCATGTTCTTGCTGCCAGGCTGACGTGCCCGTCCAACATCATCTATGAGGGTGTGCTCGGCCTTCCTGGGCAACCAAACAGAGAGAGAAGATGAAGATTCCCTGGGAGCTGCCAATCTCCTTGAAAAGTACATGAGATGATTAAGAGAGCTCTGGAAAGGAGAATGTGTGTGTTTGTGTGTGTGTGTGTGTGTGTGTGTGTGTGTGTGTGTGTGTATGTATTTGTGGCTTTGATTTTGTGTTTTAAACTAAGTTATAACACTTGGAAAGCTTAAATAAAGGGAGAGTCAGAGGAAGCTTCCAGACTGCTGAAACCAGTACAATACTAGGAGTTAAGCCATAGAAATCATCTAGGAGCGAAAACTTTTACAGGGGGAAAACAGGTGATGTATTTTACTTAACTAGACCTGTTGATTCAGTATATTTTTTTCCAGAAACTTAAGACCTGCCTGCCAAAACAAAACCTAAATAGCATTTTGATTTCCAAAGGTTTATGTTCATTGATTGTTTTTTCAGTTTCAATAATGAGGAGGGTAGAAAAAATTTTTATTCTCATAAAAATCAATTGCAAGAAATTATATTAAAATAATTTCCTTGCAGTTTGTTAATATTTTTCTCATACCAAATTCCTCAAAATGTGAAAACACAACCCAATTTTTATTGTCTCAGTAATAAAGGAATAGTATTCTGAGTAAGTCTACTGAATTTTTACAGAGTTCTAAAGTTTTGATTTTATAAGATGAAATGGCCTAACATTAAATAATTCAAATATTTTTAATACTCATTCACCTCTATTATTTATTTATTTATTTGAGAGAGAGGGAGAGAGCTCAAGGGGAGGAGCAGAGAGAGAGGGACAAGCAGACTCCGTGCTGAGCCTGGCATGGAACTTGATCCCATGACATCAGGACCCGAGCTGAAATCAAGAGTCAGATGCTTAACCGACTGAGCCACCCAGGTGCCCCAATATTCATGCACTTCTTAAGTGTGCAGCATTATGGAAACAAAGTTGAATGAGACAGTTGTCTAGTGTCAGTGTTTACACTGTAGGCCCTAAGGGGAAATTTCATTGAGATTCCCTGTACCTTTGTTAACTGCAAAAGAGCCCCTCTGTTTTCCAGCAGGGCAAGGACTGTCTCCTTTCCACTGCGTTGGAGCAGTGGGATAGCCTTAACCCCATTTTTTTTTAGCTTTGATAAAAGAGGTTATAAAACATGACTCTGAGAGACAAGGGTACACATGGCTTGGGTCAAGTTTGGAAAATGGAAATTATTTTCTTTTGGCAGACAACTTCCAACTTCTCTAGATGCCCACTAACTCCAGTGTCTCATCATGAGAATTGAATAAACCAATGTAACGTTTTTTCTTTTTTCTCTGTAAGGTCGTTCTGGCCTATTCTCACACTGGATTATTGCTGGGAAGTCTTGGATGAGGAATTATGAATAATGTAACTGATGTCAACATATGGTCAGACTTTAAGAGGGAGGTAAAGACCTTCATTAGGTTTAGCATTACCAAAACTTAAAAGAGGTTATAAGTCAAGTGCATTATTTCAAAAAATTTAAAACTGCCTATTGGAGTGCAGTGCATGGAACAAGGCTTAGATGTCAGCTTTCAGCTGGCTAGGTGAATCCTTTATCTTTCATCAATAGGTTTGAAAGGAAAGGGACCTGAACATAATGAATAAGGAATATGGCTCTAAACCAAGACCATCAAAACACAGCACCCATCCACTGTTACATAAGAAGAAAATTCTGTACCAGCCATTTGTATATCACTGTGTTCAAATGCTCAACTCTGAAAAGAGAGGAAAAAAAGAGATTGGTAATTGTGACTCTTGGACTGTCCACCATTTCCTAAATGAAGTTCATGCCATCTTCAAGGATTTTAGCAACAAGTTGCTGATGTAGGTGGATTTATTTTGGCAATCAGATCTTGCAGCTCTGATTGGCTGCCTGACTGGTAAGTCTGGCCAGGAGAAAATGCTTCAGAGTATTGAGTGTTTGAGGCTCGTTGTTCACTTTTCTCTATGACTTGATTTTCTAATTGGTAAAATAGAGATAATAAAGTAGTTGTGGAAAGAGTACATGAGATAATGCAGGAAAAGCACTGTGGAAGAGATTGCTATGTCTGCCTGAATTATTTCCTCTTCTTTCTGGGCCCATGCCTGGACTGTATTTTCCAGGCTCCTCTGCAGTTAAATGTGGCCCTATGTTGAGTTTTGCCCACTGGTATATGTGCAGAGGTGATCACGTGCAGGCCTGTTCCATAAAAATCTCCCAGGGACCATCTTCAGTACTAGTTTCTTCTTCTGGATGGCTGGTGTGGAGACATCCCCCAGGGCTGACTTTGGGTGCTGTATGTTAAAGATGGTGAAGTCACAAGAAGCAGCCCCCATCCCTAGATCACTGATGGAAGATGATTGCCCCACCAGTTACACTTGCATTGATCTGTGATGTGAGTGAGAAATAAGCTTGATTGGGATGCCTGGGTGGCTCAGTCGGTTAAGCATCTGCCTTCGGCTCAGGTCATGGTCCCAGGGTCCTGGGATTGAGTCCCACATCAGGCTCCTTGCTCAGTGGGGAGCCTGCTTCTCCCTCTGCCTCTGCCTCTCCCCCTGCTTGTGCTCTGTCTCTCTCTGACAAATAAATAAAATCTTTAAAAAAAAAATAAGCTTGATTATAATGACACTGAGATCTTAGGATTTATGTGTTATAGCAGCTACTGTTTAGGTGAAATAAGCCCAGTGTCTACTTGCTTGCCTGCCAGTAAGTAAGCAGTAAAAGGCCAGGTGAAAAATGAGAGGAGAGCCTTATTTTTTGTGTCTTGTATCAATCACAATACACCCTTAACCTGAGTAAGGCTGACTCTGGATTTTAATCTAAACCACTACATTTTGATCGTGAAGCTCATCCTAGCTCTGATAAATTCATGAACATGTATTCCTGATATATAAGTAAGTTGGATTTATGGAACTGGATTTAAAAATATAGATATGAGAGTCATCATCCTTTGATGATATTTGAAGGCCCAATTTTGGGAGACTAAGCAAGAACAGAAGGAACCCTGAGGAACCCTGAGGAACTACAATATTTATGGGAAGAAAAAAAAAGGTAGGGGGAATAGGTGAGTGTGGCATCATGAAAGCCCAGGGAAGAGAGATGGGTTTTTCTTGGGGTAGGGGAGGTGACCCCAGGTGTAGAGGGTTGAGCCAACTGTATTCTCTAGCTCAGGGCATCCTATGAACTAGTATGCGTAAGATCTTACTTTATTTATTCCTTTTGTCCCCATCACCATGTGGGAAACCATTCTAATGTATTTGAAAAAAATGTGTATTGATGCTTTCCGTATATATTTTTAGTTTGTATAAATTATGTGTTAGGTATCTCTTTCCATTTCTTATTTTTCTCACTAAACATTATGTTTTAAAATCCACCCATGTCTGCTGTGATGTATGTACATCCAACCAATAGTTTTTATTTTTATTTATTTATTTAAAGATTTTATTTATTTATTTGACAGAGAGAGACACAGTGAGAGAGGGAACACAAGCAGGGGGAGTGGGAGAGGGAGAAGCAGGCTTCCCGCGGAGCAGGGAGCCCGATGCGGGGCTCGATCCCAGGACCCTGGGACCATGACCTGAGCCGAAGGCAGATGCTTAATGACTAAGCCACCCGGGCGCCCTGGGTTTGGAATTTTTAAGCTTTTCTTGTCCAAATAATCCATGTCCATTGTAGAAAAATTAGAAAGTTCAAATGAGCAAGAAGAAAAATAACAAAATGGGAAGTGTATTGGTTTCCTAGAGCTACCATAACAAATTACCACAAACTGGGTGCCTTAAAACAACAGAAGTTTATTCATGTAGTTCTGGAGGATAGAAGTCTGAAATCAAGGTGTTGGTAGGGCCATGCTCTCTCTGAAGGCTCTAGTGGAGGATTCTTCCTCGCCTCTTCCCAGCTTCCAGTGGTTGCTGGCAATCTTTGGCATTCCCTGGCTTGTAGATAGATATATTCCTCCAATTTCTGCCTGTGTTTCACATGGTATTCTCCCTGTGTGTCTCCTCTGGATCTCTGTTTTCTCTTATAAGGATACCAGTCATTAGATTAGGTCTCACCCTAATTCAGTATGATCTCTTAATTTAACTAATTATGTCTTCAAAGACTCTATTTCCAAATAAGGTCACGTTCTGAGGTTCCAGGTAAACATGAATTTGGGGGGGAGCACTATTCAACCTGGTACAAGAGGGTTGTGTTTTTTATTTTTCTCCCTCCCTTTTCCCCTCCTCCCTTTTCTTTCTTTAGGATGAGGAGCAATTTGAGCATGTTTATAGATTAAGTGGAAGAATCAGGAGAAAAGAAGCTGGAAATAAGGGGAAAATCACAATACTATGTGGATCAAGGTCCCAGCAGAGAATGGAAAGGTGAGCTGGAGGGCACTGGTGAGGGGCATAGGACCAGGGCCCGGAGGGATAAAAGGCCTACCTGAGTTCCAACAGCCCTGCCCAGTCTCTGGCTCACAGCTTGATGCAGAATCACTCTCCTCAAGTGTTCACTAGGTACAAACTTTCATGAGGCCAGTTTTATCAAAGGCTGTCATGTAGGGGAAAAGTGGAACATGCCCAGAGAAGGGATCAAATGCAGGGCTGTGGGGGAGAGTTCACTAGAAGGACACATGCATCCCATCTTGCTTCCAACTTGTTGGGACTTCAGGAAAACAAATGACTTTATTTTCCTATAAGTGTTGAAGATCTTTATTTTCCTATAAATGTTGAAGATCAAAAACTCCCTTCTAATAAACTCGACAAACCCAAGAAACTTCTAAGTTCTCTACAGTTCAGTAGAAGGTAGTAGTCTCTGTCAGTTCCCAACATTTAAACTTGGAAGTGAGTTCAGCCAGTAAATTTTTATTTGCTTATGACTAAACCATACTTTAAATAAAGTATACTAGATGTAGCAATTTTAAATATAGCTCAAATCACAAGGCATTTTCTGCTGCTATGCTTTAGAATTTAGAATTACCACATCCATTTCAACTATTCTATGAATTTCTGTCAACTCTGGGGCTCTAAGTCTACCCTTTTAAAACCAGTGGGTTTATACCTACTGAGGGGCAGGGCTGAGAGACTGTGGGAAAAGTCCTTCCTATAGTAGAAGACCATCCCTATGGTTCTGCCCAGACTCTAGCATGTGGTGCTTGCTAGTTCAGAAAACTGAACGCAAACTCTAACCTCTTAGAGAGTTTATTGGCTTATGTCACTGCCAAGTCCAGGTGTAGAATGGCCTTCCAGGTTAGTTTGATCTAGGAGATCAAAGACATTACCCAGGACTCAGTTCATTTAAAAAAACTTTTTTTTAAAGTAAACTCTACCCCTACTGTGGGCCTCAAACTCTAGGATCCTGAGACCAAGATCGCATGCTCCACTGACCGGGCCAACCAGGTGCCCCAGTTCATTTTCTTCTTTCCTTCCTTCTTTCCTTCCTTCCTTCCTTCCTTCCTTCCTTCCTTCCTCCCTCCCTTCCTTCCTTCCTCCCTCCCTGCCTTCCTTCCTTCCTTCCCTCCCCTCCCCTCCCTCCCCTTCTTCCCTCCCTCTCTCTTTTCCTTCCTTCCTTCCTTCCTTTTTTATAAACTCTATGCCCAGTGTGGGGCTTGAACTCACCACCCAGAGATCAAGAATTGCATGCTCAATTGACTGAGCCAGCCAGGTGCCCCTCCCCCAAGTCGTTTTCATTTTCATTTTCAACTCCACCTTTCATGGTGCCAGCTTTATCCAAAGGCTACCTGCCCTCATGGGTGCAAGATGGCTGCCAACAGCTCCTGGGTCTACATATTTCTTCCATGTCAGAGAAAGATAGATTTTCTCCTCCAAATATCAAAGAAAATGCTGGGCTTCAGTCTGATTAAACCAGTTTAGGTAATGTGCTCATCAGGTGCTGTGACCAGAGGAATGCCACATAATGATTGATCCCTGAGGTAAAAGGTGATTTGCTCAGGCTCTTTGGGCCTGGAGCTAAAGGGGTATCAATTCCGTCCATAGCTAAGCATAGAGGAGCAGCTCCGCAAATGAAACTCTGGGTACTTTTAGAAACAGGAGAAAATGGGGAATGAATTTTAGGTAGTCAGTTCAAAAATTGCCCACCACACTTTGCTTCTTTATCCTCTGCTAACCACAATTTCTTAGCTCCTCTTCTTGCACCTGGAAGCTCCCAAACTTGATTTATAACTCCTGTGCTCTGTCCCATTCTCCACCAACTCTTATTCTATTCATATACAAGGTTTATTCTTAGAATGATGGGTCTATGAAAGGCAGAAATTTCCCTGAAACTCATTCTTTCCACCCAAAGCAATGGGTCATGCTAAAAAGCCCCTTCTCGACTACTGAGAGCAAAGACCAGAGGAATAATAAGATCTAAGGGTCAGAGCCTGCTGGAAACATGGCATTGTCAGGTTAAAACCAGCTTTGGCCATTGAAACTACCTGGTCAGCATGGTTCTAGCTCAGCATAGATAAGATGCACAGTAAAAACAGGATGACAGGACTGGAGACCCTCAGCATGCAGTCAAAGATAAATCTTCCTGGGTGATGGGAGGCCTAGGACTTCTAGTATCTAAAATGCATCCCTGATCAGGGATGTGATGTACTGCTTACAAAGGACTCATTGGTCCCTATAGTTGACAGCACAGGGCGAACCAAGGCCAGGGCAGAGGAGTTCAGGGCCCTGAAGACAAAAGAGTAAAAATAATCAGGATTTAGCCAAGTAGGTGGGAAGAAGAGCATTTCCCACCGAGTGCAGTGAGCTGCAGTCATTCATAAAATATTTAGTGAATTCTGACTGTATCTGAAGATGAACAAGTTGTCCTGCTCACATGGAGATTACAGTAGGTAAGGGCATGTATTAGTCAAGTTTCTTTTGGCTTTAGGAAGCAAAATGTCCTTGCAGGCTTGTTGGAAGAATACTAGAGGTTCTTAGAGAATTCACAGGGACTAAGGCAGCTTGGGGCACCTTACTAGCTGGAGGTTAACTACCTCCTCTGAGAGTACTCTTGTTAGTGTGAAGGGGTTTCTGTGTCCAATCTCTGTGGGTATCAGTTCCAAATTCCTAAAGGGAGAATCTGATTGGTTCACCTTGAATGACTTAACTATGTATGGTTCAGGGTCCATGATTGTGAGGTACAGACATGGTTGTTGGAGTCCTACCCTATCTGTGAGTTGAGTTGTAGTTTCCAGAGAAGGGCAGAATGCTGTGAACTTGAAGATCACTGTGAACAGGGAGGTAGATAAACAATAGCAATTCAGCCTAGTGTTACCAGTGCTGTGTTAGGGGAAGCATGAAGTTATGTGGGAGTGTATCAGTCAAGATTCTTTTGGAGACAAGATTCAGAAAACCAATTTAAACCAATTTAGGCAAAAAGGGGATTTTTTAAAAAAAGAATTTATTTATTTGAGAGAGAGTGAGCAGAGGGAGGAACAGAGGGAGGAACAAAGGGAAGGGAGACGGAGGGGAAAGAATCTTGAGCAGACTCCCCACTGAGTATGGAGCCCAAGTTGTGACTCAATCTCACAACTGAGAGTATGACCTGAGCAAAAACAAGATTTGGATGCTCAACTGACTGAGCTGCCCAGGCACCTCCAAAAGGGGAATTTATTGGAAGGCTCACACTGCGAAGAGTGAGGGGCAGATAATATCAGAGGTCACTAGAACTAGGGACCAGAATGCTGCTAGGTATCTTTTTTTCCTCAAGCTCTCTCAACCCCACTTCACTCTGTGTTGTCAAATTCTTTCTTGTAGAAAAGCTTTCTTTGGGTGTCTGGGTGGCTCAGTCAGTTAAGTGTCTGCCTTTGGCTCAGGTTGTGATCCCAGTGTCCTGGGATCGAGTCCCGCATTGGGCTCCCTGCTCAGCAGGGAGCCTGCTTCTCCCTCTGCTTGCTGCTCTCTCTGTCTCTGACAAATAAATAAATAAAATCTTTAAAAAAAAAAAAAGAAAAGCTTTCTTTACACAGCATGGAATATGGCCACCTGCCGCTCCTGAGTCTCATATCTCTTGTCCTTACCACCAGAGAATAAATGTCTTTGTTCAGCTTCAGTTACACAAATCCTAAGGAATGACCCTGATTGGCTTGGCTTTAGGTGTGAGTCTATCCCTTAAGCAATTAACTGTGTCTAGAGAGGTAGAATAATGTAAAAACATATTCCAGACTACAGCTTCATGCTTATAAAATGACAAACCAAAATGATTGATACCAAATGCTTTAGGTTATTATTCCCTGTACTAGTTATCTATTGCTGTGTAACAAGTTACTCCCCAACTTATTGGCTTAAACAGCAATCAGTATTTATGATCTCTCATAGTCTCTGTGGTTTGAAATTCAAGACTGGCTTAGCCAGGTGGTTCTGGCTCAGGGTCCCTCCTGAGGTTGCAGTCAAGTTGTCAGTTGGGGCTGGAGTAATCTGAGGTCTTGACTGGGGCTGCAGGATTCACTTCCGAGATGGCTCGCTCACCTGGTGTTCAGTCCCTCCACATGTGGGCCTCTCCCCAGGTAGCTTGAGTGTCCTCATGACATGGTGGCCAGCTTTTCCCAGAGTGAGCAATCCAAGTGAGTGGGATAATTATTATTATCATTATCAGAAATGATAGAGCATAACCTTTGAGTTATGGAGACATCTCTAATGGCCCAGCCTCAAAGGTTATGCTCTATCATTTCTGCAATATCATTTTCATTATACAAGTTGGCTCTATTAAATGTGGGAGGGGAATACACAAAGATGGGAGTACCAGGAGGTGAGATTCATGGGGGGGCTGCCTTAGAGCTGTCGTAGGCTACTATATTCCTCAAAACACGTCCTGTAGAACTGGGATGTTAAAAATTATTACATGGAGATGGGGATTTGCAGTCAAATCAGTTTGAGAAAGGATAGGCTGAACTAAGTTAAACAAGTGTTTCCATAGAGCTTTTAGTACATAGATACCTGCTTTGAATCCCTGAAAGGGGAGTAAAGTAAATAGCACCAAAATTTCTTTCTCATTCTCAATTCTTCCTCCAGTGGGCCCTTCTCCCCTCCCCCTATCTCTCCACTTCCTACCCTGTAAAAGCTTATCAGAATGCTGCTTTCTCCTGTTAAAAATGTATATTTCTGGGGACACATGACTGGCTCAATTGGAAGAGCGTGTGACTCTTGATCTTGGGGTTGTGACTTTGAGCCCCACATTGGATGTAGAGATGACTAAAAAAAAAAAACTTTTAAAAAATGTACACATGGGGCGCCTGGGTGGTGCAGTTGGTTAAGCGGCTGACTCTTGGTTTTGGCTCAGGTTATGATCTCTGGGTTGTGAGATTGAGCAGTCAGAGTGGAGTCTGCTTGAGTTTCTCTCTCCCTCTCCCCTGCCCCTCCCGCCGCCCCCCACACACGTGCTCTCTCTCTCTTTCTAAAATAAATAAATAAATCTTTAAAAAATGTACATTTCTGGCAAGGCAGTATTTTCATTTGAAGATGCTTGTCCTTGACCCTCCAAAGCCTTCCTATTCATTTGGCAATTCCATGAAAACCTGGGAATGATTAAAAAGTAAAAGACCACATTTTTCTTGTGAGTTGAGTGGTCAATCTCTAAGGAAATTCTGCAAAGAAGTTTCACAGAGCTCTCTATGTTGATGATAGTGTTGGGTGATATTGAGTCATATAGTGGCAAATTCTGTTTGAAGGACATTACCCATTTATATGTGAAAATTTGGGTTGCCTCTTTAAGATATATTTGTTGGTGGAAATACAAGGTATGGATTACTAACATCTTGTACTTTGAGTTTTTGCCAGCAAATACTGAACTTTTCAGTTTTGGGAACTTCACCTCCTCTTGTGTAAGTGGGTTTTGTTGCTGTTTCTTTTGTTTAGGTTATTTGTCATGGCCACAACCCAATTTATTTGAAGTGTTTTTATCACATATCTGTAAGCTGGTTATACCATCTTGAATTATTTAACTTCATATAAACACTGAGGTATGTATATGGAAGCTCCTATACCATATGTGTTTATGGAAATGTGCTTATTTAGATGTTTCCAGGAATAGCATCTGCTCTCATGCATCTTTTATAATATTTTGCATGGAGCCCTTATAATAATTGATCTTCACCATCTGATCATTTTTCATTGAAGAGAGTTTCCCCTCTTATGTTTTTGGTAAATGGTCATTTTTAATACTTTGGAGCAAAAAAGGATCGAAATTAAAAATAAGAAGTGATCGGGGCGCTTGGGTGGCTCAGTTGTTAAGTGTCTGCCTTTGGCTTGGGTCGCGATCCCGGGGTCCTGGGATTGAGCTCCGCGTCGGTCTCCCTGCTCCGTGGAAGGTCTGCTTCTCCCTCTCCCACTCCCCCTGCTTGTGTTCCCTCTCTTGCTGTCTCTGTCAAATAAATAAATAAAATCTTTAAAAAAAAGTGATCAATAAAAAAGACTTTCCGGAGATCTTTAATTTTCATTATCCAATGCATACTTTTTAGAAAGACCTGATGTCTGTGCACATTATCTCAAATGGAAAAACCCAAGTTTATTCAGCCTGTGATTCACATAGGAATCTAGGTCCATAAAGGCTGCTGAGAATAAATTCTCCTTTCCATCCTTCTTCTCTGGACTGAAAATTTGGGCTTACTCTGGGTTCCTGCTTACAGTGTTCTCAGGCAGCCTGTCTTCCTGCACAAAATGATGTTTCACAGTATCCAGTGTTACCTAATGGCCTCTTTTAAATTGCAAATCCACCTTAAGAGTCTTTGGTTGTCTCTATGGAGAGAAGACTTAATAAATTTCCAAATACAATCCCACAGAGACCTGTATGTGCCCAGCTACTAATTTCAGAAAACAATGAATCATGCAGTAAGCTACATCTTCCTTCTTGAAATAGCACTTGAAACAACCTATTATTAATAACATTTCCTGAGTTCTCAAAACCAGAAAATCAGCTCTATGTAGGGGAACATCTTCTCAATATACCGAAACATACATTGGTTCAAATGTAGTAAAGGAAAGGCAACCATTTTGACTGTAAAATTTCCTGCTTTTAAAACTAGGAGAGGTGGGGCACCTGGGTGGCTCAGTTGTTAAGCATCTGCCTTGGGCTCAGGTCATGATCCCAGGGTGCAGGGATTGAGCCCCACATTGGGCTCCCTGCTCAGCAGGAAGCCTGCTTCTCCCTCACCCACTCCCCCTGCTTGTGTTCTCTTTCTCGCTCTCTCTCTCTCTGTCAAATAAATAAATAAAATGTTTCAAAAAAAACCCCCAAAACTAAAAGAGGTGCCCAAGGGCCTCCAAATGTATGCACCAAGGTCTCCATAGAGTGGTTTGCAAACCACCAGCAAGATGCAAGATGATTTTAGGTGGTACATGGATAAACTTTCAAAAAAATTATAATTATTATTTACTTGTTGTAGTGGGTCCAGTAGTGTCTTTCTCAAAATTCATGTTTACCCAGAACCTCAGAGTGTGACCTCATTTGGAAATAAGGTCTTTGCAGATGTAGCTAATTAAGGATTTTTTTTTTTATTGCTAATTAAGGATCTTGAGATGAAGTAATCCTAGGTTTAGGATGGGCCTTGAATCCAATGACTGGTAACTTTATAAGAGAAAGGAAAAGGAGATTTGGACACAGACATATAGAGAAAATGGTTATGTGAATATGGAGATAGAGGTTGGAGTGATGTGTCTACAAGCCAAGGAACATCAAGAAGCTAGGAGGCGGGTGTGGGACAGTTTCTCCCTCAGGAACTGCAGAAGTAACCAACCATAATGACACATTTATTTTGACCTTCTGGTCTCCCGAACTATGAAAGAATAAATTTTTGTTGTTTGAACCCACCCACTTTGTCATAATTTGTTATGGCAGCCTTAGGAAATGAAGACTCTTTAAAAGATGTATTATAGGGGCGCCTGGGTGGCCCAGTCGTTAAGCATCTGCCTTCAGCTCAGGTCATGATCCCAGGGTCCTGGGATCGAGCCCCTCATCGGGCTCCCTGTTCAGCAGGAAGCCTGCTTCTCCCACTCCCCCTGCTTATATTCCCTCTCTCACTGTCTCTCTCTCTCTGTCAAATAAATAAATAAAATCTTTAAAAAAAAGATGTATTACATAATATATGCACAGTATATAAAGCCTGTGATTTCACAGCTGTTACTGTTTAGACTAGTATTCTCTAAATTTATTTAGGTACAAAAACATGCATTGATTACAAAAAAAGTAAAATTTAGGAGGCAGGAAGATATTGCAAAGTTGAGGTGGGTAGTATGTGGATGGAGGACCAGTTTGGGAGCCATTACTGTTGCTGCCCATAGTCTACTTCCATCTGGAGTGGCATTGTGGGAGATCCAGGTCAACTCTCATCTCGACCCGTAATTAACTCTGTGACTTTGGGTAAAATACAAATAATGGCCTCAGGAAGCCCCGCCTTCTCAGCAGCAAAATGGGGCAAGTAATAAATACCTTACAAAGCTTACGTAGGGATTATGAGTTCCTTTCCCTTCAGCCTTAAAATACTGAAAGCTCGGTTATCCAAACCAATTTCGTTAAGTGTGGGGGTGGGGGAGCTCCTGGCAGCTGGGTTGATATATCAAAGAACATTTTGGAATCAGTGCCCTCAAAAGTGAGTTGCCAGCGATAGACGAATAGGGCTGAGCAATATGGGAAGTGAATTGTGGTATAGCAGTAGGAACTGACTCAAGTCACCCTTGATGAGTCATAGCTGGTCAACTTTCTGTTATTTCTGCATCTTATGCCTTTTATGTGTTATGATGGCCTTTATTTCTCCCTCTTTTCAACCCTATAATCCTGGAATTCATAAAAGTGAGGAAAAGAACTCTAGTTGGAATCTGACATATCTTAGATATAGGAAAATGTATTTAAGAAAGTTCAGAGATATTTTGTAAATTTGATGCAAATCCCTAGAAATACTCTAAGATGGTTTCCTAAGCAGACTGGGCTGGACCCAGCAAGGTGACTTGGAACGGGAATTATACAGCTAGCGTCTTTTAGTGTGTACTAGCCAATGGGTAGACACTGTATTCAATGGTTATCTCATTTAATCAGTCCTGAAATCTCTGAGGTAGGTATTGCTATTAAAATTCTTATTTTACAGATGGAAAACTGAGGCATGGAGAAGTTAAGTAACTTATCTCAGATGACATAAAGGTTAAGTTGTTCAAGATCATCAAACAAGGCAGTCGGCCTTGGGAGGCTGCACTCTTAACCTCCTCATTATACTGTGTGAAGTCTTTAAAAAATGTAGAAATACAGGAAGGGGAAGAATGGCCCTACATTGTGCAAGAGATAGAACTTGGTCTTTGGAGTCAGGCAGGTCTTATTACAACCCTGGCTCTGCTACTTAGCAACTATTTGACCTACTACTTAAACTCCATGAACCTCAGATTTTCCATCTGTAAAGTGGATGCAGTAATATATGCATCACAGCATTCCTGTGGGAATTAAGTAAAATGTTGTCTATCCAATACACTGTGGGAGTCAAGTATTTCTTCAGAGGTAACTTACCTAATCCTCAAAACAACACTTTGAGGTAGGTATTCTTATCATCACTCCTATTTTACAGGTAGGAAAATTAAGATTTAGAGACATTAAGTAACTTTCCCAACATAACACTCAGCAGAGCAAGAATTCAAACTTAGGAAGTCTGATTCCACAATGCAAGCTCTCATCTGTTTCCTTCCACATGTGAAAAAGACCTGGGAATCAGGGTTAAAGACAAGCTTGAGAAGGTTCTACAAGTACAGCACTAGAGAAAAAGCCAGTTCATATTTAGAGTACATTCATGCAAAAATAGGGTCCAGTATGTATGCTATGTTCTGTGCTGTTCAGATTGCATCTATACAGGGGTGTTCAAGTCTGGATGATACTTTTTAACGGATACTAACATACTGAAAATGACTATGATAATGACAGGTGTTGAAAATGATCTCAAGAGAGGAACAGCTGGAAATGTTTTGGTTTGATGAAGGTGCACAAGGGGTCAGAGAAATAGATGTCTTTGGGAAAGACTGCTGTCCAGCAGGTTGACCATACCTTGATATAATCACTATGGGTCCTGACTCTGTTCCTAGACTTGAAAGTTCAAGGGTTTTACTGTATTAGTTAATCAATATTCAGAGTTGAGCATATACTTGGTAATTGATTCATACTAACCAAACCTCTAAGAGACTGATGCATATGCTGGAATGTTAATTAATTGCTTAAAATAGGAACATAAGTACCAAACAGATCTTATACATGTGTTAGCTGATCAGAGTACCTTTTTGTTTTTAGGGGATCTTATATTCTTCTGTCAGAATGTGTATTAACCCTGTGGTAATAAGCTAACTTGTTAGCTTGCAAGCAGGGTGAAAAGTGCAAGCCCTTTATGTTTTCTGACTTAGGGTGATGGGCAAAAACTGATGTCTCATTATTTTATTAACTAAACTTATTCATGTGGACAATATTCCATATGAGCTTTTGAACATCTGTATCTTGTCTGCAAATTGTTTTTATTCTTGTTTTTCAGTCGGGTCATTTTTAATTGGATGTTAGATTTCTATTGCTTTTCCTTTTTGTACAGTGTAAAGTGTTTTTCAAAATTATGTGTAACATCAGACATAATTATTTAAAATCAATACATTTTTATTTAAGGAATTTTACATGTTGTGATTCCTTCCACTGCCCATCAAGTTCACAGCAATTCTTCTAAAACTTGAGTCAGGGTTTATCTTCCAGATAGGTCTTTTGAAAAGAACCTATGCTTAATTCACAGTTGTGCTGTGTTTAGTCAATAATTGTTTTAGTTGGGCTTCTTTTATCTCCACTTGACTATGGACATACTGATGACATACTTTAAACATTTCCCCACCTGGCATCTTTGAGATCTAATCTCTTCATGTGATTTGCTTTAGGGCCACTTTTCGGATCAGAGTTACATGGATTTGTATGGTTCTCCATTTCAAACACCCTCGAAACATGAATGAATTCAAATCATATTCCCTCCCCAGTTATCACCCCCAAGAATAGTACAGACTGTGGGATATGCCAATAGCTTAGGTCAAAATATTTAAACATTTGGCCTTTCATACTTCTAGCAACTCTGTCTTGTAGTTCTTTCCCACGGATCTAACAAATAGTTCTGTGAGGAAAGCAAAAGCACATCGTTCCTCTAGGAGGCATTTTCAGTGATGTGGGTCTGCAGGAAAAGCCCTGTGGGGATAGACCTCAGTTATCTATTGGGTTGTTTCCTATTGATTGATAGTTTTTTTTATATAAATGTATGTGTATATAAAATATTAATTTATATTTAGATAATTCAGATAAAATGAGATTTGTATGTATAGGTCGTAAAAAATGAGGTATAAAATTTTGTTATATCAGTTACAGCATTGTCTGTCATAATTCACTTGTTTTTTGACTTTCTATTTTATTTTATTTATTTATTTTATTTTAATTCCAGTATAGTTAACCTACAGTATTATATTGGTTTTAGGTGTGCAATATAGCGATTTAACAACTTTATACATTACTCGGTTCTCATCATAAGTGTACGCTTTAAGTCCCATCACCTATTTCACCCCTCCCCCCCACCTCCCCTCTGGAAAGCATCAGGTTGTTCCCTGTAGTTTTTTTTTTTTAAAGGTTTTATTCATCCACTTGACAGAGAGAGAGAGAGAGAGAGCACAAGCAGGGGGGAGTGGCAGGCCGAGGGAGAGGCAGAAGCAGGTTCCCCACTGAGCAGGGAGCCCGATGTGGGCCTCGATGTGGGGCTCGATCCCAGGACCCTGGGATCATGACCTGGGCCGAAGGCAGACATCCAACCAACTGAGCCACCCAGGTGCCCCTGTTCTCTGTAGTTAAGTGACTTTATATGTCTTCTGCCATGCCCGTAATATATCTGAGTTTTATGTTTTATCAAAATAGCTTTCTTCCCCCAAGATTATATTTTCCCATTTTTTTATCCTTTAAAAAATTTACATTTTAAATACAACTGGAATTTATTTTAAAGTGTAGCATGAAGAAGGCATTTTATTTTAGTTTTTTCCTTCTCCTAATGCCATTTATTAAATACTCTGTCATTTCCTGACTGGTTTTAAATGCCTCAATTATCATAAACTAAGATCATATGTATGTATATATATATTTTTTTTTCTGGACTTTTAATCCTATTCTATTGATCTATTTGCCTATTTTCCACAAAGCACATTATTTTAAATGTTGTGACTTTAAGGTACATGTTGATATCTGGTAAAATAAGTCTTTTTTTTTGTTCTTTTTCTAAAGAATCTTGACTTTTTTGGCACATTTCATAGATGAACTTTAGAATTAGTTTGCCAATTCTGTAAAATAACCTGTTGGAATTTTGATTAAAATTGCATCACATGTATTATTTAATTTGGGGAGCATTAATATCTGTATAATATTGAACCTTTTTATCTAGGACTATCTTTTAAGGCTTCCATTAAAATTATATGGTTATCTTCAATACATTTCATACTTTTAAGTTTTTTTTATGTAATACAAGGTTTCATTGGAATTGAATTATAGTGCTCTTCTCTATTACATTTGAAATTAGTTGTTGCTGATTAGGAAAAGCTGTAGATTTTTATATGTTAATCTTGTTTCTACCTTTCTGAAAATTATAATTAGTCCATAGAGATATTGTGTGATTGCCTTGGATTTTCTGGGTATATATCTACCTTGCTAGTATATTTATAAATATTTCATATTTATTTCATTTTTTCTGATCTTTTTGTATTAACCAGTAACTCTAGGGCAAAATTATTGACCATAAAAGTAGGCATCATTTTATTTTGTTCCTGACTTTTATGGAGATGTGGTATTTTACTCTTCAGAATAGTTTACAGATATTTTACCTTTCAGAATGATATTTGGAAATTGGCAAACTGTTGGTAACTGTTGATGAGTGATAGGTACACAGAGATCATTCTTTCTGTGCATATATGTTTGAAATTTCCATAATAAAATGTTAAATGAAAAAAATAGAACCAAATTAAAAAAATATGAATTGTTTTAGGTTTTTGGGTGGAAATCCCTTTTCAATTTAAGGAAGCATCTTTTTTCCCTAACTTATTGTAAATTTTCTATTAGGGATGGGTATAGAATATGTGTCTTCAAAAAACTATTTTTGAAAGAAAAACTGTGACATGGCCTACCCATCTCAAAAGACCAAGGAAAAGCATGAGACTCTCAATATAAAAAATTGAGAACTCACTCGCCAAATATTTAGGTTGGCTTCTCTCTCATCAACTGACAGTTTTCAATAAAAGCAGAAGTGCCTTGAGGGCCCTCGCTCATTGCTGACAACATGGAAGGGACTAAATAAATCATGTATCATTGTTAGAGGGCTTTCGGGAGGAGAGGGATGTAGGCCATGGTAGCTGTGTTGTACCACCCCGGTCCCCTCTCAGGACCGAACGACTTATCCCCCCAGCTGCTTGGATTATAGCTGCCTGACAGTTTTCAGCTGCCAACCCTTTCCAGGAATTGCCCGTGGCTGGAAAGAACCACCTTGCTCGAGCTTCTGCCCCCTTCCCAGGAGCAGCTGTGTCCAATGACTGGCCTGTGTGGGGCTATAGAATCCTAGCTTCCTTGCCCAGCTCAGAACAGGTCGAAAGGGCTTTCCCAGCTTCAGAGCTCCATGCTGGCTGGCTGATGAGGCCTTAGGGCTGCCAGATAAAATAAATACAGATGCCCAGTTAACTTTCAGTTTTAGATAAACAACAATTTTTTAGAATCAGTATGCCCTAAATATTGCATGGGACATCTTGCTGCTAAAATTTGTTTTGCTGTTTATCTCAAATTCAAAGTTAACTCTGTGTTTATTTGCTAAATCTGGCAGCCCACAGAGGCATGGGGGCCTGATTTCTCCTGTAAGCCTGCTCCTTCTTTTTTTGGATTTAACAGACATATTCAGGATATTCTGGCAGCCCACAGAGGCATGGGGGCCTGATTTCTCCTGTAAGCCTGCTCCTTCTTTTTTTGGATTTAACAGACATATTCAGGATATTCCATCGTAAAATAACAGACTACACATTTTTTTCAAGTGCTTCTTTCCCTTACTCCACCTGTTGATTCTTGAGAGCACTCTCCAACCAACTCCCTGCATGCTGTTGTCTCAGAGTCTTTCTCACTAACGAGTCTGCGATAGAGAATTAAAACACCTTTCCTTGCCCTGCCCAAATTTCAGAACCAATTCAGAGATTGGCACACAGGTCCGAAAGACAGAGGTCTCTCTAGATTTATGATTGAAGAGCAGAGACTCGAGAACGTGGCTAAGTCAGAGCCTAGGGTTTGCTCATCTGTCATTCCCGATCCAATTTGCTCAGAGTACCTCACTAAGCTTTCTTTATAGCTGTTCCTGTCACCTGTTCATCAATTTGGTAAAGTCATTCCTCCTCTCCTGGGGAGGTGGAAGGCAGTGGGCAAGAAGCCAGGACTATTAACTCTTGCTACTGTCCCTCTACGTGAAAACAAAGCCAAGGCAAAGAGGTCTCTCACTAAACTAGGCTTTGTGAAGGATAAAAGCAGCCGTGGTCAAACGGTCAGTGCAAATGATCATGTATGAGTCTGATGCAAAATCAGCTGAGACCTTCGAAAGTATGGATTCTGTGTCTTTTGCCTCCTCTGACTTTTCTCCTCGAAGTGAGGAATTTCCTCAGGACTTATGTTTGTCTCTCTACTTGATCTGTGTGATCTGCTTTGTCAAGCTAGCTAGTCTTAATGTAATGCTTTCAGAGGCGTGACCTTCAAAGCCACACGTGCTTTGGCCTTTCCCCCGAGTTTCATTCAGTTCTGTATTTCCAGCAGTTTCATCCTCTACCCCTCAATTTTCTGGAAATACCCTGAATACAATAAGTTTCTGCTTCAGTCACCCTCTTGCTTGGGTGCGAACAAATTCTCATTTACGGTGCCAAGCAATGAGGGGTCTGTTGTGAGGAGAACGCACATGGGAACCTGGCAAAGCAAACATCAAGGCTTCAAGAAGAGCAGGGACTGGAGGGTGGGACAAGGCATGAATGGCATTTGTTTTAAATTTTCAAAGGACCTGTCTCTTGAGTGCTTACTATGTGCTAGGCAAGGAAGGGATCCCAAAATACCCAGTGAAGGACCTCAGCTGTAGCTGTTGGTATTTCTACTCTAGTGATCCATCTTTTTTTCTTTCAAGATTTTATTTATTTGACAGAGAGAGTGAGAGAGAGAGGGAGGGAGGGAGAGAGAGAGCGCACATGCAGGGGCAGCAGGGAGGGTGAGGTGAGGGAGAAGCAGGCTCCCCGAGTGAGCCCAGGACCCTGGGATCATGACCCAAGCCCAAGGCAGATGCATAACCGACTGAACCCCCTTACCCCCCAGGTGCCCCTCTAGTGATTCATTCTTAATGGACCTCACTTTCAGCATGTCTTGCTTCCTTCTGTCGTAACTGCTGGCTTAGGTTTTCCCTCTGTCTCACAGCTTTAGTGTATTCATTTTACTTGTGCTTTATGGTTCTTCTTAAGTTTATGACTCTTCTTGGTATCTTTTCAGGGTCAGCTACATGTAACAGCCTTAATTCTTTGTATGTAGGTGGGTTTTTTTCTCTCCAGACACATGAGACAAGTAATTTGATTGGTGGGGAGCACTTTTTTTTTTTTAAGATTTTATTTATTTATGTGTGTGAGAGAGAGAGAGCACCAGAGGGGATAGGGTCAGAGGGAGAAGCAGACTCCCCGCTGAGCAGGGAGCCCGATGCGGGGCTTGATCCTGGGACTCCAGGATCATGACCTGAGTCGAAGGCAGTTGCTTAACTAACGGAGCCACCCAGGCGGCCCCGGGAGCAGGTTTTTTGAGCCAGGGCTGCTCAGAGGTCCCTGATCAACCTGTAGGTTGGCTGCCTCTGGGTCAGATGTTGACACCAGGCTAACCAGTTATGGCTGGAGGGATTATGTGGTCCCTGAAGACTGTCTTTTACCCCTTTTGCAAGCCCTGAGTCAGGGTGAGTCCATTGTGGGTCCATCTCTTCCCTTTTGTTAAAGGAACAACCATCTTGCATTCCAGTTAGTTGGGAAACCCTGGTCTCATATTTGAATCCATTTTTCTCTTGATTTCCAATTTGTACCTGCCCAATCATATTGATTCTTTGTAAACTGTCAGTCAGCTCAGGCTTCCATACCCAAATACCATAGACTGGATGGCTTAAACAACAGAAATTTATTTCTTATGGTTCTGAAGGCTGGCGAGTCAAAGATCAAGATGCCAACATGGAGGGTCAGGTCCGGATGTAGGCTGTCTTCCTGGCTTGCAGATGGCCACCTTTTTGCTGTGTCCTCACATTGCGGGGGCAGGGGGGAGAGAGAGAAAGAGAAGGAGAGAGAAAGAGAGAGTGAGAGAGAAAGAGAGAGGGAGAGAGAAAGAGAAAGAGAGAAAAAGAGAGAGAGAGAAAGAGAGGGAAAGAGAAAGAGAGAAAGAGAAAGAAAGAAAGAGAGTGAGAGAGAAAGCTCTCTGGTGTTTCTTCTTATAAAGGCACTAATCCCATCGTGAGGCCCCACCCTCAGAATCTCATCTAACCCTTTTTACCTTCCCGAAGTCCCATCTCTCAGTACCATCATGCTGAAGGTTAGTTAGGCTTCGAGTATGAGTTTTGGGGGGACACAAACATTCAGTCCATAACATGGGCGATTACCTGTTCCTTTGTCTTCATTTCTCACTATAACTGTTCAAATCCAGAAACTCCTTATATTCTTTCTTAGACACTTACAAAAAAATATATTTTTTCCCTATTTTGCTGATTTCACATCCTGCTTCCAGACTAACTTTCTTAAAGTTTGTCTCTTGTTACTCTACTGCTTAAATCACTTTAATAGCTCCCTGCAGTTAATTAAAGTTCAAATGTCTTCACTTGGCATTCAAGGCCCTTCATGATGTAGGCCAATGGATGCTTTTAATATGTTCTCCAATCATTTTTCTTTTCATGTTTTCTGTCTTTGAGTCTGTGTTTCTTAAAGTGTAGTCCTCAGGACACCTGACCAGATTTACTTGGATGTTGTTGAAAGTAGTTTCTTAAGAGCCTCCCTAGAAACAGTGAATGATATCTCTGTGAGCGGGGCCCAGGAATCTGTATTGAAAACAGAAATCCCAGCTGATTCTTATACATATTAAACTTCAGGAGTGTACCCAGTATAGTCAGTGAGGAAAAGGAGAGTCCTCCTTTTTGTGGATACTCTGGAAGGAGAGGTCAGGAGTGTTTATTGTCTGTTTATTTGTTTGTTTTTGTCTTTTTTTTTTTTTAAGGATTTTATTTATTTGACACAGAGATAGAGACATCCAGAGAGGGAACATAAGCAGAGGGAGTGGGAGAGGGAGAAGCAGGCTTCCCGCCGAACAGGGAGCCTGATGCAGGGCTCCATCCCAGGACCCTGGAAACATGACCTGAGCCGAAGGCAGATGCTTAATGACTGAGCCACCCAGGCACCCCCAGGGGTGTTTTTTTATGGGGTAAGGTAGGTATTAGGCTTCTCTGATGGTTTCACCACCATTAAAAATGACCAGTTCATCATATGCATCAAAAACCTAGTGGTTCTAATTCTTTTCTTTCTTTCCTTTTTTTAAAGATTTTATTTATTTGAGAGAGAGAGCATGAGCAAGAGGAGGGGTAGCGGGAGAGGGAGAAGCAGACTCCCCATTGAGAGGGGAGCCCAATGTGGGGCTCAATCCCAGACCCTTGGGATCATGACCTGAGCTGAAGGCAGATGCTTAACCGATTGAGCACCCAGGCTCCCTGATTGTAATTCTTTAAGGCAGTGATTTCCTTCCCTTTCCCTTTTCCTTCCCTTTCCTGCAGTGATTTTCAAGCTGTGCTCTAAGGAACACTCAGAGGCCCCACAGAAAGTGAGGGGCACCTGAGTAGATGGGCTTCATAACTTCATTTTCTCTACTTTCACCGAAATAATTCCATTTTTATCTGTTTTACATTTTCAGGTTATCAGATTATATTTGGTTTTTGTCTTTTGTTTTTTTGTGTGTGGGGGGTTTGCTATTTATTTATAAGAAATATTCTACATCCGTGATCCTCTCAAGAAAGCAATGCTGTGGGCCTTGACCAGTTGGAGGATGAAGTCATCAGACTCACCCACTCTTCTAATGGCCCCACAGATAGTGAAGGTTTTAAAATTGGGCATTGAGGGTGCCTGGGTGGCTCAGTTGGTTAAGCATCTGCCTTCAGCTCAGGTCATGATCCCAGGGTCCTGGGATCGAATCCTTCATTGGGCTCCCTGCTCAGCAGGGAGTGTGCTTCTCCCTCTACCCTTCCTTCCTGCTCGTGATCTCTCTCACTCTCTCTCTGTCAAATAAATAAATAAAATCTTAAAAAAAAATGGTCATTGAACCTGCCTGGCATCTTGTCAACCTCAGCCCCGTCCATCTGGATGGATGTGTGGTCCTTGGTGCCCATGATGGTGGTTGGTGGCAGAGCATTTCTGCAGCAGGGACAGGTCCACGGGCTCACTGGCCTTGTTCCGCATGTTGAGGGTACGCCTGCTAACATTGCCACGAGTGTGAGCACAGAAAGAAAAGTAAGATACATTTGAAAGGAATGTTCTGCTTTAAGGTTTTCTAAATGTCTCTGTTCTGGGTTTTCTTTTTCTTTCTTTTTTGTTTTTATTTAAATTCAAGTTAGTTAACATATCGTGTATTATTAATTTCAGGGTAGAATTTAGTGAGTCATCATTTGTTTATAACACCCAGTTCTGATTTTAATCATACCTTTTCCTCTTCCAGCTTTCAAACCATTTGAGAAGTAAATGCAGTAGTTAGATGGAGATTTTTTAAAAAAAATCAGCTTTATAATTAGTAATGCTCAACTGGGGATTGTAGCCTAGATCCATGGCAACTATCAGGTTTTCCAATATCTCTCCAAGACTCAAATTTAGGACAACTCACCTGTAGGACTAATACCTTTCTCTGATAGTCCTCAGTTTTTTTTTTTTTTTAAAGATTTTATTTATTTATTTGAGAGAGAGAGAGAAGGAGAGAGATCGTGAGGGGAGGGGGAGAGGGAGAGAAAACATCTCAAGCAGACACCCCGCTGAGCATGGAGCCTGATGTGCAGCTCGATCCTAGGACCCTGAGATCATGACCTGACCCAAAATCAAGAGTTGGATGCCCAACTGACTGAGCCACCCAGGCACCCCAGTCCTCAGATTTTTGATCTTAGTTCTTAGTGTTTTCCATGTCCAGTGTGGCAGATTTCCTTGATCGAGGAGATGGTCAATTTCTCCAGATGGTCCTGCTTCTTCCTTTCTGCAACCACACTTCTAAAACCAACCACATCTCCTCTGTGGATTATCTTTTGCCATGAGAAGTGCTCTGAAATGGGACAAAAGAGGGGCCTGAATTAAATGATCAGCATGGCTGCTCTGCATTCTTGGCTGAAAATAAGTCCCCATTCTATTTTTTATTTCAATTTATGCCCAGCTATGTTAGGGAATATCAGAAGTCAGTCAGTAAGCAAGGATGACAGCACAAAATTTTTCAAATAATATAATATCAGCAATAGAAAACATCCCCAAATCAAAAGTCCAATAACCAAAGTTTCTTTCCTTTATATAAATTTAAGTACAAAGAAATTAGAGCTCTTACTAACTTTTCATCCTGCTCAATTTCAGAGGGGTCTCACTCAGACTCTGGGTAGAATCAATTTCAATTTCCTTACAATTGGCAGCTTTGGCATTTATCCATCCAAACAATGGATATTGTTTCATGTGAGAGTTATCAGCACTGTAAACTAAATATTTGCTTTTTCATGGCACATGATTGCATTTTACTTCGCAAACAGCCTTTGAAATTAGGCCTTGTCATATGACTCACACTGACCAGTGAAATGTGAGTTGAAATGATGTATTACCTCCTGGTGGGAAATTTATGAGCCAGCATGCACTTTGCTTAGCTCTATACTTCTGCCCTGGCACTTGTGGAAGTATTGGGTTGAGATGGAACATGCAACAGATGAGGTCCCTGATTTATTATGATAAGCAGAATCCCCTTGCTGACTTGTAATAGACATGCAGTATGGACTGAAAAATAAACTGTCACTATTATCAAAACTATGTTTTTGGAATTGCTTGTTACTACATAATAATCTAGTTCATACTGACTGATACACTCTCAAGAATACTGAAACTGAATTAATTCAACCTAAAGTCTTTCAAAAGCCCCACTTTTTAAGGAGTCTAAAATATGACTAGGTCACAAATAAATACAATTATCAAGAAAAAAATTTAGAACATAGTCAAAATCCTTATCTTTTGATTAGTTATTATAAGCAAGATGATTTTCTTGAACCCTGAACTTGAGGTGCTCCTGACCAGTCAGTAGTATTTGAAGGAGGGAGAGAGACAGTGGAAACACACATGTGCTAAGAGAAAGTCTAGTCTTAGCTTCACTAGGATATCAGTCAGTCTGTGCCAGTTGCTTGGAGACCATGGCCAATAAATAGAAACTCAGGAGAATCTTCCTCAAGAGATTAATTATGGATTAAGTATGTCATGAGGCCATAGATGTGTTTTGCTGCATCTTGGGGAAAATTTATCTATGCATAATGCATCCTGTCCCAGGGAATAGCTTTTGTAAAATTTAGAAATTTACAAAGGTGGGGCTGGGTGGTCAGATGGTTAAGCGTCTGCATTTGGCTCAGGTCACGATCCCAGGGTCCTGGGATCGAGCCCCACATCAGGCTCCTGGCTCAGTGGGGAGCCTGCTTCTCCCTCTCCCTCTGCCTCTCTCCCTGCTCATGCTCTCTCTCTCTCTCTCTGTATCTCTGTGTCTCAAATGAATAAATAAAATCTTTAAAAAAAAAAGAAATTTACAAAGGTGACATGCCCAGATAATTATCTGAGGTATCTTTCTTTCCTGTTCAACATATTCAAAATCTTCTTAGTTCCATCTGCCTTTTGAGGACCGTGTCTCCGCTACACTAGGGTAGAACTGCATGTGAGCTCTCTAAGGCATTGCTTCCACTTTTTTCGGTGAGAGTCATTTCTAGTCCTTTACTACAATGGCTGTTTTCTTGGGGTCTTGCTTTGGAATTGCCTTGGCTAGGGGTCTGCACACTATGGTCTGGAGGCAGAGAGTCTAACCCACTGCCTCATTTTTTATATGGTAAAATATAAATTTATATTTATATTTGAACATATTAATTTATGGCATGCATTAATAAATAAAATGTTCTTTACATTTTTAATGGTTGAAGAAATCAAAAGAATAATATTTTGTGGGGCACCTGGGTGGCTCAGTCGGTTGGGCATCTGTCTTCAGCTCGGGTCGTGGTCCCGGGGTCCTGGGATTGAGCCCCGCAGGGAGTCTGCTTCTCCCTCTCCCTCTGTCTGTGGCTCTGCCTACTTGTGCTCTCTATCTTTCTGTCAAATAAATAAATAAAATCTTAAAAAAATATTTTGTGATACATGAAAATGACATGAAATCCAATTTTGATGTCCACATTTAAAGTTTTATAGCAGTACAACCATGCTGATTCATTTCTGTGTTGCCATGGCTTCTTCCACATGCCATGGCAGAGTGAATAGTGGCAACTGAGGCTATATGACCTACAAAGACCAAAATATTTATTGGCTGGCCCTTTACAGGAAAAGTTGGCTGACTATTAGCCTAGGCATATGAGTTTTGCCTCCTTTAGCCAATCCCTGCCTTGAAACTCTTGTTAAGGTCTCTGATGTATTCCTAGGGGCCCAGTGAAAGTCAATACTTCTATAGTGGGTTCTATCTTTGACCTTGCTTCTCCTGTTCTTTGACTTTTTTTCTGGACTTGACTAACTTCTGATACTTCAGAGGAACAAAACCACTTCCTTCTTTACCTGTCTTTTTACTTTTTTTTTTTTTCTCTTTTTCCTGGACCAGTCATCTCTTTTCCTAACATACTCTCCTAGATTTTTTTTTACTGTGGCTTTCTTCATAACGAGAGAGATGAAATCAAGGACTTCGGCTTTGCCTGAAACATTCATTGCTGACAGGCATCTTGTCTGCCTTCAACTTCTTTTTTTTTTCTTTGAAGATTTTATTTATTTATTAGAGAGAGACACAGCGAGAGAGTGAACACAAGCAGGGGGGGGTGGGAGAAGCAGGCTTCCCGCTGAGCGGGGAGCCCAATGCGGGGCTCGATCCCAGGACCCTGGGATCATGACCTGAGCCGAAGGCAGATGCTTAACGACTAAGCCACCCAGGCGCCCCTGCCTTCAACTTCTTAAAAGTGTATAATTCCATCTAGGAGATACTCTTCCATGATACCAGCACCTGTCCAGGCCTAGACTCAATATATGATTGTCTTGCTTGGCTCCCCCTTAGCACGTCTTATTTTTTCTGCATCTTAAAGTCCTAACTATAAAACTCCTAGGCTTGTTTCCTCAGGATATAAGCAATACTGTCTCTTCTTAAAATAGCCATATCATCTTGAAACCGACTCAGTAGGTTTTAAGAATTCTGCCCTGGCTGTCTCAGTCTTCCCTTTCCAATCTGCCCGCATATTCTGTAACGACCTGGTATGGTTTAAACAACAGAAATTTATTCTCTCGCAGTTCTGGAGGCTAGAAGTCTGAAATCAGAGTGTTGGCAGGGCTGGTTCCTTCTGAGGCTGTGCAGGAAGGAGGCGTTCCAAGCCTCTGTCTCCGGCTTTTAGATGGCGGTCTTCTTCCTGTGTCTCTTTACATTGTCTTCTCTCTATGTGCGTTTGTGCCCAAATATGATACCGGTCATTACTTTAGGGATCCAGCCTAATCCAGTATAACCTAATTTTACTTTAACACATTGCATCTGCAAGGATCCTATTTCTAAATAAAGTCACATTCTGAGATACTGGGGGTTAAGACCTCAACATATGAATTTTGGGGGGACACAATTCACTTCGAGCTTCTCTCCCATACCTTGCCCCTGCGCCTTCCTCCATAGGTTTCTTTGTATCCTGGGTATCCTCTCTCTTCTGGTATCAATTCATCTTCTCGTTTTATAGTATAATTTTTATGGGTAGTTAGATTGGAATATATATCCTTTTTTCTTTTTGGTGTTCTAGCTTGGCTTTGAAGATTTCTTATTTTCCTTTTATATTGATTTAGCTTTTTCTCTAGGGCCTTTCCCTTTCTCCTAAGGAATTCTCTTTTTTCCTCTAGAGTCTAACTTGGTCAACTATTGTTCTTTTATTTTTCGTTTTTTCCCCCTCTGTTCTGACTCTGCTAGGAAAACTGAAGCATATCCTTTAAAATCAATGCATTTGTTCTCTTATTTTATGGGCAAAACTGATTCCCAGAGGCAGTGTGCCAGGCAGAGGCCTTTAAAGTTTTTGGTTTTTTTTCATTTTAAAATTTAATTAGAAAAATGAAAAGCAATTGTGGTAAAATACATGTAAAAATAACTATCTTAACCATTTTTAAGTGTATAGTTCCAAACGTAAAGTATATCAACATTGTTGCATTTAAATTACTTTTAACCTTCGGTTTACAATTTAATTTTTTGTCTTCCTATACCAAGAAGATGACATATCCCCTATAGGATGAATACGTACATTCTTCTCTAAATTTTTATTATGAAAAGTTTTAGATATAAAGAAAAGTTGAAAGAAGTATGATGAACACTCATATACCTACATTCAACAATATTATTTAATTATATTTATTTTATCTGTATGTATTTATGTGCATAAATATATATATTTATGTATTTTTGTGTTTATGAATGCATATAGTGTATGAAAAAATATATACTTTTATGTACTGCCTGAAAGCAAATTATGGAAATCAGGAATTTCGTCCAGTATTTTTCATCATATATCACATAAAAATAAGGATAGTCACTTACAGAACCACAATAGCATTATCACACCAGAGAAAAGAAACAAATTTCCTAATATCCATATAAAAATTTTCCCCAAAATGTCTCTTACAGGTTTTTAAAGTTGGTTTTGAGAACTATCAAAATTCATGCACTGCATTCCAATTCTTTTTGTTTATCTATTAAGATACTTCTTGTTTCTATTTGAAGCCAAAATTTGAGTCTCTAAAATAAAAAAGCTGTGGTGGACTTATGTAAATTAACAAATGACAGTGGACAAGCCAAATGATTTCAAGAGATTTATCTATTTATTTTTTAAAATTTTTAGAAAAGGATTTTATTTATTTATTTGAGACAGAAAGAGTGAGAGAGAGAAAGAGAGCATGAGCAGGAGGAGGGGCAGAGGGAGAAGCAGACGCCCCAGTGAACAGAGAATCTGACACGGGGCTCCATCCCAGGACCCCTAGGATCATGACCTGAGCTGAAGGCAGACGCTTAACTGACTGAGCCACCCAAGCGCCCTGATTTCAAGAGATTATACTCAGTTCTTTCTTTGGTCCTAGAACTGTTGACGATCAAGACAAGGTGGGGAGGAATAGAACCTGGGTCTGCTGAACTGTTGCCACCTGTTAATGCTCAGCTGCTACAATTAAAAGGCCAGTCCTCTGCAGTCTATGTGCACTTCACTGTCTTTTGTAATTTTAAGCCCTAGTCTACTGTTCTTTCTAAGAAATAGGTTATAGGGAGCAAAAATTATTCTGCCCATACCTAATACTCTTATACAATGAAATTTTGTTAAGTCTTACAGGTATGAAAATACTTTTTTCTGCAAAGCTAATGTCCGATTCAGTCAGCCTGCTTGGATCTAAGTCTGCCAGAAAAAATGTCTTGCTAACTAACTTACAGTAAAAATTGCCTTGTGTCTGTACACATCAGCCAAAAGGTAACATGTTGTAGCCTACTACAGTCAACAGTCATAAAAGTACTGAAGTCAAAGGCCTCGAATCTTCCTTCATCTTCCATGTGTTATTTCAAGTTGTCCTCACCTAGTGTTGTGTTAATCTTCCAAGATTCCCTGATCAATATAGCCGTATATCAGGGTGGTACTAGGGTGATGATTAATCCCACCTCCTCCCCTACTCCTTTCAGAACTATTTGAGAAGTAGACTCAGGGGTCATTCAGGAGATGGACATACCAGCCCTGTTATTGTAAAGTGGATTGAAAAATGCAGTCGGATCCACCATTGGGCTTCCTCCCCGCCAAATTCTAGGCCTTGGGCTAACTCACCTGAGGGAGAGTTTGAGTGTTTAGAGTAGACTCACATACCCAGAATGGTGGCCTCATGCTCTGTGAGCCCCAATAGTGTGAGCAGAAAAAGGAAAAACCTGTAGGTTGGGTACTGTTTTTTTTCCCTAAAATTGAAATTCAATATAAATATGGTAAAATTAATAATTTTCAATGTATAGTTGGATGAGTTTGGATAAATATATAGAATCATATAACCAACATCAAAATCAAGGTAATAGACTATTTCCTTTATCCCAGAAGTTTCCCTCCTATGCTTTTGTAGTCAATCTCCTCTCATTTCCACCCTTACCTGCAGACCCGGGCAATCCTGACCAGATTTCTGTCCCTATAGTTTTGCTTCTAGAATATTATATAAGTGGAATTGTACAGTATGTAGCATCCATGTTGTTGCATGTATTCGTAGTTTGATTCTTCTTATTGCTGAATTGTATTACATTGCATGGGTCACAGTTTATTTATTCACCAGTTGCTGGACATTTGGGTTTCCAGTTTTTGGCTGTTATGAATAATGCTGCTGTAAACATTTTTCTACAAGTATTTGTATGGACTTACATTTACATTCTCTTGAGGAAATTTCCGGAAGTGTGATAGTTGGATCGCATAGTAAGTATATGTTTGACTTTGTAAGAAATGGTGTACTGCTTTTTAAAACATTAATTCCACCCAATAGAGGGACATGAAGCAATGTATGTTATACTCTAAACACTCACAAGGCAGGTAAATTTCTCACTTGGGGATGAATAAGTGAGGTATGAGGAAAAAGCATAGAAATATGACTTTATTGCAGTGAATCACACCCCTGGATGATCATTAGAATTTCATAGGAAGCTTTTATAAAGTTTGATGCTAGTTCCCAACCCCTCCCTTAGAATTAATAGGTTTTTGGTGGAACCTTCTATTTTTTAAAGAGCCCCAGATGATTCTAATATATAGCAAAGATTGAAAACCACTCTTTAAGTTGAAATTCCCTCATGGAAACACGGTGCTCATGAAATGGACCCAGGCTCTTAATAACCAAGAGGCCAATTCCTTGATGAGACAGGATCAGTAATATGATAAAATTAGTGGTAACTTTCATGATATTGTATGAAATAATGTGAAACTGATAATATTTTGGGATCTAAATATATTTATGGATTAGTCTGGTGGTGGCTATTAAAGAGGGCACGTACTGAATGGAGCACTGGGTGTTATATGCAAACAATGAATCATGGAACACTACATCAAAAACTAATGATGTAATGTATGGTGATTAACATAACATAATAAAAAATATATTTTAAAAATGTAATGTCTTGCAGGAATTTAAAGAAAATATATGCAAGTAAGAGAACTGTAATTCTGAATTATTTAGGCTACTTAATTATTTTTAAAATTAAAAAAAATTTAAATTAACATATAATGTATTGTTTGTTTCAGGGGTATAAGTCTGTGATTCATCAGTCTTACACAACACCCAGCACTCACCATAGCACATACCCTCCCCAATGTCCATCACCTAGCCACCCCATCCCCCATCCCCCTCCACTCCAGCAACCCTCAGTTTGTTTCCTGAGATTAAGAGTCTCTTATGGTTTGTCTCCCTCTCTGGTTTCGTCTTGTTTCATTTTTTCCTCTCTTCCCCTATGATCCTCTGCCTTGTTTCTTAAATTCTGCATATCAGTGAGACCTTGATGATACTTGTCTTTCTCTGATTGACTTATTTCGCTTAGCATAATACCCTCTAGTTCCATCTGTGTTGTTGCAAATGGCAAGATTTCATTTTTTGATGGCTGCGTTTTATATATATATACCACATCTTCTTTATCTATTCATCTGTCGATGGACATTGGGGCTCTTTCCATAGTTTGGCTATTGTGGACATTGCTGCTATAAACATTGAGGTGCAGGTGCCCCTTCAGATCACTATATTTGTATCTTTGGGGTAAATACCCAGTAGTGCAATTGCTGGGTCGTAGGGTAGCTCTATTTTCAGCTTCTTGAGGAATCTCCATACTGTTTTCCCAGAGTGGCTGCACCAGCTTGCATTCCCACCAACAGTGTAAGAGGTACCTTTCTCTGCATCTTCGCCAACATCTGTCGTTTCCTGATTTGTTAATTTTAGCCATTCTGACTGGTGTGAGGTGGTATCTTATTGTGGTTTCGATTTGTATTTCCCTGATGCTGAGTGATGTTGAGCACTTTTTCATGTGTCTGTTGGCCATTTGGATGTCTTCTTTGTAGAAATGTCTATTCATTTCTTCTGCCCGTTTCTTAATTGGATTATTTGTTCTTTGGGTATTGAGTTTGATAAATTCTTTATATATTTTAGATACTAGCCTTTTATCTGAGATATCATTTGCAAATATCTTCTCCCATTCTGTCAGTTGTCTTTTGGTTTTGTTGATTGTTTCCTTTGCTGTGCAAAAGCTTTTTATCTTGATGAAGTCCCAATAGTTCATTTTTGCCTTTGCTTCCCTTGCCTTTGGAGATGTATTCTAGCAAGAAGTTGCAGCAGCTGAGGTCGAAGAGGTTGCTGCCTGTGTTCTCTTTAAGGATTTTGAAGGATTCCTGTCTCACATTTAGGTCTTCCATCCATTTTTGAGTCCATTTTTGTATATGGTGTAAGGAAATGGTCCAGTTTCATTCTTCTGCATGTGGCTGTCCAATTTTCCCAACACCATTTGTTGAAGAGACTGTCTTTTTTTCCATTGGCTATTCTTTCCTGCTTTGTCGAAGATTAGTTGACTATAGAGTTGGGAGTCTGTTTCTGGGTTCTCTATTGTGTTCCATTGATCTATGTGTCTGTTTTTGTGCCAGTACCATACTTTTTTTTTTTTTACATTTATTTTATTTTTTAAAAATTTTTATTGTTATGTTAATCACCATACATTACATCATTAGTTTTTGATGTAGTGTTCCATGATTCATTGTTTGTGCATAACACCCAGTGCTCCACGCAGAACGTGCCCTCTTTAATACCCATCACCAGGCTAACCCATCCCCCCACCCACCCACCATCCTCCCCTCTAGAACCCTCAGTTTGTTTTTCAGAGTCCATCGTCTCTCTTGGTTCGTCTCCCCCTCCGACTTACTCCCCTTCATTCTTCCCCTCCTGCTATCTTCTTCTTTTTCTTTTTTCTTAACATATGTTGCATTATTTGTTTCAGAAGTACAGATCTGTGATTCATGTGCCAGTACCATACTGTCTTGATGATTATAGCTTTTGTAATAGAGCTTAATACTTAGGCTACTTTAAAATCTAATTCAAAACATTTCGTGTTCTCATATAAAAACCTCAGCTCTACTCTTCTTTTCAATATTAAGTATATAAGGATACTTGCAAAGATATTTTTGGTTAACTCTGCTGAGTCTCTCAAGGATGTTACCTCTCCTGATTTGTTGAATATATTTTGTTAGGATTAAGATGATTCTGTTTTAGATAGCACAATTTCCTTGAGAAATTCTAAGCTAATTTTAGACCATGATTCACAAAACAAACTATAGTTTAGTACTTTTGATTTGAAAGGAATGCCTTTTAAAGTAGCTTTATATATTATTGGACCCATTAACTTATTATGTATCATCTTCTTTGGACTTCATTCAGAAAGTCAACTTCATTCTAAAAAGTGATGAATTGTCAAAGTAAAGTGTTGATGTTTCAAGAAAAATATCTCTACTTGTCACAGATGTCTCTCTTGTGTTTAGAAGTAAAATATAGACAGGCCACTTTAGGTTGAGTATTTCAAAAAGCAAGATGAAATAAATTGGCAGGTGATAAAAAAATGAAGAGCTTCATTGGGCACAGGAAGCTTCAAATGGGCTGGTCTGGAATGTGGCAATCTGAGGACAAATTAATAGATTGCCTCTTTTTGCACGGAGCATTTACAGTGTAAACTAAGGATTACTTATGACTGTTTTGAATTGCCAGTGTTGCAGAAAATAGCAGAAAGAAAGAGGGAAGAAAAAAGGAAGTTTCTTTATCATGAGTACTAGCTCATTGATTAAGAAGGAATTTAACTATACATTGTTATAGCAACATCAATAAAAAAAAGAAAAAAAAACCCAATGCTCTCATATTCCTGCTACCTGAAAATCGATCTGTTCTCATTTTTCATTTTTTAGGATTCTTTAGTTCCATATATTAGGTAGAACATTGTTTATTCACCATTTAGGCACACAGCCCAAGTTTGTTTTGCTTTGTTTTGTTTTGATATTATAATATTACCATGGAAATCTATATGCAAGTTTAGAAAATACTTTTGGTTTATTTTCTTAGAATAAATCCATGGAAATAGGATTTCTGAATCAATGGATGTAACATTTTAATAGCTCTTTATTATTTTAACTCTTCTTTCAAAAAGTGTTGTCATACCCATTTATTCTATACCTCACCATTCCTGAGTATTCTAATTCAAAATCAAAGTGGTATAAAATGGTGTCTTGTTATTATTTTAATTATTTCTTTGACTATTAGAGTGATTATTTCCTCATATTCACGTTTACTAATTATAATTTCTATTTTTTAATGCAAAGTGTTTGGTTATTTCATATATTCATTTGTGTCCAGGGAGCCTGAATAATGTTCTTACTAATTTTTACAAGCTTTTTTTTTTTTAAGATTTTATTTATTTATTTGACAGAGAGAGACACAGCGAGAGAGGGAACACAAGCAGGGGGAGTGGGAGAGGGAGAAGCAGGCTCCCCACCGAGCAGGGAGTCTGATGCGGGGCTGGATCCCAGGGCCCTGGGATCATGACCTGAGCTGAAGGCAGACACTTAACGACTGAGCCACCCAGGCTCCCCTAATTTTTACAAGCTTTTCATGTGGGTAATAACCCTTTCCTTGTTTAATTACTATAAATATTGTTTAGTCCACTGTATTTCTTTCCAGTATAGTTTTTGTTTAGCACAAGTTTTGAATTTTTTTAATAATGTAACTATCAATCATTTTATTTGTAGTTTCTTTTATTGCTTCAAAACTTAGAACATTATTACTCCAGAGATTTGAGCTGAGCTCACTGTCAAACCCCCTGAGACCCTAGTGTTCCAACATGCTGAGAACTTAATGGGAGTAGAAGTTGGAGTAAGGAAATCAGGACAGATAGAGTTAAGGTTACATGATAGTTGTATTATTAAATGGTGAATGTGTGTTTGTGTGTGTGTGTGAGAGAGAGAGAGAGAAATATTTTCCCACAGAGGAAATATACTGTCCTTCCCGAGAGGTATTAATACCTTCAGTTTGACTGGTGCCCATGAGACCCAACTGTGTAGAAAGAATGAAGTAGGGAGTGTGGCACTTTATGGGAAATTTAGCATTAAGGAGTTAGCCAACAAATTGATTCACATTCGGAATAATTTTTTTTTGTTTTGTTTTGGTTGTTTGAGACGAATTAGTTTTAAACAGAAGTCTAACTAAAACATAGCACCAAGAAAGAATGAAATCTCGTAATGGTACAACTGTTGCTAAATAATTTCCTGCTTGCCCCCAGATTGACCAATTTCAGAAGGATTGGGCAGATTGCATCTTAGAACATGTTCTAACAAAGAAGGAGGGGTTAAAAAATCATACCACCTCATTGCCACATGCCTGGAATATTTACAATGGCTAAAGATTTTCTGGAATATTCTTAGTTCAGATATTCTGTTTTGTTGATCTGTGTTCATTCCTACTTGTCAGATCACAGGTCCCACCTTCTGTTCCAAAAGTAGTCACCATAGAAATTTGGCAACAATTTCCTAGCTTGTGTTCTCAACCTCATTCTTCTCTTCTACTCCATTTTGCTTATCTTTGTTTAAAATAAAAAAAGCACCTTTATGTGCCAGTGCTTAGTTTCAGAAACTCTAATGGTTCTGTCAATGTACTCGCTGTGCTATGCAAGGAGGAAGCCACTTGATTCTTTCTCACCACTGCCTTCAAATTAAACCTTCAGCTAAACTCCATTCCAAGCTCTTGGATAGTGTCTAAGGCTTTTGTTTTTCTGGACCCTGGATATTAGAACAGTTTGAGTTATTAACAATCCCAGCCCAATCTAATTCAAGACTTTAGTCACGTATCTGATTTTTTTTTTTTTTAATCAGAGCACTTGTTAGCATTTAACGAACCTCACTCCACATAGCTTCAAGCTACCAGGATACAGGCCCCCTCTTTCACCCCCTTAATCTTCTCCATAGATTGTCTACTGAAGAATTTGGACTTCATGGTGACTGGCTATTTTGGGATCTTTCCCTTCTCCCATCATATCACATCAATGATAGGAGCAGCTCCAGTCTTGGTGTTTTGTTTTGTTTTGTTTTATGGCATCACTTACTGTGTCTGCTCACTGACCAAAGTCCACAGTTTATCAAGGTTGACAGTTGGGCAGAAGCCCTGGTTCCTCTGTGAGTGGTAATGCCTCATACCTACCTTTGCAAAGTAACCCAGGTGATTTTTGTCTAAGTTGATCCTGTGGTGATGCACGCCACCAGCATTAGCCTGGCCTCCTGGGTACTTGTGGTGCTTGCCAATAGGGCCGTGGCCCTGAAGTTTCCAGGTCTTCCTCAGTCTGGTTGGCATGTCTGCAGCCCAGACAAAAGAGCAGTTGCATATCTGATTGAAAGCTTCTTGTCTATGTTCTCCAAGATACTTGAAGTGGGAAAGGGGGGGAGGCAAGGTCCATCTTTTCTTTCTTATTCTCTCCACCTCTTGCCCCTATTTGCTAGATGCTCCAGGGTTAAGCAGGGAGAAGAGGGGCATTTTTTTAAACCTCATTGTTGCTAGTCTGTGAAAACCCTCTGCATACCGAACATCCAAACTCTGACCATTTTTCAAATAGGGGTCTTTTGTGGGTTCTTTGGGGACTCTCTGTTGGAGACCTCTGACACTAACATTTCCTAATGTGGGTGAGGCACTCCCTTGCTGTGCTCTTTTGACACACCCTCAGCCCAACTCCAGCAGTTCATGCCCTGCAGCCTCTTTCTGCTGGAACAGCCTGGACCTTGGCAGGCAGTGTTCTTGGGTAGGGTCCTTTCAAGAAATCTCTGACCTGGCTATTCTTTTTTTTTTTTTTTTTAAAGATGTGCATGCCTTAATCCCTGGAAACTGTGAATCTGTTACTTTATTTTTTCCATAGCGGCATTATTTTTATTTTTTTACTTTTTTCTTTAAAATAATCTCTACACTCAACGTGGGGCTCAAACTCACAACCCCAAGATCAAGAGTTGCGTGCTCCACCAACTAAGCCAGCCAGGCACCCTTATTTTTTATTTGTTTTAACTGAAATACAGTTGACATACAATAATACATTAGTTTCAGATATATAATATAGTGATTCAACAATTATATAGATTACTAAATGCTCACTATAATAATTGTCATTACCATCTGTCACTATATAAAGTTATTAAATATTATTTTTAGTTGACCATTTTATTATATATGTATTTAATTTTAATTCCAGTATCATTAGCATACAGTGTTATATTAGTTTCAGATGTACAATGTAATTATTCAACAATTCTATACATTTCTCAGTGTTCATCATGATAAGCGTACTCAATCCCCTTCACCTATTTCATCCATCCCCCCACCCACCTCCCCTCTGGTAACTACCAGTTTGTTCTCTCTAGTTAAGAGTCTGTTTTTTGTTTTATCTCTTTTTTTCTTAGTTCATTTGTTTTGTTTCTTAAATTCCATGTATTAAGTGAAATTATATGGTATTTATCCTTCTCTGATTCTTTCTTTCTTTTTTTTAAGAGAACGAGAGAGATGGGGTGCTTGGGTGGCTCAGATGGTTAGTCTGCCTTCAGCTCACATCATGATCCCAGGGTCCTGGGATCGAGCCCCACGTTGGGCTCCTGGCTCAGTGGGGAGCCTGCTTCTCCCTCTCCCTCTGCCTCTCCCCCTGCTCATGGTCTCTCTCTCTCTGTATTTCTGTGTCTCAAATTAATAAATAAAATCTTAAAAAAAAAGAGAGAGGATGAGAGAGAGAGAGCACAAGAGGGGGGAGGGTCAGAGGGAGAAGCAGACTCCCCGCTGAGCCGGGAGCTTGATGCCCGACACAGTCCCAGGACTCCAGGATCATGATCTGGGCTGAAGGCAGTTGCCCAACCAACTGAACCACCCAGGCGCCACCTTTCTCTGATTATTTCACTTAGCATTATACTTTCAGGATCCATCCATGTTGTTGCAAATGGCAAGATTTCAGTCTTTTTTATGGATGAGTAATAGTTCTCTCTCTCTATATATAGAAATATAGAAATATATATATATATATATATATATATATATATATATACACACACACACACACACGCACCACATCTTTTTTATCCATTTACCTATGGATGGACATTTGGGCTACTTCTATATCTTAGTTATTATAAATAATGCTGCAATAAACATAGGGGTGCCTGTATCATTTGTAATTAGTGTTTTTGCATTCTTTGGGTAAACCTCCAAACCGTTCTCCACAGTGGCTGCACCAGTTTGCATTCCCACCAACCATGCATGAGGGTTCCCCTTTCTCCATATCCTTGCCAACACCTGTTGTTTCTTGAATTTTTGATTTTAGCCATTCTGACAGGTGTGAGATGACATCTCATTGTGGTTTTGATTTGCATTTCCACAATAATGAGTGATATTGAGCATCTTTTCATATGTCTGTTGGCTATCTTCATGTCTTCTTTGGAGAGATGTCTGTTCATGTCTTCTGCCCATTTTTAAAAAAAAAGTTTTATTTATTTATTTGACAGAGAGAGACACAGTGAGCGAGGGAACACAAGCAGGGGGAGTGGGAGAGGGAGCAGCAGGCTTCCCACTGAGCAGGGATTCCCCATGTGGGGCTTGATCCCAGGACCCTGGGATCATGACATGAGCTGAAGGCAGCCGCTTAACTGACTGAGCCACCCAGGTGCTCCTCTGCCCATTTTTAATTGGATTATTTGTGTGTGTGTGTGTGTGTGTGTGTGTGTGTGTGTGTGTGTGTGTGTGTGTGTTTGTATTGAGTTGTATAAGTTCTTTATATATTTTGGATACTAACCCTTTATCAGATATTGCAAATACCTTCTCCCATTCAGTAGGTTGTCTTTTAATTTTGTTGATTGTTTCCTTTGCTGTGCAGAAGGCTTTAAGTTTGATGTAGACCCCATAGTTTATTTTTGCTTTTGTTTCCCTTGCCTCAGGAGACATATCTAGAAAAATGTTGCTATGGCTGATGTCAGAGAAATTACTGCTTGTGCTCTCTTCTAGGATTTTTATGGCTTCAGGTCTCACATTTAGGTCCTTAATCCATTTTGAGTTTATTTTTGTGTATGGTGTAAGAAAGTGCTTCAGTTTTATTGTTTTGCATGTAGCTGTCCAGTTTTCCCAACACCGTTTGTTGAAGAGACTGTCTTTTTCCCATTGCATATTCTTGTCTCCTTTGCTGAAGATTAATTGACCATATAATTGTGGGGTTATTTCTGGGCTCTCTGTTCTCTTTTATTGATCTATGTGTCAATTTTTGTGCCAGTACCATACTGTTTTGATTACTGCAGCTCTGCAGTATATCTTGAAGTCTGGGATTGTGATACCTCCAGTTTTGTTCTTCTTTTTCAAGATTGCTTTGGCTATTTGGGGTCTTTTGTGGTTCCATACAAATTTTAGGATTGTTTGTTCTAGTTCTGTGAAAAATGCTATTGATATTTTGATAGGGATTGCATTAATCTGTACATTGCTTTGGGTGGTATGGACACTTTAACAATATTTGTTCTCCCAGTCCATGAGCATAGAATATTTTTCCATTTGTTTGTTTTGCCTTTAATTTCTTTCATCAGTGTTTTATAGTTTTCAGAGTACAGGTCTTTCACCTCCTTGGTTAAGTTTTTTCCTAGGTGTTTTATTATCTTTGGTGCAATTGTAAATGGGATTGTGTTCTTTTTTTTAATTATTTTTTTAAAGATTTTATTTACTTATTTGACAGAGAGAGAGAGAGAGAGACAGTGAGAGAAGGAACACAAGCAGGGGGAGTGGGAGAAGGAGAAGCAGGCTCCCCACCGAGCAGGGAGCCTGATGTGGGGCTCAATCCCAGCACCCTGGGATCACAACCAGAGCTGAAGGCAGATGCCCAACTGACTGAGCCACCCAGGCGCCCCAATGGAATTGTTTTCTTAATTTCTCTTTCTGCTTCTTTGTTATTAGTGTATAGAAATGCAATGGATTTCTGTATATTGATTTTGTGTCCTGCGACCTTACTGAATCCATTTATTAGTTTTCGTAGTTTTTTGGTGGAGTCTTTAGGGTTTTCCATACATAGTATCATGTCATTTGCAAACAGTAAAAGTTTTACTTCTTACCAACTTAGATGCATTTTATTTCTTTTTCTTGTCTAATTGCTGTTACTAGGACTTCGAGTTGAATGTGTTCCTTTACATGGTGAAAAGGACTTTGCAGATATGATTGAGGTTATGGACCTTGAGATGGAGGGATTATCCTTTGTAATACAGGTAGGCCCAATCTAATCATCTAACCACATGAGTCCTTGCAGGTGGAGAACCTATCCCAACTATAGTCAGGGAGAGAGATGTGACTATAGAGAAAGGGTCAGAGACATGTGGCAATAGAGGGATGCTCTCCACCATTGCTCGCTTGAAGATGGAGGAAGAGGGCCACAAGCTGAGGAATGTGGTGACCTCTAGAAGTTGGGAATGGTCCTCAGGTATAGCCAGCAAGAAAATGAGGACCTGAGTTCTACAACTACAAGGGACTGAATTTTGCCAATAACCTAAGTGAGCACGAAATGGATTATTCCCTAGAGCCTCCAAAAAATGAGCTTGCTGATAACTTGGTTTTAGTCAAGACTTCTGCCCTATAGACTATAAGATAATAAATTTGTGTTGTTTTAAGCCACTAATTTGCAGTAATTTGTTATGGCAAATGAATGAATGTACTCTCCCCCAGATTTTCTCCCTGAGTCTTACGGGTTTCTGCTTCTTGGTAAACATGGGGTAGGAGGAAGGTGAGACTGTGTCCTTCCCTTGGCAGGGAATCTCTACCTCCATTCTTCACCACTGCATTTCTTAAAGCTTCTCCCACATGGTTTGGGAAGACAATGGTGTACTTCTCTATACATCCAGACTGACAACATTATTGGCATTCTTTCTTATTTTTTTTAAAGGTTTTATTTATTTATTTGACAGAGAATAAGCACAAGCAGGGCGAGCAGCAAGCAGAGGGAGAGGGAGCATCAGGCTCCCCGCTGAGCAGGGAGCCCGATGTGGGATGCGATCCCAGGACCCTGGGATCATGACCTGAGCTGAAGGCAGGTGCTTATCCAGCTGAGCCACCCAGGCACCCCTGGCATTCTTTCTTATGCATACGCTGAAAGTGGATGTCTTGGTGTATCCAGCAATTTATTTAAGCACACTTGCTCCCTCAGTCACAATGTAGAGACAGGAAAAGTCCCATGTAACATTGTTGGACAATAACAATCATACATCTTTGTTCCTTGTTCTGTGTTTCAGTGCAAGCACATATAGACCGTTCGTAAACATTTCCATTACTCTCTAGCTACCTGAATCCCTCTGCCAGTCTAGGTCTCCTTGATGGAAAACCTGTTACTGATTCTCTGCATTTTGATGAACATATCTTTCACTTTGGACTCTGTACACTTTTGGTCCTATTATCTGTCTGAAATTAATTTCTGCAACCAAGTCAGTTCCCCCACTCTCTCATTTGATTTTATGCAGATTGTCAGCAGGACATCATGTCTGTTTTGTGCCTTTGTGAGCATAAGTAGAACCTCAGTTTTGGAAGGGTTTCACTACTTCTTTCCTCTTCACTCAGCTGTTTCACTGCTTCTTTCCTTTCACGCCTCAATCTTAAATCATCCCTCTCACTGTCTTCCAAGATATGCATGTGTGAGATCCGTGGGGGAATCTCACTACTTCTTTTGGCAGGTTGTTCCAATATGGAGATTTTTTTTTTAGCTCCTTGAGGGCGGGAACCAAATCTTATGCATTGTGACAACACCAGCCCCAACTCAAGCCTGGAGCATAGCAGAAACTCAGTGAATGAATAAGTGAATGGATTAGTGAATGAATGAATATTATTGGGCCCCAAACTAGCTTCCTTATGGCTCCCATAACGTAGTCCTTGGAATGACTCAGAATGATTTAATCCCTTCTCTACAGAATGACCTTTAACAATTAAAACTACCCTGTCCTAATTATGTCTTTCCTTCTCATCTGATATATTTTCAACCCCCCAAAGGATAGTCCTACACATCAAATTACAACCTTTTCTCCTATAGTTGTATAATAGCCCCCTAAGGAATGTCCAGTTTTCTGGAATGCATTTAGCATGAGGGTGGGCTGAAAGTGATTGTGTAACTATTGCAAAAGTCTGTGGTTTGAATCTTCGCAAAAGTTTTATCTCAGCAGCCCAGACGCAGGCCTCTGCCAAAAATCACAGCTTCTCTGTTTCCCATTGTGTAGTCTGCAGATAGTCCTGATAAAGGACTGAGGGGTTTATATGGAAGGCGTCATGGTGTGTTGTAAGTGTAATAGGATATCGAATAGGACTTTTCATGGTTTCTTGAAATTTCATCTGAAGCCCCAAAGCTGAGAATAAAAGGTGATAAGTGTCCCCAGGTTTCCAAATGGGGTGCTAACACTAGACATATCCATTCAGAAGTTATTAAAAGACAGCAAAACTGGTATCAACCTCCAACACACACCTCCGGCTGATGCAGGAGAAAGTGATTATCAGCTTCTACCACACACCTCCAGCAGATGTAGGCGAATGGGAATTAAAGAGAGTCCCGGAGGTAGTGGACAGTGTTGTGACATTTCCCTTTCTCTTCTTATGAGGGGGGGCCCCCAAGAGAATTGGTGGCTCTGGCAGTGCCCTGTCCTTGGACTAGAGCAGGGTGAAAGAATTCATGGAGAAAGGTGTAGGTGTCCTCTGGACAGTTTAGGGACATACATTAATGGCAACTGATGCTTGGTTCCTGCCTGATAACTGTGGAATGTGGGAGGCTGGTCAGACCAACTAGTGAACTCATAGTGAGTGAGGAGGGCAACGGTGAGAGAGCTGTCTGCACTACCAGAACTGGTAATGGTGGGCATATATATTTCCCAGGAGCTGCAATGGAAGGTAGCTGGCCTTCAACCAGGAGGGCTGTCTGTGGAGTAAAGGGACCCCAGCAATAAGCTGCTATATGGTGTATTTCTGGGCAGGAAATGTGTGAGAGAAGTGGGAGAGTCCGTTTGCTTTTAGCGGGCTTTTCTTTCTTTCTTTCTTTTTTTTTAAAGATTTTATTTATTTATTTGTCAGAGAGAGAGAGAGCACGAGAGCACAAGCAGGGGGAGCTGCAGAGGCAGAGGGAGAAGGAAAAGCAGGCTTCCTGCTGATCAAGGAGCCTGATGTGGGACTGGATCCCAGGACCCTGGGATCATGGCCTGAGCCAAAGGCAGACGCTTAATGACTGAGCCACCCAGGCGCCCCCTAGGGGGCTTTTCAATCAGGTGGCTTCTACAGTGAGCCTTTGAAAGCCCGTAAATGCATCCCATTGGAGAGAGCCCGCTAGGGACTCCTCCTACCTCAAGGCCATGATCTACCATATTTTAATGGCACCTACCATAAAAGATACATTTGCTTCTTTTCCTCTAATCTCCCCCCTGCCTTGACCCTGGAGAAGCCAGAAGCAGCCCACTGAGGGGAAGGAGAATGAAGGAGATGAAGGAAGAACAGACAGTACCTCCTTTCCACACTTTAGGGCTGTGGTCACCATGCCATAGGTCAGGGTAGGGCTGGGAGGGCGGGTGTGGTGGTGGGAGATTCTGAATTGGGTATGTGATTGAAGTTTTAAATAGAACTTTTTAATGAGTTTTGACTGTTGAAAGTAACTTAAAAATCTTGGGGTATGAAATATGCCTGAGATGTTGTGTGGCATTGGGAAGAAGGGCGATTTGACAGAGCGTGTTGAGAGGGGGTGATTAGAGAAAAATAACACTGTCTTCTGTTTGTACACCACTGAGTTAGCCCATTTGATAGATTCCAGGGAGGCCAGGCCCAGGGGATAGGTGGGCAACAGTCTATGTTCTGGAACTTTGGTACTATGGACTTTTTTTTCCTCTGAGGTTTTTTATATTTCTGTTTAATTTTTTAAATTTAATTTTTAATTTTTAAAAAGATTTATTTACTTTAGAGAGGGGCAGGGTAGAGACAGAGGGAGAGAGAAACTTAAGCAGACTCCATGCTGAGCGCAGAGCCCAACCCAGGGCTCGATCCCACTACGCTGAGCCAAAACCAAGAGTCAGACACTCAACCGACTGAGCCACCCAGGCACCTCTTTTTTAAGATTAAATTAAAAAAAATTTTTTTAAAGATTTTATTTTTAAGTAATCTCCATACCCAATGTGGGGATTGAACTCGGGACCCCGAGATCAAGAGTGCACGCTCCTCCCCAACTGAATCAGCCAGGCACCCAGCTGTCTAATTTTTAAAAAGCTTTTACTTTGAAATAATGTTAAAACTACAGAGAAGTTGCAAAAATAGTACAGAGAGTTCCCATATACCCTTTCCCCAGCTTCCCCTAATGTTAACGTCCTCTATAACCATACTGTAATGATCAAAACCAGGAAGTTACCGTTGGTACAATACTATTAACTACTCTACAGACCTTACTGTAGTTTGCCAGCTTTCTCCATGAATATTCTTTTTCTGGCCAGAATCCAACCCAGGCTCTCACAGTACATTTATTCGTCACGTCTCTGTAGTTTTCTCCTTAGTCTTTCTTTGTATCATTACATTTTAGGATTGGAAAGGACAGTAAAGATCTAGATGAATGACCCTGTGGATTCTTGAATGTCCTCTATAAAAATTCCTGTGAATAAATTTTTCTGTATGAAGACACCTCTGCTGACAGTCTGTCCTAAATGGGGCCCAGCACTGTAAGGAAGTCCACAGCTGTGATTTGCTTTCTTAAAGTTTTCACCTATTGATTCTGGGTCTTATTTTATTTTTGCCTTTTTTTTTTAAAGATCTTATTTATTTATTTGACAGAGAGAGATACAGCAAGAGAGGGAACACAAGCAGAGGGAGTGGGAGAAGCAGGCTCCCCGCTGAGCAGGGAGCCCGATGCGGGGCTCCATCCCAGGATCCTGGGATCATGACCTGAGCCAAAGGCAGACTGAGTCACCCAGGTGCCCCTTATTTTTGCCTTTTAGAACAAGGCCATTTTCCCTCTACATGCCAGCCTTCAAATATTGGAAGAACATTGTATTTCTACTCCCCCTGAAGCCCCACCCCCCACTCCTGTCATCAAATCCTTTCTTCTTTAGGATGAACATCTTTATTTTTTTAAAGATTTTATTTATTTATTTGAGAGAGAGACAGAAAGCATAGGAGAGAGAGGGGGAGAGAGAGAGAGAGAGAGAGCCCATGAGCAGGGGGGAGGGACGGGGAAGAGGGAGAAGCTGACTCCCCACTGAGCAGGGAGCCCCATTCAGGGTTCAATCCTAGGACTCTGAGATCATGACCTGAGCTGAAGGCAGACGTTTAACTGACTGAGCCACTCAGGCGCCCCATAGGATGAACATTTTTAGTTCTATCAATTGTTTCTTATATGATGTGGTTTTAAGTCATCCTACACATGGGTCACTACACCCTGAACATGCACCAGTTATATTTATGAATGTAGATGGGGGTCTATCTATCTATGTGATGCCTGAACAGAGACAAAACACAGATATCATTCACATTCTATATCCTGTCTCTGCAGGCCAAGATTACATTTACATTTGGTCCATTTTTATAAAGGTAGTCAGGTCCTAGTTAAACATGCAAATTAAATAGCCATTTTCAGTGAACATAAGTGGGTAATCTAGCTCCTGTGTGAGTTGCTAAGAGAAATTTGGCATTTTTCTTAGAGATAACTTCCGGGGTGGAAGTCTAGACAAGTAAGTATGTTTTTAATTAAGCTTGGGTTGGCTTATATTGAAATTGAAAATGGTACCTGGCAAGAAGCTGCTGGTATATCTTCTCAAAAACAAAACAAAAAAAGGCAATACAGTTCCAAAAACTAGAACAAACTCTCAAGGTATTGGCAGAATCTGGGAGAACTTCCACTTACTGAACAGCTAATGGGGATGGGTTGAGAAATACAATGTGGCTTGAAATAGAGCAAATATTTTTACTTAAAAGTAATTCTCAAAACACTTTTTTTAAAAAAGATTTTATTTATTTATTTGACAGAGAGACAGTGAGAGAGGGAACACAAGCAGGGGGAGTGGGAGAGGGAGAAGCAGGCTTCCCGCTGAGCAGGGAGCCCAACAGGGGGCTCGATCCCAGGACCCTGGGATCATGACCTGAGCCGAAGTCAGACACCCAATGACCGAGCCACCCAGGCGCCCCTCTTTCTGTTTTCTTTCTCTGATTCCCCACCATTCTTGAAGTTTAGAGGTTTGTTTCCACCTTGTCCGTGGAGTCCCCAGGTCTTCGATTGGCTCTTTGGGGCCCCTGCCCCACAGTGATGTTGGGGATATCACAGATACAGTCACTGAGCCCATCGATGACTTGCCTGGAAGCCAAGTGGAGAGGCTGAGGCTTGCCTGCCTTCCTAAGCTTGCAGCATTCACAGACCCTGCTGTGGATCATAGCTAAGTCCTTTCTTGAGCTTGGGTGCCTGACCTTGGCCCTGGTCTCAAGCCACAAGCACTGGGCCTCCTGGTATTCTTATTCCTGTCTGTAGGGTCGTCAGTAGTAAGCTTTGATGTGGCCCTATTGTTTGTTTACAGCCACAGTTTGTTCTAACCGGTTGCCACGTCCATTCTCTCTGGTTGTTGCCTGTGCTGTACTAGTTATTAATATTATCAATATCAACCAGCCTGTTACCCCACAGAAGCTGCATTCCTGGCCACCTCTGATTGCTTCTGACCTGGGGCCCAGGGACCCTGAGGCCCATTTGATGCTTTGAATTTCTGTTCCAGTTCTAGCCATATGTTCATTTGTTTTTGAACATGGCTGTGACTTTTTTTAATGAAAAAAGTTTTCTTATGGAGATGTAACTGACATACAACATGATGTTAGCTTCAGGTATATAACATGATTCGGTATTTATATGTATTGTGAAATGTTCACCACAGTAAGTCTAGTTCACATGGCTATGGCTTTTATTTTCTTCTGTATTTTATCTATCACACAAAAGAGCAGAGGAGAGGACCTCAAAATATATACTTACTATGGCATTTTGACAAGAAGTTTCTTAAAGATGTAGTCCAGATAACCAGGACGTGTATCAAGATGAAAGTCATTTCATACAAAAGTCTAATTTACTAATTATAGACACTTACAAAACTGAATGTGTTTTGTATATTGTTTGTATATACAAAACTGAATTGTTTTGTATATTCACTTTAAAGTGAATATATATATAATTCAAAAATAAGAAATTTTCCAATAATGTAGTGTTATTATAATAAGTGCTATAATAATAAACTCCAAACATGGAGGTGGGTAAGAGGAAACAAATGATACAAAATTAATATATGCATTTTAAATAAAAACTCACAGATTCTCCGAAATGGGAAAGAAAAGAAGAAACAAGTTATTTATAACTCATGATGTAAGGTGGACATTAAAAACCACAATTACAGACTATTTAGAAAGTGTGAAAAATGAGAACACCATAAGGGATGAGGCCAAAGTTGTTTCAGAAGCAAATGGATATTCTCAAGGGACCTCATTATTCAACAAAGCAAGCGTTCAACCTAAAAAAAACACACTGAACCAATGTAAGGAAAGAAGTAGGAAGAATGAAGTATTAAATAAACTACTAATAGAAAACTTTGAATTAGAAAACAGAAACACTGTCAAATCGATACATTAATCTAAGAACTGATTGACCGAAAAACCACTGTCTTTAAGAAAACCTTGGGAAAATAGAGAGGAGAAGAGAGAAAAAAAAAAAAAGTAAAAATGAGAAATGACATAAAATGGTAAATCTAGAAGAGGTTAAACTTCTACGTAAAAAAGTGCTCCATTTAAAAATGGTGATAGGGGCATAGGTGAAAGAACATTAGCAAAAATGTTGATTACTGTCAAAGCTGGGTAATGGGTATGTGGGGGTTCATTACACTCATTTTTCTACTTTTATGTATGTTTAAAATTTTCCATAATTAAAAGTTAAAGGGAGAATGTTATGCCTGATTCTATGCTAATGTGTTTGGAAATCTCCCTAATGAAGTAGATGGTTTTCTGAGGAAACACATTACTAGAACTCTCTCAAGAAGTGGAAAATCTGATTAGAACAACAACCCTGGAAAAAATTATAAGAGAATTACCTCCAAAAGATATTCTATTAGTCAATTTTATTTTATGAATTTCTTCATGACAATTTTATTCATGAATTTTTTCAAGAAACACATAATTCTTATGCTCTGTAAATTATATAGAAATAAATGATACCATCAAGTTCATTCTATAAAGTTAGCACAACATTACCACTAGGACCTGATATGTAAACAACAAAAATATCAAACCACAGAGCAGTTTTATATGCAAATATATGGAAAATTTTGAAGAGAAATAGTAAGGAAATAGAACTCAGTTGCATCCAGTTGGTCTATTCCACTTAATCAATTCATCAGATTAAGAAAAATTCATCATTTCCTCTGTAAAACGTCCTAACTGATGTCCACGGAGAATGAATGCTTATGACCAACTTGCTCTGCTGTGTTCTTGCCATTTTGCTCTGATAATGATAGGCTTCCAATCCAGCTTATGTCAACTGTGTTTATGTAATCTAATTAAATATTTACATACACTGATGAAATAGGAGTATGGAAAAAGAATTGTTCCTGTGAAAGCAAAATGGGATGTATTGGAAGAACTCATTGTAGGTGAGTCACTAAAAAATTAAGTTAAGTGAGGATGAGATAATTGTAAAATTTGGGCAAAAAACATAGAAGTCTAGAAGAAATCTTCACACATATTGCTTTATGAACAACTATGAACAACAATTCTCTTTTTATAAAGATTATAAAGAGAGAACGAGAGCGCATGTGTGGGGGAGGGACAGAGGGAGAGGGAGAAGGAAAGAAGCAGACTCCCTGCCCTATGGCAGGGCTCAACCGGGGTTCGATCTCACATGATCCTGAGATCATGACGTGAGCCGAAATCAAGAGTTGGATGCTTAACTGAGCTCCCCAACTGAGCCACCCAGGCACCCCACCATTCTCTTCTTTAAAGAAACCGAATGGAAAAATAGCAATGCATTAGGGATTTGATTTACATAAAAAAGATGGTACAGAATTCTAATTAGCAAACTGATATTCGAAGAAAAGACCTTTCCCTTTATGTTAGTTAAGGCAAAACTACTGCTATACTAGACAAACCCCCAAACCTCAACAGCTGATGCATTAAGCAAAAATCAAATCTTAAACCAATTTAATAATAAAGGACAATTATTGGCACATACAGGGATGATATTAAAAATATTTAACAATCAGGGCAGCATGGGTATTGACCAATTATAAAGTATACTTGACTAAGAGGAATAGCCATGTACAACCCGAATGGCTGTTCCATCGTGTACAAGTGAATATATATTTGTCTGCGTTCACGTAACTGAAAGATCCTGAAGCAGTCTCCCTTTAGGTGAGGCTTGATGTGGAGGCTTGATGTGGTGGTCAATAGATTAAGAAAAATGTGGTAAGTCAAATAGTTTTAATTGTCATTTCTCTGATTACTAATGAAATTATATGCCTTTTCACATACTTATTGGCCAGTTATATTCCTTCGATAATCTATTTCTGCACTTTGCCCATTTTTCTTTGGGGATATTAGTATTTACTCTGTAATTTGTCAAGTATTTTTATATAGAATGTCTTTTTTGCATTAATATGAAGGATACTTGGAGGCACCTGGGTGGCACAGTCAGTTGGGCCTCTGACTCTTGGTTTCAGCTCCGGTCGTGATCTCAGGTTTGTGGGATTGAGCCTTGTGTGGGGCTCCATGCTCAACACAGAGTCTGCTTGGGATTCTTTCTCCCTCTCCCTCTGCCCCTCCCACTTGTGCTCTCTAAAATCAATAAATTAATAAATCAATAAATCTTTTAAAAGCATATATATATATATATGAAGGATACTTGTTGATTATCTCTCCAATATCTACACTCATCCCTTCTCTGTGGCCTTCTAATACTTGTGAGAGAATCCATGTCAGTATACCAAATATACCCAGTTGATCTCTTTTCTGGTCTGCTTTCTTTGGCTGTGAGCTTCATCCTAAACTGATTCTGCAAGATGGTTGACAGCAGCTCCCGAGTTTGTGTTTCAGTGTTCTTGTTTAGCAAGAAATAGGGAATATATTTGTAGGAGCATTTAGACAAGACCTCTGAGATTCATCTTGATTAGACCGACTTGGGTCACATCCTTGCCCTGTACCCGTCATGGGGCAGGGCTTGTGCTGATTGGCTTGATCACGGTCTATACCTGACCTGGAGTTGGGGATAGAGTCAGCTTTTCTGGAACCCCTTGGGCAGCTCTGGCAGATTGATATACCTGGGCTTCCTGGGTCAGAGGCTACCTAGGCCTTAGAGCCTTGCTCTTCTCCCAGTCAGAGGGGCAGCATCCAAGCTCAGCTTCTCATGGAACTTGAGCTTCCTCACTCTGCCCTGGGAGAGACCGAATGGAACTATCCTTGAGGCACCAGAACCTACAGGGGCTGGGCGCTGACATTCTCAGATAACACCTGTAAATAGCTGGCACCCCCAAACCAGATTGCTCAGCATGCTGATAAGGCTGCTCTTTCATGCTTGTTATAGAAGAAGGAATAGGGCATGGGTCCAGCAGACCCTGGCATGCCTCTCATGGGCTGAGGGAGAAACTATGGGCCCTCGTCATGCTAAGCCTGGCCTTGAAATTTTTTCTTTATCCAATTAGGCCTATGCCTATGCCATGTGATGTGAAATTTCACCCAAACCCTGGTGCATTACATGGGGGAGACCTAGAAGGGAACATACTCCACAAAAGAAATATTAAAAAATTGATATGCTCGATGATGACGTGTAGGTGATGGACATTCTCATCTTTGTCTGTTAGCCTAAAGGCAGTTATGACCTTTTGCAGAAGCAATTTATGGTGTGTTTAGTCTTCAGTATATAAATTTTTTAAAAATATGGGAATATATTAAGTAGTGGATTCATCACTATGCATCAAGATACCAGGGAAATTCAACAGAAGTATATAATACTGAACAGAAAACATTTTGGCTGTAACATCAGATTTAAAAAATGCATAATATTCTATTTTCTTCCACTGGAGACTCTACACCTTCGTTGTTCTTGGTAAGCTAGATGAGGAATCCAGACAACAACAGACAAAGCTGTCACTTCTCCAAAAACGATTTTGATGGCAATCTTTAAAATACACCTCTGTGGGCACCTGGGTGGCTCAGTTGGTTAAGCGACTGCCTTCGGCTCGGGTCATGATCCTGGAGTCCCGGGATCGAGTCCCACATCGGGCTCCCTGCTCAGCGGGGAGTCTGCTTCTCCCTCTGACTCTCTTCCCTCTCGTGCTCTCTATCTCTCATTCTCTCTCTCTCAAATAAATAAATAAATAAGTAAATAAAATCTTTAAAGAAAAATAAAATACACCTCTGTGCCTGCCACCTGCTTCAAGGACTAAAACTGCAACCTAAACCTATCAATGGGGCTCTGAACAGTGAGGCCATCTTGTGGCCAATTTAAAAAGTTTCCAATCTCTGACACCCAGCATTGTAAGCAGGCCCACACCGCATCCCCTCCCGCTGAGGCACAGCCTTGAAAGCAAACCTGCTGCACAGTGGTGAGGACCTTTGGTATTTCCCGAACTAAATCTTCTGGAACAAGTCCAAGATTCAACTGCCAAATCCAAATTCCATTGTCTGTGGGCTGGTTAGTGTTGTAGAAGGATTTTGTGCTATGTGGTCAGTGTGTATGCACATGTCCTGCTGTCACCAGTCCGCAAACAGGCTCATCTATCAATCATCTTGTTGAAATGGAAAGACTTGAGAACAGAAGGATTCCGCTGGAAACATACAACGCGGGGCGGGGGCGGGGGGTTGGGTTACTGTGAACAGAAGCAGGGCCAGATTGGAAGGGTAGCACAGAGAGAAACATATTTCTGGACTTTCCTCGTCTCTGTCCTTTGTGGATTATTTATCAACAATATAGTCAGTTCTTAGAAAACATATTAACCCCTGTGTGGGTGAAAGAGAAATATTATTAAGATGTAAAAAACAGGTGAGTCATATTTTCTAAGGATCTTTCCCTAGAGAAAGATAAGAATCTACTAGAATTCTGACTTGAGTTGCAATAAGCAAATTTAGCTTTGCTTAGCAAAGCTTTGCAAATACTTGGAACTCCGCTTTGATGATTTCATTTCTCGATGGCTGTGTGGTCACAACTCCTGCCTTACACTACCAATTAGCTTTATAAATGTGGTCTCTTCTCAAGCATCCTTAAGTGTGTGAGATGTAACTTCCCTTTCCAGTTCTCAAGTTCTGTTATTTTCCTGTTTTTTTCCTCCTCTGAATCAAAACATAAATTTTCCTTATAGATTAGAGAAACAAAACCCACAAAGCATATTTTGAGCGAAAAGTGTTTTCTCCTTCTCTCAGTCACTTAGGCTTTCTGGGACTATCTTTTTGGGTTGGAATACCACATGCTGGCTTGAATTACTGTGTGAATTTGGAAACAAATGCTGACCTGTTCTTTGGCTATTCTGAGCTTGTGCAAGGAGATCAAAGGAACCGGAAGGAAAAACAAAGACTAAAGAGAATTGGAATGCATCGGGAACCTCTGGAAAATACATGGCAAACTTTGGACAGCTGCACTGTAATATTAACAGCCTATGCTTGTCTAGCGATTTCGTTTCTAAAGTGCTTTTATGTCCTTTAGCTCAGGGCCACCCTAAAGAGAAGGGCTGGGCAGGCATTCTTGTTTTCTTGTTACAAAGAAGAGCACAAGTTTGGAGACACTGAGTGGGGAGCATGGGAACTGATCTTTGAACCTGGGTCAGCTGGCCCCAAACCTTCACCTCTTTCTACCTCTCCACAAATCCCCCTGGCTTCAGTTACCCTGAAAAGGTATTGAGTGTTCACACACCTTCAGTTGGTAAGACTCAAAGCTCTTGATCTTGCATTCCTGGGTCTCCTCCAGCCCCACACCCTCCATCTGCATACTGCAAAAACTTTTTCCGTGGAAGAACTCCAGGCGAGGAAATATTTTGGAACGTGTCTAAGTTAAATACCAAACCCTATTTTGTAATTTCTGCTTAGGCTATGGCACTTAAAGGGTTCCAAAGTGCAACAATCGTGAGGCCCTTTGGCATCCTTTCTTGGGGCAATAAGGAAGGGAATAGCAAGTCAAAGGAAGTTAGAATTATCCAGTCCCAGCCAAGCCCAGCTGCCAAGCTGAGCCAAACTGATAGAGGAAGACTCAGCAGAGAGCTCTGAATCAGATTTCAGTGGTTCCACCTTGAATGGGATTTTCTCATGGGTCTGGCAGGAGCCATGCTGGATTTAAAGTGAAATGAAGCTGTGGACTCGGGGGGGACAGCACAAGAGATTACAGATGACAGTTGCTCATCTCAATAGCCACATCTGGTCAAAAGGCCCGATCCAGGGTCTCTGTTAGGTAAGGGATGGGACTGCTTTGGTGTCTGGTTTTGAGCCTGGGGAAAGTTGTTTTAGGGCTGAGTGGAGACGCAGAGGTTGGTTCTATTTCTTTACTACCCGTGTGATCCTAAATCAGGTATATGGCTTCTGAAAGCCTCAGTGTGCTAATCTGTAAGCAGGAAAGTAATAATACTTGCCTCTCAGGTTGTGTGTGTGTGTGTGTGTGTGTGTGTGTGTGTGGTGTTTGTTTGTTTTCATGAAAAGCATTTTGTAAATTATAAAGTGCTCCAGAAATGCAGTTTATTATTATTTTCATTACTTACTGGTCTAAGTTTCGCAGGAAAAGGAAATTGAGAAGCATAAGAAATTAAGTGGAGGTACTGAAGAGAAGAAAAAGGAACAGTGCTAATACTATTTAAATGATTTTTAAGTTTTGATATGCACCTGGAACCATGCTAAGAGCTATACAAATAAGGTTACCAAGATATAATTGTTAATCCAGGGCCATTGCGTGAAATGGGACAACTCAGGTTAGAATGGGGTAGGGGGAGGGGGAGGAAAGAGAAGTGCAAGGCATGGGTGAAGATATCATTAGCTCATTAAGCCTTTGCATGAAGTATGTACCAACCCCATTTTAGAGCAGACCAAACAGAGACTCAGAGACATTGAGTAATTTGTGCAAGGCCATGTGGCTCGTAAATGATAGGGCTGGGATTTTGCCTCCAAAGAACATCCTCATATGCAGACAAAGGAGTCAGTCAAGAAGTATCACTTCGGTAATTCACAGGACATATTATCCAAAGGGATGAGGGCTGAGAAAAAAAAAGACAGCCCTGACAGCTGGGGTGCCCGATGTATCGCCGTTTGCCTGGGACTGTCTCCATTTTAGCCCTCCTGTGGCCCAGTCACTCAATCTGGGGCCACCCCAGTCCCAGGCAGACTGGCACAGTTGGTCACCCCAGAGCCGACAGCTAGTAGTTGTGTCATATCGTTCCTTTGGTGAACATAAGTATTTTCAGAGAATATCAACATCAGATGAGGACTTCCACGAATGTGATGAAATAAGACAAAAACAAGACATGTCCATAATTGTGCCTGAATGAGAATAGAAACAGACACCATGCAACTGCAAAAATGACCAAACAACCCCCTCTCCTGGCTAACAGGAGTGACTACTGTTTCTTCTTCAGTAACTCCTCTAGCCTTGCTTCTTTCTTCTTGTCCGATAGATAAAAATTAAGATAATCACTAAATCTCCCTACTCTCTGACAGCTCCTCAGGGAACAGGCCCAACTCCTAGAGCAAGCCTTTCCTGATACCCTCTTTCTGAGACTCTTTTCATGGTTCTTCATGGTATGAGATGTCCCCATAGCAGGGAGCAATGCCTCAGGTGTGTTCCTGGATGATTCTTGGACCGGAAGACATTGACAGCACTTACACAGGGGTAGTGCATGAAGAGGGGCCATCCTTTACTTGTCGTATTGTAACTCTCTCTCTCAGGGCCACCTCTGTAGCTAGATCAGATGCTTCTTCAAAGCAGAATTACTAAAGTTGATAACTAGCATTTATTGAGGACTTCCACTTGCCAGGCACTGTGCTAGGCTCTCTTCATGGATCGACCTATTTAAGGCCCACCCATACTTTCTGAAGCAGGTTCTGTAATTCTCATTTCAGGGATACTAAAGAGGGGACTAAATGAAAATATGGAAATTGCCCAGAGTTAGTAAGTGGCAAAGTCAGGATTCAGAACCATGGAGTCTGATTTGGGAACCCTGCTGGCACCCACAGAACATTCAATGTTTAGGGAATAAATCAATAACCATCTTGTCTTCAAATGAATCAGAGGTCTTGGAATTAGAATAATACTAAGATTCCTGCCCTGAGCCACACACAGTTTTGAACACTTTATATGTATTAACGTACTTGACCCTTACAACAACTTCACATGGTTGGTACCGTTATTATCTCCATTTTACAGATAAGAAAACTGAGGCTCAAAGAGGCATATAAAACACTTATATAGGGGTGCCTGGGTGGCTCAGTTGGTTTAGCATCCGCCTTCAGCTCAGGTCATGATCCCAGGGTCCCGGGATTGAGGCCAACATCGGGCTCCCTGCTCACTGGGATGTCCGCTTTTCCCTCTGCCTCTCTCCACCTCTTCTTCCATTCCCCCTGCTCATGCTCTCTCTCTCTCAAATAAATAAATAAAATCTTAAAAAAAATCCCACTTATATAGCGCTTATAATGAATAATGTGTTTTTACATTCATCTTTTCTAAGCCCTGTGAAGTACTGTGTTTTATTAATTTAAGATAACATTGACCATAAGATGCACCATTATTTTATGTGCCATAACGAAAAAAGGCTGCCAGTTAAAATTTGTAAGAGCCCCTGATTGTATCCAGTTTTCAGGGATGCTAAAATGCAAGGAAAAAGTACATTTTAGAATTGATGAAATGGAGTAGATATTATTATCCCCATTGAACAAAAGCAGAACCTGGGGCTCAGAAATGAGTCTATTTCTCAAGGTCACCAAAGTGGCAAAAGGGGGCCTTGAATCCCGGTCCATGAAAGATGCTCTTTTCTCTAGTGCTATTCGAAATATTATGGGAATGTGACCCCTGAATATAAGGGAGGGCTGATGTATGTCTGACTCTAGGGCATCCACGAGACAGATGTTTTGGACAAGGGAACACTTTTTGTGAAGTTCAAATCACTTCTGTGTGTGGCCAAGTACTTCATCTAAATAGGGTGAGCATTTCTTCTTTGATTTATAACTTGGGTAAAACTTTAGGTTCCTGTGTGTCCTTTGCCCAAAGAGATGGTGTGAATGAGCTCACTGTGAGTGGGTGACACTTTTTTCCAAGCCCCAGAGATTCTCTATAGATCTCTCTCTCTCTCTTTCTTTCCCTGGGTTTCTCCAACTGTGGTTTAGTCTGGGACTGCCAGCTTGCTTTTAGTGGTCTTGGTCAAAGATCTTACAAAGAGTCCACGGAGCCCTAGAGATAAGGGAGGCCCCTCTCCCCTCCTGGAGGCCAGGACCCTGTGGGGTGGGGGAGAAGACGTCTCCACAGGCCCCCCTCATCCTCCTCTGTACCCCTGCTCCTCAGAGCCTTAGAGGGGAGAGACCAGACTCCATTTTCCGATGTCAACTGTTGACAGCTTTTAAGCTTCATCTTTTCCTCTCCTTCTGTGCTCATTTAGGAGAAAGCCAGGATGCTCTCTCCCTTGGCGCTGGCGGGAGACTCTGGCCCTGTCCACAACACCTAACCCAACCAAGCCTCCTTTCCTTTTGTTCTTAAGCTGTTTTGGACCTGGTTGGGAGTCCTGCCCAACTCTCCCCAGAAAAGCCTCAATGATATAAATAATAAACCTTTCCATAGTCTTTTGGTATGTGTGGCATCTTCAATCTTGATATCCAAACCAAATTTTGAGTGGGGTTCCTCTTGCTTCTGCAGAGTGGCTACAAAAGATCCCTCAGAGGGCGCCTGGGTGGCTCAGATGGTTAAGCGTCTGCCTTCGGCTCAGGTCATGATCCCGGGGTCCTGGGATCGAGTCCCGCATCGGGCTCCCTGCTCTGTGGTGAGCCTGCTTCTCCCTCTGCTTCTCTCTCTCTCTCTCTCTCTGACTCTCATGAATAAATAAATAAAACATTTAAAAAAAATTAAAAAAAAAAAGATCCCTCAGAGCAGCTCAGGTGAGCCACATCAACTAAAAGTTATTAAAATTTTTTTACAGAAAAATGTTAATCATTTCTATTTAGCTACTTTAAAAATGAAGATAGGTCATGCTCACCAGCTTCCATGCTTAAATGAAAGTCTACAGACATTTCTTTATGGTGGTTTGCTGGGAGACCTGGCTGCAAGGGGCAGCTGTGAGCAGTTCAGCCATCCTGCATGGGCCAGGACATATGAAAATTAAGGCAGGTGGGGGAAGACATTCCATACTCTGTGTCAAAATTGGCAAGGCTCAGAGAATCTAGATGGTTTTAAAAAGTCCTTCTGAAGTAAATGGGATTTGGAATGGATAAAGCAGTCAGAAAAAGAAACAAGAGCAATGAAAAAGACCAGTAAATTAGAGAGATTATGAAATTGGAGGAAAAATAAAGAGGGAAATTAGAAATGCAAAGAATGAAGAATGAAAAACTAGACCTAACCAATTGCCAGAGAGGCCTGGTACATTAGGAAATGGGAGGAGAAATAAAAAAAGGAATAATCAGACAAGGGGAAGACAGTAAACGAGATAAATAATAACACAAGGAAATAATATCTCCATCTTGTATAATTTTGTAATCAAGAACCACAGAGTTTTACCGTACGCAAGAGGGTTAAAATGCACCCACTTCTTGGGGGTGGTATAGGCAGGGTATGCTAGTTACGTTTGGACACGATTCACAAAGTAATTACAAGGTCTAACAATGCTGTTCCCAGGACTGAATCATTAATCACCATTTCCGATGATGTTGAAACCATAATGAGAAAACCCATACCTATGCTTTCCAGGTCAATTTCAAGCTCTGTTGTAAGAGGTATGGAGAGGAATCGATGGCATATTATTTTTCCCGATTCTGAGTCGACATTTCAAACAGCACAGTGTGAAAATACGAAGACAGTGCCCTTTTAAAGGTCAATAGTGATTTCCATTACAATCCCTGATTTATCATTCAGCCCAGAAGATTTATTCCAGGCTGGGATGTAACCTAAGGGTTTGTTCTACACAGGGGAAAAGCAAAGTGGAAAAAAGAAATTACTTAGTAGTTTTAAGGGCCTTCCCCCTGCTCCAACCCTTAACTTTTCCCTCTTTGAGCTCAAAAGGCAGGCACCTGGAAAGACCAGACCTTCAAACATTTATATTTGGGTTTTTCTCTCTGTTTTGGCGAAATGATAAATTCTCCTTAACCCCTCCACAGAAGATCTGTTCCCAGTAGCCTGAGAGGTCTGGGAAAATGCCTTTCAGAGTTTCTCCTTTTTGGCATCCTGAAGAAGTATTTTTGATGAAGTTAAGGGTCTCTTCCTTGTTCTTCACCTGCCTTACATTATCTGGCTTTGCCAGCCAGAGACCACTGCTTCCAGAGAATTCTTTAGGCCCATTGACCATCCAGGAAAAGAATGATTTCAATAGAAAGGATTTTGAATATTCAAGAACATCCTATGTAGCTTCTACTGACAAAGGCAAGGTTCTAACCTTCATTGGCAGCTCAGTGGCTGGGAGTGTTTTGGGCCAAATCAGGGCACAAACTGGCTGGGAGGTTGTAGGGTAAGTCATGTGATCAAAGTTGGACCCATGAATGGTGATAGAAAGTATTATTATTTTTAAAAAAGGTGTATTTATTTGTTTTGGGGGGTGGGGTAAGAGCAGAGGGAGAGAGAAACTCAAGCAGAGTCTGTACTGAGCATGGGGCCTGATGTGGGGCTTGATCTCAAGACCCTGAGATCATGACCTGAGCCGAAACCAGGAGTCAGGCGCTTAACTGACTGCACCACCCAGGCGCCCCTAGAAAGTATGATTATTACTATTTTCCTAAGTTATGTTACCTGCCGGTACTATTGTATGTCCCCAAACTGATGGAAAATGATGAAATAAACTAGGTTGCCTGGGACCCTGTTTATTTCGTTGATGAGAGTAATGTTATCTGCTATCTCTTCTACTCATTAACATAGACCTGGTGGACATTATTAATGCATGTGGTCATATTCAGAATTTTTATAGAGAGCATCTGAAAATAGGTGTATTTGGAGTGTAAGATAGTTGGGTATGGGAGAGGGGAAACCCTTCTTCAATCCTGTTATTTTCTGTCACAGGAGGGCCTGGGAACCACATTAGTTTACTGACCTCTCCATTTCTTCCTTCCTTCTGCCTGAGGGAGGTGGAGTGCTGTCTTTCATCAGTGAGTGTGGACAAAGAAGCTGTCATTTGGGACACAAACCCTTCCACACTTGCTCTTGGGGATGAGTTGTTCATTGGGAAACTGTGTCACTTTTCCCCCCATTTTAAAAATTGTGGTAAAATACATGCAACATAAGATTTACCATCTTAGTTGTTTTTAAGATATTAAAAGTTCAGGGATGTTAAATACATTCATGATGCTGTAACTATCATCACCATCCATTTCCAGAGTCTTTTCACCTTGTAAAACTGAAGCTCCATCACTTTTATTTTTTTTAAAGATTTTATTTATTTATTTGACAGTGAGAGAGAGAGAGAGAGAGGGACACCACGAGCAGAGAGGAGGAGCAGAGGGAGAGGGAGAAGCAGGCTTCCCGCGGATCAGGGAGCCCAATGTGGGGCTCGATCCCAGGACCCCAGGATCATGACCTGAGCCGAAGGCAGATGCTTAACTGACTGAGCCACCCAGGTGTCCCTCCATCCCTTTTAATAATAACTCCCTATTCACTCTTCTCCCCAGTCCCTGACAACCTTAATTCTGCTTTCTGTCTCTACGTTTTTGACGATTCTAGGTACCTAATATAAGTGGAATCATACAGTATTTGTCTTTCTGTAACTGGCTTGTTTCCTGAGCATAATGTCCTCAGGGTTCATCCATGTTATAGCATGTGCCATATATACATATATATATAAAATATATATATGTATATATATATATATACATATATATATATATATATATATTTTTTAAGAGAAGCTGCTCCACCCCCAAGCAGAGACTGCCTCGAGATTAGGGGTTGACTTTATAGGATTCTGAGGTTTAGTATCATGGACCAACTCACTTGCCAAGTTCTTTGATTTTAGCTTGATTGTTAATAAAAGTAAAAGTTTGATTTTCTACCAACTTTTTTGTTTCAATTCTCAACCTGTTCAGGAAGGGGTAAATAGTGCTGTTTTTTTGGGTCCCCTTTAGACTCCAACAAGGCTGGAATGATGACTTGCCTTAATCATGTTGAAAATGTAATACAAGTAGCTGATGAAATGCAGAAATTCTATAAAACAGTTTGTTCTGTACTTGCTGGTTTCACTTCCTGAACAAATTTTTTTTGAATACCTACTGCGTGTTATGAGCTTTGCTTCTGCAATGAGCAAGACAGACAAAATCCCTGCCGTTGAGAACTTGCAGTGGGAAAAGACCAGCAACAAGAGGAGATTGGTATAAATTGTGATTATTCTTGGGATAGAAATAAAGGGCAAGAAAGAATAAGAGGCAAATCTTTATCTCTATCTTTTTCTTTTTTTTAAAATATTTTATTTATTTTTTGACAGAGAGAGAGGTAGCGAGAGAGGGAACAGAAGCAGGGGGAGTGGGAGAGGGAGAAGCAGGCTTCCCGCTGAACAGGGATCCTGATGTGGGGCTCAATCCCAAGACCCTGGGATCATGACCTGAGCTGAAGGCAGACGCTTAATGACTGAGCCACCCAGGTGCCCCTCTTTATCTCTATGTTTAGACAGAGTGGATTTGGTTAAAGGCAGATGTCACCCTTGCAGTTTCTACCATTAAGGAGAATTGCTTATGATGTCTGAATGGAGATAAACCAGTAGTTAGTAAATTTAGTATATCATATTATAATTCTAGTCTCCCTGTAATTTACATGTTTAAACTAGACTTATTACATATAAATGTGCATTCATTTATTCAGTGACTGAATATTTTATGTCAGGAAATCTGATGGTGGCTAAGGATATAGAGATGAATAAGACATTCTTGTTGCCCTAAGGAGCAAACTGCCTAGCTGAGAGAGCCAGTGACATAAATAAATAATTATAATATGGTGAGATAAGCCGTGGGAAGATCATGAAAACACAGAGTAGGGAGTGATCAACTCGAGATATGGAAGTTGGGGAATTTCAGGCAGAGGGGTATAAGCATGTGCAGAAGCACCAAAGCAATGAAAAGCATGGCTCCTTTTTCAGTGCAGTGGGAATCCAGTGTGCTAGAGAGTGAGTGTGGCTAATGTACCAAGATTCTGGAAAAGTCAGAGCATTTTCAGCATTCCTCAGAAATACGGTTCTGATAGCCTCACTTTTTTGCTTTGAAACTGGCCTTAAACTTTAGCTTATTATCCTATTTGAAAGGTAAGCAAACTAAGCCTCAAATGGGTTTAGTGATTTGTCAAGGTCATGTGGTTGGGAAGGAGCAGAGCCAGGTTAGAATGATCATGAACATAAAATGGATTTTATTGTTATTGATTTTGAGTTTATGTAAAGTCAGGGTTAAGATAATTAAAAAAAAACTATTCTACAAAGTACATTCTCCTGTTTTGTGTAAAATTTCTACTTCATCCCCAGAAAAGTTAAAAAATCCTGTAAGAATTTAATGGTGGTTGCAGCTCTAATCCATGCCCTCTAAAGAAATTATAATTTGGAGGGAAGGAATCCATTTAATTATCAGCTAAAACACGACAAAATTTAAGAGTGAAAGGGTGTGTGATTTAAAAACAAGGAAAAAAGTCAGTGTAAATACTATTTTGTTTTGCCTGAGTCCAGTTTCTTGTTTAAGCTCTTGTTGGATAAAGTGAAAGATATTTTCTAAAACTTCCAAAGCAGTGTTTAGTGATTTGGTCTTGGTACGTATTTAAGAGGATAATTAGTGAAAATGAGGAGTTTAAAAGTGACTTATGCACTATCTCCACTAATTATTTTTAATAAGGAGTGATTTGCTATGCACAGTGGTATTTTTTCCTTCCCTTTGCCTGTCCAAAGCAGAAGCAATGCTATGTGTGTGCTGAGGCATATCAAAGCCTGGCTGAACCTTCCTTAGCAGGTCTGGTGGTTTGATGTTAGTTCAAAGGAAACCGCCGATCCCAAAGACTTTTAAATTTCTTTCTGCAAAATAAATTAAATGCAAAAAGCCAGTATAAATCTCTCTGTGCCTCTGTATGTGAGTGATATAACCAAGTTGTTTCTCTCCAATGTGCTCTTTGGAAAGGCATGGTTTTGTGTGTGTGTGTGTGCATAGCATATATTTGTATGGTGTTCAAAATATGATTCAATCTTCGAAAGATGGAATAAGAGTATGGGGCTACTGTTGAAGGCCACACTGCTCACCTTCCCTTGCCTGCCTAAGGCGGGGTGCCATGGGATGTCGAATGCATGAATGTATGTGAAAATTTATTCTTCACACTGAGGCTTTCTGTAGCACACATGTAAGCATGTCAGTCACTCCCTTTCCCCTGAGTAAAGAAAAACATCCTTCATTTGCTCTATAAGTACTGCAGGGTCTAACTCCTTTGTCCCTTTCCAGCCCCAGCTGGTACCATCCTTTTTCTTGGGTTCCTTCAGCTTCTCCTACCACAAGGCCTTTGCACAACTATTCTCATCATCAAGGAATATACTACCCTACCTTCTCTGCAACGTGTAACCCCTACTATGGTTCAGGTCTCAGCTATCATCCCTGCTTTGCGCAAACCTTCCTTGACGTTCTTGTATAGTCCAAGCCTTCTATTATGTGCCCCCATACCACTCTGCACTTTTGATTTTATGATATAATAAGAAATATATATTTGGTCTTTGTCCCAGGTTCCTGGTAAGGGCTCCTAAAACCCTTGGAATTTCTGAGTGATAAAGTTAAGAGGGCATTTAAGAAAAATTATTATAAGCCCCTTTCAACTATCCTTGAGTATATGCTAATGAGATGACTCTTGGAAGATGGGGGCCTGTTGCCAGAGGAACCAACCATGTGATTAGAGGTTTGGAATTTTCACTCCCCCCTCCCCTTCCTTCAAGAGAGGCTGGAGGTTGAGTTCAATTACCAGTGGCCAATGACGTAATCAGCCATGCCTAAACAATGGAACCTCTATAAACCCCTAAACAGTGGGGGTTTTGGAGAGCTTCTGGGGTGGTGAATGCAGGTGCTGGGAAGGAGGTACACCTAGAGAAGACATGGGCACTCTGTGCCCCTTCCCACATACTTTCCTTATGCATTTCTTCCATTTGGCTGTTCCTGAATTGTATCTCTTATAATAAATTGGCAGGAGTAAGTAAACTGTTTCCTGGGTCCTGTGAGCCACTCTAACAAATAATTGAACCTGAGGCAGGGGTTGTAGGAATCCCTGATTTATAGCCAGTTGGTCATAAGCACAGATCACAACCTAGGACTTGTGATTGGCATCTGAAGTGGGGGCAGTGTTGTGGAACTGAGCCTTTAACCTGTGGAGTCTGTGCTAATTCTGGGCAGTTCGTTTAAGAATTGAGTTAAATTGTAGGACACCCAGTTGGTGCCAGCCGAGAATTGGAGAATTGCTTGGTGTGGAAAACCCCACACATCTAGTATCAGGAGTGTTGTAAATCGAGGAAAAAGTGTTTTTTCTTGTAAACTCCTTTTGTGATGCCATCACCATAATTGTAGTTTTGCATTTATTTGTGTGACCAGTTGGTTAATATCAGTCTTCTCTGCTAGACTATAATTTCCATGAGAGCTGAAAATGAGTCTCTTTTTACTTCTATTACATCTCCTGTGCCAAACACAGATGCATTGCAGCTGCTTAATAAATATTCTTGCATGACTGAGTAAATAATAATCAAGCCAATGAGTTTTGGGCAAAGTTGGCTAGAAGTAGAGTGCCATGGTGGAAAGAACACTGGACTGGAGTCAAAAGCCCATAGCTTTACACTTATTAAGTCAATGAACCAATTATTGATTTTACCTCCTATGAGCTAAGTACAATGAATAAACACAGTGGTAAGAATAGTAAGACATCATCCATGACCTTGAGAATTTCATTCTACTTCGGGAAACAGACATGTAAACTGATCCTTAAAATATACTGTAGTAGGCACCATGATGGAAGTATCAAGGTCTGTGTGTGTGTGTGTGTGTGTGTGTACATAAGCAGTAGCATTAACCTTGTCTTGGGGAGTAAGGTCAAGTATCATAGAGAAGTCCCTTTCACTTGGGTCTTAAAGGACATTCTGGGCAAATCATTTGCACTCTGGGCAAATCATTTATTCTCACTCATTTCACAAAAAATTTTGAGAACCAATCAATAGGGACTATCACTTAACTTCCCTGAGACTCACGTTTTCCATCTTTAAAAAGTGGAAATTATGTGAATTTCCCTGCTCACCTCAGAGGCTTGTGGGGTTTTGGTGAATTGGAACTCATCACCACCCTTTCTAATTTCCATATGGTGCTGTCCTGAACTGGTGCTGTCCAGAGAAGCTGGGAAGTTAAACTGTATATTTCCTAGACTCCCTTGCAGCTAGGTCTACCCATGTCACTAAGGTTTCTCCAACTAGATCCAACAGCTCATGATTTGGAAGACAGAAGTTAGGTAGAAGCCATCTGCCTGCTGTTTTGGCTGTTTGCTTGTAAACCCAATTACAGAGACATTTTTCCCCCCTGCAGCAATGTTCCAGGGCCCACTACCTCATTTTCAGGCTGCTGAGAGGCAGTTACAGCAGCAGTGACTTACCTATCATAGCATTGCAGCCTCAGTGATGTGTCTTTGAACTCAATAGTTCCAGGGGTGGCCTCCTGATTGCCCATTAGAACTGACTGTGGCTGGGCGGGGCCAGTAAAACAGTGTTTGGGTGGTCATTTTTGGAGGCCCAGTCTAGAGGTTATACCTCCAGCCCTTCCAACAATTTCATGCAAGTCAACTTCCTCATTAAATCTCCTTCTGATTAAAATAACTAGAGTGGTGGCTTGTGTTTTCTTCTACTGAAGCTTAACCAATAAGGCAATTAATGAAGTAGCACTTCTCATCCATCCATCCATCCATCCATCCATCCATCCATCCATCCATCCAGTGAATACTTATTGAGCATCTGCTATAACAGACACTAAGCTTGGCACTAGGGATACAGGGAGAATAAGACAATATGGTCTTATAATCATGGAATTAATAATCTAGAAGAGGAGGCAAACAAAAAACAAGTAAAAAACACTTAGGATAAATCCAGATGTGAACCAAATAAATAGGGGGTTGAGATAGAAGTTAATTGAGGGAGTGAGAGATGGAGAAATTAGAGCAGTTGGAAAAGACCTTACTTTCAGTAGGTGAGCACAGAGTGCTCACAGAGTGTGTGTGAGTGGGATGGTGGGGGTGTGGGTAGGGTGGGGTGGTGGTGGTGGCAAGAACATTCCAGGCAGAGGGAACAGCTCAAGGCTATAGTACCAAGAGTGATAATGCTGGCTTGAGGGTGAAAACACCTTAAACTGGCTGGAATGACTCAAGGTGACATCATGAAGCAGGTGGTTTGTTGATAGCATCTCCTGTTGGCTCTTTGGTTCCTAATAATTTTTTCCCCAGCACTTCTGTAAACCTTGCTGCCCATTCAATCAACTTCATCATTCACTAAATATTTACTGGGTACCTCCCATGTCTCAGGGTGGTGACAGGCCCTGAAGATAGATGGCTGCATAAGTAAGACATGGTTTCTTCTTTGAAGTGCATACAGACTCTGGGCCTGCCAATTTCCAGGCATCAGCAACTTTAGTTTTCTGTCCTTGTTGAAATGAATAATCCAACGGTCTCCCACCTTCAGAACTCAGCTGATCTGTTAACCAGGATCCTGAGAACATGATAGTGACTTAATTATGCTCTATAACCCTCTTAGCATATGGCGGTTGTTGAATGAACATGGTATACAGAAGGCCATGCTACTACAAGCCCAGGGAGAGGCCTGACAGGGGAAACTTTGGTGAATTTGCCACAGTCTGGAGCTCTAGTCCTCATTCCTGTTGACTCTTGACTGGCTCAAAGCACCCTGAGTGAAGATTCATCTTCCTGTGACAGGCACTCGTGAACTAAGTCTGCAGAAAGTAATCAGTGAAATCAGAAAGACATCCTGTAATCTCTTCTTTAAAAAAAAAAAGATTATTATTTATTTGAGAGAGAGAGAGCATGAGCAGGGGGAGAGGCAGAGGGAGAGGGAGAAGCAGACTCCCTGCTCAGCAGGGAGCCCGATTTGGGGCTTGATCCCAGGCCCCTGGAATCATAACCTGAGCCAAAGGCAGATGCTTAACTGACTGAGCCACCTAGGTGCCCCTCCTTGTAATCTCTACTAAGCACTATAAATGTCAAGGGAACTGGGCACTTGATTCTAGGTGTATCCTGACCCAGAACATTCTTTCACTAAAGGTATGCTACATGGGAAGGCAAAGAAGAGTTTGCTGGGGAAATCTGGAACCAGGACTAGGGTGGTGAGCACTTCATGACTGGACATCTACTTTGTACCCTTCTACCTGAGAGAAATACTTACTTTAGGCTTCCTTGGGAAGTGCCCACATCCACCTTAGTGGCTCCCCTTTTCCATCCTTCTGTGGTTGATCAATTCCATTTCTGGTTAAGTTTTTTGGTTGTGTCAACAAAGAGATGACAAATGTATCCTATCCTACCATTATCTCCCTTCCCGTGTGCATGGCAGACATTACTAATTGGTCATGGCTGTCCTTCCCACTGGGTTCAGACAAAGCCTCAAAAATCCTCCTCTGCACGGCACTCCAGGGGACCACCGTCAATTGACTGAAATTGGCATGTAGGATGTCAATGATTTCTGTCCTTGGGTCATAAGCCAAGTCTGGTTAGAGTCTGTTCTCTCTTACCGTGATTTGCAGACCTAGGTTCTCTTTCATCTCAGAAGGGGATTCTTAATTCTTGGTGGGGAGTGTGGCCTCATCACTGCCCTTCATGTACCACTTACATGACATACTTATATTTTTACTAGAACTTTCAGTGTTCTCATTCATTTGTTTGTTTCATGAATATCTATTGGGAGCTATTTAGTACCTGGCTCTGGGTGTCTCTGATCAACCCTAGTCTCACCAGGCTTAGAGTTGAGTGGTCTAAACTTGATTTTGAAGAAGGGAATGTGAAGCATCTACTGTAGAGGCAAGACTGGATTCCAATGTTACCCCGCAGGCCAGGTACCCTGTTTCCTGGCAGGGTCTGGCTTGTCCTTTGGGACACTGACACCCAAACCAATGATGGCTCAATTTCTTTTAGATTATACATTTTATTTTAGCCTTTGGTTTGTGTTTCGTTGGCCCCATGCTTATTTGTGAAATCATACAATGGTACCTGAGCTTGGTTCCTGGAATACAAGGCTTTTAATAAAGGGACAATCATGTGGAAACAAAGGAGTTTAAATATTCTTCCCAAACCCCAAGAAATGTCCGTTGTACTATAATAAGAAAGGGAGGAAATCATTCCACTCCATTAGTAAAAAAAAAGTGGTAGGACAAACAAAAGGAAGTTCCTTAGGAGGCAGCAAATAACCTATGAGCAGGAGGAGAGCCTGCTATAACAGAGCACTGGCTGAGTGGGTTAAAAATAGAAGTCCCTCCCCACCACTGCTGAGCCCCTCCCACCGCTTGCCTCCTCCCTGCAGATGAGACATATAGGTTAAGGTTAATGGGTCTGGAAAGTTCTGCACAGGCAGCTTCACCTGCTGGTTGCTCGGAATTCTCACTGCATGGTTTCTGCTTTTAGCGCCAGCTCTAATTCTGGGAGAAGCTCCTGTTGCGTTCTGCGGGGAATGCCTGGCAACAGGCATGCGGGACATGGACGCTGGCAGCTGGGGGCCAGTCTACCGGTTTCCCTCCCTTCATTTCCCCCTGGAAAATTTCTCCTTGAAAACGATGGGTATTTAGGAGTGGCCTACTTTCATGTCAAGGAAGGAAGTAACAGAGAGAGACGAAAGGGGGAAAGGGAAAATAAGAGGCACTACAGCATCATGGGAAGGACCAGGTCACGCGGTCAAACCAGTGTCACGTGGTGAAACCTGGGTCCCAATTCTGACGTTGCCCTTTACTAACTTGGAGTTGCCCGACAAGCCATTTAACCTCTCTAAGCTCCATTGAAGGGAGATCATTATCTTACTGATCTCATGGGGTTGTCCTAAATGCGGCGAGAGATCTAAAATCCTTGGCACAGAGCCCACGACGTGGTAAGGATTCAAAGATGGTAGCTATGACAATCATGATGTCCCCGCTGAAGCTTCTGTGGCTGATACTGGTGGTGCCAGCAACCATCTTTCTGGGCTGCGCTTCTGTGATTTATGTGGCCTGAGCAGGCTGGGCCATGACATTCCTTTTGAGAGTGTACGCTTTCACGATTAAGAGGAAAGAGAAGCGGTAGGCTTGATAATAAAAGACAAGCACAAGTGACATTTGTATAGTTCGTCAAGTTTGCAAGTCACTTTTACATACATTTTCATTAGAACCTCAAAGCGATTCTGTGAATAGGGGTAATTATCCCAATTGGGAGATAAAGAGTCTGAGGTTCAGAAAAGTCAGGTGATATACTCAAGGTCATGAGGTTAGCCAATGGCAGCATTGACATCTTTCCAAAGCAACACTGGACTGCATGTAGGGTTCCCAGGTGCATTCCCGTTTGCTCCACTCTGTTTCTGCTCATCTCCTTTCCTGTCCTGAGAATGGAATCTCACTTCCATCCAATGTCTCCTTCGCGATCCTGTCAGTTCCTTTTTGGTCCTTGTAGAGCGTGTGCTTTGAACATGCCACTGTCACAGCATTTATCCTCATATGACACTCTCCTCCTTGCACTGAAAAGCCCTTTAAGACAGAAGCTAGTTTTTATTTGTCTTTGTATTCCTAGTGGCAATCACATCACCAAACACAGTAGGTTCTCAATAAAATTTCAACCACTGAATGAGTATAAATGACGCACATTGCTCATCAGCCTGGTGGGGAAAGAGACATATTTGATGTCGTATAAAAATAATGGAAAATTGATTTCACTTATATATGGAATCTAAAAAACAAACGAACAAACAAAAAACTCCGGAAATACACTCACAAATACAGAGAACAAACTGGTGGTTGCCAGTGGGGAGTGGGGTGGGGTGATGGGTGAAGTAGGTGAAGGGGATAAAGAGATATAAATTTCAGTTATAAAATAAATAAGTCACAGGGATGAAAAGTACAGCTTAGGAATACTGTCAATAATATTGTAATAACTTTGTATAGTGACAGATGGTAACCACACATTGTGGTGAGCATTTCATAATGTATTATTGTCAAATCACTATGTTGTACACCTGAAACTAATATAATATTGTATGTCAACTATATTTCAATTAAAAAACCAAAACAAAACAAAAGATGAAACAAAACAAAAATATTGGAGAAGGAATCTATTTTATAATGGCTCACATGAATTATTATTTTTTTATAAGACCTCTGTCTTTGGAATTTATATAACATTTATTGAAACTCATTAAAAATGACGATATACCTTCTTGGAAATTTTGATTGGTCAGTATTTCAAGGTGGCATTTGGAGTCATAATTACATTTGAAGGGCTAAATTTGATGAATATCATTCAACCTCAGATATACCACAAACAGACCAACACAAAGTGATGTGATATGAGTGATGTGTTCGATAGAGACCTTGCTCCTTTGAAGAGCTGTTTTTATTTCTTTCTCATCCTAGGCTTATGGGTCATTTATTTTATTCCCCAAAGGTTCAGTCTGATGGTTGTTTTAGGCTACTTTGATAGGATTTTAAATGTCATGGCTCTGTGTAGGGGGAGGCAATTCAAGGTTAATGAGAACCCAGACCACAGTGAGTGTAAATCTGGCTCTTTGGATTGACAGCCATGGGTGACAGAGACTGAAGATTCTTTCGCACAAACAATGGAGGTAGTTTGACCTTTACCTGGGAAGGAAATGAGCTGACTCATCCTGAGCCAGATGGAGCTCTGCTGGGATTAAAGTTTCAGGAAGATTAATTTGAGAGCTGGAAGGGACCTTGAGGAGGTCTCTTCTATATATATGTGTGTATGCATGTGTATGTCTGTACACATATGTATGTATGTGTATTTATATATGTACATATGTATGCATGTGTGTATATGTATGTTTGTGTACTCATCCCCCACTGCTTAAAGCCGTGGATTTTCAGAGATATACCTGCTATGGACTGAATGTTTGTGCCCTCCGCCCCATTCTTATGTTGAAACCCTAACCCTCAATGTAATGGTATTTGGAGATGGGACCTTTGGGAGATAATTAGGCTTAGAAAAAGTCATGAGGGTGGAGTCCCCATGATAGGATTAGTGTCCTTATAAGAAGAGGAAGACACCAGAGCTCCCTCTCTGCCATGTGAGAACACAGCAAGAAGTCAGCCATCTGCAAACCAGGAAACAGGCTCTCACCAGCACTGAATCAGAGGGCACCTGGATCTTGGACTTCCCAGCCTCTAGAACTATGGGAAATAAATGTCCATTGTTTAAACACCCAGACTGTGGTATTTTGTTATAGCAGCCTGAAGTAAGGTAATACTCAAGGGGCTTGGGAAGCCCATGAAAATGTATGCAAAATGTGTACATGTGTGTAATTTCCACCATCTTCCACAAAAAGATCCCTGAAAGGTAGCTTATTTCTTTCCAATTCTGCATTTTCTGTTGAGGAGAAGAAAGGAATTTTCATTCTACCCCCCCCAGCAGGGAAGGATGGGAAGACCATTCCTGCTTTCATTCTCTCAGCAACTTGGCTCACTCCTCCCCTGGAGGGACTCTTGAGATGGGGAGTCTGAGTGTTCTCTTCTAAAAGCCTCCTGGGCCTCTCTCAATGGAATCTCCCTGCCAGCTTCATGGGTGTGCAACCTCTGCAAGTGCATGGGTTTTTGTGCTCTGTAGGGTCCTGTACTTGGTTTAACGTTTTGCTGTTGCCATTTTGAAGTTATTCATAATTTTTGAACAAGGGGCCCTGCATTTTCATTTTGTACTGTTCCTTGCAAATTACATAGCTGGTCTTGAATAGGAAGCATATTATCATCTGCTGTCCATTAAGGGGAAGGTTCTGTCCTTGCAAGGAGAGGCCCGTAGTTTTGGAGTGTAAGTTTCAATTTAGAGGGGATGTTTTAGGAAGCCCATTTGGCTATGGAATCAAGGCTTACTCTCCAACTAGCTTTGTTGGCATGTTCAAAGTGTTGGAGAGGCAGTGTTGCGTGATGGTTACCCATGTGGACCCTGGCACCACTGCTGGGTGTAAAGCTGGTTCTGCTATTTACAAGTGACATGACCATGGGCAAATGATTCAACCTTGTGTCCCTCCATTTCCTGTCTTATAATATTATCAGATAAATTAACACATCTAAGTACTCATGGTTCCTAGAACACAGCAAGTGTTAATAAGTACTTTTATATTTTGATCTCCATGACTCCTGTACATTATTTCTCACTCGATATGGAATTTGGAAGGGGAAGATGGCATTATTTATTGGATTCTCTAAAACCCACATCTCAAAGGTTAAGAATCACTGGTACATTTTAGTAGAAGGATCTTTCCCTGCCCTCAAGGAGCTTGTGAATTCATAGCCTGAAAACTGATGCTACAAGGCAAAAGGGGTAAGAGCTTCAGTAAGGGTTAAAAATGGAACAGTCTAGAGTTAGCTGGTGACAGATGAATGCCTCTCATTTTTTAAAGAAGGCTCTTTGGGGTGCCTTGGGTGGCTCAGTTGGTTAAGTGCCTGCCTTCGGCTCAGGACATGATCCCAGGGTCCTGAGATTGAGCCCCACATCAGGCTCCCTGCTTGATGGGCAGCCTGCTTCTCCCTCTCCATTGCTTGTGCTCTCTCTTGAGCATGCTCTCTCTCTCAAATAAATAAATAAAATATTTAAAAAAGAAGGCTCTTTGGAGGAGGAGCAAGATGGCGGAAGGGTAGGAGACCTAAATTTCATCTGGTCCTAGGAATTCAGTTAGATAGGTATCAAACCATTCTGAACACCTACAAACTCAACAGGAGTTCAAAGAAAAGAATAGCAGCAACTCTGTGAACAGAAAAGCGAACACTTTCTGGAAGATCTCCTTTGATTGTTTAGTGTATATTTTTCTGGGGTCATTGTTACCCTTTTAGCATTTTGTTCTCTCATTCATCTATTCTTCTCTGGACAAAATGACAAGATGGAAAAACTCACCTCAAAAAAAAGAACAAGAGGCAGTACCGACTGCCGGGGACCTAATCAATACGGACGTTAGTAAGATGTCGGAACTAGAGTTCAGAACGATGATTTTAAAGATTAGCTGGGCTTGAAAAAAAGCATGAAAGTTATCAGAGAAACCCTTCCTGGAGAAATAAAAGAATTAAAATCTAACCAAGTCGAAATCAAAAAGGCTATTAATGAGGTGCAATAAAAAATGGAGGTTCTAACTGCTAGGATAAATGAGGGAGAAGAGAGAATTAGTGATAGAGAAGACTAAATGATGGAGAATAAAGAAGCTGAGAAAAAGAGAGATAAACAGTTACTGGATCACGAGGGCAGCATTTGAGATATAAGTGATACCATAAGACAAAACGATATTAGGATAATTGGGATCCCAGAAGAAGAAGAAAGAGAGAGAGGGGCAGAAGGTATATTGGAGCAAATTATAGCAGAGAACTTCCCTAATTTGGGGAAGGAAACAGGCATCAAAATCCAGGAGGCACAGAGAACCCCCCTCAAAATCAGTAAAAATGGGTCAACACCCCGACATCTAATAGTAAAACTTACGAGTCTCAGAGACAAAGAGAAAATCCTGAAAGCAGCTCGGGACAAGAGGTCTGTAACCTACAATGGTAGAAATATTAGATTGGCAGCAGACCTATCCACAGAGACCTGGCAGGCCATAAAGGACAGGCATGATATATTCAGAGCACTAAATGAGAAAAATATGCAGCGAAGAATGCTATATCCAGCTAGGCTGTCATTGAAAATAGAAGGAGAGATAAAAAGCTTCCAGGACAAACAAAAACTAAAAGAATTTGCAAACAGTTGTGTTTTCATTTTCATTTGTTTGGCTTCCCAGGGGAATTCTACCAAACATTTAAAGAAGAATTAATACCTATTCTTCTGAAACTGTTGAAAAAATATAAATGGAAGGAAAACTTCCAAAGTCATTATGAGGCCAGCATTACCTTGATCCCCAAACCAGACAAAGACCCCATCAAAAAGAATTACAGACCAACATCCCTGATGAACATGGATGCAAAAATTCTCAACAAAATACTAGCCAATAGGATCCAACAGTACATTAAAAGGATTATTCACCATGAGCAAGTGGATTTATTCCTGGGCTGCAAGGTTGATTCAACATCTACAAATCAATCAATGTGATACAATACATTAATAAAAGAAAGAACAAGAACCATACGATTCTCTCAATAGATGCAGAAAAAGCATTTGACAAAGTACAGCATCCTTTCTTGATTTAAACTCTTCAGAGTGTAGGGATAGAGAGTATATACCTCAATATCATAAAAGCCGTCTATGAAAAACCCACAGTGAATATCATTCTCAATGGGGAAAAACAGAGCTTTTCCCCTAAGGTCAGGAACACGGCAGGGATGTCCACTATCACCACTGCTATTCAACATAGTACTAGAAGTCCTAGCCTCAGCAATCAGACAACAAAAAGAAATAAAAGGCATCTGAATTGGCAAAGAAGAAGTCAAACTCTCACTCTTTGCAGATACTTTATGTGGAAAACCCAAAAGAATCCACCCCAAAACTGCTAGAACTCATACAGGAATTCAGTAAAGTGGCAGGATATAAAATCAATCCACAGAAATCAGTGGCATTTCTGTACACCAACAACAAGACAGAAGAAAGAGAAAGTAAGGAGTCAATCCCATTTACAATTGCATCCAAAACCATAAGATACTTAGGAATAAATCTAACCAAAGAAGCAAAGAATCTGTACTCAGAAAACTATAAAATACTCATGAAAGAAATTGAGGAAGACACAAAGAAATGGAAAAAGTTCCATGCTCATGGATTAGAAGAACAAATACTGTGAAAATGTCTATGCTACCTAGAGCAATCTACACATTTAAAGCAATCCTTACCAAAATACCATCCACTTTTTTCAAAGAAATGGAACAAATAATCCTAAAATTTGTATGAAACCAGAAAAGACCCCAAATAGCCAGAGGAATGTTGAAAAAGAAAAGCAAAGCTGGTGGCATCACAGTTCCAGACTTCAAGCTCTATTACAAAGCTGTCATCATCAAGACAGTATGGTACTGGCACAAAAACAGACACATAGATCAATGGAACAGAATGCCCAGAAATGGACCCTCAAATCTATGGTCAACTAATCTTCAACAAAGCAGGAAAGAATGTCCAATGGAAAAAAGACAATCTCTTCAAAAAATGGTGTTGGGAAAATTGGACAGCCACATGCAGAAGAATGAAACTGGACCATTTCCTTACACCACACATAAAAATAGACTCAAAATGGTTGAAAGACCTAAATGTGAGACAGGAATCCATCAAAATCCTAGAGGAGAACACAGGCAGCAACCTCTTCGATCTCAGTCACAGCAATTTCTTCCTAGACACATAGCCAAAGGCAAGGGAAGCAAGGGCAAAAATGAACTATTGGGACTTTATCAAGATAAAAATCTTTTGCACAGGAAAGGAAATAGTTAACGAAACCAAAAGACAACTGACAGAATGGGAGAAGATATTTGCAAATGACATATCAGATAAAGGGCTAGTATCCAAAATCTGTAAAGAACTTATCCAACTCAACATCCAAAGAACAAGTAATCCAATCAAGAAATGGGCAGAAGACATGAACAGACATTTCTGCAAAGAAGACATCCAAATTGCCAACAGACACATGAAAAAGTGTTCAACATCACTCAGCATCAGGGAAATCCAAATCAAAACCTCAGTGAGATACCACCTCACACCAGTCAGAATGGCTAAAATTAACAAGTCAGGAAATGACAGATGTTGGCAAGGATGCGGAGAAAGGGGAACCCTCCTACATTGTTGGTGGGAATGCAAGCTGGTGCAGCCACTCTGGAAAACAGTATGGAGGTTCCTCAAAAAATTGAAAATAGAGCTACCCTATGACTCAGCAATTATACTGCTGAGTATTTACCCCAAAGATACAAATGTAGTGATCTGAAGAGGTATGTGCACCCCAATGTTTATAGCAGCAATGTCCACAATAGCCAAACTATGGAAAGAGCCAAGATGTCCATCAACAGATGAATGGATAAAGAAGATGTGGTATATATATATATACAATGGAATATTATGCAGCCACCAAAAAACCGAAATCTTGCCATTTGCAACGACGTGGATGGAACTAGAGGGTATTATGCTAAGCGAAATAAGTCATTCAGAGAAAGCAAGTATCATACTCACTGATATGAAGAATTTGAGAAACAAGACAGAGGAGCATAGGGGAAGGGAGGAAAAAATGAAACAAGATGAAACCAGAGAGGGAGAAAAACCATAAGAGACTCTTAATCTTAGGAAACAAACTGAGGGTTCTAGAGGGGAGGGGGGTGGGGGGATGGGTTAGCCTGGTGATGGGTATTAAAGAGGGCACGTATTGCATGGAGCACTGGGTATTATATGGAAACAATGAATCATGGAACACTACATCAAAAACTAATGATGTAATGTATGGTGACTAACATAATAAAATAAAAAAAAAAAAGAAGGCTCTTTGTAGTATCTTTCAAGTGTACCAAAGATGGGTATTTTTCCTTCCTTAGATGGTAGCCACAAGCATGTAACTGAGATGTCTTTATAAGAGATTTGGTTTTCACCTCAATAAATCAGGTCCCGTGCAGTATTTGGTAGAGCTATGAGCCTCTAGGTCTGGCTTCCTAGTTCTCTAGAATCATCCCGATTGTTCTCTGAACTCCAAAGGGGATGAATTATGCTTTCCCGTTATTCCCAACTTCCACAAGATTACAGGCTAGTGAGAAAATAAAAATGCAGACAGTCAGTGATTAGGCAGGGTGTGCAGGAGGATAGAAGGAGTGTCTTACTCAGTTTGGACTACTGTAGAAAGTACCACAGACCAGGTGGCTTAAATAACAATTTATTTCTCACAGTTCGGGAGGTGGGAAGTCCAAGGTCAGTGTGCCTGCATGGTCAGCTTCTGGTGAGAGTCTTCTTCCTGGTGTACAGAGAGCTTTTTGCTATGTCCTCTCAGGTTGCTGGGCCATAATTAGCGACCGGGCCTCTAAGGACACTAATCACATAGACGAGGGTTCCATCCTCAGAACCTTGTCACTTCACAAAGGCCCCATCTCCTAATACCATCGTGTTGGGATTAATTTCAGTACATGAATTTGGGGCGATGCAAACATTGCAGGAAGGAGGGGTACTTTGGCTTATATAAAGCACAAGCTGGAAGAGCTCCACAGAGGGGGTGAGCCCTGAACTCTTTTGAAGTAAGAGTAGAATTTTCATGGTAGACAGAGGGGTGTGTACATGTCTATGTCATGAATCTTTTAAGAAAAGTAAGATGAAAGTAAAAATATTGATATACAGATAGAGCTTGCGGTCATGGTGACAGTTGCTTCAATTTTGGACTCATTGGTGCTGCAAATGAAAATCTCAATTTATACACTCTTCCCCACAAAAACGCCCCTGCTCCTCTTTTCTCCCCAGAATGCCCTTATGCTTCTTAAGAATTATCCTCATTTGTGATTTGTACCTAGTTTAACAAAATTCCTTTTTGGGAATTTGTCACTAGTAAATAATTTTCTAAATGGGCCTTGATGGAATGAAGTTTTGAAAAGTTTCAGATGGCTTTTGGAGGGCTCTTTCTGTGTGTAGAAGCCGCAGGGAGAAGTGGATTAGAAAGGATGACTCAGCAGAGCTAAGTGGGTCTGTGAGATGAGGAGAGGCCTAGCCTGAGCAGGAGATACCATCCATCCCTGAGCCTCCATGAGAGGATGCTCACAGCTTCCGAGGTAAATGCTTGCCTCTGTGGGTAGACTGTCAAAAGGCAAAGACGAAACGCCTCAAAATAAGTCCCAGATTAGAGCCCAGAACAAACCCTGTATCTATGAGTGAAACCCTGTTATCTATGAATGAAATTTGTGAGGGGGGCCTTACTGTACTCCACCTGCAGGAACTTTCCAAGGCGCGAAGGTGGTGCGTGATCCATGGGGAGTCTTCCACATCTGTAAGATGGCGCCCTTAGTAATCCCACAGTAGACATTTGTAAACTGTAAAGCGCTTTAGGCATTATTATTCCACATCGTAGAGCATGTTTTGAAGCTACCTAAAAACAGAAACTAGACCAAATTAAACAAAAACAAAGCAAAGGAAAAAGTGAGGGATCTTTTTGAAGCTGCTATAACAAAAAGGGTAGGGTAGGGGGCTTAAACAACAGAAATCTGTTTCTTATCATTCTGGAGGCTGGAAGTCCAAGATCAGGTGTCAGATGATTTGGTTCCGGTGAGGACCTTCTCCTAGGTTTGCAGATGGCTGCCTTCTTGCTGTGTTCTCACATGATGCAGGGAGAGAGGGGGAGAGAGAGAGAGAGGTGGAGCTCATTTCTCTTCTTATAAGGGCACTAATCCCGTTCATGAAGGCTCCTCCCTCATGACCGAATCACCTCTCAAAGGCCCCATCTCCAAACATCATCACATTGGGAAACAGTGTTTCAACATATACATTGTGGGAGTACACAAATATTCAGTCCATAGCATCAGGACTTGGAGAGCTTGTAACTGTTATTACCCCAAGGGCTCCAAAGCCTCAGAATAATGGTAGAAGCTCTGTTCAAGAGGCCTGCCAAAACAGACAAAAGGTTTCTGCCGAAATTTACATCAATACTACAGTAATGATGCCTTCCTTCCTCACCCCTCCCTTATCTATTAAGTGATGGGCATGGTCTAGGCACATGGGATCGAAAGCCACCTCTGAAAATTCACAGCCCACAGGGGATAGAGACCTTTAATCCCACTCTCACTACATGATGTGGAAGTAGCTAGAATGGAGATAGGGTGTCAGGTGCAGTTAAACATTAAGGACAGGTTTCCTGAGACAAATGGTGGCAGTTAGGAAAATTTCTGTTCTGACCTGTTTACTAAGGGCAAGAGTTCATATTTTGTTTGTATATGAATTTTTATTTCTTTAATTATTTACTGAATATTTACTTGTAAAGTGTCAGAAACAGGATTTATTCTGTAGTCCTGGTAGGCCACCTCTGATTATCATTTGAACCAAGGCCTAACTTTTCAAGATCTTTTCTGGCAAAACTCTCTGCTTTTCTTTGATGCCAGTTGCAGGAGGGTATTTCCCTTTGGTCTAAAATATACTGTGCTTTCTTTGGCTCAGGAATAGGTCATCAAACCCTGGTCATCGTCCCAGTATAACCCTATCCATTTTATGCTCATCCACTTCACTTCACTTTACTCCAGTCCAGCTTAATTTAATTCAATACAATTTAGTTCAAAATATTTAGGAGCTTTTACTAGGCGCTGGGGGTCCAAGGCACCCGCTACTTTGTGCTTCCTGGTCTTGACAGTTTACCCGCTGGCCACTAGATGGCACTGTGTCCCACAAAATGTTCATTTTTAAGGGGCTGGCTCCTTCCCCCAGGCCTAAGGCTCAGAGACTGTTGTTCCTCGCTTGGATTTGTTTAATGCACACTTCCAAATTGAACCAACAGCTTGTATTATAGCCGTGCATGTGCAGTATATGTGTTTAATTATACTGTGGAATTAAATTCAAAAGGGTGCGAATGTGGTTACATGTGTGCGCTTCCAAAGCCGCACACATGAGTTTGTAGCTTTTGCCTGGGACTCAGGCAGGGGAAGCTGAGGGGAGCTTCAAACCCAACAGCAGGTGGCACCTACTTGAGTAAAAGGGTACTGTGCACATTTGGCTTTCTGGGCCACTGACAGCCATGGCCCTGAGGTCCCTTCCCTCACTGCCTGTCCTAGGTTCAGATGCCCAGCCTCTGTGCTCTTCCTCTGCTCCCAGCTGGGGTTGACTCAGGAGAGCTGGCCTTTTACGGGGGGTGGGGTAGGAAGAGTCCTGCCCCAGGCATTCTTCTCCCCAACTCCCAGTGTCACTTACTTACTTACCCCCAGAGCACCACAAACTTCTCTTTACTAGGTGGGCTGTCTGTGACATTAGAATGGCGTTTTATTCGACAGGGCTTTAATGTCCAGGATGTCCAGGGATATCTCTAATGGTGCAACTTCAGGCCTTGGAAAGGTCAATGGGAATGATCACCAAAAGGGAAAGGCCTCAAGGTGATCTCCATGGCATCTGAAGCGAGCAGGTGTTCCTCCAATGATAATTGAATACTTCTGGGGAAGCGGGGAACTCACTGCTCCACACATAGAAACTTTCCTTCTTGGTAGTTGTAATTATTTAAACATTTCTCATTTTCTTTGAGCTGAAATCTGATCTCCCGGAAGTTGCAACCAGTGGTCCTCATTCTTTCCCCTAGGGCCATGTAGGTAAGACTTGTGGCTATAGTTAAAGTGTACATTTAAATCTGGCATATCTCAGGAGGGCTAGAGAGAGTCTGCATCTCTAATAAGCACTCAGGTGATGCTGTCCTCCTGATTCAAGCACCACACTGTGAGTAGCAGGGCAGGAGAGGAAAAACTTTGAGCTCTGCAATTATCTTTGGATTCAAATTCTGGCATCACGGGCTAGCTCTGTGACCTTGGAAAGTGACTCAAGTTCCAACCTTAACATGGGGATAATAAAGCCTAAATTAATAATGCCTAATTAATTTATTATGAGTTAAATGAAATTATGAGTTTGTCTTGGCTAGGAATGCTTTCAGCTGTAAGTAAAAGAAACCTGAATAAAATTGGCTTAAACTGCTGAAGTTTCTATTTTCTGTGTAACAAGGAGCGGCTAGCATTCATTCAGCTGCTCATTGATGCAACCAAGGGTCCAGGTTCTTTATATCTTCTTCACTCCTGTTCTTAGCTTACTGACTTTTAATTCTCATGCTTCTTGCCACATGGCCGTAAGATGGTTGCCACAGCTCCAAACATTATATGTGCATTTAAAGAAAGAGCAAAAGTGGAAGTATCAGTAATGGTCAAGTCTGACTCTTTTTATTTTTTTTTAAGACTTTACTTATTTATTAGAGAAAGAGTGTGCACAAGCAGGATGAGGGGCAGAGGGAGAGGGAGAGGCAGACTTCCCCTTGAGCAGGGAGCCTGATGTGGGACTCGATCCCAGAACCCTGAGATCATGACCTGGGCCGAAGGCAGATGCTTAACTGACCGAGCCACCCAGGTGTCCCCAAATCTGACTCTTATCAGGAAAGCAAAACACTTCACCCCCAGCAGAGTTCTCCTTATGTCTTATTGGCCAGAGCTGGGTCATATGACCATGCTTAGTTTTAAGGGACCCTGGGATAACCAATCATTGTCAAAGGGAAGAGGCTTGTTGGGGCACCCGGGTGGCTCCGTCGGTTAAGCATCTGCCTTCGGCTCAGGTCATGATCCCCACAATGGGCTCCCTGCTCAGTGTGGAGCCTGCTGCTCCCTCTCCCTCTCCCTCTCCCTCTGCTCCTCCTCACTGCTTGCTCCCTCTCTCAAATAAATGCATAAAATCTTAAAAAAAAAAGGGTATAGGATTGTTATGGTTCATTACCCTGGGCTGAGTGCATTGCTACTCGAAACAGAATTGCAGTTTTGTATTGGTAGGTGTTTTAGTCAATTACGGGCTGCTTATAACAAAGCACTATAGACAGGGTAGTTTAAACAACAAATATTTATGTCTCAGTTCTGGAGGCTGGAAGGTCCAAGATCAAGGCCCAGTAGACCCAGGGTTTGATGAGGCCTTCTTCCTGGTTTATAGATGGCTGCCTTCTTGCTCTTCTTTACATGTCAGAAAGAGGGCAAGAAGGGGCGCCTGGCTGGCTAAGTGTCTGCCTTCAGCTCAGGTCATGATCCTGGGGTCCTGAGATCGAGCCCCGCATCGGACTCCCTGCTCAGTGGGGAGTCTACTTTTTCCTCCCCCACTCTCCCTGCTTGTGTTCCCTCTCTCACTGTCTCTCTCTCTCTCTCTCTCTGTCAAATGAATAAAGAAAGAAGGCAAGATAGCTCTCTGGGGTCCCTTTTATAAGGGTACTACTATTCATGAGGGCTTTACCCCATGACCAAAAGGCCTCACCTCCTGATATCATCATACTGGGGATGAGGATTTCAACATATGAATTTTGGGGGACACAGTCCACTGTGGCAAGGTTGAAATAGGGGATTAACATTAGATAGAAAACTATGTGGTTTTTAAAGCATTTCTATAAATTCATTGACATGCCTCCCTTTAAGCAGTAGGATTTATGTTCCTTCCCCTCAAACCTCATTTGTAACCATTAGAGTATGTTAGAAGTGAGGCTGTGCCATAAAAGGCCATGCATTTTCTACCTTGTTTCCTGGAACAGTTGCACCTAGAGTCCTGAGATGTTTTGTAAGAAGACAGACTCCCCTGAGGCCACCATGCTGTGAGGAAGCACGTCACCCAGGGAAGCCACATGCTTCAGGCAGAAGTCTTCGTCTTCCAGTGATCCCAGCCCAGGCCAAACAGGTGAGTGAATGAGGCTTTAGATGATTCTAGGCCCCCATCTTTGGGTCTTCCTAGCTGAGGCTCTGGAATCACGCGGCAGAGGCAAGCCATCCTTGTCATGCAGGCTGAGTCCCTGACCCACAGAATCTATCAACAAAACTTAATGGTTATTGTTTCAAACTACTACATTTGGGGAAAAACTTTTTTACTTAGTAATGGTAACTGGAATAGAAAGTAATAGAATTTGCCACAGAATGTTTCCCATCGCACCTGGCGGAGAGTAGTTGCTTAAACTATGCCGCATATTAGAACTTCTCTTCACTCTCCAAAACTATTTCCTTCTTTGGCACCAAGGATTCAATGAAGCCAGCCGTGATAGCATGTTAGTGTCCTTCCAGTGTTTCTCACTTGGGTTTATTTTATTTTTCTTTACCAACCTGCTTGCTTTCCTCTGAGTGTGTCTCTGGTGACATGTCTTTTTTGAGGTCCCTCATCCAAATCTAAGAATAACAGTTGAGATTTATTGAATGATTACTATGTACCAAGCCCTTTGATAAGCACATTAGCTTATGAGGTAGGTACTCATATCCATTTTAAAGTTGGGGAGACTGAGGCACAGAGGGGATAAATGCTTGCCCAAGGTCACTTACTATCACTAGTAAGTGATAGAAGCCAAACTGTGCAGTCTAGCTGTTCTTCATAATGGAAGCAGTACATTGCCTGTGTTAGGACTGTTGCTGTAGGAACATGGGCCAAGAAGTGCCTTTGGCATTCTGTGGGGTTGGGGGGGAAGAGACATATTGCATATTTGAATAGCTCATGTTGGAAGAAGAAGAAGCCATTTGGAAGATTTTTCAGGTCCCCAAGTTCTCGTATCTTGAGAAATCTTGGCACACTCTGGCCCCTGATATTTGTCCCTGGAGTGGCTCAGCACCACTTCTGGGAATCTGTTCTTGCTCTTCACCCTCACTCCTGACTCTTGTCCTGCCCAGTTGAATACCAGCAACAACTGATTAAGTCCACTTTGGCTCTTTCTGGGATGTTTGTTTCTAACTTGCTTTCTTGATGAGACCTTCTCTTCCATTCCCATTTCTCTGCCTTCAGGACTTCCTCTGTGCTAGGTCTCAACACCACACCTGTCCTTTGTCCATGGACTGTTTGTACTGGACACACATACTCCCCTTCCCTCTGCCTCCTTCCTCTCTGTATCCATTTCTCAGCCCATCCATTGCTGACTGCTGCCATTCAGATGCCCAATGACAACTGCTATTCTCTTCCTGCCTGGCTAAAATGACCAGAATCCAGCACCACCAGTCTCTGTTTCTGGGGCAAAACAGACTAAATTTATCTTAGCAAACACTTTGGGGGTCCTGGGTATCACTACCCCCTTCTCCAAGTGCCTGTAATTCATCCTTTCCCCTTGTAACCATATCAGATAATTTTGACTGCAAATGCCATTAAAATCACTGAATCCATCTCCTTTTGGAGAACTAGAATAACACACACTTGTTGTCAGTCATCTGTCCATAAAAAGAACTTTCCCTCCCCCAAACTCTCCCTATGTAGTGGACAGAGCCAATCACTTCAACTCTGAAAGCTTTTGGTATTGACCGTTTTTATTTCTAAGGAATAAGCTTAATATTTTTCCTCATTTTAAATTGTGAACATTTTCTTCTTATTTTCTGCTAGAATTCTCATGCCTTTTATTTTTTTCTTCTATTAAGATTTTCATATGACAAATTTAGGTCATTTGATAATCAATTTTGACATTTCTTTGACTATGGAGAGATTGCTGAGCCAATTAGGGTACTATGACCACATTATGAAAATTTCAAGTAAATGGAAATAGTTCACATCATGAACACCCAGATACCTATTATCTCGGTCATAACCTAACATTTTGCCACATTTGTTTCAGGCATGAAACAAAGCATTACAGGTGCAGTTGAAACCCTTTGGATTTGTCTTCTTAATCTCATTCTTGCTCTTCTTTCCTTACTACTTTAAAACAACCACGATCCTGAAGTTGATGTTTGTCATTCCATGAATTATTTTTTTTACTTATATTATATATGTGTGTATTCCTAAATGATATATAATATTGCTGTGTTTTGAAAATTTGATATAAATGGCATAATACTTTGATTAGCCCTTTTGTGCCTACTTCCCCCCGCAACATTCACTTTTGAGATTTATCCATGTTGATACATGTAACTCTGGCTTTTGAAACTAATGTGTGGCATTTCATTGCATGAGTATACCACACAATATATAAATCTGTTTTCCTACTGATAAACAAAATTATATTTTTATCCATTTTTTGTCATTATAAACAATGCTGCAGTGAACATTCTCATAATTGTCTTCTCGGCCATATGTAGAAGAGTTTTCTAAATATGCTGAATTTTAGTATATAATAAACTTTGGCAGTTTTACTAAGTATTGTCAAATTGTTCTTCAAAATGGCTGAACTAATTAAATACCCACCAGCACGTTATGAGTGATTTTTTGGAATGGTCAAACTTTTACTTTTTCCAACATTGTGGGCATAAAATTGTATCTAAATGTGATTTCATTTTCTGTTTCCCTTTTACTTGTGAGGCTGAGCCTCTTTTAAGTTTATCGGCTATTCCTTGTACAGGATTGTCTCATTTTTTACTTGCTCAGATTTCAATGTACCTATTGTTAATTTTTGCAAACAGATGTTCTGACATCTGCCAAAGGCTGTTCATGATATTCTCCATACCAGCTAAGATGCTTCTGGCTTCAAGTAACAGAGCACCAGCAAACAGTAACTTACATAACAAAGATAGGTAATTAGCTCACATAATAAGGATCTTGGCAGGAGGCGGTTCCAGGGTAGGTTTAGAGGCAGACTGGAATCTGGCTCTTCTTGTCTTTCTCTTCTGTCCTCAGCATGTTGGTTGTGTCTCTTGGGTGGTCCTAAGACCACTCCTGCAGCTCTAAAGAGCATGTCCTTATACCACACAGGCCGGAGCAGAAAGAAAGATAGTGGGAGCTCAGACTGGGCCTTTGCCCTTTGCTCTTTTTTGCCAGTGCACAAATTCTTTCTTAGAATCCTCCGGAAGCCTGGCCCTTACTATCTCATAGGCCAGAACTGGTCACATATCTGTATTAGGCAAATCGTTGGCATTTGGGTATAGGACTCCCTGATTGATTTAGGCCAATCCCAATGCCTCTTGAGAGCCAGACAGATTATAGCCCAAACAAAATCTAGTGGTATGAAGAAAGAGAAAAACAGCCAAAATACCTCTTCTTTCTCAAATCAACAAGTCATCTAGCTGTTCGTATTTTTTCCTCCTGGACACCTCCCTTCTTCATCTTTTGTCCAGTGGTTCCTCCCATGGCCTGCTCCACAGCTTTCCCTTTCCCGCTCTCCCCTGATGGATGCTTTTCTGAATGCCATGTTTTCCTTGTTCTTGTTTTTTCTCTCTCCTTTGGCAGAAGCCCAATCCTTCAGTAATTTCCTAAGACATGGCGTATCGGAGATGTATGCTCTGAACCTTGCTTGTGTGCAATTGTCAATATTCCATCCTTACATTTGGTTCACCACTTGGTTGGTATATACTGTTTGGCTTCAGATAGTCTTTGCTCAGAAATTTGGAGGCATTGCTCCATTATTCTCTTACTTCCAATGTCTAGAAGTCCAAAGCCATCCTGATTTCTGGTCCTTTGATGAAAACTCTCCTTCTCTTCTTGAAAGCAGCTCCCCAGAGCTCCTCTTTATCCCTGGCCTTCTGAAATTCCACATAGCCCTACTGTGGTGTTGGGCACTCTGGAAGCTCCCTCAGGCAGACTTATATCTTTTTTTTCACAGTGTGTGTGTGTGTGTGTGTTAATTTTAATTTAAATTTCAGTTAGTTAATATACAGTGTAATATTGGTTTTGGGTATACACTGTAGTGATTCAACACTTCCACGTATCAGCCAGTGCTCATCACAGCAAGTGCACTCCTTAGTCCCCATCACCTGTTTCACCCTCCCCCCATGCTCCCTGGTAACCAGCAGTTTGTTCTCTATAGTTAAAAGTCTGTTTCTTGAGGCAGACTTCTATCTTGCAGTTGTGGGAAATAGTCTTGTTTTATGCCTCTGATAGTTTCCTTCCCTTAATTTCCCTTAATTTTCTCTATGCTGGACTCCCCAAACTCCTGTTCCTGTGTCTTTCTGGATTAATCTCCAAAGCATTCTTAGCAATTGTTTTTGACCTACTTTTCTTCTCTTTATTTTTTTATTTATTTATTTTTTACTTTCTATGAGTCTTTTGGCTTGGTTACTAAGTTTTTTTATTTGCTTTCATATTTTTAATATCTAAGAACTCCTTATTCTTTAATAAATTCCCTTTCATAGCATCATCTTTTATGTATAAAATACCACTCTGAGGATACTTTTTTGGAGATTTTCTTCTGTTTTCCAGATTTTCTGTTGTCTGTAGATTCCTTTTCTTCTGTTTGTTTTTAGTTTGCTTTAGTGTCTCTCATGGTGGGATCTTTATTCCTTGTTTGATGCCTCCTTGTCTGTCCACATTGAAGAGACAGATGCTGAAATGTCGGTTAGAAGCTCAGAATGCATGGACTGGGACTTTGTGTAGATATTTGGAGCATAGGATGGAATAACCTCAAAGTCAAAATATACAAGTTTTATTCTAGGGCCATTTCCAATTTGGTCTTGATAGGACCTCACAGTAAGTAGGTCTCTGTAGCATCAGGTTTTTGCAATGCTAACTTATTCATATTACTCAAGATACTAAACTTCCTCAGGCCTCAGTTTCCTTGTCTATAATCAGATGGAATTGGGCTAGGTGACCTCAAAGGACTCTTTCCACTCTATGGTTTTATAATATGATTCAGGACAGAGATTAGTTAAGAGATAGAAGCATATTAGAGGGAATCAGCTATGCTAAAATATAAAAATCCTTTGAAGCTGTCAGGAGATCGGCTCCTAAAAATCTAATAAAAATTTTGACTCACTGGGGACATGACTCAATGGGAGATAATTAGAAATAAACCTGGGAGGGAGGACTCAAGAAGGACTAATATTCAGCGGCAATGCCTTAATTAATTTTGTCTATGCCCTTGGGATGCTGAAGTCACTAGGTTTTGCCGTCTATCTTTTGGAGCTGAATTGCACACGTAAGCTGGACGTTGCTGATTGAATGGGGCATTATAGATCCAGGGAGAAGGAAGGAGTATTAGATTTTAATTTATAATAACCCATCTAAGACCCTGGGTCTTAGGCGGACAGATCCCTATACAAAGGTCAACATCTTGGAGGATTTCTAAAATTAGATTCTAGTTTACTTGTAAGATGAAGCTGCATCCCTCCCTCTGGGGCTGCATGAAGTTAAGGGACCCTCAAGAGGTGGTAGGAAAAACATTACTTGGAGATTTCACATTTCTGCACAAGGATTTACTAGGGTCTGACCTGTGTGTGTGTGTGTGTGTGTGTGTGTGTGTGTGTTAAAATTAAAACTAAGTCTTAGTTTAAACTATTTGCTTACTTGGACTGTCAGTTCCTGCAAAATCGGTGCTGGCGTCCTGACTTCTTTATGTCTCACTCATACAATGTGTGCAGTTGGTGTTTATTACACATTTGAGTGAAGGAAGCTATTGAGATGCACCATAGGACTCTGCTTCCTTTTCATTCACTTTCCACTTGTGTGGAAAATCTACAGGTTGCCATGCAAGTTCAGCGTGTTCTAAGCAGGCTGAGGATTGGACCTGGGGCCTGTTTGAGAGATAAAGGTGCCTTCAGCTCCATTTGATGGAATTCCAATGTCACAAAATACCTCGAGGAATAACTTCCCAGCCAATACTCCTTCCTTCAGCAGCGTGACTAGTCCTGCTGTCACCTCGAGATCACAGTGCCTGAGCAGAAAATATAGCTAACCTGTCATGATGGTATTTACACAGAGCGCAGGAGAGAGTGATGACTGGGGAGACCTTTAGGGGAGATTTCTTGGATTTACGATATTGATTTTTGTTCTTTGTATGAGGAAGAAATTAACATCTCTCCTTCTGGAAATATGTTCTCTGTAATGAGCCTGGTTAACTTCATGAAATACAGCTTACCAAGTTAGTGCTTGCCAAGAGGGGGGCCTGGGTTGGACTCTGACTGCTGCAGGCAATTGCACCCAGAGATGGGGCTCTATCAGACTGCAGGCAAGGTAGGGGAGCACCTTAGGCTGTCTGGTTTTGGCAAAGCTGGTGAAAGATAAACTTTAGTTGGGGAAACCTGTTTAAGAAACAGTTGGAGGTGTGAGAGAGGATTTGCATAATAGCACAGACTTGGGGGGCTACTTTTTGTTTGTTTGTTTGTGTTTTGAATAAAGCCATTCATTCATTTATCTGCTGAGCAAGGCATTTGCCAAGGGCTAGGCACCATCCTCAGCACTAAGGCTGTGAGGAATCCTCTTTTGGGAGTTGGGAGACCGGAAGAGGAAATCACCAAAGCCAGCCTCGTTGCATTTAAACATGCAAACGAACTCTTTGGGAAATTCAGAATCAGCCCTGAGCATTATGAAATGGGAAACTTCATTTTGGTAAAGCCTAATGTCTGTGTATTGCCTTTTAGTTAAATAGCACTTAGCATGGCATCTGGCTTGACCTTTGAAATCAGTCCTCCTAAAAATATGCCTTTCATCATTCCTCCCTTTCTTAGTGATCTGCAGTGATTTCTTGTGCAGATCTTTTTCTTCACTGAAATTGAGATCAAAAGCCTATGCCTGAGTTTTAGGGTCTCTCATATTTTAGCTTATCTTCCTTTCCAACCAGATGGGAATAGCCTCCTGCCGGGGGCACCTTTCACCTAAGATCACCTGAGACTGCTCACAGTCTGCTGGTAGTCTGATAGGATCTTCAACTTGTTAAAATATTGATAGAAAGCTGCTGCCTCGAGGAGCACTCCTACCCTCCAATCTCAGGTGCACCTTTGCCTGGGACCCCACCTACACGTCACATCCCAGGAACTAAAGGGTTAACACCTGGCAATACAGGGAAGAGTCCCAGCCTCAGCACCATCTGCCCTGCAGGGTCTGAGCTCAGTCTGGACAGCTGGTAAAATATTTTGCATCCACCCTGTGCGGCCCTGTGGGGTCCACTCTGCACTCTTTCCGTCTTCCATGCTTGTTCTTCCTCTTCTTTGCCTGTTCGGATACTTGCCATTTTTCAAGACCCAACATGGCAAACTCCATCGATGCATTTAACAATTCTTTATTGAGGGCCTGCCATGGACACAATGGTGCAAGACAGACACTGTGAGGCCCTCCTGGAGTCTAGAGTTCAGAGCAGGGAGAGAGACGTCCATCACATAATCATTCACATCAGTGTAAATTGTGTGATGTGGGCCATGCACGGTGTCAGGGTGCTAGAGACCATGGGAGCCTGCATGGGGCCTCTCTACTCAGGCCCTGGACATGATCTGGGGTTGGGGAAGGGGAGGGGATGCCAGGGATGACTTCCCTGTGGTCCTGGCCTTTGGGCTGAGGTCTGAAGTACAAGTGGACATTAACTGGGCATGGACAGTGAAAACGGCATATGTCAAGGCCCTGGGGTAGAGGAGGTCTGACAATAGCCAGTGTGGCGGCCGCAAGACCCTTTCCTTCCATGGACTTATTTCTGTGACTCCCCAGAATTTTATCCTTGTCTCCTCTTAGTGACTCATTAATAAAGAGATGGACGGCTTCAATAAGCATGAATTTCGGGCCCAGTATGCCCTGTGAAAGGTTCTAGGGAAACGAAGCCTGCTGTAAGCTCTCATAGTGCTTCTTTACTCTTTCCTTTCCCCTCTGAGCCCTCAGCCCACTTTTAATTGCTGTTCCTTGCTTGTTCTCCCTTTCCTGTGCTTTGTCAGACTCTGTAAGTTACGTTCTGAAGGGACTGTCTGTCCTCTTTGACCCTGGAACAGAACCTGGCCTATGTAAGGGGCTCAGGATGTATTTGTTGAATGAATGCTTGTATTGAATTAAAGCCCCATGAGACGTGGTTGTGACCTTATAAGGACCTTATGTCTGGTAACTGTTTTACGTAGTGCTTTGCGTTATTCTTTAATTGCTTCATGTTCAGATGTCTCTCTGCTGGACTCTTAGCTCTCGGATGGTGGGACTGGTCAGTTAGGAGCTGCCTGTGCAGACAGTCTAAGAATGCACAAGAACTCACAAGAATGAAAAAATTTGAGCCAGAATCCAGAAGCAGATGGACAGAAGTTCGCAAAATGAAGTCCACCCTTCATGATAAAACAAAGTCCTTTGAAACTTCCAGGAGAAATTGAGAGACAATGGCAATAGTAATAGTAATAGTAATAATAATAATAACAATAATAAAGTTTAACTTAATTCTTTTAGTGCTATGATGCTTTTCCTGTAAAAATTCCCTACTTTATAGAGCTCCATATTTATTGGAATTAAAGAAGGTATTTAGCCTGCCAGGGAAGCACCATATATATGTTTTATTTTTTTGACATTTGAGAAGCAGAGCAGATGGACCCAATCTCTGGCCACTTCCCCTCTAAGTTTACTGGGTCACTGCCTGAACTCTCACATACAGAGGTGACACAAAAAGCTGGTGGTGTTATTATTACCTCTATCCATGGCTTATTGCCTCCATTAAAGAAAAACAGGTCTGAGATGGGAGCCTGTGGCTAGGAATCCGAGCAGGCTGGCTTGAGCCCCGGGGGACGGCCAAGGGTCATTTTCTACCACTGTGAGCCTGACGCAGGAAGTTCTTAGGGGGAAAGCTCGTTAGCCATGGAATGGAATTCTATTTGGGGCTTTGCTGTTCTGCAGTAACCCCTCCAGTGACCTCGCCCAGACTCGTCAGTCCGTGGGTTGCGCGCCGCCTGCTTTTGCCTTCTCTTCCAAGTTTTAGGTGGTGTCTTCGAGGAAGAGAAGGGGGTGCGGTTCACGGGAAGCAGTGAGCCCAAAGGAGCCTCTGCCAATTATTGCACCTGTCAGTGTTCAACAACAGATAAAATTAATTCAGAAACCCAAACAGTCTGCAGAAAACCGAACACAATTATCTAAGAAATTAAGTTATACCGTTGCCATGACCTTTAATCAATCATCCAACCGTTGATGTTAATTTTGTGATCTAAAAATCATACTTCTATTTGCATTTTAATGGCTGCTAAATGAGTGTCATCAGGAAGAAATAATGGCAGGGTGGCCTTTTGCTACAAATTCTTCCTTCCTAATGGTGAGGCAGAAAGCTAGGAAACGGTGTTTGGAAAAGGTTTTGTTTCGCCTTCTAGCAGATGTATGGAGCTGCCCTTCTCAAATGAAAAAACAAGCAATTCCCCACAAATACCACCACCTGTTGTTATAAATAAATCCAAGCTGTAAAATGGAACGCAAGCTTAATGGCAAAATCATTATGGGCATCCTACCCCCCTCCTGCCAACCCTTCGTTACTGCCTCGTAACCACTTGTTTCTCAGTCGTGTACCTTTTTAAGCTTCTGACTGGCCATCAGGCACCGTCCCTAACCAAGAGAGATGGCCTGTGGATTTGTGGCTAAAAATAAAAAGTTACCAACCTCGGGGAGAATGATCACATGTCCGTTTGCCTCGTTTAAATGGCTAGAAACTGGCTACATGCCACTCCATATTTAGGGTTTCCTTTAAATCTTAATCCAGACATCCAGTGGCGTATTTCACAGCTAATGAACCTAACCTTCAAGTAGGAGCATAAAATCCTAATTAGATCAGGGCATTGTGAGGTTATTGGCAGGCTGTTTATAATTTGGCAGAATCTTGCCTCTATGAGTAGTGATAGGAAAATTATAAAGCATTAGAACTGGAATGTTGTATAATTATCCTCTAATCTACCTCCAAACTCCTTTAGTGTGTTGTGGACCATATCACTGCATCACTCCATCTATAAATATTAATTGTTTAGCAGACCCAGGATATTGTTCTTACTAAAATAGTGTGTTCCTCACCTAAAACTAAGCTTTCTTTTTTTTCCTCCAGTCTCTGGGGAGAAGGTCTATATGAATTATTTCTTCTGATGAAAGAAGTCTTGAACTTATAAATTTGGAAGGAAAGCTTTAAAAATAAAGAGCTTCTGCAATTTTCTGAGTACAGGAAATTCAAATGGGGAAGGGAGGAGAAAACATTAAAGATGAATGCTAACATTTTTTTTTTCTTCCAAGGGAAAGTGGAGGGGGAGGGAAGTTTCCTGCAAAGATTGCAAAACTCCATTTCATAAAAGATTTATTAGCAATGACAGAGGGAGATTGCTGAGTGGAACCCTGATAAATGCCTCACCTTTTTTCACTGCCTTAAAATTATGGGTTCTGTCCATAAAGTACTGATTAATTCATATTCACTCAATGACATACCTTCTTCTTCTCCCCCAAGCAAAGATTATAAGCATTTTACTTCAACAAATAAAGAACTCTGAGTGGGATGCATACTAATTCATTTAGCTCTGGAACTCGCACTACAATTTATGTAGCTAATCACAGCAAAGCAGGAAAGAATCTTTTCTCTTACTGTGACAAGACCTGCCTACCTTTCAGCATTTCCCCCCCTAAGGTATTATTAATCTCTAAACTTCACAAAATTGAAGACTTATCTAAGACCCTTTAAAATGGAGTGGCATCATACATAGCAACTCCCAAAGAGAGAAGTTTCTCTGCTTTTCTGAAAGACTGACTGTGGCTATTGGAGTCTTTTCTTGTTTAAAGAATCCAGATGAGGTAACTGGTGTCTGTTCTAAATTTCCAGAGGAAATTGGTTGGATTTTAAACATAGTACTGATTTAGGACTACTGGGTGGTTCAGGCCTAGAAAAATGGCAAAGTGCCTGGAGGGAAGAGAATAGATGTTAGGCAGCCGATGAAGAGCCAGCAGAGGATGTTAGCTCAGGAGTTTTCCGGGGAGAAACGCAAGACTACTGCAAGGAGACAGGCCAGGACTTCCCCACTTCCTGAGGTGGTCTGACAAATTGCTTTCATGCACGTCTCAGAGAGTCGGCAAGGGCTTTCGATTTTAATGATTTTTTTTTAAATTCTAAGAGCAATATGCTCCCATTTAAAATGTTGGAAAATATAGAAAAGGACTAGCAAAAGAATTATTTCACAAACCAGTTGCTGTGCTAGACATGGATTAGTAAGGCGTGTTCACAAAAGAAGGTCCTTTGATTCTGGTGGACTGTGACCTCCATGAGGTTATGGATCAGGGCTGTCTTGTTCACATGGCTCAGTGGTTGGCACAGGGTGGATGCTTACTATCTCTTGAGGGAATGAAGTTGTAAACAAATAGGAAATAACTGTGTATGTCCCCATTTCATTTTTGATCATTTTGATGGAGAGACCTGAAACTATTCGTGTGAATAGCTTTCTAGGCTTTTGAGTAGTTTCTAAGTAGTTTTGTTAAAGAGCTCGTTTAAATAGGTAGAGAATGGCCAGACATCAAGTTGTGGTGGAGAGGGGCAAGTACTACTTTCCATCAAAAATAAGACTGACTTTGTGAATGCTTCTATATGCCAGCTATAGAACTAAGCCTAATTTATTTCTTTCAATGCTTACAACAGCTCTGGGAAGTATGTGTTTTTCTTCCCATTTTAAGTTTGACTCTGGAAGGATGAACAGTTGCTCAAGACAGTATATCTAGTGAGTGGTGGACCTGGGGTGATTTGAGCTCTTCCTTTATGAAACCCCAGCACTGTGTTCATAACCACCGTGCTTTACTGCCTGGTGTCTGGATGAGCCAAAGACAGGGCCCAAATACAGGAGAACATTGAAGCTTGACACATAAGAATATTTAGAAGATCCACCACAAGGAGCCACATCTAAGATTTCTGAACCTTTTAATCCTGGGGCTACTGAAGACCCAAGATCTGGAAGATACTCTGGCTTGGGACTGACACAGCTTTGAAGATGTTGAGTTCTTTTTTTAGAAAATTTTTATTTATTTAGTTGATAGAGAGAGCACAAAGAAAGAGACTTCCTGCTGAGCAGAGCGCCCGACATGGGACTCGATCCCAGGACCCTGAGATCGTGACCTAGTCGAAGGCAGATGCCCAACCGACTGAGCCATCCAGGTGCCCCGAAGATGCCGAGTTCTGATCAAGCTGGCAATGAGCATTGGGAGAGCCAGGGGTCAGCAGTCAGGGAACTAATGACTGGCACTGAGGGAAAGGAAACATAGCCATTAAGGTCAGCACATAGGAAGGTTCAGGCTTCACGGTTGGAAACTTGAGATGCAAGAGGGGGAGCTCAGCCACTGATAGAATGAATCATGACTGACTCCATAAGGCAACTTGTTGACAGAGAGGTCATGCTATTTGGATTATTTGGGGACAAAATTAGTACCAGTGCCTGGAATAGAACCAAAAGGGAATCAAATTGATTCAGTTACCGGGTTGGAAGGTGTGATTCAGTGAGAGGCAGACTATCCCATGTTTGTCTGGCTTCAGGAAATAGTCACACCTAACATAAGGAGACTCAGGTTCATTTTTTTAAAAGATTTTATTTATTTGAGAAAGAGAGGGAGAGTGAGCATGAGAGAGATAGAGAGAAAGAGAGAGCACAAAGGGAGAGGGAGAAGCAGACCCTCTGCTGAGCAGGGAGCCTGAGGTGGGACTCAATCCCAGGACTTTGGGATCATGACCTGAGCCGAAGGCAGACACTTAACGGATTGAGCCACCCAAGTGCCCCAGGTTCATTTTTGCTAAAATTAATTGATATGTTGCATATTTCAAGTTTTTCCTTTAATAAAAATAATGAGTACTAATAGTTAATGGACAACTAGTATGTGTCAGGAGCAGTACATAGCTCTTTACTTGCCTTTCATTTAATCCTCACAACAATTCTGGGTGGTAAGCACTGTAATCATCACTTTCACTTTACAAACAAATGAAATGGATGGAATTACCCCTCCCTGGAACAACTGTTGGTGAAAGAACCCCAGGAACAACTTCTGTGTCTGAACGGTCAGGGTGATTCATACATTCTCTTATAGAATGCTTACGCTTATTGAACCCTAGCCCACCAGTTGGGCTGAACACCATGAGGGTAATTCTGTCCATCCCTTCTAGAGGCCTACCATTCATTTAAATATTTTCACCAGGGGAAGACATACATTAATATCATTATGGATATATTCTACTGTGCAGTGTATTTGTCTGGTCCTTGAGGGGACTGAAAAATTGGTAGAGCAGGTTATTAATAGTTTCCAAGGTAGAATCTGCACGCAATGCTCCACTATTCTCTGCTTCCAAACTGCAGACATGGGTTTTCTGTCTTATTTGTTGTGATGGGTTTGTTTATTGAGCTCTTCTTTTAGAACTGTCTAGAACTTTTCCAATTTAAGTGATTCTGAAATGACATTTCCAAAACTAGCCTAAGACTTTTCTCTGCTCTCCCTAGCCACACCTCACATCCTCATGAAAGCACACCCAGGCTTCATTACATTTACTAAGATAGACTCAAGTAAATCCTGCTGTAGATAAACAGCCCATAAAAATTAACCATGGGTGAGCAGACTGCCTCTAAATGCACTCTTTAAAGGGCATGCTCTTTAAGGAGAGAAACCAACCAGGGAATGGATTTGGAGATAATTTGTGTGTTGCAGGTGTGACCTGATAAGGCACGAAAAAGCTCAACTTTATGATTGTTGAAATGCAGTATGCCCATCATCAGTGTAGCTTACATAAGCAAAGTCATTTATTAGACCAAGATAAATAGCTCATTATTTGTCCAGAGTAAAAAGGAATGTGTACAAAAGTAATATAATAACATTTGCCAAGTACTTGTTATTTACATTGTTTCTTTATTAGTCCTCAAAGCTTCCCTGTGTGAGAGGTATTACTGGTCTTTTACAAATAAGGAAATTAACCCCCCACAGGGTTTTACTAATTTATCTCAATTTTCATAGCTGGGAGTTGGAGTGGTTATTCTCAACCCCCAGGAGACACTTAGCAATGTTTGGAGACATTTCTGTTGCAACTAAGGGGAAATCCTACCAGAACCTAGTAGGTAGAGGCCAGGGATGCCGCTAAATATCCTACAAGGCACAGGAGAGCTTCCTCTATCAAGCAATTATGTGGCACAAAATGTCAATAGTGCTCAATTTGAGAAACCCCGAGTTCAAGGGAGTGGCAATGAACCCAGGTTCTTTTGGTTCTTAATTCAATGCTTATTTCTCTACTAGATTTTAAAGATAACGGTGTGGTAGAACTTTCGCTGATCGTAAGTTTCTCCAAGCTGATGATGCTCTGGTACAGGCTAGTTTCAGCGGGCATTGTTTTGATTGCTCATTGTATCCATTTTGATGGGTTCCTGAAGAGCTCAGGGTGTCACATGACCACATTTGTCAGTATCTAATCTGTAGGTGGTTGAGGGAGAATGGCTTTATCACAGAACAAAGAGGATACATTCAGGAGAAAAATGAACTGGGGATTTTTAAGAAAGGGCTCTCCTTTGGCCTACCCGTGTAAATAATAACAATGCCTCACCCTGTGTATTTAGTGCTTTATAATTTCAGAGCACTTTCATATTCCTTCAACAAATATTTATCGAGGAGAAAATAAATAGTTCCGAGTAGACATTGGTGACTGAAACAAAGGCTCTTGGCCTCTTGGAGCTTAGGTATGAGGGGCAAGTGGTACAGACAGTAAGGAAACAAGCAGGTAATATGCCAGAGAAAGATAAGTGCTGTAGGAACGAATAAAGCAGAGTAAGTATGATGGTGGGTGTGGGGGTAGGCATGGTGGTCTAAAAGATAAGGTGGTATTTTTTGCACATCCATGAAGGAGGGAAGAGAGTGAATCATGTGGATATCGGGAACAGGAGAGTTTCAGGCGGAGAGAACAGCAAATGCTCTGGGATTGGTATGTGCTCGACAAATTGAAGGAACAGCAAGGATGCCAGTGTGGCTGGAACTGAGTGAGTGACGCAGGGAGCTAGAGAGGCCGAGGTCTCTGAGGTAGCAGCCGGGAGATGTCGTAAGCCACCGAAGGACTTTGGGTTTTACTCTGATTGAGATGGGGAGCCACTGAAGAGTTCTGAACAGAAGGGTGACGTGATCAGACAGAATTTTAAAAAGATCAGTTTGGCTGTTGTGTTGAGACTAAACTAGAGGGGCTAAGGGTTAAAGCCAGGAAACCAGTCCCAAGGCTGTTGCCATAATCCAGAAAAGGAACGATAATGGCTGGCAGCAGAGATGTCCCATTGGTGGTGGTGGCAAAATCAATCTGATTCTGGGTATCTTTTGAAGGCTGAGGCAACAGGATTTGCATCATATGTGGGGTATGAGAGAAAGGGAGGGAAACAGATGGCTTCAAGATTTTGACCTCAGAAACTTCCCCATTTCTGTTGGGGAACATATAGGAGAAGTAGATTTGAGGTGAAAAATCAGGAGTTCTGGTTTGAACATGATAAATGTAAGGTGTTTCCTAGACATCAGAGTGGAGACAAAGAGTTATGTCTTATCGTGTAGCATATAACATATCCAATGTTATATCATGTTTCTCTTTGACCAAAGGCCAGTGTTTAATTTATAGACCTATAGCTACAATGGGATGATTCTATCTGATTCTAAGACCAATGTCCTTCTACTGATGGAAGGTTCTAGATATAAATTAGCATAACAGAAGAAATCTCTAATAGCATCAGTTCCTAAAAACTGTCTTTAAACTGTGCTTTTTTATGATTGTCCCAAAAAAGCAAGGGATAGTCAGTCACATTTGGATAGAGACAGAGCACATGAAAATAAATTGACCTCCTGGTTTGGCCCTTAGAATTATTATCGAAGTCATGAAAAAGGCAGAGCAAAGAAGCCCAAATAACTCAGATTCTGCCTACTTCAACCATCACTTCTTTTTAAAGCTTTCTTTTTTATTTATCTATAGAGTTAATAAAAAATGAAATCTTACTCCATGTACTTGTTTGGTTTATTTTTGACCAACCCTTAATGTCTCTCCCGAAGTTTTTCTATAAAAAATTTCAACATACAGAATTGTTCAAGAAACATCCATATATCTAACTCCTAGCTTCTGCAGTTAATATTTCCCTACATTTGCTTTTAAAAAATATCTTTCTATTTCATCCCTCTACCCATCCATCAGTCCATCTTATTTTTTTGATGCATCCCATGGTAAATTGCAGCTATCACTACCCTTCATCCCTGAAGGCTTCAGCATACATATCATTCACCCAGTTTCATATTAAACCCTTGAGTTTTCACCTATGTGGGTCATTTGATTTTCAGTGGCTCTCTTAAACAGCATGTAGTTGATTTTTGAATTCGGATCTCATCTAAGCGCGTACATCTTGTAGAGAGGAGCTTATAACCCCATCACATTGATTGCCAGTTCTTACTTCTGGCTTCTTATTCTATGTCTTTCTTTGTGTGTGCCTTCTTTTTTTAAAAGATTTTATTTATTTATTTGACAGAGAGAGAGAGAGAGAGATAGCGAGAGCAGGAACACAAGCAGGGGGAGTGGGAGAGGGAGAAGCAGGCTTCCCGCCTGGGCAGGGAGCCCGATGTGGGGCTCAATCCCAGGACCCTGGGATCATGACCTGAGCCAAAGGCAGACAATTAATGACTAAGCCACCCAGGTGCCCCCATTTGTGTGTGCCTTCTTGACATTTTCCTTTTTATTCTTTTATGAACTTTAGTCATTTATTCAAGTTTTCTTTGGTCTTTTTCCTCCAGGGAACACACTGTATTTTTTTTTTTTTTCCGAGTAGTTACCTTTAAATTAAAACAAATGTTGAGGATAAGTTTTTCTATTCACATCAAGATTAAAACAGCATTTATATTGCCTCCTTTGTTGTGAGATGAGATCACTGAAGCTCCTTTGCTTTTCTTGGCAGCAGAACCATGTCAAAGTTTTGGCCCAAGAAATCACAGACTCAGAGTATATCAGGTTCTTATTTTGCAAGAGGGGAAATTGAGGCCCAGAGGGGGTAAAATACTTTCTCTTGCAAAGCCCCCAACTGAATGAAAGAATCTGAGAGCTAGCAGGAACACAGGGCGTCTAGTCCACCTCCACCTTTAGCTCAGACAACACTCAAACAATTCTTGACAACTCCAGACAGATGAGAAAATACACTAGTTTTAGAGGATTAAGGAAAATGGATTTTTCAATTCACTGCAGAAGTTTAAAAGCCTTGCAGGAAATACTTCCATCTCTGCGATAAAAAAATTTTAGGCTACATTCTATTAATCTTTATGTCCACAGTGGAAAAGCCTTTTGCTTAATAATATCCCCTCAAATATTTGAAGACTATTCTTAAGTCTCTCCATAGACTCCTTTTCTCAAGAATAAATAATCCAAATTCTTTTAAACTTTTCTCATAAATTCTTCTTTCCATTTTTTTATTAATCTTTCTAACTTTCCCTGAGCTTTCTTCAAATTTTCTGTCTTCTAAATTGTGAAGCCAGGAAAGGACAAAGTACTATGACACTGATTATTGAATTTATTCCAAACTGTGAGTTCCTTGAGGTCAGGGGCCATTTCTTATTCAACTTTGTATGCCTAGATTAGGGGTCAGCAAAACTTTTCTTTCTGTAAAAGGCCTGATAGTAAGTTTTTTACGCTTTGTAGGCCAAGAGGCAACGTGCTCTACTTTTTGAGCAGCTATTTCAGTTCTCTCTGAAAGGCTAACACTCTTTTTTTATGTTTTACATTATGGAAATGTGAAAATCATTCTTTGATGAAGGGCCATGTAAAAACAGGTGGATTTGGCCCGTAGGTGCTAGTTGGTTGACTCCTGCTCTAGTTCCTGGTACAATGCATGGTACGTGGTAGGCAGTCAGTAGATTTTGTTGAATAAAAGAATGCATGAATTTATGAAGATTATTTCATAGCATCTGTCTTCTATATTCTTGCTTAGCACTTCTATTATATTGCTGGCTCAATGAGCTTGTCCACTAAGACCTTCAGACTTTCCTCTGCCATACACACCCATGGCCAGTACTTTCACATGCTGTTTGTACTTAGACAGTTTAATTGTTCTTCCCTTAATCTGAGATGTGGTAGGGACCCTCTATTAACCTTCATTTGCTGGTGGCCTTGGATCTCACTTTTAATTTAGTGAGGCCATTTTGAACTTTTGTTTTCCCAGTGTGTTCAGCGGCCGCCCTACTTACACATTGTGTATGAACTTAACAAGCAGCCCCAGGCAATTGACAAAACCAAAATGCTGGACCCATTCAACCACCTCAACCAAGGCCTCACACTCTCTTTCCATTCTTATGACTCCTGCCTGGAGTTGGGAGGCTCGTGGCTACTTCTTGTCCTGGAATAGATTGGAAGGGATCAGACAGTCTCACAGAGAAGGCTGACACTAATGGCAAAAGAAAAAACCCTTCCTTTCTTTCTCGTTAGCTTTTGGGCCTGTAGAGAACACTTGTCACAGCCCGAGGGAGTGTGGAGTTCTGTCTTAGTTAGAAGCATTGCCATTCTGAGCCGAATTGGGATGAAGCGGTCTTGAGCAGCACAAATCCATGGCATCGGGGGATTGAGATGCTTTACAGAATGCCTGGAGGCTGACGCCTGGGACGAAGCCCGTCAGTGCTGCCGCCCACTCTGTCCCGCTCCCAGTCTCCGAGGAATAGGTTCCTCGGTTCACAGATGCCTTTTTGACTGAAGCCCCCTATTTCTCTGCAGTGATTTTCTGGGGATACTTGCTGTCACTTTTGACCAGGGTCCAATAGACCCATCCCTCAACTGCTGGTGGGTCAACAGGGAGCCAGCCACACCTCTTCAGTCCTCAGTGTCCTGCCTTGGGACACAGATGTGAGATCAAGGCTGATGGAAAACATGGAAAGGAGTGCTCCTTTTTCTCCACGCTCCAAGCTGTAGGTGGCTACAACTTTCAATCCGAGGGAACTGGGAAAAGCTTTACCTTGTTTCCCTAGGGGTGATATGTGTTGCCCAAAGTCCATTTTATCCAGTCCTTTCTTCAACTTCTCTCTCTCCTCCTCTCCATGTTGCTAAAGCTGCTGTGATTGCTACCATTTAAAATGTCCAGGAAAGCTGCATTTATTTACAACGACTTCCTTCTTAACCAGCTGGGGGAAGCTGCAAAATAGCCAACCCAGTGGTGGATCAATCTTTAACGTTTCTTTCAAATGTTGAAGTAAAGAAAATGATGACAATTTTAAGGCTCTATTAGGCAGAAATGATCTACGAGGGATGGCGGACAGCTGAAGGTCACAAATCAGGCAGCTGCCTCTGGCTCAGTGATTCAGAAGTGTGGAAGGCAATGGGAAGTGCGTTCCTGAGTTTTATGAGAGTCTAAGTTTGGGAATTTATCAATGTGTGCCTGGGATTTGCTGTAATGAGCCTCTTCACTCCTCTCATAAAACAAACCAGTGTCTGATTAAAAGCTGGCTGGCCTTCCTTAGATACAGATATTAATTTATTTTGATTTTAGTGGGAAAAATACCATGCCTTTGTCTGGCTTACTGGATAAATAGCCTCATTTGCATGTGGGGATCCTGCTTATTTCCCACCTGGTTAAAAGAACAATGTCAGTGACACTGAATATGCCTATTTCCCATTATTAATGTTTGGAGAGCTTCTTTTAAGGTATTTTAGATTCTGGGTATACTTTCTCTTTTTTCTATTTTTGTTAGAGATCCTTCTTTACCCTGTGTATCAGTCAGGATGGGCTTGGTCATGCTGGGGCAGCAAAACCACTTCAAAATCTCAGTGGCTTAAAACAGTGGAGGTTTATTCCATTCTTAGGCTACATGTCTGTCATGTCCAGCATGGGCTGGGCTCCATGATGTTTTCTGTCAAGGACCCCACCATCCAGGGCAGGGGTTGGCAAACTTTTTTTGTAAAGGGCCAGATGGTAACTATTTTAGGCTTTTAGAGACCACATGGTCTCTGTTGCAGCTCCTCAGCTTTGCCATCGTAGTGCACAAACAACCATGGACAATACGTAAAGGAATGGGGATGACTGTGTTCCAATAAAACTTTATTTATAAATAAAAACTGGTAGCAGGCTGGATTTGGTCTGTGGGCTGTACTTTGCCCACCTGGTGGTTGGAAGAGGAAGGGAAGGTGGCAAATCTTGCACCAATTGTTTAGGGCTTAACTTCCATTCATCTTTCCTTGGCCACAGCAGGTCACATGGCCATGCCTAACTTCATGGTACATAAAGTGCACAGTCTTCATTTGTGCCCAGAAGGAGAACTGGAACTAACAGGGAACAGCACCAATGATCACACTCTTCTCCTCCTTTCTTTTTAGAGAGGCCAGTATTTCCTGAACTTCTAGACGAGCACTTCATCAAAAGGCATTCTTTAAATACAATCTCTGTATTTTACAACTCAGTTGTTTTGATGGAAGCTAAACAAATTTAGGAGATGAACAGGATCAAATTTCCCCTTGTCGTTCTCGACATTAAATATGTGACTTTTTTTCTTTACGTCCACCAAAGCTCTGTTTGAGTCCCTGCACCAATCAGAAGTGAGATTAAGTTTATCCATCCAACTCATTCTCTGGTATTTAGATTTCTGGTTAGATTTCTGGAATCCAGAGTGACCACATCTTTCCCTTGACCTTTTTTTTTTTCTTTATACTCATAGAAGTCTGAGGCTGTCTCACCTTTCGCTGGGAGAGGGTTGGGCCTGGGTCTTGCTGACCACCTCGGGCATGGTGACCTCTTTTGTGTCCCCAGGGGAGACCAGCAGTCTCCACCATGAAGGGTCCCTGGAGCTTTCCTTTGTCTTTCAGTTATCAATTTCCTTCTGTTTTGCTGTCAGGAAAGGAGACGTCCCTTCATCCAGGAGAGGGCACTGTGCTCAAAGTCTAGAATACTCAGTTCTTTCTGGTAGAGGCACAAATTAAGGATTAATGAAACCCATATTCAAACGCTCAAACTATAGCACCTATCATAAAACAAACCAAAACACCACACTAGGAATGTACTCTATAAAAAGGGAAGAAATGCAATTTATTAACAACTTGTACATTCCAGAAGGTATAAACTGCCTCGTTAAATCAACCAAATATTTTTAGTGGCTGCACCTCTTCTTACAATACGAATTCAGGCTCTCTGAACCAAAGCCTGCCCTCGTGTTGGCTGCTTCGATGAGGTTCTAGGGACCTTGGGGGCCAAGGCTGTAGGAAAGATGGGAAGGTTGGGTCCTGTTGTAAAAAGAATAATTTGCCCCTTTAGGGCATCTTTTCCCAGAAGTGAATTAACACTTCAGGGAAACTTAGTATAAAATGCAGGAAGCAAACCTAACTATATTCAAGGGTTCTCTAAGTGCTAAAATAAAGATACTGAATTTTGTAAATGGGGAAATTTTGAAAAGATAACTTGGTTGTAAACTTTTTTGTCTCACCCTCTTGGTTCATTTGTACTTAAGCATCTATCTCTCTACAATGTCCATACAGAGCTTTTTTTGCTGCTAATGTCTACTTAGTCACTAAGCTTTCTCCTTGGATCCTGACTATGATCACTGGGTTCCTAACCCGTCTGTGCCTCAGTCTTCTTGTCTGCAATATGGGCATAACTACAGTGCTCGTCTCAGAGGTTGTCATGAGAGTCTTATTATCTTGTATTCTTTTGTTGTTTCTTCAGCAGCAAAGATGAAGGTGTTATGTAACCAAGTGGACATTTGAAAGAACTGGAGGATAGGTCACTGCAGTAGCAGGTTGGAACAGAAATAGCAAAAGCTATAGAAATACAATTGATCAGTTAATGAAGTCACAGTGCTTTAAGTCTGCACAGTGAGATATTTCAGAGAGATTGAGAATTCTCTGCAGTTGGAATGTCAACTCAAATACAAAAAAAAAAAAAAAAGACCAGTTAAACACGAACGCATGTAAATTAGCATGGAAAGCAGATTGGTGTGGGACATGAAATAGAATTCGCACAGCCCAGAGAGACTACATGGTGACCAGTGTGGAAATAAATGAAGACCAATCAAATGACAACAAGCCAAGGTTATTTACTCAGAGCTTGATATAGCAAGAAAGTTAGCTATTATCATTTGCATCTGGCAGACTCAAAGGCAGGCAGAAGAGTGGGAAAGCTTTACAGTGGATAAAAGAGAAGGCTTCAGGGGTGCCCTGCTAGGAGGCTGTTCGCCCGAGGAAGCTTGTAGGCAGGTTAATCGGAAGTGGGGCAGTCTATGTGATTGGTTATGGGTGTGTATTTGGCTCTCTCTAGTTGGTCCTAAGTTGGAAGTGGGGGTGGAAATCAGGAAAGCTGTTAGTTGTTAATCAAGTCTTGGCCGTTTGGGGCCAATTGTTTCAGGGGCTGTTGATCGGCTTCCTGGACTCGTTGCTGGAGACAGTGTTCTGACTTCCCATGAGTCTGACTTGTCGTGTCTTCTCACTGTCCAGAAATCTCTGCCCTGTGTCTGCTTCCTCAGTTCCATGACCAATGTGTGTACTTCTCCCCCTGCCAGGAGCTGCCCCAGGGATTAGAAACAGTCCAGCTGCTGCTTACTCTGGGATTTTTCTGTCCAAATAGTTCCCCTGTCTTCAAATACCCCTAAGTGAAAAATGGTATCGGTGTAAATCTGAGCAGTTAACATGTTAGCTAGAAAGTGTGGGTTTAGTCTTAAATTCCTTTAATTGTTAGGGCACCCCCCTCCTCACTCTGGGTTATACAGAGTTGATTCTGTAGCATGGGCCGCTCCTTGAACACTTACTACGTGTTAGGAATTGTGTTAGGGACTAAGGAAACAAAGATATGTGAGACTCTGGTTTCCAGGCAGGGAGATGCCATACATGTAAAAGAGAGGACATAATGCCAGGTCTTACATTCTGAGTGTGGGATTAACCACTCCCCTTTGTTGGCCCCAAGACCACCTGTCTCAACCAGGCCTTGCACTTGCCACAGTGCCGTGCAATTGAAAACATGTTGCTGTCTATTCCACTGGACTGTGGTCCCCTGGGGACAGGGACTGACTCTGTCCCTGGTTGCTGTGTTGGCATCTCAGTTGGTACCTGGTTCCATTGTAGGCAGGTTAAGAACATGAGCTATTTGGTCAAAGAGAAGCAAGTTCAAGTTCCAGCTCTTTTATGTATTAATTATGAGACCTGAAGCAAATGTCTTAGCTTTTCTAAGGCCTTGTGTTTTCATCCATAAAATGGGGATAATAATAATTATAACAGCCCACTGTCCCTCATACATCATTTCCACATATCACTGGCACATATTAAACACTCAATAAATATCTTCTGCTACAATTACAAATTCAATTGCCTTGAGATTCCAGAGGTGCAGATGATATGTGCTCCACCGTGGAAAGGAAGGAGGGATTGCTGGAGCATGTCGTGAAAGTTGGGTGTTTTCCTGGGGTGGAAGCCAAGCGAAACCATTCCAATGTTATGCGGCCCCAGAGCAAGGGATAACATCATGTAGCATTTCCGAACGGCACACGGTAAAATAAAACATCTCGTTAATGATGAGGGCATGAAGAACATAAGTTGAAACATTTGGGAAGTTCTGTTCTACATCTCAAATGTTGGCAATCACCTTTCCACAGATGCATAGATAGTGTCAGCATGGACAGGTTACTGTAGTCTAAACTTTGCATCATTTTGGACCGTGGCTGTCTAGAATTGCTAAGAGTCCTGAAAAGTAGTACTATAGTAATAGGTCTTCTCCTTTTAGACTGGATTTTGGGATGGTTTGTGGTAGTGCAAAAAATCATACATATGTGTATTTGATACTTGTACTAAAGCACACATTTTAAATATTAGGACCCCACCTACAGCATAATCATATCACTGTATTTGTATCTGATTACTGATAGTTTAGTAATTATTAATGATTTGATAAGGTTCAAAAGAAATTGGTGTAAATCCCCTCCCTCCCTCAATCTCTGGAATAATCACTTCCTTCAAATTTAACTGCTGTCCACAGTGCAGCTGATGGCTGGCTCACCTACTAGCAAAATGAGCCCATCTTTACTGTATTACGAAGAGTTTGTTACCCTGGAGGCTAAGGCCAGTCAGAATTATTTTGTTACATGAGTCTTCCCTTCATGTGTAGCTCTTGGTTGATTTGTAGTGTAAGTGTCTTATGTAATAAGGGGAACCACTAGGAGTTATTCAAGTAGCTGATGATGAGAAGCTCTGCTTCTCCCTTCTGTGAAGGCTTCCTTGGTAATCCCACTGCAAGTAGTTTTGAATGGCTTTCAACAGGTGTAGTTGGTATCATCAACTTGCTGTTAAATTTAATATTTTGTTTTTTAGAAGTGTACATTGATGGCTCTTTTGTTTCATTGCAGCCAATTCGGTATCTTGCACAAAGTAGGTACTTAAATGCTTGTTCGTTTATTACCCAGTGGCTATGTAGGCTCAGAATGGGAGTTGGGGCAGGCTGGACTTTGCTGTAGTCTGATCTTAAGAAAAAGTTGATCCTAATTTTAGGGTGAGTTTTTTGAACAACTGGCTTACCACAAATGCAACCTGCAAGTAATCACTTAACCAACTCAGTGAGGCAAATGGTTGATAACAGCTCGACTAATAAATTCTAGTTATTTAAAAAAAAAATGTAAACTGAAGAGGACTGAATTAATCATGCTTCTATACTTGTATAGAACTTACTATGCTCTAGGTTGTGTTCTAAGTCCTGTCTGTATAATCATAAATCATTTATTTAATTGCTATAACAAACTTATGAATTAAGTACTGTTATCATTTCCATTTAATAGAAGAAAGAACTGAGGCACAGAAAGGTTAAGCAACTTGCCTAAGGTCACACAGCTACTAAGCAATGAGGTTGGCCTTTGAATCCAAGCAGTTGAGTTCTTGAATCCATGCTCTTAATCACCAACCCCACCACCAAAATGTGCACTGTGCTTTGTGTGTCTGCATTTTAAATTTATGTAAATGGTATTGTGTAAATGGCACTGTTAGAAATCTCATTAGTTTCTCATACTTTGCCTTTAAGAAGTGCCCATGTTGTTTTGACCACTTATGATCCATTCTTCTGATGGCTGTATCCCAGGGTGGACATCCATCACATTTTGCCTCTCTATTCTCCCAGTGCCAACACTCTAATTTCCTGTCTCCACAAATAATGCCGCAATGAACATCGTCCCTCAGGGCCTGTGGGAGAATCTCTTAGGGATATAAACCATGATTTTTCTTTATATAGAAAACGTGTGCCTCCTATGAAACAGAAGGTGGTAAATTTAGAGCCCTTTTCTGAAAAAATTGCTTATGCCATTGCAATCATGTCTCAGGCACTGTTCTAAATGTAGGGAATGCAGATATTCATTTATATGAGGTCAGAATCCTTTTAATTACTAAATAAATAATCACTTTGTGAATGTTTATTCATGCTACTCATGTGCTAGTAAGTATTGGAGGGGCGACACAGGATGGTGAAGGCATCCTTGGCCCCAACATAGTGAAGGATATGGACTTGGATTTGGGGTGATATGGGTCTGGACCACCTCTATTACTTGTACTCCTGTGAACTGTGTCAAGTTTCTTGAACCCTCCAAGGCCAATTTTCTCAGATTTAAAATGAGGATGACAGAAGGTTGTTGTGGGGATTAAATGTTGTTGGGATTAGATTAAAATGGCATCATTGTTTTTGTTGTGGGGATTAAGTGCGATAGGGCCTAGCCCAGAGGCTGGCCTGAAATAAGTGCTCATAAAGGTTGGCTAATCCCTGCCTTCGAGAAGCTCCTAGCCTCATGGAGAAGACAGGTATGGACCTAAATATTCACAGTGCAGTGTATGAGGATGATGGCAGCAACATGTGCAACGTGTGGTGGGAGCACAGAGGAAGGGGCACTGAAGAAAATATTAATATTTACCATTTGCTCCATGCCTACCTTGTTCTATCTAGACACTGTCTATGTGTTATTTTATTCTGGCTTTCTAAGGTGTATATCACGATTTCTATTTAATAGAAGTAGAGACCAAGGCTTGATGGCAACTTGCCATTCAGAGTCACTCAGCCAATTGCGGTGCAGAAAAGATTTGAGTTCTGTCTCGCTGACTCCAAAGCCTGTGTTTGTTTCAACTACACCAAAGAGGAGCCAGAATTTGATCTGGACCATTAAGGATGAGCAGGCATTTTCTAGGTGGACAGACTATACAAACATTTTTCTTGGCACTTTTACTTTGGGGTCTTTCCAAAGAATGATATTTTTTATTCTTTCATTGACATTATACATGTTTACTCAGAATTTATTCCGGCTGGCTGCTAGAAATGCAAAGACCAAGAGATAAGGTCCTTGTCTTTCAGGGGTTTATAATCCCATCACAGAGATGGCTGCATTCACATATACCGTCCATAACCAGATAGGTGATGATACAAGGTTGCATAAATTACATGCCAGGAAAATGATAGGGGTATCTAGCTGAGTCCAGAGGAGGGAGACATCTCTGAGGGCTCAGTGGTTAGAGGCAGGAGTAGATGGGACAGCAATTGGGCATCAAAACAAAGAGGGGAGTAGATTGGACAGTTGGAGTACGTACAGTAGTGTTATATATAAAGCAAGGGTTGCATTCAAAAGAGGGACATATAAACATAAATTCACAGAAAGTCAGAATTTACTCTTAAAGTTTCCTTAAATAGGCAACACTGCGTAGGCTCTTACACTGATTCTGTGGGGAGCATGCACCTTCTATATTCAAGCTCAGTACAGTCACTTTTCCCTGCAGAGTTAGCACAGATTGCTGCTTCTTGGGACTACAGAGCCTCTTCCAGACCTCAAATTTCTCTAGTTGGCTTGCTTTTGAGATGGCGTTGAACAAAAATGGCATTGCTTTAATCGTTAGAGTCAAATGGGTGAAGCATTATGCCTATACTATTGGAAATATGAGGTATCGAGGGTGGGTGAAGGACAAGGAGGTGGTCCTTTGCCTCTGTGGCCAGCTCCTTGACATCTGCAAGCTCTATCTCAGTCTGCTGAGGACAAACCCAAGTCAGCTCAGGCATGGAGGAATGAACACATGTACACTTCTGATGTGCATAGATAAGCTGACATGAAAACATGTTAAGTGTTGAGGAGCTAGTTTGAGGTACTGATGTTCAGTTTGAGGAGGAGGGACAGTAGGTAGCAAAGGGAACTTCACTTAAAAAGAAGACACAATCTATATATATCTCGTGTCATCCAGTGGAATGGAGGAATGACTAGGATGTGGGAGGATTGCATAAAGGCTGAATTCTCATAAATTTAACCTATTTAGGATGTGACATTATTGTATAAGTGGAGTTATGGGAATTCACATGGATATATCTGGGTTTGTTGGGAGAAAAGTCTTTGGGGGAGAAATAGAGATAAATTTGGAAGGGGACCAGGTGGTAGAGGACTGTAATGTGTAGGATAAGTGCTCAATCTTCTAGGGTGACATTTTGGTATCTTTGCATATGCCTGATAAGGGGGATTGCCAGTTGAAAATAAAACTTTCTGGAAAACTAAACAAGTGATTACGTGTAAGCTGGATTGGTTGGGACCCCATAGCTAGTGTTCCGGGGCCCACATGGAGGTGGTGGCAAAATTCTGGTGAAAGGCAATGAAGGTCTAGAAATGGTGATGGAAAAGAAGAGGAAGCAGCATGAGAGAGAGATCTGAAGAGAGTTATGAAGAATCAGTAGAGCTTTGTAAGCTGGAGTGGCACTGGTAACAACCACATCTACATCATAATCACGAACTCCAACATAAATCCAGACTTGCCTCTCTGGCTTCCTAGCATCCATGCAACTGATGACATTTTATTGAGGTTGAAGGGGATCTCTGGGCTAAAAGCTAATTGAAAAATAAGTGTAGAACTTACAGAGGGACAAAACCTTGGATTGTTGTCTTGCAACAGTGTACTGGAGGACACTGCTTTGGACCATTGCCAGCAAGTTTTCCTCTCATTTTTCCCCTCAATCTAGATCTTAGGACAACCCATCACAGGGAGTGTCTAGGTCAATTATTGTGCTGACCAGCTGTGGTGACCCTGATGGTGTGGACAGAGGGTACACACTTGAAGGAACCTACCCAGGTAATAAATGTGGACTCTTCCCACCTATCCAGTCAGATGTATGGACACTCTCCATTTGGAGGGGAGTGAGCAAGGGGTAGGACATGTCAGAAGTTTTACTCTATGGGAAGGGTGCAATAACATGCAGTTATACAAGGAGAAGGAAATGGATTTCCCATGACATGGCTGGATATGACTGAAGATGAGAATGGAATCGGGAGGGAAATCTATGATCTAGACTGCCCCTCAGGAGTTAATGAATGGACTGGTTTCACCCATTTTGAAGGCAAAAGCTGAAGTGCTCACCAGCAAACTCAGGAAGAAACACAAAGCACTGGTGATTGGCATTGGAAAAGTAGCCTCATGAGTATGTCCTGGTTAACCACTGATCTGCTCCCCCATAAGGACTCCACAATCTCTGCACATATTCTTGGTTGTCCATGGTCTGGATGCTTAAGCCTGGTGGGTTAAGAGAGCAAAATCTTTCCAGTCATAAGGGAAATCTTTCTTTCTCCTGTTTTTTTTTTTTTTTTTGTTGTTGTTGTGTGGTTGTTCTTGTTTGCTTTGACCCATAAATTAGGAACATCTACCTTATGGAAGAATGGGAGACTTGGGAAGAAAGCCTCTGTCCCTTTTTCTGTCCCCTTCCCTGGCTGGGAAGAGAGTCATTTTATGTGAAAGTCCAGCCTGTTAGGATTCTCTGTTTCCCAGTGGCCTGTTCTCCCCACATGTTCATTCTCTGCCCGTCCATACCATAAACTCGGTAGAGCGGCTCTGCTCCTCAGAGGGAGGCCTGGCATTCTGGTTGGCCAAGTTGGTTCTGGTCACAGGTCAAGGCAGGTTCTCCAAGGTAGCATTATTGGAAATAGAGCTGATCACTGCAGCTGTGTAGATCTGGGTCTATCTTCTCAATGAGTTCAGAACCCATAAGAGAAGAGGTGTGATTAAATAACATTATCCTTTAAATCCCAACATTCATGTCAATGTAAACATCCTAATTTTGAGGTTCTTTGGAATTTTCTTTTTTCTTTTCCCCTTTCTTCTTCAAAAACATTTACCAAACCGAGTGACCACTATGAGCTTAGCACTTAGGTTCAATGCTTTTGAATAGTCACGGTTGGCCCTGATACACTGTGTATAGGGCCACAGGCAACCCAAATGGGCACACGTAGCCACAATATAAGACCCTTGTATACAGTAACACCCTTGAACCCCAGGGTCTATAAAGGACTCTGCGGATGATATGTATATATAAAAAAGGATGAGACCTTACGATTTGTGACGTGGACCTAGAGGGTATTATGCTAAGCAAAATAAGTCAGACTGAGAAAGACAGATATACAATTTCACACATGTGTGGAATCTAAAAAACAAAGGAATAAACAAACAAACAAAAAGCAGAATCAGACCTGCACATATGGAGAACAAACTGATAGTTGCTGGAGGGAAGGGGGTGCGGGATGGACAAAATGGGTGAAGAGGAGCGGGAGATACAGGTTTCTAGTTATGGAGTGAATAAGTCATGGGAATAAAAGGCATAACATAGGGAGTATGGTTAATGATATTGTAATAGTGTGGTATGGCGGCAGGTGGTAGCTACCCTTGCAGTGAGCACAGCATAATGTATAGAGCTGTTGAATCACTATGTTGTACACCTAAAACTAATGTAACATTGTATGTCAACGATACTCAAAAAATTAAAAAAATATGTATATATGGACATGTGAGTGCACATTCACGTGTTCACACACCCACCACATGCACACCCACTACCACATGCACACACATATGCTATGTGCAAATACACCCACATCACATGTACAATGAACACATACCCAGTATCACATACATGAACACACACCATGCATGCCCACACACTACACATAGACAATGCACACAAACACATACATTACAGATGCAGTTCCACATCCCCCCCCAACATGTATGCACATAGCACGTGAACACACACAGGTCACACAGGTATACCACATACATACAGACTGCTCACACAAACACCCCAAACCCCAAACATGCATGGGCAGACACACATACCATTGCATACACATGTAACCCCAGGGGTCTATGCAGATTTATAGAAGCCCCCCGACACATTGTCTCTCTCTCTGTCTCTTTGTGTGTCTCTGTCTCTCTATTCTTTTCTCTTTTAATCCTGGGGTCCATATATATTGGACTACAAAAAGCACACACACAGACACAGAGCAGACCTCTGGACTCATGTAAAAACAACCTCCCAGACCCTGGGAACTCAGCCTTTGTGCATAAGCCCCTACTTCTGTGGCCACTCCCTACTCCCGCCCCCAGGAAGGCCCTTCAACAAAGAAGCACCTGCGCCCAAGCCAGACATCTTTATTTCTTTTTGCCTTTGATTAAGTCTCACAATAAAATGGCACACCAAGGGGCGTGATATTACAGTGTCATTAAAGTGAGCATTTCATAAGGAGCATTGCCTGAACTGAGATGCTTCTGATGTTTTTATTTTCACTGAATCTTTGCGTCCAGCAGATGGAAAAAATTATTATGGCCAGAGCTTGAGGAGGCTGGCTTCACCTGAGAGGTGAGCTGGTCAGACTACCCTGAGTCCTGACCTGATTTCCTTAAGAAAATATAAAAGAGTTGAAATGCTCAACACGAAATCAATAAACAGGACTCACACACGCCATACTTGACAGAATCTTAATACAATTACAAAGAAAGTCGACCTTGTCATGTAAAGAATATGGCTAAATTGTTTTTCCTTCATAATATATCTTCTTTTTATAATGGCAGATTTCCATGATTTCCCCCTCAAACACACACACACACACACACACACTCACGCATGCATGTGCACGGCCACACACACACACATGCTCACACAGATATTTCTACTTCAGTTCTCTTAAAGTCCAATCTGGTAGGAATAGCAGTTTGTTCTAAGGGAAACTTTTGCATGTGTATATTTAGTGAATTTGGAGCTTTCCATGTGCTTTTGCTAAAAGTGGCCCCTGCTCATGGATGAGACACCATACTCCTGTTAATGTCATTAGCAAGCGTAACAGCAGTGTCTACAAAGCTCAGAGAGGAGAAATACTACCCAGGGGAACCACAGAATGCCAAATAAATGTGAGGTGATAGACTATTTTCATCATGACATCTGCAGGCTGGAGTCCTTTTATAAGGGGCTACCTTGTGCTGAAGGGGAAGGGGGCCATCAGAGATTCCAGTGGCAATTTCCATTGTCCTCCAAGACACATCATTCCTAGGAACAAAGCCCTGGGTCATACCGTTTGTCCTGAAGAAGCTCCTGATAAATTTTTCTTTTGGAAAAAAAAAAAAAACCCTTTCTTTGATTAGCCATAATAAAAGCTTTTCCTTCTAAATATATGTCCTTACACATCGAAAGCCTGAGATGAAAAATTCATTGTCATTTGCAAAGAATAGTGTCTCTTTGTGACTTGTTATCTGTTGAACTGGATGTTATGAAGTCTCTTTGAGGGTTCTGATAGCAACTAGAATATTCTGCCTCTTGTGACAAACACGTTTGAAGGCATAATTATGGGGTGTGGGCTGGGGTGACCAGCACATTCTCCCAGACCTACCAGATAGTCAGTGGGTTTTGTGTATGCAGGAAACTTCCTCTCCTTTATCCTGTTTCAATGGAAGTGGGACTGACATCAAGTGATAAGCTGTTCCTATGGTTAGAAACTGTCCTTGTCATCCGGTCTGGATTTACAAAGAGCTGTCTTCCATTGTTTAACTTTCTGAAATCAGAATTATGAATAGGGCCATAAAAAATGACAGAATACCATTAGATAGGGGGTGGTCTCCAAATACTTTGAAGTGATTAAGGATGACTGTCTAATTAGAATAAACTTCGTCATATTTGAATTCTTGAAAATCTTTAAATTGTAGTAAATTCTTTTTAAGAAACAAAAGCTAAGTGGTTGAAGGAAAATGATCCTAATTAAAAAAGTTGTTTGATTTAGAAATTAGAATCCAAGGGAGGAATGGAAGCTATTGTTCAATGGGTACAAAGTTTCAGTTTTGCAAAATGGACAGAGTTCTGGAAATGAATGGCGGTGATGGTTGCGCAGCAATGTGAATGTACTCAGTGCCATGGGCACTATACACTTAAAAACAATTAAGACGGTAAATTTGATACTATGTGTATCTTACCACAATTAAAACAATAAATAAAAAATAAAAATGATAATTCCTAGGTAAGCGCTGGTAATAGAGAATAGGTTTATTTGTATGTACTGTGTTAAAAACCTTCCCCCCAAATGTCCTTCTTCTTTTATCTTCAAGTTAACAGTTTGATCAGACTTTTTAAAAATGACTTACTAATGTTGCTCTGTGGATAAAGTACTGCATATAAACTTGAGCAATTGCTAATGTGATCTTTTGTTTTAACCTGATATAAACTGTGGTACTCTAACCAAATCTTTAGAGATTTAATTATACAGGAAAATATTCTTAACCCCTCTCATTTTAAGTCAGCTGGTTTGCTACTCATGTATCTTTTAAAATAAAACCTTTGGCTCCTTCTGGCTTTCTTTTGCTACCTTACTCAGTTATATGCCACAATACTCTTTCTCTTCAGGAAAGACTTTAACCCACACCATTTATATGTTGACTTTTCAAAGATTTTTTTTTTCTTTGCCAATTGAGAGGCTATTGGGAGTAGGGGAAAAAACAATGGAGCCAGAAGACCTGGGTTTGAGTTCCCGTGTTGTGAATTACAGGCTTATTTCTTGGGGTTTCAGTTTTCTTATCTATAAAGTGGAGGCAATAACTACTTGTAGGGTTACTGAGAAGTTCATAACAAGTAATAATAAGAGCTACTACTTATTGAGTGCTTACTCTGTGTTAAGCACTGCCCTAACTAATTTAAGGGTATCAACTAAATTAGTTAACCTTCCCAGTAACATGGTAGAACCCTTACCATGTCCATTTTACAGATGAGGAACCAAAGCACAGAGAGGTATGGAAACTATCCAAAGTCACAGAGGTGGGTCAATGGTAGAGCTTGAGTTTTGAACCCGGACAGTCTGATTGCTGAGGCTGTTCTTAATCACAATCTCAGTTCACGATCTGCTTCTGTCAAATGTGAAGATGCAAAGCAAACTACTTAAAGTATTATATAAAATGGAATGAGTGAGCAGAGTCGACTTTTTCTAGATTTACTTTCCATGCAGAATGCTACAAATGTTGGTTCTGTGTTCATTAGAGCATCTCAGCAAATCTGCCTTCAACTCAGAGGCCCCAGTTTACCAAGGATGTAAACAATCTGGAACATCTTCAGAGTATTTATAATTCTGACAATATAAATAATTATCTAGATAATGATATGTATAATATTTTGCTTTTATACTGTAAACACTACAAGACTGGGGACAACCTATAGCCTGTTATCCATGATCTTCCCAGTAAGTAGCACAGTGCCCAAAACATACTAGCTGTTTGATAATGATGAGAGCTAACATTTATTGAGTTTATCACATACCTGGTGCCAAGTGCTTTGTATACATCAACTCATTTCATGTTCTCAACAACCCCATGAGGAGGACTCTATGATTACCATCTCCACTGTATGGATGAGAGAAATTAAGTAATAATGTATCTAAGATCCTCCGGCAGTAACTCGTGGAGTCTGCATTGCGACCAGGCTGGCTGACTCCAAAACTTGCCCCCGTTTCAGTTCCTGATAGATCAGAGCAGCTGAAACCGGAATCCTTTCTAACATGGAACTGGAATGGCTGTAAAACCCTACCACTATGTCGTCTTGGCTTCCTGGGCAGGGGCCTAGTGTTGGCCAATAGGAAGGAGAGATTGCAGGCTGGGAAGTTGGGGACCCTTCTTTTGGTGCGGGAAAACAATTAGACGATTGCTTGGGACAACCTTGGAACAGACACTGTGAGTCTCTGGAGCCTGTTCCTTTAGGGGCAATGGTTGAAAAAGGTCAGGATATCAGTATTGGCTGCTTCTTGACATTTTTAGCAAACTTCTAGAAGAAAGAAATGTGGCCAATTTGTAAGCAAAGATGAAAGGTAATTGAGCTGTGCCAAGGAAATTTCTGCCGTCTCCACCTGTGGCCTGCAGCTGAAATTGACTGAGGGTCTGATCGTATGAGGCCCTTCAGGACTGACACAGCCAATTGCTTCTGGTTCCAAAGAGGGGGAACTAAGATGCAGCACAATCTCTTTGCAGAGCCTCCCGTTACCTTGCTCTTGAGAGGTCATGTGTGGAATGGTCCAGATATATAGTGCTGAGGTTTGGGAAATTATTATCATAGCTACTACATGCCAACTACGGGCAGAAGCACTTTACAAACCTACTTTATCTCATTTATTCTTCATGATTACCTCTGAGGTAAGTATTCTTATCCCCACTTTACAATGAGACACAAGTCAGAGAGATTCAATAACCTGCCCTGAGTCATGCTGTATTAAATGATGGCGCTGGGATTTGAACCCAGGTGGGACGGATTTCAAAATCTAGGCTTTTCTCCACCTGCTGGAATTGAGGCATCCGTCCCAGAGCAAGGCAGTGATGTGGTGGGGCCATGTTGCCATGTGAAGCCACGGCCTGAGAGTCTGTCCTCTCTGACACCCTTTCTGTCAGGGCTCTGTGGTGGGCACTGGTCTGTGTCAGAATGTTGAACTGCTCCCGGCACCACCTGCCTGAGGTGCTGAGGCCCCTCGCTGTGCTCAGAGCTGCTGAGGCGCATACGCATCGCGGTTCCTAGCAAGAGCCAAGCCACTCATGCTGAGCACAGCAAGGCTCTGACACTGGGATTTGCCAGGAGGGCTAAAGAATATTTTCTTCCTCAGTAAAAAAAAAATAATTTTTAATGACACCTAGGAGAGAAACATTCCACTTTTATTCATAATTAAGGCATTTATTTTCCATTTCGAGGAACACAGTGGAAGAAAAATTAGCCTGGAAGGGTGCTGGCTGGGTTGGGACAAGTGAAAGGCAACAAAGGAAAGAAATCAGCTTGGGGCGCCTGAGTGACTCAGTTGATTAAGCATCCGACTCTTGATTTCAGCTCAGGTCATGATCTCAGGGTCTTGAGATCAAGCCCCGTGTTGGGCTCCACGCTCAGCTCAGCGCAGAGTTTGCTTGAGATCCTCTCCCTCTGCCCCTCCCCTGCCTCAAAGAAATAAATAAAATAAATCTTTAAAAGAATTAGCCTATTTCCACACTATCAGGTCATAAAGGTAAATACAAATAATTGTCCCTGGGACCAACCCACCCCTGTTTGCAGCTAACATTTATTATTCACTCAACTGTATGTTGTTCTGTTTAAGCAGGTTTCATGGATTATTTTATTTAATCTTTACAACAACATGAAATGGATACCACTTCTACCCATTTTATAGATGCAGAAGCTGAAACAGAGGAGTTAAGTCTGTGCCCAAAGTAGCACAGCTAGGAGCTGGTAAAGTCAGAATATGTATCCAGGCAGTATGGCTCCAGGACTTCAACCCAGCCATTACACTATAAGCTCTTTGTGCCATTCATCACTGTGACAGAATCCCTCAACTCTCAGTCAACAGTAGACAATAATCGTGCATTTATTACTGTCAAGTCTTTTTATGCAGTAGTTCGTTTAACCTCGTAACAACAGAAGAAGATAGCTAGTATTATAATCTCCCATTTCAGAGAAGAGGAAACAAGTCTAGAGAAATTGAGTGCTGTGCTCATGCTGGGGCTGGGCTTACAATTTACATCTTTTGGACTCTCAGTCTGCTTTTACAGCACAGCAAGGAAGAGTCAGCCTTGGCTCTTCCACACAGAGACTTGTACCTGAGAAATATTTTAGGATGCTAGTAATCACTGAAATAATGCACCTTTTAAATATGTGCATTGATTCACATAGTAAGAACTCTTTTAGTTTGCTGAAGAAATTTGCTGCCTTAGAATATTTACATTTATAACTCTACTTCTCTAGAAACAATAAAATAACCTCTCAACGTGGGTAATTAACAGAACCATAAAACATTCCTTCAAATAGCATCTGCAGAAGCCAGGTGAAATGAAGAGCTGTCATTTGAGCCAACCCCATTTGAAACTCATTTCAAAACATTTAACCAAAGGGAGATAAGGGAGAGATGCGTGGCTGTTGGTTGCAGGATCATTTAACTAACAGCAGTTGTGCTTCATAATTAAACCTTCCATTTTGAAGTGCTGAATGTATGGTGTGTGTGTGTGTGTGTGTGTGTACATGCGCATACACATGTATGTGAGCAACTCTCTGGTTATATGAACAAGTTGCACCAATTACCTGGAAATAGGTTTTTCAGTTCTTTTAAAGAAGGCATCCCGTGCTCCCTGGTCCTATGAACACTGCCCATTTGGGACATCTGTGCTATAAAGAATACTTATAATTTGTGACCTTGGGCATATCTCACAACCTCTCTGGGCCTTGGTTTCTTAGTTTGTGGAATGTATTCCTGCAAACTTGTGAGGGAGATAGATGAGTAAATGGATAAATTATGCCTGGTGTACTTTTTTAAAAAGATTTTATTTATTTATTTGACAGAGAGAGACAGAGCAAGAGAGGGAACACAAGCAGGGGGAGTGGGAGAGAGAGAAGAAGGCTTCCCGCTGAGCAGGGAGCCCCAAAGTGGGGCTCGATCCCAGGACCCTGGGATCATGACCTGAGCCGAAGGCAGACGCTTAATGGACTGAGCCGCCCAGGCACCCTGCCCACGAACTTTTAGATGTGTGCCAGAACAGCCACCCGAAGGGCTAAAATGAAACAGATAATATGAAGTGTTGGTGAGGATGTGCAACAATGGAAACTCTCATGCACTGCTGGTCGATATGGAGATTGGTACATGCCACTTTGAAAGCTCTTTAGCATTGTCTGCTACATATAAAAGAACACATACTTTATGACCCAGTCCCTCCAGGCATGTACCAACAGAAACGTGCACATGAATTTAACCAAAAGACTTGCACAAGAATGTTCATAGCAGCATATAGCCCCCAATGGAAACAGGATAAATACCTTCTATGATAAATTGGGAAAAATACCATGATATGTTCACTTAATGGAATATTTTACAGGAATGAGGAAAAATGAACTCCAACAATATGGATAAATATTATAAAAATAATATTGAACCCAAGAAGCCAGGCACAAAAGAGTATGTATTATATGAGTCCATTCATAGAAAGTTCCAAAATAGGCAGAAGTGGGCACCTGGCTGGCTCAATTGGTAGAGCATGTGACTCTTGATCTTGGGGTCGTGATGTTCGAGCCTCACATTGGAAGTGAAGCCTACTTTAAATAAAGAAAATTTAAAAAAATAGGTAAAAGTATCTTTTTATTAGGAATCAGGATGGTAGTGACCATCAGAGACCTTGGTGCTGTGGGCGGGGTATGGTTGTTCCCGGGAAGGGGAATGAAGGGGCTTCTGGTTTTCTGATAGTTTATTTCTTGATTTTGGGTGTTGGCTACACAGGTGTTCACTATGTGAAAATTCGTTGAGACCTACCCTTATGCTTAGTGTTAGTTATATGGCATACTTTGATATATACATAAAAAGAAGCATTCACAGAATACTACATGATTACCAGAAAGGGACATTTAATCCATAAACTGAGATAACCAAGGAAGGCTTCCTGTAGGAGATAGTTCTTGATATTTATCCTCTTACCTTAGCATTTACCCCTTATCTTTTATTGTAAATACATTGGAATCTGTTTACTGTGAAACCATTTCCATTGATCTGCTTTCAATTTTTATTTTGTTGTATCACAGCTTTAAAATTAGGAATGTTAGGTCAAGCATGTATCTGTCATTCTTCATTTAAAGCTTTCCTTAGCTGATTTCATTTGTTTATTCCTTCACATAAACTTTGGCAATGTTCTCAAGGTATATAAAACACCCCTACCCCCATTTTGACTGGGGATTAACATAAATCATAGAAATGAAATTAATTGGGTAAGAAATAGATACCTTGACGATATTTAGTTTTATCAACCAGGGACAAGGTTGGCATCTGCACCACTTACCCTATTTATTTATTTATTTGTAAAGATTTTATTTATTTATTTGACAAAGAGAGACAACAGCAAGAGAGGGAACGCAAGCAGAGGGAGTGGGAGAGGGAGAAGCAGGCTTCCTGCTGAGCAGGGATCCGATGAGCAGGAGCCCATGAGGCCGGGAGCCCGATGAGCAGGGAGCTTGATGCGGGGCTCAATGCGGGGCTCGATCCCAGGACCCTGGGATCATGATCTGAGCCAAAGGCAGATGCTTAACGACTGAGCCACGCAGGCGCCCCTACAGGATGTTTTTTTGATAAATGCTACTTCATCCCCAAGGGCGTATCTGAGATTGACCATTTGCCTCTGACATTACAAAGGCACGATATCATGGCAAGAAAGAAATGATTAATTTTTTTTTTTAAATCAGGAGAGATCGAAAAAAATCAAGACAGGGGACATCTTGAGTTAAGGAGAAAAATCTCCTTGTGAGAAGAATAACTGGCCTAGATATGAGTCAGTCACCAAGAGGACGGTGGAGGGGTGCACCATCTTGCAGATTTCTGGGATAGAATGTACAAGAGAGACAGAAGAGTTCAGAAGGGGGACAGAGGTGACTCCCTCATTGAGCCTCCATCCATCTGCCTGCCTGTTTTTCTAGCTCTGACTTATTTAGTGATTTTTTTTTGCCCTAAGAGCAGAAGATACGAGGTGGTGCAGGAGGGCTGAGTTGTACCATATCTCAGTATCATTACTTGCCCTGGCCATTGGGATGCTCCTCAATGAACTTAATCCGTGAGACTAGATGGATTTTCAATGGGTGTAACTACTCTGTGGATCACACTAGAGGCACAAATGGATGCAATGTGAGTAGAGGAATTCTTGAGTCTATAGCTGGTTCCATTAAAAAATATAACCCTTCCCGTGTTAGAAGCACCGTACAACAGACAAAGCCATTCCTTAGCCATTGTCTCATTTTCACAGCCCCCAACACCCTAATTCCCGGCCAAAAACTCTTTGAGGTAGAGAAAGAGAGCCAGGGCAGGGCTTGCAGGTACCATTTTGCAAACAGGGAAGCAAATTCAGAGGTTGAACAACTTGTCTGGGTTCATGGGTAGTGAATGGCAGAGCCGAGGTTAGAACTCGGGTCTGTCTGAGTCCAAATCCCATGCTTTTCCTCTATTTTGTATGGTACTCTTTTCAGTCTTTTAATTCAAGACTCCAAACAAGGTTCTGCTGTGGAGAGCAACATGACTTGAAAGTGATCATTCTTGTTTGTTTAGTACCAAAGGCAGCATTAAAAACTGTTTGATATATAGTCGTTTTAGTTCATAGCCTGAAATTAAAACCGTAAAGTAATTTCCTCTCTCAGTTTAGGGGCAGCTTCTTGCTGTGACTATTATTAGTGGGCTTTCAATATTATCACTGAAGTAAGGAATCTTGCAAATCATGCAGTGACTCATTGTAAATGAGCGAGAGACTAAATAATGCTAGGATGTATCATAGTTGTCAGAAGGCTCAGGAAGTCTAGACTTTAAAATAGGGTTGTTTTTCCCCATAGACTGAGCTCATCTTCCCTGGGTGGTACAGCTCATGTCTGGAACAAGGAAGTCTATACCCTGGGAAGGGGAAGTGGCTGGCTTGCTCTGTGTCGTACATACCTTATTACCTTATCAGGGCTCAGGAAACTACAGCCCCACAGCCAAATATGGCCCACTCCATTTTGATAAATTAAGTTTTAGGGGAACACAGCCCCCTCATGTGTTTACTATTGTCTGGTGGTTGCTTTCTTGCTACGGAGGCAGACTTGATAGTTGCCGGAGGGACAATATGGCTGGTAAAACGGAAAATATTGATTATCTGGCCCTTTAACAGCATAAGTGTGCCAAGCGACTGCTCAAGACTCTGTGGCAGATACAGTCATTAAAATTCCCTGTTTTGAAAAAGGATTGATCAAATATATATCAACTTTTGAGAAGAATTAAAACAGAAGCAAATGATCATAAAAGGGCACAGCATAGACCTCATCAGGCAGATTAAAACCTTGGTACAGACTTGGGTTTTGACTTTTCCAGGTTTATTTTGTTTTGTGTGGGGTAGGGTAGGGTTTTTTTTTTGTTGTTTTTGTTGTTGTTCTTGGCAGGGTTCTCTCTAAGGATCTGCTGAAGCTTCAAGCTGCTCAATATGATTCCTCTCAATATGTTTGGGAACAATCTATCTTGCACTCTGAAAAGGGTTATTAGTAGTTTACCTTAATTACCAGAGTCATCTGCCAAAAAAGAAAATGAATATTTGCTAGTTTCAGCTTTTATGCATATGGAACTTTCCAGAGTCATTAAAATTTCCCCCCTTTATTTTCTTATACAGCTGAAGTGAGTGACAGAATGAGATTGGAATTTTGTAATTGATTTATAAAGTTGGTCTCAGGATGAACTGAATATCCTTTCACAATGGGAAGCTGGCCTGCAGAGGTGGATGGTGCCCATCTAAAAGCAGCCATATGGGGTTCTTGAAATAGGCAGCAACCATAGCATGTTTATTTTTTCTGCTTTGTAGGAATGTGCTCATCATCCAAAAAGCCTCTGGCTAACTGTATCCAAACATTATTGCAATAAGAAAGAACTGAGGGCTGAATACAGGAAAGAGAATAATGGTCTGAAGGCCCATACAGGGCTGTAGGAATTTAAATTTTAGCTCTGGCATGAATGCCCCCATGTGTAGGCCCCGGCTGGAGGATTCTCTCTCTTTACTTGAAGGCTAATTTAGCTGTCAGCATTTCCTTCTTACACTTCACCGTTCCTTTTCTATTCGACTTTTTAATTTCTTGCTACAAGTAAATCATCTGATTTAAAGAAAAAAAACCCCACAATTCATCTTTGTAGGTTTAACTGTTTTGCTTTGCTTATATCTCACGGATACTTAGTTGCTTTGATTGCTGTTTTTCCCAAGCTCAAACGAACCCACTTAAGACAAAATGTGGAGACTCCGATGAGAAATCACAACCAAAGGCAAGGTACGCCCCCCCCTCCCCACTCCCCGTCTTGTAGAGCCCATTACAAAACACTTCTTGGAAGTCTGAGGAGATGAAAGCAGCAGTAGAAAAAAGCATATGGTCGATGAAATACATCTGAGATGCAAGTGCCAAATGACCAGGACACAGCGTGATGAACCTGGAACCCGATCTTCAAAAGCTTTGTTGAAGGAAGAAACTTAAAAAAAAAAAAAAAAAAGCAAACTCCAAACCTATGGATGAGCGATGCCGCTAAATGAGCTGACAGCAGAAGTAATTTAAAAGAGGAAGCTGGAGCCAATGTTCAAATACGAGGGGAAGAACAGCCGCTACATTGGCAGTCGGGGAACAAGGGAAGATGCAGAGAAGCAGCCAGAAAACCAAATCTGCAAACATTAGCGATTTATAAAATACCCACAGAGTGCAAGTGCATAACAAATAAACAGACCAAGGAGCAAATTTGCTGAGCAGCCTGGTCCAGTACCCCAGGCAGAGGCTCCACACTTTCCCTAGCCTTGCAGACCCCAGCAGAGGGAGCCTGGGACTTCTGTGGAGCAAGGGCGGGAAGGAAGTACAGAAAGAAATATTTGGAATTTGTAGAGCCTGAGTGCATGGAGGCTTGGAAACATGCCCTTTTCCATTGCCTGAACAGTCGTGGGGGATCTGTCCCTTTGTAAGCCCCGTGGTGCGAATAGGCTCAGGCACTGCGTCGCCACTCTGGCAATAATAGCTCAAGGTCTCAGGTACCACTGTGGCCCTTGATGTCCCAAATCGCTCTTTCATCTCGGCATTCCCTGTACTTCCAGTGTTGTGCCCAGCAGATATTTGGTGTTTGAACAATGTCTGTTGAATGAATGACCATATGATTTTAGGAGGAAGTGACAGAGGGTCAGCACTGTGGTTAAGAGTACCAGCCGAAGGTAGGTACACGTTCTGGTTGTACCACTTACCAGCTGTGTGACCTTCAGCATGTTAGTTCTGTCCCTGACCTCTTGTTTTTTCTATCTGTAAAATGATACTGATGTCGATAGTGCTGGGAAGATTAAACGTACGAGTGTTGTACAGCATGCCTGTGTAGTGTCTAAGGCCTAAAAAGCATTTAAAATGGTAGACGTTGTTAGGTAGGGTATTGGCAATTTAACAGAGCAACTTAGAGTATAAGGAAATGTATAAGGAGTATAAGGAAATGTTGATAAAAGGAGAGGGCTATGGGTAGAAAGAGAGTTGAGTGTGGAGCTCCAACTGGGTCAGGGTGGGTAGCTTGGGACCAAGACAGAGAATCCTAAGGTGAATTTGGGAAGCCTATTGTGTAGCAACGGGATAAGACTGAGCTTAAACAAACCATATAGAATCAAGGAGGGGGGACTCGGAGTAGTCCTCTAAGCTAACTGAACCTTGTTTCTTCACTTAAAAATGGGGGGAGTTAGACTACTAACTGGTTGTTAACGTCTCATGGTTCTAGGACAAACTTGAATTGAGACAGATTTTAAAGGGTATGTTAGTAAGTCCAACAGGTCAATGATGGGGACTAGAATTGGAATTCTATCTTCTCACTTCCCTGAACTAGCACCGCAGGGCAAAGGGCATTTAATTCCTCATGCATTCTTCATATAATTAGCTAAAAAGTGTTTGAGGGAAGATAAGGAATGCCCCAGGAATCTTTTTCTCTTCCCCACCTTGCTGCTTTCCACGACATAGGTTGCTGTTAGACCGATGGAAAAAATACTGCCTTGGCCCCCATGGTCCTTACGCTCAGAAACTCACTAGAATTCAAATCCTGAGGAAGACAATGCCCCATGCTTTGTATACTATCACACACGAGAAGTAATACAATCATTAAAAAATAATCATCCTGAATTTTTGATGGTGCTCTGCTTGTTTGCAATTTTATTATTCATATGTGTTAGCTTTTGCAATTATAAAACATGTTGTTGGTATTTTTGAGCGGATTCTGACATCAATTTGGTTTGCCAATAGATGGGATGAACATGTCAAGGAAAATAGAAGATGATGACAATGGATAAAAATCCCATTTGGTTTCTACGGCTAATAATCTTGTTCAGAGCACAAGATATTTGAACACCATAAGACGATTTCCACATTAAAAGCATGTTCCAGTCAATTCAAAAATTAATAGAGGAGAAGCATACAGTTCTACTAACCCACCAATGTCATAAGTTTCATGATTTTAGCAGCTCAAGGAAAACACATCCCAATGTGTTACTGCTCTTAACAATGATTATTTGTCATTTATCTGACACCAAAGGTGTGAGACTGCACATTATAGGAGTCAAAGGTTTTGCATAAAACAAAACAAAGCCTCTTTCTCCAAGGGCTTACACTCTGAAGTGTGCAAGCGACTCATGAGAATGTGTCAAAAACCCAAGAGGCCTGGGGCTAATATATCTGAAGTTGGCCTTGGAAAGGACACATTTCTCATAAAGGGAAACCAGGAATGTTTCTGTACTGTACAAACTACTAAGCTATTCCAAGATGAAATAGGTTTAGAAAAACCTAGAATCTTCTTTGGATGCTACTCATGGTACAAAATGGTCTTGGACATCTATCGTTCCTATACATTTTCTTCCAGGATCTTATAAAGCTTTGGAAGAATAATGGAAATGCACACATTTTAATCTCTGATTTATCTGTGGAAGAATTAAGCTTTCAAGCATATTAGTAAGTTAGTAAATGTTTTGTGATAAATCTTATATTCAGCACTGGAGGTTTAAAAAATATTACTTATTCCATACACAATGAAACTTGTTCAGGAAGAGTTCATACTGCTTACATTGTCACTCCTCTGGAGATGAGAATTTTAAGAGCAATTGTCAGTTGGGTCTGAGCACTATTAGCAACAGCAGTAGAAGCAGTATCCTGGATTTCTGGTACTCCTTTCTTATTTGGAGTGGTTCTTTTAACACGGAACTCTCAAAGATCACCAATGATTACTTGAGAATGGCTGAATCTACACTAAAGAAAAAAATGGTGCAGTCTACACAGCAAGTACATTACGCTGCAAACAAATTACACTGAAAAACATAGTGCCATGGTCTAGAGCCATTACTATTTCCTACCAATCGCTCTTAATACTAAGGTATTAATAAATATATAAGGGTGACGTCCTGGTCCTGTTTGGGTCCTTTACTTCTTTTGGCTTCTTGAGTCTGTCTGTGTCGTGAGTTTCGGCACCCCCATTCTGGCCCATGTTACACATATCCAAGCTGATGTTGGAGGCAGACTTGTCAGTCTTTCCATCTGTAAGTTTTTAATAATTAGATTGAAAGCATGGGATTTTCATCAATTGCCTTTCTGTAACCCTGGTTATATTCCCATTCTTATTAGCTATTGCGTTACTATGTGTAATACTGGAACTTTAATAAGTTCTAATTTTGCAAAGACGCCTGGCTTCTATGGCTGTTGGGTGATGAGAAAGAACAATCTCCATTCTGAGAATTATCTCCTACTGACTTGTCCATTATGCTGAAGTCAGTGGCCCTATGTATATTTGATTTTTAATTGTTCCAGAAAAGCAGCATGGTAGCAGAAAGTGCATTGATCAGAAGAGTTCTGAGCCTTTATCTGTCACTCACTGCAATAGAACTTAAGGTTCTTCAGTTTCTCCTCTTTAAAATGGGGTGACTAACATTTCATGAGCTTTCATGGGTTTAAATAAGACAATGAATGTTAAAATGTCTTGTTTGAAACTTAGTATTTAGTAGACATTCACTAATTGATCTCACTTCATGTCACTTATGTTTGGCCTGCATATAGATGCCGAAAGATAAAGGAATGTTCTGAGAAGTAATGTTTTAGGGTTTCTCCCCACCCCATGGTGCAAAATAAATCTATATTTGCCAGAAAGATTCCAGCTTCATCTAAAATGGACGTGTATAGGGAGAAAGTTTTGATAAAATGATCAATAAAGAAATAATTATTTTTTTAAAGACTTATTTATTTAGAAAGAGAGAGAGAGCTTGAGTGGGAGGGGCATAAGGAGAGGGAGATAGGGAATTTCAAGCAGACTCCCTGCTGAGTGAGGAGCCCGATTCAGGGCTCGATCTTATGACCATGAGATCATGATCTGAACAGAAATCAAGAGTCAGATGCTTAACTGTGCCACCCAGATGCCCCAAGAAATGATTATGTTTTACGTCAATTGTATCTAGATAAAACTGGGAAAAAAGGAAGTAATTATAAGTATGGAAAAAATGGAGGCTTTTATTACTAAACAAAAAGTAGGATTGTGATATGTCCTTGTGGCTAAACTGAGTATGTTTGCAATGGTCTAGTTTACTCCACGGACTACTCTGAGAATCATTTGTATAGGTCAAGAATATTGGAAACCTTCTTTCCCCCTGGCTCCCAGGAAAAGATTTCTGGTTCACTTTGAAAAGTACATATTCAAACATCTCATCTCAGACGTTTAGTTGTTATGGACTGTGATTTCCCAACACCTGGTCTTTGAACTTGGAGGTACTGCCCACATTTTTCTTCTTTTTTTTCTTCTGCTTCCTGAGTGAGCCCTTTTTGCATTTGAACCAAAAAATAGGATGGAAAAAGAAAAACCCAACAAAGAGAGGGAAAGATAAAGTAATAAAGAAAATAGTGCCCATTCAGTTACATTAAAGATTATTATTAGCTTAAAACATCATAAACTCCTGATAGCAAAGAGAATTTCTGGAGCTCTCTGGTTTTTCTTTTCTTTTTTCTTTTTTTTAAATGAAAAATTTAAGAGTATTTGGCATGGAGATAAAGGCATAGTTTGAAACCCAAGTGTCATTGGTTGAAGCTTCCACAGCTACCTCAGCAAAATGCAGATGATAAAGGGGCTGCTTTTCTTCAAAAATCACAATAGTTGAGAATACTTCCATGTTTATGTGAATAAATTCTGCATAAATTTACACCTCTTGAATTCTATACACATAATACCTGGAGACAGACTTTAGATTTTGTGTCTAAAATCAAAACTGCAGCTAGTACATGAAGAAAAAATCCTGGCATTTATTTTTCAGTGATCTTGACACACAGGATTATGAGTAGACATGAAAATATCGACCCAGCCATAGACAACCAGTCTGCAGCTGAGAAATAACCTGGTGGAAGTTTCATTAGTGACTTAGGAGAGTGACCTAGTCGAATTCTCAATTGGCTTTTGGGGTCATGAAAACTGACACGTGCGCCTTTAGGTTTCCTAAACAAGAAGTGGAAATGAACATCTGCATATGCCCCAGCCACATCCCCCTCCCACCTTTGTCGGTCCAACATGATGCTGTTGGTCTTAATGAGAGAACCCAAGATAGTGGGTGAACCGCAGGCAGCTGGGTTATGTCCAAGAATTTTGGAGCCAGAGGAGCTGACTAGATTTTTTTTTAAAGATTTTATTTATTTATTTATAGAGAGATAGAGAGTGGCAGAGAGAGAATCCTAAGCAGATCCATGCTGAGTGCAGAGCTGGATGCAGAGCTTGATCTCACCACCCTGAGATCATGACCTGAGCTGAAATCAAGAGTTGGACGCTCAACCGACTGAGCCACCCAGGTGCTCCGACTGACTAGATTCGAATTCAGTTCTGCCACCTGCTAGCTTTGGCAGTTATTTCACCTGATTCTGGCCTCACTTGCCTTATCTCTGAAGTAGGCTTAAAAAACCCCACAAACTATCACATAGGACTGTTGTGATGGTTAAATAAAGCAAAATGCATTACATACTTAGGAGCGTGCCTGGCGCATCGTAAGTGCTATATGAGTATCAGCTTTGTTATTATCGGGAGACTGTGATACAAGTTTTGTGCTCAAAAGCTCCAGGTAGGAGAGGAACAATTTTGGTTGCAATGAACAATTTTGGTTGCAATGAACAAAAACTCTAACTCAAACTGGCCGAAACAATAAAGGGAATTTCTTAGTTCATGAATTTGAAAAGTTGAGAGGGAGAGCAGGTTTGGGGTAAGACTTGATCCAATATGTCAGTGACATCTTCAAGGAATCAGACTATTTTCCCCTATGTCTTTGCTTCATCTTCCAGCTGTGGTGATGTCAGCTTCATCTGAAGACTGGCTTGCCTTTAGCTCCCTTGCTCAGCTCCACCAAGACCAAGGCATCTGTCCAAGTGAGTGTCTGCCTCTGGAGTAACTGGGGGTGCAGGATAGGCTGCTGTCTGTTGATTTGCCTCCTGCCAACTCTGGCATTTATTCCTTGAATATTCCTTTAATATTTATTGTTTCAATGTTAACTAAAGAACACATGATAAAGCTAGGAAACCGGGTGGAAAGATCTGCCAGGAGAGCTCTCCACAGCACCACTGGGTGAGGTCAGAGAAGCAGCAGTGTGAGCAGGAAGACCCAGGTTGGAATCCCAGCTTGTTCACAGAGTGGCGTCATACCTGACAAGTCGCTAACTCTCCCTGAGCCCCTTTCCTTATTTGTAAAATGAGAACAATAACTTAAGAATAATATCTTCTTAGTGGGATTGTTATGAAGATTATATGAGATAATCTATGAATACCTTGTCACACGGAGTAAATGCTTACTAAATGTTAAGTATTATCATTACTGTTGTTATTGTTCTTAACACTGTGAGCAAATAGACTAGAGGAAGATGTCCTGACCCTCTTGAGATGGTAAGCAAAGCAGGGACATTGGGTACGGGGTTAAGACTCAGAGATTATTTTATTTTCCATGTTTTTCTCTATTGAATTGGTATTTGTTACATTGTTTCCTATTAAACAACCTCCTCTTTCCGTATTCTGGCTTGAGTAATTCTGCTTGAGTAGGAATTATTTAGGAATCTATGCTAAGGAAATCATCAGGCTTACATAGAGATTTAGCAACAAAGATATTCCTTGTGGTATTTTGCTTGGGGAGGTTGCAAAAAAGTTGAAACTCACTTAAAAACCCAACAGTCCAGGACTGATTAAATCAGACATTGTTATAAGACATTATATCAGTTAGCATGCTTTTGGCCACAAACAGGACCATCCTCCTTGCCCCATGCACCTGTAAATAAGGTATACAATTGAGGACATTTATTATCTAAATAGCAAGTGTAAGGGTAGGACTGGCTCTAGCCCTGTGGTATTTCAGGGTCTAGCTCAGTTTCTCTTGATTTGGACCTTGCTGTGTTGACTTCATTCTCAGGCACCATTTCCAGGCTCTCATCTAGATAGAGCAACCTCCAGGGAAAGAAGAACCATCTTTTCTTCCTTTGGAAGTGCCCAGCCAGCTGATCCTTTCTCCCCCAGCATAATATACCAAGTGAAAATAAGCAGATTATGAAATGATAAGGCAAGTTTCCCCGACTTTAAAAACAAAACAAAACAAAAAAAACCTAGCCAATTCTTGTTCTCTTTTTCAGATGAATTTTAGAATTAGCTGATTAATTTTCATAAAATACCCTAGAGGTTTCAGCTCAATTATTTTGAACTTATAGATTTATCTGGGGAGAAATGGCCTTAAGTATTATTTTAATTTAGAAAATTCCAAAGTGGTACTATTGTTGTTTATATTACAGAAAAACAGGAAGAAATTCTCCCTCTATATGTAGGAAAATGGATGAATAAAACATAGTGTAGTCATACACTAGAATATCATATAGCAGTTAAAAGTAATGAACTGGCAGCCTAGGGTAGTGCTTAAAGGTATGATACCATTGATGTGAATTACAAAAGCACACAGTACAAAATTCTCTGTGGTTCACAAATACATGCATATGTATGTAAAAACCACAAGAAGGCATTGGAAGGATGCATCAAATTCATGATAATGGTTGCCTCGAGGGAGCATTGAAAGAGAATGAGGAAAAGGAGACTTCAACTGTATCTATAATGTTTTATTCTTTTATTTAAAATGTATCTGAAACATGGTAGCCTCCGGGGGCAGAGAACTGGATGTATGGGCAACAGTGGATTTGGGGAGATTTGCGCTATATCCCCTTCCTTACCTTTTATATTTTGAACCATGCAGATGTCTCACTGATTCAGCATTAAAAATCATTAAAAAAAAAAAAAGACTCTAAAACACATGACAATGTGGTAACAGTGGTCTATTCTCAGTGGTACTTTTATTTTCTATATTTTTCATATTGAAAAATTTTCTCGAAAAAGGAAAAAAACATAGTAACTTACAGGTAGGTGGTGGCAGCTGAGCAGGAGGTGGACGTGTGGAGGGTTGGTGGAGGCTGCTGTATGTGCTAGGCCTCCAGTGTGGTTTATGTTCTCACATCCTTTCTGTGTGAACTCTGCCCAAGCAATGAACTTGTTCCCCGGTGTCCCCAAGTCCAGAAGCTTGTGCAAAAGTTTTGGAACTTGAGAAGGATGGACATGACTTAGAAGAGTGCTTTGTACTCTACTGCTCCCTAGAGTGGTGATGATTTGGACTCCAGTCTCATTGGTTTCCTTTCCATGCATGGCCAACATCTCATTCCTCCTAGACCACGAATTCCTGGACCATATTATTCAATAGGATGAAATTCACAGCTTTCTTGCACCTGACCTTTGCCCTCTTAGCTCTCCACCCCTTCTCCTTCTAAGAAAATATCAGAAACTCTAGGTGGATTCTCATAAGAATAATAGAAGCCTAGAAGAATGACAGCTCCTCCGGGGTTTAGTGGAAGACACAGGTGCCAACAGCTTGTTCCTGAGGGCAAGGAGGAGAGAGGCCACTGATGCACCAGCAGGCTGGTAGGGATGGGTAGTTTGGATGAAAAAGAGAGAGGGACAGAGAGAGAGAAACTTTTGGGGAGGTGGAGAGAGGCACTCCTGGGGGTTTTATTTATTTATTATTTATTTATTTTAAAGATTTTATTTATTTGACAGAGAGAGACACAGCAAGAGAGGGAACACAAGCAGGGGGAGTGGGAGAGGGAGAAGCAGGCTTCCTGCTGAGCAGGGAGCCCGACGCAGGGCTCGATCCCAGGACTCTGGGATCATGACCTGAGCCGAAGGCAGACACTTAATGACTGAGCCACTCAGGCGCCCCACTCCTGGGGGTTTTGAGTTCCTGTGAATACCCATTAATTTGAAGGAGATGAGGGAAGATTACAAACTCCTAGGCTTTGCTTTGTTAAACATGCGGCTGTCCTGAGGCTGTAATGTAGAACTTTATATATATTACCGTTATAATGGGCTGACCCTACAAGGGCATACAGGGATCATGTGGCATTGATTGATTGATTGGATGAATTTTTTTAAAAAGATTTTATTTATTTATTTGACAGAAAAAGAGAGAGAGCACAAGCAGGGGATGCAGCAGGCAGAGGGAGAAGCGGGCTTCCTGCTGAGCAGGGAGCCTGATGCGGGACCGAATCCCAGGACCCGGGGATCATGCCCTGAGCCGAATGCAGATGCTTAACCAACTGAGCCACCCAGATGCCCCTGATTGGACTAATTTTTATTACAAATGTAATTCCAGAGTTGTTGAACTCTGAGGATCCTTGTGCCAGGGTTTCAGGTGCCCCTCTGTATAGGACCATGCTGTGAATTACCGCCTCCCTCACCTGTCTTCCTGTATGCAGAGGGCGCGGTCTCTAGAAATCTGTGGGAATAGGAAGTGGGAAGGAGGAAACAACAGATGTACAGGAAGTCATGTCCTCTGTGAACCAAGAGACATGAGAAAAGATGAAAAGGAAGGAATGGAGGATTACAGACCAAACGGGTCCCCCCTTCTCCTGGCAAATTCATATGTTGAAACCTAATCTCCACTGTGATGGTATTAGTGGGGCCTTTGGGAGGTAATTAGGTCACGAGTGTGGAGCCCTCAAGAATGGAACTGTGCTCTCATATAGGAGAGCTCAGAGAGCTCCTTTTCTCCCTCATCCATGTGAGGTCACAGTGAGAATATGTCTGTCTGCGAACCAGGAAGTTGTCTCCCACCAGACCCTGAGTCTGCTGACACCTTGATCTTGGACTTCCCAGCCTCTAGAACTGGGAGGAATAAACTGGGGGGTTGTTTAAGCCGCCCAGACTATGGTATTTTGTTATAGCAGCCTGACTAAGACCCTGGGTCTCTCAGCTCTTTTTTTGTGTGTGCTTGCTCTTTTTACACTACCAGGAAATGTGTTTTCTTGGCCGCATTCTTCCCACCATAGTTCAGATGGTCGTTGTTGCCATGTTTGAAAACCACTTGGAACAATAATTAGTGCTATTCTGCAAGTACTTACAAAGAATGACAAAATGATTTATATCCTGGGGCTCCTGTGCCAGAAAAATTACTGAACAAATCCTATTTTTCTTTCTTTCCACAAAATTAGAGTTGCAAAGAGCGATATATTAATGATATTCTTTGCTAAAGTACTTGAGCGATGGTGTTCTGCTCCTTTAAAATTCATATTAATGAACTTAGACATTGGGTTTCTAAGGAAAAAACTCTTCGCAACATCGTCAGTGTAGAACCTGGGTGTTTTCTGTGTTGAATTTACTTAAAAAACTAGCCTCTACAGTTTGATTTCAATCATGTAAAAATATACAGGAGGAAGGCTGCTGGGACAAATAGTAAAATGTTTTTCATTAATTTTCTCTGGGCTTTGACATTCTGGCTGATTTTATTTTTCCATACTCCTTCCTGTTTTTTAAATTTTGCAATCTGTATTCATAACTTGAAAAATAAAAATAGCTTGTTAACAATCACTCTATGTAAGTTTTTTCTCTGTCATACGTCTGCAAAAGTTTAAAAAATCGATGAAGCAAAGAGACTGCAAGTGGAAAAACCAAAATATGAACAGTGATTCTTATTGAGTTATAATCCTTTTTTATTTTACAATTACTCTGTAATGAACAGGAACTACTTTCAAAAGAGAAAAAAATTATTTTAAGAATGAATTTATTAGACTTGATCTAAAGAAATGCCAAAAGGGTCAGGCCAGCTTAGCATTCTCTGTCTCACAGTGGCATTCTAGAATCTTTTTTGAAAGGGTATGTTTTCCCCTGGTATCAATCTCAGGAGGTTGAAGGACATACCCCTAAACACCTCTAGCTTCCTTTAATAACTGGTTTGAATGTATTATCCTCATAGTTTTAGAAATTCTTCTTGAATCTCACTGTGACTCAATTTGAAGGAGAAAATGCATTTGTGTCTAACTTTAATAAAAGCCTTATGGAAAATATGGCTGAATTAATGTCTAATTCCTTGTTATTGGGGAGCTCTAGTGGGGATACTGGTTTATGGGCATTTACTCTGGGATAGAGCTAGTCTCCACTAGAATGGGGAAAGGGTCAGTGTTCTCAAGGGTCTGGAGGCTGCCCACCTTTGGGAAGAATGAATGTGTAGACTGTAGCTGAGAAGGGAGACCAGTTCAATATTCAAAAAGTGGTGTAGTGTCAGCTCCTCAGAAGAAGCAGGAATCAGGAAGCAAATAGTCAGAATACAGGGTTTAAGCCAGGTAGACCTTGGCCCAAATTTGATTGTACCCCATATTTAGCTTTGGCCAGGTCACTTAATCTCTTTGACCCTCCATTTCTCCATCTCTAGAATAGGTGTGACCTAGATGTCAGCTGAGGTGATTGTGTTCTTTGACCCTAAAATAAGATTGGCTTCTGGGTGAGGTCCAATGTCCTCTCTTTATTGGCTAGGGTTAGGATTGGCTATGATTAATAGAGACTTGAAAATACTAGCTCAAAAAGAGTATTTCTCTTTCCTAGTAAAGTCCGGTGGTGGGCACTCTGGGGATGGCATGGTGGCTCTAAGCACGGGGCATTCAGGCTGCTTCCAGCTTTTCCTTCCACCTTCTCCGGGCTGTGGCTCCTGCCCTCATGGCCCCTGATGGAGCTCCAGCCATCTCTCCTAACTCCACGCAGCAGAAAGGAGGAAAGGAGGAATAAGAAAAGGGGGAAGGATGTATGCTATCTGTCTTTTATGGGAGTGGCTATTAACCAAGGCAGTCCCCTCTAGAAGAGCCCTCTAATACCAGCTGTTGAAAAGAATTCTTTATTCATTCTTCCACATTAGAATAGTAATAATAATATGAATATTATTGAATATTAATGAATAACCTTATAGTGTTATTGCAGTATATAGTACTTGCACAATAACATAGCAGATAATCAATATTTGGTTAATAACGAATACTAATAACTTTAATATTAACTATAATATTATTAAACATATGTTAATATATTACTGATAAATTACAACTCCTTGTGAAATTCAAGACTGGCTGGGAATAAGCTCACATTGTGGTGGATGCGGTCTTATTGGTTGGGTGCTGGCTGCATGATATGAGGGGCAGGCAGTCTAGCCAAGATCAGAGCTGCAAGGCCAGACTTGGCCAATATGACTCTTAGTAATGCCTTTTCTCAGTCCCATTCAGTCTTTTAAGTAACTCTAAGATATCATTCATGTATAAATTTCCTTTACAGACAATTAATAATAATTGCTCAATAAATCAGATTTACTGAGAGCTAAATCTGGGCTGGGCACTAAGCTAAGCAGTTTCCCTGTTGTCTGATTGAATTCTCAGTCTTACGGGACAAACGCAGTTAGTTCCTTCATGCTGTGTGTGCAGAACTACGGGGTAGAGAGAAGAAGTCATGTTTTCAAGGTCATGCAGCTAGAAGGTCCTAGAGATCGAAACCAAATCTTCATCCCTCAACCACTCCACTTTGTGCCCCCCCCAGGGTCCTTGTCACTGTCCTCAATAGGGGTCATGTCTGTTTGCAGCTCCAAGGACACCACTCAATATCTATGTTCCCGAATGTGAACATGAGCTCCACTTGTAAGGCCCAGCTTCTGCTCCACGTCAGGTGCATTGAACTTTGAGGGCAGCTTCTTGCCACAAATACCAGGTGCAGCCAGAGCTTTGACTTTGCCCATTTGTGCTCTTCAAGCCATTTTTGAGTGGCTTGAAAACACTTGTGTTGCTGTTATTTACCCCACATACATTGTTTATGTCCAGTTTGGCAGTTAGCTCTAGTATATTCTATGCGTTTAACACAATTCCCTCTATTATACCTCAACATCCAATGTTCAAAGGACATTTTGAGGGTGGGGTCATCTTCAATGAATTTATCATTAAAGATGATTTTTTCTTCACAATCTCCTCCTTATTTTGAGGTCTGTTTTCCCTTCTTTCCCTCAATCCCAACAAATCATGGATTCCTTAGCTGATGTCTTTTCTCTACTAAATATAAACTAGCAAAAAAACCCAACAGAAAAACAAAACAACAACAGAAAACAAAACCCCACCAAAACAAACCCAAACCCCCAAAACTGTGAAAAGATGACTTGTAAATGAAGATGTGATATACAACTGTGAATAAAACTGGAAAAATATTCAGTCTGCCTTGTAATCAACCTTATTTTGAAAATTCAAAGAGGTAACTTGTTTGCCTATTATATCAACAAAAATGATTTATAAATGATAATATCTAATACCTGCAACACTGTTGTGAAATTGGTATTCTTCACTCCAGTGAAAATGGCATAACCTTCTAGAAAACAGCATCTCACTTTCCACAAAGTGCCATAAAAATGTTCACAACTATTGATCTAATAGTCTTATGTCTAGGAATCTTTCACAAGAAACTGATGTGAAAGGGGACATTTGTGTGCATGGATAAGTTCCTTTCATTATTACTTATTTAAAAAACCCAAAACTGAAACATCCCATTGTAAGAGAATGACTAAACAAATATGATATCTTTGATTTGGGAATATTATTCAGTCATTAAATATATGTAGTCATATGCTTATGGGCAAGTATTATATTAAAGAAAGGAAAGAAATTTGTAGGCATAACATAATTACAACTCCATGCAAAGATTAGGATAAATTTTTAAAGAAACTGACTTAAAAAGAAAATATTCCATTTTATATAAAGCCTTATCACAAATTCATTTCCACAAATAGATTTTCACTGGGTGCTAAATAAAGTTATTTTGTGAAATATAGCTCATAATTTTTGCCGATTCTGACTCATCTTTGGGCATTAGTACCGCTCCTTGGAACAGGAGGCAAAGAATTCGTGACTGTACAGAAATCATAGTCTAGTGGCACTAAATATGTGGCTAAGGCAGAACTTGGACCCCATTCAAATTCTAGATTTTTATGGATATCAAGAGTTTTCACTGACCTCGGGAATTGCTTCATTAAACCCAAAAGTCTGGCAGCAGGGGTTAAAACTTCACAAACACATTCTAGTTCTTCAAAACTCAGTGTAGTTTTCACAGAATACCCATCTGGACCAGGTTTAAAGTAGAGCATTCTTTCACTCAAAGTTTTGTCCAATGCTCATCATTCCCTTGTGTCCATAGATTAGTGAAGCCACCCATTGAGGCTCATGCCTTTTATACTTCTAGATCATACTTTCTAATTCTAATTCTTCAAATTCCCGAACTTGCCTGCCACCATTTTCCTACTCTAGATTTTATTTCAGAGGAACCACAGGTACATGAGTTGTAATTTTATTGGTGTACACTCTGAAAGCTGTAGTTGGCCTAAATAAAGTAAAATATACACGAAAAACACATGGCTAGAGATGTTTTAAAAATAATTCAAGTTTATACCAAACATTTATTTTCAATTCAAGTTTCACATTACAAACTTAGTAACAAGGGACCCATTCCTTTTTGGGAAAGAACGTTGAGACCCCTTAGTAAACATATTCATTTGAGAAAGAAAAGAAATTGAATGCACCAAAACAACAACTGAGTTATGGTTGTGAGTTTGAGGGTGAAACATTTTATCTTAATTTTCTTTTTTATTTTAAGATTTTATTTATCTGTTTGACAGAGAGAGAGAGCATAAGCAGGGGGAATGGTAGGCAGAGGAGAGGGAGAAGCAGACTCTCTGCTGAGCAGAGCCCGACGTGGGTCTTGATCCCAGGACCCAGGGATCGTGATGTGAGCCAAGGGCAGATGTTTAACCCACTGAACCACCCAGGTGCTCCTATCTTAATTTTCTAAACTTTCTGAACTATATTTATATTATTTCTCCTGGATAAAATTAAAATAATTCTGGTTGATCCTTAAGAAATTCACATACCCCCTAGTGTCTTTTAGTTTAAAAAAATTCAAAGACTTCAAAGTATGAAGATTTGCTATTACTGAGGATAATTCAAAAATCTGTGCTATAAATAAAGAAAGCAATTTTAAAAAGCGTTTCCCCAGCTATTTTGGAAAATAGGACAAATCCATGGATATGACCATGTTCTGTATGTGTGTTTCAAAAGCAATTATGTTTTTTATAGGCTCATCTTACACGTAGAATTATATAATTTTCTTTTAAAAGAGTGTGTTAATTTACTATTGTTACATCAGCGCAGCATAAAATCTTAGTAGTATATGCAGTAAGCACCTATACAGCTCATAGATGTGTAGGTTAGGTGGGTGTTGGCTCAAATGCTCTGGGATCAGCTGGGTGTCCATTGTCCAGTTGCAGTGTCTGGGGTGGCTCTGTGACTCACTGTAGGTCTACACTAGATGGGCTCCATATGTCTGTTGCCCTCCCTGGAGCAGCCATCTAGCTCCATCTAGAGGGGCAAGTTTTTCTCATAATGATAGCTGAGGAGCAAGATGGCAAACAGAAATACACATGTCTAGGCTTTGGACTGTCCCTTCTTTTCTCCTGCCAATGATGACAGCAAGCCCTGTAGTAGAGCCCAGCTTTAAGGCCAGGAAATGCATTCTGGCCATAACAAAGCCATGGCAAGAGAGGGTGAAGAGCTAGAACTCATTATTCAATCCACCTGTAGAGGGTGTCTATGAAAGACAGTGTCATAAACCTGGAAAATGACCCAATGGTAAATTAGGCACCCAAATTGCAGAGAGTGATAATTTGAGAAGGAGTTATTCTGATGACCCTTTCTTCGGCTGACTGATTGCCCTAAGTTTTTGCCCACTCTTTGGTCAATTTAGGAATTTAAGGGCAACAACTTACAGAAAATAGAGTGGACCTCTCATACTGAATCTTTCATTTTGACCAGAACACAGAAAGAGAAGGCTTCTGAATCCTGTCCCAAGTAAAAGTTTTATAAAGAAATATTGATTTCTTTTTTCTAGTCCAGAGCAAGTCCAGCCTATGCCAGGCTAAGGGTACCAGAAGGATCTCAGTATGCCAACATAAGAAATGCAGACAGTTGTCTGCTATCAGATCAATGCTCCGAAGAGAAGAGTGTTTGTGCCCCCAGCAAGGGAGTATGAACAAAAGAACTTCATTGGCTTTCTCCATCACCTGCTTTGACATTGATTTCCAATTTTTAAAAAAAGGAAACCAAAGTTAGTCCCAATGGAGTCAAGTATGAGACTGGAGCAGCTGCTATAGAGTACGGATGCCAATTTTGTAGAGGGTTTATGAAGGAAGAAGGGGACCTTTCCTTCGAAGAGCAACTGCTCATTTAGGGTATTTTCTCTTCAGCAGTTTCCACTCCAGTCAAGAAGCTGCTAATATCTCAACTGTTTAAAACTCCAGATTTAACAATAAATTAAATGAATATAAAAAGGAAGTAAATCTCCCCAAATGCTAAGACAGATGTACCTTTAACAGATATCATAAATCTTATCCTAAGAAAACTAGGTTTTAAGTTCTGGTCGTGGTGCTGACTGACTCAGTCGCTTTGGGACATATTTTAGCTTCTCTTAGCCTATTTCCTTACCTGTAAAGTGAGGCAAGCTCCAGATGTTACCGATGGCAGCTGGCTTCCTTCGGGCTAGATGAGGGTCATGGGAGCTAGTCCTCCATTTTGTATGCAGAGGAACTTTGAAAAGAAAAACAAACCCATGTAGTAGGATGGCTTAGAAGGCAATCTCTAGAGTCTAGCCTGATGGGAATCCAGTCTCCATCATTGGTTAGTTGTATGATCTTGGGCAAACTGAATAAACCCTCTATGCTTCAACTTTTGCACCTATTATGCGTGTAAAAATACTGCCTGCCTTGTTGGTCATTATGCAATGTTTGCAAAATGGTTAACCCAAGGTTAGTTTATAGTAAATATAAATATGCAAGGATGTTAGTGCCCATTTGGCTCCTTACCTAGCACCCTCCTTCCTCTTTCCTAAAAGTGCATTAATTTTCTTTGTTTGACAAACCTATATATTCTATGCAAATCATTTTGCAATTTCCTTTTTTCCATCAGCATTCTATCAAGATTTAGTTTACTATAATGGCTTCAAGTATTACACTTTATTAATAAGCCACATTTTATTGTCCATTCTGATGAGCGCTTTGTTCTGGTTGTTTCTTTTCACACACAGTACAGTGGATATTTTTATACATCTCTCCTTGCATGTGTGTGCCAAGGTTTCTCTAGGGTAGACAACGAACGGTGGGCCTGCCAAATTGAAGAGTGTGCATCACTTCGCATTTCCTAGGTAGTGTGCCTTCCTATGAGTGCACCTATGAATTTCCATTTCCCACATAATTGCTAACAGTTTGTGTTAATAGATATGCCATTTAAAAATGATTTTATTTGTATTGTGAAAAAAAAATCAGACATTTCCCACTAATTTTTAAGGCCTCTTTTTTTATGTACTAAATTCCAATGTAGAAAGCCAGGTCTATTTCCAGGCTCTCCATCTAAGGGATAATTGTCCATTGTTTTACTGTGCCTTATGATACAACTTTATACAAAAGCTCGATGTCTTCTAGGGTGCATTCCCTTTCATTTATTTTCTTCAAAATTGTCATGGTTATTCTTTACTCTTTGTTGTTTCATGGGAAATTGAACATCAGCTTGATGAGGTCTACGAGAAACCTAGGAAAATTTGACTGGAATGCATTGACTTTATAGATTAATTTGGAGAGAATTGCTATCTTTAAAAAAGCTGAGTCCTCGAGTCGGGGGGCGGAGCAAGATGACGGAGGAGTAGGAGACCTGGATTTCCTCTGGTCTCAGGAATTCAGCTGAATAGGGATCAAACCATTCTGAACACCTACGAACTCAATAGGAGATCGAAGAAGAGAGTAGCAACAACTCTCTGAACAGAGAAGCGACCACTTACTGGAAGGTAGGATGTGCGGAGAAGTGAATCCGAGGCGATATTCGGGAGGATAGATGGCGGGGGAGGGGGCCTCCGCGGCCGCTTCTGGCAAGTGATAGAGCCGTGGAGCACAAAATCGGAACTTTTAGAAGTCGGCTCCGCTGAGGGATGTCGCTCCAGTGGCTAAGCGGGGGGTGGCAACCTCGCGGGACTGTGTGGTCTCAGGACCCTCGGGGTCACAGAAAAACCGGGGGTGCCTGAGTGCAGCAGAGCTCCCAAGTACCGGAGCGGGGAAACCGGCTGCAGAGACGGAGCCGAGGCGCGGGCTCTCAGCTCCGGGTGGCCATAAACTGTGATCTGCGGCCCAGTCGGGCCACTGCTCCTCCAGCAGGGACCCAACAAGCGGCAGAGCCGGGGAGACTCCCCTTCCTTCCCCGGGAGGAGCGGCGCGAGAGCGCATCGCAGGGATCTGCTGGGTTTGGAGACTCCACACAGGGTCAGGTGCCAGAGATAGAAACATTCGGTCACAGGCCGGGTGAGCACGGAGTGCGGTGCGGCTGGAGACTGGGGACCCAGGAGTGACTACTTTTCTCTGGGGGCGCACTGAGGAACGGGGCCCCGAGTTCTCAGCTCCTCTGGGCGGAGATTGGGAGGCCACCATTTTCACCCTGGTCCTCCAAAGCTGTACCGAGAGCTTGCAGGGAACAAAAGCGTCTGAGAGCAAACCCAAGCAGATTGCTTAGCCCGGACCAACAACGGCGGGGCAATTCCGCCTCCGGCAAAGACATTTGGGAACCACAGCAACAGGCCCCTCCCCCAGAAGATCAGCACGAACAGCAGCAAGCCAAGACCAAGTTTACCGATCAAGGAGAACGGGAGAACTCCAGCGCTAGGGGAATACTGCACGTAGAATTCATGGCTTTTTTTTAACCATGATTCATTAGTTTTTCAAAGTTAATTTTTTAACTGTTTTTTCTTTAATTTTTCTTTTTCCCTTTTTCAACCAACATCTTATCAATCCCTTTTAAAAAAAAACATTTTTTATTTTTCAATTTTAGAGTCATATTTTATCCCTTCATAGTAGTTACCCGTATTTTTGGCACATATATATGTTGTTCTCTCTTTAAAATTTTGAGATACAGTTTCTTCTAACAGATCAAAATATACCCCTAAATCACGAGTGTTTGGCTTTGTTTTAGTCTCCTGCCTGAGCACATTCGCTCCCTTTTTTTTTACTCTTTTTTTTAAAAAATATTCTTCTTTCTTTTTTCAAACAACTTCTTATCTTATCAATTCCTTTTATAAAATCTTTTATAATTTTCATCTTTACAGTCATCTTCCATCCCTTCATTGTATCAACCCTTATTTTGTACATATATAATTCTTTCTTCCTTTAAAATTTTAGGAGGCACTTTATTCTAACAGACCAAAATACGCCCAAAATCTAGAGTGAGGCACTGATATATGCACTAGACTGATCATATTTGATCATATTCTGTTTTTTTGTATTGTTCTGTTTTTGTTTTTATCTTTTGTTTTTTGTTTGTTTGTTTGTTTTTCTCTTTTTTCTTTCTTTCCCTTTCTTTTCCCTGGTTTCAGGTCTTTTCTGATTTGTATAAAGTATATTTCCTGGGGATGTTGTTAACCTGTTAACATTTTGTTCTTTCATTCATCTATTCTCCTCTGGACAAAATGACAAGATGAAAAAAAATCACCTCAGCAAAAAGAACAAGAGGTAGTACCATCAGCCAGGGACCTACTCAATATGGACATTAGTACGATGTCAGACCTAGAGTTCAGAATCATGACTTTAAAGATACTAGCTGGGCTTGAAAAAAGCGTGGAAGTTATTAGAGAAACCCTTTCTGGAGAAATAAAAGAACTAAAATCTAACCAAGTCGAAATCAAAAAGGCTATTAATGAGGTGCAATCAAAAATGGGGGCACTAACTGCTAGGATAAGTGAGGCAGAAGAGAGAATCAGTGATATAGAAGAGGAAGGATGGAAAATAAAGAGGCTGAGGAAAAGAGAGATAAACAACTACAGGATCACGAGGGCAGAATTCGAGAGAAGCAATACGATAAGATGAAACAACATTAGAATAATTGGGATCCCAGAAGAAGAAGAGAGAGAGGGGCAGAAGGTATACTGGAGCAAATTATAGCAGAGAACTTCCCTAATGTGGGGAAGGAAACAGGCATCAAAATCCAGGAGGCACAGAGAACCCCTCTCAAAATCAATAAAAATCGGTCAACACCCCAACATCGAATAGTAAAACTTACGAGTCTCAGAGACAAAGAGAAAATCCTGAAAGCAGCTCAGGAGAAGAGATATGTAACCTACAATGGTAGAAACATTAGATTGACAACAGACCTATCCACAGAGACCTGGCAGGCCAGAAAGGACTGGCATGATATCTTCAGAGCACTAAACGAGAAAAATATGCAGCCAAGAATACTATATCCAGCTAGGCTGTCATTGAAAATAGAAGGAGAGATAAAAAGCTTCCAGGACAAACAAAAACTAAAAAATTTGCAAACACAAAACCAGCCCTACAGGAAATATTGAAAGGGGTCCTCTAAGCAAAGAGAGAGCCTAAAAGCAGCATAGATCAGAAAGGAACACAGATAATATACAGTCACAGTCACCTTACAGGCAATACATTGGCACTAAATTCATATCTTTCAATAGTTACCCTGAATGTAAATGGGCTCAATGCCCCAATCAAAAGACACAGGCTATCAGATTGGATTAAAAAACAAGACCCATCAATATGCTGTCTGCAAGAGACTCATTTTAGACCCAAAGACACTCCCAGATTGAAAGTGAGGGGGTGGAAAACAATTTACCATGCTAATGGACACCAAAAGAAAGCTGGGGTGGCAATCCTTATATCAGACAAATTAGATTTTAAAACAAAGACTGTAATAAGAGATGAAGAAGGACACTATATCCTACTTAAAGGGTCTATCCAACAAGAAGATCTAACAATTGTAAATATCTCTGCCCCTAACATGGGAGCAGCCAATTATATAAGGCAATTAATAAAAAAAGCAAAGAAACACATTGACAACAATACAATAAGAGTGGGGGACTTTAACACCCCCTGACTGAAATGGAGAGATCATCTAAGCAAAAGATCAACAAGGAAATAAAGACTTTAAATGACACACTGGACCAAATGGACTTCACAGACATATTCAGAACATCCCATCCCAAAGCAATGGAATACACATTCTTCTCTAGTGCCCATGGAACATTCTCCAGAATAGATCACATCCTAGGTCACAAATCAGGTCTCAACCGGTACCAAAAGATTGGGATTATTCCCTGCATATTTTCAGACCAAAAGGCTTTGAAACTAGAACTCAATCACAAGAGGAAAGTCGGAAAGAACTCAAATGCATGGAGGCTAAAGAGCATCCTACTAAAGAATGGATGGGTCAACCAGGAAATTAAAGAAGAATTTAAAAAATTCATGGAAACCAATGAAAATGAAAACACAACTGTTCAAAATCTTTGGGATACAGCAAAGGCAACCCTGAGAGGAAAGTATATAGCAATACAAGACTTTCTCAAGAAACAAGAAAGGTCTCAAATACACAACCTAACCCTACACCTAAAGGAGCTGGAGAAAGAAGAGCAAATAAAGCCTAAACCCAGCAGGAGAAGAGAAATAAAAGATCAGAGCAGAAATCAATGAAATAGAAACCAAAAGAACAGTAGAACAGATCAACGAAACTAGGAGCTGGTTCTTTGAAAGAATTAACAAGATCGATAAACCCCTGGCCAGACTTATCGAAAAGAAAAGAGAAATGACCCAAATCAACAAAATCATGAATGAAAGAGGAGAGATCACAACCAACACCAAAGAAATACAAACAATTATAAGAACATATTATGAGCAACTCTATGCCAGCAAATTACATAACCTGGAAGAAATGGGTACATTCCTAGAGATGTATCAACTACCAAAGTTGAACCAGGAAGAAATAGAAAACCTGAACAGATCTGTAACCACTAAGGAAATTGAAGCAGTCATCAAAAATCTCCCAACAAACAAAAGCCCAGGGCCAGATGGCTTCCCAGGGAATTCTATCAGACATTTAAAGAAGAATTTGTACCTATTCTCCTGAAACTGTTCCAAAAAATAGAAATGGAAGGAAAACTTCGAAATTCATTTTATGAGGCCAGCATTAACTTGATCCCAAAACCAGACAAAGACCCCATCAAAAAGGAGAATTACAGACCAATATCCTTGATGAACATGGATGCAAAAATTCTCACCAAAATACTAGCCAATAGGATCCAACAGTACGTTAAAAGGATTATTCACCATGACCAAGTGGGATTTATCCCTGGGCTGCAAGGTTGGTTCAACATCCACAAATCAATCAATGTGATACAATACATTAACAAAAGAAAGAACAAGAATCATATGATCCTCTCAATAGAGGCAGAAAAAGCATTTGACAAAGTACAGCATCCTTTCTTGATCAAAACTCTTCACAGTATAGGGATAGAGGGTACATACCTCAATATCATAAAAGCCATCTATGAAAAACCTACAGCGAATATCATTCTCAATGGGGAAAAGCTGAGAGCTTTCCCCCTAAGGTCAGGAACACGGCAAGGATGTCCACTATCACCACTGCTATTCAACATAGTATTAGAAGTCCTAGCCACAGCAATCAGACAACAAAAAGAAATCAAAGGCATCCAAATCAGCGAAGAGGAAGTCAAACTCTCACTCTTTGCAGATGATATGATACTGTATGTGGAAAACCCAAAAGACTCCACCCCAAAACTGCTAGAACTCATACAGGAATTCAGTCAAGTAGCAGGATATAAAATCAATGCACAGAAATCAGTGGCATTCCTATACACCAACAACAAGACAGAAGAGAGACAAATCAAGGAGTCGATCCCATTTACAATTGCACCCAAAACCATAAGATACCTGGGAATAAATTTAACCAAAGAGGCAAAGGATCTGTACTCAGAAAACTATAAAATACTCATGAAAGCAATTGAAGAAGACACAAAGAAATGGAAAAACGTTCCATGCTCATGGATTGGAAGAACAAACATTGTGACGATATCAATGCTACCTAGAGCAATCTACACATTCAATGCAATCCCCATCAAAATACCATCCACTTTTTTCAAAGAAATGGAACAAAGAATCCTAAAATTTGTATGGAATCAGAAGAGACCCCGAATAGCCAGAGGAATATTGAAAAAGAAAAGCAAAGCTGGTGGCATCACAATTCCGGACTTCCAGCTCTATTACAAAGCTGTCATCATCAAGACAGTATGGTACTGGCACAAAAACAGACACATAGATCAATGGAACAGAATAGAGAGCCCAGAAGTGGACCCTCAACTCTATGGTCAACTCATCTTTGACAAAGCATGAAAGAATGTCTAATGGAAAAAAGACAGTCTCTTCAACAAATGGTGTTGGGAAAATTGGACAGCCACATGCAGAAGAATGAAACTGGAGCATTTCCTCACACCACACACAAAAATAGACTCCAAAGGGTTGAAAGACCTAAACATGAGACAGGAGTCCATCAAAATCCTAAAGGAGAACACAGGCAGCAACCTCTTCGACCTCAGCCACAGCAACTTCTTCCTAGAAACATCGCCAAAGGCAAGGGAAGCAAGGGCCAAAATGAACTATTGGGATTTCATCAAGATAAAAAGCTTTTGCACAGCAAAAGAAACAGTCCACAAAACCAAAAGACAACCGACAGAATGGGAGAAAATATTTGCAAATGACATATCAGATAAAGGGCTAGTATCCAAAATCTATAAAGAACTTATCCAACTCAACACCCAAAGAACAAATAATCCAATCAAGAAATGGGCAGAAGACGTGAACAGACATTTCTGCAAAGAAGACATCCAAATGGCCAACAGACACATGAAAAAGTGCTCAACATCGCTCGGCCTCAGGGAAATCCAAATCAAAACCTCAATGAGATACCATCTCACACCAGTCAGAATGGCTAAAATTAACAAGTCAGGAAACGACAGATGTTGGCAGGATGCGGAGAAAGGGGAACCCTCCTACACTGTTGGTGGGAATGCAAGCTGGTGCAACCACTCTGGAAAATAGTATGGAGGTTCCTCAAACAATTGAAAATAGAGAAACATATGATCCAGGAATTGCACTACTGGGTATTTACCACAAAGATACAAATGTAGGTATCCAAAGGGGTATGTGCACCCCAATGTTTATAGCAGCAATGTCCACAATAGCCAAACTGTGGAAAGAGCCAAGATGTTCATCGACAGATGAATGGATAAAGAAGAGGTGGTGTATATATACACAATGGAATATTTTGCAGCCACCAACAGGAATGAGATCTTGCCATTTGCAACGACGTGGATGGAACTGGAGGGTGTTATGCTGAGTGAAATAAGTCAATCAGAGAAAGACATGTATCATATGACCTCGCTGATATGAGGAATTCTTAATCTCAGGAAAGAAACAGTGTTGCTGGAGTGGTGGGGGGTGGGAGGGATGGGGTGGCTGGGTGATAGGCATTGGAGAGGGTACGTGCTATGGTGAGTGCTGTGAATTGTGCAAGATTGTTGAATCACAGATCTGTACTTCTGAAACAAATAATGCAACATATGTTAAGAAAAAAGAAAAAGAAGAAGATAGCAGGAGGGGAAGAATGAAGGGGAGTATGTCAGAGGGGGAGATGAACCATGAGAGAGGATGGACTCTGAAAAACAAACCGAGGGTTCTATAGGGGAGGGGGGTGGGGGGATGTGTTAGCCTGGTGAAGGGTATTAAAGAGGGCACATTCTGCGTGGAGCGCTGGGTGTTATGCGCAAACAATGAATCATGGAACACTACATCAAAAACTAATGATGTAATGTATGGTGATTAACATAACAATAAAAAAACCCCTGTTTGGAGTAGAGGGAATAAAACTCTGAGAGTAGGAGGTGAGAATGTGGAGACTAACTCTTTCATTGGGGTGGAATAAAGAGGGGCATGACTTCACGTGGATGAATTTTTTAAGTGGGTCCAAATATAACGTAGTTCACAGTGGATAAGAGTGTCGAGATAATTACCATGTTCCAAGGACACATTGTTAAGGAGCTCTGTTGTAATTAGAGTTTTAAAATCAATAAAAATTATTTTCTATCTTGAAAAAAAAAAGCTGAGTCTTTCTCACCCATGAACATGCTGCATTTTTCCATTTTTTTCATGTTTTAAAAATTTACACCCTTCGAAAAGATTTTATACTGTTTCCATAATATTAATGAATATCTTTTGTCAGCTGTGTTCTTACATACCTTATATTTTTGTTGCTACTGTTACTAATAGGATTTTTAAATTATATTTTTTAATTGGGTGTTGCTGGTTTATAGAGATGTTATTGATTTTTGTATATTGTTTTGTATCCACCAAGCTCTTATTGCCTTTAATGGTTTCTTTATATAATCTCATAGATTTTTCCATGTAGACAACCATATCGTCTGTGAATAATGACAATTTTGATTCTTCCCATCCAATCTTTACATCTTTTTCTCCCCCCGGTCTTTTTGCTTTGGCCAGGACATCCAGGAAAATGCTAGAATACAAACGGTGCTAAAGGGCATCCTTATTTTTGAAAATGGAATGTTCTAAACATTTCACTATTAAACATGATATTTTTTGAAGGTTTTTGATAGATACTCTTTGTCAGGTAACGTAATTTCCCCTTCAGTCCTGGTTGCTAAGAGTTTTTACTTGAATAGATGTTAAATTTCATGTGTTCTTATTCTGTATCTTTTGGGATTATCACATTGGGTTTTCTCCTTTTATCTGTTACGGTTATATTACTTTTATTGATTTTCTAACATTAAATCATCCTTGCATTCCTGAAATAAGACTTACTTGGTCATGGGGTATTTATTTTTAAATACTTCCCTGCATTTGGTTGCTAATAAATTACTTAAGACTTTTACATTTATGTTAATGAGTGAACTTGGCCTGTAATTTACTCTTTGCACTGTCCTTCTCCACTTTGTGCACTAAGGTTACATTAGTCTCATATGATGAGTTGGGGAGTTCTCTTTCTATCTGCTTGGTAGCATTTGCATAAATTAGGAAATACTGGTTCCTTGTAGGTTTGGTACTTATCTGTGCAGTCATCGTGGCCTTTTCCTTGGAGGCAGGAGAGATCATTGTTTTTTAATTATTGATTCAACTTCTTTAGTGATCATAAATCTGTTCAGGTTTTCTCTATATATACATTTTTAAAAAAGATTTATTTATTTGAGAGAGAGAGAGAAAGTGAGCAGGAGGGAGAGGGAGAGAGAATTTGAGGCAGGCTGAGTGCAGAGCCCAACGTGGGGCTGGATTCCATGACTACAAGATCATGACCTGAGCCAAAACCAAGAGTTGGATGCTTAACTGACTGAGCCACCCAGGTACCCCTCTGTATTTTTTTATGGGACAGTTTGGTAATTCAATTTTTTTTAAACATATGCCTTTTTTAGGTTTCAAACTTATTGGCCTCAAGTTGTTCAAGCATTCTTTTGAGCTGCTTTAAATTTCTAGTGTACCTGTAATTATGTATCTTTTTAAAGTCTAATATGGCTAATTTGTACCTCAGTTCTTTTTCTTATCCAGTCTTGCTAGAGGATTAGCTTTATTTTGATGTTTACAAAGACTCAGGCATTGGTCCTGTTGACCCTCTTTATTTTGTTATTTGTTTCTACATGATGAATTTTGCTCTTCTTGTTTTCATTTCTTTTCTTCTACCCCTTAACTTGGGTTTACTGTTTTTCATTTTCTAATTTTTTGAATTAGATGCTGAAGCCATAGCCTTTTGATTTCTCTTCTTATGTAATATATGCATTTAAGGCAACAGTTGCCTCTTAGTACTGAGTATTGAGTTGCATATATCAATTTTGATATGTAGTACCTTTATTGTCATTCATTTCTGAATAGTGATACTATCCTTTATGATTTATTTGTAATACTATAAATTATGTACAAGAGATTTTAAAATTTCCTAACATTCATGGTTTTGAGGTTGATTTTTAAACTTCTAGTTTCTAATATTATAGTACTTTGGTCACAAAATGTAGTCTGTAGGCTACAGAATGTTTTGATTTTATTGAATCTTGCTTTATGAGCAAGTATCCAGTCAATTTTTGGTAAATTATTCATGTGTTCTTGAAAATAAAATGTATTCTTTAAATTTTGGTGTAGGATATATGTTGCAGTCCATTTGGTGAAGTTTACTAATTGTGCTGCTTAAATGCTTGTTTTCTTACTGCTTTTTATACAGCAGTTACAGCAAGATGTTAAAATCTTCCCCCAATGTTTGTGGATTTGTTCATTTCTCCTTGTGAGTTTTTTCTTTATATATTTTAAAGCTATGTTATTAAGTATATACAGGTTCAAGATGGTTATGTTTTTCTGAAAAAGTATTCATTTTATAACTACATAGTAATATTTTTAGTCACATTTTCTCCCTTAAATATATTTTTGTCTGATTTAATATGACTGTATCAATTTAATTTCCATTAGTGTTTGCCCATTATATGATTTTTTTGCCTCTTTACTTTCAATGTTTTTGTCATTCTGTTTAGGTATGTCTCTTACAAGCAGTGTTTAGTTGGAGAGTTCACATGTTTAAAAACCAGTGTAAGATTGTGTAGTTTAGTTTGGGATGAGTTTAGTCTTACTGATGTCTCTATTTCCACCATTTTATTTTGTATTTTATAATTGCCACACATTTCTTTGATTCTTTGTTTTCTTGTCTGTGTATGTGCACATGTGTGTTTGTATATATGTTTCATGGGGTCTATTAGATTCATTGAGCTTCCTTCTTCTCAATGCACATTCTCACATTCCCTTCTCCAGAAGCTGCACACCAGTGTATCTTTTTAGGTGTTAACATTTCTTTTTTGCATGCATGCTTGACCTAAAAAGTTTAAATTTAGTCAATAAATCTCTGCTTTTTTAAGTGAAAAAGGCAGTAGCTCCACCTTTCATGTTATTATTGTATAGTATTTAATTCTACCTTTTAAAACACACACACATACGATTAGTGAATTTTTTTGGCATTCTTTTATACAGTTGATGCTTCCTTCGTTCCTTTTGCTTCTTTACTTTCATTTTTTCATTTCTTCACTTAATTTTCTTCTTTCTCAAGAACATCCCTTTGTACATATTTCAAGGAGGGCCTGTGAATGGTAAATTCTTTCAATCTCAGTCTTTGTTAATCTGAAACGTCTTTATTTTGCTCTCACGATATTGTTTTTAATTGAGTGATATTAGGAAATAGTAAAATACAAATAGCTCAGTTCAATGAATTTTGATAAACTACCACCAAAACAACATACAGGACATTTCCTTCACTCCTCATATCACCCATTCCTGTCAATCCCAACCCCCAGCTCCATTCCAGAAACAACCACTGTTTGGTTTTCTGTTATCATTAGATTAATTTTATCTCTTCTAGAACTTCATATAAATGAAATCAGGCAGTATATACTTTTGTACTTGGCTTCTTTCACTCACAATGTTTTTGCAATTCATACATGGGTTGTGTGTTTTAGTACTTACTTTTTAAAATTTTGAGTTGTATTCCATTATATGAATAGACCACCATTTGTTTATTCATTCTCCTGCTGATGTACAGTGAGTTTTCCTATACACCAGCCTTATCTCTGGCCAGGTGTCCATTGTTCTGAGATCTTAAACAGTTATTCAGAAAGCCAAAACCCATTCTCTGACACATCTAGTAATACCAGCTACTCACTTCCTGAACTTTGATTCCTCTTTCATCTTTCAAATTTCTTACTGTTACTTGGGATAAAAACACTGATGCTACCCCTCAGGTCTTTCAGTTTTTTGCCAAGTCCTTGAGAAGTATCCCAAAATTCAAGGCTTTTTCTGATGGTGCAGTTGTTTTCCAAATTATTCAGCAGAACTTGGGAGTGGTTGGTGCATGGGATAACTGTTAATCGGATCTTCATACATAATAGTCAATCATGGGGCACCTTGGTGGCCCAGTCGGTTTGAAGAGGAAAAATCTGTGTCCTAAGATGGCCAACTGAGACAGCAAGGGAGTCCCAGTCCTTGCCCCGGGGCTCTTCTGGGTTCTTCTCCCTGCCTCGCTTCCCACGTGCACCAATAGTGCCAAGTATGCGGAAGTAGAAGTGTATAAATTACCCCCTTTGTTTGTGCTCAGAGCTCAGACCTTTGGAGATCATTCTCCTCTGAGCCAGCCGGTGTTAAATAAACCTCCTATCCTCCAAGATCTCCAAGTGCCACTTGGTTCTTCCGTCAGGCGATGCAGTCCAGGTTTGGTAACAGGTTAAGTGTCCAACTCTCAATCTTGGCTCAGGTCTTGATCTCAGGGTTGTGACTTCAAGCCCTGCGCTGGGCTCCATGGGCTTTACTTAAAAAAAAAAAAAAATCAGTCATAACATTTTAAGAGCCTTTACCATGTGCAACTTTTTAGTCAAGTACTTAATTTTGATGATTTTATTTATTCCTTACTACAAGCCTATGATTACTCCCACCCTACAGATAAGGACACTGAGGTTTAGATAAACACAGCAAGATGACACCTCTAGTAAGTGGCAAATCAGAATTTGAACTCAAGCCATCTCTATATTTTGCATTTTTAAGAATTGTTTGGCTTTGCTGGACAGTAAACTCCACTTTTAACCTTGTCAGGAAACCTCTGTACATTTTGCATTTTCCTTCTGGGGCCAAGACACCAGTTACCTGCAGATTTTTCTTTCTGTTTCATGATTCCTGAGTTGCTGTGTTTTCTCCAGGAAGTGTGGCTCACTCTCTAAGGAGGGCCTCATTTTTGGGTGATGCTTCTGTGTCCGGAGATCCATTTCCTTCCATTTCTCCTTAGGGTTAACCAGGTTTCCTGCTAGCCAGAAGGAAACCAGAAGGGAAGAATTCAATCTCTGCTTTTCCAGGCAGGCCCAAGTGCTATTCTCTTGGCTTCTGGAACACCTTTTGGTCACTTAGTGATTATTTTCACAACTCAGTTGGGCATGCAGTTAGAGTCTCCTGGATTAATTAAGCAGTGGTAATTAACAGAGTCTTGGGCCTCCATGGAGCAGTCACAGTTGGTTATTTCTAAGTTACCATGATGATAGTTTTAAATCTCTCATGGTATCTTACACAATTTCTTTCTTGTACCTTGAGAATAGCAGAGCTGATTTCCCAGAGAATTTTGGTGCCATATTTTTGTAAATAGAGATAAAAAGTATAGATGAAGTAGATAAGCCAATTGGCTACTTGTAATTCAGGCTTTCTCAGATTGTCCATGAACTTATGGCATAAGAGAAAAAAATCCAGAATATAGCGAATGGAGAAGAAATATGTTGAAGTTTGGTCTCTAGAGTAAATGTGAAATAGAAGGAACATGTAGTTATTGGAATAATTCAGGTCAAATCCATATTGGAGGGAGACTAAACAAAGAGAAAATGGCAAAGAGGGACAAGGGACACAAAGCATATGAAAAACCAGAGCTGTCTGGGAAAAGACGAATCTTTCCTTCTGTAGGCTTGAGTCAAGAACTCAGTCATCTTGGTAATACTGGGTTGGATGCCTAAATTTGCCAGGAAAAAGACCAGGAGAACTTTCAGGAAAAAACTTAGCTATACCCAACAATTCAGATATGGTGAAGTGAAGTCAATGTTCCCAGAAGTTCTTCCAAAACAAGTTGTCTGTGGAAGATATAACCACAGTGGTGCTGTGTAAACCCAAACTTTTACTCTTAAAATCTCTGACTCTGGAAAAACTGGAGAAAAATGCAGCAAGCAACCCAGGATACAGTTCACCAACAAGAAATGGCAGAAAAGGAACAACAGCAAATAACTCAGCCCTTCTAGAGGATACCCTACCTTACTTACTATTAACAATAGCTAGAAAATAATTTGCATCTGTATGCTAAAGATAGTATGTGTTATAAAACTGATAGTACTGATATAAATAATATAAAAAATCCAACACTAATGAAACTTGTATTGTGAATTACCCTCTGGTTTGTATTGAAAGTAAGCAATTAAGAAACTTTGAACCAGCCCCCCACCATCACCCAAAGAAAACCATGTAAAAAGCTAGTTTTTACTTTTAAAAGATGAAGAGTAATAAAACACATTAAGGCCCCTTGGAAAGGGTATGGATCAGGAAGATTTATCCTGGTTTGGAGAGTCATGACTCTGAATTACTAATGAATTTAAAAGATGATTCCAGAGTTTGATTTATGCCAGCAAAGAACAATCCAGGGTTCAGATTAAAAAGCCAGAAAGAATGAAAAGCCTCAAGGTAGAAGATGGGTGTGTTTTCCTGTCCAAACTCCTGTTCCAAGGCAAGCAGGGAAATGGAATCATGTAGTTTGGTCTTACTGTCTTACCGAGGCTCAAACATTATGAAGTGAACTGTATGGTGGATACAGTCACATGTCCAAAAGTGGCCAACCCGCCAGTTCCATAGTCTGTCAGATGATAGGTTCTCACTAAATGGAGGAGCTATTTGTCATCAGGAGCAGTGGCCAGGGAAGAGAGAGAAGGAAAGTGTCCCCTTGGGTTTGGAGAAGAGCCAAAGTCCCCAGGTCACTGGGTGTGAAGCAGAAACATTATTTCCTTTTAAGCCTAGGGGTCGTGTAAAAGGCCCTGGAGGCTTATCAGAATGGAGTTACATGACTGGGCTTCACAACCTATATCTTGCAGGTTTGGATGATCGTTTTGTTGAGGGGATTGGGATCCTGAGAGAACAGGTTCCCCTTTTAGGCCCTATATGTTGTCCCATGAAGAGGGAAAAGCTCCTGGGGAAGTCTATCAGTCAGAAGTTTTCAGAGAAGCAGAACCAATAGGGGAAGGAGAACAAACAGGAACCATCGTAGATATGTGTTAAGGAATTGGCTCATGCAGGTGTAGAAGCTGGCAAGTCTAAAATCTGTAGGGCAGCCCAGCAAGCTGGGAATTCTGGCAGCAGTGGATGAGGCAGTTTGAGCCTGAAGGTAGTATGGAGGCAGAACTCCTTCCTCCTTGGGGGATTTCAGTCTTTCCTCTGAAGGCCTTTAGCTGATTGGACAAGGACCATCAACATGGAGGGCAATCTTCTTTACTCAGGGTCTACTGACATAAATGTGAATCTAACTAATACCTTCACATCAACATCTAGATGGATGTTTGAGCAAAAACTGGGCACCACAACCCAATTAGTTTGGCACATAAAATTAACCACCACAGAAAGAGAAGAAGGATGCTCTCTGTCACATTCCTCCTTACCTTTCTCTCCTCAACCAGCAGCCAAGCAGGATCTGAAGCCTCAGAAGTGGTGGAGGTGGGTCCGGGCTGCCCTGGTGGTTGTTAGTGTTTGGGGCTGGACACCACTGGCTGCCTCAAAGGAGTAAGACTGGAAACTGTTAACAGCACCGTGGGGAGCCCCATTCCCTATGGGACGGAACCCATGATGAAAGGGAGAGTGTCTCCTATCCATACTCCCACCGTACTGAGAAGTTGAAACCAGAGCTGAGCAGAATTAGTTTCAGAAATAAACTTGGCGGGATCCTCTGACCTTGAGATCTGGGCTTTGCTTTTCACTGTGGTGGGCCTGGCCCTGGAGACATGGGTCTTGTGGCAGGCTGGAGGATTTTCATAAGACTTCTTTAAAGTGCTGTAATTAAAAGTTTTGGAAATATCCATGGGCAATGCATTAATGCCACTCCAGCACCTTAGTCTCCTCACTCAGCTGATATACAGAAACAGGATTCTGAGCCACAACAATGGGATCAACTGATTTTGTTGTTAAGTAGCTTCTAGGAGCATTTTGAAGTCTCAGAAAAGCCACACAGGAAAAGCTCTTCAAATCCCTTTCTCTTCTTTCCAGTTCCCCCTCTCTGTAGGCCGCAGAAACAGATTAACATTTGTTACACCTCCATAGTAAGCAGTCAAGCAAGCAATCAGCATTTTATCTTTGGTGTTTGATTGAAGGTAGTAGGCATTTTTCATTTATATTTTTTGCCTGAAAGGAAAGGGGAAGCAGATAAAAGGAAGAACCGGCATTGCTATGAGGTACTTCTCCTGTATATGAAAGTTGTAATCTAATGTCATACTCTAGCTCTTTTCAATTCGGTGAGTATTCCTTCATTATCTGACAAAACAGTGCTGGGATGCGGTTACCTGATATGTAGGGGAATATCACAGTGTTAATAAAGTTGTGTCAAACAGCCTCTAAAATAAATTTATAATTTAGTTCTCATGCTTTACTTTTACCTTCAATAGAATAATTTGGATTTATGTGTTTGCTATTTTAGAATTTACTTTGAAAAATAACTTGGGTTACAAACGGACAATTAGGAAAAATTGCAATTAATTTATTACAGGTTAAAAATGTAAATGGAAATTTTTATTATTCCAAGGATTATTGAAGGATGATATTAAAATAAATAGAAGTTTATACACAAGTAACAACCTCTCCTAGAAAACTCATGTATACTAAGTACAAATGAATATTAACTATACTACAATGTTGTAATAACACCTTATATTTACTTAGCTTTAGATTTTAGAAGTACACTCATGCACATTGCTCATTTAGGGTATTTTTTTCCTGTTGATTGATCCTCTCAACCTCTGCATTTTCATAGATGGAGAAAACCTTCTTATGTACCCTGAGGATTAAATTTCAGATCATGGAAATGAGATGGAAGATGAAAATCAAAGGACTGACTACCAATTTTTATTATTAAAGTATTTTTCTTCTTCAGACAATTTAATGGAGGAAATCAGGAAAAAATATTTTCCTTGAATAATTACTGTATTTCCATTTTTTGACATTAACCAGTGGCCCTGGGAGGAGTTGAGAGGACATTAATCAGATTTGCCTGAGGCACAGTGATTTGGAGGAGGCGGTGGTGTAAAGGGAAACCTATAAGAACATCTAGATTTCTAAGGAACTTTGCCAGTCAATGCCAAGTAAGGTTTCTAAGATGAACTGGAAGAGAAACTTCTAAAGATAAAGAACGACTGGGTCAAATGGGTGGCTCAGTCGGTTAAGCGTCTGCCTTTGGCTCAGGTCATGAACTCAGGGTCCTGGGATGGAGCCCTGCATGGAGCCTGTTTCTCCCTCTCCCTCTCCCCCTCCCTCCACTCGTGCTCTCTTTCTCTCTCTCTGGTTTCAAATAAGAAATAAAATCTTAAAAAAACCCAAAAAACAAAAAAAACAATTGCCACAGGTGCTGAGAATGACCAGAAAATTGGTAACCAAATGATTGTGTATTCTGTCTCTCTCATTCATCTTAGAGTTAAGATAAGAAGAATTTGTAGGAATTATTCAAGGAAGACACACACACACACACATTAAAAATAATTTTTACTATTATAAAAGCAATCAATGTCTGTTACAGACAAATTAGAAAATACAAATTAACCAAAAGGAAGTAAAAATGTTCCTAAACCCATGACTTAGCAATAATTTTATTTTTTTTAATATCTGTGTATCATACATGGAATAAGTGTGAACAAATAATTTTTTCAAAGCTAATGGTAGAATTTCTTTTAGGGAGATACTTATCTTTGTTTAAGAGAATTCTATGTTGGACTTGCCAGGTATGAAAGAGAGCACCCAAGGACTGAACTTTGTGGAGAACATTAATGTGTTCACTAATACCCAGTTTCCGTCTTCTGGATTCCCTGGAAGTTAGGAAGGTCACATGGCTAGTTCTGGCCAACAGGATGTGAGTGAAGTGTGTGTGTGTGTGTGTGTGTGTGTGTGTGTGTGTGTGTGTGGTTTATACAGAAAATAGGGAGTGGTATCTCCATATGTTTTCTTTTCAGTGATGTGTTGGAGCTGATATGTGCATCTCTTCCTAATTCTGTGTTCAGTGACTTCATATTGAAGGCTAGAAATTGGCCATGATGGGAATATTTTTTGATGATGTTTAGCCATTATAATGTTCATCATGATGGTCATCAAAACATGATGATGTTTGGCCATATCTTATGCATATCCTTATTTAGTTCTTAAGGTCAACTTCCTGCAAATAAAAATTAGGATTAAAAAGTCTGAAAAATTTTAAAGTTTTGCATATGTTTTATTAAAGGGAAGTTTAGGTCATTTTATTTGCTTAACAGCAAAGACCTATTGTGAATATATCCAGTTTGATGAAAAAGCTATATTGTTATTGTTCATATTCTATGATTTGGCAAAAGCTTATTGAAAGTTAGTTCTATGTGGATTCAGCATATAGAACAGATAGATTTAATTATTTAAAAAACAGTTTGGAGGTGTATGGGGTAGACTCCTATGTATAGTGTATCCACAATTACCTTTCCAAAAATAATATACTCTTTTTTTTTTAAAGATTTTATTTATTTGACAGAGAGAGTACAAGCAGAGGGAGAGAGAGGGAGAAGCAGGTTCCCTGCTGAGCAAGGAGCCCAATGTGGGACTCGATCCCAGGACTCTGGGGTCATGACCCTGGCCGAAGGCAGCCGCTTAACCGACTGAGCCACCCAGGCGTCCCCCAAAAATAATATACTCTTATACGTATCTTGCCTTACACACTTTTCCCCTTTCCTACAGTGACTCTACAGGTTTAGGATCAGAATGTAGTGAGGATTACGAGAAGGGAAGGAAGAGAGAGGGGAAATAAGAAAAGAAGTATATAATGTGTTTGTGTCCATATGCTAAAACCATTTGGACCCAAAGAATAGTTTCTGAATTATATTACTCAGTTTTAAAGCATTATTTTTTTTTTTGTTTCTCTTGGCCCTAGTCATGGCTCCATATTGGGGGCTAGGGTAAGTCCAAACTCATTTTAACAGAAAAGAACACAGAAGCATCCAACATTTATATTCTGAGCTTGTATGTAAAGAATGAGTTAGCCTGGTGCCCAAGGCTCTCCAAAATGTCCTCCCTTGCTTTCCCCCCAGTTCCAGTCTCGTATAGCCCCTCCTCATGCACCCTTTCTACCCCAGGCATGCGGAGCTGATGCTGTTCCCCAATCCATGTTTTTTTCTGTTAAGTGTGTTTTGTAGTGTGCTTTTCCCTCTGCCCAGACTCTCTTTCGCCTGTCTTTCCACTGTGCATACAGTTTCAGCTTTGACATCATTTCAAACAAACCTCTGGGTCCCCCTCTGAATGAGTTTGGTGCTTCTCATATGTTTCCATCATGGTTGGTCTTTACCACACAATATTTTAATTTCTGGTTTCCTTATTTGTTTTCCTCGCACGAGACTGGGAGCTGCTGCAGCACGAAGACGGTACTTGGTTTACTCTCATCACTCAGCGGGTTGACATTTAGTGGGCTATCAGCAAGTCTAAATGAAGACGATTTAAAAATAACAAACAATTCTTGTGAATCTTTAGGTTTACCATATTACTTCAGATAAATCAGGAAACATTTATAAAGGCCTGCTTTGTGGTTGGAGCTTTGCTAAGTGCCCAGGAAGGTACAGAGATGAATACGTTTGAGGAATTTACAATCAGTGATTCTGATGATAATCCAGGCTCCTGAACAATCGAGTAATTGAAGGAGAGGAAGTGGCAAATATTGGGAGGGTTGTTGTTTTTTGTAGATTGAGAAACTAAATAAAAGACCCAGAAGCATCAAACGCTTTAACCTTAAAGTTGTACGTAAAGAAAGATTTGACTACTTAAAAATATAATTACACACTTCCACATTTGCTAACATATAGATAATTGTGGGGTTTGTCCTTGTGAAGCTATCTCCAGCTTCTAGATGATCATAAAATTACAATTTAGCTTTCCCAACAAAATCTGTTAGCTGTTCCTGTTTCATGTTAGTTTCCTGGGCATACAGAACTCAATATAAGCTGTCTTAAGTGTTTTCCTCATTATTAAACAGTTTTCTAAAATCCATAATTCAGTGAGACAGTAAGTAGTTGCATTTTTTTCTCTAAATTCAGCTCTGCAAAGCCCGACTGTGAATTCAGCGGGGCATTCTTGCGCTAGCCAGTTTTTGTTATCAGCTACACAACATGAAAGAAGATTGTATTTCCCAGCTAATGGAAGAAAACTGAATGAGAATAAAGACCCTAAGTGTTTTAAAACACTGGCTTGAATTGCAGCCTTGAGATCTAAAGGTAAAGAACAGTGCAAGTCCTGAAATAGATACATGAGTTACCTGTTTGGGACAAAAGGATCTTATTTTCCTTTTACGTTAAATGAAATTACCCATTCTATTTGTTCTGAATCTAAACATTCCATTCTTAAAGAAATTTCCTTTCCTCCTCAAACTCCATTCTTCCGTTTCCTCATCTCTGAAATTTTAAGTACAATAGGGAAATAAGCCTGAACTTTAGTTTCAACATTTTCAAAATATATCATTAGGAAGCTCTTTTTGTTTCAAGAGGCATGTTAGGATAAAAAGAGACTTTCTATGTCAGAAGGGTCTTCCAACTGCAGTATCTTCAGTGCAGCTAAAGACATTTAGTTCAAAATGTACAATTGTGATCCGAAGCTGAGATGAAACAAATCACAGGTGCAATTTCATTTTCTATGCTGTTTTTATGTTTTTTGACATTCTTTTAATGTAAGTCTGTAAATGATTTTTGCGAGCACAGGGCAGTGAAAAACATCTTACAGGTGATTTTATTTCAAGAATCTTTCCCCCCACTCCCGCCATGACTTTTTGATTCAGAGTGCCTTTCATTTGGCAATATGTATACACTGTACCAACTGGAAAAGCCCAAACAAACAGCAAAATCCTCCTAGCAAAACCTACTTTTTTTTCACTTTCATGCTTTGGAACAAGTTGATGTAGGTCAAATCCCATTAAAGTGAACAGAAATTTGAGTGTGATGTTATTTGTCAAAACAGAATTTGACATATCTCTCTAATTAACCAATCTGGGATCAATGGAATTATTCTCTTTTGACTCAATGGATAGGAAATTAGTTCCAAATGCTTTTCAACATGTTGGGTGTTTTTTCCTGGGCTAACCCCACTCTTCAGAAGTTTTCCTTTAATTGCCTTCCAAAATTTCATTTTCAAATTACATGGCAAATTCAGATACCACCTACATGAAGACCATGAGAAATGCTCCAAGAAACAGCACCCAGCTAAGCTCATTTTCTACATTTCTGCTTGGTATAAGCTGAGAAACTGATGATATGGAAGAAATGACCACTAAAACTTGACTTTTTATGACAACCTCATCACTATTCACATTTACTTTAGGGAGAGACTAGGGGTTTATAATGTTTCTGTACTTGAAGTTCTCAAATTTAATTTTGAGAGGTGGGCTGGAGGTAGTGAGTTGGCTGGGTTCACATTTAGTCCAACACTAGCTGGATTAGCTTGGGCCAAGTAACTGAGCTCTCTGAGCCTTTGTTTCTTCATCAGCAAAACGGGTGTCATAATACCCATGTCACAGAGTTGGCATGAGATGAATTTTGATTGCATATAGAAAGTATCCAACCCTGTAGCTGGCATCTGGTAAGTGATCAGTCAGTGCTAGCTCCTCACCCTCCCACCCCTTTCCTTGCCCTTCTTGGTTGAGCTGAGACCCTGGGTGTTTTCCAAAGTGAAGGGTGAGGATGCTGAGATGTGGCCAGTTAAAAATCTTCCCTGTCCCCAGGTACCTGCCTGCCATATTCTCTACATTTCTTGATTTTAGGAATTAACTTTTGAGGAGAGAGTCAGGCCTTATAAATGGTAGTCCTCCACTCAAAATACACATGAATGTTAAAATGTTAGCTGGCATACATAAGTAGAAACAGTTACCATAATGTCCTGGTTTACTCAGCACAGTCTCATTTTTGTTCTGGTCTGATTATAATAGCACCCCCTTTTCACTCTCAAAAGTGTCCTGATTTGCTGATATTTGTGATCATCCATATTTTGTGACAAAAGATCCTTTTTTTTCCCGTTCCCTGCTATATTTCTAGTGTGTAGCATAGAGCCTGATATGTGGTTGGTTCTCAATATATACTTTGTTGTATGAATGATGCTACATTTGTTTTCCTTTTTAAAAAAAGATTTATTTATTTATTAGAGAGAGAGAGAGGGAATGTGTGCATGCTCAAGTGTGGGGAGGGGCAGAGGGAGAGAATCTCCAGCAGACTCCCTGCTGAGCATGAAGCCTACTGAGGGGCTTGATCCCATGACCCAGGAGGGCATGGCCTGAGCCAAAACCAAGAGTCCAATGCTTAACTGACTGAGCCACCCAGGTACCCCTACATTTATTTTCTTAATACATAATGTGATATTCCTGATTATAAAAGTAGGACAAATTACTTGGAAAATTTGGAAACTTCTGAAAAGTAGAAGAAAAAATAAAAAAACTACAACATGATTATTAATTGTTAAATCACAAGCTAGATTGCTTTATCACATAATTAACTGTTTCTTGGAAAACAGTGGGCCTGTATCTCAAGGATATTTGTGGTAAGGAGGGGTTGGCATATTAAACATGTCTGTCACAATGTCTGCTTGCTCTGAGCCCCTTCTAAATGGGCAGGTCTAGATTGCTGTGTTTTATACTGTGGGACTCTGCCCTACTGGCTGGAGCTGTTGTATAAGGGGTGGGCTTTGATCCAGGAATAGTCAAACCCGAGGCTGGCCAACCCATGACCTGGTGCAAAAGGATGAGCAGGGCTAATCATATTCCCTCTTTTGAAGCTGAACTAGAAAATATTGTTAGCAGTGGAATCTGAAATAGAAGGAATCTATAAAGAGAAGCCGTGAGGTAAGGTAGGGTCATGAAGGGTCCTGGCCAGCTGAAGTTATGAGGAAACAAAAGCTATGAGGATGCAGAATCTTTGAAGTAGAGGAAAGTTTTGCAGAGTGGAGGGAGAGAGTAAACCAGCTGGTATAGACAGGAGAATGGAGCAAGACCCAGAGAGGGACAGAGGCACCATCAGAGACAGACTGCAAAGGCTCTGACAGAAGCAGAGAGACAGAGACAAGCTGGTCCCTAACCTGTCATGGTTCTCCGAAGTTTCTCTGGGTATCTTTATGATAATTCACTCTCTCTTAGGGATGCCTGAGTGAGTCTCTGTTCTTTGCAATCCGAAGAATCTATTTGGAACAACTGGCTGGTTACAACAATGGGGTACATGCTGCATGTCAGGGATCACACTGGATCAGGGCGTTTGGTTATATCATAAAGATGCAGGGAATCGCAGAGATCTCAACTGAGGGAATAAGATTTATACCTCTTGGGAACTGGAAAATCGTCAGACAGCTACTCTCCCCACTTCCTTTTTCTTCTGGGATCACATGTGCTCTTGCTTTTGCTACTCCCTGCATATCTTTGTTTGTCTTTCCATACCAGCTTCCTTCAAAAGCTCATCATTTCTGCTCCCCTGTGACTCTGGCTTGCATCTGACACTGGGTGGTTGTAGCATTGACTCTGGTCCCAATTCTCTATGACTTTTATGGGATCTTGTGTCCAACACTATTTGACTAGCTGTCATCAGCTTATCTTTTATTTTAATTCTCAAGAGAGAGAGAGAATCAGATGGTTGCTGGTCAGCTGATGAATTGGCTGTGTTTGAGTCAGAGGTTCCTGTGATCCATGAGCTGTGGCAAAGGTGTGTGAAGCTACATGAGCCCCTACTCCATCAGTTGGGGTTGTGGCCATCGATTTTCTGATTAGCAGAGAAGGAGAAGGGCAAATTGAGCAACATACAAGCTTACATACATCTTGGACCTGCCCTGACATTTAACATGATCTTTATTCCTAGTGCAAAACCACTGTTGGACTGCTCAGACCCCGGCCCTCATGACTCCTAGTTTCTAGGGAGGCTTTCTCATTTCTACCATTGCCTTAGCTCATAGGCTTTTTTTTTTTTTTTTAAGATTTATTTATTTATTTGAGAGAGAGAGAGAGAGAGTGAGCAGGGGGAGGGCAAAGGGAGAAGGAAGAGAGAAAATTCTTAAGCAGAGTCCCCACTGAGCACGGAGCCTGTCATAGGACTCGATCCCAGGACCCTGAGATCATGACCTGAGCTGAAACCAAGAGCCGGACGCTCAACCGACTGAGCCACCCAGATGGCCCTAGCTCATCGCCTTTCTGATGCTTTTCCTGTCTGTTCTTGGAGCTGTTCATGGTTCCAGTTCTGCCAGTTTGCCTTCTTCCCAGTTTCGCCACTGGGTTACCCCTTGAACTCACACCTCTGGCAGGCAATCTTAGCTCTTCCTCAGATCTGGCAGGGCTGTAAGAGCCTACTCAGCAAGTGCAAAGGGAAGGCTGTCCTCTGTGTAGGCTCGGATGAAGAAGTAGTTGAAAAAATGACACAGTCTGGAATACTGACAGGTTCAACACGACTTGCCTGAGGGCACCAATCGTGTAAATTCTTCCCCCAGCAAGATGACAATCTCTTAGCAACTCGGAGCTTCTCTGGTTTCAGTTTAACAGCAACAGGGCAGCAGACCACAGGGGAACTCATTTCATCCCATGGAGCGTGTTCACCAAAGCCATCTCAGCCTAGCTGTCCGTTTGAATCAGCACACCCCTGTGAAGGATGATTTGGCCTTCTTTCCGACATATCTCAGTGGGAGTGACAAGATGTGAGGATGTGCAGCCTTGGGGAATTGTCCACGTGGCCACCCGAGGCTCTGGGCCACACTCTGTCCACAGAGGCCCATGTCATTTGTTGCAACTGCTCCTTCCAGGTCCAGGGTCTTGTTCATTCCTTCTCAGGGAGGGAGAACTTCATGTTCGTCACCTCTGTGATGCCTTTGCGTTTGCATTCTGTGCAATTTTCATCTGACACCACAGATTCTGTGGTTGTCGTCCCCTCAAGACTGTGTGGCCAGAAAAGATTATATCTGACAACTTGAAAGCTCCATGGAGCCATTTCCATGAGGGAGGGAAAAAAAAAATCAGACCAAGAATCTAAGGCTTATATTTCTCATGGTGGGGGCGAGTTCTATTTTATTTAGAGAACAAAAGGAAAGCCTTGGACTCTGAAGAGAGGGAAAGATGTGGGGTATGGGTATGCATCTTTTTTTTTTTTTCACAGTTCTGTCCCAGGTGGCTACACATTTGGTTTTTAGAACAATTGCTGACTCTTATACTTCCCTATTCCTCAAGTAGTATTAGAAAATAATTAGCAACAACAGGAATTCTATAATTTTTTCTGCAGTCAGATCTTCTCAGTGGATGGGCCACTGCATTGGAGTAAGTCAGGCACTTTCTGAAGCTGGGTAACTCTTTCAGGCAACCGAGGGACCATTTAGTAAATGAGTCCTTGGAATGGTACCCATGGAAGTTGTTGGCTAGGGTGAAATGTACCAAAATTCTTCCCTGGTGACCTGAAAGAGCTAATGAATGCTTAAAGGATTCTTAGAGAATTTTCTAAGTGCCAAACCAAAAAGGCTCCCCAAGTATCAATTCTATAGTATATACTATGTAGATGTAAGAGGCAGGCAGAGTTCTTGGTCACACAAGGGGCTTCTGATTCTGGGACATTGCAGTAGCAATGATGATCCTAATGATGGGGTTCTGAGAAGTATTTCCTCTACAGAGCCCAATGAGAAATATTTGGGAATCACCTATGTAGTCGGCCAAATGGAGACCTGGTCTGCAAAAGCCTAATTGGAGTCCTGGTGGGGTGGGGTAGATACCAGTAGAGGGATTGTCTTTTAAGAACATAATCACTATTTGGAGAACTAAGGGAAAGATTACAATTTCTAGGTTGGTGCAGAGGTAATTAAGCTATGACAGTCATCTTTTTCAATTCCTCTGTTTATTGTAGAAATTAAGTATCTGATATTAGTATTAGATAAACTGGACAAGAGACTGCTAGATACCTACCCAATATCCCCTATCTCCTTTTTTTTTTTAAACATATGGAATCCTGATTTTATTAGAGAACATCATGCTTAGCTAAAATAGGCTAGATTTCATAGCCTGCCCAGAAGATGGGAAGGATATGTGACTAAATTTTGGCCAGTAGATATAAGGAGAAGTTATTAGGTGGGTTTTCTGGTAAAGTTACATAAAAAAAAGGCAATGGCTCACCTGCTATGCTTTCTTTATTCCTTGTCTTTTTCTTTCTTCTTACCTGGAATGAGGAAATGCTGGCTGGAGTTCCAGTAGCCACTTTGTGAATGTGAGGCAGCCTTAAAGAAGGAAGCCACAAGTCAAAGATGGCAGAAAAGAGGGATAGAAGGTCCATGATGAGGTTGCAGAGCCACCATACCACACCTAATTTGTTTAAGCCTTGTTTTTCAGGTCCCTGCTACTCATAGTTGAGCATATTTTCTAACTGACACAATATGCAAAGCTGGAATCCCACATCTTCTACTCTTAAATAGGAGTTATTCTGTTCACACAGCAGGAACATCAATGGGGAATAAGATTTTAAAACCCAGCCAGCCCATCCATATGGATGGGCACCATATGGTCTTCCCTTGTTGCCAAGGCCAGTCTAACAGATACAGGGAAGGATGGAAGTATAAAGTCAATAATGACATCCAGAATGCATGAAATGGAGACAACCTGAAGAACCTTGAGATACTACAGTGGTATTGATTCTGAAGGATTAAAAAGAAAAATACTTTAGAGTGCATACCAACAATATTTTATGAAATCTATAGAGCACTCTTTCACCTTTTTAAAACCATCATATAAGTCAGTTACCTTTATTATTCCTTATCTGCATTATTCATCAAATCCACTATATAGTAGATTGCTTTGGTCAAATTAGGTCCATTTTTATCCTTAATATATGTTGGTTTTGCATGTATATAACTCAGAGATGTGTGAGAGCTGAGTACATTGTTTCTCCATTTCCTACCCCCCAGCATAATATCAACCTCCTTCTGCAAAGCATAACCCTGGTCATTTGCTTTTGTATTCTGCTTCCAGAAGTCTCCACACTGCATGGTAATGGCCTTCATTTATTGGATATACAAGGCATCACACTCTGTCAGCTAGGTATTGCTAACCTCATTTCACAGATGAGGAGATTAGGGTTCAGAGAGCTTCTGAAACTTACTAAAGATTATACAGGTGCTAATAAACGATAGAGCTAGGATTTAAATACAGTCTGTTAACCAAAAATGCATTATTTTAACCACTCTTTATTCACTCAAAAGATATTTGTTGAGCACTCCCTATGTGCTAGTATTATTCCAGGCCCAGGGGATGAAAAAAGTGAAGAAAAATTGCAAAAATTTTCTGCCCTTCTGAAGATTTTTTTCTTTTCTTTCTTTTTAAGATTCTAGTGGAAGGGGCGCCTGGGTGGCTCAGTCATTAAGTGTCTGCCTTTGGCTCAGGTCATGATCCCAGGGTCCTGGGATTGAGCCCCACATCAGGCTCCCTGCTCAACGGGAAGCCTGCTTCTCCCTCTCCCACTCCCCCTGTTTGTGTTCCTTCTCTCACTGTGTCTCTCTCTGTCAAATAAATAAATAAAATATTTAAAAAAAGATTCTAGTGGGAGAATTAAAATAATACACATGATAAGTAAGTAAATTATGTAAGTGGGCTATGTATGATAAGTAGGAAGGTGATGGAACAGGCACACAGTAGGGCAAGTGGAGGACAAGACAGTGGTATTCAGTATGGTCATCAGGAAAGGCCTCTCTGACAAGGTGGCACTTGAACTGAAACTTGAAGGAGGTGATAGTGTGAGCTATGTAGATATCTGCTGAGAGGAGAGCATTCATGACCAAAGGAAGAGCTGGTGCAAAGGCTCCGGGGTGGAGCATGATTGGCATGTTTGAGAAACAGTTAGGAGGTTGGAGTAGAGTATATGTGCGTGGAGGATAGTAACTGGAAATGAGGCCTGAGAAGGAATGGAAGACAGATCATATGAGGTCTTATAGACCATTGTGAAGACTTTCGTTTTTAGTTTGAGGGAAATAGGGGGCCGTTTGTGTTGACAAGTGATGTGACTGACATGTTGCAAAGGGCCGCTTTGGCTATGTTGAGAACAGCCTGGACAGAGTTACGGAGGCAGGGAGTCCAATTAGGAGGCTTCTGCACTATGTTCTGCTTTATAGGTGATTAGAGAATACTGTCAGAAGAGGGACTTCTGTTGCCCATCATTATAATCCTTTTTGATTAAAGAGGGTGAGTAACAGGAAGGTGAGGTTAGTAGCCGACAGTGGCCTCAGCCCTGGTGAGTGGACTGGGGGTGGAAGTCAGCATTATCCCTGTTCATTTTTCCCCTCATGGGAGAATAGGTAAGCTGAGACTGGCACTATTCAGATGGACATCTTCAAAAATCCTATAAAGGAAACTTTCCTGGGACCAAAGTTCTGAGCATTTATTTTTCTTTAAATTTTTATTTATTAATTTCATTGATTTAACAAGAATTTGTGCAGCCATTGTATGGTTTAAATTAGTGGTGGAAACAACAATAATCATTAAGCATCATAAATATGCAAATTATATAATGTGTTAGATTGTGACAAGAGTTATAGAAAATTGTAGGATAAGGTAGGTGGGAATTCCAAGGGCAAAGTGGGAGGCAGGTTGCAGTATTAAGAGGGTAGTCAGGGTAGGCCTCACTGAGTAGGTGTTTTGGTTTGGTGGCCAACAGCCCTTCATAATCTAAAATGTCATGAACTAGAGACATTGTGTCATCACTTCACCTTTTATGCCATTCCTCCCACTGGTAAAGAAGATAAGTCAGCTGACATCAGTTCCTTCTCTCCAAATGGGCTAAGAGAGCTGCTGATGCTCAGCTCTTACTGTTCTTTACCACCATCATCTCAATCCTGCTGACTCCTTTGACCTTTGAGGGGAAATTCTTCTTACAAAATGTGAGCAATCCCATTCCAGCCAGATTGGTTTTCTGGGAAAACCACTGCTTCTTGTCATCCATATATATATATTTTCAGTGTCATTGAAAGGACTTCTGAGATTGGGTCCGCTTTGGCTGGGCCTGAACTATAGGGTAGTAAAATATGATACAGATAATGAAAACATCCGCTGACCAATCTGTCCTTCTCTATTTTCCCTCTGTTCATAAATTCCTGAAAATGAAGCGGTTGATCACATTGTCAAATAGTTCTTTAAGTTTGGTCTTAAAGATGATAGAGAAAGAGGAAATCTGCAGTGTCATGGTTGAGTCAGCTGTGTAATGGTCATTACTGATTAATTAGTCACTTTTGGTCTGAAGGGAATAATTTCATAGTTTTGAATAGATGTCGTGACCAAAGCACTAACTCTAGGTAACACTTACAATAATAATCTAATGTAAAAGTCTGGAAGAGTCTAATTGAGAACTTTTTTGTAGTGTATTCCATAGAACATCAGTCCCACTTGTCCTCAAAGGAAAAAAATAATGTATTCAGTGTAAAATAAGTTTGGCAAATGCTACAGGCTATAGTCCTCTCTTGGAGATTCTTGATGTACACTGGTCTTTTAATAGCTTTGAGAACCCATCAACTGATTCCTACAGAACTACCAATTTACGGGATGTACTCTGGGAAAGCTGATGTGGCTGATGTTAAATTTCTTAGAAGAATGAGCAGAATTGCGTACTAGCAGAATGGGCTTCAGGGTGAACTACACATGTGAACTTATTTTAATTCCTGATCCTTATTGTGATTACAGTCCTAAAAGTTTCTCTATATTCTTCTGAATCTGCACCTTAAGAAGCCCTCTTAGGCTCATGTTAATTTAATTTTGGGTTTGACATAAAGTCATAAAAGAGACGGGGTCTCAGTGGTCACCAAATTTACAAAGCTACTTGTGGAAAAGCATTACTGACATTTAAACAAACCAGGGATATGGCTTCATGTAGCTTCCAATTTGTGACCTTGATAATAGTCTAATAATCACATCAAGAAACTGCTGTGGGGCGCCTGGGTGGCTCAGTCGGTTAAGCATCAGACTCATTTCGGCTCGGGTCATGATCTCAGGGTCGTGAGATCGAGCCCCTGAATTGGGCTTCATGCTGTGCATGGAGTCTGCTCAGGATTCTCTCTCTCTCCCTCTCCCCTTACCCCACCCTCCCCTAAAAGAAAAAAAGAGAGAAACTGCTGTGATAAAATTTACCTCCCCGAATAAAAATAAAAACAGTATCTCAAATACGGACAATTTGTTGTTCAATTTGGGTTTTAAAAAATATTGTCCACAACGCTAAAACATTTTTAAGATTTAAAATGAATACTCTTAGCTTTCTAAAACCTCTCAAGATTTTTGAAGTACAAATCATAAGGGCACCTGAGGTGGCAATTGATTTTGGCAGTGTTAAATTGTCAAAATTAGTTTAAATGCCACTTTTTAAGTGTCTGTCTCTTAAGCATATTCTCCATCCCATATGCAAAATGAAATTGAAATGCAAGCTTCTTTCACTGAAATGCTCTTAGGAGACTTCTCTAGAAAATTTCTTTTCATAAATGATCATGTCCTTTAAAGTTCTCTGTTACAAAAATAAATAAATATAGTTCTCTGTTACAGTGGATATTCTATTCCTCTTTCCTTGTTGAAAATACAAAAACTAATTTTTGTAACCTTGAACCCAAACTTGTTTTTCAGGTGAGAATAGCTTTTTCATTCTTTGTCATACTGTTTAGTGGTTCAAGTCAATGAATAACTTATCCGGAATTTTTTTTCTTAAGTGAGAGTTGCTTTTTCTCTTCAATGAAGAGACAAGGACCAATATTGCCTTGAGAAACAAATAGTATATTGAAGTGACCCTTTCCTCATTTTGATGAGAAATATTAGCATGGTCATTGTGGTGTATCCTGTGACTGTGTACCATATATTTTGGTACCCATCTTTGTGGTATCTCTTCCTGTGGGAGGATTATACATTTTCTTTCCTGTTGAGGCAGGCTTGGTCATGTGACATGCTCCGGCCAATAAAACAAGAGTGCAGGTGTTGTGTGGCACTTCCAACAGAGTCTTGTAGAGCCATCTCATGGTTTACTATATCTTTATTTTCACCCTGCTATAGAGACTTGTGCTGTTCCAGATTTTCTGTCATTCTAGGCCCTAGAGGGAAGTTGATGTGGGGGCAGATCCATGGCCAACCAACAATGGGTGTGTATCACAAGAGAAAAATGAACCTTTGTTTTTCTTGAGATTTTGGAATTGTTATTGCTCATAACCCATTATATTTTGACTAATGCAAACACCTTTTTCATTGGATTCTTTCCAAATTTCTTTTTTTTAAAACTTGATATAAGAGCAGAGAATTCAGCCAAACCATCATCTATCACTTAATCAATATTAAACAATTAGAAGACACTGTCAATGAGTTGATACAAAGCTAAATTTCAATATCAACAATGTAAACTGTAGAATCTTTAACCTTCGTAATATAGCTAATAACTGCTATTTAGTTTTAAGTAATGAAGCAAATAAAAATATAGACCACACTGTGATGCTGCTGTTTAATGGACCAATTACAACGATTCTTGAGTGTGAGGATGATATTTAATCTAAACATTTTCTATTCAGACCTTAATAGCTGTCTTTGTGAGTGCAATTTAGTCTCTCAAAAGAACCAAATAAAAGCAAAATTGTTTTTGGCAACTTGTGTTTGAGTAAAAATGATTCTTTGAGGAAACAGTGGTTAGTTAGTGCAATACATTCCCAGAACACCAAATTGCACATTTGTCCCCCCCCTCAGGTGAGATTAGAATCTGCAGTTGACCTTCCAAGTTAATTCCTTGGGGATAGGGCAACACCGATCCTGATAATTATTAATTCACAAATTATAATTAACTCTTATTATTTAAGGATCTGCCTCCTCCCAATGCAGGAAGTGTAAAAGGGATATTTGAGAAAAATTTTTAGGTGACTATAAGAGATGCTACTTTTGAGAGCATTTAGGACTTTCAATTCTTAGGGCAAATATATATTTTTATTTTTGATTTGCAAAGTATATAAATTACTAAGCTAATATATCTACATTGATGGAGGATTTCAGAGTTTGAGTCACTCTCAGAAACAAATATTAATCTTGGAGACTAAGTAGTACAATTAATTCTGTGTGAACTGCCTCACAAGTAGGTAAAGAGAAAACTATCTTTCTTCGGTTCTGGACCAAAGCCATTGTCTTTCAATTTCTAGAAAAATACTAATATCTTCTAATGGGAGGAAGAAAATATTTAAAAAATACCTTTACAACAGTTTATATTAATCACATGAGAAGGATATAATGTTATTGTCAGAAGCTTTAGGGAAAAGAAATTTTAATTACCTTTCCTCTACTCATAACCCAAACACAACTATGGCATAATCTTTCCTCCTTTAAGCTAGTTGGTTTATTTCCCTTCTATCATTTTCCTGAAAAAAAAAAAAAGGCAAGAATCTTAGAATATTTGAACTTTTCTTTGAACTCACCCCATCTTTCATGTTATCATTCTCCTATTTTAGTCCTACTGTGTTTTTAGACAACCCTTATGATTATTATTTTGAAAAGCCTATATTTAGATTTGCAAATGAGAACCAAATTCTTTTTTTTCTTGCACTCCACTCCATTTTTGCTCTTTTGCTATTTTGCTCAAGTTTAGCTTTTAGTGGTTCTTTTAGTAGAGAGGGAGGGTCTATGAGTAGCAATATCCTTTATTCTTTATATGTCTAAAAATGTCTTCATTTTACTCTCACTCTTTTAGAAATTTTTTCTTTTTTTTTTAAGATTTTATGTATTTATTAGACAGAGAGAGAGAGGGAACACAAGCAGGGGCAGTGGGAGAGGGAGAAACAGGCTTCCTGCTGAACAGGGAGCCAGATGTGGTCTTGATCCCAGGACCCTGGGATCATGACTTGAGCTGAAGGCAGATGCTTAATGACTAAGCCACCCAGGCACCCCAGCTCTCATTCTTTTTATGTTAGTTTCACTGGGTAGAGAATTCTTCGTTGACAGTTATTTTACTCAGAACATTGAATATGTTTTTCCTTTGTTGTCTGGAATCTGTTTCTGCTGATGATAACCCTACTGTCAATCTAATTGTTGATTTGCAGATAGTCCTTTTCCCCACGTAGCTTTAAACATTGTCTCTATTTTTGATTCTTTGAAGTTTCACTATGATGCATAATTTTAAAAAAGATCATGCTAAGGACTCATTATGTCCTTTAAAATCTGATAACTTGGGGCACCTGGGTGGCTCAGTCGGTTAAGCATCTGCCTTGGGCTCAGGTCATGATCCCAGGACTGTGGGATCGAGCCTTGCATGGGGCTCCCTGCTTAGCCGGGAGCCTGCTTCTTTCCCTCCCTCTGCCCCTCCCCCCGACTTGTGTACTCTCTCTCTCTCTCTCTCTCTGTCAAATAAATAAATAAAATCTTTTAAAAAATAAAATCTCATAACTCATGTTTTTATTCATTTCTGGAAACATCTTTACCATTATCTCTTTGAATATTGCTTCTTTCCCATTAACTTTTTCCTCTTCCTGAAACCCTTCATATGTGTACTAAAGCTTCTTATTTTGTTTTTTGTATTTTATAACCTATTTTTTCCCCATATTCTGGGTGATTGCCTTAGTTTTTTACCTTCCAGCTTATTAACTTCTTTGTCAGTTAGGACTACTGCTTAAGGCATCCATTGATTATTTCAATGAGTATGGGTTTTATTTCTAGAAAATATTTTTCTTTCTTAAGTCTACCTGTTCTTTTTTCATAGCATCTTGGTCTTTTAATACTTTTCTTTCTTTTACCTTGTAAAACATTACTAACATTTATTTTAAAGATTTCACTTTTTAAAAAGATTTTATTTATTTGAGAGGGAGCACATGCACGTGAGAGAGAGAGAGAGAGAGAGCACAGCAGGGGGAGCAGCAGAGGGAGAGGAAGCAGATGTGGGCTTGATCCCAGGACCCTGGGGTCATGACCTGAGCTGAAGGCAGACATCCAACTGACTGAGCCACCTAGACACCCCTAAAGATCTCATTTTTGATTGCCCTATTATCTCAATTCTTGCCAACTATAAATATCCCTATTTATTGTATTTGCTTTCTCTCTCAGGGCTATGGATTTCCATGTGTTTTACAATTTTGTATTATGAGCTCATCTTCAATTAAATTTCTTCCCTAAGGGAGCCTTATCTCCCCTAAGGGAGAGTTGAGGAGACACTTCTATGGGGTACTTTCATCCAAGTCTTTGCTAGGGCTCTGTTTTTCAGTGGTTCTGGATGAGTTTATGTGTTTTTTGGCTACAAATTTTTGTATCACTTAAATAATGTCTAAATTCACGTCTGACACCCAATACTTTTAGGTCAGAAAAATGTGGAAGTAAGCCGTAGAGTTGCTGTTAAGAGTGTTTGGTGCCCAAGAAACAATAGGTATTGGTGAGAATGTGGAGAAAGGGGAACCCTCTTGCACTGTTGGTGGGAATGCAGAGTGGAACAGCCACTTTGAAAAGCAGTGTGGAGGTTCCTCAAAGTTAAGAATAGAGCTACCCTATGATACAAGCAATTGCATTACTTGGTATTTACCCAGTGAATACAAAAATACTAATTCAAAGGGATACATGTGCCCTTACGTTTATAGCAGCTTTATCTACAATGGCCACATTATGGAAACAGCCCAGGTGTCCATCAACTGATGAATGGATAAAGAAGTTGTGGTATATATACACACTGGAATATTACTCAGCTGTGAAAAAGAATGAAATCTTGCCCTTTGCAATGACATGGATGGAGCTAGAAAGTATAATATTAAGCAGTATAAGTCAGTCAGTAAAAGACAAATATCATATGATTTCACTCATAAGTGGAATTAAAAACAAAACAAACGAGAAAAGGGGAAAAAAAGAGAGAAAGTCAAACCAAGAAATAGACTCTTAATTGTAGAGAACAAACTAATGGTTACCAGAAAGGAGGTGGGTGGGGGAATGGGTTAAATAGGTGATGGGGATTAAGGAGTGCACTTGTGATGAGCACTGGGTGTTGTATGGAAGTGTCGAATCATTATGTTCTACACCTGAAACTAATATAACAGTGTATGTTAACTAACTGGAATTTAAATAAAAACTTAAAAAAAGCTGAGATCAGCAATTAGAAAGAAAAGAGTGTTTGGTGCCAACAGGAGTTTCAAAACTTCTATTTGGAAAGTAGTAGAGCCTGTTAAGGAAACTATATTAAAGTTGCATTTGCAATTTATGCAGCAAACACAATGCTTTTACTAGATTTGCATGTTTACCTGGAATAGCTTGGGGATAGGCTGATGGAAATCTGGTTTGGCCTTCACATTGTACTAAATGTAAGAATGGTGGTTTTACTTATTATATGTGTTTATTTGGAGTAGATTGAAAAGTCCCGACAGAGAAAATGGTGAAGTGAAAATCATCTTAAGCCTCCCCCTGTCATTGCAGCTAGATATGCGGTCTGGAATAATATAAAGACACCTATCAGCTCTTGGAGAGGTGATGGGAGGGAACTCTTGATAAACATATCTTTTTAAAACATAAGCATTTGGATTAAAATTTAAAAGTGTTAAATGATGTTTAGGTTTATTGTGAATTACAACACAGTTGACCTAATCAAGTGTGAGGTGTCAGATTGCTTAAGATTGCAGAGAATAAGCAAATCAATCAAAATATTTATCTCCTAATTTAGTTTGATATGACCTCATGTACAACCAAGAGGAAGACATTTAAATTGAAAACTAAAGAAGATTTTTATCAACTTGAATTGAAAAAGCTCTGATTATAGTCTTTCCCTGACCAGTGGTATGTCTAAGTGCAAACCTTAGGGAGTCCAGAGCTGTGACAAATTAAGAGGAGAATTCTGCTATTCCTGTGGTAGTGTCTGGAGAGGGTCAAACAATACTAAATCCAGGAACACTTTGTCTTGATATATGGCCTGAAAGTAAGATTAAATAAAGAAATACGGGACCTCCGTATTGATGGTTTCTGAATTAGCCCTAAAAGAAACCATGTAGCCTGGCTTGAGTTTAGGAAAAGGAAGTCACTGCAGTTGGTGCCACATCTGCCTAAATTTTTGGAAAGTAAGGAATTCTTCCTAAGGTTGTGTGAAGGTAAACACTGCTAACCTGACCAAAGTGCGTGGGTGGGAGATTGAGTACTAGTGATGTGTAATACTCAGGACTCAATACTCTCAAGGGCTAGTGGCAGGAGCATCGATAAGAGTTTCTTTCTTTCTTTCTTTCTTTCTTTCTTTCTTTCTTTCTTTCTTTCTTTCTTTCTTTCTTTCTTTCTTCCTTCCTTCCTTCCTTCCTTCCTTCCTTCCTTCCTTCCTTCCTTCCTTCCTTCCTTCCTTTCTTTCTTTCTTTCTTTCTTTCTTTCTTTCTTTCTTTCTTTCTTTCTTTCTTTCTTTCTTTCTGTAAAAGGGATATATTATTAGAACAGGGATGGGGAGTGGAGACAGTATGTCATTGTGGTTCTCTATATGTGCAAGGTCATTGGAGGGTAGATAGCTTGGCTTCCAGGGCTGCCCTGTCCCTTCCTAGAGATGAGTGATGATGACAAGTTGCCTAACGTCTCTATCATTTTCCTCATCTGTAAGATGGGTAAGTTTGAGTTGGTATAGGAAGAGAGAGTCTTTACTAGTGTGTTGTGCTTCCCCATTGGAGTCTATGGTGTTTCTATGGGAAACTGTTGCTGAAAAATAGGGATTTTAAGTTATAAGAGGTTCTTAGGAATGCCTCTTTCACATATAACTGAAATCCCTTCTATGCTTATGTGAATTTTTCTGGGGAGGGGCCCAGCAACTATAGCTTCCTTTAGATTTTTAAAATTATTCAAAATCCCCTAAAGGTAAATAACCACTGCCCTAAAATTTCTACAAGAGGACAGGACAGTCCTGATTTGTGTACTATACCATGCAGTACAAAACATGTAGGAGATGGAGATGTGGTTGTCAGTTTAAGAAGATGAATGTTGGAGCACACTGGAATATTGGAGCAAGTCTCAGAGCAGATGGGGGCAGAGGTATGTTCCCACAGCAATCAGAGAGTTCTCCCTAAAATACACACACATCCATAAAGACTTCTATTGGGACCATGTGTGAATTAACCTTTAGGAACTTCCTAATTTGCAGGGAGGATTTGATTAGAGTGGTGGTTCCCCTAATTCTGTGGGTATTTAGGGGTTAAACCAAAGAGAGAACTACTGGCTTTTAATTTCTACTTTAATTTGGCTGTAACTTCATGCCCATGGTCAAGATATTTAATTATCTATTCCTATGTGTCCTCAACTGGAGCATCTGATTCTCAATGACTTCTTAGTTTTGTAGTATTGCAAAGACTTGTAGTTTAATCAGCAAGTGAGATGGTTACGTAGGTTAATCATAGTCTCTTAGAATTTGCTATTTGTTTTTTCTTTGTTCTTTGAGAAACTCAAAATTAGTGAGGGATACCCTCTAGGTAATGTCAACATTTTCCACTCAAACTGGAAATGTCAGCTGAGATTTAGAGATTACTTAGAAAAAGGTGGTAAAGTACACTGAGCCCTTCTGCTGGACCAGAGGAATCTTAATGCAATGCAAACGTGTTCAAGGTGGCAGAATTGTGGTCCTAGTCAAGGTAGTTTTATCTAGTCTTCTTAGCCAGCTATGTTGTTTTCTCCTTCCTGACAGAGACTGTAAAATTGTCTGAATGGACCCCTCATATTCCTTTGCTCAATGCATTCTTCTCTCTTGACCTCTTCTTTTGCATATAATATGTTTTATTTAAGTCTCTCCTTGGAAAGCCTTCATTGACTAATCCAGTCTCTAATTATTCTCCCTTTTCATCATGTGTATAATACTTCATTTGTTTCCTCTTGTCTTTCTCTTTGAATTATAAGCAACTCAAGGATGGGATGGTGGCAGAGACTGGCTAACCATTTACCAAATCCATTCCCTTCCTCTTGGGCATATAGCTAGACCATATTCTCAGCTTGCCTTCCCTTGCAGTTAGATGTGGCCTGAGTTCTAATAAAGGAATATAGGCAGAAGGGATGAATGCTACATCTAGTCTGACTTATTAAAACATCCTACACATGGTCTTCCATGCTCTTTCCCCATTTGCTGGCTGAATGCAGAGGATTGTGAGATTCTAGGAGAGGATGGACCTGTAATATGGAAGAAGCCTAGGTCTCTGAAGTATTATATGGAAGTATTCCATCAACCAGAAAGAACTACATTATACTGTTAGATGGTAAGCAACCAATTTACCATGTAACTTACTAAGTTATCCTATCCACTTGGATTTTGGGACTTACCTGTTGCAGCAGCTAGTATTACCCTAACAAATCGTATTATGTTTCTTTGTTTCCTTCATAGTACCAGTATAATGTAGAGAGAGGCTCAATTTCTGGCTGCCTCACAAAGAAAAAAAATGGTAGTTTACTGACCATCACCTTCCACAGCAAGGAAAGGAAGGGTGCTCTCTCTGCTCAGGTCTAGAGAGCTGGAAGTAAGAAGGGAGGTGTTAGCAGTGGATGCTCCAGTCTGAATGTACACAGGATGGATAAAACACATAGATTTGGTCTTCTTCCTTGATCAGTGGCATCAAATAAACAAACAGTATTGTTATTGATTATTATATTAAGTAAATATCAGGAAAGATATTAGTATTGATTATTACATTAGATAAATGTGCAGAGTGGTGGCATTATTGATTTTTATATTCAACAAATATGGGAATGGACAAAACTCATACTCCAGCCAGGCTATCTTAAAATGACTTACGGTTTTGAGTACAATTCTGGGACAGGGAGTTATTTTATGATAAATGTTTTAGAAAATCTGAGAACTTTCCTGATCAAATTTCCATTAAAAGTAAAAGCAATTAGGGACACATATGTATCTGACTATAAACCAGGCATAGAGATGGCAGCATCGTTGTCAGCAACAGAGACCCATGGGATCTATCAAATACCAAATGTTGAACAGAGCCCCTTTAAGATGTGGGACCAATTAAAGAAATCAAGCTGAGATGGAATGCAATTGCAAAGGGCAGGAACATTTTAATTATGTGCAAAATGTAAGCAAGGTTATCTATAATTGGAGGCCCACAGTTTTGTACTTCTTAGGTTGAGAAACAGTAGCTAGGTATGGTGGGGGAAGAAATCCCTTATCTATACATGCTGTGGGTAAAAGGGAAACATCAAAAGGTATTATTCAGTTTTTGACTATGGGACAGGATGACATAGTTGCTATTTAAACTTGTCTTTTTGAAAATTCAAGAAAATAAAATTATTGGTCTTAACCAACATATTCTTCAATGTTAGATTAAAAGGACCTATAGAAAAACTGAGGGAGAGTTAGGGAAAGGGGGAGCAGTATTTGGGGGAATGCACTGGGAATCCCAATGCACAGGTTGAGAAGAATCTGAGGAATGTGTTCTGCAGGGAGGGAGCCACAAAAGAAAGACAGTTCACATGCCCAACATTGGCAAGAGTTAGAAACATGATTGAGGCTTAAATATGGACAGCTAGTAGGGTATCACATTATATTATGATGTGGGGGGAGTAGTTCATTTCTTCCACAAGGTTATGAGTTCTTTGATCCAGGACAATGTCCATTTAGCCTTGGGTCCTGTAGTAGACATTTGTGGGTTTTGCCTGCCCAGCTTTTTTCACCCTGGTTTCTGGTATCATAATCTATATCTTGGAGAAACATCCCTCTCTCCAGCTCAGTCCACTTGGTTCAGGTAGGTTGACTGGATCCCTGACCTCCCAGGATAGGATGTGACCCAGTCCTGGTCAGCTGGAACAATAGTTCCCATGGTCCGAGTGATTGTTCTAGGAACACAACTATGACTAAAGCTGTTTCATCAATTTTAGGACATTTGTTGGAACTGAGGATGGAGAAACTTTTTTTCCTTTTTTCTGGACTTGAAGTTGGGAGGATATTAGCCATATGAAGCTTCCTTCCACAGACTGAAGACAATAAGCAAAAAGCAGAGTTGGGATCTGGGGTCAGAGAGGAAGAGGGAAAGAGAAGGAGAGAGAGAGAGAGAGAGAAAGAGAGAGGGAAAGGGGGGAGGGAGGGAGAGAAAAGAGAGGAAAGAGAGAGATAGACTTAGGTCTATTATATGGGCACTTGGGCTAGCCCATACTTGAAGCCAAACTCCTGGACTTTTCAGTTATGCAAATAGAGAAATCTCTTTTGTTTAAGTCATTTTGAGTTTTTTGAATTGACTTTCTGTTCCTCTTAACCAAAAGCACCCTAACTAGTGTAGATCCCCTACACAAGCATAGTTCTAGAACATGATGCTTATTCAACATTTGTTGGCTGACTGAATACATGAATATATGAATAAATTTCACCTGCCAAGGTTCATGCTAATTAATGGTTGATCCAGGATGAAAAGCCACATTGGTTGGCACCTAAATTATGACTGGTGCCACGACACTACCCGATCTCTCCTTTCTTGTCCCATAGCACCATGTGCATATTGCTATCATAGCACTTACTGCATTATATTTAAATTGTTTGCCTACCTTTGCCACTATACTGAGCTCTTTGAGGTTGGAAATGGAGGTTTTTGCCTCTGTATTCCTGGGCCCTACTGAACAGAGGCTCAGTGAATGGTGGATGGATTGCTTTCCTGTCCAGCGTGAGTGAAACAGCCTCAGGTCTCACTTCTAGCTAAGGCCTCTGCACTTGCTGTTGCCTTGCCTAGACTACTCTATCCCCAGCTGCATTCGATTGATTCTTGTCATTCAGGTCTCAGCTCAGGTCTTTGGTGACTACCTCCTTCTAATGTTGCTCCATCGGCCAGTATCTTCACATTGTCATATGGAATTTTCTTCATAGCCCTCCTGCTTTGAAATTTTCTAGTGTATTCACATGTCTGCTGTCCCTCTTCCATGACAGTAGGGGTCTTATCTGACTTGCTCATTGCTATACCTCCAGCACACACAGTAGTGCCAGAATAGTATGGAGGAGGCACTCATAAGTATTTGTGGGATGGACAAACCAGGTACCTATCCTTAGAAGAGAAGTTGACTCTAAATCAGAATAAAGTAAAAGAGAAACTTAAAAACATACCTAAAACCTTCCTGTAGCTAATGTTTCTTCAAATGCAAGAACACTGCAGAAGGGTTAAGCTGACAATGTGTTATAAACAATAGCCAAGGTCTTCTGGCTCTGAAATTCTTGCTTATGTTATTGCTTATTTCATATATTTCTCTCAGTAATACTTGGAAGAATAATATTCAGGAGAAAAATAATTTTTTTTGGCCACTCACATAAAGCCCTTCACCACCCCAGCAAATCCTCTGCTTGGGCTGTGGGCAATCTGACCCAGATGAGAAGCAGGTGGTGAATTAATAGTGTGATTTGCATTTTTGAGGGGGTGTATGTGCAGAGTTTTGCTTATACTGATCAAGAGTTCTTTATAGTCAAATTTGCTTATATTTAAAGAAATAAAAGTCGAGATATTGGCCTGCTTTTGTCACGGTTGTTGTATAATCCACCGTAAAAATCACAATATAATTTCATTTTTCCCTTGTTTAAGGCCACTAAAGAAGCCAGCTCTAAGTTTGAGGAAACAAATCTACTTTTTAAGTGTACCTGCATGCATACAAATGGGCTACGGAGGTGGCTTATCCTTTTACATAATAAATTAGAGAGTTCTCTCTTTCAGTGCAATAGATGTATAGATGAATATACCAAGATGAGTCATATGGATACATGGAATCAATGGAAGCCTGGTTAGAGATGACAAAGAGCTTCATGCTCCAGTGCTTTGCAGCCTAATTCAATAAAACAAAATGAAAGGCAAATGCTTGAGGAGCTGAAGAGAGGATCTTTATGAAAATATTAAAACTTCTGGACAAAGAAATCACTGATTCTCCTTCGAGTTTGTTCCTCACATCACAATATAACGAATGGGCCTCTTTTGGGGGGGAAGGAGCTTTGTGATTTTTTACTAAAGCAACCAAAAGGAACCATTTTGAGTGTATAAACCTACTCTTTGGTCTTTAACTGAAAAGCTAAACACCCTGAAATAAAACTAGATTTTTTCCCCCCATCAATTTGCAAAACTAAAGTATAACCCAAACTGAAATGGCAACAATATGAAAAGCTATTTACAGGTCTGCAAACGTCTCTGATTCTATCAATTTGTTTTCCAATCTTTGTTGTGATTCTGTGTTTCTCCTGGATCTCCAGAGAGTTTCAGGCTTGAGGAGAGAATATCAATAGCCCGCATGTCCTCTAGGATGTTTTCCTGCCACCATCACAATGTTTCTGCGGATCAGATCTTCTATTTCTTTTAATGACTGTAGTGGAACAACAAAAATTATTCATTTTGGGAAACATGAAAATCAACAAAGCAATAACGTCTAAGTAAGGGTATAATTTTGCTCCCTTTTTGTGCAGTAAGCTCAAAGGCAAAAAGTAAGAATCAATTGGTGGCTCTTCAGGTATTTCATAAATCCATAATTATATCAGATGCATTTAAAAACTGAAGCAAAGAGCTACGTAAATTCAACAGAACTTGTAAAGTGGATGTGGCCCACTGCAGTGAAAGAAATACTGGATTTTCTAACTGGGTCTGGATGGTCTGGTTTCTGATAAGAGTCCCATCAGGAGATGGCTAGGTCACCTCTCATAAAGTCCCTAATTCCTCTGAACTCTATTTTTATATCCATGAAATGGGAATAACAATATTTGCTTTTCTCACCTCACGGGGTTGATGAAATATAAAATGACATATATGCAAGTGTTTAGAAAATATTAGAATGAATATAATGCACTAACACCTTATTAGAGGAGATGTAGTTTTCTTTAATAGTCATACCGTTCTTTAGGAACTTTGTCCAGAAAATCCTACAATGCTCATAAGAGAATTCTTGCTTTTAAGATGTTCATTTTGTATTCTAAAATATTTGCATGTAAATGTGTATGAATGTTTATATTTTTCTGCTTTTTCCCTCTCTCTACCTTCCCAATTCCCATAGCACTCCTGGTTAACTCCTACTGATCCTTGTGTGTATGTGTTTTAAGATTTTATTTATTTATTTGTCAGAGGGAGAAAGCACAAGCAGGGGGAGCTGCAGGCAGAGGGAGAAGCAGGCTCAATCTCTGGACCCTGGGATCATGACCTGAGCCAAAGGCAGATGCTTAACTTACTGAGCCACTCAGGCATTCCTCCTACTGATCTTTGAAAATTCATTTCAGTGTTACTTCCTTCAAGAAACCTTCTCCCCATCCCATAAGTCTGGGTTGGTGCCCTACTGCTGTGCTTTTAAAAATCATTTAGTTTATCTTGCACTGTATTTTCCACATATTTTTATGATTACTTTTCTGTCTCTTCTGCTGGATTGTGAGAACCTTGAGAGTGGACTCTGTGTTTTAACCACTTGAATTCCCAAGGTCTACCAGTGTTTTCACATAGTAGGCACTCAGATTTTGTTGTATTAGTAATTTCTGGTCTTATCACATACATGGGAAAGTACAGATGTTCCTATTCCAAAGTGAAGGGCCAGGGACTAAATAGATTTATCTCTTGCCATAGTAAACTGAGTTTCTTTTCTTTAGAAACTGTGGTAGGCAGAATGGTTCCCCTGAGATGTCCACATCCTAATCCTGAAAACTGTGAACACATTTTGTAATGGGGTGAAAGGGATTTTGCAGATGTATTAGGGTCACATACCTTAACATAGGGAGATCACCCTGGATTATCTGGACGGCCCCAATCTAATCACATGAACCCTTCAAAGCAGAGAACTTTCTTTGGCTGGAGGCAGAATAGATGCAGCAGAAGGAGAAGTCGGCAAGGGTCCAAGGGCACGAAGGACTTGATATGATGTTGCTCGCCCTGAGTGTAGGCAGCTGTGTGCAAAGAGCAAAGGGAGACCTGTAGGGGTTGAGAGAAGGTTTCTGGTTGACAGCCTGCAAGGAAGTGGGGGCCTCAGCCCCACGTCCACGAGGGACTGAATTCTACCAACCAAGTGAATGCGTCCAGAAGCAGATTCTCTTCCAAAGTCTCCAGATAAAGTGTTCAGGTTAGCCTAGAGCTTGATTTCAGCCTTGTGAGACCCACAGCTGAGAAACCAGTCTAGTCTACCTGGACTTCTGACTTAAGACCTGTGATATAATAAAGTTGTGTTGTTATATATCACTGTGTTTGTGGTAATTGGTTAGGGCAGCAACAGAAAATAGAGAAATTAATTTACTAGCTCCAAAAGATCAGATTTTGGAAAACTATCATAAAGGTGGAGTAGTTTGGGTCTGCAAGAGATGATGTAAATCCCCATAGGAAAGTTGCCCAGTGTGCATTCCTTGGAATGGTGACAGCACAGTGGTGGGTAACAGTGTTGGCTGGCATGGCCACCCCCACGAAATCCAGTGCAGGCCAATCCATGCACCCCTGGGGATTTACTTAATTTCTTCTAGATTTGAAGCTGGTTGCAAGTTTGATTGGGTTCGGCAGGACAGGGCAGGAGAGGTTGGAGAAATAGCAAAAGCTAGTTTGGAAATCCTTTTCCCTCAGAATCATGAATTATGAAGCTATTTCTTCCCAGTCTACTAACTTATAGAGTTCCTCTTAAGAAATCTAATGTTGTTCTGATTCTTAATTCTTTGGACATGTTACTTTTTTTCCTGCCTGAATTTCTTTTGATCTTTTCTTCATTCCTGATATTCTGAAATTTAAAATGACATACCTTGGAATTATTTCTTATTGTTCATTGTGCTGGATACTCAATAGGTCCTTTTCAAAGTTTTTTTTTCAGTTCTGGAAAATTTTCTTGTACTATTTCTTTGCTAATTTTTTCTTTTCTCTCTCTCTCTGTGGGGTTCTTTGTGGAATTCTTACTAATAAAATATTAGAATACTAGATTGATTGTACAGATTTCTCATTTTTCCTCTATTTATCTGTGTACCTATTTATTTTCTAATTTCTTCATCTTTGACTTCTGATTTTTTCTGTTTAAATTTTAAAATTTCTGGTGTCATTTTTTAAAAATTAAAAATTTTTTTCTTGTTACAAGTATATATGTATATTTTTTAATAACATCATTTGTTTCTGGGGATGTGATTGTTTTCTTATTTTTTTGAGGATATTCTAGTTTTTTAAAAGTTTTCTTCTGTATGTTGTTTCTGTTCTCTCTGAATTGCCTTTCTTTACTTTATTTTGGTTCCTCTATTTCACATTACAGACTTTGCTCAAATGTATGGTGTCCTTGCCTGTCTGTTCATATTAAATTGTAAGGTTCTAAAAAGTTGAGTTAAAACTCCATGTGCTTGGTGGGTTGGGCTGACTGGTCACTTTGATCAGGCAGGACTTGTAGGTCTTTTCTCTGTGGTTCTTCAGCTTCTGTAATGATGAACACTCAAATTTACTATTGGAGCTGTATATCTGAATCATGGCTTTCTGGAAACCATGACGGTATGATCGTCCCTTGTATGATGGTTAATAATTAGATGCTACAGTCAGACTGCCTGGTTTCAAAGTTCTGCTCTGTCACTTCTGACTTGTTGTACCTGTTTCCTCATTTGTAAAATGAGGACACTAACAGTATCTACTTTATGGGATAGTTGTTAGGGTTGAGCAATTAATTACAAATACAGTGCCTAAAGTATTTGAAACATAATGAGTGTTCAATGAGTTACCCATTTTTACTATCATCGTTGCCATTGTTATTAATTCAGTGTAATTCCCTGTTGTGCCTCATCCCTCCTTCCATTGCCTTAGCATGCAGCTTCTCTGGTTCGGTGTTTCTAGAGTAGAAACCTCTCACTTTCTGTCAAAGTGGAGGATGAGCAGTCTCCTGACTGAGTAGAGTTGGGAAGGGGATTTTGGAAATGTACCAGCTCCTTATCCTGGCTTTTAATCAATATTCTGGATCTGCATTCCCATCCCTCACCACTTCAGAGATAACTGGTGTCACCAGTTCCCGTCCTTTCTGGGGGTTAGGGGCACAAGCAGGTTTTCTCACCATTGAGTTTCCCTTTGGAGGCACTTAATTTCCAGATTTCTCTGTCTGCTAAGCTGGTGACCACCACTCGTCTATCCCACTGTGGTTTCTTGTCTAGTATGTATCTCCACTCCTGTTCTCTTTGCCTAGAGAGTTTACACCTTCTGTGTTCCTTTACCAATAGTCTAATTGGGTATGAAGAGGGAATGAAAATCAACTTATGTATCCAGTTGGCCATGTTAACTACAAGGCCACTGGCCTCATCATCTATGAAATGAGGGGTTACAGTGGATAAACTTTAAGGCGTTTTCCTTCACTAAAAATCTTTGCTCCTTTGTAAGGTTTAGATTTAATGTAATTCCCAGCTGATCACAGCTAGATTCTTTATCACTTAGCTCAGTCTCAGAATAGTAGTGATTATTTTTGCTTTTGTTGTTTTGAATCTCTTTGAGCAAGAGACCTGCGGTGTAGCAAATTATATCTTGTGTACAAATTAGAGTAAACTGAAAAACACAGGTGACTTTTGTTCCCTTCTTCATCACAAAGACCTTTTCAATACACCTGATTGATTGTAAAGGAAACTCCATGAGCAGATGTGAATTACTGGGACTCTGCTGATAGTAATTTGGGTGCTATAGTATTTATCATGCTGTGCTATTTGGCAAGTAGGAAGCTTTTAAACTTTTTGTTCTTTCAAAAAAAAAGTCCTAAAAGAAGATGATACAAAAATTTGAATTAGGGAGAAGTTTCCTTTCTATGAAGAATCACGGAGAATGTCTTGATAAATCAGTAAAAATCCTGTTTTTAAGATGGCTTAGGTCAAATTTTTGTCACTTAATCTAGATGCAGAAGGGTACATTGTCTTCCTCTCTGGATCTCCACCAGGTTGCCTGACACTTTGTACTTACAGCCTCAGTGTCTGTCCCTATTTGCTGTGGTCACTAGAATTAACGACTAACTCTAATGTGTTCTATGTTGGTATCCAGGAGAGAAGCTTCCACGAGATAATGAATATTTCCAAGAGGGTGGGTTATATGGCATTTAAAATAAATAACAGCTTCTTAGGGTTTGGTGTAATCCATTGCATGTGGTTTTTGTTTGTTTCAGTGTCATGGCATAGGGGATGGGAATACATCCCTCAGAAAGTTTTCAATTAAAACAGGAATCCTAAATGAAAGGAAGGGAGACATTAACAGTTTTTTTTCCTCCAATACTCCCAATTACTTTGGACATAAAATATGATTAAAGGTTTGTAGAAAAAGAGATTAATGCATCAATATTGACAATTTTGGGTTCATCAGTGATGCAATCTGAAAAACATTTATTTCATTTGGAATTAGTCTCTTCCCCCCAAATAATTCTTATCATATTTGGAATGGCTTGTTTTATCATAGTAATTATGGTATATGCTGTTGGTTGACTACCCAGAGACTCGCCTTCCTTTATCCTTGCTACCACCCCAAATTTTATTCAGGTAAAAAGTGGCCATCTTCTTCCGGGACTTTGGGATCTCCTGGGACTCTGGTGTCCCAAGTCCAAGGGCTAAATCCTGATAGGTCTTAGGCAGCCATGGTTCTTTTATCCCCCTTGCCATTGACTGGAGTAGGACTGAGCGTGGGATGTGATTTTGGCCAGTGAAATGTGAGGTAAAGTCCACAGACTGGCGTTTGGGAAGGTAATCTCTGTTCCTGATGAAGGACCCAGAGAAGGGCTTTGTCATGTGTAAATATGATGTTCAGCGCAGCCACGGCCATTTTGCAGCTATGGGTAGACGTTCTTAAGGACCTCAAGGAGGATGGCAGAGTAGAAAGACAAAAGGAACTTGAATATTGATAACGTTGCCAAGCAGCTGACTTGGTTAATATGGGACAATATCATCTTTGAACTTTGCATTCAGTGGAATATACATTTCTTTATCATTTAAGCCATTTTTAGCTGGTTCTTCAGTTATTCATAGCTGAAATAATCCCAATACAGTAATAAAAAACAAGCTTAATGCTTTAACTCTTTGGACTAAGACTTTTCTTCTGTTCTTTCTCCATATGTGAGAAAAGTATGAAATAAAAAATAAAAATAAGAATTGCAAATGTGAAAGGATCACAGAATGTCAGCAGTGAAAGAGACTTTAACAAATTATTTAAGAAACAACTACTTGTTGAGATAGAATTGTGCTAGATCCAGGATATAGCAGAGAAAGAGACATTGTCCCTGCTCTTTTGGAACTTATATTCTAGTGGATCTTAGAGAGTATTTGATCTAATCTTATTACACAGAAAGGGACAACTTTTATATCATTCAGTGTTGGTGTAATTTTTTGGTTACTTAGTTAAGAGGGTAGATCCTGTTGGAGGAAAGGCTATGTACATTTGTGGTTCCTTTGCTTTTGAACATGAACAAAAGAGCTAGCTCTTTTGCTTGTCTGACTACCTGAAGGTTTTGGTTATCTAGGGCTGGGCCTGGAGCTGAGTCTGGGTATAAGGGAGAAGAGAGCTGAATTTCTGTGTATAATGGAGTAAGAGGAATTTAGAATTAGTGTGTGTGTGTGTGTGTGTGTGCGCCCGCACGCACATGTATGCACGTGTCTCACATACACGTGAAACAGCAAGATGATCAATGTCTGGGTGCTAATTGAAGTAGGGAAACCAGTGAGAAATCCCCTGTGTCATGGTGGCCAGAAGGACTTTTAGGATGAGATGACTACTATGTAGTTTTAAAGTTATTTGCTGCATCATGCAGGAATGTAGCTCTCTGACAGTGACCTAGAAAACTTCAGCGAAAGTTTTGCTACACATCACAGGCTTTGTTCCCTTGTTGCTTCAGTGGGGAATCAGGGAGATAAAGGATTGACCTCAAGGCATAGAGCAGAGAATGGGAATTCAGCAGAGGTAGGAAAATATACCTCATTCTTCATCTGCCTCTCCCCGGGAACTTTACAGACATCTTGAAGAGGTCTCTACACTTAACACTGGATGTGGAATGGGATGTGACCTCTTTAATTTCCATCATTAGGGACATCGGGATTAGAGTCCTGGTGGCTGCAGGACTCCTCACATGAGTGATTTTTCACTTATTGGGAACTGCCTTCTCCTGTAGACAGTAAGCTCCTTGAGGCCACGGGCTATGTCTGTTTTAACAAGTTCATACCTGGCAGTGTTTTGTCCCCGCAATAAGTATTCAATTAGGATTTATTAAATAGTTCCCTCCTAATAGGGAAAAACTATCATTTACATATTCATCGCCTCCCCTCTGCCCTCAGCTTGCTGAGGGGAAGAAGCCAAGCCCCTCTTGCTGCCTCCCCCAGCATAATGATGTGTTGCCAGGTGGGTTCCTGGGCCAACCACTGACTGCTTGTGGATGATGGGGAGACCGGAGAAGTTGGGAGAAGCCTGCCAGGCTGGCACTGGAAATATCAGAGAACTACTGACAAGAGAAAAGTAGTAGATTCAGACAGTGGGAGGGGAGACAGAAAAGACATTTTGTGGGAGCTGAGTTTGAGAGGTTTCGGGAGCTTGGAGAGGGAAAAGAGGGTCCCTGGGGGCAAGTGCAAGGCCTATGAAAGCATGCACAGAAATGAGATTTTTCTGTAGGCAAAAACTGGCAGGAAGAGCTGGTTTCTATCATGTTTGCTGTGTGTTAACAGTGGGATCTCTGGACAATTTTAATAGATTTCATAGAGATAAAAAATTGCTTCTTGGTTATTTCTGACTTTAATTCTTTGAATGAGACTCCCGGCTAGGCTGACTTCAAGATGAGAAGAGGCCAGGGGGGCGGAGCAAGATGACGGAGGAGTAGGAGACCTGGATTTCCTCTGGTCTCAGGAATTCAGCTGAAGAGGGATCAAACCATTCTGAATACCTACGAACTCAACAGGAGATCGAAGAAGAGAGTAGCAACAACTCTCTGAACAGAGAAGCGACCGCTAACTGGAAGGTAGGACGTGCGGAGAAGTGAATCCGAGGCGATATTCGGGAGGATAGACGGCGGGGGAGGGGGCCTCTGTCGGCCGCTTCTGGCAAGTGATAGAGCCGCGGAGCACAAAATTGGAACTTTTATTTTTTTAATTATTTTTTTTGATACATTATCTTCTTTTACTCAAATACCAGTCTGATCACACATGGTCCAAGAACACTCAAATAATAAGCCACATATAAACAGATGTTAAAGTTTGGTCTTCAAACATTATAGCCAATGAGGCCACGCTTGCCTATGATCTTGCCGACATAAAACCACATCCACACCTAGGTGGCCACCAAACCATTCAGCAGAGCTTCCTTAACTGTGAGCTGTTTGAAGCTACCAGTTTGAGCACTCTTGACTATTTTTTTCAGGCTCTGAATAGCTGTAGGGATCTCAGCAGGGGTTGGAGGAACCAGCTCAACCTTGGCATAGTGCCAAAATGTGGCCAGTCAAGGCTTTGAGGAAGTCACAGCAGCGTTCACCAGCGCCGGGGCCTTCTCTGCGAGGTTACGGACAAACTGGGCCATAGTTCCAAGCTGGAAGGTCCGTCGCCCTGGACGGCTGCTGAATGTCCACAAAATTGGAACTTTTAGAAGTCGGTTCCACTGAGGGACGTCACTCCAGTGGCTAAGTGGGAGGTGGAAACCTCGCGGGCCAGTGTGGACTCAGGACCCTCGGGGTCACAGAAAGACCGGGGGTGCCTGAGTGCGGCAGAGCTCCCAGGTATCGGAGCGGGGAAGCCAGCTGCAGAGACGGAGCTGAGGCGCGGGCTCTCAGCTCGGGGTGGCCATAAACTGTGATCCGCGGCCCAGTCGGGCCACTGCTCCTCCAGCAGGGACCCAACTAGTGGCAGAGCCGGGGAGACTCCCCTTCCTCCCCCCAGGAGGAGCGGCGTGGGAGCACACCGCAGGGATCTGCTGGGTTTGGAGACTCCACACGGGGTCGGGTGCCAGAGATAGAAACGCTCGGTCACAGGCCGGGTGAGCACAGAGTGCGCCCGGAGACGGGGGAGACGGGAGTGATTGACTGCTTTTCTCTGGGGGCGCACTGAGGAACAGGGCCCCGAGTTCTCAGCTCCTCCGGGCAGAGAGTGGGATGCCACCATTTTCACCATGGTCCTCCAAAGCTGTATTGAGAGCTTGCAGGGAACAAAAGATCCTGAGAGCAAACCGGAGCAGATTGCTTAGCCCGGATGGACAAGGGCGGGGCAATTCTGCCTCCGGCAAAGACATTTGGGAACCACAGCAACAGGCCCCTCCCCCAGAAGATCAGCACGAACAGCCAGCAAGCCAAGACCAAGTTTACCGATCAAGGAGAACGGCAGAACTCCAGCACTAGGGGAATACTGCACATAGAATTCATGGCTTTTTTACCATAATTCATTAGTTTTTCAAAGTTAATTTTTTAACTGTTTTTTTTGAATTTTTCTTTTTCCCTTTTTCAACCAACATCTTATCAATCCCTTTTTTAAAAAAAACATTTTTTATTTTTCATTTTTAGAGTCATATTTTATCCCTTCATAGTAGTTACCCTTATTTTTGGCATATATATATAAATTCTTCTCTCTTTAAAATTTTGAGATACAGTTTCTTCTAACAGATCAAAATATACCCTAAATCACTAGTGTATGGCTTTGTTCTAGTCTCCTGCCTGATCACAGTCTCCCTTTTCTTTTCTTTTCTTTTTTTTAGTCTTCTTTTTTCTTCTTTCAAACAACTTCTTATCAATTCCGTTTATAAAATCTTTTATAATTTTCATCTTTACAGTCATCTTCCATCCCTTCATTGTATCAACCCTTATTTTGTACATATATAAGTCTTTCTTCCTTTAAAATTTTAGGAGGCACTTTCTTCTAACAGACCAAAATACACCCAAAATCTAGTGTGTGGCACTGATCTATGTACTAGCCTGATCATATTTGATCATAGTCTGTTTTTTTTTTTTGTTTTGTTCTGGTTTTTTTTTTTTATCTTTTTCTTTTTCTCTTTCTTTTTTCTTTCTTTCCCTTTCTTTTCCCCTGGTTTCAGGTCTTTTCAGATTTGTATAGAGTATATTTGCTGGGGACATTGTTAACCTGTTAGCATTTTGTCCTCTCATTCATCTGTTCTCCTCTGAACAAAATGACAAGACGAAAAAAATCACCTCAGCAAAAAGAACAAGAGGTAGTACTGTCTGCCAGGGACCCACTCAATATGGACATTAGTACGATGTTGGACCTAGAGTTCAGAATCATGACTTTAAAGATACTAGCTGGGCTTGAAAAAAGTGTAGAGGTTATTACAGAAACCTTTCTGGAGAAATAAAAGAACTAAAATCTAACCAAGTCGAAATCAAAAAGGCTATTAATGAGGTGCAATCAAAAATGGGGGCACTAACTGCTAGGATAAATGAGGCAGAAGAGAGAATCAGCGATATAGAAGACCAAATGATGGAAAATAAAGAGGCTGAGAGAAAGAGAGAGAAACAACTACAGGATCACGAGGGCAGAATTTGAGAGAGAAGCGATACGATAAGACGAAACAACATTAGAATAATTGGGATCCCAGAAGAAGAAGAAAGAGAGAGAGGGGCAGAAGGTATATTGGAGCAAATTATAGCAGAGAACTTCCCTAATGTGGGGAAGGAAACAGGCATCAAAATCCAGGAGGCACAGAGAACCCCTCTCAAAATCAATAAAAATAGGTCAACACCCCGACATCTAATAGTAAAACTTATTTGCAAATGACATATCAGATAAAGGGCTAGTATCCAAAATCTATAAAGAACTTATCAAACTCAACACCCAAAGAACAAGTAATCCAATCAAGAAATGGGCAGAAGACATGAACAGACATTTTTCCAAAGAAGACATCCAAATGGCCAACAGACACATGAAAAAGTGCTCAACATCGTTCGGGATCAGGGAAATCCAAATCAAAACCTCAATGAGCTACCACCTCACACCAGTCAGAATGGCTAAAATTAACAAGTCAGGAAACGACAGATTTGGCGGGGATGTGGAGAAAGGGGAAACCTCCTACACTGTTGGTGGGAATGCAAGCTGGTGCAACCACTCTGGAAAATAGTATGGAGGTTCCTCAAACAGTTGAAAATAGAGCTGCCATACGATCCAGCAACTGCACTACTGGGTATTTACCCCAAAGATACAAATGTAGGGATCCGAAGGGGTACCTGCACCCCAATGTTTATAGCAGCAATGTCCACAATAGCCAAACTGTGGAAAGAGCCAAGATGTCCATCGACAGATGAATGGATAAAGAAGAAGTGGTATATATACACAATGGAATATTATGCAGCCATCAAAAGGAAAGAGATCTTGCCATTTGCAACGACGTGGATGGAACTGGAGGGTGTTATGCTGAGTGAAATAAGTCAATCAGAGAAAGACATGTATCATATGACCTCACTGATATGAGGAATTTTTAACCTCAGGAAACAAGCTGAGGGTTGCTGGAGTGGTGGGGGGTGGGAGGGATGGGGTGGCTGGGTGATAGACATTGGGGAGGGTATGTGCTATGGTGAGCGCTGTGAATTGTGCAAGACTGTTGAATCACAGATCTGTACTTCTGAAACAAATAATGCAATATATGTTAAGAAAAAAAAAGAAGAAGAAGATAGCAGGAGGGGAAGAATGAAGGGGAGTAAGTCGGAGCGGGAGATGAACCATGAGAGACGATGGACTCTGAAAAACATACTGAGGTTTCTAGAGGGGAGGGGGTGGGGGGATGGGTTAGCCTGGTGATGGGTATTAAAGAGGGCTCGTTCTGCGTGGAGCAAGTGGGTGTTATGCACAAACAATGAATCATGGAACACTACATCAAAAACTAATGATGTAATGTATGGTGATTAACATAACAATAATAAAAAAAAAAAAAGACGAGAAGAGGCCAGTCTGGCTTTATGTGGGGTACACCCTCATGTAGGAAACTGAGTTTCACGCTTCGGTGCCCTCCACAGTGCTCCCAAGCCCTCATTAGGACAGCAAAGATTTGTAGCAAAGAATCGAAACTCCAGTAATCTCAGATTGCATGCCATCCAGTCTGGTAGCTAAATATGGGCAGAATTAGGACTAAGGACTAAAATGAGGTATGTTCTTAGATTTTTTTCTTTAGTAAAGAATGGTGTTAGAATGTGTGCTGCGAGAGAACATTCCATTTTGGGCCTAGTCCAGAAATATGCACGAGGGTCATTTAGACTGACCTTATTTTCCATTTCAGTTAATCTGTGGGTAGCAAGTCTCTCCCTGTTACCAACCAGATCCTTGTAAGGATCTTAAAATATTCAAATTGGTTTTTTTTTTCCAACCCCCTGAGACTCACAGGAAAGTCACATACTAGGCCAGAGTCTAAGTTACTCCTCCCTGCTGGACCTTAGTAAAACAATGGCATTCCTCCTTGTTGGGAACACAGGCCTGTGGTTTCAGCTGAATTAACTGGTGTAAACTAAATGGAATCTTAGATACAAAGATTCATTTCTGAGAGGCCGTGTTCCATTCCGAGGCTAGGAGAGAAGGCTCTTAATTCAATCTGGTGATAGGTGAGATCTTCCTGAGAGAAACAGGGGTCCCGGAGGTTGCAAATGTTCTATAGCTCAGTGCTGGTTTCAGGGCCGGGGGTGGGGCGCTGTGTTCTTACAGAGGCCACCCTAGAGACTTTCAGAGGACCAGATGCCTCGTTGAACAAACTGCACACGGGGGCCCCAGCTATTCCTTAGCTGCCTGTTTCCATCTTGTTTTTCTTTTTAAAGATTTTATTTATTTATTTGAGAGAGAGAGAGAGCACAAGCAAGGGGAGCAGGAAGGGAGAAGGAGGTCCCCCCTCTGAGCAGGGAGCCTGATGCAAGACTTGATCCCAGGACCCTGGGATCATGACCTGAGCCGACAGCAGACGCTTAACAGACTGAGCCACCCAGGCGTCCCTGTTTCCATATTTCTTATTTGCTCACTTCTAGGAGGCGAATGAGAAACTGTCTGTGGCCATGTTAAAGTGGAAGGATAAGGCATTTCTTTCTTTTTGTTGTTGCAGGTGTTTTAAAAACCCTAGGCCTGATGCCACCTGTCAGGAAGTGCACACACTGACATCTCTCACAAGTGCCGCAGGGAGGAGGTGGGATGCCCAACAATGACCCGACAAGAGGTGTGATCCCTGGAAGCTTCCAGACGCTGTGTTCCTCACTGGACTCAGGTGCTGAGTGTCAAGCAGATGAGCCTGACAGGTTATTCAGGACCATGTAGGGTTATCCAGAGGAATAAAAGCACAACGAACTGACTGGGAACCCTTGATGTCTGGGAGGAACTCACCGTTGGCACTAGCCAGCTGCTGTCCTGCTGCATTCTTGTCTGCCTGAAAGAAAAGAAAGGAAGAACTCATGATTCCAAACTCATGGCCTAGTACTGGTGGCTACTTGGGAGCATGAGAAACCCAGAAAAAAAGGAGGAACTCAAATGCACAGGCATGTGTTTGGAGAAGTGGTTACACTGCCTTGGCGTGGAGAGTATCTGTGAAAGGCTAAAGATGTATGAATTTGTGTCTTCAGTGTGAGCTGACACAAAGCTCAAGGGACCCATTCATTGTGCCTCGTCTCCCACCCTTGCCTCTGTGGGAATATGGGTGTTTGGGGTTACTGGCTTCGGGCACACAGCCAGCGTTTACAGTGTGGGCAATGGAATGCCCAGACCAGTGCCTCTTATCATAGACTTGGAAGAAATTCTATGAAAAATCTGAAGTTTTTTCAGAAGTTGCTTAAACCTCGATGACTTTTCTAAATGCAAAACTATTGCATGCACACACACACACATGCACGCACGCACACACACACACACACACACACACACACTCACACACACTTCCCCCAGGGGCAGTACATCTTTACTTATCTGTTTTCCATCTATTCAAAAAGGGGAGAGAAAACCGTATAGATGGGATGAATCAAATGGGATTATTTTAAAATGCATTCCCCCTCCCCTTCTGCAGGGGATTGAGGAGGATTACATGCAGCTTTCGTGAAATGTCTTGTGCTCCTCTCTGGGAAAGGAACTGTAAATGTCAAGTCATCAGTCTCCGTGACAACAGCTCACACAGGTACAGGGCAGAGCCGTCAGGGAGGGGAGAGCGGCGTCGGCCCGCGCGCAAGTATCACCTGCAGTTACAGAGACCACTGCCTGGGCAGTCCAGCGTCACCCACAGATGGAGAGGTGAAGACAGTTAGGGATGGGGAAATGGGTGGGGGGCCTTGTGACACCCGAGAGTTACCCGCCCCCCCCCCAGAGGGAACGGCACAGCAGAAGCAGCCGGCTTAGCAGGTGCAACCCCTCCACCCCTTCTCCAACTCCAACCCCGGGGCCCTCATACCCACTTGGTGTTGACAGAGCTTTTTAAACCCTGACGTGCTCGCAAACCACTTGGAGATCTTGTTAAAATGACCTTTCTGATTCAGTAGGTCGGAGGGATAGGGCCCAAGATGCTACGTTTCTACCAGACTCCTGGATGATGCCCACGCTGCTGGCCCAGACACCGTGCCCTGATTAGCAAGGTGTGAGGAGAATCTCGGGTCACAGGTGTGCTTTGGGGCGTGCAGCTTCAACAGGGAGGAGAATCCAATTCTGCCCAAAGATATGCAAATACATTTAAGTTGCACTTCACCTCACTGGTGTCAGGAGGAAATTGTCCCAGTAACTCCGAAATCTTTTGGATTTAGAGTGCTTTGGATGATGAAAAATTCTCTCTCTCTATAGCTGACAGCGGATGTGGGGCTGTTCAGGTTTATATTGGGATGACGTAGCAATTCATGAACACGTACCAGTTGAGGGAAGGAGTATGCTGGGCGGCAGGGGAAGGTGAGCTTGGCATGCACATTGGCCAAGGACCATCTACAAAGTGTGCTGCCCACATGTGCATAGTTGGGAACTGGGCTTTGCAATGGAGGCTTCCACTCTGGTTGAGCAAGAGAAGGGAAATTAACACAGGGCTCCTAAGTTCTCCTCGCTCCCCCTGGTTTCCCAAAAGGAGAAAAGAAATTGAATAGGTAGGAAGAAATAGAAAATGACAGCAAGAGAATGAAAGTCAAAAGACTGCTTGGGCTTCTATTTTTATTTTTTTATTTTTGAGAGGAGAGAAGAATAAACTCCCTAAGATGAATCAAGAAGAAGAAGATTACAAGAAAAAGAAAAAACAAAGGAAAGAAATGCGTGATGAAGAGAGGAGGGAAATCTCCTCGGTAGATAAAACAGATATGCCAAATATATTACATTCATTAAGATTTTTCTCTGCTTATCATGTGTGCTTTTTGGAGGCTTTTCTTAGCATTAACGGACACTCTGGGAGAGGAGAAAGTTGGCAGAGAGAAGCCTAGCAAATATATAAATAAGCTTGGGAGGTTTCAGAAGTTTCATATACCACAATAGAACGTTCTCCAGGCTGCGCAAACTTTTTCTTACTTAAACAAATGCTTTGAAAGACAAAGATTTCATATCGTCAGAGGAACATTCAGACTAATAATTGCCTTTGTTCTTCCTGCCTTGAAGTCTCAACAGCCAGCAGATTTATGATTCACTTTCGGGAATAAGCTCCTTCAAATAAATATCACTTTCCCAGGCTGCAAATTGAGTTTTTGCAAACACAGAGATCGACTTCACTAAAAGGAACTAAGTTTTCTTGTGGTGTATGTATATATGATTATGAAACACTGCTTGCTTTCTTCCCCTCTTCTGGAGGGGAATGGATTAGAATCTATATTTTAAAAAGAGCCATTTTTAACGGTCAATGTACTACCAGTGAGATTTTGTAGAAACTTTTGTTGGGGGAGATGGGGTTGGAGTGGGAAGGGGACAGAAGGCAGTCTGACCTTTCTCTTATGTTTATGGACCTCAGAAATTTTGTGCAGTTTAAGGTTGTGGACGTTAAGCTGGTTTACTTTGTGGGTGGGGCAAGATAATTCCAAAAATTTTAAGGTAAAGGAAATAATACAAGCAAGTACAGATGGAAGAATTAAAGTGAGGGTTATGGACCCCAACTGTTGGAATCAGGACTCTTTCAGAGCACCCAGTCTTGTATCAGTGCTGTTTAGCTGCCAGTGCTAACTCAGTGGACATGACTGGATTCCTTACATATGCCAGGTAGTAAGGGTGCCAGGGGAGGTGAGCCGTGTTGCTGATACCCACCTAGATACCTTTAAGAGCAGAGTAGAAGAAACACAGTAAGCTATGGGGTTGCCAAGGATGCCCAACCTACGGCGTGGTGGAGGATGTCAGGCCCCCAAAGAGTCTTGCATCACTTTGGGATGTGGCAGTCACCTAGGTCCTTGTCCACATGCATTAAGCAGGGTAGAAGGCGGTCAGGCCCCTTTCAGTAGACCCGTGACACCTTTCTTTGGCCTGTCCCCATGACACTGCTCCCAGTTCTGTCTGGGTTCCATTCTCTGTCCCTTTCTCAGTTTGAAGTTTGTGTGGTAACTGCTGCCTTCCTGATAATGATTCTTAATGGAGAACTGAATGGGCTCATGGTTTGAGCCACTTTAAAAGATATTATTTTCCTGATACAGGTATAATTGCCACATTACAGAGAGGGGAACTGAAGTTTACAAAATTTAACTGAATCGCCCAAGTTCACACAGCTGGTAGTTGCTAGAACATGGATTAATTAATTTACTATTATTATTGTTTTATGTCAGCTCTACACCTAACATGGGGCTTGTCCTCGAGACCCTGAGATCGAGTCATACGCTCCGCTGACTGAGCCAGACAGGTGCCCCTAGAACATGGATTTAAACTCAGGTCTGGCTGATCCCAGGACCTGTAGTTTTGGCCGTTAGTCCCAACAATAACAGTTTAACATTTTCTGGACTTAATGTGCCAGGCACATAGTTCTAATTATGACTTAATTTGCTTACTCTTCACATGAATCCTGTGAGGGTATCAATGTTATCATTCCTATTTTACAAATGAGGAAGCTGGGCTCCTGTGTGACTAACTTGTCCAAGGTCACACAGTTGGTAAGGCAGGGAGCCTGGATCAAAGCTCAGGTAGGCTGGCTCCAGAGCCTGCACCCTTAACCACTGCGCTCCTATATGCCAAGACCCTATGTGGGTCTATTCTCTTCTTTAAGTTCTGACTACAGACTTTGGTTCCCCTACTTGGACTTTTGAACTTGTCTGCTTCCTTTGCTATGTCAGACCCATCATCACATCCACGATTTCTGGTCTAAGTATCCCTGTCTGTTCCTTTACTTTCCGTCAAACATGCACTGAGCATCTATGTGTTCCAGGCACTGTATTGAGCAGTTGGGAGCTGCAGATCAATGCCCAGAAATATTTACTTAGAGGAATAATGGACCCTTTTCTGAAGCCAATCACAATCCAGTGGGGGAGACAGACAAGCCAGCAAAGTGTTGCAGTGCCATATAAAAACACTGTGAGGGAGGAAAATATGAGTGCTCCAGTGACCTCAGAGAGGGGAGGGTTTAGCTCTGTGCAAGGTGAGGAGACCCTTCAGACAAGGCATTTTTTGAAAAGAATCTTTAAAAAGCAGGGGTTCACAAGGCAAATGAGGGCGGGAAAAACAGATCTTAATTTAAGTCTGAGTTTTTTTTACCTTCTCTCATGTAGGGTTGAAAGAGGTTGGTGGCTTGTTTGTACTTCAGGAATCAACAGGTATAAAAGTCTGCATGATAATAGCTCACATTTGTGAAGAATATTTGATAAACCAGGCAAAGTTTTGAGTCTTTACATGCATTATCTAGTCTAATCCTCACACTCACACTCTGACATAGATGCCATTATTATTTCCAGGTTCCACATGGGCTTCACGGGGTTCTGGGGAAGAAGATTCCTTTTGCATTGACTCTGTTTTGATTCCAGGAAAGGGATGGAGACATTTCTTAAGCACTGTCCACAGACCAGCAACATTTGATGGACTAGGGGCTTGTTTAAAATGTAGATGCTAGGCTGAGAGCAATAGAATCAGAATCTCTTTTCCATGCTCTGCAGGTGATTTGGGAGCACACCAAACACGGAACCACTGTCTAGCTGGTGAGCACTGAGCATGTGGAAAAAGTTTGTTTCCTAGTGATCTTCTTTGTAATCTCATTGGTCATTTACGAAAAGAACCAGCTCAGAGAGTTCTAGAGGGGCTGGTATTTCCCTAGGAGATAGAATTTCCCTTTCCTTTTTAGTCTCATATATACATTCCAAGAAGGTATTATGTATTTTTGGAAATTTCTTGGTATGATTCTAGGCAACAATAATTTCCAGAAAATGAGGGTATGTTTCCACAAATGTTAAGGAAAAACTGCTCTTTTCATAAGAGAGCTGGCTCATGGAGTGATGTGCTAATGATTTTTCTCTTTAGCTCATGTCTGGTGCTGGTGGTTGTGTCAAGAGGGTTTTAGTCTTCATGGCTGATTGGAATGTTCTAGCACAAAGGATAATTGTCTGTCACTCCCCACTCCTATGGGTGGAAGACCATGAAGGAGAGACTATGGATGAGAGGAAAGTATAGCTCTCCAGTGCTGGAGACCAGTAGTTTTCCTCTCCAACATAATCAGTTTCTCTAAAGGACATAAAGGTTAAGGACTTTGGGATCAGAGAGTGACAAAGATGGGCTAAATGGGTATACAGTTCAGCGGTATTAAGTACATTCATATTGTTACCACAATAATAAAAAAAAGTAAAGAAAAATGGGCTAAATGAATCAAATCTCCATTTTTTTTTTTTTTTTTTTTTTTAGTTCATGGTAGCTGAGCCTTTGACAATGCCAAGCTCTTACAATTATGAACCTTCTGTGCAAGTGAAGAGTTGGGATGTGATATAAAAGCACAAGGGATTCAAAGGATTGTTAAATTCTCTACATCTCCCTCTTTCCCAAAACACCATGTGGAAACAGTTGCATGAGATGGTCTCTTTGATGACTATTTAAGTGCAGTTTTCACTACTATATTCAGGTTTCCAATAACCATTTACAGAAGAACGAGATCTTAATTCCTAACAGGTTTTCATGTATTCAAAGTCTGACTCTGAATCTAATTTATACAGGTTGGAGAGATTTGGAGGAACAGAGAATGTGATGCCAAATGTAAGAATATGCTTTATTTGTGAATGTTCATCCATCTGTTTAGGTCTGACTCTAAAACCACAATGAGATAAACAATAATAGATGAGCAAAATGGGTCCCTGTATTCACAGTCATTCTGTCTAGCATGTGATCAAATGAGCATAATTTGCTTTGCAGAGTGGTTGTCAGGTTAAAATGCTGTACCTGCTGTGGGAGGGCTTTGAAAAGTATAGATGGGCAGTTTGCTGTCAGGGCTAGAGAGAGACTGAAGAATGGCAGGAGAAAACGTTTTGCAATGATAAGGAATTCATTCAACAACCATTTATTTAATGGGTATCTACTGTGTGCTAATAGGCTGTACTAAAACTTGAAATAATATAACAAGATAAGCATAATTTCAATTGGCTGCAATATACAATCCTCAAGGCAGAGGAAATTAATCCAAGGATTGTAATAAGGCTTGATAACTGCTATGGTGGGGAAAATACTATTGCTGTATAACAAACCAGCCCCCAAATCAGTGGCTTAGGACAGTGATCATTTGTAATTTCTCAGGTATCAGCAGGTTGGCTCACCTAGGCTGAGCTGCTCTGCAGATCTTTTCTGGACTTGCTCACCTGTCCATGCGTCACTGGGGAACAGAGGATCTGCTCTGGGCTTGGTTGATGAAGCTCCTCTGGGTGGCTCTGGTCTACATGTCTCTCATCCTCACTCTGAGATCAGCAGGCTGGCCCAGGTGTATTCTTCCCACGACTATGGCAGAATTGATGAAGGTAAGTGGAAATACACAAGACCCCTTAAGGCCTCTGAGCAGAACCGGCACATGTTACTTTTGCCTCAGTCTATTGGCCAGAGAAAGGCACAGGGCTGAACCCAAATTTAAGCAGTGGGAAAATATTCTTTTATCCGTTAGTGAGAGAAATTACAAGGTCACAGGACAACGTGTGTAGACAGGGGGAAGAGTGAAGAATTGAGGTGAGTGATGCCACCTACCTCCACAGGGCTTGAGCATCTGCCGAGACTCGAAATCAATCTGAATAGGATTTATTCAAATGATAAATAGTCAGGGGCGGAAGACTTCTAGGCAGGAGAAACAACAAGAGGGCAGTTCCAGAGGCATGGCAGGTTTGAGGGACCAAAAGAAGGCCAGTGTGGATGGATAGAAGAAAACAATGGAGGGAAGAAACGAGGAAGGTAGGATCAGATAAGGAAGAATCTTATCTACCATATTAATAACTGACTTTGGAGTTTCTCTGAAGGGCCTTCAGAGCCATTGAGGGGTTTTGATATTATGATTATGATTTGCCAGTCATCACTGACCCCCTAGTCTAGATTTAAGGGAGAAATATCCTTCCTCTAGTTTGCAATGGCATAAGCAACAAAGTGCACCTTCCTCAATATTTTGACTGGATTTTCACAGTATTTGTCCAGTGTCTTCCCATTCCCTTGGGCCCTCTGATTAATGTCTCTGAACAATCCCACTTTGTTTTAATTAGTGCAAATATTTTAAGTTCAGCATATTAGTTTCTCTTGTAGGAAAAGCATTCTCTTTGAGAATTGTCATAAATCACCGAAAAAATGAATTGGCCAGTGAGAGAAAGACCATTTCCCAGCAAATACCGGCAGTCTATCTCGTTATAGGCTCAAACTCTAGATGTTGGAAACCGTTTCCGACCTGCTCAGACCTTTGACCCGTTCAAAGCAAAGAAGTATCTTTCTTCTTCTCTCATTCCTCAAGGTCTTTTCATCTTTTAAAGTATTTTAAGGAGGCCTCATGGCAGAGCTAGAAGAACTGGATTTCACTCCTAACCCTGCCACTGACTGCTTAGGTGACCTTGGGTAACCCACTTATTTCCATTGGATTTCAATGTTTTTGTTCATAAAGGGTGTGTAAATGTTCCCCCAGAATCTTTCCGGTTCTAAAGTTCTCCAATTTTTGGATTATGCTCTGAACATAATGGTCATTTCACAAATGGAGATTTGTAGTTTTCAGTTCCAGAGACTGCCTGAAGGACCCTTTGCTATTGTACAAAGTCAAAAGTTGGGAAGATGCATTAAAGATGAAGCAGAAGGTGTCAGGAAAAGGATATTTGCATGCATGTAGGCCATAAATGAATTTGTTATGATTTAAGACGTGTGCCAAGAAGCATTAGTGAGAACAGCAGTGGCTGCTTCATCACCTGTGTGCCCGAGTAAGGGCAGTCTTATATAATATGCTTCCAGCTAGAATTGAGCTAAGGATCCTGTGGTTTTTATTTAGTTAGTTGTTTTACTCTTTTGTATGTATCCTTTACCTTAACTCTTGAGATCTGTGGCTATATAATTACATTTGAATATTTTCTAAATTCAACGATTCTTTGAATAGTGAGGAAAGCACCCTGCCTCCAGCCAAGAGTCATGAGTGTTGCGGCTACCATAAGTCAAATTCAATTTCAGAATTTAAATTTACATTGAGGCTGAGCTTATTTGGTCTCCTGGACAGCAGCTGTATCAGGGAGTCTCTTGGTCCAGAATTTGATGTGTTTGTAATTGCTGTTTACCTACCACCATCTCTTACGTACGAGAATTTTCTCAGAACTGAGCGTGAAAGGGAAGCGGAGCTCACTTCTCTGTTGTCTTTCCAGCACTCCCCAGCACACTGATTGGGGCATCTACAACTCAAATAATTAGAATTTCCCAGAGCAACACAAGCACTCAATCCCAAAGATAAATCTCAAGCATTCTAAAGGTATCCTAGCACTTTAAAAGCCAAGTTAGTTATTTCCCAGGGAAGGGTTTGGCTGGTGTTGATTATAGAAATAAATCTGCACTTCATTTTTAGCCCAGTGGCCCATTACAGCTTGCTTCAGTGTCTAAACCCCCAAGAATAACGAGAGTCATTTTATGGGAATGAGAGATTATAAATCACTGACTTTGTCAGTTCAGTGTTTCCTCCAGCATTCTTTTTTTCTCTGAGAGTTATGCAGACAGCGGCCCCAGAGACCACCCCTTTGAGAAGCTTCACCTGTTCTTTGTTTGCTTTTGACTGAAGCCTCAAGTTGGCCCTGGCCTTGTCCCAGGGCCACCTGTTAGTCTTAAATAGAGAGGTGATTGAGAAAACGTTCATTTTTAATGCGTAGTTTCAGGAGGTTTGACTCCTGTTTTCCAAGTAAGTTTCCTTCCAAACTTACCAAAAACAGAACATTGCTTTGGAATGCAAACCTCAGGCAAACAAGGGATTAAACAAAATCTATGCCGTGTCTGCAGAATTCTGACCAAGAGGAGAACGTCTAAGGGTCTGTTCATAAGGCACCACCCGCCGTAGCAAAATGAGCCATTCAGGATCTGGGAAATGCTCAGGAAAAGAAATGGCTCATTAGAGTCTGTGGTCTTCAAGTGAGTGCATGTGAAAAGCAAAGAATAACATAACATATCTATTCCTATTTTTATCTCCTTTTGGTATCAGTTTAGACGTACACAGTGTATCAACAGTCCTATATGTACAGAAGTTATTTATACATATGGTGTGTGCTTTATTTTTTTTTAAAGATTTTAAGTAATCTCTACACTCAACCTGGGGCTTGAACTCACAACCCTGAGATCAAGAATCACATGCTCTACCAATTGAGCCAGCCAGACACCCCTAAAATTTTTTTAGCCATAGAGTGTATGATAGAAAAATTTGGAAACAACTAATTAATACAGTCATCTTTCTTAGTGAGAATCAGTTAACGAGATTCACTCTTAATACAATGCCTTGGGGCGCCTGGGTGGCTCAGCTGTTTAGCGTCTGCCTTCGGCTTGGGTCATGATCCCAGGGTCCTGGGATCGAGCCCCGCATTGGGTTCCCTGCTCAGCAGGGAAGCCTGCTTCTCCCTCTCCCACTCCCCCTGCTTGTGTTCCCTCTCTCACCGTCTCTCTCTCTCTCTGTGTCAGAAAATAAATAAAAATCTTTAAAAAAAAATACAATGCCTCATTTAGTCATTTGTTTTCTTTCTTTAGTCCTAAATATTTTAGCAGCCAAACAAATTGAAAAGCTTTGAGGCACAGAGGGAAAGAGTCGGGGAGGGAGGCAGAGAGTGCAGGAAGAGGAGACAGGGAGACCTGGGGGAGGAGATGGAGTCCTTGACCTCTAAGTTCCCTTCCAGCCTTGAGGGTTAGTGGCCACAGGTTCTATCTCCACCTTCCAGCCACCACTGCGGGTAGGTGCTGCAGGCTGTGACATGGCTGAAAGGTATTTCATATTCTTTAAAATGCGGTGGGCAGGGTTCAGTTACAAACTACTGTTGGCCTCTGAAAAATTGGAGGGGTGGTTGTATAAAGTAAGGCAAGGATGGCAACAATTAATGAATAATCACTTAATACAAAGCAGATGTTAAAGTGATAAACACATCAGTTAGACTGGTTTAAAAACAGTTCACAGATACATTCATCAACCTGAACCATTCTTCCTGTTTTACCTCCCTCCCCCCACACTGCGGCAGTCCATGTTTCAGGGTGGGTCAGATGCCGAGGGTGATAACTTCCTGGATTTACTGAAATGTAATCTAAGTAAGCATCTTCCATCTCAATTTGTCTCAGCATATCAGAGAGGCATAATGAGTTGAAATTATTATTACTACTTTTTTGGTTCCTCTCTTCTGCTGTTCATTTACATACAAAACAAATTATACCGGGTGTTGAGAGGTGAAATTAGCATTCTTCTGGGGTTACCAATAGGAGGCAGATGTTGGATCACTCATTTCCAAGATTTGACTGGTGCTGAAATGAACATGTATTAATATGGCAAGAATGGGGGATAAGGATATTATGCCATTGGGACAGTATGACAATTCATTTATCACCATTTATGAACTATGGGTGCATACACTGTCACAAATGAAGATGGATGTATTATCTCTTGAGGTCCCTTGACACACAGAAGTAATGTGTGTGGGCATATGTGATTTTAATATACATTAACTTGCAAATAACTCTGTGATGCATGCAAGCCATTGCATGTGACAGGAGGGATGCTTATTAGTCAATACACGGCTTAGATTGAAGAGACCCAGCACGAATTAGATGCTGACTAATCAAGGTAATGCTTATCAACCTGTTACCTTCATTTTTTCTTTTTTAAATTTTGTCACAGATTTCTGTTCAGATAAGGAAACTAAAATAAAGAAACGGTGTGTTCAAGATAAGACAAAGTCTTGCGGCCCAAGAAACCTGTGTTGTGATCCTAGCCTTAGATAAATCTGGCCCACTTCCTTATGGATTATTATAATCGTGCTCAAAGAGCAAGATGATCTTGACTGAGAGGAATGGCAGACAGAGGCTGTTTGCATTATTATAACGATGCTGTCCCAGATTAGTTGGAAGTCTTGGTCATTTGGACCAATACCTTCTTATAATTTGGGATTCCTACATAGAACTAAGCCTTGTGGAGGCAACATTCTCAAACGAGGCTACTTCTATGGTTTTATCCATTCTGGGTCCCTGAGTGATGACTGTGCCATTTACGTAAGATCCACTTACTTTAATTTCTCTATTGATTCCTGGAAAGGTTCTTGAAACTGAGAACTTAAAGGAGAAGACAAAAGGACTCAATTGAGGATGACTAATCTACATTCAGTAATGGGAACAATTGCATATAGCCTAATGTGGGTCATGTGTTATGATGATAAAATTATTAATAAATAAAAATAATACCTTTTTAGAATAAGAATTGTATTAAGCCCTCAGTATGTTCTCGGTTCTCTGGTAAGCACTTGATCCTTTTATCTCATGTAAACCACAGTAATCCTATGAGGAAGGTAAAATCATTATTCCCATTTTACAGATGAAGATTTATAGAGATAGCTTTACTTGGCAGGGTATCAGAGCAGAGGTGGGTTTCTAACTCAGAGTTTCTGACTCCAGAAACAGAGGTCATTCTGATGGCTACCTTTGTCTTCCTTACTTTGTGGCCAGCAGTGACACTGAATTTGTGTGGCTAAGCAAGTAGTCCTTGTGCTGGTTTGATACGGAGGATCTTCTAGTATACCACGAAGTCTGTTCTGTGTAGGAGACTTCTTGCTTCAGTGAATTTGTTACTGTTTTGGTGTGCTTTCCTGACATGTAGTTTTTGGGATGCCAACAGTCTTCTTAGCTGTGGAATGACTGGCCAGTGCTTTGTGTCTGTGGTATCTCTGAGGGACCTAAATCCAGCTCTTGAGGGCATCTTCTTTCTCTGGGTAGTGTCTATGCGGTAGGGATCTCCCAGCATCTTTGTCAGGCTATGGCTGTTTCGATCTAGAACATGAACTGAAATGGACCTTCCCATTATTATAAGCATTCTTTTCCCCCAAATAACCAAAGTGTAGCTCAAGGTCATCTTATTTAATCACACATACTCAAGATCATGTGGATTTAATGAACATCATGACTGTTTTATATTTCTATAATTATTAGGTATATGTTTATCCTTTTTATGTCCATAAGACATTAAACATTGTATTTATGGAGGATGTTTTCCAAACAAAACCCAGGATGTTACCTGGCCTGGTTTAAAGGTGGAACAGAATATCTGAAATTAAGACTATCTAGAAAATCTAAATGGCACAGTCATATAATTGTAAGAAAAGCGGCCCTGGACTTGGGAGTGGATCTGACTTGCAATCCTGGTTGTACCACTCACTTACTCTATGATCTTGGTTGAGTCACTTAATGTCCCTGGGCTATATTTTCTTTCTTGTAAAATGGGGATAATTCATGTTTAGACCACTCCCCCCAGGTAGTAATGTCTCAACCTGAAAGGTGCACTGAGTCATAAATTTATCAACCATGATTATTTCATATGTTGAATCCTGTGTTGGACTCCGGAGATTCAAAGATGAAAAAGATATGCTTCCATTCCTGATCTCATAGATGCCTCTGGTTTCTTCTTACAAGAAGCTTACAGTCTTGGTCACACGAAACCATATATTATGGAAAAGCCCCTTGTAAACTTTAAAGCTCTTGATGAGAATGATCTGTGAAGAAAGGGATGTATGGTCAAATAAGCTTGGGAAATGCTGTACCCTTGGAAATTCATTCTTGGAAATCCACAATGAACATTAGATATTTAAAGCTTTGATGAGGTACATAGAAAAGAAGCATATTTAACTCCGTTTAACCTAGTCTGTTTCAAGATTCAGGAAGTGTTTTATTGTCTGTTACCTACTAACACTCAGAGTAACACCTCATTTGGAAAAAGTCTCCTTTCAGGGACGCCTGGGTGGCTCAGTTGGTTAAGTGGCTGCCTTCAGCTCCGGTCGTGATCCCAGGGTCCTGGGATTGAGTCCCGCATTGGGCTCCCTGCTCGGCGGGGAGCCTGCTTCTCCCTCTCCCTTTGCTTGCTGTTCCCTTTGCTTGTGCTCTCTCTGTCAAATAAATAAAATCTTTAAAAAAAAAAAAAGAAAAGAAAGAAAAAGTCTCCTTTCATGAATATTAAGTGACTCTTTAGTTGTCCCTGTAGGGGACACAGGATACCCTGTACACATTTCCATTAATGTACTCATCCACTGGATTGTATTGCTCATTTATCCATCTATGCCCTTGACTAATCCATAGGCTCCTCAAGTTGTATCCATGCCTATTCATTTTTGTACGCCCAGGACTTGGATAGAAGATGTGCCCCGGGCCATTAGTAGCCACTCAACAAATGCTTGTTGAATGAATTTATGAGATTGTACATTCACACTATACAAATGTAAATGATATGCCTGAAATTATAGGATCCTAGAAGGCAAAGATTAAACTTCCTTAATCCATTTTGTACAATGTCCAATTTGGCTGATTTCTACGACCTTAATAACAACTTTTTTTATTAGAAGGATAGAGGTTTAAAATTATGTCTTTATTTGGATATAGGATAACCTCAATGAGAAAACAATTATTTTCTATGTTTAAAAACTGTTTATTAAACTCCAATATTTAAAACAAATTTGCCAAATTATGCCTTTAAGGGCCTCAAATGGATATAGCTAAGAAGTAATATAGATTTGTCCTGGAAATAGGAGCCTAAGGTTATGGAAAAATTGTAACCCAGTAGATTAAGCATTTATTGGAATGGAGGTCAGGCTAGATGAATGAGTCTTTCAGTGGCAGGATATTTCTGATAGGGGACTGTTGACAGAGTAGAGAAGAGAAGGGTGCACCATGTTGCTTGAGTTTTAGTTTTACCAAGGGAGTAAAGATAGAGGTGTTGGTACCGCTGGAATAGTTGTGAGGTAAAATGAAATGCTACATATAGCAACTTGAGTGATAAAGGCTTTCCACACTTGGTGGCTAGCTACTAGTAAGTCTCCTCCCTAGGGCTCTTGGTGGGGCCAGCAGGTAGAAATGGCAGGGCTGTGATTTCCCTGTTATGTTCCATCAGTGAGAAAATAGGGTACAATAAACCCAGATTGAATAAAAGAACAATTGAGCACAGTTGGAGTAGTAGAAGTTAGTGCTTAGAAAGTTCTTTCTTTTCACTCTTAAAAATAGCTCTTATCCTTACATGTTCACTGTAAAAACTTTAGATAATATTGACTAATAAAAAAGAAGGTAATAGAAATAATTTCAATCCCATTCATCAAAGAGGGTATCGGTTTCCATTTTTGAGCGCATTGTATTGGTAGATATTTTGCATTCATTTACCTATGCACATATAATACATACTACTTTAATAACTGTTTTTATGCTTAACAGTATAATATAAACAAATTTCTGAATCATTTCATATTTGTCTGGGTAGCTTTAATGACAACATAGTTTTCTATTCATGTATGTATCATAATTTATTTAACCAACTCTTATTATTGGTTATCCAGGTTATTTTCAAATTTTACCATTACAAACATCATTAAAATGGACTTTCTCCTACCTAAATTTTTGTCCATAGTCATATTTATTTCCTTTGGATTAATTCTAGGAAGTAGAATTGTTGATTCAAAGACAATGGTGTTGATATATATTACCAAGTAGACCTTCAGAAGTGTTGAACCACTTTTTATTATTGCTTCCTAAAAAAATGTCAATATTGTTCATCATTGAAAACATTTGCCAGTTTGATAGACAAAAATGGTATTTCCTTGTCTTAATTTGCATTCATTGATTGTTATTGAGGTTGATTTTCAAATGTTTAAAATGATTTTTGAAACATTTATTGGCCATTTATATTTCATCCAATTGATTTTGTGTCCTTGGCTTCTTTTTCTTTTTTTTTTTTTTTCATTCTTGGCTTATTTTTCTTTTGGACTCTTCATCTTTTTATTGATTTGTAGCAACTCTTTATATATTATCACTCTCACATTATAAATAATTCCTTAATTCTTAGAAAGCTCTTTTGTTCTTAAATAATATCTCATGAATATTTATTTTGTACTTTCAGTTTATCTTAATAGGAAGAGTGGCCATGTGGTTCTTGTCTTTCATTCTTTAAGTTTTCCTGTTGTTGACAGAAACCTGAATGTCTGCCATGGCAGGGAAGCTGTCTTAGTTGCTTGGTAGAAGCCCAAACTAGCAGCTCAAACTAGCTTGGGATCTTCAGAGGTAACTGCTGGTAGTGAGATGGTATGCTTTTCTGAGTTACCAAATCATTTAACTTTATCTGAGGATAGTGTTTTCAGTATATCAAATTCTTCCTTTGTTCATATTTTAGATTAACATAAGTTTCAGAGTTCAGACTATCCTTAGGAACTGACATGTTGTCTTTCAGAGTAAAGATTAGGATAAACATAAACTTTTAAACTTGGTGGTTTGGCTGACTCCATTAAGTATAGAATCTTGCCAGAAGTAAGAATATTTTGCATAAACAACAGACAGTGCAACTGGTTTTCCCAATATTGGAGTTTTAAAAAATATTAGTCAATCAGTTCCAATACTGTAATTCAGGCACCCAGTTTTCCACAGGTGTTTTGTTTTCAGAATTTTGACCATTGTAAACATTTTGCCAACCTGTTTTATCCAGCTTACCCACTTTTCTCCTCTGGCATTTTAAGACAGATTTTGGACACCATTTTATTTCACTTGTATGCATCTTTAACTGCTAAGAATCTTTCCAAACATAGCCAGCAAATATTATCATACCTAACAGAACTAATAATAATTTTATATCTAATTCTCAGTTATATCCAATTTCTTCTAATTTTCTCAAAGATGTGGTTTTTTTATCATGTTATGTTAATCACCATACATTACATCATTAGTTTTTGATGTAGTGTTCCATGATTCATTGTTTGTGCATAACACCCAGTGCTCCACGCAGAACATGCCCTCTTTAATACCCATCACCAGGCTAACCCATCCTCCCATCCCCCTCCCCTCTAGAACCCTCAGTTTGTTTCTCAGAGTCCATAGTCTCTCATGGTTTGTCTCCCCCTCTGACTTCCCCCCTTCATTTTTTCCCTTCCTACTATCTTCTTCTTCTTCTTTTTTTAATATATAAAGTATTATTTGTTTCAGAGGTACAGGTCTGTGATTCAACAGTCTTACACAATTCACAGCACTCACCGTAGTACATACCCTCCCCAATGTCTATCAAAGATGTGGTTTTATATTTGATTGGTTCAACTCAGAATTTAAAAAGGAAGATCTACCTATTATATTTGACTGTTGTGTCTCTTAAAGCTATTTATTTGTTTGTTTGTTTGTTTGTTTATTTATTTTGGAGAGAGAGAGAGAGAGTATGAGGGGGAGGGGCAGAGAAACTCAAGCAGACTCTGTGCTGAGCACAGAGTCCCATGGGGGGCTTGATCTCATGACCCTGAGATCACGACCTGAACTAAAACCAAGAGTAGGTTGCTTAACCAAATGCACCACCTAGATGCCCCTCTTAAGGCTTTTTTATTCTAAAGGGGCTTTCCTCCCCACTTCCTTTTCACATTGTTGATTGGTTGGAGAAACTGGGTCATTTTTTTTTAAATGTTCCAAATTTTGAATTTTGTGTGTGTGGTTTTTTTTTTTTTAAACTTCTTTCTCTATTCCTTGTACTTAGAACCTGATTAGATTCAGGTTCAATATTCTTAGGCAAGACTATTTCATAGGTTATATATGTACTTCCCGTTACATGACATTATGAGGTACCTCACGTCTGATTGTCTCACCTCTAATGATGTGACTGATTAGTGAGTTCAGGAGTTGTCAACATAATACTTCCATCATTAAATTCCCCACCAACATTTCACCTAATAGTTTTGGCATCCATTGATATATCTTGTCAATCTCCATCATTTCATTAAGAGTTGCAAAGTGGTGATTTTTAATCCTATTATTTTTTTCTGGAATTATTTATTTATTTATTTACTTATGTATTTTTTAGAGAGAGAGCATGCACGAATTGGGTGGGGGAGGGGCAAAGGGAGAGGGAGAGAGGAAATCTTAAACTCTTTTCACACCAGGAGCCTGACTTCGGTGCTCAATCTCAGGACCTTGAGATAATGACCTGAGCTGAAATCAAGAGTCAGACACTTAACCAGCTGAGCCACCCAAGGTGCCCCTGGAATTATTTTAAAAAAACATTCTCATCAGCTATTCGGTTATATAAAAATACAATTCATGCAGGAAAGGTGAGATATATGTTTCCTTCTTTCCTATTATTTGTCTATCTTCAGGAATGAGTTGGTGGCCTTAGCAACCCCTAAATACACACAGTGAGGTTTGGTTTCCCCCCAGGATCATTATGAACTCATGGAATTTTATATATTGAATGTGTTTCGATCCATTGCTATTATTATTCTTTCTGATGTTTGAATTGTCCCACCTTCGGCCAGAGGGAGCCCTTTAAGTTGGCTCTTATATCCTTTTGACATGACCCCATTAGTCTTTGATATCCTACATATTTTTAATATAACAGCCTCCCTCTACCTAGTCATCACTCCCTGTGGCAAGAATTGAAGTTTCTCTACCTCACTGAGTCCAGACTCCTCAGAAGACATGTTAAGCTTCACTTTCCTTAGAATTTCATTCTTCTCAGACTCAAACATTACACTGGAAAGTAAATTCAGGTACCAAGCAGGCTTTCAATCCGTGTGCATTGTTGAGTTAAATTCCGCTTTGTAGAGCCTCATATTTCACATGCTAATGTAAACAATATATGGACTCAGGGTGTTTTAGCTCTTTTCCATGAACATCTCTAAACCCACGCATACTGTTGTATCTTTATAAAGGAGCTTAAACACACACCTATCAAGCTTAAAAATACCTTCATGCAACTGTTTCTGTCATTTGGTCTATTAGCATTCTCCTCACAGTGCTTTGCTTATATAAATTTAACAAGATGAAAGGTTGATGCTGAGAGAAGTCTTTGGACAGATTCGTTACCTTAGCAACCTTGCCCCAGACTTCAATAGCCCTGACCCAGCTACAAAGTCCTTCACTGGCTAACGAGACACTCTTAATGACAGCTGGCTGGAACTCAGGCCTGCTGATAAAATGACTTGTAATCTGGACAGTAACCTTTGGAGGAATATCATCTTTATCAGATTTCCAAAAGAATCCAAACACCAAATGCAGTTCCACTAATAACTATATTCATAAGGCCATCATGCTTAAGTGCTTCTGGGAAAGCATTAGTAACAGGAAATTAAGTGTTACAGAATAATTGCTAACCTTGCTGCATAAAATAGAAGCTGGCTGCCTAGTGATTTTGTGTTGGTGGCAGTCATTAGATGCCACTGTCCTGTATAATTGAAAAATTGTTTGTATAAAGGAAATATTGTCACTGCCTCATTAGTCCCAACATTTAATTGTATTCGGGAAATCTGAACACCTTTTTGAGGTTCAAATTACACATATAAATTTATTGGCTAGGCGGTTTCAATTGTAAAAAAAAAAAAAATCAATTTTTACCTGAGCAAAGACCTTAAATTATCATGTAGTGTTCTTAGAGTTGCCATTTTTAAAAAGCTCTGGATGAATAAAATCACAATTAGTTAACTATTAATTTATTTATTCATCATCTGTTGAGCACTTTGGTTTTTTTTTTAAGATTTTATTTATTTATTTTTTGGGGGGCAGAAGCAGAGGGAGAGAGAGAATCTCAAGTAGACTCCACACCGAGTGAGGAGTCCAACACGGGGCAGGGCTCAATTCCACGACCCCGAGTCATGACCTGAGCTGAAATCAAGAGTTGGACACTTAACTGACTGAGCCACCCAGGTGCCTGAACACTCTGGGTTTGAAACCCTTTGGTAAGCCACAGATATTTCCCTGACACACCCCCAGATAATTATAGCACTTCTTTGCAGCTGACATCTATTCTGTCTCGTCAGTGACCATGCTGTGTAACTGCTAGAAGTTTGAAGACAGATTCCTTTACACATTCAAACGTTGCTTTAGAGATTGGGCTTCATTTCTAAGATATGTAGATGCTTTTGCCCTGACCCCACAAATCTTATTTTGTAAATGAACCAAAGAGCGACAATTAAAAAAAAAAAAATCTAGAAATGTAAGGAGACTCTCATAGCCCTAGTGCAAAATAAGGAAACATTCCTACGTGTCTAGAAAAGAAATGTAGATGTAATAAGCTTCTGTTTAGTGTATGTGAAGGAAACTAGGTGGTCAGAAAACTCTAGGTGGTTACTCTCATAGCCCTAGTGCAAAATAAGGAAACATTCCTACGTGTCTAGAAAAGAAATGTAGATGTAATAAGCTTCTGTTTAGTGTATGTGAAGGAAACTAGGTGGTCAGAAAACTCTAGGTGGTTTAGGCTTTGTCCCTAGTTCAAGTTAGATCCCATTATGGACTGTACGTTGTATCTGCTCAACATTCTTATATTGAGGGCCTGACCCCCAGTGGACAGTATTAGGAGGTGGGCCTTTGGGAGGTGATTAGGTTTAGATAAGGTCATGAAGATGGAGCCCCTGTGATGGGATCAGTGCCCTTATTAAGCAAAGGAAGGGATCCCAGGGCTTCCTCTCTCCATCAAGTGAGAAGGTGGCCATCTACAAGCCAGGAAGAGGGCCCTCTTCAAGAACTGAGTCTGCTGGCACCTTGATCTTGGACTTTTCAGCCTCCAGAATGCTGAGAATTAAATATCTGTTGTTTAAGCCCCCCAATCTATGGTATTTTGTTATAGCAGCCTGAGCTGACTGGGACAGATCCCTAAAGCTTACATCTCTGGAGCTTCTTAGTTTAGGCTGGTATCCCCTCTACTGCAGTAGAATTTCACTGCAGTACTTACTTTCAGTTAAGTACACATTAGTGAAGCCTTCTTGTGTGCACTGTGCTAGTAACTTGTTGTCTGGACCAAGTCACAGACCCTATCTCGGCAGTAAAAAAGGGTACATAAGCATAGTGAAGATGAGTGACAATACTAAGATCTACGGTTTTATCAAGGGTTGAAATGAGAAAAACATGGAAATCCCACCTATATTTTCTGCAAAACTGTCATAGGGAGGACTGTTTCTTAGGTTGAGCAGTATCCATGGAATGAAGATATAAATATTTCTTTAATTTTTAGTAGTATCTAGAAAAACTGCCATAATTTCTAAAATGTCTTTTTTAAAAAAAAAAACCAACAAACCACCACATGAATTACATAATTTACTCACATTTCTCATTTCTTTTGGGTGCCAGGAAGCCCAGAGATAACAATTCTAAGCTCAATTTCAGAAAAGCAGTTGGGAACCTGAGTCTAAATCTTTATCTGCACCAACTGCAAGACCTGCCATCCCTGGAACTGCCCTTTGTCTCAGTTCAGGCTGCTATCACAGAGTATCATGGAAAGGGTAGCTTAAACAACAGATATATATTTCTCACAGTTTTGGAGGCTAGAAATCCAAGATCAAGGTTCCAGCAAGATTGGGTTCTTGGTGAAGATCCTCTCCATGGTTGATTGATGGATGCTTTCTTGCTGTATCCTCACATGGTAGAGAGAGAAAAAGCACATGCTAGTCTCTTTCTCCTCTTATGAGGGCACTAATCCCATTCTGGGGCTTCATCTCAGGACTTCATCTAAAACTAATTACCCCTCTAAGGCTCCACCTTTGAATACTATCCCATTGGAGGTTAGGCTTTCAATATATTTAGATGGTGGGTGTGGGGGAAACCAACATCTAATTTGTAATAACCTTCCCCATCCAGAAAGAGATTTAGAAATTTAGGGACATAGGTGAGATTTAAAAAATCACTGTCAGTGGTATTGCCTCTCCAGGTCCTTCCCTGGGTCTCAAGAAATTGCCTTGATCTCTTACCAGGCTGCAGTCTCTTTCTCTTCTTTCCTTCTACCAATCTGTCCATACCCGCCTGGGAGAGTTCAAGCGTCTGTAGCACACTTTCAGACTCACTCTCATCAGAGCCCCACAGTAGTTTTACAATTAATAGCTGCCTCTAGTGTGCCTCATGCTGCACATCTGGCTGAACAACTCAAAATAACTTGGCCTTAAATCCTTGATACAGATCTCTTTGCACAAAGATTCCCATATGTATCAGGTATGAACCCTGGTCCACTATTTAGGTGGGCAAGAAATAGAACTTTTATTTTCCTCTATCTCAACTTATTTTAGTGCCCCTAATATCCCCAGGGTTGTAGAAACTCAATATTGGTCAATATATTATCACCTTCTAGGTTCTGGGATGGGAGGCTTCATGTAACATCAGAGCATTGAGGGAATATTTGACCTCTCATTTCATGCCTAGAAGATCCTACTGACATGTGTGTTGTCTTATGGGGACATGGCTACATACATTTGCTGCTGCAATGCACTTTGTTTCTGTCCATTTAGCTCTTTCATGTTGGTTGCTCTGTTACCTAGGACCTTGTTTTGGCCAAAATAATCATTTTTTTGCTTCTGGGCCATGTTAGATCAGAGAATCCCCGGAGGCTCTTCATGGCCCTGTCTGCCTATAATTGCTCTGCAGCCTTTTGCTCCCTTTAGAAAGATTGGCAAGAAAGGAGGCTGCTGGTAACATCTCCCAAGGTCTAATAAGTTGGTTCAGCAAGCTTTTCTTCCTTCAGAAAGTTTTTTTTCCCCCCTAACCCAATCCCTACCTCTTCTCTTCGACTCCAACTTGTTTACTTGGTTTTCATTTTCCAACAAAACTGTGCTGGCATACACCGTTTATTTGTTGATTGATTTTCAGTAGTTTTCCCCTTATCTCAGGCCAGGAAAAGTTATTTCCCTTTAAAAAGTTTGCTAACGTGGCTAAGTAGTCCATTAAACGAATTCATTAATGACATGATCATGATTTGAGCAGTTAGGCCAATTTTCAAATGGGATCCTAATTCTAAAACTCTTTATAAGACTTGGAAATATTAATACGATTTTTTTTGCAAGAATTAAAAAAATAAAAATGGTTTGCATCTACGCTTCTGGAATTTTATTATAATTTTGTTTACTGGAACTGCTTAACCTTATTTGTTTTATTAGATCATTTTTTACCGCTCTATGAGATTCCAATAAACTCTTTAATAAACATCAAAACTTGAGAGTTCATCAGTCCCTGTTATTTCTCCACAAACAACTTGTTAACCCCATCCTGCCATCACTTTTGTGCCAAACAGATCAACTAGACATTAGTTTATGATTTCTTTTTTTTTCTTTATGTAGGTAATATACATTATTTGAAGAAACCAATTGTAATGCAATTCAACACAGTGCCGCTGATCAAATTATTCCTTCCAAAGACAGCAGCTGGGAATATTTACTATGGAAATATCTGTATTTAGAATGATTTCTAAAATCAAATTGCTGTAAACATAACCAAGAATTATGAAGACTGTCTCCATAAAGAACACCTCTTGAGGTGGGAAAAGACAGTTTTCCAAATAAGAGACTCTTAGCCCTTTCTTAAGGCTAAACTATACTTTAATTGTGTGGGTGCAATATTTTGTGGTCATAAACAATACTTACCAAATGCATTACCGGTCAAGTTAGGCATAATTTTGCCAGCCTCAAACATTTATAAATTCAGCTTGGGAATCTGCTGTAAGGCACCCCAGTTTATTACAACAGTTTCATTTGAGTTGGAAAAAGAATGTGGGACTTTGGAACAAAGGAAAATTGGACAACTTTGATTACTTTCTCTCCTCTCTTCCTTATATCAAATGATCACCATGTCCTACAATTTTACCTTTCGACTATAGTTTTCCTCTCTCCATTGCCATAGTTGAGCCCACTATCATCTCTTGCCTAGGTAACAGCAATGTACCTTCCCAGCTAGTCACCCCTCTTCAGGTTCATCCCTCACAAAAGCTGAATGTATCCTGTTCTAGAAGGATGACTCTAGAATTCAACTCTGCCCATCTCATTCTCTTCCTTAGAACCCTTAAGTGCTCCCAATATCTTTGATGTCAAGTCTGAGTTCCATAGCATATACTTCAAAGCCTTCAAGATGGTGTTCCAGGTGATCATTCTTGGGTCATATCCATGATCCAGACTTTATGCTCTTGCAGTAGTTCATCATCCATGACAAGCTGTTTCTCATTTCCAGCTTTATCTTGACACATAAAAAGCATTCACCTAATATATGTTGCATGGTTGGAGCCCCCACACAGAGGAGAGCTAACAGTCTATGACCCCTAAACCCAAACAGTGGCATGGTATAGTGGGCAGAGCACTGGGCTCTGCTGTGTGGTCACACCCAGTATCTGTACTTCCTGCAGCCATATATCGCGTCTCTACTTCTTATAGCCATATGATTTTTTCACCTTGGCCAAGTATCCTAGCTTTTTCATTGGCTAAAATGGCCATGAAATTTAGCTATCTGGCACATAGTAAAAACTTGGGAGATGGTAGTTTTATTTCTTTTTAAAAAATTCCATCAAATTCTAGAGTTTAAGAGAGCAGCCAACTCTGCTGATAAGTGCTTCAAATCAGTTACAGCTGGTCCTGCCCCACATACCTGTATTAACAACAAAACACAGAAACATAAATCTTGAAACTCATTCTGTGGAGGATGAAATATTACATTTTTATTGCCCAGGAGTTACATGTTGGTGGAATTTTCCTACCGGATTTCTCCTAGAAATGACTCAATGGGGAAAGGGACACTGGGCATTACTTTTTGAAGGATGGGAGTTAAAAGGAAAAAACCAGCAGGTCCAGAGTGTGGGGTGCCTCTGCAGGAGACTGACGAACATGAATGAGAAAGTACTCAAAGTGTGTGTGGTAGCACTCATATATCTGACCTACTTTACCAATTTGCCTAGGGCCAGCTTTTTTCAGAAAGATTCAGAAAGGATGACTAACTTTGTGTCAGTGGTTCAAAATTGGAAAATCAGGAGTTCCTGGTCAACATCTCTAACCTAGAGCCAGGACTCCTGATGAGAAATAGAAGAGGAAGAGAAGCAGATGGGAGAATCAAGAGCAGATGCAAGTTATTTAAAAGTAATACAATAATTCAGCAGGAATGGAGTGGAAATTCAACAACTTATTGGGTATGACATTTGGATAAATTAAACTGAACAGACATCTAGGAAATAGCAGATAGGAAAAGCAAAATGAAGGCAAAAACTGGCAGGCGAGAAAAGGAAGAGGAGTAAATGAAAACAGAGTTTCAGGCCAAGGGGAAGTCACTCACATTTGCTATATATTACATTCAGATTTTCATTTTTTACTTCTTTTTTTAAGATTTTATTTATTTATTTATTTGACAGAGACAGACACAGCGAGAGAGGGAACACAAGCAGGGGGAGTGGGAGAGGGAGAAGAAGGCTTCCCGCTGAGCAGGGAGCCCGATGCAGGGCTTGATCCTAGGACCCTGGGATCATGAGCAGAGCCGAAGGCAGACGCTTAACGACTGAGCCACCCAGGTGCCCCAGATGGTCATTTTTTAAATGAAAAAATTAATTATACATATTTACAAGTAACCTGGCATTTAGTGCCAGGTAGAAAATTGTCTGTTTCACTGATTTTCCTTTTTCTTTCTTCATGGCACACATACACACACATGCACACAAACACACACAGTCACATCCACACATGCACAGACACCCACACACATACACACAACTTCATCACTTTGTCTCTTAATGTTTTTGGGAGATGAAACTTTTCTGATTTAGTTTAGTTTGCTGCGAAGCCAATAAAGACTTTATAAAATATACTTGTTCCCATTCAGTAGAAATTCATCTCTTATTTTAATTGTTTATTTTTGATCTGTAGATGCTCCGAGGGTTGGGATAGTTGAGGTAGAATTATAGATAGAATAGAGACAGAAAGTGAAAGATAAATCAAACCAGGATGAGCTCCAAGGAAAGAGGGCAAGTAAATAGCTCGATCTGAAACATGAAAATGCCTATTAAATAGAGCTAGGAACAGCTATTTGTCAAAATTTTTAATATTGATTGTTGATCTTTCTGCCTGAGAGTCATACTGTGGCCATTCTTACTGATTTATCAAATAGATACCTTGCTTTGGAGATCTTTAAGGAGTGTGGCCTTGCTTCCTCTAAATCAACATTAACAAACTTCAAGCAGAATTCTGAATTTCACTTACTGGTGAGTTGGTTTCAAGATAAAGACAGAGTTAATTTGTCAAGCTTGCCCTCCTACAAGGAGAAAATCTCACTCATGCCTTCAAAGTAAATTTGACCCAGTCTATTGGACATTGAACCAAGATTCTAATTAAAGGAACCTGTTTTCTTGGCATTTCTATGTTCTGCATGTCACATTTTTAATAGGTGCCTATATTGGTGTAAATGTTCTATTTTTCATTTTCAAAGATATTATATCTTGGAGACCAAAAGGACAATCAGGACTTTGTCCAGTCTTTTCCCCTTTCCCCCTCTTCACACCTGTATAACACTTCCACTCAGCATGGCTGCGGTCCTTTCTATTTTTATTTCCTCACTGTTGGTTCAGGCTTCAGCGTAGAATCCTAAAAATAAAGTCTAAGATGACAATAAGAGCTCCCAGGGAAATAAAACAAAAGGGAGAAAACATGAAAAGGACTTGAAAAAGAAGAAGATAACAGGAGAGGAAGAAAAGGGGAGTATGTCAGAGGGGGAGACGAACCATGAGAGATGATGGACTCTGAAAAACAAACTGAGGGTTCTAGAGGGGAGAGGGGTAGGGGGATGGGTTAGCCTGGTGATGGGCATTGAGGAGGGCACGTTCTGCATGGAGCACTGGGTGTTATGAACAAACAATGAATCATGGAACACTGCACCAAAAACTAATGATGTAATATATGGTGATTAACATAACAATAAAAAAATTAAAAAAAAAAAGAAAATAAAAGGATACAAAAGCACAGTGCGTGAAGGATGAGGTTGTTGAAGGGATTATGGAATTAAGGAAAATGTGATAATGTAATCTTAAAAAAAGTGAAATGTTTAAAATGAAAAGTCATAGGGAGTGGGAGGTACAGGCTTCCAGACAGGGAATGAATAAGCCACAGGGATGAAAGGTACAGCGTGGGGAATATAGTCAATGGTATTGTAATAGTGTCGTATAGTAGATGGTATCTACGCTTGTGGATAAACACATAGAGTTGTTGAATTACCATGTGGTACACCAGAAACTCATGCGATGTTGAAAAAGTAAACATGGGGGTAATAAACATGATTTCTCTGGAAAAAAAAAAAAAGCCATAGGGAAGTGGATTAAAAAGTTAAAAAAGTGAAACTAAAAGTTTTTTTCAGGAAGTTTCGTTACCGAAAGGGAGAATTTTCAGGCAAATCCTATTACATTGCACTATAATTATATAACCAAGTTTATTACTAAACACAGGACACTGGAAAAATAAACAATAGAAGAGACAAGATACATTTCTCCTATTTATAATTTTTATCTCTTATTTCTTTCAGTTACCTAATTTCATCTTCATAATCTGTGAACTTGGAACTGGCCACAAGCTCAACGTTGGTGGATTCCATAATATTAACGGATACCAACCATTTAGAGCAGTAAGTCTGCTGTCTGTCCCAGAGAACAAAGCTGTCTGTCCTGAGCAATGTAAAGGGTCGCCCATGAAAGTGTTTTTACAACAGCTGTGTGGGCTATGAAAAGTGAACAGATTTTAGCATCAGTTGTTTGACTTTGGGCAGGTTTTTAATATATAAATTAGAGATGATGACATTTTCTCTACTTACCTTGAATGAGCTACACTGTGCATATGATAGAATATGTGATTAACTATAAAGAGCCAGACATAAAAATTGGATGGTGTTTGGTTCTGAGATGATAATATTAGGACTACTTGAAATGTTAAAATTTATCTGTCATTGGACCCCCCCTCCCCCAAATTAAGAGAACATGTGTATGGTTCAAAATGCAATATATACAAAAGGATAATTAGTGAAATGCTCATCAGCTAATTTCCCCTTTATGACTGGTTTATTCAGTCATTTGGCACATATTTATTGACTGTAAGGAATCCCTCTCACGCCACAATTAGAAGTAATATTCATTGTTTATATTGGACAAAGTTCCTCAACCGTTACTCAGAAACTCTTTGGGTACTGTCATCATTTGAACTTTAAAATAAAAAAGCAAAACTCACAAAGTAAGAAAATGTATGCTCAGCTTTGCTGTAAAAAAAGAATGCAAGAATCTACCGCATTCCTATCTGAGGGGAGTGTTTGACAAGTTGATTTGTCTTTGATTTTGCGTAAATGCTTCCGCAGCCACATCTTTCCTGTTCTCCAAAGCAGTGGTCATTTCTGAGGCTGGCAGTTGGACCATCTGCACATTTCCACTGTATTTGGATAGACTTGCCTTCTATTTTGAGGATATAGGGCAAAAAAGTTGGAGAAGCTCTTTCCTGGGACCTGAACCGTGTTAAGCATATGAACAGATGCTTAGGGTTACAATTGATACTTGCTGTGCTGAGTGCTAGATCCTGTGTGACAAAGGGGCTTTCATGCTCTTTAAGAAATCCATTGTGTGGATGTGATAAATAGAGATTTCTCAAGCAGTCAAAAGGGATCCCTTTTGTTCACGCTAAAGATTTCATACTGTAGGGCATATCTCCGAACATATGGCCCTTTCTTTATACTGTCTGCTGGATTAATTCCTTAGAGATCCAGTTGTATCAAAGGGTATAGGCATTTTAATTTTTGATAGAGATTGCCGAATTCCTCTCCTTAGTGATTGTGGCAATTTACAATGTCATCAGAAATGTAAGAAAATGGCTGTTCCCTCACATCCTTGTTAACAGAATATTTTACCGAACATTACTGATCTTTGCTGATCTGTTAGGTAAAAAATATATCTACTTGTAGTTTGAATTTACATTCCTTTTATTATGGATAAGATAAAGAGCTTTTGATATATTTACATTACCATCCATATTTTCTGTCTAGTAAACTATCTCATATCTTTTGTCCGTTTTTCTTTTGGGTTATTCATCTTTTTCTTATTGATTTGTTGATGCTTTTCGTATGTTAGGAAAATTATCTTTTGTTCTGTTATGAATTGTAAAAGTTTTTCCCAGGTTGTTTTTTACTTTTCTTTTTGCACTATTCCGTACAAAGATTTTTAAGTATTCTTATGTAGTCAAGCTTATTAATCATTTATTTGTGACCCTTGGGATTTTAAAAATCATACTTTAAAAACGCCTTCCCTGCTTGAAGATAATAAAAGCTAAGAAATAAAATACCTCTCCATCTTCTCTTCTATTTCTTTTAAGGTTTTATTTTTCACCTTTATTCATGTCTTCATTTATGTCTGTCTGTCTGTCTGTATTTATTTATTGAAGAGAGAGAGAGGGAGAGAGAGCGAGCACAAACAGGGAGGAGGGGCAGAGGGAGAAGGAGAGAGAGAGAATCACAACACTACCACACTGAGATCATGATCTGAGCCAAAATGAATTAATTTTGGAGCATGACTTTATTGCATTCTCGTAGTTACAAACACTATTCTCTCAACTATTCTCAGTTAATTTCCTTGGGTTTCTAGGCAATCATCTTATTTGCAAATCATGATAATTTTACTTTCTCTTTTATAATTTTTATCTCTTATTTCTTTCAGTTACCTAATTTCATTGTTGGAGGAGCCACTGAGAGGACATGACTGCCAGTTGACTTAGAGCTGGACCCAGACGGTCAGAGACTCCTCACCCCCTCCCCTGCAGGCACTAGAAGCTCCCCCAAAGACACGGCCTTGAGATTGTAATGTGTTGAGACCATCTAGATGGTATATGTGATTGAACCTAGGTAAGGCCTCTATAGAAACTTTTAAGATTTGGTGGACAGGTGCAGAGATCTACCCATCTTGTGGCCCCCCAAGACAAGCCTTATATATAACTTCCCTTCCTTATTACACCTGCCACCTTCCAGTCTGGAGTGGTCTGCTTCTTTCTTTGGTCTCTCCTTGCCCTTGGGGCCAGTTTCCACTTTCATCCAGGGAACTCCTGAGGTTTTGAACCAACATTCATTGACTAACCAGGTGCTCCAGGATAATATGAAATATAAGTGGTACAAGTGAACTTGTTGCCGACTTTAATGGGAATCTTCTAGTATTTCTCCATTAATTGTGATACCAACTTTTGGGTCAAAGTATATACTTATATATTTACCATATTAATGAAGCATCTATTCATGTTCCATCATATTTTTCTTTTAAAAACAGGAATAGGTATTACATTTTATCAAATGACTTTTTAGCACCCATAGAGATGATAATATGCTTCTTCTTTAATCCTCTTAACTAAACAGAATTTTAAAAATAGGTTTCCTAATAGTTAATCCTAGCCATCCTTGCAATTCCAGAGTAAACTCCGCTTGATTGTGGTATTTTATTCCTTCATTATGCTTCTGAATTCTGTTTCCTGATGTGTCATAGCATTCTTCCTTCAATATTTATAGGAAGGGTTGGTTTTTTGTTTGAAATGTAAAAAAAAAATCATGTTATAAATTTTATGCCAGCTTTTTCAACCTCTCTTTCTTTTTATGTGCGCCGTTGGATTTTCAGTGATGTGGTCTGGTATTTGGGGGACTATATGTGTTAAATTCCTGATTTGCCTAGAATGAATCAATCAGCCAAGTATTTTATTTATTTATTTGACAGAGACACAGCGGGAGAGGGAACACAAGCAGGGGGAGTGGAGAGGGAGAAGCAGGCTTCCCGCTGAGCGGGGAGCCCGACACGGGGCTCCATCCCAGGACCCTGGGATCATGACCTGAGCCGAAGGCAGCCGCTTAACGACTGAGCCACCCAGGCGCCCCTTCACATACATTTTTAATTTTCTAAAAATCCAGTGTCATATCTCAGTACATCCTTGCTCACCCCATCCAAAGTAGACTCTAGAGTGACATATCACTCCCTCTAGGGTCCTGTTAAAATGACACCTTCATGAAGACTTCCTAGTCCCTCCAACTCAGAGACAAGCTCTTTCTTTAAGGATAACTACATTTTTCTTCATAATTGTCTTCTGGCCCTTCCCAGTTTTCTGACTTACATTATGCAACAGATTCATTAGACATTTGTAGGCATTATGCAAAATGCTTTCATGATATTATATTGTTTAATCCCTATCACAGTCCTTTGATTTAAATACCATACAAATAAAACAATGTGAACATGGAGAGTCAATATTCTTTTTTAGGTCACAGAGCTGGTAGGCTGCAGAGTAGGAATTCAGCTCAAGTCTGTGTGACTTGAAACCACATACTCCTTCCAGCAAATCATGTTGATAAAGCAGCAGATCATCTTTACAATTATGTTGTATGTTTTCCTTTCCTCTACAAAATTCTGATTTCCTTCAGGGTCTTGTCTGTGTCTTCATTCTCTTGGAATCCCCTATATCTTCTTGCACATGGGAGGAATGAAACAAAAGCTGATCGAATTGGTAGAGCGGAGTGCATATCTTGAATATGGTTCCAATAAAATTTCAAAATGAATTATGGAGTTTTACTCATGCATTTAATCTCTTTTATAGTTCATCAATCCATACATTTATAAGTTCTGGCAAAAAGACTCTTCAGAAGGATTTCTGGAGTCATAGAATATGGGCTTTGTTTTCATGGTTACTCAGCTGTGGAGCATTCTGGTGGATGTTCTCTGGAGCTGGGTCACTGGGCAGAATTTTCAGTTAACTGGCTGTCGTTTATCTCAATGCTGGAAAACTGTGGAGTGCTGCTTCCCCAACTAGAAGTGATAGCTTCCTCTCTCAATCCTCATAGAACTCTATACCTCTTTTATTACCTCTCATTTTCCACCTGGTATTACAGTGATTTGTGTGCACGTCTTATTTCCTTTATGAAGTGGTAAGCACCTTAAGTTCTGAGCCGTGTCAGATGCATTACCCACTGGACTCACATGATGCCTGGCACATAGTAGGAGCTCAGTACATTTTTAAAAAGTGATTAAAATAGGTTCTAAATTCAACAAATCTTGCTCCCCCTATCTTACTAGCACCATTTCAGCATTTTTTTTGCTGTTACCCACTATTCATGTGGGTGGTATGAGCCAAAATTGCTGAAAAAGGATGTAATTTCCCTTGTTAATATAATTACTACCATATATTATCACAGTACTAAAGTCATAACATTCTCATTTTCAGTGGCCTACACACATCACCAAGATTATCTCTGGAGGAGAAATGTATCATGTTTGTTTTCAGTCACAGAGTAAAATGCTGCCAAGTTTGGTGAATATATATGCTCAGCCTCTTTTGAGTGACAAGTATGTAAATGGGGCCATCTTATGAAAAAAATGTAAACCTCCTCTTTGCATCTGGACAATTTATTAACTGTTTAGATTACCAATACAAGGCAGGGGGTGGGTGGTGAACATGCTTTTCTCTGTGGGTCTTTCATAGTTTAGGAAAATAATGAATGAGGAACTGAAGAACCTGGAGAAGGACCAGGGGAAGGAATATTTGACTCCTCCATTATGAGGGCAGCAGGCCCTTCTGGGGAGTCTAATGGCCTTGTCAGCTGAACTCAGGGTGGGCAAGGACAGGGTTTTGAATTGTGAGTGCGTGATCAAGCTGTAACAGTCCTCAACAGAACCTACTATGAGTTTATCTTTGCTTTTGGAGAAAGAGACTCGTGTTCTAAGAATCTTGTCTCAGCCCAGAATTTAAAGGGGACTTTACTTGAAGCAAGACTGAGCTGCCAGTCCTTGTCATGCTTGTGGGATGGACAGAAGTGGGACATCTGTCCTGCATTTTGGGGCTGATGCTGGAAGGTCAGCTATGGGGGTGAAGGCATGGCATCCGAGGATTACCTCAGCCTCTAACCACAGCTAGTGAAAGCATGAGGAACAGGGACATGTCCCAGTGGTAATCAAGGCCTCATATCAGGGAATCTAGATTGTGGGAAGGTGGTGACTGAGGGCAGAGTCAAACTCAGAGTCCAGGGCCTGAGTATGGCTGGGATTTTTTTTAGTCATAAGCCAAGGAGTGGGGGATGGGTTGAGCCTGGGTGGTTCAGTTGATTAAGCAGCTAACTCTTTTTTTTTTTTAAAGATTTTATTTATTTATTCATGAAAGACAGAGAGAGAGAGAGAGAGAGAGGGGCAGAGGGAGAAGCAGGCTCCCAAGGAGCAGGGAGCCCGATGCGGGACTCGATCCCAGGACCCTGGGATCATGACCTGAGCCGAAGGCAGATGCTTAACCATCTGAGCCACCCAGGCGCCCTAAGCAGCTAACTCTTGATTTTTTAGCTCAGGTCTTGATCTCAGGGTCCTGGGTTCAAGCCCCATGTTGGGCTCCATGCTGGGTGTGGAGCCTACATAAAAAAGACAAATAAGCCAAGAGAGGGCTCCTATTCAAATCCTAATGTTGGATCCCATGTCACTTGGGCACTAGAACTTTTAACTGTTTTATTTCTTACTAAGAAATATCCATTTCCTTGCTGTTTCAACTCCAAGGATCCTTGGCCTTGGCCCTTTCTAGAAGTTTTCCATTTGCAGTGGCACTTGGGAAGCTGTAAACAATAAATGTCCAGGCTCTACCCCTGGACATGTATGTATATATTTATATACATACACACACAGTACACATATACACACATATATATGTGTGTATATATAGACACACACACATACATGTGTACATTTAGTGTATATAAATTACACTCACATACGCATATATGTATGTATGTATGTATGTATCCCCAGGAGATTTATTTATTTATTTATTTATTTATTTAATTTATTTTTTAAAAAGATTTTATTTATTTGAGAGAGAGAGAGACAGCAAGAGAGGGAACACAAGCAGGGGGAGTGGAGCAGGCTTCCCGCTGAGCAGGGAGCCCAATGCGGGACACTCGGTGCAGGGCACTCGATCCCGGGGCCCTGGGATCAGGAGCCCAAGGCAGAGGCTTAACGACTGAGCCACCACCCTGGCGCCCCTCCCCAGGAGATTTAAAATGTACAGGTTGAGAACCATTGACAACTACATGGTGTGAAATGCAGGGAGTGGAGGCTTGAGTGACCCCTACAGGCCAACAGTAGCATCACCAGAACAAAGCTGCACCCAGGGGAAGTTTGTAGCTTATAGTTACTATTTATGGCATCCTTACTCTGTGCCAAACACTTCCTTCATAAACTCATCTGATTTTCACATGATCTTACATATTTTATTAACTCTATTTCACATGATCTTACATTTTATTAACTTTATTTTTCAACGAAGACACTAAGGTCCAAGTTTCCACAGGACCGAATTTGAACTGGACCTTGAACCCAGGGTAGTATGGGACCATTGCTTCTTAGGTCAGTCTTATAGGGCTATTGTAAGATTTCAGCCTGAATTGTGGGCATTATAGTATTGAGCTTAAGAATTTTGGCTCTGGAGTTGAATTTAAATAAATTAAAATCCTGGCTCTGCAATTTAGAGTTAGGTGATTGGAACCAGTTAGTTAACTTCTCCGACCCTTAGTTTTCACCTGTATGATGGGAATAGAATCGTTATAGGGTCTAACTGAGATAATGCTTGTAAAGCTCTTAGAATAGTGGCTGGTCGAGGCTAAGCACCCATGTAGCACTGCCTGTTATTATTAGATCTGGCTTAGGATAGAAAATGCAGGTGTTGAGCCCAGAAACCCAGCTATAAGGAAGTGGAAAAGACATTTGCTGATGCTGATACAGTCTGGTATGAATTTTCTGTACCAGTCTCCACTGGTTAGGAGATGGGGAAAAAAATGAGGAAAACTACAAATAAAGTGAATTAGTGATGCTCTTAGGTGCCTCCTTTTTTCATTTCTTCAGTTCTGAAAATCCTTCCTCATCGCTCCTCCATATTCTGCCTAGTGCTTGGGTCTAATCTCAGGTGGTAATGGATTAAGAAGGTACCCATCCCAGTGTTTGACTTTTTGCTAAGAGACTCAATAACCTTCAAGACCCAAAGGAATCAATCTTTAATAGTGTAATTTAAGGCCCTGTGAGGGGTATTGGGGATATAATGTTGGGCAGGGACTGTTCCTCTTATCACCCAAGATGTACTACTGCCATGTCTGCTTGAGGGATTGTCATCAGACAGTCATCCAGAAGGTAGGGACTGCCTCCAGTTTACTTTAGTATCCTTCAGAGTCTTGTGTACAGCCCTGGGGACACAGTAAGTTCTCAACAGTCTTTTGTTGAACAGAATTTAAAGAATGTATTTAGTTGTCATCTTTATATTGTTTCTGTCTAGGTATTTATGAATGCTTAATAAACTTTTCTTGCAAAATTTTGAAAAATTATTACTAAAGTAACTAATTACATTTTATACCCTGAAAAATTTTAATTTTTTTTAACCCTAAATTCAACTGTTCATTCAGCAAATGCATGTTGTCTACCCTATGCCAGTTGCTGGGAGAAGCACTTTGGGTTGAGGACATTCTTTCCACAGTGTCTGGGCTCATTTCCTTCATAGTCTACATGAAGTTGACCCATCTCCTCTTCAGGCACCTTCTTGGCCAAGTGAATGCCTGGTCCTTTGGATATAGCTCTTTGGGACCCCCATTCTTCAGCTCTCCACTCTTTCTCACTCACACTATGAGTGCTTTTAAGATGGGTCTTTACATTCTATGTATGCCAAAAAGGCAGTCAATTAAAAAACAAATTAATCCATCACCTCTCAATTAACAGTCAACACCGATGGAGATTTCACCGGATGAATTATGAAGTACATCGCTTACTTTTATTACTTGGGACCTAGTTTTGTCATGACTCTGTTGATGAATTTGAAGCTCTGATATCAATATTAACATGTCCCCAGTTACTTAGTTGGCTTCCAAGGGACATTATTTGCAGAGTGTCCCTGCCAATTTTAGTGTGTATTAAGGCTAGTAACATATTAAGAGTTAAGGCAAAAAAAATTTAGTCAAGGAATCTTCAATGATAGCAGACCTGAGAACCATAATTTTGCATTTCTGACTATTTTCACATGTGGAGTTTTCACCTTTGGGTCACATTTACTTTGGTTTATTGTTTCAATTTTGTATCTAGGATGATTTTGACAGTTTTTAAGAAGGCAGTGTCTCTGGGGACCAGCTGTGTGAACTTTAATATGAAAGAGGGAAGGAATGATTTCATGATAAGGGAACAGAATAAGAGTAGTGGAGCCAACTCAGTTGTGGGGAGAAGAAATCAGAAAGGCTGAGGAGAGGACAGTGTAGGGGAAAGTGACAAGCATGAAATTAGATGCCATTTCTGACCCATCCTTGTATGAACCTCTGTTCCTTCCTGCAGTTTACTTAGTTTTACCCATGGTGACTCTAACTTTGAATGTATATGACTTGACAAAATTTGTGGTCACCTATTTTTACATATCCTTGTGCAGGGACATTTTGAGGGTAACTTCCACTCAAAGATTTATTGAGTGCCTACACTGTCATGAGCACAGCATATGTAAAGATGAGTGAACCCAGTCTCTTGCATTCCAAGAGTTACAAATAAAGGAAACAAATCAGTATGTAACCAGCCAACTGACCAACCAATCAACCAACCAACAACAAGACAAGTGCTAAGTTGATGGGTTGGGCAAAAGCTGAGGAGGGTTTAACTTAGTCTATGAGATTAGAAAGGGATGAAGAGTAAAATTTTCCCACTATTGAAGTGGGTGGGCTATCCAGTCAGAGGTGACAGTTTGGGTAAAGACTTGGAGGAACGAAACTCGACATGGTTTATTGGGGGAGTGGCCAAGTAGACCGGTGTGGTGGGATTGGTGGGCACTTGGGAAGGAGAGGTGGAAGGTAAGGTTAGGGGGACAAATTGAGGCTAGGGTATGAAAGTAAGGATGATGGATTGCAGAGGTGAATGAGCACAAAGTTTGATAATATCGTCCAAAGGATGCGACTACAGGAGAGTTAAAGGGAGACTAATAGCATTCAAGTTTGTGACCCTAGCTCTTCCTCTTGGCAGAGGGCAGACGAGGGGAACTTCCAGCCTGAGAATGTATATAACTAAAACATTTTAATTATATCCTGACCGTGAGTCAGGACCATTCCCAGGGTTTTCTAGAGGAGGGTTGGGGGAGGAATACTCTGAGAGCAAGTCTCTGAAGCACACGGGGTCCACAGTGCTCAGACATGCTGCACCCCCAGAAGAAGTGTGGACAGCTTTAGCTACACCCTATCTCGCTGGGACTTCCGTGGCATGGACCAAAGGGAAGGGGAAGCGGCTGGTGCCCAGGGTGACTGGGGCTGCGGACAAGTGCAGGTTGTTAGCTAGTCTAGGTCACATGAACTGGGCCATCTCAAAGGTGTCTAGAGGCAAGATGAACCCAGCAAATGAGCTCATAGTTCATTCCAGATGTGCCAGCCCTGGCTCTAAGGTGGGGATGTTCAATTCCAGACACCCTCGTGAATGAGAAGTTAGCTTTCCTAATGGCATCCTTCTTTTGGTCTGGAATGACTCAGAAGTGGATTTGGATGAGCCTTTCCTTTTGGCAGAAAGTCAGTAGTCATCTCTTTTCCCCTTTTTAAAATGTCTGTAGAATAGGAACACTGTTATGGAAATTAGTTAGCAGCTGCTATACACGAATGTTTAGGAAATTAATATTACTCACATTATGCAGTACGGAAGCAGAATTTTAATGAAGCACCGAAACTACAGGCACATTGACCCCTTCCCCTTATCAGAGAAATCTCAGAATGCACAACTTTCTTGGAGAAAACTCATTTCCACTAGGCTTCTATAGGCCTATTAGTGACAAAAATAGCACATTCACAACCCAAAGGAGCAAATATTTCAGAACATATTGTACTAAAATATGACAGTGTCAGCTAAACCATTATCTATACTTATTTCTTATTATTAATTCTTAACAATTAGCTGTTCTTTGTTGCATGGTAATGGGATTTGCTATACTATAAAAAATGCTTTGAAGTTGTTAAGTGTCAGACCTTGTTCGTGCCAGTTCTCTTAGAGATGATTGTTATTTGCTCTACAGCCTGCTGGGGATGTGGCCTGCAGTGGGCAGGAATAGGTATGTATGTGTGGGGTAGGGGTGAGAGGGGGGTGTGGTGGGGAAGGGAGGAGATGACAGGAATTCCATACAGAAAAGCCTGTCTTTGCAAAGCTCAACCTGGAACCACTTACCAAAGTTGATGCAAATGCCTTCACCCAATTCTGAGGTTCTGCAATGTTATCTTAGGGGTGTGGGGCCCCTGGGGAAAGGTGCAGAGGGAAATTTGGGTGAAGAAGGTGGAGAGTAGTCAACTTTCAGGTGGCATGAGGGCATGATAGAAACGAACACACGGAACCTCGTCAGGGGAAATGCTCTGAAGGTAAGAGACCTTTTGGTTTTAGCTGAAGGGGAAGCTCAGGAAGGAGGAGAAAAGGCAAGCTTCCAAGGATAGAGTGTTTGTTATGTGATTTATAACCTCAACCCATGTAAAAAGGTATACTTTGACATCAGGGCACACCGTGATTGCTCCTGCCAAAGAAAAGCATGGTCAACCGTGCCGGGAGGTGCAGGAGGGATGTGACAAAAAGAAAGGCAAGAACAAGGACCAATGCTAGAAATGACATGGAGACAGGGGTGTACTTACTTTTTGTGGGGATATTTGCTTTATACAAGTGTGTATGTATTCATTATTTAAATGCATCACCATCCACCCTGGGAAGAAATTGTGTGTGTGCGTGTGTGTATGTGTGTGTGTGTGTGTGTGTGTGTGTGTACACATGTGCATGTGTGCAGAGGTTTGATGCTGTGTGTGGGCGTGGGTTGAAAGCTGTAGATCTTTAACCCTACCACCACCACCTGTATTTACTGAGTACTCAGTGGGGACAGGCACCAGGCATTGATCCTGAATCTGGTGCTGGTCCTAAGGGCTAGTGATGTTTGTTATCTACAGAATAAGACTTTTTAAAGTCCGCAGTGTTGTGCTGGAGCCATCTTGTATTAGCTCACAAGATCTTGCAACCTGATGTCAGTTTGGTAGCTTGAAATCAGTAGGTAGCTTGAAATCGGTGGGAGTATTTATACCACAGGAATTGGCAGATGTTGCAAAACCAGGCTTCCTTCTTCTTTCCACCCCCAGCCGCAGAGCTGCTTGTCAACTCTTTGTCTGTATACCAGCAGATATTTACCAGCATATCACTGGCTCTCCACCATTCAGATGAAGAGGAAATAGTGAAGGGAAACAACCCCTTTTAGAGAAGAGCAGAGCTACTTGTCAACTCTTTGTCTGTTCTTCAACATTAACCTGTTGGCCAAGAGCAGCACGTGTTAACAGTGGAAAGAATAGGAGCATCGACATTGAACAAACCTAGATTGGAATCCCCACTCAGCCCCATGTTTGTGGTACCGCCTCCATTGAGCTACCCAACCTCTCTGAGGCTCAGTTTCCTCATCTGTAAAGTGGGGATACAGCATTCATCTTGCAAGGGTGTTGTTGGGTTTACAAATGATATCTATATAATGACCAGATGTTAAATGTCTGCAACTTCCTTTGACATGCATTAAAAAGATGGCTTGATAGGTGGATAGAAGGATAGATGTGTGAAAAATCAAGGATAGTAAAATGGTAGAATTCAGGTGGTGAGTATATGGTTGTTCACTGTAAAATCTTCCAACTTTTCTGTAATTTTCATGATAAAATGTGGAAACAAAAGAAACCTAGTAAGAGCACTACTGACAATAATAACAACGGTAAACAATAACAGTAAGCAGAGATAACTCATCTTCTGTCATCTTCTCCCTTCCCGACTCTGTTCCAGTAGCCCTGCTCATTCTGGAACATTCCACGCCTGGTCTCCTCTGCACCTGTTTCCTCCTGCCTAGGCTAATGCTTTTCCTCCCTGGCTTGCTCCGCACTCTCCTCAGGTCTTGGTTTACATTTTACCCTCTCGTTTGGCCCTTCACTGCCCTCCTAGTCTCACTGCACGCTTCAGTGGCTGGCATTCCCTGTCACGGTCCTTCCCTTCATGTTCCTCCACACCACTCATCATAATCTGCCTTACAGTACATTTTTATTTTTACTTTTATTTTTTTGTTTTGTTAAAATTTTTTATTGTTATGTTAATCACCATACATTACATCATTAGTTTTTGATAGTACATTTTTATTTTGGGTATTATTTCCCCCCACAAGAATGTAAACACCATGAAGACAGAGGTCTTTGTTTATATCATCACTGCTGAAAACCCAATAGTAAGAACAATGCTTGGAACATAGTAGGTGCTCAAAAAATATTCACTGAAGAAGGAATTAATAATAATAATAATAATAATAATAATAATAATAATTCACTAGACTTACAGCTAAGCCCCAAATAAAGGCAATTGTCTTGGTTTGGGTTCTCTCAGAAGCAGATCCTGATACAAGGATTCAAATGCAAGTAGATTACTTGGGAGGTGATCCCAGGAAACACTGGTTGTTGAGTGGAGAATTAAGATAGGAAAAGGAAGGCAGCTGATAAATAATGTATTGTCAGGCAAGTCAAGCCTGTGTGCTTGGACAGAAGAGGTTCAGGAGGCCAAAGAAACTTCTCAGGCAAAGGATGTAGATGCTAGCCACTAGAAATCAGGCTGACGTGTAGGAAGTGGTATGGCTCAGAAAGATATGGGTGAGGCACCCACAGGATCTGCTTTGTTACCCACACGATGAAGTCTCCAAATCAGTATTGAGAACTGTGAGGGTAACATTACCATCGCTGATCCTATAAAAATTATAAAAAATCAGTGAGGGTTTTTCTCTTTAAAATATTCCAATTTAATTTTACCACCTAGGTCCTAGATAATTTATCAGTTTTTTTTTTTTAAATCAGAGCCTGTTTAGTTTATGGAAGAGAAATTATTTCTTCACATATTATACTAAATTTAAGATGGTCTATTCTTTTAGCAATGACCCAACTAAAATTAATCTCACTCATAAAACAGGAGCCTCCAGAAAAAATCATATTCACAGATCTGAAAGCAAATATGCTGACATTAAAAAATTTCCAAAATACCAAAGAGTCCCACACTGGATTTAACTATCTCATAAAAAACCTCATGTTTCACTGATTGCTGTTTATGACTAAAGCTAATAAGTTGGGCAAGAGGGAGACATACAGTGCCTCACAGTGAAAATAAACAAACCAAAACACCATTCCCAGAAGCAAAATGTGATTTGGAACTTAATCATAAAGTCACAGAGCTTAAAGGAAACTTAAAGACTTATGACCTCATCCATCATTTTACCCAGGGCCACACTTAATTTTTATGTATATAAGTTAAAACACTTCTCAATTTGGTGACATTCATCTAAATAGTTGGTGTTGTAGTAATCCAGAAGTGAGTGGGGCATGAGGTTGAGTGGATAGGTAGCTTTTTAATTGGTTGGGCTGCTTTAGGGCAAAGTGGTTAAGATTTTGGTAGGTGGACAGATCTGCGCTCACTCTTCTCCCCCTCCCCCATTCATTCTGCTGCTTATTAGAATGTGACCTTGGTGAGTAATTAACTTTCTGGTTTTCAGTTTGCTTCAGATACAGAATGGGAATTACAATACCTCACCTCCCCCTCCTGTTCTTCTTGCTTTACCTGGCATTGATAGAAGGATTAAATGAGATAATAGATGTAAAGCACTTAATTTAGTGCTTATAAGGAGATAGTGCTTAGTAAATTATTTATTATTAAATTATTTATTATGTCATTCATGCATTTGTTCAGCAAATATTTATTGAACATCTGCTATATGCCAGGTACTCCTGCTGAGCAAAACAAAGGTCCCTGCCCAATATGGTATTTACATTCTAGTGGGGGTGGGGGGGGATGTGGACAATAAGGAACTGGTATAGCAGATAAGTAAATTATGCAGTAGATTAGAACATGATAAGTGCTATGAAGAAAGAAAAAGAATAGCAAGGAAAATGGGATTAGAAATGCCAGGGAGATGACGCTTTGCAAATTTATATATAGTGGTCAATATGGGCCTTATTAAGAAGGTGGCATTTGAACCAAGATTTGAAGGAGGTGAGGGAGTAAGCATGTGTGTATCTAGGGAAGAGTGTTCTAGGCAGAGGGAATAGCCAGTGCAAAGGTCCTGAGGATTCTGCATGACTGAGGAATAGAGAGAAAGTCCGGCTAAAGCAGAGTGAGCGAAGATTGGAGGGAGGCAGATAGAGGCTATGAAGACAGAGAGGTAATGGTTGGGGTGGAAGGAGTTGATCATATAGGGCCTGCACACCACTGTGAGAACTTCAGCTTTTATGTTGAGTGAAATGGGAAGTCCCTCTAAGGTTTGGACGTCAAGCAGACACTTGATCTGAATTACACTAGAAAAGATCCCTTTGGCTGCTATGTTCACAGTAGATTTTCTGGAGAAAATGTGGAAGCAGGAGACCTGTTAGGAGGTGGTTGCAATCATTCAGGTGAGAGGTGGTGGTGGCTTGAATCAGGGCTGGTAGCATGAGAGGTGGTGAGAAGTGGCTGGATTCTGGTCATAGTGTGAAACGAGTCCAAGATTTCCTGACACGTCATGTGTGGAGTGTTAACCATATAGCATGAAGAACTTACCACGTCAGTACGTTTGGCAGCTCATTTTTTTTTAGTGGCTATACCATACCTTGTTGTGCAGGTGTACTAATTAATTTAAGCATTTCTCTTTTAATGGAGATTTAGTTTTTTAATAGCTTCGTATATGGTTGATCCTACAAACAACACTGTAATGAGCAGTCTTTTGTGCCCATGTGTCCACAATTTTGTAGACTGGGATTCTAGAAGTGGGATTTTGAGTAGAAACGGATTGGTATTTAAAGTCTTGATGGATTTGGCCAGCTGACACCCGCAACGCTGATACCAATATTCCTCCCCACCGGGAGGGTACGGCAGTGAGCCTGTCTCCCGGCGGACACGATGGATATTATGGTTCTATGAGTTTTTGACTCTACGTAATCTCTGTCATATGGTAAATTATAATAGGACTATTTTAAAAATTACTACTGACAAAGTTGCCTGGTGCATTTGGGTCTTGTTACCAGATATTAAACACTGGCAAACTTTGGAAACGGTTCTAACATGAAGCATTTAGGTATCATTTCTTTTAGAAAGAAGGCTGATGACATTCTAATGACAAAGCTGTGAAGTGTTACAACATTACTTAAAGGTCACCAGATGTGGGATTAAATTGTCAGTAATCTATTTTTTTATGCCAATGTGAAATTGATAATTCAAAGGAAGCAGGAATCTTTATCAGTTAATGTCACCGTGTTCAATAATTATTGTATTTATTATTTCCCCATCCAAAATTAAAATCCTGATTGGCGAGGAAGCACTTTATGAGTCTGGGGAGCTCTTCTGACATTTAATATAATCTTCCAATAAGTCAGATGGGTAGCTGTTTTGATGAAAGCTGTGGACAAAGTGCTATTAAACCAAATGCAAGGAAGACATTATTTTGTAAATAACTGTGGTGATTAAAGCTTTGTTTCACATCATTAAAAATGTGTTACTTGATCCAGCATTGCCTCTCCCTAACACCGTTCAGCAGGAGATGCCTCAGTTTGAAGAAGCAGAGAGAAAGAAAAGACACCCAGTTAGAGGAAGGCCTAAATAGAACCAGAAATTTGCTAAACACATCAGAGGAGGCTGAGCTACGTCTGCCTGCAGGTCCTTTAGGGGGTGCAATTGTGCCCTTTACTATCACCATGCTTCCGGAACTTTCTCAGGGATCTGCTGTATGGGCTAAGGATTTATGTAAATGCCGTTTCAGCATCACCTCTGTCTTTGGACTCTGTCTTATTGATCAAGTGAGAAGTTTAAAAACTCAGAGCAGTCTCATTTAGGCAACATTTGACTCGTGCCAAGCCTCCTGTCTCCCGCAGTGTCAGCTTTATTTCTCATACAATTAGAGATGGCTGCCTGCGAGAGGCTCCCCACTGCCGCACTCTCCCTCAGAGGGGAAGTCCCTCTGCTTCCCCTTGCCCAGCACGCTGGCTCCTGGCTCATTTCAACTTTCATTAGCCTCTGAGGCTCCTGGGTGTGAAGGTGCGGCTCACCCAATCTCCACCATTCTGGAGGGCAAAATCAAACATCCCCAGATTTGGGGCCCTGCTCTTGCTACTCAAGTTTTTAACTAGAGGCCAAAAAAACTTGTGTGTGGGTTTTTTTTGTTTTTGTTTTTGTTTTTTTTTAATGTGCAGGTCAGTCCCAGCAGGAGGGAATCATCAAAAACCTGATATTCTCTGAGCTGACATTCCTCTCTCTGAAAGGGGACAGGATCTACTCCACCCCACCCTGACATACTCAGGGATAATGAATGAGGAGATGTGCAGTAGCCTGTGTGAGGGTCAATTTGGACTGATCTCTTGAGTGCGTGCTTGACAGATCTGCTCGTGAGGGCAGTGGCAGTAGCCGGTCTGGGCCAAGTTGTTGCATTATTATGGAAGTCACTACTCTCCAGTTGATTTAAATCATTGCTTTAGTGACTGTTGTGGATGAGTGTCTTATATATCACATATTGGCTTGAGTGAAAACAAATTGGCTTATGTAACTCTAAAGTCCAACTTCTTGCATAAATGGCTCCAGAAGGGCACACAAGGTGTTCAGGAATCTTTCTCCCCAGCTCCAGGTCAGCTTTCTGCAGGCAGAACCTTCCTGCATGAAGGCAAAATGGCTGCTCAGTAATTTCCAGCTGGTAGCCATCCTGGGCAGAAAAGGAATCTCTTCTGTAATTCCAGCTGGTAGTCTGGGTCTAAATTTCATCATTCGAGCTTCAACCACATGCACACAAACGGCATGCCCACGGGGGGCTAAGAAAACATGGCACCATGCTGATGGGCCAGACCAGAAATCCATACCCACTCTCTGAAACCACTGAAGGGTCAGTCCCACCAGGTGCACGTGTTCTGCGAGAAGGGGAGTGGTAGTTTTCAAAAGAAAATTAGGGTGGTGTTTCCAGAAATGGGGATGGATGTTGAGTAAGAAAAAAATGACAGCTGTCCATCCCTGTGTGTAGCTAAGTCAGGCCCTGGGCTTCTCAGAGCACCCATAACCCAAGTAGCACTGCAATGGATACCTTCCAATTTAAAGAAGATAGCATAAAAGCAGTTCACATAGCACATTTTATAGGAGAGAGAATGGAGTTAATTGGTAGCAGGATAAAATGAAATAATGTTTGGCACATGGTAAATGCACAATGAACAGTTGAGATTTTGGTGGTTTATCATCCTCTAGCTACCTTTTCATTTATGCATATTTTACCATGTGCATTATACTTAACAATAAAATTCCGAAAACTTTTAATGCATGGTCTTACTCCATAAACAGATTTCATAGTTGTAGTTTGGTGCCCAAGAGTAGAAAAACTCACTAAATTGGGAAATGCAAGGGATGGATTGGGTGCATTATGGCTCCAAGGAGAGAAAGCTCTTCGAGTTGAAGGCAGAGGCTGGAAGTGAATGAGGGGTTACAGTCGAGAGGAAATAATTTTTTTTTCCCTCCAGAAGGGTGTTTCTTGTGCAAGTTATAGTCCTGGGGGACAGAAAACAAAATCCCACAGGAACGTAAACCTGCCTGCGTCTTTCTGAAAATCATTTGAGGGACCAGGAGGAAGCAGGCTTTGTGAATTAATAAATGGGGAGCTGAGCCCTGGGACCTGTTTTTTCTTTCAGTTCCCTGGTTAGCCTTTTACTTAACGGCAGCAGATGTTTCTGGCTGGACTTGGGTTTTACAGTTAATTCTGAAGACCAACAACTCTATGAAGCTTAGAGTAGGAACTCTGAGCAAGGGAGATAAACCTGCAATTGCTGTTTAGGTTTTAAGAAATGGGTATTTTTGCATTTGTTGTTCGCAAGGTAGATTCCTAAAATCTTTTTTGTCTCAAAATCTTCCCTTCCCATGTGTGTCCAGGGGGGCAAAGGCGCAACAGCATCTCGGGGCCCAGGGCTGGGCAGTTTGGACAAGAGAACCGTTGGGGGATCCTTGTCTTCATTTGTTCATGTCATCTTGATGAAGCAACTAGCAAAGCCAGGAGCCAGGGGACACAAGTGAGGTTCGTAGGGGCACAAAAGTTAAGGAGGTGTTGCTCCCTCTTGGGTTGGTGAAAGTGTGCAGTTGGTGCCCAAGAGCAATTGCCACCATAGGATTTATGCCCCAGGACCCTCCCTTGCCTCGTCTGTGGTCTGGCTCAGTTCTGCCTAAGACGTCAGAGATCCAAAGATAAATGAGATGGATCTCTGATTCCAGTTAAGTTCCTGCCTGGGAAGTCCATGAAAGGGGATGTTAAAGCCTTGAGAAGTGTGAGGTCTGCCTGAAGTTCACAGGGGAGAGGTGCGAAAAAAGAGAACCTTGAAGCTCAAGGACTCTTCAAGCCTTTGGATTGGAGCTGGAGTCCAGAGAGGGAAGCGCAGGCCTGGAGGCTGCTTTCTGATACTTGCCTTGGAATTGTCCTGGCCAACTGTTTTTGTTTTTAAAAAAATTATTTATTTGAGAGAGAGAGCACGAGTGGACGCACAGAGGGAGAGGGAGAAGCAGACTCCCACTGAGCAGGGAGACTGATACAGGGCTGGCCAGTTGTTTTTAAAGTAAAAAATTAGATGTCATACTCTTATTAGCAGTAGTATTAATATTGTCTAACAGGACAAATCATGTCATAATAATGGTAATAGTTAGCATATAACAATAATACTGCAAAATAGAGCTGATACTTGCTGAATGTATAATAAATGCATTATTCCATTTAGTCCTCACAGCAACCCTTTGAGGGAGGTATTGTTATTATTTTTGTTTTATAGAAGAACCAATTGAAGTTCAGAGATGTCAAATCATTTGTCCAAGGTCAGAGAGCGCCAACTACCAAGGTCAGGATTCAAACCCAGGCTCTCCCACCATGCTGCTTCAAAGGGTGAACCTAGGCCAGTGGTGGTGGGGGTATTACGAACTACTTCTCCAAATTCCTAACCCCGAAAGAACTTTAAAACATGGCTTATTTTAAAACTAGACCAAGGGCAAACCGAATTTCCTTAAAAAAGTTTCTCAGCTTTCTGAGGAAGACTGAGAAGAGAAACACAACCATCTGTACTCTGAAACACGGGTCTCCTTCCCACAGCCCACCCCTCACTCTTTCCCTCCCACCACCCCCCACCGCCCCACCCCCGCGGAACAGCAGTGACCTGGGAGGGAAAACAGAAAGAGTGGGAATGGCTGTCACTTCCACACTGCCCTCAGGGAACAGGAGAACAGTTATTGTCACACTGGGTCAGCCAGACAGGCCCTGGATTTCTGTTCTTCTATGTTAATTAGAAAGCAGAATCTTAAGAGCCAATTTTGACTAAGAACTCCGAGTCCAATTTTCTCCTGGCCCTGATTGTGAACGGCCTGATCAATATTAAATCTAATTTACGATGATGGCCCCTGTGAAGCTGGCAAATGTTATGTCAACATGCCGTAATGACTTGGGCTTCCTGAGCGCACTTGTTAGCATGGCCACATCTGCCGCCACCACTCTCTTAACCGCTCCCACCTCTGATGCCACATCAGTGAGAATGTCCCCCAAATTCTCTCGCCTTCTTTCTGTCAACAGAGGCCCCAGGACTGTCAGTCCTTGTTGCCTCCTTCCCATGTGATGAACTCCAGAAAAGAAGGAGAACACAATTAATTTTCCTCCCACAACTGATGAACCAAAGAAAGAAATAATTGCTACTCAGTTTTAATAATGGCAAATTTTATGAAATTTCCATAAAGACAATTCGGAAAGGAGCGTGGGGATTATTTCTCCACGGGGGGCCCAACTGGTTTGCATTGTTCATGATGTTTCTGTTATTATAATTCCATGTCATCTGCATTTGCATCCCGTTGTCTCCAGGGCAAGTTCTTGCAACTCATTTGTGAGGCGCTGAATAAAAGAGCTGTGACTGGAGCAAGGCTCCCATTCCGGAGGTTTCTAGTCTTTCCTCATCTCAGAGGACACTGGGGGGACTCTGCTGGGTAGAGGCGCTGCGGTTCTGGGGCTGTTTGTGAAAGCCCGGAGGCGGGTATCACTCATGTTGCTCTCCTGCCTGAAACATGTCTTGGACTTATGTTGTCTGTAAGAAAAAATAAAAACTCCTCAGCTCTTACCTCTCATGGTCCTTCAGACAACGCAGCCCCACTGTCTGCTCCAGCCAGTGGGCCTCCTCCAGTCTGTCATATTTGCTACACTTCCTCCCACCACAGGGATTTGGCATTTGCTCTTCCCCTGCCTGCAAGATTGTCCCCACTCCACCTGCCCAGGGAGAGGCTTTCTCCCCCTCCGACTATCAGCCCTTTCCTGGATCTTTCCGTCATGGCTCCTCTATGAGGTCAGATTTTATTGGTTCTCGTTGCCACCGCTCACTTGTCACTTGATATTTGTTGGTGTGATTATGTGACGAAAGTCTTCCTTTTTATGAAAACATGAAGTCCTTGAGGGTAGGGGCCTCGTCTGTCTTAGCTCACCAGTTTACCCTTTGGGAAGAGTGTCACCAGGAGGTTGAGCATGATGCCATAGTGGGGCATCATCTCATCTCTGCGGAAGGAGGGGATGACTGTCTCTGTATTAACTGAGTATTGATTTGGCTGTTATAAAAAAGGAGAAGGTAACAGTGAACTTAAAACAGTGGTTTACTTCTGCCTGGGCTTGAGGTCATATGGCTGCTCCACAGTGTCAGGGATCTGGACCCTTTCTATCCTTTTCATTTATTCAACGCAGATTCATTAGGCACCTGCTATATTCCAGGCACTGTTCCAGATACTGAGGAACCAGTAATGAACACAACAGAAGAAATCCCTGTCCTCAGAGAGTTGATATTCTAGTGGGATCAACAAGTACCTGAACATGATGAAAAGTAACATGTATAGCATGCTATATAAGGCTATAAGGGAAAATAAAGCAAGGGGCAGGCCAGGGGGAAAATTTGGGGGTGTGGATGCTGTTGGAATTCTAGACAAGGTGGTCCAAGAATATCTCACTGGAAAGGGGATATTTGAGTAAAGACCTGGAGAGAGTGAAGGAGCAAGCCACGAGGATACCTGGGGACAGTGTTTAGCAAATACAAAGGCCCTGGGCAAGAGAGTGTCTGGCTTGTTGGGACCAGCAAAGAAGGCAGCATGACTATACAGGAGTGATCAATGGGAGAGCAGTGGGAGCTGAGGCCAGAGAGGTTATGCAAAACCGGATCACATAGGGTCTTGTAGGGTAGGACTGTAGGGACTTCAGCTTATTGCTCTGTTCTGCTCACTCATGACTTACTTGTATCTTGTGGTCCAAGATGGTTGCATGAGCTTCTGGCATTCTAGCCAGTGACAATAAGAGAAGGAGAACAGGTGGGCATAACCCTTTCCTTTAAAGCACAAGCTGGAAGTTGAACACATCATTTTCCTTCACATTCCATTGGAAAGAATTAGTTACTTGGAAACCTAGCTGGAATGAAGGCCGGGAAGTGGGTCTCATTCTCGGTGGCCAAGGATCCAGATAAAGGTCAGGGATTCTAGTACTTACGAAAGAAGGAGTGAGGGATCTTTGAAGATAGTAAAGATAGTAATCACCTCTGCCACAAACTCTTTCTTTGGAAAAAGAAAATATGAAATTAGGAATCTGATTATCCCTTTAATAATGAAATCAGCTTTCCATTAAAGGAAAATGTAGTGCAAATATTTTAGCCATAAAAGTACTTTATTTTTGGAAAACGTGCTGAGAATCCTTTCTTGTTTTGTTGTGGAAGCTCCAGTATTTATGACCCAGCGCACTAAATGAAAGCCTTGTTGGGCTACCAGTTAACTAAAGAGAAATACCCAGGTAGGATTAAGTTGAGCTATTTTTCTCCTCTATCATAAGTGACAATTTTCTCTTTTATATTTCCTGCTACACAATGTAAAGATATATGAATTCCACTGTTAAGCTGTTTTACTAAAGAATATGTCTTTACCCAGCTAAAGACTTGGGCAGACACTAAGTTGTGTAAAGCATGTCTGACTTTGATAATGATGGAAACTCATAAAGCAAGGCTAATGTAGCAAATAGTTGTAGTTCGTAAACTGAACTTATTGTCAATCACCTCAGAAGTAAATAAATCAATGGTGAAATTACTAGATTGTAATTATTTGGCCATCCAGAGAAGAGCTCCTTTTTTCTCTAAAACTATACAAATGATAGTTTAATTTCTGGTGCTTGAGATAGAGACTCTCCACATAGTTTCTTTTCTGCTGTGGTTAAAGAAATGTTTTTGACATCTCCAAACCAAAACAAAACTTGGAGTCATGCTATATTCTTTGATAGTTAATGTTGAATGAATGAATGAACTCTGAGAGGCTGCCTTGTTTCCTGATTGTTAGAATCTCAGGGTTGGAAAGAAGCTTAAAGATCAGGCTCTACAACATCGATCCTAGCTTGAACACTTTCATTGATGGGGGGCATGTCATTTTATGCAGTGGTCTGGTTCATTGTCACATAGCATAGATGATTAGAACAGTTTTATTTCCTTGAGCCACTTTATGTTTTTCTCTAACAGATCCAGGTTTTCCTCAGTGTGACCAATACAAAGTAAGTTTAATTACTCTCTCCCCTGACAACTTTTGTCCTGAGAAAGGGAAGGGAGACCCACAGTTGGCCCTTCCAAAGGCCCTTTTGTGCTCTTTCCGTGATCAGAGAGCTTCAGAACAGAGAACTTCCTACTTTAGACAACAGATCCACACCATTAGGTCATCTCTGGAAATACAGCAGCACAAGTTAATGCTTAGAATTTTGTCACCAACTTGCTCTCTGTCTTTGGGCAAGTCACTTAATACTAGTTAATAATTGCTACTAGTTATAGGATACTTTATATGATAGAAATTGTGTTCAGATATTTATGTGCATTTTCTTATTTAATCCTCACAGAACAGTAATGGTAGTTACTACTATTATACTCATTTTATGATAAAACTGAAGTTCAGAGAAATGAAATAGCCTACCCAAGGTCCCTGTGACATTATATCCGTATTTTTTTAAAAGATTTTATTTATTTATTTGATAGAGAGAGAGAGTTAGCGAGAGCAGAAACACAAGCAGGGAGAGTGGGAGAGGGAGAAGCAGGCTTCCCGCTGAGCAGGGAGCCTGATGCGGGACTCGATCCCAGGACCCTGGGATCTTGACCTGAGCCAAAAGCAGACACTTAACGACTGAGCCACCCAGGCACCTCTACATCTGTACTTTTAACTTTTACACTGAGCCCCCTCCCTCAGCCTCATCAGGAAACAATGAATAACCCTCAAAACAAAGGCTGCCCAAGGTAAGATGGCCAGTGTGGGTCCTGAAAATCCAACAGACCTTCGAGAGTGAAGCAAAGGATGGGACAATGGTCATCAGCAGGAAATAGGAGAAAGCCCAAACCAAGTACAGTGAGGGCTGCTGTGGCCAAGATGTAGGTAATAGCGAGTGCCCCAGGAGACCAGTAGCTTGGGATGCCATGAAGATCTGATAATAGGCAAAAGAGAGGGGTAAGACTTATGTTATTAAGAGGACATAAGTGCTGAAGAGATTCTAATACCCTCTGCTGTATCAATCCAAAATAAAAATAAGAGAATCACTTAAAAATAAATGTAAAAATGTTCAATGAAGTTCTCTTTTTTCTTCCTGTGCCTGAAAACACCTAACACCTGATGGCTGCTCAGTAGAGATGAGGTACATTTATTGACTTACAGGAACCACAGAACAAACAGGTGATGGTGAGACCATGTTGCCAAAGGGAACAAGACAAATAAGAGTTCAGTTACCATAATTGGATGTAATAAGGATGGCTTCTATTTGCTGGGAGCTTTTGGGGGGAAACTGGATTGGCCACAGAGTCCAAAAGTGAGACTGAATTTACAGAGTGGTTGAGTGTCTTCATCATAGGAGCATGGAGGGCTTAAAAATCCTGGGAGACAATCAGATCTTTGGGTTTTGATCCAGGTGGCTCTGAAGTTAACCAGAGGAAGGACCCAATTTCAGGGATTTTAAGATGGCACAGATTATAAAACATCCATTGATTTAGAAGCATTTTAGAAAAGAAAGAAATATGACTATCAGTGTACACGGCATAGGATGGAGGATTTCCTCTTGGACATGAAGATGAATGGTCCCAGGTCATCTGAACAAAGTCTGAACCCAATTTAGTCTTGGTGTGTCAAGTTCAGAGGTCTTATAGAACGGAAGTGGGGTTATCTCCTCAATTCCACTCAGACAATGGGAGGGCATAATCACTGCAGGCCCATTGTTTTCGGTGATAAAACTGAGCTAATGCTTGGAGGGCATCTGGGTTTTTGACCCAGTGTAGTAAGTCTGAAGCTGTTCGAAATGCTTGTAGCTCACTGAGTGGGAATCACAGGCATGGATTCTCCAGTTCGGAAGGTTCTGGAGGGGAGAGGGAGAGAAAGTGACATGAGAACAGGAGACTGAACAGGTAAAGGGAAGCTTTACCAATAGGGTGTGGCAGTTACCACCATTTCCGTTTTGACTCGAACCCAAGATAAACCTTCCAATCAATGGAAAGTATGTCAGTGGAAAGACCACTCTGACACTACCCTGTTGCTAAGGTTACTTCAGAGATAGAAAAGTTTCAAGCAGATTATTGGTATGTGGCCCTGAGGACCTTAAACTACAAACAGAAGACTTAACCATTAGGATACCAGTGTATTACATTTTAATTTCACGTGGTTCAGCTTTCAATAATTCAATAATATAAATTCCAGTTATCATAAAATCAGTGTCTGGGTGGGCAGGAAACACCTCTCTTTGCAAGAAAACCTGGTGCAGTAATTGTTAACATAAGGAGGAGTTTCAAGCTCTTCTGTGTAGCTACAAGTTGCCTTCCCTTCAGTGACATAAATGCTATGCCGATTTCCTTCTTTCTTGAGAGAAGTTAAAACCCCAGTTGAAATAGGGAAACCAAACTTGGGCTTGTATTGTGGTTGAGGCTCTGGGTGGGTTTGAGGAGTGTCATGGAGGAGAGCGGGCTGCTCTTTCACTGTAGAGGAGTCAGAGACTTGCTTGGTGAAGTTGAGTGTGTTAGTCTATTTTTAGTGTTTTGATGAACATGCTCATCCAGAGGGTCTCCAAGGATCTGCAGCAAAGCTTACCTCAAAACGAGGATACCGAGGGGAGACATGGGCTTATGGAGAGAGTACTTTGAGGTCCTGGCATTACAATCATCACAAAAGAACAAGCAAAGCTTTCAATAACAAACCAATAACCTTCTGGAACCTTGAATTTTTTAATTAAGAGAGAAATAAAGGAGCAAAAGGTTGCAAGGGAAGAAGAAAGAAAAGAAGAGGGAATATGTGCGTGAATTGAAAACAGTACAGATAAAGCACAGTTATTAGGTTTTCCTACTTTTAAGTTAGGAATCAAATCTATAAAACCACAAAATCTCTCTCTTGTTCTTTTTGAAAGTGCAATCAGATGTCTGTTTTTGCTGATTAACATCGCAAGCATCTTACATTTCACAAGGTCCCTAAAAGTCTTCCTTAATTTGAGGTAAGATGTGAAAGACACACAAGCTATTCTCGGTAGGGATTCAAAGAACCTGTGCACCCATTCAAAATACAATGAGCTTAGGCAGAACGCTGTGCTACAATATCAATTATCCTCACTGAATAGCATTTCTGCCCCCTTTTTGTGTGTCTTTTTGGAATAAGAATGTATGTTGCCCTTATTAAACCTACAGAATTACTTTTTTTCCTGCTCCTTAGGAAATCTAGCAAATGCAGAGAGTTCCAGCGACTTAACAAAAAAAAAAAAAAAATCTAATTTCCACTTGAGCAGCTCTGAGGTTAGGTCAGCAGAAAGAAAAAAAAAAACTGCAGTAGCTTGTGTTGATGAATATTTTATAAGTTCTACCATCTAATAAAAGATGTATTTAAAAATGGGCAAGATGCTGGTTAAGAAAATGTCCTATTATTTAATTATCATGTAGATAAAAGTTGAGTTTTGAGGGTGATGAAAGAATGAACCAGTCCACAGACAAGCTCAATTTCGGGTCTTTAGACTCTTTTCCTTCTGTTCACCACAGATCTTCCATCATGGCTCCAACTGCTGACTTGTATAATCAATGAGGCAATGGGGTGATTACAGAGCTTGACCCATGTGGAGATTATTTAGTGGCCTCAATGGACAAGAGAAATCTTTAAAAAGCTTCTAATTAGCACATCCAGTCAATGAAATTGCAAACCTCATTATTTGAGTCAGGGCCAGAAAAGTACAGGCCAATATAATCCCCAAATGACATCTTGGCAGTATTTGGAGCTTCCTACCCACAGAGTTCAGAATTACACTCACCATGATCCATAATAATAACAATGATGATGATGATGGTGACAATACCAACAACTCTAAAAATAGCAGCAACCATTTATTGAGCACTTACTATGTGCCAGGCATGATGCTAAATGCTTTACATGCATCACTTCTTCTAATCCTCACAATAACTCCATGAGGAGGGTTCTATTATCATGCGTATTTTATAGATAAGGAAAATGAGGTTTATGGATGCTTAGCTAGCAAGTGACTGAGTTGACTCCAAAGCCAGCAAGCTTTGCTGGAATGGATACCCACAACCCCACCCCTTGTATCTTTTCTAGCAAAAACTAGTTTTTTTTGACATGTCTAATGGAAAAATGACAAATGCTTATGATAGAAATGCTTATAATACTAATTTTGTTATCAGCTGCATACTTCTTAGGCCTTTAGTGAGAAGCCACACCAGATCTTTTTAGCCAGTAGGATAATGGAAGCGCGGTAGAAAAAATGACATTAGGAGTTAGACCGTCCTGAGTTCTAGCACCAGCTCCATCCACAGCAAGCTGTGTGACTCATCAAATCACTTCACCTCTCTCATTCTTGGTGGCTTATTCTTGAAAGTGATGATTGTAATATTTGCTCTCTCATTGCAGGGTTGTGCTGAGAAAACAATGTGATAATGTACCTGAAAGCTCTTGGAAAAGTTTCAAGTGTTATGTAAATGAAAGGTGGTAATTAAAAACCTTCAGAGAAGGGCAGCCTATCTCAGTCATCAATTATCATGTTTTCTTCCTTGTCAGGAAACCTGTATTTTTCATGCTTCTTGGGGGGTATCGATAGCTCTGCGCAAAATTTTTCTTTGGGGAATGTGTGAGGAAAAGGATCCATCCTGACAGCTCAGGACCTATTTGTGGTAGGAAACAACCACATATACATTGATGAAACCAGAGGCAGGTGCATTCTCATGTGAAATTGTGAAAATTCATACCTCCATTTATTGGTTTTTATACTTAGTTACAAGAAGATGGAATATTTAACTGTCATGACACACATAAAGCCCAACTCTTTAAATAAGAAAGTGGTATAGGAATTGACTTATTATCTAGAAAAATGGAAAAAGAGTTTGGGGGAAGAACATAAAAAAATGTGAATACCAAAAAGCTTAGCATGTTCCCAAGCTTTGGGAACTTGGGTGTGGGGATACACCTGAGAAGTTTGAATCCATTTTTTGCTTACATTATATATATATTTTATTTTGGATGAAATTCAGTTATATTCCTGAATGAAAGCTGAAACTGAATTAGGATGGAACATTACTTTCAAGATGGTGTAATGGCATAGGGGAATGTCTCAGACTTTAGCTTCAGGAAGACCTGGGCAATAATTCTGACTTTGCTGCTTACAGGGTGCTAATTAATCTCTCTGAGCTCCTGTTTCTACTACCTAGCTACTGCATGTAAACTACCCAATGTCTTAGGCATTATGTTACTAGACAGACCAACCATATAACCTGAGTAATAAAAACCTAGCCAATGTAACATCCACGTCTAAGTGCCATGGAGGTTCTAAATTCTTCTTCTTCTTCTTTTTTTTTTTTTTAAGATTTTATTTATTTATTTGACAGAGAAAGACACAGCGAGAGAGGGAACACAAGCAGGGGGAGTGGGAGAGAGAGAAGCAGGCTTCCCGCCGAGCAGGGAGCCGGATGCGGGGCTCGATCCCAGGACCCTGGGATCATGAGCAGAGCTGAAGGCAGACGCTTAATGACTGAGCCACCCAGGCGCCCCTGAATTCTTCCTCACCTGACTTTCTTTCAGCATGGATAAATAGGGACATGTACTAGTCTGAGCTTTGTCTCCTTGTGGTTTTTTCTCGATTTTTCCTGCCAGAAGTGCTCAAGGAAAATAAATTGGGACTGACTGGGTTGTTGAGAAGTTGAGATTAGATAAAGGCAAGACAATCCTGGAAGATCAGGATTTGGTAGGGAAGGAAATGCAGAGTTCACCATTTTAAATGTATTGAGGTGCACTGAATTACAGTCTGAAATGACTGGGAAGGTTACACCTGTCCCAGAGAGCAGGGCACTGGAGTTAGAGCATAGTCCTTATTCAGCTACAAGGAAACTGTGTGCCAGGAAGGTATCAGGGAGTATAACTTTTGATTCACAGCTGTCCGAAATTTATCAAAAACTTAAGTTAGGAAATAATGTTTATGAGAATTGGTTGAAAGTCTAAATCTACAGCTTATTCTCAGGTTTAAGTTGGACCATCAGAGAGCCTTAACTTGAACCAATTGGCCACCTCATAATGTTTGCTTTCAGCGATCTAGGTAGAGCCTCTTGCCATAGACCTTTATTGGGGAATGTTACAAGACACAGCCCAGGAAGTGCATCACTGTATTTGTGGTAGGGATCCTGTCCTTCCCTGAGGCCCTCTTGATTATGTTCTTGAGATTCTTAAATCTCTCCTCTGTACAAAGAACAGAAAGATTTTTCTTTTTCTTTTTTTTTGAGATTTTTCTAATAATTAGGTATAATCATGCTATTTGCCTACACAATAATCTCAACTGGCTCTAGACTAACTGCAGAATGAAATCCAAGTTTCTTTTCAAAGCCTTCAGGTCCTTCTTGAAGTGGCCTCATGTTATTTACCTAGCCTCAGCTCTTCCCCCCACCCCAGCGCCCCCAGCCTCTTAAACCTCCACTCTGATAATACTGAAACTGTAAAGTATTCCTTCAGACTGCCATGTCCTTGCCACAGTTGTCACTGAATTAGTCATTCTTGAAACAAATGTCAATCCTCTGAAGACATTGCCTCCCCCTAGCTGACTTTAGAGCTTCTTTGCTTGCTTCAGTCCGAACTCAAGCAACATTTTTGCTGTTTTTAATTGCTTTTTTTGTTTTGTTTCATTTTGTTGAAATGTCTCTCCCCTCATCTGCAAGCCCCTGGAAGGTGGGATGGGTTTCCCCTTCACATCTCTAACTCCAGTGCCTGCCACAGTGCCTGGACCCTAGCTACCACCCCTTTTCTGTCTATTGCGTGCAAGCTGCCACCTTCCCCTCTTTCTTTCTTCTTTTGGTCCTCATCTTAAAAATGGCTTGTTCATAATTTCAGTCGAGTGCCGGGAACAGTTGGAAAGCAGCTCTGACACATTCTAAACTCTTTTTTGTGGAAGAGGGGACAGTCCTCTGATGGAAGTACTGGTCCAAAAATTCACCTCTGTTCTGATTTTGTGTGACATTTCCCATCATGTAGAACATGATTAGCTGTCTTTTCAAGTGCTTCTTTAGGCCAAGTCTATTAATGAGATTTTGTTTAGTCCAGTGTGAGTCAGAGCCAAGCATGTTTGCTCACAGATGCGCATTAAAGGAACAGGGTCTGACTGGTAAGTGGCAGCCCAATCTTTAGGGCCGAGGTAATTTTCCAAAGCTGATTTTCTTAGTGTTCAGCAAAGTGGAATGTAATTTTAATTTGCAAGGAGAACTTTGGCTTCCACGAAACATAACTATCAGCTTTTTCTCAAAGCATTTCTCCACAATGATGCCAGAGAGGTCAGAATGGAAGAGTTAGAGATACAAACAAATTTAATAAAAAGGAGGCCCCAAACAAATTAAAAAGTATGTCCTGAAATTTTATTTTACAAAAGGGGGAGCGAAAAAGTTCAGCAAGTGTTCTTGTTTAATGATGTCCAAATACTCATTTAGTACAAATGTAACAGCAAAACATCACAAGAATGCATATTTAAAGATATCACAAGGCCAATTTGAATAAAGTTTGAGCTCACCAAGCAGTCAAAGGCATCAAAGACATTTATCTCCTAGCAGAAGATACTTTATGTGGAAGATTCAAATTGGCAAAACTTTTTAATTGGTTCACGTCTACAGCACAACACATAAAAAGTTTATGGAGGCAGCAATTCATTAGATGCTGCAGCATCTGAACAGAGCACCAACTATTTATAATGCAGCCTGCCATTCAGACATGCGGCCACATCAGAATGAGATATGAAAGTTCACCAAGTGGGTAGATTTTCATTAACCATTCCATTTCCTTTTGTAAAATGGAGGGCCATACAAATAATTCTCTCACCTTGGTCTTCCTACGTAAAATAATACGCATAAGTAAGAGTACTATTCAGGTACCAGATGTAATAGAAAGATGATTGACTCCAATGCAAATAAATGTATAATACAATAAACTCATAGATGATATGATTCTCCCTTCCTTGCCCTCTTTCTCTCTTTCCTGCAATCTATGTTTTCTCTGAAATGTCAGGAGTAGGGCTCACAGGGATAAAAGACGACATATTGCTCTCATTTCTGAATCTTCCCTGGGACATTTATTTGTGAGTACGGAACTGGGAGGAAGAGTTTAGGGATATTTAGCTATGTATTCAAAGAGGAGAAAGGGCTGGATCTCCCTCTCGTCTATGGAGACGAGGGCTTTACTGACATTGCAAAGTGTTAATAGAACCCAGATTCAGGGAGACGTTGTTTTACTAAAATAACCTTGGGAGCATGAACTTGTTTTCTTCTACTGTTTTCTCTTAATAGAGATGGGAAACAAAGTAAGTAGGACTACAATATGAAAAGCTAGGCATTATACAAAATCAACAGACATTTGCTAGAACTTAAGCGCTCTATTTCTTTTTTTTAATGAACAGTGAAGACTACCTGATCACAGCTACTGTTCTGTCTCTTTCACCTCGCAGGAAGGATGGTCGAGGGATTGGGACGAAGGTGACGGGTGTGATTCGGTCTTGTGGCACCATTAGCCCATAGGATCGTAACTTTGCTCGAGGAATAGGGGCAGAAGTAGGTGTCAGGGTTAAGGTTAATAGAAATCAGAGTCAACATCTCCCTCAGAATAACATGGATATCTGAAGCCCACAGACTCCATGGCATGATTTTTTTTCTTTCAAGTGTTAAGAAGTAAGTTTAGATGAGGAGTTTCAATGAGAACTCATTTCTCTGTTGTACACCCTGCTCTGCAGCTGGAGTTTCTTCCCCTTTGCAAGGATGTGCAGCAGTTGAGAGGGTATTTATTGTGCATCATAATTAACAAAGCTTATAATCATCATCATTAGTGTTTATTGAGCACCTACTGTATGCTGAGTCTTGTGTTGGGAGTTTATATAAAGTATCACATCATTATACTGAATCCTTAGTATAACTCTGAGACATCAGCATCAGAGACCTCATTTTGTAGAGAAGTGAGCTTCAGAGATCTTGAGTCATGGATCTAAGTCACCCCATGAGTAAAGGGAAGCAGGGATTCAAAGCAAGTCTGCCATCATCCTGCTTCAGAGCATGGTAACCTTCCCTGGCTCCCCTGGTCCATATTCCCTTGCCTTTCTTGGATGGCAGCAGCATAGAAGTTCTTTTACCTACTGGTGTCTTCCTGCATCTCTCTGCCCTAGGGTGTTCTCTGGCTACTGAAGTGTGTTCCATTAGAACACAGGGCAGGCCGGAAGCACTAAGGAGTTAATGAGGAGCAACCCTCAATTCGCAGCCACTGAGGTTTAGAAAGATTAATAGCCTATTTCCTTGCCCTTCAGCAATTCTGAGGTGTTTTCTACACAATCTCTCAGAGACTCCCCTATGGGACAGAGTCCCAGTTGCCCACAGAGTAATCCCTTATTAACCCAACTTTTACCCACCTTCTTTCCTTCCTTTCCTCTCTTGCTCTCCTCATTTGCTCATGGTGTTTCCTGAGATCACCTCCCCAACATTACCTCTACCCAAGATCCAAATTAAGACAACTATGTACCCTTTGGGAGGTCTTCCACCTGCTGATTAATGATGGAATTATGCACTATTTAGAAAGAAAACTTAAGACAGATGAGAAAGATGCATCGCATATGTCTGAAGACACTGGGAACTCTGAAACCTAGCTGTCACTTGTGTGCACAGGCAGAACAGGGAGTTTTAGAACAGCACAGGCATAGACATTTTTCCCTTTTCAGTGCGATGCAGCGTTTGTGTAGAAAAAATATATTTTCCCAAGTGTTTACATATGTCTCTAAGCCAACAGATTTCAGAATTAGTCCTTAAGTTCACTAGTAATGTGGGAGTAGCTTAGGAGTAATAAAATAAAGTTTAAACATGACCATGTACCACATAAATGCTCCCCTAAACCAACAAGACTGAATTAGAAATGATATGAAGAAAAATGAGCTTGCTACATCTCATTAGGGGTGTGCTGTTAGATTTGCATTTTTTTTTAATACTCAAATGCTGCCATGTTATAGCTGAGTCATGACTTCCAACTTCCTTTAACAAATTAAAATGAGATTGGGTAAACAGACATGTAGAACACCAGGCAAGCATTTACGAGGGTCTGAAAATGGTGCAGGTGATCAGCTAGGCCTTACCTAGGGAGCAGTGTGCCTATGTGTATCCAATTTCCTTCTGATTCTTTGAATATGTTGTATTTATTAAGTAGAGTAAATTCAAGTGGTATTTCATTAGTTGGGATAAATGGGTATATCTGTAGGGAAGAAAAGTTTGCTAAAAAAAAAAAAAAGGAAATACCATAGGTATATAGAAATGACACCAGGGTCCTGCTGATGATGAAAAAAGAAATAACTTCTTCTATGATTCCTAGTTTCCTTTCATTATCAGGAAGGGAATATTGCCAGCCTTCAGCATCATATTCCAAATAGTACTTATCCTCTACTGATGAGATAATAGTTCATTTATATCCAAGATTGTAACACGGTTTAGAATTCTTCTTTCCCTTTCCAATTGCTTCCCTCTTCCAATATCCTTAGATTCACAGTTAGTTATAAAGGAGATTTGTGGTTTTAAAACATCATCTTATTTTCTTCCTTTTTGCTAACGAGTTGTATAAAATAAGTATGATTTTTCTTAATAATCATTTTGAGTGTAGAAATATACAGTTCAGCAAGGAGCATCAAAGCACTATTAATGCTGCAATTTGGTGACAAAACACCTCTCAGTTTTCAAGTACCTCTTGCTATATTTCTTCATTTCAAAGGATTTATTGTATTATTTCCTTGGCTGTAATGGTTGGGTCCCAGCATAATAGGCTTATTTTGATATTTTCTCCACAGTTTAAGTTATTTCAGTAACAACTGACTCTACCTTTGAATGATGCTCAGCAAACAGGAAAACAGTGGGTGTCCCATTTTGCCTTTTCCTTCTCAGTACTTTCAAGGGATCATGTCAGCAGTGGTGAGTGTGAGCGGCATCTGAATACTGACTTGGAAGAGAGTCCTTCCTCCCCGCATTAGAGGAAAACTGTGGCTCCTGGGCCATCCATTCTAGTTTTTAAAAGCTTTCAAACAACTCCTACCACAAGAGCCTGAGCTTCTAAGATGTAAATATCAGTAATGACATGGATCAGAAACAAGTTGTGGACAAAGTAGCCTACCCCCTGGCTTAGGCAATTAAGCAGATCCAGTGCATGGGGCGGGGGGGGGGGGGGGGGGGGGGGGGGGGCTGTGGTTCTAACCACTGGTTAAATCAGAATTTGGCCTGTGAATCTTTTAGGATTTTACTAGTATATGGTAACAACTATAGGCGGAGAGACAATAAGCTCTGTTCAGCCATTTGTAACTGAAAAATAAATGTAGTGTGCCCATGCAGGAATGTGTTTTCTGGGCTTACATGAGGGCTGAGACAGAGAAAGTTTAAACTGAAGTATTAAAGGTAGTTTTTCCTACTACCTGGTTTGATGGGCATCATGCTAATACCCTGGGGAGTTTTGGTGGGAGAAGGGAACTCAAGAAGGTCAACTGTAAATCTCTCAGTCCCTGTTGTAGTTGACAGACCTCTAAGGAATATTTATATTTTTATGCAGCCAAGATTTAGAGAAGTCACAATTCTACAGGCAAAAAATTAGGTATTTAAGGACCCCTAAAGTAGATGGGGCATCAGCAGAGTCTTTCTTAAAGTAAACATAATGTTAAAGCAATATGAGAAAAGATTTTAACAAAGACAGAATTTGAATACTTTGATACATGTTCTTTATTCATATTCAATTTATTTTTTGAAATCAGTCATTGATTGGAAACAATAGTGTTCTCAGAACCAATGGTAATAACTTTGTCTGGCCTTGTGGCTCAGAAACATTCTTCAGGAGAACCCAGCACCTTTGGGCTACAGGAGGAGAGGCTTTGTGCCAAGAATTCACTCTTTGTGGTCAGTGGAAATAGCTCCTGACTGGTTGTCCTGCTCCTATTCTTGACCCCCAGTCTGTTTTCAACACCGCAGACATAGTGATCTGCCTACAAAGGTCAGATTCTGTTACTCTGCCCTCAAAACCTCCAACGGCAGCTTATTTCATTTGGAGTGAAAGCCAGTAGGCATGTGAGCTGCCTTCCAAGTTACTGCAGGGACAACTTAACCAAATGTTTTGTGGATACATATCACATGATCTCTAGCTTTGCAATCAGAGTTGTTATTTTTTTCTCTTCTATCCAAAACCCAACTGTAAATCAAGAACATACATTTTAAGATTTTGATGACAGCCTTCAACTTCTATATTTTATTAGTTAATTTGACACTAGTTGCTAGAAGAGATCAATCTGAAATCTCTATGGCTTAAAACAATATAAATTTACTTCTTGCTGCCACAATCCTTTGGGTCTATTCCTAGCTGGGCAGCCTTCCACATGGCCAGGCAGGAACCCAGGCTTTACTGTTAGGGCTCCTCCTCCCTCTAGGTTCTCGGAGCCTCTCCATTCAGCTGGGGTCTGAGAAAAGAGGTAGAATGGCACTACAAGATTTTCTACCCATATGCCACTGGCCAAAACTCAGTCATTTGGTCACATTGACAACAAAGGGATGCTAAGAAATGCAGTGTGTGCCTAGGAAGAGGAGCATATAGGTTTGTCAATTAGCTAGTAGGCTCTGCCATACCTTTCTGCCACTTTAACACTTAGTTAGTAGACCATGTGACCTATTTTCTTGTTTCTCCTTTCTCAGTTGTTTAGGTCTGGCTCTTAAATAGACATCATACTTGGATGTTGTGATATATTCTTGGCAGCAAAAGGGAAAGAACAAGTCTCTGGAGTCAGACACTCCCGAGTTTACATCATACCTGGTGTACTTATGAACTGTGAGCCTTTGGGTAAATTATTTAACCTCTTTGATCAATAGCTCCTTCATCTGTCCAAACAGGTATAAAATACCTGCCTCATGAGATGACTGAATAATAAATATATCAAAGAGCAGAAGAGCAGATGTTAGAAGCACACATCCTGAAGCCAGCCTGTTTGTGTTTGAGTCCTGGCTGTATTCCTCATTTGCTAGATGATCTTGGATGAGCTTCAGTTTCCTCATCTGCAAGACATGAATCACGACAATATCTACCACCCAGAGGTTTGGGGAAGCAAATGAGTTAATATATGTAAGTCCCTTAGAATAGTGGCCACAAACATAGAGTAAGTAGTGTGTGAGTGTTAGCTCTAATGGGAGCATCTGGTGCATCTCATATGCTTTTTTTTTTAAAATTTTATTTATTTATTTAACTGACACACAGAGAGAGACAGCTAGAGAAAGAACACAAGCAGGAGGAGTGGGAGAAGGAGAAACAGGCTTCCCGCCAAGCAGGGAGCCCGATGCGGGGCTCGATCCCAAGACCCTGGGATCATGACCTGAGCCGAAGGCAGCTGCTTAACCAACTGTGCCACCCAGGTGCCCCTCACATGCTTTTGATAAATGTTATTCTCTCCAACTTGTTGCTTGATATGGCTTATTCTTTTCAGCAACTATTGAAGATGAAAAAGCCCCCAAAAATCCCCCAAAAGGGATCTTCAAGGGTGGGATTTCAGGCATATTAGTGGGATGTCAAGGAGCTTTGTGTAGAGAGCTCTGCCAAATGACCACCTGCTCTGATTATTGCAATATTGGTTCTGGGTCCTGGAGGAAATTGCAAGAGAGAATATTTACCCAGGGCTCTTTGGAGTGATTTTTTTTTAGAAAAAGTGTGATGTGAGGTTAAATAGCACAGGACTCATTATCAGTTTGGGTGCACAATGGAGAGGGGAGGTTATCCAGGGTATCAGGCTCATCCAAGTAGAATATTACAGTCTGAAAATTGTTTAAAGAGAAATATAATTAGAATAATGGGACAACATAATGGGAAATCAATGCTATTAATGTAACTGCTAATTACTGCATTAGAACATTTATCCAAATCCCTTCTCCTTAAAACTAAAAACATGAAATTAAGTCACCACAGTAGACAATTTGTGTAGAGGGACTCAGCGATCTTGGATTATTCTGGAAAATCTGCCCGGAACAATTTGTCATTGTACCAAACATCAAGCTGGATCCTCTCAGTTTCAAGGGGAAAATGTGCTTAGGAGGACTCATATTTTCACTCCATTCATATTAGTCATTTTAGGTCTCATGGGTTCAGGGTATTAAGAGTGCTCTAATGTTGTTTGAAATAGAATTTTTGTTTCCTGCCCCTAGGAGTGAGTTTATTGAATGTGGGTCTTTTTGGCAATATCATAAAAGCTGGGATGCTGAGTGTTCTGAGTACCCTCTGGGAAGGTGGAGTGAAGAGCTTGGATCTATTTGGGATTGTTTGGGGGTAGAAGGGACAGTGCAGCAGGCCTGGCAGAGAGTGCTGATCCTACCATAAACCGAAGGGAATGTGACAACCCACATACCTGGAGACTGGGGGTAAATGCCACATGTTTTGATTTGAGGTATCAAGGTACAATACAGACTCTGTTTCTTTGGTGTCAGTGTGAGTTTAGGTTGGAGACCACAGAGTTTCCCATTTGGGAGGATGGGAGCAGTCCACGAGTAAGGAGTAGGGCCAGGAACCAGGAGCAGGGGCCTCAGAATCCCCAGGTAAATGGTAGGGATGGAGTTTGTCTTCTTTTTAGTTGTGGAAAAAAAAATATAACCTAAAATTTGCCATTTTAACCATTTAGGTATATAATTCAGTGTCATTAATCACATTCATAGCATTATGCAACCATCACTGCTATTTCTAAAACCTTTACATCACCCCAAACAGAAAGTGTAACCATTATGCCATAACTCTCCATTCTCTCCTCCTTTAGCCTTCGATAACCCCCAGTCTGCTTTCTGTCTCTGTGAGTTTGCATATTTTAGATATTCCGTATAGGTGGAATCATACAATATTTGCCTTTTTGTGTCTGGGTTATTTCACACAGCATAATGTTTTCAAGGTTCATTCATGTTGTAGCATGTGTCAGAATTTCTTTGCTTTTTAAGGCTAAATAGTAACCCATTATATATATATATATATGTTTTAAATATCTATTTGTAGTAGATAATCTTATTTACATTGATACAGAATTGTTTTACGTTTTTATTTTTTTAGGGGGGTGGGGTGGGGAGGGGCAGAGGGAAAGAGAGAGAATCTTAAGCAGGCTCCACGCCCAGGGCAGACCCGGATGTGGGGCTCGATCTCACATGATCTGAGCTGAAATTAAGAGCTGGATGCTTCACCGACTGAGCCACCCAGGTGCCCCTCATTTTACATTATCAGATCAGACACTAATCGATCCTTTATTTCAGTAAATTATCAAGGAAAACAGAAAGGGAACGATTCAGTGGTGTTCTCTATTAGCCTGTCTCACCGCAGCAGGAGGATCTGGAAACACATGGAGCCGGTACAGTTGAGACTGGGGAAACATGTGTTTTTCTCTGGCCGGACAGCGGAGAACTTCAGCTGCTTAGATGGTACTTTCCTTTTCTGAAAAAACATTGATACAGGAAACAAGGATGATTCTTAGCATTGGAATCAGACTTCTGAAAGCAGTGTGAACAGTGTGAGTGGGGAGAACAAAGCCCCTGGCAGGCAGGGTGGACAGGACTCCGGTTTAACAAGGTCCTCAGCTGGCTGCCTGTGGTCCAGCAGAAGGGCAGGAGTCCCACTCACATGTATATATCTGTCAATGGACATTTGGTTGCTTCTATCTTTTTTTTGTCTATTGTGAAAAATGCTGCAAGAATATCAGCATACAAGTGTCTGAGTCTCAGCTTTTAATTCTTTTGGGCATATACCCAGGAGTGGAATTGCTGGGTCATATGGTAATTCTGTTTAGCTTTTTGAGGAACAGCCACACTGTTTTCCTGGAGTTGTTCTTGACATCTGTGAAGCTGGTGGTGACAGGTGTGCAGAGGTGGGGATGAGGTCTGACACTAGGAAGTGGAGCAAAGGGGAGGAAAATGGACCACAGGAACACAGCAGAAGTCCTAGTGAGTGGCTTGGCCATGCACAGAGTTGGCATGACTCATACGTTCCCAAGTGTGGTCTGTGGACTGATTTGGCTTTACCTGGGTGCTGGTTGGAACAGCAGCATCTCAAGGCCTGCCCCAGAAGCAATTGCCTGTGCCTCTCTAAATTATATGTGCATGGGCCCATCACCTGGGCATCTTGTGGTGTATTCTGAGTGGAGTGGTCAGGGGATCTGCATTGCCAACGTGATCCCAGGTGATGCTGGGCCTGCAGGTTCCTGGACTACACCTTGAAGTCAGTGTCAGGACTATCTGCATACTGGAATGACCTGGTGAGCTTTTCAAGCATCCCAATGCCTGGGCCCCACCACAGAGGTTATGATTTAATTGGTATGTGGTAAACCTGGCTTTCGGTATTTTGATAAAGTGCTCCCAAGATTCTACCACGCGGCCAGAGTTGAGAACTTCTACTCTGGGTGTGGACATTGTTTCATCTCTTGCATGTGGGTCCTTCCGCTCTCCTTCCTGGTTTCTTTCCAACCCTTCTGCTTAAAACTGAGTCACATTCTCAACTGATTGATCTCTCATTTATCATTTATGTTGCCTGCAGATTAATCTTTTTAAACCCGTTCTGAACAGATTGCTCTCTTGCAGAAACTGTCTGTGGCTCCCCCTTGCCCTCCATGAATCAAAAAGACCTTGTACTTATCCTCTAAGGCCCTCCTTGGGGTAGCTCCACTCTTTTCCAGCCATGTCTCCCTCTTGATGGAGCCCTATGTATTAGGGAAAATAAGCTAATTTCTGTTCTCTGAATACAACGTGGGATTTCCTATCTGTATGATTTTGCTTGGGTTAACTCTCCATCTGTTTAATCTTTTCTACATATGTGTCAGTCAGAAACCAGCCCTATTTTTACTTACTCCTATGAAAACCTTCCCTAACCTTTGCAGCTGATGAAATCCTTTTTCTTTTAGCATTTTTATGTGTTGTTTTCTTACAAAATTTACTTTTCCCCTCTTGTGTTTCTGGAATTTATATTCTTCTCCTACCCTTCTTACTGGATTATAAACTCTTTGGGGGCCAGAGCCTCTTTTTCGTGTCTGTAGCCCCTGCTGGGCCTACAACAGTGCCTCACACATAGTAGGCATCCCCAAAGATGGGTCAAATTGTTGTTGAATTGAGTAATTTGCCTCCATGTTATTAATTCTATTTTGACCTCTCTGCTCTATACTGATGTTTTAATTTCACTGCCTGACATTTAGTAAATCCTTAGGGATTTTATTTAAATAAATGCTTTTCCAAAAGCTCCAAATGGTCTTCATAAACACATGATACAACTTTGTTGGTGTCTTCCAAAGTTTGCAATGTTTTAATTGTTCACTCTTTGTACTAGTTTGTTTGCATTTTGGCTTCCTTGTGTCCTGAGACAGGGTGGGATCCAGTAGGAGGTCAGAGGCCACATTCTTTTGACTTGCAAAGACTCATTATATTCCTAAAATCTTTGAAGCACACTGGTAATGAGCCATGATTCTGGAAAGCCCATCCGGCTCTGATTCCTCCTCAGGTTCGGGTGGGTGATGGGACTTAGAAAGTAATGACGTTTCCTCCAATTAAATCATGTCCATAGCAGTCACTTGCAATCCTGTAGGAACAATTATAAGGAATCCCCTCTCATTTGGCACAATGAAATATGAATATTTTCTAACAGGCTAATTAGTGCAGTTATCATTTTTTTAAGCCAAAAATGTCAATGTGTAGGATTTAATTAGTCTGCCCTAGGATTACAAGATAACTTCTTAGCTTAGTCAGTCTGTCAGCATTTTCAGGATTTGGAAGGATGCCAGGAACTATCACCTACACACTTGCATAAACTTTTAAGACTTCTAGAAAAATTACTATGAAGAGCAGGTAAAGTTCCCAGAAATAAAATCTAAATTATATGGGTGGAGGAGTTGTGACCAAAGGAATATTTAGTTAGTGGAAAGTGTAACAAACAGGCCTTGACATCCCATTGTTCTTATTTCTACATTGCAGGACTTAGGTGGTTTAGATGTTGCAGTCTTGGATTTAGACTCCTTTGGTTTCCAGTAGAAGAAACTGATTCTACCTGGCTAAGCTACATGGCAGTTGATTGATAGGATCTTGGGTAATGTGCAGAATGAAGGAGACTTGGAATAGCTCAGCCATGCAACAAGGGGATTAGGGAAGTTTCTGGGAGGTAGGTAATAAGAACTAGTAGTGGGCAGTCTCTTCAGGATTCTACTGGTGGAATGAATGTCTTGCAAATTGTTTCAAATCTTTTGATTTTCCAGGGAAAGAGAGTTGGGTTGACCTAGGTCATGGAATGGGTTCAATAGTATCCCTTCAAAGTTCATGTCCGTCCAGAACCTCAGAATGTGTGACCTTATTTGGAACAAGGGTCTTTGCAGATGTAATTAAGGTAGGGTAGAGATGAGGCCATACTGGTTTGGGGTGAGCTCTGCATCTAATGAGAGTGTTCTTATATGAGGCAGAAAAGGAGAAGACATGGACACACAGAGAAGGAGGTGATATGCCATGGAGGCAGTTATTGGGGTGATGTGTCTACAAGCCTAGGAATGCTAAGGATTGCCAGAAACCACCATAAGTTGGGAGAGAGGCATGGGACAGTTTCTCTCTCAGAGTCTCCAGAAAGAACCAATCCTACTGACAGCTTGATTTTGAGCTAGGTCTGCCTCAACTATAAAAATAAGTTTTTCTTGTCTTAAGCCACCAAGTTTGTGGTAATTTGTTTCAATACCTTTAGGAAACTAGTACAGGTCATATGTCCAGAGAGGTAGGCACCTTGATTGACAGTCTCCTCGTAACTGTTTGCAAAGGGCTAGAAGGACTTCCCAAAAAGAAATCCAGTGGTTCCTCAAGGAAAAGAGCATGGATAAGTGGACAGAAACCACAGGAATGTCTATTATATACCATAAACCTAGATTCCTATTTTCCCTGGGAGACAAGAATGGGAAATGCACTGTCTAGCTCTTGCCTCAAGTAAAATGTGAAGCCCACCATCAGATTTTGCAACCAGTTACTAGTCTTTTGGAGCAGAATCAGCGGTGTTGTTGATAACAAAAGATACAGAAAGGCAATGCATAGGACAAAGGCTTTGTTTACATGGTCAGGGTTTGATATGATATGGGTCAGGAAGGTAATTTCTGAAATGAATGAAAATTGACTACTGTATCAGTTGAAAGGAGCTTGGAATAATGATCCCACCTCCTTCCTTGACTGGGACACTGTGACAAACGTGGGTTGAACATAGTCAACAGAATAAATTCTAGCCTGTGTGCAGGGAAATCAGAGAGGGCTAAATGGAAATTGTCGATCTTGTTTGGGTGATTCTGCATTCCATTCCCTTTATATTCTTAGGTATATGGTGGCCAGAGAGATATCTTTGTGTTTATTTACTTTGCAACTCTAACAATTAACAACTGGTATTTACTGAGGGCTTCCTATGAGCCAAGAACCATGATTAAAATGTTACACATGCAGGTTTTGGGGGGCGGAGCAAGATGGCGGAGGAGTAGGAGACCTAGATTTCGTCTGGTCTCAGGAATTCAGCTGAATAGGGATCAAACCATTCTGAACACCTACGAACTCAACAGGAGATCAAAGAGGAGAGTAGCAACAACTCTCTGAACAGAGAAGCGACCACTTACTGGAAGGTAGGGCGTGCGGAGAAGTGAATCCGAGGCGATATTCGGGAGGATAGACGGCGGGGGAGGGGCCTCCGTCGGTGGCTTCTCGCAAGTGATAGAGCCGCGGAGCACAAAATCGGAACTTTTAGAAGTCAGCTCCGCTGAGGGACGTCGCTCCAGTGGCTAAGCGGGGGATGGAACCCTCCCGGGACAGTGTGGTCTCAGGACCCTTGGGGTCACAGAAAGGCCGGGGGAGCCTGAGTGCGCCAGAGCTCCCAGGTGTCGGAGCGGGGAAGCTGGCTGCAGAGACGGAGCTGAGGCACGGGCTCTCAGCTCGGGGTGGCCATAAACTGTGATCCGCGTTCCAGTCGGGCCACTGCTCCTCCAGCAGGGACCCAACAGGCGGCAGATCCGGGGAGACTCCCCTTCCTTCCCGGGGAGGAGCGGCGCGGGAACGCATCACAGGGATCTGCTGGGTTTGGAGACTCCACACGGGGTCGGGTGCCAGAGATACAAACGCTCGGTCACAGGCCGGGTGAGCACGGAGTGCGGCCGGAGACCGGGGACAAGGAAGTGACTGCTTTTCTCAGGGAGCGCACTGAGGAGCGGGGCCCCGAGTTCTCAGCCCCCCCGGGCGGAGATTGGGAGGCCACCATTTTTGCCCTGGTCCTCCAAGGCTGTACCGAGAGCTTGCAGGGAACAAAAGCTCCTGAGATCAAACCCGAGCAGCTTGCTTAGCCCGGACCGACAAGGGCGGGGCAATTCAGCCTCCGGCAAAGACATTTGGAAACCACAGCAACAGGCCCCTCCCCCAGAAGATCAGCACGAACAGCCAGCAAGCCAAGACCAAGTTTACCGATCAAGGAGAACGGGAGAACTCCAGCGCTAGGGGAATACTGCACATAGAATTCATGGCTTTTTTTTTTACCAAGATTCATTAGTTCATCAAAGTTAATTTTTGTTAACTGTTTTTTTTTTCTTTTTCTTTTTCCCTTTTTCAACCAACATCTTATCAATCTCTTTTTTTAAAAAAAAAAAACATTTTTTATTTTTCATTTTTAGAGTCATATTTTATCCCTTCATAGTAGTTACCCTTATTTTTGGCATATATATATAAGTTGTTCTCTCTTTAAAATTTTGAGATACAGTTTCTCCTAACAGATCAAAATATACCCTAAATCACTAGTGTATGGTTCTGTTCTAGTCTCCTGCCTGATCACATTCTCTCCCTTTTTTCTTTTTTTTTTTAAATCTTCTTTCTTTTTTCAAACAACTTCTTATCTTATCAAGTCCTTTTATAAAATCTTTTATAATTTTCATCTTTACAGTCATCTTCTATCCCTTCATTGTATCAACCCTTATTTTGTACATATATGTCTTTCTTCCTTTAAAATTTTAGGAGGCACTTTTTTCTAACAGACCAAAATACGCCCAAAATCTAGTGTGTGGCACTGATCTATGCACTAGCCTGATCATATTTGATCACATTCTGCTTTTTTTTGTATTGTTCTGTTTTTGTTTTTATCTTTTTTCTTTTTTTTTTTCTCTTTTTTCTTTCTTTCCCTTTCTTTTCCCCTGGTTTCAGGTCTTTTCTGATTTGTATACAGTATATTTGCTGGGGACGTTGTAAACCTGTTAGCATTTTGTTCTCTCATTCATCTATTCTCCTCTGGACAAAATGACAAGACGAAAAAAATCACCTCAGCAAAAAGAACAAGAGGTAGTACCGTCAGCCAGGGACCTACTCAATACGGACATTAGTACGATGTCGGACCTAGAGTTCAGAATCATGACTTTAAAGATACTAGCTGGGCTTGAAAAAAGCGTGGAAGTTATTAGAGAAACCCTTTCTGGAGAAATAAAAGAACTAAAATCTAACCAAGTCGAAATCAAAAAGGCTACTAATGAGGTGCAATCAAAAATGGGGGCACTAAATGCTAGGATAAATGAGGCAGAAGAGAGAATCAGTGATATAGAAGACCAAATGATGGAAAGTAAAGAGGCTGAGAAAAAGAGGGAGAAACAACTACAGGATCACGAGGGCAGAATTCGAGAGATAAGTGATTCGATAAGACGAAACAACATTAGAATAATTGGGATCCCAGAAGAAGAAGAAAGAGAGAGAGGGGCAGAAGGTATATTGGAGGAAATAATAGCAGAGAACTTCCCTAATGTGAGGAAGGAAACAGGCATCAAAACCCAGGAGGCACAGAGAACCCCTCTCAAAATCAATAAAAATAGGTCAACACCCCAACATCGAATAGTAAAACTTACGAGTCTCAGAGACAAAGAGAAAATCCTGAAAGCAGCTCGGGAGAAGAGATATGTAACCTACAATGGTAAAATATTAGATTGGCAACAGACCTATCCACAGAGACCTGGCAGGCCAGAAAGGACTGGCAAGATATTTTCAGAGCACTAAAGGAGAAAAATATGCAGCCAAGAATACTATATCCAGCTAGGCTGTCATTGAAAATAGAAGGAGAGATAAAAAGCTTCCAGAACAAACAAAAACTAAAGGAATTTGCAAACACGAAACCAGCCCTCCAAGAAATATTGAAAGGGGTCCTCTAAGCAAAGAGAGAGCCTAAAAGCAGCGAAGATCAGAAAGGAACACAGACAACATACAGTAACAGTCACCTTACAGGCAATACAATGGCACTAAATTCATACCTTTCAATAGTTACCCTGAATGTAAATGGGCTCAATGCCCCAATCAAAAGACACAGGCTATCAGATTGGATTAAAAAACAAGACCCATCCATATGCTGTCTGCAAGAGACTCATTTTAGACCCAAAGACACTCCCAGATTGAAAGTGAGGGGGTGGAAAACCATTTACCATGCTAATGGACACCAAAAGAAAGCTGGGGTGGCAATCCTTATATCAGACAAACTAGATTTTAAAACAAAGACTGTAATAAGAGATGAGGAAGGACACTATATCCTACTTAAAGGGTCTATCCAACAAGAAGATCTAACAATTGCAAATATCTATGCCCCGAACATGGGAGCAGCCAATTATATAAGGCAATTAATAACAAAAGCAAAGAAACACATTGACAACAATACGATAATAGTGGGGGACTTTAACACCCCCCTGACTGAAATGGACAGATCATCTAAGCAAAAGATCAACAAGGAAATAAAGACTTTAAATGACACACTGGACCAAATGGACTTCACAGACATATTCAGAACATTCCATCCCAAAGCAACGGAATACACATTCTTCTCTAGTGCCCATGGAACATTCTCCAGAATTGATCACATCCTAGGTCACAAATCAGGTCTCAACTGGTACCAAAAGATTGGGATCATTCCCTGCATATTTTCAGACCACAATGCTTTGAAACTAGAACTCAATCACAAGAGGAAAGTCGGAAAGAACTCAAATACATGGAGGCTAAAGAGCATCCTACTAAAGAATGAATGGGTCAACCAGGAAATTAAAGAAGAATTAAAAAAATTCATGGAAACCAATGAAAATGAAAACACAACTGTCCAAAATCTTTGGGAGGCAGCAAAGGCAGTCCTGAGAGGAAAGTATATAGCAATACAAGCCTTTCTCAAGAAACAAGAAAGGTCTCAAATACACAACCTAACCCTACACCTAAAGGAGCTGGAGAAAGAAGAGCAAATAAAGCCTAAACCCAGCAGGAGAAGAGAAATCATAAAGATCAGAGCAGAAATCAATGAAATAGAAACCAAAAGAACAGTAGAACAGATCAACGAAACTAGGAGCTGGTTCTTTGAAAGAATTAACAAGATTGATAAACCCCTGGCCAGACTTATCGAAAAGAAAAGAGAAATGACCCAAATCAACAAAATCATGAATGAAAGAGGAGAGATCACAACCAACACCAAAGAAATACAAACAATTATAAGAACATATTACGAGCAACTCTATGCCAGCAAATTAGATAACCTGGAAGAAATGGGTGCATTCCTAGAGATGTATCAACTACCAAAACTGAACCAGGAAGAAATAGAAAACCTGAACAGACCTATAACCACTAAGGAAATTGAAGCAGTCATCAAAAATCTCCCAACAAACAAAAGCCCAGGGCCAGATGGCTTCCCAGGGGAATTCTATCAGACATTTCAAGAAGAATTAATACCTATTCTCCTGAAACTGTTCCAAAAAATAGAAATGGAAGGAAAACTTCCAAATTCATTTTATGAGGCCACCATTACCTTGATCCCAAAACCAGACAAAGATCCCATCAAAAAGGGGAATTACAGACCAATATCCTTGATGAACATGGATGCAAAAATTCTCACCAAAATACTAGCCAATAGGATCCAACAGTACATTAAAAGGATTATTCACCACGACCAAGTGGGATTTATCCCTGGGCTGCAAGGCTGGTTCAACATCCGCAAATCAATCAACGTGATACAATACATTAACAAAAGAAAGAGCAAGAATCATATGATCCTCTCAACAGATGCAGAAAAAGCATTTGACAAAGTACAGCATCCTTTCTTGATCAAAACTCTTCAGAGTATAGGGATAGAGGGTACATACCTCAATATCATAAAAGCCATCTATGAAAAACCTACAGCGAATATCATTCTCAATGGGGAAAGGCTGAGAGCTTTTCCCCTAAGGTCAGGAACGCGGCAGGGATGTCTACTCTCACCACTGTTATTCAACATAGTATTAGAAGTCCTAGCCACAGCAATCAGACAACAAAAAGAAATCAAAGGCATCCAAATCAGCAAAGAGGAAGTCAAACTCTCACTCTTTGCAGATGATATGATACTATATGTGGAAAACCCAAAAGACTCCACCCCAAAACTGCTAGAACTCATACAGGAATTCAGTAAAGTAGCAGGCTATAAAATCAATGCACAGAAATCAGTGTCATTCCTATACACCAACAACAAGACAGAAGAGAGACAAATCAAGGAGTCGATCCCATTCACAATTGCCCCCAAAACCATTAGATACCTAGGAATAAATTTAACCAAAGAGGCAAAGGATCTGTACTCAGAAAACTATAAAATACTCATGAAAGCAATTGAAGAAGACACAAAGAAATGGAAAAACGTTCCATGCTCATGGATTGGAAGAACCAACATTGTGAAGATGTCAATGCTACCTAGAGCAATCTACACATTCAATGCAATCCCCATCAAAATACCATCCACTTTTTTCAAAGAAATGGAACAAATAATCCTAAAATTTGTATGGAACCAGAAGAGACCCCGAATAGCCAGAGGAATCTTGAAAAAGAAAAGCGAAGCTGGTGGAATCACAATTCCGGACTTCCAGCTCTATTACAAAGCTGTCATCATCAAGACAGTATGGTACTGGCACAAAAACAGACACCTAGATCAATGGAACAGAATCGAGAGCCCAGAAATGGACCCTCAACTCTATGGTCAACTCATCTTTGACAAAGCAGGAAAGAATGTCCAATGGAAAAAGGACAGTCTCTTCAACAAATGGTGTTGGGAAAAGTGGACAGCCACATGCAGAAGAATGAAACTGGACCATTTCCTTACACCACACACAAAAATAGACTCCAAAGGGTTGAAAGACCTAAACGTGAGACCGGAGTCCATCAAAATCCTAAAGGAGAACACAGGTAGCAACCTCTTCGACCTCAGCCGCAGCAACTTCTTCCTAGAAACATCGCCAAAGGCAAGGGAAGCAAGGGCAAAAATGACTTATTGGGATTTCATCAAGATAAAAAGCTTTTGCACAGCAAAAGAAACAGTCCACAAAACCAAAAGACAACCGACAGAATGGGAGAAAATATTTGCAAATGACATCTCAGATAAAGGGCTAGTATCCAAAATCTATAAAGAACTTATCCAACTCAACACCCAAAGAACAAATAATCCAATCAAGAAATGGGCAGAAGACATGAACAGACATTTTTCCAAAGAAGACATCCAAATGGCCAACAGACACATGAAAAAGTGCTCAACATCGCTCAGCATCAGGGAAATCCAAATCAAAACCTCAATGAGATACCACCTCACACCAGTCAGAATGGCTAAAATTAACAAGTCAGGGAACGACAGATGTTGGCGGGGATGTGGAGAAAGGGGAAACCTCCTACACTGTTGGTGGGAATGCAAGCTGGTGCAACCCCTCTGGAAAACAGTATGGAGGTTCCTCAAACGGTTGAAATTAGAGCTACCATTCAATCCAGCAATTGCACTACTGGGTATTTACCCCAAAGATACAAATGTAGGGACCCGAAGGGGTACGTGCACCCCAATGTTTATAGCAGCAATGTCCACAATAGCCAAACTGTGGAAAGAGCCAAGATGTCCATCGACAGATGAATGGATAAAGAAGAAGTGGTATAAATACACAATGGAATATTATGCAGCCATCAAAAGGAATGAGAGCTTGCCATTTGCAACGACGTGGATGGAACTGGAGGGTGTTATGCTGAGTGAAATAAGTCAATCAGAGAAAGACATGTATCATATGACCTCACTGATATGAGGAATTCTTAATCTCAGGAACAAACTGAGGGTTGCTGGAGTGGTCGGGGGTGGGAGGGATGGGGTGGCTGGGTGATGGACATTGGGGAAGATATGTGCTACGGTGAGCGCTGTGAATTGTGTAAGACTGTTGAATCACAGATCTGTACTTCTGAAACAAATAATGCAACATATGTTAAGAAAAAAGAAAAAGAAGAAGATAGCAGGAGAGGAAGAATGAAGGGGAGTAAGTCAGAGGGGGAGACGAACCAAGAGAGATGATGGACTCTGAGAAACAAACTGAGGTTTCTGGAGGGGAGGAGGGTGGGGGGATGGGTTGGCCTGGTGATGGGTATTGAGGAGGGCATATTCTGCATGGAGCACTGGGTGTTATGAACAAACAATGAATCATGGAACAGTACACCAAAACAAATTATGTAATATATGGTGATTAACATAACAATAAAAAAATAAAAAAAATGTTACACATGCATCATTTTATTTATTCCTCAAACAATTCAATGTTGTTCATATTGTTAGTGGCTCCGACTTTTGGGTGTGAAAACAGATTTAAGGAGGTTATGTAATTGCCTAGGGTCACATAACTGGTGAGTGGTGGTACCAGGATTCAAATTCCAGAGTCTTGACCCCAGAGCCTAAATTCTTGAATAATTGTGTAGCTATTGTGTGTACCTTTACTGTGAGTATACCTATCCTTTCAGTAAAGAATTGCCATCCTTTTCTTTTTGGTTGTTGTTATAATATTTCCTTCAAAAGTCCTGAAGCTTTGCTCATGTGGCATATTCCTTGGAAACTTTCAAATGTCAATGTAATGAACCAGAACTTTCTTTGTGCCATCAAGTGTACTGTCTGCTAAGCTAATCTCTTTCCTACTGGGGAATATGTATAATACGAACTGGTTTAGCTAGACTGAAAATCAATCATCAAGGCCACTGATGATGCTAAAAAAAAAAAAATCAAAAGCAGTTAGCATACAGATGAAAGTGATTCCCTATAACTGTATGTGGGACAAATTTCCTGAACCACTACCAATACCATACCAATAAATCAAGGCTGTAGAGGCTCAGTTATAAAGGAAGATAGATTGAACAATTTTCCTGTTACAAACGAGCTGTTTTGTACTGTGTATCTATCAGCTAGTTATTCAGGTCTAATTTAGGAATGTCTAAGTAAACATGGCCAAATATATTTAAATATACTTGCTTTACAAGTTGCCAAATAATGCTCTGTATCAACACAACCAAATTATTTCTGGAATCTTTAAAATGCCTTTTGCATAACTATAATTAGAAATTCTTTGCTATAAAAAAGTAGTCTGCAAGGATCCTCCTCCCTCATTCCCCCCCCATTCTTTGAGGTAAATTTTTGTTGTTGTTTGTCATTAGAAGGCTTTTTGAATTCTTTGGACCCACTCTTGGAGCATACCTTCTCAGTTGTGTTGAGTGACTTCCCTGCTGGGAGTCTAGAGATACAGATGAAGGCAGACAGACAAAGCTGCTTCCAGTTTCTCTTATTCCAAGAAGCTGGTTGACTGCAGGGCGCTGGGACTCTGTCAGATACTGAGGTAATTTGTATCAGGACTTTGGGGCCATAAATCAATAGAAAGGATGCTTCTCTTGACTGTTGTAGATTCTTTCTTCTTGTTCTTGTTCTTGTTCGTCTTCCTCTTTTAAAAAAAGATTTATTTATTTATTTGAGACAGAGAGAGAAAAAGAGAGAGAGAGAGAGATTACACACAAGTGGGGGGGGAGGGAAAGAGAGGGGAGGGAGAGGAGACAGAGAATCTCAAGCAGACTCTCCGCTGAGTGCCGAGCTGGATACCAGGACATGAGAGCATGACCTGAGCTGAAATCAAGAGTCAGATGCTTAACTGACTAACCTACCCAGGCACTCTTCGGTTCTTTCTTCTTATTTTTTTCTAATTTTAATTTTAATTTAAATTCAATTTAATTAACGTATAGTTTATTATTAGTTTCAGAGGTAGAATTTAGTGATTCATCACTTGCATATAACACCCAGTGCTCATTACATCAAGTGCCCTTCTTAATGTCTATCACTCATTTACCCCATCCACCCACCCACCTCCCCTCCAGTAACCCTCAGATTTTTTTCCTATAGTTAAGAGTCTTACGGTTTGTCTCTCTCTCTGATTTCATCTTATTTTTCCTTCCCTTCCCCTATGTTCATCTGTTTTGTTTCTTAAATTCCACATATGAGTGAAATCATGATATTTATCTTTCTCTGACTGACTTATTTCACTTAGCATAATACCCTCTAGTTCTAAACACATCATTGCAAATGGCAAGATTTCCTTCTTTTTGATGGCTTAGTAATATTCCTGTGTGTGTGTGTGTGTGTGTGTGTGTGTGTGTGTGTGTGTGTGTGTGTGTGTGTGTGTACACTACATCTTCTTTATCCATTTATCTGTCAATGGACATCTGGGCTCTTTCCATAGTTTGGCTATTGTGGACATTGCTGCTATAAACATTGGGATGCATGTGTTCCTTCAAACCACTGTGTTTGTATCCTTTGGATAAATACCTGGTAGTGCAATTGCTGCGTCATAGGGTAGCTCAATTTTTAAATTTTTGAGGAACCTCCATACTGTTTTCCAGAGTGGCTGCACCAGGTTGCATTCCCACCAACAGTGTAAGAGGGTCCCCCTTTCTCCACATCCTTGCCAATATCTGTTGTTTCCTGAGTTGTTCATTTTAGTCATTCTGACAGATGTGAAGTGATATCTCATTGTGGTTTTGATTTGTATTTCCCTGATGCCGAAGGTTGTTGAACATTTTTTTCATGTGTCTATTGGCCATTTGTATTTCTTCTTTGGAGAAATGTCTGTTCATGTCTTCTGCCCATTTCTTGACTAGATTCTTTGTTTTGTTTTTTTTCTTTTTTTTTAAGATTTTATTCATTCACTTGACAGAGAGAGAGAGAGACTGAGAGACAGTGAGACAAGCAGGGGGAGTGGGAGAGGGAGAAGCAGGCTTCCTGCAGAGCAGGGAGCCTGATGCAGGGCTCGATCCCAGGACCCTGGGATCATGACCTGAGCCAAAGGCAGACACTCAACCAACTGAGCCACTCAGATGCCCCGGGAGTCTTGTCTTTTGAGTGTTGAGTTTGATAAGTTCTTTATACAGTTTGGATACTAGCCCTTTACCTGATAAGACATTTGCAAATATCTTCTCCCATTCTATAAATTGTCTTTTAGTTTTGTTGATGGTCTTCTCTGCATACAAAAGCTTATTATCTTGATAAAATCCCAATAGTTCATTTTAGCTTTTGTTTCCCTGGCCTTTGGAGATGTGTCTTCCAAGAATTTGCTGTGGCCGAGGTCAAAGAGGTTGCTGCCTGTGTTCTCCTCTAGGATTTTGATGGATTCCTGTCTCACACTGAGGTCTTTCATCCATTTTGAGTTTATTTTTGTGTATGTTGTAAGAAAGTGGTCCAGTTTCATTCTTCTGCATGTGGCTGTCCACTTTTCCCAACACCATTTGTTGAAGAGACTGTCTTTTTTCCATTGGATATTCTTTCCTGCTTTGTCAAAGAGTAGTTGACCATAGAGTTGAGGGTCCATTTCTGGGTTCTCTATTCTGTTCCATTGATCTATGTGTCTGTTTTTGTGTCAGTATTAGGTTCTTTCTTCTAATCTACTCCAAGTTGAACCAAACATACAAGACTCTGGGCAGGAGCATTTTTGAGCCTAACTTCACCCTAGTAATATCAAATAATTGTTCAACATTTTTTTCGAGTTGTGAAAATGTTGAAGCAGAGGGCCACTCCTGGTAGCTCTGAACATTTTCTCTCTTGTTCCAAGACCTGACCCAATGTGCTTTCCACAGTCTGCCAGGGATGGCACCCTGGGTAAGAGCTAAGAGCATAGACTCTAGAATCCAATTGCCTAGCTTTCAATCTTGGCCTCTTTTGTCTTGATTTGTGACTTTGGGCAAATTCACTTAATTTCTATGTATCACGGTTACCTCATCTATAATAATAGTATTTAGTTTAACGAATTTGATAATCCATATAGCAACATTAACATGAGTCCTAGTGCATAGGGATCCTACAAAAAATGTTGTGTATTATTATTAGCCAAACAAAAGTCCTGCCCAGTGGAATCCCCCTTCTTGCAAATTTATGCCTTGCTTTTCTTTCGGGGAATCATCTCCTGCCTGAGTTTTGTTCATGTGGTTTGGGTGGATGACTCTTCTTCTCCCTTAGCCCTAGTTCCAGAGGTGGCTTTATAGTCTGGATTTGACTGATCAGTCTATTCCATTTCCTCATGGCCACTGGGACTGGATCAGGATAGGCTTGTGATCCAAGGGAACCGATGAAACCCTGTCCAGGGACTTTGGTACAGTGTTGGGAAGGAAAAGCTGATGTTGGTCGAATGCACAATGTAAGCCTAGAGATTCTAGGGACCACTGTGAGGTAGGGGGTGGAGTGAGAAAGAGGCTGAATCTTGACGAAATCACTGGGTCCTGGCATCTTTGAAGCCAGACTTATCACTGGACTTTTCAAACATTGGCACCAATAAATGCCCTTTTGATTAAGCTAGTTTGATTTAATTTCCAACATCTGAAACAAGGGTGAGCATACGTCCTCATTTGTTTGGGACAGCCCTGGTTTGTACCTATTGTCTCAGCATAATTATGAATAGTGCCTTATTTCACTCTCAGAAGTGTCCTGATTGAGAGGATAAATTATATGGCCATCTTATTTGAACCCAGAAAGTCCAGATTCATACAGCAACACTGGAGCAAGGCTCTTGTGGAGTCCCATGTCCCAAGACCTTCTCAAATTACACAGCACATACTGTCTTCTCACTGGGGAGAGTTCAGGTGGATACACTCATCTGTATCCCTAATAAGGGTTTAGGGTCCCTTCTAGATGGCAGCTGCCACAGTGGTCTCCTTATTCCATCTCTGACTTTTTTTTTTTAAAGATTTTATTTATTTATTTGACAGAGAGATACACAGTGAGAGAGGGAACACAAGCAGGGGGAGTGGGAGAGGGAGAAGCAGGCTTCCTGCCGAGCAGGGAGCCTGATGCGGGGCTTGATCCCAGGAACCTGGGATCACGACCTGAGCCGAAGGCAGACGCTTAACAACTGAGCCACCCAGGTGCCCCTCCATCTCTGACTTTTAGGCTCTGGCTACTTAATAGTACTTAGGACTCTTATCCTGGTACTGACAAGTTGAACTTTTCCAGTTAAGCAATTAGCCTTCCTAGTCAATCTGTCTCTCTCCTCCTGTCCTCTCCTTCCCCCTTGACTACTCATACATGTGTGCACACACACACACACATATGCACATTGAACACTGGATTGGGTAAAGACCACCAGCTCCCTTCTTATATCCCATCACCATGTTTGTTCATTTTCCAGTTGTGCTAAAGGGGACAGGTTTGTGTTGGGAGTTGGATGGGCAGACAAATAAGATCAATGGGATCATTTTAGGCAGTAGAAGACACATGGGTGAAGATCTAACTTACATCTGATGTGATGTTGGCTTCTTTGAATCTCTTGTTTTTCCTTGTTGATGAAGCATCCAAAGAGATATCAGAGGCAGAGCCAAGCTTCACCCTTCCTGACTGTATAACCTTTAGACAAGTCACTCATTACCTCTCTGAGCTTCCATTTGCTTCACTATTTTTTTTCTTTTTTATTGTTATGTTAATCACCATACATTACATCATTAGTTTTTGATGTAATGTTCCATGATTCATTGTTTGTGCATAACACCCAGTGCTCCATACAGAATGTGCCCTCTTTAATACCCATCACCAGGCTAACCCATCCCCCCACCCCTTCGCCCTCTAGAACCCTCAGTTTGTTTTTCAGAGACCATCGTCTCTCATGGTTCGTCTCCCCCTCCGACTTATTCCCCTTCATTCTTCCCCTCCTGCTATCTTCTTTTTTTTTCTTAACATATATTGCATTATTTTTTTCAGAAGTACAGATCTGTGATTCAACAGTCTTACACAATTCACAGTGCTCACCATAGCACATACCCTCTCCAATGTCTATCACCCAGCCACCCCATCCCTCCCACCCCCACCACTCCAGCAACACTCAATTTGTTTCCTGAGATTAAGAATTCCTCATATCAGTGAGGTCATATGATACATGTCTTTCTCTGATTGACTTATTTCACTCAGCATAACACCCTCCAGTTCCATCCACGTGTTGCAAATGGCCAGATCTCATTCCTTTTGATGGCTGCATAATATTCCATTGTGTATTTATACCACTTCTTCTTTATCCATTCATCTGTCAATGGACATCTTGGCTCTTTCCACAGTTTGGCTATTGTAGACGTTGCTGCTATAAACATTGGGGTGCACGTACCCCTTCGGATCCCTACATTTGTATCTTTGTGGTAAATACCCAGTAGTGCAATTGCTGGATCGTATGTTGCTCTATTTTCAACTGTTTGAGGAACCTCCATACAGTTTTCCAGAGGGGTTGCACCAGCTTGCATTCCCACCAACAGTGTAGGAGGGTTCCCCTTTCTCTGCATCCCCGCCAACATCTGTCGTTTCCTGACTTGTTAATTTTAGCCATTCTGACGGGTGTGAGGTGGTATCTCATTGAGGTTTTGATTTGGATTTCCCTGATGCTGAGCGATGTTGAGCACTTTTTCATGTGTCTGTTGGCCATTTGGATGTCTTCTTTGGAAAAATGTCTGTTCATGTCTTCTGCCCATTTCTTGATTGGATTATTTGTTCTTTGGGTGTTGAGTTGGATAAGTTCTTTATAGATTTTGGATACTAGCCCTTTATCTGAGATGTCATTTGCAAATATTTTCTCCCATTCTGTCGGTTGTCTTTTGGTTTTGTGGACTGTTTCTTTTGCTGTGCAAAAGCTTTTTATCTTGATGAAATCCCAATAAGTCATTTTTGCCCTTGCTTCCCTTGCCTTTGGCGATGTTTCTAGGAAGAAGTTGCTGCGGCTGAGGTCGAAGAGGTTGCTACCTGTGTTCTCCTTTAGGATTTTGATGGACTCCGGTCTCACGTTTAGGTCTTTCAACCATTTGGAGTCTATTCTTGTGTGTGGTGTAAGGAATGGTCCAGTTTCATTCTTCTGCATGTGGCTGTCCAATTTTCCCAACACCATTTGTTGAAGAGACTGTCCTTTTTCCATTGGACATTCTTTCCTGCTTTGTCAAAGATGAGTTGACCATAGAGTTGAGGGTCCATTTCTGGGCTCTCGATTCTGTTCCATTGATCTAGGTGTCTGTTTTTGTGCCAGTACCATACTGTCTTGATGATGACAGCTTTGTAATAGAGCTGGAAGTCCGGAATTGTGATTCCACCAGCTTTGCTTTTCTTTTTCAAGATTCCTCTGGCTATTCAGGGTCTCTTCTGGTTCCATACAAATTTTAGGATTCTTTGTTCCATTTCTTTGAAAAAAGTGGATGGTATTTTGATGGGGATTGCATTGAATGTGTAGATTGCTCTAGGTAGCATTGACATCTTCACAATGTTGGTTCTTCCAATCCATGAGCATGGAACGTTTTTCCATTTCTTTGTGTCTTCTTCAATTGCTTTCATGAGTATTTTATAGTTTTCTGAGTACAGATCCTTTGCCTCTTTGGTTAAATTTATTCCTAGGTATCTAATGGTTTTGGGGGCAATTGTAAATGGGATCGACTCCTTGATTTGTCTCTCTTCTGCCTTGTTGGTGTATAGGAATGCCACTGGTTTCTGTGCATTGATTTGTTATCCTGCTACTTTACTGAATTCCTGTATGAGTTCTAGCAGTTTTGGGGTGGAGTCTTTTGGGTTTACCACATACAGTATCATATCATCTGCAGAGTGAGAGTTTGACTTCCTCTTTGCTGATTTGGATGCCTTTGATTTCTTTTTGTTGTCTGATTGCTGTGGCTAGGACTTCTAATACTATGTTGAATAGCAGTGGTGAGAGTGGACATCCCTGCCACGTTCCTGACCTCAAGGGGAAAGCTCTCAGCTTTTCCCCATTGAGAATGATATTCGCTGTAGGTTTTTCATAGATGGCTTTTATGATATTGAGGTATGTACCCTCTATCCCTATACTCTGAAGAGTTTTGATCAAGAAAGGATGCTGTACTTTGTCAAATGCTTTTTCTGCATCTGTTGAGAGGATCATATGATTCTTGTTCTTTCTTTTGTTAATGTATTGTATCACGTTGATTGATTTGTGGATGTTGAACCAACCTCGCAGCCCAGGGATAAATCCCACTTGGTCATGGTGAATAATCCTTTTAATGTGCTGTTGGATCCTATTGGCTAGTATTTTGGTGAGAATTTTTGCATCCATGTTCATCAAGGATATTGGTCTGTAATTCTCCTTTTTGATGGGGTCTTTGTCTGGTTTTGGGATCAAGGTAATGGTGGCCTCATAAAATGAGTTTGGAAGTTTTCCTTCCATTTCTATTTTTTGGAACAGTTTCAGGAGAATAGGTATTAATTCTTCTTTAAATGTCTGATAGAATTCCCCTGGGAAGCCATCTGGCCCTGGGCTTTTGTTTGTTGGGAGATTTTTGATGACTGCTTCAATTTCCTTAGTGGTTACAGATCTGTTCAGGTTTTCTATTTCTTCCTGGTTCAATTTTGGTAGTTGATACGTCTCTAGGAATGCACCCATTTCTTCCAGGTTATGTAATTTGCTGGCATAGAGTTGCTCATAATATGTTCTTATAATTGTTTGTATTTCTTTGGTGTTGGTTGTGATCTCTCCTCTTTCATTCATGATTTTGTTGATTTGGGTCATTTCTCTTTTCTTTTCGATAAGTCTGGCCAGGGGTTTATCAATCTTGTTAATTCTTTCAAAGAACCAGCTCCTATTTTCGTTGATCTGTTCTACTGTTCTTTTGGTTTCTATTTCATTGATTTCTGCTCTGATCTTTATGATTTCTCTTCTCCTGCTGGGTTTAGGCTTTATTTGCTGTTTTTTCTCTAGCTCCTTTAGGTGTAGGGTTAGGTTGTGTATTTGAGACCTTTCTTGTTTCTTGAGAAAGGCTTGTATTGCTATATACTTTCCTCTCAGGACTGCCTTTGCTGCCTCCCAAAGATTTTGAACAGTTGTGTTTTCATTTTCATTGGTTTCCATGAATTTTTTAAATTCTTCTTTAATTTCCTGGTTGACCCATTCATTCTTTAGCAGGATGCTCTTTAGCCTCCATGTATTTGATTTCTTTCCAACTTTTCTCTTGTGATTGAGTTCTAGTTTCAAAGCATTGTGGTCTGAAAATATGCAGGGAATAATCCCAATCTTTTGGTACTGGTTGAGACCTGATTTGTGACCTAGGATGTGATCAATTCTGGAGAATGTTCCATGGACATTAGCGAAGAATGTGTATTCCGTTGCTTTGGGATGGAATGTTCTGAGTATGTCTGTGAAGTCCATTTGGTCCAGTGTGTCATTTAAAGTCTTTATTTCCTTGTTGATCTTTTGCTTAGATGATCTCTCCATTTCAGTCAGGGGGTGTTAAAGTCCCCCACTCTTATTGTATTGTTGTCAATGTGTTTCTTTGCTTTTGTTATTAATTGCCTTATATAGTTGGCTGCTCCCATGTTGGGGCGTAGATATTTGCAATTGTCAGAGCTTCTTGTTGGATAGACCCTTTAAGTAAGATATAGTGTCCTTCTTCATCTCTTATTACAGTCTTTGTTTTAAAATCTAATTTGTCTGATATAAGGATTGCCACCCCAGCTTTCTTTTGGTGTCCATTAGCATGGTAAATGGTTTTCCACCCCCTCACTTTCAATCTGGGAGTGTCTTTGGGTCTAAAATGAGTCTCTTGCAGACAGCATATTGATGGGTCTTGTTTTTTAATCCAATCTGATAGCCTGTGTCTTTTGATTGGGGCATTTAGCCCATTTACATTCAGCGTAACTATTGAAAGGTATGAATTTAGTGCCATTGTATTGCCTATAAGGTGACTGTGACTGTATATTGTCTGTGTTCCTTTCTGATCTATGCTGCTCTTAGGCTCTCTTTTTGCTTAGAGGACCCCTTTCAATATTTCTTGTAGGGCTGGTTTTGTGTTTGCAAATTTCTTTAGTTTTTGTTTGTCCTGGAAGCTTTTTATCTCTCCTTCTATTTTCAATGACAGCCTAGCTGGATATAGTATTCCTGGCTGCATATTTTTCTCGTTTAGTGCTCTGAAGATATCATTCCAGTCCTTTCTGGCCTACCAGGTCTCTGTGGATAGGTCTGTTGCCAGTCTAATGTTTCTACCATTGTAGGTTACATATCTCTTCTCCCGAGCTGCTTTCAGGATTTTCTCTTTGTCTCTGAGACTCGTAAGTTTTACTATTCGATGTTGGGGTGTTGACCTATTTTTATTGATTTTGAGAGGGGTTCTCTGTGCCTCCTGGGTTTTGATGCCTGTTTCCTTCCCCCCATTAGGGAAGTTCTCTGCTATAATTTGCTCCAATATACCTTCTGCCCCTCTCTCTCTTTCTTCTTCTTCTGGGATCCCAATTATTCTAATGTTGTTTCGTCTCATCATATCGCTTATCTCTCGAATTCTGCCCTCGTGATCCTGTAGTTGTTTCTCTCTCTTTTTCTCCGCCTCTTTATTTTCCATCATTTGGTCTTCTGCTTCATTGATCCTAGTAGTTAGTGCCCCCATTTTTGATTGCACCTCATTAATAGCCTTTTTGATTTCGACTTGGTTAGATTTTAGTTCTTTTATTTCTCCAGAAAGGGTTTCTCTAATAACTTCCACGCTTTTATCAAGCCCAGCTAGTATCTTTAAAGTCATGATTCTGAACTCTAGGTCCGACATCGTACTAATGTCCATATTGAGTAGGTCCCTGGCAGACGGTACTACCTCTTGTTCTTTTTGCTGAGGTGATTTTTTTCGTCTTGTCATTTTGTCCAGAGGAGAATAGATGAATGAGAGAACAGAATGCTAACAGGTTAACAACGTCCCCAGCAAATATACTCTATAGAAATCAGAAAAGACCTGAAACCAGGGGAAAAGAAAGGGAAAGAAAGAAAAAAGAAAGAGAAAAAAAAAAAAGGAAAGAAAAAGAAAAAGATAAAACAAACAAAAACAGAACAAAACAAAAAAAACAGAATATGATCAGATATGATCAGGCTAGTGCATAGACCAGTGCCACACACTAGATTTTGGGCGTATTTTGGTCTGTTAGAAGAAAGTGCCTCCTAAAATTTTAAAGGAAGAAAGACTTATATATGTATAAAATAAGGGTTGATACAATGAAGGGATGGAAGATGACTGTAAAGATGAGAATTATAAAAGATTTTATAAAAGGAATTGATAAGATAAGAAGTTGTTTGAAAAAAGAAAGAAGATTAAAAAAAAAAAGAAAAGAAAAGATAAAAAGAAAAGGGAGAGAATGTGATCAGGCAGGAGACTAGAACAAAGCCATACACTAGTGATTTAGGGTATATTTTGATCTGTTAGAAGAAACTGTATCTCAAAATTTTACAGAGAGAACAACTTATATATATATATATGCCAAAAATAAGGGTAACTACTATGAAGGGATGAAATATGACTCTAAAAATGAAAAATAAAAAGTTTTTTTAAAAAGAGATTGATAAGATGTTGTTTGAAAAAGAGAAAAAGAAAAATAAAAAAAAAGCAGTTAAAAAAATTAACTGAAAAACTAATGAATCATGGTAAAAAAGCCAGTAATTCTATGTGCAGTATTCCCCTAGCGCTGGAGTTCTCCCGTTCTCCTTGATCGGTAAACTTGGTCTTGGCTTGCTGGCTGTTCGTGCTGATCTTCTGGGGGCGGGGCCTGTTGCCGTGGTTCCCAAATGTCTTTGCCAGAGGCGTAATTGCCCCGCCCTTGTCGGTCCGGGCTAAGCAATCTGCTCTGGTTTGCTCTTAGGAGCTTTTGTTCCCTGCAAGCTCCTGGCACAGCTTTGGAGGACCAGAGTGAAAATGGTGGCCTCCCATTTTCTGCCCAGAGGAGCCGAGAATTCTCGGCCCCGCTCCTCAGTGCGCCCCCAGAGAAAAGCAGTCACTCCCGTCTCCCTGGTCTCCGGCCACACTCCGTGCTCACCCGGCCTGTGACCGAGTGTTCCTATCTCTGGCTCCCGACCCCGTGTGGAGTCTCCAAACCCAGCAGATCCCTGTGGTGCGCTCCCGCGCTGCTCCTCCTGGGGGGAGGAAGGGGAGTCTCCCCGGCTCTGCCGCTTGTTGGGTCCCTGCTGGAAGAGCAGTGGCCTGACTGGGCCGCGGATCACAGTTTATGGCCACCCCGAGGTGAGAGCCCACGCCTCGGCTCCGTCTCTGCAGCCGGCTTCCCTGCTCCGATACCTGGGAGCTCTGCTGCACTCCGACATCCCCGGTCTTTCTGTGACCCCGAGGGTCCTGAGACCACACTGTCCCACGAGGGTTCCACCCCCCGCTTAGCCACTGAAGTGACGTCCCTCAGCGGAGCCGACTTCTACAAGTTCCGATTTTGTGCTCCGCGGCTCTATCACTTGCCAGAAGCGGCCGACGGAGGCCCCCTCCCCCGCCGTCTATCCTCCCGAATATCGCCTCGGATTCACTTCTCCGCACGTCCTACCTTCCAGTAAGTGGTCGCTTCTCTGTTCAGAGAGTTGTTGCTACTCTCTTCTTCGATCTCCCATTGAGTTTGTAGGTGTTCAGAATGGTTTGATCCCTATTCAGCTGAATTCCTGAGACCGGACGAAATCCAGGCCTGCTACTCCTCTGCCATCTTGCTCCACCCCCCCATTTGCTTCACCATTAAATGGGTTTAAAAGTGTCTTCTCTGCCTCTTAGTGTTGAAACACGATGATGCATTCCATTGTGGTTCATAAGCTGCTTTGTCAATGCAGGGGAACTGAAAACTGTTGTCATGCTATGGCAGTTTTCCTCAAATCTCACACGGGGTCTTGTTTTTTTATTTTTATTTTATTTTTTATTTTTTAAAGATTTTATTTATTTGAGAGAGAGAGACACAGTGAGAGAGGGAACACAAGCAGGGGGAGTGGGAGAAGGAGAAACAGGCTTCCTGCTGAGCAGGGAGCCTGAGCAGGACCCTGGGACCATGACCTGAGCCCAAGGCAGACACTTAACCACTGAGCCACCCAGGTGCCCCTGGGTCTTGTTTTGTTATCACCAGGGTTCAAAAGGTAAGTCAGCAAGGTCCTATTCCACTGTCATGCTTATATATATATTTATATGGGGAGGGAGAGTGGGAGACATTAAGTTATTTATCTGGACAATATCCATTGCTAAGATCTATTGAATATTTACTTTTCTGCCAGGCCTAGGGCTAAGTGCTTTATGTGCATTATATCATTTTAATCCTCACAATGACGTGACATAGTCTGTACCATTAGCTTCCACATTTTTCAGATGTAGAAATTAAAGCAGTAATCGGCAGAATCAGGATTCAAACCTATGTCTGTTTGATCCCAAAGCCTTTGCTTCTAAAGGTAATGTTATTCTGCTCATTTTGTGCTGTGGGAAGAACACTCAGCCTGAAGTCAGGAGCTCTGGCTTCCATTTCCCTATCTGCCCTTAATAAGTCAGGTGACCTTGGACAAGTCAATCTACCAAATGGGCCTTTATTGCCCTATCTGACAAATGAGGGCTGGATTAGAAAACTGAGGTCCCTTGAGGTTCAGTGATTTTATGATTCTAGGTTGGGCGTGGGATCAGGAGTTCAATTTTTCTTTAATGTCAGCATGTCTAAATCTTTCCTTTGGGGGGATGCATTTTATCACAAACATCAGTCACCAAAGCTTCCAGCTGCAAATCAAGAATAAAGGAGAAAGGGTGGTTTGTAGGTGCAATGAAGGAGAAGCTCCTCCTGCCAGATAGTTAGAAAATGGTGAAATTTGCATCAAAAGTATATTATTAGTAGTAGAAAATAATGATTAATGCCATTTCATGTTCCTTTCACAAGTCATGGTAGATAATGAACAATGATAACACTATGCATGATTGCTGATCCTTGTGACATTCAGAACAGATTCAAAATTCCTCTTCCACATACAGGACTCAGTTAGGGTGCTATATTAAATTCAAACTTAGGGATCAGATTTAAAATTCAAATGCATATCCTTTTTGCATATCTATTTTGACACAGCATTACAAATTACTCACTGTAATATGAATTAAAGATGGACTTTTTCACAATGGGGGAAACATTAAAAAACCCTATTTAAATTTAAATCCCCCTTTTCCCTTTGTAGATTTCCCCCCATATTTATCCCTCAATATATCTGCTAATTATCAAAAGTACTGCAGTTTAAACAGTAATTTGTTCATTCACATTTTATTATTTTTTGCTGGTAGTGACTGCCAAGAAGAAGCAATGTTGATATCTTGAATTACAATGAGCTCATTGTGATGTGCTTAAATGAGAGAATTTTAAAAGTACGTTGTCCTATCTACATTTTAGTATTTACCTAATGTACATAGTGTAGAAAGAACTGATGTCAAAGAAGGACAGAGCTGCAAATGTGCTTTTAAGTATGTTATAATAGAACCAGTGAAATGTGCAAAATGACAAATTAAATTTAATGTTCAGGTGCATTGCCAATTTGTCTGGGGGGTAAAAAGCAGCACCCTTTGCTAACCCGATAAGAATTAATCAGATTTTAATTACTCGATGTGCAACCTGGACTGTTTAGCACATTTATGCCGAGTAATCACTGGGGCATCTCAAGCCAAATGGCTGAAAATTTCCATCTTTTAAATTATGGGTATGGTTCTCTGTTAATCATTTTTGGACCTTCTAATTTTCTTTCTTTTTCTTTTTTTTTTTGCAACTTCATTTCTTCTATGACACTGATAATTTCCTTTGGGTTTTTCCATTTTAATGGAGGGGAACAATTTGCTCTTTTGTATAAATGAAAGTGATGCCCATCTCAGTGCTCAGGCCCTAATGTTGTTTTTCCAGTTTTGTAGAAATATCCTCCCTGCTTTCATCTACCAGGGAAACTCCTGGAGGTTAGGGGCACAGTTTGTCACTACAGAGATGGAGCCTGACATTTTGGCCTCATTAACATTGTGCTATAACAAAGCAAGTGAACCTCAAACCTAATTTAGCAAAACAACCAACCCAATAAAAAAGGGCAGGACAAGAAAATCAGAGGTGCTTTCAATAAACTTTTATTATTGAACTTAAAAATCTTTCTTAAAATTACCAGAAGCTTTCCAGCTTTGTGCTGGTACTTAGGAATTTCTACTAACAAATGCTAGCAAAGTTACCACATCAGTCTCAGTAGATACAATGAAATCCAGAATTGCATTCATTTTGGGGCTTCTTCAATTCCTGGAGGTCCTTGGTTAGTCTTCAATAAAATCAACTCTGGACTAATCAATGAGAAATTGCAGAGAATATGAATCCTGCAAAATCAATAATTTGTATAATAATTACACAAGCATATTAGAGAAGCATGGTAGTGCATAGCTAAGCAAATCCCAGGGAACATGCTCTTGAAATCTTTAAAACTCAGCCAGATATGATGAACTTTTGAATACCTTGCTCTGGTCTAGGATGATCCTGGAGTTTAGTAGAAAGACTATTATAAGGTTTTCCTTAATTTATGCAAGTTAATAAAATGAACCCACATCACTTCTGTTGTTAGTGAGTAGAAAAGTTTAAGTGAACTTTAAAAGAAAAGAGACCGGATGGTTGCAGATGCAGGTTCCTGTCCTCTATCTGAAATACCACGGCTACTGTCTTCCCTGACATGGTTCCCGTTGGGAACTCCCGTAACTGCTCACAGCTGCCTCGTCATGATGTGCTCCAAGACTCCTCCTTCTTTACCAGCCCAGGTCACTAATCTCATTGTTTTCCTCATCCCAAAGCTGTGGTGTCATGAAGAAAGACCAGAATCAGAACCAGCAGAGTTAGGACCATGCCGAAAGCCCTATCAATCTCTCTCAGCCTCAGTTCCTTCATTCCGAAAAAGGAGGTTACGAGATTGCTGAGTGTATAAGGTGAAATGTTGGTAAAAGCACTTTCTAAACTGTTTGCCTCCGCAGTCTCTGGATGATTTCCTGACCTGGAGTAAGTTTATCTCTAAGTAGAGGAGTCACAGAGGAGGCCTGTGATGGTTAATTTTATGTGTCAACTTAACTAGGTTAAAGGATGGCTGCGTAGCTGGTAAAATATAATTTCTGGGCCAAGAGCCTACAATGAATCCTCACCTTACTTGTGAGCCTCACTTTATCTGTGTGACTTCCTCTTTCCATTCCCTAACCCTACCGATTTCAGTCACTTTCGCCACCTGGAACTCTATCCTTGCTTCCTCGGCTCAGTGAGATTGCCAGTCTCCACTGGGCCTCACTTTGTGTGTTTCCCTCCTCTCAAGGAAAATACCCCTGTGCTGGTGGCCGTTCAGTGTCTTAAAACAATCATTTTATATACTTTGTCTAGGTGCAGAATTGTCTTTAGCAGGAAGCAAATCTGGTACTAGTTATTCTGTAATAACTGCAAGCAAAAGTATTTATCTAGATTATTTTGCTCTAAATTGTGCATGAACTATTTATTCCTGGCAGTTTTAATACATTGAGACTTTGTCTAATATCACTGTTGAACCTACCCAACCAAGGAGTGAATTTGATTTGAAAAATAAATGCTCAGAACAATGCAAGGTGCTGATTTCAAATTGTTAAGTTTCAACTACTATAGAATGAGGGTGCCCTTATCTAAGAACAAAGAGAAGACAACCAGACAGCATTTCTACTCAACAGGATTTTCAGGCATTATTATGAAATTAACCAACACCTCTAAGGTTTTAATTTAAAACAAATTAAAATGTCTAAATTTAATAGGGGCGCCTGGGTGGTTCAGTCATTAACTCTCTGCCTTTGGCTTAGGTCATGATCCCAGGGTCCTGGGATCGAGCCCCACATCGGGCTCCCTGCTCAGCAGGGAGTCTGCTTCTCCCTCTCCCACTCCCCCTGCTTGTGTTCCCTCTCTCACTGTGTCTCTCTCTGTCAAATAAATAAATAAAATCTTTTTAAAAAAACTATAAAATGTCTAAATTTAAGCTATGACTTCACACATGTAGCAACATCTTTGAGACTCCATGTAATATAAACCATTATTTTGAAAGTAAACATTGAATAAAAGCACCTTCTCTCCTATCTATCTATCATCTATCTATCATCTATCATTTATCTATCTATCTGTCATCACCTACCTCTCATCTATCATCTATCTATCTATCTATCTATCTTTCATCTATCTATATCATCACCTACCTCTCACTCCTTGTCTCTTTCTGTAACATTTAGTAAGCAGTTACTCTATGTTAAGTATGTTAGTACCACATCATATTTAATCTTCACAAAAAAACCTTTTACGTTAAGTAACCTTCCCAAGATTATTAGTAATCTTGGGTAAGTCAAGAGTCAAATCTAGACGGTTGATAACTGTTGTTATAAGTGCTCCAAGTAATAGGGAGGAGGTGGATGCTTTTAGAGAAAGATAGTGAATTCTGAAAGAAAGTTTACAGTCTGTACAATAGATTTTTGATGTTCATTCTACCCTTGTGACAAGTTGTGTTTTGTGGATCCACTAGTAAGAGTACCCCCAGATAGGATCCACTAAATTTATTCTCACATTGTACAAAAATGACCTAAAATATAGATAAGGAAGGAAATTTGTCACATCACAGTTTATAGTTTGCTCGAGGTTATAATATTCCCCCTCCAAATATGTCTGGCCTCCCAGGAGAATCTTTCATGACGTATTAGGTTCTAAGAACATGCTAGCTCAAATACAAACATCTGGTCTGAAAATCATGGCTCATTTCTTTTTTCTTTTTTATTATGTTATGTTAGTCACCATACATTACATCATTAGTTTTTGATGCAGTGTTCCATCATTCATTGTTTGCGTATAACATCCAGTGCTCCATGCAGAATGTGCCCTCTTTCATGGCTCATTTCTTATTTCTCTTCTCTTTGTGTGCTTCTTCATCTTGCCTAGTCCCACGGTTGTGTCTTGGTTTAACCTTATAATCTACAACATCACTTATATCCGTACAGAACCAACAACACAACATGCATGTACTAAAAAAACTTTACACAACAATTTATTTTTTCCCATTAAAGGCATCAATAATGGTTGGACCATTATTTAGGAAGTTTTGTGCCAGTATTTTTCTGAAAACAAAAAAAGGATCAATTTATGGTTACTAGTGTATACCACAGCAAAAAATTTACCATTGTCTATGTCATCTGGCTTAATGGTACTCAAGACTATTGAGTTCATTTTTGAGAAGACTCCCGTATTTTCAGCTTGTGTTTTTCCTTTGTGTTTTCAGATTGTTCACTTCCTTTGGTATTTCTAGAACTCAACTGCAGGAAGACAATGATGTTTGAATGTTTGAGGATGCCAGTAAAGTAAGCTGAGGAAGTAACAAAGAAGAAAACAAGAGTAACAAATAAGAATAATGTAAGTATAGAAGTTATTCTCATTGCTCTTATATCCACAAACAAAGGAGAATTCCTGGAACAATTTGCTGGTTAATTTAGTAAATAATGGGCAGTTTATAAAAATATAAACTGTAAACTGTGTGATACATCTTTTCCCTTAAATTAGTTAATTCAATTCTCTTTGTGCAGAAGGAAGTTGGGTGTTGCGATCATGTCAGCTGTAACCTTGCTGGTTGTTTACTAGGTTTGTCTTGATTGGTTCTCTGGAACTCCATTAACCTGCTTTCCATCTAGAGTCAAAGACGTGATCTGCTGTTGAACTCAGAGTTTTGCCATTAGAGACTGTAAGAAGCAGAGGGTGGGTTTTGCTTTTCCAATTGAACCTCTTATAGGGCTGAGACCAGGTCTTATATTGCTTTTCTTATTTTCCCACTGTTCTTGGAACCGGCCTTTGTACCCAATTAGTATTTAATAAATACCTGTCTATTGACGGACTTTCAGACTTGGAAATGTAGACTATCATGAGATCAACAATGGATCATGCACAAGACAGAAACAGCTCAAAAATGGGAATTTCGCCTTGTTTTATTTTTTAGTAAGTTTTTTGTTTCAGATGAAACTATTTTAACTTCAATCTCATTTAATATATAATTTTAATACATTTATAAGTATGATGAAAGTATGACTTCAAATAGCAAATTCTGTTAGTCATTTTCTTTTAGATAATGTTTTATTTGTCCTTGGCCTGGGGAGGTATCTAAATGCATTTAGATGCTAGACAAATTCATTTTATCTTGGTAGGTAAGATGTTTATTAGATATGTATCCTTATAAATATAATAGATATCTCTTCTAGTGAGAAGACTTTTTTCTCTGTTAAAAACTAAACTCTGCAAAGAAGTTTCTGTACATTTTCAATAGGATTTGAATGTTCATCTGTATATGTATTCTTAATATTCTTTTGGGGACCTCGATGAGTAGGGCAAGGGGAATTTTTTTCTTCTTTCAAGGTACATTGAATTGCAGAAAAAAAAATCACTTGAGGGTAACATCATTAAAAACCAACATAGTATTGTACTCATTAATTCCACAAAGATTAAAAAGCATAAAAATTTACATTATCAGTTGATACAGAGAAGTTGGGGGAGGAAGGAATGAAAGCTTTGGGTCCCTCTCAATGTTTTTCACAAATGTCTAACCACAAAGCTTCAATAGCAAGGTCACGTGATTGATGGTTGATCCCAGGATCTGCTATCCCAACTTGAATTTTGCACTGTAGACTCAATTATAAAAATAATATTTATCTATCACCAGTTAAATAACAATTTTAGCCCCCAAGTTTTCAACTACTATTAATGTTGTGGGATAACAAACCGTATGTACACTATGAATTTGGGTATTTTCTGACATCATTTTTTATACCCTTGTAGAATAATAATACTGTAGTTTGAAAAACATGGTACTGTAACACCTTATATAAATATTATTACAATGAACTTTAATTATTTTTGCACATTGTCTCCTCTATTACATTCTGAGTTCCTTGGGGTCAGGGACTGGATCTCATTTTTCTCTGTATCATCAGAGGCTAGTTTAGTGTGTTGCAAACAATAGCATATGGTATTTGTTTGCAAAATAGAATTAAATTAAGGCATAATTTACACTTGGGCTGTGAAAGGTTCATTTAGACCGAGAGCATCTTTGAGGAAAATGACTCTGGTAATAATTGTCAACAGTTCATTTTATTTAGTTTATAAGATGTGTTGTGGTTTAAATGAAAGTAAGGTTGGAGCAGTTTCTAGGAGAAAGTCAACTTGGTTGAACGTGCATTCTTGGAGCAGGTCTCCAGGGTATGGTCTGAAACCACCTGGAGGTCTGTGGGGGTCATGACATGATCAAAGGAGGTGTGTCTTCTCATCAGCTTTTTTTGAAAATGATACACAAATCTCTAGACTTTATTAAAAATTTTTTTACAGCTATATTAATCTGCTAGGGCTACCATAACAAAATACCAGAGACTTAAACAACAGATATGTATTTCTTACAGTTCTGGAGGCTGGAAGTCCAAGATCAAGGTGTCAGCAGATTTGGTTTTTCTGAAGGCCCCTCTCCTTGGCATGGAGATAGCTGTCTTCTCTCTGTGTCTGCACGTGGCCTTTCCTCATGTGTGTGCGCATTCCTGGTGCCTCTTCCTTTCTTGCCCTATTGAATTCCAGCACCGCCCTTCCCATTTCATTTAACCTTAATTCCCTCTCTAAAGGCCCTATCTCGAAATACAGGCACATGGGGGATGAGGACTTCCACATAGGACCTTTGAGGGGATATAGTTCAGTCCACAACAAAGCATTCGTAAGAGTTACTTACAAATAAGCTATGAATCCACTTGTTCAAGGTGATCATGTTACTTGACGTTTTGGCAGAGTTGGGTTTGCATTCTACTCTGAAGCCTGGTAGCCACATATATTCATGTACCAGTGGCATCTGTGTTTTTGCCAGCATAGCCTCCATTCCCCTTCTCCTTGGTGGCATTGTCCATCATAGTGCCAGCCCTTCACTGGCCGAGGGGTCAACATATGACTTGAACAAAGCTGGTTAGACATCTTCCTGAAATTTCACTAGTTAGTGTAGCGGGCCAAAAGCAAGTGGCTGCATCAGAAGATACCTCTTGATAGCTCACTAAACACACTGTCCATTCTTTCCTGCTGCCTGTCACTGATGTTGCCTGGTTCCTGTTCTTTCCAAACACATTGGTTTCTCTGTCATTTCCCTCTCAATGAATTCCCTCTCTTCCTCCCTCTGGATAATTTCTGTTGAAGTTACCCAGTATTTGTTTCTGTTGCTTTAAATAATGATAACAACTCTACTAGTTCCATGTTGTACCATTGTCATAAAACTCGAGTCTTACATATTTACATGTGGGTAGAATTTCTGAACTTGTAGACAAGCTGCTTTGTTATCAGTGCCTCCCTAGTGTGGTCTGGGATGAGTCACGGCATCCGGTGGCTGCTGTTACATAAATATATAGTTAGATTTTTAAAAAAGGTTTTACTTTGATTGGTCACTTTGGAAAATCCCTGTGTTATTATCATGTTAAATGTCGTTTGGTTCTGCTCTAATTCTTCATTCTCATTGTTCTTTTGAGGAGATGCTAAGGATAGGAAGGTCATGGGGTGTTTCCTCTGTGAAAATAGAACCTGGATCAAAAATTCAGAGTACCAAACTGAGGGTTGCTGGAGTGGTGGGGGGGTGGGAGGGCTGGGGTGGCTGGGTGATAGACATTGGGGAGGGTATGTGCTATGGCGAGTGCTGGGAATTGTGCAAGACTGTTGAATCGCAGTTCTGTACCTCTGAAACAAATAATGCAATACATGTTACGAAAAAAAAAGAAGAAGATAGCAGGAGGGGAAGAATGAAGGGGGGAAATTGGAGGGGGAGACCAACCATGAGAGACGATGGACTCTGAAAAATAAACTGAGGTTTCTGGAGGGGCAGGGGGTGGGGGGATATGTTAGCCTGGTGATGGATATTAAAGAGGGCATGTTCTGCATAGAGCACTGGGTGTTATGCACAAACAATGAATCATGGAACACTACATCCAAAACTAATGATGTAATGTATGGTGATTTACATAACAATAAAAAAATTAAAAAAAATTCAGAGTACCGTTGTGTCAGAGGGATGGTCCACTATGTTCCTGTTCTTTGGACGTTGATCTGGAATATATTCAAGCAGCAAAGGACTGCACCATTTTTGTATACAAATATTGACAAAGCAAGGAAAACAGAAAAACCAAGTGATAGGTATAAAAAAACCAATCTCTGCTTAATGAGTAACCAATCCTTTTGGGGGCAATAAATAGTCAAGGGAGTAAGATGTCTTTTTTTTTTTTTTTTTTTTGACTTAGAAAAAAAGGCACAGAGTATCAAGGCCCCCAAGGATGCTTTGCTTCTATGGCTGTGGAGATGATCACTGTCTTAGCCAGTCAGGGCCAAGCACCATGTGAAGAGGGAGCAGATTCTTTGTGCCGTTCTGGAAAGCAAAGGACTGCCATAGGCATCTGTAATGGTGGGGAATGCCAGCATGGGCAGAGCTTCAAAGAGAATTGGAAACCATCAGTACTTAAGACAAACAAAAATAGAGAAATAGAATAGGTTTTGGTGCTAGAAGCATGTAAGCTCTAAACTGTACTTTATTATAGTTAAAAAATTTCCCCTTCTAACTTTAAAGTATAGAGTGATTCTATACTTGAATGACTTTGTCAAATTCTTGAACGTGAGAAAGCAGACCGTAGATCTAGGGCTACTGTAGTGGGTCATATTGCTACCTGTGGCCTGTAAACCACTTACAGACTCTGAGGGCTTAGAAAAGGTAAGAGGAGACAGTACAGCCCCCAAGTACCTAGACCTACACTATACTGTAACAAAAGACAAAGGCTGGGATTAATTATTATATTATCTTTTATCTTTGGAAAGCTTCTTCTACTTCAAAAAGTCCTCTCAATGCTGGATATTAGCTTTATGTCTTTTATTTTCAAATTCCAAATAAAGTTTTTAGAGTAAATAATATATATTCCCATGGAACAGACTTTGCTCAATTTTAGGAATTCGCTTTTGAGGTCACAATTCCTTAAAAGGGTTACGAGCTTTAGAAGAGACTTTTTGATAGGCAATTTTTGTTCTTGGAGAAAACAAAGCCTGCTTTATTCAGGCTGTATTGAAAATTAAATTTCTAAACCCGAACCTTCCTGTTATCCCCCAAATCTTTTTTTTTTTTTTTGGTGTTCTAATTGATCTCATTGCTTACCATTCTTCAAGCCCTTCCAACGATTTAAAAAACACCTAGTTCTCTGAATTTAAATGCAATCTACTTGAAATACTTGGAGTGGTTTTCATTTTCCTGCACAAACCCTTTCTGATACACTGAGTATGTGAGCATAATATAGCAGGGTACAGAAAGAGGAGGCTAGGCATCTCAGACAGACTTGTCTTGATTTTCAGTGTTGCCCAGGGCTACTGTGTTTACCTTCAATCAGATGGGGACAAGTTAAAACTATGTGTGCAAGACATTTGAGATGGGCACGCATACAGCTGACCCGGAACAGCATTCTTAAGTGAACCATTACAATTTTGCAACTATAGACCTAGATAACATTAGTCTTTAGTTTTTACCCTGCAGAATACTTGAAATTAAGCTTTGTCCTGGTAGTCTTCAGCCTCCTGTGAAAAACAGGCAACACCCTGTCCCCAGGCTATTTATTTGAGTAGTTGTTTTGCTGGAGCTGAGCGGTTTGGATCATCTATTTCTTAAAAGGACAGAATGCAAGGCTGGTCAAGTTGGTTTGCCAAGCTTGAGTAGACAGAATTGGCTGGTGGGATGCCCACTTCTATCATACCATGCTTATTCTTCTAGAAGTTATTCATTTGGTTAAAGAGAATGACCTTCAGTGGTATAAATATGGACTTTTTTTTTTTTTTATCAAGGGTATACTAGTAGCTATGCAGAATAAATTATTTTATTTATTTGTTTACATTTCCCATCCCTCACCACATAAACATAAGCTTCTTGATAGCAGGGTCCTTATATGTCTTAGTCTATACTTAGTAAATAATATGCTTTTATCTATTCAAATCATTCAGTAACTAAATGTTGAATAGGTACTATATCCCAGACACTAGATTAGGCCTTGGGGGTGTAGCAGTGGAAAGACTTGGCTTCAGAGGTTCATTAGTATTAATAGGGAAAAAATATCATCAGCAAGACATCTTTTCTATAGTTGGGCTTTGACAATTAAAAAAAAAAGTCACCATCTTTTTATTGTGTACAATGTGTAATAACACTGTTGGAGACTGATAGGGTGCCAGATATGGCTGTTATTTTACCTGTTAAAGGAGATTTATAGAGAGCTCAGAGAGGCTCAACAGCTAAACATTTTGATTTTAGTCTAATTGGAAAGGAGAATTTAATTTTACTGACAATTATAGGCAAATAAAGAGTGCACTTAAGTTGAAATTAAAAAGTAAAATAGTAAACCAGTTAAGTTCATTGTAATATTGTAGTTTTCCCCTGATAATGTGCATTACATGATCATGCTCATGATCTCATAGGATACATTAAATTCTATGGTTTATTATAATAAGAATATTATACCCTGTAAGTTGATAAATAGATAAATGTAAAAGAAGAATACTTCTTTAGTGTGTGAAAAGATTGAGCTCTTTACCTTGGAAGGGATTTGAAAATTATCCATTTTGTTCATATTGATGGAATACAGGTCACTGACGTCTGGCTTTGTTTAGCTCTTCTTGCTTCATTTTGACAAATGATAAAGAACCTAATTACTAAACTACTCAGCTAACAAAGATGGGGGAAACACCTTCTCGAAAATGGAAAAGCACCTTTTCAAGTATACTGAAGGCCCATCAAATTCAGATTTGAAACTTTTCCCATTTTAGAGCCTGGCCAAAGAGGTATGTGTTGAGGAGAGCATAGCTCCTAATTAGCTCCCCCAGCCTGGGTGTTGGAGGGTGAAGACCTCTGTGCTTGGCTTCCCATTTCTTGGAAAAATGCTCCTTGGGAGCAGGGACAATGTCTCTGAAGCACTCATTATATATTTACTGAATAAATGAAGGAAGCTTGGCAGCATCATCTGGAATAGGGATCCTGATCTTTCTGAACCTTTGTTTCTAGCTGTCTATACCTGAATTTCATGTGTGATCTAGATGTAGAGCAGGGGCAACTTACTTCTCTCAGCCTCAGTTTCCCCATTTGTAAATTGGAGATTCTAGCCACTTCTCTATTACCAAGAAGGAATACAAATTCTCAATGAGAATGAGCTAATGTTTTTGGCTCTGTAAATATGGTCATTTCACTATTACCCAGCTTCCCTTCAACGAAGGCTGAATACATCTCTTAATTACTAGAAGAAAATTATTTACTCTAGTTTCTGTGTTCCTCACCTTGTCCCTGGTGACTTTCCATATTGGCCATCTTTCTCTGTGCCTCTTCCTTCTCTGGGTCCTTAAAAGCTGGTGTTCTTCAGATTTTCTTTCTTATGATATATACTCTCGTTGGCTGATCTCATACATTTTTCTAGGTTTAAGTACTTGACCATGTCCAAATCTCCATTTCCAGCTCAGTCTCATGCCTTTTACCCTGAACCCTAGACTGGTGTATTCAGCTACCAACTCTACTGTCACTGGGATGTCTGTGGCAGAGACAGGCTAGTTGCTTATCCATGAAAGTGTTCCTCTTCCCAGGCACACAGTTAGACTATAGTTGCTAGCTTCTTCTGCATTTAGTTTGAGATCAAATGAATGAGCACTAGCCCATGGTCTGATGTGAGTGAAAATGATATGCACCGATTCATACATCTTTCTCTCCTGTCTTCATGGCTGGAAGCAAAGTTCTCCAAGATGGCAGTGTATAATATAGGAGGAGTCCGGATTCCTGAGTCACTCCTTGAAGAAGAGCTTCCGGGGAGAGCCGCCCAAACTGCACTGGGCTGTAATATGAGCCAGGAATAAAAGTCTGTGAAGCCACTGAAATTTGGGGGTTATTTGTTGCCATAGCAGAGCTTGACCTTTCTTTATTAAGATGGTGTCCCCTAGGCACCGCGAGCTCTGCAGGCAGTCTACTTTCCACCTCGGTTGGTGGCACCATCCCCTTTTTAGTCACCCAATTCGCAGTCCCCTAGTCCTCAGCCAAATCCAATTAATAACTAACTCCTGTGGATTTTAACTCCCTTATTTTTTCTTGGAAATATCTTTTTTTTTAACCACTGAGGCTCTTGCAATTTCTTACCAGCTTGTTGATTTGAATGAACTTAAAACAAACCAGGAAGCATCCTATTAGAATAGTGGGTCATTATTAAAAGGCATTCCCAGCAAGGAACATAAGAGAATGTGGTGACCATGTAACAATACAGTTGATGTCTGGAAATAAGCAAGTCTCCAGATCACTGATGAAGGAAGCGTAGACCTCCCCGGCCTTTGCTCTGTGCTCATGATGCCTGTATACAAAATAAAAAAGGACCCCATGCAATGCACAGATGGACAAGTGAGGCTTAATGCAATTAACCGTGGACACCTGGATACTTCCTACCTACCGTCTTCCACTTTATCTTTTCATCCACTCACGCATGCTTTTGATAAAGGGTCACAATGCCAGCTGCTTACTGAGCACAGATCAAAGCTGGAGTGATAGTCTGGCAGGGGTCTTCTTGCTAAGCTTGACCTTACCTGGGAGAGTCAGTTAGCTCAAAACACTTCTAATCACCTGTGATCCCTCCTTACGTCTCCTGCAGAGTGTGGCACTGTAGTTGACAGCTCCCAAGCTCCCCTGTCCGTTTAGTGATGCTCCCTTTGTAAAAGCAGCTCTTGGTTTTCTCAACTTATATTCCCTCTCCCACGTAAAGGAAGCCCCACTTTGATCGTGCGACTCTTGCTTCGAAGCCCCTCCTGTGCAGCGACCCTTCATTGTCTTCATTTCTGCGGCAGCTCTCTCTCCTCCAAACCTCAGCACACATTCCCACTGACTGTTAAAAAAAGACAATTAAAATAAGCCCATGTTTAAAAAATAAGGTCCTTCTTTAAATAATTCTTCAGCAGTCCACAGCGTTGGCCTTCCCTGTAGAATAAAAAGATCCCATTGAAACTAGAGAACATAGAAGTGATTTTGAGGTGCATGGATGGACACCTTTGTGCTGGGTTTTATAGGAAAGCTTGTGATTATTAGAGGCTTACACCAAAATGCAGTGACTAAAATTTCCCTGCACTCCTCAGTCAGGTATCTGGGGGACATCTCTGCACCTAGAACTGTTTCCCATATAAGCACAGTGTTGGCTACACTTACCATTTTTACTACTGATCTTCTTCTGGACCCTTGCTTGTGTCCCACCTTGAACCTGGACCTTTCAAGCCTGCAGTTGCATTATGTTGTCTCCTTCTTCTCTCTCTAGCTAATGCGGCCACATGCAATAGACAGACAATGACAGTCATCTACACTTCCACGGGAATGATGGCTATTCTGTAGCCTCTTCTAAGAGTATTTGCTTTTAAAGCACTATTACCCATTGCAAAATAAGAGATTGTGCTCCCATTAGAGAAATTTAAGGTGAAATGAGTAGAGAGGGGGTTGAGGATGTTTTTAAGAAGATGTTTTCCCTGAAATCCTTTCATAACCTATAAGTCTATGCAGGGGGACCTTCTCCATCTAGTGTGAGGCTGGCTCTGTTAGCATCTCAATATCTGTCAGAGGGATATAGGTACCGTGCTATCCTTCATCGCTGGAGATTCCCTCTATGTAAAAAGAACAAAGACTTAAAAAAAAGGGAGGACATAAATGATGACGCATTTCTCTGTTTTCTTCTTTTCTAGAAACCGTGCATGCAGCCGGGTAACTTCTTACCTCCATCCTTTGAACATGCCGTTCCTCACGTCAGGAATTCCTCTCTCCTTCCTTTCCTGCCCATCTCTCAAGTGGTCTCCCCCAGTGAGGCTCTCCCTGATTCCTCCAGTTGGAATTGCTTCTTTTCTTTGTGTTTATCTTAGGCACAACATTTAGCAACACTTTGCATTTTTGTCATCTATAGCATGCTGAGGCACAACAAAGTCTTGATACTTCGTAAAATTCAGGGCAGTGGGCTACTTGTTCCGTTTTTTTAAGCTCTGAGCATTAAAGTCTTGATCACTGCAATTGGGTGGGGTCTACCCAGTTTAAATTTCTGTGTATACGATAATATCTAAAAGGGGATCTTTATCTTAGGACTTTATGAAGGTAATAAAAATGTGTATAAAATTATTTTTGAAACAATATGGGGGGTATAAATAAGTAGATAATAACTGAACCCATGCTATGCAATGAGAGCTATGTGGAGTTAGCAGACAAAATTATTTATAAATAAGGAATTATACATTATATATAGGGGGATTCTCATGTTGGCCAATTTTCTCCTCACTAAGGGATTGATAAACTGCTCAATAGTGTAGCCAACAGAAAGGTTTCTGTTCCATGCTGGATATTTTTTTTTCCTTTTTGTATCATCCAAGTTCTACTGGCTCTTGGATTCTTTCTGTGTGTCCCTTGTTGTTTTGGTCCCTCATCTGCACTAAAATGTTTCTTTCTTCTATCAGAGCCCTTAATGATATCTGCAGAAAACGTATAGTCCTTGATTTTTCATTTGCTCTCATGTTCTGCAAAATTACCCTCCTTTCCCCTTTCCGTACTTTGCTTTTCTGCAGAGGTGGGAAGTCCCCCGCCCTACCCTTGTATCATAAGAGCAACTTCTTGATTGGGACCGGAGCTGAAACTAGGTTCTCTCTTGGGGCACAGACATGGTATCTGAGATGCCCTCACGTTTGCCTCATCGCTCCTCAAGCTCTGAGGTGCACCTGCTGGGGGCATTACTGCTTCAGTACACCATACCCAACCTCCCATGGAGCCCATCTCATGATGGTATTTGTGTCTGTGCCTTATTCACCTCTACTAGATGGGAACTTCTTGAAGATGTCAACAGTATCTCTTTCAATTTGTACCCTCCAGGGTCCTAACAGTCTTGCACACGGTAGATGCTCCTGGATTGTTTAATGGATTGAACTGCGTGAGCTATTACTCTAAGTGCACAAAAGGGGTGCTAGAGTTCTGAAGAGCCTTAAATCACCTCATGGGGTTACATGAAGATCTGTCAGACTTAGTTTATACACCCCAGCTCTCCATGGGTAAAGCCAATGCCAATTAACAACGAGCTTCTGCATTGGAGAGAAACACATTTTCACCTACAGGCTGATCAGTTTCTTTTCTGCCGTATATCTCAGTGATCATAAAGCAAGAAGACCCCTGGGACTCTATTCTATTTAGGCAAAGGCAGGTGTGCTGGGAAGCTTCATATTTACACACAAACTCAGAAAGCAGGGTTTATTTTTGCAATTACTTGCGAAGCTTGCCCATGTTTTCCAGCATGTAAATTAGGACTTGAAGGAAAACATCTAATTGCATTTCGCTCCAACTAATTGCCAACTCAAAATTTTAGATTGGTGTGCACACCGTACTTAATTTTTTTGTTGTTGCTATTAATAACAACTTGAGCTTGGTAGGATGAAAAATAATGAGACGGAACTGAAAAGATTCAAGGGCCGGCCCATGAAGGAAATGTCTGGGGTAGGGTGGTTGGGAAATTTTGAGGAATGTAGACAAAGCCATAGCTAAAATGCCAGACAAAGATTGCCCGGGTCTCATGCTCCTCTATGGGTTTGCTGGTAAAGGTTAGATGGAGAGGAAAAAAAAATAGAGATGGCGTTTGGAGTCATTGCATGTATTTTGCCACAAGGAGGGGCCATGGTTACAACCATAGATGTGTCCTTGACGTATTCTACCCAGTAGCCTTTCCTGCATGAAAAACAAAACCTACTTAAAAGAGCTTTTTTAAAAAAATATGCTACACATCCAGAAAGAATGGTATGGTCTTTTGTGAGTAATATAAACGTACTGTGATATCCTTATGTTATTAAATGAGCATTACAAAGCATGACAGAATCACAGCCACACCAAAAAATAAGGACAAGCTAGTGTTGACTGGAAATAAAAAGGGAGAAGCTTTTTCACATGTTGTCATGAAAAGGTAACTGGAGGCCTCAGAATTCTCCTGTTTTCTCAGCAAGAGTTATTCTCCAAAGGACACAATGAACTTTTTGTCCTTCTAAACACGGAAGTCAAAAAACTATCCTTGAAGCTCAGCGTAGCAACAGTGGGTTTATGAATCTATTTACCATCGGGGAGATTTTATTCGGAGGTGGTTAGTTCCTGGGTTTCTAAATGAAAGGTCGGAAGGGAGATTGGATGGATCTTGGAAAAACGTCTGAAATAAATAACGTGTCGCCATCATAGTGTCCCTCTGCATTCAGCCTCTGCCATTCTTTAGCGGGCGCCCGTCCATGCCAGGCATGGTGCTAGATGCAGCAGCTGTCCCGGGACAGCGCTCAGGAAGATACCTCCTGTTGTTGTGTTTCTAGACAGGTGGAGAGCAGATATTAAAAAACCAGAGACATAACTAAGTACATACTTATAAATTATGTGCAGTGCCATGAAGGAAAAGCGCGGGGATTGATTAAGACCAAAAATGTTGCATCTCGTTGAAGTGGGGAAAGCCTGGTGAAACCTCTCTGAAGAAATGACATTTAAGCTGAGACCTATAGGATGAGGAGGATTTAGCCGAAGCAGGGGGAGTAGATATTTCCAGACAGATGGAAGGACAGGTGTGGAGGCCCCGCAGGGACTAAGAGACAGCACTTGGGGTTGGAGCTTGGTGATTGAGGGGGAAAGTGGCTTGAAATGCGGCTGGGCAGATTGGCAGAGGCAGCCCCACACAGGGCCCTGTAGACCATGGTGGGGGTTTCTGCAAACCATAGAAAGCTGCTGAAGGGTAGAAGTGATGAAAATCAATTTATAGAGATCTCAGTGTAGAGAAAGGATGGAAGAAAGGCAAGGATAAGTGCCAGGAGACCAGTTGGGAGGGAATTTCCATGGGGACGGTGAATGTGTTGCTCATTTGCCTATTTGTTCTGAAATCTGTTCTTCATCCTTCCCATGCAAAACAAAGTATATTTCCCAAACTCTCTGGCAAACTTGCTTTTGGGTGGGGTGAACCAACACAGGGCGGTGGAGGGAGATTGCAAAGCTGGAGGAAGGGAGAAGCCAGGACAGTTCCTCTTGTCTCTCCCTGCTTTGTGGGGACATCCCCAGCAATGTTGGTCCTTTTTGGGTCAGCCCCTCTGCACAGAGCCACTGGATAGTCCCATTGTCTCTGGGCCTGGATCCTTCAGGGCATTCTTCCCCATGGTCCGTCTTTCTCCCTGGCTTCCCAAGTTCTCACATGGTAGCAGTGCCTTCTCTTGCTGGGTTCCTTCACTCTTGGAGATAACAGTGCCTCCCTGCCCTTGCTAATCTCTGGGTTGGGCCATCCTTCTCTCTTTGGCTCTTCAGCTCTTCCAGCCCCTTTATGACAAGCCCTCTAGATTTAAATTCCCTTGAATCAGAGCTTGGACTTTGTTTTCCTGACTGGTCCTGACTGATGCAGTGAGCAACTGTGGTAGCTTGGACCCCGGGTGCCAGCAGTGGACAATGGGCACCTGTATGGATTAGAGATAGCTTTTGGAATCCTGTGTGACCTGAGTGAAGACAGTGGAGGAATGAGTTAGATCTGCAAACCCTGGGTAGAGTTTCCCAACACCCTGAGCAGGATTAATTAATCTCCAGCTAAATTAAGTTGGCATAGATTTGACTGAGGAAAACAAATAACCATTGGCTCACCTCCTACACACTATGGATATGTCCTGAAGCCCTCATTAGTGGTCATGAAGTGGTCAACGGTTGGATCCAAGCTAATACCACTCCATCCACAGACTCCGACCTTCACAATCTAATTTCTAGAGCTGAGGTCTGGATAACTTTCCTGGGACCACAGAACAATGTCTGACTACAGCCTATGCAAGACTTTGTTCCTTAAAATAAAGAAGGGATGGTTTTCTTTTCATTTAAGTGATTGAATGATTTAGAAGTGATTTCCCCCCAGTTATTTTTTTCAGCTTTTCTTTCCTTTTCTTAGAAGATCGATAGCCTTTCTTGTTTCTTTTGCTTTTTCAAAGCAAGCTGTTCTAGCAGTTACCGTCTGTTCTGACCCCGGCACCCCCTCTAGCTCTGCTCCAGCAACCCTGGACTGAAGGTGCTCTTGTCTGCATTGACACACTCCTCTGGCTCCCTTTTCCAACTGAACCTCTGCAGGACTCAGGACTCTGTGAAGTCACAGGGTGTGTGGGCAACAAAGTGGGACAGAACAAAGCATCAGCGACATTCCTGCCATGGCCTATGGTGGACTGTGCACATCAAGATGGTGAGAAGCCAGCTACTTCTGTGGGCCTTCCTTTGGATAGCTCAGGCTGTAGAGTAAACGATTCAGGAAAATTTGGGAAATTTTTCTTAGATCATATTTCTGTGGCCCCAAGAGTCTGGAAATAATGACTAGGAGATTAATGTGTATAGGACTGGTATAGGTGCGGGTGTTGGAAGACTTCAATGGTTTCAAGGCTTGTGGATCTGTGAAAGGCTTCCTTCCTTCCTTCCTTCCTTCCTTCCTTCCTTCCTTCCTTCCTTCCTTCCTTCCTTCCTTCCTTCCTTCCTTCCTTCCTTCCTTCCTTCCTCCCTCTGCCCCTCCCTCCCTCCCTCTCTCCTTTTTTCCTCCCTCTTCCTTCTTCCCTCCATTCCTTCCTGGATCCATTCATCCAACAAGAATTTTGAGCACCTATCATGTGGTTATTAGGGCTGTGTGCCAGGTGCTCTAAAGTATATGAAAGAAGTACAGGGAGACTTGCTCTCAAAGGTTGGGTACAACATAGACACACATCTGAAAAATGAATTTGCCACTAGTAAATAGCAGTATAGGGTCAACATAGGATTAGGAATCAGGAGGTCAGTATTTAATCTTATTGGTGATTTTGATTAACTGTGGTCTTGAGCAAGTCACATAGCCTCCCTAAGTCAATCCACGTATAACATGGAAGGATTGAACTAAAATATCTCTAAGTCATATATCATTGTTCTGTGATTAATTGGCACAGTTATGAGTGATCTAGAGCAGAGGTCCTTGAACATTATGGTTTCAGGTTCTCCTTAATACTCTTAAAAATTATTGAGGATCCCAAAGAGCTTTTATTTATATGGGTTATATTTATTGATATTTACCATACAGAATTGACATTTAATACAAAAATGAGACATTAAACATATGTATTAGTTTATTAGAAAATAAACCCATTACATGTAAACATAAAATTATTTTCATGAGAGAAATAACTATATTTTTTGACCAAACACCCTCAATCACCTATTACTTATCCACTGAACTTCAGCTTGACCAAATTGTAATCAGGTTTCTCTCTTTCCTGCAGGACCCTAAGTTTTGGCTTGCCCCACATTTGAGCATGCACTAATGCACTAGAGTGAGGACCACCATCCCCCCCTTAACAGCTCATTCTGAGACTGGCTAACTACAAAAAGAAACATTTCTTGTTGAAGTGTCCCAATTTTCCCATCTTCTCACTCTCCTCCCCGCTGAAGTTCCTACTTGCCCCTCCCTACATAAGAGCAGCCTCTTTCCATGTGATGTTGAGACACTTGCAGTTCCTGAGGTCAAACCATTCTCCTCATTGCAATAGTCTTTCTGAATAAAGTCTCACCTTATCTAAGTCCACTTCTATTTGTTTTTATTTGGCATTTTCAAAAGAAAATCTTTAATGGGAAAGTGACATTGTTTTATATTTTTGCAAACCTCCTTAATGTCTGGTTTACTCTCTGCTTCTGCAGTCCATCTGCTGTGATATGTGGCTTTGGTTGAAGTATGTGGAGGAAATCTGGCCTCACCAGCTCTGCAGTTGGAAAAGGAGGACCTCACAGACCCCCCTGACAAGATATCAGGACCCCAGGGGCACACTTTGAAAACTGCTCTTCTAGAGATTGAGAGGGAGGAAATAGCTGAATGCTGAACTGAATTCTACAGAATTGACTTTGGATTTGTACAGATGGGGCAAAGAGGACAGTGTGAGCAGAGGCAAGAAAGAGAAAGTGAGCAAGCTGTGTTTGGAAGAGAGACAAAAAGGGAATATGGAGAGAGAAGGTTTGAATTTACATTAAGTTCAAGTTATAGAGGGGCTTAGGGCCTTGAATTCCCCTCTCCTATCAAGGGCTGTGGTTTTGAACCTTGACATCATAGACATCCACTGGAAGCTTGTAAATAGGGGAGTAACATTATGAATATGATGATTTAAGGCAATAACCATGATAATCATGTTTGATGGATTGGTACAAGGAGAAATAGAAATTAGAAGACTAGTTAGGGTGCTACTGCAATGGTCCAAGCACGAGGTGGCAAAAGTCTATAGCAAAGTGGTCATGTTAGGACTGAAAATGATGAGGAGATGAAAGGATAACAGGAGAATCAACACAATTGATTGATAATAAAGGACTAAGGGGCATAAGAAGTCAAGTTAAATCCTAAATTTTGAGCCAAGTGATAGGCAGAATGGAGGCAAAAATCTGTTTTCGCAGAGATGGGAAATTTAACAGGAATAATTTGAGGGCAGATGATGCTTGAGATAATTTTGATATAATTTAGGAACTAAAATTCATAATCTTCCTATGGCCTATAAGATCCGTCCTGATCTGTCCTCTGCCCAGTTCTATGACTTCCTCACTCCACTCTCTGCCTCATTCACCATGCTGCAGTTATGACTTTTTTCCTGAACTCCAATGCCAAGTTCACTGCAGCCTCTCTTACCTCTCCAGGAATGCTTTCCTGTGCCCTATCCTTCTCATCTCCACCAGCTGTCCCCAAGTTGGCTACCTCTCAGCATTCAGGTTTTAGTTCAAATGTCATCTCCCCTAAAGAGACCTTCTTTTTCCTGTTACCATCAACCTTTTCACCTTGTTTTATTTTCGTTCTAGCACTTACTATTATCTAAATTGATCTTGTTTTTTGGTTGTTATTTATTTATCTGGTTCTTTCCTGCCTCTCCCCACTAGATTGTAAGCTCCATCAGAACAGGGTCTTTTATGTATTGTTCAGTTTTGTGTTTCCAGCTGGTACACAGTAGGTGCTCAACAAACATTTGTAGAATATGGAAATGTACAGCAGGCTGTGGAAATTTCAGGGTTAGCTCTTAGGAGTAACACACAGTTGTATGAGTTTGGAAGCCATGTCAGAGAGGTAGGACTTGCAGCATGGCTGGGGCTAAAGGGTAGAGGACATCTGCTCTTTCTGACAAAGGAGGCAGGACAGTGTGACAGTTGGAATACCCAGGGCCTGTGGATTTGATGTTGCCAGGATATTGAGAGATATAAGGAATGCTGCCATCAAAGACTGTGCACTGGGATGAAGTCATATGAGGTAGAAAGGATGTCTATCCCATAGTTACCTGTGACTACGATGAGATATCACTCCTGTGATTATGTTATGTTATATGGCAAAAAGGGTTTTGCAGATGCAATCAGGGTCCCTAATTAGTTGAGTTAAGCATAAGGGAGATTATCAGGTGGGCCTGACCTAATTTGGTGAGCCTTTAAAAGGAGGGCATCTTCTAGAAGATGCAAGCGACCCCTACCTGACAACAGCAAAACAACAGGGGCCTCCATATGACCACAGAGAACTGAATTCTGCCAACAGCCATGTGAGTTTGAATTAGAACCTTGAGCTCTAGAAAAGTACTCAGTCCAGCTGACACCTTGGTTTCAACCTTATGAGATTCTAAGCAAAGGACCCAGCTGAGCTATGCCTGGACTTCTGATCTACCAGAAATGGTGAGATAATAAAGCTGTGTTGTTTTAAGCTGCTAATTTTGTGGAAATTTGTTATGCAGCAATAGGAACCTAGTACATATTTCAATAAACATTTGTATTTTTAATTGCCAATCTTAACTGAACCTTGCAACCTTCCTAGATTTCCCCATGACTATGTATCATAATGATAATACAAGAAATCAGGCTAATGATCAAAACAATTCTGCAGCAATACCATATGGGGACCCATACAGGTTGTCTCTCTCCTTAAATCACTTACTGGTATTGTTTTAAAAAGTCACTTAAAAGTGGATAATCTAAGTTGACTTCTGCTCCAGTTTTCCTTCTTAATACCCCACATTTTATTATTTTTTTCAAATATATTAAGCAAGTTTTTTTTTTTTTTTTTTTTTTTTTTTACATCTTGTTAATCAATTCTTTTTGTTCCTACACACCATCACCACCACCATTGTTATCTCTGTTCAGGACTCCTGGTCCCTATTTCTTCTCTCTTTCCTAATGAGCCGCCCTCAACATAGTAGTCAAAGTGACCTTTAAAAAATGAAGTTAAATGATCAGATGATGTTATTTCTCTGCTATAAACTTGTTATGGACTGAATGTTTGTGTCTCCTCCAAATTCATATTTTGAAGCCCTAACCCCTAATATGACTGTATTTGGTGATAGGGTCTTTATGGAAATAATTTAGATTCAATGGGGTCATAGGGTGGGTCTCTGATCTGATAGGATTGGTGTCCTTATAAGAAGAGACACTGGAGAGTTTGTTCTCTCTCCATGCACACGCATTGAGGAAAGGACATGTGAGCCCACCATGAGAAGGTAGTCATCTTCAAGCCTGGAAGAAGGCTCTCACCAGGAATCAAGTTGGCCTGCACCTTGATCTTGGACTTTTCTGTCCCAGAATTGTGAGAAATAAATGTCTGTTGCATAAGCCACCCGGTGTGTGGTATTTTATTAAGGCAGCCTGAGCTGACTAATACAAAGCTTTTTACTGGCTTCCCATTCCTTCCAAAAATGGAACCAGGGCTCTTTATCATGAGTCCTCTCCCTGGCTTCATCATCTCCCTTTCTTATCTGCTTTGCTCAGAATGTCTTCATTTTAGGACTTGAGAAAACATGCCACTATTTCCCACTGCAGTGCCTTGGCCTTCACTGTGGCTTCTCCTCAGGAAGTTCAGTCCTTTAGATCTTAGTGCACATGTTAGTTCCTTAAGGAGACTGTCCCTCTGACCCTTTCTTGGTAAAATTCTTTTCCCCCCATTTGTTCATCATTTGATTGTCTGACTTGCTCACTAGATTGTAAACTCCAAGATGGCAGGCACACATCTCTTTTATACACCATTGTATCCCAGTGCCTACCTCCGTGCCTGGGACATAGTAAGTACTCAGTAAATATTTATTGAATGAACAAAGAGCTGACATCTGAGGGGTGTTTGTTTTGATGCGTTCCACATAGGCTCTGGACACCAGAGCTCCACATCCTGGGCCCAGGTCTCCCCTTCACTTTCTGAGTCCCTCGGAGAGATACCCTTTACTCTTGATATGCCTGTGTTTGCTATTAGAGGGAAAGCAATACTAATTAACTTCCAGGAAGGTGGTGATGAATGAATATGTGGGGTTTTTTTGTTTGTTTTCTGAATACACACTAACTCCCCATTACAAAGACAATGGATGGCATAGTTGGTTTTCAAATAGTTGTCATTTCACTAGCAATTATGGTATAAAACCTCTAGATTACAACATTTACAGTGCGTAGTTTCTTATTCCACGGTGATCTCCTTGAAAATAATGTTAACAACATGGTACAAAAAGATTGTAACTGAAGGGTTTTTCATTCACAATTTCTCTTCAGTTTCCTGAAGATGGTTCTTATGGCCCTGAGTAATACTACTATCTTTAAAAAAGCCTTCATTTTTATGTTCCCTAATTAATGTTCCTTAGGGCTTTTAAAAGCTTCCTAAATGTGCATTTCTTTTGAAAGCATAAAAAAATGGACTGCAAGTATTAGGTTTCCTCAAAAGAAGAAAGCGGGGGTGGGGGCAGTGTGAGGGGAGAAAAAGACCCCCAAATTGTTACAGGATAAGATTTCCAAATCTGGGTGCATGATGAATTCTGTTTTAAGAATTTTACTTAAACTGCTTAAAAATTGAATCTGGATACAGGAAAGATTGCTTTATTCATAGTGGAAGCCCCACTAGAACAATGAGATACGATAGCCCTTATACGTCCTGTGTTCTCTCTCTCCATGATGAACGACAAGGGATATCCTGGGTTCCCCTTCTAAGTCCTCTTCGCTTTAAGGGAGCATGCACTCTCTCCCCTTAATCACAGTTGAGGCCTGCCTCAAATACTCTTTTCTCATCTGAAATTTCTCCACTATGAGGAGGCACATTTCAGAGCTCCCAGGGAGGTCTAAATGGTTGATTCAGGTTTACTTGTTAACCACACCGTGTTCACTCACATAGGTAACAAATATTTTTGCAGAAGTCCAGGAGAAGTACTGTGGAGGGTGCTGTCCCCCTCAGTCTTCAGAGCTCAGTCCAGACCCCAGTCAGACTGGTCCACAGTCCTCTCACCTGCATGTGTCCACCTGTGTGAGTCAAACTTAAATGACCACAGGTGCCAGAGAGAAACAGAACTTTGTGATTTGGGCAGATGGGAGACAATAGAGGGTGGTGGGGCCTGTCAACAGAGAGTGCTTGGCTCACCCAACAATACTGGGGTGCTTTAAAAAATTTGCATTGCCTGGGGCGCCTAGGTGGCTCAGTTGGTTGAGCATCCACTCTTGGTTGTTGTTGTTGTTGTTTTAAATATTTTATTCATTCATTTGAGAGAGAGAGAGCATGAGTGGCAGGTAAGGGTTTGAGGGAGAGGGAGAAACAGACTCCCAGCTGACCAGGAAGTCCTATGTAGGGATCCATCCCAGGACCCTGGATCATGACCAGAGCCCAAAGCAGACTCAACCCACTGCGACACCCAGGTGACCCCCCACTCTTGGTTTTGGCTTAGGTTGTGGTCTCCGGTCCTGGGGTCCTGCCCCTGGCCTCTGTGCTCAGCGGGTAGTCTGCTTCTTTCTCTCTGCCCCTCCCCCAGCTCACATGCATTTGCAAGCTCTCTCTCTCTAAAATAGATGGGTAAATCTTTAAAAAAATGCATTGTTGGCTGGCTTTGACCCTCAACGATAGACAATGATTTCTATCTACAGCACTTTGTAGTGTTAACTCACTTCCTACTTAGCATCAGTTCTGGCGTCTTAAATTTCTGGAGCTTAGGCTTATAGGTGTTTTCTTCAACTACATTGTAATCACTGCAAGGAAAGGGATTCTGTCCGACACGTTTGTTTGTTGGGCGTATTGGAATCAGCCACCATAGTGGTTGCTGCGGACACAGACTGGCTGGGTTCCTGTTGATTGGTTGCTCGGCTGACTCATTGGTGCGTGCGGTTGCCACGTGATGCTCGCCCACAGCTAGATGCTCCGTCTCCCCTGAATGTGTTCTGCTTAATGAAGGGCTGCCAGGTAAAGAGCTCCATGGTCAGATAATTTGGGGAAAAGCTGAGTTTAGCAAGGTTAAAGTTTAATAGTTTTCTTTACTGCAGGATTTTTTTTTATAGCCTTAAAATGTTAATGAGCACCATACATTTTTAAAGGGGGTATGATAGAGACTGTGATTGGCCCTCTCAACCTCATTTGAAAAACCACATTTTCCAACCTCCCTTACAACTAAAGTTCTGGATGAGAATTCAGTTCTGCCAGTCACGTGCCTTCCTATGAAATTTGGAAATTGAAAGCGGAGGTAGGCTATTTTCCTGTTGTTGATGCTGATAAGCAAGGTCACAGGGATGTGATTACTTATAGGCAGTTTTGGCTTGGTCATGTGACAGTCACAGCTTCCAGACGTCTGTACTGTAGCAACACTGCATGTGGGTTCTTGAGCTGAGCAGCCTGGGGCAGCCCCTGACTTCTGTTCCTCCTGCCCTTCTGAAAATCCTGTAATCATCTAATTTCTTGTATTAAATTCCTTTTCTGCTTGAAAGGGTTAGAGTGGTTTCTGTCTCCTGCAATGAGCCTGGGCTGATACAAGGAATATAACATGTGTCTATTACATACATTACTATGTATATTAATACATATGTATGTATGTATATGTGTGTATATATATGTGTATATATCTATATATATGCTCAGAAATAGTTTTGTTTTCAGAGCATAACTCAAGACCATGGTTCTTCAGAAACAATTTTGGGAAATTGTCTATGGAAAGAACATTGATATCAATATCTGAAGGTCTACATTACAGTTATGACTTCACTGTTTACTAGACTGGGAGGTGACATCCCCTCTGAGCCTTGAGTTCTCATCCTCATTTGAAATATAAGAACAATAATTCCTGCCCTCCAGACAACCTCACAGGGTTGTCGTGAGAATCAAATGAGATGATCAATGTGGAAGTGGTCTGGAAACGGTAAATTGTTATAGAAATGCAAAGCATCATCATTAGTCATGCTGCCATCTCTGAAAATGAATGTTAGATTCATAATGCAGGGACATCATTCTCATAACGATTGCCTGAGTAGTCTGTGGTTCTTTGAAAACATTGGGGGTTTGATAGATTAATCAGTTGGGAGCAGAAATACCACCAGCCTCACCGAATAGACCATAAACCAAAGGGAACATTCCCCAGCTCCCAAGGTGGCCTCTTTAACAATGGATGAACACAGACTTCTCTCGCTTCCCCATCTCTTCCAAATTAAAGCCTTTGGGGGAAACATTCTTAACAGAATCCTTTACATCTTCAAAACAGACCAAAGGAAGTGCAGCAAAATATTTCCTTCATTTGATTTTCTGTTGGTGAGATGGGTCCTTTCATTAGCAGATTGAGTACAAACAGCCCCCACAGTCTGCTCCAGTAATTTCCAAAACATGATTTACATAAATTTAACTTTGTAATCTTGTGGTTCTATGACTGCATTAAAATGACAAATAATGTGACACATGATGCAGTGTCACATGTTGATATGGTAGCTTTTACCAGCAGCTGCTCAATTGGAGGTGTCTCTCACTTATCCTTTTCTTCTCTCAGGATGTGGATATTCAGGAAGTACCCCCAATTAGGTCTTCTTTAGAAACGAGGGAAGTATACCCCGGTGTCCCACAAACAGAAAATCTGAAGTGAGTGAGTGGCTACAATGTATCTGTTCCACTTAGGATTCTTTGGGATAAAACTCACCTTCTCGTCAGCATTCCGCGGTTCAACGCAACAAACTAATGTTAGTGGGACCCTGTTGAATAGAGTTGATGATCAAGGTCCAGGATTTTAAAGAAGGCAAACAAGAGATTCTAGGAGTTATTTTGTTCAAAGCCCTCCTTTTGTTTTCACCACAGTCTAAATCTTATTGTTAGATGTCTCACCGGTAATAAATGGAAAATAACCCCACCGCAGTGCCTCATACGCAGTAGGCACCTAATGACGGTTTTGTGAACACATGGGTTGAACCTGTTTTTCGCTTGGCAGTTTTTATCCCAACCATCAATAACGTACGAGGTATTTGGATTCATAATCAATATCCTTTCTCCGTCCTTTCTGTCCTTCTATCTTACATCCTTTCTCCTCCCTCCCTCCCTCCTTACTTTCTCTTTTCCCTCCCTCCTTTCAGTCAGGAAGCATCCACTGCCCATCAGGCTGTCCTCAAGCCACCAGCAATATACAGGATACAGTGCTGTCTCCTAGGACTCTTTCCTTTTTCTTCCACTTGTCACATTTGAAATCACACGTTTAATGTCTATCTGCTCTTCCGGACTATAAGCTCCCTGAGGGCAGAGAAATGTTCTGCCTTGTTCACTGCTATATCTTCATATCCAGGACAGTGCTCTGTTCGCAGTAGTTGCTCAATAACTATTTATCAAAAGACTCGGACCCTTTTAGGATTTTGCTTTCCCCTTCGCTGTCTTAATGTGTCTTATGTCTCATTCGGCTCCTGCTGCTTCCTACTCTACCCGTCAATTCTTCCCACAAGGTCACTGGTGACCTTCATAGAGTCAATTTCAGCCTTTTCCAATGCTTACAAGACCCCTCTATCACAGTTGCCCCCAAGACAAGGGCCTCACAATCTAAGCGAGGGATTCTGCTGGATGTTGGATGGGCAAAGCCCTTCATGGACTGACAACTGATTAGGGAGCAGGAACGTGTACGTGAGTGGGTGAATAATGACACAAGTCAGGAAAAGTGAAGAACCATATAAATCCTACAGAAGTGCCATAAAAGGGGTAACTGCTGAGAACGGAGGTGGTTGAGGGAAAACTAAGAGGAAACTGAACTTGAGCTAGGTCTTAAGAGAGAAGAGAAAGAAGGAAAGTCTCCCAACATCATTCTGAGTAGGACTTGAGGGATGTAATGTGGGAGAGATGAAATCGGACCTTGAGGAGATCATTTAAATGCAAAGCTGAAGATTAAATTTTAACCTGCGCACAATAAGCAATTACTGAAAGCACTAGAAGCGAAGGGGGCGAAGCCCACGTAAAGCTGTGTTTTTGATAGAACACGGCGGTGGTGGGAAGCTTAGCCACCATCCCCCCTCCTCTCCCCGATTCCTGGATTGCCAATATCTAATTCCATACTGCTTTTACTCCCTTAAGTAAACAGTCTCAGCTTTCTCCCAGCTTAAAAACTACCACCCACTCAACCAACCAAATAGACAACTTCTCCCTTACCCCTCATCTTCATTTAGCGATTTCTACTCCCTCAGCTGAGTTCTTCAAAGAAAGGCTGATGTTCTCCATATCTACATTCTTCTTATTTGCTCCTTAACCCACCACAGTCTAGTTGCTGCCCTAACCCCTGAAATGTCTCTCATCAAGAACACCAAGGAGCTTCTAGCTGTTAATTTGAAGGGATAGTCTTCAGTCCTTATGTTACTCCATCGTGCATGTAATAGTTTTGTGCCCTCTTTGCCTTTCAAGAAAACCTCTCTGGCTTTGGCTGTCGGGACATCCCTCACTCTTGGTTTTCATCATACCTCTCTGAGCTGTCTCAGGTGTTCTTCTCTTCCATTGCATCTTTTATATATGGCTGTTTCCCAGGGCTCTTTTCCTGGTCTTCCTTTTTTTGATAGTCCATGCAAGTGTGGGACAATTTGGTGGAGATGTCCAGTGGCACTTTGATATAGAGGTCTGTGCTTGAGATAAAGATTTGGGGGCATATACAGGGCAAGTGAAGACATGGGATAAGGGGAATGTGTAGAGTAAGAACCAGCCCAGAGAAGCCGTATGTAAAGGGCAGCTGGAGGGAAGGAGGCACCCAAAGAAGTAGAGGGGAAACTAGGGGAGACTGATGAGATGGAAATAAAGGAAGGAGTGTTTCCAGAAGCAGAGAACGCTAGAGACACATTACATAAGGTAAAGACTGGAAAGGACCTGTTGAACCTGGAAAACGCTCATTACTGAGAAAGACAGAAACTAGGTTTTCACGAGCTCGAATGGGGGCAAGGGTAAGAAAGTAGAAAGGGCTAGTGCAGTCTACCTTTTCTAGAATTTTGGCTGTGAAACAAGGGAGGAATTGAGTCATAGGAAGAGAAAGATGCTATATCTAAGATGGGAGAGACTTGCATTATCAAGTTCTTTAGGCAAAGGGAAAGGTAAAAAGCTATTAATTTTATATATCACCAAGTTTATAACTAGTCAATAGAAACAGGGACACACAGAGATCCATATTAAGGAAAGCAGAGTATGTGGGATTCCAAATTTTCTTGTGTTGTGGGTTCATTTCTATTCTTTAAGTTTAATATATGTCTGGTGTTTCATTTCATTTCTTCACAGCAGTACATCATAATTTAATTTTTTTCCTTGATGTAGCTATAAATGGAGATGCTAAGGCATATTTATGCATACAGGGTCATTTCTAGGTGCATGCACTAAATATTAATATTCCAATATCCTCTTCCCAGCTCTTGAGCCAAGCAAGAAGTGCATTTTTCTTGCTTAGTGATGATTTTTTTCTGAAGCACAAGGCTATTTGAGTGGGTTCTCTGTGCTCAGAGAAAGCAGTATTATTATTATTACATTTTCCTTCAAAAGAAACATTATTTAGAAAACATGATTAGCACAGGACCTGGGTTCTATATTCTATTTCTGGTCTATTCAGAGACATGATACCCAAGTCCAGCAGATCCAGATGCAACAATACTAACTTATCTTCCACACTGGTGGGTTTAGTTTGCTTTTGGAATCTTATATTCTTTCTTCGCACAATAGCATTTTGGGTTTTCTGCTGGGATGTTACCCTTCTCTCCCTTAGTGTTTTGTAGATCAATTGAGGCTGACTTTATCTCTGGCTCCCAAGCAAGGCATATGACCCAAAGTGGGTAAATCAAAGTGCAGAATTGCTTTGTCCGTAATGATGGTTTAGAGATAGCTCCATGACCCAGTCCCGGCCCAGGAGAGCCCTATTAAAGCTGGGGTTGAATTATGGCAAAAGGGCTCTGTAACTGAAGATTTGAGTCTGCAGCTGCCAGTTGCCATTTTGTCCCTCAAGGGAAGAGCTAACCTGAGAATAAAGTTAGCACAAATGAGAGCATGGCCAAGAGATGGAGAGGGCTGGGCTCTTGGTGGCATCAGTTGAGTTCTTGCCTCGAGGCATTCCTAAAGCACTAGCACTGCGTTTTTTAAATTCATGCAAGCCAATAAATAACCTTTGGAGTTGCATTTCTGTCCCCTGCAGTTGCAAGTGTTCTGGCGAAAATGTTCACTTGATGCCACATTCACATGTGTGACCTTATGCAATTCCAGCCCCGCTGGGTAAGGATTATTAACTTCATTTTATAGATAAAGGTCACAAAACTGCTGAATGACAGAGTCAGGATAGGAAAGTCTTAAGTCCTATGCTTGATCCATTATCCCATAGCTCTTTCCACAAGCTTTCTCTTTAAGATTTTTTAGGAGGAATTTACAGTGATTAATGCTATTGCCTTCCTTCACCTTACTGAACTCACTATTAAGGTAATGGTGAGCACTCTGATTTAAAACTTAATGCCACCCTTAGTTCTAAATTTAGTTTATTTACACTTCCTATGTCCTTTTTTTCTTCTTCTTTTCCATATATTAATATTTTTTTCAAGACTCCATTAAGGTTAATAGATCCAAGAGACAATTATTAATATGATATCCTGTTCTTATTTAAAACATGTGTTCCTCAGCCTGCCACTGTCTCTTTATTTGAATTAACATATCTCATTTGCAGGCAAAGTAGATGATGACTCCTAGCACCTGGCACATCATAGACACTCAATAAGGAGTTGTGAAAGGATCGCTTGAGTGCCCACAGTAGGCACTAAAACAGTTTCCCTATTGCCTTCTGAATGATACCTTTGCCATTTTGCCTGGGACGTTCTCTCCTCCACCTACCTGGTCTGATATTCATACCTTCAGTTTTTCTTTCTGGTGTCAAACAATGGAAGTGACAATGGGTACGAAAGTCTAGGCAACTTGGTTTCAGAGAACATGGGTTGGAGATTCCTCTTCTGTTACTAAGTAGCTACTTGACCTTAACCGAGTTACTTCTCTGAGGCTTATTTTCTTCAGATAGGTTGTTTTGAGGATTAAAAGAAATCATCCAACAAATCTCAGTTATTATTAGCCCATTGTAAGGAAGTGGAAAAGCAAGGAAGAAGGGAAGAGGATTTACTTTCTCCCAGTGACAAATCAAGCCAGGCTAGCACAGTCAAGAAACACAAAGGAAAACAGACAGAGTACAGGAAAGTTTTGGTTCAACCTTCTGGCACTTTCTCATCCCCTTCACCTTGTTTTATTTTTCTCTGTAGCAATCGGCACCTCTGAATATACTTCATTTGCATATATTATGTTAATGATCTGTTTTGCCCCACTTGAATTGAAGCTCCATGGGGGCAGGGACTGATTGAGTGGGCACTAAAAGCCATTTGTTCAGTGAATTAAAAATTGGAGGCGTGTATAGAAAAACAAATTTGGGAGACTGCAGAGTGGGTAGAGGAGCAAGAATCTAGGGCATGGGTGTTACTGAGCAGGAGAAGGACCCTATAAAGAGAGTATCTTTAATAAGATCCAGGGTCTGGAGTGGGGAACATCTTTCCCATATTTATTTTCCAAATACACACATATATATATTTTTTTGCTTTCAGCAAGCCTCATTACAAAAGCTATATTACATAGCCCTCACAATTTGACATTCTCCTTAAGTAACAAGGTGTTTCTCAGAACAAAAGTTTGGTGATATGATCACTGTAATATTTTGGAAGTTAGGACACCTCAAATCTCTGCCTCTTCTGCTGCGCTCTGTACTCCCTGGAAGGCATTGAGCACACGGTGACCCTCCTGTCATGTCATCTCATCTTATCCTTTTTCTTTCTAAAATCATAAGACCTTCTAGGGTACAAGCTTAGCAATTTAAGTACCTTTTTGTTGGCAAGTAAACAAATACTTCAAGTTCATAACAGATGCACAAGTCCACTTTGGGAGAAATGCATTATGGGCTCAGGTGCATCCTAAGAGCTCTTATAATCACATTTGTTCATCTGTTCATGTGGTGTACACCTGTACACATTTGGCATGGGCTTGGGTACAGTGTAGGAGAGGCCCAGGTTCAAAACAAACTTCCAGTCTTTGTTCAGTTCTCTGTTGCAGATTGTGTTCCTCTCAATCCATAAAAAGATAGGATTCTTAGCATATCTAGAAGCTGCCATTGCCCTTTGGTAGAGGTATTAAACACAAAAGCAAAGAAATCAACGTGGATCAAAGAGCGCAGATCTAGGGTGCCTGGGTGGCTCAGTTGGTTAAGCGACTGCCTTCGGCTCGGGTCATGATCCTGGAGTCCTGGGATCGAGTCCCACATCGGGCTCCCTGCTCAGCAGGGGGTCTGCTTCTCCCTCTGAGCATCTTCCCTCTCGTGCTCTCTCTCATTCTCTCCCTCTCAAATAAATAAATAAAATCTTTAAAAAAAAAGAGCACAGATCTAATTTATAAGCACTTTAAAGTAAGTAGCAAAAAAATGGATAAAGGTCTTCAGAGTTTTGTATTAAAAAGCCACACAGATTTCACAGACTAGATTATAATCTGAGGGAATGAATTGTCTTATGTGTATTATATTAGTGTCTCTCTCAAGAATTGTATTAAGATGTTTTGACTTGCCTTTGAGGCCTTCCAAAAGTTCAATTCTGTATATTTCTATGATGTATACATTAAAAAAGATCTGATGGTCAGATGTATGGAAGAAGGAAAGAAAATACTGAAAGCCAAAGACTATTTCAAGGCTAAAGATAATTTCTTGACTTTTCAAAATGTTTAGCAGAAGGTCAGTTAGCATAGACAGTGTTGAAAGACTTGGGTTTTCATTCTTACTTTTTGGCATAAACATGATGCTCTTCTATTACATGTGGGGTTGCAAAGTATTGTGCTTTACGGACATAAAATTGTGAACTCAAAGATGTGTATATATGGACTTCAGTTTTGGCCTTCACTGCAAGAATAAAGAATGTGGTGTCTCCAGAGCAGAGCTCCCTTCCCTTCCTGGAAAGACAAGGAGGATTTTTCCAGTGAGTATATCCTTGAAGGTATATCCTGAGCTGTTCCCCTTGGGTGCTGTAAAGGTTTGACTCGGCAGGCCTGGGATGTTCAAACCCTGCACTTTCCAAAGAAAGGTCTGACCCTTGACTGTCTCCTGAGAGATAACCTCTAAGACTTTGGAATGAAAGGAGGAAAGACAAGAGTGTCTTTGTTTACCTGTAGCCTTGAACTACACCAATGTGATTTATGGTGGAGGGGGGTCTTGGACCGTGTGATATCAGTTTGACCGCTGGTGGTCCTGGAAGCTGAGTAATGAAGGTCAGCCACAAGGGTCCTCCATGCCTATGTGACTCCCCATAAAAGCCTGGACTCTAAAGCTCGGTGAACTTCCCTGCTCAGCAATGCTCTATGTGTGTTGTCACACACTGTTTCTGGGAGAATGAAGTGCTGTCTGTGTAACTCCATTGGGAGAGGACAACTGGGAGTTTGTGTCTGATTTTAATCTGTATCCTTTCACTGTAGTTAACCATATAGTGGGCATAACAGTTTTTCTGAGTTCTATGAGTCCTTCCAGTGAACTGTTGAACCTGAGAGTGGTTCTGGGGACCCTGGGCAACACCCTCTTTCCAGTGAGAAGGGCTGTCCTTGTGCTCATGTTTGCAGCCTCTGTTCCTAACGACTATCAACAGCTAGTACCTACACACAGATTATTTGGCGACCAAACTTGGGCAGTTTCGCCCTGCTCACAAGGCTATTCTCATGCCCGCCCCTTCAAAAAGGAGAACAACAGAAGCCTAAGGTCCCTCTTATAGAGCACGGCCTCACAGCGACTGTAAGGGAGTTACAGACCAAGCAAGCCTTTCTGAGAGATGCTGCAAGACTGGGCGAGAATCACTGACCTGTCGTCTTACATGGTCTGTCCCTGTGATCCTTCGTGCAGCCTCCCAAAAGGTGGCAGCTTTCAAAAAGTCATTAATCTGCCACAAGGAGGAGAAATGCATATCTCTCTCTGGACCTATGTATCATGTTTTTGTAGGGCGGTGTCAATCATTATCGGGTTCATTAAAATCACCCTCAAAACAAATGTTGATTTTCTTCACCATTCTCTCCACAAACTTGCATTAAATGTACACTCCGATGCCAAGGAATTTAATATATCTGTCCTCTGTCTTTTGGAGAGGGAGGACAGATATGTTAAAAACAAATAGCAGGGCTGACAAAGCTTCGCAGGTGACACTACCACATAGCCACCATTGAGAGCCATAGTCCCAATCATGGGCAGATGCCAACCCTAGTTCTGAAGTATGGTAGGCTGGTAGGGTAGTGAGGTGGAGCCATCTCACTGAAGTAGGGACCGAGAAGCTTGGAGAAGAAAGGGACAGGTCTAGAAAGGCTATAAAGGCCAAGCTCTAATGAGTTTGGTCTTCATATGCAGGTTCAGGGGTTTTCAATGGCCTCGGGATTCTGCCCTCAACTCAACTCTTTATTCCAGTTGCAAAAGCTTGCTGGTTGTACAGCACAGGACGGCCCATCTCCCTTGCCAGTTCTTCTGCATTGTTTTCTCTTTCTTATGCTCTGTTCTCTCAAACCCAGCTCAAGTTCAGTCCTGTCCAGGAATGTGTTTGGCCTGACTAAATGTGGTTATTCCAAAGGCTCCTTGGTAATTCTGTGCTCTCTTCACTCCAGAGTTAACCTCAATTTTTGTAATAGATATGCTGATGAAGGTGGTCTGTGGTGTCAGTTTTGGTATAATGGCTCTCTGCTTTTCTGTACACTTTCAACATAAAATTGTACATATGTTTCTCTGGAAAACTTTTTAGTATCCAAATCCAATCTAATCACATTTACAAACTCAGTAACCTTTTTTGAAATCATATCTAAAAGTTATTTGAGTCAAGTTTTTCCTGATGAAATAATAATGCAAAAATAAGTCTTAATATAAATGCAAAACAGCTGAGGCTATTTTTAAAATTACAGTAACTTAAAGGCTTAAAGAAAAAAAATTACAGCAGTAGCTTATCTGAACAGAGCTCATTGATATTAAAAAAAATCCCGAATGGTTTCTGAAACCTGTAGGTGAAATGCATGTCCCTCTGGATACACAGATCTTTTTTATTTCCCCTAGAATTTTGTAGGCATGGCTGGTTTTTAAAAATGAACAGGAGATGCAGACTGAGGGAAGAGGCTGCCCTAAAGCAAAAGCAAAGACACGGATTCAGAACGTATCAGTAAATGAACAATTGGTAACCCCCTGTGTTGCCATTTTCTTCTCTGCTTTATCCTCATATTTTGACACAGTTAATAAGGGGAAGAGCTGGGACTCCAACAGTTCTAGCTCCATATTCATGGCTCTTTCCAATTGACCACAACTGCCCTGAGCCGTATTCATTAATCTTGGAAAATTTTCTTCCCTATCGGGCAGATTACCCGATCTCACTGCCATAGCAGATACTGCTAAACCAACACGGCAAAAACAGAACTTGTCCTGTCTCTTTGCCTCCAGACTTGCTCCTGTTTCATGACCTGTTACTAGCCTTGTCATCAACTCAGATTCTCAACATACTTCAGCTCCCACTTGATTCTTCTCTCCCAACTCTGACAGCTATTCATTCTTGTCGATTCTGCTCTGAGTGCTTCTGAATCGCTTCCCTTCTTGCCTTCCCTGCTGCTGCCACCTTATTATAAGTCCTCATTACTATTACTATTATTTATTACTTGTACAACTGCAATAGCTCCTAACTGGTCTCCTAGCTTCCAGTTCCTTTCTTTCTTCCTGTCTCTTCTTTACGGTGGAGAGACTGTGCTTCTGTTCTTCTTAGGCCTGCAATTCCTTTCCCTGTCTGTGCTTTGAAAAATTCTATTCATCCTAGGAAAACAGTCCCACATACCCTTTCTTCTTTCCCCACTGGTAGGTTGATTGCATCAGTGACCCTAATCAAAAGGCCTCCTTGTGTCTATGTCCTTTGTTCTGTTAGTTGATGATTTCTTCCCAAATTGACACTGGGCTTGATGTTCATGTGACTTGCTTTGGCCAATGGGACGGTAATAAACTTGTCTCAAGCAGAGGCTTAAAAAAAAAAAAAAAGAAAAGAAAAGCATGGGTCAGTTTCTGCTTTTTTCCCCCCTTGATCCTCTGCATTTTTTTTTCTGAGGACATGTCCAGGGAATCCTACTAGAAAGTGAGACACGTGAAACAGAACCAAGTCAGCCTAGGTTGCTGCAGCCAAGGCTATCCTGGACTAAACAGCCAACATCTGACCACAGATGCATAACTGAGCCAGGCTGAGATCAGTCGAATCATCCAGCTGAACTTTAGACGTCTGAGCAATTACCAATGGTGGGTGTTTTGAGTCTAAGTTTGGGGGGTGCTTTGTTATGCAGCAGTAGCTAATTAATACATCCACTCTGCCTTTTTTTCTGAAATACTTCCATACTGTACATATTGTTATTTTAGCATTTATTATGTCTGACTCCTGTTAGACTGGGGGTCCTTTATGCCAGGGGCCACATTTTTATAACCCCAGCATCTAGCACATAACCTAGCACACAGTAGGTACTCAATAAATATTTATTTAATAAATTAAGGAATGTACTTGTACAGCAACTTATCCCTCCCCAATCTTTGACAGAACAACTGAGCCAAATGTCTTTTCTTTTTTTTTTCTGGCCATTCTTTCAGATTTAGCAAGAATATCTGTTTCAGTCAAGTCCTTGCTTAAGTTGTGAAAGAAAAGGAGTGCTTGGATATTAGTGTTTGTTTTTTAAAAGTTTATTTCTTTTACACCTTGCATTTGGATAAGTTTTCTGTCCAAGAGAAGAAGCAGTTAGTCACTTCAGCTCCAGTTCATGGCTTATGACACCCAAGGGGAGGACATGTGCTGGGTCTTGGATTTGGGAGGGTGCCCTGCAAGGTAGGGAACATATAGGGCTTTGGAGAAAAGACGGGAGATGGGAGCCTGTGAGCAAGGTCTGCACAGTCTTCCTTTCCCCTTCACCATAGACAATGGTAAAATATGTATGGACTTTTAATTTAACCATCGTTTCCCTTTTGGCAAACTCAAATCAAATTTCGTAGAGAATACAAATAACACTCGTTGTCGTTTCCATGCAGAGAGGTGAAAATGACTAAATACTTTTGAATTTTTTCAGCATGTTTGTGCATATATTTTACAATCTATGAATCTTTTATAAAGAGACTTGAGATAACACAGTGAATTTGTCTTTCTTATTTAAAATTTAAGCTGTAAAATATCTAAATTATACTTGTACATTAAGTACCAGTCATTGATTTCCCAGCCAATAGGCTACATATATGTCTATTCATATTCATATATCTAATATACAGTTGCCCCTTGAACAACATGGGTTTGAGCTATGTGGGTCCACGTATATACATAGATTTTTTAGAGGCAAATACAATATAGTACTGTAAATGTATTTTCTCTTCCTTAAGGTTTTCTTAGTGGGGCACCTGGGTGGCTCAATCAGTTAAGCATCTGCCTTTGGCTCAGGTCATGATCCTGGGGTCCTGGGATGAAGCCCTGCCTCAGGCTCCCTGCTCAGCAAGGAGTCTACTTCTCCTTCTCCCTCTGCCCCTCTGCCTTCATTCTCTCTCTCTCTCTCTCTCTCTCAAATAAATACATAAAATCTAAAAAAAAGGATTTTTTAGTAACATTTTTTTCTCTAGCTTACCTTATTTTAAGAATACAGTATATAACATGTAAAACATGTAAAATATGTGTTAACGGACTGTTTATGTACCTATAAGGCTTCCAATCAACAGTAGGGTATTAGTAATTAAGCTTGGGGGGGGGCAAAGTTATATGTGGATTTTCAGCTGTGCAGGTGGTCAACACCCCTAACCCCCACATTGCTCATGGGTCAGCTGTATACACCATATAATTTTGGGGTCCATTCTCTCAATCTCTATCCCTCCCCTCAAGCCCACAGCCTGCCTGGTGGAGCATTGTATGCACAGTAGACATTAGAAAATTTGCCATTTCTTAGCCAACCCCACTTTCTGTCTTGTTGAGCTTTCTGAAACATTAGACACTCCTATCTCCAATCTCCTTGGTACCAGAATTGGCACAATATTTCTACACATCTACACTTGGACAATGAGTAATGGCATCATCTAGGGAAGGACAAGTAGCAGATTCATGAACTTCATTTTTCAGCCTTTTATGCCAAGGCTAATTGCTTGTTTAAGTAAATGCATCTGACTTGAATAACAGTTGAAGATGTTTTGGGATAGTTTGAGTATTGAATTTCACATGCAGTGACCAAGGCTAAGAAAATTCAGGTTAATGTCCTGAAAATTTTTAATCAATATGGAGGCTTTTCCTTACAGAAAGAAATTGGCCTTGGCAATGGACAGAATCAAGGGTCAGAAGTTGAAATACCTTTGGTCAGACAGGTAATAGAAATGAGTCAAGTAGGTGGGATTGTGATGAACTGGGACTGTTGTGACTGTTATAATGGGAAAGCAGGCCCAGGGGGGCCAAGTCATCCAATTTTTAAAGCCAATCCAAAAATTCAAATTCTATTTAAATGTGATATTTGAGTTTTAATTATTGAAAACTAATTCAGGAATATGGATTATTCTCATGGCTATCATTTTGCTTCCCCTAAGCTAACCAGAGACAGTTTATGGATTTTCCAATTGTTCTTTCCTCACTATAGGAATTAACCATTATTCCGTTCTGACCTGTGACAGCTACGTCACAGAGTGTGATGGGAAATTACTGTTCTGACCTGTGACAGCTACATCACAGAGTGTGATGGGACACCTAAAGCTAAGTTCTGAGCAAGCATCATCTATCGAGCAGAAAATCTGTTCATATGTATGTCTTTGAATATATTTCTTTCCTGTTAAAGTAGTGCTTCCGGTAAAAGTGCTGCACCTTGCATTGGAAATGGCTGGGAAAACCCCTCCTTTTGCAAGTGGGGGGCTAATTATTTAGTGACATATCCTCTGCCTCATTTGAGGTTGGCTATAGTCCAGGTAAAAGAATGCCACAGATCAGTGGCTTAACAGGACCTTGGGGAGTTATAGCAAGGGACAGGTCGGAGAATTCACATCTTACCCCAAAGAAAATCCCTACTCATATCTTTCATGGTAAATTGTGTCTAAAGGTTATTACATTCAAGGTAAACTTTACAGTATACATTTGTAGAGTGGTGTTCTTTACTTATTCACACTGATACAACAGATCAGTTGATAGACAACCATGACCCTGTGTCCCCAGAATGCTCCTTTGTTTCTGTGGCCACCCTGTTCCTTGCCCTGGACTCCTCAGACCTCCCCAAAGATCCAGGCACTATGGTGTTAATACATGTCCCTGGACTGCAAAGGGCAGAGTCTGTTCTCTTTGCTAGTCAGTCCCCTAGCCCTACCAACTTAAAATATCTTATTATTATTTTGGAACACCTGAACCAGGATGCCAGGACTCCCTAAAAAGCAACATAGTTGGGATGTTAGAATGTTTTATTCTTACTGCTTTCCTTCTAGTAGCCACTGAGATGAGTGGCAACAAACAGCTCAAGGAACATAACACATATTTTACTGAAAACCAGAGGTCCTTTGTTCCAGCCCCAATATGTAGTGGATGCCCTGAAGCATATTTCATGGGCTTCATCTTACATTTTTCTATTATTGGAAAATTTTGACTGGCTAATTTTAAAACATAGATTTTTCCCCCCTGCAAATATGCAGGTTCCACACACATACTCTGCAGTAGCTGCGAAACAGTTGGAGAATTCCCCATGTTCAGTGACCTCAAAGTCACACTTCAAGCTGTGCTGTGGTCTCTTGCTAGTACAATAAAACATATATGAGTTGTGACTGGCTGCAGAGTCAGGAGCGGGTATTTTAGGGTTTAATCATCTGGCTCCATTAATTTTGGTGGTTGCTGTACATGTTTCTATTTTTGTCTCCAGTTAGAACTGTCAGGAAAGGAAGGAGTCAACCAGATTTCTGCAAATGCTTTTGTAAAAATGTCATTTGCCAAATCAGATGTCCAAGATGGTGCTCACACTTTTACCACTCTCCATACCTGTCACAGGCTTTCCCATAAATGACTACCCAAGAGCCTGGGCAGAGAGCAAAGATGAAACAGGGAGCCAGAGAGAAAGTAATGAGGAGACAGAGCTTGGCTTTCACAAACAAGCCTTTCCCCTAATTGCTCCCTCCTGTTGCAGCCCCCATGGCTGCAGTGGCAGCCTCTGACCTCGGCCGCCGTGGTCTCCCCGGGTGATGGGCAGCCATGCATGAGCAGAGAGAGGAGCAGGACCACAGACCTGAAGAACATACCTCCTTCTGATAAACATCAAAATCACATATTGTAGTTTTGAGATTGTTAGGGGTTGAATTGTGTCTCCTCCCCCGATTCATGGTGAAATCCTAACTCCCCAGTGCCTGAGAATGTGGCCTTGTTGGGAAATAGGAGCATCGAAGGTGTAATTAGTTAAGTAAACATGAGGTCATGCTGGAGTAGGGTGGGCCTTTGATCCAAATGACTGGCATCCTTATTCAAAGAGAAGATTTGGACCCAGATGCACAAAGGCAGCATGTCACATGACGATGGAGGCTGAGACAGGAGTGATGGGTCTATAAGCCTAGGAACAGCAAGGATTGCAGCAAACCACCAGAATTTAAGGAGAGACAAGGAAAGATTCTCCCCTGAAGATTTCAGAGGGAACGTGGTCCCGAGGACACCTTGATTTCAGACTTCCAGCCTCCAGAACTGCGATATAATAAATTCCTGTTGCCTTAAGCCACCCGCTTTGTTTTGGCAGCCGCGGGACACTAATACAGAGACTAGGCCTCAACTGCCATGTCAAGAGGCAGAGTTTTGAATTTAAGTGCCTGTTAGAGTGCTCTACATATCTGACTTTGGGGGAATAACGTCTGTGGGCTCACTGTGATGTTGATATTTTCCTACTTGACGAACTTACATTGGAGGGGCACGAACACTCAGATTGAGAACATGAACTCTGGGGTCATCCATGAGCTCAGTTACTTAGGGGCTGTGTGATCTTGGGAGTTAATCTCTTTACTTTTTAGGCTCCTCATCTGTAAAATGGGGTAGTAATAGTATCTTCCTTACTTGACATAATCCATAAGGATTTAGTGAGGTAAAGCATTAATCCATGTTCATTTAGCAAATATTTATTGAATCATGGCATGTGCTGCATTTACAATTAAGTAGGCAAAAATAAACAAGAAAAAAGACAACTAAGATAATTACAAATTCGGACAAAGACTTGGGAAGAGATCAACAGGGTCTTGAAAAAAAAGTGTAAATGGTGGTGATCCCTGGAGGGGGGGACGCACTTTAGATAAGAAATCCAAGGACTGCTTCTGTGAAGAGGTGAAATTTGAGCTGACACCGAAAGGATGAATAGGTGTTGGTGAGGTGAAAAGCTGGGGAAAGAGGGAGCAGGCTATGCAAATCCCTGAGGTAGAAAGACCATGGCATGTTTGAAATGTCTGTTCAGGTAAGGAGTAGATGGCTATAGTAGTTTTCTATTGCTGCCATAACAAATCACCACAAATTTAGCAGCCTAGAACAACATCTGTTTATTATCTCACAGTTTCTGTGGGTCAGAAGCTGATTCCTCTGCTAAGAGTTTGTCAAGGCAGAAATCAAGATGGCAGTCAAGGGTCTGAGCCTCAGGATCCTCATTGGTGGTTGGCACTTCTTTTTCACATTACCCATGTGGCTCTTTGCATTTTCGAGCTGGTAACAGCAGACTGTCCTTCTCAGGTTTTGGGTCTGCCTGCCTTGCTTGCCTCTGCTTTAAGGACTCATGTGATTTTATTGGACCCACCTGGATAATCCATGCTACTCTCCCTATTTTAGAGTCCACTGTTTAGCCCCTTAAACATATTCACTGTAACATATTCATGGGCGTGATACCTCATCAGATTCACAGTCTTGGGGATTGGGGTGTGGAGTCTTCTCGCCCACTGTAATTTGCCTACCACATTCTATGACTGTGGAGAGGAATCTGATGATGCAGGACCTTATGGATCATGGTGAAGATTTTGAAATCTAATTTAATGGCAATAATTATAATAATTACTATCATGTAACTACTATGTATAGCATCTATTTATTAGCACTGAGCACTCTGCCGAACATTACAAAACATAATCTCATTGGATCCTCCTAATAACCTTTTCAGAAAAGTACCACTATACTCAATTTACAGATGAGGAAATTGAGACTCAAGTGATTTGAGACTGTATAACTCCTGGTGAATCCCTACTTAAACCCAGATCTGTCTAGTTCCAAATTCCATTATCATTCTTATTTTAAATCCCCCTTATTTAGACATGCGTTTAAGATATATAGGTATTAAAGAGGGCACGTACTGAATGGAGCACTGGGTGTTATACACAAACAATGAATCATGGAACACTACATCAAAAACTAATGATGTAATGTATGGTGGTTAACATAACATAATAAAAGAAAAAAAGATATATTTTTAGAGGTTTCAATAGGGACTTTTCTGTTCTTCTGGGTAAAAGCATAATTGCATCTAACTAGATGTTTTTCTATTTGAGTCTCTTAACCATGCCTAGGGGAGCCCTAGTGATTCCAATCATTACATCGTAGACCAGGACTAGAGCAGATTTGGCATCTTATGTATGAAAAAGTCTTAAAGAATCTCCAGAGCTCCAAGAATCAAAGCTTGTTCAAGTTTTGATGTACTTTTCTCAATATTGTTTGTGGACTTTTCATTTTCATGGGCCCAGTAGGGGTCTGAATACTATCTTCTGCTTTGCCTTTGGAAATACCTTGATTTTTGTTGAGGGCATTGGACTTGGAAATTTTTCAAAGTAGGAAGGACACATTATAAGGCAGTAAGGCAGTGTTCAGTCATGGGGCCATCACATCCACATTCTAATTTTCTTTAAGAATCTCATTAATTATCTGTATTTTGATGACAGTTAGAAACCTGGTCATTTTCATGAATTTTCCTAACAGCTAGACAGAATCTTGCAGCCCTGGGGATTGTAGGGGAGCACATTTTTACTTGAGGCTGAAGAATATGCCTTTCTCTTATCCCATTGGCTTCCCTATTCACCTCTTGGTCCACCTTGCCAAGGATAAAGTTCTAGAGGACTGACTCCATGCTGGGGACAAGAGGTGACTAGTCACGTATTAGTTCTTACTCCCCATCAGCTGTCTACATACAGTGGTGCCTTGCATTTAACGGTCTGGTAGACAGGAGATGCAGAGGACTAGAGTTGTGGAGACCACTTCCAGGCAGTAGTCAAAGCCATTCCAAGGGCCTGGGGGGAAGATGGACTGTTCTTCTCTAGGTAAGCAGGTATAAATGTTGCAGGAGTAGAGGCAATCAGGGAAGGTATGTCGCACTGATTGGAGCTGTGTCCTGGGAGATTGCCTGGCGGGCCTATTTTTGCAGAAATGGTCCAGTCCCAGTTCCCAGGTACCTGCTGATTCAGGGCAATTCATCATTAGTTACTATTTCAGTGCCTATCGAGCGCTGCTTCCCTGTGCTCTGGAGCTCCAGAAATGCTTGCTTGGGGATGTGCGGCTAGGACCCAGAACTCCGGGAGAGAATAAGAAACACACGTGCATTTCCATTGCCAAAAACCATTTCTTTGCAGCTGCAGAACAGAAACAAATATCAACACATTTAAGCCATACAGGAGGGGGAAGAATTCCACCCCAAATGAAACTTTGTTTGCCAAGTTTCTCGCTAGTCTTTCCTATACGGGTGGTAGGAAACATTCCCAGAAAGAGGATGGCAAGTGAAGTTATGACAAACTTAACGGACTGAGCCACCCAGGTGCCCGAAGTTACGGCAAACTTAAAAAAGGCAGTTCGCAAGGGAACGCGATCTTCAACAAATGAAAAAGTGTAAATGGTAATATTCCAGCAAATTAGCTCCTAGAGAAGTCCTTAGGCAGGACTGTAAGCCATTATAATTAAGGATTCGGAAAATATCAGTATTTAATTAGAACCTCTTTTCTTGGTGAAATGCTGCTGTGTTGCTGTAACTTCAGGTGTAAGCAACTAAACATACCCATTTCGAAAACATGTTTTTTTCAAGCCTAGAATCAATGCTAATGTTAATTTGCTTATCTGCGGGTTCCTCGCCTGTTTTTTGTTTTGTTTTGTCTTATTTGTTTCTGATTAGAGCTGAATTTTAAGAGCATTTTATCTTTAATTCCTGAATACAGCCATCTCCAGTTCCCAGGCTGTTATAGGTATTTATTCACACACACTGGGGAACATCCCATAAACCTACCAACTCCTCTGTAATCTAATAAACATGGTTCCTCTAATATTTAATGCATATTTGTGGCAGTTGTTTTAGACAAGGAGTTTTCAAATCCATTCCCAATGTAATCAAATATCTTGACAATAGCAAAATGTTTCAGCTTTATCCCTTAACAACAGCAAACATTATAGAAACTGGCTTGTGCCACATGAAATGCTGATTAAAACACACACACACGCACACACATGCACGCACACACGGAATACCTGGTGCCTGACTCACGATCAGTCTTAGGCCCCACTTTTTGCACCTGGAAAATTCCAGACAACAGATAAACCTTTATTCCTTTGTCTATATAGGGACACATGTAACTCAAAATGTTTTCCTGCGGTGATGGAGAAGATGAGGCATTATCAAGACTAACGCTACAATTTAACGCTTCAGAGGAATGAGTGTATATCATCACTCCCTCCGTAGCCAAGCACACTAATTAATATTTATTGCACCTGTCAAGCCAGGAGCCACAGCCAATCCATTCCTGTGGCAGTTCAATGGGAGACTGGACACCGTATTTCTCCTTGGCAGACACGTTTGGGTCATCAGCAAAGACAGAAGCCCCTCACCCTAGCGAGATGTCCTAAACGCTCGCTTTTCTCTTGCAAGATTAAACCATTAATTCTGTTCCTGTTAATTTTTCTCCTTGTTGGGGATTGCTGTAAAAAAGGAAGTGAGGGGAGGATGGAGAAAGGATGAGAAGCAGCTGCATATTCAGGATCAGCTGTCGAACGTATTTATTAGAACAAGGGCTTTTGGAACCCATGACCTTTGCTTTGTATCAGACATCCCTTAAAGGTTACAGACATGTTGGGAGAGAGATGGTTATAAATCCTCCTGAAGTTTAATCAAAAGCGGCTGACCATCCGGCAGTAAACATGTTATTAAAATTCTTTGGCTTCAAACTTTGTTCAGCATTGTCAATACACCTCCATCATCAACAGGTAGCTGGCAGTGGAATTAATTAAGCTAGGGTAAAATAATAAATGAATTCTCATATTGCACCTACATCAAGGAATTTGGCACTTGGCTCAGAGAAGTTTCTATCAAGGCTGTGAATCATTCTATAGCACATCTGAGTAAACCCAGCATGGCTGTGGAACGAAGTTTACTCAAAAATTTAATTAGGAGAACATGTAAACCATACTGGAGAAAAGTAGGGCACCAAATGCTGCTTTATTTTATTTTACTTTTTTGCTAATTCTATCAGGAGCACCTGTGTCATTAGAACCACATGACCCAGACTGTCAAGCTCTTGATTAACAGGAGGAATACCTGTGAACTGATCACCGAAGATTATCTGGGCCATTAAATTTTCCCTTTGATATAATTACTCTTCCCTTGAGGATGACAATATATTTTTTTAATTTTTTTAAAGATTTAATTTATTTATTTGAGTGGGAGAGCATGAGAGAGCGAGCACGAGCAGGGGGAGTGGCAGAGGGAGAAGCAGACGTCCCGCTGAGCTGGGAGCCCGAAGAGGGGCTCCATCCCTGGATCCTGGGATCATGACCTGAGCCGAAGACAGATGCTTAACGGACTGAGCCACCCAGGTACCCCGAGGATGACAATATTAACACTGATAACAAAGCAAGAAGAGCAATAATAAAAGAGCTAGCAGATTCTGAGCTGGTATGATGCCCCAGAGACTAAATGCTTTACATACATTATCTCATTTAATTCTTACAACCCTTGGAGGCAGGAATTATTAGGTCCATTATAAACAGATGAGGAATGGAGGTATAGAGGAGGCTTGTAACCAGTATCACCCAGGTATAGTCTGTTATACTCCAAAGCTGTTCTCCTGACTACTGCCTTGTCTCTTGGATGGAGGCTACTTTGGAGGGCAGTGGGGGTAGTATGAGAAGAATTCATTTACATGGGAGAGCCACACCTCTGCAACCTCTCTACTGCTGTCCCCTAGCTCCTGCTTGGGTCCGTTTCCCTGGGGCAGTGTTGTTCATGTCCTGGTCTCTGATTTTGAGCTCCTTTCTCCCAAACTCTCCCCATCCAAACTTCTCCCCAGGGTCCATGATGGCCTGCTGGTTACCTTCACTATATGTTACTCATTTGTGGTAAGGTCCATGCTTCTTTCATCAGTGCCTAATATGATTCTTTGGGAGCCTTCCATTCTCTTATTCCATTTCTCTTCTGACTAATCGATGGGCCTGGCACATACATCCAATTGCTGTCTGCAACATTATCGATTACTCCTCTCACAGTGCATTACGGCCACACCAATAATGTTTCCCCAAAACCACCCTACAGTGTGTTTGTGGGTTTACCACTGCTAGAGACTTTGAAAGTCAATTTAGTGATTTCTAATTTTTTATTGGGGGGGTGGTTGTCAATGATGACTTATTTGGGGTTGGTAGTGCCCAGATTGAAGAGAGATTCTTAAAATCCCAGAGCCAAGAAGACTGTACAGACCACTGGGCTTTAGAATGAGCCTTCCCACTCACTAGGCTGGCCAATCACCCAATGCCTTAGCCTCAGATTCCTCACTGTAAGTTGGGGATATTTATTCCCCTTTCCATAGCGTTGTTAGAAAGATTAAATGAGATGACATATACAAAACCTTTGGCGCAGCGTACGTGCTCATCATTATTAGATGTTTTGCATATAGTTTTCCAAGGGTGGTTTTCAAAGAATGGTCCTCAGAACAGGAGCAGCAATATTGCCTGGGAACAAGTTAAAGTGTAAATTCCTGGGCCCACCCTAGACCTACTGAATCAGAACTTCTGGGTGTGGGTCCCAGTTATTGCATTTTAACAAGCCCTCATGTGATTGTGATGCTCTAATGTTTGGGGACCACTGGTCTACATACCAAGGCTTCTCCTTGGCAAGAGTTACATTTTAATGGCTGGACAACTGTTTTCCTCTTCCTCTCTTCCTCGTTTGGATAATGATGACGGCAGCTTGCTCACCATCTTTCTCCTCTTTACTCTTGGTGTGGGGTAGAGGATTCCGCTGGCTTCCCTATTCAAAGTAAGATTTCGACTGGGAAACTTTGCTCCACTAGTGGCTCCCCTGTTTTTCTAATAAATGTCTCCTGCTTCCTCATGCTGTTCTAGTGGAAATTGTGGTTCCCTCTGGGTAGGAGCTAATTCTATGCTCTGTGGATTGTCTGCCTCACTTTGTAGTCCTGATGATTATTCCTAATAATAATAATTACTGAAAGCTTTTCTTTGCCTTGATTACTGCTTCATGCTGAAGAAAAAAAAATCGCTTCAATTTTTTTCTCCTTTTTTGAGGCCTGACAAATGACTATTACCATGTTAAATCATTCACCTGTGTAAAGCAAAGATTTTTATTTATGTCTCTGATGTTTGTTCTTTAATATCTTTAGAAAAACATAAAATTTATATTAAATTATAAATGGGGACTTTCACTCTAAACAAGGGTCGACGGCTTTTCCCTTTTACTTATTTGCCATACTTAATTCAACCCTGGAAGACTGGTACACGCATCATTTCCTCCTCATCTCTGTTTCACTGTTGAGTGAAGTGTTTTGAATTAATTTTGTTAAATTATTAATAGCTCACTATTGGAAAACATTCCAGCTCCAGAGTTTATATTTCATCATGCGCCGTGAAGTAATATGGTAGATTTCATGCACACGAATGAATATGCTTCTAGTGGTTAGGTGAAATTTTGGCTCTGGCCTACACACAATGAATTCTCATGAAGATATAATTTAATAACGAAGTGGATATTTTAGTTTTCATTAAATCAGGACAGTTTCCTGGGAATCAAATGATTAGAATTACAGAATGGGTTGGGTCATTCATTTATTTCATTGAAGTGTGCTAGGCACTCTGTTAGGCACTGGCAGTACAGGGGATGAAAGGAGACATGGGCTTTGCCCCTAAAGACCTTATGGTCTAGCGAGGAAGACAGACAATCAACGAATCACCAGAATAAATGTAAAATGACAACCATGGTAACTGTTATAAAAAAGGGAAGAAGGTACGTGTGAGCATATGACAGAGAAATTGACCTGGTTTTTCCTGGGAAGTGGTGTTTGCTCTGAGGTGAGGCAGAAGTATGATTATTTCAGGAAAAGGGGTAGGATGGTCATGGGAAAGGGTACTTCAGAGAGATGGAACAACATGTACAAATGTCCTGTGGCAGGAGGGAGCATAGCATCGAAATGGGGCTGAGACAAGGTCAGTGTGGCTAGGAGTCAGGGAACAATGATGGCCCATCAAGGAGTTTAAAGCAGAGGAAGATGTAAATAGATTTAGGTTTTGGCAAGATTGCTCGGGTTGCAGCGTGGGGTGGGGGGTTGTCAGGAGATCAGAATGAATGTAGGCAGACTAGCCAGCAGGCTATTTCAGAAGAGATAGCACAGAAGGGCTGGATTGGGGTAGAAGTGGCAGAGATGGAGAGAAGGAGTGAATGTAAAGATAATGACAGGATGGTGATGGGCAGATAGGTGATTCTCTGATTCTGGTGTGCATATGGGTACTGTTCAGCAAGTTAAGAGACCCCTGGAAGAAAACCAGGTTTGCCAGGGAGCTCATGTCTGCTTTTGGACTGTTGAGTGTGGTGAGCCAAGGGAGGGCAGGATATGTGGGTTTGGAGCCCAGAGGAAAGTCTGAAAAAGTATATGTACATTTAGATTTATCTGTATGTATGGGGTGATGCATCTACAGGCATGGATGAGACAATGGGGCATAGATTCCTACTGTAAGGAATAGGAAGGAATTCCTACTTTAAGGAATAGGAAGGAATACATTTAATGCTAAGTAGAGGAGAAGATAGAAGGAATGGCCAGAGGCAGGGAAGGAAATGAGAGTGAGGCATCACTGAAGCTGAGGAAGGAAAGTATTTCAAGAGAGCAGGAGTGGCCAACAGAGCCAAAGCATGCCAAGAGAAAAGGCCAGCAAAAAGATCTACTGGATATGGAGCAACTTGTGGTTTGGTTTGTCTGACACTGGATCTTGGGAAAACAATGAGTGATAATAACATAACAGTGGTCCCTGAGAATAATTGCAATATGTACTGTTGAGGTTATCCATCTCTCCCTACCTGAACCCATCTCTGGCCCGAGAGGGAGGAGAACAGGGAAGAAGACCCCATGAGGTATGAAAGGTAGGGAAGCATATACGAAAGCAGGTTCCGGAGGCAGACGTCAAAGTTTACATTTTGACTCCAAACTACTGAGCTTGGCTGGATTTCTTTATCTCCCTGTCTGTAAGATGAGCATAACCACCTTGCAGGTACTTGTGAGGATTAAGCAGATATGGACCAAAAGCTTAGTAAGGTACCTGGCCCACAGTAAAAGGTAAAAGCAATTGTTCATTTAATAACTGAACAATGGATTTCCAACAGGGAATGAGGAAGTGATATGTATTTTAGCAAGATGGCTATATCATCTATCTATCATCTATTTAAATGGCTTCATAATTAGAAGAATATCTATCATCTATCTATCTAAATGGCTTCATAATTGGAAGAATAACAATAACTAAATATAAAGAATGCTCATTTCTGTTACTGTGGAAGGGGGTTTCTAAGAGTGTGCCATCGTCCTTTGCTCTAGGCCAGGTCATTCACCTTTTCAGTTAATGCTTTTCATGAGGATGTAAAAACAATATTATGAAATGTACAGATGATAAGATGATATGAACGCAGAAGTGATAGTAAATATACTATGACAGAATAAAGATTGAAAACAAAAGAAACACAAATGGTCAGAATCAAATCAGACAGAAATTTAACAAATCAACTATTGAGTCTAATAAACCAACTGCACAAATTCAGGAAAGTACAATTCATGTGGTTTTTTTGTAAGAGATTTAGGGTTTGAATGGATGGTGAGTTCTATATAAGGCCATGATGGGAGACAGCTGCCCCTCAAAAGCTGTATAGATAGACACTGCTGTAATCAATGTAGTTCACTTTCTCTCTTCTTTTGGGGCCTCATCTAAACTACATTTCCCAACCTCCCTTGTGTCTGATTTTTGCCAATGGAACACAGGAAGATGTGCTTCCCCTCTGGGTCAAGGCAATTAAGAGCACTAAGTCTTCTCCATAATTTCACTTTTCCCTTGACTTAGGGCTAGACCCAGTGGGGCACTCTGAGGACCTAGGAAGCGCCAAACCCCGGGTCCATGAAGAACTTGTTGTGGAGAGCCCTTCCCCTGCCCTTACCTCCTGATCTGTAACTTCATGTCACCTGAGAAGTGAGAAAAAACCCAAACTATTATGGGTTAAGCCATGGAGATTTGGGGACTAGGACCATAATGACCACCATTATTTCTCACTAAAAAACAACAACAACCAAAAATAGAAATGAAACAAAACCACTTTAGTTTTTGGTGCTAATAATAGAAGTATGGTGTCCAGTTTAATGGGAAATGATATTGTGATAGAAATTGTCCAGGAAGATACTAAATGACTTGACCAAGTTTTTTGTTTTCTATTAGTAGAGCTATAGACCATAGCCTGATTTTTAGGTTCTTGGCTTCACACAAGAAGACATGGACACATTGGGAGAGATCTTGGCATACACTAAACATTCAGTAAGTATCTGTCAATGAATAAATATTAAAATGTATACGTTCAATGGTATGACCACAAGAGAGGTGGTAAATTGAATCCATGTCCTATTAAGGCTGAGATTGTTCAGCCCAGAGAAAATGAGACAGGATGTGTAACACCAACTATTAAAAGTACTATTTTGTAGAAGAAGGATTAGATCAGTTCTCTGGGAGCCCACCAGGTAGAACTGGAATAATCGCTTGAAGTTAGACATTTCTGTTCATTGTATGCTGATGGAACTTGGAAGGCCCTCATCAGTCAGAGATGTTCAAAGAAGTGACCTCTAACAGCATCCGAAGTGTTTAAGCAAAGAGTGAGTGACCATCGGTTGGGGGATATTATGGAAGAAATTCAAGTACTGAATGGAATCCTGGATAAGATGCACCTTAAGACCTCTTTTAACCTTAAGGTTCTATGTTCACATGGTTCTAAAATAAATTTCATCTAGAGATAGTGTCAACAAAAGGCACTGAACATAGAGACTTCTGTGGTGGGCCACACATAACTTGTCTACAGTGAGAGAAAAAGTCTTTTTCATCTTTTAAATAGTAGTACTATTTTGTTCCTTATAGAGCAGAGATGTTGAATGCTTCTTCCCAACTGTCTTCTCCAGATTGCTAAATGTGGCTCTGCCTGATAATTTTTTATCATGAAAACAATATCCATAGGAGGGCTTTCCTTACAAGTGGTCTTGAACCACTGTAGAGAATTTTTAATTGAAGCTCAGTTGATTTGAAATCTATTGCATATCAAGTTGTGTTGCTCTGAGTGCCCACCAAGTGCCAGGAGCTCTATAGGTTACAGGCACCTTCAATAAGATTCCATGCTAAGCAGTTAAAATCAGCTCTGCCACTGAAGGTGACGAAGACCTGGAGCGTGAGCCTAGCTTTGTGCACACTGTGACTTGTAGGAAAGCTGCGGATATCTCCTGAGTGTTTCCATTCACAAAACAGAGGCACAGCAATTGGTTTTCCTGAGAGGGATACTGTAAAGATAAAAGAAAATATGTGTGAAGTTGTTTTGACTTTTTAGGAGAAATAAAAGAAACTTTGGAGAGTAGAGCCAGGGTTTACATCAGCTATTCTTTTAAGAAAATACTTTGAGTCTAAAGGACAGGCCTCTGATCAACTAGGACCTTGATGTAAATGTCAAGGAATCCTGTACTTTTATTTTGATATCTATACTGTCTATTCACTTTGCAAACTCTCAAGAAGCTTGACCTCATGGAATTATAGAAATAAAGTCATGGACAAAATTTATGTTAGAAGGAAAGAAAGAAAAAGAAAGAAGGAAGGAAGGAAAAAAAAAGAAAGAAAGAAAGAAAAAGAAAGAAGGAAGGAAGGATGGGCTTCATTCTCTCATGGGCTCCACAGGATGCTTACCAGTGAAGTCTTCAACTGAAAAGTTAATATGCTATACCTAAAACATCTAAGATTCCCTTTATTGCCACATTAATATATAAAAATCAAAGAGCATTACCAAGAAACAATTAATTATTTGTTTGAGGGTGAGTTGACTAAATGGCTAGTATTTAATAAAACCAATAGGGGTAAGATTAGAAGCTTCATGGAAATTTCCATCTGGCACAATTGTAAAAAGGTATAGAAGCAAGAGAATAAAGTGCATACTGTTTATTACTCTAAGAAAGGCTGTAAATTCAAAAGAAGTAGTATGTTGAAGTTTGATGAGGGTTTTGAGTTTTGGAGGAATATTTAGATTCTTTCCATGAGGCCACTGATATCCCCAAAGGGCTGTTAATTCCCTCCAAAACTTTTAATACCTTAATATGTTCTGCAAATATTTTCTGAGTAAACAACTAGGGATGAATACATTGAATTTTAAAGTGAATTCTTCATTTTATTCACGGTTGTCATGCATTCTATTTCAAATACCACTTTGGCAGAAAAAGCTCTAATTTGAAAGAAATACCAGATAGTTCTACGTAATATAATGAAATCAGCAGGACTTGAGGCTCTCCGCACTCTCCTCATTTGCTCTGCTAACAAGGGCTTTGCCTCCATTCAGGAAACTCTCACACCTCCTCCCCCCACCCCCAGTGTGTCAGGTCCTTCGTTGGGCATGAGAGACGCAAGGGATGTGTGACTCAGAGTCCCTGCCTCGGAGGAGCTCACGGTCTCGAGTCGTTGTGAGAAGATTTATCTTGTGCTCTAATACTGGGCTTAGAATGAATTTGAGGCTAGATTAACCAGGGACAACCTATGAACAGTTACTTAGCTTTGATTATCCTTTTCTTGAATCTTTTCCTTTCTTGAAAATAATGTCTTGGGCTGTGAATCCCATAGATTCAGTGCTCAGAAATAAAATACTTCAAGTCCAAAGGATGGGCCTTCCTTTATTCCTGTTGTCCGGTGGGGTGCTCTGCATCTTGGGCATATTTAATTCATTTCCCACGCACTGGCTGCTCTCACCACACTTAAGAGTATTTGCAGTTTTTATGGACTTAATTGTGTCCCCTTAAAATTCATATGTTGAAGTCCTAACCCATCATACCTTAGCATGTGACTGTATTTGGAGATAAAGTGTTTAAAGAGGTAATTAAGGTGATGTGAGGTCATATTTGTGGGCCCTGATCCAATCTGATGGGTGTCCTGAAAAGAAGAGGATCAGCACTAGGGACGCACACACTCAGAGGAAAGGCTGTGTGAGGACATGGTGAGCAGTGGCCATCTGCAAGCCAAGAGAGAAATCTCAGGAGAAAATGAACCTGCCAAACCTTGATCTCGGACGTCTAGCCTCCAGAACGGGGAAGAAATAAATTTCTGCTCTTAAAGCTGCCCAGTCTGTGGTATTTGGCTATGGCAGCCTGAGCTGACTAAGACAGCAACTATTTTTGATACCACTCCATTTTTGGTAAAGTTGCCAAATTGAGCAGTCATTCCCAAATTCTCCTCCAGGTTCTGCAATGGCCCCTCTGAACCCCAACCATTCTCTTGTGCCTCTACAATCAAAGTGCTCTCGCTTTCTGTTCCACACTTTCCATAAGATTTGAAAGATTTCAAGGCTAAAGAAGAGAAAAATCCATTTTTCTCTTTGAACTCCGCCAATGTCACCTCAGGAAAGGCTTGATTGTCACCTTGTTCTCTCCCCAGGAGACAGGGATGGAGAAGCTGGCTGAGATGTAATGCTGAGTCTCTGCAGTGATGTTTGTCTCAAAATGTACCAAAGAAACTGCACTAGTGGGAGCAATGGTTGGCCCTGCCCGTCTGCAGCGGGGCAGTATTGGGTTAACTTCTTAAAATCCCAGGTGTTGGAAATGTACCTGCAGGAGCTTCATAAAGATAGGTATATTCTAAGGCAGAAACACTAATAGGAGTTCAAATTAAAGAAATGACATGAAATTGCATTTCTTAAGGAGGAAAATAACACTCAGGAACATTAAATGATTTAATTATGCTTGAAAGAGCTTCTCGAGCTAAAAATGCAACAAAAGCAAAGCGTGTTGGGATATAAAGTTTGAGAAAGCAGCCATAAGAAAAATCTTGAAAGCAAAGTACGTAATCATCCATAGCCATATTGAGGGCAAAGAGGACCCTCCATTAACATTCATTTTGTTTTTTCTAGGACAAGCACCCGGAAGAACAGAGCAATACTTTTGTGTATTATTGAGGCTTAATTATCCCTAGTGGGAAGAAGTACTGTGAGCCTTAAGATTCTTCATCTTAGTAGTTCTCAAATATATTAATGTACATTTAACACATAGCATTAAAATTAGTCAATAGTTCTTCTAGTTTCCTGAAGGACACACATATAAAAAATGACCATTCTCAGAACCAGTTGTTGAGATGATAGCAAATACTTTGTCATTAACACCTGAAAAATTTTATGTGTGTGTGTGTATGTGTATAACATAATTTACATATATATATGTATATATATATATATATATACATATATATATATAGATATAAATTGGGACATTCCATACATGCCGGTATTTACTATATTCTAACTCTGTTTGGAAAAGGGTCATGGGCATATTTACCCCCAAATGTTTTTCTCGTAATGAACTAGCATCCTGAATGGAATCTATGACTTAAATAGATTCTTGAGCCACCTCTGCATCCTCCAGTTTCAGTTCTAAAGTTTAAACAGAATACAAAATGGCCCATGTGGACTGGAACGCAAAGTCCCCTTGACTGAACAGTTCCTGGTATGGTGCAAATTTTCTTTTATGGTGCCAATTAGTGTCTGACTTGTCTTTTTGCCATGTGATGAATTAAAAATGCATGATTTGGAGGCTGGAAAGCTAACCAGCTTCTGGATAGAATCCCCTGGACACTGCCATTCTTCCAGTTGATCTTTTTGCCCTCCCTGTGTTGGCAAGTACCGCCTCTATCGCCCACTGCTTACATCTTTCCCTAACAGATGGTTCTTTTTACTAGTCAAGATCCAATCTGGTGATTTACTTTAATATGCTTTGGCCTAAAGAATACCCATGACAGACAGCTAGCACAGCCTCCCGAAGCAAAATTTTGCAAAGGAAAAGTTAAGTAGACACATGCTATCTAGACTGCATCCCATTTTATGCACCCCATAAATCAGAATATTTGTCAACAACAATTAAAATGTAGTTTCCCTGGTAATAAACATTACAAGGAGGAACAAATCAAGTTTCATTTATTCTGTCAGAAACCGAAGGCGAGCGCTTCATATTATTTTGTGGATAATCTCTGAGGAGTAAACTAAGCACAATTACATTCTTGATTTTAATTAAAACTCTGGGTACCTTTCAAGTTCCGTTAGGGAGATGTCCTGGGCCTGCTTAGCTGAGGTCTGCACTGTGAAGTTAATTTGACATATAACATATTTTTCATGAGGTAACTGTCGCAGGAAGCTGTTTGTAAGAGCCTCTCCAGTGCCTGTGGGCCCCACAAAAAGTAATGACTTCTCCTGAAGCAGCAACTTCGCCAGGAAGTACATCTGCATAGGAGTCCCCAAAGCCCTCCCAATAATGTCATTAAGCTGGAAAAAATCAAAGGAAAAGGCACCCAAAAGATGCTGTTAAAAATGTTTCATTACTCACCGGACACAGAACAACAATAGAACTGAGTCATGGAATCATTTCAAATCACAGTAAAAGGGAGAGTATCCCCAAATGCCTGACAGGGTGGCAGAGGCAGGGGTGTTGGGGTGCGAGCTGGCCCTGCGACGCCGGGAAGGGTGCTGTGGAAGGCCCGCGTTCTCACTGCCCTCCCTGTTCTTCCGGAGTGGTCCTGACTCACCACGCTTAGCCGTTAGTTTTTGTCTTACTTGACCCGGCGTTGGCTTATATCTGCTGATTGTGTACTTGGCCCATGTTTTCAACTTATATCTGCAAAGTAATGAGCAGAACTGCCATGAGGGTGCTGGCTAGTGTGAACTGTGTTGTGAGGGGCCTGTAGAGGGGAGAGGCCACACACAGGGCCCCTCTTTCTGACCCTCCCCCTAACCCTCCTCCCCACCCACCCTAACCAGGATTTCCCTACACTTGAGTCTGAGAAGTAGATGCTCCTCGAGGGCGTTTCTTAGAATCATTGCAAAGATGAGCTACTATTATCTTATCCATCTGGTCTGTTAATTCACAGACGGCGAGGCTAATGCAGGAAAAGAGAAATTACAGTTTTTCTTGATCTCTCCAGCCACACATATTCATAAATCAAGGGCACTTGATTTATCCTTTCGTGTGGGAGCTTTTCACTTCCAAGCAATGATTACTGCAGTAGTGATATTTATCACTATTTACATAATTATAATATTATTGTCTATATTCATGATACTGTGCATTAGATCTGCATGGCTTATTTACTACTCGTTACATGTTCGTGCCTTTAAACACCATCAACCTCCATCCCCTGGCGACTACCATTTTACTCTCTTTTTTACAGCTTGGAATTTTTTAGATTCCACATATAAATGATATCGTACTTGTCTTCCTCTGACTTCTCTCACTTAGCAAAATGTGCTCAAGGTCCATCCATGGTGTCCCAAATGGCAGGATATCCTCCTTTCTCGTGGCTGAATAATATTCCAGGTAATGGTATTTGTTACTGTTAATAACTCAAAAGCCTGACTACAATGGATATATGGACAAGTGTGCTGTGTACACCATGTAGTATATACCTGATTTCTGTTCTAAGTTCTTGACATCAACCATCTTTAACACTCAATCTTCTGAAGAAGTGAGTATTATGAACCCTACTTTTCAGATGAACAAATAGAAGTTCAGTGAGTGTAAGCAAGTTGCCCGACGTAACACAACTACTCAGTGCTGGCCAAACCAGCCCTCCAGCCGGGGGCATGCCAAAGTCAGTGTTCCATGCTGAACAGCATCACAGAGGAGAGTAAGAAGCTTGGTTTGGATGGTTAAAGCTTAGAGAGGAATGGAGAAATGGTGGGCTAGTCCTGGGTTTTGAACTGGAAGGATGGGACCCTATATTATAACAGTTATGTGGGTAAGAGTTTCCCTCCCCCCTTCAAGGAGACCCATTCTCTTTCAGCTTCTTATTTCTCTCATTTATTCTCAGTACAATCCTAGCAAAGGGTCCCAGAGTAGGAGCTCAGCCATCATCTGTTGAATAAAGAAGAGAAACAATCACAGACTGGCCACCTAGTGCTCATTCCCTCATTGCTAACCTTACCTCTTACTTGGCTGCCAACATTCCAACGAGGACTTTTTTAGCCACAAATGTGTCTCTTCTTCCTAACTTCCCCAAGTTTCTGAAGGCCTATTTATATCACCATCTTTCCAGGACTTATTTTGAAATTGTGGACTTCTTTCACAAATATAGAAATCCTCAGGAGAGCTGACACTTAGTCTGTGAGTTGGTACTGAGCAGGGTAAGGAAAATAAATAAACACACAAAAAACAAAGCCTAGTTAGACCGGATCCAGTTCTGGCCACATACAGTAATTGCTACATTTTATGTATTTCTCCGAGTAACTTCTCTTCACAAGATTTTGATCATCAGAGAACATAGGGCCTGATATCAAGATGGGTGGAAAAAAAGATTAAATTTTTAAATTTAAAAATATCAGTCTTTCATGTTATCACCACACACACACACACACACACACACAAAATGGTAATTATGTGAGGGGATTGAGGTGTTAACTAACCTTATTGTGGTAATCATTTTGCAGTATATTCGTGTATAAAAATCATTATATCGTACACCTTAAACTTACATATGTTATATGACAATAGTATCTCAATAAAGCTGGAGAGAAAAAGTACCATAATGAATATACACTGCTACCTTTTGATGGATATTTAGGTTATTTCTTGGTATCTATGTTTGTTTTGATAATGACCAGAAAGTAGCAAGGAGCATCCTGTACCCATAACTTTGCAAATCTGCGTGAGTTTATCTATGAAATAAATTCATACAAGTAAAAATACCCACCCCCCAAAAAACTGGGTGGATGATACCCCAGGTATTAACACACGAGAATTTCCTTTGATTTGCTGTATTCTTCAAATTAACCAAACCTTATTGAGTAGCAGAAGCTGCACATGGCCAATGGAAGGAATCCCTGCTAAGTTGGGATTCTGGAATATTCAGCAACTGCTGGCACTGTTGCAAAGTCCTTTATTCCTTTTGGGGGCCCTCCTTTTTTTCTTGACTCCAGGACATCAAATGGCTTGAAAGAGTTAATGCAATCCTTCGGCAATCTCTCTCGCTGAGGCTCAGCTTTCTCATTTGTGAAAAAGGCTGTTATGGTCTGAATGTTTGTGACCCTTCCAAATTCATGTCAAAATCCTAACGGCCAATGTGATGGTATTATGAGATGGAGCCGCCCTCAGGGAGGTGCTTAGGTCATGGGGGCGGAGGCTTCACGAATGAGATTGGTGGCCCTGCAGAGCTCCTAGCCACCCTGGCCAGGTGAGGCTACGGCAAAAAGATAGCCCTCCAGGAAGCAGGCCTTCACCTGACCCCAAATCTGCTCGTGCCTTGATCTTGGACTTCCCAACCTCCAGAACTGTGATTTCTGTTGTTTACAAGCCACCTAGTCTCTGAGGTATTTTGTTAGAGCGGCCTGAACAGACCAAGACATTAGCACGACAAGTCTGTCTTCAATGTTGTAAGAATTAAATGCATCATTCATAATATTAATAGCTCACATTACTATTCTAAGGTATATTTATATCTACCTATATCAATGTCTATCTACCTATTTATGTAATCATTTGATCCTCGTAACAACCCTGTGAGGTAGAAATCATTTTCTCTGTAACAGATAAGAAAACCCTGCTCAGTAATTGCCTGAGATAATTGCACTGAGGCAGATTTGTGAATTCCCTGGGGCTGACCCAGTCTGGCGCTTGTCAGACCTTCTGGGGCCTGGAACAGTGCTAGGCACAGAGAGCCACCTGCAAATGTACCTTGACTGAATTTGGATGCCGGTATTTTTCCCCACAAAGTTGGAACTGAAAAATCATGAAGTATAAGAAGCACAGGCAATTAGTAGTGCTATGTTGTGGCTTTATGTTCTCCAGCTTGGCTTATGGTTACCCAGTCACAGTAACAAAATCATCTATGGGCAGCCTGTCTACCCCTCGTTCAACCTTTGCTGGCATTCCATGGCTCCTTATCTGATGAAATAATGTCCCATCCTGGCATGTGGATTTTTAGTGGGCAGTGAGATTTTTAGTGGGCAGAGGGTGTAATATGGAGGAAAAATAGTCAAGGCTGACATGGTGTGCCAGAAAGAGCCATTATGGATGATATCATTTGTCCTCAATATGGCACTTGGTTAGACTTGAAAAACTCCCTCATTCCCTGCTACATGCAATTCAGGCTTGCCTTTTAACCTCTGCAATGTTAATCTGTATAGCCACAGGATATCTTCTGTCACAAGATTACAAATCCCTGGTCTAGAAGGTAAAAAAAACCACATCACCATCACTCTAGATCCTTCCTCCAGCATCCCCACCCCCCTCCACCGCTAGTTCCTTGGCCCTCATCGCTTCAAATCCCCTGAAGAAATGGAACATGCAATCATTAAAAAAAAATATGTATTGTTGCAAAGGTCAAAGCAGTAAACTCCAATTCAACAGAATCTAAGAAGGATTACAATTCTGATACCCCTGTCTGGTGACAGACGTCATCTCCGGGGGAAAAAAAAAAGCACTGTGCCATCAATCCACTCTAGTAGAGAGGGCAGGAGGAGGCATGAACTTAACTATCTTGGTCCCGGGAGGACTGGGGGAAATCTCCCAAGGATGTGCTGCGAGCTGGTATGGCAGCAGCTCTGGCCGAGTGTTTGGTCTCTGCCCAGCATTCGCAAGGAGCCTGACAGTAGCTAACGAGCCTCTTTGAAATGACTCTTTTGCATTGGGGAAAGAAGTTCACGGTGGATGGAATGTCCTGTCCATTTCCGAACAGAGATGAAAAAGTGCCGCTGCATGATAGTGAGTTGTCAAAGAGGGGAGAAATAGAGGTTGAGCAGAGCTTCTTTTGTCCTCAGTGGGTTTGGGTTGAAATTTAAAAATAATCAAGTTATCATGGCTCTTGTAATGGAGAAAGTGGACAATTCTTGTATTCTCCACCTCCCCCCGCCTTTTTTTTGTGTGTGTAAATAGAAGAGCAAATGCTTTAAAGGGTACCTTACGTGTATCTGAGGGTGAAGAGAACTTTATTAGGAAATAAATCGTGAAAAGAACAACTAACATAACATTAGGTTCATAGCTCACGCAAAATGAGGGTGGGATGTGAAACTCTGGAAATCAAAAAATGCAGGGATGACGGATTGAAGAGGAAATGCTTTGAATTGGCTAATTTTCACAGTCTGAAGTCTGAAAGAAAATTGGGGCATGCGAGGACTATGTGTCAAAAGTTCTGGCAAGAAAGGAGAATGTTCTAAGCAGACTGAATTATAACGCTTTGGCTGGATCAGAACTCATCATTCAGGTTCTCCCTCCTTCACAGTGGCTCCATGCAGGAGCTTGTTAGAAATGCAAACGCTCAGGCCTCCTCATCGAAATCAAAATCTGAATTCTTAAGAAAAATCTCCAGGTGACACGTATGCACATTAAAGTTCGAGAATTTCTGATACAGTCTAGTACTTTCTACTAGTCCTCTGGAGTTACTAAATTTTTCACCTTTTGCTCCCACAACTTATTTACCAAATCCACTACACAATAAACTTGCAAAGAGAATTAAGCCCATATTATCTGGCAAATACTTTCCTTCAAAAGACAGGAGAGGAAGACTGAGGCCTCTAATGAAGCTTTCTCTTGACCTTTCCCCTACGACCTCACCTTGTATGTTAGCAAATTTTGTCATAAATCGAAATTGCATTGTCAAAACTCAGGGACCATGCCAAGTAGCAGCAACAGTATCCACTGAACTCAGTTAATTGTACAAAAGGCTAGTTAGGCTCCTTGTGACCGGAAGCCCAGCTAACAGCTCTGTGGAGAGAATGCTCCTTGGGAGTGTGTACCTTTTCAAATGACAAAATATAATTAAGATTTGAACTATTAAATGAACTGTCAAGAACACGATTATTATTACTACTGTCTCTCTCTCTCTCATTTCTTTTTAAAGCAAAGTCGGGCTACATTAAAGGCCAAATTCAGATATTAGATCTATAGGGTAGTTCTGGCTTGGAGTTTTTTCCAACAAAATGGGTTTGCTAAGTTGCTATCTCCCATTATAAGCAGCTTTTCTGAATCTTGAGATTGTTATAAGCATATGGAGAATGCGATTTGCCTGTGGTGCATTGCTGAGAGCAAATTTTTGTAAAGTGTCTCCAATTTGCTTACAAGCTGATTTTTAAAAAACGTATTATTCCAAATTCTCTTGCTCAGATGATAGGAAATATGTTGGAATAATCCAGACTGGCACCAACATGGTGCTCATGTAAAGCTCTTTGGGCCTTGTGGATTTTCTTGTCCCTAAAATTTGGAGTATTATGTCTCTGATATAAAAACTGGCTCCAGCTAAGGCTAAGGAGAGCAGAAGATGAATCAATGAGAAAAATGAGCAGGGAAAGGGGCAAAAAGTTGAAAAGAGGAAGGAAAGTGAATGAATCTTGCTATTGGGGATAGCTTAAAAAATTCATTTATTCATTCGTTCATTTTTCGAATATTTACTAAGGGCCCTCTATTCAAAATACTGGGCTAAGCATTGAGGATACATAAGAGTCATACATAAAAGACATGGTCCCTGACCTCATGCAGGTAAGTCTAGTGAGGGGTGATGGAAACCAATCAGTTAAATATATGTTGAGTTCTTACTGTGTTCTGCACTTACTTTGTGCCTAGGTGCTCTGGGGAATGCCAGAAAAATATGACACAATGAAGCCTCCTTACGAGGCATTTAGATCACCTGGAGCTTGTGTCTTTTACCTTTTTCCCCCCTTTTGCTCCTCAGCATCTGTTCCTTTCTTTTCTAGTGACAGCAGCCCCTTTTATGTTGGGGAGCTACAATGAACCTATTAGGTAGAATATGGAGGGATTGTGAATTGCAAGGGCTTGTGAACACATTAGGTAAAATATGGAGGGATTGTGAACTGATTTTCCTTATAAAGACTGCACACAGGCTCAAGCACAACCACTTGGATGTTCTCTCTTTAGAATTTCAGTCCTGAGACAAATTGCAAAAAACCTGAATTGCTGATTCATCCTCAGTAATGGTGGCCTGAAGAGCTAGTTCTCAGGATACTGGATGTACACTCCCAGGGTTTTCTTGGTTTCTGGGCTTTTCAAGCCACGTGCTTCATCTGGGAATTCCTCCATATACTTTTAATTTTTTAATTTTTTAATTTTTTATTTTTTTAAAGATTTTATTATTTATTATACTTTTCAAATAAAATCCTTTTCCTTAAGTTAGCAGAGTTGGTTTACGTTTCTTGCAAGCCAAGAAACTTGCCAAGTGAAAGTAGTACCAGAAGTGGAGAAATGGATTCTGGGTAGCAAAGAAAAGTGTACTATAGGTACAGTCACAACCCTCAAGGAGAATATAGTTCATCTGGAGCTTCCTAGTGGATTCTGAGAGCTTTTGTCTTGCTAGAATTATTTCTACAGGTACTAGTATTAAAACACAGATCTTAACTTCCCTACTTTCACAGGCAATTTCTATAGGATTTCAGGGTTAAGTAAACTTGAAAGGAGAAAGATCCTAACAGAATCACCGAAGAAAATAAAGGAAAGAAAGAGAAGAAAAAGCAAGAGGGAAAGGGAAAATGAGGGAGAGTGGGGTGGGGCGGGGAGAGAACATTGTTATGTGTCTTAATTTTTATTTTTGGTTTTGAATCTATTTTGTGAAGATTTGTAGGGAAAAGGGTCTCTCTGGCACAATACATCTCGTCAACTGTGAAGAGCATTTTCAGAAGAATGAAAAAGACCCCCTTACACACATTCATAGCCTGTAGCTTGTGGGAGATGGCTCACCTGTGAGAGACTGAGAAAAATAGAATCAGTTTCAAGACTCTTCAGCCAGTAAATAACATTTCATACAGAGGGATTTCAATCACCCAAAGGCATCTGTCTTGATGACTCTATTTGTGGATAGTAAAATTACCAATGTTTATCAGGGGGTAAAATATGGGCAAGTCCATTCTGTACTTTACCAACGGAAAAGATTCTATTTTTCAAGCAAAAATGTCTGACAAGCAAATCGCATATAATGACGTATATCAGGATCTCACTGAACAATCTCTGTTTCTAGATAATTTAAATCAGATTTGAGCAGGGAAAACTAGATGCTGATAAGAACATTAGTCAGTGATTTTAAACAACGAGTTTGGCCTCATCTCTCTAAAGATGTATAGTCTTTAAAGGACAATTAGCCAGGAACATTGCCCCAAATTACTCTCTTGCCTCATGTGTCCGGGCCTACCTATACCGCACTGTTGAAAAGACTCTTCTTAGTCTGGATACCTTCTCTTGGTGTACTTCTTTCTCTTTCTCTTGTCTTCTATGGAAATAAAACACAGTTGCCTCAAAGGCCTGATGTTCCTCTTTATGTAGCTGGATGTCCTGCCTGGGGACTATCATGCCTGAAACCTCCCGCCCCCCGTTTCTTTACCTACAGAAGTTGCCTGTTAGCACCTAGATTATACAAGGACTACCATCATACGGTAATCACTAATTTTAGCTTTTCTCAGAAAGGTAGCTTTGGGCACTGTCTTAGTCTTTCAGGCTGCTGTAACACAATACTATAGATAGGACTAAACGTTTTACTAGGTGGCTTATAAACCACAGATAATTATTTCTCAATTCTAGAGGCTAGGAAGTCTAAGATCAAGATGCTGGCAGATTTGGTGTCTAGTAAGGTCCAGCTTCCTCATAGATGTCTGTCTTTCCTCTGTGTCCTCATGTGGCAGAAGGGGCAAGAGAGCTCTCTGATGTGTCTATATAAGGTCACTAATCCCAGCCATGATGGCTCTATCCTCATGACCTAATATTACCTCCCAAAGGCCCCACCTCCTAATACTATCACGATGGGGGGTAGGATTTCAACATATGAATTTGGAGAGTGGGGGAGACAAATTCAGTCTATAACGTGGATAAGGTAACCTGAATGATCAGGAAAGAAGGTGTAAAGAGACGTTTTGTATTTTGGGTAGCAGGGAGGAAGCTTCATCCTCTGACAGAGGTAGGGTGGTTTTAGGTGTAGGGATGATTTAGGCCTTATCTCCTTGGGGGAAAGGGATAGATTTAGGTCCTCTTATGCCAACTTGTGCCCTAAGAAGTGGGAATTATGTGAACTGAGAAGGATGTCCACTGGAGTTACAGTCTTGGAGCACTGAGGGGATGGGACCAAAGAACCTAGACATGGCATCATGTCACCTAGAGTGGACATGAGCCCATGGATTATGGTACTGTGTAAGGATGAGCATTGACCCTGACACCATGTGTTGTGAGGAGCAGTGGTGGTGGAGACCTTCAGAGTTCTCTGTGCACCTGGAAAGGGAAGAGAAGGTAATTACCTTTGGAAGCTCTCAGGAGTTCTTCAACAATTGTCAGGGACACCTTGACAGGAGAATATTGGACTTCCTGCTTGTATGGCAGGTGAGGACTTAAGTGATTATTTGTAACAATAAAAGATGTGCTTTTACTTGTACTGTTATTTTTGGGGGCATTTCCTTTTGTGTGTGTGATCAATGACATCAATTTTTATTCTCTTATGCTAAAATCAATTAACTTTTTTTCTATTCAAATTAACATGTTATAATTTGTCTTCTTTATTATCACAGAGAGATAAAAAAGGGCAACTCAGTATTATATCCTCTAGCATTTTTTTCCAGTTTTATTGAGAAATAATTGACATACATCAATTTAAGGGGTATAGCAGGATAGTTTGATTTACATATATTGTGAAATGGCTATCATGTTAGGTTAAGCTAACATCCATCTCCTCATATAGTTACAATAACAAGAAAGAAAAAAAGAAAAAATTTCTCTTTCAGATGAGAACTCCTAGAATTTACTCTCTTAACAACTTTATGTATTCTGTAGCAGTGTTAGCCGTAATCATCATGTTGTACATTACATTACTAATACTTATTTATTTTATAACTGGAAATTTGTACTTTTGAGCAACTTCCCCAGTTCTCCCCCCAATTCCACCTCTGATCTCTTTTTCTATGAATTTGGTCTCTCCTTCTCTCTTTTTTTAAGATTTTACATATAAGTGAGATCATACAGTATTTTTCTTTCTCTAACTTATTTCACCTAGCATATGCCTTCAAGATCCATCCATGTTGTTGCAAATGGTAGAATTTCCTATTTTTAATGACTGGATAATATCCCTTTGTGTGTGTGTATTTCTTTATCCATTCATCCATTGATGGATACTTAGGTTGTTTCCATGTCTTGGCTATTGTAAATAATTCTGCTGTTAATATAGGGACACAGATATCTTTTTAAAATTAGTTTCAGAGATAGAATTTAGTGATTCATCAGTTGCATATAACACCCAGTGCTCATTACATCAAGTGCCTTCCTTAATGCCCATCACCCTGTTACCCCATCCTACCACCAACCTCCCCTCCAGCCAACCCTCAGTTTGTTTCCTAGAGCTCAGTGTCTCTTATGGTTTGCCTCCCTCTCAATTTTCATCTTATGTTATTTTTTCCTTCTCTTCCCCTGCATTCATCTGTTTTGTTTCTTAAATTCCACATATGAGTGAAATCATATGGTATTTGTCTTTCTCTGACTGACTTACTTCGCTTAGCATGATCCCCTCTAGTTCCATCCATGTCATTGCAGATGGCAAGATTTCATTCTTTGTGATGGCTGAGTAATATTCCTATATATATATATATATATATATATATATATATATATATATATATATATATATATCACATTTTCTTTATCCATTCATCTGTCGATGTACATGCAGGTACCTGAAAAGTTAGTGTTTTCATTTCTTTTGAATATATTCCCAGAAAAGTACTTTTTGGATCATATGATAGTTCTACTTTTAATTTTTTGAGTATCCTCCATAATGTTTTCCATAGTGGCTGTACCATTTTACATTCCCACCAACGGTGTATAAGGGTTCCCTTTTCTCCACATCCATGCCAACATTTATTATCTCATCTTTTTGATGATGGCCATTCTAACAGGCCTCAGGTAGTATTTTATTATGGTTTTAATTTACATTTCCCTAATGACTAGTGATGTTAAACATCTTTTTATGTTCTCTGTACCTGTTGACCTTTTGTATATCTTCTTTGGAGAAATGCCTACTCAGGTCCTTTGCCTATTTTAAAATTGGATAATTTGTTTTTTTGCTATTGAGTTGTGTGGGTTCTTTATATATTTTGGAAACCAACTCCTTATCAGATATATGGTTTGCAAATATTTTTTTACTATTCCATAGGTTGTCTTTTCATTTTATTGATTTATTTTTCTGTGCAGAAGCTTTTTAGTTTGATGTAGTCTTACTTGGTTATTTTTTTATTTTTAGGTGTGATCTCCAAAACACCATTAGCAAGACCATGTGAAGGAGCTTTATTCCTATGTTTTCTTTTAGGAGTTTTATGGGCTCAGATCCTACATTTAAGTCATTAATCCATTTGAGTTAATTTTTGTGAGTGGTATAAGATATGGGTTCAATTTCATTCTTTTATATGTGAATATCCAATTATCCCAGCGCCGTAACTTAAAGAGACTGTCTTTTCTCCATTGAGTATCGTTGGTTCCCTTGTCAAATATTAGTTGATCATATGTGCTTGGGTCTATTTCTGGGCTCTTCATTCTCTTCTATTGGTCTATTTTTCTGTTTTAGTACCTGTACTATTTTGATACTGTAGCTTTATAGTATAACTTGAAGTGAAATGTGGTGCTTCTTACTTTGTTCTTCTTTCTCAGCTTTTTTTTTTTTTTTTTTTTTGTCTATTTGGGGTATTTTATGGTTCCATATAAATTTTGGGAGTGTTTCTTCTACTTTTGTAAAAAAAATGCTATTGGAATCCTGATAAGGATTGCACTGAATCTATAGATGACTTTTGGTAGTATTAATGTTTTAACAGTATTAATTCTTTCAATCCATGAACATGAGATACCTTTCCATTTATTTTTATCTTCTTCAAACTCTTTCACCATTGTCTAGTGGTTTTCTGAGTAGAGACCTTTCACCTCCTTAGTTAAATTTATTCCTAAGTATTTTCTTATTTTTGATTTTTGGAACACTTCTTGCCAGTGACATTTAACATTTAGATATTATACTGCAACTGCTACCTTACGTGTTCTTTCAAATAGGTAGATAATTTTATATCTTTATAACAATTATACTATAATTCATACATAAATATTTCATGAAATAATATGTGTTGCCTAATATGTAGTGATAAAGCTATGACTATGCTGTCACTTTATTTATTTTTTTAAAAGATTTTATTTATTTGAGAGAGAGAGAGCATGAGCGGCAGGAGAGGAAGAAGGAGGCTCCTGGCTGAGCAGGGAGCCTGACGTGGGAATTGATCCCAGGACTCTGGGATCATGACTTGAGTTGAAGGCTGATGCTTAACTGACAGAGCCACCCAGGTGCCCCTATGTAGTCACTTTAGAATTAGGTTTTGTTCTTTTGCCAGCCTTTTTGGTGATTAACATAATTTTGGCAAAGAAGAAATTCAATCTTGGCCAAATGAGGCCTTTGCAAGTACCATATTCTTACCAACCCTAATCATTAATTGATTGAGTCATTTATTCATTCATTGACTAAACATTTATTGAGGACCTAACATATATCAAGCACTGTATAGGATTTTGGAGTTTCAAATATAAAGATGATGTGATGTCTTTTCTTTTGTTTTGATTTTTTTTCTTTTCTCTTGTTCAGTTAATCAACATATAGTACATCATTAGTTTTTGATGTAATGTTCAATGATTCATTAGTTGCATATAACACCCAGCGCTCATTACCATATGTGCCCTCCTTAATACCGATCACCTGGTTACCCCATCCCCCCACTCCCCTCACTTCTTAACCCTCACTTTGGTTCCTGGAGTGCAGAGTCTCTCATGGTTTGTCTCCCTCTCTGATTTCTTCCCATTCAGTTTTCCCTCCCTTCCCCTGTGTTCCTCTGCACTATTCCTGATGTTCCACATATGAGTACAACCATATAATTCTCTTTCTCTGCTTGACTTATTTCACTTAGCATAATCCCCTCCAGTTCCATCCATGTTGATGCAAATGGTGGGTGCTCATCTTTTCTGATGGCTGAGTAATATTCCATTGTATATATGAACCACATCTTCTTTATCCATTCATCTGTTGAAGAGCATCTTGGCTCCTTCCACAGTTTGGCTATTGTGGACATTGCTGCTATGAACATTGGGGTGCATGTGCCCCTTCTTTTCACTATGTCTGTATCTTTGGGGTAAATACCTAGTAGTGCAATTGTTGGGTCATAGGTAGCTCTATTTTTAACATCTTGAGGAACCGTGATACTGCTTTCCAGAGTGGTTGTACCAGGTTGCATTCCCACCAACAGTGTAAGAAGGTTCCTCTTTTTCCACATCCTCGCCAACATTTGTTGTTTCCTGTCTTGTTAATTTTTGCCATTCTAACTGGTGTAAGGTGGTATCTTATTGCGGTTTTGATTTGTATTTCCCTGATGGCTAGTGATGTTGAACATTTTTTCATATGTCTGTTAACCATTTGTATCTCTTCTTTGGAGAAGTGTCTGTTCATGTCTTCTGCCCATTTTTGGACTGGATCATTTGTTTTTTGGGTGTTGAGTTTGAGAAGTTCTTTATAGATCTTGGATACCAGCTCTTTATCCATAATGTCATTTGCAAATATCTTTTCCCATTCTGTGGGTTGCCTCTTAGTTTTGTTGACTGTTTCCTTTGCTGTGCAAAAGCTTTTTATCTTGATGAAGTCCCAAAAGTTCATTTTTGCTTTTGTTTCCCTTGCCTTTAGAAAAATGCCTTGAAAGAGGTCACTGTGGCCAACATTGAAGAGGTTACTGCCTATCTTCTCCTCTAGGATTTTGATGGATTCCTGTCTCACATTTAGGTCTTTCATCCATTTTGAGTTTATCTTTGTGTATGGTATAAGAGAATGGTCCAGTTTCATTCTTCTGCATGTGGCTGTCCAATTTTCCCAGCACCATTTATTGAAGAGACTGTCTTTTTTCCATTGGATATTCTTTCCTGCTTTGTCAAAGACTAGTTGACCATAGAGTTGAGGGTCCATTTCTGGGCTCTGTATTCTCTTCCACTGATCAATGTGTCTGTTTTTGTGCCAATACCATGATGTCTTGATGATCACAGCTTTGTAATATAGCTTGAAGTCAGGCATTCTGATGTCCCTGGCTTTGGTTTTCTTCTTCAACATTTCCCTGGTGATTCAGGGTCTTTTCTGGTTCCATACAAATTTTAGGATTGTTTGTTCCAGCTCTGTGAAAACTGTCCATGGTATTTTGATAGGGATTGCATTGAAAGTATAGATTGATCTCAGCAGCATAGACATTTTAACAATGTTTATTCTTCTAATCCATGATCATGGAATGTCTTTCCATCTCTTTGTGTCTTCCTCCATTTCTTTCATAAGTGTTCTGTAGTTTCTAGAGTACAGATCCTTTACCTCTTTGGTTAGGTTTATTCTTAGGTATCTTATGGTTTTTGGTGCTATTGTAAATGGAATTGATTCCTTAATTTCTCTTTCTTCAGTCACATTGTTAGTGTATAGAAATGCAACGGATTTCTGTGCATTGATTTTGTATCCTGCCATGTTGCTGAATTGCTGTATGAGTACTAGTAACTTCAGGGTGGAGTCTTTTGGGTTTTCCACATCCCAAATGCAAAAGCTAAACTTACACCTAAAGGACCTGGAGAAAGAACAGCAAAGACAGCCTAAACCAAGCAGGAGAAGAGTGATAATAAAGATTAGAGCAGAAATCAATGAAATAGAAACCAGAAAAACAGTAGAACAGATCAATGAAACTAGAAGCTGATTCTTTGAAAGAATTAATAAGATTGATAAACCTCTGGCCAGACTTATCCGACAGAAAAAGGGAAGGACCCAAATTAATAAAATCATGAATGAAAGGGGAGCCATCATGACTAACTCTAAGGAAATAGAAACAATTATTAGAACTCATTACCAGCAACTATATGCCAACAAATTAAGCAATCTAGAAGAAATGGATGCATTCCTGGAAACTTATAAACTACCAAGACTGAACAAGGAAGAAATAGATAATCTGAACAGACCAATAACCAGCAAGGAAATTGAAGCAATAATCAAAAACCTCCCCCCCCAAAAAAGAGTCCAGGACCAGATGGCTTCCCAGGGGGAATTCTATCAAACATTTAAGAAAGAAATAATACCTATTCTACTGAAGCTGTTTCAAAAAATAGAAATAGAAGGAAAACTTCCAAACTCGTTCTATGAAGCCAACATTACCCTGATCCCAAAACCAGACAAAGACCCCATCAAAAAGGAGAATTACAGACCAATATGCCTCATGAACATGGATGCCAAAATACTCAACAAGATCCTAGCCAATAGGATCCAACAGTATATTAAAAGGATTATTCACCACAACCAGGTGGGGATTTATTCCTGGGATGCTAGGGTGGTTCAACATTCAGAAATCAATCAATGTGATAGAACACATTAATAAAAGAAAAATCAAGAACCGTATTATCTTCTCAATTAATGCAGAAAAAGTATTTGACAAAATACAGCATCCTTTCCTGATTAAAACTCTTCAAAGTATAGGGATAGAGGGAACATGCCTCAATATCATAAAAACCATCTATGAAAAGCCCACAGCAAATATAATTTTCAGTAGGGAAAAACTGAGAGCTTTCCCTTAAGGTCAGGAACACGACAGGGATACCAACTTTCACCATTATTGTTCAACATAGCACTAGAAGTCCTAGCCTCAGCAATCAGACAACAAAAAGAAATAACAGGCATTCAAAGTGGCAAAGAAGAAGTCAAACTCTCTCTCTTTGCAGATGATGTGATGTCTTTTCTTAAAGAGTTTACAGATTATCAGGATGGATAGTCACGTGAATGGCAAATCACATTACTTGTGGTCATTGCTTGAACAGCAGTATGTTCAACATGTTAAGAAAGGAGATAGACTTGAGAAACTGTGGATGTGGTGGAAGGGCTTCACAAGGAAGATGAAATTTCAACTCAGTTTTTTTTTTTTTCAGGATAGAGAGTCATATACCAGGTGGATGAAGAAAAGTGCAGGCCAGACTGAGGGAGAAAGCTAATGGGTATAAAATAACTGAAAAACAAAGGCTAGGCCACCATAGCCAGGAGAGTGGTTTGATAGTACAGCTCAGAGGTTGTGTGTATGGAGGTAATGGCAGAAAAACATTCTGAGACACTACTCAGACCAGAAGGGTCTATTGCCACAGAATCTGTGACAAAATTTTTAACTCAGGAGGAAATAGAAGGCATTTCTTTGCACTTGTAGCAGGCATAGTTTTCAGAGTGAGCAGTAGAGGAAAGATGTATTCCCTAAAGTTCCCATATGTGCACTGATCTGTAGAGTTACTAACAGCAACAGACCTGGCTATGGTTAGTTCAATAAACAGTACTTACAGGTGTTATCAGACAGAGTATCTGAAGCAGAAGAACACAAGGAATGATTGCAGTCAAGATTCTGGTGCCATAGTGGACAGATCTGGTAAATGACACACATATTATATATATTACATATGTATTATATGTATCACATAAAGTCAGAGAGACTATTAAAAATTTGAGTGTCTTTTAAGGGTTGCAAATGAAGGAGATGTATGGAAAATAGTGGGTTGTATGCCATGCTTAGAAATCTAAACTTGATTTTGTATTTCATTATTTTCCAAACAGTGCTCTGAGATGTTTATATTGGTTACAGTTTAATTCAGCTACAAGTAACAGATCATCCAAAACACAGTAGCTTAAATGATAAAGGAGTTTAATTTTCCTATGAGAAATCCAGGGTTGGTTCACGGGCAATGATAATCATTCAGGAAACAGGTTCCTCTCATCTTCCTGCTCTTCCATCCTTAGCAGAGGTGTAAGATGGCTGCCATTTCTCAGGAAGAGAAGATAGGGAAAGAGGCAAAAGGAAGTACTCTCCATGACTTCTGTCTACATCATATTGACTAGAATGACACTTAGGCATACCTGGCGACCAAGAAGGCTAGGGAATATTTTAATTTTTCCTACTTTTGTAATAAAGGAATATAGAGAATAAAGGGGTTAGTGTAGGTGATGAGTGAGCCAACCCACAATATCAGACTTAGTTCCCCATGAAAAAAATCTCAAATCAAATATGTTGGGGAAGGCTTGAGTCTCCTCTTAGAGACTCATCATACAGAGCAGGGCATCAGAGTCACTGAGAAGTCCTGCAGCAAACCTGTTTAAATGAGTTTAAGCGAATGTTACCCCAAATTATTTAACCATAGGTCACTTTCTCAATGAAACACCTTCTAACAATGTAATTTGGGAGTCACTGAAGATTTTTATGAGAGTGACCTAAATGTGTGAAAGGTGAAATTAAAGATGGTAAAGAATGTTGACAAGGAGATTATTGGAAGAAACTTCAACAGTTCAAGCGAGAAATAATTAGGTTTGCTAAGTCAGTGGCAATGGAGACCATGGAGAAGAGAAAGACTCAAGTAATGGATTAATATTCATGAGGGATAATAAAAGGGAATTGGTGAGTATGCAGAATAAAATACAAAAACTAAAGACCAAAAAAAAGAGCTTGGTGAATTAAGAGGGACTGAAGTTTCTAATTTGAGAAACCGGGAGGATTTCATTCAGTGTCATTAAGTGATATAAGGAAAATAGTAGAAGGAGGTTCAGAAACAAGATAAAAAGTTTAATTTTGACTCTGTTGAGTTTGGGTAGACTTGTCAAATATAATTGACATTAGTATTACTATATAGTAAGCAGGTTGAAACTTCTATCATAAAAATACTTTTATTTAAGGACTGAGGAGTATTAATCTAATTTAGCTTTCCTCTAGGAAGGGAAGAAATATGCTTAACCATTTTGATATTAATTTATCTCGTCATTTACACCTGCTTAATTGAAGGAGAATTTATTGAGGCTATGCCATGTAAGGGTGCTGTGTCAGGAGATGGACAAGGTTTGTAATCCATAAAACATGAGCACAACATGAGGCATAAAGAACTCTGAATCAGCAAGATATGAACGGGATATAGAAGAGGAAAACTGGCCAGCTTGGTATTTGAGCTGAATCTTTATGAAAAGGCAATATTTCAACAAGTAAGAATGGAGAGGGAAGGGTACTCAGAGGTCCGTCTTCCTAAAATTTTTTGCTCTCTTTCTAAATATTAATATTTAATCTTCCCAAATGTAAGTAGTTAGCACTCTTCCTTAGAATGTTAAGCTCTAGTAGAATAGGAATGTTATCTGTTATGTTCAGTGCTCTATCCCTACCACCTAGAAAAGTGCCTGGAACATAGTATATGCTTCAAAAAATTTTGTTGGAAGAGTGAATGAATTAATGAATGGACAAAATGCCTACCCTATGTCTCTTTTTACTATACTTTGTCACGTATCCATAATGTCCTTTTTGGAAGATATGTATAGATCTTTATTATTTTGTTTTTTAAATGAAATTAAAAGAATATGAAGCCACAGAATGAAGACTGGGAATTTTTACTAGTTCTTGTCAACAAGATAATTTTAGTTTTGATTCTTCCTTTCCATTTTTACATGAAAAGTAAGGAAGCCACTATGTCTGTCTTGCCTATGGTTTCATCACCAGCACCTAGCAGCATTTGGACCACAAATAAATATTGAATGAATGAATGGGTAAGTGAATGAATGAGTGAGTAAATAAAATAATAAATCTACAAATAGAAAAGGGTTGCTTTTTACCTTTTTTTAAAAGATGTTATTTATTTATTTGAGGGAGAGAGAATGAGAGACAGAGAGCACGAGAGGGAAGAGGGTCAGAGGGAGAAGCAGGCTCCCTGCCGAGCAGGGAGCCCGATGCGGGATTCGATCCCAGGACTCCAGGATCATGGCCTGAGCCGAAGGCAGTTGCTAACCAACTGAGCCACCCAGGTGCCCCTGCTTTTTACCTTTCAATTCAACAATAGAGAGTGAAGTATATAAAATCTTCCTGCTGACCAATTCAACACCCTAGTCCCATTCCCCCTAATGATATTAGACTACCCATGGAATGTGATTTTTTAATTTCCAAAAGTCAGAAAAACTCATCAGAAACCTGTCAGAAGCACTATCCAGTGTTAAACTCAAAATGTGGGAAGCAGCTGCAGAACTCACAAATCCTTAGAACACATGCTAATGAATTTGGTTTATTCAAAAGAGGCGAGTTGATTCAAACAACTGGACCAAATGTCTAGCTCCCTTTTACTGCTGTATTTTTTTTTATTGTTACAATGTAACCCATAGGCTCTTTGTTCCACTTAAGAAAGAACCGCATTACTAAGTTTTATAACAATCTTATTTTGTGCGGGGGGTGGGGGGAAATACAATAGAGATTATGACTCCTCTATACATATTCACAGCCTCAAGCTCTCAGGGCTTTTTTGTTTTGTTTTGTTTTTTGTTTTTGTTGTTGTTGTTGTGCTCCTTGGAATTTCTAACTATTTGTCCTTGGTCTGGGTTGAGGACAAAAATATTGTGCTATCTTCTCAGCCATAAGTATACTCCAGAGAAGGCTGATAGACCATTACTAAACTTGCATTAGTGAAGCTAAATTGTTTTGGTGTTGTTCAAAATTTAAAAAGCTTTTAAATTTTGTATGATAAATATAATTTATACTTATATTACAAAATTTACAGAAGAGTAAAAGTAAGATAGAAGGTCAGTTGGCTTACAACTAACACTCAGGCCAAAAGAGTGTGAGAGTGCACTTTTCCCCATACCTTTGCTCACACTGAATAGTGTCAAACTTAAATTTTTGCTTGGGTGATAGTTTAAATCATTCTTGAAAGCGTGAGAAAGCTATTGACTACAAAAATGCTGAAAAGTATAGAATTTGATGGTAATATGACTGAATGGTATGGAGTCTATGCTTCTTGGGTTTTTGAGAATAGGATTGACATCTCTCCTATTCAACACATTAGTAATACTAGTAATTAATATTAATTAAGCATTTGTTATCTACTTCTACGTGTCTGGGAGACAGTGAACTATTATTATAATGAACATTTTATAGGTGAGAAACTGAAGCACAGAAAGGTTGAACAATTTCCCCAAATGCACATAGCTAGGAAATATACCTACATTTTTCATTTTATGTTCTCCTTTTTATTTAAATATATGCTTATCACATTTAATAGCTAACAGCCAGACAGTAGATGGAGAATGTGCCTTTTGTGTGTTGGAAAGAGGAAAATATAACCATATAATTATATTGACAAAAGAATAGCCCCAAATCACTAAGAGAGTAATGGAAAATCTGGAGAGGTGATATAGCCTCGAACATAAGTGTATAGGTGTATTAGTTTTCTACTGCTGCTATAACAAATTATTACAAGCTTAGGGGCTTGAAAAAACACAAGTTATCATTTTTATAGTTCTGTTGGTTAGAAGTCTGACATGGGTTTTGCTGGCTAAAATCAAGATTTTGACAGGGTTGTGTTCCCTTCTGGAGGCTCGAGGGGAGAATCTGTTTCCTTGCTTGTTGCAGTTTCTAGAGGCTACCTGTCTTCCTTGGCTCAGGCCCCCTTTCTTCATCTTCAAGGCCAGCAATACTGCATCAGTCCTTCTCACATCACATCACTCTGACCTCCTTCTTCTTTTCTTTCTCCTACTTTTAAAGACTTTTGTGGTTGCTTGGAACCCACTTGCACAATCCAGGATGAGATGCCTATGTTAAGGTTGTTTTATTAGCAACTGTAATTTCAGCTGTTACATGTTCACAGAATCCAGGGAATAGGATGTGGATATCTTTGAGAAGCAATAATTCTGCTTACCACAGTAGGCTCCAGAGTCCATCTTCCTCCCTCCCTCCCTCCCTCCCTTCCTTCTTTCCTTCCTCCCTCCCTCCCTCCCTCCCTCCCTTCCTTCCTTCCTTCCTTCCTTCCTTCCTTCCTTCCTTCCTTCCTTCCTTCCTTCTTCCCTCCCTCCCTCCCTCCCTCCCTCCCTCCCTCCCTCCCTCCCTCCCTTCCTTCCTTCCTTCCCTTCCCTTCCCTTCCCCCTTATTTTCTTTTTCATTAACTATACAAATACTTATGCATCCCTCTATGGTTGAACCATGCTTCTAGGTTCTGGGGATACGGCAGAGAACTTGACCAACTAAGTTTCTGTTCTCACAGAGCTTACATTTCTAGTGAAGGAAATGAATAATAAATGAATGAATACACCTGTGGAAAAATGTCAGGTAGTAGATAGTATCCTGAAGAGAAGGAAAGTAAAGAGACGGGATAGAGAGTAGTGAGGGGAAGGGAATATGAGGTGATTTTTGAGAGTCGTAGGGAAAGCTGACTATTGAGGAAAAAAACCTACATGAAATGAGAGATCTCAGAGATGAGCATCCCAGGCAGAAAGAATGGCATATGCAAAGGCTATGATATGAGAATGGGTGGTATTTTTGAGAAACAGCAATATGGTCAGTGTGTCTAGAATGGAGTAAATGAAGCAGAACTTGGTAAGCGATGAGGTCAGTGAGGTAGCAGCAGCCATGGAATTGATTCTGAGAAGTACAGAAGTTCCAATCAAAGAATGACTCTGATCTGACTTATATTTTGAAAAGATCATTCTTCCCAGTGTTTGGTTCAATGCCTTTGAGAGGGTAAAAATGGTAGCAGGAAGACTAGTCAGACGACTCCTGCAATAATCTAAACAAAATGTTATGATGACTTGGACTATGGTAGTGAGTCACAGAGCTGGTGAGATGTCAGATTCAAGACAGGACTTGCTATGGGTTGTAGGGGGTTACAAAGGAAAGAGAGGGATCAAGAATGTGCTTTAGGTTTCAGCTTGAGCAAAGGGATAAATGCTCTTACATTCTGACATAGAGATGGGAAATAATAAGAAGGAACAGATTTTGGGAAGTGGTGAAATCTAGAGATATTTTGGACATGTTGGATTTGTCTATTCAAGATCCAAGTGGAGATGTTTTGAAGGGAGTTGGATACCTGAGACTGGAATTTTAGGAAGAGTCAGGCCGAGAGATATAATTTTAGAAGTAATTAGTTTATGGCTGGTTTGTGCATTGAGGCTGGGTATGAGTACTGGACAGTGGGAGAGTGAATTAATTGCTTGCTGGGTGGTCATTCAAGGTAATAATGTTAGTACAGTTTGTGTTTTGCTCTAGCCACACACACTAGGGTAGTGAATGAGGAGGCTGAAGATGACTGTTAGCAAGGACCTAGGAGCTCTGGATTGGAATTCCAGTTTTTCACTTCCATGCTATAGTCTGCAGCTTTTCTTGGTTCCAGTTTCCTTACAATGGGGACAATAGCAATGCCCATTTCTAAGGACTGTTTCTAAGGAGGATGAAGGAGTGTGAAGGGCTTAGTCCAGTATCTTGAGGATAAGAGCTCAATGGTTGGCAGCTGGGATCACAGATATAGTATTTATTTTTATCATCATCAGGATGAGTAACACTGCATCAGAGTGTCCCAGAGTACTGGACTTATTTTTAAGGAATAACATGTTAGGAATATGTCTCTAAAAATGACACACAATAATGTGAAGTGAGTAATTTGCTTTAATATTGGTAATAAATCACACATGACATAATATTTTTTAGACATCTAGATAACTTCCCTCTTCTTTCCTAGCACCTTAACCAATTCTTTGTATTTCAATATTTAGTTCCAATGAATCCTACTGATTTCTACCTCCTCCTCATCTTCTCTGCTTATTTTTAGGTGCCATTGGTTACACTTAGTGCTCCTCTCTTTAGATGACTTTAATATCTCCCCTATAACTCCTTATTCTGAAGCAGGGTTTTTTTTTAATTCAACTCTCATAGAAGACAATCTCAAGAAATGAGATGATCAAGGGTCAAGTGTTGCCAGAGACTGAATGCTTGTGTACCTCCCGAAATTCATGTGTTAAAAGCCTAACCCTCAATGTGATAGTATTAGGAGGGGGGCCTTTGGGAGTTTATTAGATCATGAAGGTAGAATCCTCATGAAAGGAATTAGTGCCTTTATAAAAGTTATCCCACAGCTACTATAAAAAAAGATAAGAGATAGCAAGTGCTGGTGAAGATGTGGAGAAAAGGAAACCCTTGTCCTCCCTTGGTAAGAATGTAAACTGGTACAGTCACTGTGGAAAACAGAATGGGGGTTTCTCAAGAAATTAAAAATAGAACTACCATATGACCCAGCAATCTCACTTCTGGATATATATCCAAAGGAAATGAAATTATTATCTCAAAGAGATATGTGTGTTCCCATGTTAACTGCAGCATCATTCACAAAAGTCAAAGTATGGAAACAACCTGTCAGTCAATGGATAAATGGACTAAGAAAATGTGACACAGACACACACACACACATAATGGTATATTATTCAGCTTTAAAAAAGAAGGAAATTCTTTCATTTGTGACAACATGGATGAACCTGGAGGGCTTATGCTAAGTGAAATAAGCCAGACAGAGAAAGACAAATATTGTCTGTCTAACATCGGTTATATGTGGAATCTTAAAAAAAGAAAAAGCTGAGCTGATAGAAATGGAGACCAGGAAAGTAGTTGCCAAGGGCAGGGCGTGGGGGAAATAAGGAGAGGTTGGTAAAAGGATACTTTCAGTTATAAAATTAATGCGATCTGAGGTTCTAATGTATAACATGGTGACTATAGTTGATAACACTGTATTGTGTAATTGAAATTTGCTAAGAGTGTAGAACTTAAATGATCTCACCAAAAAAAAAAAAAAAAAAGGAAAGAAAAGAAATGAGGGGGTAAATATGTAAGGAATGGATGTATTAATTAACTCAATGGTGGGGCTCCCTTCATAATATATACATATATCAAAGTCATCATGTTGTACATTTTAAATATATTATAATTTTATTTTTCAATAAAGCTAGAAAAAAAAGAGAGATCCCAGAGAAATTCCTCACCCTTTTAGCCATGTGAGGACATAGCAAAAAGATGTATGTCTGTCTATGAAACAGGAAGTGGACCCTCATCAGCCTGCCTGTGCCTTGATCTTGGACTTCCCAGCCACCAGAACTGTGAGAAATTAATGTGTGCTGTTTTTAAGCCACTTAGTCTATTGCATTCTGTTATGGACTAAGACAAGTGTTCATTTGCTAATGATTCTGGAATTACTCTGAGTACCGACAGGAAGTAGATGACACAAATTAGCAAATTAGATCAATTTGAGGAATTTTTTATAAAAAAGATTTGGGTAGGATGTGGGAACCAAAAGAAATAGTGTAGTAACCCAAAAGAAATAGTGTAGTGACTCTGTTAACACCCCCAAGTTTGAAGAGAACAAGGAAAAATCAATGATTGGGTTCAGCCTATGAAGACCCTACAGCCAAGGAACCAGGGAAAGAAATAACTTGACCTCACCCTTCTTGCACCCCTACTCCTTGCATCTCCTGTCAGGACTCCCCACTGACCAACCCAGCTGGAAGCTGGGAGTGCAGGACCCCAGGACCGCAGTGATACCCCCAGTCCGTACCACCCAGCGATAGCACTCTCAAGGCAGGGAGCTGGGAAGAGGAGGACTTAAAGTGTGTCTGAGGGACTCAGGAACTCAGTAAATGTCTCTGGCACAATGCCTTCAAGACAAATATCTCCTGCAGGAAGAGCCCTTTTCATCTCCTGATTTCCCCAACTGCAACACCTGGACTGCTATCACCGTGTCATATTGGATTCGGTTCGCATTATCTTTTCTCTTTCCACCTCCATCTTTCTTTAAAATGGATTTCTTTAATTAGGCCTTCATATGAGAACCATTCACTGATGGTTCCATCCAAGTAGCTAAATGAATAAATAAAACTGTAGGAACTTCACCAAATCTCCTTCTTACCTAATGCACTTTCCCTTTGACTTATACTGCCTATGCATATTACTTTGGGAGTTCCTGGGCCGGGTCTGGTACCATCTCTGAGATTATATTCAGGAGTTAGTGTTCCATAGATGGTAATGAGAAACCAATGAATCTTACATGTGTGCCATAAAAAGCCATTTAAAAACGCTAGCTCCAAGTACCCTTCTAAAGTCAGTTACTTAAGAAGACAGTGTTTTTAAAGGAACACTGTTGAGTTAGTTCAGTCTAGCATAATTTATAAGCTTTTAAATTGCTCTGGCCCTACAGTTGTTAACAATGTCCCTGATATAAAAATACATTTTAAAAATTGCCAACATATGCAATGGCCATGGCCTTCTAAAAACCATTTCCAGTCTTCTCCCCTCAGTGACGCTCAATAAAATGATGGCATTCTTTTGAGAGGGATCTGCTGAATGCCCAGACAGACAAGAAACAAGCATTGTTATTTTGGCTCTAAAAGGAAACCAGGAATGTTTCTAGGGCTTTTCTAGATGAAGACCAAGGAAAAAGAACTTGATTTTGAGACTGAATTTTGTTTTCAGAGTGCCCCTGGAACAACTGTAGGATGAAGAGGAGAAATGGCACCTGAGGAACACACTGTGGCAGAAATAACAAACAGGCATTCTCATGACCAGAGCTGGCCTTGTGGTCAGGCAGAAGATGATACTGAGTGTGGCTTTCAAGAGGGGAAAGATGCGGCCACCTCTTTGACTTCCAGCTTCAAAGATTTGGGGGTGGGGGTGGGGAATGGCCTTGGAAGCAGGTGGGACTGCCATTCTTGATCCTCTTTTCTAATTATATGAAGTGTGCAGGAAAAGGATATTGGAAACAGGGACCCAGCTGTGCAGAGTGACAGTTCAAACATAATGAGGACAAAGAACACCAAACATAAGAGGGAAGATGTTTTAATATCGGGTGTCTGCATTCTTGCAGCAATGAGTAAAAGAGAGAAACCAGAAATAATGAAAGAGAAATAATAAAACGAATGGACTCCCCTCTTATAGTTCCTTCTGGTACTGAACCTTGAATTAATTACTAAAGGGAAAGACCCCAAGACAAAGGGAGCAAGATCAAGTAGGTAGCTAGCTGTAGGATTTAGAGGGTATAGACTAATCAAATGAGAGTAATACTTTGTCCTTATATTATGCAACATAGTAGTGAGTTTAAAGGGACTGTTTGAGAAAAGGGAGATGTTATCTCCTGGGAGAAATGAAACAGGTATATACTTCTCTCCTTCCACTCCTTTCTCTCCTCCCCACCCTTTTCCCCTGTCTCTCTGCCTCTCTCCTTCTTCACACGGTGTTAGAAATAATTCCAGAGCCTGAACAGCTTGGAGCTGCCCACAAAGTGTTTGAGGAGCTGGAATCTCGGGCAGTAAAAATAATTCAGACTGTTCTCTTCATGTGTCATAGACACAGCTTGAACGACAGAACAAACTTCCTACAGAAATGCAGATCCATTTTGTCTAGTTACTTTAGTAGCTAAAGTTTGGCTGATTACATCATGTACTATTTTTAGTGAGACTTCTGTGTAACCATGGAAACTGCTTTTGCTGAAAACTCACACTATTTCCTTAGAAATTAGCCACAGAGAAGAAAACCTTTGCAGAAAACTAATAAGGAATAAATGAGTTAGATTCAAGGAGGAAAAAACCAACTTAGTAGGTCACAATAACATATGAAGGTAGACACCTGTACTTTTGTTTGGGCAGAGTTATAATCCATAGGCCTATATTTGTATGCAAACACAGTTGCATTTTTCATTCTTTTTTGACTGGCAACAGCCTGAGCGCATGACCCAAGGGGACAGCACTGCATGTAATCTGAAGGGAAGCCTGCTTCTGAGGGAATGGCGCCATGGCTTCCTAGCCATAAGAGATGTTAGGAAGTTTTGCAAGACAATCTTTTTGTTCCATTGGAAACTTGCTAGGGTGGGTACAGTGGGTGTAGGGAGGACAATTAACCATACCATGCTTGAAAAGACTGAACTACTTCCCCCAAACATTGCCATGGGAGGAAAGATGGCTAATCACCTGACTAGATAGCACAGTAGTGCAGTTTCATGGTTCCACTATGTGGTGGGCTGGATGGACACCCTCAAAAGTACCCATGCTCTAATCCCTGGAATCTATGAATATGTTCTATTACATGCTGAAGGGGACTTTGCACATGTAATTAAGGTAATGGACCTTACCATAGGAAGACTATTCTGGATTATTGGGTGGACCCAATATAATCACATGAGCCCTTAAAAGCAGAGAACTTCCTTGGCTGGAGTCAGAGAGATGTAGCACAAAGAGAAGTCAGAGACATCCTGAGTGCAAGAAGGACTTAATCCGTAGCTGTTGGCTTGAAGATGGAGCGAGTCATATGGAAATGAATTCTGCTAACAACCTAATAGGCCTGGGAAAAGCCTGGACTTCTCCCCCAGAGTTTCCAGAGAAGAGCCCAGGCCAACCGACACGTTTATTTTTCACCACATGAAACTCTAAACAGAGTACCCAGCCAAGCACATTGGACTTCTGACCTAGAGAACAGTGAGGAAATGTCTGGGTGCTATAAACAGTGAAGTTTGTGGCAATGTGTTGCCATAGCAACAGGACACTAATACATACCCCAAAACTGCTATGTTAGGAATGTAGCTTAGTAGTGAATCTTCTTTCCCATTGGTGCAAAAGGGGGCAAGAGAGAACTTCTTTGGGTAACTTTTAAAAATTTGTCATTTATCAGAAACCTTGAAATTAACATTTAGAATGTTATGTATCCCAGTGCAATACTGGAAACTACCTATAATTTTGGCAATACAGTTCTGGTTAAATAAATTATGGAACACCTGTTTGGTAGAATATTGTGCTTCATTAAAGTTATGCTGCATAAAAATCTTGATTGATCTGGGAAAATGTTCATGTTGCAGATAAGTTAAAAGTGGGGAGAATAGTTGAAAAAGATATATATGCATTAAAAAGGCTGGAAACCTGGTAAAGGGTTTAGTGCTCTTTCCCTCTGGGTGGTGGGAATATATGGTATTCTATTTTTCAACTATTTCTGTGATAAAATATGTACTTTTTTTTTTTTTTGAGAGAGCACACACACTTGAGTGGGGCAGAGAGAGAGGGAGGGAGAGAATCCCAAGCAGGCTCCACACCCAGCACTGAGCCCAATGCAAGGCTCAATCCCAGAACCCTGAGATCGTGACCTGAGCTGAAATCAAGAGTCGTCGCTTAACCAACTGAGCCACTCAGGCGCCCCCAAATATATAACTTTTGTAATTGAAAGAAGTGGTAATAAATGTCATTAAATTCATAAAAATAAATAGAAGAGCTTGATATTGGGCAGAGCTGCTGGTAATGGAGCAGGTTAGGCTGTGCATCAAACAGAATTTTCAAAGGCTTACCACATTGCTGCCTTGGAAATGGGACATTATGACTTCAGCTCCCTCCCACTTATTTTATTTTAATTTAAATTCAATTAGCCGACATATAGTACATTATTAGTTTCAGATGTAGAGTTCAATAATTCATCGGTTGCTTATAACACCCAGTGCTCATCACATCACATGCCCTCCTTAATGCCCACACCCAATTAACCTGTCCCCCCCACCCCCCAGCAACCCTCAGTTTATTTCCTGGAGTTAAGTTTCTCATGGTTTGTCTCCCTCTCTGATTCCCTCCCACTTCTTAATTATTTTTCATCAAGTGTGGTTTAGGAATGCACCTGGAGCATGTTTTTTTTTTTTTTTTTTTCATATTAGATAGGATTTGTGCAGTTGCAAGTGACTAAACCCTAATTCAAAGCAGCCTAGTCTCAAGTAATGAAAAGTCTAGGGGTAGATCCTGGCTTCAGGTAAAGCTAGATCTAAATGCTCCAACAATGTCTTCATGGCCCAGCATTTCTTTCTGCTTTCTGGTCAGACTTTTTCTCTAACCTAGCAGAAAGAGAGCTCTGATCTTGAACTCTGATTAGTCTGGTCACAGGAACCAGGGGGTTCAGACTTAAGGCAGGGCTAGTTTTGCCTGAATCACATGGAATGGCTCTTCTAGAGGAAATAAAGTGTCTTTTAGGAGAAGAAGGGAGAAGAGACACTAGAAAGGAGAAACAAGAGCCACCCATCAGCAGATCTGTACAGTGCAACACTGAGAGTCCTCATCTAACCAGGACTATAGTCAATCTACTTCTTGTGTTTCCAATGGAGGCACATACTTCCAAGGGATGCTGGAATCTTCTTCATCTCCAGCCAGTATGTGAGCCATAGCCACCATCTATTCTATAGCTTCTGCCATTGCCCTCATGCTTCCTACTTCTGGAACTTGAGAAAAATTGTTTCCACACTTAAGGAACACCATGCAATGTCACGTTAAAATGCTTTGTACTATAGTAAGGGCTAAATCTTTGGGCTCCTTCCTAACCCAGAATGAATTCCTTGTCTTTCTAGCTCAGTGTTTGGTCATGGCAGCAAGTCAATAAATTTTTGTTGAGTGAATGGAGGTTTCTGACTTCTGCATTTGGTATAAATATTTGTCTCTTTCTTTGTTTTTCTCAACCTCATTGTCACAGGATTTTTACTGCCAACCCTAACGTCTTCCCCACAGAGGTTCCCAGAAGGTGGAGGGAGGAAGCTCCTGCATCCCATGAAACCCGAGTTGATAGGTGGTCATTCAGATTATGCTCTCCATTCAAACCTTGCAATAATCAAGTCAAACATTATTATTAATAATCTAATTGTCTGAACAATGGAAGTCTTTTTCCATATGTCCATCTTTTGTATAATCCTCAACTACTAAATACGGCTGGAGAATTTTGAAGAAAGCATTTTAAAACTGTAATAAACTCTTACCAGTCTTTGAGGGCAGAGTCCCTCAGAGTCCCTTTGATAGGCAGAGTGCCTCGGATAGAAAGAGGAGAGGCTGAGGGATCTTTCAGATGGCCTTTAGATATCTCAGTTTTCTAACTAGTTTATGTTTCTTTACAAGTGTCATATTTCCGGATATTCTCTGCTATCAGAAAAATTGTGTAGTATGGACCCTAATATTTAAGGTGGTAAACAAACAAGAGGAAGTGAGGAGCTGAGGGTTCAATCTATGGTTTACATATTGGATAATAGCCTGCATTGTTGCAGAGAGCAGGGCAAGATGACCTCTGGCCTCTTCCACTTAAAAATTCTTTGTTTTTGATGCTCTGTGAGGTTCTTTGCACAAAACCTTCCCAGACTGGCAGCAACCGTTTGCACTTCTTTGAACACTCTTAAAAAATACTCTTGAGTATATGAAAAGGCCTAGAAATCAGAGGCAGTGTGTACTTTCAGATTATTACCCATTCCTTGAGTTCTCTTTGGAGGATACTTGCTAGATAATTACCAGAACAAATCACTGAGTGACTGGAGGACCCGCAAGACAAAGGCTGTCCCTAGACAGAATGGCAAAGTAGGCAAAATTGTCATTTGGTGCCTTTGGTTCTCCTACCCCATCTGCCCTTCCCCCCTACCTCCAGTTTGCTCATGGTTTCATGCTCCTCCTCCCCAGCACCCTGGCTCTCTAGGACCACCAGCTGTATACTCCATTAAAACATAACCTGGTCTTGCCTTGAGTTCTTTCCTAGTAAATACAGATTCATGCTATATTCCAGTCCCTCAGGCATCCTTCTGGAATGATAGCTCTTTCTGAGTGACAATTAGCTCATCTGGCAAAATGTATTTATGCTATGAATTAATGTTTCCCATATCATTTGCAGGTTGGCAGGGGCTCTCTGGAGATAGCATGTTAACATGCTGAAGCCTGATCAAAGTCTAAAGGACCTTTTCTTCACACTGCTTTACTTCAAGATACATTTTACACATTACTCTCTTCTACCAAAATAATCTTAAGGGAATACATTGTACTTGATATGTCTATTTCCTTCCTTACTCTGTTATAATTTGTATTTCCTGCCTGCTATTCCATAGCTGACAGGCTCTCAAGAATCACCAATTGCCTAATCAACAAACTTTCTCTGTTAAGCCTGTTGACCTGTCCATAACATTAGATAGTCCTACTCTGATCTCCAGCATTCTTTGGTACTCCACTGGCTCTCTTCTTCTTTGATGAAATGCAGGTTTCATTTACTGGCTTCTCTTCTTTTGTTTAAACCCTTAAAACTGGAGCTTCCCCAAGAGTCACTTGGAATTCTCTCTCCTGCTCCCTAACTCATCCAGCTAATCACAAAATCCTCAGCCCAATGTCTGCTAAATCTCAACTCTGTTGCCATTGCTTTCATTTCATCCCGTGCTACTTTTGCTTGAACTTTGGCAAGTCTCCTGTCCCCAGTCTCTTCCCCCACAAGTCTGTCTCACACACAACCTGAATTATCCAGTCTTAATACTCCTACCATGTCTCAAATGTATTTGTGTTTCTCCATTCCTACTCAAAGAGCTTGCCACATCATTTGTATCTTTCTTTGAAGTTCTTATCCAATTATTATCCTCTTTCCCCCCGAGCCTCTTCCTCTCCAATAAACGTCACTCAGGAGAGAGCCCTGTGGGCCCCTCATATTCCATTCCCAAAAACATCTCCTGTATTAGTCCCCCAGGTCTTCCTTAATAAATTATTACAAATTAGGTGGCAAAAACACAACAGAAATGTATTCTCTCAAAGTTCTGGAAGACACAAGTCTGACATCAAGCTGTTGGCAGAGCTGCACTGCCTTTGAAGGCTCTATGGAAGAATCCCTCCTTGCTTCCAGCTTCTGGGGCTCCTGGTGTTTCTTGGTTTGTGGCCTCATAACTCCAATCCCTGCCCCTGTCACTACATGGCCTTTTCCTCTTTGTCTCAGTGTGACATTTCCTTCTCTGTCTCTTATAAGGATACTTGTCACTGGATTTAGGGCCCATCGTAAACCCAGGATGATCTTACCTTGAGATCCTTAATCATATCTGTAAGGACCCTGTTTCTGAAGGTCCCATTCACGGGTACCAGAGGTTAGACCTTGGACGTGTCTTTTAGGGGAATACTGTTCAACTCATTACACCTCCCTCCTGTGAAATCTTCCTCTACAATAAAACCTTTCCTCTTGGAGTGGTCTCCTAGCCCTTTCAACTTGTCTATCTCCAATCCAGTTTTGAAACCTAATCCAAATTCCATTTTTTCATGGGCATTCCATAGAGTCTCCTAGAATTACCGTCATTTTCAAACTCTCAGAGTACCTTATATCTCTCCGATAGACCTTCCCATAATATGTCTTGAGGCAGAAGTATGTATGAACCTATGTATCTTTCTTTATTCTGCATAAGACTCTTAGTTTCTGAGGGCAAGACGACCTCTGTAGCCCCCACCAGAAATTTCCAAGTTGGAGCCATTTATGCATTAGCTGAATCAAATGGACGGTAAGGGCATGGTTCTAGGGGAGGGGACTTCATGTCCATGGTGGACAGTGAGGATCTCTGTGGGCTGACTGGGACTGTGGTTTCTTTGGCCCTCTCCAGATAAGAGCTTTTGGGAGGGAGTGCAATTTAAACAAGGTAAAGCAGCTAAGCAATCACCATAAATCTTGAAGACAAAGGTAAAAGTTCAAAAGAAGAATCTGGAAAAATCCTTTTGGAACACCTGCACCCAGCATCAGAATTTTTTTTAACAAAATTGAGCAGTCTTATAGTTAATGGATTGCTAGGTACTAAAGAAGCTCAGTGATCTTGCAATCCAATCATGAAGATGAGTGTATGATTTGCTTAAAGCCATATAGCTGCTCCATGACAGATTCAGGAATGGAAAGTGAAGGTCTTCTCACTGAAAACCTAAACAGTAGTTTCTTCTAGTATTTTCCTGTTGAGATATAGCCAATCTAATCTCCTTCTGCGAACCCTCCACACTCTAATTAATAGCAAGGATGACAGAATTTATTTTGTTTTAAAGAAGCTTTGGATTCTTGAATGCCTTTGGCATAATTATCCTAAATTGGAAAAGAACAGAGCACAAATAATAGAGAGATGTATTTCTCATATTTTTAGTGTATAAAATCACCTGTTTGTTTTTCATCTCATCTTTTCACATTCTCACTAATAAGCAGAAGTCACTAGATCATGTGTTCATTGGGTCTTGTGGTCATTAGTGCGAATCAGAAACATTGTACTCTAATTGCTTACACCCTGTGTAAAGCACTCTGTTGACCAAGATGCAAACCAGCTTCCTTAACAACAAAGCAAATCTCTAGGTCAAAAGCCCTCAACACATTTTCTTTTCTGTAATTTTAGATATGTTGTTACTAACATGGGAATCATTAGAACCTATTCTTTAAAATTATATATACTCATTACAACCCTTTTCAGAATGAAAAGTCAGGACCAAAGGATTTTGGCGTGATTTGTAAAATTATGTATTTGGAAACCCTGCAGTGATACAAAAATTAAATCTCATTTAGCTATCTATTTAGCAAATCATGGCCTTTTATGAAAGAAGAATAAAATTGGGTTATCCAACAAAATCTGGGACATGTGATCACTGCACTGTGCTTTATCAGCATTGCTGAAAGCCAGAGATAAATAATATGTATACATTTCTTCAAGAATATCCTAAAAATGAGGGTTAGTCATAGAATTGTGAGATCATGCGATGATTGATGAAAAATAGAGTCCAAAATAATACACAGAGTACACAGAATGGATGGTCTCTTATGATCCTTCACAATCTTGTGCTAGTAAAGTGTTGCTAATAACAATAATGATAATGATAACTAATATTTGCTGAGCTCTAACTACATGCCTGATTTATGCTATAGCATTAGATGAATCCACTGTTTTAATAGCTTTATGTCTATTAATTTAGTCCTCAAAATAAACCTATGACATACACTATAATAATTAAAGAAGGTACTAATATTATCCACCTCTTACGATTTTACAGATGAGAAAATTGAGATACAGAAAACTTACGTAACATGTCCAAAGTCACACAATTTAATAAATGGCACAGTGGGGTGGATTATGGTATTTAGGCTCCAGAACCTGTTCTCTTAGCTTCTATATTACCATCAAAATTTACTTTTTGTAATTTTTACATTTTGTAAAATGTCACCATACATTTGGCTATATATAATGTAATGAAATGTAAGGTAGGCTGGGAGGATTGATTAAAATATCTCTGAAATAGTGCATGGGGGTAATTGGGATGTATATATATTCACCTTCTGTCTAGGTGTTGTTGGCAAGCTACATGAGGAGGAAATCCTTTTCTTTTCCCAATCTTTTATTTATTTTCAACCCCCTAGAATGACTGGGTCATTTGACAGTCATGCATTCAAACACAGCATGAGAAGTTTAGGCAGTTACTCAAGCCTCTGGCGCCATGTGGTTGGAACATACTGATGGCTGCGCTGTTCCACTGTGAGGCCAGGTGCTCTGGCACAATGCAGGTACAGTAAGACAGCAGGCCCTGGGTTCTTGGCTCCACACTAATTGCTAATCTTGCCCCTCCTCTCATCTTCCTAATCCTTTCAGCTTCCAGCACATGCTTGAATGGTCTCATCCTGGAGAGGAGGAGGAGGAGCCCAGTGAGATGAGTGATCAACCGTGAAATAGTGATGCTTTGGAACTGTTTTCTTCCAGGAACTATTTTCTTCCAGGAACTACTTTCTCTTCCACTTTTCTCTCCTCTTCCTCTTTTCATGCCTAAGTTTCCACAAAAAAAGATTTCGGACACTGCTTAGTTATGTATTCCTTTCTTGGTGTAAGGCAGGTTGATTTTTTTCCTCTGGGGATGTGCAAGATCCAGGTGAGCCCAGACCTACCTAATCAAAGATTATTTATCAGCAAAGTCATCATTTAGAACTGCCTGGAGTGCTATGGTAAAGCAAATCCATGTGGTAGGTCAGGTATATCTCTCTCACCCTTAGCCTTCAGGGATTATTTCCTTTTGTCCCTCAGGGACAGGGGGATGGCAGGTTGCTATTTATGCTAGGGCCATCATGTGCCATGGGGTCTACATACCTTGTTCCTTTTATTTCTTATGACAATTTGGCAAGATAGACATTATCACCCCATTTTACAGATATGGAAATAGAGGTTTTAAGAGGCAAGCTCAAAGAGCTAAGGAATAAAATGGGATTTGACTCCCAGTTGCGCTGACTCCAAAGTCAGCGTACTTTCCCAAGTGTTGTTGCTATGGAGGTTACCTGCATTTTACTTGACATAAGGGACTGAGCCTTTCAGTAGAGTTTTGGGCATCAATCTGATGCTTCTTCTGAGGAATCCTTGTCCTGAAATGATAGCACAGAAATAGTGATTTGGTGTCACTCTGTGGATAATCTGCCCTGGTGTCTGATCAACTACTAGTCTTGTGCTCCATGAAGGGAGAGGCCTGTCCCAGAAAACATAGATCGGGGCATTTCATACAAGTTGTAATTCTTACAGGCAGGAATGACCTGATCAATTAAGGATATCTTTGTCTAGGCAATTGATTACAATTGACAACCGATAGAAATAGGACTCTTGCTAATGAATTTGCTAGCAGTTGCTTCCTGCTGACTCACATTGGTTTAAATTCAGTCATTGACAGTGTATCTGAATGCTCGAACTTTTGAGTGGTGTGACAAGGAGTACTGTTACAAGCACCATACCTGGGTTTTTCCCTACCTGGGGTGGCTGTTGACTAGATACCGGCCCCCTGCTCATCAATCCTCATACTCTCCGCAATGGAGAGCTCATTTAAATTCCATTGCTTTGTTATCCCTTCCTAGTAAATAACCTCCAAATTGGCATCACCCCTGCTCCATTTCCATCCTGCCTACCAGATATTTCCGATTGGACATGTCACAATCACTTCAAGCCCAGAATTTCCAAAACCACTAATTATCTCCCCTCAAAGCAAGGTCTTTCTCCCAAACAGTCCATCTGCTGGTAACTCAACAATGCTAGTCATCTTCACTTTGGGACCCTTTATGACCCATCTCTCTTCTCTATCCCTTACTTTTCTTCTTAAGCAAAATTTCTGGGACCTGTTTCTTTATCCTGAACTTCATGGACACCACTCCTCCCTCAATGGCCTGGCTTCTGCCCTGGGAGACCCCAATTCTTCTGCATCCACAGACTAGATTATGTCTTCAAATTCTGGGACTCATCCCATTTGTAGACAAAGGAAAATTAAAGAACACTGGACTAATGGTTTTCCTCCCCCTCAGGAGCAAGCATCATAGTTTTAATCATGCATTTAAAATTTTTCTAAATTAATTTTTTATTAGCCAAGTAATATGTGAATATTCTCCTTGTAATAATTAAAACATTACCATTAAAGCTGAAGTCCCTGCTAACCCTCTCTGCTTTGTCCCCAGCGGATTTCCAGTTTGTTTGTATCCTTCCAGATCTTTTCCTAAGCATTAATGCACATACATACATGTATCCATAGAAAATACTATGGTTTTTCTTTTTTCCAATACAAATGATCACATATAAAAGTATTATACTGAATGTATTCTGTAACATGCTTTTGACTCAACTTCCATTTATTCAACAAATATTTATTGGGTGGCTGCTAGGTGCCAAGCACTGTTCGGAATTATAAGGAATACACTGGACAACCAACAGAAAAAAAATCAAAACACCTAAGTTCATGGAGTTCACAAAGCAATCAATTCATGTGGTACAAATAGGTATATCTCATGCTTTTCAATGACTATGTAGTATTCCACAGTATGGGCATGTTGGAGTTCATTTAACCATTCCTGTCCTGACGACATTTAGATTGTTTCCAATGTCTGGTTATGGCAGTACTACTGTGAGCACCCTCAAATGTGCCTCCTTGAGCATATATGTGATGTCTCTCTTGGGCAATTGCCAAGAGGTGGAACTGCTGAGCTGAGAGCTCTCCAAAAAGATTCCAGCACGTCCAGCAGTGTGTACAAGAGGACTCACTTTTGTACATCCTCGCTAATGCTTGATATCATCCAGATTTTATGCATTTTCCCCATCTCATGTATGTAAAATGATATCTTGCTGTTATTAAAAGTCAATCAAGTTTTCATAAAATTCACATCTATATACTGTTGTGGGTGAAATGTATAGATTGAGTTCAATTACCACAATCGCTTACCTTTTAAATCTACCACTGCAAACATTGATGGGGACAGATATGAAGGACAATGCAAGCAAAAGATGAACATGAAGTGGCCACATTCAATAAATAAAGTAGCTATCTTTGGTCTCTGTTGTCTTCTTTGTGGACAGGTTTCATGACCTTAAAGCTCCTGTGAAACCCAGAGATTTGCTTCCCCAGTGGTCCTCTCTGACCTTCCTTGGTCCTCTCTGTCTGAATCTCAGCTCTGATAATCTGCCCTTGAGAGAGTACTTGGCAAAATCCGAGGGAGGTTGGTAAGGGGAAGAAACAGCACATACAAAGGTCATTACAAGAAACTACTATGCCCGGCACAGAGGAGGTCCCACTCGGTATTGGGTGAGTGATGGATTATCATGAGTTGCTTAATACATCAAAATCTAAAGCAGGAGGCAGAGTGTAGTGGGAGTGAGGGTGGGGGAGAGGGCAGGAGCTTGATGATGAAAAGCATAGTATGATGAACTAAGGATTTGGCCTTGACCTTATGGACAATGGGAAGTCCTTCCACATTTATTAGAACTCATCTATAAAACTTGTCTGTTTTGGGTGCCTGGGTGGCTCAGTCGGTGAAGTGTCCTACTCTTGGTTTTGGCTCAGGTCATGATTGCGGGATCCTGGGATTGAGCCCGTGTCAGGCTCTGTCTGCTTGTTCCTCTCCCTCTGCTCCTCCCTACTCCACCTCTCTCTCTGGAATAAATAAATAAAATATATATATATATATTTTTAAAAAACCTGTTGTCTGTTTTACGGGTCTTATTGTTAAAGTAAAAAAAAAAAAAAAAAAAAAGAAAGAAATCTCTTCCTGGAATTAAGATCACTGAATTAGTACTACTGGGTGGTTTAATGAACACAGAATTGGAGCAAAGGGATGAGATGGCTTTGAGGGAGTATACAACTATATGAACCACGCATTCTTCTGTCCAACAAGTATTTATTGGTGCTTACTATGTGTCAGGTACTGTTTAAGTTCTGAAGATAACTGCACACACATAAAAAATATTTCTATTCTTATGGAATTTATATTCCAGTGGGGGTGGAGGGGAAGGGGGGAGGTGGGGGTAAACAAATAACCATGTGCTGTGTCGGGTGGTAGGTGTTGAGGAAAGCTCAAATAAAGAGAAGGCATTGGAGTGATTGGAAGGAAGAACAAGAGTGAGCAATGCAGATGGGAGGGTGAGAATACTGAGGTAGGGTGATTAACACGTGCGAATGTCCCGAGGCCAGGTGGGCTTGGGATATTCAGGGAACAGACGTTTATGGGGCACCTGCCTATACACCATTCTTGAGCGCTAGAATAGAAAAGTAAACAAAGGAGGCAAGATTGCTGCTGTTATGAAGAGCACCTTGGTATACTGGGTTTTTTGTTGTTGTTGTTGTTGTTTTAAGTCTCTCTCTTAGAGGGTATATTAGTTTTCTAGGACTGCCATAACAAAGTACACAGTGGCTTAAACAACAGAAATCTGTTTTCTCACAGATCCGGAGACTAGAAGTCCAGGATCAAGGTGTCAGCAGGGGCGATTTCTTCTGAGGCCTCTCTCCTTGACTTATACACGGTCTCTTCTCCTCACATTTTCCTCCGTGTGTGTCTGTGTTCTAATCTCCTCTTCTTTTAAGGACACCAGTCATCTTGGATTAAGGCCCACCCGTATGATTGCATTTTACCTTAATAACGTTTTTTAAAGGCCCTATCTCCAAATACAGTCACATTCTGAGGTACTGGGTTTAGAACTTTGATATATGAATTTGAGGGAGACACAGTTCAACCCATAACAGGATTATGTTATTTCTAAGTTAAGAATAATTATTGGGCCATCTGTCCATGGTCTCCTTTTCTCTTTCCCAAGCTAATATTTGTCTTTTAAGACTCAACTTAATCCTCACCTCCAGGTGCTTCTTGGCCCTGATCTGATTTGCTGCCCCACCCTGTCTGTGCCCATGAAACCCATGTACTCCATGTATTTTCGTATAATACTCTGTTTATATCCCTTCCCCCAACCAGTCTGTGAGCTCTTTGCCATAGGGAGGACTAGGCCTTTGTTGGTTTTGATCTTTACTAACATTTTCTCTTACATCATAATTGCTCCCTATAGATCTTTGCTAAAGGAGTGAATATATTATCTGAATCTGTATTAGAGCCATCTCCAGAGGCTGTGGGAGGACCATCTCATACTGTCCCTCCACAGAAAGCCCAAGAGAGTGTGGGAGAAGCTGATGGAAGAATGTCAGAATGAAGGGGATTTCTTGCTGATGGGTCTCTGGCCTTCTCTTCCAACACGAGGAGGAGATAACCAGCCTTTTAAACTACTCTCCTACCCCTGGACCAAGAAACTAATTCCTCACCAGGAAGATGGGTATGGGAGGGCCTTGGCTCTGAGCAAGACAACAACTAATATCAACAAAGGCCTTGATGTGTATGTAACCTTTCTCCCCCATTTCCTCACTGATGGGGAAGTGTGGCTTTGGATTGGAAGGCCAGATATGGCTGCTAATGAACATGGGTCACATCTTCTCTCCTCTAGTTACAGAAGGTCCCTAACTGTTTCTTCTTCAGGAAGTGGCTACTTTACATCATTGTGAGACCTCAAAAGACCCCTGGTCCTTCAAATAGTTGATTGTAATTTCAATGGTTTTCCTAGCTGTGTTCTATATCTATGGGCGTGGCTGGAAGTTTTACTAAGAAAGAAAGAGAGAGAGGGAGAGAGAGAAAGAAAGAAGAAAGAAAGAAAGAAAGAAAGAAAGAAAGAAAGAAAGAAAGAAAGAAAGAAAGAAAGAAAGAAAGAAAGAGAGAAAGAAAGAAAGAAAGAGAAAGGAAGGAAGGAAGGAAGAAAAGAAAGAAAGAAAAAGAAAGAAAGAAAGAAAGAAAGAAAGAAAGAAAGAAAGAAAGAAAGAAAGAAAAAGAAAGAAAGAAAGAAAGAAAGAAAGAAAGAAAGAAAGAAAGAAAGAAAGAGAGAAAGAAAGAAAGAAAGAAAGAGAAAGGAAGGAAGGAAGAAAAGAAAGAAAGAAAAAGAAAGAAAGAAAGAAAGAAAAAGAAAAAGAAAGAAAGAAAGAAAGAAAGAAAGAAAGAAAGAAAGAAAGAAAGAAAGAGAAAGAAAGAAAAAGAAAGAAAGAAACTTGCTCCAACAGATGACTGGCTCACCTCTGAGAAGTAATCAGGCCTGTGTGTATTTGATTTATTTTCTTTTAATATGAGGTCATCTCTTGCTTGCAGGAATGATTGCCACTTCTCTGGGCTTACTCTATAGGGTCTGTGAGGTTGTTTTATTCCAGTTAACAATTCAGTAATTGGAAGTATTTAGGGTGAGAGGAACCAGTGACTAGAGGAAGATATTAGCTATTGAGGGATACCTAGGAATGGGGGCAGAAAATGGGTTCAAAAGTTATTAAAAATATCACAGAGGAGGATGTTTTATAGAATTGGCTCCACTTTTGATGATTCCACAGCAAAGTTAAATGGCCATTATAAATCATCTAGCTGTCAGCTGTAAGATGCTTGAGCATGAATGGGTCTTTTTTTGTGTGTAAATACATTGGTAGTTGTTGATGTCTGGATGTGTCTTTATTGTGCTCTAGGCAGTCCGTACTGATGACTGAATTATGCTCCCAAAGTTGGGTCTTAGGTTACTTGGTTAACTTCATAAGCTCAGTTTTCTCCACCAAAGGGCATACCCTACTACCTAAAATGTGCACAGTGGAGGCAGATTTCCCGATTTTAAACCTTGCTTCCATCACTTAGTGCTTGTGGCTCTTGGAATGAATCATTTTGTCTAAGAGTCAGCTTCCTCATGGGTAAAATGGGAATAACCATAGCAATTTTTGCCTCATGTCATTGTTATGGGAATGAGAGGATCCAAGAGAAGTGCTTCCTGCCTGACACTTAGGACAGCCCCTTTGGGCCAATCACTGCATCCTTCTGCCCCTATCTTGTCAACTCTCTATTTGAATGGCCACTGCACATGGGACTTTTGCCTTCAGAGGAATCATTTCTAGAATGAATCTCTTTCAGGAGACAAGACCATCGAGAATCTTGCTATGGGTTATAAAGCAGTAAACGCCCAGGTTGTCTTTCAATTTATCAGAAATAGTTAACTTTGTCCTTGATAAGGTTGCCATGAAGGATGATCATGACCTTGTATCTGACCAGGCATGGGCCTTCAACAGAACCACCTCTGAACAGTTATGCAGCAGCAGGTGATGCTCTCTGAGGCATGGGATGCTGTAACTCTCAACACGGGTTGTCCATTTAAGCCTCTGCCCCATCTCTTTTCCAGAAATCCCAATGACATCATAAAAGGGTGTTAACTTATCTCAGGACCAGCCCCATGAGGAAGAAACCTAGGTACCCAGACCAATCTGCAAAGTGCATTCAGACAGTGGAAAACGTTTCTTAACTGCAGAAAACTAGATACTGAGCTGAAAGGAAAATCTAGAATTCATGGCAGGGGCTATTCTCTTCTAACCATTTTTTCCAATCTCTCATACCCAAGCACATTTCTTTTCTTCCCCCCACCCCTACCTTTTTTACCCTCCATAGAAACAGGCTAACGATGACTATAGAATTATTGAGTTTTGTTCAAATTCATTTTCAGGAATTATTGACCCAATAGAACTTAATGACACTTCAGAGTTGAGGCCCTTTGTGTAAATCTTTCATCCTTTGCAGATTAACAGCCAGATGGGACCTGAAAGGGCTCCAATGTCCAAATGCTAAAATCTATACCAGACTTTCAGCAGAAAGAAAGTTACTGTTCCTGCATATAGCTTGATTGAAACAACAACAACAACTGGAACAACAACAACAACAACAACAAAATTCAATTGATGTCCCTTCCCTTTAAAAAAATTTTTTTTTAAGCCAACAGATTGATCAACTGGCTGAACATCAGGAACACTAACTTATAGCTCCCTCTCAAGTGTTCTTCGCTCATGGCTGTAAAATCTGATTTCTAACAACATCAAATTAATTATGTGTAGACAGCAGATTTTATTTTACCTTTAGTCCATGAAAAATAGGGAACAGTGCATTCCTAAGTCCTGTACAAGAAAGCCATCCCTCTATTGCTAGATTGTGAAGTGCATTTTTAATTCGCACCTTTTAGCAGAGAACCCTTCACCCCTCCAAAAAAAGGGGGTATGAGATGCTGAGTTTGTTTGCCTTAAGCCAGTTCCTAGTGAAAGCATGAGATTGCTAACGCAGTGCCTGACTCCTCTGGGATTAGAAAGTATTGGGACATGGAGGAAAGGTGCTGTCCTACTGTGGGAGCCCATTCTTCTTTAAAATGAGCCCAGATGCACAGCCCCGGTCCTGTCTGACATGCACAGCTTGGGCTGGCACCGTTATTTCCCTATCAAGGCATCTGGCCATTTCTAATCCTTCAATGCAGAAGAGACAATTCCACCATCCCACGTAATATGTACCAGCTGAATGGATCCCAATTTATCAGGAAAACTATAAATTGCAGAACACCAGGCTGAAACTAAAGCAATAAACCCTGTGATCTCTGTACCATACATTTTAGGCTGTTATTTAAGGTCTCCAAGGAGATCGGTGCCATAAAAACCATTTCTCAGGAATTCTGCCAGCTATAGGAGCGTGCTGCAACTGTTCGCGCTAATATATTACAACTTGTTTATCACACTCCTGGAGCATCAGCAGTGTTACCAAGGGAGGGGAAATGATGCGCATACCCTCTCCATAGGCAGCCGGATTTTTGTTTCCTATGTACACATAAAAAAGGATGCTTTCTTTTCTCATCCTCTCACTATTCTGTACTGGCTCCCCAGAAATAGCTCTTGAGCTCAGAGAAGATGGAATAGGGCCTCTATTAATCTTCATACCTCCTTGGGAGACTGAAGATAATATGCAGCTGTGTGGAAAACGGTGTGCAGGATTTTGGGAAAATGTAGGCGCTCCAGAGCCACGTAGATCTAGATGTTAATTTCACAAAGCATCCACGTGGCCTCGGGCAGGTTAATTAACAGCTTTGAGGCTTGGTTTCCTCATTTGTGTTTTTGTTTGTTTGCTTATTAAGGAACAGCAACGCCTCTTGTGAGGATTAAATGAAATAACAGATGTAAAGGGGCTGTTCCAGTGCCTGGTATATGGCAGGGACTTGAAGAATGTTAGTCCTTTTCACCTAATTAGTTGGGGCAATGAACAGCATATAAGACACTGATTTGCTGCTTTTATAAAAGAGTTGAATATATTGAAAACAAGATCATAGTGCATTATTTCTGACAATTTGCCTAGTAAAGAAATCTTTAGTGCAATTTCTAGGGTGCTGATAGAGATAACCCCCTGTATTAGTTTGCTGCCATGACAAACTACCACAGGCTGGATGGCTTAAACAACAGAAATTTACTTTCTCACAGTTCTGGAGGCTGGAAGTCCGACATCAAGGAATTGGCAGGTTTGGTTTCTTCTGAGGTCTCTCTCTCCTTGGCTTATGGATGGTCATCTTCTGCTTATGGCTTCAGCTGGTCCTCCCTCTGTGCATGTCTGTGTCCGAATTTCCTCTTCTTTTTTTTTTAATAATTTTTTTATTGTTATGTTAATCACCATACATTACATCATTAGTTTTTGATGTAGTGTTCCATGATTCATTGTTTGTGCATAACACCCAGTGCTCCACGCAGAATGTGCCCTCTTTAATACCCATCACCAGGCGAACCCATTCCCCACCCCCTCCCCTCTAGAACCCTCAGTTTGTTTTTCAGAGTCCATCGTCTCTAATAATTCGTCTCCCCCTCCGACTTACTCCCCCTTCATTCTTCCCCTCCTGCTATCTTCTTCTTCTTTCTTTTTTTCTTAACATATATTGCATTATTTGTTTCAGAAGTACAGATCCGTGATTCATCAGTCTTGTACAATTCACAGTGCTCACCATAGCACATACCCTCTCCAATGTCTATCACCCAGCCACCCCATCCCTCCTACCCCCCACCACTCCAGCAACCCTCAGTTTGTTTCCTGAGATTAAGAATTCCTCATATCAGTGAGGTTATGATACATGTCTTTCTCTGATTGACTTATTTCACTCAGCATAACACCCTCCAGTTCCATCCACGTCGTTGCAAATGGCAAGATCTCATTCCTTTTGATGGCTGCATAATATTCCATTGTGTATATATACCACCTCTTCTTTATCCATTCATCTGTCGATGGACATCTTAGCTCTTTCCACAGTTTGGCTATTGTGGACATTGCTGCTATAAACATTGGGGTGCACGTATCCCTTCGGATCCCTACATTTGTATCTTTGTGGTAAATACCCAGTAGTGCAATTGCTGGATCGTATGTTAGCTCTATTTTCAACTGTTTGAGGAACCTCCATACTGTTTTCCAGAGTGGTTGCACCAGCTTGCATTCCCACCAACAGTGTAGGAGGGTTCCCCTTTCTCCGCATCCCCGCCAACATCTGTCGTTTCCTGACTTGTTAATTTTAGCCATTCTGACTGGTGTGAGGTGGTATCTCATGGAGGTTTTGATTTGGATTTCCCTGATGCCGAGCGATGTTGAGCACTTTTTCATGTGTCTGTTGGCCATTTGGATGTCTTCTTTGGAAAAATGTCTGTTCATGTCTTCTACCCATTTCTTGATTGGATTATTTGTTCTCTGGGTGTTGAGTTTGATAAGTTCTTTATAGATTTTGGATACTAGCCCTTTATCTGAGATGTCATTTACAAATATTTTCTCCCATTCTGTCGGTTGTCTTTTGGTTTTGTGGATTGTTACTTTTGCTGCGCAAAAGCTTTTTATCTTGATGAAATCCCAATAGTTCATTTTTGCCCTGGCTTCCCTTGCCTTTGGCGATGTTTCTAAGAAGAAGTTGCTGTGGCTGAGGTTGAAGAGGTTGCTACCTGTGTTCTCCTTTAGGATTTTGATGGACTCCTGTCTCACGTTTAGGTCCTTCAACCATTTGGCATCTATTTTTGTGTGTGGTGTAAGGAAATGGTCCAGTTTCATTCTTCTGCATGTGGCTGTCCCAATTTTCCCAACACCATTTGTTGAAGAGACTGTCCTTTTTCTATTGGACATTCCTGCTTTGTCAAAGATGAGTTGACCATAGAGTTGAGGGTCCATTTCTGGGCTCTCGATTCTGTTCCACTGATCTATGTGTCTGTTTTTGTGCCAGTACCATACTGTCTTGATGATGACAGCTTTGTAATAGAGCTGGAAGTCCGGAATTGTGATTCCACCAGCTTTGCTTTTCTTTTTCAAGATTCCTCTGGCTATTCGGGGTCTCTTCTGGTTCCATACAAATTTTAGGATTCTTTGTTCCATTTCTTTGAAAAAGGTGGATGGTATTTTGATGGGGATTGCATTGAATGTGTAGATTGCTATAGGTAGCACTGACATCTTCACAATGTTTGTTCTTCCAATCCATGAGCATGGAATGTTTTTCCATTTCTGTATCTTCTTCAATTTCTTTCATGAGTATTTTATAGTTTTCTGAGTACAGATCCTTTGCCTCTTTGGTTAAATTTATTCCTAGGTATCTTATGGTTTTGGGTGCAGTTGTAAATGGGATCAACTCCTTGATTTGTCTCTCTTCTGTCTTGTTGTTGGTGTATAGGAATGCCACTGATTTCTGTGCATTGATTTTATATCCTGCTACTTGACTGAATTCCTGTATGAGTTCTAGCAGTTTTGGGGTGGAGTCTTTTGGGTTTTCCACATACAGTATCATATCATCTGCAAAGAGTGCGAGTTTGACTTCCTCTTTGCCGATTTGGATGCCTTTGATTTCTTTTTGTTGTCTGATTGCTGTGGCTAGGACTTCTAATACTATGTTGAATAGCAGTGGTGAGAGTGGACATCCCTGCCGCGTTCCTGACCTTAGGGGAAAGCTCTCAGCTTTTCCCCATTGAGAATGATATTCGCTGTAGGTTTTTCATAGATGGCTTTTATGATATTGAGGTATGTACCCTCTATCCCTATACTCTGAAGAGTTTTGATCAAGAAAGGATGCTGTACTTCGTCAAATGCTTTTTCTGCATCTGTTGAGAAGATCATATGATTCTTGTTCTTTTTTTTGTTAATGTATTGTATCACATTGATTGATTTGTGGATGTTGAACCAACCTTGCAGCCCAGGGATAAATCCCACTTGGTCATGGTGAATAATCCTTTTAATGTACTGTTGGATCCTATTGGCTTGTATTTTGGTGAGAATTTTTGCATCCATGTTCATCAAGGATATTGGTCTGTAATTCTCCTTTTTGATGGGGTCTTTGTCTAGTTTTGGGATCAAGGTAATGGTGGCCTCGTAAAATGAGTTTGGAAGTTTTCCTTCCATTTCTATTTTTTGGAACAGTTTTAGGAGAATAGGTATTAATTCTTCTTGAAATGGCTGATAGAATTCTCCTGGGAAGCCATCTGGCCCTGGGCTTTTGTTTGTTGGGAGATTTTTGATGACTGCTTCAATTTCCTTAGTGGCTATAGGTCTGTTCAGGTTTTCTATTTCTTTCTGGTTCAATTTTGGTAGTTGATACATCTCTAGGAATGCACCCATTTCTTCCAGGTTATCTAATTTGCTGGCATAGAGTTGCTCATAATATGTTCTTATAATTGTTTGTATTTCTTTGGTGTTGCTTGTGATCTCTCCTCTTTCATTCATTATTTTGTTGATTTGGGTCATTTCTCTTTTCTTTTTGATCAGTCTGGCCAGGGGTTTATCAATCTTGTCAATTCTTTCAGAGAACCAGCTCCTAGTTTCGTTGATCTGTTCTACTGTTCTTTTGGTTTCTATTTCATTGATTTCTGCTCTGATCTTTATGATTTCTCTTCTCCTGCTGGGTTTAGGCTTTATTTGCTGTTCTTTCTCCAGCTCCTTTAGGTGTAGGGTTAGGTTGTGTATTTGAGACCTTTCTTGTTTCTTGAGAAAGGCTTGTATTGTTATATACTTTCCTCTCAGGACTGCCTTTGCTGCATCCCAAAGATTTTGAACAGTTGTGTTTTCATTTTCATTGGTTTCCATGAATTTTTAAAATTCTTCTTTAATTTCCTGGTTGACCCATTCATTCCTTAGTAGGATGCTCTTTAGCCTCCATGTATTTGAGTTCTTTCCGACTTTCCTCTTGTGATTGAGTTCTAGTTTCAAAGCATTGTGGTCTGAAAACATGCAGGGAATAATCCCAATCTTTTGGTATCAGTTGAGACCTGATTTGTGACCTAGGATGTGATCAATTCTGGAGAATGTTCCATGGGCACTAGAGAAGAATGTGTATTCCATTGCTTTGGGATGGAATGTTCTGAATATGTCTGTAAAGTCCATTTGGTCCAGTGTTTCATTTAAAGTCTTTATTTCCTTGTTGATCTTTTGCTTAGATGATCTGTCCATTTCAGTTAGGGGGGTGTTAAAGTCCCCCAATATTATTGTATTATTGTCAATGTGTTTCTTTGTTTTTGTTATTAATTGCCTTATATAATTGGCTGCTCCCACGTTAGGGGCATAGATATTTACAATTGTTAGATCTTATTGGATAGACCCTTTAAGTAGGATATAGTGTCCTTCTTCATCTCTTATTACAGTCTGTTTTAAAATCTAATTTGTCTGATAAAAGGATTGCCACCCCAGCATTCTTTTGGTGTCCATTAGCATGGTAAATGGTTTTCCACCCCCTCACTTTCAATGTGGGGGTGTCTTTGGGTCTAAAATGAGTCTCTTGCAGACAGCATATGGATGGGTCTTGTTTTTTAATCCAATCTGATAGCCTGTGTCTTTTGATTGGGGCATTGAGCCTATTTACATTCAGGGTAACTATTGAAAGGTATGAATTTAGTGCCATTGTATTGCCTGTAAGGTGACTGTTACTGTATATTGTCTGTGTTCCTTTCTGATCTATGCTGCTTTTAGGCTCTCTTTTTGCTTAGAGGACCTCTTTCAATATTTCTTGTAGGGCTGTTTTTGTGTTTGCAAATTCCTTTAGTTTTTGTTTCCTGGAAGCTTTTTACCTCTGCTTCTATTTTCAATGATAGCCTAACTGGATATAATATTCTTGGCTGCATATTTTTCTCGTTTAGTGCTCTGAAGATATCATGCCAGTCCTTTCTGGCCTACCAGGTCTCTGTGGATAGGTCTGTTGCCAGTCTAATGTTTCTACCATTGTAGGTTACATATCTCTTCTCCCAAGCTGCTTTCAGGATTTTCTTTTTGTCTCTGAGACTCGTAAGTTTTACTATTCGATGTCGGGGTGTTGACCTATTTTTATTGATTTTGAGAGGGGTTCTCTGTGCCTCCTGGATTTTGATGCCCATTTCCTTCCCCACATTAGGGAAGTTCTCTGCTATAAATTGCTCCAATATACCTTCTGCCCCTCTCTCTCTTTCTTCTTCTTCTGGGATCCCAATTATTCTAATGTTGTTTCGTCTTATCGTATCGCTTATCTCTCGAATTCTGCCCTCGTGATCCTGTAGTTGTTTCTCTCTCTTTTTCTCCGCCTCTTTATTTTCTATCATTTGGTCTTCTATATCGCTGATTCTTTCTTCTGCCTCATTTAACCTAGCATTTAGTGCCCCCATTTTTGATTGCACCTCATTAATAGCCTTTTTGATTTCGACTTGGTTAGATTTTAGTTCTTTTATTTCTCCAGAAAGGGTTTCTCTAATAACTTCCATGCTTTTTTCAAGCCCAGCTAGTATCTTTAAAGTCATGATTCTGAACTCTAGGTCTGACATCGTACTAATGTCCGTATTGAGTAGGTCCCTGGCAGACGGTACTACCTCTTGTTCTTTTTGCTGAGGTGATTTTTTTTGTCTTGTCATTTTGTCCAGAGGAGAACAGATGAATGAGAGAGCAGAATGCTAACAGGTTAACAACGTCTCCAGCAAATATACTCTATACAAATCAGAAAAGACCTGAAACCAGGGGACAAGAAAGGGAAAGGAAGAAGAGGAAAAAAAAGAGGAAAAAGAAAAAGATAAAAACAAACAAAAACAGAACAAAACACAAAAAAAACAGAATATGATCAAATATGATCAGGCTAGTGCATAGGTCAGTGCCACACACTAGCTTTTGTGTATATTTTGGTCTGTTAGAAGAAAGTGCCTGCTAAAATTTTAAAGGAAGAAAGACTTATATATGTACAAAATAAGGGTTGATACAATGAAGGGATGGCAGATGACTATAAAGATGAAAATTTTAAAAGATTTTATAAAAGGAATTGATAAGATAAGAAGTTGTTTTTAAAAAGAAAGAAGAAGATTTAAAAAGAAAAAGAAAAAAGAATAAAAAGAAAAAAAAAGGGAGAGAATGTGATCAGGCAGGAGAATAGAACAAAGCCATACACTAGTGATTTAGGGTATATTTTGATCTGTTAGGAGAAATTGTATCTCAAAATTTTAAAGAGAGAACAACTTATATATATATGCCAAAAATAAGGGTAACTACTATGAAGGGATAAAAATATGACTCTAAAAATGAAAAATAAAAAATGTTTTTTTAAAAAAGGGATTGATAAGATGTTGTTTGACAAAGCGAAAAAGAAATATTAAAAAAAAAACAGTTAAAAAATTAACTTTGAAAAACTAATGAATTATGGTAAAAAAGCCATGAATTCTATGTGCAGTATTCCCCTAGCGCTGGAGTTCTGCCGTTCTCCTTGATCGGTAAACTTGGTCTTGGCTTGCTCGCTGTTCTTGCTGATCTTCTGGGGGCGGGGCCTGTTGCCGTGGCTCCCAAATGTCTTTGCCAGAGGCGGAATTGCCCCGCCCTTGTGAGTCCGGGTTAAGCAAGCTGCTCGGGTTTGCTCTCAGGAGCTTTTGTTCCCTGCAAGCTCTCGGTACAGCTTTGGAGGACCAGGGTGAAAATGGTGGCCTCCCAATCTCCGCCCGGAGGAGCTGAGAACTCAGGGCCCCGCTCCTCAGTGTGCCCCCAGAGAAAAGCAGTCATTCCCGTTTCCCCAGTCTCCGGCCGCACTCCATGCTCACCCGGCCTGTGATCGAGCATTTCTATGTCTGGCACCTGACCCCATGTGGAGTCTCCAAACCCAGCAGATCCCTGTGGTGCCCTTCCGCGCCGCTCCTCCCAGGGGAGGAAGGGGAGTCTCTCCCGCTCTGCCGCTTGTTGGGTCCCTGCTGGAGGAGCAGTAGCCCGACTGGCCCGCGGATCACAGTTTATGGCCACCCCGAGCTGAGAGCCCGCGCCTTTGCTCCGTCTCTGCAGCCGGCTTCCCCGCTCTGATACCTGGGAGCTCTGCCGCACTCAGGCACCCCCGGTCTTTCTGTGACTCCAAGGGTCCTGAGACCACACTGTCCCGCGAGGGTTCCACCCCCCGCTTAGCCACTGCAGCGACGTCCCTCCGCCGAGCCAACTTTTAAAAGGTCCGATTTTGTGCTCCGCGGCTCTATCACTTGCCAGAAGCCGCCGACGGAGGCCCCCTCCCCCGCCGTCTATCCTCCCGAATATCACCTCGGATTCACTTCTCCGCACGTCCTACCTTCCAGGAAGTGGTCGCTTTTCTCTTCAGAGTGTTGTTACTCTTCTTATCTTCGATCTCCTGTTGAGTTCGTAGGTGTTCAGAATGGTTTGATCCCTATTCAGCTGAATTCCTAAGACCAGACGAAATCCAGGTCTCCTACTCCTCCGCCATCTTGCTCCGCCCCCCCCCCCCCGAATTTCCTCTTCTTAAAAGGACACCAGTCATATTGGATTAAGATCTACCCTAATGACCTAATTTTAACTTAATTATCTCTTTAAAGACCCTATCTCCAAATACCATCACATTCTCAGGTACTAGATAGGACTTCAGCATATGAATGTTGGGGGTGATGGAATTCAGCTTATGACAACCCCCTACCTTTCCACCCCTGTGTCAGCAGTGGAAGTGGGATGGGGAGGGCCTTATTCCACTTCAAGAGGTGTTATGTGGGTCTAGATGCCATTATGTGCTCATTATCATCTGTTAACACGTGAAGTGAATTTGGAAATTCATTCATTATATTGTTTAACACATAAAACAAATCTAGAGGATGTAGAAGTTTTAGTAAAAACATTATTATCTTAAGATGTCCTCTGCTTAATTGGCTACCCAGTGAACTCAAGAAAAAATGTCAAGTCTTCCCAGTAATGGATTAGTAATATGATGACTGAAATCCTTTAGGTTGCTGAGAAATTATTTCCCAGTTAATAGAGCTGGTGTTATCTAGAGTGCCGTCAAGGTTGGTTTGGCCCATGATGGATAATGGCTGGATCACAGAGCTGGACAGCTGTGCTGTGAAGAGGCTCTGCACATCAGCATTGGGACTGGCCGCACAGCCCTCCAATGCCAGAGCTCTGATCCCAGGGCAGCTTTCTGCCACAGGATGGTTTGCTACCAAGGCCTTGTCCGTGGTGCTGAACCACATTCTCTAGGACCCCAAGATCCTCTACATCCAGTAGGTGGTTGGGGAAAAGCAAGTAGATAGAGAAGGTTTACTTGCCCCTTAAAATATCCTGGCCATAAGAGGTATGTGTCATCCCTGCTCACATTCTATGGTCCAAAACATAGAATACTTGGCCACAAGGGGTCTAGGAAATGCAGCGCCTAGCTGTTGGTAACAACTCATACTGTGCAAGTTTTGGGAAAGTGAGAGTTTTTGGTGGACAGCTGCCATCTCTTCCACCCTCTGGATAACCATATTTGGTAAGATTATCTCTACTTATCAATGAAAAAAAAATCAAGACCTATAAATCTCTAATAAATGTGACCCGGTTAATAAGTGGCAAAATGAGAGTTCCTGTACAGCTCTGTTGGAATTATCTATGATTGTCTTTGTAACCAGTGTATCATTGTAGGACTTGTCCTGATGCAATGCTTATCAACCTCCTTTTCACTTAATAATCTTTGAAGGGGTCAGCCACCCCCAAAACCATCGGGTGTCACATCTGCATGGCCTATGCAGCCTAGAATCAGCCTAGAATCTTCATGGCCAGAGGAAGCCTAGAATCAGCTCCTTGTTGTTCTTTCCTACCATCTGCCCTTCTCCTGCCAAACTCCCAGGCCTCTCTTGCTGTCCCCAGGTCCCATGATCCAGATAGTTTCTAATCCCCCATCTCCCTTAGTCACACATGGATTTGTCATAGTTCATTTTCTCAAACCTGTTCCAAAGAAGTTGCCAGACATGTATCCCCAAACATCAGCCATCTTTAATTCCTCCCTCTTCCCCATCCAACCCCTTATCCACCTCTGGCATTTATCCTGTGCCTATTCTGTGCTAGTAGCTGTGCAGTTTACTTGGTAGGAATATGACTTAGGGCTTAGGCTTAAGGAGCTCATGGTACCTATTTCAGAATCAGTGATGCCAGCATTTGTCCTCCTCTCTGTTTCTACTATCAAATGTTCCAGCTCATGCCCTTATGCCTTTTTACTTAGAGCACTTGGTAATTTCCTCACTGCCTCTGCCTTCTTTGTCTTTAGTTTAAATGCTTCCACACATTGTTGCCAGGTTAATCTTTACAAAGCAGATTCTTGATTATATTAATTTCCAGTTCCCTGCTGACTGTAGAATAAGGTCTAAACTCTCTACCATGATATACAAAATCTTCCATGATCTGACTGACCCTTCTTGATCTTTCTAATTTTATATTTCATTTCCCACTTTCATGCATCCCATCATAAATGGAATTTCTTACGATTCTCTTCATATCCTTTTCCTTTAACCTTACCTTGCATACATATCCTATACATACTCTTTTTGTTCTTACATTAAAGTCTTTGATTTTGCATGGTATCTCATATGAATGGGTCTATTTGTGCTTAATAAGTTGTGTTGAATTAATGACTAGGTGCTAGCCTGGTCTTTAGCACATCTAAATCCCAAACATAATACTTTGTACCTTTGTCATGGCAATAAATTCACTGTACACTGTATTATATTTGTTTATATACATATTTATCACTCCTACTAGATGGTTTTCAGGGCCAGGTATGATTTACCTTTATCTACCACATGCAAAGCCATCAGCCACCTGAGTACAATGCCCTGTGCATAATAGGTTCTTAACAAGTGTGTGTGGGGGTGTACAAACAAACAAATTCCCTCCTTTTATGAAATTTAAATTCTAGTTGGGGAGAGATCGTTAATAAATAAATATGTACTATTTTAAGTGGTGAAAAATGCTATAAAGAAAAATAAAGCAGACTAAGAAGGATAGATTTGTGGGCGTAGACTGTCTCATTAAGAGTGATCAGGACAGGGGCGCCTGGGTGGCTCAGTCATTTAAACGTCTGCCTTCGGCTCAGGTCATGATCCCAGGGTCCTGGGATCGAGCTCTGTATCAGACTCCTTGCTCAGCAGGAAGCCTGTTTCTCCCTCTCCCACTCCCCCTGCTTGTGTTCCCTCTCCTTTCTCTGTCAAATAAATAAAATCTTAAAAAAAAAAGTGTGTGTGTTGGGGCACCTGGGGGCTCAGTTGGTTAAGTGTCCAACTCTTGATTTTAGCTCAGGTCATGATCTCAGGGTCATGAGATTGAGCCCTATGTCAAGTTCTGTGTTCAACCCAGAGCCTGCTTAGGATTCTCTCTCTCTCCCTCTCCCTCTGCCCCACTCCCCACTCTCTGTCTTTCTCAATCTCAAAAAAAAGTGCGTGTGTGTGTGTGTGTGTGTGTGTGTGTATTGGATGGTTAGACCCTGCTAGAATGTTTTAAGGATTATAGATAGACTCTATTTAAGGCACCTAACACAACCCATGGCACACAGTAGGCTGTCATCTGGAAACATGTCATGCTAGGGTGTTAATGGTTGATAACTGTGTCAAGCCATTTCTATAGGGACATTTGATAAGGAATCTAAAGAAATGAGTGTCTCATTTTAGGGTTTCTGGACCAAGTACTTGGGGAGAAGTACTTGGGGATAGGGCTCCTTTAATCATCCCACTTGAGAAATGGAACCCTCAGCCCAGGGCAGCCTGTCTGCTCACACATGAAGCAATTCATGCTTGCTGAAATTAACTGTGTAGAGTGAGATGCCCTGCTATCCATCCTGGCAGAACCTGGGGTACTGGAGTGGGAGCGACTGGGTCATCTATCATTCTGCACAGAGTTGGACAGGATATTGGTTAAATGAGTTAATAAAGGTATCAGAGCTGGGGTGTGAATGAGAACTCTAGTGTAGGGGTCTTTGCAATAGTCACCTCACTGGGTGCTGCTTTTCACAAAGGTGGAGGAGGAACAAGGAGCTTCACTGCGCCTTTGCTTGGTGAGTGGGCAGCTCTCTAACTGTGCCCTTCTGATAACCACAAGTGTTCCCATCCTCTTCATTTGGTGCTAGTCCTGGGGAACACAGACACAGGCTGGGGGTTGTGTCTTTATTGGAGACATTAGCCACCAGGGGAGCCTGCTCAGAGTTTCACATGGTTTTCTGCTGAGCAGGAGGCTAGCAAAGTCACCAGACTCCACAAAATTTAATTAGAGACAAGATTTCAAGCTTTGTTTGTGTTCCCAGGATTTGGCCTGATGGTACAGCTGGGACCTTTGTATCTCAGTTTCCTCTGTTTAGGTAATTGGTACAGCAGAGAGGGCTTTATTGGACCAACGGTAAGTTTTCTCCACGAAGATTTTCAATACCCAAAATACATTTCACTGACTTTAAATGAGTCACTGGATACAATCCAGCCAAGGAAGGCACAAGTCTTAGAAACTCTGTGGCTTAAATTCTTTTCCATGGCTTGGGAAAGGCAGGATTTGAAACCTAACCTACCAACTCTTACATTAGAGCTGTAAAGTTAATTCTTTTTTGTCAGTCTTCTCTATAGATTATCTCCTTTGTATGTTTCAGAATGTTGATCTGAATACCAGAAGTATGACATAGGAATCCATCATATCACTAGCCCCCCCCATCGAGTTTCTCTCTCTCTACTCTGATATAGCCTGTTCTCACAGCTGCTGTCGCTTTCTCCTTCCCCTCAGCCATCTCATTGCCAGGTGACCCAGTGCAGCTCCAAGTGGCCTATGCACTGTCATTGATCCTTTCTGCGCTCATGGCAGGAGGCACTAATTAATCGATCACAGCACACTTTCTCAAAGAGCTGGGTCTTGTGTGTGGAGTTCTACTCAGGAGAGCCCCAGGCAGCACCACTGATCAGTGAAAGTTAGCATGTGAGATAAAACCTATTTTCCCAATTAAGCGGTTTCTATTGATTCCTAGAAATAAAAAATGAGGAATTAGCTCACTTATACTATTCCTTCTCCTACCTTTTCTCCTCCAGGATTTTTAGTATTTCTACTGATCATCTTTGTAACTTTCAATAACATAGTTAATTTCCTCCTTTTTGTCCAATCAAGTTTTAGCAGCATTTCTTGATTTTCCACTTTGTAAGAAGAGGATAATAACTTTCTTATGGTTTCCTCCATCTTTCCTTTCCCATTGTACTTTCCCATGACTACTATATTGTCATATTATTAACATTCACATCCTTTCCTTTATGTAATGTGTCCTGATCACTCCTTTTTTTTTTTTAAGATTTTATTTATTTGACAGAGAGAGAGACAGCGAGAGAGGGAACACAAGCAGGGGGAGTGGGAGAGGGAGAAGCAGGCTTCCCGCTGAGCAGAGAGCCTGATGAGGGGCTCAATCCCAGGAACCCAGGATCATGATCTGAGCCGAAGGCAGACGCTTAACGACTGAGCCACCCAGGCGCCCCTGTCCTGATCACTCTTAATGAGATAGTCCACCCCCACAAATCTAACCTTCTTAGTCTGCTTTATTTTTCTTTATAGCATTTTTCACCACTTAAAATAGTACATACTTATTTATTAACGATCTCTCCCCAACTAGAATTTAAATTTCATAAAAGGAGGGAATTTGTTTTGTTTAGTGCTGTATCCCTAGCACCTGGAATACTGTTGGCATGGTAAGTGAGGTGCTTAGTAAATATTTGTGTGAGGAATAAATGAATTCTAATCATGCTCCATACCCCACTTAATTTTGTTGTTATTGTTGTTTTGTTTTGTTTTGTTTTTTGAGAGAGAGAGAGCAGGGGAAGGAGGGGCAGGGGGGGAGAGAGAGAGGGAGAGAGAGAACCTTAAGCAGGCTCCACATCCAGCATGAAGTGCCCGATTCGGGGCTTGATCTCATGACCCTGAGATCATGACCTGAGCCATTATCAATATCAAGAGTTGGACACTTAACCGACTGAGCCACGCAGGCATGCACCCCCCTTTGGTTAACTTTTATTGTACATGAGGAAGCTATGTGACCCTGCGATATGAAAGGATAACCTCACCTTTGAGTATACCAGGGCATTGAAAACATCCATTGAAGGTATTTGCCAACCCAGGTTCCCATTGAAAGAAGATTGCTTAACTGATTACCTGGCTTTATCCTTATAAAGCATATTGGCTTCCTGAAGAAATGGAACCCAGAACAGGCAAATTTTGATAGGAAGGAGGAAAAAGGGAAGTTTCAGAACATGAGTTTGCATTTGCTGAGGGACATCAAAGTTTGGGAGTTGTGAGATTATGCAGCTCAGGATATAAAGTGAAAGGAGAGAGAGAAAGGAAAAAGGAACTTTACCTACTTAAAATATTTCTTATGGACTGGCTAACAAATAAATGTGTGGCCACAGTAGTGTTCCGAAAAGACTAACCTTTGAAGCAGGCACCCCTGGGTTCAATTTTTTGCTGTTGTTCTTGGCTGTGTGACATTGGGTGAGTTATTCACCTTCTCTGAAAATTGATTAGTGTTATTCATAAAGATGAACCTATGTTGAATAACATCTCCATATTCCTGCTCAACTGCTCAAGCACAAAATGGAAAGAGTCTCTCAGTGCCCTGGGGGAAGACAAGAAAACAAGAGCTGTATTGTTCAGTTATAAATAATGAAAGAAGCTTAAATGCTAAAAGTACTTCATTATCTCACATGATAAGGAACGTGGTGCTAGGTCATTTCTGACTTAGTTTCAGTAGCTCTGTAACACTAGTGAGCAAGGCCAGAGTCTTGTTTTAGCTGTTTCCTCAAGATTTAAGATGGCTGCCGCAACTTGAAGGATATTCTTACATGCAGAAGGGTTAGAACGAGTGAAAAAGGGGTTTTCTCATGTTCTTTTGTCTTTTATCAGAGTGGAAACTCCTTCCAAGAAGGGCTCCACCACTTTCAGGGATGCTTGGCCCTAAAGGGTGATGGGAAGCAAGGAGAAGGCGTTTGAAGCCTCCGTGATGGATGCAGGCTCCGCCCATAGGAGGTGGGGGTGGGTGCCTAAGCAAGGTCTACTCCAGAGATCACCTGACGAAAAGAGTATGTCTGCAGCAGATATTTCCCTTCATCTTCAACATGTAGTACTGATCAGCTAACAGACAGTCCGGGGAGAATACTTTTGTAAATCTGAAGAGTAAATTCTTAATGAAAGTTACCCCTTCCTACTATGTACCAGACACTTTACAAGCATAAACGTCTTTAAAGTTTTCCAGCAACATCTCATAAAGTAGGTAGCATTATTTCTCTATCACAGAGATCCGGAAATGTATAGCAAGTTGCCTAAGGCCCATGAACTAGGAAGTGGCTGAGCTAGGATTTGGAGGTTCTTCTGACTCCTGTGTTCATTGTACTCCTTTGTCTCTATCACACTTTTCCCCAAATACCCACCTGTTCCAGTCTTTCTGAGGTAATAAGATGGCTAAATTACTATTACTGCCTCTGACGCCCTTTCTAACATAGTCATCTATGAAGCGAGTCTTTTTTGATGGTAAGAGATCTTGCAGTTATTTTTATTTTTCTCCTATTGACCTAACACCTTTTTTTTTAAGTGTGCTTAAGTATGATTCAGTGATTTTGAGTACTTTTTTTTTCTTCCAAGTTTAATTTTTCTTTCTGACTGCTCCACTCTTGTTTGCAGCTCCCGTGGCTGGATAAAGCCAGGGCAATTCTTTGGACGTCAATCATTTTGAAAGGCGACTTTCTTGCATGACTTGGTAAGATCTGAAAGGAGGATAACCACAATGGGGAGGCTGTGGTGAGTCGTCCCCAGGCAGCTGGCAGTCTTGAGCATCCAAATGTAATTGCTCTATTTTATTCACCACAGCCCGCCCGCTGTGCTCATCAGCCTGCCCAGTGGAACAGAAGGCAATCAGGGCCGAGGCGGCCTCGGAAAGTCAGGCGCACACAACCGAAGTTAAAAATATGTAAAAAATTACTTGAATGTGATTCGCTCTCATAGAACTCAATTTATGGATAAGAACAAGAGGAAACAGTGCAAAACTGGGGCACTAAAATTCATCTTCACTGGGGAAAATGCAGGGAGAGCTATGAACATTTAATAACTTCAGTATCCAACCACCCATAGTAAGTGCTTGCTTAATGCATGGACAAGACAGGGAGATTGAGAAGGCAGGCAACTCAAGGCATTTCCAATTTATTTAAGGAACTCTTTGATCTGTTTTGAAATTTAGGATTCTGCTTTTGACTTTGTTAGATAAAGTTGGAGTAGAAATGAATTATTCATATGAAATATTGCCTCAATAACACTGCATCAAATAAACATAATGAAAAGCTGCCCATGTTATATAAGGGAAGCTAAGTCACAACTCTTTTGAATTGCAAAGTTAAGCACTTGGGGCTAGACTCTTCTCCAACATTACTCTATGGAAGAATCCGCTTAGGAGAATGGAACGCTCAGATCCTTTTTATTTCCGGTCAGACATGCATTTGTGGTTTATGGGTTTAAACGACAGTTGTAACCATGCTGTTATTAAATCTTACAGTCCTTGTCCCGATTCCATCCAAGTCATCGGAAGCCAGAGAGCAATTTCCACGACAATGTATCCCACACCACTCCAGCATTTTAAGTTCACCTTAGACATATAGTGACCAGGATTTACCCCCACACTCCACAAATTGGGCATAGTATCATATTTTCAGCAGCCATTGAGCGCATACTTATATCCAGGCCTTGAAGGGAAAATTTTAACACAAATAGAACCCTCAGTTTTATCAGTGATGTTTCTTTTCTGACAATGCTTCGGCTAAAAATTAAAAGAGAGAGAAGGATAAAGTAAACCTAAATAAACAGTGCACATTAGGGGAGTTGAGCTCTACTGGAATTCAATAGATCACACTTGAATTCTTGCTGACCAGCCAACTTTAAAGAATTGTAGTTCAATAAATGTATAGGAAGTGGCCAAATCAGCCAGGCATGGGCAGAATGGTGAGGAAGGCAGAGTTTGTCTTCAGAGTTACACTTACATGCCCCCCCTCCCCAATCCTCTGTCCTTTGGACCCTCGAGGCTCCAGGAGCAGGCCCACCACATAACTGTGTGCTTCATGATTCCTATCACTGGCTTAGGACTGCCAAGGGGCTTTGTGAAATTGGGCTCTCGAATTGCGCTCTGGACCTGAACAGGAGCCTCTGAGATGGGGAGCAATCTCTGCTCCCTATGAAAGGGATGCTGGGCCTGAGCTGGGGGTGGCCAGTGCCCTCAAGCCTGAGAGCACCAGCTCCGCAGTTGCCCCGGGGGGTGAGCCTTGGGCAAGGTCATGAGCTGCTCTGCCTTAATTCCCGTGCCTGTGAAATGGTGATCACCCTGCCATCTCTCCGGGTAGTTGTGGAAATTCAGTGAGAGATTTTCGCACCCACGTGAGTCATGACTTGGGGGTGTCATGACTTCAAGTGGAAGGAGCAGAGCAAGAAATCTGGAGCCAATTATTGGTGCTAGAGCCTTGGGCCACTCAAGCTTGAATCTAGGTTTCTTCATTCATAAAATGAGAAAGATTAATTCCTGCTGATTCTGTCATAGACAATTGTTCTGAGGCGTAAGTGAGACAGTCATCATGGTTCAACTTATATTTTATATTAAATAAGTAAATATATAAATATAATGATATAATGTTAAAATAAATTTATGATATAAATTATAAGTGTATGCATATAGAAAGGAATATATAACACATAAATAAAATAATAATAATGGTAGATAAACTTTATTGAGAACAGACCATATACCAGGTGCTGTATTTGATATTTTAGGTTGGTGATACTGATTCTCAAAAGAAAGTACCTGTTGTTTGTCGAAGACTCTTACAGGCTCAGCAATGGGTAAGGTGATCTCTAGCATTCAGAACAAGTTCCTGTAGTGCACTTATTATGAGCCAGGTATCAGTCCAAGTGCTTGACATATGTGCATCAGTTTAATCATCACAAATACTGGGAAGCCTTGTTATTACTGCCATTTTACAGATGAGAAAAGTGAGGCCCAGGAAGGTTAAGTAACATGCCCAATGTCACATAGTAAGTACTGGAACTCTGATTAGAACTGGATATTCTAGCTCTGAAATGGGCTCCAAATCACAATTGTAAACTGTATTTATGATACGAAATATTTTTTTTATAATATAATGCCTAATAAATATTTGTCAAATGAATAACCAAATCTTCCTTAGGACTTTGTGTCTTCTAGACACAAATGGCACCACCAGACCCACAGAGAGAACTGCCTGGCCTCCCTTTCTCACTTTTCTCAGCAGATTCCCTCTAGAATCCTGAGCTTAACTCTGGATGATGTATTTTAAATGGCATGTGACATTTCCCCCTCCCCTCCTCCCTTCCTTTTCTCTCTTCTTCCTTCAAAAACATTTATGAGGCATGTGCTATGTTCCAGCACCATGGTAAGCTCTGAGAGTTCAAGAGTAAACAAGATGATGTGGGCTTCACCCTCAGAGAGAACTAATGTTTTAGTGAGGAAGAAAAGCAACATAATAAGTTGTGCAATGAACACGAGGCCTGGAGAATTGCAAGGAGCTGTGGGAGTGGATGGCTGGGCGTCCTACGCATCAGAGAAGATGTCCTTGAGGAAGTGCCAGCAAAGCCAAGACTGTAAGCATGCATTGGCCGGGTGATGGGGTTGTTGCTGAAGACCTAGCAGAGAGTGTTTCAGGCACAGAAAACAGCTTGGGCCAAGCCTGCAGGTGAGATAGAGTGTAGCTTGTTATAGACACTGAAAGATGTTTTCTATGCCTGGGGCTAATATTTCCAGGGGCGGGCGGTTGGGGGGAGATTGGAGAGAGACGAGAAGAGAGAAGTCAAGAAGAAATCAGATTGTGAAGAGTTTGTGTTAGCGAAGGCAAAGAGTTTGAATCTCATGCTCAGAGCCATTGGGAGCTATTGAGGGTTTCCAGCAGGCTGTGCATGGTGAGAGTAATATTTCGGAAGCGTCACTGGCAGTGGTCTAAAGCCCGAACTGGAAGGGAGCAAGAAGGGGGCCAAAGGAGAGACATGAGGAGGCTGCTGGGGGAGGAGGTAGCCTGGGGAGGGACTAAGGGGTAAGGAGATATCTAGGAGGTACAATCAGCAGGACTTGACCACTGGTTGTATATGAGGGGTGACTAGATACCCCTAGGAAACTCTCTCCTAGAGAACTGAGAATAAATTCATTTGAGGAATTGAGTGTGTTCAGTTGGGAGAGGTAGACTGAAGAGGAGACATGTGAGGTATTTTCAGATATTTAGTATTGAATCGCTTTAAGAATGTTTTGATTAAATTTATTGTCTCCTAAAAAAGCGATCAGCTAAGGGGGCATCTATTAAAATGTTATGTTGGCATGACAAGACAAGCCCCGTAAAGCTGTCCTGTGAACTGACCCATTGCCTCATAGAACTGTGAACTGTGAGTATTTCTCAGCTCAAAGATTCCCCACTTCGAACCCAGGGGTGAGGAAGAGGAGTTGGGGATGCCGAAGCTCCAGCTGTCTGATGCATCTGTCAGGCACCCGTGGGTGCAGAGTAGGTCCTTCCTGAGTGGAGCTGTGGCCCTTCCGGGGGTGAGATTACAGCTCCAAGGAGGCAGATAGCAGCCAAGCTCAAGGAAGAGCTTCCCGGTAGTTGTCTGCCAGTTGTTTTAGAAATGTGAATTCCTCACTCCCGGATACGCTTAAGCGGATCTGTTATACTTCTGTCAGGCAGGGGCTTCCTGTTGAGGGCCACATCACGTGATGTCTAGTGTGCCTTAGTATAGTCTGTAAATAAATAATTCTAAGGAATTACTCTCCCCTCCACTGACAGGAAGCCGTCCATCTCTCATTCGCAGCTGTACCATCACAAGCCGAGGTGAGAAGCACAAGATTATTACTCTAGGAGCTGAGAATCTCTCCAAAGAGTATCATTGTTCTGTCACACCAGACATTTGCCATCTTACAGCTTTATTACATCATGGCCTCTAGATATTGTCTTTGCTTCTCTAAACAAAATTGGAAAGAGAATTCACATTTTATCAAGTGAAAGCTACCTCACCAAGTTCTTTTACAGAGAAGTTTGTTTTATAATTCAACACATGATTTCAATTGGGGGAGAAAAATTAAGAAAGATTCGGAGGAAAATGTTGTATTAACTCTGCATCTAGCTTGACTCCCTTACAATAAACATGTAGAGAGTCAATCTGATGTTAGGGCTCAAAGTGAGCATGAGTTCTCTGTGTTGTTTACAGTTCCTTTCGAGAGAATTTGCATGCTCCATAACATGGACAAATGGCTGCTAAGGACCTTCCTAATGCTGTCAAATTCACTTTACTTGTGTCCATGTTTTTTTTTACCTGAGTTTGCTAAGTAAATAGACGACTATCACCCCCGTGCCACCTTTCTTCCTCAGGGTTATGCTTTTAAAAGCATTCTCAACAGGAAATAAGTTTCATTAGGGCTTGGGAAACAAATTGGTGAGGTGACAGATCTGTGGTTTGATGGAAGCTCAATTATAATTGTGTAACATAATATAGCAAGTGCAGATGAAATCCTATTAAGGGCTGGAAATCCAATATCTCATCTCTATGACTTTTAATTGATCTTTACACATATTGTCATTGCAGGCAAATATCTGAGCTGATTCTGGTACACATAAACAAATGTAAGCACATTAACTCTGTTAATAATTTTAACAAGTCATCTGTATTTCCCATTAGACCATCTCCAGTTTTGCCTTGGCATAATTAAAGATATCATCAGTGATAAGCCTAATTCGTTATTTAGGCATGCACATATTGAAGTCTTGCTTTTATCATTAACTAAATTGTGATATAATCTATGTAGCCATCATTCAAAAATTAGACTTTCTCTTTCTCTGAAGTAAATATGGATATTGGGGGGGTAGGGTGCAGGAGAAGGAAGCCCCATGGATGGTGTAGAAACCACAGAGGAAGAGTGGAAAGTCTAATTTCTAGTCTTGAGTTCATCACTAAAATAGCCATGTGAGACTTTAACCTTTTTGATCCTATTTCATCACTTTTGATAACAAAGATGTTGCCCTAGTTTTTTTCTCTAGGCGCTACCATTCTGGTTTCTGTGAGGCAGACACTGACTCCCTGCTTTGCTAATCATGAACAGTTGGGTATAAAAACTGTGGCCTTTATGTTCATTTTTGCTCAAGTTTCATAGAGCTGGACAATGTAAGCTCATGTGGCGGGGGAGCGGTCAGGGAATGTATTTTTCTTGCTGATTGTTATATCTGCAACAAGTTCAGGGCCTGGCACTTGCTCAGTCAGTATTTGTTGAATGAATGAATGAATGAATGAATGAACTCATGCATTCTAGTCATTCTGCTTTCCCATGAAGATGGACTGGAGAGATTGCTCAGACATCCCCATTCAGTATCCCTTGTGATAATATCCTTTGGCTTGATGAAAACATCCTGGTTACCTCTGAAAGTACACCTTTAATGACATGATCTGACACCAAAAGCCTTCTCGTGGTCTTAATGAAATGGAAGTGAATCAGAACAAACCACTGCCGCCAGGACTGTTCCTACTCTTGCCTATGTGTCAGAGAACAGGGTGGAGATGCTCTCTTGTTAGTCAAAGGCAGGTGGAGACTTAATTTGTTAGTTTCCAGCTCAAAGTGGGAACTATTTGCATGTGCTACAAATACGACATTTGAGAATGTTCTTTGAGTGCTCAGAGAATATTAAAGTCTAAACCATGCTGTAAACAAAAACAACTTTTAATACCAGCTATGACTAATCCAGTGCTTTTGTTCATTAAGTAGAACAAACATTCTGATTTGCAATCAAATATCTACAGTTACCGTGAAAGCTTGAGAAAAATCCTCCCTGGCAGGAGATCTTATCTCTGCACACAGAACAGATAGGATTCATTCCTTGATAGACAATCTCCATGCACAGGTGATCCCAGTAAACAGTCTTTGCAGAGTGATTTTTAGCAAATAAGTAGTGTATTGGCGCGGGGGTGGGGGGGGTGGGGGGCGTGTTTATCTGTTTAAGTTCATCACTTTCTGAAATCGTCTTTGCATATATTAGCATACATTCATTTCACTGATTCTTTGTTTCTTTTGATGGGGGACACTACTTCTGCTCCTTATTTCACCTGATTTGCTTTTGAAGTGAAGAACCCTTTTCTTCTTTAGGTGTCCTTTGAAAATAAATAGAATTTCCTGTAAATTAAAAAAAAATAACAGTGTTTTAATAGCAAGCCTTCATTAAGGCCAAAAGCCCCATGGAAAAATTACTAGTGCACTTCTTCTTGCATTAAAACACACACACACACACACACACACACACACACACACACACACTTCATTAAGGGCATAAGCTCCACAGAAAAATTATTAGTGTCCTTCCTCCTGTACTAAAAACTTCTAGGAAGATGCTGGAGAGAAGTTGTTTGAGAATATTAGGGATTCCTGAAGTGAAAGAAATCAACTCCAAGGTGACACCGACCTCTCTCAGATTAGAGACCTTTTGCTTGGTTTTTCTTGTTTGCACAAGCAAAGACTTTCGACATATTCCCCAATACCCTTAATTCCCCTCTGCTTGGCACATTACCAGCAACATAAAAAAGAGAGAAAGCAAGAAGCTCTCATTTTATCTTTGAGCTGCTTAAATATTTATGTTCTAATTTGTTATTGACTTCATGTGAAGTTTTATCAAAATATAGATGGAAAAGTTTAAAGATCGCTCCTGGGAGAGCACTTAATCCATTTAAAAATAAATTTCTAATGGCCAGATTTTCTGGGCTTAAAACATGAAGCTATGAAAGAAAGCAAAACCAAAGAGGCCCAGTTTATATGCTGACATTTGTAGATGAGGATAAAGAAACTTGGTAATGAAAATGCTAATCAAATATCATTGTGAATGCTCGTTTTTTTTTCATTTTTCTAATATTTGATGGAAGCCTTTACTAGATTTCTATTTTAATTACTTTTCATTTGCAAAAATTGAAACCTAATTAAAAAACACCCTAGGGTAAACCCTTGGGGATGGGTCTTTGTTGCCTTCCATCTCCAGTTTCTAGCTCACTTTTAGCTTACTCATGCTTCCTTAGACAATATGTTAATTCTTTCAGAAATAGTTATATGTTAAATGCAGAGACTGGGCAACATATATGAAAATGACTGAATTTCTAATGGTGAAATTTTGGAGAATAAAAAGAGAGATAAACAGATCATATACACACATAATCTTTCAAATGCAGTCATACGGATCGATGCTTGAAGATCTATCCCCAGTCACTGCTGCCCTTATGATATAACTAACATTATTTACCCTTCTATAGCAGTGAGTTCCATGTCACAAAGAAGAGCCTTAGCTGAGGAGATTGTTGAATAGCTCTTTCAAAATTCTAACCCACTGAGATTTATTTTGCTGGCAAAAGTAGTATATATTTTGATTACTTTATAAAGGCTAGGTCCAGCTTTGTTTATTTTGATGGGTCAAAGATTTTCTTATTTGCTTGGATCAGAATTTCCCATATTAGGCTTCAGATCAGGGTAAGTTCACAGAAACCTGGTATGGATTCTCAAACCTAAATTTGAAAGGAGAAACAAAGGAAGGAAGGAAAGAAGGGAAAGAGAGAAAAAGAGAAAAAGAGAGAAAGAGAAAGAGAAAGAAAGAGAACTCTGTGTAGTCCCAGATTTTTGTCTGGCCTCCCGGAAGTGGAATACAGCTTCCTGGGGGAATGAGCAAGGTCCTCTTTAAAAGAGACAGAAGCAGGAAACATTTATGACACCTCACAGAAGCAGTGTTCTCTCCTTCCCAGATCCAGCAGGCCCAGGCTCAGAGCTAGATCTGCTTCAGTCAAAAAGACAGGCACCGCCCCTGTCCTGAAACTGGCCCACACTCTGACACATAATCTTCTACCAGTTACATCTTTTTGAGCTATGTGCACAGGCAGAGTTTTCAACACAGTGCATGTGATGGCTTCCAGCTTGGAGGCTATTGGGTGAGCAGAGCTTCTAGAGTTCTCCAATTCCCTTGTGAGAGATTTAATGATGTGTTGGTGATGACTGTCTCCTGTTGAGAATGGAGACCACTAATTATTGGAAGCCCTGAGATGCTTTTGTATAATTTGCATGTCTCCCAGGTCTAATACCCAAATTCTGGCCTAATTCCTTATTACTCTTCCAGGGCTGTTATTCATCTGAAGCATCATACATGTACAGCGTATGAGTCAGGAAGTAGAACCAATAAGAGATCTATATCTCTATATATCTATATCTACCTGTATCTGTATCTCTATCATAAGGATTGGATTATGTAGTAATGGTGGCCCGTAGTCTGCCATCTACAAGCTGGAGGCCCAGGAAAGCTGGGGGTGCAGTTTGGAGCCTGGGAGCTAGAGAGCTGATGGAGTAAATCCAGGCCAAGTCTGAAGGCCTGAGAATCAAGAGTGTTGAGGGCAAGAGATCTGTGGACCAGCTCATAGAGTCCAGCAGAGAGAGAGAGAGAGAGAGAGAGAGAGAGGGCCTATCTAACCTTCTTCTTCCTTCTTGTTCTATTTGGGCCTTTAACAGATTGGATGATGCCCATTCATGCTGAGGAGAGCCATCTGCTTTACTCAGGCCAGCGTGAATTCCAATGCTTATCTCTTCTTTGGATGCAAATTATCTTCCACATTCTGGAGCAGAGAGGTAAATAAATAGATACAATTCTTAATCATCTTCCTCATGTCCATTTTGTATCCCTGCCCCAAATATACACATGTGTACAAGGTTTAGGGTATGCTGGCTCTCTTTAACGTTCCCACACTTTTGCTTCCTTTATACCTTCAGTGTGATGTATATTTGGTGTGTATGTGTATGTTTGGTGGGGTAGGGTGGGTGGGAGAGGATGGGTGGTTTAGGGAGCTTGTGCTGGATAACAAAAAAGGTTTTATTTTGTTTAGTGAAGAATATATCTGTTCTTTATTATATATATGTACACACACATCATCCATCTCTCTCTCTCTCTGTCTCTCTTTCTCAACTATTCATCCATTTATCTAATTTTTGTGTCAGGATATTATCTATATTACTGACCCTCCCCCAATTAGTGTTTCTTTTGGGGAACCCTAATTTGGATCTGACAAAAATAATTCTAGAAGTCACAAAATTCTGACTCTCTACTGGTTACCAGTGAGGCAAGAATCAGTTCTGATGATCTCATTCATCTATCAAATTTTAATTTAGAGCTTGTAAGGTTGATGCTATGTTAGCTTTCTTCCTACCCATTCAAACTCGTTTCCCTTGCCTCCTTCCATAGAAGTTGCAAAGCTAAACACTTAACATTTTTAGATAGCCCTGAAGTTATGGGTGGCCATGTAACACTGTTCTGGCCAATGAAACATAAGTAGGAAATATTGCTTGAGATTTCAGAAAAGGTCTTTGCTTTCTTGATACAATACATAGTACCATCTGCCTCCTACACCCTATCTTCCTTTATCTTGCCTGGAATAAACATGTGATGTCTGGAGCTCTAGCAGCTACAGCATGATCATGAAGTAAGACCAAGAGAATCCATGACTATGGCCCTAATGTCCTTCACCTAATGAATCTACACAGGCAATTGCCTCTCAGATTTCCTGTATAAGCCCAGACAGTGGGGTTTTCTAAGACTCACAACCAAATGCAATCCCTGACCCATATAGGTAGGCATTGAGAAAATAGTGGAAAGAGGACAGGATGGAGTCTCTGGCTTATGATTTTGTGAGCAAGACAAGTCTATAGAAGTTGAGGTCTTTAAACAGTGTCCTCCATAGACATGCCTTGGAAGCTCAGGGCTCATTTCCTGCCTGAGAAATCTGGAGCACAGAGACCAATAAAACACATTTCTAGCTATTAATGCAGAATCAGTGGCAACTCCAGGGTTAATCCTGCAGGCTGGAAATAAATTATGCTCTGTCTCCACCAGACTGAATCTTTACTAAAAAAGCATTAATACCTACTTATATTTTTCTATCAATATTTCATAAATTTGAAGAGAAACAACTTGAAAGAATTCAGATGATTTTTTTCTCCATGTGTGCTTTCAGAGCATCAATTATTGCTGTGGGGCTCTTTCAGAATTGCCTAAAGCTGCAATAAATTCCCTAGTTCTAACTTTGAAGATTTTAGAAATGCTAATAGTGGAATGTGTATGAATTATTATTCTTGCTCTAACACAGTGATACTCTCCTGAAGAGTAAACAAAATCCTCATTCAATTTAAGAATGAATGATAATTTTTTTGGCTTGAGTTAGAGGAGGTGTGAGTGGAGGTTGGGAGGGATGTGTGAATTTCTTAATTGTCTTATATTCAGTGTCTCATTGAGTGGAGAATATAGATAGGTCAAAGAAGATTGTTAGTATAGTATCTTTACACTTTTTTCTAAATATTTTACATTTTCTAACTCATCTGATTCTTATGAAAATATTGTTTGGCAGGTAGGTAATATAACCATTTCCATTTTGCGGATGGGGAGATCAAGGCATATAGTATTTTTTTCTTGATGGACTTCTCAGTGTTCCAGGAAGACAAAACTCACTACTCACAACTGGTATAAAATGGTGATCTATTGGGATGCCTGGGTAACTCAGTCAGTTAAGTGTCTGCCTTTGGCTCAGGTCACGATCCCAGGGTCCTGGGATCAAGTCCCGTATCAGGCTCCTTGCTCAGCAGGAAGCCTGCTTCTCCCTCTGCCTGCCTCTCCCCCCTGCTTGTGCTCTCTGTCTCTGACAAATAAATAAATAAAATCTTAGAAAAAATGGTGATCTGTTGGTCACGTCTGTTAGTCTGTAGTCCTTCAAGCTTGGTAATTAAAAAACAACAACAGCAACAACAACAACAAAACTTGACCAACTTCCCTCATTCCACTTGTGAAAACAACAACAACAAAAGAAAGGAAATATTTTTGAATCTATTTATATTTGATCCAAATTGAACCAGGAGAGGTAAAGAGGGAATGAGGAAGGGAGAAAGGAGGATCAGAAGTAGCAGCTATTGAATACTTGTTTTAGGCTGGGAAGGTGTGGGAGATAGGATATATATCATCTCAGGGACTCTGGATAAGAAATGTGGGAGGTGCATTATTCACACCTTACAGATGGAGAGGTAGGCTTGGAGAGGTTAATCACTTGCCCAAGGTCATATAGATAGTATATCATGGAAGATTGATTGTACTGAGGAAATCTGTTTTCAGGGTTTTTTAGTTTGTGTCTCTCTAGGATTTTGTTTATTTCATCTAAGTTACCTAATTTATTGAATACAGTTGTTCATAGTATTCCCTTCTAGTCCTTTAAATTTATATAAGGTTGGTAGTAATGCTCCTTGTTTCATTTCTGAGTCAAGTAATTTGAGTCTTCTCTCTTTTTCTTGATCAGTCTGGTTAAATGATTGTCAATTTTGTTGATCTTTTCAAATAATCAACTTTTGCTTTTGTCTGTTTTCACTACTGTTTTTCTATTCTCTCTTTTATTTCTGTTCCAATCTTTATTATTTAATTTCTTTTACTTGCTTCAGATTTAGTTTGCTTTTCTTTTCTCAGTGTCCTTACGTAGAAGGTTAGATTATTGATTTGAGATCTTTCTTTTTTAAAGTATAAACATTTATTATAATTTCCTTCCAAATACTGCTTTAGTATACATTTTTCCCCAAGTACTGCTTTAATTGTATTCTATAAATTTTGCTATCTTTTTTTTTGTTTTGTTTTCATCATCTCAAAGTATTTTCTAATTTTGCTTGCAATTTCTTCTTTGACCTATTGGTAACTTAGAATTGTCTTATTTCATTTCCACATAGTTGTGAATTTCTCAATTTTTTTTCTGTTATGGAGTTCTAACTTCATCCTATTGTGGTTTGAGAATAGTCTTTGTACACTTTCAATCTTTTTATTTTTATTGAGGTTTTTTTCTTTAATGATCTAGCATATGGTCTGTACTTGTGAATGATCTGTGTGTGCTTGAGAAGAATGTGTATTGGGCTTTTGCTGGGTAGAATGTTCTATTGTTGTTAGATCTAGTTGATTTATAGTGTCATGAATTTTTCTATATATTTGTTGATCTTCTGCCTGGTTGTTGTATCCACTATTGAAAGTACAATAGTGAAGTTTATAATCAGTATAGTCGAATTGTCTATTTCTTCCTTCAGTCACTTTTTGCTTGTGTCTTTTGGACACTCTCTTGTTAGGTGCATATGTGTTTAAGTGCTTTATCTTACTGATGGATAGATCCATTTATTATTATAAAGTGATTCTCCTTATCTCTAGTAACACTTTTTTGTTTTAAAGTCTATTTTGTCTGGTATTAGTATACTCATTCTAGCTCTCTTATGGTTGCTCTTTTCATGATACAACTTCCATTGAAATGAGCTGGAGTGTGAGGTGATGGAGTGGGTCATGGCTCAAATGCCACCGATTCTTGCTGTTCTTATCAAGATTGATTATTCTTTTTATTTTTTTTAAGATTTTTATTTATTTATTTGACAGAGAGAGAGACACAGTGAAAGAGGGAACACAAGCAGCGGGAGTGGGAGAGGGAGAAGCAGGCTTCCTGCCCAGCAGGGAGCCTGATGCGGGGCTCGATCCCAGGACCCTGGGATTGTGACCTGAGCCAAAGGCAGATGCTTAAAGACTGAGCCACCCAGGTGCCTCAAGATTGATTAGATTTTCTTGAATGAATGTTTTTCCATTTGTTATATGCCATTAGGACAATTTACAGACACTTTAAATTATTTAAAAAATAAACTTCACCAGTTATGGTTTTGCTGGGGAGATGGCCCATGGAGATCTTCACACTACTATTGTAGGAATTCTCTCAAACTTGATTTTAATCTCCTCTCCTTCTTCTCACCACCCCCATCACACACCTTTCCTTTCAGATTCAACTGGAACTTAAAAGACCTGAAGGAGGGAAAAATATGGAATCTGCTTTTTCATTCCTCCTTCCATTTCTTTTTCTAGATCTGGGAGAAAGGATTAAAGGAGTGGATGAATGTATATTTATCTTTTTAATGTAACTGGGTGGTTATTATACTATCTTTTTTTTTAAAGATTTTATTTATTTATTTGACAGAGAGAGAGAGAGAGAGAGAGAGAGCACAAGCAGGGGGAGTGGCAGGCAGAGGCAGAGGGAGAAGCAGGATCCCCGCAGAGCAGGGGGAGCCTGATGTGGGACTCGATCCCAGGACCCTGGGATCATGACCTGAACCGAAGGCAGTCACTTAACCAACTGAGCCACCCAGGTGCCCTATTATATTATCTTTTAATAAGTTCTTTCGATTTCCCCAACTGAAGCAGATGGTCATTTTGTGCCCTCCATGTAACAGCATCCAATCCTTGCTTTTTCAGTGGGTGTGTATGTGTATGTGAATTTTGTGGAGGGGTCTACAGAACCTCCCTACTGCATGTTTATCTGAAATAGGAGACTAATATCTCATGGGTTGGTGCTCTTTCTTCTGTATTCCAAAAGGTGTCCAAGTTGGTCTCAGGAGACCATACACTTAATACAGCAGCAGGAATGGGGATCTTTCCAGGACTTAGTAGAATACGAATGCCCCATTTCCAAGGATCTGCCTTACATGAGTTCTCTCTTTTGGTGGGGCTTCATTATTGGGTGTTTCATGGGGTCCCAAAGTTTTAAGCAGAACTTGGTTTTAATTTAGTACTAGAATCTAAAAGATCTAAATGGTGCAGAATTAAATCAAGTCTAATTCTTAAAATCAGTAACAAAGAAAGGATGGGTATGGTATCATAAAATAAGTGATAACAAAGATGAAAATTGTATTCCCATTATTGAAATGTTACTTAACCATTCAAGTGTAACTCTCAAATTCACTATACTATATAAACTACTTTATCTTTCCTTACTTGGGGGAGGGTCAGCCTTTTTGTTCTATCCAAGTTTTCAACTGATTGGATGAGGACTGCTCACATTAGGGAGGGCAATATGCTTTACTCAATCTACTGATTTAAATGTTAATCTCATCCAAAAAACACCCCCACAGAGATACCCAGCATAATATTTGATCAAATAGCTAGGCACTTTGTGGCCTATTCAAGTTGACACATGAAATTAACCATCACACTCCCTCCCTTCTTCCCTTCTTGCCCCATCTTCTTGGCTGTAGTTACCCAGAGTTGAACTTCTGTTGCACCGAGCTGGGTGTAGAGTAAATGAGCAGGTTGTGGCTCAAATGCCATGGGTTCTTGCTGCTCTTATCAAGATTTATTAATTTTTTCTTTATTTCTTTTATTTTAAAGATTTATTATTTATTTGAGAGAGAGAGAGAGAGCGCCAGGGGAGGAGAAGAGTGAGAGGGAGAGAGAGAGAATCCCAAGCAGACTCCCCACTGAGTGCAGAGCCCAACACAGGGCTCAACGGGCCTCGATCTCACAATCCCGAGATCATGACCTGAGCTGAAATCAAGAGCTGGACACAACCAACTGAGCCACCGAAAATTAAATTTTTCTAGAATAAATGTTTCCCAATTTACTATAAGCCATTAGGAAAAATTTAAATCCATTGGATAAAATGGAATTCATTCTCCCTCCCTCCTTCCTTCTCTTCCTCCCTTCTTGCCAGAATTCCTTCTTTTCCCACTTACTTCCTTTCTCCTTACCTTCCTTCTTCTCTTTTTTCTTCCAACACATATTTATTAGGGCCTCTAGCCCTGTCATAGTCATATTAAGAGGGAAGTAATTTATACAACCATCCTGGTTGGGAAATAACTTGCAAAGACTGGAGATCTAAGAACTCTGAATGTGGGAACTGAGTTCCCAGTGGGAAGTGTGGCCCGGGGAAGAGGTTTACAATGGTAAGGGTCAGAAAAGGTTTATCTGTTTATGATGGAATGTTTACCTCAAAAGTCATCTGTATTCTGTGACTTAGAGGAAAATACTGGAAATTATGCATTTATTGGTTTCAGTGTTCTGGATTTGTCTCAATTTCAAGATTTTAATTATTTTTAATTAATATACATGCCTTACACTGTTGCCTTTTCTTTTTAATGAATTTAAATATTGGTCTAAACCAGGAATCAAAAATTTAGTAATACAGTTATTGTCCTCTGTAAAAAGTGGGTTTTTGTTTTTGATCAAAGATTTATTGAATATTTTTATGCTTAGATATAAATGAAATTTCATTTTAGAGATATTTACATTATATATCTTGAAGCAGTGTTTTGTTTAGATTTTTCCTAAATTATTTGTGCTGCTACATCAGAAAATTGAATAATGATTTTGTAATTCTCTTTATTAAAAATAGCTGAAACAGTTGTTTTGAAGCTAGTGGTATATGAACCATCTCTAATTCAACATGTTAATCATAGATGCTTGGGGGGAATATTTTGGAATCAAAGTATTTAGAATAATTATTATCTCCTCAAACAACAGGCATCTATTTTTTGTCTGTACACGTGTTTTTGTTTAACTCAAAAAATGGAGATTAAGTGTCCCTTATGTCCAAGGACCTGTACCAGAGACACAAAAGTCTTCCATCAATTTTCAGACTGCCTGGGGGACATATAGCTGAGATGGTAGGAAGTCTAAGAAAGTTCCTTCTGGGGTTGGAATAAAAACTGCAGAGTTTTGGAGAAGAGAGTAAGTGCAATTTGTTTGAGGGTCCACAAAATGCAAGGGGAGGTGATATTGTAATTAGTAATATATACACTTTAAGTTGGAATTAATTGCTTCTGCTTCCATATTCTTTGCATCTTCATTATTGTATTTTTTTTTCATTCAGCTTTAGCATACTTCATTATTTGTATTTGTTTATCTGACTACTTTTAAAGCTTCTTGAAGACAGGGATCTTGTCATAATCATATTTGCTCCAAATACTTACTATTCCTTTTTATCCTTTCATTAAATCCCCATGGTAGTGCTAAACAAATGTTTGTTTAATTAAATTTGGCACTATTATGAAGAGAAAATTATGCAGAAGTCAGAGCTCTAGTCTATATGAGTCAAAATACCTTTGATAAGAGGGTTTAAGATTAACAGATAAATCCTATGGAAGTAATTAACACTTTCCTCTGAAAAGCAGTCAGGGCCCAGATAGACATGAGTTCAGAAGTTGTGAAAATATTTTTGAGAAGCAAGGGGGATATGGCAGGCCATACTTGTTTACAGACACACAGGAGAGAAAAGGTAAGCGGTGCTTGTAACAATTAAATAGTGACTGGAGGTCTTAATTTGTACGTGAGTATAGATGTATTTTAGCTTTTGCTGAGGATTAGCGACAGTGCCTACCAACTATGCAAGACTGTGGTATAAGATATGAAGAGATAAAGAAGACATGGTTTGGTCCTCAAGCAACTTTTCAAAATGTATTTTCAATAGAAACATTATCAGCATTTTTTCTCTTGCTTCTGCCTTCCCTATATTTTATAACTAGAGCTGTTGGTTTTCCCCACCCAGCACCAGCTATTTCTTTATTCTAAAGTTAACCTCGACTGAGGCAGACATATGGCCTCATTTTCACTATTTAGGAGGACATAAAAATGAGTTTCACCCCTGGACCTGGGATCCAGGACTCAGCCCAGCCATGGGCGCTGAGCTCCATTGCTTCCTTGAATCTTCTCCTTAACAGTTAGACTTGGGATGACCACTGTTTTGTTGTCACATGGTTAGAGTTCTATATTATTTACTATATTATTCTCTCTTTTACCTGGTCCGGCACCTTTGTCCCCTCAAACTTCTACCTTAGCCACAAGAATGTCATCCATATATCTCTTTGCCCATTTCCTCTGGCCCTCTGGCCCCAAATACCAGCCTGTTTGGGTTCTTCTAGTCTCTTTCTCTGAGGGCTGGGCACCATCCTGGTACAACAGACTGCAGGCCCCGACTCTGTAAGGAATGGCAGAATCTCCCAGGACTGCCATGACTGTCCTCTTACATTTCCTGAGACTCTCTGCTCTTCTCCTTTTGGAATTGGCCATTTCTGCGTACTTTATCTGTAAGACCTAATCACCCAGGAGTAATGGTTTCCTGAATCGTTCCATGTTTGCTCTACCCCCTGGATTCTAAGCCTTAGACTATCCAGCTGCCTTTCCCCGGGCCAGTCTTTATAGCTGGACCAGGTTCTGTGCTATCCCCACCTCCACTGTTACTTTACCTGGTTTCTCTCCTCTTTCTTCCAGTTCCATGTTTCTGAAGACCCTTCATACTTCGAGCTCAAGTCCAGGTAGGTATTGCTAAATTGATCTTCTCGTATTAAATGATGCTTCTAACCTAGTTAGAATAATTTTCTTAAAAGATATGGATATATATATATGTATATATAATGGATATATATATGGATATATATATACACACACACATATATATATACATATATTTCTTAGAAGATATGGAGATAAATATATATATACACACAAATACATGCATTCATCCATAATCCATCCTCTTTAAATATTAACTTTGTGTCTAAGTGTTGGTATTTCTTTTCATCCATCCATCCATCCATCCATCCCTCCATTCATCCAACAGATATTTAGCAAGAAACTATTGAATTTAAGTCATCTGGCTCAAATGATTATTGGTAAATTCAAGCCATACAGACACTCTGAAGATTAAACTCTGCTAGCTGTAGAATTTTTAAGATGACCCACATGAATTATTTAACTTTTGTGTTATATAATTATGAGTGATAAATTCTAGACCATGAATGTAACTTTAAGGCTAAGTGTATTTTAAGTTCAAGTAATAAAAATATGATCTCAACTCTATTATGAGATTTGAAAGCTAACTGTTATATATCAGGTACTTTACATATTTTATGAGATAGGTGTTACCATTATCCACAGTTTAAGATGTGAAAATAAAAAATGGAAGCTCAGAGAAAATTAAGCAACTTGCCCAAAGTCAATTGTCAGAAAGCAGTGGAGAGAGATTATATACTTAGGTATTTCTAGGTCTACAGTCCAGGTTCTTACCATACCACCTCTCTAATATTTAATACAGAATAAAAACAACATTTGAATTTTTACAATCTGATCTATTAGAATATCTTATTATATTTTCTTTAAAATGGTTGCATTTTTATTCTTCCTGATAAGTCTATCATTACACGGAAACGTTTTTATCATGAGACACTAGACACACCTGTCTTAAAAAGGCATCGTATGATAATTGCCTCTTTACAACCATTGTGAAGGTTGCTGGGATGTAGGGACACACATAATGATGATTTTGGGAACCACGTAAAAGATTAAAATATATTCAGATTCTTTCTCTTGGAAGGCAAGAAAGTGTGTACGACATATGAGTGTTGAAACCCAAAATGGTTTTAGGACTTCAAGGAATAAACTTCCTTCCATTTTCTGAAAAATTACACTCATTTGGAATATGCATCCCACTGCTACTTCTTACCCTCCTGTGACGTTAGGAAAGTCATTCAATTTCTCAGACTGTTCCCTCCTCCATAAAATGAGGCTAATAATAATAGTGATAGGTTAGTTGTGAGGATTAAATTAGATCAAGGGCTAACACAGCTCCCAGCATATGGTAAGTACCTAAAAAAGAGTTTACTATTGTTTTTTAGGTCCTGTCCATTTGCATTTTGCATTGGCTTGGATCCATGGATTTAGGTTTTTCCATTTTAGAGCTTAAGAAAATTCATCTGCAGAGATGTGTTTATTAGAGTTTGCTTGTAGTATCTTGAGATCCATCTTTGTCTGAGTTTCTCATTACTTTTTACAATTACGTGAGTCTCAATTATAGTTCTCATCTTTTTTTGTTGTCCAATCACTCCATAGGAACCACATGGCAGCCATGATCTATTTTTTTTGTATGTAAATAGTATAACTTTATTAAGGTTAAATTTGTTTATTTATTTATTTATTTATTTATTTATTTATTTATTAAAAGATTTTATTTATCTGACAGAGAGCGAGAGAGGGAACACAAGCAGGGGGAGTGGGAGAGGGAGAAGCAGGCTTCCCGCTGAGCAGGGAGCCTGATGTGGGGCTCGATCCCAGGACCCTGGGATCATGACCTGAGCCGAAGGCAGACGCTTAACGACTGAGCCACCCAGGTGTCCCAATTTTTTAATTTAAATTCAATTAATTAACATATAATGTATTATTAGTTTCAGAGGTAGAGGTCAATGATTCATTAGTCTTTTATAATACCCAGTGCTTTTTTTTAAAAATTTTATTATGTTATGTTAGTCACCATACAATACATCATTAGTTTTTGATGTGGTGATCCATGATCCATTGTTTTCGTATAACACCCAGTGCTCCATGCAGTACGTGCTCTCCTTAATACCCATCACTGGGCTAACCAATCCCCCTCCCTGCTCCTCTCTTAAAACCCTGTTTATTTCTCAAGAGTCCATAATCTCTCATGGTTCATCTCTCCCTCTGATTTCCCTCCCTTCATTTTTCCCTTCCTTCTCCTAATGTCCTCCATGCTTGTAGTATCTTGAGATCCATCTTTGTCTGAGTTTCTCATTACTTTTTACAATTACATGAGTCTGTTTTATTTCTCATCTTTTTTTTTTGTTGTCCAATCACTCCATAGGAACCACATGGCAGCCATGATCTAGTTTAAAGAACACTAGGCCAGCCTCTGGAGATCCAGATTTCATTTTGTCTCTGCTAGTAACTCACTGTGTGAACTTGGGTAAGCAGCTTAATTTCTCTGGGCTTTTTGAGTCTGAGTTTCTCACTGATATTCCTATCACCTTCTTTTATAGCGTTTTGTATCAGTCTTTGGAACTATTTAAATGCTTTCTTTGAATGAATTTAAATATATGCATAATATAGTGTTTAAGTACACGGACTCTGGGGCCAGTTTGACTAGCTCCCACACATACTAGCTCTGGGAAGGTAGGCAAATTACCTAACTTGCCTGTACCTAGTTCTACCTATTTGAGAAATGGGGATAAAAAGATCTACTTTGTACGGTTATTAGGAGGATTAAAAAATGACTAACACACTTGCAGCATTTGAAATCATGCCTAGCACAGGGTATAAACCCCATAAGGGATATGGAGACAAATACATTTTTAAAGAGCCTGCAATTTATTGGAGGAGATTAGGCATATACCAAATAACAAGGAAGAGTATGATACATATTCAATAGAGAAGAAATTGTAGAACCTGATGGAACATGGAGGAAGGAGCAATTAATTTCTACTGAAAGGACCAAGGAAGGTCTCATGAATTCGGTCAATATTGTTTGGGCCAGGAGGAGTGAGCTGGCTGTTAAGGGAAGGGTTTCTTGATAGAAGAAATAAAAAGAGGCAGGGTGAAAAAAACTCAGAAAGTACCTGATGTGTAGCTCTTTTTAGCTGCAGTGCTGATGCTGAGTGAGGGTGTGTACTGAGAGGTGAAGCTGGGAGAGTGAAGCGGGATGAGATCAGTGAGGGGTTTCGTGCCTTGCTAAGCAGTACGGGGTTGATGCTACCAGTATTAGGAAACACTGAAGGTCATTGAAACAATATCATGCCATTTGTGAGCTAGGAAAAAGTCTCAGGTGGTTCTGTCAAGGAGAAGGTAGAGGAAAGAGAAACTGGAGTCAGGGAGAACATGTAAGGGCCATTGGAATAGTCTAATAAGAGATTATAAGGGTCTCAATTGGAGAAGTGGTTACTGGGGTAAAGAGAAGGGCTAGAATGGAGAGCTGGGAAGGTAGGGGCCGTCTTACAAACTCTCCTACCTGCTCATCATTTCTTTTTTCTCCCCGCTCTGGTTCTTTCTGTCCACCCTCCCAGCTCCTGTGGCCTTCTCTCTATGGTGATCTGCCTGTGCTCAGTGGCCCACCTGTATCTAATTGTGGAAGGGTTAAATGGCAAGCCCTCAGTGAGCTAGGAAGCCAGGAGCTTGTATTACCACGTGTTTAAGGGAGAGGATGTTTGAGAAGCAGAAAGCAATCGCCCAACAAATAGCTTTTGTTTATTGGGGGGAGGCTTCCAAGCAATAATTAATCTGAAAGGCTTTCTTTACTTACAGGAAACCCAACTATTGAAAGGTGCATTTAAACCGCTTCATTATATATCTGCAATAGGTACTGCATAGCAGGAATTTTGTGGGGGGCATTTTGTAATGCAGGATCTGTGGTGTGGAGAGTACTGTCTTTCATCATTGTCTGGGTTTGTGCCATAACAAATAGAAAAGGGACCATCTAGGTCAAAAGAAATAACTCTCATAGGCAGCACCTATGTATTGGAGGGTAGATGTTCTCTTTACTTGAAAGAATGCATTGTAAGCAATTGAAGGTCATGGGGATTCTCTTTAATTAGTTATACCTGGTTCGACAAAAGAAGGTGAAATTCATGAATCTGTGCAAAATACAAATCAGAAACCAATCAGTGAATACTGCAACAGAATAACAAAAGGAGATCAGAGCCAGCTAGAAACAAAGTTAACAATTTTGGAGTGACAAAGATGCCCTGGTAAAAAGAGACTGTTAATGAATCCCAGAACCACAGTGTAGCAATTATCCCACTCTGACATATGTAAGTATGTACATGTATATACATCTATCTATATATCTATATCATCTATATCTATGCATAGGTATATATACATCGTATAATACATAATATATATAAATAAAAGATAATTCATTCAACAAGCATTTACTGAACACTTATTGTATGCCAGACAGTCTCCTAGGTACTATGAATAAAACAGCCAACAAAAACAGATCACATCCTAAAGAGCTTCTATTTAGTAGGGGAGACAGACAATAAATACATGTGAAGTCAGGTGATGATAAATACTAAGAATAAAAAAGAGAACACATTAAGTGGAGAATGAGAGGTAGAGGGAGGGCTGTTTCATATAATATGTTGGGAAGGGCCTCCCTAGTAAGGTGAAGATTTGAGGAAAGGCTTTTGAGATCTGGGAAGGAAAAGTAGTCCAGCCAAAGGGGACAGGAAGTGACAAGCTCTGAGTGAGATGTCTTGGTGTTGTTGAGGAACAGCAATGAGGCAGAGTGGTGGGAGCAGAGAGAGGGAGAAGGAAATGGTAGATGGGGTCAGAGGAGTAGCTAGGTCTTTCAGGCCCTCATAGAGCATAGTAAGGACTTTGGATTTTATTCTGAGTGAGATGGGAAGCTTCTAGAAGCATAATGCTAATCACATAGGGCTAATTTTATTACTTCCATCTAGTACTTTATGATCCCATTTTTGCATCTATAAATTTCTAAATTTAGGCATGTTTCCATCTTGCCCTCTTCTGTCCTGCTGACTTCCTTCTCATCCATAGTGCTTTAGCAGAGGCAGCTCTGGATTCTGTCCTGGCGCCTGCCACTGCATCCTTGGAGAGTTTCAGTAAGTTACCCTTCTTGTTTGGTTCTCCTATCAAAAAAATGGGAATACTTTCATCAAACTCATGTTATTAAAGATTTAACAAGAAAAAAGAAATAAAAAATGTCCAAACTCATAATATTACAGTATTCCTTGTCTTTACACAATTGCCACAGGACTCAGTATGCAGTAGGCACACAATAAAGGCTGCAGCACTGAATAAGAAAGTTAAATGAGGGGATATGTAAAATGATCTCTAAGTTTCATTAGGGCTGTTTTATTCACTGAGCTCAAAAGATACTCTTTCTGGGGAGTATGACTCTCATTACCCAGAAAGTTAAGTTATTTTTGTTTTCATAATGCTTCTCTAATACTCTTATTAAAGAGCTTATTTTACTTCTTAGAGAGTGAAAATGGTTCATTATACTTAGATTTGTACTTTTCATGGTGCTACAGATAATTTATATTTATCCCTTTTACAAAATTTTGCTAACAATTTTAGAACAATTTTAAAGCTTTGCAGAATGCTCTGTGTGATACTTTGTGTGTGTGTGTGTGTGTGTGTGTGCGCGCGCGCGTGCTTTGAGTCTAGCTTTTGTATTAGATATATGCAAAAATGGTCAGAAATTCTTTTTCTTCCTATATGCATGTCTCTTTGATGTATCTTTGCAACTCCCATTAAGAGCTGGTATCTATTTCTTTATGTCTTGAATCCGAACTTGGCCAGGTGACTTTCTTTGCCAATAAAACGTTAGCACACATGATACAAGTAGAGCCTGGAAAGTTCCATGCACAGGACCCTCCCTTGCTGCTTTTGGGAACCTTGTGGCCACTGGTATGTCAACAAACTTAGGCTTACCTGCTAGATGATGAGTCACATCTGGCCAGTTGCCTCCTTTGCCTCTGCCAACAGCCAGCCCACTACAAGGCATGCCAGTGATGCTCTGGTCAGCCCATTGACACATGACTGAGCCTGACCAACAACACATAGACCAGAAATAAACCATCCCGGCTGAGCCAAACACAAATTGCTAACCCACTGAATTGTGAACAAATAAATGTTTTAAGTGCTAAGTTTGGGGCCGAAAAATCTAACCAATACAGCTCATATCCCTCTTAATTGTGTATATGTTTGTGAAGTGTACTTTCTCTTTGTTTCTTTTTCCTCCAGAACTCACTGTGGTAGAGACAACTGGTCCCCCAACATCCATTTTCTCTTATTTGTTTTATTACTAGACCTTTCCCCTTCCCCCACCTACCCACATTTGAGTTTTATCTGGGTTCATGGCTCTTCAGCTTGAGACTAATTTCCCTGCCTTTTTATGTGGCAAAATTATGGGCAATGTGACACAAATGGAAGAAACATGTGCTAAGAAATCTGCTTGCTGTCGACTCTTTCCCCCCCTCTCATTTTTCCCTCTGGGCTGGGAAGTGGGGTAGCCTCAGACCAAGAGATGGAAGCCACAGGTTAAAAATGGCAGAGGTAACCCACTAGCTTGGGTCCTAGGATGACTTTGCAGATCATGCCTCCTTACCCATCCTGGACCACTGCCTACCACTGGCCTGTTATGTGAGAGAAAAAGAAACTGTCTTAAGCATGCCACTATATTTTTGGGTCTCTTTGTTATAGCAACTTGACTTTTACCCTAACTCATACATAACAAATACTCAGCAGACGCAAACTCATAAACACATGCTGCCTACCATTTAGAACTCAGGAGCTCAACTAATGTTAGATTCATGCACTTATTCAATAATAGTTACTGAAATCCTATTGTGTGTTAGGCACAGAGGTGCATAAATTATGGCTTTTTTTTTTTTTTTTGGCCAGGAGCTGACGAATGAGCAGGCATAGAAAATAACAAAAAAAGGAATTAAAGGTGAAGAGTACTGTAACAGAAGACTCTGTCAGGGGTGGTATCCAGAGAAAATGAAAGGATTTGGACATCTTTTAAAAGTTTGCCGTGGTAGGATGAAACACACATCATGAAACGAAGCAGCCATTCAATGCACCTGTACAATTATTTTCACAGAATTTGGAGACCTCCTCTCACTTGTTTCTGGGTCACTGACCTTGAGCTGGGATGGGGGTAGGGGGTGGCCTCTGGCTTACTGTTTTCTCACTTCAGACTTCCAACGCTGTCTTTTCAAAGAGTTTTGTGTGTTGGGTATAGGGGTGGCAGTAGGGACGGAGGTTAGGTTTAGAGGATTACTGACAATCCTGTAATAACTTTTGAAATAGCTTTTTCAGATCAATTCCTATTCATTTCCCACTTTACAGAGAAAAGAGGACCAGGGCAGGATCAACAGTTATGAGAAAAACGAAGAGGAAAAAACTCCATCAACCACACCTGGAAATGGAAGAGATCTCTTTGGTCCTGTGTCCCATTCCCCACCTCCCACCCCCTACCATATCCTGTGGCTTATTTTTGTTTTCCTTCTATCATCCACAATGGCTTTTATTTCATATTGAGAATGCCCTGGGAAGAAGACGTTAAGTGGGAAATCATTGCAAAAGTTCAAGAAGAGAACATATATAATATCTTGGGTGTTAACTAAGAGATGCTAAGCATGAAAAATAATCTTGTCAAATTAGGTAGTCATGTCTACTTCATCTAATTGCACCAAATCTCCCATCATGCTCATTTGCAATAGTGGTATTTTTTATTTTGCATCATAATGGCCTTACTTTTTATGAATGCCTTGCCCATATGTGCCTTATGGTTTCAGAATACCTTTCATTTTCAAGTTGTAGGGGTATGCCTTTATACAAATCATTTATCCTCTGTAAGCCTCAGTGTTCTCATTTGTAAAATGACTAATAATCTATGGAATCTCGTTTGGGTCCCAAATTCGACAATTTGAGGTCCCTTATAAACATATTGATTAAAGTCGGTGACAACTGTAGCTACAATGACAACAGAATGACGAAGCATATTAACAGTGTTAATGCAATAATCAGCTGTGTTTTATTCCATATGGCAATTTATTTCAACAATTAAGCCAAACTCCATCTGTTTCAGCATACACAATTTTTTCAAATGGGTTCCTGAACTACATCTTTGGAAATAATTTTATGTTTTTCAGATATTGCTACCATCAATAAATGACGACTGTGTGGAATCTTTCTGATTAAAAAAAATCATGGATGCCAAAGCCCATCTCATTTGACAAAGGGGTTGTTTGGCTGTTTGACCTTATGGATATGTTGCATGGTCTAATCAATAGTCCCAGAAAAGGAAGACAAATCTCAGTGTCACATAGAGGGAACACACATGGGGTGCTAGTTTATAGACGAGGCAAAGCAAGCCTCAACGCTGTCAGCAGCAAATTTCTATTTTTCTGACCTGAGGATCTTGTTGGGACAGGATGTGCCTCAGTCTGTGATGGAAACAAGAAATATGGTACATCCCATACATCCGGCAGGGGTGCCTTTCTTTGACTTGGGTTGAGCTGCATTGACAGAACAGCAATAGAGAACATTTGTCTCTATCTTTATAATGCTTGACAAGAGGCATGATTACTGCTGTAAGGGTATCAAAATAAAGAAAAAAATGGGCTGTCCTACAGCCCTGTTATTTATCACATTCAGAAACGCTAACCCCAGACTAGCAGGAGAGAAATTCCTTGTCACACTGCCTCTAAAAATCATTATTTTCCTCCCTGAGATAATATGTGAAGCCCATGGATTCACCCATGCTGTTCCCCCCCCCCCCCACATCCCCCACCCTCTCCGGGTTTGTAGTTGGGGACAGTCTTCCCCTGAGCCAGGCTGTCCCTCCATAGACAGAAATGTGGCTCATTGCATGTGCCAGTCTGACAAACACACCATTCCCTGCATGTGCAGGAAATACAGAAAAATGCTAGCTGGTGGCTTTTTAACAAATATTGAATGTATACAGCAAAAATTTGATTTATTTTGCAGCAAGTGTTAGGATGTCTCTGGGCAAATTAGTGCTGGAACTGACTTTGTTCAACCCCTTTATTTATTTTTCCATTCCTTGTTTTCTAATTAGGCAGGATTTCTTCTGCTTTGCAAGCACCCTCTCTGCCTAAATCATTGCAGATCTATTGCATCCTCAATACAACAGGCTTACACATTCATATTAATACTATGATAGGGAGGTATAATCCACGCTTTTGCATATAGGCTCCAAATTGTTTCAAGAGTGATACTAAATGCCTTTATGACACAGTAATACGTTTTCCTGCTCTGACTTATAGAGGGCCTGCATGTGCTAAAGCCAATGGTTTTTCCAAAGAAATTGCGAAGAGTAGATGGGTCTAAATTGTGTTTGCATTGAAAGGCCACCTCCTTCAGTGTATGGTACCAAGTAGTTCCCCCCCGCCCCCCAAAGTGTTCTCTTTCAGCAGGTCTTTGCAAAAGAGGGTATTTGCTCACAGTTCCTCATGGAGAGCAATTCAAGAATTAAGTCAATGGCCATGTCCTAAATCTTGTTTGAAATTCCACATTTTATTTGGATTTGCATTCTTTTGTAGGGATTAGAGCAATGGTTCTCAACCTTAGCTGTCCATTAGAATCATATGTGAGGCTTTAAAAAAATATTGATGCCTAGGCTCCTTCCCAGACCAATTAAATCAGAATATCAGAGGGTGGAGCCATGGCAGTGGCATTTCTAAACTTCTCTAGATGATTCTAATGGGCAGCAGGCCATTGCTTTATAGGGTTATTATGATCAGAATACATCCAAAGAAACTCTTGTTTATCCAATAAATATTTGAATAACTACTATATATTAGGAAAAAGAGTATGTACCATAGAGGATTCAATGACATATAAAGAAATTTCTATGTTCTCAAAGTAGCTGGTAAGTTAATAGAGGCCATTCATTCCACACATATTTATTGAGTCCTATTATATGTTATAAGCATTGGGGAGTGAGTATGGAATAAGAAAGACAAAGCCTCTGCTGTCATTGAGCTTACATTCTAGCAAAAAAAAAATTTTAAATAGGTACTGATTAATCATATAAAGAAATGAATACAGAGATAACATGACAGAGAGTGGCTGAAACAGGGGAAGAGTTTTGGGATGCTTCTCTGAGTGGCAGATCTGAATGATGTGGAGGACACAGTCAAGTGAAGGTCTAGAGGGAGCAAGTTTTGGATAGAAAGAACACCAGTGTGTCAAGGTCTTGAGGTGGGAGTGAGCAGATGCCAGGAGCAGAAAGAAGCCAAAGTCCTTAGAGGAGGTAGGTGGTCAGAGATGAGGTCAGCAAGGTGGACAGAGAACAAACATTCTGCATAAAAGCTAACCTTAACAGAGAGAGGAAAGCAGGCAAGCTTTGGAGATGCAGATGAATGTTTCTGAGCATCTGGAGAGAAATGGCATTGCTTTGGTATGGGCATTCAGTGTTCATAGGAAAAGTGGTTTTGAGTTGTAGCTTGAGGGAGAATACCTGAGAACTAGAGGGGAAGGGCATTTTAAGTCATAGTATTTCTCTGCAAAAACATAGAAGACACATCAATCTAGGCCATGAACAGAGAGCAGCACATTGTTCCACTTGACTGGAATGAGGAATACAAGAAGCAGTGTGGGAACTCAGAGGTTGGGATAATAAAAGACCATGGATGTAGAGAGCTTGGACTTCATCCTAAATAATAGGAAAACCCAAATTTTCTGTTTACTTGTTTAGCCTTATGTCTGGCCAATTCCTGCTTCACTCCCTGTATCCTAGAAACTCCAAACTACTCCTTTCTACCACACCTCCCGTACACACATACCTCTACCACCGTGCTGGTCCTAGCCTTTAGGCTTTCCAGTTGTCTTTTCTTCTGTTTGAAATATCTTTCCCATACTCTTGGGCTCTTCTCTGTCAGTGAGTCAGACTCCTACTCAGGAGTTAGCCACAGTTCCTTCAGGAAGGTGTTTCTGACCCTCCTTGGTGACTCCACAGAACGAGAGGCATATTTCTTTGAGGGCACTTAGCATGTTGAGTGGATCATTCCTGAGTGCTAGGTACTAGCTCTTTATTGAGTGTTAGGTACTATGCTGTGTGCTTGCATTACTGTTTAGTTGGTAGATAGGCAATGAATACTGAACATAAATAAATTGATATGTTGTAAGATGGTAAGTGTGGTAGGAAAATGTAGTTTAGGATATGGAAGATTGGGAGTCGTACAGGAGGGTAGTTACATTTCTAGTAGAAAGGCAGAGTGGGCCTAATTGAAAAAGCAACATTTGATCAGACTTTGACCACCTATTCCAATTTGCCTGAGACTGAGGAATTTCCCGGGATATGGGATTTTCAGCCCTAAAACTGGGACAGTCATGGGAAAACTAGCATGTTTGGTCACTTTAGAACTGTATGTTAATATTTGTCTTATCTACTAGTTCCAAATTTGAGGACAGGAACTCGAGAGTCAGGGTAGCATGGTGGTGAGGATCATAGGCTTTGGAATCAGACTAGCTGGGTTCAAATCATAGCTCGACCATTTGTTAGCATTGTGACCTTGGACTAGTAAGATTTTTAATGAACCTCTGGCACAGAATAAGCACTCAATAAATGTTGCTGTTTTTATTATTCATAGTGCCTAGCACAGCAGCTCCTGGATAGTTGTTTGCTGAAAGAACAAATGAATTAATGATAATGTACCATGTGCCAGGCACTAGGCTAAGCCCTGGATATACAAAGATGAATAAGGCATGATTTCTGCCTTTAAGAAAACATAATCTAGCAGGGGAGACCTACATGAAACACCGTATTTGATTTTAACAACTGCTGTCTTGTTCCACTATGGTAATCCTCATTCTACTTTCCTAGTGTACTTTTCTTTTACATGAAGCATATTCCCTTTTAATATTCTATAGAATATTCTTATATGTTACAGTTATTCTCATTAGAATGCAACTGCTTAAAAGCAGGGAACTTGGTTTTTTTCACCGAGATATCCCAAGTGCCTGGAACTACCGACACCAAGAAGATGCTCAATAATGTTTGGTGTTTGAATGAAGTTCCATTTGATGTGATAAGAGCTTTTAAAGAGGATGTGCAAAGTGTAGGTGACTACTTTTAGAGTCAGGAAATGTTCCATAACCAATGTGGCGTTTTAGGTTGACCTTGAAGGATATATAGTGTTTCTTTAGAAGATTGGAAGGTATTTCAGGCTCAGAGCCCATCAGGAGGATCTCACAGGAGCAGGAGAACCAGGAGAATGCAGGGCCAGTGAAGGTGGAAAGAGGGATTGAGGGGTTAAAGTGAACCTGAGGTGGTTTAGCATGGGTGAGGTGTAAGAGACATTTCAGTGTGTCGGTGCTGATGGAAAATGGATCAAGGATGAAGCAATGTGTGGTGTGACACCATTGAGACCAGTGTGTAGTTACTTAAGAATCTGGATGGAGATGAGTTGGTAATTTGAGAGAAGATGGTTTTAATTTTTAAAGAAATAAGATCACTTGAGCATTAGAAGGCTAAGGGGAAATAGCCAACAGAGGAAGCAAGAATAAACATGGAAGAGGGCACAATTGATGCAATAAGGTTCTGGAAAAGACAGGAAGAGATGAAATTGAGAGGACAGAAAGAGGGAGGGTTTCCTCTGAAAAGAAAAGAAAAACTCAGTTTTCTTCAGAGACTAGAGATAAACTTCTCACCACTTGTGTGGAACCCAATACTGATTCATTAAGTCATAAGAGGTACTGTCATAGATGCTGAGTCATTATTGGCAACTCAGTCAAATCCTATTACCTCACTTTATGCGGGAGAGCAGTTAAGAAAGGTGGCAACTGGGAGACTTTCTTCAAGAGGAATGTTTAGAGAAAAACATAACCACTCAATTATTAGAAAACACCGGGTACTGTAATGGAATTTTCTGGCTAACTCAGAATTCACAAAAAAAAAAAACCCTTTATGTTTCCACCATTGTTAAAAGTGATTGCATTTTTTCTTTAATGAGAATGAAACTGAAAAAACATTCCATTTTTTAAAAAAAATTGAAACGCCTCAAAATTTTATCTCAAATTTTCATTTAATTATCCTGAGTTGCAGAGGTGGATGGTGTGAGGGATTAGTATTAGCGGGCATGGAATTTAGGATGTAGCCAAAGCAGCCTTTTTTTTTTTTTTCAAAAAAAATTACTCAATTCCAGTTGTAGCAAAAGTACTTAATGAATTGAAGATCCTGGTTATTTGCCTTTACTTATTTTTGACTTTTGTATTACATCTGAAAATTAGCATCTAAGAATTAGGAAATGAAGGATTATGAGTAGCCTGTCTTTTGCAGATCAAACTTTTGCTTATAAATTTTGTATTGGGTGGGTAATCTTTATATTCTGCCATCAGCCAAAGAAGTGGGTTGTCTCTGAATATAACTATTATATTATCAGCCATAATAGTCTTTTCCTCAAGGGCAGTTTCTCAAACAAATGATTTCAAAATCAATAAACACCCTGTAGCCTCCTGTTTCAGAATTTACTTATTCATGAGATGCTTATCTCTCTGTAAATTCCCAGGAAGAATTCTTATTGCTTAATCCCACCATATTGGATTGAATGCTTATCAGTTCAAAATTAGTTCTTATTAAATTTTCTTGGCAACTTTGTAACCATCTCAGGGGGTTCTCCCCTGCGAGTTATTCTTACTTTTCAATCTTACATGAGTAGAAACCCATTTTAACATCCTAAAAATCATTAAACATTGGCTTGCCCATTTACAATGTGCTACATTTCAATGTTAGTTGGGCAAAGGCTATATGCCCACAAAGAGGGCTTCGTAAAGAGACTATTTTGTACAGCTGCATGGTTTCATTATTAGATACTAACAGTCTCCATCACTGACAGGTAAAGACAAATTGAAAGCTGAAGCATGGTAGAGGCTAGTGTAGGTACCTTCTCATTTTTCACCTTGAAGGCTGTTTCTGCCATCCTTTGGTTTGGTCCCAGGGTCATTAGTAGCTTCTCTCCCAATCTAGGGATGTGATCTGGTGTCTGTGGAATTATGGTAGCACATACGTGGCTAGGTAAACTAAAGAGGAATGGTCTGCTCTGCCTGCCTGATTGTGAGAAAAGAAAAGATTGTGCTCAAGATGGCGAGAGCTTCCGAAATAATGCTCTGCTGTGGGCTCATTTGAATAATCTCTCCACTCATTAAACACAGCTGCGAGGCAAGAGGCAGCGGAGTTCAAAAGGCAAGCCAAGGGAATATATTAGTAATAGAATTATAGTTTAAGCCTTTAGGCATGTTTCCCCAATATTTTTGTACTCCATTAATTATAACAAGAACACTTTTGTCACTTACTGAAAAAAAACTTTGGAGGAATATTTTGACTAAGAAACATAAGTAAAATGTATATGTTTTATAAAAGTGTTAGGTATGCTGCAATTAAATTTTAAGACAAACTCTGGAAGTTATCCAACAAGTCATTTCCTCATTGTACAATTTAAATCCCTGGTGAGCTGGGATTAGAAACCATCAGCATGATTTAGCTTCATGAGTCACTTTACCCTTGCCCCAGTACATGGCTGTCCTCACACTGTCATCTCACAGCTATGTGTGTGTGTGTGTGTGTGCATGCGCGTGTGTGCGTGTATGTGCGTGTGTGCGTGTGTGTGCGTGTGTGTGTGTGTCTGCATTTGCTTTGTTGGGTGATTTCTGGTCTAAATCCCAGAATGCCTCTTATACCCACTCAGAACGTCAAATTTATTATAGGACTAGAAAATATTTAATAGAAGAGAGAAAACAGTGGAAATAAAAGCAGAGGTTTTCTTTTGAAGACTTCAGAATTTTTCCACTGTCTTTGAGGTTCATGGTCACTTTGGGCTCTTCTGGAGTTGCAGGCTCTAGGGTTATGTTTTTGCTCTTGATTAACCCCCACCCCTAATCTCATCCACCACACCATCTTGCCTGGATGACTCACCGACATGACATTTTAAGATATTGGGAATTTGATGTATTTAAATTCTGAATGGTTTAACTCTGAATTCAATTCTGTATCCTCCCTTGGGCTGTGGATTGGATTGTGTTGAGTTTTATTACCCCAGGGACTCATGTCCTCTTCCAATAGAGAAGCAAATGGCTTTCATTTTGTCACAGTTTCTGTAGGGATTTTAAGGATATATTGGCGTCCCGGGTGGACAACTCCATTCTTCTCCTTTCCTCACACAGATGTCTAAATTGACAGAAAGTGATGCAGACGTAGCACAGAGGTTGTAGGGACATTCCGGTCCTCTGTTTTCATTAGCATTTCCATATTAAAATCTTTCCAAGGCATGATGCAAAAATTAAAATACTTTGAAATCAAACTACTGAAGCATTTTTCTTTTTAAGGCATCTGATTCCACCCAGCAGCGTATGAATAAAGAATTCCTTTCAGGTGAATTTTCCAGATAACTGAATTTAGCAAAGTTTAAGGAAGAGTAAACTAATAGTTTGTCACTTGATTTTGGATTTGCTCTCTCCTTCTATCTATTTGATTTTGTATGTGTTAAGTGATTGGCAAGCAGTGAGTGTGGTATGCTGAAAAAGGGGACCTCAAAAGATTTCCATATCCTAATACCAAAAACCAGTGAATGTTACCTTAAGTGGAAGAAAAGGGGTCTTTGTGGATGTTATTAACAATCTTGAGATTGTTAAAAAGGGTCTTGGTAGATGTTATTAACAATCTTGAGATTAGCAACAAAAGTGGAGATCATCCTGGGTTAGCTAGTTGGGCCCAAAATGCAGTCACACATATACTTTACATGAGGAAGGCAGTGGAAGATTTGATACACACAGAGGAAAAGGTGATGTGGAGATGGAACGAAGTCAGACTTTGAGCTACAGGCCTTGAAGATTGGAGCAACAAGCCAAAGAATGTCGGCAGCCAACAGAAGCTGGAAGAGGTAAAGTATGACTTTACCCGGAGAGACTGTGGCCCTTATGACACCCTGATTTTGGCCCAGTGATACGAATTTTGAACTTCTGTCTTCCAGAACTGCAAGGAATAAATTTCTGTTGTTTTAAGCCTCCCAGAACCTGGTAATTGATTACAGCGGCAGGAGGAAACTAACAGAGGAAGGCACTTTCACAACATTGAAACCCTGGGGCCACCAGCCAGGCAAATGAACCTCCACAGTGTCTAATATTTCCACGTTTGCAAATGATCTTCTAGACTAGTTGGGAATGGTACAGCTGCCTGTTTCAAATTCAGCGTCCATAAGCACAAAATGTTTAGCAAAAGGAAAAGAAGCCTACTGATTTAAGGGCTACAGACCAAAAGGAAAATATAGATTTGCTACCCATGGGCTTATCCCTCCCTCTTACTTTCAGCCTAAAGTTACCAGTCCCTATAATCTGGATGTTCTTTCTCAGGAAGGAAGTAAATGACATTGGATCTGACACAAATAAGTCCTTGGCTAAGGATCTGGCTGCTGCTGTGTCCACATTTTCAGTTGTTTGCCACGTTATTATAGGGGAAGCCATAAATTGTCACTTTGGGTCTCAGAATATCAGGTGGTCGAGCAAGAGGCACACCATAGCATTCCTACCCCTGACTGTGCCCTTGACTCTCATCTTTGGTTCTCCCCTCCTCTCCAAATAAAAGCAGCCCTGATTTTTATTTTTTATTTATTTTTAAAGATTTTATCCATTCATTCATGAGAGAGAGAGAGAGGGAGAGAGGCAGAGGGAGAAGCAGGCTCCTAAGGAGCAGGGAGCCCAATGCGGGACTCAATCCCAGGACCCTGGGACCACGACCCGAGCCGAAGGCAGACGCCCAACCATCTGAGCCACCCAGGCGCCCGCAGCCCTGATTTTTAAAGGTCTTTTCCACCAAGTTAAATCAGAAGCACATTCTCACTGGCCTATTTCTTCCTAAGACATTTTACTCTTGCCCTACCAGCTCCATTTCAGTTAGGGAGATAAGTTCAGTAATAGAATACATCAAAACATCTCTTGACCTGGATTTATGAAACCAGAATAATATATATCTTCTAAACAAAAAAAAAAACACCCCAAAATATCAGACTCTAAACATATCCATATGACTTTTATTTCTCTATGGAGAGGAAAAGGTGGGATCTTTTGCTGGACAGCCCCTATAGCAGAGACAATGCCTATTTTCCATTTTATTCTTTTAGTTTAGAAATAATGAACAGAACTTGGAGAATGATTCCACGTATCTCTAAACACCATTATTACATTGATAGCAAGACTTCATTAATTTAGAATATTGATGTGAGGGTGGAGGAAATCAGAGACAGCTGAGAATCTGGTTGTGGGAAATTTTTAAAGAAGAGCACTTTGGTGTCAACTAGAATGCATACTATACAGTGAGATATAAATGTATGTTCATCAGTGGAATAAAGCAAATTGAATTAATTTAAACATTCTTTTGCACTGGACCAAAGAGATAAAAGTCATTTAATATGCAAAAATTTATTATGCCTCCTCAATGGCCTAACTGAACGTATCTGGAGGCATATTTATAAAGAAATCCTTCATTTCAAGAGCTTTTGGTTAGATAGAGCTACTGATTCAACGCTAGGTTCCCTCCCCTGTGAAATCCCAAAAAGGTTTTCCAGAAATGTGTTATTTTGACCTTCATTAATAGATAAAGTGGATAGACACCATGTTTGAAAATTAAAATCTCTGTCCTCCCTTTCAGAACTGAATTTATTGTAAGCATCGTTTCCACAGGCTGCCTGTTTATTAACCTTCTTTCCAGCTTCAACCCCATACAATTTTTCTTCTCCTCTCTTCCATCAAAATTGTTCTTGGAGAGAGGAGTGGTGATATAGTTGTTAAACTCATTGGATCCTTTTAGTATTTATTTTACCAAGTTCTTGGAAGAAGGGTGATCTGGTCCTGGCAGTAGCCCCATAAAACATCTTGGCATCTGCCCTGAGAATTTCACTGGACTGGAACGGTGATGGCCTGAAGCCTCTGTCACCCTGATCATTGATCCAAGCCATCAACCCCCTGTTCCCCTTTCAGTAGCTCTTCTGGGCAGTCCCCATGCTGTTGAATGAGAGTAAGACAGAATAATCTAAGCTCTGCTCCCAAGGTAACCATCTAAGTCCTGACCCAGAGTCAACCTCTTGGGTCACCAGGGGAAGTCCACATGTCCTTCCAGACCAACTGCTGGAAGTATGAAAAAATTATATTATTCCACTGAATCTAGGGCACATCCTCCACCCCTTCCTCCCACATTTTAGCATCTTTTACAGTTCATGGCATTTAGAATCACTGTTAGCCTGCATTTACATTGATGCCTTCCCCAAAGTATTTGCGTTTCCTTGGCCAGTCCCTTGGTCTACTAACAACTTGAGATCACATTACAATAAATTCTCAGCTTGAAGTTTCTCTTGACCACACTGATGGTGTAAATTCAGGTCAAAATCTGTGCTTTGGCTCATATTTTTAGGGGATAGTTTTTAATTTCCTCCCCAACTAGTGCCAAGATTGAGGTACCCATTCTTCACTGTCCCTTTCTGTGTGGTGGCTTTATTTCTCATTTACTCTCTAGTCAGATGTGTTTTTCTCTCTTAATAGTATGCAGAATTATAGTGCATGGTTTATTCAGAGACAATAAGAGAACAAAAGGTTAGTGTTGTTTCTAGAAGCTCTTTTGTGGGTAGGCTGAATTTATCTCCCTTATAGAAACATTGCCCTCTCTCCACATGACCACACCTTTTGACTATAGCATACAGCCCTTCCCTCCCTCCTCTACTACCAACCCAGATCTTCCCCTATAGTAGAACAAGCTTCACTTCCTCCCATCTTGCCAGCTGCTCATCCTTTTTCCACCATCCACCCAGAATAGTCTTCCTAAATGATACACCTGATTGTATAACACTGCTGCCTAGAAACATTTCAACTTTCCATTGTCCTAACGATGTCCAAATGTCTTTATAGGGTCTCCATGGTCAGGCATCTGCCAATCTCTCCTGCCTTATCACCCCATGCCCAGTCATTTTGTACAACAGTGATAGGCATATGCCAATCTCTTTCTCTGCATGTGAACTTCACACTTGCAATTCTTCAAGTCTCTTAGTTTTCCTCTTCTCTTGGTTAACTCCTATTCATCTTTCAGATCCTGGTTCCCTAGTCTGGATTACTTGTACCTCCTTAAGCACTTCTCTAGCATTCAGATCATACTTACCACTTCACACTGCTGAAAAAGCCCCTTTACCTTCTCTTAGGGTTACCAGATTTAACAGATGGCAATACAGAACACCTAGTTAAATTTGAATTTCAGATAAACAGTGAATAATTTTTAAGCATAAATATGTCCATGCAAGCCTTTCTTCTACTGGACTGCTCTCACTTGAGGGCAGGGACCATCATTGCTTCCCAAACCTAGGGTTTTGCTTAACCGACGGCACACACTTCATTCATTGTTGACTAAATGAGTAAACTCCTTAATGAAGTCCAAATATATATTCATTATTTGTATGTTCTGTGCTGACATGTTCCAGATCTTTTGTTTTGATGCTATGTTAATCATGAGACATGTTCTTCTAGTCTATCTTTCAAGTGTGCTCTAAAGCAAGCAGAGAACTTAGAAATTGAACACCCTTACCACAATTTGCCTTTACATTAAGTAATTTGAAATGCTCATGTGTAGAATTTTCACTGTGTCAGAATGAAGTTGAAATTTCAACCACAGTTTTCAATAGAAAGAAGCAAAAATGTAACTTTCAAAACTCTACTGGCCTTTTCCTTTTTGATCAGTTTGAAGGGCTTTTGTTCTTTCTGATACAAGTGTTTTCTGTTCATGCATAGCAAAGACATAATCTAATCTCCAAGGTTTATTTGCCAAAAGAATCACTAGATGTGGAAAGGAGCAAAGTTTTGAATTTTTATTAATTTGGAATGCAAGCTCACCTGAGAATTAATGTGCAGATCTCTCATAGGAACCTTTTCAAAATAAAAGTATAACTAAGGGAAAGTTCATAGATATTTTCCAACCTGTGAACTTACAAAGTTTAGTTAGCCAAATGAAGGGGTTTCATTGTGCAGACTGTGAATGGAATAGAAGCGAACCAGTTTCAAGGTAAAGTCTTCATGCTCTGAATCACTGAATGCCTTTCTTCTAGAGAACAACAGAAGCCCTCAGCTATTTTATAAAAACTTGAGAAAATACCATGAGGTCTGAGATTGGCTCCATTCTCTGCTGTGATTGGCCAACTCCTTTCTCCCTTAATTGCGCTTGTTCAGTGATCTAGTTTAGCAAACAAAATGCTGGACTGCTTTCAAACTATGGACAAAACACCTTACTATATTTTCCAGTATACTATTCTCAAGGGGAGTAGCCATAGGATTGCACTCTAGTTGTGTAAGAGAGATAAAACAAAACCTCCCACACTCATTAAACAGATCTTTTACTGTTTTTGGTGAACAATAATATCAACAGTTTTTGTCATTTTGGTGGCTGTATGATTTATACAAGTCTGAGACCAAAAAAAAAAAAAAAAAAAAAACTACAAGAAAAGGGCATACACCGACTATGTTTCCTAGGGGATTAAACACATTAAAATCAAGAGGCACTCTCATTGTGGAATTTAATTGAACTATTTTTCAATGGCTGGTATTTAGTTTGCTTTATTTATATTTAATGTAGCTGTAAGTAGGAAGACTGTGAATTGGGTCTCTGGGCTAATCGTGCTGACGTGTTCAGGGATGAAACTCAGGGGCTTTGCATAGCAGAGTTCTGTGGTCAGGTCAGCGCTGGGTTATTGAGTTTCTAAGGTTGAGGATGGGCTGTGTCAGTTTATGCTTTTCCAGATAAGGAAAAGAAAATTGCACCTGGAGGCAACAAGAAGAGTCAAGAGTAATTTGCAGTGAGTGAGCAAAATGAAATCCTGCGGAGGTCAAGTTTGTTTTCGCCAGGAGGTGTCACTATTGTCAACACACATTACCGGACGTGGAGGAAAGCTTCCAGGCAGTGGCTGGCATCATGTGACAGTAACAGGAAATAATTGTTCTGAATCTCTCCCTTCTCCCTTCCTTCGTCCTTCCCTCCCTCCGCTTCTTCCTTCTTTCCTTTGATGCCACAATTTAGGTCCTCCATGTGACTTGTAATGGATGTGCTAACATGCTTTTATTAACATCAGGAGGAAAAATTCAGCGGTGGGGGAAGAATGGAGAGGAATTCATGAAGTTCAGGGGTCACCAACTCAGATGGATTGTAGGCTCTTTCCCCTCTTCGTCATGACGTAATGGCCTAAACTAATGAAAATTTAATACCTTAAGGTTGTGAGAACTGACCCCTTTGCATCTTTCTATTCCTGTACAACTCAATAACATTCCTCAAGCTTATCCATAATAAGTAGTGTGGACAGTCTTCTGAGTTCATGCCCTCTGCTGTTATTTAGGTTTTTTAAAACAGCGTTGGAAACTTCTGAGTTGTTTTTATTTTTGCTCAGGCTCCGAAGTCAGAGAGTTTGGGTTGGCTGGCTCTGTGTAATCCAGCTATATCATCTTGTTTGGCAGGTTATTTACTCTGCCAAAGTCTCAGTTTCCTCCCATGGATGATGAGAATGGTAACACTACCTACTGTCACAGGAATGCGGGGAGGATTAGGGGAGACTAAATGAGGTAACATACACAAAGCACCTACATGATGCATGGCCCAGAGAGGCGCTTAGAGTTAACGTCACCGTTGCCTCTTCATGTTGACATCTGGGCAGTAGGGAGGCTCTGAGAGGGCTTGAGACTCGTACTGTCCTTGAAGCTTTCATAACTTGTCTGTCACCAGTCCCTGTGGGATCTGGAAAAGACTTTATGCTTTTATTTTCTTCAAAATCTCATATCTGGCACTGCTCTCCATTTGAGTTGATATTTTACAAAATGTATTGATGATACTTCCTGAGGCATTATTATTTCTTTTTGGAAGATGATGACTTCAATTGTTTTTTCTCTCTCCTCTCTGCAAGTCCAATTGCTTCTGTTCCTTTGAGCTTCAGGTCAACTTCTAGCTTTCACGTGCAGCCCCTCCTCATCTTTCTTCGGCTGAATTTCTCTAGCACTTAGAGTCCATATTCCACAGCCCAGATTTACTATCGTTAACTGCTTTTCCTTTTTTCTCTAGTGGTGTTAGCTGTGCAAAGTCTACTTCCCCAAATAACTTTTCTGTTTCTTAGGGGTCAGAAAGACATACGTGTCTTCCTTTTATTCTCTGTTAGCACCCACATCAATTTTAAATGTACAGGTGGGATTGAATAAAATTTTGGGTCACTGGTTAACTTATTGAGAGTTCAGAACGTCAGGGAAACATGTTGAAACAAACACAAGTAAGCACAGTAGGCAGGACTGTTTAAATTTTTCTCTGACTTAAACCCCGTTCTCTCTTGTTTTTAAATCCATATAGGATATACTAGACACAACAAAACAAACAGTTCCATCTACTAATTTTAGTTCTGGCTCCACTGGAAGAAATAATGAGACTACTTTGGAAACATTTTCCCTCAGGAAGCATAAATCCCATGAAAATCTCAAGAATTTTATACCATGACTTTAGGCTTCTTGGTATATCAAGAAGAGGGACAATCTATTGGAATTTTACAGCCTTTCCCCTAACTATAAAAATATATGCTAATTGCAGAGAATTTTAAAAATATGAAAAACTATAAAAAAGGGAATTAAGATTTCTCCTAATCCTGCTACTTAGAGATAGATACTGTTTAACATGTTCATTTATTTATGATTCACTCTTTCTTATCAATGTATATATGTGAGCATATTTAGACATATAAACATAGGCACCCTTTTTTTGTTCCTGCAGGGCGGTGTAATGTTTAGGGGTAGGCCTTCTGCAGTTAGACTGCCTGAATGCAATTTACTAATTCTTGGGTAAATTTAGCAATCTTCTTCTTTCCCAAGCCTCAGTTTTCTCACCTGTAAAATGGGCATAATAATAACACTGGCCTCTAGGACACTGAAAGAACTAAAAGAGATAAAGTATGTAAAGTCATTACTATGGCTCCTGGCACCAATACTTTAACTTGCATTAATAAATATAGGTTATTTTTGTTACACCATTTTGTTATACAGTTTCTGTCGTCTTAGATTTTCTTCCTTTGGTCTCTGTCACTTTCAGTCTCTCTTGTGATTTGGAAGTTGCATATTCTATTTTTATTTCTAGTGGCTAGTTTTGAGTTTTATTTTAAAACTTTGCTCAGTACATATTTCTCTAAATATTAAAGTCAAGAATGAAATGATATTTTTTGACCTCCCCTCATCATGAAAGAAAGGACCACTGAATATTTGGGGTCCCCCAGGACATCCGATTTATTACATGGATGTGTTTCCTCACTTTTCATAGACTATTAACCCCATTGCAAAATGAGGACACTGAGGCTTAGGGAGGTTAAGTCAGTTTCCCATCGTTACATAGTTTTAAGGTGTAGAGCTAGGGGTCAAACCCAGTTCTTTCTGACTCCAAACTTTTTAATCCCTGGCCTACGTCCTCATTATCAAGTGTTCGCTGAGTTTCTGTTTGAACACTGTTAGGAACAAAGGACTCATCACTTTCTGAATCAACCTAATCCATCTTGAGCAGATTATAAGTTTTCCTTATATCCAACTGGAATTTTGTCCTTCCAACTGCCTCTCCTGGCATCTACTCCCCATTTCCTATAAACATGAATATGTTCTGAATTGTCAACCAAACATTTCTTGAGTCTCATGTGCTTGGATTCAAAGCAAGTACTATGGGAGTTTAAGACATGATTTTTGCCCTTAAGTAGACTTTTGGTGAAGTGAGACCAAAATATATAAAGTAATTACAGAACAAAATGAAACTGTAAAGAATTAGGGTAAAAATATGTTGAAAAAATTATCAGCTTATGAAAGTTCAACAAAAGGAGAGGAGAGCATGGGGGGGTATAATTTCCATTGAAAGTTTATCTTTACCTCACCTCTTACTCTATCTGAAATGATATAATTATAATCAAGAATTGGGGATTCGAAGTGCATTATTAGAACTAAATGGTAATGCAATAGCAAAAGAAACTTCTGCAGGGGTCCTTGGATGTTTGATGTAAATGTAAAACAGATTCCACTAAAATAATAAATGTCAAATATAAAATCCATTGTTTCCAATTACTGCCACTTCACAGACTTTAACTACCTGATTTAGCCAAAGCATGAGGGGAAAATATTTTGCACTTGAAAATGTAAATTAAAACATTTTCCAATGCAGCAACAATGCTGTATTATTGAGCTTGGCAGACCCCTGCTCCATCTCCTATGGTCCATTACCCTGGCCTAGTGCCTTGGAGCTTATCTGGGCTGCAAGACATTCTTTGCTTCAGACTCTGCCTCTTGATAAGGGTTATCACTTTGCTAGATGTAGGGAGCTCATATGTGCCAACTTAGGGCTTTCACCAGAAATTCATGGCAAGGGAAGAGGTATGTTGATGGGGTTGTTCCAGAGCCTCATTCTTTTCTCTTTTACTGAAAAAAAATTGGGATATGTCATTTCCATCAAGCCTTTGCAAACTTGTTAGCAGTAAAGACACAATGCTTCTGCTTACTCAGGATCCTTCTTGTACCAAATTTTACGTTCTTTATGTTGCTTAGCTCAGAGAACCAGGCCGTTGACCCATCCTTCAGGGAGTTTATTTTAAGGAAATTGGAGCAGGATCAGCTGGAAGACAGGTTATGCTCTGTGTATCTCTCTCATGGGCTAGGGTGTCTTTGTGATTCATGGCTTCTCCCTGCACAGGTCCTCGGTATTGACCAGCTTCCTATGTTTCCTCATAGGCACTGCTTTCTCATAATGGACTTCACCTGGCTTGGACTTGCCTTGGTCTTGGAGTCTACCTGATAATGTTAGCTGTCACTTAAGTGGTGCTACCTATATGTTAGCCGTCATTCCACGTGCTTTCCATATTCATTAATCTTTGAATTTTTACACTAAGCCCATGGTGCAGGTTCTATTATCATCTACATTTTACAGATGAAGACACTGAGAGGCCCAGAGATAAAGTACATTGCCCAAGATCACACAGAACTGACAGAACTGGTACATGGATCCAGGCTGACTATCTGCACAGTTTTTATTCCCTACTATAATCTGCCTCCTAATGGTATACTTTCAGTTTTAAATCCCATCTGGCTTGGCTCCATTCTCCCAATATTTCTAAATACATTTTCTGCTATAGACTGAATGTTCATGTGCCCCAAAACTCATATTCTGGAATCTTACTCCCCAACTCCCATGGTGATGGTTTTAGGAGGTGGGGCCTTTTGATTAGGTCATGAAGGTAGAGGCCTCATGATGGAATTAGCACCCTTATTAGACACCCCAAAGAAAGTTTTTCCCTTCCACCATGTGAGGTTACAAGGAAAAGATGGTTGCCAATGAGGAAGTGGGCTCTCCCTAGACACTGAACAGTGCCACGATCTTGGACTTTCCAGTCTCTGGAACTGTGAGAAATAAATGTTTGTTTTCTAATAGCCACTCAGTCTATGATATTTTATTATAGCAGTCTGAACAGACTAAGACAAATTCCTAAGAGAAAGAACCTAATTGATCCGGTTCTTCATTCTGTGCCTAGTTGCATTATAATTTTCTGTCTCTGGTCCAGTGAACTATACATCTAAGTAAGGGTAAGGGGATCATGTGGCTTGCAATGTGGCCACATTGGGTCTCCTTGTCAAAGGGGTTCTAGAGAGGGCATCACTGTCCAGATAAAGTGTGGAGAGGTAGATCTTGTTAACTAAACTTTTATAACCATTAATACTATTTTTGACATGTAGGATTAAAATATTTACATGTATCCATAGGCTTGCCTTTTATCATCACTGAGTCTGTTAGCTTGGATATCTATCTGTCCAAACTTTGAAGTGTTCATCCATATTATTGTTATCTGGTTGAGATGAAGGCATATTGCAGCATGCCAGAAAGCATGCTACCTGCTGGTTTAATTTGTCCCCTGTGGAGCCCACTGCATTAGCACATCAAACATTACCTGCTCATAGGTGATGTGTAGGGTACAGGAAAACAAGAAGAGAGTGTCTCTGCCATAAGGAATTTATAATCTTGAGGAGAAAAGTCTCATGCACTGGCACATAGAACAAAACAAAGCCCTGTTGATGAAAGAAAAATTCTACCAGTATTTACAAGTACCATGCTGGGTGTTTCCACAAATGGCACCTCACTTGGTCTTCACAATCACTCTGTGAGATATGTGATTTATGAAGATGTCAGTTGCCCCAAGACACAGATGACATGCAATAGGCACAGTCTTCAATTGCAGGTTGGCCTGACTTGTCACAGATGATGTCATGCCTGCCTTTTGAACACTTCAATTTTTTTGTTCCAAGTGGCCCACTCCAAACCAGAATGAGTCACATGAGTTTTCTATTTATGTAACTGCCTCTGAGAGCCTCCCAAAGATGGAACTGGTTGAGCAAAGTTTATTTCTGAGGACAATGAAAAGCAGAGATTTTGCCATGACAAAATTCTGAAAACCTTTGCCTTGGGTCTTGCTTTACTTCATGGACAAAAGCAGCAGGACTGGGCTGGAGTTCATTTCTCCCAGGTGGAGCCTAGGGGAGTGCTGAGGTGAGGTCTAGCTAGATACAGAATCTGCAGGAGAATGGATCTTGAGCTGAGCCCAGCTTGCTCTGCATCTCTTTAGCTTAGGTGCTAAACATGAACCTGGGTAAGTCTTGGGTTTGTGTGATCCCTTCTCTGGTATTTTGCCTAGTGATTAAGAGCTTGGACTTTGGTGACAGACAGACCCAGGTTTGGTCTTGGCTCTGGCATTTATCATCTGTGTGAGATGAGGCAAATTATGTGATATCCAGAAGCCTAATGTGCCTAACATGTGCTTGCTAGATGGGATCTATTATCATTAATTTTCTTTCTCTTATCATTCAGGCCTAGTCTCTAGGGAAAGCATTTTTTGAAGTATTTTGTAATACTAGGCTTCTTTGGGCTGTTTTTTTCTTTTTTTCTCTCTTTCCCTCTTTGAAAAATAAGATATACTTCTCTTTGGAACTTTGGCTGAGGTCCCCTGGGTGGCTCAGTTGGTTGAGCGACTGCCTTTGGCTCAGGTCATGATCCCGGAGCCCCAGGATCAAGTCTCACATGGGGCTCCCTGCTCAGTGGAGAGTCTGCTTCTCCCTCTGATCCTCTCCCCTCTCATGCTCTCTCTCACATAAATAAATAAAATCTTAAAAAAAAAAAAAAAAGAAATTTGGCTGATACGATCTCCTGGTGGGAGAGAAACTTGTCCTTACCAGCCAGGTGATAAAACGACACATGAAAACAATGATATCAAGTGTTGCCAGGGGATTAGCATTAGTTGATTATATATGCCCCCTCACGCTCCTATGCAAGCATACAATGAGTAGTGAGTGGGCCTCTTATTCTCTTCCCAAGGAAACTCGGCTTATCCCATTCTGCTTCTAAGAAATATTTTTCCCCTCATCTTAATCATGTGGTTTGGATGGAGATGGACATATTCTTATGGATCCCATCAACTTGACCTTCACTCTGATTTAGGATAGACATGTGATCTGTGCTAGGCCAATGGGAGCACTTTCCAGCTTTTAGAAGTTGGGATGGGAGAAGGTGAGGTGTAATGCCTGATTACGTTGGTGGCCATGTTTTCTGTTTTGTGGAAGAAGCCTGTCTGAGAGAATGAAATATATGTGCAGAAAGAAGCAGAGGTGAGAGATAAAGAAAAAGTGTTTTGGCATCTTTTGGGGCCCTGGTTCTATTGTCCTTGAAGCCACGTGCTCCCAGACCTTCTTGTGGGAACATAGGTTAAAAGGTTACATTCTATTTAAAGCTAGCTGAAATTGAGGTTCTGTCACTTGCAACCTGTATTGTTATCGATTGCTGAATAATAAATTACCACAAAAATTGGTGGCTTAAGACAATGACGCACATTTATTATCTTATTACCCAGTTTCTGAGAGTCAGGAATCCAGGAGCAGCTTCGCTAGGTAGTCTTGACTTGGGATTTATTTGTTCATTCAGATGTTGGTTGGAGCGGCAGTTGCCTGAAGGTTGACTAGAGCTGGAGGATCTGTTTCCACGGTGGCTCATTCACATGGTGGTACACTGGAACCGGTTGTTGATGGCCAGTTTCACTTCCTCTTCACAAGGACCTCTCCCCAGGGCTGCTTATGCCCTTATGACATGGCAGATGGCTTCCCCTAGGAAAAGTAATCCAGGAAGCCAAGGTGGAAGAGGAAAATGTCTGTTATGACCCAGCTTTGGAAGTCACTCACTTTCCCTTCTGCAGTATTCTATATGACCTATATGAACCTATATGAACCTATGTTCATATAGGTCAGCCCTGAATCAGTATGGGGGCAGAATATATAGGAACATGAATAGCAAGAGGTAAAGACTATTGGGGGCTGTCTTGGGGACCAAAGGAGTCCTGTTGGTTCATTGTGGTGACAGATGATTCTACCTCAAGGTTAGATTTTATACCATATAGGTATTCTGATTACTCTGATAATATGTATTCTTAAGGTAATTACCATTATTTATCACCTATCATCTTTCTGGAGGTTAAATTCACATATTTCTCTCTCTTTTCACCACATATATAATATATAAATGCTTCATGAATAGAGGAATTCCTTTTATCTAAGATTTTTCATTGGTGTAAGTTCCTTACTGGTTGTGTGTGGGCAGGAAGGTGTGAGATGATGACACGAAGAAGTTGAGAATAAATGGCCAAGCTCCAGGTTCTGCCATGTTCCCATGTACCATAGGTGGTACAGTTAGGATAAGAGGGATTGAATTAAAATATCTGGCTTCTCGTTCTGAATTTGCCACATATTAACTATGTGACCTTGGTCTCTTAACCCAGTGAGTCTCTGGGGCACCTGGGTGGCTCAGTCGTTAAGCGTCTGCCTTCGGCTCGGGTCATGATCTCGGGGTCTTGGGATTAAGCCCCGCATCAGGCTCCCTGCTCCATGGGAAGTCTGCTTCTCCTCTTCCACTGCCCTGCTTGTGTTCCCTCTCTCACTGTGTCTCTCTCTGTCAAATAAATAAATAAATAATCTTAAAAAAAAAACAAACAGTAAATTCGGGGTGCTTGGGTGGCTCAATCAGTTAAGTGTCTGCCTTCGGCTCAGGTCATGATCTCAGCGTCCTGGGATCGAGCCCCATGTTGGGCTCCCTGCTCAGCAGGAAGCCTTCTTCTCCCTCTCCCGCTCCCCCTGCTTGTGTTCCCTCTCTGGCTGTTTTTCTCTCTCTCTCTGTCAAATAAGTAAAATCTTTTTTGAAAAAAAAAAAGAAAGTAATTTTTCAAAACAACCAAAACCTCAGTGAGTCTCTTTCTCCATTTTTAAAAAAGGGATCAATATTTTTATCATATAGTGAAGTTCTGAGGACTGCGACATAATGCTTTATAAGAATGAGATGCTATTTGTTGCTTCAGAAAGGTACCCTGGTATCGGGTTGGGAATCAGAAACCACACTTGGGTTCCAGTTTAGCCACTTGTTGGCCACATGCTTTTATAAGGAATTATTTATCCCCTCTGAGTTTCAATCTCCTCCTATGTAATGCTGATTTAATGATAATCCCCACTTGATGCAGATACAGAGTTCAGATGAAATGCTGTCTGACGGTCAAAGTTTGGAATGTAACTGTTGCTATGAATATGTCTCTGTTGTAGAAGGGTTGGAACCAAATTTACTGTATCTTTTATATCCAAGTCAACATGGCTAAGTAATTTATTTAATGAATAAATGTGTATTGAAGATAAGTATATGTCAGGTGTGAGCTGAGCACTATGGATACAACAAATAAGACAGTGCTATGCCTGTCTTCTTAGAGTTCAGAGCTTATGGGGGAATGACAAGCAGGCCAGAAGTTAGAAAGCACTGTGATAAATGGTATGGGTGGGAGTGTGGGTACCAAGGGAGCATATATGAGTGGTGCTGAAAACAGACTTGGAGGGTCATGGAAGGCTTTCATGAAGAAGTACAGTCTAAAGTAACATCTGAAAGTTGAGTTGAGATTAGTTAGGTGAGGGGAGGTGGGTGAGAGTTTGGGGGAAGAGCGGCCCAGATAGAAGAAAGAACCTACCTAAAGAATCAGAGGTAAGAGAACACAGGATGGTCAGAAAATCATTCACTGTGGCTGGAGCCATTTGTGAGCTAGAATTGAAGAGATGCTCGATCATAAAGAACTTTCTTGTAGGCATGGTAAGGCTTTGGCCTGAATTTTTTTCTTGAGGGCAATGAAGATTCCCTAAAGAATTTCAAAGCAAGAAAGAGACCAATCAGATTTGCATTTTAGAAGGATCACCCACTCCCTATTTCTCAAAGAGACTGTGGCATTTTGGGTGGAACAATTCTCTATTGTGGAGATCATTCCAGCTGAGGTTGCAGATTATTGGCTCCCCAAAGATGCCTATATCCTAATTCCCAGAACCTGTGAACATGTTACATTACATGGTAAAAGGGGTTTTGTAGCTAGGATTGAAGTTATAGACTTTAAAAGAGGGAGGCGATCCTGGGTTACCTAGATTGAGTGAGCCCAATCGAATCACGTGGGCCGTTAGAGAGGAAGAGGAAGACAGAAGAATCAGGGAAAGATGTGGCAGAAGAAAGGGTGTGGCAGGAGACATAGGGCATGAGGATTCAATCCATCATCACTTTCTTTGAAGATGAAGGGGGTCATGAGCCAACAAATGTGGGAGATTCCTAGAAGCTGGAGTGATCTCTGTTGATAAGGGAACTGGAATTTCAGTTCTACAGTCCCATGGAACGGAATTCTGCCAACAACCTTGTTGAGCTTGGAAGAGGAGCTTGCTTCCAGCGAGGAGTGCAGCCCTGCCGAAACCTTGATTTTAGCCCAGTTAGACCTCCATCAGACTTCTGACCCGTATAACTGTGAGATCATAAATGGCTGTGGCTTTAAGCCGCTAAGTTTGTGGTGCTTCCCTGCCACTGCAATAGGAAAGGAGAACACTAGGTATCACGGTCTCCCTGGTTCCTACTCCTTTCATGCCAGCATGCACCCCCCTCCCCCAGTTATGTGACAACCCCAATTGCTCTCACACATTTCCCGATGCCTGCTGCTGCTGGGGACAGGGGTGGGGGTGGAGTGGTTTAGCCCTGGTTGAGAATCATTGCCGTGGAGAATTATGGATAGGAAGAAGGCTGGGTGGAAGGCAGGGGAACCAGTTAGAAGGTTGTTGTGAAATTTGAGCTGAGCAATGAAATGGCCTGAAGGAACATAGTGGGAACATTCATGGGACTAGGGAAGGGGATAACTTTAGGAGATAATTAGGAGGCAGAAGCAACAGGACTCATCAGTGGCAGTTTGATTAGCATTGGGGATGAGAGATCTCCTCTGTCCCCATCCTCCCCTACCACCACCACACTTCCACTCCCACCAGCACCACATGCATCTAAAAGCAAAGAGCATTTTTGCAGGAACCTGATTTCCCCTCCAGTGAGTGAGAGGACACACTCTTGGAGCCATCAGCAATTTGTACCAGGATCAGCCAAGGAAGGGAAATGACAGCGGAGCTATTGCCAACCCAAAGGCCCCTTATGGCCAGAAGCACCCAGTTGGTGAAACACAGTAATTGCTTGAACACTTTTCAGCTACTCCATGCTGCAATTGACAATAGGAAATGAGGAGAGATTTTATACTTCCCAAAAGAAGCAAGTCAGGCGTTCCAAATGGCTGGAATGCAGTTTGAACCAGGGTGTTTGGCTAAGCTGACCAAACTCCTGTGTGCGGTTTGAAAGCATTTTACCCTGGAGATTTTTATTTATACCTTGTCCACAAGAACCTGTGCCCCTTATTTATACCCGTGTACCCAACTCCTTGTACTAAATCCCTTCTGTGTGAAATCCTTGGTGTGGGTTCTGTCTGGAGTTTGAGGCAGGGCACACCACACACCACACACCACATACCACACACACCAGCCTATTTCAAACAGTGGGTTCGTTCTCACTGGAGATGTCATAGCCCACTGGCTCCCCAGCCCGACTCTGGTTTGTGTCGAGTTCCCTAGCCTCCTGAAGGGGAGGAACAACACTGCATAATTAACCCCTAATCTTGGGAAGATAAACACAACAGAGCATGTAACCAGTTACCCAAAACAAATGCAAGTGTCACGGGAACATTTTTAAAGTTGGTTCTCAGTGGGTAAACGAAAATTCCCCTCCCATTTGCATTTTTTTCCTACGCTCTTGGAAACAGCCACGGTGACATGAATGAAACATCAAGTCAAAAAATAATGATTCAACATAATTCATAGGTCACAGCAGAGAATCTGAGTTTTTTGTGCTCTTTCATGCATAAGGCTAGATGAATCCCGCAGGTTTTCTTGGCATCAACGCTTTGGGTAAGGTGTTCAGCATGTAATATTAAGACTAATTGGCAGATACGTAACTTACACAGGAAGGTTTCGCCTTTCAAAGTCCAGTGAAAGTTGACCAGACTCTCCTGTCCCCAGTGGAACTGAAGTGGGTCATGTCATGGGGTAGTTTGGCTCTATGTCTGATTAAGCAAAGTATTTCCCCCTTTCTGCCTCTTGATTGAAGTCCGTTTACATGGAGTCAATTCTGTTTCTTAAAGACAAAGTTATTTCATATTCAAATCATAATAACAATGTCAAGTTTCAGCCCTAAAGCGGGAAAACCCAGGGCTGATGCTTCTGATTGCTCTACACTTACCTCGCTTCTGAGTCATTTTCAGTTCCAAGAGCTCCTCTTTGTTCTCTGCCCAGGCACGGAGAAAAAGCCAAGGACAGAAAGCAAGCCTCACTGTCAAACGTTTTTGGTGTCATTTTCCTAATGCTGACGACGTATCGGTATGTGTGATTTTATAATTATAGCTGTTTATTTGATTTGGGTAGGAAAATTGGTTTGGGAGCTAAAGGGATGTTTTATGTCAAGATGCTCTAACTTTGGTTGGCAATTATCTTCTGAATATTTAGGAATGGTGACAGCCATCTCTCCATTCTTGAATGTATTTCTGGCATTGTCAAGGCTTCCGTCCCAGGAAGGGAGGGAGAAGGCTCCTGTACAAGATGAGATAGCTAATAAAACTATAGTGGTGGGATTTTTTTTCCTATAAAAGAAAATCCATAAGTGACAAAATATCTCACCAAGTCATTTTTCCTCCCCAATGTCTTGTGTTGTGCGTGTACTTGGCACATGCACAAATTAAGTTTACAGATTCTGTAAAGCAATTCATCCTGCTCTGAATCTAATACGAGTAATTTTTCAAGGAAGTCAGCAAAATGTAGCCCAAGAAGGGAAACACTGCCATTATTTTATTTAAACTCTATTGTTTTTATTCAATCTACTATGAACTGTGACTAAATCATTTACTCTTCATATTTAATTTTTAATTTTGTGGTATTCTTCCCCCCAACCCCAAATGAGGTCAAGTCCTAAATCCTTGAACCCTAACATCCCAGCTGTATAGTCATAGAAGACATTTGTTTCAGTAAAGATGATTACTGGTGTCTATAATAGAATTGTAATAACTCAATACTGTTTTATAAATTTTTGATTCACTCTGCATTTTTTATTTGACAGCTTGCCAAGTTCCAGTTTTTATCTGATCATCTTTGCATCAATAATACATGAAGCTGAGATCTTCTGAAAAGAGGATACTTCCCCCCCTCACTGAATGCTTTGCTTTTGCCAGCAAAAATATTGATTTGGATTTAATAATCTGTAGTCGTTTTGGTTTGATCACACTTCTCAGGAAACCCCAAAAAGAGCCATGGCCACATATCCACCGACGTGGAATCAATTGCTCCTCCTTAATACATGCGGTCATTGAACACCTGATTCATATACTATTGCTTGTTATGTGTAATTGATTAGAGGTTTGACATAGTTGAGATTTGAGTGGCCGCAGGTTTCCTTATTCAGAGCCTCTCAACCAAAAAATGACAGTCAACAAAACCTATGCCATAGAAAGATGATGTTCCTGATTAGAATTCCCTGTCACCACCATCACTGTGCATTTTGTCACACTCTGCTCTTAAATGATTGCATGGGGCTCCTGAACTGAGGCGGCTCTCTGGCTCCAGCTGTTCACGTTAAAGACCAGGGTATGAGTAACAGGTCTACCCATCACCTGCCTCCCAGCATTGTTATAAATAGTATTAGGAAGTGACTTGGAACGGGGAGTGTCCTCCAGCATCATATCTTCACCCATTGTCTTATTTTCCGTCTTTAAGGAATGCAACCAAGGGCCTTTTAAAATTCAGCATTCCGCTCTCAAATAAATGATGAAATGCTGGTGAGTCAGAGAATTGCTCACCCAACGGTTGTCAAGCAATTAAATCAGAATCTCTGGGGGTGCAATGTGGGCATTTGGTGTTTTTAAAAGCTCTCCAGGTCACTTCGATGTGTAACCAAGGTTGAGGTTCAGTATGCTCTCACCTGAAAGCTTGCCACTTGGTGTAGTGGGGTGCTGGCCTCATGGGCTTGTTAGAAACTCAGAAATCTGCTGAATCAGCTGGACCCACTGAAACAGGTCTACTGAATCAGAATCTGCATATTAGCAAAATCTCCCCGGTGATTTGTAGGCACATTGAAGTTTGAGAAGAATTGACCTAAACTGCTGTTATAGTAAGAAACATCCCTAAATTAAGCAAGCCAACTACCAAACAGATTGGCCTATTTCAGTGTTTATGGAGGAAGTGGGGTGTAACCGTGGGGTCTGTTGTCAGGCAGTTCTGTGTTTGAGCCCTGGTTTATCCCAGTTATTAGCTGTGTGACCTAGCGTGAGTCTCTCTTACAGGTAGTAAGTAACAGGTCTTACAGTAACAGGTCTACCCATCACCTGCCTCCCAGCATTGTTTCAAATAGTATCAGGAAGTGACTTGGAATGGGGAGTGTCCTCCAGCATCATATCTTCACCCATTGTGAAGTTCGCTTATCTATGTCACGATACTCATAACAGTATCCACCTTTATAGGGTTATTGAGAAAATGAATTGAAAGATTTCATGTAAAGTGCTTAAGACAATGCCAGGTGTGTTGTAAGCAAGCAATATATTTTAGTGGTTAATACTAATATTAATAAAGTTATACTCTTCAGAGACTGCAGTTGCTCAGGTGTTTAAATGGAGATAATAATTCTTTTTGATTTATTTCTTTACCCTTAAAGCCAAGTGGGGGCTCTTATGAAAGTCAGCCCTAATGTCTATCCTTGCATTTTCAGCTTACAGTTGATCCCATTCATCATTTACAGGAGGGACAACAGGAAGGTTAATGAACTAGGAAAACAGTGCAGTGGTGAGCTCAACCAGAATGCCTTTCCTAGCACCCGAGTCTGGGTGACTTCAGCTTCATTTTCTTTGGAAGCCACTGCCATTGTGTGTGAAAGGACTCACAAAGCAGGCTTCCATGTGGGGCTAACTCTGTTCCCCTAAATTTGGCCTGATTTGGAAAGCTTTCTTGGCTTTTTCCCATCCAATCCAAACAGGGATGGGAGATTTTATTAAAATGACTTGGGCCCAGCCTGCTCTGTGCTCTGAACCATTGAAGAGAGCCAAAAATGTCCCCTGGTGTCCATAGAAACATTGTTCTTATTTTTCAAAATTAATCCAGCTGAATTTGCAAGGCTGCCTCACCTCCATCAGAGCTGCAGACGGCCAGGACAAAGAGCTGTTTTGATGTTCCCAGCTGGGAACCCTGCCCTCAGCAAATACAGTTGATATAAATAAATGGTCTCTTGCCTGCCTACATTCATGCCCATCTGTTTGGAGGGCGTGGTGCCCAATCAAAAGTTGCCTAGACACTCACCATGGGCACTGGTGCCAAGGAAGGACGATTTCATGGCAGATTGCCTGATGCTGTGAGTGCCATCTTTTTAGTAGTGGGTTCTCATCCTGGACTAGAATGGGAGCACTGGCACTGGGTGTTTCCTTACTGTTGATCACACCTGTTGACAAGGTGGTGCCAAACTAAAAAAAGAGGGAGAGAAAGAAAACTGCTGTGTAGGAACATCTTTGGGCTCCCAGGCCTGGCACACGCACTAAGACAGATTCTAATTAAGTAGAGAAAGTCTCTGCCCGTGGATATTCTGATGGGGCACAAGACTGGCAAGTCAAACTTTATTTGGCTCCATCACAGGGGCAGAGGGCAAGCTGCTCCCAGCTGGCAACTCTGTCCCCATCTAATATAGGAAATAAAATAGAACACTGGTCTTTGAGGACATCAGGAACCAAACAAACCAGGGGAATGAATCATGCTCAGCCCAGCCCACTATTCCCTTTCTCCGCTCCCAATTTTCACCCACCCACTGGCAATGATAGACCTGATGAGCAGAACTCACAGGCTGTAAAAACCTAGGAGCTGATTTTATTTTGCGTTGGCTGAGCTTGAGAGAGGAAATGAAGCCAGTCAGGAGAAAGCAGGATGTGGGGACATTTTTATGCTGATAAAGGTAAGTAAATTCCCTTTGAGTTTGTTAAGCACGATTGGAAATAAATGCAGGGAGTACTCAGGTCACCAGGGGACCACAGAGGGGACCAGGGGAGAATCTTCACAGCAAAAGTTAGGAAGTTACTAATCCCAGCATACTCTGTGGACCTCTAAAGGGCTAAATACAGTGGTTCTCAGTCACAGAATACTGTGGAGATGGGGAGTAAGCAAGCTTTATTGATGAGAAATTCAGGCATGCTACCTTGTCCTGTGGAAGAAAAATAGGTCGAGAAACTGCTGGCTGAAAGAATCAAAGCAACATGCCTTATTAACACTTAAAAGGGCATTTGTTAGTCCAAGATTTGATTTTGATCCTAAATTTGCATTATCTTATTTAACTGGGAAGTCTATCAGTTAGACTTGCGGCTAAATCTTGAGGTAGGCTGACAGTGGTCCTCCAAGACGTCCATGTGCTAATCCCCAGAACCTGGTCATATGTTACCTGATAGGACAAAAAGAACCTAGCCGTTGTGATCAAGTTAAGCATCTTGAAATGTAGAAGATTATCCTGGATTATCTGAGTGGGTCTGATGTAATCACAAGGGTCCTTATCTGAGCAGGAGGCAGTGTGATGAGGGCAGCAGAGATTGGGTGATGTGTTTTGAAGATGAAAGAAGGGGCCCAAAGCCAAGGAATACACATAGCCATCAGATGTTAAAAAAAAAAAAAAAAAGGCAGGGAAACCAGTTCTCTCCTCAGAACTTCCAGAAGGAACCAGCTCTGTACACACCTTGATTTTAGCCCAGCGAGACTGATTTTGGAGTGCTTACAATTCCTCCAGAATTGTAAGGGAATAAATGTGTTTTGTTTTAAACCACTGTTTGTGGCAACTTGTTACAACAGTATTAGGACACTAATGCAATCCCCAGCCCTGGTAGCAGACTCAGGGTGGCCCAGGATGGAGGGCCCCAGGCCACACAAAGCTTAGAGCAAGACAGCCAATCAGCTGCTCTGGTAGAACCAACGAATTCAGTTAGTTGTTTCTCCCTGCAACTCAATGACGTTTTTTTTTTCACCCTCTTGAAGACAAAGACCATAATCTAATCCAATGTCTTTGTTTTTCCTTATTGGCATTGCACAAGCCTAAGGTTGAAATAAACAGTTCTGTATCAGGTCTTAAACTGACAACATTTGACCTACCAGGCAAAAATACCGCTCAAATTAACATAAGCACAGGGAATGCCACCCCTAATTACAAGCATTCAGATCCCAAAGGTTGAGAACCCTTTTAGAGCCTCAATTTAGATTTATGTTTGACTAATATCATATCCCTACTATGGGCCAGGTACTTACATGTTGACATTTGGAATATCTCCCGAAGCAACACAGTGGGTTAACTTTGCAGTTACTGGACATGCATGCATGCACTGTGAAATAGCCATTATTGTTAGAAGCTAATATGTAACTTATTCTTCTCAGCAACTAACCTAACACTGTAGGGTACCTGCTGTCACTGAATGTAAGCAGCAGGTGTCTGTCCGTATACCCATAGATCATTCCATCTCAGCAGCTGGATTGTTCATCATTTGCCTGCCTGCGGTGGCCGTGACGTGTAGAAAGCAGACACTGGGAAAAACTCAGACTTTACCTGTGGCTAAATTATACTTCGGCCAAATTTAATATATTTTTGTAACTCACAGCGGGCCTACTTTGCTTTTGTTTCTTCTTGGATACAACATAACACACAGAGTACACAGTATGTCTATACAATAAGAGTAAGTAAACAACTTGGGCTCTTTCATGGACTAAGGCATGCACTCCAAACTAACAAAGATCCTACAAAGAGAAGAAGTAGTAATTTAACTGTTTTACTTTTCCTTCAAGGAAATTAAATACTTCTAAATTGGCTTTTTCAGAAAAATTTCAAGAAATTGAGAATCTGCCAATTCTTCTATTGTTTATCTCTATTGAATGAAGTTAAGTGACATCTTTTCCAAGTTGGTTGAGTTGTATCCATGTTTCCTATCCATTGGTCTATTTCAACATGCATTTCCAGTATTTGGCCTACTGGAAAAATTACCCCCATCACTTCTTAATCTAATATTTGGACCTCATTTTGACAAGGTTTTCTTTTAACAATCAAAGTAAATAAAAATATTTTTCTTGGTGTGTCATCTTTTTCTCAATGCTGTTTCCTTTTTCTATTTTGCTTACAGTCTGAGTTAGTGATAATTTAATCTTCTGTTATGATGATAGTCTCAGTTTTGGGGCTGCCTATCAGAGTGAAAGGAAAGCATCTCTGTAGAATTCTATAGGCCTGAGAAGAAAATAATCAAAATATTATTTATTCACTTATCAACAAACATTTATTGAGCATCTGGTCACCTTGCTAGCCTTCCTTTATTTCTTTTTTTTTTAATTTAAATTCAATTAAACAAAATATAGTACATCATTAGTTTTTGTTGTAGTGTTTAATGATTCATTAGCTGTGTATAACACTCAGTGCTCATCACATCATGTGCCTTCCTTAATGCCCATCACCCAGTTACCCCATCCCCCCACCCACCTCCCCTTCCGCAGCCCTCTTCCTTTATTTCTTTTTGCCTTTTTCCACCCATTCTCTTCTTTCCTCTCTCCTTCAAAGTTGGTATCATATTTCCCAAACTGGAAATTTAAAGAAACAAAATGAAGACTCCATTCTTAAAGACTTAGAGCTTAATACATAGTAACAATGCAGGGCAGCTGTTCTATTATGGAAGGGTACAAGAGGTACAACGGGGGTGTGAGGAGGGAGAGACCATCTGTGCATGGGAGTATCAGGGTAGGCTTCATAGAGGAGGTAACAGAGGTTTGAGTAGGTATTCTCCAAGTGAACAGGATTAGGGGTATATTAGTTTTCTAGCTCTATGTAGCAAATTACCACTTTGTAGTGGCTTGAAACAAAACACATTTATTACCTCATAGTTGCTGTGGATCAGGAGTCAGGGCATGGATTTGTTTCTCTGCTCAAGGTCACACAAAGCTATATTGAGGATGTTGTGTGTGTGGGGGGGGAGCTACATTCTCATCTAGAGTCTTGACTGGAGAATAATCTATTTTTAAGCTCATTCAGGTTGTGGACAGCTTTCATTTCCTCATGGTTGTCTGACTAAGGCCCCATAGTTTTGCCAGCTATTAGACAGAGGTTATCCTCAGGTCCTAGAAGCTACCTGTAGTTTTTACAGGCTGCCAGAAGTTCCTAGCTATGTGGTCTCCTTCTACATGACTTCTTACTTCGGTAAACCAACAAGAACAGTCCCTAGTCTAGTCTGCTAAGAGAGTCCTATATAATGTAACAAAACTATGAAAGGACATCCCATCACCTTTGACATATTCTATTGGTTAGAAGCAAATCACAAGTCTCACCTGCACCTAAGGAAAGGGGACCATACAAAGGCATGAACAGAAGGAGTGGCACATTGGGGGTCACCTTAGGGTGTGTCCCCCACATGGAGGGATTAGAAGAGTGGGAGAAACAGTTAGATAAGAGAGTGTGTAGGGAATGAACAATGGTTCTGTATAGCCACAATGGGATGGAGGGGTGAAGGAAGAGGGACTCAAGGTAAGACTCAAGGCAAGGTAAAAATCATTGCTAACATTTAGGTAATGCTTACTCCATGCCAGGAGTATATGTTAAATTGCTTAATCTCACAAAAACCCCATGAGGTAGATGTTATCACCATTAAGAGATAAAGAAACTCAGCTCAGTGAAGTTAGGTAATCTAAGATTATACAGCTTGCAAATGGTGGAACTGGATTCTAATTGTCTGGCTCCTGAGTCTGTGTCTTTACCTACTACACAACCTGGTCTCTGGGCAAGTACTGAGGTGTGCAGGGAGAAGATTACGAAGGGTTTCGTTAAGGAATGTGAGTTTGTTCCAGGAAGCAGTGAGGAAACACCGTAAAGTTTTGAATCAAGGGGATGGATGTTCAGACTGACACTCTGCCAACAGCACAGAGAGGGCGCTGGTACAGGTGAGGGAAAATGAGTTACCGGATGAGTCCCTGGATGAATGGGGAGTAGGGTTGGGGAGGAGGGAACAGATAAGAGATCTTTGTAAAATGCACATGATCTGACTCAGTGACCAATTGTGAGGGCTGGGTGTGCAGTGGCTGAATTGAAGAAGAGGAGTGTGCCTCAGGTAACTTCCAGGTTCTTGGCCTGAATGATTTGGCATGTGATGGAACATGAGACTCATCTATTAAGCTCAAAGTTACTGGAAGGCAGGGACTATATTCTTCTTGTTCAGTGTCACATCCTTTGGGCCCAGCATAGGTCTTTGCCTATGGTTATGAAAACAAACACTTGCACGGTGCTTACTACAAAGTTCTGAGATCTTTGCTTATACTAACTTGTTTAATCCTTATAACACCTCTATGAGATATACTACTATTATCCACATTTTACAAAAGGAGAAACTGAGGTATATCATGGTTAAGTAACTTGGCCAATTTCACACAGTTGGTAAGTATCATAGCCAGGACTTGAACTCAGGCAGGCCCTGTCCAGAATCCATGCTCTTAACCACTGCAGTATGTCATATCCAAAACAGATGCTCAGTAGTATTTGTTAAATGTTGTTTTGTGACTTCATGAACATAGAACAAATATTTAAAATATGATGTGATAAATTTGTCGACAGGCTAAATGGCCTTTGTATAAGTCTCCATTATCACACTTAGGAAATTGTATTCTAAGGATATGTTGAAATATCTTTTTCTTCTACTACTGTTGAGTTGCTCACACATATGGGCTGGGTTCTATTCTAGACATTTCCACTGTGTCTTGTGCAGGGCCCTCAATAATCATCTGTGGAGTGAATTGCTTTCTTGTATATGTACCATTTATAATTTTTAAAATGTATTTACTACATTATCTCATTCAATACTGACATCAACTAGAGCAGATAGAAGCAGTGGATCCTATTATTCGCATTTTATAGCCATGGACATCAAGCCAGAGGAGAGTGACCAAACGGAACCCCAAAGTTCAATTCTTCATTATAACTTAAATCTTGGCTGGGATAATGGGGACTAGTGAGAATGTCAAATTCTCAGCTGAAATACTCAATATAATGGTAGTGATTCTTTGCAATTTTTCTTTTTACAAGTACATCAGGGAATCAATAAGGACATGAGAACATGGGGTACGCTAAAAACTAAAAGGACACAGGAAAGTATCACGACTGGCATTAAGTGATTAATTAACTAATTAAATGGCCATCAGAGTACAGTCTAAAGAAGAGGTCTATTTATTGAATAAATAAATTAAAAATAAAAAGCCAAGGGAGCAGACTGGACTGCCACCCTTGCTTCAGCATATGCCCACTTCTGTCACTCTGACCTCTTATCCACTTACTAATTCAAAGTAAATTTAAGAAAATAACCCTCATCAGCAGTGTGGGCTTTCAAACTACTCCACAGGTAAGACTAACAGTCTCTGTTTTTTCTTTCAGAATTCACCCTTATTCTTTCCTTAATCTATATCAATTGTCTAATTTCCTTCCATCATTCGAAGAGCATCTTTTTTCCCCATTCTTTTCCTCTGAGATAACATCTTAAGAAATAAGGTAACTTACTTAACTTTTTCCAACTTTTTTCTTGTTTGTTTGCTCTGTCTCCTCCACAACCTTCTACTCTCTTCCCACATAGGAAGATATCAACTTCTGCTTTAAGAATTGGTTCAGGGGGCGCCTGGGTGGCTCAGTCATTAAGCGTCTGCCTTCGGCTCAGGTCATGATCCCAGGGTCCTGGGATCGATCCCTGCATCGGGCTCCCTGCTCAGCAGGAAGCCTGCTTCTCCCTCTCCCACTCCCCCTGCTTGTGTTCCCTTTCTCTCTGTCTCTCTCTCTGTCAAATAAATAAAAATCTTAAAAAAAAAAAAGAATTGGTTCAGGAGTTCTTTCAGGTTAGACTGACTTCTAAGAAGGCCCTCCATGGTCCATGCCTACTAGTATTCCTGCCCTTCCATAATCCCCTCCCCTTGAGAATGAGCTGAACCTAGTGACTTGCCCAGCATTGGCAAAAGTAATGGAATTATCAGTATGGCAAAAATGATGGGGTGTCACTTCCATGGTAATTACGATGTCCATCTTGCAAGTGGGCTCTCTCTTTTGTCTTCTTGGTTTGCATGTTTTGATGAAGCAAGCTGCTATGCTGGAGAGGTCCACATGGCAAGGAACTGAGGGCAGCTTTCAGCCAACAGTGAAGAATTAATGCCCTCGGTCCAATAGTGCACACAGAAATGAATTCTGCCAACAACCACAGAGCTTAGAAGTGGATCTCTCCCCCAGTAGAGCTTTCAGATGAGACTGCATACCTGGACTAACACCTTGATTGCGACTTGCAAGAAACCATGAAACAGAGAACCCAGCTAAACCATGCCCAGATTTCTGACCCACTGAAGTGATGTGATTATATATGTGTGCTGTTTTAAGCCACTAAGTTTTGGAGTAATTTGTTACACAGCAATAAATTAACACCTCCCTTCCAAGGAGCTTCCCAGCACCCTAGGCACCTCTCCTTTAAGCAGCCATCTGTATAGCTCTATTCTTGTACTTAGAACACGGTATTCTAATTATGTTTGTCTTTGTTTCCTGCTCTGCACCGAGCTCATTGAGGGCAGTGACCTGATTTATCTTCTAGCACAGCACCTGGTTCAACAATAATTGTGTGTTAAGTAATGAACATATATTCAATAGCCCTCTCTGCTCCCACTGCTCTCCCACCAATCACCTGGAATTGGTGCCATTAGGGCAAGGGAAGATTGTTCAGCAACAGCCATCTCAGGTAGCTGCTGTAATTCTTCCTGTGCCCCTGCTCCCTTTGTCCCTTTGAGCAACATATCGGGGCAAAAATGGGAAGAGCAGATTTGAGATACATTGTCTTTGATCTTCCAGTCAATCCTATGAGCTAGGTATCAGGAACCAATATATAATGAGGAAATTAATGTTTTGTATAGAGTTGCACAGCTGTTAAGTAGCAGAGTCAAGCTTAGTATCTAACTGTGTCTGATTTTTAATTCAACACAAATCTCTATTCACAGTTACGCCATGCTGCATGATCCTGGACAAAGTTTCCTACCCACTAGGGTAAACTGGCAAAATGAGAATAATAACAAAGATAATGCTATTTAAAAACAGTTATTGAGTTCTTGTTCTGTAACAGGAATTGTTCTAAGCCCTTTAAATGTGTTTACTCATAATTTTTTGCAAAACCTATGAGGTAGGTATTTTAAGATATGTGGCAATTACAACTGATGAAAAAATAAAATAAAAAGTTTATGAATTCTTCTCAACAAATGAACTGGAGGCTCACATAATGCTCTGTGCTCCCGCTTGAGAAAATCTTCCAATTAAGCTTTCTTCCCTCAAAAATCAACTTCTGTTTTGCATCTCTTTCCCATTTTAAGACAAGAAAACTGAGACAAGAAAAGGTTAATTAAGTTCCCAAGGTCATATGCCGCTTAAGTGGCAGAGCGAGGATTCAACTCAGGTGGTCAGGGTCTAGTAATCAGCCTGGATTAGGGGACATGATTCATCTCAGGTAATTTTGACTTGCTCCTGTAAGACAGTAGAATGACAGAGCACTGTTCACATGTATTGGAATCCTAGGTTCCCAAGCAAAATTAATTTGGAGATCCATTTCTCTTTTGTTAATGAGCATCAGTTTTTCTCTGGAGAGAGGACCCATCCTGTTATAGAGTCCCACTGCCATGTAGGAGCTCTAATTAAGTCTATGCAAAGTACATAAAAAAGGGAAATAATGAGAATCTGCAATTCAGAAAGACATGACTCCGGTAGCAACCTTGCACACAATTTGGCCAGATTTTGTCCCTTCCTTTTAGCTTCCTATGGCTGTGAGCGATGGGAAGGAGATGCAAAACGTAAGTTAATTTTTTGAGAGAAGAAAGCTTAATTGGAAGATTTTCTCAAGCAGGGGCATGGAGCATTATGTGAGAGCCTCCAGTTCATTTGTTGAGAAGAATTTATAAATTTCATTTTATTTTTTTTCATCAGTTGTAATTGCCACATAAAAAGTCAAATAGTTCTGGAAGACTTATGAAAAAGATCAGCTCCCTGCCCTGTTCCCACCCCTGCCCCCTCCACCCCCCTCACCGGGCTATCTCTTTAAAGTCTTTTTCAGCTGTCTCTCTTGATATTTACCTACATATTTTCAAATAACTTGCTCATACTGCTACCTCTTGATGATTTCAGTTTTAGACATCATTCTGGAGAAGAATTTGTCACTGGCATTTTATATGTCAAGTTAGCATTTCCTTTTCAGACATTTCCTCAAGAATAAAGAAAATAAGGCAAAGGGGTAATAGGCCCTCCACATAAAAAGTACCTACAGATTTGTACAAAGCACCTTCAGATAGGTGGGGTAGGGAGAGAGAACAGCTACACGAGACAACGAAGAGCAGTAAGCAAGCAGTTGGGGGAAATATCCATCACTATTTTGGAATAAAAAGTGAAAACGAAAGCAAGCTGGAGGTGCCATTTGAAATTTAATATATTAGCAGAAAGGAAGTTTAATGAAACATCCATAGTGCTGGTGGTTGTTATAAGTCGAAACTCTCACATGTTTTTGATGGAACATGTTTGAAAATCAATATGACAATATGTACCAAGTGTCAGAAAAATGGCGATACTGTTTGACCCAATAATCTACCCCTGGAAACTTATCCTAAGGAAATAACATAACAGACGCAAAAACCTGCGTGTACCGACATGTTCGTTGTAGTATTATTGAAAAGAGAGAAAGATAGAAGATACACACCCACAGAGAAGACAGCCAGTGTAAATGCAGAGCTTCATACATTAATATGAATCACTAGATGGATTACTATCCACCTGTTAAAAGTGATAATCGTGAAGGCTTTAGGAAAACATGAAACATATTTATGACATCCTGTTAACTGAAGAGCTAAACACAAAATAGTATACATTCTCCGATTTTAATCACATACAAACAAGTACCCTACTCACAGGAGTGGCTACAGGACGAGGGACACGGGTGTTGGAGAAGGATGAACTGGTTTGAAGTCTAGGTCTTCCATTTACGAAGTGTTCCTTGGACTTTAAAAAAAAATACTTTGCTGAGCCTTGTTTGTTACATCTATAAAATTGAAGAAAGATCAACTCTTTAGTGATAGTGTAAACATTAGAGAAACATAATTGGCAGCTAATAGAGCACACTGCATATTATTGTAAGGGCTCAATAGATGGTTATAAGTATTGCTAACATGTGGACCATATTCAGGAGAGTGGGGGAACTATGTTAGGGACTTGAAACCATGAGTGTTCTTGTGCCCCTTAGAAATTTTTATATATGCAGAGAATATAAACCGTTACATATATATTTATATGTATATATACACACAAATATTTAAATATTTATATATAATACACGTCTATATATACATTTTATAAATTATATATATGCCCCCCCCACACATGCAATTGCTATATGAGCATTTTAATTCAATGGAATCACACTGAGTGTCTTCATCAGTAATGAAGGCCCATGTTTCTGAAGGTGTCATAATGACATGAGCTGGGAGCGGAGAGAAAGCAAGGCTGAGAGCCTTGGTCTGTTACACCTCTGTTCTCTTTTTATTGTCCTTGGCTCTCCCAGCTCTTTGTTCTCCTGTGGGCAATTGCTGCTGGAACTGGTACATTCCTGCTAAATGGCATTTTAACCCTGGTATTCCCACAACGCTATGCTATTTCCTTAACTGACATTTGCATGGCAGATGGCGCAAATGGCCTAGCAAATATATACTGGGTCAGTGTTAAAAAACTGCCAGATTGATGGCTTTGTTGGCTCTGTGCCTCTAAGCAGGGACATGACTGGAAATTGCACAGAGACTCAATTTTCCAGACCAACTTGTGGGCTTTCTGTTCCTCCCTTGCTACGGGCGATCGGTAGGACAGGTGAGATGGGGCTAGTCTGATTGGCTTCACTTTTAAATAGACATTGATGTGGGCAGATGGGTTGGCACACAATGTGCTGAACTGGGAGCTAAATCTTTCTACTTCTAATCCTGCCTGCATCAGATTTGCTCAGGAATGGAAGCCAAATCTTAACCTGTTCATTTCCAGAGTGTTCCATAGGATAATACTGAGCTTCTTTCAAGAAGTGTCATGATGGCTGATTTAGGAAGGTAGAACATTTTATCTAAGTGGTTAAAGAAGACAGATTTACTGAATGCTTCTTTGACCCTAACTACCTTTGGGGAAGAGCAAACCATTGACTTGGCTTGGACCTCTTGTTTGGCCCTTAGGATTTTCATCTCTGTAGCACAATTATTTCTGTGTTTGAGATCTTCCCAACTAGTCTATCAGTTCTTTGAGGACGGAGACCAAATCTCATATATGTCTGTCTTCCTTGTGGCATGTAATAGGATCTCTTGTCAATGGTACTTCTCAGTGCCTAGTAAATGTTTATGAAACAAGTACTTCTGGCTGGTTCATAATGCTATGACAAGAGGCAGTTAGAGGGACCCCTGCCCTGGCTCTCCTGTGCCTATAACCCTACTATTGGGGTAAAGAGCCCAAGGTTTTATTATCTCAATAGATGACTGTGAACATGACGTGATAGTTAGGTAAGATTCTACCTGGACGCCTCCCTTCTCCACACCTGCTAGACCATATTCTTCATACGCGTGACTCTTGAATTTCTTATGCCAACGCTCTGAGCCCACTTCCAGAACCGGCATGGGCCTCTTCCAAGGTGACCCTCTTCCCAGTTCTCCGAAGGGAAGACTATCTTAGTGTTTGTATCCTTAGGCCTGGAGGGTAGCCAAAGGGGCAGCTGTTTGCAGGGAGGGGAGGGAAAAGGTAGAGCTGGAGCCTGGAAATGTGCCCCAGGAGGCGAGTGCAGGTGGAGTTGGGGCCTGGAGGCGAGGGTGGCGAATAGGAGGTGGGAGCTGACGCTCCCCATGCTGCCATGCTCTGGTACAGCTCATGGTGATTCAAGAGTTTAAATCTGAAGCTGGCCTTCAATTTTTCATACTAAGATAGGACTGTATGACAAGGCATATTTTTCAAAGCAGACAAATAGAATGTACTTTATTTCACATGTGTTAGCCCGATTTATAACTTTTAAATGTATGAACGTAGAGTTGTAGGCTTCCATTCTTCCATTCGTATTCTCACTCCTGAGCCCTGCAAATTTTTAGCGCAGGCTCATGTCAATGAATTCAACTCACGGAATAGTATTCGGGTGGAAAGGTGACGTCAATCCCTACATTTTATCAACTTATTTAACCTTCCTATAGATAGGTACCTTTGAATGTAGCAAATAACAGAGAAACAAAGGTAAAAGACCCCCACTCTATGCACATTTTACCAGGAATACTTTCCTTATATGAACCTGAAACCATATCGAGTCAATCCCACTTCTTTCAATATTGGGAAGTTAGGGAAGAACCTGAATGACAGAGTAGCTGGAAACACAATACAACTTTGTTACACATAATCACCCAGACTGATGACCAACTAAATACTGCGAAGTTGAAGTCCTATGGTCTCCTTTAGTAAAAAGATAATTAGCTCATTAATGGCTCTGAATGAAATGAAATGGCTCTTAAAGCACTTGAAAACAGTATTTTCTAAAAGAGACTAAACATTTCATCTGTATTTTTGTATATAGCTTATTCGCTTAGGTCATTTCATCCCTGACCTTTTGTTTTCTAAGATAAGGTGAACTTGTGCCTCGTGTGAGTGAGAATGATGACCAAATTCCAAGATGAGCAGGGCCCAACTGGCAGAGTTTTAGGGTGCTGATTAGGGTCTGAGCACATGACCGGGCAGGTAAGATCCCAGACCCAATGTCAAGCATCCAGTTTTTCCTCTGGGATACCTTTGGGAGAGCACAATCAACAAGATAATGATTATTATAACTTATAGAAACATTTTATTGTTCCTTTTCAAAGGATTTTTAAAAATCCCACTATAAGCAGGAAGAAATTAAATTCAAAGGGAAAACAAGAACTTTATAGGCCATCTGCTCAGACTTTCAAATTTAAATTTTATACATAAGAGCACATTAGCTGTGGGGAAAAAATGTGATCACATTTTGTAGCTGTCTGAGCAATGAAGAAATTTCCCTCGTTGGGCTTTCTGCATGGAAATAAAAGGAACCGTTTTGCTGGAGAAAATGAAATGGCTTCGGTATGGGGGAAATTTGCTGTTCACCATTTTATATTTATGGAGTGCTGAACTTACACCATCCTTTATAAAATATGAAGTAATGGTCCATGCTTCAGGGGTCCACAGGTGATGTTAGGCAAACAGTACTGGAGAGCACCTCACAAAAAGAAACCCGAGCCCCTGACAGCCTGTTAGTGGTGGTGAGTAATGAGATGGGGGGGGGCTTCAGGGTGACAGGGCGCCCACCTGTGCGAAGGGGGACACAGACGCAGGAGGGAGGGGAGGTCCCTTCTCCTGAGCCCGGGCCTTCATCTTACAGCCTGGTCCTAGTGGCCTGTGCCTTTAGGCATGTGCTTTCTCACATGGGAACAGAGCATGGGAGGGTGCTGTTGAGAGCATGAAAGAGTCAAGGATTCTGCTGAGTCGAGAACGGGGGACAGCCACACGGCTCACACTGGCCGCTGACCCCTGTGAGCTGCAGCTGTCGGCTTTCCTAGTGTTTGAGGAGGTCAGGGTGCTCCTGATGCCTCAAACCTACCTGTCTGATGCTCTGTGACAGGGGGACCAGAGGTCGTGGCGGACACCAGGACAATTAGTGGGTGCTGTTGCTTTTTTCACTGCCTGCCTTACTCTCCGGGCTGTGATCACCAGAGAAACCTCCATCTTCATTGGGTCAAACGAAGCCTGGCAAACAAACCAAGCCTCTCTCCCCACTTTGTTTTGCTGTGAAAAGATAAAGGAGGCATGGGGAACATCCAAACTGATGGAATGAAGGCTGACCCCGGTAGGCAACACGGTCTTTCCCAGCTGACCCTAAGAGCTGTTACCTTAAAGCACCTAATTTAGAGAGGTATGTGAAATCGTTAAAAAAATTACTAATTAAGGAAAACCAGCCACAGGGAAAACTGTGAACTGAGGGTCATGAAAAACAAATTAAATTCATCTGGGTTGGTGCTATTTTGGAGACGCCTAGAAAGGCTTAAATTAATCTGATGATAAATGAATGAAAGGAACACAGAACTCAAAAGGAATGATAAGCACTGAAAATCAAACTTCGTTCAATCCTAAGATCTTAAAAGCAAAATAGTATAGCCGTGCAGAGTCCGGCCTCAGTAGTCAGACCACCTGTGTTTGAATTTTAGGTCTCCTGTCTTCTAGCCGTGTGAACTCGGAGAAGTTAGTTACCCTTTCTGTGCTTCCAGTGCCTCATCTGTAAAATGGGCTAATTATAGTACTCAGTTCACATAATTTTGAGGAGGGTTAAATGAGATAATACATTAAAAGTACTTAACAGTGTGCTGGAGATATGGAAAATGCTCCCTAAATATTAGCAATTTTAACCCAGTGATTTTCAAACTATGCGTCAAGTCCAAGGTTCTACAAGTCTCATTCTGGAACACCTATAAGTTTAAGGGAAGGATAAGCAGGGAAAATTTGGTTTCCATCTGCAATCACTATAGTTGCGCAGCTTTTGCATATTTTGTTTTAATTTCTGTTAGCCATTTTATCTGAGCAAAATCCTCTAAGTTAAAACAAAACAAAACATGCATTGGAAGGCATCTGTGATCCGGTCTGTTTTCCTGGTTAGTTCAGGAATCTTGTCCCTGTCGGTCATCCTGCCTCTTCTTGAATCTCTGCAGATAATGGGCTCTCATCAGTCCATAGACCTTTACAATTCAGCATTGTTCAGATGACTAGAAAGTTCTTTTCCATGTTGACTTACTTGATTTCACCCTCAGGTTCTAGTTTTGCTCTCTAAATATGGTCAACTTCTCTTCTGGAAAGATCCCTTTAGATATTGGGGAAAAAAAACCCCAAACTATTATGTCCTTTGAGATCTTTAGTTTCCAGAAGAGAAATTGACTCTGGCAAACCTAAAAAGAAGATAAATTTCTTGGTGAGCCATTAGGCTGCTCACAGAATTGAAGAGAAGTTGGAGAACCAGGCGCAGAAGAAAAGGCAGGAGTCCAGGTCTTTCTGGAGGTGTGGGTGGCATGACCCACTTAGGTCTTCCATTCCCACATTCTTTCAGCTATCCCACCAAAGATGTGATTCCCATTCTCCCTGCCCATTAGTTCACCAGCCTCTCTCCAACAGTGGGGCCTGGAAAGGCCCAGCACACTCAGCATGTACTCTCCTGAGCTCAGGGAATCCTGGGATTCTTTTTTTTTTTTTTAATTTTATTTATTTATTTGGTCAAGAGAGATAGCACAAGCAGGGGGAGCAGCAGAGGGAGAGGGAAAAGCAGGCTCCCTGCTGATCAGGGAATCTGATGCGGGACTTGGTCCCAGGACCCTGAGATCATGACCCAAGCCAAAGGCAGATACCAACCGACTGAGCCACCCAGGTACCTGAATCCTGGGATTCTTTCATCTAGTTATCATCCTTCCAGTCATACTGCAAAATTGATTTACTTTCCAAGGCACCCATGTCCAAAGGACTATACTGAGCTTTCAATCAATTAAAACCTCAAAAGTAAGGCTTCCAGATTTACTAGTAAAACACACAACACCGGTTAAATTTAAATTTCAGACAGACAATGAGTAATTATTTAGTATAAGTATGCCTCACATATTTTATCTGATAATCCCACTTACTGGTTTTTTATTTTTTAATAGAATTGGCTGTGGAACCAATGCTTGTTCATCTTCTGTACTTTATTTTAGAAGCTAAGCTCAGGAATTTACATTTATCTCAATTAAATTTCATCGCATTAATTTCAGCTTCTCTTTCCAACTTGTCAGAAGTTTTAAAACTTGATGTTATGTAGTCAGTGTATTCACTCTACTTCTCAACCTTGAATCCCTAGTTTGATATGGTGACCAGATAGGGCAGAAGAGCAGAGGTCCATAGAGGGAAAGGTAAAGAGAATGATGGAGTGTAGAAAGGATGTTGGGAGTAGGGAGATCGCAAGTCAGAAACAAGGACACAGTATAGAAAACAATTTAGGAAAATTGGAGAAAGAGAAAGAAAGAAACAAAAATAGGAGAGGTATCAGTTGGAGTTCTTAATTTCAGGCAACTGCTCAATTTAAGCAAAAACAAAAACAGAACAATTATGTGAAGATATGAGAGGCTTGTAGAGCCAATGGGAGGTTTGGATAATGGGCAGGAATCAAGGGCTGGACATTAGGAGCCAGAGCGAGGGCTGTGAAGTAGAAAAAGACTGGACTCAAAGCCATTTGTGTTGTTGTCAGGCTAGTGAGCGACCTCCCCCTGGCCCCACAGCCTTGGGTCTTAGGCGAGCTCTGGCAAAGAGTATCCCACTGGCTGAGACTAAGTCACAGCCCATCCCACAGCAGTGTTGAGCTGAGGGGAACTTTGGCCAAGCCCTTTGATCTCCATGGTGGAACCCTCCACACAGTCTCAAAAAGGGATCAGGGTGCAATTAGGAAGGGGTTTTTATTATAGACAGCCCAAAATCAATCAAAATCAATCAATCAACCCATTATTCATCAATTAAGCAAGCAAATAAACATAATATTCCCCACGGAAAGATGAAAAGAATAGAGTCATAGGCAGATGACTCACTCTATGCTGTCTCCAGCCCAGACCTCTCTTCGTTGCGGCTAGCCAATATAGTTATGTGCCTACTCGGTACTGACACTATGTCTGAACCAAAGCAATGTCAACAAATTCTATCCAGAATCACTCATGTTCTGCTCCAGCCCTACATCCAGACCGTGTCTTCTTTCAGCGTCACCCGTCTCTGTGAACACCGCATATTCCAAATCCGGTGTCATCCTTACCCTTCCCACTCTTTCATCCTTGATATGAAATACACCTCCAAGTCCTGCTGTGTTTACTCCTCAACGTCTCTTGAACCTGTTTACTTCCTTCCACCGCTTCACCTTCACTAGCCTAACCCATTCCAATCCTACCCCTCACCTTTACTACTGTAAAAACCACATTACTGCGATCACTGAATCTACTCTGCACCCCCACTCTCCAGACCGTTCTCCACCCTGAAGCCAGAGGAATCTTTCTGAAATGCAAATTTGAACATGACACTACCCCTACCCGCAACATCTCCCAGCTTGGAATATTTCAATGGCTTTCCATTGCTCTTAGAAAAAGATGGAGACCTTAAATCTAGCCTACAAGGTTTTAAATGGTCGGACCCCTAGATAGTCCTCTCCAAACTCTGTATCCGGGGTTGGGGGTGAGGATGTGTGCTAGTGTGTGTGTGTGTGTGTTTGTGGTGGACTGGTCTCCAGCGGCAGTGTCCACAGCGAGAGTGTCTGTTGGGTAAGAATCAACCTCTAGGCTTAGAGTTAATTCCAGCCTTCATAGAGCCCCTATGGTATGTATAGTCCTGATCCTTGTACACACGTTTACTTAACTAGAGGCAAGTGTCTTCGACCAGATAACGGCCCATATTTTTTTCAGCTCCTTCTGTGATGTTTTAACCGACTACCTGGAAATATTCTGGCCACTAGAGGGCCTCATTGTTTTTTTTCCCCTTGAAAGGCATGCAAATAGTAGATAAGAACTACAAACATTCAGTGGGCCTAGCTGCTTCTGGGGTGTGTGACCTGTGAAAACATTTTGACTACTTTGCTGAAAATGTTTTGAAAATATTTTTATTATCATCGGGTAGTTTTACACTGAAAACAGTTAACAATATAAAAATAAAAGTCTCTTCTGTTGGCATTTCTTTTTTTTTAAATTTTTTTATTGCCATGTTAATCACCGTACATTACATCATTAGTTTTTGATGTCGTGTTCCATGATTCATTGTTTGCGCATAACACCCAGTGCTCCACACAGAATGTGCCCTCTAATACCCATCACCAGGCTAACCCATCCCCCCACCCCTCTCCCCTCTAGAACCCTCAGTTTGTTTTTCAGAGTCCATCGTCTCTTATGGTTCGTTTCCCCCTCCGACTTACTCCCCTTCCTTCTTCCCCTCCTGCTATCTTCTTCTTTTTCTTTTTTCTTAACATATGTTGTATTATTTGCTTCAGAAGTACACATCTGTGATTCAACAGTCTTGCACAATTCACAGCACTCACCATAGCACATACCCTCCCCAATGTCTATCACCCAGCCACCCCATCCCTCCCACCCCCAACCACTCCAGCAACACTCAATTTGTTTCCTGAGATTAAGAATTCCTCATATCAGTGAGGTCATATGATACATGTCTTGCTCTGATTGACTTATTTCACTCAGCATAACACCCTCCAGTTCCATCCACATCGTTGCAAATGGCAAGCTCTCATTCCTTTTGATGGCTGCATAATATTCCATTGTGTACATATACCACATCTTCTTTATCCATTCATCTGTCGATGGACATCTTGGCTCTTTCCACAGTTTGGCTATTGTGGACATTGCTGCTATAAACCTTGGGGTGCATGTACCCCTTCGGATCCCTACATTTGTATCTTTGTGGTAAATACCCAGTAGTGCAATTGCTGGATCGTATGGTAGCTCTATTTTCAACTGTTTGAGGAACCTCCATACTGTTTTCCAGAGGGGTTGCACCAGCTTGCATTCCCACCAACAGTGTAGGAGGGTTCCCCTTTCTCCACATCCCCGCCAACATCTGTCATTTCCTGACTTGTTAATTTTAGCCATTCTGACTGGTGTGAGGTGGTATCTCGTTGAGGTTTTGATTTGGATTTCCCTGACGCTGAGCGATGTGGAGCACTTTTTCATGTGTCTGTTGGCCATTTGGATGTCTTCTTTGGAAAAATGTCTGTTCATGTCTTCTGCCCATTTCTTGATTGGATTATTTGTCCTTTGGGTGTTGAGTTGGATAAGGTCTTTATAGATTTTGGATACTAGCCCTTTATCTGAGATGTCATTTGCAAATATCTTCTCCCATCCTGTCGGTTGTCTTTTGGTTTTGTGGACTGTTTCTTTTGCTGTGCAAAAGCTTTTTATCTTGATGAAATCCCAATAGTTCATTTTTGCCCTGGCTTCCCTTGCCTTTGGCGATGTTTCTAGGAAGAAGTTGCTGTGGCTGAGGTCGAAGAGGTTGCTACCTGTGTTCTCCTTTAGGATTTTGATGGACTCCTGTCTCACATTTAGGTCTTTCAACCATTCTGTTGGCATTTCTAATTTGTAGGTGAAACTGGCAGCTTGGAGCTCAGGGGCCCTCAGCAATACTGAGTCCTCTTCTAGCCTCCTTCTGTACTTGAAGAAGTACATTTAGGGTTGCAGAAACTTTGTGTTTCTGGAACACCCCATTTCAACTGTCAACACTCACATTCTTACCATCACAATCTGCCAAAGAGATTGTCATAATCCTATCATGACCTTTAACCAAGAGGGAATAAATATGTCCTGGTTTGCCTAGTATGACCACTCTCCCTGACTTCTCAGAATGTCCCAGTTTGGGTGATAATTTGCATAACCACCTCATTTATCCATGTTTACATATCAGGCATTATAAGAAACTTAAGACTCCCAGGTTACTGCCTTTCCCATGGATTCTTTTTCTCATATACTCTGTATTTGACCCCATTTTCCATCCTTTCTCAACATCCAAAATCTGTTCTTTGTGTTATCTGAAGCTCATGATCTCCCTGCATCTAATTTTTTTTTTTTTTTTCCTGTATGTTCTTTTCAACCTCCTGTTCTAACTGAAATCTGACTCTCTTCTGAGGATTTTGCTTCTCAATTGGGCCTGGTGGTGGGGGTGGGGTGGGGTGGTGTCCTTCTTGCTCCACATTGCAGCCTTCAGACCGCTACCCTTCTCTTCTTCCTAGGAACACCCACTTTTGACCCAACTCATGTCATCCCACTATACCACTTTCTCCTCCCCCTTATTGTTGTATCAATGGACACCCCCCAGAACACTCTCACTTCGTTCCTTGAAGGTTTTAACTCATCACTCCATTTCATGCTCCTTAATGGCCCTCCTGACAAAATTCTTGGAAACCTCAAAATTCACATAGATGATAGTTCCTAAATTCTGGCCTCTTAGCTCTTTGACTTCTTCTCTGGTGGTTATGTCTTTGAACATATCTCAGTCACCAGGGTCATGCACAGATCTTTCATTATCAATAATTGCATGTACTCCATAATCTTCATTTCTATCTTTCATCTTCGATTGCTGTCCACCATCTCTCTAGCTCTCTCCTTTAGTGTCTCAACTCCAACACTACTTTAATCCCCCTAAGATCTATATTAGGTTAACCTCATCATATTCTCAGTATCCCTCACCCTCTCATGTTCTAACATTCCTCTTTACCACAGTTCATCACTATACTCCTCCCTGAAATCTTTCCTAGATAGACAGATATCGTTGCGTGGGGCACTTTGTTGGTGGAAGCATGTATTAGATATCTTCTGAATGCCTCAGTGTTCTCAGTAGCAAAGAAGGCACAGGTGACAGTGAAGGAAGGGAGGAGGTATTATGTGTATGAGAGGAGCCAAGATGGCTTGAAAGGGGTTTCTCAAACTTCAATGTGCGTGGAGCTCACCCAGGGATCTGGTTAAAATGCAGATTCTGATTCAGTAAGTCTAGAGTGGGGCCTGAAATTCTGCATTTCAAATAAGATCTCAGGTGATGCAGATGCCAGTGGTTCATGGACCACGCTTTGAACAGCAAGTCTCTCGGATAAGGTTTCTTAATCTTGGTACTCTTGCCATTTTGGACCAGATAATTATGTATTTTGGGTGGCTGTCCTGAACATTGTAGGACATTTAGCACATTCCCTTTTATAGTTTAGCTCTTAGCCCATATATTCCTCTACCACATTCAACTGGAAATGCCCAATTCTGGCCAAATCCTACTCTCTGCTCCATGCCTGCACCTGTATAGTTGAATATGACTGGAGAAAACGCACAATCATAATATAAATCCATAAGCATCAAGCAGATCCTTAATGCTACTCATTGTCCTTACTACATTTGCTTAATCTACTTAAACACTTATTTCCCTACAGTAGTGGTTCTTAGCCAAGGTTGATTTTACTCCCTCAGTGGATACTTGCAATGTCTGGAGACTTGTTTTTAAATTTTAGTTCCAGTATAGTTAACATACAGCATTATATTAGTTTCAGGTGTACAATGTAGTTGTTCAACAATTCTATATATTATTCAGTGCTCTTCAAGATAAATGTACTCCTAATCCCGTTCACCTATTTCACCCATTCCACCCCCCCACTGCCCCTCTAGTAACCATCAATTTGTTCTCTTCAGTTAAGAGTTTATTTTTTGGTTTGTCTCTTTTTCTCTTTTTTGTATGTTTTGTTTGTTAAATTCGACATATGAGTGAAATCATATGATATTTGTCTTTCTCTGACTGACTCAGTCCATGTTGTTGCAAATGGCAAGATTTCATTCCTTTTTATGGCTGAATAATAATATTGTATATGTAGACCACAACTTCTTTATCCATTCACCTATCAGGGGACACTTGGGCTGCTTCTTGGCTATTGTAAATAATGCTGCAATAAACATAGGGGTACACATGTTTTTTTGAATCGGTGTTTTCATATTCTTTGGGTAAATACCCAGTAGTGTGATTACTGGATCATAGGGTATCTCTCTTCTTAACTTTTTGAGGGAACTCCATACTGTTTTTCACAGTGGCTGCACCAGTTTGCCTTCCCACCAACAGTGCAAGAGAGTTCCCCTTTCTCCACAACCTTGCCAACATTTGTTGTTTTTTGGTTTTTAATTTTAGCCATTCTGACAGGTGTGAGGTGATATCTCATTGTAGTTTTGAGTTGCATTTCCCTGATGATGAGTGATGCTGAGCAGCTTTTCATGTGTCTGTCGGCTCTCTGTATGTCTTCTTTGGAGAAATGTCTGTTCATGCCTTCTGCTGTCTGGAGACATTTTGGATCATCAGAACTTGAGAAGGGCATGCTATTGGTATATCACAGGTACAGGTCAGGAATGATGCTAAGCTACTTGTGACCATACTGGATCACTGTAATGGTTACATAAAATAACTGGCAGACAAGGTGATTGAAAATGCTGGGAACATTGTCAGGGGATGCTTGCTTCTTTGTACTAACAAATATATATGCTATCTATTTAATCTCTACCATATCACCATGAAGTAACATACTCATTTTATTGGGAACTGAAGCTCAGAAAGATTGAGGGCCTTTTCTAAGCTAGTGAATGCAGAATTAGAATGCAAACCCATTCCTGGCTGGCTATGTCCATAAATCTGTATTTCCACAAGAAACATTACCTTCTTCCTGATTAACACAGAGCTAGGCCTACAAATGAGGAATCATTAAGAACAAACACTTATATCTTCAGCCCAGCACAATCAGAAGAGACAGTGACTCAAATGGAAGAAAAATATCACACTGACGACAAGAACGGAATGGCACTCTAGCTTAGTTTGAACCATTAGCCATCTTGCTTAACGATTCAACTGCACATATACTTCACTAATTTACCCCAGCCTTTTCCTAACTGAGTGGGAGATATCTGCCTTTTAGATTTTCTGCTCCTGTTTCATTTAATCCAACCCAAGTTGGTTGATACCTTAAGTGACTTATTAATTAATTGGCACCTTGCTGGTAGTATATAGTTCATTGGTCCCTAGCCAGTTCTAAAGACTGGGGTGAGATGGGTGAAATCTTTTGGAAGTGTGCTCTGTGGCTGGATGGGAATGCTCCTGCTGACCCCCTCAGCAGCAGACTAGGGTTTCTACCATCTTGCCCTCTATAGGCCAGTAAGCTGGAGCTCCTTGACAGATTTTTGTCTTTCAACATAAAACTCAGTTCTTGCTGTGTGGCTGGCCATATCTCACTCTTACCAGCCAGGGTATCATTTCTGAGCTATGGTAGTAGTTAGTAGTTAGTTGGTGAGTAACTTTCTCTGAGTCAGTGAAACTAAGGCAAAGATCATACCATGGTTTATATCAGGCATGCTCTGGTATAATCCTAGTTCCATGATTTACCACTGGATGACCTAGGGCAAGAGACAGGGTTCTGTTCTCTGCAAAGTGGGGATAGGAACACCTGTGCTGCAATATTCCTGTAAAGAGCTCACTGAGCTCGAGCCCAGTGCTTAACGCACACTCCTTACTGAGGACTTGATGCTGTACCCTTTCCTAAGGTTACTCCAGTTAACACTCACAATGGCCCTAAGAGGTAAAATAACATTAAAGTCCTCATTTTATAGATAGGAAAAGTGGGTCAGAGAGAGAGAGAGAGAGAGGGTGCTTAAATAACATGCTTGCTGTCACATAGCCAGGAGATAGTAGCAACAGGTTTCAAACCCAAGCAGATAAACTTGAGAGCCTGTGTTCTTAATCATTAGCCAATAAGAGTGAGCAGTTAATAGGAGGTGACTGTGTTGTCATCTTTGATGATGATGTTATTGTTTTACCCTTCTTATGTGGCTCCCTTCTCAACTTTCCAACTTCCTTGGGATCTATGTCTATACAAGAGGATGTTCTGTGCCATATAGAGTCTCACCTAAGACAAGTAAGCCCGACAGACATGGTTCCTGAGTTTCTGGAATAGTTCAGTGGGGAAGATACATTGTACAAAATGTGCCAAATGATGAATTAATTGCAAGTGTGATAAAGAGGAAGTCAAGAGAGCTAGTAAAGTTGATAACAGAGGAGCTCTAACCTTGGCAGTGGTAGGGGGCCAGGAAGGCCTCTTGGGTCAGAAGAATTCTCTGCCTCTTTCCTGGAAGCCTGTAGGGGAGGGATGTTAGTATTTTTTTGAGAAGATCCAGAACAGACTATCAGAGTTATTTTTATGCTAACTTTTATATTAAAAACAAAAAGAACAAAACAATTTATGGGTTTTAAAAATCATATGAGAGACCATTAGGAAAATTGAGTTAATGAACTAGGTTAAGTATGAACATACGATAAAGTCTCTTTCTTTCTTTTTTTTTTTCTTTTGGAGAGAGACAGGGAGAGGGAGAAAAGAGAATCTTAAGCAGGTTCCATGCCCAGCACACAGGGCTCAATCTCACGACCCTGAGATCATGACCTTAGCTGAAATCAAGAGTCAGAAGCTTAACTGACTGAGTCACCCAGGGGCCCATATGATAAAGGTTCTTAGTAGTTTTCTCCACAGAAGTTTCCTTCTGCTTTGGAAATACCCATCCTCCCTCCGTTCATGTGAAATTTCATCCAGTCTACTCTAGCTGCCCTATCCTCATAAGTTTGAGGATTGGTGAAGAGATACTTTGTATACATCCATTAGAGACCTTTTGCCCCTAGTTGTTCCCAAATCCTAGATTGTTCCTTCAAAACACAGGCTATATACCCTTGAGGGCTTTCTTCCAACATACGACTATGCCAGTTTATCGTCCTAGATCTGTTTTAAAAAATTTATATTTACTTAAGATGTTAAAATACTTAACCCAAGAGGATCAGTTGTTTCCCCATAAAATGTTGTAGCTCTGCATATTAAATTTCCACCTAAAAATACACAGAAGATTTGTAAAATATTTAGGCTAAGAGACATAGCACAAACCTAATTTATCACATGCTGTAAATAATAATGAAGCAGTTTTCTTTTTTTTTCTTTTTTATTGTTATGTTAATCACCATACATGACATCATTAGTTTTTGATGTAGTGTTCCATGATTCATTGTTTGTGCATAACACCCAGTGCTCCACACAGAATGTGCCCTCTTTAATACCCATCACCAGGCTAACCCATCCCCCACCCTCCTCCCCTCTAGAACCCTCAGTTTGTTTTTCAGAGTCCATCATCTCTCATGGTTCATCTCCCCCTCCGATTTACCCCCCCTTTTTTAAAATTTTTTTATTGAATAATGAAGCAGTTTTCTAATTAGACATTGTTTCCCCAAATAAAGACATACCATAGTAGATTATTTCTGTAGTCCTTTTTTTTAAAAAAAAAATCAATTCATCAGCACATCTGAAATCCATATACCAAACTGGCAGAAAATCAAGATATTAATTTATATGGGAGAAGAAAACCCTAGAGATTTCCATTTAAATATGTACATCCTGGATCCATTTCAGGTTCTGATTTAAAATCAGGGGTTCGATATTTTATACCAGATTGTAGGCAGAATCCAGAGAATTAGATGAGACATTTTCTGACTTGTATTATCTCCTTGATGAACCAAAGCCTTGCTTTCAGATTCATTTTCAGTATGATTTCCCTGTTGGATACGTCCTGGATGCCATGGTGAGAAGCCAGCAGGAAAACTCCAGGGAAGAGGTCAGAAAGATGCTATCAGAACGAGAAATGTCATGGGACAAGGACTAAAAATTGGAAACAATGACAAAGGGAGGAAGGGAGTGAGAGAGAGAGAAAAAGAGAGAGGGCTATATATCTATATCATCTATATCTATTTCTATATGGAGAGAGAATTTGCATGCAAGGAAGAACATTGTAAGAAATAATACATGGAGTACTGCCACTAACATGATCATTTTGGTTCCTCTTTTTTAAACCCTCTTTAAGGCCTTCACTTGTAATTAATAAGAACTGCTATTTAAAAAATTTCAGAAGGACTTCTGTTTAGTGTTGAAACATAAAAGAAAAATGTTGGCCTTTCATCATCTCCAAGAGAAAAACAAAACCTACACAATTTATGTATATACTTTGGAATCAAAGCCCCTTTTAAGTCTCTTGGAGCTGATCATAAATAGAAGCCAAGTCTGATCTTCTCAAATAATAAAAGTGGAAAAAAAGATAATGCACCCTACCATTTAAGCATTTGGACCACATCATTAAGTGTGGTTCAAGTAAGTGCCATTAAATTAGTCCCAAGAATGCAATGCATTGGAATTTGTGTAGTAGGAGCTGTTTTTCTGTAAGGAAGCAACTGCTGATTAGGGAGTAGTAATAGGGAAACTCTTTATGGTTGCTTTCCCAAGAATGGTGCTGGCATCCCCTGAGCTGACCACTAACCCTCCCTAACCCAGTTTCCCTTGAGACTGATCCTGTTGGCTATGGTTTTTCCTCTAAAGGGAAATTGACAACCTTACTCTTCAAGTGGAGGAAAAATGAATTACATATATTAGTGCTAGTACTCAGCTAAGCAGGTTACTTACTAGACAGTAGAGTTTTGATGGAGGTGAAAACTTATCCTGGGAAGAAGAAATTAGCTATACATTTGGTGATGAAGGCAGCTGAATTTTTCCCCTGAAAGGCCAATTTAGATGCACAACCTGAAGTGTGTAGCCAACATGTGGTGGAGAGCCTACTGAAACTTAATACGTTTCCCCACTGAAGTACATTTGGGAGGTGGGGGGAAGTTCAAATAGAGATAAACAGCAATCTAAGACCAGGGAAGCATCCTTAGAGACAATCATTTTTTAGACAGAAAACAGAAAGGCTTATGTATACAGCTGGTGTTTACATGAATTCCTCCCACTGATGCCTGGGACTTTGGAAGACAGACCAAGAAATAGGAGGGAAGCAGCTGTCTGGGCAGATGTTGTCAACAAATTGGATTTGGAATTTTGATCTATTATGCAAAAGTCTATAACCAGCGACTTTTACCTGAGGATCTGGGGAAGACAGGCATCTAACTGACCTCTAAATGCTGGTGTATTCAGGGCTTATTCCTGAGCTTCCTTCTTCATCTGTCTTTGCTCCCTAGATGAACTCACCCAATCTCGGCTATGTAAATGCAAGTTATGCTGATTTAATGTTTGTAAAGTGATAGGAGCCATGCCTAGTTCATAGTAAACACCTGTAGAAGTGTCAGCTATCTTTATTTATTATAGCTAATTGCCTACTAACTATTTCCACTTGGATGTTTGATAGGTATTTCTAAATTAAGTCCAAAATGGAATTGCAGGTTTTACTGCTCCCCCAAACCAATCTCCCCTGGGTTGTTTTTCCAACTCTGTAATAGCAGCTTGACTCAGTGACTCAGGCCAAATCCTTAGGAACCGTTGTGGATTCCACTTTTTCTCTTACTCTTCACATCCAATTCATCAGCAAGTCATTCCGGTTAAACCTCTGAAATAGAAAACAAATCCGTCCACCCCTTCCATCTCACTGCCACTCTTCCTGGACAAGCTTCCCCCTGTCTCTTGCCTGGAGGCAAGAGGACTGCAGAAACCTTTTACCTAGTCTTTTTGCTTCCAGTCTTCCATTAGGATCCATCCTCTACACAGTATCCAGAAGGATCTCTTTAAAACGTGTATAGGGGTCAGGCTTATGACTCACCAATGACTTAGCACAAAATGCAGTCTCCCTCTGTTCTAGTCCATTTGGGCTGTTGTAGCAAAACTACTGTAGACGAGGTGGCATGAGGAACAAACAGTTCTGGAGCTTGGAAGTCCAAGATCAAGGTACTGGCAGATTCGGTGTCTGGTGAGAGCCCACTTCCTGGTTCATAGGTAGCTGTCTTCTTAATGTATCTTCATATGGCTGAAGGGGTGTGGAAGATCTCTAGGTCTCTTTATCAGGGCACTAATCCCATTCATGAGGATTCATGATCTAATCACCCCCAAAAGCTCCACTTCCTAATACCATCACACCAGGAATTGAAATTTCAACATATACATTTTTGGGGGGAGACACAAACATTCAGGCTAAGTCACCTTCCCATGAAGTACAAATCCCAAGGCTTTCCCCACTCCACCTCCTCTGCACATCTTATCTCTTGCTCACTATACTCTAATTACACTAGCCTTCTTTTGTTCTTTCCATTTGTTTCCCCTGCATTTTTCCCCCCAACTTCCACCCCTAACCCCCACCAACAATAGTTTTTTTTTTCTCAGAATTCAGGATGCAGCTAACATGTTGTGTTGGAGGATTTCCCTGACTGCTCAGATCATTCTAAACAAGCTTTCAGCCCCTTTACTCCAGGATGGTTCTGTCTCTGCACTCACCACTTATCTGGACTCATCTTCTTCATGTGCGTATCCTACTGGACACTGGCCACCTCCACCTACTGTTAGTACAGGCTCTGGGAGTGCAGGGGCCTTTTCTGTACTGTTTGCTGCATCTCAGGTGCTTAGGATGGTCCTGGAACAATGAAGAGGCTCAAAGAGTATGAATAAATACAAAATTATCCAGGCCTCTGATCAGTGGGAGGAGTTAAAACCTGAAGCTTATTTAGGGAGAGCAGCAGCATGTCTGATATGTGAGAATAATAAAACTACAAGAGGAGGGACCCCGTGATTTACTTAGAATGAGAGCTGGAAGCTCCGTCTAAAGTCAAGCTTTCCATGTACCCACTAGATCCCTCTCCTTACTTATGCAAGGACAACATTCCAGACATTTCTCTTTTTCTATATAAAATCACAGTCTTTTTCTTTGTGTGTGTGTGTGTGTGTGTGTTCTATTGGATCATTTCCATCATCATGCAAAGATGTGATTTTTCCTTTCCTAAAAAAAAAAAAAATAAAAAGCAAAGAAACAAACCAAAAACCCAACCTGACTCCTTATCTTCCTCTGCCTATTTCTCTGCTCCCTGTTAGCACAGAGTTTACAGAAAAGGATGCCTATTCTTCCTGCTCCAATCCTTCTCTTCTGATTCTTTTTGGAACTCCCTCCAATCAGACTTCCACAGCCAGCATACTACCAGGATGTGTGTGGCCACAGATGACCTCCACATAAGTAGGCTCTAGTCCATGCCTGAATTTTCCTATCAGTAACTTTCACTCCGTCCTTGATCTTTCACTTGACTTCCATACACTTCATTCTCTTGGCTGCTTTTTTTCTTCCCTGACAGCTTCCTCTCGGTCTCCTTTGCTGGTGCCTCCTCATCTCCCTCAACTCTAAGTATTCAAGTGCCCCAGGACTCTGAGCTTGGGCAGCTTCTTTTTTTTTATCTTTACTCACTTCCTTGGTGACTTCATAGAGCTTCACATTTTCAACTTCTATTTATATGCTTATGACTCCCAGATTTCTATCTCCAACCCAGCATTTCTCAAGTCTTCCCTATTCATCATCTCCACTTACAAATAGAATAAACCCTACAATATTAAAATGCCCGAAACAAAACCCCTGATTCTTTTTTCACTCAAATCTCCGCCTCCTCTGTTGTTTCCAGCTCAGTAAATGGTAACTCTTTATGAGTCCCCAGAGGGGAACAGAAAGACTTGCAGCCTTGGATCCATACTGAACAACTCCTTCCTCCATCCTGGAGATGCTACTTTTAAAATGAACCCAGAATCTGACAGTATCTCTCCATTACTATCCTGGTTGAAGCATCATGTTTTGCCTGAATTATTTCAATATCCTCCTAATTGTTTTTCTTGTTTCCTTTCTGTCCTATTAGAATCTATTTTTAGCATGGCAGTCTGAAAGATCCTTTTAAAACCTAAGTCATCCAAAGTCAGTACTCTACTCAGAGCAGTGTTTGCCTTCTTGCTCAGAGTAAAAGCTAACTTCCCAATAGACTGTAAGGGTCCTTGAAGCTTCATACATTGCCTTCATACAGTGGCACCTGGCACATAGTAGGTACTTAATTAATATTTAATAATTCAATAAATTAAAAAATAACCTCCTCAGAAAGGGAGGCAGAGTAGTACTATATGGCAATAATAACTTAAATTTGCTCAGAAACTCCCCATAAGGGTAAAGTACATGTAGAATTTCTTGGCAACTGATTCTCCCCTTTGTGATCTTTTTGCCCATCACCTTTCTGTCCTGTTTCCTACTTCTCTCCCACCCATTCATTCCTCTCCAGCAACCCTGTCCTTCATACTGTTTCTCAAATGTGTTGGGTATGTTCCTGTCTTGGAGATTTAGTACTTGTTGCTTCCTTTGTGTGGAACTCTCCACCCTGAAGATCTGCATGACTTACTCCTTTACCTACTCCAATCCTTTGCGTAAATGAATCTTTCTCGGCAACTTTTTTCTCGACCATCCTTTTAAAAATTTTAATTTCACACTCATGACAGCCACCTCTTCCCTAAAATATTTATTTCCATACAACTGGTCCCTATTTGACACTCTATAATTTTATACCTTTATTTGATTAAATGTAAACTCCTTGAGGGATTTTGTCTGTTTGGTTCTCTGCTGAATCTTCAGCATTTCCATTAATGCTAGGCACAGAGGAGGCTCTCAGTAGATATGTGTTGAATAGATGAATGAGGTATGAATAAATGAACTCTGATATGAAGGAACTGAAACCTCAGTTGGACAAAGAGTTTGAAAGACAGATAACTCAGGTACTGCAAATAATATATATATTTTTTTGCACATGAATTCAGATTAATTATTTCTCGTGGCTGTAGGGAATTTGCAAGTCAGGTCACTGAACTGTTCTTGATTATTGTTGAGGAATAAAGAAGAAAAAGAATGTGCCAGAGAACTATGGACAATAAGAGAAAAGTATTCTTATTTTCAAAGAGGGTAAAGCATAGATTTAACGGGCCTCAGACTGGTACACTTACTCCTGAACGTGATTTTGGAATTGATCATTATAGTCTTTGCCTAGCCACCAGAGGAAGTTTGCCACCAAGACCAAATGAGAGTATACTGAGACCAAGTCATGTTGGCTAAATTAATTTCTTATTTGCCTTGTTGAAAACTAGAAGGCCAGAGAAGTATAAGAGATAGAGTATATTTGCATTTTAGCAAGTCACTAATGAAAATTCTCCCATTTTTTCTTTTGTGGATAAAATGGGGAAAAATAAGCTAGACCTGACATAAGTAGATAGATTAATAATTTGTTTGACAATTAAAGTGATTGCTATCGGCCTGGATAGAAATTCCACCCCAAAATTTTAATCAGTTCTCCATATTTTGGTAAGCATACTCCAGCTCTCCTTTTCTCCTTGAAGTAGAGATCAGCAGTGTCCTGTGGCTCTCTCTCTCGTCCTAATCAACATACTTACCAGTGCCTTTATCAATATTAAATTTTCAGATTTGACTCACTTGGAAGGAATGGCAAATACATTGGATGACAGAACATGGATCCAATCCAGCCTAGACTGACCTGCCCCTAACAAGACTGAGTATGGAGAGTCCTGCCAAGCTTAAACAAGTTGCCTGCACCTGTGATGTATGGAGCAGACATAGCTTAGTGGTAGCCCATGTGAAAAGCATTAGAGGTTTGATGAGGTAAGGGTGGAAGTGAAGTTGCTACAAAAAAGTAGGTACCACAGAGGGTAGTCCAGACCACTGGGGCAGCTTGCTCCATGTGCCATGGCTCTGCCATCCTTAGAGGATGTTGTCCTTACCTGTATGAGCAAAATGGCTCCATTTTATGTCAATGTCCTAAATTGTGGGAAGAAGGATATCTTGGGAAAGTGATTCCCTTTTTTTAAGTTATTTTTAATTTATATGTAGTAAAATTCCTTTTTGGGGGTGTGTCATCCTATGAGTTTTAAGATAGATAGATAGATAGATAGATAGATAGATAGATAGATAGATAGATAGATAGATAGATAGATGATAGATTTTTGTAACCACCCCTTTTGGTTCTCTGAGTAGAGATCATGGGCTTCTCTTGGTGTTTCCTCTTCGTGATTCCATTTTTGGTATGCTCCAGAGGTCAAGCCATCGTATATTAGAGTCACAAACAAACAAAGCAAAAACAACAACAACACTGCTGGGTTGCTTTGGAGCCCTGAACTTCCTATTCAGTCCTCCTGTTCTTACTCACTTTTTAGAGTCCTCTAACAGTTGCTTTATGTATTTTGCCCAAGCTTTTTAGACTTAGTAAGTGGAGAGATGGTGTGGGGTATGCTTACTCCATCCTAACCAGAACTGAATCTTCTGATTTCCTCTTAAAATGCATGGAATGACATGACACACTTCACTCCAACTCACACTCTATTGGTAAGAACTTAATACCAGGGCAACACCCACCTGGTGTCAAGAGTGGCAGGAAGAAGCATCCTCCAGCTTAAGGTAATGGGCAAGCTGAAACTCTTTTACCAAGAAGGAAAGAAGAACAGCTTTTAGAAAACACTGGCAGTCTGTCACAGGGATGATAGTGAAGAATATATTCAATGTGCCTTGAAAGAGTAAGCTGGCTAGGAAGAGCTCATGCTACATGTTTATGAATTTGAAATAGGAGGTTAGAACGAGACTCTTCTTGCCTCAGTTCCATTTTGTATTTCAAAATAATAGATATTTGAGACTGAAGTGAGGGCTAGACAAGTCAATGTATGCAGGCAATTGCAAAAGAAATAGCTACAGACTGGATCAGAATGTGGAGTGGGGGTAAATGTGGGCAGGAAATTTTTTGGCGAAAGCTGTAACCTTTACCTGCAGCCTGCTGAGGGGAGCTTCCACGAAGCTGTTTGAAGAGCTTCAATGTACACTCATTGCAACTGTTAGTGGGGGGTTGGGGGGAGGTTGGTACCGACTCATACCTGAGGCTAGAGGTGGCTCCTGAGACTTGCTGATGCATCTAAAGTTTGTTGAGATGAGGAGTGGACCATAGGTGGGCCATACAGAAAAGAGAACTGATGTGAGGCTCTCTTGAATCCTGTTTAATCTGTCTGCCTGGAAGAGAGGAAGGACCTCAGCAGGAAGAACATGGAGGAGAATGCTGGTTTCTAGGAGGTGGCTCGAACAACCATCATTGAGACAATAAGCTGAAGTAGAAATATTTGTAGGAAGGTCCAGAGGTTTCTGGGGATGGAATTCTCATCCAAAGTACCCAAAAAACACCCACAAAAGAAAAGAGAAAGCTTTCAACATCTGCCAGACCTAGAGAGAGCAAAGCCAGGTTTATGATTCAAGACCTTTTCTTTCATCTTACTCACTCTAACTCTGGAAAGGGCAGACATTAGCTAGCGGGTGCAGAAACAGATAAGAAGCCACCCACCACCCACCACCCACCACCCACCACCCATCACAAGCATATGAAATCCCCTCCCTTTTCCCACTGCATGCAGGCTTCCAGCCTGAAGCTGACCCAAGCTAAAAAAGTAGAAAAAATATAATGGTTAGATCAAACTGATGATTTTGGTTAAGCGGGCATTTTAATTACTGAATGGAGTCTATGTTTATTACTTAAAGTGGTCTTAGGAGTCTGTTACTTAAGAGTAAGAAAAATATCATGCTTTTCTTTACCATATCTGATTACATTTTAAAGGGAAGGTAGGAAACAAAATAATGTTTCATTTGATAATGCTACAAATTGTGTCTTGTCAATATACCAACTACAAGCACGGAGTATTTCAGATGCAAGAGAATAAAATCTGGTTTTATTTACTCACAGAAGAATTTTGAGCCTTTACAGGCACTGTACATTAAGGGGACACAGAAAGGAACCCTTTACATCAAGTGACCATGATAGTAGAAGGATTCAGAAGGATCATGTTCCTATTTTCCCGTACTGAAGGACTATCATGAGGAAGAAAGGTTAAACTTGATCAGGGGCTTACCAAATCAACTGGGTGGCAGGTTTGTAGAGTCATATATTTAAGATGAAGAAGACTTTTTTTGTACTATGGGTTCCCACAGATAGATGGGTTGCCTTAAGAGATAGGAGCTTTGCGTCGTTGGAGATGCACAAGTTCCATTGGATGGTAGTGTGGCAAGATTGCTTGAAGAAGGAGCACGACACTGGGTGGTGGGAATCAATGATCTTTAAGGCCCTTTCTCAATTTGAGACTATAGCGTTCTATAATCTCTCTGTCCTACTGTGCTCATACTATGTGGAAACTGTAATATTAAGCCTCAAATACTCTGAGTCAAATTTAAAAGTACATGTATTCTTTCCTGTAACAAGCATCTACTCTATCTGATCACTTCTGACTACTTGAATCTCATAGGAAACCAGCCAAGTGGAAAAAAACTCCAACAATTTTTAAAATCATGAATCCATAACTGAAAAATCTCTTGAATAATGACAGTTTAGCTAAGTCCAAATGATAATTAAATTTGTTATTTGTTTTTTGCCTCAAAAGAAAAAAAAAAAGCATTCCAGCTTCCCCTGTCTCCCACCCTCTTCCATTGTTGCTCCCTCTGTCAATCACCTTCTCTCAGTTTTCCACTAGCTCTTTACAGCTCAATCCACAGAGAGAACAATCTCTGTTCCAAAGTGTCCAGACCATTGTCTGGATACATCTCTCTGGAATACAGTGAAGGAAGCACAGCTGCTCCTGTTTAAAGATGCAGCATGGGCTTCCATGTGCTTGCCTGTTCTCCTCAAGAGTTATTTATGCCAATGGCTCTTACAATTTTCTCAGATTCCACAATAGCAGGAAACACATGGTGGGTGCTCAGTAAATAGGGAAATGATGATTGCCTTTTCTTTTCATCTCTCACTTTGGAGCACTACTGAGAGAAACCAGATTGGTCTCACAAAGAAAGCCACATAGCTTTGAGGAGTGCTGGGCGTTGCTTCCATTCTCAAATATTTACTGACCATGTGGAACATAAAGACAAAGCAAATAGGATCCCTGATATCAATGTGCCAGTAATTTAATTGGGAGGATAAAATATGAGAAAATAGCCCTAATAAGAGAAAAGGTATGAGTGTGATAAATGTTGTGGGTAGAATATTAGTCTCACAGCTTTGGGGAGGACCTTGGAGATTAGGGAATTCATACTCTTCTTTTTACAGTTGGGTAAACTGAAGTCTTCCCAAGTTTCCTGCTGTTCTGACACTCCTATGTCCACATTACTTGAAGCTCTATCCCTTAACATGATGACTTTTATAGCTTGCCTTCTCAGCAGCCATTGTCTTCTCCTTGCAGACATGATTGTGTTGTTTAGGTAGTAGTGTGCCCAGTCTAAGGGACGAATCATGATTGGTTTCAGTCATGACTCTCCTTCCTCTATGCCAATGATTGATATAGGGATGAAAGTGTGACAATGGGATTTAAGGGAAATCAGCTGAAGGCTTCTGAAAAAGCTTCTCTTTTTCATTAAAAAAATAGCCAGGTGAGAAGAAGATTCTTTTTGCTCCTTTCTACTTTGCTTCAAGTGTAAATGCTAATATCTAAGGATGTGACACTTGGAGTTGGGACAGACATATTTGTACCATGAGGGAGACATTGCTACACATGGTAGATGGCAGATTGGTAGAATCAAAGTCAGAACCAACCTCTGTTGGGACAGACATATTTGTACCATGAGGGAGACATTGCTACACATGGTAGATGGCAGATTGGTAGAATCAAAGTCAGAACCAACCTCTGTCTAACCTTCTTGTTAGATAGCAATAAATGTCCCTTTGTTTTAATTCTATGTGTGTTTTGCTTTTATTTGCAACCATAAACATTGTGAAATTTTATCTTCAGTAACTTTTCTGCTGCTGTCTTTCCTCCTCACTCATGTTATTAGAACCTCTGGAACCTGGATTCCATTGTCTGTCTGCCTAATTGGAACCCTGGCTCTCCCCAGAGGGCACTGAGTCTGTTGCCGCTCTTTGAGAGAACTGTCATTCTCCATTCTCCAAATATCACAGGGATCAGTGGTATGGATGCCATTATCTTAGGTGCCCATTTCTTGGGAGGCCATTAATTCTCTGCTATAATGAGAAAAAACCCTCCTCTTTTGAGGAGGCAGGAGGAAACAGATTGTGATTTTACCTGATTATGCCTGATAATAACTACCATCTGGCTAAGACATCCTCTACCCCTGCATGTCATTGCCATGTACACTCCCCCTACCCCACCCCCCAACCCAGGAACTTATTCATGTTCCTCTTCTGAAGCCTCTGGCAACTGGTTCACAGGCTTCCTTTTTCTCCGAATACTATCATCATCATGGTGACTTCAACATCTATATAGATGTCCTTTCCAATACTTGAGTTCCAGGAATAGGTGTTCAGCTCTCATTGAAATAGTCCTTTCATTATGCATAACACTGAGGCAGTGATTTCAAAACATGCCAGGAAATTCTGTGACACCCCTTCAATCAAGAGGGGGTGTCTATGTTTTCTCTCCTTGAATTGAGCTGGCCTGGGTGACTACCTATTAACCAACAGAATGCAGTGGAAGGCGACACTCTGTGACATCAGAGGCTAGGTTAGAGAAGACCATGCAGGTTCTGCCTGATTCTCTTGAGATGTTCATTCTAGGGGAGGCCAGTCTTCACGTAAGAAGTTCCACTACTCAGAGACAGCCATGAGTAGGGACTCCAGCCAATAGTCCCAGCTAAATCCCCAACTGACAGAGCATGGGCAGCCTTGTTAGTAAGCCATTCTGAAAATCTAGTTGTACTTTCAGATGATTCTATCCCCCAGCCATAGAGTCATTCCCACAGCTTTTGAGTCTTTCCAGCTGAGACCTAAATATCCTGGAGTAGAGACAAGCCATGGAGCAGAGATAAGCCATGCCTTTTGTGTCCTGTCTGAATTTCTGACATAGAATTTCTGAGCATATTAATATGGTGGTTTCAAGCTGGTAGGTTTTGGGAGTACAGGTTTTCCCTGCTATCTCAAAGTAGAGAATTCGTCTGAAAACTTTGGTAAACCAAAATGGCACAAAGTCAAGTTTGCATTATGCCATTTCACTTTCATGAAAGACCTACGTTAGTACTTGGCTTTTGCTAACTGAAAGAAATCTGAAGGGGATTTTCACTTTTACAAAAAAAAAAGAAAGACTTTACCAAACTAATGTAGGTCTTTTGTAAAAGCAAAGTGGCATAATGTAAATTTTGGGAAAGCGAGGGATGCCTGTAATTTGTTTTGGAGTAACAGCAAATGGAACCCTGGCCATTGGCTTTCAAGGGAGTACAGTTTATTCAACGTTCATAAAATTCTCAAGAGAGGACCTTCCAAAGCAGGGAAACAGGAGAAGACAGTGATTATACCTGATTGCACCTAATAATATCTACTGGATTTTGTTATGATTGTGCCAGGCATTGTGCTTTGGTTAAGAATGTGGATTTTGAGGTAAAAAAATATGGATTACCAACCCTACCCTGCTACTTGGCAATTGTGTGATTTGGGGGGAAAAAAGCCTCTCTACATTTCTGAGCCTCAGTTTTCTTATCTGTAAAATGGGAAAAATACCACTCACCTCATAGAATGGTTTTGTAGAGTAAATAATATATATAAAGCCATTGACACTCAACAAATGGTAGCTGGTTTTGATAATAACACAGAATAATATGATTTGTATAGGGCAGAAATGAAAGATGAAGTCATAACAGAAGCAGAAAATGAGACTACAGGATCTTTTTTTCTTAAACTACAACATAGTTTATTATTTTTTACCAGGGGACCCCTTTATGTTGGTATATATTTTTTTCTTTCTTAGCTCTTCTTTCTTAGTTATTAAATTATATTTACATGTTTAAAGTATTAAATTTAGTTTCATGTTAGTCATCTTAATCTGATATGAGACATTAGAAAAAATCCACAATTCAATATTTCACAGACTAGGAAAGTGATGCAGGGTAAAAAGTTTGGAATTTGGGGGAACTATGGTTTTTTAAAAATTATTTTCAATAAATAGGTTTGAAAAAATCAATTTGATCTTTTAATTATGTGTGAGGGAGTGGCTTTAGTTTCTAAAATTTATATTTGAGACTCATTGTAATATTTATCAGTTTAATTTAAAAATACTTAAGTATTTCAGGTATAACACAAAGTACAGAAAAAATAACAGTTTTCACTGAGGACCTCCCTCTCACCTAGAGCTAATATTTAAATGCTTTTGTGTTTGAGAAGATGAAGTTGGTAGGGTGGTGCAGAATGAATCAAAAGGTGGAACCTCTGGGCAGGAGGCTAATCAGGATATCTCAGTGCCGGTATTACTGGTAGGTAATGTGGTTGTGATTCAAACCTGGATAGGAGGCTGGAGGGGAAGGTGTGGGCATGAGATGCCTCATGGAGGAAGACCTGACAGGTGTTGGTTTTCCAGGAGTTCTGTGGTCAAATTTCCCCAGCCTCCAATACCATATCATAAATCAGTTTTTTCTTTTCCTTAGGGAAAAAATAAAATAAAATTAACAACGTACAACTGCTAAACAGGTTACACTAAGATATGTGAGCAATTTTGTCAGAAATATCAATTCTACATATTGCAGCAAAGGAAACATGGAATGTTTGCCAAGTTCTTGTGAGAAATCGCTGTCTAAAAATTGTGCCAGCTTGCTAAATACAGAGTTGTTATGGAGATCAGAGCCAATTGGCCTGTTAAACCCACCTCAAATGAGATGATGGGGTTATGCTGGATCTTCCCCCACCAATCACTCCTACCCCAAGGACGTGGGAATGAGGTCAGGGCACCATCTTCCCTGGAGCCAGATAGTTTCTCAGTTTCTGTAGCTGTTCTTCCCCTCAAAAAGTGGCAGGAAGTATCCATATGTCCTCAGACACCTGAGAAAAGAGGAAATCTCATCTGCAGATGGCTGAAACAAAGCTGTGTATTAATTTTTTTTGTAAAAAAATCCAAAAAGGGCAGTAGAGAAATCCTTTGAAGGCTCTCATCATGTCCTGAGATTTCTGTTCTGTTGCTTTTTAAAGAACAAAGGTTGGTCTGGCTCCAAGAAAGGAATCATCTGTATTATTGGAAAGCACCTAAAAATGTTAGTAACTGACTGAATGTAAAGGAGTCAAATGGCTCAGGGTACAAAAGCTGTGACAAGAAGAGGGATTGGGTTGGGGGAAAGAGGCATGTAGGTGGCTTTGGGTGTCATGAAAATAAGCATGCAAATTGCTGTTTGGGAAGGTGATTTGTGTCCCAGTGAAAGCATGCTGCGCAAGGACCTGCCTGCAGAAGAAAGTGCTGGAATACTGCTGTTGTGGTTTGGATTGTGACCCCCCAAAAGTCATGTCTAAGTTCTAACCCTTGGTTTCTGTGAATATGACCTTATTTGAAAATAGTCTTTGCATACATAATTAAAGATCTTGAGCTGAAATCGTTGTGGATTTAGGATGGGCCTGAAATCCAACACCAGCCCTTAGGAGAGAAAGGAGAGGGGGATTTGAAACACAGAGAAGGTGGTGATGTGAAGCAGAAGCAGAGATTGGAGGGTTGCAGCTACAAGCCAAGGAACATTAAGGACTCCTGCCAGCCACCAGAAGCTAGGAAACAGGCCTGGAACAGATTTTCTCTCTGAGTCCCCAGAAGGAACCAATCCTGACAACTTGATTTTGGACTTCTGGCCTCTATAACGGTAGGAGAATAAATCTTTGTTGTTTTATGCTGCCTAGTTTGTAGTAATTTGTGAGAGCTGTCTCAGGAAACAAATACAACCACCCACCAGAGCACGCATGTGAAGAGGAGACCCAGGATTACAAAAGGGGACATGGGTAGGTCCGGAAGTGTGTTATTCAAATTTAACTTTGTTAACATTAAATGAAATAAACAAGTCAGTTCCTCAGTTGCACTAGTTACAATTCAAGTGCCAGTTGCTACATGTGGCTCATGGTTATCCAAGGGGACAGCGCAGTTACGGCACATTTCTGTTGTTGCAGAAAGTTCTACTGGACAGTGTTGCTGAGTCACAGCTCACAGTTTCATTTTTATGGACAAGTGGCATGCATGGTGACTGTTGGCTTCAAATCTGTCTTTTCACTCACACCTGCACCAGAAGATAGCAGGTATCATTGGTAGTGTCACTTTTGATTATGAAGGAACAACAGCAGAAAGGTGTAAATATAGAACAACCACCTGTTTCAGGCTGCCTCCCACATACCATCTTCCCAAACAACAAACATATTAAATGATAGTATTGATGGACAATTCTCTTCCAAGATGACATCCCAGCTCACTAGGACAGAAACTATCAAACACATTCTTATCTATGAATGCCGCGTGAGTCATACCCAGGTGAACATTTTTACACCATTCCCGTCCTTGTATATTTCTATTGTCTCTTAAAATTTTAAGAGGGATTTCCCCCCTTATAGCAATTTACCCTCTGGTGGGCTCTGTAGTTATTGAGAACAGCAGGAGCTCCTTGATGGGCTTAGAAAACTAGGAAAGATTCGTAACAGGGGAATGATGTGATATACACTTGATTTTCCCCAGAAGATGAATCTGGCAACGATGTTAGGATGATTTAAAGGGGTAAAGAATGTTGGCTGTGTGGTTTTGAAGAAAATGGGAAAGAAATTATGCTCTGAATTGCAAAAGCTGCTGTCACTGAGATCCACCTGTTCAGAACTATCTTTAGTTGCATTCAGGAACAATTTACCCACATAACCTTTCTTTCCCTTACTTTTCTTGTCTCCAGGTACAGATATGGAGGAATATGCAACATTAAAAAGGGAAACAGCATTACAGGACTCTGTGTGTGCGTGCGTGTGTGTGTGTGTGTGTGTGTGTGTGTGTGTGTGTGTGTGTGTGAAAGAGAGACAGAGAGACAGAGACAGAAAGAGAGAGAGAGAATGATAGGATATCCGTGTGTGTATGTGCATGTGCCCTGGTGCCCTGTGTTATTTACAGGTAGTATGAATAGTATGGCACTCAATAGTTTCTTACAACCTCACCCTAAACACAATACTTTTTCACCCCAAATCCCTCCCTCTCTTAGCTCTTAGAACCACATGTACTGTTCCCTAAATTTGCCAAGCACTGCTGTGTCTCCATCTTTTGTCCTTATCTTCCATTTGCCTGGAATGCTGATCCATGTCCTCTCCCTGTGGTTAATTCTAACTCATTTTCAAGGCCAGTACATAGACCACTGCCTATAGAAAGCTTTCTTTCATTATTCTCGTCTCCCTTTGGAAGGTACTCCGGCTTCTTCTGGTTTTCTCTCTTGACTGTCAAACATGTTCATCTACCACACAGGATTTGAGTTCATTGCATTATTATTTGCTTTGCTTTTTATCTGCAGGATTGATTCCAGCCTCGTCCTCAGTGGACACTCAAGGAAAGCATGCTGAGTGGACGCTGGAGCTTGGTGAGGTTGCCTTGGAAGTGGAATGGGTAGTTGGTGCAAGATATGAATCTCTCAGCTATTTTTCTCATTTTATAAATGCTGTTATGACCTGTCTTCCTTTACTAAAATTCTTTGGCTTACAGCTTAGGGGTAGCATGTCATTTTACAACCAGATAAATTGTTCATCAGAAGTAATAGATCTCTTCATCCTCCTCACACCTCAGCATGCATTTGCCACACACATTTATCAGCCCCATCCCCATGGCAGTCTTCCCCATCTTAGTAAATAGCACCCCCCACACACACTCACACCCAGTTGTATAAGCCAGAAAGCTGGAGTCATCCTTGATTGCGTTCCCTTCTCTGTCTCCTCCTGCCATATCCAATCTGTCAGCACAAACTCTCGACTCTATCTTCATTTCTCTCTCTCCCCTCCTTGCCATTTCCACAGCCACGACCGTGACCACCCACCAGTAGCTCTTGCTTGGGTTACAGCTGTAGCTTCTTAATTGGTCTTCCCAGATCTGTTCTCCACAGAGTGGCCAGATAGACATAGCAACATAAACTGGAAAATTTCACTCCTCTGGTGAAACATTCTGATGGCTTCCCACTGTCCTTTGAATGAAATTGAAATTTCTGAGCATGGCCTAAGAGGCCCTATGAGTTCAAGCTCCCAACCTTCTTCCAGCTCCTGTCATGCTTCTTTCCCCATCACATGCCAGGCTCCTTCACACTGAGTTTCTTTCTTCATCTCAGAGCTCTGCGGACTCCTCTGATTGGAACCGTCTTTCTGCTGCTCTGGAGGGTTGATTCCTCCCCAAACGTAGGGGTCAGTTTTGATGTCACTTCCCCAGAGAAGCCTTCCCTGATCCTCATTAAGTGAGATCCCCTCTTGTTCTCTTTCCACAATAGATTGTGTGTCCTACATAGTGCTCCCAGAACTTTCCATGAGTTCAGTTATTGGTGTGTTTGTTCAACTATCGTCTACTCTCCCAGTAGGCTTTAAGCATTACAAGGGTGGAGAGTATGACTACCATGTTCATTTAGTCACCATCATGGTGCCTGATACAGACCATATGGTCCATAAAATACATATTGAATGAATGGATAAGTGAGTGAGTATTCAGACTCATCTTGCCTTTCAGTGGCTAACATGACCCTCCTTGTGCTTTAAGACTTATCTCCAATGTCAGCTCTGCATAAAGTCTTCTCCAATCCCCCTACTCAAAATAAACCCTAACTTAGAGCTTCTATATTGTTTGTTTAAAGCTTTGATGTTGAGAAGCAATATATGAAGTAGTTGAGAGAACAGGTTTTAGAATAAGAGCTGAGTTGAATTATTTTTTAAAGTTTTTTTATTTATTTGACAGAGATCAAGAGAAGGAGAGAGAGAGAGAGAGAGCACGTGCACAAGCAGGGGGAGCAGCAGTTGGAGAGGGAGAAGCAGGCTCTCCCGCCAAGCAGGGAGCCCGATGTGGGGCTCGATCCCAGGACCCTGAGATCATGACCTGAGCCAAATGCTGATGCTTTACTGACTGAGCCACTCAGGTACCCCAAGAGTTGAGTTGAATTCTTATCTAGTATTTGTCACTTTTGTGATCTCCTTGGGTGAGTAATTTAAGCTCCCTGACTTAAAAAAATTTTTTTTATTTAAATTCAATTTAGTTAACATATACTGTATTATTAGTTTCAGAGGTAGAATTTAGAGATTCATCAGTTGCATACAACACGCAATGCTCATTACTTCAAGTGTCCTCCTTAATGTCCATCACCATGTTACCCCATCCTCTCCATCCACCCTCCCCTCCAGCAACCCTCCATTTGTTTCCTATGGTTAAGAGTCTCTTATGGTTTGTCTCCCTCTCTGATTTCATATTGTTTTATTTTCCCCTCTCTTCCCCTATGCTCCTCTGTTTTGTTTCTTAAATTCCACGTATGTAAACTCCCTGACTTTAAATTTCATTATACCTGGGAAAGTATTTTCAACCTCATTTGTATAAGGTGCTTGGAACATAGAGGGAGACTCAATGATGGTTGATAGATGGCATTATATTGGTTCATAATTTTCTATATATTTTTATATAAATGTTTTGAAAGTAAGAAACAGTGATCCCTAGATGACATGATTGAAGAAATTTAATGGCTGTGGATCAAGTCAAAAGCAGCTTGATATTGGAGAACGTTCCAGGTTCTGGAGCCATAAGAACCTGGTTTTAAAACCTCAGATTTACCACTTATCGGCTGTGACCTTGTATACATGTCTTGTCCTTTTGAAGTTTTAGTTTCCTGATATGATTGGAATGTCTCAACAGGGGTATTGTCCATACCATCTCAATAGGAGTATATTAGATACAATGTATGCAAGGGCCAAGGGACAATGTATAATCATAGCTGCATAAAATATCTTTAATACTGATCTATTTCATTTAACCAGGATAGAAACTTGGTCAAACTCAACAAGATCAAATCTGACATGACTAACAATGCTAGAAGAACTCCTGTCAATTTCTTAAAGCAGAAAAACTTACCAGAACCTGACAAAAAATAATTTTTTCAAATTGATGAATCCAATGTAAAGGTCTGGGCATTTCTCCAATGCCTGCCCATCTGTCCTAGGTAATGGCTTCAACCATCCTTGCAACAGCTGTGGGTTCAAGGTGAACTCTGGCCGGGACTGGATTAACTCTAAAACATGGTCTGTTACAAAGATTTCTGATCAGCTGGTAGACTCATCTTTTTGGAGAGATATCTGAGAAATCTGGAGGCAGATAAAACACAAAGCCTTCTTTAAAAGAGAACAATAAACATCTGACTCCTCTAGGAAATGGGTATTCAGACATTTCCAATGTTCAATTATTGAAAAATATATTTTAAAAATATTTAAAAAGTTTAAAAAGAACATTTCAAAGGAAAGGAGCTGGGTTTGTGTACTGGGTTGAATAGTACCCCCCTAAAAGGATATGTATGTCTACCTAGAATCTATAAACGGGTATTCTTTGGAAATAGTTCCAAATAATTTAATCAATGTCTAAGCAGGTGTCATCAACTTAAGGTGAGGTCATACTGGATTAGGGTAGTTTCTAGATCTAATGAGACTGGTGTCTTTATAGGAAGACAGGAATTTGGACACAGTCACACAGACATAAGGGGAAGATGATCATGTGAAGATGGAGGCAGAAATTGGAATGAAGCTTCCACAAACCACGGGATGCCAAGGAGTACAGCAGTTACTATAAAGTATAAGAGAATTCTTCCCTAGAGTCTTTAGAGGAAGCATGTCCATGCTGCAACTTTGATTTCAGACTTCAATCCTTCAGAACTGTGAGAGAATAAGTTTCTTTTGTTTTAAACCACCTGGTTTGTGATGATTTGTTACAGAAGCCCTAGGAATCTAATACAGAAGCCCTAGGAATTTAAACAGGCTGAAGTGTTGAGTACGAGACCATGAGCTCTCCCAGATACTAGCTCTATCTATATCCTTGAGCAACTGCTCCAAGGCCTCAGTTTTCTTATTTGAAAAAGAGTATGACACCAAAGGCAGGCAAAAACAGTACAGGAAAAGAAAATTACAGACCAATTTCCCTGATGAACATAGATGCAAAACTCCTCAACAAAATACATGCAAATTGAATTCAATAGCATATTAAAAGGATCATACACCACGATCAAGTGGGATTTATCCCTAGGATGCAAGAATAGTTCATTTGCAACAACATGAACGGATATTGAAGATGTGCTAAGTGAAAAAAGTCAGTTACAGAAAGACAAATACTCCATGATTCTAGTTATGTGAGGTATCTATAAGAGTCAAAATGATAAAAGCAGAAAATAGAATGGTGGTTGCCAGGCGACAGAGGTGGGGTGGAATGGGGAGTTGTTCAATGGGTATAAAGTTACAGTTAAACAAGATGAGTAAGTTCAGAGATCTGCTGTGCAACATGGTGTCTATGATGTTGTGCACTCAAAAATTTGTTAAGAGGGTAGATCTTAAGTGTTCTTATACAAAAAACCAAAAAAGCTAAAGGGACACAAGGGAAACTATGGAGGTGATGACTGTTTATTATATTGAATGTGGTGATGATATCGTGGGGGCATGCATATATCCAAAGTCCTCAAACTGTATACATTAAATACGAGTCGTTTCTTTTTGTGGATTAGTTACTCCCAATAAAACTCTTAAAAAAGTGTTGGTGAATTATGGAAATATTAACGAAAGATTTTTGAAATATGCAAAGAAAGGAAGGAAGGAAGGAAGGAAGGAAAGGAAGGAAGGAAGGAAGGAAGGAAGGAAGGAAGGAAGGAAGGAAGGAAAGAAAGAAGAAAGAAAGAAAGAAGAAAGAGAGAGAGAGAGAGAGAGAGAGAAAGAGAGAAAGAGAGAGAGAGAGAGAGAGAGAGAGAAAGAGAGAGAGAGAGAAAGAGAGAGAGAGAGAAAGAAAGAAAGAAAGAAAGAAGAAAGAAGAAAGAAAGAAAGAAAGAAAGAAAGAAAGAAGAAAGAAAGAAAAAGAAAGAAAGAAAGAAAGAAAGAAAGAGAGAGAGAGAGAGAGAGAGAGAGAGAGAGAGAGAGAGAGAGAAAGAAAGAAAGAAAGAAAGAAAGAAAGAAAGAAAGAAAGAAAGAAAGAAAGAAAGAAAGAAAGAAAGAAAGAAAAAGAAAGAAAGAAGAAAAGCCTCCGGCTCTTGATTTCCACCCAGGTCGCGATCTCAGGGTCATGGGATCAAGCCCCGTGTCAGGCTCCGTGCTCATTGGGAAGTCTGCTTGGGATTCTCTCTCTCCCCTCTGCCCATCCCCTCCGCTCATGCTCTCTCTCTCTAAAAATAAATATATAAATCTTTTAAAAAATTTAAAAAGGAAGAAAGAAAAACATCGTACTGCCTACCATCTTACTCAAGATGCAAATGCGTGGGCTGCCCCAGGCAGAGCTTACGTTTTGCCCCAGAGCTTCTCTGCTGCAGCCACATGGTGCTCCTGCAGGACTCATTACTCTCAGGCCACGCAGCCCTGGAAGTGTTAGGATGCCAATACCCTACAGGACTACTCTTGACCCAGAGGGACAGAATCCAGGAAGAAAACATTTCCTTCCACAGAGTCTCAGACAGATAATTCTAGGACATTTTCTGCACAGCTCCTCCGAGCCTCCCTCACTGGTTAGAACCCCTGTTGCCAACTGAGTAAATCATCCAGATAATACAACCCTGGGTTGGCTTCTCATACTCCCCTGTTTCATTCTCCCTAATCCTCTCTCCTTTTACTTGTTCACTTCCCAACTTAAACTGCCTGCACACCAGCCCTCATCATCAGTTCTGCTTTTTGGGGAACCCAGGCTAAGACACAGTGAGAATTATGGCATTGACCTCACAGGTTTGTTCCAAAGATGAACATTTAAACGTATGTAAAGTGTTTAGTCTAGTGCCTGGCGCCTAGAAAGCACTCAATAAATGTTAGCCATTTTCCTCATATGAGATGGAATGTTCTAGAATATGAATTTGAAATGTGCTATCATCAATCTCTCTTTCTAAGTGTTGAGTGGATGCATAACAGTAAAAGTCGTTTGTGGTTTTCAGCTTCAGCTTCCATCTTCATTAACACAAGTGGGGCTGTAATGGTAGAAATCAAGATATCAAATTTCACTCCCCCTTATGACACCCACTTGAAGCCCTGAACCCAAGAACTAAAAGCAAAATAAAACTATTTACCAGCCAGAGGGAAAGGAGAATAACAGCATGTGGCTTGTAAACTTAACAAATGTAATCACAGTAATTGAGCAGCCCAGGAAATAATTTGGCCAGCATAATTATATTACAAATTACATATTGCACAATTAAACAATTGCATTTTGGCCACAAATGGAACTCCAAATATACAATTTATGGTGAAGTGGAGAGGTAATTTAAAATGAGAAAAGAAAAGCAAGGGCCGAGAAATGCATTTACATTTATATCCATATTGGAAGGAATATACCAAGCAAAGCAATAAAGAAAAAGGCCAGTGTTTTCAATAGAAAACAACAACAACAACAACTGAAACTGAGTTGAATGAATTTGCCAAGTACTATGTGGATGCCTTACCACTATTTGACTTTCTAATGCATATAAAACGCAAAAGCCCAATTCTTTCTTATTAAGGAGAAATTCCTGTATTAGAGGCTCTTGATTTGGGCTATAAACTGGATTAATAAAATCCTTAATTTAGTGGGAATTTCCAATACCCAATCATCAAAAACATGTTGCAAGAGTTATATCTTATTTTTCCTTGTCAAATATATTCCTGAAGTATGCTGATTAGAATAGGCACACACACACAAAATAAATTGCCTTTCTCACTCTGCTGTTTACACTTCTTGGGAATTTGGTTATTGGTCTGACCCTCATCAAATATTGACTATGGGCTTTCTACCTGCCAGGTTCTATTCTAGGGGGTACAGTGGGGAACTTGGTAGACATAATTCTCTCTTGAAAAGTGTGTTAGATGAGAGCAAACAAACTTTAAGCAACTTATTACAAATAATGATGAAATGATTACAAATGTTTAAAATATCAAGAGGTAAGCATGCTAGGCTCTGTGTATGTACACAGCAGGGAGTTCTAACAAAGCCTGCTGAAGGAATGGAGTAGACCAGGGAGAAGGAATCTGAAGATCTATATTTCTACTGAGACCTGAAAATACCCAAGAAATATAGGACTCATTACTTGTTTTACAATTAGTAAAGGGTAAGGAAACCCTTCTGGGATTTTTTGACTGGAGACCCCAAATTCTAACTCTTTCTGTTGGTGGAAACCATCTGAAGGCAAAAGCGATTGGACAAAATATTCCTCTGTCAAAAAAGAATATGAAAACAACCACCACCACCACCACCACCTCAGTTATTTGGGGATGATTTCTATAATAATTCTTGGTTTGCAGCCTGCAGGACTGGTGATTTCGTATGTCCATTGGATTTTGGATAAATGCTAAAATACCCAGACTCTCTTTGCTTAGTGCTTAGAGTTTAGGTGCGGGATATCACCAGGGTTTTTTGAAAATCAACAAAACAATACTCGTGTGGTCGCCATTTATCGAGTGCTTTACTGTGAGCCAAAGTCTCTGTTGAGAACTTTGTTTTCCTCAGTCTTCACAACAGTTTATGTGGTGGGGGCTACTCTTACCCTATTGTGCACATGGGACAATTGGGGTACCTAGGATAAATAAATGGTTTCAGGACCTCAGATGGTGAATGGCACATCTGGGAATGAAGCCAGTGTCTCTCTGACCCAAATGGCTGCTCTCTAGCATTTGCTATCAAGCCTTTCACCTGTTCAAAGTAAAGGGAAGAGAAAAAGAGCAAGTGCCTTGTCAGCAGGGGATTTGCTCCCCTTGTCTGGAACTGGTTTTCAAAGCGTGGTCTTCATTGTCAATATCACCTAGAGACATGATAGAAATGCTTGAGCTACTGAATCTGAAACTCTTGGGGTAGGACCCAGGAATTTGGGTCCCAGGGGGATTGTGATGCTAGTTAATGTCCGAGAACTGCTGGGCTAGGCAATTGTGGAAGGCCCTGAACGTCCCATACAAACATGTTTGTTTAGGGTCTGACAATCGCAGGCAACAAGGTCAATCTGATTCCTTTCCTTATGCTGGGACAGCCAGAATCAGGAAGTAGATTTTTCATTCAAGCTGCGGATCTGAAGCATAGTCAGGGTCTGAGATTTTTCTCTTTACTCCCTACCCCACATTGATTTATAATGGATCTTTGGTCCTCAAGCTTTATTTTTGATTCATAGTGTCTGATTTTAAAACAGATGACCTCATTAAGAAATTTCCCCTGCTTCCTCAAGGTCCTGGCTTTGTTTATATTTGAGTGTGTGTATCTTAATTGGAAAATGTGGGAGACCCAAATTAGAATGTGGAAAATCTGATTGGATCCTGGGAAGTGTAGATTTTCTAGGTGAACTTAACGAAGGAACTTTCTCCCCAAGACAGAGGGAGAGCAACACCACAGGGAAGAAGTAACTAATAAAAACAAAGGAAATAAAAAAACCCCAGGGAAAAGGAAAATATTAGATAGGTGGAGTTAGGTCTTTCTCATAAAAAGGAAAACAACATTGGAGTGAGATAGGAAGCTACCCGTTAAGTGACATGACCTGAGTTATGTTTTTTGGTCAGTTTTTTTCTCTTCGGGTAAAGACTGCTCCTAGACTCAGCATTACATGACTTACAGGTCATATTAAAGAGGAAGAATTACATAAGGATGGGTTCTGTGGGTCACCTATCCTGACCCGGGCAAGGTAGTAATCAAATGAATTTGGAACATGCTGCGTACCCTCTCCCCGTCTTGGGAGGTTTGGTGTACATTAAACATTCTCTCAGCATATAAACTCTGCTCCAATAAGTGTTTCTCAATATTATTTGATCTTAGAATCATTTTATAAGAATATCTATTAATATCCTGAGAACACACTGATCTAAAGTCTTCAAGTACTATTGAGGTTAGTGGGGCTGAATTTGTGACAATCTTTAGTATTCAACTCACAAACTGACACTTGTGATTGGTGCTGTCCTGGCTCACTGTGTTTAGAACAGACAGTGGGTCTTCAGGTGTGGTAAACGAAATATGAATCTGGTTCCCTAGGCAAAAGCACTGAGACAGATATTGAGGAAATGATATGATTAAAAGTTTTTCTTAACACTTTCATGCTGTGTTGAATGTTCATCTGCTGGACACCTCTGCTGGATGAAATTCTCATAGGTGGTTTGCTGCTCTATGTTGGAAAATATTTTGTGATAGATACCTTGCTCTGGATTTTCTCTTTTTTGCAATGTCTACTTTGGAGATGAAGGTAATAAGACTCAGCCTTGGCTAAGGAACTTTGGGGAAAACATCTTTCCTGGAGGCAGCAAACAGGACTAGGAGGGTGGTGGTCAGTGCCAGCCTCTTGGTGCTTGCCAGTGAGGTCTTCAACCATAACCTCCATCCTGCTCATTTGCCGAGTCAGTTTTGCTAAAGGGCTTCTTTACCTGGTGTGTGAGATCCTCCATGGCCAGGCCCCTGCTAAACTGTTCAGTCTTATTTCTCACAACTCACCATCTCCCATGACACCGAACTTCTTCAGTCCCTTAAATAATCCCATGTTCTCTTTCTCTCTTCCCTGGGCCTTATTCCTTCAGCTGCAAGCACCTTCCCTCCTCACTCCCCTTGTTTTCCAGTTTTATTGAGATATAATTGATAGACAGCACTGAATGAGTTTCAAATGTACAGCACAACGGTCTGACTATATCCTGAAATGATTACCACAATAAGGTTAGTTAACCTCCACGATCATCTTGTAAGATAAAATTTAAAAAAAAAAGAAAAAAAAGCTTTCTTCTTATAAATGAGAACTCGTAGGATTTACTATTTTAACAACTTTCATATATATATCATACAACAACCTCATGTTCTTTCACATTTCAGTTTAGATATCACTTCCCCTGGGAGGCCTTATGTATTTGTTAAGGTTGGTTTTTTGGTTTGTTTGTTTTGTTTTGTTTTTATTTGCTAGTGGTAGAAACCAAATCTGTCTTTAAGCAGGAAAGGTTATTACATGGCTCATAAAATTTTGGAGCTTTGGCTTGACTTTGGAACCTGACTGACCAGAACTGCAGCGGCTGCCAGCAATGATGCTAAACCTGATTCAGGAACCTGATTTTCCAACCAGCGTACCTGCTAAGGCTGGGGATCCTTGAAGGCCAAATGGTTCCATGGGGGGGGGACTTTGTAGTCATCTTTCTCAAATCTAAATCAAAACCTCTCAGAGATGAATCTAATCAGTGTAGCTCAGGGAACACACCTGTGCCCCAGTTACAAAAGAGGCTGGGGTGGCAAGTTTTCTGGGTCCTATCTCAGGGAAGAGGGATCCATAAGGCTGAAAGTTTCCTGAGGATTCAAAAAGGGTTCAAAGATGCTGGGCTAGCAGCTAACATGACACATATTACACATGACACATATGTCATTTATTTACTGATTTTTTAACTCTGGGTTCGGTTTTTCTCAATGCACTACACTCCCCTTCTTGGCATCTTACCCCCACCTTTATATTGTAATCAGCTCTTTATTATTTCATAACTTTCTCCAGACTGCCTATGAAAGAAAAGACTGTGTGTTGTCAATTTCTTTTTATTCACAATTACGTTCCCAGTCCCTAGCTTATATTGCTCTGCACACAGTAAGTGCTCAATAAAGATCTGGCTCAATTAGTCTGGACTTCATAAGGCTGGCATCCAAGGAATTTTCATCTATAGCTGCTGTATTTTTTCCCTTTATGATTCAAGCCCAATCTTCCTTTTTTAACCCCCCAGCTTTACTGAGATATAACTGACAACATTGTGGAAGGTTAAAGTGTACGGCATGATGATTTGATACATTTCTGTATTATGAAGTGATAACCACAGCGAGGTTAGTTAACACGTTCATCACCTCATATAGTTACTTTTTTTTTTAAAGATTTTATTTATTTATTTGACAAAGACATAGCGAGAGAGGGAACACAAGCAGGGGGAGTGGGAGAGGGAGAAGCAGGCTTCCCGCTGAGCAGGGAGCCTGATGTGGGGCTCGATCCCAGGACCTGGGATCATGACCTGAGCTGAAGGTAGACACTTAATGACTGAGCCACCCAGGCACCCCATAGTTACTTTTTTTTTTAGTGGTGAGAACATTTAAGATCTACTCTCTTAGCAAATTTCAAATATACAAAACAATATTGTTAACTATAGTCACCATTCTGTACATTAGAACCCCAGAACGTCTATAACTAGAAGTTTATACTCTTTGATCAACATCTTCTCCTTTTCCCTGACCCCCAGCCCCTAGCAACCACCATTCTACTCTCTGTTTCTATTAAATTTTTTAGACTCTACATATAAGTGAGACCATGCAGTAATTTCCTTTCTGTTTGTCTGACTTATTTCACTTAGCGTAATACCCTCAAGAGTCATCCATTTGCTGCAAATGTTAGTACTTCCTTCTTTTTAATGGCTGTATATGATTCCATTGTATATCTATATATACCACATATCCATTCATCTATCATCAGACACTAAGGTTATTTCCATGTCTTGGCTATGGTGAATAATGCTGCAATGGAGATAAAGCTATTTCTTTGAGATAGTGTTTTTATTTTCTTCAGATATACTCAGAAGTGGAATTCCTGGACCAGCCTTACTTTTTAGCTTGCACCTAGCTCTATCATTGGATCAAGGAAAATGACCATGAGCTCCAACCTGTTTGTTGAACTGGGCACTGGAAATCTATAAGTTTTTCCAGTTTTTTATTATTTCAAGCTCTTCTTTTGTACCCTCAGCCATTGACTGGAACTGCATTCCCAACCAGGGGGATGACTCAGAAGCAACATAGTCCCACCTGCCTCGCTCCTACATTGTTCTAGCCTGCTGAATGTGTAAGACTGTTGAATCACAGACCTGTACCTCCAAAACAAATAATACATTATATGTTAAAAAAAAAAAAAAGAATATAGCAAGAAGGGAAAGATGAAGGGGAGGAAATCGGAGGGGGAGATGAACCATGAGAGACTACGGACCGTGAAAAACAAACTGAGGGTTCTAGAGGGGAGGGGGTGGGGGGAGGGGCTAGCCTGGTGATGGGTATTAAAGAGGGCATGTATTGAATGGAGCACTGGGTGTTATATGCAAACAATGAATCATGGAACACTACATCAAAAAACTAATGATGCAATGTATGGTGATTAACATAACATAATAATAATAAAAAAAGAAAGACAAAACAACAACAACAACAACAACAACCCTGTTCCCACTATATTAGTTTCAGATAGGCCTGATAGTTGATTTTACTCCAATAGCTCTAGGACTCCCAGTTCCAATTCCTCCCTTTTCCACCAGTCCAACACAAAGGGCCTAGTGTTCCTTAGACTCAAGCCCAAGTGAGGGTGGATGGATGGAAGAATATTAACATTCCATTTTGGCCTATTTGAATTTGAACTAGGATGGAATAGCCAGATAAAAATGTCAAGTGGGCAGCCGTAGGAAATACTGATCTTGAGCTCATGAATGAAGTCATAGCCAGAGCTGAGAATTTGAGAGTTATGAGAAAATGAGAGTGGCTAGAGTATGAAGGAATCCCAAGGAGCTAATGTAGAATGGGAAATGAGGCAAAGACCAAATTCTGTCTTTTTGCAAGACAGGGGGAAGAGCCTGTTCCGATGAAGAAATCAAGAGTGTGAAATATGGAAGAAATAAATGACCAAGTTTGTGGAGATGTAAAGAGTATGACGTAAAGGATACAATTGAAGGGATTTTCTTATAAAGAAGGGGGGAAATATCCTTGCAGTGAGAAGGAAAATAAGCCAGAAGAAGTAAAGAGCCAGCGATAAATTGAAGTGGGGAGGGAGGGGTTCTAAGGGAGTTTCATGGCTGATAGCTTTTATTTTTTCAGATCTGCTGAGAGTTATGTGACTGAGATGTCCTTAAGGCCTTGAGAAGAATGGAGACAATCTGAAAGAGCTGCTATAAGGAATGGGAAGGAGCTATTTAGGGATGCAGTAAAGTATCAGGATCTAACAGAAGGGGAATGATGTGAGTTTATAGCGGCTGCTAACTCCACTTTTCTTTGAGGTGATAGCAAATTACTCAAATTTTAAATTCTCCTGAAATAACATTTTGAGGTGTGGTTACAGTTTAAAAATAGCAAAAAATGAAATATACTTAATAAGACCTCAAATTAATTTCCAGTGACTCACATTTCAAGTTTTCCTGGGAAAGGTTAAGTGTGATATATCTCAAAACAGTAGGGCTGGCAATAGAACTAGTACTTATTGAATGTCTCTGGCACGTAAGACCCTGGGCTAGGTGCTTTATATGTGTTGTCTTATTGAACTTTCACAGCATCCTTGAGAGGAGGCAACTAATATCTCCATTATGAGGTGCAGAAAATGAGATTTACAAAGGCATTCTAGTCCTGGTCACTCATCTAGTGAGTGGAAGAGAGAGGATTTGAACCTAAGTCTTGGAATGCCAAAACTTGGACTCTTTTCACTTCTCTATGTTATTCTTCAGTGAGACCTGAAAATCATCTTATAACTTTTGTTTTTTATTATACCCACATTGCCATCTAGGTAATTCCTGATTTTGTGAAAGAAAGAAAAGTTTGATAGAAGGTATGGTTTAATCTGCTAGTCCTCAGAATGCAAGCATAATAGACAGCAGAGGGAAAAAATAGATGAAAGAGATTTTTAGAATAATTTCCAGAGATGCTATTGGGAAATTCTAATTTCTTTTTAAATATCCCAGAAGATTTTAAACCTTGAAGTGGATTCTAAATGAGAAATTTCTCTCCAGCAAACCAAAAGTAAAAACTAGAGTAGAGATGAACTCTTCATAGGACTAATTAGTAGCACTACTAAAGTTAAAAGCAAATGTGATGGGGGGCGGAGCAAGATGGCGGAGGAGTAGGAGACCTGGATTTCGTCTGGTCTCAGGAATTCAGCTGGATAGGGATCAAACCATTCTAAACACCTACGAACTCAACAGGAGATCGAAGAAAAGAATAACAACAACTCTGAACAGAAAAGTGACCACTTTCTGGAAGGTCTTTTCTGATTTGCTTAGAGTATATTTTCTGGGGACGTTGTTACCCTGTTAGCATTTTGTTCTCTCATTCATCTATTCTCCTCTGGACAAAATGACAAGATGGAAAAAATCACCTCAACAAAAACAAGAGGTAGTACCGTCTGCCAGGTACCTACTCAATAGGGACATTAGTATGATATTGGACCTAGAGTTCAGAATCATGATTTTAAAGATACTAGCTGGGCTTGAAAAAAGCATGGAAGTTATTAGAGAAACCCCTTCTGGAGAAATAAAAGAACTAAAATCTAACCAAATCGAAATCAAAAAGGCTATTAATGAGGTGCAATCAAAAGTGGGGGCACTAACTGCTAGGATAAATGAGGCAGAAGAGAGAATTAGCGATATAGAAGACCAAATGATGGAAAATAAAGAAGCTGAGAAAAAGAGAGATAAACAACTACAGGATCACGAGGGCAGAATTCGAGAGATAAATGACACCATAAGACAAAACAACATTAGAATAATCGGGATCCCAGAAGAAGAAGAAAGAGAGAGAGGGGCAGAAGGTATATTGGAGCAAATTATAGCAGAGAACTTCCCTAATGTAGGGAAGGAAACAGGCATCAAAATCCAGGAGGCACAGAGAACCCCTCTCAAAATCAATAAAAAATAGGTCAACACCCCGACATCTAATAGTAAAACCTACGAGTCTCAGAGACAAAGAGAAAATCCTGAAAGCAGCTCGGGAGAAGAGATATGTAACCTATAATGGTAGAAACATTAGAATGGCAACAGACCTATCCACAGAGACCTGGCAGGCCAGAAAGGACTGGAATGATATCTTCAGAGCACTAAATGAGAAAAATATGCAGCCAAGAATACTATATCCAGCCAGGCTGTCATTGAAAATAAAAGGAGAGATAAAAAGCTTCCAGGACAAACAAAAACTAAAGGAATTTGTGAACACGAAACCAGCCCTACAAGAAATATTGAAAGGGGTCCTCTAAGCAAAGAGAGAGCCTAAAAGCAGCATAGACCAGAAAGGAACACAGACAATATACAGTAACAGTCACCTTACAGGCAATACAATGGTACTAAATTCACAATAGTTACAATAGGTAACAATAGTTACCCTGAATGTAAATGGGCTAAATGCCCCAATCAAAAGACACAGGCTTATCAGATTGGATTAAAAAACAAGACCCATCAATATACTGTCTGCAAGAGACTCATTTTAGACCCAAAGACACCCTCAGATTGAAAGTGAGGGGGTGGAAAACCATTTACCATGCTAATGGACACCAAAAGAAAGCTGGGGTAGCAATCCTTATATCAGACATATCAGATTTTAAACGAAGGACTGTAATAAGAGATGAGGAAGGACATTATATCCTACTTAAAAGGTCTATCCAACAAGAATATCTAAGAATTGTAAATATCTATGCCCCTAACATGGGAGCAGCCAATTATATAAGGCAATCAATAACAAAAGCAAAGAAACACACTGACAACAATACAATAATAGTGGGGAACTTTAATACCCCCTGACTGAAATGGACAGATCATCTAAGCAAAAGATCAACAAGGAAATAAAGACTTTAAATGACACACTGGACCAAATGGACTTTACAGACATATTCAGAACATTCCAACCCAAAGCAACAGAATACACATTCTTCTCTAGTGCCCATGGAACATTCTCCAGAATAGATCACATCCTAGGTCACAAATCAGGTCTCAACTGGTACCAAAAGATTGGGATCATTCCCTGCATATTTTCAGACCACAATGCTTTGAAACTAGAACTCAATCACAAGAGGAAAGTCGGAAAGAACTCAAATACATGGAGGCTAAAGAGCATCCTACTAAAGAATGAATGGGTCAACCAGGAAATTAAAGAAGAATTAAAAAAATTCATGGAAACCAATGAAAATGAAAACACAACTGTTCAAAATCTTTGGGATGCAGCAAAGGCAGTCCTAAGAGGAAAGTATATAGCAATACAAGCCTTTCTCAAGAAACAAGAAAGGTCTCAAATACACAACATAACCCTCCGCCTAAAGGAGCTAGAGAAAAAAAAGCAAATAAAACCTAAACCCAGCAGGAGAACAGAAATCATAAAGATCAGAGCAGAAATCAATGAAATAGAAACCAAAAGAACAGTAGAACAGATCAACGAAACTAGGAGCTGGTTCTCTGAAAGAATTAACGAGATTGATAAACCCCTGGCCAGACTTATCAAAAAGAAAAGAGAAATGACCCAAATCAACAAAATCATGAATGAAAGAGCAGAGATCACAACCAACACCAAAGAAATACAAACAATTATAAGAACATATTATGAGCAACTCTATGCCAGCAAATTACATAACCTGGAAGAAATGGGTGCATTCCTAGAGATGTATCAGCTACCAAAACTGAACCGGGAAGAAATAGAAAACCTGAACAGACCTATAACCACTAAGGAAATTGAAGCAGTCATCAAAAATCTCCCAAGAAACAAAAGCCCAGGGCCACATGGCTTCCCAGGGGAATTCTACCAAACATTTCAAGAAGAATTAATACCTATTCTCCTGAAACTGTTCCAAAAAATAGAAATGAAAGGAAAACTTCCAAACTCATCTTATAAGGCCACCATTACCTTGATGCCCAAACCAGACAAAGACCCCATCAAAAAGGAGAATTACAGACCAATATCCTTGATGAACATGGATGCAAAAATTCTCACCAAAATACTAGCCAATAGGATCCAACAGTACATTAAAAGGATTATTCACCACGACCAAGTGGGATTTATCCCTGGGCTGCAAGGTTGGTTCAACATCTGCAAATCAATCAACGTGATACAATACATTAACAAAAGAAAGAACAAGAATCATATGATCCTCTCAATAGATGCAGTAAAAGCATTTGACAAGGTACAGCATCCTTTCTTGATCAAAACTCTTCAGAGTGTAGGGATAGAGGGTACATACCTCAATATCATAAAAGCCATCTATGAAAAAACTACAGCGAATATTATTCTCAATGGGGAGAAACTGAGAGCTTTCCCCCTGAGGTCAGGAACACGGCAGGGATGTCCACTATCACCACTGCTATTCAACATAGTATTAGAAGTCCTAGCCACAGCAATCAGACAACAAAAAGAAATCAAAGGCATCCAAATCAGCAAAGGGGAAGTCAAACTCTCACTCTTTGCAGATGATCTGATACTTTATGTGAAAAACCCAAAAGACTCCACCCCAAAACTGCTCATACAGGAATTCAGTAAAATGGCAGGTTATAAAATCAATGCACAGAAATCAGTGGCATTCCTATACACCAACAACAAGACAGAAGAGAGAAATTAAGGGGTTGATCCCATTTACAACTGCACCCAAAACCCTAAGATACCTAGGAATAAATCTAACCAAAGAGGCAAAGGATCTGTACTCAGAAAACTATAAAATACTCATGAAAGAAATTGAGGAAGACACAAAGAAATGGAAAAACGTTCCATGCTCATGGACTGGAAGAACAAACATTGTGAAGATGTCAATGCTACCTAGAGCAATCTACACATTCAATGCAATCCCCATCAAAATGCCATCCACTTTTTTCAAAGAAATGGAACAAAGAATCCTAAAATTTGTATGGAACCAGAAGAGACCCCGAATAGCCAGAGGAATGTTGAAAAAGAAAAGCAAAGCCGGCGGCATCACAATTCCGGACTTCCAGCTCTATTACAAAGCTGTCATCATGAAGACAGTATGGTACTGGCACAAAAACAGACACATAGATCAATGGAACAGAATCGAGAGCCCAGAAATGGACCCTCAACTCTATCATCAACTAATCTTTGACAAAGCAGGAAAGAATGTCCAATGGAAAAAAGACAGTCTCTTCAACAAATGGTGTTGGGAGAATTGGACAGCCACATGCAGAAGAATGAAACTGGACCATTTCCTTACACCACACACAAAAATAGACTCCAAATGGTTGAAAGACCTAAACGTGAGACAGGAGTCCATCAAAATCCTAAAGGAGAACACAGGCAGCAACCTCTTCGACCTCAGCCACAGCAACTTCTTCCTAGAAACATCGCCAAAGGCAAGGGAAGTAAGGGCAAAAATGAACTATTGGGATTTCATCAAGATAAAAAGCTTTTGCACAGCAAAAGAAACAGTCCACAAAACCAAAAGACAACCGACAGAATGGGAGAAGATATTTGCAAATGACATATCAGATAAAGGGCTAGTATCCAAAATCTATAAAGAACTAATCCAACTGAACACCCAAAGAACAAATAATCCAATCAAGAAATGGGCAGAAGACATGAACAGACATTTTTCCAAAGAAGACATCCAAATGGCCAACAGACACATGAAAAAGTGCTCCACATCGCTCAGCATCAGGGAAATCCAAATCAAAACCTCAACGAGATACCACCTCACACCAGTCAGAATGGCTAAAATTAACATGTCAGGAAATGACAGATGTTGGTGGTGATGCGGAGAAAGGGGCACCCTCCTACACTGTTGGTGGGAATGCAAGCTGGTGCAACCCCTCTGGAAAACAGTATGGAGGTTCCTCAAACAGTTGAAAATAGAGCTACCATACGATCCAGCAATTGCACTACTGGGTATTTACCCCAAAGATACAAATGTAGGGATCCGAAGGGGTACGTGCACCCCGATGTTTATAGTAGCAATGTCCACAATAGCCAAACTGTGGAAAGAGCCAAGATGTCCATCGACAGATGAATGCATAAGGAAGATGTGGGATATATATACAATGGCATATTATGCAGCCATCAAAAGGAATGAGATCTTGCCATTTGCAACGACGTGGATGGAACTGGAGGGTGTTATGCTGAGTGAAATAAGTCAATCAGAGCAAGACATGTAACATATGACCTCACTGATATGAGGAATTCTTAATCTCAGGAAACAAACAGGGGGTTGCTGGAGTGGTTGGGGGTGGGAGGGATGGGGTGGCTGGGTGATAGACACTGGGGAGGGTATGTGCCATGGTGAGCACTGTGAATTGTGCAAGACTGTTGAATCACAGATCTGTACCTCTGAAACAAATAATGCAATATATGGAAAAAAAAAAAAGAAGAAGACAGCAGGAGGGAAAGAATGAAGGGGGGGAAATCGGAGGGGGAGATGAACCATGAGAGACGATGGACTCTGGAAAACAAACTGAGGGTTCTTGAGGGGAGGGGGTTGGGGGGATGGGTTAGCCTGGTGATGGGTATTAAAGAGGGCACGTACTGAGTGGAGCACTGGGTGTTATACGCAAACAATGAATCATGGAACACTACATCAAAAACTAATGATGTAATGTATGGTGATAACATAATTATAAAAAAAATTTAAAGGAAAAAAATAAGTAAAATAGTGTTAGATTTATAGAAAGAAAAAGCAAATGTGATCAGAATATCCAAAGGAATGTTCAAACAAATTCCAAAAACTAGTGAATTTAGCAAGATTACTGGATAAAAGATTAATATACAAAAATCAATTACATTTTTATATTAGAGCAATAAAAACATTAAAATAATCTAAAAATTATCATTTACATTAGATTTTACAAGTATCACATACTTAAGAATACATTTACCAAAGAGATTGAAAACTTCTACACTGAAAACTTGAAAATTAAGCACATAGCTGAGAAACATTAAAGATGTCTTAAATAAATGGAAAATTATACCATGTTTGTGGATAACAATATTTCTAATATGTGACTGTCCTCCATTTGATCTATAGATTCAATGGAATCCCATTTAAAATCCAGCAGGTTAGTTATTTTGGGGGGTAGAAACTGACAAGTGGATCCTAAACTTTATAGTAAATGCAAAGACATTTGCAAGGATAGCCAAGAACAAAGAGTATTTATACTATATATAATCCATAAATTAATATATATGGTGATATATCACCCATAAACTGATGATGTGGCCTTTTGGGTTTTCAGTCTTATGGAGAAAAGATTGCCTATTAGATTTTTCATCTTGGGCAGACGTTGGTTTTTGTTTTTGTTTTTTAACTTTTCCATACACCATATCAACTATGGGTATTGTACTTTATAGTTATTCTTCTGGGCAAAGTGCATGAACATTAAAATTTCAGTGCGCTGTTAATTTTTCAGAAATCCTGCTTTCTCCCAGTCTTTGAACTTAGTTTGTTATCTGATTATTGATACTTTTAAAAAACTATTTATTTATTTTAGAGAGAGAGTGTGGGGGGGGAGGGGCAGAGGGAGAGAGAGAGTCTTAAGCAGACTCTGCTGAGCGTGGAGTCTGAAGCGGGGCTGGATCTTAGGATCCTGAGATCATGACCTCAGCCAAAACCAAGAGTGAGACGCTTAACTGACTGGGCTACCCAGGTGCCCCTTGATCCTGTTTTTAAGAAAAAATTTAAATTCAGGATTTTTAGTTATTTTTCAGCAATAGAATTTATCAAGGTGCCCCAGACAACTATTGTTAGAAATGAAAGTCCACTGCACATGCTAAGTTTGAGACACATTTTTAGAAACCCAAGAAGAGACAATGGATACAAAATTGGCTTTGTGTGTCTAAAGTCAAGGAAGAGGTCTATAGTAGAGATACAACTTTGGATGATGTTGGTGTAAAGACAGTATTTAAAGTTGTAAGTCTGATAAGATCCCTAAAAGAGTGAGGATAGGTGGAGAAATGGTCTAAGGACTCTTGGACACTTATGAGTTTAAAGATTGGGTAGATGAGGAATAAATAAAGACTAAGAAAGACACATTAGTGAGGTAGGAGGAAAGTGGGAAGGTGTGGTCTGCTGGAACATAAGTGAAGAAAGCATTTCAAGGAGGACAGCATGTCCAATTGTACCAAATGCTGCTGAAAGGTCAATTAAGATGAGGAACTAAGGTGAGTAATATTCACTGGGCTCTTTGGCTTCAACAATCCAGAAGCCAATGACCTTGACTAGAATAGTTTTGGTGGAGTGCAGGAGGTGAAGCCTAATTTGAATGGGTTAGAGGCAGAATACAAAGAGAGGGAATTGGAGCCAGAAACTACCGATAAGCGTTGATACAAATCAATATGGACAGAGAAATGGGTAAGTAGCTTTAGGACACGTGGAGTTAAGAGGTCTTTTTGAAGCCAAGAAAAATGACAGCATTCTTGTACATTTGCAAGAATGACCCAGTAGAGAGAAAAAGTTGGTGATGCAGCAGAGACAGAAACTAATTCTGGATGTGATGTTTTTGAGTAGGCAAAGTAGAAGGCATTTCATGCACAAGTGGATAGTCTGGCCTCAGGGAGAAACATAGGCAGAGCATACTCAGGAGACAAAAGAAACTTTCTGAGCACATATGTGAGTGGGTGGATAGTTGTAGTGGTGTGAGCTTGTGGGAATCATCTGAATTTTTTTCTTCAGTAAAATAGGAAGCATGTTTATCAACTGAGAATGAGCAGATATTAGAACTTGGAGGAAAGGGGAGGAGGTATGTAATAGTAACCTAGGAGAGTGAAAGAATGTGGGGCTGCCAGGCAGCCCTAAGGCCACTTGGGGGGAGAGGTTATGAATTTAAAGTGAAATCAGCCAGTATGATTGTGTTTTTCTTTAGCTCTGTTCAGCTGTGTGTGTGTGTGTGTGTGTGTGTGTGCAGTATGGAGCAAGCAGAAAATGGTACTTAGGCAGGGCTGGGGTTGTGCCAAGTGTGATGACGAAGTCAGAACATGGCAAGGAATTTAGAGCTGTGTGGAAGGGAGTAATGGCTCTGATTCCTCGAGATTTTAAGCTAGATTGGAGAAACCTGAAGATACTAAAATACAGTGAAAAAGAAGGTACAGACCTTTGGATTGTTCAAGTTGATGGGTTGAAGGATTGTTGCGGATGGAGAACTAGAGGGAATGTGCTGGAAAGATAGGAGGTGGCATAACAGAGGGGGAACTTATAATTGAACTTCTGGGGAGTGGTTGCAACTTTTGGTGATTAGAAGGCATTACCATGGGAATGAATGTCAAAGGTGGGGTGAGGACAAGATCATCAGAAGAAAAGAGGTCCAGAGATTGAGAGACCAACATATTGGGATGATAATCTACATCAGGGGTCAGCAAACCATAGCCCAATCTGGCCCATTCTGGCCCACCACACTTCATATGGCCCCTGGCACAGCTGGATCTGGCTAGCATTGTGAGCCACATAGATGAACCAGTGCATCCCTGCTCTGTGCCTACCTCCACTCCCAGTGCCAACCCATCCAGCTTGGTGGCCATACTTCATTGCTGCTCAAGACTCATGCTTGGCAAATTCAGGGTACCAAGTGGTGGAATCACCTCTGGCCAGCTGCCCAAACTAAAATGGCTGGGCTTTCCAGGAGGAAGGGGTGTTCTGAGATCTTGGTCACTGAAGCAGAGGGTGAAACTGACTATGATGAAAGTCTTAGGCAAATGGGGTGGGTGGAAAGGGGCAGGAGTTTTCTGCTTTGTTATATAAGTACCCACATAATATTCTTGTTTTTGTCTCTTGGCCCACAAAGCCTAAAATATTTACTACCTGGCAAGGCTCTGATCTACAGAACTGTGCAAGAATTGTGATAAATTAGTACTGGAGAGAGTGATAGTGAGATTGGGGTGAAAATCCTCAAAAAATTAGGGAAAATGGGCAAAGGGTTATTAGTTGACTGCACCAAGGAGAGTAGTGAATTGAACAGTCTGATGACGTGAGATTAAAACCTGGCTCCTTGCTCCCCCACTTTTTTAATATTCTTAGAAATCCTGCGGCGAGAATGGCCAAGGAATGGCAAAGGTTATTACTAGGAACAAAAATACAGTTTCAAATGAGTTTTAAAAAGTCGTTGTCTTACCATTATCATTATGGAACTATAAATGGTTATTGTGTTGAAGTAGGATTTAATAGACACTTGAAAACTTATAAAAAGGTTAAGTATATAATCAATAGTGAACCATCAATGTAGAATTTTTAGCAAGTTTTAATGCAGTTCTGAAACCCAGCTTTCCTATGAAACTATTCTAAGTGTCCTTGGTTTCAACTCTAATGTCTTGCTCAGAAGTAAACTTGCCATGCAAATTATTCATTGCCTGAAGAAACAGGGTCCACAGGAAGCTAAAATTAGAACTACCGTCCAAGGAATTGTTATTGAGTATTTCAAAAAAACTAGTGCTCTCCTCCATCACAGTCATGGCAAGGTACATAGAGGGACAATGGAATAATTTTTAATGGATGTATCCTTTTCTAGGCTCCTTTTTTCTTTTTGAAAATTATCTCCAAAGGCTGAATCACACCAGTGATAGGCAGCGTGAAATGATGAAGAACACCGAATTTAAGTCTGAATTCCCAATCCACCATTTCCCAGCGGTGTGATATTGGGCAAATAACTAACCCTTTATGGACCAAAGTTTCCAAGACTGTAAAATGGGAATGGTATTGTTAAAGTACATTGGATTATTGTGAAGAATAAGTGAAATGTGTGTGAAAGTTCTTAACACTGTCTGGCATATGCTGGGTAAACATATGAAGTAAGACTAAATCTGAACTAACAAGATGTTTCATTGATCCTCAGACAACATTCTTCCAGGGTCATGACTTTTTTAAATGAGTTTACAGATTTGTGGAAAAGAGGCATTCTGATGGAATATTTCAAATGGCTATTATGTGCTACTTAAGCTGTAGGGTAGCAAAATTAATAAGCATCTCTAAGAAGGAATACAAAATGTTATGCATAGAAACTTAAGTCTTCATACTCATTTATTCTATATAATAGGCCAGAGAGTCCTAACTCCAGAAAAGAGCGCTGATAGCTCAGGCCTACTGGAGAATCCATGTTGTATTTAAGAGCATCCAGAGGCTTTTAACAATATGTTCCCTCCTCCCCCAAATCATCCGATTTAGCTAGCGGGCCATTATTTTGTGACTGTGCGTAGACCCTGAGATCTGTGCGTAAACCCTTGGTATTGTTGAATGAAATCTCCAGACCTTTATGAATATCCTCTTAATTTTGTTGAGATGCACGAACTTCTGTTGCTGATAGCTAACCACCTGCATTCTTAGCTTTCACTAAAATTAGATCTTTCACTGTATGGCCATTTGTCATAAAGAGACAAAGTTCTATCACCTCATGGGAATTTTGCACACTTCAATAATGAGCTGAGAACAGCAAAGGCCTGTTGAGATATAATCCTGGGATTAGGCTAACTTCCTAGCTAAGTGGTTTGTTCTCATAAGCTAACTTCAAAATCACCTGAGACTCAAATTTCTGCTTCAGCAAAATAAAGATTTAGTGCAGTATGGCTGAATTTAGGGATTCCTGGCTGTAGTCCTAGGACCTGGTTCAGATCCTGGTTTGGTCGAATTGCTTAACTTCTCCAAACTTTGTTTCTTCTGGGAATTTTAGCTTGGCAAGGCCAGTGAAGAGTAGTAGTAGACAGAGGGAGTGAAAGGTCATGGTGAGTGGTAAGCCTTATCTAGGGGAAATTAAGTTCAAACCAAGAAAAATAACATTGTCAATGCAAAAAGCAAGAATGCGGTTGAAAATTGGAGATATAACCACAGAGGTCAAGAGCCAGGTAGAAGCAGAAATGGAGTAGGAAGCAAAGAGTAAAGGTAAGGCAAGACAAAGCAAGAGGTACTGGGCATTTCCCAGGAAGCAGGGGCTATTCTGTAATGCTTGTTTTTATCACATGCTAAGTGCTTTCTGATTCGAATCTTGGTTGCAATGGTTTAAAGCAGAAATTGCAAACCGGGGGGCCCACAGATCAAATTCAGCCCACATACCAGAGGTAATAATGATAAGAAAAGTAATGGCTAGCACTTACTGAACACTTAGTACACATGAAATATGTTCTAAGTATTTTATACTTATTAGCTCATGGAAACCACCAAATAAGCCTTGAGATGGACACCAGTAGTATCCTTAGTTTACAAATGGGGGAACTGGGTTAACAGCCTGTTAAGTTGTAGCATTGGGCTTTAAATCTAGGTAGACTCGTTCCAGAGCCTATATACTTACCCACCATCCTATCATAGGGGCCATATCCTAATATTAGGGGGAACACACTCAGGGCTTGCAGAATGAGGCCCATACTCTGGGCTGGTGAGGGAGTAGTCACTCAAAACAAGCTTCCAGGCAAAAACAAAAACAAAAACAGCTTCCACCCTTTGACTACTTTCTTCATGCATCTCTTGGCCTTGTTCTCATACCACTTTCTTGAGCATCTTTTCATCTCTCTTAACTGTCATCAACATACCATCTTAACAGATTACTTTAAAGTAATATGTTTAACCTATTACCTTCACACTTCTTTGAAAAGACTTTCCTTTCGTTGGCAAACTGTATTTTGTCCATTCAACATTTTAAAAACATCGAAAGTAGTTGCCAACATTTTAAATTTGAGAGGTTTCACATTAAAATCCTGATTTCTGACTTTTCTTGAGATATTAGAGGACCAGGGGAAGTTTGGGATGGTGTTCTTGCACATGGTGTCTAGCAGAGCAGGTGCTTCTCCCCAGAGCCCCGTGGTCCTCCCCCACCTCTGCTGTGCTGTCTGTTTATGTCACTTGCCTTGCCTCAGTAGGACTTTGTGACCCCTGGTTTAAAGGTCCCAGATGAGCTGATAGCATCAAGTATAGCAGACTGGTGTCAGGATCCATACAGAGAGATATGCAGAAAACAATTGAATTTAAAATTAAAACAGTGGTACTTAACCAACTGAAACTAAACTCTCTAGCTATATACATCTATTTGTATAATTTTAGAGCTTTGAATTTTTTAAATAATGGCTAGCATCTATTTAACCCTTTCTAGTGGCAGAGAGAATGCTATGCATTCACCAGGCTGGTTCACTCTATGCCAGTACACATAATGAAGGCTATGTTGGCCAGTCCATTGGCATCTAGGTGGGACCTTAAGACTGGTTCTGGGGAGAGTGATGCATGTCATTACGAGGTCTAGCTCTCAAGAAACCATTCCAGATATAATTATCCTCTTTTCCCCCCTTCCATGGGATCTTAGATACCATGAGTTAAAGATGATGGCATTACATGATGGATTACAGAAGGATTTAGAGCACAGAATTATTACCTGGCAAACAGCCAGCTGGCCTGGACCATCTACACTGGAGACGTTATCTTCTGTTTTATTGGGCCATGGAGATTGAGGTTTGCTTGTTACTGCAGCTACTGGTAATTACCATGACTAATAGCCTTAATATTCCTCTGTTCAAAGCACTTTACATATAGAAACTCATTTAGTTCTCATGACTACCTTGTAAGTTCTCTGCTATCCCATTTTGCAGATGAGGAAAGTGAGGCATGGAGAAATTAGTAACTTGCTCAAGGTTATAGGGCCAATCAATAGTGGAGCCAGGATTTGAACAGAAGCTGACTATCGTCAAAGTCTTACCATTGCCCATACTGCCTCTCAGCAAATTTCTTCTGAGCACATGTGAGGGTCTAGGCAAAAGCAAGACTCTGGGAATGCAAAGTCCATAAACACACACCGTCCCTACACTTAAGGAGCTCACGGTATAACAGCGGAAGTAGCCTCATGCATGAATTAGGTAATCTGACATACTTATTGAGTGACTGTGTGTCAGACAGTGTGGTAGGGGAAGTTCATCGATTGTGAAAGGTGGTAGAGGGTAAGTCGGGATGGAGGCACAGAGGAGGGGGAACCCACTTCACACAAGAAAGACAGGGACATCTCATGGGACTGAGCTAGACTACTAGGCTCCTGAGGGCTGCCTCGGCTTTTGCCAGGGTTTAAATAATTCCACGGGCTTGCTAGGCATGTCCTATTTCTCCTCAAGTACACACAACCTGAAGCTCTTTCCTCGCTGACTTATGAGCCTTTTCTTTATCCACTGAAGTGATCATCACTGCTTAGTTATTTTAGGAACAGGAACAGAGAACAATTAAAAAATCATCAATTACTGTAAATAAACTTGACAGTCAATATCCCTCATGATACCATAGACCCATGCAGCTATTGACTCACTAACAGGTGAATAATTCTCTAGGATCAATGATGACAATAATGCTTTGCTAAATTTAGAACCATCAAAATAAACATACAAGTACAGAGGGTCAAAACAATTCCTCATATCCACAAGGGAAATTTTCATCAAGTTAATGTGCCATGATAAAGCAAAAACAAAAGGAAAAAAATCCACTTCTCCTTGAATGTACTTTTTTTTTTTCCTGTAGAGGATTCTAGAATTATTTTCTTTGTTCCTAAACTTTATGACATTCCACACAGCAATGATATTAGCTTAGAAAAATGATGACTAGTCAGCATCCACATGGAGGCACTCCTTTTAAGGTATTTGTGAGAGAGTCCAATAACCTTTAGCATCCCATGACTTCAGCTTGGTTATTGCAGAGATTATTTGTATTCCTTAGTTTTTGCTGTTTTCCTCATGTTATATAGGTCATTATGGCGTTTTGCATAATCTCCACCCACAATGTATAGTGTTTGGAACTCTTTTTTAACAGTGGGGCTTACAGGAAGCTGAAACTTTAAATGACCTTATGTATTCAAATACTTATTACCATACATATTTATGTATGTGGATACATGGAGCTATGTACTGCAATTAAGAGTGAGCTCAGAAAGGGTGCGTGGGTGGCTTAGTCAGTTAAGAATCTGCCTTTGGTTCAGGTCATGATCCCAGGGTCCTGAAATCGAGCCCTGCACCAGGCTTCCTGCTCAGCAGGGGAGTCTGCTGCTCCCTCTGCTCGCTTGTGCTTGCTGTCATTATCTCGGTCGGTCTCTCTCTCTCAAATAAATAAATAAAATCTTAAAAAAAAAAAAGTGAGTCCAGAGAGACCTGAGTTCTAATCCCATCTCTTCCTGGCTCTGGCCTTGGGCAATCTCCTTTACCTCTCTGAGCCTCCATGTTCTCATCGATTAAATGGAGTTAACAGGAGAATCTTCCTCATGTGTTGGAAGAGGACAAATGAATGCAGGGAATGCAGATAGGGATGAGCAGAGTAACTAAAAAGGAAGGGCACCCAAAGTTGGGTTGAGAGAACAACAAAGATGCATGACATTTCCTTGTTCATGGCCTTGAATAATTTTCTTTCACCTATAAAATATATACTGAAGTCTAAATTTCTTATCTGGACTTCAGTATCCTGTATATTTGTCACTCCTTTCTAACTTTATCTTCCTGTAGCAGTCTGTGTTTAGATTTCAAAGACCTAGGTTCCAGCCCAGAATTTACCATTTATCAGCTGTGTGGTTTGAACAGGTTGCTGAACCTCTCTGAACCTCAGTCTTCTCTGAAAAATGTGGATGCAAGTATCTTCTAGGCAATGGTGAGGGTCGAATGAACTGCTTACCATAAACCCAACTTAACTTATGCACCCCGTAAAACAGTCTCCCTCTTCTTCGCTTGTATGAAAAGTCCTCTAGAAACTGTAAGACATTTGGAAGAGTTATGTATCATCATCATTCTGACAGAGCTGCTGGCCTGAGCAACACTGTATTTATACCGCTTCAGAGACATGGTATAAATACATAAATGCCTAGATAGAATGCAGATAGATTTCACTTCCTAGTGTCACCAAGTTTCTTAAAGTCTGCAGCTGCCAGTGAAAGACTATTCCAGTGGGATACACATGAGAATGATGCCATTACAAAACTTACTTAGGACAAAAGTTATGGAATGGTGAAGATTAAAAGCCCCATCCGGTGGGGCATTGCAAATGGGCCAGAAAGCATAGCCGGGGTGGGGGGGGGGGGGAAGAAAGAAAGAAAATTCTGCCCACGACAGGTTTTCCATGGGCTTTTCCATTAGGGTAAGACCAGTGACTTCTCCTTGGAGAGCCCTCCCTACAGACAGCACTTTGGTCTTGGTCCGCACGCTCTTCAGCTCTACTGAGCTCTCCCTCTCATAAGCTCCTTGGGTTATATCAACTGTCACTTCTTCCCAGACCCACTAAACACAGTTCTCCATGATCTTGTAGAAAAGCAACTTTGTCCACCATTCAAAGCAGCTACTGCCTAATCCCATTATGTTTATGGGTGTTGGTCAGATTTTGTTTACATCTACAGACATCAGCGTTTCAAGTCCTGTTACTATCCCTTTGGTTCAGTTCTAAAGACCTATGAAAAGAACTGACTGATCCTTAATGGGACAGTCAATTCACCTTTTCATTCCAACACCCAAAAAGTTTTCCATTTTGATTTGTATAAAAATTACTGTGATAAATCACATTGAACCCCAGTTCCGTTTCATTTGCTATTAGACACCGTGCCAAATCTTGTCGGACCTGCATTCAATTTGCTTTCTCATAATAGAAACCTTGTGCATCTGAGGAAGGAAAGTAGCCTTTATTTTTCTGGTGGTAAAAAGAATTGCTCCTTCTTGCCCATGCATCAGGGAAAGCAGCTCCTCTTACAAATCCTGCAAATCCTCTGTAAGAACGTGGTTTATGTCCCTGCCGATAAGGAACAAAACAAAAGAAATACAGTAATGGCGGCATTAGCAAGTTGTGGGACAACTACTTCTGAATATTTATATTTTCAGGCAGTTTAAGATGCATGTTCTTTTTAAAAATAGACTGAAGTGGGGGCACCTGGGTGGCTCAGTCGTTAAGCGTCTGCCTTCGGCTCAGGTCATGATCCCAGGGTCCTGCTCAGCGGGAAGCCTGCTTCTCTCTCTCCCACTCGCCCTGCTTGTGTTCCTTCTCTCGCTGTGTCTCTCTCTGTCAAATAAATAAATAAAATCTTTAAAAAAATAAAAAATAAAAATAGACTGAAGAGATACTCCATTTATTAAGCCCATACCTGGTGCAGGGTACATGTTCGGTACTTAGGAGATTTACCTCACTTAATCTTCCCAACTTAATGAGGTGATGTTACAGATATTAAGTAACTTCTTCAAAGCCCTGTTACCTGCCAAGTGGTGGGGCTGGGTTTGTACTCAGGTCTACTAGATTTCAAAGCCCAAACTATTTCTGTCTACTCTGCTGACTCTAACTATAGAAACTTATAAGCAGAATCAATTAAAAATCAGAAACTCCCAAATCAATCATATTTGTCTGCAGAGACCTCTATTCGATTATAAGATGAATTGGTAACTTATGGCGAGTTGGAGAGAACACGATTTGTTCTTTAATTTAGGCTCTGTAACTTGCTAGCTCTGTGATCTCAAACAAGCATCTTCACTTTCTTATATGTAAAGTGGGAATAACAATAATGTCTCCATTACAAATTTGTTGTGATTTTACAAAAAATACATGCAACTCTTTCCACTAGTATAACTGTGGAGTTGCTCAATAAAAGGCAGCCATTCTTCTTTTTACACTGAGCGGGACATTTACTTGGTGATACAGAAAAGAGTTATTCCAACTGATATTTTGAACTGGAAAATTAGAATGTCTTTTTCATAAAGAATCAGGAACAATAAATGGCTGAGAAATGGTTTCTTCATACACATAACTACTAGCCATTTTAGTAGATGTTAAGAAATTACTAATGCAACCTGCAAGGCAAATAGGTCAGTAAAAGGTCAAAATAACAAATGCATTCCTTTTCTTTCTCAAGTTTAAAATGCTTAGGGTAAAATAAATTTGTCGCTTTCCAGTGAGCCTTTTTACTGATTCCTTTCAAAAAAAAAAGTCATGCCATAAATTTAACAGGTCTTAAGCTATAAAGTAATTTTTAAAGTGGTAGGCCAAATTATATGCATGCCACCTAGTAGCACTTTTCTGAAAACACTAATATTGCTCTAAATAGTGTCAGAATGGGCAATTTCTGAAAAAGCCAAGAAGAAACATTGCAAGCATTTTATTATTACATTTGATAGTCCTCTGGCTGAACACTTTCACATTGGGACTATTCTGGCTAAAAAGAATAAGTGAAAACACACAAACATCATTCTGTAGATGACTTCTCTTTCTCCCTTCTTATTCCTTGATAGTAGAAAATATACAGAACACACCAAAAAATCCTCCTGCTGGCTTTTATTGGGCTGAAAAATCGTTGGGGACTCTGCCTAATGCAAATCATTATGTCCAACTACGGGAAATCAAAAGAGTCAAAAAGTCTACCCTTGAACTTTAGAACTTTGTTTTGACCCTCAGAAGTGCATTCCCCTACATTGGTCTATTAGAACACCATGGAGCGGGATGGGAAATGGAGGAGAGGTGGCAAGTTCTAAATGATCTTGGCTCTTTCACGTCCAGCACGATGGTCCAGGTGTCAACCCTCCTCCTCCTTTAACTTTTCCCAGGCGATGTGCGTTCAATGTCTTAATGTGTCTTTCTCTCTCACTTTGACAAAAATTCTCAGAAACTCTTGAGTGGACTGAGATTTAAATGTTAAGTTTGAAACTGTAAAGAATCAAGTAGCTCATGCAACGTTTCATGGAGTTTAAAGTAAAGCCAGGATTCAAACAGAGTCGTTGGACCATCAGCCCATCACTTTGCCCTACATGAGAACCTAAAAAGAGAGTTTTGAGAAGAAGACAAGCTAGAGGAGCATGTGGACTGGACCCGTAAGCAGGTGCCAGAAAGAGAAAAAGAGGAGAAGGGGAGACTAGTCTAGTTTGATCCCCATTCACCCAGAGCAGCCTCAGCCCCTGGGCAAATGAGATTCATGGTGTGCTCTCTCCAAGGCCAGAAAACGAGGAGAAGCCCCTAAGGATGGGCAAGTTTCCGCCCCTGTGCCTTGGTGAGATCGGGGGAGACCCGGACCGTTGCCCTCCAGTGCTTGTCTCCTCTGCTGATAAGACTGCCTGCCTCACAGAGTTATTGTGACGGTCAGTCGGTTTGCTTCGTAAAAACTGACTAAATTACTAAATTAGGGGTAATATCTTAACTTTATAAAAGAAAACCCCTTCCACTGTAGGACTGCACATGTCCATTATTGCAGATTTGGAAAAGACCTTTATTAACAAATACTTAGTGCTTAATATGTGCTTCACAATTAGAAACTCATTTCTTAATAAGGAAGTGTTTTAACACTTTCATTTAAAGAGAGGTTAAAAAACTTGTCTAAAGTCACACAGTTGGTGTCAGAGCTAGGATTCAACATCAGGAAAAGCCAGGTTCTCTCTCAAATAAAAGGATGAACCAAAAATATTCATAATCTCAATACCCAGAGATTTTAATTTTGCTTCTACATTTGTTTACTTTTTTCTCCCCCTATGGTAGTTTATTTTAAAGATAGAACATCTTGGGGTGCCTGAGTAGCTCAGTTGGTTAAGTGCTGCACTCTTGGATTCGGCTCAGATCATGATCTTGGGGTCCTGGGATTGAGCCTGTGTAGGGTTCTGCACTCTGCAGAGAATCTGCTTCTCCCTCTCCCTCCCCCTCTGTTCCTCACCCCCTGCCCACCCCCATGCACACATACACTCTCTCTTTCAAATAAATAAATAAAATCTTTAGAAAAAATAAAGATAGATCACTTTAATTTTTTTATTTGACTATTATACATTGTCAGGATCGCACTCTATGATTTCAAGATTTCAAGGTATAGGAACATTGTATATTGGTAAAATATGAACATCCCAGACATTATGCTAAGTGCTCTGCATATATTTTCTGACTTGACCTTCATAGCAATCCTGTCAGGTGGGCCTTATTTTTTTTTCCATATTATTGATGAAAGGAAATTATGTTTTAAAAGTCCTATTCTTATAGGCTTCTCATTCAAAAATAACTATGCAGCAGAAATCAACACAGCAATTGAGAAACCGTCAGGTACTTTAAGATGGGCCTAGCCTGATTTTACAGGTAAGGAAACAAGCACAGAGACAATGTGACTTTTTCAGTGTTATGCATTAGGTTAAGGACATAGGGAAGACTAGAACCCCAGATCTCTTAATTTCAGCTGAACCCTCACCCTCGCATCTCCCCCACCTCTCTCCACCCACATAGTGTTTTAAATAAGCACCTTTTATCAGTCCTTTTTTTTTTTTTTTGCCATTCATTTCCTCCAAGCAGTAGAAGTGACAGAGTCAATGTTTCTGAGCTGCTTTGTCCCTTAACATCCTGCCTTGTGATGCATATGGCTGGCTATTTGTCTGCAAGAGCTTCCACAACTCTGTTTCTCATGGCTGCTTCCATCTGCATGAATCACCCAAGATATTAACGTCCTTCTCTTGTGGGACCTGCATTATATGCAGAGGGAAGTTAACCTTGGGCTGAACAAATTGGGCTTGGGAGGACATCTGTGATCCATTTTAACTTAATAGGGATTTAAACAAAATAAAGAAAATACAGTGTGGTTGAGTGGAGATAATATGGGGGGATATGGCTAGAATTTTGTCGGATATAACGCAGAAAATCAGACTGTGGATATCTGACTGGTTAGGTTAAGAGTATTAAAATGCACCTTTAAATAATGTGTATAAATAAAGTCACTGAAAATAGGGGTGAATAGAAATGTAATAATGGTAATAATAATAATATCCCACTAATACAAAGGGCTTATCATACGCTAGGCCCTGTGCTAAAACACCTTACATTATCTTTTTACCTTCAAAACTACCCTAGCTATAATCACTCCCCTGCTGAGGACGGTGAGAGTTGATATAACTTCCAGCTTAAGTAATTTACAAACACTACAGCTTGTAGGTGATGGAACTGGGAGCCATATGTTTTTAGTGGACACATGTATTTCCCTCTAGAATATAAGCTCCATGAGAGTAGGGATTTTTTTTTTTCCTGTTTTGATCACTGCTGTGTTCTAGAGCCTAGAACAGTGCCTGGCACTTAGAGTGTGGTTTCTGTCACTCAACAGATCTTAACAGGGCCAAGCCATGTTATTTTGTTTGCTCTGTAGAGCCAAGAATAATGGAGTTGCCAGTTTTTTTTCCGTCAAAACTTTTAAATACTCCTGTTGGTAAGCAAGAACACGAGGGGAGAGATATAACTCTTAACTAGGTTGGATTATCTGGATGGACCCAAACATCCAGACAGGCTGTTAGTATATCTTCCTAAGTCCATGTTAATGAAAGGACAGAATGTGGTACAAGGATGTCAGTATGAGAGGAGGTCAGCAACCATTGTATAATGGAGGAGTGATAGCAGGGGCTAGATGCATTTGCAATGCATCGTGTTATGAAATGACAAAGCAGCACAAATTGCTTCTAGGAAAATAATGAGGATAATGGGAAAGCATCTCTTTCACTCCCTTTGTTTCTAGATTTTAAGATAACAGATGATTGCATGCAAAACATTTTGAAGGGCTACTTATTGCCATTCCGCCAAATGGGATTCCTCAACTCTCTGACTCCTATGGCTCATCTAAACGGGCACAGATCATGGCCTGTGGTGGAAACTGTGATTGAATGTTTCATGAATCAGCCCAGGCTCTTGGACCTTGACCTTGTATAGATAACTCTGGAATTTTTCCACTGGAGCTGTAGCTAGTATGAGAGGGAAAGGAATTGGCATAGTATTTAGTAAGATTGAGTCTACAGAAAGAGAAAGCATACGGTATGGATGGGACAGACTAAATGTGATCTCTGGCCGATGATGGGAGAATAGAATTTGGCTCTGAATACTTGAGACTGCATGACTTTATTTCTTGACTATAGAAATCCATGACTCCTTTAGTGAAATAACTTCAAAATTTATATATAAATGGCTCATTATTTTCCATCAGCATACAATTCAGTAACACAAAAAAGAGCATTGGCACTTGGAACTTTCTTTTTTATTCAAGAGAAGGCTGTAAGTTGTAGTGATAAGGACATGGGTTTTGGAGACAGATGGACCTAGGTTTAAATCCAGCTCTCCAAGTCACTTCCTGTGTAGACTTCAGCCAAGTAACCACAGTTAGTTCAATTTCCCCAATAGCAATTTGAAAGCTGAAATACTAGTACCAGGCACATACTAATGGTATTTAAGTAAATGTATTTGTTCTTTGATGGCTGTTTTAAGGATTAAAGAAAAAAGTATGTAAAGTACCTGAACCATTATAGACATTCTATAAATAGTAAATTATGCACACACACACACACGCACACACACAGTATATAAAAGAAACATTAAGGGTAAAAATCTATCATTTCCATAAGCAATAGTGCCAAATTCAAAAGAGTCAAGAAAGTCCTTGGAAAATTATGTATTTAAAATTAAGCATTGGACAAAGAATATTAACAAGCAAGTCATATAAGAAAAAATGTACATGGTCAACATACTTATGAGAAATCCCTTAACCTCACGTGTTGCCCTGGAGATACGAAACAAACGATACTATTTTTCACCAAATATATGGGAAAAAATAGAGTACCTTGATAAGATCTTGCAATAAGGACAATATGGGAAAATGACAGTATAAATTGTTATGTTTTTATAAAAAGTAATTAGGTAATATCTATTACAGATAAAAACAAGCATACTCTTTGACATAGCAATTGCATGTCAGGATCAATTGTATTAAAAAAAACAAAAATCACATTCTGGACCATAAAACAACTCTTTAATAAGCTTAAAAGGATTGAAATCATAGAATATAGTCTTTGACAAAAATTAATTAAACTAGAAATCAACAATAGAAAAATAGCATGAGTATCACTAAATATTTGGAAATTAAATGGCACACTTCTAAATAACTGGTAAAAAATAAAATCACAAGAGAAGGTAGAACATATTTTGAATCAAATGGAAATGAAAACACAAAATATCAAAATTCAGGGACACAGTTATTAACATTTGTGTGAAATTTATAAAATGGAACATTTATATTAGAAAAGATTATTAGGGTCTCAAGAAATGATCTCAGGTTTTACCATAAGAAACTGAAAAACACATACACAGACACAAAGTAACCCAAGGTAAGCAAAGGAATGAAAATAATAAAGATAAGTACAGAAATAATGAAGTGGAAATGAGATAAATAATAGAGAAAATAAGTATAACCAATAGCTAGTTCTTAGAAAAAAATCAATATAATTGATAAAACTTTAGACTAATCCAGACAAAAACAGACAAGACACAAATTACCTCAAGAATTAAAATATGATTATCACTACAGATTGCATGAATATTAAAGAATAACAAACAAAAAATTACGAAGAACTTCATGCCAATAAATTTGATAACTTACATAAAATAGACAAATTCCTTGAGAAAGACAAACCATCAAGCTGTCCTAAGGAGAAAAAGAGATAACCAGAATAACCCAGTATCTATTAAAGAAATGATACTCATATTTAAAACCTTCCCACAAAGTAAACTCCAGGCCTAGAAGGCTTCGTTGGTGAATTCTGTTAAGCATTTAGGGAAAAAAATGATACCGATTTTGCGTACTCTTGCAAAAAGTAGAAGAGATGGAAACAGTTCTCAATTCACTTAATGAGGCTATATAATCTTGCTATCAAACTTAGACAAAGACATTACCAGAGAAGAAAACTACCAACATAATCAAATCCAGCACTATATAAAATATATAAAATCATATATCATGGTTAACTGAGATTTATTCCAAGAATTTTTAAGGTTGGTTTAACATTTGGAAGCTAATCAATATAATTCACTATATTAACAGCTTAAGGAAGAAAGTTTTTAAAAGCTTTAATCTTAATACAGTAGGAAAATCATTTGACAAAATTCAATACCCGTTCACGATTCATTAAAAATTGTGACAAACAAGGATTTGTAAAGAACTTTTCAACCTAATAAAAGATATATATGAAAAAAACCCACAGACAATATCATACTTAATGATGAAATACTGAATGCTTTCTCTCTACAAGGCAAGGATGTCCACACTCACTACTTCTATTCAACATTGTATTAGAAGTTCTAGTCAGTAATAAGGCAAGAAAAAAAATGCATACAGATTAGAAAGGAAAGAGTAACACTGTCTTTTTCATATAATATGGGTTTATATATAAAAAATCCTGATGCATCTACAAAAAAAAAGGCTAATTGAACTTAATATGTTTGCATAATACAAGGTTAATATTCAAAACTCAAGTGTATTTTTATATAAGCAACAAGTAATTGGAAATTAAAATTTAAACATATTTATAATAGTGTAAACAATATAAAATTTCAGATACATTTAACAAAATATGCACAAGACTTGTACACCAAAAACTACAAAATCTTGCTAAATAAAAGAATGTAAAGAACTAAATGAAAAGAGAGGCATCCCATGGACTGAAAGACTCAATACTACTAGGATGTCAATTCTCTTCAAGTCAGTCTACAGATATAATGTGATCTCAATTAAATCCCAGGGGACTTTTTTTTTAAGATTTTATTTATTTATTTGAGAGAGAGAGAGAGAGAGCGCATGTGCATAAGCACAAGGGAGAGGGAGAAGCCCGCTGAGCAGGGAGCCTGACGCTGGGCTCCATTCCAGGACCCTGAGATCATGACCTGAGCAGAAGGCAGCCCCTTAACTGACTGAGCCACTCAGGTGCCCACCCAGTGGACTTTTTTATAAAACTGAAGAAACTGGTTCCAAAATATATTGAAGTGTAAAGGGCTGACAACAGTAAAGATAACCTTGTAGAAGAACAAATTTGGACATCTTATATCACCTGAATTCAAGACAAAGCTTCAGTAATCAAAACTGTATAGCATGGACATAAGTAGAGTCCAGAAATAAACACATACATACATATTCAATTGATTTTTGACAAAAGTACCTTAGCAATTCAGTGCAGAAAAGATAGTCTTCTCAATAAATTGCTTTGTAATAAATGGGTACCATATAATTGAAAAAATAAAACTCAACTCTTACCTCACACCACACATAAAAACAAACTTGAAATATGGATCTAAATATAAAAGATAAAACTCCAAGTCTTCAAAAAAAAAGATGTTTGTGGCTTTTATTATTAGGAAAAAATAAATCTTATCTCTTGAATATTTAAGTTTTATTTTTAAATATATTTCAGGATGCTAAGATTAAAGATAAGGAACAGGGGAGATTATCATGCTCTTTATAAATACATCTGTGCATTTTTTTTTTTTTACAAAATCATATATTACTTTTACAATTTAAAAAATCTAATAAAGTTTAAGGACGAAAAATAACAGTTGAAGTTGTTCTTTCTGAAGGACTTGTTTTTTCAATATTACTAGTGCAAGTAGTCAAATATAGTGCTCACGTGTGTACATTGTCCTTAAAATCTATCACATTGTATGTTAGTTGCTTGCAGGACTGACTCTGATTAGATCATAAATCAGGGGAAGACAGGGAAGAATCAAATTCATCTCTGAATCTCTGGGACCTTTCATTGTCAACTATTTATTGAGTACCTACTAGGGGTAGTCGCTGCCCAGGCAGTGGACAGATTTTCCAGTATATAACAGAATGTCAAGTTTCTTTATTACAGAATTGAATTCAGGCATGGTATTTCATGGGAGCAAAAGAAGGAAGGCACTGAATGAAGAGACCACTTTCCCCTCTAACTAATGTAAAAAAAAAAAACAAAAAAACTAAACTGTAGTTTCTGTCCACTTGTCATCTGTTTTAAAGTAGAATTTGGCTCTGCAATTTTGAGTGTGAAAAAGGGATTTGAGAAATGAAAAATTACATAAAAGTCCAATTTAAATTGTTTTAAAAAGGAACCATATGTTCAATATTTGATGCTCCCTGCTCCCTCCCATATCTATAAGACTATAATTTAGGATCATAAATCACAAACCTTGTAAAAATTAGGACCACGTATTTCATTAGAATTTACATTTTTGCAAAATTTACAGGTAAAAACCTATCAGCATCCTGGTAGCAAAGGCCTAGTCCTTATAAGCCAGTGTGCAAGAATTAAGCTTAACTCTGAAGGTGGAACATTAATGCTTTTAAATTCCATGAGCAGGTGGCCCCAAAGAGGCTTAAATCACATGGACAGTCAATATTGGTACCTCCACCACCACTTTCATAGATGGCATATGATCACAAAGTAAAAAGCCAGCACCTCTCACACCCCACAAATAAATACTAGCATAGCAGTTAAGAGGTGGATTCCAGAGCCTCCCTGGGTTTATAATCCAAGCTCCATCTTTTCCTGCCTTTCAACCCTAGGGTGAATTGCTTAATTTCTTTGCATCTCCGTTTCTGTATCAGTAAGTTGAGAATAACAAAAGCATCCACCTCATACGGTTGCTATGAGTGTTAATGAATTATATTAGTTAATTATGAAGGACCTGAAACAATTCCCTTGCCCACCAAAAGTACTTGATAAATAAAGAAAAATCCTCCGCCTGGTAGACCAGTTGTGCTCACTTTACATCTCTGTTAGTGAACATCTCTGAAAGTGAGTGAGAAGTGGAAGGGGCTTGGGGAGATCATCTCAGGCCCAAGTTAACCTCTGCCCCACTTGGCCTTGATATTTGATATTTTTACCTCCCTGTCTGTAATCAGGGGTGCTTAAACCAGAAACACCAACTTCTAAATGAAACTTCTACATGAAAATATTCGGAAGAAGAAAATGTAAACAAGTCTACCCCATGCCAAATTTCTTCATTCTAGGATTCTGGGGCTGGGACTTTGTCACAAATTTGAGCAATGGTGTTATAAAACAGACTGACAAGGCTGTGAATTGCAACACTACATCAAGCTGGAGTTCTAAACTGTTATACTTTCTTTTTTTTTGCTTTGAGTTTTTACTCCATATGCTTACCATTTCTGCAGACATACTTTCATGCATTGGAATTTTTATTTCTCAGGGAAAAAAAATACTGGGGATTAAATCAGTTAGGATTTTGTTAATCTTAGGGCGAGAGAGTCATGACATTTGGGAATTAGTAGGAAGAGAGCTGTGGGAGGAAAATCTATGTGTCTCTGAGCTCCATCCCCTTCCTGTTATCTGACTATACTAGCGTTCTTTAAACCTGCTCCATCTCCCTATTACATCGTGAGTCTTCTGAAGTGAAAGCTACGTCTTGTTTATCTTTGAACAATAAATAGCAATCATAATAATGACAATAGGCGATGTTTACTACATTGCAGATAGCGTGCCTAGTGCTATACATGAGTTAGCTTATTTAATGTCCACAATCATCCTGGCTACTGCTTTTATTCCAGCTTAACAGTTGGGGAAGCTAAGCCTCGGAAAGGAAAATTAATAACCTCAAGTTTACATGGCTAAATGGCACAATCAGGTTTGGGACCAAAGTTTGTTCAGTTTCAAAGTGAATTCCTTGAACAATAGCCTGTGATTCCCATGTGGGGTACAGCTTGGTGCTGGGAACCTATGTGGAGCTCAAAGAATAAACCTTCCCTCCTAGGGGGCGGGGGTGGCAACTGGAGAGAAAGCAAGATTTGAAAGAAGCAGGTGGTGGGAAGTCAACAGAATACTTTGTGTTTTCCATCCTTTAAAAATTATATGTATGTATGTAGGTATGTATGCATTCCTTTATATAATTTCATTTATTAAAATGTACTAGTTTTTATGTTTAAAAAAGCATCTCAGAATAATTGGACATGTTTCTTGTACCATAATTGCAGAGACAGTGGCAGTGTTCTGTAATGGATAACTGGCATCATGGGAGGGCCTGGACCTGTGGCACGGAAGACTGGGGTTGGGTCCTGAATCTACCACTTAAACTTCAGTCCTCAGGCAAGGGTCAACCCATGTAATGTGAGTCTCTTCACCTTATAAAAGTGCATATAATGCCAATTGGTGTTTATGAAAGCATTGTAAGTCATAAGGCACTTTATCAATGTAAACTATAATAAAGTTCTCAAGCTGCTAAGGCAGAGAACCATGTGGATTCTTGTCCTTGATGAGCCAGAGAGAGTAGATCAGAGATATATAAGACAAACGGTAGAAAGGTACAAGAATAAGGAGGAAGCATATTTCCCCAGAATGTGGTACTATCACCCATTTGATCATGCACACGGCCCATTTTTTTGACCTCTAGGGTGACAACTGGCAGTTCCATGGGGAAGACAGGAGGGGAAGAAAGCTAGAGCCTTCTGCATGAATGCAGATGTGGCTGAGAGGGGCTGGTGGAGATGCAACTTTGGGGATGGAGGATGTGGATTTCTGGAGGATTCCTGAGTCTGGGAGTATAAAAGGAAGATGTGCCTAGGCACAGCTTTTACTGAGTGTGATGCACAGTTTAGTTAAACTCTAGCCTGACTGTCTGTTATGGACTGAATATTTGTGTTTCCCTCCCCACCCAATTCATATGTTGGTAGTCCTAACCCCCAGTGTAATGGGATTTTGAGATGGGGGCTTTGGGAGGTAAATAGGGATGGATGAGGTCACAAGGGTGAGACCCTCATAATAGGATTAGTGCCCTTATAAGAAAAAACACCAGTTTGCTCTCTCTCTCTCTCTTTCCCCTCACGCACTTACAGAGAAAAGGCCAAGTGGGCGCACCGCCAGAAGGCAGCTGTCTGCAAGCCAAGGAAGAAGGTTCTCATCAGAACCCAACCATACCGACAGCCCAATCTGGGACTTCCAACTTCCAAAACGCGAAGAAAATTTCTCTTACTTCAACCACCCAATTTATGGTATTTTGTTAATGGCAGTCTGAGTAGATTAAGACACTGTCACAAAAATCAGGTAAATTTTGGAGAATAAAATAACTAGACCACTGGTTTTATTCTTAAATATTGGAGACATTCAGTGGAAGACAACTACTTGTATCAAAAAGATGAATATGAATTTACCTCTTTTGTATTTAGGATTATCTTTTAAATGGAATCTCCCTCATTGTTCAATCCTTTTCTCTGTACTCTCCTCTACTGCAAATGTAACTCACTCATCAAGGGTCAGATTTGTTAATTTGGGATTTTTAGAAAGAAAGAATATTGTTGAACACAAGACCCATTAAATCTAAATGCTTACAACCCCTCACCTCCACACATATGCAAGAAGCTGTACTGAAGAGGATAACTTACTTTGCCACCCACCTGAAACTCACCTCTAAGGGATCAGGTGTTGAAAAGATGACTTTCCTTTTAAGATCAAAATGATGATAAAAACAGCACTAACTAAAGGCCATTTCACTTTTGGAATTAATAATGAAAGAACCTTCTCCTACCTTGAAAATAGAGTTTATCTCTCAATTTAAAAAATATATAAATTGGTGATTTATATGTTTTCCAACAGCCCTCACTATGTGCTCTGGAACAATTATGAGTTCTCAAAAGGACATGAGAAAATGCTGGTAGGGCTGGTATACAAGAAATCAACAATGATGGTATAAAGAAGTCATCTTAAAGTCTGGAGATCATAAATTCTCTTCTATTGCATCTTTCTTCCAATGAATTAAGAAAAAAAAGCGACTGAAAGTCAAGATTCTCAGGAGTGAGAAAAAAACAAGGCTTCAAACTAAAATGTCCAATCCCTGTGCTGTGATAAGTTACTTCTGGCAGGTTGACATCAGTGACGGATCATGGCTCCAGAACCACCTCCTTTCTTGCCTGGAAACTTAACCTTCAAATTTTGGTAGCAATGAAGATTGACTTTGTGCTTCTCAAAGTACAGACAGAGTAATTCAAAAAGGAGAATTGCAGGTCTTATCCCATTACGCTAGTAAAGAAACTGATTTAGAAACCTGTTTGCAGAGTGCAGTTTTAACCATCTTATGGTCCAAAATTGAATGCTCTTTTTGAGACGGGATGAAATTTGATCCCTTTGTCAATGACAATGGAGGGTTCATTGCCCACATGATAGAAGCTTGCCTGTGGTAGGTGATTCCTCAAAATTTCTCGGTAGTTATAAAGCAAACAAAATCGCCTCTAGGTAATCTGATTGTGAGGAAACTCAAGACTTTGTGTATGCCTCTGCCTTCAGCAAAGAGCCTGGCTTGACCATTACAGGCATATACTGCTCTTCAATGCCTCTTATAAGATGGCTTCCTACAGAGTGCAAGTCAAGCTCCTTCCTTGTGGAAAGGCTACAGAAGGTCTCTAAAGGCCCCCTAATTGTTACATCGACACTCAGTAGGGCCACTCATTTATCTTGCTGTACTTTAAGCCCAATTTTTGTGTGTCCTAACCATAGAAAAAAACTCACTTTTTTTCTGTATTATAAACCCCCTTGATCAGAAGGAAATTCTGAAAGTAGCTTTCTTTGTTGTTGTTTTTTTCTTCTTCTTTTTTCAGGCTGAATAATCCTAAATTCTGTATACTTTCTTCTCACAGGTCCTGCTTTCTATCTCATAATTCACCCTATGATTAGCTGTGGCCTTCCAAGAACTTTCTAAAGTTTTGGTTGGGCCAAAGTGTGATGAATGTGTCTCAACAATAAGTATAAGTGTTGTTTGTCAGAAGGCTCTCTATCTAACTGAACTGCCTAGGCCTGGAGCTCCTACAATCACTAAACTTATTCATTACTCTTGTCTCTAAAACCATCCCCTGCTGAAATGCATAGGGTATTTGGAAAGAAGGAGAGTGCTGCTCCCAGGGATCTATGTAACAGATTAATTGGTGGGGGGGGGGTGGTTAACTGGCTAGAAGTGTGATGTAGGAGGTGGTGATGTGGTATAGGGCAAAGAACGTGGGACTGAGAGTCACAGACAAATGATAACATTTTCCCCACTCTTGCCACTCACAACTGGGTGCCTTGGGGCCCGTGTCTAAAATTTGGAATTTTCATTCATGTCTGAAATTTGGAATTCAGTAACAATATTAAGCAGAGCTCTACGAGGATACAATACAAATTATAGTGCCAAGGTGACAAAGGTGATGAAGGCCACAGTAGAGGGTGCTCTGTGTTTACAGGGTCTGCAGTCAAAGAGCGTTGTGAACATCTGGGTATAGAGTATGGGCTTTGGATGCCTGGACACTGGGAAGAGAGTGTGAGAAGGGGCTCCCATTTTGTTCAGAGCCTCAGAGCTTGTTGAAGATAATGTCTGAACTCTTCTGTGCTTCCTTACATAAACCCAACTGTGCTGAAATAGATCTCAGTGATACTGGGGACATTCAGTGTTTACCTCATATATACCTTTGAGGAAAATCTTATTTGTCGAAGACAAAATCATCTCTTCCGCTAGAGTTGCCAAGATGATAAATATCCTGGCAGAAAGGTTGATGACTATCAAGTTCTATAGTAAGCCCAAGAGACAACTAGGATTTATCTTTCCTTTAATTTCAAAACACATAACTCCAAAGAGCTCAGCAACCATAGAGGTTTTGACTTTATCCAGTGCTTTTGTCAGTGGAATCAAGAAGTGATAGAGGAGTCTCCAATGAAACAAACACAAAAGTGTCCTCGAACTTTAGATCCAATGAGTTTGTATTCCTTTAATAGTTAAAATCAATACAGCATGGTGGTTAGGAGTGCACATTCTGAACTCAGCCAAATCTGGGTTGTAGTTCTGACTTTCATTTAATAGGGGTAGGATCTCAGTGAAGGCTGAAGCTTTTTAGCTTCTGTTTCTCCTCATCTGCCAAATAGAGATAATAAGAATAATATCTATCTCATAGGACTGTCATATGGATTAAATAATAAAAAGTTCTGAGTCCAATGCTTGGCATATGGTGAGTGCTCAATAAATGAGCATCATCATCATCATCATCAATTTTATCTTCCAGGAGGCAAAAATGATAACACTGTGGTTCTAAATGTACAAAAATCACACTCAGAGAAAAAAAGTGCAGTCTTACAATATGCTTCCCATTTCTGGCAGCTGGACATGGGTCTGGAAAATGAGCTGGAATGTGTCAAATATGAATCTTGCAGAAATAGGTAGAGCACTGCTCCAAGCTAGTCTCCCAAGCCAGGCCAGTGTCTGATGTGAAGGCTTCCCTGCAGTCATATTGAAATATTATTGCTATATATTGCTTTGAAAACAAAAGCTGAGACCCATGTCCTCAAAATATCTTTTAGGCTATGCTGATTGGTCCAACCCAGCTTCTCATTTTCTGATGGAATCGTTGTTTTGATCATTGTGAGACAGAAGACTGAGAATAGACAGATGACCAACTGGCCTGTATACCAATGGCCTAGTTTGTTTCAAGTTGAATAAACACCAATGGGGGGGAAAAACCCAAATTTCACTGTGGTTATGAATCTGGTCCTCTATGAATGAAATCATTGTTATAAGGACTGATAGAAAATGTAAAAAATATTACATTTGATACCATCACACACACAAAAAATTTTTAAATGCTTTATGTAGTGGGGCTTAGGGATAAAGTGAAATACTGTATTGTTGAGTAAGAGACAAATGTATAAAAGCTGAAGATGGGCTTTTTGTTCTTACTACAGGTTTTCTGTCAACTCAAAATTCATGTTTTTATTTTTTATTATTTTATTTTGTGGACTTAAACAAGTTCAAGCTGCAAAAATGACATCTGTGTTTGTACAAGACAACAGACATCATTTGAATTTATTAATATGAAGCATTTTACACCTAGAAAAGACTCAAATAACCAATGTAGTAAGCAGATGGGAAAATATAATAAATAATCTGTCTTTCAATGACATTTATATCCTTTCCTCATTCAGCAATGGCAGACAAAATAGGCAAATGGACTTTTTTATTGTCATAGTCTAGGAAAGCTTCTTTAAAGCTGCTTTTGTCAGAAGCTCATTTTTATTATATTGGGTTGAGTAATCAAGTGATCTGCATTTTATAATGCAAAAGTTTTAAGCCACTTTGGGGGAAAAAATACCCAATTTACAAGGATGTTCAAATGTAAATAAAAGCCAAAAGTGTTTTCTGAAATGGAGAACATTTTAGTGAAAGCATTTCAACCTAAGGCATTTAAATCTAAATTCTGCTTTTGGATGTACTTGTTCTAATACACAAAGCAAGAGATCCAAGAGCAAAAAACTAAATGGGTTTGGGGTTTTCAGCTTGAAGGAGAGAAAAATTAAGGAAAATTAAATTTAAAATCTTCTATTTTAGAAAGAATTTTGACTAAAAGAATCAAGATGTATTGTCCTCTGTCTTCATTTACTTAAAAAAATTTTTAATATAAAGTGTTTATGAAAATTACCCTATGGAGGTCTTGAATTGGATAGAAGTCACCATTTACTGTTGGCAAGAGTTTTTAAACATGGATGAAAGTGTGCCTTTTGTGGGATCCTTTGAAATATGACAGAATGATTTTTCCAGTTTGGCTGGAGTTGCTCGGGTAAATCCATTCCCACTCTCTTCAGACTCTTCTAGCTCTATTTGCTTGGTGGGCAGGTTGTGTTATATTTTTCCAAAAATGTGATTTCTGCTGTGTGCTATTCAATTAATTAAACAAGGAGGCCATTGCACTGAGGTGGCTCCAATGCTGGGATGGCTGACGTAAGCAACGCAAAACCTGAGCCTGTAAATGCCTCAAGGTTATGAAATCAAAACTTAAGAACAATCCATCACAGTCAACTAGGCTTTAAGCCGTAGGCAATTAAATAATTTCCTTGCTTTTCTTCTGCACCTTTTCTGTTTAAGTCTTTCCCCCTAGCTCCTGTCTATGGAGTGCCCCTAACCACTTTGGTGTTGCCCTAATCCAATAGATTTTTGCTCAAATAAACTCTTAAAAATTTTAATATGCCTCAGCTTACCTCTTAACAGTGTTTAGGGAAGGATTAGTTAGTGGTTAATTCCTCCTAATTTTTATGTCCACCATGGTCAGAGAGCAAAAGTTGTCTGTCCTGCTTTTACCTTTCAAATCTAGTTGAAATCTATCACACTCAAACAAGCCTTGGGCAGTAGTTGCATTTCTGGGTGCTTCTCATTGTACTGATTTATTTATTTATACTCTTTCTGATGCATCTCATAAGAAAGGTTCTCTCATTGCTTATGGCTTTATTTATTTATTTATTTATTTTTCCCAGTCCACAGAATTCAAAAGTTTGCTTAACTCAAAATAGGAACTAGCGCAAGTTTGTATGTAGGCTTTCTTTTTTATGAAGGCCACATACAGTCACACAGTGTGTAACTCAGATCCCCAAATTTTATCCTCTCTGATCCCAGCTGCTCTCAGAGTGTCAGTATACTTTTGGACAATTGAAATAATTCTTTCTTCTTGTTTTGTGTACAGATGTTATGAATCTTTCCTTTGGGGGTATTTTTTCTAGTGGAGATGGAAAAAAGAAGCAAAGTAGATGATGGAGAAGGAACTGAGCTTTTTTTTTCACCAGAAAGTTGTGAGTAGATAAAATTGACCTTCAGAACTTTTACCCAGGGCAAGAATAACATATGGGGGAAATTGACAGAGGTGGGACTCAGCGTCTAGCCAGAATGACACTCAAAGTCACACACACACACAAAAAGTCACAAAATCACAAATTGAGTGGTCACTGAAAAGAGACAAAAGGTCTTTATTATGCATATTACCTGTAACAGGCCATACAAGTTTAGAAGCATACCTAAAACTAAAAGAGTTGATGAGGGTTTTGGAGTTTGAGATAAGAGTTTGCCACTTGGCAAGTCATTTAATCTCTCTATGCTGAGTTACTGAATAGGTAAAATAAAGATCATAAAAGTAGCTATCCCTAGGGTTGTTGGGACAATTAAATGCCAGAATATACATAAACACTTAATATGGCACCCAAAGCATAGTAATAACTTAATAGATATTAGCCATTATTACACTGAGAAGTATTTAGTAAAGAAGAAATTTTAAATATAAACTACAGCAGAGTGACTGTAATTATATAGCTAATATGTTTAAAATCTCAGAGTAGTCTCTTTATAAAGGATGTCTCCTTTCATTTCATTTCGGTGAAGGTAAAAATATGTATAGGATTTATATAAGATCTTTCTGATGGCTTTTCCCCCTTAGCATGATATTTATAGAAATACACATCCTCATAATGTATATATGTGTATAGAAATATAAATGTTAAGTTGCTCAACTTTCATGTCACTTATCACTTAAAATTTCAGGATTCTAGCACTGATAGTTGTGGTGAACCCACATATTTAAAGGATTTAACAGCTTCTCTAGCTCAATACCCCACCTTCTAAAAAGGACCCCTAGTGCTCTACAAGAAGTAAGGCAAGAGATTATGGATCACTTAATTCTACCCCTGAAACTAATAATAAACTATATGTTAACTAACTTGAACGTAAATTTAAAAAAAGAAAGAAATTATGGCTCTCTCATCAACTCATAAAGGTTGTTTTGTTAGTTTGTTTATTTTTTGTCTCTTTGATTGGGGGGTTAGGAAATCTGAAGTAGGATGGGGGTATGGGGAGAAATTTGGAGGAAATGTGTTAAATAGAATACCATTATTTCATCACAGCAATTCTTTTGATGAAATCTAATTGGAAATTCTTCTACACACTTAATTAACTGATAGAAGATTTCATTTTGAGTTTGGCTTCAACATCAACTAAAAATACATTGAATTGTAAGTCATTTCCAGATTCCAATCAAGCTTCTTTAAGAATCTGAATCATTTCCTAATTTCTATGACAACCAACTTATGCTTCTTTCTATCGCATGTGAAGCTCAGAATGACAGTGACGCAAATCAATGCCATCGTTAACGATAGTAATGTAAGATGTTTAGATGCCTTATGTTGTTTGAGCCCTAAAGAAATGTATCTATGCCTTGAACATGAAAAAATTAGTTTATAAACTGATCATGAAGACCAAAATGTCAGTCGACAGATACTCAAATTTCATTTGTTTTTTTATCTAATGATTTTCCTCAATGTTAATTTATTTTTTTCTTAACCCTCTCCATGCTCCCATTTATTTCAACTCACACTCTCCCTTTAAGCTGTGATAGCTGAACTGATTAAATTCAATAATATTTATGGAGTATCAATTATGCACCAGGAAATATAGAAGTTTTGGAGATGTCTAGGTGAAAAGACAGTATCAGTTCCTATGCTCACAGACCACAAGGTAGGCAGGTGAAAACTAATAAAGGAGGAATTGCATTGTTGTGGCGTAGGGGCTCTGGTACGGAAAAAATCAAGTCCTGCTTCCCTGATGAGGTGGGATCAGATGCCTGTGTTGGAAAGATGTTTTCCCCTCACTTCCTATTTACAACCACAGCACGAAGGCACAAGCAGTTCTAGGACTCTTTTTTTTTCTTATTAGTTGGCTTCCAGACCTTCGGCAAGGTGATAGTCTTCTGTGAGTATGTGGTGGTGGGGTGGGTAGGCAGAACCGTCTATCACAAGAAGCCATCTTGCTTTCTAAATAATAATGGTCCCACATGTCAAATGGCTTGCCAAGAATGTGCCAGCCCCCCCCTTTTTTTTTAAACTCCTGCTTGTCAGCACTTCTTTAGACTCAACATCTGAAGAGGAGAAAGCTGAGACTGGCTCAGCCTTACACATCACCAGCAAAATCATCAACATACCACAACACTTAGATCTTATAAGGGGAGCTGGGAAAAAGAAAAAGATGACTTTTTTTTTTTTTTTACTTTAATTCATTTTCGGCAATGTATAGGGTATTCTACTAACACAAATGAATCTGGAAATTTACCTCTGATTCCAGTTGAAAAGGTTACATTTGAGTGCACATATGCCATATTCAGTAAGTAAATAGCAAATAAGCTACTGGATTAACAGAAAGACATCTAGAACTTGCTAGACTCCAGCAATCATGATGGAGTATGTTAAAAGTCTTTTTGCCAAACAAAATCTTGCCATTTGCAATGACGTGGATGGAACTAGAGGGTATTATGCTAAGCAAAATAAGTCAATCAGAGAAAGACATGTATCATATGATCTCACTGATATGAGGAATTCTTAATCTCAGGAAACAAACTGAGGGTTGCTGGAGTGGTGGGGGGTGGGAGGGATGGGGTGGCTGGGTGATAGACATTGGGGAGGGTATGTGCTATGGTGAGTGCTGTTAATTGTTCAGGACTGATGAATCACAGACCTGTACCTCTGAAACAAACAATATATTATATGTTAAAAAAAAAGAGAGAAGATAGTAGGAAGGGAAAAATGAAGGGGAGGAAATCAGAGGGGGAGATGAACCATGAGAGACTATGGATTCTGAGAAACAAACTGAGGGTTCTAGAAGGGAAGAGGGTAGGGGGATGGGTTAGCCTGGTGATGGGTATTAAAGAGGGCACATATTGAATGGAGCACTGGGTGTTATACGCAAACAATGAATCATGGAACATTACATCAAAAACTAGTGATGTAATGTATGGTGATTAACATAACATAATAAAATTAAATTAAAAAAAAGTTTTTTTGCCAAAAACACATCGGTTAACAAATTCAAAATTCCTTGGCTTCTCATTTCTCCTGAGCTGTCTTCACCTCTTACTCTTTAGCTCTGTCTGAAGGATATGGATTTTCTGACCACATATATATTCATCTTTCCCTCCCTGCCTGTCTCCGTCTGTGGAAAATCAACAACAACCCAACAGTATGACAAAAATTTCATGGCATTGGCATACCTGGGAGAGCACAAAACCAAGAGTTTGGGCCCTCCTTTTGACACTTAATGGATTTTGTGTCCCAGAATATGTTATTACTTCATTTCCTCAAGCATCAGTTTGCTGGTATGCACAGCAAAGTCTCATGACTTATGTATATACTTATTTTTCTTTCTCTAGACAGGGCTTTCTATCACTAAAACTCCAAAGTCACATATCCTGCATCCTGTCTTTCAGGCAGATTTTTGCATACTGTCATTATAGTTTTATATTAATGAAGGTAAATATATTCATAAAGTTTACATGAGATCACTTAGTAGGTGCCCTCTATGTGAGAGGATGTTGATTATCTCCCAAGATCTATACTTCCCTTTTCCCAGTTTCTGGTGAGGCACGTGATCACTTGCATAAAGACATTTCCCAACTTCCCTTGCAGGTCTTGCTACATGTGTAGGTCCTGACCAATGAGATTCATTCATTCATTCAACAAATCGTTATTGAGCACCTACTGTAGTCTGGGCTGTAGGGATATAACAGTGAATAAAATAAAAGTTCCAATAATCTCTGCCCCCTACCTCCAGATTGAGTTTATAATCTACCAGGCAGAAATAGACAAGTTAAAAATATATTATGTCAGGTGATGACAAATGCTATGTAGGAAAATGAAACGAAATAAGAGGATAGAGCATGGAAGAAGAGATAGATGTTGTCTCATTGTTCATAAAGTTCAGCGGGAATTAGAGTCCTGGGAGTGAAGTCTAGCCTGAGAGTCAGGGGTTCTTGTGGTGACTGATGCTGATGGAGCAATAGGCACACTTTGATAATGACAGGGCAGATAGTGATGGTGGGGCTCTGTGTGCAGAGGAATGGGCAGAGTGAGATTTAGTTAAGAATGCAGTGAGTTCTGGGGCCCCCTCTCGACTCCTGCCAACAGCGGTGTGTGGTGGCATGGGGAAGGCAGGAGCAGAGTCATCTGCAGCACATGAAGCTTCCTCCTGACTCCTGCTACTACAGGCAGGAGCTCTAAGGGAAGGTGGGCATTCTTGCCCAATACAGACACAGAAGTGTCATGAGTTAGCTTTCAAAAACTTACCTTAAATATCATCTGGTTGCTGCCCTTTTTCCATTGTTGTTTGTCCTTTCATCCATCGCTAGGCTTAGAACAGAAATCTCTGATGGCAAGATTTCTAGCATCCACCTTATATCGTGAGGACAGGACCATATTTCGGGGAGTAGGGAGTGCTGGGTTCCAGAGGACTTTATTTATTTATCTCTTTTTTTCTGGGAGATTTTAGACAGCACAGTCACCATGCTAGCCCTGGACAACTCACCTCATTTGCTTGAGAGAGAAAATAAACACCTCTTGTTTAAGTCACTATTATTTGGAGCATTTGCTCCTTTTTTGCTGCTTTCAAATATAGTATGGAGGTATAACACCTACCATTTATCCCTGGAATGTTTTATTGGGGGTTAACAATGTGGTATTTTGGACAAATAAGTGCTTTTAGAGGCAGAACACCTGGAGTCGTGTCTTGATTCCATGTCCATTCATTTTCCTTATTTGTAAAAAGAGAATACTGATACTCAACATTTCTGGTAGAGAAAAGAGCAAGTCACAAAACCCAGAGGAGAGAGTGAGTGCATCTAGTTTGAAGAGTTGGAAATTCAGTATGGCTAGAGTATAGCCACTCCCAACATTTGACCAACATTTGATGAACAGGCAAGCCACCAGTGTGCTGGGGCATACCAGCTAAGAACTACTGACCAACAACTCCAGCTCCATGGTATGGCATATGAGTCCTCCATGGTTTGGCCACTGACTCAGTTCCCAGCTTTGTCTTTTGCAGCTCTTCTTTACTCACATTACCCTCCAGACACACTGAGCTGCTTGCTATTGTTTAATACTCACCCATTATGTCTTTATACTTTAGCTCTTGCTAACCCCCCTGCCTAGCATGGCAGCCTACTGCCCCAACTGAGCCTATAGAACTCCGACATTTTCTATATACCATTTCAAATGCAACTGGAGTATGATCTCCCCTAGATATAGGTTTTCCAGATAATATCATTATTCACGTATACTACCTATAGTGGGTTGAATGGTGGGCCCCTTCCTGGAAACTGTCCATATCCTGGAACTTGTGAATGTGAGACCTCATTTGGAAAAAAGAGTCTTTGCATATGTAATTCAGTGAAGAATCTTGAAATGAGACCATCCTGGTGTATCTGGGTAGGCACTAAATCCAATGACAAGTGTCTCTATACAAGACACACAGAAGAGAGACAGATGGAATAAAGGCCATTCAAAGAGGGAGGCAAAGACTGGCATTACATAGCCACCAGCCAAGGAACCCCAGGAGCCCCCAGACCTCAGGAGAGGCAAGCAAGCATTCTCCCCTAGAGCCTCTGGGAAAAGCAACTCCCTGCTGACATTTTGATTTCAGACTTCTAACCTCCAGAACTGTGAGAAAATGAATTTCTGTTGTCTTAAGACAGCAAGTTTGTGATAATATGTTACAGCAGCCTTAGGAAACTAAGCTTTTAGAATTACATATAAAAAATTGTCTTATAAACCTATTATTTGTTTGTGGCTGTCTCCCCCATGTAATAGAGTGAAACTCCTTGAGAAGAGGAAACATGTCTGTGGTACCCATCATCCTGTACCCAGCCCAGGACGCATGATTTGTATTTGTGAAGTAAGTGGAAGAATGGATAAATAAATAAGAACTAAACATTTCAATGTCTTGATGGCAGAGCACCAAGAAACAAAACTTGTTTTGGTTTCTGAAAGATGTATGTGTATAAATGCTGGTTTCCCCTGCCTCTGCCCACCCCTGCTGTCAGTGTGGTCCTGAGCAGTCTGGTTCTTGCTGGGTTTCCTTTAGCATCATAGCAAATTGAAGGGAATTAGATGTCCATGCCTTTCCTTGCTTCCTGGGGTTTAACCTTCTTTTTGTGTAAGTCCTTCCTGGCTCTCACGGCATGGCAGTGCCTATGGGCACCCTAAAAGTGTTTCATTCAGCACTGTGTGGGACCCATGTCTCGACAGCTCTTCTGTACCTCTTTTCTTTCTTTTTTTTTTTTTAAAGCTGAATGCAAATGTTCAGTTTGGGCCATAATTCAGTGTGGAGACAGGTATACACTTGCTCTAATGTGTTTTTCCAATTCTGTGACGTTTTCACTGAGCAATAAAAGGGACCTTGAACTTGAGTGCCCAGCCGTGGGGCTTCACAATCAGGTTCCTCACCTGTCAACTCTAATTGGCTCAGACTGACTCACTCACTGTGGTATTACCTTTGGTTGGATGTTCTCTGAAACCTCATTTTCATCCATTTGAAATACCAGATTCAAAGATTAGGGGACAACTGAACACATCTCACATGTAAAAGAGACCTGTCCTTCATTTATCAGTGGGAAGCCAGCTTCTGGCCAGGGGGCCGGTGAACAGAGTCCAGAGTTCTCGCTCAGCTTGGCCTGTGGTTTGCCATCTCACCGTGGGCTTGTACCACCTCTTGGTCTTTCTAGGTCATGCATGTGATTCATTCAGTCAGCTATTCATTGTGCACTTTCTGTGAGGCCAGGCACTATACTAGGTGCTGGGGGCACAGCCACTAACGAAACAGAAATGACTCTGGCTGTCATGGGGTTTACATTCCATCTAGTAGGGGGCAGTGGCAAAGGAATGAATTGAACAGCACAGTAGATATGAGGTTTTACACATACTCTCCCCGTGAGGCTGAGAGGCTCAGAGAAGATACTGTGTGTGAGTGCACTTTGTAAATTGCAAAAATATAAAACCAACTGGAATTAGTGACTTTTTTCTGTCCTCTAGTCAGGTCTGGGTTACCCACCAAGGCTATCTTATTGATACTACTGAAATTGATTCACCAGTGATTTATGAAGGATGGAAGGAGAGAAGCTCAAATCAAATGTCTGTTTTTCTCCTTAGCAGTTTCACCAAGGGCTTTCTAGACATCCTGCTTCTAATAGCAGGGTGTGCTTTGCATCTGTAGTTTCCATGGGCGAGTCCGTGGAATAAGAACTACTATCATGGGCTCCGGTTTTGTACCCATTTATTTCAGTCGGAGCATAACACTATTTGAAAGGCAGGATTGGAAGTCACTGGGAGGTTTTTGTTTTTTGTTTTTTGTGGGGTGTTTTGCACTGCCTATTGGTACTAAACATAGCTAAAAATTAGTAAGCATTAATTTCTGGGCTATTGCTTTTTTAGATGATACAAAAATGGGGATAAAAAGGCATAGGTTAAATTCTCCCCATGTTACATTAAAGGGAGATGATTTTGACTGAAGATTAATTTGGGGATAAATATGTGAGGGGGCGCTGGCCACACCTAAGAAATAACCGGAAAGGTGAAGGGGAAGCAGCGTAGTCGATATAATTCTTAAGTCAAAAAACAGAACAAACAACCCAAACATTGAACTGGAAAGGCTGCATGCAAATTTATGGTAATTTGTGTCACCAATATCCTGAAATGGGAGGCAGCATGATCAAGTGGAAAGAGTTTACTTGTGGAATCAGACAAAGGTAACATTGTAATTTTCCCATCTGAAAAAAAAAAGTAGTTCACAGGTACTAGACACCACTTTTAGCATTTCATACCCATTGTCTTGGCTTAGACTTACATCCTCTCTGTGAGGTAAATACAATCCATAGGATTATATTTATGATTAATGAAAAAGATACGAAAAGCTTCTATGAAAGCACATCACAAACTGTGTTAAAATATCATTATTATTGCTTTCAAGACAGGACTTAAATCTGTCTTGAAATCTTAAGCCTGCCACTTCCTGCTTATGTGATATTAGGGGGCTCCATGCTTAATCTTTGAGCTTCCATTACCTCTCCATCATAGGGTTGTTATGGTTATGAAACAATATAACACAGGTAAAGAACTTAGAATAGTTTCTGGAACATGGGAAGTGACTAACAGAAGTGATTTCCCACAACAACAATCTGAACATGGTGGACTGGACAGCATTTATTCTCCCATAATCCCAAGTTTGATCTAGAGCAGTGATGACAGACAGAGATAGAATGTGAGGCACAAATATAATTTAAAATTTTGACTGGCCACTTGAAAAATTCAAAAGAAACAGGTGTAATTAATATAAATAAGATATTTTATTTAACCCAATGTATCCAAAAATGATTGTAATCTGAAACCAATATAAAATTATTAATGAGCTGTTTTATATTTTTTGTTACTAGGTGTTCAAAATCTGGGGTGTATTCTACACTTGCCGCACATCTCAAAAATTGACACTAAATTTTCATTGGAAATACTTGACCTGTATTTAGATTTCATAAAATTAACAGTTGACAATATAGAGTCACAAAACCCAATCATTTCTTTTAAGTTTTTCAAAAACTGAATTGAGTTTCAGTTTTAAAATTTAACTTATTTTATTTTTTAAATAAAAATTAAAATCTTAGTTCCCTGGGGACACTAACCATATTTCAAGGGCTGGATAGCCATGTGACTAGTGGCAACACCATCAGACAGGGGGGATCTTCATCCCTCTATGTAATCAGTCAGGAGTGGGAGTATAATAGGAACTTTCTCTCTGTTCCCCCTAACCCCAAGGAGCTTCTGGATTAGTCCTCTTAGTCTGGGTCTAGAGTTGTAGGTGTCACTGGAACTCTAACATGGAATATGAGAATAATGCCCATTTTGTGTGAGGTTCTTGAGTTTAGGGCTGACATTGAAAATAGTTCTGGATCCTGCTGGGTCAGTACTGATAAGAAAGCTCCAGGCTGAATGAGGCCCGACCAAAATTCAAGAGACTCTGTTGGAACAAGATAGACTCAGTAATTCGGCCAATTGTACTTCTGCATTGATGCCTGATGTCCATTTGCTGGGCTGATTCCCAAAAATTCAGTTGGTAAGAAATAAAGGAATGGCCAGAGTCCTGAAACAGAGAATAAAAGGAGGGGAGGAAATTGAGGGTTTTTTTTTTTTTTTTTTTTTAAGTCTAATTCTCAGATGGAAAAAAATAAACCTTGAGAGCTTGGGAGACATAGAGGGAAGCCGTGAATTCTGGGAGGGCAGCATGATTCCTTCTCTGGGACAGCTGCAAGATGTTACTTGAAATACTCCGCTGGCTTTGGCCCTTCTTACACTAACTAGTGAGTGGAATTTAAAGGGAAAGCTAGTTAAGAGAAAGAGTTTCAAAAAAAAAAAAAAAAAAAGGAGAAAGCGTTTCCAGCTGGGATAAATGAAAAGACCTGTGACTCGGAATAAAGGAGCCTAGGGAGGTCACCGTTTTCCTGGGCAAACATGTCATAGGTGTAATCATAGAGCATTGATGTAAGTATTCAACATCAGAGAGGCACTGTGATTTAGAGTAATAATATTCAGGGCTTCTGTTTGACCCCAAAGAGGCGTAATATTAATAAACCTCTACAGTAAATAATGAGACCTAATAGCAAAAGGAAGCAAGACAGCCACTCTGTATCAGAGTATGGAATTCAGACCTCTGTACACAGGCACCACCAAGGGGGTCAAATTAGAATCCTCCCCTTAGACATTTTCATGACGGCTTTAGAAAATACGTGGTTGACGTATGTGTAATGTGTTTCTAAATTGAATATTCAAGTTTATATGAGCTTTTGTAGACTGTTGCCACTTCTGGTAGACCTTTTATTATGTGCAGAGGTCTCCCTTCTTTCAATGCTCGGCTGTGATGCAAAGGCTCAGGGGTTTGTCCAAGACCAAACATGGAGTTCATGGAGGACCTGAGACTAGACCTCAGGTCTTCTGAGTGTCTCCTTCATCCCATGCTTTCCCAGTGAAGAAAACTTGTGCTTTCTACAAGGAAATGTGTATACATTCAAAAACGGGGGGAAATCCAAAATTTCTACCAGAACAGATTTGAAAGGTGCCTGGTGTTCACAGAAAATTTCCTATGAATGTATACTCTCAAGTTATTTTAAGTATGTATTCTAGAAACATGATTATAATTTAAAATCCCTCATATATTACCATTAATACATAATAACTTTATAATCTGTCTTAACTAGGGCAGTCTGGTATAATGAAAAGAGGTTGAACTTTACCATTTATTAATTGGGCAATCTCTCTGAAACTCTCTCACACTTCAAGGTGAGTAATCTTGTTTTTCCAAAATGCTCCTTTAAAATTTTTTTATAGAACTTATCAATTTCTAGTGTACTAAATAATTTGTTTATTTTTTATGTTTATTGTTTATTATTCATATGCCTCAACTAAAATATTTTTTTATTCCAGTATAATTAACAGGCAGTGTTATATTAGTTTCAGGTGTACAATGTAGTGATTCAACAGTTCTATACATTACTCAGTGCTAATCAAGGTAAGTGTACTCTTAAGCCCCTTCACCTATTTCACCCAACCCCCCACCCACCTCGAATCTGGTAACCATCTGTTTGTTCTTTGTATTTAAGGGTGTGTTTTTCCCTCTTTTTTTCTTTGTTCATTTGTTCTGTTTCTTAAATTCCACATAAGAGTGAAATCATATAGTATTTGTCTTTCTCTGATTGACTTATTTCACTCAGCATAATACCATCTAGGTCTACCCTCTAGATCCATCCATGTTATTGCAAATGGCAAGATTTCTTTTTTAATGGCTGAATAATATTCCACCTTGTGTGTGTGTGTGTGTGTGTGTGTGTGTGTGTGTGTGTGTGTGTGTGTGTGTGTGTGTGTACACTCCACATCATCTTTATCTATTCATCGATGGACAACTTCGGCTGCTTCCATATCTTGGCTATTGTAAATAAGGCCGCGATGAGTGTAGGGTTCCATATACCCTTTCAAATTAGTGTTTTCATTTTCTCGGGGTAAATACCCAATAGTGGAATTACTGGATCATATGGTAATTCTACTTTTAATTTTTTTGAGGAAACTCCACACTGTTTTCCACAATGGCTGCACTAGTTTGCATTTCCCACCAACAGTGCACGAGGATTCCTTTTTCTCCACATCCTCCCCAACACTTGTTATTTCTGCCTCAACTAAAATTTAAACTCAGCAAGAACATTTATTTTCTGAGTGCTTGTGCTAAGCACTGTTTATGTGAAATATTTGATCTGTATTCAGACTTCTAAAACATAACAGTTGAAAAAGTAGATGCACACACACAAGTTGTTCCAAATATACTGAAAACATGTTGAATTTAATGAAAGAATCAGGTTTCTTCTTAGCAAAGTTTTAGAGTTGGAGAGCAACTTGACCCTTTGGGAGTTCCCTGATGCTGTGTAGAGAATGTGGTGGGGCCTGAGGGCAGCATTGGTGGTGTAGAAAACCTCCTTTTCTGTCTTTCCCTGGGAGTCTCTGACAACACAGCAGGACAGCAGAGGTCCCATCAGCCTCATTGGCCTGGGAGATGATAGGGCTTGAGGAAGAAGTGGGGAGGACATAATCATGAGAGGTTGGAAGGCACAGGGCAGGACACAGGCAGAGGAGAGCAGCTGGGATTCAGGCGTCTAGAGTGGGAGAAGCTCCAAGCTACCATAGTGTGTGAGAGATTTAAGAGAGAAAAGAAAATAAAAAAGGAGAGCCTTTAAATCCTAGGGCTCCGGGTTACAGATTGAATCCTTTACATCTTATTTGAGGGAAGAAAGATTGGAATTCCCATTTAGTTACTTCAGGTGGGTTTTTTCCATCTTTGGAGATGGAAACTGGAGATAATACCTGTAATAAGGTGGTATGAGGATTAAGTTACTTTTCTCTACCCTTTTCTACCAGTCTCCTTCACCAAGGCCCTGCCCCATAACCGTTACCTCAAAAGCATCCTCTACTGGCTGTTCACGTATTTATAACACTCGAAAACAATGATTTCTTTGCAATTGTGATTGTGAGTTCCTTATGGCCAGTGCTGTGTCTTTTTTGTCTTCATGCCTTCACTACCAGGCATAGGATCTGATACATCCTGTGTATACAATACATGTTTGGTAAGTACAGGAATGAATGTGAATGACAAACACTAATGTAATAAATGAGCATTCCCATTCTCTGTCTTCAATTCAATTGAAGCCAAATCCTAAAATGCTGAAGTTTTTCCAATAATTTCCTAAAACTCTAGTTTACTTAATGAAATTAATGAGTTATAATTAATTCAAGCACATCATCAAAAGATATTTACTAAACCCCTACTCTGTCTCTGTGGTGATGACAGCCATTGTGGTAAGATGAATAATGCCCCGCTCCCCCACGAAGTCCCCATTCTGATCCCCAGGGCCTGTGAATATGTTACCTTACAGGGTAAAAGAGACTTTGAAGATGTGATTAAATTAAAGATTTTGTGGAGGGGAGATTATCCTGGATTATCTAGATGAGCCTAGCGTAATCATAAGGATCCACATGAGGAAGAGGTTGGAGGTCAGAGAAGAGAAAAGTTGCTACATGCTGCCTTTGAAGATGAAGGAAAGGGACCATGAGTCAGAGAATGCAGACAGCCTCCAGAAGCTAGAAGAAGCAAGGAAGAGCATTCTCCCTAAGAGCCTCCAGAAGGAATGTAGGCCTGTGAACCTATTTTTAGACTTCTGGCCTTCAGAACTATAAGTTAATAAATTTGTGTTGTTTGAAGCTGCTAAATTTATGATTTGTTATAGCAGCTGTAAGAAACTCATACAGCCATAGAAGTAAATTTCTCAAATTTACAAATTTAATTTTGGCATGCACATTTTAAACATGATGTCTTCCTCTCTTGCTGAAAAATAAGGCAAGTTTAGATATGTTTCTAGGGACAATATAGGGCAAACATTCATACTGAATGGTCAAATATAAATATGTTATATAACACTCCTCTCAAACATAGAGCAGGCCTTGTGATTCACTAACAGATCTGCAAGTTTTGTTCTTTCTGATATTCTAAATTGAAATGAAATTCCAGTACTCTGCTAGAACATGATAGAACCCAGCAGACTTTTGTATTTTTATACATGGACCCTCTAAGAATAGTTAGATATTTTTGAAGTCAAAAATAAAATCAGCCTGATGAGGTAAGTAGGGCTCCCATGTTTAAAATTATGTGTAAGACCCCCAAAGTTCAGAGGAAGCTTACTGATTTGATCTGTTCTTATTACTGGTAACCATAGAGGTATTTCTACTGTGAGAACATCCTTTTATGAAGCAGAAACAAGGTTGTCTTGTTGCCTCTTTTAATCTCAGAGCTTAGATTGTCCCATACCATTTTCTTGTTTTGAGGGTCACTTTTCAACACAGGAGTACAGCTGTATGAGAGGCCTGCTTCTTTGGAAATACAAAAATGGCATAGCCTCCTATTATATCTCAGTTTCATTATGGGACAATTTTAGGCTGACCCAGGCTGTATGACTCACTAATGTCCAATCATCATGTGCAGTGCAGGTAGCAGAACTAAGAACCAGCTTTTCCTTCAACTGGAAAATTTGCAGACAAATGTTTATTTTATGAGGCTGCTTCCTCTTCCTTATTGATCTTATAGCATATAACTAATGCTGGCTGAATTGCAGCCCTAAAGGCAATATCCAGAAACCACTTACATTTCCTGTTTTGTTATTTACTGTGGGTACATGCATCACATTATTTACTTGCACCACATTTCATAGATAATTGCCCCATTGTAAATTCCTAAGCCACGAAATGGCCATACATTTAAATTGTATGTTCCTCCCCTCCACAAAAAATAATGTGGAAATGTTCACCTTTAGAGCCAGCAGACTCAAGAACAGCCTGGAAAAACTCTCTGAAAGTGTCTCCGATCCAAATGAGAAGCCACTACACCATCATTGTTGCTCTTATAACACACATGATCCATCCTGCTGCAGAGACTCTATAGGTTTAATGCCTGGTTTTGCAGTTTTTGTTTAGAACTCATTTTCTTTCTAAACTCATAATCTTGCAGTTTAGGGATTATGTCTGAAGATTTTCCCTCGCCTTTCAATAATAATGATTGGCATTATCACCGATGCATAGTCACTATGGTTTCCAGGTTTTGAACGCTTACTATGTGTCAAGATCTGTACACATGTTATTTCTTTGGCAAACTCTCCAAAATACTGTGAGGTGGATATTATCAAACTCATTTTACAGATGATGAAATGGTGACTTAGAGAAATGTGGCATCCAAGAGTGCCTGGGTGGCTCAGTCGGTTAAGCGTCTGCCTTCAGCTCAGTTCAAGATCCCAGGGTCCTGGGATTGAACCCGACATTGGTCTCCTTGCTCAGTGGGGAGTCTGCTTCTCCCTCAGCTCCTCCCCCGGTTGTGCTCTCCCTCTCTCTCTCCCTCTCAAATAAATAAAGTAAATGTTTAAAAAAAAAGAAGTACAGGATCTTGCATAAGGCCATAAAGTTAATCCAGGGCCTAAGGTCACCTTGACTCTACATTACCTTTCACCAAATTTGTAGCACAGAATAGATAATGAATGGATAGCTAACTTCTTGAACTCTATCTATAGAGAGGCACCTGGGTGGCTCAGTTGGTTAAGCATCCAACTCTTGATTTCAGCTCGTCATGATCTCAGGGCCATGAGATCAACCTCCGCATGGACCCTACTTAAGATTCTCTCTCTGTCCCTCTCCTATCCTGCCCCACCACTCATGCTCTCTCTCTCTTTCTCTCAAAAGAGAGAGAGAGAGAGAGAGAGAGAGAGAAAAGTCTACCTATACAACTTTTAAAATAGGAATAAATATTTCATATGAAAAACCATAGAATAATTCAACGCATGCTCTCTCTCTTTCAAAAAAAAAAATTCTACCTATATGACTTTTAAAATAGGAATAAATATTGCATCTGAAAGACAATAGAATAATTCAATGTTGGAATATTGAGTCCACTAGCATGTCCTTAACATGCAATAATTTAGACAATCCAGAGCTAAGAGCTGACAGTTGAAGGCCAATTCAATCTTTGCCAGATTTCTGCTACAGTCTAGTGCAATGTCTTTTCTGCAGAGGAAGGTTGGAAAAAGCTGGGCAAGAGCAGGCAAAGGGCTCTGGGCTTGACATTCAGGGTGTGATTCCTTACTAAACTTCTTAAAGTGGACACTTACAGATCTGGCAAGTGATCAAGCTGGAAGGGTAGGATGGCTAGCCTCATGGGGATATGACCAATGCAGTTATATAGAACCCTACACTCAGATGGGGGCCCCATTCTTGGTGTTTAGTGTTCTGTGTTCACCATCTTGAAATTCTTAATAATTTTGTCTTTGCATTTGTGTTTTGTTAAGTGAAGTCTGATGACAATGGAGCAAAAGCTGGGGCTTGGAGTCTTAGCTCACAAACAGGCTCATCTACCAGTCAAACAGACTGGAGTTTGACTGCTGATCCCTCTACCCTGGGGGGTGGGGTTGGGGGGGATTTGGTGCAGATACAAGGAGAGTCAGGGTCCAGGGTAAGCCCCATGTACTGAATTATGGATAGATACCAGGTGCCTAGAAAGGTGTGCCCTTAACTTGTGAGTATCCTCATGACTGAGAATGAGAGATTAAATAACAAATTAAGAACATACTATGATAACTCAAGAGCGACTACAGAAGGAAGGTAATATTTTTTTACCTGGCTTTTTTTTTTTTTTAAGATTTTATTTATTTGAGAGAGAGTACAAGAGCCCAAGCAGAGGGAGAGGGACAAGCATGATTCCCCGCAGAGCGGGGAGCTCAAGGCGGGGCTCGATCCCAGGACCCTGAGATCATGACCTGAGCCAAAGGCAGACGCTTAACTGACTGAGCCACCCAGGTGCCCCTTTTTTACCTGGTTTTTGTTCAGGCGGCCTCACATTTTCATTTTATATTATGCCCAAACAAAGTATGTAGCTATCCCTGAAAGATGATTCAGATCTTTTGGAGGGAAAATAGGGCTGCCAAAGCCTACAAAATGGCTTGTTTTTTACCTTGTGAGTCCTTTCCCATTTGTTTATTTTTTGTTTTTCGTAGAGATTGTCCAGGTGCCGATCACTCCTCATTTCTTTCCTGGGCTCTTTGATAGGAACTTATTACGTTCCCCGCCTCTTTTGTAGTGAGTTCTGGCCAATGAAATGTGGGTTCAAGCGTGACCTGGCCATGAGAAGTCTGACATGATCCTTCTCATTCTTTTTTTTCACTGGCTGGATGCAAAGGATCCAGCAAGGGGTTCTTTCAGTTAGGATTCCCTAAATGAGTTAGGATTCCCTAAATCACCACTGGAAAGTTGCCTACCAAACTGTGAAGAAATACACATTTATTGTATTAAGCCATTAAGAATTTGGTGTTGTTTGCTATAGAAATAGTGTTAATTAACCCAATTAATAATAGTTTTCAGCAAAAGACATTTGTCTTATGCAGGGTCTGCAAGCTACAGCCCTCAAGACAAATTGGTCCACCACCCGTTTTTGTAAGTAAAGATTTGTTATTGGGAACATAGCCATGTCCATTTGTTTATGAATAGTTCATGGCTACTTTTATGCTACAATGGCAGAGTTGAATAGTGCGACAGAGACAGTATGCTCCACAAACCCTAAGGTATTTACTATCTGGCCCATTATTAAAAAGGTTTACAAACTGTTGGTCTGATGAGTAACTGAAGGGATGTTTGTACTGACTTTCATCAAATGTCTCTGTGCTGACTTGTACGAAGCTATTTAACATAAATAATGATATATTCTGGATAATATGATTTTGATTCTTACTCTCCTGTTTCTACCAGTAGAACAAGTTGTTGTTTTAAATCCAAGTAGATTTGCTATTGTGCTGTTGATCATGATAATGATAATAATACTACTAATAATTAAAATGATAACTGCTAGAACATTCATTGAGCTATATTTAGCCAGTGTGTTATGTATTATATGTGCATTATCTGATTTAATTTTCACAACACCCTATGTGATAGAAATTATCATTCTATTTTATTGATAAAGAAACTGAAGTTCAGAAAGGTTAATGACTTGTCCAATATCACTTGGGCAACTGGAAAGACGATTGGTATAATTCCTGTGAGTCCAGTATAGCATTACCAGCTCAGGGGCAGGAGAGGACATAATTCCTAGATAATTACAATGAACATCTCTTCTTGAGGCACTAAGGACTGATTTTTCCAATCTGTAAATGAATAAAAAGTATTTTAAACCCCTAAAGATGCAGCGGACAGGCAACACCATCTGAGAATGTAAGCAATTCTGCAAAACAAAAAGCGAATGATAGATAGGGACCAATTTATTAGCTCAGAGAAAATAGAAACCTTCCTACTCTCAAGGGAGACTGTCAAAGAAGAAACAAACCTATTGTCACCAATTCCCAGAAAGGCTTAGGAATTGGAGACACTAGGTACCTCTAAAAGTAGGGGTTAAAGATGAGACTGAAAAATGTGAGGAAGCGTTATAAGAGGATCACTTAGGTGTCCCAGATTTACTCTCTCACTCCAACAATCAGGTGACTACCCTTTTCCTACCCAGTCAGGAAACTTTTAACCATAGAAGTTCAGTTCTCAGTGATGTAGACACAGTGGAGTTGGTGAAGGAAGGGGTTAGGAACAGAGATCCAGTGAATATGTATTCAATGGTGAGAACAGCAGCACCTTCCAAAGCTCTGCTCACAGAATCCTGGTAATAAGGATTATACCCTCGAGGAAAGATATGAAGGAGTCCTTTTTGCAGAAACAGAATCTCCCCAAAATAAAAACCTATAGGTATTGACATTACAGGCTCACCCAACACCACCCCCAGTAACCTTACAGTGAAATCCACTAACCATCAAACTGGCCTATGAATGTGTAGCTTTTTAGTGCTTCACTTATAAATATGAACAGGTAGTCAATAATTAGAAGATTTTGAGGAAATTCTCTAACTATAGAAAGAGTTCAAAACAGAGAAGCAGACTAAAAGGGGATTTAAAGAAAATAAAGAAAATGTAGGGAGTATAAAAAAAAAAACAAAAACTGTAAGTGTCCTTAAATAAATGAAAGAGCGGGATGCTGTTAAAAATACAAAAATGAGAAAGAGCTCTGGACATTAAAAATAAATTAGCACAATATTTAAAAAAAAATCAATAGAGAGAGAGGTTGAAGACAAAGCTAAGAAAATCTCCCAAGAAGAAGAGCAAACACAAATGAAATTGGGAGATAAAATTAGGCAAATTTCCCAAGAATTAAACAAAATACAAACTAATAGGCTCAACTTTTTGTCAATAGGAGTTCTAAAATGAGAAAACAGAAATGAAGGGAAAGAGGTTATAAAAGAAATGAGGATGAACATTTCCAGGAATTGAAGGACATGTGCACACCTACTGAAAGAGCCACCTGAATGTCCATCACAGAGAATAAAGTATCATAGGGATAAAGTGTACATGAAGGCATGTTATCAGAGAGTTTCACAGCCCGGGAGACTAAGAGGATCAGGAATGAGAATGGACTTGGACTTCACACTAGCAACATAGTAGGCTAGAAAAAGTGGAGGAACACTTTCATAATTCGAAGAGAAAATGATTTCTAACCTGTAAGTTCTCAAAAAAAAATTACTTCATATGTATCTTTTTTTTTTCAGGAAGCTACTAGAGATGTGTCCATAAAAATAAGGGATTAAATCAAGAATGAGGCAGCTATGGAATTCAGGTAAGTAGGGATCCAACCCATGAGACAGGGACAAATATAAATCTCAGGATAGTACTTGGGTAGTAGGCCTAGAAATAAATTGGTTCAGAAAAGGAGTATCACAGTGGTATTATTCCACCAGTAGAAAAGACAAATAAGGAGAGAGGGAGCAAGATGGCGGAGGAGTAGGAGACCTAGATTTCGTCTGGTCTCAGGAATTCAGCTGAATAGGGATCAAACCATTCTGAACACCTACGAACTCAACAGGAGATCGAACAGGAGAGTAGCAACAACTCTCTGAACAGAGAAGCGACCACTTACTGGAAGGTAGGGCTTGCGGAGAAGTGAATCCGAGGCGATATTCGGGAGGATAGACGGCGGGGGAGGGGCCTCCGTCGGCCGCTTCTGGCAAGTGCTAGAGCCGCGGAGCACAAAATCGGACCTTTTAGAAGTCGGCTCGGCGGAGGGAAGTCGCTGCAGTGGCTAAGCGGGGGGTGGAATCCTCCCGGGACAGTGTGGTCTCAGGACCCTTGGGGTCACAGAGATACCGGGGTGCCTGAGTGCAGCAGAGCTCTCAGGTATCAGAGCAGGGAAACCGGCTGCAGATACGGAGCAGAGTCGCGGGCTCTCAGCTCGGGGTTGCCATAAACTGTGATCTGTGGCCCAGTCGGGGCATGGCTCCCCCAGCAGGGACCCAACAAGCAGCAGATCCGGGGAGACTCCCCTTCCTTCCCGGGGAGGAACGGTGCGGGAACGCACTGCAGGGATCTGCTGGGTTTGGAGACTCCGCGCGGGGTCGGGTGCCAGAGAGAGCAACGCCCGATCACAGGCCGGGTGAGCACGGAGTGCGGCCGGAGACCGGGGACACAGAAGTGACTGCTTTTCTCTGGGGGCACACTGAGGAGCGGGGCCCCGAGTTCTCAGCTCCTTCAAGTGGAGATTGGGAGGCCACCATTTCTGCCCTGGGCCTCCAAAGCTGTACCGAGAGCTTGCAGGGAACAAAAGCTCCTGAGAGCAAACCGGAGCAGCTTCCTTAGCCCGGACCGACAAGGGCGGGGCAATTCCGCCTCCGGCAAAGACATTTGGGAACCACGGCAACAGGCCCCTCCCCCAGAAGATCAGCACAAACAGCCAGCAAGCCAAGACCAAGTTGATCGATCAAGGAGAATAGGAGAACTCCAGCGCTAGGGGAATACTGCACATAGATTCATGGCTTTTTTTTTTTTTTTTACCATGATTCATTATTTCATCAAAGTTAATTTTTGTTGACTGTTTTTTTTTATTTTTCTTTTTCCCTTTTTCAACCAACATCTTATAAATCCCTTTTTAAAAAAAAAACATTTTTTATTTTTCATTTTTAGAGTCATATTTTATCCCTTCATAGTAGTTACCCTTATTTTTGGCATATATATATAAGTTGTTCTCTCTTTAAAATTTTGAGGTACAGTTTCTTCTAACAGATCAAAATATACCCTAAATCACTAGTGTATGGCTTTGTTCTAGTCTCCTGCCTGATCACATTCTCTCCCTTTTTCCTTTTTTTTTTTTTCTTATATCTTCTTTCTTTTTTCAAACAACTTATCTTACCAGGTCCTTTTATAAAATCTTTTATAATTTTCATCTTTACAGTCATCTTCCATCCCTTCATTGTATCAACCCTTATTTTGTACATATATGTCTTTCTTCCTTTAAAATTTTAGGAGGCACTTTTTTCTAACAGACCAAAATACGCCCAAAATCTAGTGTGTGGCACTGATCTATGCACTAGCCTGATCATATTTGATCATATTCTGCCTTTTTTGTATTGTTTTGTTTTAGTTTTTATCTTTTTTTTTTCTTTTTCTCTTTCTTTTTTCTTTCTTTCCCTTTCTTTTCCCCTGGTGTCAGGTCTTTTCTGATTTGTATACAGTATATTTGCTGGGGACGTTGTTAACCTGTTAGCATTTTGTTCTCACATTCATCTATTCTCCTCTGGACAAAATGACAAGACGAAAGAAATCACCTCAGCAAAAAGAACAAGAGGTAGTACCGTCAGCCAGGGACCTACTCAATACCGATATTAGTACGATGTCGGACCTAGAGTTCAGAATCATGATTTTAAAGATACTAGCTGGGCTTGAAAAAAGCGTGGAAGTTATTAGAGAAACCCTTTCTGGAGAAATAAAAGAACTAAAATCTAACCAAATCGAAATCAAAAAGGCTATTGATGAGGTGCAATCAAAAATGGGGGCACTAAATGCTAGGATAAATGAGGCAGAAGAGAGAATCAGCGATATAGAAGACCAAATGATGGAAAATAAAGAGGCTGAGAAAAAGAGAGAGAAACAACTACAGGATCACGAGGGCAGAATTCGAGAGATAAGTGATATGATAAGACGAAACAACATTAGAATAATTGGGATCCCAGAAGAAGAAGAGAGAGAGAGGGGGGCAGAAGGTATATTGGAGCAAATTATAGCAGAGAACTTCCCTAATGTGAGGAAGGAAACAGGCATTAAAATCCAGGAGGCACAAAGAACCCCTCTCAAAATCAATAATAATAGGTCAACACCCCGACATCGAATAGTAAAACTTACGAGTCTCAGAGACAAAGAGAAAATCCTGAAAGCAGCTCGGGAGAAGAGATATGTAACCTACAATGGTAGAAACATTAGATTGGCAACAGACCTATCCACAGAGACCTGGCAGGCCAGAAAGGACTGGCAAGATATCTTCAGAGCACTAAACGAGAAAAATATGCAGCCAAGAATACTATATCCAGCTAGGCTATCATTGAAAATGGAAGGAGAGATAAAAAGCTTCCAGAACAAACAAAAACTAAAGGAATTTGCAAACACGAAACCAGCCCTCCAAGAAATATTGAGAGGAGTCCTCTAAGCAAAGAAAGAACCTAAAAGCAGCAAAGAGCAGAAACGAACACAGACAACAGACAGTTAACAGTCACCTTACAGGTAATATAATGACACTAAATTCATACCTTTCAATAGTTACCCTGAATGTAAATGGGCTAAATGCCCCAATCAAAAGACACAGGCTATCAGATTGGATTAAAAAACAAGACCCATCAATATGCTGTCTGCAAGAGACTCATTTTAGACCCAAAGACACCCCCAGATTGAAAGTGAGGGGGTGGAAAACCATTTACCATGCTAATGGACACCAAAAGAAAGCTGGGGTGGCAATCCTTATATCAGACAAACTAGATTTTAAAACAAAGACTGTAATAAGAGATGAGGAAGGACACTATATCCTACTTAAAGGGTCTATCCAACAAGAAGATCTAACAATTGTAAATATCTATGCCCCGAACATGGGAGCAGCCAATTATATAAGGCAATTAATAACAAAAGCAAAGAAACACATTGATAACAATACAATAATAGTGGGGGACTTTAACCCCCCCTGACTGAAATGGACAGATCATCTAAGCAAAAGATCAACAAGGAAATAAAGACTTTAAATGACACACTGGACCAAATGGACTTCACAGACATATTCAGAACATTCCATCCCAAAGCAAAGGAATACACATTCTTCTCTAGTGCCCATGGAACATTCTCCAGAATTGATCACATCCTAGGTCACAAATCAGGTCTCAATCGGTACCAAAAGATTGGGATCATTCCCTGCATATTTTCAGACCACAATGCTTTGAAACTAGAACTCAACCACAAGAGGAAAGTCAGAAAGAACTCAAATACATGGAGGCTAAAGAGCATCCTACTAAAGAATGAATGGGTCAACCAAGAAATCAAAGAAGAATTAAAAAAATTCCTGGAAACCAATGAAAATGAAAACACAACTGTTCAAAATCTTTGGGATACAGCAAAGGCAGTCTTGAGAGGAAAGTATATAGCAATACAAGCCTTTCTCAAGAAACAAGAGAGGTCTCAAATACACAACCTAACCCTACACCTAAAGGAGCTGGAGAAAGAACAGCAAATAAAGCCTAAACCCAGCAGGAGAAGAGAAATCATAAAGATCAGAGCAGAAATCAATGAACTAGAAACCAAAAGAACAGTAGAACAGATCAACGAAAATAGGAGCTGGTTCTTTGAAAGAATTAACAAGATTGATAAACCCCTAGCCAGACTGATCAAAAAGAAAAGAGAAATGACCCAAATCAACAAAATCATGAATGAAAGAGGAGAGATCACAACCAACACCAAAGAAATACAAACAATTATAAGAACATATTACGAGCAACTCTATGCCAACAAATTAGATAACCTGGAAGAAATGGGTGCATTCCTAGAGATGTATCAACTACCAAAATTGAACCAGGAAGAAATAGAAAACCTGAACAGACCTATAACCACTAAGGAAATTGAAACAGTCATCAAAAATCTCCCAAGAAATAAAAGCCCAGGGCCAGATGGCTTCCCAGGGGAATTCTATCAGACATTTCAAGAAGAATTAATACCTATTCTCCTGAAACTGTTCCAAAAAAATAGAAATGGAAGGGAAACTTCCAAACTCATTTTATGAGGCCAGCATTACCTTGATCCCAAAACCAGACAAAGACCCCATCAAAAAAGAGAATTACAGACCAATATCCTTGATGAACATGGATGCAAAAATTCTCACCAAAATACTAGCCAATAGGATCCAACAGTACATTAAAAGGATTATTCACCAGGACCAAGTGGGATTTATTCCTGGGCTGCAAGGCTGGTTCAACATCCGCAAATCAATCAACGTGATACAATACATTAACAAAAGAAAGAGCAAGAATCATATGATCCTCTCAATAGATGCAGAAAAAGCATTTGACAAAGTACAACATCCTTTCTTGATCAAAACTCTTCAGAGTATAGGGATAGAGGGTACATACCTCAATATCATAAAAGCCATCTATGAAAAACCTACAGCGAATATCATTCTCAATGGGGAAAGGCTGAGAGCTTTTCCCCTAAGGTCAGGAACGCGGCAGGGATGTCCACTATCACCACTGCTATTCAACATAGTATTAGAAGTCCTAGCCACAGCAATCAGACAACAAAAAGAAATCAAAGGCATCCAAATCGGCAAAGAGGAAGTCAAACTCTCACTCTTTGCAGATGATATGATACTGTATGTGGAAAACCCAAAAGACTCCACCCCAAAACTGCTAGAACTCATACAGGAATTCAGTAAAGTAGCAGGATATAAAATCAATGCACAGAAATCAGTGGCATTCCTATACACCAACAACAAGACAGAAGAGAGACAAATCAAGGAGTCGATCCCATTTACAATTGCACCCAAAACCATTAGATACCTAGGAATAAATCTAACCAAAGAGGCAAAGGATCTGTACTCAGAAAACTATAAAATACTCATGAAAGAAATTGAAGAAGACACAAAGAAATGGAAAAACGTTCCATGCTCATAGATTGGGAGAATCAACATTGTGAAGATGTCAATGCTACCTAGAGCAATCTACACATTCAATGCAATCCCCATCAAAATACCATCCACTTTTTTCAAAGAAATGGAACAAATAATCCTAAAATTTGTATGGAACCAGAAGAGACCCAGAATAGCCAGAGGAATACTGAAAAAGAAAAGCAAAGCTGGCGGCATCACAATTCCGGACTTCCAGCTCTATTACAAAGCTGTCATCATCAAGACAGTATGGTACTGGCACAAAAACAGACACATAGATCAATGGAACAGAATCGAGAGCCCAGAAATGGACCCTCAACTCTATGGTCAACTTATCTTTGACAAAGCAGGAAAGAATGTCCAATGGCAAAAAGACAGTCTCTTCAACAAATGGTGTTGGGAAAATTGGACAGCCACATGCAGAAGAATGAAACTGGACCATTTCCTTACACCACACACAAAAATAGACTCCAAATGGTTGAAAGACCTAAACGTGAGACAGGAGTCCATCCAAATCCTAAAGGAGAACACAGGTAGCAACCTTTTCGACCTTAGCCGCAGCAACTTCTTCCTAGAAACATCGCCAAAAGCACGGGAAGCCAGGGCAAAAATGAACTATTGGGATTTCATCAAGATAAAAAGCTTTTGCACAGCAAAAGAAACAGTCCACAAAACCAAAAGACAACCAACAGAATGGGAGAAAATATTTGCAAATGACATATCAGATAAAGGGCTAGTATCCAAAATCTATAAAGAACTTATCAAACTCAACACCCAAAGAACAAATAATCCAATCAAGAAATGGGCAGAAGACATGAACAGACATTTCTCCAAAGAAGACATCCAAATGGCCAACAGGCACATGAAAAAGTGCTCAACATCGCTCGGCATCAGGGAAATCCAAATCAAAACCTCAATGAGATACCACCTCACACCCGTTAGAATGGCTAAAATTAACAAGTCAGGGAACGACAGATGTTGGCGGGGATGTGGAGAAAGGGGAACCCTCCTACACTGTTGGTGGGAATGCAAGCTGGTGCAACCCCTCTGGAAAACAGTATGGAGGTTCCTCAAACAGTTGAAATTAGAGCTACCGTTCGATCCAGCAATTGCACTACTGGGTATTTACCACAAAGACACAAATGTAGGGACCCGAAGGGGTACGTGTACCCCAATGTTTATAGCGGCAATGTCCACCATAGCCAAACTGTGGAAAGAGCCAAGATGCCCATCGACAGATGAATGGATAAAGAAGATGTGGTATATATACACAATGGAATATTATGCAGCCATCAAAAGGAATGAGATCTTGCCATTTGCAACGACGTGGATGGAACTGGAGGGTGTTATGCTGAGTGAAATAAGTCAATCAGAGAAAGACATGTATCACATGACCTCACTGATATGAGGAATTCTTAATCTCAGGAAAGAAACTGAGTGTTACTGGAGTGGTTGGGGGTGGGAGGGATGGGGTGGCTGGGGTGATAGACATTGGGGAGGGTATGTGCTACGGTGAGCACTGTGAATTGTGCAAGACTGTTGAATCACAGTTCTGTACTTCTGAAACAAATAATGCAACATATTTTAAGAAAAAAGAAAAAGAAGAAGATAACAGGAGAGGAAGAAAAGGGGAGTATGTCAGAGGGGGAGACGAACCATGAGAGATGATGGACTCTGAAAAACAAACTGAGGGTTCTAGAGGGGAGGGGGGTAGGGGGATGGGTTAGCCTGGTGATGGGTATTGAGGAGGGCACCCTCTGCATGGAGCACTGGGTGTTATGAACAAACAATGAATCATGGAACACTGCACCAAAAACTAATGATGTAATATATGGTGATTAACATAACAATAAAAAAATTAAAAAAAAAAAAAGAAAAGACAAATAAATCGTGGCATAATATGCAACAATATAGCCATGTGACAGTGAAACAAAACCATGAAAATGAAGAGACTACAGCTAGAGGCAACAACATGGATGAATCTGTTGTGTGAAAATGTAGATACAAAAGAACACATGGTTTCACATACATAAACTCAAAACCAGGCCAAATTAACCATGGTAATAGAAGTCAGAGTAGTGGATACTTTTTTGGGTGGTGTGTGGGTGTGACTAATAGAAAGATCAAGGGAGACTTCTGATGGGGTGGGATGGGAGGGGCTGGTACTCTTCTTTTTTTGACTTGGATGGTGGCTGCACGGGTGTGTTCACTTTGTAAAAATTTACTGATTACAATTTGTATACTTTTCTTCGCATGTGTAATCTTTACAATGAAAAAGTCTACTTCAAAAAATAATGCAAAAGCATGTTTACAGTATGATTCCAATTTCACTGAAAAATTATAGACATTTAAACTTTTTTTTAATAATGTAAAGATAATATAGCAAAATGTTGATAATGTTTACATCTTGGACATAGGATTATTGAATGCATTTTATTCTTTGTGAATTAATATACTTTTCTCAATTCTCTATGATGCATAAGTATTCATTTGTTATTCAGAAAAAATTGAAACAAAAATAACATTGAGATACTATTTTTCCCTTATATTGTTGAAGATTAAGAAAAGACAAGAGTGTAAGGAATGGTCATCCTCATACCCTGTTGGTAAAAATAATAAACTGAGGCATATATGATTATTAAAATGTGTCCACCATTACACCCAATCAATTCCACTCCTAAGAATTTGTCCCAAGACAACAAAAGGACAAGTATGTAAAGATCTTTATACAAAGATGTTAATTTTAGCTGTTTGTAAGAGTTAAAATGGAAACTATTGAAATGTCCATTAATAAGATATCGATTCAATAAATTACGATATATACTCAGAATGGAATGCTACACAATCATTGAAAATGAACACTTGGATCTATATATATTATGCTTTTGGGTTATAGAACAACATGTATAGTTTGATCACATTTTAATGATTATAATAAATATACATATATACATACTGAGATAGAGCAATTGTGGTTATATCTGGATGGTGAAATTATATGATTTTTACTTTCTCTTCATTCTTTTCAGTATGTTGACTTCTCTTTTATAACTGTATTAGACTCCCTGGGCTGCTAAAACAAAATGCCATAGACTAGGTGACTTCAACAGCAGACATTTATTTCTTACAGTTCTGGAAGCTGAGAAATCCAAGATCAAGGTGATAGGTAAAAAACCAATAATAATTGGTTCATGGTGAGGCTGCTCTCTCTTCCTGGCTTGTAGACAGTCACTTCTCACTGTGTCCTCACATGTAGAAGAAAGAGGGAGGGAGAGAGCAAGGGCTAGAGAGCAAGTTCTGGTCTCTCTTCCTCTTATGAAGACACAAATCCTATCACTGGGGCTCCATCTACATGACCTCATCTAAACCTAATTACCTGCCAAAGGCCCTATCACCAAACGCCATCACATTGTAGTTTAGAGCTTTAAGATATGATATCTGCAGGACACAAACATTCAGTCCATAACAAATAGCATGCAAACTTTTATAATGAAAATGAATGACAAAGCTGTTTTCATTTTGGGGGGGAATACAACTAGCTAAGAGAAAGTGAAGCAGGCATTGTGCCAGAGAATGGTCATGTTTTATTCTAGTTTTCCTTTACACTTGAATTCCTATCAGGAATTGTTGTGATTTTTAAGGTAGATTTGCCCTTTACTAAATATGCAGGGAAAAAGAACTGTCTTGAAGAAAGCCTTGTATTCCTTACCTATTTTTACTGGTATCTAATACATTGGCCTTGGAGTGGGGACACTATAGGTGTCAGTCACAGCTTGGCTCCTCATCAGCTGTGTCACAATCTTTGAGCCTGATTCCTTCTGGATAAAATCTGGATAATAGTACCTTTTCTACTTCTAGTCCTAAGTAGCTGAGAAAATGTAAGCTGTGTGAAGTTAGGCCTTGCCAGTATTATTATTGCCTCCTGAATCCACCTCCCACTCTCCCAACCTAGAACAGTCTTTGGCACAGAGCAGAAGCTCAATATGTATTTGTTGAATTGATGAATGACTGACCAAATGCAATTGTTTTGTAAATTCTAAAGTGCAAAGAACTTAGGTGTTGATTATGCAGTCATTAAAAATGATAACTCAGATCTGTATTTATTAACATGGAACAGTTTTGGTTATAGAATAGTTTGGGTATTGTATGATTACTAATATGTCCTTTTTAGTTTGTAGGAATTATTACAGTATTCAAAATTATACTGGAAATGCTGGAGGGGAAGTCCAGGGGTTTATGGGATGTTTGTTAGTAAAGCTATGATCTTATAAATATTAAAGTTTTGTACATATTTAAAATCAAGTTTTCTGCTGGATTTTGTTACTGTATAAACAGAAAAACAACATTTTCTTCCAAACATGACTCATCCACAGAAATAGTGGTGTGATGGGGTATAAAATAATTTTATGGATAACAATAAATCTTTGTGGAATAAGATCCCAATCTTTTTATGAAAACATGGGACATGCTTCTAGATGCTGATTAGCTCTATGCAGAAACTACAGAGAATGGTAAGTATTCTAGTCATCTATTCTAATTAAAATTTAAATTGAAATCTGGGTTCTAATGAAGAGAAGCTTAGTGCTGGTCCTGTGGGAACTCTTCAGAGGGTAAGAGAGAAAATGCACAAACACAAAGAGAGATTTCACACAGACATTTTCTTCCCATGTGTTTCATTTGAACATAAAATTTATATTTTATATAGGAACATGTCTTGCCTTGATGGAAGCCAAACACTGTCCTTTTGACATGGACATTCTTAAAATTGTGTCACATCCCAATAGTGCAGACCCAACTATGTCATTGTGGACACATTGGCATTATCTGTCTGACACCATGTCTCAGGGAAATTAGGTGACAGCTCGGCTCTACCTGAGAACTGGATTCATTACTACCAATTTTGGGCATATGATCTGGCTCAGACAGGGTTTGGTGTCAAAGGTTGTTCTGTGTTGGAAAAAAAAGCTGCCTTTTAAAAGGGATAATAAAGGAAGAATATAACTTAAAACTCTATACAAATCTACTTGATCAACTTTAAAAATGAACTTTGGATGTCAAATTATTTTACAATGTCCCTTTAAGAGATATTTGTTAAACACCACACACAAGTACACACCCAGTTCAAAACACTGACAAGAAATACAATATAAGGAATAAAGACATTTCAAAGGAAAAGTGTCAAAATGCTGACTTCTTACTAAATGAGTTATTGTCATCAACATAAATATAAGAAATGGGAAAATGGAAAATCCCTCATGGTATTTTAAAAGATTTATATTCACACCACTTAAAAAGACGTGATTTCAACAAGACCTTTGACTCAAATTCAACTATATTTTTAAACCTTGAACTGCATTTGTTGCTAACACATGACACAAAGCATGTCATCCCTCTGTCTTATAGTATATTTCCTGCTATATTTCTCCACATTTATTCTCTTAGGTTAACTGGGGAAGTGAAATTAATTCAGGATTCCTTCTCAGTCAAGAACAAAGGCATTTCATCTACTGGATGAAATATCTGAAAGCAACAGTGGTTCTAGAAAGGTAATAAACACTGCATTAGGGCATCTTTCTCTGGCTGTGAGTGTGCTGCAGATGAATGTTAGCAACTGTCTGTCGGACACCATGAGTGACAGGTTGCATGCCAGAGAGAGAGCTCTCAGCTAATCTATCGTCAACAATATGCAGCATCTCATCCTGAACCTTCCTTGGTTACTATGCAGAGAGGGCCCCAGCTGCACTTACAGGAGGAGCATACTGCGGGAAAAACAAAAACAAAAACAAAAAAACAGCACACAAAATAACAAGAGTATATCTGACACGGACTACCAGCGGGGTTTGATTAAAATGTACCAAAATTGTAATTTTTCCTTCCCTATTTAACTGTAAGAAACAGTCAGTGTTGCTTAATGTCAATGCTGTTAATGAAGTTGTCAGGCTTGTCACTTTCATTGAATACCAACTTTACTAAGAAACCGGTACTACAATTACCTCTAGCTCTATACGATTAAATTCATCAAAGCATGCCCAGGCTTTAGACTATACAGATTTTTTAAAGAATTTCCCTATGGCTTTGGAGTCTGAAACAACTCAACATGGCCCGCAAAAGACAGACACTTAAAATAATCAGCAAAAAAATTTATTTAGGATTTCTCCACCAAAGCGGGTCCACTGGGAAATGAATTCCATTCTCCACGGGGAAAAAAAAAAAAAAACCAGCCTCGTTCACAGGTTTTGTGACACTTTTTGAGACACTCCAGAATTCTGTGTCCCTGATATCTGTCTTCCCCATCCCTGCCACAGGTGAAATAAAATCCCACCATTTTCCTTTGTTCATTCATTCTTTCATTCATTCAAAAAATACTATTTCTGTAACATAAAGAAATGAATTAATAATAAGTTAAGAAAAAATTACTATATTTATACTGTATATTACATTTTATTATATTATATAATATTATATTTATTAATATTTTTAAATAAATATTTCTGTATTAATATTGGAGGGGATAAATAGAAGAGCAGATCTTCAAGAATTGGAAATTCTGGTAGGGTAGGAAGACATGTGCGTAAGTGGCTAACATCCAAAGTATAAAGTGGTGAGCACTGCAAGGAAGATAAAGTATTATGGGCTGGAATTCAGGTGGGAAGATAAGAGGAGGTTTGAGCTTGAGGTTGCTTCTGAACTAGGCTTTCAAGAGCAGATAATATTTGAATATCAGGAGTACTTGCTGAGCTCTCTCCCTCGAACTCCCTGATCACATGGCTGGCTCCTTCTTGAAATTCAGTTTGAGATTAAATGTCATCCACTCAGAAATAGCTTTCCTTGAGCACTCAACGAAATGACACCCTCTCATACACACTCACTTTCTGCCACATCACTCTGTTTTATTATCCTCAGAGCACTTACCACTCTCTGAAATTCTTGTGTTGATTTGTCTACTGTTTTCATTTGTTAGAATAAAAGCTCCATGAGAGTAGAGACCTTGTCCCACTTGATGAATGTCATGTTCCCAGAGCCAAGAATAGTGACTGGCCTCCAGCAAATGCTCAAATAATGTAAATGAATGAACTGAATGAAAGAGAGGAGGGAAAGAAGATGTCGGGTCTAGGGAAGAATATAAAAAATGGTGAAACACACGGATGTGCACAGGGAACAGGAAAACAGATGTAAGGTCATGGCAGAAGATGCATTCCAGTAGGTGGACTGAGGCAGAAGTTTGGAGTGCCAAAATGCTGCTTTAAGAAACTTGGACTTTTTTCTATTGTTAGCAGGCAGCCACAGCTTTTGGAATAGGAAAGTCACTCAAAAGCAGCATTGGTATAGCTTAGTCTTCTAGCTGTATCCAAAGCAAAGGGGCAGAGAATGGTGTCTGAAAGGATACAGAACTATTTAATAGTTTCAGTGGGAAGAAATTAGATTCATTCTGTTAGGGAAAGACCATGGAATGAGAATTAATCTTCAATCTGTGTGAATTAGTGTCTCCAATCCCTCTCTCAGGAATTAAGTAAATGCTATTCAAGTGTTCAGTCACGAAAAGCTATGTGATGGGGATAAGGAGAAAGAGAGAAGGGAAGGATGATTCTGAGACCTTTGTGTCCAAGGAGGCCAGAGCTGCTTGGAGAGGACTTGCTTGGGTTAAGAAACATCCAAGCCCTGGGGCCTGCAGAGAGGGTATAGTCTTGAAAACGCCTCACATTGTTTCTATATCTGGCCCTGTCTTCAAGCTGAGAAAACCCAACTTGGGTTCTGGTACACTTTTCCGTGTTTTATTCAGTCTTTAGGACAAAGAAAATACCCTTCCATAGCATATTAGTTACCATCTGTGTACTGTAACACCACATACTCTAAAATCTGCTTCTCACATTCTGGGGGCTCTTTAAGAAGATCTGGGCATGTAGTGGATTGTGGGATCTGGAGCCAGGCCAACAGGATTCAAATTCTGGCTCCACTGGAATTGTCTGCCCTTAGAGAACTTATCTAAATGCCCTATACCTCAGTTGCCTCATTTGTAAAATTGTGAGGATAATAGTAGTGCCAAAGACATAGAACTTTCGTGGAAATGAATGTACTAAAACACGTCAAGTACTCAGAGGAGTACCTGGCACAAAGAAGTACTCAGGAAAACTTACCTGTTACTCTTAACATTATTCTTATGATTGCTGCTTCTCATGGCATTCATAGCATTGAGCACAGTACTCAGCCCATGCTTACCATTGCTCATTAATATTAATGAAAAAAAGTATGGCTTTTGTTTATGTTCTCAGGTTATAAAGAAATATCCTACTGAGCCATGTATTTGTCAATCTCCATAATGTCAGGAGGTCATTTTAGATGAGAAATACCTTCAAAAATGTTTCCTACAAGGTTACCGGGTCACTTTCCTTCCCTTGAGTGACACAGTTCATTAGCCCACGTGCTCATGATCATTATTTTCACCTGCATGCTAGTTGTGGTATACTGAACACTCACTGGGTACCAGACCATTGCTGTTTGACCCAAGTAAGTAATAAGCACGTAATGGTCACTAGACACTGTTCTAGGGCCTGGGAATGTACCTGGGAACAAAACTGATACCTTACCCTCAAGGAGTTAGTACTTTATAAATGTGGCTTCATTTAATCTTCCCTAAAGCGAGAATCTTCCCTTTTATCGTTGTGAAGTTTCAGGCTCAGCATAGCTATTATTCTGTGAAAAATCATACAACTATTAGGTGGTCAATATAGGATATTATTCCAGGACTCACTTCAAAGTGTATGTTCTTTCTAATATGCTACACCGCTTCCTCAACATCTTGAATCTACAAAGTAACAAATATTCCTTTGTAAATGCCCGTAGCTTATGTTGAGTGAAAGCACCTTTATTTGAAGTTCTGTCAAATTGACATTTCTGAGAAAGATAGAATATAAAACTGGGCTGAAGGGTTGATCTAGATAGAATTCCAATAAAACATTTCTAGGTATTTCTTAGCAAATATTTTTATTAATATACAAGCATTTAGGTATTATTGAATATGAAAATAGGGTCACGCTTTTCGTTGTGATGGGAAGCCACAGCCAAGAACCTGAAGCAAAGAGAAAGGGACTGTATTGGTTCTCATAACTCAACCATAGGAGGAGTTGGTGGATTCAGGTGTGTCTGGATGAAGATGCTCAAGGAATATCATCAGGGCTTGTCTTGTCCTCATTATTTCTCTGCTTTACTTTCTTCTTTCTTGGCCCCATTTTCAGGAAGGAAACTCTTCTTGTGGTTGACTTGTCCTATTGGCATGTAATACCATAGAAATGAGAGCCTCTTTTCTCGTAAGGAAGTCCAGAGAAAGACTCTATTTGAACCAGCTTGGGTCATGTGTCCACCAGGTCTAAGGCAGATGGAGCACTCTGTTTCTAGATCAGAGGCATACCTGAACTTTATGCGCTAAGCTATGTTTTTAAAGGATGTTAAAGATCTGAACATCCCCCAAAGAAAGGGATGCTGGAATAACATTGATGCAGTAGGGTTAGGAAAGTTCAAAGCTATACAAAATGAAGAGCAAGTGAAGATTGACAAAGAGTCCAGTGAAGTTCACCAAAAGAAAGCCACAGTTAATCACTGGAATAAAAGATGAATGTGGTCACTCTGGTAAGTTCACTATTTTGTTACAAGGTTTAAATTACTCATCTGAAACTTAAAACTGGAAAATTTATGTGGGATTAACATTTCACTGGAGTGATAAATAAATACTGGAAATAACCCTTCAAATATAAACATATGCTCCATCTGAGTTAGGCCATAAAACAGTTAGCTGTACTAAGAATATTTTTCTTTGCAAGTTGCTGGGAACTTGCACCCTTGCAAATTTTCAATCTTCCCCAAAGCAAATCCTCTTCATGTATAAATTTATGATAGAGCTGAAGAAATCCTCTAGGGGATAAATTTTATCCACCCTCTAGACTCAATGCTTTTTCTTTGTCTTTTCCTATTTTTCCATCTCCCCCCTCTCTGTGCTTTCCCCCCCTCTGCCATTCTTTTCTCCTGCCTTATGCCAGTACATTTTTCAGTAGCCCTTGACCCGCTTAATTGTGCATAAGCCCTTGCCATCATGCAGGTAGATTGCACAAACAGAGCTAAATAGTTGCCACAGACTGATTTCCAATAAAAGGCCATATTGAGGTATGATTTTGCTAGAGAATTGATACTTGTCCTGATGACAAACTTTGCTCACATGTGGAGGAGAGAAAAATGAAAAAGGGCTAACAATTTCTGAGTACTTCCTATATACTGAACACCGTGTCAAGTAGATTTCAAGATGTCAAGTAAAGTCTACATTCTCTTACTGGAGTCACCTTTTCCCCAGCTTCCAAGAGCCAGCTATAAGAACTATTGTGTCAGCAAGCAAACTGGTCTAGAAAGGGCTAAATAATTTGGCCCAAGTCACACAGACAGTAAAAGCCAAAACTTGACCCACGTCTGTCCGATTCTGGAAACTTTCTTTGTGTTTTCCAAGTCCAATTACTGACTGTGATTTTTGTCCTCATACCATGTTCTCTCCATTCTTTCTCTTACATAGTTCTTCAACTTCCCCTTAAATTTCATCCACAGCTACTTTAGGCTACCATGAGTTTCCCACGGACTATAGCAACAGCCTCTTAACTAATCTCTTAACTAATCTTAACTAATCTCTCTTACTCTCCTCCATTCCATTCTACACTTTGCCTCTTGAATGTTCTAAATATAGACCTGTTCATGCCATCCACTTTCTTTAAATCCTGTAAAAATCTCATAGCATGCTTAAGGGCAAGCTCAAAGTCTTTGACATGATCTGACCCTCACCTACCTCCTTAGCTCCACCTTTCATTCTCCTCATTTTATAGTCTAGCCATATTGAATTTTTTCTAGATCCCCAAATGTAACATGTTCATTTTGCCCACCAGTCTTTGTGCTTGCCGTTTCCTCTGGCATCTGCCATTTTCTCATTACTTTGTTGACTCTTATGATCCCTCGGGAAGTATTTTAATGTCACTGTCTCTGGGAAGCTTTTCCTGACCTCCTAGATTATGTTAGATTGTGCTTAGCACCATGCATTTCCTTAGCATCACTCATCTCTCTAGATGGAGCATTATCATATCAGACTGTATGCCCAGGGAGGGCAGGTAATCATGGCAGTCTTGCCCACCAGTGACTCCCTAATATTTAGTGCAATGTCTGACACTGCAGTAGGCACTTACTTTTTATATTTCTCAAATGTTCAATGAATTCAAGTTATGCTCCTTGTCTATGAGTCTTCCTGAGTCTCTCTCTCTCTCTCTCTGTGTGTGTGTGTGTGTGTACAATTCTGCAAACAATTATACAAAAGCTACACTATCAAATGATATACACTCTGATATAGTCACAAAATATTAAATGAATAATGAAGAGCTATCTACAATAGTTAGTTTTTTTTAAAAAGATTTTATTTATTTATATGAGACACAGAGATACAGAGAGAGAGCATGAGCAGGGCGAGAGGCAGAGGGAGAGGGAGAAGCAGGCTCCCTGCTGGGCCAGGACCCTGATGCGGGGCTCGATCCCAGGACACTGGGATCATGACCTGAGCCGAAGGCAGACACTTAAACATCTGAGCCACCCAGGTGCCCCAGATAGTTAAATAGTTTATAAAATTACTAATTTACTCTTTTGGTAAAATGTATTATTACATGACATGACAGCATGACATACGTAATGCAGAGGATATGAAGAAATCATTTCTCAAGGATCCAACAGTCTACTTAAGGATGTAGGACACACACAAAGTAGTTAAGCAAAATGGGAACCATTGTAATAACTGCCTTAGAAGACCAAAGCAGAGGAAAATCAATGTTGGCTGGCATGTCAGGGAGTCTGCATGGGTCCAGATGTATAGTTAGGATTGGAGAAGCAGAAGGGAGTGGGGAGGGTATTCTGGGTAAGGAAAGAGCATGATCAACAACAGAGTTAAAGATGAGAGAGGAGTTAGCTGGAGTGAAGGGTTTGCACGGAGAAGTTAGAAAAAGGTGTAGACAGATTGGGGGCGGTGATTTTATAGCCTTCTACTATAGAAGGCAATTAGGCAATTAGGAATTTTTTTGATATGGATGTGACATAAAAATATTGTTGTTTAAGAAAGATGGAATCTTTCCTGAGTCTTTCAGAAAGGACTAGGTGTTTCTTGTTTTATGTTCCTATTGATCCTAATGATCATTTTTTAATTGGGTGAGTATTGTTACTTCCATTAGACTATAACTTCTTTGAGTAAGGAAGGATGTAATTTTGTTTCACATTCTAAGTGTCTATCTCATTGCCTGGCACGTGGTAGCATACAATAGATACTCATTAAGTGACTGATGAAATGAATTAGTCAATCATTTAGGCATCAAAAGGTAATATGACTTGAAATTAGGAGAGGAGAGATATAGGAGAGATCAGTTGGTTAATGACAAATAAACGAGGCATGACAGGTCAATGCTCAGAATCACTGTAGGCTTCAGTGTTGGAGATGTTCAGAAGAACTAAGTGTACCATACTTGGTAACATATAGACTGCAGAAGCTAGATGAGGAAAAGAAGTAAAAAAGCAGATGTAAAATGCTGAGAAACTACAATGGGTATAAACGAGAGATTGAAAGGAAGGAAAAAATGATGAGCTTTCTTTGAGGCATGTCAGCTTTATGGTAGCCCAAAGTGGAGGTCCACCAAAGCAGCTGGGGAAAAAGGATGAGAGCTTGACTGAGAAGTCAAGGTTAGAATTAATCATTCATATAAGAGCTTTTGAACAGAATGAGAAATTGTTTTTTTAACGATTCTTGTTTGGGTCCTTATCAAAATTTTATAGCAGAATAATTAAAGCAATGGTATGTAATCATTATGTTATAGAAGAGGATATATAAAAACATCTTCATGATGTAATGTTAAAAAGAATCTGCTGAAAAATTTTATCCCCAGTACTGGATTTTTTGCCTATGGCCATTGGGATTACAAGATATTTTGGCTTTGTGGGGCACCTGGGTGGCTCAGTCTTTAAGACTTCGGCTCAGATCCTGGTCCCAGGGTCCTGGGATTAAGCCCTGCATCAAGCCCTTCATCGAGCCCCAAAGTGGGCTCCTTGCTCAGTGGGGAGCCTGCTTCTCCCTCTCCCACTCCCCCTGCTTGTGTTCCTCTCACTGTGTCTCTGTCAAATAAATATATAAAATCTTAAAAAAAAGGAGAGATTTTTGGCTTCGTTTTGCTCATCCAAATTTTAAAAGTTCTCTAAAAAATTATGAATACCTCATAAGTAGTTATAATGAATCCTGATACTATTGTAAAATTGTCAAAGGGATAATTTAGTGCATGTTCTGTGTTTTTTAAAATTGTCTTATCCGATAGGACAAGATGACAATTTTGGGGGAGATTATAGGTATCTATATATATCTATATATCACACACATATATATGGAGATATATATATCTCCATCTATTTGTGAAATGTGAAGATGATGAATACACCAAACTATCCTTTATGACCATCAAGCTTCTCCACTTTACAATATTATTTTCAATTACATCCTCAAGTGGCACTTTTATTTCATAATTTAAAATAGCATACCAGATGATATATATACCTGAGAGTAACTTTACTACATCATAGTCAATGGAAATAAATCCGGCCCCTTTTCACTCTAGTGTACTCGTCTTGCAAATCTCTGTTAACTGCATGGAGGCATTATGCATATGAGAAGTGGCATTTGTTTTTTTTATTACCCCTTGGTAGGAATTCACTCAGTGTTTCCCTGCACACTGGTTTCAACATACAATATGTAAAATGGAATCTTTCCACATCACATCCTCTCTCTGCTTAAGTGTGGGTTCGCCTGTTGCTCACCCTGCAATTTCTCCTTGGTTTCCAAATACCCTCCTGCTGGCCCCTGGTAGAACAGCCCCAGAGAACAGTATCCTCCCATCAGTTTAGCGAACAGCTGATTTCCCAGGCAGACCTTTTGGTTGTGAGCAACTGTGTGAACTCCAGTGACTCACACACTCATAATTATGTGCACACAGGGGCTCTCCATCCCGAGTTTGTTTTTTCACCTCCTGTAGTGTTTAAGTCATAAAGAGAGGACTTTTCCCCATTTTCTAAACCCAAAACAACCTGCTTGGGGCAGCCTTCATTAGTCCTTTCGCAGGTTTCTGTTTTCCCAGTCCCTGCTGATTCCTCTGGCTTTCAACCAAGGTTTAACCATAAGACTCCCATCAGAGTCCTTAAAGAAAAAGGTTTCCAGCATGAGTACACTATATTAATAAATGAAACTCAACCTTTTAAAAATTACACTGTCAGAAAAACCCATTAGGCTGTAAAAGAGTTGAGGTAAACATTAGATTTTAATATCTACTGCTGCTTAGATTTTTCTGAACTGAAAAATCCCCGGTGAGCACTTAAAACTTCATTACTCCACTGAAAGGTTGTGAAAGGCTATTTAAAGGTTTTCAATTTTGTTGAAGTCTAGAGGTTATTACAGCTGGAAAGAATACAAACCCTAATATTACATGGAATGAAAGGAATGAAATTTATGTTCTCATCTTCCCTGCAGTTTAATCCAGGTCTATTAGATTCATTGGTAAAAATTAGGGCAGGTTGAAAACTTTTCTACAGGTTGGATGAAAAATAATATTTGGCAACTATAAAAAGTATTGCTGTCTGCATCACACTCAAGAAAATGCTCTATCTCCCAGTGCTCTGGTCAGAAGTTATTTCAAGATCAGCCTCTGCTTAAAGCCCCTGAAACAGTTTCAAAACTCAAAAACTTAGAGCACAGTTGTGAACCCTCCCCAAAAAGCCAACGTCTGATATTAGACCTTCAACTCAAGACCTTCGACTCACAAATACAAAAACTTGGCGCTTATGTTCTTTTTCCATGACTTTTTTTTTGAGTATCCTGTTTTGTTTTTTTGGTTTTTGTTTCTTTGTTTTGTTTTGTTTTGTTTTTGTAGTGGAAGGAATGTGTGTCTTAATTTCCTTTTATTTTGCCAAACTTGGTATTTATATTATTTAACCAAGTAGTACTAGATGTTTTGTACATCCCTCATTTCAAAGACCCTCTTGTACATCCCTCATTTGTACATCCCTCTCATTTCAAAGACCGTCTTGATTCTCCCCAGTTTCTGAACTGTGGAATGGCTTTAAACTTAATATAACGTTATTACTCATATGTCCTTCCATGCATTCATCCACCTGCCTATCCAACAAACATGGCTGGCACTGTGCTGGGTGCTAGGGAGTCTTGAAAAGATTTGCCAACTCTTGTAAGGTGGACAAGATAACAGATTGTAGCATAGAATAGCATAATGAGTGCTGTGACCAGTGAGCGCTCAGAGGAAGAACCTCACCTTACTGCCCAATAGGAAGGTTTATTTGAGGAGGAAATATTGGAGGGTGGTTTCAAAGGATGAGCCATGGAGGGAATTGGACAAAGGGAACATGATAAAGGAAATTTTATACTTAGGAAGGCACAGTGGTATGTAAGAGCACATAGGTTCAGGTTCAGGATGGGTTGGGAGGGAGGCTTGGTGTAAGGCAAGTCTGGAGAAGTGGTCTGGGTGAATGGTGAAAGACTTGTTGAGAGGTATATTTGATTAGAGAATTTTGTAATTTTTTCCTAACTGCAAAAGTAATAAAACATATTTATTATATAAAAATTGGAAGTTTTAAAAAGTATAAAGGCAAAAAAAGTTTTTTTAAGTTATCCATAATCCCACCATGCAGTGGAAATCATTGCTAATATTTTGTTGTATTTCTTTCCAGTCTTTCTTCTATGCTTTAAAAAAAACCCTTTTGGGTGCCTGGGTGGCTTAGTTGGTTAAACAACTGCCTTCAGCTCAGGTCGTGATCCCGGAGTCCTGGGATTGAGTCCCACACTGGGCTCCGGGCTCAGCGAGGAGCCTGCTTCTCCTTCTGACCCTCTCCCCTCCCATGCTTTCTCTCTCTCTCTCAAATAAATAAATAAAATCTTAAAAAAAATAAAAATAAAAAAACAAAAACCTTTTGTGGTATAGTTGAGATCAAATTATACACAAAATTCTATGTATTGCCTTTTTGCAAATAAAATTATAATGAATACATAATTCTTTGTTATCCCTCCTTCATAATCATAATTTCAATGGTTGCATAATATACCACAATTAATAAAACCATTCCTTAGTTGAGTTTTAAAAAATTTCAACCATTATAAGCAATGCTGTGATGACCATTTTCTTTACAAATATTTTTTTTGGTAATTTTTGGATTATTTTCTTCAGTTTTATTTATCAGATAGTGTATATTAGGTGTTTAGCACAGTTGGCTCAAATATTAGCAGTTATTATTGTCAAAAATGGAATTATTGGGTAAAAAAATAAGAATACTTTCAAGGTTCCTGATATGTTATTTATTTCTTTCAAAATTATTTTAATGATTTTTTTCTATAAGACATAAGGTGAAAGTCCCTCTTTCATTGTCCATTCACCCACAGTAAATATTACCACAAAAACAGCTTTGCTAATTGGTAGTAAAACAAAGCATGCTGTTTTTTAATACCAACAAATGGCTTCTTTCTTTCTTTCTTTCATTAATTTAAATTCAATTAATTAACATATAATAGATTATTAGTTTCAGAGGTACAGTTCAGTGATTCATCAGTCTTATATAATACCCAGTGCTCATTACATCACATGCCCTCCTTAATGTCCATCACCCAGTTACCCCATGCCCCCACCCTCCTCACCTCTAGTAACCCTCAGTTTGTTTCCTATGATTAAGAGTCTTTTATGGTTTGTCTCCATCTCTGATTCTGTCTTGTTTTATTTTTCCCTTTCTTCCCCTATGATCCTGTTTTGTTTCTTAAATTCCACATATGTGTGAGATCATATGATACTTGTCTATCTCTGATTGACTTATTTCGCTTAGCATAATACCTTCTAGTTCCACCTACATTGTTGCAAATGGCAAGATTTCATTTTTTGATGTCTGGGTAGTATTCCATTTTATATATATATATATATATATATATATATATATATACACCACATCTTCTTTATCCATTCATCTGTTGATGGACATCTAGGCTTTTTCCATAGTTTGGCTATTGTGGACATTGCTGCTCTAAACATTGGGGTGCAGGTGCCCCTTCAGATTACTACTTTGTATCTTTGGGGTAAATACCTAGGAGTGCAATTACTGGGTCATAGGGTAGCTCTATTTTCAACTTTTTGAGGAAACTCCACACTATTTTCCAGAGTGGCTGCACCAGCTTGCATTCCTACCGACAGTGTAGGAGGGTTCCCCTTTCTCCACATCTTTGACAACATCTTTCCTTTCCTGGAAACATAGCATGCTCTTGTTTCAATTTATATTTCTTTGAGTATCAGTGATACCAAATATTAATTTAATGTTCATTGACCTTTTGCATTTCCTCTTCTGTCTTCATGTTCCTTGACCATTGTTTTGTAAAAGATTTGGAAAGCCCTGCTAGAGAACCGGGACTTCGTCCAATTGGCAATGGGGAGTCACTGAAGATTTTAAAATTTTTGCAGATGCACAAAAATGATGGGTATTAAGGAGGGCACGTACTGAATAGAGCACTGGGTGTTAGACACAAACAATGAATCATGGAACACTACATCAAAAACTAATGATGTAATATATGGTGATTAACATAACATAATAAAAAAATGACCATTTCAGCAATATCATTCATTGCTTTTTTTATTATTAGCTCCAGAATAACACTATTTACATATGGTTTTAAGAGGCATGATGATAATAATATTAACATGATAAATAATAATAGTTGCTTCTATTTATCACATGCCTACTAAGGACCAGCATTTTCTGGGCATTTCTAATATTATTTTAATTAATCGTCACAACACAATAAGGTAGGTATTATAATATCTTCACCATAGCTTGAAGTTTAGGAGAGCCAATTTTCATCTTTTCTCCCTCTTGATTTTATCCATGCAAGAGATAACACAAGGAACACCATTATCCTGTAATAAAATTTCCAGACAACTCTAAGGACATATCTGGGATTTGCCGTAACACATATTTAAATGCTTAACCCTAACTTATCTAAAACATAAACAATTTTCACTCTGTTTATCCAGAACTGCCCAAATTGATTTCAAAAGCACTATTGTTATTGAACCTGTTTCATAAAGAAAGATGATTTATAGATGACCTTTCTGGGAAATCTTAGTAAAGTCAATTAAGCTGTTTAGGTTTGAGGAGGCTCTGTAATTTCCTCAAGAAATTTCTCCTCCGTTTTCAGAAAGATTTTGTGGTATATATCTAATTTTAAGGAAGAGCAGACATTTTCTAAATGAAGCAATGCCCAAAGAAGGGGGAAGGAAGAAGGTAGATTCACAATACTGGCTTTGAATTATGGTTTATTCTTAAGCATCTGATCATTTTTTAATTCAAAAATATATATTAGTTCTTATTGGGGTACAAATTAGGAATATTCTTGAGACTTCTTCATGGGGGGGAGATAAACACAAATAATTCAACAATTTCCTTTAGCATTTTAAGTTGTAACAAGTGCTTTCAAGGAAAACTGTAGGAGTGGTAGAGAAGACAGCTCTGAGCAAGTGGGCCTGGCCGAAACTAGGGAGAAAGTGCTCCAAGGAGAGCTCCTGAGCCAGAAAAGAATGGGGCAATTTGGACAAAACAAAAAGGTCAGTGTTGTTGGAACCCAGGTTATGTGGGGGAATGAAAAGCAGAGGTAGAAAGGAGATACATCAAGCAAGACCCTGTGGGATGGTAACATTTCTGAATTTTATCCTAAGTACAATAAGATAGTCATGATCTTCCTCCTTTTCTTTTTAGCAGAGGATAGAAGAATGGCTCCACCTCTAGGTACATGTGTAGGTGAAAGAAATGATATTTGGCAGGAAATGAGAAAGGAATCAATTGTAAAGTGTTTTTTAAAAATGTGGGGCGCCTGGTTGGCTCAGTCGTTAAGCGTCTGCCTTCGGCTCAGGTCGTGATCCCGGGGTCCTGGGATCGAGTCCCGCATCGGGCTCCCTGCTCCGTGGGAGGCCTGCTTCTCCCTGCCCCACTCCCCCTGCTTGCGCTCCCTCTCTCACTGTGTCTCTCTCTGTCAAATGAATGGAATCTTTGAAAAATAAAATAAAATAAAATAAAAATGTGATAAGCTTTCCAAAAATAACGGAGACCCCTGGCTTAAGAAAGAAGTGTGTGTGTGTGTGTGTGTGTGTGTGTGTGTGTGTGTGTGTGTGTGTGTGTGTGTGTCTGCTGCTGCTGCTGCAGGAATGAAAGTCCACCTGGCAGATGTTGACGTTTCTGGGAAATAAACAACAGGGAGGGATTTTTAATCGGGACTGTCAGGAGAACAGGCTGTCTGTGGTAGTTTTCTGTATAGCAGGCGGGAGGGTCTGGACTTGGTTCTGCTGGCCATGGGGAGACACGGGAGGACTGTGAACAGCAAAGTGACATGATCTGATGTGATCTCACAAGGTGACAGGAGGCACTGAGGGAATTTGGTTGCAGAGGACCGAGACTGCAGTTAGGAGGTTACTTTAGGTGTTCAGGCAAGACATGATGAGATCATGGGTGGGGGTGGTTATTTCTGTGTTCCTGAGAGAATGTGTATTCTTCTCACATGTGGTCGTGAATGGGAAAATGTTACCATTTATGTATGTTCAGGACACATGATCTACAAAGTACTCTTTTCCAAGAAGCTGGATGGTATATGGATTACTCTTATCCGTCCATTTCTATGCTATTTATTAGTCATGTCAGCAAATATAAATCAGGCACAAATTACCTACAGCAGTGGATACTGGAGTGATGGTTGTTTTTCTGAAATTAGGAGAAGGAGAGATAATGATGCTATTACTTCATCTGCACAACCAAACTCAAAGTTCTTATCAGCAATAGCATCTAGATGACTGCCAAGTATTCTTCAGGTTTTGACAGGGTAGACTTCAAGTGTGGGTGGTCAACCACAAGCCTTGAAGGGTGGAAGGGAGGTAACTTTTGAAAACAAGCAACATGTCTGCAAGCCTGATCTCTAGGACACCACGCTCAGTGATTCTCTCATTCCTCTGCTCCAAGCATTGCATTTCCTCCATGGTCCTTTTGGAATGGGAATATATTTGGTGGGGAAATCACTAGGTTGAATCTCTAGCACAAAACACAAGTGAGTTAATAAGATTCATTTTCTTTCTTGCTTTGGAGACAGTGATTATTGTGACCATGTTGGTAAGGGATAAGGGAAAGGGAAAATTGATACAGAGAGGAAAGGGGACATTGAAAAAAATAATTGATATAGAGAAAGATAGAAGTAGGAATTTTGAAAAAAAAAAAAAAGCTGTCAGCTCATCCCAAATTATGACTAGGTCTGGTTCTGGTACCTAAATAAACCAGTGTTATATATGTTAGAAAGTGTATCATCTCAGATTTAGAAAGGATATTAAATATCAATTTGTCCAACCCTCATCGATTACATGACAATTTCTTTTCACTCCTAACAAGTGATAAAGTACCTTTTCCTTGAATATTGCAAGTAACATGCACCCCTTGACTTTTGTGGGCAACCCAAAGTTCCTCCTGAGGCCAAGATTGAAATTTCATTAAGTTGTTCCTCCTGTGGAGCCAGGATCTGTGTTCTTGAAATTTTGTTTTGATTTCCAGACCCACACTTTCTATGTTTATTCAGATTTGTATTTTCTTCTTTTCTCTCTCCGTCCATCTTTCCCTTTCTCCATCCTTCCTTCAAAAAAGTGCCAAGCATTGGCCACTTAATGAGTCTAATTTTCCTTTCTTTACATGAATTTCAAGTATTGAAGACCTATCATCACGACCCCCCCCAAGCCCTCTCAAGAGTTAAACTCCTTGATTTTTTTGTGTTTCTAATCACAAATTACTTTTAATTTCATCTTATAAAAGCAATCTACCTGTTTTGCCCACACTTCACACTTGTGTAGAAGCATTCATTGGGGGAATACTGATTTCAATCCAAACAGGATATAATGTACGTCCTTGCAAGTTTCCTTTGCCTCCAAGTATTTGATTTTGCTCCACAGGTGATGGAAACTCCTTGTTTTGACAGCTTCTTATGGAAAATAACCACACCTCAGTTGCCAGCTATTGGAATCTCAATTATAAATTGTTCTTTTAATAACACTATGTTTTTGCCTTATTTAGATTATCTGGTTCTCAGGGATGTTACTATAATAAAATAAGTAACTGTACTATGATTGTATAGATTTTCTATCATCAGAATGATAACTTTAAAGGCACCAATCCTGTTAATGGTGTTGGGAGTAGGACATTCCCTGCTGTGTTGCTTGTCACATAAAATGCCTTTCTCCCAAACTTTCTGGCCCTAAAAATGTATGCACACTCAAACGTTCTCCCTAGGTGTCTACACAAATCAAATAAATACTTGGGATGCTTTCTACAGTGTCAAATGCTTGATTCTGAGGCATGGATCAACTTGATCTAGCATGTGTAGAAATTTTACTAACATCGAATGTGTTCTTACTTTGAAATTAAATGCCAATCATATGCCAAACCAGTCATATGCCAATGCCAAACATATAAAACTAAGTTACAATTTTCTCAATTTTCTGACTACTGATCTTTTTACTTGATTTCCATTATATATAAACTGTTCTTTTATGATGAATTTGCTTAGGTTGTACACATTCGCACAGCTCATTTTTCTCTCTTTAACATCATAAGGTCTTCCTCACACTGATTGCTAATTTACTAAATGACATCCTTTTCCTCCTTCAAAACTCACTTCATCCTATAACTTTTCTAGAGTGAACTCGAGCCTATGAAGAAACTGGAGAATTAAGGACTATTGTCAGAGGTGAAGAGAGGCAAAAACAGAAAAAAAAAAGATAATCCAAACATTTTACAAATATGTAATGACTTTATAAGATACTATCTCATTTTCCTTTGCCAGGGATTATCCAGGGAGGCCATGTGATTCAGTCATCGCTAGTGAGCTAGGGACTTTCTGAGAGATCTTACGCTCTTTGTAAAAAGTTTGGAGCTGTAAGAGAGGCTCCTTTTCTCTCCCTCTTTTCCTTCTTTCATACTTGTGGTGATGTAGTATAAGGCTGTGGAGCATGGAGCTGCAGTGGCCATCCCTTAACCAAAATGGAAGCTATTGCTAACAACATTCTGTTGATGGCAAGAGAGAAAAGATCTTACCTCCTGATGACATCACAAAGATGCTGTATCTGCTAGTTCTTGCAGAGTAACAAACCACCCCAACACTTAGTTGCTTGAAACAATAACCATTTATTTAGCTCAGGAATCTGCAGGTGGCCCTTTGGGCTGGTCTCAGCTGGGTGAGTCTTCTGACTCAGCAGGTCTGACTCACACATCTGGGGTCAGCAGCCAGATCAGTTGAGAGGTGATTGGTGTGCAGAGGTGGGGGAGTGTGCACACCTGGGATAGCCCATTTTTACTCCACATGATCTCTCATCCTCCAGGAAGTTAGTCTAGGCTTATTCGTGCAGTGGTTACTTAGAATTCAAGAGTAAAAGAGGAAGTGTGTAAAGTCTCTTGAAGCCTAGTCTCAAAACTTGTCCAACATTGCTTCTGCAGCATTCTATTAGTTCAAGAAAAAAGCAACACACTCCAGACTCAGGAGCTGGAAATAGGCTCACCCTCTTGATGGAAGTTGCTACAAAGAATTGTAGCCATTTTTTCTACCCATCACAAATGCCAAAACAACCTTGGGACCGCCTACCTTTGGACTTTTTGCTGTTTGCAATGATATCTTTATGGTTTAAACTACTATGAAACAGTTTTTCTGTTACTTTCTGCCAACACATTCTAGTTGACTGCCCTTAAGCATTTCAGCAGCTGACCCTCAAGCTGAGGAAGTAGCCTTCAATCTAGACAAAATTACAAATTCAACTCCTTAATTTCAGAACAAAAACACCCTGTGTGCTACATGGAGTATTGGTATACTGAGGAAATTATCCTCCTTTCAATCAACACCACAGAAAATCTGCATTTCTGGGGTTTTTGGGTGATTTCTACTTTTAATTGTCTTCTGCTATAGCCTCTGTCAAAGATGAGCTGAGACAATCACCATTGTTCACAGATTACCTGTTGAATCTTCTACCTCTAGATTCTCTAAGCCTCAATTTCTTCTGCCTTGCTTTCCAGGTAGCTGTATGCAATATTGGTCTCTCCCATTAGACAGTAGGGCACAGAGTGCCCAGAGCTGTTTTGTATCCATTCCTCCTCTAATCACTCCCTCTTCCTGGCATACCTTCTCCATCGCCAGCACTTACCACCTTGCCTGCATGTAGCAGGTACTCAGAGTTTTGCTGAATTAAATAATAAGATAAATGCTGATAATGACATACTAAAGACTTTACCAACCAGAGGCATTTGGCTTCACAAGTATCTACTCTTAAAATTCAAGTATTCCAAGGAAAGGTAAAGGGGCTGTGAGTAATTTATAGCTCATTATGAGTTTGTATTAACCACGTTTCTAAATTCTATAAACTTGATACTTTAACATCTGTCCTACAGGCCTGTGCTGGACATGCCTTATTCTGAACAGTCTTATCATATGTCTGAGTCATCTTGCTTTGACCTCCTGCCTCCTTGGTCAACCCCCCACCTCCTCTTCCAGAGACCTCCTCTTCTAGGGGGCATGCATTTTAAATGAAAACCAACCAATTCAGAGTCCACACCCCCAACCACCTTCCTTCTAGTGTTCTTAGACTCTCAGCCATTATCCACTGGCCCTAATCATCCAGGAGTAGGTACCAGAGAACCAGTAATAGCCCCTATGCTCCAGAGCCCACTGAAATTATTTGAACTAGCCAATCATAAATCTACTCAGCTTGCCTTGTCTTTTCCTTCCCCAATTAAGGGTCTTGCCCACAATTCCCACCTCTTTGCCTCATACCTTTCTCCACTGGTTTCTCATCTGGCCTCCAATGGTGTGATGTGTACTCCCTCTCTTTGGATCTGTGAGTATAATAAAATATCATATCAATGACAGGCATGTCCTGATTCATTGGCCTTACAAAACCTACATAATAACAGCTATTAAAACAGAGTTGATTATTACATATCTGACCAATGTCTAGCCAGAGTCTAAAGTGAAGAAATAAAGATTTTCTTTTTCCTTAAGAGGACTAGGAACAGAGAAAGGCTTAAGGAAAAAAGAATTTATAGGCTGTTAGAAGAAGAAGGAAAAACAGTATTTGTCAGCAAAATGAGGAGCTGGATAAGAGCTCTAGGCACGTGGAGTGAGAGAGCGGAAACACAAGAAGGAACCAAAAGGAAGAAGGGAAAATGTAAAGCAATTCTGACCATTTTGCCATTGTGTCATCAAAGACTTGCTGAATATGTGAATTGGGGTGAGGAGGAAATTCTTTTCTTCACTTCTCCTTCCTGGCTTTCAAAAACTCCAGCAGGTAGTTCTTACGTGCAGCCAAGGTTGAGAACAACTATACTGGAGACTTTTTGTTCAAAGTGGGGTCCTTGGGCCAGAAGCACTGGGCACCACCTAGGAGATACGATGTCCTGGGGCCAGCATGTACAGGTTTGAAAGAGCCAATTGTCCATGTCTCTTTCCAATTCCACATTCATTGACATCATGTAGATAGGTTCAAATAGGACATGGTGGGAGTATTTACACCACGGGAATTGGCAAATGCCCTTCTGACCTCTGGTTCCAGAGCCAGTTGTTAACTATTTACCAGGATACCGTATCTCAGGGGCTGCTTGGAAATGCAGCATCTCTGGCTCCACCCCAAATCTGTTGAATCAAAATGAACAGTTTAAGAAGATCCCCAGGTAATCCTTATGCATATTAATACTAGAGAAGTGTTGATAAAGTCCAGACTCTTGACATGGCATTTAAGGCTTTTCAAAATGCAGCTTTATATCCTCCCACTATCCCCCTTCCAGTCACATTGAGTCCCATCACTAAAAGCCCTCAGAGAATCCTGATCCTGAATCCTTTAAAATCCTTTAAAACTCCCCGTGTTTTTTCCTTAGCCTGGAAAACCCACTTCTTTCTTGCTTTGCTTTCGTTGCTAAAATTTAATACCATCTCTTCTAATTGTGCAGGCAAAAATAATACTTGAGGGTTTTTTTGCCCCTTAACTTGTCACATGGGGCTCTCTTAGAATAATGCTTTTATTTCATGGTCATATTCCATTCACAACTCCTCGACTTGCAAGATCCCCTAAAGGCAGTCCCACGAAGTCATCTCTGAATCCCTACAAACCAGCACATAGTAGGTGCTCAGCAAATACTTATTAAGTCTGGAAATTGCTTCATTTCAGAGATTTAATTCAAAAGTTCTGAAAATGCAGTCAGTTCTTATAACATATGCCTCTAGGACAAATGTGAAAACCTGGGAACAGGCATAAATGACAAAAGCGGGGAGGGCTTGTCTGCTATGATCTGTGCCTAAGTACTTTGGAATAACTGAAAATTAAAGGATATTGCCGCTTGTTTTGTTGAATAATACATCTACAAACTGGAAAACTGCATGTCTATTTTATTTACCAGCACAAATGCCCATTTGCTCACACACATAGCTGTTTGCAAGCAAATTTTGTTCCCATGCAAAACAAATGTAAATTTGGCATTAAACAAGTGCCAATTATTTCCTGAATGTGGAAGGGAAAGGAAGGTTGATTTAACAGATAGAAGCTCTGGCCTAGGAAGCAGGGAAGGCGGCCTAGCTCAGCTGCACGGGACTTTTTCATCACAAGGAGTGAATGTTTAATCTGCTTAATTGGGTGGGCATTCACTGCCGATGAGCAGGGACCCAGTGTTCCATGTCATTTTCTTTCTCTAGGAGATGGCTGCTATGACCTTCAGCAGACTCCTCTGCTTGCTGCTGGAAAATAGGAAGCTAATTTGGGCTTGTTCTCATGTTTCTTTCATATGGTGGAGAGCATTCATTTGATAAGCCCTATGTCAGTTTTTATTGTGAGGCTTGATTACTATGATTAATTTTAATCCTACCAGTTACCATTTATTAAGGACCCACTGGGTGCTAGGCACTAAACAGCAAAACTTCAGGCTCTCTGTCTCAGTGGAAGTTTTAACCCTTGCCACTACTCTGTAGGTGAGGCTGTGTTGGCCCTGTTTTGTGGATCGGGAAACTGAGGCTTACCTTCAAGTCGTGTCTCCGTGAGCAGCAGGGGCAGCACTGCACACCAGGTCTGTTTGCTCTGACTAACACCCCTCCTCCCCCCATTCTTTCTACTGTGCCACAGGACCTCCCTTATTTTAACAAAAAATACCTAATTAATCCTTGTCACAGCTAGCCCATGGCAACAACTGCTGTTCTGACAAAGAACTTTATTCCTTTCTATGGCTGTCTTAGAGGAATGTGGTGAAGTCTACTTTCCTGGTACCTCTACATGCCTTTATCCTGAGCCCTCTTCCCTCCATACCCACCCCTGTCCCTGGGAGGTTAGGGTCTCCTGGGCTTCCCTTCCACTTCCCAATGCAAGCCAGCAGCCCTGTGTGCTCTGAGCACATTCTGCCTCCTCCTGGACATTGCAGCTTGCACCCAATGGTTATACAAAACCCCCTCCTTTGCTCCCTGTCCCTGCCACACACTTACACTTGATCCCTACCTGTCCCCAGGCTTATACTCAAAGCACTCCAAGCAACACTAGCAAATGTGATGGACTATTTCCTGCTTAGGGCCTAATGAATTTCAAATGACTTACTCTTAGTTCTATAAATAGTTATACACTCAACAATGTAAGGAGTGCTAACTGGGTATCAGGTACTGTTATGGGCTCTGGATATGCAGCCATCGACAATACGGTCAGTCCCCACCCTCATAGAGCTTACCCGAGTACCTATAATATAGCTGGCCCTGTGCTGGGATCAAAGGTACACATATAACCGAGGGATAGCATTTGCTCTTGGGAGTTCACAGACAACTGGAAGCTTATAGTTTAACCTCCACCCTCCACAAGTAGGAAATTATAATAGCGTTTCTTGAGCATCTGCTACGTGTAAGACATAGAAGTAAAGTGACTTGTCTGCAGCTACACGGCTCATGAATGGTGAAGATAAGATCAAAAACAGGCAGTTTGAATTCAGTGTTAAAGCTCCTCATTCCATCAAGAATCTCTCTCAAAAATTATCTTAATGAAGAAAACTTTACAATTTTTTTATTTTTACAGATTTTATTCATTTATTTGAGAGAAAGAGATAGCGAGAGAGAGCACGAGTTGGGGGGAGGGGCAGTGGGAAAGGGACAGAGAGGTGCAGACTCAGACTCTCCCACCGATCAGGGAGCCCCATGTGGGGCTTAGTGTGGGGTTTGATGTGGAGTTTGGTCCCACAACCCTGGGAATATGACCTGAGTGGAAAGCAGTTATTTAACCAACTGAGCCACCCAGTTGCCCCTGAAGAAAACCTTTTATGAGTAAAGATGTCCACTGTAGATGTATTTGTGACAACAGGAAGTTAGAGATTACCAACACAGGTAACCATATGAAAATGTTAAGTAAGTGTTAGCACATTAAAATCTTGAGGGATCTCAATAATCATTTGGAAGCTCAATACCCACTACCTCATTCTTTCCAGTGCCTGTGTCTGCAGGTACCTGGAATTATCTCCTCAAGGCAGAACAGTGCTGGCTGCCCAGATTTTTACATTGTTCTTTCTGTAGTCTCAACTATTTTTCTTTATCTTTCTCAACCATTCTTATTTTTTTTCATAGGTAAACATTCCTATGGTTATATAAACTGTACCCAATTTGAGATGTTTAACCTATTAGGCTGAACATAATTGGTGGAATTATAGATCCTGGAATCACAAAGAACCAGCTAAGTTCCAGAACAAGATGGTTTCCAGGTTCTCTCTTCCATTTAATTGCATGAATTTCCATGGTAACAGAAGGGCAAAGAGCAGGAAAGAGACTATATAAGAAGACTATAGAATTGGGGCTTACACAAGTTTTGGGGAAAGTTTCTTTGAGGCAGGCTTGAACTGGATATTGTCTCACTAATCAATGGCCTAAGATTATTCTAGTCAGTGTCTTTGGTATTATCCTACAGATAATGTAGAAAAAGAAAAAAAAGGAAGAAAAATGAGATTTGTGCCAATAATACCATACAATGGAATAGGGTGGGTCTCTCAACAATTTTATTATGGTGGAGATATCATAAAATAGTGAATTTTATGATGTAAATTAAAGTGAAAAAAATAGAATAAAAATTGTGCAGGATAAGCCGAAGGTCAGATTTATGCTTAATCTCTGACAAGTTCCCAGATTTTAGGATACTCATTTTGTACATCATCATTCCAATTGATAACTTGATCCAAGCGTTCTAACCTGTCTTTTCTTTGCCTGTTTTCCTAACCTTGTTATATATTTTTGTATGTAAAAAGGCCTCTACATCTATTTTAAAGATAAGTATAAATAAATTAATTAAAATAATAGTTTAATATCTTTTACTTCCTGTCTTATATTCTTTGACCTCTTCTGAGCTTTGGTCATTTCTCTCTTCTTAGCACAAGTCTCCTTTCTTAGGTCTGAAGATTTTTTTTTTTTTTTTTGACATAAAGTATACAGGAGTTGAAGTGAAGAAAATGCTTAAATTAGTTGTTTTTAGGGTCAAGCTCCAGATAAAGTCCAAGTGGGGGAAAGAGCTGTGTGGCAGAGCTGACAGCTCCAAACCAGCACCTGGAGAGGTGAACCCAATGTCTGAATTTTAAGAGCAATGACAAGTTAGCCAGAAATTGACTAGTAGCTAGCTAGCATCAGAGGTCAAGATGGGAATTGCAAATGTGAGTCAGGTAGCCAAATTAAGTAAATAGTAAAAAATAAGGTGAATTCCAAAGGCAAGACCCTACATGTCAGAGAGGAGGGACTAGTAAGACAAAGGCAAGATTTTCTGGGGTCTGTCATGGCTGCAACTGTATTTGGCTTACAATTTCCCTTCACCGTAGAGGTCCTTCTTTTCCTACTTCTTGAGGTCTCGTGTGCAGGTGCTAACTTCATGCAGCTGGGCTTGTATTCCATCGTGATTGGGACTTCTCCCTTTTGTCTTCCTGTGGCTTCCATGGATTATTCCTTCAGAAGCATTTTAACTTTTGGCCAGTTGTAGATTATACATTATGGAAGGATGCTGTTTGTGTGGTCACTCCTGTGCCTCAAGGGTTTCAGGGAAAGAGGCCGGAGTGTCTAATAATGGACTGATTCTTCCAAACAGGATCCAAGTTAGTTCTTTGTCTCTCCCTTACCCCTGTGGATGGCACATAAAAGAACACATTGAAAAGGAGCACTTTTCATCCCAAACTGGCCCCAAGCAATTTCTGTGAAATGGTTGTCATTTTACAAAAAATGGGCCCAGCATCACTCATAATATTAATAAAATCATTATGCAAAGTAGTTGCTTTTCAAGTTGAATGATAATTTTCTCTTTTCTCTTAGACATCAAAAAGAACCAGATCCTGCTACTGATTTTAAAACATACCACCCACCAGGTCTTCCTTGGAAATTCTAGCAGCTTATGTATTTTTGTCCCTGATGGAAACATCTAGCAGCTATGTTTTACTTGTTCATTCATTTGTTCATTCCTTTATTTATATACCCAAGAGACACCATTTAGTGAGAATTATGATGTGATGGGCACTATATAGCTTCCTTTATAATTTATTAAATTCTAAGCTACTATGTGTCAGTCATCATCCTGGGTTCCATGGATCAAAAGACTATCCTGTATATGCTCATAGGGTAAGAATAAATAAGTTGAATAAAAGTTAAAAAGTTATACTGGGGACTTAAGAGCAGAATGGATAGTAATTCCTGGGGTAAAAAAGAAACCAGGCATCATAAAGGAGAAAAGGTTAGGTGTTGACTTAACTTCTAACTGAAAAAGAAAAAAAAAACAAAACAAAACAAAATCCCCCAAAACCAAAGCTTTCAGAGTTTAGCAGGGGAGCCCCAAGAGACTAAAGAGAACTTGTCCTTGAGCAAAAGAGCTACTATCCTAACAGAAAACTGAAGTCATTTGCTGAAGTGGAAGCATAGTAGGATTAAAGGTACAGGAGGTGGTACAATGGAGAGACAGAATCTATTCCTGGGTATGGTCAAGGAACTGAGAAGGGACTCTAGTCCCTAGGAAGGGAGCCACTGCCTCTCAATGTCCCTACAAGGTGGGAACCGTTGATAACATACTTTTGTCTGAAATAGCTAGTGGGGTAACAAAATTACAATGGACTAAGGCATCTGAGAGCCATTCTAATACCAGATCATCTCGAAACAGCTTCTTAGGAGGACTTTAAAACTTAAAGTGTTTTTTTTAATAGGTGAGAAAAAATGAGGATTCCTTTCTTAGGTAGGAAAATTGGCCATCCTTATGTATGGTAGTATGTTCTTAACATGCTGCCCATAGCCAATGACACTGAAAGTGTAACAGTAGATGAGGGCCCTTTAAGCCAGAAATATTTTTAAAGTTTTGATGTCTTCGAGATATGTTTTTATATTTTTTATTCTCTAATGAATCCCCAAGAGACTTGAACAGTCTCTGGCACTGGATAGTCACTCAAAAAGTTTTTGTTAAATTGAATTGAATTGAGGGGTGTAACATAAAAGCATATACACCATGTCTGGAGCCAGACGAACTAGGTTTGAATCCTAGCTCTCCTGCTAACTACCCTCAGTTTCCTCCTCTTTAAAATGGAGACATTAGGTTTGTGGTGAAGACGAGATTATTAGAATATATTGAAAGCACTTAAGCCAAGGGCTGGCACATAGTAATTCTAAGCCTGGTAAGTATTTGCTATGATTAATATTGCTCATGTCTCTTAGGCTAATGGCCGGTCCTGAGCCTGTAATTCTTGGATTCAACTTTCATATACATCTGTAGGTCTCAGGGCAACTTGGCTTCAGAGAAACTTTTCTCAAATGCACTGCTTGCTACACTTTGATTTCTCCAAGCTGCTGCAATTGCTTTTCATGTTCATCACTTTTCCAGTGCTGCTCTTGTTGAGGTCATTATAATTCCCTATTTGCCAAATCTAAGGCTTTTTTCCAAACTTCATTCAACTTGACTCTCCTGGAGCATTTACAACTTTCAAATATATTCTTTGAATTATTTTTCTTTGGCATTTAGAAGACTATTCCTTCCTGGCCCTCCTCCTCACTTTTAGATACCTCCTTCTTGATCACCTCTGCCAACTCCTCTTTCTGCATTACATTTATCAAAATGAGTCACTGAGGTAGTAATATTAACTAACTTCTATTTTGCATATGAGCAAATTGAGACTCAAAGGGGTATTTTGCCTAAAGTCACACAGCTAGTGTCTTGGTTTGAATACAGATCAGTCTGACGTTTGGGTCTGCACTGATATATAGTCTGCTGTTTCTCTAATTAGACTGAATTGGATCATAAGAAATCTTGAAGACTATCCTAGTAAAAATGGTAATATTAGTAATAACTAACATTTATATAGTCCTTACACTGTGCCAGACACAATTCTAAAGTTTCACATATACTGGACCCTTTAATCCTCCGAGTGCTATGAGCTAAGTATTATTATCCAATTTTACAAATGAGAAAATCAGGGTACAATTTGTTGACAATTCGAAGCAGTTGGACTTTATTCTGTCAGCAGTTAGATGCTCAAAGATATCCTTAAGAAGGGAGGTGACATGACCTTATTTAATTTCTACAGAAATATAAATTCTAGGAATATGAAGGATAGAAGGAAGGGATTATTTTGGGACACAGAAATCTGTTTGTAGGCCGTTAAGGATAGTCAAGATTAAAGTGATGAAGGCTTGAGTAACAGTTGTGGCAGAGAATGGTGGAGGGAAGGGATGTCTGAAGACATTTATCAGATATTTTCATCGAGGTTTGGTGACTGGCTGGATGTAGATGGTGGGAAGCAAAGGAAGGCTGTTGAGGATCTTTGCATGGGAGACTATAAACAGTGTGTTTGTTTAGCTAATTTTAAAATTTGGGGTATTTAGCCATTCAGATTGGCCTTGTGCCCTATTGGTCTTAATTAACTTGTTTCGTCTAGAGAAACAGTTCCCCTGCCAGTAAGCCTTCACGGGCTCTGCTGCTTTCTCCAGCTGACGCTTGTTGAGCAGCCACCTTTTCCCTACAGCCCCGTTCTGGCCCAGGGAAGAGTGTTTAGCCTGCTGGCTCAGTGGCCATTCCACTACTGCTGTTCACTGACATGGCAACACTCTTATCCTCGTGCCAGGCACCAGCTGCTGCCTTGCTGGGAAAATAAGAACTTAAACCATTCTTGGCTGCGTCTTCAACTCCTTCACACCATTGAACTCATATCCAAGACTCAAGACCAGAACTCAAAACCAGACTTTTATACTTAACACCTCCCTACCCTGCCTCCCCGCCCCCCCCCCAGCCCACAATTTCTTGACTGATACAACAAGATTGCAGCTATTTGCCTCTGGCAGACATGACTTTTCTAGTGAATTTCTTCTTGCCTTTTGAGATGGGTATCTTATTTTGGAAGTTAACAAGTATGTGTTGGGTGTCCATTAGAACCATGACAGACTTATGTGAGATGTTGTGGATACAAAGATGCATAGTGACTATCCCGATCTTAAGAATCTCTATGATTGTTGGAGGGATAAAAGAAGAAGGCAATAATTAAGATAGAGTATGATAAGCACAACAGCAGAAAGCAAAGAGTATGATGAGAGCGCAGAGGACGGAGGCACCATGAACAGCTGACATTGGTTGAGAGTTCCTAGAAAACCTTCCCAGAGCACCTAGGCAGCCAAAGTGAGGCCTCAGTGACACAGAAAAAAGTTGCTTGGCTAAGAGCATGAGTAGAGTGGTGGATAGGGTCGACAGAGTGAAAGGACTTATGTACAGAACCAAGAAATAGGGCTGCTAGCTTAGGGATCAACAAGCAGTTCCATATGCCTATAATGAAGAATACAGGTGGCTGAGGATGGGGAATGGTGAGAGATGAGGCTGTGAGATAACAGAGTGATAAATAACATGAAAAGGCTCAACTATTATGATTTGGAGCCCAGAATTTATCCCCAGGATAATAGGAAGATCTTAACAGGTTTAAACAGGGGTGTGATGTGGTCAGCTTTGCTTTTTAGAAGGTATTCTGATGCAGCATGGAGGCTAGATTAGAAGAGTCAAAGTGAGGCTATGGCAGCGGCCAAGTAGGAGCTACAGAGAATTACACAAAGGAAGTAGCATTGGGAAGAGCATGGAGTGAGCAGATTCAAAGGATTTATAAGAGGGTGGATTTGATGAGATTTAATGATTGACTGGCTTGGACGGGAAAAAAGAGAACAGTGTCTCTAGGTTATTTCATGGGCAAGAGAGCTTGACCATCTCTTTGAAAATAAGTTCCGTGAAATAAACGCAATTGCATTGCCATATTATCTCCCGAGACATGAAATTTAATTACCTTCAAACTCTTTGTTTTGAAGTCTTGAAGTTTCTTCTTGGGCTAGTGTCCTCTAATAATATTAAGTATACTTTTGAACCCTGAAGGAGGTTCTGTCATTGGCAAAAATCACGCATCCTGATGAGCTTTTATGGATTATCAGTGGCCACAGGAACCTTTCTTCCTTACAATTCAGAAAACTCTTCAATGTACAGTGCTTTGAAAAGCACAGCTGTCCCCCCTGGGAGTGGATTATGTCAGTTTTGACACATCTCTATGGCGAAAAGAAATAATTCTAAAAGCCTACTAAATCTTTTCTCCAGCAAGACACCTACCAGCTAACTGGATAATCAGTCAATATCTTTTTTTCCCCTCAATTGAAATGTCATCTATTCTTCAGATCCTACCTATCATCCTACCACATCCATAAAGCCATACCAGCCACACCAGCAGACTTTGGTTTCTTCTCCTTTTTCTTAGTGTCAGTTCCATCCATTTGTTTCATTTATGTAAGGATTTATTGAGCCCTACCATGTGTTGGGCACTGGTATAGTCCTTGGACACAAAATGCCTATAATGGAGCTGACATTTGGTGGGAGAAGGAAGAAAATGAGCAAGTAAACAAGTAAGTGAACTTTATAATTTCAGAGACCGAAATGCTATGAAGAAAATAAAAAAAAAAAGAAAGAGAAAAAATGTTGTTGGGGCTGAAGAGGTCTGGGTAATTTAGATTAGTCAATACAGAGTCTTGAGGGATCAAAAATAGAAGCCAGCCATGCCATGGCTTAGAGATAGTGCTTTCTGGACAGAAGTCCAGAAGGGATAAGTTTGACTTGTCCAGTATATATGAATGCTCTCATGTATCTGCAGCATAATTTATATCCAGTTGACTTATTCTCTACTTTTCCATATTTGCACTCTGTGGGTTTCCAGGCTAATTGGATTATTTGCATATATATTGTTTCTTGCTAAAATCCTACAATTCTTGAGGGCAAGGGTATATCGTATATTTCATCCTTTTCCCCCACAACCTCTAGCACAATGTTGGGAACACTACTAGATGCTCAATAAATTCTTACTAAATTCAATTAAATTTACAGTAATAGAGCTATTTTTCATAATATAAAGAGTGAACAAAAGAAATATCTACTAAACAACACAATGACATTATAACAAAATTTCAAAAACAGATTGTAAGTTGTTCCACAAAGACTTGAGGGATATGTTTTCATTTTAGTGATTGTTGTCCTCCAATTAGTTAAAGAGTCGTCTGCATTTAGGAAAGCATTTTCCATGACAGCTGTCCACATTTTTGAGAGAGAGGAATTTGCCAGGACATAGCTTTGGTAATTACAAATGATTTCATTTGCTGCTGAAAGACAAGAGCAGGGAAGAAAAGAAAATTTATTTTCTATATCCAACACTTAAGTCTTTGGGGCCAATGGCAAGGAGAAGGGCAGGTCCTAGAATTCTTAGTCCCAGAGGAAGTTGATGAGAGAGAGTGAATCTGAACAACAATTAGCTGAACAAGAGGAGACACTGGTCCTTGGATCCACTCATTATAGCTCCACTTATTATTATTGGAGCTAATAAACTAAGGTAGCTGAATCAGACACAGAATGGGGAGTGTATTGAGATCCAAAGCAGGCAGGTCTGGATGCCCAGAGGATCATCTTGGAAGTAGACTATTGGATGGCCAATTAGAGTCACAGCATCACTTTCATAGCATCTTTTGGCAGACCCAAGGATGCATATTCTGCCCAGAACAGATCACAGTGTGACACTTTATTTCATATCTTCATCTATGCTGATGAGTTGTTACATTTCTCTGTTTCAAGGATTTATGGTTATGACAGTGCTGACATGGTGTCACCCAGGAGCACAGCATCATTTCAAACTGCTCCATCTCTACAATTATGATGCTGAGATTTCCCTTTATTCTTTAATTTCTTCTTTGCTTCACTTCTTTAGCCCAGCGTTTTGCCCTTATTGTCCCCATTCATTCATTAATTCAACAAATACTTAAAGAGACTTCTATAGATCAGATACTGTTCTAAACACTGAGGATATAGTGATGAAACAAAGTCCTTTCCATAAAAGACAAGAACAGACAGTTCATAGAAAAGAAAAATGCATATAAATATATGAAAAACCTTTACATAAGAAAGGAAGCTCTGCTTCACTCATAATCAGAGAGAGGCAAACAAAACACTACACCAAGACACCAAGATATCATTTTTCATTTTACAGAGTAGCAAAAAATTCACTGTTGGCAAGACTGTAGGAAAACAGCATTTTTACACATGGCTGGTGGGATTGTAAATTGGTACAATCCCTATGGGGAGCAATTTGGCATTATCTATCAAAATTATTAATGTATGTAGCCATTGAATCACTTTGGGGAATTTAGACTACAGTTATATTTGCACACAGATAAAATAATATATGTACAAAGTTACTTATTTATTTGATAGGAAAAATGGAAAACACCCAAATGTCCAATAAACTATGGTATAGTTATATAACAAAACACTATGTGGCTGTAAATCAAACAATCCCCAAAGTCCAAATCTCAAAAACAAAAGTACAATGAGGACTTTTTCTAAGCACTGCTGGGGAAGGTCTGCAATGGAAGAGCAATGAACCCCACGGTGTGTTTAATATGTGTCCTTTTCTATAGAAATGAAGAAGAAAGTAAGCTCATACATTCTTATTTGCATACATTTGCATGAGGAACATGGAAACATACACAAGAATTCCATAAATGCGGCTATCTTCTAAAGAGTGGTAACTGAATGGTCGTGGGACTGCAAAACTTTTCGATGTCCATTAAAATCATTTGATTTTTGAAACATATGAAATAATCATTTAATCAAAGATGTTATAAAGTCTGTGTCCTCTTGGCCCTTATAGTCTAGGGGTAGAGACAGAAAATAAAGAGACAATAAGTATATAACATAGTGTCTAATGATGATAATTACTAAAGGTGGAAAGGAAAGTTCAGTAAGGGGATGGAAAGTGAAAGATGTGCTATTTTAGGTAAGAGGTCAAGGATGCCCACTCTGAATAAGCAGCAGTAAAAAGATGAAACTGAATGAAGTAGGAGGGACCATGCAGATATCTTGGGAAAGAGTGATCTGGAGAGAGGGAGCAGTAGGTGCCAGGACCATGCCGCAGGAACATACCTATACTAGTCAAGGTGTAGCTTGGGACTTTCAGAGAGATAGCCAAGGCAAGCCTGTGTAGGACCTTATGGGTCTTTGTGAAGGCTTGGTATTTCGTTCCCTATGTGATTAGAAGATAATGGGCTTCCCTTTGTCTTCTGATGCTCTCCCAATTCTTCTAGTCCGTTCTCTGTTCTGGCTTTAATTGCCTCCCACCAAGCCAAGATGCCATGATCAACAGTAAAAATGCTCCCTTATCGTCCCTCTGCTCCCTTTTGCCAATCTCCATTCTTGAACAAATTCTCCATCCATACTGCAATGATGTAGAGTGCCACATGGCAAGGAATTGAGGGACATCCTCCAGTTGTCACCTGGCAAGAGATTGGGACCACCATTATAGCAGCCTACCAAGAATTGAGTGCTCTCAACAGTCATGTGAATTTGGAAGAGTTTCTTCCACAGTCAAGCCTTAGGTAAGACCATAGCCCCAGCTGACTTCTTGATTGCAGCCTTTTAAGACTCTAGAGAGAACCCAGCTAAGGTGGGCCCCAAAATCTGACCCACAGGAATGGGGAAAAAATAAATATGTGCTGCTTTTAAGCTGTTAAATTTGTAGTGATATTATGTAGCAATGGATAGTCAGTACATTATCAATCTATATTCTCAAAACACTACAACAGGCCTTTATTACAACTCTTATCTCTTATCCCTTGCTACTGGAAGTATCTGCTTACTGTCTTTCTCCCCTCTGGCACTGGAAATGTGTGAAGGAAATGATTACATCTTTCTCCACACCCTGAGATCCTGATGCCATGTAGGCCCTAGTTGGCACTTAATAAATGTTCATTGAATGCATTTCCCTCCTATAATACTTTTCAAATCCCTAAAGAAAAGCAACTGGATTCTTGATTGGGTACAAAAGGATAAAACTTGTTTTGCAAGTGAATGAAACTGAACTAGATCACAGTGGGGTAAAAATGACAACTGCATGGTGACATGTGTCTAATGCCAACTTTTCAGTGGAATCATCTTGATTAATGAGGTCCTTCATTTGTGCAGTCACTGGGAAAATGAAAAGAGAAGGTCTATTTCTTCTTATAGTCTACTTTCAAAGGCACGGCCTTCTCATTATAAGTAATCAAATACTATTCTGAAGGGCAAACTTGAAATGACTAACTTTTAGCTTTAAGGCCCACTATTCAAGTAAAAAGTAAAGCATTTTTTATAAAACTGATGTTATGATTTCACTTGGATAATTTAGTACTTTGAAAAATGACAGTGTTCCTATTCCATCTTCTGGTTAACAAATCTGTTTGAGGAGTCTTCTCACTGAGAACATTCCAAGGGTTTTTAAAATTTTTTTGAGGGAGTTAATGAGATCAAGTGGCATATTGATTTTTTTTAATAAATGGGTTTCCCATGAAATTATAACACACATTTCAGACAGAAACCACTGTGACTTAGTATAATATTTTGTGCAGATACATATTTATTAATGTGAATTAAATTCTAGTGCTTATTGTAAATACAACTCAGAAATCAAAGTCTTTGGAATTAAATGATGCAGGTTTGTGTCACAGATCCAACTACTGCAAACTATAAAACCTTGAAGAAACCTGCTGATGTTCTGTGGGTATCCCTACTACTCCTACTCCTGTACCTAAAGCCTAGAGAAGAGAGTTTATGAGGACTAGGACTTCTTGATGTGAGACCAACACCACCACTGATTTAACGTAGCACTGAAGGTCCTGGCCAATGTTGTGAGGAAAGAAAAAGAAGTAAAAGAAATGAGGATGGGAGGAAAGATTCTAAAAATAATAACTGAAACTGACAAACTATTGGGACCGATAAGAGAGTCTAGCAAAGCGGCTTAAATAGAAGACCAAAGTACAAAACTTCATAGCAGTTTCTACAAAAGCAGTAAGCAACCAGGAAATTTAATTAAAATTAAAACCGCCCACTGAAGCAACAAATATAAACAATCTTAAACAGGAATATGTAAGACTTACATGGAGACAACCTTAAAACTTGAATAAAGAGAGAGAAAATGTCCTGAATAAGTGAAGAGAAATTTTATGCTCTTGGGTGGTTCCATCCCTTATGAAGGTGTAAATTCTCCTCCAAATTAATCCACACAATGCAATACCTATAAGATCTCCATTGAATGTTTTGAAGAACTCAACAAACTTAGTCTAAGGTTTTTATGGAAAATTAAATATCCCCAAATAATCAAGGCAACATGAAAAACCACTGTCAAGAAGGAACAACTTGTCTTATTGATGTTGAGACTTATCACCAAGCCAAGGTGAAGACGTCAGTGCCGTCTGACTCCATCTATGGAGTGAAGGTAATTGCAGTCACAATCCGACAGGACTTTTGTTTGTTTTATTTTGTGGTGTGTGTGAACTGTGACATGCTGGTTGTAAAATCTATATGGAAGAGCAACAAGCCAAGAATAGCCATAATATTCCTATTGGAGAACTATGTAGGAATGTGGCAAACAAAATATCAAAACTTATTATGAAGATTTAATAATTAAGATAGGGTGTCATTGTTGCAAGGAAAGACAAATTGATCAATGGAGTAGAATATAGAACTCCTCAAGCAGATTCATGGGTAATCTAATGATAGAAATCTAATGATAGATATGAAACTACAGAACAGTGAGGAGAAGGATGGATCTTGCAGCAAATGGTGCTTGGAGAGTTTTTATACTATATCATATGCAAAAATCAATTCCAGCTAGATTATAGACAAATGTGAAAGGCAAAGCTATAAAACTTTAAGAGGACAATATAAGGAAATATATCTGCAATCTTGGGATAAAGAAGGGTTCTTAAATAAAACTTTAAAAACATAAAGCATAAAGGAAGTTATTGATATATTTGATTGCATTAAGTTTAAGAACTCCTTTTCATCAAAAATGGCCATAAAGAAAATGAAAAGACAAGCTATGCATTGGTAGAAAATATTAACTGCTGTGACTGGGGACCAGAATATAGATATCTATACCTGTATCTATCATCTATCTATCTATCTATCTATCTATCATCTATCTCCCTATATAGATATTTATATCTATATTCTGCTCCCTGTATCTATAGATACAGAGATAACCATAACTATAACTATATATATATATATATATATATATATATACAGAGAGAGATAACAGAGAGAGAAGGAGATATACAACTTCTAAAAATCAGTAAGAGAAGGACAAATATTAGAAAAATACACAAAAGACAAAAGAGGTGATAATAGGAATGAACAATAAATATATGAAAAGATGTTCAACCTCATCAATAGTCATAGAAATGAAATTTAAAAGCACAATGTCCATCCATAGTAAAATGGATAAATTACAGTAAGTTCATACAATAAAATATTATAAAATGAATACAAAGATGCATTGGCATCATGGAATTAGGAAGGCACACAGAATATTCTATTTCTTAAATAGATATTGTGCATATATGGGTTCATTAAGCTGTTATTCTATTTTATACATACCTTATAACTATCCTTTTGTATCTAATAAATATTGGATTTAAGCTATTTTTTCCCTCCCAGCTTTATTGAGATATAATTGACATATAACATGGTGTAAGTTTTAGGCATAGAATGTAATAATTTGATATACCAATATATTGTGAAATGATTAACACCATAACGTTAATTAAGACATCCCTCATCTCACCTAGTTACTTTTGTGTGTGTGTGTGTGTGTGTGTGTGTGTGTGTGTGTGTGTGTGAAGAACTTTTAAAAAAATTTACTCTCTTAGCAACTTTCAAGTATACAATACAGTATTGTTAACTATAGTCACCATGCTGTCCATCACATCCCCAGGACTTATTCATCTTATAACTGGAAATTTGTGCCCTTTGACCACCTCGCCCATTTCCCCTACTCCCATCCCCCACCCCTGATACCCACCAGTCTGTTCTCTGTTTCTTTGAGTTTAGTTTCTTTAGATTCTATGTACAAGTGAGATCATATAGTACTTGTCTTTCTCTGCCTGACTTATTTCACTTAGCATAATGCCCTCCAGATTCATTCATGTTGTCTCAAATGACATGATTTCCTTCTCTTTTGTGGCTGAATACCACATTTTCTTTATCTATTCATCTGTCAGTGGGCACTTTGGTAAAGGAAGGCATGTTACCAGGTGTAGAGATCTTACTAGAATCTGTCCTATAGGACTGTGTAATGGGCAGGTAGGCCTGAATGGGAATGCAAAATATGAACCATGAGATTTGGAAGCTCAGGAAGAAGTAGCTTTTATTTTAAATATCCCTCATAAATTAGATACTAAAACTGAGATCGTATTTTTTGGCTTAAGTAATGGTAAGAGTTTTTCTTTCTTAGGAGAAGCCAAGGAAATTATGGGGCTAACCAGGTTTCTGGGTGGGGTGAAAGGAACTTTCTCCCTGTACAAATTTTTAAAAAACATTGGGTGGGAGACAAACAAAAATGCGTAGGATTATACCCTGTAAGCCCTGCTCATTCAATCCACTTCACAGGGCAGTTAAGGAAATCAAATGAGATAATGACTATAAAATAGACCCGCCGTATGGGTAAGTGCAACAAATACTAGCTTATATAGTTATCATTACCTTATCATGGGGAGAATTACAAAATTATTTTTAAATTTTCTTTGCAGTACCATTATGGGAATTTTCACGTATATAGATCTACTAAAATGCAACCATTTAATTTAGGAGAATTAACTAGATTACTAGACTTACAATCCATGAGAATTGCTGATACTGAAATTTTAAATATTCACCGTGTTCAGACAATTTGCTTAGTTCAGAACAACCATACATCATATGGTACATACATATAGCATACACCTCCCAAGCAAGAGGCTTGCAGAAACAATAGTCACCATGTACAAATTGCTGCTATAAACTGATAGCTGACCTTTATTCTCAAATGCAGCCATCATTTGCTTTTAACCTTTTCTTTCTAATTTATGTCTTCATTTACTTATTTGTTAGTTAACTTATTTGTTAAGTATTTTTTTAGGGGGAAAAACTAAAGACTACTTGTCAAATTAAGAGTTTGAAACTTTGGTCCTAGGTTTCATCTCTTGTTTTGCTTAATTAAGTTAACACAAACAAGAAAACAAAAAACAAAACAGAAATTTGGGGCAAATGCTAAGTCCCCAATGTGAGCCTGATACAGGATCACTGAGTAGAGTCAGGGACTGAGTAATGAATGTAATATATTAGGGATTTTAAAAATAAATAGAAATAGAAATTTAGAGTACCAATTGTATCTGGGGACATATGTAGGGAATGACATTGGGATCATTTGAGGAAAAGGGGACAAGAGAATATTTGGAGTGGTTTATGTAAAAAGTAATTTTAAGACAAAAACAGATAGCCTTTTATAATGTAATAGAAAAGAAGATATGCTTTATGTAGTTTTCTGCCAAATGAGAATTTGGCAACTTAATATCTCTAAGGGGAGATCAATGCTTAATATCCACATATCGGGAACTAAAAATAACCAAAATGTGCATTTTGTTTGCAGTACTGTCATACCTTTTCCTTTATAACCTTACTTTTATGCCTAATGTGGCTTGGTTACGTTTATTTTGAATCTTTATAGCATTGGGCATAGGATGGAAAAAAGAGAAAACCATATGTTTGTTGATGACCTGGGTCCAAGATGAGAAAGAGAAATGATATTTTTATGTTTTATGTATTTCCTATGACCAAAAATGTGGTTTTCCAGCTGTGATTGTCTTGCAGAAGTACATATGCCCTATGGAGAAAATACACTTCCGTTGTGTTTTCATCAAGATGACCAGCTAATTCCGATCAATCCCATGTCCCAAGTCTGACAGAGAGTTGTTCAGACCATTGCTTGATTTCAGACTGTGCCTAATCTAGAAAACTCAACACTAAACGATCTCCCTGTAAATCATTCTTTCCTCTAACATATTCACCAGCTCACTGGTCCCTAATCCACCATTTTTTGTCAACTCTTAATTGAAACCTACTCTTCTCTATTACTGTCATAGAGTGCCAACATTGTAATCTGTAATTAGAACCACTCCAAAAATCCATCTTTTCTTTATCCCCTTTCCCCATGAACTTATAGAAGAATAAATGTGCCAGCATTATTCTCACCCACAAACAGGAATCAGTCTATACCAAATTCCCTGGTGTAATATGTATTAACTTGTCACCAAGGACAAAATTTATATTTAGTTAAAAATGTGTCACTCCACACATAGCTTCTCAGAACTGCAGTAAATAAAAATGCATGCCTGTTTAGGCATTAAAAAAATAGAATATTTTGAGAAATAATAATCCACTTACACAATGAAAAGTCAGGGAATGAATGTGCCGTATACCAATGGTGATGTGCTTCAAAGAATAATGAGTTCTATTTTGTTGAGCTTGCTTTAAAATCCATTGACATTACAGCCAATATATTTACTGCTGCCCTGTGCACAAAGCCCAAGTTCCAGGTTTCTGAATAATGGTGTAAAAGAAAGATGTGGCAGAAAGATGCTGTGTGCAATTTAGTGTTTTGCATTTTTTTCAATATGGCAAACTGCCTTGCTAATTTCATTTCTTCTTTCTATTTGCTTTGGAGTAATTTAACTTACAAAATTTCATAAATAAAAGGTTATTTTAATAATTAATCCCGACATATCAACTTCAAGGCAAGTCAGTACATTTATAAGAAATCCCTTTATGTTTTAAATTCAGATTAGATAAGCTCTTCTTAGGGGGTTATCTCTTTGAAGATGCCTATTAAAAAATAGCAGGGCATAAAGACATCATTTTCTTCCAGCCATTTGTATTACTTTTACTCTTTGCTAGAACCATGCATACAGTAGGAGCAGAATAAAGCCTGCTTCTAAGAAAAAAGTATTAAACTTCTGGCAGGTTATATTTTTCTATTGAGTTTACATGGTTTAATAACTGGATTTTTACTTTTAAATCACAGTTTGAGATGACCCAAAGCAGGAAAAGTCAGCATAGGATAACAATAATGCAAGTGAAAAGTTAAATCTAGGGTTGGATATAGGAGATTATGTATTGCCTACCCTAAGTACTGTGAAATGTAATTAACGCTCCAGGAAAAAAAAAAAGAAAAGACAAACAAACCAATAACAGACAAAAAGCAAAACTAATTAGAAAACTGAAAGATTCCCTAACCACAAGCTTCAAAAAACTAATTATCAAAAGAAATCATTATATTAATGTTAACAATATCTATTTTACCAAGGTATCTTTTGAAAGTGACATTCACTACAATTACAGCAATTAAACTAGTACCAGATTTCCTTCTGAATTAGATTAACTAAAATTTTGCTTTTTTTGAATATTTCATAAGCCAATTTCCTAAGTCTGGTCTTAGAGAAGAGTGGAATACTGTCCTATCTTCTGGCTCATAATTTGCTTTTTGTACTACTGAAACTCACATGAGAAAGTTAGAAACGTTTGAAAGTGGGTGTCTAAAGTTTTCTATACAGCTTTCATGTGTTTATCATGCAAAGTAAGGATTCGTTCCCTCAGTTTTTAGTGAGAGCCCACTATGCTCTAGGAACTGTGCCAGGAAAGGTGCTTACAGTGATGAAAAAGACAGCAAGGCCCCTCCTCACGCTGAACTTAAGTTCTATTTGTAGGGAAGAGAGAGCAAATGAGCAAACAAATACGTGGAAGTATTGATGATTGTGTTGTGTTTGAGAAGGAAATACATAGGATGCTTTGGTCAAGAATAAAAAGGATGGGGCCCTCCTTAGATTTAGTGCTTAAAGAAGGCCTCTCTAAGCCAGTGGCATTTGAGATAAGACTTGAAGGATAAGAAGCTGGTCATTTGGAGAATGATCCAGGTGGAGGGAGCACTAAATAAATTGGTCCTGAGGCAGCTAAAAGCTTGTGGTGTCCTGGGTATTAGCAGAAGACCACGTGGCAGGGGGTGGAGAGCCACACGTGAGCAGCACAAGCGGAGGTTGAAGAGCTAGCTCAGGGCCTGGTCATTCAGAGCCTTGCAAGCAGGGTGAAGAGTTTGGATGTGATTATTTTATTCTAAGAGCACTATGATGCTACAGAAGCCTTTTTGTGAGAGTGCAGAGTGACAGTTAGGAATTTAAGCTTGACACAATTACTCTGGCTACTTTGCAGAGAATGTCCCGAGTATCAAAAGTAGAAGGGAAGGATCAGTTAGCAGATGCTCTAGTGGTCTAGGTGGGGGGATTCAGGTTTGATTTGGAGTGGGGACAATGGAGATGGAGAGAAATAATGGATGTGCAGTAACTTCAAGGCAGAACTGACAGGACTTAGACCAAAGGTACAAATGTGAATAACAAGGGAAGGGGCCAAAGGTAATCCCTGGGTTTCAGGCTGGTTATCTTCCTTACTTGCAGAGTAGAAAGGCAAACTTTTCCCTCCCCAAGGGTGTAAATTACATGACATTTGAATTTGGTAAATGTAAATGCCTGAAAATGTAAGATAGTCTGACATTGGTAAACTCAGAAGAAACATTACAGACACTCATGTAGTATACTATGGAGAACAAAAGTACTGTGCTTTATAATTAGCAGGACATCGGTCCTCAATTCCACTATTTTCTTTGTTATCCGGCAAATTACTTAGTATCTTTGCATTAAAGTTTTTTTTTTCCCTGTAATTGCAGTAATGCCAAATGCAGCAAACTGCTGTGAAATTATTACAATAGTGTATGTGAAAGTGTACTATGGAGTACTAGGGGAGAAGTAAGCTTTATTAAAATATTTCCATACGGTTTACCTGACTTCTAAATATGAGCATCCTATTATGTCAACATATAAAGGAAGATTCTGTAACAGGGACCAACAAGTTTTCATATCCACTTTTTTCCACCAGAAGACAGTCTTTTAATGCCTTGTACTTTGAAAGAAAGCATTCATTGAAACCAGAATGAGAGTAATTAGCTTCATTTTTTTGGTATGGTGAAAATATTTTGATGAATCCTCTGTAAGAATATTATAATATAATATAAAATAATATCTATAGGAATAAAATATTTTATGTTAGAATGTGTAAAAGTGCATATTTAAAATTTAATTTACTATAATTTTTCTAGAAGAGAACTTCTACCTCATTATAGACACAATTTTTAATGAAAAGCCTTACTAATATTTCTAAGCCTCAACAGATTTTCAATCTATTGACATTTTTTTACTACAAGATAAAATAGAAGTTAAAATAGAAAGTACTCTCAGAAAGCCACAAATTATTATCATCTGAATGAAAGAGAGAGAGCAAGAAAGAGAGAGTGCGTGTAATCCAAGCACAGCAGAGTGCATAATTTCAAAAGGAAGAGGTCTTCAAGGGAACATAATTCTATGTTTGGACCAAGTCTTTATGAATACAACCCCATTAACTAATTATACTGTGTGCTGAAACACATTACTGAAATCTATTATGTGAAATAAAACTTAGTATTGAAGCATAATTTTCACATACTGCAGAGAGTTAATTATTAAATATATTATCCATTGCACAAAAACCGCAGTGTGGATAATGGTGTTTTTGCAGGGCCCAAGTGTGAATGACAGAAAACAAATGTTTTCATCAGCTTATTTCACACTGATAAAATCATTTTATTATATTTTACTTCTGTGGCATATTTAAAAAAAAAATACAGAAAGTAATACATTCCAATTATCTAAAATTGAAAAAATATGGAGGAAAATATTATCAGTAATCCCTGTCTTCACCATCCCATCCCAGTGTTAAAATTTTATGGTATTTTTTTCTAGATCCTTTATATGTATTGCTCCTGTTTTTTAATTTACAAAAATACGGGAGCAATACATACAGTGCATATAATTTTCTATCCTACTTTCCTCACTTCATATTGTATTGAGAAAATTTTCCCATGTTATATAATATTATTTTAATTATGGTTTTATTCAGTATATAATATCCTCAGAAGTTCTATTAGAATTTCATTAAATTTATTGATTTATGTATATAAGCTTAATATCTTCACAAGGAACTTTATTTCCATCCAGGCAGATCAGATTTTCATCTTCTCTTAAATCTTCTTCTCCTTCTTCTTCTTCTTCTTCTTCTTTTTTTTTTTTTACTTCAACAGCATCCAAGTCTTTTTTCCACATATGCCATGCACATTGCTTGTTCATTGCCAGGGAGCCAGGGTTTTTCCTTCCTCTGTAGATAAGAAGTCTTATTCTATTCTAATTTCTAACTGCTTATTGCTGGTAAAAAGGAAAGGCTATTCATTTGTCTACTTATTTTGTAAGCAGCCACCTTATTAAATTTACTTATGATTGATTCTCTAGGGTTTTATTGGTAAAAACATATATCATAAGCAAATAATGAAGTATTTCACTTTTTTCAGATATTTTTATTTCATACTTTTCTTGACTTATTGCATTAGCGACAATTCCCAGAATAATGTTAAATTATATCTATGACAGCAAATATTCTTGGTATTAAGATTAATTATAATTCTTCTAATATTTCATTGTTGGATATGATATTGCCTGCCATCTTTATACAGCTATTTTTATCTTATTAAAGAAATTTGTTTTCTACCTTACTTATAAAAGTTCATATATTTAAATCAAGAAGGGTTATTAGACTTTTATCAAAAGGTCAACATTTTTCTGGATGCTGACATGCTATCTTACCTATAATCTATGATAATAATGGTAAGAATAAAAATAGCACAATTTATTGAAATTTAATACTTGCCAGGTATAAGCTAAGCATTACACAAAATACCTTGTTTAATCCTTGTAACAATTATATTAGATAAATACTACTACTACCTCCTACTAATAGTAATTGTATTCACATTATAGACCTAAGTTTCTAATAATGAAATATATCTGCATTTGGGGAATAAACCCTTCTTGTTTGTAATGAATTATTTGTTTATTATGTTGCTTGACTCTATTTACTAGTGTACTATCTTTTACATTTATATCATTCCATCTACTATAGACTCTATTTAACTAGTCTACTATCTTTTACATTTATAGCAATACAGACATTTGCTAATAGTATTACATTTAATTCTAATCACAGCCCTATGAGAGAAATATAATTATCTCTAGTTTCTAGGTGAAGGGACAGGAGCAAAATGAGGGCATAAGTAAAGAATTCTTCTAAAGTTGCATAGCTGGTAAATGATGAAATTTGAATCCAGTAGTAGAAAAAAAGAAAGAGTAAAACCCTATGAAAAACTCAGTGTTATGGACTGAATATTTGAGTGCCCCCAAAATCCATATGTTGAAACCTTAATCCCCAATGTGAAGGTATGTGATATGGGGGCTTTGGGAGGTAATTACGTCATGAGGATAAGACCCTCATGATGGAATTAATGCCCTTGTAGGAAGAGACATGACCAGAGAGAGCTTGCTTTCCCTCACTCTCCACTGTGTGAGGAATACAATGAGAAGGCAGCTGTTTTATAAGCCAGAAGGGCTCTCACCAGACATTGGATCTGCTGGCACCTTGATCTTGGCCTTCCCAGCTTCCAAAACTATGAGAAGTAAATGTCTGTTATTTAAGTCACCCAGCTTATTGTATTCTGTTATTGTAGTCTGTAACTAAGACACTCATAAAGAAAAATACACCAGGATGGTTAGTAGTACGGACTGTGGAGCTTCTGCCTTTTCTTATAAATCTGTAGAAATTATTTATGTATTTTTGGATACTAGTTCTTAGTTGGTTTGTATATTGCTAATAAATTCTCTCACTCTCAGACAGTGATTTCATTTTAAAATAATATTGGATTACACAGAGAAAAGCATCAAAGAAATATGCAACCGACTTTTTAGAGTAGTTACCTTTGGGAGAGTTACCTTTTATGATAGTAGTTCCATAATGTTTGAATTTTATATAATTATATCACATTTGTGATCTGAAAAAATATGTGATGATATTAAAAATGTTTTCTAGGTCTTCTTGGATAATCTTTTCTGGTATTTCAGCCACTCCTGAGATCTCTCCTTTTTCTGCTGTGTCAGCGTAAGCATGCATGCTCTTATTTGTTTTTTTATGGAGTTGAGAATAATTGGTTGTGTCCGCATTAGATATTTGAAAACAATTATATCACAACTCCTTTAACCTTTCCTTTTGAATATTTAGCATTTCATGATTTCAAAGAAAGGTGACAAGATACATTTTAAGAAACAGTAAGATTCAAGCTAATTAACTTCTTTTAGATATTAAATTGTCTACTTACTCTGAAGTATGGACTAGCGTAGGAAATACCTGAAGAACTAGCCTAACTTTTCTCATTGATTATTTTTGCTCTTTGAACAATATTGGCTCAAACCTAGTTATAAATGAGGATTGGCAGAAAAATCCCTTCCTTAGGCAAGAGCCCTTTTAATTTGAGGACAGGCATTATAATATATAATTAAAATGTGTACCTTATAGGTACTTTCCAAAATAGGCAATAGCAAATAAAAGGAATTTATATTATAAATCACGTTTAATATGTATCCCTGTGTACAAATATATCATTATAGAGCTTGTGTGTACACTTCCTAAATGCATTGTCCTGGTTGTTTCATTTTGGTGAAATTAATCATGTTTCAGTACTTTTCCAGGGAACCAAGAAATCTGTTGGATTGTCGATGTAATTTTTTCTTCCTATTGTAAAAATCTGGTCATCCTTGTTCAGAAATATGTGCTGCTAGACTTCAAATTTAAATATTTATTAGGGGGGAAATTTAAAACATGTCCTGTTGTGGAAGGAAACACACACTCTTGCTTGATTTGTCTCATGGGATCCAGGAAGCACTTTTTCTCCCCTTGTTTTTTCATTTCCTTTGTACAGATACAAATTTCATTAATATTTAAACCTAAATATTAAAAGAAACAAAATTTCAAACACAAAGCCTTTGATGTGGAATGTCTCTTTATGGATCTGTGTTTGCCAGGCTTATCATCAGCACTGTAACTTTACACAACCATCAATTCTGACTAGAAGTCATCAATTGGAACTCAACATAGGCCTCTAGGGAATTGTGTGATACAAACATGGGGTAAAAATGGAAAGGCCAACCACTCTGAAGAGAGACTTGGGAGGAGCTTGGGTCTAAACTGTGAAGAAGAGTTTTGCTTGCAAGTGCTTCTTAGACATGAAGAAAACAAACTGGATGAACCCCTCAGGCAAGCAGTACTAGGATCAACTTCTAGATAAGGACATAGTAGACCAGGAGCAGAGGGTGAAGGCCTGGATGTCAGTAAAAATGGTCAGTTCAAATAACTCAGTAAATAGCTCAGATTTCCTCCAGGGCTCTCTTCCACGGACTCATGATACGGAAATCGCTGCTCTAGATGTGAAGCATAGCAGTAACCAGAAGATAGACAAGCTCTGTTTTTGTGAAGCAAATGCAGTAGCAGGAAAGATGGGCAAACAAATAATCATAAGGTACTGTGATTTCTTTTAAAAAGGAGAAAGTACAGATGCTATGGAAACAAAACAGATGGACTTACCCTTGGCTGTGGGATCAGAAAAAGTATCTATGGGAAAGTACTATTTAAACTGAGATCCAAAGAAATGACAAGTGTTAGCGAGGATGTGGGGGAAAAAGGAACCCTCCTGCACTGTTGGTGGGAATGCAAACTGGTACAGTCACTGTGGAAAACAGTATGGAGGTTCCTCAAAAAGTTAAAAATAGAACTACCTTATGATCTACTAATCACACTACTGGGTATTTAACCCAAAGAAAACAAAAACACTAATTCAAAAGGATACATGGACCCCTATGTTAATTGCAGCATTATTTACAATAGCCAAGATATGGAAGCAGCCTAAGTGTCCATCAAGAGATGAACAGATAAAGAACACACCATGTATATACATATATATTTACATATTTATATATGCAATATATACATATATTATATATGTAATATATAATATACATATATATACACATATATATTTACATACATATTTATATGTAAATATTATTCTGCTGTAAAAAAGAATGAAATCTTGCCATTTGCAGCAATATATATGGAGCTGGACAGTATAATGCTAAATGAAATAAGCGAGTCAGAGAAAGACAAATACCATATGATTTCACTCATATGTGGAATTTAACAAACAAAACCTATGAACAAAGGAAAAAAAGAGAGGCAAACCAAGACACAGACTCTTAACTACAGAGAACAGACTGATGGTTACCAAGGGGGAGGAAGGTGTGGGGCTGAGAGAAATAGTGAAGGGATTAAGAATCTGCTTATGATGAGTACTGAATAATATGTAGAAGTGTTGAATCACCATATTGTACAGTGAAACTAATATAATGCTGTATGTTAACTATACTGGAATTAAAATTAAAAACTTAAAAAAAATAAACTGGTGGGGGGGGTGCCTGGGTGGTTCAGTCAGTTAAGCGTCTTGACTCTTGATCTCAGTTCAGATCTTGATCTCAGGATCATGAGTTCAAGCCCAGTATTGGGCTCCACGCTGGACTTAATGCCTACTTAAAAAAAAATTGAAAATAAATAATTAAATAATCAACTAAGACCTGAAGCATGATTAAGTATTAGCTAGTTCAGAAAAGGAAGATACGGACATTCCAGGAAGAGAATGTTCCAACACTTCCTGTCTGAATAAGGATTGGTACAGTCTCACAAAGCTGTAGACATTCCATTGTTCTTTGTCATATTGTTCTTTGAGTGTTTTCCTTGACAAATAGTGAGCTCCTGGAATAGGGGAGTGTGTCTTAGTCATTGTTAAATGTCCAACACCTAGGGCAATGCCTGCACATGGTAGAACTTCCATGAATGTTAAGTGGCGGTATAAAATATTTCTGTTTATTGAGATGCCTACAAGAATGGTCATTTTATCCCTGGTACTAAGTCTGAACTTCAGTTAAATTTCCACTCAGTAAACAATAATGCCTTAGCTTTGTTCTCATCATCCACGTTGTTGGGTTTCCCAAAAGTATGGTTAGTTTAGTTTAGATAAGACATGTTACAAAGTATAATTTTTTATTTATTTATCATTTCCATTACAAATTAGACCTCTATTATAGTAGGCATGAGTAAAATACCATTACCTTAACATAAATTAATACTTTAAAGTGTTACATACATGTCAGAGGAACATTTTAAAATATAAAAATGGAAAATAATCTAAAATGTGTTAAAAATAAGTGCTGATTTGGGGCTCCTGGCTGGTTCAGTTGGTAGAGCGTGCAACTCTTGATCTTGGGGTTTTGGGTTCAAGCCCCACACTGGGTGGAGAGATGACTTAAAAAAATCTTAAAAAAGTATTGATTTTATGGATCATTATCTCAACATTTCCTTAATTTAACTTAGGCTTACAGATTCCTATAGAGCAATCTTTTGGTAGTGCTATAAACTGCGTTTTCATGGTAAAAGTCCCAAAGTGTTTGGGAAATAGACACACACAGTCACATTCATATGGAGATATATATATATATATATATATATATGGTACTTTGTGGTTTCAGAGTTATAAGGAATCAAAAACTTTTAAAGAAATTCTCTCTAGCAGTAGGAACTTAGTTCCTACTTTCACATTTATTAGAAAAAAATAGATTAAGTATCTTAATAATAGTCCTTTTGGCTATTTTCACTCTATCAATATTCTCTTTTCCTAGCTGAAATAGTTAGAGAAGTGACAACATCTATAGTCTGAATCACTTGTCCAAATATAAACCTCATGATGGTCTTTGTTTTTTCAGGCATAGTCTTCTTGACAGCTTTTAAGATAACCAAAGGAAAAAAGTTCAATTTGAGATGCCCTCCAACCTTCTCCACTTTTACCTTAGGCTAAAAATACATTTAAACAGAATATAGGGAGATTTTTGAATGAACTCTCAGTTTCTTCCAAATGACATGGTTTTCAGAAATCATGTTTTGTTTTGAAATCTGCTTCCCAACAGGTTCTGTTTTTAATTCTGCCATGTTAGGAGGTTCCTTAGAGTACAGAGATTACTCTTCAGGTTAAAATAAACCACACTTTAAAATAGTTTCTAATTAAATTTGTCTAAATACTAATTGATGTGCATAAGGCTTTGTTTTCACCTTATTCATTTTTGAGTCCTCAGGGCTTAGCACTGTGTCTAGCACATAGTAGATGCTCAATAGATGTTTGCTAAATAAAGGAAAGCATGGACTGTGGATATGAAAATCCTTAAAATACCTGCATTACTAGAATTTTATGTAGTTCAATTAGAATGCTATTTGAGATGTTCAGATAAGAGGTTCTATAAAGACATATCATCAATAATAGTAACAAGCCTTATTATTTGGGAGTGAGAGCCTATCTTCTGTTTCTTCAGTGACTCATATGCCACAGTATATAATGTTTGTTTGATAATGAAACATTGCATCTTCTAGATAGTATGTGAGACGTGATGATTTAGGTGGCTGAATTTAAAAATACCTTCCAAGCACTCTCACTAAATGAACATGCCATACAATAAGGACTAAGTGGAATATTTAGTTTTCAGGTTGAAAATTATTGGTAGCAAGTCTAACCTATTTTTATTGTGTGTAAAGCATTAGATACCCATAATTTCACTACCTAATTTAAGACAAAAGTTCTATTAAAGTATAGGATAAATATGGATGTTCCTTATTTGTTTTTCTTATGTACTATTTAAGTCCATAGACAGAATGGATAAAGTATCTGCGTTGTGTAAGCAAAAATTGGATCTAAGGAAAACCACCAAATACTATACTAAAACAATGTTATTCCTGAGTAGCACAATTATATTAACACAAGAACCAAGTGCATTGTAACAAGGGAGGGAAAGGAAAAGAAATTTACATTTCTTTAAAACCTTGTAGCTGCTGGTTTTCTCATTGTTTTACTCTCTTCTAACTGCTATAATAAAAACAACATGAACTGGGTAGCTTATAAACAACAAATACTTATTGCTCATAGTTCTGGAGTCTGAGAAGTCCAAGATCACGGCACCAACAGATTTGGTGTCTGATGAGAGCCTTCTACCTGATTCATAGACTTCATAGTCTTCTCACTGTGTCCTCACATGGTATAAGGGGAAAGGGATCTCTCTGAAGCATTTTTCATAAAGGCATTCATGGGGTGGAACCCTCATGACCTAAGCACTTTCCAAAGGCCACACCTCTTAACACCATCACGTTGGGGGTTAGGAGTTCAATGTATGAATTTGGAGGGGATACAAGTATTCAGACCATGCACTCATAAAATCCTCACGCTCCAGCCTGGTGGGGGACGCCTGATCTGGCTTTACAGGCCTAGAGCCATAGGTAGGAGGGCCCAGTAGGGAGGGCAAAATGCACGTGGATGTACTTGGAGGCTCTCAGTTGAACAGAGGCACCCTGCTGGGCCCTGGCCCTGAGCCAGGACTTGCGTTGGCCAAGAGGGAGTCACTAGTATGGGCTCCCGGAGGCCACAACTAATCTGTCATCAGCCAAGCCCACACCATCACAATCCCACCTGGACATGAGATTCACTTTTGTTTCTTGGGACTTTTTATCATATGCATGGGTGTCTGACACCTAGCTTGCCAAAGCGAGGGCTGATGGTTATCCCCAAGCAGCAATCTCTCTCTGTTAGAAGCCTTCAGAGAGATTACATTTACAATGCTTTAAATTAAGCCAAGACTTCTGGGAAACGTTTGCTGAGGTAGCACCTGGAGGTAAAGCCCACACTCACACTGTGCTATGAAGTGAGCATTATCACTGTTTGGTAGATAAGGAATGAAAGTTATGAAAGTTTAAGTAACTTATCCATGTTTCCACAGCTGGGATGCAGAGGAGCCAAAATGTAAGTGTGAGGACAACTCTGTGTCTCCATGACAACATCCTGTTCACACTCCCAGTCATCAAAGGGGAGCCTTACTCCATTCATTATGCAACAGTTGCGTGAAAAGAGGTGAAGGAATCCTGCTATAGCTAACGCTTTCCCAAAACTGATTGAAAAACTCTGGTTCTAACCCTACTTAAAAACTTTAAGGGACGATTCATTGCTCTGTGGAATAGTGAGAAAGAAGGTGGGATCAAAACCCCACCTTTTGCCAAGACAGCGTGGCTTCCCACTTGTGGGAAGAATGTAATGATATGAGCACTGATGAACTGACCCAATTCCAGAACTGTCTCATCCTCGCCACCTCACAAAGAGCACTGAACTAATTGTCCAAACATTTGCATGAAAGTATTGTCACCATGTACACAGTTCATTAAGTGTGCTTTCCTAGGTATGATCACATGGAGGTACAGCCTGGCAAACAAACCTCAGCTCCACCAAAATGAAAATTAGAAAGAGTGATCCCAATCAAATGGAAAATGGGCTTTTATTGCACACTGGCTGGAGGAAGACATATCCCAGCTCCGTGCTTATGCTTCTGAGCTTAATTGGCTACTCCTAATGTATCCAAACCCCAAAGAGTATGCAAGCACCCAAACTCTTCTTACAACAAAGCAGCTACCTTGCACTTAGATAACCCTTCATCATTTCCAAAGTACAGTTGCATGCCTGGTATACTTTGAGATGTAGTGTAGCCCAGTCTGAAAGCCATGTTATAAAGGTGCTTGAGTTTCTTTCTTACCTAATCCCTCCTCTTATTCTATAGAATTTCAATGTGGAATTAGCCTCTTATTCCCATATTCCAAACAGCTCCTGATAACTGAAAAGATGGAGCCATGACAGAAGCAAACACACATAATTTCCTGCATCAAAGACACATCCAAAATATGTATTTCCTCAGAAAGAAGGAAGAAAAGAAAACCACCCCATCACAATCTGAATGCAAAACAAGATATAATATTCAGTACACATTTTTTTCTCCTTCACTTTCTAAAGTTGTTTCTCCCTTCCTCCCTTAATTTCTTCGCTTTCTCTCACACACCACCGGTTTTGTATTTCATTATCCTAAAGAAAGTCAAGATGCCCTAGGCATCTACATTAAGGCAATAAAAACTTAATGATATTAGGCATAAAGGTGTTTGTTTTTGCTTTTGTTTGCAAGTGCAGGGTTCTGTTGAGTCAGGAGATTTTCATGGTGCTGAGCAATGAGACTTTGTCTTCTTCAGCATGGACCCTAACCCAATGACCAGATATGTGTACTCACTGCATGACACAGTAGAGAGCACACAACACAGAGGGGGTTAACAAATCACGGCTACAGACATCTTGAGGGTGTCAAAGTTCCTTATCAATTGATAAGGCCACTGAGAGTTAACTTTATACCAAAACATTTGCAGAGCCTGAAAATCATCTCTAAAAAGAAATTAGGTCTAATACTACCAACTTCAGCACAGATGATGAGAAACACACATGAGATCAGGAGAGTCTGAATAAAGAATCCATAATGGGTGAGACTTTTCTTTCAACTTTATTGTTGAGGTTTGTGATCACTTTCTAAGTAAGGACAAATTGGTAGTTTATTTCAGAACCTAGAATACATAGAATTTATCATTTGTTATGTACATATAATGTTCTAGTCTTTTTATAGCATGTATCCATGTTATTCCCAAACATTTCTTTTGTTTTCATGAAGTCCTGAGTGGAAGCCCCTCCTGATGGTATTTCATATTGATTGCTGTAGAATAGGCCCTCAAAGGCTATTTCAGTTAAATGTCAGGGATCCAGAATGGCTGGGTATAAGCAGGTAAGCAGGATCTTTCAGAATGTTGCCTTAACAGGGCTTAATCCCGTCAGTGTGCTACATACGCATCAAGGCATTGAGTCATTTAAACTTTTTATGACTCTGCTGTTCTTTAGTATAATGAGAACATGTAATCATAAAATTTTTCATCCTATTTTCTTCTGATATTTAAATAAGCTAGCCTCTTTATCTGCTTCTGGGAGGCATAGGAATTATCTCACACAGTTTAGAGAAGAGTAAACAGGAAGATAGAAGTAAAATGACTTGCTTAGAGGCACAGTGGATTCTCCGGAAAATGAAAAACTGATATCAGAAGTCCTTCCCCTCGGGGCTAATTCTCTATTACACTTCCTTCCTGAGCAAATATACCAGAATCAAATCATCTCTCATCCTTGTCTTAACAACATCTACTTATGTAAGCTCTGCAAATTCAAAAACCCTACAAGAAAAAGGACAGAGCATTTATAGTTGTGACCCACACGATTTAAAGTTAGCTGGGAGGCTGGCAAAACACAGTGTCATGCTGAAGTTATTTCCAGAACAGCGGGCATCTCTTCAAGCAAAGCAGCTAAAAAGATGTCAAACTTGCCAACCTATTTTCTCCAACACAGTTCTTTTAAGATTGAGTGAATGGTAGAAAAATTTTATCTTCCCATATATTCAAATTAATTAACCAGGATTTATGAGTCAGACTATAGAACAGAGATCCCAGCAGCAGCATGGAGTCTGGAGTTGGACTGCATAGGTTTTAAACCTGGTGCTATCACTTATTCGCTGGGCAGCCTTAGTCAAGTTACTTAACCTTTCTGTGCCTCAGTTTCCTCATTGATAAAATGTTGGTTATACCTGTACCGGCCTCATAGGATTGTAATGAGGATTGAGTTAATTCATGTGAAGTGCTTAATGATGTGGCTCACAGTAAGTGCTCATAAATAATAGCTGTTGTTACCATATCCCCAGCACCTAGTCCAAAGTCTGTCACATTGCTGTCTTTTAATAATGTGAGCTGTACCCTTGAACTCTAAGAAGATTTTATTCTAGTTGGGAGACAAGATATACATATAAGACAAGAGTAACCAAATAGTATGGAAAATATATATACAAGGGAGTATTTTTTTTACATTTTATTTTATAATTTATATTAGTCAACATACATTACATCATTAGTTTTTGACGTAGTGTTCCATGATTCAATGTTTGCGTATAACACCCAGTGCTCCATTCAATACGTGCCCTCCATAATACCCATCACTAGGCTAAGCCATCCTCCCACCCCCTTCCCCTCTAGAACCCTCAGTTTGTTTCTCAGAATCCATAGTCTCTCATGGTTCATCTCCCCTTCTGATTTGCTCCCCCCTTCATTTTTCCCTTCCTACTATCTTCTTCTTCTTTTTTAACATATAATGTATTATCTGTTTCAGAGGTACAGGTCTGTGATTCATCAGTCTTACGCAATTCACAGCGCTCACCATAGCACATACCCTCCCCAATGTCCATCACCCAGCCGCCCCATCCCTCCCACCCCCACCACTCCAGCAATTCTCAGTTTGTTTCCTCAGATTAAGAATTCCTCATATCAGTGAGATCATATGATACTTGTCTTTCTCTGATTGAGAAAGCATTATTTCACTTAGCATAATACCCTCTAGTTCTATCCATGTCATTGCAAATGGTAAGATTTTGGGATTTTTTTTATGGCTGCATAATATTCCATTGTATATATATATATATACCACATCTTCTTTATCCATTCATCTGTTGATGGACATCTTGACTCTTTCCATAGTTTGGCTATTGTGGACATTGCTGCTATAAACATTGGGGTGCTCATACCCCTTTGGATCACTACATTTGTATCTTTGGGGTAAATACCCAACAGTGCAATTGCTGGGTTGTAGAGGTTTTGATTTGGATTTCCCTGATGCCTAGTGATGTTGAATACTTTTTCATGTGTCTGTTGGCCATTTGGATGTCTTCTTTGGAAAAATGTCTGTTCATGTCTTCTGCCCATTTCTTGATTGGATTATTTGTTCTTTGGGTGTTGAGTTTGATAAGTTCTTTATAGATTTTTGGATACTAGCCCTTTATCTGATATGTCATTTGCAAATATCTTCTCCCATTCTGTCGGTTGCCTTTTGGTTTTGTTGACTGTTTCTTTTGTTGTGCAAAACTTTATATCTTGATGAAGTCCCAATAGTTCATTTCTGCCCTTGCTTCTGTTGCCTTTGACGATGTTTCTAGGAAGAAATTGCTGCAGCTGAGGTCGAAAAGTTGCTGCCTCTGTTCTCCTCTAGGATTTTGATGGATTCCTGTCTCACATTTAGGTCTTTCATCCATTTTGAGTCTATTTTTGTGTGTGGTGTAAGGAAATGGTCCAGTTTCATTCTTCTGCATGTGGCTGTCCAATTCTCCCAACACCATTTGTTGAAGAGACTGTCTTTTTTCCATTGGACATTCTTTCCTGCTTTGTCAAAGATGAGTTGACCCTAGAGTTAAGGGTCCATTTCTGGGCTCTCTATTCTGTTCCACTGATCTATGTATCTGTTTTTGTGCCAGTACCATACTGTCTTGATGATGACAGCTTTGTAATAGAGCTTGAAGTCCAGAATTGTGATGCCACCAGCTTTGCTTTTCTTTTTCAAGATTCCTCTGGCTATTCAGGGTCTTTTTCTGGTTCCATACAAATTTTAGGATTATTTGTTCCCTTTCTTTGAAAAAAGTGGATGGTATTTTGATGGGATTGCATTGACTGTGTAGATTGCTCTAGGTAGCATTGACATTTTCATGATATTTGTTCTTCCCATCCATGAGCATGGCACGTTTTTCCATTTCTTTGTATCTTCCTCAATTTCTTTCATGAGTATTCTATAGTTTTCTGAATACAGATTCTTTGCCTCTTTGGTTAGATTTATTCCTAGGTATCTTATGGTTTTGGGTGCCATTGTATATGGGATCGACTCCTTAATTTCTCTTTCTTCTTGTTGTTGGTGTATAGAAATGCAACTGATTTCTGTGCATTGATTTTATATCCTGCCACTTTACTGAATTCCTATATGAGTTCTAGCAGTTTTGGGGTGGAGTCTTTTGGGTTTTCTACATAAAGTATCATATCATCTGCTAAGAGTGAGAGTTTGACTTCTTCTTTGCCAATTGAGATGCTTTTTATTTCTTTTTGTTTTCTGATTGCTGTGGCTACAACTTCTAGCCCTATGCTGAATAGCAGTGGTGATAGTGGACATCCCTGTCATGTTCCTGACCTTAGTGGAAAAGCTCTCAGTTTTTCACAAGGGAGTATTTATTATACAACAGTAGATCAGATGAAGGAATGGTCATTGATGGCCAAATAGGAATAGGAGGTTCCATGAGAGCAGTCAAGGTGTCTGTGTGGAGAATTGGGTATTCACCAGATCTGTACAGAGCATCTACAATGTTCTAGACACTGTGCATAAAAGTTGACTCCCTTGACACCAAGATTACCTGAAAACTTTTGATGAAGGAAATAGAAACCAAACAGCCATGATATATCAATTTCAAATGGCAAGAAAAATAATCTGGTTAGGCCTCCTGAACCCATGTTTATGTTTGGATTTAGAGAAAAATCTGTAAGTTCCTTCCTGGGAGAGGAGAAGTTGGGAGAGAGGGTGAGGTGTACATGAGGTCATTCCATTTTTGTTTTAATTTTTAAAACAGTTTAAAAAGAATTAAAAAGTAAACAAAAGTCATGACTGTGAGTTTTAATGATTCTTGTATGCGTAGTACCTAATACAGTGATAAGAAAATGGTGTTGTTGAACAATATATTTTTGTTGAATGAATGAATCCAATAGTCTTTAGATGAATTAGAGAAATATCATTGCAAAATCTCTCCACCCAAAACTTTAAAGAAGCAATGGTCTTAAAGAAAACAAAAATTGACTTGAATGAAGAAAAGGCATAAAAGTTCACTAATGTAAGGATCTCTGTCTTATATTCTGGGTGGTACTGTAGGAAGAGTCAGCCATTGTCCCTTCTTCCCTAAAGAGGCCAAGAACCGCAGCCTGTGGGAGCAGGGAGAAAGGGTGTGAAAGGTAAATTCTTCCAACACTTTTTTAAAACAGTAAGGAAGACTTTATTCAAGACTATTGTAATAGGAGAGAAAGATTGAACTCAACTCCAAATATAGCCAGGGCAGCTGGAAATTAAGTCAGAGTGAGGGGGTCAGTAGACAGATAGCTCCTGAGTATATATTAATAGTGAGGCATTTTTGATAACCTGGCCTAACAAGTTTCTTTGCTAAACGAAGGCCAAAGATTTAAACATCAAGGGTGGAATGAGGAATTTGAGCAAATATCAAGGGTAGGGGGATTCTCATTAAAATGACCTAGCAAGATTCTTGCTAAAGGCAGGTCATGGTTGAAGCTTGGTTAAAGAGGGAGTCTTCATCAGGAGACATCTCTAAGGAGTGTATTTTGGGGTCTGGCTATGTACAAATGTTTTCTACCCTAATGAACCTTTATGTCTTTATCTTTTGTGGTCCTCTCCTAGGAATCTTCTTTTAAGACACAATGTTTCAGAGAAAGCTAAAACATGAAGCCAATGTATTAGGCAGACGTGGGGATCCTTGCACCCCCACATTCCTCTCTTTGAGATATAACCTCCTCCCCAATGTCCTTGGCCACCTATAGCTATTTCTGTGTTCTGTTTCCCTCCTCCTGTAATACAACCCAGAATATTATGCAGAGGTCCTTATATTAGTGAACTTTTGTGTCTATTCCTCATTCGAATCAATTTTTGTTTTCCTTGAGACCATTGCTTCCTTGATATTTTAGATAGAGAGGTTTTACAGTGATATTTCTCTAATTCATTTAAAGCTTATTTGGCTCATTTATTTTTTAATTCGACAAATATACACTGACTGAATATCTACCATTTGCCCGTCACCATGCTGGGGACAAGGCATATAAAACTCCTTTCCTGGCCAGTGTTGGTTGGACTAGAGGTTGAAAAGAGGTTGAGTAACTCCTAAAGTTGAACAGAATGAATAGGATTATCTTTATGGGGACATAGACAGGCAAAAGTCATACGGGGCCATGGACAAGAAGAGATAAGACAGTTGCAGAGGCATTGTTTTCACACTCTATGTCCCAGAGCCAGCCAGTATAAAGCAAACTGAACTCCAGCAAATGGGGCCCGTGAAATCCTTCTGTGTTCTTAATTAATTGGCAAAATTTTTGTTCTTTGCAATAAAATGTGCCCCCATTAGTCCTTCCAGTGGCACCATAATGGAAGAAGTTATCTACATTTTTTCCTACTGTGGGAGAGCACTACATCTACTTAAAAACAAACATAAGTGATGGCTTGACGATAACCCGCAAAGATAAGGTATAGATCACTGCATTTGTGCCACCTCTGCCCCCATTTCTACTTTAATTTTTGCCCTCAAATCCTAAGAATTTATCCAAGGGGAGAAATAATTGCGAGGAATAACTTAGTAGAACCCTCCTAAATCACAATACTCACAATCAAGGATCCTCGGGATGCTAGAGATTGCCTCACCCTGTATATATCCAAGCCTCAAGGGGTACAAGACTCCTGATGGTCCAGGAAAAATGATTCCAAAATGAGATAAACTCAGATTTCTGCCCCACAGTCACCTGTAGCCCCAGCATTTGACTTGCAAGTTTGCATTGAAGACATTATCCAGCTAGGCTTCCCTCACTTCTCTTTTTCTGAGGAGGTGTTACTCTTCAGGCCAAATTTAACATTTACCATATGCCAAGATCCTAAGAATTCTTGTATTTTATCTGTATCTGCAAATTTGCCTTTTGCTCTAGGGAATAGGAGAAACTCCCTTCCCTCCCACCAACTTTAAAGGTATGTTCTACTCACAATAGCCCTGATTTTGAACTTTTATGGAGTGGGGAAAATAAGTTTAGTGTCTTAAAAAGGACTCCACAACGGTAGTTCAGTGTAAAAATCATGTCTGATGATTATCAACTGTGTGATTTCACTGCGCTAAAAGCGCTCTGAATTGGGTCCATTTCTGAATAAAGATTGCAACTACTCTCCCAAACACCTCTGCTCTGCTGGACATCTAGTCCTTAAGTACACTTTCTGGTCTTTTTAGATTCCTATCACATTTGCTTCTCAAATTCTTTTTCTTTCTTGAAAGCCCAAGTGATAAAGGGTAGGTAGCAAATACAATCATGGGTTTCAGCCATGAAAATGCAAGCAGGGGAACAGGTTCCCACCAGGACAGCTTCAGTACCCTTTCTCTGTGAAGGCTCTTTCGCACTGGGACACTAATGATAAAGTAGCACCAGCTATGGGGGGAAAAATTGGAAGCAAATGGAAAATTGAAAAGACACTGGTAATATTATAATTTCTAAGTAATAGGGCAGTTTATCTGTTAGCAAACCTGCCTTATGTCAATCTGTTATTCAATCAGGTTTCTTGGCTTTATTAACATGTGGATAAGCAGAGTGTAACTGGCTGTCTTGGGGTCCAAAAGAGGATGACCTAAAACAAGAAACCAGACATTCCCAACAGAATGAGCTTGCTGATGGGGAAAGCAGTTTCTCAGACAGAAAGAGAAAGTACCCGAATATTATAATGGCTAAGTTGGCAGTACAGCAATTGTATTTATAAGAACACGGACTGGGATTGTCACAGTCTAGGTATGTGTGGAGTGTTTAAATCCAGATCCCTGTAGAGACTCTGAAGGATGGTGGTTGGTTATCAACAAATAATAAAAGAATTTGCATGTTGATCAGTTTCTAATAAGGAGAATGCTTATGTTGGTTGGCTAAAGGTAATGTTGTACATTTTTTTAAGATTTACTTATTTAGTTTAGAAAGGAGGGGGAGAGGGACAGAGGGAGAGACTCTTCAAGTAGACTCCCTGCTGAGTATGGAGCTGATGCGGGGCTCAATCCCACAAGCCCAAGATCATGATCCCAGCCAAAACCAAGAGTTGGATGCTTAACTGGCTGAGCAACCCAGGTACCCAGATGTTGCACATTGTTAGAATTGTAATGCATACTGGTGAGTATGGAATCATCTAGGATGTCAAAGCCAGGTATCGTTCTGCTTAGACTAAAATAAAAATAAATGAATTCAAGAAGCAGCCAAAATCAGAAGTACAAAGCTAGCTACAGATAAGGAAGTAGTCAGGTCTCTGAACCTGGTGGCTTTCTGTCTCTGAGAATAGTCTTGAAGACTTGCAAACTTTTAGTGAGTCAGAAAAATGTCTAATATTTATTGACAAATCCAGGCAAGTATTTGGCATCAGGAAAGAATGTCAGGTAATATCAGCCAGCCAGTCACTAGGCACCAGCTCAAGGAACAGGATGCCATTGTCTCAGGAACTGAGGCAGCATCTTCACCTACAAAGATGAAGGTGCAGTGGTAGAAAAACCAGTCATTGGAGTGGGACTCAAAGTCCAAACTAAAGGTGTATTGAGAAAGACACAATGCAAGGCCCAGAGAGAGGTGCTGGAATCATTCAAACTCCCCCTACTCCAGGTCTGAATTGGTCCCAATGGCAAGGAGGTCCCCATTTATGAGACGAGGGAGCAGGAGATTAAAAAAAAAAAAAAAGTGCTTGCCATCCTAGGCAATCTCCAGATGCTGCTTTGCCAAAGAGCAGGATGCTAAATATTTTGAGAAAGTCTTTCTGGACTTGACAAGGGAAAATGAAAGCCAGCCTTGTCATTTGACTTTTAAATGATCTCCTGGAGGAAGGTTATCTTGGAAATATTCAGCATAAGGGGATCTTTTTAAGGCGAAATTAAAGCAAGAATTTTCCCTTGACAATAACCTTAGAAATTACCATATGGGCTAGAATATTTCAAGTCCAAAATGATTGTATGCCAAAAAAATTATCATGTGATATTACAAAGGATATGAGAAACCTGGCTCTCAAGTAATTTTTTGGACGTGAGTGCAAATAAATGCTGAGTGTAAGAACTTCCTGCTGTGTGATTTATATTAAAAGACATCTAAAAAGCAAAACTTGGGAACTCAAGTTCAAAGAAACAACTACCCAAAAGACTAAAAGAGTAGTTTCCTAATGGTCATGTGACAATGACTACAGATGATTCCCATGCCATAATCCTGGATTTTGTTGCCCAGGCAAGGAATAACACTTAGAAGAGAGATTTTGTGCTGAGAGGAAACCTTGAGCTGAACCAATCTCCATTTTTAGAAGAAGGAAATTAAATGTCATGCCCCCAACCGAACAGTTAATCAGTTTCAGTGCTACCACTGGATGTGGGACCTTGTAATTTCTAAAATTTCTATTATTCCAGGCTAGAGCCTTGAAGTCCAAACCATATCATCAAGTGTCTTGTTGCTAAAAGAGTACTCCCATCTTTCTTCCCTTCGAATTAGACTCATTCAGAGTGGCTTAACAGATGGTTTTAGAAAGTGTTAACTCATCCTTTATACATTGGGAAGGAGGTGGGCACCAGTAGCTGGTCCCCTCCCAACCTATCCCAAGGCTTAGCAATTGCAAGCCCTGCTTTCCACTATCTGTGCTGGGCATCCAAAAGTCCTTTGAGGCCCATGAGAGTTCAGGTTCTCAACTTGCTACCAGGAAACTGAGCACCAAGAGGCTCTGGATTATTAGTTATCTATTGAAGGAACACAGATCCTGCTTTCGAAGAGTCCCTTCCATGGTTTAAAGGGGAAAACAACTCAGGAGGAAAAGAAGTACTATTTTGCTTAATATAAAAATTAAACCTTCTCTAGCATTTGCTTCATGTTCAAACAACTCCAATCCTTTGGGGACCTTGCTGACCCCAATTTTTTGATTCAGCTTAGACTGTGCTAAGATTTAGCATAATTAAAGACGAAAAGTAACTTAACTGTCCAAGATTACAATGTCGAGTTTGTGATAAGTGTTTCTCGCTGCAGAAGGCAGTCTGGTTGTTTCAATCACTCCTCCGCGCCCAGCACTTATCAGGCGCTGCAGTCAGCATCTTTGACCTATATTTGATTCCCTTTTGCAATATGCGCTTTTGATCATGAAACTGCTGGGGAAATGTTCCTTCTAAACCACAAAACAAGGTAAGCTGTTCCTTATTTGTTTGAATATACAGGAAGCTGGTGACAACCAATTTTCTCCTTCTACATCTAAGCAATCGAAAGGTCAGGTGTTAGGAAGGATTAGGGAGAGTTTATGAGGCAAGCAGCCCTCCCCACCACAAGCTTTATCAGAAACAAGCCCAGCTTTCTTTCATAAGCCTCCGGTGGGCGTCTTATGTTCAGAACCACCATGGCAGTGTGGGGTGCACAGTTTATCATCAAGCAGCATCTTTGAAATACCAAACTTTATTTATTGATCTTACAATTCTCTGTTATCTTCAACAAGCCACGGGAAAAGTAATACATTTTGTATGGATTAATCCTTGTAATTCTACACAACGTACACCCAGAGATAACTCAAGCTCGCTTTGTCTTCTCATTATCTAAACAGACATGTCTTTTTTAAGTCATCAACAGAGGTCATCTCCCAAATGCCCTTGTGGAATATTCATTAATCAAATAACTAAATTGAAATGGACCTTCAAAGCATTATTCATTTCCCCATCATTCTCCCAACATCAGTTTAAATGCTTTGTGGGTATAATGATTAGGCTGATATTTAATTAATTGTGAAATTGTGAATTAAGGCTAAGTTAAAAGATAAATCATTCTTCAGTTTATGTGATAGAAAGAGAGAGAGAGAGCCAGAAAGGGCAAGTGAGCTTGATTGGTGGCTTTAGTTGGGGATTCTTAGCAAATGTCCCTTTATTCTCAGCACCATGACAACATCAGATTTTAAGGTTAACCTTTGTGGAGCCAAGTTTATTTGACCATTCCTTCTTGATGGACTTCGGATTCGTCACCACAAGATGACAAGATGCTACAGGCCATAGCACAAATCTGGGTATAACCTGCTACTCTTAGTAAGTTTTGTTGTGAGGAAAAAAGTAAAAGAAAACAAATCACTGAAGACTCCAGTATGGAAATCACAGCGTGATCTTGTGAACTGTGTGTGATGACCAGAGTGCTATCATTTTAACCCTAGGGAGTATAGGTTTGATTCCAAGCTGAGGCTTTCCCTGATTATCGCTGCCTCCATGCCCCCATGGTGCCCTAACACTCATCGTCAGGAGGATCACCATGTCAACCCATCTTTATTGTTTACATTTTTAAACCTGTCCGTTTCTTCCTCTTTGACCATTTGCTCCTTGGACTTCAGGGTCCAAGTCTTGTTCATCTTTATATGCTCAACATGACATTTAAAGCCGGGTTCTCCAGTTGAGCAGAGCTGGGTTTGGGTTTGCTCCTCCTTCGTCCTGGAGCACTCTTTCTCCATAGGTCCCCTGGGTCACTCCTGGGTTTCATTCACATGGCTACTCAGATGTCATTTCCTTGGTGAGACCTACGTTGATCACTGTCTTAGTCCATTTGGGCTGCTATACCAAAGTACCATACCCTTACCTGGATCTATATTTTTCTTCATCGCACTTTCCATTACTTAATACTACAGTTGTATTTGTTTGTTTATTGTCCATTTATTTATTTTTCCCTCCTGGCTACAATCTCTATGAGGAAGGAAACTTACCTATTCCTTTCACCACTGTATTCCCTATGTTGGTGCATAGTAGGCGTTGAACAAATATTTGATTTAATAAAATAATAAATGATTGGGGAAAGAAGATTTCTTTCCACTGTCATTGCTAGACTCTCAGAAACTCCTACAAGAAGAAAGAAGTCAACACAAAAAATGCAGATCCCGGAGATAAAGAGACAGATTTTTTTTTTTTTTTTGGAAATGCTCATTTATTAAATTAATATACTTTACAGAAGTTACTAATCAACAGAAGAATGTGTTACAGATCTTTGATTGGAGCAGTTGGATCCAATGTGCCGGAAGAAAACACACCCACACATTTCAGTTTTATGAGCTAATATATTTCCTTGTTTATATAAAATGGTTTATGTTAAGTTTCTTTCATTTGCAACCAAACAAAAACTCAACAAATTCACAGTCACTGGCAGGTCATCCATACATTAATTTTATTATCATCCACCTGCTTCAAGTACCAGCTGGTTCCATCTTTTGTGATCTGTCAGTGCAGCTACATTTGCTCACCCCTTATGCACATCAGCTTCTCCTCAGACCCATTCTTTGCCCCTGTCAGTGTGTCTAGTTGCCAAAGCTCAGCCCTCTAACGTTGGCCCATCTCACAGAGTATCAGAAGCCCACCTCTATTTATGACATTTCTGGCTGATGGAACCTGTCCTGAAACACCTGCTCTGTCCCCCATCTAGTCTCTAGAAACCAGTCCCACCTGGTTTTGCTCACTCTGGTGTCTGTCAAGCCCTGGTTCTGACAGACCAGCCTCTCAGGTGTGGAGCACTATTGCATGTTACTTATATACAAAAGCCGCCCCAGCAACTACCTGAGTTAGAATGTTAGCTCCACTACTTAATAACCATATAAGCTCATGCAAGTCACTTAATCTCTCTGTGCCTCAATTTCCTCATCTGTAAATCCAGAATAACAACACTGTCTATCTCACAAGATTGTAAGTGAGATAATCTATGCAAAGCACTTAGAATAGCACCTGGCACATAGCAAGTATGCAATAAATATGGCTATTATTGCTTTCAGTAATAGGAAGAACCAGCCCTTCAGTGAGATGCCAGAAGGGTGAAAAGATTTCATACTCCCTCATGTGTTTCATTAAGCTCAATTGAAAGCAAGACTGTCTTTTTTTTTTTTTTTTAAACCAGTCTTACTTCCTGACTAGACAATGAGCTCCTGTAGGGTAAGGATTGCGTTTCATCTTTCTGTGGCTCCAGCCCACTGATGATTCTGAAGAGCAGGCACTAAACCTGTGCTTGGATTGGTTATTAATACCCCATAATCAATAACGTTCTTAATATCAGTAAGTACAAATTTTATTAATGAAAAATCAGGGTGATTAGTGAACAGTCTCTTTTCCTTTGTTCCCCAATGAGCTTTCCCCTGGGTTAGGTTCCAGGGGACCTAGGCACTCTTCCTGGACAAGCATATGCTGTGGCCTATATCCTTATGTGCTTTCCTTCCCTGGGGAATTGACTGTCCCTGGGAAGCACTTATCAATATTGTGTATCTCTCCCTTAAAATATTAGGCCTAGAACAAGCTCTAATCAACAAGTTGGACTTCTTTACCTCTTCTGAAGTAGAAGCTTGAAACCTGCTCAACACTTCTGAGACCAACAGAATACCCAAGAGTCCTCTAGGGTACCATCATAACACTAGGCTAAAATGAGTTTCCTAAAAGCCCCTCTCCTTTAATTCCATTTTAATTATTTTTCTATGTCACTGTCCTAAGAATATCTTGCATAAAATAGTCACTAATAAAATTTTGATTTTTAATGGATTAATGAATGAGTGGATCAGCCAATCAATAAATAAACCAATGAATGAATAAGAAACGGACAAGGGATGTTTATTATCTTCTCTGTTCTAAGGCCTGGAGGGGGAGGCATTTATCTTCTAGTTCACTCTCATTTCTTTTCTTTGCTGGCTTTTCAGCATTGTTTACCTCCTTCATTCTTCAAGGCCTGACCAGAACCCAAAGAAGATGGGGGAGGTGGAGAAAGTGGATCCAATAGTACCACCTACCAAAAATTCACTGCTCTATAGAGTGGCCTGTATGCTACTCTTGAGTATCTCTTTGCTTTTCATAGAGGCAAAGAAAACTCATCCTTCTAAATTCCAGGAAAGAATTGTTTTATGTTTAACTGGCTCCTTAAATAAGCCTTCACAATGCCACCTTCCCACACTTCCAAATAGCTACTCTAACAGGAGTGGCTCAGATGGAGGGGTGGCCATGAGCACTTGCAGTGTGATGGATGATGTGCAATTCAAATGTTGCCAACCATGAGGTTTGGCTGAAGCATGCAGATTGCTAACTTGGTGCGATGGCTGTTGTGGATAAACAAATCAAAGTAAAATTCACAGGTCAATTACTCTGAAGAATGCCCTGCTAATTTTCCTTTTTGAAAAAGTACCTGTAAAGGATTTCAAATGAATCAGAGGCTTTCAACTATCTCAGCTGCTTTGACCAACAAGGGTTTCTGAACCCTTGGGATAATGGTGGAGAGGTCTCTAGGCTACAGGGGTTTAGGAGGTACCATTCCAGAGCAGCACATCCCTTAGCAACCAGTAAGGCAACTAACAAGCTACATTTTGTCCTCATCAAAACAGAGCTTTCTTAAAATATGCCAAACATAGTAAAAATCAATTCAAAATTAAGGCCAACTTTCTTTTTAAAAAATGAATGTTCCGAGAACTGTCTTGTAATTTCTCACTGTGATTGTTCAGCTCCGAGGCTGCCCAATGAGATGAAGCAGTTGGTTGACACCAGGGATCCAAGACCTTTGGATCTCATGAATCAGTAAAATCGCCTTCCTGCCCCAAAATATGCAAAACCACCATAGGGTTGCCAACATTTTCATTCGCAAAATATAGGCCATAAATTAATGACACAAAATAAAAACTACTTTCTATTATGATCATGGTTTAATAAAATAAATACAAGCTCAACAAATATCAAAAAGGTAGAGAGGATATAATTTCATGAAGAAAATGCAGCCTTTTAAATGGAATTAATTCAGCTTTTAAAAAAGTTTCATGTTATTCTTATTTTTCTAATTTCACAGAAGATGGATGCAAACATCACCTCCACACTGGTCTTCAGAGTAGCCTCTGGAAACCAGTGGTTTAACTTGAAGCTGTATGGGTAAAATGCTTAAGTAAATGAAGGCAGGGACAGATGTAGGAATTATCATGAAATGTGTTTTGAAGATCCATCCATGTCTCCTAGCACTGGCCCTCACCCTGTCTGGTTTGTCCTGCTCTCTGGGTACCTCCCTCCTCTCCATATCCAGGTCAGGTAGCCCCTGTCCTCCAACAGAATGCCCCTCACTGACTGTTAGGTAGAGGAGCCTTCAGAAACTCCCTCCCTGTGCTTTTTATTCCTCATCTGTAGAAGAGAATGCAGCCAATAGCTTATCCTTTATAATCCATTCAGTTCTGAAGCATCATAATTCCAAAGACCTTTCCATTATCATCCCCCAGGAAGCTCTTTCCTGCTTGTTCCAGGATCCTATCAGTGATATTCCTTTAGCACACCTTCTCCTGTTTTCTTAATAATAGAACTTTTTTTTTTCCCCCTTGGGAACTCAATTCATGTGGCTCTGGTAGAGCTGAACTCCACAGCCCAACCCATCCATCACAGATGGATGACCCAAGCTGGGCCAACTGGAGGGGGATCTTTATGCTATAGATAGTGGGAAAGATGGCTTTGCTGGGTGTAGCAAGTGGAATGGTGTCTCCTTAAATTTCATGTCTACCTGGAACTTTGAAATAGGACTTTGTTTAGAATAAGTTCTTTGCAGATGTAATTGAGTAAAGGATCTTAAGAAAGATTATCCTAGATTCAGGGTGGCCCCTAAATTCAATGACTGCTGTCTTTACAGGAGAAAAGAGAGGGAGATTTTAAATAAGGAGACACAGAGGAGAAATGCAGAGAAGAAGGCAATGTGAGGGTGAAGGCAGAGATTGGTGGGATGCCTCCAAAGGCAAAGGAATGCCAACAATTTCTGGCAAACACCAGAAGCTACGAGGGAGGCACAGAATAGATTTTTCCTCAGAGCCTCCAGCAGGATCAACCCTGCTGACACCTCGATTTTGGACTCTCGTCCACCTGAACTGTGAGAGAAAAAATTTCTGTTGCTTTAAGTTACCCAGTCTTTGTGGTGATTTGTTACAGCAGCCCTATGGAACTAACATACTGAGTTCACTGAGAGCCATCTTGAGCACCAGAGAGAATCTGTCCTAAGAATGGAGAGAGGGAGAGTGAGCTTTGATCATAACATGGGGTCGCTGGTTCCAGCTAGTCGTGGAATCAGCCGTACCTCTGGACTTGCCCGCGTGTAAGGCAATAAATGCTCTCTTTTTGTTTAAACTCACTGGAGTTAAGTTTCTGTCATAGATAGCTGAAATGCCTCTGATGAAAACACTGCTCAGCACTGAGATCATCATATTCATCTTCCAAGGCCCAGCCTTGGTGGTGTTTTCTGTACAAAGCCTCCCCTGGGCTCCTCAGCCTGAAAGGCTTGTTTCGTCCCCTGGGTTCCTACAGCTCTGTTCTCCTCTCACACACTATACTCTTAAACTCATCTTATCTCTTCCACTAGAACTTTAGCCTTTTGAAAGCAAGATCCCCATCCTTATCTCTACTGCACAAGCTCTATTCCATTTACAAAGCAAGCACTTGGTGCATATTTGATGAACAGATAAATGGAAAAATGAAGGAACCAAGAGTGGGATTTCAGTGCCGATGGCGGAGTGTGGAAAAAATAGTTTTGTAATAGAGGCTCTCCTGGGGCTCCTGATCATACCAAACACACAAATCCCCAGTCTGCTTCCTCATAAATCGCCCTTTTAGGGAAAGAAGCCAAAGACCAGGATGGCTATGATCAAGTGTTGGGTTGGGTCCTTCACCAGCATAATAACCACTAGGCTTTTGTAAAGGGCAGTTGTTACTTAGAATCTGAAGGACCTATCATATCACTCTCTCCAGTTTGAAACCTCTCAGTGGCTTCCCACTGCTCTTAGGAAAAAGTCCAGACTCTTGTTCATGGCTCACGAGGTCCTTGGAAACCTGGCTCCTCTTCATGTTTCTACTCTCACTTCCCCAAATGCCCACACCTTGAATCTACACTCTGGCTTCTTGCAATTCCTGATTCTGTCAAAAGCTTCCTCTGCTCTCTTCTCTTTCTTTGTCTCCCTCTCTCCTCCAGACCTTTGTTTTTCTAGAACCATCACTCTGGCCCCAGCTCTTTCACCAAGCTTACAGTAGACCTCTACTCAGTCATTAGTACATCCGGGGGTCTTCCCGCACCCACTGGATCCCCCCAGTATCATGATCCTGGAGTGCACTGCACTTCTCTAGCATAATTTACTACATGGCATTGTGATTGCCCATTTGCTTGACAATCTCCTCATTCTACTGTTTGATCAACATTTCATTCCTAGCACACAGCACGGAGTAGAGATGTTTAATACATAGTTGTCAAATGTTCCACTGGTTACATAAATAAATAAATAAGGGAGAATTTAATGGTAACTCTCCACATCTAACTTGATCTTCACCATGTCCTCCTTTGTTCATTTCTTCACTCTCAAGGAGTGACCAAGTCCTCCTACCTGGGCCAAAGAGGAAGAGAGGGAAACAAAGTCTGCAAAGCTTTAGAGAGAGGGAGATAGGTTCATCTTGAGCAGAGAGCCCCTGTTCCTTTAGCTGTCTGTGAGGACAGTCATGGGAGATTACCATGATAAGTTTAATATTTTAAAAGCCTGACAAAAGTCTTACACATGCCTATGACAAGTCTGCACAGGCTCACAAAACCGGACTGGGGCTGGGGTGTTAGGGGCAAAGTCTGTGTATTGTAGACAATGGTGAGCTTCATTCCTGCTTCTCCTCCTAATGAAGCTGTTTGAGGGGGGGGGGTTGCACTTCAACTTGCAGCCAGACATGGTGATGCAAACAGAACAGCTTGTGTCCCTTTCTGATGGGAACATTTAATTATTGCTACCGGATTTTCTAGTCTGGTCTTCCCTGGTCTCAGCAAATGTAGCCCAGGCTGCCATGGAATTTTCACATGGACCTCATAGACATGGTATGAGTAAGAAAGAAACTTATTAGGATAGACCACTGAGATTATTTTAAGTTTATTTATTACAATAGCATAACTTAGTCTGTTTTGACTGAAGGACTACGTTATTCATTTTTTAATCCCCAAGACCAAGCATGGTGCTTGGCACAGAAGATACATGCAGTGTTTGTCGAATGAACAAATGAATGAGTGGATGAATAGAAAACAATTAACTGAAATCATCTCACTGTAGACCCTTGCAAATCAGAAAACAGACTTTGAGCATAAAAAAAATTACATATGAAATAGATACCCCCAGGGATTGCTTGCCATTGCCTTATTCCTGTAGTAGGAGTAAATGATTTTGCCAATAAAATTCAGTTAAAAACACACATATTTTATATGTTAAATCTAAGCTCTTTGATTATCTCAGTTGTGAACGACTTTCTCCAAAATATCGGGGATGTAGGATTTGTTGATATTGGTCTTAGCTGCTCAGTGAGATTTTTAAGACTTCATAATGAATCCAGGAAGTGGTTTGCCACTCACTTGATCAAACAAAAGCCTCTGACAAGTAGTATTAAATCAGTTGGGGACCAATTTTCAGAATCTCTTTTGGCAGAACTTTGTGACTGTGTGACTATGGACACCTGTTGGAAATAATAACATGGCATATGCTATCATGTGTGTCTTTGCCCCTGAGTTTCCAGAAGCCCGCAGTTGGACGTCAATCCTGCAGGCAGGGGCTTTCTTCTCTAGTATGTGGATTTTAAATTAAATTAACTCTGATCTTTAGGTCGTTTCCTAGATTATAAAAGCTGAATGCCTTATTAATGATGAAAACAGTAGGAGTAAATGTATTGGAGCAGGTTGAGCAATTTAAGTGCTTTGAAATACAACTAGTCCGAAGCAAAGGTACTGCAAGCTACCCAATTAAAGGTGATTCCAGACATGTGGATGGGGAAAAACTACTTGAGCAGAGAGATACTGGGGAAATAGTTGGGATCTTGTGAAGATAGTTCATTTCTTTCCCTCTACTCTTTGGGTCCTTCTGCTGTGCTCACATGAATCTTGTTTTCCACCTGAATCATGATTGGTCATCTTCTTCCACAACATCCTCCACTTTCAAAAGAGTCTACTAGTGATCTATCACTGCATAAAAAATTACCCCAAAATGTAGTGGCTTGAATCAATAATATTTATTCTCTCATAGCTTCTGTAGGTCAAGAGTGTGGCACGGCTCAGCTGAATCTTCTGCTGTAAGATACCTCACAAACTGCAGGTGAGGTGCCAACTGGGGCTTCAGTCATCCCAAGGCTTGGAAAAGAAGAATCCTCCTGGGGAGGAATCCACTTCCAAATTCAATGATGTGGTTGTGGGCAGATTCATTTCCTTGCAGGAATTTGAACTGAGGGGTCTCAGTTCATCCAAATGTTCCAACATTTGGAACATTGTTGACCAAAAGCTGCCCTAAGTTCCTTGTTACATGGGCCCATTCACAGGGCAACATAAAACAGGGCAACTTGCCCCATCAGAGCCAGCAGGAAAGAAAGCCAGGGAGAGAGAGACAGAGAGAAAGAGACAAGAGATAGCAAGACAAAAGTCACAGATTTTTATAATCTAATTTCAGAAGTGCGATTCCAATATTTTGCCATATTTTATTCATTAGAAGTGAGTCACTTGGTCCAGCCAACCCTCATAGGGAGGGGATTTCACTGGGCATGAATATCTGTAGGAGGGGATTACTGGGAGACATCCTAGAAGTAAGCCCAGCATGAGAGTGCCTGGGTGGTACAGATGGTTAAGCATCTACTCTTGGTTTCAGCTCAGGTCCTGATCTCAAGGTCATGAGATCAAGCCCCGAGTTGGGCTCTGGGCTCAGCTTGGTGTCTGCTTGAGATTCTCTGTCCTTCTCCCTGACCCTCCCACTTGTGCTTGCTCTCTCTCTCTCTCTCTCTCTCTCTCAAATAAATAAATCTTAAAAAAAGTAAGCCCAGCATGAAAAGCAAATGCATGGTTGCAGAAATTGCTTCTCAGGCTTTTTCTTCAACTCTATCCCATTAGAAGAGGACTGAAATATCATGGATATTTGTTATTGAAACAGCCTTCTGTGAGTGAAAAAATTCTATGATATGTTTTAATGTTAAAATTAAAGGAATTTTGCATTTTTACTCCATCCATCCCATCATGTAACAACAGTTAATACATCCATAGGACTTACTATGTTCCAGGCACTATTCTGAATGCTTCACGCTTAGTCTGTGCTACTTGTTATGGCAGCCCTCATAAATTAATATACTTGTCATCAGGGATATTAATGTCCCAGGGTGATGTGCCATATAATAGCAGTGGTTTCCAGTATCCCCTGGCACATCCCAGTTTCACAAGCTCAGGTGTGGTGAAAAACACTTGGGATTTGGCAGCCAAAGCAAGAATGATCTTGAGCAGGTAAAATTAGGCCAGCTCCATAACTTTCTGTAAAGTGAGGCTAATAAGACCTACCTCACAGGGCTGTTGAGGGGATTAACGAGATAATGAGAAAGTGTCTGGCAGTAACCGACATATATTAAACCCTTAGTAAATGTCATTTATTGCTTAAATGGCAAGTCACATGTTAAGCAATTACTAAAGACACAAAACAGAAGCATGGCCCCCTGTTCACTCTCTCTCTATGTCCATGCTGTTCTGGAAAGAGATGGAAAAAAATTCTCAGTTTTTCTTCAGTGCAGGCATTCTCTTTATTGGTCCATTGCAATTTTTGTCCATGCTGGCCCAGATCTTTACTACTGTCTTCATCGTAAATGCAAAAATATCAGGAGAATTCCAGAATGGACCAGTGTCCAGTGTTCTATGAACTCTTTTGACTGAAGATGATTCAGAAAAATGTAAGACACAGTGTAACAAAGAGCTCCATCAGAGTGGGCTCTGGTTCGATTCAACCAATGCTTACTGAGTACCTAAAACACGAAGGAGTAAGTTACTTGCCCATAAATTGCAATCCAATGACTAACACCGTGATCACATTCTCGGTTTGTATGGAAGCAAGAAGAGTTACAAGAACAGAAGAGATACTAATTCCTGTACATTTTATATTGACCGGATCACATTTGGAACATTGTTTTCAATTGTCGACACCCCTTCTAAATATAGAAATTAACAAAGGATATAGTAGTGTTCATGGGATGGTGAGAAGTCTAGATGAAAAATCATTGAAATAAATAGGGACATTAAGCCTAAAGACGAGAACTAGGAAGGACATTTCCAATGTTTTAAATTCTTAGAAATCTGTCATATAGAAAGAGGTCTCATCTCTGTTGCTCTTGGTAACAAAATTGTGACTTATAGTGAGGCCAAATTTACTTCAGTAAAAATAACAATGTTTGCTATGGACCAAAATGTGTCCTCCTACCCCCCGTTCATATGTTGAAAACCTAACCCCCCAATGTAACTATATTTGGCGATAAGGCTTTTAGGAGGTAATTAAGGCTAAATGAGATCATAAGGGTAATTCTATAGAATCGATGGCCTTTTAAAGAAGAAGAGGGAAATCCTTGCTCTCCCTGTGCATACACCAAGGAAGAGTTATGTGAAGTTAGTGAGAAAGCGGCTGTCCACTTGCCAGGAAGAGAGCTCTTACCAGGAACTGAATGGGCCAGAATCTTGATCTTGGACTTCCCAGCTTCCAGAACTAGGAGAAAATAAATTTCTTTTGTTTAAGCCAAGCATCGTGGTATTTTGTTGTGGCAGCCTGAACTAAGACAATGTCTAAAAATTGAAAATGAATGATGTAATGAACATTGAGTAGCAAGCAGAGGCCCAGATGCATGTGTGCTAGGGCCCATTATAGAAGACATTTCCAGAGTGGTTTAGATGTTGGAGTGGCTGATATTTATGGTCCCTTTCTCCTCTGAGATTCTATGATTTCACAAGTCTTTAAAGCCATATGGACATAGTACCATCTTCTCACTTTATGGAGGACCGAGACTAGACAAACTGGCTTCATGTCTGTGTCTACCCTGCTTAATTGACAGGGGCTGCCTGAAGCACTGTTTTGAGAAGGACTTTTGAAGCTGTGTGGAAAGAAATCTACGATAAAGAGAGCTAACGCTTATTGGGTATTTGTCATGCATCTGGCCCTATTCTAAGTATAGTATTTGTATTAATTGACTTTATACTTGCAACAACTCTAGGAGTTGGATCCTAGTAGCTTCAACATTTTTGTTTTTTTATATGAGAATCAAGGCATAGAAAAGTAACTACTTCAAGGCCACATGATTAGCAAATGTCTTCAGACTACAAACCTAGTAGTTTGGCTTAAGAACTTTTGCCTGTAACTATTACATTATATACTTCTCCAACAATCCATTCGCAATATTTAATCTGAGTGAAGGGGGTTGAAGAGTTACATGCTCAGAAGTCCTTATCTTGGGATCTGTTTTGGGGAAACTCAAACTAAGACAAGTGGGCATAACATTTTCATTTGAATGCCATCACCATTCAGACACACACCAGAAGAAATTTAAAGACTCTAATAGTGGAATAACAGATTAGCGCTCAGCATTTCAGATTCTATAAATTATATGGAAGCAATGTTTGGAATTCCATTATTTCTTCCAGAATTCTGGGACCATGTTCTCCCAGTTCATGCTATGATGGGTAGTAGAAATAGGTAAGATCTCTTATTAAACCACATATCTCTGGCTCTTCAACCATGCGTCATTTCAGGGACACCAACTCCTTTCTTAATCAACTCCCACCCTCATATCTATTTATGTAACTACCCTGAGGATCATGTATGCTCAATACTCGCCCCAGACACCTTCCTTCCACAGCTCTCTCCAACTCATAATTGTCTGCTGTTGAGTGTTCTTATGCAATCCCTTGTTCAGTTTACTGATAGCTGCAAAACCATTTCCTGTCCCATCTTGTTACCCAACTGTGTCTGTTGAAAGTAATGTCATTGTCTTTCTCTTCTCTGGTCTAGATTTGGTCAGGCTGCTCAGGCACTCATGCCTGTTGAGTACTGGATCATCAGCCGCCAAATTCGACATATAGAAATAGGCTCTTCCCCCAAGATAAACTCAGCCTTCTCTCCCATTAATCCCATCATGCCCCTCAGGATCTGACAGACAAGCAATGAGAGGCATGGGAAATTCCATGTCTATCCCTGCACAAGTCTCCATGTGTCTCCCTTTAGAATTTCTTTAAAGTAATCCTTTCTATCAAATTGGCTTCAAGAGTCCTGCATCTTTTCTCCTTCCAGAGAATCCCTGTGTTCCCTTTATTGTAGAGATGGCTAAGGAAAGATGATAAAAACCTACAGTCCTTGATCCTGCATTTTAAAATGCAAGATGTTAAAATCAAATAAAGTAGGTCAAAGCTTCTCTGTATTTAGCAGAGACTAGCGCTTTCCCATATCAGCAAATATTAAAGTTGATAGGCAATCAAAAGTGCTATATCTTACTTTAGTATAAAAAATGTTGTTAAGAAGCTAACATTCTATTTTTATCTTAGCCAAAGAAATGGAGCAAACCCAACTATATAACCTTATTGCTTATGATTTTGTAGATGGCTATTTTGTACACTTAAGTAGAGGTACTTTATTTTGCATTTATTTGGACAATGAGTAATAGTTAAACACATTCACCTAATTAATTATCAGTGAAGTCTGCTTAAATGCAGGCTGTGGTCGAGCTTATAAAACCTGCAGGGGTTTGAAGCAGTATTTAAAGTTGGAAGGTCTGATAGAACAAAATGGAGGAATGTGCAAGGAGGAATAGTATTTGAATTCAAAGCTAAAGGTACCCGGGGAAAACTTTAAGTCTTTGGTTTATTTTGAGATTGGAGAAAGTTATGAATATCCTCCATTATTCTGGGGCATAATAGCACTCAGTTGGACAAATATAATAAAATGTGTAAGTAAAATTAAATGATGCTGCTATTCTTCCTAATAATAGCAACTGTAACATCTAGGGCACATGCTACATTCCTTTAATGAAAAAAAGAAAGAATATAAAAACCTCTAAAGCAGGCTAACACCGCTTAATAAATAATTAATTATTTATTTTAATTAATAAATTAAATTATTAAATTTAATAAATTAATTTGTAAAAATTAATCTCACTAATTAATAATATTATTAATAAATTATTTTGTAAAAATTCATCTCACTAACATCAATGAATGATTTTAACAACAACTTGCAAGGTAAAGAGAAGATGTTGCCGTTAGGTTAATGGAGAGAATCATTGGGTTGAAGGACTTTGTCGTGGGATGGACTGCAATTTGAACCCCTGAGTCTTTCATCTGCTCCCAGATATGGCACCCAGACTCAGACTTATGCCTCTTTGAAATTGGAATCATTGCTCCGTGAGGAGTTCATGACCTCCACATCTAATCTATTTCTTGGAGTCCATGCTGCTCCTCAGAAGATGAATCTCTGTAATAGCCCAGCAATAGCCAGATCCAATCCTTCAAAGTAAGGAACACTGGGTTTGGAGCAGTTGGGGCACTGGCTGCTAGCTTTGCCCTGGATGCCATTCATGGGTTACTACACCTGACTTGAGCTTTGTATGTCTGATACTATCTCCATTTCAGTCTTGACCTAGGACTTAAGCTGAACCCACATCTCTGAGTGTTTCCAGTGGACTCATCCTCCATCCTCCAGTCACTTGACTTCCAATCTCTTTTTTTTTTAATTTTATTATGTTATGTTGGTCATCATACATTACATCATTAGTTTTTGATGTAGTGTTCCGTGATTCATTGTTTGCATATAACACTTAGTGCTCCATTCAATACATGCCCTCCTTAATACCCATCACTGGGCTAACACATCACCCCACGCCCCTCCCCTCTAAAACCCTCAATTTGTTTCTCAGAGTCCATAGTATCTCATGGTTCATCTCCCCCTCCGATTTGCCTCCCCCTTCATTTTTCCCTTCCTACTATCTTGTTCTTCTTTTTTTTAAACATATAATGTATTATTTGTTTCAGAGGTACAGGTCTGTGATTCATCAGTCTTACACAATTCACAGTGCTCACCACAGCACATACCCTCCCAAATGTCCATCACCCAGCCACCCCATCCCTCCCACCACTCCAGCAATTCTCAGTTTGTTTCCTGAGATTAAGAATTCCTCGTATCAGTGAGATCATATGATACTTGTCTTTCTCTAATTGAGAAAGCATTATTTTGCTTAGTATAATACCCTCTAGTTCTATCCACGTTGTTGCAAATGGCAAGATTTTGGGGTTTTTTATGGCTGCATAATATTCCATTTTATATATATATATACACCACATCTTCTTTATCCATTCATCTGTTGATGGACATCTTGGCTCCTTCCATAGTTTGGCTATTGTGGACATTGCTGCTATAAACATTGGGGTATTCATACCCCTTCAGATCACTACATTTGTATCTTTGGGGTAAATACCCAGTAGTGCAATTGCTGGGTCATAGGGTAGCTCCATTTTCAACTGTTTGAGGAACCTCCATACTGTTTTCCAGAGTGGCTGCACCAGCTTGCATTCCCGCCAAGAGTGTAGGAGGGTTCTCCTTTCTCCGCATCCTCTCCAACATCTGTCATTTCCTGACTTGTTAATTTTAGCCATTCTTTTTTTATGTTATGTTAATCACCATACATTACATCATTAGCTTTTGATGTAGTGTTCCATGATTCATTGTTTGTGTATAACACCCAGTGCTCCATTCAATACCTGTCCTCTTTAATACCCATCACCAGGCTTTTAGCGATTCTGACTGGTGTGAGGTGGTATCTCATTGAGGTTTTGATTTGGATTTCTCTGATGCGAGTGATGTTGAGCACTTTTTCATGTGTCTGTTGGCCACTGGGGTGTCTTCTTTGCAGAAATGTCTGTTCATGTCTTCTGCCCATTTCTTGATTGGATCATTTGTTCTTTGGGTGTTGAGTTTGATAAGCTCTTTATATTTTTTGGATACTAGCCCTTTATCTGATGTGTCATTTGCAAATATCTTCTCCCATTCCGTCAGTTGTCTTTTGGTTTTGTTGAGTTTCCTTTGCTGTGCAAAAGCTTTTTGTCTTGATGAAGTCCCGATAGTTCATTTTTGCCCTTGCTTCCCTTGCCTTTGGCGATGTTTCTAGGAAGAAGTTGCTGCGGCTGAGGTCGAAGAGGTTGCTGCTTGTGTTCTCCTTTAGGATTTTGATGGACTCCTGCCTCACATTTAGGTCTTTCACCCATTTTGAGTCTATTTTTGTGTGTGGTATAAGGAAATGGTCCAGTCTCATTCTTCTGCATATGGCTGTCCAATTCTCCCAACACCATTTGTAGAAGAGACAGTCTTTTTTCCATTGGACATTCTTTCCTGCTTTGTCAAAGATGAGTTGACCATAGAGTTAAGGCTCCATTTCTGGGCTCTCTATTCTGTTCCACTGATCTATGTATCTGTTTTTGTGCCAGTACCACACTGTCTTGATGATGACAGCTTTGTAATAGAGCTTGATTGACTTCCAATCTCTTATTCAGACTTCAGATAGGTCTCCAAACTTCCCTGGCTCTGTTCTTAGGCCTTTTGGAAACATGTTTATCTGAATGCCTCCCTCGTACAAGAACTTCCCTCTAACCTTAACCGACTACAGGCAATTTGGTATCAGCATTCTCCTAGTCTAAATCAGGGGCTCCATATCTGCTATTTGCCCTGTGCCATCCTCTGATATCACAAAAGAGCAACCCTACCTGGAATGCAGGTTTGTCTTTTATTGGCTGAAAGTACTCTTCTTTGTGCATTTATTTTCCTTATTTCTTTCTTTTGGGCAAAATGAAATCTAAATGTATAGGGCTTATCAAAAGAAGAGGAGGAAGTAGGGGGAGGAAGAGGAGAAAAAGGAGGGGGGAGAAGAAAAAGATGAAGCTGTCAACATGCAAGAAGGGATTGCTGTGAAGGTCACTAACATGAGCATGCATGTGATGTGGTTAAGCATCCTGACCACTTGATAGAAAAGAAAGCTCATGGAGTAGCCCAATAGGAAAGTATCAACTCAGACCTTTCCCTACCCCGATAAGTGAATATTCCCCACGAAAGAAAGAGTTTTAAGATATCTTTCTCCACTGCAACATCAAGAATTCTGATTTAACAAACAAATAAAAAGCAGTATCATAAAGAACATAAACACAGGTCAAGTCCACTAAACTGTGTGTGTGTGTGTGTGTGTGTGTGTGTGTGTGTGTGTGTGTGTGTGTGTGAAAGAGAGGCATACATACAAAGAAAGAGAGAGAGAGATACTTCTGTCAGACGTGAATTTAAATTTTGGGAAACCTGAAACTTTTACAATTTAGGGAGCCCATTTTAAGAAAAAGAACACAAAAATATAAGTGACAACTTAGTTATTAGAATAAATATTTATTTAGAACAAGAATAGAGGGTCACCTGGGTGGTTCAGTCGGTTGGGCATCTGCCTTTGGTTCAGGTCATGACCCTGGAGTCCCAGGATCGAGCCCCACATTGGGCTCCCTGCTCAGCAGGGAGTCTGCTTCTCCCTCTGCCCTTCACCCTGCTTGTGCTCTCTGGCTCTTGCTCTCTCAAATAAATAAATAAAATCTTTAAAAAAATAGAACAAGAATAGAAATTGCAACAAATGATAAGTTTTTGACAGGTGCCAAACACCACAAAAATTGCAAAAATAATAATGCTTTTTATTAATTAGCTGCCTGACATATCTCTACATGACTTTTGGTTGCATATTCTCTGCTGGCTTCTTCACATGACAATAATTTTGACATGTAATCCTTCTGAGAGAAAATAGAAAATAATTAGTCTTCTAGCATTATTAATATTTTTATTATCAATAATTTAGAATAATTTCTTTTACCTTTAACACCAATTATTGGTAACGTTTCACAAATTTGAGCAATTTTGTCAAGTTTCATTTACAGGTAAGCATTACAGATGTACGTACTATTTGTAATACTGATCTAGTTTTGGGCCCCACAAACACAGGAATTCTGATAAATTCTATTTCTCACTATTACCTGCAAAAAAGTGACTGTTTGGTACATTTGTAATTGCATATACCATATTATGAATATCTTCCTTACAGGAGAGAATTTTGGTTCTGCCCAGACACCAGTGAGAAGGAACTCCATTTTCAATTTTACATGTTTACTGACTGAAAGATTTTTCACAGACCAACTTCTGACTGCACCTGTTTCAAACCATGTTTCTCCTCCGGGTCCCACACGCTTCCTGTGTGATTGTGACATGCCCTCCAGCCTTGCACCCTGGTGTGGTGAAGCTCAGTGAATTAGAGTCCTGAAGGGCAGGAGGGTGCCTGGAAGCCATTTCATCTTCAGGAAGGCCAGCAATATTTTAATTATTTATGGCAGAGACTGTGAGCCACATAAATATAACCCACTAAACACAAATTAATATATAAACAACTCAATTTCCCCTTGGTTGGATCTCCAAATACCTGCAGCCACATTGACACTACCTGTTTTGAAGGGAAGCATAACAAGGTGGAGATTGGAGTGGCCTTAGCAATTGTGGTTACATTATCTTATTCATGCAAATTTTAGACATTTACAGGGCCTCTCCAAGACCCCTGGAAGGGGCTTGCAATTGAAGGGTTCTGAAGTTTCATTTCATTTGCTTTATAGTAAATCCACCTCTGGCACTGGCCAGCATTTTCTTGAGTGCTTAAGAAATACAGGAAGCCAAACCCTCCATAAAAATTAATTGATAATGACTTAGTATTTGGAGACCATCCTATGAGAAAAGACATTGTTAAAGACTAGAGATAAGTCATGCTTAATAATTAGGGTCCGGGCGCCTGGGTGGCTCAGATGGTTGGGCGTCTGCCTTCGGCTCAGGTCATGATCCCAGGGTCCTGGGATCGAGTCCCGCATCGGGCCTCCTGCTCCTTGGGAGCCTGCTTCTCTCTCTCTCTCTCTCTCCCTCTCTCTCTCTCATGAATAAATAAAGAAAATCTTTAAAAAAAAAAAAAAAATAATTAGGGTCCTACAGCAAGCTATAGACATTTCTCTGAAGATATCAACGGCTAGGAATGGCATAAAACAGATTGCAAGAAAAATCCAAAAGGTTATTGAAACATTCCCATAGATCTTCTGGTTCCTTATCAAGGATAAATTCTATTTTGCTGTCAGAACCCAAAGTATCTTATTCATCAATTTTGAATATAAGAATGTTTCAAGACATGCATTATTTTTTACCTTATAGTATAGATTTCAGGTATTCTCAAATTTTGCTGTTGTCTTTGTAAACCTTTCAGGCAGGTAACTGATCTCTATGCACACAACAGAACTATTATAGTCCTGGTTTTTATGGCCACATTGGGATAAGCCAGGATAAATGGGCCCCACATAGAATTCTATCTTACTGAGGCTTATTTCTGGGTATGCTGCAAGTTACACAAGAAGAAAGTACCCTAAGGACTGAAACAATCACTTATATTATGAATACACTATTTGCAGTACTAAAACTGCATGTCCTGTGCTAAAAGTTTCAACTCTAAAAGTATGGTGGCTCTTCAGGTGATACACGGAAATTGGAGCAAATGAAAAAAATGTTGATGATAGATCCAAGCAACTGATGGATGTACTGCATGACAAAGTTTAAATGAGACTTAAAATGACAATTATAAGCTCCACGACTATTTGTTGTAAAATAACCACTTTTCTATTATGAATGAGGGGTATCGAAACACCAGGAATCTCTGGGAGAAAAAGAAATTTTTTTTTTTTTTATTGAACAAAACTGAATGTGAGACATGGAGAGTCAGGAAGTCAAGGTTCTGACTCAGAATAGAAAAAAATAGAAGCATAAATTACCAAGACAGCGTTCTAGGGCATATCCTTTTGGATACGTTATTGGGAGGAATCAGATTTGCTTTATACATTTATCCATTTCTTATATGTATAACAAAGAATTTGTTGAAGAAATATAGGGCTGAAAACACCAAAATGGGGTTACCTAATTTATTTTTCTTTGGAATAAAAACATATCTAATCCTAGATAAAAAACGTTTTCCATTCTCAAAGATGTCTAGAAAAGGAGATCCAGAGCCATGCTTAAACAGAATTCTAGTGTTTACATTGCTCTCAAAGATGAATTCACAGATCTAACTATCTTAGAGTGATCTTGGTTTCTGTTTTGTTCCTGCTATAAAAAAAGACTGGCTTATTCATAATCTTTTACATTTTAACCATTCATGCAATTTTGCTAAACTCTCTCCAAGTTCTGTATTTTTGTCTCTGATCAGGGAAATTCTAGTTGCTTTGATATTTTCTCACATAACTCTTAATCCATTTTTTATGACTCTTCTCTTAATTTGATCCCTCTTTAGTTGTGCAGCTCGGTTTAGCTCCTCTTATATAAAAATTTGTTATTGTATCAGTCAGGAATGTGTTTGCCTGAAAGTAACAGAAACATCAATAAACAGTATCCTAAACAGGAAAGGGGTTTATTTGTCTTAAAATGCAATAAAATTACAGCAGTAGGCAGGAAAAGGCATGTTGGTAGCTCAGTGATATCATTAAGGATCCTTCATTTTCCCCCATCTTCTCTCTCTGCCACCCTTAGGATGAGGCCTTTCTCAGCACGCTTATAACCTCCTGGTCACTAGATGACTGTTGCACTTCAGGTTCATGTTCGTGTTACACACAAGATGATGAAAGAAAGGACTTCACTCCTCTGGTCAAGACCTGGAGGCTATTTCTCTACCCATTGAATCTGGGTTGACCTTGTGACTTGCCACGACCAAATGAATATGAAAGAATTAAAGATATTCCAGTTACAAACCTAGGCCTTAAGAAGTCCTGCACTCTATCACTCTCTTTTGGAAACCTGCTTTGATGCCACTAAAACAGCCTTCTAGAAGATGAAAGACCATGTGGAGCAGAGATTAGCTGTCTCAGTGGAGGCTATATTAGATCAGTAAGCCCCCAACTGACCCATATCTAGCCACAGACACTTGAGTGAATCAGCCTAGATTAGGGAGACTGCTTAGCTGAGCCTCCACCTAAATTGGTAACCAAAAGAATCATGAGTTAAGTAAATGGTTGTTTTAAGCCACTAAATTTTGGGGTCTTTTCTTATGCAGCAAAAGTTAACTGATACACATTAGTTATTCTGAGTTACACCATTCCCACCCAGTAGTTCCAATGACTTAGATGAATTCATTGCAATTCTGGCTGAATGCTTACATCCCATTTATCATCAGTAGAAATTGAGTGGTCCCTTTAGCTTCTTTCTGCAAAATTTCTACTTACCAGTTTTAGACAAGACAGCAATGAGCCCGAGTGGGTTTCTTTTGTTCATATCCCATAGATGGTCCCATATTTTTTGTGCAGATTAATTTTAGGAGAGTAGATTGCCTACCACAGTTATACCTTCTTGCCTTTAGATGTTGCTATGGGTGAAAGATCTCAATATGTAATATCCCCCAAGCTTCAGAGCATAGTTATCAAACTCTCTGAATCATTTTAAACTCCCTCTCTGTTGGCTTGAGGTAAATGGGGAAATTTCCCTCTTACACCTTAATGAATGGATGGGACTTCCAGTATACCAACTGCTGCTAAAAATCCCTTTCTAATCTCCCATAATCCAACCCTTGATACCCAGCTTGGTGTACTGGGTTAGGAATCCTTTAACTGATTTTTGATCATTCCCTTGCACATTCGACATCATGGTTTCTCACCTCACATGAAAATGTGACACCTATTTCCATTTTATCATCCCGCACATTGACATAAACTGTTTCCAGTTCCATCTGCATGTGGAGACTACTTTGTCAGAAAATACTGGAGTCATTTTGGGCCAGAGGTAGGGAGGGGAGGAAGTTAGGTAACTGCTTTCCAGAATTCAGAATTTAGCAGAAAGTATGCCACATCTTACCTCAAATTTTACTCAGAAAACTTTACATTCCCTTGAATAGTATCCTTCTCACTTGGGATTCATAGCTACACAATGTAATGAATACCAGTGAGAAGGTGTTATAAATGTTGAGAGGACTCCTGGTGGGGGAGGGGGCTGCTGCAGGAAGTGGCTGCCCTACAATATCTGCCCTTATTTAATATCTTCATTCACAAGCCAGAATAGGGAACAGACAGCACACTGATGAAATTCACAGATGGTACTCATTTGGGAGAGATTATGAATACCAGGGATATCAGAAAAAAATGATACAAAAGGACCCAGAGAAGGAATAACAATGAAACTTGACTTTGAAAATGCAAAGTGATGTGTCTGAATATAAAAAAAGAAAATCTTCAACATTTAAATAGAGGGGAGAAAACCAGAAGTCAATGTTGAAAGTGACATCAAGTTGGGATAATGGAGTTAAATTTAAAAATGGGCCCTCTAAAATACAGCAGGAAAATTACTACTGTATTTCTTAATCTTCTGTGATCTCCGGAAGACGAATAAGGTGTTTCTGCTTCGTGCTCCGTATTCTTAGCTTATCACATTGTTTTTATAGATTACCTTTAGATATGTCTATCCTTCCTCATCAGACTATGTTTCTTGAGCACGAGGACTGGGTTACATTCCTTGCTATAAACCTTGGGCCTGGCTCAGTGCCTGGCACAGATAAGCACTGGAAAAATATTTCTTGCAGAAAATGAACTGCTTCCAACAGCACCTCTTTGAATGAGATGTGATGACGAAAACTTATCAGGTAACATTTGGGTTTCAGGACTCTAAGTAACAAGGGAGCAAGAAAGAGTTACCCAGAAATCAGGAATAACCATAACTACCTTTCCTTTGTATAGAACTTTCATAATTAGTTTTTATGTTTTCTCTTCGAACAGGAAGTCGCATATTCAAAAGGGACAGAGGGGTTGAATTCCTCACTATGGAGACAAAAGTGTTTGAGAATCGGAGAGCTCTGTCTGATTTGTAGAAGTTATTTCTGTCAGTCTGAGCATTACATCGGATATGCAAGTCATGCTGGCCTAGAGTGGAGAAGGTGAAAGTTGATACAGTTTCCTGAGTACTGTTTTGGGACCTCTACTGGTCCTTATAATTCTTTCAGGGGGTCCACAAGGTCAAAATTATTTTCACATTATACGAAGATGTTATTTCTCTCTTTTAGTCTCATTCTCTTTTGAATGTACAGTGGAGTTTTCCACAGGCTAAATAAATAATGTGAGGACATCATTGACCTAAAGGCTAAGGGAGTGTTTGCTAGTGCATTCTTGTGTTTTAAATTTTTCACCGTGTGAATTTCTAATGCAACAAATATTGATAGATAGGACATACACAAACAAAAGCTTTTGGGGGTCCTTAATAAATTTCAAAAATGTAAAGCCATCCTGAAACCAAGAAATATGAGAATTCCTTGCTTTGAATTCCAACTTTGGGCTCAAACAGACATAGGTTAAAATTCCCATTGCGCTGACTGCTCAGGTATTTACCTTTCCTAGGTCTCAGTGTTCCTTGCGTAAGAGTCACATCTACCTCATGGAGCTGTTGTGAGGATGAAATATGAAAATAAGGATAAAGAACAGATCTCAGTGCTGAGCACACAGCTGAGCCTTAATAAGAGGTTTATCATCATCGTAAAGGAAGGATAACGTGCAGTGACTTCCAAGAGCCTTTTTCTGACCCTTTGGAAAGCAGGTTTCCTTTGCGGGACTGCATCCATCCTCCAAGGACAGTAGAGGAGAGGAGCTAAGAGGGCAGAGCCTTCCTTCCTCCTGCTTGAAATCTTTGAGAAATTGATGATTCTGGTGCTTCTGACTTCTGGAGGCTGTGGGTTCATTAATTTCAAAACTGCTGCTAGAAACTCCTGTGTGTCAATCAGAACATGAAACAGATGATGTCTGCCTTCTGGTGGTTAGAGCAGGAGGGCATCAATTTCGAGCAGAAGGAGCAAAGGGCTCAATGTTTCTTCAAAGACAAATCTTTGCCACTGACAATAGTCCCATGTGGAGGGTATCAGGGACCATGCTTTTCCTTTTCTTAGAGAAAACCTCTATCTTTCCCCTTCCTTCTCCCACCAAACATTATAGCCCTGCCACCCTCTTGCATGGACTTGCGCTATCTTAAATCTCCTCAGTAAATTCCTACATCGGACCTTACACATTGAAGAGAATGAGTATATTCATGGGAGATGCTGATACCACCAAAGAATTGATCTTCCTTAGTCAAAGTTGATGAATCTCATACAAGAAGCACCTAAAGCCTCTCTTGCTTGGGATATTTTTTCTTGACTATTTTGCTGCTACAGTGGAAATCACCCCGATACCCATTTATTTACATTAGACTTCTGAAGGCCTTTACTAAAATAGCAATGCCATTTTGGCAGGCGATGCATTAACTTTATGAAACATCATAAACTGGCTTTTCAAATTAGAGTAGATTCTTTCTGTATTAAGGTCAGAAAGGAATAGGGAAATACAGTAAGAGCTCTAGTGGTGGGCAATTGGAGGGCAATGGGTATCAAGGGGAGTCTTACCATAGTTTCCTGATCTTATGAAAAGATGTTCTCCTTTGATCTCCAAAGCTATCAAAGCTGACTCATTTGTCCCCATTTCCATAGGACCTTTTATGTAGCTCTATCTCAGACCTTCTTGTTACTAATCCTTCAGTCTTGCTTCTTCCAGTTCATTGGCCAACCAAGAAGCCCATTTGTACTGCCCAGAAGTCCTTGTGTATCGATTCCCCAGGCACCTCTCCTCCATACTAAGTGTATGGCCAATTGTATTGTCCTACCTGCAGCTCTGCACCTTGCAAGGGCTTCTGGCTCACCCGTGGCGAGGTTATCATGCAGCAGCAAATCATCTCAGCAGGCACCTGTGTGTCCTGCTGACACATCTATCAACTGTGTCTTTGCTCCACAAAAGCAGGAGTGATAGAGGCCTTGCTGGAGCCCAGTACTTGGCAAGAGAACTGGTAACGCTGCTAGGCCAGGTAGTGGCAGCCGTCGCCATAAAGATGGTGGAAGCAGCTGGAAGACAGGTGAAGTTAAATTGTATAGAGTGTTTCACAAAATTATTTGACCACAGAACAAGTCTTATTAATATCATGAAGATCCAGAATTTTGTAGAACACATGTCGGGTTGCACTGTTATAAGCATGTATCTGTTTTCTGAGTACTAAACAAGTTTGAACTACATGGATCAATCAGTAAACATCTTCCCGATATTGTAAAAGATCTTCATTCCTATGTGTAGTCCCTAATTATGGTACTTAGAATATTTGTGGACATGAGGCTTTGGTTCAAGGTGCTTCTTTGCTTCTTATAAACTGTATGAACCTGAGTAAGTTATTTGACCTCCTGAGCCTCTGTTTCCTCACCTCTAAAGTGTGAATGATAAATAGTATTTCATAACGATGAGTACTAGTTCAGCTGCTATCTCTCAGTCAAGATGGACTAGGTTATGCTACAATAATAACTCAATCTCAATCTCAAAATCCCATGGTTAACACAACAAAGTTTTTTCACTCATCCTGCATGTCTACCATGGGTTAGTGAGGGCCATACTCAGGCACCCAGGCTGACAGTCTCCTCAATGTTGTAACTCAGCCACAGGAGACAGGAGGCTCTCTCAGTCACCCCAGCCAAGGAGGGCAGCTCTGGAGAGTCTTGCACCGGCAATCACAACCTTTGGCCCAGAAGTGACACATGTTTACTTTAGCTCAGAGCCTGGCAGCTAAAGTGATCCTCATGAACTCACCTGATTGCATAGTGCCTGGATATAGCAGAAGCCCAAGACGTGTTTGTTGAATTAATAAATGAAGGAATAAACCAATAAACCAATAAATAACAATAACAATCATTTATATATATCAATGTTTCCAGGTGCCCAAAGCTGGGGTTTACACATATTTTTCTTATTTAACGATGAAACAGACACAACTAGATACGAGTTTGGCTGTGGATACATTGATATAAATGTACTTTTATAGTACATGATTTTAGAAAGATTTTAAATTGTTCTTTTCCCTTTCTTTGCAGCATTAGTTTAGAGGATACCTCAAACGCCCTGAAGTTCCGAATTCGGTTTGTCTCATTTTAAAACTACTCAAAGGAATTTGACAACGACATTAGGCATCTCCATTATGGCTTCGTAGATCAGTTAATGTGAGCTCGCTTTCAAGTTTGAATCTAAAAGTCCAGGTACATCTTAATCTGAACCCTTTGAAGTTTACCCATCCTCATTTAATGTGATAATGTAATCTATATGTTCAGAACCCATTTGAGGGGCAGGAAAGGGAAAATGGCACGCAAAAGGAAAGATGAACTCTTCTCAGGGGTGAAATCTATCTCGCACATGCATTTATCTTGGGCAGACACTGTTGTTTAAACTAAAAATAATCATAGCCAGTTCTGTGACATTAACCTGCTTAGTTACTCCTGCATAAAACCAGGAATGAAAATGAGGGCAAAGGTTAGTAGTGAGTCTGAGGATGATTCTATTTCTCTGCTAACACCGTTTCATCCTGCCTGGAGGAAAATGGTGCCTGTGTGTTACATGCTCACGTTGATTTCTCAAGTTATAATTAATTTCCTTGGGCTGTTGTTACAGATAAAAGATTAGAATGCTGAATACTCTACTTACTCTCACAATGCTGCCAGATTACCACTTAATGCTCAGAGAAGACTTTGCCATTACTGTGAGCTCCATGTTATTCAGAAGGCAGCCCTGACTCATTGTCCTTGTCTTTCATCATATTCTAAATAGGTAAAGAGGTAAACATATTAATAGTCTTAATATATACCTCTCCACCCCAAGAGAATGGGCATAATAACATCTACCCCGGAAAAAGACAAAGGAGAAGAAAACTCATTCAGAAAAATAAAGGGGAGGGGAGCATTGAAACCGGAGGGAAAAAGGGAAGCTGAACAATAGAATTTACATAATGAGCAAAGGAAGAAGGTTAAAGCCTTTTTTTTATTCACATGCTGGCTCTTTTTAAGAATGTTTCAAGGATTAGGATAGGCATTAGTCATATTCATACCAAATATGAGGAAAGTGGACTTCGGATATTCCTTCCTTTATGCCTCAAGAAACAAGCAGTTATTTCTTATCTACGGGGTGGTGGGGGGGATCTTTAGGAAGGGGAGGTGCCCAAGTAGAAAAACAAAAAAACAACAAAAAAATCCCCAGGAACCCCGAGGAAGTAATGTCGTACACTTCAAACCTTTTGCACAGCTCCGTTTGTTGTTATGAAGCGATCCTGTCAGGTAGTCTTAAAATCTTTTTAATTCTTCCTCACCACGTTTCCCACTTCAAACAAGGAGTTGTCTACAACAAAATAACAGTTATCCAAAACTGAACAAAATGGCAGTTGTTGGCACAACAGTCGGTCTGTTCAGATTGACTGCAACAGACAAAATGAGGCGGAGAAACCTCAAAAAGGTTTTGTAAGGTGAATGGCTCCAGTATTTCCCACCCTCTCAAAGGGTCTTTGTGATTTTAATACTGGGTCGGGGACACATTTCTTAGCTTCTCTGATGGACTCCGATGCCCCTTCTTGTGTTTTAGTGGTCCTGTGTGCTTCCCCTCTTTAACACTAACTACCGTGGGAATTTTATGTTGACTTGTATGATTGTTTTAGCCATGTTCATGTTCCCTACTCATGTGGCTCCCTGAGGACAGTATACACGCCCTTTCCTTGTTCACCACTGTGTCCCCGCCTCGTAACAAGGTCCGGGTAAATGCAGACTTCTGATGCATCTGGGTTGCAGGCATGGGGGTAGATAAAACCATTAACTAGTTCATGTCAAAGATGGGCACCCTGACTACCTGTATCCCTTCAGCCATTTTTCCTATTCACTATGTCCTTAATCTATGTGCTCTTTACCCGGGGACTGTCTTCAGTAACTTTTTCTTATATACGTAAACTTCATTTTTTAGAACACTTTTAGATTGACAGAGAAATTGCAAATATAGTACAGAGTTCTCACATGCCCTAAATCCATTCTCCCTATTATTAACACCTTATATTAGTATTTGTTATAATCCACGAACCAATATTGATATTATTGTTTTTAATTATTGTTAACAATATTATTATTAACTAGACCCTATACTTGTTTCAGATTTCCTTAGTTTTGACCTAATGTCCTTTTTCTGTTCCGGGATCCCATCCAGGGTGCCACATTACATTTAATCATCAAATCTCCTTTGGCTCTTTTTGGCTTGTAACAGTTTCTTAGACTATGCTTGCTTTTGATGACCTTGACAATTTGCACAGTACTGGCTAGGTATTTTGTAGACTATCCCTGTACTGGGATTGGTGTGAAGTTTTTCTCACGATTAGACTGGGGTTATAGATTTGAGAGGGAAGACCACAGAGGAGAAGCGCTATTTGCATCCCCTGTGCCAAAGGTACATATTATTAACATGACTTATCACTGAGGCTGTTGACTGTTGACCACCTGGCTGAGGTTGTATTTGCCAGGTTTCTCTACGGTGTGCAGCTACACTTAAGGATCTGGGACTTATGCTCCACATTCTTGAGAGGAAAAGGTCTAACATGACTTGGAATTCTTCTGCATGGGAAATTTGCTTATTCTCCCTTGTTTATTTGTTTATTCAGTTCGTTATTTACATCAGTATAGCTGATGCATATTTATTTTGTGTTTAAGGTTATAATCCAATACTACACTGTTTATTTTGTTGCTTAAATTGTTCCAGTTTTGGCCACTGGGAGTTTTTTTCAGTTGGCTCCTGAGTCCCTTTGCTATATCCTCATCCTTGTGAGGATTTTTGTTTTTGTTTTTGTTTGTTTTGTTTTGTTGTGTTTTTTTGAAGCACCTATCTTCTGGCATTATAAGGCACTCCAGGCTCATCTTGTCCTCTCCCTAGAATCAGCCATTTCAGCCATTTCTTTTTTTTTATGTTATATTAATCACCATACATTACATCATTTATTTCAGCCATTCCTTCAAGGAGCATTTGTTCCTTTTCTTGGAGAACGGTATTTGAAACCAAGATGGAGCTGCTAAATGTGCTGTTACTGGGGTATAATTGCTTCTAGACCCTCTCAGCTGAAACAGCAAGGACATGTATGTGTGTCTCAATTGACAGATACATACATATCTGTACATATTTTTATATGTAACCGCTTATATCTATGTTAAGCTCAACATGAGTTCATACTGGTATCTCTGATTCTAAGTCACGGCAACATCGGTCATCCCAGCCTCCTCCCTTTGTGTATCTGTAGACTTCCACTCCAGCAGTGATAAACTTGGCTTTCATCATCCACCATCCCTTTACTTGATGGTTCGATTCCAGGCCACAGGTACAGCAATATCAGAATTGTTAACTCATACCTTGATGGAATAGGACTTTATCAGCTAGAACACAGTGCTTCCCGACACTCACTCTAGAGTTATTTCAGCACCCCCCCCAGTGAGGTCGTTTTCGAACATTTACATTACAGTTGGGTAGTTTTGTGACATTCTGCTTTCTATCCTCTGATTGCCAGACCTTCTAAATGGTTTTTAAATAATTGGCAAAAATTACAATTCACTCTTTCTGCTGTAAAATGCATTGGATTTTGATAAATGCACAATATCATGTATCCACAATGACATATCATACAGAATTGTTTTGCATCCTAAAAACAGAATTATCTGTGCTTTACCTAGTCAACCCTCCCTTCGCTTTCCCTTGAATCTCTTGCAGTCACTGATTTTTTTTTTTACTATTACTAGATTTTTGCCTTTTCCAGAATGCCATATAATTAGAATCACCCAGTGTAGCTTTCTTAAACTGCCTTCTTTCACATAGCAATATGCATTTAAGATTCATCCATGTCTTTTTGTAGATTGATAGCTCTTTTTTTTATTGCTGGATAATATTCCATCATATGGCTGTAACACCATCTGTTTATTGAAAGCCATACTGGTTGCTTCCAGTTTTTGATGATTATGAATAAAGTTGCTATAAATATTCACTTGCAGGTTTTTGTATGGACATAATTTTCAAATCCATTGGGTAAACACCTAGGAGTGCCATTGCTGGATAGGGTCTCCAGTAACTTCTAATAACTACCAACTAAATCTCATTGAGGGGTTAACTGAAAATATATTTTTAAACCAACATTTACTGAATACTGATTATGTTCTTAAGCTTTGCAGCGGGGACTTTTACATCCCTTATTTATTTATTCATTCTGAAAATATTTATTGAATCTCTAGTACCATGGCCAGACTCTTTGAGGCATTGTGGAGGAAGCCATGAACAACAACAATCCTTCCTTAAGGAACTTTTATTTGAGTTAGGGGAAACGTTATAAATGACTGACTGACTGACTGAATATATAAAATAGCAAGTGAAGATGAGCATTTATAACAAAGCTATGGAAGGATAAGGCGGATTCGAGTGTCAGGAAAGGTGTATTTTATGTCAGGTGGATTGGAAAGGCTTCTCGTGCAAGGTGACATTTGCTCAGATACTTGACTGAAGTGACAAAGTGGGTCAGGAATAGTTGAAATTCTATGCAGAGGCCCTGAGCTGCAATAGACCTAGCATGTTCACATTTCCGAAAGAGCAAGGAGGCCAGTGTGGACGAAGCCAATGAGAGAAGAAGAGGATGTGAGGCAAAGCGAGAGGAGAGAAAGAAATTAGAAGAGCAGATTATATAGACTCTTTAGGCCATGGTGAGGATCTTGCATTTTCTTCCAACTAAGAGAGCAAAGTTGGAGCAGAGGAAAGATGTGATCTACCCAACACTTGCCGTGGCCCCCACTTTTTCACTCACCAGTGAAGTTGTGCACCACGGAAAGGCCCACTGGAAAATGGCCAGTATGGTATGCTTCCAGCAATATCATTTCAAAGGTACGGTTGGACAAATTTTACTTGAAGGAGGTGCCATGAGGGAAGGGAGTCTGGCTCCTGCAAGTGCAATCACAATGTCATCTTCAGGGAATGGCTGTAGAACGCCTTCTAGTCTTCCATTGTGATGTCATATGCATGTTCTCACTTTCATTCTGTGTGTTAGCCAAGGAAGACAGAGTTCTACGTTAAATTCCAGGAAATTTAGGCATAATGATTTAAAAATGTTAGCCTGCCTCTAATATTTAATGAGGACTTACTGTATGCCGAGCATAGAATGTATATTTTTTCTTATATATGTGTGTGTGTGTGTGTGTGTGTGTGTGTGTGTGTGTGTGTGTGTGTGTATACATATATATAGTTTAATCTACTTAGTCTTCAAAAATTCTATGAATTGAGCCAACTTATAGAGGAAGGAACTGAGTTATAGAGGGCTAATGTTTCCCCTCAAAGTCACATGGCTAAAGCATGATAGAGAAGGAATTCATCCAGTCTGTCCGGCACCAGAGCCTTAATTCCTAATAGACACTCAGTTGGCTCAAGGTCACCTGGCTTGTAGACGAGAGACTTGATTTTCAGTTTCTTTCCAGAAGGGCAACTATAACTTGGTTCCCTCACACGAATTCTAGACATTTTCCTTGGGAGGATCCCCCCCACTCCCCCCAACACCTATGTACACTGTTGAACTCTGCTCCTAAACCCAGGAGTGTGCCTATGACAGTTCTGGGCAGCTGTCCTGGAAGAGTGGTGGGTTTGGGGGTGGACATGTGACCCAAATTCCCTTAAAAGATTTAATTTTGGAAACTTTTTCTGTTAAAAAGAGAGGATCCTTATTTCCGCGGTGAGGCTATTAGCTGGCATCTTGCCAGCAACTGAAAAGCAGGAGAATCTGCCACCATGGAGTCAATGGTCAAGAGAGTTTCTCCTGAACTTTTCCATTATTTGAGCCAATAAGTTCCTTTTGCATAATCCAGTAGGACTTGGGTTTCTCTTATCTAGGTCTAAAGAATTTTCACTGATAGAATAAGTTACCAAGTAAATCATAGTTACATAGCCCTAGATAAACTTCATTTTTCAAATCTCAAGTTCAGACCTCGGAATTTTGCTGGCATATGTGGCTGAGGGAACACTGGAGAGAGAGGGGCCCTAGCATGGAATTAGAAGACTGGGATCCAAACGCCAGCCCTAGCAGGTAGTTGTTAAGTAGTTTCTGAGCAGGTGATCCGTTCCCTGAACTTCATTTTGTCCCGCTGTCAAACAGGAACTGTGCAAAAGACCTTGAGTGTTGTAATTGAGATAACATACATGAAAGCATCTATCAGAGTACCTGGCACATAGTAGGAACTCGAAAAATCATTAGCTGTAGGTCAGCTGCCCTGTACCAAGAACAGCATTTTGACTGGCAGTTTTCTGAATTTTAAGACTAACAGCTTCAGCCTCCATTAATTGTGCAAATACTGTGCTAGAGGTTGTGCCAGGAGGCTAACAGGATGTGAGCATAATAGGTCTTCTTTTCCTATGAGAAAAAAAAAGCTCAGAGAGGTAAAGAGATTTAATCTAAAGACAAACAGCTTGTAAGTGGCAGAACCAGGACTTGAACCAAAGTAGGTGATGATTGAAGCCTATGCTTTTTTCCATTCATTGAGATTCTTCCCCAAATAGACTGGCTCACATGCATCAGAAATCAAGATGATAAGCTGAACATGTCTCCTGACTACAGCATATATCCAAGGAGGCCAAATTTATCCCTATTCAACTGAAAAATCAAGAAAAGTTAGGAGAGCACACATTTTCCTTCTTTTACTTTGGAAAAGATGCTGGAAAATCTACACCACTGAAGTCCAACCTTTAATTCAGTGAAAAAGAAGAAAATACTTCTTTATCCACAGTTCCCATTTTCCTCCTAAAAGAAGGGGGGGAATCCACATCTCTTCATTAAACTCTCTCCTCTTACTCCCAATCAATTTTAATTTTTAAAAGGATCCTCTGAATAACTAAAGTGGTCATTGTAGAAAAAGGCATTATGATACAAGGAGACAATTGGTTTTATATTTGCCAAGGTTCTCAGGCTTAGGAGACTTGAATGCTCAAATGAGGGAAATGGGAATATATTGCTAAAGAGTTCATTCATTGTTGTTTGTTCATCAATAATAGATACTTTCACTCAGGAAGGTTAAGTGACCCATATGTTTTTTGCCCAGCGTGGTTTTGTAGCCTGAAACACACCCAGAAGACAACTGCATTCTTCCCCCGCTTTGGACCTCCCCTGGCACCTCGGGACTTGTTTTAGCCGGCTTGCTGTATAACTGGGACTGCAATTTAATGCAATTTCTTGTCCATTTCACTGATTGCAACTATTTAGTACATTCTCAAAGAAAGATGATTACAACTGGCTGGTTCTTAATGCTTAATTTATTTACATGCATGCCTGCTACAGAGTTATTTTATTCATCTCCCAAATGATAGCATAAAATCATTGAAAAATGATGGGCAATAAACACAGCTATTTCACGGCAGTCCTCAGTGGAGAATAACACCCACCGTCACTCTGAGCATTGTTTGACCTGTGGTCCACTGCTCTTAAAACCCAGCCATAATGAAGGCAGCACAGACATAAAACTCCTTTATTGCTACTTTGTTCTGACAATACTTGCACAATAACAGATTATTTTAGTTAAAATAAAACCCGTACCAAATTGGCATTTTTGTGTTGGTAACTGAAGCAAACCACATGTATATTTCCCCTTTTCTTTCTCATTCTTGCCTTTCTTTTCTTTTTGAAAGAATGTCATATTAGTTGGAAGAAAGGGTGAATTTTTGGAACCATGACTGCATTCTAACCGTCTCTTCTGTTGTTGCCTGGGCAAGGCTATTCACATTAAGCTGAACAAATGCTACATTTGCATTTCCGATAAGTGCTAGCATTTTTCGCATTTCTTTGGCAATTCTTGTTTCAGTAAGAACACCTGAAAAGTTACTGGGATCGCTCATCATCCCATCAAAAAGGGGAGGGGGAAAAATGGGATTTTCTCCAAATTGCAGAATGTCTTGAATCAGCAGAAAGACTTTGCTTTTTCTATTTGGGGATTAGAATAAGAACAAGACAATAAAGTGAAAACGGGCAGAATGGGTGTTTTCTTTTTTTTTTTCCCTTTTTTCTTCTAACAAAATAGAAGAGGCAAGTTGGTGCCAGTAGTCAGTATTAGCTGACATGCCAGACGGCAGAATGCATTAATGAGTATACCCTCTCTACTACTTCTTATCCAAACAGCATCTAACTGCCTTACATTCCTCCATTAAAAAAAAAAAAAAATGCAGTGTCTATTTTTTCCCAGCCCAAACAAAATCCACAATCACGCTGCCTCTTTCAAAATCACATTATGTTATTATATATAAGGACAAGACATTTCGCTTCAAGGAGGTTGCTGAAGGACTGCCTTGCAAGGACTCTTTGTACTGCAATTACTAGAAGTTCTCATAATGTTTGGTTACCCAAAGATGGCGGAGAGGAAAAATCAAAAATTAACCAAGCATTCTATCCCCAACCTCGTGACCTTCCAGAGGAGAATCATCGCTGTTAGATTTTTGAAATTATTTCTGATAAGAGCTAGAGCAAAATGACTTTTGAAAACTCAACAGCAAACAGAAGAAGCAGGAAGGAGCCCTCATTCCATGAGAATTACACATTTCTTTCCCCCTTTTTTTAGCTTTGAAAGGATTCAGACTCAGTGTGAGGCAGTTCTGTTTTCACCGAGATATAGGCCTACCTCTGACTTTCTATCCTCAACTCGTCTGAAAGAAGAGCAGACTTTTCTTTTTCATAATTATGAATATCTCAGTTATCCAAAGAGATGCACCAAAAACATTTCCGCAGTTTTGTCTAAAAGTCTGACCCAAAGGCAGGGCACGGTTGTCTTTGAAACAATAGGAGATGATGGGACGATAGATATTCCCTCTGACTCTGAATGTTTCAACCCAGAAAGGGGAAAGAAAAAAAAAAAAAGGGAAGAAAAGTCTGGTTATTACAGATCCCCCTGTAGAAAGAGAATTTCAAGAGAGAAAGCAGTGAAAAACATAGAAGAAGTTGCTTGTCAAACCCATGCTCTGCATCCCCCTGCCCCACCTGTCTGGCATTTCCTCACCATCCGTCCTTGGCGCTTCGCTCCTTTTCTCAGGTAGGGAACGCTCTGAAATGATGATTCTCACCCGGCGAAAGAAGTGGTCATTTCCCACATGAGCCTGGGCACAGATACGTGCATCTATCCCCAACCTCATGACCTTCCATAGGAGAATGGAGCCTGCCTACAAATGTGTGCATAGTAATTAGGGAGTAGCTGTAAATTAGAATTACCTGGTGTTTTCAGTTGAATGTTGGCTCCCAAAAAGATAGGCCCATGTCCTAATTCCTGGACCCTGCAAATGTACCTTATTTGGAAAAAGGATCTTGGCAGATGTAATTAAGTTGAAGTCTTGAGATCAGATCATGCTCGATTATCCAAGTGGGCCCTAAATCCAATGAGGGGTATACTTATTATAGTCACATAGAGGAGAACAGACATACAGAGGAGAAAGTGACATGGGGACGAAGGCAGAGATCAGCGTGATGTGACCACAAGCCAAGGTGCCAAGGAATGTTGACAGCCAGCAGAGGTTGAAAGAGGCAAGGAAGGATTGTCCCCTAGAGCCTGCGGCAGCAATTTAATTTCAGACGTTCAGCCTCCAGAACTCAGAGAAAATAAATTTCTATTGCTCTAAGCTACCTAATCTGTGGTCATTTGTTGTGGCCGCCCTGGGGAACAAATATTCCTGGGGAAAGAGTAAAGACTCTCTTTCCAGTCTGCACAGGCAGAACAATTAAAGAAGAATCTCTGCAGGTAGGCTGTCAGCATCAGCGAGTTTTAAAGTCCTCCCAGGGGATTCCAGTGTACACAAAGGCTGACGACCAGTGACTTTGGCTCAGGCTATTGCACCTGCTTACCAACTAAACCCACTTGCATGCAGACCCTGAGGCAAGCCTGATTGGGGAAAATTTTGCCCTTGTGAGTCTCTTGGTTTGATATTTCTGATGAGTTGCTATGTTCTCAAGCTCGCACAAAATGGCCCATTTATCCTACCGTGATGATCATAACAAGGTATCGAGTACAAACTCGGTGCAGGTACTGGGGATTAAATAAACAAGGCAAACTTGATCCCTGCCCTGTGCAACTTACAGTCTAGGGAGGGATATAGATGTCACTGTAAACAAGCAATTGTAATATGGAATGGCGAGCCAGGGTGGGGAAAGGGCTTTGGAAACTCACGGGGTGGAGGCCCATGACCCAGAGCCAGGAATAAGGGAAGATTCCTGGAAGAAGTGGCACCTGGGCTTAGGCAGGAAAAATAAAAACCCACCTAAAATTGGGTTGCTCATATGCAGGGCAGGTGGAAGGTGCCCCAGGCAGAAGGAACGAAGAGCATGAGTGAAGGTTGTAGAGCAGTGGTTAACAAGCTCAGGCCTCTGGGCGGAGCCTACATCGCCACGAACTGTCCCCAGCCTCCCATATGCTAGTTTTACTGGTGCACAGCCACACACATTCATCTATGTATGTCTGTGGCTGATTTGGCAGTATGATGGCAGAGGTGAGTAGATGAGACAAAAACCATTTGGTCTACGAAGCCTGAAAAAATATTGACCATCTGGCCCTTTACAGGGAAAGTGTGTTGTTCTCTGCTCTAGAATCAAGCAAAAGAGCTCAGGATACTGATGGAGAAGCCAGAGGACTGGAGTTTGGAGTGTGAACTGGAGAGTGGTGTGGGGAGGAGCCAAGGGGGAAGTTGGGGCCCAGAATCCACAGAGCCTACCAACCCGAATGCAAGGTTTGGCCTTCAGGCTGAAAGCAAGAGTGAGCCACGGACGGGTTCTAAGCAGGGCAAGCACCTGGTCAGAACCGTTTCTTGGAACGAAAATTCTGACTGCAGGGGCACCTGGGTGGCTCAGTTGGTTAAGTGGCTGCCTTTGGCTCAGGTCATGATCCCAGGGTCCTGGGATCGAGCCCCGTGACAGGCTCCCTGCTCAGCAGAGAGTCTGCTTCTCCCTCTCCCTGCTGCTCCCCCTGCTTGTGCTATTTCTCTGTCAAATAAATAAATAAAATATATAAAAAAAAGATTTAAGGAAAAAAAAAGAAAATTCTTACTGCAGTTTGGGCTGTATTGCTAATAAAATCAAGAGCTAGGCCTTGAGCTCAGAGCTGTCGGGGGGGGGGGGGGGCGGGGCGGCTAGAGTCTGGGCTGTTTGCATCTCTGTGGGCTGACTCCTCCAGGAGAGGGGCATGGCCTGCCCCCTCCTCCCACTTCCTAGGAAGGCAGCCTGGTGGAGCGACAGGAGCCCAAGTTCTCACTGAAAACTGTGTCCTTCTCTCTTCAGTCTGACCTTCAGGCCTGGCAGGAGGGAACTGTAGAAGGCACTGGGGTCACTTCAGAAAGAGAAATAAAGGCCTGGTGACCAGCAGAGAGGCTGCTGAAGCCTGGAAGTCATGCTTTGTATTTATCTCGTCTACAGAGCTCATTTTCTTCCAGGATAAAGCAGGGCAGAAGGGTGTTCACGGGAGAATGTGGGCAGATGAGGAGGGAAGCACAGAAGTGGTTGGTGGGGGTATCCTGAGTGTGCCCTTGCTGAGAGTCCTCTAATCGAGAGATTTCGTCTAGGTGTTTGTCAGAGAACTGCAGCTCAGGGTCGCGCCCTACCGCTCCTCTAATGGTTTGTTGTGGATGCTGTTCAGAAGGTCAGAGTGGCCTCTGCAGTGCCCACCCACCCACCCTTCCTGCCTGCCTGCCTTCCTCCCTCTCTCTTTCTCCATTTCTCTCCACCATTCTTCTTTCCTCCCTCCCTTTCTTTCTATTTTGGTTTGGAAAGTGTAGACATTTCTGCATCTATTTAAATTGGATTTCAACCAATTGGAGATTTGTCAGTGAATGGAATTGCAAGAAATAAAGCGCTCCAGACTTCCTTGGAGTCTGAAGTAGCAATTTCATCATCATTTTTTTTTTTTTTTTTTAATCAGAGGCGGTTTTCTGTAAGCCTTTTTGATGAGTTTTGGAAAAACAAAATCCATGTGGACTGGAATTCTCAAACTTAGTTTCAGGTTAAAATTAAAAATAAACATTTACTTAGAGTTGATGTTTTGCGAAAAGAAAAAAAAAGTCTTAAAAAAAGAAATTGTTCCAAAGCCTTTTACAACTCCAAAAAACTTGGCACACTTTCTGAAATTCAAACTTTCGTGCTGTTAATCTTCCCCAAGCCCCAGTGATGTGACATACCTGAAAAGAACTAACTTAGGAATAAAATTTAAGCAATCACATTGGTTAACCTCTCAACATTGGCAAATCAGCTTAGCAAATACTATGGCAGGTGTCGTGTGTGATAGTTGTGGTGTCCAGATGGGACATCAGCTAATGGTCATGCCTGTCACTGACCCATCACTCCATTGGAGAGGAACAAGACTCACTGTCTTACAGCACTGCAGACACACTCCACTGACTGTAAGCCCACCCATCAATTGTACTTTTTCAAAAAGTTATAGCTTTCTTCTTCTTTTTTTTTTTGACATATATTGTATTATTTGTTTTAGAGGTACAGATCTGTGATTCAACAGTCTTGAAGATAACAGGAGGGGAAGAATGAAGGGGGGGAAATCGTAGGGGGAGACGAACCATGAGAGACTATGGACTCTGAAAAACAAACTGAGGGTTCTAAAGGGGAGGGGGTGGGGGATGGGTTAGCCTGGTGATGGGTATTAAAGAGGGCATGTTCTGCATGGAGCACTGGGTGTTATATGCAAACAATGAATCATGGAACACTACATTAAAAACTAATGATGTAATGTATGGTGATTAACATAACAATAAAAAATTTAAAAAAGTTATAGCTTATTTTATTATCTAACTCACTAATGAAAGCATAGTATAAACAGTTGAAAAATAGGATAAATCTACTTGCTGTGGAAGAGACTTTGTGGGGCTGAGAAGGTAGAATAATGTATGATTGTTGAAGGAGGGATTTAGATATACTTAACATATATATGGAAAAACCTGGAAATACAGATGAGTAAAAAGGGGAGCAAAATGATTTGGAAATCCCCCTCCTAGTGACCAAAGGCAAAAGTGACGTGCTTGCTTGCTTCCTTCCTTCCTACGCCTGGGTTTGAAGGCGATTTTTTAAATTGTGGTTGCCCAACCGAAGAATAGGAGAAGGTATTTTTCACCTTTTCTGACATGACAGTCTGGAATGGTTTACACGGAAATGTTAACAATAGAAAATGATGCACATGTTGTTCAGGGTCAGCCATGGAAAAGCAAGACCTTGACTTATGACAGTCTGGTGCAAACTTGTAAAGGGCCGACGCTCTTCTCAATTGCCATGCTGTATAACACAAGAGTTAAAACTGTACAGAAAGCCAGTGTAACAACTGAGCTCTCCCACATCAGTTACAGTAAAATGCTTTACAGATTGATCTGAAATGGGAAATAGGGAAATTGGACTATTTGGGGCTTTACTAAATAGAAACACCATTTTCCCACTCTTGGTTCCCATGCGGAAGGGAGTTTTTCTCTGGCTTCTTTATTTTGACATTGGAGAAGAAGAATAACTGAGCATGCTCATCCTAGCTCACTGTTCCTTTGAGGAAGCTGCCCACAAGGAACATACTTTTGCATTCGCTTCTCTGCTGCTCCTGCAGGGGAGGGGACAGGGAGCCTGCTGGGTCCACCGTTGGCGTGACCCAGTAGGTAGGTCTGCCTAATTCTGAAAATTGAATAGTCATAAGTCCACCTGGCTTCCAGAACGGATTTGTCTCTCCAATTTAGTCCCCATCAGCATTTTCATTCTTCATCTCTTTCATTTTCTCAAATTATTCAAAACTTGAGCAGAAACAAAGCCCCAACACTTAGCATGCCTTTTGTATCACCTCAATTAGTATTGGCAAAGATGGTACCAGAAACTCAATGGTCTCTGAGAAGTTTTTTTCCTCACCAGGATGTTAACACTATAGTAGGTGTCAGTTGTCCCACGGTTACAATCCATGAACTTAAACACTGTTAGCAGAATTGCTCCCACAGAGCTTAATTTTGGCACTCTGCTTTTACCAAGTATTAGAGATAAAGCGAATCTGTCTCCATGTTGACTTCATTCCCAGAGACAGTCATGTGAGTTCTTCCTACCTTCTAGCAATGGTTTAGGAATTTAGATGGTGGCAGCTCCAGTCACTTGTGAGCTCTGTAACTTGGCCTCCACAAAATCTTGTGAACATTTTGGTTTTATCTCGCTACGTTCATTACCACTGATTCCTATCATGAAATTCATCAGGCGTGAGAGATCTTCTTCCCCAAAGTGTTTCTACTTCCTGTGTAATTATTAAATTCAACGTCAGTTCAAACTCCTGTAGCAAGAGTATCTTTTGAGGTATGAACCAGCCACACAAATTTGAGGTTGGTTCCCTCTCTTAGCCATGAAGGCAGCTCAAGGCAATATAAAAAAGGAGCAGAATTTGATCCAGCTGGTCTTCCCAAGTTTACCAGTTATTATTTATATGGAAAATTATTTCATCTCCACTGGGGAAAAGTGCGTAAAGAGAGTTTTTGAAATGCTCCCCTTACCCCAAAACCAGAAGGGGAGATGTGGTGCTCAGAACACATTTCACATCCCTTCTTGATAAAATCCAATTTTCTTCTTCAAAGGTAGCAAATAGAAGGGAGTTGACACAGGTAAAACATTTGGTAAAATGTCGTCTTGCCTTTTAGCAGGAGCTGGGAAAAGTGTCTGCACAAATGCAATGTAAATAATTGATATATTTTTGGACAACTTCCCAATTTACATTTTCCTCTAAAAAAGGTAAAAATAAAACCCAAACCCAAAAGCAACCCAGGGAGATCAACGAGATGTGTGAAACTCAATTTTTCTAAGATAAAACAAATCCAATTCTCATCCCAGCTTGGGCTGAGATGGTATGCGTGCTGGCATGTGGACTGGGAAAAACATTTCCCAAAGGGTGAAAAGCAGGAGTCTAGTGCCTATTATTTTAGGAGTCACCTGAACTATGAAAGTTTGAGAAAGAAAGAAACTGGAAAAGGTTTAACTGATTCGTGCATTTATGTCTGGCAGTCCTCCAAGGAGCTGTTAATCTGATGGCTGATGGACAGGAACTCCAAGTAGAGGTGCTAATCTAAGGGAAGCTGGGGTACTTGTACAGTTGGCAACTTGTAGTTCAGGGCTGTGACTCTGAAATCAGTCAGCTGGGATCAAATTCTGGACCCTCTACTTAGTGGTACTTTGATCTTAGAATAGTCACTTAATATCTTTGGGCCTCAGTTTTCTCATATGTAAAGTGGTGATGATGATAGAAGGCCAACCTCCCTGAGTTGCTAAAATGAAATGAATGACTGTACCTAAGGCACTGGGAACAGTGCCTGCTACCAAATAAACACCATATACTATGTTCTTATCAGATCTACCCAAGCTAAAACTGGGTGGGACATGGCAGAAAGAGGTCAAAGTTAAGTACCAGAGACATGCTGGGCCTACATGAGAGTTCCGGTTGTGCCACTAACTCAACAATAACTGGTACTAACTACATGCCACTTAACTTCTCTGAGCCTCCGGTTTCTCTTTTGTAAAATGTGGAAAACACAGCCTAACTCCATAGGACTGTCATGAGGATTAAATGAACACAAAATTTCTGCAAGTCCCATCCTATAGTAAGTTGTCAATAAATATTTACATTCATCTTTCACCATGCCCTAACTCTCAAAGGTCTTCATGTTTTCTCACTATTAAAGTCTAATAACCTAAAATATCACTACGCCTGCCAAGATGTTGTACTTGATCTAGAATTAATGCTGTAAGTGAACTAATGAAGTACATTAGCAAGTGAGGCAAAAGGGACTTTCTTGGCTTCTAAAGTCTTGTCTTGAAGGTTGACCTATGCAGAAGCATCACATTCAACCATAAATGTTTATGTTTATTTGTACCAGAACAATGCTAGTAGTCAAGGGAGTTACAATAATAAAAATATCATCTTTTCTGGCTATAGAGAACTTCCATTAGAGGAGATGAGAGAAGAAAAGCTCACTAGTAGCCCTTCTGCATAATAACTATGATTCATATACTGACAGATGTACAAACCAAATGTTACAGGGGCTCAGAATAGTAAGTGAGACTATCTGGTTTGTCCATATGGAAAAACTTTAAGATAGAGGTAATATCTGATGTGGTCTTTGAGGCTGAGTAGAGTTTGGATTGGTTGTAATTTGAACAAATCCGTACCAAACCAGTGGCCATTGTTATGGATTGAAATGAGGTCATATGGGTGATCCCTATCCCAATGTGACTAATATTCTTATAAGAAGAGATTAGAACTCAGGCACACACAGAGGGAAGACCATGTGAAGACACAGCGAGAAGCTGACCATCTTGAGCCACGGAAGGAGACCTCAGAAGAAACCAGCCCTGCTGATTTGTTCTCAGACTTCCAGCCTCCAGAATCATGAGGAAACAAATTTCTTTTGTTTAAGCCACTCTGTCTGTGGTGCTTTACTATGGCAGCCCTGGCAAACTAATACAATCATCAATGACATAGGCTAGAATTTGGTAGAATATATATTCAGGGAAAGCATATTTTTTTCTCTTAGATGATCTGAGTAGGGGATTAATGGGAGGTAAGAGTAAAAGGGGGATTTATGCAAAAGAATGGAGAGACTTGGCCATAAACTAGGAAGCTGGATTTTATTCAACACATGGAGGAGCGTCATTCAAGAATTTTGAATGGGGAGTGGCATTATTAGATGGATCTTTCAGGAAGATGACACGGGGGTGGGGCACATTAGCATTGGAAAGACTGGGAGGCATAGAGCAATCTGGAGGCCATTTAGGCAACACTTGAGAAAGATACTGAATTGTGAGGTTGAGGGGAGGTAGATGGCAGCAACGAGAATGGGAAGAAGTATCATCCATAAGTGATGGGACTGACCGGACATGGTAGTGGAAGGTAGTAATGAGACCAGGGAGACATCTGAGGAGGGAAGTCAGAAGGTAATCTGGAGCAAAGTTGATGAATTCAAATTTATATAGTGAAAAGTAATGTAATCTGAGACTTCCTGTGTAATGGTACAGTGGCTGGAGAACATTGGGATCTGGAGCTGAGGACAGAAGGCAAAGCTCAAAGGAAGAGATAGAAGCCTCCTGAAGAGTAGAACAATTGTCACCACAGATGGACAAGCCAATGGAGAGTGTACAGAAAACCAATGCTTACCTATAACAGGGAGCTGAGGATGATAAAAGATTTCAAGATGGATGGATAGTTAACATCGCTCAAAGTTACAGAGATGGCAAGTAGAACCACAGAAAACTTTTGTTTTTGGTGAGCTTTGAGAGCGAGAATGGAAGCCACACTGCAAGGGTTTGTGAGTCAAGCATCACAAAGAAATGCCTTGGAGAGCAAGGCAGGTAATGCAAAAGAACAGGTGGTTCATGACCCTGACCATGAGTGCCTCCTTAAGTTCTGCCCTCTACTTTCCTCTTGCCTCACCCTAGTCCTGGCTCTTTCATGGAATGAAGTGGGCTTGGCACGAGTCAATGGGGACTCATAAGATTGGGCCTAAATGGAGAAAGAATGACAAGTTCAACTTATTTTTAAACCTACTTTATTGTGATAGCATTTATATAAGATAAAATATGACCATCTTAATTATATAGTTCCATGAGTTTTGATAAATCTTTTGTGACCACCAACAAAATGAAGATAAAGAATATTTTTGCCAACACAAAAGATTTAATCATTTCCTTTCTCACCTAATATCTTCCTTACCCCCAAGCCCCAGGCAGGCCACCGATCTGCTTTCATTCACTACATATTAGATTCATCTTCTCTAGAGCTTCGTGAAAGTTGAATTGAGCAGTAAGGACTGTTATATGTCTAGCTTCTTTAATTTAGCATAAATAAATTTGAGATTTACCCACTTTTTGTTATTTTTTTTTTCTGCTAACTAGTCTTCCATTGCACGGTTGTACCATTAAAACAATTATCAAAAAAAAAAATCCATTTACCTATTCATAGACATAGGGCTCATTCCCATGTTTTTACTGCTATGAACATTCATGATGAAATTCTAAATGGTGTGGTATTTTGAAATTTAATATCCCAATTGTTTATTTTTAGTATGGAGAAACACTTAATTTTAATATTTTGTTTTGTATATTTTAGCAACTTGTTAAAATGACTTAGTTCTACTAACATTTCTGTAAATGTTTTTGGATCTTTTATGTGTCCAAGGAAAAACATAATTTTATTACTTCCTTTGAATCTGTGTGCCTGTAATTTCTTTTTCTTTCTCAATTACACTGGCCAGTACCTCCAGGACAATGTTGAATAGAAGTTGTAAGAGTGAATATCCTTGCCTACTTCCCAGTCTTAGTAAGAAAATAATCAGTCTTTTACCTTTAAATAAAGTGTTAGCGAAAGATGCCCTCTCTCCAAATTAAAAAGGTTTCTTTCTATATCTAGTTCCATCAGTTTTTATTATGAAGCGATGTTGAATTTTTGCATGCTTTTCCTGCATCTATTAAGGTAACAATATTCTTCATTAAAGAAATTACATTGGTGAATTACAATGGCAATGAATTAAGTTAATTGATTTTCAAATGTTAGACCAATGCTTTCTACTTGATCATTGTATGTTATTATTTTTACATAGCCAGCTTTGATTTTAATACTTTGTTGAGGAATTTTTTTGATTCTATGTTCATAAAGAATATTCCATAGCTTTTTCTTTCTTATAGTGTTTTAGGATTGGTCTTATGTCTTACTTAAATGTTTGGTAGAATTTACCAGTGAATCCATCTGGATCTAGGGTTTCCTTTTGAGAAAAGTTTTAATATATGAATTTAATTTTTAAAACTGATTGAGGGGGTGCCTGGGTGGCTCAGTCATTAAAGTGTCTGCCTTTGGCTCAGGTCATGATCCTGGAGTCCCAGGACCGAGTCTCACATCAGGCTCCCTGCTCTGTAGGGAGACTGCTTCTCCCTCTGCCTCTGCCTGCAGCTACCCCTACTTGTGGTCACTTTCTGTCAAATAAATAATTTTTTTAAAAAGTCTTAAAAAATTAAAAAAAATAAAATTGAGGATTTTTGAAGTTTTCTATTTCTTCTTAAGTTCTGTAATTTGTGTCTTCCAAAGAATGTATCCATTTCACCTACGATGTCAATTTCAGTGGCATGAAATTGCATAAAATATTCCTTAACTATTCTCTTAATATCTGTAGCTTCTGTGGTATCTTCCCTTTCATTCCTCATTCCTCCTCCACCCACCATTAAAGGTCAGTCTAACTGAGATTTATTAATTTTATTGACCTTTTCAAAAAGCCAACTTTTGGTTTTATTGGCTTTTCTCTGATATTTATCCATTTTTCTATTTTTATTGATTTATATCTTATCTTCATTATTTCCTTTTCTCCACTTATTTTGCTCTTGTTTTTTTGCTATTTTCTTCTTAAGATGGAAGCTTAAATAATTTATTTTAGACTTTTATTGTTTTCAAATGTAAGCATTTAAAGATATTCATTTTTCTTTAATCATTGCTTCAGAAAATTTGAAAGGTTTTGTTTCAATTTTCCTGCATTTCAAAATATTTTCAAATTTCTTGTGATTTCTTCTTTAACCAATATGCCTTTTTTAAAAAAAGATTTTATTTATTTATTTGACAGAGAGAGAGACAGTGACAGAGAGGACACAAGCAGGGGGAGTGGGAGAGGGAGAAGCAGGCTTCCCGCTGAGCAGGGAGCCCAATGTGGGGCTCAATCCCAGGACTGTGGGATTGTGACCAGAGCCAAAGGCAGATGCTTAACAACAAGAGCCACCCAGGTGCCCCTAACCAATAAGGTTTTTAAAAGTATATTACTTAGTCTCTAATATTTGAAGATTTTGAAGATATACTTTTTGATATCCAATTTAATTCTGCATGGTTATAAAATATATTTCCTATGATTGCAATCTTTATCTTTTATGGCTCAAATATAATATCTTAGTGAATATATATGTGCATTTAAAAAGAATATATAGAAGGGTGAAAAGGTTATAGTAATATATTGGGAAATAAACTAATAAGAAAATAAATAAATAAATAAATAAAAAGTAAATAAAAAGAATATATATTGTGCTCTTATTGGCTGGAGGGTTCTAAATTTTAAAATCTGGCCAATTTGATTGATAGTGTTGTTCACTGTTAGTGTTCAAGTTTCCTATACCCTTCCTGATTTGTTTTAATCTATTTGTTCTATCAGTTGCTCAGAAAGGGGTTTAAAACCTGCAACTATAGGGGTGCCTGGGTGGCTCAGTCATTAAGCGTCTGCCTTTGGCTCAGGTCATGATCCCAGGGTCCTCAGATTGAGTCCCACGTCGAGCCTCAGGTCAAGCCTCACTTTGAGCCCCATGTCAGCCCCACGTCAGTCTCCCTGCTCCACCTGCTTGTGTTCCCTCTCTGTCTCTTTTTGTCAAATAAATAAATAAAATCTAAAATCTACAACTATAACTGTTAATTTATTTATTTCCTCCTTTCTTCCATCAGTTTTTATCTCATATATTTTGAAATTCTATTGTTAGGTACACACACATTTAAATATGTTATGTCTTCATCATGAATTGGTGCTTTATTATTAGGTTATGTCCCTTTTGCCATCGATAGTATCTCTTATTCCACTTTCTTCGATTCTAATTTAGCCATTCTAGCTACCTTATAATTGGTGTTGTGTTGTATATCTTCTCTTTATTTGTACTTTTAAACTGTTTCTTTGTATTTAAAGTCAATTTCTTGTAGACAGCATGTATTTGGGATTTGCTTTTGTTTTAGTCTGTTCAGGCTGCTATAATTGAGTACCACAGACAGATGGCTTCTAAACAAAAGAAATTTATTTCTCACTGTTCTGGAGGTCGGGAAGTCCAAGATCATGGGAATGGCATGGTCAGGTGAGGGCCCTTTTCCAGATTGTAGATTTTTCTCTGTGTTCTCACATTGTGAAAGGGGCTAGGGAGTTCTGAGGGACCTCTCATAAGATCACTTCTCCCATTTACGAAGCCTCTATCCCCATTACCTAATCACATCCCAAAGCCCCCTACCCCCAACAACATGCCAAAATCATCACATTAGGCATAGAATTTCAACATATCAATTTTGTGGGGGACACAAACATTCAGACCATAGCAGCTTTCTTATCCAGTCTGAAAAGATCAAATATTGAACGTCATTATCAACATGCTTCAGTTTATATCTTTTATCTTTTTATTTGATTTCTATTTATCCTACTTGTTTCTGTTCATTTCTTTGCTTTTCCTGCTTTCTTTTGGATTTATTGAGCATTTTTATGATTATGTTTTATCTTCATGATTTATTTATTAACTTTATCTGGGTTTTTTTTTTTGCTTTTTAGTGGTTTCTCTATGGTTTGCAATCTACATTTTTTACTAAGCACAGCCTATATAAAATAATATTATACCATTTCATCTATCTATAACATAAGAACCTTCTATTGTCTTCTCCCATAATTTGTGCTATTGCTGCCATGAATTTTTTCCTACACATGTTACATACCCCATGATATATTATTCTTTTTTACTTTAAACAAGTATTCTTTAAAGAATTTTAAAAGTGACAAGGTGTTTTTTTATATATATTTCCAATATATTTACCACTTCCTACATTCTTCATTCTTTTTTGTAAATTCAAATTTTCATCTGGCATGTTCCCTTTGCTTGAAGAATCTCCTTTAATATTTCTTGTAGTCTGCTAGCCACAAATTCCATTAGCTTTAATGTGTCTAAAAAATCCTATTTCACTTTATTTTTGGAAGATACTTTTACTGGGTATAGAATTCTAGGTTGATAGTGTTATTTTTCTTTCAACACTTTCAGTATATTATTCCATTGCCTCTGGTTTATATAATCTCCATGAAGTCTGAGATGATTCTTACCTTTATTCTTCTATACCTATTTGGCTTTTTTCCTTGAGTACTTTTAAGATTATTCTCTATCTGCTTTAGAGCAATTCAATTATAATAAATTTGGGGGTGTCTTTTTTTTCTTCTTCCTATATACTGTTACTTAGTTTTCTTGGAGCTATAGATTTATGATTTTTGTCAAATTTAGAAATTTTTTGGCCATTATTTCTTTAGGTATAATTTCTGTTCTTCCCACAAACACTTTATCTTGGATTTTAATCATAGATCACTCGTTATTTTCTTTGAGATTCTTGGGTTTTTTGTTTTGTTTCATTTTTGTCTTTTTATTCTATGTGCTTAATTTTGGGGTGGTTTCTATTATCATGTTTTCAAGTAAGTTTTTTGATGTTTTTGTAGTGTCTAATTGTTATAAATCCTGTCCAGTAAAATTTCATTTCATATATTTTTTCATTTTTAATTTCGTTTGGTTTCTTTTTAATATTATCTATTTACATTATTGTCACATTATTTTTTTCCTTAAAAATTTTGAGCATAGTGAGCATATTTAACATCTTGCTGTCAATCTTATCATCTCTGTCATGAATGGACCTGTTTACATTGACTGATGATTTTTTTCCTGTACAAACTCATTTTCCTGCTTTCTTACATGTCTAACAGAAAATTTTTATTGAAAAATGGACATTATAAATTTTATAATGTTGAGTGCTGCTTTTTATTTTTATTTATTATTATTATTATTATTATTATTATTATTATTATTACTTGCTCTTCCTTGGAAAGAGCGTCAGTAGGCTGTTAAGTTACTTGTGGATCATTTTGATCCTTGTGAAGCTTGATTTTAAGCTTTTTTTTATAGTAAGCATAGGGCTAGTTTAGTCCCACTTGTAAGCTGTGAATGTTTTGAAGTGTCTACTGAATGCCCTGTGTATTCAGTATGGTCTCTCCATATTGGCTGGTGTCTGGAAACATAAAAATTTCTAGCCTCCTGTGAGCTCTGGGAACTTTAACTTATAACTCCCCACAATCCTTTCTTGAAAATTATTCTTTGCTGGATTTCATAGTTTCACTTTACTCGTGGCAGATTGGTATTCAGACAAAGGCTCAACTTGACCCCCATGTAGATTTCAGGAGCTTTCACTTGTGCCTCCATTTTTTCTGATATTCTCCCTTGAAAATGTCAGCTCCCTCAGCCTGTCCAGTGTATGATCTCTGTTGCCTCGACTCTGAGGGATTGCAGGGCTCTGTTTAGGCTTAATCTCTCTGCGCATTCATACAGAAATTCCCTTTAGGGGAAAAGCCAGGGCAATCTTAGGGCTCACCTCTGATGTTTTCCTTTATTGGGGATCATAGTATTGTGCTGCCTGTGGTCCAATGTCTGAAAACAGTTGTTTACATATTTTGTCCAGTTTTCTAGTTATTTACAATGGGAGAATGAGTCTGGATCCTGTTACTCTCTCGTGGCCAGACACAGAAGTTGTCTAATTTATTTTTTCAAGGATGTGCAAAGTAATCGAATACAATGTTTAGGGCACCAATTTATAGGACTATAGAGTGGAATTTTTCTGCTTTTTAATAACAGCTCTTTGTTCTTGAGAAGCTATCAGTGTAAGGCACTGGGCTAGATGCTTTATATATCTTTCTTATTTTGTTCTCATAATAGCCTTTAAAGAGATGTATTAATGTCATTTAACAAGTGAGGAAATAGTGGCTGTAAGCAGTAGGGACTAGGGTTAAGATTCAGACCCGGGACTGTCTTAATGTCTGTACTGGTTCATTCCCCTGTGTTCCTCTCCTCCATTTGAGCAGCATGAGGAAGGACAGTGTGGTAGTTTTTGAGGGATTCTCACAGTGGAAAGATTTTAGTGTTAAAGAAGGAACTAGAGATGGAAAAGCATGGACCGGCAAAGTCACTATGTACTGGCAACCTCTCCCCTCCTCTGCAACTCATAGGTTTCTCAGTTGCAGCCCCTGTCCTAATCTAAAATGGAATTTATGTTCCTCACTTTGAAAATTTCAGTTTAGATTCATCTGCCCTCATTTTCACAGGCTCTCCGCACCATTCCTAACTTTCAGAAAGTTTGCAATTTTTCCTCCTGCCACTTGGAGTCTTTGGTTGGCAAGGGCTGTGTCTGGCCTCTTATTAATTTCCTCTAACTTCTTGTCACTCAACTATGCCCCTGCTGGTTTCCTCTTTGGGATTTTTCCATCTCTTTCTGCTGCTATTATGAAATAGATCTTTGGTCTCTGGGGTTCTTCCCGTAGAGTTTTAAACATATTTTTTTATTCCTATTATTTAAAAAAATCCTTCCTCAATCATCAACTTCTGCCTAAGCATGAACCAATTTCTTCACTTGTATTTTTGACTATTTCCTTGAGAATGGAACTCAACCTTATTTTTCTGCAGATGCATACAATTGCAGCACCAACCCTCTCCCCCCCATTCCTGAGCTAGTCATAGCGCGCAAATAACATTCAGAGATTTGCTTGAAAACCTCTTACTACTCAAATCAAATAACTTTTCATCAGCCCTGATTTTGTTTAATTTCATACTTGATTTCAGGATTCAACTGGTCATTAACACCCTTTATCAACTTCAGTTATCCTCATTCTGTTTTCCTGCTTAAGGTTTACCATGCACCCTGGCTAGACTTCACACAACTGGATATTACTTTACATTCTTCTCCTCTCTGGATAGTGTTAAATTTAGTTTGGAAATCAAGATGTTTCTTGCATCCAAACTTGTTACCTATATAGTGCAACTGGTTCCAGAGCTTTTGATCTCCCTTCTTATTTGGATAAAAAGTAAATTCATGATGGCAGATAGGTTGCATCATGCATGCCAACTCTAATGCTGAGCTGATGAGGACTCTGAGGATTTCTTAAGCTTAAAAGGGAAAAGTGTGGCTATCAATTAGCAATGGCGACCATATATATGGACAAGGAGAATGGTGACACAGATTTCAAATGTTTGACAATCCTAGGAATGTTTCCTTCTCTGCTAACAATGGCTACAGGCTGACCTGCCAATGACTAATTTAAGAAAAATAAAATCTTAAACTATCAGAACTGAAATAAATCTTATGGTATAATTAACCTTTTATGAGTGCTTATTCTAGGCCAGAAACTGCTAAATTATTTTATAATTCATTTACTTAAACTCTGTGATGTATATATTACTATTATCCAATTTAGAGGCAAAGAATGATACTCAAAATTATATGGAGATTGCCCAAAGCCATATAGCTAATAAGTGGGGGAACCTGGCTATCAATCCAGTTCTGTCTGATTGGAGACCTGACCACCGATGAGAAAAGTGAGACAAAAAAAGTTTCAAGTGGCAGAGGTAAACCCATTTCATTTTCTGCCTTGACACGTAGGAAGACCACATTTCCCATCTTCCCTTGCAAATAGATGGGACCATACAATTGAGTTCTGGCCGGTGGGATGTGGGTGGAAATAATACATGCAACTTCTGGGTTCCAGACCCATAAAGCTTCCCCTGCAAGCCCTCATGCTGCTCTTTCTTCCTCTCCCGGCCAGAGATGGCCCAGAAGACTGGGAAGCCCTAGGAGTTGTGGATCTAATAGAAGGAAGTGCCTCAGGCCCCTGAATGCCTTGGTGATGCAGGACCCAAGGCTAACCATATTGGTCTGTGATACTTGTAAGAAATAAACTTTTGTTATGCTAATTCACTCAAATCTGAATCGGAGGGTTATTTCTTACAGGAGTTAACCTACCATGGACTGTTTTGTTCCACTATCCAGCACAATGAGTCAAAATGTGTTCTCCAAAACACGCTTCTCAAGTTCTGATCATTTGATTTCCCACCAGTTCTATATTTTACTACAGATGCAAATGCCTCTGTTTTCTATGTGTTGCTACCTTAACGAGATCACTTCTTCTCCATTTTCATTTATTCTGATGCCTCATAAGGTCTACCATAGTGGCGGCAGCAGGATTCATATCTTCTAATGGAGGCCTGCCATTTTGGATTGACCTGATTTTAGGTTCTATCTCTCCCTGTCCTCTAAATAATCTCTACCAGAGCTTCTTTTCCCATCAAGTGTGCTTCCTTCTTACACTAAATTTCACTTTTTCACCTAAATAATATTGTCATTCTGACTCCAGGCTGAGGATAAAAAACTCAATCTGTTCCCTTAAAATTGGAATTCAAGTTCATATTTTGTAGGGTTTCTTTCTCCTGGTGTATTGTTCCTTGTTTGGTTGTTTATCTGATATGAATCTTATGTTCCAGACTTCCTGGCATCCTCTGAAAGGAAAGGCACTGCTTAAAGAAGTTTTGTGCTATGCTTTGTCAAACACAAAAACATTTGGGCTTGTTAGCATTCTGTTGTTATTATGGTGTCTATCTGACGCTATCACATATGTTTAATACATGGTAATAATGTTTATGGAATCACTTCATTATAATTACAGTAGGGGCTTATGATTACAGCAGCAGGAAAGAAGCTATAGGCTTGTCAAATCAGATCACGATAAACCAACTGCCCCTTTCTCTATAAGTACATATGGGCAGGCTGGAAGCCTGCTGCCAATACCACCTTGCTGTTAGGCTGTGTTCATCTGGGGCTCAATTTGCATCCCTGGGGCACATTTCCACACCCCCACTGAGTTATCTCTGCTTAAACACCCCATGTAAAGGGAACAGTGCCCATGGAACTGCCGTAGGGGTGCCAGAGATGGGAAGAGTAGAAAGGAATTGAGCCAGTAATAATAATAACAATAAGATGTATGAATCTATGTGTGTGTGGTATACATATTTCATTTTATTTCAGCTTTCAATGTGAGACTTAATTCGTGGAAATGCCACTCTCTGTGTTTCCTAGAGAAAAGCAAAGAACAAAGCAAATACTAGAGAGAGGACAAGGAAAACATTAGCAGAGATGAAGCAGGTTTTCTTCTAAGATTTGTGAGACAAAACTATGAGAAGTGGAATATTCCAGAGAAGTAATTGTCTGTCCATTCAGGTCAGCATTTCCAAATGTTTACTATCTGGAATTCCAGTCCTTGAGAGGCTAATAGGTGCTAACATAAACAGAGTGTTTTGTGTTCAAGTGAGTTTTTTAAAAAGCTGGGTTAACCAAGTTAAATTGGTTTCTTCTTAGGCCTTTTAATACAGTAACGGACAATTAGACTCTAGGAGGGGGCAAGAGCAGAGGCAACACAAGCTTGGTTTTGCAGGAACAACTAATCAAGATATTTAATTACAGAGACAGGCTTATCAAAATAAAAGTTGCATCATCGCCACCATTAACAGTGAACAGCAGGAGGTGGTTCTCTGCAAAACATTTTGGCCTGCCAATTGGTATGCACAGAAAATCTAACGGCTTTTAAAAGACACTTGATTTCATGTTTGCAAGGTACAGGCATAGGCTTTATGCCTTCCTTTGAGGCTGTTTTGAAGATAAATAACTGCTCATTCTGCACATTGAGTTTATGAGAGAGAAAATATAAATCCTAGATAATATTGACTTGATTTATTTCCAATTGACTTTCCACATCCATGAGGTTGGCAGAGAGGACATGGAGCCCTGCCTTGTCACTTTCCTTCTTAAATGAGGAAAAAGAGGTCACTCTTTACTGGCACTCTTTTATGAGACTCTTATTTCCAGCTATATCCTTCTATGTCCTTGTACCCACTCCTTTCTCTGGAACTACCACCATCCCACCCCGTCAATGATCCTGTCTTTGAATCTGCCACTTCTTGTGGTCTCCTTTTCTACCTTCTTCTGTGTTTCACTATCCCTCAGCTTTAGAAAATACATCTTCCCTAGTTACTACCTTCTCTTTACTACCTCATTTCTCAAAGACAAGTTTGCTGTCTGCCTCCTGCACTTCTTTATTTTGCCTCACTCCTTAACTTTACTCATATGGTTTTTATTACAGTGATCTCTCCAAACAGAAAATATTTGCAAATCATATATTCTGATAAAGAATTAATATCCAGGACATATAAAAAACTCCTCACACTCAACAATGAGACAAGTAACAATTTAAAAATGGGTAAAGGCCTTAATAGACATTTCTTCAAAGACAATATACAACTGGCCAATAAGCACATGAAAGATACTCAACATCATTAGTCATTAGGAAAATGCAAATCAATGCCACAATGAGATGCCTCCTTGTGCCTACTAGGACAGCTGTAATTGGGGGGAAAACCCACAAAAGCAAAACAAGTGTTGACAAGGATGTGGAGAAGTTAGAACACTTATACATTGCCAGTGGGAATGTAGAAGGTGCAGCCACTGTGGAAAATAGTTTGGTGTCTTTCTCAAAACACTAAACACGGAAAATCATATTATCAAGCAATTCTACTCCTAGGTATAACCCCAAGAGAATTGAAAACAGCCACTTGAACAGATACTTGTAAGCCAATAATCATCACAACCTCATTCACAATCACTAAAAGGTAGAAATAACTCAAGTGTCCATCAACAGATTAATGGATAACAAAACATGGTATATGCATCAATGGCATATTATTCAGCCATTAAAAAGCAAAGAAATTCTGACACATGATACAACATATATGAACCTGGAACACACATTAAGTGAATAAGCCAGACATAAAAGGAGAAATATTGTACAATTCACTTATATGAAATTATCTAGGATAGGCAAATTCATAGAGACAGAAAATGACTTAGAAGTTACCAAGAGTTCAGTGGGGTGGAGAAATAAGGGGTTATCCTTAATGGTCTAGTGCTTACAGAGTTTCTGTTTGGAATAATAAAAAGTTTTAGAATTAGTGGTGATGGTTGCCCAACATTGTGAATGTAATTAATGCCACTGAATCATACATTTCAAATTGATTAAAATGGTAAATTTTATGTTATATATATTTTAGCATCAAAAAAAAAAAAGAAGAAGAAGAAGACTTTCCAAAGAAATGCTTCTCTTGAAGTGAAACAGAGCTCTGTGTATTCATGGAAGTCTGTTCTTCAGGATCTTTGCCGCTTGCTCAGGTGCCACTTTCAGTAAGGTCTTTCCTGGCCACTTTATTTAAAATTGCCACCCTCCCCTACTTTAGCATGCCATGCTCCTTCCTTGCTTTATTTCTTTTAGTCTTTATCCAGCTGACATATTGCATATTTTAATTAATTATCTGTTTTTAGTCCACCTCTCCCACCTAGAATATAAGATCTATGAAGACAGGAAATTTTACTTATTTTTCCCCCCCTCTACTCTCTCCACAGGTCCTGGGACTGTGGTGAGTATAGCGTAGGCTTTCAATAAATATTTTTAGAATGACAAATCAGTGCATACATTCCTAAGAAGAAGTTCAAAGTGTTCCTAAAAGGTACAGGAACTCTTATTTCATCTTCCTTAGGGGTCCTTCTAATGACACAAGGATTCATTTCCCTGTCTTTTAAGGAAGTTGAGCCAAGGACTAAGAAGAACAGAAATCCATGTGAGGTATAATAAAATGTATTAGAAGATGGGAGAGCAGTGGATGGGGTTTGGGACACACCATCCCAAAATATGGCACCTTGGAATATTGAATATTTTAAGCTGAAGGAATTTGAGAAACAGCAAGCGCTGGGAAGACTCTCTGACCTTCCCCTGAAGCAGATCACAAACCCTCATGAGAGAAATGCCCTACCCCCTCATCCCCCAGGGAAGGGGCGTCCTTATCTCAGAAGACAGAGGAATGCCAAGATGGATCCAAACAAACAGGACTTGCTAAGTTTCCTCAGTTTATTACCCTCTCAGTTCATACCCTTTGTCCTGACACATCTCTCCATGACTCTCTGCTCTTCATCAACCCTCACATAAAAACACTCAGGTTTAACCACTTCTTAGGGTCTTCATTTCTCATGAAGGCTCATGTCACATAAAACTTAGGTTAAATAAATTTGTATGCTATTCTCTTGTTAATCTGTCTTTTGTTACAGAGCCCCAGCTGAGAACTTAGAAGGGAAGATGGAAAAGATTTTTTCCCTCCCCTATACACTGAAATTAGATTTAAAAAAAAAATGTAAAACCACCACAGTTGCTTTTTTAAAAAGATTTTATTTATTTATTTATTTATTTATTTATTTATTTGAGAGAGAGCACAAGCAGGGGGAGCGGCAGAAGGAGAGGGAGAAGCAGACTCCCCACTGAGCAGAGAGCCCAGTGTGATGTGGGGCTCAATCCTGAACTGATCATGAACTGAGCTGAAGGCAGACGCTTAACCGACTGAGCCACCCAGGTGCCCCCACAGTTGCATTTTTAAAATATTTGCTATTTCCTCTGCTAACCTAACCAACAGTCTGGGCTCTAAAGATCTCTTATCCCAGATGAGCATACCTACCTTTTCCAGGGATTAAACAAAAGCAAGAACAAACAAAAATAACCATTTTTATTTACAAAATGATAGCACTGAGAAAATGGGAGGAAGAGGCAAAGAAGGAAATCCTCAGCACCTAAGTTAATGGAGGTCCTCACTGCTCGGAACTGAGCCAGGTGTACCCTTATCTGGGTTCAGTTGCCAGTTCCTGCCCCAGATGCTTTGAACCCAGAAGAGGCCTCCCTTTCTGGTTTGTGCTCACCAACAACGAAAACATGTCTTGTCCCCTACATTCTAAGTGCCTGCCGGATGCAGACCATGCCTGTTGATGCTTCCTTGTCTCCCTCAGTCCCTGCCTCAGAACAGATGCCTTGCATATATTTGTTGAGTGATTCCAATTGAAATAGGAGTTATAAACAATGACATTAGTCTTGCTGCCAGCACAAATCCACAGGCATTCAGGAGGTCTAAAAATATTTAAGCCCTCGTGGCCTGTGGAAATTATTGTTATACTTCAGGCCCAACTCAAATATCTGCTCTGCTTGGAAGCCTTTCCTGAATGTCCCCCACTGTCTTCTCTGAACGCTGTGTGCACCCCTCTTTAGAGCTAAATGATTGTGAGTTTGCTCCCTTTCTGTTCTGTGAACCTCTTCTGGACAAAAGTAACATTTATGTACCTCTGTGTGGCCTGTTCCTAACGTCATGCCTGGTGCAGAGGAAGTCATCAATAAGTAGTATTTATTGAACTTTTCTGATTGCCTCTGCTACCTACCTCTCCCTCCTTCCTCTGTTCCTTCCACCCAGTTTTCCTTCCTTCTTTCCCCCCTTCTAGGATCTAAACCTAGAACTTTCAATGGACTCTTCAAGAAGCTGAGTCATGAAAGTAAGGACCAAATCCTATTAGGATTTGGTCAACTTCCCAGGAATCCTTTCTCTATCTCCCTAAACATATTATCCCTTAGTCTATTTCCATCCCTTTACCCAAATTGATGGTTCTTGGAATATGGATTCTTTAACATCAAATACAAAAGTGTGTGTGTGTGTGTGTGTGTGTGTGTGTGTGTGTGTGTGTGTGTGTGTATGGAAAGAGTCCAAGGAGTCTGTGAACCTTGCCTCCCCAAGGAAGTTAAGAACCACAGGTCTAGGTACTTTCTATTATAACATAAAAGATGAATTCATTTTTATAAAATAAATACAAGGATGTGAGAAAAGATAAAAATCATTTAAAATGCTTTCACAGTTTTCAAAGCACTCATCTACCCAGAGGGGAGGCATCAAGGAGACTGTTTTGTAGTCAAATGTGGAATAGTGACTTGAGCTACCCTTCATCATATCAGCATATCAAATCCACTCTTGAAAACTGCAGAGTTCTTCAAAACCGTGATAAGCTGTGTCCTACATTCCAGGGAATGTGCAATGCTCTCAACAAGATGACAGAATCAGGGTTTTATCCAGAAACAAATTATCTTTGTTTGCTGCTGACCTGCCGAAGTTCAAGTTTCTTGGGTTATGTGGACTTGGAAGGCATTTCCCTTTTGAAAAAGGAAGTGCACCATTGCTGCCTCAGACAGATGCGGGTTTTTGGTGGGTGTGTGCCTGATACATATGTGCCAAGTCCAGGAAATCATTTTGAGCAATTATGAATAATGATCTTGGATGCCTGGTATTCAATAGTCTGTGCAGCCACTGGCATCTTACTTCATATGGACTTCCTAATACCCTGCACTCCACCCAACGCTCCTGACAAGCTGGTCATTAGCCATTCAGAGCTTTAACTAAAAGGAGCCCAAGACATAAGATCACAGACTCTCTTTAGTGGACAGCCCTACTTCAGAGATAAGCAGAGGAAAGAAATTGTCCATGCCAAATGAAGGTTCCTTTCTCTTAGTTAAATTGTACAGTTAAGGAAGGTCATGTAGATGAGGGTGCATTCATTTTCAAGCAACACCAGAGAAATGCTTTCTCACCCAGCAAAACCAGAGGATGGCGCTCTAACCACAAGAGTGTTGATAAAGTAGCAGGCTCTAGGTCTGAAGGACCAGGGCACTTGGATTGGGACCCCATTTTCCATAACCAATTAAGTGGTCTTGGTAATCATTTGACCTCTAGCAATAATGGCCATCATGAACTGAGTAAAAGATTACCTATTGTTATCACATTTTATCCTCAAAAGAGGCTGAAGAAAAAAAAGTGTTGACTTCCATTCTATAAAGAAGGAAACTAGGATGATATGAAGTTAGGTAATTTGTCCAACATCCTAGCTAGTATGTGGGGAGCATGGTTTCTATCTAACCTCAAAGTTTATATTCTACTCTACTACCTTCTATTGCTTCTTCCCAAAGAGTAATCAACAAATATTTATACTTCTGGAGTTTTCTGCATGTTTTTCTTCTAAGCAGATGGTCATAATAATAAGACCTCCCTTTGTGTACATGAGTATATACTTATATTTGGTCAGGTACTGCGCTAAATAAGATGTTTTCTCAGAGATACAAATGAAGACGGCATTATTACCCTTGTATTGGTCAGTGTTCTCTAGAGAAATAGAACCAATAGGGTATATATATATATGGAACTGGCTCACGTGATTACAGAGGCTAAGAAGCCCCAAGGTCTACAGTCAGCAAGGAGGTTAATGAATGGTATACTTTCCAGTCTGAATCCAAGCCTGAAGGCAGGAGAAGACCAATGTGTTAGTTTGAAGACAATCAGGTGGTGGGGTGGAGGGCAGCAAATTCTCCTTATTCAGCCTTTTTGTTTTATATAAGCCTTCAACAAATTGAATGAGGCCCACCCACATGAGGGAGAGCAATCTGCTTTATTCAGCCTACCAATTCAAATGTTAATCTCATCCAGAAACACCTTCACAGACATACTCAGAATAGTGTTCAACTAAATGTTTGGGCACCTGAGGACACAGTCAAGTTGATACATAAAATCACAATCACAGTCCCCCAAGTATCTGTTAACAAAAGAGGAAGATGAGGTTCTAAGGAAGTTGTCTGATGTCATCTGACTGGTGGGAGGGACATGCAATATACAAGCATTGGTTGCTAAAACCTAGTTTCCTTTTGGCTCTTCCTTCCTCCCATCCATACCCGTTTGAGAAGATTTTATCCTTCTTGATAGTGGCAAGAAATGGGGAGAGTAATCAGGGGAGACCGTTATGTAATTCTTAGTAACCCAAGTAAATTTCCAAAGCCAGGGGATATGGATTATGAGCTCTGTCATCTACCCATCCTGCAGTTTCCTTCCTTGAAGTGATGGCTCCAAGTGGAACAGGTAAGGTATTAAGGAATCACCAACATACACCTACTTCAATAATATCAGAATGAGATGAAACAAGAGATTAACCATGAGAGTCTCAGGCTCCCATTTATTTATAACCCAAGTCCATCTCCTCATGATTTTATCCTTTATCTACTGCGCATATATCTCAACTTTGTAAACTGTATTCTAATACTTCCTCCAAGATGGAGTTAATTAGGTCATGTGCTACTCTGCACCTAATTATTATTTACTTCACTTGCATTTGTTTTCATTATATCATTAACATGAGGAAGATGCTCATACCTGGGGCAACTAGGAGCGATACCAGCATTGCTCAGTCTTTTCAACTCAGTTGGAGATATTAGTGTCCAATAATGTTCTTGGCTTACACTTGGGGTCACAAAAATTTAAACACTGCATAGTGCTTTTTGTTTTTTAAAGATTTATTTATTTATTTGAGAGAGAGAGAGAGAGAGAGAGAGATTGCGAGCAGGGGGAGGGGCAGAAGCAGAGGGAGAGGGAGAGAATCTAAAGCAGATACCCCGCTGAGCATGGAGCCCAATGCAGGGCTCCATCCCAGGACCCTGAGATCATGACCTGAGCCAAAATCAAGAGTCAGCCACTGGCCACTTAACTGACTGAGCCACCCAGGTGCCCCCTCTGCAGTGGTTTTTGTATTTGTGGGTTTCTACCAATACCTCTAATTAATTTACTGACAATTCTTTCTACTTTTTCTAATAAACCCAATGTATTTTTCTTCTCCAATGCAATACCTTTCCTTCTATGTTATTCAGCTCCAGAATTTAACCTTTCATTCTCTTCAAGTGGAAAACCATGATAATAATACCTGTCCTGCTGACTCCATGGGGTCATGAAACATGCATGCAATACCTGGACTTCTACGTTTATTTTTTTCATAATTTAATTTTAATTTTGTCTAAATAATATATAGCAGTGTTTTTTTTTGTTTTGTTTTGTTTTGTTGTGTTTTGTTTTTAAAGATTTTATTTATTTATTTGAGAGAGAGAGAGAGAGAGAAAACAAGCTGGGGGGAGGGGCAGAGGGAGAGGGTGAAGCAGACTCCCCACCGAGCAGGAAGCCTGATGCAGGGCTTGATCCTGGGACCCTGGGATCATGACCTGAGCCAAAGGCAGATGCTTAACCAACTGAGCCACCTAGAGGCCCCAATACATAGTAATGTTTTTAAAGGTCAAATAATTACTATGATACCTATAAACAGAAAGAAACACTCTACAACTGATTCTCATTCCCCTTAGGCAAACAACTTTCCAATTTTCCTTTAGTGTTTTTCCTTGTTTGCTTGTTATTTACCTCCATTTTTGCAAACAACCATGCTTTTTAGGCATCTGGCCAGGTAAAATCTGTATGGGTCTCATGGCTCAGTTTGCAGGCTTGTATATATTTCTTCTATTTTCTGTACGGTTCTTCAATCCATATCCACACCCCAGCTATGGCATATACCCAACTATGAGGCCTCTTTGTTCCAACCTTTCCTGAGAGTAAACTTCTTATCTTATCTTAAACAGGAAGAATTATGCAAGATAATGAAAGGTTCTAATGATCCAAACAAGGCTCATCAAACTGTAGCCCACAGGCCAAATCTGACCTGCCACCTGTGCTTTGTAAAATAAAGCTCTGTTTTAACAATCATGTCCATCATTTAAGTATTATCTGTGGCTGCTTTTGCATTACAATAGTTGTGACAGATATATGATGCACAAAACCTAAAATATTAACTATCTGGCCCTTTACAGAAAAAAGTTTTCCAGCCCCTAAACCATACTTAAACACAACTTTCAGTCAGTCCACCTATTTCTAACTCATCTTGCATTACCAACTTCAAAATTACCCTGTGACTTCTATTCCCGAAACTTTCCAGGAATCTGTGGGACAGTATGAATCAACTTACTTCTTACCAGCATTCATCATGACATGTACTTGATTTTGGTTTTCTCCTCTCCGATTTTTCAGTTATCATTTTCTTTGTCTTCCAAAGAAATTGTTGATATCTCTGCTGCTATTTTACCTCACATTCTCCTTGTTCCTAAAGGTTAATGGTTTTTTTTTCTTTTCTTTTCTTATCTTACTGCCATTTTTGTGGGGTTCAGGAATTTATCAGTTGGCACTTTTCAGAAAAGTATAAGCCACTCAGGTATTTCAAGCAGAAAGAATGTAATTTGGAAATATCTAGGTTTAGAACACTGTGGTAAGGGCTAACATTTCAAAGATCAAGTGAAGCCTCTGCTTGTTCTCAGGTTCATCATTAGCTTTCAGAGGCAGGAAGTTGCAGGAAGCACCGGAAGCCATCTGCGTGAACACTGATTTTACGACCCTAGGTCCACCTAGAGACCGCAGACCCACTGAGGCTCCATCTCTGCACGTTCTTGCTAAAGGACCTATAAAATCATGTCTGTTTGTCTTCTACCTTCCACCTAGCCTGACAACACTCTGGCAAGGGATTCTGTTAACTGTGTTCGAGGGGGTGGGGGAGGCGTGGGGAGGCTCAGAAGGGGAATGGTGCTGCATTACTAGCAGACAGCTAGTGGAGATGAGCCAGTGATTTCAATTTGCCATATTTAATTTTCCACCCACTCCCAACTTTTCCTCTCCACCATTAAGGTTTCTGTAAAGCCATTGCTGTCCACTGGATGGACACTGCATTCTAGGTCTGCAGACATGGGTAAGATTCTTACTGTGGTGTGACCTTGGGCAAATCATTCAGCCTTGGCTTCCCCTGGTCAGATGGGGAGAAAAAAAAAGAACTACTTTACGAATGCTGTGAAGAGAAATAGGATAGTGCATGTTAAATGTTTAATAAACTGTAAAATGCCACACAAAATGAAAGTAGAACTATGTAGACAAATTAATTCTGGCTTATGTTTCTGACTCCAAAGAATAGCAATGTATGTCTCCAGGGAATACGTCTACTTGTCAATCTCGTCTTGGACTTCTTTTTATCTATTCTTTTTTTTTTCTTTTTGTAAAAAAAAAAAAAAACCTATCTTAAACCCTAAATGTAGCAAAATGTCACCATTATACTACATTTATTTCATTCTTCATCAGCCTATGGCAGATGTTCTGACAGATAATGAGAACCCTGAACAGCTCTAAGACTTGAGCAAAAGTTGCTCAGATTCTACTTTTTATTACAAAGACTTGTTTCTATGCAGAGGCCTCAAGGTTACAAGATGTCATTATTTTTATAATTCCAACCAAGGTGTCTTACTGGCAATATCAATCTCAAGTCTTTAAGTATATGTTACAGCCCAAAATAAAATCTGTTAATATCTGTAGTGAAATGATAAAAACCAGCACTTTCACTAATTTGAAAATAGTTCCATTCTTCCCTTTTTAAAGCTAATTTTCTGCCTTGGTTAGAACTTCTAAGAAATTAAAGTGTATTAAAATATGTAGCAGGATGATGACCCAATGGAGATTAAATTTGTTTTATGTTCACTCTTCTTTAGATGGATGGGCCAGAAAACTATGTTGGAGTCATGGAAGGTGGATTCTCTTAGAAGGATGAAGATAGAAGGCTTTTAAATCACTGAAAATAACTTTATTCAGAAGTGTGAGCATAGGGTCATTAGTCCATTATCAAAAAGAAGGAAAGAAGGCATATTCAAAATGTATGGGGTTTTTAGAATTAAAAGGAAAAAAGTCCCAAACTGTGGGAAGATCCTTGGAGGGGACGAAAATAGGGTGGTAATTCTGGGTTCATAAGAAGGCAGATGCATGAACAACTTCTTAGATCCTCTGGCAAGGCTTATGCTCTAGGACAGAGCTTCCCAAAGTATGGTTCATCGACCCTTGGGGACAGGCAGTCCATGAGATCAAAACTATATTCATAATATAGTAAGACACTATTTACCCCCTCCTCTTATTTTTACATTTGCCCACATGGTGCAAACATCATGGTGGGACAAACTGCTTACTCCTAAGCATGAATCAGGGCTGTGCACCAAACTAGTGGTACTCAGGATAGTCTTCATAGCTACATGCTTGCATTATGAAAATGCCAGTTTTATTTAGTAATGCCTTGAATGAGCATATAAATTAATATCTTTATTAAACATTGACCCTCAGGCACATGTCTTTTTAACATTCTGTATGACAAAATGGGAAATATTCACAAAACATATCTACTGCCTACTGAAGAGTGACAAATATCTGAGAGAAAAGCACTTTGTGGTTCTTTGATTTGCTAGTTTAGCTAGTTGCTTTTGTTTTGGAATACCATCTTTGCTGGAAAGAATGACTGACAAAGAATAGTTACTTTGACTTGAGTAGTTGATGGATATTTTCTCAAAAATGAATGAACCTAGGGGGTGCCTACGTGTCTCAGTTAAACATCCAACTCTTGATCTCAACTCAGGTCTTGATCTCAGGTTGTGAGTTCTTAAAAAAAAAAAAAAAAAAAGAATGAGCCTAGGGTGACTTGTCCAGGTTTGCTAGGGACTTCCCTTGTTTTAATGCTGGAACTCTAGCACTTTCCTGGGAGCCCCTCAATCTTGAGCAAAGTGGAATTGTTGGTCACCCTAAAGGAACCTTCCATTTCAAGGAAAATACTGACAATGTTTTTTGTTGATGATAAAATTTTGAGCTTTCAAGCAAAAATTGCAATTTTGGAAAACTTGTATTGACCATTGTGAACCTGACAACTTTCCCAAAATTAAAGACTTTTTTGACAAGATGAAAGTGATATTAATAAATGTGATATTTTATACTGTACAATGAAATACTGTAAACATTTGGAAAATCTGCATATCTCCATGAACCAACACTTTCCAAATGGCCAATGCATGGTGTTATAAAGTTTCGTATGGATAAAACACCCATTTAAAGTCCAAGAGAAATCAATTAATTTTAATATAACAGAGTATAGTTATTGCAAATAGTAGGTATAATGGTAGAGTCTTAAAAAGTCTTAGTCATAGCTCTAATGGGAATATGTAAGGGACACAAAATTAACTTAGGGAAAGAGCCATCTTTCCCTCAAAATTGATGAACACGTGCTTCTCTGTGTTCTTTGTCAAGTTACTTCTATGATGACATTACTGAAGACTGTGGGCTTCCTACTTTAAGGATTGCACAATGTGAAGGAAGCTGAACATTTTGTCTTGTCCTTTGGAAATAGAAAGAGTAAATTCATTTCCTCCCTTATCTTCTACTCTTCTACTTCAACTGCCAGTTGCCAGTCTTCAATCCTGGATCAACCCAAACTTCTACTTTCTCTGCCCCTACCCTACAACTGATGAGTATAATTACAGATGATCTCATAACTACGCCAACTGGCATGATGAGCAATGGACAGTTTGTAAGACCAGCTGTGCCCACAGGCTCTTCAGCAATTCCTTACTTTGTTCCTTGTTAGAAACCTTTCTCATTCACATTTAGCAGTTTTAAATCAGTATCCTTCTATTTTATGACAGATTTTTTTAAAGGTAAGTTCTACACCAATGTTTCGAACAGATACTATATTCAGCAGAACTCAGTTAACTAGGTTGGTGAAAAAGAATCCTAAGGACACATATTTTTGGGAAACACTGGACCAAACAAAAGGAGATAGATTTCTTTTCTGCAGGAACTCTAAGTGGGACTTCACCAGGCTAACATGCATGAAGGCACTAAGGAAGGCAAAATGGCTTCCAAATTTCTGACTACATAATTCTTTGTTTGCAGAGCATCTAAGTGACTTGCGTTCTATAGTACACACCTGGGGAAGTATTTATTCCCTCTGACCATCCCTACTTTTATTTCTCCTAATTATTTGCTTTCTAAATCAGTAATGGCTTTCTAATCACTTCTGGTTAAGTGTTTGTAGCCCTAATATTCCGTATAGCATAATGGTGAAGCACATGGATGGTAGAATCAGACATCCTAGGTTGGAATCCTGGCTTAGGCACTTACTAGTTGTGCGAGCTTGAGAAAATTACTTAACCCCTCTTTGTGTTATAATTCTCATTTTAAAATGGGAACAATGATTGTACTTATTTACATTGTAAAGATTAAATGTAACATGTATAGAGTTTTTAGAACATGGTGAATACCATAAAAGTGTTAGCTATAATTATCTATTTGATATAGCTTTTGGAGAGGAGAGGCCAGTCTTACTCATTTTTATATCCCTTTTCCATCTCACAGTTCCTGGTACAAAATAAGAACCAAAAAAATATTTTTTTAAAGATCTTATTTATTTATTTGACAGAGAGAGAGAGAGAGCACCTGCAGGGGGAGTGGCAGGCAGAGGGAGAGGGAGAAGCAGGCTCCCCACTGAGCAGAGAGCCTGATGCGGGGCTCTATCCCAGGGCCCTGGGATCATTACCTGAGCCGAAGGCAGACGCTTAACCGACTGAACCACCCAGGTGCCCCAAAACCCCCCAAAATTCTTAATCAATAATAATACCTACCATTCTTATAGAGTTTTACAATTTACAGTATACTTTTGCATATATTAACTCATCAGATTGTTACAAAATCTTACTAGACAGCCAGAGTAAGAATTAATATCTCTGTTTTGCTCTAAGGATGAAAAAGAGAAGCAACAAAATGAAATAAAACAAAATGAAATTAGACAATTTCCCCAAGACTACACAGGTTAATAAGTGGCAGAATTAGAACTAAGACTCTGATTTTGGACAATTATCTAACACTCCATCTAGCACTCCCTGAAAAAAATATTATAGAAAGTATTGAGACATCCCAATGTGACAAAACAATGTTCTGTTTTAGACAAAATTATTTCCATTGAAAAAATAATCTGACTTTTAATTTCTTAAATGTGTATTGTTTACTTGAGATAGAAGAGTCATCTAGAATAAAAATTATTTTAAACAATAAGAATAAACAATTTCAAGATGGCATTTGGTTCTGAACAAAGAATGGCAATTTGAGTTTTATTTGGCATGTGAGGCAGAAAGGCATAAAAGATGAATTACAGTCTCATTCTCTGAGTATAAATGGAATGTCCCAAATCAAACTGCTCTTTTGAATTCTATGAAGAAATTTAGAAACAAATTAACCATGTGGAATATCAATAAATGCACTTCTGGTGAGGGGGCTGAATTCCTGGGCTAAGGGACATAGAGACATGAGAAATCACTGCTTGTTAGAATGGGCAAGATGCTCTAGTATATTGCCATTTTGTTTGTGAAGCATTATCCAGCCAATATCATATGTCAGCCCCTATCTGTCCATAGAGAAGGGTACTTAACATTCTATAGAACACTTGGTTATATGCTGTTTTCCCTTTGAACCAAATTAGCCCTTTCTCCTCCACCAGCTTGTTAAGTATTCATCTTGAGATTTCCCCGGGTCTCCATCCTCATCATTTTCTCTTGGCCTTTCTGGACTCTGAACGAAAAGTTCTACCAGATGTTAGACACAGTAGCTGTTTGGGCCATCCTGCCATTTCTGATGCCTACATCCTGATTCTGGACTCTTCACCTTACCTACCGGTCGTCTGGGGTGTGCTGAACATGGGCTTGGTTACTTTTATCTATCTATCATCTATCTATTTTTAATGTTATTTATTTATGCACACATAAATACATACATACATAGCAGTTACGATACTTTGTTCTATGCCAGGGGTTGGCAAACTATGGCCTATAGGCAAAATCTGACTTATAACCTATTTTTGTAAGTTGAGTCTTATTAGAATACAAACATCTTCTTCATTTTTGTGCTGTCTGTGGCTACTTTCACACCATAATAAAAGGAGTTTCTTATTTGCAACACAGACTATATGGTCCACAAACCTTAAAATATTTAATATGTAGACCTTTAAAGAAAAACTTAGCTGACCACTCTACCATACTAACAGAAACCCCGATGTGGTATTTTGTTCATATTGCTTCTGTCTTTCTTGACCTTCCAGCCAAGCCCAATACCACCCACAGCTGTCCTGGCCTGCCCTATCCAGAGATGACAACCCATTTGTTGGCTATCACTGATGACTAGGTAGCAGAGATCAATTAGCAACATCTAATTGATCTTTCAGGATTATGATTCTAATAGGAGAGGCATCTTGACTGGCCCTTCTTCTGTGTTCTTCCTATAGAGAATTTTTGGCAAACTTTGGTTCATCTCTCACTTCCATTTTTCTTTAACATTCTCATCTACCTCTGCTCAGTCCCATCAATCTTGATGGAATCTTTTCCATCAAGAGGAAACAGATTTCCTCTTTTATGGAATAAGCTCTCCTGAGGTACCCAACTCAGGATATCTCCCTTGGACAATACCCATGACTTCTAATTTTTTTTTTCCTCTGTCCTCTCCTGGTTTCTGAAAACTCTTAACCTTGGAGAAATTCTCAGAAAAAAGGCATTATAGTATCTCAAGTGCCACTATGGGTGTGAATGATTGAAGGCCAGTTTGTTATGTTAGCTTTTCTATGGTAGTCATGCTTTAAGAGAGTTTATTGTCTATGAAAAGTAATGGTCCATTTCAAAGAGGATGTTCTTAGTTCAAGAGGGAAACTCCTTAGCATCCTTTGGATTTCATTAAAAAGCAACCACTTGCTATTTTATGTGTAATGAACTACTTATCACCAAGACTTCTACCAACATCCTCAGTGTGGCCATTAAATCAGCCTTGATTCTTTCCAGACTTCATCTCCTACCAAGGGAATGCACTATTCACTTCTACATCCTTTCCACTTAACAATCCTCTTTTTCTAGCTGGAACAAGCTACCCCTTTCTTTCCATGAACTGATGCACCTCATCTTAAAGTTGTTTAGAACTTGCTTCTCCCAGATGACGTACACTAGGTGTAAGATTCTTATGGTGAGGAACCTTTATTATTAAGCTTCGAATCTTCATGGGCAAATACAATGCCCAGGAATGAAAACAAATAATCCTCACAAATTCAATGTACTCTTCAATGTCCTTGAACATGTTCAAGCATACCAGTACATTCATCCTCAGCTCTCCCTGCTTCACCATCTCCATTCAGTGCTGTTCTTCACAATTCAAAATTGGCAATGGAAGAACCACATCTCTTGTACTTGTAAGGTGAATTATTTCAGAAGTGCTTTTCATTCATTTTGAACATCTTGGTATTTTCTTTATGATAAGGTTATATATAAGTCTTCTTGAAGGAGATTTCCAAGCATTCTGTCTCCTTTTTATCATACTTCTCTGTTTAATACAATGCTTTAAACAAAGTTCATGTTCTTCTAGCCTAAGATCTCCCTTAAAATCACAGGTTTGACTGAGATGTTTCAAAGATGTCTCTTCTATCAAAAAATGACTCATTTCATGACACTTCTGATGACATCACACACTCTTTGTAGAACATTATTCTTTGTATCTTGTAAGGTTTGTCCCAGAACTAGGACAACTGCCTCCTAATACCTCTAGTTGCTTCCAACTTTAATACATTCTCCACATGGCCACCAGAGCTATCCTACTAAAGCTGAAACAGGTTGGAATGCCCTGACCCTTCGTATCTACTTAACCAAATAACAGTTCTTCAAGAATCATCTCAAATCTCCATGAAGTCTTCCTAAACTTTCTTATCAAAATTAATTTCCTTGTTCCCTAAAGCTCCACAGCACTGCACATCTTCATGACAGCAGATTTGAAATTCTGAAGGAATATACATACATACATACATAGGGGGGGACAAATAGCCAAATAAAAAAGAAGGTGTCAATCATCAATTAAGCCAAAACATTATGCTCTAATTCCGAACTATGGTAATACTTGGTTGGAGCTTGTAGATTAGTCCCTGGGCCTAAGGGGGGCTTCTCTCAAGTAACTCTCAATAGAACTTCCAAGTAGGAAATGAGGAGAAAGCGTACTGGCAAGATAGTGGGGGTCCCTTGTGGCAGGTCTTGGCTCAAAACCCTCTTCAACCTAACCCCCAGTCACAGAGAGAAATGAGAAAGTGGAAAAGGGTCTGAGATATATGCATAACAATTTAGCACAAAACAAACCTATCATCTAGCAAATGAGATCTAATTGGCATCTTGGCATCTCGGCATGACATCTCATGATCCTACCAATACTATCAGTATTTTCTATCTTAGGATTAAAGAAGGAGTGGGCACATGACCTGACCAGAGGAGACAGAAATTTAACTCTTGCTCTTCTATTTTCCATCTTTTTATCCTGTTAGCCTGTGGGAATTTATAGCCAAAGCAATTTTCCATGACAGGCCTGACCGCCTCCTTGGAGAAGGAGAACAAGGTAATATCAGGAAAATTGGGCTCCCGTGATATTTACCTCAGTTTCTTTGTGCTGCAGGAACTAGAGCCAATGACATTTTACTTGTTGCTCTCGCAAGTTGCTAAAAGTGAGAGAAACAGGACATTAATTAAGTTAGCTCCAAGATCATACTATATCCTGGGCAATATTTAACTGCCATTCTATTTCCCATCTCAAGTTATACTCACTATATATTGGGATAATATCATTTAAAGTTTATGAATCTTCTCTTCTCTAATATTTATTGAGCTTAATCCCAGTTTATACTCAGAAGTCGTCCTGAGCTTTGGCATTTAATCAGGTGTTCTGGAGGTTACACAATGATCATTGCATGACAGCAAGGCTCAAGCCATACCCTGTGAGAGGTATACCAGTATCTTAAGTTTGAGTCCCCTCCTATTCAACTTCCCCAGAAAAATTAAATACCATTGATAAAAAACACCTGTTCTGGTTGTCCCAAAGTTATCAGAGTCCCATAGAAAATGATTTCCCCAAACTTTTCTTTCTCTTAGTCATTTAATTAGACATAGCCAGAGGTTACTTCACTCAGATGTTTGCTCCACCTTCATTTAGAATTGTTTATGGATATGTCTCTTTCTCTAATTACACTAGACATTCATAGAGGGCAGGGACTATTTTATTTATTTTGGTACTCCTCAGAGACCTGGCATGGTACCTTCATTTGGTGGGCACAAGGTACACAGCTGTCAAGGAGATAATGCAGGAGGTTTTCAATTGTTAAGTTGAACTCCCTGGATTTGGTCTAATGCTTTTACCACTGTGGAACTGCAATCAAATTCTTGAGAACTTTGGAAATGAGATGCTTTCCCATCTGAGATAATGTTTCTTCATCACGACCCATGTGATCATTGGCTCTATTGGCCATCAAAAAGATCCAGAAGGTTCCAGGGATCAGATACAGCACCACAGTGATCAGAACCAGACCCCAACCCAGTGGAGTGCCAGAAAGTGGCTAGAAAAAGAGGAAAAAGGGGTGCCCAGACATAAAAAAGATTGTTATTGTGTGCTTTTATGCTTTGAAAAGAGCAATAGCAAGGCTTGAGTCATTCCAGAAATGATGCCTGATTTGATAGAAATTTCAGCTCTCCAATTTATTACTTGTAGATAGCTGTGTAAAAAAATTACCCCAAGACTTAGTGGCTTAGAACAACATGTATTATGTCACAGTGTCTGTGAGTCAGGAATCCAGGTGCAGCTTAGCTGGGGCCACTGGCTCAGGATGTCTCACAGGCAGTAATCAAAGTGTCAGCCTGAGTTGTACTCATCTCAAGGCTCTACTGGTGAAAGAGCTGCTTCCAAGCTCAGTCACATGGTTGTTGGCAGGATTCAGTTCCTTGCTGGTTGTTGGACTGAGGGCTTCTGTTCCTCTGGCTGTTGGCTGGAGGCCACCCTCACATCCTTGCCACTTGAGCCTCTCCATAGATTAGCTCCCAAGATGGCAGCTGGCTTCATCAAAGCAAACAAGCAAGCAGTACCAGAGAGAGTACAAGTGGGACAGAAGTCACCATCTCTTTGTAAACTAATCTTGGAAGTAGCATCCCGTCCTTTCTGCCATATACTATTCATTAGAATTGAGTCACTGCACTCAAGGGGAGGAGATTACACAAGGGCAGAAAACCAGGAGGCAGAGATAATTAGGGGCCATTTCAGAAGCTGCCTACCATATCCACATTCCACAGTGCCTACAGCATTTAGCCTTCTTCCAGTGCCCTATCTCTTTCTTGCTCGTCTTATGCTATTCAGGACCAAGATCAAATATCTGGCACTCTTAATAGCCATGCTGGAAACTCATCTGCTTCCACAGCCACGGTAAGGCTAGCATTTCATTCCATCAGCCAACCATCATGCCAAGGAGCTGTCGTGCATTATTTCTTTTAGATTTTGGAGAACTTTAAATGTTTTAGTCTCCAGTTCAAAGCACGTTCATGGTTTCCACTGGAGAACAGAGTTACAAACACTGCTAAAATAGAGGCTTTAACATCAATATCATTTTCATTAAGTTTTTCTTCACAAGCAAGAGTAGGTAGTAATGGTCGCCTATGAGTTTCTTTTTGAAATTTTTGATTACATATGTTGTATTCCTTCTCATGCAGGGCAAAACCCCAAAAATCTCTATATGCGGAAATCTGTCTCCACCAAAACGAAGATTTTATTCCAAAGTGTTATATAGAAAGCAATGCTTCTGATAGAGGCCTTTGTGTTTGCTTGCTCTCTTCAGCACAATGAAATGAAGATTAATTTTACTGCAACCTAAGCCAAAAATAATACTAATATTCCTTCCATTGCATCACTTCCCACAGAGTCATGCAATAAAAGCCCCTCATGCTCACATCCTCCGTGCTATCTCACAACTGACTGGAAGGGACAGTCTGAGCTCATATTAATGCCAGTTTCCAATTCCTAGGCCACACCTAATAATCTTCTTATGATATATTATGATATATTAGTCCTTTAGCAACAGGCCCCCAAAGAGCAGAGAAGTAAAGGGAAGTCAGCCCTGGGATATAAGGAAGGAATTCCAAAATGTCTTTGACTCACCTACTGAAAGATTATTTGGAAAGGATAAATAATCATCGCAATAAACCAGTTCACTTCTTCATAGATCAGTCCCTCCACTGTCCCAACCTAATTAGAGTAATTTGTATTTAAGGCGATATTGATTTTGCATAATGGTTTTCTCTTGTTATTACACACATGACAACATTCTCCTTACTTAACCTGAACAACAATCTTGTTGACTAATGTGCAGAAACTCTTGCTCAGAAGTCTACTGCTGGCACTGAAGTCTCAAGAAGAGAAGAGTTCAAGTTGCTGTTCATGGTGTTATCGAATACATAAATAAACCAAGGAAATAGCTGAGGGCCAAGAAAGGAAGGGCTGCATTCGTCTGACCTTGTTGGAAATGTTGTGCTGTGGGACTCCAGTGCTCAATTAAAATAAGTTTTGTCGGTTTTCCTCTTGGCTGGGGACTTCCTGTGCTCACTGAATGGTAACGCTGGCCCATCCCGGGGACAGGTAAAATTGAAAAGTCTCTTTATTTCCATAGGCTTAGGCCAAACCCCTCAGAACAGGCTATTTCAGAGCTGAGCTGGCGCAGGGCTAATGCCCCGGTTGGCAGCTCATGCGCAGCCCCTCCTTGACGAGCCGGCCGCCGCTCTTACCCACTTCAGCTGTCTTTTAAAAGCCTCCTTCTCACAAAAGACAGAGCTGGTCTCAAGGGCCTGGGAAAATAGAAAATTCTCACACTGTGATGGGAAACACTGTCAAGACCTGAAACTCTGTAGTGAAGCATCAGACACCAGTGTGTACTCACAGATAAAGTGAGGGGATGGCTCTGTGTGGGAGACACAAGAACCACAAAATTAAAATAGACCAGGAAGCTGGAATTTAAAATGTTGGAGAAGCAACCCGGACTGATTCACTCTCCAGAGAGCGTCCAGCTGATCTTCTAGTCATTTATGAACTAGGGTGAACTTTTTCTTCTCTTCTCCTTGGCCTCGAGTAGAGTCTCAGGATGTGTACGTGATCTCTAAGCCTGATCCCCTTGACATTTTTGCTAAGGGTCAGAAAGTAGATTGACTCCTTCACGGGGGAAAGGAATATTAAATGTGAAATGTTAGAGTTCTTGCTCGTTTCTGGTGTTCGGTTTTCTGGTTTGGGTGGGCGCTCCATCCAATCAAATCCAGAGCCCTGAGAAAGCGTACCACTTGAAATGGTTGTATCAGATTGTTTTAGGTATTCATATTTATATCCATCTTGAGAGACTGACAGTTTGCATCAATCCGCCTGTGTATTTATGTAGTTCTTATCAGCAAAGCACTCGGAAACTCCAAGGATAGAGACGATGTATTCTACCCACACCAGGCGATTAGGCTGAGTTGTCCCTGCTGATTGATGGAAAAGTGAGAAACGTCATAGGCAATACCTTACTTTGGACAAATGCCCTTTAAATAGATTTTAAATTATATAAGAAGCAGGTTTCAAAATCATATTAATATACATGACAATGCATCACACAGCAAAGAGAGTGTTTGAGCTTTCAAATGTTCTGGGACTGCATCTTCCAACAGAAATTGTGATCTCATTAGCATTTATGACTAGCCTTCCAGAGACGTTTGCCAAAGGGCTGAAAGCAGCAAAAAAAAAAAAAACAAAACACAGCAGCCCTTCCACAGGCCAGCACAAAGGTGCTAATTAGTGATAGTTTCCGTCTATGGGCAATGGCCCAGGATGCAGGACACGGGACCATAGACCTATTTCCATTATGCCTAGGAAAACAACAAACACATTGATGAAATGAAAATTTTACTTTGTGGAGGCTTTATGTCAACTAATGGCCTCCAAAGCTATGAGGAGCTATTCTGTGGAGGATTATGAGAAGTTATTTTCTACAGACGAAATTAGCCCCTGCCTGAGTAAGGTGAGCCTGAATTTGCCAGCAGTGAGACTGTTTCAAAACAGAATTGATGAGCTGCAGAGGGAGGTGGGACCAACATTCTTGTGATAAAAATAAAGTTTTGGTTCTCTCTCTCTCTCTCATGAATCTATGCTAACTTATCTACTCAAAACTCCTAATTTTCCAGAATAGATTCTTCAGTGGATCAGTCAATACCAGCAGGGCCCATTTATTGAATATTCACCATGTGCCATGCTTTCTTATTTCCTTCTCATTATAACTCTGTGAGAAAGGCATTATTATCCCCACTTTTCAGACGGGCAAGATAAGAGTCTGTGAGGTTGGATCACTTCCCTAAAGTCACACAAGTATAATGTGATAGAGCCAGATCTAAACCAAAGCCTTTGACTTACCCAAATGCAAGTTTTTTATCCATCTGAAAGAGGTGTGAAGATAAGACAGTTGCCCCAGATGTTGCCTGGAGCCTAGGCAGATCGCATTGTTTGAATGAATAAAACCCTATGCAATACTGCTGAGCAATTTATAAGTAGGTTAATTAAATAACTTATCTCTTCGCTCCACCTGATACTGTGAGAGACATGGTCCCAAGGAATCTTTGAAGCAGAACTGTTCATTCCATAATGATATACTGGACACCTACTGTGTGTCAAATACTGTGCCAGTTGCTGAACCTTGGAAAGAGAAACTTCTCGGCTGGTTTGCTCTCCCTCTTTGGCCTACAGCAGTGCTTCTGGGCAGAAGGTAGAATGGTAGAATCCATGTTTATAAGTGAAAAGTGAAGGGAGAAATAAACAGAATTTGGAGAAGGAGGAAGGGTTGTGCTATTGAAGAAGACAGGAATGGGGCTGGCTAAACCTTTGAAAAATATATGCATGACTAACTATCCTTTGAATTTTGAAAAGGGCACATTTAGAAAAGGGCACAAGGCATGTTGTGCACTGGGAATACACTTCTTTCTAAGTGATGATTTAGGATGGAATAGTAAAACATAGTCCCAGAAGTTTAGGTTATGTTCAGGAAGGCAGCACTGGAAAGGGTTATCAGGGCAAACCCATGATGTTCATTTGAAGCAGCCATCAAGTGTGAGATCCATGTACTTTGTCAAGCCAACTCCAAGGGTCAGCTCAGATATAGATCCCCTGGCCAGCCAGCAGCAATCTGATCCTGAGTGACAAGCCTTGGTTTCATGTTCTTATTTATACTCATTAGGAAAAATAAGAGAAGGTTCACAGTTGGGATACCCATCACCATTGTAGGTTTCGCATTCAAACTAGTCTAGAGGTAAATCCCAAGGTTGGTTCAAGGGTGAGGAGTTAGAAGGAGGGATATGGATCAGAGGGTGTTGAAATATGGGAAAGAATCCTCCAGAAGGGCCTGAAACAAGGCATGGAAGAAGCCCATTTATTTTGTTGACACATGTGGGAAGTTGCAGGAATGCTTTGGGCCCAGTCAATATGTTTGTGTCCTGACCTACTTGTAGAGTGCTAAGCTAAAAAGGGTGGTCTGAATAGAATTTCCAGCCATCCTCCTGTCTCTGGAAAATCATAAAGCAAACTGCTATACATAGCTCATGGAAGCTGTTATAAGTGACCTTAGTCACCACTTTTCCAATATCTTACAATTTCTGGGAATTTCTAACTCATTTCCTCCTCACACCATTTCATCTCTCTTTACACCTCCATCCTATCCTATAAGGCACATGTGGATGCATGAACGTGCTCCCTACTCATCATACTCTTTTCCCCTTCACTCAACTCCCAGCTTCTGAGGAGAGCACTTTGATCAGGCCTATTTTGCTACCATAAACAACCTCCCTGATTAGATGTTTTCTACTCTACCCTACCTTTCAGATTCTGCAACATAAAAGTCCAAAGAATCACTCTAGAAATTTTTAGAATAAAGGAAGGAATAAAACTGATTCACAAAACCAGAATTCTTTTGGGGAAAAGAGTGGTAAGGCAACAGGCAGGAAACATCCACAAGTTAATAACTTCATCCCTTTATGCAAGATATGCAAGTATGCAAGATAAATCCCAAAACAGAAAATGCAACATTTGAGACTACTCTTCTAGGCATCACTGACCCCAGTGAATCCCTGGACAATGTCATGTATTAACTATTTCAGGAACTGCCTGCGGGGCCAACAGAACCAAGTGATTTCCACCTACTGGCCCTGTGAAAATGTAACTGACATCATGGAGGGCCCATGGGACCATCACCATTAGAATGGTCAGCTTTAGGACTTTGGTATATGTGCTGCCGAAGCGAGCACGAACTTTAGGACTTTGGGATGACCAGCACTGACATCCGCACAGAGGTCGTCTGACTTCAAATGCTCCAAAACAAAGCCCAAAGCACATGGGTTCCCAGGGATGAGCAGTCCTGGAGTCAACATGGAAGTTTCCCTGTGATTAAACACTCAGTGAGGTCATCACAGAAAAATGTGGTGAATTACCAAGGAACTATATTCTGTTTGCATAGAGAAATGCTTTCCAGGGAAATGTTCATGACTTCCTATCAACAATCTATAAGCATATTAATTGAGATGCAGCTTGCTCTCATCCCTGATGAGAAGAGAAGGAATGAGTGTTCAGAGCTGTAACCTAACACATTCTATGCTAACCTCCTTCCTTCTGCTTATTCTTTAGCAATAATCTAGCCAAATAAGAAGCACTCATAGTATGGTTTGCTCACGGTTCTTTGGGCTCTTGAAAACTCATGTCTGTTTAATGAGTCTGTTTCCTCACCCATGCGCCAGAGTGTGTGGTTGAGTAATATCGACCAGGGCACATCTCCTCAAAATGAAAGCATGGTTCTATGCTACAGCTCCAAAGGCAGCCACTGAAATTCATTCACTCATTTGGCAAATATTTGGTAATGGCTTCTATAAATATTATGCCCTGTTCTCAACACATGAGATATAATGATGAGCAGATACACGTGCCACTGAGCCTCATCAGACTTACAGTCCCCTAGGAAGACAACCATCCAGTAGTTATGAGTGCTCTGATTACCATCATGTAAAAGCCAAAGGTCAGGGTATACAGAATTAGTCTGGGAGCTTAGGAAGCCTCCTGTCCCCCAAAGGAATGACCATGTAAACTGAATTTAAATGGGAACCATGAAGTGTGGGCAGGAGGGTTCTAGGCAGAAGGTCTAGCATGTTGCTAGAGGATTTTACTCCTCTGCAGTGTTTCCTTTTGAGCAGCACAGAAGTTTTATCAGCAAGGGGTAGGGTACAAGGGAAACGGAGAGCTCTATCTCAAGGCGACTGGGATGCATATGTCAAATGAAATCCTTGTCAATAACTTTCCCTTTGTACCTTAATTAATGTGTATTGAACACTTTTCTATCTTCTGCTCAGATCTGTCTCTGTGTCAACATTTCTGGGCAGCTTCCAAAATGGTGATAGGCAGACTTCTGACAAAAATAGTTGTTTTTGTTTTCTTTTTTTTTTCCTTTCCTCTTCCATTAGCCATGGCCTCTTGCCATGTTGAGTCTCACAAATGGACACAAACCAATCAATCACCCTTATAAAAATGTCAAAATTCATCCTTCCCTACTGTGAAATGAATACACTGACCTTAACACAAATGTAGAAATAAATTAAAAAAAAAAAATCTATCCCCACAATGGACCCCCGGCTGCCACACACAAATTTCCACACATTTCAGTTTGACAAGGCTGACATTGCTGAGAAGAATTTCTTGCTTCCTTTTTTTTTTCTGAAGCTAAAACCAGATAAATATGGCCTCAAATTTACTAATAAGAACTTATTTACATAGAGGCTGTGCCTGTCAAGAAGTATGGATAAGAAGAGCCATTATCTGTCCAGAAGGAAGAAATGAGAAAAGGAGGAATCTGACATAGTGAAGGTGGAAGGGACGCTCATTTCATACTGTCTTTAAAAACAACAAAACAGTGAGTCTTCTCAATCTAGAGACCATCCGATATTTAACTGTTCCACTCAGTGTCAACCTCTAGTTTAGGCAGCATAGCTCTGGGTAAAAGTAGAAGCCCTGAACTTGGCAGATGCCAGCTCCAGTCCTGGCTCCGACATTGGCCAGCTCTATGACCTTGAGCAAGTCAGTTAATCTCTTTAAGGCTCAAGTTCTTCATCTGTAAAACAATCTTACCTCCTAGAGTGTTGTAGTGAACATCTCTTATCTTCACCAGCCTGGGCATCCATTTCTATTCTTTTGGTAAAAGACCTTAATTATCTTTGAAGGAGCACTCATTCCACCCCCAAGACCTGTGGTTTTAGGGGATGTCCCCATCTCAGGGACTCGGGAGCGAGTGTGGGATCTGCACCTGGACTTTCAGAACATAGTGTAACTCTTGACCATGGGAGCTGTTTCAAGGTCATGCATGTGACACAGCCTGGGACAATGAAACTCCTACTAAATATGTTTTAGGGAATTATTGGGGAAAGTGATCTCTGGGTGCTAGATTAACTGAGCTGATAGGAATTAGACCTGAAGCTGCTGGAAGCCTTGGAGAAAGCCTGCCTAACTAAGCATGAACCTGACAAAGACAGAGGAGAGAAATGGAGAAAGACAGATTTAAATCCCTGGGTCCTGCTGTAACTCTGCATATTTTGGTTCTTTTTTGCACTGAGCTGTTTGAATCGGATTTCTGAAAATTTTCATTGAAATAAGACTAATTTATACAGGATTTTTGAGAATTAAATAATATACATAAGTACCTGGTATATAGGAAGAGCTCAATCAGTAGTGTCATACATTGTGTTGCATGCACATGTGTATGTGTATGTACTTGTGTGTGTGCAGGTGTATTTGTATATGTTTCTCCCTGTAGCACCTGAAAGTTGACCAAAGAGACAAGAATCAGAAAAATAAGCAAGGCTTCCAGCCATGGCCCTGCCCACAGCTACTGTATCAGTCACCCAGGGGTACTCTCAATCCTGTGTTCAGCGAACAGATCACTTTTCTCAACTTCTCACTCACTTCTTTGTACAATCTGACCACTGTGATTTGCAACATTGAAATTTAAGAAGAGAGAGAAAGAAACAAAGGAAGGAAGGAGGAAAAGAGGGAGGGAGGACAGAAGGGAAGGAGAGAGAAAGGACATCCCAGGCATTGTTAAGATTTTAAAGGAAGTATGATTGTCTTGGGGCTTCCGGTCTCATGACTCTGTAATTCTTACACACCCCAGAGTTGTGTTCTCGCCAGGATCCCATCTATCACATTCTATCTGTGCTCCATTTCCTTTCTAAAAGCCTGTTTTCAGAAAATAAATAAATAAATAAATAAGCAACCTGAAATCTATTCAGGAGCCAATAACTGGTCATTGCTTACAGAGTTACCCTTTTCATGGGGATTTGCATTTTAAAGGAGCTCCAAACAAAAACAAAAGTAACATCTTCAGGTTTCAAGGAGAAAGGATCTACTGATTGTGGAGCACCTACTATGTGCTGGGCAATTTATATATCTTATGCAATCCTCAGAATTCTGAGGTGAGGGAGAGGTTTAAACCCATTTTACAGATGGCGAAATATGCCCAGAGAAGGTCAAAAAGTTGCCCAAAGCCACAGAACTCAAGAGGGATGAATCTGGAATGGAATCAATGTTTCACTGACCCAGAGCCTGTGTTTTTGGTTACCGTTCTCCCTGGTGACCCTGGGATCCTGACTGTCATTAACGGAACATCACAGTCATTCTGGCCATGGGGGTAAGAGACAGGATTCAGAGAGACTGATCCAGCAACGGGATGACTTAGAGGCAGGGCAGAGGGCAGCCAAGTGACAAAGTGGATTTCATCTGAGAAGATGAATTTTTAAATCCAATCACAGAAACCACCACAGCACCTTTTTTTTTTTTAACTTCAGTTAAACTGGTTTTCTAAACTGCCTACCAGCACCTAATCAGTTTCGTCCCTTTCTTTCTCCCTCCCTTTAATTTTATTTTAACTTCACGTCTTGTGTGGTTGGCTGTGGGGATTGGCGGGGGGGGGTGGGTGGGGAGAATCCTCTGTACTCTGTGGTTTCCTCTATGCCATTCTCTGCTTTCTCACATTGTAGTCTTAATTTGATCAGCAGTTATGAAAACGGAACATTAATCCTGGGGAAAGGGACATTGTTCGTGGCCAGACAGTTTCAGTATTGCTTCCACAGTGAAGTGTTTTGTGCTTGGATATGAGTTTCACCCCTTGGGTTGCTATAACTCCTTGATGTGAGAATAGAAAGAGGGACAAAGTTGCTAAGAAGTGGACAGATGACACCTGATATGGGGAAGGCCTGTCAGAGATCATAGCAAGTTCTAGGTCCCAGCTGAGCCCCTGGGCGAGAGGGGCCCAGAGGATGATGCTGTTAGGAGTATGTGGTCATGGAGGCACTGGTGGGGAGGGGCACATGGAGAGGGATGAGAGAAAGGAAGGTGAGGAAGCATGAGCTCCCCCCCATCCATTGTGACAGGTCAGTCTCCTATGCCAGAGAGTGTAAGCCTAAGGAATTTATTAATTATGATTGTGGCTATCATTTATAGAGCACTTACGAGATCCTAGGTATCTTTTTAAGTGTTTCACATGACTACGTCATTTTTATCCTTACAGGAATCATAGAGGTAGGTACTATTATAACAGATGAGGAAAATGAGGCTTAAGGCTTAAGCAACATGTGCAGGACTTGCCGTGCTCTTAATCACCGCCTGTACCATCTCCTGAGTGTCTATTATGTTCCAGGCCTTGGGCTAAGCTCCAAGGATGTAGCCATGAATAAAAAAGGGTCAGAGAAGTCTCAGCCTAGTGGAGGAAATAGGGGAATGAACTAACTATATAATGACAGTATATAGCATAGTGCCCAGCCCATGAAAGACATGAAGTAGATATTTAGTGAAGGATGGATGGATGGACGGATGGGTGGATGGATGGATGGATGGAGTAAACGTAGTGTGATAGCCGCACAGGCAGAGATAAACATGGAGTGCTGTGGGAACACAGAGAAGAAGGAACCAAACCCATATAAAATAGGTAATGCTTGAGCTAACTTTTGAGTTGAGGTAGAAGTTCACCAGATATTGACAACCACCATATGAGACTGATACTATATTGTGATCTTACCAACACCTTGCTCCAGCAAAGCAGCCATGAGCTTTTCCTATTATCTGAGAACCACAGACTACAGAGCAAAGACTAGGTCCCAACCTGCCAAGTCCCCATTCATTCTCCTTCCCAGGGCACTGCTAAGCCTTTCTCTGACTTTGGTTTTCTCCTTTCTCTTCAATACAGGTGGGCTAGCTACCAGAAGTGACATATATTGCCGATGAACCAGATAGCTGCATTTTTTGACTAACAGCCATTAACATTTTAAAAGCAGAATTTTAAGTTTCAGGTCCCCATAAATAGTCATTTCAAGAATCATAACCGCGATTAACAAAACAACAATAGCAACATAAAACCTTGCTTATGTTATACAGTACTTCATAACGTACAGTGGTCTCTCAATGTGCATTATTTAATTGCAGATCTTAGCCCTGGGAGAGACAAAACAAATCATCTTTCTACCATTTGACATAGATGGAATTCATGCTCAGAAGAGATGAGATAAAGTATCTGTTGATCACTTCTATGTGCTGGTTCAATACTGGCTATTGAACATCCTTATCTCGTTGAACTCGTGGTAGCCTGGTAAGTAGGGGTTTGTGTTCCCATGTTTGCCACTAAATAAATTGAGGCTCAAAGAGGTTAAGCAACTTATCTGTGGGCCCCGAGGTAGTAAATGGGAAAGCTAGGACTGCAAGCCAATTTTTCTCCTCCTCGGTGCAGTGCTCTTTGCATTTTAATATCTTGCTTCCTCATTTCTGAAGAGATTCAGAGAGAGAGGACTAGTGACCAAGAATCCTAACTCCTTAGAGGGTTTTTGCATAGGCTATGACACATGTTAGGTATCTTTGAAGTCATTGATCCACAGGTCACCCAAACCCAAAGGACTCTGGTTATAGCATAGGTACACCTGGGCCCAGGGGCAGCTTTGGACAAAAATGTGAAGTATTCAAAGTTTCAGTGTTGGTCTTGGTCTCTTCGATTACCTTTCAGGACTCTTCTCTTCCATCTTTGTCTTTTGACACTCCCCCATCCCATTTAATATTCTCTTGTTCTCTATTACTATCCTAGGTGTTTTAAATAATGGTTTGGTTCTTAGGATTTGTGTGTGTGTGTGTGTGTGTGTGTGTGTGTGTGTGTGTGTTGGGTCCACCCAACAGAGGAGGACTGATTAATGCTTATTAATTAACTTATTAATTCTTCTTAGAATTGTACCACATATGAAAGTACCACCCACTGCCACTTGCTAGTTATATCTTAAGAACAATCCACAGAAGGGCGCCTGGGTGGCTCAGTCGTTAAGCGTCTGCCTTCAGCTCAGGTCATGATCCCAGGGTCCTGGGATCAAGTCCCACATCGGGCTCCCCGCTCAGTGGGAAGCCTGCTTCTCCCTCTCCCACTGCCCCTGCTTGTGTTCCCTCTCTCACTGTGTCTCTATCTGTCAAATAAATAAAAAAAATCTTTAAAAAAAAAAAAAAAAAAAGAACAATCCACAGAAAATCTGATGTCTTCCCCTGGGCGTGGAAACACCCTGAACGGTGAGAAGCCAGTTACAAGTATGATAGCAACAACTGGACTCTGGCTGCATCCACCATGCAGAAATGCTGCTCCCCAAGAGCTGGGGCAAATGGAAGCAGAGAGGGAACTCTGGGTTCAGAAATGCCCTGAGGGGCTGGAGTGTCTCCCTCAGTCCCTGTAATAAAAATGGTGTCACCCATTCCCAAAGGCAAGGGGAAGCTATGCACCTGCCAATCTAGGGGAAGAACAATGAGGAATATGGCCAGGGGACTTACAGAAAGTTGCAGATCTGGCCCAGGCAAAAGGAAGGCATGGGAGGCGTGGAGCAGGAGAGAAGCCCAATCAGATTTGTGCTCTTAAAGGGTTTCTGGCTATGGTATGACATTGGAGTGGAGAGAACAAAGGCAGGAGGAAAGACCAGGTAGAAGCCAGTGCCACAGTAGCTCAGATAAAAGATTATGGGGAATATGAACCAAGGCAGCAGCAAGAGAGACTGAATGAATAGGAGCCTCAGAGATGGTAAGGAGAGGGTCTTTATCCCAGACATTGTCTTAGGGGTAAGATTGAATGAGGGCACTGACTCCTAGAGCAATGAAGGTGGAAACCCTCATCCATTGGGAAGATGGGCCCCACAGCACACTTGAGTGACTTCACCAATCACCTGGTGTTTGCAAGCAGGTCTGTGAATGACAGAGTGAGGCAGGAAGGAGATCTCTGGCACTCAAACAGGTTTTCTTTGCTTTCCTTTGCTGACCATGTTAACCCCTCTGGTCTCATAGGACAACCTAGGGCATTTTCATTGCTATATCTGGTCAGAGCTTCTGATTTATGTCCTGTCAGGAAGATCTATTTCCCCAGTAATAGTCAGGTTTCCACCAGTGATTTCCTTCCCCTTGGGACCTGAGTTTGCAGCTAGCTCTGCAGCCTCCTGAGGCACATCACCTAAATGTTCCCTTGGAAATTGCTCCTGCAAATATTCTCAATCAAAACCCAATAAAGTGTCTGAGAGCTTGTACTACCCTGGAGGCTGGGAATTGTACACTAAAATCATATTCCAGAATATCAAGCAAAAGGCCAACTCCAGCCCCATTCCAACAGTACAGATCCTGGGAATTATAGCTGGGCCTTAATCAACTAAAGACACACTTGGTTGTTGAATGAAGAATATTTACCTATAATGTTGAGATGTTTGGAAACACAGCGCATGTTAGGTACACTAAAACTGTATTAGAATAAGGGGTGGTTTGTGAAAAATTATCATTCAGAGAATTTGTTCCTTTACTAGGATTTTGTAAAAATCCCATCTTATACTTTCTACAACAGAACTTCATAAAAGCAGATGTTTATAAAAAGCCAACGCTTCCAAAAGTAGTGGGGTTTTTTGTTTGTTTGTTTTTACCTTCTAGTGGTATATTAATTAGAGAAGTCTATACGGCTGTAACAAAGAATATCAAACAATCACTCAAGCAAAATAAAAGATTCATTTCTTTCTTGGGGTATAACAAGTTTGAGCTGGTGGGTGATCCACGTATCAGTCAGAGAAGGGATTTTTTTTTCTCCTTTGCTGATCTCTCATTCCCTCAGATACTGTTGACCAATGTGGCTGAAGCATTAGTTTTGTGTTTCAGCTCATGGCAAGGAAGAAAGAAGTGGAGGCAAGTAGACTTCTTCATGAAGATGGGACCTACAAGTTGTTCACATCACTTTCATTCGCAGCCCTGTGGGTCAGAACCTAGTGACATGGCAATCCCTGGTTGCCAGGGAGCTGGGGAACGCAGCTGTTCCCTGGATAGTCAAGTGCCCCCATTCGAAAAGTAAGGGATATTGGGTAACTTTGGTAGCAGTTCTACTGAAGTGCTTTATTCCTTAACATGACCTGGTGAGCCTTTTCCCCTGTGCTCTGGCCACACTACATTTCTTGAGATTCTGGACACCTCCATGCTGTCTCATGTCTCTGTGCCAGGGTATGCAGCTTTTGTTCCCGGGAATACATCTCTCGGCCAGTTTAACTCTTGCCCGTCTTCCAAAATTGATGGCGGTTGGTACTTCCTGCAGGAGAACTTCTCCTGTATGCTGTCAGTTCTCTCAGGGAGTAGGTGTCTAAGAGATACCACACTTCACAGAGCAATAATGTGCAGTTTGATGTAATTTCTGCATCCGCCTTTAGACCAGGAGTTTCTCAAACCAGGCTGTCCTTTACAATGGAGTCCTCTTGCAAATCAATGTAATTAGAATCTCTAGGGCCAGGACCCAGGCATCAGGGTTGTAAAATATTTCCCCAGTTGATCTGATGTGCAGTTAAGATTGGAAACCACAGAACTAGCCTACAGGCAGAAATTTTATCTCTGGACTAGTCATACTTGAAGTGGCAGCTGGAGTTCTACTGATGTTCAATAAATGTCTAGCGTGCCAACAAATGAATGAATGAAGAATGACTTTCTGCAAAGCAGTGAAACTAGACCCCAAACAAGAATTAACAATTCATATCATTTTCTTGAACACAGAATATTAGCACCAGAAGGGACCTTCGCGATGATAGAGATTCATCAGGTCTGACAGATGAGGAAACTACAATGCTAGAAGATCTCTGGGTAAGCTCACAGCAGAGACAGGCCTCCAGGCCTCTGGATGCCAAGTTCGTCAGATGTCACACTGTAAGACGACTTGGTTTTATGAATCTACCCACAATTTTATTTTATTTTATTTTTTTAAATTTTTTATTGTTATGTTAATCACCATACATTACATCATTAGTTTTTGATGTAGTGTTCCATGATTCATTGTTTGCATATAACACCCAGTGCTCCATGAAGAATGTGCCCTCTTTAATACCCATCACCAGGCTAACCCATCCTCCCACCCCCCTCCCCTCTAGAACCCTCAGTTTGTTTTTCAGAGTCCATCGTCTCTCATGGTTCGTCTCCCCCTCTGACTTACTCCCCTTCATTCTTCCCCTCCTGCTCTCTTCTTCTTTTTCTTTTTTCTTAACATATGTTGCATTATTTGTTTCAGAGGTACAGATCTGTGATTCAACAGTCTTGCACAATTCACAGCGCTCACCATAGCACATACCCTCCCCAATGTCTATCACCCAGCCACCCCATCCCTCCCACCCCCCACCACTCCAGCAACCCTCAGTTTGTTTCCTGTGATTAAGAATTCCTCATATCAGTGAGGTCATATGATACATGTCTTTCTCTGATTGACTTATTTCACTCAGCATAACACCCTCCAGTTCTATCCACGTTGTTGCAAATGGCAAGAACTCATTCCTTTTGATGGCTGCATAATATTCCATTGTGTGTGTGTGTGTGTGTGTGTGTGTGTGTGTGTGTGTGTGTGTGTGTATATATATATATCTTCTTTATCCATTCATCTGTGGGTGGACATCTTGGCTCTTTCCACAGTTTGGCTATTGTGGATGTTGCTGCTATAAACATTGGGGTGCACGTACCCCTTCGGATCCCTACATTTGTATCTTTGTGGTAAATACCCAGTAGTGCAATTGCTGGATCGTATGGTAGAGGAACCTCCATACTGTTTTCCAGAGGGGTTGCACCAGCTTGCATTCCCACCAACAGTGTAGGAGGGTGCCCCTTTCTCCGCATCCCCGCCAACATCTGTCATTTCCTGACTTGTTCATTTTAGCCATTCTGACTGGTGTGAGGTGGTATCTCATTGAGGTTTTGATTTGGATTTCCCTGATGCCGAGAGATGTGGAGCACTTTTTCATGTGTCTGTTGGCCATTTGGATGTCTTCTTTGGAAAAATGTCTGTTCATGTCTTCTGCCCATTTCTTGATTGGATTATTTGTTCTTGGGGTGTTGAGTTGGATAAGTTCTTTATAGATTTTGGATACTAGCCCTTTATCTGATATGTCATTTGCAAATATCTTCTCCCATTCTGTCGGTTGTCTTTTGGTTTTGTGGACTGTTTCTTTTGCTAAATCCCAATAGTTCATTTTTGCCCTTGCTTCCCTTGCCTTTGGCGATGTTTCTAGGAAGAGGTTGCTGCGGCTGAGGTTGAAGAGGTTGCTACCTGTGTTCTCCTTTAGGATTTTGATGGACTCCTGTCTCACGTTTAGGTCTTTCAACCATTTGGAGTCTATTTTTGTGTGTGGTATAAGGAAATGGTCCAGTTTCATTCTTCTGCATGTGGCTGTCCAATTTTCCCAACACCATTTGTTGAAGAGACTGTCTTTTTGCCATTGGACATTCTTTCCTGCTTTGTCAAAGATCAGTTGACTATAGAGTTGAGGGTCCATTTCTGGACTCTCTATTTTGTTCCATTGATCTAGGTGTCTGTTTTTGTGCCAGTACCATACTGTCTTGATGATGACAGCTTTGTAATAGAGCTGGAAGTCCGGAACTGTGATGCCACCAGCTTTGCTTTTTCTTTTTCAAGATTCCTCTGGCTATTCGGGGTCTCTTCTGGTTCCATACAAATTTTAGGATTCTTTGTTCCATTTCTTTGAAAAAAGTGGATGGTATTTTGATGGGGATTGCATTGAATGTGTAGATTGCTCTAGGTGGCATTGACATCCTCACAATATTTGTTCTCCCAGTCCATGAGCATGGAACATTTTTCCATTTCTTTGTGTCTCCTTCAATTTCTTTCCTGAGTATTTTATAGTTTTCTGAGTACAGATCCTTTGCCTCCTTGGTTAAATTTATTCCTAGGTATCTTATGGTTTTGGGTGCAATTGTAAATGGGATCGACTCCTTGATTTGTCTCTCTTCTGTCTTGTTGTTGGTGTATAGGAATGCCACTGATTTCTGTGCATTGATTTTATATCCTGCCAATTTACTGAATTCCTGTATGAGTTCTAGCAGTTTTGGGGTGGAGTCTTTTGGGTTTTCCACATAAAGTATCATATCATCTGCAAAGAGTGAGAGTTTGACTTCCTCTTTGCCGATTTGGATGCCTTTGATTTCTTTTTGTTGTCTGATTGCTGTGGCTAGGACTTTTAATACTATGTTGAATAGCAGTGGTGAGAGTGGACATCCCTGCCACGTTCCTGACCTTAGGGGAAAAGCTCTCAGCTTTTCCCCATTGAGACTGATATTCACTGTAGGTTTTTCGTAGACAGCTTTTATGATATTGAGGTATGTACCTTCTATCCCTATACTCTGAAGAGTTTTGATCAAGAAAGGATGCTGTACCTTGTCAAATGCTTTTTCTGCATCTATTGAGAGGATCATATGATTCTTGTTCTTTCTTTTATTAATGTATTGTATCACGTTGATTGATTTGCAGATGTTGAACCAACCTTGCAGCCCAGGGATAAATCCCACTTGTTCATGTCTACCCACAATTTTAAACCCAGAAGAATTCCTCTTGCTTCTACAACTGAGCTCTAGCCATCAGACTCCACTGAATCGAAATAGAAACATTTCCCATTCTCCAGGTTTGTGATCATTTTAGGACAGCTATTCGTTGTTTGGAACCTGCTCATTATACCATTTTACTACATAATGAAGACAAATGTCCACAGTTTAGCTACAGATTTAGTTAATGACAAGATGTATAATAATACAAGATAGTAGGGCCAGGCCATTGCTTTCTAATTAAATATTTTTGTCAGATTCTTTCCCTCATTAATCTTCTTTTATTTGCTATGCTTTATAGATATTTTGCCTTCCACCTTGAGTATATGTACACATGTAATTTTAAGAACAGAAATAGGCTCCAGGTTTTTATGGGAATTGGGCTTTCTCCTCTCTGCATCTGTTTATGTGCAGACGTGTCATTGAGTTTAGGAGGGAAGACATCACACGTTACCCAGACAAGGCCTCTAATTGGTATGCTAGCCCACGCAAAGCTATCTGATTGCATTCAGTGACTGGCAGGGACAGAGAGCATTTCCAAGGGAAATAATATCTCACTGTGAATCCGGGAATATCTCTGTAAGAACTGAACAGTAAACACCAGCCTTAATTTTAATGTCTCATATTATGCAAAATTCTCAAAAGACGAGGTCTGTGCTAGTCAAGCCCACCCCACAGGACAGGGAAGTTACATAAGACTGCTGTGGGAGTCAGTGTCAAATCTCCAAGACTTTTAGAGCAGAGGCATTTCTAGATCACCATTTTCTCCAATAAGCAAAAGTATTTCCCTACTAAGAACTGCCGAAGGCTGAGACTCCACTGGCTATCTGGCTGCTGGCAACCACCCCTTTGAGGTCGAGCTTTGATGGGGCAGTATTTAGGTTCTAATGGCCCTTAAAAGCTGCAAGGTGCAAATGTGAAACGATGAAATCCAGACTGCAATGGCCATTTGCAGAATGATCCTTGCCAAGCCGTCACCGAGAGATTTGGCGGTTGATGAGGCATCTCCATCAAAATGTGCTCCCAGAAATGCATTCTCTGTGATACCTGTTTCATTTAATGGTGATCATTCTCGCCCTCCACCCCCCTTCCCACAACTAAAGATGATTACTCTGACAGCAAGCTGTGTCTCACCCATCATTTTCTGTCAATTTTCTTGCCTCTGGAAAGGATTCTGTTTGGGTTCTTCGATTAGTTCTCTAGGCAAAACACTCGCCTCCTATCCTTGCTATTTCTGTTCAAAATAGGTATCCTGGGAGAGTTCACTGCGCAAACAAAACTTAGGCTATGATTTAAAGACAACACACGAATTACAAGTTTGGGGAGGGGGCAGGAGAAAAGGATTCAAGGGTAACTGTCCTTCTGAAGCCCACACTAGACATGGGGTGTTGCATGAATTCAGCCATACTCCTCCGGTGGCTGAGCAGGAGAACTGCTGTTGATCTCCTCTCCGATAATCTAGATCGATTGCCCTTCAGCATCTGAGGTATTGGCTGTATGCATCTGATGGACATCTATGCTTAAAAGTAAAAAGAAAATAATAATCACACAGCAGTCACATAACCATTGGCGAGTGGGTCTTATTAACCAATTGGTCATCAGCCCTCTCTGATGCCACGGAAGGAGCCCCAGTACACCATTCAAACTGTTTCTTTGGACGAATTCCTGGAATTAGAGGATTTCACATACTGCTCTTTGTGGTTTTTCTTCCTAACACTGAGCGCACTCAACATCTATAAAGATGATGAATCCTCATGCCCAAGACTTCATCCCTCCTTGGCTGAGCTGGGGAAACATCTTGACCTATGCAAAAGATATTGAGTGATGAGGGCAGATGTGATATTTAAAAGGACGATGGAGAGGGCCAAAGGCAAAGGAGGTGGAATTCAGCCTTACTTGAAAAAGGAGACTGGTTTCACGGCAAAGCCCTCATCTCTTAATTGGTGGGGCTCCTAGGAGGATGCCCTGTTTTTACTCCTCCTCCCACAAAGGCAATATATTCTTTCCAGAAAATCCAGCTCTGAGAAACTAGGTGGAAGATTTTTGTTGGTGGTGGCGTCAGACAATGGGTTTAGACCTGGATGTAGACACATTAGTTAAATTTATTAGTACTTTAAGTGCTTGTTAGGGTACATGCTGGGACGTAGAGGGTTACAAATAAAAATACAAATGTACTGGCAAGGAAAAGACTCAGTGTGGATGGTGTATGGAAATGGCGAGGCTTCACATGCCAAAGTGGGAAGCTGGAGGAATGCCGGGCAGTAAGAGCCACTTTCAAATCATGTCTTAGTGTCCACGGTATTCCTGAAATCCAGTCTGGGGGTTTCGGAAGGATGAAGAATCTATTCTGCAGTCCTATGATAATGCTATTGATCAATGGTGGGACATTTTTCCAAGGGCCGGAAAGTAGGCAGGGTAAAATTTCATCTCAATATAGTGTTTTTGATTCCTAAGTCTTCATGAAATGAGAAGAATTTTGATTAAAAACAATGTTATGAGTTCCTCTCCCTCTTCCTTCCATCCCCACACCATTCCCTGGGAAATTATTTTGGTGAAAGGCTATGTTCCTTATTCTTCTACTCCTCTTTTAGATATTCTCTCAACAACCATAAAAAGGCTCCGAAAAAGCCCTGAATGAAGAAACCTATGCAACCCACATTCATTTAATCTGATTGTAGACCCTTCTTTTTTGCAGAACATCTACAAATACCTGTTGATCTTGTGTCCCAAAAGAATCTGTGGGAAATCCTGGACTAACTCAGAGATACTTTCACCTGTCCTTACACCACTGCCTGCTTGTGAAAGCTTTGCTTCCTCCCCACTCGCTCCCATCTTACTCTCTGCCCCACTTCCCTTGATCTTTTGGATTCTCTCCATCTTCAGTCCACTGACTACTCCATACTTTGCCTCGAGGTCTTAATGTTCTTATTTATGTGGCCTTTCTTTTTCTTTATGACTTTGTCATCTTTCAAACCTGGATTTCTTTTTTTCATTCCATTTAACCTCTTCTCTAGGTCAGAGTGTTTCCTCCCAAGCAAGTTCAAGGGCCCCAGTAAGGCAACTTGGTTTTTAGCTACTTAATTACATTTTACTGTCTCCACCAACCACATTTTATTCTTTCTCTAAGGACCTTCCTGCCTCTAGAAATATTGTTCTCTCCGTATATCATTTTGTATTTGTTTTTTTTTTTTAAATCCAAGTTAACATGCAGTATGTCCTCATATTTTTCTTAATATTTTTCTACCACAAATCTTTTGCCTTTTTAGCATGTTTTATCTTTATTTTTTCCATTCAGAAAATTGCACAGTGACTATTTTTGTCTCCTTCTACATTATATGCCTGCCTTTTAAAAACTGTATATTACAATGTCACATACTTGTAAATAAATTATTGTCATAAAGCCCTCCACATATTTGTTTACTTGTGATATTTGATTTAGCTGGTATCATATCAAGAAGTCCTACCCATATTTCTCTAATCCTTTTAAATGATATCTGAAATGGCTTCCCATATTTCTTTGTATTCATGTAAATTACTTGATGCCTTATAAATCGCAAAATCTTTATTGTTCTTGCCCAAGTGCTCTCAATTAAAAAAAAAACCCTCGGGGTGTATTGTTTTCTTTTGGAAGTCCACATTACACAACAATATATGCCACAGCACCTCTAGTTTCTGAAGTTCTTAGTAATCACACAATCGGTTGTACGAGTCATTCTTTATGACAGTGTTTTCTTTCCATGCGCACTTGGCATCTGTTTTTTGCACAATAGTAATCAGCTTTGAGGGGGACCAGAGAGGATTTTTTTTTATATAGATTGCCCTTAAGACTTATAAAAAGAAAATAATGTAATAGCTACTGTTTATGGAGCATTTGCTATGTATTGCCAAGATCTCCATGCTTTACATATCCCATCTAATTCCTGACAGTGTGGACATTTTTATCCTCATTTTTGTCAAGGGAGCAGAGTTTCATGGAGAAAAGGCAATTTGCCTAAGGTTATATGGCTTCTGAATAGTCAAAGTGGGATTTGAACCCAGTTTTACCTGAGTCCAAAGGTTCTTACCTTTTAAGCAAGACTATACTGTAGCTTTAACTGCAAACCTTGAGTTTTCTTCACTCACAAGTCAAAACAGCAATGTCAGGACTCTGTTAGTGATGGAACAGTCCCACACATGGGGAACAAAGACCTGGAGACTACATACAACCACCAATGTGAGGCAGACACTGGTTAGAAGAGCTGTCTATATCCTGTAATGGGAGAAAATTAGGTTAGATCCTTAAAGCATAGTACCCAACAAATACGGGGATGGACTACATGGCAGTCCAAGCTGGTGGTCAAATCTCTCTCTCTCTTTCTCTCTCTCTCTCTCACACACACACACACACTCAGGAGGGGCTAGGTTTATTGAATTACATAACCAGAAGTCAATAACAAACTTGGTTCCAAACATGGATGAACTCTTATATAGTATGTAAATTGTGTTGTTAAGGATGCCTCTTTCTTTTCATCTCCTGACACAACTCTTCCTAATTTGGCTTCATTCTCAGGCAGGTTTATTCTCTTGCAGTAGCAAGATGAAAACTAGCAGCCAAAGGCTTACATTGAACTAGCTTAGCATCCCTAGTGGAAAAAAACTTTTTCCTTATTGACTCAACACAAATCCCATGATTCACTGGGGAATGTGTGGGGAGTGTGAATGATATGTTTTTCTATTAAGTAAGCAGTTAATCCTGGCCAGAGGGTGGAGTATACTGATTATTCATACCCGGACCTTGGGTTCATTCTCAGGGCTAGAGAGAAGAAAGGAGTGTTGTTAACCTAATCAGTATCACATGAACTGAGAGTAGGGAGCCGGTATTTCTGAAAGAAGGTAAAATGGATTCTGGGTACTCATGAACAACAAACTACTCTGACAAGACAGCAGAGACCTACAACAGTTGAGACACATGAGTACCAAGGTTGACTCGATACCTGAGCTGCTGAACTAAGTTTCTTAGACTCCAAGTGGCTAAGGACAAGATTAGTCATTTAGTTCCACCAGCGAGTCATTTATCTCTACTAGGAAAGAACAAAGAATTATAAGGCAAGGAGCCAGACATTCATTCACGTATACATTCATTTATCCTGCAAACATATGTCCATTCATTCTGCCATTGAACGTTGTGACAAGCACTGTGATAGGTGCTGGGGATGCAGATGAGTTCCAGTACTTTCCATAAGGAATTCACAGTCTAGAAGGAGCAAGACAGAAGGGTAAATCAATATCTGTAACACAAGTAGTTAAGTACAATATTCCATTTTCTCTCAAGATAGCCCCTTCTGGTAGCAATGCCCTTAGTCTGAAAAGCATTTTCTAAAGAGAAAGCAAGCATAGCCCATGCATTAGAAAAACGTCATAATCAATCATGGGCCTGCTTCACTTATTAGGAGTCTATTTGTTCTCTCTGGGATTCTAACAAGATTCTTCCTTCTCCTTCAGGAATTCTAAATCTAACCATAGTTAATTTTCCCTACAAGTGAAATAGAAACAAGGCATAAATGACCCCCAAATCATTTCTTGATGAATAGCAAAAGAGAATTTGGCTTAGATCCAAATGCTGGCTTCCACACTTATTTGATATGAAACCAGAGGTAAGGTACCTAACATCTCTGGGCCTCTGTTTCTGCATCTGTATAATGGGGATCTAATTGCACGGAGCACTGTTGTGAGAATTACATGAACTATTGTATGTAAAGCTCTTAGCCAAGCACATGGCTTCGAGTGAGTGTACATCAATTGACAATAGTTGTAACCATTTTTTATATGTTATTATTATTATTATTATTATTAAATTAAAATTGAAGACCAGAGAAGGCTAGTGGCTTGCCAAAGTTCCCCCACCTTGTTAATGGCAGGGTCAAGGGTTCAGAATCAGTTTTCCTGACTGTTTGATGAGGGGTCTTACCCTGACATCATCAGGTTTCACCATCACACAATCTACAGTGCCAATTATGCTTGGCTCAGACTAGTCCTGAAATCATTTCTATTCCCTCAGCACATACCTGCTGGGAGGGCGAATATGGCATTGACAAGGATAATCACATTTGATATTTGTAGGATATTTTATACTTTTCAAAGCCCTTTTGCATATGTTACCTCATGTGGGATTAAACATTTGCCATGGGTACTCCACTCATGGATAATCAGAATTGGAGTTTTATGCTAGTTGTTAGATTTGACTTCAGCTTGCTTTCTTGGGAGACCCACAAATCGGTTTACTTAGTGTAAGATGCATTCATCGCCACCAGTTTTCAGGGAACTTAGGTCAGCCAGAATTGGGAGCTTGGTTTGTTTGTCTTAGGGAAAAAGTGGGTTTTTACAGGGATTTGCTTTGTCGAGGTGGGGGAAGGGGTGGTGGCAGAGAAGAGAATAGGGATGTGATAATAGATTTTAAGCTGTTGCCGGTGCCTTGACAGGCACTTCCAGGAGGTAGGGATGCCTCCTCAGAATTCTGAGAGCTCAGACTGAGTGAGGTGCATACCCGGACCATCTCAGAAGGATGGTAATTGGCATGGCACCCATTGTCTGCACTCTTTACGTGAGGCAATGTGTACAAAGCTCTCAGAATTGTACCTGTCACTTAACAAAATGGCAGTTTGAGGATAAAATCAAGAGCTTCTGAGTCAGACAAATTTGAGTTCCAATACCTACTCTGCCACCTACCAACCAGTAACCTTAAGCAAGTCATTTAGCTTCTCTGGTCCTCAATTTCCTTATGTCTTAAATGGGCATTGGGGTATTTACCTCATACTATTGTGACAAAGATAAAATGTATTAATATAGTGACCGAATGTAGGAAGTTCATAAAAATGGCAACTATTGTTAATATTAATTTATTATCATTAGTAGCAGTAGGAGTAGTAGTAGTTACTACTTAAGCAGGTCTGACAGCTGAGTTGGAACTCTTTAAGAGAGTATACCTCACCACTGCTAGGAGAGGGCTCTGCAGAGGCCCAGCTGGAAGCTGGTTTGGGGATGATGCTCAGGGCGGGCTCTAAGACCCAATAAAACCTCTGTTTGGAGGTCAGTGCAGGTGCCAGGAGAATGGTTCATGGCCACTAGTACGTGCCATCACTGAGGGAAGCAGTCCCACACTAAATGGGAGCTCCCCAAGGGTGGGAATGGTATCATGCCTGAGATATCCAATGCACAATAGGTCCATGAACAAGGAGTAGCTCTTGGAAGACCTTGCTGTGGGGAGCCGCCACCATCATCCCCGGGAGACCCACTGGAGCTGGGCCTCTTTAGCATCTCCTCTTTAAGGAGCCATTGTAGAAAATCCTAAAGTCATAGAGGCCAGGAGTGAGCAAATTCCAGATCTGAGTGCTGTAGGAAATATTACTGTTTAGGAGCTCCAGCCCACTCCACCCTGCCAAAGACACTCTTAGCCCCTAGATACATGGTGCATGCATGCGTCTCTGTGTGTCTGGAATGTGGTTTGGTAGGAAGCTAGTGTTTCAGTGCCCCCATTACAAGACCCAAGTTTGGAAGGGATCTACACCTGCTAAAGAGATCCTAAATTATAACCTGACTGCAAGTTCTTGGTGTGATGAGTGGCCTGAGAACGAGAAGGTTCCAGTAACAAAGGAAATGGGAGCCTTGTATTCTACTTGATAGGAAATAACATTAGCATTCTGCAAAGAGATTTCAGACAAAACAGCTCTGAACTGAATTATCCTGCTTCAAGGGCAGCCAAACTTATTGACCAACTGAGTTGTGTAGAATAACCTTTGCCAGGTCTGAAATAATAAGCCTCCCACCAACTTTACAGAGTGTTTAAAAAAATTTTTAAGTTCATAAAGAGCCTTTTGCTTCTCATATCTTCACCTTCTGTGGCTGCTGGGGATTGAGGGAATAGATTTCAAAGTCAGTCCCTTCTATGGCCAAGGATAAGTTTATTATCTGAGTCTTGATTTTCTAATGGGGAATTAAAAAATATATATTAATACTTATTTCAAAGTATACATGAACACTCAGTGAAAAACTGTAGATAAAGCACTTTGTATAATGCTTGGCAATGACAATCGTAACAGTAATAATAATGATATTTATTAAGTGCTTAATATGTCCTACATAGTGAGCTTACTGATTCAACCACATACCTATCCTCAGTTTAGGTATTATTATTATTATTATCATTATCCTAAAATTGACGATGAAGACATTGAGACCTTGAGGTCAAGACATTTGCCCATAGAGTCCCTGCATGTGGCAGTGCCCTGGGTCAAACTCAGACATCCTGCTACTAAAGAACATGCACTTAAACCACTTGGCTATCCTTTCTTGTTCTATTACATAATTCTTGCACTCAGTATTTCTTGTGCACCTATTAGGTGCAAGGCACTGCCAGTTTCCAATCCTGAAGCTCCAGTAACAGCTTTTCTCAAATGATAGGTTATTAGTTCAGAATGCAGCACAGATGCAAGAAGATGCTAAAGAAACATGGCTTAGCTATTGTCTCTGCTGAGAACTGAAAATGAGAACGTGGCATCATGAGAGAGGAAGCAAATGAACCCTGATGGAGTAAAAGCATGGGAAACACAATGAGAAGCAGGTTGTACGACAAGCTCTGCTTGGGGATTTTTTTTTCTAATGTCGTATATTTATATCATATCCTTGAATATATTTTGGAGAATGGAAATCAAGTCTAATTCCCCTCTGGGCCTAGCACACTGCCAGGTCTTTGGAAGGCCTATAGATATTTGTTGTATCAAATTGAACGGCGGGCATGTTTGGCATCAACTAGCTGCAGCCCCACTGGGGTGGCAACTTCCAAGAAGCCAGGGAGGGAACTTGGCAGGGATCACCATTTCCTGAATTAGGTACTGTGCTTGGGTGATAACAAAATCTACATACAACCCAGAGCCTTCCTCAGCGGGTAGCTATTTCTTTAGGTGAACCGGCATCCAGCTGTGACCCTCAAGGCCCATGTGCTGTGTTCTGAGGTGCTGCACTCAAGGATCTGGCCAGTGGGGAGGACTGTCGGAGAGAGTGCCCAGGAAACTCCTCAGTGGGACCCAGGTTTAGTGAGGAAGCCTATGTCCTCTAGAACCCAGGTTCAAGGACAAATTCCTCCCAGTGCAAGGCTGCAGATGTGAGCTCAGCTTGTCAAGCAGACACCACCTCCTAACTGAACTAAAGATTAACAGCAGAGTCACTGAACCCGAGACTGTGGACTCATATGCCATGGGACTGTGAAACTGGCTTCATCTTTCCTGCCATTCAAAACCAGAATCCAGATGCTCTGTCGATAAGAACTCCTTTCCATAACACCAAAATGTAATATCTTTTGAGTTCCTTTCTTTTGAAAAGGAAATCACTCACAAGTATGGGAAATTTTCCCACTTTCCTGATATGTGTGAGAGAATAATCCATAGCTTTCCAGACAAACAAACCAGGCCCTGGTAAAAGTGCAGATAGAAGGAGAAAGGCTTGCCTGCACCTCCCAAGTGCAAAGCCAAGCTTTCCCCCTCTTCCGATCTCTGCTGCCAACTTGCTCTGTAGTATTGGGGTGGAAGGGAAGCCACCATATTGAAATCTGATCAATCAGGGCCAACCTCTTGGATGTCACAAAGTCAATCATACAGACAAGCTAGACTACACAAATAGAAATTCATTATGACTAGAAGGGTGGGGGGAATGTTATTAGTTTCCAATTAGCAGCAAACAGCAAGAAGCTTATCAACTGTTTATAGTGGTGAGCCACTGTCTGGCATTAATAGCTCATAAAATATTTCAGAACATTCTAGATTGGGCAAAGGAAATTGAAGAAACAAGTCCTGATATAGCCCAGTATTTCTAACCGGCTACCCCACTGAGTCTCCTCAGCAATTATCTTCTCTTCATTTGATTCCCTAACTCAGTACCGAGGTTCCCTTGGGACAATAAGTATGGCCAAAGCTCTCACCATGCTCTAAGACATTGTTTTGGCAACTGCTGTGTGTCCCTACGCAAGGAGTTGTGAAGGAGACCAAAGGGACATAGTGAAAGCCCAGGTTTAATGCTATACCTGCTACCCAGGAGTTGCAGGACCTTAGACCAATGACTTAGGTTATTGAGCCTCACTTGTTATCACCTATGAATTGCAGGTTATAACATTTACCAAATAGGGTAATTAAGGGGACGAAATGAGCTAATTTGTGATGGTCTAGCCTATGATGAGCATGCAGTAAGTAGATTCTATGATGACAACGGCAGAGGTGATGTCCTATACCAGGGCATCACAGGGGACAAAGCAATGAGAACCCAAGACCCTCTGGTGACTCCTGAAGGCTGGAAGCCAGGGCCATTCAGCATTCCAAGGAAGGATGAAATCATCCCTTCTAATCAGGATGTTTTGGAAAAGCATCATGAAAGAGGTAACATTCAAAATGGACTCTAACAGAGGAAGACCCAGAAGACTTGGATTTGCCCTGCCAGGTCCGAGCCTGCCCTCCGGACTGGGGAGCCGGCCAGAATCAGCACGGGGGAGCCTGGAATTCTGGAGAAGGCCAGGAACACGTGGTGTAGCCTGTCTAAAAAAGGTGCAGGTGGAGGAGTCTAGACTGCTTGGCAAAGACAAGGCTTTTGGGTCTGCAGGAAGAGCCTTCACTAAGACACACCTGGGAGCCTTCATTACCAGCAGAGCATCAGAATCTGGAAGCCTTGCAAGGGCTGATTTCAGCTTGCTGACCAAGGGAGTCTCAATGAGAAACACCTGGGAGTCTTGTTTGCTGCAGACGCTCAGGACGTCAAAGAACAGAAAGTAGTACGCCCATGGAAGGAGCAAGGGGCTCGGTTTTAGGACAGCCCCAGCAGCAGGATAGACAGACCTGAGACACCTTTGCGGTACCAGCACCTGTAACACGCCTCTTCCCCTGCGTCTTCGCCTGGGGAGCGTCAGGGTATGGAGCACACTCTACCTGGTGCACAGGTCCCTCGCACAAATGCGCCGCCCGTCACTCCTCCCGGTCCCAAGGGCGCTGCCCCTTCCCAGACGCCCAGGGGCATGTCGACCTACCTGCTAACTTCGCAGCCCTCTGGTACCTACTCCCACCGGAATTAGCAGGTCCTTGGACCGCCAGGCGTGCTCCGAAGCCTCGTGCCCTTCACTGTCCCTGCATGCTCAGACACCCTGCGTGGGCCGTTCTTTCCCACGGGCAGCCCCTCAGCGCTCCAGGCCTCCCCCAGGCGCCCAGGGCGCAGGCAGCTGCCAAAACTTAATCTGAGAACTGACAGGGTGCTGGTACCTGCGTGCAGCAACGCCCTGTACCCGCTGAACTTCTAGCTCCCAAGGATGTCTGTGTTGAGGAAGAAATCTCCCATACTGGGTCTCCTTGATGAAACTGAAGAAACGCTGTAATTCAGTGATGGCTACACTTAAGGAAAACTTCATGATTATGCAAGGAGTTGAATGATGTATACTTGGAGTATAGATTTTAAAAGGAAAACAAATAAATATGTTATTTACTGACCCTTGGCGGGGGGGAATGCTCTTTAACAGATATGTAGGATTTTATCACACACAGATGAGGCAAAAAGCATTCCAAGTAGTGAAATAGGGTAAGAGGAAAGGCGGGGGGGGGGGGGGGGAAGCATTGCAATTTGAGAAAAATAGAGTAATCCACAGAGTCCAGAAAACTGTGTTTTTCAGTGAAAGAAAATGGATATAAAGCTGACAGGGTAGGCTAAATCCAAATTGTGAAGGGCCTTGAATGTTGGGGTGAGAAGCTCGAGTATTATTTGGAAGGCAATAAGGAGCTGTTCATAGTCTTTTAATAGATGACTGATACCATCGCAGACATAAATGTTCAGTCCTAAATCCTTATCTTCATTAATTTCCTAACTAGGCATACAGAAAGGATTTCTTACTGTGGGGCAGAAGCTAGAAGAATGTCAAGAAGCATCAGAACCAATAAGATGGGGTTTTAATCAATTAATGTTTGTGGCATCATAAACCACCCTAAAAATTCAATGTTTTAAAATGATAACCATTTCTTTAGCTCTGTGGTCAGTCATTTGGCCTGGACTTAACTGTGTCTGGGAATCAGCTGCCAGGTGAGCTGGGGACTGGCTTATTATAAACCAGGGCACAGTGTCTCTCCTCCAAGTCTTCTCAACTTCCAGCAAGCTAGTCCAGGCTTGCTCACCTGGGGGAGGCAGGCTTCAGAGAAAGCGAGTGGAAGCAGGCACAGCTCTTGAAGCCCGGGCTTGGGACTCGCACCCCAGGATTTCTACCACATGCTGTTGATCAAAGCAAGTCACAGGGCCAGTTCACATTTAAGATGTGAAGAAAGAGACACACTTCTTGGTGAAAGGAGCTGCAAAGTTCATATTGCCAAGTGGCCTGGATAAAGAAGGAAAACTAATTTGTGGCCCTTTTTGCAATCGGTAAGACTACTGCGATTTAACCAACATAAGTACATCTTGTATACTTACACCCCCTCCCGATTACATATTCAAGCAAATAACACTAAATCCCAACAGACCTTTCCATAATAGCAGGATATGGTACTGAATATGGAAAAGCACCATAAATATGGGGCATTCAGGAATCCGAATGTGAGTCTGGTGCAGTAAGTTCTAAAGCATAGTAAAGGGCTTATGGCCCACTGACCATTTATAACCAAATGTGTTTGTGACTTCTTACTTGGGACAAAAAAAAGCAAAATTTAATGGGCTATGAGGGAAGAATTGATCCATGAAGCAATTTGATAGCAATTGCCAATAGCTTACTGAGAATTAAAGTAATAACAGAAAACTGTCTGAAAGGGTTCAAGAGAATAACCTCCAACCCTGAAAGTGAGATCATTTAGCAAGGAATAAAGAGAAACAGCCAGCATGACAGGGCTGAGACTGCGAATTTTAAAGGAAATTTCAGGGTGTCTTGATTCCCGTCCTTTTGCTTTAGTTCTTTTATTTTTTTAATGCACGAGGAAAATCAGACACATCATCACCAAACCCAGCATACAATTAAAAGGGCAGACAGGATCACCCATAATTTTGTTAAATAAATGTTTTTCAATGATGTGTGCAACCCCTCCAAGGCTGGAAAGCGAAGTCTACTCTTAGTGTATCCGTTTCTTTTTTCTCACAAGCATGTGCACATCGAGAATGGTATTATCAGACTGTTCATGAATGCCAAGTGCCAAACATTGATTTCCACTGGGGGAAGGGAGTGGGAGGCAGCATTTAGTCAATGAGTCGGTGGTCTTTATCCAGTTCCTAGCATACTGGTGCCCATAGCCCCACTGTGCCATGACAATGGGACCCTTTGTTGGCAGTCTTGGCCTGAGCACTAAGGATTAACTGGGCACCGTGCCTCGGTCACTTTCAGCTGTGGCTCTGCTCAGTTCAGAACACAACTAAGGTATAGGGGATGGCCTGAGAAGGCTTTATTCGTCACTGCCCGTGGCTCACCACTGCTGGGGACAATCTGTTGTTTGAAAGTTGTACACTGGATCTTTTATTTCATACATAAGCTACACATGGCTCTTCTCCCTTATGATGAAGGCAGCTAGTTCCATTATTTTCTTGCCAAGAGGTGTTTTCAGTCCAGAACATATACCGGAACACATTTTATTGGGTGACCCACAGCCAAGAAGTTAGTTTCATTGTAAAGTGCGCAGGATGGAAACAAAACAAGTTTTTGGAGCATGAGAGAAAAAGCATAAATAATCACAGAGTAAAACTTAGTCAATCTAGAAATGTTCTTGGCCGGGTTCATCTTAAGATATCAAACTCAATAAAAATAGGCTTGAAAGAGACTTTAAAAGGTAGAACATCTGTGCAGGGGGGGTGTGGGGTGTGGGTGGGGTGTTGTTGTTGTTTGTCCTGCCTGTCCAGCATTTACTAAAAAACTCCAGTGTAATTTTGGGAATCACTCATCACCAGCACATCATCATACTCAGGCCCTTAATTTAGGTGAGGCTGACCCAATCCCCCTGGCTCAAAGGTTGAGCATATGACTCAAGAATGATCAGTTAGGCTATTCAGAACTCCTTATTCTTAGTAATTGATTCATGGGTAAGCCCTTGACTCAAACCAAGATAATCAGAGTCAATTTTAGAATATTGCTAGGACACTTGGGAAAAAGGTCATTATCATTTCACCGAGGCTATTAAAGAAGTAGGTTGTAAATATGAAACTGCTGTGTGGGGCAACATGCTCAACAAAAAAGAAAGCCGAGGGGAGGGATGGAGTAAAATGGATTCCAGATGACATTTTGAGTCTCTGGATCCAGCCATGCCTAAAGCTACAACAATTCCTGGACTTCCTAATTATGTAAATCAACAAATTCCTCCCTCTTATTTAAACCAGTTGGAGATGCATCCCTGTCACTTGAAACTGAAAGCTTCCTCTAATCCCCCAGGTTTTCTATCTTGTCATATCTAGAAGAAAGAAGCCAATGGAGATGATACGCTTTCTTGTAGGTTTCCAGGGATAGACGAGCCACATGTTAAATAGATTATTCCTATATCTCCCTCTCCTAGGAGAGAGTGTCTTTTTAATATTCAGACATTTTTTCTCCTGATATAAATTAAGTTCATTTCCTCTCATAAAGCCATAGAGAAATTCCATGTCCTTCTCCCCCCAGATTGTCATATAGGGGAAGATAAAACTTAAGTTATCCCTCTAATCTCTCCTTTAAGGACTGACTTCTTTCCTCTGGCCATTTTATTCCTCTTTGCTCTACAGACTTAGGTATTGTATTTGTTAGTTTTTTTGTAGTTGAGTGACACTAATTTGATCCGGTCACTTCCCCATTTAAACCCCCTCCCACTGAGCTTCAAATAAAGGCCAATGTTCTTTCCTTGGGATACAAGGCACTTCATTTTCTACCATTGAAATTACTTGCTCCAGTCCCATTGCGCTCCCTTGCACCCAGCCTCTGAACTTTTTGTTTCACTAACAGAAAGGGTGCTCCTTCCCCAGGTTTGCCTTTGAAGGTAGGTGGGGTCCGACGCAAATTCCCAAGGATTGCTGTCGGTATAAACAATATAAATCAGCACCATCCTAGAAACTCATGTGATCCTGTAAGGAATATCACACTGGTCAGCAAGAGAGACTCGCTTGCCAGGTCTCCCTCCTGGAATCAGGTGACAGCTCTGAGGGCCAGGTGAGGTCACAGGTTTAAGTCCCAGCACTCCTACGGGCATCTGAGGAACTTTGCTGTTGGTTTAGAGAGCACCCCCTGAAGCAGAGAAATGCGTACCTGAGAAATTTTGAGCAAGGTATTTCTAGTGACTGGGACTCACCACAGTGCAGATCATAGGGGGGAGTTTGGCACCTCAAAGTGTGGGGATAAAAATTTTCCTCATTGTATCATCAGTGCCCAGCATAGAGCCTGGGATAGACAGAAGATGCATAGTAAAAAATTATGAATGAAACTAGATACTTCTTTTTCGTAAAGGTCTGACGAAGACTGCTAAAAGTATAAAGTCAGATTTCTTCTGCCCCATACTTATTTAACGTGACCCAGAATAATGGCAGCTTTTTCACAATTGCAAACCAAGTTTGTGGCCAGTGGCAATCCTTATTAAATTTCCAACTAACAAAACCGTTCAAGTTTTTCTCTTGAACTTTTGTCTTCAGGGCAGAAAAAAAAATGTCCAGATTTCAAAGATATTAGGATGCCAATTGTTTTCTTCTCTTTTCTTTTCAATTGCATGTGAACCCAGTTTTGCCTTAGCTGCTCTGCTGTCTTCCAGTTACACTGTTGGACAGATCTAAGTTATTTTTTAGTAACAATTTCAATGTCCTGTATGAATCACACCATTTCTCAAGACATAAGTGTGTCTTACAAATACACCTTCCAGAGAAAAATTTAAAGATCGTGGGTGTATGTGGTATCTGATCATTTTACTCTACTTTCTCTCTTGAACTTCATTAAAATCAACAAAAACAACAACAGCACAAAAAAAGTGGAAAAAGTCATATTCAAGTCAGAAAAGAAAAGAGCACGACCCCAAAGTAAAAAAAAAAACCTTGGGCGCCTGGGGGGCTCTGTTATTAAGCGTCTTCCTTTGGCTCAAGTCATGATCCCTGGGTCTTGGGATTGAGCCCCGCATCAGAGCCTGTTTCTCCCTCTCCCACTCCCCCTGCTTGTGTTCCTTCTCTCACTGTGTCTCTCTGTCAAATAAAAAAAAAAAATCATGAAGTATATTTGGTAAATATTGTAAAATACAAAGAACAGATATGAGAAGGGAAGAGAAAGGACAAAAATACAACCTCAGACCTCTGGCAGCAAAGGAAGATTTCCCTAAAAGTGATGGTTTTCTAAAGATCTACTGAATGATTAAAGAGAAGACAAAAGGATGTCAAAATTCTGAGGGAAAGAGAGTAAGATTTTTTAAACACTGAGATGTTCATGTGCACACCCATAAACCACCACAACAACCAAGACCATAACAGACCCATCGCCCCTAATTCCTTTGCTCCTGTGTCATCCTTCCCTTTCATCCCTCCCCCCACCCCACAGCTCATTTCCAGACAGACATTGATTTGCTTTCTATCACTATATATTATGTTGCAATTTCTAGAATTCTAGGTTATAAGTGGAATCGTGCAGAATGTAGTCATTTTTGGTCTGGCTTCTTTCACTTAGCATAATTACTTTGAGAATCATGTAATCTGTTGTGTGTATCAATAGTTTATTCCTTATTATTATTCCATGTTTGGATATACTACACTTGGCTTATCTATTCACCTATTAGTGGACATTCAGGTTGTTTCCAAATCCCACTGTTATAAAAAAAACTACTGTAAATATTTGAACATAAATCTGGATATGAACATATGCCTTCATTTCCCTCAGCTAAGAACATAGGAGTTGAATAGCTAGCTCATATGGTAGGTGTATGTTTAACTCCTTAAACTGTTTTCTAAAATGATTATACTAAGATTTCCATCAACAGTCTGGTCCACATCCTTGCCAACATTTGGTAGGGTTAGTCTTTTAACTTTTAGCCATTCTAATAGGTATGCAGTGGTATCACACTGTGGTTTTACTTTGCATTTCCCTAATGACTGCTTAGGTCGAACATAGTTTCATGTACTTCTTTCTCATCCATATACCATCCTAGGTGAAATGTCTGTTCAAATCTTTGGTCCATTTTTAAATTGGGTTGTTCAGTTGCTTATTATTGAGTTTTGAGTATTCTTTATATATTGTGGATACAAGCCTTCTGGCAGGTATGTAACTTGTGACATTCTTTCCAAGTCAATGGTTTGTCTTTCCATTCTCTTATTAATGTCTCATGAAAAGAAGTTCTTAATTTTGATGATATTTTACTTATCAATTTTTCTCTTTTTTGGATCATGCTTTTGGTGTCAGATCTAAGAAATCTTTGCCTAATACATGGCAAAGATTTGCTTCTATATTTTCCTCTGGGAGTTTTATAATTTTAGGTTTTCAATTTAGGTCTATAATTCATTTTGAGTTAGTTTTTGCATTTGGTGGGAGGAATGGATTGAGATTCAATTTTTACATAAGCATATCCAATTTTTCCAGAACCGTTCGTTGAAAAGATTATCCTTTCTCCACTGAATTATGTTTAACTCTTCTTTCAAAAAACAATTGACCATATATTTGTCTCTTTTTCTGGACTCTCTAATCTGTTCCATTTGATATATTTGACTATATTTATGCCAATACCACATTGTCTTGATTTCTTGATTTCTGTAGCTTTATAATAAGCTTGAAATCAGGAAATAAAGTTCTCTAGAATTTTATTCTACTTTTTCAAACTTGTTTTAGCATCTCTTGGCCTTTGCATTTTCGTATGTATTTTAGAATTAACTTACCAATTTTTGTTTTTAGAAAGATCTTCTGGGATCTTTATTAGTATTGTGCCGAATCCTTAGAACAACTCGGTAAGAACTGTCAACGTGTTAAGTTTTCCAATCCATGAATACAGTCTATTTCTTATTTATGTAGGTATTTTTTACTTTCTCTTAGCAATATGTCTAGTCTTTATTGCATATGCCTTGTGCATCTTTTAAGATTTTTCCCGAAGTATTTCAGAGTTTTGACATTATGAAAACAGTATATTTTTAAATTTTTAATTTCTGATTGGTAATATTATAAAGGGATACAATTGATTTGGTGTGTTGATCTCCTAACTTGCTAAACTTACTTATTAGATTTAGTAGTTTTTTTTTTTTTAGATTCCATAGGGATTATAGGATTCCATAGAATGATCATGTTGCCTGAGAATAAAGGAAATTTTGTTCTTTATTTCTTTCCTATTGGAAGCATTTTATTTCTTTTGCTTGCACTGGTTAGAACCTCAAGTACAATGCTGAGTAGAAGTGGTGAGAGCAGACATCCTTGTCTTCTTTCTGATCTTAGGGGGAAAGCACGTGGTCTTTCGCTCTAATGTTTGGTGTTAGCTATAGTTTTTTATTAGATGCCCTTTACCAGACTGAGGAAGTTCCCTTCTCATCCTAGTTTGCTAGTTTGAAATTTTTATTAGGAATGGATGTGGGATTTTATATAATGCTTTTTCTGTATTAATTGATATGCCATATGGTTTGAGTTTTTGACTACTTAAAAATTAATGTTACATAATTCAATAAATTAATAATGTTAGTAAGTTTCATTTATTGTTTAATGTTAAACCAATCTTAAATTCCTGGAATAAGCCCCACTGGTTGGAATCAATGTGCTCAACTTTTCTTAAGAATTTTTTGTATCTCTCTTCATCAGTGATAATGGCCTTTGGTTTTCTTTTCTTATAATGTGTCTGGTTTGGTGTCAAAGTAATGCTAGTCTCATAAAATGGATTTGGAAATATGCTCTCCTCTTCAGTTTTCTGGAAGAGTTTCTGGAAGGGATGTAGTATTGATAGCATTTATTCCTTAAATGTTTGGTAGAAATCACTAGGAAAACCCTCTAGACCTGGAGTTTTCTTTGTGATAAGTTTTTTTTTTTTCTTCCTTCAAATTCAATTGCTTTGAATTGAGTAGAGCTACTGAGGTCACCTATTGCTTTACAGTCTACTTTCAAGTAATATTTACTACTTCATCTGTATTACAGGAACTTTACTTTAGTATACCTCCATTTCTCCACTGCTAGTCTTTGTGTTATTGCCATCAAAATTTTCCTCCTACATATGTGCTAAACCCCTTAACACCCAGATATTATTTGTGTGTTAAGCAGTCAATTAATTTTTTATTTAAATAAATAAAGAGTCTGTTTACCTTTTTTTAAGTCCTTTTTCTGTGTGTTTAATTTTGGATTGTTTCTATTGCTATGTTTTCAACTTCTCCCACTTTTTCTTCTGCAATGCCTATTGTGCCATTAATCATATTTGGTGTATTTTTCATCTCAGATAATGCAGTTTTCATTTCTAGAATGTTGATATGGGTCTTTTAAAAATGGCTTTCATGCTTCCATGTAACATAGTAGTATATCACTCCTCTATCTTTTTGAATAAACCAAATACTGCTAACTGTTGTAATATCCTTGTTTCTTCATTCTATTACCTGTGTGTGTCAGTGAATTGATTTTTCCCCAGTCTGAATTTCTGGGTGTCTCAGTCAATTGATTCTTCCCCAGTCTGAAGTGAGAGAAAAATATACTCCAAAAAATATGATACCAGTGGAAATAACTCTAATCCAGGAAACAGAAAAAAATTGAAAGAAAGAAAGAAAAAGAGACAGAAAAAATAGAGACCAGAGGGAAAAAATGAAGAAAGGAAGAGAAAAAAATAAAGAATATTCTTAATTATTTTCAGAGAAAGTCGAGAAGAGCTTTTATCAATAATACAAATACTTCGAGTCTACAAATAGACTCCTACTTTTCCTCCCTAAATCCATTCCATCCTTCTTGATGGCATCCACCCAGGTGTGGTATTTTCTGTTTTCCTTTACAGCTACCTGTGACATGTGATGAAGTTCTAGTCCACTTAACACAAGAAGAAGTCATGTATGCAGCTATGTCCTGTAGTTTCGTTTTCCTTCCCTGTGTGGATATGGCCGGGACCCAGCTTTGACTGAGCACGCAGATGAGAACAACACCCTAAAGCCTGGCACGGTGACAGATGGAGGGACTTAGGTTCCTGGATGTCTTCAAGTAACACAATCACCCCATCCACATCACATCAGTGACATGAGAACGAGATCCTGTTCTGACTGCTCAAGTCACTATATTTGGAGACCTATTTGACAACAACTCAGATTTTCATCAATAGCTTCCATAAGGGATGCCTGGGTGGCTCAGTCGGTTAAATGTCTGCCTTCGACTCATGATCCCAGGGTCCTGGGATCAAGTCCCTCATCAGTCTCCTTGCTAAGCAAAGGAGCCTGCTTTTCCCTTTGCCTGCCACTCCCCCTGCTTGTGCTCTCTCGCTCTCTCTCTGACAAATAAATAAATAAATCTTTAAAAAAAATAGTTTCCATAATATGAAAAAGTAACAGAGAACAAAAAAAAATAGTCCTACAATAAAATACTAGAAAAAAAGTTAAAAATATGTCCCAGGACAAAAAAAGAGGGGGTCAATATAAGAGAACAGATAATAGATACAAAATACAAAATCCAGAAGGTCCACCATCTGACTACTAGGCGTTCCAGAGAAAGGAAGAAAAATGTGCACAGAAAGAAATTAGTAAAGAACTAATATATTGATTCCATTTATATAAAAGACAAAAACAGACAAAATGAGTCTTCCTGTTAGCCATCAGGGTAGTGGTTATGTTGGCAGCATGATTGGAAGAGCACATGAGAAAGGCTTCTGGGCTGCTAGAATCATTCCATTTCTTGGTTTTGGGGCTAGTTACAAGGATATTTGCAGCTTGTGAAAAAATACTAAGTGTCCTCAACTTGTACATTTTTCTCTAAGTAGATTATACATAAATAAAATCTTTAAAATAAAGATAATGAATAAATATGGATAAACATTTCCAGCACTGAAGAGAGAAGCTTCACTTTAAAGAATTTTTCAGATGGCTAAACAGATCTACAAGGAGCATTTTGTAATTTCTAAAATTTCCTAACACCAAAGACAGAGATCTAAAAAGTTACCAAGGAGAAAAAAAAAAAAGTTAATCTACAAAAGAATAAGAAGCAGGTAATCATCAAACATTTCACCATCAATAATAAATGGTAGAAAACAATGAAACAGAGCCTTCAAAATTCTTAGAAAATTATTTTGATTCTAGAATTCTATAAGTAATCAAATTCTCTGAGTTGGCTTGTGAATTCCTCTTAAGAAAAAAAAAAATAATTCAGTGAAACAAGATGGTGCCTCCCAATCCCATGTTTTTCTTCAGTCTGATCACCGAGTTAGAAACATAAATTATTGTACTTCGAGTGGGTAGGCATTCAGTGTTTACCTAGTTCTTCCTTCCAGACAGATCCATTTTTTTGACATCATTTTTGCTCCTCCTTCTATCATTTGTGGCATAAAGTTCGATTATCCAATAACAAATCCTAGTTTGTTTCCCCGTGTTTATCAAATATCCCAAAGCTGTTTGCTAATTTAGCATTTGCAGTTTAATTTTTCTCAAACCTCAGAGAATGCTTTATGTACAACCCACACATTTCTGAAAATATTAGAACAATATTCTCTGCCTAACATCATATCTCTAGGAAGATACTTCTATCTTCATATATGACAAGAACTAACTATTTTTTCAGACTCTCATTATTGACCCCTTTTATTTCATATAATGGGCTCTTATCAACCTGATTCCCAAGGATAAATTCTGCCAAGACACAGCCATTTCTTTGAAATTATATCTTTAAAAATGTAAAATAAGAGAGCAACTGGTTTAAAATAATTAAGGGGTTAGGTTTTCTTCACAATGACAATGTTTATCAGTGACAGAATTAGCTGCTACTTCTTTGCCTTCAATTAGATACTGAACTATTTTAGCCAGAACCCCTGGGATTCTATTCCTATTAGCTGGTTGGGGTTGGAGGAACTGGTGTAGAGTCTCTTGCTGTGTAAATTCTTTGTATTTTATGGCTATTACCTTGGATAACATTCATTAATCAAAGAGAGTAGAGTTAAGTAGACATTTGTGTGCTCTTGTCTTTTCCCCATTTGGATCCTACGGTCCAGCCTCTGGCAAACTGCTAGAATTGCCATTTTTCAGGGATTTGTTTGTGGAGTGGCCAGTTTACCTCAGGGCATGTGCGGCCAACATTGAGGGAAATAAATGACAGGCATGTCATAGCCCGCCAGCTGCTGCAATTAAGTAACGTTAACTGCCACGGCTGCAGAAAAGGGTGGTTCGGAATCATAAAACGTTCGAGGTGTGTGGGACCATCCAATGTCCTCATTTTATAGGTGAGAAAATTGAGTGCAGAGATGAACAGGTTTGCTCAAGGTCACACAGGTACTTTCTCAGGGCTTTGCGGAGCTGTGATTTCTTTATCCTCCACCTGCTCACTCCACTCAGCTGCTAGAATGATCCTCTGCCAAGCCAGTTTCGTGACATTAGTCCCCTGCTTGCAAACTTGTTGTAGCCCTCCATTGTTTCTAGTGTCAGAGCCGTGAGGCGGTAGCTGTTGGCGGAAGCCCAGGGCTCTATCAGCGACCAGGCGCCTGCACTGAGAAATAAACGGTCAGCTCTTGCAGCAGCTGTGGAGGTCACCTGACAGAGAGGCAGAAGATGTGGGTTCAACTCCCAACCAAATCCCTATCACAAGCTGTCTCGACTTTGGAATGAGAACCTCCAATAATCCAAACCTTGATTTTCTCATCTACAAAATGAGCAAGTCGGGCTAGACAGAGGCCAGGGGCCCCCTCCAACCCGAAGATCCCATCCACGTGACTTCCTTGGAAGCTTCAAAGTTGAGGATTAACATGTCCACACAGGCTTTCCTCTGAGCACTTTCTGGTCTCCCCTTGCTTCTAGATCCAGCATGAAGTGGTTACATTTTTCCAATCAGAACCTTGTAATTTTCCACTTGTGAAGGACATTGAATCAGGAAGCATTGAAATGATTCATTCATTCACTCAATGCAACATTATCGGCTTCTGGATGAGCTTATTTCCCACAGCACTTGTCCACTCTAGCTGGTACTGACTTGACTTTCCAGCTTGGTTTCTCCCAATCTCTTCCTCTCTTTTCCACAACTTCCCTCCTTCTCATAGATGGGAATATTACTGCTTCCATCTTTCCATTTCTTGTTTCTTCTCCTTCCATCTTCTTACTCTCTCTCTCTCTCCCTCTCTCTCGCCTTTTCTTTCAGGTTTCCAATTCTGGTGACAAACATCACCTGCCTCCCCATCAAAGGCAGGGATTAGTTTGCCTTCTGAGCAAGGAATCAGTCAGTCAGAAGAGTTCTCTTGCAAGTTTAACCCAATCTAGATTGTTATGGAGCAGAAGAGGGACTTTTGAAAGAAGAGGGAAAGGCAATTTTTCCCCAGGGTGGAGACCTAAGATTGCTGGCAGGAAATGACCCTGGCTTCTGCTCTCTGATTTAGCAGAATCCTTAACCAGACTGGTTTATTCAACCAGAAGGAATGACCGGTATAACTTTGTAGCAAAATATCCGACTGAAATACTCTGCAAACTTGCAGGAAATCCCATTTCTCTGGTTCCTTATGAGTCAGTGCCTAACAAAGGAAAGCAGGGGGAGGGGGGCGCAGGGAAACGCAACCAGTCTTGCTCCACATTAAGAAAAGTTATCAACCAAAGCTTCAGGCAGGTCCGAAGGCTCCCACTGCGCATAGATTATCAATCATCGAAGGCTACAGCTTTAGGTTCTCCAAGCCTCTCCCCCCGCCTCCCTTTGACCCTTATAAAGTAGATTTTCTCTGCAGAGAGATGAGAAACGAAAGGGGGCGGAGGAACGGTACACAAAGGCATAAAGGGGTGGGGGGGGACAGAAAACATGCCAACAGAGTGGGAGATAATGGAAGGTGGCAAAAATTGAAGGATTTTCAAAAAGGGAGCTATTATTCTGCTGGCTTTACAAAAGGTCTTCTCACCGTCTACATGTTGCAAGCACAGGATTGGTTGCATGCCAGTCTGGGCAATTCCCAAGACTCTTCTTTCACTGAACGCAATCTCTTTTCCTCGGGCCCCTCATTTTCAGTGGCACTGGTTAGGGTTTAGGATACTTCATCCATTTATGACCTTTCTTTCCTGATACCATGCTTACAGGCAAGTGTTCATGCCAGTTAACCTTCGCGGTTTCCCCCCCGGTGACCTTATGAATTTCCAACAGGAAAAATACAAAATCGCCAATTTGTTTTTTCATTACCCAAAGGATAAACACAAAGTGGGGAAGCCTTTTATCTTGCTGCACCGGCAAACCTCCTCATTACTCAGCATCGAACAAACATTTGCTAAGAGTTAATAAATCCAGCATGTGGCTTTCTTTGCGCAGGGAATGGCCTACCATCCAAGGCAATCTCTCATTAAGGAAAAAGAAATAGAACATACTCATATTTTATTCATGGCCTCAGAATCCCAGGGAAAAAAAAAATCCAAAAATTTATAGACACAGAGAAATCCAAAACAAAAAGGCTCACACATTCTTATTTCAAATGACACCTCCTGACTCTCGGCCCCTCGGAGGAGCTACTGATCCACATACACAATGGTCCCAACACCGCTGCCATTCCAGCCTGCCAGTCTGATTGCTCAAATTGAGTCCAGTGACCTTTCACCACAGCCTACAGTTAAAAGGGAGCAGGGTTTATTAAAGCACAGCCCTTGAAGAAGTCCAGTGGGTAATGCATTTTGTAGTCGTCAATCACGAATATCCTCTCAAGACTATTTAGACTTCCCATTCCCACTCTCCTCTGCAGAGCTGTCTGGGCAGACTCTACACCGGAGGCTTCAGCATAGCCATTGCAGCAAGTTTTAATTTCCCAATGATTCCTAGTCCTGCTAGCTTAGAAGGGCTCTGGTGATTTATTGGACTTGAGCAGAACTCTCATCCATTATAGTTTGTCTTAACTTAATCAAAGGTATCTTCTCCCTTTGGAGCGGCTAACCTACACACTCCGCGGTCACCATGATGAATGTGCCCGCTTGACTTCTCTTTCTGATTACTGTGAATGAAGCATCACAAACAACTTGATACATTCTGTTAATGCTGTGGCTGCAGGTTGGGGATGGCTGCAGTTATGTTATGTAGAAGCAGCTATGTAGGGGTTGGGGGGTGGGCTGCAGGGTGATTATTGCACTAGGGTTTTGATTGAGTGATCTAATTAATGACTAGGAGGAGAACAGAAATCACAGGGATTTCTCAGTTGTTTAAGAGATCAAGAAAACAAAGCCGTTTCCTTGTTTGTCCCGGTCTCTGTACCAACAGCAATATGCATTCCCCCACCCTCTACCACACACACACACACACACACACACACACACACACACACACACACACACAGATAACCACACCTTTTGCAGAAAGCATGGCTGATTTAGAACAGTGTTTAATCTAAGTGTTTCCTAAACTTAGGGGTTGATATGAAGAGATCGAGGATTATAGCTGAACAAACAAGACCCTGAGGAAATAACAGATATATTTTAACTTTTTGTGTAAGAAATTATAGGCAAAAGAAAACAGAATAATGAAGTAACAGGGCATTTTTCTGTATGACACCAGAGTCTCATTTATTGCTTTTTAAGTGACTTATGTGGCAAGGGTTCAAGATGAATATCTAGACTTTGCCTGCAATGTTCTTTTGGCAGACAGTAATTAGAAACTGATGATCATGAACTTAAAATGCTATTCTTTGACTAATTCAACTAAACTCTCTTCTTCAGAGATTCTGAAGTCCTCTGAGGAAGTACTATTATATTCATCTTCGCAACCCTGGCAATTAGGCTGGTGCATGATCTGCTTATGGTATTCATGAAATGCAAACATTAAACTGAATTGCTCACATTTAGGATGAGAACCCTATTCATTTTTGTAGCCTAGTACATATGAATATATTTCCAAGCATAACTATGAACGAGTAAGGCCTCCAGTTGACTGCTTTGCTTTTAAATGATAACTTTGTTATAGAGGAAACTTTTCTGAATCCCACCGACCAGTAGCTGCCCCCAGCCCCATCAACCTATAGCATTCGAGAGAGTCCAGAAAGACAATGTATATTCCTCTACTATTTGTTTGTGGTAAACATATTTTATTCCGTTAAATACGTGGGAGTAGAATGTCTCTGCAGTACAGTACTAAGATGAAAGGCTGCAAAAAGAACAGAGTTTGTTGAATGACAAGTTCAGAGTTTAGATCAGGGCTCAGTGTCTATGACCCAAGTAAATCTGCCTAGAGCTGATTTTTGTACAGGACAAGAGCTAAGAATGGTTTTGATATTTTAAAAGGGATTTAAAAAAAAACAATAAAAATGAATACACAACAGAGACTTCATGTGGTCCTCAAAGCCAAAAATATTCACAGAAAAATTTTGCTGAGAGTTTTTGAGTAAAAGTAGTAGGAGCAAGGTTGATTTTTTAAAAATTTTATTTATTTGAGGGAGAAAGCAGTGTGAACAGGGGGAGGGGCAGAGGGAGAGAGAGAGAATCCTCAAGCAGACCCCCCCCCCCCCGGCCGAACACAGAGCCCAACACCGGGCTTGATCCCAGAACCCTGAGATCATGACCTGAGCAGAAACCAAGAGTTGGCCACTTAAGTGACTAAGCCACACAGGTGCCCTGAGCAAGGTTGATTTTTAAGTGTGTTAGTCAGACAACAATGTGGAGAAAGAATTAATAACAGAGCTTGTATAACATAGTAAATTAATGAAAAGTAGTGAGACAATGCATGCATTATTTTCTCTGGCAGTGTATAGCTTACTTACAGGGAAGGAATACATTTACAGATTTTTGATTTTTTGGGGTGCAACCATGATTCCATGTAATTGTATTGCTTCCCAAATAGGTATTTAATTCACTCTCATTCTTGGAGGAGAATTTAGCAGGATATGGAATTTTAGGTTGTTGGTGTCAAGATGTTATGGAGGTAATCTCCATATTTGTCTTGTTCCATATCATATTTTCTATTTGTCTCTCATGTTCTGCAATTTCACTAGGATCTATGGAAGAGTAGATTTATTTTTATTTTCTGCAATTTCTTTCTAATCAGTGTTTCATTAGCCTGTGCGTTTATGTGTTCTTTAATTAAGAAAAATTGTCAGCCGTTATTTCTTTGAAATTAACTTCTCACCTCTCTCACTCTATAAAACCCTTCTGAGAGGTATTACTGGAATTTATCATTCTGGCTTTCGCATCTTTAAATGCTCTTTCAAAATTTCTACTTTTTCATCTCTCTGTTTTGCATGCTGGATGAGTTCTCCAAATCCATCTTCTAGCTCATTGATTCTCTTTTCAGCATTTAATTTATGCATTCGTCTGTCTGTTTAGTTTTTCATTATAGAAACTCTATTTGGTTCTTTTTCAAATCTTCTTCTGATCATATTTCATAAGGTCCTATTTTTTCCATTATTGATTCTGTTCCTTCTTTTATCTCTTCAAATATTTTAAGCATGTTTATTTTATTGTCTCAGATTGTACTCTTCTGTTTGTAGTGGTCTCCTGGTGCTCTCTGTGGGGAAGGTTATAAGGTTTAATGAGAAAAATTATGGGAGTGGGAAGAACATGGTGTGCAGCCGGCAACCAACTTGACATTCATGGAGTAAATCGTGATTAAAACAAAGAGATGAAAAACTTGAAAGACAAGCTGAGATATAATTTAAGAAGAATATTTCCTTAAGCTTAAAAATATTGGAGTTTATAAAATGTAGGTAATGGGAGCCATGGAACGTTAGCAAGGAGGTGATCTGGTAAAGAGTGTTTTGGGAATCGGTGAATAACAGAATTTTAAGAAACTTTGGCCTTTTATTCCTAACACAAAGGCTTTGATTACAGGGAAGGAAACAATTTGTGAGATAAGTTACTTTTCTCAAAAGCATACAGCTAAAGGAGAGCACTGTATGGAAGAAAGGTAATAAAAAGTGAAAGAGGCAAAATGGTTTGGAAGACCCAAAATAGCCAGTACAGTATTGATGGAGAAGAACAAAGTTGGATGACTGATGCTACCCAACTTTAAGATTTACTATAAAGCTATAGTAATCAAGACAACGTGGTATTGGTGACAGAACAGACAAATAGATCAATGCAACAGAACAGAGTGCCCAGAAATGAACTTCAAGTTTATTCAACTGAATTTTGACAAAGGAACAAACGCAATAGAATGAAACAGAAATCGTGTCTTTGACAAATGATGCTGGGCCAACTGGACATCCACATGCAAAAGAGTGAATCTAGACCTTACACCCTTCACAAAAATTGACTCAAAGTGGATCGTGGGCCTAAACATAAAATGCAAAACTATAAAACTCCTAGAAGATAATATAGGAGAAAACCTAGATGACACCAGGTATGGTGATGCCTTGTTAGTTACAACACCAAAGACATATCCATGAAAGAAATAATCGATAAGCCAGACTTCATAAAATTAAAAATTTCTACTCCATGAAGGGCAATGTCAAGAGAATGAGAACACAAGCCACAGACTGGGAGAAAATATTTGCAAAAGACACATCTGATAAACAGCTGTTATCCAAAATATACAAAGAGCTTCTAAAACTCAATAATAAACAAAACCCTCTTAAAAAATGGGCCAAAGACCCTAACATAGACCCACCAAAGAAGATGTACAGATGGCAAATAAGTATATGAAAAGATGCTCTACATCATATAGCATCAGAGAAATGCAAATTAAAACAATGAGCTACCACTGCATGCATATTAGAATGGCCAAAGTCTGGAAGTTGACAGCACCAATTGTTGAAGAGGATGTGGGGCAAAAAGAGTTCTTACACATTGCTGGTGGGAATGAAAAATGGTACAGACATTCTGAAAGACAGTTTGGTGACTTATTACCAAACTAAACATACTCTTGCCATATGATCCAGGAGTCACGTTCCTTGGTATTTAACCCAAGGAATTGAAAACTTACGTCTACAAAAAATTCTGCACCTGGATGTTTGTAGCAGCTTTATTTATAACTGCCCAAATTGTAAGAAAGCAAGATGTCCTTCAGTAGGTGAATGGAAAAATAAGCTGTGGTATATCCAGAAAATGGCATATTATTCAGTGTTAAAATGAAATGAGATATAAGGTCCCAAAAAGACAAATGCATATTACCAGGTGAAAGAACCCAATCTGAAAAGACTAGATATTGTGTGATTCCAACCAAATGATATTTTGGAAAAGGCAAAACTATGGAGTCAGTAAAATGATCAGAGATTGCTTGGTGAGGGGGGTAGGAGAGATGAACAGGCAGAGCACAGAGGATTTTAGGGCAGTGAAAATATTCTGTTTGATGTTATAATGATAGATGTATGTCATTATACATTTGTCCAAACCCATAGAGCATATGATACCAAGAGTGAACCTTCAGGTAAACTATAGACTTTGGGTGATTATGACGGGTCAATGTGAGTTTGTTCTTGGTAAAAAAAAAAAAAAAAAATGTACCACTTTGCTGAATGGTGTTTATAATGGGCAAGACTTTGCATGTGTAGGAGCAGGGATTTTGTGGGAACTATTTGTACTGTCAACTCAATTTTGTTGTAAAGCTACCACTGTTTTTTAAAAAATTACATCTTTAAAAAAAAGATTGACTAGAAAACTGTAATAATTCTGGTGTGAAATGCAGAGATCTGGTACTAAGTTAGTACTCTTTGGATATAGCCAGAAAAATGTAAAGGAATGATTTCAGGGCTCCTAAATGATCATGTGTAGATGTTTGGGACAGTGCATAATGGAAAAGCAATTTCAGATTGAAAGTGGAGACAGTTATGGGCCCACTGACATTACTGTAGACATAAAAATGTTAATAATATGTCAGATTTTTTGTTTTTTGTTTTTTGAAATGTTAAGATTTTCAAACAGAATGATGGCAGAGAGAAGAAAAGCCTTTGGCACGTGATAGGCATTCAACACGTGTTTACATTATTTTATTATTATTATAATTATGTATTTTATTTCATGGGGGCAAAGATCTTGGAAAGAACTTAGATTTTTAAGAAAAATATAGGATATGGGGTATGTCACATCTTCTTTATGTCCTAGGTTCTTTACCTTCCCACCTCCTTAGAGAGCTTTTTGGATCTAATATGACAAAGTGACAAAGAACTTTGTAAATACAAGGCATCATTATTCATGAGATAGTATTTTTTCTGGCCATAGCATTGCACCAGAGTTAGATATCATAGTCTTCCAGGCATGCATTTTGGAGTAAAAGCAGAGTTCAAGGCCCAGCTTAACCTCTATGAGCTTTGTGACATTGGACAATTTCTTTTTTTTTTTTCCTGAACCTAAGTTTCTAAATCTATAAAACATGTATAATTAGAGTATGTATGGGGTTTCAGGATAGATGATACTGGGATGATGTGTGTAAAGCAAATGACTGGGCACACTCTTGAGTTGATACTCAATGTTAAGTATTATCACTGTCCTGATATTGAAGAACACAGATGTAGCATATGACTGCAATTTCCTTCTTAAAGTTCTGGAGTACTTGTGGCTCATGAAGACAAAATTCTGCCTAAGTGCTAAGAACTAGAATATCTGAAGGCTTTCAAGTTAAAGCTGAAGGATAATTTGATGAAAGTTGAAGAAAATGAACATAAATATAAGTCTTTGCCCATCAGACACATATGAAGTGGTAGAAAAAAAAGTACATCACCATTTACTCAACTTTCGTAGTTGGAAGTGAAAAAAATCACATAGCGAGTGCCATTTTTTTTCTCTTCTATAATTTTGCACTGAGAACATATTTCTTCTCTTAAAAGATGTGTTTTCAGAAGATGCAGATTCAAGGAGCCAGCTTCTACATATTCTTTGTCTAATGCTCAATATGTGTACTGAATTTTCCCAACCTCTGAAAGGCATGAAATGTAAAGGCATCGTCATAAAATATTAAAATAAACCACTATGGACACGAGTGCAGCTGGGTAAAGATTTCAGGAGTTAACTGTGGCTTAAGAGAGTGGAAACTATTAATTTCTAATCGTCCATATTAACCTGGCAATTGCATATACCTAGCAGGTGCTGCCCAGGAAGCTGTGTTTCCTTAGAATTAATGACATGCATAATTGTAGCCATTTTTCTAAGTCTCTAGAGTATCTGTAATTAAGAAATTTAACCGTACTTAAAATGATATAAAGTGTCATTAGTCCCATGCTAAATCATTTCAGATTACTGATTTATTTGCCAGTAAAATTATCCAGGTAATTTCCTCAACCTGACTAATGTAAAGTGTCACACGTGAGTACTCCTACTGGGTAAAGCTTGGGATCTTTTTTGCAGGGGAGAAAAAAAAATAAGTTTCGCTTGAAGCTCCACAAAATTGTAATGTAAAACTTTTTTGTTCTCTTCTCTGAGGTAGTTTTCCTCACTGAGTGGGTTGGCCTAGACCAGTGACTGCCATTTAATTGGGAAAAATGAAAAAAAAAAAACTGGGAAAAGTATTTTTTTTCCCCTTAATGTAATCAATAGATTGCTTCAAATAGAATCATAATTGAACTGGGATAGCTCTAGCTAAAGGAGGAAATCTAAAGAGCCCTATCAATCTTTTGCCCACCCCTACCTAGCCCCATCCCTCTTCCAAGCTTCCAGAACTCCCTGGACTCAATAACCTTAAGGTCCTTCCTGGTTGCATTATTCTACTCCTATGTAAGGCTTCCATCTCAAGTGGCAGATTCGTTGTCAGTACTTTCATTCTCTATACCCTCCCTCTAAAGTAAAATTTCAAAGACGTGAAGTACTTCCAATTAATATGGAAGAGAGAAGTAGGATGTGGGATTCTTGAGTTAAGTATGTGGTCCAGTCTTTTGCCTTAAAACAAAAGGGAGGTGAATAACATATTCAGAATTACCACATCCTTTTTATGCTAGCAGTTTCTGGTGCGCTAAGCTGTTCAGCAGAAAACGATTCTTTGTTTTCGCTTATGTTCTCTTCAACGCATTTAATTTTCTAACCGTGGCTATTGTCCTAATAAGATACTTAAGTTTCCAGGGGTAACCTGATAACCAATCGGGCATTGTACACAGATTTATGCCAGCTTCTACTTTATGGTAAGAGATACAGTGTTTTGATTCATTTAGGCCAAGAACTGACGTAGGTTATACGAAATGGAATTGCGTATGGTTGGTTTGAATACAAGACCCTGAAATTTGTACGATCACAGCTCCCTGCTCCTTGACAATCAGACATTAAATTGTTTCATGTGGATCTTCCACATTTTATCCTTTCAAGTGCTTTTTGTTCCTTCTGGCACTTTTATCTGGGATCATTTTCCTTTTGCCTAAAACTCTTCCCTTAGTATTTCTTCTGTGTTTGTGAGTCTGTTCTCTTCATTTTTGTTTGTGTGAAAACATCGTGATGTTGCCTACATTTAAATAGATATCTTCATTGAAGTATAGAATGCTAGGTTCTCAGGGTTTTTTTTTCCAGTTCTTTAAAGATGCTTCATTGTTGTTCTGCTTCCATAACTTTCAACAAGTCAGTTAAGTCTTAACTGTTGCTCCTTTGAAGGTAATGTTCCGTGCTCTGACTGTTCTAAAGATCTTTTGTCTTTTCAATAGTATTTTTCCAATGTACCCAGGTGTAGTTTGCTTGCATTCATCTTACCTAGAATGCGTACAGTTTCTTGAATCTGGTTTGAGGACTTCCATTAGTTCTCAAAATTCTTATGTCTTGAATGATTATTTATATTCTTATATCTTGAAAGATTGTTCATATCCCATTCTCTCTCCTCTCCTTCTGGTACTTCAACTGCACGAATACTAGACCTGTTTACTGTGTTTCATGTCTTATAGGGGCTTTTCTATTTTTTCCCCTGCACTTCAATACAGACATTTTCTAATGACCAATCTTCCATTTTGCTAATCTTCTCATCAGCTGTTTCTAATCTACAACCAAACCCATCTACTGAAATTTAAAATTTTCTGTTCTCAAATTTCCATTTATTTCTATTTTTCTAGTACCAGTTTTCTGCTGGAATTCCTATTTTTTCATTAAGTGATTAAAATATATTAATCATTGTTGATCCATTTGGATCATCTATGGCTCTCTTAATTTTTTTCTCATTTTTTAGTCATTTATTCTTATATTCTGATACGCCTTCTATTTTTCAAAAGTAGACATGATGTATGAAAAACTATAGAGATAATTTGAGGCTCTGCATGATGTTATCTTCCTCCAGAGCTACACTGTCCAATATGATGGCAACAGAGCACATGACGTGGTTATTTAAACTTAAATTAATTACGATTAAAAAAAACCCTGAAAATTATTTCCTCAGTCGTACTAGTCAAATTGCAAGTGCTCAAGAGTCATATGTGGCTAGTTACTGCCTCATTAGAACAGATAGAGAACATTTCCATTATCACATAAAGTTCTCTTGGACAGCTCTGCTCCAGAGAATTTATTTTTGCTTCCGGAAGACAGTTACTCTAGTCTGTGACTGAGGTGAGGAGAAGCTGAGTTTTACTCTTTGGGAAGGTTGGTCTATTTCTGGTTGCTCTTACTTAGGATAAAGCCCATCAGGGCTCCCAAATGAAATCCCGAGTTATTCACCAGTCTTGCCCCCTCTAACTTTTGGTCTCTACAGCTCCATTTCACTGTCCATAGGTCTGGTGAGCTCTTAATTCCTTTGTTATCACTTCCTGTTTGGTTTCCTAGCTTCTATTTCTAGTACCACTTATGAATAGGTGAATTCCTTAAGTAGAAAAGAACCCCAGTATCAAATATTGAGCTTACCTCAATGTATTTCTTTTCTGCATCTTGGCTTCTCAAATACTTTCAGTCTCAGTACATCTCAGATATCTTCAAATAGATTTTTTAAATCCAGCTTTTCTAGTTATTTCAGCAGGAGGTTGGTTTGATATGAGCTCAAACATCACAGCCAGAAACAGAATCATCTCATTCTCTATCTCCCTATCTGTTATCTGGTGTCAGGCATACATCCTGCCACTGAAATGTTGAGATATTAAAATATTGAAAATTCCTGTCCAAGGCACTAATAATGTGTTATCAAATTCAATGGCTAATTCTCAGTTCTCACCTTACATGGACTCACAGCAGCATTTGAACTCCAAATGTATATCTTAAACTTCCTACTTGACTTTTCCAATTAAAAATTTAATAGACATCTCAAATTTAATACATCTGGTTATAAACTTTTGATATCCCCATTCTGTTTCTTCCTCAATCTTCCCTCACCTCAGTAACTGACAGCTTTATACAGAATTCTAGTGGCCTTGGCAGAATCTTTGCAGTCATTTCTTACTCTTCTCCAATGACTTTCCATTCTGCTCAGAATGCCATCCAACCTCTTACCATGTCCTACAAGGCCATAAATGATTGTCTTCTCTCTACATTCTGATTTCATCTCCTGGAACCCTTTTATCCCCCTCACTCTCATCCAGTGATGCTGGTTTCCTTGCTATTCCTTGAACACACAAAGAAGCTTCCCTCACCAAGGCCTTGTATCTGCTTTTCCTCACTTTGGATATGCTTTGCCCATATATGTACAAAGTCTTTGCTGAAACATCACTCTTCACAAAGGTTTTATCTTTTTATCCATAAAATTTTTTCTATAAAAATTGTACACTTCCATCACCCTATATCCTTTTACCTTACATTGCTTTTCTTCTTTGCTCTTACTTCTTTGCTCTTACTTCTTTGCTCCACCACTCAACAAATTGTATGCTTGTTTGTTTTCTGTCTTTGCTAGAATGTAAGCTCTATCAGAACAGGGATGTTATCTGTTTCATTACTGCTCTATCCTCAGTGCCAGCCACATAACTGTAGAAATAACACATCCCTACTTTACAGGTTAGGAATGGAGGAAACATAGAGGTGAAACAATTTTGACCCAGGGCACACAGCTAGTGAGTGCTAGAGCTAGGACTGAACCTCGCAGCCTGACTCCAGGATCTATGCTCCTACCACTACGTTGTACTCTCTCCGATGGAGGTTGGAGTTAATAGCCTGAGCCATGTGTCTCCACAAAGCTTCTTTTGCTTCTAGGATTTGGGCCTAAAACAAGAAAAGAACACACAATGGCATCATCTGGAAGGCTCCAATTCCTCCCAGAATCCTGCTTATTTTCTAAAAAGATGAAAGTTGAAGAAAAAGAATCTTGATGTCTTTTGGGAGAAAGACTGAGACCCCTTTATAACCACTAATATTTCCAATGTCAAGCCAAAATAAGAAAAAGATTCAAGAGAAGAGGAAGAATAAGGAAAGGAGGGAGGAGGGAGAGAGAGAGAGACAGAGATAGAGAGAGAGGGAGGGAGGGAGACTATGCACCTTCATGCAGGTTCAGATTTTACTTCTTTTCATATCATACAAAAATTATACCACAACTTAACCCTGTAATTGACTAAATGTACTTTTTATTGATTCTGATTCAATCTAAGGAGAGGTAGTAGGAGGAGAAAAGGGAATAATAGACTCTCCCTAGAAACCAAAACACATATGCCCTCTTAATAGTTACCATTGGTAGAATAGAAAGAGGAAAGCCAAAAGGAGATCGTTCCCTGGCTGGAAAACAGAGTAACCATGTGTTGAGAGAATAGACAACCATGTGTTGTCAGAAAGACTCAAGGAGCAAGCAGAAGAAGGATGAGTCCAGGGAGGCTAATAAAACCTGCCTGCCCTGGTTAAACTACCAATGGTATGGCATAAGCCTAGAAACCTATGAATAAGGATGTTTCACAGAGGGTAACAGTCTACCCCGGTTGTATATCGAAGACTGGAGTTTAAATAAGCTCTTATAGAAATGATGCAAAGTGTAGTTAGAAAGGAAGAAAGGCATGTGATGTGAATTTACGTGTGCTTTTATTTCTAAATGTTTGCTCTAAAAAGGACCCAAGGAATTTACTACCTTTTGAGGCCACATATTCTATGTATGGACAATTATCTGAGTGTTAGATTGCTTACATATGAAGCTAAACTCTCCCTCTCTATAACTTTCCTGACTAATGCTGTTTTTGCTTTGCAGAGTCACATTGGTGGCCCATTTCCCCAGATATCAGTTCTTCAGATATTTAAAGACAGCTTTCATATTGCCTTACAGAACTCCTCTGTTATGTTCTTCACTCTCTTCTTTGGTTTCACCCCTCACTCTTGGTAAACTCCAAGGCCACATTCCAATCATCACCAGCTAGACATTTGGATCTGAAAGTCATCTCAAATTCAACATGACTACAATTGAACAAAATCATTCCCATACCCCCTAGACGAACTCTTCCCTTTGACTTTCTGATCTTCCAAGGAGTCATCTTTGACTCTATTCTCTACTCTAATCCCAAATGAAATCAATCACCGTGTCTTTGTGAACATTACCCTATTTATTCCTTTCTTTCCATTTCCCCTGCCTTGGCTGAAATCCACACCATAATTAGCTCTCCCTTGGACTTCTAATTGGCCTTCTCACCTCCAACTGGCCTTTCTTCCAATTCATCTAACATATTCCAGCTAAATTAATATTCTTATTAAAAATTGCCCGTCCTGGGGTGCCTGGGTGGCTCAGTCATTAAGCATCTGTCTTCGGCTCAGGTCATGATCCCAGGGTCCTGGGATGGAGTCCTGCATCAGGCTCCCTGCTCAGCAGGAAGCCTGCTTCTCCCTCTCCCACTCCCCCTGCTTGTGTTCCCTCTCTCGCTGTGTGTGTCTCTCTCTCTGTCAAAATAAATAAATAAAATCTTAAAAAAAAACATTGCCAGTCCTTTCTCATGACCATTAAATAAAATTAGAATACCTTAACCCAGTATTTGAGGTAATTCCCAATATGGTCTGAGATTTGTCTTGAACCAGATCTCTGTGTCAGCAATAACTACAAAAACAATAATAATAGTTACAAAATATCCGCTACTTCTGAATCTCTTCCATGTCGTATATAAAATCATACTTTACAAAACTATGCTGTCCAACATGATAGCCACCAGCTGCATATAGCTATTGAGTTTTTGAAATGAGGCTAGTCTGAATTAAGATTTGTATTCAGTGTAAAATACACACTGGATTTTGAATATTTAGTATGCAAAATAAAATTTTATCTCATTAATTTTATATTGATTATATGTTAGAATGATAATATTTGTATTATTAGGTTAAATGAAATACATTATTAAAATTACTTCTTTCTGTATCTTTTAAATTTTTATAATATAGATTTTGAGAAAATTAAAATTACATGCATGGCTTGAATTTCAGGCTCACATTATATTCCTATTGAATAGTCCTATCTTAGTATGACAAATATATATGCATATGGATAAAAGAAGGGAGAAAACTATACAAAATAAAAGAATGATGGATTTCCGTGTGGATTTTTTGCTTTTTTTTCAAAATAGTTTTCACCATTTTAAGTTTTTGTAACAAAAAATATGATTCTTAATTAAGTTTAAAAATTATCATACCATGCCCTCCAGATAAGCCTTTCTATAAGCTTTCTTCAAGAATCTCGGCCAGAAGTGATTTCTTCTCATTGGATTTCTTATGTCTGTGGTCTGAAACCTGCTGCACATAAAACCATCCAGGGTGTACTTAAAAAATACCAGATGCCAAATAGGTCAATTGAATCAAAGTTTCTAGGGGGAGGGCCTGGCATCAGTGTTTTATAAAAGCCACACTGAGGACCACTGACCTATGGCAACAGATCATATGTGTGGCACTTAGTAGATTCTCCCTCTCAGTACAATAATTTGTCTACTTGTTATTTTACCTCCTTCACTGGACTTACGATGTAGATCTTTGCATCCTCCATGCTACAAGGTTTTACACATCACAGATCTCCAATAAGTGTTATTAAATAGCTACTGAAAAGTTGAAAGGATTTACATAAAAGGAGTCATTGCATTTACATGTAATGAGTTCTGTGTGTCAATTACTGAGTTAGGTACTCAATACCTCATGTATTCCTCACCCTGATCCTATGATGTGGAAACTACTGTTACCCTCATTTTACTGACAAGAAAATGGGTCCATTAATCAGTGATGGACTCGAGATTTAAATTAAGGACACTATATCCTACTTAAAGGGTCTATCCAACAAGAAGATCTAACAATTGTAAATATCTATGCCCCGAACATGGGAGCAGCCAATTATATAAGGCAATTAATAACAAAAGCGAAGAAACACACTGACAACAATACAATAATAGTGGGGGATTTAACACCCCCCTGACTGAAATGGACAGATCATCTAAGCAAAAGATCAACAAGGAAATAAAGACTTTAAATGACACACTGGACCAAATGGACTTCACTGACATATTCAGAACATTCCATCCCAAAGCAACGGAATACACATTCTTCTCTAGTGCCCATGGAACATTCTCCAGAATTGATCACATCCTAGGTCACAAATCAGGTCTCAACCGGTACCAAGAGATTGGGATCATTCCCTGCATATTTTCAGACCACAATGCTTTGAAACTAGACCTCAATCACAAGAGGAAAGTCAGAAAGAACTCAAATACATGGAGGCTAAAGAGCATCCTACTAAAGAATGAATGGGTCAACCAGGAAATTAAAGAAGAATTTAAAAAATTCATGGAAACCAATGAAAATGAAAACACAACTGTTCAAAATCTTTGGGATACAGCAAAGGCAGTCCTGAGAGGAAAGTATATAGCAATACAAGCCTTTCTCAAGAAACAAGAAAGGTCTCAAATACACAAACTAACCCTACACCTAAAGGAGCTGGAGAAAGAAGAGCAAATAAAGCCTAAACCCAGCAGGAGAAGAGAAATAATAAAGATCAGAGCAGAAATCAATGAACTAGAAACCAAAAGAACAGTAGAACAGATCAACGAAACTAGGAGCTGGTTCTTTGAAAGAATTAACAAGATTGATAAATCCCTGGCCAGACTTATCAAAAAGAAAAGAGAAATGACCCAAATCAACAAAATCATGAATGAAAGAGGAGAGATCACAACCAACACCAAAGAAATACAAACAATTATAAGAACATATTATGAGCAACTCTATGTCAGCAAATTAGATAACCTGGAAGAAATGGGTGCATTCCTAGAGATGTATCAACTACCAAAATTGAACCAGGAAGAAATAGAAAACCTGAACAGACCTATAGCCACTAAGGAAATTGAAGCAGTCATCAAAAATCTCCCAAGAAACAAAAGCCTGGGGCCAGATGGCTTCCCAGGGGAATTCTATCAGCCATTTCAAGAAGAATTAATACCTATTCTCCTGAAACTGTTCCAAAAAATAGAAATGGAAGGAAAACTTCGAAACTCATTTTATGAGGCCAGCATTACCTTGATCCCAAAACCAGACAAAGACCCCATCAAAAAGGAGAATTACAGACCAATATCCTTGATGAACATGGATGCAAAAATTCTCACCAAAAAACTAGCCAATAGGATCCAACAGTACATTAAAAGGATTATTCACCACGACCAAGTGGGATTTATCCCTGGGCTGCAAGGCTGGTTCAACATCCGCAAATCAATCAATGTGATACAATACATTAACAAAAGAAAGAACAAGAATCATATGATCCTCTCAATAGCTGCAGAAAAAGCATTTGACAAGGTACAGCATCCTTTCTTGATCAAAACTCTTCAGAGTATAGGGATAGAGGGTACATAACTCAATATCATAAAAGCCATCTATGAAAAACCTACAGCGAATATCATTCTCAATGGGGAAAAGCTGAGAGCTTTTCCCCTAAGGTCAAGAACGCGGCAGGGATGTCCACTATCACCACTCCTATTCAACATAGTATGAGAAGTCCTAGCCACAGCAATCAGACAAGAAAAAGAAATCAAAGGCATCCAAATCGGCAAGGAGGAAGTCAAACTCGCACTCTTTGCAGATGATATGATACTGTATGTGGAAAACCCAAAAGACTCCACCCCCAAACTGCTAGAACTCATACAGGAATTCAGTAAGGTAGCAGGATATAAAATCAATGCACAGAAATCAGTGGCATTCCTATACACCAACAACAAGACAGAAGAGAGACAAATCAAGGAGTCGATCCCATTTACAATTGCACCCAAAACCATAAGATACCTAGGAATAAATTTAACCAAGGAGGCAAAGGATCTGTACTCAGAAAACTATAAAATACTCATGAAAGTAATTGAAGAAGACACAAAGAAATGGAAAAATGTTCCATGCTCATGGATTGGGAGAACCAACATTGTGAAGATGTCAATGCTACCTAGAGCAATCTACACATTCAAAGCAATCCCCATCAAAATACCATCCACTTTTTTCAAAGAAATGGAACAAAGAATCCTAAAATTTGTATGGAACCAGAAGAGACCCCGAATAGCCAGAGGAATCTTGAAAAAGAAAAGCAAAGCTGGCGGCATCACAATTCCGGACTTCCAGCTCTATTACAAAGCTGTCATCATCAAGACAGTATGGTGCTGGCACAAAAACAGACACATCGATCAATGGAACAGAATCGAGAGCCCAGAAATGGACCCTCAACTCTATGGTCAACTGATCTTTGACAAAGCAGGAAAGAATGTCCAATGGAAAAAAGACAGTCTCTTCAACAAATGGTGTTGGGAAAATTGGACAGCCACATGCAGAAGAATGACACTGGACCATTTCCTTACACCACACACAAAAATAGACTCCAAATGGTTGAAAGACCTAAACGTGAGACAGGAGTCCATCAAAATCCTAAAGGAGAACACAGGTAGCAACCTCTTCGACCTCAGCCGCAGCAACTTCTTCCTAGAAACATCGCCAAAGGCAAGGGAAGCCAGGGCAAAAATGAACTATTGGGATTTCATGAAGATAAAAAGCTTTTGCACAGCAAAAGAAACAGTCCACAAAACCAAAAGACAACCGACAGAATGGGAGAAGATATTTGCAAATGACATATCAGATAAAGGGCTAGTATCCAAAATCTATAAAGAACTTATCCAACTGAACACCCAAAGAACAAATAATCCAATCAAGAAATGGGCAGAAGACATGAACAGACATTTTTCCAAAGAAGACATCCAAATGGCCAACAGACACATGAAAATGTGCTCCACATCGCTCGGCATCAGAGAAATCCAAGTCAAAACCTCAATGAGATACCACCTCACACCAGTCAGAATGGCTAAAATGAACAAGTCAGGAAACGATAGATGCTGGCGGGGATGTGGAGAAAGGGGAACCCTCCTACACTGTTGGTGGGAATGCAAGCTGGTGCAACCCCTCTGGAAAACAGTATGGAGGTTCCTCAAACAGTTGAAAATAGAGCTACCATACGATCCAGCAATTGCACTACTGGGTATTTACCACAAAGATACAAATGTAGGGATCTGAAGGGGTACGTGCACCCCAATGTTTATAGCAGCAATGTCCACAATAGCCACACTGTGGGAAGAGCTAAGATGTCCATCGACAGATGAATGGATAAAGAAGAGGTGGTATATATACACAATGGAATATTATGCAGCCATCAAAAGGAATGAGATCTTGTCATTTGCAACGACGTGGATGGAACTGGAGGGTGTTATGCTGAGTGAAATAAGTCAATCAGAGAAAGACATGTATCATATGACCTCCCTGATATGAGGAATTCTTAATCTCAGGAAACAAACTGAGGGTTGCTGGAGTGGTGGGGGGTGGGAGGGATGGGGTGGCTGGGTGATAGACATTGGGGAGGGTATGTGCTATGGTGAGCGCTGTGAATTGTGCAAGACTGTTGAGTCGCAGATCTGTACTTCTGCGACAAATAATGCAACATATGTTAAGAAAAAAGAAAAAGAAGAAAACAGCAGTAGGGGAAGAATGAGGGGGAGTAAGTCAGAGGGGGAGACGAACCATGAGAGACGATGGACTCTGAAAAACTGAGGGTTCTAGAGGGGAGGAGGGTAGGGGGATGGGTTAGCCTGGTGATGGGTATTCAAGGAGGCACGTTCTGCATGGAGCTCTGGGTGTTATGCACAAACAATGAATCATGGAACACTTCATCAAAAACTAATGATGTAATATATGGTGATTAACATAACAATAAAAAAATAAAAATTAAATACATACTGAATTAATTGCAAAGTACCCATGGTTAATCACTGTTATTCTGGAAACACAGGAGACATTATTACTCGCTTTATTGGGTATTACCATAGAGCAGCCTGACCAGATGGGTAAGAGATTGATAAAACAAGATAGGAGAAAAACTTGCCCCTTTGTGACTGGAGTTTGCTGGCGAAGAAAGTTGAGCTTGGACTGAATGTAGGAGCACACCAAGGCATAATCAGGGAATACCAGGGTGTCACCATTTGCACACTGCTCACCTGTGGGCTAAAGCAGTTCATACGGCCTCTCGAGGCAAGCTTCTCAAACCGTACCATGTACCCAGATTTCCTGGGGCCCTTATTACAACATAGGTTATGATTCAGTAAATGTGCATGTTGTGTGCGTGGGGCGGGGGGTGGGGTAGGGGATGGCACTGAGATCCTGTATTTCTAACAAGGCAATGCCAAGACTATTGGTCCTCAGACTACCTGAGTGGCTAGTCTCAACAACCTGTCGCATAGAACTTACACTCTGAAACTTGCTCACATTAGAGTAAAAATCTTTGAAGAGTAGCTAACTAGATCATATGTTGGGCTGCATTCAATTCCCTAAGCATTCATTGAAGTTCTCCTATGTGCCAGGCACTATGCAAGGTCCTGAGCATACAGTGAATTGGTGCCTGACACATAGTAGACACTATGAATGTTGAGTACACTGTGGAGTTCACGAATGTCTGAGTAATGATTCATAAGACACGGTCCCTGCTCAAAAGGTGCTCACAGTCTAGTAAGGAAAAGAGTTAAGTAAAGAGACAATTGCAGCACAGTCTACTATGTGTTATAAAAGAGAGAAGCCCACGGAGGAGAGTAGCATGAGAACATAAAAGGCCACGTATCAGAAGACTCCCCGTGGTGGAAAAGGCCACAGTCTCAAACCTCTTGCATAGAGAGGGAAGTTTCCAGCTAAGGAATACTATGGATCACTTTTGCTTAAAATCTCCAGAATCCAGGCGTGTGTCCAGCTATTTTTAATTAGCACTACCAATAGGAAGCATGTGGTATCTCACGGAATGTAACGCCATCCACGCAGGAGCCCAAGGAAGCCTAAGCATGGTCCTCGACTCTGTTCCTCCTCCTTCCCTGCCTGTGTTCAATGGTTGCAAACTCCTGCCTAATATTCCTTCTAAGTAGCTTTCTCATCTGTCCCCTGTTGTCTCCTCCTCCACTGCTACCACATAAACTCTCCTGCTTCAGCCTCTGAATGGGTTTCCCTGTCCCTCATCTATCCTTTCCTTCCACCCTTGCACTGGAGAGATCTTCCTGAGAAGCAAAGCCGATCATAGTCCTCCCTATCTCTGAATCTTAAGTGGCTCTCGATTGCATACAAAGATAACACAGAGTTCCATATTTGACACACCCTTCATGTCTCTACTTGAATCACCTCTTTTCTTCTACAGCCTGTGCTTGGGACGTACTGAAATGGAATTGATTGTGATCTCGAATCTTGTCATAGTGGATGATGTTTCCACACTTAACATATGTTGCTGCTTCATTCTGAATGCTGTACATTTCCCCTATACCCCTCTTCACTAGGCTTCCTTCTACTTATCCTTCAAATCTCAGCTGAGTTGTTACTTCCTTGACAAGTCTTCCCTGCTTGCCAAGTCTGGGTAGGGGATGGTTAAATCCTCCAATATAGCAGTTATTATGCTACATCAGAACTGCTTTCCCCACTTGACACTGAGTATCTTGTGTTAAAGACAAGTCAGTGTCTATTTCTAATACTAGTGCAGCTCCTATTACCTAGTAGGAGCTCGATGAATGCTTGTTTGGGGTAGCCTTTCTAGGCCATCAGCCCCATAACAAATTCGCTCTTTCCTGGAGAAGGCACAGTAATCTAAGTAGAGAGGCTACCCTAGGGAACCTTACACAAGTCAGAAGTTGGATGTAGGTTGTAAAGGAAGGTCTGTGGGTGTCTCAGTGAATAGGGATGATAATGCAATATTTATATAATCAGTACTAACTGAATAGACTAGAAAAAAATGAACTTGGAACAAAAAAGCCCTTCTCTTGCCAGTCTCGTCAATGTAAACACTGTCCAAACCATCATTTAACTGGCCACCTGGAAATACCTAGCTTCCCAAAGGATGCACTGTCAGGCACAACTGAAGAAATTTTCCATCATCAATGGGCTGGTTTCTTTTTTTTTAACTTCTCTGTAAATGACAAGAATATAAAAGTCTGAATGTGATATGAAGTTCATATCTCATTATGCATTACATTTTAATTACAGAGAATGCTATCTAAGTTAATGATGTGAAATTTTTGCGTAGGAATTGCTACTATTACCAGCAAAACTACAACACTGAAATAAAATTATAGAAAAGGAAATATCACACCATTGTTTCTCAAGAATTTGCATTAAGCTCAGAGAGAGCAAATAATGAGGAATGAAAGGAGTCTTTGTTATTCAGCAATTTCTATGATCTGCCAAAATGTCAAATAATCCATTTAATCAATCAGAAAATTAAAGAATGTGGCAAACCTCTAGGTAGTTTGAGATTACAGCTGTGCAAAGTATTTCAACTATAGCATGAATCTATGTCACAATAGCAATTACTTAATGACTCATTTTTCTATAAATTTGTTGATGTAAAAATGCAATTTAGGTTTCAAATCAATTGCAGCTACGATCCTATTTGAATCCTGTATACTTGATTTGAGGATGTTTACACAAATCCTTTCAACTTCTGCTTTAATGAATCTCACGTTTATAGGAAAACCACATCTATTAAAAAGGAACTCTCGCTATGTTTTAGCCAAAAATTCAATTATAATCTTCAAGTCTTTCTTGGAATGTGGTAAGATCAAGCTCTGGAGAGGATTTGAGAGTTTTGAAAAAAAAAACATGAAATATTCTGATACTTTAAGCCAGGATGGGAAAATCATTCATTCAATTATTCAACAAATGTTGAGTTCCTTCTATCTAATAGGCCCTTCTATGTAAGCGCTGGGGAAAAACAGGGGCAAGACCAGAAGCAGTCCTTTCTATCATGGAACCTAAATTATATTTAGGAATAAGAGCATTAATTAATCACCTAATAAATAATTACAAACAGAATCAAATCTCCTGAACACACACACACACACACACACACACACACACACACACACACACACACACACTTGGCGGGAATATGTAACAGATGAAACTGATTTAGACTGGGAAGCTGCGAGGGTGGCATATGGGAGGAGAAGAATCTGAAGGCTGAATAGAAGTCCCTCCCTGGAAATGGGGAGGTGGAGTGGCAAGCTTGGAGAACCTTCCAGATGGAGACAGCTGTGAGTGTAAAGAGGTGGGAAAGGAACTACCATGTTTGAAAGACAGAGGGACACGAAAGTGAACAGTGAACAGAGTGCACAGAGCAATGGGGATAGAGAGGTGGGAGAGGTAGACGGGGTCCAGATCCCACAGTACCTTGGAAGGCATGGTGATGACTTTGGTCTTTATTCTAATAGCAAGTGGAAAACCCTTAACAGGTTTTAAGCAGGAGAGCAAGTTGACACGTCAGACTTGAATTTTGAAGAACTACGTTTGGCTGCACTGAGGCTGGAGGCCCAGAGAAAGTACAGAACAGACTGGAAATGCCAAGCTGTAGGCTACTGCAGTCATTCTATTGAATGACTGTTGACCTTAAGTCGTGGCCGTGGGAACAAAGACAAGTGGAGAGATTCAAAAGATACATGCGAGATATAACTCGAAATTAGATTAAAAATGGGGTAAGAACTGAATCAGGGATTATTCCTGGATTTCTACTTTATGCAATGGATATAATTTGCTGAGATAGGAATTTAGAGGAGTCCCAGGTTTAGGGCAGAAGATAACTGACTTGTTCTGAACATATTGCAAGTGACATACCTTTGAAACATCTAGTGGAGATGTCTAGAAGGTAGTTACAGATATGAATTGGAACTCGGAAAAGAGACCCGTGAAGAAGTTACTGAAGCCACAGCCTTGAAAAGACTTACTTAGGGGGAGAGGAGAAAAGAGGCAAGGCTAAATCTTGAGTCACTTTATATTAAGTGTGTGGGCAGAGATGGAAAAGCCAGCAAAGGAAATGGAGCCATAGCCAGAGATAGATGAGGAAAAAGAGGAAATTGTCTCATAATGTCAACAGAAGAGAATATACATTTTTAAAAGGCATTGATCAACAGGGTAGATTGCTATGGAGAAGTCAGTAAAATGAGAACTGAAATAGTTCTTCAGAGCCAGCTACATAGAAGCTATTGGTAACCTTAACAAGAGTTGTTTATGGCTATGAGTCATGAGGTTTAAGCAAATTGGAGTAAACTGGGAGTTAAGTAGGAGGTGAGGCAAAAGAAACGGTGATTGTAATCATAATAAATTAGCATCTACTTGTATAACATTTCCTGTGTTTCAGGCACTATTTTAAATCATAACCCATTTAGACCTTACAACAACCCTATAAGAAGCACCCTGTGGCTTTACTCTTCCTCAATGGAGAGCCTCAATACCTTGTCTGACGTCACACACAAAGACACTTCTCTGAAAAAGTTTTGTGCACAGAGAGGAGAGATTTATTTAGGAAAGTAGCTGGAGGGGTTGACTTGTTTTGTTTGTTTGTTTGTTTTAAAGATTTTATGTATTTATTTGGCAGAGAGATACAGAGAGAGAACAAGTAGGCAGAGAGGCAGGCAGAGGGAGAGGGAGAAGCAGACGCCCTGGCGAGCAGGGAGCCCGACGCGGGGCTCGATCCCAGGACCCTGGGATTATGACCTGAGCCGAAGGCAGCCGCTTAACTGACTGAGCCACCAGAGGGAATTTGTTCATGTGGTGATAGGAATATGTACTTTTATACCCTCAGAGAAGTGGAGATATGGCTCCCCTTTATACCTCGCAGGAGAAATGGAGGTACATCTCCCAATCATGGTTCAGGAGACACTGAGCCCTGTTCAGCTGGCCAAGGAGGGTCAGAATGAGAAATGCTTTGTGTGAAGTTATCTTTAGGCTAAGAATTCCTTTTCATTTTATTTGTGGGTCTGTGTAAGAGTAAAAGGAATGACTTTGAATCTTTAGTTAAGGTGTGGAAATTGGGGTGGGAGACCATCAGCTTTGTGTACTCTAGTTTTATGATGTTCAGGAAGTTGTGGCCTCCCACCTCTAAAACCAGGATTAAATATCGCTTCTCTACAAGGCCTTCTTGGATTCTCCCAAGGAAACCTCCATGTACCCATTGAACCCTGGGCAGCCCTTCTCATAACACTCATCCTATTGACCACCTGTTCAGTCTGTCTCTCCCAGCCCCGCCCCTGCCATTAGGCCCCATAGAGGACTGTGCCTGTCTTGTTCTTGGCACTATCCCCAGCCCCTGGCACAGGGCTCGGCACGTGAACCAGTGAATGACCTTAAAATCTCCACATTAAGTTTCAAGTGTAATTATGTTTTTGCCATTTTTGTGTTAATTTCCAACTTAACGACCCTCTAGATGCTACATTTCCAAAGTAGGTAGTTCACCAAAGCATTTCTGCTCATGCATAGCTTGAGCTGAGCTTCAAAACAACTTGAAATGAGAAGGATGGAAATTATACCCAGGTTACAGATGAGGAATTTCAGCTTCAAGAGAGAAAGTGAATGTCTCACTGGCACGCATCTAGCCCGGGGCAGCATTGGGTACTCTGACTATAATTCTACTGTCACTTTCACCAACTGTCATTGGACAGTGTGCTCTGTATTCTATTATCGAAGGCTTGTATAGATTGCAAAAGGATGGCTGAGTCACTTTGAAATACCTACTCCTTCCTTCTTTATTCTTGATGTCACCTGCCCTAGTAGAATTAGGATACAGACCTCCCACAACCACACTGTTTGTGCGAGCAAGTGGGGAAGGTCTAGAAGGTGTCCCCACAGGGGCCCAGTGACCCTCGACACTTTGTTTCCCTCATGGGAAGGAGGAAGCTTACCGCTCAGGTACTCAGAGGACATTTTGCCCTGATAGGGCCATCCCTGCTTTTTCTAGCATCATTCTGACCTTTAGCAAGAACTATGGGAAAATGTTGGCAGCAGCGGACAGAAAAAAATCAGCTATGGGGGCAGTGATTGGGGGGTCCCAAATTCCTCTCTCGTGGGCAGGTTAAGCCATTAGACGAAGCAAGGAAAGGGGTGTGTGTGTGTGTGTGTGTGTGTGTGTGTGTGTATGTGTAGAGGTGGTGTGGTGGTGGTGGTGGGCACTCACTCCAATCTCAAACCTCTGAGAAGTAGGAGTGAAAGAATCATATTGTATCAGAGAAGGTGGGTTTGGAGCTGAGATACGATATCTTTATAACTGGCACACCTAGGATGAGTCATGCCCTGGATCTGAGGACTGCCATTGGGGGGATAAGGAGAATCCTGTGAAAAGCAGCCTGGTGAACCCACAGTTCCTCGTTCCCTCAGTTTCCAAACCTGAAAAATAAAAATGAAGATAAAATTGTCCTGGTGAGGTTGTTGAGAGGATTAATCAAGATGATGTATGTAAAAGACATGGTCCAAAGACAGGTTGTTGGTGGATTATTGTTTTCTTAGCTCCTATGCACCTCGGAGGGAGAGAGGGTATATGGAAGTGAAGTGAGAATGGAAGAGACTGTCAATGTCTTAAAAGAAGGTTATTTTGACTTGAGATGGTATAGCTGCTGACAGATATAGGGGGTGTAGCTGGCTTTAAGGATTTGGATTTGATAAAACTGAGAAAAATATTTACTGAAATTATTTTCTACAATCTTGTAAGAAGGGGCCACAACCGAGAAATACATATTTAAAGTAAAAAAAAAAAAAATTGCAGAATCGTGTGTATTGTGTGTGCATGGCCTGGTTTCTTCTGGGTGAGCCTCACTATTTTTTGCCCTTTAACAAATCTGTTCTCCTGAAACAAATGGATTCACTGCCATGTACACATTTGCCCCCGTACAACTATGGTGAACCACTATTAAATTCAGTCATTCTAGTTCCCTTGGGAGGTCTTCCTGTCAATTGAGTTATTTCACCTGGGCTCTTACATTTTCTTTAGCACCATTAATGCCTATCAGTAAATAATAGTGTATTCTCCATAAGTCGTTTGGAATTTCAGACTTCCTGAATTTAGAATAGGCACCCAGGGTAAGGCATATATTTGTATACTAATGCTTTTTATCAGGTCACGGTGTCCTATTTACGCTATCAATTGATTCATCCCTCAAGATCTGTCTGGAAATAAAGAGGGCTCTGTTCATTGTTCTTGTTTACCATGGATGTTAACCACTGTCTGATCTTCAGCTATGGCATTCTCATAACAATTCAATTCATAAATGAGGTATGAGCACCTTATCTGAAAAGAAATCTTATGAAGGCATATACGCATGAGAAAAAAATATATGGGGCCAGTTTTGAGGATTTCAAAGGAAAGGCAATATATAATTCCAAATTTTTCATTAGTGTACATTTCTCTACAGAGAAATGGGAGATTATGTGTTTATCCATGAAGATAGATGTCCTCAAAGGTGTATAGCTTTTTACAAATATATATGCTGATTTGAATAGTCATTTCCACAGAGTCTCCAAATGACCATTTTGTGTTAGCTCCAGAGAGGCACAAGATCTTATTCTTTGGTGAAAAGACCAGCAATCTAATTGTTTTACTTGTATTCAAATATATGCAATGAATGCTACTAGTTTCTTGGTTGGCTTGTAATTTTATGAAATTCGGAAAGAAGATACACGTGAAGGAGCCAGATTGTACAAGAGAGACTAAGATAAACAAAAGATTCTAGAACAAGTTAACACAGCAAGTGGAGCAGGTAGTTCAACTTAAAAGTTACATCTTACGTACCATGAATATAGCTAATCTCTCAGCATCAAGAGATACTCTTGTGGACATTCTGACATTTATTTTTAACGAGGAACAGTTAGGCTCTGATAAGTAAGAGTGTGATGTACTCTGATTCCTATTAGTTGACTCATGGTTTTTAAATATTTTCAGGTGCTGACTTGAGAGCAGTACTGAGTCCCTCACTCCTAGCCTTGCTTGCTACCAGTAGAATGATCTTGGAACTTCATGTCCTCATATGTAGAATAGGGGAGTTAAAGAATATGATTTTAGACTTCCATTTCTAAAATAATTTATTGCATCCTAGAAATCTAGAATCAAAATTGAAAAAAGTAAATAAAGATAGCACAATTTGACACTCTCAGGAAGAGGGAAAAAGAATGAAGAGAGCACAAGAATCTGGTTAACTTGGTAGAAATAGCATAATACTGATTTTAAAAAGTCTAGCAGAAAGTTTCTGACATCTCCCTTCTGCTACGAGTGTGGACTGGTACATCACGCCGGGAAAGCAATTTGGGAAGATATGCCCATAAACTTCTGATATAGGCATTCCACAGTTAAGAAATTTATCCTAAGCAAAAACTAGCATAAAAGTGATAGGCAAAAATGCACATCGCAGTCCTCTAAGAGGCGAAACTGGAAAAACAAAAAAACTGGAAAAACAAAAACTATGTCTTACAAGAAGATGATGCTTAAAGCAGGGTTAACTCAAATGGTGAGACATGGAAGTGATTATTTGTTGTTATGATATATAATGCCAGGGTCTTGACACATAGATGCCAGGAAGTGCCAGATGGTATTACATCACTCAACAAATATTGGGGTGTCTACTCTGTGTGGATACAATTCTAGGCTCTGGGGATAAAGCAGTCCTGGCCTCCTGGAGCTTGTTTTCCCACTGAGGAAAGATAATTATCAATCACTATTTCAAAAGCAGGCAAATATGGAGTACATCAGATGACGAAAAGTGTCAGCTGTGGAGAAAGATGAGTAAGGGTAAGGTGGTGGGCGTCTGGAGCAGGAGAAGACTTATTAGTTTACAGAGGATGGTCATGGCAGGTCTCACTGATAAGGAAACTTTTGGGCAGAGACCTGGGGCGGTGAGAAGTAAGATATGTAAAAATCCAAGAAGAGTGTTCTGGAGAGAGGGGACAGCAATTCAAAGGCTCTGAAGTAGAAGCACACTTGGTACATCCAGGAAATACCACAAAGTCAGTGGGGGCTGGACTGGATGAGCGACAGATAGGAGATGAGGTTGGAGAGCGGGGGGTGAACACAGGCCATGTGGGGCCTTGTGTGTGACTGCAAAGACTCTGAACTCAATTAAGCAAGCAATTAAGTCATCAATATATTTTGAGCCTTTATTTTGTAACCTGATTTTAGGTGACCAGTAAGTCGCTTACATATTCTCTACTAAAACATACTCCCAGAATATTTATGAATCTCTTGGCTAGAAAGTGTTTTTTTCTTAGTGCCTAATTAAACACATGAAAGAGGAAAAAAAAAAACCTAATGAAAGAATGAAACATGGCTAATTTTATTAGCTTAAACCAACCAATTTATTTTATATTTTTGATACAGACTGAAGGTAGAAAGAAAGGTAAGGGGGCCTGGCATCAGTGAGTGGCCTGTGTCTCTGGCTCATCATATGTCTTGGTGGCTGCTTCCAGTAAAATCGTGAGAGATTTTCTTAAACCCCATTCCACTCCACCCTTTGACCATCAGCATTTCAAATCCAAGGACAGTCTAATCTAGAAGAACATGGATCTGGGGCAGCCCTTTTTGGCATAGCTACTCTTGGGGGATCTGATTCCAAGAATGGGTTTGAAGGTGGGAAACCTGAAGTTCATGACCAAGAGGGTCATGTTATATGGTGCTCACTGAGGTTCAGGGCTCTGTTCTCCTGTGTGGACCCCACTGTGACCCGGAGCAGCTGGTGGGACCTCCCCCTTAGTCATGCCTTACATGCGCACGGGAGTGGCTTTGGTGATAAAGGTAGGCAAGCGAGGGTGTGGGCCTGCCTGAGCCCATTCCCACCCGGGCAAAGACACCTCAGAGGACATGCCTCCTTGGTGAGGTCCAAATTGTGGCTAAAAAGATTAGGCTTTGCTATTTGAACCATGGATTCAGAGTAGCTGGGACCATCCAAGAAATGAGAGAAGAATTCTGATCTCTGTATTTCACCTCCTCAGAGGGCCTCACAGTTCCAACAACTGCAACATTTTGGGATTCGGATGTGTAAGACAATTTGGCTTTTCTTAAACTGCCCCATCCCAGATCCCACGAATGTTAGCCTCTCTTGGGTAAGGTGATGTTGTTGGGGAAAGCTCGGGTCTCCCGATTGTGCAGTGACCACTGGCAAGACAGAGATGGACTCATTCACTCGTGGAGTGAGATTCCTTTTTACCGAGGCATTCTGTTCCACTGGAAACATATTTATATGCACCTTACACCGGCGTACACTGAGATTTATTGCCAACCAATAACTCCGAAAAGGCCAGTGGCAGACTCACTCTCCAGAGCTGTTGGGGGATGCTGAGCCCTTCTCAAAGGCAACCACTATTGCACAAGTGGCCTCGTAGTTCCAGCAAGCACAGGAGTCTCAATACAATCACACAAAAATAGAGGTGGGGAGAAACTGAGTGAACACATGCCCATCCTTGAAATCACGGGCATGCTGGCAACTTAGACTCATCCCATCCCACATGGGTGATAGCTAATTGCAGCCCACTGAGACTCAGCAGTGATTAATTAATCTAAGCAAGTGTGTCCATTAAAATCTACTATCTGCTTTTAATGGTACTTGGGAAGATATTTAGAAATAAATATGTTCTCCCAGGTAGAATACTTTGTAGGATGGAAAATTTTCCAAGAACCACTCACTTGAGCTTTTCATAAATTCCTTGATAAATTAATATTTAAATCCTTGACTCTTGCCTGTGGAAATCTGGCTACTGTATTCTTTTTTTTTTTTTTTTTTTAAGATTTTATTTATTTATTTGACAGAGAGAGAGAGCATGAGAGCAGGAACACAAGCAGGGGGAGTAGAAGAGGGAGAAGCAGGCTTCCTGCCGAGCAGGGAGCCCAATATGGGAGTCGATCCCAGGACCCTGGGATCATGACCTGAGCCGAAGGCAGACGCTTAATGACGGAGCCACCCAGGCGCCCTGGCTACTGTTTTCAGTCCTCACATTCTAGGGAACTTTCCCTGCTCCGGATCCCTATAGTAATTTTGTATACACCATTCATTACATGTTATCTTGACTGACTTAGTAATGTTTAGCTACTACAGAATTAAACTCTCTTTCTTTTAGTTCACCTTTAACTATGTATGTGTTTTAGCTCTTTTCTATTTCCCTATCCATACAATATATTTCTTAGGGTGATATGGCCTTCTACTTCTATATTTCCTTCCATCTTCCTCCTTCTTTTCTTTCCCATTCATTTATTCACAACTATCCGAATACCTACCTAATGTCCCTAAGCATCAGGGTCATTACTAGGTTCTGGGATATATAGAGGTAAGCATGGGGTTTAAAGAACAAATTCAGGGCACCTGTGTGCCTTGGTTAAGCATGCGGCTCCTGATTTCGGCTTAGGTCATGATCTCGGGGTCATAAGATCAAGCTCCACATCAGGGTTTGTGCTGGGCATGGAGCCTGCTTAAGATTCTCTCTCTCCCGGGCGCCTGGGTGGTTCAGTTGGTTAAGCGACTGCCTTCGGCTCAGGTCATGATCCTGGAGTCCCGGGATCGAGTCCCACATCGGGCTCCCTGCTCGGCAGGGAGTCTGCTTCTCCCTCTGACCCTCTTCCCTCTTGTGCTCTCTCTCTCTCATTCTCTCTCAAATAAAAAAAAAATAAAATAAAATCTTTAAAAAAAAAAAAAAGATTCTCTCTCCCTCTCCCTCTTCCCCTCCCCCACTTTCTAAAAATAAATATATAAATAGGGGCCCTTGGGTGGCTCAGTGGGTTAAGTTGCGGACTCTTGGTTTCAGCTCAGGTCATGATCACATGGGTCCTGAGACTGACACCCATGTAGGGCTCCCCGCTCAGCAGGGAGTCTGCTTGAGATTCTCTCCCTTTGCCCCTCCTGCCACTTGCACACTCACTCTCGCTCTCTAAAGTAAATAAATAAATCATAATAAATTAAATTAAATTAAATTAAATAACTGCATACAGATATGGTGTTGCCGATTTTCCCTATCTTCTATGTTTTACACAGCAATACACCGACACCATTCTGTAATTTTTTTGAAGTTTCAGCATTTGTGTACTTCTTAAGTCCTTTTCTTTATTCACAAGTATTCTATAGACTTTAGTGATAAAGTCAAATGATAGCTTCTCTATGTTTAGAAGTTAACCGAGCACCACAGTTACTGGGAACTGACAAATTTCCCCAAGCACACAGATAGGCAAATGCGGGGAGGATGCCGCTCAGCCTTTTGCCAGTGGGCAGTTTCTGAGGAAAAGGCAGCATTTATCTTCCTGGAGCAGCCCATTTTCAGAGCACAAACTAAAATCCCATTGTGTGGAGGAAATGGAGAGGCGAAAGATAACAAAAATAATCTTTATTAGAATTCTCATTGAAAAAAATACAGAAAGCCAGTAAAGAGGAGAATGGGTCAACAGTCAATATTAAAACAGTTCAAGGAAAGAAATATATATACAGAAAAAAAGAACAGTGAAATAGGTCAATCATCAACATCAAACAGTTCATTAAAAAAAAAAAGGAAGCTATGAATCACACATACGGAAAGGAGGTAGAGCCAGACATTCTAGAAGAGAACTGTTTTCTCTCTCAAAGGTACTGTTTTTAGACCAATGTCTGAAGGGAGAGGAGGACAGGAGATGGGGAGGGAGGGGAAGGGGAGAGGGAAGAGAAGAAGGAAAATCAGAAAAACTAATAAATACCTCAAGGGCTTTTTTTCCAACACGCTCGATCATTCGCTAGGTACTCTATGCATTACTTCATTTAATCCCTACAACATCCCCGCAAGGTGTATCACAAGAGGTTCACAGAGGTTCAATGACTTGCGCCAGGGCTCGAAGCTCAAGTGGCAGAGAGGGGAGAACCCGGCTCCACCCCAAAGCCCTTCTCTTTCCCTCTTACAGCAGGTGTTTCTCTCCTGCGCTACACCTGGAACCAGAAGGGGGTTAGCGGATTGACGGATCTGAGGAGGTGTCCATCTAGCCCATGCCACGTATGCCTTATTGGAGCTTGGGAGTAGAGCAATCTGGACCACATTTCCAAGAGGGCAAGTGTGATTTGACTATTTCTTCTTTGTTTCAGAATACAACCACCATAGGAGAAAGAAGCCGTAGGAGGACTGACCGCTGCCTACCAGACTGGTGGGCTCCTAACAGTTGTCCCAGAGCACTGGTTAATCAAAGACGGAGAAAAATGTATGATAAACGGAAATGTGCAAACCCGAATGTGCATGTAAATCGATGATCACGAAGATGAATCAACTCTCATAACCTAGATTCCTTAGCTGTCAGAAATCTAAGAATAAAGAAACTCAAACACCAAGCATGTAGCAGAGCTATCCGCTAAATCATTGCTCCAGCACGTTCACAGCCGCATAGGCAACGTTTTCTATCCTGATGGCCCCTTCTTAGTTGATGATTTTTCACAATGTATTTCATGGCTTCCATCCCTACATGAGACTTTATTACTATCACATAGGAATAAAAAGCCATAAAGCACTAGAGTGAATTTATCTTGGTCGGATGCAAAACTTATTTTCTTCACATGACTTCACAACCATTTCAAAGCTAACCAATCATTTCATGCTACATTAAGGAACATTTTGAACTACACATAAGTGACAGGAAGCACACTTAAATTGTGACATCACAAATTAACAAGATGTTATCCTTCAATGACATTCTTCGCTACAAGGACCAAGAAACAAGACCAGAGACACTCAGCAACACTCAACCATTGAATTCACCGAAAACAAAGGACACTGGGAAGAAATCCTGGAGAAAAGCTCATCACTTTGACACTGGACTTGGAAACACAGGAGGAAAGACGGAAGACAGACAAATCATTGACGCGAACTGAAACCAGGGGATTTCTTTCAAGCCTCTTGCTTCACCTTCTTCCCCAGGATGCTTTCCTATGGCCCACTGCCAGCTTTCAGACTTTGCATTCTGGAGCTGGTGGACAGGGCAGGCCTTAGCACCTGCTCACACTAAGTCAGCACTAAGCCTTCTACTCCTAAATAACAAAAAAGAAAAGAGAGAGAGAGAGAGAGAGAGAGAGAGAGAACCCCTACAGCACGCTAAGAGACCACAAGTGCTAGCAGCTCATCTGCAGACCTCCGTGGAGGCAGACGCCATCACCCCACCCCCATCTGTAGAAGCCAATATCGATGCCAGAAACAATACGGTGCACTAAAGCTCTCAATGATCAAAATAACTCAGGCCCAGAGCCCAGAATATTCTTTATGCTGCATTAAAGTGGCATTGCTTATGGAGTTATTAATGCACTTATAAGTGAGCACACTGAAACCAAGTCTCTTTGACCACTGATAACTCAATGCCCTAAGTCCCCATGGGTTTTCTAGCCTTTCAAAAATAAACTTGGAATGCCTATTTACCAACTCCTAAAACAGTGCCCCAGACTAATAAGCACTGCCTTTTGCTTTTTAAAAAATGTTGTATTCTTCAAAGTCAAATAAAAGAAACAAGAACTTGAGTTTCTCATGAGGAGTAAAGTCTAGGCAAGGTATTTCTACCTGGAGGTTACTCTAATGAAATCTTGGTTTATGTGAATCACGGGGAGGAGACTGGAAATAGTTAAATGAAAGGAAGTGCATACATAAATTCAATTATCATGCATGAAACATGCAAATGATTTAAGCACTGCATCTGAAATTCTACTTTATATTCATTAATCTCAGGTTGCACTTTTGAAGGAGAAAGACATGCTAATTGGGTCCAGATTAATGCACTCCCAAACCTCTCCAATTTGTTTTTAGGTGAGGGTTAAATGATATGTATTAAAATAAACACAGCTGCTCATCTGCCTCCACCTTCCACCTCCCCCACTCCACCTCTACCTCTGCCCCCAGCTGCCTCCCCTCCCCTACCTCACCCACCCAGCTGCCTCCCCCGCTCCCTGCCACAGCCCCCTCCAGCTGCCTCCCCTCCCTGCCCCCCACAGGCCATTCCCAGCATGCTCCCCTCCCCTGCCACACCTCTCTTCCGGTAGGGAAGGAATTAAAAAGAAAAGATACTGGATGAACCAGCCTGTCTCTTAGCCTTTTCTATACTTTCCCTTTCCCTGCAAGCCACCAAACTGCAGAAAGAACATCACATCCTGACGATGCCTAACTGCGGCATTGAGAATGGGCACAGATGGGCAAGCTGCCTAGCCTTTCCACGGACAGCGGGTTCTTTCTACGAGTTTGGGCCTGAGTCCTTGGACCAGTATGTAGGTACTGAAGGGTAGTTTCGGAGTGTCCAGGCATGTCCTTGCTCGCAGCCAAACCTGCTGCAGGCTGACATGGTGATCCTGTGACTCGGTTATGTGGGAAACTAGAGAATGGAGAGCAAACTTGGGGTTTGGGGTTGCTGCTCTTCTGCTGTGGCTCCCTGGGCCAGCAGAAACTGGTGGAAAGCAGAGCGGCCTCAAAAGGTCTTTGGAAAAGATCCCCTGCTTTCCCTGGCAAAATTATCCTTAAAAGAAGAACATTACTTACATATTTACTTATTTACTTGTTTATTTGTATTTCTTGGAAACATTAGTTTGGGACACAAAGAAATAACATATTTTGGGGGAAATTGTATCTTGTGAATAATGACGCTTTTAAAATAGTGAAACATCCAAAATTTTTTTCTTGGTTTTTTGGACCTGATCTTCAGAAAAATAAGACAAAAGAAGAGGAGCTATGGCCTCCGGGGAGCATACGTGGGCACGGAAGGGTCCTCTGAAGGAGAAGGCACCAAGGGGTTAAACCAGGCACGGGGTGGGGGGGGGGAGGAGAAGACTTCAAACTAATTTCACACTGAGAGTGATGTTTAATTTGAATCATGCTCTTCCCAAAGGGAAAAGGTTAGTCTCATCACTGGGCTCCTATCGTCTTCCCCCTTCTCCTTTCATATGAATTGAAAATTCGGATTGACCATTAATCATGATGTGACACATCCTTTTCTTCCTGGTCCAAAAATCTAATGAAAGCCTCTGACCACATCTGAGAACACATTGGCTGGCCAAACCCCCCAACCTACGAGCACAACGGAGAGATGACAAGAACAAGGGCACATACATACACAGAGACAGAAAGTACTAGACGGGCACTCACAGCGAGACACACAAACACAAACAGCGATTAACAGCCTTCGGCTCTGGAGAGCCTCTCCGCCTAAATTGATTTTTGCATATTTGCAAATGTAAAATTAGTCATAGTAAATAACAACAAGGATGAGGCCAATATTAAATCTGTCAATGTCCTGACAAATGGCTGTGAGCACTCTATAGTAAGGAAAGACGCACGATCGTCAACGCTCCTAAAAGAGAAAATGATTATACGCTAACCAAACCCTAAGTACAAGCTAAAGATATTCACTTCATGAAGACATTCCTCAACTAGCCCCTTGGCACTTGCTGGAATTATTCGCAGCACGAGCTCTACTTTCTCATTTTCTGCTGACTCCATGTGGGTAATTTCTTTCTCATGATTAAAAGTGAGCTTGGCAGATCCTTCAAAGCGTGGCTTTAGGTGTGGTGGAGCTCCAGTGCATCCTTTGTCTAAGGCAGGTTGCTAATAATTCATCAGTGGACGGGCAGGCCAGGGGAATATTCACGCACCTAAAATGATTTTTTTTAAAGGCAAACTTTATAGATATCTTTATATAAACATATTTTTATACAGAATCATGCAGCCGACAGATGAAATGAGCTGTTTACCTTGGAAAAGAATAGGCAGGCTTTTCTCTTCCAAATAATCACTCCGGCCTTTCTGAATGTCATCCAAAAGCGATTCTGCTTCCTTCGACTTATCCAGCATCTGAGGCTGTGAGATAACCCTCGTAGCACTGGCCTCCTTCCCCAGCCCTTCATTATTAGCCTCCTGGTGGGTGAGATAGAATACAGTGAATGTAATAACCGTACTTCACACAACAGGCTCGCTCTCTCTTTTAAATTGAAAATCCCCTTATTACAAAACAAGGGGTGTTCTTTTTCTTCTACCTTTAAGTAGGACTGCCACATTCATTGCTTTTTACAAAAACGCAGCTGCTTTTTAAGCTACAGATAAATAGAATCGGCTAGGCGGTAATTCGACTCAGTCTGAATGCATTATTTTCTAAGACACTTTGGCGAGGGGCTTTTTATTATAAACTGGAATGAACAAGGAAAGTCCTTTTCTCTTCTAATTATGAACGTGTTTTGTTCCCTACTATTAACCTACAATGTCAGATTGATCTTCCTCTTCTTCTCTTTCTGCAGCCAGTTCAATAAATCAACATATTTGTTTTTTTCTGGAAAATTAGAGGGCTGATGATTAAGTCTTCATGAACTCCAGTGACAAAAATAAAAATAGCACAAGGGACAAGCAAATGCTGTAACCACAAATAAAGACAATGTAGGGGCCCTCTGATGTCCAAGGTGACGAATCCTGTTTTGACACTGAAAGTTAAGACAAAAGGGATTTACTTGTTCATTTCATTTTAATTAATTTAAATAAAATTAAGCTTTCCAGGCATTTGCATAAAGCTGATCTTATTATACTCATTCACTTAAAAAGGAAGAAGATGTAATAAGAGGGTAACATTTCCACATAGAGTGCCCAAACCTCTTGTGTTTCTTGTTTACTTGTTCATTATGTGTGATAGTTGGTAATTTTATCAGTCATCCCTCGCTTCTGGAAGCAACACGATGAAGAATTAAGCAGAAGAGGAAACACTCTGATAAAGCGTATTCAATTTGAATTTCTGCTGACATTGCTTTAACTCCAAAGATAAACACTGAGGAAAATGGGGGAGTTCCTAATAATATTAAAGGCGGTCTAGAAACTCCATTAGCCTAGGTGTTGGTTTAGTTTTGATCCCCGTGTTGGTATTTCTGACTATAATATTATCAGACACCACAGTGGCTATGCTCTGTGTCTATATGGATACATCGCCTAGCCAACGGGAAGAAATCCCACGGGGTATCAGTGGGGTTCCAATTAAGGAAAAATAAATACTGCTGCAACCTGGACAGTAAGTGGAGATCTCCAGTATATCCCAGAAGCACAGACAGGTGCCCACAACTAAATCTCTAGATTTAAAGCCGATGCCATCAGCTTCCTTCCTTCAGCAGTACTGGAAAGCAAAGTGTTGGAGATGAACTGTGTGTGGCAGATAGTTTTGGAACAATTTCTCCTTGTTCAGGTTATTCTGAGTTTATTTCCAGTAAGGATGATAGTGGGAATCGAAGGGGACCTGTGCAAACATAAAGGCTTTCATGGAAGAATTCTGTGCTGGGATCACATGCATATTTAAGAGACCTCAGAGAGAGAGAGAGAGAGAGAGAGGGAGGGAGGAGAGGGAGGCACCTTGAAATCATCTTTCCATCTAAAGCCATGCGGCTTCCTGCGTAGTTCTGTTTAGAAATTTTTAAAGGGGGATACTTATTACAAGTGAGATGCAGTCCAAATTTTCCAGAGCACCCACTCTAGGAAGAGCTGTATTTGCAGTGAACAGTGGTGACAGAGCTTCTGAGAGTCTACCACCCTGCTGAAGATTTGAGTCCGTTTTCTATCTTCTGCTATGCCTGGGAACAAAGGGGCCCCCATCAGGATTCCAGCCTCAGTCCCAGTGACTACTTGAGGCTGTGGCAACAGAAGCCGCCCAGTTTACCTGGAATAAATAACCAAGCCCCTTCACTGAGAAACAAATTGGAGTATATTAGTTATCGCTGTAAGAGTGAAATTGAATCCTCGGGCATCGACATCTCCATTGAGCCAGGGCCACAACAAGCAAGCCGGCTTCGGGAATCAGGGTTGTTTGTTTTTGTAATATTGATATGTGAGGCAAATAGGAGAAGAAAAGAGACCTTAATTGAAGGAGTTCAGTCCTGAGTTAGAAACATAATATTTGTAGAAATCAGTTGTGCTGGGTTACTCAGAAAAAATATCTTTGTCTCTCTGCTCCCCTCAATCCATTCTTTCTCCCTCGTAAGTCATTAACTCAGATGAGAGACAGATTAGGCCGGGCTGAATGTGAGCCTGTCAGGACAGCATATAATCACCATCTTCTGCTGTCTGTATGATTGTTTTGGGGTAATAAAAATGATCTTGTGTGAAGATAATATAAGTCACTAGAGGCAGAACTCTTGGCCCTTATTCAACTTCCAAAATCATTAAGTAAGTAGCTCTACCGAAAGCAACTCTATGACTAAGGAGAGAGGAATATCTGCCCTGTTGCAGGAGACACAGTGGGATGGTGCTTTAACAATGTGGTCTCCTCTCCTGCCTTCGGCTCGGGTCATGATCCTGGAGTCCCGGGATCGAGTCCCACATCGGGCTTCCTGCTCAGCAGGGAGTCTGCTTCTCCCTCTGACCCTCTTCCCTCTCGTGCTTTCTATCTCTCATTCTCTCTCTCTCTCAAATAAATAAATAAAATCTTTAAAAAAAAAAAACAAAACAAAACAATGTGGTCTCCTTTGGTTCTCTCTTTGAGAAGCCAAGTGAAAAAGGAGGAGGTGACAGGGGAGGGGGAAAGAGGAAGAGGAAATGTCAAAAGCCCACCGGGTACAAGTGAGTTATTTCCTTCCTTTTCACGTAAAAACAATTCTCGTCCCACCGTGCCCCTGCCACTTGGAAGCGGACTCAGTTTCAACCATTTTAAGCATTACTCTGTGCCCCACTAAATCGGTAAATTGAGAATAGTTGGGCCCGTCTTACTGGGCTCCTCGGAAGATGAAGTGTGTGGTTTTGAGTCATCTAGGGCTCACCCAGTAAATAGCACTTACCCACTAAGGAACAACCATTCGTATTCCTGGCTCTGCTAATCAGGCTTCTCATTCCCCTTGTGCCTCTCCACCTGGAAATTCCTCATTTGTCCTCCAGTCATGCCCCAAACTCTCAGAATACCCAGCAAGACAAAATAACCCATGACAAATGGGCCCCTGCTCCACCTCATTCCTCTCTTCCACCAAATTCAAATCACTTTACACTTGCAGTGGAAGGGCTGAACACTGATTTTGTTTTGCCTCCAGGTCCTGCAGGGTAGGGAAGATCTGAGAAATGGGAAAGAGGAGGTGCTCAACGTGTAGAAATCCAAACCCCTAGGCCAAGCCACCTCCTGTTCTGAGAGGGTTCATGGGTATGGCCAAATCTGCAATTCACTAAGACAGGAGGTCCCCAGGGAGAACTTCGAATCCATTTGGTTTTGGAGTTGTTGTCTCCCAATCCCAAATTCAAGTTAGCATACCTTGCACGCCCCACCTATGGTTGGGCCCCACCCATGGTTGAGCACATGTACACAGGCATAGACACACCTGCATGAACAACCTATCGGGCATACCACCTGTCAAGAATAGGAACAGACCTGCTCTAGTACCTCACCTGGAAGTCTTCATTCTGCCCCAGCTGGGGATAAAAACACCGCACCGCATTGCCAATAGTGGGTGAATCTGATTTTGCAAAACTGCCCAAATACTTCGTCTTTACTAAACAAAATACCAGCTAACCACAACCGGGTTGTAGAAGGACAACATTGGGACCGTTGTCCCTTTCGAGGTCAACATCTATTATCAAGATGGGTTGAATTTCCTAAGACAAAATAGCAACTTCAAAAAACAGTCAGATTCTTTTTTCTTTTCTTTTCTTTTTTTTTTTAAAGTAGGCTCCACACCAAGTGTGGATCCCAGCACGGGGTTTGAACTGACAACCCAGAGATCAAGACTTGAGCTGAGATCGAGAGTCAGACGCTTAACTGACTGAGCCACCCAGGCGCCCCAAAGACACTCATATTCTTAAACATACTTTGCACAATTCCTTTTAACTTTCACCAACTCCATTTTTTTTAATGAAAAAAAATTAGGCTATTACGAAGATGAACTTCTGCATAAGTATACACACTTTCTTTTAAGAAAAAAATACATTGCTGCGAGTGAAAAAAAAAAAGCCTGCTCTTCATCCTCTTTCCTCTAAACCTATTTTCTGAATAGAGTTGTTTGAAATGATCTCATTTCTATAAAGCCAAATATCTTACGATGATCAAACTTGACAATTACTGTGCAAGCAAACACAGGCTCTTAGAAGGGCAACTTCAAAAAGATTTCTTCCTGCTGATGGCTATTTGCCCACGAACAGAGAGGCTCCAGAAAGAGGCTCCAAACTCCACTGACCGCAGGAACTTCTAGCCAAGATTCTAATCACCGCTGCACAAGTCAGTCCGAAGGCGATGGAGGGGAGCAACAAGACACAGTATGTGATGAATTTGGTGTGTCCTACAAATGAGGAAACACTGATATCGCCCCAGAATCACATTCAGCACGGAGATGCTCTCAATATGAAAAGTAAGACAAGCTTTTTAACTCCTTGTCAAGGCTTCCTGACATCCAACACTTTCATGAGGTCAAGAAATGTGTCCCCAGCTTCTGTTTTCTGTTCTCCTTCAGGGAACACAGTGAAGAATGGGGCCGCCCAGCTGCCTTTTAGCACGTCACACTTGGATGACTCCCATCCTTATGGGGGCGGGGGTGGGGGGTGTTGGAGGAGAATATGTCCATTGCATTTGGACTCACAGAATAAAAAAATCAAAATCAATTGAACACAAAAGAAATTCACATATTTTTGCCTCTTTAATATTCTACGGGGTGCCTGTGGTATAGTTAATAAGTTGAGAAAGTTTTACATAATGAAGATTACTGAGGCATAAATCACATAGGTAAAAACTGAGCTGTAAGACAGAGACGAAATCTACAAGCTAATTAAATTCAACAAGGGCTTCTGAAGAGACAACATGCCCACTAACCTTTCCATGCCAATATTTTGTTTTTCAAGGGGCAATAAGTGCAGAATTGTCACGGTTGTAGATTCCACAGCGTGATCCTTTAGCAAAACCTGAAGTGGGGGGGTGGTCGGAGAAAAGATTAGTTGCATGGATTTCTGGGCTGAATGGATGCCAGAGCCAAGATGCAAAGAACAGATAAGTTAGAGATTCGGAGGAACTAAATTTGAAGCCAGCCAGTAAAACGGATTGAACCTTATTACCTCTAGTCACTGAGAAATTCCCGAGACAGTTGGATGCAATTTGAAAAGGTCAGAAAAATATTTCCTGCACAGCATACTGCTTCATGGTTTAAGGGTATACATTTGTGAGATGCCGGCTCTAATCATTTTTATTGACTTTGCTTTCCAGAGACAGACGGACAGTCTGGGAAGCAAGACCACTAGATAAGAGAGAGGCAATCTTATAAATGAAAATCTCTCTTATTTTGCTCTCTCACTTGTGACTGTGAACAATCCCCAATCTTGCCCATTTGAGGAGAAATCACACCAAGTTCACAGAAGAATGACAGAATGCAAAGAAAATCTAGGAAGGTATTGCTATAATTTTAGTAAAGCGATCTCACTTAATTGCTGTTTATTTAGCCTCTACTCTATGCTAAGCTTTGAAAGGTAAAGGATGCTGCACTTTAATCCAAGTGTGAATGATTAAAATGAAACACCACAAAATACACCAGGGTGTGGATATTAATTTATTGTCGGCATTTCCTTTGAGGGATGGCTTCGTGAAAGAGGGAAATCCACAGGAAACAGTAAGAAGTAAATGAAACATATAAATGTATACTCAAGATATTGTTTTAATGAAGGCTCTGTGGGGATTAGAACCATTCCAAATATAAAGAAGAAAAGATTTGTCACTTTACTTTAAAAGACGCTTGTACGCAGTAGAATCTTTGTTAGCAAATACATTTGCAGGTCTTTTGGGGGGGCATGCAATTAGAAGTCAAAACTGAGTTTCCAATACGTAATGGCATGATCCATTCTAACCCTGTGAAGGTTTAATTAACATCTGACTTTTCTGTCTGTGAGGAGCCATGTGTTTCAGAGGCAAACACAAGACTATTTACTCTTCTCTTGTTTGGCAGTGAGGCTGAAACTTTTTAATGGCCTACAGAGCCAACTGCATGCTTTCTTACGGTGTTCTGGCTCCGTGAAGATGACCTGGCAGCTCATGAGGGCTTTTCAACCAGCAAGACGGCTTTTCTTATAGAAAGCCTTCATTCTGATCCATGCCATGCCTCATGAGATTCAGGAGTTTCAAACTGTACCCTGTAAACAACAAGCCACCCCTACCAGCAACACATGAAGCCAATCACAAAACAGCCTTTCATAATCTCGGGTACCTGAAAGACAAGGGGAAAAGCCAGCTCACGAGCAGGACGTCCGAATTCTTGGCAGGATCCAAGTGACTGTCTTTTTTTTTTTTTTTTTTCCCTGTCTTACCTGAATATATCTGGTATTGGTTAGATACAAGCAGTAATTTGGTGGCCTTAAAAAAAATTTTTTTTTCACCTTGTGCGATGTGATAGATTTAACCACAGAACGTGTTACGGACACTTTGTGATGGTTCAGAGGCTTCCAGGGAATCACACTTAAAACTTGAGTTTTTCCCCATCTTCATTTCCTAGGCCCTGTGTTACTAGCAGAAAAAATATCTAATGTGTGCATCTTTTGATTTCCACTACCTAAGTTCTCCCTGAGGGAAAATTTTGAGCACTACTCCCAGCCATTAATATCATATCATTAATCATGACAATAATAACAATCCTAAAAGTAGTATCACTAGTAAAAATAATGATAATAGAAGTAGTGACCATTAGTTGAGCATTTACTAGGTGTGGGCACCATGCAAATTTATTCTCATTTAATCGTCGCAGCTAAATAATTAAATAAAATAAATGTGATTTTTTTTTTCCCCTCCCATATTAGCCATGAGGACAATGAGGCTCAAGGAGATCAAGAAACTCATCTGGATCAGAAAACTAGAAGGTATTCACGTGGGACTCAGCTCCAGGCTTATCTGATTGTAGTCCTTATTATTCAAAGCTATGTGCGTTGAATCATGTCCCCTGAGCATTACAGGACCCAGGAGTCCCGCTCCTCACAGATCACAGCATTTCAGGAGCTGCGCTGAACCAAATTTCATTGCTAATATGGACTGAGTTAGGCCCACCAAACATTGGCTGACAGTCCACACAATACGGCCACCTTCTAGAGCTACAGGCTAACAAGTGTTGATAGCTCTCTCTCCTGGAACTTAGTACAGGAAGCCATGCGTTTCAGAGGCGGCCTCCCTCATCAGATGGCATGGTTCACCCACACCTGACAAATTTTGGAGCCGAATTGCACGCAAATTGCTTTTCTATTTGAATTGTCTTTGAATTACGTTCAGAGAAGAGCAAGAAGAGAAAGTTTCTTCTTAGCTGGGGCTGCATTAAGGTTGCATGTGTTAGTTCAGTGAATCCTTTGAACCCAATTTTAAAAGGGAAGATGAAGATGGGTAGCTAGTTTGTTACAGTCACAGACAAATAACTAGAATGAGAAGAAAAGAATGATGGGTCACAAAGGCTTACTGCACCAACTATGGCCGGTCTTTTATTGCAACAGCATGTACCAGGTTTCAACAAACTGTTGGTGTGCCTTTAACTGATAATCAGTTATTCTAACCAATTTACCACACGTATCCCCAGCCCTGATTCTACCTATGTGTGGAGAGGTGACGACTTAAGTGTTGAAATGCTGGCTGGCAGTCCCAGCACACATGGTCCGGGCACCTGTCTACACCTGCCTGTAGTAGGTGCCCTCTGAGCACCCCCTGTCTGGAGGAGCGCCTCAGTTACTTGTCAGGCTCCTTTTCAGAGGAGACCTTTCTTCTCACCCTGAAAGGAGACTCTCCTCCTGACAAAGCAGCCTCGGAGGCTCGAGAGGCATTGACAGGAGCCAAGAGGAGAAACAGCTGCTGCTGGGCAGCACTTCTTACAGAATGAAGTCATCGTTGAGGTCCTCCAAGGGAAAGCATGTAGAAACTAGAACTGAAATTGGGCGCAGCTAGTGAGAGGTAGAGAGGAGAGTGGGTGAAGAGGAGGCTGGCACACACAATGAACTGAAGTCTGGTGGATGAATTCCCCAGTGCTTTTGATTCTTTGCTTTTCCCTAAGTGCAGAGCGGGGCAGAGAACAATACATAGAAGGGTGAAATGGGGGCCTTTGCACCCCTGAAGTGCTCGGGGACAAAAGGCATCTAATTCTGAACCAAGGGGGAAATGTAAAATACCCTCCAAAGTGATCTAAGTTTTAATATCTCATGTCGAGGAGTCACTTTTTAAGCCTTGGTTATCTTCCAAAGAAGCCCGAAAAAATGTTTTTAAGACAGGTTAATTGGCTAAGGTCTTATGGTTTGTTTTTTTATTGCAAACTACGCTCAAAACAAAGTACAACAACAACAAAAATCTCTGTAAAGAAAAAGCTGGAAGAAAACATCAAGCTAGCTTTATGAAATTCCTTTTACTGGATTCTTCCTGTGAGCAGATACTCAGCTTCAGGCATTTATATCATTAGAATTAACTTTCTAGCAATGATGCTAAGAAATGATGACATATAATTAAAATACGGTATTTATAGCAGTAGAAGCAGTTACACCTCAGACGCCAAGAGAATGAAAACAGCCTTTCCTTTCTCATCTTTGGATCAAACATAATAATTTAGCAATTTCTAAAACCCCATTATTAGACTTTTTAATTTAAATCATTCTTCCAACACTTCAATGTCACAATGTTAAATGCTTTGTGTACCTGGCTGTCCTTCTCAAGAGGATTTTGGTAGCATGAGAACCCAAATGTTATCCCAGTCCATTTTCTTTGAATTACAGGAAACTCCAGAGTGTATTCTTTCCTACATTGGGAGATAGCATGGCTTAAATTTTTCTGAATAATTTTCAAAATCAAATTTGGAAGTTTTCATGAGAGATGATCCTCCCCAGTGGGTGATATGAAGCATAACCTAAGGGGAAAACATGAAATTAATTAGCATAAGATATATTAGCATATAGATGCCTTTGAAATAATAAACAGCAGAAAACCAAAATGCTTATCCTCAAAAGAAAGTTATGAGAAAATATGAAATTAACATACACTTCTCACATGACAACCTCAGCCTGAAAGCCAAAAAGAATATTCTCATTCAGTGAAGGGTGCGATGGCCAGGGAGATGGAGAAATAACCCCCAAGCCACCTTTTCTACACTCTGTTTTCTTCATCACTACACCAATATTCTCTCTTTATCCTTACTCCATGCTACCCCTTTTCCATTTTAGACAGAAAAAAAAAAAGGTAGGAAAACAAGTGTCTTCCTTTTACTTCTTCTAAGAGCAACCACCGAGGAGACAGATCCAATATTCTTTCTCTTGTTTTTTTTTTTTTTCCCTCCTTTGGCTAACCTTCTATCTTTCCCTAGATGGCATAAGAAATGCCAGGCTTAGCAATTCAATTATCAAGAGGACTGAGGAGTTTCAGATGAAAGGGGGACAGGACTTAGCGTTTGCTAACCGGGGACCATAAACAGCACTGATTATTTTTAAATTTCGAGTTGGTACAGCCAACTTGGTAGTAAGCTTGCATATGAGCTGTGAAAGGAAGAATGTGGTCTTTGAAAGCAACCCTCACTTAAAAATCTGATCTGGGTAACCTTGCAAAAATTCATTAAGCACAATTAGCTTCAGGGGCGCCTGAGGGGCTCAGCTGGTTAAACGTCTGAGTCTTGGTTTTGGCTCAGGTCACGATCTCAGGGTCCCGAGATTGAGCCCAGCATCGGGCTCCAGGCTCAGCAGGGAGTCTGCTTCTCCCTCTCCTTCTGCTCCTCCCCCTACTCTCTCTCTCACAAAAAAAAAAAAATCTTAAAAACATGTAAAAAAAACCCAATTAACTTCATATTTCTCTTTCTACAAAATAGCAATAGTGTAGTCTAATTTCCAGATAGTTGTGACAAGTGGAGGTTATATAAAAAAGACCTGGAATATAGTAGGGGCTCAATAAAGGAGCCCCATTCCTTCCTCAATGGCTTTAGTGAAAACTCCATAAATTTTAAATTCTGGGATTTGGTAAGCCTACTTTCGCACCCCCACTTTGCATGTATATAGATGAATATATTGTCTAAAGACATGTATTAAGGAAAGAAGGAGAGATGCCATAAAACAATGATCTTTTGTTCTGGGTCCATGGTATCCAACCACACTTTATCTGATATAGGTGAATTCCCTGAAAAAGCCCTTCGTTGGACGGTCAAAATACAGTCAGTGTCCCCAAATCTGGACACCATCTACATTATTTCAGTTCTTTCAATTTAATTTAATATTTAGTTATTTTTAATGGCTGCCTGTACAGCATTTAGAACACTACGACTGGGTCCTTTGCCAATAATACCATTTGATTTTCTGTATTTGTTTTCAACTTTGAACTTCTGAGTGATGCTAATTACTTAACAGACGTTGTGTGTGTTGGTCTCTTGGCATATGAAATGCAAAGGAAACCTTCTTTACAAAATACAGAATTCCGCAGAGATTTGAAACACCAACTTGGTTTAAGTCACTTCTTTCTCTTTCTGTGGAGCACAGATCTTGAACTTACCCTTTATTATCGAATACCTGCTTCTATGTCAACAATTACAGGTCCAGCAAAAATACCCATCGATTTCTTGAATGTTTATATTCCCTCATCAATACCTAGCACACGGCTGACACACAGTAATGAAATTGGGATGGGGAAAAAACCTCATGTATGTTTGTTTGTTTGTTTGTTTTTGACAAATATGCTACCTAGCTGAGTTTGTGATAAGCATTTTGCTGAGAACATTTTGGTTGCTTTGCATGAACAGACTGTCCTCTGTTTACTTTTGCCTGCTCAGACTTACCTGACTGGTCATCTTCAGGCAGACATCATTTGCAGGACATTCCTGCTGAATGTACTTTAATCCTTATTTTTTTCTCCAATAGGGCCTAACAGAGACCTAGCTTACTGCCCTGGAGGGCCAGTTTAAAAAAGAAAATGTTTAGAAAGACCCACCCTGGTAAATAAACCAAAAGCTAGTTTTCTTTGGCTTTCGGGATTTGAAAGTATTTTGATTGCCTGCATGCTTTCTGAGAATGACTCCGCTGTGACTCTGCTGGCTATGAAGGAAAAAGGGCCGGTTTCACAAATCAAATCCATACATATGTATACAGAAGGTATTCCCAACGGGCTAGCAGTCAGACGCCAGCAAGGTAAAAACATGTTCTCTTCTGCAATTTGGAAAGGATTTGAGACTCTACCAATTTGTTCCTGAAGGATATTTTGACTTCTTATGGGGCCTTGTTTTAATGCTAATGATGTGCAGATGTGTTTGTTCTGTGTTGTTTTCAGAGTTTAGAACCATTCGAGGTGAGTAGCAGGGAATGGGCAAGCCAGTCCTCCTGCAAAGTCTAAAATCTTTTTCTGTTTGGTTGATATTCTGAAATCGTTCTTCCCAAAGTTTCTTTTAAAACTTAGAGTTCTGTTAGGGCTTGATAACACAAAAATAAACCTTCCAAGTCAACCTCCACTGGTTATTTTTAAAGTCAGGTGGTAGATTTTTCATTTGTTTCATACATAGTCAAAATATTTTTTCTTTGCTTCCACCACAACAAAATAGTCAAAATCACAAAAATGTACTTTGATGCTAACATTTCCTTGACTAAAAACAGGTGGGAAGATTAAATCTCCCACCAACACACAAGCATATTCTTCAAATATTCTCAATGACTAGGAATACAAGTCGGCAGAAACAGCACTGTTCATCTACCTCGGATATAAGCCCTTCAAGGATGAAGATGTGGAGTATAGGACGGAAAAACAACAAAGATTAGCTGATAATAATAATGACTGAGGCATTAGCTCCTTCAGCTCTACTTAAATCATCCTCTTCTATTTCCTACTTCCGCTTGCCCGGCAGTGACTGAGCACTCACACTGCACCCACAGATAGTCCGTCCTGTTAACTGGAATGTTTTGTCACTGGCTGAACTGGTGTTTCAATAAGAAACTGGCATATTCCCATTTCTCACCCCATCTGACAACACAAATAATTTATAAAAATCCATGCCTCATTTATCTCTTCTTCAGCTCTAAAGCTGTTAGACATATTTACGTGGAGTCATGGTAACACCGCAGTATTAGACACATTAATGAACAGATCCGTTCATCCCTAGAATTTTTTTCCTCATCAAATTCCATGACCCAAGCAACCGAGATGTCTTTAAGTAAATGGATAAATAAATGTGGTATATCCAGATAATGGAATATTATTCAGTGCCAAAAAGAAATGAGCTCCCAAGCCATGAAAAGACATGGAGGGACCTCCAATGCAGATTATTAAGTGAAAGAAGCCAATCTCAAAGGCTATATACTGTTTGATTCCAACTGTATGATGGTGTTGAAAAGGCAAAACTACGGACACAGAAACGAAATCGGTGTTTGCCAAAGGTGGGGCGGGGAGGGGAAGAGGTGAATAGGCAGAGCACAGAGGATTTACAGCGCAGTACAAATATTCTGTATGATATTAGAATGATGGATATATGTCATTATATGTTTGTCCAAACCCACAGAATGTACATCACCAAGAGCGAAACCTAAGGTAAAGTATGGACTTAGGGTGATTATGATGTGTCAATGTAGGTTCATCCTTGGTAAAAAACAATGTACCATTCTAGTGAGTGGTGTTGATAGTGAGGGAGGCTGTGCATGTGTAGAGCAGGAGGTATATGGGAAATCTCTGTACCTCCCTCTCAGTTTTGTTGTAAACCTATAGGTGCTCTAAAAAATTTAGTCTTTAAAAAAAAAAAGCCATGATCTGCTATATTTCTGGCCTTGTCATATTAAAGTCCTGATAAAAAAGCAAATATTCTTAGCTCTATACTCTGATTACCTGCTGGCTTTTCCGTCTCCTAGAAGAGCTTGGGGGCAGCTGGAAGCCAATGTCCGAGAACCCTTTCCACAGTCACCAACTGGAGAGATACAGGAGAGAATGTCTATGTTCCTTAAGGTCAGGCTCAATCACGGATTAGTTCAAAAATATTTTTTCCAAAATCTGTTCTCTGAAGGTGGGACAAGCCTGTAGGTGTTACTAAAAATTCTTTGCAGTACTAATAATTGCACAGATCTCCCATTTATTACTGTGATGTGCAATCTAAGAATCGGACTCTGAATCTTAGATCTGTCCCACACTAGCAACATGATTTGTTTCCTCTGTACTTACCATGTCAACCACAGAGGGTTGTGGGAAGAAGAAAACATAAGGGGAGTTGCCTTATAAATGGGAAAGTACGCTGTAAATGTGTTTTTTTGAGATACGGTTATCATGGTGATGATGATGATGATAATTGTTACATGAGGACCAGCTGATTCCATAATATATGAAAAGGAAGGTATGAGGAAGCATACTAGAGAGAGTATGATGATAAAGTTCAAGAGTGTAATTTAATAGAAACATATGATTTTGTTTATCTGACCCGGAATGGGAAAAATCATGAGCTCATCCAAAAGTTCTTGTGTAAAATGAATTTCTCCAAGTTTCTTCCAATGTATTTGAATATGTTTACAGGGAATAGATGCCTAATAATAGATTCCATTTATTGGGGTTTGTTACCCTATGCTTATTATTGCTAAATATTTTGTGTGAATCATCTCGTTCCATTAGTAGGGGCAGGAACTGATATTCTACCATATTAGGTAATACCAAGAATGCATAACATATAAATGCACATTCTATAAAAAGAATCAATAGAGTTATGTAAGCCCCAAATAAGGTTATTTCATTTTTGAATGGGATTTCATGGAACTGAAAAATTCAAGAGAAGGGAGGTAGGAAGACTGATTTGGGCATCTGGACTGACTGGCAGGAGTATCAGAAAAATGAAGTGGTAAAATAATATGGCTCTATGAATGGACAGTAGGAAAGGTTTCAGGAAAATGTACAGGTCATGAACAAAATTTTCAGTTCTTGTGAGGATATGGTCCCTCTTGCTATGGAATACCGCTCCCCCAACACACAAATTATCCCTGAAAACTGTGCCATTCTCCTGAAGATTTATTAGTCATTGCATTCTATATACTGTCCACTCCCCGACTACCTATGGGACTGGAGGTGATTTTCACCAATTTGTAGGAGATTTACAATTCTATTTTGGCTTCTCCATTTCTTCTGGCACTCACCCGGGACAAAGCCTACACCACCCTAGGAGGTTTGTGCTGAGGTATAGAAACTGATCTTCAATATTAATTTAACCAACCCCAATTGTGCAGGCACCTTTGCTGCTGAAAGTTCTATCATATATTTCAACTTCAGATCTAAATTTGAGTATTCTGTCACCATGTGCATCAGTAAGAATGAAACTTGAGTAAGCATGAGTAAGCCAAGGTAGAATCCACAATACCAACTTTTCCATTTAGCTTGACAATATGCTTTGGGGCTTGTTAACACAATATTTTAACAAGCACAGAAGTCCAAAGTATTTATTTACAGCATTTATCACCATTTTTTCCCTTTCCACAGAAGAGCAAGTAGGTGGGCAACCCAATGGAGAGAATAATACAAAGTACGAGAAGTGACTGCCTTTCCAGATTTCTACTTCTTAGAGTAAAATGGGAATATTTCTCCTTGCACCCCTGGGTTGCACTGAAGAGCGCATTTAAGAATAGCACAGAACTAATAGACTGTGGTTGTGGGATGATTTTTTGCTAATTGAAAGGATGGACAGATTCCTGAGAAGGCTTATTTTCAAACCTTGAAAGTAGCCTTTGACGACACATGAGATGTAGAAGAACAGCCTAGTGGGTTTGAATCTTGGCTCCATCACATCAGAGTCTTTGCTCTTCAGACTCCCCTTCCAGAAAAGAGGGAGTGTAACAGCCTCCACACCAAAGGTCTTTGTGAGTGCTCAGACCAGTACCTGGCGCAGAGCAAACACTGTGTGAGTGACAGACATGACCGTGACCATCAGCACCATTATTCACAATGATCTGTTCATCATTTCAGAGACAAAAGATAACCTCCATGTCATGCTGGCTTTTAGCACAAGGGGAGATTAAATGCCATTTAATTATCTCAGGGATAGCCAATTTATTCATTATCATATATAGAGTGCTTACTATGTGCCAAGCACTACAGTATTAAACAAGGCAGAAAAATTCCTCTCCTTATAGTTTTCATTTGGGGGGATGGTAGAAAATAAAAAAAAAATTAATAATATAATGTCTGTACTGATGAGTACTATGGAGAAAACTAAAGAAAGGTAGAGAAACGCAGGGTGACTTTTACTCTGTCCCCACGTTCACTGTGTTTGACACACAGCTCACTACAGGCCCTGCTTTTCCTCAGAGAGGAATTCTCGGGCTGACATTCTAGGTAACTGCTTCACTGAAATCTCAACCATTTGGCTGCAACAAAAATAATCCAGCATATGAATGCATCCAGATAGACATATGTACACTGGTTTTCTGAAATGTAATGTGTATGTAATTTCCCGAATGGCTGGTTGTCACATCCATCTGGTCTTATTTCCATAGCACTTGAATGCACCACGAGGATATAAACCCTAAAAGCTAGAAAACAGAATTTAAATACCCAAACACATACGAGGTGTGTTTTCAAAAGCAGCAGACAAGCGAACACTGTGGTATCTTCATTAACTTCTCTGCCACAGTTGAGAGTAGCTGAGACTCAGCACAAAGGCCACCGAACATAAAAGACATTCCACTGGCAGACCTCATTAAGTGGGCTTAAGACAAGCCTGACGAGCTAATGACAAAAATCTAATTTGGAATTTCTGGGCATAAGAACCTTGAAAAAGTCCAAATACACCAATGCTCTACCATGCCTGCCAACCGAAAAGGCAATAACCCAGCGTCCATTAGGTTCACGTAGTTCATGAGTCAAAGGCCAGGGATGGATGTTGTCCTCTTCAACCACACTGAATAGGAAATCGTGTTCTCTATGTTTTTAGGTTTGGGCTCTGGTCCTATTTAAACTACACAGATGTTGAAGGTTCCTAAATTAACAGGGGTCTCCAGGGGGGATGCTCATCAGGCTGCACATACTGAACAAAGGCATGGCTAGAATCTAGATACGACAGTGTTCAGAAAACACTTTTGCTACCGTTTCCCCTTTCTCTAAAAGACTTTTCCTATTTGTACATTCTGTCAGCACCTGTGGAGTCTGGCCCATGTTAGATTGTACTTCCTTAAATGCCACGTAGAATTCTCCAGTTGCTCTTGGTGTGTGTATCTGTCCACTCCAACTCCTTCTACATCCCTTGAGTGAAGGAGCACTCCCTTTCATTAAATGACAGCACCTGGGTGTACCCCACACAGCAGGAAGTGCCTTACAAATATCGTTAACCCCCAAAAGCATCTTATTATGATCAACTTGATTTTAAAGACAAGCAAGCTGAAGATTCAAATAGTTTGCCCCCCCCTAATTAGTGAAGAACCAATGATCTACACCCATGCCATCTGATTTCAGAGACCACATTTGTATTCCACTGCCCATGCAGGGAGGAATAAATGCTTGTTGGATGAATACGTGAATGAATACATGTGTTACTTAATTAAAGGAGGAAGAATCTGCCACTTAAACTATACCCTGTTGCAGGGTGCCTGGGTGGCTCAGTTGTTAAACTATACCCTGTTGCAATAGTAAGTATATAATGACAGGATAGTTATTCGAAGTCCTTGAAGGCATTGAGTCTTACACTTCCTATATTCCTATAGTACCTTTTGGGATACCTCACAGGCATAAGGTATTTGTAAAATATTTGTGCAATCAGTGAAATATTTTAACCCAACATAACAACACATGAATGAAATGATTTCCTTAGGTCACTTTCTGTTTCCTGTTACTAGCTCCTTATATGAAGGAAGAATAGATTTTTCTAAAATCTGGCTCCAGGTGCTAATTTCTTAAGAAATCCCTAGACATGCACCCATGTTTCCACTTCTGGGCTTTTGGCCAGGCCTGAGGGAGACCTAAATTCCTGGTCCCAGCTTTTCAAAATATGGACCACCTCATTTCCACAAAAGTTCTAGTAATAACGGTAGAAATCATAATCTTTAACTATTGTGAACAAGGCGATGAGTCAGAATATCTTAACACATGCTTATTGAGGGGAAACAAATTCCACTCCACCTGTCAAAACCTGGATAATGTCCTGGATTTCACAATATACGCATCCCCGGGCCCTATACTTAAATGCAGTAATATTTACATAGGACGTTACTCTGTTTATGTTGCACCGAGAAACAGCATCATTAGCTTCTTTTCCCAAACAGTCCAGAAAAAGTCTCTGAGTGTATTCTCCTACCTTCTCTCTTCCCTGCCCCCTCAGCATAGTAAGTGATCCTGGGTAAGTCCCTTAACATCTCTGCATATCTCATTTATAAAGAAGAATATAATGTCACTTGTCCTATCTTGTTACCGTGAAGATTACATATGATCATGTGTACAGAATTGTTTCTGAGCCATGAAATGTTACATAGCTTAAAGACATTATTAGAAAAGAAGGAAGGTATGTTCCTGTACAACATGCCTTGAGAAGCCAGGTGTTTAATTTCATTTTTATGTAAATGATATGTGTATGTGTATAGACACATGCATATATATACACCCGGGACAAAATGGGCTTGTATATGTACTGGTGGGAAATTTGAATCACTTTACTGCATAAGACTTTAAGAGTTAATGAATGCCACATTAAGAAAATTTCTCTAATTATCTCTGTTGGTTTTTGATGCAGAGCTATTGTATTTATAAAATAATTATATCTACTATTTATTAAGTGCAAACTTGATGATAGGCATTGGGTTAAGGTGTTTATATACATTGTGTGGTTTATTCATTGTAACACCACTCTAAATAGGTATTATTATCTCTCTGTTGCATATGGGTAAACTAAGGTCCAAAAGAATTAAGAAATGCCCCCCCCCCCCCCCCAGGTCACACCGCTAGCAAATGACAGAGGCAAAATCTGTATTCAGGTCTGCCTATTTACAAAGCTTTGCTTACCGAGTCAAATCTTATTCATCTGAAATTTGCATTAATTCAAGTGCACCGTATGTTGTGCTTCTCTGAGAGAAAATTCAAATGAATTCTGTCCTTTGTAAAATGTTAGGGTTCCTCTGACCAAACATAAACTGATCAAAAATATGCAACTTTCTCAAAATAACCAGGAGCTTAAAAAAATTTTTTTTTTTATATATCTTCAGAGGGTTTACAACAGCTGGGTCAGGTAATATACAGTATCCTATAATTTAGATTACTGAGTTATAAATGTGGTTAATGGCCATGATTTTGACTCACTGGTACCCACAGTTTACTCAAGGTGTCCCTTGAATGCTCCTACTGTGTGCATACCACTTCTCATGTGATTGAGCTATGTAAGGTACAGGGAAAGGTTTAACAAAGAAGCAAAAGAGATCCCTCAGGGAGTCTACAGTCTACCCTTTTGAAAAGAAACCATCATACACGAAGCAGTCAAAGAGTCAAATTAATCTTAGAATACATTAGCAATACTTAGAAGTAATAAAACTAAATCAAAATTTCTTCAAAGGATTAAGTCTCTCAGCCTTTAACTCAGTCTGACCTGCTTCCCCCACATGCCAATTAGAGTTCAAAGAAAAGATTCATACACTTCATTTACAGATCTACTGAACCTTGGGCACAAGTGATAAATCCTTAATAAGTCAGAAAGATAGCTATATTTATTCTTAAAATTAACTAATTTGCACACTGAGGTTAAGTGATTTGCCTAAGGACAATTCATTGCAATGTCTGATAAAACTCCGTAACTCCATTTTACATTTCACATCACTGACCTGGTTTCCCATTTTAAGGTTACTGTGTAGAACTGCTAACATGGATCAGCAAAGATTATAGAAAAGATTTTGACACAAAACAAGTTCACATCTGCACAAAGAGACACAAACAAACAAAAACTTTTACTAAAATATCTAGGGAATCTCATGATGAGCAAAGAGTGCCCCAAACATCACTGAGAATAGAAGAGATGGTTGAACTTTGCAGGGAGAATTTTTCCTCTTTTCTCTCTGCTCTGAAAGTGGACTTAGGTTTATTCAGCAGTCGCTTTACTGAATAGAGCAGCACAAAAGTAAACACACCCAACAATCAAACTGGTTGGCGGACTCTAGTGTCTACGTTCAACTCTTCATTTAGGCGATTTTATGAAAGTATGAATACACACACACACACACACACACACACACACACACACACACATATTTTGGTTCTATAACAACAAACTCCCTGAGACTAACCCACAGAATATTCCCAAGTTTTCAAAAATAGAGATATTTCCAGAATAAAGGAATTTTACACTGGGCAGTTTTGAAAAGGCGAATGCCAAAATGATAATTCAAGGCAAGACAATTCTGAAGGTGACTTTTTAAAGCATGCTATTAAATAACCATAATTATAATACACATGAATTTTATTTTAAAAATACTGGGATGAGCTTCATTGATTAGACAACAAATGACAATCCTATGCTATAATTGGTGTTGATACAGAAAATGGAAGACCAATGATCCAAGCAGGACTTATGTCCCCTTTTCGACTTTGATTTAGGCTATTTCAAGGACTTCATGGTTTCTGGGGCCAGTTCCCTGTACTTTAACCTTTTTGTAGCCAAAATGTAGCGAGAGCAGAGTCATTTCCACAAATTCCTTATTTTTTTAGTATTAGATTCCATTGTAATTTTGCTGGATCTAAACCTGTCTTAGAGAACCCAAATGACACAAAACTTTGGGAATAGAAATTAGCATAATTGAAATAATTCAATTTTTGGTAATTATAATTCTCACTTACACCTAAATTAAATATGCCAAACTATAATTATGTCCAAATTTGCATCATGAAAATTATCCCCATTTTGCTCATGGCATCTTAAAATACCTAATAAGGGATCTTAAACTCTTAAGTTTGAGTCAAGAGGCCTTATTTTCATAGCCTTTGGGAAGAAGAGACTTATTATGTATTAAGCAGAGTTATTCAGCTTCTTGGGAAAGGGAGGACGGGTCCATTATTCTTCACGATATGATGTAGAAGATTTGTATTATAATCTTTGGGTACCTCTAAGTTACCTTGCCATTAATGAGCACTGAGTGCCACAGCAGATGGCAAAAGATGAATGCTTTCTTTGGAGAGAAGCTTTAAGCAAAGCAGGTCATGCTTTAGGACACAGGTAATGGGAATCAAAGACACAGTAAAGGCTGTAATACTTTAAACTTGGGCACTTTAAAATAAGCACGACTTTGCTACCCATTTTTAAATGATTGAAGATGAGAGACAACAGGAAGGCGCTGAGAACTTACCTAAAGCACTGCAAATTGCTTATTGATTTCTAAACATCCTATGATCAAAATATTTATTATTATTATTATTATTAGTTATTTGGGATGCAAAAAGAAAACACTCCTAAAATACTACTCACTGGAAGCTATCTGTTTAACCTTTCTACTACTGGATTTCATTAAATTAACCAGTTGATGTGATTAAATTTGCCAGGTGGTTTATTTATCTTCATCTTTGGGACAGTGGGTGGATGTAATCTGGGAATATATTGGTCAAGAAATAGATGGGTCTGGATGTGCAGGCCTGGCACACTGTCAAAGCACACGATGAGTTTCATACAAAAAAACATATGAATATATCGCTGGTTGACTAAAATATTCACATTAATACAGGAATAAGGCAGAAGAGCCCTGGCTGACATCCCATCTGTTCTTATGAATTAAATTTAGAAATCATATGTAATATAGACATTTCTGTCTGAATATCATAAAACCCTGACACATCCAGGCTTTCATTAGAAAGCTCCACGATGTGACTTGAATAACAATCTGTCTTAGCTAATTAGTATTTTCAGTTTAGCATATTCACTTCCAGACATATTGCTGTTTGCACATGGTAATTTAGGTAAACAGATACCATCCACAGCTGCATCAATTAACACTGCTAATCAAAACTGAATTCAGGTAATTAGGCACATTTATGCAAAAAAATGTGTAATTTTGGAGAAAAGCTAGATTCTTCAGTAATATGTCAATAAGTAAAAAGTCTCCTTTTGCTCATGAAGATGAAGAATGAGGGGAGAGAAATCATCATTAATATATACATCATGCAGACAGAGTCAAAATTCCTAAATTAAATCTCAAACTTTAATTGGCCTGTATTTTCAGAAATTGGATCATATTTTTCATAAATGTTTCTCTCAATGTTTCCACATAGTGAAGTTGGTTCACATCTGCCTAAGAGTTTAATCATCATCAAGCAGGACTCAAATGGTTAATGAATTCTCAAGTATTTATATACTTAGAAGAGATGTTGGTCAAACTTTCTCTTCCATCTTGCTTAGCATCTCTTAGGGAAGACGCTCTCGTTTTCTTACACATTTTACTGTTCTCTGCTGCAAAGGACTTTCATTTGCAGTTAGAATCACAATAGTAATTTCTAATTTTCCTGCAAATACCTTTACACCCCTCCCTCGATTCTACACAATGCCCTCTAGTTTCCTTTTCACTCATTTTCAAAATGAATATTGTGAATCATTTTTCTTATTTTCCTATAAACATAAACACAACTGATAATTTTGATTAGATATTCTAGTCAGTTCAGAACAACTAGTGTAGCTGTTGGTAAGTTATCGGTAACCGGTAACTAACAATTCAGGGTGGGAGGAAATTGGCAGGCTTTAAGAGTTAAAGCCAAAGTAAAGGAAAAAAAATGGGTCATTTTCAAAAGAATTTTATAGTAGATTCGGGAATCTATCATCTGTCTATCATCTATCTCAATTTCTCTTTTCTCTTTTCTGACTTTGAAGCTTAGATTTGTTTCTTAGTGCAAACCCCAACACTTTATAATGAAATATTGAGTTCAGTGTCCCTAACTTTATTTTGATGGTAATAATCACGATCCAGTTTAACAAACACTCCCTTGGTACCTACCATGTCTCAGGCACCCTCCTAGGCCCTTGTGAGCAGATAGAGAGATGGCTTTAGACCTATCACACTCCTCTGAGCCAAGCTCTGAGGGTTCACAGAACAAAAGAATCAATTTTTAAAAAGCGAACCAAGTCTCCAGCTGGAAATTTATCTGTCACTTCCAAACTTTTGGAACCTCCTATGCTAATTTTGTGAAGGTTTATTTTTTGTCTAACCCATGCTAATTCTTTTGTTCTCATAATAAATCAGGAAATGAGAGTCATAATTGTTTTTGCCAAAGTAGCATGATATCTTTCTCTCATATTACAGTAACCCCATACAACTTGTATTTTTTTATATATGTATTTATCAACAAGATTTTTTCCTGCCTATTCCCTTAAACTCATTTGGCATAAGCAACTGGACAATTCCCAGTGGAATAGCAATCTAACAGACTCTGTGCTCATATGCAGTTTCAGGAGCAGGGATCATAAAACATGGAGGCACATTTATCAAGGGTTGTTAAACTGCTCAACCAATGAAAGCGTGTGAAGTGAGCTGGGGAAACCTCTGACTTTGACTCTGTTAAACAGAATTATTTATGAATTTCAAATGAAAGATATGTTAAGTACAAACATTTTAAAGACAATTTTTTAAAAAGAGCCTAATGGCTGACTTTCAATGAACTAAATGATTACTATTTGGGGAGGACAATTTTTAGTCTCTATGAAATGAACCAACTAAGTGAAGTTCATTGCATGGAGGTGCCAGTGAATCATCCTTGTCATTCTAAAGCACCTCTTCTCTTCCTTAGGAGCGAATCAGGGGGAGAGTTCTTTCTTTCTTTGTAGTCCCTGCAATTGAGCAAATTCCTTTGTCTGAGGCAAGAGTTTACATTCATCTAAAACCCCCGCGCTCACAGTCACCAAGTTTTAGCAAAGAGGGATGCTACAGATATGGCAACACTGGCTCTGGTGAAAAAGGCCTTGAAATATAGCACCAGCTTCCAACCCAGGCAAATCACTCTCCACCCTCAGTCTCAGTTTTTGGTCCAGAAAACATGGCTCATGGACCCACCTGCCTGTGTTGTAGGGAATACCTGGTATATACGAGGTGCCTAAATAATTCTTGTTGACACCCCATACCGATTAGTCGGTGATGGCTCCAGAAATTCTAACGCTAAAGGCATTTTAGTCAAAGTTATTTTATCAAGCCGTTCTCCATATGCCAAAGTCATATGCAGAGGTGGTGCTAATACAAGGAGCATGGAAGGCATCAACAGGCCACCTATCACTACCCTACACTAGGTCACCTTCCAATTCACCTGAAAATTAATGCTATGGAATTTTTACAATTAGCTGGAAAGTTAGCATCTGAGCATTTATGGTGTCCAGAGTATCTTTATGATTTTGTCAAACAAATGACAAGAAAAAATTCATTTGACCAACATTAACCAATAATTTTATTCTAGAAGTACTGTCCATTAAGGAGAATAACATCTTGAAAAATTCAGACAACTTCTCGACAATTAGGGATTTTAAAAACCTTGAAAATCCTTGCATTTGCCATTTGTCATCTCTCTTTGGTCTGGCACCATCAGATTGCTCACATTAGGTCTACTCTAAATGTTTGTGGCATTAAATTGTTGACTCACGAACCATACAATATGCAATGAATAAAATGACACCACTGGTCACTCTCTGAACAGTGTGGTTTTTAAACACAAGGACTCCAACTAAAATATGCGACCCAAGAAAATATCAAATGGGTTAATTTTGCTTGTTAATGGTAAAGAATGTTCTCCCGTAGCCATAAGAGAAAATGTCAGGTCTGGACTGGGTGGATTAGAGGGGAACAGATTGTCAGAAACAAAGGCAACAAAGAAATAAAAATGTCTTCTAAATACACTGAAGCAAAACAAATGATTGGATTTGGGATTTAACAAAATATAATCTTATTTGCCTCTGCTCTTTCAGCTCATCTTTTCTCTATGCTAAGACAATATGAATCTTGCCTTCTCAAGCCATGATTTTCTTTTATGGGAAAGATTGCTGGTAACTGATAGCGATGCACAGAAGATATTATCAGTAGATTGGCATATTCGTTTTTTATGCTTAGAGGATGTTGTGTTTATAATAAATTTTAATGCCCCCGATTATTTTCATTCAGTTCTGGTAAGAGGTAAAATGAGAATAATCAAATTAGAGGGGATTATTAAATTATAGCTGAAGAATGAATAGTGCTTATTTTAGAGATTTAGTTTAGAGTAGTGTTTTTTTGTTTGTTTGTTTGCTTAGTTAAAAGTGCCTCTAATAAGAGAATCAGTATTATCATGGAACGACTGGATTTTTACAAAAAAGTTGGACAATTTAATGTACCCAAGCTAAAGCTGCTAATCTACACTTTATCAGGCAAGGTGCAGAACAACATAATTGTTTATAGTTTATGGTTGAATACTAGCCCCATGATTAAGAATTAGGAAATTATCTTTATAGCAAACAGATCTTAGCTACACAGATTATTAATCTATGCTGCAAAGTATCATCTAGCTCTTTGGAGGACACCAGAGTCACTTTGCCAGCTGAGTTCTCTCTCACTCTATCACAGGATTTTCATCTTTGACTTCCTTCCTAGGCCTGGAGTAGAAGCCTATCTTTCAGGAAAAAATGTTCAAAAGAGTACATGAAAAGCTTGCACAAAAATAAACCATAGCACCTCAGGCTTCTTAATTTTTACACTCTAATACTTGGAACTTCCGTCCCTTGACATGTTCAGAGTGAATGTTTTGATGAAAAGAGAGAGGAGTAAATTACATATAGAATGAAGAGTACCCGTATTATCATTTTAATAGTCCACAGACACATAAAAGGAAGATGTGTTCATTATTTGGTGGGACGTAAACAACTCACTGACTTTGGGATAAAAAAATTTAACATGATGTGAAAAACGGAAATGGTTTTTTGAAGTGACATGAATATGCAACTTTTCACAAAAGCGTCTGAAAAATTTAACAAAGGAAAATAAAACCCAACCATTAAGTGACTTTGTAAACAACAAGAGTCTGCTCCTCCTATAACATTTTTGGACTTAATGTAAGATACTGAATATATTTATAGACTCTCAGAGATTGCAGGCAATGAAATTCTAGACATTGGAAATAATCAACTTTTGTAAACAGCTTCATAAGCAACCGTACCACAAAGCCCCCATTTTCAGGAGACATCATACAGATTTAGCACGGATATAATATGCAGTTTAGGGGGCTGGCAGTGGGTTAGAATAAAGATGTCACTGTTATTTATTCCTAACCTCTTCAGGACATTTCTAGATTGGTTGTTCTATTGAGAGCATGCATTTTTCAGTGTGTGGAGATTGCCTTCAGGCTCCCTGCTTTTTTTTTGAGGTGGTGGTTTTGATGTTTGTATGGGGGGAGTGATGCCTGGGACTCCTCCCACGTGCTCCCAATTATCTATACATTATTGCATATTCTCTGTCACTGGGATACTCTCGCCAGAGCTATGATCCTTCCAAAGCAGCATCCCATTAGACATGCAAAAATGAAAATTAAAAAAGGAGGGTTTTTTATTATTATTATTTGAATGACATACGACCTGCTCAATGTTTGCATTTAAATTGGCCAGACTAATTCAGCTCTGGCTTTTAATTTCAGAAGGGTTAATCACCCTAACAAAGGTCAAAAAACTTTAATCTTCAATAAAATTGCTACAGCCCCAATCACCTGCAGGACATTTATTATATTCCTATTTCCATGCAAAAGAACACACTGCTTTCATTATGCATCACTAATCTCCTAACTCTTTACATTAGCACATTTTACCAAAAATATTAATCCCTTTGAAACTCTGACAAGAGTTCATTTCTACACATCTCAGGAGATAATCCTGTTTAAAAGAACGGGTGCATCAGCTGTGAACCACTTGCCTGGCTTTTTCTAATCCTCATAGACCTTCGCTACTCCAACTGAGTTCTTACAATAGGAAATCTCAATGACACAAAATGTTATGGAGGTTTAGGTCAAAACAACATTATATGATTTTAGGAACTTAATCCCCCCTATTGTCTGTGATTATGCCATTCATCTCCTTGTTTCTATCCATAATGTTTACTGCATTCAAAAGTTATTGATTGATTTGGAGGAAGCAAATGTTAACCATATTTGAATAGCAGCAGAAAGACTTAAATTCATTAATTTGTTCACTTGATAAATATATATCGAGTGCCTATTACGTACCAGATACTAGGAGGGGAGAGATGCAAAGTCAAAGAAAAAAAGAGTCTCTCTCATGAGCATAACACTCTCTTCCGAAAATGATGTCCAGAATATAATAAAATAATATCTTAAACCTCCACTTTCAGCTTTTCTTATCAACGTCATTAAATTTTAGTGAAGATCAGAAATGTGTTGAGCCAAATTTTAACCAAAATTTTAACATTTTTTTTCTATTATTTGGACACGTAAAGGCTTTAAAATTCACAATCCCATTAAGTGGCTCATTTTTAAAATTTTGAGAATATGAAATTTGACTGTCATATTTTAAAATGAATATATTCAGAGTATCTAGTCTCCCATGACTAGGAATAAAACCATGAGAAAGTTTAAATGGGCTTATTAAAAATATACATTGCTATGCATTCATTTGTTTCCAAATGTTATTTCATTATGTTTAAAAACTGCTATTAACACACACAACGAATGGCGTTGGTAAAACAAAAAACAAACACAAATTTTTGCTTTATTTTTGCCATGGTACAGTGGTCTGGATGACCACAGAGGGAAGTAAAGAACCTCAGTGTAAGTCCCAATTATACTGCAAATCGATTGCTTTGGTATTCTAGGGTGGTGTGACACAGCACAAACAGTCCAAACTTCACCTTCTGCATCATTTTTGAGAAACCTTCCTCTCTCTCTGTATTCCGAGGAAGCACACAGCCATGTACGCAGAAGCACATGCTCCTCCTCATCAATATTCAAGTTCATTAATTAGCAATATGTGATGGCTATAATTTGGGAAACTCCCCAGAGCCTGAATATTCAATCAAGCAAAGCAAATCACAGTAAAAAGAAAACACAGGTATGACACTCAATGGCCAGACTGGCACTGAGGAATAGCACATAATTTTAAGACATGCTGGTCTTTCTAAATGTTGTAAAAAGCCCCAATTACTTTGACAAAAGTCAAGACCCCAGCCTTCCTTCCCCTTGCTTTGAGCATTTCTTGAAACTGAAATAGCACCTCTACTTCTTCTATAACTATGCTTGCTTTTTTTCACTCCCATAACTAGGTTGACACAATAGAATAAAGCAGAGCAATGGCTTTTATTGTTGAGCAAAATAAATCCAATGCTACACGATATCAAATGTTCAATTGATATTTGTTAACAAACAGTTATTCTGAAAACTGATAAAGATTAGGCCCAACGACAGACAAAACATTGCTTTATATTCTATTCTCTGTATCAAAACCATTTCATTATATTTCTGAATTTCCAGATTTGGAAAAAAACCCAAAGCTTTCAGAGAATATGCTGTAAATGCCCAAGATGCATATGGATCTTTTTAGGAATCATTTTGGTCACAAAACAAAAAAGAAACCCACGAGCCATCAAACAAAAATCTTACTAAGAAATCCCAGGCGTGGAATTATGAAAAGACAAACAAACAAACATACCTTTGGCTGAACGAGTTCACGATTCCTCATATTGCCTATACAGCATTGCCATTTCACCTTGAGTAAAAGTCAACTCCGTGTCCCTTGTGATCTTTGTGACAATGCCATCATATCACTGGCAAATTTTTTGATTAAACTTTGCAGAGGTAGGAGCAACTTTGTTAATTATGATATTAGCCAGCTGGTGGGTACAATCCGTCAACCGCTGTAAGAAAGCCAGACAAAGAGACATCTAATCATTGCAACCAGAGCAGATAAATTTTGTTCCTTTCTCATACGTGTCACAGATTCTATCCCTTCTGACCCTCTCCTCAGCCATCGACTGTCAAATTTAGATTCTGTGAGCTCCCAGCTTCCCTTTATCCCTGCCTTAGATCTGAAACTCCTGGTTATCAGGAAGACACGCGTCACCAGCTGTCTCAGAGCAGGAAAGCAATCAGGTGAATACTACTTATTATCTTGCATTGCTTTCTGAGGAGTGACAAGATTGATTTGGGACCTAGAATACATTCAGATCTCAGACATGTAGTTCCTAGGGTTTTGAGTTCAAACAGTAGGCTATGTGTAAAGTTGCAACAGAGAGTACTTCAATCCCAGTGTCAAGGATATGGGATATTAGAAATTGAAGGAGAATTTAAAAAAAAATCCATCAGAGTTCCTTTTTCAGATGCCTTTGTATTTTCTTTTCCACATCTGTGCTACCTTGGTAATGTCTGTGGACAGACTGTTACCCAGCGGAGCAAGTTTCATGGCTAAGTAGCCTTAAGTCAACCCGTGGAAACAGTATTCTGACATTATGAAGTTGTCTCCATTTATCCTCTTTTCATCAACAAGAGTACTCCATAAATTCCCATTCCTGCAACTTATCCTCACATAAAAGTTCAAATCATACTTATAGAGAATAATGTGAGAAACTAATTTGGGCATCACAGCTAAGAATAACTTACACAACTTTAGACAAAGAGACAGACATCTTTACATCCTAATACAAATTTTTCCTTCAAAAAAAATCAATCTACTCAAATCATATAGAACTGTGATTGATCAATCGATTGGTAGATATAGACACACATACATTAATGAACTTACTGAAATTGAAATGTATATTCGTAACACGCATAACATTCCTATAAAATGACATTACAATATATTTTTTAAAGTGAAGCATTCAGCTGACCAGTAAAGGGTTTGATCTGCATGGTAAACCATTAAACCAATGTAATATTTACTAAACGATTATTTTTCCCCATTGAAATGTTTCAACATCAGTGAAGTAAAAATGTTTACAGTGCAGCCTTTTAAAAAGAGTAATATATAATACAATAATAAAATTATATTTATGAACAAATTGGGTCTTTCTGGGATGGAAGAATTTGGTGAAAAGTTAAAATGCAATTTTGAATTACATTTTAAATAGGAATTCTATATATTTGGTTCCCTAAAAGGAACAAAATGGTTCTCTACATGTGAAAATTGCAGGTAGAGTGCACTGTATTAATAAATCACAATATGTATCCTAAATTTACATTTTATTTCCACATGAGGATGTTCCTGTAATGGAAGTTCCAAAGTCCCTGCACTTGGTTTATTTAGCATGAAGTGCTGAAAAGATAAATGTATTTATATGCAATCTAAGCTATATACAACAGGGATAAGACGATGTAGGGATCCCCAAAACTACAGAGCAAGATACTTTCATTCTAGGAAGATGAAAGCATTTCTTAAATCCTACTGGAACAGAGATAGGAGGTGAAAAATATGGTTTCAGAAATTCTCAGAAATTATATCTATGTATATGTCTTTCTGAAAGTAAAATATTCTTTATCCTTTGTGTCTGGGGCTGCATTTAAGAAATACGTCAGAGTCCATGAAAGCAAAAGAACAAAGGATTCAGGAATATTAGAGGCTGAGGTGTGCTGCTGCAGAGTCTCAAGGACAAAAAAAAAAAAAAACGCAAAAAACACAAAAACCCTCAGACATGACCTTTAGTAATGCTCTGTTAGGAAATGAGCCGGCTGTCACCTTTACCATCACAGGCTTGGTGACCATAATGGGGCCTGGCACATGGTAGTTTCTCAAGAAATCTATGTTGATGAAGAATGAATGCTTTTGTTGCACATACCATCCTTCCCAAAGCCCAATTTATCCATCTTAGAAATTAAGTAATGCCAAAAAAATCCTTCCTTAGGCCTTGTGTCAGTTACTATATAACAATGATCATATATTCATTCAAAATTGTATCTTTAAAAATACCAAAAAATCCAGTTCAGACCTACAAAGAGTTCGAGATACAATTTTCCTTAAGATTCCAAAATAAGTGTTTCAATGTAGCTCACTATTTGCTCCTATGAAAATAATTCTAACTCAGAAAGTTCACATATGTCAAAAGCTTTTTTGTTCTTTGACTGAAAGACGTTTTCCTAGGAAATTCAGAGAGGAGAAAATATACCACTTATACTGAGTTTTTCATTGCAGTAGTATCTGTGAGAGAAAATGAAGACAATCTAATATTCCCAAAGAGGGAAATTACTGAAAAATTAGTTGTACGCAGTCATTGCGTGAGAATGGGGATGATAGCAAAAATCAACTTCTTATGACTACAGTGAACGAGAAAAGCAGAGTACAGGACTGTACATACACTGATTACTGTGTACATCTGGACAAAGATCGGAAGGAGAAATGCCCAAAGAGGAAATACTGTTCTGCGGGACGAGAAAGTGTTTTCTTCTTGCACAGCAGCTTGCTCTGAGACCACCATAATTGTTCATCTCAAAAGGTCTGCATAGAAGCCCCCATCTGGAAAATGGGAACAACAAGAATCATACCGTCCTGATAGAGCTCTGGTATTAAATCCGATAATGCGTAGAAAACCTGTTGCATCTTTTCTGACCTGCAGTAAACGCTTGTTACATATCTTTGTTCTTATCTTTACTATAACCCCCATATAAATAACCCTGACACATCTTTTATTTTTTTCTATGAAACATCACCAAAGAGTCACTGAATTAAACAGTGCAATCTGAAACAAGGAAAACTCAACAGGCACAGAAATAGAGCCTAGGTGGTAAGACAGATTTATAAAATAATAATGATGAGAATAATTTCAGGTGTACAACATATGGATTCGATAATTCCGTATGTTACTCCATTTTCACCATGGGTGCAGTCACCATCTGTCACCACACAGACGAATATAACACTGTATGTCAAATATACATCAATAAAAAACTAATGGCAACAATAATAATAATAATGAATAGATAAATGTGACTTCAGTTACAAATTATACTTTGCATAAGACCTAAGACCTTTATTATTTTATAAGACCTACAGGTCTTAAGAAGCAGGCCCTTGTTCTGACTTAGGTCATGCCAATAAAGAAGCAGGACTGCTGGAAAAACTGAAGTGGAAAAAGGAGAATCTGACCTGGAGGATTCAACACCACCTCGAGGACTCTCAGTGCTCTTCCTTTTCTTTTCCAAAGTGGTGCCTGCTGATTTCTGCTCCCTGTGGGCACACATTCTGACGCAGAGCACAATCACCTAAGCTGCTCTTTCTCTAGGACCTGCCAGTGTCACACCTTGCAATGGGTTGTTTATTATATAAATGCAATGCAAGGGTGTGGACTTTTGCACAGACGGAAACAGTCGGTGAGAACAAGGCAATCTGGACTTGGAAACACACTGTCTGTGGAGAAGCTTGGACAAGCATCTACTGTGCATCCACACAGACCACTAAATCCTACTTAGGCGTTTATCCAAGTACCACGAACCAGCTTCTGCTGGCCCTTGCAACAGCCCTTCCTAGACCCTCTGGTCACTTGAATATGTTTAATTAAATCTCATACGTATATTTATTTCCTTTCTGCCTTCTGGCCCACTGGCCATAGAAGCAAATGCCTCATTTCCCTTCTCTGTTGTGCTGTGGTCTCAGGAGTCAGACAGCCTGCTTCCATCCCATGCCTGGCTCCTCACTTAACAGCCTCAGGACTTTGGGCAAGTTATCAAAACTCATTAAGACTCTGTTAAAAAAGTAACACCACCTTGTAACGCTATTGTGAAGATTAAATTATACATGTCAGTTGCTTAGCATACAGTAGGTATTCAATAAATGCTCTGTTATTGCTGAAGTAGCAGTGGAATCACTGGGAAGCAACACAGCTCAGCAATGGGAGCAAGAGATCCACAATCAAGCTTCTTGGGTGAATTTAGATCCTGTTTTCTCACTTCAATGATGAATAACAACAATGAAAATAGTAATAGTAATAATAACTTCCTCATAGAGTTATAAGAGTTAAATGACTACTACAAAGTACTTACCATATAGTAAATAATGTTTGCAAGTATTATTATTCTGCCTACTATGCTAATTGGTTATTTCTTCCCCTTTACATAACTAGTGTATAATAAAAACAAATCAGGACTTTAAATGTGAAGACCTGAGGATACATATATTAATGTATGTCCATATTCATGTTTATGGAAGCACCATTTGCAACAGCAAAAGCCTGCGAATGATCCAAAAAGTCATCAAAGGTAACTGGTTAAAGAAGCTTATATCCATACTGTGGAATGCCAGGCAGCCATTAAAATGAATGAAGAAGTACTGATATGAAATTATTTCTATGATCCATCTTAAGGGAAAGAAAAATGGTGCAGAATGGTGTATTGTATATTATCATTTTGTTTAATAAAGGTTTGTACATAATATTTGGAGATTCTCTGAAAGATCCACAAGAAATCGCTAACAGTAGTTGCTTCAGTAGGGAACATGGTGCTTGAGGGACAGAAATGGAAGAGCTCTCTTCCTCGCTTTACGGTGGAGTTACGTTTTGATAAACCCACTGAAAATTGAAAATATCATAAGTCGAAAATGCATCTAATACACTTCATCTACCAAACATCATAGCTTAGCTTCGCTTACCATAACCACACTCAAATCACTTGTATTAGTCTACCGTTGGGCAAAACCATCCAATACCAAGCTTACTTTATAATAAAGTGTTGAATATCTTGTGCAATTTACTGAATACTGTACAGAAAGTGAAAAACAGAATGGTTGTATAGATACAGAACGGCTAAGTGTCGTAAGTATATGGGTTGTTCACCCTCAGTGGCTGACTTGGAGCTGCTGTCCCGCATCAGGAGAGATGATTTTACCATATTTCTTTAGCTCAGGAAAAGATCAAAATTCAGAATTAAAATTACAGTTTCTACTGAATGTGTATCATTTTAGCACTACCATAAAATAAAAAATTCTAAGTTGAACCATGGTGAGTCAGGGGCTGTCTGTATATTCTTTGCTACTGTATGAATTTGTGTTCTATATATGTAGCTCTTTTAAAAACATTAAATTTAATAACTTGAAAAAAGTCATTATCTCTACTTGTCGATGAAGTCTGTTTCAGTTTCTTTATAAAAAAGTAGAGACACCCTCCACTTCCCATGCTAGTAGACATGATTCACTAGCTTGTCTGCCCAGTTGATCTGCAGGACACACAGTGCTGTGTTTTGTTTTGCTTTTTTAAGATTTGATTTGATTATTTATAAATTTTTTAGAGAGAGTGTGTGTGTTAGCATGAGCGGGCTGGGGGGGGGGCGGTGTTGTGAGGCAGAGGGAGAGAGAATCTTCAGCAGGTTCCACACCCAGCATGGAGCTCGACATGAGGCTCGATCTCATGACCCTGAAATCATGACCTGAGCTGAAATCAAGAGGTGGACACTTAACTGACTGAGCCACCCAAGTGCCCCTAAAGACTTTATTTTATTTTTAAAGATTTTATTTATTTATTTGTCAGAGAGAGGGCACAAGTAGGGGGAGTGTCAGCCAGAGCAGGCGAGGGAGAAGCAGGCTCCCCGCTGAGCAAGGAGCCCCTTGCAGTATTCCATCCCAGGACCCTGGGATCATGACCCGAGCCAAAGGCAGCTGTCTGACCGACTGAGCCACCCAGGCACCCCTAAAGATCTTATTTTTTTTAAAGATATTATTTATTTATTTATTTATTTGACAGAGAGATAGAGAGCACAAGTAGGCAGAGCAGCAGGCAGATGGAATGGGAGAAGCAGGCTCTCTGCTGAGCAGGGAGCCTGATGCGGGGCTCGATCCCAGGACCCTGGGATCATGACCTGAGCCGAAGGCAGCCACTTAACTGCCTGAGCCACCCAGGTGCCCCAAGATCTTATTTTTAAGTAATCTCTATACCCAACGTGGGGGCTCAAACTTACAACCCAGAGGTCAAGAGTTGCCACTACGGACTGAGCTAGCCACGTGCCCCCACAGTGTTGTTTGTTTGCATCATAACATGACCTTTTCCTTTCAACTCTCATTTCAATGCTATTTCAGTAGCATTTGTTGCATGAGTTAATTTTCCACACACAATAAATGCCAAAATGTCGATATTCCAGCAGTCTCTCCTTTCTCAAAGGATGTCTTCCTTATAAAGCGTTGAACACACAGCACATGGGAGACAAACTGTATTCCTACATTCTGGATGATTCTAGAATCATTTCAAGTAAGGAGTCCTCTTCGTGTTACAAATGGACATATGTTTGTCTTCAGACAGGCAGTTGGCTCTCAAGGCTAGGTTCTCTAGTTGCCAGCAGAATGCCCAGAGCTAAGGGTGTCCAATGGGGCACAAGATGCAACTCCCGGCATAGCGTAAACTCTACACTGATAACCTGAAAGTTTGGTATGGGCTTCAAACAAGACTGTTCTTGTCTTTTCAAATATGCAGATTTGAGAACTCATTGCTAATTATAAATGTTATCTAAACAAATATCAATTGATACTGTCATAGGAAGCTTTCATGTGTCGTGTTTCCTCCTTATATGGAATAGTCTCTCCTACTTTTAAAAGGTGCAACTACCAATCACAGATGTTAGCCATCAGAACGCTTGGATTTACAACAGGTTGATAGGCAATGAGTGGCCTCTATTGCCTGTCTATAAAACAGTATTGAACTCAGGGAAAAGATGATGGTTAAACGGGTTAGTTGATGTGCTAGACACAATGGCCAGCACTTGGGAGCACTTAATAACGGGTGTTCTCATCAGCAGCAACATCATTGTCATCATCACTAATTTCAAACACCATTAGACCGGGTCAATTGCTGCACTAGGATATGAAAAACTGCTGGTTCTTTCCACTTGCTAACCTTTCTTTTCCAGAGTAAATGTTCTCCATGAAATGAACACAAGTCCATACAGCAATTGGTAACACTCATCCTATATGCCAGTCCTCAAACTTTTATGATCATGTAAATCACTGAGGGATCTTGTTAAAATGCAGATTTTGATTCAGTAGGTCTGGGTGGAGCCTGACATTCCACATTTCTGACAGGTTCTGGAGGGACCCTGCCACTGTTGGCTTACCTTAGGGTAAGAATGACAAAGTTGGTAATAAACACAATGAATATTAAACTATATATTTATGTGCACAGCCAAGTAATATTTTTTTCTTCTCTCTTTCATGCTTATCTCTCTGCATTTACATTTTTTAGTCTTCAAATAAAATGCAGGTGTACAATAAAAGTACAACTAGGTTCCTCTCTACACTGACTCCTGCTGGATACAAGGCAAGGGGAAAAAATCAATTATATCATTCATAAAGGAAAAGTCACATTTACAAAAAATATTTTTTTAAGGGAAAAGGCCAAAATTTAAACCTTGAGGTATTTTTTTTTTTTTAAGTAGGCTCCATACCCAGCATGGAGCCCAACGAGGGGCTTGAATGCATGACCCTAAGATCAAGACCTGAGCTGAGATCAAGAGTTGGATGCTTAATTAACTGAGCTACCCAGGTGTCCCTAACCTTGAGATATTTTAAAAGAGTGAGTGATAATTGTAATTTCCTTTCTTACCACAACCCAAGCCATTGTTTATATTTATTCTGTTTGTCCCCAAAATAAAATAAGATATTAATAAAATCCTTTTTTTTGAGATCACTATGCTTCTCCTGTGTAACTAAACATTTACATCAGTTTCTTAAAACAACTACTTAAAGCTAAATGGTTTAATCAGTAAGAATGTTGTACCCTCAGTAAGCTGATATGACCTAACTCTTAACAATTCTGGAAATATTTGTTAAGTTTTCATTATCATTTCTATTGCTATGAGTTAGTTCTCTTGATTTGCTTGAGGATAACTGGTGAAAAAAAATAATAGAATTTGAATATGGTAAGACAATACTGTAAATTCTAAAACCCAGCATCCAGACAAATGCTAACAAGGGGTTATATGGTCCAACTCAGGTTTGTTCTTGTTTTTCGGGCTTTTTTTTTTCAAACTGAGATCCATGGTAAGAAAATATTTACAATAGAGCTAAGTAGCACACACACACTCAGAAAATTTTTGAAAAAATGTGTTCATGAAACAATATTGACTACATTCAGTGTGCTCTGATAATTCTATTCTTTCTTTTTATTTTAATATTATTAAAATTAAATTTTTAATTTTTAATGCTGGCTATGACCTATTCCATTGATTTCACAGCCCACTGATGGGTCATTCAAACTTCCAACTTGGAAAACTTCTGAGAGTTAAGGCTGATTCTCTGGAAGTTCATGGGTACAAGGGATATTCAAGAGCTGAGGCCACAACCAAAGGCCTGGTCAGAGAGCCCGTACAAGGGCATTTTAGTGGCAGTTAACAGTGAGAAACCATATTTCCACCAAAACATTCAATACAAATGTTTTCTCCCCTCCCTTGTCTGGAGGATAATGTAAGAAAATCACCTTCACAATTAGGAAGAATAATGGTGTTTAAGTGAACTACCCAATTACTATTAGGAAGTAATAAGGAAGCAAGTGAAGGATGACTATGGGTCAGAATTGATGAATACAAGGGAATGTGCAGGGAGCAATTTAGTTTTTAAATACATTCGAATATCGTAAGTTGCCTTGACCTGGGAGTCACATCAGTGAACCAAATGGACATTATTCTAACATTACACTGGAACTTTTTTAAAGGACTGGCAAATCACAAGAAGAGCATGGAAACAGAATGAGATTTTGGTTTGTGTTGATCCCTCTTATGTGGGAAAGGCCAAATTGTACCATTCAGAAGTTCAAGCAGCACTGAATTGTTATCAACTATGAGTACAGGCATTTTCTCTTCAATTTTATAGAAGGAAGACAGCAATCAGGTGTGTGTGGTAAGAAACTACAGTCAATGAAGTCATGGTACCTAACTGAAGTATATGAAGCCACATGTCAATGCCTGGGTACTGGCTAGATCTTTTCTTACCAATGGAAACACAAGCAAGCAAACAAAGAACACCCCAGTTGGAAGCAAGACAGACAAACTGGTTAGAGGGGAGCATTGCTATCTTTAGTGGGTCTCAGAGTAGTTCTGTGTGAAGAAGGACTGGGTAACCTTTCATACTTCCTCCTGCACAGTTATTCTCAGATTCCATATGGGGAGTACAAAAATAGTGAAAAAAAATCTCCCTAGTTCAGGGTTGGGTACCATGCAGAGGCTTAAGGATACTTTTCAGTGGAAGAGAGTTATTTTTAAAACAGCAAGCTTGTAGAGAGATGATCAGAGATCATATTCCCTATATATTTTATCCTTAAATGTATCTAAGGAAGATGTTTATTCTGACAATTTGCTAATAGTTATTAGTATGTTTAGTGTATATATGTTGGGATAAAGATATGTTTAACAAACTAGAAGGCCATATCACAATATTCTTCCTCTCATAGAAAGACCTTTTCATAACTCTCTCAAGGGTTTCTGGCTCTTATTAAACATCAGCTTTTTGCTCTCAGCCGAAATTATTCTGACAGCTTTGACATTACGTTATCACTACAAGATAGTGGTGTACTTAAAGATAAATGAGGATTCATGGAGAATTAAAAATAAAAAGAATACATACAAGTCTCCAAAATACCAGGTTAGAATATCAAAGTTTACTCAGATAAAAAGTTGATATTTTCTCGTTCAATTAATCATACCTTTCTATGGGTAAGCAAACAACCCATGCTGTTCCATCAACAACCCTCCATTTCCACCTCACACAAAAACATACATCTCATTTCAAAGATTTGTTTAAAAGAAATGATGATATTTTAACATCCTAGAAAGATTGCTCAATGCGGATTAGTTCTAATTCCAACTGATTTTCTCTGTAACTCAGGCTCCCTCACTCTCATCAAAAAAAGAAATATTCCCAGCAGGATCCTTTAGTTACATAGTAGATTTTTCTAAGAAGATTGTATGCCTCTTGCTCTTATATAGTCTATTAATAAGATATTGTGCCACTATACAATTTACTAAATTGCAAGATCAGTCATTCTTACTTTCTATGCAAGCCTGATCCTACAAAGCACATGCACGTTCATACACACATGGTTAAATACTCTCAAATCTGGTGGTCCCTTACAGAGTTACATAATTAAATCATTTTGGGGATTTTTTCACAAAAGTTTACTATGACCAAAAAAAAAAGTTCAAAATGAAAAGTGAAGTTTGTACCTGAGTTTTAAATGGTGATCTTTATTTGTTTATTTGTATAATTATCCATTTATTTTGAGAGTACCAACCAGCTAGAACGGGAGTTTGGAAGACTATGTATTAAGAGGAAAGATGAAACAGATGCAATACACAGTTAAGATCAAAGAGCCCCATCAATTCATTCGGAGAGTCAAAATCCAGCTGAGCCTCAGAGCCCTGTCTGCATAATAAGAAAGGTTGACTAAAACATAAGGATTAAACAGATGAGCTGTCTCCTGCAGAGGCGTGGGAGGGAAGCCCCACTGAGACACTTGTAAAGACACTTGGAAGTGCACACCTGCTCTTCCACAGTCAAACATACAGAAGACCAGCCTGGCCAAAGACGTTCCACTAATGTACTAAATTCCTAGTTTTAAGAAAAAGGAATATATGTCCTAAGAATGTCTTTTTTTTATTTGTCAATATACTTTCAGTCCAGGAAAATGACAAATTAATAAATCACCTCCATCTTTCCAAGGTGACATATCAAGGGCTTGCTTTTCAAAATCAAGAAGAAATAGAGTGCATATTTTCCTATGTCGTGAAACAGTGTTAGGGAGATGCCTACCTCATGACCAATTTCTTTCCAATAAATGGTGCTTTTCTTGAGACCATCTTGAGTAACACTGGTAAATATACGCTAATTCTATTTTTCATTCTCAGGAAATTATCATTTTTAGTAGTATATCCCAATTTTTATGAACACCCCATGCCAGGTTATAATCAGAGCTATGCTAAATTACACAATTCAGTTCGATATAGCAAGAATACAGCACAGAAATCAAATGCACTTAAGGTTCTGGACCCGTGACAAATGGTACATTTATTCTAATGACTTCACCACAATGTTATGTTGTAGCTACTGATAAGAAATTATTCTGAACATAAATACAATTTTCTTTTAAGAAAGCTAAGCTAAGCACGCTGGGCCTTTAGACCCTACTGGGAAAAGATCATATGGAGCTATAACATTAGACTTCAAATAAAATTTAAAAACTTTATCTTTGGTATGGATTAACTTTCTCAAGTACAGCATGTACGGTGATTTAAACATGCAATTAATAGATCCAAATATATGGTAAGCATCAGCTTTTGTTTAATTCACCAAAACAAGCAATCCAATTTGCAGTGAGAGCAAGAGTCTCTCAGGAATAGAACGAGTCACAAAATGTCAGGAAGTGGTTTCGTGGGGTTGAAGCGCAGTCTTTGACCTGCTCCCTAGTAGTCTAATTACATGATCATTCACTCAACTAACCAACCAACGAAGCAACCAAGGTTTTTACAGTGTTGATTACATGTAAGACGCTATGAGGGATACAGAGAATTACACGTGAACCATAAGTAACAATACTAAACCGTAAGTGTCAAATGTGTGACGTGAATCAACACTGTAGAAGCAGAACCTTGTGGGATGAAGAGCTGGAGGTCTTCATTTAAGAGGTGGGATTTGGTTTAGGACATGAGGGACGAGGTGAAAAGGAGGGAACTGGTTTCTGGGGGAAGTACAGAGAAGAATGTAGAATCTACTTGGAGAGAGAGAGAAAACATTCCATTTGGCTAGGAGATATAGAAACACATGTACAAGGTTAAAAAGGAAAGAAAGGCGGGTGCCTGGGTGGCTCAGTGGGTTAAGCTTCCGATTCTTGGTTTCGTCTCAGGTCATAATCTCAGGGTTGTGAGATGGAGCCCCATGTAGGGCTCCCCACTCAGCGGGGAGTCTGCTTGATTCTCTCTCTCCCTCTATCTCTGCCCCTCCCCCCTAAAATAAATAATCTTTAAAAAGATAAAACAAAATAAAAGGGAAAGAAAGGTAATTATGAGGAGCATTTGTGGGTACACAAACCACTTTCCCCCAGTCTTTCCCTATGTGTTCTCTACATGTAGTCTAGAGAATCACATTGCATTTCTATTAAAAACTCATGATCTGACCCACTCCAGACATTGTGGATCAGAATCTTCAGAGATGAGAAGTGAGAAACTGGATTTTTGAACAAACTCACAAATTATATTATTTTTAATCTCTTAGAGGCAACAGGGAACCTTTAAAGTTTTTGGGAAGAGGTGAACTGAAGAGTATGTTAGAAGGACTTTGGGAAGGGAGGATTGGAGGACAAGAAGGAACTCGGAGCAGGAAGTCCAAATCAGAAGTCTGGGTTTTTTTAAGATTTATTTTATTTATTTATTTTAGAGAGAGAGTGCACATAAATGTGAGCAGAGTTGGGGGGGCAGAGGGAGAGGATCTCAAGGAGACTCTGCCTTGAGTGTGGAGCTGACCTGGGGACCTGGGGATGATTTCAGGACCCTGAGATCATGACCTTGAGCTGAAATCAAGAGTTGGATGCTTAACCAACTGAGCACCCCAGGCATCCCCAAATCAGAAGTTCTTGTTTTAATCTAGATGTGTGGTAAGAATAATCACCTTTGCTCCGAATAAACACCAACATTTCCATTTCTCTCAAAACCAGAAGCCTTTAATCCCAGATCTCATCAGAATTTCCTACATATTAATATTCCAATGTTTTTAAAAATGATTTTTTAAAAACATTTTATTTATTTGAGAGACAGAGAGTGAAAGCATGGTGGGGGAGGGAGAGGGAGAGAGAATCTGAAGCCAGAGTCTGCACTGAGCACAGAGCCTGATGTAGGACTCGATTCCACAACCGAGAGATCATGACCTGAGCCGAAACCAAGAGTTGGACACTTAATGCTGAGCCACCCAGGCGCCCCTAAAAATGACTTTGAAGTCCAAATTATTTCAGTAAGACATTACTGACACCTTTAAAAAAACCTTTCAAAAGTACACTAATCTACTGCTGATCACTCTACTTTAAGTACCCATATTCAGAAGGTCTCACTCAAGTCTGACTCTTCAGATAAATCAGTATTTGTTTTGTTAATCCTTAGAGAAGTCAGCAAATCATCTATAAATACTATCATATTGGTCAAAAATTAAGACAATAAATAATATTCAGTGCTGGTGAAGGTTCTGAGAAAAGAGGACTAGTAATATCTGTTTATGAGCGTTTAAATTTATATACCTATTCAAGGGGCAATTGGTAATGCCTAACAAAAATTTAAATGTCTACACTCTTTAACCACAACAAAAGTACTGCTAGAAGTCTAGCTTAGAAAAGTACCTACAAAAGTGTATAAGGATAGATAGTGCACGTACACACACATGCTTATATAATTTACAGAAAAAAGGTGGAAATAATTTACAAGAACCTCAGAAAGGGAATAATTACATCAAGATACATATATATCACAGAAAATGGTACAGTTGCAGTCACAAATTCTGAAAATCTATGTGTTGTTATGGAATAATGTTCAAGATAAATAACTTAAAAACCAAATTATAGAAAAATATGTGTAGAATAATCCAATTTTTAATGAAAAAAGCAATGTGTGTTAATAAGTGTATTTATGTATGTTTGTTTATAGAAAAAGCTCATAAGGGTGTCTAGGTGGCTCAGTCAGCTAAGCATCTGCCTTTTGGCTCAGGTCATGATCCCCAGGGTCCTGGTATCGAGTGGCTCTTTCTGAAATAAATACATAAAATCTTTAAAAAAAAATCTCATTAACAGTAGTGGGATGGAGGAATAGTACAAGAAATAAAGGCTATTGTTTTCCCTCTTTAATTTATATATGTCTGTATCACTTATTTCCTTAAATAATAAGCAAAAATTCTTCTGTAACTTAGAAAAAATACCTTAAAATTTATCTTTGAAGTCGCTACAAAAATGAACATAGTATTTGTAAAATCTATTAAATACTTGCCAAGGATTTTAAGTGACTTCTGAAAATAAGTGACACTTCAGAAGTATCACTTTTGAAGATGGTGTAGAGGGGAAAATGGTTTCCTTTCATTTTGATTAATTAATTCTCAAAATTTAATGGACTTGCAGCCTTTAAAAATCATTCAGAAACGTTAACAATTTATGTATTGACTTCTACTTTACAAAAGCCTTTCCATTTTAATTATTCTAGCAATTTTCCCATCTGATGGAGGAAAACTTTATATTTGCATTTTAAAAGAGGAGAGTCTGAAACAGATACACATAATTAGAGTTTATAGTCTAAATTATGTAATTATGCTACTTGATCATTCATTAGATACACCTCATGAGTGCACCTTCACTCATTCTCTGTTTTAGCACTACTATTAAATACTTGGTTCCCACAAAATACATAACTTACAATATGTGGGAATGCTGAATATGAACACTAGTTTTCATTTAAGTTTAATAGCAATCTGTTTTCAAAATGCTTCCAAATGATGTTGTTTAATTTACCAACTTCATACTATATAAAAGATGGGTTTTTCCCTACACCAACATAACAATTTTTACAAATTAACATAAAGCTAATTTATGTATTTTTTAAAAGTCAGAAAATGTCTTTTCGCTCTTAAACATTAGAGAAAATTCTTAAACATTATGGAAAAAAACATAACTTCATCATGAAATTCTCTACAGTTGAGTAAGATTTATGTATTTCCCAGATCTTATTTTTCAAGTTTTTAGCAATTGGTTTTAATTGGAATTCTAGCTCCTTCCAATTCTAAGAAATATGAAAGGAAAAATAAAATATTCAATAGTTGTGGAGTAAATTAAATTATATTTTCACATATTTAGTAGCACCAGTGGAGCACATATATCCTTTGCTGACTGTGTATGTTACAGCAAAAGGAACGGCTTTACCAAGCCTCTTCAGATAAGAAATAAGGAGAAGACTAGTAACTGCAGAGTTTCCTAGAGTTCGATGGCAATTAGCAAGTCTTATAGCTGTTATTCTACTTAAATTACTTTTAAAGTCATGTTTTACAAATGGAGAGAATACTTCAGTAAACATTAAGTTCTTCAGCAAAGTACCCTTTTCCATAAATGTAAAATTAGGAAGTTCAATAAGATGTCGAAAATAACATAAAATGTCTTATCTAGATGTATGACCAAAGGACACAGTCAACCACTGTTGGAATAGTTTCTTCATCATTTAAGCATAAATACAATTGGAGGTTTCTCCACTGTCTGGATCAATGACCCAGGACTTTTAGAAAGACTTCAAATCCAAAATTATACTCAGGTTGATAGAGAGCATCTAGGAAGGACCAAAAATAATTTACGAACAAGGAGCTCATAGAAGAGACAAAGCATATACCTGTGAAACAATTAGAAAATATTTTTCAAATGTTTGAGTGTAACTATGTGTAATACAGTCATAGAATAAGAGGCTGAGCTACAAAAACATCCATAATTTCTCTGGTACTTCTCAAATCCTCAGATATGGTCATTTTTCCCCCTAAGTATAATAAACATGTAAGCACAGATCTCAGAATATGCATTTATTTTCAGCTTCCCCAATGCTAATTTCCCTGCACCAACCTCACCCCAGGACTTATCACCTGGTAGCCATGTAAGAATTCCACAAATCAGAGGCAAAAATAGTCAAGTTCCATGATTTTTACTTCTTTCTGCTATCAAGAAAACTTGTTTATTCATTTAACAAATACAGTTGAGCTCTACTATGTGCTGGATACTAGGTTTGGTACGATCTGGGTGATGGGGGAAAGAAGATGAACAAATGGATAAGGTCCCTAAATAGACATGAACTGGTTTTCTTGTTTTTTAAAGCCCCCTCTCCCCACAAAAGTAATCCAATTATCTTTCCTAGCAATGTCTTCCAGGTCCACCATAGCTTATTTCAACACCTTAAAATACTTACCCTTTGTTTCTTCTGTTTGCTCTAAAAACCGTAGTAGGTAGCCTTTACATGTGCTAGGCTTAGGACACGTGTGCGTGGTTTTTATTTGTTTCCAAAATACCTTTTAGGTCATAAGGTGAAAGCTATTGAACAGCAAGACAGAACAATACAAACATATTAACATTTGTTCTAGTTTAGGCCTAACTATAAAAAGCTTAGGATGAAAAGGAAACTGGCTCAATTTTAAATTTAGGCTACACAGTTCATATCAGAAACATAAACTGCTCCCCACAGACTTCTTAATATTTCCAGTTTAGTTGATGTTGATCAAGATTTACTTTTGTCCTGACTTAACTGAAAAGCGTCTTTCAATGTGAATACTATCAGGCAACACACCAGGTGTGCCTGGGGTTAATGTCATAGCTTTAAATTTGAAAATCATTACTATTAACTTTTCTAAAGGTTTCACAAACCAGCATCTCCAAAGTATTGAAATTCGTCTCAGTTCTTCACAGTGATGGTGCAGCTATAGAACTTTTTGCTTTCTCAAAATACTTTGACTTCATCAGCAACAGATGAATTCATTAACTTCATTATTAATTCAAATTATTTTTTCATTTTTGTAAGCTCCAAGGTTGTCTCACTAAGATCAGCTCTCCTCGTGTTCTATAAAATGTAATCAATCTCTATTATAGTCATGAAAATGGTATTTGTCACTTTGCTGAGAAAAAAAATCAATATATCATCCAAGTCTGAACAGGCATTTAATGCAATGAATTGAAGACTGTTATAGAAATTTAGCTAGCCAGGGGTTTAGGACAAGATAATCGAAATCCAGAAAAGTCACAGAAGGTTGGCCAATGAAATATATAGATGTGCCATAGAAATTAATATTTGGGCAGTAGAATAACCTGTTATCTCCAATCCTGATAAGAAAATGGATTTAGACAGGCAAATCTCCAAGTGGTCACCATTTTAAAAAACAAAAGTGAAATCCATACACCCAGAAAACATTTCTTGAATGTGGCTGGTAAATAGGATAGACTTCATTCTCATTTCCTATAAAATGTACCACGTAGAGGGATGCTTTTAGACCTGCATAAAGGCAAAAAACCTTCAAGGTCAGAAACCTGTAGGGATATTGCCATCGGACATATTTTGGCTCTGAGCTGTATGGGGTTATTCTCAGTTGCAGTGGTTAACTAGAGAGTGCAATGCTGTTGCAGAGTTGAGAACCCCCAAAACACATCTTGCCAGTCTCCTACTTGGACAGAACCTGGGATCCTGTTCTTCCAGCTTCTCTTGTGTTACCTCCAGCAAAGAGGAAGCTTGCCCCTTGATGACCTCCTGTCTGTAGAATAACTCTTCTAAACAGAAAATTCTCTGTCTTGAGCTGAAACCTGTTTCTTAAAAAACTGCCACCCTTTGGTTCTAATCCTATATTTGGAACGACATGAGGTCAGTCTGTTGCCTTTCCTTTGTAGCAGTCCCTTAGATGCTTGAGGTCAGCTATCATTTCTTCTGGACTTTTTCTTTTCTGAACAGCCTTTCTAGTTCCTTAACTCATTTCTCCTACTACACCAACTTACTGTGTGCATGGTTATCAGAAAATTCATGGTGAATTCAGAAAATCCTTCTCAAGATACTCCAATTTATCAATATCCCTTTTAATTTGTGCCACCAAAAGTAAACATAAGAAAACAAGTATGTTCAATAAGCATAAAATCCATTAGAGCCCTGATTTGCTATGGTTGCCAACTGTAATATAAAAGTGAATTCCTTCTTTCTTTCTCACAGTAGCTTCACTGGGTCTGTTTGGGGTTGAATTTATGATCAATTAGAGCAGAAGCTCTAGGGAGGCAGGAATTCTTGTCTGTTTTGTAAACTGTTCCACCTTCAGCACTGAGCACTTGTCTGCACTCAATAAATATTTGGTGAATAAATGTAGGAATAAAAGAGTCATTTAAAGCTGCTAGATCTTTGCTTATTGCACTGTTAACAAGCCATGTCTCTTCCATTCTATACTCATGAAACTGATTTAAAAAATCCAAATATAGGGCTTTGTATCGGCTGCATATTTTCTTGGATTAGATCAAGGGTTTGCAATAGCTAAAACTATAACCAAGTGCATATGCATGAACAAAATGTGGCTGTAAAACAATGGCTTTCATTAATTGGTCTATGAGACTTGATGGATTCAAAGACATTTGGGTATTATCATAGCCTATAGTTTTCAACTACAAAGTAAACATCTCTCTGTATGTTAATTTCACTTTTAATCCTACTATGAGTCGTTATTTCATTATTCTTCAAATGATAGTCACCATGTCCTACATGAGACAACTGAGGCATTGCAAAATTAATAACTTACCTTGGCTCATACCAGAGGTAAATTCCAAGATCAAGATTCATATTCATATCTCTCAGGACCAAATCCTATGTTTTCCACCATTCCATGCTGCCTGTTTTATAAAATTGAAAGGTGATGTGAAAGGGGAAATAATGGCAAGGAATTTCTAAAAAGAGATACTCTGTAATAATCTTATCTTCCTGATAGAGAGGAGAAGTACCATTCTAAAGAGTTTATTATAAAAGTTCCCAGTGGAAAATCATTTTTTCTTAAGGTATTTTCCCTTCTCTGCTCTATAGTCTCTAACAATTAGAGATTAAAATGCTAAAAGAAATTTTTAACTTTGAAATTTACACCAATTTTTGAACTTTCCCTCCTATAACTGAAGAAACTGGTAGAAGTAGAAAACCATTAAAAAAAAAAAAACTTTGGGAGAGGAAAAACAAGATCATGGACTCCATGTGAATAAACTGTGTTTGCACAATAGCAAATCATCTACTGAATGCAACTTTAAAAAATTGTGCATGAAAAAGAAATTAGCACTTCTACTTGTTTGATGAAAATGATCCAAAAGAAACTAGTGGTAAATTGAATTTAAAAAATGTTGACCATTTTGGTGGGTGTCACATATAGAGTGAATATACATGACAAATGTTTGTATCACCAGTTGTCCAGAAGTAACTCCCTGTGTGCTAAAAGATCAAGGCAATTTGACCAATGAATTAAAGCAACTGCCAATTTAACAGAAATATTCCCCTCAAATAGGCTGACATTGTACTGAGACAAACTGGATAATCACTTGTTCGAATAATGGCATTATAACCATACAATGTACCAACCTTCTTAACTATCTTGAAAATTCAATTTCTTATTAAATAAAAGCACATGATGGTTCATCTTCATTTGCAACAAATCTGTGGATGCTCAATTCATTTCATGACTTGCTCAATTACAAAGTAAATAAGCGACTCATAGAAATCACTTATTAGGTGGCAACAATGAAAACCAAAGGTCTTCTTTTCTCTATGGGCTTAAACTGCCCCTCTCTGGTTTTCATAGAATTTTTTAATGCCATCTATTGTTGGCATTTTCAGTAAATGTTCCTTATAGAAGTTTAACTGTAACTTTCATCAAAATTACAAAGTTGCTTCATTTCTGAGGTCACTGAACAAAGCAAGTTAATTAAAATTATTTCTTTGTATTTAACATGGCAGATCCCAACATCTTAAGAGATAAGTTACACTAAGTCTTCTGTAAATATGTCTCCTCCATTGTTAAGTCTCAGCGTATAAATGTGCTTAGGTTAACTGATCTAACTGTGCTAATTAACTTACTCAACAAACCTTTATTAACCACCCACTATGTGTCAAACACTATGCGTCAAACACTATGCTACATCATGAGGATTTGAAGCAATAAGGCACAATTCCTTTTCTTCGGGTAGGTACAGTCTAGTGGGTAAGACATAAACAGCATAAAATTTCAACGTGGTGGGGTAAAAATAGCATTACAGAATTAAGTTCACAGATGTCCCTGGTACCCAGAAATGTGACTATCACACAGTAGGCACTCAACAGATATTTGATGACTAGATGAACAACTGAATGAATCTCAGTTGCACTAGAAATACAGAAGAGGCACCTACATCAAGCTAGGGCACATGTGCTGCAGACTGGAGTGATGGATAAGGAGATGTTTGACTCTACTTTTATGTTCCCAGAATATTTTGACCTCATTTGGGGAGGAGAAAGGGAGAGGGAACGAGAGAAGATAGAGCCATCTTAACTGTCTCTCAAAGAGGATTTTATTATAAGGTGATTTCTCCTACATGGCAGGCTCTGAGTCTGAACCTTGGAGGAAAGCACAGTTATTTTCATGCTGATCATACTGAAGCCCTAAGTTATAAAGTGACATATTTGGATTTAAGTGGTTGTGAGCAGAACCGGGCCATCAAGTTCAGTATATAGTTCACTGTGTCACACCCCAGAGAACATATTAATGAAAAAAAGCTTTTTATACTTGAAGACAGACTTCAATACATTTCTGTGACAGTAAATTAAAGATCTGAATTAAGACACCAACAGAATAGAGTAACTCTGTGTCAGCTGTATACCTACAATAGAGTCTTTACAAATAAATTTATAATTATCCCTTCTCAAAGGTCTATCTTTATTCTCTCCTACTAACTAGAATTCAAGTGAGAATTCAAGCAATTACAAAGATAGCTGTTGAGACAAAAGTAATAATGGTCTCCTGGTTAAGATCCTATTCAAAGGATGAACTTTCTAAGAACTCATTTTACTATAAAAACTCATGAAAATTAAGCCAAGGTTTCCTCCACTTATGCCACCTTATACAATGATGAATCCAGTAAAGAAGAGAAGCTGATTCCTGTCCAAATATTTGTCTTCTTTTAAAGCTGACTTAGAATACATTAAGTTTTTCTGCCTAAACTTCCAAGATTGCAGTAAAAAATAAAAGCAATGTTATATCTCGATTATTTAGTGTCTGCCACCCTACATTATCTGCATTATCACTTTCAGACTTTTATATTTTGCTCCACCGTCCTTCTGTCATATCCCTGGATTAATTTCTAACTCTGAGTAATTTAATTAATAGATTTTGCCTGTTCCTACTCCAAAGCTATTCAGTGATGCTGAAAAACTTACACCACTGGGCAGATTGATGCCATTACAAGGGGATGCCTTCAGAAACTCCTTCATTTGCACCAATGCATCTCCCTGCCCTAGTCCTCAAGAGAGCTCTTACAAATCTTTACTACTCTTTTCTTGTCCACCCTCAGCTGACTACCCTGCTTCCTACTTCCTAAAGAATAAAAGAGCCCAAGAGGTGCAAATATCTTCATTTTATTAATAGACAATCATCCTTAGCTTCGTTCTTCCTCTCTTGGAGGAGAGAGGTATACGTTGTTCTTTCAAAGGTCTCCTCCAGGTGGATTAACTTCTTCTACCTCATGAGGTAACCAGCTTGGCTTCTGCTTCTCTCTTTCATTAAAAACATCTGTCCCTACAAATGTGCTCAATTATTTTGCTTTTTCAAAAGCTTTCCTTTGATCCTACCACTGCTTGTAGCTACCATCTTATTCCCCTCCTTTCCTTCAACACCCAATGTGTAGAAAACGTAGGCTGCTGGCTATCACTCTTGCCCTTCTCAAGTCATATTCATTATTCCATCCATTGTAATATGGCTTACATTCCTGCTAATTCAGTCTTTCTGAGATGACCATAAACTTCCTTATTTCCAACCAAGGGCTGGATCCTTAATATTCATACTGCTTGGCAGCTTAGTGAAATTTGGCAACAATAAGACTCCCTTCTACTCAAAATCCACTCTTTTTGTCCTTTTTTTTTTTTTTTGCCTTGGCTCCCACGGTGTCACTCTTCCCCAAGGTTCCCTTGCTTCACCTGTCTCTTTTGATTGACTCCCCCACCCTATTCATCCTGTCAGTGTGAGCTAGTTTGCTGAGTTTGCCTTGGCGGCACTCTTCAATGCTTTCCCTTATTCTCCTGGATTAGAGGTTGAGAGGAAACGTGCGCTGTATAAATACTACCTCTTCTATTCAGCCAACATTCACCTGCCTCACAGGGTACTCAAAAGGTGTTTCATTCATACAAATGAAACCATCGCAACTCTTTTTACTAACTCAGAAATGTTTATTGAGTCTAGCTTCTTCATTCTCATTGCCATGTGTAAAACCAGCTCCTTATTACTTGGCGGGCTAGAAAACTACAAAATCTTCTTTATGCTTCCCTTCTTGTTTCTCCTTGTAGCCAGTATGTATATTTTTTCCGTGACTGATAGAGTTAGCCATCTCCAAACAAATAATAATGGGGCATTTCAAATCAAATCAAAAAATAATAATGGGGCATTTCAAAGCCCATTTAAAAAACAAGAGTGCAATCATATACCCTGGTTGGTCATTTTTTACAAGATTTAAAATTCAGATTCCTTTCCTTTGTATTCAAAGCTCATCACAATCAGGCCTCATCATATCTTTCTAATTCACTGTTGACCTCTCCTCCTTCATATGTACATCTACCCAAAGCCTCTCTGTATTGATTTTCCACCATAATTGTGGGCCAACTTTGCAGGTGTTATATTCTCTGCCTAGAATGACTTCCCCCATATCTTCATTCTGCAGCCTTTAGCAATGAGCCTGAATACCATCTTTTTAGGTAAAACCTTTCCCAGTTACCCCACAGAGTTACTGAAACTCACGAAATCTTCTTTAATTTTTTGTGTGGCAATTTATCCATTTTCCTGTCACTCAGACTTCACAGTGAAGTCCTTAATGACAGAGAATTTATTTCACTTGTCTCTGTTTCTCCAGAACCTGACACAGTGCCTAGGAAATAAGAAGTAGTCAGTACATATAAAATTGATATTTTTGATACATCCATATTTTACATTAATCACTGAAAATTAATGATGGCCATTCAGATAGGGAAAGAAACTCACCACTGTTTTCATTTCAACATGTCTATCGTGTTAGACATAAAGGCTACCTTTACAAATTAGCTAAACAGGTCATAAAGGAAGTAGATTTTTAAGCCATTTTATAAAGCTATATTTATGGGATAAATTTGGGCAGCTAATGAGATAGCCTGATAACTAATACATTCCTGTCAATTATAATATAAAATCTTACATGGTCATGTGTGTTTATATTTTCCCGTCTATCTGACATATATTAAGAATATAGTGTATCATTAAATGCACTTACTATAAATAGCTCAATGGCTACTTCTATTAAAATAAATGGTGTTTCAGTAATAGAAATCAATAAATATTTTAAGTGACTCACACCTTCACGTCTTAAATATATTATGTATTTTCCTTCTCTCCATCCTATTTGAAAATTTACAAATCAAATTTTGATTTTTTTTTTTTTTTGCAGTAAGAATGATACAAGTGGGAGTTTTCCTAAATTTGTTTTTAACACTCTGTCATGGCAGTGATACCAAAAATTAAATCCAGCTCCAAAAATTTTCTTTGGATTATACTGAAAACTCTAGAAGAATAAAAATAAAAGTGATTTTGGTAAAGCAGAAGCCACCCATGTATTATCCGCTCCATTATCAATATGCATCCACAATTATATACATCTTATTAGTTAATGGAGAAGAAGAATGAGAGAGTAGTACAGGGCATTGTCACTACCTGTATTTATGGTTTTCATGAAAGAAACCATTTGCAATTCATAGTAAAAAGCCTGAAGTATTCATTACTGCAGAAGACAAGTGTTGCTCTCAGTGAGTTTTCACTGTAAACCTTTTCCGTCTTTGTTGTCATACCCGAGCATCTGCTACCCTACAGTAGGAGAAGTCTAAACACAGCCCCATGCAGCTGTCAAGTTCTGTTGAAACTTTTGTCAAGACCCAAATTCTTTGCAAGCATTCATTTGAGATTTGTATTCCTCACTGGTTACCGAGGCATTCCTAACGGTTTCTATGTGCACTTGTGATCCTGTAGCATAATCATAGGAGTTAAGTATTAATATTTTTCTAACTGAGTACCTGAAGGAAAACCATCCCATTGATTTTTGCCTCAGAAACCTCTGAATAATTTGCATGTATCTGACAACTAAATTTCACCTGTTTCAAAGTATAAATCCCAGAAATTAGACCTAGTATTTTCCAATTAAAATACTTTCATAGGCCATCAACAGCAAAGTGAAATAAAAGTGAACACACCATGAAGATTAAAATGAGAGGCTCTCAAATGGGGGTGACCAAGGTTTCCAGGAAGGTAATCCTTTTTATATTACTTCCTTTAACACTTCCTTCTCCAATCATAGAGAACAAGCCTAAGAGTCATTTATTCCATTTCCAAAGAGTAGAACTCAGTAGAACAAGAACTAAAAAGAAATCACTCATTTTCCTTATCCTCATATCCCGGATATAAAACAAATTGAAGTCTGAAACCCTATGTATTAGGATATCCCAGATATGGTGAAAATAAATATGAAAACAAATATGTGACCCCCTTTTAATGTTTGTCATTTTCTCTAAGAACTTTTCTCTTCATGTTTCTGAAAAGGAATGCAATACTCAGAGTCCTCCTTTATTGGTAATACAAAAGCCAAAGATAAAAGCTGAGGTTTTATGATATCACACCCATTAATACGCAGGTTATTGTGCTAATAATACTTTTAGGATGATATTTTAATATTATGATGAAAATGCTGAGATAAAATAAGTGTATTTTAGGAAATGCAGTCATTAAAGTTGGGATTAAACCTAGTCATTAAAGTGTGTGTCTTTGCATTCTTAATCAGGTATTTACATCTTTCAGTTGGCTTGAAATTTAATATAGTTTAATAAGACAGAGTCATAACAATAAATGATTAACAAGATCCACATTTCTTGCTCAGATTAAGAAAATTTCTGTAGGTCCATGAAAAAAACCTATAAGCTCTGCAATTGTGTATTTGTGGTTTTAAAGAATGCTGAGAGTGGACAGCCAATAAAGTGGGTTCAGAAGTCTCAACTGCATGGAAAAGAGCACAGAGCTGGCTTTTACTAAGATGTAGAGAATGAGGAGTAGAACAGAAAGAAGGAATTAGGTGGGATGAGTGAAGAGGAAGACAAAGCAAGAGAAGGTAGGCCAAGTTCCAATTTGCATTGGATGTATGTGACGGGAGCCACCACTGGAAGTTCTTGAGCAAGGGAGTGGCATATTCAGTACAGAAGTCAGCAAGTAGGGCTCTGCAGGCTGCAGTGGGTTTTACAGAAGGGGAAAAAAGATGAAAGAGTAAGCAAAACGTCTTAGCAGTCCTGTGATAAGGACCATGAAGACTGCCATGTACCTCATGCAGTATTCTACCTTGGATCCTGTCTTTGTGCACCAGAAAATGTGGCTCGCTTATATGACATTGATATTAATTTCAAATGGTTAGCGATGTATTCACTCTCCATTACTCATCTGAACCTGACATCGTAGTCCCCGGGCCAGAATTCACAGCTCTTTGGGGTGTGTGTGGAGGGGGACACTGTTTCACGTTGACCCACAAAGTGGGATTGTTGAATATTTGAACTAGTCACCAACTAGATTCACATAAACATTTGAATTTCCAGACTTAAAATTAGAAGGTCTTTAAAAATTTAGAAGTTAAAATTAGAAGACCTGGCATGGCTAGATCGGTATTCTTATATAACAATACAACAATATCACGATTTTCTGATAGGGTGTGCCTTCTCCAGTTTGACAGAGTTCCCACTATTCTCTATCATTGCTCTGCTTGAGGCCCCTTCATTTTACTGTGTGCTTGCCTGGCTCATTTGAGTTCCCAGTCTTGGATCTAGATCTTCCAAAATGGATTTATATTGTGAGATATTTTCCCCCAATGGTTTCCCTAGCCATGTAAACTAATAATAAACAAAACCTATCTTCATATATGGTTTATTGCTCCCAAAGAACTTTCCTAATACAATCCACATGTCACCCTATGAGCGAGGCAAGGTATATATCCTTTCCACGATTTTACGGATGAAAGCAAGGAAACTGTAACAGATCAAGAGACGTGTGTAAGCTGACCCGTGGCAAGTGTCTGAGTTGGCACCAGGTCTCAGGTTTTTTTGTCCCCTTGTAATTGGTCTTCCCACTCCTGTGAGCTCCCAGGGCTATAACTCAATTCTTGTATCTTGGGTTTTAGCCAACAGGTCTATGTTATGACATCCAACCCTATCTCTCACATTTGCTCAACATTTTTTCCCACTCCATCCTATCCTTGGATGCCAACCTCTGCCCAATCTCAGCCTCTCTTCACTGCTGGCTAGCTTCAGGGATTCTCCAGTTCCCACCTGAAACCTCACTCTCTGAAGAAACTTCCCCAAACATACCCCATGACCTGGCTATATCTCTCCTTGTTAGTTACACCCATTGTGCCCTCTAATTACCCTGTTGTCACATGCTTAACACTAGATGATTATCTGTGTCCCTGTCTGAGCCGTAAGTGCTATAGGATTGGGAATTAGTGTTTCCCATTTTCTGCAGTGTCTCCAATCCTTAGAAGAACCATACTGGTACATGTGAAGGCATGGTGTCAAGGCTTTGGTTTAGGCTTTAAAAATAGTGTTTTAATTGTGTCAGTCTATCTTAAATAAATAGCAACTGATATTTATTGAGCACTTACTATCAACTTCTTTGGATGTTCATATGCAGGATTCTGGATGGGGATAGAAGGTATGTTTGTCCAAAAATAAGATACTGGGATTTACTCTTGTCACTTTCTTTTAGTATATAGGGATATGCTACTTTCATCCTTTAGCTGACATTGACTATAGCGGTGGCACTCCTTGCCAATGACCCTTAAATTCTTTGTGGCCCCACCCAGTACCTAGTTTGCAACTAAACATGGTCAGACAGCCTATCCTGCTCACATGGTCAATTATTTCCTGCTGTTCAGTGTTATCTCTTCTCTTTGTTGGTCATGTCTAGTTTGCCAGTTAGCAATGCATGGTTACAATCTTTAATCTTTCAAGTGTTTATTTTTTTTTATAAATACCATTCTTTTTCCCTGGAATTCTAAAAAAGGAGGAGGAGGAAAAAGAGGTGTTTTAAAACATCTAACCTCCCTACAGATCACTTACTTTGATTTTCTAAAACAAAAGCCCCCATCTTGTCGGGGGCTCCCATAGCTAAAATTGAGTAGGCATAGCTTACTTTTTTTAAAAATTAAAAGCTATCTTAGATCCTTGACGCAAGGATAGATCTTGTAGTCTCATAGATTCTTGAGGCAAGGCGAAAGGCTTATTTAATAGATAGGAGCTCATTAACTACTGATGAATTTTATCTTAGGGTAAAAAGGAAATAAAACATCATCAGAAATGCTGAGTTTGAGACCAGAAGGCAGCTGCTGGTAGTCAGTATGGCAAAGACAGGGAGACGTTGCGAGCATGAATAAAATTTTGCTTTTTTAAAAAAAGATTTTATTTATTTATTTTTGAGAGAGAGAGAGAGAGAGAGAGAGAGAGAGAGAGAGAATGAGCATGAGTGGAAGAGGCAGAGGGAGAAGCAGGCTCCCTGTTGAGCAGAGAGCCCGATGCGGGACTTGATCCCAGGACTCTGGGATCATGACCTGAGCCGAAGGCAGACGCTTAACTGACTGAACCACCCAGGCACCCTAAAATTTTGCTTGTAACCACTCTAATTTTTAGCTATTGTCCAAACACAAGAAATGTGATGTGGAGAAGCAGAGAAACATATGAAATATTCCATAAAGATAGTCGTTCCATTGGGAGATCAAGTAAGAGTCCCCAGAAAACAGGTAATGAATGAAAAGAGTTCAAGGAAAACCACATTGTACAAAAATACTGTTGTATTTTCCATTACTAATATATATATATTTTAAAGTAGGCTCCATGCCAGTGTGGGGCTTGAGCTCACAACCCTGAAATCAAGAGTCACATGCTCTACCGACAGCCAGCCAGATGCCCCACCATTACTAAATTTTAAACTCTTATTTTTCCAGCTCTATATTGTACATCACTTATGTTGTGAAGCAGTTTTCTGATTCCATAAATTGAGTTCATCACTTCCTCTACATCAATAGGCCAATCAGTCCCTTCGTTTATTATGGCAAGTCCTGCAATGTTCTAAATCTATTTCTGTATTCTGTGTCTCCCCAACCAGGCTGGAAATTCTTTGAAGGTAGAACCAAGTTGCCACAATTGTTTCTCCAAGATCTAGCAATCTCAGGACTTGGCGCTTAGTGGGTACTCCATCAATGAATGATCAACGTTTAAATGATATTAAGTTTGAATAATGGATTAGATGCCAAGGCAGGGCATCGCTTAAGAACAAGAATGGAGCTCCATTTGAATTTCAGGGGACAAGGTCGCCAATGTAACGGTGAGCATTATAAGGGCTCCATTATAAGGGCAAACAAGAATCCTCTGTATTTTCTGCCATCGTTTTTATCTTCACTGAATGCAAAAAAAGTTCCATATTGACAAACTATTAACACTGGTAACACGATGATTGCTGCAAACAGGTCCTCTAAGGTAGCATCTCTTCCTTGAAGTTGAAGCCCAATTAAGATTAACCACAACCAACACTATGCCATGTAGATGCAGCATTCCAAACAGTATTGATGTGCTTGGAGCGCTGGGCCAAGAATCCGGCAAAAACAGTTTTGTCTTGAAATCTGAGACATGATGTTGCTAAATAGAAATCAAAAATAGCGACTCTGACATTTTCCATTTATTAAGCCTTTTTCTCTCCTCTATTTCCTGCAGACACTTCTACAGATGGATATGGAGATAGGCACCTGCTATAGATCCTGGTCTCCCTTGGGAAACATGTATTTGCTGTTTTTCATGGCCATTCTATTTTAAAATTTGCTTTCAGGAATGCTGAAAAGGGGAAGCCACTCAGCTAACTTGCTCTGCCCAGAAGAGCACTAGCTACTGGGGAAACTAACTTGTTTGCTTTGCTGGCTTTGTGTTATCATGCTTCTTTTCATTTCTTTAACCCACTCAGATGCAGTGGGAGAGAACATTATTAATCAACCCAACAACGAGCCTGTCCCCTGGAGAGAGAGTGATACACCTGTAACACAGCACTATCTCCATTATCAAATAAACTAATTTATAGTGGCCTACATTTCTTGGTTCTGTAGGTCGTGAGATGATAGGCCTTCCAATAACAGACATATCCCATACAAAATTAATTCAATCTATGAGGGCATATTTTTAAGACATACTATTGAACTTTGGTGAGATAAAAAAACACACACACACAAAAACAGGGGATGTGGCTTTTTTTTTAGTTTCAACCTGGGTAATTTCATGTTTGTTGAATCTAATAATAAATGAGTTTGTGTTTTGTATGTTTTTTTTAAATTTTATTTTTCCAGTAATTCGTTTTTATTATATTTTACGGAAGTATCAATCCACAACAGATTGTAAATTAAGAGGGGAGAAAAAAGGTCTTTTCTGAGAATGAGAGCACTCAGGACAGCACTGTGGCATGGTGTGCAGGGTCAGGCTGGCCTGGATCATGTGCAAAATGCACCTCCTGCATTTCAGGATCCTTGGAGAAATCCAGAAAACAATGGTTTGGTGTTAGAGAGCTCTGTTTCCTCAACTATAAAATGGACATATACCACTGTTGCAAAATTGTTGTAAGGATTAGATAATTGATAAGGTCTGCAACTCAGTGCCTATTTGGTGTCTAGCAAAAATCCAACGTCAGCAGTTATTATTATTGAAAGTACCTTGCACATAGTAGCTACTCAATAAATACTAGCTTTTATTTATTTCTCACTTATATAGAAGATTCTGAAATTGTTAATGCCTCACATAGCCACAGTCCAAACTTCTGAATGACCTGGGGGCATGGCAACCTGACCATGTCACATACAGATACTCTACAGAATGATCTGGACCCTTTGAGAAGCTGTTTGTGGATCTAGCCCATCAGTGTGAGCCCCTTGTTTACCAGTGGACATTTCTCTTATATTTTCGAGAACACTCATCTCTGGGCCGTCTCTGATTTGCTGACAGAGGGCAACAGACGGCAAGACAAGGCACAGAAGGAGAGTTTTCAGGTAATGAGGGAAAAAGTCAAAGAGATGTCATTTGATCTCTTCTTTTACAAATTACTAAATATAATGTGTCTCTGCGTGCCCTCTATTCAAAAAATTGCTTGAGGAGGTAGCTATGATGGGTAAAAAAGAAAACCAAAAAGCTTCTACACTGCGTTTGACTTTAGAGGACACTTTGATTTGATTCCTCCAACCCTATGGCAGACCCTTTTATTCCCACTTCACTGACAAACTGAGGCTGAGAAATTAAACGTTTGTCCAAGCACATCCTGCTGGTGAAGACATACTTCTAACCTGAACCCAGCCCTTCAAACTCTTCAATAGGAGCATGGAGGGGATAGGTGAAGTAGAGTGTTATATATATATATAAAGAATATTTCAGGAGAATGTCTCAGCATAATAGTTTGATGTGCAAACAACTTTACATCATGAATACAGGCCTTTGTGAAAGAAATACAATGGGCAACCGAGAACGTATATATGGATGGGGTGTACACAGAGAAAAGTGGACGTAAGCTGAAAATAAAGAAGAGTATTAGGAAAAAATGCTCAAAGGACTTAAGCTTGTGGTCTAAGGCATAACTAGATTCAAAACCCAGAGTCACAATTGAAAAAAAAAATGGAAAAGCTGACAGACATTTTTAAGTGGCCCCAGGCTTAGAGAGACAGCCTTTGAGGATGTCAGACAACCCCCAGGAGAGCCCCAGCAGGCACCTTTGGCGGCAGAACTAACCTCACCCCTTGGCCCAGTTAACCATTCCCACTCTGGGGAGATCTCCAGAAGGCAAGGGAGCGATCACACTGTCAAATAAATTTCTCCAGCTGCAGCTGGCTGCCTGCAATCTCATCAGCTCAGTATTTGATCTTTGATAAGAGGTTAGTGACCTTTACAAGGGCAACACCCCAAATGTTCTCCGTCATCTAGACCTTTGTGTGGATAAATTTCAGGTCCTTGCTCGAAAGAGGTTTTACCAGGAAAGGCAAGAAGTGAGGCAGGGTACTGGACATTCAAAGGGAATAAGGACAGAATGCACCTTCTCCCATAAAACCTGGCAACGCTGAAGGCAGATATTGCCTTTTCACGATGTTGTCTAAGATTAGCCATCATTCTTTGACTAATGCAGCATACAGAAAAATTGTGTAAATTGGGTGCGTATCTGCACAGACACGCAATAAGTAAGAAGAATACTAAAGATCACTGCTAATGTTTATTGACCTCCTTCCATATGCCAAGCACTGTGCTTTCTACTCGTTATTCCATGTAATCTTTATAGCAACCCATTGGGGGTGGGTCTGATTACTTTCCTCATTTTATAGCTGAAGAAGCAGGATTAGAAACTGTTTACACAGCTAGTAAGCAGTACAGCAGGAATTCAAACCAGTCAATCCAATTCCAGTTTAACTGCTACATTTATGCACTGAACTTAAGCTTCAATGTTTTCATGGTATGATGCAGACACACACATGCATCAATCAATACTGCAGACCCTACAGCAGAGAAGTCAGAGTCCCTATCCACTGAGTTTTTAATCTCCTGGTTTAACACATACCAAGTACATCAAAATTAGACAAGGAAAAAAATGCAGCAGTTTATCTTCAGAAAAGATGGGAAACAAGGAGATTAAGAGTGAACATGGGGGGGAGGTCATGCTTTAGGTGGGGAAATGGGAAATGAAGAATTTTCTGTTTCTCTGAAAAACAAAGTAGAAAGGTAACCTTCTCAAGCATGAAGGAATTCCTTTAAGTTCAACAAAAATTTACAGACTTGTTGGGGCATTCTGCTAAATTCTGACAATGATCATCTAAAATATCTGGGTGGAAAAGTGTGCCTAGTATCAAGGAGTTACAGTAATTTACAATTCACATAGCTATTGCCAATTCATCTGTTTCACACCCCTGTGTATCTCTATTCTGTGCTTTTCAGACTTGACTAAAAGTGTCTGGGACATGTGATGGTGTTGGGGGAGGGGGAGAAAAAGTACCTGGCACATAGCAGAAGCTCAATAAACGTTCTTTGAAAGAATCATGAAAGGGCAAACATGGCTCACTCATCTCAAATATCAGATGTACTCAACAGTAAGCAAATTATAACTTTTTCTTTAATGAAACAATCATAATATATACTGAAATGGAATGTAAAATGTGAGCAAATTTCTTCAAATTAAAAATGGACTTGCTTTGGTACCTGTTTAGAGTAACACCTACACACCCAGACTCTTAGGGCGTCCTTGTGGTTTCCCCTCCAGCATTTTTCACTTGGCTGAAAAATGTGTACAAGGAGTATATGCATGCAAATATGCGTGTGCACGTATTTAACCCAGACCATGGACCACTGCCTTTCGTATTTAAAAATGAATCCATTTAAAGGAACTGCTATCTTTTTGTCATGTTAGAGAGAAATGGTACATCATTCTTTTTAGCTTATTAAGATAGTGTATTGGGCCCCTGAGAACCACAGTAGCTGAAGGGTAACCGCCTCCTTCCCTCACGCCTCCCCACAACCAATATTCTATGATTCATATCTCATGCGGTTATTTGAATGATAAACAAAAGAAGGGCATTTTATTCTCCAGCATTTTTCATTTAACAAATTAGAAAAGAAACACACATACAAAAATCATCCCCCACCCTTTTCCCCCCAACCATGACTATCCTGGGAAAGAGTTTGGAAACCAGAAAGCACCAAGTAAACAGAAGTGGGACCTCATGCTACTGGACATCCAGAAGGCCATTTGGTGCACCAAGGTGCAGTGGAGGTCAGCTGCGCCGAGTGCCTGGAAGGATATGGCCTTATCCATGGCACCGTCACTTTAGTCAAGGAAGCACACGGTAACTTTGAAAGAGTTTGAACTTACTGGTCCTGAACTCTTCTTTACAAAACAAATGAGTAGCTGAGATTCCTCATGGCCCCCAAGAGACATTTATAAATAGGAAATCTTTGTCAAGTTGAAGCCTAATGGCTAAAGAATTTGTCTAACTGCTAAACTAGAAGGGACCTCATACTCTTGAAAAGATTCCAGGTACAGTCGTGGTGTGGGCATCCATGGCCTTTCATCATTCTTTTATTTGTTTGTTTTTGGGGTGTTTTTTTTTTTTTTTTGCTAAAACTTCAAAGACAAAGTTATTTAATTTTTCCACTGCACCTTCTATTAACTTCTGATAAGAAATATCCATAGGACAGTCATAGAACATAAAACAAACAAGGGTTCTACTCCGTGGTAAGATGGTGCATGTACAGGCTCTAACTATAATGAAAGAGGCTCTGTAAGATTTAGCTCAATATATGCACGTGGGCACCAGCTGGGGAGCATGCCGATTTATTCATAAAATGAGCTATGATAGTATCACAATAATCTAACACATCTCAGAACTTTTCGTCTTCCTGCCTTACAAGTATATTACGTTCATCCCTCCTAGACAACTCTTGTATAGTGCTCTCAAGCTTCCTTAAGTATATATTCAGTATGAATGCAAACTGGTATTATTCATCCCAATTTCACCACTCACAAGGAAACCCCTCCAATGAGACCACTCCACAGTCTGCTGCTCCTCAGACAGAAGGTGGACGCCTCTCCTCACTCTGTCAGTTCCCTAAGCTCTCATCTGAGAAAAAGGCATCCAGCATGGCAGAATGACAGTTCAAAAGGTCAAGGATCACTACAGTGATGTGCTTTAGGATATTTGCTTGATTAAGTGAGCTTCATAAAAATATCTAAGGAGGTGTATACTTACCACTTAGGAAATAGTAATCAAATTAACAGAACAAAATAAAATCAGTTCTCAAGTTCCTGTTCTTCTAGAAGCAAACAATGACATGCAACATGTATCCTTTGAGGAACTTCACATATACCTCAGTTTTATGGGAATTTTCACCCTGTACATGTAGTTTTTGCTAACCCGGGAAGTACTATTAAAGCTATTTGAAATTCTCCCACTGCACCATATTTAGGCAGTAGTAAGAAGTAGCCCAATAACATGCTGGGTCGAGGGGGGACACCAATTTGGGTTGACAAAATCCACCATCGTTAATCCTCGAAAGTGAACTTTCTGCATCCTATAATCAGGAGTTGCTGGGCATTTGATTAAATACTCTATGCATTTGGTCCCCAACCTCCCTTTTGTCTCTCCCCCCAGCTGGCAAACAAGAGAATTTAGAACACAAGAACCTAAAGAAACAAAGTGTGACTTTACTACGGAAATGCTTTTACCTGCCTTGCCTGCTGTGAACGAAATGGGCTGGGCTTTCAAAATGTTAGTCAGCTTAACTCCCAGTTGGTGGCATTGGAAAAATGTAGCCATACAGTCTTATTGCTCTGTTTCTGTTCTTTAACTGCCAACTGGAATACAATGCATGAGTCGAAGGGGAACAAAAGAGAGATGGATCCAGAAAGAACATGAAGAATGACAACAAAGCAAGCAAAGAAAATGATAATGAGTCAAAGACACTGTGCTCGCCAAAGTTAGCATCCCAGACTATTTTCACATTGAAGATAATTATGCTTCCATTAATTGCCACTTTTCCCCTGAAAAATTCATGATATTTTACAAACTACACATTATCTAGTGAAATTCATCTTTGCAACATTTTAGGAAAAGTCATCCCATGAGCTTAACCCAAAGAGAGAATGTCTAGAGTCATGTTGCTCAGACATGGACAAGATATATTTTACGTATTGAAGGGGATTTTGGTATAAACAGAATGGGCAGTGATATTGAAAACACTAATATTTTTGAACTACAAAGTGAGCACCTGGCCACTTTGATGGATTACAGGATAGGTACCAAATAAAGAGGAATAGATAATTGTGTATCTACCGGCACCTGGAACTGTCCATATGTCCAGTTCCTCCATCACTCTCCATGGTCTTTTGTACTTTTTTTCCTTCTCAGGCAGATGTTAAAGTATTACCACAGTAAACACAAGGCTGGCACTTACCATGAAATCTTTATTTCCCATTTTTAGCTCTAGAAAACTTCCAAGTATGCCATTGTCTTTGGTTTGTGCACATTTAAGAATTCACACAACAAAAGTTAAAACCCCCAAGGGTTAGAAAATAGTATGCCTTTTCCCCCCCAGAAGAATGATAATATTCGTAATTTATTTTTATGTAAGTATGCCATCTGATATACTGAGTTACAATTTTCCAAGCTGAGAAGAATAGAAAAACAGTCACAATAATGTAATTTATACATAAACAAAATACCTTATTAAATGGCCTAGCTTTCAATGTCTCAAATTGGTCACAGTTTAGAAAGTGCATATAAAGCTTTATATTACAGATTTCTGTGTCAAAGTGATGAATGCAAACTTTCTTGAGGGCTGGGATAATGCTAAATAAAATCAAATGTAATCTTATTTTATGGGACATGATAAAATCTTACCTCCTCAGATGGAACATCCAGAATGTCACATTTTCCCTGCGATTTTATTAATAAAGCAGCAGCTTTCTAATAGACAGTTCTTCCTACACAACCTTGTCTTTCTGGGTAGTCAGAGTCAGGGTATTAACTAGGTGATCCAAAGTTAGAATACAAATTACAAACAATTTTTGTTGTTGTTTCAGCCAGTCTGAAAGTTCAGGAAAAGGAAAAAAATGAAGAATTTTCTACTGGACAGCTATTAAGATAATTCTATACATTACCATGAACTTGCTAGCATTTTACATTTTAACTTTCTTATAATCAGTTTTTGATCCCCAAAGTATTAAAAGTTAAATTATATGTACCCCCACCCCAGACATAGTCAAGTGGTAATTTGGCAATTTTCTCCTTTAAGACATGAATTATCTTCCTTGATCATCTGCCCTGCTCAAATTCATTATAAAAATGACCAATTTACCACCCTACTTCACATGAGGAAAAGACAATACTACAGAATGTGGGTCCCAGGATAGAGCAACCAAATGCTACCTGGGGACAGATGAGCATGACGGAGAGCGTATTAGTAACTTAAATTTTCCAATCGTTTGTTAGTTTATAAAACAATTGCTAGACTTGCCATTATGAGTTCCAAAAACATACACTTGGAAGCATGAGCCATTAGCATATGTCATTTTCTACTGGCAGAAGCCAGCTCACAATAAATCTCTTACCTTGTAGAGAGATGGAACAGCACAGGGCTCATAATAGGATGAGTGATGCATGAAATGTTCTTCAGCTCACTTCCCCTGGGATTTATACTTCCAAACCTAGGAACACCGTTTGCCTGAATGGATGGAATGCTAAGCAATGTGATAAAACAACCAATGTGTCATGGATAGCTTTTCAACTTTTCGAAATCTAGGAGAACCTGTGAAATCAGTAAACAAGTAAGCAAGTATGTGTCTAAAAATTACGGCACAAATTAGCTGGAAAAACACACAGTTCAAATAAGGAAGATTAGCAGTGAGCCCCTATTTTTAAGGAAGACTGTGTAAATAATACGCTTTTTCTTAGAAGCTGAAGGACTGTTTATGGGGTTTAAGAGCGCGGTTGTTTTATATTGTACAAAGAAATCACTGGATCTTAATTTACAGACAAAATGTTGGTTAAATAGTCAGATTGCTTTCAAAAGCACTCAAAGGAATAAAGAAAAAGGTGAAACTAAGAAAAATTTGTGAGCAAAATCTTATAGGCTCAAATTCTCATTCCGTTTCCTCATTTAATTTTTTTTTGAAAAAAAAATTGTCACTAACTTTTTTAAAGGCATAGTTTCAGATCAGACTCGTTTCCAATCTAAATTTAGCCTCCATTCCTTGTGTCATATTTCTTCAGGCATGAGAAGGAAAATCAATGCCCCTACTCACCTTTGGAAGAATTTCACTGCCAAGTCTCCATGGTTCTATGGGATCCAATAATCCGTGGCTCAGTATTGATTTTTCTATGACACCTGTAGAAACAGCCTCTCCTTCCTTTCTAACAAAATATAGCAACAAGAATTGTGTAGTTTCTGAATGAATTAAACAGAGGCTATTAAGTACAACTTCATTCTGCAAGAAAACGTGGGCTGTATTTTCTAAAAAATGTTACATTTGCTTGATATTTCTGAGCCATTTAACAACTTTTTAAAGATAATGTGAACACATACTTTTAAAGATAATTTGAACGTAATTTCCTCAGGTATGTTGTAGCTAACTCGTGGATTATAAATAGCACTTATTTTTCTAAGGAAATCGACAAATGGTAAAAGACAAATTGGTAAACTTCAATCCCCAGTTTTAAAATATCTCCAAAATCAAAACCCCTTTTGCCTATGAAAAACCACATCATGCCTTTAACACCTAAAGTTCTGACAAAATAGAGGATGACCCTTTCAAGCAGCAGAGTAGAGTGGATCAAGCCCTAGGAGAGAGAGTATGTTAAACTTTGGGGTGTATTTTATGGCATGAAAAGAGTTGGAAGATCAGGCAAGGGCCACCAACCTTCCTACTTTCCTTGAAAAACATAAATGCAAAAGCCAAACTAAACCAACCCCAAATCCGAGAAGTCGTGTTTCCAGCATTCTTCACACACCTGATTTACACCTCAAAGGTATGTGTCTCCCCCTGGGCAGACTTCTTTGTGCATGTCTGAATGTATTCCCCACAGCTATCCCGCATGCTGAGTGGAGTCACTATAGTTGGCAACCCACTCCATCACTCACTCCATCAGCCTGAGAATCTGCAAAATAAAAATGCAGTGTTAAAAAAAAATTCCTCTTACATTTGCTTTTCCCAGTAAAATCCTAGAGGAGAAAACACAAAGCAGGTTGTTTCTTACAATATATGTGACATCTTGGTTAAAAGTGACACGGCCACGTTGCACTCTGACAGGCTGAGTGTTAAGATCTGACAGATATAAGCCCACAAGAACAACCTTCCTGCCACATGTATTTAAGCTCATGGTAAAACCTTGATTTGATAGTCCCTTGATTAGCTTGAGCAACAGTGCACGCTACTGCCTTTCAAGTTCATTATAAATTATGCTATTCCTCACATTACTGTCAATTTAAGCTCCTGTTTTACTAAACTGCAGGCATTTAAACTCATCAAACCTGTGCACATTTTTGAGTTAAGGAATTAGATCAATCCAAACTCCAGCTCAAGGGAGAAGTTCCATTGTTTATCAGGCCATGTCTACACTGGCTGAGCAAAGCGCTCTGTTCAGAAGGAGAAGCGCCTTTGGCAGCTAGAGTCTACATAGCTGACCCATGGACGCTCGGGTGGAGCTTCTTCACCTAATTACCCAAGTGCAATGAAATTACTAAGCATTTGATGACCCATGACGACAAAAAAGCATGGCATGATTGTTGTTCTGATTTATTTACATGGTAGTCATTTAGCATTTAACTCAAAGAACCTATTGAAAAATAAGAATGCTTCTACTTCTTAGGCATGATGAGGATGGGCATTGAAACAGTTGATGACTCAACATTTTGTTTGACCCAAGTTGTATTCTTCCCAAACAAGACAGTGGTGGCATGATTTTTTTTTTACTTTAAATTTTTTATTGTTATGTTAATCACCATACATTACATCATTAGTTTTTGATGTAGTGTTCCATGATTCATTGTTTGCGCATAACAAGTGGTGGCATGATTTTAAAATGCAACATATTTTCCTAAGTGGTCTAGGTTAAGCTTTCACCTCTCATTTTATATTTGTGGGGAAAAACCTTCAGAATTCAAGTAATTAAAAAGTTGATTTAGATCTCCCAGAAAAATGGGTCAAAATGGTAATTGATATTTTGCAGGAAATAGTTTATACTCTTCCAACCTGCGCCACCAGGATTTAATAACAACTGTGGGTACATTCTATTCTGGGGACACTTCAGTGCCCTCAGATCATCTTGAATATTGCGATCTTTTCAACAATTTTTAGAATAAAAAGAGATTTAGCAGAAATGTTCTATTAACAGCTATAAAATTATAGGTTTCCCCCTCCATCCACCCAAACACACTCCACCCTGTGCAATAATAGATAAAACGCTAATCACTTTTGGGATTTTGCCAGGCTTCCCTACGGGTGAACTAGCAGAGTTGGACCAAACTGCCTTCAAGGAATGAAGCCTCTCTCACCCCCATGGAAGACTTCAAAGGCTGTCACAGACCATCCATTCCAACTCTTTGGAGAAAGCAGGGGGGTAAGATTTAAATGCACGCAAGCCTATCCAAACTGTGATCCATGAACTATACTTCTACCAGTATCACCTCAGAATAAATTTGCTACGTCAAAGTCCAAACCCCAGTTTCCCTAATCCCTGGTCTTTGCAGGCAAGATGATCTCCCATTTTTTGCCACCCCCATTTTCTGATTTTCAAGATTGTGGTCAATCTGTTGCTGTTTGATCATCATTTAATTTAAATGCCAAAGCCTTTTTTGCTGGGAGTAAATTCTACCTTCAGACTGCATCGTGGCAACATGTTAGTTGATCAACTTTGTAAATTACCACTCAAATTCAAAAATTAAAATAAATCTAGGTGATCTAAAAATCACTTTATTTAGCCAAGCCCATCTAAAAGAAATCGAATCCAGTATCTCCTCTTCCTATATGAAAGACCTAAGAATATCTAAATATAAAACCACTGTCAATGTCTTGATCACACAATGTTTGAGCACCTCATGAGGAAGACATAAAGCAAACATCCTTATGGTGCTTACTATGTGCGAGGCATGGTTCTACATGCGTTATATACATGATCTCACTGAATCCCCATGACCACCCTATAAGGCGAGTACAGATAAGAAGAGTCCAGGGGCACCTGGATGGCTCAGTCATTAAGCCTCTGCCTTCGGCTCAGGTCATGGTCCCAGGGAAGAAAACGGAGTCCAAGAGGCAACAAGGAAGTTGCCCTGGGTCACATGGGTAGGAAGTGGTGGAGCTAGGATTTGAATCCAGTTTGGCTCTGGAGTCCATGGTTTTACTTGGCCTCTCTCCTTGCTCTGCCATGCTAACCAAACTGCTGTCATTATGGACAGGGATTGATGTCCAAAGGTGATTCCTTTAAATTGGTGCTTTCTTTCCTACAGGAGTGGAATTAATTTGCCTGGAACTAAAAGCTTTACTCTGTGAACTGTTCTGGCCCCGTGGCTCATTTTTCTGCTTCTTCCTCATAGGCATTTTCTTCCATATTGAGTCAACATTTCCTCCTCTCAGAATAAGCTAGATATCCTCAGAAGCAAAATTGCTTCTCGCTGATCATCACTTCAGAATACCATTTACTCCTTTAAAACTTAAATCCTGGAAGATGCTTACTGAATGTGGAAAATATCAAATAAGGAAGAAAACGCAAGGATAAAAACTGCTCATTAAAGAAGGCCTCTGAGTAGAGCATGAACCTAATTGTTGCCTCATGGAATGGGGCCTCCTGAGGTCAGCTCCTGATGCTCCCTTTTACAAGCTGGACAGGTTGTTTTTTCTTTCTAGGACTTAGTTTCCTCATCTATAAAATGGGAATAAAAATAGTACTATTGCTTAGGGTCGTGAGGATTAAATAAACTAATCCATGTAAAATAATTCAACCTAGTGCATGGCTCATAGAAAGCCCTCAATAAATACATGTTTTGGTATTATGACATTTAGTTTGTCACTGCAACTAAGCCTAGCTTTCAGCTGCCACTAAGCACTAACAGTCAAAAGTTTTTGTAATTTGGGTGTGAAAGTATTAATACGGATTTTAGGAAAATCTGTTGTAGTCACAGGAAATCCTTTCAGCCCAAGGACAATTTGGCTTTAAAATTCACTGTGACAGGTCTCCACAAATAATTTCATTCCCCTCTATTTTGCAAGAGCACAGGCCAATCGCAGAATATGACAGAACTACTTAAAAAGTCAGAGATTACAATGTTGTCAGACACCCACTACAAAAGCCAGGAGTAGATTTTTCTATATCGTAAGGTTTTAAGTAATTTAAAAGAATTGCTTGCTTAATTGTTTGTTTTTTATATCACAATCCAGATTTCTGCCCAGAGTTAACTGACTTGAAATTGACCTGGACAGTGGGGATGTGATTTTAACAACTGTGCAATTCAACAGTAGTAAAACTGTCCAGGCGTTCAGCTTGTCTCTTTCTTTCTTTGCTCCTTTCCCTTCTCTATATTCTAAAAGCTTAGGCTTATGCTTAAATCCCAACTCTTTGAGGCCACATGGGTGAATTAGGAATGGCTGCTTAGGAACCGGAGATAGAAATTCCATTGCAGAGAGAGGGTAATGCAAGTACTAGAGGAAAAGGATTCTCTGAGTGCATGCTTGCACTGAGCTATTCGGTAAGTGTTATACAAAGAAAAAGGAACAGATTGAAATCTTTCTTCCTTCTGGTTCTAAAATGTACACCATCACCAGAGAGAGAGAGAGTGAGAAGCCCAGAGGCCCGGAGAACCATAGAGAAGCTATTCTGGGTAAAATACAGTTTTGCCTGAATATTCCCAGGATGCATAGGACTGCTTTTTTATGGTTCAGGTGCCCTGGGACTTGAGAACCACTTTTTAGACCCCAAGGGGCTAGTGGTGAGGAGAGGGTCTCATTTCCCAGTGCCTCAGAGATAGCATATTCCTTGGCAATTCAGTGGAGAAGGAAGTACAGATATATAAAGTAGTACCCTAGTCAAGAATTAAATTTTGTAATGAAGAGGCCAACGTGCAGCCTCACCTGGCGTAAAGAAAGTAGACAGAAAACGGAATGGTGAAAAAAGCACACACAATCTCAATTTTTAATCCTATACCTGTGCCCGTGAACGCTTACTACCATCAACATTCAGAAGGCATGGAACTCATAAACTATCCAGGTCAGCTGACTTTCATTCTGAAATGAGATTTTAGCAATAATTAACCTCGGGTTTTCTAGACAAGCATGGTGTGTCCCAGAAACACTCACCTGCCTAAAGTATCATCAAGTGAGGGAGAGTTCTAGGATTAGAACTCATGGAAGTAGAAGGTGGTTGAAAGTGTTAAAGAAGAGGTAAATTTCCCGATAGCAACTCAGTCATTAGAAGGAAAATGGAAAGGCCAGGAAACGCACAAGGACTTCTGTTGGCAAGAGATGCTGCATCCTCCACTGGGAATGATCTACACAGACAACCGGGGCACAAAGAGGAGATCTTCTCCTCAGCACTCTGCCCCCAAGAGGATGTGGAGAACAGGGGACGATGAGAAGCCAAACAGCACAATCTGGTTTCTCACTTGAGATGATGAGCCATCCATAGCAAAGGAAAGGGACCATTTCAGCAACTTTGTGAGAAAGGTATTCCATGCTCAGGCTTTCTATCTGCAAGCATCATTAAGTCAGATGAGCACAGTACCAGGCACAAAATTATCCTCAACGAGCAAAATTCTTATTTTCTTGTGGCAGTCTTATTTTTTTCTTATGGCCACATATTGGGGTCTTATTTAAGGCCTTTTAAATCCTTTAACCTGAATGATTTTCAAAAGGATTCTACTTATTTCATATCAAATACAAGTGCCAACAAATGACATTGATTCCCTAACACCAAATAATCTCCAAATGCCAAATGGAAAATTAACAAAAGAAAAAGAAAACGATCAGATTTATGAGTGGTCCTCCCTGGCCACTCTGCAGACCTGCTGTCATGTCTCATTATCTTTTTTGAGGTCCCTGCACAAATTCGACCCAGGTGATTTCATTCTTAACAAAATGAATGTGAATTAATTCTAATCATAAATTTTAATAAGACAACACTTTAGACGCTCTCAGACATTCCAAATGCAAAACTTCTCTTTCTCTGTAGTAAAACTGGAAATTCTTTTCTTGGGAAATCTTGATTGTTTCACCTCTGCTGTTTTGACATAATGAACCACTTGGCGTATCAGTCAGGTCAGAGGGGACAGAACTGGAATCTCAAGCTTCCCAAATCTTTACCTCCATTGCACCATTACATATTTCTCATTCCCTTTTGTTCACAGGATTTATAATTTCACAGAATTACAAGTCATACAGCCTTACACCAAGCTTGATCTTGCCATTATGCTTGATTGTTTAAAATTACGCTAGTCCCAGAATGTTGACAGAATTCCTTTCAATATTTTCTCTGCTGGTTTATTAAGTGGCAGTGTCAGACTTAAAGAAACGATCATTTCTGGGGCCACGTGTTCAGTTCTTTGAAGACTGACATCGCATTAAAAAATGTCCCCCCCATCTCCTACTATTCTCTCTATCCTCAATATATTTGATGTGTCAGAAATAATTATAGGTGGCTTACTAAATATGGGAGACATCTCTCTTGAATATTTCGGAATGGATGAGTACAGGATGGCTTTGTTATCAGCTTCATTCTGGTTGGAAATAAGCATCCAGCATCAGCAATATCTCGTGAGAAAGCAGAGGCCTGCCCTAATGTTTTAGATTTCTATTTCTGTGAATCCAGCCCAGGCACTGTTTGTTCCTTACAGATAATTATTAATGGCAAAGGCCTGTCTTCCTTAGAGGTGTCCCTCACCTTCTCGTGCCACTTTTCATATAAGCATGCTCAAGGCAGTGCCTTTGCTATGTCACTTATTAATATCAGGACAGCTTGTTTAGAAACAGGTTTCTGATTAGAATGGGGGTGGGCAGGAGCTTTATTTCAGAGCCCTCTCTTATTTCACGCTCTCTCCTTAGAATGGGGTACTGCCTGTTCTTTTCATCAAAGGCAGAAAACCTGTTTTGTGTCCAAGGTAAATGGAGAATGCCCACATCTATATTTCCTTTCAAAGCTTACTATTCTCATCTATGGTAAAAAAAAAAAAAAGAAAGAAAGAAAGAAAAGCTAACAAAGGATCCTGCCCTATCAGTCTTGGTTGTATTGTAGGATAAATAAAGTCATCTCTCTACAAAATGATGCATCCTATGCACCTCTTCAGGTGGATGGAAGGCAATCTAATTCTGGGGACATTATCCCTTTTCACTGATAATCAGGATTACAGCAAATTTCTTGAATCTCTGATTTGTTGGTTGATATTAGCTCCCCTGATGAGCTCTCGAAAGAAACTCCTCCAGATGGGCTCACCAGTGGAGAGGCCCAGGGCCAGCTGAAACCTCCTGATGCAAATTCTGGGAGACGGGTTTCTGAGATGACCCTGGACTGATGGACAAAGTTCTTGACTTGGACAGGTGGGACTGGGTTTCTTATCTACCACTTATTATTAGCCATGTGGCTTTGAGCAAACCACCTAGGCTCCCTGAGGTTTATCTTATAAAACACCTTTTGAGGCTTATCTAATAAATTGGACAATGTATCTGACAGTGAACGCATTGGTTCATAACAAAACATCATACAAATGCTTGGCATTATTTTGTCTCAAATAACGACCTAGGACTAATGAGGAAATAGGTCAAGATCATGGACATCAAACAGAAATCTAGGGGAAAACCCATATAGAACATAATCGTGTTTATTTGGCACTAAGAACAAGGCTCTCTTCTAAAGAAATATTACCATTACTTAAAATTTAATCTTATGTATATATCATATATACAGGTGACCAATTTTCAAGGAATGATAATGCAGTAAAATACTCAAACCCACATACAGAGTAGATATAAATGAATACTTCTTAATAATAAAGGAGGCATTTCATTGCCTTACTGCACCTAAGGACCGTAATTATGATTATCAGTGGCTAATTGACTAGAGAAATGGATGGAATCCAAATGACTCTATGATATAATGAGAATAAATTTTAGGCATTAATTCATGCTATCCATTTTGAATACTATCATAGGTCTCTATTGCAAAAAAGTAGCATCACCTCAGTAATTCTAAGCTATCTGCCCTGAGCTTATTAGTGATTTGTATTCTCTCTAGGAGGATGTTAACCACAACAGAAATTTCCACATTCTAACACATCACCAACCATGTTGCCCCAACATAATGACTTTTGGGTGATTCTGAAGCCTGGGAGGTTTATTTCTCTGAATCTGACGCACCCGGTTTGGAAAGAACATCAGGAAGTCACTGCAGGGGTGGGAAAGAGGGAGGAAACAATAAGCTCTGTCCTGACTCATGGGTGGGACCGTCAAAAAGATGAAATGAGTTAAAATTTGAAGAAGACTTTGTAAGTTATATGGCACTAGACAAGTGTAAGATATAATTATTGCTCTTAATAGTCTTGCACAGTTTACAACAGATGTTATATATAGCTTGTAAGGGAAGAGTTCTTTTTCAAACGATGGTATATTTATTCCTCCATCATCTAATTCTTGCTTTCTCAGCTCATCTCTCAGCCAACATGAGTGACATGTATAGTCTATTCTTGTTTTCTTCTGTTTTTGTCATAGTTTGACACAGTTGGAATAGATGGGAAGATCTTGCAGAGAACAGAGCTGCAAGTGAATTTGGAAATTTTAAAAATAGCTGTCTCTGAATAGTAAGGTATAAAGGTTTCTGTATGTAGAAGGTTAAAGATACTTCTTGTTAATACAGCTAAAAGCATGTAGCAATTATTGCAGGATGGTAGAATATTCTGAAAGCTCAGCATTCACACACTATCTGTTAGGATACCATTGTCACAAAAGACAGTTACATGTCATAATGATTTCCACTCTGAGCTTAGCGATCTGAATTGCATCCTTGAAATAAATAAATCTGCATATGTGCATGAGCATGCATGTGAAGACATGGGTCCTTATGGTTGTATAATTATAAACACACACAGTTGTGCAAAAATATGCCACAGGAAGAACCCAGGACACATTTGGTAGAGTGCCGTAAAACTCTACAAAGCTATTAATAGTCATCCGTAAATCAACTGAAAGTAAAACTGGATTAATCAAAGTAGGTATTCATTTCTTCACACGGAAAGGGCTGTTTTTGTCTCCTTAATTTCTAATAGAAGTATCTTTGAAATACTGCTTACAGAGCTTAAGGCGGGGAGAGGAGAAAAGTATAAAGGGGTTTTATAATGGGCAGTTCTTTCCTAAATAGAATGAGGGAGATTTACATTGGCTAGCATGGAGTGATTACTAGGTAGGTAGATAGATAGATAATTAGATGATAGATAGATAGGTAGATAAATAGATAAATAGATGATAGATAGATAGGTAGATAGACAGATACAGTGAGAAAGGACTAGTAGAACATTAACCATAACATGGTCCCAAGTAGGTTTCACACACACAGACAAGCGTATGTATGAAAAAGTGTAAAAAAGATGAAGATCGGTCTGTTACCAGATGTTCTATCTGGGAAGGGAAGTAGAATTGGGGAGGGAGGAGCAGGAAGAGGAGAGGGAGCTCCTTTTCCCTCTTTAAATTTCACTGTGATTGTTTTTGTTTTTATAATTAATTTTTAAAGAAACATAAGTTTAAAGAAATACCAGTCATGGCACCTATACTTGAGGAATCCTGAATATAATTACAGGTCTTTTGTAATTGAGCCTACCACTTTTCATGTTGCTCACCGAGTTCTGCAGAGTAGATATTCTTACTCCATGTAAATAGCGTCTCTCTGGCAGAGGGCCACTTATCTGTTTTGAGTACTTCCAAAGCTCCACCCAAGACACTACGGCCATGATAACCTCAAATGTAAGGAGCCGAAAATACTAGTAAATCCATCCTGTTCCTCAGCCCACCTTCACAGCTAAAAGGGTTTTCCTTCTTGCTTTTAATGGGACAGATATAAAGCACTAGAGAAAAAAAATCGTATCATCCTTATTAAAGTCTTATCCATACATGCTTACCATATCACACTCCCCCAATCAGCCATTTCAGAACACGGGCTCAGGTGGAAGCACACACACTTTGCCCACTGCCATGGCATTGTTCTTTACACCATTATCAGAGCATTTAAGCTGGGACCCTTTGAAACAGCAGAGCACAAAGAACTAAGAGTCTTCAAGATTGGGTCTGATACCTTGTCTGCAACAGGAGCAACCTGACTCATCAGTTGGCACACAGGGCCCTAACTACTCGTTCATTTGTTTGAAAATATGCCTGTACCATGATGCAGGCACTTCGGTCATGGTGAGAGCATGACATAAATTATCATCTCTTCACTCTCCTCAAGAAACTTGTAATGGTCCAAGAAATAACTTGAGATATAGAAAAGATCTTAAAAGTGATCTATCTCTTCTAACCTTTGAAGAATTCATGTATTTGTCTTTGACTATAAAATTTTACTCATTAGAGAAGTCAGCATTAATTTTTATGTCCATGACTTCAAAAGTCAAAATAAAAGAGTTCCGAGTTACATGAGGAGTTTGCAAAGCACGCAGTGGGCCAAATCCAGCCTGCCACCTGTTTGTGTAAATAGTTTCTTTGGAACACAGGCACCCTCATCTGTTTATGTATTATCTGTGGCTGCTTTTGAGCTACAACAGAAGAGGTGAGCAGACACAAGAGAGAATGTATTCACTGAAATCGGAAGGTGTACTAAAAAAACATAAAGTACTTATTTGTCTTCCATTTTGGCATGTTCTTTTTGGGAATCTGAGTCTGTAGGATATTCTAGGAGTGATTTTTTTAAGGAATGTGTGTGTTCCCTCTCTGATACTAGGAAGAACAAAGAGAGATAGTGAATAAACGGTATTGTAAAGCATTGGTAGAAGAAATATAAATTAGAAAATGGAGGCACTTTACAAGCCATATTTTTAAATCCGAACTTTGCTACCACTACATTCATGCCCAGCTGGGGCAAGTGCTGAAATCTGAGTGTGTATGGTGGGGATAGGAAGAAAGACCTGAATTAAGTGATTAGGAAAATAACGGACCTTATTTAACCAGTCTTTGACAATGTTTATAATATTGTGAGAACTGCCCCCAATTCCTGAATGTCTCTTCCTGAAGAGAATCTGTCCAAAAAAAAAAAAAAAAAATTGCTTAAGCTAAATTTTTGCAAAACATTTGCATGGATGGAGCTACATAGTGTACTGCCAAAGATGCTCCAATTTAATTATGCCCAGCAAGTTGGCTGGGCTTGTTTGGCACTTCATTAACAAAAAATAAACCTCACTCTTTTTCCTGAGAAAATAGCATTTTAGTATTTTTGGGGACGGCAAAGTTCAGTGTGCTACTTCTTGGTATGAAAAAAATGTATGTGGATAAATAAAGCTTTAATTTTTTTTCCTCTGGCATGGTAACTGACTACCCCCAAAAAATCAATGTTTTAGACATGTGAGTGCAGACAGGTCATATAAAATTTACCTTTAAAAGTTTTTTAAAAAAAATCACAGAGAAGCAATGCCATAAAGCAGCAAGAGAAAAGATCTGGAAATTGAGAAAATAGATTCTTGTGACACTTCTAAACTGGGGGGGGGGGTGTTCTGTGCAAGCCAATAACTTAGTCTTTTTTAATTTCAGCTTCTTTTGGTGGTAAAATATAGGTAAAGTGTGGATGTTAAGAGAGAAAGTAAAATAAAGATAGTTGTATATTTGTGACTCAGTTAACACTCAGAAGGAAGGAAAGGTACAGTTAAAGGTAAATTACATACATATAACGCCTTACATGAAGAGCTTCCTGGCTCAATTATCAGCAGTGGGACAGAGATCTCTCCAGTCCTGTACCAAGTTCTTACCCAAAGAAAGTCTGAATTTAGTTGAAAGGAAGAAGTTGCTAACAAGTTGCTAACAGCTGTCAATGGACTTCAGACTCACACCACGAACTAAAGAATGACACAGCTCATGCAGTGAGTGGAACGTGCACAGGGCATTGGTAAGGCTAAGGAGTTGGGGCGGAGGGTGACAAGGCACACAAAAGAAGGATTCTTAGAGGAGGTGACACATTGGTGGGCAGCAAAGGAGGCCTTGGACTGGGCCATGACAGAGGACACAGAAGTGACTTAGAGGCCAAGGAGACAGTCAAAGCCAAGAAATGATAGGGTTCCTAAGCAGAATTCCTAGCTGTTGTCTGTGTCTGGAAAGCAACGTTTAAAAAACAGGAAATTGTTAGAGAAAAGATGAGCAAGGCAGGATGCAGTGTATTTAAGGTTAGAACTCAATTTGGGACTATTTTGGACTTTATCCAGCAGGGCAGGAACACACGGGCGTGTTTTAGGCCTGCGCGAGGCAGTCCTGGCAATGGGTTCGACATGGGAGAAAACAGAAGTGGAAAAAGGAAACTGAAAATGGGTCTCCGGTGTCTAGTCCAGGTAGATGCGAGGATGTGGTTCCACAGCCTGCTGCAGAAGAGCACAGAATGAGAAACCAGGTTAAGGGGGATGGTGATGAGGTCCCTTTGGGCAGGTTGGGTTGGAGGGTGCCTTGTGGACATAGCAGGCAGTTGGATATCTGAGGAAAGGGATCTGAGCTATAAATAAAATTTGTGCATCATTGTAAATCCTGACGGTGGATGAGAGTACGGGAGGGGAGCAATGGGCTGAGGATGAACCTCGTGGAAGAAGGAGGAAGAGGAGGCCATGATAGAGATAGGGAAGGAACCACCAGAGGAACTTCAAGAAGGAGAGACTGATCGATGTGGCCACATGTGCAGAGAGATCCAGGAGAGACTCAGAACATCCCTTAGGGTTTAGCAATTTAGGAAACATTAGTTCCGTTGTGAGCTGAGAGCAGGTGTCGGATGCTGGGGACTGGGAGGTGGAGACAAGGAAATGCACAAAATACACACACAGCAAATTTTCAAGAGGTCTGAATGAGATGATGAGTGGAGACACCGGCCTGAAGATGGACTGGAACGAGGACACAGGGGAGGAAATTTAAGACGCAGGAAACACGGGGATCCACTTGAATGGATGACTGTCTCTGGACTGAAGTGCCAGCCCCGACCACAGCAAACTTGGCTGTGGCTCCATCCGTGACAGTTCCACACGCCTCTCCTCTTCCTCCATCCGTTCTGTTCCACCACATTCACATTTGAGAAACTTTCTGGGCAATGTGCCCTGGTCCCAGGACGGCAGGCTCTTTAGCAAGCAAAACCTGAACTAAGATGGAGTCAGATTCATAACTTTTCTATGAAATCTCCTAGGAAATCAGAGAAAAGGTGATTGTTTTCTTAAATAACCACTATTTTTTAAAAAAATCTCTTTAATTCCAACTTAAGTCCTGTCATTACCAGAGTGCTTATCTGGTACTTTGTCATAATGCTTTTGGGATAGATGTGCAGGTACATCATGAGACATCACACGTGAGATCTGATTTGTTGGTAGATGGCAATTATAGGTGTAGTTAGTTTTCAACAGCACAGAAATTCCCACACTGGAAAGGGACAGCACAGCAGCGTTAAGAGAGGGTCATCTGATGTGAACAGGTTTGAGCTCTCCCTGGCTCTGTCGCTACCTAGCTTCATGACATCACCAAAGCTCCTTCTCGAAGTTCAGGCTCTACTATAACGATGGAATGAGGTGCTTCCATTTAATGGTTTCCCCTTCCAGAATTTTCAGCTAAAAGAAAACTGTGATTGACACTCCTGTTATATTTTCTAGGATTTAAGAAATTAAATCAAAATATATTTTGTGGCTACTGAAGCAAATATTGAGCAGGACCAAGGTCGTAAAATTAAGGCATCTATCTTGGGAGATAGATAACACCTACTGGTAATAATTAGGAAAGAGAGCTAGACACATGGCCTCTTCTTTTTCCAAATGAAAAGCTCATTTGAATCTCACAATATTTTCCTTCCCTTTCAAAGTCCAGTAACAAGTGTTTGATGACAAATAAAAGCAGGATTGTTCCAGTCACAGTATACATGCCAGTGTCTCCAAAAGCAAAGGCAGAATGACAATTTCTAGGGACAAATGATTCATTTCTGTTTCTGCTCTATTCACTAGGAGAACATAACTGCAGTCAAGATTCAATCTGAGGCTCAGTAATACCAAGTCTATGCCTTTGGTTACCACACAGACAGCAGTTTCTCTGGAGTATCTAGATGGTGTCAAATAAAGTGACCTCAAAGAACTCTAGAGGGTGGGGATGAGGAAATTAAAAAGTGCTTTTAGTTTCACAGAAATTCAACTAACGCATATTTTGTGATCCTGGAGATAAAATGGAATAAAGCATAGTGCAAAGAAATAATTTTCTCTTTCTTCTTCATTCCAGAGACAGAAGAAAAAATATGCAGTAAGTATGTTTGGTCCTTTTTCTAGGATTTGCCGGGACCCTGTTTATCCTTGGGCTTGCTCTTAGCTGTAATTTCAGCATCAGAGAAGCAAGACCTTCCAACACTTAATTCCTTCCTACCCTCTCCTGTTTCTGAGCCCTCCTTCACTGACCATTGGGTTTTGTTGATGTACTTGGTATTTTGTTGATTTCCTTCACCACTTCGTTTACCCCCTTTTTCACATCCTATCTTCAGCCTCAGTCCAGGGCTTGGTGAGCACCCACCTGGATTACTGTGACCCCTTTTATCTGGTGCTCTGTTTTCTGAACTTAAGACTCTTCATCTGCTTTTGTGTGACTTCCAGATGTCATACAGAAGCTGACGGTCAATACACAGCAGAACCGCTAGGGTTGTTTCCCATGCTTTTCTGGGGACCTCATCACTTCCTCTTCTTCCTTAGGTTTCCACGCTGACATTTTCCCTGGTAGGTTTTCCCAGCTCCACAGTCCCCTATGGGCACACCACCCTGCCCTATCTGCTTTGTCTGCTAACCCTCTCTGGTCTGCCATATCCTTCTCAGGCAAGTCATCTCGATGCTCACATCATTCAGCCACTCCTCTTTCATTTCTGAGCCTTCTCCCAAAGTGTGCCCTAAGTGTGTGATGAGGTCTTCTCCATCCCACCTTCAGCAATGCCTGGCTCTGGCCTTCTGTCAGAACTCTACCTTTGCTGGCAATATCTGGAAAGCAAATGCGCCTTAGCTGCAATTTCTCAAGCACACACTATTCTTCAGTCCCTTCCTTTTTTAATACCTAGAATTACCTTATTTGCATATTTCATGCCTTCATGACTTTAGTAGTATTTTCTCGCACCAAACTTATTATATTTATATTTCCTTTATTAGACTTTAAACTCCCCAACTACAGGAATTATATAGCTATAAATCAACCTCTTCAGGGTTGTCCAGTCACCATTTTAAAAATGACTTTAATAGTGACAATAAAATAGAAAGTACTATACGAATGTACCTGTTTTTCCACGAGGATTTAAATGAACAAATCATCTTGGTAACTACATAGCTTGGCTCTATCAGATCCCCAGTGGGCCTTGAAAGCACTAAGCCTGTTTCTTACCTTGCTTTCTGTCCTGTGGAGCTAATCCAACCACAGACTTGCCTTTGAAGTCAACTGGAACATCATGCATGGGTGAGCTCCAGAGAGCACACAAAAGCAAGAAAAGAAAACTGACATGTTATTCTTAACCAAAGGGACTGTGCTATTTCCGTGTTTCCACACACACTTGGGCATCCCACAGACTTCAAGAGCCTGCAGATGAAGTAGAAGAAGCTGAAGTTAGCGGTGCCTTGTGAATGGGGAACGGGGCAGCAAATGAAGCACAGCAGAATAAAAGTCCTAAATTCCTAGTAAATAATTCCTCTTTTTTTCTTTATCAAGAGCCATGCGAATCACAAATATAAAACTCTTCAAGGTTATAAAACTCCTCCCTGAGAATGTCAAACTCTTCTGGAAATGGCATCCACTCTTCATCTGAGGCATCACAATCGCCTTGTAGGCTAGTATTAAATCCCATGCAACAGCCATTTACCCGGAATCTTTGCTGAAAAGGAGTTGTGCTCATCAAGATGAGAGCCTCATCACTATCTTCAAGAAGAAAGTATAAAGTAGCTCTCAGAGCATATAGCTCTCCATGACCACTTACAGAGAACACTCTCAAACAGCAATGGTCTGCAATGCAGGAACACAATGAAATCTAAATTACAGCTTTAATACTGCTTCTCGTAGTCAAGGGCTTAAAACCAAATGGTGTTTGGAAACTATCTAAATTTATTATGTACAAACCTTTTGACCCTGCAAGTCCTTTCCTAAAAAGAAATTCCGCAGAAATAAAAGAACCAACAAGAGGCCCCACTACTTAACAACTATGCATATTTTGGGGTGGATTTTCCTGACCTCTCTAAGTCTCAGTGTGGTAATTTGTAAATCAAGGCTAATGATAGTATTTGCCTTATAGCCCATGTGGGTATGATGCCTGGCATGTGGGAAATGGTCAAGAAATGTTAGTAAGGTGGGTATTATAGTCCTTACTTGGCAGAGGAAAAGAACTGTGTTTCAAAGATGCTAAACAATTGGTCCAAGGTAATGGCATGTCTTGAATTTGAATTGAATTTGTTTTGATTCCAAACACGATCACCTTCCTGCCTCAAAGGCTGCTACTTAACTTAGGGCCCTAAAGTGAACAAGAACAAGAGACATCAACTGAGGAGATGCTCCAAATGCCATCTGGATGACCACACAAGGAGGTCTGAGTTCTCATAACCCTCTCTTCAACGTGTGTGCTCAAATATTAGAATATTAGACTTGCAAAAAACATCCAAGGCCCTCAAATCACAGGGGGCTGAGCTCAAACATAAAAATGACATAACCAGGTGATGTAGCCTGAAAAATGAATACAAACCTGAAAAGTTAACAGTCAATTACTGACAAGATAGGGATTCACCATAGGTGCAAGAAAAAAGCTCTGTGCTCCTGGACATTGTCATAGTACTCCAATATTGATTTCACATTTAAATATTTTAAGAGGAAGCATAAGAATTTGTATTTGCCATCAGAAGCACGATTAATCAAAATACTCTGGCTGCTTTTCTGGGGTAAAGACCTGGATGACAATGAGCAAGTTATGCCAAGGTTAAGTTGTCATGAATGAGCACCTGGAGGGGAACTAGAGAGGTGTTATGCCCAGAAACAGTGGACAAGGTGAGGATGCTATGCTGAAAAAGACTTACTCTTAGAAGTATGGCACTAAAATTAAATTTTAAGAAGACAATGGACATCGTGATCTAGCAAGTGAAACTGAGAATAAATGAATCCATAATTCAACAAAAACTTGCTCTTTTTGTTTCTACGTATTGTCTTTGATCTCTTCTGATTCACAAATTTAGCCATATATCATATTCCCCACTATAGAATGCTTTCACCTTCTTGAGTTTTTTGTTTCATTTTTCTTCAAATCGTGTGAGCCTAAATGTGTAGTTTTCTTTTTAATGTGTAGTTTTAAAGGTCGAGATAGATAAAATGTATTTAAGTCTCTGAACTTCATGTTCCATACCATCTACTGGGGTGGGGGGTGGGTAGGGAGAAATCCCACTGAAGAATTTCTCAACCATACCTTTGAATTCCAGGGAGTCTGAAAGTGCCTTCTGCAAATGGCTATCAAAAATGAAATGTAGCCTAGAGTAGACAGCAGGGAGAGGAGATCCTTATTTGGGGATACCAAAGACATTCACAAGTCACAGAGAGAAGGTGCATAGTGTCTTTGCACTCTTTATCTGTTTAGACAGGTGGATGGTGAACCCTGCTTCCCAAAGACACTGAGAACCAAGAGCTGCCACATCCTTAGAGAGGAATCTGCTCTCCGTTCTCTGAGTGGGTCTCATTAAGTATCTTTCTGTCTGATTCTCCCTCTGATGCATCTAGTATAAGTCCATTCACATACCAGGATACTCAGGAGAATTTGTCCTTTGCTGCACCCTCCCCCATTCCCTTAATATCAGGGCATCTGTCCTCCTTGCTTATTGAATGCCACACACTGTCCATAGGAGATATCGGGTGGGAATGGGGCACTCATTTGTCTCCAATTCTTCCCTTCCCTGAGTAGAGAAGGTAGAAATGGTCAAGGCTCTTCTCTCCATGTCTACAAAATACAAACACCACAAGATAAAAGTAAGAATAATTAAACTATTTCTGGGCTTTTCAATACTGAGATCTTAACCTAACTAGGGGCAAAAACGTCAAGGTTTTTTGATTACCGCTTTAAAATTTTTTGGCTAGCTAATCTTTGGCTTACCTTGCATAAATGACTAGTACGTAAATACAAAGTTGTTTCTCCTTAAAATCCTAAAATTTTATAATTGTGATAAGAACGAAGATTGAACTAATCCCAAAGCTCTTTGCCTAATGTTAGGTGTTGTTTGGGATAGTGTTTTTAGCTACGTGGGTGAATGGCGTAATATTTCCCTGAGAGACCAAAGCTCTGGGCAGGGCTTGACACACCTAAGGATGCTGTTAAAGGCAGCTTTGAAAAGTTTTCCATTGCACAGAATATGTTTGTCTGTCTTCTCAAGACAGCAAGGAAGTTGAAGCATTTCAAAAAACTTTTCAATTTTCATTTGTGTCCAAATTTTAGAAGAATATCATGAAGTACAATTAGGGCAATGGTAAACTCCACGACCCCCCGCCACACACACATACATAGTTTATTATAAACCTTCAATAAAGTATTTGTAAATTTTGGACACTTAATTACTAACCATGTAACACGGTTAATTTTTTTTTAAGTCTTCATGAAATGAAAGTCTTCTTTCTGCTGATGAAATAAATTGAAAATTGTAACAACCATTTTCAGGAACTAGTTATTCCGAATGTTCTCATTACTGTTCTCACAACAAATAGTCTGAAATAATATTCTGAGCCAAAAAGCTATATATTTGATTGTTTATGCTGCTTTCTACCTGTGAGGGAACAGCTTCTCCCTTCACAGAACTGAAGTATGATTGCTAAAGTAATTTTATTATATTATCCAATTAATTCTTTAAGGTTCTTTTTCTCTCTCCAATTATACAGTAGTTGATGAGGGAAACATCGTATTTTCACCTTTTATAAAATCCTCCTCAGTGCCTTTATTTATTTTCTTTTTTAAGATTTTATTTACTTATTTATTTTTTTATTATGTTATGTTAATCACCATACAGTACATCATTAGTTTTTGATGTAAGGTTCCATGATTCATTGTTTGCATATAATACCCAGTGCTCCTCAGTGCCTTTAGCAACACTGGTCAGACAAGATAATAAGGGGGAAAAAGCCAATTGAATAATTGAGTTAATAAATGATTTGAAGTCTTCCCAAATTTATGACAATAATCATGATTATTAAGCAAAGAAGATATGATTTTTGTTAGAAAGGTCATATACTGTACCAACTTTAACTCAACTTAGAATGGAAAAAACAAAGCCCCCAAACTACACAGAAATTCTGAACTCTTTAAAATATTCTAGATCAGAACTTCTTTGCCCTAGGTACTGACATTTCCTATTGTATTTACCTAACCAAAAAATAAATACTACCAAAGAGATAACTGACTGAAGGAGGTTAAGGTATTCATAACTATCAGAAAGCCAATGAGTAACAATGAATTGAAGTGGGTTAGACTGGATCACACTGCACCGCACTGAATTAGCAGGATTAAAATAAAATGAGGACTAAGCTCTGGATTCAAATCCTGCCAGCACTTTGAAAGCACCAGGCTTAAAAAATAGATCTCAATCTTGAAGATGATATGCTGCCTAGATAATCCTATTCTTATACCATTTGCCTACTTGTCAAAACTATTTCTCTGGACTGATGAGAAGCACAAAATCTGAAGGGAAGAAACGTGAATTTCCTGTTTCCATTATGTAAGTATATACTGCCTAGGTGACTACTTGAAAGTTAGACCATTCTCCTATTTACCTAAAAATTAAAATTAAAAGCTGCTAATGTGAAACTATTTTTGTAAATGTCACCAAATGGAATTATTTTAAAGATCAACAGCCTCGTCATACGACATGCCTAAAAATGGAATGCTATTATTTGTGCGTCACGTAGAGCCTTTTACATGTCATATCCATAGTGAGCCAACAAAACAGAGGACTCAAGAAACTTTAAAAAAAAATCTTTTGACCGAAAAGAGTTATTAATTTAGCATGTTTTGAAATACCTTCTTTTTGTTTGTACATTCAAGTTGATATGCCATGTCCCCTGATTTGCATGATATGAGTTTGAGAAGGAGCCAAAGGTTTTATTTTTGCAGTGACAAAACACACAGTTAATTCAGAGAACACAGAATCTTCAACCAACTCAACTGATTGGGACAGCATGGAGAAAACTGGCTGATTAAATATTTCCCTTTCCAACTGCATGTGGTGTGTTCTTATGGCAAATCACAGGGGCTAAATATTGTTCACCATTGTGCACCCAGGTGGCAGCGAGATACCAACAATTACACACTCTGGCTAATTGCCAAGGTTCATGCCTGAAATCAGTGTCAAAATGAAAGGACCATAGAAAGTTAGGATTAAAGGGGAGAAAAGCTCATCCTCGGCATTTTACTGATATCAGTGCAGGATGCAAAAAGCTCTTGGAGCACATTTTCATTTTTGGAACTCTCATGGACTGTTCAACTGCTACTATTACAACACAGACTGCAGAAATATTCCTTGTTTCCTAAAAGCAGGAGGTAGCTCGAAGCCTCATGGCCAACACTCCATCATCACTCATCTCAACTAGCAAGTAGGGATTCCCAAAGAATGGGGCTGCTTCAGCTGAGTATTCCCATAGGAATTAGAGGGTACACATGGGCTACCATGATCATTGGTTCAAGGTGCAACCTTTCTAGCTTGCTTTACCCAGGAATTTAATACATATTACACATATATTATGTATTAGTAATACCTCCTTGAAGTAAGCCTATAGTCACAGCTATGTGTACAGGTCATGGCTCTTATAGTCAGTAAAACAGCTCCATAGCAGAGCTCAGATATAGCAGCTGCTTTAAAAAATATCTATCTGAATTTTTGTATGAAATAAAATTTCTACCTTAAGCACCTGATTTGAGAACCCACGCAAAATACAGACATATATATTTTTCTTGAGGAGTCAAGGCTACATTTTTTTCATATGATTGAGTAAAAACATAAATAAAATTAACCGCAAGAGCTGCTTGTTGGTAGAGGAGAAGTTGCATTAGGATTTTGAATGCCGAATTTACCTTATATTGAAAAAAAATCTGACATAAAGTATTAACCAATAAAATTTTATGATGGTTAAGAGGATGTCTCTTTTGTGGGGAGGGCGGTCAGCAACTTCTGTGATACTAAATAAAATCCCAAGGGAGAGAGAAATAATCATACACAGCATAAAAAACAATACAACCAGCTTAGAGTCTGCTGCACCCTGGGCCTGAATATTGTTGATAAACATAGACAAAGATAACACAATTGCCCTTTCTCTTAGAAACACCAGGAGGTTCACTCTATATTTAATGAATTAATGTTGATAAGAGTGACTATTTATTCATCTCAGAAAAGGCAAAAACATATATGAAAATAAAAATTATTATGTATATCTATACATTCCTTAATGGGATCTCTGACACTGATGAAATATTTAAAGATCTTTGAAGGCCTGGGGCTATAAATTTAGGAATATTATATTCTCTTTCCCTGCTAATTTTCCTCCTGTTGTCAGTCTCTCCTTTCTTTGTGCCTCTCTTCTCCTCTTCCCAGCCTCAAATGTGCATTAACTGCATATTCCATGCCAGGCACTGTACAAGGCTGTGGGGCTCTTGTTTCCACGCTTTCCAGTCCCTTTCCTCTCCTACTTTCTCCTCTTACTTTACTACTGGTTCCTTGAACTCTTTGCCAACATATCACCTTGACACATGTCCAAACACTTAAACAGCCAGGAACCAGGACACAGGAAATATGTGAAATGTTACCTAGCCTCAAGTCCCTTTAGTTGTTGCAAACGTCATGTGTCGAAAGATCAATGCAGATCAAAGAACTTCTGGATTTCATTTCCAAGACAGACTTTGTTGGCACCATGGGCTTTTGACCCAGACACAGAAGGACGGGAAGTGTTGAGAAAGAAGTGGCAAAAGTGTTTCGGGACAGGAATGATCAGAGGAAACACAAGGCAAACTTCATGGGGACAATGAGCAGATCAGTCTTCTTATTTAGCAGATTCTTATTTTGAAATAGGTAATAATGCATTTGGAAAGAAAGATTGAAGCCAAATAGCAAGAGGTCTAAAGAAGGTTTGAAATGTTTTATCCTACTGGCTCTGGGGAATCCATAGATGCAAAGGGAAATGGCAGAACGGACTATGAAGGTGGCTGCATGCTCCTATTCTAAGGGCAGAGGCTTGCCTGTTATATCCACTGCTTTATTCTAAATACTTTGAGGAGGCCTGGGACCTCATAAAAGCTCCATAATACTTGTTGAATGACTGGAAGCATGAATAGGTCCTGAAACACTTGGGTTTTAAGTCATCTCAGCTGCTTCCTAGCTCTGTGACCTTGAGGGAGTTAACTTCTCAAAACCTCCATTTCCTCTTCTACAAGCAGGGATAGTAACACTACCTTTCTCAGAATGTAATTGAAAGGATTAAATAAGAAAACAAAGGTAGAGGGTTTAGTACATTGACTGGCATATAGAAAATAAATGTGAACCATTAATAATTAGAATTAGAGGTCCCTTAAAATTGTATAAAGCAGCATTAGAAGGAAGCACATGTAATAAAGCCAGTGTGGTATTTGCTGCATCATGGGCCTAAATAGTGAGGGGAAAAGGCTGAATTTAGACCCCGTTCTAAATTACACATCAATAAGATAACTTCTTAAAACACATTCTGACGGCTTTGCCAATATAGTCTTCTAAATTGGCATATATGCCTAGAATATATTTTAAGCCCTTGAAAGGAGAGGCAAGTGAAGTACGAGTTCCAAAATGATATGGATTGTGATGTGATTAGCTGATCCGTGTATGACTAACTGACGAGACTCTTATAATCTGCAAAATCAGGCAAATCATGAATATTGAATTAATGGTGAATATTAAATAAAGAGCCCACAAGAATAGTGTCTGGCACAGGGTAGGCACTGAACAAATGTCTGTGGAATGAACGAATGAAAATTTTCTAAATCCTTACGGGAGAACATTTTTAAAAATCATTTATTTGATTTCCACGTTTCAAATTTCTAGCAAATCAAATTCTTCTTCAAACACATCCTGAAGATCCAATATTTTCAAAGATGCCTGCAGTAAACTATGTTAAAACCCTTGAGACTGTGATAATTAACTGTACACCATATGTTCCTGACCATGGCGTGCTTGCTACCTTATCTTCCTTTCTCTAAGGAAATTCCTAGCCTGATGGTATATTTCAGGCTTTGCATTTGGACTGTGAATTCGATCGTCAGAAAAATATAGGAATTTCAAAGATTTATAAATCACAATATGTTGTGCTTAAATAATGCCAAGCGACATTAAGAATATAAATTATGGCTCAGAGATGTTATTAAAAATGCAAAACAGTTCTGTTCGCTATAAGGTGTAGGATCATGAAGTCTAGCAACTTTACAAAGACTCAGGGCCATTATGATTCTATACGAGCCATCTCTTGATTAAAAAAAGAAAGATTATAAAGACCATTGAGCAAACTACAATTTTCACATTCTAAAAATCTGACAAATTTTTCAATGCTTCAATTAATTATTAGTGAGTGACAGAGTGTGTAATTAAGGTTTTTAGCATAACTTTTCTTTTCTGAAATCATTCTGGGATCCTTTAAACAAAAGTGTCTGACTGATGGTAATGCAAATTAAAATCTGCTCTTAGATCACAGAGGTGATTAAACACAAAACTCCAGTTGATAAAACTTTACAATGCATCCTTGCCAACACACTAGAAGAGTAACCTGGAGTGACACCTTCGCCAGCTATCCAAGAGGGTCCCTCCCCTGCCCGTTTTTCTTGTAACAAGTTTCCTAGCTGATGCTCAGTATAACTCTGAGGTTTGCCACTTGGCGGAAAATAAAGTAAGGTAGCTTGAAGGAAAGATTTTATTGGATTATGCAAGTAACTTGCTACCACTGGGAAATGCTATATCCCAATATCAAGCCCTTGCACAACATCCCAAAGGCAACTCAAATCTTTCAGCACTTTATACACAATTTCTAATGAAATAAGTTTTCCACCCCCCCAAACACAGACAGGTCACACAAACAGCTTCAAAGTCAATATAACTGTCTAGATGACAGATAAGAATAATGGCATACCAGAAAGACAAAAACCGAAATTATAGTAGGCAGAAAGAAACTAAGAGTAACCAATTACTCTGCGATACTGCTATTTGGAAGGGAGTATTAATGACAAAAAGAAAGTAAACTTGGGGAAATTTAGTGAACACATTAGGAGAGGAGAATAAGCAGATACTAGAGCTTAATTTTACTTTTCTAAAAAAATTGCACCGATGGTGTGTTAATTCAGCAATAATATGATACTCTGGAAATATTCACGACAATCAAGTTCAATTGCATACAAATTTTTCTAATTAGTGTTTAGAATGCAGTTTGGAAGCTAATGGCTTTGTGTAACTTGCACAGAAAAACTGATTTAAGATTTTCATTCTGACTTACATGAAAATTGATCTAATATGTCACAACTCCAGTTCCCAAAAGATTTGATTTTTTAAGAGCTATGTGATTAACTTTACTTGTGTCTACATCTCCCGAAAGAATTGAGGTGCAAAGATGTTCCTGGTAACATTCGCTGCAACTATATTAAGTTTCTATACATGCCTTTACCTATTCAGTACAGAAAGATAAAACAACTGTATATTTACATACATATATCTGATTTCTTGGTCCATTATTAAATTTAAAGGTACATGACATCTTGAAGCAAAGTCAAGTCAATTTTGTGATAGTGCATATTATTGATTCTTTCTGTTTTCTCAGCCTGCCCCTGATTTGCCTCTTTGTTTTCCCTCTTTACACCACAAACTATCATTTGTAATATTCCCCCTTTTAAATACACCTAATTCTTGTAAGGGAGTACCGAATTAAAATGGGAGGAATCTGGAAATACTCACTGGTTTATCTCAAGAGTTCAATCAATGCAGTTGCTTTAGCTGAGATAAATGCCGAAAGACTTTTCTGAAATAACTTTTACATAAGGATAAAATGATTTCTATGTCAGAAACAATTACCAGCCAACATTATTATCACCAGAAAATTGTAAGCTAGAATGAGCAATAAAAACATTGTATTTGGAATGAGATATTAGAGAATAGCTATTAAAATATTTTACTCAATTTCTATTATTCCTTAAAATGAAAGTCATCAAAATGTCATTATAGGCCTTTCCCCCAGATTCTTCAGAGACTGAATTTAATCATTTCAGGAAATTGGGCACTATCCAACATTCACTTAAATCCTCTGAAATAATAGCAAAGCAAAACACAATGTAAAATTTATAGGACATTTTATATTGAGATATGTTCACATACACACAAAGATACATACCACGGACTGGGAAATATTTGTCTTCGGATACCTGGAATTAAACATTTCTTGTGAAATTAGCCACTTACATGAAGTATTACCTTCAAGAAGACCTGAAATAAGAAACCCAAGTAAAGGAGCCACAATTTAGCTTTGCAAAACCCCAGTCTTCATCAAGCGCTAAGGTAGCAGTTAAAAAAATACCTTCAAAAATCAGTTTTTGGAAAATGACTTTCAGTCATAATTATTACCTGTACCACAGAGCATAGAACTTTTAACTGCTGCCCCACTAAAAAGCTAAACAGTTGAAGAAGCACAATTAACACCTTTAAATAAAGGCATCCTTATGCCTTCTTTCGGAAAACTAGTGCTGTTTGAGGAATTGTCAAGCTGAAAGAAGACTTGCGACATCACCCAATCCCTGTTCTTATTTACCAGTTCTGGGAATAAAATCTACATGAAATAAAGGTTGCTTTTATTGATCCCCTAAAGGATAAAGTCCTCTAAAAAAATAAACAAACAAACAAACATCTGCTTATTTTCAAGGCTGGAAGGAAACATATGAAGTACCTGGTTGTATTTTGTTAACAAAGGCTAGACAATCTTTAGAAAATGACTAACAATAAAATTCCCTAAGATAGTCTCTTTAAACCTTTTATGGCTAGAGAGAATGACTTAAATTTTAGTTGTATTTAGAGAACAGTTTTCCAATGTTACTGGCAAGAAGTATATGGAATGGTTTGACAACTGCACTTTAAAAAATGTTTAATTTTTACCTTTCCATTTGAGGACGATGCCACTTCTCGTGGAGCCCATTTTTCCTGAAGATACTCAGTTCTGGCTGACTTAGAATAAAAACCATTAGCATATCACTATTAAAAGAAAAAAAACTACACTACAAAACTGCAATCTCTCAGAAAGAAGCTGACGGCGCTTATAAGCAATAAATGCCTTTCCCGATACCTATTTTGTCAGCAGCATCTGATTAGCAGACTGTATGCTCCCTGCAGCATCAATTAAGCACTTTTTAAGGGAATGGGAAATGTATGAGGGCTCATCTGCTAAGCACGGCTGTATACTTCACAGCCTCTTAATCAGCGCCGCGCCTTTTTTAACAAGGTTCCAGAATGCAAGGTCGTCCAGGGACCATTAAGTAGCAACAAGCAGAACATCTCTGGGAGTCGCCAATATTGGATACAACTTAACCTCAAAGAGTCAGCATGAGAGCCAAGGTGACAGAGCCGCCTGTTTGTGCCTCAGCACTGGGCACTTGCGAAGCAGAGGCCAACCTCGGCGGAGAAACGGAGAAACTCCTCCTGACTCCCTGGTGCCCCCAGCAGCAGCCAGGCATCCGGAGAGGGCCTGTTTCTCCTGCAGCCCCAAGTAGACAGAAAGTAAGGGAAGGAAAGGTTTACCCTCTCATCCTCCAGCCACCTAAAGCGGCGTCACCCGAATCACAAGAGAAATGCTAATGCACAAGAAAACACATGCCAATTTCCTCCACTTTGCTCCAAGTTTCAGAGGCCCCTCTGCAATAAAAGATAGCTGTTTGTGGAGGCTGCCCTGTTCCATACCATTAACTCAGAACAAAACATATTTTTAGTGGGACAGTGGTGTTTACTTGTAAGAGCTGATGAATTGTTCAGCACCATTTATCACTTGCAGACAAAGACGTTCAGCCACAATTTTGGACATAAATCAAGGTACATGCTCCTCAATAAAAAAAAAAAAAAAAAAAAGACTGCTTAAGTCCCCAAAACCACAGAGATTGAGGTCAGACTGGCCATAGCAACCAAGAACAGGACTTGGGTCTCCAGAAAGACCTAGCAACCGATAAATGAGTTCAGATCTCTTTTCATCTCCACTGGTGTGAAAGCCAAAATTAAAAAGATTAGATCACCCTGCACCCATTACAAAAGGCGCCACAATGAAAAAGTCATTTCCAGCCTTTGAATCACATCAAATAAATAACATTCATCCCTGCTATAATGAACAACTTTCAAAGTAAATTGAATCTCCATAGTACTGCTTTCCCTGGCCGCACAGTATTTACATAACAATATATCACAGGAAGCTCAGAATGGGTCTTGTAAATGGGGAACTCCGGATAAAAAGCATCTTTAGCCCCGATTACTGTATACTCAGACTGCTTTTCAATCCCCTTCATTTAAACAATGTGTTGTATCAAGAACATAAACAATGTTTTTAAATTGTGGGAAATGAAAGTTTTCAGGACATTTTTAAATGTCTGGACTCACCCCTTCTGTGGGGCACTGAGAATGTAGAAATCACTTAACCTCCTAAATCCATGCCCCGGGTTCATTTTTGTGACAAAGAATTCTCATCTGTGGGTACACTTGCTTCTTTGTTCATGCCAGCAGTTTTTCATCCTAAATATCTCCTGAATTTTTATATATTATTTACGAGGAAAGCACACTTGCAGATCTTTTTTAGTATGTGGCTCATTCATTATTTGTCATTTCCTCGAAAGTATAAGGTATTCTCCGTTGCCAGAACAATTATGCCTCTGAAGTTTTAGCAGTATCTCCATACAATATATTCATTTTCTACAGGCTGGTTCTGACAAGATTTCTCCAGGTCATTAAAAAAATTTTTTTTAGGACTAATAGCCCTACTACTTAGGTTTCCATAAACTATTGTACAATTCATGTATTTCAAGTGAAGTATGTTCAATTAAGACAGTTAAGTCCATGTTAAAAATATACCAGCTCTATCTTATCTTTTTGTGTCAGCTCACGTAGACATTACTATTCGAACTCCACAGGGAATCTCATTAATTTTTAAAACTCTCTGACCTCGGTACAGTTGAGCATAAAAATAATTTCAAATTAAGAATGAAAGAGCATCACTTGAATTCTACCCGGCCATATGCTCTACGTTGCACAAAACATTGCTAACTATCATCAAACAGAATTTTTTTCCAGATACGAATTTAAACAGCATGATAAATGTCACCAGACAGACATAAAAAGCAGCTCACCCTTCCGCCCAGCCCTGCTCACACCTCACCTCCGATGATTCTCATAACACAAAGCCCCGAGAACACAGGTTTGCAGGCAAGTGACAGCACAGATGATACCCTCACGCAAATATTTTCCTACTGAGACTCTCTCTCTATCTCCGTGTCTCTCTCAGCCACAAGGATGCAAAAAATGCAAGAATCGGGGCATACACGTTTTCTTACCTAAAACTTGTCAGAAGGATGGTCCTTAGGTTCTTTGTCATTGTTGTCACCTCCAGTGCCCCCTCTCGCCATCGTGGAAATTGGCTTCACTATGTTTATCGGTCGTGCCTCAGGTACAGCTGTGACACTCATCTGCTTGCATAGAACCTATGAGGGGAAATGAGGGAGGGAGAGAGAGAGGGAGAGAGTAAGGGAGAGGGAGGGAGTGGATGTGTGTGTGTGTGTGTGTGTGCTTGTGTGTGTGTGTGTGTGTGTGTGTGAGAGAGAGAGAGAGAGAGAGAGAGAGAGAGAGAGACTGCTGACTTGAGACTAAGAACCTAAAACCTCCGGCCAAGACAAGCCTGAATAAAAATGATCAAAGCTCTGTCCTTCATCAAGAGAGTAGACAGATATTTTTTTCTCCTCCACTGAAAAGTGGAACTGTCATTGGGGATTCTCACCAGGAAAGCGCAGAGAGAGGCAGACCCTCTCCAGAGTGTCAGTGCTGCCCAGCAGTCCGTGCAGAATACAGGTACCTATTGTTCCAGAGACAGATATGTAGCCAGCCAGTCAGACTCTGACAGATCTCAGCAAACCAGTGAGACTGCCTTCATTTTAACTCCTTATTTACTAGTGCTTTTTGGTCAAATGCAAAGGTCTTCTCATCACTCAGGAGAAATAAATGGAGATGATGCAGATGAACTCCAGGCAGGAACTAATCCTGTATCTTTTACAAAGAGGGACTTTTCACTACTGTTATTGAAATGCTGAATTTAATGCAAAGATCTTATTTTTCTGGGAGGAAATGAAACATTAGATTAAACGGGGAAAGACTTAGCGAGTAAAAGAAAATCTTGACATCCAAGATGAATAGCACAGCCCATTTTAAAAGGAAGGCAGAAATTGGGGTTATTCAAAGCACCCTGAATATAAATATATATACTTCGGAGCATGAATGGGGTTGCCTTAGCCAAAGGGGTTCCAGTCTTTTGCATAGGGGTGTGGCACATAGAACATATTCTGCTCAGAAAGCTACCCTGGTAGACCTCTGTTTTCCTAGGGGCTGGAATCTTTTGAACTCTCTCTTTCTAGACCTCATTGCTTTCTCAAGCACCCCCCGTCCCCCCCCCAAGAAAAACTGCCTTCTCCAAAACCTCCCAGTATTTAAATTATCAGTATTTAAATTATGTCTAAGGCAGTAACACAAAATTAAAGGAGCTCAGAGAAAAATAACTTGTTCTATATTTTCCCTGATGGATTCTGAGATCCAGAGGGTATGTATATCTGATTGTTTAAATTCTTGGACCTTTCTGGATTACAGTGGGTTTCTAACTTTCATCTTTGTATATTAATTAATTTTCTTCTAAGGAGTAGAAGAAGGCAAAATGCCTTGCGTTTGACTGTTTGGCACTGTTAGAAGGCAGAACATAGAAAAACAAGAGAAAAAGAAAAAAAAAGAAAAAGTAGCTTCTCACTGAGTTAAAATAAGAGATGGACTTCTACTCCCCAAAAGACTTAATATACAAACACTTCAGACTTTTTTCCAGAATGAACACCAGTTTCATTAATTGTTACCATATACCTAAGAAACGCTGTGTATATTCTGATTTTGTAGGTGTGCTGCAGGGTCTATAAAACGGTTGTGAAATTCCTTTGTAAAACCCACACTCAAGCATCACTTTACAAAGCCAAAGGGTAAATACTCAGCTCAATAGGGGGAGGTTTAACCATGCATGGCTGTTAATAGTAATGAGATATGAAGTATATATCTATGCACTGCCCAAATGCTTCTTCTAAATATCTAGGGTTTATTTTATTTATTAAAAAAAATCCTAATAAGAGATTTCTTCATGATGTTTCAAAACTCCACTTAAAACAAGAAAGAGAAAAGACTTAGAAAAGACAGTTCTCTCCTTTTTCTCGTCCTAAATTCCGGAATTTTGAAAGCAATTCAAGTCATGCTAATTTAACAAAAACTCTGTGCAATTAATAAAGGCTTTAGAAACTCTTGTAGAAGTTAAAATGGCTGGATTCGGTGACTTCTGAGAGTCCACCTTGTGTTTTGGACTTAGGGAGAGCTTCTATTATGCTCAGAAGGGAAAGGATGCCAAAAACTTTAAACAGGGAGAAAAGTATACAAGGTTTCTTACTAAGCTCACCTTCACCTAGGGGCAGCAACAAAACAAGACAATCTTGTAGCTTGTTTTTCCTAAGTGGGATAGACTGATTTTTTTTTCAAACCTGTCTTAAAGAACATGCATATCTTTGTAAGCTTCAGGGATAACCTAATTTATCATGACTATCTTAATAGCAAAATAGCAGAAGCCCATTCAGTGAAAGAAAAGAGGATAGATTATAGGTCCACCTATAGAACGAGCTGGATCAGAGCAAAGGTGACAGCTCCCATGCAAGGCTCCCATGACTGCCTCTAACACTGCAGTTCAAAAGGAGCATCTAAGCTCTCCCTCCTGAGCATGTGATAAGACTTAGGTGTAAGTACATTTAATTAGAGCATTACCCAGGCCCCATCCAGATGTCATTATCTTTTACGGTGTTTTTTTTTCCCCTTTGATCCTTCTGTCCAACTTCTGTTGTCTTCAGAAAACCAAGCTTAGTGTGCCAAACAGATTTTAAATATTCAGCTCTTAACATGTCTGAATATAGACAGTTCTCACAGTCGGGGTCCATTATTTTCTGGAGACATGTGCAGAGGGTTATCAACATTAATGAGACTCATATGCACATGTAAATAAAAAACAGAGGATACACTCCTGCAAAGTGTGTGTGTGTGTTATAAATAGATATCAGTATTTGTGCAAGGTATATATTTTTTGTTGTTTCATGAGTAGAAGAAAAGATGACCCTTTTTCTCAATAATTTTTTTTTTTTTTGGTGACATCCCTAGATGTTTTTGTCCCTAGAACACCCCTGAAGCCTATTACACAGTCCCGAGTTTATAATTCACACTTCAGTCCCCAATTTGCCAAATAATTCATGTCAAGCAGAAGTCCAACATAAAGTGCCAACTATTTCTTGAAAGGAAAAAAAAAACTGTTTCATGTACTGGGTTTTTAAGAAATAAACAGATGAGGGTAGGGGCACCACTCATTAATAAGTAACAAGGGGTAGGCTAATTCCCCTGGTACTCTGCTGGGCATTTATCTCTTTTCATCCACTTAGCTTGAACTGAGAGACGTGAAGTCAGATTTTCCAGAAGGAATGTGGAAGGAAAACAGATTACTTTCTTTGTATTAAAGGATATTCCAATTTTTATAATTCCCCCCACCCCCCCCCCCGCCCCAGGACTTGCTACAGACACCTTCAGTTACTCATTCACACAATAAACCTCACAATGATAAAACTTCTAAGAGACTCTCTGGGAACATTGCAGGTAACCCGACTCCAGCAAAGTTAAAAATAGTCTGTGCACCAAATTAAACATTATCTAAGTTCTCCACACAGTTATTAAATATGTAGAAGATCACCTGTGTGCATGACCTATAAATGGCTTGGATTACATATTAAAATTCTAATTAAAAGTTTTTGTCTTATCTTAGTTGGCCGATTCGAGATTATAGAGTAAATGCTGGTTCAGAGTGAAAGCTCCTAAGGAATCGAGATTTCTGATGGTTGCCAGTTGGAAATGAATGGCAGTGTTACAAAGTATTTCTAATAGAAAGAAAAGAATACAAAACTATGAACAACTTCCAAGACCCCCTTTAGACGATGGGTATTTAATGCCATGAAGACATTGAACTTGACTTTCTTGAGAGTTGGAGAGAGACATGAGAGGTGCGGTTGCCGTGGGGTGTGCAGAACGTATTAGCATGATTACATTCCAACCTGAAAGCTTAAAAATCTGATCATGAAACCTGGTTAATTAGAAAATTCATCACGAAATATAAAAGCTAAAGATTTCAATATTTAAGAGCCAGGATGGGGTAAATGCTACTTATGTTTCCATTTAATCCACTGAACGAAACACTACTTCTGAGAGCCTTTCTCTGAAAAGTCAGTGAAAATCTAATGGAAACTGTTAGGGGCTACTCTATATCACCCAAACATCTGCAATGTTTAACATTCGGCCATTTGATGATGAATAGAAGGAAAAGTAGGCACCGACCTCTAACCCCCTCCCTGTGATGCTATAATGTTACTTCACAGAGTCTACCTGATTAACTTCCTGACATACAGTTTAAACTAGTTGAAGATTTGGTTTCAGAAAAACTCAGTGACATCCTTCACTCACCCCTTGGTAAGCCATCAGATATTCTGAGGTAACAGTGGACTATTCTGCCTACCTTCTTCTATACTAGATGCTGGAAGTCAACTCTGAGAACCCACAAAGGAAGAACAGAATGTTCATATTTTGAATAGTCACAAAGGGCAAGAATTTGCATTGTTGCATGTGTAAATGAAACAATATGTTTTCCATGTTTCCATAAATGTCCTCTTGAGTGGTCTCAGACTTAACAGCAAAATAAAAAAAAAAAAGTAACATGGAGCTGATTGATGAGAGTTGGTATTCAACACAAAAGCATTTCACAGAAGTTGGGAAATTCCCAGAAAGGAATTGGGCAGAAAAGTTGGTAAAGATTTCCCTGGACAGCACTTAAAAAAACAATCACAGACTATCCTAGAACATGAATATTTCCTTCAAGAATTACGATTTGGAAGTCTTTGTTAACAGACATATGTTACCCTGTATCCCATTCTTTGAATGAACTAGGACCTACCTGACTTCTCCAACAGCTGTTTCGAGAGCTTCACAGGGATTGGGAGAGTGGCCTGATCCATGCCAAGCTTCAGCTGCAAGTGCTCTCTCTGCCTTCTGTCATGTGCAGTCCTCCCCATCCAAATCTTTTGATAAAAGTCAGGATAAAACATGATTTATTAATATAGCAAAGTCATTACAATCCTAAGCTAAAATGTTATTGGAGCTTTCCCTAGCTACTGCTGTTTAAGGAAGTCTTTAAAAACCAATTTAATTTCCTTCCACCCAGTCAAGTTTTCTCCACAGATAATTGGTTTTCATTATATGCACAAAAACCATCAGTGTAGTCAATATGTATGAGGCATTTAAATATTTTCAAATGGAAGTATGCATGTATTTATGTTGGGGTGCCCAAACACACACTTCCATTTGATTCTGTATCACTGTCCATTAACACTCTTCCAACACAAGAGAAAGCACCGTGGAAATCGGAATGGCTGCATAAACAGCCGAGTTAGTCATTAGTGGGAGTAGAAGTTCAATAAAGTTAGTAGGGTGGAGGTCCTCTTCCTTCATTTTAAACAAGTAGATCACAATAAAGCAATGTATTCTCCCTGCTAATTGTGCTGAATTGGTGCACGCTCACAAGCAGAATACTTGTGTTTTTATTTTCAAAGCCTTCATCATTTCACTGGGAAAAACAAACAACAACAACAACAAAAACCTCTAATTTTTTTTTGTTCTAATCATCATTTCCACAACAGCCCTTTTAGGGTTTATAGAACTTCTCTCAGTGTATTATTATCATCAAAAGTGTGTTTGAGATGCTAGTGCAGAATCACTAATTGTTCATAAGTACCTAGAAACATTAGATTAGCAATGTTTATAATTGTCTAAATACAACATGACGATAGGAAATCAATTACCATGCACATCAATCTTTGACATTTCAATGCATTATAACTGTAGTAAAGTTGCCATAAACTTAAAAAAAAAAAAGCCACAGTTTCTCTTGCCTGAAAAATCTATTCAGTTGTAACACTGGCAAAATCAGCGTAGTAGATTATGCAATGCTGAAACTGGTCTACTTACTTGAATATTCCTCTTCCTCTTATCAAGACTATTACTGAATTTGCAGACTTCCACGTTTGAGAATTTTTCAGTGTGCTCTTGGTCCCACAGTCCTTCCTCCACAGGTGAAGCATTATCAGATAAAAAGCTCCCTATCTCAACCACCACACAACTATCTTTTAAGAGTCACTGAACTTCTGAGAACTGACGAGATGCTCTCTGCAACTTCCCCGGTGACACAGGTGTCTGTTGCTGCCCGTGGTCAGATCGGATTCATCAGTTGCCTGGGTAGCCACGATTTCCCGCAGTTTTTTCCCTCCTGGGGGTCCAGGGTGCTGAAGTGAGAATGGCTTCTCCCTGATATTTATTTGCTTTTGCACTGGAAGGAGAAGGTTAGCTTTTTGGTTTGTTTTGTTTTGTACCAATTCAAAATCAAAGACAAGAGTTTTATAAGTTGAATTCGGGTTTGAGATTTGCTCCCTTTCTGAATGAAAAACAAATCAAAATGAAACACAGAGTAGAACAATTCAGTGTGCCTGATTCCATCAAATCACTGTGATTTAAAAGAAAAAGACAATCAAATAAGAAAAGGAAACATTCTAAGCAAATTAGTTTCTTCGCTCAGTCCCACACTATCCCCTTAAACCCCTGACCTCTCCGCAGACCACGTCTTCCTCCTGTTGAATAGTAACTATTTCTGAATAGCCAGCACTTAATGAAGCTAAGGTCAGGCGGCTTCGAGTTGGCATTTGCAGTGATAACAAATCAGAAATGATAGCATCATACAGATTTATGAATTTTTTACCCCTGCAGTCACAAACATCAGACGTTTACTTTATAAAGAGAGCTTTTAGATCCTTCCTGCAGTTTCCATAGTGATTTCATTTTTTTCCTTTTATCACAGATTGGCTGAAGAGCTGCTACCCTTTGTGCGTTAAAAGGCTTGTGCTACCAACTGTCGATATAAAAGGTAGCTGAGGCAGAGACGCAATATATACTGCCAAAAATAATTGAAACAGAGACATGTTGGTGAAAGGTTCCAGAAGAATTTTTTTTTCTTCTGTATCAATGTAAAAGTAGAGGGGAAAATAATTTTGCCTGAATTCTCGTAATTACTTTGAGTTAAATGTAGTAGTATTTTACGCCATGTACCATACTTATATTAAAACACTCATCATACAAAACATAATCCTCTCATAAAAGGGTTTAATATAGCTTACACTGTTCCAAGCGTCTGGGCTTGTTAAACACCAAAGTTCATTTACGAAAACATTTTCACTTTAGTTACTTTACTTTTGGCTGCAATGTTTATGTCAGTGTTCAGTCTTATCTCTCAGCTGATTCAATTTTTTTTTTCTGTTAGGAAAAAGTACACTGCATTTTTCAATTAATCCAGACTGTCCATAGCAAAACAGTCAAAATGTGTGGAAGAAAACCACAAATTGAGGGTTCCTTCCATAAGTTAATTCTCCCTTGTTTTATGTACTTCTTCTCCTTATAAACACTGAGCATTTAAATGAATGTTAACTATTATCCTGATTTTTCTTTCAACTCTCATGTTAGTTAATAATGTTGGCACCTGAATAATCCCAGTCATAGGCTGCTATAATCCTAGGAGAAATGTCTGTGTTCTAACTACTTATTAAATATATTGAATTCTTGTCACAATACTGTAGATGTTTTACAAGTAAACTTTTAGCTCTGAATGTGTTTTTTAAGATTGTGACAAAAATAACACCATTGCCAATTACCACTAAAGTTCATGTTCTACTTATATATAATAAGCTATTAAAATGGCACTAAATGTAAAAATAATTGTCATTTTTGAAAAAGAAAGACATTTCTATGAAAGTACTTAAGATATAATATATTTTTATATATTTCATAATAAAATCTTTGAATTTCTAGAAGATATATAGATCTATGGGCTCTACCCTATGGTTATTACAACACATATTTTATTTCGTCCTCATGCATTTTTTTTTAATTTCCAAAGAACATATAGCCTAAATAGGCTAGCTATTTCTGAATTTTTATTCAGTGTGAACAAAATTATGTACCATAATAAGATTTCTTCTTCTCCTTTTCATCTCACTTTCATCAGAGAAAATAAGCTGTAAAGTAGATTTTGAAAGAGAAAAATATGTTGATATATATGGTAAAAACTCCAAGAGATGGTGGGGTTGGTAGACATGGTAAACAAACACTATTTTAGTTAAACTCTTTGAGGGTCAAGGAGTAGAAATTCTCTTGACTTATCTTGGTTAAGGTCATAGTTAAGTTTAAGAAGATACAAAGTAATAATTAACATAGAACTGGCATACCAATCTTCAGACTCATACTTCTGAACTTCACAGAGACTAAAATGAAAGTCAGAGAAGCTCTGGAGACCTTGTCAACTAGAATTTACAATGACATTCAGTCACTGAACAAATTCTTTTTTTTTTTTAAAGTGCAGTTGACACAATGTTATGTGAGTTTCAGGTATACAGCATAGAGATTCAACATCTCTATAGGTTCTGTGATGCTCACAAGTATAGCTGTCATCCGTCACCATATAACACTGTTACAGTATCATCGACTACATTCCCTATGCTGTGTCTCTTATTCCCGTGACTTCACTGGAAGCCTGTATCTTCTGCTCCCTTTCACCCATTTGGCCATCCCCCACCTCCCTCCCTTCTGGCAACCATCAGTTTGTTCTCTGTATTTATGGGTCTGTTTCTGCTTTTTGTTTGTTTGTTAAACAACTTCTTATTAAACATATCACATGGGCACCTGGGTGGCTCAGTTGGTTAGGTGACTGCCTTCAGCTCAGGTCGTGATCCCAGAGTCCTGGGATCGAGTCCTACATTGGGCTCCCGGCTCGGTAGGGAGCCTGCTTCTCCCTCTGACCCTCTCCCCTCTCATGCTGTTTCTCTCTCTCACTCTCTCTCAAATAAATAAGTAAAATCTTAAAAAAATAAGAAAATAAACACACCACATGCCAGACACTTCGATAGATATTGGGTGTATCTCTACTTGTGAACAAGAGACATTTTCCTTGGCTTCGTGGAGCTTCTAGTCTGGGGAGGAGTTAGGGAGACAAAAAAGAAGTAGAGAGCAAATAGAATATAAAATTGTATTAAAGAAAATGATAGTTCCTCTGAGAAAGATACCTCTGCAATCTAAAACCTGAAGAATGAAGCTGCCACACACAGGCTATGTGACACAGCAAGATCATTTCATGTTTGGAAAAGTAAAAGAAGCCCATTGAGAATGCAGCAAGGTGAGCAAAGGTGGTGGTGGCTCACCAGTTGTTTAGATAGGGCACAGACTGTGGTTGGAAGTTCATTTCTTTCTAAGCATAAAGGAGTATCACTCAAGGGTTTTTACCAAATGAGTGACATTATCAGATTTTATTTTTTAAGATCATTCTGATTGCCACGTGGAAAACAGCCTGGAACAACATAAATGTAGAAACAAGGAAATAAATTAAGAGATTACTATAGAGACCCACTAAAGAGATGCTGATGGTCTGGACTAGGGAGTGGTGTCAGATGAGTAGATGAAGATAGATTTGAGTAAGGAGTGGAGGTACAATTGTCAGCATGTGATGACAGATAAGCTGTGGGTGGTAAGTCAGAGGAGGAGCCAACAATTCCAAGGCTGTTGTGAATGGGAAATACAAAGGAAGAGAAATATATGATGGGGTGAGAAGAGCGAAAGTTCAGTTCTAGACATGTGAGATTTTAGACATCTATTAAGATATGGTCTGGGTTGGGAACATAGATCTGAGTTTTCAAATTAAAGATAGTATTTAAAGACATTTCCTTCTTTTCCAGGAGGGGAAAAAAGATCACCTAGGAAAAGGTGATGTCTGTACATGAAGAAGAAAATGAGTCCTAAGCTAGATCTAAGACATGTCAGCATATAAAGGTATGACAAAAGGAGGAACTGAGAAACAACAAAGAGGTTGAGGGAAAACCAAAGAGACTGTTGTGCCTTAGAAGCTAAGAAAAGAGGCTATTTCAGAAAGAAGAGTATGGTCAACTGTGCAGAATATTGCTAAGAGGTTAAGTGAGCCAAGAATATAAAAGAGTATTTTGGATCAAGTGTTCACTGGTGACATTATGGATTGTTCAGGCAGAAGCTATGCTGGAATGGATTGAGGGATGACTGGGAGGTAAGAAAGTGGAGATCTCATGTTTAGACAAATCTCTGAGAAGTTGGGTCATAAAAGAAAGTATATGGTACAAGTAGCTGTTAGGGAAGAATGAAGTCAAGGGGGATTTCCTTCTTTTTTTCAATATGGAAGATTCTGGAGCATATTAACAGTGATGAGATTAATCCATTCAATAAAGAACTGTTTATATATTTTTTAAAGATTTTATTTATTTATTTGACAGAGAGAGACACAATGAGAGAGGGAACACAAGCAGGGGGAGTGGGAGAGGGAGAAGCAGACTTCCAGCTGAGCAGGGAGACCGATGCTGGGCTCGATACCAGGGTCCTGGGATCATGACCTGAGCAGAAGGCAGACGCTTAATGACTGAGCCACCCAGGCACCACTAAAGAAGTGTTTATTGATTGAGGAGAAAGAGAATGAGGGAACAACTTAAGTCTTGACATAGCAAGAAGGGATGGGATTTAGAGCACCAATGGAAGGATTGCCCTTTTCTAGGAAAAGGGACATTTCCACCGTTTCAACAGGAGAGAAGAAAGAGAAGATGGGTGAAGAAGCAGTTAGGTGTGTAGATTTGGTGGTAAGGAGGGGAGGGAGTTCTTGACTGACCAAGAGCTTCTCTATTCTAAGTGAAGTATGAATCAAGGTTATCGGCTAAGAGCAAAGGGAGAAGAAATGATGTGGAAATTTAAAAAGAAAGTAAAAATATGTCATCATATGTTAAAAATTTATTCATAACACTTGTTAAAGGCAGTAAGGAAGACGTTCTTTGGGAGGGACTACTACAATGAGTTTTTGCAGTAGGGGAGAGAGATCAGCTCACCTCAGAATACAATAAGGACAAGTGGGGATTTATAGCCAAGGAGCAGGGGGTGGTCAGTGGATGGAAAATTACTAAGAGGAAACATCAAGGGTAAAGAGGATTCTGGCTAAACCAACTTGACAGGATTTTTGCTGAATGGAGGCCAAGGTGATAAGATAACAAGAGTGGCTAGGTAGGTTGAGGGATTTGATCAGATATCGAGGATGATCAAATATCAAGAGTGGTAGATTTTCACTCAATGACTCAGTAGGATTCTTGCTAACACTGGACTAAGTGAGCAAAGGACAAAGTCCAAGGTTGGGGCCTAGGTCACAAAAGGGCTCAGAGGAGCCTGCTCAGAGTTTGGTCATAGAGACAGTCTTTGTCATTAATGGGGTAAAAAGATGAGCTTACCCGATAAATACAGAAGGGCTGTCAGGCAGGTCTGAGGTTTATGATCTTGAATTTAAAATGAAGCAAAATTCTGAATGCATATTTGATTTTTTTCCCACCCAGTGAACTTGATGTGCTTGATTTGAGAAGGTACCAGCCTGGGTCCTTGCCAAGAAAAGACACCCAAGAGAATTAGATAAGGTGAACTGGGAGCATTTGCTAGGCCATGGTTATATTAATGGACTATGGAATCCTATTTTGGAAAGTAGGGAAGAGAAGCCTTCTCTCTTTTCTCAGAAATGAAGATGGTTAGGGTACATGAATTATAGGTCTTGAAAAGGTTAAAGATTGAATGAAGAACTGAGATGAAAGGATGTGAGACAGAAGTGTGAAAATGAGATATTTGAAGTTGAGATATCACAGGTAGTATAGTTTCCATAAAGGTCAAGGGTTATGAGCATAAGAGTAGATAAGTGAAACCGAGTGGACAAATAGGCCACTGGCAACAAGGAAGTTAAGAACCTGGGAGGTATACAGAGTCAAGGACTGGGTTGCTTTTCTGGAACGTGGCAAACATTTCCTGCATAAAGGACTCTTGGTAGAGAATAATGTGTTCTAGAAAGAATGTTCTTAGCAGAGACCTTCCAACCAGATCATCAGGTTGATAAAATGGCACTTAGGACAAAAGAAAAAGGCCCCAAAATGTAGAGAAAAGCTATGTAGGCTTAATAGTAAATGGTACGAGAGAGGGACTTGAATTCTTAAGGAACAGGAAACATGTCACAGATAATAAATATACCTTCCAATACACAGATATCAATGAGCAATATCTGGATAATAAATTGAAATGGAACATTCAACAAAAAAAGCAAGTATGATTCTGAAGTATTCCTGATGACTGACATGATAGCAATCATGAGTAGATTATGAGGATGAAAAGGTATACTTTGCTCAAAATACATACATTTAATGAAAGAGGTAGTAGTAAAATACAGTATGTCAAGACAGAGGACACCAGTAGAGAATTGCTTGAACCTCCAAGTAGAAAGGGCCTGGATAGAAATGGAAGAGGAAAAGAACAGGAGGGATAATGCCATTGGGGTGTCCTGTAGATTTCCCTCCTGGAAAAGATAACTTGTAAAATAAATAACTACAGGGAAAGACATGATGATGATGAGTAACTCCGATGATCTGAACTTCTTTGGAAAGTCCCCTTCTATTCCAAGCAGAACAATCTGGTAACTCCTAGTCAGTCTTCACAACAATTTCACTTGTTGGATGATATAATAAGCAGTGATTGGGACAGATTCCCTAAGCTTCATTCTGACCCATAAGGAAACATCAAAATTCTTTAAAAACAAATTGTATTGAGATGTTATTATTATGTGTTTTGCTGGAAAGTGAAAATGAACCCTAAGTACCAAAGATAATGTTTTGGGGGTTAAAATGATGGGATCATAGGAAGACCATTCCTATTTCTTTTGGTTGGGTAATAGCCACAGAAGAGAAATGTGTACTCTGTTTGCAGATTTCAGAAAGCTCCAAGGAAATACAGAGGGGACTCTGTGCTCTAGGAGAAACACCAGAGGGAAGATGTCTCCAGGAGGATGAGGAGTTCTTAGAACTTCAATTCTGAAGAAGAAAGAAGAGGAGGAGGAGGAGAGGAGAGGAGGAGGAGACGAGGAAGAAGGAGAAGGGGGAGAGGAGAAGAAGAAGCAAAAAGGAGAAGAGGGAAGGGGAGGGAAATCAAGGAAGATTTGAGGAAAGCAATATTCCTTGACTGTATACATTTTAAAAGTACATGATTGGGATGCCTGGGTGGCTCAGTTAGGCGTCTGATTTGATCTCAGCTCAGGTCTTGAGCTCACGGTCTTGAGTTCAAGCCCCATACTGGGCTCCACACTGGATGTTGAGCCTGCTTAAAAAAAAAAAGTGTGTGATTGAATAAAGGTATATATAAAAGATAGGAAAGCATATATCCAGGTATGGAAGGAATGGGAAGGCAAAGAGCTATAGGACACTGTCAGGAAGAAAAAGGCCAGATTGAGTCAAGGTGTGTGAAAAGTATGAAAAATAAAACAGGCTTTTAAACCTGATTAACCTGTTTTTCTGAGGAAAAAGAAGAAAGGGATCAACTCACTACTTGGGGCAAAGGGAGTCATTCATTCATGCAGTTCCCCACCAAGATCTGATGGAGTCCCCACTGTGTACAAGGTCAAGGATAAAGATGGGAAGCACACACCTGGCCCTCAAATAAAAACAACAAGAAAAATTTTAAAATAATAATTACCAATAAATGAGTGCTTACCAGGAGACAGACACTGTTGTAAGCCATTTCTATGCATTTGTTATAGAGTCCTGTTAGCTACTCTGTTTAATGCAGACATTAAACCATTTTATAGATGAGGATTCTGAATTAAAGAGAGGTTGACTAAACTGATCAATGTCACACAACATACATAGCATGGATAGGGTTTAAATCCAAGGTATCAGCTTGAGAACTCATAAATCTCTTATCAGAAAATCTTGGAGCCAGATAAGTTTTAGAATTCAGAATTTTTTTGGAATTCCAGAAATATCAAACAATGGATACAATTTTATTTCATAATATCCCCAATATCGCCTGAGGCAGTGCTTATGATAAATTTATTAATAGTTTTATAGCAAAACATGTTAGTGTAATACTAAATGGGATAACAAAGGTTACAAACTCCATACATCAGTTCAGGTTAAGATTTATGGTCAGATGAGTTTTAGTATAAGTTTATTGAAAGAAAGGAAGGAAGGGAGGGAGGGAAGAAGAGAAAAAAGAAAGAAAAACTTGGTTTTTTAGTTCTTTTCTAATTTTGGAATCATGGATAAAGGATTGTGAACCTATATTCTATACAAATTGCAGAGGGAAAAAACAGGGGTGAAATTAAAAATATTTAACAGCTGGGGCACTGGCCAATCAGAACAAGAGACTGGAAACTAGTTTTGGGGTGGGATTCTAAAGACTCCGTGCTGTGTCAAGAATTAACCTTTTAGTTGCTATATTTAGCAAAGTCCAAAGAATACTGGAGATAGAGTTTGGGGCTGCCAAGAAGACAGTGAGTGAGAACACTAGGTAAAAATATGACCTTGAAAAACAGCTTTTTAAAACAAAGAGGAAAGATTTCAATTCATTATCAGGCAGTACCTTGGGAGAGAGACCATGACATTATATCCTTTGATCATTGGCTGTTAGAAATATATACGCAGACTAGTATAGCAAACAAAGGAATATCTAATACATGGGCGTGGTTATAGGGGACAGAAAAGGGGGTCAGAGAACTTTTTCTTACTACACTTATGCTATAATAATAATAATAAATGAGAGCAAACACCAATTGAGATTTTATAGGTGCCAGGTACTATTTTAAATATTTTATATGCATTAACTCATTTGATCCTCACAGCAATTCTATAAGGGGGACTACTATTAGCCTCAGTTCTCAGATGAGGAAACTGAGGCACACAGCAGTTAAAAAACTTTTGGCAGGCTAAATGGTCATTAGGTATTGGGACCAGGATTTGAACCTAGGCAGCGTGACTCCTGAGACCACTTGCGAAACCACCCCAGTAACCACCATGTTGTAAATACAGCCTTTCTACATCACCTCCTCACTCTGCACCATGGGTTTGAGCCTGGGGCCAGGTCTCATCCATTTTCATATCCCCTGCACAGTGCCTAGGTCATAGCAGGTGCATGATAAATAGTTGCTGTTATTATGGCTATCATAGGAGATCAAGCTGGAAAGATTCTGATCACTTAGAAGTGAAGAGGATTCTAGACAGAAAGCACAGTGTGAGCAAAGGTAGGGAAATCTTTGGCAATAACTCCTTTGGTGCTTTCTTCTTTACTACTAAGGAAAACAATCTTCAAGTTGAAAGAGGCAGAACTCACAGGGGTTGCAGCCGCCAAAAATTTCATGGACCAGCATCCTAGCATAAATGTATAAAAATGCTAGGTTAGCAAAACAGAATGCTTGGCAAGGACTGGGTGGGCTGGAGAGTGGACACCCTACCCAAAGGCATTCTCATTCATACTTACCAAGCACTAGTTCTGCAGCTTCTGGTTTAGAGGGATTGAGAGGTGAAATGATGAAAAATGAGCATTTAGGGACTTTGAAAAAAGGTCAAGAAAATGATGAACACATAGGACCATTTTAGGTCCTCTTAGTGTAAATAGAAAAATGGGAAATAATCCAGGATATGGAACATGGGTAAGTGTACTCCTACCTATGAAAAAGGAGAAATGTTAGACTCCCAAGCCTACAAATCAATGAGTCTGGCACCCATTTCTGAAGAAAATTCCAGTAGAAATGATTGAATAGATAGATTATGAGCAATTAGGAAAGGAAATGGAAATAATTGGAAACCCTTCTGGATTCTTTAAAAAAAATGAGTTATCCTGAATGAAATATATATTTTTCTTTGGTAAGAGCTTTCCAGGCTAACAGGTCATCATCTTAAGACCTCTCATGGACAAGAAGGAGAACGCAGAGATAGATTTTTTAGCTAAGAAGCTGTGGTCTGTCCTCTGCCCTGGGGAAGTTCTATAATGAGTACCATGTTGAAGTCAAGGAATCTAGCCTACAAGGGGACCATGAGTGCTGGGAGCTTGTTCAGATGACACAACCAGGTCCATAAAATATCTTGAAAGCCCATCAGCATGTAGATTAATAAAGATATTTGGCCTAGGAAAGACAGGAGTGGGGAGCGGGGACAAAATACTGTCTTTAAAAGTTTTAAGCACGTTATGTGGAAGAAGAATAAGGTGGAAACAAATGTATTATAGACTACCTTATAGGATGATGAGATGCCAGGTGCTGGGCTCCGATGGCTGTTGGAAAGATATCTTTCTAGTAAGTGAGGCAGACTCAGAATTTTATTCCTTTAGTGAGAGTCTACTCCAGGCCTATGACTTTACTAATAAGAAAACTGAGAACTGAAAAGGTAGGTAATTTTTTCCAGTGCCACAGAGTGCTAGGAGAAAACCCAAGATTCTGACTTTCTACTTCAATGGTTTTTCAACAACACTATGACACCTGGAAGCTAATTTAGCTCCTTCTTCACGGTTCTGGGAACTAGAGAAAGATAGTGTTAATTATCCCACTAAATTCTATTGCCTTACCCCAAGGCTATAGGGTTCTAAGCAGAAAAAGCCAGAATCCGCAGGTTTGAACCAATATTTCAGCCTGAAGTGGTATATTCTTCAAGTGTCATATAGAAATTGCCTCCTTCTGAAGAATTTAATCTGCTTCATGAGGCCGACTGAGTTTGACTTGCTGGTTTATACTAAAAATCTGTTATTTTCTGGTTGATAGTCAAATCTATTAAACTGACAGAACGTTAAGCCGAGTATGCAAATACTCTCCATCAATACATTAACAAAAGTTTGGTGTGCCGGTAAGCAGCAATTTTCAATCACAAAGGCATGCACATTTTCCTGTCATTTACAGCAGCAACCACCATAGGGGTCATTTTATAAACCACTTAAATACTCAGTAGGAAAAAAAAATTCTCCATACACGTTCCATGTCAGGTAACACTGACATGAAATATTTCCAATGGGGCCTTTCCTATGAGATCTCAAATAGCCTGCCTCGGAAGGATGAAAAGCCAAACTTCGCCCAAGCTGACTTGAGTGGCTCCACTCGTTTTAGAAAAGGAAGGAAATTAAGACTTTTTATATAACAGGCACCAACATATCATCCATTCCTTGTAGCCATCTGTGAAGTTTTTTATTTATGAAATACATATTTATCTGTATGTTGACTGATCAAAAAATATTTTAGGCAGTCTAGGAAACAGGTATTCCTCTTTTAATTTTGCAAATAAAGACACCAAGGTTCTAAGAGTAAGTAGTTAGCCCAACATTTCAGCCAGGAGGTGGAAGAGGCGGAAACTGAATGTAGATATGTTTATGCCAAAGCTCTGCTGTACAGGTAGCATATGGATCAAAGTGGTATTTTCTATATGATAGAAAACATCACATTTAAGGAAAATAGACTTGAAAGTTAAAATGCTTTTATGTTATTATTACAGTGTCTATATAAATTCCATGTATTTTCCAGATGTGATTTTTTTCATCATTCTATCATTAAGCCAAGTTAATAAGAAACAAGTTTCGATATACAAGGCTCAACATGGGGTCTAATCCTTGTCTTCTCTATGACTAACTGTGGTTGGCAAAGAACTTTGGGAAAGAGGTTGGAAACCAGAGTTCTCACCACTGTGCTGGCACATATGCTCCCTGGGTAGCAGTTTCTTCATCTGCAAAATGAGAGGCATTGAACAGATAATTTCTACAGCCCCTTCTGGCTCTAACCTTCTACTATAATTTTTAATGTCTGCACTTTCTTCTCTCAAAATTCAAAGTAGCTCTATGTGGGGCCATCTCCAGCAGGCACTACAAAGTGGAATAAACATGAGAAATTAAAAATCAAAACCCAGAGCAAACTTCTCATTAGGTTCCAGAAGACAAAGGCCCAGATTACAATACATTAAAAAAATGTATTTCCCCCTTGCTACCTCGGGCTTTCTGATTTAGTATAGGATCAAGGGTAGAAATAAGAAATGTATGGGAAATTTTGATCCACTTGTAATTCTAACCCAATTATAAGCAGAAAGTGCCAAATATATCTTCTAAAATCCATCATTAGATTTTCTGCTCATTTTTATAAGTTTGAGAGTTTATATAGTTTTGATGCGAATTCTAGACTCCTGGGTACCTTTCATATTCAACCAACGTAAGAAGTAAATATGCAGAACTTTATAAGATCAAAAATTCTTCCTCGAGGACATTTAATTAGATTCCTTTTTCTCCTTTGCTTTACTTCCTCTTTTCTAAAAGGAAGATCGGCTTTTCCTCTGGTAAGATAACACAGATACCTGACACAAATTTAGCACTTGATAGATGCTAAGTGTCATCATTACTTCTTTCAACAGATAAATATAAAGTGCCCACTATGTAACCAGCCCCGTGATAAGCACTGGGACTAGAACGCTCTACCAAAACAACCACGCTCGTGGACCGGACGTGAAAACGACCCTTGGGCCAGTGGAAGAGGCAAGAAAATGCAAAGGAAAGGTATAGATTCTGTGGGAAAATATAACAGGGGAGCTAGTAGAGGAGGCCAGGGAAAGGTTCCTTGAAGAGGAAACACTTGAATTGAGATCTGACAGATGAGTATTTGTTAAACAAGCAAAAATAAGGAGCAAGTTTCTGCAGACAGAGGGAAAAGCAGGTGTTAAGGCCCTAAGGTGAGAAAGCACATGCCAAGAATGAGGGAAGTAAAGATTTTCTGCTCCAAAAAAAGCAATGTAGAGGCATGATGTAAGACAGAACTAGAGATGTAGGTAAGAGCAAAACCACAGAAAGCATGGTTGGCTGTGTTAAGAAGTTTTCATTTTTATTCTAAGAGGAATGGAGAACAATTCAAGAGTTTTAAGAAATAAGGTGGGTGGAAGAAGGAATGTGATAGATTCTCCTTTCTGAATTTATTATTATAATTTTGATATTATTCCTGAAAATCCCATTAAAGATTTTTTCCTCTTATTTCCAATTCACATAATTTAGGGCAAGTTTTCTATTAGTTTGTCCAATTAGACATGGTTCTCCAAATAGAATTAATCATATGGTGGGCTTGGATTTAATTCCATACATTGATGGTGCTGATTGAACCATATGCCCATATCTATAAACATTTTTAAGTAACAGACTCAGAAACCAGGTAGGGTTATCAAACACTGATATTTTAAGGTACTATATTTCTAGTTGTGTTATTACTTTTACTAAGAAAAGAAAAACACAATGTTTAATCGTCCAGATCTTAGGGACAATTAGTTCTTATTTTTCTTTTAAAATAAAGGCTGAGGGACACTTGGGTGTCTCAGTCAGTTAAACACTTGCCTTCAGCTCAGGTCATGATCCCAGGGTCCTGGGATTGAGTCCTGCATCAGGCTCCTTGCTCAGCGAGGAGTCTGCTTCTCCCTCTGCCTGCCGCTCCCCCTGCTTGTGTGCTAGCTCTTTCTCTGACAAATAAATAAAATCTTAAAATAAAATAAAATAAAATAAAGGCAAAAATGTGAATCTTATAAGGTAAAAACTGGCTTTATTTATTTAATCATTTTTGAAAAGAATTGCTAGTAATATATTGATCATTAAAATTGGCTGAGGCATGCCTGGGTGGCTCAGTTGTTAAGTGTCTGCCTTCGGCTCAGGTCATGGTCCCAGGGTCCTGGGATTGAGCCCTGCATCAGGCTCCCTGTTCCGAGGGAAGCCTGCTTTTCCCTCTCTTACTTCCCCTGCTTGTGCTCCCTCTCTCGCTGTCTCTCTCTCTCTCTCTCTCTGTCAAATAAATAAATAAAATCTTAAAAAAAAATAAAAAAGTAAAAAAAATAAAATTGGCTGAAAGAAAAGAGATCAGAATAAGTGATCATTTATTATATGTATTATATTGATATATTAATTAATGTAATATGTAATATAACGTATTAATAATTATAATAAATAATTTATTACTAATAAATATGTTCATTATTAATAATATGTTCTATATATTATATTACATTACAGTATATTATGACAAATTATTATTCATTTTGTTAAATGAAAACACTGTTGTCAACTTGGGTTATGTGAGATGTGGTTATTTATGATCAAAACAAAAAGACATGGCTGAAATACTTTAAACAAGTGTTTGGGTTAAAACTACTGAAACATATATTTCTAGTTCTAATATGGTGGTATACAGTTAGCATTTTCATTTTATCCTGTTGGAAATTCCCCTCCCTCAAAGAAATTGGGTGAATGTAAATAAAAAATTTAAGCTCTATTTCTTATAAAATTAGGAGACAAGGGACCTTAAATCAGAAATGGATGTAGTGGCTGCCAACAGCTGTATAGATCATATGGAGGTACTTCCAGGAGGATGAAGAGGGGAGGTCCTTCAGCTGCAGGCATCAGAAGGAACTTTTTCTTAAAGATTTTATTCATTTATTTGAGGCGGGGGGAGAGCACAGAGGGAGAGTGAGAGGGAGAAGCAGACTCCCCACTGAGCAGGGAGCCCCACGTGGGGCTTGATCTCAGGACCCTGAGATCATGACCTGACCTGAGGGCAGATGTTCAACCAACTGAGCCACCCAGGTGCTCATCAGAAGGAACTCTTAAATTATTCTTTCCTGAACATAAGGTTAAAACCTAAATACCTGCTCTACTACCACAGAGTGATGTGTATCAGCTGGAGGCAGGAGTTTCCCTGGATCTGATTTGGTTCCAAAAAGCAAAGGAAGAATGACAGAAAAGCCAACTTTTGCAAGAAGCAGCCTCCAACAATGGTAAGAAAAAAGAGTTTACACCATGAACCACCTCCAGGGTTGGCTTTCTCTATTAGCTGGGGAGGCTTAAAGGCTAAACAAAGTCCTATACAATCACCTGGGTCCAAAAAAAAAAAAAATTCTTAGTCAACTAAAGTATGGTCTTGGGTCTTCCCTGCCCACACAGAGAAACCTCTTACAAATTATGGATTCAGAAAAAATTTTTGTACAATCAAAAAAGAACAGATAAGGATATTATACAGAGATAATACAGTCAAGAAAATAAGAAAGGGAGTCACAACACAATGATAGGTGAACACTCACCGGAAACCATACTGAAAATTTCAATGGAACAGATGAAAACTTTGACTAATATTTGACTCTGATTCAAGCACTATCACCACCACCACTACTACTAATATGGCAATTGCTTCTATGAAGCAAGAACACAACCTGGAATACAAGACCCCAGGGAAGAAAAGGTTAGGAAACAGGAGACAGAACATGAGCTCACAGAGATATGCAAAAAAAAAAAAAAAAAAAAAAAAAGTGAAAGAAAAATAAAACCAAGAAATGAAAGTGAAATTCGAAGGAACATTAGAGAGTAAAGACACTGCTGAAACATAGTAAGAGACACTAAGAGCAGAAATAAGAAAAGTGAACAAAATAAAATGGAACGAAGTGAAGGAAAAGGAAAGGTGCAAAGGAGGAGGGGGAGAGAGGAAAGGGAAAAAGGGAAGGAGGGAAGGGAGAAGAGAAGGAACACACGAGTAGTTATGAAGAGGCAAAAAACATCCAACATACACATAATTGGAGTCTCAGAAAAAGAAAACCAAAGTAATGAAATAGAACAAACATTAAAATACATAAAGACAGGGGTGCCTGCGTGGCTCAGTAGGTTAAATGCCTGACTCCTGATTTCGGCTCAGGTCATGATCTCAGGGTCATGCGATTGAGCCCTGTATTGGGCTCTGTGCTGGGTGTGGAGCCTGCTTAAGATTCTCTCTCTCCCTCTCCCTCTGCCCGCCCCCATGCTCTCTCTAATAAACAAAAAACAAAAAAACATAAAGATAAATTTCCAAAAATAACAAAAGAATTTAACCTTCCTACTGGGAGGGTACACCATTCCCAGAAAAAATAACTCCATATGCTTAATACTAACAAATTAGTAGACTACAAAGATGAATACTTTGGTTCTCCAGTCAAAATAGTAAAATGACTTACAATAAAATTAAAAAATCTGGTTGCCTTGAACTTCTCTAAAGCAACACACAATCTACAAAATCTTAAATAGACAATGTCACCCTATAACCTAAAACTAGACAAAATACCATTCAACTATAAAGAAAACAATGGATTAAAATGTTAAAGAATCCAAAGAATATTTCATGTGAGAACATCGTGAAGAATCTACTAGAAAATAAACTTAAGGAAACTCACAAATAAATGGAAAAAAACCGGCAAAAGACCACTGGTGAAAACTGAATCTATTTAACTGCAGGATTCAGATGAACACAAGCATGTTTATATAAGGGAATATAATGATACAAACATGGGAAACTGGAAATGTTATAACTAACAGAAGTCTGGAGAAGATAGGATAGAACATAAAAAGTTTAAGCATAGTGATTTTCTCATATTTAATAGATGGAGTTCAAAAAAAATCAGTTAAAGTTGACTCATTCTGGAAAAGAAGAAAAGTTTAATGTTACAAAAGTAGTCATAAAAAGATCTAAATGATGATCAAAAAGTGGGTAGTGAGAGAGAAGGAGGGAAAAAAGAGGATGAAGATGTACTAAAATATTTCACTGTTACTCATGGTAGGAAATTCATAGAAAGTGCCAAAAAATTATGAAAAGTTGTTATAATGATAAGCAAGTACAAAAAATATATAAACCTTTCAAAACTATCAGAAGAAACATACACACACATAAAGCAATCCAAATAAGTATATAAAAGTAATCAAGTATTTAAAAATAATAAAGATGTTAAACATAAAGTAACAAACCTAAGTCCAAACATATCTATCATATTAAATGCAAATGGTCTAGTTTCACTTATTAAAAGCAAAAAAGATGTCTAGATCGTACCACAGAGAAAACTTCACTGTGTGCTATATAAAAGACAGAGGTAAAGCTAAGTGACTCAAAATGGTAAAAATAAAAGGATGGGCACATGCATAGCAAATAAGTCTGAACAAAAAGAAATCAGAGGTGTGATCTTAGTCTCAAAGTTTCGTTAAGCACAAAGTATTAGACAAAAAGCATACTTTAAAGACTAAAAGGAACAATCCACAAAGAAGTTCTGAGTATCTATTTACCAAGTAATATACTAACATGCCTAAAGCAACAACTACAAGGGACACAATTAAAAATAGAACCATGTTAGCAGATGGAGACTTACTTCACTTTAGTCCATAATATATCAAAAGTACAAAAAATATATATAAGGATATAGAAGACCTAAAAAACAAATGAGTACGATGGCTCTAATGGATACATATTAAAATATAGAGAATAACTCTATTTTCAGGTATCCAATTAATAATCATCAAAAAAGGCAAATTTAGGCCACAAAGAAACAAAAAAAAAAAAAAAAACCCACCCAAAAGTAGAAATAACACTAAAAATCTTGCCTGATCCCCGTGGAGCATAACAAAGCCAGAAAACAAAAATCATCTCAACCCCAGAAAATCAGAAGCTCTCTGTCAAACACCTGTTGGGTCGAAGAGGATATTCATAAGTAAAAATTGTAGAATACCTAAAAACTGACCAAAAAAAGAGCCCTACGTAAAAGAACCTGTATGATTCAGTTAAAATAGCAATCATCAATGAAATCATAAATATTTATATTAATAAAAATAAAATAAAATAAATGAATTGACATGAAAATAGAAACAGATTAATAGAATAAACATGAGGAATCAGAAGATGCCTAATATTAAAGCAAAAGTTAGTAAATTAGAATACAGAAAATATGGAGATCTAACAAATAAATACAAAAGATGGTCTTAAAAATGCAATAAAACACATCCACATACAATAATACAAACTATCAACTAATACAATCAAGAAAAGGACATAAACACACAAAATAATTACAAAGAGAGAGGAAATTTAAGTAATCATATCAGATGACTCTGATCAACAACTTTGCAAATTAATTTGAAAATCTGGTTGAGGTGGATAACTTCCTAAGAAAGTGTAACTTGCCAAAACTGTCTTCAGAAGAGAGAGAAAATCTAAACTATTGATAACTGTAGAATACATAAAAACATTTGTTAATTAGCTTCATCTTTCTACGTACTCCAAGAAAAGCCCAAGGCTCACTTGGTTCACAAGAGAACAAAGGTTCTAACAAACCTTTAAAGAATAGCTAATTCCCATACTATTTCAGATTGTTCCAGACCACAGAAGAGAGAAGAAAGCTTCCAATTTTTTTATGCAGTCATGAAAACACTGATGCAGAACTGCACAAAAGTTTGCACAGAAAGAAAACTACAAACCAATAAGATGAATATAAATTAAGAAATACCATATAAAATACTTCTATAGAAAATCATGAGCATATTAAAAACAATTTACTGAGACCAAGTGGGGTTTATTTTAGGAATGCAGGATTGATTCTTTCTTTGGAAATCCATTGCTATAATTCACCTTATTAGTAAGATCTAAGGATAAAAATAATAATCATTACCAAACGTACTAAAATAAGTGTATGGTAAAATTTAACATCTGTTCTTGAGACACTCGGTAAAATGGAAACACTTGGAAAAATATATTAATATAGTCTCCATGTCCATCTTTGCCCCTCCCTATTGATAGTCTATTCTTCATAAGTTGACCACAGTGATGGTTTTTAAATGGAAGTAAAATCACATTATTCCTCTGCCGAGGACCCTCCCCTGTTTCTTCATCTCACGGAGAGGAAAAGCCAAGTCGTCACACTTGCACACAGGCTGTGCGTGACTGGCCCACTGCCTCTCCAGCATCATTTCCTGTCACTCTCTTGCTCACTGTTCAGTACATACTGGCCTCTGTTTTTTCTTGGACATACCAGGTACGTCTCTGCTTCAGGCCCTTTGTACCTGCCACTTTCTCTCCCTGGCAAATTCTTAGCCCACATAACTGTAGGATTCTCTCCCTGTCTTCAAATTCTTTTTCTCTTTTTTCTCAAATGTCATTTTAGTGAGGACTTTCCTGATCTAAACATTTGACTTCTCACATTATATCCCTCTTGCTTGCTTTGTTTTTCTCCATAGCATTTATCATATTCCATCAACCCTATGTAACTGGCTTATTTTCTTTTTTATTGTCTGCTCCCATTAGAATGTTCTAGAAATATCCATTAGTTATTTTTGCCCATTCCATTTTCTGTTTTGTTCACTAAGGCCTGGCATATAATAAACACCTAATGTATATCTGTCAAACCAATAAATTAGTAGTATGTAGGGGCACCTGGTTGGCTCAGTCATTACGCGTCTGCCTTCGGCTCGGGTCATGATCCCAGGGTCCTGGGATTGAGTTCCACATCGGGCTCCCTGCTCGGCAGGAAGCCTGAGTCTCCCTCTCCCACTCCCCCTGCTTGTGTTCCCTCTCTTGCTGTATCTCTCTCTCTGTCAAATAAATAAATAAAATCTTTAAAAAATTAGTAGTATGTAATATGAAGTACAAAGATGTCCTTTAGACATATTTATGGATAAATGTCTAAGGATATATTTTAAGTGAAAAATGTAAGATGAAGTAGAGTATGTAAAATATGCTACGATTTTGTGTAGGAGCAGAAGGAAGAGTGGGAGAGAAGAACGAGGGGGGCACTGAGGAGGAGAGGGGGAGATAAAACAGGTCCCTATTTGTATAGGCAAAAACTATTTCTAGTAGGTTATACAAGACACAGGTAAGACTTGATGCCTTTGGCAAGGACAACAGGTGGGAAAGGAACAGAGATGGGGGGGCTATTCATAATAGAACCTTTTGCTTCTTTTGAATATAATGTATGAGATATATTTCAAAAAGAAATAAAGATGTATTTCAAAAAGAAATAATTTAAATGACCAAATATTATAGAGTTTAATGCCCATTAAACACACACACACACACACACACACACACACACACACACACACACACGGTATACAAAGATATATTAAAATGAGTGAAATGACATCTTGTCTTTTGAAGAAACTACTCCAGCAGAAAAGTATCTGTATATTATATAGTTTAATATATATTCTAATATTTCAAGGTAGCTTTAGGAGACTTTTAAGTTTTAGTTATTTTGTTCTATTTTTATTTTATTTATTTTTGTTTTATTTTGTCTTATTTCTCTGCTCAGCATCTAATCGCTTTCTTATGGTAAACCCTTGATTTTAACTTTGAGAAACCACCCTTCACCATGTGTCTAAGGCTACGAGATGAGCATGGGAGGCAGGCTAAGCCAATTAGTGTATTCCAATCCTCTCACCACAGTAACTGGTTCAGATGTGAACTCTTAACCTACTGGGGATAATCAATGACAACAAGATTCAAGCCTAGAACTTTTGGTTGATCTATTTAGGAAGCTCTTTTTCACACTGGGCAGGTGTTGGAAGTCTGATGTGAACAGGGGTTACTAAATGGACCTGAGAATATACTGAACCAGAAAAAGCACAATGAGACCTAGATCAAACCTTGCCTAAAGGGAGATAGCTCAACTCATGGACCTTTCAGCTCCCATTATCCAACAAATTTCCTTTTTCCTTATGCCAGCTTGAGTAAGGTTATATGTCACTCCTGAGGAGTCTTGACCAATAGAATAGCCATTATTCTCCTGACCCTGAAGCTCTAGAATACTGAAATACTAAGAAGCGACAAATCTTGCTCAATGTCACTCTGCTAAAATTGTTAAAACCAAGATCTGAACTCAGGATTACCTGGCTCGAAAGCCTTCCTTCTTCCTACAACATTTTGATGGTGAGGTCTCAGGTACCAGGGACAGAGAGAGAGAAAGACAAAGTGTGAGAGAGGCAGAGAAACAGGAAGACAGAGGCGGAAGGAGACACTTGAGAGAGAAGACAATATTGTAGGAAAACAATATCACATATGAGAAAAAAAATCATTAAAGGGGTAAAAAAATATCTCTGAACGAAGGTGACACAAGCATGAAATGGAACAGCCACACAAGGTTAAAGACCTACGGGTTATTTCATGCCTGCGGTAACACTCTAACTGCTGAATATATTTAAAGCACCTTTTAGGTTTTCCCTTATAGCATATAACCAAAGACTTCTGATTATTGGGGAAAAGGGGTATTTCACTGACTGTTTCCTTCACGTGTTTTGCTGAGCCCCTGAAGAATAAGAACGTAAGAGATAAACTAATGAAATATAGTTAATAATTTAAGTTATGACTTGTTCTTTACAGACAGTATTTCTTTTGACATTTTCTAAAAAGGAAAAAAAAGTGAACAAAAAACTTGCCCCAGGAGTCCAAGCTGCAGGTGGCATCAAAGGAACTAAAACCAAGAGGAAAGTTCCATCCATCAGCTTCCTGCTGGCCAACAATTTCAGCTGATAAGAACTTGTGGAAGATCGCTGTAAGACACGGTCATCTACTTTTTCATACTGTTTTCCCTGGTGGCAATAAAATTGATTTTTGGAAAGCTTTGTATGCTCTGACGTGCTGGACAAACAAAGGTGTAATACTAATAATTGTTCTCGTTACTAGAAAAATGTGGTTCAGAGCAATGATTCTCTACCAGGGGTGATTTTTGCCCTCTGGAACACATCTGGCAATGTCTGGAGACATTTTTGGTTGTCCTGGTTGGGGCTGGTGCTGGTGGCGTTACTGGCATCTAGCAGATAGAGGCCAAGGAGGTTGCCAAACATCTTACAAATGCATAGGATAGGCTCTCCCAACAAAGAATTTCCGGCTAAAAATGTCAATGGTGCTGAGGTTGAGAAACTGATTTAGAAGCAGTGCAGCATTAGTTTTGTGCAGCTACAGCGACTGTCATTCTATGTGTGTGTGTGTACTGGGGGAGGGGGACCTGTAGACTCAATGTCTTCTCTCCCACCCCCCAGGCACCTACTGAGCACCCAGCTTGTCCTCATCGGTGCATGTGACGTCAGCATTTTGCCAATCATGTCATCATCCCACAATGGCAATTTCAGGCTGCTCTTATGGAAAGCACAGCAGATGTTTATGTAGAAAAGATGGTTTCAATAGTACATACAAAATTCGCCTCAAATCTGAGTCATTAAAATATTTCCAGGTGGGCTTTTTGGTTGCTGCAGTTTGGGGCAACCTCTTGTCATCACTTTGGAAGTATTTGTCACATCTCCAGGATATGTTTTTGTCCAATCCCCAATTTCAGCACCTGTTCATCTGACAAGGATGGAAATGACTCTCTCTTTAAGCTTACATTGCTATATACTAATTTCCTAAGCCTTTCTGTCTCCCCATGCATTATGTCTCCACTCATCACCCCTAATAGGTAAATAATCTTCCCAACCACCTGCGGCCATACTTCAACACATCTTGAGAGGCTCTTAGAAAATGCAATTTAAATAAACTCATTAGCAAAATACATATAATCAAATAGCATGCTTCAAGGAAACAGAAATCCCACATAAAGAGTGAGTCTCCTGGCAAGACTCTCACCCTCTCTTACAAACCTGAATGTGGGGGCTGGGGGGGTTGATGGCGTGGAAACTGCTCCTCACTGTTGCTGTCCCCACTAAAATTCCATGAGGGGAGATGGTCATGGAAAAGATAAATTAGAAAATAGTAATTCCTTCCTAGTCAAATCTGAATGTTTTGGCATAGTTCTATATTATAGTGATGAACATGATTCAGAGTTACTATTTTGAAAAATCAACTATTCAGAAGATGGAGTAAAAAATAAAAACTCCTTTTACCCAGTTCCTGTAGTTTCTCCCCTCTTCAGAAGAAACCACCCTTAACAATTCATTGTGAATCCTTCCATATCAATTTTATACTCCTTCAGCAAATTTTTATTGAGTACCTACCATGTACTCATAGTATGTATGGCTGCTAGGGTTATAGACGAGATATGGTTCCTGCCTTTTGATGCCTTATATTTTAGTGAAGGAAGGAAACAGAAAAGCAACAACTTCAGATTAACATATAAATAAAAGAATTATTGTGATCAGCTCAAGGAAGGAAACAGACATGGGGCTGGAATAGGGGACCTGTACTAGGTAGAGGAATTAGAAAACACTGTAAGAGAAATTAAAACCTGAAAGAAAGGCAAGTGAAGAATGAGGAAGAAAGTTCTATAACTTGCTTTTTTCACTCAGTATATACTAGGTATTCATCCGTGTTAATTCGTAAAGATTTATTCTTTCTTTTAATTAATAATCACTGAGAGCCTATCTATGTATGCTAGTCTTGTTCCCTAAGGAGAAAATAATGAACAAGATCTTTGTCTTCATTGACCTTATAATCTAATGGTAGTTTTGATACATCTGATTAATTTTAATGGCTACACAATATTCCATAGTGCACTAATATTTTAGTGCATTTTTAGCCATAATGCACTAATAATTTTTTTCGTTATGCTCCTATGGATGGACATTTTGGTTGTTTCCAGGTTTTCACTATTAAAATCAAAGCTCCTAGAAACATCTTTTTTCATATATGGCTGTGCATATTTTTGTAGGATATTTTCTAACACTGCATTTGCTATGTGACAGCACAATTATTAATGTGTCATTCATAGATTCCTCACCATCACACTTTAAAGTATGTGAGGTTCTCATCCCCATTCCATAAACATGGAGACCACAGATATGTTGAGAAACCTATCAAAGATTACAAGATGGTAAGTGGCAGAGTCTAGACATAAAGCCAGAATATGACTTCAGGATCTGCTGAGTCCTTCCCAAGGGGTAGTGTCGATGATTTTGTTTTGTGGTTACAAAATAATTAATATGTGTTTATTATTTAGGGTTTGAGAAATATACATATTTAAAAATTTTTTTTAGCTTTGCCACTAATTTATAATCAAAATATCATTTGTCACCGTATCCATTCAGGAAGTTAAAAGCAATGTCATTGTGAAAGAGTCTGATGAGCAGAGTCTACAAAAAGAAGGTCCTATAAAATTTTCCTAAAGAATTTAAATATTCCTGGCTTTCACTATCTTGACCATTTCCTGGGAAGAGACTGGTTTAACATGGAACCCCATAAGCTCCCTGCCATGAGTGAGTAGTCATGGTTTCTGTTCTCACTACAACTGATTTCTTAGCTGCTCCATTCCGAGACTGCAAGCTTGCTTAATACACTGTAGGAAGCAAAATAAGCCAAAAGATGGTGCAAAGAATGCTTTGGGTCAGTATCCTAAATCCTCAGATTCCAGGGCATTCCCTGGAAGTTCTGGTGACTTAATCTGTCTCTGTGTTGGTTTCCTCATGTAAAATGGGGATAATATTAGAACTGACTCCGTAAGTTATTAGCAGTAATTGCTCCATAGTTTATTTAATATCTTCAAAGCACTTAAGATAATATCATCAAAATTAGCACTTAATAACTGTTGTATTATGGAGTCATCCCTTGGTCTCTCTATGATTTCTTTGTTCAAGAACTTACTACTACCAGGTGCCTGGGTGGCTCAGTCGGCTAAGCGTCTGCCTTCAGCTCAAATAACGATCCCAGGGTCCCGGGATCAAGTCCTGCATTGGGCTCCCCACTCAGCAGGGAGTCTGCTTCTCCCTCTGCCCCTCCCCTGCACTTGGTGCACAAAAATAAATAAATAAAATCTTAAAAAAAAACCTTACTACCAAAAGATACACATATGTGAACATAGGGAAAAAATGTGAATGGCCAAATACTACTGGTTTTCTATATCTAGGAGAAGTAGAGTGATACTTTTCCTCTTGCTTTTGCTTCCCTGCATTCTCTAAGTTGTCTTTACTGAATATGTGTTACTTTCAAAACACTAGAAAAACCAATAATTTTTTTTCAACGGTTTTTACCAATTCTACTAGATGAGAGAAAATGGAATGATTAAGCCCAGTTTTTGAAAACAGATAACTACAAATGTTATTCATGGTGACATCATTCTTAGTTAACCTCTCTTGACTGTTAGGTATCACCATCGTGATATATAACCATCATTATCCTCATCACCAAATGCTTTAACTAGTGGTGATGCCTTAAATAAGCAGAGTGATTCTACTGTTAGTCATATCATTTTCACACTCAGTTCCCTCATCTGTCATATGGGGTTAATAATATCTGCTTTATCCATCCCAAAGCTTCACAAAAAGATAAAATAATGCAAAATGTTACAATGCAATGATGAGATTTACATTTAGATATATATTAGGAAATCATTTCATTATAACCCCCTAGTCATGCCTTGCATTATTTTATTCTGCCAAGGTAGAGAAGAACCCTTACCCCACTCGAGGAATAAGCAAATGGAGGCACAGAGCATTTGCAGTGATTTCTCAACTCACATACTGGATAGTGGCAGAGACTAAATTAAAACCTCGTGTTCTGATGCCCAATCAGTCTTCAGTGGTCTCCTAGGTCAGCATTTATCTGCCGTCATCCGAAGAAGCCCTCTTCTAGCAACTCAGAGCTTCTACATGTACCTCTACTGATTGCAACCCTACTCCAGAGTAAGCCCTGGGACCTCGGGGGAATTTTTAGAACCATTTAGAGATGAAATCAAGTCTCAGTGACCTTTTCAGCCCAATAATGCTAAAAGACAAACTGAAAAGGCTTAGGAAGCGTGATGAGAAACAGGACATCGCCTGTAACTGTTTCCTATCTCCTCAATAATTCTACTCTTCAACTATCTTTGAAAAGTCAAGGTTCTAAATGTTAAGGGGAAAGGCTTCCAATAGAGTTAGGTTGAAATGTAAAATAGGATATAAAACTGAAGATAGATATATAAAATAGATAGACTGGCAGACACAGATATAAATGCAATCTTAATACTGCACCTTTTAAAAAGATTACAAGAAGATGCACCAAATGTTCATGGTTAGTTAGTAACTTCTAAAAGTGAGATTATGAGTGATTTTTAAATATTTTTATTACTCTTGATGGCAGTTTTCAAGTTTTCTACAATGAGCATAAATTACTTCTATGCTTACAAAAGTCAAAGATTCACCTATAGTAGTAGAAGCTGTGGTTGTTTGCCATGTAAATATGGGGCCGTGGTGAGGGCTGGGGGAGCCGGCACAGGTCTTCCTCCAACTCAAGGCATACATCCTGATGGTTTCATCCACAGTTAAGCCTCTGGTTTTACCCATCTCCCTGGCTACTTGGCAAATAAACCCAGCCCTAAGCAATTTAACCTGTGGTGTGATTCTGGCCAGAGGTATTGGTCCAATTTAAACACGAGGGGTAGTTTTCTCGGGGCTTCTGGGAAACAAGATTCAACAGAGATTTTCTCTTTCGATCTGGTTGGTGTGGTATGTAGATATAAAGCTTAAAACTGCCAAGGCATTCTGCCACCCTGGGAAAAGTCAGCCTCAGGATGGAGCTTGACAATAAGGAAGGATGGGAAAGAAACAAGGATCTCTAGGACATCGGTGAACAGCTGAATCAAACCAGCCTGAAACCCAGCATGCATTTAGACCTTGTAGTTACGGAAGCCAATAGATCTTCTTCAATGTTAAAGCCAGTTTCCATTTTCTGTTACTTGTACTATAGAGTCAGATATGTGGGTATATGCCATATATATGTGTATATATAGATATATATTTATATGGAGGGGCTCCTCATTAGTACCCTAGATTTTTAAGTAAATGTTTTATTAAGATCAACTTCCCAATTGAATTTTTTGGTCAATATTGTTTTTGAAAAAATAAATAGGGATTTAATTAGATAATCTCTTTATCTACACCCCAGAACTAAAAACCTATGCTTTTTTGAAAATTGAAACTACAATCACAGGAAATTTTTGAATTTTAGATGTTTCAAACTTAGGTTTCAGGTGTTTTAGGAAGCTATTGCTTTATGACAAACTCTCCCAATTTAGAGAAAATCCTGTCAGTTGTTATTTTATGCATATTTATGATCTTTAAAAGTGGAGCAAATAAACTATAATTCTAGTAAGAGGGATGGAAAAATGTAGACAAAAATCATTAGCTTTGTCAGACATTTGATAAATAATTATAAACCAACTGTAATAAGAGGTATGCATAAAGCCATCTTTGATCTCTTTGAAAACAACTGTTCCCTCAACAATTTAAAACTTTAATCATATGTAATGTATCTCCAAGTATAGAACACATAAATGTTCCTTCGATTCTGCCCAAGTCTGGATCATTTTCTACATGATCGTTAGTTAAGAAGCAGATTCTACTCTATACCACATTTAAATAATGGGCTAAATAGTTAGCATATAATTTGGGGACTAATCAGCAAAATGTTTATCATACACTAAATGTAATCTTTCCCACATTAACACTGTTGTTAGGCTGCGGAAAAGATTAACTACACCAAAGAAATATACTCATTAGCTTTTAATGATCGTAACAGACAGATACCATAGCTTTAAATTGCTTTTCAAAGTCTGGTTTCTATTTTTACAATCAATGTTCTAACTAAACATTCATCATTATGAAGACAAATCCTGCAAGTCATACACATATTTTCTGTCTCGCTATGACAGACATTGATTTAGAAAGGAGAGACTAGATCCAACCTCCAGGAAACAGCTGGTCTCCTCAGATAAGGAAATCATTGAACTGGCTTTTAATATTGTAAGAAAAAAGGAGAGAGAAAGAAAAAAAGGAGAGACCATAGGAGCAGACAACAAAAATCTGAATTACCTAGATGAGACAGCACAATTTGTAATTCACAGGTCATAACTGAATTATATTTCTTGATAGTCTACTTTATATTTATGTCTTCTCCTAAATCAAAACCGTCAGCTTTGCCGTTGATAGCAGAATGAAACGTTCTGAGAAAATCAGCTGGCAGGAAAAGGGTTAAAAGAGGACACCTGAAATTCTGGGGAAATAAAGCGGCAAAACAAGCCACTCCAGAAAGTGCAAATTGCAGTGAAAGCTTGAAGAAAGTTAAATGCCCAGGAAAATGCTTTATTGTCCCCTTACACAAACAGTTCCCTGTGGCATGATTTAATAAATACGGGGACATGATGTTATCAGAATATCTGCGAATTTCCCCAGGTAATTGATGATGGAGTGCTATTTGTCCAAACTTCCAAAGTTTTAGAAACAAAGTTGCCGGGCACGTTCCTCTTTTAAGAAATGAACATAAATCAGATTCACCTTTTCCTGGTTTTCTCTACTGGAGAAGTCTCTACTGGAATCTTCATAATGTCAACGTTAAAAGAAAAATCATATTATCTCTGCTTTATTTGGGACTAAATGTCACCTGAAGAAATGAAAATGTACATTAAGGAAAGACCATTTCATTTCATTTCATTTCATTTCATTTCATTTCAAGTCAGTTGGCTCTGTTTAAGCAGTAGTTTTCCTTGGTCAACAATTTTTTTTTTTTTAAGAACTGGAGAACTTGGAAGGTACTTCTCTTTCCCAAATCTGTAAAATACTCTGAAGGCTCCAAGAAGCGCAGTGTCCACTGAGCCTATGAAAGAAGTTACTTAGAAACTTCTAATTGGCCCACCATTGGGTCCTCTGTACCAGTAATGAAGAGAGCTGTTGTCCACACTACATGTCATCATGTTCATTCTCAGGATACTTTTTGTTTTCTTATAGCTAAAAGAGATTTTAGGGAATGTACTTCTGGAATTACGTGAGCCAGTTGCTAATTTTCGATTAATACAACTCCTGCATGGAGGAGTTCACTGGCATAATACAAACCTGCAGACAATCCCCTACTCCTTGTTTTGGGGATTAAAATGTATTACATGATTTTAAAAATATATTTAACTTTCTAATTATATTTACCCTGCCCTAACACTAAAACGGGTTTGCTTTTCCAGGCCACAACAATGGTAACCTCTGAATACTTCAATGATGAGGGAAATTACCCTGGTTAAAAATAAATAAAATAAAAATTTTATATATTAAAATAAATATATATTTTAATCAAATAAAATAATTATATGTCAAATATAATAAATATATATTTAAAACAAATACATGTTTTAGTAAGTTATATATTTTACTATGTTGTAAAATAAAAAATATAGGGGTGCCTGAATGTCTCAGTCAGCTGAGCATCTGACTCTTGGTTTTGGCTCAGGTTATGATCTCATTTTGTGGGATTGAGCCCCTCATCGAGCTCTGTGTTCAGCACAGAGTCTACTTGAGATTCTTTCCCTCCCTCTCCCTCCCCCTCTGCTCCTCCTGCTCATGCTCTCTCTCTCTCTAAAAGTAAATAAATAAAAATTTTAAAATTATATATATACAAAAGAAAAGAGGCAAGATGGCGGAGGAGTAGGAGACCTAGATTTCGTCTGGTCTCAGGAATTCAGCTTAATAGGGATCAAACCATTCTGAACACCTACGAACTCAACAGGAGATCAAAGAGGAGAGTAGCAACAACTATCTGAACAGAGAAGCGACCACTTACTGGAAGGTAGGACATGCAGGGAAGTGAATCTGAGGCGATACTCGGGAGGATAGACGGCGGGGGAGGGGCCTCCACCGGCCGCTCCTGTCAAGTGCTAGAGCCGCGGAGCACAAAATCGGACCTTTTAGAAGCCGGCTCCGCTGAGGGACGTCGCTCCAGTGGCTAAGCGGGGGTGGAACCCTCACGGGACAGTGTGGTCTCAGGACCCTCAGGGTCACAGAAAGACCGGGGGAGCCTGAGTGCGCCAGAGCTCCCAGGTATCGGAGCGGGGAAGCCGTCTGCAGACACGGAGCTGAGGCGCGGGCTCTCAGCTCGGGGTGGCCATAAACTGTGATCCGCGGCCCAGTCGGGCCACTGCTCCTGCAGCAGGGACCCAACAGGTGGCAGATCCGGGGAGACTCCCCTTCCTTCCCGGGGCGGAACGGCGCGGGAACACACCGCAGGGATCTGCTGGGTTTGGAGACTCCATACGGGGTCGGGTGCCAGAGATACAAACGCTCGGTCACAGGCTGGGTGAGCACGGAGAGCGGCCGGAGACCAGGGACAAGGGAGTGACTTCTTTTCTCTGGGGGCGCACTGAGGAGCGGGGCCCCGATTTCTCAGCTCCTGCGGGTGGAGATTGGGAGGCCACCATTTTTGCCCTGGTCCTCCAAGGCTGTACGGAGAGCTTGCAGGGAACAAAAGCTCCTGAGATCAAACCCGAGCAGCTTGCTTAGCCCGGACCAACAAGGGCGGGGCAATTCAGCCTCCGGCAAAGACATTTGGAAACCACAGCAACAGGCCCCTCCCCTAGAAGATCAGCACGAACAGCCAGCAAGCCAAGACCAAGTTCACCGATCAAGGAGAACGGGAGAACTCCAGCGCTAGGGGAATACTGCACATAGAATTCATGGCTTTTTTTTACCATGATTCATTAGTTCCTCAAAGTTAATTTTTGTTAACTGTTTTTTTTTCTTTTTCTTTTTCCCTTTTTCAACCAACATCTTATCAATCTCTTTTTAAAAAAAAAAAAAACATTTTTTATTTTTCATTTTTAGAGTCATATTTTATCCCTTCATAGTAGTTACCCTTATTTTTGGCATATATATATATATATAAGTTGTTCTCTCTTTAAAATTTTGAGATACAGTTTCTTCTAACAGATAAAAATATACCCTAAATCGCTAGTGTATGGTTCTGTTCTAGTCTCCTGCCTGATCACATTATCTCCCTTTTTTTTTCTTTTTTAAATCTTTCTTTTTTCAAACAACTTCTTATCTTATCAAGTCCTTTTATAAAATCTTTTATAATTTTCATCTTTACAGTCATCTATCCCTTCATTGTATCAACCCTTATTTTGTACATATATGTCTTTCTTCCTTTAAAATTTTAGGAGGTACTTTTTTCTAACAGACCAAAATACGCCCAAAATCTAGTGTGTGGCACTGATCTATGCATTAGCCTGATCATATTTGATCACATTCTGCTTTTTTTGTATTGTTCTGTTTTTGTTTTTATCTTTTTTCTTTTTTTTTTTCCTCTTTCTTTTTTCTTTCTTTCCCTTTCTTTTCCCCTGGTTTCAGGTCTTTTCTGATTTGTATACAGTATATTTGCTGGGGACGTTGTAGCATTTTGTTCTCTCATTCATCTATTCTCCTCTGGACAAAATGACAAGACGAAAAAAATCACCTCAGCAAAAAGAACAAGAGGTAGTACCGTCAGCCAGGGACCTACTCAATACGGACATTAGTACGATGTCGGACCTAGAGTTCAGAATCATGACTTTAAAGATACTAGCTGGGCTTGAAAAAAGCGTGGAAGTTATTAGAGAAACGCTTTCTGGAGAAATAAAAGAACTAAAATCTAACCAAGTTGAAATCAAAAAGGCTATTGATGAGGTGCAATCAAAAATGGGGGCACTAACTGCTAGGATAAATGAGGCAGAAGAGAGAATCAGTGATATAGAAGACCAAATGATGGAAAGTAAAGAAGCTGAGAAAAAGAGGGAGAAACAACTACAGGATCACGAGGGCAGAATTCGAGAGGTAAGTGATTCGATAAGACGAAACAACATTAGAATAATTGGGATCCCAGAAGAAGAAGAAAGAGAGAGAGGGGCAGAAGGTATATTGGAGCAAATAATAGCAGAGAACTTCCCTAATGTGAGGAAGGAAACAGGCATCAAAATCCAGGAGGCACAGAGAACCCCTCTCAAAATCAATAAAAATAGGTCAACACCCCGACATCTAATAGTAAAACTTACAAGTCTCAGAGACAAAGAGAAAATCCTGAAAGCAGCTCGGGAGAAGAGATATGTAACCTACAATGGTAAAAATATTAGATTGGCAACACACCTATCCACAGAGACCTGGCAGGCCAGAAAGGACTGGCAAGATATCTTCAGAGCACTAAACGAGAAAAATATGCAGCCAAGAATACTATATCCAGCTAGGCTGTCATTGAAAATAGAAGGAGAGATAAAAAGCTTCCAGGACAAACAAAAACTAAAGGAATTTGCAAACACGAAACCAGCCCTCCAAGAAATATTGAAAGGGGTCCTCTAAGCAAAGAGAGAGCCTAAAAGCAGCAAAGATCAGAAAGGAACACAGACAACATACAGTCACAGTCACCTTACAGGCAATACAATGGCACTAAATTCATACCTTTCAATAGTTACCCTGAATGTAAATGGGCTCAATGCCCCAATCAAAAGACACAGGCTATCAGATTGGATTAAAAAACAAGACCCATCCATATGCTGTTTGCAGGAGACTCATTTTAGACCCAAAGACACCCCCAGATTGAAAGTGAGGGGGTGGAAAACCATTTACCATGCTAATGGACACCAAAAGAAAGCTGGGGTGGCAATCCTTATATCAGACAAACTAGATTTTAAAACAAAGACTGTAATAAGATATGAGGAAGGATACTATATCCTACTTAAAGGGTCTATCCAAAAAGGAGATCTAACAATTGTAAATATCTATGCCCCTAACATGGGAGCAGCCAATTATATAAGGCAATTAATAACAAAAGCAAAGAAACACATTGACAACAATACAATAATAGTGGGGGACTTTAACACCCCCCCCAACTGAAATGGACAGATCATCTAAGCAAAAGATCAACAAGGAAATAAAGACTTTAAATGACACACTGGACCAAATGGACTTCACAGACATATTCAGAACATTCCATCCCAAAGCAACGGAATACACATTCTTCTCTAGTGCCCATGGAACATTCTCCAGAATTGATCACATCCTAGGTCACAAATCAGGTCTCAACCGGTACCAAAAGATTGGGATCATTCCCTGCATATTTTCAGACCACAATGCCTTGAAACTAGAACTCAATCACAAGAGGAAAGTCGGAAGGAACTCAAATACATGGAGGCTAAAGAGCATCCTACTAAAGAATGAATGGGTCAACCAGGAAATTAAAGAAGAATTAAAAAAATTCATGGAAACCAATGAAAATGAAAACACAACTGTCCAAAATCTTTGGGATACAGCAAAGGCAGTCCTGAGAGGAAAGTATATAGCAATACAAGCCTTTCTCAAGAAACAAGAAAGGTCTCAAATACACAATCTAACCCTACACCTAAAGGAGCTGGAGAAAGAACAGCAAATAAAGCCTAAACCCAGCAGGAGAAGAGAAATAATAAAGATCAGAGCAGAAATCAATGAAATAGAAACGAAAAGAACAGTAGAACAGATCAACGAAACTAGGAGCTGGTTCTTTGAAAGAATGAACAAGATTGATAAACCCCTGGCCAGACTGATCAAAAAGAAAAGAGAAATGACCCAAATCAACAAAATCATGAATGAAAGAGGAGAGATCACAACCAACACCAAAGAAATACAAACAATTATAAGAACATATTACGAGCAACTCTATGCCAGCAAATTAGATAACCTGGAAGAAATGCGTGCATTTCTAGAGAAGTATCAACTACCAAAACTGAACCAGGAAGAAATAGAAAACCTGAACAGACCTATAACCACTAAGGAAATTGAAGCAGTCATCAAAAATCTCCCAACAAACAAAAGCCCAGGGCCAGATGGCTTCCCAGGGGAATGCTATCAGCCATTTCAAGAAGAATTAATACCTATTCTCCTGAAACTGTTCCAAAAAATAGAAATGGAAGGAAAACTTCCAAACTCATTTTATGAGGCCACCATTACCTTGATCCCAAAACCAGAGAAAGATCCCATCAAAAAGGAGAATTACAGACCAATATCCTTGATGAACATGGATGCAAAAATTCTCACCAAAATACTAGCCAATAGGATCCAACAGTACATTAAAAGGATTATTCACCACGACCAAGTGGGATTTATCCCTGGGCTGCAAGGCTGGTTCAACATCCGCAAATCAATCAATGTGATACAATACATTAACAAAAGAAAGAACAAGAATCATATGATCCTCTCAATAGATGCAGAAAAAGCATTTGACAAGGTACAGCATCCTTTCTTGATCAAAACTCTTCAGAGTATAGGGATAGAAGGTACATACCTCAATATCATAAAAGCCATCTACGAAAAACCTACAGCGAATATCATTCTCAATGGGGAAAAGCTGAGAGCTTTTCCCCTAAGGTCAGGAACGCGGCAGGGATGTCCACTCTCACCACTGCTATTTAACATAGTATTAGAAGTCCTAGCCACAGCAATCAGACAACAAAAAGAAATCAAAGGCATCCAAATCAGCAAAGAGGAAGTCAAACTCTCACTCTTTGCAGATGATCTGATACTTTATGTGGAAAACCCAAAAGACTCCACCCCAAAACTGCTAGAACTCATACAGGAATTCAGTAAAGTAGCAGGCTATAAAATCAACGCACAGAAATCAGTGGCATTCCTACACACCAACAACAAGACAGAAGAGAGACAAATCAAGGAGTTGATCCCATTCACAATTGCACCCAAAACCATAAGATACCTAGGAATAAATTTAACCAAAGAGGCAAAGGATCTGTACTCAGAAAACTATAAAATACTCAGGAAAGAAATTGAAGAAGACACAAAGAAATGGAAAAACGTTCCATGCTCATGGATTGGGAGAACCAACATTGTGAAGATGTCAATGCTACCTAGAGCAATCTACACATTCAATGCAATCCCCATCAAAATACCATCCACTTTTTTCAAAGAAATGGAACAAAGAATCCTAAAATTTGTATGGAACCAGAAGAGACCCCGAATAGCCAGAGGAATCTTGAAAAAGAAAAGCAAAGCTGGCGGCATCACAATTCCGGACTTCCAGCTCTATTACAAAGCTGTCATCATCAAGACAGTATGGTACTGGCACAAAAACAGACACCTAGATCAATGGAACAGAATCGAGAGCCCAGAAATGGACCCTCAACTCTATGGTCAACTTATCTTTGACAAAGCAGGAAAGAATGTCCAGTGGAAAAAAGACAGTCTCTTCAACAAATGGTGTTGGGAAAATTGGACAGCCACATGCAGAAGAATGAAACTGGACCATTTCCTTACACCACACACAAAAATAGACTCCAAATGGTTGAAAGACCTAAACGTGAGACAGGAGTCTATCCAAATCCTAAAGGAGAACACAGGCAGCAACCTCTTCGACCTCAGCCGCAGCAACTTCTTCCTAGAAACATCACCAAAGGCACAGGAAGCCAGGGCAAAAATGAACTATTGGGATTTCATCAAGATAAAAAGCTTTTGCACAGCAAAAGAAACAGTCCACAAAACCAAAAGACAACCGACAGAATGGGAGAAGATATTTGCAAATGACATATCAGATAAAGGGCTAGTATCCAAAATCTATAAAGAACTTATCCAACTGAACACCCAAAGAACAAATAATCCAATCAAGAAATGGGCAGAAGACATGAACAGACATTTTTCCAAAGAAGACATCCAAATGGCCAACAGGCACATGAAAAAGTGCTCAACATCGCTCGGCATCAGGGAAATCCAAATCAAAACCTCAATGAGATACCACCTCACACCAGTCAGAATGGCTAAAATTAACAAGTCAGGGAACGACAGATGTTGGCGGGGATGTGGAGAAAGGGGAACCCTCCTACACTGTTGGTGGGAATGCAAGCTGGTGCAACCCCTCTGGAAAACAGTATGGAGGTTCCTCAAACAGTTGAAATTAGAGCTACCATTCGATCCAGCAATTGCACTACTGGGTATTTACCCCAAAGATACAAATGTAGGGCCCCGAAGGGGTACGTGCACCCCAATGTTTATAGCAGCAATGTCCACGATAGCCAAACTGTGGAAAGAGCCAAGGTGTCCATCGACAGATGAATGGATAAAGAAGAGGTGGTATATATACACAATGGCATATTATGCAGCCATCAAAAGGAAGGAGATCTTGCCATTTGCAACGACATGGATGGAACTGGAGGGTGTTATGCTGAGTGAAATAAGTCAATCAGAGAAAGACATGTATCATATGACCTCACTGATATGAGGAATTCTTAATCTCAGGAACAAACTGAGCGTTGCTGGAGTGGTGGGGGGTGGGAGGGAGGGGGTGGCTGGGTGATAGACATTGGGGAAGATATGTGCTATGGTGAGCGCTGTGAATTGTGTAAGACTGTTGAATCACAGATCTGAAACAAATAACGCAACATATTTTAAGAAAAAAGAAAAAGAAGAAGATAGCAGGAGAGGAAGAATGAAGGGGAGTAAGTCAGAGGGGGAGACGAACCAGGAGAGATGATGGGCTCTGAAAAACAAACTGAGGTTTCTAGAGGGGAGGAGGGTAGGGGGATGGGTTAGCCTGGTGATGGGTATTAAAGAGGGCACATTCTGCATGGAGCACTGGGTGTTATGAACAAACAATGAATCATGGAACACTACACCAAAACAAATTATGTAATATATGGTGATTAACATAACAATAAAAAAATTTTAAAGAATTATATATATACAATTTTTAAAGATTTTATATATTTTATATAAATATATTTATATATATTTTATATAATATAAATAATTATTTATAAATACAAATATAAATAAAAAATAAATATATAAAGACCTCTCTTGGACATTAAAGAAATTTCTTTAAAAAAAGTCTGGAGGTAAATAGACCAAAATTGGAATGGGGGCTTTTATCTTTAAATTCCACCATCCCAGCACATGGCTTCAACTGCAAGGTCATGTGTCATGTAATTTTTCCAACTTTCACATCCAAGTTGCAAGCCTGAAAGAGGACAAAGCAAAAGGACACAGAGAAGATGCCTTTCAGTTGGCTCATCTCCCTTTTAAACCGTCTTCCTGGGATTCCCATGCAACACTTTCTCTTGCGTCCCACTGGCTACCACATGGTCATAAGACCAAATGTAGCTGCAACGCAGCCTGGGGTGTGGAATCTAAACTCCAGCGACAATATGAACAGCTGATATTGGGGTGGTGTTACACACAGAAGGGGGAAAATGGAACAGCAGCTCTGCTGTATTGCAAATTTTTCAGTTGGCATAGTATCATCTACACTAGACAGTAGCAATCTGGACCCAGACTGACGAAATTCTGGCTCAGGCTCTATGAGCCGTATGACCTTGTACAAGATTCTATGTTCAATTGTTAAGAGGACTAAGTGAATTAATACATGTAAAGCACTTGGAACTCTGCCTGTCACAAAATAAATACTCAAGATATGCTAATTAGTAATAGTTTATTTGGAAGTGTTAGTTTATTCTAAAAACAACGGATTGTTGCTTCCTGGAAATCTGTGCATCTTAAATATGTTGGTCTATTTGGTAAGAATCCTCTAAAAGTCCCTTGACATTAAAAATTTGCCAGGTTTTTAAATTCCTTCTAGCAGTAACATTTTGCAATTCTTTGATTGCTTTATCTTTGCTATTTGAGAGATTAGGTAGGGCTGCATCATTCCTTAATGCCTGAAGGTTACATAACATTTGAAAATTGCATTTATTTCATAATGCTGATACTTTTCTTTAATGTCAAATATGCTTTTTTTTGTAATTGAATTTGGGTGTAGTGGGAATAATGCTCATGGAGGCCAGAGAGAGAGAGAGAGAGCACCAAGGAAAAATACTTCAGAAATAAAAAGGTTAACCGTTATCAACTTCCAAATTATTCTTAAGAATTTGTGAGCCACTGTCTCAGATAATGATAGGTGGGGGTCATCACCTTCTTAACCTGGTTGGTCACTCCCCTCCTTATCTAAGGAAGCAGAGAAAGTGCTATGGATTTCCTTAGCACAGTTATATAGGTTGCCTCCCTTTATCTGCCCTCAGCTTCATGAGGTCGTGTGTTATTCCCATTTCCACCAGAAGAAAGCAAAGGGTTCAGGAAGACAAGACAACTAGACTGAAAACTCAAAGTGGTGAGTGGCTAATTCCATGCAACCCCTTCAAATACATCCTGCCCCTCCTAGAACTTTACTGATGCAACTAAACTCCAAAAATGGATTGGAAAGGGACCAAGGAGCCTCAGAGAGGCACACAGCCCATGGAAGGCAACCTCGTCTTTGACTAAAGGATGTGAGATCTGTCTTTTCTGAGAGTCTGGAGAGAATATGTTGAAGGGACAGATTAATCTTTCTGTTAGCAGAACCAGTTTTTCAATCATTCAGTAGGCACTGATATAATACGTTGATATGCACAGAGGGTATGTTTTGGGGAAGATGAGACTGTTTTGTTTTGGCTCAAGGAATAGGATTTTATTGTTGCTTTATGTTTGTGTGTGCATGAGTCAGTGTGTTTGTGTGTGTGTGTGTGTGTGTGTGCGTCCGCGTGCGTGTGCATGCACATGCACCTGGGATACAAGAAGAAAGGAAGGAAATGGAGATGGTGGCAGGACATCTGATGCATACTAGCTGAAGGGTGTGCTTTCAAGTCTTTCTCTTGGGAGGTATAATCAGGTCCAGAAGCTGAACAGCAGAGCTTCTGAAGGACTGCAAAACTAAGGGCATAAGCAATGCTGCTCTCAGGACATAAAAGATGAGCATACTTTTCTAATCAAATCTCCAGGGGAAATGACTCCAGCAATTAGGAAGTGTGGGTGCATAATTCAGCAGGCTTGTATTGAGGACCTACTATGTGCTACACCGACTTGGGAAACACTACTACCTGGGATTGGCATTAGGTTTCAAAAAATGCTAGACTTAGGAATTTCTGAGGTCTGGGTCCAGGAAGAGGCACAGTTCCTGACCCTCAGTTCTTATCATGTATAAGTCATTAACAACACCCGTGAATTTTTCTATGCATAAGGGCATATCCATAAATGATATGTAGAGATCAATACAACCCATTACAATTGCTCTAAACCAGTGGGCACATGGGGCAGGGAAGACAGAGGGGGTGAATAAGCATAACCTCATTGTCAACAGAGCTCCCCTGCCTTTTGCAACGACAATAAAGCTATAATAACAATAATAAACAAATCCTCCCTATACACTTACAATGCCAATCCCTGTTCTAAGTCCTCTGTGCGCCTTAACTCATTGAATCCTTGCAATGTCCCTTTGAATAACAAACCAATAAGCACCTACCATTATAAACCCCTCCTAGAACTTTATTGATGCAACTAAACTCCAAAAATGGATTTGAGAGGGATCGAGCAGCCTCAGAGAGGCACACAGCCCATGGAAGGCAACCTCATCTTTGACTAAAGGATGTGAGATCTGTCTTTTCTGAGAGTCTGGAAGAGAACATGTTGAAGGGACAGATTAATCTTTCTGTTAGCAGAACCAGTTTTGCAATCATTCAAGGATACTTTAACACATGGTTAATGCCAGTTAAGTAACATGTCTAAGGCCAAACAACTAGTAAAGGAGGAGTAGGGTTTGAACCACCTGCAAACAGAACTGGGTTAAATCATAGTCCACGTGGGATGGGAGAGCCTCATCCCTACTCATCACTCCAAGAATTTTACAGACAGGGTGGCAGCTTCTCCTCATCACCTCCTCATCACCTCTGGCTCTAATTTCATGGTTTTGCTGAATTATTGCAGTACATGGATTGTCTTACCAACCTCCACATATTGTCTTGTTCTCTACTATAGATTTGATACAAAACTCCTTTTTCTTAATTTTCATTGAATGTATGCATATTCATATATATTCATTCACATATATTCACAGAAGATATATATATATATATATATATCTGCACATAAGGCCATCATATGAGTCACAGAATTGATTGGACAAATTTTAAGGAATTATAAAACAAAAATTAGGTTTATGAGCAGAATCAGCATTTCAATGCCATTAGCTTGAGATCAGGAATCATAGCTACAAAACAGCATTCCCCAAATGCTAATATCCGTGCATTATGTTTGGTTAGCATAACTTTTCAAGATGTGAATTTGAATACCTTCAGATGAGGCAAGCACTCTCCAACTCACCCACCCCAGGCCTCACCTGTCCCTGTTGCTTTAGGCAGGTCAGCTTCCTTAGCTCGCATTACCATTCTGGACCAGGAAAGCATTTCCATTTGCCATCCTAGTAACAGCTTCTTTGCATTAAGCAAGTTTAATGCTTGGGTTGTCAGCTCTCAGCTTCTGGAGTGTTAAACCAGAAGGCAGAATGTGGGGTTATGTGGGACCGAGAGTCCAGTATACATTTCATCCATATTTCTAGAGCAGGAAAAAAAGATCATTGTTAAATGATGTTTATTATTATTTTATTATTAATCATTTGTTGGTGAGAGTAGAAAAAAAACTATCGCTTAAATAACGTGGCAGAATCTAAAAAACCATGTTCCGTTCTCCTCAGAAAATAAAACAGTATACAATATGTTCTATGCCTCTCGACTAGGGACAGAGGCCAATAACTTATACAGGTAAAAGCCAGGCTACTGGAAAGAGAAACCTGGGAAAAGAAGGGACTGTTAGAACTTCAAAGTAACTGAAACCTTCATTTGATACCAACCGGTCAACTTAAATAAGGTCACCTTAGGTGGGCCAGCACAACTCCTCTGGATCTCCTCCAATTTTTCTGAAAGCCTTAAGGGTAGCAGTGGCTCTCATTCAATCATTTATTAATTCATTCAAAAATATGTATCAGGATCCACTCTGAGTCACACACTGCTCTAGGTCCTCAGACGACGGCAGGCAGCAAAACAGATGAAATCCCCCATCTAGTAGAAAAAGCCAGACCAGAAGCAAATGCACGGTTTATATCGTAGTTTCAGAAAGTGAGTCAGACCTCTAAAATAAAACAAAAAGCAAACATTTAAAAAGCAAAGAAGCAGGGGCCTAGGGCCTAAAGCTCATGTTAGAGATAAACACTCAGAATGCAATATTCTGCTTCCCGTTCCTAAAATGACCATCATTCCTGCTGCGCAGAGCCTAACTCCTTGCCAGCTACCTCAGCCTTCCTTTACTACTATTCCCCTTCTTATCTGTCCCCTTCCACACACCCCTATTCGGATTTATTATGGATTTAAATTAGCTGAGTCTGCTTTTGTTTCCACTCTCCTACCAACCTAGGTGCTCAGGTTCTCACCCTGCTCCCCAGATTGTATTTATCAAGTTATTTTTCCTTACCCAGCAGAGAAATGTTTAGCAAATTGCCAAACCATCCCGAATCTACAATTCATCTCTATTTTCTTTCTATTGTTCCTCTTCCCGACTTGGTTCTGGGATGTCTGTGCTGAGCCATTGTGTTCCAGCCAGAAAGCAAACTGCAATAAGGCCATTACTTTGTATGTTATTTGCACAGTGACTTCTTTCACTCAAGCAGCAAGAACTTTGCTTAATGATATTTTATTTGAAATGTAAGAAAGATTTCCATATTCCGTTTTGCTAAGGACATAATATGTATTCTAGAACAAGATATATGTGCAGTTAGCTGAGGGGGGGAAATTACTTTTCTTTGACAAAAAATAATTTAATTTTCAGAAGAACTATTAGCCAATAGAGCCGTTCAGTTAGGAGTTGCAACAAGTAATTTCAGTTGTGGGTGCTAAAGATAATGAACCGCTTCTCTTTCACTTATCACTGGAAATGGCCAGATCATTATGGATCTCAGTAGTAACTAATGGTCTAAGACAACAGGGTTGAGCAAATGACTATTTTATAGCTCAGTGACTCTTTGAATGCAGGCTAGACCATTCAGGTATTTAAGTGTTATCCACGGCCTCTTAAATTGAACAAATGGGTCTATAATAATTAAAATACAGTAAATACCGGTAACACAGTTCCTGAGTTTTCAAAAGAGATTCTCTATTCCTAAGGGAGCAAAATGAGGTGTTGCCTTGTTAGGAAGGCACTGTTTATATCCAGAAGCATTCTGACAAGTTGGCGAAGAGGCTCATTTGTGAACCCACAACCCCTCAGCGGCCCTCCCTCTTCGTTCCCCGGAAGTTTCCACGAAGTGGGCAGTGAAAGGCGACAGCAGCTGAGCTCACTTAATGCTCCTTTCTAGGGCTTTCCATCTCAATGAGCAGACCCCTCACTTCCTGGGTCAGGCTTCACCAACATGTCACACTCTACAAGATCTCAATGCATCAGGGAAATAAAAAGCAGTTTCTATTTTTAAAATGATTGGAGGCACTCTACATGTAGGAATGTCTTCCTTCTCCTCACCTTTCTGGTGGGTGGATATCCCATTTTCACAAGAGGAGATATTATTAGTCTCTTCTGGAGAAAGGAAGTTCAGATGAAGCTATCCTGATATACAACTATATTAATTCTGGGCACAAACAGCGATGGAGGGGAAATTTCTATTGCTTTCAAAACACTTAAAGAACAAAAACTATATTATTAATTATAGCTCTGAAATATTTTGTTGACCTTCTGCTAAAAGCATAGGAGAACACTGAACCGAAGTCTAACGAAATGGCACTGAAAGGAGGTCGGGTAGTGAGGTCAGGTGCTACCCTGTTGAAGTTTAATTCGTTGCACCTTTGAGGTCTGAGAGAAACTACGAGTCACCTGAGCAACAATAAATCGGCTTCCAGGAAATAGGGAAAAACGTATCCTTACAGGGACACTTTCAAGAAGATATGACCTAAAAAAAGAATGTGGTTGATTTTTTGACTGACCGTTTGGAGAAAGTGGTCTCCTAAAGGACAGGATTTGTGTCTTTTTTTCATTAATTCTGGAATGTATCTAGCCCAGGGCACTTACCAGATAAAGGTTCCAGCCATTCATAGAATCACGGACGGAAGGAAGCTCGAGAGACCATAGCCAACAGTCCCCTGACGATGGGAAGCACCCAACTCAAAACATTATTTTTTTTTAAAAGGTAAATTCTTATCTTTTTTTTCCTCAGAAAAGATACAGATATTCCAAACATTTTCTTAAAGGCAAGAAGGTCTTCCTGATATTTCGCTAGAATCCCTCGTAACCTGTCAAATGTGGAAGCAGAGAACATCTGCTTAAAATCGTTCACACAGCCTCGTTGCTTCGTTGCCTTGAAGACGGTGATTAAGATCTTTCTCTCCCCAGGGTTCCCAGCCTGGGGAGAGAAACCTAGTTCTTTAACGTTCTTTCACAAGACTGGTCCCCAAACCACTAATAACATTTGAAAACTGGTCCCTTCGAGCTCTCCAAGTTCTCCTCAGCAGACTCCCATTGTAAGACTCACGCTTCCGAAAGCAGTGACTTTTACTGACCTTCTCCTCTTGTTTTAAGCAGAACCGTTTCTTCTCCAGAACCACTTTTCTTGTCCAGTATACTAGGGGGTGATCGACTGGCCTGGTTTGCCTCCAAGGGAGGTCCTGAGATGTGGGACTTACGGAGTTAAAGCCAGGAAAGTCCCAAGCAAACCTGGATGAGCTTGTTCTCTTATAACTAAAGTCCAGCCTGCTCTGACAGGTGGGGGAGTGAAGGCGGACTAGGGCCCCGGGGCTCTCCCCCGACCCTCGCCTCTTGAACCACCCTGACGGAGCTCCCAAGGCTCCAAGGAACTCAGCCTGAAAATCTTGCTTTCGAGAATATTTAGAATAGTGCCTAGTACAGAGAGGTTTCTCAGCAACGGCACTACTAACATTTTGGGCATGGTGATTCTTTGTTGTGGGGAGCTATCCTGTGCACTGTTAACATATTTTGCAACATCCATGGCCTCTATCCACTAGATGCCAGTAGTACCCTCCCAACTGAGACGACCTAAAACCTCTTTGGATATCGTCAAATACGTCCCAACCCCCACCCTATTGAGAACCGCTAGTATGGTGATACTCCTCTCATCCTGTCCAGGTTGTAACGCCCTATGTGGGTCTTAAAAATCGAGGTGGTGGTTCATGCTAGCATTAAGATCATAATTTAAAAATGAGGACAAATAGAAAAGGGTAGGATAGGAAAGAACAAGATAGACTGGAATGGAATGGAATGGAATACAGAGCCCCACATGTAGTAAGGGTATTATTTTGTGGAACATTTGTTTCAGATTTATATATATGTATACGTACATATACTAGGTCACAATGTAAAATTATTTTTTACCATGAGTCGTTCTCAAAAAAGTCTGAAAAGCCCTGTGCTAGGATCTGTCCATCCTATTTGCACATGTCCATGTTAGGACACCTCCTTCACGCTCTACCGTCACCTGCCCATCCGACCTAGCCTCTGAAACTTAGTTGCCACTCTCTTGCAAAATCAGTCCCATCGGTGGCTTATATTTCTGACGACTGAATTATCCCATATGAATTACCTGTGAAACCTCTTGCTGTTTGCATGTATCCACTTCTCCAAGTTGTCAGGGTCACCTTGAACAACTTGATTTAAGTTCACAAAAGCAGGTGTCACTGGCAGATTTAATATGAACACATTTTATTCTACTATTTGAGTCACTCCCTGTAATTGTATAGGTTCTCAAAGAAATACTTGTGGGGTGCAGGTTTCTCCTACCTGGTAGCATGACTTCTTTATGTCCCCTCATGTTTTGTAAATACTAAAGGTCCTCAAATCTGAGCCATTTCTCATTCTAGGCTTCATTTCACCCCTCTTCCTAATCCCATTACTATTTGAGCTATACCAGCCGTGGTATTTTTGCTTTAAATCAAGGCTTTCCGGCATGCAGCTGACTGTCTCGGATTATGCACAGACCACACCTCATGGATACAGCAATAATAAAACCAGGGCCCGGGGGACCCTGGCGCAGTGCCTAGTAAAGAAAATCATTGACATTTTTGTCTTCCTGAGGCTGTGAGGACTGAGGGCCTTGTAGATTTGTAGGCCTTACTTGGAGATCAGTTGGGCCATTAGAAACAAATTATGGTGGGTTTGATTTTTAGTGGAAATAAACCTTTCCAATAGTCCATCAAAGATCATTTGTCTTGGTCCCCCATTCACTTATGGTCAGGAAGTAAAAGTCAGCAAAACTGAAGGATTTGTGTTTTTCGAATGACGCCTAGCATAATCAGCCTGGGCTGGTGTGACCTCAAGGCCAGGAAAGAGGAATTCTCAGGAGTGACTGGTCCACAATAGTTCAGAGGGCAGTGAGGGATTCAGGGACACCACATCCTTCTTCTCATTAGCAGTTGACTCTCGTAGATGTCATGGGTTGAATCATGCCCCCTCACCCCCATTCACATGTTAAAGTCATAGTCCTCCATTCTCCAGAATGTAAACTTTTTTGGAGATAGGGTCTTTCCAAGAAGTAATCAAGTTAAAATGAAGTCATTAGACTGGTTCCTAATTCAGTATAACTGGTGTCTGTATAAAAGGGGGAAATTTGGAGACAGACATGCACAGATGTAAAGACTGGAGCTATACTGTCACAAACCAAAGAACTACAAGAAGCACAGAGAGAAGCCTAGCACGTCCCCTTTGCTCACAGCCTCGGAAGGGACCAAGCCTGCCGATGCCATGATTCAGACTTCTGGCCTCCAGAACTGTGAGACAGTAAGGTTGTGTTGTTTAGGGCACCCAGTTTCTGGTGCTTTGTTATAGCAATCCTAGTAAACTCGGACGCGGCGGGGTGGTACTACTGCTTTCTCATCACCAGCTCAAAAATATACACAACACCTACACACACACACTGAACATACCACACTCACATATACATCCCGATACATCCTGGTATTTTCATTTCTATTATCTTTCTGTTCAGTTTTGCTCATAAAAGATCTCTTTAAAACTACTTAGAATCCTATAACTCCTATAAATCAGACATCATTTAAACCAACTCTCTTTCTCTCCGTCTCTTTTTCTACATCTTTCCTGCTTTTTCTTATGGGGAAATGAGCAGAGAAAATTTAAAGCACCATCGAGATTTGCTGCTTCAGAGTCAGAGTTCTTCCCAGAAGAACTTCTCAAACTTCCATGTGCTAAAGCATGGAGGTCTGGTCAAAATGTTGAGTCTGACTGATTGATGTAAGAGGTCTAGAGTAAGGCCTGAGAGTCTGCATTTCTAACCAGCCCCCAGGTGAGGCCAGTGCTACTGGTCTGCAGATCACATGCTGAGTAGCAAGGTTTACAGGAAAGCAGAGTTTCCCAAATCTGGTCCATCATCAAAATTCATCTCAGACCTACAAAAATCTGAATTTCCAGAGAAGGGGCCCAGGGATTTCTTTTTTTAAAAAGAAAGATCGCTAAGATAATTTAATTTATATCATCATCAAGGTGTGGGAACCGCCACTCTATGTCCCACTGCCCCTTGGCTGGATTTTCACACTATAGAACAAGTAGGAAGGAATGAATTTCCAGAACGAAGCAGCCCAGACCCAGACATAGTGACAACAAGTCCTCAGGAGGATTGCTTATCTACATGGGTGTGAGAGTTAATAACCATAATGGCAAAGATGGGTAAGCATTTAGAGCTCTGTTTTGGGAAGGGGTGGCAACAGAAATGAATAAAAGAAAGAAAAAGAGGAGGAGGAGATGTGGAGACACTAAATCCCACTAGAAATCTATCATGTCTCTGACACACTGAGTTTCCAGGGGCACAGCTAAGACCACTAATAGAGTGAGATTTCCAGTTGATGTTGGGAATGGAAGAACTCAAAGATGATAATATGATAGTCACACCAGGACACGACATGGTACAGATGTGGGCTTCCTAGGATTTGGATGAACTTCTGTACCAACCTTGTCAATGTGACCACATCAACAATGGCTTGATATGAGATTTAATGCCAGTTTCTGGATTAAGGATAAATAACGCAGTGCTTGCCAGTATGAAGTTCTTAACCATACTTAAATCTCCTACCCACAGAGCTGAGTCGTGAGAGGTTATGGTTTATGCCTGGGGTGCGGTTCAAAGTTATGCACCCTGTGGATGCTTGCTAAATACTTGTTGACTATCTGATTGAACCCCACCATGAATGCCTAGTTCCTCTGTATTTTCTATAATCTTGTCCGATGCACTGGAACCAGAGAAGCACCAGGGTGGGAGATTTCTCCCAATTCTCTTTCTCTGCAAGAACTCCCTGAGCTGCTTATAAATATGCTGATCAAAAACCTGCATCAAAGAGAAAATGCATTTCCATATTCCCAGTTTCCTTTATGATCAGAGAATGGATCAAAGAGAAAACACATCTCCCCATTCCCGTTTTTCTTTTCATTCCTGATTTAGAGGTCAGAAATGATTCACATGTGGGAATAGAACAAGCAATGTGAAGTCCATTTAAGTGCAGAAGTCCATATGAGCTCAAAGTACAAGAATTTTCAAATTCTTTCCCCAGATGTACTTACGGGGATAGAAAAATGTCTTAATTCTTTTACTTAATATATTCTATTTTACTAAAAAGCGATAATAACCATTTTTACATTTTGATACTTGAAAGAAAAAGGAAAAGTATTGTAAGCCTTAATATAGTACATGATGATCTACTTAATTTTAGCCATAATGCCTAATTCAAAAATAATATTTTAGGATTTCAATTGCACTTTAGATATAGCTAAGAGATGAAAATGAATTTGCTCCTTTTAATTGAAAGTGTTCCAAGATCCATCTCAAAACTGACTCACTTCCTTGGTTGTTTAATTGATGATGACTAGGTTAAGTTTGAAAATTTTAATTGTCGACTTTTCTCTCAATATTTTCATGTCATTTCTTCTTGTTTTAATTTTACAGACCCAGAAGTAAGAACCCATGCTATGAACATGAGTAATTTTCCTAACAACTTAGTGTGAATTAAAGAAATTAAAGTAGGCTGTTGTGTGTGTTTCAACAGCTTACCTAGGATTATAATGTTAATGTTTCTGCTTTCCTTTTGTGAGGGTGCTATTGACCTGAAAACAATTTTGTTACATATTTTAGAGAGAGTGCCTACACAGAAAACAAATAAGCTATTTTACTTCATAGTTCCAATTAGACAAAGAACTTGGTATAAATTTCAATATATTAAACTACGTGATTCCAATAGCAAATTTATTGACTATACTGAACTAAAATAAATACAATTTCTTAATATCTAAAAAGTAATTATTCATCCTGTTGTTAAAAGGATTGCTAAACATGCATCCCTCTTTGAAAAAGAAAGGAGGAAGGAAGGAGGGAAGGAGGGAGGGAGGGAAGGGAGGGAGGTGGGGAGGGAGGGAGGAAGGAGGGAAGAGAGGGCAGACAGGCAGGAAGTCCTAAGAAGCAATTTACCATGTAGATCTAAGTTCTCTCTAGCTTTAAATGAACCAAATGTGTTGTTGAGGCTACACCACACCTTCCTGAAGATGAGCTTCTAGAAAGTGAGGCTAACTGAATCAGATGGCATCTGAGATCCTTTTCAGTTCTGCCATTCTATGATTATCAGCCTCGCAGTGTTCATTAAGGTTACCTTATAGATATTTGGTGTTCTGTATTTTACTTTCGAAAGCCAGTATTTCTAGAGCTCTCCTACATTCCTCTGTGGTGTTAAAAAATATCTCCAGCGTTCACAAGAGATTTTTACAACTCTCGTCATGGACTCAGAGCAGAAATTTCCCCGGGTCGGCTGCATTCTCAGGTCTTTTCACTTTAAAGGGAACGCTCTTCCTTGAAGCTGTTTCAAGTGTACCACGTGGACACTAGGCACTGAAGGACCCTAGTGAACCTCCCTGGGGCCTCCCCGCTTCCCGCCACCACCCACCAAGTTTCTCCTTCCCAGGCCTCAGCACAAACAGCAGCACCACCATCCTTCTGGGTTTCAACTACAAATTCTCTGTGCACTGGTCACGATAAATTTCTTGCTTAAAGCCCTCCTTACATGTTTGTGTAGCCGTCCATATCATCGTCATGTTGTCACTGCTCAGCAAGTTTCCTTGGGATGCCACACCCATGCGCAGGTACACACACAGAGACGTAATTTTACTTTGTCACCAAAGTACAACTTCCATACGGTAAAATACACAGCTTCCTGAATTTTCACTAACATACTACCAGACTGTGCAGCTTCATGAATTACAGGGTGTATGCAGCAATCTAACCACCAGCCAGATCAAGACAAAGAATGTTTCCAGTATGCCAGAAGGCTCCCTGACTCCGCTTCCCAGCCCATGACTTGATGTTCACAGTTCCCATCATCCACAAGGAAAGACTCTTCCCCCACCCAATACCTGGCCATGTTATGACCTCCTAGGATTGTCTTGGTTTTCCACATATCCTTCTTCATCTTGCTCCCTTCCACGTGGCTCCATGGTTTCCAGCCTGTTCCAACACTCTCATTTCTTTGTGCGCAGAGCAGGCACGGTGCTTAAGCACTATAAGAACAGCAAGTAGTCCTCCACAGGGTATCAGGCCCCCACTGCAGGCAAGCCCTGTACTAACACTTAATAATCATCATCTCATTCAAGCCCCACACGTAAATGATTTGCTTCTGTAGACTCTGCTAATGTCTCTTTCAAATCTCTATCTGCTCAAAACCTACTCCTTCAGAAAGCCTTTCTGATTATAACGGCTGTCACTTAGCAAGCCCCACGTGAAGAAAAATGAGATGACTTGCCCTGTTTCTAGGATTCAGAAAGAGGCGGCACCTACAAGAACAATTCTAGACAGGACTGAGGGGGAATAGGCTTCATTTTACAGATGAGCTGAACTGGTGTACCTGGGATTACCCAGAAAGTCAGTGCTGAAAACAGGGTCTTTAACTCTGAAGTGCGCTTGCCTACTTTCTCCTTTTCTTCTATGCAGTGCTTTCATTCATTCATCCAACAAATATTTATTGAGCTCCTACTATGTATCAGGTGTACACACTGTGTAGCAGTGAGAAAACAGATGACAATCTTTGCTCTCAGGGAGCTCACATTTTAGTGAGGAGAGGTGGTAAAAAATTGATTTAAAAAAAGTAAAATATATAGCCTTATTAGACACTATAAAATGCACTGGAGAATAAAAGGGAGATGGATCTTAGACAGCAAGATTGGCTGATGTTAGAATTTTAAACAATGTGGCCCAAGTAGGCCCTACTGAGAAGGTGACAATCAAGTCTTGGATATGAGCCAGTTATGTGGTTATCTGGGGCAACAGCATGTCAGGGGGAGACACCAGCACGTGCAAATGTCCTGAGGTCAACCAGCGTGAGGTGAAAGAGGGAAAGAGCAGAAGGTGAGGTCAGAAAAGAGGGGCTGGTATCCAAATTGTGAGGGTCTTGCCAGTCAACTGGGATCATTCTTTCTCATCTTTATAATTATGCCTATAGGAGAAGGCTGTGTGTGTGTGTGTGTGTGTGTGTGTGTGTGTGTGTGTGTGTGTGTTTTACCATATTGTTAGAACTATAGACTTATGTTTGTATGGGCCAGTTCCCAACTAAATATGAACTTCTTAAAGACAAAGAACATTTCTTATATTTTGGGGGGACTTCTCTGAGATTCCAAAATACTATACCAAAGAGGGCAAATATACCATGACTTTCTACTTCTTAAGCCCACAGGGACTGTGACATTAATCCTTGCCTGCCACATATTGACATGGCTTCAGAATCTCAAAGAACTAATTGTACTTCAAAGTGTTTCTTCATATCTATTACCATTTTTTTTTCAGCTGCAAACACAGTGGTAATCATTCAGTACATCAAAAATCATTAAAGCCTAACATTCTTCTCCATAGAAAATTTCTGGCTACATTACATCAATGATTGTGTGCATTATATTATCAACAATACACATCAACAAGGACAGCAGTATTATAATTGTGTGATGCGAGTTACAAAACCTACCACCAGAAATAAGAGAGCAATACAATGTTTCAGTTTTCAACAGTCATTAATGGTATCACCATAGATTGTGAGACCACATCACATTAATTGCCAACACACTGTGCCAGTGCAAACATGAAACAGAATGCTTCTTGGATGCAAGCATATCTAAGTCAGAAATTCTTAAGTGTAATCCAAGGAACACAAGCTATTTGTTCACTTATTTAATAAATATTTATCGAGACGGTACTCTGTACCAGAATTGGAAACACAATGATGAGTGAAAACAGTTGATGCTATGATTGAGCTTTCATTAATCAAATTGTCATAACAGGTGTCAACATGACAAGTGTTATAAACAAAAGGTACATGTGTTATGAGCGCCTTTAGGAAGGGAATTTGATTAGTCAGGTGAAGACTTAATCTGAGGAAGTAAAGCTGGAGCTATAATCTGAAGGACAAATGGGTAATTAACTAGGCAACATGGGAAGAAACAATATTCCAGAGACAGGGAACAGCCTGCACAAAGGCCCTGTGGTAGGAGGAGGAGCATGGCAAGGCCATAAAGATCACTGGGGAAATCACCACATTCCTCTCATGGAAAACAGGTGTAGAGAAATGGGGAACAAAGTACAGATATCCCATGGGAGATCCAGAATGTAGCTACTGGAGAGATACCTCATGAAACTAGGAGCAGGGTTGTCTTTTGACTACAATGTTTCCACTATCACACTCCCAATTTGTGCCTTCCTTGTTTACTACCCCAGAGGGGTAATTTTATTTAACACTTGGAGTGCTAGAGTATCTGCCTCATTTCCTCAGAGACTGATGCAATAGGTTTAAAGAAATGGACAAACAAGACACATCTTAAGAAGTGAATTATTAAGATGGGTGGAAGAGAGAAAAGGTGGGTTGTGAAAGGTGGATCCAGTAACAGCAGAGAGCTCTAACAAAAAGATCTCCTTCCGAACACTGTCTGAATATCAAGATACTACAGTGTATATCACACTCTTAAGAGTTGGCAAACTATTATTTTTTTTGGAAAAGGATATAATCAGGCTTATTTTTATGATTATTTCTTACAGCTAAAATTAATGTTTTGAGGAAAATGGCAGTGATCTAAATCTAAAGGCTATACTGAAGGAGTTTGAGTATTCTTTTTCAATTTCTCCTGTTTCCTTTTTTCTGGAGTCTTCTCCAGTTTTATGGAAAAATAATTGACATACATCATTGTATAAGTTTAAGGTGTACAGCCTGAGACTTGATTTACATATAGGGGGTGAAATGGTTATCACAACAGGTTAACATCCATCTTCTCGAATAGATACAATACAAAGAAAGAAAAAAAAAAGGAAAAATATTTTCTCCTTGTGGTGAGAAGTCATAGGATATACTTTCTTAACAACCTTCCTATATAACATACAGTGTTAGCCACAGTCATCAACTTGTACATTACATCCCTAGTATTTTTTTAAAGATTTTATTTATTTATTTGACAGAGAGAGAGAGACAGCGAGAGGAAACACAAGCAGGGGGAGTGGGAGAGGGAGAAGCGGGCTTCCTGCAGAGCAAGGAGCCGGATGCGGGGCCGGATCCCAGGACCCTGGCATCATGACCTGAGCCGAAGGCAGACGCTTAACGACTGAGCCACCCAGGCGCCCCCCTAGTATTTATTTATAACTGGAAGTTTGTATCTTTTGAGCACTTTCCTCCAATTTCCCCTCCCCCATGCTCTTCCTCTGGTAACAAGAAGTCTGATCTCTTTTCCTACACGTTTGGGTTTTTTGTTGCATTGTATTTTTCTTTTTTAGATTCCACATATAAGTGAGATCATATAGTAATTATCTTTCTCTTTCTAACTTAATCCACTTACCAAAATGCCTTCAAGTTTTATTCATGTTATTGCAAATGGTAGGGTTTCCTCATTTTAAACAGGTGAATAATATACACATACTGTGTGTGGTCAGGTTGTTTCCATGTCTTGGCTATTGTAAATAATTTTGCCATGAACATAAGATCTTTTGGAGTTAGTGTTTTCATTTCCTTTGGATATATTCTCTTAAGTGAAATTGCTGGATCATATGGAAGTTTTATATTTACTTTTTTTGAGGATCCTTCATATTGCTTTCCATAGTGGCTGCACCAATTTGCAATCCCAGCAACAGTGCACAATGGTTCCCTTTCCTCTACATCCATGCCAGCATTTATTATCTCTTGTCTTTTTGGTGATGGTCATTCTTATAGGTATAAGACGAAATCTCCTCGGGGTTATAATTTGCATTTTCCTAATGACGGTAATGTTGGGCATCTTTTCATGTACTTGTTGGCGTTTCATATATCTTCTTTTCCTTTGCCCAGTTATTTTGCTATTGAGTTGTATAAGTTCTTTATATATTTTGGAAATTAACCCCTTATCAGATATATGGTTTGAAAATATTTTTTCCATTCCATAGTCTTTTCACTTTGTTGATGGTTTCTTTTGTTGTGCAGAAGCTTTTCAGTTTGTTGTACTCCCACTTGCTTATTTTTTCTCTTGCTGCTTGTGCTTTAGTTGTCATACCCAAATCATTCCCAAGACCCATGTCAAGGAGCTTTATCCCTATGTTTTCTTCTAGGAGTTTCATGGTTTCAGGTCTTACATTTAAGTCTTTAATCCATCTTGAGTTAATTTTTGTGAGTAGTGTAAGATATGGGTCCAGGTTAGTTCTTATACATGTAAATAACCAATTACCCCAGGATCATTTATTGAAGAGACTTTTCCATTAAGCATTCTTTGTTCCTTTGTCAAATATTATTTGACCACACACACTTGGGTGTACTTCTGGTCTCCTAATTCTGTTTCATCGATCTATTTGTCTGTTTTTTTATGCCAATACATATTGTTTCGATGACTGCAGTTTAAAGTATGGTTTGAAATTAGAAGTGTGATCTCTCCTGCTTTGTTCTTCTTTCTCAGGATTTCTCTGGCTATTCAGGGTCTTTGTGGTTCCATATACCCTTTAGGGGTGATTTTTTTTTTAATTTCTGTAAAAAATGCTCCTGGAATCTTGATAGGGTTCACACTGAATCTAGAGATGGCTTTTGGTAACATTGACATTTTAACAATATTAATTCTTCCAATTTGTGAACATGCATCCTCTTTTATTTCTTTCTTCATCTCATAATCTCTAAAAACTATAAGACATTGAAGAAAGAAACCCTTTTAAAAGAAGAAAGAAACTCTTTTGAAACTCTCTACAGAACTCTACTGGATTCTTCAGTTCAGTTATCATATTTTTAAATAGTTAAATTTATTCCTAAGTATTTTATTGTTTTTGATATTATTGTAAATTGGATATTTTAGAAAAATAATTGTTAGTGCATAGAAATGCTACTGATTTTTTGTATGTTAATTTTCTATCCTGCAACTTTACTAAATTCATTGGTTATATCTTGAAGTTTTTTGGTTGAGTCTTTAGGATTTTCTATATATAAAATCATATCATCTGCAAAGACAGACAATTTTACTTCTTCTTTTCCAATTCTGATACCTTTCTTCTTTCTTTCTTTCTTGCTTCCTTCCTTCCTTTCTTTCCTCTTCTTTTCTTCTCCCCTCCTTTTTTTTTTTTTTTTTTTTTTTTTTGCCTGATTGCTCTAGCTAGGACTTCTAGTACTATGTTGGATAGGAATGGTGAGAGTGGGCATCTTGTATTTTTCTTGATGTTAGAGGAAAAACTTTTAATCTTTTATCATTGATATGATGTTAGCTGTGGGCTCATCATATATGGCCTTTATTATGTTGAGATATGTTTTTTTATCATGGATGCTGAATTTTGTCAAGTGCTTTTTCTGTGTCCACTGAGGTGATCATATGATTCTTTCATTCTGTAATGTGATATACCACATTATGTTGAACCATCCTCACATCCCAGGGATACATCCCCCTTGGTTATGGTGTATGTTCTTTTTAATGTGCTGCTGAATTGGTTTCATAGTATTTTATTGAGAATTGTTGCATCTACATTCATTAGGGATGTCAGTCAGTAGTTTTCTTTTCTAGTAGTGTCCTTTTCTGATTTTGGTCCCAGGATAATGCTGGACTCCTAAAATGAGTTTGGGACCGTTCCCTCTTCAATTTTTTGGAAGAGTTAGGTTATTGCTGTTGCAATTTACATGTTTTTTATATTGCATAACTAATAACAGATTATTATAGTTATGGCTATTTTTACTACATTTGGTTTTTGTTTTTAACTTTTAAACTAGAGTTGTAAAAGTGAATTATGCACCACTATTACCATATTGTGGAATCTAACATAACTATAAGGTTATCATTATCAGTTAGATTGGTACTATCTTTCTGTTTTTATGATGTTAATTAGTGTTCCTTTACTTCCACTCCAAGAATTCCTTTTAGCTTTTTTTGTAAGGCAGTTTTGGTGTAATGAACTCCCTCAGCTTTTGTTAGTTTGGGAAAGTCTTTATCCCTCCTTCATTTCTGAAGGATGGCTTTGCCAGGTATGGAGTTCTTGGTTGACAGTTTTCTTTCAATATTTTGAATATGTCACCCCATTCCCTCCTGGCCTGAAAAGTTTCTGTTCAGAAATCCACCAGTAATCTTACAGGGGTTCCCTTGTACTTATATGGGTTCTCTTTTCTTTTGCTACTCTTAGAATTCTTTCTCTTTGACTTTTGACAATTTAATTATAGGGCTCAGTGTAGCCCTATTTGGGGTCCTTTGGGTCTCATGGATTTCATGGATTTGGATGTCCATTTCTCTACTGAGTTTCAAGAAGTTCTCAGCCACTACTGCTTTCAATATACTTTCTGTCCCTTTCTCTTTCTGTTCTTCTTCTGGAATTCCCATTATGCGAATATTGTTTCCGTTTTGGGGGTCTTATAATTACTTTACTCTTTTACATTCTTTTTTTCTTTTTGCTCCTCTGACTGGGTACTTTCCAATGTCCTTCCTTCAGGTGACTGATTCTTTCTTATGCATGGTTGAGTCTACTTTTGAAACTCTCTACAGAACTCTACTGGATTCTTCAGTTCAGTTATCATATTTTTCAACTATAAAATTTGTTTTGTCTTGTTTTGGTGTTTGCTATTTCCTTGTCAAACTTCTTGTTTTGCTCACTCATTGTTTTCCCAATTTTATTTAGTTGTCTGTGTTTTCTTGTAGTTCACTGAACTTCCTTAAGAGGATTATTCTGAATTCTTTGTCCGACAGTTCATAGATCTCCATTTCTTCAGGATCAGTTATTGGAGATTTATCAGTTGCCTTTAGTGGTGTCACATTTACTTGATTTTTTGTGATCCTTGTACCTTACATTAGTATCTGCACATCTGAGCAATCAGTCTCATCTTCCAGACTTCGCAGGTTTGCTATGGCAAATATAGTTCTTCACCAGTCATCTCAGTGTGCGTTTCTGGATGTGTCTGCTGGTAATGTCCGTGGGCAGATAGAACTGGCTATTATGGTCCATTTTGGGGCAAAGCAATTGTTGGAGCTCTGAGGACAGGGATAGGGGCATGCGTCACTGGCTGAGAACAGTTGGATGGGACTGCTGGCTTGGTTCCCTACCCAAGTGAGGCTGTAGGATACCTTCCACAGTTGCTTGGATTCTCTGGTCAGGCTTAACAGGTAGTCAGGACTGGGTACTATATTCAGTAGTAAGTGGGGCTATGAATTAACTTCCTTGCCCTGGCAGGGCAGCAGGACAGGACCCAGGGTCTATATAACTCATTGTCTGGGGACCCCAATCAGGCAAGAGTATGCACTGAATTCCCCGAGGTCAGCTGAAACCACTTGTTTTGTTCTATAGATGGGGGAAGCCATGGGATATACTCTCTGTATGTAAGGCTGATGAATGGGCTGAGCACCTTCCCATGGACTCTGGTTAGGTTTCCTGCTCAGACAGGCTGAAAGCTGTATCTGAAGGCTGTATTCATTGTTGTGTGGGGCTAGGAATTAATTTCCCTGCCTAGGAGCTGTGGGAGAAGCAGCTCTAATCTGACAAAGCTCTTTGTTGTCTTAACTCAGCCAGCTCACACGCCAACTTCCCTGACCAAACAGGGCCATTGGCTTTGTTCTGCAAACTATAAGCTCTACCCACCCCGCTTCTTGGCTCAAGTGCCACCAGGCTGCACAGCTTCCAGGAGTTATCTCCAGACCTTCTGGTCAGCTGGGGCCAAAGACTCTCTCCACGGTGATACTGAAAGAGTCTCGGATTACCTGAATATTATTGCTACTTTTTCGCTAATGGGGCAATCACTCTGATTTAGCTTACAAAACATTGAGCAAACAGCATGAGAACTACTTGGTTACCCTAGTCTTGAAGTTTTTCTGTGCAGTGAATCTGAGACCCTGATGATATTTATTCATTACATTTTTAATGATATATCAGGTTACCATAGCAATTCTTGTTCCCTGGAAACTTCTTTCTTGCAACACACATTTATTGTATGCCACATTAACAGCCTGATCCTATTGTTTGAGCTGTCTCATTAGCTCAAGTAATCTGAAGCTATTTCAAAATGTTAACCAGTAACGATATATAGAAAATATGGTTATTTAGAAATAATATTTATTTAGAAATAGGATTTATTTAAGGAAAGAGCCCACCTTCAAACCACTCTTTTCCATGAAGTTCACCTTGACCCTGCAAATAATCGTTTTTATTAAATCTTAGAATACTTAGGGGTTTATGTCATTCATGAAATCATCATTTATGATTAAATATATATTCCTTCATAATGTTCATCAATTATTTTTATGTGGTCTTGTATCCCCACCTATATTAGAGCTTCTATAAATCAGAAGCTGTTATGGGTTGAATTGTGCACCCACAAAGGATACTGAAGTCCAATTCCCCACCATCTGTGAATGTGACCTTATTTGGAGATAGGGTGTAGGCAGATGATCACATTATGATGAGGTCATTAGAGCAGGCCCTAACCCAATATGACCATGTCATTACAGAAAAGGGAGGAGTGGGACACAAGACAGACATGTGCAGAGGGAAGATGATAGGGAGACACAAGAAGAATGTCATGTGATGATGAAGGTGGAGATTAGATAATGTTTCTACAAGCCAAAAACCACCAAAGATTGCCAGCAAACCACCAGAGGCCTGGAGCAGATCCTTTCCTCATGGCTCTCAGAAGGAATCAACCTTGTCAATACCTTGATCTTAAACTTCTTGCCTCTATAATTGTGCCAATAAATTGCTGTTGTTTAAGCCATCCAGTCTGTAGTACTTTGTTACAGCAGCCAAAGGGAAACTAATACCAAAGGCAAGACTAATAACTTGATTTGTACCTGCTCAGTTTCTAACACAATGGTTTTCATGTTTATTAAGAAGTAAAATAATTCATGAGCAGGAAGTGTTTTTTTCAATCATTCTCCCATTCACTTGTTCACATATCTATTCAATAAATATTAACCATCATATCCATTGAGCAAGGCACTAAGCATGGGAGTGAAGATCAGTAAAAGCCCTTTCTTCTAGTTTCTAGTAATAATAACTTCCTTGTAGTTTTGGATTGTTGTCTAACAAAGTTATGTTAGGTGCAGGGGTGCCTGGGTGGCTCAGTTGGGTAAACATCTGATTCTTGATTTCAGCTCAGGTCACGATCTCATGGGTTGTGAGATGGAGTCCCACATCAGGCTCAGTATTCAGTGGGGGTCTGCTTGAGACTGTCTCTTTCTCAAATAAATAAATCTTTAAAAAAATTATGTTAGATGCTTTACATGCACTTTTCCATTTAGCCCTCAAAACCAACCTGTAAATATAGGTATTATTGCTCCCAATTTTCAGGAAAACACCAAAATCACTGAGGCTTAAAAGTTAGAGTAGGTTATCAAAGATCACAAAGCCAGTAAGCAGCAGAATTATTGGCATGTGAAGTCAGACCAGTCTGACTCTTTTTCTTCTACCTCATTCTACTAAGGTATGGGGGATAGAGGAACAAGAGTGACTCTAACATAAGTTACATATGTAGTAAGAGAGAAGCAAAGCACCATGGGTGCTCAGAGAAAGAAGACATGACAATTGCCTGGATGAATCAGAAAAAAAAAACTTCTTGGAGGTAGAGAAAAGGTCTGGGTGAGTAGCAAGAAAGAGGGAATGCTAGCAGATGGAGAAAGGGCCAGATTAAGACAGGTCATCAGAGTTGGAAATGAGCAATGCTAGGATGCTAGAGGCCATCAACACAGATGTTGCTGTCAACAAGGCCCTTGCATGAAGTTGGTTAAAGAAGAAACTTAGGTACTGAAGTCTCTGGGTAAGATTGGTGTGTCATAGGTGGATGGGATTTCTCCAAAAGATTGTATCCATTTGTAAGAGGAAGGTTTTTTTTTTTGCTGAATAATAGTGGCAAAACAAAGGTCTGGGAGTACCAGTGGGGAATAATAGTTGACTGATTCTTCTTCCTAAAAACCTGACTCAAGATAGAGAAAACCTAGTCAAGATACCCTTGATTGGAGGCAGTTTATAAGGAAATGATGTTGTCACAGAAAACACATATTTTAATTAGGGGTAGGTGAAAGAAGCATTTGAGGCAAAGTTGGGGGTAGAATTTATCTTTAAATGGATAAGGATTCTATACACTATAATGGAAGAGGTTGGCTGAGGGGCAGAAGATTCGAAATGGACTTGGGAAGGACCTCTACCACATTCCTGTAAAGACCATTTTCTACAGAATTATAAATCCGATAGTGAAATTTCCAATCCTGAGACTTAACATATGGTCAGTGCACAGTCATGAATGCCACATGCTGAGCCTTGGTAAATCACAACAACATAAGAATAATATTATTTTTCCTCTACGGTTCCAAGCTGTGGTCTTCTTTATACAGTCCTACATTTTGTTTTTTTAATTCATTGCTGAAGTCCTGGTGATGATCTTCTTAGTACCTAATGAATCCAACTAAATAGAACTTTGCTTTGATTAATATAATTAGGATCTGATGTACATTATACACTGGCCTCCTTTCCCTCTGCCTTTTCCCCTGAATGTGGGCATTATGAAAAGATATGGAAGAAAACAAATGTTTCTGACACAAACATGTGATGATGTTTGATGACACTTGATGAGAAGAAGAAAAATATTGGTCCTACTTTCTGATCTGACATCAGAAGAGATAAAATATGATAACTCAAGCTATGAAATTACTGGGAGGAAGAAAATAATAAGAGAGCTAACAATTATAGAATAATAAGAGAATATAAACCCAAATATGATGCCCACATAGGAAAGATCTTGGCAGGGTATTAAAAAACAAACACTGGGGCGCCTGGGTGGCTCAGTCAGTTAAGCACCTGCCTTCGGCTCAGGTCATGATCCAGAGTCCTGGGATGGAGTCCCACACTGGGCTCCCTGTTCAGCATTGGGGGGGCGGCCCTGCTTCTCCGTCTGCTGCTCCCCCTGATGGTGCTCTCTCTCTCTGTCACATAAATAAATAAAATCTTAAAAAAAGGATTACCTTTGGGAAAAAAAAAAATCAAAAAAACAAACACTGACTATAAGTCCTGAGAGCAAAACAAAACTCTCCAGCATCCCACTTTCTAGAACACAGTTGAGTTGGCCCATCCCTGGGACACAGAAGGAAGGGTAGGACATATGCTTCCAGGGAAGCACAGAAAGAAAGATTATTCCTGAACAGTTTTGAAATTAGAGCATATTTAGAGCAAAGAATCTAAAGACTGATGTCTGAGATAAGAAAATATTCTACACTCTGCTAGAGTTTTGAACCAATTAAGAGACAGAAGAGATGAGACATCAGGCAGATGGAGACCAAAGTGTGAGCTTTGCTTGCCTGTGAAAGATACAGATTCGGTGTGCAGCAACAATGGGCTGCCTGATTTGAAGCCAGGAAGTTGGATTACTATCTTCTGCTAAAACACTGGGTAGCCTGGCACCCCTAAGCCCCTATTCTAGCAAGACAACATTCACCTGGGCAGATTGTTTTCAGCCTCTCACTTCAGCCTCTGAGCCACTTGTTTGACTCATTACTGTGTTCATCTGGCCCTTGGAGGAATTTCGGTTAACAATCTTTCTCCAGGTTGTAAATAGATTGTTTGTTTTGCCTTTGGATTCCTGCAGAAATGTATGAGACAAGAGAACTCAAGAAGAGGGGCTCCTGGCTGGCTCCGTTGGTAGACATGTGAGTCTTGATCCCGGGGTTGAGTTCGAGCTCCATGCTGGGTGTGGAGTCTTCTTAAAAAACAAATAAACTCAAGAAGCAGTAAAATGAGATGGGAAAAATGGGTGAAAGAAAAAATTGCAATATGCAAATTAGAAACTGCACACTTAGAGGGACCAGGACAAAAGTAGCAATGAAAAGGAAAGGGTACATGGTAGCTGAGCAGTCAAGACTTGGTTCTAGGGCAAGAAAATTAAGGATGTGGGACTGCTAGACAAGTGACAAAAAGCAGCCAGGAAGAGTAATGCTGAGAAAACCAAAACGCTGTGTTCAGCCAAGAATAATATTACTTTGAAAATCACTAATCTTCTGGCTAGCTAGTCTCGCAAAGACAATGTTCTCTATAACCAACCGCAGTTTAAAAGTATTACTATGATCAAAGACATCTCAGACTGGCAAAGTGCAAGGCAGAGGAGAAGAGGGGACAGACTGTGACAGAAATTTGCCTCAAATTTGAGACGGATATGTGTGGCCATTAACTCCGCCTTTTGCTGTTAGTGAGAAACTGAACCAATAGGAGTAAATTATCGCCACATCTCAGGCTCTGATTTAGCTACTTCCTCTGTGCTTGTTCAACAGCAAAATGGAAGAGAAGAGCGTCACCATGGCTTCTATATCTCTCTGAAGCCAGGTCAAAATGGTCAAGTATATTGGTTCAAAAGTTATTTATCCAAGACCATGGGTCTACATTTCGGTGACTTTCCACCAGATGGTGGTGGGCTGTACAAACAGTGCTCCCACTTGGCCGTAAGACACAGGGGTTGGAGTGTGAGCAAGAGTTGAAAAGGAGATATTCTGGGGTCTGCCTGCAAACATACTGACACAGGCTTGACCTCAAAGACCCATAACCCACAAGAGAGGTAAGCACCATATTCGCTGACATGTAAGTTATGCAGAGTTAAGACACATGCTTACTTTACAAAGAAATATTTTGGGGGAAAATATAAGTATTTTTATCAGATATATTTTGATAATGATTTTTAGGTAGTTTTGTATGGAAAATACATTTTTGAACTTATAAAGTAGGCTGCATATTAAAATCTAGTAAGAAAATAATTCATTATTCATTAGTAGGCTGTTAACTGGGAAAAAAAATGCCACAGCTAAAATAGAAAAATACTGGTATCAGCAAACACTGGCACCTAGCAAGGGTTGCCATTATAATACATTTAAATCTCTAATGATAGGAGAATGACACAAAATCTGATCAGCACTGTCATTTGTGCCTTATTATCTTTGTTCAAAAACATGACCAGCAGGACGTGTTCTGCTAGATGTTTTGTTTTGGTTCGTTTTCCCACATTGTACATTTTCTCTATGTAGGTCATGTTCATTGGCTATATTCACATTTGGAGATTCTGTTTTGGGAGGTGGAGAGTGACATCAACATACACCAGCAGAAATAGTTAGGAAACTGTTATAATATAGTTAAAAAGTGTCATCATTAACAGCCACAGGCTTTATGAAACTAGATGAAGGATGTACAATTGGTCAGTAAGAAAGATGCAAAGAACTTGAGGCAGAAAATACAGATTTGGGAGTTAGCGTGTAGGAAAAAAGTTGAAGTGGAAGGGGTGCCCAGGGAGAAGAGGTAGAATGAGAAGAAAATAAATGGAATGAGAACTCAGAGTCTCTGTTTTTCTCTTTTTCTTTATCAGAATTCACAGAGTTGGCCTCATGGCTCTTTTGGCTTTGTGAGACCTGGAGTTATGCTTGAGATAAATGTATATATGAGAACCATGATCAAACCAATGAACTGCTGCAGAACTCCTGCAATATTCTACTGAAGGCTCTGATAAGTCTGCAGGACTCAGAATGAGGGCAGAGTTAGTAGAGACCTTATTACACAATGCAATTTGCAAAATTCAATTGAAAAAGTGAATTGATGCAGGGGATCATAAAAATGATATATATTCAACTCCAAAGTTTTATTTAATCAAATTTTTATGTAAAGTCAAGCCTTTTTTTTTCAAGTGTGGGTCTGCTGAATGGAATTTATTTTATTACTTTTTCCCACAATTTTACCTTTTTTTCATCTGCTCCCAATTTAATAGCAATTCTTTAGTGACTCACCTTTCTTTAGCCTTTCTAAAGCAGTTTAATTTTTATAAAAATAACAACTCCTATCTTCTCTCTCTTGCTCTCGTATTCATCAGTTTTACATAATGTGTAATTAAATCATACCCCGTTTGGGAACAAATACAAGTGTCTCTTAGTAAACGTACAAAGTAGTTGGTAGGATTGGACGTGCCCAGGAAAAACTGGTGAATCGGCTAGAAGGGTTTCATTTGGCCAGAATTGCTAACTCACATCAGATATTTATTTTTTAAAAAGGATTTTATTTATTTATTTGAGAGAGAAAGAGAGAGGGAGGGAGAGAAAGCACGAGCAGGAGGGGGAGCAGAGCGAGAAGCAAGCTCCCCACTGAGCAGAGAGCCTGATGCGGGACTCGGTCCCAGGACCCTGGGATCATGACCTGAGCCAAAGGCAGACGCTTAACTGACTGAGCCACCCAGGTGTCCCACATCAGATATTTTAAACACATTTAAGCAGAAATAGAAAGGTACCATTTCCAAAGGAGAAATATGAAGTAATTTTACTCCACATTGAAAATTTCACTTGGAAAGTCAATGGTTACAAGACACCCAAAATTTAATTGAAATTTCTCAGCCATGTTGAAAGTCTGTCTGAAATGTCAGCTTCTCCATCAAGCCCTTCCTGATGCTCTAAATTGGTAGTGCTTTCTCTATCTTAGGAACCCCTTCAGCAGGGTTTTTAGACCTTACTTATGACACATCTCATTTTACTTTACAGTGCAGTTATAAACCGATCTTCTCTCCCTTTATATGATATCAACTACTTGATAGAATAAACTACACCTCTCTCACTATGTACTTTGAAATCAAAGCCCTCTGTACATCATGGGCCCTTGTATATTTTAAGTGGCACTGCAATGTGTTTGTGTGTAGTGAGGCAGAGACAGGGGAAATGAAGCACAAAAAATGTTCATAAATGCCCAACCTCCCATAAGAAAAGGGTATACTCCAGAAGTGCACATTCACTTCTTTTCACATCTCTACATATGTTGCTCTAGTATGGTGTTTACCTGGCTACCTCTTCTAGTAGATGTCTCAGCAGTAGAAACAATACTTTATCTTTCTTTATAACCTAGTGTCTGCTACAGAGACTCTGACACCCAGCACGTGTTAAATAAATGACTGACGAATAAACAAATAAATGAAAGACTGAATTGGAAAGTCTCTTAAAGATTCAAGGAGAGTAGGGCATGAAGAGGATACAAAACTACCGCTAAGGAAAATGAATTTGACCTTACCTTGACTGTCTAAGGTATATTCAAATGACCAGTACATTTTTTCCCCAAAGGTATAGAATGTTAATAAATTTTAGGGTCAAGGGGCACCTGGGTGACTCAGTCAGTGAAGCATCTGCCTTTGGCTCAGGTCATGATCCCAGGATCCTGGGATCAAGTCCCCGTGTCAGGCTCCCTGCTCAGCGGAGAGCCTGCTTCTCCCTCTCCCTCTGTCTGCCACTCTGCCTACTTGTGCTCGCTCTCTCTCTCTCTGTCAAATAAATTAAAATCTTTAAAAAAAAATTTAGGGTCAGAGACGTCTTTAGAGATAAGCTTATTCCATTTTAAAGATGAGTTGACAGATTGGCCCACTGTCACACCAGCTAGTCATTAGAATAACAGCAATAGTAAGATTTTTGGCTCTACCAATTCCAACTGTCTTCTGAAAAAGATGGATTCTCTAAGTGAAAAGTCTTTGGCAATCAGAATCACTGATAGGGGTTGGAGTAGACTATGGAGCAAAAAGGTGGGGAACGGGAGAGAAGGCAGAATGATGTTTCCAACGGGATGCCCACGTTGCCGACTCTGACAATGGTGATGTGCTCTTCCGTCTTGCTAGAAAGTGGCCAAGTTAGGGCTTAAAGTCAAGTCTTCTCACCTTTAAACCAGAGTTCAGGTATCTTTAAAAAGAAAACCACTATTCATAAATATATCTTTAGAAAGTTCTGGAAATCAGTTAAATTAAAAACAAAACCAAAATGGAGCCTCCATGGGACAATCAACACCACTTTCCTTTGTCAATAAATCTTCTTGCAACAAAATTATAAAGACTAAAAGTCACATAAAAGATAAAAATACCAAAAAATGTTTAATATGAATAAGAAATTCTTACCAAAGCCCCAGAAACTTGAATATTTAACTGGGAGTGGAGAATAGAACAGACTGTTTTCTGAAAACTACAGCTTAACAATAAGAATGGGGAAATTATGATGAACCCATAAAAAGCTAGTTTCTGCTTTTTTAACTTTTTAAATCATCCTCTGGGACAGAAAAAAGAATGAATCTCTTTGGAGGATGGGAGGTATCTGGTTGTTGAAGAGTCATAACATTTTGATTTTAGTTTTCAACACCAAGAAGCCATTTTAAAATGGTAAAATGTTAGAACTCCCCAAGATGGGGATTTTAAGCTCCTTTTGTAATATTTTCCTGCAATGCAGATATCAATTCAACTGGCTGCCTATTTCTAATGAACCCACTGGTTTCTAGACCATTAGATCTGAAAGGCTCTGGCACATAGTAGGCATCATAATATATGTCAACTAAACAAACAAGCATACACTCCAAGAAAGGCTTGCGATTTGGAGGTGAATATTGCTTTTCTGGGGGGGAAGTTTGTCTGCTGCTCTTATCAGAAGAAATCCTCATAAGAGGGAGAGCTTGTGAGCTCCAGGAACCCTTCCTTAGCTGGATGTTTACAGCTAGCTGGAGGTTTAACTCTTTCTTAAACAGACTGGTCACCTGACCTCATTTTCTATCCCAAGCCCCCACTGACATCCATTCTCCAAAGCAAACGACAAGTACAAGCTGATCAGCAGCCCAAAGACCCACTGTAGCAGCTGAAGAATAAGCATAGGAATGCCCCCCATAGGGAGGGGAGGGAGAAATAAAACTGAGAATAAGTTCAGTTTAACAATGCTACCAAGAACTGGGAAAACAAGAATGAGTACACCCTAGAACCAAAGGAGTCTACAATTTAGGGAGGGAGGCAAACTCACACTCAGCTTTAATATTTTATGATGGAAATATATCTAGGATTCATGTGTACCAAGAGCAGAGGAATTTAGCTAGGTTCAGGGACATTTCTGGAGCAGTTAGAAGCCATATAAAAATGTATGTGAGCAATGAAGTGAAAGGCAATGTCTTTGGAGGGTGATAGCAAGTTCACATTTTTAGATTAGGCAAAAACATCTATTGGACTAAAGACTAGTACAAAAGTAATGTTTGCTATGGTTAAATATCTATAGCCTAATATAGTGGAGAATTGTATCATAATAGCACAGACCCATTTCATGAAAAGAGTAGATTTTGCATGACGAAAGATTAAGTGTCCCAATCTCATATAGATTTTCTTGAATATTTACCTCATTCTCCAGAGGAATCCATCCTACTGAGTTTGTTTAAAACTATCTTATGTTGTTAGAGACAAAAGGCATTTCAAATTCATCTATTCGTTCATCAAATACTTATTAAAGATTTCCTGTGTCCAAAATTTTAGCTTCTTTAAAAAACAAACAAACAGGTTTAATGGGGCACCTGGGTGGGGGGGCTTGGTCAGTTAAGCTTCTGACTCTTGATTTCAGCTCAGGTCATGATCTCAGGGTGGTGAGACTGAGTCCTGCATCAGGCTCCAAGCTCAGCGAGGAGTCTGCTTGAGAGTCTCTCCTTCTCCTTCTGCCCCTCCCCCCTCTCCCTCTCTCTAAAATAAATAAATAAATCTTTTAATAAATAAATGAAACAGGTTTCATCAGCCACGGAAGACAGACTGAAGTTGTGCTAAAATGGACACAACGTGGAGGAATCAGAACAGCAGAATCCCTATAAAATATTAATGAAGGCCGGGTGGCCACAGTAACTGGGGCGGCCTCTGAGCCGCCGGGGGGGGGGTGTACCCCAGAGTTGGGACAGATCTTGCAGATTAGCCCATAAGAGTTGGCACTACTTTTCTCTCCGTCTCCCCCTCCCTTCTATCTTGGAAGAAGGAAATGTGGAAGGCTAGTGCCTGGCAGGGAGAGAGGTGCTTTTGACAGGCTTGAAGGTAGTCCCACAAAAGGTGTTTGCTAGGTGTTAGGATAAGCATCTAATTGAAGGTTTGATGCCTCGAGGGCTCAGGCAGCAGCACCGGGGTTTGGCAGCACTGAAGCCACAAACCCAGAGGTGCCTGGCGTCAGAGGCTCAAAGCGTCAAAACTGCTTGAGGCCATTTAGCGCCAAGCTGCTAGTGGCTTCGGGCTGTTTGAATCTGGGAGTCCTGGAGTGAATACAGCGCCAGGGGCTCCCGTCCCTGACAGGAAGGGAACAGAGCCCTATCCTAACAAGGAGGGAGTTCCTGAGGCTGAAGCGGCTTTTTGAACCCTGGGGCAAGAACGACCCTGGGTTTCCAACTCTGAAGCGGAAGGAGACACGGGCAAGCCAGTGACAAGGTTCACATTCCAGAGCTTTCCTTCCAACGTAGAAACTGGGAATGATTTTCCTAAACCTCTGCATTCAAATTCAACAAGCAATTACCAACACCTAACAATTCCACGGGGCCGTGTTATGTTGCTTCACACGCAAACGTCCGTCTACTTTTCTGTTGCTGTTGCAAATTGGATCTTCTTTTTCGCTAACTTATAATGATAATGTATACGTACGTTATCAAGTTATATTCTGCCAATAAAACTTTTAATTTGCTTAAGGAGGTAGCTTCCATTCTGGAGCTCTCCAGAGACCCACTCACTGGAAGAGAAACAGGCTGCTCTGGGGTTTAGCTTCCCTGCACGCCAGCAAAAGCCATCTTGTGATCAAGTACAAAGTACATGCACTTAGCAAAGCAAGAGGAAAGGAAAGGGGGCTGAGGAGCGACACACCTGCTGGAACGTTCTTACAGGAGAAAACGATTATAAGAGTGGAAAGGAACTTAGAATAATCCACTTTTACGCACTTATTTTATGGAAGAGGATTTTGAGACTCTGAGAGGCTGGGCAATTGCCCCAAATTATCCATGTAGGCTTCCCTTTCTTAACAAACTTTTGCATTACATATATGGGGTTATTTTCCCAGAATAGTGCCATAGGAAAATATATACCCCATTCTTTTTCACAATAACAAAGAGAAAACAAAACAAAACAAAACAAAAACTCCACTTTGAATCTCGGCTTCATGGCTCACCATTCCGCCACTTGCCTCAGTACCAATGCTCGGCATCATCCATGGAATAAATCCTTTCCCACTTTGTGTAAGCTTGGCTGCTATTGCAGTCAGCTCAGGCTGCTGTAACAGAATATTATAGGCTGGGTGGTTTAAACAACACACATTTATTTCTCCACAGTTGTGGAGGCTCGGAGGTGCCAAGATCAAGGCCTTGGCAGTTCCAGTGTGTGGTGGAGGCCCCCTTCCTGGTCTGCAGATGACTGCCTTCTTACTGTATCCTCATGTTACAGGGGTGGGGGAGGGGGACATGCACTTTCTGGTCTCTTTTTATCAGGGCATTAATCCCACCATGAAAGCTTCACCCTGATGACTACATCCCAAGTCCCCATCTCCAAATACCAACACACCAGAGATTACAGTGTCAGCCTATGAATTCCAGGACAACACAAGCATTCACTCCACACCAGACACACAGGCCAGGTCTTTTCTGTTCAAGTGTCACACACAAATATTGGCCAAAGTGCACTCCCCCTCTGTAGGGCTGAGTGGTAGCCCCCCCAAAAGACACGTTTGTGTCCTACCCCCCAGAATCTGTGAATGTTACCTTATTTGGACAAAGGGTCTTTGCAGGTGTGATTACGTTCAAGATCTTAAAATGAGGAAACCATCTTGGAACATCTGGGTGGGCTCTAAATCCAATGACAAGTGTCATTATAAGAGACAACCAGAGGGGAAGACGGGGTCAGAGGTGAAGGCGACATGAAGACGCAGGCAGAATTGGAATTAATGTGGCCACAAGTCAGAGAATGTCAACAGCCACCAGAAGCTGGAAGAGGCAAGGAGCAGCTTCTCCCCCAGAGCCTTCGGAAGGAACGCAGCCCTGTCAACACCTTGATTTCAGACTTCTGGCCTCCAGGACTGTGAGAGAATCAATGTCTGTTGTTCTTTTTAACATACATTTTTTGAGATTTCTTTTTCTAAAACAAATTAAGTGCCTTAGGATGAGAAGAGACACCCCAGCTTTGTTGGAAAGGGAAGACTGAAATCAGAAGTTCCCTGACTTTAAATGTAGAGGCTCCTTCCAACTTAGGGTCCCGTAAAATTCAACACAGGGATAGAGATGAGAAGGCAGAAAATGAACCCGACCGAGTTCCTTGCCGCATAAGCAGCTGCCTTGTCCAGGCCTTCATTATTAATTCGATTGCAGATGTCTTGCTGTCTTGCTGTCTCGACTTCTCCAAATTTCAATCCGATGTTTCTTAAATGCTTTCCTAAACAGTTGTGTCCATGACACTGCACAAAATACATTGTGGAGCAGTGTACAAATATCCAAGAACAGAGCAAGGCATGCTGAGTTTTCTATTCTCTCTCTCTCTCTCTCTCTCTGTCACCACATACTTTCTCCCTCTTTAAGCAGGGGCCATAACCCCAACTCCTCTAATCCGTGCTTGAAAGCTGCAAAGCCACACCTCACACTGCCTCCAAGGTCACCTTTCTAAAATATGGATTTCATCATTTCATCCCTTAATTCAAATCGTCCAATGGTCCCCCATCAGCTTTATTCATTCCAACAATCCTTTTTTTTTCAATTGAGAATCTACAAAGGCCACTCAACAAGAATTGAGGGTTAAATGGTATAAACACCTAGTCCATAATATATATAAATATATAAACCTAAAATATATCTATAAATCACCAAAGCTTTAAAACTGTGTCTCCTGCCTGCCCCTCTGAAGCAGCTGACCTCTCCTACCCACTATGGTACTCTCCTGCACTCGGCTATTAACTCACTTATGCGTCAAGATGAAACTTAATTCTTCTTTCTTTCTTTCTCCACTCATTCCTTCTTCCATCTTTCCATCATCACCCAATACTTAATGTGCTTCAGTGTCTACTAGCTACTGTGAGCCCTCGGGGAGCTCCTAGTCTAGCTCAGAAGCCCGGACTCTCTTGGTCATTTTCTCCCCAGAGCACAGGGAGGGAGCACTTATCACCTGTCCCACAATGGATGATGCACATCTCTAACTCCTACAAGCCTGAGCCCCTGAGGTTTCTTTTTTTCTCTGCCAATTACTGAAAAAGGTGTGCTGAAGTCTCCATCTATAGTGGTGAGTTTGAGTGTTTCTCCTTATAGTCCCATCGTCTTTTGGCTCTGTCTCCCCACTATCAACACTGCCTAGCCCAGAGAAAGGCTGGAGGAGGCAATGAAGGAGGGAAGGACGGAGGAGGGGAAAAATAAAAAGGAGGTCTGAACAGGACAACAGAACTGGCTTCTTTTATATGAAAAAAAATTGGAAAGAAGATTGCAATCCTAATAGAGAGAGATTTAAAAAAAAGAAGGCAGCGGGAGCGGGGAGACAGATGTCCCAACCCTTTCAAATCTAGACTAGAGGTAAACCCAGAAAGAATTTCAATTTATACGAAGCAATAGACCATTCAAATCCCTACCCCACAAACCAAAGCCCTGAGCAGGCACCATGAAATGTGCTTTCTCTTTTCTGGAAGCCATGCTCATAAATTCACCATTTCTCAGTCGCATTGATTGAAACAATTGCTGCCCCCACCTGATGGAGTCAAGGACCTGAATCACGTTGAAACTCAGCTGAAAGTAAATTTTGGAGCTTCTGAGTGTATAACGATATCTACAGTTCCTGCTCTGACTACCGGAAGTGCCACATTAGCACTTCAGGAAAGAAAAGATCCACGCTCTGCTTAAACCTTGCTGGTGTCATAAAGAATGCTTAATGCTCTATAATACAGACGACTACTGTTTCACAGAGGAATTTCTCATCTGTTTTGCACCGGAAAACTGCAAATGGATTCCCTTCATCACACAGTCCGGGGGGGCTGGCGGGGGGAGATCATTTGACAGCAGGAAGATGGCTTTATTGAGATCTACTATGGGGACCTGATTCCAGAGGTCGTTCGACAGAAGGAAGAGAGAGATCTCTCTGCATTCTGCCAACAGGTCTGTTAGCAAGCTGATCCTCGGGAGTTAATGAAACAGTACCCAAGTCTATGGTTTCTAGACAGACTCCCTATAAATTATCTGAATATACCTTCATATGGTATTACCTCTTTTTTGCTTCCACCTCTAAATTAACAAGTCACCATCAATTTTGTGCCTTTATAGCTGTGATTCCCATTAAAGACTGGATCTTTTTTCATGTAAAAAAGGCACATCAGTAGACTACTTACTCCACTGGTGGTGAGGTCTAGCAGCCTGGTCTTCTCCACCGTTTTGACTGTGAGATTCATTTTACTCTGCAGATGGGAATTTTCAATGCCTTTAAAAAATACTTGGGAGAAACTCTGGTCAAATTCAAGGTCAGGCACAGGGGCTTAACCCATTCATCTTGGTGAGGTACAAAACCCTCCATTGTTATTGGCAGAACAAGAAGAGGACCCTTTTTACAAAAATTATGTAACCCGGTTTGTCTGGCCAGAGGAAAGAAAAACATCCATTTGTGTAACTATGTGGGTACTCCTTGTCAGGTGAAACAATGCTTGAGTTAACTTTCCATTTTCAACTTGAAACATCTTTGCTCCGTCATGGTCATAGTGACCTCCCTGTGGCCAGATGTTTGCTTGAATTAGCTCTCATCAGTTAATATTTTTCTATTTTTTTAATCCCGATTACTTATTTCTGAATCTAGTTTTTCCTTTCAATTTTAGTCTCTTTCTCCTAAAAATGACTCTCTTTGCAAACCTAATTTTTTGTGTAACATTCAACAAAATAGTCAAAAAGCATTGCAGGCAGGTGCTATGGGGCTGGGGAAAAGGACGAACAAGATCCAGGCCCTGTTCCTTACCCTTGAAAAATAGTGGTGGAGACATGAAACACAACGTATGTAGCAATGAGAAAATATTTTGATCCAAGTCACAAAAGTAATTGCAAATTAAAGGAAAAAAATACTACAAATTATGCCTCTTCAAGGTCCAAATACAATAATAGATGGCACATATGTAAGAATTTTCAGGGACTGCTTCCTGGAAGAAACAAGAATTGCTGAATACTGTGTGTGTGTGTGTGTGTGTGTGCACGCGCGCGCACGTGTGTGTGTGTGTGTGTGTGTGTGTGCACGCGCGCGCACGTGTGTGTGTGTGTGTGTGTGTGTGTGTGTAGGAGCATCATTTCATCTCTCTTGGGTAGTAGCTTCTTTTATTTGCCAAAAGCACATTAATTTTATTTATCTTGACATTTATTCCCCTCCATTTGTAATCAGAACTCTTAATCCTAAAAGAGAAATAGAAAATGCCTTATTTTCCATCCGCTCTGTCTTTTTTATTTCCTATTATATCCATATCATTTCTTAACTATTTAATCTGATGATCTTACATTACTGTTGAATATTCATATTTTAGTCTCACTATGTTATTCATTACTACTCACACTTCATCCTTTCAGAATCATTCTGTTTCTTTCCTTCAACCAGGCACCTCAAGTTTATTCATTACCTCCCATCTTGATGTCTGAGATTCACCCATGTTGGTCTTCTGACATCCTGTCTCAAAACACGATTGAAACCCTCTTTAAAAGCTTGAATCTCGAATGATTCATCCCCGCACTCCATCGACTCCACTGATTTCTGGTTCATCTCTGCCTCACATTTAAATGGTTGACTCATTTCCCCCGACCACTTTATAAACCTTTAACTAACATTATCTACTTCTTGCACAAAATTACATGTATATTCATCTCTCCATGAAGCCTGTTTTCTAATTGGTTTCATTTATTTAGCTTATCTCTCCAATTTTCTTCTTTTATAGTCATTTTTCAAAACTCTCATTGTGCCACTTTTAATCACAGAAATGCACCTTGGTTTAAATGGCCTGAAGATAAATATTGAAAATGCATATGTGAATAGTCTAAACTTGATTACCTAATGGTTTGGGTGAGGATAAAAGGAACATGAAAATTAATAGTCACCAGCCAGATTTAAATACATGACAGGATTTGGTATTTATACTCCCTTATCCAGCACCTCCTATGGCCCCTCATCCCTGATCTCTCTCAAGGCTAGACACAGGAAGGTAATCCGAGATACATTTTTCTCCCTGGTCCAAAGGCTGCTTTTCGGTTGTCCATTTATAAATCAGAAGTTGGGTTTTTGAGCAAAGACAAGGGCGGTTTAAGGGTTCTCCATCAATGCCTTTTCACGTTGTACGGTTTTCCAATCACTCCCATGATTATCGCTTTATTTCATCCACTAGTACTCATAAACAGTGTCGAGATAACAATGAGGTCAAAAAGAAAAAAATAAAATTGCCTGATGCAGTTGTGAATGGGATTTGTTAACATCATTTCTTAAAACCCTAAACCACCTTTTGCTACCATGGAGCAGATCTCAATCAGGAATATGCAATATGATCCTCTTCAGAACGTAGAGCCATCTGTAAGGTTGAAGTCTTCGTAATTCATAATCTGGCTTACACCAAAGCAGGCAAGATGAAAGTAAAAGGCCCATTTTTCTTCATTTAAATGGTTGGCAGATCTTCTCTTTATTTCTTTGGAGAAAGAGATTCTCGTAAGCAGGATACATCATATTCATGGAAAACGGATATTCCTACATCTGGTTCTGGGTCGTTTATAAATCAAAGATTAAGTGCCTCACTGCTTCGAAACCAAAGATGTTCCAGTCCAGCCCCTAGGGGTTCCCCTTCATGTTAGTCCCTATTAACATTTATACCATTTGTTCTTTCAAGGCTCAGAGAACCCCGACTCAATCCAGCACTCAATTACACACATCCTCTACCTGTGGGCTTCACCAGGATTTTACTGATGGCAATTGTTGTGCAACTGAACTAGGAGGATCATTAGGAATTTGCATAAATTGTGTTAAAACCTGCATGCATTTGCTTAAATTATGACATCTAACCCAGTACAGTTTTAGAATTAAAATTAAATTCTAAATTCTGGCTATCTTCTGGGGATGAGTCTGCCTAAAAGTAGTTATCAACTCAAATGGCTAGGAAGAGGGTGCAGATAGATATCACAAATGAGTGGAGGAGGTCAGGAGCTAAGTACAAAAAAAAGACAGGTGAAGACTTTAGTGGACAAAGGGCAGGGCCTCAGCCATCATCACTGAGCCAAAGAAAACACATCTCTGAGCCACAGGCAGCCAGAGGGTTCAGGCCTACAATTCTTCTTACTATATGGGTAGAAATTGCTCCTGAACTCCTACCACAAACACATTGGCTCTTTTGTATAAGGAGGGTTTCTCTACAATTACCTATTCCTCCCTCATGCTCAGTCACCTATACTCCCTGTAAGTCCCTAAGGCATTTTAGATTTCAGTGGTTTGGAGAAGCAAGTAGCGTTGGGTAGAAGCTTGAGACTGCATGGTAAGCGGGAAAGAGGAATTCAGGTCCTCTTTTTGGGATCCCAGACCGGCCAAGATTTATGGAATGGATCCTTTCTTCAACAGCCCCCATGTCCCCCAGGGAAAGGGTTGTATGATAAAATAGAGGACACCCACTTCAATTTGATTTTCAGATTAATAATAATTTTCTAGTATATTCCAAATATTGCATGAGACATACTTAGACTAAAATATTAATTGTTGTTTGGCCGAAACTCAAATGGAACTGGGCATCTTGTATTTGACCTGCCAAGTCTGCCAACCCTACCCAGGACCAGCACTTCTTTCTGGGTGGTGCCTTCACTCCCACGTCTTCCTCGTCTTATGTGACGGTACTGGGTAGATGGGGCCATCACTGGTAGAGTAGTAGAGAGGTTATGTGGACTCTAGAATCAACTGTACTGTTTGGGTTCAAATCCTAGGCCCACATGGAAATTTATTTAACTCCTGTACATCTATGTTAGTTTCCCAGTGTGTAAAATGGGGATGATGGTAAACACCCTATTTTATACATCTGTTTTGGGGAGGAAATGAGACAACCCACACAAAAGTTTGGCACACAGCCGGCAATCAGTCAATCCTGGCCACAGTGACCACCACAGGTTGCCTCACCTTGTACAGATTGTAATCTACCTGCTAATTAAGGTTGCATTCTAGCTAACATTTAAAATTATTTTACTGGTGTGATAAACATGCATTCAGCTTTTCCTGTGTGTCCCCTACGCTGGGGGAAAATATTATTTAAAATTTAAATTTGGAAAAATATAGTTTTAAGTTTTAATACAAGGCTCCAGAAAATTCTTAAGGAAGGTTATATTAAGCTTACAGCATAGACTCTCAATTCTTCATTTGTCCCCCCCCCCCCCCCCCCCCCCCCCCCCCCCCCGGCCTATTTATCTCTTTTTTTCTCCCTATCACTCTTCTTCAGCTTATCAGAAGGAAATGTAAGAGCAGCAAATAGTCACTTGTTTTATCCACTAGACAGAGCAGGATGCTTTCTCCATGACAAATGATTTACTTACCCTCCAGACACTTCTCCCCACCCCCCACCCCCCGCAACAGACACATACATACATCCACCTGTCCCACCTCTACACCACACCCTGGAACTCTGTGTCTTGGGGCATTATTGTTCTCTTCTCAACTTAATAAGCTGGAAACGCAGACAGAGCAGTTAAGAATCTGCTCAAGGGGGCACGCAGGGAGCCAGCTGGGGAGCTGAAACGAGACCATCCCACTTCTTGGCTCCCTGCCCAGTGCTCTGTCCAACAGACCATAGTGGACACCTGGGTCTGCTGAATAGGAGCCCTGCAGTTGCTAGGGCAAAGGATGAAGCCAAAGTTGGAAAACTCTTATGATGCTCCCCATGGCGATTAATCTGTTTGAAGGTCTGGGCTCTGAACCTTAGATTCCAGGTCTGCATTCCTTCATAAAACCTCGTGTTTTGAAAGCCACAGTCAATGACCCTGTGAATTTAACTAGACACATTCTTACAAAGCAGTGTCATAAAGGAAAGCTCCTAAGTGATTGGAATCTGCCAACATGCTGTCTTGTGCTCCTAGCTCCCAGTATGGGGGCCCGGGAGAGGAGAATCCCACGCCAAGTCAATTTTCACTGCTTGGGCTACCAGTGTGGAACGCTGGGCTTCCTTAGAGGCATGGCTGTCATTTTGGATGCTCTTCTTAATGAAGGCTGAGGAACTAATCTAAAAGGTCAGTGCCTGCTCACACCACTGTACTGGTAGCCACGCTTAGATTGCACATCCATGGTCGGTGGGGCAGGGTCTGTTTCAGGCCTGATGAAATTCACATCTCTTTAACTTGATAAAATGAAATCTATATGCTCGTTGCTTTTAAAAGCTTCAAAGTCTTTATCCACTTCAGTGAATGAGCTAAAGGAAAGGTAAGATCAAGTGCCACAGCCTCTTAGAAAGGAAATTATGACCTTTCTCTCTCTCTCTCTCTCATTACTGTTTTCATGAACACTAAAGACAAACCAGAATCATGATAAATGATTCTGGTTGGGAAAGGACAATAGTCTTCATCCCACTGAAAAATCTTCAGAAAGGTATCTCCCCCCAAATTTCATTACACTTATTTGAACTACATTAAGTTCTCTTCGGTCACTCAACCTTACTTACTGATCTGCCTCATACCAGGGACATGCCTGCTGGAGGGACATCAGAGTCTGAACTGTATGTGTCAGATACTGTCCACCTAGTTCAGGGATCTGCACTGAAGCAGCCATGGGAAAAATCGGACCTCTGTGAAAGCAAATCCGGCTGGTAGACTCGTGGTTTTTATTTGCCTAGCCTTCACTTTACTACCCTCTGATAACAAAATTCTGATTTCCTTTGAGGAACTATGCTTCCTCACCTATTTTCCATCTGTGGGGTTGAGATGGGGCCAATCCCACCTGCCATGGGGCCCATAACCTAGGCTGCGGAAGTCAGCATTTTCCCTCCCCCTGGCCAGAATAATCGGTTCTGTATTGTGCCTGAGACTCAGTTCAGGTCAACTAAAAATCAGCTCTGGGGCTTTGCTAGGACTGTGAGGAAAGTGGCACCTCCTTCCCACTGGGCTTGTGAGGCTGACAGATCGTAGGTGCACCACCCCAAAGCGACAGTTGGCCTGAGTGAGAATGAAGAAAAGCATAGACAAGCAGCGCCAAACAGTGAGAGACTGATTTCTATTGACGCTGCATGCACACCTAGGGTCTACTTTGCAGCAAGTCAGGAATACCCCTGGTGTTTTCAGTTATAAGAGCCAAGGCATCCTTCTTTTTGTTTGAGCCAATTTGGATTGGGTTTTCCGTACTTGCAATAAAAAGACTGTTGAAATGGTACAAAAAAAGGTTTTGTTGAGAATGCTAAGTTCAAACTCTTATCATGAGAATTACGTCTCAGGTATGATGCATATTCATACGTATATGCAGCTACAAAGATGGACGTGGATTCTGTTATTAATCTCCACTTCCTTCTCACCGAAGTACAGTAACAGCCTCCATCCCCATATCCTTAACCAAAACAGCTAAGCAAATAATTTTTGCCCATTCTGTGCCCTCTTCACTGTCCCTGCATTGTCATTGCCCTGCATAACCCTACTAAGTGGCCAAAATATTTTTGTTTTGTTTGTTTGTTTTGGGAGAGGAGGTTGGTTTTATTTTGAGGGGGCAGATTTTTTGCTGATTACTGGCCTAGATCAGAAATCCAAAAACTATGGCCTGCAGGCCAAATCTGGCTCACTGCCTATTTTTGGTAAATAAAGTTTTATTGGAACATAGTTATTCATTCATTTACATATTATTCATGGCTGCTTTAGCACTATGAGAGCAGAGCTGAGTAGTTGTGACAGAGACCATATAGCTCACAAAGCCTAAAATATTTACTATCTGGCCCTTTACAGAAAAAGTTTCTTGGCCTCTGATCTAGAGTATTAACTTGGGAATGACTGCAGCCCTTACAGCGTTTGTCTTTTGTGTTTGCAGCGTCTTTTGTAGCTTTATTCTCTTTGCAGTCAGTGTTCTTTTGCAGGCTATGGAGATGAGAGGAGGAAGTTTAAACTCCTTTTGATAAGAAAAGTCACTGCCAACCTAGAATAAAAATAGAAGCTAAAAAAGGATTTTCTTCTTCCTCTCCCATGGTAATATGAAGAAATATGGATACCATCTGTGCCAGATTGTTGGCAATTTGCCACCATTCCCTCCTCTATATCATCCCCTGTATCTCATAGTCTAACAGCCTGGAAACTACATTTCCCAGAATGCCTTGCTATAAGGTTTCCAGGCTAGATTGCACCAATAAAAAGAGCCCCCAGCATATACAGAAGGCAGAGAAAAAAATGGAGTGATATTAGTGCTCTTCCAGCAGAGGCAAGCAAACACATGGACTTCAGTTGGTGGGCAAAAGATTTTGCTGTGGTCTCTGAAAATCACCTAATTTAGTGTTTCAGGTGGTGGTGACCATTCTGTGGGTCCTGCAACTTTAGCAGGAAACTGACAGCTAGCAGAGCTTTTTTCTGACTTTTCAACTTCCAGTTGTTCCAATGGTTTTGCATGCATCCAATCTCCTACATGAAGATCCTTCCTACTTGAAATACCTAGACCAGTTTCTGTTTTCCTATCTGAGCCTGAACTGATACACCATGATATTCCCTGGATAACACAATGAAATATTCCCTTTAGCCCCAGAAGCAAGAAATGACAGTGCTGTGGCTTCTTAATACCCCTGTAGAGTTAGTCAGTGTGCCAGTGTTCCAAGTCACTAGGATAATTGATCCTAATGATCTGTCAATCAATCACTGCTGGTAAGGCATCGTGTGCAACCAATAAATGCTGATCATTGCCACTGTTGTCATGGTTTTTCAGGCAGAGGTGTGGCAAATGCAAGGATGCAAAAGTGGGATAGATGTGTGCAAGGGACAGAGAGTGGATTAGGGTATTGAAGCATGAGCCCGGGGAGACCTGGATGATGGCAATGGAGAATGTTTCACGCTAAACTAAGGTATTGAAAGGTAATATGACTGCCTGGGTTCCTCAGGCTCCTGGAAAAGTGTAAGAAAAGTAAATCAATGCATAAGCCAGCATGTATTTTCAGGAAAGCTCAAAGTGACATCAAACTAGAACAAATGGGAACGGTGAGCCGTTAGCAGAGACTTTGCATACGGCCCTGGCAAAGGCCCTGATCTGATTTCAAGGAATGTGGATTTGAGTGCCGCTGCAGACACAGCTGGCTGAGTGACCTTGGCTGAGTCACCCCTCACAAAGCTCTCGTCCTTTTCGCTACAAAATGAACTGACAACCTCGAAGCCTTTTTTCTGAGGCTGTGATTTTATTATCTATGGCTTAAAGGGAATTTGTCAATGGAGGGCCTCAGGAGCTACAAGCGGATTAAAACCACAGATGTAAAAACTCTCATCCAAAATCACAAAGTTCTTTCTACCCTTGGTAAGTTATCACAGGTTCAATCTCTCCCGATGGACACTAGCAAAAAAGCCAAGGGCATCATCGCGATTTCTCTCCCTCCTCGCCTTTGCTCCTGCTGTTCCATCTTCTACAGACATGTCTCCGTCTCCCTCACTCCCTCCCTTCCTCTCTCTTCCCCTCCCTCCCTCCCTCCCTCCCTTCCTTCTTTCTTGCACACAGATCCATAAGAAGGCCCAACTTTGGCGGGGGCGGGGGCGGGGGGCGGGGGGGGGGATGTGCAGAGAAAGCCAAGGGTAGGGAGGAATTTCTGGAAAGAAAACAAACCAGGTTTTACTAGCTTTGGGTTTTCTTTCTGCCAGGTATGCACAAACAAACACCACTGTCACTGCCGAGACTGCTTTTCTGTAGAGAAGACGGGTAGGAGGGACAAGAAGAAAGATGGTGAGGATGCTAACATGCTTTGTTAGGAAAAATTTTTAACCAGTCTGGACCACAGTCTACCGGCGTAAGAATACCCTTTACAGAAGAACTACATCCTCAGATGTTTTAAAATTGTGACATAAAAATCCAGCCATATAAGATGTTTTATTTTCTACTCATTAACAATTGATTAATTCAAAGCACTGACCCTCTTTTGAAGGAGTGTGTGAAGCTAAGAACACTATGTATTTGAGATTTTAAGCTGCTGTGTAATTATCAGAGGGGAGTTAATGCTTGCTAGTAAGTATCCCTCCCCTACAAAGGCAAAAGATCCTTTGGTATTTTAAGTCAGCCAACTCCTTTTAATTAAGGGGAAAAAGTATTATCCATTCTCAGTTCTGCACTTCTTTGTATGACTTAATAATTTATTTACAAACGTTACTTGCAACCATGTGTTCTGCCCCATTTGGGAAGGCTGCATGGCTGTCGTGTGTTTAGTGTCTCTCCAAAACTCATTGTTTTGATAAAAGAGGACATTCTGCATTTATGAGTGTCAAAAGACCTCAGCAAGGACTGAAATAGACTTGCCAGCTGTGTGCTCCGGGCAATGGGAACCTATGGGCCTGTCTCCCTGTCTCTCGACTCTGACAGACCTCGCCTGAGCCAGACGAGGAATTTCAATGCCCAGGTCCCTTGTTGAAATATTTGGAAAGCAGCCCTTGTGGTCATTCAGAGCAGCCAACAGTTCTAAATGGAGTCCACACTTAAGCCAAGTAAAGAAGAAATCCTGAGACAAAAAATGTGTCTTATTTTTAGAGGAAATAACAGGTTGTAGATGAGGGGGGTGTTGTACGACATCCTCACCCTGGCTACCTTCTCCTGCGTGGCTGCTGTGGGCCAGACACCAAGCCAGCCACGCATTTCACCCATGTGAATGCATCTGACCTAAGTCTCACAACAGGGTACACCTGTCCCATTTTACAGATGAAGAAAACTGGCTTCCTAGCAATAAATGACCTCGTCTGTGGATATACAGCTACTGAGAAGCTGGGTCAGAATTAGAAGCTAAGTGAAAGACCAAAGCTTGGTTATTCTAAGGCTTTGTGCAATTGCAAAAATGTGCCCAAGGGCACATGGCTTAGTGCGTAGACTGTACCTACATACTAATTAGTACACTGTGTCCTTCCTGCTAGTAGATGCAGTCCTAGCCCAGGATACATGGTTCGTGAGTAGTACACTCACTGTAGTCCAGTGCCCACTCACTTCCCCAGCACAGTGACTTTGTGAAGGATGTGGACTGAACAATTCTTTGTGGCAAGCCCTCACACCAGGCCGGGTATGTCTAACTCTAGTGTGATGCTTAACTTTATGTATCATCTTGGCAGGGCCACAATGCCCAGATTTTGGTCAGACGTTATTCTGAGTGTTTCTGTGGTGTTTTTGGATAAGATTAACATCAAAATCAGTGAACTTTGAGTAAAGTGGATTACTTGCTATAATGTGGGTGGGCCTCGTCCAATCAGTTGAAGGCATGTGCGTGTATAAATATTTATGGGTGTGTGTATACATATTTCTGTTTCTCTGTGGAGAATTCTGACTAATATAACCAGAATTTAGAATCTAGGTTTTTCTCACAATTCCAAGGAAGTTTTTCTTGAGAAGATGACGAGAGTGCGAGTAAGAAAATTCTTAGCTGAATGAAATACCTTACCTAAGAGTGCCAATTAGTAAAACTATGTCAGTGTGGAAGGGAGTCTTTAGGACATGCTTCAGGGCTCCGCATTGGTTCTGTCCCATTCAACACTTCTGTCAGTGGCTTGTGATGAAGGATCATGCAAATCCAATTTGAGGATGAAATGAAGCCAGGAGGGATAACTAACATGATAGGATCAAGATTTTGACAGGTTGGGTTACTATGCTGAAACCAATAAGAAGGATAACGGTATAACTATACATTTTTGATTTAAAAAAAATCAATAGTTCTAGCACAGCTATAGATTTATAGAATTTAAATTTTGTTCTTCTAAGGCTCAATATAAGCCAACAATGTGACACAGCTCCTTTAAAATGTTAATAGTATTGAAATTAAAAGATAAAAATATTAATGCATCCTATGGATCAGTTCTTGTGTAAGGTGCATAGGTCTGAAAACATCAGAAATATCACAACCCATTCAAAGAGGTTCCCAGAGTGATGGTACAATAAAGCACTGAAGAGAAGGACAATTGGGCATGTTTAGAATTTTTTAAACTGAAAGAGTAATGGGAAGAGCTGAGGATTAATATAACAGAGAAAATATCTGAAGGAAGACATAAGAGGGGTCTTCACATAGTGGAAAGAAGAAGAACCAATCTTCTTTTTGTGCACTTCCAAACAGAACTAAGATGCAAATAGGGACATTTCAGGTCAATAAAAGAAAAGGCTTTCTTAAAAATTGGACATAGCTGAGAAATCTAGGATATTCTGTGAAAAGGGAGGCCACCTGGCTGAAACTATCCAAGTCTGCCTATACAAGAGCTTTGTAGCCTTCCCAAAAGGACAGGCCATGTTCATAACACTTCCCTTCTCCTTCCATCTCATAAAACTAAAAAGGGGCTAGGAAGTTAATGTGGCGTGATCTGCACGTGGTGAGCCATGGCTAACTTTTAGGAATTAACTCCTTCTTTTCTAAGTCATTGCAATTTGGCTAATAATTTTTCTCAGACTTTCTAGAGAATTGGCATCAATTAGACCAATAATTCATTTGGAATTAAATAACTGTGCCTTCCCGCATTCTTTTCCATTAACCACAAACACAAATAAAGACCACCGTTAGTGGTAAGGAACTGTGCCAGTTCCTATGATGTTTAGATTCTTGGTCTCATTTAAACCTTGATACAATTATCTGAAGCTCAGAGACCTTGGGTCTCTATCCCAGGATACAAGCCCACAAACAGCAAAGCTACGATTTAAGCCCCAACCCAAGTGATTTGGAAGTCTCTGCTGGGAACTGCCATATTCTGTGGACCAGTCTCCACAAATGCCCCACCCATCCTTATTTTCCACAGTGCTTCCTCTAACGTCACCCACAGTGCTTCCCTCCTCTTCTTGTGCTCAAGGCTCAAGCTCCCTCTCACCCCTGAAATAAAGCCTGCCCACACCGAGCAGCTCAGCCCACGATGATTTTTGCCTTATGTATTATTTTAGTTCCAGTAAAAAAAAAAAAAAAATCAAATGGAACTAGTTTAGGCAAAATGAAGAACGTATTAGCTCACAAGAGCCAAGAGCAGGAAAGAATGGGGCTAGATCCACTCTTGGAAATCAAAGAAACCAGGGATCAGAACCTGGGAACTCTCCCTCTCTCTGCCTCTCTTCACCTCTGCTGTGTCAGCTTCCTCCTCGCAGGCTGGCCTTCGCCACCAGGCTGCAAGTGAGGCTTCATACAGTTTACACTCTTAAGCTCAGTCCCAGAGAACAAGTTTGTTTTGTTTTAATTTCCCATATTGAGATATATTTTACATACAATCAACACACCCATCTTTAGGGTACATTTTGAGGAGTATTGGCAAAGTTATACACCCATACATAACTTCCATTGTAACCTCAATACAGAAGATTTCCAGCATCACAGCTCAAGTTTTAAAAGAACCGAAGGAAGGCAGTTCCTTCCTCTGTAAGAAGTACCTGCCTCTGTAAACCAGTCACTGGGAGGCTGAGAACAAACCAAGGTGGACAGCCCCCACTGAAACCAAACGCTAGGAGTGGAGGAAGAGCAAAGGGGTGCAGTTTGTCACTCACAGACCACACCCAGAAAAATCATTATGAGTTTGAAGCAGGAAAAACATACCAGGAGACCAAAATTCCAGAGTAATTTTAACAGGGAATTTTTAATATAAGAACATATTAGCTATAAAAAGGGGTTAGAGTAACAAGGGACCAGCACCCAGGAGAGAGGCTCTTGGACTGAGATCTGTAGCTCACTGAATGGCAGGTGGCATTATGCTGGTGGAACCTGATGGAAAGCCTCCCTCTGGAACTTTCCAGAAATCCATTGTTTAGAGCACCAGGAAAAGCTGGCGTCTCACTGGAGCTTAGATGGAGAAGCCAGGCCCTGGGGGGCAGGAGAGGGGGCCTGCCGAGCTAGCACACCATATAATGACACAGCTTAACATCATGCCCACAAGGCAAAAATAAGAAAGGGCCCAGATCCATTTTCACAGATTATGCAAAAGGTATGTGGAACTGAGAGGCAATACATCAATTATCAGCCCACACCCAATTTGTTTCTACTAATCATCCTCTGAATTCCTAGAGTTTATACCACCCAATCCACCATTGATTACATGCCTCCCTAGCTATTTCTTATATGTATATCTGTGCATAGATACGTATATATTGGTCTTCCCAACTGAGTTAGGAATTCCCAGAAGGTAAGAAATGTGCCCTAGATTACTGGAGGTTTCCCTTCTCCCCATCCTCATAGTGTTTCCTACAATACTAGGCCCACAGGAATTTCTTAGTGAATATCATTTTGACAGAGATTGCAAAATAATCCCAAACCTCCACATCAGAGTTGCAAAGAGGAAGCCTTGGGCTAAATCCACCCTACAGACATGTTTGTTCATTTTTTTAAAAAAAATCTTACTTGTACAGTATTTTGTCTATCCAATTTTTTGAAATTCTAAACTAGTGGCCAATGCACAAAACTGAAGACTTCATATAGAAATCCAGCGTTCTGGAAAGCCGTAAAATGGGGCCACAGTGAGCTGGCACCGGCTGGCTGAAGCTCTCAGACCCTGCCTCTCATTAGCACATGCATGCTCTGCATGGCCTTAGTCCTCCTTTGGCCCTTTCAGTTTTACCAAGGCTTTGAATCCTGGGACTGATTCCTCAAACCCTGCTCATAGGACAGATCCCCTTAACTTCTTGTTTAGGGAAAAAAGTGCTAAATAGATATAACTATGTTGTCAATGCTGATGATTTCTTAGTTCTTTCTTTTCACCCACATATCAGAACTGTTGAGTGTCTTTAAAACAAATGATCCAAATGAATTCATAAAAAAACTAACAGGTCATGAACTTAGGATCATGGATAGGGTATTGGAAGAAAAACTCAGAAGGAGTCTTGTTCAAGAACCATCATTGCTCTTATCTAACAAGTAACCTGGTGCAATCTTAGAGTCTCCATGACCCTCAATTTCCTGCTCTGAAATTCACAGGCATAGTCCTGACCTTCTGTGAGTCTTAGAGGTTGTTACAGACAGAAGCTCTATTCATTAGGAATGACATGAGGACCTGGCCTGGCTAAAGAACACTTAATTAAGCAAGAGTTTTAATTAATTATTCCTTTTTAAAGACTTCTCTCTTTGCTGGTTTAAGAAATCCATTTACTATCACCTGCCTCTTTTGCAGTATGACAACTTTACTAACATTCTTATATGGCCAAGAAAACAATTAGGACAGCCTCTAAGAGAGGCATCTATATTATGATCTCACCCATGACAACAAGAATCTCCTGGAAAAAAATAAACTTTAAAAATGTCACAGGATTTATTTAATTAACACATATTTACTGAATGCCCAGAACTGTCTTATCACTCTCCTGTATATTGTATATACATTTGGGCCACCTCTGCATTATTATAAATTAGGCATCTCATCTACAATCAACACACACATTAAACTTGGATCCATACTGTTAATTATACTTTTAAAAATCAAAATTATATTTAATCAAGTGCATTAAAGATAGAACCTTCAGAGTGTGACTATTTATTAATGAGGTAAGGTCATCTAATTACTTATCACACATTCAGATGTGTAAAGAAAATTCAGCTTCGTTTACTTATTTATTTGATACCTCATCTTCCCTCTGAGCTTCTTCCGGCTGGGCAGAACCTTTGAGTCCAACAGGTAAAGTTAATCCAATGAAATGATTTCAATAGTCCCTTTAACTAAATGTTGTCTTGGTATTTTGGATCCACTCAGCCAGCCATGCTCCTTCCAAAGGGTGAATGGGTAAGTGGAGTTCGCGGGGGGGTTTATGTGACCCATGGAGAGATGACAAGAGTCATGCATGGATGCACACAGTGTCCTCTGGATCCTTGTTAGTTTCTGTTCCAAAGTGGCTGGACGGTGCTGATCTCTGTTCCCTGGACCATCAGCAACATTTGACAAAACTGATTACTCTCTTCTCCTTTGAACACTCTTCCTTTGGCTTCTGGCCACCTGTTTCAGCTCTGGCTCTATAACAGAATACCCTGAGACCACCCCAGCCCACCCTAGACCATCCAGCCACAGCCAAACCAGCTCGGACATAAAGAACCACCTAGCCAACCCACAGAATACGGAGAAATAATAAATGTTTGTTGTGTTAAGCCACCATGCTTGGGTTTTTTTAATGGAACAAAAATGACACAAAAATAATAAAACTTGTATTGACAGTCAAAAATGCATATTAATATATTAATATTAAATATAGTAACATTCTAAAATAAGCAACTTAATTAACAGGAAAAAAAAAATCTTTGTTTACCCTGAATAACAGTTGTGTTTGTTCCTTAGAGATCATTTGTCTTATGGAATTGATCCCGTTTGAATATGTAAACTATAAAATGATTGTTTTAGGTAAATTGGAGGATTACTGGTGTGTGACTTTTTTTGTCAATGATTTATTTATTCACTTATTCAATCTATATGAGTGGAATCTAAGCTATCCTGATGCTGACCCAGTGTCTTAGTTGGTTCAGCTGTTATAAGAAAGTATCATGGACCGGGTGGCTAAAACAACATTTATTTTTCACAGTTCTGGTGGGTGGAAGTCTGAGATGAGGGAGCTAGCAAGGCTGGGTTCTGGTGAGGACCCTTTCCCTTGGGACACATGAAAATCTCTGCCATGACAAGAACATCACAGTCAAAGCATGAGGCTCCAGGAACGCCGTGCTGGACTCATCAATCTACCACTGTCTGCTACCACCCCAATGCCCATGTGGGAATGGCTGTGCATGTAGCTTCACTAGGGACTTGCAATCTTCCCACAGTAGCCAGGGGAAATACACTTACACTGGGTGCTCCCTGTATCTAACTGGGCACTTTGAAAGATCTATTTTTTTTAAGATTTTATTTATTTATTTTTGCACATGCACGTGTGTGAGAGACAGAAAGCAAGAAAGAGCGAGCATGAGCTGCAGGAGAGGCAGATGGAGAGGGAGAGGCAGACTCCTTGCTGAGCTGGGAGCCCGACGCGGGACTTGATCCCAGGAATCTGGGATCATGACCTGAGCCGAAGGTAGACACTTGAGCCACCCAGGTACCTGAAAGATTTATTGTACAAATAAATGAAACTTTTAAACACCCAGCAGAACTGAGAGAATTTTACAGGGACTATCTTTTTACTCACCACCTAGTTTCTACCACTAACATTTAAATATACTTTCTTTTTATCACCTATCTATTCATCTATCCATCTGCATACTTATTAACTAGCTATACTTGTTTATATTTTTTTCTTGTAAATGTAAATGTAAATGTAAAATGTACATACAATGAACTATACAAATCTGAAGTGTACATTTGCAGATGTTGACAAATGCATACACATACTTATCTCTTATTCCAAACTTTTTTTTAAAGATTTTATTTATTTATTTGACAGAGAGAGAGAGCGCACAAGCAGGCGGAGAAGTAGGCTCCCTGCTGAGCAAGGAGCCCGATGTGGGACTCAATCCCAGGCCCCTGGGATCATGACCTGAGCTGAAGGCAGACGCTTAATGACTGAGCCACCCAGGTGCCCCTTATTCCAAACTTCTATCAAGGTATCAGAACATGACGACCACCCTGAGAAATTCCTTCAGGTCCCTTCCCACTCTATCACCATCTCTACCTCCCCAGAGGCAGTCAGCATTCTTTTAGCTACCATAGATAAGATTTTCCTATTTTAGAACTTCACATGGAAAAATACTACATGTGTTCTTTTTCATATGGTTGCTTTTACCTAATTGTGAGCAAACAGAACTACTTAATAATAAACATGCTGAAATATTTAGCAGGAAGTGTACAGATAACTACAATTTACTTTTAAATACATCAAAAGATAAGATGGAGGGGGGAATGAATGGATGTCTGGAAGATTCACCCATGTTATTGTATGTATTAACAGTCATCTCTTTTTTTATTACTAAATAGTATTTCACTGTATGAATATACCATTTTATTAATTTTCCCACTGAGGGATACTTGATTTATTTCCGGTTTAAGTCTATTATGAGAAAAGCTGAACATTCTTGTGTAAATATCTTGTAGACATATGTTTTCATCTCTCTTGGGTAGATTCCTAGAACTGAAAGCTCTAGGTCAGAGGATATTCATATTTTTAGTTTCATTTAAAAAAAAATAGTGCCAGACATTTATCAAAGAGTTTATGCCATTGTACACACTCATCAGCAATGCATGAGAATTCCAGTTCCTCTGCATTGACTAGGCACCTTAATGCCCAAAACATACATCTCTAGCTCCCGCCCTGGGGGCAAAGAAGAGAAACAATGAGCTCCTTTTAACTCCCTTTCCCTTCTTCCCACCATCTTTTTTCCTTTTCTTGCCCCTCGCATCTCCCTGACTTGTGCATTTGTTCGCCAAGATCAGGGAGGACAGTCTTCAGTGCTCCCATTGGCTCTCCATCACACCTGTAGTCGTCTGGTTCCAATGAAGAGAAAGAAACCACATGGTAGGTTAAACAGGGGTAATTTAATGTCAGAGTTATTATCCTTGATTAAAAAGCAACTACAAGATAAAGGTAAACTCTATATGGTACCCTAGGGTAGACGAGAATAACCAAGGAAGAACAAACTTGGGAGGGATTCAGGCCTCACTGGAGAAAAGGTGGTTTGGCCACTGGTACAGCTGCCTGGCTTAGCACAGACGGAGCTGGGATGGAACAGATGATTGGCAACCCATGGCATGGGTGTGCAGCGGGAGTCTGGGTGGTGGACGGGGGCAGAGCCATCGGAGCGTCCAGGCTGCACAGGGAGGAGAAGCTGGTGCTTGCAGAGGAAGGAAAAGCTTCCTTCCTGGAGAATGTGTGACTCTCCAGGCTGTAGGCAGTTGCCTGCAGGTTGTACATGGTTCTGGTTTCCATATGGAAAGGACTACAGAAAGGTTATCTAACACCAGGCCAAGGCTGCAAAGTCACAGAGGGACCCTGGGCCTGTGGCTGGGCCAGGCTCTATGGGGTATCCTCACACCCACGCTGCTGACCTCTGGGCCCATCAGAAACAGCAGGAAGCCTCTTCCTTTTACAACATTCCTCCAGTGCCCTCTACTGAGAAAGCTTACCATAATGCTCCCCTTAAGGAGAAAAGTGTAAAGGAATTCCACTGGTTATCACAGAGCATGCATAGCTGAGAGGCAAAAGTTGATAGCAGACACAATATCATTCTTTTCTACTCCAGGCTTGATTAAGCCTAAAGGATCAATGGGAAGTAGTAAAGAGAAGCATGACTTCCCAATTGTGGTAGATTGTTTGCAAAAAAAGCCACAAGAATTCCTCTTATCTGCATTCAGGCCCCTTTGCAATGGGCCTTTGCAGCTCGCCCTCAAGAAGGACAGTGTCTTTCTCTATTCCTTGAAATCTGGGTTGGCCATATGACTTGTTTTGGCTAATAGAAGGTTAGCAAACTTGATATAAACAGATTTGATAAAGTACTTGCTCATTGGAGCTTGCTCTCTCTTTCTGCTGGGAACCTTTCTGCCACTATATGAACAACCTGATTAGCCTTCTGGAATATGAGGGAGCATGAAGAGATAGAACTCAGCCATCTCAGAATTCCTAGCTCAGACCACCCTACATTATCCTAGACCATCCAGCCGCACCCAAACCAGCTCAGACCCAAAGAACCACCTCACCAACCCACAGAATACAGAGAAATAATAAACGTTTGTTGTTTTAAGCTACCATGCTTGGGTTTTGTTAAGGAGCAAATATGACACAAAAATAATAAAAATCATTTCAAAAAATATACTAATATGTTAATATTCATAAAGTAACATGCTAATATAAGTAACTTAATTACCAGAAAAAAAGCTTTGTTTACCCTGAGGAACAGATATGTTTGTTCCTTCTATATCATTTGTCTTACAGAATTGATCCTGTTTCCCTTTTCATTTGGATACCAAGAAACACAGAGCCAATTCATGACTCATCTTTAGCCTCCTCTTTATGTTCACACTCTTCCCCAAGTTTTGACTTTCTATTCTGTCTATAGTTCTCTGTTCCTGATTTATAATTCATTTATAATTTGCCAATTTTGGTTTATGCATTTGTATAAGCTGTCTCAAATGATTTTTTGAAATGAGATTAGATATAAGCATATAAAAGTAATGTAACCATTTATGGATATAATACTTGAACCATAAAATGCATAGTATTTTTCTCTGTAATAAAACTAGTGTGCATCATTGGATGAAGCTCACTTTTTGCAAAAGATCAAATTAAAATTGTTAAGTGCTGGATAGAGGCAATAATTATCTTAAACTGAAAAGCAAACAAACAAGAAATTTCCATTTTTATAAAATTTCAAATTTTTATGAAATTAAGAAGGATGGCTCTGTGTTGTAATTAGCATAAATTAGAAAGTAAGTCCAAAATAAAATAAAATTAAGTTTTATGAAGTCTTTAGACACAAAGTAAAACAAGCCTCCAGTCTAGCTTTCAAATATTTTGGTGCTTCTATTACTGTTAACCTAAGTTTTAAAGAACTTAGCTATTTCTGCTTTTATATATATATATATATGTACATATATATATATATAACAATTTTAACCAGACATTTGGTTAGTTTTAAACCATTTTGCTGTGTTGATCCATTCCTCTCCCAAACTGTTCTTGAAAGAAATATGAAAAAGTTAATAGACCAAAACAATTACAGATCTTGAATTAACCAGAAGTGATCTTTTTAAAATGACAAGATTGCCCTTTTATGATAATAAATGTGGATCTCCTATTTGAAAGTGGACCAGAATCCCAGATTGGGAGGGGGAGGCCAGTCAACTGTGAAATAGGTTGTCAAAAATATGTCTAAAATATGATTCAACCAGGAAAAAAAAAAATCCCAATTGTGCTGAAAAGTCTAGGATGTTCATTTACTTAGCAGAACAAAATCAGCTGAGGCTCACTGCAGATAAAGTTGGAAATCCACAGATAAAAAAGTTTGCTGCAGTGACAAATCTCTCTGTAATTGGAATACTTCAAAATATTAAACATGGAATCCAAGAGTAATTGGAAGGCAGTGCATGTTTCCATAATTAGTCCATCACTTTTATTTACCTCACGTATAATACATGGCAGCCCACATCGTAAAATAAATTAACAGCTAAATGTCAAATCTCCCCTCTTATTTAGGCCATCTGCTTAGGTGTTCAGACTGATACCCACTGGTGAAATTGTAAAGACCGGGGAATCCAACTATCAGAAAAGAGCTATTGGAAAATGCATCAAACATCAGGACTTGTTCTTTCTGGCTTCCCCCTCCAACTGCCATCCCCACCACCAACTTTCAAAGTATAAAGATTCTGTGATCTAAATTACTATTGGTGCAAGTCTTGAGCACATTTCAGGACACAGGAAACTGAATCAGATACTGTACAAGAATGTGATGCTCCCAGACTTTCAATTAAAGTCACTGAAAAGAGAAAGCCTGTGGGCTCAGGGCCCATCACTGCCTGAAGTCCATCCATAAACTTTCCAGAATGGAGAAACCTGGAGAATCCCAACCAAGATCCTTTCTTCCTAAAAACCAGTTTTACTAGTATTCTCTCTTTTCTGAAATCAATGTTGGAAACTCTGACTGGTACTCCAAAATGAGAGGGAAGTTGGGAAAATCCCATCAGCTCTGGGGAAGCACAGAGGAGAAGAGCAAACTCCACGACCACTGCTCCTGGGTCATCGTCCCCCCTGCCCTCTCTCTGCACCCCAGGATCCCTAAAAGTAAAGCTCATGAAAGCCAAGCCAAGCCAAGCCAAGCCAAGCCAAGCCAAGCCAAGCCAAGGAAGACGTTTTTACCTCACTACTTTCCCAGCTGCCCAAGCAAGAGTGGTATCATCATTTTACCAATTAGAATGACTCTTAGATTTCAAAAGCAAATTACAATCCAAACATATTTGCCCAATATGGAGTGTTGCCTCCTGCTGCTGCCCATCCTTCTCTCTCATAAACTTGGAGGCCCTTTTGAAATATTTTCAAACTTCTCATCAGGTTCATTTCAGAAAGTGCCATCATTCAAAACAGAAAGAAGGGAAGAAAGTGACTTCGAGTGCCAATAATGCTGCTCCCCAGGCAGAGTGGAAAGGGGAGCCGGCTGGTTGGTTTCACTCCCATTAACGCTATCTTTGGGAGCAAGCCAGATCAGAACCAGTAACATACCCTGTGATACAACTAACTCTGTCAAATTTTAGACTTCAACTATAGGTTTCAACTGTAATGCAAATGTCTTCTGTGGTTTGGGACAAATTACATAACCACCTCTTCCTCCTCCAAAGAATAATAAAAAATAATTTATTGTACTCATAACACACCTTTCATCGCCATGGCAAAATGCTTAGATTAGCTCCCTACCTACCTATCATGCTGTGATGTGAAAATTAATTAGCTAATGTCTGTAAAGTGCTTTCAAGATGAAAAGTGCCACATGAATGCTAAATACCACCTATGAGTACCAATAAAGACAACCTCATAGAGAACATAATAGAGCGACAGGGCAACGAGTGAACAGCCAGTTTGAAAAAGCAAGGTGACAAAAAATGAATAAATACAGTAGCCATACAAAACATACTTCCCAAGTCGTAGACTTTACTGTTCAAGAAAAGAAAAAAGGCATGCAAATATGGAAACACGCTCTGGGACCAGGGCTAGAGCCAATGGTATACTCAGTGAAGTGCCATTAAATCCACAGTGTGCTCTTGAGGGATACGAAGACAACTGACTATATTCAGAAGGGGTGTAATGAAATGGGGGATATTATGGACTATGTTCCTGAAGACCATTGTCCTTGTCTGGGCAGAAGGGATATATGAATGCCTTATATTTATTCATAACTTCATAATTTTCAAAGTTCTTGGCCCATGGCCCACCTCCTTTCACCTGCATAATAACCCTTATATAAGAGGCACAGAGGAATATTATTTCCATTTTACAGATGAGAACATTGAAGTTTAGAAATATTGATTTGATAAAAACGATAAAGCTAGCAAGCAATGAAGGAGGAGCTCTCGCCTACTTTTCTATTATAAAATCTACCACAAAATGGAAAAAAAAATGTTTTTTTCCCATTACACTTTGTTAATGGGTGTTTTATAATTAGAAGACAATACATTTCAAAATATTTCCATATGTGTATATGCTTTATCCAAATAATTTCACTTCGAGCAACTTATGCCAAGTAATTAAGAAAATGTTCAAAGGTCTAGCTACATAGATGCTTACTGAGTCATTAGTCATAAAAACGACTGAAAAATGGAAACAACCTAAATGTTTAGCAGAAATGATGAATAAATACTGGTATACCCACATGATGAAATATTAAAAGGCAGCCATTTAAAATATCTTAGAAATATCTTTATTGACATAAAAATGTTCACTATATATCGTTAAATGTTGTACAACATCCTTTAAAAAACTGTGTGCACATATCACAGAATGATATCTAGAAGGATATACAAAACAATATTCATGGTGGTTGCCCCTGGATAACAGGGTTATGATAATTTTCATTCTCGTCTATTGGATCATCTGTACTTTCAGATTTTATTCCACTTACTTGTATTATAAAAATCAATATAAAAAGCATTGCTATAACCACCTAAGTCACTTGAAATCACCATAAAGGGGCTGGACTGAAGAAAGTTCAACTTCATTTTATTTTTTTATTTTTATTTATTTTTATTATTTTTTATTATGTTAGTCACCATACAGTACATCATTAGTTTTTGATGTAGTGTTCCATGATTCATTGTTTGCATATAACACCCAGTGCTCCATGGAATACATGCCCTCCTTAATACTCATCACCGGGCTAACCCATCCCCCCACCCCCTCCCGTCTAGAACCCTCAGTTTGTTTCTCAGAGTCCATAGTCTTTCATGGTTTGTCTCCCCCCTCCGATTCCCCCCTTCATTTTTCCCTTCCTTCTCCTAATGTCCTCCATGCTGTTCCTTATGTTCCACAAATAAGTGAAACCATATGATAATTGTCTTTCTCTGCTTGACTTAGTTCACTTAGCATAATCTCCTCCAGTCCCATCCATGTGGATGCAAAAGTTGGGTATTCATCCTTTCTGATGGCTGAGTAATATTCCATTCTATATATGGACCACATCTTCTTTATCCATTCATCTATTAAAGGGTATCTTGGCTCTTTCCACAGTTTGGCTATACCACCTTACACCAGTTAGAATGGCAAAAATTGACAAGGCAAGAAACAACAAATGTTGGAGAGGTTGTGGAGAAAGGGGAACCCTCTTACACTGTTGGTGGGAATGCAAGTTGGTACAGCCACTTTGGAAAACAATGTGGAGGTTCTTCAAAAAATTAAAAATAGAGCTATCCTATGACCCAACAATTGCACTACTGGGTATTTACCCAAAGATACAGATGCAGTGAAAAGAAGGGCCATATGCACCCCAATGTTCATAGGAGCAATGTCAACTTCATGTTAAATGGCTCTTTTACAAATGCCCCCAAACCGAAATTACTAGTAGGGCATAAAAGCAGGATTGCTCTGTCCCTCTGCTTTCCCCTCCTCATCAGTGATAAGTGTGTAAGAAGGTGTCACTGTCCTTTCTTAAACAGCAATCCATCCCAGCATCTGTTAGGGTTGGTAGAATCACAGCTCTCCATTCCCCCACATCAGCCTCTTCTGTTTACATTGCTGAGAAAATGCTAGTACTGCACTGAGAAGAGCAACAGGTTCTAGAAATATCTCATTGTCTCCTGGCACGGAGATGAAACCTGAATTTAGGAGAATACAGACAGAACTGAAAGCAATGAGTTTAAACTGCATCAAGAGCAACTAACATTAGATACCAGGAAAGGATTGCCAGAGGAAGAGGGAGAAGCAAAGAACTTGAGAGAAAGGTATTCCTGTTGGCTTCAAAGACAGAGAATCAAAGATTTTTAGAGTTAGTATGGTAGGCAGAGTTACAAAGTAGTTCACTAAAATATTCCTAATTCCTTCAACTGTGAATATGAGGAGTTATTATGTCCCTGATTATGTTACATGGCAAAAGGTATTTTGAAGATGTTCTTAAGATTACTAATCAGTTGATTTGGGGTTTATCAAAAGGCAAAGTATCTTGGTGGCCCAATTTAATCAACTGAGTCTTTTAAAAGCAGAGAGATTTCTCAGGCTGGTAACAGGAGGAGAAGTCAGAGAAATTAGAAGCATGAGAAGGATCTGAGCTGCTGTTTAAGATGAAGTTGGTCATGTGATGAGGAATGTGGGTGGCCTCTAGAAGCTAATAGTGACCCCTGACTGACTGATAGCCAGTAAGCGAAAAAAAAAAAAAAAAAAAGGACCTGAAACCTAACCATAAGGAACCTAATCCTGCCAACACCCTGAATGAACTTGGAAGTAAATTCTTCTCTAGAGTCTTCAAATAGGAGCCCAGCTCAGCCAATACTTTGATTTTGGCCTTGTAGGACCCTTAGAAGAGAACTAGGTGAACTCTCCAGGACTTGTGACCTACAGAATTGTGAAATAATTAATGGGTATTGATGTTTTGGTTTTTTAAATTTATTTTTTATTAAGATACAATTGACATATAACACTGCATAAGTTTAAGGTGTATAACATATTGGTTTGATATATGTATATATTGTAATATGATTACCACGACAGAATTAGCTAACACGTCTATCACATCACATGATTATCATTTTTGTGTGTGGGGGGGGGACAGTAATTAAGATCTAGTCTTTTGGCAACTTTGAAGTTTATAATACAATATTGTTGTCTCCAATCACTATGCCATGCATTAGCTCTCCAGAACCTATTTATCTAATAGTTGCACCCTTAAACAATACCTCTCCAATTCTCCCACTCCTTCCCCACTAATCCCCGGTAACCACCACTCTACCCAATGTTTTTATGGGTTAGGCTTTTTTAGGTTCCACACATAGGTGAGCTCATACAGTATTTGTCTTTCTCTATCCAACTTGTTTCACTTAGCATAATGCCCTCAAGGTTCACTCTACATTTTTGCAAATAGCAAGATTTTCTTCTTTCTCATGGCTGGATAATATTCCATTCTATATGTATAGATGCCACATCTTTTTTATCCATTCATCTGTTGATGGACACTTAGGTTGTTTCCATATTTTGGCTATTGTGAATAATGCTGCAATAAACTTGAGTGTGCAGATATCTCTTCAAGATACTGATTTCGATTCCTTCAGATATATGCCCAGGAGTGGGATTACTGGGTCAATTTTTTAATTTTTTAAAATTCTCTGTACAGCTACACCAGTTTACATTGCCCCCAGGATTCCCTTTCCTCCATAACTGTGCCACTGTGTTATCTCTTATCTTTTTTCTAAAGCCATCCTAACAGGTATGATGATGGGATATCTCGTTGTACCTTTGATTTGCATTTCCCTGATGATTAGTAATGTTGAGTACCTTTGCATATACCTGTTGATCATTTGGATGTCTTCTTTGGAAAAAAAAAGTCTGTTCAGGTCCTTTGCCCTAAATGGGCATTGTTTTAAAGCACTAAGTTTGTAGTAATTTGTAATGCAGCAATAGGAAACCATATAGTTAGAAAGTACTACAGAAATGAATTTTGTCCATTTCCCTTATTTTATCAATAAGGAAACTGAGACCCAGGGAAACCGCAGGATTTGAGGGAAAACTGTGGCAAAGCTGGGACCAGGGTACAGGTTACACATAGTCCAGTGCTCCTTCCATCATCCCATTCCCGTGCTCCCACCAAGTTTCTGAAAACCACTTTTATCCGGCCTGGCTTAGAGTCCACAAGAAAAGATAAGATTGTTGGTTGAGATCCCTGCCAGCATTAAGATCCTAATGTATTTCTTGATTTCTAAGAAGTGAACTAAAATTGATATCGAACACACAGACACTTCTCTAATTAAAAACAATCAATAATATTTATAACTTTCACCCAAGATTTAATATGCTGACAGTACCATACAACCCACTGCATGCTCCAATAAGTGACAATTTCAGTTTTCAATTCAGTGAAGTTCAGCAAAATTTATTGTATTCAAATTCCCTAGGAGGTTACACGTGGTGAAATCTTTCAAGGCAGAGTTCTGCAATTTTTCCCTAACTGAAATGACTTACATTGTTGCAAAAATTGGAAGAAAGTTAGGAAACTTTTATGGAGAAAAATCTATAACCCTTTCAAAGGCATTTATATGTTTATGTTGTTTCTGTGACATTAATGTCTGCATACTATCACACGTATTTAATTCTAGTCATTTTTTCTGAAGGTAATGCCATTGGTTGCATTTCTAGTAATTATCAAGAGTAAGACAGACATTAGCTCCTGCTTCTCTTGGGATTAATTATCATTAATAAACATAGTGAAGTTCCTGATGATATGATGGATAACTGAGAACTTAAATAAGAATGAGCAACTAGCACTGACTCTGCTCACCAACTAAGCATGATAAATTCAGGTACATTAAAGAAATCACCAGATCACACTGTGTTTGAAAAGGCCACCTTTAACATAACCCATATGGTTCCAGATTCATTTTGTCACAAATTATTTTTCTCTTGGATAACCCCATTTGGGGTTTTGTTTTAGTCTTAGTTTTCCTCCCATTGCAGCTCCTTAGTACTCATGGCTCCCTCCATGGGATCCTGAGAGGTGATGCTGAATGGTTATTGACAATGCTCCTTCTTCACCTGCACATTTCCACCAGCCGTGTGAGAGCCACTCAAGAGAAGCTAAGGCCTTTAAACTGCATCTGTATGGTGCAATCTGTTCTTCTTCAATTCCTGGTTAATTGATTTCCACAAACAGGTCTGGCGCTCACTTGATTGCACAGGTTTTTTTTTTCCCCCGGTGTTTTGCAGACCCGAGGTTATAAATCTCAGGTTCTTTACAGAATTTACCCCAGAGCAGTGGTGCCTAATACAACCCATGGTGGTGATGATGGAAACGTTCTCTGCGATGTCCAATATGGTAACCACTAGCCACACGTGGCTACTGAGCACTTGGAATGCTCAGTGGCTCATTTGACCAGGGAACTGAAGTTTTTATTTTATTGAATTTTAATTAATTTAAGTTTAAATAACCACATACAGCTAGTGGCTACCGTCACAACCACAGAGATTTAAGTCAATGATTGATGTGAGCTATTTAAGAGCTGAGACAAGAAAGCTCTGGGAGGACTGTGCTGACTCCTTAGGTATGTGTTTCTTTAGCAACTCTCATTTACTCTAGTTGTCTTGCTTTGGTCTCAATTATCTGGCCATTCAACACATAAATGTACATGTAACTATATTCCCTTTTTTGCTTATAATATCAATAACAATAGTAATAACAATAATGGCTCCTACTTATAGAATGCCTATTGTGTGCCAGGTATTGTATCAAACACAATTGTCTGAAATCTTCTAAGAAAGGGTTTCTGTATACATTACTTCATTCATTTTACAAGTATAACATTTGAAACTAAACAAATGAATCCATTGTGGTTTAGATCTGTTATCTGCAGCATTTAATGTTTCCCTTATATCCATATATTTTACCTTGCAATATATCCTAATAATCAAAATCAGATAAACTATCAGCATTACATTTCTTTCCAGAAAGGTAGAACATGTTACATGTGATATTTTATCATAAAAAAGATATCTCACTGCTTTGCTGCCAAGATTTGGCTCTATGACTCTGTCAATTTCTCCTGGTTTCTTTAGAGCAAAGCATCAAAAGCAATTGTGGGTACAAGAAAAAATTTAAATCTAAAAGAAAGGGGTGCCAAATAAATTCCCCTAGATATTTTGGATGCAACAGGCATCCAGAAACAAACAGCTTAGTAGCTGTGAGAGAGGACACGTTTCTTGGCAGAAGCGCGTAGGGCTGGAGGGTTTGACAATTAGGTGATACGGTGGCTAGGTCTAGAAGATGGGGAGTTATAGGATGGAGAAGACATCCAAGTTTCACATGAGGAGTCTCCTGCTAACCCCGGTCCTTCACTTTGAGAGGACCCAGAATGGAGACTTTTGAGTAGGACACCATTTTCTCTGTAGTGATGAAGAGCAACACTTCCCACCAGCAATCCACCAGTACTCACTACAGAGCTGCTTTCCTAGTTTGCTCCTTTATACCCAATAAAACATTAAGGTGTTTATGATCAAGTGTAATTCAACCACATTGGTAAAGTACTTCTTCAAACTGAAGACTTAATAACAACTCAGTTTAGAGACTGGCTGTCACTAGCAGGCAGAGAGCTATGGTACACAAAAACACCAGTTTGTGTGATAAAAGCTTGACAGCCTTGCCTACATATAAACCAAAGAAAATAACATGCCTGTGACAGCTACAACAGCAGCAATTTTAAACTTCTCACTGATGAAATGCACTTTGAAGTCATAACTCTTGCATAAATCTGGATGTCACTTTTTTCATGTTATAATTTTGCGATCCAATGGATCATTGTGTAGACCCTCTACCTGCAAATGAGCTCGATAATGCAGCATGTGCACAAATCATTGAGCTATCAGTGACATCAGGGGTTTGGCTGCTGGGGTTATTAACAGATATTTTTTCACCTAGAAGCACAGACTAAAATCAATCATTCTGATAACTAGGCATGGCATGAGCTGTCTGCACTTTCATTTCAATCTGATTAATCACATATACACAGACCTTTAACTTAAAGGAGCAATTGTTCACATTTAATCACAAAGAAACCTTCAAGCATACCATCAGACATTACTAAATTTAACTACAATTTATGCTTCCTGTTTTAGCAAATATGTTTATGATAATATGGGTTTCTGGATATAAATACGTTGTTTCATTCATTTGACAAATATTAAAGTCGAACCTAAGTAAAATAATCCACTGTGGTTTTTATCATTTATCATCTATTTGATGCTTTTGAAGTTTCCATTATGCCCATACATTTTATTGCACAACTTATGCTGATAATCACAGTACAGGTAAATTATTAGCATTACGTATTTTTCAGTAAAGTAGAACAGGCTAGATATCAAATTTCATCATGTTACATGTCCTACTTCTTGCCAAGATTTAGTTCTATTACCCTGTCAAATTTCTCCTGGCTTCTATATTGCAAGAAAACCAATACAGTTGTGGGTACAGGGCTCTTTTTTGGGTCTTTTTTTTTTTTTTTTTGGTCTGAAATAGAGTTGGGACCAAGAAAATCCCTCTTATGATCCTCACAACAGTGTTCCTGGGAAACACGACATTCCAGAAGGCACATCTGCCATTACTGTAACAACAGAAAGGCAGTAGTCTAAAGAGAATCATTTGCACTAGAGGGCAATCCACAAACCAGGAGGATTCTTGGGTTCCCCTCCAAGAAGCCAAAGGTGACTTTTCATTTAAAAGCAGAACGTGAAGAGAGTTTTGATGTCTAAGAAGGGCACAGGGTGGTCAGGATTTGGGAAAGGTAGAAGGGTAGCTCAGGATTTATAACCAAAGGGGCAAAACTGCTCTCAGAGAAGTCAGCTATCAGAGCAGTAGGAAAACATCCCATGGCTGGGATATGTGCACAGTGTTAAGAACTGCTCCAAGGTGATACCAGATAGAAGAAAATCACTCTTCAGTAGTCTGACCCAAGGACAAATAGCATCACCTTGAGAGGAAGGTGAAGTCACTGGCTCCCCTCAATCATCCAGACCCTTAGAGATATTGAGAATGGTCTTGGACTGGCTGTCCCAGGAAGTGCTGACATGCTCTGTTGAAGAGCTAGACATGGCAGTGAGTCTCAATCAGTCCATTTAAGACTTTGCCTCTTTCTCTGCCTTAGCTTTCTACTTTATTGGCTTCTTCTCAGGTCCTTGACATTTTCGGTCTTCTTGTCCAACTTCCCATGTGAGACTGACCTCCATTTTCAACACACCCTAGCCTGTCTGCCATCCCAAGGAAACCCTATCAGGTAGTTAATCCCACTCTCCATTTCTAGTCTCTTGGTTTTAATTTCTCCCTACCTAAGCTCTAGCTTGGCCCCAACATGGAGTTTTCACACTCTCCCGGGATTGACCTTTGCCCTTTTTATGGTCAAATTGGGTCATTAAGCCAATTAAGTCACTGTCCAATGAGGGAAATCAATACACAGCAGAAAATAAATAAGCAGACATGTAAATAAAATGCATGGCAATTTCTATAAGGGCTTTGAAAAAAAGAACCTGAACTGAAGAAAAAATGGAGTGGAATGATCCCACTTTGGGAGGGTGGTCTGAAAAAAACATCTCTAAGAGGGTGATTTTTAAATGGAGACCCAAGAAGAGGGAAAGCAGCTAGTCACATTAGCAGCAATGTGCAGATGCCTTGTGGTATATGAGAAAGGTAGTGGCTATAAGACAGAAAGACCAAATGGGCCTTCTCAGCAGTGAGTCCAGGTTGCAGGGTCTTGAGAAGAGGGTGAGAAGTAGGTATGAGCCTGATCATGGAGAAATTTACAAGTCATGGTTAAAGAGTTTGGATTTCATTTTAAGTTTCTTGCATGGCATATCGTCACAAGGCCCGAAGAGACCTTTGGGACTCATCCCATCTGTCAGGTAGAAGGTAATTCTTTTGCTTTTTAATCCATGCACCAACTTTTATAAGTCAACTTGACTAATGTTTGTTTATAATCAGTGAGTAAGCTGCTACTTTAATACTGCTACCCTGGAAGAGGCCCCTTCAAGGCATGTTAAATTAACTGATGTGAATAAAAACAATGAATAAAAATACCTCTCTCCTTTAATGAGAACAGCAACTTCTGTTTCCCTGGGCTTTTTCAGTCCCATAAGACCTTTTAAAGCAGAGTGAGTGTATCATGGTTCAAATGCTAAAAACATAATCTCATCTCTCTCTTGTTAGGTTATATTTTGAGAAACTATTTTAGATCAGTCTTTTTGAGCACAGAAGCTCTCAGAAGCTGTGGCCAAAACATACCCAGAGTGCCACTGTGAGGTTGCCCATCTTTCCCTGAATCTGTTCTCACAAGGAACCAAAACAGGTTGCAAGCCTTTATCTGACACATGGACCCTCGAGCTTGTGGGCTGTTGATAAAAGAAGCCCCAGAGTGTGTGTTCTCCAAGGGCCTGGTTATCCACCTTGATCTCAGTGTAAAAGGTTAGGTAAAATGCCACTTCCCTACCTTGCCATTTCTAGTGGGGTTATAAACAGTTTACACAAGTACTTTCTGAATCTATTCACATGTTGTGCATGTACTCTCTCTCAGGTACTCAAGTCCATATGTTTATTACTCACCCTTCAAAGGGGTGAAGCTGTATAATGAAAACTGGATTTTATTCCAGTTCTGTAACTAATTTGTTTTGTGACCAAGTAAAAATTGTTTCCTCTCCTAGCATTATTTTTATTTGCAAGATGACCTCTATGGGTCTTTCCAGCTCTATTACTCTGAATTTCTATCAACATGGGACTCAAAAATAATGCGGATATTAGGTACAGTAGGCTAAACTGCTGTTACAAATAGACCTAAAAGTGCAAAAGCTGAAACAAAATAAAATTCATCTCTTCACCCAGTGGTCCAGGACAGTGTTCCAGATCAGCTAACAGCTCTGCTTCCTTTTTGATTCAGGAAACTGTTGTGATCATACATGGTCTCCAAGGTCACTCTGCAAATAACCCTTCCAGCCCATCAAAAAGGGGACAAGTTGAAGTCCAGAGCCAGAGATATCCTGCAAGGTAAATGGAGCAAAGACAATACATGTCTCTCCCTCTTTCATTGCTCTGGCAAGAATTTAAACATGAGGCCACACCTAGCTACAATGGAGGCTGGAAAGTCCAGTCCCAGGCTGGATCCAGACAGAACTCCACGACTAAGAAGAAGAGGAGAATGGATTTGGGTAGACAATTAGCCATCTCTGCTACATGCCCAACACCTGTATGGTACTTCACAGCCTACAACACTTCTCATAGACTGGATGTTCACCACAGTTCTGTGAAACAATTTTTAAGAACTCCATTCTATAGAGGTGAAAACTATGTCCCAGAGAGATTAAGTATGATTATATAGCGTCTCACAGTTAAGAGCTGAGCTAAGCTTCAATTTTAGGTCTGTGGGTCAGTGTCTCCCCTATTATATATACTAAATTAAATACTATCTGCATAGGAAATAATAATTAGTACAAAGCTGCATGAATATGATGGGGTTTGAAGAACAAAGAGGCACTACTGAGAAAAGTAATGGGAGAAGCTAAAGCATGCCATAGTCCCAGCCCAATCTCCCGAGTCTCTAGATAACCTGGGAAGAATTTAAGAAGTGAAATTTAAAATACTCTTTTTTTTTTTTTTATAAAGAGGCTGATGAGGTTTGCAATTGAAGCATTTACTTATTTTGCTCTCACTCTCAGCTGGTCTACAAAGCACATCTAAGGACAAAAGAATTGCAAGAAACACTGACTGGAGTTAAACACAAATCATACAAGAAGGCCAGATCTAAAAATATTAAAAATAAAAGATATAGAAGGTCATCCCACACAGAGTAGTGGTTTTGTACTGGCCGTAGACTTGCAGATTGCTAGAGAGAACAATATATCCCTCCCCACCCTCACCCATCATCCACGCTTACAAATCGTTTGCTGCTTCAACTATTTTATGCTTGCTATGAAAATCCAACCATAAACTGCCACTAAACCAACCTCATGTCTTTTGAAGGATCAGTCAAGCAGTCCCTAAGCACAACCTTGAAAAATTCGACCTGGGTTCTTCCTTAGTTTAAGCCAAATTTGTATGAATCCTAATTATACCTAAATAATGTGTTAGGTATAATTATTCTTAGTTTTAGTCTTCAGAAGGAATTGAGATAATGTTTCAGGATGATTTCTCTTACAAATCTCTCCCTACTCCCATTCATATGATTTCACAGTTTAAAAGTAAAGGTCCCCTTTCTCACAAATCTGTTCAAAAGGGGTCATTTTTTAAAGGGACGGTAGTTTTATGGATTACCAACACTCTAATACTAAGGTTGTAATGAGTCTCAGAGTCCAGCTGTCATTCATGAAGTACTCAGGATGAATTTTCAGAGAAGGAACATCGGTAAAGCCCACCAAGTCAGTGATCAGGTGCCAGATGTGACAAGGTAATGCATTATTTCATACGGCGAGTTACTACCGTTCTAACTTGTGCCCTTTCTGAGAAGTATATGAAAGTTTATCAATGGATATGATTCCTCACAGAGAATTTTAAGAATTATGCCACCCTACACCCTATCATGACAAAGCTCTCCTGGACCCTTTCTCCTAATTCATTTTTATTCTAGACACCCAGGGTCCTCACAGAGACAGCACTGGCTACCTTTTGTCACCATTTATGAGAGGCTAGGAATTCGACCAAATTATCCCACCATGGCCTTTAAAAAATTTAACTACACCCAACTTACTTCTGCAATTTTGAACACTGTTTTACTTTTATATCCAGGTCTGTCATCATCAGGTTTTATTTATTGAGCACGTTTGTATTTATAGCATTGAATTCAGCAGATAACGGAGCAGAGAAGAGACAGAAGCAGAGGATTTTTACAATCTAGAGAAAAGAATCTAAATCTATCTCAAAAGCTAATAGCGTGTTATAAATGCAGTTCATCCTAATGCTAATTTCTCTGGTCTTTTGTTTACACAAGAAAGCTCCAGGCTGGTTTATGGTGTCATATTTATCAGCCAGTAGAATATAAGCAAATCCCATTATACCTAAATTCAACCATCCCAACGAACCAAAATGTGTATTATGGTATCTCTTTATGCTGCAATTTCTACTTAAAAACAGAAACATAATTCTAATGCTTAGCAAATACAAAAGAAAAGCAAAGTGCTTTTCTCACAATTCCTGTTTTGACTTTCTCATTATTGTCTAAGCCCTTAAGCTCATCAGTAACTATGTAGAGAGGAAAAAATATTTTTTTTAATGTAGTCAAGAAACTACCCAAAGCCAAGAATGCCCAGAACCGGTGTGAAGGTAACACATGGATGGGGTGTCTCGACTACTTTTTGGCAGCACACCTCTTCAGGTATTCAGACCATTCAGCAATTTCTCAAAACTGCGGGTTCTCACATATTCCCCTCATTGTTTAGCTTAGAAAACATCCCCTTCTTCCTTACAACATACACTATTTTTAATAACACCCAGCTCCTTCATTCCTTTCCTCCTCCCGAGACAGAGCAAAGTCTCAGCTCCAGTCTCAGGACAGACCAACTTCTAGGTGAAGGTGTCTGACAGATCAAGTGAAACTTTCAAAAAAAAACCAAGACCAAGGGTGTGATTGTCTCACTGGGGCGGATCTGGACAGGTATGTGAAAAAATTACCTGTAGCAACTTCGGTTAAAGGAGCCACCCTTTCCAACTTAAATGCTACAGGGTGAGTGTGTCAGTGAAAATAAAATTTCACCCCTCAGAATGAAAAAATCTGGCTCTATGCAACTATCCTTTCCTTAGTCTCTTTTTCTTAATGTATTTTATGTAGTGAGCTTGGCCAACTCATCAAAATTGTATTACCCCTTCTGCTAAATGTTGGAAGTTCCAAAAGATCTCAAGGCCAATTATAAGAGCACAAACTCAACGGTTCCCCATCCATCCATTCATTCATGGACTATTCCATGGATAATGGAATACACACACACACACACACACACACACACAATCCTGGGGTTTGAGGATTCCCAATACATAGCACTTCTCTTCCTCACCCAGTTCTCTGTCAGCTGAGAAGTAAGACAAAGGGAGTAATAAATGAAGATCACTTTTTTCCTGAGAAAACCACTAGAGGAGACTATCACATACGCAGATAAGGGAATTTCTTAATACCAAATATCAGACTTAGGGAGATTTACCATGCAGCCACTGGGAGCTCCAAATGACCACAGCCCTCCCCTGTGAGTTGTAAGGTCTACCACATGACCGAGGGCAATCCAGAGCACACACTCACCGACCAGATCCTCAGAATGGGAAGGAAAGGGCAGAGTGACGCATGCAGAGTTCCTTATACTCCAATCCACCAATCCCTCTTGTCACTCCTTTCCCCCAGGTACATGAAGGGCTAGAACAAGGCCACGACTGTCAGATTTGGCAATGCCCCTTGAAGTGGACTGAAGTATAGGAGTGGGGCCTAAGTGCCTCCACCCACCACAACAGACCCTAGAGGTTGCTCTCTTGACCCACTGAGCTTCAGTGCCAACCAGGGGTGCGGGTCTCCTCCTGAAAGAAAGAGATGTCACTGTCAGGATATGGTATCCCTGAATCAGGACCCCCTCCATCCCCAGCACACACTGCTCCTTTGCAGGTACTCATAGGGCCACTGATCCCAAAAGGTTCCAAACTGGGCAGAGCCATATACTAACTAAACTCACACTTGCTGTTGCCCCAGATTTTGATGTGACTCCCTCTCTCAATACCTTCAGGTCTTCACTCAAGTGTCACCTTATCAAAAATGCTTCTCCTGACCACCCTATTTAAAATTGAAAGCCATCATCTCCCTCAGCACTCTCTACCCTCTTTCCCTGTTTTGTTTTTTTCCAAATCATTGACTCTTACTTGACATGTCCATTTGCAATTATTTAAAAAGATAGTAAATATAATTGTTTATTGACTATCTCCTCAGCTGCAATGTAAGCTCTATGAGGGCCAGGCTTTTTGATCGCTTTGCTCACTGCAACATTCCCAGTGCTCGGAACACCTCTGTCAGCTGGCAAACACTAAGTAAGAATTTGTGAGATGAACAAATGAGTAGATGTAGTCCCTCAGCTGGGTACAAAGAACCACAGGCTGCTGAAACTTTCGAGGTCAAGCTTTCCAGGAATCCAGTTTCCTCCCTAAAGCTTAAAGCAATCTATCCCAGTCACTCCTTATAGGTACTCCTCCTCCAACTTAATCTCCTGGGGTTTTTGTCCTCAATATTCCTTGCCGGTATACCAGGTGTTGATACTTCTAAACTGAATTCATTCCCCAAACTTCAAAACTTTTATTTAGAGGAACAGAGCAGAATATATGGTCTTTGGGGACGGGACTTCCTAGAGAGAGAGAAGAGACGAGGGGGTACAGCTTCTCATGTCGACTGCCTCACCCTAAATCTTCCCAGTGAAGTCATTCATCTCCCATCCCCAACTTATTCCAAGAGGTGGAGAATGTCCAGAAGAATTATACCAATGGCTTTCCTCCCACGTAGAAGGAAACATCAGTGAGGGGAAATAAATTGAACTGCACCAGAAACACAATTTATAGTCTAGAGAATTTATGGTCTAGAGAAACAGAGACATAAACAATTAATAGGAAAAGTAAGTTATGTAATGATATTGGTATAAAGTATTATGGGAACATAAACAAGGAATTGGCTATAGCCAATTTAGTTTGGATATATCTGCCAACGTATTGTTAACTCAGGTTAGTTTTAAAGAATGTATTAAATATATAACTCCTAAAATATATATTTGTCCTAGAATAATTCCTTAATTTTATTAAGTCCTTTATCCATTGGCAAAGTAACTTCTTACATATCTTATTCAATCTTCACCTCTGCCTTTTGCCACTTATGCATGTGCATAGCCTTGCACACCTGCACAGGCATAAACACACATGGGTGTGCACACACACACACACACATGCTGTTGGTGTCCCCCAGAGATCATTCTTTTTTCTTTAGTCATAGCAATCACTATTTTATCTGCATACATGGCTACCCAGAATAAAGACTGTATTTTTACAGCATCCTTCCATCCAGATGTGGTCCCAGAATATAAGTATAATTGGTGTATGTAACTATCATAGGGATTGGGAAGAGTAAATTCCTTCCTTTGCTCCTACTTGCCCTTGGGAACGTGATTTTTGTGGTTGGAGCTGGAGCAGCCATCTTGGACCATAAGGTGATTTTGAGAATGAAGCCATGTGAACAAGATGGAAGAAACCTGTGTCCTTGACACCATGAAATGATATACTATCCCTGAGCCCTACTTTCAACTTCTATCTGAGAAAGAAATTAACCTCCATCTTGTTTAAGCCTCTGATATTTTACATTTTCAGGCATTCACAAAACTAATTCTAGTCCATTCTCAATCAATTTCTCTCTTCTCTACTCCTCACCTCTCCCTCAGTCTCTCTCTCTTTCCCTCCTTCCCCCCTCTTTCTCCCTCCCTCCCCCATTCTCCCTCTCTCACACACACACACTCTTAATGCTACTCCCATTGTAGAACTCTTTGTGCTTTGCTTTGCTTCTTGTTGATATGCCAAAGATGTGCCTTCTTCCCACTTATTTCTAACTTCCCTTATCCCTGCTTTGAACAATCACTTCAAATGTCATTTCATCCCAAAAGCTTTCTTATTCACATCCCCGGCCACTTCCTTAAATTCACAGAGCAACTTCTGCAACTTCAATAGACCACAGTGTAATTTTTTTTTCTATTATGTTATGTTAGTCACCCTTCATTACATCATTAGTTTTTGACGTAGTGTTCCATGATTCATTGTTTGCAAATAACACCCAGTGCTCCATTTAACAGGTGCCCTCTTTAATACCCATCACCAGGGTAACCCATCCCCCCACCCCCCTCCCCTCTAAAACCCTCAGTTTGTTTCTTAGAGTCCATAGTCTCTCATGGTTCGTCTCCCCCTCTAATTTCCCCCCCTTCATTTTACCCTTCCTACTATCTTCTTTTTTTTTTTTTTAACATATAATGTATTATTTGTTTCAGAGGTACAGGTCTGTGTTCATCAGTATTACACAATTCACAGCACTCACCATAGCACATAGCCTCCCCCATGTCCATCACCCAGCCACCCCATCCCTCCCACCCCCCACCACTCCAGCAACCCTCAGTTTGTTTCCTGAGATTAAGAATTCCTCATATCAGTGAGATCATATGATACTTGTCTTTCTCTGATTGACTTATTTTGCTTAGCATAATACCCTCTAGTTCCATCCACATTGTTGCAAATGGCTAGATTTTGTTGTTTTTTTGTGTGGTTTTTTTTTTTTTTTTTGATGGCTGCATAATATACCATTGTATATATATATACCACTTCTTCTTTATCCATTCACCTGTTGATGGACATCTTGGCTCTTTCCATAGTTTGGCAATTGTGGACATTGCTTCTATAAACATTGGGGTGCACGTACCTCTTCGGATCACGATATTTGTATCTTTGGGGTAAATACCCAGTAGTGCAATTGCTGGGTCATAGGGTAGCACTATTTTCAACTTCTTTTTTTTAAGATTTTATTTATTTATTTGACAGAGAGAGACACAGCAAGAGAGGAAACACAAGCAGGGGGAGAGGGAGAGGGAGAAGCAGGCTTCCTGCAGAGCAGAGAACCTGATGCGGGGCTCAATCCCAGGACCCTGGGATCATGACCTGAGCCGAAGGCAGATGTTTAACCAACTGAGCCACCCAGGTGCCCCTATTTTCAACTTTTTGAGGAACCTCCATACTGTTTTCCAGAGTGGCTGCACCAGCTTGCATTCCCACCAACAGAGTAGGAGGGTTCCCCTTTCTCCACATCCTCACCAACATCTGTCATTTCTTGACTTGTTAATTTAGCCATTCCGACTGGTATGAAGTGGTATCTCATTGAGGTTTTAATTTAGATTTCCCTGATGCCGAGTGATGGTGAATACTTTTTCATGTGTCTGTTGGCCATTTGGATGTCTTCTTTGGAAAAATGTCTGTTCATGTCTTCTGCCCATTTCTTGACTGGATTATTTGCTCTTTGAGTGTTGAGTCTGATAAGTTCTTTATAGACTTTGGATACTAGCCCTTTATCTGATATGTCATTTGCAAATATCTTCTCCCATTCTGTTGGATGTCTTTTGGTTTTGTTGACTGTTTCCTTTGCTGGGCAAAAGCTTTTTATCTTGATGAAGTCCCAGTAGTTCATTTTTGCCCTTGCTTCCCTTGTCTTTGGAGATGTTTCTAGGAAGAAGTTGCTGCGGCTGAGGTTGAAGAGGTTGCTACAGCTGAGGTTGAAGAGGTTGCTGCCTGTGTTCTCCCCTAGGATTTTGATGGATTCCTGTCTCACATTTAGGTCTTTTGTCCATTTTGAGTCTATTTTTCTGTGTGGTGTAAGGAAATGGTCCAGTTTCATTCTTCTGCATGGGGCTGTCCAATTTTCCCAACACCATTTGTTGAAGAGACTGTCTTTTGTCCATTGGACATTCTTTCCTGCTTTGTCGAAGATTAGTGACCACGGAGTTGAGGGTCCATTTCTGGTCTCTCTGTTCTGTTCCACTGATCTGTGTGTCTGTTTTTCTGCCAGTACCCTATTGTCTTGATGATTACAGCTTTGTAATAGAGCTTGAAGTCTGGAATTGTGAGGCGACCAGCTTTGCTTTTCTTTTTCAAAATTCCTCTGGTTATTCGGGGTCTTTTCTGGTTCCATACAAATTTTAGGATTATTTGTTCCATTTCTTTGAAAAAAGTTGATGGTATTTTGATAGGGATTGCATTAAATGTGTAGACTGCTCTAAGTAGCACTGACATTTTCACAATATTTGTTCTTCCAATCCATGAGCATGGAAAGTTTTTCCATTTCTTTCTGTCTTCCTCGATTTCTTTCATGAGTATTCCATACTTTTCTGAGTACAGATTCTTTGCCTCTTTGGTTAGATTTATTCCTAGGTATCTTATGGTTTTGGGTGCCATTGTAAATGGGATTGATTCCTTAATTTCTGTTTCTTCTGCCTTGTTGTTGGTATATAGAAATGCAGCTGATTTCTGTGCATTGATTTTATATCCTGCCACTTTACTGAACTCCTGTATGAGTTCTAGCAGTTTTGGAGTGGAGTCTTTTGCGTTTTCCACATAAAGTATCATATCATCTGCAAAGAGTGAGAGTTTGACTTCTTCTTTGCCAATTCAGATGCCTTTTATTTCTTTTTGTTGTCTGATTGCTGTGGCTAGGACTTCTAGTACTATGTTGAATAGCAGTGGTGATAGTAGACATCCCTGCCGTGTTCCTGACCTTAGGGGAAAAGCTCTCAGTTTTTCCCCATTGAGAATGATATGTGTTTTTCATAGATGGCTTTCATGATATTGAGGTATGTACCCTCTACCCCTACACTGTGAAGAGTTTTAATCAAGAAAGGATACTGTATTTTGTCAAATGCTTTTTCTGCATCTATTGAGAGGATCATATGGTTCTTGTCCTTTCTTTTATTAATGTATTGTATCACATTGATTGATTTGTGGATGTTGAACCAACCTTGCAGCCCAGGAACAAATCCCACTTGGTCGTGGTGAATAATCCTTTTAATGTACTGTTGGATCCTATTGGCTAGTATTTTGGTGAGAATTTTTGCATCCATGTTCATCAAGGATATTGGTCTGTAATTCTCCTTTTTGATGGGGTCTTTGTCTGATTTTCGGATCAAGGTAATACTGGTTTCATAAAATGAATTTGGAAGTTTTCTTTCCATTTCTATTTTTTGGAACAGTTTCAGAAAAATAAGTATTAATTCTTCTTTAAATGTTTGGTAGAATTCCCCTGGGAAGCCATCTGGCCCTGGGCTCTTGTTTATTGGGAGATTGTTGATTACTGCTTCATTTTCCTTTCTGGTTATGGGTCTGTTCAGATTTTCTATTTCTTCCTGGTTCAGTTTTTGTAGTTTATACATCTCTAGGAATGCATCCATTTCTTCCAGATTATCTAATTTGCTGGCATAGAGTTGCTCATAATATGTTCTTATAATTGTATTTCTTTGGTGTTGGTTGTGATTTCTCCTCTTTCATTCATGATTTTATTTATTTGGGTTGTTTCTCTTTTCTTTTTGATAAGTCTGGCCAGGGGTTTATCAATCTTGTTAATTCTTTCAAAGAACCAGCTCCTAGTTTCACTGATCTGTTCTGTTCTTTTGGTTTCTATTTCATTGATTTCTGCTCTGATCTTTATTATTTCTCTTCTCCTGTTGGGTTTAGGCTTTATTTGCTGTTCTTTCTCCAGCTCCTTTAGGTGTAGGGTTAGGTTGTATATTTGAGACTTTTCTTGTTTCTTGATAAAGGCTTGTATTGCTATATACTTTCCTTAGGACTGCCTTTGCTGCATCCCAAAGATTTCGAACAGTTGTGTATTCATTTTCATTTGTTTCCATGAATTTTTTAATTCTTCTTTTTTTTTTAAAGATTTTATTTATTTTTCACAGAGAGACAGAGAGAGAGCACAATTAATTCTCTTTAATTTCCTGGTTGACCCATTCATTCTTTAGTAGGATGCTCTTTGGCCTCCATGTATTTGAGTTCTTTCTGACTTTCCTCTTGTGATTGAGTTCTAGTTTCAAAGCACTGTGGCCCAAAAATATGCAGGGAATGATCCCAATATTTTGGTACTGGTTGAGACCTAATTTGTGACATAAGATGTGATCTATTCTGGAGAATGTTCCATGGGAACTAGAGAAGAATGTGTATTCTGTTGCTTTGGGATGGAATGTTCTGAATATATCTGTGAAGTCCATTTGGTCCAGTGTGTGATTTAAAGCCTTTATTTCCTTGTTGATCTTTCACTTAGATGATCTGTATCTAATTTCAGTCATTTCAGTCAGGGGGGTGTTAAAGTCCCCTAGTATTATTGTATTGTCGATGTGTTTCTTTGATTTTGTTATTAATTGGCTTATGTAATTGGCTGCTCCCATATTAGGGACATAGATATTTACAACTGTTAGATATTCTTGTTGGATAGACCCTTTAAGTCTGATATAGGGTCCTTCCTCATCTCTTATTATAGTCTTTGGTTTAAAATCTTATTTGTCTGATATAAGGATTGCCACCCCAGCTTTCTTTGGATGTCCATTAGCATGGTAAATGGTTTTCCACCCCTCACTTTCAATCTGGGCGTGTCTTTGGGTCTAAAATGAGTCTCCTGCAGACAGCATATTGATGGGTCTTGTTTTTTTAATCCAATCTGATACCCTGTGTCTTTTGATTGGGGCATTTAACCCATTTACATTCAGGGTAACTATTGAAAGATATGAATTTAGTGCCATTGTATTGCCTGTAAGGTGACTGTTACTGTATATTGTCTCTAATACTTTCTGGTCTATGTTACTTTTAGGCTCTCTCTTTCCTTAGAGGACCCCTTTCAATATTTCTTGTATGGCTGGTTTGGTGTTTGCAAATTCTTTTAGTTTTTGTTTGTCCTGGAAGCTTTTGATCTCTTCTTCTATTTTCAATGACAGCCTAGCTGGATATTGTATTCCTGGCTCCATATTTTTCTCATTTAGTGCTCTGAAGGTATCATGCCAGTCCTTTCTGGCCTGCCAGGTCTCTGTAGATAGGTCTGCTGCCAATCTAATGTTTTACCATAGTAGCTTACAGACCTCTTGTCCCGAGCTGTTTTCAGGATTTTGTCTTTGTCTCTGAGACTTGTAAGTTTTACTATTAGATGTCGGGATGTTGACCTATTTTTATTGATTTTGAGGGGGGGTTCTCTGTGCCTCCTCGATTTTGATGCCTGTTTCCTTCCCCAAATTAAGGAAGTTCTCTGCTATAATTTGCTCCAATATACCTTCTGCCCCCCTCTCTCTTTCTTCTTCTTCTGAGATTCCAATTATTCTAATATTGTTTCGTCTTACAGTATCACTATCTCTCTAATTCTGCTCTTGTGATCCAGTAGTTATTTATCTCTTTTTCTCAGCTTCTTTATTCTCCACCATTTGGTCTTCTATATCCCTAATTCTCTCTTCTGCCTCATTTAGCCTAGCAGTTAGAGCCTCCATTTTTTTTTTTTTAAGATTTTTTTTATTTGACAGAGAGAGACACAGCGAGAGAGGGAACACAAGCAGGGGGAGTGGGAGAGGGAGAAGCAGGCTTCCCATGGAGCAGGGAGCCCAATGTGGGGCTCGATCCCAGGACCCTGGGATCATGACCTGAGCCGAAGGCAGACGCTTAATGACTGAGCCACCTAGGCACCCTAGAGCCTCCATTTTTTATTGTACCTCATTAATAGCCTTTTTGATTTTGACTTGGTTAGATTTTAGTTCTTATATTTCTCCAGAAAGGGTTCCTCTAGTATCTTCCATGCTTTTTTCAAGCCCAGCTAGTATCTTTATAATCATCATTCTGAACTCTAGTTCCGACACCTTACTAATGTCCATATTGATTAGGTCCCTAGCAGTCGGTACTGCCTCTTGTTCTTTCTTTTGAGGTGTTTTTCCATCTTGTCATTTTATCCAGAGGAGAATAGATGAATGAGAGAACAAAATGCTAACAGGGTAACAATGACCCCAGACTAAACAAATCATTAAACAAATCAGAAGAGACCCAAAACTGGGGGGAAAAGAAAGGGAAAGAAAGAAAAAAAAAAGAAAAAGAATATGATCAAATATGATCAAGCTGGTGACTAGATTAGTGCCACACACAAGATTTTGGGTGTAGTCCCAAAATTTTAAAGAAAGAAAAATTTGTATATGTACAAAAATAAGGGTAAATACGATGAAGGGAGGGAATATGACTGTAAAGATGAAAAGTATAAAAGACTTTATAAAAGGAATTGATAAGAAGTTGGTTGAAAAAAAGAAAGAAAAATTTAAAAAAAAAGGTAGAGAATGTGATCAGGCAGGAGACGAGAACAAAGCCATACACTAGAGATTTAGGTATATTTTGGTCTGTTAGAAGAAATTGTATCCCAAAATTTTAAAAGAGAGAACTTATATATATACACAAAAAATAAGGTTAACTACAATGAAGGGATAGAATATGACTCTAAAAATGAAAAATAAAAAAGATTTTTAAAAAAGGGATTGATAAGATGTTGGTTGAAAAAGGGAAAAAGAAAAATTCAAAAAAAAAGAAAAAAAAAGAAAATTTAAAAAATTAACTTTGAAAGACTAAAGATCATGGAAAAAAAGCCATGAATTCTATGTGCTGTATTACCCTAGTGCTGGAGTTCTGCCATTCTCATTGATTGGTAAACTTGGTCTTGGCTGGCTATTCTTGCTTATCTTCTGGGGTAGGGGCCCATTGCAGTGATTCTCAAATGTCTTTGCCTGAGGCGGAATTGCCCCCCAACCCTTGCCAGGGGCCGGGCTAAGTAATCTGCCCAGGTTTGCTCTTGGTAGCTTTTGTTCCCTGAAAGCTTTCCGTACAGCTTTGAAAGATGAGAAAGAAAATGGCAGCCTTCCAATCTTCACCCTGGAGGAGCTGGGAACTCGAGGCCCCACTCCTCAGTGAGCCCCCAGAGAAAAGCAGTCAATCACTCCTGTCTCCCGGTCTCTAGCCACACTCTGTGCTCACCCAGCCTGTGACCGAGTGTTTCTATCTCTGGCACATGACCCCGTTTGGAGTCTCCAAACCCAGCAGATTCCTGAGGTGCATTCCCACACCATTCCTCCCGGGGGAGGAAGGGTAGTATCCCCGGATCTGCCACTTGTTGGGTCCCTGCTTCCAGAAAGTGGTCGCTTTTCTGTTCAAAGAGTGGCTTCTATTCTTTTCTTCGATCTCCTGTTGAGTTTGTAGGTGTTCAGAATGTTTTGGTAACTATCTAGCTGAATTCCTGGGACCAGAAGAAATTTAGCTCTCCTACTCCTTTGCCATCTTGCTCCTCCACCCACAGTGTAATTCTTGATTGACTTACCTTCTTCTCAAAAAAGCCCTAAGTTTCTGAAGGGCAAGTATCAAAACTATTTTTACTCTATGTCCCCAGAATGTATCAGAGTGCCTGATGCCAAGACACAGCCTGCAGCAATTATTGAATGAAGTAGGCAGGGTAAGTATTAATAATCCCATTTTACAGATGGGCAAACTGAAGTTAGTGATTTTTTATATAAGGTCACATAAGTTAATATCCAAACAGTGTTTTCCTACTGTACTAGAATGCATTCCAATTAGAAAAGAACTATGATTTCAGGCACTTGAATATATCCTTCTGTTCCAAGCTGACGTTTGCTCACAAATAGATCCAGACTTGTAGGAACAGTGCATGGAAGCCTGCTATGTTAGTTTCCTTCACTTAATTTAGGGTCTAGCACATATTCCAAAATCCTAGACAGTAGCTAAAGTACCCACTGAGTTAAGGAAAGGGCAATCTCAGTCTCTTTAATGTTGAACCACAGTCAGGTTTCTTCCTTTATGTTTATTCTTCTACTTCTTAGCTAAGCAATTTTTGGCAAGTTTTTATGGAGGTGATTGGTAAGTACTAAATAATAACTTTTATGCAACTATAACATTTAATATAAACAAATTTTAACTTTTTCTGTAAGCTATAGATTTATTTAAATGATATGCAAATGGTTCATTACCAGATGAGCTGGAAAATACGATATTTTATAATATGTTATGCTATCCTAACAATAAACTCAAAAAAGACACCTAAATGTTGTATGAAAACTGGAAAGAAAATTATAAATCTCAAGGTTCACACCACCTAAGAGGGAGTTAGCAGATTTCCCAGAAAAGGTCCACCTCCTTCTCTTTCAACTCCTCTGACTCAGAAGAACCTGACCACATGAGTATTAATGCAACCAGGTATTTAATAGCACTCCTTAGGGTCGGCTGAACTACTCTCTGACTCTTGCCATTCATCCATCCATTTCCTTAGAAGTGGATGCTTCACACAACCAGAATGAACTTTTGCAGGTAAGTCAGAACATTTCACTCCACTGCTCAAAGCTCTCTAGTGGCTCCCATGACCCGCATAGCCCTACATTATCTGTTATCTGGTCTTTGGTTATTCCCATCCTGTTCTCCTACCTATGCTCTCCTCAGCTCATTCCAACCCAGTCTCACTACTCTGCAGGGTCATTGCATTTGCCATTGCCTCTACTAGGAACACTCTTTTCCAGGTACATCATGTCTCATTCCCATGATTCAATTAGGCCTGTTGTGAACAATCATCTTAAAGAGATCGACCCTGATCACAAATCTAAGACAGCAGCCTCCATCACTCTCTCCCTACTTGCTCTGCATGTTTTTCTTCAGAGCAATCATCACCATCTGACATTACATTAAACAGTTATCTATCCATCCATCCATCCATCCATTATTTGCTTGTTCATCAAACTTCTATTGTTTGTTTATTGTCTATCTTCCCACTGGAACATAAGCTTCATGAGGGAATGTACTTTGGTTCTCCTTTTCACTGCTGAACACTGTACCTGGCATGTAAAAGACCCTCAATAAATACTGACTGAGAGAAAAACAATTCATCCAACAACTATATATTCTATCTTAGGCCTTATGAATGTTATCCATACTGCCCCCGGCCTCACAATATTGACAGTTTAATTGGAAAAGAAGCTGCTACTATTTTTAAACATTCTGGGGGAAAAATCACTTTGCTCCTATTGTCAAAGGCTCCCTTACCAACATCAGAGGAACCATACATCTTAGGTTTTACTTGGTCTATTGTGTAGAAGGTTGAAAGAGCAAAATACCCTTTAGGAAGTTTATTTCAGCTTTTTGTTGATTCTTTTCCCTTTATGGTTTCAGCTCTCAGGCTATTAGGTAGGCAGAGACAACTAAGTCATCAAGTGGCTTCTCTTCCAGTTGAAATAAAAGAATTTGATTAACTTTAGCATCTAGTTTTAGAGTTATCTTAGCTGATTAATATTATCAACCAAATAACCAAGTATCTATAGAACACATACAGAAAGCATAAAATAATATAAATAGCAAAGAGGACTCAAGGAATCTTCTATAATAAATATAATAAAAATGACACCTATTGAGTTCTAAGAGCTACAAAAATAAATGCATTTACTATATCACAATAATCTTAGGAGTTATAGAACAGGAAACTGAGGCACAGAGGGATTAATAAGTTGCCCAGTGTCACACAGTATTTATTATATTAAGTGGAGGGGCAGGAATGGCACCACTGTCTGGCTTCTGTTTGTTAAAGTTGATGTATTTGTAGCTCTTCTGTCAGTCTTGGCTCCTTTACCAGTGGGCATGCTCCCACCTTAAGGTACAACTTTTTTTTTCCTGTTCTCTTTCGTGAGTCTTGGGACTTTTCTGTCATTCTCAGCTCTGCAAGTACATTGCTTGGCTGCTCTCGTTAGGTGACTGCTTCTGGCTCCTGGACTCTACATGATATTGCCTTTCCCTCTGAAACACTGATAAAGAGAAGAATCCCTCTATGCGTCTGTTCCAACCTGATTCCATCCCCACCTTGGATTACATTTGAAAGTAAGACTTTTATAGCTGTTAGTCTCTCTGTTACAACAACCAAATTTTGCAATGTTGGCGAGAACTGGCAGGGGATGCAAGTGTGGGGCCTTCTAAAGCATGCCTTCCCCTCACCCCTTCCCTGTGCCTTAGTTCTATTCTGCTGCTTTAGGATATGGATCAACCCATAGCTCCCCACTGGCTGTTCAACACATCACACTGAGAAAACTCTTTATATCCACTGTTTTTGGTGGAGGATGTGGAATGGCTGGCCACCTTGGTTGCTTTGACAAAAATTGTTTACTGTGGTAACTAGGCACATTTTAAAGGTCACCCTAACAAGCAATTAAACTATTATTCTTGGTAGTGCTGCTTCTCCCTACTTGTTTGAGGGGAAGACCAGAAAAGAGAATTCTACATCTTCCCCACATTCTAAGAGGACCATCTTGTCATTAGTTGGGGAAATGAAACTTGCTGATTTTTGAAGTGCACAGATCAGTCACGAAAGCAAACATGTAAAGTTCTCCCTCCTTCTTTCTCTTATACACAAGGTGGATAAAAAACACATTTGAGAATTTAAAAAAATGCATGGAAACAAGTGAAAATGAAAACACAACAGTCTAAAACCTTTGGGCTGCAGCAAAAGCGGTTCTAAGAGGGAAGTTTATAGCAATACAGGTCTACCTCAGGAAGCAAGAAAAGTCTCAAATACACAACTTAACCTTACACTTAAAGGATCTAGAAAAAGAACAACAAACAGTCTAAAGCCAACAGAAGAAGGGAAACAATAAAGATTAGAGCAGAAATAAATGATATGGAAACTAAAAAAACAATAGAACAGATCAATGAAACCAGGAGCTGGTTCTTTGAAAAAATTAATAAAATTGATAAATCTCTAGCCAGATTTATGAAAAAGAAAAGAGAAAGGACCCCAATAAATAAAATTACAAATGAGAGAGGAAAAATAACAACGAACAGCACAGAAACACAATTGTAAGAGAATATTATGAAAAACTATATGCTAACAAGTTGGATAACCTAGAAGAAATGGATAAATTCCTAGAAACATATAAATTACTAAAAACAGATACCAAACAGGAAGAGATAGAAAATTTGAAGAGATCAATAACCAGCAAAGAAATGAAATCAGTTAATCAAAAAACTCCCAACAAACAAAAATCCAGGACCAGACAGATTCATAGGCGAATTCTACCAAACATTTAAAGAAGAATTAATACTTATTCTTCTCAAACTATTCCAAAAAAATAGAAAAGGAAGGGAAACATCCAAACTCATTCTGAGACCAGCATTATCCTGATATCAAAACCAGATAAAGACACCACAAAAAAAGAGATTAATATCTCTGATGAACATAGGTGCAAAATCCTTAACAAAATACTAGCAAACTAAATCCAGCAATACACTAAAAATATCATTCACCATGATCAAGTATGATTTATTCCTGGGTTGCAAGGTGGTTCTATATTCACAAATCAATCAAAGTGATACATTACATTAATAAAAGAAAGGATAAGAACCATATGATCATTTCAATTAAATACAGAAAGAGCATTTGACAAAGTACAACATCAATTCATGATAAAAACCCTCAACAAAGTAGGTTTAGAGGAAACATACCTTAACATAATAAAGCCCATATATGAAAAACCCACAGCTAATATCATCACAAATGGGAAAAAAACTGAGAGGTTTTCCTCTATGGTCAGGAAGAAGACAGGGATGTCCACTCTCACCACTTTTATTCAACATAGTACTGCAAGTCCTAGCCACAGCGATGAGACAACAGAAAGACATAAAAGGCATCAAAATTGGCAAGGAAGAAGTAAAACCTTCACTAATTACAGATTACATGATACTCTATATAGAAAACCCAAAAGACTTTACCAAAGAACTTCTAGAACTGATACATGAATTCAGTAAAGTTGCAGGACACTAAATCAATGTACAGAAATCTGTTGCATTTCCATACACCAATAATGAAGCAGCAGAAAGAGAAATTAAGAAAACAATCACATTTACAAATGCACCAAAAATAATGAGATACCTGGGGATAAACCTAGCCAAAAAGGTGAAAGACCTGTACACTGAAAACTATAAAACAACAATAAAAAAAAGTTAAAGATGACACAAAGAAATGGAAAGACATGGGCTCCTGGGTTGGAAGAAAAAGTATTGTTAAAATGTCTATACTATCCAAAGCAATCTACACATTTAATGCAATCCCTATCAAAATATCAACAGCATCTTTCACAGAACTAGAACAAATAGCCCTAAAATTTGAATTGAACCACAAAAGACCCCAAATGCCAAAGCAATCTCAAAAAAGAAAAGCAAATCTGGAGGCATCACCATTCCAGACTTCGAGTTATATTACCAAGTTGTAGTCATCAAGACAGTATGGTACTGGCATAAAAATAGACACACATCAATAGAACAAAATAGAAAACCCAGAAATGAACCCACAACTATATGGTCAATTAATCCTTGACAAAGCAGGGAAGAATATCCAATAGGGAAGAGACTGTCTCTTCAACAAATGGTGTTGAGAAAACTGGACAGCAATGTGCAAAAGAATGATACTCGACCACTTCCTTACATCATACACAAAAATAAATTCAAAATGGATTAAAGACCTAAATGTGAGACCTAAAACCATGAAAATCCTAGAAGAGTACACAGGCAGTAACCTCTCTGACATTAGCCATAGGAACTTCTTTCTAGATATGTCTCCTGAGGCAAAGGAAACAAAAGCAAAAATAAACTATTGAGACTACAACAAAATAAAAAGCTTCTGCACAGCAAAGGAAACAATCCGCAAAACTGAAAGGCAACCTGCAGAATGGGAGAAGATATTTGCAAATGACATATCTGATAAAAAGTTTTTATCCAAAATATATAAAGAACTTAAAAAAATCAACATTCAAAAAATGAATAATCCAATTAAAAAATGGGCAGAAGACATGAATAGACAGCTTCCCAAGGAAGACATACAGATAACCAATAGACACATGAAAAGATGCTCAACATCACTTATCATCAGGGAAATCAAAACTACAGTGGGATATCACTTCACACCTGTCAGAATGGCTAAAATCAACAACACAAGAAACAACAGGTATTGGTGAGGATACGGAGAAAGGGGAAACACTCCTGCACTGTTGGTGGGAATGCAAACTGGTACAGCCACTCTGGAAAACAGTATGGAGGTTCCTCAAAAAGTTCAAAGTTCAAAATAGAACTACCCTGTAATCCAGCAGTTACATTACTAGGTATTTATTCCAAGAATATAAAAATATTAATTCAAAGGGATACATGAACCCCAATGTTTACAGCAGCATTATCTACAATAGCCAAGTTATGGAAATAGCTGATGTGTCCACTGACTGATAAAAGAAGTGAGATTTTATATATATAATGGGATATTACTCAGCCATAAAAAAGAATGAAATCTTGCCATTTGCAACAACATGGATGAAGCTAGAGAGTATTATGGTAAGCAAAATAAGTCAGAGAAAGACAGATACCATTTGATTTCATTCATATGTGGAATTTAAGAAACACAATAAATGAGCAAAAGAAAAAGGAAAAAGAGAATCAAGCAAACCAAGAAACAGATTCTTATCTATAGAGAACAATCTGATGGTTACCAGGGAGAAGGTGAGTGGGGGGGATGGGTGAACAGGTGATGGGGTCTAAGGAGTGCATTCATCATGATGAGCACTGGGTGTTGTATGAAAGTGTTGAATCACTACATAGTACACCTGAAACTAATATTATACTGCATGTTAACTAACTGGAATTTAATAAAAACTTTAAAAAAATAAAAACAAATTTTTTAGGGGTGCCTGTGTGGCTCAGTTTGTTAAGCGTCTGCCTTCAACTCAGGTCATGATCCCAGAGTCCTGGGATCGAGCCCCACATCTGGCCTCCTGCTCAGCGGGGAGTCTGCTTCTCCCTCTCCCTCTGCCCCTCCCCTCTGCTTGTGCACGAGCACGCTCTCTCTCTAATAAAAAAATAAAATCTTAAAAAAACACAAATTTTTAAAAACCACATTTGAGCAACAATTAAATACACTAGAAGTGAAAAATTGCAGATAGAGTTTGGAAATATTCACAGAGAATAAAAATTACAGTGGACTACAAAATACAAGAAAGGAAATCAATATAGTGATAAACATTGATTATAGTTGGAAGAAACTCATACTTACAGTTCTTTACAAAAAATAAAACATGTTCCCAACGATGAAATTCTTCCAATATATATCAAAAACATGATTCAAGTGGTTATTTATTTTGCAATCGAATTATGCTATCAAGAAACTGATAGTTTTCGTGTTTCAAGGCTGTGACAGGTTCTGTGCATCTGAATCTATTATAGAATCTCCTGGCAGAAAGGAATCGCTAGAGGTTGTCTAATCCAGGCCCTCTGATTCTGGCATGAGGAATTTTTATTGGACCACCCATCCAATAGATTAGATTACTGATTGCTTATCCTATTTAGTCCTCCAGGGATGTAGAATTGTCAACATTTTTTTAAATAGCCTGTTCAAATACTCATTATCACTTTGGTTCCTGGATAATTCTATGGAGCCACAGTGAAAAGAGAGACAAGAAGATTCAGGGATTACTGAAGTCAGTAACAATGACACAACAGGGGTGGAAGTGTCATGGGATAGAAGAAAATGACAGGAATGACAAGGCTATAAAAGGTTGGAAAATTTAGAGAATAAGTTAGTCTGAGAGTTCATTATCTGAAAAAGGAATAAAATACATGCCTTACCAGGGATAGGGAAAAGGAACCTGTGGAAGTAAATTTATTCTATAATATAAGGACTCAGAACAGGGATCCTTCTATATTTGACTTAGCTGACAATGGCGCTAAGCAATCAAACAGAGGAGGCTGGAAGGAGGAGGTGTTTAATCATCCACTGTTGTATAACCACTCCAGAACTTAGTGGCTTAAAACAATAACCATTTTATTATTAGTGCATGTATTTGTAAGCCAGGAATTTAGGCAGGGCTCAGCTGAGTGATTCTTCTATGTGGTATTGACAGAGGTCACCAGGTAGTCTTCATTCAGCTGGCAGATGCAGTGGTCTGGAGAATCGAAGAAGGATTAATTCACAAGTTAGCCTCTAGGCTGGGATGGTCCAAGGATTAGGCTCTGCCGGGTTTGTCAGTCAGGCACCTGTTATGTTGGCTCTCCAAAACAGTGGTCTCAGGGTTGGTAAGCATCTTACATAACAGCTCAGTGTTCTTCTAGGGTTTGAAGGGGTTCAGAAGGAAACTTCAAGGCATGATTGAGCTGTAGAAACTCCAGAATGTTATTTCTTCTATATTCTATTAGTGAAAAATGCCTCGATGGCCAGCCCACATTCAAGGGGCTTGAATAAATATAATAAAATGACACCTATTGAGTTGTCTCAATTAGACTCTCCCTCTAAATGGGAGGAGTGGTAAAGAATGTATGGCCTTGGGGCACCCGGGTGGCTCAGTCGTTAGGTGTCTGCCTTCGGCTTGGGTCATGATCCCAGCGTCCTGGGATCGAGGCCGGCAGCAGGCTCTCTGCTCAGCTGGAAGCCTGCTTCTCCCTCTCCCACTTCCCCCTGCTTCTGTTCCCTCTCTCCCTGTCTCTCTCTCTCTGTCAAATAAATAAAATCTTAAAAAAAAAAAAAAGAATGTATGGCCTTCTTTAATTCACCATAGTCTTTAAAAATTTTTCTAGAAAAGCTTTTTGTGAAATATATATATATACATATATATTCAGTTATGACCTTAGGACTTAGAGTTCAATAACACCTGCTATGGCTATGTTGGTATCCAAGCAGAATTGCAAATAAGCTAACGGACTTGTGTAATAAATGTCTTTTCACCTGTGATCCCGTGGGCTCACCCAGAGTGAGAGAAGGGAATGAGTGAGGGTGAATGGGAATAATACACTCTAGTCCTTTAGTTGCTATTGAACAATTACTGAGTGCCTCTTCATGCTGGTCCATAGTATGTACTGACGATCTCTAAAAAGCAAAATGGTCCTTATGCCTAATAGTCCTCACCCTCTGTGGTATTAGAACATGGTTGAAAATCATACAGAGGAACTTATGATATTTTAGAAATTCAGAAGCCTTACTGATTTGGGGTATGATTAATCCTGAGTTAGGGTTTAGAGAAAACTTCACATAGAGAAAACACCTACACAAGGTCTTCATGGAGAAAGAGAAGGTTGTCACATGAACCAGAAAAAGCAAACAGAACACGCAAAGACAGTGGAGGCTGAAGAACCAGGACGTGTGTGTCCACGTGTCTCTGTGTGTGCGTGCATGTGTGTCTGTGTGTACTGCAAGTAGTTTCATGGGTTGAGAAAGGAGTGGGAAATGAGAGGAAGGCAGAGGGTTTATATTTTTAAGAATAATCTGGCATTTCATGTACTTGATTTGAAAAATTAGGGAAAGTCATTGTAGGGTTTTTAAGCAGAGATCTACCATGATCGGGTTTTATGTTTTAGGAAGACTTCTCTGGGCCATGGTAGAGAAGTTGGGAGTCTGACCTGACCAGGCCACCTCTCATTCAAAGTAAAAAGGAAGTGAAAGGCAGTTTAGCAATTATTCAGAAATCCCTTCTTATAACTAACTAAAATTCCCCTTGCTTGTAACCAACTTTTCTTGCTGGATTCTTGGAATACTTGCTCTTGATGCATCAAATTGTACTTCTGGTTTCTCTTTACCTCCCCAGATTGAGAAGCCTTTCCATCCCAATTGGCTAAGAATGTACTTTGCAGTCCTATTTTCCCTTCCAAGAAATATATATCTGATAGGAAATGCTCTCATTACAGCTTTAAGACCCCTCTAACCCAGTAAGTTTTAAAAGATCAAAACAGAAAGAAATGCTTTGGCTCTGGCACAGAGCAAGTTCAAATGCTTGTTTGTTTGTTTTTATTATAGAATTTATTTCAGTTTGGCATTCTTTATGTTGTTGTTTCCTTCTACCATGTTATAAATCTTTCTTGGGCTGGAAACCACTTCCAAACCCTTCATAAGCTGCTCAGCCGTAAGCCTATGAAATCAGGCCATATGGGCTAGGTTCACATCTGAGGGAAGTTCTTTATATTAAAGATTACTTTCTAAGATTAGAAAGGACTGTGTCCATACAACATATATTCTTAAATGTACATATCAAAATGTTTTTATTCATAAATGTGGTTTTAAGTGAAATAACTGTAAATTCCAGAGGCATGTAGAATATCCTCAATCTCTTTAAAAAAAAAAAACAGCTCTAAGAAAAGATAAAGATTAAGCCTATATTCAGGCAGCATCAAATAATACTTTAAAAGCATTAAATATCTCACTTATGAACAAGTTCTTATTTCTAATGTTATGTCATCATAATAAAAATACTTATTCTTCAAATTAGCCATTTCAGGAAAAATAAGAACAATATATTTAGTGTAGACAGATATTAATCCTCTGTAATACACAGTCCACCTCAGATAGGAGATGGGAGAACGGCAGTCAGGTGGCTGCCCAGCCCAGCTCCTCCACAGGTTACCTAAGCCACAGTGAGGAAGCGTGGGTGTCTGATGAACTAGAATGGATTTATCATGCTGGACATTTTTCTGTCTGAAATATCCTTGTAGCTGACCCCCTTCAAGGCACCTTTTATTATACGGGAAAAAATTGCATTTGCCTTCAAGTACAATGGAGGATGCTTGGTAGAAAATTAATTTTATTTTTAATTAGGAGCTGTTCACATCGTCTGGTTCATAGCTCACCCTGTCAGCACACCACGGTCTGCATTCTTCATGAGCAGGAAAGTAACCAGAAGAGTTACTTTCTAGCAAAGATATATTTTACATAATGCCTATTGTGCTATGTGTGTGCAACACATTTCCTGAATATCTTATCCTTATATTTCATTCAAAAGAGTCCAAGGAGAATTAGAATAATATTTTGACATTTAAGCAAAAAAATAAGAAATAGAAAATAAAAGGAATTTCAACTCATTAGAACAGTGGATATCAATTTCTAGCTGAACATTAGAATCACCTGGAGAGCTTTTAAAAAATATATCATTGCCCAAATTGCACCCTTTGGTATTTTTCTGAAAGTAACCCAAGAGATTCTAGTGTGCAGTAAGATTTGACAGATCACAGCACCAGAAGGTTCTTTATAGATATAGAAGTTATAGAGAGAAAGGTTTGAATAATAATACTTGAGAAATATTTTTGTCACGGCTTCTTTTATTTGAGGCTCTCAAATAACATGTACAATACTATGTAAAATAGTTCTCCCCAAATCAACTTAAACTGAACAACTATTAGGAGCCCACTGTAAGTGTGACCAGTTACCAGATATTTTAGGTTTATATGAAATGGAGAAAAACTTATCTCAAGCACAGTAGGATTTACCAGAAAGCTGATGAGTTAAATTTCACAGCCTTCATTTGCACCGACCCCTTCCAAAGCCATGGAAAGGCTCTAGCTATGTGTTAACATATTCATATATTTTTATAAAATGTGCAAAAATCAAAAACCATAGATTGTTACCACTACAATCTTGTTCCCCTCTAATTTCCCGTCATACTTCTCCCTGCACCTGGTGGTGTCCGTGGTGGGAGATAACTTGCAGAAAAGGGAAGTTGAGTTGAGAATACATTTAATTTGGTTTAGTAAAATATATTTCCATGGTTTATTGTCATATCTGTGTATACTTAAGTTATTGCTAGCTGTCCTGATACAGGAATGACTTGCAGAAATATTAAATATTCCTATTGCCTATGCACTGATTCACCCAGACTAGTGACAAAAAATTTCAGGGCTGACAAAAAACTCATCATGACATTGATGAAAAACTGGCTAATGAATGTTGTCAATTCCAAGAGAATTTGTGATTAGTCACTTCCCATGAAAAACTTGAAATGACCTGAAGTCTTACAGCTCATCTCTGGAAGAAATTTAATAGAAGCTTTCACAAATTCAACAATAATTCTAGTAATGTATCTGACATTACCAATAACAAACTTTTAAGATGAGAAAAGCTTTAGGAATCTTTTAATAATGAACACCAGAGGAAAGATGGGATTAATTTTTATTTTTTCCATAGGAAATATTTTAGAAAATTGTTGTCAGATTAAAAGTTAAACTATACAGACCCAAAAATGTATGGGGGAAAAGCATTATAGGTATATGTCAGGAAGTTAGAGATGTTTTTTAGTGAAATTTATTATTTATTTTGTTGGGTCTTATGAAGTTTGTGGGCTTTGGCAAATTTTTTAAAATTTTAATCTGTGACTTATTTTCTCATTCTAAATAAATATTCATTTTCCTATGTATTTTTATATCTGTAATTATGAATTCTTTTTCTTAAAGAAAGCCCCTCAAAACTTCAGTCCTCACCTAGACACACCCTTGCCTCAGGAAACTCTCAAGTATTCCCATTTTGCCATATTTGCTTCCTCTCTCAATCTCTCCATCTCTACATCCTTATTTTGATAGAACCATTACAGAATTACAGACATCACATCACTCCAAAATGCAGCTCCTGAAATAAGGACACACTCTTACATAACTATAACACCATTATCACACCTTACAAAAGTAAGTGTAACTCCCTAATATGATCCACATGATCCATATTCAAATTTCCCCAATTGTCTCTAGCATAACTTTTGGTTTTGCAAATCAAGATCTAATCAAGTTTCATATGCCGCATCTAATTGATATGTCTCTTTCTTCTCGTTCTTCCTCCCATGATACTGACTGTTTAAGAGACCAGGCTCAGTATCTTACAGTATATCCCACATGCTGAATTTATCTGATTGTTTCTTAACACTAATTAATTTGTTCTGTTGTCCCTTGACTTTTCTGTAACCCGGAGTTTAGATCTATACACTTGATTGGATGCAGGAATACGTCATAGGTGATTCTAAGTACTGAGTTTGGAATGCAATCTCATAAAATGCAACTTTACCATGTTATTACACTAGTGCATCTTCAACAGAACTGTGAAATTTCTACCCAGGGATTTCTATCTTAAAATACTAAGGTTGGAGTGACTAAATGACTTGCCTAAGGTCACACAATAATGAAATCATTTGGATCACAAAGAATTGGAATTACATGACTCAAGGCTTGTTTTAATGAGTCTTAGTTAAAATGGGTACTTTCCTGAAGTTTGAAAGAGAACATATTGGAAGAAGCAGATCGATATTCCTTTATTAAGACATAATTCAGATGGAAAATACAACTGAATTCAAAAAAATACATCCATAAATAATAAATTTATACAATAAGGATATCACACTACTATAGGGTGATGGTGTGTCAAAGTACTATCTAGGTCAGTTGAATTCAGTGGAGACAGGACCCTGAGAGTTGTCCATGACAGCACCCTCTCTCTTACACCCCTGTGTGTGAACCAGACTTGTTCCATCTTGAACAAACCTGCCTTGGTGACCATTCTGTGACCTGAAGCTTTTTTGAGCCCAGCCCCCCACCTCCTACATTCTTTTTGTTTAACCACATCCTTATATACACCCCTAGGGCGTAACAAACTTGATCTGCTCTGGAGATATGAATGATTCTCAAACATTTCATCCTGGGTAGCCTCCTAGCACTCCTCTCTAGCCTCTAGGGCAAAAAGGCAGGTCATAGGGGAGGTAGGACTGGGGAGATATCCTCATCTTGTGGCCACCCAAGACACACTTCTCTCCATAAGCCCCCTTAATAAGCCTTGTCAAGCTGGACTTGGCCTTTTTCTTCTGTTTTACAGCTTCTTTGACCTTTGTGGGTCACTTTGCATATAGCCTTCATTCATGGAACACCATGTCTAAACCTGGTTCCATGTCTAAACCTCCAAACACAGATATGATGTCAGTCCTCTTTTCTCCACAGCTCCCATCACCACCCTCATCAAAACACACATCCTCTTACTGGGATAATCATGGTGTCTCTTACCGGTGTCCCTTCTTCTCCTTCTATTCTTGGTTCCCTTCCATGGTCCTCCACAAGACTACAAAAGCAACCTTTTTTTTAAATAGCAGATATAAACATGTTACCCTTATCCTTAGCCCCATACACAGCTTTAAATTCCCTGACTGCCTCTCACTGTACTCACCGTAAAGTTCACAAGCGTTAATAGGGCTAACAAAGCTCAGCATGGTCTGCCCTGTGTCTGCTTCTCTCAACCAATTTTATGCCCTTTTATTGTATCATCTTTTGCTCCAATGACTGACCTTTGAGAAAAAAGCCTCATGCTCTATGTTGACTTTGGGCAACTGTTCAACTTGTCCTCTCTGCCTGGGATGCATTCCTTCAGGTCCTCCACACAGCTCCACCTACCCAGCAACTTCCTAGGCCTCTTCAGTTCTCCAGTCAAGGGTCTCTTCCTCAGGGCAGAAATCTTTCCTGACTTTGCAGACCCTTCTGTGGACCTCTGTAGTCCCTTGTCATCATATTGGGTGCTTTACTTCCACAGACCTTACCACTGTCGATAATGTACATTTAGCTTTGTTATTACCTTCACCAGACTGAAAGCTCCATGAAAATTGAGACTATGTGATTCCAGTCACCAACTTAACCCCAAGAAGGGGCTAATAAGTTGCTGTTGAATGGATGCTGTTCTTGGAAGACCAATGGAGCTTTCAGCCCTAAATGCTCAAGGTTGGCCATAGAAATACAAAACAGGGGAAGGATGCAGAAGCCATAGCTTAGAAGACTGGGCCACAGCCTGGTGGGACACAGCCATCATGAAGGCCTCCCTTGGGCAGGACACATGCAATATGAGCAAGGGGCCTAGAACTAAGAAAATACCATAAAACCCTCAAAATCCTGAAAATATTAAAGCCCTTCAATAAGGATTCCAAAACTTCACCACATCTTGATGGGTGAAGATAAAACAAGCAATTAGCAGTGATAGCACCCCTCTCCATCTCAAACTCCTCTGCCTGCACACCTTTCCCCTGACCCCAGAGGACAAGGTACCCTCAATTCCTTGTTCGGGGCCAACCTCTCATCTTGTGCCCCTAATCCTATTCTCTCCCATGTCCCTCAAATTCTCCTCAAACTTCTCTCCTTTTCCTGTGTCTTCAACCTCCTCTTCTCCCTTTAGTTTCCTTCCCCTCTGAGCACACTCAAGTCTCTGTCTTTTGAAATACAAAATTCACCCCTGACCCTACCTCCTTCTCCAGACATGACCCTCTCTGGTGAGAAAGGAGTTGACACTCACCGTCTACACTTCCTCACCTTCCCTTCTTTCAATTGTTCTGGATTCTGTCCCTGCTCTTTCATTAGAAATGCTTCTATCAAGTTCACCAGTGAGCTCCATATCTTAAAAAACTTTAAGGGGCACTTTTTACCATGTTACTAAGCTGCTCTGCTGCCCCTGGCAATGGAGCAGCTCTGGACTGTTGGAAGTACTTGTACCACAGTGTCTCAGTCTCCGAGAATGTGTCATTCTCAGATCAGCTTCATGGCACTCCCTGGGGTTCAAGGAGTGACCTTCACTCTCTCCAACAACCACCACAGATGTGCTAATAACATGCACACTGATACCTCTCCAGAAGGTTTGACTGCTGGCTCCCCTCTTAAAGGTCTCAGAGGCATTTCGAAATTAACATGCCCCAAACTGAATTCACCTTTGCCCCCACGTCCTAATTCTCTTTTGATTTCCCTCACCTCAGGTCCTTGTTACCACACCACAAAACTGAGATAAAAAATACCTACTGAATAGTGTTGTTCACTGAAAACCGAACTGGAGGAGGGGAGTAATCCAGGGTGCAAAACGGAATGCAAATACCGAAAGCCCTAGGATTTGCTGAGGCTCTGGATGGGTAGTGTTCATGGATGATCTCATTGAATCTTCACAGCTCTACAAAGGTATAATTATCCTCTATTTTCCATATGAGGAAGCCACTGCTCAGAGAAGTTAAGGTGCAGGCCAAGGTCACCAGCCAGAAAGTGACAGAGCAGAATTTAAATACAGCCTTGTCTCCTTAAACGCCCTTGAGCATTCCACTTACGCTACTGGCACCTAATTATAAACTGCAACCTTGTGCCCTGTTGTCTGCATGGTGCCCACTGCCCTCTCCTTCACTATGCTTCCCACACAGTCCCAAGGCGCCCATCTCTTTGTGAGTTGGGAAGAGATGCAGCATTTTCATCTTATTTGGTTTCAAGGATCAGTGTGTGGTCTGTAAAACAGAAAGTTCCTCTCAAAAGGGAAAGATTGGAAGGCTTCCTGACCTGTCCCGGGTAGCTAAGGGAAAGATTTCAATGGTCTGAATCACATCAACAAATAGGGCCAGAGACAGCGTGTACTCCAGTTTTCTTCCAGGCAATGCCAAGTTCATTCTGCACGTGGGGGTGAGCTAGACAGAGGGCAAGAAACAGATGAGAGGATTGAGAGAGGAGAAAGAGAACACATAAAGCTTCCATTTTAAGAATTCCACCCAGGACCCTCTACCTTGTTAAAATTAGTATTAACGATTTCTAATTTGAAAATTATCAAGCTGAGAAGCCAGGGTGGAGAGAAAAGCTGTATTGTATGCCTACTTCAAGAGCCTTTGCATGCTCAAGAAGAGAATTCTGTTTTGTTTTATGTGCCCTTAGGTTTATTACTTGTTCAATGCCATCAAAATCCACATACGAACACTTTTTTAATGACATCCCCATTTTTTTCTCACTTTCAACATGAATTTAAGACTTTCTTAGGTGAGATATGTCTTAGCATTACCCAGCTTCCAAATAGGACTGTTTCAGAAAGGAAAGTTTCCTAAATATTTAGACTTTTTCTCTGGCCTGGGCCCTGCCCCATGGGTCTGACATCAACTGGAGAACAGAGACAAAAATAAGGAAACAAAGATAAGTAAATGAAGGTTATAAACACTTTGAAAGAAAAAAATACATAGAAATGATCTCTCCAGAAAAGGCAAGGTTTATCTGAATATGGGTTATTTGACTTCATGGAAAATGAACAGATGATATTTAACATCAGGCTGAAACTCTCAGCTTGCTGTGCCCTAAATGTCACCTTCAATTCCTGCTATTTTTGAGAATGCAAACCCACCCCTCCTCAACTCTGGGCCTTGAGCTCTTAATGATCTTCTCCTTTCTCATATCTTCAACCTCCCTTCTCTGCTGGGGCCTTCTCGACAGCGCTAATCTTACGTGATTCTCTCTCCTCTGAAAAATAAGCAAACAAACAAGCACAACCCGTATCAATCTTGAATTATCTCCCCCTTTCCTCTTCAACCAAACATCCAACTGTGTTCACTGTGTCTCCTTTCTCACCTCCCATTCGCGTCTCAACCCACTGAAATCTGGCTAATCAAATGGCTCCCTTCAAGGTCATCGAACACCTCCTTACTCCCATGTTGCCAGATCCTTAGGACATTGCCAACCGGGACACTTTTGATCCTATCTCTTGCAGTATTAGCCTTTCTGGGTCATTCCTATCTTTTGAAACTCTCCTTCCTCTGCTTCTGTAATACCATGCTTTCTTCCCTCCTCCTCCCAACCTGTCACCATGGCTCATTCTCAGTCACCCTTTTCAGGCTATATTCCTCTGCCTGGACTTAAAAACCGTCTACTAGATTCTCTCCCAGGCTCCCTGCTCTCTTCACGCTACACAATTTACCTGATGGAACCTTCCACTGCCATGACTTCAGGCACTAGATAAATGCTGATGTCTCCCCAATCTGCATATTTGCATCTTGAACTAAGAGTCAGGGGAAGACCTGGGGTTGAATCCTGGATGTGCCATTTATCAGCTGTCTGACTTAAGCATGTCACAAACTCTTAGTGCTCCTATCATCTAGTCTTAAGATTAGACATAAGAAAAATCTCACTTGTAAGGGGGTTGTAAGACCTATCTGCATCAGTATATCCAGCCCTTTCTCAGTCATCTCATCCATAAAGACAGGAGGTCTGACCAAATTATCTGCCTGGACCTTCCTCCACTTTAAATGCAGTAACTTAATGGTAAAAGTTAAGTAATAATAATAAAAAATACTTTGATTCTGCCCTCCTTATTATTCAAGGGATCATTGGCTAGTGTCTACTCACATAGAGGCACCAGCCATGTCAAATGTCTAAATAGGTCTTATATAAATCCACTCCAGAGGAGGAAAGGATTTCCCATCTTACTGATTTGGTAAGTCAGATCCATGAATCATGCTTGTACCACAGTACTAGGTAAGATGAAAACTACTGCAAATGCCAGTTCCTCTCAAGGTGTTTCTAGAATAGAAAGGGCCAGGATTTTCTTTCAAACATGCTGAAATAAAGTACGTGCCTTAGAAAGAGATGATGTTGGAGAAAAGACAAGAATAGGAGCTATTAGCTATAACACTTGGGTCCACTTTAGCCATATTTTAGGCAGAAATATTCTGATCTCAAAATCACCTGAAGAATACCACATGGCAGAGCGTGATTCTGCACTGTCCAGAAGGCATTTGGTCATTCATTCAGAAGCTTGCAGAAATTATTTGTTGAGTGACCGCTAGGTTCCAAACCCTATGCTAATAAACGTTTGGGATAAAGGGGTAAGCAAGACAGATATGATCTCCATTTCTCCAGGAGCTTCATTCTGATGCGGAGAGAAACAAAATGTACAGGTAAGACCCGACTGCTAGGAAGGAGCTAGCCATGCCCACAACCAGAAGAGGCACATCCCAGACAGACAGCCAAAGCCAGAGAAGGTGAGGATCGAGAAAAAGGTGGTGTGCCTACAGCAGACTGAAGAAAAAGGAGAGGGAGGAAATAGCAGAAGATTAAAAAAAAAAAAAAAAAAAAAAAGGCAGGCAGGGGCCAGATCATAAAGTTCTTAGGACTTTATTAAGCATGTACTACTATGCAGTGCACTTTTCAAGGAGCAGAAAATTTTGTATTGCTTCTATCACTTTCCACAGTATTTTTCAAACAGTGGGTCAACAAATCAGTTTACTGGACTGTGATCAACATTATTTAATGACATGATAGAATAATGTAGAATACAAAACATCAGAGTGCATTACACAGAGTAAGGACGGATCAGTACTGTTTGTGCAAACTTCATTTCACTTATGGGTGCACAAATATGTATATATGCACTAGTTCAGTGTTTCTCCCCCTCGGCACTACTGACAGTCTGGGCCTGGTAAGTCTTTGTTGTGAGGGATGGTCCTGTGCTTTATGAGATATTCAGCAGCAGCATCCCTGGCCTCTACCAGTTCTTCCTATTACCCCCACACCCACCTGGGACAACCCCAAATGTCTGCAGACATTGCCAAATATCTCCTGGTGAGCAAAATCTCCCCCAGTGGAGAACAAATGCACTAGCTGTAAAACATTCCTGACAATGGATCATAGTCTCTAAATTCTCAAAGTAAACTACAGAATGAGTCTGTATATTCTATATTCATGCTCCTTCTCCACTCTGACACCTCCCTTTGTACCCCTGGATTTTCTCCCTGCTAGAATGAAGGCTTCTTCCGCATCCCACACTTCCTCTCCTTCATCTCATCCACCCTGTCCTTCTGCTCCCACTTCATGTTCTCTACCTCTTATTTCTTCTCGCTTACCTCTTCTCCCCCCAGAAGCAAGACCAAACTCACTCTCTAGATAACATGCTGGAGATGTGTGGATCATTATCTTTGGAGACGGGGCCACTGCGAGAGGCGGCGGCACCTTGCTGAGGCAGCCCACACCTGCGAACACACGGCGCTCACTGAATGAGTGCCACACAGGTGTGTGCTTCTGCGTCCAGGACCTCTCTAACTCTCTCTCTTTTATTTTTCTCCTGGTCTGTCTTTATGTGTTCTGTATGTATATTCAGAAACTACAGGCTGTGGAAAGAAACTTCATCCTCTGGCAAGGGTTTGGAGGGGAAGGAGTGGGTGTAGTCATCCAGGACACATTTCAAAATATATGCTAGACAAAAGAACCTGAGAGGCACAGGCAGCAGGGTGGGAGCAGGGAGTGACCAAACAGGTCTTTTCTATCCCTAATTTCTGTGCTTCCCCTGCTCTGCAAAGCCTCTCTGCTCCCTGCTGTGTGCATCTGCTGTCTGTCGCACTCTCAGGCCCCTCTGCCTGCAGAGGACATCTCCGGTACTGACACCCGCTCCCACTGCCCTGTGAGGTGGCCACGTTCCCCCCACTGTGTGCATCCACCATGCTTTTCTCTCTCCTGGCCTGCAGTTCCTGGGTCCACCATCACTCTCTCTGTGATTCCTCAGCTTGGCCCCCTTTATGTACCCTGGATCCTTTCCGTTTTCCCGTCTCAGTGTCTGACCTCACACTCAGCTTTCCAGTTCTTCCTTCCAGCCCCACAGTCTCTGGTCGGGATTTTCTCCTTCCTTCTCCCTGGAATGAAGCTTTCTCCTCCCTTCTCTTTCTTCCCCATAAACATGCATTAACACGTGCATCTGCTGACACAGACTTCCTCACCCTAAATAGTCTATAAACCTACTAGTGGCACACAGACCCCAATGAATAGCTATTCTTCTTCCAAGAGCTTTTGAAAAATGCAACTCTCTTCAAACTTGCTTGTTCTCCATGTGCTTGCTGGTTCTCTAGCAGAGCATAGATTTCTAGAGAGGATGCAAGTCGTACCTCTGTTGTCCTGGATGCTCAAGGTGGCCAATCAAATCTTTTTTCAAAGGAAGTATCACTAGCAATTCGGGTGGCACAGGCAACTGAGACTCTCTAGCTAAATTCCTGAACATTTGTACATGCCGAGTTTTCCTTCTCTTTCTCCCACCTACTCTGCCCAAAGTACCATTAGGCAGACTTCATTGTGTTTCCCTTGCTCGTTTTCCGGTGGGAGAACGAGAAGTCTTTCAAACGGACCATACGTGCAGCCACGGCATCACCCTCGTTAGTGTCCAAAGAACCCAGACCTATAATAATCTGATAAGTATAAAGAAATAGATACCGTGGTTACCAAGGATTCTGTCAGAAATCTGTGTTTTGAATTTTCAGGCTTATGTGCCAGGTATAGCCTCCTTCATGAAAGAATACCTTTCTGAGTTTAATAAGTCTCAGAGAAGAGACAATTTAAAATAATGACCAGAACTCAGAGTATAAATGCAAAATTGCCTGTCTGACCTGCTCAGCTGGGCCACTTGGCCCTCTCATGCACATGCACCTGAGAAGCCATCCTGGGAGGCAACTGGCCCCCGAAGGCTGTACAAAATCTGTAATAACCTTTCCTGGTAGGACACACACAGCCCTTGTCTGTGCCTTCTATTTCCGTGTTTATGCCTTTCTTTTCTGGTCTGGAAAGAAAAGGACCGAGATAGTTGTCTTTGTATTATGGGGAAGGAAATGTACCTCCAGCTGGGAGAGACAGGTGAGTGGAGCATTCCACTTAAAACCACTCTGGAAACCCAGGGGCCGTGCTCCTGTGTGTCCACCCACTGGGTCCCACAATCAGAAGCACTGCCAAAGGGAGTCAACAGCATTTGGATCCTATAAAGAAGTTACTTATAACTGCTAATGTGGAGCAAGATAATGAAGGGAGGCCAGGAAGCACTCGGCAAAGTGATAATAGGGAAATTATGACATCTGTGGCCCCGTTTGGTCTCTAGTCAATAAAGCACAAAGCCCAGTAACTCTCCCATTTCCCCAGAACTAAAAGAAATAGGGCTGGTCCCACTAATAGGAAAGACTTGGAAAATTACATGGAAGAATCCATGTTCCAGCCCAGACTCACGTTGACCTGTCACCATCTCCACTCACCCCAAACAGCAGAAGCCCCAACACAATTGCAGACCATCATGTCACAGCCCTCAGGCTTCCCACACACACCTGCTTCTGGGGCCCTTTTATAGCATATCTGATGCAGTATTTTCTCCCCCCTCCCCTTATGTTAAGATCTAACATAAAAGAAGAGGGTTGCTCTCTTTAAAATCATATTGCAAATGCTCATCTGAGCTTTTCAAGAGTCTAATGTTTGTTTCTCCCCTTTCTGACCTAGTCCAAGAATGTGGTGGCTTTCCTCTACTGCAGGAGGAGAGAGCTTCTTATCTCGGGAGGAGTGAGTTAAATACAGACAACAGAGATACCATCTTTAGAGAGTACTGCGGGGGGAGCCTCACACACTGGAAGCAATCTCATTTTTTCAGTCTTGTGGAACTGAAATAAAAGCCTTTTTTTTTTTTTAAGAACAGAACTCCAACACAGACTTGAGATATTGGGATGGAGGGGTGGTGAATAAGCCAATCAATTTAGCATGAACATGTGGGACCAACTCTTTGTTAATAAAGATCAAAACATGAGTAATGCAGAGTGAGTAGTCATCCGCCGTCATGACATCCCTTCAAATGCATCCTGGGAACAAGTTTGCTGCATTAATGAGAATCAGGATTGTTGTGATATAATTTCTAATTTCAGTCATGTCTAAATATGTAACTAATCAACTAACACAATCATAATATTTCCTCAGCTACAACCTGAATTTTATTTTAACCAGCCACCAAAGAAGAGGTAACAATTTCACGTTAAAGTGATATGCCTTTAAAACAAAATTCAAATTTTGGACAGTCTGTCCCACAAATCGACAGGAGGCGTCCCTTGAAGAGTGACATGAGCTTCAGAACATAAGTGCACTCACTCTCAGATTCAATATAAAATGTAATTCTCCACAGAAACACTGTCCAGAAAAGTAATAAGGTGACATCTAGAAAGAGGACTTTATTTTATTGTGCACATGCATGCACACCACCTTCATTTATAAGCTATTCTATCACAGATGCTAGATATTTTTTACGAACCAAACAAAGAATGTATGGAGAAAGGATATATATACTGAGCAGAACACATAAAAGAAAGGACATATTACTAAGCTAGGAAAAGGAACACAAATATATAACTCACGCACATCTAATAAAAGCTTGATAGTCAAGAGAACGAGGGAGAAAGCATAAGAAAGAGAGGAAGCAGGAGGATAAGGTATGGAATGTCTGAACGGTCTGAATGACAACAGCCATTTTATCCAAAGTGTCTATTAGGAACAATTTTATAACTGATAACACATTTTAGTGGTGCCCCCTCACCCTGCGAAAGGATTCCAGGGGTTATTGAGAGAAGCATGCCAATGATGATAACCCTATCTATCTACATAGCTTTCCATTCCAGCTGTTACTTATAAAATAGTGACATCTATGGTCCCTGAAATGCTCAGCCTCAGAGGTTGATGGGAAGATGGAAAACAGAGGGCTGGATTTGAAGGCAAGTCCTGCATTACAGTAAGCATTGCTCTGTTCAGTAGACTAGAGATTCAGTAACCAGAGACAATGTCAGATTAGGAAACAAAGAGGGAAAGACCAGTTGCAATGGGAGCAGGGGAACAAGAAGGGTGACCACAGAGTAACTCTAAAGGGATCATTTCCTAAGAAAAAGGAATAATGACAAACTATCAGTCTAACTAGATTCTAGCCAGGTCTGTAGACAGGGTGAACATGCAAGGGCAGATCATAGATATAAATTGATAGCCTGAGGGCTGGATTAAGTCTGCAGATATGTTTTGTCTGGCCCGCATGATTTTTTTATCTGGAAATTTTGCAGATTGGCAATTTGGGCTGGGTTCAGCTGGGTGGTTCTTCTAGCCCTGGCTGGGCTTCCTTCTAGTCATCTGCAAGCTGGCATGTAGTTCTGCTGAACTTGGCTGGGCACTGTCACATCTCTAGACAAGGACTGACTCAACTCTGGTCCACATGGCCTTTCATCCTCAAGTAGGCTGGCCTGGGCTTGTTCATATGGCAGTTGGGCAGAGTTTCAAAAGAATGAGAGAATACACAACAACTGACACCTTGGCACTTCCATCACATTCTATTTCCAAAGGAATTCACAAGGCCAGTCTGGGATTTAAGGGTATATATACAGAAACAGATTTCACCTCTTGATGGAAGGATGTGCAAAGGGGAGTGGATCCTGGGAGGCATGAACAACTGCAGCCATTTTTGCATGCACTCTCCCACATCTGATGACTAAGCCCAGATCCAAGTTATGGTTGCACTTCCTAGATGACTACACCCACCAAGGTTCCTGGCATTCCTAATTATCCCCCTCTTGTTACAACCAACCAACCTGACACATTTCTTGCTTGTGTCCTATTATCTTCTCATTTTATTAAGGCAAGAGAAGGGAAGAAAGTGAGGTAATAAATCCTTCCCAGGGTATTAAGGGATCTATCCTTTCTGTAGATCTCTTGTTCTTTTTCCCTCATAACAAAATCTTTCCTTTGATGACCATCTCTTTTGACCCAACTTATTTAAACACTGCTTATAAATTCTGACATTTAGTAAAAACTGATACCATTTCTAGGTACTGCCCACAAAGATTCCTTCAAGGTATCATGGCCTAGGTGTGGTACATGGGAACCCCAAAACCAAAAATGTAAGGCTGATTATCCCTACAATAGTGCATAGCTGTCTACTGATATGGAGCAGAAAGGCTAAGTACATTTCAAAACACTTTTCAAAGTCCTTGGACTAGAAAAAGAAATTATTCAGATCATCAAGTTCCTAACCACCCTCTCCCTCTTCTACCGCTAGTTGTTTCATCAGTGATTCCAGGCAAGGGAAATCACTTCTGCCATGGAATTCCATCCCCAATTTAATTCCTTTCTCCTCTGCCCCTCTCACCTCAAAATACAGGAATCTCACTCATCTTTTGAATTCGACTCCAAGGCCATCTGAACCTCCCCAGATTTCTCCCTCTTTCCTATACCTTGTGCCTTATATCTTCAGAAGACATGATGCCAGTATGCCTACATTTGTAATTTTATGTACCGACCTCCCCTCTCTCTGCTTACCACCCCATAAATGGCAATGGTCCTTGTAACTTGCTAATGTCTACAACAACGTTTTTCATATTGCAGACTCTGAAAGATTTGTCAGAGGAACACGTGAATACATGATTTCTATCTTGGTTTAACAACAAGGAACATCTCCAACTTTACTTTAATTCACATGGTACTTTTATCTCCTCCAAAATGTTGACATGTGTATTATCTCACAGCCCACCCCCCACCTCAACCATGAAACTTTGATAAGAGGACTATGATCCCATGTTTGGATTATGAAATGAAGGACTAGAGTAGTTAAATGATTTGTCTAAGGTTATCCGAGTAATGACTGATTGGGCTAGGATAAAAACCCAGATCTCTTGGTTTTTAGTTCAGTGTTCTTTTTGTGGTCATGGAATCAGTGACAGCACTCTAAATTTAAAAATTAAATATAAATTATATGGCATTGAAGGGGGAAAGCTCTTAAGAAGCCGAAGGTCACTAGGACCCACTGTGCCTCAATTATGGGATATTCCTTGGGCTGGCTGCCACAGGCATCCACATTAGCTAGCAGTGAATATAGTCAAAGGTCCTCCCCACACAAAGATTCCCACTGATAGTTAATCTTTAAGGGGCTGCAAATGGAAAGCTGCCAGTTCCCAAACTAGTTTCCTTCTGGTCTCCATTAACCTAATGATTTTTCCCAGCTAAAATAGATAACAAAACAATGGAAACTTGCAAAGAGCCCTTGACCATACTTTCATTTGAATGGAGTCTCAGAATAACCATGAGGGGTGGGTTATTGTCCCTTTCATTTTACAGATGAAGAAGTCAAGGCTCAAAGGTTAAGTGATTTGGCCCAAAATCACATGGAGAACAGCAGAGTCAGACCTTGAACCTAAGTGTCACTGTGTTGTGTGCTGCCCACCCACCAGCCTTGGAATACTTTCTAAAATTCACCTCCATGAAGATCTCAAGGCAGTTCTAGGACAGTCTTCAGGGAATGAGATCGCTCTCTGCTCGTTCTCCCCTCACTGCCTCTCCTGCAGTCATTGGTGACTTGATGCCAACATTACTCCCTTGGCCAAGCAACACATCTACCTTCACACAGTTCAGTGAGGCAGTCAGAAACACTGTCTTTCCTAAGTATCAGTGCTTCCTGGGGTGGTTGTGGGATTAAATGAGATGGTTTTCATAAATGGTGTGGTACAGTGTCTGAAATATAGTAAGTTCTCAGTAACACTGTAAAGGGGAATAGATTTGCCACTCCAAAATATGTCTCTGACACGAGGATTATTTTAGGTTGATCTTTTTTTTTTTTTTTTTTTTAAGAAATAGCAGACATAGGGGGTGCCTGGGTGGCTCAGTCAGTTGGGCACCTGCCTTCGGCTCAGGTCATGATCTCAGGGCCCTGGGATGGACCCCCACATCAGGGTCCCTGCCCAGCAGGGGGTCTGCCTCTCCCTCTCCCTCTGCCCCTCCTTCCTGCTGCTTCTGTTCTCTCTCTCTCTCAAATAAATAAAACCTAAAAAAAAAAAATAGCAGATGTAGGAAAAGCCTCACAAATGAGGTAGAAGTTACCTTTTTGTAAGAGATATTTATATTTCTAAGGGAAATCTCTACTTGTAAGGGTGTCTTCCTCTCTGTACTAGGAAGAAAATGACTGTAAATCTCTAGAAACTCCTTATCAGTGGAGAAGGCAAGGACTTAAATTTGCATTAACAACCTTGTTTATTGTACTTTTCCCGGTAACCTCACATAACTGGCCTCCAGGCATCCCCTATTTCTTCTGTCTTTAGCTGGAGAGGTTATTTGAGGTGGTGGCTTGGGCCATTTTGGGGAGTTACTTGGTTTTCCTGGGTTTCTCTCTTGTATACAGGGCATGTACATGTTGTTAAACTTCTGTTTGTTTTTCTCTTGTTTATCTTTTTATTACAGGGAGTGTCAGGCAAGAACCAAGAAGGGTAGAGAGAAAATTATTTATCCTCCCCTACAGTTGATAATGATGATGATGATTATATTGTTGATGCATTCATAAAAAGCTACTTAGAAGCTTTAACACTAAACAATCTAGATGAAAAACATTTCATAAAAAATAGTATAAATCAGTCATTCCATTTGTGTGAGAGTCAGTAATCACAGAATGAATCTGTAAACCAAAAAATAATCATTTTAGATACAGTGTAAGATAATGGTGGATTGCTGACTCATTTATTCAGTATATATGTTAGGAGCTGGTGATGCAAACATGATTAAGATATAGACCTGATTTCAAATAGAAAATATTTGGCATAGGATAATAGATAACATTTATTAAACACGTAACACTGTTCCAAGAACTTTATGCATATTATTATACCATTTAACACAGAGCAATCCTTTGGATTAGGTCTATTATCCCACAATTTACAGAGGTGGAAACTGAGACAGATAAAGCAACTCACTTGGGATCACACAGCTAATAAGTGATGTGAGACCCAAACCCAAGGAGTCTGAATGCAAAGCCAGAATGCTCTTATCTACTACGGTAGCCCCCTTATCCATGGAGGACATGTTCCAAGACTCCTAGGGGATGCCTGAAGCTGTGAATAGTCCCCAACCCTATATATACTGTTTTGTCCTATACTTACATACCTATGATGAAATTTAATTTATAAATTAAATACAGTATGAGACCAACAACAACTAATAATAAAATAGGACAATATGCTATAATATAGGTCATGTGAATGTGATCTTTCTCTCTCAAAATGCCTTATTTGTACCGTATTCACCATTTTTCTTGTGAAGATGTGACATGATAAAATGCCGATATAAGGAGATGAGGTGAGGGGAATGACATAAGTACTGTGCTGTAGCATGAGACTGCTACCTAACTTCTGACGACTCCTCAGAAGAACCATCAATAATCTGCTTCCCGGCTGTGGTTGACTGTGGGTAACTAAAACTGTGGAAAGCAAAACCTCAGATAAGGGGGCATCGGGGGAGACTTCTGTACTTCTGTACTCTACAGTATCTCCCAGTAGGGGCTCAATAAACGTATTTTGAAATAAACTAATATTTACAATGAGAGAACTAAGTGCTTGAGCAGATGTGGCCCCAAAGTGGGAAGAGACACTGTAAAGTCAGTAGGTATTGTTTCTCAGTCTTAAGACTAGGAGGGGGATACCCTGACACACAGCAGGGAAGGCATCAAAGAAAGGCCTTAGGAATGTCCCAGGTGATCAAGGAGGGAAAGGGCATCTTAGGGGTAAGCTACAGTCTGCAAAGATTCCAAGTACCTGTGGATTCCAACTTGGCAGGCCTGTAACATTTTCCTTTACTTAAAAGGGGCTTAGAAGTTCCCCTTCTAGAATGAAGTTCCCCTTCCATCAGAAGGAGAGGGGCCAAGGATTCTTCCACCTGTCCCACTCCCTCTAGCTATGAGGACCTCTCAGAGCCTACTGTCCCGCCATTGCTCTGTGCTCTGTGCTCAATGCGGATTAGTACGTGCTGAATGAACGAAGAAGCCCCCTCTCCCAACTGGACTGGGGCTAGAAACGAAGTGGGAACAGAATCTCTGAGGTTAGAATGTGTGCCAAAAGTAGCTACTTGTAGAGACAGGGGATGGGGAAGAAGTGACAGGAAAAAAAACTGGAAACTCTAGTAGCCAGGATCCCCTTTATCCAAAGTGTTACTAGAACATGTTTTTCCCCCAAGCATCTCTCCCAGTCCTAGGGAAGCCAATTTACTTTACCGTCCTCATTCTATCCTATTTGCTTCTAATGATTTTTTTTTTTTTTAATCTTTTACACTGAAAAGCCCGGACATTTGAAAAAAATAAAAGCTCTACATTCTCCAAAGCACAGTCTACCCCCACCTAAGCCTTTTGCACCAGCCCCAGGTGCACCCTTCACTTTTGAATGCAGAAAAGCAAAACAAAGGCACTCTGAGATGCTGATCCTAAATCTTTGAGCTCTCAAAGGACTGTTGAGAGATACATCTACATTTCAAAGGAAAATCAGACTCGACTCCCTGAGCATTTGTAGGAAGATCTCAGTTAAGAACTTTAGGACTGTCTGAATTACTGGGAGAACGAGTTCAATCCACAGAAAGAATGGGAGATGGACAGAATTCGGGAAATAGGGAAAGTAGCCCAGCAGCCTCTGTGACTATGTTTGTGGACCCCTAGTGGTTAAGGAAACCAAAATGGAAACCACCTTTCTAGTGAGATTGTCTTAGCCAATGCCAGGCTGGGCAGATAATGATGCCAGTGAAAATTCAGCCCCCTCTCCAATCACTTCTTGCCACAGCTCCTAGACTCCAGTGAGTACACCCAGGACAGCCAGCCAGCCAGGGTGGATGTGAAGCCTGTAGCTTTACAGGAAGCCCCAGACAACCCTGAGGTATCTCTTATTGTCAGGGATTTTACTTCTGCCTCCTGGAAGACAGACGGCTCCAAAAAAAATTAAGTTCAGTTATAGAGAAATAAACACAAGTTCCTTGTACATGGGAAATTCTGCACCGAGATTCATACCTATGAACTCCTCCTCCTTCATCCAACAGCCAATCTGTAAGACTACAGGATTCATGCTCTTTCAATCCTAATATCCTGTCACTGAATATGGTCACTTTTGAAATGTTTGCTTGGAGTCCCCAAACATCTCCATTCGCTCTGCTAAATTATATTGCCCTTAAACTGTTATAATCCATGCCATTGGAGATCTTTGTTTAAAATGCAGATTCCTGGCCTTAGGGATCAGCCTCATCAGGTCCAAATCCCTGAGCAACTTCCTGCAGCCCCTGATCTCCCTTCTCGAAGCTCCGCCTTCAGAGTGGGTACTTCACAGCTCAGTTCATAAGCTTAGATGATCATTTTGTTTTTCTAGCTAGAGTTTTACTGCCTCAAGGGGAAGAACAATGTGTAAACATTTTTAACCCAGGAAAGAGAAAAAGAAATAAGCATTATTACGTGTCAACCACTGTGCTAGGAGGGTTTCCACATGTGTTCTCATTTCAATTCTGACAAAAACTCTTCAAGGTAATATGTCAAAGCATAATTTTCTGAATGCTAAAAACATAATTCTTATACAAATATATAGTGAAAATGTGTCAAATTTTATTTAGCTCATTATTAAGGAAACTAGCAGGACAGCAAACCAGTTCTCAAGAATTATGAGAAACAAGAATTGTAGTAGGTGGGGGAGGGGAGAAGGAGTAGAGGAAGAAAGAAAACGAAATACTGAGAAAGCACTGCTTAGTTGAAAAACTAGTTAATGTCCTACAGGTCAATACAACCGTAACTCTGGGGGCTATCTACTCTATTGGACGGAAATTATGTCATCACCTCTCATCAGTTCTACAGAATTAGAAAATATCTGAACCGTAATCCACTGTGCAAATTTATGTTTCCCTAACAAGTCAGATGTCCTTCAGCTGTACTTTCTAGAAAATGTTCTTAACATGGCATTAAAAGATCATTTTATGTCCTTTCTGCTTGACTTGCTGTTCTGGAAGTTTTTCTGAACAATAAGTATAATTTATCCCCATTTTATAGATGTGAAAACCAAGGTTCAGAGTAGTGAAGTCCCTTGCCTGAGACCACAAATAAGGACAAGAACGATGTATCAGTGCCAAAATTTGTCTAATTCCAAAGTCCAACCTTCTACTATATTACTCTACCATTAGGTACATAAAAGGTATCCAACAAATTTTCTAAATTGGTTGACATAAGAGTAGCATCCAAATGCTTAATTTATAAAATATTAGCAAAGTAACCTAGAATATTGATACCTGTCCCAAAGTGCTTAAATTACTCATTGGAAAAGTTGACACACAGAGAAAGGGGAATCTGAATGATGGTCCTTCAATTCCAAGTCAGATCCTACATTTCAAAGAGGAACGCAACCATCTTGATTATCTCTCTACCATAAGCAGGATTGTCTGAGATGCTGCAGATTTGTAACCCCTAACTTTGTGGCACTGGTCTTTAGATAACCATTCAACAAATATTTTTTATCACCTACTGGATACCAGGAACCCTAGTCCCACCAATACCACAATTCATGTTACGATACTTTAAGGCATTTAAAAATAATCATTTTATTTTACTTTGAGAGTTGTTAAGATTTTATTTCAGATCAAGAATAACGACCTAATGATAAGTAATTATGTCACATGTTAAAGACTGAGAACTTTCTTGGTAGTTTAGGAAATCATGTGGAGTTCCTTTTTTATTTGTAGCAATTTCCTGTTCTATTGAGGAATGCCTTCAAAGGTGACATTTGGTAACTTGAAATGAAAGAGAAACAGTGTCATTTTTCTTTTCAAGACAGATGCAATGCATTTAATTTGGGAAGAGCCAAATAATTTTTGCAGTAAGCCATGCCACTTTCCTTTTCTATATAACTTCAGGAACTCCATTACTTTCTTCTTACTAACAATAACTAATTCCTATGCGGATGTGTGTGGTCGCAGTACTGCTTTTGGACAGCAGAGGTCACTATTAACAGGTACACTGGATTACCAATTTTAATAAATGCAAAAGAGCTATAGAGGAAGAAGCAGTTTTACCTAAACTGTCTACTCTGTGGTCACTGAACAAATGACCAATAACTAAAACTGAAATAAAAAAATCCTCATCTTTTCCTGATAATATAGCCACCAAAATCAGAATGATATTTTCTAAGAGCCACCCACCCCATCATTGACTTAGAAGTCACCCATTAACCAGTTAATATAACCAAGAGAAGTTTGGTGTTTGAGGTTCCCCACCTTTCGTTTGACCAACGCTGGTAATAAAACATTCAAGTCATAAGTAAGAGATCAACTCCAGGGTACTAAATAGTATCTCTTAACATCTGAAGAGTAAAATGTTGTGTCAAGCGGTTCTCAAGCTTTAGTCTGCATTAAAATCACCTAGAAGTTCTTGTGAAAACGCAGATTGTATGTCCCCTTCCCAAAGTCTCTGATGCAGTAAGTCTGAAGTGGGACCCAATCATCCCAATAATGTGCAGTCCTAACTGCTGTGGCTGCTAGTTTAGAGACCCTACTCTGAGAACCACTGGTCTCTACCAAAGCTTGAATTACACACCCAACACAACACCATGGCCAGATGGGGGGGTGGGAGGAGGTGGGGTGAGCTTTATTTTAGAGCTCAAAAAACCACATTCTGGGTAGCTGGAACTCAATCTAATAATGTTATTCTGCTGATATTATAATCATATCCCATGTCATCCCATAATTTTTCTTCTGCCCTAATCTTCAAGTTATTAAATGTTTTACAGGTTATGTCACTGCTTCCTATCCACCTGTCCAGCACCTCGATGTTTGTGCCGAATTCTTCATCTCAAGTTAAACAGCTTTATAACAGAGTTACATTTTCTGGAACATTGAGTTTAGAGCAATGGACAAAAATCATAAAAAGACAAAGGGAGTAAGTCAAGCAGTGATCGAATGAGAAGAATTTCACTGAGAACAGCCAGAAAATGTCTCACTAACCCGGATTTTCTAGCGTGGAACTGAGATCCCCCTCCTTTGGCCTGTCGTTTTGCTCCATCATTAGCAGGCAGGTCGGATCTTGACTGGGCATTAAATAGGATGCCGTGATATGACATAAACTTTCATGCTAATACAGAGACCTATCAGCAGTAAAAATATGGAGAGTGAATATAATGCAAATGCCATTCCAAAATACCACTGACTCATGAATTCGTCTCTCAATCTCCTGGAAATATATATTAGTGCCTTTATAGTTACATTCATTGGGTCGGATGGAGCTATAGGTGAACAGCCACAGTACAACTGAAGGGTCTTTTAGTGCCCTCATGAAAGAATTCACCTCATTTCTCAGGGCTATGAGTGAATGAAAATAAGAAATTACAATGGAAATCACACTGCAATCTTCACTCTAGGCTAGGTTACAATGAAGACTATAATAATACATAATAAATATGCAGCAAACCATGCCCCCGTTAAAGGAGACGCTCCTGCTACTGGCACAGGGCACATATCCATCATGGCGCATACAATAGGCCAACTGTTCCACGTTGCAGGAGGAATGCTACTAGCCAGGAACGACAGGCTCGGGAATTTCCTGTGTGTACCGAGAAAGGAAGTAGAAGTGCCTTTAAGGATATAGACCCATGTATACTTGTTTTGTATGCAAAACTGTCCTGTTATAACACTGTCACCCTTGGCTTTTGAAATGAATATTTATAAAGAAGCTTTTGGAACAACAACTTCATTTGAGACCCAGACTGCAATCAAATAGGTTAGGTTTATGGGGCCAAGACTGCAGAATGTTAGGGTGTCCAGGGCTCTGGTGACAGAGAGGCAAGATGAATTCTAATCATCACTTCGACTAAGTACTTTAAAAATAATATTTTATTAATTCAGTCCACATACAGACTTCTTGAGGCAGAGAGAAATTTGCATTTTAACTAATTCACTTTGTGATAAAGATCAGAAATGGAGGAGTGTGCCTCCATTAGTGATGAAAAAGCCTGGAGAAATTCCTGTCCACTGGATTTGGGGATGGCACATCACCTCAGCTCTGTGACCATCATGGACTGTCAGCAGCTTGCTGCAAAGCACAGAGCATATGGCATCCTCCAAGGATTCACTAACCATTGTTTGTTTGTTTGTTTGTTTTTAACATGTGAGTCAGTCGGTTACTCTAGCTCCTCTGTGGGATAATTCAAACAGCTGATCCCAACCAACTTGAAGGTGGGAAAAGCTCTTTGTCTTGCTTTCGATCACACTGGTTTGTGTGGGGTTATAGCATTTTGTCTGTGGCGAATTTAACAGCGCCCAGCGAATTGGCCTCATTAACTCCAAAATAAAGAATGGAACCATTTGTTCTGTCCACATCAGAACCAAACAGGCCTAGTTATATTTTTATGTAACCCAAAATTAACTTTTATTGGATGGTATCTTAAATGAAAATAAATGCCAAATTTGTTTTTATTTCACAAACACTGAGAGGTATTGGGAATGCCAGCAATTCAAGATCAGCTCTGTTCAGAGAAAGACAGAAAAATCGAATGGACTTTTAAATAGTTTTAGTCTTAGTCAAAATCTTGTGATCAAATTATTCTATAATATTTTCCTTCAATCTATTTTTTTGCTTTGTTTTGACCAGACCAGGAGGATGTCTATTGTAATTTTACTAACTAGGATACTCTGGAGACTTAACACAGATCAAGGTCATGAATATCAGACTTCTTTGAGTTCTTATCTTTCATGGTTCAGAGACCTCAACTTTTCTTTGATCATCAGGGTTGCTCCCAAATTGACTCTGTTTTTCTCTCTCTTCTCTCTGCAGCCCAACTATTGCATTCTGGACCAAGAGATTAATGGAATCATGGTTAGAGTGAAAAAGAACCTAGTGAACCAAAGGATGATAAATGAGTAAATAAATTTCAAAGAAAAAAATTTAAAGAGAGAAAAAAATATGCCTGAAAAGGAAGGTGAATAGAAATACAGATCTGGCAATCAAATTTGAGCATCATATACACTTATGGATAATAAAAAAAAAAAAAGAAAAGCCTTCCAAAGAGATAGTTTAACCCTAAAAGGAATCTTTCAAATGAAAAGATCTTTTCACAGCATTTTATTGACACAATTTTCAAATTTACATTGAATTGCAATTAAAATGCTAGATGAATTCTAGGTTAGACTCGAAGTATGAGTTGAGTCAGGTATGGCAAAGACAAGTGAGTTCAGAAAAGAGTAACGTCCCTCTCTTTCTAAACAAGGGCTGCTGTATCATTAAAATGTCTTAATCAAATAACAAATAAATGATGTGATATAGAGTGACACCAAGGAGAAAATCATGACACTCTTCTTAATTATCCAGCTGTCTCCAAAAAAGGTACATGCTGACCAAGTGTTTTCTGGATTCCAGTGGCTGTTCCAGATATCTTGGAGGGTCGGGAGACCCAGTGCACCAACACGATTTCTCAGGGTTTTATGTGGCATCACCAAGTATCCAGCCACCCTGGTCTAGTTAACAAAAAGAACGGAGTCTCCGTCCTGTTTTCCTGTCCTGGCCTTATTTGGAGCAAGGATTCCCTTGCCTCAGCCACTGTGTTCCCCCACCCTATGCCTCATCGGCCATCTCCCAGCTCTCAGAAAAGAAAGGAAGTCATTTGCTCCAGGTGAGAAGTGAAGGGAAATTTGTAGGAGAAAGGATGGCAAGGCAGCAGAGAGAAATTATAATGATTAAGTAGAACGAATGGTGTGGGGGGGGGGGGGGAGAAAGGCAAGACAAGTAAAAGGATGCCTAGCTACAGAACAACTAGGAAAGAGTGGCTCACCAGAGCCAGTCCCAGGGTTTACTGAACCTGAGAACAAAATCCAACAGCAAGTTGCCATCACTGAGATTGTCATAGGCACTGCAGCCCAAACTTTCTTTAAGCAGCTAGCCTAGATCAGGAGCTTCCAGCTGGAACACATCCAGAAACATCAGCCTTGGGACTAAAACCAATGTCCAAAGGCCTCCATTAATGTGCCTTGTGTACAATTCATGGGAGAGTGACACCACCAACTGTGCTCAAATGTTCTACTTCGTCATACTACACATGCAGTGCTTACTAAAAGAGACAGCATTAAATGTGAAAACAGAGGGTTGTTTAAGTTGAACAAGTGCAAGGTATTACTATCATAATATTTAATAAGATGATGGTCATTTTTCTGAATTTGATTTATTAAGAAATAGGCAATCAATATTTGAAAGCAGCTGTCAGTAAAAAATCTTGCTCCAAAGAGTGATCTTTGCAAAATGCAAATTGTATTAAAATCTATCCCTTTCCACTTCTCTTCTACTTGCATTTCCCTGCTTACCCTTCATTGGTCTTCCATTATTCCCAGGAGAGATAAAACTCCTTGAAGGCTCTCTACCATACCCCTGTCTCCTCCTGCAGCCCCATCTCACACCCTTCTTCAGCCAAAAGAACTGAAAGTAGTGTAGTTGGTTCTTCACTCCTCTTTTAACTGGTCAACTAATCGTTACTCTTCCCTCAGATTTTAGTTTCATAGTCACTTTCTCAGAGAAGCCTTCCTTGAACTCCCTGATGGAACTAATCCCGCTGGTACAGGCTCTCAGGATCCCATGTACCCCTCCCTCCTTACTATAATCAACACAATATATTTAACATTTGAATGATGTTTGTCTCCCTCAGAAGACTCGAAGATTCATGACAGTAGTGATCATGTCAGTTTTACTCACCTTTTGTCTCGACACCAAGAATAGTGTCTGACACTTAGTAGATGCTCAAGAATGAATGAATGAATGAAAGAAAACAGACCCATCATAAAGATAGTCATCATGGTTCATCTCAAAGAAAGAAAGGAAGAGAGGGAGAAAGAAAGAGAGAAAGAAAGAAAAGGACAAATGTTTGGATTACAGTTCCTCATCAAATATTGATTCATTGATTAATATATTCAATAGGCATTTATTGTGCTTCCTACTAAGTAGAGTAGATAGAAAAATAAACAAAGCACAATTCCTGCCTTCGGAATACTTATTCCCTAAATTCTGCAGAGTGCCAGATTATAAATACTTTCAGTTTATAAGCCAGGAATCTTGGTTGCAACTACTCAATTCTGTAGTACAAAATGCATGTTGTGGTTGAGTGACTTTCCTATGTCAGACCTTCAGCTGGGGTGGGATGGTGGGATCAGAACCCAGGGGTTCTCCCTCCACACCCCGGATTTTGTTCATAACTACAGAAAAGAATACTCTTCCAGTTTAATGTTGATTTCTCTGTTAGAGGTTGTGCCAATAAAATCATGCTTACGGGTGACTTACATCAGAATATGTAAATGAACAAATCTGGCTGTGTTCCAGTAAAACTTTATTTGAAAACTTTATTTTATTTATTTTGGTTGTTTTGGCTATATTTGGTTGGGTGACTATAATTTGCTATCCCCTGCTCTAGGAGAAGTAACAGTACATATGCGTAGATATATATTTTAATTCACAATAAATATTTTGATTCTGCAGTCAAATGATGGGTCCCTACTATGGACCCTGCACTGGGCTAGGGTTTTTTTGTTTGTTTGTTTGTTTGTTTTTTTGTCACACAAGATGAAGGCTGGCCATGCTCCAGGGGAAGCTCATCATATAAGGAAAAAGAATCTCATGTCCATTCATTTTAATAAAACAACTTGAAAAGGATTCAAGAGGAAATTCTCTATGTAACACAGTGAAAACAAAGTTTTCTAAAAGCTCAGAGGAGGCAAGGATGCAGGTATTGGTCTCCTGAAGATTCATCACTGTAAATGGCACATGGAAAGCCATGCTTGAGAAAGAGAATGTGAACACCTTGGGTCGAGTGGAGACCAGGGAAAGGGGCAGGGAGCAGGGGCCATGCAAGAGCCCATGAGTGTAGCTAGATAGAAGGTTCTCTGGTAGCTGCTGAAATGTGGAGGAAAAAACAGATCCTAACACACTGCAGAGGTTTTATCTGTGAGATCGATCTGCTAATTGGTTTCTACTGCAGTGATATGGCAGGACTGTCCTCTAACTCACAGAGATAGCGCCACATATGTGCAGTCAGAACATGGGCACAGGGTTGTTTACCCACCAGTGGTGATGACAGGGGGCCTGAGACATTAAAACTCCAGCTACCAAGTTTCCCTACGATTTACACACATTTATCAATAAAAGACCAAGTTTAGGAACAGTAAACAGTTGAGAAACAGTTTGCCTGAGTTTACACTCTTCGGCTAACTAGCCTACAAGCACAGCATCGTTGATGGATAAAGCCTCTTCTAGATAAGATCCCATTTCACCTTTGATTCCCAGGCTAACAGGAACCATCTCTTGGTCACTGCCATTAAAAGCCAGGCCTTCACTGGGAAGACCCAGTTCTAAGCTTACGAATCAGAGCCTGATTTGCAACTCGTTTCTCCCAGGGTCTGGGAGCTCTGCTCTGGGGATGTTAGGTTATTGACTCAAGAGGCCTGAGGAAGAACTCCTTGGTACTCCAGAATGCACCTGCTTCAAGCAAGGGACCCAACAGCTCCAGCATTCATTTCCTCTGACACCCTTTGCTGGAAGTGCTAATGAGCAGTGAAAACCTGGACGAGAAGGCAGGCAGGCAGCCCCCGGGGGAGGCTGAGAACTAAGGTGGGGCTGGTGGAAAGCACCACTGACTAATCACCCCTGACTCATCCGGATCTCTTGGACCATCTTTCACAGCTCAGTTGTTTTATAGAGCTCTGTGAGAACCTTCATCTAGGCTACTCCATCTTAGAGCCCACTACCTGCCCCCTGGCAGGCTGTTCTTCACAGCCTAACAGTCACTGAAAAAGGGGTTGGGCCTGGGGGCACTGAGTAACTTATAACAGGTTATTTTCTCTCTTGAAATTTCCCCTCACCCTCAGAGTCTCACAGAAAGGGTAACACCATTCATCACCCTTAAGCATGATTTTATTGGCACAATCTCTAACATTAGAGAAATCAACATTAAACTGGAAGAGTATTCTTTTTTGTAGTTGTGAACAAAATCCGGGGTGTGGAGGGAGAACCCCTGGGTTCTGATCCCACCATCCCACCCCAGCTGAAGGTGTGACATAGGACAAGTCACTCAACCACAACACGCATTTGTATCTCAGCTCTGGGATGGGAACAGCGTCTGGGAGTGTGGAAAAGGACTTTGGAAATAATAAAACTCTTTCGGCTCCTACAAGAGAAGCCATGGCTTACAGAAAATGACACAGAATATGGAGCGAGATTCAAATCCATGCTCTATTCTTTAGGGGGAAATCCTAAATGACCTCTTAGAATCTTCATTTCTTAAGTCAATCAGAGAAAGACATGTATCATATGATCTCACTGATATGAGGAATTCTTAATCTCAGGAAACAAACTGAGGGTTGCTGGAGTGGTGGGGGGTGGGAGGGATGGGGTGGCTGGGTGATACCTTGGGGAGGGTATGTGCCATGGTGAGCGCTGTGAATTGTGTAAGACTGTTGAATCATAGCTCTGTACCTCTGAAGCAAATAATACATTATATGTTAAAAAAAATGATAGTAGGAAGGGAAAAATGAAAGGGGGGAAATCAGAGGGGGAGACAAACCATAAGAGACTATGGACTCTGAGAAACAAACGGAGGGTTCTAGAGGGGAGGGGGTGGGGGGATGGGTTAGCCTGGTGATGGGTATTAAAGAGGGCACGTATTGAATGGAGCACTGGGTGTTACATGCAAACAACGAATCATGGAACACTACATCAAAAACTAATGATGAATGTATGGTGATTAACATAACATTAAAAAAAAAGAATCTTCATTTCTTCTTCTGCATATTGTGGAGAGCGCCACCTCCAGGGACTGTTACAAGGATGCAGCGCCATAATGTATGGAGAGGGTTTTTGGAAACTCTGAAGGCCAAGGCAGATGTGAGTTGTTGTTCCCATAACAGTATTTGATAAATCACTAGCCAAGTTCAACTCTGTGTTTTGAGAAAAGTACAGAAAGGACATAAAAAGGAGACAGAGACAACAGTGCTAGACGCTGAGGAGATTATGAAGATTATATTTCTCTATGCCAGTAAATTAATTCTTAATGGAGAGCTCCCAAGGAGAGAGATAGGCTAAACCTGAGAGGCCAACCGTAGCGCTTTCCAAAGAGAAAGTCATTTTCCTCAGATCAAGTCTGAACTTTGCCAGGCATGGTTCACTGCATATTTGAGCCTTGAAGAGGCTCCGGTCCCATTGTATGGTTGTAATTTGCCTCAAAAAAAGAAAGAAAGAAAGAAAGAAAGAAAGAAAGAAAGAAAGAAAGAAAGAAAGAAAGAAAGAAAGAAAGAAAGAAAGAAAGAAAGAAACCCACAACAAAAAGTCAACTTTTTTTTTCTGTCAGCAACATAAGGACTCTGAAACTCCAAGAGTTGCAACTGTTTTTGTACGACATTCTGCAGACACTTGAACTAAACCAGATGACGACGAAAGAATGTAATTGTTGGAATTAGATCAAATTTAATTCCAGGCCACTGAGAACTTGCACAACTAGGGACACACTGCTCAACCTCTCTGCGCCTTTTCCCTCAGCTATACATTCACTCCTCATAGGTCTGCAGTGATGGTCATCATGCCAGCCAAACCCTCAAGAGAGTGCTAATTAGCCTCAGTAAAAGAATCCCCCCAAAAAGAGTCATTTACTGCATGAAAGTAAGAATGGGGATCAGAAAGAAGTCTCTATGTGACTCTAAATAACAGGTATTATTAGTGGTTCATGGATTAATAATTTATAGATATGAACTGATTTTATAGCTAATCTCTTATTTGTTTTCCTTTTCCTTCTCTTTTAAGATCTCTGATACATCTACTCATCCCCCTCACCACCATGCTAAAGGATTCAATGTACATCCTTCCATTTCACCTTCTACACATGCATGCCCTAGACAGAGAGAGATCGAGATTGAGCTTTTGATTGTTTGCCTTTGTTTTACTTATCGATTCCCCTCGTGACAGACACATCAGGGCTTACCCAGGGCTTGATAGTCCACAAACACCATTGCATTGAACTTCCATATGGTCTTGAGCTGGCTTGTCAGAAGTCTGTTCTCAGGAGCTGGATTTCTAAGTTATGAGACGTGCACATGCTTAATTGTACGACATACTTCACATTCTCTCTACAATGGCTGTTCTAATTACGTTTCACTCTGAAGTGCATGAAAGGTGCCTGCATCCCTGCAACTTTGCCAGCACTTGATATGATTTGGCTGTCTAGTTTTTGCCCATTTATTGGGTCTGAAGTGGTATCTTATTTTAATTTGCATTTCTGTTTACTAGCAAAGTTGAATACTTTGTCATTTGTTTATTAGTCAATTAGATTTCCACTTTGGAAGTTACCTATTTATCTCCATTTTCCATTTTTCTATTTTTTTAATTGCTGATTTACCATAATTTCTTGCTTAATTCTAGATAATTAACCCCCTGTTGTTTTTAGATACCACAGATATCTCTTCTATTGTCAACTTTGTCCATATGTCCTGAGTTAGGCAGAAATGTTTGGTTTTGCCATAGTCAAATCCATCAGTATTAGGATTTTTTTTAGGGTTCTTGTTTAAGAATCTCCTGCTTACTGAGATCACAAAAATAACCCATTACTTCCTTCCAGAGTCCTGAACCATCAGTAGGCGACACTTAACTGCTGTGTGAGCTACTAGCCTCTCCTCTTGTTGTCTTTTTATGCCCTATATTGGGAATGCTTCTATTTCCCCTTTACTTATTAGGCACTGGCCTTTCTCCCCTCCTGTTTCAATACTTGTTCTTAACTGTTTTCAGAAGAGCATGGATAAATATATTTATATATTATTGGCTGTTAAGATTTAAGTGCATAACACTTCTCAAGGATGTCTTCAGTTTGAACAGAGAACATTTTAATGAAGTACTCCAGTACACACGAGTGTGGTATTAAAAAGAAAAAAAAAAAAAAAGAGGGGTTGGGGGAGGGTATGAAGCTCTATGTTTAGGCAGACTTGAGTTTGAATGAATCCTAGCTTTGCCTGTGACTTTGTAATGTTAACCAACTCACTTAACTTTTCTGTTGGAAATAGTAATAGCTGCCATATAAAATTTATTGGTTAGAAATAATAATGGAAGTAGCTACTACTACATAGCTTCTACTGGCTGAAAAAGGCTAGATTATACTAAGGCTGTAAATGAATGCTGAAATCTCAAGGGCTTAGCAAAGCAAAGGCTTCTTTCTCTCTCACGGAGAAACACGTCCAACATGGGTTAGCTACACGTGGTCACTTATGCTGACAGACTCTGGCCAATAGAAGCTCCCTGTCTAGAATGGTGCTGGTCACACAGCTGAACATCAAAGATGCTGGGGTGCATCTCCTAGATTCCTCACTCAGGATGGAGATGCTCACTCCCCCAGGGGCCAGGAGTGTTGACTGGAGCGGCTTAAGCCTGAAACGTTCCACAGCCCTCAGTGAAAGAGAGATGCCCTTCCCAAGGCTTGCCCCTCCCCCAGGGCAGCCTGCATGGATAATGACCAGCTAATTTAGGCTAGAAAGGCCCGGCCCCCTTTCCTCAAATGAGGACAACACTGAGGGCCATCCCCATGCCAGAGCTCCATAAGGGACTGGCCAAGTCTTCCACTGCAACACAACTTCATCTTCTCTCTTTCTGCAATCCTGCTTCCCTTATACCTTCACAGGGGTGGTTCCTGAACACACCCACCAATGAGATGGCTGCATACAAATCCCTGCCTCAGAGTCAATCTCCTGGGAAATGAGACCTAAGAGAGTTGGTACTGGGAGGGATTCTAGGAAGCTGACTCTGACTTGGGACTTGGGAGGACAGTTCGCCTACACCAGGAAAGCCCCATCACTTCTGGTAATTGTAGGACGGATGTCCCCAGGCATGCTGTAGTGGTACAATTTTTAAAACTTTCACCACTGATGGCGAAACAGAATGGAATAGAAGTGGAAGTAAAATCCACTGGCAGAAGTACTAGCTGAGGAGTCTGAGAGGTTTGGGGAAAGACTGTGGAACTGAGTGGCTCTTACTGGGTGCTATCAATGAAATGGAAAAAGACAAAGTCTGAGGATGGTTTATCTCCAATTGAAGGTGAATTGTGAAAGCCAGAGGGCTTTCTTGGCAGCACCAGCAAAGGCTCTTATCTCCTGTAGCCTAGGCAGAAGAAGCTGAAGATCAGGCCAGGACAGGACGATAAAGAGATAAGAGCTCCAGTAAAGGCTGAATTCTCAACCCCAACAAGGCTTCGGTACCAAGGTCAGGGACCTAGTTGGAAAGAAGTAGGACCCCAAACCTGGGATGGGGACATTTGGATCAATGCACTTGAAAACCTTGAGTTGTCAGATTTCCCTAAACCTCTCAAGCCTGCAGAAATGCCCAGAAGTGGTATCTTTGCTAGAGCAGGTCAACAAAGCTTTGGATGCGTTTTTCCAATCCTATCAGGAAGTCAGATCTGAAGCAGTATTCAATTCACGTGGGACAAAAAAACAGTGTATATTTATGATCTTACCTCAGGGCTATGTAAACTCTCCCACCCTCTGTTATTACACAGTTTGAAGGGGCCTGGACCATCTGGACATTCTTTACAATATCATATTGGTCAGTTACATCCATGACATTCTGTTAATTGGTTATGATGAGCACAATATGGCAAGCTGAGGAGGTATTAGCAACTATGAGGATTCAAGGGCTCCCTGACTTAATGAAATTTTAAGAGCCTAGTGCCTGGAACTTGCCAGGGCAACTCCTTCAAAATAAAGGGCAAATTATGGCATATCCTACCCTCACCCATAAGAAGGAAGCATTTTGGAGATAGATCACCTGAATGCCACCTGTCAAGAAAAACCCCAGGGTTTTGGGTTCTAGAGGCAACCTAACCTATGCTTGGAAATTCTGCTCCAACCCACTCACGAAGTGACATGGAAGGCTGCCCAAGCTGGTCCGGGCTGCAGTGCAAGGAGTCATACAACCTGCTGCTTGGGTCATAAAATCTGCCAGTCTCTGTGGTAACAGAGATATCTATGCTGGGGAAAAAAACTCTGTGTGGAGTGTGTAGTAAATAAATTAACCCTGTACAAAGAGGTTTCGTCTTTTCCCTGGCCTCCTGGAAGGTAATCCCTGTTTGTCTGGGAGTCTTGGGCCAGCCAGACAGTAACAACGTGATTTCAAGTGAGGGCTTTGAGTCATGTGGTATCAGTTGGCCTGGAGACAGACTGAGCATGTGGACAATCAATCAACCTTGTCTTTCTAATGGATCCCAAGAAAAACTCTAAAGACTGAGGTTTGGATGACTTCCCCAGTTGGCAATACTGTGTGTGCACTGTTACACATCAAAGCTGGGAAAGTAATGCATCAGGGTTCCTCAGGATGAGAACAGAGTAAGTTCTACATTTGGTACTTCCCCAAACTCTGCCCTATGTACTTTTTTCCTTGGCTGCTTTTAATCTGTATCCTTTCTCTGTAAAAAAGTCCTAACTGTGAGTTTAACAGCTTTCAGTAAGTTCTGTTAAGTCCTTCTGATAAATTATCAAAACTGAGAGTGGTTTTAGACCCCCCACCCCCAAAAAAGACATGAAGTTGAAGTCAAAAGTGAGAGTAGTTTTGTGGGTGGGCTATTCCCTGTAGTAGGCCTCAACTCCTTACATGGAGCTATGGGGCAAGGCCCAATAGGAGAACCACAATGTAGACCCCTTAGGATTCTGGAGCAAGGCCAAGACATCTGTATCGGAGAATTATACACTATCCAAAAATAGTTCTTGGCATGTTACTGGGCCTTACAGATGAGTCTCCAAACACAGGGATCATGTGTCTATGCATCTAGAACTGCTGATCATGAGCTGGCCCAAATCGTAAGGTTACACAGCCCAATAACAATCCATCACAAGATAGAAATAGTACATTAGGGGTCAGTCACAAGAAGGGTCACAGAGCACAAGTGAGCTGTACTAGCGAGTGGTCCAGACCCCCATGTCACTGCCGTTGCATCATTACTTCCCCTCACACCAGTGGTCCCACAGTGGGGTCCCTTACAACCAGCCAGTAGAAAAAGAAAAGACCAAGACAGAGCTTGGTCTACAAATGAGTTTTGGTTTGTGTAAATACAAACCAAAAACAGACTTACACTGTCCTGAAAGACAGTAGTGAGAGAAAATCCTCCCACTGGACAAAACTGTGGGTGGCTTATGGGGCCATCTGCTCTGTGTGATAAAAGCAGATATAAACACTTGGACAGTTGTGAATATTTACATTGGTTGGTTAAGGGCCTGGAAGCAAAAAGGTTGGAAGGTCAAAGAAAAAAGGTCTTGGAAAAAGTCTTACATGGACCTTTGGGACATATACAATATAAATGTCACTTACTGAGCCATCCACCTGGCAAGAGAGACAGAAAAGGACATAGGATGGCAGAGTAAGGATAAAAGTCAGAGAGAGATTTGGGGGTGCCTAGGTGGCTCAGTCAGTTAAGTGTCTGACTCTTGATTTTGGCTCAGGCCATGATCTCAGGGTTGTGAGATTGAGCCCTGCATCAGGCTCCATGCTCAGTGGGGAATCTTCTTAAGATCCTCTCCCTCTCCCTCTGCTCCTCCCCACAACTCATGCACGCTCTCTCTCTCTCTAAAATAAATAAATAAATCTTTAAAAAAAAAAGTCAGAGAGAGATTTGAAGATGCTATAATGTTGGCTTTGAAGATGGAGGAAGGGACCATCAGGCAAGGTATACAGGCAGCCTCCAGATGCTGGAAAAGTCAAGGAAGCAGATATTTCCTAGTGCTTAATAGAAATTTCAATCAGGGCAATGAACTCTTCATTTACAAGGCATCACTAGCATGTAGCATGAGATTTTGCACAAACTAGGCACTCAATAAACATTAATGGATGAGTGAATGAATCACTGAATTAAATCTTCACATTCATGATTCTCTGCAATCGTGAATTATGCATGAGCTCTTTTCTGTCTTTGGAATGACCTTCCTCCAACCTGATAAATCTACAAAAGTTCAACCCATCCAAAATAAAGTCATCTCTACCGTAAAACCCTCCTACTTCTCAACACGGTTAACTTCCAAATGCACTCCCTTTACTGTTTGTACATACCTCCTCCACAGCATTTACTACAGTGAACTGTGTTTATTTATATACATGTATATCTCTTAAGACTGTGAGTAGCTTAGAGAAAAAGGGTCATGAATTATTTATTCAAATATCCCCTAGAGTCTTAGCATCGTGCCTAGCACATAATAAATTGTTGAACATTTGTTGAATGAATAAGCGAATGAAGAACGAAGGAGAGACAGTTTCAAGTCTATGCAGAGTGAGTTCAAAACTCAGGGGATGAAATCCGTATAAACCAGATAGAGAAGGGATTTCCCTGAGAGAGAACCCGGGACAAGATTTGGATTTCTGGGGCCAGCCAGAGGAAGGTCAGAGAGGCAACTTTACAACAGCCTAAAACTCAGGAGAGTAATGTCTAAGGGTAGAAATGACAACTTGAGCCTGATTGGTCCATCTTTGGACCATGAGATTTAGAAAGGAACCATGGACTGCATCAAACATCACAAAGCTCCCTGGCCTCAGCCCTCCAGGGGCTATACCTGAGCAGTGGTCACTCTAAAAGACAGGGAGACACAGGCTCTAAAGCCAGGCTGCCTGGGTTCAAATCTTACCTTTGCCACCTACTAGTTGTGACCTGGTGCTCAGTGTTCACATTTTCTATGCCTCGATTTCCTCATCTGTATATGGAGGTAATAATAGTATATATAATAGCATATAATTATTAATTATAGTATATTATAATATATAATAGTATATTGTATAATAAATATATATATATATTATACAATACTAAAAAAAAAAACACCCGATACACAAATATATAGGGTGTTTGTTTGTTTATTTGTTTAGTTTAAATAGGTCCTGTGTTTAGAATACTGTCTGGCACATTACAAGCACACAACTAGGATTAATTACATATATAAAAATTTAGACTGTCATTTAGAATCATCTAAGAAAGGCTCTTAGGATGATATAAAAGAGACTTCTGAATACTATCTAAAAAACACCAAAATGCTGACTTGAACTGTTAGAGAACTTGGTAAGATTTCTGCAAACTTTTTAACTCCCCAGGTACTTTTAATTTTTGCTAACCTTTATATATAGTCCCACAGAGGTCAGCGGTAAAGTCTCTAAACAGTCTCTCTGAGTTTATCTGGGGGGACATTAATAAAGAGCGGGGCCAAAAAGAATCATTCGGCTACCAGATCTGTTGTGGAAGAAGAGCAGCCCCCTCACATAAAGCAGATACTGCTAGTTTTATAACCTTCCAGAATCTGGCACAAAGGAACATGCATCAGGCATAGATCTGAGTCTAAGCTCTACCCCTTACAAGCTGTGTCACCTGAGAAAGTCTACTTAACCTCTCTGAGCTTCAGGATCCTCATCAGTAAAATGAGAATCATAGTAACATTTCCTGCTGAGTTATTGTAGGTATTGATCTCATGATGAACGTCAAAGTACTCTGCCAGCTAAAAAGCACTATGCAAATATTGTATGGGATGTTCTCTTTCCTCTCCTCTTGTCCTTGTTGAAATTGACCCACCATTAAAGATTCAACAATTATGTCTTCCATGGACCCTGAACCTTCCAGTCAATCTCTCTGTACCCTTGACTCCTCTTGCTATTTTAGTCAGCACCACATATTTTGGGCTGGAATGACTTTGCAGGAGTGAGTTTAATTTCTCAAAGCAGACTCTGAGTATTTTGAAGGTAAGATTATGTCTCATATTTTCCTAGTGTCCTCTGAGGACCCAACACTCTGCTTGACGTCATTTAGAACATTCTCACATATTCATTGCTTATTGAGCAGAGTATGACTAGCACAGTGTTAGAATTCAATTATAGAAACACTGTCTTGATGGTATTTCTATATATTTCTGCCAGAAATTTGTTATGAAATTAAAATGGCTGCAAAATACCAGCAACACCTGAACATCTAATGTGTTGTTAAGTTGACGTCAAATGAGGAATTAGAAGTTCCAGATTTTGACTTATATTCCCTATCACCGACTGCATTCCCTCAGACAAATGTGGCCAAATGCCTCAGTTTTGACACATGCAAAATGAAGTCATTAACTGCTGTCTATCAATTCTGGAAAAAAAAATTGTCAATATGTTCTATGAAGAAGGCTTTGGAATGCCATGATCTCCTAGAAATAAAGAAAGCAGTCAAACATTGGTCTGGGAAGACCTTTTTGGATATGACACCAAAAGCAAAGCAACAAAAGCAAAAAGGGCAAAACCAGACAAGTGCGATTGCAACAAGCTAAGAAGCTTTTGCACTGTAAAGGAAACCATCACCAGACTGAAAATGCAAACTATGGATGACAAAAATATTTGCAAACCATATATCTGCTAAGAGGTTAATGTCCAAAATATATAAAGAACTTACCTCAAGGGCAAAATAATAATAATAATAATCTAATTTTAAAAATGGGCAAAGGGCCTGAATAAACATTTCTCAAAAGAAGACCAAAAAAAAGCCCACAGATATACAAAAAGATACTCAACGCTACTAATCACCAGGGAAATGCAAATCAAGACCTCAGTGAAATACCACCTCACACTTGTTAGAATGGCTATCGCCAAAAAGATGAAAGATACCAAGTTGTGACAAGGATGTGGAGAAAAGGGAATCCCTATACACTATTTATGGGAATGTAAACTGGTACAGCCATTATCAAAAACCATATGGAGTTTCCTCAAAAAATTAAAAATAAAACTGCCATATGATCCAGTAACCTCACTTCTTGTTATAGATCCAAAAGAAATGAAATCGATATCTCAAAGAGGTATCTGCCCTCCCCCATTCACTGCAGCATTATTCACAATAGCCAAGATACGGAAACAGCCAAATGTCCATTGACAGATGAGTGTGTGTGTAATATATATATATATATATATATATATATATAAAATGGGATGTTATTCGGCCATAAAAAAAAAAGAGAGAGAGAGAGAGAAGGAAATCCTGCCATTTGAGACAACATGGATGAACTTGGAGGACATTACTCTAAGGGAAATAAGCCAGATACAGAAAGACAAATACTGCATGACCTCACATATATGGAATCTAAAACAATTGAACTCATAGTAACAGAGCAGAATGCAGGGGTTGGGGGGGAAATGGAAGATGGAGAGATGTTGGTCGAAAGGGTATAATGTTTCAATTATACAAGAATAAATTCTGGAAATCTAACAGACAGTAATGTAACTACAGTTAATAATACTATAGCATATACCTTAAATATGCTAAGAGGGTATATCTTAAGTGTTCTCACCATCACCACCACAAAAAAATGGTAACTGTGTGAGCTGATGGATACATTAATTAGGTTGATGGCAATGATCATTTCACAATGTATAACAATATCAAAACATCAAGTTGTATACCTTAAGAATATACAAATATTATTTGTCAGTTATACCTTAATAAAGCTAAAAAAAGAAAAGGAGTCAAATATATTCAAGATATCCTTATAATAATTACTGTTTCTACATTACCCCAAATTATGTGCAGATATCATCATACACATCCACCAACTCCATGGACGAGGTGAATTCTTAAATCCATTTTACTTAGTCTAATTTAGTCAAAAAAAGTGGAAAGGCTTGTGGGGGCACACATGGAACTGGGAAGAGGGTAGCAAATGCTGGTAGAACAAAGAAAACTTCTGAACCTCCTATAGAAAGCCTCATTTTCTCCAAACCACATTCCTTCCTATGCCCCCTAATAGTCAAGCTTTAACATCAGAAAGAACAAATCTCTGAATGCCAGGAAAATGTTGATTCCTTTCTCATCATTTTCCTTTGATTTTATGATTAGCAATTTGTAATCTAAAATATACCCTATACATCAGAGTCAGAATACTAACTTTTAATACTTTTCAGTTGTTCTGCTTTTAGTATCCAGAGTTTGTCTATATTTTGAACAGTTCACATTGACTATTGGTGTAACTCCAGCCATGCACGAATTGTTGTTAAAGGCAAATAAATAAAACACTGCTGTTAATTAATTTGACTTACCATTTCTTAAACAGAGTGGAGCAGAAAAAGGTTAAGATTTATAACCAGAAAGACCGAATTTGAAATCCATTTACTTATCATCTAGATCATGCGCAAGTTACCTTCTCCAAGACTCAATTTTCCCACCTATAAAATTTATAAGACTGATGTAAGAATTAGAGTGAATATCGGTAAAACATCCATCACGGTATTTTCTGTGAATAGTTATACAATGAATGTTAAACGCCTAGAATGCATGCTGGCAATTTACGTTAAATTGTCTTTAATCCAGTTTTCTGTACTTCTATTTTAACTGGCCTTGACGCAATACCAGTGACTGGGGGGATGGAGGGGTAATCAGAATATCCGGGGAAATGAGGAAATAGTAGAATTTGAAGAAAGCATATTCAATATCACCATTATTTTGAATTGGATCAGGTGGATTATTAGGGACATGTTTCCAGGTTCCCTATAGGAGCCATGGAATAGCGTCCTAGTAGTTTAGATTTTGTTTCAGGTGGGCCGTGGGTTTTGTTGTTTTTGTCACTGTTGCTTTAATGAACGCCAGCATGGATCATCGCAGAACAACTTCCAAGCAGACATACTTTAACAACCAGCATTAACTACGGCGATAGATTTCCTGGTTGTGCCTGTGCTGCCTATGCTTATAACGCTAGAGTTCATGAAGGTGAAGAGTGTCTGACAGCATACTTGTGGCATTTGAAGATTTCATTTGACAGTATCGACTGCGGTGAACTGAACACCCACCAGACAACACTGATAAGAGTATCTCGTGTGGTTTTTGCGAGGTGGTCTGATACAATGAAAAGAGATTTGGGCTCAAAATTCACAACAGCTGGTCCCACCCCTGATTCTACATTGGATTTGCTCCGTGACCTTGAGCATTTTATTAAAGCTCTTTGGCACGGGGCAGCATCTGTAAAATTGGGCCAGTATCGTTGTAATACAGCTTCAACTCACAGTTCGGTGGCACGGCATTTCTATTACAATCCAGTGCACACCGACAATGGGATAGCTCTACCGAATGCAGAATAAATCTTTGGCTGATAAACTGAGCTGGGAAGGCAGGTCACACACCCAGGGGAACGATGGGGAAATAAACTCAGGGGAATTACCATGCATTACAAAGAATTTTATAAATATAGTTTTAGATAGACTTGTATAATAATAATTAAGAGACAGAAGGATGCTGTACTCAAATCAGAACAGGAGGACAAGGAGATTGGGTACTATTGCTAGCCTCCATTTTAAGATTTAAAGCTACAATTATGGTGCTTTTGCTGGACATAACAGCCAGTTCATTTGTATTTTCCTCTCTGATTGGCTGAACCCAGGCTTTGCCACATGGCTTTTGGCTGGAATGGTAGGCACATCCCAGGCTATCAAGACAAGTCACATATGCAAATTACCCTCAGATTCTGGCTCTTATCTGCTACAAACATGGTAGGGGGTGGGAAGAAGAGTGGTGGAGTGTCTGTTTATGAATTCAATGGCTTAGAGCCCAGGGAAATATGAGGATGCTTTATTGCTGCAGCTACCACCTCCTGATAAAGAGAAGAGAGATTGTGACCATGACAAAGAGAGCAAAGTTACTGCAATAAGCAAGGGTACCTCCCAGAAGAGACACTCAGCAGGAGCATGTGCTGGGGAAAGCACATGGACAGGACCAGAGGATGGATGAGAATCTTGTCACTGTCTCTGTGAAACAGGAGAGCAAACCCCAAAATGCAAGCAAGGTGCCATGAGAGGATAAAGGTGTAAATCAAAGTACGGAACACAGTATCATTTCTGGCCATGGTGCATGGCCCAGGTCAGCGGCGTTCAAGGTGTGCTCTCTACACTATGTCACCACCTACAGCAACACACATATAAAAACTGAAGCTGAGTATTTAGAAACTTTCATAGCAGTTTCATAATTATGTCTACTGAATCCAATACTAAAAAATTTAGGTTTAGATTTTGTATGCCTTTTAAAAAATTTTATGTTTCTAGTACTTTATTTTTATGATACTTCACAAAAGTATTGGTTTATGACAGATTTGGAAATGAAGTGTTAGAAACAGTTCTATACCACATATAACATGTTGAGAAGAAATAGTCTAGTTCACAGCCCACATTAGTCTCTTTCGATTAAAGGGTTCTGTAAATACACATTCATCCAGGGATATGAGATCTCATTAAGTACCTCTTAAACACCCAAGAATACGTTGGTAGCAGATTCAGATACAATAGTATGTTGGCAGGAAAGGAAGCAGATAAGTGTCAGAGGATCCAGAGAAAAGCATATAAGCAGAATGTCTGAATTATTAAGGAGTAGGTTTAGACTCAAGATATGTACCAGTCTGGGTTCAATCAGGAGACAGAAATCACCCAGAAATTTAAACAGGGGCAGTTTAATATAAAGAATTCTTCAACGATTACAGGGGAGTCAATAAAGAGATGTTAAAGAGCACTCTAAAGAGTACCCAAAGGCTAAGTGAGAGTCCCTACAGCTGGGGATCAGACCTCACTGGAGGAAATGGGGGAGCAAGAAGCGTGGTGGTTGCCTGAGCCAGAGTTGGCCCACAGTAGCCGAGCAAGCAGGAGGCAGCCCCCCAGGGGCAGGTGAGTCAATGCTGGGGGAGGGCACAGAGACTGAAGTGGGCACTGCTATAGGCACAGCCTAAAGTAGGCAGTGTCTGCATCTTGGCGGGGGGGGGGGGGGGGGCAGGTCACCTGAATCATTGCACCATGTCTGCAACGTGGTCACCATGCCCAGGCCAGGCCAGCAAGTTGGCCAAGAGATTGCACAAGATTGCACACACTGCGCCCATACCTGGGACAGGGCAGCACCAGAGCGCATGCGTGCCCACCGCCACCGCCACCACCAGCCACCACCACCCCCTTCCCCCCCATTCCCTTACCCCTCATGGGGTAGACAGTAGGCACAAGAAGGAAAAGTCATCACACCGGAGCCAGGAAGAGACGCCCCCTACTCCTCCCGCAATGCTCCTCTAGCGCCCTCTACTGGTAATGGTTAGCAGTATGCTCTCTGTAAAGGAGAAAGGCTCAGTGTCCATCACTGCACCGCAGGACCCGAAGACTGAATTTGGAGCTGAGCGCTGAACACTGATAACTGGTGCAAGGTTAGAAAGAACAGTGCCACACATGAGCTAAGGAAAAATGACTCAGGAGGCAAGTCCTCATAATAACTCATGGAGTCTGATTATCCCCATGTTACAGATGAGAAAACTAAGGCACAGAAGGTTTAGTAACGTGCACAAAGCCACATAGCTAGAAAGTGGGAGAGTAGGGATTTTAACCCTGGAAATTAGGCTCTAGAATCTTTGCTTTTTAACAACCATATGATGATGCTCACAGTTGTGGACTAATTAAACAATAATAGCTAACGTTCACGGGGAATTTACTATATGTCAGACATTATGTTGAGTACTTTATATCCCTATTCTCTTTAATTGTTGTCACATGCCTATGAAACAGAGCCTAGGGCTACCCCCTCTCTTTTGGAAATAAGGAAATAGAGCTTTTAGGGGTTTATCACCTAGCCTAAGGCTACACAGCTAATAGGCAGTTTTGTTTTCAGGTATTCTGCTTCTGGACCCTGGATACATACATAACCATCTGGGTCTCTTTGTACAGAAGAGTCAGAGAGGAAAGAACACAGCAACGAAAATCATCAAAGAAGGCTTCAGAAGAGAGAGGCGGCCTACACTGGACTTTAAGGTTTGGTAGGATCTGAATAAACAAAAGGTACAGAGCAGTTTTGCTTATTTGGCGCACACACAAAATTTTTTTTTTATTTTGTTTTAGTGTACTTCCACACCTTTAAAAATCTAGAGATTTCACACAAAATCTGAATTTCTAGCTTCTAAATATGTAAAAGATATGTCAATACTGAGCTACACTATGACATGGCGTCCATTTGCTAGGGCCTAGTAGCAATGGGGCCCTTTCGACCTGCTGTGCCCTCCCCAGTTTGCCCTGTTCCCCACCACTCCCTGCTGTCTCACACCCATCTGCTTCACTCATTTACACTGCATGGCACCTGTGGGAAATTGAGACTGCACGTGGAGGCAGAGAGTCTCAGGCTGGGGAGAAAGCATGATGGAAGGTACGAAAGCAGAGATTATCATGTCATGGGCATGCGTGTGTGTAGTCCAACTCAAGAGAAAAAGTAGAGGAGTAAGAAGTAAGTGATGGCACTGTTTAGAGCTGAATGGAGAGATAAACTGGGAGTTGAGCAAAGGAATAAGGGAAGGACAGTGAAGGATTTCAGCAGGGAGATTCTATGAATGACTCCTCTCAGAGCTGTGGCCCTGGGGGTGTGGCATTTCAAAAGTTGAGTTGGGTAGGAGAGATTAGACAGGGGAGAAACAAGTGGGACAAGACTTGAGGGAACACTGCACTGAGCCACATGAAAAGCAGTAAGAGTTTTAGACCAAGAAGGAGCCCCTGTTCCTGCCTGGTGCAGCCAGGAAATATTTAGCACCTTGTCTGGTTTTATTTACTTAAGTAGTCCGTGGTGTAGTAAACGGAGTGGGAAAAGGTGATGTTTGGGCTAGAGGGTGATATGGGAAAGAGATGATTTTTCACTACTAAACAGATGGGGAGACTGAACAGGAGAGTGCTGGCAAATAGAGAAATGTCACAAAAAGAGTCTGCAATAACAGCCTTACTCCGTAAGTGTCTCTTTTCTCTTTTCCTTCCACATAGTCTATACCCACTCCTTGTAAATTCCTATACACTTAATAAAAATAGTATATGTGAAAGCAGTTTGCATAGAGCAGGGGACATAGCAGGTGCTCAATAAATGAAAGTCTGACTCAAGACAGACATGTGAGTTTGCCAATCTGCATTTCTGTCAGGCCTGCAAAGACCAACTTCAGCTGTAATAGATTCAGTACTTTGAGGGCATTACTGCAGCTCAAGAGGAAGGAAACCACTAATGAGAAGAAACTGCAGCAAGAGGAACAGGATGAAAGAGTAACACATATTTTTATTCCTGCAGGAAATAATTGCCTAGAAACCGCATAAACACTCTCAAGTTGAAAACGAATACTGTACTTTAAATTCCCTCTAAAGCCCATGATCTAGTGACCGAATTTTTACCCTGAGCTGAGACATGTGACACAGTAAATACAATTACAACCAAAGTCAATATACTCTTTCCATTGTGTATTTCCTCTCATCAGTGGGTTTTCAATGGGTGACATCAGTATAGCATTGAAGTACTTCAGCCCAAAGCATCTCAGTTATGGGGTCATGAAGGATTTCTTGCATGTTAAAATTTTTATGGGAACAATATGATACAGTAGAACAAGTAATAATATAATATGTTAATATAAAATACCAAGGATTCTAATACTAATCTTGCCAGGTATTGAGACTGGGCAAATCACTTTACCTCTCTGGGTCTCAACATCTCCCTCTAAGAGATGAGATCAGAGAGCAATGGTTCCTAAATCCAGCTGAATAACAGAATCACATGGGGGGGGGGGTGTTGCAGAATTTTAGAAACACACATTCCTGGGCTCTCCAGCCTATTACTCAGAATATCTGGAGACAGACCCAAAATCAGGCCCTTAACAAAGAACCACAACATCTCAGTGGCTTACGTCAATAAATATTTAGGTCACAAGTCCATAGGTGAGTCAGCTGGTCTTGGCTGGGCTCAGCTGCATGGCCCTGCTGATCCGGGCTGGCCCAGTCACATCTGGGGGCCAGCAGATGGTTGCCTGATGGGGGCTGGGCTCCGCAGGGGCAGCCCAGTTCTGATCCACGTGCATGGATGTTATTCTAGTCCAGGGACCAACGTCCTACGTGATGGATGATTTCTCATACAACACCAAAGGTGCAAAGCAGCCAGCTGAATTCCACAAGCTCATTTCAAGCCTTTACTACCTCATGTCTGTGGAACATCAAATTGACCACAACAAAGTCTAGGCTAACATCGAAGGGGAAAAGTATGCTCTTCCCATGGAAATTAGGAGGAAAGATAGACACTTTTGAAGAATAATCCCATCTGTCACAGGATGCCAGGAAAGTTTTTTTTTTTTTTTTAATCCCAAGGTGACTTGGATACAGAGTCAGGAATAAATGATCCAAGGTATTTTCTAGCTCTATCATTCTAAGATGCTGTAAACTGATGAAGAGAAAGTGAAATTGGGTTGAGAATAAGGTGATCTGGGCGGAGAGAAATGAATACTTACCACCATCAAGCAAAAGCCATTACCCGTGGCACAGCAAGTGACTTGTGGAAAATGAGACTATCCTTCTCTTCCAAGAGCTCATATGAGCTTCCTCACTTTGCTCCTGACAAACCCCTACCAGTAAGCTGTTAGGAGTCTCATCCTTTTCTCATCTTCTTTTAGACAAAGAAAATGGCCCAGAAAGATGAATCCTCTTGCTTCAGGCCACACAGCTCAAACATGGCAGCATCAGGATTCTAACCCTAGTTGGGCTCCCGAGTCTCGACTCCTTTCACTGCGGCTTTACCTGCCTTCACACAGGGTTACAGCGAGGACCTAGCCAAGCACAACAGAGTCTGGAGACTGAAAAACTTCCTGAGACGTTTCTCATCTATAAAGTGGGCGTCACAGAACCTGTGTCGAGGGTCTCTATAGGAGTAAATGAGTCAATGTTTGTAATACTATGCAGTGTGTGTGTATATATATATATATATACACACACACAGTCTGGCACATGGCAAAGGGTAATTAGGTGTTTGTTAAATAATGGTCTCATTGGGACACACGGCTTGTGTATAGGATAGAGAACAGTGATTCTCAGGGTATGTTCTTCAGACCATATCCACACTGACTGGGACAGGCAGGGCCCAGCAACCTGCATGTTAACAAGTCCTCCGAGGGATTCTGATGCATGCTGAAGTATCTCAGGAATCTTGCTGTCCTCTGCCTCTTATTAGAAAACTCTGTAAGTCGATATCAAAATAATGGTATTTGCCATTTATTGAACCCTCCAAAGTATTAGGCACTGCACTAGGCACTTTTAATCCTCCCAACAGCCCTAGGAGGCCATCACTATTATTACTCCCAGTTTGTAGATAAGAAAATTGAGGCACAGAGCAAGTAAATATAAATAGCAAACGGGCCACTCTAGGATTTGAACCCATTCTGTCTAAAACTTAGATCTACACTCTTCAATCTCATACCACATGACTGGAAGAGGGCTGTTGGATACATCAGGAACAGCTCTGAGACACAAAGCTCTGGCTTTAGGCACAAACCTGCCACCATGAGCACCCACCCTCCAGGGAGACGTCAGAGAGGCAAAGAGCAGTTGCTCTTTCCTGGAATTGGAAATCACACAGCGTCTCTTATCTGCTGGTGCCTCAGTCTCTGCCTTGCTGGATGCTAGACCCCACCTGCCATAATCTCCCCAAAGGAGAGTAACCCTTCCAGCCTCTACTGCCTTTCTAGACTCACTCTCTCTGTTTTTAGACCTTGGATGTTCTGGATTCTACCAGACTTGCCTGTTTCTTCGGTCTCCAGCTAGACCTGAGTTTCCTACCAGCCCCTCCTGCATCTCTGACCTGTTGCCCAGCCAGCCCTGCACACACCCAGCAGAACACACATAAACCATTTCCCGACTGCTTGGAAATGCATACACGCCTACGCATAGTAAGAGTTTTGTAAGAGAGTCAATGGGCCGGCTCGTTTGGCAAATTTTAAAAACCGCACTATCTACGCTGTTTGTGCCTTGTTCTTTTTTTTTTTTTTTTTAAGATTTTATTTATTAGAGAGAGAGAGACAGCGAGAGAGGGAACACAAGCAGGGGGAGTGGGAGAGGGAGAAGCGGGCCTCCCACGGAGCAGGGAGCCTGATGCGGGGCTCGATCCCAGGACCCAGGGATCATGACCTGAGCCGAAGGCAGTCGCTTAACCGACTGAGCCACCCAGGTGCCCCTGTGCCTTGTTTTTAAAACAGAAAATAAAATATCCTGGTTTTTAGCAAAGAGGCCATCTCTTAAGGGTAGCTGCCAAATCTCTGAATGTGTATGTCTTCAGGGACAGTGACAGGAGTCCCTGCCATTTGCATCTGAGCTATTTCAGCTTTCACCTGGATTCGGAGGGCCTCGATGCAGCTGTCTAGAGCACATGGTTATTTGTAAAGCGCCCCCTGCCAAATCCATGTGCTGGGTGGAGAGTAAAGGAAACTTTGATCTCACCTGGGACAGAGGCCAGCTATGCTAGCCAAAGAAGCAGAGAAGAGAAAGAGCAGGGCTCAAAAGGGGCACCACCCACCCTCCGAAAGAGGCCGCAGACAGAGGGAGGGAGACAGTTGCCTGTACACATATGTTGTCAGGAAGGGCTGGTGGGTTCGGAGAAAGCCCCAGAGAGCAGCTGCTTTTGTTTCCTTGGAGGCAGAGCCCAGTAGGGAGTGGGGAAGACAGGAGTCCCGGAGACAATTACTAGAAAGGCATTCCCTGGTGTTCTAATGAGGTAATTAGAGCCACTGAGGTTTCCACTGTCAGAGCAGGACAAGGCTCCGAAGACCCCAGCCCAACCCCCTCGTTTTACAGAAGAGGCCTCCATGGAGGCCCAGAAGAGGAGACTGACTTGCCCAAAGTCACAGTGCCAATTAGGGCTGGGACCAGAACCAGGTATCCAGACACCATGGTGCTGTGCCTCTGCTGGAATCAAAACCCCACCCATCGGAGGGCTGCATCTGAGGGCGGGGTGGGGGTGGGGGGGAAATGCTCATGGCAGCAAGAGGGTTTTCACTCTTTGAAGCCTGGGTGGGTTTCCTTCAGGGGGCACAGTCGGTTCAGGGGGAGGCCTATTGCTGAAAAGAAGCCTGGGTCAGGGTGGGGAGGGAAAGGACCGGATCAGGGGTGGGGGTGAAGTGGGGGGCTGGGGTAGCCCCCAGGAGGCTGTGACTTTTACCTGTCTGAGCCAAATACTGCCACCTTGAACAAACACATTGATTCATCTCTGCATTTCTAAGGAGACCATTCCCAGGGCTCTCAGGGTGTCCTAAAAGGCACAGAGCCCTGAGATGCCTGGGGTTTCAAATTTTGAAGGGCCTCCCAAGCCCAGAGGCCACCAAGCCTCACAGTGTTTCCTCAGTCCTTAACAAGCCCAATAAATCCGCTAATAAAAGGCAGAAGAAAGAACCTGAAGAATGCACCCTGCCTTCGCCTCCCTCCTCGGCCCCCCTCTGCTCCCTGCACACTTGTCCTCCTGAATTGCCTCTTTGTCTGCCCATCTCCCTAAGCAGGCTCAGCAATTTGCATCTTTGCTGTTCTCCTTTTTTAAAATGACAGAAAAACATTCAGCAGAGTGGAGCCTGCCCTAGCAGGGCTTCTGCCCACAGAAACAGAGGCACGGAAGTCAACTTGACATTTAGCCAAGTGTGACCCCTCCCATCCCCTTACACATACCCCAAAGTAGACTTTAATAAAGAAGGTTCTGAGAACAGGCAGTAAGGGACTGAAGGAGAAAAGGCACAATCTTTTCACTGTGCACAATTCAGTAGGCATCTCTGCACAAATTCTTGTGTATGAGTCACTGGAGCTGATGGGGTTCAGGACACACTACCCCCAAATATGGCACCTTGGCATACTGAATACTGTAAGCTGAGGGTCACCCTGACCTCCTCCCCTGCCTCACCCCTCTCGCCTGAAACAGGTCACAGAACCCTCACCAAGAGGTGCCCTCCTGATACCTGGGGGAAAGGGAGAATCTGAACAAACAGGCCCTTGTTAAGTTCCCTCCAGTTTATTAGTTTACTAGACTCATAATCCTTAACTAGCACAGTCCTCCACGGCTGCTCACTCTTCATCAAATCTGGCATAAAAATACACATGTCTGTTTCTTTGTTCTTCATTTCCTTTTGAAGTCTCCTGTGTCCTACAGAACAAATAAATTTGTATGCTTTCCACCTGTTAATCTTTGTCAGTTTAATTTTCAGACCCAGCCAGGGACCTTAAGAAGTCACGGAAAACCTTTCTCCCCTCTAGAGATCAATGGTAAACCCTCAGTTGTGGGTTTTCTACCCCTCTTTTCCTAGCCTTTAAAGGGGAGAGAAGGAAGGGAACCATGTGTCTTACGACCTGTGTGCTTTATCACAGTTAATTCTACAAAAGCCCAATGTTCTTATGTTATAGACTGGGCTGCTGTGAATCTGAGGTTAAATATCTCACCCAAGGATACCTGAGATTCAACACCCATATGCTTTCCATACACCTGGTGGCCCTCTTTTTTTTTTTTAAGTGCTATATTTAGGGAAATGTAGCAAATATTGTCATCAGAGGCCTACATTTTCTTCCAATTAAAAAGATATGCCAAAAGGGCCTCTTCTATTCATCTTTTTTTATCTAACACAGGCTCGAGCACTTTCTACTCTCAGTTATATTGCTCACTACCCATTCGCAGACAGGAGGAATTCACGGGAAGGGAGAAGCAGTGCACAGCCACATTAGAAGAACCCCTATGGTGGAACTGAGGACTTCATCCATGTTAATGAGGCAGGCATGGAAGGGGCACGAGTATTTAGAGTGTGGCTGAAAGAAAAGTGGTTCTTCACTTGGAGCTGCATGCAAAATACGGACAGTCATTGGGCCTGTGGGTATAACTGATGTTTTTTAAAATGATCGTTTGTTCTTCAGGGTTCTCAAGCCCACCAACATAATGTTACAGACTATAAAATGGATAGCTTCGATGAGGTTCAGGTGGAATCAGGCTCCTTCCGGTTTATATAAACAGTGGTGAGCCCCACTGTCCATTCTACCATCAGCCAGGCTTTGTCCTCATCTACCTCATGTGAGGTGCATCTGCATGTGTTCTTGGGAGCCAGAACCCTGGGCATCATGGCGGCTGACACTAACAACCAGAGGCTGGACACTACTATTGGGGTGTCACCTGGCCTGCTCTTCAAGGTCTGTGGGAGATTCTGGGAGCAAGACTGGGAGGAAGGTACAGAGAGTTCCCACACAACCCCTGCCCCCACATGCACACCCTCCCCCATCTGTACATCAATTGCAATAAATGCATTATTCTGGTGGGGAATGTTAATGTGGATAATCAAAGAGGCTTTCTTGATTTTTTATTCTGTCAAGTGGGAGATGATAGGACTTGACACTTCCAGATGCAAAATATTTTATATTTATATATTATAGAAATGCCATATATATAGGCAAATTATATAATTTGCCTATAAGCATGGGCAAAGATCTATAAATTTTTTTCTTTCGTCTCTAGACTGATGGGAAATCTGAAGGAGCTCCAAGTGCGTCCGTCTTGAATATAATACGAATATGGTCAACCCAGGACAAATCCCATGAAGAAAGATGGTAGTTAAGCTGATAATATAAACTCTTTCAGAAGACAGGTGATGCTGATTCCAGCCAGCTTGGAGACACTGAGATGTTAGAATTAATTAGAGATATAATAGATAATGTGCCTTTATAATACATTTTGGACCCAAGAGGTCCAAGTAAATCTGAAATAAATATAATATATATATATATATATATATATATATCTCCCATTGTCCTATCATAATGTTGAGCTTCTATTCCTAGGCAATGCTTCTGGACAAGTTTTCTTCTCACACAGATGACCACCCAGAAGGATGCTCACAGCATAAAGTGAGGCAAATCCTGTCCTAAAATCTTAGAGTCGAGTATCATCAGGAAAACCTATATTTCAAACCTTCCTTTGTTTGGTAAGATATGGAGGCTATTTTTAAGAGATTTTTAAGAAAGTGAGGGCATGAACCAAGCTGCTTTAAAGTGCTGGTGCCAACAGGTGCCAGTGGGGAGAGGACACCTTATCCCTCTCTAGGGACTGCAGCTCCACTATTGTAACTTTACAAAGATAGACTTTTGGTAAGTGTATGGAGAGAGGAGCATGAGCAAAGATACTGGATTTTTATGAATTTCTAACATAGCACTTGGCACATGTAAGTACTCAACTAATGTTTGTTGTAAGTATAAATGGTTGGGATTCTTAGCAAGAGCAGCTGGGAGCATTTGTCCCAGGTAGAGGCAAGTAAATCTGAAAACAGAGAGGAAAATAGATAGACCATGATGAATGCAACTGATAGGCAAGAGGGTAAGACTATGCGAGGCATTCCTTTATGGGCCTGCAGAAACAAAACGGGCACATTTTAAGGGAGTAATCCGCTTGGTTGAGGAAAAGAAGCTCAAACATTGGTGACTGTGGCCAGGTAAAATACAAGCCCACACATACACATGAGTGTGTGTATGTGCACAAACACACACATACACACATCTTTTTCAGGTTTCAAAGAGTGATTGTCCCTGAGTCCTACCTTTTCAAGTTAAAAATAAATAAGTACAAGCTCAACCTTGCCACAAATGTATTTCAAATCCATTAGGACAGCAATTTTCTCTCTCCAGGAATACTAAAGCTTCAGAATATCAAATTACCAAAAACCATTAAAATGTTTTAAATTATATCTGGCACCGAAGTATGAAAGACTAATGAGACCAAAGGTTCTAAAATGTCAAACCTGAAAGTGAAATAATAATAATAATAATGATAACGATAATAATAAAGTGAAAGTAAAAAGTGATTTTCAACTACTCTATAAATTATTTTCTTTCATCTCTAGACTGATGGGAACTTCTTTAAAAAGCCAAGAACCAGAATATCACCCCAAGACATCTGGTCCTCTCATCCTTTGGTGAAGTGCAGATGGAGACTCCTATGTGGTCTTGGTAAGAGGAATTGGTCACGCTCATTAACCTGGGCAAATTTAGCTTTCAAATAATAAGTTAAATTGAGAACTACCCAGAGACCAACTCTTGCAAAAGCTGCACTGTAGCCTGAAGGGGGACATGCCAATTTTGGATTAATTAAAAGGTTATTAAATTGTTCAGATGGCATGTTAATGAGCAATCTGCAGGGCACTCAGTCAAAACCACGCCTCCCAGCCTTAATTACAGGACCCTGATACTGAAAAGAATCTGGGCAAGCCCGCAAAGGAGCTCCAAGTGCATCCGTCTTGAATATAATACGAATATGGTCAACCCAGGACAAATCCCATGAAGAAAGATGGTAGTTAAGCTGATAATATAAACTCTTTCAGAAGACAGGTGATGCTGATTCCAGCCGGCTTGGAGACACGGAGATGTTAGAATTAATTTGAGATATAATAGATAATGTGCCTTTATAATACATTTTGGACCCAAGAGGTCCAAGTGTTTGGTATATTTTATTAACTCACATTGCCCCCAATTCCTGGTGATAAAATTAGAAGCCTTCAAGTATTGTTTCTATTTCATAAAATTTAACTGAATTTATAGATTGAGACATTGTAATGTCTACCATCTACTTTAGAGTCTGAATGCTAGAGGAAGACAGTACTTCTCAAAGTGTGGGCCACATGGTCTCACCTAATAACCCTCAGGCTGATCTACAATTGCAGGTTTCTGCGTCAATTCTTTTGGGTGAATTATCCATAATTCCGTAGGCTTTATTTTACATAAATAACCAAGGTTTATTTTCTAGTAAATTCCTAAATCAGTTAGCAGTCACTAAAATTGGGCATCCATAAACTAAAACTAGGCAGCTCCTAGAGTTTACTGAGGAATATAATTGAATGTTCTTCTGAGACACCTGACTGCCACACAGCGTTTGACAGGGATGAAAACCTCCTATTGTGGATGATCACTTGCAGATTACTGGAAATCCCACAAAATTCAGGAAGGGTAACTTGTTTTCCTTGCATCACGAATTTTCTTGAGTTGGTCATGATTTAAATAACTTTCAGGATTCCTTCTGAACTTAAAATTTCTATGTATTTTTATCTTTATCAAGCTAGTTTGTTGTGGGTTAACCCTATAGTGTTCTTCCTGTGCACTGACATGATATATATTTTTTTAATTATAAAGTGGAAATGGGTGGAGTAAATGGACTATGGGTTTTTTGCACTCCCTTGTGGAGTACCGTCAAGAATGATGGAGCCACTAGTCAAACCAAAGAATAATGGGAAAGCAGTGGAAAAATACCTTCAGACTTTTTTGACTATTTCTTATACATGAAAAAAAATTAAGGAAAGTCAGAAACCAATACTTTTCACTGTCCTAAATTTATACCCTTAGAACAAATGAACTGATTGGATAAATAAACATTTACTAAGCATTTATTATGGGCTGGTCCCATGCTGTGGGCTTTTTCAACTATGTTATTTCAATTAATTCCCTCAAATGAGGATTGTCAGATTTTGTAAGTAACCAGTGAAATATGAATTTCACCTAGACAAGAAATATTTTCTTAGTGTAAGTATGTGTCAAACATTGCATGGGACATACTTAACACTAAAAAAAATTGTGTATTTGAAATTCAAATGTAATTGGGTGTCTTGTATTCTATCTGGCAACTATATCCCAAACAATTTTGCATTTTTATTAAGAAAAGCAAAAGAATTTGGTAAAATAGGGTCTGTCTCAAGTGCCAAATAACCCTGATGGGTACTGCTTGTCTGGAATGTTCTGAGACTGTAAAGTCTGGGTTTAGTCAGGGACAAACACTGCCATGATCGATTAGTGATGCCTGCCATGGATAAGGCAAAGGATTTACTGATACAGATGCCGAACTTCTGCTATCTCTGCCCTAGAGGCTAAAGTAGAACCTCTATCGTGCAAAGTCCTGCTACAAATGACCTATTGATTACGTTACAGCCTTGTGTAAAATCTTAAAATCCTTTAATGCTTCCATTGCTCTTAAGATAAAGATAAAATAGAGTTCTTAATGTGGTTTTCAAGCGCCTGTCAACTTCTAGAGCATTGTCTTTGCTATGTGCCCCCTTCGCCTTTTATGTTCCAGCTTTCCTGGCCTTGGTCAGCCTCTTCAAGCAGGTTTTTACCTCTGCCTGGAAATCTCTTTCTCCTTTTCTTGACACAAATAATTTTTGCCCATTCTTTAGATCCCAGCTGAAACACCCGTCCTCAGAATAAACTTCCTGGCATCCCAGAGAACGTCAGGAGCTGTAGACTCACAGAAACTATCACAGTTTGTGAGAATTGTTTCTGTCAATATTTGATTAACATATATTTTTATTCTCTGACTACTAAACTATAGAATTCTTGAAGGCAGGGTCAGCATTTGTCTTATTCACCATTTTATCCACAGAATCAGTGTCTGCCATATACTGTGTTCGCATTATATATGTGTTGAATGAGTGAATTTATTGACTTAATGGGTTCTGTATTATGAAAAATCTTAGTGGTCCATTTAAAAGAGAAATTAATCTCATTTTTTTCTTTCTCAGGCCATCATAACAAATTTAGATAGAATTCTGGAATGTGATAAATACAATAAGATTAGTTTTGCCAGTACAAATCATAACTCTTTAATTTATATACTTGCCATCAGTATTTTTAAATGCTTCCTTAGAAAAAACACTTCAGGGGGCACCTGGATGGCTCAGTTGGTTGAGTGTCCGACTCTTGGTTTCATCTCATGTCATGATCTCAGGGTTGTGGGATCGAGCCCCATGTTGGGCTCTGCACTCATTGGGGAGTTTGCTTGATATTCCTCTCTCCCTCTGCTCCTCCCTGCTGCTCACGTGCAAGCTCCTTCACTCTCTCTTTCAAATAAATAAATAAATAAAATCTTTAAAAAAGAAAAACAAAAAAAAACCCACTTCGGTGGAGAGTTTAATATACTAGAAGGAGATTTCTTTGGTATGTATGTTTCCTTTTTTTGTCATAATTTAACTATTAAAATTTTTGTTAAAATGCATTCTAACCATCATCACTTGGTAAACATTTTATTTGGTTTATTCATCTACAATGACTTCTTTGAATATGGCAACTTGTATAGGTTACAGTCCCCAATTATTCCGTCAAACACTAATTTAGGTGGTTCTGTAAAGGTACTTTACAGATGTAATTAAAGCTCCTAACGAACTGACTTTACATAAAATCTAAAAATATTCAGGACTTAGTCCTGAATAATGTGGGTAGAACTGTTCCATTTCTTCTTCTTCTTCTTTTTTTTAATCAGGGTTGAAATTTCTCTCAAAAAGAGATGAAATTATGTCTGTGAACAGCCGCTTCAGCCCTTGCCAAGAGTGTCAGCCTGCCCATGACCTTCCTATTTTGTAGAGTTCAGATGTGCTTAGCCAGCCTCCACATTCATGTAAGCCAATTCTCTGTAATAAATCCTTTATTTATAATATATATACATACACACACATAGCATGTTAAAATTAATAGCATGAATTAAAATTCATCTACTTCTCTGGTTGAACCTTGGCCAGTACACTATTCATTGGTCCTCATAACCAGTTGTGTCAAGCATATTAAATAACTAAATAGATACTAAAATGAATAGGATAGAGCTAAAAGCATTGCTGATTGCAGAACTTTTATAGTCCAGGTCACTCCCTACCTCTAACCCACCTCAAACCAAGCACAATTACAACAAAATCCAAAAAATCATTTAATATACCTTTAAACAAAACTAACACAAAACTAGTTTTTAAAATATTACAGTACTAACAATATGGGAAAAAATGTAGCTGCTGGCTCTAGAGCTCATTTCAAGAAAAGCCTTATCTTTGTTGGAGAGAGATTTTGATAAGCCAACTTAGAGTAGATATTGAGCTCTGAATGTAGATAGAACTTTTCTGTATGTGGGAAATGGGAAAACTCAGTTATACTGGAGGATATACTTGAGGAAGATGAGTTCAGGAGGAAGGCAACAAGAAGGTCAACTTTCACATCCTCTATGACCAAACCCTATTTCATCCCCTGCCCCATTTCCTGACTTTTTAATGAAGTCACTAAACTCAGGTTCAAGTGAATTTCTTCAGAAGCCAAGGAAGGAGCTGGGCATCATGCAAATTGATATGGCAGCTCAGCAGAAGGAAAAGGAAGTGGGGCAGGGAAGAGACAGAGAGAGGGAGAGAGAAAGAGAGAGGGGGAGAAGAAGGGAGTGGAAGGGAGAGGGTGGGCGGTACGGAGAGAGGAAGAATATGCAGGAGGAAGTAAGCCCACCCCCTTCAACTCCCACCACCGTCCCCTACCACCACCATTACCACTCCCAGCCAAGCGTGGAGGGCTATGAAGGCTTCCTGGCCCCAGAATTGTGATTCTTGGGAAATTCATCCAGATCTCCTAGGTGGAATGAGGAGGATACTGATTAACCCAAGTTACCCAAATATGAGGTCATCATTTCCTTCTATCACATACTTACACATTTTCAGGAAGCCGAAAATTTTACTTACTTGGCCTAGTCTTAAATTGTTAATAGGTCATTGTAAATTCTCCAAGGCAGCAGCCAAATATCAAATTGGCTAATTAGCAATAAAATATTTTAAATTTTGCTAAAATTCATAGCAGGTTGTCAGAAGGGCAAATTCTGCATTTCTTCAGCATACACATTGAGATTCAACAACTTATGTCTTCATATGCTTAAAAAATAAATATTTACAAACCACTAAATACACTGAAAATTTCCAACTTTGGTGCAAACCCTTGGAAACTGTTGCCTGTTAAGGTTTCCTAGTAAATAGTCATCAAAAGAAGCAAGAAAGAGTCTTCTCTCTTCTAACAGTTATGGCTACATTCACTAGAATTTTCCAAATGAGTTTTCTCTCACCTGGTTCCCCTTCCAGTTTTATAGATGGTGGCTTGGAGACAAGGTAAAGAACAGACAAATACATTCCTATCTGTGATTCCTGGCAGTGTTTTGTTGTTGTTGTTTTGCTTTATTTTGTTTTGGTGCCTATTCAGTCCTATTCAACTAATATTTATGATTCAGACTCTGTGCTATGTGATAGCAACACAGAGATGATTAATATATAGCTCCTGTGCTCTGTGAGTTCAACATCTAAATAATTAAATGCTATTCATGCAATAGGAGTATAACAGAGGCAGAGAATGGTGGAAAGAGTGGTTGGCTCGATCTGGGGTGGGTAGGAGGTCAGGGAAAGTTTCACAGAGGTAGCCTCATAAAATGACAGAATTTGAACTCAATAAATTAGAAATTGAAAAGTGAAGGTGCATTTTAACTAGTACTAAAAGGCCAGGGATGGGATGTACAAGGAAACCTTAAACTAGAGAATATTAATGGACAACTAACTGCTATTTAAGCTCAGTAACAGTCATGAGGAATGGGAAGTAGCATGAATAAACAAGAAATGGATAAAGTACCTTAGTCACTTCGGTGGCTGATAATTTTAAAACTTCTATTATGACAAGACATAGCACTGCACAATCAACTGTAGGTCCCATGGACAGCTAGATGGCTTGCAAGTCAGCATATGAGAGATGAGTAAGAACCTGGAATGTGTGCCTTGAGGGAACAGCATTTCTGTGTTGTTCTCAGACCTAAACTAGTGTTGTTATATCTAGAACTGCTGTTCCCTGCTGCATTCCCACCACATCACACATAGAAGGTACTCAATAAATAATAATAAGAGCTATTATTTACTGGATTCAGCTTTCTATGTGTCAGGACTGCTCTCTCGATATTAACAAATCTGACTAGGTAAAAAGTCTTGAACTAGGAGTCTCATAGAGAATTTACATTCCCAGAACTTATATTCAACATGCAAATACACGCTCTCTGTGGGCAACTTCACCCACTGTCATGGTTTTAAGTATAACATAGTTAAAATAATCTTCAAATGTTTATATTCCCAGCAAAACTACACAGGAATATCACTTATGAGCTTTGTTTTTCAAAGATTTATGCATGACCAAAATGATGAAAAAAAAATTAATTGCAGCGACAATGGCAACCCACATTATGTGGGCTTTGCATGGAGGATTTTGTAGGTCTTGTTATAGAGCATCATGTTTTCATTTAGGACATAGAAATCAGGACCACAAACATTTTAGTATCCTACCCGTAACTGTTTCTCTCCCTCTTTCCCCACGCCACCCTGAGACTAGACACGTACGAAAGGTTAAGTGACCTAAATCATGTCAGAAACCTTGCAAATGAAGCATAAACATGACATGACATGGACATATAAAACATTTTCTACTTTGACGCTGACCTTGCAAACAAAACAGCACAGTCTGAATGATAAAAGCAAGTGAGAATATGTTTACTGAAGTAGGTCGATTGAACACCTCTGGCCAACACCCATCTATTTACAAACCCCACTTCTTAGCTTGCTTCTTTTAGCTTGCTAGACCTGGTAATCTGGAATCCAAATTTAGGAAAAATAGCTCAAAGGAGGTTTTTTTAAAAAAAACTTAAATACATTTCAAATTATGAGTTACAAGGGTTACTTGCTCTTCCTATGGAACCTTCTAAAAAACTAAATTTATGGAGTAGAAAAAATATAAATTAATGGAGAGGAAAAAAACAACAGAAAGAGAGGGAGGGAGCTGAGAGGTAAAGTAACTTACCCAAAGACCCACAGCAGGAGAATGATGCAGGTAGGATTTAAACCCAGGTCTGCCTGTTGAATATGAGTAGCGAAAAAGAGCAAAGGATCTTTGAAAACTGAGCAACTTGACACCTTGGGCATATAGCAACCTCAGTTTGAATCATTTCCCTTCCTAGGCCTTTTTTCTCAAAAGACTTGTAAGGAACACCAAGCAAAGGAGTTACTTTTGCTCCCTCCCTTCTTTCTTTCTTTTTCCCTTCCTTCCCTTCCTTCTTCTTACTTCCCTTTCTTTTCCAATTTTTGGCATAGGTACTGTTGGAAAAGAAATAGCTTTAAAATGCATCTATATAAAATACCAAAGGATGGGATGCCTCGGTGGCTCAGTAGGTTAAGCGTCTGCCTTTGGCTCAGGTCATGATCCCAGGGTCCTGGGATCGAGTCCCAAATCGGGCTCCCTGCTCGAGCCTGCTTCTTCCTCTGCTCCCCCCCCCCGCACACTTGTGCATGCTCTCTCTCTCTGATAAATAAATAAACAAATATATGTATCTTTAAAAAAAAATCAAAGGAAGTTAAAGCAAGAAGAAACCTAATGACCTATAAGCCAAAAAATTAATTTCCTAAAAAGCTGTTGACTTCATTAAGTTAACTTGCCATCTACTCAAGTGTGTTGGGCAGAATACTAGTCCTAAAGATGATGCATGTGTTCGCTGCATGCACGTATACACACACACACACACACACACACACACACACACACACACACACACACACACACACGATTCCACTGGCAAAGAAGTTTGGGAAACACTTTTGATTATAGCTCTTCTCACATTCCTCCTGGTGATTCATTAGCATTACACCTTTTGGATGTTTTGAACTTGAACTCAGGGTTTCCCAAACTTACTTGACCATGGGCCTTTCCATAATACACACACATGGTTTTGGCTGTTTTTTTGTTTGTTTTCAGAAAACCTATTAAACTGTGGAAACTATGGGTTTGTGGAATACCTTAAAAAGCACTATTACAGTCTGCATGTCATCATACACACACAATTTGATTTGAGGAAGGTATAAAAGTCCCTCCTGACCCCCTGGCATAATGCCTAAAATGACAATAGCTCTAAGAGGCTGTTGGACTTTTGTGGTCTTCCTTAATAAACAAATGTCCAAGGAATCAAAACCAAGAGATACCAACTGGTTAGTGCAACCAGCTGATCAATGGGAATCCTAATTAGGCCCTGAGCTGTCTAAATGCTCTCCATTTCAAATGAAGAGAAGGGGCTGTCCCGGGGCAGAGGCGAGCACAGACTCTGCTGCTATCAGTTTGTTTAATCAGTCTCTGCAAACTGTGGATTTCCTCATCATAAATATTGCTCTAATTTATCCTTTCCACTGCACCCCGTCTAGCCCAGATTTTTGTCACCCCATGTCTCTCTTCCAGGCTCTCTTTACATTATCCATCATGCACACACCCATCAAACAGACTCCCCCAAATACTACTTCTATCCTCTGCTGAAGGATCTAGAATGATTCTCCATTTGCCTGTCAAGTCACTATCGGCACTGCAGCCTTCAACAGCCTTCAGAAGCAACTATCCATTATCCCTTTGCCTTTATTTTTCCTTGCTCCCCATTCCTTTCACTGCAGAGAGGTTCTTCAGTCTGCTCTGTGAGCTCCAGGCTCTTGCTACCTTCCTTTATTTTCTCTTTATATTCTTTCTTTCTTACTTCCTATCCAAACTCCATTCACCTTTCAAGTTCTACCCCCCTCAAGAAGGCTTTTAGTAACTTCACCCAACACTGATCTTTCTGTTTCCTGTACCACAAAATTGGGGGTGTTATTAAACGTATTTAGCACTTGCTTCTATAATTGTATTTTGTTCTCCATTATAATTGTGTGTGTTTGGTTCCTTCTCACAACCCCTTGCTTCTAAATACAAATCTCTTAAGAGAGTAAACCTTGTCATAATCTTAATTTGTATTCCCTACCACATTTATCATGAATAAAGAACACAAGAAACACTTCCTCAATTATTGACTGGAATGAAAACAAAATGATAATCATAAATGAATACCATGCAGTTGTTAAAGACTGCCAGATAGGAAATTTTCTAGATAATACTTTATTTGCATTAATTTTAAGATATTCTTTAAGTAGCAAAATTATATGCCATTATACTATTCTTATAATTCAGGCCTTTCAGACTAACTTCCTCCAGATGAACTCAAATACCTCTTTTCTCTTAGAAGGGATGGAAACAAAGAGGTTTCATACCTCCAAAGACCAGGGATGTGTGGCAGAAAGACTAAGATGGCCCCCAATTATCCCTGCCTCTTGATATTCATGCCCTTATGTAATCCTTTTCCCTTGAGTATAGGTGGGACCTGTGACATGTTTTTAACAAACAAACTATGACACAGGAATGGGATGCCACTTTCATGATTATGTTACTAAGATTGTAACTTCTATCTTGCTAGTTGACTCTTTTTTGCCTTCTCAATTTGCATGCTTTGATGAGGCAAGTAGCCATTCTGGGGAGGATCACATTGCAAAGAACCGTAAGCTAGGAACTGAGGCCCTGTTCTAACAACGCTTCAGAAAGAGAATTTTGCCAACAATGTGAGCTTTCAGATGAGTCCCAGCCCTGACCAATGCCTTGATGGCTGCCCATGAAAGACCCTGATGCAGAGGACCCAGCGAGACTGTGCCCAGATCCCTGACACACAGAAATTCTGAAATGATAAATGTGTGTTATTTTAAGTCACAAAGTTTGTTATAACTGTTATGCAGCAATGGATACAAAATATCAGATGTTAAAGTATATCTGTGTGATTCTTTCCAATGGCTGACTTTAAAATGTATCTGTCAAAAGAACCAACTTTGTGATTCAAATATTCTGTATGGAATCTCACAACATGGAAGCTCATGTAATCATGCTGGGCAGATTAAGAGTGTCTTCTATATCTAGTTATAAATTTAACCAAAAGAGAGTGCCCGGATAGTTCAGTTGGTCAAGCATCTGAATCTTGATTTCGGCTCAGGTCATGATCTCGGAGTCATGAGATGGAGCCCTGTGTCAGGCTCTGCACCGGGTGTGGAGCCTGCTTAACATTCTCTCTCTCCCCACACTTCCCCCTCCCTCTCTACAATAAATAAATAAATAAATAAATAAATAAATAAACAAACAAACAAACAAACAAATTTAACCAAGGAACTGGAAGATCTATATACTAAAAACTACCAGATATTAAGGAAAGAAATTGAAGAAGACACAAATAAATGGAGAGATATTCTATGCTCATGGGTTGAAAGAATTAATATCATTAAAATGTCCATACTACCCAAAGCAATCTATAGATTCAATGCAATTCCTATCAAAATTCCAATGGCATTTCTCACAGAAATAGAACAAACAATCCTACAATGTATAGAGACCTACAAAAGATCCCAAATAGCTAAAGCAATCTTGAGAAAGAAGAACAAAGTTGGAGACATTCCCCGCCCTGGTTTCAACTTCTATTACAAAGCTATAGTAGTTAAATCAGTATGGTATTGGCATAAAAAGAGACACGCAGATCAATGGAACAGAATTAAAATTCCAGAAATAAACCCACACATATGTGGTCAATTAATTTATGACAAAGAAATAAAAAATATACAATAAGAAAAGAACAGTCTCTTCAATAAATGGTGATGGGAAAATTGGACAGCCACATGCAAAAGAAAATGGACCACTATCTTACACCATACACAAAAATTAACTCAAAATGGATTTAAGACTTGGACTTAAGACCTGGAACCATAAAACCTCTAGAATAACATATAGGTGGTAAGCTCCTTCACATACATCTTGGTGATGATTTCTTAAATCTGACACAAAAAGTAAAAGCAACAAAAGCAACAATAAGTAAGTAGGATTACATCAAACTAAAAAGCTTCTGCACAGCAAAGGAAAACATCAACAAAATAAAAAGGCAATCTAATGAATGGGGAAAATATTTGCAAATCACATATCTGACAAGAGGTTAATACACAAAACATCTAAAGAACTCAATAGCAAAAAAAACAAGCAATCTGAATAAAAATTTTTCCAAAAAAAGAAATACAGAGGACCAACAGGTACATGAAAAGATGTTCAACATCATTAATTATTATGGAAATGCAAATTAAATCCACAATGAGATACCACCTCATATCTTTTAGAATGGCTAGCATCAAAAAGACAAGAAATAACAAGTGTCAGTGAGGATATGGAGAAAAAGGAACACTGATGCACTATTGGTGGGACAGCATGGAGATCCCTCAAAAAATTAAAAATAGAACTACCATATGATTCAGCAACTCCAGTTCTGGGTGTATATGTGAAGAAAATGAAAACGCTAACTCTAAAATATATATGTACCCCCACGTTCATTGCAGCTGTATTTATAATAGCCAAGATATCTCTCTCTCTCTCTCTCTCTCTCTCTCTCACACACACACACACACACAGAAGAATATTATTCATCCATAAAAAAGATTGAAATCTTGCCATTTGCTACAACATGGATGGACCTGGAGGGCATTATCTTAAATGAAATAAGTCAGAGAAATACTGTACGATCTCTCTCTTATATATGGAATATTAACAACAACAATAACAAAAAACAAGCTCATAGATACAAAGAAAGGATTAGTGGTTGCCAGAGTGGGGGAATTGGGAGATGGGAAAAATGGGTGAAGAGGGGCAAAAAAAAAAATTAATGTCTTATGTAATACTGGGTAGAAGCTTGAAAGTACAGACACCATTATTAAGAAATCACATTATAACTTTGTTTGAGATCTTGGCCACAGTGTTCAGAAAGTAAAGTTTAGAATAGGCTAAGGACCTGGTCCCTTTAAGAGTATGTCAGATGTCTCCATCCAAGTCAACACATTTATAAAGGTGCTAAATCTACATATAACACAAAGGCAAGCATTTAATGACTAAGTATAAGAACTGTATTTGATGTACATTAGTTAGTAAACTTCTACTAGCTAGATATTTGATGGGCGAGAGAACAGTAAGATAGAGAAGCTACTGAGTAGAGAATTGCTAATTAGAAAAAAAAACAATGCAACTCTTACAGATTTACATCTTGCAAACAACAAAATTGGCTCTTTGTTTTTGTTTGGTTTGTTATCATTTGGCAGTTGGAAGAACCCACAGACAGTTTGAATCTTTCTTTTAAAAATTTGTGATTCATTTGGTAAAACAGTGGTTCCTAGACTTCTGGATTTCAAGAACCAGGAAAAATAAAAATTTAAAAGAAAATACCTACTTGGCTGAGTAGATGGATCGAGTAAACTGCCACAGAGAGTAAAGTTCATTTTGCCAAGTTAGAACATTTAAAAAAAAATCACCATGGATTGCCATCATCATTTCATAAAGAAAGGACAATTCAACCACAAGTAGTAATCTTATAATCTCAAAATTAAGAACAGAATTTTAGTTTCCATAAATCTATCTTTAAGAAAAATTCACCACATTGTCCATATTTTTCTCTTTTCCTTGTAGATCGTCACAGCACATGGGAACCCTGGGCTCTTAGAGAGCAAGAACTAAGAGACTTTTGATGTAAGACCACCTAAAACACCTCCAAAGATGTTCAACTCATTTAGGAAATTCAAGGTGATTTTTTTAAATGAGGTTCTGATATATAAGTGTCAACAGCTGGAGATTAGCAAGAAGTTTACCAAAGTATGTTTGTTTTTTAGTCTTATTTTAAAGTACATTCAGACCTTTTAAATTGCAGTGATTATCAGATCCAGATATTTTAATAAAATTTTTCCCCATTCCCCCAACAACAGGGGGGATAGAAATGTCGTTGGATAGAAATGTTCACTGACTCCATTGTCTCTTCTTCAGGGAAGACGGGTTACTGTGACCCAGAAGCACCAAACCAGCCACCACAGCGCCCAGGTAACAGGCATCTTGAATCAAGATATGGAAGCTCAAAGGAAATAACTTCCGGGGGCCTCCACACCCAAGTATAAAATGTCAAGTGAGGGCAAACACCACATTCATGCTTCACACCCCTCCCGGAGGAACAAAATTAAGTCCTCACAGGACCTAGAAGTCCCCAAAGATCAAGAGACTCTTGGGTAAACTCTGACAGCAGAAGTTCACTGTGGCTGGTATCTCAGCATCTGATCTCCAAATATACCAGTGAAGGTGCAGATTGCTCAGCCACCAATGCTGACAGGACTTCGAAATGTATCACAGAACTTAATTGGAAAAAGCTCAACCATCCCACGGACTTAGTTCCTTTCTATTTCTTGGGAGGTGACCTCTCACAGTGCCTATCTGCGCTCTCTGAAACCTTCAGGAACTGCAGCCGAAGGAAGCACGCAGGCATCTGTTGTGGAAAAGAGCAGTACCTGAGACGAATGTCAGGGCCAGAATTAAGCTGATTGGCACACATTAAAATGCAACATAATAGTGTATTTGTCACGGTGGCCCTCTCCTGCAGTTGGCTCATGAGGAATAATGATGGCTTACTGACAGAAGCAGGGACTCAGCCGCTTGATAACATTGTCGAGCTGATGGTTTGAAGTGGCCCCAACATCGCCTGCATTTGGCTGGAAAGAGCAGCCATTCACTCTCTCAGGCAGGGTGCTGAAAACAGACCCACAGCCGTGCACAACGCTGTCCATTTTGAAAGGCTTAAGTAAAGCATTCTCTGCCATAATTTCCATTGTCATTCTTCTCCTACTGTTTATATAATATGGCCAGGAGTGGGACTGTAAACTAATATTACATTCAAGAGCCTCAAACAACAAACACCAGAGCTGAGTTTTCGGGGAGAGGATTATCAAGCTTCCTACAGAGGCAGGCACGCCACGGCACACACAGCCACCTGCCCTATTAAAGCAGTCCTTTCCTGGGAAAAGAACATTGCCACGGAAATAATGAATTAATTTGGCATTTCCTTCGCTCTCACTCAGCACGCAGTGTGCTTCTCTAAGCATGAAAACAGCACATCTTCACAGAAACATTTCTAAAATGATGTGCCTACTCATAGAAAAGATCAATTTGAATAGATTCAGTCCCCAAGAGGGCAATTCGATATGAAAAGTTTTCAAGTGAAGTCAAGACAGATTGTCCAACTAGTTTTTGAGCCCAGCACAGACCCTTATCTTTGTCCATATCTCAGCTTACAGGCCGTCTCTCTCTTTCTCCCTCTCTTGCGATGTATATACATACACAGACACATTTATTTGTAGCTCTCTGTATACTGAGAACAAAGCTCTTGCTATGTCAGCATAAAAGCTGTTGTTGAAGTGAGGAAAAAAAGTGTACTCTAATATAGGGAATGGAAATCTAAAGTTATTGAATGTGACTTTTGCCTGAGAGGCTGTATTTGGGTTGTTGAAATTTAGAAAAAGAGAGATGAAATAGGATTATAAGGGAGGCAGTAGGGATTGGGAGAGAAAGGGAGAGGCAGAGATGGGCTGATTAAAATGCTAACTGGTGGGGACTGTGTTGAAAACCCAGATTTGAGAGGTGAGAGGCCAGACCCAGTGCAGAGCCGCCAAAATGGAATTAGAGCTTAGAAGTACAATTAGCAGATTGAGGGCCAGAAGCTACGCACTGCAGCAAGGAAGTGATAATTATAAACAGCTAAGGAGAGGATGGAAATCCAGAAGTGATAATGTGCTGCTTGAAAAGGGAGAATGGAACTCCCTGGATCAAGTACAAGAGGACACAACATACAACCCACCAAAACTAGGGCACATTAAGTGAAAAATCTGACAGCTGTGGTTTTGTCTTTTCTTCTTTTTCTTTCATTCTTAGGGCAAATGTTGTTGCCACTGAATTTACCAGATTTGTTTTTGCCTGGCATCCACCATAGAGACCTAACTGTTAAGAAAGCAGAGAGCTAAAATTCCTCAAGATATTATTTCTGTATTCTCTGCATGCCTACAACTTATGATACCATAGGTCCTGCACTTATTACTGTCACCTTCCATCTTCTGAGATGGGCCTGAGAATAGTTTATCCCACATAATTTTAATACTTACAACAACTGGAACCATGGCTGGGTAGCTCAATAAGAGCCCCAAGCAAAGAATATAAAGCAGTGGTTTCCAAATGTGACTGCCCATGAGAATCACCTGGACAGGTTGTTAAAATTCCCCATTCCAGTGATGTAGGTCAAAGGGCACACATTTTCCGTTATCTTGATCTTGGTAATCATTCTATAATGTATGTGTATATCAAATCATCATGGTGTACACTTTAAATATATACAATTACATTCATGACTTATTCCTCAATAAAGTTAAAAAAAAAGATTTAAAAAATCAACAACAACACACACAGACACAAACACACAAAATTTCCCATTCCAAGATTGCATCCAAGACCAATCAAATGAAAATTTCTAGGGTGAGATATAAGCATTCTTTTTAAGTATGAGAAGTGCTAGAATTGAGAAATACCTGCAGCTCAGTTGACTTTAATGAGTTCCACACCCCTAGACATATATGGCACTCCAACCCTATCCTGTCCAATCTCTCAAATATTGGCTAGTAGATCTTAGAAAGCTCTAGTGCAAATGTAGACAACTCAGCATCAATCCATCCCCTCCCCTGTCAGAGCCACTCTTAAGTACTGAGAGAGTTAAGGCTTGATGACAGAGGAGGCCAATGGAAGTGGCTTCAAGGAGCAAGAAGCAGATTCAAGTTTGCAGAAGAAATTTCATCCCTGAAATAGACATGAACTTTAGGCCCTCCCACTTCATCCCTTGTACATATCCTCTCAATGATATTACAGGTATTATTTTAGGGCCCAAAACAGAGAGGTCTTCTTCTCAATTTTATGGGTTGACAAACAGAAATTGGACCATTACCGACGGTTTTCTGCCCTCTGGGATTTTGCTGTAGGTTTAACACTGTCCTTTAGTAAAAGTAACCTGCTAACATTCAAGGTTTGCTCTGACCCCACCGGCTTCTTTATTCTCAAGGACCCAAATCAGAATGTTTTAGTCTTAGACTCATTATCCTTTACAGCCACACTCAAGAACTCTATTAACTCTGAGTAGAAAGCAATTCCCAAAATTCCCTGGTTGTTTTTCTTTCTTTCTTTCTTTTCTTCTTTTTTTTTTTTTTTATAAATATCAACTGAAGCCATAAAGGCTGACTGAGCTCTTTGTTAATCGGATCACACAAATGATACTAGATATATAATGCTTTCTATATTGTTACATATTTGCTACATTGTGCAAATATGCACAAAACCCTTTTCTACAGTAAATTTTTATGTCTCCATTCTTTATTAGGTGATTTTGTTAGTCCTGACTTTAAATCTGATTCTGAGTCAAAACTCCAAAACCTTAAAAAGCTCCTTAACATAATTCCCCCCTACACCATTCTCCTTGTTTCTTAATTCTTGTAATTCTCCTAAATTATTTCAGCATTTATGCTTTTTATACCAGTTAAAGAAAAAAAACCCCAAGAACAACTTGCAATGGTTCCTCAGTGCCTACTGAATGAAGTTCAAGCTCCACAGGCTGTCTTTAAAAATATTCCGCAATCTGACTCCAACCTTAATTCCTAGCCTTTCAGTTAACTGATCTCTCCCTCTCCCTGGAATATGCCATGCATGGTCTCACCACTGTTTTTGAGTGTGTGCAATTCCTTTTACAGTAAGAATTGTCCCCCGTCTTCTCTACACTAAACTGACTGGGTAAAAGCATTCTCTTCTTGACCCTATGTCATGAATTCTTAACCTGAATTCTTAACTTGAGGGCTTTACATGGATTTGTGGGATGTGCATATGGCTTGAAATTATTACACAAAAATTATTATATTAAATAATATACAAAATTATTATTCAAAATTGTGTGTGCACAGAGTAGGTGATAACTTTGGTGGCTTGCAATGAACTATGCCTCCCAATATTCATGCCCTTGTGTAGTTTCCTCTCATGAATCTGGACAAGCTCCGTGATCTGTTTTAACAAACAGAGTTTAGACTGTGTCAGTCCTGAGACCTAGTCTTAAGATTTTAGGTTCTTAGGGAAGCTAGCTGCTACATAAAAATTCCAGCTACTCTGGGACCACCAGACCATTAGAAGTCCAAGGAACTACATGGAGAGGCCTATGAGAAGGAGAACTGAAGGCCCTGGCCAAAAGCCAGGAGTGGGCAGCAACTGCCAGTAATCTGAGTAAGGTTATTCTGGAACTTCCAGCTGCCTCAGTGTCCCAGATGACATCAGATAAAGCAAAAGAATCACCTGTCAATGCATGCAATCATGAGAAGTTTAAAAAAATCCAAACTGTTGTTGTTTGGGGGTGGTTTGTTTCTCATTAATAGATAACAAAGCACAGAGTATGTGGGTGCTCCTAACTGCAAGCTTTTCTAAAAAGAAGATCCAGATTCTCAAAGGGATTAGTGATACAAGACAAGTTAAGTATCTTTAATGAGGAGGTCCCTGTAAAACACTCAAAATAGGACCTGCCATATGGCAGGCACTCAGTGTTAGCTATTATTATTATGTATCCAACATAATAATGTACGCCCCTTCTAGAGGGTTTATCCAGTATAGGTATTCTAAGGAAGAATTTTTAGAAGGCAAGTCATCAGTATGGTTAAGAGAGAAGCAAGAATTTGAATAAAGTAAAAGAACTAAAAGTCTGTGCATCAAATCTGAAGGGTGAATAAAAAATAGGATAAATAGTCTTGAATCAGGGAATTCAAAAATAGGGTGGGCAAAGTTTGAAAAGACCATATTGGGAAGTTCAAGACTTAGCCCCTGAACAGAAAATGGGCACAAAGAATCCTCCCTTTCCCCCTCCATACAAAATACATAACTACATCCTGCATCCTGAACTGATGAGTTTAGAGTAAAATCCCTCAGTCACCAAGAATGGAAGAAAGGAATGGTGAAGACGAGGATGACTTTAGGAGGGACAGGAGGTAGGCTGTGTAAGTGCACACCCATTTGCCCTACCTCTTCAGTGAGGAAGCCAATGAAATCATTGTCCCTGAGTGCCTAGGAATGAGGGGTAAGTGGGACTTGAGGAACATGGTAAAAGTTCGAAACAGCCATCAAGGGAATGGGGAAAGCTGTCAGCCAAGGCTGAGTGAAATGATGGCCAAGTAGCATGGAGGGCCCTGCTGTAGCTGGAGGGTGTAGAATGAAATATAGGTCACACCCACAAAGAGACGGCTCAGCAGGATCCTTCCTTGATTTGTAAAAATGACAGACAGGCGGCAATCTGTCTCTGGAGATGTTGGGTGGAAGCAAGATGGCTTTCGGCTAGGGCTGTTGTCAGGAGGCCCTGGGCACTGGGTTTGAGAGCAACCCATATGATTGGTAAAGTCCTCCTTACTCAAGGACTTTCTGGTACTTTCTAGCTTCCTGACCTGGGGCAGGTTAATTAGCCATTCTGTGGTTGGTCTCCCTACTTAGAGACTGAGAATGGCTGTTTTGAGGATTATATGACTATCATGCATGTAAAGCACATGGCACAGTGTTAGCCAATATTATTATGATTATTAATAATGATAATAGTAGTAGCATAGCTTTATAAACCAAAGATAATAGTGTCTTTTTCTTTTGGAGGCTCAAGTCCCATTCTTTGGGACATCTTGTGATTTTTACAGTGCTCCATTATTATACATACCTGAAGATTATTCCTTTAAAATGAAAATATACATTTCAATGCTTACATTTTCATACCGTAGTTTCTGCAGATATCACCATCCAAAGCTAATGGAATCTGTTGTAAAAAGTTATGTCCTACACTACACATTTATTATCGGGCTTCCCATATACTCCAATAAAAAGCTAAATTCTCGTATTGTTTTCTCTAGTCAGCCAATGATGTTTCCCTTTCCTTTGGGGATAAAGTAATCTCACACACACACACACACACACACACACACACACACACACACACACACACACACCCCTACCCCGTATAGATCTTATGTAAGAGAATTCAGATAGTGGAAAAGTTAATATATATAAAATCTCACCAGTCTAGTTGTGATACTTAATATAATGTGTCAACTTGGCTAAGCCACAGAACCCAGTTATTTGGTAGAACATTATTCTAAATGGTTCTGAGAAAGTGTTGAAAGATGATATTTACATTTAAATTGGTGGACTTTGAGTAAAGTACATTGCCTTCCCTAATGTGGATGGGCCTCATCCAATCGACTGAACTCCTCTGAGCAGGAGGGCATTCTCTGCCAGCAGACGACCTTCAGGCTTCCCCTGCAACATCTACTTCTGGCTGGAAAGCCCGCCAGCCCACCCTGCAGATCTGTGACTTGCCACTCTCCATTATCACCTGAGCCAACTCGTTAAAACAAATCTCTATGTATATACACACATCCTATGGGCTTGGTTTCTCTGAAAAAAAATGTGACTAGTTATTTCTGATGTTTTCTTGATGGGCCACTTGAGGGCCTAAGATGAGCGAAGCTTATTTAATGGAGACCTAACAGGTAGCAATATATAGCACACCCTCAGCCTCCAATTCTTTTTTTGATTGTGGATTTATGAAAATATTCCTGAGGAAAGCATTAGGAGATTAAGAAAGGCATTAGATCAAGCATGATGCCCTTTGAGTTTGCGACATTTAATCCTCTGTGGCGGCCCCACTCTGCCTATCAGACCACAGGACGCGTCACCTATAGAACAGTCTCGGGTTCTTGTGATATCTACATTTTGCCCAAGGCCTTTTATAAGTGTAGCAAAATCTGCTGTCTCAGAGATAATATTTTTCTCACATCACCCATATCGGAGGGCTTTTGGGTTCCATGCTAGCTAACATTTCTCCCATATTTCAGGCAACACAATTCTCTGTGTTATTTGTCAGAAAGGCTTTGTCATACATATTCAGGTAACATTTGCCTCGGAGACAAACGCAGTGAACACTATGCTATAGGTAGAAGTGGCTCCTATCCATTCTTCCTGTTCCATTTCAGATAATGACTTTCTGTCTCTCCTTCAAATGAATATTTCTGGACCACTGAAACGTTAAAAAATATCACTGGAAACCAAACTTATTATTCATCTAATTCTAATTTCCCATCTTGCCTTGGTTTAATGGCAGACTTCTTTTTCACTGCGTTTGCTCATTATTTTTCACTTTCTTCTGTCCTTCCCTGTCTATCTCCTATTATTGTTCTTAGTGGGTCCCTGTTTCTAAGCTTGCTCTTTCCTTCTCCTTCCTCCTCTCAGACCACTTTTCTGCTGAACTGCAAATAGTGTTCCACTGTCTTTTAATTCAGCTTTTGCCCACTGAAGCTCTTTTCCCCTTGCTGTGAAAATAGAACCTCTCTGAATTTATATTCTGCCCTAATAATTTTATTCCCCATCCCTCACACAACGGTTCATTATCGCTTTTCTCATAGCCATTTTCTTAGTAGTAGAGAAAATTAGGAAAATAATGATAAATAATGATCATTTCTGGCCGTTCATTACCATTCTTCATAACTATTAACCATAGGACATGTGAATATGAAGTACTATGGTACCTTTCTACTTGTAGGATCTTCAAGTCTTACTCTAACTTCTCTGCCTTCAGTTTGTTCATCTGTAAAGGGAGTTTTATAACAATAATAGTATGTGCCTCAGAGGACTGGTGCGAGGATTACATAAGATTAGCATATTAAAGCAGGTTATAAACTATGAGTGATCCTATGAAGGTTAGTATCCAGTCATCCAGGTGTGTACTCACCCAGAGATTTCCTGTGGATTAAAAAATTAATTTAAAAACTCTTCCATAACATGTAAATAAAGAAACTGAACAGCACACAATTAACAAACTTAGTCTCAATTGTGCTACATTCTTTCTGTCACCTAGAAACTAATTAGTACGACATAATCACATACTTCCTGCCCAGTAAACATACAAGTCCCAGAGGAACAAATGATTTGTATCACGAATCACTGGCCACTGCTTACTGGTAATTATCATATAAATGAGGTGCTTCAAGTTGACCTCGGATTCCCTAGTCCTTTTCTGAGACAGCAAAGATACACAAGTTATGCAAAAACTTGATAAATTTTAAATTACTTTTCTATCCTTGCCTTCTGGATATTCTTTGTTTTGGGGGGAAAAAAGATCACCACCCTAACAAAAAACCTATCAAAATACTAAAATATTAGTTTATGTTTAGAAATGGCTCTTACAATTAAAAGAGAAAATTCAAGAAAACTTATAAAACTCCAAGAGTAATCATTCATATTAGTTATATGGAAGTGACTATATTCAAGCCTTTCTTGAGGAGTCAGCAAGCCAGTTAAAGGAAGACATCCAGCTCTGTCCCTGGTTAACTGTATAAATTTAGTCAGTCACCTTACTAATCTCACCCATGGTTTCTTCTTTTGTACAATTAAACAATTAGATTAGGTGATTTTAGAGCTCATTTTAACATTCCTTCATTCTGAATCTTGAAAAAAGAAATACAAATGCCATCTACCTTAATTATCACTTAATATAGTGGTTCTCAACATTAGCTGCACACTGGAGTTACCCTAGGAGCTTTAAAAAAATACTGACGCTGAGGCTCCACCCGCAGAGAGTGGGAATTAATTGGTCTGGATATAGCCTGGACACCAAGGATTATCAGAGCTCTAACATGCCCCCAAGATCAAGAAACATTCATTCATTACTACATACTTTTTGGATGTGGGTCATTCTTCTTTTCCTTCTTCATTTGAAGAAGTTAAATTATCTCTGTGAGGATACCTAGCCATTGAAGCATGGAGAACCTCCCCTGCATGACCGTGGGAACCCTGAGCAAGACAGCAGCGGAAGCACCAGCAGGGTGCTGGCTCAGAGGAGGGATGCAAGAAAAGAGTAATTTCTTTCTTTCTCCCCATTTCCAAGCCCCCAAGACCTCCAAATACCAGACTTTCATCCACTACTGATCAAATATTGGAATATCACTGGAAGAACTTAAATTAATTTCCTGAAGTAGAATTTTCAAAACTATTCCCTCAACTCAATGAAAACACAATGAAGGCAGGGACTCTGTCACAATTATTTCCACAACACTCAGAACAAATATTATTCAATGAAAAGATGAATTGGTCACTGTTTCCATAGGCCTTTGGTGTTTGTCCCTCCTGTTTATCCGTAATATGCATAAACACACACACATACACACACACACACACACAGTTTGCCATCTTTCTATGACTCTGCTTTTCACTGATATAAAGGATCTAAGTCTCGAGGACCAGGCCTTTTTCTTTTCCTTCATTATAGTATCCCTACTACTTATCACTGGAGATACTATCCCATAGATAGGGTTGTACAGATACTGTTATATAGAAATTCTCAATAAAATACTGGTTGGATGCATGAATAAATGGACTCATTATTTCCTCACTCGTGATTTTGGAATATGATAAGAGAAATGTCAAGAAATGATAGAACCAGAGGAAACATACCTAAGAGTTGACTTTGTGGGTATGCAAAGCCACCTGGGTTTGGTTTTGTAGCCCCTAGTGAGAGCCTCGGGCCAACTACAGGTGGGCCCCCAAATAAATGAAAAGATGAAGGCAAAATTTTTTTATCACACTGAGCCTCCACCAATGGAATCTCAGCTTATAGTGTTTGCCAGCCCAGTTCTTGATTTCAGAGATCATTATGTGATGAGTGGGCAGGGCCAGAAATAGAAGAGAAGAATAATATTCTATCAGCCAATGTTCCTAGTCAATCAGAATAATTCATGTGTTTTCTCTTTCAAGAGGAGAATATGGAATGGAGTGTTGGTTGAAGCCTGAACTTATCGGTGAACAGGGAAAAAATAAAAAAGACAAATTGCTAATGTTCCAGTCTTTCCATCCATCAGCTCCAATATAATAACAGTGTCTACTTCATCATTTTGTTCACACAGTAAAATATTCACTGAGGATTCTGACCAGGCATCTTCAACTACCCTCCTGATTACTGAACAAGTCAGGCTGTCTTTGGCATTTTGTGCCTAGTGCTCACTGATGACTTGAGAAACAAGGAGGTTATAAAATACTTAACAGTGGGTAATATCATTGAACTATCTTGCATGCCACTCTTATGCGCCCTTATAAATCAGTTCAGCACAAAATAGTGTTTATCCTGACTAATCATATCTGAAAATTACAGAGTGAATAATCACTCACAATTACTAAACATCAAGGGGGCTCATCTTAATGTAGCTTTGTGTGGGCTGGCTTCTAAACCCCCCATGTTTATGAGTCTAGAATGAACTGGAAGAAAATAATCAGAATAAACCAGATGGCTTTACAGAAGAAAAGCTTTTTTTTTTTTTTTTTTTTTTTTAAGTAGGCTCTATGCCCAGCATAGAGCCCAATGTGGGGCCTGAACTCACAACCCTGAGATCATGACCTGAGCTGGTATCAAGAGTCAGATGCTTAACCAACTGAGCCACCCAGGCACTCCAAAGCTCTTTTTAAAGATTGGGTAAATGGGTCGATGTTCTTCAGAAGGAAACCAAGCTGTTAGTCCTGGGCACCCCTAGAAAATGAGTGAGGTAGAAGAAAAGCAAAGCTCTTCCCCAGGAAAACGGGGGTGACTCATTCACCTTAAGGGCACCATGTGCCCATTAATTCTGCCAGGGAAACATTTAGTGAGTTTGAGCAGCAATTTTCTAAATGAGTGGTAATTTCCTTGATGAATCTTTCCCCCCAAACCTTTGTGAAGATAATTATGTATATAATTTCAAAGGCAAAAAACAGACCCAAAAGTGCCAGAAATGACTTGCCCACAGTCACACCATGAACGTCAGAAATTCACATTTGCTTCTTACTCCACAAGACTGCATTCCTGACTCCAAGAAGAGATGAAGAACTGGCACCTAGGCCTAAATAAATCATCAGAGCAAATGCCACGTGATTGCTTCTAGAACCATTCAAGTCATTAATAGGAACCAGGCTGATAGAGTCACATTTTTAATCTGCCCTTTATATACTGCTGTTGGTTATTCAGAAGTGTTGAATAATCAAGAGAAATTGCACTTTTTAACTTCTCAAAATGATAGACTAAATTAATCACATTCTACTCAAAAGGGAATTTGCTGAATATGTAGATTTCAAGTGAAAGACAGAAAGGTTTCATTTTCCTTGTCCCTCATATATTTTTAAATAGCATACAGTTTAAAAGCAGTGCAAACCATTTCCTTGGCAGTATTGTTTGTTTCTCTATGGAGTAGAGTCTGATTTTTTTCTACTGCCTCATCTTTTCACACCACTTCTCTGAAGCATACAGCAATGCTGATAATGGGAGTTAAGTGATTCTTTATAATCATGGGAAAAGGAATTGTGCAGGGGGAAGTGGACAGGTGTTAGAATTACAAATCTGGGTTCAAATCTCTGCTCTGCTACCAGCCTTGACTAGATTCTTTCACAATATATTAATCTCTTCATAAAATGGGAAGAATGATACCCACAGGGCTGGTGTGCACATTAGCAACAATGATGACCACACACCGTGCCTGGATCATGAATGTTTCTCTAAGTCATGAGCCCTCTCTTTCCCTTAAAATGGTAATCAGTCCAAATCCTGGTATAGTTCCAGTTGGTTTTCATTTTGTGGAGATGTTAGAAGACTTAGCCAACTATACTACAAAAGGGTTGTGAGCAAGAACACCAAACAAAGCAAGATTCAAAAGGCAGCTGGGGACAGGGATAATGAGTTGGAACCATCTTCACCTGGCCACTTACATAGACCCTCAGGCAAGTTCTGCTCTGGGTCAGTTTCTTCACCCGTGAAACACAGTAAAAACAGTACTTGCTATTCCGACTTCACATGTTTGTGGGGAGAATGAAATGATGTGCTTAGTAAGCGATGAAAGTGGAAAGTGTAATTCTTAAACATAATGTAACAATAAGGGTGGTAATTTTGTTTCACCTTCTTTCAACTATATGCATTCCAAGCTTATTTCTTTGTACAAGAATGTTATACTTTCTTTCTAATATTTTCTTGAATAAAATCTCTATGATCTTTAACTGTGATCTACAAAAATTATTTGTGTATGTAGGTGTGTATTCACATACACACACATATATGAAGAACATGGGATGATAAGAGATGCCTTTGAGGCAGAAAGCATTTCAAATCTATTTTAGAATTCTGTTTTTTTAAGGGTCAGAAACCACTGAAGAAGAAGGAATTTTAAAACTCTAAAGCTGGATGAAAAGTTAATTAATCAAATTAACCACAGATTAGTAACAATAGCTAATGTTTACTGAACAACTGCCACATATCAGGTAGTGATCTAAATTCTTTTTTTATGTCTTTGATCCTCATGATGACCTTCTGATAAAGTACAAATATTACTCGCATTTTATAGGTGAGGAAACAGGTTCAGAGAGGCTAAATAATCTGCCCTAGGTCACAGAGCCAATAGGTGGCAGGGCCAGGATTTGAACTCCTGTCATCTACTTCTAGTCTATCCTCTTCATCAACTACACACTTTTGTTTACATTTTGCATTTCAAGTGATCACCCTGTTATTGAAATGAGGTCAAAACATTACCAGGCATGGAGGAAAAGCAGAATACAGAATAAATACAAGATCAAGTTGCCCATCTCAAGGATGTTTCAGTAAATCTGTAACAATTAAGATAATTTACAAGACAACGTACAAGTACATCTTAATATGGTGTCAATGGCATATAAGAGATGAGAGGAAAAGAATAATTACAGATAGGGTATAGCAAGCCCACTCTGAGAGGTAATTAGTGGAAAAGGCCAGTGAATGGGTTGTTAAGAAGATGGGAGTGTGTTGCGGGTGGGGGGTATTTTCAGGACAGACGACACATCCTGAAGCATGGAATTGTGTCCTCTTGAGGAAAGTTGCTTATTTTTAAGAGGAAAAAATGCAGAGATGAAATAAGTGGGTGGCAGCTGGTAGAAGACCCTTTTTTCTTGACTAACTCAAATGCAAACTGTAAAATTAACACAGAGAAATGGGTCACATCTTGAGGTGAGGATTCTTCATCAAGAGCTGTCAGCAACCAATTAGTCATCAACCTCCATGTGCTCTCTATCACACCAGTCGTGGACAGGAAAAAAAAGGGAATTATATCTCCCTGTAGGGAAATCTTGCTATCTAAAAAGTTTTATAATCATGGATAGACATATAAAGCAACTAAAGAACTCTGGTAAGCAGTCTTATCAGCACAGACAAAACAATAAAATATATTTCCAAATTATTTAGGTATGGGAGAAATACCCCACCAGTCTGTTCTTACCTTTAGACTAGAAGCAAGAGGCAATTTTAGCTTCAGGTGTAGCTGGATAGAGGGGCCAAATCACTGGCACCAAACCCACCTGCCTCTGTTTCTTTCTTCAGCTCTGCACTTCTTCATGTATTGGCTCTGTTCTTAGATAGGTCATATGATGGCAGAGGCAGCTCTAGACCTTTCAAAATTTCAAAAGAACTAACTGGAGAAGAAGATCAGCTTTCTCCTAATCTCAGACAAACCAGAAAAATTAAAAAAACAGGTTTGCGTATCATGGGCTCTTAATGGCTTGACTCTTTTATGTCTATCCCCAAACCAATTGCTGGTAGGTAGAGCTTAAGTTAAGTATTCCATCCTGGAGTTAGGAAGCTGGAATTAGCTTCACATGAGCTAATAATGGGACAGGTTCACCACTCCAAGTAAAAATAGAAAATTGCTGCCCCAAGAAGGGAGATGGCTGCTACATGGTAAACAAACACGGGACCACTACAGTATGTCAAGCACTTAGCCCAACAACATGATCACCATGGTCCAGACATACAGCTGCTACTAATAATATCCATAAAAGTAGTAAAAGTCACACTAGATGGTTTTTGAAGCATGTGTATCAACAGCATCAACATCACTTGGAGGTCTGTTAGAAATTCAAAATCTTGGGGTCACCCCAGACCAGCTCCAGGTGATTTGTATGGAATACACCATTTCAAACTTGGATCTGTGGTATTCTGGTCCTGGTTCTTTCCCCCCAAGCAATAAGAGGCAGGAAATTTTTTTAACTGTGAAAGTGCTAATGTTTATGTTATCTAGTCAATTCCCTATATACTGACCCAAAATGTGGACATTTTATCATATCTATATTTCAGAGGGGAAGTGCTAGCATACTGACCAGGAGAGAGATCCCATCCACTGTGACCCTGTGCAAGTCAGTTAAGTTCTCTATGCCTCAGTTTCCTCAGATGTCTTATAGCACAATTGTGAAGATTAAACAGAATCTTGAATATAACGTATCTAACACACACCTTTGGGGATGCTCGAAATGGTGGCTATTACAGTGTTACCCTAGAGCAGTTAACTCAAACTGCTCTTCACAGCTCTAGACCTCCATGGATTTGTTTTAACAGTCCTTCAAATTATGAAGTAATCCCTCTCACTGGATCTAAACTGTTGGAGGAACATGTTTACAATTTGCTTCTGTTTTATATCTTGGGGTTCCAGGTAAGATTTTTTTTCAAGAGAAGAGTTTTGTTTTATTATAAATGCTCTAAGCTTTTCTCTAAATACACACACACACACACACACACACACACACACACACACACACATATATATATCACAGAGGCCCCATAAGTTCTCCTTCTGCCTACTGTAACTCTTCTTGTAACATGTCAGGAGGTCAGGAGAAAATCTGAACTAATAAAGGGTTGTGGGTTTAGTCTCTGTGTGACCAATTAATCTTGGTCTGCCATCTTGAAATCTGCAATAAGCAAGTAAACCCAAAAGATGAAACAGGAGGAATCAACCCAAGTACCACTTGATTTTTGAAAAATACCATGAGGCACAAGACCTTCTAAGTGTGTTAGCAGTCATCATTATATATAAATCCCCACACTGTATTCTATCTACTTGTGAAATAGCAACATTTTTTTAATTCCCAAAGAAAATAGCAGCTATATTCCTTTAATACTACATAAGATTTGTAAGTTGAAAGATTTTCATTCTGACTTTTGGGAACCCAAATATACATACTTAGCTAAATACACAAACACATATATATCTATATCATTGTTTGAACAATTTCAGATCACTTACAACTGTTAGACCCCTTGTAGTTTTGAAGCTCAATTTTGAGTATAAGATTATTTTTTAATAAGAATAAACATTATGAATTTCATTGTTTACCCCAAAACTAGCATGGGGTTGATTTGTCATTACAGTGATTTAAAATTCTTGGATAAATTTGATAATTCTATTAAATGTTACAGATTTATTGACATTAAAATTTCTTTCCTGATTTAAAAAAAAAGTAAAATGACCCTTGGGTAAAATAGAAAAATCATTCATTGAAAATTGGACTTGCTTTCATTAGTATCCCAGGGCTGGTCTATCAGAGAACCACAAACTTGGATGACTTAAGATAACTGAAATTTTCCTCTCACAGTTCAGGAGGTCAGAGTCTAAAGCCAAGGTTGATTCCTTCTTAGGGGCTTAGCGGGAGTATCTGTTCCATGCCTCTCTCCTAGTTTCTGGAAGCTCTAGCAATCCTTGGGGTTCTGTGGCTTCTAGACACTATCTCCAGACTGTCTCTTTCATCACGTGGCCATTTTCTCTCTGTGTGTGTCTTCACATGATGTTTTCCTCTCTGTGTGCATCTATCTTCGTGTCTCCTTCTCTCTTCTTATAAGGACCTCAGTCATATTGGATTAAGGGCCCACCCTACTCTGGTATGATCTCATCTTAATTTGCATCTTTAATTACAGGTGTAAAGACCCCATTTCCAAATATGGTCACATTCACAGGTGCAAAAATCTAGGACTTCAACAAATCTTTTTAGGGGACACAATTCAATCCACAGGAGTTTCTCACCAATACATTGAAGACAAGGTATTGGACCCTAGGACCTGAGATCCAAAAAAATGACAGCTATTTCCAAGAAGGCTTATTTTCAATTCTTAGCTTTGTTCTTTCATTAGCTGACACTGGATATAGAACCATTTTCATAATTTTGTGCTCAAGGCCCTCAACAATAATAGCCCATCTTGCCTTTTCAATCTCTTTTTCTCTACATGTACAAATATAATCAACGCCCCACCTTACGGTAAACTACTCACTATTTCCAACGCTTATCCTGAGTTTTCTCACCTCTGTGCCTTTCCTCTTACACTCAGCCTGGAATGCTGTGGTCTTTTGTGATAATTTAGATTACTGTTCAGCAAACATTTACTATAGTCATCCTACCACCCTGAACAGAGGATCTGTCCCCACATATTCACATTTGGTTTAGACATGGAAATTTCTTTGACTTGGAAATACATGAATATGACATTAGAAAAAGTTTAAATGTGCTTGCATAGTAGGGCTTGTGATTTGCCCTCTGCCATCACTATGAAAATGTGTGCTTCTGGGTGGCCTGCTAATCTATATAGGATGGGAGATACATGCAGTAGACTTGAACGTAGTCTCAGTCAGATCAAGGCTAGATCACCAATCCCCAGCCAACCCATAGACACATGAGTGAGAGTAAATGAACAATGTTCTGAGGTAGTTTATTACATAGCACTGTTATGGGTATTAGCTGACTGTTACATCCTGTTTCTTCATGTTCAATCTTACCTTCTTTCAAAATGCAGTTTAAGCTCTTTCTCTTTGTTACTTTCTTTGATTTCTTCCTCTTGAAAGCATTGCCTCTGTCCTCTGAACTCTCCTTTTGTTTTATCTATACTTCTCTGAAAGCACTCATCTCCTTCCCCACCCCCTGCATTTTATTTTGTATTTGTGCTTTATTTCCCCAATTAAACAATCTACTACTTGAGGGCAAAACATATATTTAATGTATATGTGACCTTATCATAACATTCTGAATGGAATATTCAAAAATTACTGTTTAAACTCTTTAAAAAAATTGGCCCTAGGTCCTGCAAGATGGAGGAAATTGCCCTTAATTTAAATATTTGCAAAAAATCAATATAAGAAAAAAACTGAAAGCTGGAACCTATCACAGATATAGTAGAGTAATGAAAGTGAATAGCCTCTGCCCGAAAGTGGATTAATAAAGAGCAGCAATTTTATGACCCTCCAGATCTGGAAGGCCCCCTCCCCCAACCACTACCAGCCTTGGCCAAGCCACCATCATCTCTTCTTGGACCACTATGTTAGCCTTCTACTTAATGTCCCTACTTCCACCCTGGGGAGTCTGCAATCTCTTCTCCATGTAGTGGTCAGAGGAATCTTTCCAAAATATAAAGTAGGTGCTTTCACAACCATGCTTAAAACTCTTTATTGTACTGAGAATAAAATCTAAACTCTCTAATTGGCTTCCATATTACTCACTCCTTCTATCTAATTATCAACACTCTCATCCTCTCCATACCGTAGTAACTGTGGCCTTCTTTCTGTTTTTTCAACATGTCAAGTTTGTTCATACCTTATAGATATCACTCTTGCGGCTCACCCACCTGGTATGCTCTTCCTCCAAGCCTCTGTAGGCCTGGCTTCTTCCAGTCACTCAGGTCTCAACTCAAATGTCAACTCCTCAAAGAAGTCCCTGAACACACAAGCTCATATTATCCCTGCTTTTCAAGGAAGACACTCTCTTGAAATTAGCGTATTCATTTATTTGTTCACTCTGGAACAAGCTGGAACATGACCTACAGTCCTTCAGCTTATATTCTTGCAAGTGGTGGTTAAGGATTGGGTTATGGAGTTAAACTGTTGGCACTTAACCTTGGGCAAGTTACTTATGTGAGGAAATTTTTCTTACCTCAATTTTCTCATTTGCAAAATGGAGATAATACAGGAAACAACCTCATAGGTTTGTTATAAGTTAATAAGTACAAAGCAATTAGAATGGTCTCAGGCACACAACAAACACTAAATGCTCACCCTTATTATTATTGTTGTATTATTCACTATTGTATCCCAATGCCCAGGACACTGTTGGTCATGTAGTCAAAACTCAATAAATACTTATTGAGTGACTTAAATAAGTGAATAAATAATGGAGTTGCCTATCAGACCAAATAATCTGATTTCAAGGTGTAAAATACATCTGATTCTATTTCCCATGACCCAGACGAACTATATTATTAACTTAGAACCAAAAGAGAAACCACTATATAAATAAATTACATAAAGGCAAATCTGATTATTTCCTAAAATTTATTTAGGAAGCCAAAATTTGCCCCAAAGTGAAAACTCAGAGGAAACCCAATTTCAGAGAATGAAAGAAAAATTTTGGAGCTTTCCGTTCCCAAGAGCTAGCTGGGGCTAGCCTAGTGAGGCTAACTCAAATCAGAACATCTCCCCAGAGTGGCTCAACATGGTCTGGGAGATCAACCTGGCATTTCCAAGGATGGCTTGACTCTGTAATGACCTCATGGCATCAGCATCCTGGCCCCCTGCACTGGTTTATATTCAGAATGATGGTGAGGAGGTTGGGATGAATAATCAAGTCTATACTTACTTTTCCTTATTGTCCTCAAGAGTAAGCCTCCCTGACTGGCTTTATCCCCCAATGATGAATGGGAGCATTCATCATTCTGAATACATACCCATTAATACCAGACACAAAAACAACCTAACCAGAAATAAACACCAACGTGATTCATATTCCTCTGCACCGGGTCCTGGTGGCAAACTCCAGCCGAGCTCCACCAATGGCAGCAAACAGAATTCAACACCGTCTCAAAGTTTACATGGTGACAGATACATGTCAATAACCACAAAGACAGAAAAAACTAAGATATAATTAAATTTGTAAATAATCTTACACTATCTCCCTTCATATTATGCCTTTTCAATTTTTTCTATTAAAAAAATAGATTTGGCCCTGGACCCTGGAATTAGCATAAACAGCACTTACTTCAAATATTTGTAAAAATAAATAGAAAGGAAAAACCGAAAGCAGGATCCTATCACAAATATAAACTGATTTCAGTTGTAAATATCCGGGAAAGGAAGCAATATTAAAATCAATAACCTGGGCACCTGGGTGGCTCAGTTGGTTAAAGCGACTGCCTTCGGCTCAGGTCATGATCCTGGAGTCCTGGGATCGAGTCCCGCATCGGGCTTCCTGCTCAGCAGGGAGTCTGCTTCTCCCTCTGACCCTCTTCCCTCTCGTGCTTTCTATCTCTCATTCTCTCTCAAATAAATAAATAAAATCTTTAAAAAAAATCAAAATAACCTCAGGTTTGTACCCATTTTAATGTTCAGCTACAGCAGAAACCCTATTAAATTATACAGTTGACCTTGAACAATGTGGGGGAGTGGGGTGCCAGCCCCACGGGGCAGTCAAAAATCCACGGATAACTTTTGACTCTCTCAAAACTTAACTACTAATAGCCTATTGTTGATCAGAAGCCTTATGGGTAACATATATGGTCGATTGACACATATTTCGTATGTATGTGTTGCATATATTGTATTCTTACAATAGAGTAAGCTAGAGGAAAGAGAGTGTTATTAAGAAAATCATAGGAAGAGAAAATAAGTTTAGAGGACTGTTCTGTATTTATTGAAAAAAAAATCCACATACTAGTGGACCCATGCAGTTCAAACCCATGTTGTTCAAGGGTCAACTGTTTTTCAAAGTTATTTCCAGTGTTTATTTGGAACACTTTTTTTTTTTTTTTTTTTTTATAAAAGCTTATTGCTGGTGCTTACAATCAGGAACCAGGTAAAAATTCACCTCTACTGGAAACAGCACTGAGCACAGCCTGGCCTCACAATAACTCAGAGTTATAGTACTTTTAACAAAGGATGGACTCCTTCGCTAAGCAGGGTAGCTGCATTTCTAGTACCTAACAAGGATGGCACAGCTCACCTCCAGCCCCACTGGATGATTACAAGCACATGGTGACCTCCGCAGTTTCATTATGTGGATTAAGGGGAAGAGACTTCATCTGCAGCATGACCCGACTGCACTGAGCCGACAAAATCAGTCTTGTCGGTCCTTCCCTTGGTGGCTTGTTTCATAACCACCAGGAGATGACTCACTTCCTCTGCTCCTGTCCTCGCTTCTCCTAACATCTACTGCCCACCATAACTTAAATCTTTATTAACTTTTGAATGCTCCATGCACAACATACTTAACAGGCAAAAAGAGGCAGCATTTTAAGGACTCCTTTTTGTGTATATTTAAAGAATTTTATAAGGATGATCACTGTTCAAATTCTAGTTCCTGCCCTAACTCGTAGAAACTTAGGTAAGTACCTGAACCCACCTGAGGCTTAGTTTGCTCCTCTCTGAAAAAATATATTTTTTAAATACCTATCCTTCCTTTCAGAGCTTTTGTGATAATCACGTAAGGTTACACATATGAAAGAAATGAAAAGATATAAAGTCTTATGAAAATGTACAAGCAGGAAGAGGAGTCCAACCAAAATTCCTAAGTGCACCTTGATCTCTCTCGGTTGTGATGTTGTAAGAACTCAACTTCTCTTTCCTGAATCACAAAATACCAAGACATGAAAAAGGACTCTGCCCTTTAGAAACTGCTGCTTCAAGCCCATAACCAAGAATGTCCGTTTTCTTTTGCGTCCCACAAAGCACATAATAAAAACTAGTTCAGCTTCTGGAAAATATGCCATTATCAAAAATCAAAATGAAAACTCAAAGGAAAATAGAAGAAATAGCAACACTTCCCATCGGCAGGTAAATAACTCTTCCATAGATCAGAACTGAGAATAACTGTCTGAAGGAGGAACATTCTAGCAGGCATTGTTCTCAGTAAACAAGAAAGCAGATGCCACCCCACATTTTGTGAAATATTTATGACTCCACCACACACCCTTTTGGGGGAGCAAATTGATGACTCTTCTACCCAACACAATCACCTGGGGTGTGCCAGGCACAGCCTCTATCAATCATGCTGACATGATTTGTTTCTCCTTATTCAGAGGCTGCCTCCCCTTCAATCCAAAGTCCAACATGGAGAGGGTGAAAAAGATGGAGTAGCCAAGGCTTCTCTCGTCAGTTGTTTTTTTTTTTAAATGCCAAGAGTTATAGTGTTTGGGGGTATTGCTGCTGGATACAAAACTGTTTTGTCTCCTTCAAATTGGCCAGACAAACAGGGGACTGTGTTAATCTCATTTTAGTCGAGTGCCACATATTCCATATTTACGGCTATGTGCATAATGCTGTGTCACAGGGTAATGTTCCATTCTGCATAAGATTTAAAAATCAGAACACATACTGCCTCAAACTGGATTAATGGTGGAAATTCACCTTGACAATGGATGGAAGTGACTATTGCCAAGATAAACTTGAGCACACAACCAGATTGGAATTAACTCTTTCTGTTAACAGAGAACTAGATGTTTACTCAGAAACATATATTGGGAATCTATCGAGCACTGGGCAATGCATTACAGAACAATGTTTCCTTACCTTACAGGGGTCTCAGACTCAAGTAAGAAAGTGATCAAAATGTACCAGGTTTTCCATGATTGGACCCCAAATTTATCTCTCATTCCAGCTTCTGATTTCCTCTCTTCCAGCCGTCTGAAAGGGGTCACTTTGCACAACCTGAATTATCCTGCCTTTACTCAAGCTGTACCCTCACCTCATGCATCCCAGTTTCTTCTTGTCAAAGGCCTATGCATTTTTAAAGGTCCTGTTCACATACCTCCTCTTCCATGAGATCTTCCTAGGTTGCCTATCCCTGAGTGTGACCAATCCTCCTCTTTTTCCTTTCAATTTCACATAACTTGTATACCTCATAATAGCTCTTACATTGGTCTGACTTATTCTAAGCTTAATTCTGGGGATGCTCATTTCCACAATCAGTTGATTCTGAAACATGGAGAGCAGGGGCTGTCTTGTTCCACTTTGTTCACCCTCTATGTCTAGTAGGTAATGGACCATTATGGTTCAATAGGATGAATTGTTCCCAAAGATATCACTTCACTCAGAGCGAACCGCATGGCATATTCATTAATACAGTTGTGCGGATTCTTGTTCAGGCTAGTTACATTATTTGATTTCATTTCTAGAGAAGCACTAAGAAAGACTAGCCGACTGTACACTCCCTGTCCTCTATCATGCTAGGTGCCACCACGAAGAATTATCCTTTAGGGAGCTCGACCCCACAGCTGTCTGCCCTGTCACAGCCATCTCTAGGACTGAAAGACTCCACCACCTCCCCCTCATTTCTTCCCAGCTCTAAGAGCCTCAACTGTCAGAAATCTTCTTGCTTGAAGATCTTCACACTTAAATATTTTTTCACCTCCTCATTACAAATGTGTGTTCATCAAAAACAGTGGATAAGTTGTTACAGTTTTTCATGTTTTGAATTCTTTCTTCCTTGGGGCAAAAAAAAAAAAAAAAAGAGGGCAAGGGCTCAGCATCCTAAAAATGGACTTTATACCCAGCATTTTCAATTTAGGATGTGTGGTTTATGTGCTATGTGAAAAATCTATGCAATAAAAGTAGAAGGGAAAAATACTCACTAGTGACAAGAAAACTTAGATACAAAATTGACCCCCCAAAGCCAGTCATCTAGTGGCAGGCTTTATGGCTGAAGAAATGTATAGAACATGGAAATCATAAAAGGGAGGGGGTACAGACATTGAGGACTGGAATTACAAAGGCAAAAAGATCTGCAAAATGTGCCCTTCTCAATATAACACTCCCAGCAGAGAGAGAATTAAACCTCAAATGTGAGAAAGCACTCTCAAACTATTTATTTTTATTCATCTAATAACCTATATTCTGTGGTACATTCGTGTCACAATTCAGTTGAACATATACATGAGATATTAAATGACAATAGAACTGCATTCTTTATAACCATTGACACAAGATCACCAGGCCAGAAAAGCTGGATCATGGTCCAAACAATTTAAACTTTCAATATTTTTATTTACAGAAGATTGTGTTGTGTATAAACTGATCTCTAAGGCAATTACAGGAATATATGCATACATACATACTCATCCTAAAGAAGAGAAGAAGTTGAAGGAAATTACATTCGTTATTTATTCACTGAGCCAAAATAAACACCATTATTTAAAACTGTGTGCAGTTCCTAGCAAAACACCAAATGCTAATGCCCACAGTAGATGATATCAAGTCTCAATCCATAAAGGTCCTCTTTACCAAATTATCTATTATCTAAGCTAATAATTTGTTGAATTATGATGTGCTGAATTTTTAAAAAATCTTTCTCAGAAGAAAATAATTCAGATTCTTCAATTTCCACAGTCCTGAATTTCCACCACACTTTCACTGTCCCTGGGATTACTTTCTTAGCCAGAATTCTGGCTCTGTCACAAGTTGTGTGACTTTGGGCAAGTTGTCTAACCTTTCTGTGTCTGTTGTCTTATGTCTAAGATGAAGATAAAAATAACATAGCCTCATTAGGTTATCATGAAAATTAAAATAGTTAATACATATGAACTGATAAGACTATGGTCAAAACATGGTATGTACTTCATAATGTTGGTAGATTTTGTCGGGGAGAGTGGGAACAGAGTAACAGGGTCAGTCAAATACTTTCCTGTTGTGGTTTCAGTACCCATTATAACTAAAGTCTGAAGAGGGTATTGATCCTTACATTTTTTTCACTGTTCTTTTCATTTCTGGATGGTAGCCAGTGCCATATTATAACCATAATTTATACATCAGAGTGTTCTCACATGTAATTTTCAAGAAAAGAAAGTAATTCACCACTATTCTCAAAATGTAAAACAATCAAGTTACACTTTCAACAACTTCTGTTATTGAGACACTAAAACTATCCATAATGGAGAGATAATAAGAGATTCAGGAAAGGTCCCTAACCTTTGAGGTTGACGTCAAGAGAAACAAGTGCCCTTTCTTCAACAGGTCCCTGGGCAGCTCCAAATGCCTGGCCCCTGGGTCCAAGCCAAGGAATAGCTCTGAAGTTTCCAATTGCTCCTCTTCATTATACACTATTGTTACATGATACCACATTAAGATATTTTTTACATTAATATTTTCTTAATACAGGCAATTTATCATATGGAATCTATATCATACTATAAATGATAGAATAAAATATTTGCCATGTATACAAAAAATTCATAAATATTCACTGTTTAACACCTTAAATTTCAGCATTATTCACTAAGCAAAGCAACAACACACAAAAAAACCCATACCAAAACCCAATATCATTCTTGTAATTGTACTAGCTGAGATGTAAATTTCCCTGAGGTCCACAAGACAATGATACTTAACATAAAATAGTCACTGAAGAGTGATATGAACTCTTCTTAAGGTTTTCTTTGTTAAATAGTTTGTAAATTACAAAAGTAATATTAAAATTTCAACTGGATAGAAAGGCAACTAGAAAAAGGGAAAAGTTAATAACCTCCAGCCATCTTCATTTTTATCTCCTCCAATGAAATAATCAAGCCAAAGAGCAGCTAAGTAGTCTTCCACATGCTCACTAAAGATACACAAATGTATGAAAGTATTTACTGGGTTTTTTTGTTTTGTTTTGTTTTGTTTTACAAAATGAGCTCAGAATAGACATGTTACCATAAAACTGACTTTTCTTACCTAATAAAATATCATGGATATCCTTCTTGGTCATTAGATATAAATCTAATATATTATTTTTAATAAGTACATCATACTCCATATTATAGATGTCTTATAAATTATCTCGCTATTTATTAATACTCGGGTTTTTTCCAGTACTTTTTAACCATAACAAAAAGGCTGGATTTTTGTATCTTGATATTATCAAATGAGGGATTGCTAAGTGAGAGGAAAACTGTGCTTTTATCATTAATAGATACTGCCAGATTACTCCCACCAGCAATGGATGATTGTACTTGCTTCCCACCGTGTTTGCCAGAACTGGGTGTTATCATTCCCTTTGATTTTTGCTATTCAGATGGGTGAAAAAGACATCATTATTTTAATTTGTATTTTCCAATGTGAAAATCTAGTGTTGAATCAATCTTACCATTAAACAACATTGCATCATTTTTCTCTAAATTAGGATTTCTCAACCATGCACTTTTAATTTGGGGCCAGATTATTCTTTGTTTGGGGGGCTGTCTTATGCTTTGTAGGCTGTTTGGTAGCATTTTTGGCCTCTACTGACTGGATGCCAAAACACCTTCATCCCCTATGAAGGGGCGTAAGTCGGAGGGGGAGACGAACCATGAGAGAAGAGGGACTCTGAAAAACAAACTGAGGGTTCTACAGGGGAGGCGGGTGGGGGGATGGGTTAGCCTGGTGATGGGTATTAAGGAGGGCACGTTCTGCATGGAGCACTGGGTGTTATGCACAAACAATGAATCATGGAACACTACATCAAAAACTAATGATGTAATGTATGGTGATTAACATAACAATAAAAAATTAAAAAAAAAGAATTTAGGACATTTCTACAGAAAAAAAAAAAAACACCTTCATCCCCTTCTGTAACAACCAAAATATCTCCAGACATTACCAGAATCACTTGCAGTTGAGAACCTCTATTCTAAATAGTTAAATTAGAAAGATTTTGATTTTCAAATTTACTTATTAAATTTAATAAGCAAGATGACAGAAATCACCTCCAAGATATTTTTTCAGGGTTGATAAATTCAAAACCTTCTCAAAGTCTAAGAACATGAGTGAATATATAGCATCGACACAGCATGATGAATAGCTCTGAGGCACACAACTAATTTAACCCCAAGTCTGAGAGCAGAACCTTTTGATAGACAGAAGGGAAGTTATTCAAAACCTGGGCATAATACCTACTTTAATGTCAAAGTTAATAGGCAGCTTTTTTTCATTTCATTCCAACTCCCTGTTTATAACTTGTGAACAGGTAAAGATAAAAAGAGTTGTTAAATATTTAAATATCTATTCACTGTGGCAAAATCTCAAGTGAAGCTATTTCTTTTGATTATTTCTTTTGATTATTACAGTATTTTGATTCACTTTGATTTCCTAATCCAAAATAGACAAATGCTTTTCCTAGAACTTCCTGGAATTGTAGAAAGACTTTCTCTTTTCTTAAGAAATTGGGCTCCAAAGTATTTTTTGCCATTTTAATTCTCTTAGACCAAAAAAATACACATTACCCTTTCTGAAGAAAAAAATGGAACTTTCTAACTGCATTTAGTACAGAGCCATTTTTCCCACCCTTAGAAGAGAAGTATACCAAGAACAGGAAAAGCATTAGAAAAGTTTAATTGAAATTCAATACCAAAAGCAAGAACTAATATAACAATTAGTCATCTCCACCTATTTTTACAAATAGGTTGAAGCTGCCTTATTTATAATAGTGATAACACAAGGCACATAGAGACACACAGCGAGCTCTTTGCAAAGAAACTGACCTTTAGCAATTTATTCCAGGAGTAATTTTCTGCCTTTAATTAGAGGCCAATATTCTTTTCTGATGAATTCATAAATAATAATAAAAAGGCGACCAGCCATTCCCAACAGGTTTCAAGGTTCCACTTCTCTATCACAGCAAAGGGGTGGTTTTAAAAAGGCAAAATGCCAGTCATGAGATCTATGTGACTATTGATAAAATACTGACAACAGCACTATAGTGAATCAATCAACAATGCAAAGAGCTGACGGAAACAGAAACATAGAAACCTGCCCTCCTTTGCAGGACATGGGCTTTTGTGATAAAATCGCATGACCGGACAAAATCTCTCTGCATTGTTACAACACAGGCTTCCAGCACATGCCACCCTTATCGAAATCCATTTTTGAATTTTAGATTTTTTGAACTGAAAACATTTCACAAAGTTTATGTGGATAAAGAAAATTAAAGTTGCTTACCCATGGCTATGACCACCCTTTATCCTCTTCCTCCAAAGAGAACTTTTTTCAAATTCCTAAAAGTATGTTAACTTAGCAGTTTGTATCATGAGTTGATGAGTCAATTAATAGCTTATATTTTCATCATGTTTCAACTCATTACCAGCTATTTCAGGTAGCTATGTTTAATTATTAGAGTCCAAAAATGAATTGAGAAATGAAACTCCCAACTAACGCTAATTGGTTTCCTATTATATGCATTTAAAAAATCTGTATAAATCGCTAGATTAAATAATAAGCAATTGGTGGTGTTCTTCCAATTACAACACCTCTAGCAAAAACTCCATTACACAGAAGCAAGTTGAATTATGGTTAATTTATTAATGGATTTGATATAGCACATAATGAGATTGTCGATATTGAATCCACTTAAATTCATTTAAATAATCAGAGTTCAGAGACTTTAAAAAATTGAGATAACTTTTAGCCAAGAGAACTCAAAATCAAAATCGTGGAGAAGGAAGTAATCAGACTAGTTGTGGGTGGCCAGCCCACTGAAGTATTCAAGATAATCATGCAGCTTTGGGAAAGAGCCTATCCCACTACAGCTACCTTCTGTAGTCTACATTTAGGAGTGCTTATCTCTGCCCAACACAACTGGAGATCTGGTGCAATCATTCTAAAGTGGTACACCAAAATGAGGAATTCAGAGAGGCTCCTGGAGATTTAGACATTTTCTTAAGTAGGGAGGACTGACTTTTTGTGGCCAACTCTGCTTTTTCCATCTCTAATATCTATAATCCAGTTCTAAGTGAAATACAAAGTGTCTCGTGATAAAATTGAGTACTGAACAGTTTAATATTATTTTTTTCTAAGAAAAGTTATCATTATTGGCATATCCACTGTGGTCTATTTCTGAACATTTAAGTGGCTTCTTAATATATTTTATTCATAAAGAGAGTGACATGTTGAAAAATTATATGTAAGGTGCACATAGAGAGATTAACATGTACACTATTATTTTTTTGTCAGCTCCAGATTTAAATAATTAATAAAGCTTAAAGTCTGATTTTAATCTTAAGCAGTCATTCTGAGTCTCATTCCCTTATATATTATCCTTTGTAGGATTTATACAATTGCAAGAAATTAATTGTTTAATTATTTTTTAATATCTGTATATATCAAAGAACACATAAACTCCCTGACGTCACACTCTCTTATTTATAGCTTTATTGTCAGGGCCAAGCCCAGTGCCTACCCAGTAGGAACTTGGTGAGTTCCTACTCTCCAATCCATGACAGAGATTGGCAGAATGGATAAAAACACATGATCCAACTATATGCTGCCTACAAGAGACTCACTTGAGATCCAAAGTCACAAACAGGTTGAAAGTGAAGTGAAGATATTCCACATAGATAGAAACCAATAGATAGTAAGAGTGGCAATACTAATATCAAACAAGAGACTTTAAATCAAAGAAGATTACATGAGACAAAGAAGGACATTGTCTATTAATACAAATTTCAATATGCAGGAATATATAACAATGATAAACATTTATATACCTAATTACAGACCTGAAAATATATGAAGCAAAAACTGACATAATTTAAGGAGGAAATAATTCCACAATAATTGTTGGAGACTTTAATACCCCACTCACAATAATGGATAGAACAACCAGACAGAAGGTAAGTAAGAAAACAGAGTACCTATAACACAATAAACCAACTAAGTCTAATAGATATGCACAGCCCACAATACCCAACAACAAAAGAATATACATTCTTTTCAAGTACACATGGGACATTTTTCAGGATAAAACATATGGTAGCCCACAAATTAAGTACCAAGATATGGATAAGTAGAAAGAAAAAGAAAGGAAGGAAGGAAGGAAGGAAGGAAGGAAGGAAGGAAGGAAGGAAGGAAGGAAGGAAGGAAGGAAGGAAGGAAGGAAGGAAAGGGAAGGGAAGGGAAGGGAAGGGGGAAGGGAAGGGAAGAGAAGGGAAGGGAAGGGGGAAGGGAAAGGAAGGGAAGGGGGAAGGGAAGGGAAGGGAAGGGGAGGGGGAAGGGAAGGGAGGAAGGAAGGAAGGAAGGAAGGAAGGAAGGAAGGAAGAAAGAAAGACCAATCTCACACAAAGTATTTTCTCTGACCACAGAGGATGAAGTTAGAAATCAGTAACAAAAGAAAAACTGGAAAATTCACAAAACTGTGGAATTAAACAACACACTTTTAAGCAACCAATGGATCAAAGAAGAAATCACAAGGGAAATTGGAAAATACTTACAGACAAAAATAATACAACATAGCAAAATGCATGGAAACAGTGCTAATGGAAAAGTTCAATGGGTATAAATGCTTACATTAAAAAACAAGAAAGATCTCAAATCAATCTAAATTTACAACTTAAAAAACTAGAGAAATAAGACAAACTAAACCCAAAGCTAGCAGAAGGGAGAAAATAATAAAGATTAGAGCAAAGATAAATGAAAAAGAGAATAGAAAAAATAAAAAATATTAATGAAACCAAACATTGATTCTTCAGAAAGATCAAAAAATTGACAAACCTTTAGCTAGATGGACTAAGAAAAAAAGAGACAAGACTCAAATTACTAAAATCACAACTGAAAGGGGGGATATTATTATTGGTTCTATAGAAATAAAAAGGATTATGAGAGAACTATGAATAATTTTACACAACAAATTGGATAACCTAGATAAAATGGGCACATTCATAGAAATATAAAAACCATCAAAGACTAATTCACAAAGAAATAGAAAATCTGAATAGACCTATAACTAGTAAGGAGATTGAGTCAGTAATAAAAAATTTCCCAACAAAGAAAAGCCCTGGACCCACTGGTTTCACTGGTGAATGAATGTTCATTTCTTCTGCCCATTTTTTTATCTGGATTATTTGTTTTTTTGTGTGTTCAGTTTTGTAAGCTCTTTATATATTTTGGATACTAACCCTTAATCAGATATATCGTTATCCTATTTGGAAGGTTGCTTTTTAGTTTTGTTGATTGTTTCCTTTGCTGTACAGAAACATTTTATTTCAATGTAGTCCCAATAGTTTATATTTGCTTTTGTTTCCCTTGCCTCAGGAGACGTATCTAGTAAGAAGTTGTTATAGCCAATGTTAAAGAGGTACCTGCCTATGCTCTCTTCTAGGATTTTGATAGTTTCCTGTCTCATATTTAGATCTTTAATCCATTTTGAATTTATTTTTGTATCCAGTATAAGAAAGTGGCCCAGTTTCATTCCCTTGCATGTTGCTGTCCAGTTTTCCCAATACCATTTGTTGAAGACACTTTTTTCCATTGGATATTCTTTCCCACTTTGTTGAAGATTAGTTGACCATAGAGTTGTGGATTTTTTTCTGGGTTTTCTATTTTGTTCCATTGATCTATGTGTCTATTTTTGTGCCATTATCATACCGTTTGGTCACTACAGCTTTGAAATATAACTTGAAGTCTGGAATTGTGATGTTCCAGCTTTGCTTTTTTCAAGATTGCTTTGGCTATTCAGGGTCTTTTGTGGTTCCATACAAATTTTAGGATTGTTTGATCTAGTTCCGTGAAAAATGCTCTTAGTATTTTGATAGGGATTGCATTAAATGTGTAGAGTGCTTTGGATAATATAGACATTTTAACAATATTTGTTCTTCTAATTCTTGAGCATGGAATGTCTTTCCATTGCTTTGTGTATTCTTCAGTTGTTTTTTTTTTTTCATCAGGGTTTTATAGTTTTCAGAATATGGGATTTGGGTTAGGTTTATTCCTAGATATCTTATGGATTTGGTGCAACAGTAAATGGGATTGATTGCTTGATTTCTCTTTCTGCTGCTTCATTATTGGTGTGCAAAAATGCAACATATTTCTGTACCTTGATTTTGTATCCTGTGGCTTTACTGAATTCATGTATCAGTTCTAGCAATTTTTTGGTGGAGTCATTTGTGTTTTCTATGTTGAGTATCATGTAATTTACAAATAGTGAAAGTTTTACTTCTTCCTTGCCAATTTGGATACCTTTTATTTCTTTTTGTTTTCTGATTGCTGAGGCTAGGACTTCCAGTACTATGTTAAATAAGAGTGGCGGGAGTGGACATACCTGCCTTGTTCCTGACCTTAAAGGAAAAGCTCTGTTTTTCCCCATTGAGGTGGATATTACACGTGGGTTTTTTGTATATGGCTTTTATGATGTTGAGGTATATTCTCTCTATCCCTACTTTGTTGAGTGTTTTTATCATGAATGGATGTAGTACTTTGTCAAATGCTTTTCCGGCATCTTTTGAGAGGATCATATGGTTCTTATTCTTTCTTTTATTAATGTGGTGTATCATGTAATGATTGATTTGTGAATATGGAAGCACCCTTGCAGTCCACGAATAATTCCCACATGATCATGTGAATGATTCCTTTTAATGTACTGTTGGATTCTATTTGCTGTATTTTGTTGAGAATTTTTGCATCTATATTCATCAGGGATATTGGCCTATAGTTCTCTTTTTTTAGTGGCGTTTTTGGTTTTGGAATCATGTTAATACTGGACTCATAGAATGAGTTTGGAATTTTTCCTTCCATTTCTATTTTTTGGGAATGGATTTGAGAAGAGTATGTATTAACTGTTAAATGTGTGGTAGAATTCCCCTTGGGAAGGCATCTGGCCCTGGACTTTTGTTTGTTGGGAGATTTTTGATTACTGATTCAATTTTTTGCTGGTTATTGGTCTGTTCAAATTTTCCATTTCTCTCTGTTTCAGTTTTGGTAGTTTATATGTTTCTAGGAATTTATCCATTTCTTCCAGATTGCCTAATTTGTTGGCATATAATTTTTCATTATATTCTCTTGTAACTGTTTGTATTTCCATGGTGTTGGTTGTTATTTCTCCTCTCTCATTTGTGATTTTATTTATTTGGGTCCTTTCTCTTTTCTGTTTCCTAAATCCAGCTTTTATCAATTTTATTAATTTTTTCAAAGAACCAGCTCCTGGTTTCATCAATCTGTTCTACTGGGGTTTTTTTAGTTTCTATATCATTTATTTATGCTCTAATTTTTATTATCTCCTTTCTTCTGTTGGCTTTAAGCTTAGTTTGTTGTTCTTTTTCTAAATCCTTTAGGTGTAAGGTTAGGTCGTTTAAGATTTTCCTTGCTTCTTGAGGTAGGCCTGTATTGCTATATACTTCCCTCTTATGACCACTTTTGCTGTATCCCCAAAGTTTTATAACACTGTGTTTTCATTTTCATTTGTTTCCATGTATTTCTTTATTTCTTCTTTAATTTCCTGGTTGACCATTCATTCTTTAATAGGATGTTGTTTTTTAACCTCCAGGTTTGTGGTCTTTCCAATTTTTTTCTTGGGGCTGACCTCAAGTTTCATAGTGTGTGGTCAGAAAATATGCATGGTATGATCTCACACTTCTTGTATTTGTTGAGGCCTGATTTGTGACCTAGTATGTGATCTATTCTGGAGAATGTCCCATGTGCACTTGAAGACAATGTGTATTCTGCTGCTCTGGGATGAAATGTTCTGAATCTGTTAAGTCCATCTGGTCCAGTGTGTCATTCAAAGCCATTGCTTCAGGGCACCTGGATGGTTCAGTCTGTTAAGCGTCTGACTTTGACTCAGGTCATGATTTCAGTGTCCTGGGATCGAGCCTCACATTGGGTTCCTACACTCAGAGTTGAGTCTGCTTGTCCTTCTCCCTCTGCCCCTCCCCCTGCTCATTCTTTCTCTCTCTCAAATGAATAAATAAAATCTTTTTTAAAAAAGCCATTGTTTCCTTGTTGATTTTCTGCTTAGATGATCAGTTCATTGATGTAAGTGGGGTATTAAAGTACTCTACTACTATTGTATTTTTATCAATGAGTTCCTTTATGTTTGTTATTAATTATTTTATATATTTGGGTGCTCCCAAGATACAACTGTTAGATCTTCTTGTTGGATAGTCCCCTTTTTATGATATAGTGCCCCTCTTCCTCTCTTGTTATAGTCTGTGGTTTAAAATCTAGTTTGTCTGATGTAAGTATTTCTACTCTGGCTTTCTTTTGCTGTCCATTTGCATGATAAATATTTCTCCATCCCCTCATTTTCAATCTGCAGGTATCTTTAGGTCTATAGTGAGTCTCTTGTAGGTAACATATAGATGGTTGTTTTTTTATACATTCTGTCACCCTATGTCTGTTGATTGGAACATTTAGTCCATTTACACTCAGAGTAATTATTGCCAGATATGTATTTAGTGACATTTTATTACTTGTTTTCTCCTTATTTCCAGAGATGTTATCTGTTCCTTCCTCGTCTTTGTCACTTTTGGTCTTTTCTACCCACTCAAAAGAGTTCCCTTCAATCTTTCTTGCAGGGCTGGTTTAGTGGTCACAAACTCCTTAAGTTTTTATTTGTCTGGGAAACTTTTTATCTTTCCTATTCTGAATGATAGCCTTGATGTATAGAGTATTCCTACTGCAGATTTTTCCCATTCAGCACATTGAATATATCACGCCACTTTTTTTTGGCTTGTCAAGTTTCTGTGGAGAGATGTGCAGCTAAACTTATGGGTCTTCTCTTGTAAGTTAGGGATTTTTTGTCTTGTTGCTTTTAGGGTTTTTTCTTTATCACTGTATTTTGCAAATTTAACTATAATATGCCTTGTTGTTGGCCTGCCTTTGTTGATTTTGATGGGAGTTCTCTGTGCCTCCTGGATTTGGATGTCTGTTTCCTTCCCCACATTAGGAAAGTTTTCAGCTATTATTTCCTCAAATAAAACTTCAGCACCCTTTTCTCTCTTGTTCTTCTTCTGGGATTCCCATGATACAAATGTTATTACATTTGATTAAGTCACTGAGTTCCCTAAGTCTCTCATGATTTATCATTCTTCTTTCTCTCTTTTGTTCAGCTTTATTATTTTCCATAATTCTATCTTCTATATCGCTTATTCATTCCTCTGCTTATTCCATCCTTATGGTCATTACATTCAGTTGGTTTCGAATCTCAGTTATTGTATTTTTCATTTCTGCCTGATTGTTTTTTAACTCTTTTATCTCTGTAGTAAGGATCTCCCTGATGTCTTTTTTCTCAAGCCCAGTGAATATTCTTCTGATGGCTGTTTTAAATTCTCCATCAGGCATATTATTTATATCTGCTTTGATTAGATCTCTGGCTGTGACCTTTTCTTATTCTCTCTTTTGGCATGAATTCCTCTGTGTTGGCATTTTGTCTAGGTCTTGTTGTCCTCTCTGTGTTAGAAAAGCCTGTTATATTTCCTGGTCCTGAGGGTAATGGCTTTATGAAGAAGAGGTCATATAGTGTCCAGGGACTGGCACTTCAGGAAGTATCTCTGGTGTGTGCTGCATGCACTCTGTTGCTGTGTTTGGCTGCTCTATCCCTCAGGTCAGTCATCTGCAGTGGGCAGTGTTTGGACCTTGGCTGGAGTGTGCTGTGGTCTGCTTATTAAATGAGCCCTGATGCTGCTTCCACTAGAACTGAAGACTTCCAGAACTCTAAAGTCAGAAGATATGGTGTGTTAAGAGGCTTCTGCTGGTCTTCTGGGGAAGAGGCCCAGTGTGCTGGTCCTTAAGCACACTTGCCCAAGAAAAGCAGTACCAGCAGAGTGCAGGGGGGCGGGACTTGGTGTAAGCAGGTCAAGCAGCCAGCGTTGGTGTTGTGCTATTTACTGAAGTTGGTTTATGGTGAGGGGTGGGAAAGGGAAAGTCTCCCTAGAGAGCAGAGTCTGTGCTTGCTGCTCTCAGGGAATTACTCCCAGAAGAGCGAATAATTTCCCCTTGTGCATCCTAGGTATTTTTCAGATCACTGTTGTCACACTGTCTCTGAGTTGCTTGCCTGCCTGGAGCAGCGTGGTGCACTTTGGGCTCTATCCCAGACAAGCCTACTGATTTTTAAAACTCCAAACGTCAGGGACATACTGTGGTAGGAGTAGGCATTGGTCTTCTGGGGGAAGATGTCACTATCCTGGAACTGATGCAGGTTTGACCCAGAAGGGCAGTTATGCCAGAGTGCAGGGGCACAGGATTTGGAGCAAAGCAGGCTAAGTCAGTTTCTGGTTAGCCACCCTCAACAGATGTCTCTGTGCTTATGATGAGGGGCAGGGGAGTGAAATAGCATCTGCCCTGCCAGCTCTTTTGTACCCTGAGAAGCAATGCCAACTCTCACAGATGCACTCCAAGAAGAGCAAACAATCTCTCCTGGTGTACCTTAGGTGATCTTCAGATCACGCTGTATGCCCTGGGATTGCTTGCCTGCCTTCTCTCCAGGAGAAGGGCAGCACCCCCAGGGCTCTATCCCAGCCAAGCCACAAACTTCTTTGAGCCCTACTGGTTGCAAAAACTCACGAAAATCAGTTCCTCTCATTTTCCCAGCTAATGGCTTTGGGGAAGTGTTTTCTTTGTCCATATCCCTGTGTGTTCCATTCTTTCACCTTTCTCCAGGTCAGGGCTCCCTCCTCTCCACAGTACCTGAGATTTGTTTCCCCCCACAAATCATGTCTCTGCACTTCCTACCTTCCTCAATGTGGCCTCTTGTTCTCCCTTTAGTTGTGTAATTTGTTCTATAAGTTCTCAGGTTGATTTTTTGGGTATTCAGAATGATTTGATAATTATCTAGCTGTGTTTGAGGAATAGGCAAGTCTAGGGTCTCCTACTTTGCCACCATCTTAGCTCCCCCTAAAATCCTAAAGATTCTATGAAAAACTGTTAGCATAATAAATGAATTCAGCAAAGTAGCAGGATACAAAGTGTTGACTGATTTCAAAAATCAGTTGCATTTCTCTATACTAACAAGGAACAATCTGAAAAACAAATTTTTAAAAATTTCAATTTACAATAGCATCTAAAAGAATAATACACTAAGAAATTAACTTACCAAGGAGATGAAAGACATGAAAAATGAAAACAAAAACATGGCTGAAAGAAATTAGAGAATACAGAAATAAATGGAAACACATCCCATATTCATGAATTGGAAGACTTAATATTGGGTAAGATGTAAATGCTACCCAAAGTGATCTATAGGCTCAACATAATATCTATCAAAATCCCAGGAACAGTTTTTGAAGAAAAAGAAAAAATTCTAAAATTCATATGTAATTTCAAGTGACCCAGAATAGCCTAAACAATCCTGAAAATGAAAACAAAACTGCTGGACTCACACTTCTTGATTTCAAAACTTACTATAATGCTACAGTAACCAAAACAATGTGGTACTGGCATAAAGATAGACATATATATCAATGGAATAGAAGGGAGCTCAGAAATAAACCCTTACACATATGATCAAATAATTCTTGACAAGGGTGCCAAAGACCATTTAATTGAGAAAGAGAAGTATTTTTAACAAATGGTACTAGAAAAGGGGATAGCCACATGCAAAAAAAATGAGACTAGACCCTTACCTAATACTATATACATAAATTAACTTAAAATGGATCAAGCATCTATATATAAGACCTAAAGTAATGAAACTCTTAGAAAAAAAACACAGGACAAGAGCCTCATGGCATTGGATTTGGCAAGATTTCTTGGATATGACACCAAAGGCATGGGCAACAAAAGAAAAATGATAAACTCAATTCCATGACAATTTTAAATTTTTGTGCATCAAAAGATATGATCAACAGAGTAAAATGTTAAGCCACAGAATGGGCGGACATATTTTCAAATCATTTATCTGACAAAAGATTAATATCCAAAGTACATAGATCTCTCCTAAAACTCAACAACAAAAACAGCATGATTCAAAAAAGAGAAAAGGATTTAAACAGACATTTTTTCCAAATATGATCTAGGAATGACCAATAAACAATTAAAAGATGCTCAACATTACTAATCATTAGGGAAATGTAAATGAAAACTACAGTGAGATTCTACCTCACACCCTTTAAGATGGCTACTATCTAAAAACAGTAAACAGTAAGTACTGGCGAGGATGTGGAGAAATTGGAACACTTGTGCATTGTTGTTGGGAATGTAAAATCGTACAGCCTCTGTGAAAAACAGTATGGAGTTTCCTCAAAAAAGTAGAAATAGTATTACCAGCCACAGCAATCAGACAAGAGGAAGGAAAAAAAGGCATCTAAATTGGTAAGGAAGGAATAAAACTTTCCCTAATTACAGATTACATGATATTCTACATAGAAAACCTTAAAGCTTCTACCAAAAAACTACTAGAACTGATAAATAAATTCAGTAGGGTTGCAGGATAAAAAATCAACATATAGAAGTCCACAGCATTTTATATACTAATAACAAAACAACAGAAAGAAAAATTAAGAAAGCAATCCTATGTACAGTTGCCCCAAAGATAATAAAATACCTAGGAATAAACTTAACCAAGGAGGTGAAATACCTGTACTCTGAAATCTATAAAACAGTGATTAAACATATTGAAAATGATCCAAACAAGTGGAAAGATATTTTATGTTCATAGATTGGAAGAACAAATATTGTTAAAAATGTCCATACTACCCAATGCAATCTACAGATTTAATGCAATCCTTATCAAAATGCCAACATTTTTCACAGAACTAGAACAATCCCAAAATTTATATGGAACCACAGAAGACCCCAAATAGCCAAAACAATCTTGAAAAAGAAAAACAAAGCTGGAGGTATCACAATTCCACATTTCAAGTTATATTACAAAGCTGTAGTAACCAAAACAGTATGGTACTGACACAAAAATTGACACATTGATCAATGCCATAGAATAGAAAACCCATAAACAAACCCACATTTATATAGTCCATTAATCTTTGACAAAGGAGGAAAGAATATGCAATGGGAAAAAGTCTCTTCAAAAAATGGTGTTGGGAAAACTGGACAGCAACATGCAGAAGAATGAAACTAGACCACTGGTTTACACCATACACAAAGATAAATTCAAAATGGATTAAGGACCTAAATGTGAGATCCAAAACTATAAAAATCCTAGAAGAGAGCACAGTCAGTAAGTAACTTCTCCAACAGCAAATGTAACAATTTTTTTCTAGATATGTCTCCTGAGGCAAGGGAAACAAAAGCAAAAATAAACTACTGGGACTACATCAAAATAAAGTGTTTCTGTACAATAAAGGAAACAATCAACAAAACTAAAAGACAACCTACTGAATGGGAGAAGATATTTGCAAATGACATATCTGATAAAGGGTTAGTATTCAAAATATATAAAGAACTTATAAGACTGAACACACAAAAAACAAATAATCCACAGTTAAAAAATGGGCAGAAGAAATAAACAGACATTTCTCTGAAGAAGACATACAGATGGCCAACAGACACATGAAAAAATGCTCAACATCACTCATCACGGAAATATAAATCAAAATCCAATGAGGTATCACGTCACACCTGTCAGAATGGCTAAAATCAACAACACGAGAAACAACTAGTGTTGGAGAGGATGTGGAGAAATAAGAATGCTCATACACTATTGGTGGAACAGCAAACTGGTATAGTCACTATGGCAAATAGTAGATGGGTTCCTCAAAAACTTAAAAATGGAACTACCCTCATGGAACACTACACCAAAACAAATGATGTAATATATGGTGATTAACATAACAATAAAAATTAAAAAAAAATGGAACTACCCTACAATCCAGTAATCACACTACTGAGCATCTACCAAAAAAAGTACGAAAAACCGTAATTCAAAGGGATACATGCACCCCTATGTTTACTGCAGCATTATTTACAATAGCCAAATTATGGAAGTAGCCCAACTGTCCATCAGTAGATGAATGGATAAAGAAGGTGTGGTATACATATATAATGGAATATTATTCAGCCATGAAATAGAATGAAATCTTGCTACCTGCAATAACTTGGAGGTAGAGAGTATAATGCTAAGCAAAATGAGCCAGTCAGAGAAAGACAAATACCACATGATTTCACTCATATGTGAAATTTAAGAAACAAAACAAATAAACAAAGGAAAAAAAAATAAAAGAGAGAGAGAGAGACAAACCAAGAAACAGACTCTTAAGTATAGAGAACAAATTGATTGGTTACCAGAGGGGAGTCGGGTAGGGGAATGAATGAAATAAGTGATGGGGATTAAAGAGTACACTTAACATGATGAGCACTTAGTAATGAACAGGTTTGTTGAATCACTATATTGTACACCTGAAACTAATATAACTCTGAAATTTTAAAAAAACAATAAAAAATTAATGAATAAAAAATACAGACAATTACCAAATAATCCAGTAATTCTACTTCTGGGTATATACCAAAAAGAATTGAAAGCAGGGTCTTGAGATAATATTTGTACACCCATTTTCATAGCAGCATTATTCACAGTAGCTAAAATTTGAATGCAACCCAAGTGTCCACCCACAGATGGATGGATAAGCAAAATGTGATATATTCATACAATGAAGGAAATTCTGACATATGCTACAATATGGATGAACCTTGAAGGCATTACCCTACATGAAATAATCTAGTCACAAAAAGACATAGATTATATGATTCTACTTATATAAAGTATTTTGAGTAATCAAAATCATAAGGACGAAGTATAATAGCAGTTACCAGGAGCTTGGGGGAAATGGAGAAAGGGGAGTTATTTTAAAATGAGCATAGCTTCAATTTTAAAGATGAAAAGAGTTATAGTGATAGATGGTAATGATAGTTGCACAACAATGTGAATATATTTAGTAGTACTGAGCTGTATGCAAAAATGATTAAGATGGTATTTACATTATGTATACTTTAGCACAATTAAAAAGTAAGATCTAAGCCCAGATGGATCTAAGAAATAATATCAATTTCTCAAAAATTACTCAAAAAATAGAAGAAGAGGGAACTTATCCCAGCTTATTCTATGAGGCTTGTATTCACTAAGTCCAAATTCAAAGACATTATAAGAAAAGAATTCTACAAACCAATTTCCCTCATGAACATAGAAGCAAAAATCATTAATAAAATATTAGCAAATTGACCCCAGCAATATTTAAAAAGGAGGTATCAAGGGGGATTTGTTACTGGAAAGCAAGATTGGCTTAATATTTGAAAATTAATCAATGTAATTCACCACATTAACAGAATAAAAGAAAAAATCATATAATCATGTAACTACAGAAAAACACTGGATAAAATTCAGCACCCATTCATGATAAAAATTTTCAATATGCTAGAAAGAGAAGGAAGCTTTCTCAATCCAATAAATATAACATATAGAAAACCTACAGCTGAGATCATATTGAGTGGTGAGGGACTGAACCATTTTCATCTATTATGAAAAATAAAGTAATCTGCACTACTACTATGCAATATTGTATTGGCAATAAGTCCAAAAACATAAAAACCATTTAAAGAATTGTAACAATTTTTTTTTACAGATGGCATGACTGTGTAGAAAATCTCAAGGAACCTACAAAAATATAAACTATTAGAATAACTGAATTTAACAAGATTTCAGAATATAAGGTCAATTTAAAATATATATACAGTAACTAACAAAAATGAAATTTTCAAATACCACTTAAAATAGCATCAAAAACATAAAACACTTAGGAAAAATTTAACAAAATTAGTTCAAGATATTACAAAATGTTGCTGGAAAAAAATAAAGAAGTTCAAAATAAAGAATTTACCATGTTCATGATTAGAAGATTCAATATTGTTACATGACACTTAACACAATCCAAATAAAAATCCCAGCAGACCTTCCCACAGATACTGACAACTGATTCTAAAACCTTTATGGAAATGCAAAGGACTTAGAACAACCAAAAATCTTTAACAAAAACAAAGTTGAAAACCTTACACTCTCTGATTTTCAGATTAACTAGAAAGCTATGATAATCTGGACAATGAGATTTGGGTGTACAGATAGTTAAACAGATCAATATAACAAAATACAGAATCCAGAAATAGAATGACATTTATATGTTCAACTGATTTTCAACCAAGGCAACAAAGCAGTTTAATGGAAAAAAGTCTTCAACAAATGGTGCTGGGAAAAATGGCTATTTGGAAAAAAAAAAAATCCTGACCCATACCTCATACCACCTTCAAATAGTAGATTTGAGTGGATATAAAAGCTAAAATCATAAAGCTTCTAAAAAAAGAATATTTTTGTGACATTAAGACACGCAAAGATTTCTTAGACAAAAACCTGAAAGCACTAAGCATAAAAAAAAATACATAATGGACATCATTAAAATTAAAACCTTTTCATCAAAAGATACATTATGAAAACTAATAAGCAAATTATAGGCCAGCAGGACTCTGATGCCAAAACTAGACAAAGACATTAAATTAAAGAAGATTACTGACCAACTTTCTTATGACCACAGAAGCAAAAACCATTAATAAATACTAGCAACATAACCCAATAAAAATGGGCAAAAGTCTTAAACAGAAACCTTATAAAGGAAAACGTATGAATGGGCAATAAGCACATGAAAAAGCACTCAACAGCATGAGCCATCAAGAAAATGCAAACTAAAATCACAATGAAATTGTATTTAAATGTCTAATAGATACCTCAAAAATCTAATATATCCATTATAGACAAATTTCTACCCTAATTCAGTTGGTAGCTCCAGTTCCTGTTGTCCAAACCTCCCAAATCAAAAAATTTAGGACTCAGCCTTGAATCCTCCCTAACCTTCTATCATCTCTCCACTCTCAACTAATCCATTAGCAAGTCTCCAAAACAGATCTCCATCCTTCCACACCTTCCCCTCTCTAGGTCTTAGTCCAAGCCACCATCTCTTCTTGCTGGAATTACTGCTATACCCTCCTAATTTAACTCCTTGCTATATATGTGCCCTACTTCAGTCCAGTAATGTGAGTCAAATTGTGTGTCTTACTCTTCTTAAAATTCTTCAATGGTTTTCCATGGCACATAAAATAAAATCCAACCTCCTTTACAATACCTACAGGGCACCACATAACCTGTCCCTTGCCTGCTATTTCACTGCTTACAAGTCATCTCTATCCTCCACGTCACCCCTACAGTAAGCTCCAGCCATCTTCCTTTTCTGCTCCCTGTGTCTACCACACCGATATTTCTCCCCTCCTCTGGGCTTCTGCCCTTGACTTTCCTCTCTCTGGAGCACTCCTCCCCCTTACTCTTCCACTCATCTTTCATGTTTCAACTCTAATATCAGATCCCCACTAAACTTGGAGATTCTTGACTATTCACTCCTCTTTTCTATCTCCCCTACTCCATCAGGCAGGGGCCTTAACTGTTTTATTCACTTCAATGACTCCAGGCCAGAGCACTAGCCTGGCACATAATAGACGTTCAATAAATGCCGCTAAATGAATAAATATACAGGTCACCTAAAATCAATAAGCAGTAGTGTCTAGGTTTCCAGGACATTTAAAATTTGCTTGGCTAGATTTTCTACGTTGTATTTTTCTGGTTGCATTATTTCTGATTTGCTTCATATTTTTAACTTCTCTAAGTACATTTATGCTACAACAGTACTCTCACTGGTGTTTTCAGCACCTCTTAATTTAGTATTATCTGCAGGTTTCATTAATTTATTGTTTACTGCCTGTTGAAAATCATTAATGAAGATGTTAAAAAAGAAAAAAGCAACATCATTCCCTATGTACTGCAGCAGAATTACTAATCACTAAGCAAATGCTGAAAAAAAGCATTTAAAAAATGTTTTCCCACATATATAGAGCCTGTACTGAAAATATTAAACAAAATATATTTCATTCAATTACTTCCTTATTTAAATTTTCATTTAAGCTCTAAGACCATGAAGATAGGAAGAAGGAAACAAATTAACTAGTGCACAAGGACCTAGCTGTCCATTCTGTCAATTGTGTTATGGAGATACAGACAATCCTCTTTACTCATTAATTTTATAATTGTGAATTTCCCTACTCACTAAAATGTACATGTAACTCCAAAATCAACACTCATGGTGCTTTAGTGGTCTTCACAGATATGTGCAGAGCTATGAAAATTCTGAGTTGCCTGATGTGCACATTTGTAGCTAGAGCTCTCTGTCTTCTTGTTTCCACCCTCACACTGCAAGTAATTGTCTTTTTTTGTGAGCAACTTAGTGCCACATTTTCCACATTTTTATGCTTTTCCTGGTGATTTTGATGCTTAAAATGTCCCCTAAGTGTAGTGTTATAGTGCTATCTAGTGTTCCTAAGTGCAAGAAGGCTGTGATGTGCCTTACAGAAAAAATAAGTGTGTCAGATAAGCTTCATTTAGGCATGAGCTACACTGCTGTTGGCCATGAGTTCAATGTTAATGAACCAACATTATATATTAAATAAGGTGTCTTTTTGGCAGAAGCACCCAGAAAACAAAGTTATATGTTGACTGGTTGGTAAAAATGTGACCACAGGTTTGCAGGAACCTAACCCTGTATTTTCCTTAGGAGCAATGGTTCAAAATTCTCTAATTCAATGTTTGAGGCAACTTTATAGAATATAACAACCATGAATAATGAGTACCAACTGTATGCATAACATGCTCTAGGAGTGAGCATTATTCAGGATGGCTTCATATAGGAAAAATGCTTAAGTAAACACTGAAAAATTAGACATTAAAAATGGCAGTAAAAGTGTAGACAATGAGGTGTACAATGAGAATAAAGGACAGTCCAGGCAGAAGGAACAACAAATAAAAAGGCACAGAGCAGAAATCAACAAATTACAGCCCCTGGGTCAAATCCAGCCCCTATCTACTTTTATAAATAAAGTTTTATTGGAACACATCCATGCCCATTTATTTATTATCTGTGTCTGTTTCTAGCCCTGGCATGGAGGCACCAGAAGCACAGTATATTTAGGGAAAGGGAAGTAGTTTATTTAAATTTTTCATGTGGGAGATGGACAGCAAATGAAGACAGACAGTTGGCAGGAGTCAGATGATAACAGTCTCATAGGTCAGACAAAGGGCTTACATAGGGGAGTGTATGTTAGGTAACTGGATGCACTACAGACTGGGGAGGAGAAAGACTAGAAGCTGGAGGTCAATGAAGAGGCTTTGGGAATAGTCTAGCTGAAGGAAAATGGGCATTTGGATCCTACTGTGATTTAAAGGGAAAGGGGAGGGGCGCCTAGGTGGCTCAGTCATTAAATGTCTGCCTTTGGCTCAGGTCATGATCCCAGGTCCTGGAATCGAGCCCCACATCGGGCTCCCTGCTCTGCAGGAAGCCTGCTTCTCCCTCTCCCACTCCCCCTGCTTGTGTTCCTGCTCTCACTGTCTCTCTCTCTCTGTCAAATAAAGAAAAAAAATAATTAATTAATTAATTAAAATATTTTAAAAAAATAAAGGGAAAGGGGACAATCAGAAACACTTTTAAGGAGATGGAAGTCATTATAACTTTGTGAATATTTTGCCTTGGAAGAGCATGAAAAAAAGGAAGGAAGAGATAATGACTTCTGGGCCTGAATTCAATGATCCAATAATTGGATCCAATAATGGTGCCATCTTCCAAGACTTCTAAGAACCCAGAGGAAGAGTTTTGAGAAAGGGAAGAATAGGATTTTGGTCTTGGACAATTTGAACTTGAGATATACTAAGATATCTAAATGGAGATGTTGTGTAAGCATTTGGATATACAGATCTGCTGAAATAGGGAGAAAGGTCTGGATTGAATAAACAGCTTTGGAAGTCATCAGATGATAACCAAACGATCATGGTTAGCATAATAAGAAAAGACACAGATGATGAAAGACATAAGAAGAAATGGCTTCACAGGACAAAGGATGAAAGAATTGACCCATTAGACACAACAGCCAGGCATGTTTAGTATAAGGTTTTGCCAATAGTTTGTAATAGTGGTTAAACAAGGAAAGAACCACGGATACATCAGGTATCATATGGATTTGAATTCTTGTCTTATATGGATGCATCAAACACTTTACATTTATGTCATCTGATTCTTCCTTAATTTGATTGAAAGGCAGCTAAATCCATTCCACAACTTCAAGCCAGAATTAAGGCAGTTCTGCAAGATCATATTTTATACAAGCACCCAAATTCAAGGGTCAATTGAAACAAATTGGAGTGTTATCATACTGCAGGGGCAGGTAGAGAGGAAGTACTAAAACATGGCTCATGGTACTGCTGCTCAGATTAAATGACCAAAGATCTCTTTCAAAGATACAGGGAAATTGAAGCATTTATTGAATGCTTCCTGTGTATCACGCACAGTGCTTGGTATAATTAGAGAACATTCAAGCTGAAAGAGCTCTTGATGTACACCTTGCTTCAGAGGCGACAAATTGTGCTCTTCGGAGTCCTAAGCAAGCCTTCCTGGGTGCCAATCCCTATTCCTTGTGGCAGAGCCCAGCTATCTGCTTAACAAACCCATCTCCTACTGCTTGTCCTGGGTACAGAAGAAGACCACATTTCCCAGCCTCTCTTGTCATTAGATGTGATAGAATTGAGATGACCACTTCCAGGCCTGGACCATGAAAAATCTCCCATGGGTAATTCTCTCCCTCTGTTTCCATTTCTAGTTGGGGTCAAAAACTTGAACTGCCTTGGAGCCCCCACGTTGAAGGTGACAAAGACTCTGTCTACTAGGGTCTCTAAGTGATGATCTATAAAGAGACTTAACCTTTCAACCCTTACTCTTGGCTATAGATGACTTTATGTGAGTGAGAAATAAATTATTTTGTTACATTACTGAGATTCAGGGTCATTTGTTACAATACTAATGATAATTAACTAATGAACTCTTCCTTAAATCTAAACAGCACTGTATTTACCATTTTCACCTAAAGGGTTCCATAGAAGTATGTGTTTAAAAACAGGAAAGATTTCATCACTATTAATAATAACAGTTCCCCCATGAAACCAATGGTACATATGGCATAACTTGATCTAAACACTAAGAGACAGTAAATTGACATGAAATATAGTTATGTTTAATTGATCTACCTATCCCTGCTAGAAAGAGAAGAAAAAGCTGACCTAATACATAAGTGTTCCAGCCTGCTTCTCTTGACTTAACATGTTCTCCTAGCTTCTTTTCTAAGCTTCACCACAGACTTTGCAGAAGGATTTTTGTTTTTAGGACTTTATTTCAAAAAATGTAGCCATTGAACTCATTTAATATTCAAGAGACATCCAATCACATGCCAACTAAAAATGTACTTAGCACTGTATTATGTCTGGGGAATGTAAAGAACTCAGGGCCTAGGAGGCGAGACAGATACATGACCTAAAAATGCAAAATAGTGAGATAAATGTTAATAGGTATATGAACAAATATAGGAGTACCAAAAATAGAGCCACAACTATTTGACATTCCATAGGTTTCATATGATTTAATATCCTAGAGAATCTTATATAATCTCAAAGTTTATTCATCAGCCGCTAGGAAAAAGACCCAGGAGAATAGTAGTAATGCATCTATTTTTTCCCATCACCACTCAGCATCTTCATATTGGTTGTAACCACTATTACTGATGAATTTCTACTTTTGAATCATAAAAATTAAAGTTGTATAAGGTGCTTCGCCAGTGAAATATAAGAGAAAGACCAAAACTTTGGGGTTAAAATACTTGTGGAATCTACTAGTTTCTACTACACCAGAGAGATGTGATGAATTTCTGTACTTTGTCTATCACTGGGATAGAAAAGAATAATAGAATTTTAGAGATGGAAAGGACTTCAGAGATCACGTAATCCAACAAGATGAATAAACTTTTCTTTTCCATTGCCAATAAGCTGGTAAAATCTGATGAATACAACTCTTTTGAGTTATAGATGGCCTGATGAATTGAGACGGCCATGGTTCAGCCTAAGACACTAGAGTTTCACCACACCACAAAAAATAAACTTTCTTCATAAACAAAGTCAATTTAAGTTAGGTAGCTTTCATCACTTCTATAAATATACTATGAATGTGGGAGCAAAGAAAAATAGATAAACTTTTGCTTGGTTCCCCCTTTGAGACTTTTATAGAAAATGTTGCAATTCCCTACTTACTCTTTTTTTAAAGAAATTCTTTTTGAAGATGACTGTAGCATATTTTCAAGCAGCTGCCATGAAATGCACTTAAGAACAATGGTTTCTCTTTAAAAAAAAAAGAACAATGGTTTCTCAATGGTTGATGACCATTATCTGATAATAATCAGACACAATCTTATATTTTTAAAAATATTTCTACCTTCATCAATGACTTTGAGGCCATGTTAAAAGAGAATGTTATGGTTCCAGATGTCCTTGTCCCTGGCACTTACACAATCCCTGGGCTCCTGCTTCTCCTTAGACTGGGAATTCTTCCTGGTCATCATCATCTTTCATCAAAGATAATTTTAAAAACATCTAGTTCATGAGGAAAGCGGTTGTCTAAAAGCTGAGTGGAGTTCATCAGAAGTTCTCAAACCTGGCTGCACATCACAACCATCAGATGGGGTTTTTAAAATAGATTACCAAATCTTACCCCCAACTACTGATTAAGTAGATCATGTATGGGACCTGGGAACGTGGAAAGTTTTTAAGCTTCCCAGGTGATTCCTATATACAGTTGAGTTTGTGATCTGGTAATACAAATTATCAAATCTTTTAATATCAAAAAATGTTATTTGCATCTTTATCTACTGGATGCAATGTTTAGGATGATATAATTTATAAAAGAAAATGTCTTTTGCCTTCTTATAATTAAGAGGACTCAGATTTCAATTGACTCCTAAGAAACAATATCTCTAGGATAAATGATGCAAAAGCAAATACGTCATTACCCCCAAACACTCTCTGATATAGCACTATAATTTGGTAGTTCACTACATTTGGCAAAACTAAGTTAAAAGGACTCATCTACATTATATTTTGGTTGTGTCAGTAATCATTTTCTTTTTCTTTCCTTCTGAGTTTAAGGCTGACCTTTTGCTCTCCGCAGCAGGCATGATGGTTTGCTTTCCCTTCTTCCAATGGACGCTACTGCTTATTTTATTTTTGGTGCATTGCACTATTTTTCCAGCCAGAGGCACAATTACAAATCACCCTATAAGTTGCTTTCATAACTAGAGCTCCAATGGGAATTCAGCAAGATTCTCTGTATGTAATTACCCAACTGGAAGTTAGCCAGATTCCCAGGACTGCAGCCCTCACACTCGTGAACAGGACTCTTTGATTGTTAATAATCATGCCCAGTCAGCAACCCGGTATTTGGAAATCCTTAGAAAGCAACTTAATGCTCTATGAAAAACATGGGACAGATCACAAGAGGAGGAGTATTTTCAGAGTTGCCTGTCGCGGGTAGGTCCAACCAGCTGACAATGTAGCCAACTGATATTCAAAGTCATCTGTTTTTGCACTCAAGGTGTTTAATAATTGAATGCTGGAACACATGTTTGATTTTTCTGCAAATTCATTTTTCTGAGAAATTCCACACCTTTCACATGGTTTTATTTTTACCTGTTACGTGTGTCATTTTTCTTCCTTTTCAATGACAATGTTGTTAACAACACAGCTATTTGTGAGCACGAGAATGGCCCAAGATGTCAAAATGTACTCTAACGATTTTTCACATTGAATGCATTTGATTAGTTGCAAGGGGCATCTATTGACACTGCTTGCTGTCATTTGCCACTCCAATTTTTTTTTTTCCCATGGAATGAGTCTCTCCTTTTTTTTACTCTGGTCACGTTTTCAGAACTGGACTTCGGTGAGATCTGGTGCTGTTTCCTCCAAGCACATTGTGGTTCAGCTTGTTTATAGTACAGGTATTAAGGTATAATGCTATCAGAGCCCTCATCCCTTTCCTCTAATTAAAAGTAAAGGTCGGTCAGCAAAACTCTTCTTCTTCAATGTTGCCCCAAACAAGTCCTGAACATTTCTCATCTGGTGGGCCTTTTCTTTCCTCCTCTTTCTTTATCTAGAAGCCTCCCAGGAGATCTGGGGAGTTAAGAATTTGAACTCCAGAGTCATACTCAAAAAGTTCAAATCCTGGCTTAGTCACTTACAAGCTCTGTGTCCTTGGACAATGTGCTTAGCCTCTCAGTACCCTCCACTGTCTTATCCGAGACATGAATATACTCTAAATACTTAACTCACTGTGTTGTGGGAAGAATTAAGTGGGTTTATAATGTTATATATACTCTATTATTATCCTTCAAGTCCCTCCTGTTCTATGAAGTTTCTCCTACAGCTCCAGCCCACATCTATTCTCCCGCAGACATCCTGTGCCTCCTCACAAATAAACACACATTCAACACTTAATCTGTATGTCAGTATATGTTGCCACACATATTATAATATCTCCTTTGAGAGACTGAGGGACCAGATTCATAGACTTCTGTACCGAACAGAGTTGCTTGACCCACATACATATCTACACCTTTTTTTGGCTGGTGATGCTGTGACTCTAAATTGCTAAAAAGATTACTCAAGAAAAGTAGGAAGTTTTCACACACACACACACACACACACACACACACACACACACACACACACACACACAAAAGTAATTCTGGCATACAATTGCAAATAAATCCCATCAGGAAGAAAAGGAGCACCTAAAGAAACCAATTCTCTGAGACACTTAGGTTTTAAAATGGAAATATTCAAAAGATGGAAAGAAGGGCTCTTAACCAGATGAAAGAGGCATGGACTTATAAGAACTATGTCAGAAAGGCAAAAGCCCCAAGTGAACTGAGGCCTGATGAGAAAAATGTGAGGGACAACAAAGGAAGCTTTTACAGTTTTATTCAGAACATGAAGTTGACAGGGATAAGCAGCTTTCTGCCTTGGGCTGGTGGTCTAATTCGATGGATAACCAAGAGGAAGAACAGAGCGGTGATGTAAAAGTGAGGGATTTCCAAACTGAAAGGGGTGGAGCACAGATCAGTAAAAAAGAACAGTAGGAGGGAGTGAAAGAGCTCTGAGATCAAAGGCAAAGAATAGAGGCAGGATAGCACAGTGGTGAAAGAATATGAGCCTTGGGTTTGAACTTGGCTCTGACAGTCACTGGCTCTGTAACCTTGGGCAAATTACTTAACCCTTCGCTGTCACAGCTTCTTGTTTTATAAAGCAGAGGTAAAACCCTTCCTTCATCGCGGAAATTTGTGAGGATTAAAAACAAGAGTATTTGTTAGACATTTAGCCCAGTAGAGTTGCTAAATAAATTACAGCTGTGGTTGTTGTCTTTAAAATAATACTTATATTAGTAGTATAATAAAGGGCATCCAGATTCTCTTAAGGGGTTCGGGTCTGCTGACTTGCATCAGTTGTACCTCAAAGGACAAAGAGAAATTTCCAAGAGGACTGACCAAACTCCACAGAATCTGAAAAATCAGAGACCTAAATACACACTCTAAGACAGGAGGCCAATAAATGCACTTCAAATTTTCAAACAAGATAAGGAGAATGCTGGAATCCAGAACAGAGCAGCTAAATGGGATGGTTTGAAACACAGAAAAGAAACAGTGATGGCTAGAATGGGCTGCAAGAGGTCATGACTAGCTGACTTCATTTCCAGTCTCCTTCACCCAGTATACACACACAGTTTTTATTCTAAATCACGTTACTAAAACCAGGAGATGAGTGACAATGAACTCTGTTAAAATAGGGACAGTGTCTCTTTTGTTCCCTGCCAACCCTTCAATACCTGGCACCTAGTAGGCACTCAACGATTCCTAGTTGAATAAGTGGATGAATAAACCAACAAATAAATAAATGAAATGGAATAGGTCAGCTATCTCTGTATTTCTATAAGCCATTCAACAGAATGTCATAAATTACCATAGACGATATGGAGAAATAGAAAGATGGAAGTACCTTGAAGAAGATTCATAACTGGACAAAGCCCTGGACCTAAAAGGTACTGATTAACCAATTCATGCCAATCTAGATGAGCAGTCTGTTTTCAGACCTCAGTGCTCTCTCCATGGCTCTGTTCTATTCAATATGTCTTTTAAATCAGTAACTGAGATGAACATATAGAAGACATATTTAGCAATTTTACTAATGATCTGGAGTCAGGAAGGGCAATGAATACCCTGGAAAGTAAAGTTAGTATTTAAAAATATTTCAATAGACTGGGACAGTAGATCAGAAATGAGAGGATGAAATGTTTTAACATAATGACTCACTTCTGAATACCACATTAAATTATAGAAAGAGCTTTCCCAAGACTTGTATTGTGGAGTTCTCTTGATGGAGCTGTAATGGATTGAATGGTGGCTCCCAAAAAATATGTCTACCCAGAGCTTGTTAATGCGACTTTATTTGGAAAAGAGGATCTTTGCAGATGTAATTAAGTTAAAGATCTTGAGCCGAGATCATCTTGGAGTAGGATGAATGCTAAATCCAATGACAAAAGCATCCTTAGAAGAGAAGGGGATAAATCTCAGGGAAGGTGACGTGAAGATGGAGACAAAGATTGGAGTGATGTATCTACAAGCCAAGGAACACCAAGGGTTGTCAGGAGCCCCTAGAAGCTAGTGAAACATGGAAAGGATTCTCCCTCAGAGCCTCCAGAAGGAACCAACCCTCCTGACACCTTGATTTTTGGGACTTCTGGCCTCAAGATCTGTGAGAGAATAAATTCCTCTTCTTAAGCCAAAGTCAAAAAATTCTTTCATTTGACAGATATTTGTTGTGTACCAAGTATTATACTAGATGTTGGGCTTCAACCGTAAACAAAAAAGACTTGGCCATAAGGAACTTCCATTCTAATTGAGGAAGGCAAACAGTAAGTAATGAAACCAAGCGAATATGTTGTTAAATTAATTAAACAAGGAAGCCATTAGACTGAGGTGGCTATAATTAGCTGGGGCCACTGATGTAAACAACCTGAAAGCTAAGCCTGTAAATGCCTCAAAGTTAAGAAATCAAAACCTAAGGACAACCAGTCAAGAACAGCCAGCTAGACTTGAAGCTATAGCAAATCAAAACATCTTCTTTGCGGCCACACCTTCTCTGCAGGTCTTTCCCTCAGCAGCTGTCGGTAAAGCGCCCCTGCCCACTTTCACTTAGGCACTGCCCCAAGCAAATTAAATTCTGCTCAAATAAATTCTTAAAATTTTTAACACGTCTCCGTTTATCTTTTAACCATGTAATGTGGCAGGCAGTGGAAAGTGCTACAGAGGAAAATAAAGCAGGCTATAGAGGACTGGGGGTGCTGTTCTATACAGCTGGGAAGGGTCCTCTGATAAGAGGGCATCTGAACAGAGATCTGAAAGCAGAAACCTGGTAGAAAAGGGTTTTGTGTAGAGGCAATGAGCAAAAAAGCCCTGAGAAGAACCAGGCTTGGGGAGTTTGAGGAGGACAAAGAGGCCAGCACCGGATGGAGTGACCAAAGTGGAAAGTAGCTTGGGGCAAAGAAGGAAGCATGGTAGCAGGAGGCAAGGAACAGATTTTGTGGGGCCTTCGTAGGCATGGTAAATATTTTTACCTTTTGCTCTGGATTAAATGAGAAGACGCTGGAGCATTTTGGGCAGATGAATAATATGTTCTGACATGATTTCAAAGGCTCACTCTGGCTATTGTATAGAAAACAGGCTGTAGGGGGCAAATATGGAAGTGAGGGACCAATTAGGAGGCTATAGTGGCCATCCAGACAGGAGCCCATGGCACCTAAAACTGGGAGGTTCTGATGAAGGTGGGGAGAAATGATCGGCTTCTAGGAATGAAGGTAAGACTGGCAGTAATTTTGAGAGAGGAGTCAAATCTGATTTCAAGGTTCTGGGCCTAAGCTACTGGAGGGATGAGGCTGCCATTTACTGAGATGGAAAGACAACTCATTAGTAGTACAACAGAAACTTGAACTCAGGTTATACCTGCCCTTCTCCAGTGTGGTCAGTGCATTCACCCCAGATCCCACAAGAGTAAAGTGGTGCTATTCTAGAATTAAAACCAAACCAAACCAAACCAAAACAAAACAAAACAAAAAACAAACAAAAATCTTCACAAGTACAGGATGGGAAAAGGTGACTTAGCAGTCACATGATTAAAACTCTTAAAAAAGTTCTAGTTGAGGTCAACCCCAAATCGATCCACCATAGGATGGCACTGCCAAAAACACAAATCGTGTTGTCTTAGAGAACGGTCTTTGACCCAGGAAGTAAAAGCACTGTTCAAGACCACTAAGCATAAAGCAGGGCATTCCGTTCTCAGAGTTATGCTTTTAAACAAAGAAAACCAGCAAAGACAGAAAGAATTCAGAGGGCAGCAGCCGGAACAGAAGGCCATTCAAAGACTCGAAGGTTGAGTGAGACAGGTTTGGAGGAAGGTAAAGGTGAGACAGCAGAACGAGAAAAACGTTCAGTGAAATGGAGGCTAAGGATGCTTAGGTCACAGGGCCGTTGGTCTGATTAAATGTGATAATGTACGTGAAACCACTTTGTCCAGAGGCAAATGCTTTACAAATGTTAAGCATCATCATTAAAGTTGAAGGCCTGTCATGTAGAAGAGGTTTTAGATGTGTTCTGTGTGGCCCCACGAGGTAGAGCTGGAACTGAGAGCCAGAAGCATTTCTGTTCAAAGACAAGGATTGTCTATGGATGGGAGGGGCTGTTTCAGTCAGGTGACCTCCTCAAGGAGGAGGATGTTCAACGGCTGACCAGCTGAACACATGACAGGAATGTTAAAGTGGAATTCTCCCTTTTATGGTCTGTAAGTTTTGTAGGTTTTTTCTGTTTTGTTTTTTTTTTTTGCTTTTTGCTTTTTTTTTCTTTTAACAATTCTCGAGGCTATTGTAGTAGCTTGACGTTTTCTTCTTATTGCTTCTGTATTAGGCCCTTGGTCACCTTCATCCCACGAAAAGATAATTCAATTCCCCCAATTAATGATTAAAGCCACAGGTGGCCTTCCCACACAGGTGGCCTTCCCAGTTATGCCATTTAAACTAGTCTCTTGATAGAACTTATTATAGAAGATTTTAGAGAAATCTCTTGTAACTCATCAAAGGCCTACAATCAAATAAAAGCCAATAATAATAATTATATATCTCACCAAACCATGGTAGTGTGTTTAAACCAGTGAAACTTTTCTTTTAAAAAAGTGGAAACAATATAAATTATTATTAGATAACTGATAAACACCACAATGATGAAATGTTCTTGCGAGAGTAAAATAATTGAGATGATAATTAGGCATAATTAGCATTATGATGAGTCAATCATATTTCAGTGAAAAGAAAACATATCTGGCTAAAAGGATATAATTTTGTTGTTGGTACTTTTCAAATTCTTTCTGGTACAGCTAGGTCACTTATTGTATTTGCCAATCAATTATTTCAGAGATGACTGGATATTTCCATTTTAACAAAAGCCTTTTTTAGCGAACAGCAGAGCTTTCAGAAGCCCCTCTCCTTGATGCACCCTGAATATTTTCACTGGCTCTTGTCACTCCCTCTCTCATCCACATATCTCATAATGACTCCTGCCAGTGTCGGAGTCAAACCTACAACCTAAAATGGCAATAACAAGATGACAGTGTTGGGATGAAAGCACTACTTTATTTCCCCTGTTTTGTTATACCACCCTCATAGGTGTGGTAGGGCAGGGGTTGGGGGATGTGTGTGATAGTTTATCACAGAAAACAATCTTTTCCATTTTCCCATGTCATGCATAATTTTTTAAAGTTGCATTTGTTAATTAGGTGAATTCCTCTCTATACTCAATCTCCAGAGGATTTTATTCTTCCTTATGTTTTGAAGAGAATTATTTGGACCTTGGTTAAAAACAAAATGGGCGAGGGAATCTTTAAGTAAGGGAAGGTGGATCCATAATAAAAAAAAGACACAGAAATAAATGCACTATTGGACAAGTTAGGCAATTGCTTAGAGGCCGTAAAACAAAGGAAATCAGAATAAATAAGGAGACACACAAATCTGTGATTTAAATCTCTAGGACCTGGAAAGTTATGGCTGTAAAGCCCAGGTAGAGGCTGAAGATGGTGAGTTCCAACTGTGGAAAAGAATACGGTTTTCCACAAGGAAATGGGGGTAGTTCTTTAAAAAGATTCACAAAATGTGCTTAAGAGAAAAAATAGGGTTCTAGGAGGGAAGTTTGGTCACTATTATAAGAGTAAGTATGATATATATAACTGTGATATAGCTGACAAAATAATAATGGTCCCAGGATTTCAACAATCAAAATGGAAAGCTACATTTTAAAATCTCTTGATACAATCCTTATCCTGGGGTGAGGAAGAGGGGGATCTCTAAAAACAGTTATGCTAGAGAAAATAAAAATCCCATATAAATAAAAAATCCTGAATTTCTTCTTGATAATTGGTCCTCTCCATAGAAGCCTCAAAAGCCCAAAGATCCTGTAAGATACAAATTCTAATGAACATAAAGAATTCTCACAGTTTAAATGATCTAAAGAAAGACGATAATAGTGGGCATTAAAAAATGAACTATACGGGGCACCTGGGTGGCTCAGGTGTTAAGCGTCTGCCTTCGGCTCAGGTCATGATCCCAGGGTCCTGGGATCAAGCCCCGCATCAGGTTCCCTGCTCCGCGGGGGGGGGGGGGGGGGGGGGGGGGGCGGCGCTGCTTCTCCCTCTCTCACTCCCCCTGCTTGTGTTTCCTCTTTCGCTGTGTTTCTCTCTGTCAAATAAATAAATAAAATCTTTTAAAAAAATGAACTATAGGATGCTTCAAGTTTGATAACAACAGTGACATAGCTCTTTACGTCTCTCAATGCACTTATCAATAATTTATTAGGAAAATGTCAAAATGTCCTTATCATGAAGGTACACAGGATAATGGTACTTGCTTTTAAAGGCAGTTCATGCAAGAAGCTTCAAAATGATCGCCAGGTGTTTGAGGCAAGCTTCCAACTCTTCCATCTAGCCACCCTACTTAAATATTATGGAACATAAATCAAAGACAGCAAGAGCGAAAAATGAGTCCTTTGAAAATGCAGTTTTTCACGCAGATGAGGCCCAGTCTTGTAACTGACATATTTTATCATTGACCTGTAGCTAAGAACTCTAAGAAATATTCTGAAAGTTTTGTTTGGCCATTACATCCCCCCAGCTTATCACCATATTATCTCATTCGTTCAATAAAATTAATATTTTTACCTCTGTCATTTCTTGTTTTTCTAGATGTCATCTTTTGATCTTAATGAAATATAAGCATGTGGCTACAAAGTAACACAAATGACTTTTAACAAGCACACCCAAATGTATGTCTGGGAGAGCGATTATCTCCTTCAAGGAAAATGCAAAAATGTTGTGAACACAGGCAGCAAAGTAGGACTAAATAAGGGGACTGCCTCCCATGTTTGAAAGACAGCACTCAGTTGGAAGTATAATTTGTGGTATGGATGCTTGAAAACATACTTTGCCTTCTATTTTTAATAATCACCTTTATGACAGGCGCCTGGGTGGCTCAGTGGGTTAAGCATCTGCCTTCAGCTCGGGTCATGATCTCAGGGTCCTGGGATAGAGTCCCACGTTGGGCTCTCTGCTCAGCAGAGAGTCTGCTTCTCCCTCTCCCTCTGTGCTCTCTCTCTCACTCTCTCTCAAATAAATAAATAAAATCTTTTTTAAAAAATCATCTTTATGACTGTGGTTACTAATTTCCATGAGAAAAGTACGTGTTTCAGTTGCCATTCCTGATCATGTTAAGATTATGAAATCTGGAAACAAACTGTGTTTGAATCCCAGATCTGTCATTTATTGGGTAGGTGACTTCATACCTCAGCTTCCTTGTCTGTATAATGAGGATAATGATAGGACTTTATAAGGTTGTTGTGAGCTTAAATGATGTCATTTATGTAGAGTACTTTAGGATAGTGCCTGGCCCATAACAGGTACTATATAAGCATTAGCTACAATTATTATTGTCATTATTATTATTATATTATTATTATTGTTATTATTGTTACTGTTGTTAGTGTTACAGTCATAATCTCAACAGAGTATCCGAGTATAAACTGAATGAGGAAGGTGAAAAGTTCCAGGCTTTCAATACCTGTGCCTTTCTCCAGTAAAACAAATTAAACATGTGCATACGTAAAGATGCACCGTTAGCTCCATAAATACACAAAAGTGTCATTTTTACAAAAAAAATGGTTGGTTTTTACAATCATCAAATCAATAGTATATGCAGGGAAAATAAATATTTTAAATATAGAGTATGATTAATTCACATCTGAACAGAGATCAGCTTATATAGAAAACAAAACACAACTGAAAATCAAATTTGCTTTTTCACTGAAAGAAAAGTCACCAGAAATATGTGTATAGATTACCTAATGTAGATAGGTTTCTCATGGTTGCCACGTCTGGCATAACAACTTTCTATATAGCTTTACAACCTGCTTTTCCAACCATCTTGAGCTATTAAGATAGCAAGAAATGTTGGTGCTTGGATCATGTGTCAGTTAGTACAGCAGATTGCATTACTGGCCCCAATTTTTCACCCCTCTCTCTTTCCCTGCCCTTTACCACATGACTTTGCACTTCCTCCCCAAAGGTCAAGTCTAGTTTCTCAACTCTTGACTTTGGGGTTGGTCATATGATTTGCTTTGGCCAATAGAATGAGGCAGTAATGAGTCAGTAACAAGCTTAGGCTTCAAGAAGCCAAGCATGCTTCTGCCTCTACCATTCAAAAAAAAAAAAAAAATCATGCCTATGCAAGCTTTCTAGTCCCAAGGGACCCAAGGGAATGAGAGACCCAGGGAATGGAACAGTGCCAGTAAGCAGCCTCAACCAAGCCCAGACTCAAACACAGCTCTGATTTATCCTCAGAAGAATGAAAATGCTGACTGACTCCCAGTAGGCTCATGAACAAGCCCTGGAGATATCAAGAGAGTAGCCTAGCAAAGCTAAGGCTGATCAACTGTCCTTAACCAACCCTTAGGCAGTTACGCTATATTCATGAATTATTTTACTTATTTTTGATAAGCTATTGGATTTGGGGGTGTTTTGTTATGTAGCAAAAGCTGACTCATGTAGTTAGAATGTTTTCCATTTTAAGTAAAATAAAATGGGACCCTAACTACCTTAAGCATTTAAAAAATGTATGGTTTCACCAAACTGAGGAGGCCAGTAATAGCTCTGGCTTCAGGTACAGTTTGACCCAGAGGTTCAGCACGTCCTCTGAAAATCTATGCACATTTCTCTGCAGTCTCTGGGCTCCAGACTTTTCCATGTATGAGCTTTGCCTCAGACGAAGCCACTCTCTTGGAGCAAAAGTGGCAGAAATTCTGAGCCTACTATTTGCATACTTAACCTTGCATATTTCATCTTGAAGAAAAGAGAGATGAAGAGTGCCTTTATCCCAGCACTGCAAACAAAAGTCCTGAGATTCGCTTTGATAGAACCATCTTAGATCACTGTTATTCCTGAATCATTCAGTATGGCCAGGGGAAGAAATGATATGCTTGACTCTTCCTAAGTCATGGGTTCCAAACATAAAGTCAAATTTACCAGATTCCATGAATTTTTTCCAGTGCCAAGGACTGTCGGGAAGGGGAAAAGGAAAATAAATATGGGAGAAGTAACTAGCAGGACACACAGGACACTTTCTGTTTTGTAGTGTATTAGCACATCTTTCTCACATTGGGTCTCAGATATTCAAAGCCTCAGATTGTTACCCCTGCCAAATACTCTTTTATTAAAAGCAATAAATGCTACTTATTTGAATTAGCCATATATACTGAGAGGTATAAAGATTTTTTTAGAGAAATAAAAATGTTAAAAGACAAGAAAACAAAAGAAGTTATAATACCACCATTGATCCCCCAGTAACTAGAAACAGCTTCTCTTTGAAATCTCAGTACCACCTGCTTTGCATCTGCTCGACCAACTGAGAAATGCAGGTCTGGCAAAGAGAGAAAATCCATTTTAAGTAGATCTGTGACAATACAGGGCGAGAAGGTCTTGAAATCCACCAAGAGTTTTAATCAATAAGACTGACAGCACAGAGCATGCCAGAAGCCAGGAAAAGAAGAGTTTGCAAAAAGCATTCAAGACACAGCCCGAACTCTAAGGTTCTGGTGACAAACCAGGGCCAGCGAGGCAGAGGCACATACCACCATCTTTCTCTTCTGATCTAAAGAAAGGCGAGAGGAAAAGGCTGATTAGCTCAGGGAGGGAGGGTTTTTGTTCTGTTCTTTTAGATTCCAACTTTCCAAATCAGGGGAGAATTCTAAAACCCATTGTCTATTTTCAAAAGTTGGGTTTGAAAAACATGACAAGCGCTTTTCTTTTTTTTTTTTTTTGTTACCTAATTCTCAGCTGTAAACCGAAGCTCCTCGAGTGTGCATGCTTCATAAAAGGCAAAGGGACTTAATTGAATTTTGCATGCCGCTTCTAAGTGGATTGCTAGGGTATACCAGGATTAATTAGTTTCGTGTTGTTAATTCAATTCAAAGGTTGCTGATAAACTAAGACCATCAAACTCCATTAGGAGAAACAAAAACTGCTTAATTATGACAGCATCTTTGAGGTTGTGGATAAGTTTTATCAGTAATGTTAAAGTTCCATCCTGGGTTTTTAGGATTTGTGATGAATCCATGACAGTGGACCAGAGAGACCTCAATGATTAGAGCACTTTTCACCAAATTTTTAACTTTTAAAATTTGGTAACTTTAAAAAGAAATTAGTCCTTGATTTCAATGGCTCTTTCTGCTCTTTTGAATGTAAAATTCCATTTTTGGAAAAATAACTCTAAGAGAACTACTCTAGCCTTTTTGCATGTCTGCATGTAAAATGTACAAGGATGCAGATTTGGATTTTGCTCTATCTCCCTACGCCAAACCTTTACTGTAATGTCACAATCACAGTACCATGATCCCTTATGTATGAAAAAAGTCATTTATCACCTACATATTTTATTTTGTGTAGAGAATGTTGGAAATACCATTAGCTACACAGTCTTGCAAATAACTGTTTCTCTCAGCCTTACCCCTAGCCAAACCCCACCTCTCTATGAAAGTACCTAGGTGAGCATGCTTGCACATAGGAGCACACACACTCATTGCTTTACTATTTGGTTTAGATGCACATGCATATTGCAGTTCAGGATCTAGCCAACTTCCTTTGCAGCCTGCTATACCGGATCCCTTTAACATCTTTCCACATTTAGTACAAGGCACTTCTCTGCTTCTGGAACACTCCCCCAGGTATGTGCATGTGCATGCGTGCACACACACACACACACACACACACAGATACACAAAGGCACAGACATGTGCGCACACATGCACACACACATGCACATACTTCTACTAATTCCTCCTCACCCCTCAGCTTTTAGTGTACCCCCCCCGACCTCACCTTTGAGCCCCAAGACTAGGTTGACTATCACTCCTATGGGCCACTTCAGCACCAACATTGCAGCACCAACAACACTAATGTTGCAACTGACAGACTGTAATAGGCTGTTAATTTATCAGTGACTCTTAACTAGAAATTAAGCTCCTAAATGACAGGGACTGTACCTTACTCACGGTGGTATCACTGAGCAGTGCAGTGCATGGCACACTGAAGAAATTCCATTAGCATTTTTTGAATAAATGTATAAAGGCCAGAATTACTGCAAAATTAGCTGTAGAATCTCTTTTATATATTATCCCATCCTAGGTCATTTCATTAATGACCTCCTTACTTCTACCCACCAGTCTGGCATCTCTATGGACTGATTAACCTCTAGCAACTCCTCTAGCAGAGACTTGTTGCTACCTCCCAATGTTCATTCTTCCCTTTTCTTTTGTAAAAGAACACTAGAGTTTTAGCAGAGAATACTGAAATAAGGTGGGGGATAGGGAGACGTTTCCCATACTCCAGCTAAAATGACAGAATAATTATGGTCATTAAAATGTAAACGTAAGTACTATATGGGACTTCTGGGGAGTGTTCTTAAAAGGAAAAATACATACCCTCTTCAATCCTTCCTCCTTCTTGCTGCTTCAGATGTGGAAGAGGTGGCTGGTTCTCTAGCAGCCATATTGGACCATGAGGCAATATGTTGGAGAAGGAGGATGTGCTCCTGAGTTTTCTGGAGCCTCCATCCCAGCCGCACCACACTTACAACTTACTGCAAGACGTCTTTTCTATGAGGGAAAAAAAATCTCAGTAAAGTAAGCATTATTTTGGCTTTTTTTTTTAAATATAATAGCTAGATCTAATCCTAAATACTACAACCAGTACAGCAAGAGACTTTCTATATCTAAGTCTTAGAGGGCCATTCCTTGTCCTTGCCCTGAGTAAGCCATGGAATGGGAGAGAAATCAATATCCAGTTTGGCTAGGAATTTTTTCCATATAGCTGTAGACTGACCTTTCCCCAGGGCTATATATTCTCTTGTCCTCAGTAAGACTCTAAATTAGCCAAAATTTATTTTCTACCCTTCCACTTTTTTTCCAGCAAATATGGTTGCAGATGACTCAAAGACTTTTCTGAGATAATATACTTGTAGTTTTTCCTGAGTCCTAAAATTTTAAACCAGTGTTTCTCATAGGGTAGTCCCAGATCTGCATCAAAATCTCCTGGGATTATTATTGTTAACAGGGAGTCCTGGCCTTAAACTAGACACACTCAGTTATGACCACTGGACAGAGAGTGTCTACATTTTTTAAGCTCCCCACGTGACAGTGAGACATAAAACAGTCTGACAACCACTGTCTTCCAAGAGACACTACACAGAATTCTTGCTACCTCTCAAATCTCAATTCAGAGGGCTCCTCTTCCTCTACAACCCAGGCTACCTCCCACCCATCTTGCTAAAATTAAAGCTTCAGAAATTCTACTGTTTTGCTGCCCCAAGTGTGGACCATGGACCAGTGGTATCCACATCCCTAGTTAACAGTGACAATCTTGGAACTCACCCCAGGCCTACCAAACCATAATCTGCATCTAACAAGATGTCCCAGGTGCTTCATAAGCAAGTTAGTGATTGGGAAGTGCTGAGCTCCTAGACAGTGCCTTCTCTTGAAAATATATCAAAGCCCTCCCCCATTCCTATCATTTGGCTACAGGCTGCAATGTACATTGTCCACAAACCTGCTGCTTGCTGAGGCCAGTGGTACAACTGTTTGCTGAGCAACTACTGAGCACCATAGACAAAAAGGTAGGAAGATGTCTAATGGTGAATATTATATGACAACTTGGCTAGCCTACATTACCCGGATAATTTAGTCAATTACTAATCTAGATGTTGCTGTGAAAGTATTTTTTAGGTGAGATTAACATTTAAATCAAGACTTTGAGTAAAGCAGATTACCCTCCATAATATGTGTGGGCCTCATTCAATCAGTTGAAGACCTTAAGAGAAAAAAGATTGGCCTCCCCTAAGGAAGACAGAATTCTACCAGCAGATATCCTCCAGCCCTGCCACTTTACCCTGCAGATTGTGGACTTGCTAGCTTCCATGATTGCATGAGCCAATTTCTTAAAATAAATAAATCTCTCTCCCTCACTCTCTTTCAATCTCTCTCTCTATATATACATATATATGTGTGTATGTGTGTATATGCATATATATGTATATACATACACACATGTATACATACCACATATACATTAATATGATGTATATTGTAAACAGTCTCTTGTACATGTATAATATATACATCCCTCCATATATAATATATATTTAGAATATTTAAATACACTTATTAAATATATCTAATATCTATAAATATTAATACAACTATATTTAATATATAATATTAAATGTATTTATATAAATGTATAAACATTTATTATACACACATATTTTATTGGTCTGTTTCTCTGGAGAACCCTATTACAATATATTTGTGTTTTATATCCAATATACTAGTCAATATGTTGACTAATACAATATATTTGTTTCAAATTCTTTGCAAATCTCCTTTACATTGATTCATTTAACTCATCAGATTCTTCCATTTTTTTCAGTATTGCCTATGAAATAAATCCCAAACTCCTCAGCATATTCTTTAATGCCTCCAAGGTCTCTTCCCCACAACTGCATATTTCTGCCTCATCAGGCTACTCTCTGGTTTTTAGACTAGCTTTTCTTTCTCTGCTCGTTCTTTCTCTCCTTGGCCTCCTTCTTGTCTCTGATGCTTAGCTCTCATATGACTCATTTTCACTTACTGAATACGAACATAGAAACATTTGTTGAATATTATTGAATAAAACCTTCCACTTCCCAGTATCTCCTGCCATTAATTAATTAATGGCAATTAACCATTGTTCCCTGAGAGACCTTTGAACAATTATTTCATTTCATATGAAATATGTTGCAGTTGGTTAAATGTATAGGACTATATAAATGTACAGGAATCTCTCACTAGACATTAAGTTTCTTGAGGTCAGGAAATATGTTTTTATTACACATCTTATTCATTTGCATGTATTTCTTTCAGTGTCTATTCAGTAAAATTTGTTGAATGAATATAAAATCATTGTGTGTTTGATATATACTTTATTATTGACATTATGAATATTAAGTGGAGAAGGGGAATATGTTTGCTTTTTTTTTGACTTTGCAATATAGAAAACTTCAAAATTAAAAGACGAATTCCCCACTCTCAGAGATTACCATTTTATGGGATACCTGAAATAGCACTCCCCTTCCTTACTCTGCCCTTTTACTCTGCCTTATTCTTCTTTTTACCACCTGAAATTTCATTTTACCACCTGAAATTTCATTTATGTATGATTTTATCACTTGTCTTCCTCCTCTAGAATATAAGCTTTATGGATTTCGTGAATACTTAATAAATATGTGTTGAATGAATTCATTTATCTGTGAGCATGAATGTGTGTCAAGGCAGGAGTGCTTATCCACTAAAAATAACAAAAATCTTTACATACTCAAGATGGAAGGAGCTGGATGCACTGCTTTGTTGTAGAATGGTGAAAAATCTGTCTTGCTGGTTTTGGCCTTGTCTTGGGTACCCTAAGAACCTGGCCGAGGTTAAAGATTCTCCAAAGTAATTTTTAGCAGCAGAGGCCCTTTCTGAAAATCAAATGTTATTTAAACCGAGGTCACCCTGTTGTGCCCAGAGGAAGGGTGACTTTTTCTAAGTTGCACAAAGGCTTCCTATGGACTAGAGGTAACCCTGCATGGAAGACGAATATATAAGACAGGTGAAAACTGTATCACTTTGATTAAAGCAGGGATAGAACCCTCTCCTCTGGCCTTCTGCCTTATCATTCCCCTGTGGTCCCTAAGGCATCTTTGGGGAAACAGGAGTTCCTGAAAAGCACTTTGAAAACCACATTATTCGATGCATCTGGGGAGACTTCCAGTGCCAAGCATCATTAATCAGGTGAGACTTCCAGTCTAAAAACAACTGAGGCTTAAGGAGGTGTGAAGTTTTGATAGAAGCTGATCTGGCACTGATTTCATAGAGATACAAGAGGAGGGAGCCTGACAGTTAGCATCTGTAAGCATTTAGATTATAATGGAACCAGGGCAATAAGCAGCCTGGATATTAAGATTGAATCAAGCTGGGCAAACTTAATTGCTTTTTTCTTTTTTTTAAAAGGGAGTGGGAATTCCATGATTAATAAAAGAGAGAGAGAAAATGAAGATGTAACATAACCTAATTTTGGTAAAGCACTTAATACAGTATCTAATAAAGTCTTACTTGCAAAATGAATTCAAATTGGATTGGATTTGAACTCGCATTCTATACTGGCTGAAAGCTGAGAGCTGGTGACATAGAAACCAAGGATAAAGGCGATGTGTGACATTACAGAAGTGTCTGGTAGCCCTGCCCCAGCAATCAATGAAGCTCTAGTGTTAACAGCTTCATTAGTGATCTGCATGATGATACAAAAGAGTATCTTAATGAATGTTATTGAAGAAACTGTGAGGAGATGCTGTGAATTCCAGTCTCAACTGAGAGGTTTGCAATAAGAAAATAAATATGCAGAAACAACTGGAAAGAAACATCTGAGAAGCTGATATTTGGGGAAAATGGTTTGCAAGATTTTGACAAAATGCATTTTTTTAGTTTTATAAAATAGCATTCTTAGAGATCTGAATAAAACAAACATTTAACCCAACCATGAAATTAAATGCTAGTCTAGATGCCTAGGACAATCTGTTCCCCAACAAAACTAATATATAAATAAATAACCACAGGGCATTAAAAAGTAGCAGCTAGTCATTTTTTTCTTCTTCAATTTTCTTTTTCTCTTGGAGCGTTAGTGGGAGAATGAAGAAAAGGAACAACAGAAAGGGATTTGGTTTTTTTAAAGGGGAGGAGGGGATGACATAAGCAGATAGAAGCCGCATTTGTAAATCCCACACCCCACCCCAGGTAAGAAGGATTTCAGTGGCCTCTGAGTTTTTTAAAAACTAAGATTTAAAAAAAAAAAACAAAGGAAGGTAGAATCTAGTAATTTACATGATCTCAAAGCCAATACTTTTTTTTAAGATTTTTATTTATTTATTTGACAGAGAGAGAGAGTGCACAAGCAGGGGGAGCAGGAAGCAGAGGGAGAGGGAGAAGCAGGCTCCTCATGGAGCAGGGAGCCTGGGCAGGGCTCAATCCCAGGACCCTGGGATCATGACCTGAGCTGAAGGCAACCACTTAACCGATTGAGCTCCCAGGTGCCCAAAGCCAGTACTTTCTTCCACTCTTCCTCCCCCTTCCCTGCCCCAAATTATGTATAGAGAAAGCCAAAACATACTCCATGATTAAAGTCATTCACTTGGCTTTTTTGTCATTTCTATGTAACAGGATGAAAAGCAGAATCTTAACCTTAGGAAGCACACATTATGGTAGCAAGAAAGCCAAACACATTAATATTGAAAGAAACAAGTGCTTAAATCGAATGTGGGATAGGATGGGTAAATTCAGAGAAATCATGGAGAAGGAAGCATTTGTAACTTAAAGACTCAATAAGCATTTACTGGGGGTCAGTCAGATCAGAGAATGGTGGAGGGGTGGCAGCACTAGCAAGGAATGGGTCAAAATAGTAGAAGGCACCAAATCCTGACCAACCTTAGAAGCTATTCAAAGAAGTTTCAATGTTATCCTATCTGTATTAGGAAAACAATACAGGGAGACCAATACAGGGAGAAATCTGAGTCAGAGGATGGCATGGTTGGATGTATATGTTAATAAGATCATTCCAGCATCCAGAGTATTATAATGGTTTTCTCCTAAGAGTTTCCCTCTCTGTCCTTCTCTTCCTCCAGTCTAGTCTCAACAGTGCAGCCAGACTCATCCTGGTAAAATAACTCAGATCATAACATCTGCTCAAAATCACCAAATGCTTCCCATTCCAGAGAAATAGAAGTCCCAGTCCTTGCTCTGACCTATGAGGTTCTACATGATCTGGCCCCGGTGAGCTCTTACCTCTTCTGCTACTGCTCTCCTTTCTTGTCTTCTCCACTCCATTCCAACCACAGGGAAACACCAGGCACAGGTCTACCCTGTGCCTACTCTTTCCTCCTAATCACACCTGTCCCCCAGGTACTTGCACTGATCAGCACTTAGTCCTTTCAAGGCCCTGCTCACATGCCACATTTGCAGTAAGACCATCCCAATCACTGTATCTAAAATTTCATCTCCCTTTCCCCAATACTCATATATCTCCCTTCCTCACTTTATCTTATTAACACTTATCATTTTCTAATATATTATGATAAAATCCACAAGGGCAGGAATTCTTGTCTATTTTGTTCTTGTGCTCAGAACAGTTCTTGCTAATAGTAAATCCTCAATAAATATTTACTGAATAAATGAATGAATGAGTGAACTACTAAAAGATAAATCCTGTAGGATTGAAAATAGGAGGCTATATGTAATCATCAAGACAGTATGATACTGGCACAAAAACATACACATAGATCAGTGGAACAGAACAGAGAGGCCAGAAATGGACCCTCAACTCTATGGTCAACTAATCTTTGACAAAACAGGAAAGAATGTCCAATGGAAAAAAGACAGTCTCTTCAACAAATGGTGTTGGGAAAATTGGACAGCTACATGCAGAAGAATGAAACTGGACCATTTCCTTACACCACACAAAAATAGACTCAAAATGGACGAAAGACCTAAATGTGCAACAGGAATCCATCAAAATCCTAGAGGAGAACACAGGCAGCAACCTCTTCGACCTCAGCCGCAGCAACTTCTTCCTAGAAACATCTCCAAAGGCAAGGGAAGCAAGGGCAAAAATGAACTACCGGGACTTCATCAAGATAAAAAGCTTTTGCACAGCAAAGGAAATAGTCAACAAAACCAAAAGACATCTGACAGAATGGGAGAAGATATTTGCAAATGATATATCAGATAAAGGGCTAGTATCCAAAATCTATAAAGAACTTATCAAACTCAACACCAAAGAACAAATAATCCAATCAAGAAATGGACAGAAGACATGAACAGACATTTCTCCAAAGAAGACATCCAAATGGCCAACAGACACATGAAAAAGTGCTCCACATCGCTCCATCAACAGATGAATGGATAAAGATATATATAGATACACACACACACACACACACACACACACACACACACACACACACACACTGGAATATTACGCAGCCATCAAAGAAACACGAAATCTTGCCATTTGCAACAACGTGGATGGAACTAGAGGGTATTATGCTAAGTGAAATAAGTCAATCAGAGAAGATAAGTATCATATGATCTCACTGATATGAGGAATTCTTAATCTCAGGAAACACTGAGGGTTGCTAAAGTGGTGGGGGTGGGAGGGATGGGGTGGCTGGGTGATGGACAATGGGGAGGGTATGTGCTATGGTGAGCACTGTGAATTGTGCAAGACTGTTGAATCACAGACCTGTACCTTAGAAATAATACGTTATATGTTAAAAAAAAAAACAAAAGAAGATAGTAGGAAGGGAAAAATGAAGGGGGGGAAATCAGAGGGGGAGACAAACTATGAGAGACGATGGACTCTGAGAAAAAAACTGAGGGTTCTAGAGGGGAGGGGGTGAGGAGATGGGTTAGCCCCGGTGATGGGTATTAAGGAGCGCATGTATTGAATTGAGCACTGGGTGTTATACGCAAATAAGGAATCACGGAACACTACATCAAAAACTAATGATGTAATGTATGGTGACTAACATAATAAAATAAATTTAAAATAAAAATAAAGGCAAAGAAAATCTCAAAAACAAACAAACAAACAAAAATAGGAGGCTATGGCAGTTGTGAAGAAGCCTTAAACAAGGGCTATGGCAGGGCAGGTAGAAAAGTGAAAATGGGGACCAGAGATACTTAGGGTGCAGGATCAGCAGAAATTGAATTAGTGGGGATTAAGATTCCAGGAAGCATTCAGGAAGAATGACTCCCAGGTTTCTGGTTAAGGCAACCAGGGAGATGGTAATTCTCTTTCCCTAGATAGGGAACATGGTAAAGCAGGAAAGACAGGGAGAAGACCGTAGATTCAGGTTTTGACATATTGAGTTCCAAATGTCTGATGGAAATTTGCCTGGATCTAACAGTTTACTGTGAGATGTTCCATGTCTTGGAAAGAGAATATGAAGTAGAGGTCTTTGTTTCCCTCCAGGGTTTTCTCTATGCAGATGAAATTCCAAATTCAAACCTACTCTGCTTCCCCCGTAGTGAGCTCTGAGTTGCAGAAAGTAGCAAAACCACTCAGGGCACCAGACAGAAGGTCCAAGTCATAAAGGGCAGTGAAAGCAAGTGAGAAGGCAAAGTGCCTGAGTAACAGGTGCAAAGAGCCCTGGCTGACCCTTATGTATTCAGGCAATAAGCTTGTAGGCCTGGGACCGAGGTAGCCAGTGGAGCAGCCCAGAGGATGGAGACTTAGTGCCTTCCCTGGGAACACAACAGTCTAGTCAAGTGACTCTGAAACAGGGCTCTGTTGGTTTCACACATGTTCACATGCACTAAGGTAGAGGAAGGACCAGGTTTCCTCTACCTTAGTGCATGTGAACATGTGTGTGCTATAACTTTATTTTCACATGCAGACCACCTGAATCTTCATCACCTTCCAAAGGATGATTTGCTGGCACCCCAATCCATCTTCTCCCCTCCCTCATGAGTACCCTTCATTACAATAAAATCTCATTACATTTCTCGTTTTAAATAAATGACATTTGTTTACTTTCAAATTGTTATTAGTTATAGAAAGTTATTTATGTTGTTCAGTTGATAAGATTTTTCTACCTGTGAATAAGGTTTGGGTATTTGGGGTTGGGTGAATGTATCACAACTTTTTCCAATTAAAATTAACAGAAAAAAATGTTTTTAGTTAATGGCTTTTCATTTACAGGCAAGGTTTTCAAAACAAATTAAAGTCATTAAACGAGGAGCAGGAGTTTCTGTTTTATCCTTCTAGGAGTCCTTTTTTGCAAATAACCACTTCTAATTAAATAATATTAACAACCTGGTCCTTGTTTCTTGGTTTGGTTTGTTTTTTGTTTGTTTTAATGAAAATTACCACTTGATTCCTCTTCAAGGTGCCTCTTTTTGTAGGTAGTTAGGTCTCACTTGAAAACTGCTTACCTGCCCCAGAGGTTCCACTTCTGAATTCTTTTTCCCTTGTTGGGGGGATCAAAGCAGCAGGGCAGCAGTAACAGGGCTAACCATGCCCTTCTGGATTGTCAGCAGATTCAATTTTCTGCAAGAAATCCAGTCCCCAGCTAAGCTGAGTGACAGGAAAGCCTTGCCAAGATGGGAGCCCAGACTCTCAGGAAGGCTAGAGCATATAATGACTGACAGCGGGAGGCCAGCTATAGGAGGGGGGTTGTGCTGCTGCTGTAGGGTGGAAGGGAGGACAAGGAGTGACATCTGGAAGGGAATATGTATGGGTCACACACAGGCACGTGCAGACCACGCACAAGAAAACACTAGAGGAACCACATAGACGGAAAAAGAGGACATCCTCCGTTCAGATTCTGCGGCCCTCGTTAAATGCACGGGGCTAACAAATGTTTGCCAGGGCAGAATCTTACAGTCAGGTTCACACGAAGGCCCCTGAGATGGTATGAAAATTCATCCTGATCTGCGTTATTTATAGAATGAATTTTCATAGGTGTTTTTTTTCTTTTTTTAAAGATTTCATTTATTTATTTATTTGACAGAGAGAGACACAGCGAGAGAGGGAACACAAGCAGGGGGAGCAGGAGAGGGAGAAGCAGGCCTCCCGCGGAGCAGGGAGCCCGATGCGGGGCTCGATCCCAGGACCCTGGGACCATGACCTGAGCTGAAGGCAGACGCTTAACGACTAAGCCACCCAGGCGCCCCAATAGATTTTTTCAACTCATTGGATCCCTAAACCAAATCACTTGAATTCTAAGCCCATTAAAAAAAAAAAAAAAGAAAAGTAAAAAGGTAAGTAAGCTCCCTCAAATCCCCAAAATGGTGCATAACAGCTCTAATGTATGACTTTTGAAAACAACCTTTCTTTTACATGGAATCTAACTCTTGTTCAAACAGTTCTGAGAAAAGAAATATGATATCCTCTCAAACTTGATCAGTGGTGACATGAGGGCTAAATGGGTTTTCTTTTGGATTCTGACATGACAGTCACAGAAAGACAAAACATACACCAGTGTTACTAAAGGATGGATCTCCTCACAGCTCATCTTGCCTGGAAATTACTATTAATAGCAAAGAAATAAATTCTATAATAGAGAAATCTACACTATTAGTGGTGGCATTAATGTGGTTTGCGCTTCACTAAAATCTAATAGAAGAGCTGGTCAATAATACAGACATTTGAAAATCATTAAAATCACTAAAAACAGCTAGGAGTCCCTATTTTTTTCCAACTTGGTATTATGAAAAATCTCAAACGTACAGAATAACTTTAAGAATTAGGTCCAATGAATATCAATTTAACTACCACCTAGATTCAACAATCATTTATATTCTTCATATTTGCTTTATCTATAAATATATGTACATACATATATTTGGTTTTTTCCCTAGATCAGTCAAAAGTAAATCGCAGAGGACATAACACTTTACCCATAAATACTTCAGTATTAAACTCCTAAAAAATATGTTCTCCTACATAAATATAATTCTACCATCACACTTAAGAAAATCACAATAATTCCATAATATCTTCTATTGCCCAGTGCATATTTAATCTTCCTATCATGCCCAATATGGCTTTTGAAGGTTTTTTGTTGTTGCCGTTGTTGTTTCACCTGGACTATCAAGGTTGCATCCGCATTTCTTGTGTCCCTTTGGTTCCTTTGTCCGACAGCAATTCATCCACCTATGTTTTCCTCATGACACGGACTTTTTGAAAAGAGAGCAGCATCTCTTTGGTACATACTTTCACACCCTAGATTCACTTGATGTTTTCTTACAGCATTCATTGTTTAACTCACTTCTCCATTCCCTTCTCTTGTTATAAGCTGGAACTTCGATCTAAACATTGATTAGGCTCAGGTTAAATATTTGGGGCAAGAGAACTTACAGGAAATGCTCTATCCTTCAGACTGCATCACCACAGAGACACGTAAGGTTAGGTTGTCTTAGTATTAATGAGCGTATGTGTACCGTCCTTGCCACATCTCCTAATGATAAAGTTATGTTCTCCCTTTACCATCAGCAACCTGGAGGCTGCTCCTTTGGCATCATGTGAATACCCCACGTGAGAGCAGCCCCTCACCTAATGGTTTTCTCATCCATTTACTATGCAGGTCCAAGCAAGACTTTCACTGGGGACTGCAGAATTGTGATTTTCTAGTCCCACCGTTCTTCTACATTTAGTTGTGGGATATTTTTTATTTTTTTATTTTTTGGTAAAGAAAAGCTTTTCCTCAACAACCAGGAATGAACCATAGTTCCTCCTAAAAAGCATAAAGTAAATCCTTTATTTTTATTGTTTTATTTTTAATCACTACATTTCAGAGTAAAGAGCTTATATAATAACCACCTCCAATATCATCAAAGAACTCTCTCGTTTAGTCTGGATTCATGGTTCTTATTTATTCAGTGTTTTAAATGTAATTATAATTATTATTCTTATAACAGTTTTGATGTTCAAACTGCCACAAATTTGGACCAGTGGCAGCCCCAGGGACTTGGCTCCTGAGTTCTTAGATGTGCTCCTGTTAGTCTTTGAGTGTTTCTTTTGTCTTAGAGCACAACATGCCCCTTGCTCATCCAGTCCCTTGCCCCAAATGTGGAATTAGCTATTTCTCTGATGAGCTTTGGTTGTTTTGAATGAGGAATGGTATTTAGAAAACAAGATCCAGTATTAAATGTGCTAATTGCTACTGGGGTATTATTATTTCTAAACAGTAATTTTAAAAAGGGGTAGTGTTAACTGTAGTTTAATTTCAACCATGATTATAGCTTAGCAGAGGCTTCCTTCACACCTACCAAATGGTCTAGACTTAACTATAGTATATTTTGCTACAAAGAGGCTCAAATGAAACAGACCCTTCTCCAACTAGAAATCAGGGAAATATGGTTACTTTCAGCAAATACAACTTTAAAATAAACACAGAAGAGGTAGGTGAATTCACTTAAAAGTATTTCTTATCAAAAAAAAAAAAAAAAAGACTAGGTTGATCAGAAGAGTTAGTAAGCCATAGCAACAAAGGGAAAGAAAGCTGATCATAGGAATGCTCACTCAGGAGAGAAGGTGATCAGACTCAAGGACTCATCCCATCTGGGCCAGGTGGTAGGTATGTCCCCCATGGAGGACACAAATGAGACTGAGACCTTGAACCATCTGATCCCATCTCATGCTCAAGCAGTATCTATCTTTCTTTTTTTTAATTTAAATTTTGTTAGTTAACATACAGTGCAATATTGGGTTTTGGAGTAGAATTCAGTGATTCATCACTTACAACACCCCGTGCTCATCACAACAAGTGTACTCTTTAATGCCCATCCCCCAACTAGCCCATCCCCTACCCACCTCCCTCCATCAACCCTCAGTTTGTTCTCTATCATTAAGCATCACTTATGGCTTGTTTCCCTCTCTCCTTTTTTTCCTTCCCCCCTTCCCATATGTTCATCTTTTTTTTTTCTTAAATTCCACATATGAGGGAAATCATATGGTATTTGTCTTTCTCTGGCTGACTTATTTCACTTAACATAATACACTCTGACTCCATCCACATCATTGCAAATGGCAAGATTTCATTCTATTCGATGGCTAATAATATTCCATTGTGTGTATATAGCACATCTTTATCCATTCATCAGTCAGTGGACATCTAGGCTCTCCCCATAGCGTGGCTATTGTTGACAATGTTGTTATAAACATCAGGATGCATGAAGCAGTATCTTTCTGATTATGACTTGGCATCTATTGTTGCACAATGCTCCATAACAATGCAAAAACCTCAGCAGCTTTCAATAACAAACATTTGTTTCTTGTTCATAGAACTTTGGGTTGGCTATGGTTGCTCTATTTTAGATTTCAGTTTGGGTTCAGATCTATTGCATGTGTCTCTCATTCTGGATTCAGGTTTGAAGGAGCATGGCTACTTGGGCATACTCTTCTCATTATTAAGAGCATGCTCTTCTCATTATTAAGGGCAGGAATACAAGTGCTAGTCAAACCACAAAAGCACATTTAAAGCTTTGAGTTGGATGTCTTGTACAGCATGCCCCTAGTACTCCATTGGCCAAGTCAGGTCACAGGGCTAAACACAAAGTCAGTGGGAGCAGATAAATATATTTTGCTCTCAAGTCAATCGTGGCAAAGGTGGGATAAGAGGGAAGAACTATGAACAAATAATACATACACCAAAAATATCATTCCATGCAGCATGTGCCCAGGAAGAGACTGCGCCATCCTATCCTTCCTGATCTTATATTTCTTACAGTAAACTAATAATTTGGCATCCCGGTCTCTGCAAACTTGATTAATATCAGTCTTTTCCAGAAATAAATGCATTTTGCATGGACTGACTGGTCAGGTTGCAGGTTTCAAGGTATTTGCCAAGAACTGCACAGGGATGACTCCTGCAACTAAGCCTATAGTCCATAGATAATAGTGTTCAAATTTGGCCAACTGGATATTTATTTTTGGGGCAAAGCATTCAGTATTCATACAGAGTTCATATACCTTTCACCTACTCCTCATGGCCCATCACTTCAACCATGCTCTTTAAGGGATGAAGTCACATGCTACCTTACGTCCAGCCAAAGACCAATGGTACTACTTGGTGGAGTAGGAAGAACAGTGGACTTTGATTCAGACAGTCTTGATTTGTGCCCTAATTCCACCAATTGTCATCACTGTGATTTCTGAACAAGTCATTCATTTTCATGGTCCTCATTTTCCTCAGTGGGAAAATGAAAGTGATGAATACTCCCTTACCACCACATTGTGAGAATCTAAGACAAAACAGATCAACTATCATGTGCCAGAACTATAATAAAAGAAATTGTTCTTAAAGACATTTTCTTTAGTGCCCATTGTGCCCTGCCACCTATGCTGGCACTCTCTCCCAGCCACCTGTATCCCCCATGCCCATGCACACACTGTTCAACCCTAAGAGTTATCCAGAACAGACAGGAGGGCCCTCAGTATGCTCCAGCCACGGAATCCGTCCATGAATCATCTTTGTATGCACAGCTTGTTCCTGGCTGATGGCAGCTGTGCACCCCTAATGGCCTCCCAAGCATCAGAGCTGCTCTAGTGCAGCAATTATTTGCATTAATCAAAGGCTTCAAGCAAATCTCCCATTTTTTGGCTGAACAGTAAAAGTATATTCATGCTGTGCCCAAATGAGAGATTTCACAGGAAAAGGGATGCTTTGGGCCCATGTTGCTATTATGGTATTCAGCTTCTCACCCACCTCTCACTCACAGAGGGTCAACCTAGCTGGAGAATATTATCTGCATGCAAGATTACTTAACAAACAGAATGTGTGTTATAAGTACACAGATGTACTTGCTAATTAATGGATATTTGAATGGGTTAAATGACACTATTGTATCCATTCCAGTTCCACAGGGCTCTGTGAGTGTGGAAATGAGAGCTGATCAGCACAGACACCTGTTTGAACAGTTCCAGGTGGGGTTTTAAATGACTCTTCCTCAGCCTTGCATTTGAAAGTAATACCACAAACAGTAGCATGGACCCCAGGCATGCGAAGCCATTTTCAACCTGAAGACATGGATGGGGTCCATTTTCCAGAGGCCCCATAAGTTCCCAAATGGAGCACCTCATATAACATCACCCTGTGGCCACACAAGTCCTTCCTCTCATCCTCAGGACAAAAAGAAAAAAAAAAAAACTTTGAAATACCAAGATTCAGAAGGTATACCCCACCAAACCAGAACAGGCTTGGAGATCTAAAAGATATGACAAAAAACTAAGAAGACTCCTGTCAAGTCCACTGGATTTTTCCGAGGTAAAACTAAATCTAAACTTCTTTTTACCTATTCAACCAGACAGAAAAGAAAAGGAAGACTGAAAATTTCTCAATCAGGACGTGATGACTTTTTCTCTGTGTGCTGGAGTGGCGTTAGAACAATAGGAAGGAGATTCTGCATAGTCAAATGCTAAGTCCACTACGCTGCAGCAATATTCATTGAGAAGTACGTTGTGAGCTGTGGGGAAGAGCAAGTCAGCAGAGCTTCAAGAAATTCCACTCGTCCAGAGACTTCTGTCTGTGCACCCTGAGTTCTGTAGCCTATTGGTGGTCAACTCAAGTCACTGCTTTAAAATTTCACCATGTATTTTTTTCTAAAATATTAACTTACATTTTAATGAAAGGATCATTATCATATTCAAGCACACTCCTTTCCCACAGGACTTTCACTATTCTTTGCATATTTATGATTCTGTTGGGCTAAAGCTGACAGAAATTTACAAATGAACAAAGGGAAGGAAGATGTTGACTTCTGAAAAGATTGTCATAAAATGGCATTTGTCATGATTATTTGCTGTTTGTTCTGTCCACATACACTCAACCTTCCTGAAGGAAACATACCGCAGTCTTCCTCTAGAGAATCATCTTCTCCTTCACTTTCAATGCTTCTATTAGAATCGATGATGTTCTTGGCTCCACGGGAGGGTGTGTGATGCAGGCCTGTCCAGGGAAAGCATCTCATTCCCCTGGGTCATAATGGTAAGTTTGGAAGTGAGAATGAGTTCAAACTGCTGGGTAAGAAAGGAGTTCTCTTTTGCCTTGGATTTGAACCTGGGAGGACATAGCCCTGGCACTGAGGACAGCCATTAGCCACTGCAGGGAGCCTACAGTGAAACCACACCATGGAGGACATCAGAAATTGAGAGACCTGGGTCCATGTTAAGCTCTAGAGTTTGAGGTTTGATGAGCCACTAAGTTCTGTTTTTTCACTTAAGCCCATTTGAGCTGGGCTTTTTGTGCATCCTTATCTAAAAAGCCCAAGCCAAAGAGATTTTCAACTGCACTGTATATTTCACCCTCCGAAGAAGGAAATACCACAACACTTTCCATGTCTGACTTACCCTTGTAAAGCAGGGGGAAAGGGTCCTGGTCAAGAATGGGACGACCTGCTTTCTGGTTCCACAGGTGCCCCTATCTGAGAAGGTGGTCAATCCACTGAGTCAGTGTAGATGTCTGAGGAGTCTTATCTAGGAAATGGGGGATCCAAACTGGAGAATTTCTAAAGGCTCTCCAGCCCCAAAATTCCACTCTAACATTTGCCCAACAATCCTGACAGGGAGGACATTTGAGAAATAAATAGAAAGAAAAAATATATTTTCTACTCAGTAGGGCACAGACTCAAATGGCCAAATATTTTGTGTCCTTTAATCATCTTTATCATAGACCCTAAGCCTGACCTGTGGCAAAGGGCATGGGTTAAAAAAATAAATCAGAGAAACATACACCTTAATACATGTACTTCTTCACCTGCTACAAAGGTCTTCTGTGTGAATCAGATTAAGCTATTTTCCAATTTTCAAACCAGGCCAGCTGGGCAAGGCTATGCCATCTTTGATAAATGAGAGGGGAAACCTCATTAAAGAGACCATCCACACTTTCTCTTTCTTTTTTTTTTTTTTTTTTTTCCGTCAAGAATCTCTGCAAGCTACAGTTAACGATTGGAACAGTCTGCAGGCTGCAGTTAATGATCCACGTTGTGTTTGTGTCTGCTGAACTTATTTATTTGCATTTAAAAGGGATTTAGGGGTAGATGTAAACACTTTGATGGGATTTATGGCAGAGACAAAGGTCGGTTAACATTTTGATCCAGTGGGTAGAAAACTGAAAAGCCATCATTAAATTGGTAACCAATGGCATTGAAGTAATCTTTTGAAACCACTGAAAGGATATCTGAAGGACGAGGGATCAAAACAGAAGATATAACTGCAAGGAAAGAGTGTGGAAACACAAATCTTGTTTTTGGAATTTAAATACTTTTATTTTGTAATCACAAAATGAGATGAAAAGGCACTTTATGGATCCATCAATCAATATACACTTGAAGGTAAAAAAAAAAAATGAAATAGTATTGGCCATTATGTGGACAATCTAGAACAGATACAAGAATGCTGTACCTATCAGACTGCCTGCCTTCAGAGGGACCACCTGAAGCAAAGGAGAATAAGCCTGGAAGCATTCGATCCCTCTTCCATCTCACGTGATTCAGACGCTCACAGAGCTCCCTGCCACATCTCTAGGACAGATGGACCTGTGCACTTGCTGGGGAAGGGACATGACAGCGTCGGAGGAGCGGGGGGAGGGTCTGGACACAGACACATGAGTTCAAGACCCAGATTCAGTACTGACTGTGAGATCCTTAAGTCTTCAGAGTATGGAGCCTCATTTCCCTCACCTATACAAATGAATAGAATGGCACTTATGTCACAGTTTTTATAAAGATTTAATACTTTCTTCCTGATTCCATCAAGCTAGCATCAACACCTCTCCTTTTTAGCTTCCTTAAAACTGAACATATATTCCATCTATAGCTCAGAACCCACAGTCATGAATGTTGCCTGTGTGGTTTTCTGTCTGTGTCAGGACACTTCAGGCTCATTAGGTATATACTTGCTTTCACTGATTGCTATTGCTTGAGTGTGTACTACATGACAGGAGCCTTCTGGGTACTCGAGTTTATCAATGAATAAGAAAGATAAAGTGCCTGCCTTCAGGGGGCTTATCGTCTGTTGGTAGCAAGGCTCAGGAAGGAAACAATTACAACACAATCTCATTTTATGAGATAAGGAACAGGGCACTTTTAGAAATAAAAGGCATCGGAGAACCTCAATTATTTGTTGAAGGATGGTTAAATGGGTTAAACGAATAAGTCAGTAAATGAGTAAATGAATGAATAAACCACTTATTCCACTTCCGTTGGAGGCATCCTTAACTATGTAAGTGCAGAACTGGAGAACTGGGGAAGTTAAATGACTTGTCAAAATATTATATTTGGTTGCTTTGTACGATATTTTCCACCACTTCTTTAAAAAACATTTAGAATGACGAGAATGCCTCTATTTGAAATTCAGCCTCGGTCTTTTTTTTTTTTTTTTTAAGATTTTTGTATTTATTTGACAGAGAGACACAGCGAGAGAGGGAACACAAGCAGGGGGAGTGAGAGAGGGAGAAGCAGGCTTCCTGCCGAGCAGGAGCCCGATGGGGGGCTCAATCCCAGGACCCCGGGATCATGACCTGAGCTGAAGGCAGACACTTAACGACTGAGCCACCCAGGCGCCCCATCAGCCTCGGTTTAGAGAAAGAGAAAAAGCAACTCTACTTTTCAGATTTATTGGTGTATAGGGTATGAACGTGGAACCCTTGATCTATAAAACAATGTTCCTCCTAGGAATCACACGGCACGCAGGGTAAACTGCCTACTGCACAATATTAGTTCCTTCTTTTGATTTTTATTTAAACTTTCTTCAAAGCCTCAAATTCTTCAGTAACTTCTAGGAGTGATAATTGTATCTCTCAGGAGGTATGTCTCATGTTTAAAAAGATTAGTTGACTTCTAAGACAATGAAGTAGCTATTTACACCTGCTGCAGCAACCAAATCTATTTATCAATAGCCTGTCTCTCCTAAATGAGTTCATATAAGTACTCACAGGCCTAGACTATGGATGTTTAGTATATCTCAGGCCTTTTGAATTAATTTTCCCACTGCTGCATGGCAATGAAAGACAATGAAAGGCTATCTGTCTTTTAACATGGGAGTAAGTTAGAGCTGTAATAGAAAGTACATTCGTCTAGCCTGGGTGCCCCAAAATGGATCAACTCTCCCAACTGTGTTTTTTCATTTTTCTCCCACAAATCATTTAACCTCTCTGGACCCCAGTTTTCTCATTTGTAAAGTGAGAGAATAAAACTGGAAAATCCCTTACAATCTTGTGCAGTTCTGATATTCTAGGATTTTAATATTTCCATTTTATCCATATGTTAGCTGAGAAGTCCAGGTTTTCAGACTCGGAGCACTATTTTTCTGGTGACTGAAGTCAAATTCCTAATGGGTGTACCATGGCATGGCTTGGAGGGGCATTAGAATACCCTCTCCCAAAATTTCCACCAACTCTCCATGAAAAGCCAAAAAAAGAACAACCTAAATAGAGTATGCTTGCTATGTAAATGCAACTTCAAGAACAAAACTCTGTGGCACTCCCCCACATATGTAGATACATACATACCTCCTCCCTCAAAATACATACAGCTATAAAAACATAGGTTAGACTTCTATTCCTCAAACACTCCAAAGTAAAATTCTGGAACCACTAATACAAATATCTGAGCTTCAAGTATAAACAGGAGAGACAAAACAGAACTGATTCATGTGGCATACGTAGGAAAAATTCTTTTGATATGATCTAGAATCTGAATCATATACATCTTGAGAATAAATTTTTTAAGTTGTTATTTTGCCCTTTCAATAGAAACACATGGTAAATAAGCGAGAAGCAAGAAAAGAGGCATCTATGAGACCAGAAACACATTTTCTGCGGGTCACTGAAATCACAAATGCAAATGGTATAACATCCAAAACAAAGTAAAGAGAATGAGGGATCTTACTTGAAGTAAAGATGGGTATATCATTAAGTTGTTAACTATTTTAGGCACATAGTTCTGAGGAGGATCTATTTGGCATAATTTTGTTTTTATAGCATTATTGTAATTAACAATGTTGAAGATGAAACACTGGGTCACAAGGTTGGACTGGATGACTGTCCTGGTCTCCCTCAAAGAACCTTTTAAGACATAGGCAGATTCTGTGAAAATGACGCATGAGTAAAAAGCAGATAAATAAGTCATGCCATTAAAAAGGAGATCACAAGCCAGTTAAAAACCAATCCAGAATCAAGTGAAATTTCAAAGTATAGGATAATGGCACTCAGTAAGAGAACTCTTCAACTAAATTGACCCAGATAGTTGATTGTCATGTGATTTGAAGAAGAGCAAGCTGAAAATCAGTTTCTTTATTACATAAACCTCCCTAGACCACTCTTCAGAATTATTATCTGCACTGGTTCTGGTGCTGAGGGATCTTCTGTCCCTTATAAATGCTTTGCAACCCCTGTCCTCACCAACAAGAAGGCACAAAGAGCCTGAAGACTCACTGACAGTTCTCAATCCTTCATTCATATACCAAATTTGTGTTGAGTTCTTAATAAGCAAAAACACTGAATCAGATGCTAGGAGTGTGTGCAGACAAGGTCTTTGCCTTCAAAATTTTGCAATTCAGGTAGTGGGTAGGTAGGTGGGGGTTCATAATCACTAGCAACCATTAAAAGACTGTCAACACTCACCAGAAGGGATTGGGGGCGCGGTAGTGGAAACGAAGTGTCAGGTTATTGCCACAAAAGTTAGTTATCATGGTAGGTGACGGTGAGCATCTTAAGTCTTGAGTTGGATTGCATGATGTGGTATAACCTCGCATTGGCACTCTCACTCTTCATTTCATCTCACTTCTATTTGGATCCTCCACGAAATGTAAGAGGACATTTCCCAGAATCCCTTACAGCTAGGATTTTTAGTGTGAACTGTGTTTTGATAGCTAGAAAGAATTTCAAGAGATTAAGACTTCACTAGCATAGTGAGTTAATGGTCATCTTCCTGTGGGTGTGGCTGGCTGCTAAAAGCAACCTCCAAACATGGCATTTACAATGGTAGACTTCATTCTATGTAGGACCACTCCATGAGTATAAGGCAGTTGTCACAGCAGGTTTTTGGTGCCTGGATCATAGCTACAGTGCTGAACATTCACCCAGCAGTCTGGTAGAGCCCTCTTGACTTCTGCTTTTCTAGCTTGTCTCTTGTGTATTAGAGTTCTTCACAGAAACAGAAAATGTTTCTGTGTTTTCTCCTATTAACTCTCTATGTTCATTCAACTACCCCTACTTCTCCCTCCCACCCTTTCTCCTGCCCTTCCTTCTCCTTTGTTCTCAAATCATTTACATGAGATTATAGAGACTGAGAAGTCCCATGATCTGCTACCAACGGTGTAAGTCCTGGTCTTAGCCTGAAGGCTTGAGAAGGCAGAGAATGTCTGAAGGCAGGAGAAGGTGGATATCTCAACTCAGGTAGAGAACAAATATGCCCTTTCTCCACCTTTTCATTCTATTCAGGCCCTCAGTGGATTAGATGATGCCACACTAGTGGGGGTGATCTTTAGTCTACTGATTCAAATGCCAATCCCTTCCAGAAACACCCTCACAGGCATGCCCAGAAATGTTTTACCAGCTATCTGGGCATCCCTTAGCCCAGTCAAGTTGACATAAAACTGACCATCACACCATGATTTTGAAAAACTTGTAATTCAGGTATTAAATCCCTTTGTGCTTGAAATATCTAGAGTGTTTTTTGTTTCTTCACTTAACCTTGACTTATGAACTTAGTGAGACCATTGCCATATCCAAATGCTGAGCTTGACGTCTACCCCTAGCACCAGGGAGAAAAATGGACATGTTGAGCCTGACAGAGTAGGAAAGCACTCCCATAGGACTTAAGAGAAGATGGGAAATCTCTCATCCAACCATTCTGGAAAGGTAGGTGAAATACTTGCTATATGACGTTGTTGCTTTGGGATTAGGACTCTCGTGTGCAACATGAAATATTTAGAAGAAAGGGTGTTTAAGGCCCTCTCAGCTCTGATTCTATGTCTGGGACTATGGTCATCCTGGTATACAAAACAGACAAACAGTGCTCAAAACTGCAGGATAACTGAGTTAATGTCATAGGTACAAACACAGCATGGCTTTCCCAAGATCACACAGCTACTAAATAGCAAAGTAGGGGGATTTTTAAAATATATTCACAAATTCTTTGACACACCTCCTTTCAAAAGATAGAGTCTAATTCCCCTCTCCATGAATATGGGCTAGACTTAGTGACTCACTTTCAGCAAACAATGTGGTGGAATTAATTGATGGTGTGTGATTTCAAATTTAGATCATGAAAGATATTACTGCTTCTACTTTGCCTTCTCTTGGATTGCCTGTTTTGAAGGAAGTCAGCTGCCATGTTGTAAGGAACCTCCAGCAGCCTCTAGTGAGGCCCAGTGGGGAAAAAAAAAAACTGAGGTTTCCTATGACAAGAGGAACACCAGTGTAAGGGAGGAAAAAAAAATATTTTCCTTCTACCCTTCTAGGTTTTCAGCTGGGGCTTCATGACAAAAGAAAGATTAACAAGAGAAAACAGACAGAAGTTTATTAATATGTACATTTCATATGTCCATGGGAGACTCAGGCATGAGTAACTCAAAGGGGTGGTTAGAACTTGGGCTAAATCCAACTTGGGCTAAAGCAAAGGAAGAGGGGGCTTGGGTTTCTGAGCAAGCTATGGGAAGGTAACCAGGAAAACCAGGTTAAGATTTGTTATTCAGATTCAAATCCATGCCTTATCCATTTTTAAGGGTTCTTATGATTAAGAGTTACCCTTCTCTTCTTGGTACAGAAAGGGAGAGATCCTTACAAATAAGATCTCCTTTACAAATGTCAATTTCTCTCACAAAAGGGGAACTTATTCTCTGTCTTCAGAGCTTCTCCTGTGTTTTCTATGTCTCAAAATAATCCTTATGCCAAAAAGACATATTTTGCGGTGGCATATTCTGGTCTTTCACACTAGTCATGATTTGCTAGCCTCAGTCAAGACTTCAGACGGCTGTAGACCTGGCCAACATCCTGACTGCAACTTCAGGAAAGAGTCCTGTTATGAGTTGAATTTTATCCCCCAAAAAAGCTATGTTGAGGTCCTAACACCCAGTACCTATGAATGTGACTTCATTTGGAAATAGGGTCTTTGTAGATCTAATCAGGTTTCAGTGATGTCATTAAGGTGGGCCCTAATCCAACATAACTGGTGTCCTTATAAAAAGGGGAAATCTGAACATCCCTCAGATGCAGGCAGAGGGAAGACGATGTAGACACCTACCAGAAGACAGCCATGTGACAATGGAGGCAGGACCAGAGTAATGCATCTACAGACTGAGGAATGCTGAAGATTGCAGACACACACCAGAAAATCAAAGACACAAGAAGGGGTTTTCCCCTATGAGTTTTAAAGAGAGCACAGCCTTGCCAACAACTTGATCCTGGATTTCTAGCTTCTAGAACTGTGAGACAGTGTCTGTTGTTTTAAGCCTCTCAGTTTGTGGTATTTTGTTAAAAACAACCCTAGAAAAGTGAATACAAACCAAAACCATTCAGATAAGCCACTCAATTTCTGACCTATAGAGACTTTGTAAAATAATAAAGGTTTTTTTGTTTTGTTTTGTTTTAAGCCACTGAGTTTTGGTACAATATTATGCACCAATAGCTAACCAAAACTCAGTTAGGCCAGAACTCAAGTCTTTTGACTCCAACTTAGTAATCTTTTTTACTATATCAACTTGCAGTTCACTATCTTTGAGGATAAGAGAAAGACCATGAATATTTAGCTTAAATTGCTAATAACATTTTTAGAGACAATGATAAAACTTTCCACTATGAGGCAGTAAAAACATCTTCATGAAAGACAGATAGCATCTGACAGTGGAACTAATCTCTCCTGGGTTTGCACTGCCTGTGAGTTCTACATCCCTACAGAAGAGGCATCAAATGGACAGTGCTCACTGATAAACAGCACTCAGATAGACATTACATTACAAAGAACATTATCTGTAACTATTCAACTATTCTCTAGATAGCAATGATGGATGGATGGATGGATGGATGGAAAGAAGGGGAAAGGGAAGGATGGAGGGAGCAAGGGAGGGAGAATGAACATAGAGAGAGAGTCACCAGGAGAAAATACACAAAAAGAAATATATTTCCATGTGCCAGAAAGGTGAAATTATGCCTCATTATTTTCTATGTTTTAAACTATTGCAATGTTTTCTGACAGTTGTTTCTTTCTGGCTTATAAATAGATCTTTGTTTTCTCTCTCTCCCCACCTCCTATTTTTTCTTCAATTTAATACACCCTTTTTCTGCTTCTGACGAAGGAAGAGAAGTATGTATTTACATTTTAATAATTTAGAGTCTCAAAAATGCAATTTTAGAGGTCTTCTGTTTAATGTCATCAATTTATTAATTGCAACTTGATCTAGATGAGGTCATCTCAGAATATCTGAGCTTGAAGAGAAAAAGGAAAAATAGATGTGATGTTTTGGCCCAAAGTCTCTCCTCAGAAATAACTAATTGAGTTTCATATAGCCCTGCACAGGTCCAGTGTGAGGGGATCTGGGACCAGCACAGCATATCCATCACTTAGACAGTTACAGGAGTAACTGTCTTATATAAAGTTATTTGGGACCTCAAATTCAGTACCACCAAACCTCACCATTTGGTTACTTATAGTAGTTCCTCCCTTATTGTCCTGTACTCACCCTTCTTTTTCTTGTGATGATGTGAGATGAGAAAATCCCTACGTGGTGAAATGGATGATACAGGCATTACTGACTTTCTGACAATTCATCAGAAGGAGGATCATCTGCTTCCAGACCACAGTTGATCACAGGTAACAAGGGAAACCATGGATAAGGTGGGACTACTGCATTTTCCCTCTGGTTGGTATATCAAAAGCCAAATACTACTTTTGAAACAGGAGAATTCCTCCCTTTTCAAATAATAGTAACTGTGGAAATTCTTAGCACTCTCTTTAACATCCAACATCAACTTCATGGGCACTGAGTGGTGAGAAAATGTTATTTTGATTTTATTCTTTAGGTTGTGCGTACCTTCCAAAGAAGTTACACATAGAGCATGCGGAGCTTATGTATTTGTGCAATTAACATATCCAGAAAGACACAAATTTCAGAAATCCATTCTATTCCAACACAGTTGAAGTTAATATTTTTCTTGCAGGTTTGTTTGTTTTTTAATCAAAGCACAGCAAACAGCAAATGAAAATGATAATTTTCTGTAGACCCACCATATTTTCTAACAAAGCAACTATTGGCTGTGATTAAGTGAAGACAAAACTACTTCTGGAATTTATTAACTTCAGTATACATGCTAAGGCCAAATGAGCTTCTTTAATTTCCATAATGAAATTGTTTTTGTAAAGTTAAAAATACTGTAATGAGGCCAAAACGGTGTGCTTTCAGGGGGCTCCCATGGTGAAACAAATGAGATTTTAGCTTCTCTAATTGGGCATACTGCAAGCTGGCTTGATGCTGTCCTCAACACAGGATGTTTGTTATCCTAACAAAAAAGAGGTCTACAGCTGTCAGCATAATGCTATATGGCTTTTCAGAGGCCTAGCTATGGGAGGAAGACTGAGCTCTCGGGCTGGGACCACCCAAAGGGAAAGATCAAGTAGAGAACTGTGCTTCTTTTCCCTGCTTAAGAAGTTATTCGTAAGGTAATTTGTTTACAGCTATCAAAGGAAAGCTTTGGAAGCAACTGGGGAGAATTCCCAGAATCCTCTGAAAGAATTTTATTTGATTAAGCAATGAATATGGATATTTTCTCTTTTTTTTTTTTTTTTGTCCTCTTATGAATTAAATCTCATTACCTGTCAACACAGGCCTTTGGAGTCTAACTGTTCCTGTAGAAAACAAAAGTTAGGCCCATTTTGTTGAGGCAGCTACTGCCAAACTCTGTTGGTTAGCTGCCACACTGGGTACCATGGAAACAGCCTATAAACCTCTTTGAGCTTTGGAATGGTTTTGATGTAATATCGTCTTCATTTATTTTTAACCATTACTTTCAACTACAAAGGAAAGTAAAACAGAGGGCTAGTCAAATTAATTTTTAGCCACCAGAAGTAAGTCAGTAACTGAATTTTTCTAGTTTGTAATGGGTATTTCATTTTGGATATAAATATTTAAAAGGATCCAGAAAGATGAATAATTTTGCTGTAAAGTTCTACACTATTCAGTTACATTTACTAGATGCTAGACGAATGAACGATTGGTATACTATCAAAATACATGAAAAATTAATGACATATTCACCAAATGAATTCAAATCTCCTAAATCCAATTATTCAAAGGGATAAATATTTAAAGGATAATGTAGACTGCTCTAGTAGGCTATAATTATACATTACAGTGGTAAAATGTGCATTTCCAACAGCATGGTTCCAAAATGCTCTTTTTGTATTATTCTAGAGGAGAACATTATAAATCATCACACAGGAGTTAGATGAAATAGATTTTATTATAGTAAAACTTCTTCCCTTGCCCCCAACACTAATAGCTTATACTTTACATTAGATTGTTGTTTCCAAAATTTGTTCAAAACATAAAACAATTCCACTGTAATAAAACAAGATGTTACTTACTATTCTACCTTTCCATGGTGTTACTTTTCATTTCTTTTTTTTTTAATAAGCTTTCATATGCCAGTCATTTCAAGGACTCTAATCCTACATTTTCAAGCTAAATTTAAAGGTGAAACAGGCTATTTGTAGGAAAATCTATCATTATAAATTTTGTAAATATAGAATCTAACTAAAAGTGAATTGGTAAGTTACATGCATGCATATATTTTGCAAATAAAAGAAACAAAATACGATTGTAGTTCCAGAATGATGGTAACACCAAAAACCATATATAGACTAAGTATATACGATTACATTTAATGATAAGGAATCCAAATTCTGAAATTCTAAGACAACAGCAAAGGTTAGTTATTAACGGCATAGATTTTGGAGACCATGCAATATGGGTGGGATTTCAAGTCACTCTTATTGTGTGGCCTTGGGCATTTTAACCCTTTAAACCTTGGTTTTCTGATACTGAGGATCATACAATTATCTACCTCCCTGAGCTGCTGACTCAAATGTGATCATACATACTGAGGCAGTGCATTTATATTTCAAGGTGTCAGTTAATTTATGTGATAAGGATGAAGTAATGAAAACAGTGATAGTGGTAACAGTGTTGACACTGAGGATTCATGCCCCGCAAAATACTATGTTTGAATATACTTGAAATGATCTTCTTGATGCCTGGAAACCTGAGTTTAATATGCCCAGAAGTGGACACACATACATATGCAGAATATATTTTGTCATTCTATCGCTTATGAAGGGTAGGTGAATATGCCACCCCACGACATGCCACTTTGGCATCTCGGTTATTTTGAGCTAAAGGGAACTGAGAAAAAGCAGATCTAGGACAAGCTTTCTGCCCTCCTCCAATATACCTGAAAACACAACATAAATTCCTTTTGTGAGGGTGTTTTCCTATCACCCCTTCCCCCCATATCCCCTATCAGGAAGGGGATAACCTTAACACAGAGACAAGATGGCACCAAGAAAGGGTCTACACACACAAATCTTACTTCCCAACCAGCCTTTATTTACTGTTAGAGTCCCCCTATATGTCTACCTTCCCACAATCTGCTGCCTGTGGAAACTCAAAGTCCTTTTCCATTTTCTGGTCACTTCTCTACAATTTTATTGTTCTTCTACTAAGATGCTCTATAACCCCAGGTTCTAACTACTCCTATGAGTTATTCATCACTGAGTATTCCCACATGTATGTGTGATGCATGTGCTAATAAACTTCTGCTTTTCTCCTGTTGATCTGTCTTTTCTCAGTTCAACTGGCAATGCCCTAGCCAATGAACCTAAAATGAGTAGAGGCAAAAAGATAGTTGTTTTTTTTTCCTCCCCTACGCTTACTACAAAATACAGTGTTTAGATGAGAGGTACATAAAATGCCTTCATGTCAGAGACAAAAGTGATTGAAGAAAGAGGAGTCAGGAGACATGTTTAGTTAAAAGGAAGTGATGTGATGAGGACCGTGGTGGAGCCATGATGCCTCAGACACTTCCACGAGGAAGTGTGACAGAACTCTGCTATGGAGTGACAATAATCATTCAACAGAAAACTTCAAAGAGTAGAGGCAAGCTTCATATCACTGGAACTGTCCACACTGGAGCCATATGCACCAATATTTCTTGGAGAAAACAGATCAGTAGAAAAGAAGACCATAGTATGATTTGTTAATGGAAGTCTATCAAACAAACTGTGAGTCTTCTCTCCAAACATGCCAAAAAATTATGGTTTCCCAGGCATGGGAATCCCAGTTAGAGGAATTACGTCATCTCTCTCTTACCCGAAAAGTAACTTCATGTCCTCTCAATCTTTTGCTTTTCATAACATTTGGCTAAGTCTACTTCATGATGAATATATCACATGATAGCAAAAACTGTTGTATGTGAAAACAAAAACAAGAAAAATGTAGTTAGATTAAACTGAATTATTTAAATATGTTATTAATAATCAATGAGAAATACTTATTAATAATGCTGATCCGCATCATGTCTAACGCTGAAAGTCACTATTTGATATTAGATCAGAATAACCATTTCACGGCCACGGAAATGGTTTTCTAAACCATTTACACAAATAGGTAATAATAATAAACTCATTTCATAGTCTCAAGTCCTTTATGTTGGGTGGACACTTCAATTCACTAACTGACCACTTTCAAGTAAAAATGTGTGCGTGTGTGTGTATATGTACATATACTCTTAAGAAAGAACATTTACTCATTTATATTTTCAGAATGAATTTTCAATTGTGCAAAGCTTTTTGCAACATCTCCACTCATCTCAGACATGAATACTGTAACATGTATGGGCATAGCTGAGGCAAATTTATCATGACAGCAACCAAATAATAAATCTGTATCTCTATAACCAGTTCCATTTCCGAATAATTTCTCTGTCGCACATTATTTTAGTCTGGCAGATTGTTCCATTCTTTTTTTTCTCTCTTTACTTTGGGGTTAAACTGCACTTTCGAATTCACATTATTTTGCAGATAGCATGTCACCTTCATTTAAGTTGCTATAGCTGGCATTTCTCTTCTCTCAGCAGAAGCAGTTAATTTACTTGCATTGACCAGCCAACAGTGTAATCTACCACCTGATAATTGTGTTCTCAGGCCACCAAAGTCTTAAAAGACAAAGAAGAAGACTTAATTTTTTGCAATTTTATCGTTTGAATTCTTATGATTTGATCTTAAATTCTTCGATTTGCTGAGGAACTCCATGACGGGTAGGGTGGACTTTTTTTTTTTCCCCCTCAAATCACATTTATCCATCTCTGTTGTGTTTAAAATAAGAGGACCCTTTCAGGTTGTATTGTAACTGATGTAGCAATACTGAAATTTCAAACACAGTGAGATGTAAAACAGGGATATCTGTAAGGGTTGCTGGATAAGTTATTTCTTCACATACAGGTTGGTTATTCCAAATAAAATAATTGCTGCCATTGATATTATTAAAAGAATGGAGAACATTGTAGGAGGAGCAGAAGAATAAATATTAGGCAATACCAAAATGGATGTACTCTACAATGTCCTCATGCCAGCAATTTAATATTGTAAAGCTGGAATGGAAATATTTTGGAAACCTACTAAATCATACCAAAAGTAAATACTTCTGTTAATCCAAAAATGTGAGATAATTTAAACCTGCTAAAGTTGAATTTCACAGCTATTTTAGTCTTCTGTAAATAATTACTATTTCTACTTTTCTCTAGACAATTATAATACCAGAAAATGCTAATTCATACTTATCAAGATAAGATCGAGCTAGAAACCAGAAACATCCTCTCTTCAGTCTGTTACTTTATTTTGGGAGAAGAGACGCAGTTTTGACAGTGAGGCCATCTGCTACTAACTTTTTTCCTCATCATCATGCCAGTCCAGTCAAAAGCAATTAAACCTGTTTTGCCATTATAATATGTAGATAATGATGATAAATTATAGCTTTAAAATGAGTCTCAAATTATGCATACGCTAGGTATTTTCCTTACAGCTACTGATATAAAAGATATTCCTGTACTTGTGAAATTTTTCAGCTATTTTATTAATGATGTTAGCTCTATAATGAGCTACCTACCAGGATATTTTGCAGGCACATAGCCTAGCAGTCATTATAAATCTATTTATATCCCAGCAAGATGTTTCTCCAAGTGGAGAGCAGAGCCCTAACATTCTGTATCGCTGTTGAACAAAATATATAGCACATACGGCTCTGACTTGCTATGTTTTATTATGTCACATAATCAATAAAATGCATAAATACCACAAATAAAAAGTAGCAGGATGAAAATTCTATGGATCCGGCACAACATGGGGTTATATAGCAGAGAGAAGATGAGGCTTAATGATTTCTAGGAACAGACGCAAAGCTATCATTCTTGAGGCAAGCCATACATTACCTCTGATTTCCATCAAAAATGTCTGGACTTCTTTCAATGTAGAAAATATGAATAAGCCCATCTTCCAAAATAATGACTAATAGCAATCATTTTTTTAAGAAAGTCCACAGGAACTGCCATACTGGACAACTGCACTGTTTGTTTGGTTTGGCTCTGCAACTTTGCAGCTGCTGAGGTAATGACTTTTTCAAACAAGATTTGTTACAATTTTGCCTCTACCTTTTAATTATGTCAAAAATAAAAAAAAGAACCATAGATGTGCAGTAAATGCCTTGAGGATCCCGGGAAATTCCACTCAAGTAAACTCAGCTGTGGTACTCTACTTCAAACCACTGCTGTTGAAGACGCCACCCCTTGACAGTAGGTAACCCATGTGGCTTTGCTAACTGAGAGTCACAGAACCGACTCCCTTCTTTTACTGCTTCCTGCCAGTATTCTCCCTAGCAAGAAACAATTTAGCAAGGTAAATATGTGTTAATTATGGATTTCCAAATTTCTAATTCTGTTTTTCTTTTTTTCAACAAAACACAGATCATGGGGAGAAAGTAAGGAACACTTTTGTGCAATAGAAAAGAAACTTTGCAGCGCGGTGGGAAAATGTTCCACATAGCAGTTGTTCATTACAGTGTATCTTTTTCATTACTGTGTAACACTCATAAATATGTCAGGGGGAAGAGGAACATGGAAAAATGAGAAACTCACCAATTATATTTGCCACAATGCTACATAAATGGAGGCAGCTTATTGATACTGTAATGGGTCTTCTCCCGAACTATATTGGAAACAGGAATCTCAATTGCAGCTAATCATCCATTTGCAGACAAAGGCATTATTCATCATGACTCACACAAGGACCCACCTCGATTTCACATCATTCTTCAAATCATCATTTTAGGGCATACCCTTAGCATCTCAGTGTGCTTCCCCAGACAAATGCAAATAGTAGGCACTTACCCAGGGCATGCAAATTGCCAGCTATAGAAACCAACAGTGTGGGAGGAGTTTGGTCTTTCACTTTTTCTCCCTCATTTATAGTGTGGAGCCTTTTGGCAATAGCAAAGTTTTATAGTATGGGAGATGTATGGTCAAATTCTTACACTGGGGAAAATGTTTCATATCTTAGAGAAACAATGAGATAGCTTCCCCTCCATTCCCCATCTGTTTAATGAAATGTGTGTTGTGAGTGAATGTATGCAAATCATGGTAAAAAAATATATATATATGTTTTCTGGCACAATATACATATTGTGCCAGAAAACAGCTTTTGCAATGCCCAATTTAAATATTCTAATATTGGCCTTAGCAGGGAAAGTGAAAAGAGCAGGCATATGATACGAGAGCAAAATAAAATAGAAGTGAAGAGGGACTAACACGGAGGAAAACAGGCAATTTCAAATCATATGAAGAATGAAGAATGGCACCAGTGTTTCTCCAGCTCTGGGAGATGTCTACATTGAGGAAGCTGAGGGATGCACAGCTTCTCTCTCAAGTTAGGCTGTGGGAGGAACAGTGAGTGTGATGGAAGCAGCTTTATAAATCCCTTAGCTCCAGATGTTGGTTCTAGCTCCACCAGCTGTGTAATCTTATTTTTCCCTGAGCCTCTATTTCTTCATCTGTCAAGTGGATAAATGCAGCTACCTTATAGGATTAGTGATGAGGATCAAAAGAAACATCACATAAAAGTATCTGCTCATGTCCCTTGGATCAAGCGAGGTGTTAACAAATGGCATTTGTCATTATTACCTCTTATGCCCAGAATTTAGATCCATTTAAAAATATTTTCCTGATTAAAAAAGTTGTACATCACCATGTACATGGGAAGTATTTTCTTCTGATTCCCACTCTCATAAAATATGCTTTCTCCCCATAATTAGTGGATGCTCTACACAATGAAGACCTCTGCCCAACCTGCCCCTGTTGGGCAGCCAGGAGAGTATGATCCCCAAACCCATGGTTCTCAACTTTGGTTACACATTAGAATCACCTTGGATTTTTTTTTTTTAATAAGAATGCTAGAGACCCTAATTAATTTGACATTGGCTTTAAGATTTCTGAAAGCTATCCAGGCAGCCAGGGTTGAGCCCAGGACTTCATCCCGTTTTGTGTGTAGGCAAGACAGGGTAAGCAAAGGAGATGCTGTGAGTCACGGGGTGAATCTAAGCTCACTGGGAGCATAGATCCTTTTGCTCTAGTTCCTATTTTTAAAGGAAGGAAAACATTTTCTATTCTGAGAGGGTAAGTGACATTTGGTACACAGTATCTTTTAAAGCCAGTCCAAAACCAGCTAAATAAATATAACATATTCCATTTTTCCCATTTGGCCTCTTTGTTCTCATCAGCGGCTGCCAATGTCTTGCCATATTTTTATTCCCCTTGCCAGAGAAGGCAAATTGTTCCCTGACGAGTATGTGCCAATCAAGAGGAAGGCAAAGATAGTATGTGGATCATCAGCATCCATCAGCATCCTTCCCTCTGACCACACAAGAGCATAAATTATCCTCCATGTGATCTTGGGGTCCAGTTTTCAGGTCACATATCTATCCCCACGTTTGGTTTCTTCAACTCTGACATCAGGCCATGCTGTCTTTCCCCATTTTTTTTTCAAAATCCTGGGAATATAGTGAGTTTTCTCTTAGTATTTAATTATAAATATATTACTACTTCACTGCAAATGTATTTTCTAGAAAGCGTCCTCAACAAATCTTTTACTTGAATCCTTTTCTAAAATTTAATAGGTAACTTGTCTGAAATTAGACCCCGGCCTGATTCACTGAAAGTTAACCTTACTGTGTTCCAGAAAGTCTGTTAATTCCTCTAATTCTCCATTCAGGGGAAATTAAACCACCCACCTACTCTTTTTATCAAGTTCATGAAAACACTATATTGTGTTGCCTCTTCTGTACAGTTCTGCAGCAGCAGCTAACTGATAAATGTTAACCCACTCTGTTGACATTAGTCAATTGTGCTCATGCCAAACAAAAATAGTTAACAATGAAAACATGCCGTATGAATTGTTATTGTCTCAAAATAGCCACACTGGTATCAACTCCATTTCACACAGTAAAGGATTTTCCAAGCAGAAAGCAAGAGGGAAAAAAGCAACAGAAAGTTTCCTGCTTTTTTGTTTTGTTTTGTTTTGTTTTTTAATTTTTTGCATTGTAGTGAAGGGGAACAAAATAGACCACCCCAAAAATATGCCATTTTGACATATTGATTATTCTGACTTAACGCTATTTAAGAAACAGGTGAAGAAGTATACTGACTCTCCTTTCCATACCCCCCAACCCAATGCCAAAAGCAGGAAATAAATCTTCTCTTTGAAATGTACCCTCTCTCTGTACCAGGAGGAGAGGCATCCTTATCACCAACGATAGGAAATTCGGGGCCCAGAAAGCTGTATAAACAAACCTTGCTACCACTTCGCTAATTAGCTACCCCAAGCCCAAAACCCCTTTGTTTTGTCAGTCTTTCACAAAATTATCGTTTGTCTAAAATATATAAAAGCTGCCTGCTTTGGTCACTTCTTTGTGCCTCATATTTTTGAGGCTCCTGTGGGTACAAAATTAAATTTGCTTTTCTCCTGTTAATCTGTCTTATGTCAATTTATTTATTAGACCGACCAACGAACCTAGAAGGGAAGAAAAGTTTTCCTCCCCTACAGAAGCACACTAATTTAGAACGGATAGTTGGATTTTATCCTCCTCTCAATGTAGTTTTCTTTTTTTGAAAAGGCTTAGAACCTATTTAAAAAGGTTAGGAAGGTCTGTTGGTCTGTTGCTGTGGCAACAGTCATCCCCAAGACACAGCATAACTAATAAGTTAACTAGATGCACCTAGCTCCAGCCATCCAGCAGAAGCCGTAAACGAAACTGCTGAGAATCCCTGGCAACTCTGCTAAGGGAGGAATGGTGCACACTGGTACGCTAGGGAGGCCGATAATCCAATTTAGAAGTGCAGATTCTCATTTCAGTTTCATTGGCATGTTCATTTTGAACTAAAGGGATCTGAGCAGTAATTCTATAAACAACCAGCACTTAGGAATCAGAGGCAACAAGATTCTCTAGAGGTATAATTGCTTTTAAACCAGGCAACCTGAAATTGTGTCTGCCTGGTGCAACAGGGAGAAGGGAGGAACCCATCTCAGCCAGCAAAGCCCATAACTGGCCGGAGAACACTGCAAGCTGGGCATGGCTTGGTTGTCTCAATATCCCCAGTCCTGTAATTCAGCTCAAGGAAATTCAAGGGCTTCTGTAGCACTTACAATTTTATTAGGCAATAGCCATTTTACATAAACCAAATTTTGTAATTCAAATTTTATAATATCAGGAGAACTAATTATATAAAGAAGACCTGCTTCAAATCACAGGTCTGCCATCTTAACCACCGGAAGCCGTGAAAACTCTGCAGGTAACATAACCTCTCTAGTGCTATAGCTACAGTGTCTCTGAAATAGACAACAGTTGCACCTACTTCCTGGGTTACCAGTACCAAGTGGAATAACACAGTTCTCAATAAATGTGAGCCCTCAATATTAGTAACTTTTCATGTATCTGTCCTTTCTGTTCGTATTTTGAATCTCAAAGAAACGTTTTACTGCCCATAGCATTATGTATCAGCTTCTCCAACAGAAAGAGGGTGGGGGGAGGGAATGATACATAGAGTTGTCATTCACGATTATTTGGGGATAGGGAGCTATACGTGGCAACATTCAAAGACCTGAGTACCTAATTTAGGAGCTTAAAAGTTGTTTGTATGAGCCAAATAATAAGTAGTAAACCACTCTAATCAGGACTTTGCCCCTTCTACTACACTTTGTCAAGGTCATCAAAGACCTCTACCTGGTGGTGTGGGGCACCATCCTGACTCCCTCCTCTCTGCTGCCCTTTCTGCTCTTGCCTCCAGAGTACCATCTCCTAAGATCTTCTCTTGGTCACTAGAGAGTGACCTGGGTCTCCCTCTCCTCCCCAAATTTACAAATGTAAAGTGCCTCCAGGCTGAGTCCTTGGTCCTCTTCATTTACTCCCGCTCCATCTATGCTCCCACCTAGCCTCACAGACTGACATGTCATGTATGTGCAGTCACATCTCCCATTTATATCTCTGTCTTTGACTTCCCTGAACAATGAGCTGCCTACTCAGTGCTCCCACTTTGGCATCTCAAAGATGTCTCAAAATCAACATGTCTCAACAGAAGTGAACCTCTCCTAGGCCTCTAAAACCTCTTCTACCTAAGTCTTCTCCATTACGGTTCATGGCAATTCCATCCTTACAGTTACAGGCACCCGTGACCTTTCCTTCTTTCACTCTACATCCAATCTTTTCAGAAATTCTGTTGGCTCTGCATTCAAAATATATGTAGAATCCAATCGCTTCTCTCAATCTCCATTGCTACCACCTCTGTGTCAGCCACAAATTCCTCTTCCCTAGATAACTGTATTAGCCTTTCAATAGGTCTCTCTGCTTTCACCTTTGCCCCCCATCCCCCACAGTCCATTTCTATCACAACAGTCAAAGGAATCCTTTTAAAATATAAGTCAGCTCATGCCATCCTTTAAACCCCGCAATAGCTTCCCATTTCATTAGATGTCTGCCCCTCTCACCCTCTCACCTCATTCTCTACTACTCAACCCCCAATTCATTTCTTTCCAGCCCCTCTAATCTGCTTGTCATTTCTAGATTGTTCCAGGCATGCTCTTTAGGACCTTGATTTAATTGTTCCCACTGCCATGCCACATACATGAGTCAGAGGACGGTGATTCCATCCCCGGGAGCAGGGATAGATCCTGAGTAATAAAGCCAATTGGAGCATGACATTAGCTGGTGGCAGCCATTGGTCCTGCGGTGGTAAGGTGCTTTAGTAAGACTAATGAGAAGGACTTTCATCCCACACTTGCAGGATGAGTTTCCCTCTCACTTGAGCAAGAAACCATGAAGCCCAGATTGCCAGTGCCAGCCATCTTGCAACCCCAAGAAAAAACAGCCCTATCAGGGAGCCAATGTGAAGGATTAGAGAGACAGAAAGAACGTACATCTTTGATGACATCTTTGATCCCCAATCATACCATCACTATAACTCACCCCATCTCTGGACTTGCAGTTATGTAACATAAGCAATGTCTTTAATATTTAAGCTAGTTTGAGTCAGGTTTTCTATTACCTGTAGCCAAAGGCATTCTAAAGACACAGAGATTAACAGAATAAAGATGTCATATATGAAAAGTAAGATGTAGGGTTGAGCCAATCATGCCTGCTACATTTCAGTAATACTTAGATCTTGACCCCTGGCACTATGTCCCATCTATAAAATGAGAGCATTAATCCATATGCCATGTCGTATCTGAACAATAAAATTTTGTTAATCATAAAACATAAAACTCCACATAAGTGTTAATTACATTTGATCTTTGAGTGTTTCATCCTGAAGCACCAAGTAAATATGTTTTAAATTAAAGGTTATTGGGCAATTCAGATGAGCAACTACTTAGCTTAGCAAAATCATTCTTTACTCCTTCCTTCATTCATTCACTTTCCACATCTATTCCATCTGAAAATCCTGCAGCTCTACTTTTGAGATTAACATAGACTGGGATTCCTTCTAACCATCCCACTGCAGCCACCATAAGCCTAGTCTAAGCCACCACCATGTTACATTATCACGACCCCCCCATCTCATTTCTTTGTTTTCATCCCCTCCCTCTAAAGTCTATCTTCCTCGCAGGTATAAGAGAGACCCTTTGGAAACATAATGCAGACCACCATGTCACCCCTCTTCTCAACACCTTCCCAAGTCATCGCATCTCTCCAGGGGTTACCAACTAGGCCCTCTCCCCTCTGTAATCCATCCCCTTTTGCCCTCCCTCCTCCCTCTGCTTCTTTGTCACTGGCTTCCCCATTCTTCCTTGAACATCAAGCAAGCTCCTACCTCCTGGCCTTTATACCCACTGTTCCTCTACCTGGAGCATCCTTTCCCAAGAAGTCCACTTGATTCCCTCCCTCACTTCCCTCAAGTCTCTACTCCAAATATCATCTTATCTGTGGGACCTGCTCTCAATACCCCACATAAAACACCAACCTCAATATCCCCATCTCCCACTAGCCCCCTTACACCTTGCTTTACTTTTTTCATAAGATCTGATGTATCAAATATTTATTAATATATCTGCCTATAGTCTACCTCCCCCAGCTAACATTGGAAGCTCCATGAGAGCAGGTGTGATGCTTAGAACACTGCTTTATCCCCAGTAATTACAGCAGTCACCAGCACAGACACTCTAGTTGTTGAAGAAAAAGAAATGAAGCTAGGTCAAAGTAACAGATTATGGTACTGGCTATGTTCTTTTATATGTATTTGTTTGTATAACCAGACTTCCAGGCTCTTAGGAGAAAGCTCCATCCCTAGAGTGCAGTAAAAGGTTAATTGAGCAGGCTTGGGGTGTCGACCCCTGCACATTCCAAAATAGGAACTGGCCCTTGACCAGCTTTTGGGAGATAACCTCTAAAGCTTGGCGACATCCTGTCTGATAAACTGTCTTTATGTACCTAGAGCCTTGGGCCACACAAGATAGTTTATACTAATAATGTGATTTATGGTGAATGCTTGTTTTTGTTTGCCTTGGGCCCTGCACCCCATGGTATCAAGTTGATCTCTGTGGGGGCTGGAGACTGGGTAAGATCAGTCAAGTGGGTGCTCCATGCCTATGAGACTGACCCCCAATAAAAACTTTGGACACCAGAGCTCAGTTGAGCCTCTCCTGGTTGGTAATACTCCACACATTTTGTCAAGCATCACTGTTGGGAGATCTAAGCATCATCTGATGCCACAGCTTGAGCTGGTCTGTCCTGGACTCTACCTCACATGCTTTTATCCTTTACTGATTTCAGTGTGTATCTTTTTGCTATAATAAGCCATAAACATAAATGTAACAGCTTTTCTGAGTTCTGTGAGTCCTTCTTGTGAATCATCAAATTTAAGGGTAGCCTTGGGGACCCCAGACACATTTGGCATTTAGCATGGTGTCTGGCACCTAAGGGTGTTCAGTAAAGGTTGACTGAGTGAGTAAGTAAATGATGAATTGACTTAGATGATGGATCCATGCCATGTTAACCACCCTTCCAAATTCCTCCTTTCTCTCCACTCTCTCACTCCACCTCTCCCAATACATGATTCCTTTTTTTCCCTCCCACTCTAATTTAAAATACCAGACGAAACCACTATCTAGTAAAACAGCAGCCCTTAAAACTGTCACTAAACATAAGACAGCTGACAGAAAGGTAAGACTTAAAGATCAAGACCATTTGGGTAAACAGAGCTCAGCCTCTGCAGATCACCTTACAGGCCAGCATTCTGCATGGGGTAATTTGCCCTGCGGCCTGACTCCTGCCCTTCTGACCTGGCTTGAACCCAGCTCAGGAATGCATGCACCAAGATCTGGCTCCAGCTCTTCCTCGCTGTTCCTCATGGAATCAATAATAAGGGGGTCTTCTTTGTTTGCATGGGGTTTGACAGCCAGTGAAGGACGGGATAAGGAAACAGCCATGGCCTTAGCTTGGCTGCACTTACACTGCTCATGTAAAATGGCACGTGTATGTGTGAGATTTAACGATCAATGGTAACATTCAAGGTCCTGAGTGGGTTTCCTCTAGCCCACTCCACTGGCATCTATCATTTTAATAGCCACCAAGGAAGAAAAAATATGGTTCTCATTAATATCCTGAGTTTGACCTTCCACTTGTCTTAAATTGAAACTCACTTACAGTCTGGAATGCAACTGTGCCTACTAGGAGAATGGAGAAGTCTTCTTTCCTGGTGTTACTTCATTTTTTCCATAGAGTACAAAGCAAAGAGGAAGAAAGTCAGGACTAAAGTGCAAAAAGTTATGATGGGATAGATATTTCCCATTGAGGTTCTCCAATTAAGGACACTACAAGATATTCTGCTAGACTCAAAATTAAGGTAAGGTTCTTGTGAAACCATTTACTTATTAAGAAGAAAGAAATATGAGAATAACCTATAATCAGAATTTTCCAGAATTCAAAAGATCAAACCTATTGATTCTATGAGCTGACAATCTAATAAAAATTGGGCAGAGTCAATTTCTGTTTCTTGTAACCAAAAAATCCTTAATAACAGACATTATATATCACTTTGTTTAAGACAGATCCACACTAGAATCTGTCATAGGATGGTTCAACAGAGGCACCACCGATATGCGTCTCCAGTACAGTAGTCATAATCATAGTGAAGCAATCATATCCCAATGATATTTGCCTTTGTTCTGTATGTGGGTAGAATATGGGGCAAAGTATTCATTGCTAAGCAAATGAACAATGCAAACAAAGATGAAATTTGGTCTTCTTAAGCACTTTTAAGCACTTTATAAAACAATTATATGTAGTATGGATGGGCTGATTTAAAAAGTACTCTTGCTTCATGTACTTGAATGTAACAAAAAGAATTTCCTTAAAAAACCTGTAATTCTGGTTTTATATTTTTTTAAAAAATGAAATTGGACTATATTAAAAATAATAAGCCCAGTTTAATGGTCGTTAGAATAAATTTCTTTTAAAGAGAACACAAGAGAACACAGCCCATCACTGGTCTTACAGAGCATCTTCATTATTCTTTTCCAAAAGACTTTGATGCAACCTTTCAGACACTTTTAAAGATAATTATATAACGTGTACTCTAGGTATACCAGAGTATGATGTCTTATGAGCTATACAATCTCTACTCTAGTGAGTTTCCAACTTAATTGGGAAACTAAGGCATTGACAGGCCCATGAAAAATTAAGTTTAAAAAGCAAAGCAGCAGTAAGATCCAAGAGCTTACTCAAGGAGAGACCCAAATCTGGTCCCTATCTTTGAGTGTTTTGTAACCTAGCTAGAGAGACAGTTAAAAATAGATATTAGAAGAGAGCCCATGCTCTATCAGTGACATGAGAAAAAGTGATGTGAGAAGACAGAGGGAGCCGTTAATTCTGTCTCATACATCCGTGAAGGGTTCATACAGGAGGTTACAACTAATATCGAACTTGCAGGATAAGCATGATTTAATATGGCTGGGATGAGGAGAAAAACATTCTAGCCTGAGGGAATTGTAAGAATAAAATTAGAACAAACTCAGCTATCCAAGGCAGTGGTGAGTAGGCCAACGTGCCTGGAGCGTGAGACAGATGTGTGGACGAAGACTCAGGCAAGACCATGGTAGTTGGTTTGTATTTTAACCTAAAAGTAATGAATGAGTAGGTAAGTCCTGGTGTTTAAGTAGGAACAACATGACCCGATTTGGATTTTATAAAGATCATTCTGTCAACTACTATAGAAGACAGACTGAAGGGAGAAAAACTTGGAAGCAGAAAGAGCAATACTTCATTCATATATATGCCCATCCACCCACTCTGTTGAGGTGTATTAAGTAATGGCTGCCTGAGTTTGATTCTTTGAACAAAGGTTGCAAACTCATGAGCCATGGACAGATCTGAATTCCAGCTATGTTTGGCACAGCTTAGTTTATTTGTTTCTTTTAATTGGACCCAAACTTCAAAATGAAAAGATTCCACATAAAAATCTAGATTTTCATCTTCTCTGAAAAATGAGACCTGGCAAAACTAGGCCCACATTTCCAGCCACAGTGGAGTTAGTAGATGAACCCCTGAAAAACAGACATCAATAGTCAATTGCCCAAAGTCCTCATCATTTACATTTTGTTCCTGACATTGAAGCTAATTGTTAGTGGCCACAAACATTGTCCTTACCTTGCTGACTAACTTCCTATAGAGAAAACTATCTTTGTACTGACATAACCATCAAAAATGAGAAAGTAAGAGATAGATGGGAAAAGCAGCTCGTTTCAAGAAGAATAGGAGAGAGCATATTTCTCTGTGGAAATGATGAACTGCTCCATGTTTTTAATGCAAATACAGTGTCTGTGTTGAAAGAATACAGCTTAGGATGCCCTTCTGTTTACATCATCACATCACACTCATTTATAATACCTGTTTTTCCATTTGAATTTACAACCCCAAAGAAAAGGGAAGTTTAATGTAGGCTTCCCAAGAAACTGGCAATTGCACTGAGACCTAAAGCATGGGTCAAAGTAGAAATTAGCTTTGTAAAGCCTTCTGCAACTTCTATACAGTAACCCAGATAGTCACCAAAATTACTTGGATTTCTGTGAGTCAATTAGCTTTTGCCTCCCTTAAGTTGATTCTAATATCATAAGGAGTATGGCTACTGATGAGATGGGGCCTGGTACAAGTCACATATTCATTTAACAAATGTTTATTATTTGTTAAATATTATTAACAGGTATAGTTACCTTTTAATCACTTACCTGTAGTCACATAGGTACAAAGATAGTGTTCTCTACTAGAAGTTAGCCAGCAGTACAAGCACAATGATGTGGCCACTGACACTTGGCTTCAATGTTGGGAACAAAATATAAAGGGTGAGGACTATGGGAAATTGATTATTGATGTCTCTTGTTCAGAGGTTCATTTACTACTCAACTTCAGCTGAAAATGTAGGTTCACTTTTGCCAGATCTATTCTGGCACCCTGCTTTTTGGCACTCTGCTAGGTTTGGGAGGTACAGAAGCAACCAAGACAGATATATACTAAAGTTTACATTCTAGCTAAGGAGACAGACAATTAGATAACAAATTAAAATAAAACACAAATGATATATGAGATGAGATGAGTGTACAAATTAGAGCACATAGTAGGGGCACTATGTCAACTAGGAATGCTTTCAGCTGCAAGAAAAAGAAAATGCAAACAATGGTGGCTTGAAAAAATAGGGGTTATTTTTCTTATATAACAAGAATTATGTGGTGGCTCCAAAATGACTGGACTGGTGTTCTGTGATTTTTGAGGCCTCTCCTTCATGGTCACGTGAGATATTTACAATGTATGATGGACAAAGAATTGGTGTTTGATATGAAGAGAAAGGGAAGCAGGAACCAAGGATGATACATATCTCTGGTCTTGTCAAGTGCACAGAAGTGAAAAAATTTCCGGAGATAATAGTCATGGGAGAAAGAGCAACTTTGTCTAAGAAAGAAAAGTTGTCAACTAGGCAGCTGGTTATACAGCAATCTTGTCTGGGAGAAAGATCTATACTGAAATTCTAGGCTTGGGAGTTGATTTGAACACGGATGGCTTTACCCACCCAATATCTCCTTCTTTCTCTTTTGGTAACAGGACCTTTTTCCCACAGAGAATTTATTTTGCACAGTTCAAATGGTGTTAACACCATCCCCTTGATTCTGCTACCACAGGAGCAGACATGTGACCTAGATCTGGCCAATCAGAATACTCATCACTCTAAGCATAGGGACTGGTTCAGGGATGACCAGTTGAAGTCCTTCCTGGGGACAGAGGAGAAAAATCTCATTCTCCACTGGGATTTCTAAGTGGGCATAAGGAAACCTTGTGCCAGAGATAGAGGAAATGGACCTCAGATGTCACTGTATGAAGACACAGATATAGCCAGACCTGAAACAGGTCAAGCACTGTATATTTCCAGTATGTTAAACCAAAAGAGTCTCTCTTTTTTTTAAACATAAGCCACTTTGTATTGGGGTTCTGTCTGTTGAAACCCAGAAAGTATTGACTAATACAGAAACCTCAATATTTTGATGATGATTAAAGCCACTGAAGTAGATAAGATCACCCAGAGACAATGTGTAGATTGAGAAGGAAGGTATACCTGGGATAGAGTCCTGAGGATCCCAGACACTAAAAACCCACAAAGGAGACTGAGAAAGAATTCCAAGGAGGTAGGAGAACAGCCAGGAGAAATGAGTTTGGAGATGGAGAAAACAGTCATTCGTGTCAAACTGGGGGAGTAAGTAAGGGAGGCAGTCTCAGGACCTGTTGATAAGGAGAGAGTTTGGGATCCTGGCTATGGCAATGTCAGTGGGCTTGGGGAACAGAATGGGCAGAAGGCAGAGTGTAGTCAGTTGCATGAGTTGGAAGCAAGGACATTGTGAAAACTGAGGTAAACCACTCCTTTTTAAGAGTTGTGGCCATAAAGAAGACGAGAGAAAAGGAAGCAGCTGAAGGAGAGACACAGAATCAAGGAAGGATTTTTCATTAGAATTGGATATATTTAAATGCTGATAGGCTCTGTATTGTTAGGACTCTGGCTTGCAAAGGATAGAAACCAAATTCAAATTAACTGAAGGAAAGAAAGGACTCTAATGGCACAGTCATTCCAGAGGCTGACACAGCAGGATACAGGCACCCCACCATATCTCTAGGAACCCTTTCTCACCCTCCACAGCTTTGCTTTCAGATAGGCTCTAATCAAGTGCTGGGAAAATGGTCAAAAGCAGCTCCAATAAGCACCCCTAGTAGAAGAGGAGTGCCTTCCCTCAAGGGTCCTACAAAGCCCATGGATTGACAATGACTGGCCTAAAGACTGAGAGACAAGTTGGGCCAGCCCTACCTGAACCACCAGGACGTGCAGTGAGAATGTTCTGGTTCCCCATTGGAAGAGTGGGTGCTGTTATCAGATGTGGCACTGGAGAAACAGGTAGGGGGCAAGCACTGAAAGACACTATGGCCATGCAATGGGCAGAACTTCACACCAACTGGTTTAGGGCTGGTAGAGGGCTGACAGAGGAGGCTGATCAAGGAGTCTCAGGTGACTTTGAACTTTATAGGTTGGCCAGGTAGGTGATGATGAAGCCATATACTGAGAAGTTGGAAGAGGAAAGAAACTGAATGCTAGTAACTTAAAAATTCTGGGATTAGATACCCTTTTAGGATATTTTCAACTTAACATTCTGTAGTACTAAGGGGAACTTACTGAAGTGATAGCATTGGAGTAGGCATCCATAAAAATCGAGGTGCAGGAATAAAGCTGAGACATTCTGGGCATGAGTAGCATCCAGAGAACACTGTCACAGCTGAATTTAAATATTCAGGATTTATGGTCTCTACTTAAATGGTCACCAAACCCTAGGAATAGTAATTCAAAATTGAAAGGAAGGTCTGAACCATCAGGAATTAATACAGGATTTTGTCTAAAAAACATGGGAAGTTGTACCCTGTTCAGTAACTGAAGAGAGCTGTGGCCTCAGAGTATATGTGAAACTGGGTCATGAGGGCCCAAGGCTAACATAACTCAGGGAACCTTTCATTAAATTTGGTCCTCATTTGCAAAGGAGGAACGAGTATCAAGAGAAGTAAAAGCAGAATTCTGCCTGCTTTACTTTCATGTTATTTGAGAAATGATTTAATATAAGAATATACCAATCTGAATGGAAAGGAGCTTTGTGGAAGGTCTAATATCAAGTATATTAAAAATGTATGACACACTGTATATTCTCACAGGATTCCTATCCAGGACCTCTACAGCTGATAAAATAACATAAAAATGTGATTAATAATACTGTAAATCCTGTTGATTGGAAAACTCAGGGACATATGACAGACTGACCTGACTCTTTGATTTAAGCCAATATCACTGAAATAACCTTTCATATCCTGAGAAAGAATAATGTCTTGCCTGCAGGATAGAACACAGCATCAAAAAACATAGTCGTCTTTTGAGGTTTGTTTTTATACATTAAATGCTCTTGAAACATTTTATATCTGAATCTTTATATCTAGATACCAAGCTACTAGCTTAGAATTGTCATTATTTCATGAATCCTTCCAAATCATACATATAATTTCTGATGCAAAATAAAGCAACAGAAAAAAAAAAAGAAATATGCCAAGATGCTAATAGTGAAAATATTTAAGTTGATGAGTCTGAGTGCTTTTGTTCATTTCTTTTCAGTTTCTGGGATTTTTCCAAGTTTTCTACAATATGATGGATGGGGCAAGAGCAGTGGGGGGTTAGGTGAAGCAAATTTTTACATTAAAAAATAAAGACGTTAAAAAAATAAAATAAAGATGTTAAAAAGGAAAATCATTTTTAAAATGACTGTAAGTGCTTCCCATCAGATCTAGACAAAAGATCACTAAGGTTTAAGTGAATCTAACGAACAACCAATGGATAACAGAATGCCGTACGTAACCAGCGCTGTCACTGCAAACTCCCAAGGAGAGCCCAAACTGCTCTTCAGTGTTCATCTGGAAATGCAGACTATCCACTCTCTTTTTGTTAGACTCCTCTCCCTTTGCAGTGGGCACTTTTTCTTTTGGTTTCCCCGTGTCTTTCCTTCTGTTACCCACATGCCAACATTCCTCTGAGGAAGCAGCCAGCCCTTCCTCCAATCTCAGACCATGTGTTTACTGAAGAGAGGACTCCACTCAGGGCCTATGATTCATTGCTGGTCACACAGATCACATTCTCTGGCTATAGCGATTCAGGAATGGGCACCCGATTCATCTTCAGAGATGCAGTAAGACTGAGGGAGAAGAGCTTTTTACAGTTGTTTTGCTGGCATACCAAGCCTGAGAATGAAACTCACCTAGAGAAAGATTATGTCCTCATTACATGGTCTGAGCCTCTGGATCAAGTCAGTCCTGAAGCTTTCACTGCGTCTGGGCTATTCGGTTGTAGGAGCCAATAAATTCCCTTAGTGCTTAAGTCTGTTCGACCTAAGTTTTTATCCCTTACAATTGAGAGTTCTAATTGATATAACCTTTTATCTATTTAATATCCTACTCAGGGGACGCCTGGGTGGCTCAGCCGCATAAGCATCTGCCTTCAGCTCAGGTCATGATTCCAGGGTCCTGGGATCGAGTGCCGCATCAGGCTCCTTGCTCAGTGAGGAGCCTGCTTCTCCCTCTCACTCTGCCTACTTGTGCTCTCTCTCTGTGTCAAATAAATAAATAAAATCTTTAAAAAAAATCCTACTCAGGAGCCTTGTTACCAGAACTGTGCAAGGCAGACTCTTGGAGTTGTGCTCCTTTTAATGCATAAAATTTAGGTATTTATGCAGTACTTTGTCTTTTAGACCCTGAGTACCAAAGTTTGCACACTGAAGACATAAGCACAACTATCGATGCTTATAAATTACAAATAAATCAACCCTAAAGTTAAATAACATATACAAACATTAGTACACACCAATGTATTAAAATAACATGCTTTGGTAAGTTCTAAGCAGTGTCCTTATGTTTTGACAAATATGGGAAATGATAAACTCAAGCAAAGGTTCTCAATCCTATTGAGTTTCTCTGTCATTCAAAGTCAACAATAATTTGAAGGTAGAGGATCTTGTATCTCAAGGTACAAGAATTTCATCTAGTTTAAATTCAGTCACATCTCATTTAAGAGCGCTCTGATATAAGCAAGGACTACAGGAGAACTTCTATCTTGGTTCACAGAAAATGACAATGAGCACATCCACTAATTCTAAAGGCACCTTGTTTGAGAAGGAAAGGGCTCAGAGAAGAATAAAGTATATGTCATCCTCTGTTTTCTTCTCCTACAGGAGAGGGATTCAGTGGCATATGACAGTACAACTAAGAAGGTGAATGGAAGTCAGAGGAAAGCAGATCATCATTGCTGGAGACCACTCTGGCAGTGGGTCATAAGAGGCCTGCTCTATAACACCCATGTGCTTTACTTCCATCTGCTATAAAACTGTCATAATATAATAATTTTGATTGAATAGGACATTTTTTATCTTCCAGGTAAAGGCAGTGATAAAATACCAATTTACCACGTCTGTTATATGAACATATCCCTTACACATGACACTCTTATTCAGTGCACATCCTATACAGCTGTACATGGCAGCCCTGTAAGCAAAGACTATGATAAAGAATACTCATATACACTGGCCTACATTGAAACAGTTCAAGTCTTTTTTTGACCCTTCTCTCATATTTCTGCCAGGGAGAAATACTTTCCTCAATACTGAACATGTTAGACCTGCTCAGCCTCTCCTATCCAGATAACAGGGTCAAAAAAATGTCAGATATAGCTGGAGAAAGAAAATAATCATTTTTAAATACTTGTCATTTGCTGGGAAATATATTTTCTCATTTTTGAAATTATCTTTGCCTTTGTTTTTTAATCTTTTATTACAATGTAAGTTTTTAAAAATCAAAGCAAAACAGTAGGGATAAGGAAAAAATAAAAGTCTTCCTCCTAACAACCATTCTTCTTTTTTAAGATTTTATTCATTCATTTAGAGAGAGAGAGCATGTGCACGTGTGTGCACACACACGTGCTCACATGCATGAGTGGGAGGAGGGGCAAAGGGAGAGGAAGAGAGAGAATCTCCAGCAGACTCCCCCCTGAGTGTGGAGCCTAACACAGGGCTCGATCTCACAACCCTGAGGTCATGACCTGAGCTGAAATCAAAAGGTGGAGGCTTAACTGACTGAGCTACCCAGGTGCCCCCTAACAATTATTCTTACTCCTCATAAAACAGCATTAAGAATTTATTAAGTGTTCTTCCAGAAAGTTTCTATACATATATGCATCATCGACAAAAAACAAAATTTGTGTGCATAAGATATATAAATATTCAGATACACAGAATGCATAGTAAGGCAGGATAAGTACCCATATCCCCCAAGTTGTCACCTGTTTGAAAAGGAAAATCCAGGAAGTGACCTCAAAGGAGATGTCTTCATTCTGCTAAGAAAAAGAAGTTGCTCATAGTTATTCAAATGTAAGGCCAGCAGATACCCAGTCCCCTGGGATGAGAGTGCAAGGAGACAATTCAGGCCTGTGTGATTAGGCAAAAGCCACTCCTGCCCTTGGTATGCAGAGGGTAGAAATGAGATGGACCAATATGAAAAAGAGCCCGGTCCCCATTGTCATCTGGGAAAGGGGAAATGTAGAGTTCAACTTCTGCCTGAAGTTAGGGAAACTGGCTGGGTGGTTCCATAAGGAAAGGTTACTGAGGCCTCACTAGGATGGGAAAGGGAAAGCAGTTCACCACCAGGGCCAATAGTTTCCACTGAAGAGCTCCTGCAGGGCAAGTGGCTAAGACTGGCCTTTTATTTGGAGAATAATGACAGTCTGTGGATGCAAACTAAAAGCAGCTATCCCTCCACATCACAGACATGGGCCATCACAGCTTCTCAGGATCCTGGAGCAGTGAGGCATTCCAACAGCATGGGCCAGTGCCACCTGACAGCTGGTGCCAGGACCAGGCAGTACAACTTAGACCGGAAATGAGAAGCAAGGCCAGGAGACCGCTGAGTAGAGTCTGCTGTTGCTGGCTCCCCCTAGTGTTGGGAGTTGAACTGACGGGTCCCTTTTGCACTGCATAAACCAATTCATTAGGGAAGGTGGATGCAAGCAATAAGTGGGAAAAATACAAAAGAGGTATTCATCTGTGTACCAAGTTAGTGAAGCATATTAAACTGGTTAAATGCAAGATGCTACATATTCTTATGTCTATATATACTTACTATATGTGTGTATACATACATATATATGCATGTGGGTGTGCATGGTGCCTATGATTTACTATTCTTCAACTAGCTATTTAATATAATAATAATTTTTGGATGCCTTTCCATATCTGTGTATCTACCTCATTCCTTTTCATGACTACACACAATTCCACTGTATAGATGTATTATCATTTATTATTTATTATTACAACAGGTACAATAAGTGTCGTTGCACATATATTTTTATTTATCTGTAAGATAAACTTCTAGAAGTAAAATTCCTGGAAAAAAGGTGTGTGCATTTAAAAGGATAGGAGATGCGGTGCCTGGGTGGCTCAGTTGGTTAAGCGACTGCCTTCGACTTAGGTCACGATCCTGGGGTCCTGGGATTGAGCCCCACATTGGACTCCTGGCTCGGCAGGGAGCCTGCTTCTCCCTCTCCCTCTGCCTGCTATTCCCCCTGCTTGTGTTCTCTCTCTCTGTAAATAAATAAATAAAATATTTTTTTAAAAAATAAAAAAAAATAATAAATAAAAGGATAGGAGATGTTGCCAAAGTGTCCTTCAAAATAGTTGTACCAATTTATATTCCCACTGATAGAGTATGAACCACTTTCCCATATTTTCCCAAATACAGAGAATTAAGTGTATAGATTTTCCACTCTAATGGTGAAAAACATCATTTAATTTAATGTTGCACAACAATTCTACGAGATAGAAATGATTCCCCCAATCTTTCAGATGAGAAAACCAAAGCTGAGAAAGGTTATATAACTTATCGTAGGGTTAACAATTAGAAGAACAAACATTCAAATCCCGATATATTTGATTCCAAAGCCCATACATTCATTCACTTAAACAGAGCTGACTGTGTTTCAGGCCCTGTTCTAAATATGTTATATATATTTGCTCTTTAAATCTTTATATCAAGACTTTAAGGTAGATGTAATTAATATCCTCATTTTACAGATGAAGTAACTGTGCCAAAGGGAAATTAATCTACTTGCCCAAAGTCAAGCAGCTAGTAAGTGGCAAAGATAGGGTCAGAACACTAGCTGTTTGGCTTCTGTTTGCTTTATCTTAACAGCAACCTCTTAAACTATTTTTGTTTTGCAAAGAGAAAAATTCACCGCTGCAAAGACACTGGCTCTACAGGTCAATGTTTATGAAGAGCATTATGAGGAAATAAACACGGACTGCAGAAAACCAATTCAATGGGCTTCAAATGGCTACATACTTTGAAATCCATCCAAGAGCATCCCCTCCTCTCTCTTTTTCAAATTCTAAATGTGACACTACCTCTCAGGGTTTCCAATGGTTGTCGATAAGGTGTAGGTCTTTTCTGTGCACAAGTCCATTGCTGTCACACATTTTATGATATAAAGTTAATCACCTTGGTGCAGGGGACAGATGTATAATAGCCATGGTACCCTAACCTGCAAAATATTATGGGCAGATGTAAACCTGTCCAGTATTAGTTGGTGATGGAATGGAAAACTTTTTTTTAAAAGAAGCAAAAAAAAAAAAAAAAGGCATTCTTCTAATATGTTTTTACATAGATTTTTTTAAAATCATGATAGACTACCCAGCAAATTTAGCATTATTTTAAATAAAGGGGGAAATGGTAGCTTGCCATCATATAGCCACTATAAATTAGCATGTTATAAAGAAATTAAAATGGACTTCCCAAAATACTCTGTATCCAGACAATAATTTTACAAATTTAATAAGATAAAAATATCTGTGACTCCACTAACTGTAGTTCACCTAATAATACTTCTACACCAAATAAAGTATTTTACTAGATTTATCATCTTTGAGTATATTCCAATATTCACTTAAGTATAAATATATAAATGTATTTATGTAATGATTTAAAGGTAAAAGGAAATCAATTCACAGGAGTAATTAATTCTACTAAGGCAGTTTCAGCTATAAAACTCAAGTGATTTCAAAGTTTCTTGAGCTGAGTAACAGGGTAAGTGCTGTCCATTTTTATTTTTCACATCTCACTGTTCTTTGTATATTCTGTTGTTACAAAGCCAAAGACCATGTCAATGAGTTGTGTCATTAATACTGAAATAATTAGGCTTACTAATGGACTTTGGAATGCAGTCAGTATTTTATGGGCCTTGAGAGCAGTCATCTCTTTAAGGGTCACTTTTCTGTGGTCACTACTTTTCTGTGGTCACTACTGTTTGTGAGAAATACAGTTACAGCTTTCTCCAGTCAGTCAGTAATGCCAACAAATGCTCAAAAAAGACTTTACATGGTCCTTTTCATAATAATTTCACCTTTGACATATGATGCTTTAACCAACATCTTCCAGGGTTTGCCCCTCAATTTTCAAAAATTGAATGTCCCTTACATATAATAAATGATCAATTACACCTGATTTACTCCATCTGTGTGAGTATTACCATAACCATTTTTTTTTTACCACTTTGCTAACGTCTTGCATCTCTTTTCTCCCTGATAGCCAGGCAATGTGACTAGCCCCCTTAGACTTCTAAGTACAAGGAATCTGAGTAGGTAGGGTCAGAGAGGTAACAGAGTACCAATAATGTTTTTCAGGCAATTTGATAAAGAAGCATGCAATTCTAGATCAATAAGTTTGATTCCAATGAAATTTAAAGTAATTACACACAGAGCTACATTCATTTGAGGAATACAGATCTGGTAGAGTTTCTTTCTGTCACCTACTTTTAAGTACATATCAAATTATATTATTGGGCTATACCATATGCATGTAAATATAAAAGCTATATATACATCAGGTATATATATGTCATATCATATATAGATCAGTCTACCTGGCTTGTTATAAAGTAAGTTAATAGAGGGACACGTGGGTGGCTCAGTCAGTTAAGTGTCTGACTCTTGGTTTCGGCTGAGGTCATGATCTCAGGGTCGTGAGACTGAGCCCCGTGTCAGAGTCTGCTTGAGATTCTCTCCCTCTCCTTCTGCCCCTGCCCCTCCCCCTGCTTGCTCGGTCTCTCTCTCAAAAAAAAAAAAAAGGTAGGTTGATAGAGATAAACATTGCAGTTTGGTCAAAACAGTGGGAAAGTGTTCATTCATTCATTTAATAAATATATTTTTTAAAGATTTATTTATTTATTTGAGAGAGAGCACGTGCACACACATGTGAGAGTGAGGGGAGGAGCAGGGGTGGGGAAGAGACTCTTAAGCAGACTCCCCACTGAGCAGGGAGCCCGATGTGGGACTCGAGCCCATGACCCTGGGATCACGACCTGAGCCGAAGGCAGACACTTAACCAACTGAGCCACCCAGGCATCCCATTTAATAAATATTTGATGAGTCAGATCCCTGAGGAGTTCCAGAGATACAGCAGGGAACAGAGCAGACAAAAAGCCCTCAGGTCTTAAGGAGTTCACTTTCTAGGGAGAGAGACCCACAATTAACAATAAATAAGTAAAATACAGGTCACATGGTGATAAGTGATACAAGGAAACATAAAGCAGGGATAGGAATGTCAGAATTTATAGCCACTGTAAATAGAGTGATCAGAAAAGGACTTTCGGAGAAGTCAACATTTGAGTAAATATCTGAAGGAAGTCTGGGAACCAGCCATGGTGATATGTATGGGATGAGCATCCCCATGGAAGGAATGGCGAGTGCAGGGTAGGAGAGCACGTTCATAGCCCTGCAAGGACAAGTGTGGCTGGCAGGCAGAAGCATGGGTGGGAGAGCTGATCCAAGATAAAGTCCAAGAGAAGACTTGCACTAGATCTGAGGCCACTATAAGGATTTTGGCTTTTACTCTGAAATGAGAAGCCATAAATATTTTCATATAGAGGAGCTTAATGATCTGACTTAAAAGGGTCTTAAGGAATTACTCTGGGTACTGTGCTTTAAAAAAAAAAAAAGTCCACTAGAGACCTATCAAGAGGCCCCTGTGACCATCCAGAGAAAAGGCAGTTGTAGCTTGGACCCTGGATGGTGAGAGGTCATATTCTCAACATTCTGAAGGTGGAGACAACAGGATGTGTTGAGTCATTGGATACGGGAGTAAGGGGGAAAAAACTATAGGATGACTCCAAGGTCTCCGGTGTACAAAACTGGCATGATGGAAATACTCTTAAAAGTGAAAAGGAAAGCCTGAGAAAGAAAATCTAACACTAGACAGTACTGACAGTGTCACTGACCAAATCAAGACAGAAAATTATTCTCACTGCTTATAACGACCTGCAAGAAACATGGAGTGAACAGAGAGGATCCCCAAATGGGAGAGTATAGCTTTCCCTGGCTTAGATGCTTATTACAAACATATTACAAATATCTTTTCCACCTAAAATTCAATCAAAAAACTAATTCTGGGAATTTGGCTTTTATTATTAACTTTGGTCATTGGTGCTTTCACCCATAGATGAAATCACTCCATTGGGGAAATACATATTTAGTATCTAATATGCACCAGGCAAGGCGCTGGGCAGACCTATGCAGGAACATTAAGCATTAGGGACATAATTATGAATAACACACACCTACCTTTCTCACCTCATTTTTTGAGCATTCTGGCAACGCATATCCCTATTATAAATACACTGCTAACACGTAAACAATATTGTGCCATCACCATCGTGGGAACTGATTTAGCTGGAAATGATTGGAAAGAATCCTGATGTGAAAGTACCAAACAGAGAAAAGAGAAAGGAAGGCCGGCATATGAAATTGATGCTAAATATGAAATGTGACCTAGGAGAGAACGGGGCCATTCATATTTACTATGTAAAAGGTTTTCCATTACAGATGTGCCTCAGCTCTGCCTTCCTCTGTATTAGGAAAGTCAGATGCACTGCATTAGGGCTCTCTGTGGGATTCTGAAGTTCAGAAGCAAGGGGCAACTGTACATCAAAGAGATCCGGCTACGCGGACTTCAGACCAAAAGAGGAGGAAAACACAGGAGATGGATTTAAAATGTCACTGAATCAAAATGACTCTGGCAGTACACGAAATTGGCAGAATTAATCAAAGGGCTAACTTGGAAGGAGTTCACAATGGTGAGGAGAAAAGCGTCTCATTGTCATCAGGGCTCCCAGAGATAGGGGAGCAACATGTAACACATCTGGCCACATACATGCCTGCTAGGAGCACTCAAGTGACCCAGAGGACTATTGCTTGGCAACCCCATCTACCCAAATTAGTCTGGTCTTTCTCTCTCTCTTTTTCCTTTTGGATATGCAGATTTCATTGTGTGGATCCAACACTATGGTAGAGCCCCGACTTAGCCTTCCCCTTTATTGAAAACTTCTTATGGTAACAACCATAATTTACTACTGTACACAATTTCTTGCCTTCTTTTTGCTTCTCGTTTATAGTAATAAGTTCTACAGGGTGTAGACAAAAATGATACTCATGATGTTCATTTTTACTAACTTCTTTTAGAAGTATTTAGCATATTTACTTTTTTTTATTTGTACTGTTTCTAAAGAATATTTCCTTTATCTTTTCTTTCTTCTTCTTTATTTTTTTTTAACATTTCTTCCATTTGTATGGATGAAGTACTGAGTCATGGAGGTAGAGTACTAGGAAGTCACCCAGAACTGGAAATTAAACCTATAATGCCTTCTCCTGCCCCTCCTGACCTTTCAGGTCAATGGAATTTTACTTGTGAATGCTTTAAATCTTCAGAGACAAATCCAATAAGGGCACTGGAATGCACCCCACCACTTCAGTCCAATGTAGAGCAGGAGAGACAAAAGAGCTGGCCTCTCAGTGTGCATTCTAATCAAATCTCTCATGAGTCCCCCCAGCTAAGTACAGGAAATCTCAAGTTTTCAGCCAGTCTTCAATTTCCTAATCACGGACTTCAATTCCCTTCGGTCTTTATGCTTGAGCTAGCACTCATTGCCTCACAGGCTTCGTCCGGCAGCCCTGGCAGCATTCTGTGCTAAGTGTTCACATTGTTTGAGGGGAAGCTGAAGGGGCTGTGCGGTTCTGGCTCTGGAAAGGCTGTACTGCCCTGAAAAACATTTCTCTTTCAGGCCCTCATTCCCACAGTGTTTACCGAAGCCAGATCCTTTCTCTTTCATTCTTTCTGTTCTCTTGGTCATGGCTTTTTAGCCCGTAAACTGGTAAGTTTGGGAAAAGTTAATTTAACCAGACTTATGGTGAGACTTGCTCTGATTGACTTTTAAAAAGAATTTCCATTTGACTTTCACATCAGCTACAACATAAAAGTGATTTGTTGTGTGTCACTAATGACCTTTCTCCAGAAGGCTTGAGTCACATCTTCAACAACAGTAAACAGCATCTATCAAAATCTTCCCGCAGCACTGCCAAGCCAACAGCAATCCTTCTGTTTCTTCTCAATAGCCTTCCAAGTTAACCACCCTAACACATACACCACACTCACATACACGTGTCCAATAAAATTATATGTGTATTTTCAGCCCTTCTAGTCAATGCTGATGAAAATTGAGACATTCTATGGTAAGGGAAAACATACATTACCCAAAGCTCTATGAGGCAATCACTGATCCTCATTTTTTCCTTTGGTACCCACATTTACAGTGTAAGTGTGTGTGTTTGTGTGTGTGTGTGTTTAATAGAAAAAAAGTCACCTGCCTGTGACAAGGAAGAATGGTCATCACATACACTGCATTTTCCCTAAAACTAGTAGAGGTAAATACAGTCATAGGTCAGTAAACAGTGGAAAGAGTCTTTCTAGACAGAACAAGAACAAAATAGTCTTACACCATCTATTGGAGAATAATTTGTTCCTGAAAAGAAATCTGTAGGGCTATTTCTGAAAAAATATCATTACAATCAATTTCAATGGGAAAAAGTTTTGTGTTTCCATCATCCAAATTGATAGGCACTTATGTTAAAACATCAAATCCCATTACAAAGGCCTTAATTACCTCAAAAGTTAACATTCATTATCATAACATAACCTAACATGTGTTCTCTCTTCATTAATTATTCTACATTATGGTTGTTTCCCTGATCCTTCTGAGGTCTTTTATGAAGCTATTTTCCATCTTATGATTGAGACAATGTTCACAAAAATGTATACAAGTGGTATTCTGTTAAGTAATTCAACCTTTAATGTAGAAAAAAATTGAAGTAATAATAACCAATGAAAATTATATAATTAATCTCACGCTCACTGAATAAGTTGACACCAGAAAGGCCATGCCTTATAAAATATCCCTGACAAAAACTGACCACTCCAAAAGGAGAAGTTTGTACAACTCACAACAAATAGACAACTGCAAGGATGACTATGTGGTGATCCCTCTCAAGACACTCTGGTACTCACAAAGTCCAAAATCTACACTGATAAAGTTTATTTGTATATCAGGACCCACAAAATGGAGGCCCCACATCACCAAATCTATACCTAAGTCAGCCTACACAGGAAACACCTCACTATCAAGGAAATCTAACACCAATCACAAACCTCCTACTCAGCTTTAGCCAGCTCACCTTACCCTAAAACGTAGAACCCTGAAACAAAATCCCCAACCTCCTAGCCAATCATGCCCAGCTTCCATGTTGCTTCTTCTAATTTCGACAGAACTCTCTCTCACCCAAAATCCCTCAGGAAGAGTACTCCGCTGCTTGTGAAGTGCCGAACTCCTCCAGCCCACGGACTGTTTTCCCTTCAGTAAAGGTATCAAACTTGTTACTAAATCGCTTTAGTTTACTCACTTGACAATATTAACGAAAATGTGTTTAATGAAACTTGGCATCAAGTTTTCAGAATCCAAATAAGCAAATGTTGAGAAGGGTGAAGAAGGGGAAGTAAAGGGGATGCTGAGAGTTTGGGTACCTAGTTGGCTTTGTCCCAGGTATATTTGATATGCAAGATTTTGATACAAATCCAGGAGGTGGATGGAACTTCCTGAAGCTCACACACACACACACACACACACACACACACACACACACACACACACAGGTTTACACTTTCCTGTGTTTGAGAATTCCCTACAACTCACTCATGATTTGAGAATCCCATTAAAGAACACTTGCTCTAGAAACAGAATCAATCTAAATTCCAAGATCTCCTTTCAGTTAGTTCAAACACTCTTTTTGTAGTGACTCATTATTCATAAAGTCATAAATAAGTAAAAAGGGAGGTGAGACACCCCGCCTCCACCAAAGGCAACCTAAATTGATGAATATGAGTACTTAATTATCTCTTGGACATACTTTGTTAAGTTTTCTACCAAAACTTAAATTCACATGACTTCTGGGGAATGAATTAAGCTTACTGGGGAGTTGCATTAACTCATGAAACCCCAGGCTATTTCGTAGAGTAATTACAGATTTGCCTCATTTTTATTTTTATTCAATGGCTATCTGTCCTGAAATTCTGTACAAACAAAACCATTATGTAAATCAAATCATGTTTTAAATCTATTAGAAGAAATGTTATGGTAAGTCTTTTTGTGGAAATAATCATAATCTGAAATGTTTTATATATCCTGTTTTGTATATCAGCTTTACTGAAAGTGGGGAGTTCCTGAGCTACTATGGTAGCTGGAACAGGGTCATAAACTCCTAACAGAAATCTGCTTCAAGACTGAAAGGATTTGGTCAATTCTATATGTGTATTGATTTAGTATTATAATTGATCATATGACTATGACTTCTGGATACTTATGCAGCAATTATGATTTTCACCCCAGAATTTAACAGTACTGAGGGGTTTTCTCTATGTGTCTTGCCTCCTCAGTTAGCTTTCCAGCGGCAGGATCCTTTCTTCTGGCTTCATCTTTATCTCTCACAGGGCCTGGCTAAGGGAGGAAATATGGGATTTAAAATGGTCAGGTACAGATGGGCCATAAAGGATGGAGAGGGTGTGGGTAAACGAACAAGAAGGAGGAGGACATCAAGACAGTAAACAGCAGAAGCAAAGTCTCAGTGGTAGGAATGCAGACCCCTGGGCAGGGGGTAAAGTGGGGTCACAGGCAGAGGGTCCAGGAAAGCAGAGCTGGAAATGAGATGGCACAGGTGGGAGATGAGCCAAAGACAGTACCCAATACATAAAAAGAGCTTAAAAAGTATTTGTTGTTGTTGTTATTCAAAACACTACCTACACCAGGTAATATTTCAATAATTTAACAGGTGTGTGTGTGTGTGTGTGTGTGTGTGTGTGTGTGTTAGGGGGAGAACCCTAGTATTTTATTTACACTCTGACACTTTCCCCATTCAAGCCAAACAGTAAAATTTCAAACTCAGGAGATGCTGTCAGAACAAAAAAGAAGAGAAGAAGCTTTTTTGAAGTTCAAAGTCTGGCCTTTTAGGTTATAGAAGCTTAGGACTAGAGGGAAAATGGGCAGAGGAAGGCTTATTGAAATAAAGGCAGGTTTCCCACCTGTCCCCACCAAAGAGCAGGTAAGAGTTCCCAGGCTCGAGGGGTCTGGGAGGGTGGGAAGAAGGCCAGGGAGAGGTCAGTGTCTCCACAGGAGATGACTGGTACAGAGGCACCATATGGGCAAGAGCAGAGGCATTCACACTGGTTGACATATTAATAGTAATAATGATAATCATAATGATATCTCTAAATGTTTGTTGAGTGCTTAATATATGCGTGACACTGTTCAAAGCACCTTTTATGTATTAAATTTCATTACATCTTTACAACAACCCTAAAGGTCGATACTGTCTACTAGCTCCATTTCAATTTCATCTGCTTCTCACAGAGAAGTTAACTAGTTTGCAAGGTCATACAGCTAGTAAGCACTGGAACAAGGATTCATGATTTGTGAAACGGATATTTCAGAAAATTTTTTTCCAGTTGGAGAGAGCAGAATGGAAAGAGGCTGAAAGATTAGAATCAGGGAAAGTAATTTAGAAGCTTTGCAACAATCAGGGCATGGGTGTATCCTGGGTGTCAGGGCCTGGAAACTAAAATACACTCTTTGGACTGTCAAAGGTGACACCCAAACTTCCAGTCTATGTGTCTGGAAGACAAGAAATTCAAGAAGCAGGGAATGTTAAGTCACATTAGAAACACATTTGGATCTGATCCTTTCTTAAAATCACTGCAAAGACCTGCAATAAAGCAAAGACAATCATGTCACAGTCACAACATAACCAATAAGGAATTCACCAGCAATTTCTAATCCCATGAAATAGTTGGTTGATAATCAATGCCTGTGTCTACTTGCTTAAGTTGCAAAATTAAGAATATTGTGATAGGACCAGTGAAGACTCTGGGAAGATCTAAACTTAAAGATTCTTTCTTAATTATCTGACTAGATAAGAACCCACAATCAGGGTGTAGGTCCTGCAATTATCAAAATCAAATTTTAATTATTTAAAATTTATAGATATAATTTATATTATATATGTGTATATATATATGAATATATATATATATATATTTGAGAAAGAGAGAGTGAGAGAGAAAGAGAGCATGAAAGCAGAGGGAGAAGCAGACTCCCCAGTGAGCAGGGAGCCCGACACAGGACTCAATCCTGGGACTCCGGGATCATAACCTGAACCAAAAGCAGATGCTTAACTGACTGAGCCACTCAGGTACCCCATCAAAATCAAATTTTAAAAGACAAAAAAAATACCTCCTAAGTCCTCTAGTAGGTAGGATAATGTCCCCCAAACCCCACACCCCAAAAAATGTTGCCAGCCTAATTTCTAGAACCTGTGAATGTATTAGGTTACTCAGCAAAGGGGAATTAAGGGTGCAGATGGAGTTAAAGTTGCTAATCAGCCGACCATAATTAAAGAGAGCGCCTTAGTTTATCCAGATGGAGCAATGTAATCTTAAGAGTCCTTAAAAAGGAAGACCAAGGACAACCAGGGAGATGACAATGCAAGAAAGACTGAGCCCAATGTTGCTGACTGTGAAGACAGAAGAAAGGGTTATGAGCCAAGGAATGGAGATGGACTCTAGAAGCTGGAAAAGGCAAGCAAACAGATTTCTCCTATAGCCTGCAGAAAGGAATGCATTCCACCAGCACCTTGCTTTTAGCCCAGTGAGACCCATTTTGGACTTCTGATATCCAGACTATAATACATTTGTGTTGTTTCAAGCCACTTAATTTGCAGTAATTTGTTACAACAGTCATAGGGAACTCATACAGTAAGTTAGAAAATAAACTATCTCTCCAGGTATTTCAGATTTTTATTTTAACAAAACATCCACACACCGACTCTTGCTTACATGAAAAAAGCAAAAAGCAATACTGACAAAGAATCATAGACTTCCATTTGTGTTCTTGGCAATGGGAACAGTCTTAACTACGAATTGAGCATAAAAACTTTTAACTGGGTCATAGACTATTTAGTCCCCCATTCACACTGGAAAAAACATGCTGGCAACCGTGATTCCCACATTCTGGGAAGAAACTGCTTCCTTTTATCAGGACATATCCCTAATTTAAAAGCAAAGGAGGCCAAAAATACAGTGATTTGTGTGAACATATAGGAAACATTCCTTTGTCTCAGCAGCATAATGTAAGGGGAAAATGCCTTGCTCAAGGAAGAGACTCTTAAACTATATCAATAATTGGTTGGCATAAAAAGGAGAATGGTGGAGGTTGTGACCTTATTTTCTTCCTGCTAGCTTCCGCCTTTCTAGGGTTATACTGTAAGCCCATTCTCTCAGTTAAGAGGCATAGCTTTTTCTGCCAAAGCTCCAGCCTTATTCTCAGCAGGTTGCTAAGTTTGGGGCCGTGTGGTCACTTTAAGATCAGTGCAGCCCTTAACCTTATTAAGTAACAAGACAAGAGAATTCCAGGCAGTATGAGAGGCTGTAGTCCAATAAACGTTCCTTTAACCAAGTCCTGAGTGTGATAACACAAGTGATGTAGTCTTGGAATATAAATTGAAACCTGCTCTGCTCAGGGGTCAGAAAATAGGAGAGAGCTTAACTTGGTTAAAAGAGCCCAGTAGCTCACTTTAGACAAGTTAGTGCTCTGAGGTGGAGCCCGCATTGTGCTAGCTCAGCACTATTACCTGCATTAGAGACTGTATTACTCACCAGGTTACCTTTAGTCAATTACAAAAAACAGCACCTCTGACTTCAGTCTAATACTTTAAATTTCATGGGTGAACATAGGTTCTTTAATAGAATAAATTAACCTCTGACCACATCATAAACCAATCTCAAAAACTTGACTGTCTTCCTAAGTGGAAAAATAGGAAAAATTTGGAGCCAAGTAAGAAATTAGTGTCAGCCTCAAAGAACTCCTTCTGCCAAGAAGTCCTTAAACCCTAGAATTTCTTGTCAAGTCCAGATGGTCAGATAATTAATAATCAACCAAGAGTTAGAGAGTTCAACCAAGCATGGTGGAAGGACCCAACCAGTATAAGATATGCCTAATGCCTTCAAAAATACTCACAATTAAGTTCAGGATATCAACCATGAGAAACTTACAATAAGTAATTATACCCTTCTTTGTGTATTTATTGGTCCTGTTTACTGCATGCAGAGAGGGACCACGTATGTGCATTTTACTCGCTGCTATACCCACAGTAAGCAGCATAAGGTATGTACTCAAAACCACCTGCTTAAGAAAAAGGTGAAGCTCCAAGCATGTGAACAGTAGCACTAGAATTTCTACAAAGAAGTGGTTCAAGAACCACAGTCTGTTTAGAAGGGAAATTAGAAGCCATGTTGTCCAGCACTATACGTAAGATTGAGAACATGCCAATTGCACATAATAGAGGTGTGTGTGTGTGTGCTGTGTGTATGGTAGCAAGGCTAATAGCTATTATAGGATTATGGGATTATGGAAAAGTTAATCTCCCCAATTCTTCCTTGTAGCAATGTAATCCAAGTGCAATGACGGTTCAGAGCAAGGAAAGATCAGTTTTAGATAGTGACACAGATTGTGTCCTCCAAAACTCATCATGTTGAAACCTAATCCCCAGTGTGATAGTATTAGGAGTTGGGGCCTTCAGGAGATAATTAGGTCATGAGTGTGAAGCCTGTGTGCACAGGACTAGTCTCCTTATAAAAGAGACCCCAGAGAGCGCCCTCACTCCTGCCATCTGAGGACACAGTCAGAAGGCCACTGTCTATGAAGCAGGAGGTGAACTCTCACCAGGTTGGAACTGCTGGCACCTTGATCTTAGACTTCCCAGCCTCCAGGACTGGGAGAGATAAATGTTTGTTGTGTAAGCCACCCAGTGAGTGGTGTTCTGATGCTGCACCCTGAACAGAGCAACCTAGTTAAGAAAGATTTCATGGAGAGTAAATCATTTTGTTCATTTTCCAAAAAAGAATTGAAAGAGATGTTTCACTCAGCAGTTCTTGATATCTTACTTTAGGAAGCAGAAGCATAAAGAAATCCCCACTACATAGAGGACCAGGGAAAGGGCACTAGGAAGACCAAAAATCCAAAGCAAATTGACCACTCTTTCTTCTACATGTAGTGGTTACAAACACAGATTGCCTGGGTTTGAGTCCTGACTCTGGAAGCTCACCAGCTGTGTGACCTTGAGCAAACTACTTCACTTTTCTATGCTTCAGATGTCCCCATCTGTTTAATGGATATAGTAACAGACTACAGTGGAGTGGCATAGACAATAATTGCTTATGAAAATATTCTATGTGTTCCCGATTTGCCCTGTAGTGAAGTGAATCACATGACTAGTTCTGGCCAATGGGCTATAAGCAAAAGTAATTGTGTCACTTCCAGAGCACCAAAAAATTCAGGAGCCGGCACATAATTTTCTATGTTCTCTTCTCCCCTGCCATAGTGAATGCTGATGACCCAGGTTGTGGCGCCTCCAACATCTTGAGTACCTGAGTGACCACATAGAGCAGAGTACACCCCATTCCTATCCACATTAGATATCACATGAAAAATAAATAAACCTTTATTAAAACCTCTGAGATTTCAGGGTAAATTTATTATTACTGCATAACCAGCCTGTCCTGAGTAATCTAGTTGGCACTGTGCCTGAAAAAAATAACAAGGAAAAAAAGCAATCTTCCAAAAACATGACTCAAGAATATAGCTAATAAGGAACTAAATGCTACAAATTTTTAGTAAATGAACACATGAATAACCCATATGTCACAACTCTTGGATTCAAGGTAAAATTTCTTAAAATTAATCCTCCTACTCTCACTGAAGAAAAATTCCAGAGACAGCAGAATTTCAGAATTCTCCCTAAGATTTCTGTGAATGCCAGGACCCTAGAAGTTCCAAGGTTCTTCTACCCTCTGACACCCATTTATGTTAACTTGGTTTTGTCCCACAATTACTTGGACATTGCTCTCAAGCCCTTTTCTGGTTGCTTCAAGAAATCTAATTGTATCAATTACCATTTCTATGATGTACCAAGGATTTAGAACATCACAAACATTATTGACAACACAAAGCATTGTGTGAAACCACTATTTCTAACTTGCTGTCTCTCTTCCTCCCTGCTCCCCGCTCCCTTCTCTCACAGAAGTTCCTAATTCTTCTATCTTATTCAGACTAGTTTCTCTGACTTCTGAGGACAAGAGACCTATATTTGTTTCCTAGAGCTGCTGGAGGCTAGAAGTAAAAAAATCCAGGTGTCAGCAGGTCACTTCCCCCTGAAATCTATAGGAAAGAATCTTTCCTTAACTCTTCCTAGCTTCTGGTGTTGGTGGTCAATCTTTGGCACTCCTTAACTTATATGTGCATCACTGCAATTTGTGTCTCCATCTTCACATGGCATTCTCCTGTGTATCTGAGTCATCACATGGCTGTCTTCTTATAAGAACAGTAGTCACACTGGGTTAGGAGCCTACCTTACTCCAATAGAAGCTCATAATACCTAATTATACCTGCAATGACCCTATTTCCAAATGAGGTCACATTCTGAGGTACTGGAAGTTAGGATTTAAACATATCTTTTTGAGGGGTATACAGTTGAACCCATCACAGGGCCCTATTCCTGTAGAGAATAGAAGCTACCCCAAGAATTTAACAACTTCATTTGCCTCTATACTCCCCATGCCTCAAATAGTATCTGATGCATCTCAGATGTTGATATAAACACTTCTTCCCCGAAAAAGAAATCCAGCATGATAGCAGGTTAACATTTCTCAGAATAACTTAAAATTTAGAATTAAACAAACAAACAAAAGACTGTTTAAAGGCATCTGTGAGTTGCTGAAACAATCAGAACTAAAGGGGACAAGATTCTGGAAAGAAAAGAACTAGAAAAAAAACACACTGACATTGTGCAACTGTTTTGATGATTCTGGACTCAGAGCAAAAGAATGCAAATCTGGGTTTTGCCCAGGCAGAAAGCCACTACTTGGGACATACAAATGAGCAGAGTTTTTCACTGTCTTGTGAAGCTAGAGAGGCAAAATTTGAAATTTCAAGTTATTGGTAACAAGGGAGGACTAGGGAACAAAGCCTGATACAAGCCAGCTTTTCCCTTAACACACATATGCCAATTTCTAAAGTGAGGCTAGAAGGCTTAGAAGCTAAGCAGATAAACTGAAAAGTAGAGCAGAATTTTTAGGAATCTCAATTGTTAAGGAGAAAGGATTAGAGTTGAGGCCCTGCATGGGTGAGGAACCCAGGGAACTCCTCAAACTCTCATGAAGGTTAGGCTTTGGGGTTGGGGGTGCACCAGGAGTAGACTCAGACCAAAACTGGAACATAGTCTTTACCTGGATTAAGAATAAGCTCCAACTGGGCCTAGGACAATAAAGGGTAACTCTGGCTGGGGGAAGATAACATCCGGAGCCACCACAATTTTTTTTTATATAAAATGACTAGCATTTAATTAAAAAATTACTAGGCATGCCAAGATACAAAACCACATGTCTAAAAACCCAAAGAAAAACTGATAGCGAAATATGTCCATATAGATCCAGATATTAGAACTAACAGGAAAAAAACTTTAGAGTAACTATGAGTTATAACTTCAAGAATACAAAGAAGAAAAAAATTTAAATAGAAGAAAGATGGAGAATTCCAACAAAGAACTGAAATGTGTAAGAAAGAGTCAAATGAAAATTCTAGAACTGAAAAATACAGTTACTGAAATTAAGAATTTATTGAATGGATTTAATATGGAAGAAGATAAAATTATTGAACTGGAAGATATGTTCATAAAAATACCCAAAATGATGAACAGAGAGGAAATGAATAAAACATGAAAAAAAGAGCATAAGCACATGTACAACATCAACAAGTCTAACATAAATGTAATTGATATCCAGAAGGAACAGAGCAACAGAACAGGAAAATACTCCAATAACCACTGAAAATTTCCCAAACTCATGAAAGACCATACTCACAGTTTCAAGCATTCTCAGAACCCTAAATAAAATTAAAGAAAAATATAGTGAGCTATATCATGTCAAAGTGCTGAAAACCAAAGAAAATGAAAAAAAAAAAAATCCTAGTAGACAGAGGGAGAGAGGAGACACATTACCTTTACCAGAGCAACAGTAGGATAATCTGCTAACTTCTCATGAAAGATGATGAAAACCAGAAGACAATGGAATGACTTCTCTGAAGTGTTAGAAGAAAATAATGAAGATTTCAATACCCAAAAATAAAAGGGAAATTAAGATGTCTTAAGACAAACTCCAAAGATGGAAAGAATACATTTCTAGAAAACCTGAACTAAAAATAAAATCACTAAAAGGATTTTTTTTTTCAGGGAGGAGGAAAATATCTGAAATAGCAACACTGAAATGCAGGTAGCAATGAAAAGCCTACATTTTCAAAAGACCCGTCAGTAATCTCCACAACAGCAAGGAGTTCAACAATTTATGGCCAGTTCCTATCTCTTAGTAAGTGTTTAACTGTTAAAATAATAACATTACCTCCAACTGGCTCCAAATGACTAGTTTCCTCACTTCCATTTTCATTTAAGTCAGAGAAATTTCATATTCCTAATGTATCCATTAACCCCAGAAAAGGAAGAAGAGGAGAATCCAAATGCCTATTCTTTGGTCTGAAAATGATTCTATTGCATTACAACTCCCCAAATAAAAACTAAATCTTAAGAGAATAGGTGCCCTCAAACTCTCCTTCCACTTAATACTTTCTCTCAATTCAAAAGAGAGATTACCTCAAGGAATCCTCATTGCTGAGGATTCAGCCAATTCTTTCCCTTGTCACTAGTAATGATCCTAAATCTTTTTCCTATATTTCATTTAATCTGCACAATAGAAATCTGGAAAAAAAGAAAGTATGGGAGAAATTTTTTGGACTCCTTAGATGCCTTCTATAACATTCCACCAAAGTTTTCAATAACAAACTATTTTAAAGGCTTAAAAGCTGCAGCAAGGTTTAATAGACCATATTAAGTCTCTTCCCAACCCCCCAAAGAATGTATGAAACCAGTTGACAGGGAGAAGGAAAACCTGGCCTTAATGGGTAAAACAATGTTGTCTGCATGCCTTCTTACTCTAGAGGGTTAGAAACACAGTCAGCTTTCTTGGCTGCTACCTTTTTGTGTGCAGAGCACATTATGCAGCTTTCTTCATGGCACAGAAGCTCCCCTGCAGTGAAAGCCGCTGCCTGAATGAGGTTTCTGAGCACAGACATTTTCTTGTGTCTTATTTGCAGCTTTCTACAATAAGCCCTCTCCCACACAAATACATATTTTCATTATCTTATTTTTAGAAATGCAGTGTGAAGAGGGGAAGTGTGATTTGACATTCTAATTGTGGTACAGTCTTCCGTCTGAGTCTGTCTAGGATCTGGCTGCAAATACAACAATTCTAACATGAGATTTCCATACACCAGGCATCGGTCCCACTTAGCCATATTAAAAGCCATGTGCATTGCAGTCACTGGGGCACCTTCCCACACATTCATTAGTCAAAATATATCATGCAATATGATTACTTTCCATTACAGCATTAGGTGTCTGATCCAGACTGTGAATGTAGGAAATAGTTTTAGGGTTCTGTGGTTCAATGGGTTGAATTCTCAGGTCTGAAGTTAGCTTCTGTTCCTTCAAGTCACAAGAGTACTAGTCTATGTATTGCACCAAAGTCTCCAAACTAGCAGGACTCTTGAAGTATTTCATTTGCCAGCTGAAAGAAACTCTGTTACCTAAAGAATCTGACAATCAAATATAAGAGAGAGAGGAGGTTTTCTTAAAACTAGATTTGTGTCTCTAATTAACTCCATCTTTCTTTCCCTCTTTCATTCTTTCCTTTTCCCATCTTTTCTGCCTTCTTTCCCTCCATCCTTCCACCCATCCTTTCTTGATGAAAAATTATCTTAATGTCTAAGAAACTCCAGATGCTATTTGAGGTAGTGGGAAGGCAAAGATATAGAAGTCAGGGCTCCATATTTTGGGGGGAGACAGATCAGTGGGAAAAATAATTAAAATGCAAAATGAGACAGATGAGCAGGATTCTGTATGACCAAAATGTGTGGGAAGGCAGCAGGTGGAGGATGAATTCTAGCCAGAGAAGAAAAGGACTGCATAGTTCCACTCCCGCAGTTCAAGCCTAAACTGGCGCTTGGACTTGATCTGAGCATGCTGGTTGTAGGCAGGACTAGAACAAGTTGATCTGCATTTGAGTTGTTGGATCTGCGGAAAATGACCAGTAAAGGGGAAAGCAGGAAGGGTTTGTCTCAATGTGTCAATCTGCAAATATTTCTTAGTACCTATTACATTGCATATACTATTTCATTACAACTCCTTAAATACTCTCTTTTTAAAAATATTTATTTATTTATTTATTTATTTATTTATTTATTTATTTATACTTATTTATTTATTTTTGAGAGAGAGCCAGAGAGAGCACATGAGCAGGGAGAGGGGCAGAGGGAGGAGGAAGCAGACTACCCACTGAGAAGGACGCTCAACCCGGAGCTCGATCCCAGGACCCTGAGATCATGACCTGAGCCAAAACCAAGAGTCAGATGCTTAACTGACTGAGCCACCAGGCCCCCCAATAAAAACTAACTCTTAAAGTTTAAATACTCTGCTAGGGACTAGGGACACATGGGCAAACATGGCAGATGCGGCCTCAGCCCTCCATACAGGCCAGAATATTCACCTTCTATTTTCTAGGACATGTAACTAAGTGGTATGGAGTGATGAGCCACAGGTAGATACTAGGGAAGGAGTGTTCATGAAGGTTTCAGGAAGACTGAGAGACAGGAAGGCACAGATAGAGTCACTTTGGGCCCTAAGGACAATCTGCACACAGATGAGGAAAAGAGATCTTCTCCCTGCAGATATGGCCCATAATTCTTTGGAACCTCAAAGACAGAATGCTCAGAGTACCCTCAGTATAGACATCTGTATCAGTCAGTGTTCTCCAGAGAAACAGAACCAATGGAAGAGATAGAAAAATGGATAGATATTTTTAGGAATTGGCTCATGTGATTATAGCCAACTTGCAAGTTTGAAATTCATAGGGTAGGACAGCAGGTAGAAATTCAGGAAACTCAGGATTTCAATGTTACAGTCTTAAGGCAGAATGTCTTCATCTCTAAGAGACCTGTTTTTGCTCTTCAGGCCTTCAACTGTTTGGAGGAAGCTCTCTCACATTATGGAGGGTAATCTGCCTTACGGAAAGTCAAATGTTAATCATATCTACGCAATACTTCCACAGCAACACTTAGAATAGTTTTTCACCAAACAACTGGGCACCATAGCCTAGCAAAGTTGACCTACACTTAGCCTCACAGTATTGAATCAGGAATTAAGAGTACCCCCCGTACAGACATCAATATTCCCAGCAAAAACACAGGACACCCACAAGAGCAGCAGTGGTGGCTGGCTGTCCAACAGAAGACCAGAAGGACCCCTATGAGCACGTGTGAAACACCATCTGGGCCCCCTTCAGAAATACTAGGCTAGAAAGGACTGTGCAAGAATCCCATACAATTTTGGTTATTGTCTCTGACACCTCATTAACCTGGTGAAAGACTCTGCAAACTGAAGGGTGAATTTTGGAAATGATAAAACCTTGGATCTATAAGGGGCCCAAGGGCGGCCAAGAGCACAAGATGTGTGGATCCTTTATTGCAAGAAATCTGTGAGGGCAAAGGAGAGAGAAGCAGAAATGTGTGAGCCTCTCCCAAGTTGTGAGGGGTTTCTGTGTGATGGGGTTGAAAGGACAAAGACCCTGAATGGGGCAAAGTAGGAGGGAACCTTCCCTTGAGATCCAGTGGTTTCACTGCTGCTGAGCGCAGCTTCGTTGTTGTACCACCAGCTTACTCTCCAAGAGGCCAGTTCACAGAAACACTGTTTTGATTCTCCAGTTTCTAAGGCTCAAGCCTGAAGGAGAATGAATCTCAAGTCATTTTAGTTTGGGAAATGTCTCTGCTTTCAAGCTCCTATGGTCTTGGAATGATTCATGAAAAAATCAGTAGTGACAATCTTAACAGGGACTGCTGGACTGCCTCAGCTTAGGCTGAGAATTGAAATATCTTATATACGTACACGAGGAAAGCTGGGACTGAAAATAATAACCAGTAATACACATCTTGTCAGCTTCTAAGGACAGACACATGTGTATTCTTTCCTCTAAATGTACCTCCCCTCCTGCAGCCTTTTTCCTAGAAACCAATGCCACCATTCACCCAGCTTACCATCCTGGGGGAAATCCTTACCCCCTTGCACTCAAGGTAACTCACCAAGTTCTATTGATTTTTACCTCCTAAAGTATCTCATAAATCCAACCCCCTCCTCTTCATTCTGCTACCACTCTTTGAAGCTGGCCTTCCTGCCTCTAGTTCCCAGCTACCTCCAGCCCATCCTTCACATCAGAATGATGATTCAAAAATGAAAATCCAATGCTGTCCCTTTCCTACTTCCCTCCTAGAGCCTTCTGAATAAATGAGAAACCTTCATTTGGGGGCAATAAGGCCTCTGCAATGTGGTCCTTGCTTCTTCTTCCCACCTCACCCCATACATGGTTACATTAATCACTCAGCTTCTTCTTCTCTTTTTAAAATCTCTACACAAGCAACCCTCCCTGGAATGCTCTCCCCTACTTCTCTGCTCAGCTAACTCCTACTTTTCGAAGACCTAGATCAGAGGTCATTTCTTCCAACTCACCCTGGCCAGAGCCGAGTGTTTCTCTCCTCGTCTCAGATTCTTTGAGAAGCCACATGCCTGGAGATTTTCTCTTTCTTTCATTTTATGCAGAGATAGGCACGGGATTGGTTCACCTAATGCCACCCCTGGCCCTCGGCTGGGTGCTCTGCCTGAAAGCTTGCTTCAGCATAGGAGCCAGGCTAACATGGACCCTAAGACTGAGGATCTTTGCGAAAGCACACTCAGGAGTGCATCTGGTTCTTGCTGTCCTAGACTAGAACCCAGTGTTCATCACTGACCTTTGTTTTGTTGCAGTACAACTGAAAGTGAGGGCAAAGAAATATGATAAATAGTTGCTTCCAGGATCTCCTGGTTTGAAAGACACAGGCATCTCTGTAACATCCCCAGCAGGATTACTTTCAATCCGTGATTCATCCAGGTATTGGTTTATTGGCATTCTTTTTCTGTCCCTTAAAAATAAGTCACTCTTCCAAAAATAGTAAATAAACACAAATAAAAAAAAGAGCAATAATTTCTATTAGTCTCTAGCAAAGTGCAGGAACAGGAAATAGGACAGGTCTTTATGTTTGTTATATGTGCCTTGGGATTCAGTTTCCTAAAATTAAGGCCAAAACAAAGTTCACAGTCTCCTCTGAGGATATATGTGGATAGTCAGGTAAGGTCATTCACTTGCCAGACAACATTTGGTGCTATCGAGACAGCCACTTAAAGAACCACAGTGGATTAAGGAAAGCGTTCAGGAAAGAAAGGCATCTGACAGTGCAAGGACAACTGAGGAATTAACTTTTCAGGAGGAGTCATCTCCAGCTTGGGGAAAAAGCAAGCAAAGGAAAGAGAATCAGAAAGACAATAAGAATGAAGCAGCCCCATCTCCTCTCTCGGTTATTGATGCATTTTCCTGAAGCACTATCTACAATGGCCAAATGGATCATTATTCTTCTGAAGATAAGCAAATCTCAGTGATTCAAACTAGTAAAATCATAAGAAATCACATTTACTAGATACTTGGAAAAAAGCTGAACTCGGAGAAACAGAAAGTAGAGTTACAGTGACCAGAGGCTGGGAATGGAAGAAATGGGGAGATGCTGGTCAAAGGGGACAGATACGCAGTTATGAGATTAACAAATTTTAGAGATTTAATATACAGTATGGGGATATAGCTAGTAATACTGTAGTATATACTTAAAAGTCATTAAGAGAGTAAATCCTAAATGTTCTCACCACAAAAAAGAAATGGCAATTATGTAAAGGATGGAAATATTAACTAAAACCATGGTGGTCATCATTTTGCACCACATAAGTGTATCAAGTCAACATGTTATGTACCTTAAATTTACAGTGTTTTATGGAAATTATATCTCAATAAAGCTGAAAAAATAATAAATAAAACATAAAAAAACAAAAAGTGCAATAAGCTTTGTAGAGCATAGTCTTTTAAATATAAATTGTCATCATGATTATGTCTTAGTTAAAATTAAAAATAAATTTAAAATCTTGTGTTCCAAAGCACGATGGTAGGGAACACACTGAAAAACACCAGCTATAGAACCCACCATTTCATTTTCATTCATTCATTTTTTTCTACAAATATTTATGAAGCAACCATATGTAGGCACTACATCAATAAAAATAACCAACAACTACCTCGGGTTTAAACAAATGGAGCCACCCTGCCTGAGTTTAGTCCCCGACCATTCCACGTAGTTTAACTGTGGGACTTGGACAAGTTCTTGAATCTCTATATAACTCAGTGTCCTCATATGTAAAAGGTGGATAATGAAGTACCTTGACTTCATAGGATTGTTGTAAAGACTAAATAAGTTTGTAAATGTAGAGTACTTATCCTTATATTTGCATAAATACAATGCCTGCCAGACCACATAACAGTAACAACAAAACTCCACAAAACTACAGCCAATCTTCATGAGGCATTTACTACCTTCCGTGTACTAGGTATAGTACACATTTAATAAATGTTAGCCATTTTTTTTATTGCTATTACCTGGATCCTTTAGTTTTATATTTTAATGAAAAATCAGAAATATTCTGATTTCCTTTAGTTGTCACTATTGCTGAGTTGTTAGCTTTGGCAGGTTTCCACTATATTTCCAATATGAAATTAGAGAAAATATACCTAAATATACTATAGGTCTAACATAATAGTCACCTGACCATATCTTAGTTTAGAACATAAGCCTAAAAGGCCAGATAGTAGTTTTAAGAATATATTTTCTACCCACCATATAGCATATTCTACAAGCCTAATAAAAAATGACTATGCCCAAGGTCAAGGAGAGAGCCTGTCTTTTTGGACCTTATTTGACAAAGCAAAGCAAGAAGATGGGCCCATGTCAGAACAGTGGTTCGGAAAAAAAGTAGTAATGTTAGTGAGCATTCTAAGTTAGTCAGACATAAGGTTATGTCCAGAAAATCCAACTAAAGCAAGGAGAATGAAGGCAGTTCTTAGTCCAGGTATACTAGAAGGAAGGTATCATCAGTAAGGTGGTTCAAGAGAAACAATAGGAAAAGATTCAGTCAGAAGATGAGAAATTCCAGCCATGGGTAACCAGTGCAAGAATCAAGTTTGTCTAGGGACATGTGATGGTTTCCCCATATTTTCACTGGCCAGGAACTATGAGAGTCTCACAATTTGTAGGCACTCAAATACTAGTTGTCTGACTGATGCTGGTCTTACTCTGTGGCCCAATGCCTGAAGATATGCCTGGGATATCATGCTTACATTTGCATGTCTCTTACTCTTATGAGATTTTAAGCACCCTAAAAGCATCAACTACTTCCCCAACTTGACATTCACAGAAAGACTTTCATAATATGGATATTCAATATACATTTTCCAAGTGAATGAATAACTACCATGAACAAATCAGCAGACACCAAGGGAGTCTGATCCTAAGCCAGCTGCCTTCTGAGAGAAATGTTCCTTACATCCTCCCTATCCAGAGCAAAATGGTTTCAGGGTGTGGAGACATCTGTTGGTGTTGTCTGCCAAGAAACTGCAGTGCCACCTTCCAAGAAGAGCAAAGCAATTTTCCTTTGGGGAACTACCCCACCCCATCTTATCCTGGCTAAGGGTAGGGCTAAGAATTTAGTGGATCCTCTTTCTCTCCCTGGAATTTGAACCTTAAGCAGAACTTTAAGGACAGAACAATGGCTGGAGCTGCTTCATCCCAGCAGTGCCTAAAGAGGTCGTCTGTTAGTTCATGTTGCTTTGATTGCTATAGCTGTCTTGGTTTCTGTCCTGAGACCTGGTTACGTAGTTCTTTCTTTGAGTCAGTGAGCGTCCCTTCATTTTTTAACAAATTCCTTCTGTACCTAAGTTAGCAAGAGTCCATTCCAGTAGCTATAAACTGGGAATCCAACTGATGTGCTATGAAATCCCTGCTCTAGGACAGTGGTTCTCAACCTCAGCGGCACAACAGAATCACCAGGGAGCTTTTCAAGTCCGGCACTAAGGTCACATCCCAAGCCAATTAAATGAGACTCCGTGAGGGTTTGACCAATACCTGTTAAAGTGTCCCGAGTGACTCTAATGTGCAGCCAAAGCTGATTATCACAGCTCTAGAATTAAAACAAGTACGCCCACCTGCCTACTCTAAGAAAATCAGGGTGTAAAGAATATTTTATAAGTGGCATGTTTTTAAAGACAGAATTTAACCCTAGAGAACTAACTAAGCTCCCACTTGGAGTTTGGTTTTTTTCCCCCAAAATTAAAGAACTAAGAGGGTTTTCATCTTTAATTGCTATTTTTTTTTTACCACCAAGTAAATCTAAAGAACTTTACAACTGTAAGCACTTTCTAATTTTATTAACAACACAAGTAAAGCACAGTGTCAGGGAAGAAAAGATCCCTGTTGGCTTGTATTTAAAATAGATCGTGATAATCTATTCCAAGCTGGGAAAAATTTCTACCTAAGGAACCCTAGAATTGTGTGGAAAGTGAGGCCGTATTTGGTGACACCTGTTGACTAGACAGTGATCGTTAGAGGGGAGAAAACAGATGCCTTTTTACCGCCTCCACTTCTTCTGTCTTGTGAGTGACCATTTTCTTTTAAAGTTGTATGAAATGTAATGAGGAAAAAGCTAGCTAAGGAGCAAAGCAGTTAAATTCCACAGAAGACAACACATGTGTCTACCACAAGAGAGAAAGATATGTTGAAATATTTGACATTTAGTTTCCTAAAGGAGGAGTTGCCTTTTCACAAGAATGGTTTTGATAGAGAGACCAAGACAATATAGTGGGGGACATTCTAGAAGAAATCCCAGCCGTGTGCACCCTGCACAGGAAATCAGTCACACTAGAAATGGAGAGAAGGTGCCTCGATGGTGGTACCTCCCAACAGCTGCCCTGGCTTCCGCACCGTTCTCTCGACCGTGACTCATCCTCGGGGCACACAGACTTGAGGTACACACAAGCTCTCCCGAGCTCTGCCAGGGCTCAGAGTCATGCTGGGGCCTAGAGGATCGGCTCTGCTTCCCAAAGCCCTGGAGGGGGACCCAGTTTCCCTAGAAATCAACTGGGTCCATCCTCTATCTACCAGCTACACACGGTGACTTCTTTCTATTTTTGTTTTTAACTCTGGTGAGACTGAGTCAGTGGAGAATAGATGTTTGTATGGTGAACTACTTGAGTAAGTTTAACAACAACAGGGCTTAGACACTTTATGGAATGTACTGTCATTGAATGCAGAAAGGAAAAGAATGGGGCTCAGGTCACAAGGAACATGTAAAAGGGGAATATTGATGCATCTTGCACATATCCAGGATGTCCTTTTTATTTTTACTTCATCCCACTATAAACACAAGTATCATGTGAAAATGTATTTTAAAACATTTAAAAAACAGTCAAATACCTTTAAATTAGGTGGTACTCCTTTGTTGTCATCTTTTATTTCCATTTGATAAATGTATCAGGAAATAATTCCTGAAAATAGGCCAATCACTAGTAAACAATTTAGACACATGTTTTCCCATAGGTCAAATACTTTTGTTATAAACGTGAGTTGAATTCAAAAGATATTTAATTGAGATACTAGGGTGTGCTAAGTATATACAGTCCAAAAACAAAATTCACACCTTCGTGATTATAATACAATAAATGACCTCTTGTGCTGTGCTGTCAATTCATTTTGTCATCACTCAAAGTTATTTTTAAGCAACCAATTGGCACAATCTTAGGCAAGACATCATCAACCTAAACCAAGACAGTGATACTAATTCACTCTTTATTGCAGAGGGGCTAAGAATGGCTCACTGTGACAGCAGAAACAGCAGGAATCGGTCCCTGTGCATCATTGATTGACCACAAGGCAACACAAATCATAAAAACAGAGGAAATACAGGACAATGGGAAGAGAGGTGGACTTGGAGTGTGAATACCCACGTTGGAATCCTGGCCTCTCAAGATGCAAACTGAGACACCACACAGTGGTCACTGTAAGATGAGGGTGACAATTACAGCTGCCTCCCGAACTGTTAATGAGAAACAAACCAATAACAGAGGTTCAAACACTACCCATAGTGGCCTGCACTCAAATTTTTGCTGAACCTGACCCTCAGTTCCACTAGCATCAAGCCATGAACATCTCAATTTGCTACCATGAATGCCTTTTTACTTTATTATAAATAAGCACTGATTACCTGTGATCATTACCTTCTTCTTTACACTTCCTATATTTCCGTTTTTCTACAGTGATCATGTGTACATTTGATAACCATGTTTTATGAATAAAAAGATGTGGGTGCATTTTAGAGGCTGGCATTCAACTGAAGGCACTGAATTTAGTGAATACATGAGTTAAGAGTATTTTGATATTAGTGTGAACTGACCAAAGGACAGAATGTCAGCAAATCAGAACACTAAAATTATTAAGTTGAGAAGCGTACTCCATTCTTATTATTTTTGTATGCTTTTAAACATAAGGAAAAATTTCCTTAGCATGCTCATGGTGTTCTTATATAGTTAAAATATTCATTTATTGTCTATTTATAATAATGGCCATTAATTGAGCACTTATTATGTCTTAGATGTTTTGAAAATAATCAGACAAACACTATCAGAAATGTACTTTTATCCCCATTTTTATCTATAGGAAAATTCAAATAGTAATTCACCCAAGGTTGTGGCCAGTAAACAGCTGTTTACCATTAACCCATTCTATTCTCTTCCATCATATCTTTCTGTACTATGGAAGCTAGAGAGTTAGTTTTCAGCCTCTCTTGTGGCTCTGGCTTTATATACAACCTAGGTTTGACAAGTAGATATACCCATGCAAGCCAAGGAAGTTGGATGTGAGCATCAAGCAGAGAGATAGGATTCTCTGGCAAGCACAGAGCATAGCCTTTGGTTCTTTGAGGGCAGTGGTTGAGGAGGTTATGTGTTCAATTCGTAAGAATGGTAAGCAGCAAGCAGAGTTGGTAGTGGGGTCTTCTCTAAAGAAGCACCTTGTAATCTTTTAATGTTTCTGCTGGCTGCATTATTTCTGGCTGCATAGCAAGCAAACTTGTTTGCCAGGCCTGGAAAGTGTGCAAATTTCCCAATACCTTGTAATAAAGCTATTTCAGTTAAACAACCTAAAGTGACTTCTGTTGTCTACAACTAAAGGACTGAGGCTGAACCAATGAATCTTTTAGACTCCATGCTTTCCCTACCATGTCTATGCTTTTCCCAGTATTAAAAACTATCTTTTTTATAGAATTGGCAAGAAAGAAAAGAACAAATCCGGATCCAGGCTTTCTAAAACCAAACCAATGACTTTAAGGCAACATAGCTATGACTGAAAAGGGTGTAGAGAACCAAAGAAGTTAAACAGAAGAACTTCCTTAAAGCAAGAACTCTGGAAAGGATGAAATCAACAGAGATCAGAAAAAGCAGCAGAAAATAGAAGCCAGTGGAAAGCTTTAATTAGGGTGAGAGAGAAGTTTAAAAGTATCTGGGCACACATTCCAGAAGAGTTCAGGGGTAACAGTGCTGTGAACAAAACACAGCAGTTTGGACTGGACCTGATCACAGAAATTATACTGGGAATCCCATTTACTGGTTCAAAGATTTAAGGCTAAAAAACATACAGTTTAGATACACTAAAATACACTAAAAAACTATGGTGCACAAACAAAATCCTACCTACTGGCTTTTTTTATAAATAAAGTTTTATTAGAACACAACCACACTCATTGGTTTACACATTGCCTATGGCTGCCTTCACATCATAACATTGAGTAGTTGCCATAGAGACTGTATAGTCCACAAATCCTAAAATATGTACTATCTGGCCCTTTACAAAACAATGTGATGACCACTGATCTAGGAGGTTATAAGGGCAAAGTCATTTGGAATTGGTGTGTCAGTTTTATATATCTGTCAACAGAAGAGGGAACTATGTAGCCAGAAAAGGAAACCAAGGTTGCTGCCTGAAGGGAAGAAAACTTTTTTTTTAAGATTTATGTGAGGGGGTGGGCACGAGTGTGAGCAGGGAGAGGCAGAAGGGCAGGGAGAGGGAGAAAAAATCTGAAGCAGACTCTGCGCTGACCACGGAGCCTGATGAGGCACTTGATGAGGGGTTTGAGCTCAAGACCGTGAGATCATGGGGCTCAATCTCATGACCCTGAGATCATGATCTGAGCTGAAATCAACGGTCGGATGCTTAACTGACCCCCCTGAAGGGAAGTAAACTTGTAAATCCTTTGGGGGATGCAGTCTGCAAGAGGATTTAGTCTGCAAGTGTCCCTGCATGTGTGTGGGCTGGGGATGAGGAACAGCACAGGTGCTCAAGTGAGGAAATGTAGAGGTTGAAAGAGATGAAAGTGTAGCCAAAGGATGTCAATGATAAATCCAGAGAGAGAATACACACAGAGGTAGAAAGCTTAGATGCTCAGGCTCAAGCTCTAGAGGTATTTAAGGGAGAAAGAGAAGATACAGAGGAGTTGTCAGAGAAATAACAGGCAGCCCGTTTGAGGCCACTCCTCAGAGGCCCTGTCATTATGGGCGCCTTCTCTGTGTGATCCTATTATATCCCAGGCACTGCGTGGGGTCCTCAGAGGGCCTGCCGACTAGTGAAGGATAAAGGAGCAACTCATGGTACCAGAAGCAGCACAGTGGCTAAGCAGCCGCCTTGGAATCTGACCGTTGAGGGGGCCTTCAGCAATCTTCATAGAGAGAGGTGGGCTCTACGTAGCGCTGTGTAATTTGGAGGAGTAAGCACTATCCTGAAAGGGGTCCCTGGGAATTTCACATACTGAGATGGAGTCGTGCTCCAGAAGGGATTAAGATGAAAGGAAGGAGAGGAAATGGTAGCCGGAAGGCATAAATGTGTCTCATGTCGCTTTCTGAAAGATGGTTGCTGTAGCCAAAAACGCTTTGCATCACATGGAGATGCCGGTGCGACCGTAGCAGCATTCTTGTAACAGAACTCAACCTGTGGCTGAGCAGCATCCATTCTCTCCAGCTACCAGGAGATTCTGCTTAGCTGCGTTTTGGAAAAACAGAAATGAATGCCAAGTCTACTGAAAACCACTGTGAATGCCACCTACACGGTGCCCGTGGCTACTTTCTGCAAGGGTAATGAGACAATGACCAGAATAAAAATCCTCTGTGGCCACTCTCAGCAACAAACGGGCAATGTGATTAAGCACAGAAGAAAAAGCGGGAGCCCTTCCTGAGTGGAAAGAGCACAACAAAGGACAGTTATTAAATGAATCAACCAACTTGCGCCCACAGGACAACCTGTTGCTGCAACTGCATGAGCTCTCATCAGACACTCAGTGTGGTATTATATAAGCTGGAGAAGCAAAAAGAATCCTGTAAGCCCCAAACTTAGAGGACTCTGGAAGAAAGTTGAGATATCTTTATCTTCTGGCCATGCTTTTGTCACCCATGAAGACCTGCAACTCAAACCTGGAAAGTGATTTCGATTTTTTCGGTCCCTTTTTCCATCTATAAAAATGGAGATGATAAATATTGTGATTTACTCCTCAAGGAGTTTGGGCTTCTGCTATCAAAATGTTACTCTTGTGGAAACTCAACACATAGATGCTGAGTTTTAGCAATTCTCTCTGTCTCTAAGGAGCACTTTGGGAACCACTGAGAAGCAAGACTTAGATGCTCACTGCATCTAACAGGAAAGGCACAGGAAGTCTGGTTTCTGCAAGATCCTGCAGAGTGGCATCTCTGTCGACTTTGTTACTCCGCGTAGCACTTCCTAGTAAAGCAAGGTGTGTGTGGGGAAAGCTGGTGGCTGGCGGGAGAAGTAATACTTAGAGGATACTGGCTAAGAGGATGGATTCTAGAGCCAGACCACCTAGATCAGAATCCCAGCTCCTTCACTGTCTACTGGGTGACCTTTTATAAATCTATCACCTCTCTGACCTTCAGCTTCCTCACTTGTATAGAAAATAACTGTACATACTTCAGGAGGTGATAGTAAAGACTAAAACAGAGAATAAAGGTAAAGTACTTAGCACAGTACCTGAAACATGAGATGCAACCTAAAATGTTAGCCACTAAAATTATTATAGTTTGATATTAATGAAGGCTCAAGCAATGTGCCATGGGAAGGAAATTATAGAAGTACTGGCCTCACTTGAAATCAGAAAGTCGAGGAAAATATTTCTGGAAAAATGCCAAAATTATTTCACAACTATCAATTGCGTATTACTGCCATGAGGCAGGTATGCTACTGATAACTGAAGCTCACAGACCATTGCTTAATGCCATTTCACCTGACATTTCTAGCTTCTCCCCTATATTCCAACAAGCCTTGTGAGAAATACAAATATACAGCCCTATGCTTCTCCCTTTGTTTCTAATCTTCTTAAGGCCAAGAAGCAAAATGAAGAGGGGAAACAAAAAATACTAATGGTCTGAGCAGTAGTATATCTACACCCAGGGGTGGGGGGGTTAGATGAAAAGGTCCTCCACCCATGGAAACATCTGGGATTGAATAACCTGGGATAGGAAGCCTGGGACCCAGAAAGAGCTGTGAGGAGGGGTTCAGAAAGAACATGTCAAGGACAGTGTCAAGTTTTCTGAGCATCAGGAACCAGCTTTGGCTTGAGGACCAAAGCTCATTAGCCATTGGAGGTCCAAAGATTATATGAGGTCTTAAAATGGAATCACCAAACTCACTGAGTAAGAAAAGAAAGGAACACACTGGCAAAGATCATCCTCACAACACATCTCAGGCCAGAAATGAACGTAAGGAACTCTGTTCCAAGTAAGGGATCCAACTCCCCTTTGGCTCCAAAATGCTACCAAGAAATAAACCAGTAAAGAAACAGAAGCCCCAGCTTATGTTGTTTAGCAACACCTCCCAAGTACTATTCAAACACAGCCTTTGTTTTCTGTTGCAGTTATTTGACAAAGTTCAATATCATTTTCAAGACAATGAAAAAACAAAAATATTAGAAACCCTCCAAAAATGAAATTATATGGCCCACTCTCTAGATTTAGCAAACATCTTTCTTCCTACCATGTTGTCCTTTATTAAAATCTAATACTAATGTGGGGTTAATGTGACAGCCCTGAGTACACAGATGAAGTTATAAAGGAAATAAGCTTTTATTACTTTTCTAAAGACAAAGCAATAACTTAGAATAACAGAATGATGTTAAACTTTCTACTGCTTTCCACCCTCAAATTCTCTTTCTTTCTCCATATCAGAGGGAAATTTTCTTAAAAAATATTAAAACTCCACTTATGAGTTTACAATAGAGCCATAAGTAAGAATAATCGCATATTTTTGTAACAACATCTTCTAGAGGCAGGGAAAACTGTCTTTGAAATTAGCCCCCAAATTTAACTCGGTTTCTTATTTTCAAGTATACTAGGCTAACTGGCACTATGTTATTACACAGGACTTCTCCCTTTCACCCATTCCCCATAGCCAGTTAACCAACAAATTCTTTTTTTTTTAATCTCCTGAATATCTCTCAAATTTGTCACTTCCTTTCAGTACTCCTCATATTTCAAATGCTGTCAATCTTCTCAAATGCATCCTCCAAGCCTACTGGACTGGGATTCTTGTAAGCTGCCTATCTAATTTCCTCCCTTCCCTGCTTAAAAAAGTCAACAACTTCCCATCGCCTACAGAATCATGTCTCCACTCTTTGGCATGCCCCACTTGTATGTCCATCTACTCTCTCCTCCATCCCCCAACCCCTCTCCTCCTTCCCTACTTCCCATTCTCGCACACATGAGCATGTGCACACACCCCTAGCATGGCCACCACCCACCACCACCTTTTAACTCCTACAGTTCTAGAAAGCCTGTAGTTCTCTAAACCTCCCATGCTATTGTAAACTCGCTTTTCACACTCTGCATCTCAATTACACTTCCTTCTTGCTTATTACATTTAACAGTTATATAGCTCTTATCATGCCAGGTCTTATTCCATGAGCTTTGTGAGTATTAACTCATTCAATCATTACAACCCTGTGAGAGAGATACTATTATTCTCCTCATTTTATAGATAATGAAACCCTGACACAGATCAATTAGGAAACTTGCCCAAAGCCACACAGCAAGTAAGTTGGTGGTGGGAGGAAAGAGGCAAGATCCAAACCCAAGCAGTCCAGCTCCATGTCCGCGCCCCTCACCACACATGCACTGCCTCCTTCTGCTTCTTCAGTTCCTTGCTCTGTATCAACTTCTCTGCAAAGCCCCCTCTGACTACCAACCACAACTGTCTATCAACCCCTCTTAATGGGTCTCATGACGAGTCTTATTATATGATAACTATCACAACTTTTCTTCTCATTTTCGACCATAAGTTGCTAGAAGGCAGATGCTATCATTCATCATGGTATCTCAGCACAGGTGCTCAATACCTGTTTGACGAATGACCCAATAAGGATGACAGATAGCCTTATTACATGTTCCACAGTTGGTATAAGGAGAAATTCAAAGAAAGTGGAGGCTAACGATTATGCGGTTCTTTCAACATTTCATGTTTCCAGCTAACATTCTATCAAAGCCATAAATTTCGGGAAACACTTGCATGCACGCCTCTACCCCCATTCTCAGTTACATAGATCAGCGCGGTCTGATAGGATGGTCTCAGATCCTAGATATGCTCTATATCTGCACCATCCCACATGTTGAGCACTTGGCAAGAGAGACTGAGAAACTACATTTTTTATTTTACTTTATTTTAAATTTAAATAATCACATGTAGCTGGTAGCTAACATATTGTATAGTGCATGTCTGGATCATTTGCAAATCATCAAGTGGCAGAGAACAGAGCAGTGAGAGAAACAGTAAGTGGGAAGCAGTTAGAAATATGCAAAGAACACATGGTGCTGGGATAGCAAACCTGCCTGGTGTGACTGGGACTGTGGAGTTTCCTGGGACTTTCAAGGCCAAAAATGGGACAGTCCCAGGCAAACTAGAACCACTGGTCAACCTACTCAGTGCCTAGAAGGAACTAAAAGTAGATTCCATGCAGTAACTCAAGAAACTGAAGCAGGAAATGGAGCAGGAAAAACACTGAGTTTGGGACAAGGTGAAGAGAAAAATATATGGTGGGCTGGAAGAAGTCATTGTCTTGGAAGCCATACCCTCTTCAGATTTCCACGTATCTACATATCCTAACATCCAGGTTCTAGCACAGAGATCTCAAACAAATGTATACCTGCTCTTTTTCAAATTCATGTGCTTTATTTTACTCATCTGTCTTTTACTGGGGAAATCAAGATGGCAGCTACTCAACTGTCTTTGATCTGTCATTTATATTTCCATTCTCATTCCATAATCTGTTAATCTTTCCAGCATCTCAGTGCAAGGCTGAATTAAATTCCCACATTGAATCCCAACATGAAAGGCATTCTTTGTGAGCAGCTCGATATGATGTTCTTCTAAATGACATTTAAAATATTCGGCTCAGTAATGGGATGATAAAGAAGGGCACCTGGTGTTAGTACACACTGGTAAAAAGAACATTTTTTTATTAGTCAGAAAGCAAAAAGATAGAACAAGATAATTAAAAAAGAAAAAGTTTATTCCTGCTAGACTGCCACAAGAGTATTATGACTCAAAATGTAATAGTCACTGAATTCCTGCAGGAATCTAACTTCTTAAAAAGACATCAGACATCAAAGTCTGAGTCATGCCACATTAACCACCAATGGCTAAAGAAAAGTTTGAATGCCACTGGAAAAGTTAAATATTAGACTTTCCCTGAAACATTTAAACTCAGAGAAGTAGGTATTGCAGTTGTCATACCGACTTGTGTGCATTCCTTATAGGTTTCCAGTCCGATCTTTGCACCCCTCTTCTGTTGCTATGGTGACCCAAATAAATTCTCTCCCGAGATTCATTTTTTTCAGATGCCAATGCATCAGGTCAAGCAGGCAGGCAGTCTAGCAAATAACGCACTGGCCCTAAATATTCTCACACTCTCTGGGCAGCCACAAAGAGCTTTCCTCTACACATCACACCTTATTTCAACATTTTCAAAACTATAATTCCATTACATTGAGGAAAAAAAAATTATTCCAAGCTTTGGTACTTCTTTTATTTGTCTAACACAATGAATCCCTGCACAAGGCAAAGCATAAGAAGCTGAACATCAGAAATTCTAACATCCACTTCATCACTCTTATGTTCACCAATGAGACCCAAATGATGGTTCTCAGTAAAATAAAGATAAATGCCAGGACTTTCACTGTCTGACGTCCATATAGTACCAGCAGATATGGTATTTAGTATTTAGAATCAGGGACTGGGAAGACTGAGATATTACCCCCAAAAAATTCATGAAAGAAGGCATTTGGTTCATAGAAAATATGCAGACATAATTCTAGGGAAGAAAGCCTTAAAGCCTTTTTGTCATTAGAGATATTACAGTTTAAAACCTCTAGTGTTTGAGCATCCTCACCCCCCACACGTGTTAAATATGTATTGCATACACTGTAAATATTTCTCAAGATAGAGCAGCCTACCAAGAAGCATTTCACAGTGACAGTATATATGTAACAGGAAGCAAAGAGATGCTACCTATATTCTCTAAAAGTCTAAGTCTGTTAATTTTACCCAAAGATGTACATTTTGACCCCAAAACTAATACAAGGCACATAATAAGAAAGGCAGAAATAAACGTTGGGCATTCTACTCTACAGCTGCTAATATATTATTAACACTTTCCCTCTGCCCCTTAGTAAGTCCTCACCACAACCCTATAAAAGTTGTTACCCCCACTTTGGGGACAGAGGGATAAATTAACTTGTCAAAAGTCACACAGCCAAGAACTTGTATAGAAGTTTAAATCTTCGCTCAAGTGCCTGGGCTTGTTACCCCCATGCTGTACTGTCCTTGTGGGTCCCCAGTGCACTTGGATGAATCAGACCTTGACTAGAGACTTTCTACCTTCAAATACCTCCAGATCACTATCTATCCTCCACCTCTAAACACACATGTGCTCACTCACTCTCTTCGCCCCTTCTGTCTCTCTCTTTTTCCCAGTGCTCCAAGACCAGAGTATCATTGCCCCGCTGTTTCCTGGGAGTTTAGCACTACTAGAACAGGGCATTACTCCTCTACCAACTTTGCATTCCAGGGGAAAAAGGAAACTCTCAGGAGCCAGAGACTACAGGCCAGAGAAAGTTTTCACTGAGCCAGAGGGGAGCAGCCAGAGGTTACCACTGTCTTGGAAGACAGAAGTGAGAAGGGACCAGGAAGATAAAAAGCAAGCACATACTTTCCATTTCTATGTCATGGTTTCCCCCCAAAGCAGAAAAAAAGGGGGACTGGCTGCCCCCACACTTGTACACCAGGACTCTGGCCAGACTATGAGGAGTGGATGATTCAACCAGAGGGCTGGATAAACCAGCACAGAAAGCTTTGAGCAAATAACAAGTGCAATGAGGCTAGAGATTCAAAGGGAGAGAATGGGATGAACAGGAGAGAGGGAACAGGCCAATACACAACTGGGCCCTTTTGTCCCCACGCCGCACAGACTCGAAGCCCCCGCGGTGAACTCGCCAGGGCCTGCTGTCCCCTCCTGCGCAGCCAGCTCCTTAGCACTTGCCTCTCTCCTTCTTCTCCACTACGGGTTTAAACCGAGGTTGGTATTTTGAGGGTCAGCATGGGTATTTTTCAGTGACTTCTGAATACTATCAACCTTTTCTTATAAACCAGTGTCTTTCTCTTACTAGGAACTTAAAACTATATATGCTGGAGATTCTTTGGTCTTGAAATGCCAGCTGGATTTCTTAATGGCCATCCAGGCAAATGGGACTAACATGAAGAAATCTGCCTTAAAGGCAGCTAAATTTGGAGGGGCATACATCTACTCTATATATCAAGGAATACCCGTATTTGACATCAGACATCAGAGGAGTTACGAACATTCATATTCCTCTTCAAAGAACAGCTAGGAATCTTATAAGCAGAGTCCTAGCATGACTCACTTGTTAGTGTTTGCTGCCCGGGGCACAAAATGTCTCATCAACAGGAGTTGGGGTTTTGGATAACTGCCTCTTAAGTGGATTCAGCTCTTAAGCTGGATTGCATATTTTCCTCCTTCATTACATATGATTTAATTTCTCAAGAATTAAATCATTTTTAAAGTTCTTCTAAATTAAATGAAGAGTAAATAAAAAGATCTCTGACAAAAAAACCTGAGTAATTTTATTAGGAATATGATAAATGTGATAGGTTGCAGTAGCCTGAAAATCCCATTATATGCAATTAAGGAGCTACATTAATGTAATTGTAGACTTCCTAGCATTTTAGCCCAGCACATACAGTATTTACAGATAATTGCATAGTAAGGGGGAAAATGCAAGCTGTGAGTCTAGCATGCACGTGACTTATGTTGTCAAATTAAAACCTGGTTGGGTTTCTCCTTGAGTTATTATCTCTAAAAAGCTTAATTTTTATCTTTTCAAGATGGGAAAATGCACAGGCATACAAATGAATTGTTTCCTGTTAAAAACAATACAAAGTGCCGTGAAATTACAGGCACTATTATAATAAAGTAATAGTCATTTGGATAATACTAACTCTAAATTTATAACTCTTTGACTAGAACTTCACCGAACAAAGAATTCTAAGGCAAATTAATATAGTAAACAGTATGCAAGGATAGGTAACTTATTTTTATGCTTATGAGACCTCCTATTGCCCTCTGTTAGCATAAAAATGATGCTAAAGTTACAAAAGAGCTAATGGGTGACAGAAAAATACCACAGAAAAAGTGCTCACCTAGGCTGGAAGAAATCAGAGTTCCCATTCTACTTTGTTGACAATAAATTACATAATCCTGAAAAAAAATTAAACACTCTACATCTGAGTTTCTTCAATTATAAACCTCAATGGTTGAAACAGATAAGCCACAAAAGTCTCCTCAGTCTAGAAATTAAGATGTTATCTAACTGTTGAAGCAGGTCCGGGTAGGATGAATACTTTTCAGTTATCAGGTTGAATTATTAATCTCAATTTGAAAACAGTGCTACATGTATTTTTAAAGAGCTAAACTTTTCATTAATTTAAGTTCACCTACCTTCAGATATAATAGGGGAGTAACATGAACCAGACACTTCTGATGAGTCAGGAACTGAAATAGCCACTTCTGTGTATACTGTGTATCCTCCGTGGGGAAAGAAAAGTACAAAATTTAGTTTGTGCAGTGCTAATTTTACATTAAAAGAGGTTATAATCATTCTAAACTCATTTAACTTAAATATGTGCCTAAGACCATGGTCATGATCACAGCGGTCATCATCCTAAAGCTTCTGTTGAGTACTGGGTCTATATAGCACTGAGTGCGATGGGCCCTTCATCCTCCAAAACACCTTACACAGAGAAGGTACGATGATCATCTCCATTCTACAGATGCACAAAGTAAGCCTTGGAGAGGCTGGGCAACTTGCCGGAGGCCACCCAGCCAGCATACGCAGGAGCCAGGACTTGAACTCAGGTCAGACACTAAATCTTAAAGCTATGCACAAACCCGTTTGCACATGGACTCAAAAATGAAGTTATTCCCTTCTTCCCACTGCCCTCTAATCATTAAGGAGATCAGAGGGAAGTGGATATATAATAAACACGCTCTATCTAATTTCCCCTGCTGAATTCATGAAGAATAAGTAACCGATCCAGCATCTTCCCCACTCCTGCTCCTGTATGATAGAAAACAAATATTCTTTCTAAAGGGCTTGGATGGAAGCTATCAACAGGAATGAAATCTCAAATGATAGCTGCCCAGAACCACACAGCAATACATTATCACTCATATAGTTCATGGAACATTCATTCATTTTCTTTAACATCAAGTTTAACTTCGCAGGAGGCGAGTTATTTTATAAAACTGCAAAAAAAAAAAATCCAAAAATGTTGATATGATTGTCTATCTAGCGGAAGGGAGACAATTTGCAGCGAAATAATTGGTACATTTTCCCACTGCATTATGTTTCTCAAAACATGTTACTGTGGGAGGAGATTAGCTTCCCCTTTCTTCAGGAAGAAAATGACTTGTCTCCTATAGTGAATAGAACTGTCATTCTGAGAGCTGACAAAGGCTAACAACCTTTGGAGGTGCAGTGTGCCAGCATCTAAAAAACAAATAAAATAAAATGAAGACTCCAGTAACCAAAGAAAGAAAGGTCATGAAAGAAAATAATAGGGTAGGACCCTTAAACATTAAAAAAAAAAGGATTGGAAATCTGCTTAATGCTAGAAATAACAGTCATACACTAAAATGAAAGGAAATAGAAATAAATCATCCTAAATTAAAATCACTTCAATTAGTTTATATTTTTAAGTTAGGTTCTATAGCACCAAATTAAATATAATGGATTCTATTCTGTTTTGCTAAAAATATAGTTGCATTAGGAAGATAATTAATAGATCTGGCCACAGATGTTCCAAATAGTAATGATCAGAGCCAGAGTTGGGACCATCAGAGCTGAGGTAGCACTGTTCCATCATGTACTTCTTGCACCCTTGGTCCCATGATCCTGATGGGATTAAAATGAGATCGGTGACAGAAAAACCGACATGAGACCACAAGATGATGCTAGATGGATAAGGGGTCCTGAGAGGCCATTATAACAGAGCTGAGTGAGATTCTGGCAGATGATGCAATCAAAAGAAGCTTCCGGTCAATCTTGGCCTCCCTTTTTCCTGTCAGAAAAGGCTCTCAAATAATGACATTTTTATGGCAGTATTTTCTTTTTTCTGTTTTTTATTTCCATCAGATAAAAATCTATAACTGACAAAACTCAGATTTTTGTCTGTCAAGATAAAGTACTTATATTCTTGTTACCCTAAGTAAATTCCCAAATATTTAATCATCATAAAATAGGGGGATGCTGCTAAAAACCAAAGTGTACCTTAGAGGAGGGATCTTTAAACAATGTTAAGCACTGTTCTGTACTTCATGAACATGTATATATTAGAGGTGGAAGGGTCTTCAGCAGATATCCCAAAGGTCTGCAAAAGAAATGCAGTTCTTCACAAATAACCCATAACAGTAATACATGATTATTATCTATAGAGCACTTAATAAATGCCATGCACTGCACTAAGTACTTGACATATATGAAGTTATTTGCCCTTCACAGTTCTGTGAAATGTACTATGATCATCTTTACTTTGAAGAAAAAGAAACAGAGGATTAGAGAATCTGACTATTTACTCAAGGTGCCACTGATAAGTGGTCAAGTTTAGATTTGGTAATTTTCTATTGGAAGTTAGTCATTGTGAATTTTACATTGCTGGATGTTGGATATTTTTATATTCTTTTCTTGAGCTGTATTCTGGAATGTTGTAAAGTTACTTGGGAAGAATTTAATTCTTTCAGGTCTTGGTTTTAAGCTTTGCTAGGCAGGACCAGAGCAGTGTTTTACTGAAGGGCTAAGTATTCACCACAACTAAGGCAAAATTTTTCAGAATATACTACGTGATGCCCCATGAATTATGAGGTTTTATACTATGGCTGGTGGAAATAGGAACTTGTCCCAGGCTTGTGTGAGCTCCTAGTATTATCCCTCTAAACCTTACAGGTGGTTCCCTCCCTATCCTTAGTAGTTTCCTCTCATTAATGAGCTGGTTATCATTCAGCCAAAGACTCCAGAGGGACCCTCTGCAGATTTCTGGAGCTCTCTCTCCATGGCTTTCTTCTCTATAACACTCTATCCTATAAATTCTGGCCCTGGCCCCCTACGAATCTTAGCCCTGTCATCTCAACTCAGGGGAACTGCCCTGATCTAACCGAGCTCCCCTTGCCTACACCTTAGCCTGGAAACTCTCTAGGCAGTGAGCAAGTGTAATTACAGGACTCATCTTACTTGTTTCCCATATCTCAAGGATCAATGTCCTTCATGACATGATGCCCAATGTCTTAAAAGCTGTCCAATGTCACATATGTTGCCTGACTTTTTCTTTTAAAGATTTTATTTATTTATTTGAGAGAGTGAGAGCCAGAGAGCAGGAGTGGGGTGAGAGAGCACAAGCAGGGTGAACGGCAGAGGGAGAAATAGACTCCCCACTGAGCAGAGAGCCCAATGTGGGGCTAGTTCCCAGGACTCTGGGATCATGATCTGAGCCAAAGGCAGATGCTTAACCAACTGAGCCACCCAGGCGCCCCATTGCATGACTTTCTAGTCATTTAAGGAAGGAAGGTAAATCTAGTTCCTTTCACTTCATCTTAGACAGAAGCAGATGTTCTCAAGCTCAGATGTGAAGCTAAGCACTCAGTTTTCAAAACCTGAGACCATAACTGCTATCCTAATTTTTATGAAGTAGTTCAGACCAGAGAGGTTAAAGAACTAAAGAACATACAAAAAAAAAAAAAAAAAAAAAAAACCTATATCTCCTTCCTTTTAATACAATTTTTTCCCTAAAATACCATTATTTGTATAGTGGTATTAGAAGGAGTAAAAGAAATAGAGTCAGATCTTCTGTGAGTTAAATATTTTCCACTAAGCTCAAGTATCAGATTTTCCTCTGAGGGAATGCTTACATCTTCTGGGAACACTAGTCCTGGAAGATCATCCATAAAAATTTTTTAATTGCATGTTTATATTCCTGCTGCGTGGCTCATCCTTGATGAGCTCTTGATTTCACTCTTGATTTCAGCTCAGGTCATGATCTCAGGGTTGTGAGATTAAGTCCTGTGGCAGGCTCCACGCTCAGGTGAGAGTCTGCTTGAGATTTTCTCCCTGCCTCTCCCTCTACCCCTTCCCCCACTCACATGCTCGCACGCTCTCTCTCTAAAATAAATAAATAAATCTTTTTAAAAAATTGCATGTTTATGCTCATGAATCTTACATAATTATCCATATAGAGTATGAATGGGGTGAGGTTTACTGGTCTCTGACAATCAGGGGAAATCTAAACACTGCAGACCTATATCTCGCTTTACCCAACAGATCTGTTCCTTTAAAGAGCTATGCCTAAATCACTATACTGTACACCTGAAACTAATATAACAGTGTATGTTAACTATACTGAAGTTTAAATAAAAAAACAATAAAAATTTAAAAATATGTAGAACATTAAAAAAAGAGTTGTGCTTAAATCAAATTTGAGTAAATTGAATGATTTCAAAAGCAACAGTGAAGCTTACTGTTTAAAACAATAATAATCTCTTTTGTGAATTGAATCAAAGCCCCCATTGTCTTCATGGGAACCTGCAAAGCCTCGTGATTAAAAGTACAGGTTTAACCCAAAAAACAAATAATCCAGTTAAAAAATGGGCAGAAGACATGAACAGACATTTTTCCAAAGAAGACATACACATGGCTAACAAACACATGAAAGGATGATGCTCAACATCTTTTATCACCTCACACCAGTCAGAATGGCCAAAATTAACAACATAGGAAATAACAGGTGTTGGCAAGGATGCGGAGAAAGGGGAACCCTCTTACACTGTTGGTGGGGATGCAAACTGGTGCAGCCACTCTGGAAAACAGTATGGAGATTCCTCAAAAAGTTAAAAATAGAACTACCCTATGACCTAGCAATTGCACTACTAGGTATTTACCCAAAGGATACAAAAGTACTGATTTGAAGGGATACATGCACCCCAATGTTTATAACAGCATTATCAACAATAGCCAAATTACAGATAGAGCCCAAATGTCCCTCGACTGATGGATAAAGAAGTGGAATACTACTCAGCCATAAAAGTGAACGAAATTTTGCCATTTGCAATAATGTGGATGGAGCTAGAGAGTATTATATGAAGTAAAATAAGTCAGTCAGAGAAAGACAAATACCATATGATTTCACTCCTATATGGAATTTAAGAAATAAAACAAATAAACATGGTGTGGGGGAAGAAAGGCAAATTAAGACAGAGACTCTTAACTATGGGGAACAAACGGATGGTTAATGGAGGGGAGGTGGGTGGGGGGATGGGTTAAATGAATGATAGTTATTAAGGGGGGCACTTGTGATGAGCACTAGGTGTATGTAAGTGATGAATCACTAAATTCTACATCTGAAACTAATATTGCACTTGTGTTAACTAGCTGGAGTTTAAATAATAACTTGGAAAAATAAAATAAAATAAAATAAAATAAAATAAAATAAAATAAAATAAAATAAAATAAAATAAAATAAAATAAAGCATATCAGAGGGGAGGTAGGTGGGGGCATGGATGAAACAGGTGAAGGGGATTAAAAGTACACTTATCTTGATGAGCACTGAGTAATGTATAGAATTGTTGACTCACTATATTGTACACCTGAAACTGATATAATACTGTATGTTAACTATGCTGGAATTAAAATAAAAAACTTAATAAAAATAAATAAATAAATAAAGGCACAGGTTAAGGAATCAGGCAGGCCTGGGTTTAAATCCCAGCTTCCAAGCTATGCGACCTTGGCCAAGTCATTTAAGTCATCAAAGCCTCAGATTCTGCTATAAAATGAGGTTCTTACCTCTTGGATTGTTGGGAGGATTTATAAAATCTCGGTAAAAGTGCTAACCCCCACAAATGTGCTTAGTGAAAGTATGATGCTTAGTACTGAATTAAAGTTAACTATCATTAGTTCTCTTATCTAGAAAAATATAAAATTAATACAATGAGAGAAAATAAGAAATAAGTTGTTTTCTCTAGTTAAGGTCTGCATATATGCTGGGTCTAATTTTAAATATATTAAAATACATAAATATATACTAAAGTAAACATACTTAACATATTTAAATACCCAATAATTTCTTGGAAGAGTTTTATAATTAAAATAATTCACCTTGGTATCAATCTCCTTAAACTTTCATTTACTTAACGTCATTCATTAATACTCATGTACCATGGTAGCTAATTCTGCAATGTTCATATTCTTTGGATATTATTAGATACCTTCCTCAACCCACCACACCCCTTTAGTTAACATTTTCATCAACTATAAATATACATTTCTTTAATTATTTTAATCTTTCTGACATACGTGAATCAAATCCTTTAGCACTAAATATTCTCATCACTTTCCACAATTTTTAAAATTCAGATACTTCCCTCAGAATTATAGAAAATCGAAAATTACAATGTCCTTTTCAATCCGCTATTTCTCATTCACACCCAAACATACCTATTTGGACAGCCATTTCATACTTCAGATCAGACACTTGAATTAGTCCATAAAAGCAGGTTAACCTTGAAAAATTGACTCAGCAACCCTAGATGAGTAAGTTTAATTATCATTTTTTTATAACTTTTTCTTAAAATCTCTTAATACATCTGTGTTTGAGAATAAATTCTAAGTATATTTAGTATTTTAATTTGATAAATCTGGCAACCCTTAATATGTTTGAAATAGGCATATGCTTGTATATTCAGTCTAGAAAAGGCTATATGTGAACATAACTGTGTGAGTTGGTAGAATATTTAAAAGCCTGAAGGTTGTCAATGATACAAAATATGAATGTTTATGATATTTTAACACATCTTTGTATAATATCTCTTTCCCTAATGATTCCAACAAGTTTTAATGCAATACAAATGTAAAATATCACCAATGTATTTAAATACAGCCTCCAAATCAAACACTAAGATGGCAACTGAAGGCAAACTTAGTTTTCATTTCTGAAATAGCTCATCACAAGATGCATCATTATTTTGTGTTATAGACTTCTGTAGCATCTAGCAGACAACAAGAGGTTTACACCAAAGCCAATTTCAATTAATTCAAGATGGAAAATTTCATGTGACACTATCAAACACTTTACCAAAATTGAGATAGATTACATCTACAATTTCACATTACTTTTATCTACTGATCTTGTAGCTCTATCAAAAAAAGCAATCAAGTTTTTCTGGCATGAATTGTTCTTTTCAAATTCCTATTTTATAATGTCCATTATCATTATCCTTATATGTTTCATCAACGCTTGCAAATTTTCCATTAATGCTCATTCTATTCTTTCAATGTAGATTTACCTGCTTTTGCTAGATAATTATGTCAGTGTTGTTCATTGTTTTAAAGAACAACAATAATCATTATCATTAAGATAATGCTCAAGAAATTACTCCTCATATTTGGTTTGATAAAAGAATTCAAATCAATTCTACAAATACTTACTGTGCATTTACTAATTGCTTATTACTCTGCCAGGCAATGTAGGGAAGACAGATTAGCAGAAGAAAACTTCCCTCTGGAAGCCACTGCTCTCCTTGAGGAGATAAAATAGAGACTAATGGGAATTCTGCGTTCATTGGTACCCAATGTTTTGCAAACTCCAGTAGGTTAAAAAAAATTCTTATTATTAAAATTCAAGTTTTCATGCCTAATTTCCAGAGGTTCTGATTCAGCATTTGTGTTTTTAACAAGCACCCCCCAGGTGATTCCAGCATAAGCAATTTTTAAACCACACTTGAGAAATAATGATATGGACAGTCAAAGTACCAGAGGAGCAGAATAGAGTTCAGCCATTATAGGCAATATCATACAAAAAGACTTCCCAACAGAATCAGGACTTTCAGGATATCAGACTAACAGAGTTCTTACAATATTATCCATATTAGCAGTGCTGGAGCTGTTTTTGAAATATACCTGATTCACTGATACAACCATGACCTGCTGCTCTTTGGCCAAATCAATTAAGCAATGGAGAAAACATCACAATAACTTGCCCACACAAAAATAAGCATGTATCTCTGTCAAAGGAGCTAAAATAAATTTAACACTGAGAAGCATTTATCTGGGTTACCTTCATATTATATACATTGGCTATATCCCAGAACTTGGGAATTGGTCAATATTTTAGTGACAATCTAGAAAGCAATATTTAGAAAATAATTTCAGAGCCACCAGGAGATTTTTATCCCATGAGTAAGCCTTGTAATGCTTCTGGGAAAGCCTGTAGTGTTAAATATGATTGCTCTAGATTCATGAGGTATCATATAAAATTATTATTTGAACCCGTATAACTGACTTTCTCCAAATATCTCAGACCGATCTACTGTACTATTTCATTCTTTGTGTTATATATGTGACACCAGCATAGCAGTCAGGGTCCAACCAGAAAAATAGTATTTAAAACAGAGGGAATTTAACAGAGGGGATTTTGTTAAACAGATGATGAAAGAGATGAATAACCAAAGGGAATAGTGAAGCAACTGAGAGATTAGCTGCACAAGAAGTCTCTTCCTCCAAACCCAGTAGAAGAGAGGTGATAGTTCCCAGATCCCAGGGGCAGGGTCACCTAACTAAAGCCAGAACAATGAGGCTAGTCTGGACCAACTAGAATAGTGGAGAAGCAGAGAGGGGTGGAGAAATACCCTGCTTTCTCCCTTCCTCCCACCCTCCAATCTCCTGCCAAGCGTCCTCCCACACCTCAACACAGCAAAATGTCAGCTGACAGGTGACCTTTGGAAACACAGTCAGGCCCCCTGCTCCTCAGAATAGAGCAGGAAAAGTATAAGAAAGTGGTTTGAGAGCAAATAAGCCAAGACCTAGGAAAGGTGGCAGTGATGGTGGTAGTAGTTATTATTATTTTTGTAGTATCCCTTTAAAACAGAGAAATTGAGTTTGCACAAGGAATTTGAAATTTTTATAGAATCTCAACTCAGTGCTTCACTTATTCAACAATGCATGCTGCCTCTAAATACATTGCATTTTATTCTTTTATTCTTTGTCACTCTAGTTTGCTATGATTTAAAATTCAGTGCTTGAATAAGCTTCATTATTCTTTTTATAATATCACTAAGTGCAAATCCTTTCTTCTTCCTCATCTCTCTTACCTATACATCAGGAGATATTATTTCATTCCTGATACATTTTTAATTGCCCAGACATCTTTACTCCATATTTTTTTAAATGTACATTTCTAAAGAACAATCTGGTATTAAAACCATTTAGTTACCATAATTTTGTTCTCACTGCATTCATTAATGGAATTTTTGTATCTAGTAATTTCTATTCCCCATGCAGAAGGCCATAGATTAGTCTCTTTAGCCCATTTATCTAGTAAGAAGAATGTGCTCAGAACAAAGTTTTCTATCTTCCCTCCCCCACCCAGAAAAATCGATCATATTAACTAAGCTCGGCATGGAGCTTTATGTTTAGCAAAGTGGTGTGCATACTGTGTGTGTGTGTGTGTGTGTGTGTGTGTGTGTGTGTGTGTGTGTGTGTGTGTGTGTCTCAACAGAATGGCTTCAAGGATGAGAAACAAAGAAATGCAATTATAGGATCTGGTGTTCCCTTCCATGTATTTATGCATATATATTTATGCAACATATAAATGATTTCACAGTTATATAATCATGTTCTCAGAACATATAATTCTCTTTGCCACAGTTATCCAAAATCCACAGATTATACTTCAGTTGATCCTCTCTTTTCCTTAATAAGGAATTTCTAGTCTTATCAGGTCAGTCTCCTCACTGGCCACTCAACACCTCCATGTTCAATTTGGGCTCCATGACTTTTTAGTCTGTGCTACCCCACACTCCACTATCCATAACTTCTCTGCTCTCCCATGCACTAAGTCCCATCTCCTTCAGGGAATTTACCGTAATGGGCCAACTCAGAGGATCCCTCTTCCTTCTCGGGAGCTCCTATTAAACAAACGTCTATTCATTCCTTCATATATGTGCTTTGTATCCTTAAAAAGTCCCTTAAATTCTTGAGAACAGTACCTGTAGCTTAAATCCTACAACACTGTTAAGTAAACAGCAAGTACTCAGAACATACTGAATACCACTGAAGTTCCATAATCAGTCCTAGAAAGGGGTTTCTGAAGTCACCATAAGATGTTGGAGAAAAGGCAAAAAGGAATGATGTTATAGTGCGAACATAGAAGATCAGATGAGAGACCAGGGACCTAGAAGGAAGCAGAAATAAATCAATTTTGGGTAAGCAGGAGTAGATCTCCTTTAAAGAAACTTAGATGTTTGGGGAAAGTTCCTAAGACATTTTCCCCCCCTTTGGAAAAAAAAAATCATATTTTTATCTTCACTGATTAAATTTCTTTTGTTTTAGCCGGCAATATATTTTTGCTGCCTCTCACATTTTGAAAAATAACTCTGAGGAATTTCATCTCATAGTCACTCTTGATTATCTGTCTTCTACCCTGTCTTAAATCAGTTTCATCAAGAGGATCAAATCTGAAGTCCATCTGTAGCTCTGATTAGGTGTTCACTAAATGTGATTTCAGGACCCAAGTCTCATGATATCATCCCTCTCAGAGCCTCCTGAAGGTCAACCAGCATTACACTAGCCTGCAATTAACCAAGGTGGCTTCCCCTCAGGGCGCCCATCCCCCACCTACCTGGCTCTTATCATTCTGCCCTATCTCATTTAAACCTCTCCACACCAATATGTCTTCAACTTAAAAATCAATTTTCTCCCTGTTTCAGTTTCTTTTTCACAGTTCCTTCTTCATTTAATCTTCAGGGTCATCTCAATCCCCATAAATCTAAACACAGCAATCAAATGTCTGGTCTCTTTAACACGTCTTGCCACAGGTGGGGCACAAATCCCCCCTCCTGATGGATTGGGCAATTTAAAAGAAAGATGGTGAACACGGGAAATTATATCTCCAGAGAAAAGGCCTTTCCATCAGAAACCTGGGGCTAAAGGGGAGGCTTTTGTTTTTGTTATTGAAAGGGTTTATGCTTTAATCTCTGCTTTAAGAATTTTTTTCCTTGAAAAAAGCCATCTTAACCATTTATGAATGAGATCTGAAAATCCAGGTTTTCAAAACCTACTGCAAGTGTTTTGTTTACTAAAATGAGAAGACTTGTACTACACCTGAAGTGGGCTCCATCTCCCCCTTGCCCATAGAATTAGCTACTGCACCACTCAAAATGTCTGCAGTAGGCTTCAGGCTAGGGTTCTCTGTTTCTGTGCTCACGTGTTTTTTACTACACAAATACTTAGTGAGCACTTATGATCAACAAGGCACTGAGCTAGGTGCTATAGGGCCAAATAGGATTAATATGACATAGCCCCTGTTCTCAGTGACACAGATGTGACAGGCATGGATATAAACAGCTATACAGAAAGACAGTATGTGGCAAGTAGTAGACTTTATTTATTGATTCAACAAGCCTTTACTGAGTGCTTTCTCTGCCAGGCACCAAGAATACAGCAGAGAGAACAACAGGCACCCCTCCTCCCCCAGAGGAGTTTCCACTCTTGCAAGTGGGTGACAGACACTACTGGAATGATCAGACTAATGACCAGGCGCCTGGGTGGCTCAGTTGGTTAAGTGACTGCCTTCGGCTCAGGTCATGATCCTGGAGTCCTGGGATCGAGTCCCGCATTGGACTCCCTGCTCAGTGGGGAGTCTGCTTCTCCCACTGACCCTACCCCCTCTCGTGCACTCTCTCTCACTCTCTCTCTCTCAAATAAATAAATAAAATCTTTAAAAAAAAAAAAAAGACTAATGACCTATGGCATCATGGACCAAGATAAGTGTCCAGTGTATATCTAAGGAGACTGATGGAGACCCAGCAGCTGGAGACATGACTTATGGCTCAGACCTTAGAATGAATAGGAGGTGACGAGGCTGGGAGGCTGAGGAAGAACATTCTAGACATGGCCAAATAAATAAAAAGTGCTATGGGAGCTTTCAGAAGGAGAAATCCTTTCAGGGTGGGACCGGGAGGGTGAGATGGTACATCCCGGAGTTCAGAGAGCACAGGCACTGGTCTTCACTGAGCGTAGGATTTTATCAAGTAGGCATGGTGAAGAGGAGGTGCTAAGCCAGAAAAGGCAAAGAAGCAGACCAGGATGAGCAATGCTCAGAGAGAAAGGAATAGCAATGATTTAATCAGGGTGTGTAGGGAACTCAGTAAAGAGGCTGAAAAGGGAAAGAGAAGATTCAATATGGAAGGCCCCACCTCTCTGAGCTATAAGAGGTTTGGGATTTTTCTAGGCAAATCTAGGTTTGGGATTTTTCTAGGAAAACTACTGAAGGCTTCAGAGCTGGCCTCTCCATTATATGACAGGAATCATGTGCTAAGGATATCAATCTGAACTTGGGATATCAATCTGCCATTCCTGGCAGCAGGACTGGAGAGGAAGATACAGATGCAAGAAATAGTCACAGAAGCAGATCTCACAGAACAAATCTTAAAAGGAGGTTTTTGTGTTCTGGAGCTATAAAGAAATTTTACTTTGGGAAAGAAGGACAAAGAAACTCATATATATTGAGAATTATATCTGCTAGACCCTATGCTAGGAGCTTCTTATGAACTGTTTTATTTAATCCCAGGAATTCCTGAAATGGGTATTATTACCCTTTTTATACAAGTGAGAAACTAAGGCTCAGAGAAGTTAAGTAATTTGCCAAAGAGCAAGATAATAATTTATGGAGCCAAGATCTGACTTCAAGATCAGTTTGTTGTACTTCAAGGCAAAAATAACACTTGAAGGTCTTCTTCTTTCCTAGCACTCAATTCTTACCCTGTTCACCATTCCTTAGACTCTATCAACATTCAAAATGGATTCTCAGTGCTCTGTCAACCTCTGACTGAATATGGGGAATTTCCAAAGGGTTGCCCAGCCAATGGCAGACATATTTATCTCTGGAAGAAGAGAGAGATTACCTCCAATAAGACATACACTTGGAAGAGTAGGGGAAAAGTAATTCATGTCTGAAGTGCCTGGTCATTGCTCCCTGAAATTTCAATGGCAGGACATTTGTGGGACTTGAAAACCCATGAGTAGATTCAGTATATTAACTTTCATTTTGTTGTCTTTATTTTCCCCGTAGGGATCAAAAGATGAAGAACTCTTGTCAAAGCTCGTAACTCTGTAATTACTTAATTATTAACAGTGAAAATCTGATTTTTGAAGTTGTTTAATGGTCATGCAATAAACTAACGTGAGATGATTGTTAATGCCACAGCTCAGGCCTCCAAAGAATTGAGTGATGTTGTAGTTACTGTTATTTCCAAAAGGAAATAGAAAAGCCATGACTACAATACTGCCTAGGATTCCCAGTCACCCACTGAACAGGTGAAATGTCTTTCACACTTGGATGGGGTCAAGGAGGAGACTGTTACATAATAAGATTTTTCCCCAACCAGTCTTTGTCATAGCAGGTAAAAATAAAGTTGATTACTAGGCAGAGGGAAAAAAAGTGAACCAATTATTAAGCACATTGCATTTTTCTTAAGAGTTGTTTTCTGACTCTTATTACCACTGCTGGCTGTGAATTTCAGCATTAATTATCTAGGGGCATCAAAAGTGTACTGATACCATAATTTGAAACCATTATACCAAGTATCTCCGTTCCAGCTTATCATGCCTGGCAACAAACAGGAAGGTGAAATGCAAAGTAGCCATAAAAAAAGAAGGGAGAACAAAAGAATAATAAACAGACAACTTCATACTAGTCATGGGAATGATGAGAGCCCATCCACAAATATACTAAACTGATCACAATTCTCTGAAGGTCTGTCCACAGAGTGGTAGTGTCACTAAGAGAGGGAGGTTCAGCAAATGGGTTCATTTCTAGACAATCACTGGAAGGCAGTATTTCAAGAGGACTTGGCCATACAGAATATTTTAGGGTAGTCCTTACCAAGCAGGGGTAATCCCTAAAATGGGTGGTTGTGGAACCACAAAAGGCATCTTTTCTTTTTTTACAAAGAAAATAGAAGCCATCAGAAGAAGCTCTTGCAATTTTGACTAAATCTACTAATCAGTAAACAGTGTACATGGTCTCTCCTCCCTTCTGTTAGAACACAGGTTGTAAAATGTATTGATCCAAAGGGGTATGTGCATCCCAATGTTTATAGCAGCAATGTCCACAATAGCCAAACTATGGAAAGAGCCAAGATGTCCATCAACAGATGAATGGATAAAGAAGATGTGGTATATATATACAATGGAATATTATGCAGCCATCAAAAAAACCCTGAAATCTTGCCATTTGCAATGATGTGGATGGAACTAGAGGGTATTATGCTAAGTGAAATAAATCAATCAGAGAAAGACATGTATCATATGACCTCACTGATATGAGGAATTCTTAATCTCAGGAAATGAATTGAGGGTTGCTGGAGTGGTGGGGAGTGGGAGGGATGGGGTGGCTGGGTGATAGACATTGGGGAGGGTATGTGCTATGGTGAACGCTGTGAACTGTGTAAGACTGATACAGGTACAGACCTGTACCTCTGAAACAAATAATACATTATATGTTACAAAAAAAAAAAAAAAAAAAGATAGTAGGAAGGGAAAAATGAAGGGGGGGAAATCAGAGGGGGAGACAAACCATGAGAGACTATGGACTCTGAGAAACAAACTGAGGGTTCTAGAGGGGAGAGGGGTGGGGGGAGGGTTAGCCTGGTGATGGGTATTAAAGAGGGCACGTATTAAAAAAAAGAAAAAGAACATAGGTTGTACCCTCCTACAGTGGAAAGCCACTCCTATTTGTACTTTGGTCTCTATCTCACCCCACATTCTGCTTCTCCTGGCTATTACCTCTCTCTTCTCAATGCATTACTGTGTTATCCTCTCTCTCCCCTTCCCTCCCTCTATCCTTTTCTTCTTCCCCCTACCCCAGACTTGCTCTCTCTTCCTGGACAGCATTTAACATGCTTAAGTCTCTTTCACATTAAAATAAAAAAAGCCATCAATCTTCTGTCCAACCTCTAGTTGACAATGTTTCTTCCTTCTTCCTTTTCTGTCCTAAACAAATTCTATGCCATCTTCTTTATCTCCCTCACTCCTCATGTCCCTTAAATCTGGACCTTTTCTTCATACTCCACTGAAACTACTTTCCAAGATCATCACTGTCTCCCATGTTGCTAAATCCAGTGGTCATTTTTCAGCTATAATTTTCTGACCTCTCAGCAGCACGTGACACCATTGTCTAGTCCCTCCTTCTTGAAATTCTCTTTTTTTTCTTGACAGCACATACTCTTAAGTTTTCTTCCTACAACTCTGGCTACTTCTGATGTTCTACTGATTCCATAATGTTGATGTTTCTCTGGACTCACTCTTCTCACTTAAAGGAGCTTAGACACTCCTATGACTTCAAGTATCATCCTTAGGCTAATGAGTTTGCAATCAATGTCTCTAGATCAGAATTTCTAAGCTCTAGTCCAATACATCCAAAGGCCAGTTGGACATCTCTACTTGGTGTCTTGCAAGGATCTTAAATTCAGCATGTCTAAAAAGGAACTTAACATCTTCCCTCCAAACTTGCTCCTGTCTTGGTAAATGGCATAACCAAGTAAACCACTTACTCAAATCAGAAATCTGGGAATGATTTTTTGGCACCTTTTTCTCCTTCGTCTGTCTTTCGCCACTCACAATAAATCAGCCATAAGACCATTCATTCATTAATTCATTCATGTCACAAATATTTATTGAGTCTATCATCTGTATTGGGTGCCATGGAGAGCAAAACAACTGAATTTCCTGGCCTCGTGAAACTTACAGCTTAATGTGGAGAATAGTAGTCACTAAACAAGTAAACAGACACATAAGAAAGCAAGAAATACGAGGAAAAATAGAACCAGTTGAATGATAACTCTGATTGGACTAGAGCTGGGCAACAAAGAAATAAAGAAGCACAGAGATATCCTGGGAGATAGAATTAGAAGGTTTTCCTGATTCACTGGATGTAGGCATCAAAATAAAGAGAGAAATCAAGGAATATTTCCAGCTTCTCCATTGAATATCTGGGTGCCAGGTGGTAATGCTATTATCTGAGGTGGTGAAAAGGTAGGGAATCAACAAGTAACTTTTAGATGTGCTGAGTTTGAACTGTCTGTTACCTTCCAAATGGGCCTGGCAAGTAGCAGTTGGGGTAATGAGCCTATAACTTCAAGGAAAAGTCTAGGCTTGAGACATAAACTTGTGAGTCAACAGCATAATGACAATAAAATCACCTGGAAAAACAGTGTAGACACTATACTGTTGAGAGAGAAAGAAAGCAATCCCAGAATCAACCCCAATGAATTCCATTATGGGTGGTTAAAAGGGAGAAAAATAGCTAAAAAAAAAAAAAAGACTGCAAAAGTAGGTTAGAAAGAAGAGAAATAGGTAAAAACAAACTAAAAAGGAGAAAAGTAGATAAAAGAAAAAATGGGGTCCAAAAGTCAAGAGACCAACTATCTAGAATACTGTCAACTAAGAAGAGAATGGAAAAGTAACTATAGCAATGACAAAGGCAGTGTGAAAGAATGATGAGGGCATAAACCAGAAATCCTATAGCTCCACAGTCTAAAAATTTCCCAAACATGTCTCATTTATTCCATCTCAACTCAAGTTTAAACCACTACCATTGTTCACACGTATTACTCTTCTATCTCCTTCAATTTATTTCCCATTCCACATCCAGAATAATATTGCCAATAACCAGTTCTGATCACATCATCCCACTGCCCCATTTAGGATACAGACCAAATTCTTTAGGATACTTTCAATGCCTCCCCCTCACCCACCATGTGGCCCTGCCTTCCTTATCTCATCTCATTCCACTCTCTCTTTCAAGTTCAGAGCATCAGCCATGTCAAACATCTAAAATTCTAGGCACACCTTAATATTAGGGCATCCAGGGATTGATTCTGAGTCACAGCAAAAGTAAACTGAGAAAAATGCATGGACTTAAGCTTGAGGGAAATGTCCTAGGTGTGAACCAAGTAAGTGTTGTATAACTGAACTGACTCTTCTTTATCATTCTTGCTTTCTTCTTTAACCTGGCTCATGTTCCACTTCAGAATTATACTCTTACCTCTGCTGACATCTTGCATGATCAGGGAGAAATCCTGATGCTATTTGTTTTATGCAGATCTTGCAATGCTGAGCCTTTTCCAAAAGAGCTATGCCCCTTGTGTTCCCAACTACACTGTAAACTCTTTAAAGTTAGGGAACATCAAGAGGCCAAGAGTATGGACACCTGTGTTTGAATCCTGGTTTCTGGAGTCCATGGGCCATCTTTTTTTAAATCTCTCTAGGTCTCTGTTTCTCTATCAGTAAAATTGATATAATAACAGGTACCTACTTCATAAGGTTGTTTTGAGGATTCCATGCCTGACACATAGTGAGCACTCAACAAATTCCATTACTATCATTTTGACTATTATTGTTTTCTAGACTCTAGAATGCTTTACACAGTACTGGGTAGAGTCAGTGGTTAACAAGTACCGGTTGGCTATCTGATAAATACTATGGCACCAACCGTTTTTCCCATGACTGTTATGGTATATTATTCAAGGACAAGAGCACCCATCCTTATGATTAATTCCTTCTTCCATTTTCATGTTGAGTTATGTAAATCATGCTTGCACATTTCACCCTGCAGACAGAAATGGAGTGGTTCTAATTTGATCTAACCTAAGGTGGGAGCAGGGCGATACAGAAGACTGTAGAAGTTAAAACTTTCCGGTATAAGTGAAACAGCAGGCTGCCTTATGTTTTCAACATTAGCATTTAAGTTCACTGCAGCTGAACTCAATTCATATCAGTGGAGATTTATATCAAACAGTGGGAAGTCAAGTCATATCCTACTGCTGTCTTGCAGAATTATCATCAGGAATGTAGCCAATTTTAGCACAAATAAATGGTAGTTAGGGAAGTAACTCATATGATCGAGTCCTAGAATGGTCATTCTTTGATTTAGAAATATGTTCTAAACCTGTCACTTTGCATGAGCTTGATTTTCAAAGGAAAGAATAAAAAAAAAATCACTACACGTTCTCCTGTGGGAATAGCACAATATACAATACACAGTAACAAAATAGAGAAAGTTTAAGAAAATTCTGCTCACTATTTTATCATTTTATGTGTATAGAAAATAACTTTAAGTGGTGTATGCATGCTTAAGGATTAAACGATATACAACACAGCTCACTATCATTACTGTTACACATCACTAAACCAAGACACTCTTAAAACTGTCATCTTGTTGGCAGTCAACAGACAGTTGAAAAGCTGGTTTGAATTTTCTCTCTCTTATCTCCTTTATGAAGTAGGAGAAGCACTTTATAAGAGTCACATACAAATGGAGAAAAAAACTGGTTTGGTGAATGAAATGAAGGTATGTTAAGAGCAGGAAGGGACCTTAGAGATCATCATTTCAATCCCCTCAGTTTAACAATGAGGAAACAAGATGCAAAGAATAAAAATCCACCATAAAAGCAGTCAGGTTCACTACACTTTTTCTCTAGTTTATAAAAGCATTGTATGCATTATTGTGTCCCTTAAAAGAAAATCAGAGGATGCTTTTCAAAATGTGTGTTTTTCCTGAGATGGAAAATTGATGTCTTAATTACCTCATACTACTACTAATATATCAATAGTGTGATACACATGAACGTCAAATGTACAACCCATCCCAAAACAATCCTATGCATGGTACTGATTTGCTTACTATTCCCCTTCTAGTTTACAAATATATCCTGAGCGCTTGCCATGGGATCAGCCTTGCACCACAAAAGGAGAACTTCAAAGAGAAACAAACTCTTTCCAAACCACATTCCAAAATTAAAATAATAATAATAATAATAATTTTAGCAAGAGTCCTGGCCTTGCCGGGCCAACTCAGTTTACTGACTCACTCTTGAATAGTTACCATGCCCAGGGATATGGAACTGTTGGGTCATCCTCACACATCTTGGATAAAGGGGATTGGGAAATGGACTAAATGTGGGAAAAAGAATTACCCAGAGGAAGTCTGAGACGCTAATTCCAAAAAGAAAAAAAAAAAAAAAAAGAGGAACGTTGCACAGGCAGGAACATCAGACACTTTTTCCATATCATCCTGGACTCCTTTTCCCTTCACCCCTTGATCCAAACAATTGCTTAGTTCCAGTTTTCTATCCTAAACACGTTTCTTACCTGTCTCCTTTCAGACCCCACTATTACTGACTTACCTCAAGCTCCCATTGTGTCTCACCTGCAACTGTAATGGCCCTCCCCACAGTCTTGCATCCACACTGAAATTCCAATCTGATCATAGTTTGTATTGCCTCGCTTACAAATCTATCAGGGCCTAGCTACTACCTATGATGTAAAGACCAAGCGCCCTAGCAGGACATTTACGGCTTTCCAGAATTTGCCCTGCTTCGTCTCTCAACATCCCCCAACATACACCTGATATCATATTAACACTAATAAAGAAAAATAATATTTCTTAAGTTCTATCGAGGCACCAGGTTCTATACAAAGAGCCCTCTGTGCCCACACAACAACCTCACTGCAATCCTCATTTTACAGATGAGAAAATCCAGCCTTAAATAAGAGGCCAAGCAAGTTGCCCAAATTCACATAGCTGAGAAGTGCTAATGCCATTAGTGGAACTCAGACACGTCTGTGTGGAAACAAAATCTGATCTCTTAACTACTATACTGCATTGCCACACTGAACTGCGTTTAGTTCACCATATTTGCCATGTTTTGTTTCGTTTTCTTTTTTTCTTCCACTGGGTATATTCTTCTCTTACATGTCTGATGATCAACCCCCAGGCAACTTCAAGATCCAGCCCAAGTGCCTGCTTTTCAATGAAGCTTTTCTTGACACACACAAACAGGGCTGATCACCCTTCCCTTTATGAGGGATATATAGTAACTTGGGAACCCTGGAAACCCTAAAGATTTAAGATAATGATATAATTAAATAAATTATGGCCTATGGTAGAATATTAAACAATATCAAAAGTAATCAAAAATTAAAAAAAAAAACACTAATAATCTGAAACTCGGCTCCCAATACAAGGTGATTAGGGAAGGCACAGCAGAGTACAAAGTGCTAAATAATGCATGCTTCTACCTTCATAAAATAATATGTTTCAAAAAACTGACATACTCAAAATATAGAATAGTGATTAAGAGAAAGAAGCCTTAGTGTCAGAAATGGATCTAAGCTCCATCTTTGTCACTTACTGGTTCTGAAACCTTGGGAAAGATACATAACCCACGTGAATCTCTGAACCTCTGAATATGTGTGTGAACACATGTGTGCATCTGTATCTATCTACACCTGTATTTCTCTCTGTATCATATCTGCATCTATATCTCCACTTCTATAGAGAATGAGAATAAGAGACTAGAGGGAAATATACACCAAAAGGTAACAATGATGGTTAATTTGGTGTTCACTTCTTATTTTTATATATATCCATACTTTTCCCAAATATTCCACAATGCATAGGTGTTTCCCTTATCTATATTCTGATCCATTCTCTGCACTAATATGCTGTGTCTAATTTAAAATTTGGACCCTGAGAGCAGAAACCACATCTAATCATCTAATTACGCATTCCGCATCACACCATACGTGGCATCGGTGTGAAATGACCCGCTGGTTAGCACTGTCACAACCATGGCAGATAGATCTGGCACACCTGGGAGGTCTTCTTTGGAAAACAGTCAATTTTTCACAATTTAAGGGTTGATTATCCAGTTTTAAATTATCTATATCCTTATACTCTATGACATTTCCCTCCTGCTGACCAAATTTGAAGGTTTCAGGGCTCCTTAATATCTCCACCACGACAAGAAGAGAGAAACAAAAGTGATGATATTGTAATCAATCTAACTGCTTACTCTGTGGAACCACTGATCATTATGTTCACTTCAGAATCTCCAACATGAGAAATTTCTTTTTAAATGTAATGGTAGGGGGGAAAAAAACCTTCTTTCTCCTGAGAAAATGCTCTGTTTTCTTTTTTATTGATAAAACTATGTAGCTTGTGTTTTACCTTTGGTCTTGGGTATTAGAAGGCTTAGTGTTATTTGTTGCCCTGTCTTCCTCTTTTGCTTAAATCTGGTTTTCCCAGACCTTATTTTTATGGCCTTTTTTTGGTAGCCTGTCTCAACTTACTTTTTGAAGGAGCTAGGTTAGAAATAAATTTGCTAAGGACCTTTGAAAATTTGTGCTAATAAATAGTAATACCTTATTTTTTTTGCTTTTTTAATAGTTTCACATTTATGACCTTACCTATTTCTCTTTACCCTATAAATAGGGCAGCCATTATCCCAATTTTATAGATACGAAAACTGACAAAAAGCCTCTGGTAGGATAAGAAAGGAAAACCAGAGGCTCTGGAGCTAGACTGCCTGAGTCTGAATTCTGATTCTATTCTGGTTCCACCTAGAGTCGCACCTTTGTATAAACTGCTCAATCTTTCTGTCCCTCAGTATTTTCAGTTGTAAAATGAGGAGGAGGAGGATGATAGTTAACTAGCGCAGGGGAGTATTATGAGGATTGGTCGGGCACACAGACCAGTGCCCGGTACATAGTAGGACTCGTAAGTGTCTGAGGTTGTGATACCTCTGTCCCTGTCACTGAACATCCTGCATCAACTATTCCTCCGGGTCCCACATTATCAGAGCCCTAGTTAGCTGGGGCTGCCACAACAAACCACTGTGTGGGTTAAGCAACCAGAATTGATTTCTCACAGTTCTGGAGGCTGGGAAGTCCAAGATTATGGTGTGGGCTGAACTGCTTCCCCAATGAGGGCTCTGTTCCTGGTTTGCAGACAGCCACCTTCTTGCTGGGTCCTCACATGGTGGAAGGACAGAGGGAACCCTGGGTATCTCGTCCTCTTCTTCTAAGGACACCAAACCTGTCATGGGGCCCTACCCTTATAACCTCACTTACGTGTTTTGGGGATATGTTAGAAAGCCCTAAAGGTAATTTTTTTCTCTTTTAATATAATAATTAGGTCATTACATGTCAAAGGCCCCACCTCCAAATACCATCCCACTGAGCGTTAGGGCTTCAATATATGAATTTTGGGAGGAATGCAGTCCCCTAAGTTATGGGATTCAGTCCATAGCAGTCATCATTCAAAGCATCCTGGACAGAGATCTGCTTTTGCCATAGATAAGAAGAAATGGTTTCCTGAGAACAGTGAAAACATGATCATGCCGTCATATTAAACCTGATTTCAGATGGACCAAAAAAAAAAAAAAAAAAAAGCAACCTTTAGGACTTTCTATCATACAGCCAAAGACATATAAATTTCATCATGTAGTGCAATGGTTAACAGGGGCTTTAATACCGGACAGGCCTGGGTGTGACTTGCCACTTATTGGCTATGAAGCCTTGGGGCAAGCTCTAGAACCTCCAGAGCCAAACTGTCCTCTGTTATAAAATGAAGATAATAATGGCTCTTACTTGGTATGGTTTTTATGTAAAGCACACAGCGCGATGCCAGGACCATAGCAGGCAGTCAATAAACATCACAGGGATCGCTGCTGTGTTGTTATCATTATAGATTATGCCAAGTATACCAAAAGCCATCAAATTCAATTTCTTTTATAATATTCTGCAATTCAGACTTTTAAGAAATAATTCAGAATTTTCTCCAAGTGAGTTAAAATTACAGAGGATTTACATTAGTGGAGGAAAAAAAGATGTGTGCCCTCCAAAACGGATAGTTTTATTAAGTTATTCTCCCCCAAATTTCTGGCTGACTACAGGGTTCATTGCATCAACACTTTAAAAAAATAGTTTAACATAGAATGAATCCCTTTTGTTATATAGAATTATATGATGGGTTATATGATGAGTATAGACCTTAAATTCATTTAGACTCCCACACTGATTCTGATAAATGTTGGTAAAATGTAAGGCTTAGATTTTATAGTTGGATGTGTTTACTTCATTTTGGTTTTGAGGATTGGTCAAGGGGAGGGTTATGTGTTTGAGTATTGGGAAGAAGTCAGTCTAACTGTCTTCAGTAATTAAAATAAATTTAATTAAATTTGTGCTTAATTAAACTCATACAACAGACTTTATTAAAGGATAGTATCCATTGCATTCCTAGAGCTATCATCTTAAAACGTAAAATCACATCAAGAACACAGGTAGGCCCTCCTTTAAGAAAATCTAACATTCAAAGACCATAACCTGTAAAATGGAGAAAGGACATTTGCTTTTCAAAACAGACTGTTTCATGAAAATGCAGCTTTCTTTCAAAATCAAGCTTTGTACAGTATTTTAAATGACTCAATGGCAAGAAATTTGATTTGCACAGACCACAAATACTGAATAAAATGAAATATGTTTGTGTCTGGAGTAAATAAAAAGCTCACTTTTTTCATTCTGATGCCATTATTTTTATGTATCTTCTAACACATTCCTACAGTTTAAAAACAATAACCAGTTTGGATGATTTGGCCTTTACAATTTTACAATGGGTCTGGTGATCATGTGCACCTCACCACAACTATGTGAAAAATGCAGTGCCCTGACACCTCACATTAAGCATCATGCAGCAAAAGTATAATTAGCATTTCTGTGCTAATTAAAAGTGATGCTGGGTTCGTTCCAATATCATGCTTTTAAATGGCTGATGTCTCAAGGGTACAAAGTTGGGGGAGAGATGCATTTAAAATGGAAAAACCCTGTGCAAAGTTTCCTAAGTGATACGGATTTGTGGCTGTTGTTATTTACATCTTATTAAAATGGCAGACTTCAAGATGACTTCTGTTAATCAGTTTACCATTTTCACTTTCCCTACTTTGCCAGCAGTAGGGAATTCAAGATGTTTTTCTGCTTCTTTAAATCCTTTGACCGTCTGCTTTCACACAAAATTAATTAAGGATTTTCTAAATAGAGAACATACCATACAAGAAAGAAGCAATTCAGGATTTTCAGTTTTTCTTTTGCACAGTGCAAAGTACATAGTGTACTCAGCCACTTCAGCTTTTCCTACAAGTGAAAATTTTTAAAGACAAATACCATCTCCCCCACCCAATGGTTTTTCAAATAAACAGATGATTGCCACTGATTAAATACTTTTTTTTTCAAACATAGTCCAATTATTTAAAATCACAAAGGTTCTACATGGTGTTAAACCTGATTTTCTTTTCAGGCAAAATGTTGGAGGATCACCAAGATGTGGGGAGAGAGGAAAGCTATTGTTCCGCCACATTCCTTTCCTGTTAAATCAACTTGATATACGCGATAAATTAAGTCTGCACTGCAGGTCAGTGAATTTCTATTAACTACTTATTATGGAAGAAAGGGAAGCAGCCCAGTCAAGAACTCTTACACATTAGCCAAAGCAAGTTGTCACTCTGTTTAACTTTTACAATAAACGTTCCTCTGTGTCACACATGTGAAAGAAAAAACATCATTTGGCATTTAAGCTCTCATTGCCACTGTGCATTAAAGCAAAGAATCAGCCTAGATTGAATACTTCTCCTGATTTAAAAGGCTAGGAAACTGAATTTTGCTAAGATTTTGCTGATTTATCAAGTACCTACTTCAAAATAGGCCTCTAGGGATTCTGAAAATATGGAGACCTTGCTAAGGTCTGTTACAGCTATACTCCCAACTCCGGTCAACCTGCTTCTCTGGGGTCCAACAATGGTGGGTGGAAATGAGGCCTCCCCTCAGAGTGAGTCCCCAAAGGTGGAAATGGCTCAAGTTTTCGCCATAGGGACAAAACGAGCAAAAGACTACAGGAGGAGACCAATGTCAGAGATCCTAGCATGAGGATCACAACTCCCAAGATGCTGGAAAGAGCCTAGCCCACAGAATTCAGTGGGTTCTAAGCCCCAGGAGCATGTCTGGGATCCTTAGACAAGAAGAGGTAGATAAGTGGACAAGAAGTAACTGAGCACGTGGGCCTGGTCCTCCCTGTCCCCAGCCCTTCAGAATCTTAAAAAAGGGGGGGGCGGGGCAGGAGGCTTCTTCTGATGCTTCTGTGGGAGGCTGGAGGTACACCAACCACCCAGAATGTAGACACCACACTGCCTTCTATCACTCACTTCCTGAACTGCTACCCCTTCAGACCTCGAACAACCAGACCTGAGTCCCAGTAAGGATGCTAGAAAAATAAACAAATGAATAAATAAAACATATTTTTTAAACTATATTAAAGCCAGAGAGAGTAAGATCAGAGCAAACAGAACACATGTCTAAGAAAACAGAATTGCTAGGGAAAATAAATGATGATGGTGTAACACATATTTTTTGTAAAAAAACAAAATGTAATTGCAGTCACAAAGTAAAAACAAACAAACAAAAACAAACTTTCTGGAAGAAAATCAAAACACAGACCATGATTTTGTAAATAAACAATTTAGTAGATTAATTTGAAGACTGAATATTTACTGTTAAGATCCAAATTAGTGACTTGGAAATGAAGGATAAGAAGTGTCTCAAAACACAAAACCAAAGTATAAAGAGATTAAATATATATATATATATATATAAAGAAAGAAACATGAAGAGATTAAAAATTATAAAAGGTTAGAAATACTGAGAGAAAGGACAAAACTTTGGAGGACGAAGTCAAGAATTTAGCTTTTTTCCCCCCCCAGAAGAAGACAGAAATACAATGTCAAAACAAATAACAGAGAAAATTTTCTCTGAACTGAAAACTTGAGTCTACAGAATGAAAGGACATGGTTCAAGCATAGATTAATAAGAAAATACAGGTTTAAGACTATTCTAATAAAATGCATGGATTCTAAGGATTAAGAGAAAATTGAACAAACTTCTAGACAGAAGCAAAACAAAACAAGTTACCACCAAGGAAACAGCATCAGGCAGCAGACTACTTGCAACATTGAGAACCAGAGGCTGATGAAGTGATGCTCAGAGACTATGGAGAAGAAAGAATTGTAAGGATATGAACAGGGGAGAGGGCAAATAGAAGGTAGGAAGAAGGGTAAATGGCATTGCTCAAAAGTTCATTTCACTGGGATGGAGTCAAATGGAAGGGAACAGTGCCTCTTGCTAAGAAAATTACCGGTATCTTATTTTTGAAATACTATTATTAGAGAAATACACGTAAGATTATAAGTACAGAGAAGGACCAAAATAGTGCAATCTTCCAAATAAATAAGAAAATGATCAAAGCAATTAAAATTAGGATAAGGAGAAAGTGGAACAACAAAATAAATCATAAAGGAAGAAAAGAGGAATAAAATCAAGTCACGACACTAAAACCCAATAAACTAAATTCTCCCATTGCACAAAACTGTCAAACTGGACTAAAAGAGAACACCTGGATTTATGCAATTGAAAAGAAACAATTGTACAACAAAGTTATTAAGAAAGCTTGGAAACAAGTGTATGGACAATGACAAATACAAAGAGACTATTAATATTAGACAAACTGGAATTTAATGTTAAAAGCCCTAAACAGGAAATACAGGGTCATTAGGTTTTCATACAAGGCATAATAATGAAGATAAAATAACTATAATTTTGTACATGGTAGGGGCTAAATATAGAAAGCAAAAATTATTACAAATGTGAGACCTTGATAAAAATATATTTTTAGCTTGAAATACCAATATATCTTTTGAGCATCACATAATTCCAGTTTACAAAAAATAAGATTAGAGAAAAAATGAATACTGCAATTTATAAACTTTACTTAATAAATCTATGTTATTGGGTTGAATTGTGTTCCCCCCCCCAAAAAAAATCACATGGTCTTAATCCCCAAACCTCAGAATGTGACTGCATAGAGAGATAGGACTTTTGAGTGGTAATTAAAACTAAATGAGGTCATATGGGTGGGCCCTAATCTGGCCTGACTGATGTCCTTATTAGAAAAGGAAATTTGGATACAGAAAGCACCATGAATGATGCATGCTCACAGAGGAAAGAACATCGGAAGACACAGTGAGAAGGTGGCCATCTATAGGCCAACAAGGGAGGCTTCACAGGAAGCCAAGCTTGCTGGCACCCCCAGAACTACAGGAGAATAAATATCTGTTGTTTAAGCCCACCCAAATGTGTAATATTTTGTTATGGCAGCCTTGCAAATCAATACAATCTATATTGAATCTCTTAATTCTCAAATAGGAAGTATCTTCTCAGAGAGAGAGAGAGAGTGTGTGTGTGTATGTGTGTGTGTGTGTGTGTGTTTGGAGAGAGAACAGTCCATGGGTCATCTATTAAAAAATTATATATTAACCACAAAGAATACCTCTAATACATTTTTAAAAGATACATGCTACATTCTCCAATTATAAAATGATACAATTAGAAACAAATAATAAAAAGGTTCCTCCAATAAAGGTATAACTACTAGGAAATTAAAGCACATACTTTTAGAAAATTCTTGGACCAAAGAGGAATCAAAAGAAAAATGACAAACTATTTTGTAAGCAATGAAAAGAAGAATATTTCCTATCAGCATCTATCAGAACGTACTTTCAAACCTAAGGGAAAGAGATCCATTAGCATAGAGTTTTGAAAGGTCAAAAAAAATTTTTTTAAAGCTATTATTGGAAAGAAGCATTGAAATCTGATAGATTCTCAGCTGAGTTTTTCAAACCCAGTGTTTTTTAACTGGAGCACTATTGGCATTTTCAATGGGATAATAATTTGTTGTACAGGACTGTCTGGTGCACTGCTTGGCATTAACCCATCCCTAGCTTCTAGGTACACAATAACATTAGGATCCCACCATAACTGAGATAACCAAAACACCTGTGCAACTGCAAATGTTCTGATGAACACATAATTTCAGTGTTATTTAAACTATTCTAGGGCATGGAAAATGAAGGAAATCTCACTAGTAGAATCTAGCTTTACTGCAATACTAAATTGTGGTAAGATAGTAGGAAATAAAACCTGCTAATACAATGTTACTTAAAAATTTGTTCTTGTTATTAGTTAGGAAGACTTAATGCCACAAAAATGTCTATATAAATATCTATCAATATATCAGTGTAATTATAATGTAACTTCAATTAGATTTCCAATATGACACTCTTAAAATTTTGGCTCTAATGGTCATACAATTTTATATGAAAGGATAAATACCTAGGAACAGTAAAGAATAAAATAAGACTTGGTTTACCAGGTATCAGAACATACTACAAAAAGAACATGGTATCAACTTAGAAATAGGAAACTGAGTCACTGGAACATGACAGAAAATCAAGAATCAGATGCTAGCGTATGAGGATTTAATATACGGCAAGGATAGCATTCGTTTCACTGGGTAAAAATGAATTACTTAATAAATTATCTTGGTTATCCATTGGGAAAAAAATTATTTGAACTACCATCTTACACTATATACCAAAACAAATTTGAGATGCACTAAAGATATAAACATAAAAATATTAAATAAAACCATTTTTAAAAAAACTAGGAGGCTATGTGTATTATTGAGGGGCAGGAGAGTCCTTTCTCATCCAAACCAAAAACTCATACTGTAAAAGGTAAAATAAACATATTTGGCTAAGTAAAAACTAGACACTTTTGATAACAAAAGTTACCCTAAACAAATCCAACAGACAAACAACACATTTGGGGAAAAAATACTACAAAGCAGAAGAAAATCAGACAGTTAATATATGATTTGTACACAAAAAGCTTCTACAAATTACAGGAAGGCAAACAGTTTTTTCCCAATAGGAAAAGAATAGGAGGAGAAAACTTATAGAAGAGCTGATATAAATGGCTAGACAGTATTCAAAAATGTTCAATTTCCCTAGTGGTGCAGGAAGTTTAAATGAAAGTAAATGAAATATCCGTTATGCCCATTAGATTGACAAAGTATGGAAGAAAAATAATTACTATTGTTGAATTTTTAAAACATGTCCATTTTACATTTCTTAAAGAGAACAAAAATGTGTGTAAGGGTAAAAATATGTTTAAAAGGATATGTGAACTATAAAAGCCTTTTTGGTAAAGAATCTGCCCATATTCATTAACAATATACATATCTTTGAAAACTTGTCCCTCCTTGGAATCTAGCCAAAGAAATAAAAGTTCAAATATATAAAAATATGATACAGGATATTCAATGTATCACTGTTCATAAAAGCTACCAATAGCAACTACAACAAAATGGAAACAAAGTAAATGTCCATCAATTATATCCATTGTGGAATATTATACAGCCATCAAAAAGAATGAATTATAGCTCTGCCAACTGGGATAAAAGGGGTGTTTTGAGTGACAAAACCTAAATGTAGAAAAAATGCTTCTAAAAATGACAGTATTATAAAATAATGATCAAACTTCCTAAAATATTACACTTATGTATGTGTGTGTATATATAGGTTTGCACCTGATTGTATGATCATGTGGATAAATATGGATTACACATAATATACACCTTTATATATTAGGTTATACAATTTAATTATATGAGATGGATGGATGAATGGATATATAGCAGTAATAGTGGGGGAAAGGGGGATAAATAATTTGTACTAAAATATTGGTTCTATAAAAAAATGTACATAGTGATATAAAATCAAATACACACACCTTATTTCACTGAGTCTAAGATAATCTTTTTTGCCTTTTTATATCTCAGAAATCAGAATGCATCTTATAGTTGAGAACATCTGGTATCTCACAATTAATTGGCAGGGTTTTCTTTCTTTTCTTAGTGAAACATAAAATGATGGTGCCTTAAGTGGGTATGATATGGTATTATACTAATATCATACCCCTCAAAAAGGGCCTTTAACCCAAGTTGAAAATGGTGCATCCAACTGAAGAGCAGAGCTGTAAAAATCAGTAGTCTTTTTCCACATTTCTTTAAGTGGATTAAAAAAAAAAAAGTATGCAGGGGTAAAAATGGATCCATTAGGAAAGAATGATCCAGTAGACAAAAAATCTAACAGTGTTATACTCTTACAAGTGGATTAAAAGAAGAGAGGCCATGCCTTGAAATCCACCTTGGAGGGCAATTGAAATAAGAGTATTTCATTGGCCTTTCTGCAACCCTTCGGCAGACAACCAGGGTGAGACAGCAAAGGATTTTTCTCCTGCCTCGACTGGGCTCTCACTGGCAACCTGAGGCCCTGATCAAACCAGTCTTCCTTCTGCTCCCAGAGGGAACAGCAGGCCTAGGGAGGCAGTGTTTCTTTCTCTGGCGTTGTGAAGTAACTGAGGACCTAGAGGAAATGGACATTTTGGCCGCAGCCCTCACTAAAGGAGAATCCTTAAGTTGACTCCCAGTGGGTCCATTTAAAATAGGTCTTTCTGATCTCATGTGGGATTTTCCAAAAGTCAGCATCTAGGAACACGAAAAGTTATCTGCACAAATTTTTCATTTGCTTTAAAAGCAGTACCTTACAATCTATATCTAATAAGCAGAATGTATTTATTTATAACCTTTCAATGACCAAAATGAGAATGTGAATATTCCACTCTTAGAATGTGAACAGATGATTCTCGGACAATCTAAAGCCAGTACTTCTACTCATGACTCCTAAAGTTCTTTTTTCTTTCCCTTAATGTGGTCCTCCCACCACACTGACCAAAAACTACTAACCTGAAAAGGAAGAGAAGAGGATCCACAAAAGAATAAAGACACTCTGGAGGGTGTTATGCTGAGCGAAATAAGTCAATCAGAGAAAGACATGTATCATACGACCTCACTGATAGGAGGAATTCTTAATCTCAGGAAACACACTGAGGGTTGCTGGAGTGGTGGGGGATGGGAGGGAGGGGGTGGCTGGGTGATAGACATTGGGGAGGGTACGTGCTATGGTGAGCGCTGTGAATTGTGCAAGACTGTTGAATCACAGATCTGTACCTCTGAAGCAAATAATACATTATACGTTCAAAAAGAAGAAGAAGAAGATAGCAGGAGGGGAAGAATGAAGGGGGGGAGATCGGAGGAGGAGACGAACCATGAGAGACTATGGACTCTGAGAAACAAACTGAGGGTTCTAGAGGGGAGGGGGGTGGGGGGATGGGTTAGCCTGGTGATGGGTATTAAGGAGGCACGTACTGCATGGAGCACTGGGTGTTAAACGAAAACAATGAATCATGGAACACTGAATCAAAAACTAATGATGTGATGTATGGTGATTAACATAACATAATAAAAAAAATACTAAACAGAAAAAAAAAAAGAATAAAGACACTCTGGCTGCAAACGCCAATGGTTAGAAATCACCATTGAATTTTACTCTATTTTTTTTAAAGATTTTATTTATTTATTCATGAGAGACAGAGAGAGAGAGGCAGAGGCAGAGGGAGAAGCAGGCTCCCCGCCGAGCAGGGAGCCCGATGCGGGGCTCGATCCCAGGACCCTGGGATCATGACCTGAGCCGAAGGCAGACGCTTAACTGACTGAGCCACCCAGGCATCCCTTTACTCCGTATTTTAATGATCTTATTATAGGCCTGGTATTGGCTCTGGATACCAGAATATATAAAATAAGTATATGACCCAATTCCTTGGATGACTTATAGTCAGGAAATAAATCAGAGAATAATTTACAGAATGGAGTACTGCTAGTCAATCCCTCAGTGCATGCTATTTGCAAGTATGCTATTTATAAGACTGTCCTTTCTTCCCAAATGAGGCTTCCATTCCTTGTTTTCCCTGATGTCCACCTCCAGCTGTGCAATATCCAAGCTGTCCATGCCTAACAGCTTGGGGCTGCTAGGGGCTGGTACAAAATGGTGTTGGGTCTGAAATTCTCTTCATCACTTTCCCATCCCCTCTTCAGTGAGACCATGAATATGCTATCCTAGCCCATGTTCTCATTCTTCGGTTATTTATAGCTCAATTAATTTTATCTCAGTAACCATTTCTCACCAGTACACATTATCTTTAACTCATTTCCTTGACCACTTTCACCTAATGTCAATTGCTTTAGGAAAGATCTAGGGAAAGGTTCAAACACATTATAATGTGTGATTTAATTACAAAACTTTTTTTGACTTCTCTGACTTGATAAAAAATTAAAACTTGGAAGTTTTTAAGAGAAAAGAGGATTAGCACTTTAAAAAATATTTGCCCCCCAGGGCACCTGGGTGGCTCAGTTGGTTAAGTGTCTGACTCTTGATTTTGGCTCAGGTTATGATCTCAGGGCCCTGGAATCGACCCCCACGTCAGGCTCTGTGCTCAGCGGGGAGTCTGCTTCAGGATTCTCTCTCTCCCTCTGCCCCTCTCTCTGCTTGCTCACACTCTTTGTCTCTAAAATAAATAAATCTTTAAAAAAAAGATAAAAAATAAAAATATTTGCCCCCCAAAAAGGATGTAAGAGAGAAGACTTAAATCACTAAAACTGGGTCTTTTAAAAACAATACCTATTATTTGTATTGTTTTTAGTATGTTCTGAAAAGGGATGAGAGAGCAGTGGGAATCAAGTAGAAAGCAAGAGAATATTCAGTGATAGGCAATATAAGTAGTTTTTAAAATTGCCAAACAAAGAAAGCCCAGGATCAGTATAAGCCATGTGACAAAAAATAATTATTAATTAAATGGAATCAATCACAAGGAGAAAAAATAGATGTAGAAAGCAAGGCTAAAGGTTGAATGGAGAAAGGTAGTTTTCCTTTGGATTTTGAGGAATGGGAGAGTGGAAGTGAGTACCTAAGATTCACTGAGCCCAAGGCCTCTTTGTATGGTTGTGCAGGTTGTGAACTGCACAAAGGCTCAGGAACACGAAAAGTTATCTGCACAAATTTTTCATTTGCTTTAAAAGCAGTACCTTACAATCTATATCTAATAACCAGAATGTATGTTGAGTGGAACTGAATCCAACCTGTGTTCCCTGGAATGGGGCAATATTTGTTTGGAGAAAGAGGTAGTTTTTTTCTTGCCTGAAGGGATATGTCTGCCTGGTGGGAGCATCTTTTTCTAATTAACATGGGGCCTTTTAAAAATGGTTTCCAAATTCTTTGATACTCCTCCTAACAAGAAGTGTGATCTATGGCTCAAACCCTTTGAATCTAAGGGTTGTTTTTTTGTTTTATTTTTTTTTACTGCTGGATCAATAGAAAATTGAAAGTGACAAAGTGGCAGCTTCCTCTTCCTGCATTTTGGGCCATTCGCTCATTCACTCTTGGAAGCTAGCTACCATCCCCTGATGGCTACCTGGAGGTACCACGTGCAGGAGTTTTGCCTGAGTCTCAGCTAAGGCCCTGGCGAACAGCCTGCGTTAACCAGCAAACGTGTATGTAAAGACACGTCCAGGTGACACTCAGCTGTTCGGTCACACGCAGCCTTCTACTCTCTCCTTCTGATACCCCAGACATTATAAAGCAGAGGCAAGCCGGTGTTGGTGGCTGTCCAAATGCCTGACCCACAGAGTCCATGAGCATGATAAAATGCTTATTTATGCTACTCTGCTTCACAGTGGCTGGTTATGCAGCAACAGATAACTGGGACATCATCCACCGGGACCTACTTCTCACTCGTGCAGAGAGGCTCTCTGTACGGCCTAGCGGCAGTTCTGACCCAAACCCTTGCTCAATGCTGTGCTGGGCTGTGCTTACCAAATTGAGTCTTCAGGTACACGCCGCCATGACTCCCATTTGACAGAGCCAGCTTGGTATGCAAGGCTCTTGGCCTGTCTCTCCTAACTCCTCCCTCTCCACTTGCCCAAATCTCACACCATGTTTTACCTACAGTCCCACTTCTCAAGGACAGCTCTGTCTTGTCTGTGGGTCTTTATGAATGCTGACACCTCTACCTGAAATGTCTTTCTTCCTCTCCCACCCTCCACCAGCACTGCTGTATTCTCACCTTCTCACTTGGCTTTCCCATGCCAAAACTGTCGGTAAGGCAGAGGATTCCCGTACGTATTTCATTCTGAACCAACTGGAACACTGCAAGCTCAATGGTTTCCCCTGGAGCTGCCAAATACACCCTCCAGGTACACCAGAAATGCCTTTCCACAGAAGCGAGGGGAGAAACATGACTGCCAGCCAGATTCCAGAATCACCATCTTAATCTGTGTCACCCTGCAACGCACTCTGATGCAAGTTTGAAAACTCATTCCCAGAAAGGAATGATGTAAATTCAAGCAGTCTTAAAGTCAGTTCTCACCGTTAAAGCAAAATGGCATGCATCACAACGTCTTCGGGATGTTTTAATCTCTTACTGACTAGAACCTCAGAGTAAGCAAAAGTGGAAAATAGCCTAGAAATCACATTTAGCCTTCATTTCATCTGGCGTGAGGAAAGCTGTGACGAGGTAGTGTTGGACCGGCAGCAACACAACCCACAGCCTAAGCTGGCTGTAGCAGGCGTCTGAGATTCCTGAGCTCAAAACAAAAACTCCGGAGGTTTAACAAGAACAGTTTAAGAGCTGTGATCAGGAGCAACTCGTTTCTTCCTGATGATTTTCTGCACTTTTACTTTCGGCTTCTTCTCCATATAATCCCCACCATGAAACAATTAAAACAAAAAGCGACTGGATTTGAAAATGATCACTGTGATTGAAAAAAAAAAAAATGTCCACATCATGAAATAAATGCTGGTCTCAAATAAAATCTTCCACGTGTTATGAAATGAGACAGCCCTAACCTCTCAAATAACAAAGATTAGGCAAAAAAGATAGAATGTGAATGTCAAAGAGACTCACAGGAATAAATGGAAAATCGATAGATGCCCTGGAGTTTCCAAAACACTTTTTTAAAAAATTTTAACACATTCTGTGACATAATATAAAATCTGTGGCATTCCATGGGAAAATAAATGTTTACTCTCAATATAAGCTTTGAAATGTGTAAATAAAAGCAGACAGGCTCCTTTCTCCAATGCTGAAGGTGCTGATAGGCTAACAAGCATTTCAATGAAAAGAAGATACATATCTCTGAATTAAAGAAAGTGATGTCTGCCTATCTCACTCCTCCTTGTCTACCTGCCTTTCCCTTTTTTTCTTCTGTCATCTCAATTTTCTGTCTGCTCTCTCTCTCTCTTTTATTTTATTATTTGCCCTTTCCTTTTCCTTCTCATCATGATTGGAAACTCTCTTTCCAATCAAATGACCTATTCCTTGTGGTTCTACTCTGTGCAGGTCAATTGGCTGCACCTTAGGACAACATGAATGCAACACGGGGGTCCTTGTCAGCCTGGAAAGTACAATCAAGCTGAAAGATAAGAGAAGAACCCAGAGAGCCACAAGCAGGCAGTGCCGAACTGTAAATGCTGGAGTGTTCCAAGAGCTGGGCCTTAGAAGATGAGCAGACTCTGGTATCCTGGCAGAGTATTCAGCCAAGGGATACTGGGAGCAAAGACATAGGGGAAGGAGAGCACCATATTTGTTGCAAAGTTCAACCAAGTAGACTGTTTAGTGTTGGTATAGGGTTCACATAGCAAAGTGGTAAGAGACAGGGTTACAAAAGCTGATGGGATCCACATGGTAGGGGGCTTTGAATGCTAGGCAAAGGGATTTAGACTGGACTGTCTCCCATGAAGAGCCAGTGGTGTTTTTCTGATGGGATTTTTTTTTTTTTTTTTGGTTGGATTTTAAAGAACTATCTTTGAGAATCCTCCCCTCCCTACCCTTTCATTCTGGCCAACTGTCCTCTTGTTATTTGTTATATTTGTAGAATGTAATGTTGCATTCTTCATTCTATTCTCCATCATAAAAGCAGGCAAGCTAAAGATTTCATGTGTATCTTTTTAAGTCACATACATTCCCTGGGTTTCTGTGAATGAGTAACCAAAAGAAAATAATACTCAGGTCTGGTTGTTTAGAAATAAAAGATTTTGAAGATTATCTTTCAGGAAAAAAGAAAAAAGATGAGATAAATCCAAGTCCACTATAAAATCCAAGAAATAAGTTTTGGGATATCCAACCTATTCCATAGAGATCTCTAAGAATATAGCTAAATACTTCTGATTTAAATGGAGTTTGGCTTGCAATCCTTGATACGGCCTTTTCTGATTCCTCACTAAAACACCTATAAAGTCAAATAAAAATATAAAACCATACCACCATAAGAATAATAGTTATAGACCACTTATTACTAGACTCTAAGAAGTACTTCAAATAAATATATGGCTCACAAACAAATTAAAATATATGCTTGCAGGGCCTCAGAGACCCTGGTCTGAAGGACTGCAAGCCTGAGAAGCCAGATGCTGTTTACTCTCCTCCCACCTCCTCCAACTCACTGACCTTTCTCCATCTCTTTCCTCAGACTGAAACTCCCAGAAAATAGTAAGGCAAGAACTAGACAGCGAATGTTGCATTATTACTTCCTTTTCTGTTGCTCCACACTGGGAAGACCCTTTCTCTTCCCCAAGAGTGCTCTGAAAAATCATATGGAAAAAGGATGGAAAATATCCAGGATCTCAGAGGAAGTACACACTCTTGAAAATGCTTTCCTTATAGGAATCAGAAGAAATTCTAAGAATTAGTTTGACAGCCTCAATTGGATACTGTCCAAGAAGCTAAGATACCTAGAGAAGAGGCTGATACGGAGAGAAAGTGTTAGCAATAAAAGACAATAGGATGAGTTTTGAAAACAGTGAGTTGAGTGCAAAAGAAGCTGGGTGGCCCAAGGAAGATTTGCAAGAAAACCAAAATTGCAATAACAAAATTAAAACTCACATTGAACCTGGTAAAGAGTGGAATCCACACTCTAGAAAATTAAATCAGAGATAGGGATCAGGAGAACATCAGCACTGCCTTCTCTGCCAATGACAGATAAGAGGGCAAGGATGTATCTGTGATAACAGATACAAAGGTAGGAGAGATCAACATTGCAGTCCTATAAGGAGTGGCTCTCATTTGCATGAAGATCCTATAAATGAATCAAGAGTTCAATTTGCAACAAAGAAACTGGGAAGGAAGTTAAATACAGACTTACTAGGAGTATTACAAAGCTAAAGGCATAACCTGAAACTAGAAGAGGTCATTCCTCTCTAAAGACACAAAGTCTCATTTGGTCTTAGCTACAATACAGAAATAAAGGACATTTCATAGTGAGTTCATAGTACAAAGCCACTACCAGGGTTGAAATCCTGGATTCATCACTATGTGACCTTGGCCAATTTATTTCTTTTTGGCTAAAAATTAAAATTATAAGTAAATTATAAAATGGTAATAATCATAGCTCTTTCTTCAAGGCTTTTGTGTTACTGCTGTTACTCAAATGAGAGGAAAGAATTAAATACACGGCCCTAGAGATGAAGAGAAATATGTTAAAATAATTAAAGAAGCCAAAAAAAATGCAAACTTCAAATAGGAAGTTTTGGAATTAGTTGCAATTCTTGGGCAGGGGGTGCGGCAGGGAGGGAGGGTGCAGGATCCCACCTACTGAAATCAAAAGGAAGAACTGCATAATTTAAACCAGAAGGAGCCAACTTCATCTACAGGCAATGGATTGGGAGTCCCCTGTTGTCATAACAATAATACTATGCTATCCCACTAGACCCTATGGATCCTGGTCAAAAATCTCTAGCCAATAAGCATCCTCAGCATCCAGTTCTCCCCAGACGGTAACTCCAACTTTTTGGAATGACAACCTAAATTTATTTTAGATAATTCAATCTAGTGGGTAAGTGTCTTTTCCCTCCAGGAAGTTTTGCATTAAACGTAGAAATGATAAAGTGAATCAAACCTATAGAACTAATACTTTTGTGATAAATATAGGACTAGGTTTCTAATCCTTGGACAATATTTTTATGTGTAGTATAAAAGGTTTAATGTTTAAGAGAATGTGGCATATCAGTGAATATGACAGATTAGTCTTGGGATTTCAATTTAAAAGATGTAATTGAGTAATGGATTTCAGACTTTTACCTTTAAGTGGGAAGATTTAGAGACTTTAATCAAGTTTAAAAGTATTGTTAATGGTTAGGAGAACACGTGATTTGTTATTTAAGGTTAACTTATTAGATTTATTGGAGTTGTTAAGGTTTGGCTAGTAGGTCAGACATTTGAAAAGCTTAAAAAGAAAACTGAATGTATCAAATGTATAAATGGATTTTAAATACTTAAGGGGATTTTATTAACTAAATTATAAAGGGACATGCTTGGGAGTTGAATGGGTTCAACTTAAATTGATCAAACATTATTCAAAGGCTCCCTTGAAAGCACTTGTTAAAATTTACTAGATTCACAAATCAAATAATAAAGTGTGTAAGGTGAACTTAAAGGTTTGAGAGAAGCTGGATTTCTTAAAAAAAAAAAACTGTACCTTTAATAAAGTGAATATTAAATTAAAACCTTGAATAACAGCATAGCCTTTCTCTCTGCACAAAAGCAGCCCTCAGACATAAAAAAAAAAATTCACAATTGACACAGAGATCCCATCTAAGAATTATAAGAGTTTCTAAAAAGAATCCCATATAAACGAAACAGAAGCAACAATCACACGTGACTGAAAATCACTTCCCAAAGCTAGAAAAAAATGACTTGCATAATACAGGCATACCTCGTTTTATTGTACTTTATGTTGCTCTGCAGGGTTTGTGTTTTTTATAAGCCAAAGGTCTGTGATAACCCTGTATCAAGCAAGTCGATCAGGCCACTTTTCCAGCATTTGCTCACTTTGTGTCTCTGCGTCACATTTAGGTAATTCTCATAATTTCTCAAACTTTTTCATTATTATTATATTTGTTAGGGTGATCTGTGATCATGTGATCTTTGAGGTTACTATTGTAATTACTTTGGGGGTGCCACAAAGTGCGCCCATTTAAGACAGTAAACATCAGTGATAAATGTGTGTTCTGACTGCCCCACCAATTGGCTGTTCCTCCATCACCCGTCTCCCTCCCTCCCCCAGGGCTTCCATATTCCCTGAGACAAACAACAACACTGAAATTAAGCCAGTTAATAATCTTACAATGGCCTCTAAGTGTTCAAGTGAAAGGCAGAGTCATACATTTCTGAGTTTAAATCAAAAGCTAGATTGAAGCTTATTTGGGAAGGCATGTCAAAAGCCAACATCGGCCGAAAGCTAGCCCTCTTGCTCCAATTAGCCAAGTTGTGAGTGCAAAGGAACAGTTCTTGAAGGAAATTAAAAGAGCTACTCCAGTGAACACATAAATGATAAGAAGGTGAAACAGCCTTACTGCTGATATGGAGAAAGTTTTAACGTTCTAGGTAGAAGATCAAATCAGCTTCAACATTCTCTTAAGCTGAAGCCTAACCTTGAGCAAAGCCCTAACTCTCTTTAACTCTCTGAAAGCTGAGGAAGCTGCAGAAGAAAAGTTTGAAGCTAACAGAAGTTGGTTCATGAAGTTTAAGGAGAGAAGCGATCTCCATAACATAAAAGTGCGAGATAAGGCAACAAGTGCTGATGTAAAAGCTGCAGCAAGTGATCCAGAAGATCTAGCTAAGTAATTAATGAAAGCGGCTTTACTAAACAACAGATTTTCAATGTGCACGGAACAGCCTTCTTTTGAGAAGTGGATGCCATCTAGGACTTTGATAGCTAGAGAGGAGAAGTCAATGCCTGTCTTCAAGGCTTCAAAGAACAGGCTGACTCTCTTGTTAGAGAAGTCAATGCCACTGGTGACTTTAAGTTGAAACCAGCACTCATTTACCACCCTGAAAATTCCAGGGCCTTTAAGAATTATGCTAAGTCTACTCTGCCTGTGCTCTGTCAATGGAACAACAAAGCCTGGACAGCAGCACGTCTGTTTACAACATGACCTACTGAATATTTTAAGCCCACTGTTGAGACTCAGGAAAAAAAGATTTCTTTCAAGATATTACTGCTTCCCGACAATGCACCTGATCACCAAAGAGCTCTGATGGAGATGGACAACAAGATGAATGTTTTCATGCCTGCTAACACAACATCCATTCTGCAGCCCATCGATCAAGGAGTAATTTCAACCTTCAAGCCTTATTCTTTAAGAAACACATCTCATAAGGCTAGAGCTGCCATAGATAGTGATTCCTCCGATGGATGTGCACAAAGTAAATTGAGAACCTTCTGGGAAGGATTCACCATTTGAGATGCCATTAAGAACATGCGTGATTCTGGGAAAGGGCCAAAATATCAACATTAACAGGAGTTTGGAAGAAGTTGATTCCAACTCTCATGAGGGGTTCAAGACTTTAGTGGAGGAAGTAACAACAGATGTGGTGGAAAGAACAACAGAACTAGAATTAGGAGCAGAGCCTGAAGATGGGACTGAATTGCTGCAATCTCATGGTAAAAAACTTTAATGGATGAAGAACTGCTTCTTATGGATGAGCAAAGAAAGTGGTTTCTTGAGAAGGAATCTACTCCTGGTGGAGATGCTGTAAAGATTGTTGACATGACAACAAAGGATTTAAAACATTACATAAACTTAGTTGATAAAGCAATGGCAGGGTTTGAGAAATTGGACTCCAATTTTGGAAGAAGTTCCACTGTAGGTAGAATGCCATCAAACAGCATCACATGCTACAGAGAAATCGTTCATGAAAAGAAGAGTCAATCAGAGTGACAGACTTCATTGTTGTCTGATTTTAAATAAATTGCCACAGCTACCCCAAACTTCAGCAACCACCACCCTGGTCAGTCAGCAGCCATCCACATGGAGGCAAGACTTTCTGTCAGCAAAAATATTATGACTCACTGAAAGTTCAGATGATTCTCAGCATTTTTAGCAATAAAGTATTTTCTAATTAAGGTATGTACTTTTTTTTAGACATAATGCTACTGAACACTTAATAGACTACAGTATAATATAAAAACTTTTATATGCACTGGGAAACCAAAAAACTCATTTGACTCACTTTATTGAGATATTCACTTTATTGCAGAGGGTTGGAATTGAACCCACAATATCTCCGATATATGCCTATACAGACCAGTAAGCAGGGACTTACTGCATTCTAGGAAAAATTAAGAACTGCTATTACATTTTAGAAAAAAGAATTTAATTACAAGGATAAAGAAAAAAATCACATTAGCCTCCTGATAGAAAGAAAAATAGGTGATCCACAAGGGAAAAATAGCAGTCTGGCCTCAGACTTCTCTTTATAGCAAAGGCCAGAGAACTACAGATCAACAACTACAGAGTTTGAACAAAAATGGTTACTATCTAAATATTTTCTATTTCACCAACTTATTATCTATGTATGAAGCAAAGATAAAAACATTCCCAGAACTCTAAAAGTATATTGAAGATACATTCCTATGCACAAAGATGAATTAAAAACAGGAGCTTAGAAATCAGGCAGTCATGTGTAAGAGGATTGTGGTGAGCATTACATGAGTTAGAGTAAAGCTTAAATAATTGCAAATACTTTTTTTCAGGTCAAATGGCATTAAGTGCAGTCATTTGATTTCTTCCTCCCCACTTTTCCAATGAAATCAGGGGAAATCCTTTATCAGCAAGCCCTGAAAGGGAAGAACAGCATTCACATGGCAAAAGGTACAAACATTCTCATCCAGTGAAGATAAAGATATTGAGAAAAGGTCCAAAATGTGTTCCATCACAGAGCCCCCTCCTAAAAGTAGAGCAGCAAACCCAGGATTTAAGTGAAGGAAGCCTTGGCTGAACCTTACTGACATTCCTAAGCTGGAGGCCTGGGCTGGACTTAGGACAATCAGGAGCCAACTGCACTCCATTTCATCCCTTGTGAACATTAACACTGGAAAGAATGTGGCCCCAGGATCCATTTGTCAGCAGAAAGCAGAAAGCTGGCACACTGTCAGAGATCTGATGGGCTATACTACAGAAGGAGACTGGATACTGGCTGTAAGTATCAAGCCACAGCTTGATCCAGACATGGTGCACGTAGAAAATTGGTCTGTTTCAAAAGTTTCACCAAGCCCAAAGAACAAAGATCCTCCACTGGTATGTATGTATGTATGTATGTATTTATGTATTTCACCAATATTTATTGTCAACCAACTAGGAAATTAAATAGCATGATCCTTATGCTCCAAAGCTTACAGTCTGCAGGGGACATGAGACAAATAAACAGGCGATGGTGATGATAGATGAATAGGTGAAGAACATGGAGCCAGCAGATAATCCACAGGGGCATCCAGATCAGACTTTAGTAATTGGGTAAGACTTGCTAAAGGAAATAGTTTGTGGTGAAAAAGGAGTTGTAGTAGGTGAAAGGTTTGGAGTCAGGGCAAGTGGGGAAGTATGTAAGAGAGTACTTCAGACAGAAAAAGCAGCAAGGGTTAAGCCAAGAACCAAGAGAACATGATGCATTTAGGATCTGAAAGAGGCAAACAGGGGTCCAAGTCATAGAGAACCTTGTGACTCGTGCTTAAAACTCTGAACTTCATCCCAAGAATGGTGTAAGAGTGCTGAAGGATTTTTAAGCAGTGGAATATGATTTCCATTATGAAAGATGATTTTGCTAAGAAAAAATCAGGAATGGAGGCCACAAGACTAATGACAGGGTGAGAAGGTAGTGTAATAACTGAGGGGATTCGTGATCATGACTGACCTAGACAGCTGGTTGTAGACATGGAAAATACATCAGATTTGAGAGAAATCCTGAAACAATAGGACGTAGGGATGAATTTTATGTTAGTTACTTATTGCTGCATAACAAATTACCACTAATCTAGCATACACACATTTTTCATCCCACAGTTTCAATGAATCAGGAATCAGGGCATGTCTTCTGCTTCATGGTCTCACACAAGGCTACAGTCAAAGTGTTGGTCAGGGCTGGAGTCTCATCTGATGGTTCAAATGAAGAATGATCTGCTTTAAAGGTCATGTAGTTTTTGACAGGATTTAGTTACTTGCAACTGTTAGACTGAGGGTCTTTGTTCCTTCCTATATAGAACATTCCTCTGTAACATGGTAGTTTGCCTCAGCAAAGCCAGGAAAGGACAGAATGTACTGGCATGGAAGAAGTCACATTTTTAACCTAATCATGGAAGTGACATGCCATCTATTGGGTACAAGCAAGTTGCTATGCCAGCCCATACTCAAGAGGGGGGAGTTATACAAAGACATGAATTACACAAGGACAGAAGGCAGGGATTATTGGAACTATCTTTGAGTCTGACTGGCTATGTGGATTGAGATGAATAAAAAGGCAGATCGTTGAATTATTGGGACTACTGAAGTAGTGACCAGTTTTTGCCATTAAGTAATGAAAGGGGTTTTGGATATTTTGAATTTGGAGAACCTGTAGCACACCCATGTTGAGTTGAGTAATACTTGCTGGGATACAGGGTATTCATACTTGGTATAATCATCTGGACTAAGGGTAGGAATTGTCCCTTCTCAATAGATTATCAAAGTGTTGACTGCTGATGAGAGGACCCAGGGAAAGTGGTTACCATTAAACATAATGGTGTTTTAAATGTTTTAAGAAAGTACCTCCTGAATGTGAATCTCCAGAGATGAGGTCTGGCCATCCATATTTTTTGAAGGAAACACAGGTGATTGTGTTGTGCAACCAGGCTTGAAAACCACTGAAATGTATTCATTAAAAAACAGACTAAACATATACAGTTGACCTTTGAACAAAGCAGGTTTGAACAGCACAGGTCCACTTGTACGCAGATTTTTTTTTTCAAGAAATACAGTACTATAAATGTATTTTCTTTTCCTCATGATTTTCTTAATAACATTTCCTTTTTTCTAGCTTACCTTATTGTAAGAATACAGTATATAATACATATTACATACAAAATATGAATTAAATGTTAATGTTATCGGTTAGGTCTCTAGTCAACAGTAAGGTTATCAGTGGTTAAGTTTCTGTGGATTCAAAAGGATTTTGAACTGTGGATTTTCAACTGTGTAGGGGGTCAGCTCCCCTAAGCCCTGCATTGTTCGAGAATCTACTGTATATACCTAAGCTTTAATGGTGGTTATTTCCAGGAGGCAGGATTATAGGTGATCTTTATTTTCTCCTTTCTGCTAGCCTGTACTTTCTATCCTGAATATATTTCTTTTATAAAAAGGAAATCAAGTTGCTCCTTTTAAAAACAATTCTACCACAAACAAATAGGGTTTATCTAAGAGGTACAATAAAAGAAATTTTATTAATATAATACATCATATTGAAGGGGTTCAGAACAAGGCTTCCCAAAATGTGCTACCTTGGCATGTGGATTTCGTTGAGCTGAAGTCAATCAAGGCCCAAAGACTCAGGAAGAGTTTTTACTTCCCCTCTTAACTACCTAAAAGAATTCAGAAGGGCGCCTGGGTGGCTCAGTCAGTTAAGTGTCTGCCTTCGGCTCAGGTCATGATCTCGGGGTCCTGGGATCAAGCTCCTGTTGAACTCCCTGCTCAGCGGGGATCCTGCTTCTCCCCCTCCGTCTGCCCCTTCCCCCACTTGTGTGTGAGCACATGTGCTCTCTCTCTCTCTTTCTCTGTCAAATAAATAAATAAAATCTTAAAAAAGAATTTAGAAAGCGGGTCTGATAGAGAAACAGAACTATCACCACAGATAACTACAAAGAATACATGCTAGATGTGGTAAACTGTGGGGAGCTTGTCCCATTGTGTCTGTATAGCATGGCAAACATTTGTTACCAAACATCTGCTCTTCTCATCTTCCTGTAAATTGTCTTCATCCCCTTTGAAGCCTCCAGATTCATACCCCTGCTCTAGCTCATGATGTCATATAAGCTTCAGTTGCCTGACCGCATGTGGGTCTCATATGCTCATGAGGCTCCCATACATACATAATCAAATTTGTTTTTCTCTTGTTAATCTGCCCTATGTCAATTTAATAGGCCAGTCAAAAGAACCTAGAAGGGCAGAGGAAATATTTTTTCCTCTCCAACACTATTAATAGAGTAAAAAGCATATGGGAAACTCAAAACATACCCATTTTTCACCTGTGCAAAGATTTACATTTTCGTAATAACATTCAAGGCTCATAATGCTATCATTGAGATAGGAACTGTTATAAATGATGGGTTGGTATATAAATTAGTACACATTTCCTAAAGAGAAATTTGGCAGTGGGTATCAAGACCCATAAAATTATTTATACTCTTGGATTTAACTTTACTTCCAGGAATTTATCCTGAGCAAATAACCAGAGATATGGACAGAGATTTACCCATACAATGAATTCATAGCCATATTATTGATGACAGTGAAAAATTACAAATAACTGATGGATAATTAGAGATAGTTAAACAAATCGTTCATATACATGCCACTCTAATGTCCTTTAACTTCATCCAGGTGAATACAAATGTGTTGTGTTTACTGTAATACCATATACATTTATTATAATATGGTAACACTCTTTACTATAATACTATATGCTATAGTATTATATACTGTAACCCTATATAAGCAATATATACTATCTCGTATTTACCATAATACTAGCCTCTAAGGCCCCACTGGCTTGATTATTACTAGGTCAAGACTTTTTCAGGAATCACTCCCCCAATTATCCCCTCTTTGATTCTGGGACAGATAGAAGAGGAGACCTAGGCGGAAATGGTTATGGAATTGAGCCACACAGCCCCTCTGCTCTTCACCTCAGTATCCTTCTCTCCTTCCAGAGCCTTCCTGCAGCTAGCCTCACCTCTGCTTGGCCTCTTCAGAAAGTCCAACTTCTGGCATTCGTCTCTGGCCAAGAAAACAGTTCCTTCCACTCCCTTTAAACAGTTACTCTAAGGGCTTTCCCTTAGAAAAAAGAGTTCATGGGAGAGTTGATAGGCCCCAGAGAAACAGTTCTTCCCCAGACACCACAACTTGCCAGTGCAAGCAGCTCGGGTTAGGCACCGTCAAGGTACTGGACCTGGAGCTACTCTCTCTGTGACTGATATTCCAGCCACTGCGCTCTGGCCAACCTCCAGATGTCTTCCCTCCGGGTGACTTCACTTGAGTCCCCCCTGTGCCTCCCTCCAGTATGGCTTCCTCTGGGAATCCAGTCCATTTTACAGCCTGACTTTATTGATGAGCCTCCTTCTGCTTTCCTCCCAGAAGTAACTCAAGAATGGGGCTGGAAATCTTTTTCACTGTCTCAATGGCCCATGACAATTAAGAAGTTCCCTCTGTCCCTCTATCACTGATGGAGGCTGATCTTCTCAGAGCATACAGAGAACGTAGGGGGGCAAAACTCCCTTTCTCCACAAGCCAGACACATTTTCCCACTGCCTTTTGAATCAGATTTTCAAAAATGAATTTTTCTATTTTTGTATTAAAAAGACCATTCACATGCATATATGTACATCTCTAAGTCATAAAAATTTTTCTTTATTATAAGTTGCTTTTATGGGATAAAGAACCACCCAAACCTCTATTATATTCCATTAAGAACAAATAACCAAGAGAATATTTATTCACCCATTTAATAAATATTATTTTTTACTTACAATGTAGATATTGTAAGTACTACTAAAATGAAAACAATGATCCCTACTCACAAGAACAGGAGGAAGACATGAGCAAAAATAATTGGGATACAGGATGATACAAATTAAGTGTGATAAGAGTAGCACAAATAATGAAATATGATAGTTCACTGAATTTCAAAAGAATGATTAAAAAAAGCTTTCTGGAGGTGGGCCAGTATTAAAATAAGTGTAAGTGGAAATGTTTCAAGAGTAGGCTGAGGGGAGGTTGGGCTTTTTTGTTTTTTTGTTTTTGTTTTAAAGCAACCTAAAGGCTTACACACTATATTTTGTAAAAATTTAATTAGCAATAATCGCGCCTCGGATAAACCTCATTGGCTACGATACTGCCACTGCGCAAAGCTTATTTTGTAAAAATTTAGTTCTGAGTTTTACTAGTTGGGATTCTTTTGGCTGCAGATTTTAGAAAGCCAACTTAAACTTTTTGGTTTAGGGCATAATAGGAATTGAATGGTTTTTGAAAGAATACTGGAGACATCTCAGGTGACCACAGAAAGGGTTAAGGTCAGAGCTTTATTATGATTGGTGCAGTTTTTAATCAAGTAATGTCCCTGGACCAATCCACAGAAGCTGAGCCTGTGGACATGTTTTACAAAAATGGCAGCTCATAGATATAATGTTGAAATAAAGGAAATATGGTTTACAAAAGGATAGACAAAACCACTAAGCCCTGCATGCTCAAACTGTGTAAATTTTAGTTCTTTATCTTATAAGTAAGACTTCTCTTAGAGAATTATTCAACATCACATAGAGATGGCTGGCCTCCCTATTTCTATTTCAGATTTACATACAATACAAAAATCAACACGTGCTATAAGGAGGGAAAAGGAACACCTCTGGACATTGGTTAAAGTAGAGAGAAATCCCAGGTACAAATTTCTCAAGGATCACCAAAAATATAGGCTTTAATGTGATCTATTTCCTGCAACAACATTTAAAATAAATAGATATTCACGCCTCCATTAATTTCTCCAGTTCTATAACCAGATCATGAAAAATGCCAAGTTTCACACTGGCCTCTTCACTGGATGTCTGAACAAGTTAAACAAAATTTTATTTAACATCCATTTCTCCCAGTTAAATCTAAAGACAACTGCCCTGGCTCCTAGTGTCTCACTGTTCCCAGATTAGGACCTCATATAACTAAGATGCTCAGTGAGAAAGACTGATTAGCCTGGGGCCTTCTGACCCCCAGAAAATGCTATGCCTATTGATGTTCACTTTTATAAAGTAAGAGGGACATTAAAAAGTATGCCTATTAGGGAATAGCAGGCTTTGCTCTGATGAATATCAGCAGCACATGGTATAGGAATATCCATGGTCATTACTAGCACTCCCTTGAGTTTTTCTGAGATAATTATAGGACTGGAGACTCAGCACACAGCACCACAAACAACTCTCAGATTGTTCCCTCAGCCCTCCAAGTAGTTTCCAGATTTAGCAAATAAAAGTACAGGACATCCAGTTAAAGTTGAATTTCAGATAAGTGAGTAATATTCTTCAGTAGAATTATGTCCCATGCAATATTTGAGATATACTTCTACTAAAAATTTATTCGTTATCTGAAATTCAACTTTAGGCTGGGCATCCTGTATTTTATCCAGCAACCCTATCCTCCAAGGCCTCTTTGACACTACCTTTAGTCCTCTTCTCTAAATACTGTTTTTAGCACAAACAGCTTCCAAGAATTAAATTTCAAGAAGCTTTTTATCCAAACCCCATAAGCTCTTTTTTTCGGGGGGGGCAGGGTGGAGAGTGAGGGAGAGACAGGCTCCATGCCCAGCGGGGCTCAGTCGCTCAGTCTCACAACACTGAGATCATGACCTGAGCCGAAATCAAAAGTCAGACACTTAACCGACTGAGTCACCCAGGCACCCCAAAACCCCATAAGCTTTTTACTTCCACCATTCTGTCGTCACCAAACTGAATTCAGAGGCCCAAGGGATGATAAAAATGAGGGAAAACAATAAATAAATAAATACATTTATTTTGTCTTTCAAATAATTCCTTCTCTCCCTGTGCCACTTGATCCCCAAAACAAAGTACTAACCAATGTTAGTACATTGACCACTGTAAGTACTGCTAATGATTCCTTGGGTTGGACCTATTTACAGGGCAGTTTACAGTACAGTGGAAATCTTCCATAGAAGCGTGCTATTGTTACTTCCTCAAATGCCTGACAGAGCCTGCTAGCAACACCAAATATGTCCTTACCAGGATGCATGGGGCCCAACGCAGAGAAACGCCACTGCCACGGCAGCTCCCTATCCATATATCATAAGCAGGTGCACATCCTTACAATAGGCCTGCCACAAGGAAAGGAGGAGACCATACATCACCTCTCAACATCTAGAATTTATATTTAAACCTACCCTTGCAATGTCAGGTCTGGGATGTCCTTGTATTAAACCCAAATCATAAAATACTTGAAGAGAGAACATGAAAAACATAACTCTGCCTTCAACTCAACACCTCTACTGTCACTTCTGTTTGGGAATTTTTATAAGTTTTTGTTGAAGGCAGTGTAGGTGTGGGGCCTAAGAGGGTTACAGTTAACCAAGAAAAATAATACAATTCTAGAATGGGGGAACAAAAGCATCTCATCAATGACCTCAGCAAAGAGAGTTTAAAAACAAACTCCCAGGTCCGATTTGTCAGGTGGCCACAAATCTAATGGTTGGGGTCCCAACAAGTGATTCTGAAGGCTGAAAAATAAAAGGAATGAATGAGGCATTTATTCTGCCCTTCCTGTACTTAATGGGGTACTTTATGTGTTTCAGGGTAATAAAACAGTCGATAAAGGAATTTCTTTTCTGGAAAATTTCTGCTAATAAATGCAGAAGGAATGACAGAACCAGAAAATCAACATTTTGCAAGCCCTTAAATGAAATAGTGGACCTAGATAACAATCACCAAGAAACAGAAACTTTATAATAGAGGGATGAGGCTGACACACTTGTCCCCACTCAGGGATCTTAGCATCACTTCAAGTGGGACAACCAGACCTATGGCTTCATGAAATGAAGCAGCAGGAAGCACAGAGCACCCCCTAGGAAAAAGTCTGGCCTGAAAACTGGACTTGAATCTACCTGAACCTTAGGATCATTATATCATCCTCTCATTTGTGTGTGTTAAATTTTACATTAAAAAAAAAAAGTATTCAGAATGTTCTTGGAACCTTTGCTTTTGACCCTTGTTTTAAACCCTTCTAAGATTCATTATTCGTTCCCTTCACCATCCTGAACACAGCTGAGTCTTCTTTGATGACAGGGGTCAGCATTTCATACTTATTACAATAAACTTCAAGTAGGAGTTTCCATAGCTACTGATTTAAATCATGTAAGGGACATTGAACCGAATCTATACTAATCCCAGAATATTTATTCATCGATTGTAAATAGCTTTTAAGATCTTTCATGTACTCCATACTGCCACCATATAATTTCTTGATATTTGACCTTTTTCTGATAAGATTTTTTAAAAATATTTAAAACCACAGTGAGTGTTGCGAGGAAATTGGAACTATCGAAACATTGCGGTTAACTGGATACTGATTATGGGAGGTTTACCTTATACAAAAGAACTTATGGCGGAGATAGGAGAGCTTGGTCCTGACAACATTCTGTAAGACTGCTGCTTACCCACTCTTCCCATTCCGCGCGCCTGACCTGTGGCTGAAACGAGATCAGTTGTCTGCACGTAATAAAGCCAGGTGAGGTTACCTTCAGACTTCATGAAGTTAACAAGCATGTTGAGAATGACTGAACTTCATCCACACACAAACACAGAGGAAAGAGGGCAGGGCTCCAGAAGAAACACCTTGTTCTTTCTTATGGAAAAAATTGCTAAAACCTCTCAGCTGTTGAGGGTAGGGGATTGTGCTTCTGACATAATCTGAATTGCATTTTTTCCTCCATCTTCACCAACCTTTTCTTATTCCACCCTGGTCCATCATGGAGTAGCGACAATTTCATCAGTGTCCTTTTGTTAAATCTCTCAACGCACTTCAGAGTTCACTTTATGCATTCTCATGATCAATCATTTTGCTGAGGATACTTTGCTTCCTGCCAATACCCTCTGTAACATGCTGGCTGCCTACATTCTGTACAAACCCCTGGAATGCATCGTTTGTCTCTCAGTTTCTGATGTGTTATGACTTACTGCCTGTCTAATCTCGAGCTGTCGGTGGACAGTTCTGTATTTTTTGTACGCCCATGGCAAAGGAAAAAGAAGGGCTTGTTTGTTGTTTATTTCTCTTTCTGTTTTTATTTTATATTTGTGGGAAGGGCAACTTCCTGTTTGGAGTTCCTGCTGAAAACAGACTTCTTTCTTCCTTAGTTCATTTCTGATCCAATGCTGTTAGTCCTGAACACACCCACCTCCCCTCTGGCTGCCACCGCGGGCAGGTGAATGTTTCTTAGCCTGTCATGCCCAGTACTGAATAGACTCCAACAGTAACCTTCCTGGGGTTGGTTTTGCTTTTTCAAATTCCCCCACAAATTACTGAAACTTTGCTTATGGGTAGAAGTAGAGATCAAGGCTTTAAGAAAGAAAAGGAAATTCTACAAAACCCAGAGCTGAGTTTAATAGAAAAAAATCCCTGTCGCTGTGATCCTTGCCCTTCTCTGATAAGACTGAAATGAAGATCTCTTGCCTCTTTCTTCCTTAAATACTCCCTTTCTCCCCACTCCACATCCAACCCCATTCCCCAGACATAATGAAATCCAAAGATTAAGACCACCAAGCATCTGCTACTCAAGAGGTACAAGAGGTAGAAGACTCAAGTTAAAGGCCTATTAAAAAAAAAGCCATCACCTAGAAAGGATATGGTAAATTCAGAGGGAAGATATCTAAGTGCTAATGGGTACCTGCAGAGAAATGAGGGCAGAGAACAAGAGTTCAGGAGAATAACTGAAGACTTCATAAGAAAGAAAATAATTATTTTGCAGATAGAAGGGACCCAGAATCTATAATAAAAACGAAAATTCCAGGGAACAAGAAAATGAGTCCAAAACCAGGAACCATCAACAGCCGATGACTATATCTAGAGAAAAAGGTGGGAACGGGGAAGCTGCACCAGTGAATGGAAAATCACCCGAGGCCAGACCCTGAGAAAGTTACTTCCCTCTAATGATCCATGTCTGTGGCCAGAGGAAGAAAGGACATTCAGAAGAAACTAGATTGACCCTTCTCCTCCAGATGACAAAGTAAAACTAAAGATAGAAACAGTTTGATTTGCTGTTTAAGCATAGAAGCAGGGTGAACTAACCAGTATTCATAATTGAAGGGGGCAGAACCTAGAGGAGATGCTGTGGCCCAAAGGGGAGATAAATCTATGCCATTACCAGAGCAGCGGGGATGGGACTTAATATTCTGATCTTGAGTGGGGTTAAGTGAATTAAGGCGGCTGTATCAGTGGGAAGCCCCCACGCCTTCTCACTCCAGGGCTCTTCAGTTCTGCACCCAAGTTTTGAGGGTATGCTGAGCTATAGTGGGTAGAGGAGGGGGTGGGGAGGTACCAAGGAGGTGGAGGGAAACAAGAGTAAGAACAAGGTAACCCAGATCAATTTTGAAGGGAAAAAAACCCTCTTCCTTCCTTCCTAAAAAGAATGAATCTAAAGTTATCCAGGGCTATGATCTGTTTACACCTAGACCTATATAGCGAACATTCGTTTTGTAAATGGTTACTGATCTCCCACTATATTTAAGGCACCGGTAGTCAAAGTGGGAATCAACAGAAAGTAACCAAGAAGGTGACACTGAAAAAAATGGACTAAAAGAATAATTAATTTCCAAACTGGAATATTAGTAGCCTCAGATTATGAACAATATTGGTCTCTATCATCTGATCTAAACGCAGATTCTATTATCTATGTATCTCGCCAAGTAGCCAATGAACGAGCATGCTTGACACCTACCATATGCCAAGATTTATACCAGATGGTGCAGATAGAAAGTTTTCAGACATGATACCTGACATGAACAGCTCTTCCCAGGAGGGAACAGGGGAAAAAAATTTAAAAACCAACATTACAATCTACATAAGCACAAATTACACAGAAGCTCAAGGGATGATATGAGAGGCCAGGTTGATAATACTTTACCTTCAGATGGTAAAAGGGGAGGGAGGCATTCCAGTCAGAGGAAACAGCATGTGCAAAGAGCAGGACAAGAGAAAAGGCACAGCATAGTCATAAAGGAGTTAAGGAGTCCCCTGTGGTTGGAGTCCTGGAAGCATAGAAGAAATGAGCAGATTAGATAAAAGGAAGGTTTCTCAACCTTAGCACTATGGACATTTTAGACTCTAGGCTTCTCTGTTGTAGAAGCTGTCCTGTGCATTGTAAGATGTTTAGCAGCATCCCTGGCTTCTATCCACTAGATACCAGAAACACACACATACACACACACAACCATAGTGACAATCAAAAAGGTAAGCAGATATTGTCAAATGTTCACTGGGAGGCAAAATTGAGCCTGGTCGAGAATCACTAGATTAGAGAGATAGAAATGGGTCAATTTATAAATGGCTTTGCATGGGGTTTGGATATTCTCTCTAAACACTGAAAACCATGGAAGGAATTCACCTGATCATATAGGTCCCTGAGACCCATCACTTTTATATGAGGATCTGCAGAGAGACAAAGCTGGCGTAAGGAACCCAGTTAGGAAGAGGCTATTGCAATAGTCCAGGCAAGAGAGGATGCAAGCCTGACCTGAGGCAAGGACAGGGGGACCAGAAAAAGGAGGGCAGAAGGTAAGAGAGAGATGATAACATGACATCATGTTTCCCTGACTTCTCAGTCAAAATATTCACCAAAGAGCAGACACACTAAATCTTAAAATGATTATAACTGGTAAACAGATTTACAGTGTAGTGATAGAAAAATGAATACTTCATGAGCTTTCCTGAGAAAACATTCTTGCTTTTTCAAAAATCATTTCACATTAAAATTAATACATTCATTTATTTAACAACAACACTATTAACTTCTGGGCTAGCAGAAAATAAGAGAAACTATGTGTAAACATATGTAGAGTTCGTGTAGGAAACAAAACCATGAGACTTGCTGGGTTGGTGGCCTGTGAAATCTAAAGAGACCTCAATCCTCTCTCTCTCAGGGCTGTTTCAGAATCTTATCCATCCCAAGGACAAGAAGAAAAAAAAAACAACTTCAAGCAAACAACACTGCCTTTTTCAAGGAGACACTCTTTCTTGTACATATCCAAGCATTCTCTTTGTAAACTTACGCAGCATCATCTGTCCAATGATCTTGAAGTGTCAAGGCATTTCAGAAGCCAATTAATTGTGTTTCCTCTGAGAGCACATTTACATGAGAAAATTAAAATGCTTTTTGTAGGGACGACTGTCAGATTGTGACATACAGATATACCACTTACCATTGCTTCGATTCCTACTGAGATCCACATAAGTAACAGCAGAAAAAGGGTAGCTCATGGCAACAGCACCATATTCCACACGCTGGGCTGTCCAGAAAGCACACCTGGTGGTCACTTCCATCCTTCTCCCAGCACCAAACCTAAATCGTATGTCCACTGTCTTCTCCATATCAGCTCCACATGACCAAAACAAAAAACCCTGCATTCGTGGAGGCTGTCATACAAATTGAAATTAGGACAAAACCACAGCAAGTAGGTTAGCCAGCTTTGAATATCACTCTAGTAGGAGAAGCACTGAATTGGCTAAATTAACATTTTTCTCCTTCAAAGTCTTTTTTATTCCCCTACCTCTTCTATTTCATTTTCAACACCCAGGTAACTGACTTATTAACCAATCTCTCTGGAGACTGCTGGTCCTTCCAATGAGACTGTTACAGAAAAAGCTTATTCTGCCCAAACTTACTATTACTGGAACACCTCAGGAGACATAACATTTATAAACTTCCTGTCACCCAATGTGCTGTTCAGAAGCCATTCATTTTAACTTAATTTGCAGGACTGAAAGTCTCCAGCTCACTCGCTATATAAAAAGTGACTTTTTTAGCTATTACCCATTATCATTTTGCCTCCTGCCAATGGTACAAAGTTAAAGAGCACCACAGAACTGAAAACCCTTTGTTTGTAGTTAAACAATGAGCTCCAAGACAGTTCTTACCTGGAAGGCAACATTTTCCCCCTTTCAAAATCTAATAATAATATCAACATAGCAAGCTACTACTTTTCTTAGGATGCTGATACTGGTGAAGTACTACTTTAGGGTCAATGAATACTTTATGGAAATCTTTGAAAAATGTAGTTTAAGGAACATTTTTCCTGCCCCCAATCTTCATCTGTTTCTTCTAATATTAATATTTTTTTAATTTATGTGTAGAAAACCACAATGATTACTGCCAGAAGAGTCTCCAACTGCTTATGTAGGAAGTTACATACCAGAAACACCTGGGTGGCTCAGTCAGTTAAGTGTCCGACACTTGATTTTGGTTCACGTCATGACCTCAGGGTTGTGAGATCAAGTCCCATATCAGACACCAAGCTGGGCCTCGAGCCTGCTTAAAATTCTCTCTCTCCCTCTGCCATCCCCACCTTGCCCCTCAAACCAAAAAAAAAAAAAAAAAAAAAGTGATGTACCACTTTGTGACATGGTAACGGATACTAATCACATGACACACATGTCCTTCTCCTGGTAGAAATAGCCAATTTGCAACTAAATACTATCAATATCATTAAGATCCTTAATGGTATATAACCTAGATTCCTGAAAAATAAATTAACGATCTAGACAAACTTGGCCCAGCTCATTTCTGGTCTGAGGTCACTGCTATCCACCTGGAACCAAAAGTGACAAATAAACCCATAGGTAGTTTTTGGGTAAGAACTCCAGACCAGGAAGTCACCATCCATTGAACTATATAGATGAGTTAGGATCATATACTCGGGATGAGATACAGGATTCTTTTCCACTAAGTTTGAAGCACCGCACCAACCTTCTTAAGCCAGACAAACAGAATCACATCATTTGGACACTGATGTTGTATTCAGTCTATTTCTCCCCTGAAATGATTTTTGGCAAGATCACCAATGGCCTCCTTGTGGACTTGTGGAATCCATCCACTGGCCACTTTTAAGGCTTCACCTTAATTAACCTTTATCTTTTCTCTCCTTCTATTCTCTCTTGTTGTGCTACTTTTTAGAAGATGTCCTCAACTTTTTTTCCCAGTTATTCTGGTGAATGTTTTATTTGAGCAATCATCTCTAATTTCCAAGTGTTCTTCTTTTTCTTTGCATTTTTCATTTTCACGGCATCTCGTTCTCCTTTTATGAAGGCAATAACTTCCTTAAATCTCTCTAAGGACAACAAAGTTATCACTGTTGTTTTTAAATTCTTTTCAGTTCCCTGGATTCTCTTTTTCTTCAGGGGTCAGTTTTCTATGATTATCTTTCACTCTTTTCTTTTCCATGTTTGTGAACTTCCTCAAATATAAAGCTGACCAGGAACAGGATTTGCCAATTCACAGGCTTTCCCCCTAGGGTGAAGAGGTGAGAACCAGATGTATTTATGGGCCATCAAAATAACAGAATGTGAAGTTCTCTCCTCCAGGGTGATAACATCTACACTAACACTCAAGTTCTTTCAAAATATTGGTTCAATTTCTTTAGAAAAGAATATTCTGGGTTTTTAGTGTATGGCTGTTACTGTTTTTGCCTAGAGGAAAATGTTTGGTTGCTAAACCTTCTGAAGGAAAAAAAGGAGACTATGTGTCCTATTTAAATAGGCTTTTAAATATAAACCTTCAATTCTCTGCTTTCTGTACCTTCATTCCTACTCTTTGTTACCTGCTATCTCTGAGCTTGCAATCTAGATCCTTTCTGGAACATTCCAGGCAGGCTGGCTCCTTTCTGGGCTGCAACCTCCTCTGCAGATATCATGGCTGAAGTTTTCTCCACTCTGCTCAACCAATCTTTAATTTGCTTTGGGTCAGTGGAATCAGTATCTTTGTCATTTCTTCCTTTGTAAGTTGAGAACATCAGCATTATCTCTCTCCTGACTACTTGTCAGTCTGCTAATCCAAGATGGGATTTGAAATTTGAAATCCACATAATTATTGTCTTGTATGTGTATTTTCTCATTCCAGCCATCAACAGACGTATCTTTGATAATTTTTCAGAAATCATACATGTATCATTACTTTCTGAATCTTTATACATTTGAAAATGCTTTTCTGCTGCTTTCACACATTGATAAAAACTTGGATGAATAATTTGGTCAAACATTTTTTCCTCATAATTCTATTATGATCTAGTGCTCCATATTATGCAGGTTACTCTATCATGTTGTGTTTAGTATTATAGAGTTGTAATCTGAATTCGGCTTGATTTTTGTTCTTCTGTATGAAAAGGTTTAGGAATTCAGGGTTTTGCATCTGCTTATTTTCTCTGGGAATTATTGAGCACTATTAAATGCCGACTCAATCTTTCTTCCATTTGGGAAAGTTTTCTTCTTTATATCTATTATTATTACTTTGATACCATTGATACTCTTGATGCTTATGGTTTCATTATCTAATCTCTGCTTTCCACACTGATCACCTTTCCTATCAGCATGTTCACCTCTTGGATGATTTCCTCTGCATTCTAAAGGTGTCTCTCAACTCTCTCTTCATAGTAACAATGCAATTTTTTTTCTTGCAGTCTCAGTTATGTTGTTTCTCCTTTCCAAAAAAGATTTCAAAAATGTTCTTTTGTTTCCTTTAATAGATCATCTTTCAAAGTATACTTTCCATCTGTATCTTCAAGGCAATGGTCCTTTTTTCTCAAGTTGCAGAAACTTTCTAAAGGCCCCACATTGGTTTTGTTTGCCTGCTTGCTCAACCTCTACTGAAGAAAGTTTTATCTGGTTTCTTTCTTCCGAAGGATAAGTTGCAAATATTGCTCTCAATCCTCTGACCTCTTCCCACCCCCAATAAACACATCCTGCATTCCCTCTCACCTGGATGCCAACAGAATTCCCCTCTCAGATCTTAACATGGGGAAAAAAGGGTGATCATTTATACAGACACACACACACACACACACACACACACACACACACACATCTTTATGGTAGACTATGTTTCATTTTTCAAGATTACCATGAAAATATCTACCCTCCAACACATTCTTCTGCAATATAACCTTACCACCACCACCCCCATCAAGAGGAGGGGTCTAATACCCCTCCCTTGAATAGGGACTGGCCTCCGTGATTTATTTATGCCAACAAATGGAACAAAAGTAACCACTTTGTGATTTCTGAAACTAGACTGTCAGAAAAGGCCATGTAGCTTCCCTCTGCTTAATCTCCAGATTCTCCCATTTGGAACCCAGCTGCTGTGCTGTGAGAAGTCTAAACTACATGGAAAGGCCATATACAGGTGCTCTGGTTGACATTTTCAGTGGAGCCCAACCTTTAAGTCATCCCAACCTAGGTGTCAAACATGTGAGTGAAGAAGCCTTGAGATCATTCCGCCCCCAGCCATTTAGAGGCCTCATTCATTGTGGAGAAGAGATTAATCACCTAAACTACGCACAGAATCCATGAGCATAATTCAATGGTTGCTACTTTAAGCCACCAAGTGTTGGGATAGCCTGTTACACAGCTATTTCCTTATATGACTCAGCCATTTATACAGTACAATTTTGATAGGGTGAGAAGGAATCAACTCTTGGTCCTGCTGTTTGGTATACTATTACTAGAATAATTTATTTATGAATATGTTTTATTAGAATCTGAGAAAGAGTTTAAGGAAGGCTAAAACTATTTTACTATCTCTTCTTATCTCCACCTTTTCTATGGCTGACTTCATATCCCAAGATACAATGTTTCCCTGTCTGTCAGCTTCAACAGTCAGCCTTTTGCATGACTGAAAAGGCAGAAAGGTCATTTTGCCTCAGAAAGGAATTCCCATGTGTGGTGCTGAGGGGTATTCACCTGGCTTTCTCACTGGTATGGGCCTCATGGGGCACTAGTGATGGACTCTCCCTGTCTTTTCCCTCTCTGGCCCTGCCAATCTGTTTTGGGGGTTAAACATGCAAAATGAAAAAAAAATTGCAAAAATGCTTTCACCATTATAGCTGTTTCAGTCCCATCCCAGCTTCACTGTTGGTGAAAACAGGTCCCATCAACTGACAAGTCATGAGGCTTCAAGATGGATAAAGAGTTTTCTTAAAGCAAGACACCATACATAGTAAGGAAATTATTTCCATTATTTAAAAATTTTAAGGCAGCTGACTGAATAAAGTGTTTCCCCCGAAGGACATAAATTTTGTCATATTAGATCACCTGCAGAGTAAACATAGCTTAGCACTCTGTCTCAAACATGGCACCAACCCAAATATAAAATGTCAAAGAGGTGCCACAGGACAGTATAATTCACTCTCGAAAAAGCATTGTGTCTCTACGACTCATAAATATATTACACCTTCTGTGAACCTTTATTATTTTTAACCCAGACCATATCCTGTGAGTGACTTGTTTCAAAAGTTTATGACTCACTGTGTAAAGTAATGTTTTCTTCTATTTGTCCTAAATTTCTCCTCTTTCAGGCTTCAAAGAGTCTTCCTGCCTGTCCTTGTGCTTTGGAATTTGGTGAACACAAAAATATTGATGCACTTCGTGGCTTCATCGATTTTGATCATCTCCCCATGCAGCCTCCATCTCTGTGGGCTGAAAGTCTTAATCTTCTTAGTTTGACCTCATGTTTCAGCCCACATATTCCCTTAATTCTTTCATCTGCCCTTTACTGGCCCTTCTAAGAATCATATTTCTTTGTTAAGAGGTAAATCACAGGTACTATTTCAAGAGCAGGTGTTCCCAGCCTTATCTTTAACTCTCTCCAGTGGGCTATTCAATCAAGCATGCTTATATGTTTTCAGGAGGGTGGGAGCAAACAGGAAGGGAAAAATATTTCAAAGTCAATGTCAGAGCACAGTTTGGAAATATTTTGTCGCCTGAACGATGCAAGGGAAAACTATTCCCTGGGCTCTTTTAGTATCTATTCAAACTTGAATGGCATGATTTCCAAAGCATGTGGGAGCTACAGCGGTAGGCACTGTAGAAAAACAAAGAGCCTATTTTTATACACAATGTTCCAAGGGGGGGTAGACACAAAAAACAGAAAAACAACCCTAAATTTTGCACATGGGGAAAAAATAAAAATTGGATGGCAGCTTCATTTTGATATTTTGGTTCTCAGAAGCTGTTGTTTTTGTAGAAATGGGGAAAAAAATAAACAAATGGAACAGAAGGTGTTATACACAGGAGGAATATAAACACAGGCTCATGGTATGTTAGTGCTGAGAGGAGAACTCCAAAGTTCCAACACAACAGGGGGTTTCCAAAAACCAGCCTAGGGCCAGAGATGGGCTGCCACTGTGAGATGCACCTAGAGGGCTTGCTACAAAAGGCCCTGCAGACCCTCCTCCTGGAAATACTGATTCAGTAAACCAAGGGTAAGGTCTGAGGGGTCTGCATTTTTTTTAATTCATCAGAATAATTTGATATATAGAAAGACAGGTCTGTGAAATACTAATCTAGATCAGTGGCTTCCAAACTGTTACTTGTTTGGGTCTTCACTGCTTTTTGTTTTAGCAGCAGAACCCTCCTCTGAAATGAAGTCACAGCCAGAACTGAAATATACAACATCCATCAGAGTGGCTCCCCTATTGAACCAGGGGTGGCACAGCTGTAAACTCCTTTTCAACTGTACATGCTCCTTCTCTAAGTGACCCAACAGTATCACCAGGGATTTCTGAAGGTGACACAGACACACTGTGAAGACAATTGCTCTTGTCTCATCCCTTAATTATACTGATGAGAAGGCTGGAGCTCAGAGAGCTAGTTCACACAGTACATTAAGAGGCAGGTCAACTAGAATCCAAAACCAAATCCCAGGCTGTGTGTATAGCCCCTCCCCAGGTGTCCACCCGCAGCGACTGAGAGCACTGGGATGGGCACAAGTCCACGGTCAGCTCCCTCACCAGCATTCGACTGACATACCCTTGCCTTCACAGGGGCTCCAGGCTGTTCTCCCTCCCAGGAGTTGGGGCTGGTCTCTCACCTCATGGCTGCCCTTCAGGGAGTCTAAGGGGCCTGCACACATTCATCTTCTTAAGGAAAGCTACCTCAAAGACAACTCCAGGGGCTTCCTGTGGCCTCCCATAGCTGGAGCTTCTGCTAAACCAGGAACAAAACAAAGCCCATACCTTTAATTCCCGCGACACGGTCCCTTCTGTTCGTTATCCTTCTCCCTTTGGTCAACTACCATCTGTTCTTTTTTTTTTTCTTTTTAACACAGTATCTGTATAGCTAATGAATACATGTAATGTGTACATAAGTTATGAATGAAGCACAATAAAACACATTCCCCAAAACTTCCACCTAACTTAAGAAACAGAACATTGCCACAAGAATCTTCTACATGCTCCTCCTTAAAGCCATTTTGGGGTTCCTACCGTTCTATGGCTGCAACTATAATCCTGAACTTTGGTTCTTTACCCTCCTTTTGTATTGACATAGAGATTTACCACAAATAGCTGAATAACTAAACATTCTATTATTTAGCTCTGCCTGATTTTTAACTCTAAAAAGCGTCATCATACTGCAGTGATTCTTTTGCCTCGCCCTTTACATTCATGTTTCTGACGCTCACCCATGTTGAGACATGTAGCTGTCACTCATTCGCTAGTCACTGCTGTCAGGTATCGCACATAGCGGGATTATACAGTATAATTGACCCTTGAACAACATGGGTTTGAACTGCATGAGTATACTTGCAGCCAGATTTTTTTTAAAATAAATATGGTACACTACTACAAATGTATTTTCTCTTCCTTATGATTTTCTTAACATTTTCTTTTCTCTAACTTACTTTATTGTAAGAACACAGTGTAGAATACAGAAAAACATATAGAATATGTGTTCACTGACTGATTGTGTTATCAGTAAGGCTTCCAGTCAACAGTAGGGTACCAGTAAAGTTTTGGGAGAGTCAAAAGTTTTAAGTGGATTTTTGACTATAAAATCAGTGCTCCCAACTCCCACAGTGTTCAAGGGTCAACTGTACACCCACGAGCTGACCTATCTCCACTGCTACCACCTACTCCAAGCTACCTTCACTCCTCTCCTGCATTGCTACAACGATCTCAGGACTCCCTTATTCTTCATTCAGAGTCAAAGTCAGTCTTTACAATGACCTTAAAGAGTCTATCCAATATGGCCCTTTGTCACGTCAGCTCCTACTATTCTCCCCCTTGCTTACTCTGCTTATACTTCAGTGACCTCCTGGCTCCTCATCAAACACACCAACACTGTTCCCTCTACTCGTCATGCTCTTCTCCTTGATACCATATGGCTTACTCACCTCCTTAAATCTTTATTTCAATACTGCCCTCTCAATAAGGCACACCTTGATACCACCATCCCTTCCCTCCCAGGAACTCCTACTCCCCCTTACTGTGATATATTTTCTTTTCTTTAACATCATTTTCTAACATAGTATATAATTTATTTATTATGTTTAGGTTTTCCTACTAAAATGTAAAATCTACAGGGATAGAATTTTTTTTATTTTTTTTTTTAAGATTCTTTATTTATTCGAGAGAGAGAGAATGAGAGATAGAGAACATGAGAGGGAAGAGGGTCAGAGGGAGAAGCAGACTCCCCGCTGAGCAAGGAGCCCGATGCGGGACTCGATCCTGGCACTCCAGGACCATGACCCGAGCCGAAGGCAGTCGCTTAACCAACTGAGCCACTCAGGCACCCAACAGGGATAGAATTTTTTATCTTTTCTGTTCATTGATCTATTTCTAACACCCAAGATCAGTGACTGACGCATAGAAAGCTCTTGAAAAACATATGATGAGTGATTACTGCATGAATGCCTGTTTTCTAGCACTTTCTTTAGGAAAAAGTAAATCTGAAAGAACCTTGTTTTACCTTTTGTATCTATCTTTAGCCTTGTTATTATTCTCATTCATGTCTGCTTGGTTTGCCCAAGAATATCTCATTTTTTACTATAATGAGTTTCTCTTTTCTTCAAATGATCTATCTGTCCTTCTTGGTTTTCATTCTTCCACTGCTCTTATTCCGCTAGCAAGACTGAAACATGTTTTCCAGACCACTCCAGGTCCTGCCTGACTTTCTAAGCAAACCGGATTCCCAAAGATAGAGTGTCCCAGATACAGGCCTTCTGAATTGCTTTTCTGGACTTCCCAATCTACAAGAATTTTGTGGAATGTTTTCTCCACTGCAGCCCAAGAATACAGCATATGCTCTTTATATTAAGGGTCCCCTCTTTCTCTCCTGCCCTCCATCCATCTTTCTTTCTTTTTAAATAAAATCTAATACTTCTTCATGGGTGAAGCCACCACTGGAGCCCTGGAAGTCCATACCCATGCCAGAGCTTATATAGTTAACAATCCAGAGCCAAAGTGAGACCGTATAGTGGTCACGATCCTAAGGAGCCCAGGGCCAAGAAAATAAAATCTAAGAGGTTAGCTCCCCTCTTGGCCTGAAGATCAACATTAGAAAGGTCTTTATTTGGTGCCATCTGTCTCTGCCATCTGGCACTCATCACTGAAAGCCACTGCTTGGAAGGGCACAGGGAACTCAGCCATCTTCCAGCAGTTTGAAATCACCCCTGAAGATCTAGCCAAGAAACAGGACAGATTCTCCCCCAGGAAGAGGAAGATGGCAAGTCAGGTGTGCCCAGGTCCTCTCCTGCACTCACCGTAAGGTGAGCCTCTTCGTCCGTGGGCAGAGGAGAGTGAAAGAGCATCTGGGGCCTGGCAGGATGTCTAATGAGTGTCCCTCCATGGAGGAAATTCCAGGAATGGTGAGACAGTGTTTTCACCTACACCACAGCAGAGTGAAGGGATAAACAGAATGGATTCATCTAGGTCCACATTCCTGCCTGCTGAATGTCACTATGCCCCGCTGGGCTTTCCCTTTCATTCTTTACCTATGCAATTATTTCTCAACGTAGTCTTGATACATGAAACCATTAACGACATCGGACCAGGGAACTTGTCCATTTGAGTCACCACCACAACTCCAGAGCCTAGCACGGTGCCTGGCACATAAAGGCCCCTTCATTAATATTTGTCAAATCAACAGTTCAGATCAAATATATTTCATTTTGACAAGAGGAAAACTGCTTTTATCTGATATATCCAGATTACTAAGACTCAGTACACAGTTTGATTGTTATTTTATTATTTGGAGGCTTAAATTAGCCCAATATTTGTTGTGGGACCCCCTTCCCTTTGTATCTGGAGACGGAAGCACAGACTGTGAAACGGCAGGTGTTACCGTTAATAAAAGAAACCACGGAACGCAACCAGGCATCAGTGTTTTCTTGCTGATAACTGTATTGTTTCAGAATATTCCTAAGTAACAATCTAAGATGCACTCGTGCAAGGAAAAGCTATATTTACAATCATCCCAAATATACTTCCCACTGTGTTCCTACCATTTCTCCAAAATACATGCTCCCTTCCTTTTTAGCGTGAAGCATGTGTCCTTCAGAATCATAAGAATGGGTTTTGTCACTGTTGGGCCCCTGACTAATGGTTTTAAGTTTCTGACTTCTGCTGTAGGATAAACTGTATACTTTCATATCAAATTTAAAGGAGCGTTTCAAAAGGAGTTTATGGGACAATGTATACACAGCCATGCAATGAGATGAAGCTGCCGCAGGGCCACTTAACTTACGTGGAATAAAACACATTTCAGAAAATACCACTCGAACTTTGATGAAAACAAATGAAAATGTCATTTAAATACAGGGTTCTTCACCTGACATCCCAACTTACATGAGTTTTTCAGATAGTTGAATCGGTTTCTTTAAGACTTGCTTTTAGAGGAAGTAAGAGCATTCCCTGCCTTCTAAGTGTGTGTGTGCGTGTGTGTGCATGCACACGCACGCACACACACGCATGTGAATCCTCACATGTTCTCTCTGCTGAGATCTTCTCCATGGCCTATTTAATCAGTTCTTACAAACTGGAGGGCTAGCAGGGGTACACTATTTGACCCCACATTGCCCTTCTGGATTCCATGCGCATTTTTACTTCATACCTAAGTTTCTTCAAAGTGTGGTTCACACTTATCCTCACCACATCCTTGCTTCTTGTGCCTTCCTTGATTTGCTTAAAGACTGACTCCCTTTCCATCAGCCTACCAACATACACTGGCAAAAGTCCTGCCCCTGAACTCTCTGAATTTAATCATGAAGTTTTCTGGAAACTCCTTTCCCAGCTCCCAGGCAATTGCCTCTCTGTTGTCTTTCTCTTGGTCTGACCATTTCTTCCCAGGGATCTTCACCGAAGCCTCTGGCCTCTCCAGAGCTCTCTTCTGACTAAATTGCCTTGCCTTAAGCAGTCCCATGCCCTCCCTGACCACATCCATCCTGATGATTCCTAACCCAGTTTTGGCCCAGTTTTTATCCCTCCACTCAGAACAGGCACCCCAAGCTCACAGAACCCAAGGTGAAATCACTGTCAGCCCCAAATCTGTTCTTTCTCCACAGCCAGAAGCCTGACTTCCCCGATCTGCAATATCACAGCCGAGATTTCTAGATACATCTCAGCTCCACGGTCTCTTCATCATCCCTGCTGTCCATACCTTCATCCTGGCCCCTCGTTTTCCTCCTCAGAATTGTTGCAACTGACCACCTTTTCTCTCTCACCTCAACAATTTTACATCTATGCTCCTGGCACCACCAAAGTTACTAAAGATCTAAATCGGACTATGTCACCTCTGCTTAAAAATCCTACTCCCCAGCATGTATAGAATAAGGCCAGGGTCACTGAAGGGCATTTGAAGTCCATCTTGATCTGATCCCCGCCCATTTTCTCACCATGACTTGCCACCTCAGAATCTATCTTTCAGCAATTTAAAGCTGCTTATAGTTCCCTAAGCACACATAACCACTAAGAATTTGCTTCATGATACACTTGAGAAACATCACATTTCTTTATTTTTCTAGACAAAATTAAAACTGGCTCAGCCTTTCTTCACCAGTGTTGATGAGAAAGCCAGTCCCCGGGACTGGAGCTCTGACCCTCAGTCCCCTCCTTCCAGTGAGGTCCATAAGGATCCCAGGGCTCCCACAGGAAGAGGCCCCAGCCCAGGTCCATAGGTTGCCCTATGCCCTATGCCCCACTGTTATTGAACTTACCACCTCTGTCCAGGTCATCCACAGGCCATGAGCACTGCCCATGCCAGAAGGTAGTGACAAGAAGGGCACCTACTTAGATAGGACTTACTTTATGCTCACTCTGTACCACTGTTCCAAGCAATTTGCATATATTCACTTACATATTCCTCATAGCAGCCTTACAAGGTAGGCACTAGCCCCATTTTCAGGTGGGGAAGTCAAGGTCCAAAGGTCAAATAACCTGTCCAGGGTAAGTGGTGGGGCTCGGATTTGACTCATCATCCTGACTCTTGCTCTTAACTATTGTACCCCACACCTCTCCCAGTGCAGCTTCCCGAAGCCTCTAGCTAGGACTGGCCATAGAGAAACCTCATCATTGCTCCCAAGAACTCACTGACCAGCCCCATACAAGCATCCATGTACCCCTTTCCCACCACCACTTACCTTCGTATCACATAGCAGAAGTCAGGTTGAGGAATCTTGTTTCAAAACTTCAAATCTACTGCATTCCCAAGAATAAAAGAGAATGAAGCTTACACTACCCCACATCTCTTGCTGTGCCCTCTACCTGAAGTGTCTCCCTCTGCCTAGGAAGGGAACCCTATGAAGCTCTTGTTCCTTTTTTTAAAATACAGCTCCTCCAAGAAGTCCTCACTGCCTTCCATTCCTTTTCTTTTTGGGTCCTCATCTGTACCTTGCACATATTTCTATTCCATTGTGCTTGCCACAATGCATTGGAATGTTTTTAATATTTTTCATAGTAGTTTCTTTTCTAAGACTGGGCTCCTCAGAGATTGGAGCTGGAGCTTACATAACTCTGTATCCCAGTCCCTAGCAAGATGCCTAGGAAACTAATAAATACCCCAAGTTGTTTGATAACTGATGTAAGCTGACCCAAGGCCACCACCATACCCATCATTACTTTACCACCTCTCCACCTTCACTGCTACCCCCTGGCTCCATGCCACTGTCATTCCTTTCCAGGATTAGTACAATGACACAGCACTTCCATGTAACAGCCAGGATAATCTCTTAAAATAAAAAACAGATAATGCCACTCAAAACCTTCCAGTGGTTTCCCACTGCAATCAGAAAGCCCTACAATGGCCTACAAGATTCTATATGATCTACACCTTTTCTCCCTACTGACTTGATCGCCTTTCCTACTGTGCTACTCATCTCTCCAGACTCAGTGGCCTCCTGTTGTTCCTCAAACACACCAGGTATAATCCCACCTCAGGGCCTTTGTACTTCTGGTGCCCTCTGCCCAGAATGTTCTCCCCATATAATCCTCACAGCTCATGCCCCCACTTCCTTCAAGTCTTTGGGCAAATACCAACTTCTCACTGAGGCCTTCCCTGATCACTCTACTGAATGCCTTGCTTTATTTTTCTTCATAGAATTTTTCACATTCTGCATAATACAATATAACGTGTATATAATATGCTGTGTAATTTACTTATTTAGGTTATTTATTACCTGTCTCCTCCACATAGAATGTAAGCTCCATGAAGACCTGGCACATTTTAGGCACTCAACACGTCTGTGCTATATGACTGACTCCTAGACCAAGGAACCCAAATCCAGTCTCATCACTGCCTCTAACTGGAGAAGGCATTCAATCTAACTGTCCCCTCAGCTGCTTCAGTTCTGAAATAAGGGGGGACTGCAAGATCTCTTAGAAGGAGACTTATGGTGGAATAAGAAAAGAAAATCTAGGATTTTTCCCACCCACTTTTTATCTTTTGCACTCTTTAACGGAAAGCTGGCAATCCAGATTACAATCTCAAAATATTTTTGGTCTAAAATAATTGCATAAACATTTGTATGTGTGGGTGTGATGGAGAAAATGTGAACTCCCTGTTTTCACAGCCTTCCTTTAAAGGAGAAGGAGAGCGTGGAGTCTTTGTAAGTTGATCCAGTAGTGGAAGAAGAAAAACGGAGAGAAGCAAGAAAGAATTCATTAATTTACACTAGAAAGGAAGGATCTGGAACTACTCTTGGAAAAAGGAACTGATCCAGAGATATCAGAAAGTAGCCCAGTGTGGGAGGAAGTAAAGACGGGCATTTTAAAATAAAGTTTGGTATAAGGAGAAGGATATTACAAGTCTTTGAAATTCAGAAAAGCCTTGTGCTTCCACTGAGAACCCTGCTTTGTCTTCTGGATTATCGGATTCTAGCCTTCCATTGCTAGTAAGCTACTCTAGAACTCTGTAAACTGTAGATAACAGATAGCAATTCAAAACAGTTCTTTTTGATTGACATGCAAATTCTCTCTGACAGATGTGGGGTGCACTTCCCTCTCCTACTGTGGAAAAGTCCAGTCCCACCTCCATCTGTGCATCCTTTTGTCAATTCCTGATCTACAAATGCATCTGTTCCTTGGATTTGTCTTTGAACTGGTCGTGACGTCTTACAAGTTGCCTCATTAATGAGTTAAATAAAATCTTTAACAGACGTTCATTGTATATCTGTATGAGAGCCCTGATTTTATCTTTTTGAGAAACATATCCTTCAATTAAATGTGTAAAGAGAATTTTAAAGATGTTTTATATTGTATTATGCAATATTAGCAAGAAAACACAGAGAAAATTTAGTTGTTTTTATTTTTCATATGTCTCTGTGCTGAGAATGACCTTAAAGTGGCCAAATAATCTTTGGATAAACGGAGATGATACACAGTTCCAGAGTTTTAGGAAACGGACACTCCCAAACTGGTTTCACTGCCTTCAGATTCTTCTCCGTCAATCCAGTCTGCATAATTTTGCTAAAGTAATCTTCTAAAAGACAACTTTGATCATGTCAGTCCCCTGGTGAAACACCATGAATGGTTCTCCACTGCCTACTGGGTGAAGCTCAGAGATCTTCACCTGACATTCCAGGCCCCAGGTGTAATGAGTCTTACGTACTTTCCACCTTTCCCTGCCTCAGTTCCCCACACGACAGAAATCCTCTACACCAGCCCAACACTCACTCAAAACCCATGAGTTTGCACACTAGGATCATGTGTGTGACATCTATTCCCCACTCGTGGAAATGACATTCATCCCTCAAGGCTCAGATCCTGTCTCACGTCATCATAAAACCATCCCAGAGCAACCTTCTCTTTTGAATACACTGAACAGGTTACCTATTTTCTCATGTATCATATTCTGTTCCAATGCTTACACCTAATTAGATTGTAAAATACTAATAAGCATACCATATTTTATATTTTATTTGTATTCCCCATGACTTAACCCAGGATTAAGCACATGGTAATAAGGCTCTATTGATCCCTATAACATAAGAATTAGCCTCTGAGAGAGAAATCCAATCCTTTGAGCCTCTGAAAAAGAAATCCAATCCTTTACTCCAGCAGTGGCCTAATATGTGATAAGGAGTCACACACATCATACACACCCTCGCACATATCACACACATACCACACACACATATACACACACACACACCACACCACACACCCTCCCACGCATCATACACCACACCATACCAAATACACATACCCCCACACCACACACATGCTACACACACACCCCATGTACACTCCCCCCCAACGCACATATACATACTACACACAGCCCACACATACACACGCACCAGACACACACTATAATGAGAAAGCATCACAAATACTCCTAACCAGATTTCCTATCCCCACTGCTTTGGATCTTTCCCAAGTTCCCACAAATAACTATTCACCCAAATCCTCCAGATGATTCCAACCTGAAATGTATTCCAGGAATCGCAGCACATCCAGAAGTCTCCTGATTGCATCCCCTCCCCCTTCCCAGGCTTTCTAGGAAGGGCTCCTCTGCTGTGCCCCTATTTCCAGACTTAGTCCCAGGGGCCTCTGAGAGGTTGCAGTCCATCCTGTTTACTCAGCACTCACTAAGCTCCTGCCCCAACCTTTGCTCACTCTCTTCTAGTCTCCACACTGGCCGGTGGCAAAGCTCCTTCATTTATGCAAATCCCTGCTGCCCTTAATATGTACAGGGCCTCAGCTAGACCCTGGGTGAGATATAATAATGAATAAGACATTATCCTTGCCCTCCAGGCGCTTACAGGCTAATAATACCTATAGAACTAATTAACTTCTAAGGGAAAAAGAGATAATATCTTCAGTTTTCTCATTTTTGCTCACATTCAGGTTAGACAAAGCCACATGAATTGCTCGTTGGTCTCTGTGAACAAGTACTAAGGAGAAACCACTGCCAAATCAATACATTTTAATTGGAAGTGTTTATGAAACCCAGGAGAGTTTCCTAAATGTATTAATTGCTTCCCAAGGAAATATAAAATTCACAATTACTAAAACCATGAAAATTAATACAATGACAGCTCTAAAATATTGCTTTGTAAACTGTTGCTAAATACATAAAAATAAACCAATTGACCTTTTTAAAAGTTTTTAAAAAATAGCTCTAAATGATCAGCATACAAGAATTGTTTGCCTTGAGACTAACCAACTTACTTAGGGCAGTGTATTAATGCATTGCAATTCATTTACAAGAGATTTCTTCAACTGTATCATTAGTTTCAGAAAAGTTATTTCAACAAAGAAAGTAGCTAGAAGGTTAGATGTGAATTATTCTTCCCTTCCTTTCACACCCACAATATATTAGCACAGGTAAAAAAAAAAAAAAATTCTCTATTAGTCTGAACTTAGACTCTAAAAAGTAGTTTGAAGTGAAAATAGCAATTATCTGTATTCTAAAATTCTTTTTCATTTGAAGTTCCCACTGAATTGTGTCAGAAAATATGCTGAGGTCTGGTTCTCCATAAAATGCTGTCTATGCAGAGCGTTCAAAACTGGAAATTACTTCCCCTAGAAAAGAGCCTTCTCATCCACATGGTCACTCATTCAACAAACACTTCTGATTAGTTTCCATATGCTTCCCACTGGGTCAGGTACTAGGAGACAAAGGCAGAAAGACCTAGTCCCCAGCCTCGCGAAGTACACAGTCTTAGGAGAGTGGGGGTATTTGCCTTACGATTTACGAGGCTGGGAAGGCAGAGCCCAAGAGAGGTAACACTTAGTCTGTTCACAGAGGACAAAGCACTTCAACTGAGAATTGAACAATAAAGATGATGCTGCCCCGCAGTGAAGACAGGCAAGGGCATTCCAACAGAAGGACCAGCATGAGTGAAAGGTACGAAGACCCGAGAAAGTGTGGCAGGGTCAGAGAAGAGTAAGCAGCTAAGACCAAACCTTAACAATATCGAGGCAATCTGTAGGACACACGTGGCTAGATGAGCAAGCAGAGGCCAAATAAAGATAATGACTAATTCTGGGCACCACGTATGTACGAGTCACAATGAAGGTGTTCGTGTGAAGCATTTATATTATTATTATAAAATAATCTCCCTTTGAGATAAGTACTATTATGAAACCCATTTCATAGATGAGAAAAGTAAAGCACAAAAAGGTTACTTGGTTCAAGGCCTCACAGCCAGTCAGTAGCTTTGAAAGCAGGCATTCTTTCTCCAGAGTCCACAAGCTTAGCTGCCTTTCACTAGGAAGGATCCTGTACACCAGACATAGGAGGTGAGAAAGTACAGATTTTTTAGGCAATGGGAAGCCCCTGGTGGGTACTGAGCATCGGAGTGATATCATCAGATGTGGGTAATAAAATGGTGATCTAGAAGACACTTGTCACAGTTTTGCTCATCTGTACAATGGCGGTAGGGATGGGGGCAGGATGGGAGCAGGGCACAAAGGCCAGAATCCCAGTCATGAAAAGACAACCCTCAGTAAAAGAGAAACAAAAACTGATCTGGGCAGTAGCAGTGGAGATGGAGGGGAAGGGCTGACACCCAGGATGTTCAGGAGGTGGAGCAAGAAGACAGGGCAACTCTGATGGGGACTGGGGAAAGGACAGAGGCAGACACGTATTAGGAATGGAACACCCCTTTCCCACTCCTGATGTTTCTTGAACATGAACAAAGAACATCAATTTATATAAAACTCCAGGCCTCTCTCTGCCCTCTTACTCCCTGCCCCCTTGAGCTACAGCAATTTATCTGATGGTGAATCTGGTAGAGAAACGGGGCATGTGTAGTCCACCCCTTCCTCCTCCCTCTATCTTGAGAGAAATAGGTCCTTGCAAAGCACACCTTCTATTCTGCATTTCCACAAAGCAGGGAAGCTCCCATTTGTAGGAAGTAGCCTTGACCCCTAACCACTGGTGCCTGAACCAGGAACTTTGAGAAATAAGACAAAATGGTGGCAATCAAGGATACCTAAGTCACGGTCCTCTGGTGGAGCCTGTGATTTCGGGCTGTTTGCTGGCGTTTAGCAGCTTAAATGGTCCATGAGTTTGGGTTTTGTTGTTGTTGTTTTTCAACAAAACTTTTATTAACATTTTGAATAGCCAACTGAGAAAACCAGCTAATCAGCTATTACTGAAACTAATTTCTAAATTTAAATTGGGGAAAATGGCTAGAGTGCAGAGTAATGCCATCATTGGTCATGGTGAATGCCAGACAGAAGAATTAACAGCCACCCTTCAGATGGAGAATCAGGCGCAGGGTTGACTCTTTCTAAATGTTGTAGTCAGAAAGAGTGGGGCCATCTGCTGGTGAGGGGAGAGGACTTCTTTATCCTGGACCTTAGCTTTCACATTTATAATAGTGTCACTGGGCCCCACCTCCAGAGTAATGGTCTTGCCAGTCAAGGTCTTCAGGAAGATTTGCATTTTGACCTGTCAGCAAATGCAAAGATACTGCGAATCCAATCATGTTGAGTTACCTCAACACCAACACATTGCCACTGGACAATGCCAGCTGCCTCTCCTTTGAAGCCAATTTTGACAGTTAGGTAGTTGACTTTGAGCTGCTAGGCCTGGACAAAGGACCATGTATGGTTTTCCCCTGGCTAATCTTCACAGACTGTGGTGGCTCTGTCTACAAGCAAGTAACTTTCTCCAGAGGCGGAGTGGCATATACAGGACACTACTAAAGGCCACCAAAGGGGAGAGCCTCAGCGCTGTGACAGGCCATGGAGGGATAGGGTAGGTGCAGAGATGCAAAAAATATTTACTCCTTTAATACTGCAAAGCAGCTGAGCTCAGTTGTATATAGAGGAGCTCCAGTAAGTTCTGAATTCCAATGGTTAGTGCCATGTAAGTAGGCAATATGAAAAGGAAAAAAAAAAATACATGCAATAAGAAAGGAAAAAAATAGCTCTAAAAAGATCTTCAAACAAATGCCTCTGTTGCAAATTTGTATTCTTTGTCAGAGGGCCCCAATGCCTCAGACAGCATGTAAAGGGAGGAGCCATGCACACAGGTGGTTTTCTCCCCCAAGGCTAGCTAAATTCCCCGTGCCCAAACTAGCCGACCTCTTGCTGATATTTCTCCCATTGTGTTTAAGGTCACACACGGTGTGCTTCAGAAAGCGGACAACAGCTACCGGTTTTGATAAAACCAAACCTTTTCTCCTCTGGTCCTCCGCACAATGACCAGTGCACTTCTGCTCCAGCCTTTGGCAACTCTAAGTACAAGGTTCTGGGAGTATAATTTTACCCAGGATAGGGGATAACGGTTTAAGGGCTCGGGGTTGGCTTATTTTCTAATCAATTATCTTGAGTGTTCTCTTGGTTCTTTAGATTCTTTACATGTGATGCTCATGGACCCCTGGAATCCCAAGGCACAGAGAAAGGTGCTCAGTCTCACCAGATTCCACCAGGGCTACACATCCTGGAAAATCCCCAGATCTATCCAGAGTCAAGAACACCTCTCACTAAGACTGATCAAAATAGCAAACTGAGGAGAATGGATTACTGATTTCAATTTCCATGGACTTTTACATCAAGTGGCAATAAAATATGATTTTGGACTTCAATTCCTCCGGGTTTTATCAAGTCTTTAGATTTTAATTTCTCATTTGACATTTTATAGGGGATTGATACTAATTTTGGAGGCATCTTAGTGATGTTGATATTTTGATTTTTTGTAGTATCATAATGCTGTCATTTAATCTCACAGTAGGGCATGGACAATGTGCCATCATCACGTACGATGAAAAATAGAGCAAGATGGAAATAGTTAGCCTTGGAAACAGAGTAGCCTACAAGTTCATTCAGTTAAGGGACTTGTTTCATCCATTTCAGGGCCTAGTTTGAGTAAACTCTTCACTGCCCACCTGTGGTTCCAGGCTGATGCCCATAGGAGCAAGGCTGTCATGGGAGGACAGGTCTCAAGAAGTGAGAGCAGGTTGATCCAACAAGCTGCTCCTCCTTCCCCTGAGCAGAAGAGCCTCACTCTGGCTAACCAGATAGTAAGGCTAATAAAAGGACAAAAAGATGGTAATTAATCAAAAAGGAATATATCTTCATCTTCTCCACTCCCAATGTTTCCCTTTCAGTGAACAGTCATCAATTACTGTAACATACCTGGCCTTGGTCCACCTACACCCTTTTGTCTTGAATCCCACCTAGTAACAGAATCTTTTGGAGGCAGGCCCAGGCACCAGTATGTTTTAAAATCTCTCCAGATGATTCTAATGCGTAGGCAGGGCTGAGAACCAAAGAACTAAATGATCTCTAAAGGTACCTTCCAACTCTTAAGAGAAAATAAATTGCTGTGATCTTGCCAGAAGTTAGAGGAAATGACTTTGAGGCCCTTGGGACATCCTTTCTAGTAGCCCTGAGACTCAAATGCATAGTGTGCAATCAACCTTCTAATGGGAAAAAAATACATGAGCTTCATGTGTTGGTCCCAAAGCTTGCCTCTTAGGGCTCCCCTACCGGGTCACTGCCACACAATCAATGGTAGCACTGTTCTGAACTGTAACTTGAGAGGGAAATAATCAAGAACAATCCAGCTACACCACAGCCTAATCACAATGACTGATATTTCTAGGGCTGTGTTAATCAAGCCTTCACGTAGACAGACCCTTATGGTCAAACTGATTCTGGAATGATTCTGCCTCCACGGATGGAATCTTTTATAAACTGAAATTCTCCATTCTGCCTTCCCTCTCACCTAAGAGCAAAATCCCTCCTAATGGTAGCATCTGTTGTCTGCAGCAAACAGAGTTGATTATAGATGCTCTGAAAGGAATTTAAGTCCTCTCTCATGCTATTCAGGAGGTGATAGTGTGATGAGAAGCAGGAACTCTTATGATTAAAAAAAATCTTTGGCTAAACAGTAAGTGCAATAATAAAGTAAAAGATATACTGTTGTATAAAATATTAATATTTGTTGGATTTTTATCTCTTTCGTCAGTACTAAATATGGCCAATAACCATACATGCACTGTCTCTTATAGCTACGGAGCAGGTGTGCAGGTAACTGGTTACCAAGCAACGTATTGGCTAGGGATTAGAGCACACAGTTGCATGGGCATAACTCTGAATAATGCAGACCTTGTTAAGTGATACATTTTTCATTATCCTAGTATCACATCAAGTTCTATACCACCTTTTTTTCTTCTTCTTTAATCTAGGAAACATATTCTTATTAAGAACCTTGAAGAAATCTTACCATCAGGTATTTCTCTTTTATTAAAAATAATGAAAAGAACAGATTCATTATATCTTATCCACCAAACTTGTTATCTACCTAAACATCTGTTCAGTTTTTGTTGTCGTGTTTAGAAAGAATAATTATCCAACAGACCTTATAAGAAATGAATTCCAGTGGAGCGAATGAACTTTACTAATGACTTGCATTTATAGCTCCTCAAGGAAAAAGTTACCTATTCTCATAATCCTGTTTATTCTTTCAAAATTAAAAAGTCTTTGGTGGTTATTTTAGATCTTAGAGGGTTTTTAAAAACTAGCTCTCAACAGCTTTCTGATCCTTAATAAATATGATCAAAATATATTTAAAATGTTTGTAGCTCCTCAGTCCCTGAGTATGGACAAATGCCTCTGCTCTTTACCTTTACTTTTCTAATTTAAATATTAGCCTGCATTAAGAACTCAAAGTAGCAACTAGAAAATATTTTGTTTATAGGAAAGTTCTCTGATACTTGTGATGGCATCATTTGGCCTTTTTTCCTTTAATCATAATTGAGGAGGCAGAGTTAGCAGCTAAAAGGAAGGAAGTAGGGGGATCAGAAGGAAGGAAGGAAGGAATTCAAAAGGGGTCCCTAATTCCCCCATTCTTTGGAAATATTAAACAAGTAGGATATCTTGTTATAAGTATATTAATTACCCTTCTATATATTCCATAGAACAGTTCAGTTTTTAAAGGCTTCCCTGGAATTATTGAAATGATCTGCCTACTCTAGAGAAGGTACTTCCATGTGGAAATGGTATATGAAGTGATTTTGGTGCAAGGGAACAAAATAACTATTCTCGTCCTTAATTTAAGGTTATGCATCCATGATCTTAATTTTATCACCAAAAAAAAAAAAAATGACAAATACATTTTTTTGAACCTGGAAAGAAGCCAGTGGGGTTTAGTCTTTATGAGTACAGAGGAAAAAACAACTTAGCCCAGTTCTTGGGCTTGGTGTCATAGTCATGAATCTAGAGAAAAATATATTTTACACAGCCTTTTGGAGTTCACGCAAGGCTGTACACAACCGCTTGCCTCAGACGATGCAGCAGTGGGAACTTGCTTCTGACCTGGCGGCTTACTGAAGCTCAAACTAACAATTTTATAAAATTTCCAGCAGCTTTGTAAATGTGTCCAGTAAATGTGTCCATTATTTATGAGTCAGCACCTTCAAATTCATCCAAAGTATACTTAACATGAGCAGAGCACTAAAAAATGGCAAAGTAGGCAGCTTCAAATTTCTTAGGGGCAAGAGCTATGAAACCTATACCCTCTCTCTCTATGTGCTCCTCTTTTAGGAAACAAGTACAATATTCTCCATACGGAGGGTAGGACAAGGCATCAACACATGGAAAATGAAATGGACATTTCTTTTCCTTACATTTAAAATTTAGATGTTTGAAAAAAAATTTTTAAATAAAAAAAATAAAATTTGTATACTTGATACCAACCTTATATTTAAAATAAGTATCTGGGATCTGTACCTCTCCAAAAGAGCAAAGTGAAATAGCTGCTTTTTAGTTTTCAAGATGCTGCAGTAAGATACACGTACGGCAGTCCCCCTCTTCTACATGGGGGATGCATCCCAAGACCCCCAGTGGATGCCTGAAAGTGCAGGGAGTGCTGAACCCTACCTAGACCATGTTTTCTCCTATAAAAACTTACACAATAAAGTTTAGTTTATAAATTAGGTACAGTAAGAGATTAACAACAATAATAATAAAATAGAACAATTATCACAATAGACTGTAATAAATGTTATGTGGATGTGGTCCCTCTCTCACACGAACAAAATACTTTATTGTCCTGTAGTCACCCTTCTTCTTGGGATGATGTGAGATGATAAAATGCCTACATGATAAGATGAAGGAAGGGGGACGATGCCGGCTGTGACACAGCATGACTACTACTGACCTTCTAACAATTCGTCAGGAGGAGGATCATCTGCTTCTGGAAAGGGTTGACTGTGGGTAACTAACACTGAAGAAAAGCAAAACCATGGATAAGGGGGTACTGCTATGGCTATATTTTTTTTTCTCCATCACTTATTTTTTTCCCAGTCTACCTGGTTCTTTCCTGATAGGACTGTTGCTATGCTGTCTGGATGTGAAAAGGTCTTTTGAGTTGTTTTTGTTTGTTTTTTTTTAAAAAAAAAACACAACTAACTATAGGATATGGGATCTGTTCAAGTTTTAATTTTGTTCTATGGATTTTCTGTTAAACCAAAAAGATATCCTTGTCAACCTCACCTTCCTATTTCAGGCTGGAGATTCAAGCATCATGTCTATGTACAGTCTTGGAACTTTAAACTTGTTTCATGGTAATTTCCTCATAAATGTCATTTCCACCAAAATCACACTTGAAAGATACTCATTACAAGAAATCGTAACTTCTTATCGCAGAAATGTGCATTGACCCAAAACAGACAGATTTATACACATACATTCCTGCTCTCCCCCCATTCATATAATTATGAAATAAAGACATTCACAAACTAGGTAAAAATTTTTAGGCTAAATTCTTCCAAAAGTATTTATTGCGTGTCCCGTATGACTTGACGGGTTATCTTCTTTATCCCAAGAAGGACTCTTTTTAAAATTGTTTCCCTAAAGTTGTCTCCATTTCTCAGAATCAGGTAATAAATGAAAGGGAGAAAAGATGGTCTGTAAGCCTGTCTTCTTTTGTGATCTTTCATCCAGTAATCAACTGGGTTACACTTCAGAACTGCAACTTTAGACTTACAAATTAGCAAATATTGCCTGGCTGGTTGCTAATAAAAGGGCTATATACATAACTGCTTTTTTCTTTACAATGAAAAGATATCAAAATTTTAAATTTGCAATACATACAAATCAGTAATAAATTCATATTTTGTCAATTCCAAAACAAAAACTACCTTTGTGAAAACCAAAATGAATTAATACCACCCTCCATTAGTCTATTTGATCTTATGAGTCACCTTTCCTCTTCTTCCTGTTCGCCTAGAGCTGTCTGAGAGTCATGGCCAAGTTAGTCTGTTTGCTTTGTTCAGCAAAGAAAATGCTCAGTTTTGCCTTGAAATCTGAATTTATTAAAAGGTATAGAAACTTCTACTCCAAATACCATTACAACTCTTTTCCCCAAAAAGTGTAAATGCAATCTAAACATTATTCTCAGAGTGAACACCTAAATAATCACATTTTCAGCTTATTGCATTTTATGTGGCTTGACTCTTTGCAGAAATAAGATGGGACGAAAATTATATTACTGAGAGAAAATTTATTAGAATGTCTGCTATTCCCACATTTAAAATGTCAGCCTCAGGATTCATTACCTTTTGTCAACTCTCCTGTGCACTTGAACATGGTAATTAGCAAAATCTTTCTTAAAATCTGCCAGGGTCTTGAGGGGCAGAGGTGAGGGGGTGGGGGCAGGAAATTTACAGGCCTGTGGTTAGGGGTGACGGAGTAAGCTGGATGGACCTGTGGTGACCTCACAGGACTGAAGAACCCCCGAGATAAGATAGGAATGTTGCTCACTACCCTCTAAAGCCAGAGGGCCTTGGTATCATCTTCCTTTGTGACTAGTGAGCCAGGACTCCCCTGAGAAACTAGTAAAGGTGTCAGCATCCTGAATTGTACCTTCACCCTGCCAGGATGATTTTGTCATCTGTCAGACATATATACTTTGTCTCTGGACTATCAGAATGTGTCTTTGTCATTATCAACTCAAGTCTAGTTTTCTTTGTGAGTATTTATGGATATGAATAAATGAGAACCAGCATCCCAACATTTCTCAAGTACATACTTATACTTGGCGCTTTTTTTTTTTTTTTGAGAGTGAGAGAGTGCGCGCATGTGCGGAAGCATGAGGAGGTGGGGAGAGGCAGAGGGAGAGACAGAATCTTTCTTTTTTTTTACTTAAATTCAATCAGCCAACATATAGTATATCATTAGTTCCAGATGTAGAGTTCAGTAATTCGTCAGTTGTATGTAACACCCAGTGCTCATCACATTATGTGCATTCCTTAATGCCCATCACCCAGTTATACCATGCCCCCACTCACCTCCCCTCCAGCAACCCTCAGGTTGTTTCCTATAGTTAAGAGTCTCTCAGTGTCTCAAGAGTCTGATTTCTTTTCATTCAGTTTTCCCTCCCTTCCCCTATGATCCTCTGTGCTGTTTCTTATATTCCATATATGATTGAAACCATATAATTATCTCTCTGATTGACTTATTTCACTCACTATAATACCCTCCAGTTCCATCCATGTTGATATAAATGGTAAGATTTCATTCTTTCTGATGGCTGAATAATATTCCACTGTATGTGTATATATATAGATGTATATATATACCACATCTCCTCTATCCATTCATCTGTTGATGGACATCTAGGCTCTTTCCATAGTTTGGCTATTGTGGACATTGCTGCTCTGAACACTGGGGTGCAGGTGCTCCTTTGGATCACTACCACAGAAGAAAGAGAAGCTAAGGAATCGATCTCATTTACAATTGCACCAAAAACCATAAGATACCTAGGAATAAACCTAACCAAAGAGGTAAACGTTCTGTACTCTAAAAACTACAGAACACTTATGATAGAAGTTGAGGAAGACACAAAGAAATGGAAAAACATTCCATGCTCATGGATTGGAAGAACAAATATTGTTAAAATGCAATCTCTATCAAAATACCATCAACTTTTTTCAAAGAAATGGAACAAATAATCCTAAAATTTGTATAGAACCAGAAAAGACCCCGAATAGCCAGAGGAATGTTGAAAAAGAAAAACAAAGCTGGGGGCATCACAATGCTGGACTTCAAACTATATTACAAAGCTGTGATCATTAAGGCAGTATGGTACTGGCACAAAAATAGACACATGGATCAAAGGAACAGCATAGAGAGCCCAAAAATGGACCCTCAACTCTATGGTCAACTAATCTGTGACAAAGCAGGAAAGAATATCCAATGGAAAAAAGACAGTCTCTTCAACAAATGGTGTTGGGAAAATTGGACAGCCATGTGCAGAAGAATGAAAACTGGACCATTTTCTTTTTTTTTAATATTTTATTTATTTATTTGACAGAGAGAGACACAGCAAGAGAGGGAACACAAGCAGGAGGAGTGGGAGAGGGAGAAGCAACCTCCCCACAGAGCAGGGAGCCCGATGTGGGGCTTGATCCCAGGACCCCGGGATCACTACCTGAGCCAAAGGCAGACGCTTAACGACTGAGCCACACAGGCGCCCTGGACCATTTTCTTACACAAGACACAAAGATAAACTCAAAATGGATGAAAGACCTAAATGTGAGACAGGAATCCATCAAAATCCTAGTGGAGAACACAGGCAGCAACATCTTCGATCTCGGCTGCAGCAACTTCTTGTTAGACACATCGCCAAAGGCAAGGGAAACAAAGGCAAAAATAAACTATTGGGACTTCATCAAGATAAAAAGCTTTTGCACAGCAAAGGAAACAGTCAGCAAAACTAAAAGGCAACCTATGGAATGGGAAAAGATATTTGCAAATGACATATCAGATAAAGGGCTAGTATCCAAGATCTATAAAGGACTTATCAAACTCAGGACACAAAAAACAAATAATCCAATCAAGAAACGGACAGAAGACATGAACAGATATTTCTCCAAAGAAGACATCCAAATGGCCAACAGACACATGAAAAAATGCTCCACATCACTCCGCATCAGGGAAATACAAACCAAAACCACAAAGAGATACCCTTACACCAGTCAGAATGGCTAAAATTAACAAGATGGGAAACGACAGATGTCGGCGAGGATGCGGAGAAAGGAGAACCCTCCTACACTGTTGGTGGGAATGCAAGCTGGTGCAGCCACTCTGGAAAACAGTATGGAGGTTCCTCAAAAAGTTAAAAATAGAGCTACCCTATGACCCATCAATTGTACTACTAGGAGAGAGAGAATCTTAAGCAGGCTCCACACCTAGTGCAGATGGAGCCTGATGCTGGTCTTGATCTCAAGACTCTGAGCTCATGACCCGGAGCCAAAATCAAGAGTCAGATGCTTAACCACCCAGGTGCCCCTATACCTGGTGCTTTATGTGCATCTTCTTATTTAATCCCCCCTATACCACTGCATGGCTGTACTCTTACCCCTCTATTATATATGAAATACACAAAACACAGAACCCAAAACTCAAAAAGGCGAAATAAGATCATTGTAACAAGATAATTGTAACATGCAAAAAAACAGATCTGAGATTCAAATTCAGGTTGGATTCCAAAGGCCCTGTTCTTTCTACAATACCATGGAGGCTGGTGAGATACAGATTTCCTCACAAGCTGAGGAAATTGATTTTGGCATTAAATAGCATCCTGAAACTCTTACCTCTGAAAATAGTTTTGGCAGCTCCTCAAGTAACTGATCTGTATTTTGTTGTATAACATTCATTTCTGTTTGATAACATTTCCAATATTTAAATACATTGAAGATTTGTTGATCTGCTGACATTTAAATTAGTTTTTGCATGTCTTTTCTTCCAACAATGTTAGGTCACTGAATTTCAAAATAGAGTCATCTTTATAAAGAGTTTTCTCCATATGTAAAAAGACTACCACATCATACTGAGAAAAAAGATCAAAGATGAAAGGCCTGAAACTATACAGTTCTCAAAGTACCGTCCAAAAAACTCTATCAGAGTTACCCTTGGAGGTTGTTAACATGCAGGTTCTTGAACCCCATCCCAGAGATACTGATCCCAGATATGGGCCCTTGTTACCTACATTTTAAACACAGAAGTTCAGGAATCAGATCAGTACTACAGGCAATGCACTGTGAAAGAAGTATTGTAAAGACCCAACCTGTGGTAGTTTTTATACCCCAAGAGTCACAAAAAAAGGGCCACTTCCATTTACTAGAGTCTTCAATTTGAAACAGACATAGATGAAATTGACTAGAGTCTCTGTGAAATACACAAATTATTTTTATGGGAAGAAATTAGCTTCAGGTAAGGCACTGTTGATATGTAGCATGGTAAACTGGACTAACCCACTTACATCTTCATCACCAACCAGCCAATTAACATGTACAAAAACCAAGAGGGGCTTTTGGGTCTATAGCAGTTGGCCCACTGTTGTCCCTCTCCCTCTCTCCTTGCATAGCCTTAATTCTTCCATTATTATCTGATTACAGGTCTCCTTTCTTCCCAATTCTTCATGTTTCATAGTGATTACACTCAAAACCTAACATGCTAACATAAAAGAATCTCTGTGTCATGTACATGACGTAGAAGAAGGCCTTTCATCATGAGGCCCCTGGAAACCCTGCATTCCCCCCTCACCCTCTCATCATTCTTTTTTTTATTTTATTTTTTTTTAAGATTTTATTTATTCATTTGAGACACAGAGATACAGAGAGAGAGAGCATGAGCAGGGAGAGAGGCAGAGGGAGAAGGAGAAGCAGGCTTCCCGCTGAGCCAGGAGCCCAATGTGGGACTCGATCATGGGATCATGACCTGAGCCGAAGGCAGACGCTTAACCATCTGAGCCACCCAGGCGCCCCACCCTCTCATCATTCTTAACCCTGGAACAATTCCCAACTGGAGCTCCCTGAACACCCAATGCTGACCCATGCTGCTTCCTTCTCTTTTGATAAAATGACCTTTAACCCATCATCTTCTTTACCTGATTGATATCAATTTACCTCTCAAGGACTGCCTCCTCCTGGAGCCTTCCCTGATGCTCTGCAGCCCCACAATGGGTGCACTGAGGGGGTTCTAATTTCTGACTGCACCTCAGAATTATCTGGGTAGCTTTTGATACAAATATAGTCCCTCCAGCTCTTTTATGGTTACTGTGTGCATGACATATCTCTTTCCATGCTTCTACTTTTAACCTATTTGTGTCTTTGAATCTAAGCTACGTTTCTGGAAGGCAGTGTATAGTTGAGTCTTAACTATTTTTATAAAATCTAACAATGTTTGTCTTTTGAGTGTTCTTCCATTCACATTTAATGAAATTATTGTTATGGGTGGATTTATTTTTCCATTTGATGTGATGGATTTCTTTGCTTGGAGATTTCATATCTTAAAATTTCCATATAACTATTAATTTGGTTGGATTTATTTATTTTCAATATGACTATCTTTGTTCTGTTTTCTTCATGTATTGCCTCCATCTGCATTAACGACTTGTTAGGATAATTCTTCTGGTGACTTTTTAGTCATTTTTTTAAGTTATTTTTTTTAGTAGTCACTCCAGGATTGATATGCATCTCTACTTGTCACGTCTACCTCAGGTTAATATTGACAGAATTCTGGTAAAATTAACAGAATTCTGGTAAAATCTATCATGTTTGTTTCACTGTAGCTTCACTTCCTCCTCCATGCTTTGTGCTATTATCATTAGATATATTCCACCCCTATATGTAATAAACCCAGCAATATAGTATTATAACTATTGATTTAAACAATCTTAGAGTTTTAAAAAAATTAAGAGAATGAGACAAAAAAGGGTATTGCTTTAGATATATCCTATTTTACCTACATATTTACCATTTCCAGTGTTCTTCTGTAGTGCAAGTACCTGACATTAAACTTTTTGATTGCAGTGCAAGTGCCTGACATTAAGCTTTTGATTGCCGACGCGTCCATTTCAAAAGCCATCCATCTTGAATAAACACACTGCCAGCTGTGTATGACACAGCTCCAGGCAAAACAACCAGATAAGGAACTAGGCTACCAAACCCAGGAAGCTCGCTCTTTCAGAAAGCCCGGAGGAACCTGGCTAACTGACCCCTGGAGTGAGCCCACTTCTCCCTTCCCATGCCCTAAGTCCTGCGCTCATACTTTAAGATAGCTGGTAAAGAGTGAACCCACAAAACCCTAGACACCTGTCCCTGGAACAATAACAAAGGCAGAGCCCCAGGCTGCACCTCCCCTCCCTGCACTGCCCAAGACCTTGCTGTGTGGCCCTCTGGCATGCCTTGTACCCTCCAGCACCTGTGGGTAATAAATCTTGTTCCTCAAAGTTTCTTGATGGTTTTGCTGAATGTAGCCTGCCATAAGAGTAAGAGCCACATGGGCCAGTCCAGTCGCAACATTGATATATATCCCAAAAAATCAACTTAGTCCATAACTTGTTATTTTTTCACTTGCTAAAGTCTAATGTATAGACCTCCAAAGAACTTCTAATAATAATAAATATAAACAGAAGGAGAACTCCTTGGTACTACATAAAGGAAAAACAACAAAATTTTAAGAGATTTTTTTAACTGCCTCTTATGCTGACAATTATAGAATGATCCGATGACTCAGAAATATAAAAGAATCAATGATACAAAGGTTTTCCTTTCTTGCCGATGCTTTCTTGACAAGGATGACCTATGCTTTACCCCATGCCTGTTGCCTTCTAATTCTGCTCAAAGATGAATTAGCTTTCCCAAGAAATTCCTCTTCAAGAATTTCCAGACCAACCGAATTGGGTCTCATTTCATTCTCATGAGACAATGAGATTATTAATGCAAATGAAGCCATGTATAAAACAAAGGACTCCCACTCCCATGAATTACATACAGATCTAAAGGAAATGCACAGTAAGTACATACATCCTAAAATTTCTTTTTCACAATGAAGATGGACTCAGCCTTTGACAATATTCTCTGGTCGCCCATTTTTAATCTTCTTAGATTTCTGAAATAATTGTGCGCTCTGACCTCTGATCTTCTTCACCCAGCTCAACAGGACTACTTCCATCCTCTCTGGAGCCTACATGGTATACTTTCATAGAAAAAAAAAAAAAAAACCCTTAGAGCTGCATTTAAAATGCACATTTTAATCAAGGGCCAAGATTTGAAAAGGGCAGTATTATGCTCATTCTGACTCCACCTCTAGAAGAAAGGATGGGCAAGATTTACATACTGCTTAACTCCATTGCAAAGAATTGTTATGCAATAATTTACAGTTCTGTTCGGCTCCAAATCTTAACAAAGTCAGATTCTCAAATAATTGGCTATAAGGCTATGTAGGACATAACACGTTCAAGTTTATTCCCTTTTTTTTAATTTTTTTAATGTTTTATTTATTTATTCATGAGAGTCAGAGAGAGAGAGAGAGAGAGAGGCAGAGGCAGAGGGAGAAGGAGAAGCAGGGTCCCCGCAGAGCAGGGAGCCTGATGCGGGACTCGATCCCAGACTCTGGGATCATGACCTGAGCCGAAGGCAGACGCTTAACCATCTGAGCACTCCAGCCCCATAATCTGTGTCTGTGCCACAAAAATAATTGGGAGTCGACACAAGGCTGATGATTGTACATGCCATCATGCCCTGCATAAACAAACTTGCATCTGGTAGGTTCCAAAGGATTGCTTTTGTGTTCTCTTCTCCCTCTGCTCCAACACAGGTTTTAAGAGACTGGAAATCAAAGTTGCCTGGTTTGACTTAAATTTAATGGTTGCAAAGTTTGTTTAATTACTGCCTTATTCCCAAAGCATAATAGAGGGTGAATTCCTGGTGGGGGGTGGGAGGAGAGAAGGAACAAGGTATCACTAAGAGAACATTATTGTGTACCCACAGTTCTCACTTTCCCTTCCCTCCATAAACAGCTCTTGGGCCCACGAGGGCCTTCTGACCTACAGGTGAGGTATCCAGAATCCCTTTACTGTGATAGTTAATGAGCTTCCTATCTCCAGAGAACACAGACAGCAGACTGTTCCAGGTTAAAGAAGATGCTCTTACCCTCCTGCAAATGCAGAACAGTGCAGCTTTCATGGAAAATGGCACTAAGGAAAAGACTCCTCTGACAACACAAAGTCAGGTGATGTCCAGCAACCTACAACCAGCAAGCAAAAAAGCCCACTGATGGTACCTGCTACCCCGTTAATGGTCAGAGTCTGTGCTAAAGAACACAAAGTATTTGAAATTGATCTTTCCTGTCTGTTCTCATTTGTATCCCCACCTCTGTGTGTGGCAGCCTCCTCCTCTCCCTGACTGCCCAGGATCCCCATTCCGGTGCCCATGTTTTCCCACCTTTCTCTCGGCAATAAAAAATTATCTGTTCTTCTTGGCCTATAGGGCCATTCCATCCAGGCCCTGTATGATAGGCTCACTCACTGAGCCAGGATACTCATGGCTGTTCCACGTGCACCCCCTTCCTAAGATACATGATTACTTTTAAAGAAAAAAAAAGACCTTTACTATCTTTACCCAAAGATACAGCAATGTTGAAATTCCAGATGACCCAGCATGATGTCCCTGGCAGGGAAAAGAGAAGAGCATCTACTGATGTCTCTCAAATGGATCCCTTATACAGTTGTACCATATAAGGGATGCCCAGAATGGGGTCTCACTATCCTCTTCCTATGCACAAGGCCAAACCCATTTACTTACCCACTGTTGAGATGCCATGAGGCTAAGGCCTAAAGGAACAGAATGTTCCTAATCAGAAGCACTAACAAATGGAGTGGTGACTGCTAATGCATTATCCACCCTGTATGTACCCCATTAAATTCAATTAAGTGGCAAAACTTTTGCCAGACTTTCTTAGAAATTGTCACACAGTACAAATATCACGCATACTACAGTATAGCAGAAGATTCTGCCATGACTCCCTGTGTCACCTCTGCCAGGGAAACACCCACTCTGGACCTCAGGTTCTCCATACACAAACTAGAGATGACAATATCTGCCATCCAGGGCTGTGTGAGGAATAATGACAAGGTGCCTATGAAAGCAGCAAGCCTGGGGCCTGGCACCCTGTAGGAACCCAATAAATGCCCTTCTTCATCCTTACTCCAACTTCAAGATTTGTTTCTTACCTAAAACACTTTTTATAAGAACGTGGATACCCATAAAATCCCATACTTGTCTCTTCTCCATAACCATTCACTCTCCTCCTTGCACTATTTGCCCTGCCTCTTGAGAAGACCAACCCCAGGTTCTTTTCACGCTAGCCATGGCAAGAGATACGAAAGGCTGCATGTGAGTTCACACTTCAACAAGAACCTTCTAAGAACAACCTCTGAGCTCTGCACTTGGCACTGTGATGGCTCCACCAGAACAAGGACAAGACCTGGTCCACCCAAAGCCTCCAGCCCAATTAAGAGAAGCACTAAATATGTAAAGCTATTATAAGACCAGGTGAGACTGTATATTGTGTTATAGAAGCTAAGGAATTATAATAATAATAGCTAAAGTAATGAGTGCTCACCATGAGCAGCTACTGTTCCAAGTACTTTATATATATGGTGGTTTTGTTATTTCCATTTTATAGATAAGAAACTTGAGGCAGAGGAAGTTTAGGTCTTCTGCTCAAGGTCGTGCAGTGTTTTACAAACTGTTATTCAGTTTGTAAAAACTACAAAATACTGTGCTGAGTACAAGGTTTGGAGTACTGGATTAGTGGGAGATTCTTAAGGGAAGAAATCACATCTTGCTGATTTTTATTTCCATGGTAGAGAGTCCATTAGTGTGTGTTGGTTAACTGACTAAATGAATGAGAGAAGTCTTGTTGAATGATATGGAGCTTGATAAGTAAACTACAAAAGAGCAAAGTAAAGGCTACTCATGGAAAGCAGAGTAGTAGGCCCACACGCTCAGAGGTTATCGTAATTATAGACAGGAACTGAGGGGAAGACTGACCTTAATGAAGCCCCAGGCTTGTTTTGAGGATAATGATGGGTGATAGATGAGATAGATGGGGATAATGGGGAGGCCTTAAAAGCTTAAGCAAAAAAATATAGAGTTGACACTATGGGCAATAGGGAATACCAATAAATCCTTGAACAAGGAAACAATTTGAGGAAAGCGGCATTTTGGAAAGACTGACCTGGAAAAGAGTAAAATAATCCAAGTGTGAGATAGAGAGGAGTGAATTTGAGTTTGCCAAATGGCTGAACTAGAAGGAAGAGTTACAAGAACCAAAGCACAGAGAGAAATAATTTAACAATGACTGAGCATCCTTTATGTGCCTGGAATAGTAACAGGGGCTGAGGGGGAAACAAAATGAAGGAGATATAACTCTAGGTGACTAATCACCGAGAAGAAGAAAATGGAGTTGAGAGCTCTGCCATTGGTGTCCAGGTAACAGACCAGAAGTGGTGCCATCCCAGACCTCAGATCAGAAGGGCAAAATCCTGATTCCAGACGTGAACTTTGATGAGGCGGGGGACAAACTCACATTGTTGTCCTCTCATCCCTTCATTAGTATTTATCTCTGGCAAGACTGTAAGCTTCTCCAAAAAGGAGCCATATCATTCACATCTTTCAAGATGCCTAGGATAGTACTGGAAATAAAGAAATAATAGGACAAATACCTATGATCAATTAACTAAATGTCATGAAATCCAACAGGAATTTCTTTTTAAAGTTATTACAATAACCTAGTCTCTCTCTATTCCCTCATCATTTTATAGTCCCTCCTACCTTTTCTCCATTCCTTCACAATTACCTCTCCACCCCTGATGGGATTTGTTTCCTGCTGCTCCAGCCATCTGGCACACTGTTTTTGAGTCTCAGAAACTCTATCAATTTAGAAATATCGTCGTTCTTATACTTCCAAAAAAATTAACATGAAGAAAAGAAAGAACTGTATATTAACACTGGGAAGTATTTTAGGCAATACTGTGTGATAAGTGCTAGGAAGATACACCACGTTGGGATTGAACTTTTTTTGGAGAACTCCAGGGGCTCAAATTCCAATATTGACTTTCAGTCTTACACCTCCATATTTCCTTTCTTGGTGCCTGAATTGTTCTAGCCATAAGTGAAAAATACTCTGATCTGACAAACCCTCACCAAGAAGAAACCCAGAACCCAGGACAGGTCTCAGCACAGAATTGGATTAATGGGAAAAAATCCATGACATGTAGGAAGTAACTCTCAAGCACCTCATCTCATGGGCTATTACAAATACAGCACAGGAAAAGCAGGTGCTATTAAAACAATGGACTGTCTCATCAATAATGCTCTATAGACAAAAGAAATGGGGGCTAATGTGATGGGATGAAAAATGGGTTTCAATTCTCTAGCAAACTCCAACTGATTGACACTAACTGCCCAGAGCCCTGTGTTAAGCACTTTGGGCTGTTCCTGGGCTCAGCGAGAATACAGTGCTGGACTGATTGCTGATACCTAGCACAGGAAAGGCAGAGGTAATGATATGTGTGCTGTTAGGCCAGGTCTGGTCATGTCCAAACCTCACCTGGATGACCAGCATGAACAATCTAAAGGCCTGAGTGAAATTCAGCGGTAAACCTTCTAGAGAATGCCAGTGAGTCTAATCTGTGAGTGTTTCCTGAGTCATTACTAGGTGTAGGGCACCATACATTACTAAGGGAAGCCTTGTAGTAAGGGAGGAAGAGTACAAAAGAGAAAAATCAAAAGACCTGCAAGTCTACTGGAAGCTAGCTCTACAACTCTGGGTAAGACCTTCTACTCCCTTGTATTTCCATATGTTCATCTAGAAATGGGAGAAGGGCATACACTTTCTCATACAAAATTCAGTATTTTTTAAATGCCATTTTTACTATTTCTCATTCACCAAAAAACCAAAACAAAACAAAACAAAAACAAAAGGTGAGTCTCATCAAAATATTATGATCATTTTGGGGTAAACTAGTCTACCTTGAAGACAGAACATGGGAGTGATCATAGTGTAACCTAAATACCATCTATATTCTGGACATTCTTAGATCCAAATTTTTGTCACTTTCCCCTTCTTATAAATCATGCTGTATTTATATTCCCCAAAAGCCAGTCTTGAGAAATATAATGTTGACACCAGCTAGGAAATGATTAACTACCATGTAGGTAGTGAGAGGGCTGAAGGAGAAAGGGATTATCATGGGTTCCCAGATTTCAAATTTCACAGATGGGAGGGTGCTAGGGAGTAGAAAGAATTGGAGGAGAAAAGACTCAGATATCTTATCTTGAGGTGCTTAGGAGATACCTGAATCAAGCTGTCCAGTGGAAATTTAAGTCTGAAACTTGGGAGAAGAATCTGCTCCAGAGATAAAATTCAGGACTCATTGATATGTTGATGATAATTGATATAATGAGAATGTATTGGATCAACCAGCCAGGAGAGTATGCAGAAAAATAGTCTACTTCAGATGAAGAAATGCCAGAAATTAACTGGTAAGCAGTAGGGGATGCCCTGAAGAAAAGCAAGAAGAGACAGTCCATGAGGTGTCACGACAACCAGGAGAGTGAGATTTCATAGAAGCCAAAACAACAGATTTTGATGAAGTATGTCAAACAGCAGAAAAATCCAGAAAGGGTCTAAAAAAAAAAAAGTCCAAATGATCTGGTGATCAAGACACCAGGGCTGTTAGCAAGAACTACTTCAGAATAGAGTAAGCAGATGCAAACTCGAGTGAGGAAAATAGTAATTTACTTTTATTTGGAATAATATGAGGGATTGTGCACAAAAGGTGGAAAGTGAAAAGCTAACAGGAAGTATGATAAATTCTAAGTACTTGGTTTTTTCCATTGCCTGCAACTGGATAAGGGTGGGCTATTTTTTATTTACTGGCATGAGTCTATCAAAGGTTGATTTCAACAGACTCATTTCTGGGAGAACTGACAGACCATACTAAGAAGAAAATAACTTAGCATCTCAGAAAGGGGGAGCCTTCTAAATCCCATTCCCTTGTCTGCCGTGTTACATCTGTCAGGTTTTAAAACAGTCATTCAGTCTCTTTGTTGATCCATTTCCTTAGCTATGGAATGGGAAAATAATTCCTTTTTAATTGGATCCTGAAGTGCTAAGGGCTTTTCAGACTGCCCAAGACTCAGCAATGTTTAGAGACAATATCCTGGCTCAGAAATTTCCCAGCTATTTTGTCCTGCTACTGAGAAAGCCACTCTCTCTCTTCACATGAAACCCTTAACCGGAATGCTCAAGATGTAAATTTCTTCTTACAGGTTTGTTAGGCTTTGGACCCTAAACTACCTCCTTGTGTCTACAATATGCAAAGTAAAGTGGAGAACTGAAGAAATGATCCAGAAAATTCAGCCCCAGCTTGAGGTTCGCCTCAGACTATTCATTTGTTTGGCGAGAAAACTTTATAAAACCAAATTCCTACAGCATAGGCGAGGGCTTCCAGTTTATTGGGTCTGTGCAGGTTCATTTGAATTCTCTGTTTCTTTCCTCTTGAATTTCAGCCTCTACCAATTTTGTATCCCCCAGGAGCTGTCATTAGCAGCCATTTATCCTCTTGTAAATAAACCCCAACTGTCTGCTGGAAATTTCCACTTGCATATCCAGCCATCGCACCAAATGCAATGCACCTTAAAATCAAATTCATCAATCTCTTCCCCAAAACTGGCTTCTTCCCAGGCTCTCCTATTTCTGTCAATTAACATCATTCTCCCCATCACCCTGGCTTAGATCCTCAGCACCAACCCTGCGCCCTCACTCTCCCTCGTCTTCCACACCCATTCCCCCCCATCATAAAATTTTTCCACTGAAATGCTTGGCCCACCTGTCTTCCCAGTTTCCGGCATCTGAATACTTCTCATGGGCCAGACACCATGCTGAATACTTGATGAGCTTCACCTTACTTAATGCTCATGACAAGTTTATGCAGAGGCTGATGGACTTTTCCCCATTCTGCAGATGAGAAACTTGTGGTGCAGAACTTGTGGTGACTGCTAGGGACTGCTGGACTGTCTTCATTCCCCCCAAATCCCTTTGGTGAAGCTCCGACTACCAATGTGACTTCGGGGAAAAAGGGCCTCTAAGGAGTGATAAAGGCTAAATGAGGTCACGGGATGGGGCCTTAATCCAATAGGGCTGGTGTCCTGGTAAGAAGAGCAAGAGACACTATCGTGCACTCTCTCCCCCCACCCCTCTTTACCATGTGAGGACATAACAAAAAGTTGTCCATTAATAAGCCAAGAAGAGAATCCTCACCAGAAACCAAATCAGCCAGCACCTTGATCTTGCACTTCCCGGGCTCCCAAACTGTGAAGAAAAAATATTTCTGTTGTTTAAACCACCCAGTCTATGGTATTTTGTATGACAGGTTGTGCTAAGATAGGGACCGTGCCCAACCCACTACAAGGGCACAGAGGTCAGATCCAAAGCCAGGACCAACTCTCTCTGCAAAGCATGCCCTGAGCCACCGCACTGCATGGCCCTGGCTGGTTGCCTGGCTCAGGCTCTCATCACCATAGAGGGAGGCTCCATAACAGCTTCTTGGCAACCACCTTGCTTCAAGTCCTCCAATCAACTGTGCATGTCAGGTTTGCTTTCCCCGAACACCACCTGGATCAGATCATTCCTCTGATCAAAAAGCCTTCAGTGGCTCCCCACTAACCACAAAGTAGGTTTAATCTCTTTAAACAGGCTTCCAAGCTCTCTCCAAGTTGGCCCTCGCCTTCTTATCCAGTTCTGGGTCCCTTCACTGCCGATCCCCAAGGCACCCATTCTGCTTCTCAACATGGCATGAAATATTTGTCTGTGAGTTCCAATGAGGGCAGGGACTATGGCCCCCTCTCTGTACGACTATTGTCTAGCACATAGTAAACTCTCAATAAATAGCTGTTGAGTGACCGACTGAATTGGTACATGCTATTCACCTGGCCTGGATACGCTCCCTGTCCTCCCATCTGCAGTTTACCCATCCACCAGGACCAAGCTCAGTGCTGGCCTGCTCAGCCACTCCAGCGCACCATGATCTCACACTTCTCCAAGCCCCTCCCGAAGGGGCTATCCCTGTGACCCACTTGACACATACCACTTACTGGCATGAATCAATGTGATTATCCATATCCAAGAATGTTCATTTGTAACGATTTGTGGCAGAGACTGCCAGTGCCTCCTAAAATCCAGTCCATCCTTCTATGTTATAAAAACTCTGATCTTTAGCTGGGCCTACTGCTGCTCAACTTAGGAAAAAAAAAAATACATCCCAGCCTCCTATGCAGCTAATTATGGCCACCAGACTGAATTCCGGTCAATCAGGAAAAGGCACACCTTTCTCTTCCATATCCTCAGTCCCACCGCATGGAATTCAGATGTGACTCTGGAACTCTAGCAGCCATATTAGGACAAGGACTAACCAGGGCAGTAAGCTGGCAGGAGCCGGGGCATCTACCAGTAGCATGGAGCTGTCAGAACATCCATATACTGCCTGCCTAAGACTCATGTTTTCGGCTCAGGTCATGATCTCAGGATCCTGAGATCAAGCCCTGCATCAGGCTCTGTGCTCAGCAGGGAGTCCGCATGAGATTCTCTCTCCCTCTCCCTCTGCCCCTCCCCCTGCCCTAAAATAAATAAAATTTATAAATCTTTTTTTAAAATGTTGATATGAATGTAGTTAAAAGAACTAAATCTATCTATCTACCTACTCACCTACTTCTATATTTATCTATTTGAGAAAAAAATAAATGATATATGCATTATACTTTTAAGTAAAAGAATGGATTTATGTATTACTTGTATAAAAATGACAAAAAATTTTTAATCATAAAAATGCTAATTTTTTTACTCTGTATACATTTTGCTTCCTAAATAATCTTTTAAGCTTCCCAGAAGCAGAGATAAGAACTTTTATTTTCTTTGTGTCTGCCACCCTCCCCAGCATATAATAGGTCCTAATATTTGATTGGCTAAAACCTGTCAGAATCCGACAAAAACTGACTCTCTGTATAGAAATGCTGAGGATAAATGGTGAGGTGGTGGTGGGAGCTTAAAAAAATGAAATCCTTCATCCTCAATAACTTTATATTTTATAGTCTGAAAGATTGTTTACTTCTCTTAGCCCTAATATCAGAGATTTTATACTCAAATTAAATATTAATATGTTTGACTAATCTTTATAGTCCCTTACTCCCTACTTCCCACCAAATTTAATTCACTTATCAACTAAAAAATTAACTATTTTGATTTCTAAAATGAGAGGGAAATGTTGATTGTGAAGCTTACCAGTAAGAAAGGCTGAAAGGAGCCAAATAAAGACAAAAATGGTACGAAATGGAATTTCTTTATAATATATGGTTTGAAAGATGAAATTAATACTCATCCATAAATTTACCAGATTCAAACTTATTCTAAATTCTTAGTAGTTATGCTCCAGAGGATAAGATTTCTTACTATCAGTAGTAGAAATCCATCCATATTTTGTGCTCTTCACCGGAAGACGTTGTTTGGGGCCCATCAAGAGGTAATAGGGCATAGCATAGAAGTTTATTGGAAAAACCAGCTCTTGTTTATTTCATAATTATATACTTGACATTTGGAAACTCCTGCTTGTTACTAATCGCTTAATTAGGCCCTCCAAAGTTCATAAAAAATCATAGGTTTAACTTCAACTTAAAAGATCCTTTAGCTCCTCTTGCTCTGAAATTCGATCTTACCCACTGTACATGCAATTACAGCCCTGATAAATGATTGCTGACAATAATAGACCTCATTTAAAGGAGAGAAATCCAAACACAGCGATGACCTGATTTTTTTTTTAATCTGTGTCCAGGGAAAGAAGGTGTGGAACAGATAAGTCAATAATGGGAAGGAAAAAAACCCTAATTGTTGACTTTACATTCAGCAAATCATTAAATGAAGCTTGAATTAATGGATATTTACATAAATAGTCTAAATGGTGAGTGACCTTCAGGAAAATTACTATTAAGACAAAAGCCTTTGCATATCTCTTCAGAAATGTTTGACAAGGGAATGATCTCAGCTGCATGTCTTCATTATTATAGGTTTAATTTCGATCACCAGGATTTTTCCTTTACTATATACATCTCTTAGCTAAAGCAAAGAGCGTATTTGATGAATTTTGGCAGTTATAAACACACATACACAAAACACCCAAACTAATTATGTCTAGGAGTACAAACTATTTTTTGTTTTCTTACAAGCAGTCATTAGAGAAAATGAGGGTGACTTTAATGGTGAAAATACTTTTGATAACAAAGCGTGCTATAAAAAATGCAGAATATTGCCTCAAGTCAGTATTTCCCAAAATGAGTTACTAAAAACCCTGGTTCATCAATATGCTTCACACCAAAGAGCTCTGTAGTCAAAAGAACATGAAATATGATGCCTACTACATTCTCTCCTTAATATATTCACATTAGCATATTATATTCTATTAAGCATATTAAAGGCTCTGAAAAGCCATGCAATAAAACAACCTGTGTAAATGTAACCAGATATTTTTTTCCCAAAGTAACTTATATTACTATTCCACTTTGGGAAACTATGTTCTAAAAATCAATAGTCTCAGGTTGGGTTTTCACTGTGCATTATAATCCTCAACTGAATGCTATTTATTATGAAGGTTATTTACCAAATTCTCACTATGGTTAAATCCCTATAAGAAACAAGAGATGAAGAAAGTAGGATCTTTGATCTCCAGGAACTGACACTCCAGTAGAAAATCTAACATGCATCCCACACTAAATGTTATCACGATACATGGTATATGCAGGCAAAACTTGCCATAGTTAACTTGAACAGGAAAGGTTTCAGAGTCTGTGGCATTTCAAACTGAATTTTAAAGAACGGATTGAATTTCATTTGGGAAGAGATGGAGTTTGGAAATAACGAGGTGCAAAGATAAAGGAGCAGGAAACTCAAGATGTTCTGTAGGATGATGACTAATTGGCTAGTAGAGAGATTTCAGGTAAGGGACCTACGGGCCAAATGGCTGGAAAGCTCTCCAGCAGTTTTAAGTAGAGTTCAGATTATGAGGGTACTTAAATGCAAAGCTAAAGAAGGTAAGAATTATTAGGTAGAATAACTGTGAAGATAATATGATTAAAGCTCTATACAGAATGGTTTGCAAGGCCACCCTCAATATGCAGCAGACTGAGGCCTCTCATCCTCTGCTTGGATCACCCAATATATAATTTAAGATCTTTTCATTTTTTTAAAGATTTTATTTATCTGAGAGAGAGAGCACAAGCAGGGGATGGGGTGGGGAGATGAAGGGGCAGAGGGTGAAGAATACTCCCCACTGAGCAGGGAACCCATGCAGGGCTTAATCCCAGGACCCTGGGATCATGACCATGACCTGAGCCAAAGGCAGATGCATAACCAACTGAGCCACCCAGGTGCCCCTATAATTTAAGGTCTTCAACAAATCCATATTACAAAGGTTCAGAGTGGCATACATTTTATCAAAAATGTTCACAAGCAACCAAGAGACTAGAAAATTATGGTTTTGGAATAACAGGAAAAGATGATAAATTTCTGCTATCTTTCATAAATCCAACCTGATGGCAATACAAACGCGTAAACTGAAATATCACCCTGTGCACTCCCACTGTCACTTGGGGTAGAAACCATGGAATAGCCCTGCAAAACTGATGGGACCAATTTCAGCACGGCAACTTTTATTGGTTACAAGAGGTTATTTTTATCCCTCAAAAGCCACACACTATTAAAAATTTACATGAAGCAGAAGTATTTCATGTGAGGAATCTGTGGCTTAAAAACAAAAAAAAAACAAACTGGCAATTTCATATATTTAAAGGCCAAAAGAGAAAACACATAATTTGATGTTTAAAACCCAATGACTGTCTGCTTTAGAGGAACAGTTTTACTCCATAAGAGACTCTTAACTATAGAGAACAAACAGGGTTGCTGGAGGGGAGGCGGGTGGGGGGATGGGCTAAATGGGTGATTAAGGAAGGCACTTGTTGGGATGAGCACTGGGTGTTGTGTGTGGGTGATGAATCACTGGCTTCTGCTCCTGAAACCAGTGCTACACTGTATGTTAACTAACTTGAACTTAAATTAAAAAAAAAAAAGAAAGAAAAAGGGAAACCGTTTTACTCCCACAATTGCCTTCACATCTATTGGCATAGTTGAGGTAACTAGGACTCTATAATGGTGCTTGCTAGGAGGGTGGAAAAGACTGAAACGAGACATTGGGAATTTTTTATTTATAATTATAATAAAACACAGGTAGCCAGTTTCCACAAAATCCAGGATGGCTCTCTTCATATACAAGGCATTTCACTGGGAAATGAAGTAGTTTTAACTATGGAGCATGCTATGGAAGTCCCAAACAACTGACCACAGAATATGTCTGAAGTCTAATTAGAATGGCTGGTATAAATATACATTTTACATATATATACATTACTAAGTAACTAAAGATCACTCGTTTTTCTTTTAATCCTTTTTGCTAAAAACCTTCCTGAAATGAAGTAATCCATATTCCTGCTTATCTAGTGCATTATTTAGATCAGTCCTTTGCAAACACCAAACTGGCACCAGACTGACTATATCCAAATCACCTGGAGAGCTTCTGAAAAATGTAGATTCTTGGCCTGCTTCTACCCCTACCCCTACTCCCATTCTGATTCTGTGTGGGGCTAGACGAAGTTCCAGAGATATTTTTTAATGACCCAGGTTTATGAAACCAGTAATCTAAATGATAATCAGATGTTTCTTAGATGTCTCACAGTATCAGAGGGGCCATAAAATCTCACTGCAGTGACAGGGACCATGTTAGGTAGATACCAAACACTTTCCCTTTTCTTTCTGGGCACAGAGCTGGACTACATTTCCCAGCCTCTCTTGCAGTTGGGTGGGTCATGTGACTGAGTCTCGGCCATTGGAAGTGGACAGATGGACTGTGTACCACTTCTAATCCTGGCCCTCAAAAACATCCCAGAGAATCTTCCTGGTTGGCTGCCTTCCTTTGCTTGCCAGTCAGGATCCAGAGCTTCAGTAGAAAACTGATATTCTAGAGGAATATCAGAGCCACAGGATAGAAAGAGTCCAGATATCTGAGTGAGTGTATAGAGCAAAGCAACCACCCCTCCCCCCACCACAACTGACTCCCACTGCATTGTGGGATGGATGAGATATCAAGTTTTATTACAATAAGCTATTAAGATGCAAGGACCCTTTGTCACAGTCATTAGCTTACCTTTACTAGTACAACCCCCTTAACATTTTTAGCAGCCTTGCTGTTGATTGAGCATTTCAAAATCACAAAGAAATATACTTACAATTTAACATCTTACTAGGCATACTGAGATGTTAGGCATAACATCTAAAAGGCACAGGACCATAGGATATATTTAACCTTTAAAAGAAATTTTGATATGAGCTTATTTTTCTGTTGTTTTCTCCTTCCTTCTAAAAGTAGAGTACAAAAAAAAAAAAAAACTGGTTAATTGAGAGTTCCAGGTAATAAGATTTCAATTTAATAAGGTTTTATAACAGAGGAATAAAAACAAAATATAGCAACTAATAAATCTGAATTTTCAAAGACCAAATGAATACAAAATCAAAGGCTGTGAAATTTTAAGACTAAATAGAATCACACAACCAGAGGAGTATTCAAAAGGTCATGATATTTATTTACTTCCAAAAAAATCTGTAGGAAGAAATTCTACCACTGAGCTCATCATTGTCATCGCCTTGGAGGTGGTTTTACAACATAATGTTGAGAGGACAAGGTTAGGAGTTAGGCAGAGGTGGTTCTAAATCCCAGCTCTTCTGCTTAGTATTTGGGAAATCCTGAAAAATCTAAGGCTCGCTCTCCCCATCTAACCAATGGTGATGCTACTACCTACTTCGTGGGTTATTATGAAATTTAAATGGGCTTTAAGGCAATAGATGGCATATTGTAAATATTTAATGTTTGCTTATATTAATATAGTATTAGCAACATACTATATTATAGTTGCCCCCATTACTACTGTTGCTGCCTCCCTCCAGCCACGATCTTTGCAAGATCTCCTGCAACAGATCTTAGCCGCAAGGTATCTTCTTTTTGGGGGGGGTGGGGGACAACCAGTTATTGTCTACATGCATATAAGGAGGACCTTGAGAAAACTCAGGAGCCAAGGCCTGCTAATTTTTATCCCAAAAGAAAAATGAGGCTGATAGGAGATATGCCTGGAATTCTATACATGTAAACACTGTTCTTGTAACACCACTAGTGTGCTAAAATCTATGATTCTTAATCCTTTTTCTGCCAACCATGAAGACCAGTAAGTCCCAGGCAAGGATCACTGGTGCTTGATGCTTCTCAAAAAATGGTAAAACTCTCCCCATTCTTGGAGAGAATAGCTGGGCTGCCTGTCATGGTCATCCAATCTCAGCCAGCCCTTCTTATCCTAGCCCACCTCAAAAATGCATGTCTACAGGAGGGAGCAGAAATCATGTGATGAAGGTGCACCCATCCTCCCTCCACCCGAACTGCCCAAGGCAACAGGGAGAGCCTGCCCCTGGAATTTCTTTTGATAAGCTACTGAGGAGACCCTCAGTTTTCTAGGTTTTAGTTTGAAAACTGAATTCAGGAACTTGTCAACTCTGACAGCAGAGCTTTAACATTCAGTTCAAAAACAATCTGCTTGTACTTTATAAAATCCAGCTTCTGACTTCAGAGCAGGAGGATTTTTCAAAATCTTCACTTTGTAGTGAATGAAAACTTCAGTTGTCCTTCTTTCCAATTAAACTTAGGTTCTTCATAAAAGCCATTACATTTTTTCCCTCTTCCTACCCTAAATCTTCCTCCCCAAACCACCTCTTTCAGCACACAGAACTCAGTCTTAGGTTTCAAAAAGCAAGGCTGGGACTTCTGGGTAATGTGGACCCTCCTCATCTAGCAAAGACTAAGGACAAAAATAGACAATACACACAGGATTGATTGCCAATCAACACTGTTCAACTGACAGGATTTATGACACCTAAGGTTTTAAAAATATTAAAAAGCAAAGCCTGTGGAAGAAATCACTCCATACCTTAAAGTAACAAAAGTCGCACCTGGCAGCAGAGACCTCCATCGAAGGCTGTAATGAGGGGTAAAATTACTGGGACTCAAAGGGATAGGTGAAAACCCTACACATGGCAGGAAACCAAAGGTAAAACCATGATCCAATGACAGATGGCAAAGGCTTGTCAATGCCAGGGAAATTACACGGTAAAATTCATTTCTGACATTTCATTCACACAAGAATAACAGGACCCTGAAGTTAAACAATGACATTCTGAAAGGGAACACCTCCACAGATGACGCTCCTTGCATAGTTCAGCCTCCAGGGCATACACACGAATCAGAATTTCATACAGTTCAGGTGTGTGTGTGGGAGGAGGTGGGGGGGTGGAAATGCAAAGAGCAGAGAAATGAGCAAGAGGGGAAAGAGAGCCAATACCTAAGCAAAGGGAGGATACAGTGACAGTTCATTTCTGCTCCTTCCCAAAGGACTTGAACCTTCACTTCATGGATTTTTTTTAAGTGACATTTGAAAGGTGCTGCAATCATCCATTCATTTGTGTTCTGTTTGGCCTTTAAATGCAATGTTTCAACTGAGAGTTCAAGCTGCTGGGGGTTTGAGATGTTTTCATAAGAAGTAACCAAGCCAGACAGTTCCTATTGTCAAGGAGACCCTGTTGAAGGGGAGAAGCACTAAAATTAGCCACTCGGGCTAATTTTATCACTCAGGCCCAGGGGCACAAGGCTTCTAGACTGTTCCATTCTTCCTAGCAGGAAGATATTGAAAGGAGGCAATCCTTCGATTCCAGAGAAATCGTGAGTGTGTGTGCGCGCAAGCAGTGGGATGGAAGGTTGGGGTGGGGGTCGTATCTCAGAGCTGTTTCCATGTACCAAAATAGGAAACAAAGTGAAATGCTTTTGAGTGATGGGCAATCAAGAAAAGCAGAACCCCTTTATTTTTTTTAAGTTTTTATTTAAAATCCAAAGGCAGGCTCTAAAGTTCTAGTTACTAATTTCTGTCTCATTGCTTTCCATTTGAATGGTGATCATTATTACTTTATTAAGATTTTAAATTTGTTTTCAAATGGCTTCAACAATAGATTTTAATTAAATATTACTAACATATTATATTAGAAATCAATTCTTAAAGTATAAAAAGCAACACAAAGGATTTCTCATCTTACAGTATCACACACACACACACACACACACACACACATACACACACAGCCTCCAAAAAATTCACTTTTGTTTTCTTCTGATTTAGAGAATAAACACAACTGCATGCAATTCCAGTGACACTGAGAGGCCCATACGACCTCCCCTTACCCCAGCACATGCATAACTATTTCAAAAAGGTGATTACACACACATTTTTCTTCCCACTGAAGCATCAGACTGGGGAGTTGGAGTTTCCCCAGCAAGTCTCAGAAAGAGAAAACAGGACATTTAATTTGTTTAAGTTTCCAGAGCAATTTACCAGAGACAAAAATAAAATACCATGGCATTTTGCTGGCATCTTAAAAAAAAAAAGAAACCCTCTCTGAGAAGTACAATGAACCTCATGAGAGTTCCAACACGAGTCTTCGTATGCACACATATTTTTATAATTTTATTCACTGAAGAACAGGTTAACAAATTCCAACCCATGCATGTAGTGGGAGAGGAGCTTCCAAATAAACAGGTCTTTTAGGAAGTAGCCTTCAAGGTTACCAACAGCTAACCACGCTCAGGCAGCCACCCACACTCGCCTCTCTCAGCCTCAGTAATCAAGAGACTCTTCTCCCTGGATCGCCTTCATTTGAAAGAACATTTTCCTATTTAACAGAGTACAGCATCACACTATGTCAGCCCTGAGTTTAAGGAAAACTTATATGCCTATAAGTAAGGTATGGCCATCTAGGCTTTCATTATTTTACAACGAAGCTTGAAATGAGAATGATGTTTTTAAAAAAGGAATGACTCATCTACAGCTCATGGCTTCCACCTGGTACACAGTACCCAAGGAGGTCAAAGGCAGGCATAGTTTCAAAAATACTAGGTCTCTATTCTTTGATGTTTGCGCTTGATCTGCCACGTGGAAAACTTCATCTCCCTACTTGGGAGTGAGTTGTCAAGCTATCTGATGGTCTGCTGATTCTCCTTTACCACTGCAATGACTGCTCAGCACAAAAACCCTCCAATGGATGGGGTTCTCTGTTCCACTGCTTCTGCTTGCTCTAACTTGACTCTCAACTGCTACATAGCTGCTTAATAACCACAGATGCGACTTTTAAGGCCCCATCTACTTATGAGGTATCACTGGACAACATGTGTTTTTAACAAACTTTCAGCTCTTCCACATCAGTTTAGAGTTCTTTCTTTAATTACAAACAACAAATCACTCTGGCTAATTCAAGCAGGAAAAGACTGTATCAAAAGAGTAGAGCTCTCAGAATAGATAAAAAGGCTGGAGATCTGGCACAGAAAAAAGGTGGAAGCCTAGAAAGGTTTGAGGTCTAGCTAACGAGAACGATTTGACAGTCTTAATTAGGAACTGCTACGGGGATGAATGAGTCCTCATCATTTGGGGGAGAGGGGTGTTGCTTAGAACACACACTGATTTTCCATAGTCCCAGAAGGCCCAGTTGGCTTAGATCAGGGTTTCTCAATCTCTGCATTACTGACATTTTGGACCAGATGATTCTTTGTTGTAGGGGGGTTGTCTTATGTTGCACCTCTGGCCTCTACACACTAAAATCCAATAGCATTCTCTCTAGTTGTGACAACCAAAAAGGTCTCGACATTGCCCAATGTCCCCCAGGAGGCAAAATCACCCCAGTTAAGAACTGGCTTAGACTGACTCACAAAACTGCCCATCTGATGGCTTAGGAAAGGCCAGGTCCCTTGACGTATGATCCCATAAAACAAAGGGAAGGTGGGTAAGTCTCCCAAAAGAAAGTTGGGATATTGATCCCAAAAATAAGAGAATGAATGCTTACAGTCCATTTCCCAACACCCGTAAGCCGAAAGTTGAAGAAGATTATGTTTTTTAGTCCATGTATTCAGAGAACAAGGAAAAAGAAGTAGAATTTCAGAAATTTCTGAAAACAGACTGTAGAAAAAGTAGTCCATCCCAATGGTGTACTACTAGTCCCTCATAACACTGTGCCAGTTAGCATTCATGTCCTGGAAAAGCACAATCCCAGTAAAGTGGGTGTTCTTTTCCCTTTTTACTGAAATTCTCCATGTTTCCCTATCTGTTTTTAAAACCTGCCAGATCTTTTTCCAACTCCTGGTATCTACGGACTCGTGGTAATTGACATGGCTAATTTAAGGGAAACTGATTCCAAATCCCAGAAAACACCCAATACATCTCTGTATTAATTAGTCAGCTAACTCTGGTGGTTCCAACATGGTGCTAATGAGACCAAAGACATGAATCCAATCCTCATGCCATATGGGCTTGTTCAACAGCCAGCCCCGAGCCCCACTTCAACCAGCCAACTGATAGATAGATGTATATGGCTGCTGGTGAGGAGAGGGGAAGGAGAGGGGATGGATGTGTCCAGACAAATCCACCTCCTCTTCGAGCACATCCCGTGCAGCACATTCTCCCAGGAAAGGGGAGCAAATCCTCACAGAATCAGAGCACGGCACACCCCTCACTGTGCCTCTTCCCTAACACTCCCCCATGCCATGCCACGTCTTTGCCTCTCCCCCTTCCCCTTCCCAGCTCATACCTACTCACACCAGCTTCCTTTGCTACTTCCTTTCCCTTCTGTTCATTACCGTTTCTTAAAAATTGGAGTGCAGAACTTCATCTCCAATCCGCACTGACTCTAAATTCCCTGATCCTACCATCAGCAGCAAGTCTGGGCTTGTCTCTTCTTCCATTATTATTTCTGACAGCCCCAAAGAAATCACTTAATATTCATTTCAGTCTCCTTTTTCAGACAGTCTTAAAAATCAATTTCAAAATTTTTCTTCTTGATCCTGTCATTTAGCACCGAAATGGCCCAAACTGATTAGTTGGGAGCTTTAGCGTTTCTCTCCCTTCTCCTCCCGGGATGTCAGACTCTGTGAGTCTCTTCTGGTATGATTTCGGTTGGCTTTCATTTCAGGGAGGCTGTTTTTCACTGAGAAACATGATGTTTTTTTAGCTATATTTGTAGAACAATTATCCTTACTGGAAAAAAAAAAAAAAAAGCATTAGAGAATAGGCCAAACACTTGGCTACGAGCAAAATCAGATTCAATGGGTTAAAAAAAAAGGAAAAGTCTTGAAATTCAGTTACTCTAAAACCTCCAAGAGTGCCGTGTGAAAGCCCCTACTTTCCAAACAGTAAATTAGCAACAGTAACACCATCTTATTTATTAATAAAAAGGAGAAGTTGAAATAGCCATTCATGATAAGACGCTGAATGCTGCAAAGAAGCCAAGAACGGGAAGAAAAAGGTCTGAAAGGGAAAAAAAAGGGAAGGGCAGCTTTTATAAAGAAGAAAAAAGTTCTTTGTCTTTGCTGCCATTCTGTGAACAGTCTAGAGAATTCAGTTCATTGTTATTGTTGCTGCCCTTCTTCCTTGCCATTGTTTTGCTTTTTCAGGTTGTCTTTAATTCTCCAAGTAACATTATTCGAGAACTGGAGAGGTCACAAACCACCAGGAGGACTGGGGTGCAGGGGTGGGGGGGACGGAACTCAATGAAACGTGTCCAGAGCATTTTATTCCTTAGCCTGTGTTTTCTCTTCTCAGTGAGCAGAGGATGATTTTCAAAGTAAGGAATGCGGCAGACATGACATTAAAAAAAGCTCTGGACCATGCAAAACAGTCCTCCAGCTTGATAACCGTAACAGGTTTTTGCTCTAACCTCTTAAGAATCGTTCTGCTATCTTTGTAATTCCACCAATTTGTTATTTATATTATTACAATATCTTCACAGACATCCCCCTGCCATAACTTCAGCTTTAGAAAGAAAATATCGGCTAAAACGACCAGGGGACAAAAGCCAGTGGCAGGAACTGCAAGAGAAAAAACAATTGGATTTTTCTTAGAGGATCAAAGAGCCAAAATTCATTCTTTCTGGGATGGGGGAACATCAAACATTGGGACTTAAAACGTGTCACCTAGGGAATGAACCAACGACAGAATGAGCACCCAGCCCCGAACCACTTTCTGAGACTGAAGATAAATTGCAGGAGCCCGTCCGCATCACAGCAAATGGGATCCCACAGACTTGGAAAAGGCGCAGTGTGACTTGTGGTGAGGGTACCCTCTGTCTTTTCTGCCTGCCCAATGTGGGACCCTTCTAGGTAGAGCAAGTGTCCTTTGAGTGCCACCAGGAGGCCACTTACATTGTGCCACACTACCATCCTTTTAGGCTCTGACTGCAGGAGGTCAGCCCGTGACTAGAGTGGACTGGAAGTCACCAAACATAACCACCGGACGGGGATAGTACTCCTGCTTGAGTGTGTACTGAGCATCGGTGATGCGACTCGCTCTACCTGCAACATCATCTCTGACTATTCACTCCTCTACCTGGATGTACAGTTAACCAGGGGATGCCTTGACGAGAAGGGGAAAATTAGAACTGTTTTGATCACTGACCTTTTTGTTTTGTTTTGTTTTTAATAAATGACTCTTCTCTGAAGACTGTGATGGTGGCTGGGAGAAAAAAAATTTTACTATAGATCCTGAACTAAGTCATACAGCAAGAACAGAGGAGTTCTGCAACTGCACCCTGAATTCTCCTGAAAGTTCTGCCAGAATTCAAGCGAAGCCAACAGAAGAACATCCATACTTTCAAAATTAGGTTATGAGTCACTTTACTGAGAGTCCATTTATTTCACTAAGGGATTTACTTCTAAATTCTTTCAAATAGCATTAGTGCATTTCTAATTGGATTAGAACTATAAGTATTTTAAACTGGATTCAACTTTGTGAGAGACAGAAGATCTGAACTGCTCATGTAACTAACACACGTCTCTAGGCTAACAGGACCAGACCTGGGTCCCTGCGTGAGGATGACACACCCTTACTCTAACGATGCCACGCTTTCAGCTTGTTGCTCTCCCTCCCACATTTCCTAGTGATGCTTCAGCACTTACAAAACTGTCCTTGATTCAAACGGAAGGAGTGTAGTGAAGCCCAATGCCGAATCCCATAGCATTTTCATTGGCAGGTGACCGTGAGAGGTCACCTAACAAAACCTTCCTCTGAGGTTCGGGGCCCCACAAGCACATGCCTGACAGCCTCTCTTAAGCACATCTGCTCACAGGAGGGGAATACTCTTCAAGGCTCTTAGGTGTCACTCAACTTCACTAGTACAGGATCTCATAGAGAAGGTTAACATTTACAGATGAATGTGTGCTGCTCTAGGATATACGAATGGGGTGAACAGTTCAGAGGAGAGCATGTCTTTAATACAGTCTTCTCTGTTCTGCTGAGATGGTTTCCCGATCCTTCCATTTCAAATGTTCCACATAACTTCACCTTTCTTTGAATCCTTTTTGCCATGCTATCTTCAGATTTATTATCCAAATCATAGGAATAGCAGCTACAAAAATCCCAAATGCTTCTGATACATTTCTTGCAAATCACCTTTCAGGTGACAAGAGCACACCCGAGCACCTAAGGAAATGCCAAGAGTGCCGTGAGCCCCGTGGAGACCAAAGGAGAAAGAGCACTCTGGATTTCACAAATGCTCTAAACTTTCAAGTCCAGCATTCCCTAACCTGAGAGTGAATCCTGGTTCACAATTCTGTGGGCTAACAATGAATTGACAACTCTTTGTGGAAGACCTTCGTGGTCTAGTTACCATGATGGAACAGAAACAAACAAAAAAAAACTATCAGATGTGGTTCTTCCCCATCTTCCCCCCATCTCACTGGGGAGACAAAACTAATACACAAGGCCAAGGAATAAATCCTTAAACCAACCTTAAGTTTTTTAAATTGAAACAGAACCGGGCTAATTCATGGATTTGCTAATTATACTTCTGTGCTGTACGCATTAGCCTTGAATGGCTCATCCACGGCTTAACCTGACTTCAGGGACATTTCATCGATGCCTCTCTTGACTCCTCTACATGTTCAGCTGATACCAATCCTAAGCATGGTTTCTTACAGAACACACTCTGTTTTGGTGGTTGCTCTAGCTCTTTCCCACTTTATACAAAGCAAACATGAAAGTTAAACACTTTCAACACCTATCCTGTATTAGTTTCCAAAATTTTCCATGCCAACACGGGAATAAGCTTCCAAAAACCTAAAAAGCGTGTTCATATAAATAGATGTCAAGCAGTTTTAAATACTTACAAATGGTCCCTTTCACACCCTGTTACCAGTTTATTTCTGTGTAATGTTAACAAGGTAAAAAAAAAAACCAACAGGAAAAGAAACATCGCCCAAAGTGAGCAGCAAGTAAAAGCTTGAAAGAAAACACAGGAAAGAAATATACAATAGTCCCCCCTTATCTGTGGAACAAACATTCCAGTCCCCCAGTGGATGCCTAAAAGTGCGGGTGGTACCAAACCCTATCTAGACCATGTTTTCTCCTATACATACTTACATAATGAAGTTTAGTTTATAAATTAGGCATGGTAAGAGATTAGCAACAATAACTAACAATCAAATAGAACAACATCACAATAGACTATAATAAAAGTTACGTGGATGTGGTCCCTCTCTCGCACGAACAAAATACTTTATTGTCCTGTACTCACCCTTCTTCTTGGGATGATGTGAGATGATAAAATGCCTACGTGATGAGATGAAGGGAGGGAAATGACATAGGAACTGTGACACAGCATGAGGCTATTGTTGATCTTCTGAGAGTTCATCAGAAGGAGGATCATCTGCTTTAGAACACAGTTGACCGGGTAACTGAAACTGCAGAAAGCAAAACCGCGGATAAGGCGGGAATTACTGTGTGGCAATCATTTGCATGAACCCTTACTTAGTTCTCCCTCTTAGATTTCAGCTTTACAGGATTCAATTTCACACTACACACAGCAGAGATGGCTGAGACAAGGAAGGGAGAGAGTGAATCACTTTACGTACTTCCTAGAAGAATATAACCCTATTCTTTTCTGAGAAAATTCATGTCAACTTCCCCTCCTCTGCTGATGAGTAAAAGCATTTTTAAATAAAAAGTCACCATAGATTTTGATGTTGCAAATAAATCCCCCAGATGTTTTGTGTAGCTTCAGAAGTAAAAAGCTTCCAAAGCATTTACCCTGAACATAATAGCGGAGACTCCAAGAATACATTTGGCACTAAATCCAAAATGATATTATATGAAAGATACAGCACATTTCACACTTTTTTTAGAAGACTTGGGAATACAAAGTTAGGCTGTAACAAATAAACTTTTAAATGCATTTTTAAAAATTAAATGCGTACATGCCTGAATCTGTCTGGAGTTATTACTTAAAACTGGAAAGAATTAAGACAGACTTTTAAGTCCAAGGGCAAATTAATGTTGGTTTTAATTCTTCACTTTATAAAAAAAAATTATTAATGTTAAATAACTGCTGAAAACAAAAGAATACCATAACATCTACATGAACATTAAAATGTATTAGGTAAAAATATTTCACATTTGGGTTCCAGGAATCACAATTACAGGCTTAAAGACTCCCTTACTTGGTATAAGAGAGGAACTTTTAAAAAAGGAAGAAAAAAAATTTTTGAGACAGCTGTGCCCTCTGGAGGTGGCACTTGGGAATTGACTAAATCTTCCCTAAATCGGTAAGGAGGACTTTCCTAAGGAATTGAACAAGCGCTTGGAAAAGCAAAAAAGGCTTAGAAGGTTTCATCCATGTTCCTTTCTTTGTGTCAAACCAGTTTTCAATGAGTAATAATTTAGAATTTCAATTTAGAAATGTTCAAATGGGCACAAAACATTTTGGTAGGAGGGATTAAAAGCTTGTGTTCAATATCTAGAATACAATGATGAGGAACACGCTCACTATTATGAAAAGAAAGAAGGGTAGTTCCAAATCAAATATCCTCAAGCCTCTTTTGGTGAGCTGGCTAAGGGCGGATGGCCTACGCTCCTCAAACCATATTTTCGAACACTCTGGAAGAAAAGCAAATCCTCTAGACTAGCAAATGCATATCCTATCTTCCCAGAATAATTCACCATCTCTCTTTTACTTTTCTTTTGACCTTTCTTTTTATAGCTCATTCTTAATAAATGGAGCTATATTTCCCCTTCTAGGGAATATATTGTCCCAGTAGGAGAAGAAATAAGTATTTCCTGCAGGAGTTTTAGAAAAAGAAATTAATAAAGTTGGCTTTGTGTGTTTGGAATTTCAACAGGCAAAAAAACATATAAATAAATAAATAATGTAATTATGGTTGGGGGGTCAAAAACAAAGCCACCCCAGAAGTAGTACTTATTTGATGTGAAAACCAGAACAAAGCCACCACTTCTAAAGAGAGAATGAAAACATCGTCTTCGTTGTAAAATTTGCCTTGGATGTGGGTGAATGTTGCGTCTATCTGAAAAGAGGTCGGGGAGAAACCTGAGAGCAACTGAGTAAGGCTGGTGCCTGGGGAGTTTAATTACTATCTGTAGGAGTGTAGGAGAATACACCCAAATATCAGTGGGATGTGATCCTCTTCAGCAAACAGGTTCCCCGGTGCGCGCTGAGTGCGTGGCCTGTGCTGCCAGGCGGAAATGGAACAGAAGTTTCGGGAAAAGAAAGCAGAGGTCTTCCGGGCTTCCAGTGACGTTGGGTCACACCTGCGCCTCAGGTTCTGGACCTCTCGCCAAAGGCAGCCTCACTCTCAAACCCTACTTCCTCCCTCCTCCCCAGAGGGAAGTCAAGGACTCAGAGTTACTAGAACCTCGTCCTTGCCAGCTTCCCACTTCTTGTGGTTCCACCTACCCGCGCAATTCTTCACTCTTCAAGTTCTCCTGCCCCTCAGCCAGCCCCTTCTCCTCCAAGTGCTCCCCCACCCCCAGTGCCGATTCCTTAAAGAGGCCCAGGACGATGCCCTGAAACTCACGGTGATATCCGGGTCCCACTGAGGGTGCGCTCTCGGGGACCCCAAATGTGAAGCTAACACGTGAAGACGGCGGCTAGTCAGGGGCCGGCACGCGCACCTTGCGCGCGGCTTCCTGCCTCCCGCCCTCCGCGCACCTGCGCCACCGCCCGTGGGCCGCAGCGCCACCAGAGCACCGACAGAGGGCGCCCGCGGCCAGTCTCACCGTCTGAGGCCAAGGCCAAGCTAGCCGCCTGCCGCCTCCAATGCAGAGGTGCCCGGTGGAGCCAGGGAGATGGCGGTGTGGGCTGAAGAGTAAGGGATAGGCATAGGGGACGAGTTTCTTAACTTATCTGAACCTCAGACTCGTCATCTAAGCAACGGTGATAACACCAATAATCGAAGCCATGGTTGTCAGTTATGACCATATATGCATCCATTTATTCATTCATTCATTCACAACAAATATGCCATGAGGTCCCTGCGATTTTCTAGGCACTGTAGATGCTCTAGGGATACCCTGACAATCAAACTGGACCCAGGCTCCTGGAGTGAACATTCAAAAGGGATTAACCTGGGGTAGCAGGAATGAGATTGTGCGTGAGGAACTTTTAGCACAGCTCCTAGCACGTGCTCAGCTTCTCGAAAGGCTGGTGCTTAATATTCTTAGGTGTCTACACCAATCCCATCCTCCTCCTACAGAAAAGAGAGTTGGTTCATTCCTCGGTGGCCCTAGGGCAGGACACCAATTTCCTCACATTAATAGCTGGATGAGTTTGATGAAGGAATAAAGTGATTCAATGAACGGTGCCCTGGACCCCTGGGGGAGGGTAGAAGGAATGGAAGTGGAACCTTCAGAGGAACATCCTCCTGGCGAGGGCCTTGCATCTTTTAAGGACTGACCACTTTTCCAAGAAAAAGTTAGTCTCGTCCATTAAAAGAGAGGTAAGGGGGAAAGAAAGATGGCAGAGTAGGGGACCCTATTTCAACTGGTCCCTGGAATTGAGCTAGATATCTACCAGACCACTCTGAGCGCCCATGAAACCAGCCTGAGATGTAAGAAGATCTGCATCTCCACAAACAGAATATCGCAGGCGGTTGGTTTTGAGGTATGAAGCAGGGAGCCGTGATTCCGCTGGCAGATATCGGAGGATAAACGGCAGCGGGAGGGTGCCTGGCCGTGGGGATCCTACACTGCCGGTGAGCGACAGCCTCACGCGCTAGGGATGAGGCACAGACTCGAAGACCCGGAGCGGCGGGGAAAAGACTTTAGGGCAGCCCCTGGGGCGGAAACCCGGAGCGGTAGGGTCGCGCGTCTGAACTGGGAGCGGCTGGCGGTCTTTGAAGCACAAAGGGTAGAGAGTGCTCCGACCTGGAGGCAGGACTGGGGGCGCTGCGGAGGGGCGCACAACCCAGGACCCTGCTGTTTATAGCAGCACGGACAGAAACAGAGACTGTGTGGCCTGGAGAGCTCACTGAAGAACAGACTGCAGTCTCTCTGCTCTGAGGCAGAGGGTTGGAAACGGTCTCTTCTGTCCTGACTCGCGGAAGAGACGCAGAAAGCCGCCAGGGAAAGCCACCAGAGAACAAAAGCCCCCAAAACTGATTCCCACTGAGCCCATCCCCTGCCACAGGGGGCCGGGCAATTCCGCCCAAACAGGGTGGCCTGAGCAACAGAACCGCAGGCCCCTCCCACAGAAGACAGGCTGGGAAAACTAGAGGCCAGCAACCCTAAGGTTCCCAAGAAAACAGGTGCATCTTGCTTGGGTTCTGGTCAATTATTTGGACTCTATGCATTCCCTCAAATACCCATCAACAGAATGACTAGGAGGAGGAGCCCCGGAAATAGAAAAGACTCAGAGATTATGACTTATGCTGCAGATTTACAAATGGATGCAGATATAACCAAGATGTTGGAGATGGAATTCAGGCTAGCAATTGTGAAGACAATAGCTAGAATGGAGAAATCAATTAATGGCAACATAGAGTCTCTAAGGTTAGAAATGAAAGCTGAATTGGCCGAATTTAAAAATGCTATCAATGAGATCCAATCCAATCTAGATAATCTAACAGCTAGGGTAACTGAGGCAGAAGAATGAATAAGCATCCTGGAAGACAATATAATAGACAAAAAGGGAAAAGAGGAAGCCAGGGAAAAACAACTCAGAATCCATGAAAATAGAATCAGAGAAATAAGTGACACCATGAAGCATTCCAATGTCAGAATAATTGGAATCCTGGAGGGAGTAGAGAGAGAGAGAGGACTAGAAGATGTATTTGAGCAAATCGTAGCTGAGAACTTCCCTAATCTGGGGAATGAAACAAACATTCGCATCCTAGAGGCAGAGAGGACCCCTCCCAAGATCAAGGAAAACAGGCCAACACCCCAGCATGTAATAGTAAAACCTGCAAATCTTAGAACAAAGGAAACCATCTTAAGGGTAGTTAGGGGGAAGAGATTCCTTACGTACAGAGGGAGGAACATCAGAATAACGTCAGACCTATCCACAGAGACCTGGCAAGCCAGAAAGGCCTGGCAAGACATATTCAGGGTACTAAATGAGAAGAACATGCAGCCAAGAATACTTTATCTGGCAAGGCTTTCATTTAGAATGGATGGAGAGATGCAGAGCTTCCACGACCGGCAGAAACTAAAAGAATATGTGACTACTAAGCCGGCCCTGCAAGAAATATTAAGGGGCCCTGCAAGAAATATTAAGGGACCCTGCAAGAAATATTAAGTTCTATAAAAGGAGAAAAACCCCAAGAGTGATATACAACAGAAATTTACAGGGACAATCTATAAAAACAATGTCTTCACAGGCAACATGATGACAATTAATTCATATCTTTCAATAATCACTCTCAACGTGAATGGCCTAAATGCTCCCATAAAATGGCACAGGGTTGCAGATTGGATAAAAAGACAGGACCCATCCATATGCTGCCTACAAGAGACTCATTTTGAACCTAAGGATATATCCAGACCGAAAGTGAAGGGATGGAGATCCATCTTCCATGCCAGCGGACCTCAAAAGAAAGCTGGGGTAGCAATTCTTATATCAGACAAATTAGATTTTAAACTAAAGTCTGTAATTAGAGACACAGAAGGACACTATATCATTCTTAAAGGGTCTATCCAACAAGAAGATCTAACAATTGTAAATATCTATGCCCCCAACATGGGAGCAGCCATCTACATAAGCCAACTGTTAACCAAAATAAAGAGTCATATTGATAACAATACATTAATTGTAGGAGACCTCAATACTCCATTCTCAGCAATGGACAGATCATCTAAGCAGAAAATCAACAAGGAAACAAGAGCTTTGAATGATACATTGGACCAGATGGACCTCATAGATATTTACAGAACATTCCACCTTAAAACAAAAAATACTCATTCTTCTCGAGTGCACATGGAACTTTCTCCAGAATAGACCACATACTGAGTCACAAATCAGGTCTCAACCAATACCAAAAGATTGAGATTATTCCCTGCATATTCTCAGACCACAATGCTTTAAAACTGGAACTCAATCACAAGAAAAAATTTGGCAGAAATTCAAACACTTGGAAGCTAAAGACCACTCTGCTCAAGAATGTTTGGGTCAACAAGGAAATCAAAGAAGAACTTAAACAATTCATGGAAATCAATGAGAACAAAAACACATCAGTCCAAAACCTATGGGATACTGCAAAGGCGGTCCGAAGGGGGAAATACATAGCCATCCAAGCCTCACTCAAAAAAATAGAAAAATCCCGAATTCACCAACTAACTCTACACCTTAAAGAACTAGAGAAAAAGCAACAAATGATACCTAAGCCACGCATTAGAAGAGAAATAATTAAAATTAAAGCAGACATCAATGAATTAGAAACCAGAAACACAGTAGATCAGATCAATGAAACTAAAAGTTTGTTCTTTGAAAGAATTAGTAAGATCGATAAACCACTGGCCAGATTTATCCAAAAGAAAAGAGAAAGGACCCAAATTAATAAAATTATGAATGAAAGGGGAGAGATCACGACTAACACCAAGGAAAGAAACAATTATTAGAAATTATTATCAACAACTACATGCCAATAAACTGAGCAATCTGAATGAAATGGAGGCATTCCTGGAAACCTATAAGCTGCCAAGACTGAAACAGGAAGAAATTGACAACCTGAATAGGCCAATAACCAGTAACGAGATTGAAGCAGTGATCAAAAACCTCCCAAAAAACAAGAGTCCAGGGCCTGATGGATTCCCTGGGGAATTCTACCAAACATTCAAAGAAGAAATAATACCTATTCTACTGAAGCTGTTTCAAAAAATAGAAACAGAGGGAAAACTTCCAAACTCATTCTATGAGGCCAGCATTACTTTAATCCCCAAACCAGGCAAAGACCCCATCAAAAAGGAGAATTTCAGACCGATATCTCTCATGAATATGGATTCCAAAATCCTCAACAGAATCCTAGCTAATAGGATCCAACAATACATTAAAAGGATCATCCACCACGACCAAGTGGGATTTAACCCCGGGATGCAAGGGTGGTTCAACATTCGCAAATCAATCAATGTGATAGAACACATTAATAAGAGGAGGGAGAAGAACCATATGGTCCTCTCAATTGATGCAGAAAAAGCATTTGACAAAATACAACATCCTTTCCTGATTAAAACTCTTCAGAGTATACGGATAGAGGGAACATTCCTCAAGTTCATAAAATCCATCTATGAAAAACCTACAGTGAATATCATCCTCAATGGGGAAAAGATTAGAGCCTTTCCCTTAAGATCAGGAACACGTCAAGGATGCCCACTCTCACCACTATTGTTCAACATAGTACTAGAAGTCCTAGCAACTGCAATCAGACAACAAAAAGAAATAAAATGTATTCAAATTGGCAAAGAAGAAGTCAAACTCTCTCTTTTTGCAGATGACATGATACTTTATGTGGAAAACCCAAAAGACTCCACCCCCAAATTACTAGAACTCATACAGCAATTCAGTAATGTGGCAGGATACAAAATCAATGCACAGACATCAGTTGCTTTCTTATACACTAACAACACAACTGTAGAAAGAAATTAGAGAAATGATTCCATTTACAATAGCACCAAAAACCATAAGATACCTCGGAGTAAACCTAACCAAAGAGGTAAAGGATCTATACTCTAGGAACTACAAAACACTCATGAAAGAAATTGAAGAAGACACAAAAAAGATGGAAAAATATTCCATGCTCATGGATCGGAAGAATAAACATTGTTAAAATGTCTATGCTACCCAGAGCAATCTATACCTTCATTGCCATCCCGATCAAAATTCCAATGACATTTTTCAAAGTGCTGGAACAAACAATCCTAAAATTTGTATGGAATCAGAAAAGACCCCGAATCGCTAAGGAAATGTTGAAAAAGAAAAACAAAGCTGGGGGCATCACGTTGCCCGATTTCAAGCTATATTACAAAGCTGTGATCACCAAGACAGCATGGTACTGGCACAAAAACAGACATATAGACCAATGGAACAGAATAGAGAACCCAGATATGGACCCTCAACTCTATGGTCAAATAATCTTTGACAAAGCAGGAAAAAAACGTGCAATGGAAAAAAGTCTCTTCAATAAATGGTGCTGGGAAAATTGGACAGCCACTTGCAGAAGAATGAAACTCGACCATTCTCTAACACCATTCACAAAGATAAACTCAAAGTGGATGAAAGACCTCAATGTGAGACAGGAATCCATCAAAATCCTAGAGGAGATCATAGGCAGTAACCTCTTTGACATCACCCACAGCAACTTCTTTCAAGATACATCTCCAAAGGCTACTGAAACAAAAGCAAAAGTGAACTTTTGGGACTTCATCAAGATAAAAAGTTTCTGCCCAGCAAAGGAAACAGTCAACAAAACAAAGAGGGAACCCACAGAATGAGAGAAGATATTTGCAAATGACACTACAGATAAAGGGCTGGTATCCAAGATCTATAAAGAACTTCTCAAACTCAACACCCAAAAAACAAATAATCAAGTCAAAAAGTGGGCAGAAGATATGAAAAGACACTTCTCTGAAGAAGACATACAAATGGCTAACAGACACATGAAAAAATGTTCATCATCATTAGCCATCAGGGAAATTCAAATCAAAACCACACTGAGATAACACCTTACACCAGTTAGAATGGCAAAAATGGACAGGGAAAGAAACAACAAATGTTGGAGAGGTTGTGGAGAAAGGGAAACCCTCTTACACTGTTGGTGGGAATACAAGTTGGTACAGCCACTTTGGAAAACAGTGTAGAGGTGCCTCAAAAATTTAAAAATAGAGCTACCCTATGACCCAGCAATTGCACTATTGGGTATTTACCCCAAAGACACAGATGTAGTGAAAAGAAGGCTCATATGCACCCTAATGTTCATAGCAGCAATGTCTGCAATAGCCAAACTGTGGAAAGAGCTGAGATGCCCTTCAACAGATGAATGGATAAAGAAGATGTGGTCCATATATACAATGGAATATTACTCAGCCATCAGAAAGGATGAATACCCAGCTTTTACATCAACATGGATGGGACTGGAGGAGATGATGCTCAGTGAAATAAGTCAAGCAGAGAAAGTCAATTATCATATGGTTTCACTTATTTGTGGAACATAAGGAATAGCATAGAGGACATTAGGAGAAGGAAGGGAAAAATGGGGGGGGGGAATTGGAGGGAGAGATGAACCATGAGAGACTGTGGACTCTGAGAAACAAACAGGGTTTTAGAGGGGAAGGGGTGGGGGGATTGGTTAGCCCGGTGATGGGTATTAAGGAGGGCATGTACTGCATGGAGGACTGGGTATTATATGAAAACAATGCATCATGGATTACCACATCAAAAACTAATGATGTATTGTATGGTGACTAACATAATATAATAAAATTTAAAAAAAAAAAAAAGAGGTGAGCCTGCACAGGGATCTCCCTCCAGCTCATACCCTCCTCATCAAGAGCTTCCGGGGGCATTTGGGTTGTTAGTTATTTCCTACCCCTTTTGTAGGTATACTTAGGGTCCCAGTGGTTTCAGGGGTCCCAAAATCTTTCTCACCGAGTTTCCCCTCAAAGGAACTGATCATAGTTGAGAACTTACATCACTAAAGGGAGTCACATCGTTGTAAAAACAAATCCTGGACAAATGAGAATGCTCTTCTCAACTTTTTTTCAAGGTGTTTTAAGGTTTTAACTCCTCAAACAGCATCCAAACAGAGACAGGGTTTTTTTCCTCCTAGAGCTACTAAAAATGATTTTTTCTTGAAAATAAATTTCAAGAAGATGTACTAGTCTTTCACTGCTGCATAACAAATTGCCACACACTTAGCAGCCAAAAACAACACTTATTTATTATCTCATACTTTCTGTGGATTGGGCATCTGGGTACTGGGTTCTCTTTTCAAGATCTCGTGTGGCTGAACAAAAGGTATTGGCTAGCACAACAATCAGACAAGAAAAAGAAATAAAAGGCATCCAAATTGATAAGGAAGAAGTAGAACTCACTATTTGTAGATGACATGATGGTATATATAGAAAACCTTAAAGACTCTACCAAAAAACTACCAGAACTGAAGAATGAATTCTGTAAGGTAATGAGATACAAAATTAATTTACAGGAATCTGTCTCATTTCTATATACTAATAATGAAGTAGCAGAAAGAGAAATTAAGAAAGCAATCCCATTTACAATTGCACCAAAATAATAAAATACCTAGGAATAAACTTAACCAAGGAGGCAAAAGACCTGTACTTTGAAAATTATAAAACATTGTGGAAAGAAACTGAAGATGACATAAAGAAATTGAAAGATATTCTATTCCTATGGATTGGAAGAACAAATATTGCTAAAAGGTCCATACTACCAAAAGCAATCTATAGATTTAATGCAATTCCTATCAAAATACCAATATCATTTTTCACAGAACTAGAACAAATAATCCTAAAATCTGCATGGAATCACAAAAGACCCCAAATAGCCAAAGGAATCTTGAAAAAGAAGGACAAAACTGGAGATATCACAATCCCAGATTTCAAGTTATACTACAAAGCTGTAATAATCAAAACAGTATAGTACTGGCACAAAAATAGAAACATAGATCAATGGAAAAGAATAGAAACACAAGAAATAAACCCAATTATTATATAGTCAATGATTATCAACAAAGGAGACAAGAATATGCAATGGGAAAAAGACAGTCTTTTCAACAAATGGTGTTGGGAAAACTGGACAGCTACATGCAAAAGAATGAAACTGGATCACTTTCTTACACCATACAAAAAAATAAATTCAAAATGGATTAAAGAACTAAATGTGAGATCTGAAACCATAAAAATCCTAGAAGAGAATATAAGCAGTAACTTCTCTGACATCAGCCATAGGAACATTTTTCTAGATATGTCTCCTGAGGCAAGGGAAACAAAAGCAAAAATAAACTATTAGGACTACATCAAAATAAAAAGCTCTTCACAGCTAAGGAAAAATCGACAAAACTAAAAGGCAACCTATGGAATGGGAGAAGGTATCTGCTAATAACATATCTGATAAAGGGTTAGTATCCAAACTATATAAAGAACCCATACAACTCGATACAAAAAAACCCCCAAATAATCCAATGGAAAATGAGCAGAAGATATGAACAGACATCTCTCCAAAGAAGACATGAAGATAGCCAATAGACACATGAAAAGATGAGCAATATCGCTCATCATCATGGAAATGCAAATCAAAACCACAATGAGATATCATCTCACACCTGTCAAAAACAGCTACAATCAAAAAAATTCAAGAAGGGGTGTGGGAGGGATGGGGTGGCTGGGTGATAGACATTGGGGAGGGCATGTGCTATGGTGAGCGCTGTGAATTGTGTAAGACTGATGAATCACAGACCTGTACCTCTGAAACAAATAATACATTATATGTTAAAAAAAAAAAAAGAAGAAGAAGAAGAAGAAGATAGCAGGAAGGGAAGAATGAAGGGGGGGAAATCAGAGGGGGAGACGAACCATGAGAGGCTATGGACTCTGAGAAACAAACTGAGGTTTCTAGAGGGGAGGGGGGTGGGGGGATGGGTTAGCCTGGTGATGGGTATTAAAGAGGGCACGTACTGCATGGAGCACTGGGTGTTATATGCAAACAATGAATCATGGAACATTACATCAAAAACTAATGATGTAATGTACAGTGATTAACATAACATAATAATAAAAACAAACAAACAAACAAAAACAATAGGTGTTGGCAAGGATGTGGAGAAAGGGGAACCCTCATGCATTGTTGGTGGGAATGCAAACTGGCACAGCCACTCTGGAAAACAGTATGGAGGTTCCTCAAAAGATTAAAAATGGAATGACCATATGACCCAGTAATTCCATTACTGGGTATTTACCCAAAGAAAATTAAAATAGTAAACTCCAAAAGATAATGTTTATTTGTAATGTTTATTGCTATGTTCATTGCAACATTATTTACAGTAGCCAGATTATGGAAGCAGCCCAAGTGTCCACTGATAGATGAATAGATAAAGAAGATGTGGTTTATAAATACAATGGAATATTACTCAGCCAAAAAAAGGAATGAAATCTTGCCATTTGCAACAACATGGATGGATCTAGACAGTATAAAGCTAAGTGAAATAAGTCAGTCAGAGAAAGACAAATGCCATATGATTTCATTCGTATATGGAATTTAAGAAATGAAACAAAAGGTAAAAAAGACCAGAAAAGACTCTTAACTATAGAGAACAAACTGGCGGTTCCCAGAGGGGAGGGGGGTGGGGTGTCTGAAGTAGGTAAAGGCGATTAAGAGGACGTGTATCATGATGAGCACTGAGTAATGTATAGAGTAACTGAATCACTGTATTGTACACCTGAAACTAATACGACACTGTATGTTAACTATACTGGAAATAAATACAATTATAAAATAAAATAAATTAATTAAAATATATTGGCCAGTTGCATCTTCTCCTGGAGGTCCCACTAGGGAAATATCCAATCCTAAGCTCCCTTGGGTTGTTGGCAAAATTCTTTTCCTTGTGGCTGTAGCGCTGAGATACCCACTGTCTTGCTAGCTATTAGCCAAGGACCACTGTCAGTTCCTAGAGGCCACCCTGGTTCTCACCAATGTGTCCTCCATCGACTCTCTCATACGACCATTCACCCTTTTAAAACTCATCTGATTAGATCAGACCCACCCTAATAATCTCCTTTGTGAGTAACTCAAACTCCAATGATTAGGAACTGAATAATGGGAGTAAATCCCATCATATTCATAGGGAAGGAAATTATACAGGTGTCTTCACTTGAGTTGCTGTAACAAATACCATAGTCTGGGTGGCTTCAAAACAAAAACACATTTATTTCTCATAGTTCAGGAGGCTGGGAAGTCCGAGATCAAGGTGCTAGCTGATTCAGTTCCTAGTGAGAGCCCTTTTTCTGGTTTGTAGATGGATGCCTTTTTGTTGTATCCTCACATGGCAGAGAGAGGAAGATCATGCCTCTCCTGTATCTTCTTCTAAGGGCTCCAATCCCATCAAGAGGGGCTCCAGCCTCATGACCTAACTATCTCCCAAATATTCCACCCCCTAATATCATCGTACTGAGGATTAGGGTTTCAACATGTGAATTTGGGGAGGACAGAAACACTTAGTCAATAGCCACAGAACATGCATACCACAGGATAGAAATCTTGTGGGTCACTTTAGAATTCTGCCTACCGCAGAAAAAAATAGAGGAAAATAAACCAAGAAAATATAAAGCTATAGAAATGTGCTAATTTACAGACATCAAATCCCTATCTAACATCACTACTGACTAAAGGCCAGGGGTACCTCCAGGGCCCAAGGGACCCCTCCTTCTATCCTGCCTCAAGCCCTCAGCCCTCTCCAACCTTTCCCTTCTGCTCTTCCACCCCTCTGCATGAGGAGGATTAAGAGCCAACACTGGAGGTGTTGGAAGGGTATTTACTGAGGGCCATAGGCAAGAAAGGCCACTGACATTCTTCCCATGGTGCCTCTGACTTGACAGCAAGGCAGCAATTAGAAGTGGACTGGGTGTTATATGCAACTAATGAATCATTGAACAATACATCAAAAACTTCTGACGTACTATATGCTAGCTAACTGAACATAATTTTAAAAAAAGAAAAAAATAAGTAGAAGGGTCAAGAAGGCATACCTGGGTTCTGAGCTCAGCTCTGCCACCTACTCACTTTGTAACTTTCAAGTCCAGTTACTGAATCTCTGTTTCTGCATCTATAAAATGAAAGTCATAAGATTTCCTGCAGAGTGGTGGTAAGCACTGGGTGAGATAATGTACATCAAGTGCTCCACACAGCATCCGCACAGTAAGAGAAAACAATGGGAAAAACATAAAACCTACCCGAGAAGCAGGTCGGAGAAAGAGGTGTTGCTATTTCCCAAAGCATCTACTGGGTGCTTGGAGCCATGGGATTTGCAGGCATCCATAAATCATGATTTTTTTAAAAGATTTTATTTATTTATTTGAGGGAGAGAGAGAGAATAAGAGAGAGAGCGCATGAAAGGGGGGAGGGTCAGAGGGAGAAACAAGACTCCCTGCTGAGCGGGGAGCCGGATGCAGGACTTGATCCCAGGACTCCAGGATCCTGACCCAAGCCGAAGGCAGTCCCTTAACCAACTGAGCCAGCAAGGCGCCCATAAATCATGATGTTTAACCTTGCGACATCTACAGTCCAGCTGAAAGACAAGGCGACTTACCCAGCAAACAGGTGCACTGTCACAGAGAGACAGATTGTGAGCGCAAGTGTTCTCTTTCTCACGAATTTTTACCCAGAACCTGCAAGCACTTGGCCTCCCCAGGTATTAAAGCCAAGGCTTCACTGCAGCACATGGCCTTGCCATGACTAGCACCTTCCTGGTGGCTGCAGATAAGGTCCCTGAAGGCCACCCAGCAAGAGATCCCCCCATGGGGCCCTCACTCAGGTACACTCAGCTGCTCGGCCAACGGTCGTTGATGGCTCCATTTACTCCTGCCACATAAAGGTAAACATCTAGAGGAACTGGTGGGACCAGAGGCTGCCACCAGAGCTGGATTATTTTCCTATGGCTGCTGTAACAAATTACACAAACTTCATGGCTTAAAACAATATACATTTATTCTCTTACAGTCCCAGAGGTCAGAAGTCTGAAATCAGTTTCACGGGGCTAAAATCATGGTGTCAGCAGGACAACATTTCTTCTGTGAGCTCGGGGGAAGAATCCCTTTCTTCAACTTTGCCAGCCTCTAAAGGCCGCCTGTATCATTTGGTTCCTGGGTCCTCATCACTCTGACCTCTGCTTCCTCCACCAGTCACATCTCCTTCTCACACTGACGTTCCTGCCTCCCTCGTCTGATGACCCTTGTGATTACACTGGTCCCACCTGGATAACCCAAGACACTCTTCCTGTCTCGTGCTCCTTCACTTAATCACACTTGCAAAATCCCTTTTGCCAGGTAACTTACCATCGTCACAGATTTGGGGGGATTGAGATGTGGCAATTCTGAGGAGCCATTATTTTGCTCACCACAGGTGCCTATTTCGCTGAGACAGATGCCTGTATACTTTCTACCAATCCCTTCCCCAAATGACTCAGAAGAAAAAAGATTCATCTCTAGACATTTACCTGATCTAGCCTACAAACAACTTGGGGTTGAAGCACATTGTCATAGAAGTAAGTTTGTTGAAGTTTGGTAAGAAAAAGATACTATGCTCTCAACATCACAAGAGAATAATCTGTTACAATCTGTTTTTAAATGCAATGGATAGGGCACATTTAAGAAGACATGAAAACAGAACCTACATTTTAGTAGCGTTCTAGTGTGTTCTTTACTTCCGTTTTTGCAAACTGGGATGATCACTAACACCTATGCTCCCCCTACACTGTTTCTAATCGACTTGATACTGCATTTTTTTTTTTGACAGTTCAGTGACAGGCACAAATTACTTGACTGTTACCATTGTAATGAAGGGACCTCCAAATAGAAAAAACATTAAGATTAAAAGAAAAGGGGGAAGGAATAGTCCAAATTGGCATTAATGAGTCACTGTCCAAATACAACTGGGTGTCAACTGGTCAAGCTTTGGGAGTTTTTCCAGTAAGGACCTTGGAATCAGTCAACCAGCAGGAGAAGTCACCTGTGTGAAGAGTGCTTGTCTCCTGCAAGAAGCAATGGTTCAAAGTTTATAGAACCTTCTACTCTCCCTTACTTATGCATCTCTTTTATTTGGATCGTCTCCTTTGTTCTTCATCTCCTCCTGCTTTTCCTTCTGAACACATTAGTTACTATGGAAACATTGTGTGAATGTCAGAAAGCTCGGCTCAGAAATGCTTCATAAAGTCAATTTATAGAATGGTCTGACATTTATCTCATGTTTGGGAAATTTAAAGAATTTGTGATATTCATGACCAGGGACAGGGTGGGTGGTAAACACTGTGCTATGTATGGATTTTAAAATGTGTTTTATATACACTGTGAAAGTACCAGGTTTTGTCTTTTAGGGGAAGAATAGCAACAAAAACAGGAGACTGTTTTGGGATTTGAAATTGGATTCATTTTCCATCAGTTCAGGAAGGATTTCCACTTTCTAAGTTTGTAAGGCTGACTGGAATCTCTCGTGTCAAAATAAATGCTTTTTGAAAAAATTACGGTTGGCTTATTTTTTTAACTTTAACCTGACAATAAGACAAATGGTATTATCCATAATAATGTACACATGGCAGCAGCAATATTAGTTAAAGGCACAGAAATGTTAAACCCATGCCGTAAAAATTCTTACTTCACTATGGGGAATTTCAGAGTTAGTGCAACCCTACGGAATATCAGTAATAGTAGCTAACATTTAAAGCACATTTACTATGTGTCAGGGCCCATTCTGAGTACTTTCTATGTATTAATCCATGTGATCCTCCATCATTATACTTTTTTACACACAAGGAAACTTGAGACACAAGGAATTTAAGTAATCCAAGGCAATCGGGCTCCAGAGTCTACATCCTTAGCCATCATGCAAAACTGTTTCTGTATGAGAAAGTAAAATAACACAACACCATATCCAGATAGAGAGCTTTGAGTTATCAGTTCTGGACTGAAAAGACGATCGAGGCATCCACCTGCAGTATCGCCTCTCTGACGTTATTGCCCAAAACTTTCAGGCTCGCCATGTTGTCACTGAAGATGCAATGAGTTCCTAACGATTACAGTTTGACGATGAAGGCAGTTTAGAGTTAAATTTGATTTCTGATATGCAGCCTCTTACAAATTTTGTTGCATATAAAAGAGTAACAATGTTTCACTATGTGATTAGCAGCAAAGCTGTAAACAACTGACATCAATTCCACTGCATTCCATCAGAAGAATTTAATTACAAAGAAAACCCAGTGTCGACCCATGGGGGGTGACGTTTATTCTTTGCCACCCTAACATTTCCCACACCCTCTAGCAACAGCTCCCAGTTTTTGTTTGAGAAACCTGCTTAATTAATGTACTTGACCCTCCTAAAATGGATCATGTGGCCCAGGTCCACGCCAATCAGCACATCTCAGCTCCATGACCTCAGTGATCGGTTCAAAGATCCCCATGGGACCAGATTAAAGCCAAAGAAATGCCAGAAGATTTTTGCTGGGAATGCTCGAACAGGAAGAAGACCTCTTTTTCTTCCCTGGAAGACTTGAGTGTGGAACAAGTTGCTCTAACCATCTTTGCCCCCACAAAACATTGGCCTGTAGGCAGAGAGACCGAAACCTTTGGAACAAAAAGCATGGGGAAGATTAAGAAAAATCCAGCCAAATGGAAGCATTTGATCTGTGAATACAGTACTGCCCAACTATGTTTGCCAGACTTTTCAAAGCACTCTCGCCCCTCCACCTCCTTTTTAAAAAATCTAAACACATTTGCACTGGCTTACAACAGAAAAAGGCCTAACGGACAGAACATGAAGCATCTGTGTCCTCTGAGGGCAGACGCTACACCTTGTTCACCTTGTCCATAAACAAGCAAACACAAAATCCACAAACCTCTGAACCCCCAAAGTCCTTTTCTAGCTTATTTGGTGACAAAACAGACATGACCTACATGGACATAAGGCTAGTCATAGGCCTTATTTATCCCACTTAATGTGAATATTCCTATGTTTTGCCAAAATGAACCGCTAATATGTGTGATTACAAATGCTGTTGCAGACCTGGCCGGGAGCATCAGACTGCATAAGGTACATAAATTCTTATCTTTATTAAATTTTTAAAAATTATAAATTCTTAAGCCCCAAGGGTTTCAGATGAAAGACCATGGACTTCTAGTAATAGAATAAATTGAATGAATAAATTTATTGAAAAAGTAAGTGCTTAACCTCTGAAGAGGATGGGATCGGAGTTAGCCAAAGATACTGTTGAAAACCACAAGATGAAAGCATCCATCATTCCAAAGTTGTATCAAAGGTAAAAGTATGCTTGCATGGCACACAACAGACAGACGTCAAGTCAAATATCACATTGGTAAACACTAAGACAAAGTGAAAATTCCTAAGTTCAGAGGAAAGGCAAAAGGAGCTGGGTGTCTCAAGGAAGAGTACCAATAGCTTTGAGAACAGAGTATTTGGAAGAAGAATAGAACCAGTTGTGTGACTTCACACCAAGTTACACTACAGTGTATGTACTATAAACAGTAATTCCAATATGTAAAAGGATTATGATAGTGACTACATGTGGTTATGACCTTGACTAAATATTGAAGTGCATATTCTATGTTCATGGGAACTTTATACTAAACCCTTCTCCCTGAAACACACACACACACACACACACACGCATCACTGTCCAAAATCTGTCTGCCAGACTTTTCAATTATTCAATCAATAAGGCCCTTCCATCCTGCTGCCTCTTTTTTAATCTAAACACACTTGAGCTGGCTTACAAAAAACAGAAAAGGGTCTAATGGACAAAGCGAGAAGCATCTGTGTCCTTTGAGGGCAGACACTACATCTTATTAACCTTATTCATAAACAAGGAAACATTTCCTTACCTAAGATTCCAAAATCCGCAAACCTTTGAGTTTTATGTTTTATATATACATATAAAATGTTATTTACTTTTTATTGGACTGCAGCCAAGAAAACTATCATGCTATGTGATATCAAAAAGACTACTAGAAACTAATTAAACACCAACCTCAAAGTAGAAGACGATGGGGTCGTGACTAATCTGTTTTCTTCTTCATATCCAGGACCTAAGATAGTGACTCGTTCACGGTAGGTGCTTAAGGTGTACTTTATTAATAAATGAAATATGAACTACCTTCTGACATCTCTGCCATCTGACAACACGGACAAGCTATCAGTGGGACAACTGACAGGGAGAGGGGAAACCAAGCATAGAAAAGCCCCTAAGGATGGTGACACCACGAATACATGGAGAAATACTGTCCATGGGCCTGACCTCTAGTTGTAGAAAAGCCAAATGAAGATCAGTGATCTCTAAGGTGACTGCCAGCCCTATGATTACATGGTTTTGCTGCAGGAAAAGAAAATCTAAAAGGGTACAGATAGAAGTCTATATAACTTAAAATACTAACTAATAAAGCATGGCGCATAATCTCTAAATATGGGGGGGACTCTCTTCAAATTTGAAATTTCATATATATGAAAAAATTCTGCATCAAGCATTTTACTATGCCTGAAAATGGCACAAGTCTAAAAATTAGTCCAGCTCATAATGGCCCACACACTGGTCTGAGAAATATTAGACCCTTACCTTCCTGTTAATAAAACTTCTGCTGTCCAAACCACCAATTTGTAGGAGCCCAGCCAAACCCAGCATGTTGTCAAATGTTTTGACCTCTAGGACCTTGTGCAAATCCAACCCATCTTTCCCATGAGAATAGTTAACTCCCTCCCTTCGTTCCAGGCTCTCCTCCAATCTTTCTTGCACCCAACTGCCAAATGAATTTTCCTAACGAAAAGCTTTGATCCCATCACTGTTTTAAAGCCTTCAACAGCTCGATGTTAACTTCAGCAGCATTTCACTACCTTCGTGATGATACCACATTGTCCTATTTTCTCTCCTACCTCTGGCTCCTGCTTTTCAGTCTCCAGTACCGAAGCATTCTCCCGTTACAACTCCTTAAATCTTGACCGTAGCCCCTCCTCTCATTCTGTACCTACTCCTTAGATGACCCCAACCTTATAAGGCCTTCATTAACATCTAAATGTCAAGAAGTATCACTATTTATTTGTTTAATTGTGGTAAATACACATGTATCATTTTCACTACCTTAAAGGGTACAATTCAATGGCAGGGAATACATTCACAATATTGCACAACCGTCAACATCCTCTAGTTCCAGAACTTAATCATCATCTCAGCTAGAAGCCCCAGACCTGTTTTCCCCCACTTCCTGACCCCCGGCAACCACTAATCTGCTTTCTGTCCCTATGGATTTGCCTATTCTGGATATTCCATGTAAACGGAATCTTACAACATGAGGTCCTTTGCGTCTGGCTTCTTTCACTTAGCATAATGTTTTCAAGATTCATCCATGTTGTAGCATGTGTCAGTTCTTCATTCTTTTGGACAGCTGTAAAATATCCCACTGTATGGATATACCACCGTTTATTTACCCATTCAACTACTGATGGACATTTGGGTTGTTTTCATCTTTTAGCTATTATGAATAATGTTGTTATGAACATTAGTGTACAAATTGTTGCTTTTTCATTTCTTTTGGATACATACCTAGGAGTGGAATTGCTAGGTCATATGGTATTACTATCTGTCACTAACTGAAGAACTGCTAAAATGCTCTCCATAATGGCTGTACCATTTTATATTCCCACCAGCAATGTACTAGGGTTCTAATTTCTTTACATCCCTGTCAACACTTATTTTTGGTTTTTTCTTAAATTATGGCCATCTTACCTCTTTGTGGTTTTGATTTGTATTTGCCTAATGACTAATGATGTTGAGTACCTTTTCATATACTTTTTAACTGTTTATATATCTTCTCTGGAAAAAAAAAGTCTACTCCAATCCTTTGCCCATTTTTAAATCAGGTTGTCTTTTTTTGTTGTTGAGTTGTAAGAGTTCTTTATATATTCTGAATATTAGACCCTTAACAGCTATACAATTTAAAAATATTTTCTCCCATTCTGTAGGTTGACTTTTTATTCTCTTGGTAGTGTTCTTTGATATACAAACATTTTTAAATTTGATGAAATCCAGATTATTTTTTTTCTGTTATTGCTTTTGCTCTGGTGTCATATTTAAGACATCATTTTTTTTAAAAAAAGAAATTATTGCTAAATCCAAAGCTGTGAAGATTTTTCTCTGCATTTTCTTCTAGAGTTCTAAAATTTTAGCTCTTAAACTTAGGTCTTTTGAGTTTTCATTATGAGTTAATTTTGGTAAATGATGTGAGATAAGGATTCAACTTCATTCCTTTGCATGTAGATATCCAGTAGTCCCAGCACCATTTGTTGAAAAGATTGTTCTTTGCCCCATTGAATGGTCTTGGTACCTTTGTCAAAAATAACTTGACCGTAGACACATGGGAACACTTATTATTTTTTACAGAGATTTCTCCTCTGAGCTCAAGACCCATATGTACCCATCAAGCCATTCAATGTATCTACCCTCACATTCCCAAAGCAGACCTCACGGTCTCCAACCTCTCCATGTCTGTTTATGTTCCACTGTTCTTTCTAGGCACAACCATTCATCTAAACATGGAAGCTAGAAACATTTCCTTCTCCTTAGTATCTATATCCAATTCTTGTCAACTGAGTCTCCATAGTAAATCTGGAATCTGTCCAGTTCTTTCAAGCTCCTCTGCCATTCCCTAGATGAAGTTAACTGTTGCTTAATCCCTGTACCATTAAAAGGTCTCCTAACTAGATTCAGATCCCTGCATCCATTCTTGTACTCCTTTAGTCTACTATTCAGGGATTGTTTTTAAAAAGACAAATCAAATCATGTCTCTCTCTCACTCTCCTACTCCCACTCCAAGCCTACCTTGTTGAAAATTTTTCAATTTCCTCCCATTATTCATAGGATAAAGACTAAAATGGTAACATGGCCTGCAAGGTTCTGCAAGACCTGATCCTGAATTTCCTCTCCAGCCTGATTATATACCACTCTTGAACCTTCAAATAAGTAACACCTACTCAAACTTCAGGTCTCACCTCAAATATTACTTATTTAAGTGACCTCTGCTAGATCAGGTCTCCTTGTTAATTGTTATGATAGCATACTATACATTTCCTTCATAGAGCTTGTCACAATTTGAAATTACGCATCTGTGAGATTATTTAGGTCTCTTCCCTGCTAGATTTAAAGCTCCATGAAGTCCACATTTCCCAGACTGGAAATTTCAAGACCCTCCATCATCTGACCCTAGTAGACTTATTCACAACTGTTCTCCTTCACATTCCCATCCTCATATCTAATAAAACCCTGTAAAAATTCTGCCACCGTATTCTGCTCACACTGTTGGTTTCCCTATTTCTTCTTAATTTTTTTCTATAATTATTTTGTTACTACTGTAGCCCGTTTTCATTCTTCACTCATTCTTTTAAGTTTAATTTGTGAAGTACATATTATGTATCAAGTCCTGCACTGGAAATGCAGGACTAAAGATACAAAACAGAGAAAGTCATGATTCCTGACTCAAAGAAAGCAAGGAGACAGGCCTATAAACAGATAGCTACCACCCCAGATAAAAGTTGATATGAAAAGGACTTCTAAAAATTATCATGGAGACAGAGAAAGCTTCTCTACCTGAGAAAATTATCAAAGTTCCACAATAGAATGTATAATTATAGCTAGGTCTTGAATTGAATTGAAAGATGAGTAAGAGTAGAAGAGAAAAGTTTTTAGGGAGAAGCACTTAGACAATGGTAAGTCATGATGAAAGAGAGTGGTATATTTGCAAATAGCAAGTGGTCCAAGTTGTCTGGACCACAGGGCTTACCCAAAGCTAACGTGTCCAAACTAAAAACCCATGCCTTTGTATTTCAGATACAGCTGACAAGCACAGTCTTAAGCAATTGTCCCTTTTCCCCACTTTAGAATGAGAAATGTATTGCAAGATAAAACTCTTTGGTAGAAAGATACTAGGGTGGCCCCAGTGAATCCTGCTCCCTGGTGCGTAATCTTGTATAATCCCTTGTCCTTGAGTGTGGGTGGAACTTGTGACTTACTTTGAGCCCAAACAATATGGTGAAGATGAAGAAATTTTGTCAATGAAATTAAGGTCCTTAATCGGTTTATTTTGACTAATTAAAAGAGAGATTATTCAGGTTGAGGGAGGAAGGGGCTGACTCACTCAGGTGAAATCCCACCAAAAAGAGACTGCATGCTCCCTGAAGCAAGAAACTCCACTTGTTAGAAGATGAAGTAACTGTCATGTTGGAGAAGCCAACAAGGAACTTTCAGCAGCCTGCAGAGTTGACAGCCAGCAAAAAGCTAGGGCCTATCATGCAACCACAAGGAAATGAATTCTACCAACAACCTTAATGATTTTGGGAATGAGTTCTTCCCCATTCAGGCCTTTGGATAAGAATGCAGCTCTAGCCGACACTTGATGGCAGTCCTATGGGGACAGTGAGCATGGTTCTGTCATGCCAGACTCCTGACCTAGAAAAACTGTGTGATAATGTGATTGTTTGAAGCTGCTACACTGTGGTAATCTGTTACACAGAAATAGAAAACTAATATAAACTTTAACTTAGTAAAGATGTTGTTGTTGTTGTTGTTGTTGTCATGTTTTTACACTTTTGCCAAAACCACTTAAATATCTAAAGGGACAATTTAAAGAATATACTGGTTAGAACAAAATGGAATGTATTTCTAGCCAGTTCCCCAATAAAGGGAAATGATGAGTGAAGCTTCAATCCGACTTGCTCTACTTTACAAGAGGATATGTAACTTGGCTGCTCCAACTTCATGCTTAGCAGTTTCTTTGGCTTCTAATGAACCAGTTGCTCTCAGATAAAGAGAAAAACAAATGCAGAAACATAGCAGCTTTGAAGATCAAAGCACAACCATAAAGAAACAAATGGAAAAGCACACTTACTACACAATACACAGCAGCACATAAATAGTCCACAGACTGTTTTGCCTCCTTGCCTTCCTTTCCTCTGCTGTTTGAGTCAGTACCTTCCCATAGGACTAACTGTGTAATAGAGAGTTGATGACCCAGCATCAGATGAGTCATTACTATGACTGATATGGTCAATTTTTATATAATAAAAGCAAAAAAGGGATCTAGAGGCTCTATAATAATTTAAAATGAAAATATTATGCTTCAAGTGATAGAAAACGTCATAAGATGCTGTTCGTCTTATAAAATAAATTCACAAGTAGCATAATAAACATTATGCTATAAAATATAACTTTATAGCATCATTTTAAAAATATAACTAATACACTAGACCTGATAAATGTATAGTGTTTCATTTTACATAATTTTGTTAAGAAAAACCTAGCAAGGATAATTAGAAACCTATATCATTTATAAAAATAGAACTAAAATTCTAAAATAAATTACCAGGGAAAAAGATGCAACCGTAAGTATATAAAGAAAGTAATCCTCCAGGGTGCCTGAGTGACTCAGTCATTAAGCATCTGCCTTTGGTTCGGGTCATGGTCCCAGGGTCCTGGGATAGAGCCCCACATAGGGCTCCCTGCTCAGCGGGAAGCCTGCTTCTCCCTCCCACTCCCCCTGCTTGTGCTCTCTCTCTCACTGTCTCTCTCTGTCAAATAAATAAATAAAATCTTAAAAAAAAAGTAATCCTCCATAACCATGTAGAACCTACCCCCAAATAAGAGAGATATGTTAGTATTCAAAAATAAATCATAGTAACTCACATCTATAAGTTAACAAAGGGGAGAAATCTCACTAGATGTTGGGAACTATTCAATTTCTGTTCATACCTTTAATGTTTAAAAAGCTTCAAAAACTAGGGCTGATGGGATAATTATTAAACATAAAAAGCCTTTTCAAACCATTAATGTTTAACAGGTAATTTCTAGATGCATTCCAGTTTAAATCCACTATCTTTGATTGAGCTTTGATTATTTCACCTTCTAAATAGTTCTCCAATTTTTGATGGTTCAGACCTTTAGTATTTCTCACCTGGATGACTTAGCAGTCTCCTAAATGACATCCACTATGGTCTGAAGGTACATGTCCTCCCAAAATTCATATGTTGAAATCCTAAACCCCAAAGTAATAGTATTAGAAAGTAGGGCCTTTATAGGTAATTAGGTCTTGAGGGCAGAGCCCTCATGAACGGGATTAGCGTCCTTATTAAGAAAAAAAAAAAAAAGCCCCAAAGAAATCCCTCACTCCTCTGGCCATGGCTATGTGAGGACACAGAGAGTCCTCATCGAGAGCCATCTATGAGAAAGAGCCCCCCCATCAGATATCAAATCTGCCAGCACCTTGAGCTGAGACCTCTCAACTTGCGGAACTGTGAAAATGCATTTCAGTTGTTTATAAGCCTCCTAGTCATGGCATTCTTTCAAAATATTCCCCTCATTGTGGTCAGAATCATTAGTCTAAATTTGATCATGTCTATCCCTGATTAAAACCCTTTATTGGTTCGTCTTCATCCCCAAAAGAAAATCCTAGTGCTTGGCATGCATCCAAGGCCTTCGGTGATCGGACTGTGCTCACGTCTGCCCCCTACATCCTGCCTCCCTGTCTGGCCCTTGCAGGTCCTGTGCACACTCTCTCCAGCCTCCTGCCTCAGGAACTTCTCCCTCTCTCTTCACTAGAGGTTTTTCCACTCACTTTTAATCCCCAGCTCAGGTCTTTTACCTCCTATGACTTGTAGGAAGCCTTCTCAGATACCACACTACCTCTTAGGTTACAGCCAATGCCCCCGTCTGCTGCCTCCACAGTGCTGTGTGCATATATCCATTTCCCAATCCTACCACATGATTCTCCAATTTAGGTGTGTTTGTTCTACTTGATGATGGTGCTCCTCAATATGATGCTCGGTGCTCAGCACACACAAGGTGACTACTGCTCACTGAAAGAAAGATTAAAAAATTGAGACAAAGGGGAGGCGCCTGGGTGGCTCAGTAGTTAAGTGTCTGCCTTTGGCTCAGGTCATGATCCCAGGGTCCTGGGATCAAGCCCTGCATCAGGCTCCCTGCTCAGCGGGAAGCCTGCTTCTCCCTCTCACACTCTCTCTGCTTGTGTTCCCTCTCTCGCTGTCTCTCTCTGTCAAATAAATAAATAAAATCTTTAAAAAAAATTGAGACATAGGAGCAAAAGTGAGCTATGTTGGTTGGAACACCTCTACTGAAACACAGGCTGGAGTGGAATCATCTGTGGGAGTTAGTTGCCCAGACCAGATGAAAATGCCCAAAAGTATTATCTACCACCAATCCTAAAAGAAACCGCCACAAAGTCAACCTTCCAGATCTGAAATATCCTAGAGACCAACCTAATATCACCTCACATCCACACTCCGAGGATATGCTTTTTCCCTTTTAAACTAAAAGACGAAACAAAACAAAACAAAAACAAAACAAAAAAATAAGTCTTATGTACAAAATGAAATGCTAACAAAGCTAAAGATGGTGGTCACATTTAAGTGTCTGCATGCAATCTAACAAGAAGAGTACGGGCAAAGTCACTCCCCTCATTCTGTAATCTATAGGCAAGAGTCTGTTTCTTGGAGGAGCTCTAAACTCTTAGCCACGTCTTACAAACCTTTCCTGACCTGCCCCCACCTACCTCTCCAGTCTTTGCTTTGCAGTCTCCCGGGTGTGGCTCAAGTTCCAGCAGCTCCTCCTATTAAACAACGTTTTTCTTTGCCAAAGTGGATAACTTTGTTATTTAAAGAGAGTTCAATAACTATGGCAATATTTAGACATCCAGATATTTTTCAGTTTCATTTTGGCAGATAAAGATTTAATGTGATGATCATTGTAAAAATGAGAAATAAAATGTTTTCTCATTTCACTAGTATTCAAATAATAGAGTAGGTGTCTTTTGACATAAGATGTGCTTCAAATAATTTTGAAAAGTTCAATTTGTCTGAATGCAAAATGAAGCATAATTGATTTTTGACATTTTAATTTTAAGTGAGCTGGTTGTCAGATTTCACTTAAAAAGGACCCACAATATCTACATCAAGGGCATGTCAACTATCTTCAACCATTATTGTCATTTTTCTATGTTCATAAATTTATCCTACTACTATAAATGCTATTATTTGACATGTGTGAGGAAGAATTATGGTTAATCATATCTCTAGTTTATTGCAAACATAAACACCACCCAGAAATTAATAATTTAAAAGAATCTCTACATGGATTCCATTGTTCAACAATAAAATTAGAAATATTGAACCTCTATAGAGGTCAAAACATCATACTAGATGTTGCATCCACAGAGAGGAATAAGAAATGGCCTCTGCCCACGGGGGAGAGAAACCTGGAGACAAAATCATCCCCATTCTATGTGAGACTTACAATAGTAGGAAATGAATTTTCAGGTGCACAGAAGAGAGTATGATTGCCTTTAGGTGATAGAAAAATATCACAAAAGAGGTGACACGTGAGAAGCATCCTGAAGGATCTGTAGGACCTTGCCAGGCAGAAGGAAATATGAAGGTAATGGCCCAGAGCCATGAAATGGCCTAGGACTCTCCGGATCCTGAGACAGGAATATCAGGGGCAGGTCTTCAAGGACCCAGGATGCCACATCAAAGACCATGGCTTTTCCCTATGGACAGTTAGATTTGACTTTTGGGTAGAAACAAATGTAGTAGAGGTGAATACAACACACAAGAAGGAATAGAGGAAGACAAAAAGCCTAGTTAGCTTTCTAAAGCCTTACAAAAATCTCAACAAGGCATGCTGAAGCCCTAAATCACAGCAGCTGGAACAGGGATGAGTCAGGAAGTTTATCAGTTACCGACTGCTGCATAATAATGCAAAAAAACTTAGTGGCATACAATAGTAAGTGTTTATGCTCATATATCTGGCAGTCAGTTGGGCTAGACGAAGCTGGGTTTGGTGAGCAGCTTGGCTGAGACAACTCTCCTTCACATGTCTCATCTTTCTCTTGGGACCAGCAGCTAGCTCAGTCATCTTGTGTGTGTGTGTGTTTAATGTCCACAATGGAAGTGCAAGAGTTGTACTTCAAGAAGTACAAGGCAGTAACATACCACACCTCTTAAAGCTTAGGCTTGAAACTGGCACACCATCACTTCTGTTTTATTGGCCACATGGCCAAACCCAAAGTCAGATGGGGAAAAATACTCTATCATATTTTTACTAGTAGGAACTGCAAAGTCAAATGGCAAAGGGCGGGAAAACAGGTAGGAGAGGACTAGTGTCGATAATGCAATATATCATACTCTGCCCTCTGGGCCACAGTCACTTGTGTTCCTCCCAAATGCAATACATGCTCACCCCCATCAATGGATTCTCAAAAGCCACATCCAATCACCGCATCATATTCCAAGTTGTGATCTACATTAGATCCAGATGAGTCTCATTTTGAAAAGAATGATTGCTCTTTGTTCAGAGAATACCAAACAAAAGAATGAGCTATCTGCCCCCTCCTGATCACACACACACACACACACACACACACACACACACACACACTACAATCAGTGGTGAAGTTGAGGCAGGATACATGCAATACACACCCCCATTTAAGAACGGGGGGCTCTTAGCAGTCACTGGCCCACAGCAATTCTGAAATCCCACTGGACAAATGTTGCTCTGTGGATGGGGAATGTTTCTTGATTAGGCCTGGGTTCTGTTTCCTGGGAGTGCCTCCCCACCGTCCCTTGTTTTCTATTGGTTTTGACTCTGCTCTATGAGATTTCATCCTCCTCCTCAACCACTTCGGAAAAGGGCTTTGGAAGAGCTGCCACTCTAACAACAGAGCAACTTTCTCAGGAGTTAAAAAATATTTTTGAAAAGCCTCAATTTCTTTTAGTCCTAGATGGCAGTGCTTTTGCTAATTCAACAGTCTGAAACAATTTGTGGATTTCTATGCATTTGATTCCACAGTCTACTTTGTGTGTCAAAAGCCAGAAATCACACTCACAATTCTTTTCTAGATCTGCTTTTCTCTCATTCTTCACTTAATTACTACTACTAAGCACATTTGACTAATAGGGGACCATGTCCTTAAGCTTTATAAATGTCCTTTTATTCAACTGAAAAGGTATAATCCAGGCTCTCAATTTTCTCAGTCTCTTTTACACTATTAAAAATTGAGGACTCCAAAGAGTGCACCTTAGAAAATTCTAGAAAGTACAAGAATACACAAGTACCCATTCCATTAAATATCAGGGCATTAAATATTCACTTGTCATGTAACCTCGGGAAAACTCCACTGTGCCCATGAGAAAAATAAAAGTGAAAAAGACCATGTCTTAGTATTATTATGAAAATAATCTGATCTCACCAGACCCAAAAATGACCTTGGAAATTCCCAGGAATCCCAAACTACATTTTGAGACTCCTTGGTCTAGACACCTTTCTTCTTCTCAGAGGTTCAGGACTGTTTCTATAGCCACACCCTTTATTTTCCCACAAATAACATAAATCTACACATATTATTTCTTTATCTTTATGTCACTGTAGTCTTTAAGAGCTCTATTTTATCTAAGAATGTGGAACTTGCGAATTTGATACATAAAATAATTCTTTACTAGAAATATTTTAGGTAAGAAAAAGTGACTATCCACAGCACTAACTTGTTGGGCATTCTGTTAACTTCAGCTGCAAAATAGTCTATCTAAACATCAATAAGATAAGAAACAAAACTTTGAAAATCTCTACAGAGTTGGAGAGACAAAAATTAAGAGCTCATGACTCACTAAGATAGGACCTGATGGAACACTAATGGTTTGGTTTAAACTCTGAAGGATTAGGGCACCCTGGGTGGCTCAGTCCGTTAAGTGTCTGACTCTTGATTTGATTTTGGCTCAGGTCATGATCTCAGGGTTGTGGGATTGAGCCCCATGTCAGGGTCTGTGCTCAGCCTGGAGTCTGCTTGTTTTCTCCCTCTGCCCCTCCCCCCACTGGCACACTCACTCTTTTGCTCTCTCTCAAATAACTAAATCTTAAAAAAATAAGACAAAAAAACCTCTTAAGTATTAAACCACAAAAACAAGAATAAACCAGGGACTTATACTCAACTTGGAATCAGCACACCCCTAGCTGCCTGCCACAGTGAAAAGAAAATCTCTGGGAGAAGACAGCAGCATTCAAAGACTCAAGAGAGTTTCTACAATTTTTCATAACAATGTCAGTCCCTCAGTAAAGAAATATTCAAGAAGACGAGAAGGCACTATGTGACCAAAACCTGAGAGAAATAATGTAAAATGGAAACAAATCCATAGGATAATCTGATATTAGTTATCAGCACAGACTTTAAAATAACTAAGATGAATACACTTAAGGAATTAAATTATAAGATTTCAACAGAGAATTAGAAACTATTAAAAAAAAAGAACCAAGTGGAAACTCTAAGCTGAAAAATGAAACAGGTGATATTAAATACTTACCAGATTAGGTAAACAGTGAATTAGACATAGCTGAAGAGAAAAATAGTTTCTGCTAAAATTTTTATTGGGATTATACTGAATCTGTAAATCAATATGGGAAGAACTGACATTTGCCTTCCAACCAATGAACATGGCGTCTCTTCATTTATTTAGGTTTACTTTCTCCCTGGAATGTTTTGGAGAATTCAGTGTATAAGTCTTAGATAACTTCTATCGAATTTATACCTAAGTATATAATATTTTTGATGCTAGTATAAATAGTATTGACTTTTCAATTTTTTGTTAGTATATAGAAATGCAACTGATTTTGTGTGTGTGCAAAAAGGTGGTTTTATTAAAGCACGGGGACAAGACCTTCGGGCAGAAAGAGCTGCACTGGGGTTGTGAAGAGTGAATGATTATAAACTTTGGGGTTGGGGGACAACTGATTTTTGTATATTGACCAAGTATACAGTAACCTTGTTACTCACATATTAACTTTAGAATGTTCATATATTCCATAGGTTTTTTGTAGAGTCCAATATGTCATGTGTGGGGAGACTTTTACCTCTTCCTTTATAATGTGAATGGTTTTTCTTTTTCTTGCCTAACTGTCTTGGCTAGAAATTCGAGTACAGTATTTTATAGAAGATAGTGGACATCCTTGCTTTGTCTCTGATCTTAGGGGAAAAACATTCAGTCTTTCACCATTAAGTTATGAGGTTAGCTGCAGGTTTTTCTTAAGACGCCCTTTATCAAGATGAGCAAGTTCTTTTTTATTTTTACTTTACTGAGAGTTTTTATCAGAAATGAATGTTGTGGGGCGCCTGGGTGGCTCAGTCGTTAAGCGTCTGCTTTCGGCTCAGGTCATGATCCTGGGATCCTGGGATCAAGCCCCGCATCGGGCTCCCTGCTCCGCGGGAGGCCTGCTTCTCCCTCTCCCCCTCCCCCCTGCTTGTGTTCCCTCTCTCGCCATCTCTCTCTCTGTCAAATAAGTAAATAAAACTTTAAAAAAAAAATGTTGGGTTTTGTCAAATGCCCTTTTTGCATTTATTGAGACAATCATGTGGTTTTCCTATGTTAGTCTGTCAACAGAGTGAATTATTTAGTGAATTTTCTAATGTTAGCCCAAATTTGCATTAACATAAATCTCACTAGTTCATATATTCTCCTTTTTACACATCGTTAAATTCAAATTGTTAAACTTTGTTTAGAACTTTTGCATCTGTGTTTGTGATAAATATTGGCTTGTCGTTTTCTTGTGATTTTGGTATCAGAGTAATGCTGGCCTCAAAGAAGGAGTTGGGAATTATCCCCTCTTCTATTTCATGGGTGTATTTGTTGAGAATTGAGTATTTTCCTCCTCAAATATTTGAAAGAATTCACCAGTATAGTTAGGTTTGGCATATTCTGTCAGAAATATACGTAGGGGCACCTGGGTGGCTCAGTCAGTTAAGAGTCTGAGTTTTGGTTACAGGTCACGTCGTGATCTCAGGGTGCTGAGATTGAGCGCTGCGCGAGGCTCTGTGCTCAGCGTGGAGTTGACTTGAGATTCTCTCTCCCCCTCGGCCTCTTTCCCCACTCGCATGTGCTCTCTCAAATTAAAAAAAAAAAGAGTATCTGTAGAACCTGTAGTCATGTCATTTCTCATTCTTAATATTGATAATTTGTCTTCTTTCTCATCAGTCTGACTAAAGATTTATCAACCGTATTGATCTCAAACAGTTAGCTTTCAGTTTCACTGACTTTCTCAATGGATTTTATTTTCTATTGCATTGATTTCTTCCCTAATCCTTTTTCCTTAGAGTTTCACTTGCTATTATTTTTCTAGCTTAAGATGAAAGCTTCAGTCCTTGATTTGAATTCTTTTTTCTAATATAGACATCTGATGATATAAATTTCCCTGTAAAGTACTGCTTTATCTGATTCCCCCACAAATTTTGTTTTCATTTGCATTAAGTTCAATATACTTTTTATTTCTTCTTTTCATATTTAAACCACTTGTCTTTATATTTAAATAGGTTTAGTGGATTCAATATATAGCTGGATTTTAAAAACTCGGTCTAATCAGGGTAACTGATGATTAACAGTTAATATAATTATTGACATTGCTGTTTAAATCTACCATCTTATTTTTTTTTCTATTTGTCCCATTTATTCTTTGTCTCCCTTTCTTCTTTTTCTTCCTTCTTTTGCATTATTTTTTGTGACTACATTTTATCATCTTTGTTGGTTTATTAGTTATGACTTTTTACTGTTGCTTTAGGGCTTACAGTAAACATTCTTAACTTATCACGGTCTACTTTCAAGTAATACTACACTATCTCACAGTTAGTGTTAGAACCTTAGAGTAGTATATTTCATTTCCCTCCTCCCACCCTTGCTACTGTTGTCAGACATTTCACTTTATTTATATTAACCACACAACATCTTGTCATTATTTTTGCTTTAAATCATTAATTATCCTTTAAGGATAATTTAAAATGGAAAAAAAAAAAAGCCTTACATTTGTTCACGTATTTACCATTTTTGGCATCCTGGTTACTTTGCATGGAAACATATTTCTAACTGGTACCATATTCCTTCTGACTAAAGGCATTCTTTAACATTTCCTGTAGAGCAAGTCTGCTTGTGATGAATTCTTCCAGCCTTCCAAGGTCTGAAAAAGTTTTATTTTTCATTTTTGAAAGACATCTTTGCTGGATATAGAATTGAAAGTTGAGTATTTTTCTTTCAGTACTTTAAAGATGTTACTCCACTATCTCTGCACTCTTGTCTTTGTTCTTGTCTTTTAAATTTAGCTGCTTTAAGAATTTTCCTTTGACACAAGTTTTAAGGAATTTGATTATGATGTGTTTTGGTATAGTTTTATTTCTTGTACTTAGAGGTTCATTGGGTTTCTTGGGTCTTATTTGTTTCCCTCTCTCAGGGAACACTGTCCTGTGCTGCCTAATATCTTATAATTGAAAACTGTCTCATATTTTGTGTTTTTAGAATTTCAAATAGGTAAATCCAATCTCTATTATTCCATTTTGGCCAGAGGCAAAAGTTCAATTTCAGGCATCTCATTTTTACCATATAAAAATTTTATTTTTTGTACTTACGTAACTTTTAAATTCCGTGACAAAATGTTTCATCTATATACATAAAGTTACTCAAATTGTTTTATTTATCCCACCTCTTTTAATACACATTATGTGCATTTATAGAAAAAAGGCAACAGGAAAATATTAATGGACTTAAATACAGCATGCAGGCAAAACACACTTTATGTTTTCTAAACCTGTTTGATAATGATATATAAGGAAACTTGTTACAAACCATAATGCTTCCAATAATCTGTCAGGAAAAAAAGATCACATTAGCACCCATTTATACTTTAACACAAACATATTCTCTGAGCCACACTGGGAAAAAGAAATATTTCTGTTTTTATTTCCTGAAGTAATTATTAGTAGGTTTACACTTATTAAATATATCCTTAAAATTTCCACCACTTTGGAAAACCATAAAGTTAGTAAGCTAGCTAGATTTCCTTTTTATTTTAGTAAATATTTTTATGACAGAAGTCAAAATTGGGTAGGAGTGCTGTATACAAGGTACATAGTTTAAATCTTTGGGACAAGAGACTACAAGAAGGTAAATAAGCCAGTAGCCCTCCTAATCTTATATCAGTAAGACTGTATATATATCATAGCAGGTAGATGTATACATCCACCCATACCAGAGAGGTATGTATTCTTTTGACAATTAACCTTTCTAAATTTTATGGTAAGGTCAATAAAAACATTATACACAGCACACAAAGAATTACAGAAAGTTAATGATATAAACCACAAAACAAAATAATCCATACTTCTCATTTGGAAGGGAAAAAAATGGGACTAATACTGAACTTAGCATCTAATATAAAATTTTCACTCATTGTAAGTTGTATCATATTGATTACAGAATAACTCTGCATGTTATTAATTCATGAGACAATCAGCAGATATGCAGCTCTAGTCAAGTCTTGTAAGCCCCTAAATGTTTTCATAGGTAAAGTGAAATTAGCTAAAAAATACCAAACAGGAGCAGAGATTTGTGAGAAGTACAAAACACATAAATGCAATAGATATATAATGTAATCTGTGCAATTCAAAACTCCCAAAATTTTCTTATGAAATGTACAATAAATAATAGTCATACTTGACTTTATCAAGTTAACAAAATAATCACTAACCAACCTTGTGTTTTACTAGTCAATTGCTTAGAAACACCAACTGCCATTTAAAATTTACTTTCATCATAAAAATAGAAGGCATATCAAACTCTTTAATCCTCAAATATCCAAAAAAAATTTGGAAGGCAACTGTCAATCAAAAATATTATCTGTTAAAAAAGGTGATTAAAAAACATACATAACCTATTTTTTTGCGCAATTTTTTTTTCTTATGAAAAAGGGCACTTAGTATATAGCTAAAGCTTTCAGAAATTATAGATCCTGTTGACTTTCCTATTAGGCAGATGACATGTTGTACAGTTTTTAATATAAAAATATAAATATCTTTGACAGAGAAGGTGAAATAGTGGTTGGTATAAAATCCCATCACCATTTTACTTGAAAAAAACTTTTTTCCTAAAGACCATGAAAACAATACTGATTCCATGCAGTTCTGTGTTGCCAGAAGCTTCCCAAATTATAAAACACTAAGGTATTCACTGAAATTTCAAAAGTGGGCCCGTAGTCTTTTGTTTTCTTCTCGTAGTCTTTCAATTTCAGCCACTAAACCTTCATTCACTGAGTATCTTTCCAGCAAAGAGTGCATTTCATTCTAGAAAAGAGAAAAAATGTTTTTTAAAGCATTGGTATTTCACATTTATTTGGAAAGCTGTTTTACATAGTTTCAGCTATCATTTCTGTCATGTTCAATTACCTAGCTGAATGGTTACATCCTTACTACTTTGTTAATATAAATGAAAGATCACTGGTGAAGTTACATACTTGGAAGGCTTATATTTGCACATGTGGGAAGCTTTTAGCTTACTTATTAAAATAAATAAATAAAAAGCTGTGAAAAAGTAGCTTTAACTATTATAGGTTTAAAAGAAGGGTGACTAAAGCAACGGAATACACATTCTTCTCTAGTGCCCATGGAACTTTCTCCAGAATTGATCACATCCTAGGTCACAAATCGGGTCTCAACCAGTACCAAAAGATTGGGATTATTCCCTGCATATTTTCAGACCACAATGCCTTGAAACTAGAACTCAATCACAAGAGGAAAGTCGGAAAGAACTCAAATACATGGAGGCTAAAGAGCATTCTACTAAAGAATGAATGGGTCAACCAGGAAATTAAAGAAGAATTAAAAAAATTCATGGAAACCAATGAAAATGAAAACACAACTGTTCAAAATCTTTGGGATACAGCAAAGGCAGTCCTAAGATGAAAGTATACAGCAATACAAGCCTTTCTGAAGAAACAAGAAAGGTCTCAAATACACAACCTAACCCTACACCTAAAGGAGCCAGAGAAAAAACAGCAAATAAAGCCTAAACCCAGCAGGAGAAGAGAAATCATAAAGATCAGAGCAGAAATCAATGAACTAGAAACCAAAAGAACAGCAGAACAGATCAATGAAACTAGGAGCTGGTTCTTTGAAAGAATTAACAAGATTGATAAACCCCTGGCCAGACTTATCAAAAAGAAAAGAGAAATGACCCAAATCAACAAAATCATGAATGAAAGAGGAGAGATCACAACCAACACCAAAGAAATACAAACAATTATAAGAACATATTATGAGCAACTCTATGCCAGCAATTTAGATAACCTGGAAGAAATGGATGCATTCCTAGAAATATATCAACTACCAAAATTGAACCAGGAAGAAATAGAAAACCTGAACAGACCTATAACCACTAAGGACATTGAAGCAGTCATCAAAAATTTCCCAAGAAACAAAAGCCTGGGGCCAGATGGCTTCCCAGGGGAATTCTACCAAACATTTAAAGAAGAATTAATACCTATTCTCCTGAAACTGTTCCAAAAAATAGAAATGGAAGGAAAACTTCCAAACTCATTTTATGAGGCCACCATTACCTTGATCCCAAAACCAGACAAAGATCCCATCAAAAAGGAGAATTACAGACCAATATCCTTGATGAACATGGATGTAAAAATTCTCACCAAAATACTAGCCAATAGGATCCAACAGTACATTAAAAGGATAATTCACCATGACCAAGTGGGATTTATCCCTGGGCTGCAAGGTTGGTTCAACATCCACAAATCAATCAACGTGATACAATACATTAACAAAAGAAAGAACAAGAATCATAGGACCCTCTCAACAGATGCAGAAAAAGCATTTGACAAAGTACAGCATCCTTTCTTGATCAAAACTCTTCAGAGTATAGGGATAGAGGGTACATATTCTCAATATCATAAAAGCCATCTATGAAAAACCTACAGCGAATATCATTCTCAATGCGGCAAGGATGTCCACTATCACCACTGCTATTCAACATAGTATTAGAAGTCCTAGCCACAGCAATCAGACAACAGAAAGAAATCAAAGGCATCCAAATCGGCAAAGAGGAAGTCAAACTCTCACTCTTTGCAGATGATATGATACTGTATGTGGAAAACCCAAAAGACTCCACCCCAAAACTGCTAGAACTCATACAGGAATTCAGTCAAGTAGCAGGCTATAAAATCAATGCACAGAAATCAGTGGCATTCCTATACACCAACAACAAGACAGAAGAAAGAGAAATTAAGGAGTCGATCCCATTCACAATTGCACCCAAAACCATAAGATACCTAGGAATAAGTTTAACCAAGGAGGTAAAGGATCTGTACTCCGAAAACTACAAAATACTCATGAAAGAAATTGAAGAAGACACAAAGAAATGGAAAAACGTTCCATGCTCATGGATTGGAAGAACAAACATTGTGAAGATGTCAATGCTAGAGCAATCTACACATTCAATGCAATCCCCATCAAAATACCATCCACTTTTTTCAAAGAAATGGAACAAATAATCCTAAAATTTGTATGGAACCAGAAGAGACCCTGAATAGCCAGAGGAATGTTGAAAAAGAAAAGCAAAGCCGGTGGCATCACAATTCCGGACTTCCAGCTCTATTACAAAGCTGTCATCATCAAGACAGTATGGTACTGGCACAAAAACAGACACATAGATCAGTGGAACAGAATAGAGAGCCCAGAAATAGATCCTCAACTCTATGGTCAACTCATCTTTGACAAAGCAGGAAAGAATGTCCAGTGGAAAAAAGACAGTCTCTTCAACAAATCGTGTTGGGAAAATTGGACAGCCACATGCAGAAGAATGAAACTGGACCATTTCCTTACACCACACACAAAAATAGACTCCAAATGGTTGAAAGACCTAAACGTGAGACAGGAGTCCATCAAAATCCTAAAGGAGAACACAGGCAGCAACCTCTTTGACCTCAGCCGCAGCAACTTCTTCCTAAAACATCGCCAAAGGCAAGGGAAGCAAGGGCAAAAATGAACTATTGGGATTTCATCAAGATAAAAAGCTTTTGCACAGCAAAAGAAACAGTCCACAAAACCAAAAGACAACCGACAGAATGGGAGAAGATATTTGCAAATGACATATCAGATAAAGGGCTAGTATCCAAAATCTATAAAGAACTTATCCAACTTAACACCCAAAGAACAAATAATCCAATCAAGAAATGGGCAGAAGACATGAACAGACATTTTTCCAAAGAAGACATCCAAATGGCCAACAGACACATGAAAAAGTGCTCCACATCGCTTGGCATCAGGGAAATCCAAATCAAAATCTCAATGAGATACCACCTCACACCAGTCAGAATGGCTAAAATTAACGTCAGGAAACGACAGGTGTTGGCGGGGATGCGGAGAAAGGGGAACCCTCCTACACTGTCGGTGGGAATGCAAGCTGGTGCAGCCACTCTGGAAAACACTATGGAGGTTCCTCAAACAGTTGAAAATAGAACTACCATACGATCCAGCAATTGCACTACTGGGTATTTACCCCAAAGATACAAATGTAGGGATCCGAAGGGGTACGTGCATCCCAATGTTTATAGCAGCAATGTCAAAAGCAGCAACAATAGCCAAACTGTGGAAAGAGTCAAGATGTCCATCAACAGATGAATGGATAAGGAAGATGTGGTATACATACACAATGGAATATTATGCAGCCATCAAAAGGAATGAGATCTTGCCATTTGCAACGACGTGGATGGAACTGGAGGGTGTTATGCTGAGTGAAATAAGTCAATCAGAGAAAGACATGTATCATATGACATCACTGATATGAGGAATTCTTAATCTCAGGAAACAAACTGAGGGTTGCTGGAGTAGTGGGGGGTGGAAGGGAGGGGGTGGCTGGGTGATAGTCATTGGGGAGGGTATGTGCTATGGTGAACGCTGTGAATTGTGCAAGACTGTTGAATCACAGATCTGTATCTCTGAAACAAATAATGCAATATATGTTAAGAAAAAAAAAAGAAAAAGATAGCAGGAGGGGAAGAATGAAGGGGAGTAAGTTGGAGGGAGAGACGATGGACTCTGAAAAACAAACTGAGGGTTCTAGAGGGGAGAGGGGTGGGAGGATGGGTATTAAAGAGGGCACATTCTGCGTGGAGCACTGGGTGTTATGCACAAACAATGAATCATGGAACACTACATCAAAAGCTAATGATGTAATGTATGGTGATTAACATAACAATTAAAAATTTTAAAAAAATCATACCCATTTAAAAAAAAAGGGTGACTAGTTAAAATCTATTTTACTTTTTTTTAAAGATTTTTATTTTATTATTTATTTTAAAGATTTTATTTATTTATTTGACAGAGACACAGCGAGAGAGAGAACACAAGCAGGGGGAGTGGAAGAGGGAGAAGCAGGCCTCCCACGGAGCAGGTAGCCCGATGCGGGGCTTGATCCCAGGATCCTGGGATCATGACCCGAGCCGAAGGCAGACATCTAACCACTGAGCCACCCAAGTGCCCCTTTACTTTTAAATTTCTAAAACTCCCTGTTTGTTTATTCTAGCAACTAGATATAATAAAGTAAAAATATATCACCCTTTAATGGACTTTTTAAATCCACAACTCTATACTCATTTAAAATAAAATGTCATACCTACCAATTGCATGTGAAACTGTTTAATCATCTCCACTTGCAAATTCACAATGTCCCTATGGCACGCTTCTCTAGGGAAGAATGTAAAATACCTGTTAGAATTATAATGGTTTTGCCAATTCCAGATCATTCAAGAAACTGCTAAACTTTTCTCATTGTTTCAAATTATTGGATGTTAGTAATAATAATAGTAGTAGTAGTAATAATAAAAATACCAAGGCACCTAGAATTTATTTACTATGTACTAGGCACTGTTTCTTATACTTTGAATGGAAGAACTCATTTAACCTTTATATCAGGTGCAATTATTACCTCCATTTTACCAATGAAGTAACTAAGCCACAGAGCAGTTAAAACTTATCCAATCAAACAACCAGTCAATGGTGGAGCTAGTATATAAACCCCGGCTGTATACATCCAGAACTCTCATACTACACATCCCTTAATATAGAAATTATCATTAAGGAAAGACACAGGTTTATATTACAATGAAATATAGATCATTTACTAGGTTACAATGTTTTAACTATTATCAATGTTTTAGCTATTAAAAAAAATACTTCTAGGAGAATGAAAAGGGTTATTTGGGTGGTTATAATAAAGGTTACCTATAAAATGCAATTCAGTCATACCAGAAAAGAATACATGAAAATTATGTGGTATAATAATAAAAGGATCATTCAGTCACCCATCATACAACTTATGAGCTAGAACATTACCAAAATCATAGAAGTTTCCTATGTGCTCCTCTCTGATACCATTACTTAACTTAGGAGAAGCCCAAGAAAGAAGTCACTACTCTGATGAATTTTGTTTAAGCAATGTAAAAAAGGAAAAAAAAAAGTCTCACAAAGAAGCTGTAGTCAATATATTTTTGCTGTGCCTGGTTTTGAGCATTATAAAACTACCACATCCCATGTAGTACTAAGTAGTGTACACTTCAAAAAATAACCCAACACCATGTTTTCAACATTCATATTCTATACATCTGTAACTCACTGATTTGTATCAGTGTACAGATTCTCCTATCAATTGACATTCAGATCGTTTTCAAGCTTTTACTATTACAATGTTGTTATAAACAATCATGTATGTATTTCCCAACTCACATGCACCCATAACTGCACCCATACCAAGAGTAGATATGCTGAGTTAAAGGCCAGATGTATACTTGTCTAGTTTTACAAAATAATGCAAATTATTTGTTGAAGAGATAGTATCAGTGGACATGCTTGTCATCAGTGTAACAGAATTCCTCTTGCTCTGTATCTACACCAAGACTTGGTCTTGACAGACTTTTCACATTTTCCCATCTAATGGGTGTGAAACAGTATCCCATTGCATTTTCAGTTCTCTGATTAACCACAGAATTGAACACCTTTCCTTATGTTCATAGACTATTCCTCTTCTGTGAAATGCTTGTCCATGCCTTTTAAGCTTGTTTTTCTATTGAATGTCTTTTTTTTTTAAAGACTATTTATTTGAGAGAGAGAGCACAAGCAGGGGAAGGAGCAGGGGGACAAGCAGACTCCCTGCTGAGCAGGGAGCCCGAAGCAGGGGCTCGATCCCAGGACCCTGGGATCATGACCTGAGCTGAAGTTAGATGCTTAACTGATTGAGCCATCCAGGCGCCCATCAAATGTCTTTTATTCTTATTTATTTCTAAGAGTTCTTCACATCATCCAAACCTTTGCTGGATCCTTTGTTGGAGTACTATAGACAGATTTTTGTCCTTTCACTTTGTTAATGGTGCCTTATGATGAGCAGTCCTTGTCAATGTTCTCTAATTACTGACCTAATAACACAATCAAATTTGCCAACCTATTTTTATAGGTAGTGTATCCTCTTATGTTTGATAACTTCCCTACCCTGAAGTCATATATAAATTCCCTTACAATGCTTAAAATTTTACCCTTTAAATTTTTATGTTGGGTAGAATTGATTTTTTTAATAGCAGGGAATAGGGATCTATACTTTTCCTCTGTCATGTATCACATTTCTATATATGCCCAGGTTTTTCTCTGGTCTATTTGATTCGTTTGGGCAATCTGTCCATCCTGTGCTAATGCTACACTATTTTAATTACAGCTTAATAATTAAGCTTACCCATCTGACAAACAAGTCACCTTCAACCTTGTTCTTCTCTAGAATGGAGGATAAAATTTCAGGACCCACCAAGGTAAAAAGGCCTGGTGAATACTCCAGACATTCAGCTGACATCCTAGAAGGGCAGAGATTAACCCTAGGAATAAAGGCAAACCAGAAATAAACTAGCCCTAAGAAAACCTGAAAGCCAGCAAGTACAGGAACAAAATGATCTGCTTGCCAGAAGAAACTTAAATCTTCTTGAAAGACAATAAAAATAGACCCATAGACTTCTGCTTAGGATATAATCTCTCCAGTGAGGACAAGCCAGATAACCTATAAAATCATACATTTTTAAATTCAACTTGAGAAAGCAAAGAAACCTAAATGAATGAAAATCCAGAAAATGATGAGTCCCTTCTAGAAGAAGAGACCCATGATTGTTTTCATCCTCAACAAAGCAAAGGCAGGGGGTGGTGGTGAAAGGGGAAGGGGGGGCTGGAGAGGTAGGGTTGACACAGCTGCCATTGATAGGGTAAGGAGAACTAACTGAAATTTTTATAGATTTTTGTAGGCCAAGTAGGACTGGACCCAAGGAGTCCTAGCCACAAAGAAAATCTCCATTCATGCACCAACTATTTGCCACAGGCCTTCACTGAGTGCTTACGTAAACCATTAGGGGCAGGGCAGGAGGACTGAGAGAGACACCCTAAGGCAGAGAGGCACAGGGTGTGTGAAGACCGAGCACTATGACAACTGAGAGTAACCTGTCGAAGCACTCCAGACCCTTGTGGAGAAAGCAGTCTCCACAGCTGACAGAGCCCCTCAACAGCCCCTCTGTCCCTCCACTGAAAGGTATAGCTCTTCAAGACTTACTGAAGGCTGAGGTCAGAGCAGCAAATTTATAGAAATTCTCTGAGCCATTCTCTGGGTCCTCCCTGAGTCCCAAGCAGAGGCTGCCTATGGTTACTGGAGGGGCAGAAGAATAGAGGGAGTCCCCTACGCACCCCCACTCCCCAGGTGCAGGCATGCATGGCAAGCTGAAAGCTGAAGGCAGGGCAGTGCTATCTCTCTCAATCTGCCCAGCATAAGAGCTTTCTTCCCTTCCAACACTGCTTTACTCACATCATATTAAAGTCAGACAATTCTGCTGTTTTGCCACATATATACATTCCTGAAAATAACAGGAGCAGATTTTAAAAATGTAGTGTGTGTGTGTGTGTGTGTGTGTGTGTGTGTGTGTGTGAGAGATGGAATATTATTCAGCCATAGAAAAGGAACTCTCGCACTATGCAACCACATGGATGAACCTGGAAGATATTATGTTAAATGAAATAAGCCAGGCACGGAAGGACAAATACTGCATGATTCCACTTACATGAGATATCTAAAATAGTCAAACTCATGGAAGCAAAGAACAGAATTATAGGTATCAGGGGCTGGGGAGAATGGGAAATAGGAAGTTGCCAAGTGACAAATACAAAATTTCAGTTAAACAGAATGAATAACTTGTAGAGATTTACTATACAACACTGTGCCTATGGTGAGCAATATCGGATTATACAGTTAAAATTTATTAAGAGGGTAGATCTCATTCTAAGTGTTCTCACCACAATAAAACTAAAACAAAAAAAGGAAAAGAATAAGTAAGAAGATAACAGGATTTAAAGAAAAAGGATTGGGGCAGACTACTCAAAATTTATGCAACTTTGTAATCAGAGCACTAACAAAAACAATTAAACCCTAGTAAAAAATACTAGCATAGTTTAAATAGTGAATAATCAAAGAGTTTTACCTTAAAAAAAGTGATGGTCACTTGATAAGAAAAAGAAAAGAAAGGATTGGGGCTGTGAAGGACGGAGGCAAGGATAAAATAACCAAAGATGAGGCATAATCACAACATAAGTCCTTCCAAACACAGAGCAAAAAGCCAAACCAGGTGAAGAGGAAGGGAAGAGAAAGAGCTGGGTACTGATAGGTGGTTTGCTGCCTTCAGCTATGTTCATACATTTTGTTTTGGCAACTGTTACAGGAACCAACAACATTTCCTTATCATGGTGTCATTACTGTCCTATTTACCAATCACAAACGAATTAATCCACATTAAAGAAACACATGTCATAACAGGACACATTGTACCTACCCGAATTAAACTAGAAAGCCTTTGTGGACAGATCATTCATATTTGCATCCTCAGTACCCAGTACCTATACTAGGCATGTTGTAAATGTCAAAAATGACCAAAAATGATGATTTTCCTTTAAAAATATATTTGTTAACATTTAAAAATATTTTTTCAAAACACTTTTTTTTTAAAAAGTAGGCTCCATCTCCAGCATCGAGCCCAATGTGGGGCTTGAACTCATGACTCTGAGATCAAGACCTGAGCTGAGATCAAGAGTCAGGTGCTCAACAGACTGCGCCATCCAGGAGCCCCCCCAAAACACTTTTAACATTAAAAAGAAACATGCACCAGGGCACCTGGGTGGCAGAGTTGGTTAGTGTCTGACTTGATCTAGCCTCAGGTCTCAATCTCAGGAGTGTGAAACTGAGCCCCGTGTCAGGCTCCACACTTAGTGGGGAGTCTGCTTGAGATTCTCTCTCCCTCTCCCTCTGCCCCTCCCGCTTGTGCTCTAAAATAAATAAATCTTAAAAAAAAAAAAAAAACCTGTACCAACAAAAACTGTACATCTCTAGCATTCTTGCTCGCTATATTCCAAATCAGAGCTAGACTGATAAGTAACTACAGGTCAGAAAGGGAAAACACATATACGAAAGATTCTAATAATTGAAAATAGCTCCCATACATATCGAGATGATAGGTAAAGGAAGCAACAATGTCACACGATTCTTACAATGTTCAAAATTCAAAGGATGAGGAGACAAGGACAGATCCATGAAAAAAATTTTTTAAATTCACTATTACATTCTGATACATTCTGTTTGAAAATATTCAGAATTCCTTTAAAAAATTATTTCTCTATTACATTATTACCCATAACATACTTAACAAGTGATCCATAAATACTTCATGTAAGAATGCCACTGGACCTTACCAGAATGTGCCCAAATTTTGATTAAAAAAATCCCTGATGGCAGCCTGCCTGCTAGACTGCCCTGCCCAGTTATCTAATAATTGCCCTGGGTAAATGTACCTTTTCCTGGCTGATATTCGATAAATTCAATACAGCAAGATCAACAAAACTCATCACGTTTTCTATTGTTTTTATGGACCCCCAAACCTAGGCAAAAGTAGTAACCACCAATATTACTTATGGTTCCGGTCTTACACCTAATAAAAAAAAAGCCGGTTAATGTCTAGATAGAAAGAGCAATTTCTCAATTACTACCTAAAGTCATCCAATGTCTCCTGTATCATGTTCTGAATAAAACGGATTTGAACAGATGTCAGTGGTGCATTTGGCCGATTATTTCCGATGGTATCAGCTATTTTTTCTGATAGTGAACTGGCAACTCCAGCCATGACAGAGGATGCTATCTTTGGATCTAAAATAAAAAATGGAGAAAATATTAATAGTCAGCTTAGACTAAGAGACATCAAACATTTGTAAATAAGATTTGGCATGAGGAGACTTGAAAAACTGGTAAAGAACAGTGTTCCTGTGACATTTAGAAAAACTCACTGTCTGGAATACAAATCTTAGAAACTTTCTATGACATTATTTCTAATAGTCATTTATCTCTATATATAAACTGCCAACTGTCTAATATAATAACATACGACAGAGGGATTAATCTTGAAGAATCTTGGAACCATTTCCTCTTATAAAAGATGAATGTGACATGCTATCCCATAAACTAGATAAACCAAGACTATTAAAAATAAACAGAAGGAATATAGGAGTAAAGTACCACTATTAAGCAAAGCCCCAGAGTTTACACTAATACAGTATATCCACAGAAACCTTGAAGTAAAATATAAATATCTATATAGGAGACTTGCTTCTATACAAAGAGTTGTTTTCTATAGATAACTTGTACAACAACCCAATATCCCATTAAATGTGATCAAGTTTTTAGGATCTGTGGCATGAACTTTAGTATGGAGGAGGGAAAATAAGACAATTTCAGGTAGTTAATGACTCATTTTCAAAGGGTCCTACATTATATTCCTATTTGTACCATATTAGATCAAGACCCTTACATATTGGATTGGCAATAGAATTCACACCAAAAGAGTATCAAATCAATGTCACTGAGTTTAACCATTCACATACATGTCACTGTCCTCTAGTAAGAGAGTCATAATAGACAAGCATTGTGAAGTTTCAACTCCTTTTAATTTTCTTAGTCTATGATCACTGTATTTACTTATCAAGTTAAACAGTGGGAGTTTTCAACTTAACAGTTTCAAATATCAGGAAGTTTTATGTACTTACTTGGAGTTGAGGATCCAATGAGGGGGGGTTCATATATGAACTGGGCTTCAATTTCTTTCTCTGGCCTTTCAAATTTTTCAGGACTTCTTGTTTGGTTAGATGACGGAGAGGTATTCAGATTTCCAGTTTCAGCACCAGAAATCAACTTTGCAAACTTCACATTTAAAATAAACAATATATCAATTCTGGTTTTATATATATAATTTGTACCTACTTTTCTTTTTCCAGTAGTTAGGATCAGAAAAATGAAGAATAAGAAGGGATATAGAAGGAAAAAAAATTGCAAGAACTAGTGGCAAAATAAATCAACTTTACTAATCAAAAACAGTTTCAATGGTAACATGATGAGGAAAAGCTCATTTACCAATAAGCATCTGCTATTGAGTGTCAGTGAAAATGGTAATCACAGGCCCAAAAAAAAAAAAAAAAAAAAATCCCCAAACTCTCAGGTGGTAACTAGCCAGAAATATTTGAAAAATATGTCAGAAGACATTTTTGTACTTCTTAAATATCTTTTCAATATCATTCTAAAAAATCAATATGAAAATATGACAGACTCTACCTTACTGGTAACATTTGATCATTTTAAGCCCTTATATAGAAAATTAACTTCTATTTTGGATACTGTGTAATAGCAGTAGATAATGAGGATATATTACATTCTCAGAACCATCAGTTAGCTCTAAGACTTGGGGTAAATGACTTGACCATCAACTTGGTGCTTTCTGCTGCAATGGAAATAAATTCTAAAAAACTCAGGTATAAACTAGTCAAGTATCTTGTCTTAGAAAAAACAGCATTAAGTTTACATCTGCTGTTACCTACAACATTTCCAAAGACAGATTTCAAAAGTATCCTTTAATTTTTAACATGTGACATCAAGATTTAAGAATATTTTCTACCTGGTAAGGGTACAGCACTGTCGATAATTAGGACATATCCCCTGGCAGCCGCCTGCTTTCTGTCTCGTGATAAGCTTCATTATATCCTTGCTACTGACAAACGCACACTGTGAGTGCAGTATCATTTTTAGGCAGATACCTGTTTGAGGGAGTCCTTAGGTTCCTGTTTTCCCAGATATATTTTCTTAGATTCAGCTGTCAGATCATGATTTTCATTTTCTTCTTTCCCTGGAGATCCCATAAAGACATTAAGAGGACTAGAATGCAATACTGAAGTGTTTGAAGCTACTGGATTTTTTCTTGGAGGAAGGACTGAATTCAATTGTGGTAGAAAGTCAAGGCCTGAAAAAGAGGAGAAAAAAACTATTTGCATATGATTTTCCTCAATCTTGGATATTTAAGAAAAGCACTTAACACAATAAACAGGTTAATATGGTAGAAAGACATGTGATTTGGATTCAGAACGCAGGTTCATTTGTCAGCTCTACCCCTTACTTGATGTATACAAAATCTTGGGCAAAATTTGCAAAACTCTGTTTCCTGATCAGGAAATGTGAATAATGATATCCATCTCCGAGTGGTGAGACTAAAAAGAGATATTATATGTAAAACTACTTTGAAAATTGTAAAGCCCAATGAATGCTTTAGTCAATATTATTAGTTTTTGATAACTGAAAATTGTTAATTTGGTATATATCTGTAGTATATCTTGGTAGCCTCTAAGATGGCTCCGAATGATCCCTGCCTCCTGGCATGGATCCATGCCCTCAGGTAATGTGGGCAGGACCTAGTAACTTGCTTCCAACAAAGAGAACACAGCAAAAGTGGTGGGATGTCACTTCCAAGATTAGGTTACAAACATGCAGCGGCTTCCATTTTGAGTGCCATCTCTGACTATCTTGCTCACCAACTCTGAGGGAAGCCAGCTGCCATGTTGTTAGTTACCCTGCAGAAGGGCCCACATGGGAAGGGACGGGCATCTTCTGCTAATAGCCACATAAATGAGCTTAGAAGTAGATCCTTGCCCAGTCAAGCCTTGATAGGACTGCAGCCCTGCTGACATCCTGATTAAAGCATCAAGAGAGACCTTAAGCCAAAGGCACCAGCTAGGCCATGCTCAGATTCTGAACCCACAATTATGAGATGATAAATGTTCTTTTAAGTTTCAAAATGTTGGGGTAATTTGTGGGTGCCTGGGTGGTGCATTCGGTTAAGCAACTGACCCTTGCTTTTGGGTCAGGTCATGATTTCAGAGTCGTAAGATCAAGCCCTGTGTCCAGCTCCACGCTCAGTGCGGAGTCTGCTTGAAATTCTTTCCCTCTTTTTTTCTCTCTCTCTCTCAAATTAATAAATAAATCTTTAAAAAAAATGTTGGGGTAATCTGTTACTTATCAATAGATAGCACAATATCACTTTTAATTTTCCTAAAAATACTTCTCAATAGTTCTTACCATCTTTGCCTACGGACTCATCACCTCCCTTGTTAACCACAGCATCTATAATAAAATTAGAAAATCAAATTTTTAAAATTGTGAAAAAGAAGCCATAGCAACTTAAGCTTCCTATTCATTCCCCAAAGAGTTCGATTTTAAAAAGGAAAATCTGGGTGAAGTTATAGCTGGGACTCATATAAACTTCCCTTTTTATTCTTTTCACTTCATGCATAGCAACAAGTATGAAGAGTAATTCTATGGTATAGGGTCATTTAATGAGACAGCCAGGTATACTAGAAAAGCACTGCAGTAGGCTCCAGAAATCTATAATCCAACTCTGCCTATACCACTTAATAGCCTTAGACAACAAGCCTTTAATACAATTAAGCTTCAGTTTCTGCATCTATATAATGGGAATAACGTCCTGACCATCTCACAAGATTGTTTTGAGGATCAATTGAAACAACGTCAAAATAGTTTGTGAGCATTACAATGATATACAAAACATAAGATATTATTAATATTTATTTTAATGGCAGAATATGTGTAAGAATATTCCAATACTATAATACTATTAATTTACCAATTAACAACCAAAAATTGCCTAACTTCATTTTAGCAAATTAATAGAAAAACGGGCACAAGTCATAAAAAAATCCGTCAGAAACTCAAATGGCCAATGAATTATCATACATGATTATCATAGTAGTAGGAGGATCAACCATACATCTGCATGTGTGTAAAGACACCTAGTAATTACACAACACACATACACTTTTATTTTTTTAATTTAATTTTATATATTGTTATGTTAGTCATCATACAATACATCCTTAGTTTTTGATGTAGTGATCCACGATTCATTGTTTTCGTATAACACCCAGTGCTCCGTGCCGTATGTGCCCTCCTTAATACCCATCACCAGGCTAACCCATCCCCTCTAAAACGTTGTTGGTTTCTCAGAGTCCATAGTCTCTTATGGTTCGTCTCTCCCTCTGATTTCCCCCCCTTCGTTTTCCCCTTCCTTCTCCTAATGTCCTCCATGCTGTTCCTTATGTTTCACAAATAAGTGAAACCATATGATAATTGACTTTCTCTGCTTGACTTATTTCACTTAGCATAATCTCCTCCAGTCCCATCCATGTTGATGTAAAAGTTGGGTATTCATCCTTTCTGATGGCTGAGTAATATTTCATTGTATATATGGACCACATCTTCTTTATCCATTCATCTGTTGAAGGGCATCTCGGCTCTTTCCACAGTTTGGCTATTGTGGACATTGCTGCTATGAACACTGGGTACATATGGCCCTTTTTTCACTACATCTGTGTCTTTGGGGTAAATACCCAGGAGTGCAATTGCTGGGTCATAGGGTAGCTCTATTTTTAATTTTTTGAGGCACCTCCACACTGTTTTCCAAAGTGGCTGTACCAACTTGCATCCCCACCAACAGTCTAAGAGGGTACCCCTTTCTCCACAACCTCTCCAACATTTGTTGTTTCCTTCCCTGTCCATTTTTGCCATTCTAACTGGTGTAAGGTGTTATCTCAGTGTGGTTTTGATTTGAATTTCCCTGATGGCTAATGATGATGAACATTTTTTCATGTGTCTGTAAGTCATTTGTATGTCTTCTTCAGAGAAATGTCTTTTCATGTCTTCTGCCCATTTTTTGACTTGATTATTTGTTTTTTGGGTGTTGAGTTTGAGAAGTTCTTTTTTTTATTATTATTATGTTATGTTAATCACCATACATACTTTTAGAAGTTATTAGTTTTCTCTTAACAAAAGCAGAAGTATTCTTATTTAAAAGATGAAGAAATTGAAGTGCAAACAGATTCAGCCTTTTACCTAAGGAGAGTTGCATTCTTGAAATCAAAACATAAATTTCTTGATGATGAAAACCAGTACTATATTTAGTACACATGTTCTTTTATTAATAATATGAAATGCTAATAAATGAAGGGCATACAGCTCAAATTCTAATCATATTTTAAAAAAGTAAAGAGGAATTTCTATCCTTTATTCATTTCTTTTAAAAACCATTAAAGAGAATTTCATTTATAACTCAAACGCTTTCAGAAAGCCCCTTCCTACATTCTCCAATTCAAAAGTTACCCCAGGGGTTCTCATAAGCCAAAGCTCCCAGATGGTTACTAACCTCCAAAACCTTTCTCAACTCCAGCTCAAGCCACTTTTCCCTCTTTTGCCCACATCTTTCCCCTCTTTATTCTTTAACTATGTAGTCTGACCCCTCTTCATCCTGAAAGAAAGGAATGCTTCCTCTTTCATTAGGTGGAAGATACGGAAATCTGACCTGGCAATTAAAGTAGTCATTTTCAGGCCAGGATAAGGCAGAATACACTAAGTAATTCTGTGCCATCACATATGTGATTATTCTTTCTGATTACGAAACTAATTAGAGAAAATTTGGAAAACAGACAATTTAAAGTAAAAAATGAAATTTTATAAGATCATGAGTGGATGTAACAATTTAAACATCCTGCTACTGCTGACATTTAGATATGCTCCAGAGTTCCACTATTATAAAATAAACAGTACATACAAATCTTTGTGGGATTCTCTGAACAAGTTATTAGGTAAATTTATAGAAATGGAATTAACAGTCCAAAGAGTATGAATATTTAACCTGCCAAATCATGCTCTAGAAATTTACCCATATTGTTAATAATACTATTAGCAGTGAGACTACCCAATTAATGAAAACAGTATGAACATCAGTATCAAAAAAAACTCAGCCAAACAATGTGCCTAGTTCATACAGTATGAACAATGATATATAATGTTTCTATTTATCAAAATGGTAAAGTTTTCTTTTTGTTTTTATTTTCTTTTTAGTAGCAACATCTCCTAGCAATAGGGAGAGTGTGTATGTGTGTGTGTTACTTTCACACAGTTAGTGTAAAAGATGAGGCAATCTATCCCCCTGCCGTATTTCTCCATGAAAACAGTGAATAAGTATACCAATTAGATATTAATAATCAAAAAACAAAATTTTTTTAGGTTAGAAGATATTTTTTGCCTATCAAAATAGCCAAGATTTTAAGATTTATTTAGTAGATACAACTAAAAAACTGCCTATGGAGGCAAAACTTTTAAGAAACTTCTGTGGAAATTAAAATGCTAACTTGAGAGCTATTTGCATAGTTCCCATGTGAAAATGACAAGCATATACTTCAGAATGATAACATCTGAAATATCAGGGCAAAGGAAAAGATACTACCCCGGGGACTGAGAAAATTAGCAACTGTCATGAATGGAGTCAGACTGAAGCTATTACCCACATCTTTTAGCTAGAATTAAAAAAGTAATGACTGCCAGCAAAAGAATATGATCCTCTGATCTGAACAGACTTACCATCTCTGATAGGTGAGAACATGTCACCTAAACTACTTTTTCTGGTATCATCAAAGCTGAAGAAATCCTGATTTTTGCCACTGTCCGTTTCCTTAGATGTAGTATCAGTGTTTATGCTTCGAGGCAAACCTTATAGGAAAATTGGATATAAAAATAATTGTTATTACATCTACATGAATTTACCATCAGAAGCTACGTTCTAAAAATTAATGTATTTTGCATATACTGGTAATATTACAAAGGTGAGCACCAGGAAAAGAAAACAATGTAACAACAGCTCAGTTAACCATGATTTTCATGGAATGAAGGGCTTCCCAAAAGCAAATAATCTATTTATTTATATGATACCACTTTATTTTAGCCACTTTGATGAAATTTTCCCAAAATGATTTATATACTTTGCTGCCCTCTTAAACAAAGTATACTGAACACAACCAACTTCTGTTATAATGGGCTCACTTTTATGAACATCTACAAATGATTAAAAAAGTCTGTAAAGCATATAGCACGATGCCTAACATAGAGCAGGATTCAAGTAATGTTAGTTCCTTTTCACAACTGCAGTAAATGGATCTCCTTTTTTCTCTCTTCTGTCTTTTCCTTCACTAACTGTGGAAGCTTAACACTGCTCTCAGTATTATCGATCTCAAATGATTTTACTAGCCTCAGGATAGTTTACTAAGAGGAAAGAAACCAGAACACTAAACTCATAAAGAATAGCATAGTAGACAACAATGAAAAGATGTGCAGCAGTCTATTTTCCCTGCCAGTATATAATGCAAGGAATTAGAGCAGGGACTTTGTAAGACTGAACTCTGTGGGCTCAGTAGCTTCTTGCTCATTTTTGGGTTGAAGAATGAGTTCTAGTGATTCAAGAGCTGTGATGAAAGTCTGGTACTTTAATTGGTAGCATGTTACTGTATTACATTTTTTTTAAAGATTTATTTATTTTTTCCAGGGAGAGAGAGAAGGGAAGGGCAGAAGGAGAGGGAGAGAATCTTAAGCTGACTCCCCACTGAGCAAGGAGCCTGACGTGGGGCTTGAATTCAGGAACTCACAACCCTGAGATCACGACCTGAGCGGAAACAAAGAGTCAGAGGCTCAATGGACTGTACCACCTAGGTGCCCCTGTATTACATTTTAAATAGTGTTTTATTTGTCATCTTGGTCCCAAATGAAAATTGAAAAGCTGGGATAAAAACAAAGAACAGTCAGCATATCCAAAAATGTCCAAACCTGGCAAATAAACTTTTCTAGTAACACCTGATAAAAAGTTAAAATATTACTGAACATTTGTACATCACTGTCATTGAAGTGTTTACACCAAGAGTTAAACTGTTATAAAGAAGAAATTTTCTCTCCTTCTTCTAGGTCTTTAAACATGTATGAATGCATAACGTTAGCCTCTGGAACTTTAGGAGAAAGAAGTTTGGTAACATTTGAAAGTAGTGCTAAAGACATTTTTTACTTCTTAAACTGCTGTTTTCCTCTGAAAATAAGCACTAGGAACAAGTCTGCAGAGGTTCTCTATTTTAAGTTTTTATTTACATTCCGGGTGGTTAACATAATAATAATTTCAGGTGTACAATACAGTGATTCACCACTTCCATAGACCACCAGGTGCTCATCACAAGTGCAGTCCTTCATCCCCATCACCTGTTTCACCCAACCCCCCCCACTCACTTCCCCTCTGGTAACCATCAGTTTGTTCTCTATATTTAAGAAAAAGCAAATGATGCATCACAATTCCAGACTTCACGTTGTATTACAAAGCTATAGTGATCAAAACAGTATGGTACCAGCACAAAAACACACACATAGATCAGTGGAACAGAAAACCCAGAACGGAACCCACAACTATATGGTCAATTAATCTTTGACAAAGCAGGAAAGAATATCCAGTGGGAAAAAGTCTCTTCAGCAAATGGTGTTGGGAAAACTGGACAAGAACATGCAAAAGAATGAAATGAGACCACTCTCTTACACCACACACAAAAATAAATTCAAAATGGATTAAAGACCTAAATGTGAGACATGAAACCATTAAAATCTTAGAGGAAAACATAAGCAGTAACCTCTTTGACATCAGCCACAGCAACTTCTTTGTAGATATGTCTCCTGAGGCAAGGGAAAACAAAAGCAAAAACTACTGGGACTTCATCAAAATAAAAAGCTCCTGCACAGCAAAGGAAAACAACAACACTAAAAGGCAACCTACAGAATGGGAGAAGATATTTACAAGTGACATATCTGATAAAGGGTTAGTATTCAAAATATATAAAGAACTTATAAAACTCAACACCCAAAAAATGAATAGTCTAATTTAAAAATTGGCAGAAGACATGAACAAAACATTTCTCCAAACAAGACATCCAGATGGCCAGCAGACACATGAAAAGATGCTCAGTATCACTCATCATCAGAAAAATGCAAATCAAAACCATAATGAGATATCATCCCACACTTGTCAGAATGGCTAAATCAACAACACAAGAAACAACTGGTGTTGGCAAGGATGTGGAGAAAGGGGAACCCTCTACACTGTTGGTGGGAATGCAATGGTTGGCACCTTTAGTAGAAGCAACGTGAACTTCTTTCAAATTTCAGATTCATTTTACAGGAAGTTGAAAATAATAGTGATGATAACCGTGATGACAATATTTGCGAAACCATAATTTACTAAGTGGCTATCATGTGCCAGGCACTTTTGATACATCTTCTCTGGTTTTCACAATAACCCTAAAAGTTAAATATTATCTATGGAAGAGAGAATAAGACTCAGAGTGGTTAAGAAAACTGCCCAAAGTCATGCTGGTAGAAGTCACAGACCCAAGACTTACACCTAACATACTCTCAATATTTCAGAGTGGGGAAAATGTACGTACGTATGTACGTACGTGTGTGTGTGTGTGTGTGTGTGTGTGTGTATGAGAGAGAGAGAAAGAGAGTGCTAATGATGAAGCAAATGTGGCAAAATTTATAAAACAGTGAATCTGCTAAAGGGTATACTAGAGCTCAGGAGTTCTTTGTACAGTTTTGAAATGTTTCTATAAGTTGGCAATTATTTCAAAATAAAATTAATAAACAAAAGTTTCTAACTCTGTGGGTACAGAGAAAACATTCATTTTGTCAGAAACTTTGTTAATCAGCCAACAGTTATCATTAATCAGTGACCCTGCAGACCCAACTCTTGCATTTCCTAATTAATGCTGTCATCGTTACACATGAATTTCCTTATTAAAAACTAAATGAATAACAGTAAGACTCCAGAAAGCTCAGAGTAAATGAGAGAAACTTTATTTTGTTTAATTTTGGAAATTATGAATAGAATAATAATAAAATGACAATTTTTATAATATAGTTAATTCAACATCTTGGTGAACATTACCCAATGTTCTATTTCCAAAATGAATTTCTTCTTCTAAGTATATAGGAATAATATTTGTTTCTGGGAGTTCTTAAATAAGAAATTATTTTTCTATATAATATGTAATGACTTTTATGTAAGGATAATGTAGATATTAACAGAAAATTTATAATGAAGATATATACTTATTATATTTTTTTAAAAACCATTCCATACTATCAAGGCTAACAAATTAAAGTTTTGCTTCTACTTGAAATTGTAAACTCATGCTGAGAAGGTACAACAAATATTTTTGTCCAAGTTAAGTACTTGTCCTGAAACCTTAAAAGACATGGATACATGCATTTCTAATGAGGCTAGTTTGGAAACACAGTGGTATATCATGCAGACTTTTTTAAATTATTTTAAAGATTTATTTATTTATTTGAGAGTGCATGCGAGTGGGGGTAGGGGAAGAGGCGGGGGGAGAGAGAGAGAGAGAATCCCAAGCTGACTCCTTACTGAGTGCAGAGCCCAACACGTGGGGCTTGATCTCACAACCCCAAGATCACTACCCGAGTCAAAACTGAGTCTGACACTCAACCAACTGAGCCACCCAGGTGCCCCTACCATGCAGTCTTAAAAATCCGTTGCAAGTTGACAGTATAGTGTAACTTCTTAAAATTTAAAAGAAAAAAAATGTTTTCAGGAATTTAGAGAAAAAGAATATTCTCTACAGTAAATACAGGGAAGCTTATATTACACCTTCACAAAGTCTAAATGAATTCTTTAAGAACCATTTCATCAATACAATTATCAGAGTAAAAGAAATTATTTAAAAATTGCAAAATTTTTATTTTTCTTTAATAAACTATTAATATACTGCTTAATATGTGCCAGGCACTATTCTGCACTTAAATACATTTATCACCTGACTTACTTTACATTCTGAAATATGAAATAAAAGAAGCCATTAATAGCTTTTTTTGTGACTCAGAGATCAAATCAAAATGACAGCATCAAAGAATCAGATTCTCTACTGATTAATCTGAAGACACAATGCACAGTCATCCAGTCTGGAGTGGTATTAAGGATAATTTCTGGATTGGCATTATTCTGTTTTTAAGATAATCAATATTTCTTACAACAAAAGTTCAGCTAAATAGAATAGATGCCTTTCATTACTTTTTTAAAAATTTATAGCTCAAGTTAAAATGGTCACTTCTTCCATTTTCACTAACTATTAATAATTTTACCTAAATACACAAGTGAATTTGAGTTCCAGGTGCTTGAAGAAAGCGCTAATAATATATACCGGGGTGCGGTGCTGGGTGGAGACTCCACATAAGCAGCATTTACCTGCTTTGTCTTGAACAGCAACTGCTCCTTTCCCCCCGGCTGTTGTCATGGGCTGTGGTAGAGCTGTGCCAATGGGAGTGGTGGCTGCTTCTCTGACGATTCCAGAATTCTGAACTCCTCCACTGATAGCACTCACATTAATGGCTCGTTTGTTCACAGCTGTGGGCTTATTTGAACAGCCTTTATTTAAACTTGACTGAAATGCAATGGAATATTTAAAAGCTCAGGTTTCTAATGCTCCATACTATACATTAATATTTTATCAATTCCCTGTTAGGTTAAAAATATAATTTCCCTTACAAATCTTAAGCCTGCTGGTGGATCTGAGAGCTTCCCTCTGAACCAAAAAGCCTTTTAAAATATTTTTTGAAGAGAGAAATATGAGAATTAAGTACAAAAAAATAGTTTGAAAACCAAGTATCAAATGGCTTTGTACCAGTCATTTAAAATGCTTTCATATAAAAATGATTATAAAGTAAAACTACACTGTGTTTAATGGACAAAATATGATTTCCATATTCTGAGCTAGACTTATTTAATAAAATCAAAAATAATGAAAAGAAATACCTTACCTTAGAAAGAGTGGTGGAGTACTGAAATGCTATACACCGCACAGATGTCTTGTGAGCACTGACGGTTTTAACTGGTGATTTCAACATTCTTAAATCATATTGATATATTTTCCCACGGGAAGATCCAATAGCCAAAGTGGCTCCATCAGGCATGAAGTCTACTGCAGTTAGAGGGGTGTCTGCCACTAAAGTTTTCACTAGCCTTTGGAAAGGGTAACAAAGTATATCTAGATATGTGAGCCTATACAGGTATATAAGTATATGTGACATATAGATAGCTAACTACCAAAACCAAAGTCACTTAGCATTTGGCAAAGTTACTTAGAATATGCATCCCCAATATTTGTGTAAAGCATAAATTCAGAACTAGACTTACGAGACCTTTCTAATATAACGGCATATAAAGGAACTGCTGCATACTCTATTCTATTTTTTCTATTCACTTCCAATAGGTACATTCTACATCGTGTAGAAGCAGCAACTATTTCTTTGAATAATTACTACTTCAACAGTGAACATGACAGACTTCCTGGGTGTTACTCCACAAACAAAGGCTCTAGTCTCAGGGTTAAGGAGGCCCTAACCATCCCCTTTCCATTTATTGACCTGCTCAGGTCTCAAGAGGACTATGACCTTGCACAGGGGAGCAGCTGCTACTTGGCTCTTTTAGCTGTGCATTTCTTGACCAGAAAGCTAACAGAATCCATGTGGCTTGATCCTCATGAAGCTAATATAGAAATATGGATACTGAATTGCTGAAGCTGAGCTCTTTGCCACAGTTATCTGGTATAAGAGAGAAATGCTTACTGACTCTTAAGGTTCTCAGTAAAGTTCAAAAAGAAAGAATAAAAAAGAAAAATTTTTTAAAAAAGAAAAAAGTAAAACAAGTAACAGTAAACTTTAACAAGGACTGACAGAAGGTCCTTCCCTAATTGTAACATTACCATTTTCTTCCATACAATCTTTAGATATTGTCAGGTGTCTTGAATACACCTGTAGCATTCTTGTACCATTTTTTTTTTATAGCTAACCAAGCACACCTATAACTGTGAAGAAAGCCAGAAGGCACAATGGACCCAGATAGTTAGAAGATTATGTACCTTTAGCTCTAGATGAGTGGTTCACAACTGGGGGCAATTTTGCTACTTTTTCTAATATGGGGAGTGCTACTAACCTCTGGTGGATAGAGATCAGGGATGCTGCTGAATATTCTACAATGCCCAGGATAGCCCCCCACAAACGAGAATTATCCAGCCCAAAATGTCAATAGTTTAGAAACCCTGCTCTTGATAATGAGTTAATTTTAAAGCAAGTTAATCACATTGCTTTTAAAATATACATATTTAGTCGTATTTCTGAAAAAGAATACTATGCCTATATGCTAAAACAAAGATGTGCAATCATTAACATGCTATCCTCAACATTCAACATCAGATGTACTCTAAAGAATATCCACATCTCATGTATTTTTTTCTGCATGGGAAGAAAGAGAAAATTCTATCCTTCTAGATAACAAGTACACAAACTTTAGATCTTCCAAACATTAATCAGAGGTCTATGAAAATCACAAATGTCTGCTAATGAGATAATAGTTATTTGTTACTAAATTAAGAAAAGATCGTGTCACACTTACTTCTTACTTGAAGTGTCATAGAGAATAATTCTTTTATCCAAGCCTATAGTCACAAATAGCAATTCATTGACAGGAGAAAAACAGATGCCTGAAGCTGGAGCTTTATGTGTACTGTCAAAGTTATGGTATGGACTCTGACTATTCACATCCCAGAGAGTTACTATTCCGTTATCCGAAACACTGCCCAGTAGTGATTTCTTAAACAAGGAGTACTTCAAGTGCCGAACAGACTATAAAAATAAGAACAAATTTTATGCAATTGTAAGCATTCATAAGAACATTTTATATAAACTATATAAATAATGGCAACAGTCAACCACACTATTCACAGGGGATTTAGGACTTCTCTTGTTCATAGAGTAACAGATTTCAACTATGACAACCATAAAAATCACTTAGTGGACTATAAGATGATCCTAATACATAACAATATTCTAGTAATTAAATATTTGTCATGATTTTATTATCTTGGAACAGAGCTACCTCAACCTCCCCTTTTGTAGAGGAAAAATAGAATATGTTTAGATTAACTACATTAACTCATCAGGGTTAGGAATATCTACCATAATAAAAGGCCCAGCTAATCCCAGCCAAATCACGATTTGTAAGTATCAGAGAACACTGGCAGAGAATAAGCAATATTTCAAATTTATTTTCTCTACATATTTTAGATACTTGGATATATTTGTTTGAATCTGGGCATTTGATGCACTGGCAGTTTAGCAGTTGAAGCATAATAAAAAAATTAACTAAATCACAAAGAACTGACAACACCCTAGACTGGGGATGGACTATATCCTTCTTTCAAAAGCATCAGCCTGAGGGCAATACTGGCCTTTCTCTAAACACTCATCCCTAGGGGCAGTGGAGACATTCTCTCTTTCTAGCTTCCGCTGGATCAGAATAAACAAATATCCAGTTTGAGTAAACAGATCTTGAATTAAAACTAGATGAATTTTATCTACTTTTACTAAAATGTTGCTTTCAAACTTGTGTCGATATTATCATTTACTGAGCTGAGGATTAAGTATCTTACATTTAAACTAATTTTTCCGTGCACAGAAACAGCACTATAAGTATAGAAATTAATAGTAGAATCTGCAAGAGGGGGAAACTGGTTTTCAAAGAGTTAAGTTAGAGTTCCAAATAAAGCAAAGAATCAGGCTCTAGTAGGCTGATAGTAGCTATACATATAGGTCCCGGATAAATCTGGCACAAAACATTAAGTCAAATCTGAAGGTTTTTTGTTTGTTCTATCTAGTTTAATCTATTATACTCCAAAAGCTTCTATATACCACTAGAAACCACACAGAAACCACTAGCTTCTATATATATATAATAAAAACTCATATACTACCTACTTCTAAGATGTTTCAAAATAATATATATCAGCCCTCAACAACAAAAATATTTATGATTAATACAAAACAAATTCTAAGGAAACAAAAGGAGTATTTGTTACCAGACACCCTAACATAAGATAATTACTATGGTCATGCATTAAATATGGCTCCTCATTTTCAGACGGTTAGACTACAAAGTACGTCGGCTTGTGTTTTGTATTTTTGTTGAGGAAAAGTATATCCATTCCAACAGACAAAACTTTCCTCTGGTCTACACTCAAGGAAAAATAAACTACTTGGGACTTGACTATATAAAAGACATAGAGGGCGCCTGGGTGGCTTTGTCGGTTAAGTGTCCGACTCTTAATTTTGGCTCAGATCATGATCTCAGGGTCACAAAATCAAGCCCTGCATCGGCCTCCATGCTGAGTACGGAGGCTGCTTGAGGTTCTCTCTTTCCCTCTGCCCCTCCCTCCATCCCCAAGCTCTCTCTCTCTCTAAAAAGGAGAAAAAAAACAAGAAGACACAGAGATCCTTACTGAATCACGATGTTTACAGAGTCACATTATCAACCTAGCAAAACATTAATTTTTTAAAAAATTCTGCAACACATTAAGAGTTTATATAGTATGGTCCTTCATATAATCTAAATTTAGATTAAATACACAAGCAGAACTTAAAAAAAAAACTAACACCATTAACGTCATAAAACATAGACCTCATAGATCCTCGACGTACATAAAATTCAGCCTCAGCCACAGGATTCCTACTGGAAGGTGGTCATCCAGAATCTACTCGAATATAACAAGGAACAAGGACCTCACCACTTCATATAATGAAACTTTATAAATAGTTAAAAATGCATCTCTTGATTAAGTTAAAACCTAAATTCCAAATACTGCTTCATACATGTTCTGTGGACCTATATGGCAACCATTTAAGAAAAGAAAAAAGGCTAACAATAACCATATATCTTCGTTCAAGCAGGGTCTTGGCCAAACTCTGCAGGGTCTTGGGTAAATTACTTAAACTCTCCAAGCCTCAGTGTTCTCATCCACAAAACAGAAAATGCTATTTTCCAGTCAAAGTTGTTCTAAGAATTAAACAGAATCTCTGCCCAGAGCTGTGTTCACAGCAGTAGCCGCCACTATTCTCATGGGCTCATGACTCATTCTTCATTGTCCATGTACCCATTTGACCATCTTTTACACATACTTTTTTAAAAGACCCTTAAGTAGCCAAACCGATTTCTTTAAATGGCTCCCCTCTATCTCTCTGATACATTTCTGACCTTTCTACAGCTATTAAATCATCATGTCTTTAGAGTATCATTAAAAGACTATCCAATGACCTGGATAAGTGAAGTATTAATCTACTAAATTATATTTAAAATAAGTACTAATAATACAAGTTAGTACCAGCAGCACTTATTAAGCCCCTACACCTGGTTCCAGATTCAAACCATTTCTAAGGAAAAAAAAAACATTGCCAAGAACCTTATGAAAAACATCCCTATAAGCAGCAATGCCATTTTTTCCTACATTATTATGTAAGAGTGTACGTGCTTGTGGATAAATATATGTTTCTAAATATAAAAAGTACATCACTCACTATAGATCAAGGGTTGGCAAACTTTTTCTTGAAGGGCCAGGCAGTAAATATTTTATGCTGTTGTACAGCAAAAGCAGTATGAATGAGCATGGCTGTGTTCCAATAAAACTTTATTTACAAAAATAATGGTCAGCTACTGGGTCATAGTTTGTTGGTCCCATAGTTTTCAAACATAAATGTTTGAAATAAAAAAACAAAACATGGGGCACTCGGGTGGCTTAGTCGGTTAAGTGTCTGCCTTCGGCTTAGGTCATGATCCCTCCCAGAGTCCCGAGATCCAGGCCCACGTAGGGCTCCTCGCTCAGTGGGGAGCCTGCTTCTCCCTCTCCTTCCCACTTGTGCTCTCTCTCGCTATCACTGTCACTATCTCTGTCTTTCTCTCTCTCAAATAAATTAATAAAATCTTAAATACACACACACAAAAAAGAAGAGAAAAAAAATCTATAATCCTACCACCCACAAAAAAACTGGTTAACATTTAGTTTTGTTGTAAATAAGTCTTAGTTTTATTGTTTAAATATTTTTCTGTGTGAATGTATGTTTGTGTGTATTCAGTAAGTATAAACAGAAAACCCGGGATCATACTTTATTATTATAAAGTCAGCACTGTCACTAATACTTTCTACTACATGATTTCAACAGCTGGATAATACATGAATGTATGAGTATATCAACTTATCTAAATAATCTAATGTTGGACACTTAGATTATTTCCAATTTCCAAGTACCCCAACTACTATCATTTTTAAAAACTGCTAATTTATGAAAGAATTTGTATTTCACTGTTGTTCATGCTTTAAAGGTTCTTGGTTGAAAAATGCTAAGTGACCATGTGTTTTCCTTCTTTTGTGAATTACACATTAATCTACTTTGCTTATTTTCCATTGGGCTATTAAGATTTTTTTAAATCCTAATTTGCAATTGATCTTACTATAATAAGGACATTAAAGCTCTCATTAAGTATAAATATTTCCCCATTTTTCTTTCAATTTTGTTAATTTTTTAAGATTGCTATTTTGTCAGATTTTAAGTTTTTATGCACTTAAATTTATCATATCTGTCTCCCTAACTTATAACTTTGTTCTTATACTTAGAAGGCTTATCTTCACAGAGATGAGAATATCCATTCATATTTTATTGTAGCTTTATAATCTGTAATATATATGTATCTAAATACATATATATGTATACATACATATATATACTAAACACTACTTATATATACAAGATACTATACATGCGTGTATATATACATACACACACATACGCATAAACATATACAATATCCCTTCAACTCCATCCCCTCCCTCTTCTTTTTTTTTTTTAAGGTTTTTATTTATTCATTTGAGACACAGAGATACAGAGAGAGAGAGAGCATGAGCAGGGAGAGAGGCAGAGGGAGAGGGAGAAGCAGGCTCCCCGCTGAGCCAGGAGTACAATGTGGGGCTTGATCCCAGGACCCTGGGATCATGACCTAAGCCAAAGGCAGATGCTTAACCATCTGAGCCACCCAGGTACCCCCATCCCCTCCCTCTTTTTAAGTCCCAGTGTCTTGTCTCAAGCACTAATCAACTGTCACTGGAGGAGGTACTGCCCACTTCCATTCTCAGTGGCTTACTATCCATCCTTCACATTGCTGCAACAGTAACCTCTTCAAAACTGGAAATCTGAACATATTTGTCCTGCTTAAAATCCTTTTAACTCGAAGACTTTGAAAAGTTAGTTGTTACAGCGGTGGCAGAGTTTCTGAATCTCTCTGAATAACCGTGTGTGTGTGTGTGTGTGTGTGTGTGTGTGTGTGTGTGTGTGTGTGTGTGTGTGTTGTTACAGCGGTGGCAGAGTTTCTGAATCTCTCTGAATAACCGTGTGTGTGTGTGTGTGTGTGTGTGTGTGTGTGTGTGTGTGTGTGTGTTGTTACAGCGGTGGCAGAGTTTCTGAATCTCTCTGAATAACCGTGTGTGTGTGTGTGTGTGTGTGTGTGTGTGTGTGTGTCGCGCACGCGCAGGCCTGGACTTCCTATCCTTAGAAAGTCCTATTTCTCAAGGTTGGCCCTTGGCTGGTATCTGGGATTTTGGGAGGGTTTCCACTACCCTAACTGATAAGAGCGACTCACTGACTGATAAAAGTGGCTCATTGTGCCGAAACTGTTTGTGTATAAGATATGGTTTATGGCTGAACAACTGCTTTCCTTCTAGGAGTTTGGAATTTCAATATATGCTACATAGAGGGTGCCCAGGTAACTAGCCTCCACTAAAATCTCTGGGCAACGAATCTCTAATGAGCTTCCCTGGTAGACAGCGCTTCATATATGTCACAGTTTGATGCTGGGGAAATTAAGTACCTCCTCTCCACTGAGAGAGGATGCTTTGGAGCTTATACCTGGTTTCCTCAGGACTTCACCCCATGCACCTTTTCTCTTTACTGATTCTGCTTTGTACCCTTTCACTGTAATAAATCACAGCCATATGTATGATTATATGTTGAGTTCTGTGAGTACTCTTAGTGAATCATTAAACCTGGTCTTGGGGATCCCTAGTGCAGTGAGTTTAAATGACTGAGTGTGTGTGCGTGTATGTTTTACAGACAGACAGCAAACCCCAGACAGCAAAAGTAAAATCCCATGAACATTTACAACAAAACTAGATGATCAGGGATCCTCATGAGCCCCAAAATGCATGCTAGAAAGTCAAACAATTAGCAGCCACAAGTCCCTCATAATATTAGTATCTGTGCAAAGGAAACAGAAGGAAATAACAGGGAGTCTGAGACAGAGCTGAGAACAGGCAAAGCCCCAAATAGCCAATAGGTATTCAAAAAAAAAGCATGGTGACCAATTTGACAAGCTCAGCTGAAACCAGGACTATCTGCTGCATTGGTGGGACTATACAGAGGTCTACAGAAAGGTCTGAAGAGCTAGAGAAGTTTAGCTGCAATGAATTCCCCAAATTGACCAGATGAGATGCCTATCTCCCAGGTCAGGGCACCACACTAAGGAGACACTGTTAGTAGTAGAGGCAAACCTGAATAGGATGGAGTCAACAGAGCTGAAGGAGAGCAAAAGTTCACATACAAGTAAGTGAGTGGAACAAAGCTAGGCAACCTCAGAAAACAAGTCACCATTAAAACAAAAACAAAACTAACTGAAAACAAGAGGGAGCTTGTAAAGCTAGCAAAGACACCCTGAACTCCATCTCTGTGTAGAAGTTTGGGAAACTAACTCCACAGATAAATCCCAAATGAAGTTATTATGAGAATAAGATGAAAGGAACTCTCAGGAGATGACCAAGAAGAAAATAAAATGATACAAGACATTAAAAAACAATATAAATCAGAATTAGAAAACTTAGAAATGAGATGTTAGAACTTAGCAAAGAATTAGAAATTTCAAAAGTCTCTTCAAAAATGAAGGCTAATTTAAAAGGAATATAAGAATGAATAAACACAACAGGTAACACCTTAGAGACAGGCAAAAAATAAAGAAGTTTTGAAAATTAAAAATAAGGAAAAAGTTAAAATGGTTTGAAAGTAATAAATCAGTGAAGACAAGATCTAATAAAGAAAAAAAGAAAACATAAGGAAAATAACAAATACTAAAAGCACTAATTCAAGAAAACTTCCCTGAAAGAAAAGATCTGAAACTGCATATTAAAGAAGCACACCATGTCCCTATGAATAGCAATACAGAGTGACCAACACCAAGACTGAGTCTAACAAAATTACTGGACTTTAAAGAAAAAAAAATATTCTTTGGACATCTAGGAAAAAAGAAACAAGTGACATCTAAGGAAAAAAATACTTAAATTATCATCAGACATTTGAGACCAACAATAATGGGAGTAACACATTGAAGTCCTCAAGGAAAAAAACATGTGAGCCTGCTACTGAGTTACATCAAAAGAGAATTTATGTCAGAGAATAAGTCAAAAAGCAGAAAACACATACTTATGGAAACAATATTAATATATGGTGCTCACTGTGATTATAAAATTTTGGAAAATACCTAAAATATAGGAATCTTTAAACTGTGGCATTTGAACAATGGAATATTATGGAGCCATTAAAAAATTATGGTCATGGGGGCACCTGGGCGGCTCAGTAGGTTGAGCATCCAACTCTTAATTTCGGCTCAGGTCATGATCTCAGGTCATGGGATCCAGCTCTGTGTCTTGGTCTCCACACTCAGCAGGGAGTCTGCTTGAGATTCTCCTTCTCCCTCTACCCCTCCCCACCGCTCATGTGCACTCTCTCTCCTTAAAATAAATAAATAAGTCTTTTTAAAAATATGGTTATGAAGACTAGTAAAATGAGAATACCTGGGATGGAACACTACTGTGAAAAAGACAGAAAACAAGACTGGACCAACAGAATGATTATAATTGTATGGAAGGAAGATAAAGCTATACACAGAAACACTGCAAGAAAACATTCTTCCCGTTACAGAAAATTTGGAAGAGAGATATTGAAGGAAAAAAAAAGAGCCTTTAAAAAGTATCTACAGGGCGCCTGGGTGGCTCAGATGGTTAAGCGTCTGCCTTCGGCTCAGGTCATGATCCCAGGGTCCTGGGATCAAGTCCCGCATCAGGCTCCCTGCTCCTTGGGAGCCTGCTTCTCCCTCTGCTTCTCTCTCTCTCTCTCCCCCTCTGTCTCTCATGAATAAATAAATAAAATCTTTAAAAAAAAATAAAAAAATAAAAAGTATCTACATTAAAAATAGAGATTAGAAGTTTATTTTATGCCAACATGTCAATTATAAAACCGCTCAAAGAACATACTAGATAGGCTAGACAAATGTACACAAATACTAAGAAAAAACATGGAGCATACTGCATGGAGCACTGGGTGTTATACGAAAACAATGAATCGTGGATCACCACATCAAAAACTAATGATGTATTGTATGGTGACTAACATAAGATAATAAAATAAAATTAAAAAAAAAGAAAGAAAAAACATGGAGGACATATTATCATGCAAACATTGTATATCAATGTTCCTATATAACATCAAGGAGATCATTATTCTAGAAATAAAGATTTGTAGTCAAACTCTCTGAGTGGTAAATTCAGGTATAAATATAACCAGACAAACAAGTTAACCCAATTAAAATTAAACTCATTCTTGATAAAATAATTATTATTTTTAATTGTAACTAATAATTATTTACATTTTTGGACTCTGTTCCCAAACATGGTTACTAATACTTACAAAATCTATACCTAAAATGTCAAAAATTACATTGAATAAAATTAACTTATTTAACATACCAAAATACATTATATTTATTTATTTTTTTAAATACATTATATTTAAAATCTCACAAATAGCCTGCTGCATTTAAAGATCATTTTTAAGTCTAAGGAATCATTAAATAGATCCACTTTGTAACTGCTTTGAAAAGGGCTGCAGTTTGGGAAAGGCAAAACAGGTTAACCTATTTGTGAGCCTACGCTGCTGAGCCTGCCAAACAGCAACATGCAGTTGTAATCTAGAAAGTCTGTCAGCCCTGGAAGTTCTGCAGAGGCCGCAAGCCTCCCCCCACACCTGCCCCCTCACTCCTGCAGAAAGACATTGTGATCCACATAAAACTAATAGCTTCAATTCAGCTCAGATACTTCAAAGTTAGGATCTAAGTATATCCAGGCAATCTCATTTATGATATGAGATTCAGTATAATGCAGATTCAATGGCACTCCAGGTTTTTGTCACTTTTGCTAAGAAATCAATCTGATGACTTTTAAATATTTCAAATTCTTGATTGTTCATAGAAACAAAAATTAAAGTTTTTATTTTAGGGTGCCTGGGTGGCTCAGTTAAGCATCTGTTCGACTCAGGCCATGATCCCAGCGTCCAGGATCAATCAAGTTGTCCCCCACACCCCCATCAGGCTCCCTGCTCAGCTCAGTGGGGAGCCTGCTTCTCCCGCTGCCCCTCCCCCTGCTCCTATGCACATGTGCGTGCGTGCTCTCTCTCTCTCTCTCTCTCGCCAAAATAAATTAAAAAATCTTTTAAAAAAATAAAATTTTTATTTTTATCATTAGATGTGTCCTATCTACTATTTTTCTCAATACCCAGACCCTACCTATAGTAACTGATCAACATAAAAACTGGGCTGGCTAACAGTATATTTGAGTTGAATTATGTCAATCTTCTGACAGACTTAAAATTTTTATGAACATGTTTAAATTTAAGAAAAGAATATTTAGTATATTTGAAATCTTAAATGAATTTTGAGAAATCTAAATGAATGCTCAAGTAGCAATTCTATGCCTCTAGTCACCAACAGATACAATACACCGTAACAAAATCATTTGTAGGGAAAAAACAAAACGACACTCCGAAGATTTCAATTACAATGCTCATAAAAAGGAAATATAAGTATGCAGAATCATGAAAATTGTGACTTTCTTCACTAAAAAAACTGAAACTGCATAGTTACACAGCGACCAAATGGTATTTCCTAGCCCACGTACTCTGTGTTAAAGGTACAGAGGAAAAGTGAAATAATAACAGTACACAAAACATAACAAACATTTGTTCCAAGGACGGGGGAAAAATTAAAATACTCCAGTTCAATTACTGAGGTCAAGTTACAACTGGCAAATTAGCAGGGCTTTAGAGGGAATACATTAAACCTAAAGACGCACAAACCAGTTTGGGAAAGTAAATCACAAAAGTTATTTTAATGATTTAATATGATTATTCATTAAAAGCTCACTGAAGTTCACTGATCTCTTACCAAATGTTGAAAACAATGCTAAACACACTCAGCATCTCATTTAGCCCTCAAAACAAACAAAAAAACAAGACTGTACTGAAAGCATATTCTCATTCTCACTTACAGATAAAGAAAAGGAGGCTTGAGAGTTAAGTAACTTGCCCAGGTTCACACTAGCTAGCTCTCCAAATAAACGTGGGACCTGCGATACAGAACTATACCAACGATCCTAAGGAGATGCCGACTTGTGCTAGCAGGAGGCAACAGACACATGAAAATCTCATGTGACCTTACTCAAGAGATAAGCCTACAGCAATACTGTTTTCCTCAACTAGAAAATAATTTAAATTGAGTTTTGCTATGCAAATAATCAATGAAAATCCTTTGAAAACCAACCATACAGCAACCTATCACCTAGAATTTTAAAATATCTTTAAAGTGGCAAGAGAATACCGCAAAGTTTCCAGAAGCTTTGGATTCTCAAATCTTTATACATTCAGCCGCCTCTGAGCTAGAAAGAGATCCCAAAGAAAACAGTGCTACCACTCTTAAAGAACAGATCTTCAAAATAGTCAGTTAAAAGTCTTGCAATCTAAAAGTCCTCATTTGTAAAATGAAAAATTTAAAAATGAAAAAATTTGTAATATGCATCTCACAAGTAGCAAAGATTAAACAAGAAAATGTAATATAAAGCAATAATCACAGTGCTTGAAACACAGGAAATGGTAGTAAGGATTCTATGAAGGTGATAACCTCTACCTGGAATGCTCTCCAAACCCTCTTACCACCTAGTCACCCCAGTAGCAATAGGATGGTCTTTGCAGTGAATCATGCTGACGTAATTATACACCTGTCTGGAAAGCTGAGCCCTATATCTCACACCATACACAGAAATTAATTCGAAGTGGATGATAATAGACATAAATGGGAAAGGTAAGAAAATAAAACTTTATCTAAAGGTAAAACAATAAAGCTTTACTCTTAAAGAAAACAAAAGGACACTATTTTTAAGACCTTGGGGCGAGCAAGATTTTCTCAAGAGGACACAAAAAACAGCATCTATAAGTGAAAGTGATATACTAGACTAGGTTTCATTAAATTTAAGAACTTCTGTTCATTTTTTAAAAAGGCATTAGAGTTAAAAGGCCAGCTGTAGACTAAAAGAAGATATATGCAGCATGCATACCCAAAAAATTGCTCAATCTGGAAAATATAATAAACTATAAATCTATCAGAAAAAAACACAACATAATACAAAGAGGAACAGACTTGAACAGTCCCTTCACAAAAGAAGGCATATGAAAATACACTCAACACATCCGACATGCAGAAATGCAAATTAAAATGAGGTACCACTACACAACCATCAAAATTGTTATAACTAATAAGATAAACAATACTTGGTATTAGCAAAAACGTGGAGCAACTGAATCTCACAAACATTGCTGGTAGAAGTGTAAAATGGCACAAGCACTTTAGAAAGCTTTTTGGCATTTTTTAATAAAGTAAAACATGATGCCTACACTAAGACCTACGCAAGTCCATTTCTGAGTATTTACTCAAGACAAATGAAAACACAGACATACACAAAGAATATTCACAGAAGCTTTATTGTAATAGCTAAAAACTAGAAACAATGCAAATGTCCATCAACAGACTGTGACATATTCATATAATGGAAAACGACACAGCAGTAAAACAGTAACGAACTACTATTCCATGCAACAAGGCAAACAGTGAAGACTAGAAGAAACCAGACATAGCCAATTCTTTCAAGAAATATGAGGTAGTGCCTGGGAAGGGTTAAGAGGGAGTCCCCTGTATGCCAGAAATGTTCTATACCTTCTGGTAGTTATGCAAGTAGATACATATATAAAAATCCATCAAGCTATATACTTAAGATGTATGCCCCTTATTATTTAAATTATATCTCAATTTTAGAAATTTAAATTCTTTGCACATAATAAAGCCAAGAGCAATAACTAAAACTAATGTTTCAGAACTATTTCTTCATGTCTGGTTTTAATAAAAAACAAACAGACAAAAAAACCTCTCTAGCAAGATAAAATAAAAACTGAAATATAAGAATTCACATGGTAGGTATCTGACCTAATGTTTATGTTACTAAAAAGTCAGCCCAGAATTTTTAATCTAAATGTGTCATGCTTCTAATATATCAAAAATCTTAAAAAAAAATGGGAAAGGAAGAAAGAAAATTAATTTCCTTAAAAAGCAAGACATGTGAAATCAGATAAAGATTTTTCCAATGTTTATGGGCTTAGGCTTTATGTCTCATTATCAAAATACAAATAACCAAAAAAAGAATGACAAAAAAAAATATTACTTCCTGCTTTTATGACAGTATTAATACATTCTCTGTGGCAAATCACTTATCCACATCCATAAAATGCAGAAAGTGAAATTATCTGTAAACACTTTCTTTTAGTTCAAGGTTTCTAGGATGCGGACATTGAACTAATCAAAAACTCTGATTCGCTCCTCAAATGCCTTCCAAAATAAAAGCTGAATCTTTGGTCTGGCATTCAAAGTTCCACATTAACACTATGCTCATACTTATCTTTCCAATCTATGTGCCTTCCTTAGTGTTTTTGATTTCCTACATACAAAATAGCCTTCTCCCAAAGTTCTGTATTAGCCTATTTAGATCTTTGTTATCTCTATATCCACGCACATATTTATTAAGGATCCTTTCCATATAAAGTACAAAGCTGGATAATGATTGAGGACAAAGAAACAAGACATGGTTCCAACTATAAAGTGGGAATGTAAAGAGCTAACCCTAATATGAATTAGAATCAATTAGCAAAGAAGCCAATTTATACTGTAGTAAAAGCAAAATAAAAATCATTTAAGCATTAGACACAGATGAAATCCTCCCTCCTTTACTTTTCCCTGTTTTATTCCCAGATAGTTCTCCCGCTGCTCTGAAACACCCTAAGATTGTTTTATATCAATCATCTATATCATTTTTACATTTATCTCTTTTATTCCCCCAACATATAGGAACTTAAGACTTTTTTCTGTTTTTAATATCCATTAAATTTTCCTCAAACACTAAATATATACTATTCAAATCATGATTTCAAAAACTGCTTTTCAAAAGTGAATAGCTCCCATATTTTATCTAATAATAGTTAAGGCCAAAGTCATTATAATAAAAAGTAAGGCTTGAAAGAGATTGCACCTCATTGGAAATCTCTGCAGAGAATTTCACAGAAAGCTGGCTAAGACTTAGATTTCTTGAGTAACTGAATTTATTCTTTTACAAATTTTACAGATGAATATTTTATAAAGAAAAAAATTACTTGACTAATTTTCCTTCATAAAGTTTCCCTCACTACTCCTGTATTAACCTCAAAGTCCATAAATAAGCTTTGGGACTTTGACTATCATATACTTACACAAAAATCAAAGCTCAATTAACCCTGTGCCTAAACACACTCAACCATCTATGTCCACCAAAAAGCATTTATGAACAGAAGTATCTATCTTGTAGCTAACATAATTTTGAGCTACGATAACTGTGATGTCATAGAAAGATTAATATCCATATTTCAGATTTAACCTACCCAACAACTGTTTATATTTTGCCATATACAGTTATATTCTAGGAATATGTGATTATTCAATGGCACAACTAAACTCATATAGGCAACATAATCCGGTATGAATTACCTTGTTATTTGAACATTTTTAAACAATACGACTAAAAAACAGCTAGCTCTAAGTTTTTTAAGCAAGCTAAATGCAAATTTAAAATACTTAATTTTGAAAACTTAAAATTCACTGTCTTATATGTAAGACAATTCAAAATCTACCTTATCAACTCTGATGTGAATAAATGCACACTGTACCTGGTTACTGCCATGGCCAAAAGGAGTACTAGATAAATTAGTTGTTACACTGTGCAAAATAATTTCACCACTGAGAGATCCAGAAGCAATGTAGCAGTCGTTCCAATTATATGTGACACAAGTTACTTCATCTTTATGATCCTGAAAGAAAGAAATGAAAGTAAGTACACTACCACATAACCTTCACACCACACATTTTCATGTTTTTGTAAACTTCATTCTTGGTAAATATTATGTATTTGTGAATTTAGTATCTGCTTTAACATTTTCCTCAAATAGCCTAAAAAAATTACTCAAATGAGTAGGAAACTATTTGATCAACACCAAGTCTTCTCAGGGGACAGAGACTTAGTTTTTATAACTGTAATAATGATCAGGCACTCTGAAACAAGAGACAAAAGGGAAAGGTAATTTTCTAGATGGCAATATGTCTAACTTCCACTGACAAGTAACATTCACTGCAAGTTGACTATTATGAGAGTCCCTGGCCTTGAAAGTATCACCGTTCAATGGAAAAGACAGGACATTTAAATTAACATGAAAATGGTAGAAAGAATGCTAGATGAGTAGTAGAGGCAAACTGTCCTAGGAAAGAGAAAGAGGCATGACTGTGACCTGAGTTGACAGAAGAAGCTGCGGGGAAGACATAAAGTTTGAGTTCGACCTTAGAGAAAAAATAAACAATAAGTAGGGGAAGGGGAAAGAAACCAGACACACAAAATGGAAGAGAGCAAAAACAAAAGCCCCAAAGCCAGAAGAAGCAAGGCATGGCTGAGAGACAACAGCAGCTGTTTTCATTTGCTGAGAACATTAAGAATTCTTATTAATCCTTAGAAGAATCCTGGGAGGCAAGATCACTTTTCTCATTTTATGGATGAGTTCACTACATGAGGCACAGAAAGGTTAAGAAACCTGTGCAAGCTCACATAACTACTAAGTGGCAGATCCAAGATTCAATTCCAGGTCAAAGCCCAAAGCCTGTTTTCCTCTCTATACTAGGCTGCCTCCGAATCCAAAGGGGAATCCACTTTGAGGAAAACAAAACTGGTTTTAAACAAACTGGATTCACAAGCACTGTATTTTCCAACATCAAATTAGAGATATCTAGCAAGAGCAAAGAAAAATGATCAGGGGGGCGCCTAGGTGGCTCAGTCATTAAGTGTCTCCTTCGGCTCAGGTCAGGATCCCAGGGTCCTGGGATCGAGCCCTGCATCGGGCTCTCTGCTCTGCAAGAAGCCTGCTTCTCTCTCTCCCACTCCCCCTGCTTGTGTTCCCTCTCTCACTGTGTCTCTCTCTGTCAAATAAATAAATAAAATCTTTAAAAAAAAAAAAGGAAAGAAAAGTGATCAGCGTTAGAAGTATAGTTTTTAACAGTTTGCTGTTGTATCTTAATATAAACTAACTTTTATATCTAATAGATTAATGTAATATCATAAATAGTAGTTATAATATTCCACTTATAATCCAATGTCTTCAAATGGCCCTTTGAGCATGTCTGAAGGTATCTTTACACTTTATTCCTTACCTAAATCAAAGAAAAAAATTGCTATCCCAAGGAAAAAATGTCTGATGAGAAGAAAAAAAGAGTGGACATTTACTGCATTGTTCCCAGTAGGAAAATTACGAACATGGGGTCCAATACAATTTCTATGACTTTATAAAGAATCAAGTGTCTTCCTTATCCTAACTGTGGAAAATAAGTCATTCAGAAAAATATTCAGTAAGCACCTACCAAGTGCCAGAAATTGTGTTTCCAGGGAGAGCACCACAGAGAAGAGACCCAAAGGTGAAAGATTAGATTTCCCACTATCACAATTAGTCAGTCAAATACTTGTTAACTGAATGAATAAAGAAATGAAGTACTCTAAGAGTTGCAAACAATGAGAAGAGACAAAACTATCTGGGGTAATTGGGAAAACTGAGGATGGAAAAATAAGAAGCATTTTGCCATGCCATAAGAGTTATAGGGTAAGTGACGCTCCTAAAATGAATGAGAGTATGTGACAAAAGTGGCCACAGATTTCAAATCTCTTCTCAATTCTGTAAAATAATCTCTTTCATAGTAGGTATACCCCTCTAAATAGCTTTAATTCAATTTCATAATTTAAAAAATTAAACAATGGATAATATCTGAGTTTGCATCTCATCTTTGTCATTACTAGCTGTTTGACACTGAACAAGGTCTTTAACATCCCTGAGCCAGAGCTCCTCCATGGGTTCACAGGAATAGTACTACCTGCTTTGCAGAATTCTTGTGACACAAAGAATAAACATAGTTAAGCACAGTGGCTGGCATATCAAAGAACTCAATAAAAGTTAACTATTCTCATTATTGGCAACTCTTCAATTTTCCTTAAGACTCTTCAAAGTTTAGCTAATATCTAAAATAATTAACTTCCAAAGGTAATATTTTAAGCAGCAATTACAGGAATACATTTGTTTAAAACAAAATCATTCTTCTATATACAATTTCCCTAGCAAGAATTAACCCAATGACATTTGACATTAACAAAATGATAATGTGTCTAGCATCTGCTTCAAAATAATCCGAGGGTGAGATTATATAATAATCTGATTAGAGAGTAGATAGGGCATATATAAAATAATATTGGCCATGAGTTGACCATCATCAAAGTCAGATGAATGTATGTGTGTGTGTATGCGTATTAATATGTTTAGAATTTTCATATTACAAGTTTTTTAAAGACATATGAAAATGAAAAATAACTATTTATTTTTTTTTAAAGATTTTATTTATTTATTTGAGAAAGAGAGAGAATGAGAGATAGAAAGCACGAGAGGGAAGAGGGTCAGAGGGAGAGGCTGACTCCCCGCTGAGCAGGAAGCCCGATGTGGGACTCGATCCCGGGACTCCAGGATCATGACCTGAGCCGAAGGCAGTCGCTTAACCAACTGAGCCACCCAGGCACCCGAAAAATAACTTTAAAGATGAGTTTCCAAATATTAAAAGTACATAACAGTGAAAAGTAGAATTTCAAAAAAATCATTATAACCCAGAAGCTTTCATGTGATGAATATTTTTATTTTCTAAAACTACAAAAAGCTAATTATTTAAAGAACGCTAATTGTAAATAGTAAATTATTTTAGAAAATATTTCATTACCAAGATGAAAACACATACACACAAAAATAACACAAACAGCTATAACCATATATGTTAGAGAACTAAGAAGTCAAATCCCCAAACTTTGATTAGTAGGTCGATTATGGCCATCCCAAAACCAGTCTCATTTTTCTCAAAGAGACTTAAGATTTCTGATGACAACTCATACTTTAGAAAAAATGAAGGAAGTGGTTCACTGAAAAAAGAGTGGAACTAAGTGAAAAGAATAAAGGAAAGTTTTAAACACCAACAATATGCCTTAGTGACATACATACATGGAGGTAAAAATAGACCAAAAAAAATTTTTCTGACTTAAACAGCATCTTTATTTTCCCTAACAAATCTCCCTTCAATTCTGAAGCATATTTTTATTTTTATCATAAAAGCTCAAAATTAAAAGTTTGGCAAATACTCTAAACATCATAAGATACTCATTACTACAGGGATTTAAAAAAAAAACAAAAACAAGTTGCTTACCTTAAGAGATCGATGAACTCTTTTTGATTTTAAATCCCAAATGTTAACAATGTGATTTAGTCCTCCACTTACCAAATACATAGATGTGGAATTTAAACTGACACATGTCTGCTTTTGCTATTAAAGAAAGAAAAAAAGTTACCTTAATTTAATAGAGCCCAGAGCTGACTTTCAAGTCCCATCCAACACTTAGTGAGCACTTTGTAAACATTTGTTGAATTAAATGCTACCAACATGCTAAGACTCAGACTGACCTCTCATCATCCTCCACCCGCATCCAACAGCTTGAAAGGACTTCGAAAAGGCTTCAAGGAACTCAACCAGAGCAGTGTTCTCCTCCATAGAACAGAGCTGACAGAGGAAGCTTAGGGAACACCAGCAAGTCTTGGCCTCCCATCATGGCTTACTTGCCCTTAATATTGCCCCTTAGTAAAACCTACTCTTGCACTTTCATAGAATATCTTGAATTAGAATCAACCCACAGCTCAGAAAACACTAAACGTAGAAGAGACTTTAAAGAATGTTTAGACCCCTTCTTTTGCAGATGGGGAAAGTTCATAAAGAGGGCAAGATACTTGCCCAAAGTCTCACAACAAAGTCTCCCCCAAAAGAGCGCAAGTCTCAAATATCAGATCTTCAGAACCTAACTCTACACTCTTCCTCCCATCTGAAAGGCTCATCACGATTAAGTGTACTTTCAATCCCCTAGGAGAGCACTGCATTCTTATAAGAAACCCATCCCTCCCCCGAGGTTTCTTCCAGCTCTGAAATTTTGACCAAGAGTCAAAATTACTAACACATATAAAAATATCAGGAACACATTACATCCACTCAGTTTCTCAAGATAAAAGTCCAGAATTACCCTTGATTCCACGTCTCCTTCCCTGCCACCTACCATAAGTTCTTTAAACTCCAACACTAACATAAACCCCACAGGGGCTCCCCTTTATCTACTGAGGCTACCAACACACTAATCCGGACCCTACAGAACCACATGAACAGCAGCCTCCTAACTGGTTGTCCCACTTCCAACCCGACTCCCCTGCATTCTATGCTCCACAAGTAGGATGACCTTTAAAAAATGCAAATCAGATCACGACTCTCCCATTTAAAACATTTTGATGGCTCCCAATCACCCCTAGAATAAATTCCAAACTCATTAACCTGGCTTTCAAACCCTACCTCATCTCTCACCATTCTCCTCCTCACCCACTAACTCTCCAGCCACAATGGCCTTCTTCCATTCCTTAAACGTTATCAGCCCTGTATTTGCCTCAAGGTTTCTATACTTGCCTGGAAACCTCAATTCCCTGAGCCCTGGCTGAATGACTTCTGGTTGATAGACAGCAACTTCAAAGCCACCCTTTCTGGGGACCTCCCTTGGCCACCTAATGTAACTTGCTATCTCAATGTCTTATTTTAATTCTCTGTGTAGCAACTTAATCACTATCTGGGTATTCTGTTTAGTAGTTTACTGCTAAACTACTTCCACCAGAATGTCAGTTTCATTAGTGGAAAGACCATATCCATGCTCGATAAATACTTATGGAATAAATGGCTAAAAATACAGAGGTTTTCAAGTTTTTCTCACAATGAGCATCTGTGAGCGTCATCTATCTGGAGGCATCATCAGTAACTATGCTCCACAGTAAAACACAATGTTGCATGTGTTTTCTATTTAACCTTCAGATACACTCTGTAGTTACATTAATTGTTCTCACCTCTAGTTGAAAGCAATGGGGAGAAAAAAGAGAGAAATGAATTCCAAGGGGCACATTTTATGACTTAGCTAGAAGTTAAAAGGTAAACTACGTAGGTTTAGGCAAGTCATTCTCACTTTCTAAGCCTATGTTTATCTGAGAAGTGAAAAATCAGGACTAGATCTATTGTTCTTACCTCAAGAGTCCATGCATCTGAAAAACACCCTGTGCTCAAAAGAGCACTTTTCTTAAAAATTTTAATTCCAGTATAATTAACATACAGTGTTATGTTAGTTCCAGATGTACAGTATATTGACTACTTCATGCTCATCATGATTAAGTGTACTCTCAATCCCCTAGGAGAGCACTGGATTCTTATAAGAAACCTAACCCTCCCGCAAGGTTTCTACCAGCTCTGAAATTTTGACCAAGAGTCAAAATTACTAACACATATAAAAATATCAGGAACACATTACATCAATGTTTCAGTAGAGCTGCTACAATTCCCTATAGACACCATTCTAGGAACTGACTTTGGTCTAAAGAGACTAGTATTGATTTAGAATCTGGAGGCGCCTGGGTGGCTCAGTTGGTTGAGGTCATGATCTCAGGGTCCTGGGATTGAGCCCCACATCGGGCTCCCTGCTCAGTGCAGGGTCTGCTTCTCCGTCTGCCCCTCCACCCGCCCCCCACCCCGTGCTTTCTCTCCTACCTGTGCTCTCCCTCTCAAATAAATAAAATCTTAAAAAAAAAAGAATCTAGTTACCACCACAAATCAGGACAGTTTACTAAGAGCTATCAAAATAACCTTTAAGGAAAATAAGAATGGTGTCCATCAAAGATCAATATATTAGTATTCTAATCATCAAAAACAACTCAAATTATTAAGGACTCAGAACAAAACCTATCTTTTCAACTGGCCTACCCTGATGTTAGAAGATCTTTTTTATGTTGATGTATTATTAATGTAGCTAATGAACTTAAATAATTGATGAAAACTGTGTGTTTATTATAGGAATCCTGTACCCTAAAACACAAGCAATGGGTGAAGTTTTTAAAATCTAAAAATAAAAGCTGGCCAAATGTCTAGGTTATGCAGTAGCCTAAGATATTCATTATATTACTGTTAATATCAATTTGCCTAAAGAGCTAAAAGCAAAATCAAAGAAAATAAATATAAACTTAAAAGTTCTGCTCTAAAAATGGTGTTAAAGTGATAGAATCTTTTTTCCCCAAGGAGTAATGGTCTCATATCTCAAATGGCACACAAATAATAGTACTTGGATCCTACAAAGCAAAGGTGATCAACACACTAATATGTTATAAGAAATTACTAACAAAGGCTAAGGAACCAACGTTTGCAAAATATTCTTTTAAGCAAATTAAATTAAGGCAGATTCAAATTATAAGTAATAACCTCACTTTCATCCACCTGTATACTTTTTTTAATTAAAGATTTTATTTATTTGGGAGAGAGCATGAGCGGGGGGAGGGGCAGATGGAGAGGGAGAAGTGGACTCCCTGCTGAGCACAGGACTCCATGAGGGGCTACATCCCAGGACGCTGAGATTATGACCTGAGCCAAAGGCAGATGCTTAACCAACTGAGCCACCCAGGTGCCCCCCATCCACCTGTATTCTGATGTGATTTCTTAACTGTAGGAAAGAGAACTAACTATAGCAACTGATGTGGAATATTCACAAAATCCTTAGAATTGTGTCACATTTGTGAATATCATCTATTTTCATAATTTAACAAGACAAAGTTCCCAAACGGTTCTAAGGCATAATGCATAAAAGGAGCACAATATTGTGCTGGAAGTGGAAATCGAAATTGTTTTGATATTGATATTCAATTCAACAAATGCTTGTTGACACCTCTGATGGTACCTAAAGATCCAAAAATGACTAAGATGTTCTGCCTGCTCTTGAGGAGTACAGTTTACCTTTTATCAACCAGGGATACTCTCTGCCTCAGTTTTACTTAACTGAGTTTGAATAGGCAGTGTCTCCAATTCTGTATCTGCCCTTAGCAGACAGTCTCTGCCCCAGCCTCTAGCATTTGTGGGCTGGATTTGATGCTTGTGTCAATTCCACCTGCTTTTAGGAAAGGATGGATAGAAATCAAAAGTCCTTTTTAAATTAGATGAGCTCATATTCCACTGTCCTGTGTTCTTTCTAAGTGAGCTACCTTACCTATTCCAGTGTGTAAAATTATGACAATTGATAATGGTTTAGGGCCTGCTATGAAAATTTTGAACCTTAAATTAAGAACAAGCTACCAACTACTTTTACCTTTTTAAACCTTATTAACAAAAAAATAGATTTCAAGGAGTGTGTGTGACTAAAAATGAGGACACCATCATTATCCTCAATCAGAGGGATTAACATATAAAACAAAAAGATGAGAAAAAAATATGCAGTGAGAACTTCATTTAAATGTTCTGGGACCAAGGCTCAGTTTGACAAAGCCATTCTGTTCCAGGAGAGCTTGGGGAGACTCAGGCAGGCCCCTCAGTAACCAGAAGGACAGAAGCTAAAGCAGAAGCTACCATCACATAGGGGTCTTTAGCTGATCGTCCTGAACTCAACATCAGTAAGGACAGGACTATATCATTAGGACATTTGAATGGTCAAATCAACCTGGTGACTGCAGTAGGACTTGGGCTTTAAAAAGGCAGTAATACCGGGGAATCTTCCACAGAGAGATGGAGAAAGCAAGTGATTAGCTGACATAATCTAAATCCTTGACTGCTCCCCTAAAATCCACTATTATTTTACCTGAAGATGTTTCAGTACCTATCTCCTCCTTAAGTGTTACTATATTATTTTGAGTTTTGGTTAAGAATAATAGTTTTAAACACCTTTATATTTAGTTGCAAGCACCATAAGAAGCAGTTACCACCCAAGTAGAACTAAGATTTTTAAAATTTTTTTTTAAAAAATCACTTACCCCTTCACCAAGCTCGAAAAGTAGAAAAGGTTTATTTTTGTAATGTGAAACAACAATTTTGTCGCCACTGGAAGATGCTGTCACTAGAAAGTTATCTAAATGAAGAGTTATGGAGCATCAAACAATTCATGAGCATCTCTAGCACTAGACTATTATTGCAAGAGTTGTGATGATAAAAGCAAGTGCACTAACCTAAGAAGACAAGCAAATGAATATAGCTTATACATCAGCTTTCAAAAACGGCTCAGGTTACTAATTACTAAGACTAATTCTCTTTACTACTACCGCAGGGAAGAACTATCCTCTCTGGCTCTGCTATTACTTGAAAGCTATTTTACCCAAGTGAAATACTACTCCATTTTCAAAGAATAGGCCAGAAGGTCTAATTTTGTCCTTCAGGAATGAGATCATGATAAAAGCAACATCAGCAAATATCAATCAGCCTTTTCATCTATAAACACCGCTCAAGATAGTTATTTATTAACACAGTGCTTGGTACCAATTTAAGCTATAAAGCAAATAACCACATTAGTCTCCTGTTCATCCATTAAAAATATAAAGCCTGATATATCCTTAGAACTAGAATTTTTATGATAGAATGTTTCAATCTTAAATAAATTAAGAATAAATATTACAATAAATATAGCAAATATAAATATATGTGGTTAAATAGCAACTATTCATGCTCTGGAAGAGTTTTATTTTAAATTAAGTTAAATTTATTAAAAACTTAATTTAATTTAAAATTATTTTACCTTGTTTTACAGAAATTATAAGCAGAACAGTCAGTAAACACAAAACACTGTAAATTTTTTAAATTAAAAAGATTAAATACAATATAATCAAGAATAAGAGCCTAATTTTGAGAGTCATAATGAATTAAAATATCACAAGTTTAAATCTTTGATTTTTAACAAGTGAAATCTTGACTGCATTATTTTGGGTGGTTTCTATAACATTTGTATATTTCATGAATAGACCACGGACTGTGATTTTATTATGATACATGATTCAAATAAAATCATTCCCACCTAGATACTATAGCACTGAAAAGAACAAATCATCTCCCTTCCCTTGGCTTCATCCTCTGTTTACTACTTTTTCTCCTTAGAATACAGAAAAGGACTGAACAAAGATAATATGAGAGGGTAACCTAGTTACTCCTTTTATTTCTCTTGTAGTTTTAGAAATCATGAGAAAGTGAGGAACACTACCTAACAGGGCCAAAAATCTGGTACTTCACTCTTAATCGTTCCTGGAATCCATGCTAAGCGGACCCCAAGTAGCTGAGTCTGGGAGGTCCTTATTCTTTGGTAACTAACCTCTATGGAAGAGATCAAAGCCTCATTAAAAATAAGACCATATGCAAAAGTTTCCAGTGCGTATCTACTTGTACAAGAAAACTATATAGAAGTAAGACCAGTTTCCAAAAGTCATCCCACACTACCTCATAGTCACATCAGTTTTGTTGATAGACCATTAAGTGGTTTATCAGCAAATGCCAACTCCTAATAAAACTCCTTGGAATAAAAATAAACCCAAACTAATAAATCTTACAAGAATTGTTACTTTTTTCTTATACAGTAACAGGGAAATTAAGCTCTACACATAATAAAAACCTAATAATAGAAAGAAGCAACCTCACGTATTTGTCACTCTCTTTAAAACATTTTTCCCTCACTACCCATCTGGAGAGTCCTTCAAAAATGTACTCCCTTCCTTCACCAGGAGTGTGATTAATAAGAGCACCAAAGTAATTTATTTTGCTACTTTAACACAAAATCAAGGAATGATAAAGAAGTAAATTTAATTCAGTAAGAAAATTCATCATTTTTGTTACATATTTGCAAGAATAATTAGGTTGGGCATGAAAACTTGTTTTTTTTCCATAAATTGGTCATATTTTAAAGCTTTGATACTTCTACTTTCATCAGGAAACAGAATATTCATAATCTGATACTGATAAGATCAGACATATGTTAAAACTTAATTTGTTGTTTAAGTAATAGTCTATATGTCTAAGTTATACAAAAGAATGATAATTTCTAGCATACCAAGTTTATAGAACATATTCAGAATATTTTGTTTGCAGCAATGGTTCTACTGAGAGCTACTGGCTTCTGGTGGGTAAAGGCCAGGAACATTTCTAAACATCCTACAGTGCACACGACAGCCCCCGTAACAGAGAATTATCTAGTCCAAAATGTCAATAGTGCAAGGTTGAGAAATTCTGATTTCTAAGCTTCATCCCCTCATTTATTTTACCCACATTTAGGAGCTTACTAAGACAGGGAGTGTGTAAATCAGAAACACAAAAAGCTTGGAAAATTCAATCTAGACAATTTCTCTGAGAAATCAGGCTATTTTTATCACAGAGAAATACAGAGAGTACATCAGTAAGATGAAGATGTTGAGGAATTTTAATTTTTATCTCCTCCCCCGTTGCTTCTGCCTTTGAGTTGTCTTTAATTTGCATACCAGACCTATGAATAGCCAAATGTAGATGCAAGAACTCATTCCAAAACCTTTCAGAAGTTTTCCCACCATTACCTACCTTATTCCATTTGGGTTAAACGACAAACTGTTGGTAATAAAACTAATTCTGTGGTCTCGATCTAGTAGTTTATACATATATATGCATACATATACGTGTGTGTGTATTTATATACATATGCATTCATATGATGTACTTATTAAACCCCTATTTCACTTTATCTACCAAGCTTTCATAGCTATGGAAAATTTCTTATTGGTCACACGCAAAAGTTTCATTGATACTGTTATTTAACCTAACAAAAAGTGGTTATTAAAAAAAAAAAAAAGGATACTATTACTGCTCCAACACATTGAGCTGATTCCATGTGGTGATGTGTGTGGGCTGAATTTATCCACCAATGTCATAGAGGAAGCATCCCATATTTTAATATCATCTCCGGATGAAGCAAATCTGAGGTTTTCCTGCATGACTGCACCTACAAATAGTTTAAAACAATATATTTAAAAAACAATTAAGGATAGGTCAAAATGAAGGATCTAATCTAAATCAGGTGGTTCTACCTGTCCACTTTTGTTCCAGAGGGGGGTGCTCACCACAAAGTAGCTGGAGTGATCCTTCTAAAATCACATTCTCTCAGTTGACCCTTCCAATAGCTCTCCATAGCAATTATAAAGAAATCCAACCTCTTTGGCATGCCTCGCATGACCTGGCCCCAGTGTAACTGTCCTACCTCTCTTCCCCAGGGCCACCAGACTCACAGGCCTTCTTTCTTGCCTCAATCTTTCCAGTTGCTGCCCCCTCTGCCTGGAATGCTCTTTCCCCAGATTTCCCATGGTCATCTCCTTCACCCCACTCTAGTTTCAGCTCAAATGTGTCCTCAGAAAAGCTTTCCCTGACCACCATGGCGAAAGCAGCCCCACACCAGTTGCCCATTATGCAGTTTCATTTTTCCCCCCACAGCACTTTCTGCTATTTGCAACTTTTATTTGTTCTCATAATAATGTCTGCTTCTCCTGACTTGAACAAAGCAAAGATCCTGAAAACAGATTTTGTCTCTACTATCAGTCTTCAAATGTTCCTGGCACTCAGTAGGTGCTCAACAAATAAGTACTGGCTAGAAAACTTCCTAAATCTTTTTAAAATGTATAATAAACTGTAGCATCCCTGCAGGTCAGAATCCAGTGACTCCAGTTTTTCCAAATAACTCCAAAATTAGCAAATATAGCCAAAGGAGATGTCACTAAGTCCACGTACCAATACTTGGTCTAGGATGGCCTCACTCGTATTGTTTATTCACAGTATATAATTCGTGTACATAATTCTGACAAGTGATTTAACAAACCAAGGCAGTCTAAAAACAGAAGGCAAGGGAGCTGCTTTAGGCAGATACTCTAAGAGCAGCAAGTGGTAATGTATGATGAGTCAGAAAAAAAATGCTCAAAAATACATGGAAGAAAAGGAAAGGAGCCTAGAAATATACCCTCCACACCTTCCCGGTGTGGACAGTGTAAGAGGCCAGCACAATACTAGTGATGTCACAGACAGAGTCCCAAGTCACCAACAAAGCATCACATTCATGTCCAGTATATCTTATTTCAGAGGCCATGTTAAAAGTATAATAATTACAAGGCCCTTTGATTCTCGAGACAAAAAAAAAAATTTTTTTAATGTGCTTATAAAAAGACTAAAACTTTTGTTAACTAGAAAAGTCACTTATGTGGTGACTTATTATGCTTCATTCATCGGATAAAAACAGTGTTACCAAAAGCCTTGAAATGTGGATATGCAGTGTTTGGATATGGCGCCTTGACATGTGGTACCATGTATTGGTTCCCTACTCACCGACAATTAAGTGCTGGAAAGGAAATCTCTTAACCCCAGGAAACAACTGAAAAATGCCTTTACTATAATCTCACACCATTCCCGTTGAGCGGTGTGGGGCAGTGTGGAAAGATCACTTAAGTAAGGGTTCAGAAAACAGGAGTTTGCCCCAAAGTTAGGTGGCAGTGACTTCGGCAGAGTCACTTAATGTCTGTTTCCTTCTCTTCAAGTGGAGCGGGGAAGGGGTCCATCTGCCCATCTACATCGCTCTTCTGAGAACTGAGCACCTTTAAGGGAGAGTCATTACATGAGTCTCTCAAAGAAGGTCCCATTAAAGTGAGTTGTCAGGACACAAGGCGGCAAAAGACAGCCAACCCCGAATTTAGGGACAGCGCCTACAGGGGAAAAAAAAATTCACTACAATATTTAGTTTAAACGGAAGTTCTTCAACTTTTACTTGCAGAAGAACTGCTCAACTGGGGTTACCTTATAAAATGCATTCGAGCCGTAGAGGAGAGGTTTACAAAAGGGGAGGCGGCCGGTGGAGAAGCGGCAAACTTTCCGGGGGACAGCACACCCCCCAGAGCCGCCACCAACCCACCCACCCCAGCTGCCCGGGCCACCTCTAAGGCCGAGCCGGTGACTGTCGCAGAGGGAGGTGCGCGACCCCGGCGCCGCGGCTGCCGTGCACTTCCGCGCCAAACTCGCTGCCGCGCCCCTGCCCGACAACTGTCCGGAGCACCGGACCGGCCCAGGCGCGCGGGGCTCGGGGACCTCCGACCCACCCCCGGGGTGGCCGGAAGGCGGGCGGGGTTCGGAAGTCTGCAAGGACGCGACGGACGGCGGTCCGCCGACCCCCGACCCCCCGGCTCCCCGGAACCTCACCTCTCAGCCGCGGCACACCGGGGGCCACGGCGCGGCCCGCTTCGGCGCTGGGCTTCCGGCTCCCGCCCGGATTGTTAAACTTAGACGGCCGGAAGTCCCGCCCGCAAGAGGCATCATGGGGAGAGGCACTGCATGGAGCGGGTGGCTAGGGTTGGCTGGCCAGGGGCAGGGGCGGGGCCGGGGGCAGGGGCAGGCCCTCCGCGGGGATCCCTGCCCCACCGCCAGGGCGGGAACTGGGGGCTTGGGCGCCTCCCTCCACGCCCCAGGTGTCTGGGCACAGGTAGATAGATGCCCCTTTGTTGTTCATTTGTTTGCTGACTGCCCGCTGGGTGCCAGGTTCTAGGATAGACTCGGGTGCGCGATGATGGCCTTAGCCTGGGAGTACAGGGGTACTGTGAACGTTCGTTGTCCCTGGCCTCGTGGAGCTTACAGTTCACTATAGGAGGCAGACGTTCATAAATAATTACATACTTAAAAGAGAAGTGAAGCTGACAGTTGCTTCAAAGGAAAGCTAACAGGTGAATGAAACATACATGAAAGGGAAATGAACATGTATATGGGTTTAGGAAAGGCTTCCTTGAAGAGGAAACCATGGAGAGCAGATAATACCCCATGCAATTTACAAACCAGAAGGCATGCTCGGAAAAGCTTAAGAAATAACCAAAAGTGTAAGTGTCTGAGATATCTGACTTCAAAATCCATGATCTTTCTTCCTAATCATTGATCGTTCTTCTTAATCATGCTGCAGGGTCAGGAACCTCAAACACCATCTGGTTGGGAATTCTGAAAGGGAGGTTTCTCAGAGTGGAAAAAAGAGGAGCTGAACTGAGTTTTCAATACCAAGGCCTTTTTTTTTTTTTTTTTTTAGCTTTACTGACAATTTTTGCTGAGAATACTGACAATAAATATAGGGCACTTCTTCTGCAAACAGTATTATTATTCTTTCATCACAAGTGTGTGAAAGAACTAGGAGTGGGTTTCTGAACTAGGTACATAAGCCCCAATTATTTGTACCCATGTTGCAAATAAACTTGAAAACTCTGAGTGCAATTTTTTCAGAGCAGAAACTGAAATCCTAACCAAGTTGTAAAGATTGATGGGAAGCCTCAAAAGGAGAAAGATAGCAAGCAGCAACTGCCTTAATTGTGTAGTTTACAGTTCTTGAGTTATTAAATCCAATTTTGGCAGGGATGGGGGCCAAAAAGTTGGAAAATATTAAATAGAGTTAAGGGAATAGAGGCAGTGGGAATTGGGGCAAATGGGGAAGAAAAGTGGACTAAATCTCTGAAAAGTTAAAGCCAGAAAGAAAATTGAGACTAGAGGCTTCCTGCTCAGCAGGGAGTGTGCTTCTCCCTCTGACCCTCCCCCCTCTCATGCTCTCTCTCTATCTCATTCTCTCTCTCAAATAAATAAAATCTTTAGGAAAAAAAAAGAAAGTTGAGACTAGAAAATGTGAAACAAAATATAATACATGTCATATAATACATATTATATACTGTATAATAACAAATATATGACAATGCATATTATTTATAATGCATACTTTACTAAACATTATATATGTATGAATGTATAGATATAATGTGTGTATGTATGCTATAAGTCATCCTTCCAAAAACATATACTATTATATGTCCCCCACTTTACATTTGAAGAAACAGAGGTTAAGTAACTCGCCCAAGGTCACACAGTTTAGAAATGGTATGGACAGGATTTAAACCCAGAACCATAAGTCTACAAAGACTGTGCTATATAGTCATTATGCTCTATAGTCAAGAGCTAAAACTTTTGGCATAAAGAGCCACTGACCCTCCTTACTGGTTAAAAGTTACATGGTCTTGAAAGTTCTGTCATTCTTGTTCCTACCGTTGCGTCTATGTGCATACTTTCCTCAGATCTATAAAATATAAGCAATAGAAGCCAAATGTTGGAAACCTCACTAATATATAAATTGTATAAACATATATACCTTTCCAAAAGTAGACATCATTACAAGGAATATTTCTAGAGACAATGAGGGATACTTTGTAACAATGAAAGTGTCAGTAAAACCAGAAGCAATATAAATTATATATGTGACTACAGAAACTCAAAGTGTATGAAGAATAAATGTCATAATTAAAGGGGAAAAAGGCATATCTAGAATCATTGTTTGAGACTTTAAAAGAATTCTCTCAATAATTGATAGAATATCCAAATAAGAAAAACATTAAGTAAAGATGTGGAAGATCTGAACATTATTAACTATTCTATATGAAAGAAAGAAAGAATTCCAAAGTCAATGATCTATGCACTCTCTTAAGGAATCTAGAAAAAGAGGAGCAAATTACACAAAGAAAACAATGAAATTGAAAACAAATTAACAGTAGAAAAAATTTGATGAAATCAGAAGGTGAATCTTTGTAATGATTAATAAAATTGATAAACCTCTATCTAGACTTTTCAAGAAGAAAGAGAAAACATAGGTTACCAATAGGAGAGGTGAAAGAGAGGCCATCAATATAGAGCCAAAAGATATTTCAAAAGATAGTAAGGGAAAAATATGAACAACCTTACAACAATAAATTTGGTAATTTGAAATAAAATGGACAAATATCTTGGAAGACATGAATATTAAAACTGACACAAAAAGAAATAATATGAGTAGTCCCTATATATACTACAGAATTTGCATTCATAATTAAGGAAAGAAAATACCAGGATCAAATGGCTTCACTATTGAATTCTAACAAACACATAAGAAAGAAATAATAACAATCCAATACAAAATTTTTCTGAAAACAGAAGAGGAGGGAATATCTCCTACACTTATTTTTTTAAGGATAGTATTAGTCTAATACTAAAACCAAAGACATTACAAGAAATAACTATAGACTCATATCTCTCATACATACAAAAATTATACATGCATGCAAATTAAATATATATGCAAATTAATTCCAATAACATATAAAAAGGTTTATACACCATGACCAAATGGAGTTTATTCCAGAAATGGAAGGTTAGTTTAACATCCCAAAATCAGTGTATATAATTCACCATATTAACAAAATAAATAATACCCATATAATTACATCAATAGGTGAAGCAAAAGCATTTGAAAAAATCAGCATTCACTCACGATTAATAAGTCTCAGCAAACTAGGCAAAAAACAGGGAGGAAATACCTCACCTGGGTCAAGAACATCTATAAAAACCCCATAGACAGCACCATACTTCATGGTAAAAAACCGAATGCTTTTCTCCTGAGATCAAGAACAAGACAATCATGGATCACTACATCAAAAACTAATGATGTACTGTATAGTGACTAACATAACATAACAAGGTGAAATAAAATTTAAAAATAAATAAAAAATAAATAAAATGCTGAAGACGGGGAAAAAAAAAAAAAACAACAACAAGACAAGATGCCCCAGTCTCACAATTACCATTCAAATCCTTCTGGAGGCCCTTGCTGGTGCAATAAGAGACAGACAGAAAGAAAGAAAAGCATACAGATTGTACAGGAAGAAGCAAAACTCTATTTGCAGACAATATGATTGTGTACTGGAAAATCATAAGAAATATGTTAAAAGGCTCCTAGAACCAATAAGCAAATTTAGCAAGACTTATGCAAAATCGTATACAAAAATAGAGTAGTATCTCTAAATACTAGCAATAAGCAACTGGAAAATGAAATAAAAATTATAATTCCATTTCCAATGGCATCCAAAAGCATAATACAGTTAATTTAATAAAATATATTTAATAACTACACAAACTATAAAACAATGCTGAGAGAAGTTAAATATAGATATAGATATCACATTAATGAGATGGAAAATATTGCTAGAATGTCAATTTTTTTAAAAAGACAAATTCAAAAGACCTATACCTGCTGTCTATCTAGATTTAATACAAATTAGTCCATAGTGACAGAAAGCAGTGTAGCATTTGCCTGGGTAGTGAGAGGAATGGACTCTAAAGAAGTCAAGGAAGCAATTGGTGGTAATGTAAAGTTCTTTACCTTGATTTTTGTGGTGGTTTCAACACATCTATCGAAGTTCATAGAAGGGTTTGTTTTAAACTATGCAGTTTAACATTTGTATATTCTACCTAAATAAATCTTATTTTAAAGAATTTCAGGGACTAAGAGCTCCAGATCCTTAAGAAATAAAGTGATGTCCTTGACTTAGAAGAGAAAAACAAAATTAATTATTTCTTAAAAAGACATACCAAAATATATAACTGTCAAATTTCAGAATATTGGTTTGAGAGAAATTTTAAACATTCCGCAAAATGAAAAAAAAAACAAAGTTACTACACAAGTTTCAAGGATTCAAATGGCTTCCATCTTCTTAATAGGAATACTAGAATTTATAAGACAATGGAACAATCCCTTTATATTTTTGAGCAAAACAAAAAAGAAAGATTATTAACCAAAAATTATCTAGTCCTATTACTATTCAAGTGTGAGGGAGGAATAAAAACATTTTCAGTCATGTAACATCTTAACCAATTTACCTCCCATGCACCCTGTGAGGAAGCTATTGAGGGGTTGCTCCACCAAAACAAAGGAGCAAACCTAGAGAGAGGAAGCATGGGTACCCACCCTGAGAAAGGTAAAGGGAATCCCCAGGATGTCACTGAAGGAAAATCCCAGGATAACAGCCAGACACTGGGCTTAAAGAGCAATCAGTCCAGACAGCAGGTCAAAAGGCTCCAGGAGTGCTATTGTCAAAAATAAATACACACACACAGACACACAGACACACACACACACACCCATATTTGACATGCTTAATTGTGTTATGAAGAGATTTGCAGAACTGGGAGAGAGTTACCTCTTATTACCTCTTATTTCCTAACTGAATACATAAAAAACTGGAAAACCAACAAACCAGCCAAACAATAAGAGAAAACTAACACTAGGGAAACAAAAAGTTGTGCAAGAAAGGAAAAATGGTAGGGGCACCTGGGTGGCTCAGTCGTTAAGCGTCTGCCTTCGGCTCAGGTCGTGATCCCAGGGTCCTGGGATGGAGCCCCACATCGGGCTCCCTGCTCGGTGGCAAGCCTGCTTCTCCCTCTCGCACTCCCCTGCTTGTGTTCCCTCTCTCACTGTCTCTCTGTCTGTCAAATAAATAAATAAAATCTTTAAAAAAAAAAAAGGAAAAATGGAAATAGTAACGACAATATACCATATAATTCTGTGATGAGTAATATTAATGTAATCATAAAACATGAACATGGAATGTTAATTTAACCAAAATTATGATACAGCTATCTTGAGTTGGTAGGGAGATGGGAAGTATACATTTGCGTGTGGTTGGGTCCTGTGAGAACTGATTCCCTGACTTCTATGGTGGAAAGTTAATAGTAAATCCTAAAATTAAAAGAATATTTATCATGAATAAGCTTATTTATTCAGAGAGATGGAGATGAAATCCAAAAGACACAACAAAAAAAGTTGCCTCGGGGAGAGTAGTAAGTGGGTGATGATGAATAAAAGCAAGGGACTGCCTTGTTTTTTTTCTGTTTTGTTTTGTTTTGGTTTTTTAGCCTTGTGGTTTTATGTTCCTCCTTTTAACTTATTCCAATATGTCTGATTCTTTTAAGTAAAGTAAACTTAAAAAGAAAAAAAGTAAGTACAAAATATTGACCCATTCATATTTTAAGGCACCAAGATTTAGAAAGGATAGAGCAGCTAGATAATATATTTTATAGTGGTTTTCAGGGATATGCCAAAAAGCCACATTGTTTGTTATTATTGCAATGTCAATGAACATTTGTGAGTCCTCCCAACTTCTCAGGAAGCTGTGCGGGTTAGGTGATTTCGGTCACCAAGATGAACAATATCCCTACCGTGGGATAGATTATACCAAGGTAACACATACTAGTGATACAAAGTGATAAATGCTATAATATTTATCAAGTGCTGGGGAGCCTCAGTGGACAAAAGAATTAGTACTGCCTAAGGAGCTAGGATTGGTTTCAAAAGGAAGCAGGATGACATATACTTAACAACTTACATTTTCCAGGTACTGATAGGGTCCTCTGACATGGAGATCTGCACCCCTTCTCTCTCCATCCCTTCCCCACAACTGCCACCACCCATTCCTTTGGGACCCTGCTGCCCCACATGGTTCTTCTCTGCACACTCTTCCCTAGGACTTTCCTGGGACTCCTTCTGGCACTTTAATCAGGTTTGGGCTCAATTCTTACCTCTTCTTTTCTCCAGACTACGTTATCTAAAATATCCCCACACCTCATCATGCTCCATCTTCTTACCTGAATTTGTCTTCAAATCACGTAACTACCTGACATTTTACAATATCATACATTTATTTGCCTTTGGTTTATTTAGTTTCTTTATTGGAATGAAAGCGCCACATGAATAAGAATTTTGACCCCTTTTTTCCTTGCTACTGTACTCCCAGTGCTTAGAGCAGTGCCTGGCATCCAGTAGGCCTTTAGTAGTTATTTGTTGAATGTGTAAATGGATGAAGACTGAATATCTCCAGTCTAAATCACCTAAGTGCAGACCCATATATACTCAACTGCTACTGTCTCCACCAAATCATACTACTGCCTCTCTGCCAAGCCGTCCCCTCTTCCATAGCCCCTCAGAGCATCCCAAGGGCTCAAACCAGACATTTGCAAGTCAATACTGACTTTCCCTGTTCCTTCCCTCCTTCCCACAAACATCCAAATAGGTCATCACTAAACCCAGTTTATTCTGTTGATGAATAACTCTCAAATCTGTCCAGTTCTCCCCATCCCCAGTAGCTATTTTCTTGTTTTAAAGTATCCTTGACTCTTGGCTGGATTGTTGAAAGAGTCTCCTCCTCATTTGTTCTCCTGGTACCAGGTTTTGATCCCTCCAACAATCTTCCAAACTCCTACCACATTGCTTTTCACAAAAAGCAAATCTGATCACATGACTGCTCTGCTTAAAATCCAGGTTCTTAGAATAAAATCTAACTCCTTTGTCCGGCCCCCTAGGCCCTTCACCACTGCCTCAGGCTGATGTCCCCAGCTTTTCTCTGGCTACCTGTTCAGTCTTACTGGCCAGATATACCCTATACCAGTTTGTCTAGCCTTTGTCTTTGCGGCTTCCTCTGTTTAGAACATGTCCTGCCCCTCTCCAATTTGATCAGACGGCAGAGACTGAGAAACTGTCCCCCCTGCTGGGTGCTGCCACAGCATCCTTGGCCTACCCCACTGGACTGTAAATCATGCATCTACTCATTGGCGCCCTGCACTAGACCTAAAGCTCAGGGGCATAGCGCCTGCCTATGAAAAATATGTCTTTACGTCCCCAGTACCTAGCATGTTGCCTGACACAAAGGAGATACTTAATAAATGTTTGGAGAATGAATGAATGAATGAATGCATGAATCTGTTTTTCAGAATCTCTTCTTAGAATCTAGCAGTAAAGTGGAAAATGGATTGCTGGTAGGGAGTCTCAAAGCATGCAGGCTAGTTAAGAGCTAATTGACATATTCCGGACAAGATGAAGAGAGCCTGGACTCAAGCAGAGGCAACAGGAATGGAAATAAGGAGTCAGAATAAGAGACTTTTGTTCAAAAAAACAAAAGGTATTTTATGAGCAAATGCAATTGAGCACTGTGTGTTTTCTGAAGGATGGGTCTAGTGTTTTAAATTTAGACACAGGCTGGAAAGCCAGACGTACCCCGTGAGAAGCAATCAATCAACAAACTTCATGAAAGTAAGAGGAGGTGATTGAAGTAGACAAAGAGGTTAGCAAGGCACATAGGGTTTGTGATACAGAAATAAAAGAGAGTGTTTTAACTGCCGAAGAATCTAGAAGCTGACAAGGAGAGTGAAGATTTGAGTGCAGAGAATGTAATAACTGGAAAAGTTTGCCTCAGTCCTTAATATGGTAATAAAATTTGCAGACAGCCTATAGTACTATACTGACTGCAAAGTTATACATTATACAAGCTGCCTTCCATTTTGATCAGAGAGGTATAAAAGTAAGCTAGCAGGTTTCTGGGATTTATTGGGGGGAAATAACTAACTTCCAGGGCATGCCACAGGAGCCGTGTAGCCTCACCTCATTTACAAATAATTGACATCTCTAGAGTCATAATGTGATGTAACGCTGAAGGTATCCCCCAAACACGGAAAGATTCTGTGATGACATCTGTGCTATTAGCCTAAGTGTGGGGAAGGGAAAGGAATGGATATTTCCTAGGAACCTACTATGGGGAGGACACCATGGTTTACATGTGTCTGTCACCCATCTTTACTTTTTAAAAATGAACATGAATCATTATCTATCATAACTGATTTGGGGAAATTCTTTTTGGGAAATTCTTCAAAAACAGTGAAGACTGGGGCACCTGGGTGGCTGTCAGTCAAGCATCTGCCTTCGGCTCAGGTCATGATCTCAGGGTCCTGGGATCGGGTCCCATGTCAGGCTCCTTGATCAGAAGGGAGTCTACTTCTCCCTCTCCCCCTGCTCATGCTCTCTCTCTTGCTATCTCTCTCTCTCAAATAAACAAATAAAATCTTTAAAAAAAATGAAGATGTGCAAATACTTTTTCTTCTGAATAGATAGTAAATACATATTATAACACATTTAATCAGTAGAAAAAGGTAGAGTTAAAAATAAATCTTCTCCCATCCCAGATACTGAGCCACATTTTTTCACCTCTGTGATAATAACTAAAAATAATTTCTTATGCCCCTTTCCAATAATATTCTATACATATGTACACTTTTACATACATCATTCAAAAATCCATTCACTATTCACTGAACACAAACATTAGCTTACTATACATCTGTTCTGCGCTCTTCTCTTTTTCATTTAACAATCTAGCTTGGAGAGTTCCCCACCTTAGTACATATTGATCTCATTCCTTTTTCTCATCACATAATATTCCACTTTGTGGATGTATCATGTTTTATTTAACAAAGTCTCTGTTAGCGAAAATCGAAGATGTTTCCAGATATTCTTTACACACGCATATTTCTCATACACACAATTAGAACTGTATTTGCTAGCACTGTCAAATAGTGATATGATGTAAACAACTTACTCAAATTTAAATGTCTTCGTAGCCACATTAAAAAAAAGTAAAAGAGGGGCACGTGGAGGGCTCAGTCGGTTAAGCATCTGCCTTCAGCTCAGGTTGTAACCTTGGGGTCCTGGGATCAAGCTCCACAGCAGGCTCCCTGCTCAGCAGGGAGTCTGCTTCTCCCTCTCCCTCTGCCCCTTCCCCCAACTTGTGTGCTCTCTCTCTCTCAAATAAATAAATAAATAAATAAATAAATAAATAAAATCTTCAAAAAAAAATAAAAAAGCAAAAAGTAAAACAAGTAAAATTAATTTTTAAAATATATTATATTTAACCCATTATATCCCAAATATTTCAACTTGTAAATCAAAGTAAAAAATCAGCAAGAGGGGCACCTGGGTGGCTTAGTTGGTTAAGCATCCAACTCTTGATTTCAGCTCAGGTCATGATCTCAGGGTCCATGGGATGAGCCCTGCATCAGGCTCTGTGCTCAGTGTGGAGTCTGCTTGTCCCTCTCCCTCTGTTCCTCTCTACTCTTGCGCATGCTCTCTCTCAATCTAAAATAAATAAATAGGTGGATAGATAGATAGATAAATATAATCTTTAAAAAAATGATCAGTGAGATATTTTACACCCTTTTACTTGGACTGAGTCTCTGAAATCCAGTGTATATTTTATAGTGTACAACCCAATTCAGACAAGCCACACTTCAAGGGCTTAGCGACTGGTTAGGTGTGGTCATGGCTACCCTACTGGATGGCATAGGTATATGCATTCCTAGAAGAAGAATTGCTCAGAAGAGTATGAGGTAAGTTGCCTTTCAAAGAAGTTGTACTTATCTACGTTACTTTCAGTTCAGTTAAAAATAGCATATCACTGAGTTTTGATTTGCAGCTACTACATTATAAGTGAGGTTGAAAAGTTATTTGTATTTCCTTTTCTGTGGATTATTTTTTCTTAGTTTCTTTCTTCCTTCCTTTCTTTCTCTTTTCTTTCTTTCTTTCTTTCTTTCTTTCTTTCTTTCTTTCTTTCTTTCTTTCTTTCTTTCTTTCTTTCTTTCTTTCTTTCTTTCCTTTCTTTCCTTCTTTCTTCTTTCTTTTTACTAGATTGGTTTTCTTCCTCTCTGTAGATCAGAGAATGAAACTACTCCCTTTTTCTGTCATAAATGTTGCAAACATTTTTTTCTAGTTTACCACTCTTTTGGCTTTGGTTATAGCATTATTTTGCCATGCAAAAATGTTTACATTTTAAGCAGTCAGAATATCAATCCTTTATGGCTTCTTGATTTTATCATACTTGTAGAGGTTGTCGTCTCTCTAAGATCATTTAAAAAATCTTTTCCATGACTCTTCTAATCCTCATAAAGTTATGAAACTGATGTCATCATTTCCATTTTACAAATTAGAGAATAGATGCTTAGAGAAATATTAAATAAACTGCTTAAAAACACCCAGCTGATAAGTGGAAGTGCTAGGATTCAAACCCAGTCTGTCTAGTAACACTAAAGACTATGTTGCTTTTTTGACTACACTGCAATGATCAATGTAATCTGTGTTAGGTGTCTCCCTATTGTCTGCTTCTTTTAAATCCTAGTGCTGTATTAAATATATCATTATTATTGATAGCTGAAACATTCCATCAGTGCTAATACCATCTTCCCACAAAATTCTCGATAAACAGAAATAAGAACTCTGGGCAATCCCATGGTGTAAGGATGACAGTTGTACCCCAGGTGGAGGAAACCAAGGATAATCAACTGGAGTGCAACAGTCAGGGAAGGCTAACACATGGGAATGATGACATTTGATTGGTGTCATAAAGGAGATGCAGAAATTAGACATACAGAACAGAAAGACAAAAAGTCATAGAGAACGAACATAAAATATTCAAGAGTTCTGTTCATTGAGTGAAAAGAACAAATAACAAGTTTCAGCAAGACAGCAAAGAGCTTTGACTTCTAGACTGAAGGGTTTGGACATATTTATGTGAGTAGCCAGAAGTCACTGATAGATTTTGGAAAAAGTAGTGACATGATTGGAATTCTGCTTCGGAAGATTAATCTGGCTGGTGTGTGTAAGAGTTACTGGAGAGAGAAGAATGAAGGAGAGGGAGAGAGGGAGTGAGTGGGAGGGAGAGAGAGAGAGAGAGAGAGAGAGAGAGATAGGTGTGAGGAAGGGAAAGGGGGGAAAAGGAGCAGTTCATTTAGGGTCCTGGAGATGAAAATTAATCCATCTCATTATTGTACTACATGATTGTGTTGTATTCCTATTACTTACCTTTTCCACTTAATTTTACTCCAAATAACAACTTACATTGTTTTAAAAACTCAAATCTGTCTTTTAAAGAAATAGATTTTTACCCCTTCAAGCTTTGAGACAAATTCAAAAGAGAAGTTTCAGGAATATCTTGTGCAGTGATTTCACTGCTAGATAAATGTACAGCTTCTCGAAGTGAATACCTTGGAAAAATGTTCCAGTGTTCTCATCTGATGTTTAAAAAAAATCACTTTATAGTTTTATCTCGTGGCAAAAACAAATTTCAACCACCATGACGGAGAAGAAAGTCTGCCTTTCTTATGTGCAATTTTCTGAGAGTACATATATCTTAAATTCACATGTTTAGTTAACAGGAAAGCTTCCTCAAAATGAAGACGAGTCTATGGGGGTTTGTCTTCGTTTTTAAATCAATATCTGTCAGAGCTGAGTCTAAAAGGCTGACTGGGTTTCAACTGCAAGCTGGCTTCCACCATCATCATTCAACAGATTGTAGACATCTGTTGTTTTTGGTTGCCCTCCATTTTCCCCACATATTCTGGAAACAGCAACTCTTCTTTCCTTTGGATTTATTCCTCCCCTCTTTGGATTTTTTCCTCTTCTTTCCTTTGGATTTATTCCTCCCCTCTCAAACCATGTGATTCTGATCATGTGGCCATTCACAGTACCTACTCCCTGGCCTAGAAATGGGCCCATGACCCTGGCCTGACTAATCAGAGTCCTTCTGAGAAAGTTGTATATTCTAAAGTGGAGAAAGAGTTGTTCCTTCTTTTCTCTGGAGTTACAAGGCTGAGGAAATGTCAGCCTGGAGCTGCCCCCTGTCTTATATCCCTGCATGGACAGGGACACTGTATGCAGTAGAAGAGAATGAGACCAAAATGTAGGACAGGGATGTGTGGATGAGCGGCTTTGGTGAGAAATGGAGAGAAAAATGGTAGTATCATTCAAAACCTGCTTCCTCCCTTCTCATTCTCATCAACGAAAACCAATAAATTCCTTAAACTGATTTGACTTGAGCTTCCAGTAATTGCAACAAAAAGAGACCTAATTGCTTCACCTACAAATTAGTTCCAATGTACCCAATATGACATCACAGCCTTTAGCTCATCCAATCTTTTTGACGTCCACATCTCTGTTAGCTATGTTCTCTTTCTTACTCTATTCTCTTAGCTTTTATCCCATCTCTCTGGCCACTCCATCTTGGTCTCCTTCTGGTACTTTGCCCCCTGGATTTCCATGCTGTCTTTCTTCCTGTGAAATAGTATCAAAACCCACAGCTTCAAAACCCACTTCTATTCTGTTGACTCTAAATCTGACATCGCACAGGCCCCTCCAGTCCAAGGGGCTATAATAAACTTATTGTCTTTGACACCAAACCTGCTCCTTCTACCTACTATATTCTGTATCTCAACTGATTAACCCATCACTCAACCATAAGCTCAATCCAGAATCCCAAGAATCATTGTTAGAGTCTCCTCTCCTATCTTCTCTTTCACACCATTCTATCAATCATTAGATCATACACATGTTATTTTCTAAGTATCCTTCAAATCAGCCCCTACTTTTCACCTTAACATGCCCTACCCTCGTTCAAACTATCTAGTCTGGAATACTACTGTAACTTCCTAGTGACTCATCCTACCTCTAGGTCAGTCCCTTTATAGTGTATGTTCCATCCTATTACCAGAAGGATCTTCCTACAAAACAAATATGACCATTTCACTCCTCTCCTGAACATGTTTCAGGAGATGGCTCCCCATCACTTTTAGGATAAAGTTCTGACTCCTTAGCTTAGTACATACAGCCATTCTTGAGTCACCAAACATGTATTAAACACTCACCATGTCCCAAGTTCTGTAGTAGATGTTGTAGTTGCAGAAAATAAAACAAAAACATAACTTCTGCATAAAAGAGCTGCTAATTTTGGAGGAAAGTCACTAAACAACAGCAACTTGGTTGAAATGTACAACACAAATGCTGTGATTCATGTCTTTTCTAATTCCATGAAAAAACAACATCAAATACATGATCCAAGAGACCTCAACCTGAGTTATTTGCCTACTAGAGACCCACTCTTACTTTTAGACATTTTGTTTGAACTGAGTTGAGGCTGTTCTAGAAAAGATTAAAGGAAGATTCATCCCAAAGAGTGACTTTTTGCATTTCTTGTAGCTATTGATAGGTATTAGCACTCAAGAAGATTTGAACACTAAAGGCTTGCACTCCTATACCTTGATGGAGAATGCTTTGTCTGCCTATGGCCACATAGGTTCACCTTTGGGTCAGATGGCCATCCCGTGCCTTCTAAACACAAAATAAAGCATGCTTTATATCACTTGGTTTCTAATAGCATGCCATAGACTTTAATGCAACATTATGGGGTTATAGTATTTAATTGGTTTGGTGCTTGCTTCCTGTCTACTCCTATAATAAAGGGTACATTAGGTGTGCTTTATGTGTATGGCTTGACTTTGAATAAAACAGCTGCTCTCATTTTAAACTAGAGAAAAAACTAGGAATTATATCAGAGGGAACAATCCTTCACCTGATGACCTAATGTATTTTTTCCCCCTTCTAATTTCCATGAGTCTAGACGCATCTTTTGTGAGGAAAAAAATGCTCTCTGGCTGTTAATTTGACAACTGGAAATTTTTTGCTCTTTTTCACCTGGACTTTCATCACTGATTTCAGCTTGTGGGGGACAGGGGAGCTGTCTCAGAGAAACTATTTTTGAAAGCTGACTAACAATGGTCCAAGGGTGACTTGTGATGCAGGAAAGTAAGCATTAAACAGATTGTTGAATAGGAAAAAATGTTGTTTGATATATTTCCTTCCTCCTGCTGAAGTATTGACCAGAAAAGGGCTTCTTGGGTGCTAGTGAAATTCTATTTCTTTATCCCCTGTGGTTACTAGCTGTGCTCAATTTGAATAAATTCACTGAGCTATATTCTTTGGATTCATGCAACTTTCTGTATGTATGTTATACTTCAACAAAAAAAGAAAGAAAAAAAAAGATTGGAGGATAAATACACACACACACACACACACACACACACACACACACACATGCTCCCTCTTAATGCAAAGTGATTATTTTCCTAAAATAATCTTTCTCCTTCTGTTAGACTATAAATTCTCTTCCTTCTTTATTAGACTTTAAATTCCTTGAGAGTAGGGCAAATGTCTTACATAGTTTACTCTCCTTGGAGCTAGTACATAGGAGATACTTAGATATATGCTGAACAAATGAGTGAGTGAAGCAATGAATAAATGACCAAAGTAAAGATATTAGAAACAGGTTTTAATGACTCAGAATAGGAATATAGTAAATTAGTATTCTCTACATTGCAAAAGGCAATTATGTTCATGATAATCTTGGACATTGGCCAGGTTCTCCAGGCAGCTCGAATCTCATAATTGTGGTAAATATTAATATAATGTTTGACCAATCAAACCAGCCTTATTCTCAGTATTACCAGATAGGCATCAGGAAGAGTAAGGTCTCTGTGACTTAGTGATTGTCTTTAAAGAGTGTTTTAACTACAGTACTGCAGGGTGAGATGGGCTTAGTGTTGGAGCAGGGGACAGGGCACCGCCTCCATCTCCCATGTGATAAAATCTTCATTCAGGTCATGAGAACAGTCATTGATATTATAGGGACCTGACTTAACATGTACGGTTTTATTTTGTTAATTGTATTCTTAAGCCTTCATCTTGAAAAATTCCATGCTTAGACTGTGGAAGAACAAATAGAATAGAACAAGGTAGAAAGAATATGAGCTGATACCGTAGCCTCACTGCATGAAGCTTTTGGTTTTGCTAACATAAGGGTGTAGGTTTTAACAGCTGTGATGTCTGGGACTGCACAGAGTGGCATGTTATAACTAAGATCCTTGCACAAACCTGAGATCTTTAAAACATCATGTGGCCCACAGAAAAGTGGCTTCCTAAAAATACTCACATCCTGATGCCAGGAACCTGTGAATGTTACTACACACGGCAAAGGAGAATTAAGGTTGTGAATGAACTGACCTTATAATAACAAGATTATCCTGAGTTATCTGAGTGGTTCCAATGTCATTACAAGAGTCGTTAAAAGTGGAAGAGGAAGACAGAGGAAGAGATCAGAGCCATGCCACGTGAGAAAGACCTAACTCAGCACTGTTGGCTTTGAAAATGGAAGGAGGACCACCAGCGGAGGAATGTGGGCAGCTTTTGGAAGCTTCAGAAGAAAGAAATGGATTCTCCCCTAGAGCCTCCAGACACCTTGGAATCCTTTTAGCTGACAATCTTGATTTTGGCTCAATGAGATACATTTTGGACTTCCAATCTACAAAATTACAGTTTATGATAATTTACTACAGCAGCAATATGAAACAAATGCAGACTTCAGCCTCCATAAATGTTGGACTAGAAAAAAAATCTGCTCATTAACACAGGTAAAGAACAAGGGATTATACTTAATCTCCTGGCACTTTAGGTTAAAACGTGTCCCCTGAGATTTTGTTACCATGGCCTTGCCCTTCACTAGGTGTAGGATCTGGGATTCCCAAACTGAGAAATCATCCAAATAATTTTTCTTAGGGAGCAGCTCCTGGCAAAACGCTCTTAGAAAGACCCAACCTTAGTCCAGGACCTGCACGATTTACACAGATAACGTTCTGAGAATACCCTACCTAAAATGACAATCGAAAATTTTTTTAAAGAGAGAAAAAATAATCCAGCATAAACCAAGTAAGCAGATACAGCAAAGAGTAAAATCAATATCACAGGAGTATCATATAGTAGAAAAATGACAGAGAAAGGAAAACAAGTATGTTTTAAATGATTGACAACAGAAAAGAGAGAATCAGAATAATAAAACAAGACACTATAAAAAAGATCAGACAGATTTGATAAAGAACAAAGTGGAAATTCTAAAACTGAAGAAGATAGCCTTTGCAATTAAAATTTTTATGAACAGATTAAACAGCAGGTTTCGTAGAATCAAAAAGAGAATTACCAAACTGAAAGATAAATCTAGAGACACTGTCTAGAACAATGACAGAGAAGGTAGAAAGAGAATATCGAAAATATGTGTACTAAGGATACCTAAAGAAGAGAATCAAGTGAATGGGAGAGAAGCAATATTTAGAAAATGTGTTATATATATTTACTATATATATATATGTTTAAAACCAGTATGAAGTAGGTACCGATGAAGAAAGTAAAATGGTTATTAAGTACCTCTCTCTTGACTCATGCTTCTGGCATAAAGTAAATAATAACCTACACATTGAATAATGAGTCATTCTTTTCTATATTATATGTCATAGATTTCTCCTTTGCCAAAATATAATTGGCAAAATTTGAAAACTTTATATTTATAAAAATATAAAATGAATATAAGATGAAGACGTCATTCAACTCATTCACTTGGGAGGGAAGTTTTAAATTGGTAAGGCTTATTCAAAAAATATTTTTTTATTGTGTTATGTTAACCACCATACATTATATCATTAGTTTTTGATGTAGTGTTCCATGATTCATTGTTTATGCATAACACCCAGGGCTCCAGACAGAACGTGCCCTCTTTAATACCCATCACCAGGCTAACCCATCCTCCCACCCCCCTCCCCTCTAGAACCCTCAGTTTGTTTCTCAGAGTCCATCATCTCTCATGGTTCGTCTCCCTCTCCGATTTCCCCCCCTTCATTCTTCCCCTCATGCTATCTTTTTTTTTTTTTAAACATATAATGTATTATTTGCCTCAGAGGTACAGATCTATGATTCAACAGTCTTGCACGCTTCACAGTGCTCACCATAGCACATACCCTCCCCAATGTCTATCACCCAGCCACCCCATCCCTCCCACCCCCCCACCACTCCAGCAACCCTCAGTTTGTTTCCTGAGATTAAGAATTCCTCATATCAGTGAGGTCATATGATACATGTCTTTCTCTGATTGACTTATTTCACACAGCATAACCACCCTCCAGTTCCATCCACGTCGTTGCAAATGGCAAGCTCTCAATCCTTTTGATGGCTGCATAATATTCCAGTGTGTGTGTGTGTGTGTGTGTGTGTGTGTGTGTGTATACATATACATATATATACCACTTCTTCTTTATCCATTCATCTGTCCATGGACATCTTGGCTCTTTCCACAGTTTGGCAATTGTGGACGTTGCTGCTATAAACATCGGGGTGCACGTACCCCTTCGGATCCCTACATTTGTATCTTTGGGGTAAATACCCAGTAGTGCAATTGCTGGATCGTATGGTAGCTCTATTTTCAACTTTTTGAGGAACCTCTGTGCTGTTTTCCAGAGTGGTTGCACCGGCTTGCATTCCCACCAACAGTGTAGGAGGGTTCCCCTTTCTCCGCATCCCCGCCAACACCTGTCGTTTCCTGACGTTAATTGTAGCCATTCTGACTGGTATGAGGTGGTATCTCATTGAGGTTTTGATTTGGATTTCCCTGATGCCGAGCGATGTGGAGCACTTTTTCATGTGTCTGTTGGCCATTTGGGTGTCTTCTTTGGAAAAATGTCTGTTCATGTCTTCTGCCCATTTCTTGATTGGATTATTTGTTCTTTTGGTGTTGAGTTTGATGAGTTCTTTATAGATTTTGGATACTAGCCCTTTATCTGATATGTCATTTGCAAATATCTTCTCCCATTCTGTCGGTTGTCTTTTGGTTTTGTGGACCGTTTCTTTTGCTGTGCGAAAGCTTTTTATCTTGACGAAGTCCCAATAGTTCATTTTTGCCCTTGCTTCCCTTGCCTTTGGCGATGTTTCTAGGAAGAAGTTGCTGCGGCTGAGGTCGAAGAGGTTGCTGCCTGTGTTCTCCCTTAGGATTTTGATGGACTCCTGTCTCACGTTTAGGTCTTTCAACCATTTTGAGGCTATTTTTGTGTGTGGTGTAAGGAAATGGTCCAGTTTCATTCTTCTGCACGTGGCTGTCCAATGTTCCCAACACCATTTGTTGAAGAGACTCTCTCTTCTCCATGGGACATTTTTTCCTGCTTTGTCAAAGATTAGTTGACCATAGAGTTGAGGGTCCATTTCTGGGCTCTCTATTCTGTTCCACTGATCTATGTGTCTGTTTTTGTGCCAGTACCATACTGTCTTGATGATGACAGCTTTGTAATAGAGCTGGAAGTCCGGAATTGTGATGCCGCCAGCTTTGCTTTTCTTTTTCAACATTCCTCTGGCTATCCGGGGTCTTTTCTCGTTCCATACAAATTTTAGGATTATTTGTTCCATTTCTTTGAAAAAAGTGGATGGTATTTTGATGGGGATTGCATTGAATGTGTAGATTGTTCTAGGTAGCATTGACATCTTCACAATATTTGTTCTTCCAATCCATGAGCATGGAACGTTTTTCCATTTCTTTGTGTCTTCCTCAATTTCTTTCATGAGTATTTTATAGTTTTCTGAGTACAGATCCTTTGCCTCTTTGGTTAGATTTATTCCTAGGTATCTTATGGTTTGGGGTGCAGTTGTAAATGGGATCGACTCCTTAATTTCTCTTTCTTCTGTCTCGTTGTTGGTGTACAGGAATGCCACTGATTTCTGTGCATTGATTTTATATCCTGCCACTTTACTGAATTCCTGTATGAGTTCTAGCAGTTTTGGGGTGGAGTCTTCTGGGTTTTCCACATAAAGTATCGTATCATCTGCAAAGAGTGAGAGTTTGACTTCTTCTTTGCCACTTTGGGTGCCTTTTATTTCTTTTTGTTGTCTGATTGCTGTGGCTAGGACTTCTAGTACAGTGTTGAATAGCAGTGGTGATAGTGGACATCCCTGCCATGTTCCTGACCTTGGGGGGGGTAGGTTTTTCATAGATGGCTTTTATGATATTGAGGTATGTGCCCTCTATCCCTATACTCTGAAGAGTTTTGATCAAGAAAGGATGCTGTACTTTGTCAAATGCTTTTTCTGCATCTATTGAGAGGATCATATGATTCTTATTCTTTCTTTTGTTAATGTATTGTGTCACGTTGATTGATTTGTGGATGTCGAACCACCTTGCAGCCCAGGGATAAATCCCACTTGGTCGTGGTGAATAATCCTTTCAATGTACTGTTGGATCCTATTGGCTAGTATTTTGGTGAGAATTTTTGCATCCGTGTTCATCAAGGATAGTGGTCTGTAATTCTCCTTTTTGATGGGGTCTTTGTCTGGTTTGGGGATCAAGGTAATGGTGGCCTCATAAAACGAGTTTGGAAGTTTTCCTTCCATTTCTATTTTTTGGAAGAGTTTCAGGAGAATAGGTATTAATTCTTCTTGAAATGGTTGGTAGAATTCCCCTGGGAAGCCATCTGGCCCTGGGCTTCTGTTTCTTGGGAAATTTTTGATGACTGCTTCAATGTCCTTAGTGGTTATGGGTCTGTTCAGGTTTTCTATTTGTTCCTGGTTCAGTTTTGGTAGTTGACAACATCTCTAGGAATGCACCCATTTCTTCCAGGTTATCTAATTTGCTGGCATAGAGTTGCTCATAATATGTTCTTATAATTGTTTGTAATTCTTTGGTGTTGGTTGTGATCTCTCCTCTTTCATTCATGATTTTGTTGATTTGGGTCATTTCTCTTTTCTTTTGGTAAGTCTGGCCAGGGGTTTATCAATCTTGTTAATTCTTTCAAAGAACCAGCTCCTGGTTTCGTTGATCTGTTCTACTGTTCTTTTGGTTTCAATTTCATTGATTTCTGCTCTGATCTTTATTATTTCTCTTCTCCTGCTGGGTTTAGGCTTTATTGGCTTTTTTTTCTCTAGCTCCTTTAGGTGTAGGGTTAGGTTGTGTATTTGAGACCTTTCTTGTTTCTTGAGAAAGGCTTGTATTGCTATATACTTTCCTCTTAGGACCGCCTTTGCTGCATCCCAAAGATTTTGAACCGTTGTGTTTTCATTTTCATTGGTTTCCATGAATTTCTTTAATTCTCCTTTAATTTCCTGGTTGACCCATTCATTCTGTAGTAGGATGCTCTTTAGCCTCCATGTATTTGAGTTCTTTCTGACTTTCCTCTTGTGATTGAGTTCTAGTTTCAAAGCACTGTGGTCTGAAAATATGCAAGGAATGATCGCAATCTTTTGGCACCGGTTGAGACCTGATTTGTGACCTAGGATGTGATCTATTCTGGAGAATGTTCCATGGGCACTAAAGAAGAATGTGTATTCCGTTGCTTTGGGATGGAATGTTCTGAATATGTCTGTGAAGTCCATTTGGTCCAGTGTGTCATTTAAAGTCTTTATTTCCTCGTTGATCTTTTGCTTAGATGATCTGTCCATTTCAGGGGGGGGGGGGTGTTAAAGTCCCCCACTATTATTGTATTGCTGTCGATGTGTTTCTTTGCTTTTGTTGTTAATTGCCTTATATAGTTGGCTGCTCCCATGCTAGGGGCATAGATATTTATTTACAATTGTAGATCTTCTTGTTGGATAGACCTTTTAAGTAGGATATAGTGTCCTTCCTCATCTCTTATTACAGTCTTTGGTTTAAAATCGAATTTGTCTGTTATAAGGATTGCCACGCCAGCTTTCTCTTGGTGTCCATTAGCATGGTAAATGGTTTTCCACCCCCTCACTTTCAATCTGGGGGTGTCTTTGGGTCTAAAATGAGTCTCTTGCAGACAGCATATCGATGGGTCTTGGTTTTGGATCCAATCTGATAGCCTGTGTCTTTTGATTGGGGCATTTAGTCCATTTACATTCAGGGTAACTATTGAAAGATATGAATTTAGTGCCGTTGTATTGCCTGTAAGGAGACTGTGTTCCTTTCTGGTCTATGTTGCTTTCAGGCTCTCTCTTTGCTTAGAGGACCCCTTTCAATATTTCTTGGAGGGCTGGTTTCGTGTTTGCAAATTCCTTTAGTTTTTGTTTGTCCTGGAAGCTTTTTATCTCTCCTTCTACTTTCAACGACAGCCTAGCTGGATATAGTATTCTTGGCTGCATATTTTTCTCATTTAGTGCTCTGAAGATATCATGCCAGTCCTTTCTGGCCTGCCAGGTCTCTGTGGATAGGTCTGTTGCCAATCTAATGTTTCTACCGTTGTAGGTTACAGGTCTCTTCTCCCGAGCTGCTTTCGGGATGTTCTCTTTGTCTCTGAGACTCGTAAGTTTTACAATTAGATGTCGGGGTGTTGACCTATTTTTATTGATTTTGAGAGGGGTTCTCTGTGCCTCCTGGATTTTGATGCCTCTTTCCTTCCCCAAATTAGGGAAGTTCTCTGCTATAATTTGCTCCAATATACCTTCTGCCCCTCTCTCTCTTTCTTCTTCTTCTGGGATCCCAATTATTCTAATGTTGTTTCGTCTTATGGTATCGCTTATCTCTCGAATTCTGCCCTCGTGATCCAGTAGTTGTTTATCTCTCTTTTTCTCAGCTTCTTTATTTTCCATCATTTGGTCTTCTATATCACTGGTTCTCTCTTCTGCCTCATTTACCCTAACAGTGCCCCCATTTTTTATTGCACCTCATTTATAGCCTTTTTGATTTTGACTTGGTTAGATCTTAGTTCTTTTATTTCTCCAGAAAGGGTTCTAATAACTTCCATGCTTTTTTCAAGCCCAGCTAGTATCTTTAAAATCATCATTCTGAACTCTAGTTCCGACATCGTACTAATGTCCGTATTGAGTAGGTCCCTGGCAGTCGGTACCGCCTCTTGTTCTTTTTGTTGAGATGATATTTTTCCGTCTTGTCGTTTTGTCCAGGGTAGAACAGATGAATGAGAGAACAAAATGCTAACAGGGTAACAACGTCCCCAGAAAATATACTCTAGAGAAATCAGAAAGGACCTGAAACCGGGGGGAAAGAAAGGGAAAGAAAGAGAAAAGAAAAGGAGAAAAAAAAGAAAAAGAAAAAGATAAAAACAAACAAAAACAGAACAAAACAAAAAAAAAACAATATGATCAAATATGATCAGGCTGGTGCATAGATCAGTGCCACACACTAGAGTTTGAGTGTATTTTGGTCTGTTAGAAGAAAGTGCCTCCCAAAATTTTAAAGAAAGAAACCCTTATATATGTACAAAAATAAGGGTTAATACGGTGAAGGGATGGAATATGACTGTAAAGATGAAAACTATAAAAGATTTTATAAAAGGAATTGATTAGATAAGAAGTTATTTGAAAAAAGAAAGAAAAAAAAAAGGGAGAGAATGTGATCAGGCAGGAGACTAGAACAAAGCCATACACTAGAGATTTAGGGTATATTTTGATCTGTTAGAAGAAACTGTATCTCAAAATTTTAAAGAGAGAACAACTTATATATGTATGCCAAAAATAAGGGTAACTACTATGAAGGGATAGAATATGACTCTAAAAATGAAAAATAAAAATATTTTTTAAAAAGGGGATTGATAAGATGTTGGTTGAAAAAGGGAAAAAGAAACATTCCAAAAAAGAAAAAAAAAGACAGTTAAAAAAATTAACTTTGAAAGACTAAAGAATCCCGGTAAAAAAGCCATGAATTCTACATCCAGTATTCCCCTAGTGCTGGAGTTCTGCCGTTCTCATTGATCCGTAAACTTGGTCTCGGCTGGTGGTTCTTGCTGATCTTCTCGGGGAGGGGCCTGTTGCCGGGGTTCCCAAATGTCTTTGCTGGAGGTGGAATTGCCCCGCCCTTGCCGGTCCGGGCTAAGCAGTCTGCTCGGGTTTGCTCTCGGGAGCTTTTGTTCCCTGCAAGCTTTCCGGACAGCTTTGGAGGACGAGAGTGAAAATGGCGGCCTCCCAATCTCCGCCCGGAGGAGCCGAGAACTCGGGGCCGCGCTCCTCAGTGCGCCCCCAGAGAAAAGCAGTCATTCACTCCCGTGTCCCCGGTCTCTGGCCGCACTCTGTGCTCACCCGGCCTGTGACCGAGCGTTTCTATGTCTGGCACCCGACCCCGTGTGGAGTCTCCAAACCCAGCAGATCCCTGCGGTGCGCTCCCGCGCCGCTCCTCCCAGGGGAGGAAGGGGAGTCTCCCCGGATCTGCCACCTGTTGGGTCCCTGCTGCAGGAGCAGTGGCCCGACTGGGCCGCGGATCACAGTTTATGGCCACCCCGAGCTGAGAGCCCGCGCCTCGGCTCCGTCTCTGCAGCCGGCTTCCCCGCGCCGATACCTGGGAGCTCTGCCGCACTCAGGCACCCCCGGTCTTTCTGTGACCCCGAGGGTCCTGAGACCACACAGTCCCGCGAGGTTTCCACCCCCCGCTTAGCCACTGCAGCGACGTCCCTCCGCGGAGCCGACTTCTCAAAGTTCCGATTTTGTGCTCCGCGGCTCTATCACTTGCCAGAAGCGGCCGACGGAGGCCCCCTCCCCCGCCGTCTATCCTCCCGAATATCGCCTCGGATTCACTTCTCCGCACGTCCTACCTTCCAGAAAGTGGTCGCTTTTCTGTTCAGAGAGTTGTTGCTATTCTTTTCTTCGATCTCCTGTTGAGTTCGTAGGTGTTCAGAATCGTTTGATCCCTATCCAGCTGACATCCTGAGCCCAGACGAAAGCCAGGTCTTCTACTCCTCCGCCATCTTGCTCCTTCCCCGCCAACATTCTCTTTCTAAATGAACTCTCATTTGTTTACATAACACAGATGGGGGAGGGGAAGAGTGTGTGTGTGTGTGTGTGTGTGTGTGTGTGTGTGTGTGTGTGTGTGTGGTGGGAGGGAAGGGGGAGGAATGCAAGGGCCTGTTTTGCATCTCTTCCACGCAAGTCCTGGAAAGGGGTGGCTGGAAGCTTCCTCAGCAATATTTAGAATGTGAATGGGCTTATTAACCACTGGCCTCAACTTTAGGGTTTAGGAAAATTCTTAGAATATAAAAAAAGTTCCATTCCACATCTTTTTATAAAGTTATCCTTCAAAACCTCTAAAAGAGGCTTTGTGTATATATTTATGTATGTTTTTAATTGAGAATTGTTTTAAAGATAGGGAATCTTAGGTATAAAAGAATCCACAGATCATTAATAGCCTTGAAAGTATTACTGGCAGACAGCAAGTGTTCTGTTTCTCATCCGTTCAACTCTCTTTGTTGTGCCCCTTCTGAGGACCATGAACAAGACAGATATGGTCTCTGCCTTCTTAGAGCTTATACTATCAGGAAAGATTACTAATAAATATGCAATTACAATAAAGTATAATCATGCTTTGATAAAGGAATCACAGAGCAAAGACTAGGAGCCCCTAACATAGGATGAAAGACTAGTACGCTTTTGAAGGCAGCTTTCCTGGTAGAATTGCCCTGACTCTTGTGTCAAACACAGATCTTATCTGCCACTTCAGATTTTCTCAGCCCCCTACACTGGGCTGTGCTGCGAACACCAGGGACCCAACACCCAGTGGTCCTGACCTCCATCTTGGTCTCTGCCACTCAGCTAGAGATTTTCACTCCTTGTGCACCACTCAGATCTGCTGAGAGGGACAGAAGCAATGGATGACTCCAGCTTCTGTGTTCTGAATCCACTACTGTGTTGGTGCTGATGCCCCACTTCTCCAGGTTCTTTCTGCCAGAGACTAAGTCACAGAGGGATCCTAAAGTTGGCCCATTCCCGTGCAACACAGGATTCCTATGACAGGCAGCTTTGGCTCTAGGATTCCCCATCAGTCTGACTAAAACTTTCTTAGTAAGAACTTCCTTCGGGAAGCCTGCTTCTCCCTCTCTCACTCCCCCTGCTTGTGTTCCCTCTCTCGCTATGTCTCTCTCTGTCAAATAAATAAATAAAATATTTAAAAAAAAACTTCCTTCCCTGCCTCCATTATGCTTTGACATCATTCTTTACTTTTTCTACCTTTTGCCCCTCCCTCAATTTCCTCATAGTTGTTTCACACAATCAATATCTTGCACACTTAACACAGTTTTGACATCTGCTTCTCAGAAGATCTAAACTAGCACATTTTACTCCTTATTCTGGAAATACTTGTAGGTAAGGGAAAAAGATTTTTCCTCTACCTTTCTAGGTTTGCTGACTGGGGCCCTGTGAAGTAGACTGACAAAGGCTGATTGATTAGCACAAGAAAAACAGTAACGTGAATACATGTGGGAGAAACTCAGTGATGAGTAACTGAAAGAGGTGGTTAGAACTTGGGCTTATATAGGGCCACCTGGGTGGCTCAGTCAGTTAAATGTCAACTCTTGATTTTGGCTCAGTTCATGATCTCAGGGTTGTAAGATCGAGCCCTGTGTCAGGCTCTGTGCTGAGTGTGGAGCCTGCTTGGGATTCTCTCTCTCCCTCTGCCCCTCCCCATTTCTCTCTCTCCCTCTCGAAACAAAAACAAAAAAATTTAGGCTTATATAGCATCTTAACAAAGGACAGTAAATTTGTAGAGAAGTGCAAAACAAAGAAAAAGTTTTAGGATTCCAAGGAGGACAAACTATGAGAAGGTAAATATATGGGAGAAACCAATGAGTATATTTTCTTTGTGCAGATCCACTCGGTGCTGAATTTCCATCTTCTCTGTGACCATAAACCTTCCGTAGGAGAGGGGATTTCTGGTGGTATTGATTTCTCAGAAGTTTTTGCTTTTCATCAGAAAAGGGAAGCTCCAGAAATGCTTCTTTCTGTGTCTCTTGAATCCCAAATGCTTTCAGCTCAAAATAATTCTTATCCCAAGTGGCATATCATGGCACATATAAGTAGCATATATTGATTCCCTGCATACATCATTGGATACGGGATCTGGTATTCTGAGAGGCTGCAGAAAAGCCTAGATGTCATGACCTAGGACGATGAGGTGGTTCACCCCACTTGGGGTTTTAATGGCTATGAGGCCAGGGAATACACAGTGTGGCAAGTTAGAACTAAGATCTTGGCATAAAGCTGAGATCCTCTAAAGACCAGCCTAGTGGGAAACAAAAGATACATGGGATTGGGGCAGATTCCCCTTCTTACTTTCTCCCCTTTTGAGGCATTGTTGTCTGTACAGTCAACTTGAGAAATCTTGAATACTCAACAATTACATCTGCTGAGCAAAGTGCTGTACTTCTTAAGGCTTGTCCTGAAGGGGTGGTCAGAGTGCTAACACATTTCAAGTTGCTTCACATCCTATCTTGCTTCACCTGTTTTTCTCATGCTTGTTTGCCCTGATTACACATCCCTGTCCTCCCCACAAAGCACTAGCACTGATTTCTTGCTTTAGGCTCTGTCATCTAGGAAATCTGAGCTAAGGCAAGTTTTAAACTAATATATTTATAAAAGGAAGAATTAGTTTCCGAAGATGGAGGAAAATAGTCCAGACCTAGAGAATAGCATTTTGGGACACCTAAAGGCAAACTGGAGAGTGGCTTATCAAGAATTGGAAAGAAGCTCAGTTTGGCTGGATCACGAGCCTGCGGTGGTAACACAGGGATAGTGAGAGGAAGGGCTAGAGGGATATGCGTGCTCACTAAATGCTGCAGGGAGCACAGTGTGGTGTGAAAGCTCCTGAAGGATTCACAGCCAGGGAACGACAAGGTCAGATTTGCACTGCAGCAAGAGGGGGACTGGATCGCAAATGGGCAGGAAAGACATTTACCTTTGCAAACCCTAAATAGGTTGTGGTATTAGTGTTGTTTTTATGATAAAATGAAAGTAGCCTGCCCTACGTTAGCTGTCCCAATTGTATTTGAGTAGTTCAATTGTATCATTTCCTACCACCCACTGAAGTACAGTTCTCTTTTAAAGTTATTCTGAGAAAAACTGATGAAGCACGATGAAGGGCCAATTTTGGTGTTAATGGATGTTTAAATCTATGAAATCTTTCCAAATCAATGGAATGTTAAGAAAAACTATCCCCAATTTGGAAATAGGCAGAAAGGATCACTGGGTGTCCCGTCCATGGAACACTGGGCATTGCCTAACGTGCCTGAAGTAGGTATCTGATTCTCTAGGGTTGTAAACTTTTTAGGTATTTTATTTACTACTGATTGGAACATTTCACATCTCGGAAAGAGTGGAGGTTAACTTGTAAAAAACTGATAGTAAAAATTGAAATGAATCTTGTCCCAAAGGAATGCCAGTGATGGGAATATAATACAAAGGTGATCATTCACTGTCCTATAGGACAAACCCAGGTTTGTGTCTAACCTAGCAATCTTATTCTAACATTTAAAAAGTGTTCTTTGAGGGGCCAGAGCAAGATGGCAGAGGAGTAGAAGACCTGGCTTTCGTCTGGGCTCAGGAATTCAGCTGGATAGGGATCAAACGATTCTGAACACCTACGAACTCAACAGGAGATCGAAGAAAAGAATAGCAACAACTCTCTGAACAGAAAAGCGACCACTTTCTGGAAGGTAGGACGTGCGGAGAAGTGAATCCGAGGCGATATTCGGGAGGATAGACGGCGGGGGGAGGGGGCCTCCGTCGGCCGCTTCTGGCAAGTGATAGAGCCGCGGAGCACAAAATCGGAACTTTGAGAAGTCGGCTCCGCGGAGGGACGTCGCTGCAGTGGCTAAGCTGGGGGTGGCACCCTCGCGGGACAGTGTGGTCTCAGGACCCTCGGGGTCACAGAAAGACCGGGGGTGCCTGAGTGCGGCAGAGCTCCCGGGTATCGGAGCGGAGAAGCCGGCTGCAGAGACGGAGCCGAGGCGCAGGTCTCAGCTCGGGGTTGGCATAAATTGTGATCCGCCGCCCAGTCGGGCCACTGCTCCTCCAGCAGGGACCCAACAAGCGGCAGAGCCGGGGAGACTCCCCTTCCTCCCCTGGGAGGAGCGGCGCGGGAGCGCATCGCAGGGATCTGCTGGGTTTGGAGACTCCACACGGGGTCGGGTGCCAGACATAGAAACGCTCGGTCACAGGCCGGGTGAGCACGGAGTGCGGCCAGAGACCGGGGACACGGGAGTGAATGACTGCTTTTCTCTGGGGGCGCACTGAGGAGCGCGGCCCCGAGTTCTCGGCTCCTCCGGGCGGAGATTGGGAGGCCGCCATTTTCACTCTCGTCCTCCAAAGCTGTCCGGAAAGCTTGCAGGGAACAAAAGCTCCCGAGAGCAAACCCGAGCAGACTGCTTAGCCCGGACCGGCAAGGGCGGGGCAATTCCACCTCCAGCAAAGACATTTGGGAACCCCGGCAACAGGCCCCTCCCCGAGAAGATCAGCAAGAACCACCAGCCGAGACCAAGTTTACGGATCAATGAGAACGGCAGAACTCCAGCACTAGGGGAATACTGGATGTAGAATTCATGGCTTTTTTACCGGGATTCTTTAGTCTTTCAAAGTTAATTTTTTTAACTGTCTTTTTTTTTCTTTTTTGGAATGTTTCTTTTTCCCTTTTTCAACCAACATCTTATCAATCCCCTTTTTAAAAAATATTTTTATTTTTCATTTTTAGAGTCATATTCTATCCCTTCATAGTAGTTACCCTTATTTTTGGCATACATATATAAGTTGTTCTCTCTTTAAAATTTTGAGATACAGTTTCTTCTAACAGATCAAAATATACCCTAAATCTCTAGTGTATGGCTTTGTTCTAGTCTCCTGCCTGATCACATTCTCTCCCTTTTTTTTTTCTTTCTTTTTTCAAATAACTTCTTATCTAATCAATTCCTTTTATAAAATCTTTTATAGTTTTCATCTTTACAGTCATATTCCATCCCTTCACCGTATTAACCCTTATTTTTGTACATATATAAGGGTTTCTTTCTTTAAAATTTTGGGAGGCACTTTCTTCTAACAGACCAAAATACACTCAAACTCTAGTGTGTGGCACTGATCTATGCACCAGCCTGATCATATTTGATCATATTGTTTTTTTTGTTTTGTTCTGTTTTTGTTTGTTTTTATCTTTTTCTTTTTCTTTTTTTTCTCCTTTTCTTTTCTCTTTCTTTCCCTTTCTTTCCCCCCGGTTTCAGGTCCTTTCTGATTTCTCTAGAGTATATTTTCTGGGGACGTTGTTACCCTGTTAGCATTTTGTTCTCTCATTCATCTGTTCTACCCTGGACAAAACGACAAGACGGAAAAATATCATCTCAACAAAAAGAACAAGAGGCGGTACCGACTGCCAGGGACCTACTCAATACGGACATTAGTACGATGTCGGAACTAGAGTTCAGAATGATGATTTTAAAGATACTAGCTGGGCTTGAAAAAAGCATGGAAGTTATTAGAACCCTTTCTGGAGAAATAAAAGAACTAAGATCTAACCAAGTCAAAATCAAAAAGGCTATAAATGAGGTGCAATAAAAAATGGGGGCACTGTTAGGGTAAATGAGGCAGAAGAGAGAACCAGTGATATAGAAGACCAAATGATGGAAAATAAAGAAGCTGAGAAAAAGAGAGATAAACAACTACTGGATCACGAGGGCAGAATTCGAGAGATAAGCGATACCATAAGACGAAACAACATTAGAATAATTGGGATCCCAGAAGAAGAAGAAAGAGAGAGAGGGGCAGAAGGTATATTGGAGCAAATTATAGCAGAGAACTTCCCTAATTTGGGGAAGGAAAGAGGCATCAAAATCCAGGAGGCACAGAGAACCCCTCTCAAAATCAATAAAAATAGGTCAACACCCCGACATCTAATTGTAAAACTTACGAGTCTCAGAGACAAAGAGAACATCCCGAAAGCAGCTCGGGAGAAGAGACCTGTAACCTACAACGGTAGAAACATTAGATTGGCAACAGACCTATCCACAGAGACCTGGCAGGCCAGAAAGGACTGGCATGATATCTTCAGAGCACTAAATGAGAAAAATATGCAGCCAAGAATACTATATCCAGCTAGGCTGTCGTTGAAAGTAGAAGGAGAGATAAAAAGCTTCCAGGACAAACAAAAACTAAAGGAATTTGCAAACACGAAACCAGCCCTCCAAGAAATATTGAAAGGGGTCCTCTAAGCAAAGAGAGAGCCTGAAAGCAACATAGACCAGAAAGGAACACAGTCTCCTTACAGGCAATACAACGGCACTAAATTCATATCTTTCAATAGTTACCCTGAATGTAAATGGACTAAATGCCCCAATCAAAAGACACAGGCTATCAGATTGGATCCAAAACCAAGACCCATCGATATGCTGTCTGCAAGAGACTCATTTTAGACCCAAAGACACCCCCAGATTGAAAGTGAGGGGGTGGAAAACCATTTACCATGCTAATGGACACCAAGAGAAAGCTGGCGTGGCAATCCTTATAACAGACAAATTCGATTTTAAACCAAAGACTGTAATAAGAGATGAGGAAGGACACTATATCCTACTTAAAAGGTCTATCCAACAAGAAGATCTACAATTGTAAATAAATATCTATGCCCCTAGCATGGGAGCAGCCAACTATATAAGGCAATTAACAACAAAAGCAAAGAAACACATCGACAGCAATACAATAATAGTGGGGGACTTTAACACCCCCCCCCCACTGAAATGGACAGATCATCTAAGCAAAAGATCAACGAGGAAATAAAGACTTTAAATGACACACTGGACCAAATGGACTTCACAGACATATTCAGAACATTCCATCCCAAAGCAACGGAATACACATTCTTCTTTAGTGCCCATGGAACATTCTCCAGAATAGATCACATCCTAGGTCACAAATCAGGTCTCAACCGGTGCCAAAAGATTGCGATCATTCCTTGCATATTTTCAGACCACAGTGCTTTGAAACTAGAACTCAATCACAAGAGGAAAGTCAGAAAGAACTCAAATACATGGAGGCTAAAGAGCATCCTACTACAGAATGAATGGGTCAACCAGGAAATTAAAGGAGAATTAAAGAAATTCATGGAAACCAATGAAAATGAAAACACAACGGTTCAAAATCTTTGGGATGCAGCAAAGGCGGTCCTAAGAGGAAAGTATATAGCAATACAAGCCTTTCTCAAGAAACAAGAAAGGTCTCAAATACACAACCTAACCCTACACCTAAAGGAGCTAGAGAAAAAAAAGCCAATAAAGCCTAAACCCAGCAGGAGAAGAGAAATAATAAAGATCAGAGCAGAAATCAATGAAATTGAAACCAAAAGAACAGTAGAACAGATCAACGAAACCAGGAGCTGGTTCTTTGAAAGAATTAACAAGATTGATAAACCCCTGGCCAGACTTACCAAAAGAAAAGAGAAATGACCCAAATCAACAAAATCATGAATGAAAGAGGAGAGATCACAACCAACACCAAAGAATTACAAACAATTATAAGAACATATTATGAGCAACTCTATGCCAGCAAATTAGATAACCTGGAAGAAATGGGTGCATTCCTAGAGATGTTGTCAACTACCAAAACTGAACCAGGAACAAATAGAAAACCTGAACAGACCCATAACCACTAAGGACATTGAAGCAGTCATCAAAAATTTCCCAAGAAACAGAAGCCCAGGGCCAGATGGCTTCCCAGGGGAATTCTACCAACCATTTCAAGAAGAATTAATACCTATTCTCCTGAAACTCTTCCAAAAAATAGAAATGGAAGGAAAACTTCCAAACTCGTTTTATGAGGCCACCATTACCTTGATCCCCAAACCAGACAAAGACCCCATCAAAAAGGAGAATTACAGACCACTATCCTTGATGAACACGGATGCAAAAATTCTCACCAAAATACTAGCCAATAGGATCCAACAGTACATTGAAAGGATTATTCACCACGACCAAGTGGGATTTATCCCTGGGCTGCAAGGTGGTTCGACATCCACAAATCAATCAACGTGACACAATACATTAACAAAAGAAAGAATAAGAATCATATGATCCTCTCAATAGATGCAGAAAAAGCATTTGACAAAGTACAGCATCCTTTCTTGATCAAAACTCTTCAGAGTATAGGGATAGAGGGCACATACCTCAATATCATAAAAGCCATCTATGAAAAACCTACCCCCCCCAAGGTCAGGAACATGGCAGGGATGTCCACTATCACCACTGCTATTCAACACTGTACTAGAAGTCCTAGCCACAGCAATCAGACAACAAAAAGAAATAAAAGGCACCCAAAGTGGCAAAGAAGAAGTCAAACTCTCACTCTTTGCAGATGATACGATACTTTATGTGGAAAACCCAGAAGACTCCACCCCAAAACTGCTAGAACTCATACAGGAATTCAGTAAAGTGGCAGGATATAAAATCAATGCACAGAAATCAGTGGCATTCCTGTACACCAACAACGAGACAGAAGAAAGAGAAATTAAGGAGTCGATCCCATTTACAACTGCACCCCAAACCATAAGATACCTAGGAATAAATCTAACCAAAGAGGCAAAGGATCTGTACTCAGAAAACTATAAAATACTCATGAAAGAAATTGAGGAAGACACAAAGAAATGGAAAAACGTTCCATGCTCATGGATTGGAAGAACAAATATTGTGAAGATGTCAATGCTACCTAGAACAATCTACACATTCAATGCAATCCCCATCAAAATACCATCCACTTTTTTCAAAGAAATGGAACAAATAATCCTAAAATTTGTATGGAACGAGAAAAGACCCCGGATAGCCAGAGGAATGTTGAAAAAGAAAAGCAAAGCTGGCGGCATCACAATTCCGGACTTCCAGCTCTATTACAAAGCTGTCATCATCAAGACAGTATGGTACTGGCACAAAAACAGACACATAGATCAGTGGAACAGAATAGAGAGCCCAGAAATGGACCCTCAACTCTATGGTCAACTAATCTTTGACAAAGCAGGAAAAAATGTCCCATGGAGAAGAGAGAGTCTCTTCAACAAATGGTGTTGGGAACATTGGACAGCCACGTGCAGAAGAATGAAACTGGACCATTTCCTTACACCACACACAAAAATAGCCTCAAAATGGTTGAAAGACCTAAACGTGAGACAGGAGTCCATCAAAATCCTAAGGGAGAACACAGGCAGCAACCTCTTCGACCTCAGCCGCAGCAACTTCTTCCTAGAAACATCGCCAAAGGCAAGGGAAGCAAGGGCAAAAATGAACTATTGGGACTTCGTCAAGATAAAAAGCTTTCGCACAGCAAAAGAAACGGTCCACAAAACCAAAAGACAACCGACAGAATGGGAGAAGATATTTGCAAATGACATATCAGATAAAGGGCTAGTATCCAAAATCTATAAAGAACTCATCAAACTCAACACCAAAAGAACAAATAATCCAATCAAGAAATGGGCAGAAGACATGAACAGACATTTTTCCAAAGAAGACACCCAAATGGCCAACAGACACATGAAAAAGTGCTCCACATCGCTCGGCATCAGGGAAATCCAAATCAAAACCTCAATGAGATACCACCTCACACCAGTCAGAATGGCTACAATTAACGTCAGGAAACGACAGGTGTTGGCGGGGATGCGGAGAAAGGGGAACCCTCCTACACTGTTGGTGGGAATGCAAGCCGGTGCAACCACTCTGGAAAACAGCACAGAGGTTCCTCAAAAAGTTGAAAATAGAGCTACCATACGATCCAGCAATTGCACTACTGGGTATTTACCCCAAAGATACAAATGTAGGGATCCGAAGGGGTACGTGCACCCCGATGTTTATAGCAGCAACGTCCACAATTGCCAAACTGTGGAAAGAGCCAAGATGTCCATGGACAGATGAATGGATAAAGAAGAAGTGGTATATATATGTATATGTACACACACACACACACACACACACACACACACACACACACACACACAATGGAATATTATGCAGCCATCAAAAGGATTGAGAGCTTGCCATTTGCAACGACGTGGATGGAACTGGAGGGTGGTTATGCTGTGCGAAATAAGTCAATCAGAGAAAGACATGTATCATATGACCTCACTGATTTGAGGAATTCTTAATCTCAGGAAACAAATGGAGGGTTGCTGGAGTGGGGCGGATGGGAGGGATGGGGTGGCTGGGTGATAGGCATTGGGGAGGGTATGTGCTATGGTGAGCGCTGTGAAGCCTGCAAGACTGTTGAATCATAGATCTGTACCTCTGAGGCAAATAATACATTATATGTTTAAAAAAAAAAAAGATAGCAGGAGGGGAAGAATGAAGGGGGGGAAATCGGAGGGGGAGACGAACCATGAGAGATGATGGACTCTGAGAAACAAACTGAGGGTTCTAGAGGGGAGGGGGGTGGGAGGATGGGTTAGCCTGGTGATGGGTATTAAAGAGGGCATGTTCTGTCTGGAGCCCTGGGTGTTATGCATAAACAATGAATCATGGAACACTGCATCAAAAACTAATGATGTAATGTATGGTGATTAACATAGCAATAAAAAATTAAAAAAAACTAATGATGTAATGTATGGTGATTAACATAACATAATAATGAAAAAAAGGAAAGAATGTTTGGGGAAAGGAGAGTGCTATGGCTTTTCTCCTCTCTTGATGGAACTTGAAGTTACTGCATGCTTCATGCTCCATCATGAAGATGATGGGGTAATGAAGAAGTGTTCTTTGCTGCCAAGTGGAGTTGGGGTGGGGTGGTTCTAGAGAGAAGCATGGTAGAGATCTACACGCCTGCCGTAGAAGACTGCAGTCATCTGGCAACTTAGTCTGGGGCCACCAGGAGCAGGCAGAGCTTTTAGGAAGAATGATTTATGTCCCTTGAAATTGGGGCTGTAATTGTACATGCAGTGTGTGCCTCCTGCCTGCAGAATTCTGAAGATGGGAGTCTGTAATTCCACCCTACCACATACCCTCACCCCAGACTATGTAGGTTGGTTTCTGCAAGCTCTGTATAATTCTGACACTCTGGGATTGGAATGTGGTTTACATTTTTATGTCACCTTTGACTCTGAATTCCTACATCTCTGAGTTAGTTCAGTCTGTGGATCGTCTTCCCTCATGCACCCTAGACAAGGAGCAGCCTTTTTTTGATTTCCCCTTTGATGTCTGTCTCCCACAGGAGGCATCTGTGTGTAGAGCAGAGGAAAGGGTTTTATGTCACCCTGTGGTTTTCACCCTTTTCCCCTCAGGACTGTTCTTTTCTCATTTCTCCTTTCCACTGGGGTCCCTGAGAAATTAATTTCCCCTTACCTTTTCCTGTAAAACAACTTAGACCACTGCATCCTACTTGCTCAGGGACCTATATTTACCTATACTTAACATGCTCTGTAAGCAATGGACCATTTTCTCCAAAGCTTCCATCTTAAGCAGCACTAAACTCTGTTACCAGTCTCTGAAATTATATAGCTGAAGTAAGAGAACTGATTCAGAAGTGACTGAAAAGTAATTGATACGCTACCACTGTCCACCCCCTTCCCTAGTTCCCTAGAGAGTTAGCGAGAGAGCATGGTGCCCTCCATCATGCCTGGGATGGGTCTCAAGGCAATTTTGAAGGTGGGAGAGAACAATATGTTTCTCTGCTAGATAAACTATGACTACCCCCACTTTTGAAAGCAGATGCTGCGAAAGTCAATTTTGGTTTTAAATAACACATTTGTGTCCTCTTCATTTCACATCTGTCACATGAACTGCACCAGAATACATTTAATAAAGAAGTCCATGCTAATCATTAATTATGATACAATATACCAGTTGTATTGTATTCTAATGTAACTCACACTTGTGGATTTCAAAAAGCTTCCCCAGATTTAATTAATACTCAGCTTTGCTAATGAAAAGCATGGCTTCTACCCGGTGTGAGTTTGGGTTTCTAATCTGTTCCTTAAGGTCACCTCATTTTTCTTGAAAATGCACATTTATAGTTTAACACTGCAGATCTTTCACATTCCCTATTAAGCAATTATTTTGATTACTTCATTATCTTTCTTTTTTTTCTAGACTATTTAGGTTGGTTTCTGCCTACCGCTAGCCAAGTGTAATTCCAACATTCTCTCTCACTCCCTTTTTTAGCATGATTTGCATTAGCAAGGGATTCATTTTCATTCTGAAGACTCAAAACAATTTCATTATCTGATAAAAATTATCTCCTCATATGCTGTAAGAAACAATTCTCCTCATTTATGGTCTCATTAGGCATTTCATATACCTAATACATCTTCTCAATTCTTCCTCTTTCTGGAAGTAATCATTCTTGTGGCTCAACTAACAATATCTTGGGCTTGGAATTCTCATTTTTGCCTTCCTTCCCTCTTTTGTTCTTTCTTTTCCTGATGTCGTAACTGCATCATCTCTTTGAACACTGGCTATTTCCTTCTCTTCCTACACAGTTTGTTCAGGTTTCGCTCCAACACCTACACTGCTGTGTCATGAGTTGTAAGTTTACATTTCTGTTGTCCTTAGTGGACTATGAACATCTGAGGGGTGGGCCACAGCTTCCAGATATTTATATTTTCAGAGCCTGGAACTGTGTCCAGTGTATAGCAATAATCAAAAGATGTGTATTGAATAGATGAAGGACTAAGGACACATGCACAATCATTTTTATTTTAAAAATTAGTACTTTTCAAGACACAGGAGAAAGTGGAGAAGGCAGAGCAACTTGATAAGGAAACAAATCAGTTGGACAAACCGAGGCAAGCTAAAGAGGTACATAGATCTATAAGTAATAGGAAAGTGCTTTAACTGCCCCAGTGGGAGCAAGAGCAAAATCCAAAACAATATCTGGAGAGGGTGCCTGGGTGGCTCAGTTGTTAAGTGTCTACCTTTGGCTCAGGTCATGATCCCAGGGTCCTGGGATCGAGTCCCACATCGGGCTTTCTGCTCCGCGGAGAGCCTGCTTCTCCCTCTCCCACTCCCCCTGCTTGTGTTCCCTCTCTCACTGTCTCTCTCTTTCTCTGTCAAATAAATAAATAAATAAATAAATAAATAAATAAATAAAACAATATCTGGAGAATATGGATACATCACAATGATCACATGGGGCAAGTTCTAAGTCAGACCTAGTGCCTTCTGTGCAAATAAGATACTTAATCATGACTGTTTCTTCTCACCAAATCTCCAAAATGTGACAGATATTGCTGAAAACATTCCTCTGTCTGATGTCACATTCTTGATTTATTTCTCAGTTTTATTCATCCCTCAAGGAGGAAAAAAGTAATCAGAATGCCTCCTTTTCACCATAAGCATGTCAGAAATATAAGGAATCCTGAAGAATCATCCTGTGGCATTGGGGTCAGTCCCATAGAAATGCCAAGGTAGCTCAGCCTGCCACTTGGAGCTGAGCCTATTTTAATGGAAGCAGAGTTCCCTAGCAGGTTTAGATTACATTAAATTTAAAATGCTATTAAACCTTTAAATGGAGAGTTCAGGCAGACAGGTGGCTATAGGACTTTGGAGATAGGGGAGCTATCTAGGTTGGAGATTAAAATTTGGAAGGTTTTAACACATAAATGGTACAGATATGGCCATCCTGAGTGAGAGTAATGGAAAAAAGGGAGCACGTACAAGGAAGGAGAGTTTTTTGCTTAAAACTGGTCAATCTTTTAAGTAAAGGGTTAGTGAACTATGATCTGTAGTGAAAGGCCCTCTGCTGAGTTTTGCTCAGTCTTTGAGCTAAAAGTGGTTTTACATTTTTAAGTGGTTAGGAAAAACTAATCCAAAGGAGAAGAGTATTTCATAACACATGAAAATTACATGAAATTCACATTGATAATTAAAGTTCTATTGGAACACAGCCATGCACATTTGTTCACATATTGTCTATGATTGCTTTTGCTCTACAGTAGCAGAGTTGCCTGGTTGCAACAGAGACACACAGCCTAAAATATTTACCATCTTGCTCTTTACAGACCAAGTTTGCTGGCTTACAGTGTCACGTGAGAACACAAGTCCTGGAAGTGCTCCGCTATTGTTGCCACTATGAGGGAAACCAGTCTGACTATGAAAGGTGGCAGGGAGGAAGGTTGCTGAGATACTTGCCAAGAAACGGAACCAGAGCCCAGAAGTGACTGTGACACTCCCAGACTGACTCAAACCTGAAGCTCTCTTCACCAATGCCCTTTACAGTTAATGAGTGAATAAACGCCCTTTATTGTCTGATCTAGTTGGATAAATTTCCTATTATCCAAAATAAAAAAAATTTTAACTACTACAGTTATGAGATCCAGAGGTAAAGCATAGTCCTTTCTGCCCTTAATATATACCAACTTGATTCAAATCTCCCATTTCATAGCCTATACAAGTCCAAGGTTGTCCTCATGATTTCTACAAACTCCTGAAGACTTATCTCAGTTGCTAAAACAGAATACCATAGATTGGGTGGCCTAAACAACAAGTATTTATTTCTCACAGTTCTGGAGGTTGGGAAGTCCAAAATCAAGGTGCCAGCCAATTCAGTGGCTGGTGAGAGCTTCTCTTCCCGGTTTAAAGATGACTGCCTTCTTGCTATATCCTCACAGAGCAGAGAGTTAGCTCTCTGGTATCTTCTTCTAAGGGCATTAATCAGGCATGAGGACTCCACCCTCAAGACCTCATCTAAACCTAATTACATCCCAAAGACCTCACTTCCAAATGCCATCAAATTGGGGGGTTAGGATTTCAACATATGATTTTGCAGGGGGACACAAACATTCAGGCCATAGCACTCATGATCCTTGCTCCATGGAGTCCATGTCCATGACACATGCTGTCTATTTTTCACCCATTCTACCTCATCACAAGTTTCCCAAACCTACACACATTCTCTGAACCTATCATTTTATGAATTTAGCAATTTTACTTAGGGCTTGAGGGATCATTAAAGGGGTCACTTTAACTATTATACAATCTCCTACATCTCCTGGCTATCCATTCTGTTCTCCTCTCTTTACTCTCTTATTCCTCTATTTCCAGAAAAAAATTAATTCCTTTCTTTGTAGGATGAGCAACAATCCTAGCTTGCCTAGGACTGTCTTAATTTGGGGACCATCCTGCTTTTTGCACTGGAAGTCCTGGGTGAAGTGGGAAGATCTGTGACTCTATCTCCTTGTCTCAAGTAGAGTCTTCTTACCTGCTTTTCCGAAGCATCAAAGCCAGCCCACATCTGTGGCTCACAGACACCACCTGCTCCAAAAGACTGACACATCTTCCTAATCAAGGCAAGTCTCCTTAAAGGGAATAACTGTACCAGATGTTTTGAAAATAAACATTTCTTATCATTAGATGCATATATACTTAGGGTTGTTATGTCATCTTATTGAATTGATGCTTTTATCATTATGAAATGTTTCATTTTACCTCTGACAGCAGTTCCTATCTTGAAATCTATCTTGATATTAATATAATCGCACAGGATCTCTTATGTTCACTGTTCATATGGTATACATTTCTCCATCCTTTTATTTTCAACCTGTCGGTGTTTTTATTTAAAATGCACACAATCTCTGCCTTTTAACTAGAAGTGTGGATCCATTTAGAATTAGTGTAATTAATGATATGGTTCAATGTAAGTCAAATATAAGTCATCGAGACTTTTAGGTCAGTCCATTATCCTTTGCCTTCCATGTTTCTGATGAGACATCAGTCTTTATTTTTATCATTGTGTTACATCTTTTTCTTCTAGATGACTTAATATTTTTTCCTATCTTTGGTTTTCAGAAGTTTGAATATGATTAGCTTGGGTATGGGTTCTTTTTAAAAGGCAGAGATCATTTCTGTGAGCCAGAGACATGGGCTGGCCTTGATGGTTTCCATTCCACAAGTTTACTGTCTATTTTTTCTTCTGTGGTGCCTGATTTGATATTAAGTTCATCTAGTGAATTTTTTAAATGTCAGATATTATAGTTTTCAGTTCTAGGATTTCCATTTGGTTCTTTTTTTATAGTTTCCATATCTTTCTTGATATTCCCCATCACTTTACCCATTATACCAATCTTCCTAACAAATTCCTTTACATGTGTAACATAGTTATTTTAAAGTCTTCATCCGCAATTTCTAACATCTGGGACTTTCACGGATCTGTTTGACTATTTTCCCCCTTGATTGGGGGCACATTTTCCTGCTTTTTGCATATATAGTAATTTTTAAATTATATAGTACATTGTGGACAATATATTGTAGATGATACATTATCTTCCTCTGAAGATTATTGGTTTTTGTTCTAGTATACCATTAAACTACTGACAAATTACCTTCATCTTGTGGTGGTTTGATAGGTTGAACTTGTTTTACCCTGAGGCCTCAGTTGTCATTCTTAGTCCTGGGATTCACCTTCTTAAGGATGGTCCTCTAAGGGTTTCAATGAAAAGAACAAAGAATTTAATAAGCCCCTTTTACCTGGCTGGACTTGAATTCCAAAACTTGTCTCTCCAGCACCAGGCACCTGCTGAAACCTCTGTTTGGCTCATTTAAACTTCCAGCTGTTACTTTCCACTGGATTCCCTGGGGTCTGATTACATGCAGGTGGGAGCCAACAATTTGAGGAGAATTTGTGCAGATTTGGGGGTTCCCCACTCTGTCTCCCAATTTTCTGAAATATCCTTCCTTAATCTCAAGCTACTATGACAACCCCCCACTCTGCCTTGTGAATCCTCAGTCCTATTCATCTGCCTCTTCCTGACTGAGCTCTATCCCTCATGTACTTTATAAGATGAGGAGTACCCTCAAGGAAAGAGCTATTCAAATGTGGATCTTGGGTGCCTGGGTGGGTCAGCCGATTGAGCACCCAACTCTTGATTTCAGCTCAGGTCATGATCTCAGGGTCTTGAAATCGAGCCCTCCGGGCTCTGCACTCAGCAGGGAGTCTGCTTGAGATATTCTCTCTCCCTCCACCCCTCCCTGCTACTCATGCTTTCTGTCTCTTCCTCTCTGCCTCTAAAATAAATAAATATATCTTAAAAAATAAATAAATGTAGATCTTATGTAGTTTTTTCCCCTTTATTTCAAGGATCGTGTCCCCCTCAATTTCTGCATATTTTCAGCCATTCCCCAGGGCTTCAAATTGTTATTTGATTTTTGATTTTATAATTATTTACACTTCTTTTTTAGTCCGAAGTTCAGAATTGTTATGACCAGATGATAGTTCAATGAAAGCTACTCTGCTAGTAACCAGAAGTGAATACCTCTTATTACTAAAACTCAATCAATCCACCAGTCAACCAATCAATCGATCTCTGGTCTTTCTAGGCAGAACTGAACTTTCCTGAAAGGTGCATGTGATAATATAAGATGTAATTAAAGTAAGAGATAACTGTACTGTGGATCCACGACCTGCTAGTCATTGTTCCATGTGCTTTACCCCTCCCCAACTTATGGACAAGAAAGCTGAAGTGCAGAGAGGTTAAGAAACTTACCCAAGTTTATGTAGGTGGTCAATAGGAAAGCCGGGACTCCAGCCCACATGGCCCGATGTGATTGCTGGCTGCCTTAGCCACTGCAGAGTGGTGCTGTTTAGGTGTGGGCTGCTCTTCAGTGTGGCCTTTCCTTGATGGAGACAGTTTAGATGGGATTTAAGCTTGTCGCAGAGGACTGAACCGAATACACTTTGTGGTTCTTTTAAACCAATGAATCCATTATCCTATAAAAATTAGAATCTCCAGTCAACCAAAAACATTTTCACATCAGAAAAATTATTTTCCTTCAGTCAGAAATCCAGAAAATGTCCACATAAAATCGTATTGCCATGTATACTCAGCTCCCGCAGAATCGTTTCTCTTTTCTTGACTTCAGAATTTGACTTACAGCACCTCGAGCAGAACTGTATATTGTGGTTTTGCCCAAACTTCCGCGGTGCTGATTGTATATTGTGTTCATTTCCAATGCAGTGTTGATTTGATAAACCAACTTACTTCAAGCAATTCAAAGCATCAACCTTTGAAGTTTTGAAAAATAGCCGTTTGCATATGTTTTTCCATGCCACCCCAAATGCATTGGAAAAGTATTTTTTAGCAATAAAATTGCTCTAAGAGGAAAAGCCACATTTAAGGTTTTTTTTTTCCCTGAGACTGTTTCTAAGATCAATAGAAAAGGTCTCGGGGAATATGAGATACTGATACCTGTCTTTTGCCATATGCCTCCCAAATTGTTTTAAATGGACAAATCAGAAGTGGATATTGTTTTGCAAAAAGCAAACAAATGAACAAAAAAACAAACAAAAGAAAAGAAAAATCCTTGAAAGCCTGCAAAATACAACCCCTGGAAGTCTACAGTCCTTGAGACCATCTGTGAAATGGGCTGCATTTCACCGTAGGCTGCTGTCGAAGAAACAGTTCATTTAGAATATAATCTCATGAGGCCCCACAGGAAAAACTGTTCTCTGGAATTAGTACTGGGAATAGCAGCGCTCCTAAGCACAAGGTCTGCTTTGCCCTCACAACTCTAGTGATGTAAGGCGTTGCATTTTCCTGTGAACGCTTGCTGCCAGAAAACACACAGCAGCATCTCTGGCTGACCTCTAGTGAGTGTTACACAGTTGTAACACCATCTTTTTTTTTTTTTTTCAAGAAATTAATTCAACTCCTGGCTCCATCATAAGTAAGATGATATTTGTGTTCTACCTTTACTTTGTTTTCTTTGCCTCCTTTCTCTCATCTGGCTTTAACTAATCTTAGCTTTGTATTGAATCCATACTTGTAGCTCTCTTGCATCCTTTTTGAGCAGATTTGAAGATAACTGACTAAATGATCAGGATTTGATGACCATAGTTTTCAAAATAAAAACCACTGAACTGTAAATGAAAGTTGAGAGAGGCAGATGAAAACCTGAAAACGATGTCACAAATTATATGGAAAGGGTTAATAGCCTGGACATCGAGGATCTTGGAAATCGACAGTAACAACAACAAAAATAGATGGAGGTACAAGTACAAAGTTGAGTAAAGGACTTAAAGAGACATGAAAATGTGATGAGCAAATAACAAATGTAAGAACGATTCAACTTCAGTTGTCGTCAAAGAAATGCAAATTAAAATTTAATGAGAAACTTCCATTAAAAAAATGGGGAAATAAATTCATTGGTTTCCTTGAATCTACCTTCCTCCCTGACCTCGAGGACAGGGTAGGGGGCAGACATGCCAATACGCGTGTGTAAAATAGAATGGATCCCATGTACGTGGAGGCAGGGGGTGGGGGCGGGGGGAGTGTACAGCAGGAAAGATAGGTCGGAGATAGTGGAGATGCCTGGGCTGAATCTAGGATGAAGAGCTGCTATCATTGGATGTGACTCTTTTTTTAAAAAAAGATTTTATTTATTTATTTGAGAGAGAGAGAGAAAGAGAGCAAGAGAGAGAGCACAAGAGGGGGGAGGGTCAGAGGGGGAAGCAGACTCCCTGATGAGCAGGGAGACCCATGTGGGACTAGATCCCGGGACGCCAGGATCATGACCTGAGCCAAAGGCAGTCACTTAACCAACTGAGCCACCCAGACACCCAAAACGTGACTCTTTTCGAAGGAAAGGAGTAAGTGGTATTCTTCATGTATAGTCTCTGGCACATAATGGGCAATAAATATCTTCTAAATGAAAAGAGTGAGAAAAGACATTCTTGCCAAAACGCAAAGGTACAAAGTAATGAATAAAATCCATCAAATGAACAAATATGTGCATGAACAAATGAGCTAAGTTTTTCAGAAAAATCTAGTGTATCTATGAAGGAGACTTTTTTTAAAAAAGATTTCATTTATTTGATAGAGAGAGAGAGAGCACATAAGCAGGGGGAGCAGCAGAAGGAGAGAGAGAAGCAGGCTTGCCGCTGAGGGGCTCAATCCCAGGACCCTGGGATCATGACCAGGGCCCAAGGCAGACGCTTAATTGACTGAGCCACTCAGGTGACCCTAAGAAGGAGATTTAAATGACCAGCCTCCAAAGGACAAAACAAATATTTGATATATTTTTTTCCTTCCTGTGGATCATTACCATATATTTCATTATTAAGAAGTAGAACTCTAGACAATACCTTTGGATCTAATTACATTCTGATTTTTCAAACTGAATCTCATCCAGACCACCAGGTCTAAACACTCCCAATTCGGGCATTTTCCCAACCAATATGCTCTGGAAAGGCATCTGGGCTGCACCTCAGGAAATATGGATAATTGCCTCAAATCTCAGTACTTTTCAGTCTAAGATTGTGTTTTACTGTCTATTAGGGAAGAAAATTAGATATGCTGTAGGACATACATTTAAACGTTAACGTTGATTGTTTCATAGCAGTGGATTTCTGGGTAACTTTTATTTTCTACTTTGTACCTTTCAATATTTCACAAATTCTCTATATTAGTTCTGAATTGTTTTTGCAATGACGAGAAGAGAAATCGGTTCACGTTATCCTTGTGAATCTCGTGGGGGAGAATTAGGGCAGTTGTGAAACTCTTAGAAAATCTTCGAATTATTTAGAAATCTGCTGAGTTTCCTTTCACATTTGTACAGTTTTAAGGGAGGGTTCAAGCTGATTTGCACTCGGGCAGAATGTGGTTTTTAGACCTGTTTTATTCTATGTTATTAAATACAAAATGTATAAATGTTTCATCACTATAAAACAGGACCAAAGGCAATTTAATAGGAATTTTGTGTTGTTTCCAAAGCTCCAGCTGAAGATGTCCTTGTTGTAATAAAATCCCTATGCCTTTTAACCCAGCGTTTTAAGTAATGAATTTAATTATGAAAAAAACTGCTGTCACTAAAGTCTTCCTCTTAATCATGCCTGTATTTATGACAAAAAAAATCTGTTGCTATGGAAATTTTAGAGTCAGAGTTGCATCCCACAAAGCTCTACTGAAGTGTAAAGCAAAAATAGGAAATGAATCTTCAGTAAAGAGAAACTTAATATATTTTTAAAAACATTGAAATTATGGAATGTAGATGGATTTTACAAATGAACCTCATTTTGCATAACAAGTAGTCATGTAAAAAGTTCTGCATATATCTAATTTTGGAAAATCAAATAATTTAAAGTATAACTAGGGAACTTACCATTGACAGGCATTGCACAGGGGATCTGCCTCAATTTAATTAAACATATGTTGAGGCTTTACTATCTTATATTAAAAATTAATATTTTCATAGACTGAGTTTTTCAAAATTGAACACATATATAATTTGACATTAGTTTCAAAATGATTTTTAGTTGTCATTAAAACCCCAAATAACAGAACCAGCTGTGAATTACAGCTGTATAATGAGACCAGAGCCACAACTCACATTTAATAGTTATTTACCAATAGATGAGCCAATAACCACACAAAACAAGCTGGCAAACAGGATGAAGAAGGTAAATGATGGACTTGCTTTTAACTTATGAACTATCTCATGTATGCAAAAAGCGGAGACCAAAATAACAAACCCCCGCTTAAAAAAGATAATTTTACAAGTACAAATGAAACTTCTTGGGCCTTCTTGTTAGATCTCATTCCCTCTCCTCCGTGACTCCAAACCTGAACTTGGGCTTGCCCATGAACCTGCATCGAAAAATGCTTTTGGTACATACTTTTACACATCCATAAATACTCTATATTAGGTCATTCCCCCTGTTTTAATAACTTTTATAAAAATGGTGTCTTTGTATATGTTTTCTGCAACACTTCACTTTTTTCTTTTACTCAACCTACTTTTGAAGTGTATGCAGATAAATATGTCTCTGATTCATTTACAGTATTCTGCAGTAATCTGTTCCACATTCATTTCTAACTTCTGTTTACTATTCTACTGCATGATGACATGGTCATTTATTTATCTGTCCCTCCACCTGAGAGATATTAGGTAGGTTTGTTTCTTTGTGTTTTGAGGGTTTTGTTTTTTGCTATTGTAATCAATGCATCAGTGAACAGTTTTTCATGAGTTTCCTTGGGCACATGAGCGAAGCTTCTTTGGGGGATATACCACAAACACTTCAAGTATGGGAAAATGAGAAAAGGTGCTTCAACAGTGGGCTTCCTGGTCTACTGTTTTCTCCCCTAATCAACAGCTATGGGCTTGTCCAATCCTGTGTACACATAGATAATATTGAATTATTAAAATTTGTTTCCATAGATTGAAGATAGCCTTGATGACATTATATATATTTCACCTAGGTTTCCAGGCTTTATGGACACCTTCCAAGATACCTTAGCAAACAATGAAGTATCCAGTCTCAAGCTAAATGAAAGCCGAAGGAATGTGGGGCGGGCTCACACACTTATGCCATCCTTTGAGTTAAGGTTATAAGATTGCACGGTGAAAATGTAACAACGCAAACCTCTGCACTGAAGGGCGCTATTAAGAGCCAAATGAGCAGCGCAGGAGCCAGTGCCCAAGGAGTTCTGGGAGCTCGAGGCTCTGCCATTTGAATTAGGATGGAAAGATTCATATAATGCGCAGAAGGAGAAGGAAGAGCGATGCAGACTAGAGGCAGAAACCAAGTTTCTAGTACTCTCCAGAAATGTGCCATTTTCCCCCTGCAATTCAATGAAGGAGAACAAGTCAGCTGGGGTGGGGAATGCGTAAAGCACCTACACATGAAGTGAACCGAGACTACTGCGTTTAAGCCTCTGAATAGCTGGCAGGTGGTCAATTTCTAAAGTAATTTCTTGGAGATTGATATGGAGAAAGATATGGGGAGCTCTGGGGTTTTATTACCCATCACTTAGCTGCTGGTCTTGGCTCCTATTCTCTCGCTGCCTGCTTCCCTCCCCTCTCTTTCTGCTTCCCTTCTTCTTCCCCTTTCCGTTTGCGTCCTGTCATTCTCTGTTATAATTAAAATAGAAAACATTGCAGGTGTCTGCTGTAAAGCATTTGCAGACCCTGGGTATTACATGAAAAAAATAAGCAGCTGCAAATTGTGTAATTTGGTCTTTAAAAAAGAAAACCTGAAAGACATTTCTGGAAATAAACACATCTTTCATCCTGGTAGGTTTGAATTTATTTTTTGTTTGTACTTCAGCCCCTTTGCTCGCCATTTCCTCTCCTCACTGCCTTGTACAGAAAGTTTCAGCTTTAACCAGTGAGTGTTCCTATTTTAGAAGAGATGGGGGAATTTCTGGAATCATGGCTTAAAATGGGGCAACTGTGTCTGTAGGGTGTGGTGCAGTGTTTCAGTCAAAACAACGCCTAAGAATAACAGCGGCTGTAAGTGACTAAAAATGGAGAAAAAGTAAAAATGTGCTGAAATATTATCTGTGATAGTTGGAAGGGATCTGCCATCCCCAGGGGAAACCAGTATATTGGCATGGATGACAACGGGGACTCCAGCCCGCTCCCACTCCGGCCACCATGTTTTCTTGGGGGCATCCACTCAGGTCCGCAAGTCATTTAAAAAAATCTGCTCCTACAGCAGACAATAGGTGTTCCAATTTTAGCTTGAGGCTCAGCTATGTCCTCCTTTTCCTTGACTTTCAAATTTCCCAGAGCAGTGGGATGGGTGCAAGAGAGAGGAAGCCAGTGTAGCAATGAAGAGTTTTAAGTTCTCCAGTCAGACAGAACCAAACTTAAATCTTGGTTCTACCTCTAACTGTGATCATTAGGCAAATTATTTAATTGCCTTATGCTTTTGTTTCCTTATCAGTAACATGGGGTCAGTCATTCTATGTGCATCATGGTCATAATTCTTGTGAGGACAGAAGGAGACGATGCATATGAAGTATATAATAATATAGTGTCTAGCATGGTAAATGCTCCAGAAAGGTCAGGCAGTGATGGTAGTGGTAGTGATGGTGGAGGTGGTGCTGATACCTTCCCTTCCCCTCCTTTTATCCCCCCATAGTGCCATCTCACCTGGTCACATCCATCTACCCACCCATCCATCCTTCCACCCATCCATCCATCCATCCATCCATCCATCCAAGAAGTGTTATAGACCTCTACTATGTGCCAGGCATTATTCTAGGGTTCTATAAAACAGTATATGACTTTATATCCATTAATATTTTAAACGAAGAAAAATGAAAAGCACCCAGTTAGTAAAAACTTACTAGTGGAAGGCATGCATATACACTCCTTGGAAATTAATATTAGGTTGAAGTGAATGGCCTTGGTTATGAGTGATGCTATATTTCCACACCTACATTAAATGTGTAGGTAATTTGTTGTGCTTTTTTGCCCCTGGTGGCTAAACTTCCCATAAGTTAAACTTTCTCTGTGAGAAACACAAAACCCTTGAAAGCATCCTCTCTCCCACAAGAGAAATTATAAACTCCAGTCTCTTGCCAGAGGATTCGGAAGGCCTCACCACATAAGAGCCATCACTATCCTAACGGTTTTCTGCAAGACCCAAACTTTATTTCATATGAAGGTATGGTCATCAGACAATTTCTTTTTCTGAATTCAATGGAAAATATTTTGTTCTTTTCTCTTTCTCTTTCACTGCAGTATAGTTTCCTACTGGAGGCCACTAGCGCCATCCTCCCAGTTATAGAAATCAAAGTTCTTTCGACATTGCCTCATGTGCCCTGGGGACAAAATTGCCCCCAGTTGAGAACCACCGTTTTCATCCAATCTTGTCCTATGGACGCATCTAGAGACAACCTACACGTGAGCGATATAAACATGGGAATAGTTGCACCGGGCACACTGTTCATACTTCTATGCATAGTTCTGTGAGATGGTTTTAATAAGCTACAGCAGCATTGTCATTTAATTCAGATACAATTTAAGACATCACTCAGAACTACAATTTTTGAGGAAATTTAGCTTATGTAAGAAGCCATTTTATTTTGCTTGTTACAAGAACACAGTTCCAGAAATGTTTTCAAACCAAGAAAAACAGCATCAGTTAAATCCTTTATAAGGTTAACATGTAAAGAACGTTTAGGGAATAATTGACACCATCCAGTTGAAAAGGCTTCCTCCTGATACAATACAACCATTAGCAAGGTCAAAAAGTCTCTCAAGATTGAATATAGATGGCAGCGAGATATCAAATGGGACCTGAGAAAAAGCAGAAAGTGTTCATGAAATGCATTGTTTCAAACTGTTGGCTGAAGGAAAGTTCTCAAACATACAAATACCAATTCCATATAATGGTTTTATGTGAAAGATATTTAACTCTTGCCCAAGGCAAAATGACAAGTTTCATATCTCTGCATGGCTAAAATGTCACACGTATCATTTTAGACCCTATTAAGATTCATAGATTAGCCAATAAAACAGTAGATATTTGAGAAATACAGACTATTTGCATCCTTATAATCACTGTATATGATTCTAAAGGTAGGATTTTGGCCCCATTCCTAACAAAATGCTTTCCTCCATAACAGGCTGCCCAGTGGACAAATCTCCCTGTCTGTCTTTGAACTTAAGTCTTGCCACAGTGAAGCAAGCATGTTTGACGCTCACTCTCTCTGAAAGAGGCACTGGGTTACCATGCTGAGAACTAGCACAGTCTCAGTCACCTGAACAGAATGAAAGATTGAAAATAAGACTGCCTTTGTGACCACAGCACTGGTCATTTCAGAGAGAAGCAGGAAGGAGAGAATGATAAATAGGAAGGAACTTTAACGTTTCCTGGGGACCTACTTTATGCAGATCTAGATACTTTGGAAGATGAATGAGCAAATGTCATGTAGAATGACCACAACAGATTAGATGCTTGTGGCCCTAAATTCTGGTAAGAAATTAGAAGACAAGTTTTATTAATTTCTTCTCAAATTGTTAAACGAATCTTTCATTCTTAAGAAAACACAGTGAACCTAAAAGTGGAAGCTGGTTTTTATTTCTTTTTCTTGACTTCATTGGATTAAAACAGGACCAAAGTATTCCAGTGCCTTCTATAACTTAACATAATAAAGAGGTGAAAAAAAATTAATAATGTCCTCCTTTCTCACTCAATCCTGAAGTAATAAGTATTACCAGTTTGAGGAGTACCTTTCCAAGACCTTTAAAATCCTCTGACAAATGTATATTCATGTGGGTTTTTTATTTTACCTTTTTTCTTTCCTTTGTTTTTTGAAATAGGATAACTAGGTTTCCATTATTTGCTTTTTCAATTACCAGTATGTAAGAGAAATCCCTCTTTAATCAATTCAAGGAGGCAGAATAACTACATGGAGTTTAAGAGTGTGTGTTCTGGAGTAAGACTGCTTTGGTTCAAATTCAGACCTCACCACATACCAGCTGTGTGAGCTTGAGTAAAATATTTGATCTGTTTGAATTTTAACTTGGTCATCCATAAAACAGAAATAATATTGTTATTACAATTATTACAATGTATTGTTGTTACAAGATGGAATAAGTTTATACATATAAAATACTCAGAATGATGCCTAGCACACAATGAACACACAGTAAAGGCTACACATTACTATCATTGTCAAGCATATTCTTTTTAATGGCTACATAACAATGCATGGGATGGCTGCATCCTATTGTTCAATCAATCACCATAAAGGTTGTTTCTAGTTTTTGTACATGTTTGTTTATTCATATACATCCTTGGGTAGAGATGCTTCTATTTCTGTACTACTGATTCCCCAAGATGGTTTGGTTTAGTCAAAGGGTATTTACATTTTACATTTTAACATTTCTTGCCAGATTACTTTCCAAATAGGTTATGATAATTAACACTTCAACCAGAAATATACAGATGTATAGATATCCAATTGACCCAGATCTATTTGTTGAAAAGACTGTTCTTTCCTCACTGAGCTGCAAAGTCATCTTTGACATAAACCATTGGGCCAAATATGCATGGATCTCTTTCTGGACTGTATTCTGTTCCATCGGACTATATACTTACTCCAATCCCACACTGTTATTACAGCTCTTTCATAAGACTCGACAACTAGAAGTGTAATTCCATTAGCTTTGTTCTTTTTTTGCATGGTTTTGGCTATTCCAGGTCCTTTGCATTTCTGTGTAAATTCCCTGATACTACAGTAAATGATAGCTTTTCAAATCTTTCATTTATAATTTTTGCCTGCTATATAGAAATTGCAAACATTCGTATGCATATAGCAACTTTGCTAAATTCACTTATTCATTCTAAGAGTTTATCTGAAGACTACTTTGGACTTTCTATGTCTATAAATAATAAGAATTGTATTCCTTCCTTTCTCACGCTTACACCTTTCTGTTTTCTTCCTTTACTTCACTGGCTGAGAATCCCCATGCCATATTAATTAGAAATGATGACAGGATGTCATCAACATATGATTAATTGACTTTTCAATTCAGGAAAAAGGGAAAGGTTTATTTAATGAATGGCATTGTGAAAGTATCTACTACTAAAATTCATTCTTTTCTTTACTTACATCCTCTACTACTTTTGTTAAATTTATTCCTAGGCATTTTATAGTTTTGTTATTATTGTGAATGTTTTAAAGTTTTAAAAGTTCTGTTTAAAGTGATTGTCCTTGGGGCACCTGGCTGGCTTGGTTGGTGGAGTATGTGAGTCTTGATCTCAGGGTTGTGAGTTTGAACCTCATGTTGGGTATACAGATTACTTAAAAATAAAATCTTTTTAAAAAACGGTTATTCTTAGGGCGCCTGGGTGGCCCAGTTGTTAAGCGTCTGCCTTCGGCTCAGGTCATGATCCCAGGGTCCTGGGATCGAGCCCCACATCGGGCTCCCTGCTCCGCAGGAAGCCTGCTTCTCCCTCTCCACTCCCCCTGCTTGTGTTCCCTCTCTCGCTGTGTCTCTTTCTGTCAAATAAATAAATAAAATCTTTTTAAAAAAATGGTTATTCTTAGTAGAAAGAAAGTTATTAATTTTTATATCAGCCACTTTATCAGATTCTCTTAATCTAATCATTTTAAAAACGCTTACAGTTTGGTTTTGCAGTTATATCCTTTACAAATAAATACAACTTTGTTATTTCTTAGTATTTATGTTACTGATTTTATTCTCTTGTCTCATTGCAATAGCTAAAAATTTCAAAGTAATATTGATTCTTAGAAGTGCTATGGAGTCCTGTTACTCCTAAAAATTCTACCACCTAAACATGTTCCAGGTAATTTATGAAAGTTTATTTTGTTAAACAGTAAAATTAAAAAGCCACTATCATCAAAAACATGGAGTCCAGTTTTAAAAAATGTTGAGTTAGGTGAAAATGTGAACTTTATCTCACACCCGAAGTACATCAATGCTATAAACATTAAGGGAATCTGAATGTGCTTTAGGAAGTCAGAGTTATGTCTTTTCCCAGAGAATTCAAGATTTTACAAATTAGGATTTATAAGATTTCAAATAAAATGATAGAGTTAAAAGGTAAAGCATTTCTTTAAACATGTTCCTTGATTTGTATCTACTCAATCTTGATACCAGGACATTTAAAGTAAGCCCACATAATGTTTTATAATGTGAACACCCCATGAGGCTCAGAGACTTTTTTTTAAAGATTGATTTATTTATTTGAGGGTGGGGAGGGGCAGAGGGAGAAGGAGAGAATCTCAAGCAGACTCCCCGTTGAGCAGAGCCTGACCTGGGGCTCAATCTCTCCACCCTGAGATCATGACCTGAGCCAGTCAAGAGTTGGTTGCTTAATCCACTGGGCCACCCAGGTGCCCCAGAGGCTCAGAGTCTTCCAGTGACTTACCCAAGCTCCCTCAGCTAGTACGTATCAGAGCCAGGATCTATATTCCTGGCTGCTCAGAACACATTCCTAACCACCCTGCAGCACGGCCTCTCCCCTGCTGCCCAGCTGTCCTCGGAGCCCCCCCCCCCAGCCATGTGTGGCCACCCCAGAAAGCCCCTGCTCCTTGCAGACTCTCCCGCTCACACCTGACTGCACTCTCCTGCTCCCTCCCACGGGCTCTGTGGCACTCTGGACCCTTTTCCAGTTTTGAATTTTGGAGATTTTATGGAAGGTTCTAGGGCTTCCATATGGAATTTCTCAAGTAAAGTTAAGCTTAGGTGGAATTACTAAATTTTTTTGTTTGTTTGTTTTGGCCATTCAATGGAGACTGGATTGGCAATCGTATAATCATGGGGGAGTCTTTTCTGTCTTTTGTAAGTAGCTTTCAGTCTGAATTATCCTGGATAAGATACCAAGGAGTTCCGGTTCCTTTTCATGGATCAAGAAAGGCTTTGTGGAGAGAAAGGAAGAAAACAGCCTGGCAGGTAAACAGACTGTAAATTAGTTCAAGTAGGTTCTGCTTTAAGGGTCAATATTAGAGAAACGGTGATGGTTCTGCCTGAAAAGGACAGAAGTTGGAAATAACAAGAGGAAAGGACAAAAGGTAATCAAGTTGGGGTGCACTGAAGGGGTTCATTGCCAGGACTTGAGCTTGTCTGGGGGAGTTCCGAAAGTTACTGGAGAGTTAAAGGTTATTTGCCAATGCTATATTTTATATGAGTTTCTGCATGAAAACTAGATTCTATCATAATGAAAGATTTTATTACTTCTGTTCTTTTGTTCCAATAACTTTCCTTGACTGAAAGAGAAATCGTATAGTCTTCAAAGTACCTATGGTTTTTCTCAATCCAGTGAGGTTTTATTGAGCACCTATGTTGAGAACTCTTCTTGCTTCTCTCTCAGCACAGTGTCAGTTGCCTTTTCGTTGCTTCTATGTGACCAAGAAGACCAAGAAGAAAGGGGAGGGGGAACGCCGAATTCCCACTACCCAATCAGGTTTGCCTACTCTTTTAATTGGTAAGTGGGTTATCAAAAACTGTGAGCCTTGTGATATGGATGGATTTAACTTTGCCTCCTTTCTAGGACTTTCAAACACAGAGAGCCAGAGCCACGGGGGGGGGGGGGGGGGGGGGGCGGTGGGGGGGGGAGGTTTAAAAGCCTCAAGGCAGGAAAACAAATGCTGTTTTCATCCAGCCTTCTTACATGTAAGTTTCTGTACCATGTGAGAGTTCTATCTCAGTATATCCCCTGAGTCTTCGAAGTTAATAATTAATCGGGTTTTTTTTTTCAGACTGGGGGAAAACATGCATTCCACAGTAGGAAGGATTATATGATACTAGTTTACTTAAGAATCAATATCATGAATGACTGGTGACCCATCGGATAGCAGTTCTAGATGAGAGGGAACTACAGAGATTTGGTTTCACTGTACTTTATATGATCAAGAGAACCCCACCACCGACAGTAATAGGTATTATCTCCCCAGAAATAGCACCCAACTCTTAAGAAGGCAAGAAGGGCTTGTGTACAACTCTACCAGACCACGGGAAATTTCAAACTTTGCTGAGAACAAGATTATCTTTTCCATCACTCTAATTTTGTGTTAATAAAACTTTAAATATGACCAAAAAAAGGGTTCTTTTTTAAACATAATATGAGATCAAAGGGTCATTCTGGTAAGACGGTAGAAATCTTTTAAAATTAAATTTTAAAGAAATAACATTATTATAAAGACATCTTGCAGAGAACAAGAAAATTAGAAATTAAAGATGGGATATGGGACAGAAAGCATTTGTACAGAGAACTGGTTCAAATGTTATATTATCTAAAAATAGGATTGATTCTTCTTAAATCATCATCACCACCACTGCTATTGTCACTGTGCCACCACGGAGACCTTGCTGTGCATGGCATTTCCTTCAGCTCTTGAGGAGAGTTCACCCTTTAAGAAAGGACAATTCATGCTCAGACACATTGTCCCACACGCGCAGGAAACCAAATGTTTCAGTCAGGCCAGAAACTGTTCGACAACATTCAAGGGCCCTGTCTCTCTTCTTATATCTAAGTAGATGCCAAAAATGTTTTGAACAGTGGCCTCTTTATTGGACTACATGAAGAATGCCTCCCTAAGGGAAGATATATTGAGGGGGACTACATCCACTGGGTGTACATTGAAAAATCAATCTTAGGATATGCTCATAGTTTAGAGTCGTGGTATAAGAAAAACTAATTAATTGGTCTTTGTCCCAGGTTCCTGGCATAAAGCTCCTAAAACCACTGGGAATTTTCCTTTGTCTGCTAATAAGATGACTATGGCAGGAAAGGGGCCTGATAGCTTCAGGATGGAGCTGGTCACCAGGAAAACCAACCATGTGATTGGAGGGTTGGAATTTTCAGCCGTAGGCCCTGATTTCTGGGGAAAGGAGCAGGGCTGGAGATTGAGTTTGATCATAATGGCCAACCATTTAATCAACCGGACCCATGTAATGAAACCTTCATAGAAACCCCATAACCACAGGCTTCAAGGAACTCCTTGGTTGGTGAACACCATGATGTGCTGGGAGGATGGGGCACCCCGAGAGGGCATGGAAGCTCTGCCCCTCTCCACTCCCCATATCTTGCCCTGTACATCTCTTCAATTTGACTGTTCCTCAGTTGTATCCTTTATAATAAACTGATAATTGCAAGCAAAGCGCTTTCCTGAGTTCCGTGATGCATTCTAGTGAATTATCGAATTGGAGGGGCTATCATGGGAACTCTCAAATTTGTAGTCTGCGGAGCAGAAGTGTGGATAGCCTGGGCACTTCATTTGTAGCTGGCATCAGAAGTGGGGGCAGTCTTGGATTAAGCCTTTCATCTGTGGAGTCTAGGCTAATTGAATTGAATGGTTAGACACCCAGTTGGTGTCAGCAAATCGCAGAATCGGTTAGTGTCAGGAAAAACCACCTAGCAGTCATATCTGGCATTATGTAAATTAGGGCTGTGCTCAGCTATGAGTGTCTCTGGGCCTTTGGGGCCTTCTACACTCCCCTCCTCCTTGGCAGCTCTTAGGCATATACTGCCCTTCACACCCCTTCCCAGGCCAAGCAGAGGCACGCCTTGATGAAAAGCGACAGAGCTGACAGTGACATCTCCATTATGGGTATATGCTTTTTAGAGGGAACTATTTAAGAAAACAGATCCTGTAAGAAAACAATCCTGTAAGGCCAAAAGAGATCTTTAAGAAAAAAAGTAAAAGTTTAGGCTGTACATATCAGGCTTATTCTAACTGCTCAAGAGTCTAAGGCCCAGGGAAAAGAGTCTTTGAAATGTGACACCCTACTGTGCAGAAAGAGCAGCTGCTCCCTCCCTCTCTCCAGGAAAGTATTTTTCACCAGATAAAGAACTAATAAAGGGTCTCAAACAGGGCAAATCCCCTTTAAAATATCAAAAGCTCTAATCAGAACAGGAAGGATGAGTTATGCAACCAACAATAAAGTGCATGGGGCATAAAGACTAGATCCAAGTTCATGGCCAGTGGTTCAGTGCTTATAATCAGGGCCTTGGGGGAAGAGTGAAAGTTTCTTGGAGGGAGGATTTAACGGAAATGCCTGTATTCAATGTGTTACAAAACTGAATGCCTATTTCTCATTCCCGGTGGAGACGCAAGAGCATAAATTTTGATATAGTACTTATATGTGATTACATCACTTTACATCATTGCCTTTATTTTCAGAAGATAGTTTTTTTATTTTTTTATTAACATATAATGTATTATTTGTACAGGTCTGTGGTTCAACAGTCTTACACAATTCAGAGGGCTCACCATAGCACATACCCTCCCCAGTATCTATCACCAGCCACCCCATCCCTCCCAGCCCCCTCCACTCCAGCAACCTTCAGTTTGTTTCCTGAGATTGAGTCTCTTATGGTTTGTCTCCTGCTCTGGTTTCGTCTTGTATCATTTTTCCCTCCCTTCCCCTATACTTTCAGAATACAGTTTTAAGGCTTTACTGAGTCCTTGTTTTTTTTAGCCTGAAAATATACATTTTTCTAAGAAAGGAAGTCTGTATTTATTGAGGATTGCAAATGGGCTGGAGTCTTCGTTTTACAGAGTTTATTTCATCTGTAAATTAACTGCTAAATGGAGGTCAAGAGAAAATGTGATTGAGCTATGGGGTCAATTGTAGAATGTAGTTTTAATCATGATTGGGTGACATGTGTATGATGTTTTCTCCCTACTTCTCTGTTGGAAAATGAGCTTCAAGCCAGAGTATGCTTCCTAGTTCCTTTGGAACTCTTCTAATTCCAATAAATAAGGATAATTGAGCATTCATGTATTCATAACCAATCAGGGATTTTATTTTTATATTTTAACTCACTGCTGAGGTTCAGGCTCCTGGGAGACAGACTCTAAGATGGAACTCAGCTTCCAGGAGGCTTATCAGGAAATACTCTTGGGATCAACACCCATGGTGAAAGGGAAGACAGCAGGACTGGCAGAGAGAGAAGATGGGCTGCAATGCAATCATGAGGAAGGGCTCAGCCAACACCATAGGGCTCTGAAGCTGGGATGGCCCTTCAGAGGTGCTCTGAACTGTGGTAGGGGTCAGGTCTCTGCACCCCATATCAACCAGTAACCGGATGCTGACTCCCCCAAGAAAGAGGCCAGCTCCTTTCCCTGTGGGCGATTCCTGGAGAGAGTTGAGAACCGAGGGCTGTCAGCCGGCACATTGGGAAAAGGAGCTCTTCAGTCCTGAAGGGGAGCTCTGGGTGGCTCAGTGAAGGGGCCATGACAGGCACAAATATTTAATTCAATGGTTAACTATAAAACCATTAAACAACTAGCAATATGGCAAAAAGCATACTAGTATATAACTAATACAAGCCAAAGGGAGATTTAAAGTAATAACTAAATAACAATTCTTATACCAAATTTCCAGATGCTGCTTTTCTGGGTCACAGTAAGACGAGCTTAATACATTTTCAGTGTAACTCTTATTAATCACTTTATTTGATTACCCTGAGGAACGGTCCCCCTTCTGAAGTATGAGGAGAAGAATCAGGAAACAAAGAGGAGGAGGAAGATTCAGAAACAATTTCTTCCCTCAAATAATACCTTTCCATAAACTTAAATATGAAGAAATTCAGTAATTTCACCTCAGCTTAACTTTACTTGAGGAATTCCATATGGAAGCCCTAGAACCTTCCATAAAATCTCCCAAAGTCAAAACTGGAAAAGGGTCCAGAGCGCCACAGAGCCCATGGGAGGGAGCAGGAGAGTGCAGTCAGGCGGGAGCGGGAGGAGAGGCTGCAGAGAGCAGGGGCTTTCTGGGGTGGCTGCACGTGGTGGGGGGGGCGCTCAGAGGACAGCTGGGCAGCAGGGGAGAGGCCGTGCCACAGGGTGGTTAGGAACGTGTTCTGAGGAGCCAGTCTGCCTGGGTGTAGATCCTCTAACACTAACTAGCTGAGGGAACCTGGGCAAGTCACTTAAATTTCTCACATGTAATATATGGATAATAACAGTCTCTACCTCAACTAGAAACAGAAATCTGAGGTCAGACGCTGACCTTTAAAAGGTATGTGCATATTCATGTCTGATTGCTGCTGCGACAGCCTATGACAAACGCAGGGGCTTACAACAACACAAATCTGCTCTCCCACAGTCCCGGAGAAAAGAAATTGGAATTTAGTTTCACCGGCTGAAAATCAAGGTGTCAGCAGGGCTGGTTCTTTTTGGGGGCTGCAGAGGGAGAATCTGTGTCTTTGCCTTTTGTCGCTTTTATAGGCCACCTGTTGCCCTTGATTTGTAGCCCCCACAGCATTCACGCCAGTCCTGCTTCTGTCACCATATGCCTTCTCCTGTCGTTGTCAAATCTCCCTCCACCTCCCTTTTATAAGGATACTGTGACTACATTTAGGGCCCACCTGGATAAGCCAGAATAATCTCCCCATCTCAATACCCTTAACTTAATCATATCTGCAAAGCCCTTTTTGTCATACAAGGTAAAACGTTTTGGGGATTAGGGCATGACTCAGCCTACTGCATGGGTGATTAAATGATATGGCTTAGTTCATAAGAATATCATATTTATATCCTATCTGCTCAACAAAGTCTTCGTAGCTGCAGTTATTGCATTGTTTCTATTTAAAAATTCATGGCATTATTTGCAACAACATGGATGGAGCTGGAGAGTGTAATGCCAAGTGAGGTCAGTCAGTCAGAGAGAGACAAATACCGTATGATCTCACTCATATGTGGAATTTAAGACACAAAACAAATGAACAAAAAGAAAAGACAGAGAGAGACAAACCAAGAAAAAGACTCTTAACTATAGAGAACTGATGGTTCCCAGAGGGGAGGTGGGGGTGTGGGTGAAATAGGTGATGCGGAGCAAGAGTACATGTAACCATGACGAGCACTGCGTAATGTATAGGGTTGTCGAATTACCATACTGTACATCTGAAACTAATGTAACACTGCAGGTTATCTATACTGGAATTAAAATAAAAAATAAAATAAATATATATATAAAAATTCATGGCATTCCTGTAAAATGCCTATTGTGCCAGAAGTTATTAGTGTTCACTAAAACACATACTCGTCCCTCTATAATTCTCTATGTCCTTGCATATCAGGTTGAAGCCAATACGATATGAACAGAAATTATGACAGTCATTCCATGCTGGCTCTTGGAAATGGTCACCCTAATTTATTGCCTACACTGGGACACTTTCTGAGAGTAAAAAGGAAGTATAGTAAGCATCTCTCCAAATCAACAGGTGTATGTTATGAGTGTCGCAGGCAAACTGAGATGCATGGTCGCCCTACTTAAAATTGTCCAGTGAAGTCCTCTAGCTCCTCTCCTGCAGTGGTGACCTCCAAGGCCACGTGGTCCAGACAGCATGGCTACAAGTAGAAGGAGAGCTATCCCACCCTCACTGAACTTTGCATGAGAAAGAAAGGAACCTTTATTGCCCCCAAGAGTTGGGGTTTGTGGGCCCAGCATAACCTACCCCATCCTGTCTAGAACACATATGCTCTGGCAAGTCTGGCAAGCTTGTCCTCCCCTTATCATATTGGCGGGGGGGGGGGGGGGCGGGGAATGCCATCAGAGTGAGGGTTTAACTCCACTGAAAGATCAGAACTTTGAATCTCAGCAGCAAACTTAGAGGAAGAAATGCTGTAAGTGGGTACACTGAAGCTGGGCTCCCTCCTGAAGGGCTGTGTCAAGTCTGCCTGTGGGCTTTTGTCCTAAGATGTAGAAATGGAAACCCCAGAGTTCGAACAATACCTGCCATTTCTTGATGGTTATAGTCTGGCAACTAGAAACAGGAAGGTTTTATTTTTTATTTTTTTTAATTTTTATTTATTTATTTAAGGGGCAGAAGGAGAGGAAGAAGCAGGATCCCCACTGAGCAGGGAGCCTGACACCGGGCTCCATCCCGGGACCCTGGGATCATGACCTGAGCCGAAGGCAGGCACTTAACCGCTTAACCAACTGAGCCACCCAGGCACCACAGGAGGAAACTCTTTTTTAGAACAAAGGCTTGATAAAGAACATGAACTGAAGTTTGCATTTTGTTCATGGGACTTTGTCGCTTAGAATCAAAGCATGACAGCCTTTGTTCATAGCTTCCACTTGCAGCAGCAAACTGGAGGGCAGACCTCCTGTGCAGAGCATGGAAAGAAAAACTGCTCACGCTGACTTCTTTATTCATCTCAGCAAAAACTGCAAGCTGCCTGCAAACCGCTCTCACAACATGGCCAACGCTGCCCGGTAAGGTCTGATAGAAAGTCTAACAAAGTGTGCAATTTACAGAGGAATTTCACATAAATCCTTTCATGGAACTCTTCTTCGAATTTCTAACTTGAGCAGTCAACCTTTGTCTGTCAATATTAATAAAAGGATGCGCACGAGAAGGGGGCAAGGGAAGAGGGAAAGGCTAGACGGGAGGAGGAGGAAGGACAGAAAGAGGTGGAGTAAAAATCCACCACGGAGCTTCCCTGAACATCTGCAGGCGCTATGACCCAGGTTCTGCATCGGGCACTTTGGGCTACGGACAATTCTGTGGCCACAATAAAATGTGCCGATGTTCGTAAATATTTTTTTGGGTCATCCAGAAGTGTAGTCTAATAGCTCTCTGGGGAATTACACTGAGTGAAAAAAATGACCATCCCCAAAGGGTTACATAGTGAATGGTTCCTTTTATATAACATTCTTAAAATGACAAAATTATAGAAATAGAGAATAGATTAGTAATTGTCAGAAATCAGGGCTAGCAGTGGGGTGGGTAGTGAGGTGAGGACAATGAAAGGGGTCCTTGTAGTGACAAAATTGTTCTGTATCCTGACTATTAATGTCAGCATCTTGGTTGTGATACCCTATGGTTCTGCAAGATGTTACCAATGGGAACAACTGGGTAAGGAGTACACAGAATCTCTCTAGATTATTTCTTATAATTGCAAGTGAATCTATAATGATCTCAAAACAAAAAGTTTAATTTAAAAAAGGATAGTTGAAAAATAATACATCTATTAAATGCCCATTTACTCTTTTGAAAATCAGCAAATATTTAGATAGGCCAAAAGCCACTAATGAAGGAAGTTTCTAACGGTCAGATGAACAAAGACTCATTTCACATTATTAAGGCAGGAAAAAATAAGGATGACCACAATGTATCGAATGCTTACCACTGGCACTATACTGGCCGGATACGAAATGTGTTGCATGCTTTTTCGAACGTAATTCTCCAGGAGGAGAATGAATGTACAGACAAGGAATTGAAGCTCAGAGAAGTAAAGTAACTTGCTCACAGTCATGCAATCAATAGATGGTGGAACCAAGAATTAAATCATGTTTTTATCCACTAAGATACATTGTTTCTGAGACCTTCAACAGAATCTAATAGCCCTGAGGTCTTTAAGGATTAATGACTTGTCCACAAGGGCAAAACTGGACAAGAACTCATGCTAAGCGCTTTTCCTACCATACTGGGCTCTCACAGGTGGTTGAGAAAAGAACATAATGGCATTAGCTGCCTGAGATACAGGCAGAAGAAGAGCAAAAATCTAGAATGGCTAGTGTTCTAAGTATTAACAAGGAGAATGGGTAAATTTAGACCTGCTCCTTCTTTGTGGATTTATTTTAATATGAAAACATTTGTGCAGAGAACTTCCAAAGCTTACCAACTGACTCAGCTATGTGAGGCAAAAGTCAGTATTTTCCAAAAATGAAAATATAATCCCAGTGTTAAGGGTACAGTTTTTTAACCAAGACAAAAGCATTCAGCAAAATGAATGAGATAAATGAAGCTAAATGTTTACCTCAGTTTTTAGCAAAATGGAAAGCAGTAAACAGATTTGCTAATGATACCCCTGCCTTTCACCTCCTTTGAAGTTACCCAAAGTGACTAAACTTCAGGAAGTCGTCTCTTTGGTTCTAAAATGCAGATTTATCCTGAATGAAGCCAGGCTTGCTTGATCCGGCAGTACACACACTTCTTGCCACTTCATAAATACACAATATCGGTTCATATTATCTTTTGGTTTAAATTACGTCCAAGTATCATTACACCAGCACATTGCACGTCTCACAAAAGTAGGACCAGTACTTGGAGCACAGACAGCACAAAGGCTCTGGTTCCATGATGAGCGAGAGTGTATTTCACCTTGACACCATTGCTGGTGAATCCCTGAGAGATGAGCATTTTGAAAACGCTATAAACAGCTTAGCCTTTTCTTAGCATTTTGAAGAGCACATTAATAGCCTGGCCTTTTCTTAAGGGCTTTCTTTTTCCCTTAGCCAAATTTGACAGCTAGAAGTGAAGAGTGAGAGGATGGAATCAAAGTCGGGGCTATGTTTTAAAAGCAGCATGGAACTGATGTCATCCGGCATTGTCTTCAAAAGAATATAAGAATATTAAGTGGATGTCTCATGAACTTACACACAAAGGATACTCTTCACTTGAGGACAGAATGATAATGTCTCAGAGAAGAAAGATGTAATTCTAGATGCCCATAAAATCTATTCAGACAGCTCTTGGCTGGTACAAAAAAAAAAAAAAAAGCAGAAGAAGAAGAAGAAAAAGGAAGAAAGAAAATCTGCAACTCTTAACTAAAAGAAGTTATAGTTATTAGTAAAATTAATTTTTAAATACTTATTAAACACCTACTGTAGAATATGTGAAACCTTAAGCCCAATGCTATTAAATGACAGTTTAAAAGACAGTATGGTTATTGTCACCATTTGGAAAGTTTTGTTGAAAAAAAACCAAGAGGCATACGGTAATGTAATAAAATTAGCCAAAGGAAATTGAATAGCTTAGCATCACTCTCTAAAATTTAACAGCCTAAAAAAAAAGTGAAGTGGGAGCTGTCCCACATAAATAGGGACATGTGCAACCCCATCCACCACCCAGAAAACCTGCATCGGTCATTTCAAAGGGTGCTTTGAGAACCCACCTAGTTTATCTTCTACCCTCTCAGCAGAAACACACTGAGCAACTTTAGGACAGTTACTGAGCATATTTGGGGAGAGTTGCTAACTAATTTTAAAAACTGCCTAAGCAGGTTGCCAGAAGTGGCCTCTGCTCGGAGTAGGAAGAGACCAACAGATTGGGAGTGCTTCCCTGGATGTTGGGGCAGATTGCATTTTCCCAAAATGGCTGCAGTAGCTCCCGACCCTATGCCTTTCCTGCAGTTTGACACCGACACTCCGCCCATCAAGAGGTGAATCTATGTTCAGCCTTTAATGTGGGTGGATTTGGGACTAGCAGGGAGAAGTCATTAGGTAGCTTAAAAAGCTGGGGCATAAAGAGTGACAGAGCTTCTGCCTAGTTCTCTTGAGAGGCTCATTCCTGAAACCCAGACGCCACCCTGTGCTGAGGCTCAACCAGCCCCACAGAGGTCACATGTCATCACGTTCTGGCCCACAGCCCACTCTGCGTGCCCAGCCCTCAGCCCCTGGCCAACAGCCAGCATTAAGCACCAAACCAAACTAGCCTTTGAGCCTTCAGGGATCGCAGCCCTCAGAAGCTGAATCATCCCCAAATTTCGAGTCTTCCCAGCTGATGCTCCAGATACCACAGAGCAGAAACAGATCCTTCCCAAATATTCGTTAAAATGTGGGTCATTTTATGCCACTAAGCTTGGGGTGCTTTGTTATATAATAATAGTAACTGGAACAGAAGAAAATGGGACATATATGTGGCTAAAAATGATGCACACAGTCATTCCTAGTACTGGAATTACTGTGGCCTCTCTTTTGGGAAGGTACTCAGGAGCTTTATGCTACACATGTTTTTCTACTACAGCCACTCCTCTACTTACAAGGGTCTAACTCCAAGTGAACTCACATGGCTCTGAGATGATCATAATGTTTTGCTTAGGATGGTGCCAGGCACTATTCTAAGAGTTTATGTGGATTACTCATTTAATCCACAAAACAAACCCATGAGCTAAGTACTATTTTTTTTTTTTTTTAAGTAGACTCCACGCCCAGCACAGAGCCCAACTAGGGGCCTGAACTCACAACCCGAGATCGAGACCTGAGCTGAGGCCAAGTAGTCGAAAGCTCAACCAACTGAGACACCCAGGTGCCCCGAGGTTAAGTAGGATTTTTATTCCCATTTTATAAATAGGGAAATGGAAGCATGGAGGCTTGCCCAAGGTCACACGACTAGCAATATCAGAGCTGGGCTGGAATTTGGAGCCAGGCAGTTTGGCTCCCAAGCCTGTCCACTAACGACCACACCCCGACTCTCATTTTCCCTCAGCCACCTATGGCTGAGTCCAGCCCCTCCCCCGCCAAGAGGGCCCAAACTGAAAAGGGAGGAGGACACTGCTGGCTTCAGTGTGATGGTCATGGTGAGAGCCCAGGCTCTGGAGTCTGCCAGCCCCAATGACTTTGGGCAGGTCTTTTAACCTCTGTTAACCTCTTTCTTCCTACTTTTATGCGACACAGTCATCCATTTGAAAACCACAACCATCATCTTCGTTAAGCACGAGCCACATTCCTTCCTTCTAGACTGTCAGCCTCTTCAGGGCAAGGACTCTTGTCTTTCTCACTTCGGATTCCTCCTTTGGGGCAGCACGGTGCCATGTACTCAGCTGCAGCTTGTAACTGAGCTGATGTTGGCTTTTTCTTTTCTTTTTTTTTTTTTTTAAACTTCTGTCTTTATTTTTGCATCCAGGGCTTTTGGGATTTGCTCTGTTCTTTACATCCCCATGAACAAAGCCATAAATCATGCCTTTACCACTGAGCCTGCTGCCAAAACTAAGACTCGGGTTTTCTGCCTCGTCTTTCAAAGGTCTTCCTAATCAGAGGAATAGGCGTTCACGGGCCCCCTTGATCATATTTATATCTCCTAAGGATTCTCTACTGCCTCCCAATCATTTTCCAAAGTAATGAAAACTCTGAACCGTGGGCCACAGGAGCTTCTACTAACTTGATTTCTTATAGGGAACTATTAAACCCTTCTTAAAAGATATCACAGGGAATTTCTCACCTTCAGAATTATGTCAAGATAATACCAGAATATTAACTGAGATTATTCCTGAGGAGGGGTGTCTGGCCGCCAGGCCTCTGTTTTACCCTGTACTGTAATTACTTCTGTATTTGCCTGTCTCCCCCACTAAACCGAAGGCTCAGACTCTGGCTTTTACTTCTGTATCCCAATGTCCAGTCCAATGGCTGGCAAAGAGGATGCACTAGCCAAATGTTTACTATTCAAATGCATGGAGTTGATGGGCCCAAAATCACTGATAATGTCTGGACTAGAACTGCAATCCAGGGGGATCTCTGGAAAATGCATCAAGAGCATTCGTTCATTTCACAAACATTTATTAAAAACCTCTGTGGGAGCCAGCAGTGGGCAAGGCAATGAGCATAAAAATGAAGTAAGATCCAGTCTTATTATATAAAACCCAATCGGCTCTAGTAGGGGAGACCAATATGGAAGCACATCATTAGAACACATTTTGATAAGAGCTAAGTACAAGGATCTAAACCATGGGCCTGAGAGGCAGTGATAACAAGAAGGCAGTCGGGGTTAGGTTAACAGATTAGACGTGTCATTTCCCATTTTTACATGGTAACCTAGCAAAAGATAAGCTGCTAGCATTGTGGAGCAATCCTCCAGCTGACACCCAGGGTCATAAGGTCAAAAGAGGTCATAAGGTATAGGTGGTTACATGATAGAATCAATACATCAGACATAAAATGCTAATGACTAAACTAAGATAGGTTAATATATCTGTGACTCTGTGTCTCCCTCTACCTGTTCTTCTACCCTCTCCATACTTCTTACCCAAAACTTCTTAAAGATAATAATTATTTTAGTGACCAGCATGCGGTTGATGTCAATATCTGAACATAAATACATCAAAATATGATCATTTTAGGAATCAGAAATAAGAGAACATGTGTGCACTAAATTCAGCCATGTGAAAAGGAATGGATAATGTACATAATGTCGTGGAAGTCCTTAGAACTTACCTGTCATTAGGATTTTTTATGTTAAATTAAATTATTTTTAAGAAAATATATTGTATAATAAACTTTTCATGTGCAACTGGGGCTTGAGAAACAATGGCAGACATCAGACCATCTTGGTGCTTTCTCAGAATAGAAGGGAGGAGTTTTTGGATCTATTATGAGGTAAATTCATGGCTGTGAAGCCTCTTGCATGCTGTCAGCTGCCTTGCTAGTATTCTCCTCCCACATTGGCCTCTGTTGGCATTTTCCTCTCCTGTGTCCAGGAAGGCAAGGGGGCTGGATAAAACCCACAAGCCAAGCCACCTGGTACCCCAACAAATGTATGATCTCTAAATCTCAGTGTGGCCTTCGATCCTCATATTTGTCCTTGCTCAGCTTCCTCCCTCACCACACCCAACGACTGTGAATCCTCAAGCCCTTCCTCTTTCCCTTGGAAGACCATGCCCTCAACCCCCCACCTTCTCCACAGCAGGTAAACTTGCCTCCGCTTCACAGAGTAAGTGAAAACCTCTGGGTGTGAACTGCCCCAGCTTCTCCCACCCTTTTCTTCCACACTCACTCACGCCCCCACTCACCTTCAGCTGCCACCCCAAGACCTAGAGAAAGAGGTCTTTCCTCTGTTCCCAGTCAGCTCTCTTGCTCGTGCTATCATGTCTTTCTGTTCCCACCCCCTCTCCAAAGGCCCTCCTCCATTGTTTGTCCTTGTCTCTTCTAGAGAGGCAACCTCCGCCCCTCTTAGCTCTTTTCCCTCATCACAGCTCCCATCCTAGCGCCCTCCTGATGTGTTCCCTCCAGCCGTTCCTCTACCGCTGCAGACTTCTCACCCAAACCTTCCCGAAGATTCATCTACACCTGCAACTTTTACTCTCTCACTCCTCAATTCCCTGTAGCATCTGCTCCCTATTCTAATGAAATATTTGCTGGGTATAATTTAGTGAAAGATGCAGATCCCAGACTGAAGCAGAACTGTCTTTGACTCCTGCCTCCTCCACTTACAAGGTGTGAGATCCCAAACATGCTGCTTAATTTCTTCATTTCTAACGTGGGGATAATAATAGTAACCAACTTCACAGAGTTCTTGCAATATGCAATGAGATACCATATTTAAAACACTGAGTAGTGTCTGCACATGCCATTGCCCAATAAAAATTATTACTAGCAGTAGCATTTGCATTAATGATTATTATCATTATTATCTGTCAGGCACCATGCTAGGTCTAGCTAGAGATCCTAACTAAAAGAAATCCTACCAAATTCATGCAGCCAAGAAGAACTAGTTTGCAATCTTCTTATACAGTGGGGCTTATCTCTTGGCTTAGAATCATCTTCTCCACCTTTGAACCAGGATCTGTTCCTAGGAATTTCCTTCCATAATGATTCTGTATGACTGCAGTCAGTTTGGTTCATACACACACACACACACACACACACACACAAACACACACACATAAACAGTAAATTTGTTTCATGTGAACCAATAGGAAAATATTTAATTTAACTGAACACAGGACCTTTAATCTCTGCTGCTTTTGCAGCAACAAAAGTATCTACACACCAATGTTCTGTGTGCAGTTGCAAGTCAATAATTACTGATGAGCAGACATATAATGACTTAGTCCTCCTCATGGTCAGTCACCACAAGAACAGAAAGCATATTTTTAGCATCATGTTTGACTCCTACCTGACAACCTGGAAACTGCAATAATTTGAAGCTATGTAGTCAAGGAAAGGATTACTTTGTTGCTGGTACACCAGAAAAGAAACCTAATGGTCGTTTATTTCCTGTGATTACTCACTAAGAAGGTTAGCACAGAGAGCTCATTTCCTTCCTCCACCTTCTTGCTATTCTTAATTTTCTTTTTTTGTCACAGGCTGTGTGTGGCAATATTTGTTTTAATTAGGAACACAGTACAGGCGAAGGCAACTGTAACGGGTATGTTCAGTAAGGAACCAAATTGTACAGCGAGATCCCATCTCAGTGACAAAAACAGCTTCACTAAGGCATGTCATTTTGTCTAACAGTTTGCTTTTTGGAACAGGCTTAGAAATTCCCATGCCCTACCCCAGCACTAGTAGGTAAGTCTTGCTTTCAGGGGAGGTATTGGCATGGGGTTCAAGTGGGGGGCCCCTTCTCTTGGACTAGTGGATCTTTTCACTGTGGGGGATCTCAAGTCAGGATCCCGCACACTGACCTCATGCCTCTAGGATTCAACAGTGATTTACATCACACAAAAAATGGTTCCTCTTTCTCTCTTTGTTTAAGATTTTTTTTTAAAGTAATCTCTAGACCCAGTGTGGGGCTAGAACTCACAACCCTGAGATCAAGAATCACACACTCCACCTACTTAGTCAGCCAGGTGCCCCATCTTTCTCTATCTTTAACACTGTTCCTCTCCTTTTCTATCAATGTATCAAAACAAATCTGGATCCTAAAAATCTCTTTGAAATTAGTTGACTAGGGGATAAAGAATTCACACGTGGAAGGCAGGACCATAGTAGGTGTAATGATGATGCCTAAACAGCTAATAATTACCAAACGTTTATTTGTGTGAGGCCGTATTCCACATACTTAACGTGCATTGTTTCCTTTAGTCCTTGGCATTACTACCCCCACTTTACATATGAGAAAGCTGAAGCTTAGGGAAATTAAATAACTTGCCTGTGGTGGTACAACTAATAAGATTCAAGGCTGGAATTCCAACCCAGTTCTGTCAGATGCCCAAGCCCATTAGTGCTATAAATCATGTGTCTTAAAATAGCAACTCCTTCTTCTGTGACCTATTTTCAACCATAGTTTGTATCAAATTAGATTAAACTTGATTTTTATTATAATGTCTTCCATGGTAAATCTATGTATTTCCATAATACAAAAATTAGGTTCCCCACTTAAAAAATAGGAAAAGGACATGAATGGCCAAATGAAAAGAAATTAAGTCAAATATTAAATTTCAGATATTTAAAACTAAAGGGAATTTAATTCAATTCAAGAAAGAGTAACCAAGTGATACACTGTACTAGGCACTTTAAAGTATTCAAAAATTAAGATAGTACTGCTCCTGATCCAAGAAGCTAATGATCTAGTGGGAGAAACATAGTGTAATATTTCAGTTCTTACTTCAAATGTCATCTCCTAAGAGATCTTCCCGGACCTCCCTATCTAAACTGTTGCCCCATTCCCTGTTACCTTCTATCACAGGGGCTAGCAAACTTTTTGTTTCTGTAAAGGGCCAGAAAATAAATAATTTAGCCTTTCTGGGCTATATGGTCTCTCTCAAAACTACCCAACTCTGCTGCTATAGCTCACAGCAGCTAGAGATCACAAATAAACAAACGAGCCTCCTGTGTTCCAATAAAATGTTATTTACGACACGGGCAGTGGGCCAGATAGAGTTCACAGGCTGTAGTTCGCTGACCTGACCCTATTCTAACATATCACTCTGTTTTTTCTTTCATATCTCTTAACAAAATCTGAAATTATCCTGCTTACTGATTTATTACTATTATTTACTATTTCCCTCCACAAAAATGGCAGCTCCAAGAGTGCAAGGTCCTTGCTGCTCATTTGCAGCTGGCTCTCCAGGGTCTTAGAAAGGGGTTCCTGACACATGCACAGCTCGCTCTAAAGGTCTGTTGATCGACTGAATGAGTACTATTTCACAAAAGGAGAAACACTGATTGCCAACAAACATATAAACTATATTTGGCCAGATTATTAATGAATATGAAATAATTGAAAAGGTCATTTTTTTTCACTTAGCATGCCTGGAATGGTTAGGAAACTGGAAGGACAAAGACAAGGAAGAGAGGGAAAAGAAGGGGAAAGGGAAGAGAGAGAGGGGAAGTAGGCGGGGAGAGCCTGTGTAGATGAATATGTGGGGAAACCGGCCCTCTCATCTACTGCCAATGAGAGAATGTAGATCCCAGAAGAATTGAAAGCAAACTCTTGCACACCCATGTTCATAGCAGCGTTATTTACAATAGCCAAAAGGGAGAAATGACTCAAGTGACAACCTACAAAAGAATGCATAAACAAACATGATACATCCACAGAGTGGAATATTATCAAGCCTTAAGAAGGGATGAAGTGACACATGCTACAAGGATGAGCTTTGAAAACACTGTGCTAAGTGGAATAAGCCCGCCACACAGGATCCTATGTATGACTCCACTTATGTGCAGGTACCGAGAATGGGCAAATAGTACAACAGAAGCAGAAAGTAGAATGGAGGTTACCAGGAGCTGGGAGAAGATGGAATGGGGAGTTATTATTTAATGGGCACAAAGTTTCTGTTTAGAACGGTGAGAAATTCTGGAGATGGATGGTGGAGACGGTTGCACAGCATTGTGAATGGACTTAATGCCATTGAAGTGTATACGCAGAAATGGTTAAAAGTATAAATTTTATATTATGTATAATAAAAAAGTATATAAAAAAGTAATTATATTTAAAAAGTATATACACTTTTTTTACTCCAAAAATGTACTCCTAAGAAATAACTCTGAGGAGATAATACAGAAGGATGAAATATGTATATGCTAGAATCCATCAACCTCAAGATTCATGAATAAAAATCTAGTTGTGTAAATAGAGCCTGACAAAAAATATACAAAAGACACTATTATGCAGGCATTAAACATGACAAAGTAGACTTCACATAAAAGTATCTCCATAACACTATTGCTAAATTAAAAAAAACAAGCTACAGAATGCATGTACAGTACAATCCCATTGATGTAAAAATTCTAAGGTTTATTTGTACATGGAAAAAATTTGAGATATTCTCCAAAATGCCCGTAGTTGATTATTCTCTGAATAGTAGATTTGAGATGATTTTAAAATTATCCTCTTCATAATTCTCTGTAGTTGATTTTTTAACAAAGAATATTTTTAACCAAAATAACATGCTATTATAAACTCCTGTTTATCACTTCTTCACATTAATTAAGGAGAGTTAGGCCCTTGATACTTTCATAATAGATGTTTTCTGTATTTCTGTTTCCATAGCAACAATAATACTTGTGAGAGGCTCAGATACATTTTCAAAAAGATACGTACCTCAGACAATGGTGTTACATCTCCATCAGTCAAAAACAGATTTATTATTTCAGAGCAACATTCAATAATCATGTTCTAGAAATAAGAAGACAATAAAGTGAGGTTGAACTTACTGGTAAACTACTAGATATTTTAGTTATAAACTATTTCATTTGTCTTTTCTTGCATCACCACCTAACCCTCATTCCCAGGAGAAAATTTAGAGGGACTCGTAGGTCACAATCCCTCATATAATTAAGGTTATTTGAAAAGACACAGGATGGCCACAGAAGATAAGATTTACTTATGAATCATACATTATTTCATTGTTAAAATTCATATGTTACAGAATTCACACCAGAATGAGGTTTTGGAAAATCACTTTTCTTCTGCGATGAGAACCTGGGGATAAAGAGATTCAGACCCCAGGAAGCAGAGAAGAATGGTTGAGAACTGAGAAAGAAATGGAGAGAGTAAATGAAAAGGAACCAAAAGTCCGTATCATACGTTGTCCATTGCTGATGACACTGGCATAGCCCCTACTGTGTGGACACAGCCGTGTTTATGTGTGGACCTCTGACCCCAGATGGATCTACCGCGGGAAGGAGTGAGTCAGTCAGATTCCCTATCATCGTAATTTCATATAAGGAAAGGCAAGAGAAGAGAGCTATAGTGAGTACTGACTATAGGAGCTGAAGGTCCTGATACAAACGTGGAAAAGGCAGCCATTGGGCTAGATATAAGATGAGTAAGAGAAGGAAACAGATGTGTGAGAACTTACACCCCGCCACCCCCCTCCCCGTAATTAAGCACCGTCCTGGCTCCCAACTCACCAGTTCCATTTTTCTGTGAGGCCCATTGTGTCTGGTTTCCAGTCCTTATGTATGAGCTTATCATACCCTGTCACATACTGCCTTCCCCCACACCTACTTTACTTGAACCAGTGTAAGCAGCCTTTCTTTACTTACAGCTAAAGGAGTCATGACTATAAGACTGTCAGAAACTCTGCCTACTTTGTGATGTTGCCAGGTCCAGCAACAATTCACTTTTATGGTTGTTTAATACACACGTGTACCAGCACTCAGAAATATGAAAATGATAACGTTACACTAATTTTTAAAACTTTTTAAAAAAAGAAACAAACAACAGAATTCACAGCCCCCAAACCATATTATATTTAAGTTTTAATAAATACATGAATACAGAAAAGATCACATTTTAAAGTTCCAAAGCTATTGCTAATTCAGTTCAATTTAACAAATATATTCAAGATGCTGTGGAACACAAAGATGAAGAAACAGACCCTTATCCTCACAAAGTGTACAATAGCTGAGAAGAATAGATTCGTACACTCCTAAATAAAATACCAAGTAGAATGTGGTCAGAACATGGATAGGAAACTAGAGGTGGGACAGAGGAAGTGTAAGGAACGGGGAAGACTTCTTGGAGGAAGGGTCATGTGAAATGAGACTTGAATGAATAGTAGGATTTCACTGGCAGAGAATGGGGACAAGGGCATTCCAGATGGAGGGAGAACAGTGGATATTCAAGGAACATAAAGCATCTGATATGGTCATTACTGTGGGTGTGTATAGGAAGCATGGCAGTGAGAGTGATGAGAAATAAGGCTGGAGAGGTCAACTTAGGACATGTAAAAGTAAGGAAATTGAGAGGCACTGGTCTGAGGAAATAATGATCCAATTGCTTTAAAAAAGATACTTCTGGCCACAGTTTTAAGGTGAACTGGGCTCAGAAAGAGACAAGAGAAAGATAAATTAGCTAGGAGGCTACTCAAACTGTTTGGGCAGGAAGTGATCATGGCGAGAAGTGGACCAGCTTCAGTGGGACAAAAAAGGTGGAGGGCAAGCAGGGTCTCCAGCACTGATCAGGGTATACTACTTTGCCATGATGAACCTCCCAGGCTCTTGGTCCACTTTAAGACAGAAAGGATACTCCTCTGTCTGAACACTGATACTCCTCTTATTTATCTATATTTCTATATTTCTAATTGAGTTCTCAGGACTGGTTGCACTCTGATACTCCTCTTATTTACCTATATTTCTATATTTCTAATTGAGCTCTCAGGACTGGTTTAAGTATATTTCCTCCCTATAGGAAAGATTTCAATAACAGCCATGATGCGTTACTGTCATGATTTCATCAAGAGCTATCAAGCAAAATGAGATTGTCTATATCATTAATCATTTCACATAACAGATGAAGACAGCAATGTTACCTGATAAATAAATGCCTTCTGCTCCCTGTCTCAACATTTATCAAGCAGAAATTTCACCTCAACAACATCCTATTTCTTTGGCATTATTTGCAGTAAACCATTACAAATAGCAGACGTTGGCTGACTGGATGCTTGGCTACCATAGAAATGTAGCCTTGAGCTCATCACACCAGGCAGAAAGCTGCCAGAGATATACTGTGCACGATTGGCAAGGGGCTGGGAGGGCACAGAATAATCCTTGTTCAATCTTTGCCATTTTTCCCTTAAAAAGGAGCATCTGATGATTCGATGATGGTTTTCTGAGTTACTTCAAAAATAACCATGCCGACTCTTTGACTTAGTTGAAATCCTCATCTTCTTTCACCTGTGGAAAAAACTTCCTAAATTGTTTTCCATCCTCCAAACTCTTGCTTCCCTCATCCCTCCTTCACATGCCACCAGGCCATGCCACCACATGTCTCAGCAAATCACAGGATGGGTCATGAGAAGTCCTTCCAGGTGCTGCCCCCTCCCTCTCCTACCACCCGTACCCAGCCCTGCCTTCTCCTGTCCCTTGCCTACAGAACAAAGTTCACTCACCATTTTTTTGTTCAATGCCTACTGTATGCATCCTAAGTGCCATAAATTGGTAATGAAAAGACAGAAAGAGAGTCCTTAAGCAGCTAATTGATGGTCTAGTGGGAAGAAAAGTAGAGATGGACTCTTAACAGTACCATGTGGTGACTCAGAGAGGAGGAAGCACTTCGTTCCACCTACCTCTTCAGCCCCATCTCCCACTGCATTCCCCCTGTTCTCCCACCACAACAGATAAGCCCATTGTCCCGAGTAGAACATTCAGTCCCTGACTTCACATCCCTTCTCTTGCTGTATCCTCAGTCCTCTATGAGTGCCCTCCAACTAGAAGCTTCCCAAACAAGTAATCGAGAGGCACTGTGTGTCAGGCGCTGGGCTAGATACTGGAGATAAGATGATGAATAAGACACCCAGCAAAGGAATTTGCAGTAAACAAAGAGGAAGAGACACATAACTGCCAAAGCAATACGGTAAGGGTACAGGGTGTTTGGAGGTATTTTGTCAGAGGGCCACATGTGGATGTCAGAGAGATACTAAAGAACATGACAGTTGGAGAAAAGATTTAAGAGAAGTTTTCCTATGTATTATGAAAGGATTCCCTCTCGAACGTTCTTATGAGAGACTCCATAAAGACTTAGATTATTTTCAATGTTTTTTTTTTTAAAGATTTTATTTATTTATTTGACAGAGAGAGAGAGACAGCAAGAGAGGGAACACAAGCAGGAGGAGTCGGGGAGGGAGAAGCAGGCTTCCCGCTGAGCAGGGCGCCCGATGCGGGGCTGGATCCCAGGACCCTGGGATCAGGATCTGAGCTGAAGGCAGACGCTCAACCGACTGAGCCACCCAGGTGCCCCTATGGGTTTTGAACATCAGATTGATGTTTCTTTGAATGCCACATTTTGCTAAAAGAGGACTACCAGGTGGCTGGGCTCATTATGAATGACATCTGGGTACTTACGGCCAGACGCATACAATGATTAAGCTCCTCCATGACAAAGACCTAATACTACTGATTTCTGTTATGTCCTTATCTCCTTCCCAAGCCTGGAAAATTTTTGCACATAATAGTTCCTCAAAAAGAATTTCTTAATTGATGCTAATGTCCAATTGTATTTTTTTCTGTTTTCATAGTACTTTGATATTTGGGATATGCTGACTACATACTAATCTCTTTTAAGATTTTATTTTGGGGAATGTGACAGAGGGGGAGAGAGAGAGAATCTTAAGCAGGCTCCATGCCCACTGCAGAGCCCAACGTGGGGCTTGATCTCACAACCCTGAGATCATGACCTGAGCCGAAATCAATTAACCAGTGGAGCCACTCAGGCACCCCGACTATATACAAATTTTAATTGCCTTGGTACAATCCAGGCATCCCATAAATGTTTGCTGAACTAACCTTAGGTGACTTGGTAAACATCTTTTTAGGCTTTTCATATCAGTATGCTATCGTTCCAAACAAGGTGTTTGTCTCAAAGTCAGGATCGTTTACATCTTTCATATGCTTTAAGCTCTGAAGATACTCCTAAAGCTATGAATGACAGGTTAAAATAACTCAGTCATTCTGAGCCAGTGTTGTTCATTTTAGAAGGACATACATAGTTTTCAAGCCAGAAGTGATTAGAACACCTGTTCTGTAACCCTCTCAATACATCTTAAATTAATATCTGTGTTCTGATTTTCTTAGCTTATTCCAGACTATAGGCTTTTGGGGAGGGGGGAAGGGTAAAAAAGGGAAGGGAATAAGAAAGAGAATAAGATTCATTATTCCCCATATCAACCAAAGGCACATTTTCTGGGCCCTTCTACTTAATAACCCACCAAAAATCTATACTGTGATAGAAATAAATATAATAGATTATAGAGGTTATGAAATCCTGTCCAATTCCAGACCAGAATCGATCTCTTCAAGTGCCCTAGTTAACTTCTTATTAGCGCCAAGTGAAGGTTGTCATGACAACGAACCGGCAGATTTAGTCAATGAGATGGGTTACAACACAGAATATAGCTGCCCTTTTTTAAGTTCCAGTTGGCATACTGGAAAAAAAGAAAACTTTATATGTTCCTTCTATTTCTCAACTTTTCAAATGTTCTGAACTACTCTGTTTGCCAATTCACCTAAACAAATATCAATTTGTCTTCCATTTGATGACATTCTCTCATACATAGAACCAACAGAACTGAAAATAGCTGAAAATGCCCTACTTAAAGCTGAAGAAACATTTTCTAAATTGAAGAATAAGACAAATTCAAAGACAGAGCAGAGAACATCAGGAATGAAAGCAGTTTGTTTTACTCAAGGACTGATCCACTCACATATACCATTCCAGTTAGGACATGAAAGCAAGCCACCAACCGTGGTTAAGGCAAGGTAGGGCCTCTGGATTCCTCCCTCTGCTTACATTCAAATCCTCCCCCATACCCCTGTTTATTTGATATTTGTTTATATTCATAGTCAACCCCTTAACTGAGACACTGGGGTCATTGTGATAAATTTGATACCCACATCAGACACACAGGGAAATTCTGATGACTCACATTCCAACCAAGCGGCACAACTCTCCATCTCAGAACACTATTTTAATGAAATGATCATTTTTAGAGATGAGAAGAAAATTAATCCCAGAAAAGGTTAAGTGACTGACCCTAGGTAGTAAAACTGAGTGGCAGAGCACAACCTAGACTCCCTGCTTTTGTGGATGCTCACTCTTCTGCCTCAGACAATCTAAGCTGGAAAAACAAATGGGTTCAGGAGAAAATAACCATTTTCCATACATGAACTATATAGAAGTGGATTCAGGGACAATTTCAGCAAAGAATATTCTAGACTGTGGCTCAAAAACAGCAATCTGATATGTTTGGTCTACAACTGAAAAACTGTGATTATTAAGTGATCTACAAAAGAAGTGCAAAAATGACACCAGAGCTGAGTTCTTCTTGAAAATAGATGTAAAACAGTAACCATACACTTTATGAAAATATGTATGTTAAAGTATTATTTTATAATATATATAATCTCATGGGTTTGAGATATCTGATCTATTAGGAGATTATAAGTACTCTATATCAGTAATACCATGAAACATCTGGTAATTCATATAGCAACATACAAAGACACTGAAAAGATTTTTGGGATGTACAACCCAAAATCTAAGACATCAGTTCTATGATAAATCCAAGCACACAGCAGAGGAGATTAAGTATGGGAAAGTGGCGTTCCACAAAGGCTAACTGTTCTTGCCTGATGCATCCTCTTATAGCTGGGCTTGTTGCTTTCACAATAATGAAAAATGCATTCACTCACCCTACTGGTAAATTCAGGCTCAAAATGCAAACAAGTGTACTCTGAAAATCAGGAGAGTTGCCAGCTTTTATGCTTTCACATGAGTGCACAGATGAGGAAAACAGTAAAAAAGGGCTAAAGCTACACTGAAACTAACATAACATTGTGTGCCAACTATACTTCAATAAAAAGAAAAGGTTAAAATGGTAAAAAAAAAAAAAAAATAGAAAAAAGACAAAAAAAGAGCTATACCAATACTATTCTTTAGGAATTAAAAATGTTTTACTATTGGTAATTGACTATTAACCTAGCAAAAAGTGATTCAAGGTAAAAATACAGCAGACCATATATGAAGGGAGGATCCTAAAAGCTTACAGAGAGGATAAACAGAGCCGGGCCCCAACTGGCTAGGAGTTCAACCAGAAAAGCAGCAAAGGGAGGTCCCAGAATTAGAGCTGTGTGGCAGGCACTGTTGGGTAGGCAATCCTCAGCTAAAGCAGAAGAAATAAAGGAACTGAGACATTATTTGATAAGCATGAATACTTGGGTAAAAATCTATGGGTGAACATGTGAAAATTCTGATGTAATGGTCAGAAGAAAGTTAAGGAAAAAAAGACAAGTCAAGAAGAATCAAAGCATATACAGGAAAGAGAAATAACCTTAGTACACTATTCGACTTGGCTGTAATAATGTAAATACTGAATATCGATTTAACCAAACTCTGTGATATAACAATACCCGGGAAAGGGGAAAGGAGAAGTTGGGGAGAAGTATAAGTGAATTAAATCCTTATATATCATAATAAAATCAACACATATTATCTCAAATTGATACATCCAAGAAAAAGAGAATAATTATTTGTAGCTTTTAGCACTGTTGATCAATATTTCTGGCTTTTCTTCTTCCAAGCCGTAGCATGTGACTTATTTGGCCAATGAAATATAGTAGAAGTGATATGACGGAAACCTTAAGAGCCAGTGTAATTTGCCCCCTTTCTTCCCTCCTGCTACTGTGACTGGTGATATTTCATATGATGGATGTGCCACCAGCCTGGCTGCTGGCCTGAGGAGATATGGAGCAGGGCCTCAGTTGTCCCACTTGGATTTGAAGGCTGTTACCTCGTTTTTCATGACTGATACTACATTATTACTCTACACCTGGAAGTAAATAATGAGAAACAGTGGAAAGAGTTGAAAACAGCTGCCTCTGCAGAGCAGGACTGCAGAGTGAGGAGAGATTGGGTCGGAGATTGTCCCTTTTCAATAAGTCTTGTAGAGCTATTTAATTTTAAAAATGGCCACAATAACTACAGAGTCTATAACTCAAGAAATTGGATTAATGTGCAAATGGAAATTCAAAGAGCAAATGATTAGGGGAGAACAAATATTTCTCTGTTCCCCTCATTTCCAAAGAGGGTAAGGAATTGCCACTCCACTCCGGTACGAGGAGACTTCAGGCTTCTTTCAGACTTGCAGCTAATTTACTGCCAGAAAAGTAGAGTGACTTATCTGATTGGTGAGTTTGGAAAAAGCAAAAGAACATGGTAGGTTTAGTCCCTTCTGGGCAATCTTTGCTTATATTTTTGGAGGCACCCTGCCTGCAGAACTGTTGGTCTCGGCTCCTGTGTGCAGTGAGCCTGGTGGGGACGGAAGGGTAGTGGGCAATCCTATAGTTATACATGTGGGTAGGTGGGCAAGTCTGGCTCATTCAGGGGTGAGATACTACTAAGCTCGTTTGGTAACAGACCTAAAGCCATGTTTGCTAATCAGCTTTATCAGTTAATGATGCTGATATTTTGATCTCCACTATCCATCTCCTACATCCCATTCCTCAACCGGGTTCAGAACTTAGGAAGGGTAAAAGAGAAATTACCAAACACATTCTATCAATCACCACAGAAACCACTCACCTGTGTGATCAAAATAATAATACACCATTAAGATGTATAACCTTTTTTGTTGGTGTTCGAAAAATACATATGCATAGAAAAGGTCTGAAAGATATATGCTTCTCTGTACTTTCTAGTTTTCTTCACACATTTCTTAAGTAATAAAAAAGAAACAATAGATTTAAGAATGAAGAGTAAAATAATAATATAAAGTCACAGAGCATTGTTTCTTGGGATTCACAGTGATATCTGGATGATTTCTCTAGATTGCCTTTGTATTCATTCATATCAGATTCTTATAATTGGTAAGCTTAGAAGAGCTTTGAAGGAAACACTACCTATGTGTCCAAAAAAGGTGGATCATATCTGGTACTCTAAAGAGAGAAAATAGAGAACAAAAGAACCACAACGTTCAAGTTTAGTTCCATAGCTATGCTTTGATGAAGTAAAAAAATCACATAAATAATTATGTAAAATGACAGCCACGCCACAAGAGCAATACAATTTTCCATTATTTAATAACTTACTTCCATTTCCTTATCAATTGATTTCTCTTCCATTTCTTGCATTTCAGATACATTTTCATCTGAAGCGATTTCAGGAGCTGTTGGCAATGATATTTCAGCTATTTGCTTAAGATTAGATAGTTTCTCATGAATTGAAATAACTCTAAAAATAACAGATAAATATGTATTTTACTTGAAAAGGTAAGAAAGGCATTCATTTATTCCCAGAATCAATAATATGTGTAAAGTAAGTCCTCAGTTACTTAACACTTGGATTTCTGGCATTCCCAAACATTATTCATTCAGTCATTTGTTCATTCAAGAAACACGAGCAAAGAGACACAATTCTAACCTGTATAATGTTTATGATCTAGTTATATACTCAAATAGATATAAAATGACTGGCAAAGGCACAATGACAGAAAGGCACACATCCAAAATATTGCTTAAGATGAAAATAAAGAAAATAAAACATCTATGTGGGCAAAGAAAGTCCAGGCAATGACAAAGTTTGCTCCTGTGTAAATCTTAACGCCATGTGATGACTACCTTGCTGACCTGAAGGTAAGAATTATGGCAAGATAGGCATGGTTCAAAAAGGCCAGTCACTGAACCCACAACAGTGAAGTGTACTGTAGGGGGGAGAGGTGAAAGGGTAGGGAGAAGAATCAAGAAAGAAGGAAAATCAAAATCAAAAGCCAAGAAGGAAGGCAGAGTACACAGTGGCAATTATATTGAAGAGGGAAAACTTCTGGAGCCATAGGCCAGTGAACATGGGATACTCTGAAGGCAGAGGTAAACCAACGGATGAGTGGAGTCAGGAGATGGAAAAGCATTTGCAGCAGCTGAAGGAGGCAAAGAGCCACCTGCATGGCCCTCCGTGATTCTATGCTACAGGCATAGCACACATGTGCATGCCTGTGTGTTTGCATCCATGTGGGTGTCACCATCCAGGGAAAGAGGGAAACTTCTATGAGAAAGAAACAAATGATCTGTGAAAGCAAACTGACATCAGGAATGTATGCAGGAATGTCATCTCCAGTGTTCCACAGGGTCCTCATCTGCAGTATGGCATGATACTCAAAATTATCATAATGATGGTTCTCAGCAAAAGAAGGTTAAAAAATATACCTTTAGTTAAATAAGAGGATCTGAAATTGTATTAAGAAATGCTTCTATTAAAAAAGGCAATGATTAAAATGTAAAGATCTGTTATTAAAAGTTTACTTGGAATACATCCATTTAAAAAAAAAAAAATGGGTCATCTCCAATAGTGATAGAAAAGCTGCCTGATGCATTGGAGAAAAAATAGGACTCAAAGGACCTGGGTGAGTCATGCTTGGGTCCACCACACACCAGCATGGGACCCTGGACAAGTCACCTAACCTCTCTGGCCCTGACATTCCTCCTACTGCAAGACTGAATGATAAAACCCACGTCATCTACTTCACAGCATTTTGTAAGGACAAAATGAGGTATCTACATACATTCTTAATCATAAGAAACCCCATGAAGGAAAGATGATATTGTAAACCACTATTCTTGATTCTAATACCCAGAGAAAGAATTCGTAGAATTCTTACTTCTCTTTCAAAAATAATATAGCTTTCCTTTCTAACATGTGGAACTGCAGGAAGGATAAACTATTCTTTGATGTTTGCATTTCAGGTGGTCAATAAATGTCCAGAGCTGTATTATTTGCTTCAAAAATAAATGGCCTGGTCTAACTCTGTAAAACCAGGCTGGGACCAAGCAGAGCAGGCTGGGCACCTGTGCAAGGAGCAACATCAGAGGACCGAGCATCTCTCCTTCAGGCCCTGAGCCTCGTGACCCCATTTGCCCCAACAACTTGCCCATATACATCTTCACCTCTCTGTCCACATCAGTGCTGGGTCCAGCCTTTGAACTCCCATGTTGGCCCACAAACAAATATCCATCTGGGCTAGACCAGCTCCCCGCAGCCTCTGCTTTCATTCACTGATTCATGGGCACTCACTCTCCCGGGCTGCCGGGGCCTGGAGGCAGGACCCAGCCAGAAGTAGAAATATGTGGATGGCAGGATACTTGAAGGCAGAGACAGTAGGTAGGGAACTAGATCTTGGTTAGAAGAGCGTAATTAGATAAAACTACACAGAAACCTTTATGCATGTTTAATGAGAACATTCTCTTTTCCTTTGTTGCTGTAAGAAAAATGCAACGAATTAAAATATGTTTTCCTTGTAGTATTTAATTTGGAGATCAGGAAGTGAAATGAACAATTGAAGGAGGACTGCCCAATTTGAAGGTTGTTCAGGTTCCTTCTCGGGCCTATTTTTTTCTGACCTGTTGTACTCTTTTATTTTAAGATTTTATTTATTTATTTGAGAGAGAGAATGAGAGAGAGAGAGAGAGAGAGAGAGAGAGAGCATGAGAGGGGGTAGGGTCAGAGGGAGAAGCAGACTCCCCACTGAGCAGGGAGCCTGACGCGGGACTCGATCCCGGGACTCCAGGGTCATGACCTGAGCCGAAGGCAGTCGCTTAACCAACTGAGCCACCCAGGCGCCCCAGACCTGTTGTACTCTTACTTTGCCTTCTGAAAGATGGTCAACAGGAAGCAAGTCCCCACATGCTGATCTCACCTTGACCCTCCTAAGAACACAAGGAGTGTCAGCCTCAGTGAGAGAAACAGGCAGCCCTCCCCGTGCCACCGAGGGACGGGTTAGATGAGAAACTATCAGGCACCTCCCTCTGTGTTGGCTCAGTGACTGGTGCACGTCCCTAATTTTAGTAAACCTACCACTGCTCATAAACACATCTAAATTAAGGACTTTTTGGAATAAAAAAGAATTCTGTCAGTTTGATTACATTCTACTCTGCAGAATTTATAATCATTTTCATTATGTGATTCTAAAAAATAAATCCTGCCATGTTTCTGGATACAAAGCAAGTGTATAATTTCCTAACTTTCTTGCTTAGCTGTGCTGGTATATGTCCTGTGCCTAGACTTTCTGCCATTTCACTGAAAAAGAAAAAAGAAAAGGAAAATAGACTGAATAATTGAAAATATGCCAGCTCTTGAAACATCTCTTCTTTTATTCTCTTTTATGGCGAGGCCAAGAAGTCCTTCAAAATGAAAATCATGGAGCATGAACAAGGCTCGTCAGGGAAGAACAGAGAAGCACCAAGTCTCTGTTCACTAAGCACTTACGAGGTGCCTAGCAGGACAAAAAGCTAACACTGACAGATACAGGAGCTCGTAATGAGACTTGACATCTGCCCAGTGCTTTTGGCCTTTCAGAGTATGTGCATACATTGTCCAGTTTGATCTTAACGACAATCCCAAGAGGCAGGCAGAGTAGATATTATTTCCATTTTACAACTAAGGAAATGGAGGCTGAGATCACAAGGGCAATGAACAATGGAATCAAAACTAAATTAACTAAGCAATGAAAAAATTTAAAAAATGAACTGGGAATCTGGTAAAGTGAAATGGAAAAGAGAGAAACCAGGCATGAGCAAAAGTTAGAGATATGCCCCGTTTGATGGAGAGGAAGGAAGACAACCTGGCTGAGGCAGAGACGTTTGATGCGGTGAACAATAAAAAATAGGCTCAGACACAGGGGAAGGGGGGGATAAGACAGGTGGTGGAGTTTGCCCTTAATACTGCAACCCAATACAGAGCCGCACGTTACTTGTTAAACACACCCCAAGTTACAGGCAGAATACAGCACAGACGGTATCTTTGTACTCTTTATAATCTTTATGAAGTGTCAGGAACTGTTTCTCCAACAACTCTAAGTACTATTATTGTTATACCCACTTCATTATAGGGAGACTGAGGCACACAGATGTTAAGTCACCTGCTCAAGTTTGTCAAGTTAGTAAGGGGCACCACTGGCATTTTAACCAAAGTGGGCTGGATTCAGAGTTCATGCTCTTAACCACTGCAATATCATACTCCTCTAAATAAAAGGAAGATTCTTCTAAAAAAGTCTTCTAAAAGTTCTTCTGTGATTTACCTTGTACATTACTAAAACAGCCTGTTCCAATGAAAATATCAGCAGAGTTGTGGAAAATCATTCATTACTTGCCTGTTCAGTGGAACCCAGAAAGAGCCAGTATAGACATTGCAATAAGTGCTATTAGGTACAGCATCTGAAATATTCTGGGGCTTCATGTTGTATGCATACAACAATAAAACCTATAAAAAATTAAAATACATAAAATGTGACATCAAAATTACATTTTGCCTCAAAATAATATCATTAAATTTTAAGAAGTTTTTCTTTGAAAGAGAAAACAACTTTTTATCAATTCACTTTAAACAATTCTTTTTAAGTAGGCTTCATGCCCAACGTGGGGCTTGAACTCACAACCCCGAGATCAAGAGTCGCATGCTTTACCAACTGAGCCAGGCAGGTGCCCCTCAATTCACTTTAAAGAGGAATGATATGGGGTGCCTGGGTGGCTCAGTCGGTTAAGCCTCTGCCTTCTGCTCAGGTCATGATCCCGGGGTCCTGGGATCGCGTCTTGCCCCTGCTTCTCCCTCTGCCTCTGCCTCTGCCTCTCTCTCTGTCTCTCATAAATAAATAAAATAAAATCTTAAGAAAAAGAGGAATGATATGAATGAGAATTGTATGAAGTTTGAGGTGAAAATAAATGTCATTTGATAATAATATTATATTATTTTCAAAGAGTGCCATTTCTTACTGCAATTAAGTTTAAATCTCAGCCTTTGAAGGCCCTCTATAAGTTGGAAATATGTACCTAGTGAATATCCAACCTTGTTTCTAGTTACTTCTCAACATGCCCCTTTCCCATCGGTGGTCATAGCTGCTTCTGCGCCTCACTTATGCTGTTTGCTTCCTCTTTCCATTTATTCAACCTACACACAACTTTCTGGTCCCCACCTCTACTGTAGAACTTCTCCTAATGACTCATGCTCTGGTAATTTCCCTGTTGTTTCCATTTTGGCAATCCTTAAAGTCAATTCCATAACTATAGCACCTATTTACGGTCATAGTCGCAGAATTTGAGATTCATAGAACCTTAGAGAGGATCTGGTCTAAGCCCCTCATTTTAGATATAAGAAAGCTGAGGCCCAGAGCTGCCCATCAAAACTGACTAATTAAGTGCATGCATTTATCTCTGCTTCCTTGATAATCAAACTAAAATAAGAGTAAAGTATGCCTTTAAAAAGGCATAAATCTACAAAGACAGATAAGAAGAGAGGAGGTAAAGCAGACAGGAGATGTTAGCCACCCTTTGAAGGACAGAAAGTACTCAGAAGAGCACTGGGTGACTCAGAAAACAGGAAAGGCTGTGTCCTAACTGCCTTCAGAGGGGTTGCCAACAACAAGCGTGACTGAGAGCCCTGGAAAGGCTTGGGAACTGGAGATGTCAGGTATCTTAGACAACCTCCCTCCCATCCCTTTGATGAACCCGTGCAACCAGATTTCCCCACTTCCCTTGCCTCCTCTCTGGCCAAACCTCTCCCATTTTCCTCTCTGCTGAGGCTAAATCAGAGATCTATTCTCAGGGATATTAGGTACAGGGGTGAGATGCTGAACTAAAAACACTGGAGGGGGTGCCTGGGTGGCTCAGTTGATTAAGCATCCAATTCTTGGTTTCAGCTCAGGTCATGATCTCACAGTTGTGGGATTGAGCCCCACATCAGGCTCTACACTCAGCAGGAAGTCTGCTTGAGGATTTTCTCCCTCTACCCCTCCCCCCACTCATGCACACTCTCTCAAATAAATTTTAAAGTATCTTAAATTAAAAAAAAAAGAAAACATTGGAATTAAGTGAAAGTCTGTGTTCTGAACAAGAGACATCTCCTACCCCACTGCAGGCCCTGCCCAGGATGTAGGAAACCAGACAGAAGTTGAAAAGGATCCTCTTTGAGGAAACCGACCAGACAAAGAGAAAAGACCTATGGGTACTGACATTTCAGCATCCTGCAACGAAACCGTTGGCTCCTGCAGTTACCCTACAATGAGGTCTATAAATCAATAAGTCTAACCTGATACACTTTTTAGCACCTTCAAACATGAATGAATAGCCAAGGGTCACTAGACATGAAATGAAAGATAGAGGCCAAAAAAACTAATATAAGAAAGGAACCTGAAGAGTCAGGTATAAGACAGAGAGCAGAAGAGAACTTCAATGAAACCATAATTGAGATCTTCAAACAGAATAAAGACAATATTTCATCCATGAATCAAGAACACAGTGCTGTTAAAATGAATAGAGAAAAAGAGCTCTTAAAAACAAAAACATGATCACAACTAAATAATCAACAAGAGTTGAAATATAAAGTTGAATATATATCTCCCCAGAAGCAAACCTAAATTTTAAAACATAGGTAATAGGGGAGAAAAGATGAGAAAAATACTCAATCTAATAAATTTGATATCTGAATAATAATCCTAGAAGGTACAGAAATAATCAGATTTGGGAAATCATCAAAGAAAAAAATTCTTCTTGAACCAAAGGCTATACTTTCCAGATTGAAAGGGGCACAATGGATGAAAGAGCTAAACCAAGGCTCATGATGGAATTTGAGAACACAAGGGACAGAAGGAAAATCCCCAGAGCTTCCAGAGGAAAAAAATCAAAAGAAAGAACTAGGAATCAGAATAGGACCAGACTTAACGACAATGCAGGATTGCCAGAGATAATGGAGCAATGTCTCCCATGTTTTGAGGGAAAATAATTTTCAACCTAGAATAGTATGCCTAGAGAACAATGAAGTCAGCATTAAAATGATGACTTTTTGTCAGACACTCAAGGTCTTTTTATATTCTGTGTAAGCACAGGGTCAATCTCAGTCAATCTGTTGCAACCTGTTAGCCTCTCAGGGGACTGTAGTCAAGGTATTGGCCCTTGGCCAAACCAGAATGAAATGTGCTACCTACTGACTAATGCAGTCCTGTCCTTGGTTCTGAAACACACCAGGAGGCAGCCTGTGCCATCTTGTTAGCATTTTTTTGTAGAAAATATACATATTGATGATTTGCATCTGGATTCTATTGTTCTCTTCATTTCTATCACTGAATCTGGTCCCACACATGGTTTTGACTACATGAAGAGAGAGGTATGAAAGACTCCTCCTCGGATGAGACATCAGCTTTCTGGAGACCAAGATAGCATAACATATTTTGGTGGGTCATGACCTGTAGAGGAAGTGTGTCCTGTGCAACTGAGCAAGGACCCTGGCAACTGTTCCTGAGCATCTTGGATCTCTCTAATGGTTATCTGTGCTTACTTTACCTGCCATGCCTTATCCTTTACCAAACTCTTCCTCGAATTACTTTGTGGAATATATTATATGGTGTGTCCTTTGAATAATCAGAACCTCTAACACATCCTTTGTTGGGAAGCTGGAAATGTGGTCATTCAACATGAGAGAGCAAGTCAAGATAGAAACATGAGACCCAGGGAACCCATCTCAGAAAGAGATGAAGGAATTCTAAGGAGGATGGTGAATGGGCTCTTAAGTTATTTGAGTCAGGAGAACAATCAATCCCGTTTGGAGCGTGTCTCTGAAGAAGAGGAAAACAATAAAAGAATGAGAAATAAACTGATGAGTTTGACCATATGGAGAACTGTATAGTTCTTTGAAAGTTTAGGAAGAATGAGATTCTAGAATACAGAGAACACCAAGTTAAACAAAAATAAAGCAGTTTTTTTTTTTTTCTTTAGGATAGAAGTCAGGAAGGAAGGAAATAGTACCTTATTTGGCTCAGCTGTGAGTGATATTTACATAGTTGTGAACACTGGCTATGGGTTTAAGAATTGTGATAGGACTCATTTAAGAGAATGTGTGGAAGAGAAGAATGTATGTAAGGGGGAAAAAAACAGGTTGATATTAGCCTTCATCCTCCACAGTAGTGTGTGAGGTTCATTACTCAAAGAATTATCATGTGAGCATGTAATTTAGATATATGGGGGGGTGGAACCCAACCAAACAGAGACAGTAAGAGTTAAAAGTAATTGTATCTGATGGTGAAATTTAGGGATGTGGACAGCTAGACAGAGGAATGTTCTTTTTAATCATTAAAAGTCTTTTAAATTTGGTTTTTCAAACTATGATAAATTTTTGATGAAACATTTCTGAAAGGAAAATGAAATGAGTCCCAGAGAGGTTAGTCTGTTTTATGGTGTTTGCTCTTATTTTGTGTTTGTTAACCTTGACTCCCAGGCTAGCATACAAAATCCCCGTGGACAGGAGTGACATCTTGTACTTTTTTAGTAGTGCTCGCAGCACTTGCTACATGTTAATTAATATCTTCATATCTCTGAAATTTTCATTACATCTCTTAAGAGCTAATGAAGCTCCCCAAAGCGTGTTAGTGGAAAAATTTAAATAGATAACATACTTTATATTTAACCCCTTTTAATGAAAATGACTTTCTCCCTCCTCAGGCTGACACTTGTCAATGGCTTTGCAATACAATTTTAAAGTCTTTTCTAACTGAGCATGGCACAACTGAATTCCAAGTATAAAAGTCGGAAATCAAACTGGACTTGGATAAAATACAGCAGTAGATAAACAACAAGACACTAAACTCACTTGCATATTTGTTAGGAGCCTGGGCTTTGGAGCCAGAGTGCCCGGGTTTGCCTCCATCACTTACTGGCTGTATGATCTGGGCAAATTATGAAAACGCTGTGCCTTCACTTCCCATTTGTAAAATGGAGATGTGGTAATCCCCATGGGGATAGTGTGAGGATTCAATGAGTCAGTGTGAAGTGCTTAGAGCATCACTGCTGTGCTTGTGAGACTCATGACCACTCCTGGCTCCTCACCCTACCTTGCTTGGTACCTCACTCTCCATATCCTTTTAGACTCACTGCTAACCCCAAGCCAGCTTTCTGTCTGACCTCTCAGGTTGGCCTCATTGAATCCATGTGCTTAGTTCTATTCCCAACTTGTCCTCACTCCTCAGGGATAAGTGTCACCCTATAACACCTTGCATACTCAGGATTGGATTCTGCAGGAGACAATACACCCATGATGAAATTTCCAATGCTCTCTTATTCACTTATGCAAAGACTTGTTTTTCAATGGCAAAGAAGTGATGTGCTTTTGACAAAAGTTGAGCAATACTGTATTTAAAATTGGCTTGAATGGGGAATCCCTTACAGCCTAGCAATGAGTGAAAAAAAGAGCCCCTCCTCTACTAGATGGAGTTGATTCATTACTTCCTCACCTCGGTACCTTAATCACCTAACAAAATGCCTGGCATATAGTATGCACTCAATCAATATTTTATTAATTAGTTAGTAAGCAGTTAAGGTATATGCACGTTATAAAGAAATCCACATGAAGAACTAGAAGACTCAGGTCCCCATTTTCATTTTTGTCACTAGTAAGGTGTGGCATTGGTCAAGTCACTTTACCCATATGGGACTTGACTGCCTCATCCGTAAAATGAGAGCATCAAATAGACGTTTTCCTAGTTTCTTTTCAGTTCTGAAATTTGATTTGGGTGGTACCAAGAGAAGCCAGAGAAGCTTTCCTGTGGAGCCTACGGTTTAAGTCACAATGCAGTAGCTTCTTGGAGAATCATTATTAGAGCTGTGGGGTGCTTTGGAAGCACTGGTCTAGCCCAGCACTTCTCAGAGTTAAATGTGTATACATTATTTGGGAGATATTTTGATTCAGTGGGTCCGGAGTGAGACCTGAGATTCTGCATTTCTAGTGAGTTTCCAGGGGATGCCAGTGCTGCTGGTTCTTGACTCTCAGAGGCCAGTCCCTGCCTCCTTTGCAGCCTTTGTCTTCCCCAGCTCCCAGAAGCAGGGTGTAATTTTGGGCCTCATCTGCAGCACCACGTTCTCACTAGTCACTTGGCTAACAAGACCTAGAATCCAGGGCACCTCAGAGGGAAACCCTGGGCATCTGTATGATCTCCTGAGTTACAGCACTCCTGACATCGGCACTGACAATATTGAGCTTCTGCCTTTACTACGACTTGGTAGTTTTCTACCTTAGTTAACTCTACCTAGTTAACTCTTCCTTCAGGATGTAGGACTGAGCTTGTCTTGAATGCACAGCCTGCTTATTTGGGACCATGAAATACAATCTGGCTCTAACCAGGGCTATAAAGATCTCCAGAAAAAGATCACCAGCTCCCTAACTCTTATTCCCAGACTGGCTGGATTTCTACAGTGAATAGACTTTTCTCCAAGAACTTTTCCAGTTCTATCCAACTCTGTGTTTTCACTTGACACATGGAGTCCTAATTTTCAGTGCTTTGCTTGATCAGACTTCTTGCACTTGATTGTGTTTGTCTGCCTAAATCTTCTGTGGCCTCTGAATACCGTGCCTTGGATAGTCTAGCTGCACTCAAAACAGTAGCCTTTGCAGCAGTTTGATTCCCTCCAAATTAGGTCTCATAGACCAAAAGGAAGGTCCCACTACTGCTTCTTTATTGCCCCTCCTCCCTGCTAGCTCCAAGTTGCATTTCTTTGAGTCTGATAAGTAATAAACATAATTCAAGTCTTACTCTAAACCTTGGCTGGCTTGCGATCCAGAGCATCCTACTTGGAACTCTGGATGCTAAAAATAGCAAGAAGATGAGGTAGAATTAAGCTAAAGGTCCTAAGAAGACAAATTTGAGCCATCAAACCTCTGGCTGTAGTTACACCTTTGTAAGCTAAGCTGTAGTTATGCATCTTTGAGCCATTCTTCACAACTATTTTTAAAGCCTTTGTCCGGGAGGTTCATTAAAATGATTGCCCCTTGAAACCTCTTTAGTGTCTGCCTCTAGAAGATACTGAAATTGTTCAAAAGATGCTTAGTTTGTAATAAAATTCCAGGGAAGAGCTTATAATGTGGTTCTACTATATTCTTCTAAAGAAAATTTTGTTAAATAGGATAACACAATTTCTACCCCCATACTTAAGAAGTTAAACTTTTCCAAGTTATAAACTTAACTCTAAAAAGTATTGTGACATTGAAATATTTAGCCCTCTGAATTATCTAAAAATTTTATGTCAAAGTCCCTAGTTCCAGGTTTTCTACTTTGCTGCCACCAGCATCCTTAGTTCCTACCAGTATTTCTGCTTCAGACACTAGATTAACTGAAGAGGACTGAGCAGGTGAATCAAGTGATGTTAACCTGCATTGTTAATCCTCTAAGTCCTGGGAAACTCCAACACCCTAGGTCAGATATTAATTTTCATCACCATCCCACCCAGAAGCTAGAAGTGCTTGCAGCCAGGCCCACTCTTGAGGACTCAACAAAGCACCATGTTAGGAGTGCAGACTTGGAATCAGATTGTTCTATCCTGATTCCTTGCCGACTAGCATTCCTCTATCCTGTGTCTCAGTTTCCACTTCTGTAAAGTGGGGCTGATGATAGTACCCACCTCACAGAGTTGTTGTGAAATTAATATAAGCAAAGCGTCTAGAATATACTAAGCTCTACATTCACTATTGCTATTATCTTGTAGTTTCATGAGCTTTAGCCAGTTATTCAACATGAAACTCTACACTAAGATAATGAGTAGATAAATGTTCAAATACACCAATATTTAAATCATCAAACAAATTTCAGTGTTATCTTCTGAAAAGATAGAATCTTAGGTCTGAGGAGATCTAGTCCATCCAAGTCAGTGTTTCCCAATTTTTTGACTGCAATTTATGTGAGCAGCTACATCTTTCATCATGACCCAGTATCTATTACCAAAAAGGGGGAAAATGCCCCCAAACTAAGAAATGGGAAAACTGTGTGTTCTTGTGGCTTTGCTTGTGGCATAAGAAAACCACTCTAGCAACCTGTTTAAATCAGAATTAGTTAGCTGGTATTCTCCTTCTAATCTCTGCCTCACACCAGTTCATGCTTCCATGTTCATTATCAGACACAATTGTTGATGGATAAAACCCTGTTACTCTAATTATCAGCCACAGATAGAGTCATAGCATTAACTTCTCAGATCACTCTGTCTCAGACTGATATGGATGTGATATTTCTATGAGCTTGCAAAATGAACTTTATAGTTTATACTTTCTTCCTCCTCTTTTAAAATTAGCTCCTTCGGTAAACATTCTATTTCCCAAATATGTAATCCTTCTGCATCCATACCCTCCCTGAATGAATATACTCTTTTATCACTTGGTTGTTTCTCTTGCCAGCAAGTAAATAAATTCTGACATATGCTGAAGATCAATCAATCTGAGAAATTTTGTTTTTAACAACATCATGAAACAAATTTCAGAAAATGTTTTTTCTCTTAATTTATTTAAAAAAAAAATATGACTCAAGACCCACACAATATTGACTCCATGGTCAATTAGTATTCTTGGATCCAGATATTGAAAACTACATTACTAAATTCCCCAAAAGAGACTATGCAGATTTATTATTTTTAAAAGTATATGGAATATCTGGCAAGGATTTGACATGGAAAGTGTGGGAAAGAGAATACTTTCATAACGTGAGAAATAGGTTTAAATGTTCCTGGGGAGTGATATGTTAAAGTTCCTTTTTTTTGTATGAGTAGAAAGAGATATAATTGACCAAGAGTTAGCAGCAGGTTGCTAGCCTAAGGAGGCAGAATGAAGAGGCCAATGGGAGAAGTGTGTTCAAGAGCAAAGAAAGGTAGGCCCAGGAGGTTTCACAATCTGACAGGGTCACATGGGTCAAGGAGCAGCAGAAGCTACCAGAGGCACAGCTAGAGGGGACAGCACTCAAGAGCTGGAAAATGCAAGAGTAGGCCAATGCAGGAGGCAAAAAGTAAATGAAAATGCTGAACAGGGCAAAACTATATGTCAACTGCTTAATGGGGAAAAGCCTGAGGCTCTTCTTAGAGAGAGCAGCAATCAAAGGAATGCTATGGTGGAAGGTCCCTCTGCAAATGGCTGTAGTGACCAACTGTTCCATTTTTAAAAGCTTGACCTCTCATCGAGATTCTCCTAGAATGTGAATCACTGTTCTTTCTCCAATTGTTCAGGGATTGATATTAAACTGATTCTAAATACTTGCCCCCATCTCCACCTGCTCCCCAATAAGCCCTAGTGCAAATGTCTTTCCATGCATATGGACATAGATGTGGATAAAGGTAAAGATGCAGAGTTAGATAAAAATAAAAATAATGAACATTAAAACAAGGAGTGATATGTGTGATATAAATTTATGAAGGGCACTTAAAGGCAAACTAAGGTTTTTTTTTTCCTTATATCCTATGTACTTTAATTTTGCTTTAAGGCAGTTTACTCTCTTTTCTATACAATGTTGGCAGCTAAAGTATCTATAAGAAGATATTGTTGCTAAACTTTAAAAGAAGCTTTTCAATAATGTTTAACAAGTATATTACATGTATATTTGAAGTTATTAACCTTTAAGACAGCATAATAATTTTAAAATAGTTTCAGATAATAATAAATGACAACTACTATTTATTGAGGTTAGGCATTTACCCAATTATCTCCAGTTACAGAAAAGGATAACTATGACACAGAAAAGGTAACCAATCTACTGAAGATCACAAAATTATTAAGTGAGAGCTGGGATTCCAACCCAGGTAATTTGGCTTCAGAGTCTGTGTTCTTAACCACTACACTAATATAAGCAAAGTAAATAAAAAGTAAACCATTCCCAATAAAATTCTGCAAAGTCAAAGAGAAATTCAAAAGCAGTTAGTGAAAAAATTCACTACTTTAAAGCAATAAAAGTTTATCTCTCAACAACAACAATGGAAATAAGGAGATGACATTTTCAATGTACTGAAATAAAATAATTTCCGATCTTAAATTACCTACTCCATAAAATTTATTTCATAAATTAATGTAAAATAATGACATTTGTCAGCCAAACAAAAATTGAGAGTTTGCCTCTAGAAGATCCTCACCAAAGGGAATTCCAAAGTATATACTTCAACAGAAAGAAGTGTTCCTAGATAAAATGTCTAAAATGCAAGATGAAGTAAAAAAAAAAAAAAGTAGTAAATACAGAGAAAATTCTAAAGGAAATAACTCTTGCATAAAGCAATTAAAAATAATATTATTTTGGGTTAAAAAAGAAAATGTACAGTAATATAAAAGTCAGAGGGAAAAAGACATTTATTAACTTTAGATGTTGATAAGTATGTATGCTGTCCTGCAGGTAACCAATAAAAGCATTGAAAAAAGCACATAATTTCAAAACTCAGAGGAAAATGACAAAAATAATCCAAAAGAAGGGAAAAGAGAAAAACAGAAGAGCTCAGACAAGTAAAAACACAAAAGAACATGACAGATTTCAAACCAAATATATTAGCATTTACATTAAATGTAAATGTATTAAATTCCCCAGTCAAAATACAATGTTGTCAGACTATATTTGAAAATATCCAAATGCATGCCTTTGGTAAAATACCAGTACACAAAAGGGTTGAAAGCAAAAGGTTGGAAAAAGATACACTGTGAAAATAGCCACAAGAAAGTCATTTTCCTCTAGTAATATCAAACAAAGCAGACTTTATGAGGAGAAAAACATTATTACAAAAAGGCCACGAGTCATTTCAAAATGATAAAATGCTCAGTTCACCAAGAAGATACAACAGTTAATTTGCACCTAAGAACACAGTCTCAAATTATATAAAGCAAAATTTGACAGACTAAACAATGACAATCATTGCGAGAGATTTAAATATACTTCTTTTAATAACTGATTTTAAAAAATTAGAGGCAAACAAACAAGAATAAAGATTTGAACAAGACTAACCAAACTGACCTATTGGGTATATATATGAATACTGCCTTAGCAACTGAGGACTACACATTTCTTTTAAGAGCAATGGAATATTTACACAATAAATCCTTTCCTGGAGAAAATATGCAGGTTTCAACAATATCAATCATACAGAGCATTTTTTATTATCACAGAACAACATAATCTAAGAATAAATAACAAAAGATACTTTTCTAATACAATGTATAAAATATATATAAGTTCTATGTAGTTTGGAATGTAAAAAACACATGTTGAAATGGCCCATGAGTCAAAGAATAAATTGTAACAAAAACTTTAAAATTATTTTTAACTGAATGATAATGATAATACTATAATAAAAACTTGTGGGATGAAACCAAAGCAATGTTTAGTGAAACTCATAGTCTTCAAATGCATACATTAGGAAAGAAAGGACTAAATATTAAGCCAAACATGTATCTCAAGAAGTCAGCAGTAAGGAAAAGAATACAAAACAAAACAAAAACAAAGTAGAAGAAAGATATATGGATTAGTGAAATAAAACTGATGAGAAACCTCTGGTGACAATGATCAAGAAAAAATACACAAACAACCAATGTAAGAAATGAAAAGGGACACTTCAATACCAATACAATGGAGAGATTAAAAGTACGAGAGAAGTTTTAAATAAAATGAAAAAATTCCTAGGTAAAGCAACTTAAACAAACCTGACTCAAGAAGAAACAGTAAACTCCAATGTTCTATAAATAGGGGTGATAGTTAAAATATTTAAAACTTGGCTTGACATGGGTACTAACCATATTAGAACAGATACTGACCCAATCAGAACTGATACCAACTCTGGCATCTAGTAAATGAGTACTACTGCTTAATGACTGCCTCAAACTATTGAGAATTATATTACTAATTTTTTATTTTTTCACAAAGAAAACACTAGGGTCAGACGGCTTTACTGATGAATTCTTACCAAATATTTGAGAAGAAAAGTTTACTCTAAACTTACAGAAACGTCACCAGAAAATAGAAAAACATGGTTATATTTATCAACTCACTTTATAAGTCTAACAAAATCTTAATACAAAATATATCTGACAAAGATAGTAAAAAAATGAAAATTTGTAACTCAATATTACCCTTAAACAGTGGCAAAAATCCAATACAAAACCTTAATAAACTGAAACCAATAAAATTAATATATGATCAATTTGAGTTTATCTCAGGAACAGACGACTGATTAATATTTAAAAAATCAATTACTATATTTTTAAAAAATTATAAAATAGTCTTAATAGACACAACAAAAGATTTTGATAAAAATTCTTAGTAAAGTGGACAGTAGAAAAAAACTTCCTTAATGTGATAAGGAATGGCTTCAAAAAAAAGTTGAACATCCTATATTATGGTGACACATTGGAAAGTTTCCCTTGAAGATCAGGAAAAAGGAAAAATTATCAACTCAAGTCAGACTTTACCTGATTTCTTAGTTATTTTCAGACTCATTCTACTAGACAATATAGATTCTATATTGCTGTGTATTTTCATCTATTTGACAAGGGGTTGTTCTCTATTTTCAAGTTATAATGGTCAAGTTAAACTTTACATCTAAATATAAGATTTAGCTTTGTGATTATATTACATACCATAGGTTCTATGTCCTTTGGAGGTCTTTCTAGAGGAGGAATGTACCACTGAAAGCAAAGTTCTTTGTTTAAATCTTGTATCGTCATAACTGATGACACATCTCCAGAAGATGGGCTGGCAGAGAGCTTATTTAATGATAAATCAGAGTGTAGAGAACTGTCATGACATAACTAGGGACAAATCAAAAACAGTTTAATTGCTGGTAATAAATTCATGCAATATTTAAAACATTCACTCAATATCCATTCAGTATTGGCTACATTATAAAACTCTGGGAATTGTCTTAGTTTGTTTTATGAGTGTAGCTTTTAAAACTGTCCCCAATTACCAGAGAAGATTCTACTACAGAAAAATATGCTTCAAAACCCATGGGACTCAGGGTGCCTGGGTGGTGTAGTTGGTTAGGTGTCCAACTCGGTTTCAGCTCAGGTCGTAATCTCAGGGTCGTGAGATCAAGCCTTGCGTTGGGCTCTGAGATCAGTGCAAAGTCTGCTTGAGATTCTCTCTCTCTCTCTCTTTCCCTCTTCTGCTCATGCTCTCTCTAAATAAATAAATCTTTTAAAAAAGAAGAAAACAAAAAACAAAAAAAACATGGGATTCAACAAATGTCTTCCACTTTGGTGACTTTCCCAGAGTAAAGATCTAGAGAGGAAAAATGTCAATATTATCATTTCAGTCTCCAGATCGCCTCAGATTCTAAGAATATCTTTTTTTCTTGTTTATTCAGTGGTGAATAAACTGAGGGTATGATTATAAATAATATCTACTTTCCAACAGCAGTTTTTTTCTGTATCATATGCAAATTAAGACAGTTTTTGCTGTAAAATATTTAAAATCAATCGCTCTCATTCCCTCTTTACATGAACGTGGCTGATTTGTTAACTCAGTCTTGGTGAATCTGGGCCTAGCTTTGATGGAACCAGGTCCCTGAATCAGGAGTTTCCAGGAAACATAAATGTGTGGAATGCAATTGGCAATTTTGCAAATTATTCGGTTTTTTAAAAGTAGCTCAGAAAGCAAAGCGTGATTGCTATAAAAAAATAACAGTCTAGCCAGAGAGATAATAATAGTGATAATAATACCTCAAATCTGAAAAGAACCTTCTTTAATGGAGTGCAAAGTATTTTCAAAATTAACTTGTTATTCCCAAGATTATAGTATGGTAGCTGGGAAGCAATTCTTCTGTTGAACTTTTGACATCTAACGTATCTTAAGGCTTGATGATGAAGGGGAACATGTAAGTGGCCAGTAAGAAATGCCTGGTGTTTCTGTATGGCTTTGTACCTCCCATTATTTCTGAGCTTATTCAAGATACAATATAAGACTGTCAATGAGAGTCTTCAAAATAAAATAAAAAGAGAAATAAAGACACTGACCTTTCAAGTTGTCTACTGATAAGAGAAAAAATATGTCATGACTGAAAGGTAATATTAAAGATGAAAACTTTTCAAAAATGTCTAGAGACTATCATCATAAAAGGATATTTTAAGCCAGAATCCTCATTTATTAGCACTATGATACTAAAAACATGACCAAAATAAACAATAAACAAGACTATTAGGTTTAAATAATCATTTAAAAGTGCTAAACTAAGATTAATTCTATGCCAGGCAGTTCACCAAAAATTCAGGTAAATAACTGATTCCAAAAATAATTTTGGAATTTAATTTTTTTCATATCTGAGTGCCTTTCAGAGGTTCTGACAACTATTTTAGCAAGAATTCATATTTAATAACTAAGCAGAGAAAAATAATAAGCAAATATTTACTATTTCAATATATATAGCATTTATTAACATGATGGTCTAATAATGGTAAATTGTAACAAAAGTCAATATCAAAACAGGCATTTAATTTTCCATTATCTTTAAAAAAACATAAAATCTAGTTGCTAATGGAATTAAGCATATATGCCAACGATGGATCATACACTGAATATTTTCGATATGTCTGATTTATTCTTTGAAAGGAATGAAACAACAGACCTACTGAGAGAAGTCTTGTTTGCCACAGTCCTATAAACAACAAATCACTTTACACTAGTCAAATATTTGACCTTACGACAAGTCTAAACACGAATAACCCAGATTGTGCATAATTTTAAGAATTTTTAATGTAATTTGTTTGGCACCTTTGTTTTTCCATCACAGAGCTTCAATAGACCTAACGATATGCAGACGCACACACTGATGAGCCTGGTCCCTAGCAATGATCGCTCTGGAAAGACATCTACCTCTTTGTGGAGGAAAAGCAGGATTAAGTATCAATTTATGGAAAGAGTTTGATTGAAATAGCCTCCTGAGTGATTAAAAGCTCAAAAACATTATTATAAAAATCAGCCAAGCTTGCAGTTTATTTTTTTTAAAAATCCAAAAGGCTCTATGCTCGTTAGCTATCTACCCCAGTGAAATGAACAGATGATTAGGTGGCTTGCACCTGTCAGGCAAGCGACAGTGATCTTCAGAGCCGATTATTCTGGGGAAGTGTTACACTAATCATATTAAAAAAAAAAAAAAAAGAGCAAACAGGGTACAACGATCTCTGATAACATTGCTGCCATTAGAAGTGTCGCATATATTTACAACATATTCAAGGTTCTACATTCGGAGCATCACGCTTAGAAAATGGGTAATGGTAGGCTGCCCTTAATACTAAAATACTCAAGCAGAGCTCCTTTCGGAATATTAAGAAATCACACCTATTAGTTTCCAAACTCATACAAAATAGTCACAAGAATACATTCACAGAACCCTAGTTCTCCACCTTCTCATTCTCTGCCTCTTGTGCCAGAATACCGGAGGCATCTGGGACAGTTGGCAGCAATCCTCAAAGGGAGTCACAGTTTCTAGAGGGGGAATCGGATCTGGTGTTAGATGGAAATGATTTCATCCCACTCCTGCTGCCTCCTTCATGAGACAGTTTATTTTTTTTATTTTTTTTTTATTTTATTTACTTGTCAGAGAGAGAGAGATTGAGAGCACATGTGCAGGGGGAGCGGCAGACAGAGGGAGATGCAGGCTCCCTGCTGAGCAGGGAGCCCGATGCGGGGCTTGATCCCAGGACCCTGGGATCATGACCTGAGCCGAAGGCAGATGCTCAAGGACTGAGCCACCCAGGCGCCCCCATGAGACAGATTTTAAAGGAGTCTGTGTCCACACAGATTTTAAGGGGTCCTGTAAGGACCAAACCAACAACCAAACAAACAAACACAGCTGAACTGTCAAAATCTGTCTACTTTGCTATTTGCTTTTCAGAAGACCATTTGCCAGTAAATATAAACCATATCCTGCAATGTCACCATTTTGACTCATAAGGGTGGGTATTTTTTTAATCCCAAATTCTTGAACTCTTTTATTTCTCAAATGATTTATAATCTGGGCAAGAAATAGGGGTGTTAAGTATTGGGCATACCAATATCCCAGTATCTGGGAACTAACTCAAAAAATCCTCCCATGTGGATTCTAATACACTGCCCTGAGAGCAACTCCCTAAATCTCCCTTAGAATCACTTCTTTAAATGAATTCTTAGGGGCGCCTGGGTGGCTTAGACATTAAGCATCTACCTTCAGCTCAGGTCATTATCCCAGGGTCCTGGGATCGAGCCCCACATCGGGCTCCCTGCTCTGTGGGGAGTCTGCTTCTCCCCCTCCCACTCCCCCTGCTTGTGTTCCCTCTCTTGCTGTGTCTCTCTCTGTCACATAAATAAATAAAATCTTTAAAAAATAAATGAATTCTTAAATTATCTTAGTAGGTATTCCCACTACTTTTTAAAATCACAATTTATTACTAGTCACCTCACTCTTTTGTTCAAGAGTGACTTAAAAAAAATATTATTATCTATCCAACAATCTAGAAGGATAAGATAAGCAAAGGTTCTCAATTTGGAAGAAGTGACATTTTCAGGTCACTTCTCTGGGCTTAGAAATATGGACATGTCTGGTATGGGCAAGTCTACATCAAAAAAATGAAAGCAATATATGGTGAAGTCCAAAGTCAAGATAATTCAAAATAAATGACTGATTTTTGTTTGGAAAGAATTCCGTGCAAATGATTGATTTATTCATTTTATAAATACGTATTAGAAATTTACAATACACCACATCCACTTGAGTTTTCTCAAATGTGCTTCCTTCAGAAATATAACAATGATTCTAAGAAGTTTTACAAAAATATATAATGTTTGAAAACAGTACCTTGACTGAATCATATGAGATTTTTTCTGAAAAAAGTGTATTTTCCAATCCTTTACATAGTTCTTTTGGAAATTCATCAATACAAGAGGAAGAATAGAGCTGTAAAAATCTTTTAAGGAAAAAATGCATTTCTTTTTGGCGCAAAATCAGCCCAGAGTTGAAAAGGGACGTGAGAAGTGTATCATCTGGCAATGAAATTCCAGATCCTGGCTTTGGAGATGCTTAGGGAAGAAAAATATGTTACTTTAGAGTCATGTTAGATAACAGAACAGTCTCAGTATTGTTGGTATTTGCTCATTAGCTGTTCTCCCTGTAAATCACACACCTCAGCTAGTGGCTGCCAGTGTAATTCCTCTCTTTTTAAGCTTATTCACTAATGGAACTGCTTCTTGCCACAGGAATGAAGAAAATTTCAGAAGGGTGTGAGGATATTGCTTTAGGTTCTAAGTCTTGACAATGCAAAATATTCTATGTAGTCATCTTATCTGGCACTTACCCCGACAAAGATCTTAAAGCAACAACTTAGGTGCAGGTCATTTATTTGAAAAATGATCTCAAGGAGCATAAGTGAGAGAACGAACAAAGTGTGATGGAGAAAAGAGCCAACAGAATGAGTTAATGGATGGGCTGTAGCTCTGGATAATCAGGGCTCAGTCCTGCTGAGGACCTTCTGAAAAATAACGTAGAACTGTCTGGGACCGGGAAGCTGGAATGTTTTCTACCAGTTTCCTACCTCATAAGTACGTGTGGAATCCCTGGCACTTTGGGCTGTCCTGAGAGTGGGCCGAGCAAGTCTCAGTAGTTTCAGGAGGAGCCCAGGGCAGAAAAGCAGAAAAGTGTGGGCATGTGATGTGACAGGTGCCAGCAGGTGAATTCAAAGGTGAGCTGAGCTGATATGGGCAGGCACTGCCAGAGTGTGCTGTACTGGCTCATGTCCACATCCTTTGCTATCGAACTTCTTTTATTCTTGCCCTTCTCATGATGAACGTTTTATAGCTGACACCTCTCTGAATGTTTGTCTATCCCACGATAACTCCTGGTAGCCCTGCTTAGTCACTCACTCTGTGACTCAGCCTACTTGCCCTGCCGGCTTCTCCATCACTGGGCCCTGACATGGGTCAAACTGTCTTTTCCGACTATTTGCACTGATGAACAACACGAAATCACCAATTTCATGGGGGCAGATAAAATACAACATACATCGTCACAAACACAAGAGGGACTAACATGAAGCAGATTATACCAGTTTTTCTGGATGTTCTTCAGACGGCACTGATGATACAACAAAAAACTAAATAAAACAAAACTCAGTGGAGTTACATATCTTATCTGAAGTCATGTATTTGTCCTCTTACATACTCAATACTGGAACATTCTCTCCTTAAAGTCAAAATTTCATCCTGTTCATTTTATAAGCTCTCACATTGTGATCACTCTGATTCTTAACTGTTTTGAGCCATGGGCCACTTTGGCAGTCTTGGGAAGGCTCTGGATGCATCCTTACAGTAACATTTTTAAATACATGAAATAAAATATATAAAATGTCAAAGGAAGTTAGCTTTGTTGAAATACTATTCCACCCAAAGATCTGTGTATCTCAGGTTATGAGCCCCTACAATTTTCATATTCTGATGAGAGTTCACTCCAAAAGATATCAATAGTATTTTAAAATTCCAAATAAGAAACATGACTTAACAAGAACTGGAAAAGAATGTGATTTTTTTAACACATCAAAAACCTACCCAGCAGTTTGCTCATATTATTAATCCTTTGCAGATGAATATAGTAGCGCAATAGAAGAATCCATGTAATATCCACTTTAGTCTGAGGTTTTTTTCTAGCATCTGTGTTGTCACACATGCCGTCAGTTTGATACAAGCATGTATTGGCAGTGGGGAAGACCACTTGGTAGTTATCTAAAAGTAAAAAAATAATAATAACAGTAAGTGAAAAAATGTTTGTAAGACAAATATTATGCTTTCCTTGAAAAATAACCACACGAGGAAAAAAAAAAAAAAGCACAACCCATAAAAGAAAGACTGACACATGGGACTACATTTGATTAAAAAAACAGTTCTGTATCACAAAAGACACCAAACACAAAGTTAAAAACAAACCACTGACTGAGAAAAAATATTTAGAACACATATGAATTGTTTTTCTTGAATATGTATAACACCTTGCACCAATCAATAAAGAGAAACTCAGAGTCCAACAGAAAAGTGGGCAAAGAATTTCAACAGTCAACTCATAGAAAAGGAGGTCCAAAAAACCAAAATTTTAGCTCACTAAAAATCAGAAAAATGCAAATTAAAGTGAAATACCATTTCCCATCCCTCAGTAATTGATAGATACTAAAATCTGAAAATAATAAATAGTGATAATAATGTGAGGAAACTGGTATCTTCATAAACTACTTGTGAGAGCAACTTCTTTGGAAAGCAATTTGGCAGAATTTTATACAATTAAAAATGCAGATACTCATATAAGTGGTATATGTGTACGAGGACTCTTGTGGAAGACATTCATGACACCATTGTTGTAATATAAAAAAAAGGAAACTTAGAAAAATAAACAAAGTCTATTCATTTGATGGCATGCAAAATGAATTAATTAGATCTATAACGCAGAAAGTATATAGTGTAGTGTCAGTTCAAATTCCAGATGTACTTCTCACAGGTGTGTGACCTTGAACCTCTCTGCACCGTAGGTCTCTCTGGGCTTTTGACTTCTTGGGTTTTAATTTTCTCATCTTTAAAATGAGCATGGTAAGATCCTGGATAGATCATGACAACATATACCAAGTTACAAGCAGATTCCTGATGATACATAGAATATACCACCATTTGTATAAATTTCAAAAAAACTCAGTGTACTATTTTGTATTATTTATGTGTATACACACACACACACACACACACACACACACACACAAATATACAGTATTTTATTAGAATAATGGCTGCTTCTGGGAAGGAAAAGAAGAAAGATGAATAGAATCTTATATGGTTAATGGTCTATGTATGTTTTCTTGAATAATAAGATGAATCCCCATGCTCTTACCAACAGTTTAGCAAACACAATATTCCCAGTACTTTTAGAATACTGTGCAAACCTCTCCCTAATCCCATTTCCTTCCTCCTTCCCTTCCTTCCTTCTTTCTCTCTTTCTTTTTCCTATCTTACATACTTTTTTTCTTTGTAACCTTTGTGTGCTGAGGTACATTTGCTAGTAACTTACTTTAAAAAGTTCACCAAGGGGCGCCTGGGTGGCTCAGTCATTAAGCATCTGCCTTCACCTCAGGTCATGATCCCAGGGTCCTGGGATCAAGCCCTGCATTGGGCTCTCTGCTCAGTGGGAAGTCTGCTTCTCCCTCTCCCACTCCCCCTGCTTGTGTTCCCTCTCTCGCTGTGTCTCTCTCTGTCAAATAAATAAATAAAATCTTAAAAATAAAAAAATAAAAATTAAATAAAAGTTCACCAAAAGAAAACCAGTTGAGTCCTTACAAGGATCTCATGCTTGACTGATTGTTTAGCTAAATATATGACTTTGGTTGAAACTCAGTTTTCCTTAAAACTTTAAAAGCCTTATTCTACTGCTTTCTAGTATCCATTATTGCTGGGGAGAAGCCGGATGCTGGTCAAATATTCATTCTTGTGTTTGACCATCTTCCCTACTCTAATGCTTTTAATGAACTCCTCGTTATTTGTGGTGACTAAAAATTTCATTCTGCACCTAGGCCTAGGTCCTTTTTATTCATTCTGCTTGTTATGTAGTAGGCCTTTTCAATGTGAACACTCATCTCTCCTTGTGGTCTTGCAAAATATTCTTATATTTATTTCTCTGATGAGATAAATATAAGATCATATTCTCTCTCTCTTTTGCTCTCCTTCTGCCTTTCCCTTTCCCTTTCTCTCTCACTCCACATATTTGGGCATTTGATTTATAACAGATGTGACACTGCAATGTTGTGAAGAAGGTTGGTCTTTTTAATACATGGTTCTGGGTTAATTGTATATCGTACGGAAAAAATTAATCTTGACTTCAGTCTCACACCATATACAAGAATAGATTCTAGATGAATTGTAGATCTAAATGTGAAAAGTAAAAAAAAAATGGTAAAGATAAGAGGGTATCTTTATGACTTTTGCATAGAAAAAGATTTCTAAAACTTAACACAAAAAGCATAAACCATAAAAGATTTATAAATTGGACAACATTAAAATTATGAACTTTGTATAATCAAAAGTACCACTAGCAGAATGGGGGTAAAAGATATTTGCAACACATATACTCTATAAAATGGTCATATCCAGAATATTGAAAGAATCTCTCCATATTTCTAAGAAAAATACAGAAAACTCCCAAGAAAACTGGGCATGATTCTTGAATAAGGAGTTCCCAAAAAAGACTAAACAAAAGCCAATACTATATATAATAGTATCCTACCTTTTTAGTCATCAAGGTAAAATTTAAGTTCAAACCCCTTTGGAGAATTTCTAAGTTGAAAATATATATACTTATGACCCAGCAATTCTATTCCTTGGTATATACATAAAAATGTGTACATCTGTACACAAAAATGTCATATACAAGTGTATTCATAGAAGCATCATTCCTGATAACCCCCAAATATTTATCAACAATAGAATGGATAAGAAATTGTTATTATGTCCATCAAAAGAATGAACTACACAAACATAGTGTTGAACAAAAGAAGACTGATACAAAAGAATATAGACTATATAATTTCACTTACACAAAAATCAAAAGCTGACAAAACTAATCCAGGTGTTAGAAATCAGAACGCAGGGACATTAATTAGGATGTGTTGACTAACCTTACTGTGGTAATTATTCTGCAATGTATACATATATAAATCATTACATTGTACACCTTAAACTTACACATTGTTTTATGTCAGTTATATCTCAATAAAGCTGGGAAAAAGAGGGGGTTGGTAGGCAGCAGAAGGGGGTATGATGTAGACTTGTAGGGTACTAGATTTGTTCTAGTTTTGACCCATGATGGTTATATGGGCATTTCCTTTAGACATTGAATGAAACTGTATTTTCATGATTTGTGTGATTTTCCATATTTATGTTATAATACAATAAAATATTTTTGTGGTGACTTCCAGCAAAGGTGTCCATATAATATTGGCATGACCTCTTCTCCTTGAAATCATCCCAAAACAACACAAAAAACAAGTGACAAAAACCCAAATACTATTTTCAATAAATCAGGAAAGAACTAAAACCCCAAACGACAAGACGCATGGCATTGTGCCCAAAGTAGCTGTCACCAGGTACAGGATACAAATGAGGCAGAGGATAATACTCAGATGTAAATCTCAGAAAGAAAGAGCAATGGTGAACTGCACATTTTTAAAACAGTATTATGGTGCCAGTTAAGTTGAGCCATCTTAAGACCAATTGTTCAGAGTTTAAAGAAAAAGAAATACATATACATTTTGAATGTGTATATGATGAGCTCTTTAAAGCCAAAAAAAAAATATTCTTTGTTACAGCTTTTCAAACTCCAAATGAAAAAGTCAGTGAAGCATCATATAGAGTTAGGTTATCATATTGCGTTGGCTAGAGTAATGCACACAAAAGCCTAGAAACTAATAAGTTGACATCAATGAATACATATCCTGAAGTCTAAGACCACAATGTCCTATTTGCAATAACTTGCACTGGTTGAAAAATCAGTAAACAAAATTGTAACACTTTCCAATAATAAAATAACTTGTTGAATTCAAGATGTAGCTGCAAACATGAAGACTCAGTAACACATCTGCAGAGTTGTACTTCTGCCTTACAAATGCTCACATCTACAGATATTGTTGGTCATGCAGTTTTGCTTGGATTTGTCGAATAGTATCAGTACCAGCTATTGAAAGAAGATCTCCTTGTCTGTGAATGATTAGCAAGAATGCAAGTGAAATATGCAAAATGTTGAATAATCCTTCTGAATTCATTGGTTTATCCTGGAATAAGTGTGTTGACATGTGCACTGATGGTGCAAAAGGAATGATAAATAAAACCGTGGTGCCTTCGCATGAACCTAAGAAGGCAGCGACATCAAACTACTAGTAGTTCTTGAGATTAAGAATTCCTCATATCAGTGAGATCATATGATACATGTCTTTCTCTGATTGACTTATTTTGCTCAGCATAATACCCTCCAGTTCCATCCACGTCATTGCAAATGGCAAGATTTCATTCCTTTTGATGGCTGCATAATATTCCATAGTATATATACACCACATCTTCATTATCCATTCATCTGTCTGATGGACATCTTGGCTCTTTCCATAGTTGGGCTATCGTGGACACTGCTGCTATAAACATCGAGTGCATGTACCCCTTCGGATCCCTACATTTGTATCTTTGGGGTAAATACCCAGCAGTGCAATTGCTGGGTTGTATGGTAGCTCTTTTTTCAACTTTTTGAGGAACCTCCATACTGTTTTCCAGAGTGTGCTGGAGTGGTAGGGGGTGGGAGGCATGGGGTGGCTGGGTGATAGACATTGGGGAGGGTATGTGCTATGGTGAGCGTGTGAATTGTGTAAGACTATTGAATCACAGACCTGTACCTCTGAAACAAATAATATATTATATGTTAAAAAAAAAAAAAGAAGAAGATAGTAGGAAGGGAAAAATGAAGGCGGGGAAATTGGAGGGGGAGACAAACCATGAGAGACTATGGACTCTGAGAAACAAACTGAGAGTTCTAGAGGGGAGGGCGGTGGGTGGATGGGTTAGCCTGGTGATGGGTATTAAAGAGGGCACGTACTGAATGGAGCACTGGGTGTTATACACAAACGATGAATCATGGAACACTACATCAAAAACTAAGGATGTAATGTATGGTGATTAACATAACATAAAAAAAAAACTACTAGTAGTTCTTGCGTTCTTCACTGCCATGCACTCATAGTAAAATGAATTAACTAAAATGCCAGTTTCACTTAAGAATGTCCCTGACAAAGTAGCAAGATTAAAGTTATTAACTACTGACCCTCAAGTACACATCTTTTTTCATAATTTGTGTGACGAAATGGGAAGAACACATAAAACGTTTCTACTCAGCCATCAGAAAGAATGCAATCTTGCCATTTGCAATGATGTGGGTGGAACTAGAGGGTATTATGCTATGCTGAATAAGTCAGTCAAAGTCAAATATCACATGATTTCCCTCATATGTGGAATTTAAGAAAGAAGGAAAAATAAAATAAGATAAAAACAGAGAGCTTTTTCGCAACGGGTTTGCCGCCAGAACACAGGTGTCGTGAAAACCACCGCTCAACCTAAACCAAAATGGTAAAGGAAAAGACTCACATCAACATCGTTGTCATTGGACACGTAGATTTGGGCAAGTCTACCACTACTGATCATCTGATCTACAAATGTGGTGGGATCGACAAAAGAACTATCGAAAAATTTGAGAAGGAGGCTGCTGAGATGGGAAAGGGCTCCTTCAAGTATGCCTGGGTCTTGGATAAACTGAAAGCTGAACATGAATGTGGTATCACCATTGATATCTCCCTGTGGAAATTCGAGACCAGCAAGTATTACGTGACCATCATTGATGCCCCAGGACACAGAGACTTTATCAAAAACATGATTACAGGCACATCTCAGGCTGACTGTGCTGTCCTGATTGTTGCTGCTGGTGTTGGTGAATTTGAAGCCGGTATCTCCAAGAATGGGCAGACCCGTGAGCATGCCCTTCTGGCTTACACACTGGGTGTAAAACAACTAATTGTTGGTGTTAACAAGATGGATTCCACTGAGCCACCCTACAGCCAGAAGAGATACGAGGAAATTGTTAAGGAAGTCAGCACCTACATTAAGAAAATTGGCTACAACCCCGACACTGTAGCATTTGTGCCAATTTCTGGTTGGAATGGTGACAACAGACTGGAGCCAAGTGCTAACATGCCTTGGTTCAAGGGATGGAAAGTCACCCGTAAAGATGGGAATGCCAGTGGCACCACACTGCCTGAAGCTCTGGATTGCATTCTGCCACCAACTCGTCCAACTGACAAGTCCTTGCGTCTGCCTCTCCAGGACGTCTACAAAATTGGTGGTATTGGTACTGTCCCTGTGGGCCGAGTCGAGACTGGTATTCTTAAACCTGGGATGGTGGTCACCTTTGCTCCAGTCAATGTTACAACTGAAGTAAAGTCTGTTGAAATGCCCCAGGAAGCTTTGAGGGAGGCTCATCCTGGGGACAATGTGGGCTTCAGTGTCAAGAATGTATCTGTCAAAGATGTTCATCGGGGCAACGTGGCTGGTGACAGCAAAAATGACCCACCAATGGAAGCAGCTGGCTTCATGGTTCAGGTGATTATCCTGAACCATCCAGGCCAAATCAGTGCTGGATATGCACCTGTGCTGGATTGTCACACAGCTCACATTGCTTGCAAGTTTGCTGAGCTGAAGGAGAAGATAGATCGTCGTTCTGGAAAAAAGCTGGAAGATGGTCCCAAGTTCCTGAAATCTGGTGATGCTGCCATGGTTGATATGGTTCCTGGCAAGCCTATGTGTGTTGAGAGCTTCTCTGACTATCCTCCTCTGGGCCGTTTTGCTGTTCATGACATGAGACAGACGGTTGCTGTGGGTGTCATCAAAGCAGTGGACAAGAAGGCAGCTGGAGCTGGCAAGGTCACCAAGTCTGCCCAGAAAGCTCAGAGGCTAAATGAATATTATCCCCAATACCTGCCACCCCAGTCTTAATCAGTGGTGGAAGAATGGTCTCAGAACTGTTTGTGTCAAATGGCCATTTAAGTTTAATAGTAAAAGACTGGTTAATGATAACAATGCATCGTAAAACCTTCAGAGGGAAAGGAGAATGTTTTGCAGACCATGTTTGTGGGTGTGTGTGTGTGGCAGTTTTAAGTTATTAGTTTTTAAAATCAGTACTTTTTAATGGAAACAACTTGACCAAAAAACTGTCACAGAATTTTGAGACCCATTAAAACAAAAGTTTAATGAGACAAAAAAAAAAAAAAAGAAAAACAGAGAGGGAGGCAAACCATAAGAGACTCTTAACTACAGAGAACAAACTGAGGGTTGCTGAAGGGGAGGTGGGGGAGGGAGGAGGGATGGCTTAAATGGGTGATGGGCATTAAGGAGGGCACTTGTTGTGATGAGCACTGGGTGTTTACAAGTGATCAATCACTACATTCTACTCCTGAAACCAATACTACTATATGTTAACTGACTTGAATTTAAATTAAAAAAAAAAAAAATTTCTGCTGTATCCTGAAATACACAATGGTCGTCTTAAGGAAAAGCACTTCTGTGATTAAGTTGCAAATGGGATGCCCTACTCCCCACACCCCCTCCGGCCCCCCTACCATGGAACACCATTTTTACATAAAAGAACAACTGAGAAGACAAACTAAGTGTTTTCATACTTAGCTGTGTGGCAAACACCTTCCATAAAGTAGTAGGCCTTCAGGAAAGTAACTGACAGTATTTACTGTCAATGATAAAATTCAAATTTTTAAATAAAAACTTAGAATTTTGGAAAATTTGTATATGCCACCATGGGCTTCCCAATACTTTCCGATAAGAATGGTGGTGGTATTTTAAAAATTTGATTTTTTAAAAACTGTCCAGTGAATTGTACAGACATTCGGAAGTCCTGCATAACCCCGGAAATACTGGGTATTTACCCACTATTTTCCAAATATCTTGTGCATGATATTACAAAGTCATGCATGAGTAAAAGATCCATTCAGACTGAAAGACTAATGAATTTTAATGTAACACAGTACAAAAAGTTCAATGAAATTGTTTCATAGTCTACATTGGAACTAACCTTTAAGAAACTACCACTTACCCCGGTGTTGGTTTGGTACCAAAGAAGAATGTCCACAATTATCTGAAAAGGCTCTTAAAATAGTCCTCCACCTTCTATCTACAGATCTGTGTGAAGCTGGATTTTCTTCACATATTTCAACCAAAACATTATGCTCTAACAGGATGACCGCACAAGTGGGTGTGAGTCCAGTTCTTTCATTAAGCCAGACATTAGAGAGATTTTTAATACTACTTATGCTAACTTCTAATGGATTTATTACTGGTCTTTTAAAATTAATTAATAAACTTCAATTTTAATTTCTAATGTAACCTTATTTCTTCTATAATAATAGATTTGCCTAATTTTTTATATAATGTATTTTGAAGTAAATTTGGGTAAATTATATTTTTCTCCAAAATTATACATTTTACAAAGTTTTTAAAATTTATTTGCTTCAAAATAAACAGAAAAGGGCGGAGCAAGATGGCGGAGGAGTAGGAGACCTAGATTTCGTCTGGTCTCAGGAATTCAGCTGAATAGGGATCAAACCATTCTGAACACCTACGAACTCAACAGGAGATCGAACAGGAGAGTAGCAACAACTCTCTGAACAGAGAAGCGACCACTTACTGGAAGGTAGGACGTGCGGAGAAGTGAATCCGAGGCGATATTCGGGAGGATAGACGGCGGGGGAGGGGCCTCCGCCGGCCGCTTCTGGCAAGTGATAGAGCCGCGGAGCACAAAATCGGACCTTTTAGAAGTTGGCTCGGCGGAGGGACGTCGCTGCAGTGGCTAAGCGGGGGGTGGAATCCTCCCGGGACAGTGTGGTCTCAGGACCCTTGGGGTCACAGAAAGACCGGGGGTGCCTGAGTGCGCCAGAGCTCCCAGGTATCGGAGCGGGGAAGCCGGCTGCAGAGACGGAGCAGAGTCGCGGGCTCTCAGCTCGGGGTTGCCATAAACTGTGATCTGCGGCCCAGTCGGGGCACGGCTCCTCCGGCAGGGACCCAACAAGCGGCAGAGCCGGGGAGACTCCCCTTCCTTCCCGGGGAGGAGCGGTGCGGGAACGCACTGCAGGGATCTGCTGGGTTTGGAGACTCCGCGCGGGGTCGGGTGCCAGAGATAGCAACGCTCGATCACAGGCCGGGTGAGCACGGAGAGCGGCCGGAGACCGGGGACACGGAAGTGACTGCTTTTCTCTGGGGGCACACTGAGGAGCGGGGCCCCGAGTTCTCAGCTCCTCCGGGTGGAGATTGGGAGGCCACCATTTCTGCCCTGGTCCTCCAAGGCTGGACCGAGAGCTTGCAGGGAACAAAAGCTCCTGAGAGCAAACCAGAGCAGCTTCCTTAGCCCAGACCGACAAGGGCGGGGCAATTCCGCCCCCGGCAAAGACATTTGGAAACCACAGCAACAGGCCCCTCCCCCAGAAGATCAGCACAAACAGCCAGCAAGCCAAGACCAAGTTGATCGATCAAGGAGAATGGGAGAACTCCAGTGCTAGGGGAATACTGCACATAGATTCATGGCTTTTTTTTTTTTTTTTACCATGATTCATTATTTCATCAAAGTTAATTTTTGTTGACTGTTTTTTTTTTATTTTTCTTTTTCCCTTTTTCAACCAACATCTTATCAATCCCTTTTTAAAAAAAAAAAAAAAACATTTTTTATTTTTCATTTTTAGAGTCATATTTTATCCCTTCATAGTAGTTACCCTTATTTTTGGCATATATATATAAGTTGTTCTCTCTTTAAAATTTTGAGGTACAGTTTCTTCTAACAGATCAAAATATACCCTAAATCACTAGTGTATGGCTTTGTTCTAGTCTCCTGCCTGATCACATTCTCTCCCTTTTTCCTTTTTTTTTTTCTTAAATCTTCTTTCCTTTTTCAAACAACTTATCTTACCAAGTCCTTTTATAAAATCTTTTATAATTTTCATCTTTACAGCCATCTTCCATCCCTTCATTGTATCAACCCCTATTTTGTACATATATGTCTTTCTTCCTTTAAAATTTTAGGAGGCACTTTTTTCTAACAGACCAAAATACGCCCAAAATCTAGTGTGTGGCACTGATCTATGCACTAGCCTGATCATATTTGATCATATTCTGCTTTTTTTGTATGGTTTTGTTTTTGTTTTTATCTTTTTTTCCTCTCTTTTTTTTTTTTCTCTTTCTTTTTTCTTTCTTTCCCTTTCTTTTCCCTTGGTTTCAAGTCTTTTCTGATTTGTATACAGTATATTTGCTGGGGACGTTGTAAACCTGTTAGCATTTTGTTCTCTCATTCATCTATTCTCCTCTGGACAAAATGAGAAGACGAAAGAAATCACCTCAGCAAAAAGAACAAGAGGTAGTACCGTCAGCCAGGGACCTACTCAATACGGACATTAGTACGATGTCGGACCTAGAGTTCAGAATCATGACTTTAAAGATACTAGCTGGGCTTGAAAAAAGCATGGAAGTTATTAGAGAAACCCTTTCTGGAGAAATAAAAGAACTAAAATCTAACCAAATCGAAATCAAAAAGGCTATTGATGAGGTGCAATCAAAAATGGGGGCACTAAATGCTAGGATAAATGAGGCAGAAGAGAGAATCAGTGATATAGAAGACCAAATGATGGAAAATAAAGAGGCTGAGAAAAAGAGAGAGAAACAACTACAGGATCACGAGGGCAGAATTCGAGAGATAAATGATACGATAAGACGAAACAACATTAGAATAATTGGGATCCCAGAAGAAGAAGAGAGAGAAAGAGGGGCAGAAGGTATACTGGAGCAAATTATAGCAGAGAACTTCCCTAATGTGAGAAAGGAAACAGGCATTAAAATCCAGGAGGCACAGAGAACCCCTCTCAAAATCAATAATAATAGGTCAACACCCCGACATCTAATAGTAAAACTTACGAGTCTCAGAGACAAAGAGAAAATCCTGAAAGCAGCTCGGGAGAAGAGATATGTAACCTACAATGCTAGAAACATTAGATTGGCAACAGACCTATCCACAGAGACCTGGCAGGCCAGAAAGGACTGGCAAGATATCTTCAGAGCACTAAACGAGAAAAATATGCAGCCAAGAATACTATATCCAGCTAGGCTATCATTGAAAATAGAAGGAGAGATAAAAAGCTTCCAGAACAAAAAAAACTAAAGGAATTTGCAAACACGAAACCAGCCCTCCAAGAAATATTGAAAGGGGTCCTCTAAGCAAAGAGAGAACCTAAAAGCAGCAAAGAGCAGAAACGAACACAGACAACAGACAGTTAACAGTCACCTTACAGGTAATACAATGGCACTAAATTCATACCTTTCAATAGTTACCCTGAATGTAAATGGGCTAAATGCCCCAATCAAAAGACACAGGCTATCAGATTGGATTAAAAAACAAGACCCATCAATATGCTGTCTGCAAGAGACTCATTTTAGACCCAAAGACACCCCCAGATTGAAAGTGAGGGGGTGGAAAACCATTTACCATGCTAATAGACACCAAGAGAAAGCTGGCGTGGCAATCCTTATAACAGACAAATTCGATTTTAAACCAAAGACTGTAATAAGAGATGAGGAAGGACACTATATCCTACTTAAAGGGTCTATCCAACAAGAAGATCTAACAATTGTAAATATCTATGCCCTGAACATGGGAGCAGCCAATTATATAAGGCAATTAATAACAAAAGCAAAGAAACACATTGACAACAATACAATAATAGTGGGGGACTTTAACACCCCCCTGACTGAAATGGACAGATCATCTAAGCAAAAGATCAACAAGGAAATAAACACTCTAAATGACACACTGGACCAAATGGACTTCACAGACATATTCAGAACATTCCATCCCAAAGCAATGGAATACACATTCTTCTCTAGTGCCCATGGAACATTCCCCAGAATTGATCACATCCTAGGTCACAAATCAGGTCTCAGTCGGTACCAAAAGATTGGGATCATTCCCTGCATATTTTCAGACCACAATGCTTTGAAACTAGAACTCAACCACAAGAGGAAAGTCGGAAAGAACTCAAATACATGGAGGCTAAAGAGCATCCTACTAAAGAATGAATGGGTCAACCAAGAAATTAAAGAAGAATTAAAAAAATTCATGGAAACCAATGAAAATGAAAACACAACTGTTCAAAATCTTTGGGATACAGCAAAGGCAGTCCTGAGAGGAAAGTATATAGCAATACAAGCCTTTCTAAAGAAACAAGAAAGGTCTCAAATACACAACCTAACCCTACACCTAAAGGAGCTGGAGAAAGAACAGCAAAGAAAGCCTAAACCCAGCAGGAGAAGAGAAATCATAAAGATCAGAGCAGAAATCAATGAACTAGAAACCAAAAGAACAGTAGAACAGATCAACGAAACTAGGAGCTGGTTCTTTGAAAGAATTAACAAGATTGATAAACCCCTGGCCAGACTGATCAAAAAGAAAAGAGAAATGACCCAAATCAACAAAATCATGAATGAAAGAGGAGAGATCACAAGCAACACCAAAGAAATACAAACAATTATAAGAACATATTATGAGCAACTCTATGCCAGCAAATTAGATAACCTGGAAGAAATGGGTGCATTCCTAGAGATGTATCAACTACCAAAATTGAACCAGGAAGAAATAGAAAACCTGAACAGACCTATAACCACTAAGGAAATTGAAACAGTCATCAAAAATCTCCCAAGAAACAAAAGCCCAGGGCCAGATGGCTTCCCAGGGGAATTCTATCAGCCATTTCAAGAAGAATTAATAGCTATTCTCCTGAAACTGTTCCAAAAAATAGAAATGGAAGGGAAACTTCCAAACTCATTTTATGAGGCCAGCATTACCTCGATCCCAAAACCAGACAAAGACCCCATCAAAAAAGAGAATTACAGACCAATATCCTTGATGAACATGGATGCAAAAATTCTCACCAAAATACTAGCCAATAGGATCCAACAGTACATGAAAAGGATTATTCACCATGACCAAGTGGGATTTATTCCTGGGCTGCAAGGCTGGTTCAACATCCGCAAATCAATCAACGTGATACAATACATTAACAAAAGAAAGAACAAGAATCATATGATCCTCTCAATAGATGCAGAAAAAGCATTTGACAAAGTACAACATCCTTTCTTGATCAAAACTCTTCAGAGTATAGGATAGAGGGTACATACCTCAATATCATAAAAGCCATCTATGAAAAACGTACAGCGAATATCATTCTCAATGGGGAAAGGCTGAGAGCTTTTCCCCTAAGGTCAGGAACACGGCAGGGATGTCCACTCTCACCACTGCTATTCAACATAGTATTAGAAGTCCTAGCCACAGCAATCAGACAACAAAAAGAAATCAAAGGCATCCAAATCGGCAGAGAGGAAGTCAAACTCTCACTCTTTGCAGATGATATGATACTGTATGTGGAAAACCCAAAAGACTCCACCCCAAAACTGCTAGAACTCATACAGGAATTCAGTAAAGTAGCAGGATATAAAATCAATGCACAGAAATCAGTGGCATTCCTATACACCAACAACAAGACAGAAGAGAGACAAATCAAGGAGTCAATCCCATTTACAATTGCACCCAAAACCATTAGATACCTAGGAATAAATCTAACCAAAGAGGCAAAGGATCTGTACTCAGAAAACTATAAAATACTCATGAAAGAAATTGAAGAAGACACAAAGAAATGGAAAAACGTTCCATGCTCATGGATTGGGAGAATCAACATTGTGAAGATGTCAATGCTACCTAGAGCAATCTACACATTCAATGCAATCCCCATCAAAATACCATCCACTTTTTTCAAAGAAATGGAACAAATAATCCTAAAATTTGTATGGAACCAGAAGAGACCCAGAATAGCCAGAGGAATACTGAAAAAGAAAAGCAAAGCTGGCGGCATCACAGTTCCGGACTTCCAGCTCTATTACAAAGCTGTCATCATCAAGACAGTATGGTACTGGCACAAAAACAGACACATAGATCAATGGAACAGAATCGAGAGCCCAGAAATGGACCCTCAACTCTATGGTCAACTTATTTTTGACAAAGCAGGAAAGAATGTCCAATGGCAAAAAGACAGTCTCTTCAACAAATGGTGTTGGGAAAATTGGACAGCCACATGCAGAAGAATGAAACTGGACCATTTCCTTACACCACACACAAAAATAGACTCCAAATGGTTGAAAGACCTAAACGTGAGACAGGAGTCCATCCAAATCCTAAAGGAGATCACAGGTAGCAACATTTTCGACCTTAGCCACAGCAACTTCTTCCTAGAAACATCGCCAAAGGCACGGGAAGCCAGGGCAAAAATGAACTATTGGGATTTCATCAAGATAAAAAGCTTTTGCACAGCAAAAGAAACAGTCCACAAAACCAAAAGACAATCGACAGAATGGGAGAAAATATTTGCAAATGACATATCAGATAAAGGGCTAGTATCCAAAATCTATAAAGAACTTATCCAACTCAACACCCAAAGAACAAATAATCCAATCAAGAAATGGGCAGAAGACATGAACAGACATTTCTCCAAAGAAGACATCCAAATGGCCAACAGGCACATGAAAAAGTGCTCAACATCGCTCGGCAACAGGGAAATCCAAATCAAAACCTCAATGAGATACCACCTCACACCCGTCAGAATGGCTAAAATTAACAAGTCAGGGAACGACAGATGTTGGCGGGGATGTGGAGAAAGGGGAACCCTCATACACTGTTGGTGGGAATGCAAGCTGGTGCAACCACTCTGGAAAACAGTATGGAGGTTCCTCAAACAGTTGAAATTAGAGCTACCGTTCGATCCAGCAATTGCACTACTGGGTATTTACCACAAAGATACAAATGTAGGGACCCGAAGGGGTACGTGTACCCCAATGTTTATAGCAGCAATGTCCACAATAGCCAAACTGTGGAAAGAGCCAAGATGCCCATCGACAGATGAATGGATAAAGAAGATGTGGTATATATACACAATGGAATATTATGCAGCCATCAAAAGGAATGAGATCTTGCCATTTGCAACGACGTGGATGGAACTGGAGGGTGTTATGCTGAGTGAAATAAGTCAATCAGAGAAAGACATGTATCACATGACCTCACTGATATGAGGAATTCTTAATCTCAGGAAACAAACTGAGTGTTACTGGAGTGGTTGGGGGTGGGAGGGATGGGGTGGCTGGGTGATAGACATTGAGGAGGGTATGTGCTACGGTGAGCGCTGTGAATTGTGCAAGACTGTTGAAATCACAGATCTGTACTTCTGAAACAAATAACGCAACATATTTTAAGAAAAAAGAAAAAGAAGAAGATAACAGGAGAGGAATAAAAGGGGAGTATGTCAGAGGGGGAGACGAACCATGAGAGATGATGGACTCTGAAAAACAAACTGAGGGTTCTAGAGGGGAGGGGGGTAGGGGGATGGGTTAGCCTGGTGATGGGTATTGAGGAGGGCACGTTCTGCATGGAGCACTGGGTGTTATGAACAAACAATGAATCATGGAACACTGCATGAAAAACTAATGATGTAATATATGGTGATTAACATAACAATAAAAAAATTTAAAAAAAAATAAAAAATAAACAGAAAAAAACTCAAATAATTGAATTTCTCCATATCAGTGATTACCTTCCTCTTAGCATTTATCCTTTTTGTACTGTAATTAATTTTCCTAAATAAGTTGGCTAATAGTTTATTGTTTTTTCCCCTGAAATTACCTCATTTTATTGTTTTTGTTTCCTAGTTTATTATGTATGTATTGTAAAATGATACAAAATAATGCCAAACATACCTTTCATGTCAACTAATTTAAATTAGCTAAAGTTGCCTACTATCAAAAAGAAAAATATTATCAAGTTTTAAAACAAAGAAAATCCAATTCTGTTTTCTATTTAAGAGGCATATTTAAAATAAGATGATTTAGAAAGGTTGACAATAAAAGAATGGGCATGTGTGTACTAGGACAGTGTAAACCCAAAAAAAAAAAAAAAAGCAATATTTGTGAACCTATTATCATATAAGCTAGCATGCTGGCCAAAACAGATTCTCCCCTAAAGCCTCCAGAGGGATGTAGTTCTGCCCACACCTTAATTTTAGCCCAGTGAGACCCATTTTAGACTTCTGACCTCCTGAACTGGAAGATACACCTTGTGTTGTTTTAAGCCACTAAATTGTGGTTGTTTCTTAGAGCAGGAATAGGACACCAATACAATGACAACACCAACTGCCTCTGCAGAGGACTCAGTTATTTTCAGAGAAGATAGAAGGAAGACTTTCTCTCCATGCCCTTTGATGTCTCTTGAGTTTTTATTTACTTATTTTTATTTTTTAAGGATTTTATTTATTTATTTGAGAGAGAGTGGAGAGAGAGAGCGTGGGGGAGGGAGAGGGAGAGAGAATCTGAAGCAGACTCTGTGCTCAGCGCAGAGCCCGATGTGGGGCTCAATCCCACAGCCCTGAGATCGTGACCTGAGCCAAAACCAAGAGTCAGACGCTTAAGCGACCGAGCCACCCAGGCACCCCTTTGGAGTTTTGCTTCTTGAGAATAAACTACCTATGTAAAGAAACTGAACGAAATTAAAAGAAAAAAAAGGAGCCTCTGTACATATTTGATCAATGTCGTCTGGTCTTTAACGTCATAGGAGAAAATTAATACCAGTTCAATTTTTTCTTCTTTATAGAAAGGCCACTTTTTCTGATTGGATGCTTACAATTATTTTCTTTGTCTTTATAATCCAAAAGTGATGCCAGAATTTGTCCAGGTATAATCTGCACTATACGTTTATCTTCAGAACTTTTGTGGGAGGCATCCCACTGCCACGGTTTCCCTCCAGCCACAGCCATTGCTGCATGGGCTTCACTGGTTCTGGGCCAGTATTTATGCTAATTTCCCTGCATTTTTCCAGTGGTGGAAATTCCAACCTTACCATCTCAGGTGGGGTTCTGACTTCTCCCAAGTGGCTCATTTTTGGCCCTGACCGGGCACTTGGCATGTTTCTCTGCATCTACTCAAGCCAGTGGGCAACGTGTTTCTAGTCCTCAATTTGTAGACAAGTCCACTCTGAACCTCAGTTCTATGTAGTTAGCTGGGTTCTGACCTTCCCTACCTGCAGGGCCCTCCTTCCAGATTCCCTCTTTGTCCAGCCATTCGAAGTCCCAGCCCCAGCTGTTTCCTCTCCAATGAGGTCCTCACCTTCAGCCCTTGCTTATAATCACTCATTTTACTTTGTTAACTTAAGATTTTCTTTTCCTGATTTCATGCTCAGCTATAAAATAAAACAATTTTGGTTCTGTTTTACCCGACCTTGTTACATGTTTGGATCTGGGTATTTGTAGCAGTCAGGAGGGAACCTGACTACCGTAGTAAGGGAAATCACCAACATGAATTAATTATCAGTCTGTTAGGAAAATACTGGAGGGCAAAACTATTATCCTTAAGGCAAGGCAAAATGCAAAATAGGTTGGACTTCAAAATTCGGTCATTTCAAATTAGTATTATGGTAAAACAGTAAAGGAGTGCTAATGGTACAAAATAGAAACTAAGAATTGAAATATGCTATGAAAACCACTGAAATAGGCAAAGAAAGCATCTACTGTAGCATGAAGCATTGCTAAGATGAAGACTACCTGCTCAACTGACCAACTAAGACCACTTGGATAGGGGTGCTGTTCCTCACAGCATGTGCTGATGGGGTACAACATTAGTACATCACTGGGACACCTTTTCCTGTCTTTCCATGCAGCGACTCAGAATTCTTCTTAGGTCACTACCAGCCATAGATTGAACTTGTCATGTATGGTAGTCTAGATTATCATTCAGCAAACATTCATGCCCCTCTCCCTTTCTCTATAGGCAGAGTAGATTTCCGTTCCTCACTGCTGTTGGACTTGGCCATCTGGTTTGCTATGATCAATGGGATGTGGTGTGGAGAGAGGCCTTGAGTATGCTTCTGTGACCTAGCATGGCCCCTTTGCTCTGGTGTACAGTATGAGAAGAGCATGCCCCAAATACCCACGGCCTCTTCAGCCTGGGCTTCACAACAAATGTACATGAACTACACCTGAACTCAACCTACAGAATGAAGCAGAATACATGAGACAAGTCAAATAATGAATTCTTGTTGTAAGCTACTAAGTTTTAGGGCTGTTTGGCATACAGCACAATTTGGGTAATAACTGGTTAATACAGCATTTTAGATGAAATTGATGAAGTAAAATTCTACCAGACATTAAAGCAATAAAATAAGAAAATGATACCTTGGCATAAAAAACCCATCTAATGGTTTAACCTCGGGCAATCATTTTTAGGCTGGAAAGGAAGAAAGCCAAGGAAGGGGACAGTTTCAGACACTAACCCTTTGGCTAAAGTTGACTTAACACTTCAACAGACTAAGCTGCTGCCTACAGATATGTTCTCAGAGGCTTTAGGAAGAACACTCCCACCCCCACCAGGTTCAAGTACCACTCTTCATCCCTTTGGCTCAATGCTTCACCTGGTGCCAAGGAAAATTAATTATGGTTATTACTGAAATGTCAATCTGGAAGTAAGACTCTAGCACCTTACTTCTTAGAACCCATCCAAACGCTCAGGACATAATAGCACTCAATAAATATTTTTCAAATGAATGAATGGACACACAAATGAACATTAAATATGTTACCGCTCATCTGACTTAGAGGTTTAGATTATAGTTTACAATTAACAAAGGAGTTCTAAATGAGAAAAAATAAATAGCAGTGAGGTCAAGTTTAAATTCTAACCTCTCATTCATTAATTCGTTTAACAAATATGACTGCCTGTAATGTGCAAGTAATGTGTGATTTTCTGTGGTTGCAGCAGCAAACAAAATAAAGTCCCTACCCTCGGGAAGCTGATGATAGTTTAATGAGAGAAAGAGCTCAAATATGTACACCCGTGTGCATGCACACACACATACACGTACACACACACACATTTAAAATATAAGAAAAAGCACAGAGAGCTACATGAGACTACGAGAGCAAGTACACAGTTCAGAGGATCAGAAAAGGAGCCACAAGTAAATATTTTCAAAGGCTTCATTGACATCTGTGAACTGGAAAAGAAGCAGACAGAAGGGAAAACCATTTGTCACATAGCCCTGCATCTGAAATGCAGGAGCTGACTGAGTAACATGCACATACGTACAAGGAAATGATGCCCCCTTCGTTTTGGCAGCTCGGCCTTAAGAACCCTATCGTCTTCCTGAGGTTCTTCACACCACTATCCTCTCTAAACTAAAACCCAACAAATCACCACAATTAAACCTTTGCCACTTGATTAGACATTACATATATCTGGTTTTTATAAAATGCCTAGACATTTCAAACATACCAAGCAAATAATCTGTGTATGAAGACAGAAGATCCACGGTGGCAAATTCTGGGATATTTGGTAATGCCCCTTGGCTAACTTTATCAGTTCTAGCATTCTTCTTTCCAATAAGTAGATTAATTTCCAACACAGCTTCACTGGCCTAAAATTAATACATAATCAGAATCCATAAATGTAACCTTTCTCATTCATAGATTATCCATTAGGTAAATAATGTGAAAAAGTGAATTCATAAAATAAAATTCAATATACATTGGGAAAAAAATAAAGATAATCTGGAAAACAACATGTGATCCCCAACATGTAGTATATATCATTGTCAAACAAATCATTACTGTTGACAATTTAATTAATGTATGAGCCACTTTAAATAGGCTCTCTCACCTAGCTACAACAGATATTTGCCAAAATGTCAAAATGTGCACATATGTATTTGCCAGTACCCTCATTAAAGGAAAGCTGAAACAAACAAAGCCAGGTCTGGCTAATAAAGATTAAAAACATTATGTATATAAGGAGCATTTCTAATCTTCCCAAGAAACATCACCAGCATAAATCCGAAAGAATGTGAATTTTCCTTTCTTTCACAGATACGTTGTGCTACCCTAACAGCTGGTAGTAGAGGATATGGATAGGACAGTGAAGAAAAAGATTAAATAAAAATCACACCAACCTGGGCAGCAGCTCTTATCACAATCCAGGCCAGTGAACTGTACATTTCAAATTTATTTACTATTGGTTCTTTAATAGAACTATGCCTTCTGGTAGAAGCCTAAAAAATATAGTACATGCATTATGATAAAGATAAAGATTTCGTGAAGTTCCATGATTAATTTTCTCATCCTCTGAAGATGACATTTCAGTGGAACACTATGTAGCCATTAAGAATAATAATATAAAAAAATAATAATATATATGTATCTATTGACATGAAAAAGATGCTCAAAGCATATTGGAGAAAGAAAAGAGGGGGTTACAGAATAGTATGCAAAATATGATCCTATTTCTAAAAAGACATGTACACACATATACTCCCTGTATATACAAGCAGAGAAAGTTATTAACACCCATTATCCTGGGTTTTAAGGGTGATTATTTTTATCATCTTTTCTAGTTTTTTATAATGAGCGTGTATTATTTGAATAACAATAAAATAAACACAAATGGCATTTTAAGGAAAGTATTTACTTAAAATGATATTTGCCATTTTAATAGAGGATTTATAAGTTGAATTGATTGTGTGTAGGGATGTCAGAAATAAGAACATTACTTAAGATTTTTGATAGGTATTTGCTATCATCTTTTCAACTGGGAAACTGTTAAAGGGACAATGTAATCATAAAGTTCCACAGAATAGCAAAAGTAACAATGAATGGAGATAATTTTTACTGTGTGTGTGTTCAGTTTTGTGTTTTGTGTGTGTTCAGTTTTTTAAACATAAGAAAGTCCATGCTACAAAAGTTAATAGAAACTCCACTAGTAACATAGTATCTGCCTGTTTTACATTTTTAAAGATAACTAAAATAAGCATTAATAGTCAATTCTTAAGATTTAACTAATCTGGAAAAAACTATTCAATTAGACTGCTTGGTTCTAATTTTTTGATGTTCATATTTTGGCCAATTTAATCTTCAATAAGTTTGCAGAATAAAACAAACAATAACAAAAGATATCTTTCTTTTACTTCAATAACAAGGAAAAAGAAAGTCAATGAATAATGCTGATGCCAGAGCAAGGAATACAATGTGCAAATGTGGCCTGGCCTAGATCAAGTGCTAAGATTGGTTGGAAGTAGATGAAACCCGGAGAAGTGTGCCTATGGAGAATCTAAGCAACACAGCCCTGTCCCAAGATATGAAGACTCTACTCATTAGCTGTAATGAAACCACTTGGGTTCTGGGGTAGCCCTTGCCAACTTACTGGCTATGTAAGTTTGGGCAATTTACTTAAATTCTGGAAACAAGACTAACAGACATTAAATGAAGAATACATAATAGCATTAAATAATTACAATGTAAGAACAATTAGTGACACAGACATTTTAAAACAAGTTCATTTTGAATTGAGAGGGAGACTTTATTAAGAAGGTTGGACTTGAGTTCAGAATGGAAAAATGTGGACAGAGAAGAATATAAAGAGTATTTTTTTTTTTTTTAGATGGAGAAGGTGTTTAACACTGTGAATGAGATTCTAGCTCATGCAAACAAACAAGAAAAAGAGGAAAATGCATCTAGATTCGAAATGAAGAAGTAAAATTGTATTTGTTTGCAGAAAACATGATCCTATATGTAGGAAATCCCAAGACACACACATACATACACACCTCTAGAATTAATAAATGTGCATAACAAGATCATAGGACACAAAACTCAATACTCATAAATCCATTGTATTTCTATGTATCATCAATGAGCAATCTGAAAATGAAATGAAGAAAATATTCCACTCACAAAAGAGATAACCTTAACAAAAATGTACAAAATTTGTACACTGAAAAGTAAAAAGCATTATTGAGAGAAATTAATATCTAAATAAATGAAGGGACAGTTCATATTAATGAATTGGAAGATTCAATATTGTTAAGATGGCTATTGTCCCCAAATGGATTTACAGATTTAACACAATCTCTACCAAAATTCTGTTTACAGAAATTGACAAAGCAGCTCCTAAAATGTATCTAAAAATGCAAAGGACTCAAAGTAGCCAAAATGATTTTGGAAAGGAAGAACATAGTTGGAGGACAGGTACTTTCCAATTTCAGAACTTACTTAAGAAAGCTACAATAACCAAAAGGGTGGATACTCCTATAAAGGTAGACTTGTAGATCATGGAATAGGATCAAGAGTCTAGGAATAAACATTTACATTTAAGATAATTAACTTTTGACAATGGTGTGCCAAGGATATTCAATGAAGAAAAGACAGTCTCTTGAACAACTGGGACTGGGACAGTTGGATATCTATATGCAAAAGAATTTAGATCTTTATACACTTTACACAAAGATTAATTCAAAATGGATCATACTTAAATGTAAAAGCTACAACTATAAAACCTCTAAAAGAAAACATAGAAGAAAATCTTCAACACCTGGGGTTAGGCAAAGAATTCTTAGATATGCAACCAAAAGCACAATATATAAAAGAAGAAAAATGATAAACTGGAATCATTAAAATTTAAAACTTTGTCTCCAAAGACACTATTAACAATATGAAAAGACAAGCCACCAACTGGAGGAAATATTTGCAAATCAAATATCTGATAAAGGACTTGAATCTAGAATATACATTTTAAAAACTCTTGTGATTAAAAAAAAAGACATCTTAGTTTAGGTTATGGGCAAAAGATCTGAATAAACATTTCCCCAAAGAAGATACAGAAATGATCAGTAAGCACATGAAAAGATCTCAATATAGATAGCTGGGAAATGCACACCAAAGCCACAGTGAGATACACTTCATAACCACTAGGATGGCTACAATCAATAATATAGATAATAACAAGTGTTGGCTAGGCTGTGGAAAAACTGCAACTCTTTTTTTTTTTTAAAACTGCAACTCTTATTCACTGGTACAGGCACTTTCAAAAACAATCTGACAGATCATCAAAAGGCTAAACATAGAGTTAACATATGATCCAGCAATTCCATTCTTAGATATACACCCAAGAGAATTGAAAACATATGTTCACTTAAAAACTTGTATATAAATGTTCAAAGCAGCGTTAATCAAAATATCCAAAAAGTGGAAACAATTCATATATCCATCAACTGTTGAATGGGCCAAGAAAATACTATATATCCAAAAAAGGGACTCCTAGTCAGCAATCAAAAGGAACAAACTACTGTTACATGCTAAAATATAGGCAAACCTCAAGAACATAACGCCAAGTGAAAGCAGTAGTCACAGAAGACTATATATTGTATGATTCCGTTTATATGGAATTCCATTATATGAAATATCCAGAGAAGGCCAATCTATGGAGATAGAAAACAAATTAATGGTTGCTTGGGGCTAGGGACTGCAAATGGGTACTAGGGATCTTGCTGGAATAATGGGAATGTTCTAAAACTGGATGGTGATGCCAGCTCCACAGCTCTGTAAAGTTACTAAACATCTGTGAACTGCACTCTTAAAACAGGTTAATTTCATGAATGTAAATTGTACCTCAATAAATCTATTTTTAGTATGTGTGCTTGCTAATCTCTTTCTTTGAACTATTTTCCTCCTGCTTGACTACTTGGAAAATTTCTAGTCCTTCTTCAAAATTCATCTCATCTGTAAAACTTTCTCCCAGCATTCCCCCAAAGCAAAATTAGTTCCCACTTTGCTCCACTTTTCTACTTTGACATATCTTGATTACAGTCCTCATTAGATTTTGATACAATTATTTCTCTCCCTTGCTCCTCTGTGCTTCTCAGAGAAAGAGAGTAACATGCCTGGCATACATTAGGCACTCAGTAAGTATTTGGTTAATGAATGAATACATGTTCATGAAATAGTCAATTCCATTTAACTAAAAAAAAAAAATTATTGAATACCTACTATATACAAAATACTCTAGAAAGATAAAATGGGAATTTTTAGCCAAAGTCATATATTGACAGAGAACAGTGCACCCCTCTTTTTTGAGTACTTATTATGTGCCATGTCCATTATCTTGTTTAATTCTCCAACCTACTCTAAGAGGTCAGAATCCTCATCTCCATCTCACAGATGAGAAAACTAGGCTTAGAAAGGCCCCAGTCACCCTGCTGGTATGTCATGAAGCTAGGATTCAAACCCAAACCAGTGCCCTGGTCACTCTGCTATGTGGATTCTCCATAAAAGTGAAGCAATAGTGCTTTCTTTTAAGAGTTTATAAAGCATTGTCTTTATTAGGACAAACTTCTAATGTGGTATTTTAAAGGTTGAATATGTCTGGATGAATTCTTGTTTGTCTTTGGCTATTTTCTGTCCTTCTAGTAATTGTATGACTTGCTAAAATATTGATATTATGTCACACAAAAAATAATGTGACATTGTATGGAATTATGCTATTTTTTTTCATTCAAATTCTACCTTATTCAAACTCTTACTTCTCTAGTCAAGGTCAAAAAGGTGATATATTATTATCCTAGCATCCTATTAATTTGCATTGTTACTTGCCATGGAAACAAAGATTTTTGTTTTCTCTTACTAGAAATAAACATGTTTATCACACCAGAAAAAGTTTTCTATGTAATCGTCTTGATAAAAAATAAAATAAAATAATAGCTGCTATATCCACCTAAGTAGCTACCATATGAATAATTCAACTGACTGAAAGCCTGTTTGCCTAAAGGTTTTAAATCAAGTCTATGTTGTCTCAAAAATTAAAGATTTGACACCGAAATTTTCTGGAAAAATCTCTTGGTGGGTCAAAGGATTACTTAATTGGGATGAATTATAAAAAGCCTACTGAAATTTAAAAAGTAAAAACTAAACGTTACTGGGCTCATATATGTCCAATGCACCCACATCCTGCCCACAGGCTCTCCCTCAGTCTAGAACCCTGGAATTCAAGTGTGGCCCCCAGACCAGCAGCAACAGCATCACCCTGGAGCTCCTCAGCAATGCCAAACCTCAAGACCCCAGCCCCAACTTACCAAATCAGATTCTGCATTTTCACAGGATCCCCAGAGATGCCTCTGCCCCCTAGTTTGGAAGCACTGCTCTAGACAGATGCATGATGCAGATGACATGCCTCTGCAACTCTCCTCATCCAACAAATCCCACCTTGAACCGTATGTCTTCCCAACAGAATCATTCACAGTCCCACCAACCCAAGTTCTGTCCTAATCCCCCATTTCACCACCTAAATCATCCCCCCTTCCTTCTCTCCCCTCCCTCCCTCCCACCTTTCTTCCTCGTGCTTCTTCCTTTACTGGTTTATTGCCTGTCTCCCTCTACTAAAAAGGTAAGAAGCTCCATGAGAACAAGGACTAAGTTTGTCTTAATCACGTTTAATAACCTTCTGGGTCATAGTAGATGTTCAATAGGCATGTGATGAATAAATGAATGACTCTATCAAAAGGTGATCTGTTTGTACACCATATCAGGGATGAAAATCTTACTTGTCCATCTGCTTAACCAGTATATCATTTCTTGTAATTTCCTGATTAATACTAATACCTTAGAGTATTTACACACACCTACATTTCATGTATAACATTTTAACAGGTAAAAATGTGCACATGAACTCTATTTCCAGAGCCTTATATAAAATACCCAAAGAAGTATCTAAACATCAGTGTGACTATAAAGTAATGAATTAATTTCTCCAAGTCATACAGGAAAATCAGTCTCATTAGTTCTATAGCACAGAGTTACCAAAATAGCAAGTTCAAAGATAATTAACTTAAGATTTCTAATAAAATAGTTCATTACCTTAAGTGTTAATGGTGATATTGAAAGTTTGTTTTTTGGCCTTCTCATATGTAAAAATAACAGGGCCATTTCTAAGTAGGAGTCTCTTATCAACCTAAAATTAAATAACATTGTACTTATTAAATAGCTTCACCATTTGTAATCATTTTGCATCATTTTCCATAATTTCTGAGCTAATGAAAGGGAAAAATAGAAAAAACCAGTGTCTGTCCCAAACTCACACCTTCTTTTTATAGCACTTTTGGCATAGACACCAGTACCTTCCTCCCTAGTAAAATTGGAAGCTCTTGAAGAGACATTCTACCCTGTCCTGTGCTGGCAACGCTCCATGACATGACTGCTCTGAAGCCCAGCATCAGGACCATTCTAGAATAGTCCAGCCCACAAGGCACTAAAGAAGTGAACATGAGGGCTGAAGGAATCTGCCTCACAAAGCAGATCTCTCTTTCTATCCTCCTACACTAATTAAAATGGAAAGAGACACACACAGTTATGCAGAAAGTGGTGATTTGGTATGGGTTAGGTTTGTGTATTCACTACCAAACCTGTCCGTTGAGGCCATTTAAATCAGTATAGTTGTAGTAAGGGTGGCTTATTCTCAATCTTAAGATGATTTTTATAGAGAATTAAGTTGGCCAGCCCTGGTCCTGTTGACAGAAGAACATCCACATAAATCCTTTCTAGATACAATTTCACATCCATGGGAGGCTGCTAGAATCCTGGGACAGGCAGAAGGTCGATGTGAGTAAAGACTAGAAGCAAATTCACAGTCCAGTATGCCACCCTGATAACTGCCATCATCAACCATCACTGTAAACAAGGCCTTGGGTCAGAGCCAGGGTCAACAATCTTGAAGAGGAAGTCAGTAAGCCTGTTGGACAAGGGACCCCAGTGAATGAGTCCTGCGGCGGGAAGGGGGTCTCCCAGTCATCCCAGCCTTGAATGTTCAATGCACTACAAAAACATGGGGCTTAAATCCAAACACATACTGTTATAATGATGGAAAGTTTTTTTCTTTACCCTGAGTTTTGATCATTTCTCAAGCTTAGCTGTATAGCTTCAAATAAACTCTCAAGTTGTAAACTTGGAGATTTCTCTTCCATCAATATTTGACGTTCTATTTTGCCTGAAAGAATAAAAAAAAACATACAAAAATGGTCTTTCCTTTTTCTATCATTTAGAACTTCAGAATAAATATTTCATGCTGGAACTTCAGAAAACTGGAGGTGCTGGCCTTTTTGCCCATCTGTCTGCTGTTTTGCTGTAAGGTCAGCTAACAGTGGAAGATCTTTTGCTTCCTTCCCCATGAGTCTGCAGGCTCGCCCTGCCTTTAGTTAGCAACATTGAGTCAAAGCCTCCTTTGGCTGCCAGACACAAATGTTCTTATCTTATTTTTCTATTCCCTTACTTTGCACTTTCCTTTCCTCTGTAGGGCTCATTCCCTTTGTCTACATCCACGTCCTCTTTCCTCTGTCTAATATTACAGATATCATAGAAAACAACTCTGTTAAAATAAATCCTAAAAAGTCAACAAACACTCGAAAACAATCACAAATGATGCAAATGCTTTAGGGCTCGCACAGCTCTCAGACCTAATGGTGAGCCACAGCCTTCACTGGAATGGCACTTCTGTAGCCAAAAGGGCAAGAAAGGGAAATCTTTTATCACTATGAAAATGATTCACAGTTTTCATGCAGCATGTGGATACGGCACAAAGCCTCCCAGTGTTAAGTTCACCTCTAGGTACTATCATTTAGTAGCTGCTGTCCTAGAGAAAGTTACTCAACCAGACTGTACCTCATTTTCCTCATCCATCAACTAGGATTGGCCATGCATATCCTATAGAGCTATTGTAAGAATTAGCAATATGAGATGTTAAATACTGGCTACTACAGGGCCTTGCATCTAGTAGATGATCAATAAATGATAGCAATCATCATCATCACTCTCCTCATGGTGAAAATAGCCACAATAAAATTATATGAATGTATTATGCAAATATGTATTGTACATAAGATATAAATATAGGTGTGCTATAGCCACTTGATTTAAATGGGTTTGTATCTTTTGTAGAAATTAACTAAAATGCCTAGCTAAGCAATGAAATTATGCATAAAAAATGTCTTCCAAGCATTATTTAAGAAACAATATTTATAGCTAATTGGCCAATGATGACATTTTTGAGTCAAACACGAAATTTTGCATAAGGAGGGTCAATTGTAATCATAAAAGAAACTAAGAAGTAGCACTTTCTCTCCCCTTTCTTGATATAAACTTAAAATAAGCAATGTTCTCTTTATCCCAGACTAAGTCTGGCAGAGGTACCAATGTCTTTGCATCACTAAGCCCTTTGTAAAATCTGTATTTTTTATAGTCACTGACCAGGTTTTCAAGAAGTCTATTGTTAATCGGAAAAAAAAAATCCCACAAACTTTTATCATAGTTCTGACCCCAAGTACATCTTACCTTTCTGAAAAAGAATTTCAGCTTCCACCTCATGTTCTTCTGTTGCTGATACCTGACAGAGCTTCAGTGCTATTTCAAAAAGATGAAGGGCAGGGAACCACTTCGAGGGATCCTTCTTTTTACTGGTATAAGATACTTGTTTGGCCATTGTATGTCCTACAAGGAATAGGTTGTTCATAACAAGCCTCCAAGTTACCAGACCTCTCTCACCGCCAGTTCTATTAAGAACTCTGGTAGTTTTTACTTTTTAGTATCTAAGAAATATTTTCTTAAAACTCAGTACCCAAATATTTCAATGAACTATAACAGTTGTCCTTCGCAACTTTATCTTTGATAAATTTTGACATTTTCTCATTTTTAAAATGAAGGATAATTTCTCCAGTCTCTTTCAGTTCTAAAATTTCATTATGTTCTACAAAACAACTGTGTTCCTAAGATGAGGCTGTTAGCAGGGAAACATCTGGAAGTTTTATGAAGTTTTATATTGTTCCCAATAAAAATTTGCATATATTAATAGGCAGTAATTTTGTTTCTATTCAGCTCTATTAGCGGTTGCTTGCTATGCATATTTTGTCATTGCAACTAGATGGAAAAAGCTATTTGGATAAGGGCCATGTGCTATACTTCTTATGTGGTCCCATCATCACTTAACATAATGAAGGACTGCTGTATTGTTGAAGAGGCATTAGATTTAATCTGTATGCCCTCACAGACAGACAGACAGACAGACATCAATTTAGCATGTATTTTCCAAGTGCTGGATAAAATAGGAGGCACTGGAAAAAAAAATGAGAACAGAGAAAAATAAGAGCTCAGGTTTATTAAGTGCTTTCTATAATCCAGGTACCCTCCCAAGGACTTAAGCATTTTCTCATGTAATCCTCCCAACTCCAGCTGGATTTCATTAGTACACTCCTTTTACAGAGGAGAGAAAGCAGTGGCAGAGCGAGGTTTGAGTAATTTGCCCAACGTCACGTGACTAGTAAGTGGCTGGGCTGTGATTAGAACTGAGGCAAGTCAGGCTCCAGGACCCACACTCTAAACTACGACAAGAGTCAGATCGTGCAGCTTAGTGTTTAATGGGGAATGAGAATGTCCTGAGTAGCAATTAAAATACTGTGGTCAACTATGTAGCAGGGAAAGCCCAGGGCAACGTGGTGGCAGGTTACAGGGGCCTTCGCCCAGACCCCAGAAAGGCTAGGGAAGCCTTCCCAGGGAATGTGGCTGTTGGGGCTGGCAGCTGATGATTGCCTTGTCTTTTGGTAATTTTACAAAAGGAAAATGTAGGGATAAAGAGTAGAAGGCAATGGGGGAAAATACTTATTGATGGGAAAGTTCAACAGCACAGTGGAGAAATATAAACAGGAAGGTAGTGTGGGATTGCAGAATGATACAGCGGCTGGGTCCCAGCTGAAGTGGTGGGTTCAAGCTGGTCACTGGTGCTACCATGTCATTTGAGGCCTTGAACAAGTCCCAACATGCCTCTTGGGTCTTGAGTGTCTTCCTCTGAAAAATGAGGCAGGAGAACCAGAAAATATCTAAGGTCCCTTTGGGTTCTGAAATTTTCTCAATTCCAAAATGCTATGCCCTACAAAGAGTTTTCAAGAAACCAAGAACTTTTTATAAATTTTCAGTTGAGAAATGAAAGGAAGGATGGTGGAAAAAGTATATCTCTCCCTCTTTCTCTCTCTCTTATCCAGGGAGACAGTACAGAGCCCTGACTCTGGACAAGGCAGGTTGGTAGCACGCTGCTGAGAAGATGGAGATGAAGAAACTGAGCCTTGCTTCCAGGGTGCTCCCAGGAGAGCAAGGAGGCCAGGCATGGAACAGTGAGAATCGCTACCACCTACAAAGCTGTTAGAACGAACTAGGTACCCTTCTAACAAGGTACATACTCACTTCATCCCACAACAAGCCTGTGAGATTGGTATTTTTCTTAACCACACTTTATGAGAGAGGAAACTGAAGCACAGAGAAGTTCAAGTGACCTGCTCAAAGAAAGTGGACAGAAATCTTTCTCCAGAGTCCGTGCTCTTCACCCCGACAGTGACCAATTGTGAGTAGATCCCAGGCAAGGATATGCTAACATCATCTGTCCAATACAACCTCATATTTCAACACAGCTCCTATTTTTATGTGTCTCACTTCTTGTTTCAAATTATACTACAGCTGCTTATTAATATAAGACAATAACAAGTATCTTCATGTACTATATATGAAGTATGTATTATATATAATAAAGTATTAATATATAATAAAAGTACTTGAATTGTCTTCTAGATTTTTGTGAAAATTAGGAAGATACTTGTTACAGAAATTACCGACAGTTTCCTTTCGCTGTCCCCCTAACGGGATAACAGCCTTTGTGAGGGCAGAGATGGTGACTGGTTCCCTCTTACATCCCCACTCCCCAGCATCATTCTTGCAACTTTCTTCACTCCTATTATACAATTAATCAGTAATCTACTTTTTCATCTTATGAGAAAGCTCAAGGTTTGGCCATTAATTGGAAAAATCATCTCAAGTAACCATGATGTTTATTTTTGGTTTTAGAAAAACAATCTCAAAGTGCCTTTTTCTGTCAGAGGCTTTCACAAAGAAAAAACAATTACTTAAGTGGCTCTATTCTTGTGATGCAATCTATATGCTCACTATAAAGGAGAACTGTCAAGAAAGCATCAGATCAGATGATTTTATGCTTCATAATATTGAAGTGCTCCTGTTTCCAATAAATAGCAACTCTGTGAAAAAGAAGTTGTGAAACTGATGTTATTTTGACAGAAAATCTGCTTTTGGTTTTGTTTTTTAAGTCTGTATTTAATATAATATAACAGAAAGCAAGCTGTTCTGCCTCAAGTGAGTCTAAAAAATGGTGGCACCATTGTCACTGAGTGGTGACACATCTTCAAGATTAGGAAGTCATGAAAGCAGAGAATACATTTGATTTAACACAATCTGTACTTTAAGCTCTTGAAGCAATCGAATATACTGATAATATAACAAAAACTGTGGACCAAAAGTGCACAAAAATAGCTCTCCTGGGATCAAATTGCTGGACGGAATTCTAGAGGTCAGCTAGGCTAGCCGAATTTCATAAATAAGGCAACTCAGCAATGTAGAGGTGATGCAATTTACCCAAAATAGCAAAATTCCTCTCTGATGATGATAATGATGAATCATATAGTAACACTAATCACAACCAGTAGTCATGAGGGGGGGAAGCAGAAGGGAGAAGATTCTGGACAGATGGTGATTTGACCACACCTCTGTTGCCCTCCCTTCTCCATCCTAGTCTAACCGTCAGCCTAAACTGAGCAGCCGCCGGGACAGGAGGCAAATGGGCCCCAAGAGGTGAAGGGTAATGTTTCAAAATGTAGGTTTTATTACTGCTCAGGTGTGATGAGGTCAGCAGGCCAGCGGACAACTACCACTGAAAAGACAGTCTGTTACTTACACTTCCCAAGAGGATGGGGCACATCACCCCATAGAGGAAAGCACAAGAGTCAGGCAGGAGCAAGGGGAGAATGTGGCCAAGAACCTTTATTCTGGATTTTAGGAGGGGCTGACCAGGTTAGGGTAAGCAGGCCAAGCAGGTTTACGACTGGCTAGTTTGAATAATTTCAGTGGGCTCTGCTAGTAGTCTGATACTTGTCCCCAGGATGATTAGGGCAGGAAAATCGTGCCTTGGCATGGCAGAGCCCAACAAAGGACAATAAGGGAGCCCAATAACGGTTCAGAGGATGGGCTCTGGAATAATATGCATATAAAAGGCATGCTTACAGGACAGTGGTCAGCTAATCTCTAGGAATTGGCTAGCCCTGGGAAGTCCCTCCTTGGTCAGCAGGGCCCCAGATGTCAAAGCATCAGACATACAGAAACTAAAAAGGCAGGATTAATATAGGTTAGAACAGAGAGCTGCTACCAGGTTTTCTGCCCTCTGAACTGGGCAAAAGCTGGGGGGCTAGAGGTAGGCAGCCTTGAGTCAAAGACCAGAGACGGTGTCCCAGAGAAAGCTTGAAAAATCTGTGAGCTCCTGAGGAGGACAGCACCGGCTGGTTCCACTTTGGTTCCCAAGGGCTGTACGCCTCCTGCTTCCTGCTCCAACAACTCCCATTAGGCGCACTTGTGGCTGGCTCCAGGCTACCCTCCAATCTAGTCTTCACCCAGCAGCCAGGGTAATCTTCTGAAACATAAACCATCCCAGCTCACCTCCTCCCATGAGGCGGCTCCTAGTCCACTCTCATCAGGCTGCACTGGTTTCCCAAAGTTCTAGACTAGGTCAAGCGTGTCCTGGACCTCAGAACCTACATACAACTCAAGGCTCTCTCTGCCTCTACCGTGCAGAACCAGTCACTTGCAATTTAAGGTTTAGGGTTAAATACCACTTCCCCAGAGTGCTCTGCCCCAATGACTCTACTTAAATAGGCATCGCTCCCTTCACTATTCTTTATCAGCAGAATTCATCCACATCTTTCATAAAACTGACCACGATTTATAACTACATACCTATACATAATTCAGTACCATACATAAGCTTTCTATATCCTAATCGATTTTCTGTCTGGTAGTTATCAAATAAACATTTTATTTTATACAATATTTATCTTATCAAATTTTATAAATGTTTACAAAATTTTAGAAATATTTTACAAATGTTAATATTTATAATATAATATGCACTTCTCCATATGGTTTGTTTACTTGCTTATTTCTGTCTCCCACACTAAGATCAGGGACTATATCCATTTAATCTCCAGTAACTTCCCAGGACCTCACACAGAGTCTGGCACATGGTAAATAATCAAAAACTATTTGTTAAAATAAACGGAGCCTAGGTATTCATAAATATTGCCCCATTTTAATGCACTCCTATGACAACCTGCCTGAAAATAAAAATTTTTCATCAGTGACTTGAGAGTAATATAGGTTTAAGTGTTCTTACCAATTCTCATTTTTGTTTTGGCCAATAACATGACATGAGGAAGATAGATATTTTTCAAAGGCTGTAATGGACTTGCATAGTCAGTGTTTGATAAAGGAAATTCAATTGTCTCCCCAAAAGTTAGCATCTGTAGAAGGAACATTGTAGTTAGTAACTAGCTAACATGGTTTGGAATAAGAAGATAGAACAATAAGTTTCCAAGTCTTGAGGACACAAAAGCATGCTCACCTGTTCAATAAGAATGTTGTGAGACTGAATCAACAAATGTAATTTTTCTGTTTTTAAAGGAGTTTCCTTGAATTTCTCGGCTTTTGTTAAGTCATCCAGCAAAAGCATGCTTCTCACCAGGGTTAAATGAGATCGAGGAGAAATAAATTCACTTTCTTCAAGCAAATGTATTATCGCCTATTAAAATAAAATTATTCCTTTTGATAGTCCCAGTTCCAATTCACTGAAACAAGAGCTGGCCAAACTGTTATGCATTTAGCACCTAATGGAATTTAAGATTCTCTCCTTTTGTTCTAATCAGAATCAGTAGCTAAATATCAATGTGACCGAGGTTTCCTTCCTACCTGAAGGTTGGTTATGATGTCTGCCTTTAGATGCTTTTCTTGGAGGCCAATGATTACAGCTTGCATTAAGAACTCGGCCTGTAGCTCCCTGTCACCTGCACTTTTTGCCTCCTCGCACACTTCATTGATGAGGCTGACGTAATCTATCATATCGTTTTCTAAAGTAAATAAATGCAGTTATTTAAAGTACCCTGGGAAAGTAAGAAATTACATATGCATAACACCCCCAATGTTCATCACAGGAATATTGTATAATACAGAAAAACAGGAAGATATAAAGATGGAAAACAGACTCTACATGAAACATGAAAAATAAATGTGTTGCAATTTAGGAGAAAGTACTTTAGGGTACGCCAGTGCTGCAAAAGTAAGGATGCTACATGAAAAAAATTAATGTTGAAGATGGGTAGAGATGGGTGGATAGACAGATTTACAAATAGATACTTATCAGTCACTGCAAGAACATGTATATGTGCCAGGCTATAATCTAAATCTTTATAAATTTAACCCATTTAAGACTGATAATAACCCTCAGAAGGAGGTACAGTTATTTCCATTTTTACCGAGGAGGAAACTGAGGCATAGGGGGATTAAGAGACTTGACCAAGATCACACAGGGAGAATGTGGTGGACCGAACATTTGAACCCAGAACAAGTATCTGGAGCCAAAGCCTGTGCTCGGGACCCCTACACTATGCTGCCTCCCTCAATGACAAGACCTGCACATTAGTATTTTGATCTCCTTGCCTGGTCTGCATACATCAGAAACCTAGATGTCATTTTCAGTGATACAAGGGACTACTGACATGATTATTCTTGTTTAAGGACATGAATTTTTTATTCTGGAAACAGATCAAACTATAAAGTTAGAAAATGTTAATGTTATAATAATAAAATATATCTCGATAAAACCTCCATTACCTGAGTAAAACTAATGTTTATGAAAACTTGGCTTAAGAAAATAGGATATTTGTACCTGTCACCATTCCAATGCCATGAATCTGTGCAACAAACGCAGTCACCAGTGCTAAGCGGCACCTCAACCAGAGATGAATGTTGAAATATTCTCGAGAATTTAGGGAAACAGGATCTAAAAACTCGTTATCATCTTTATTTTCAGTAGCCTAAACAGTACGAAAATGATGGTTATCTTGCCATTTAATAATGTTAAAGGTCTAGCCTAATGCTAAATGTTAAGAGAAGTATCTGATATCATTTAATACTATTAAATTTTTAATTTTGGATATCTGTCTTGCACATTCTATAAAATGTAAAAAATACACACACAAAATAAAATCATTCACAATCCCGCCATCCTCTATTAATATTTGGTTATACTGATTTTCAACTTTTCTTTTACTTTCTATACCCATTGTAGAAAATAGTTTTGCACTCTGAATTTTTCATTGCAAATTATATTATCAGCGGTATCTATGTCCTCAAAAATTTTGTAAACATTATCTTAATGGCTGAAAAAATAAATAACGCTGGTTAATACTTATTGAGTATTTATTATGTTCCAGGCACTATGCCAAGTATCTTATACACATTATCTTATTTGATCTTGCTGAAAAGCCAAAGGGGAGTTATTATTTCTGTTTTACAGATGCGAGAATGGAGACCTAGGAAGATTAAATATTTGCTTAAACCTGTACCTCTGAAACAAATAATATATGTTAAAAAAAAAGAAGAAGAAGATAACAGGAAGGGAAAAATGAAGGGGGGAATCAGAGGGGGAGACGAACCATGAGAGACGATGGACTCTGAGAAACAGACTGAGGGTTCTAGAGGGGAGGGGCGGTGGGGGGATGGGTTAGCCCGGTGATGGGTATTAAGGAGGGCACATACTGCATGGAGCACTGGGTGTTATATGCAAACAATGAATCATGGAACACTACATCAAAAACTAAGGATGTAATGCATGGTGATTAACATAACAATTACAAAAAGAAGAAAAAAATATTTGCTTAAATGCCATTAAGTTTTGGCAGAGGTAGGATTCAAACTTGTGTCCTTCTGAATTTAGAACCCCCAGTCTTAATCCACTGTTGTATGTTGCTCATGTTCCAAAGATGTATTATAAATGATTTCCCATCTTCATTACTGTACTTTACAAAGGGGTGACCAATGTTCAGAGCTCCTGAGAGGGAAGGACAAAGGCAAGTTTTCCCAAGTGGGGGCGGGGAATCCATTTTAGACATTTGGGAACTTTAAAATCATCTAGAACAATGCCCATTTGTTCTAGGAATTTCCTGCTATGCATCTCTGACAGCTCCAACCAATCGGCAATACGTAATATCAAGGAGCAGCCATCAGGACTTGGGGGAGGCTGGAATGTGGAGAGACAGGTGGGAAGCACAGAAGGGGAGGGTAAGCCAGCACTGGGAACAGAGTAAGAAGTGAACAGAGGCCTCAAGGCAGGACGGTGACTAGAATGGGCACATCAAGTACTCCAGAAGTCTAGGATTTAGATTAGCAATACAGGACAAAATGCCTATCCACATACCTTAATCTCTCAGCGCTTACAGTTCCTGTGACTACTGAAGAGCCACGTCACACTTAATCTGAATCAGGATTTCTCAACCTCAGCACTATGGGTAGCCGTGGAGGACATTACATGTTTAGCAGCATCCCTGACCTCCATGCACTAGATGACAGGAGCACACTCTCTACTTGTAACAACCAAAATGTCTCCAGATGTTGCCAAATAACCCCTGGGAGGCAAAACAGCCCCCAATTGACAACCATTCCTCTAAGTCAATTTTTGAATTAGATTGCTTTTTAGCATTTTTATTGCTTTTAATATAGTAAGAAATGAGTTTCTATTTAGGATAATTAGTTTTGCTTATTTGTAATGACACTAGATATTAGCAATTTTATTAGTAAAGCTTAAAATAATGAGCAAGGATTCTATGTGATGAATCTTTATGTTTTAATCCTAAACAACCCTTTATTATTAAATTACTTGGTCTTATCAAACTCCAGTAAAATGTCAAAGAATTCATGACACCGGTCGTCAAACAGATTTCAGAGCTTTAATGTGGAAGAATTATCTATGAGAAATCCAAGGTAGGAAATAACGCAGGTGTCATACTGGTGATGCTGAAGTAATAAATTCAAAAGTGAAATAAAGAGCCAAATAAAGTGAAACAACTTTATTTGCTAAAGAAATCAGTTCTAGAATACTGGAATGATGTATCTGGTGGGCCCTTAGTCATTATTACATTCAATTCCATCAGTTCACAAATTAAATTTAAATGAAAAATTAAAATTTTTAATTAAAAAAATTTTTTTAAGTTTAAGGGACTTGCCCAAGTATACCACTAAATGAAGAGCATAAGTGGGGCTTCAACACTTACCTTTCTACCCTGAATCCAAAGTTTTTTCTACTTTACCCTTTTATTTCATCCAAATAATTAGGCAATTTCCTAGCATGCTAACAGTTATTATATAGTAAGTATTGTAAAGAGAAACATTAAATTCATACATACAGAAGCTCCTGGAGAGACAGAATTCTCTGTGTCATCTTGTACTCCCTTCTTTTTAAAAAGTTTTGAATCCTGGAGAAGTCTAAGTGTGGAAAATACTATTGCAGCACTAAAAGAGAAAATATATTTTAAATCTTATTAGTACTGACAATCTCAATAAAATGAGCACATATGCATTTCATATGTATCACAATGTGGTTCTCCAGTCTTTCAAAGTTATAGAACTTTGTTACTTAAAGCTATACACTTAGAAACTCTTACACTAAATTATTGCTTAATCAGTGTCTAGAAGTACCAGAAGGCAGATGTACTAAACTAAGAAAACAGAAGTTAGGAGATAGGAATTCTCCTGACTTCCTGTTGCTCCATACATAAGTTTGTCTGCACTTTAAACCAATTTATAACTGATATCACACTTCTTCAAAATACCTTAATAACATATATCGAGAGACTTCTTTTGAAAATCTATTCCAAAATGAAATCCAAAATGCAGAACAAGCTGTATACCTGAAGATGCTTTGTAGCATTATTTTATAACATGGAAAGAACTGGGCGAAAGCCAAATGGACAATATACCTATCTACCTAAGTCCCCACTTGAATAGTTAATTATCATATTTAACAGGTGTTACAGGCTGAACTGTGTCCTCTCAAAAAAAAAAAAAAAAAGAAAGAAGGAAAAAAGAAAGGGGGCACCTGGGTGACTCATTTGGTTAAGCATCAGACTCTTGATTTTGACTCAGGTCATGAACCAAGGGATGTAAGACTGAGCCCCATGTTGGGCTCTGCGCTCAGCAGGGGTTCTGCTTGAGATTCCCTCTCTCCCTCTCCCTGTGCCCCTCCCCCAGTTCAGGTGCATTCTCTCTCTCTCTTTCTCTCGAATAAAGAAATAAAATCTTTAAAAAAAAAAAAAAAAGGTATGTTGACATCCTAACCCTCAGTACCTCAGAATGGAGGTAATCTGAAATGATCAAGTTAAAATGAGGTCATTAGGGTGGACGCTATTCCAATATGACCGCTGTTCGTATAAAAAGGGGAAATTTGGACAGATAGACAGATATACACAGAGGGAAGGTGACACGAAGACACACAGGGAGAAGACAGCCACGTGACTGGAGTTGTGCCTTTACAAGCCAAGGAATGCCAAGGATTACAGGCAAACACCAGAAGGTACATGAAGCAAGGAAAGCTTCTCCTCTAGAGCCTTCAGATAGAACCTGGCCCTGCTGACACTTTGATCTTGGAGCACTGACTCCAGGACCATGAGACAATAAAATTCTATTGGTGCTTTGTTATGGTGGCCCTAGGAAACTGATAGAATAGGTTAAAAGCAGGTCCCCTGGCTTTTGCCTCCTACACCAAACCTGCCCCTCTTTCCTTGTCTTCCGTCCCAGAGGCAGAGTCCAGATCACCATTGCTTCCTTGCTCTATATTCAACCCATCAGCAAGTTCTGTCAGCTTCACCTTCAACATATTGGTACCAGCCAGCAGCTCCTCACCTCCTCCAGGGCTAGTGCCTTCATCCAAGCCACCATGATCTCCAGGCTGCATGAATGGGAGCTTCCTGACTGGCTTCCTTCTCTGGCTCTTGTCCCTGCAGCTCTGTTCTCCACACAGCGGCCACAGCGACCCCATCAAGAGGCAAATCAGATCCTACCACCTCCCTCCATATATGTTTGAGGCCTCCTGTGTCCCTGGACTGTGGTCGGTACACTTCTTCCTATGGGTCAGTTACTGAGGTTTCTGGCCGAGTATAAGATCAGCTTCATACGTGTCCATGGGTGCTTGTGAGAAGATACAGTGTTTGTAGGTTCCCAGAGTGTGTACATATGCTCAACTTTTAAATTATATTTTTAAACCCTCTTTTTTGTCTATATGTTGTATTAAAAGCCGAAAACGGGGGCACCTGGGTGGCTCAGTTGTTAAGCGTCTGCCTTCGGCTCAGGTCATGATCCCAGGGTCCTGGGATCGAGCCCCGCGTCGGGCTCCCTGCTCGGCGGGAAGCCTGCTTCTCCCTCTCCCACTCCCCCTGCTTGTGTTCCCTCTCTTGCTGTGTCTCTCTCTCTGTCAAATAAATAAATAAAATTTACTTTAAAATAAAATAAAACTAAACAAACAGCAAGAAAACAACAAAAGATGTAACACAGATTGAGTACGTATATGGGAATGCAATTTCCTCTCCCTGACACGCTTCCCCACTCAAGCATTCACACCAATTTTGGAGGTCCCTTGTTTCCTGCGCAGCTTCAGAGGTGAGCACTGGATGGTTCCGAGAGGGCCTGGGAAGAAGGACGGACGTGGTGCCCACCCCATCGTTCTGATTCTGAAGGCTGAATTCTGACTTCAAGAGAAATGAGGTATGAGGTTTGGAATGTTGCTAACCCAAAAACCTAATGAATAAAATATAAACATGCTAGTATGTCCTAATCCTCCTGGTGCCGTGTAGGTGCACAATGGAAAATTTCTAGTTTCTGCTCTCCATCAGAGAGACAGAAAGTGTAGGAGGATTACTCACTATAAACTCTAAAATCCCCAAGGAACGAGGTTTCATTCTGACACAAAATTAAAAGGCTCAAATGTTATCCCATTTAGACAATAAATCAAATATAAAGGAGAACGGAAAGGAACTTATTTAAAAAAAAAAAGATAGGACTCTGAGAGAGACATCCCTAAAAGAAGTAGAAATACAGTTGGAATAACTGATTCCATTTATTTCTTATTAACATTCATGACAAAAATGGTCAGTTTGTTCTCATAAAATCCATGCAGCTCACTCTACCTGTCACCCTAGGGAATGTGCCTTTCAGTTTCCTTGACACATAATTTTATTAGAAGTATCATAAAATGTCAAGCTAACCATCATTTGGGAAAGGGACTGTCCAACACTCTCAGCAGCGCCCAAACAGAAGCTTGTGGGGGGTAAAGTTCACATAAGAAAAACTCATTCATCTTGACAGTAGGCTTCCCCAAATGACAACTCCACTGCAAAAAGGCAATAACATCAAAGTCTTTGCAGGTTTTGTCCCAAGGGCCAGGTTCATGTATTTAAAATAGGAGCGATTCTGATACACTTGCACATTATTTGCGTATGTCTATCTGGTTTTCAAATTAAAGTTCTGTAATGACATTCCTTTCTGTGGCCATTTTGTAATTTTATTTTCTTGTTTCCTTCTTCCTTCCTAAAAAAAAAAAAAATCACTCATGTCTTCCATGGGTGTAAGACATGTGGAGGGCTGGGGACGGAAGGTAAACAGCAAGAATCATTTTCTGGGGCAGCTATTGCTCTCTAAAATAGTCTGGAGAAGAGTTCTATATTCTTCTATAGGAAATCATATAGTCATGTTTTAGAGAGCGAGGGAGACGATGTATTTATATATATATATATATATATATATATATATATATATATATATATGTATGTATGCAAGGCATATTTTCTATTAATAAATCACCTAGTAAAAGTTCCTTCTCTTCAAACTTCAAAAGGGAAAATGGTACATTATTGTGCTAATAAGTCCATTTACTATCAATCAACTACCACTGTATTCTTAAGAATAGCTACAAATGTAACAGTGCTCTCAAATCAGTGTGTCTCAAGCTTTTTTTGTTTAGCTCAGCACTCTTTATATCCTTAAAAATTATTGAGAATCCCCAGAGTTCCATCAATATTTACCATATTGGAACTTTAACTTCATTACTATTTATTCATTTTAAAATAAAGACAATAAACCCATTACATGTGCACATCAATAATGCATTTTTATGAAAACATCTATATTTCCCAAAACAACAAAAATAGTGACAAGAATGCATCATTTTGCGTTTTTGTAAATCTCTTTAATGTCTGGCTAAATAAGAGAAAATCTACCTAATAGGAGACTTTCATATCTGCTTCTATGGTCTGTTGTGACATATTGTTTTGATTGAAGTATATGAAGCCTCACAGAGATAGCTATTGGAAATAGGAAGAGTATTTTCATATCGTTTTAAAATAATTGTGAATATTCTTCTTTGATACTATACCAAAATGTGACAAGTGATAGTTTTTTAAAAGTCTCTTACAATGTGAAAGCTAATATCACACACTGATGAAATTTCCTCCTCTGTTACATTAGAACCTATTGGTCTATCTTGTTACCCAGGATTTTGGAACATTATCCACTGATTTGGAAAATATCAACTCCCTGAGTTATGCAAATCCCCTTGATGTTGAAACATTTCTTTATATAAATTTTAAAAATGATGCTTGTAATATTAATTACCACCAATCTCTTCAGAACAGTTATATAAGCATTAGAAAACTGTCAAGCAAATAGAAATTTTCCAAAATTCTCATTTCCCTACAAAAGTTCAGATTTTTTTTTCTTTTTTTTTGGTAGCTCAGTTTTATTTTCTGCAGTAACAAACAAGCGCCCGTTCCTCTAGCAACAGGGAAAGAAATCAAGTGGACCAAGGGCCCCTACGCGCAAAAAATTAAACCCTGATAACAAAGTGGCAATTAACTCCAAGTACCAACTCCCTGTGCCTTGCCTAGTAGGGGGCACAAGACTAGGCCTCAGCTCCCTTTCCTGGGCCTCGGCTTCCTGGAGGAGGGGACCCAAAGCCCCGAATGTTTCGGATCACCAGGGAAAGCTGGTCGAGGAAGGAGTTGATCGAAATTCAGAAGAAGACGGGGTCTTCAGCAGTCCATCTAACGGCCAGGGCGCTGCGCTTCACTGTAAGCTCCTTCTGAACCACCCCTTGGTGGTGTTGGGCATGTGGGGCCAGGGACCTGCGGGCCCTCTCTGCCTCCAGGGGTGACCGGAAAGGCACAGTGAGCGTGAACTCCAGCACTCGGCTTGCCGCTGCCACAGCTACGGGCACCGCATCCCCACCAGGCCCCAGGGCCTGCGGTGCCTGCCCGGCCTGAGGAGGGGCACCGGCCGCCTCGCCCTCTGCTCTCTCGCCACCGCCGGGGCCCTCATCAGGGCTGATGGGGCTGCCAGAGCGCCCCTGGCAACCAGGAGCTCCAGGGCGAGGCTGGCGGTCCTGGCCGCCGGCTCTGCCCGCTCCGCCCGCCGCACCGGCCTCACGGGCCTCGCTGCCGCTGCGGTCGCCGTCGTCTAGGGCCTGCATGGCTGCCGCGTCCGGCTCCCCAGAGCCCACCACGAAGCCGCCTGCACTCTCCGCTAACCAAAAGTTCAGATTTTGTCATTAGCAACAAATACTATTTGTTGTTTTCCTAGAAGTGGCATGTTCATTTTGCTCATTTTCAATAAAATGCCTGTCAAAATACCCAAGTCTGAAAAACCAGTTTGTCAGTTGGTTTTTCAAATAAAAACGGTGTTCCATGAGACAAACTCCTTTTTCGGCTCTCATTTCAATCACGTATGTGTTCTTCCCCAAGACAACCACCATACTTTGATATGCAGCAAAGATGCTTTAGAGGTATTTCCCATTTAATATTTCCACAGAATATTAAAAATATATTCAAGGATCGGGATTTATAAATGACACAGATTCTACTGGGTCATCAAAGGCATTCTTAAATGAAACTAGGCCCTTTTTTTTTAGGTAGGTTCCATGACCTGTAATGAGATCAAGAGTTGGATGCTAACCGACAGCACCACCCAGGCACCCCTGCTTTTTTTTTTTTTTTTAATTGCAAGTGTGCAGCAGTAAAGAATGCAACGACCACTAGTACGGTTTGGTGCCACTGCTGTGATTCCCAGTAAGATGCCAGGAGCATCAGTGCAAATAACAACACAATGAAGATGGTGAATGACATCCTAGGTTTGTTATAAAAATAGTTCTGACCATACAGTTCCCCTTGAAAGGGTCTTGGAGACTCCCCTCGAAATCTGTAGGCCACATTTTGAGAGTCACTGCTCCAAAATGGACTAAATGGATTTTCATCACTGTTTAGAAACCACAAAAATCATAAATGTCCAAAAATCTACACTGCTCTAGCATAAAAACAAATTTAGATGTGGTTAATCATGGGACGGTCTTCGGTCAAGGCTCACACTGATGAGACGGTTGTATGTTTCTAATCAAAGCAAAGTGAGATTTCTGCTGAATTGGTTTCCCCTTTGCAAAAGCTATAGCTATGCTTCTTTTTCTCACAAAGAAAGCAGCTGGGCTTTCTTATTTGCCTGCCCAGATGTGGGGCAGAAGGGGGAGTGGTGGGGCTTGAAAGCTGTCAGCCATTGAACATCAAATTGGAGGCATACTCTTTATTATAACCACACAATTTTAAAACGATAGCTCCTTCTCCTCCCCCATCTCTACTCCCGATATCTCTGTATCATGTATCATTTCTGACCATACTATATAATTTACCTGCTTATTAAGCTCATAGTTTATTGTCAGTCTTTATTACCTCTTATAAACTCCATGAGGGTAGGGTTGTTTTCAATATTGTTAAATATTTTGCCTATATAGTATATATCCAGTATTGGGATACTGATATATCTCAAGAACCTAGAACAGTAACTAGCATATTGTAGGTCCCCCAAATTATTTTTTGAATGAATTAATGAATGGTAAGATAATAAACTTGTGCATTATTCAAAGAATCATTACTGAAATGTCAGACGGCCACACAATAGAGGTATTTACCACAAATGATATGAGAAGTTCTTGAAAATATAGGTCTATATATTTTTTTGTTATCCCACTTAATTGTTTATATATCTTTCAGCATATGGATACAGGAACTATATTCATCTCTATATCCTCAGTGTCTAGATCAGAGCCTAACAGTGAAGTAGTTAAAGGATACTGGTTGGGTAAATGAGTGAATCAATGAACAAGTCAAATGAAAGATCTGACACTAACAATTGCATAACATTTAAATAATCATCTACCCAAAACTGTTTCTTAAATGGTTTAGCAAAACATAATTCAGAAAATGTTACTTTTTAATAATAGAGCTTGTTTTTAATATTAACTATACTGCAGTTAAAATTAAAAAATAAAAAATAAATACATAAATAAATAAAATTAAAAAGCAAAGCTTTGTTAATTTGTTCATTCTTTGTATAAAACATCCTAGCTGTATGCTTTAATAAAGCAACCATTTTGTTTAGAACTGTAGTTTTAAGGGTAATAATATATGAAAACTCCCCTGAAAAAGAAAACACAAGTAAGCTCTATTAATACTGGAATTTATAAAACTCACATAAGATTTAGGTATATTTGACAAATTAGGGTGAGGAAGAAATTCTCTTCTGTGCCTGAAGAGACTCACCTGTATGCCGCCCGGTGTCTCTGCAGGGCGATTGCCGCCAGCTGAAGCCTGGCCTCCACCACAATCTCCAACTCACCAGCACAACACTGAGAGAGGTTCTTGTGGCCTGGATGCTCTATCTCTGACACAAGGAAGTTTAGTCTGTCCTCAGCTTCTGTCAGTAAAATCGACTAAAGAAAGAGCACCACATAACCACGTAAGTTCAGAAACAATACAAGTAATAGCTCACCCTTATTCATCCAGGTGTTTTTCATGTACTGAGAAAAGTAACAATGAATGGAAGACCAGATAGGAAATTTGAACATAATCATCAGAGAAGAGTGCTCAGCAAACAGGAAAAAGGCAACAGGAAATGGAAAGGAGGGTAATGGCAAGAGTAAGCATGTATCACAGTTACCCTTTATTGTAGGCACAGCCAAAGCTCATTACTCACAGTATTTAAACTCTTCCGTAAAGTGGCTGCAAATACTGAATTAGCAAATACTAAAGCATTGCTCCTAGAGGTAATACAAGGATAGGTTCCTGTTGGCCTCGGGTCACAACCTTTTTGCCAACTGATCCACACATAACTTTGTTTAATGTGTGTTTATATTTAAAGACACATTATTTAATATATACCATAAATTCACTAACCTTGAACTAACAGCTCTAAAACTCAAGCCTGACGTTTATCTGACACATTTATTTTCTCCATAAAGCACATCACAGCCTTCTTACATTTAGGAATACTAAACAGTATTTCAGCACTATGCTTAGGGGCCATTTCAAACAGTGAAATCACCAACGAAAAGCACAAAAATGCAAAAAAAAAAAAAAATATGGCAATAAATAGACCATGGAAGGGATACTTGTCTACAGTATGAGGGTAGAAACAAAAAGTCAGAGCACTGCCTTGCCCAACTCAGCTGGGAATGTGTGTGTTGGGCAACTCAAATTTTTCTGTGCTCTGTGATGTTCACAAATGACCACAAATGAGCCACGAGTATCAATTCTGGAGTTATGAGTAAATTTTAGCAGATAGGCAAATTAGCAATTAGTGAAGCTGGGAATAATGAGAATTGGCTGGATTTCAAGTTAAACTATGGTCATCTACCTGGTAATGTTAAGATAATGAGATTTTACAATTGACAATAGTAAATAGCAGCCTGGCATGGCAGAGGAAAATGGGACCAGCCAATCTTCCAAGAAACAGGTCTCTAAAAACTTGTTTGTACAGTAAATATTATATAAGTACTGGGACAACTTAGTATAATGGTTAAGAACACAATCTGTATTTTATTAGTTGAGTGGCATTAGTGAATTTTTTTCTAAGCCTCAATTTTCTCATGGTTCAGCACAACATAGTTCAAAAATGATTAACACCTACATCACAGAGTTGTAAGAATTAATCATGCAAAGTGCCTGTCATGTAGTAAGCACTGAATAAATGGTAACTGTTTGTGTTGCTGTTGTCATCACTATTATTATTAGGAAATGAGACACAGGGTGTGGAATACTCAAATCTCATCAAATAATGAATATTTTCCACAGTGCCTTAATCAGGTTGTAAAGTCAAAGTCTGACAACCTCTGGGCATCTAATTTTCTCATGAGAAGTAGGCTCCATCTCTGGCCTCAATCCATGCTTATGCAAGAAAAGCTACTTGGTCTCCCAAGAGCAAACACAACCCTGAAAGTGAGCCTGTCCAGGGCCTATTAGTGGACATTTTGGTAACCAATTTAGTATGATTTGAAAAATCTTCCAAACTTACCTTCACTGTGCTAAAAGTGAAGTCATCTTTCATTTTTACAAACTGACCAGGTGAGCTTCCATCATCCTTTAAACATAGCTCTGTAAGACACAAAATTTTGGAAGAACCAAGGATATCTGTGGTTAACTTAAATATTAATTCTAGTTTATAAAACTCAACATTGGTTGGGAAACCATCCATACATTTCATATTTTAAAAAACCCACAATGATAATTAGAAATACTATTTTATCAAATGGTCCCTAAATACCATATATTCAAAAACTGAGGATGATTTTTACAACACATCAGATAATTCTGAAAGGATGCTTGATGATATTCTTTAAATTATTGGCTACTGATACAGAGTAGTGGTTCCTCCCCTGGGATCACAGGACCCCTTCAGGTCCCCAAAGCATTTTGGGTCTTCCAGATATTCGTAACATTTCAATAAGATCTCCTTGGAAATGTCAGTTCTACTGATTTGCATAAGCCTCTCATACTAAGAGCAGAGAGTGAGACCATTTGAAATAGTACAGTCCATTAGATCCACAAGTATCCCAAAATACCGAACCACAATCTGAAGATTGTCCATATTCTGAGCCAGGGAAAACTGAGATAATTGAGATCACAGACTCTGCCTGCTTTAGTAAACCTAACTTCCAGACTATAGGAGAGAGAGAAGAAAAAAAAAAAAAAAAAAAAACACGACTGGGAATTACTGCCAAAAATACCCACCTAAAGAGACCAAACTTGTCAAGGAAGAAAAGGAAGTCTAAAATAACATGGAATTGAATGTCCTTGCCTTCCCCTCTTCTTCCAACTCCTACCTACCTGGCTGTCTCCTAAAATAGGGGGTTCTGGAGTGAGAGGTCAGCTGAGTATGAAAGAGGGCTTAAGAATCGGGAAAGGCCCAGCAGAAAGATCTGGGGCTGGGTTTTCTCCCCTAAGGGAGAAAGTAAGGAAGAGACAGAGAAAGATAGAAATAAATGCCTGGAGACTGCTATGAAAGAATCCTGGGAGATGTATCTGGACATGAAAGATGTTAGGAAGAGCGTGATCCACGTTTTTCTCCTGCTCTCTCTGCCTCTGAGTGACCCTGGTGCTTCTCCGTGTGGCCCTCCCAGGTAGTAACCTGCCCCTCCTCTTGGAGGATTAAATAACAAACTATGTTTTTAGTGGCCATCATCTGATCTGTTGGCCTCATCATACCCGAATAATAATAATAGGAGTTACATTTTAAAACAGAGCCAATATTACTCCAATATCCAAACTGGACAAAGATACCACAAGAAAAACTACAGACCAATATCTGTAATGAATAAGTATGTAAAATTCTTGGAAATGGAATCCAGCAACATATAAAAAGAATTTATACACCATGACTAAATGGGAGTTAGCCCAAGAATGTAATTACTTTACTACACCATATCAACAGAATAAAAAAAAAATCATCTTAATAGATGCAGGAAAAGCACTTAATAAAATTCAGCACCCTTTTAAAATAAAATCATTCAACAAACCAGGAATAAAAAAGAAATTTCCCTGCCTGATAATCTATAAAAAATCCACAGTTAACACCATACTTAATGGTGGAAAACAAACTATTCTTAGGGCAACATCCAAAACAGTTGAAAAATACGTATATACTATGACCTACAAATCCCATACATGGGCATCTTATCCCATAGAAATACACACTATATGATATGGATATGTAGCACTTCAACACTGTTCCCTAGAAGTTGATGTGAATGCACATCAACAGCAGAATGGTTGAATAAACAGTGAGATATGCAGCATAGAATACTATAGAACCAGAAAAGCAGAACAAAGCAGTTGACCTGAAGTGGTTTTAGTGAAGTTTTTCACAAGACGCAGAAAAATGTAAAATATATCATTTTATAAATAAATGACAAATCCTATTTTGTACACATATATATATATGAAAAAGTTTATGAATACTGACATATATGAATGGGTACGGATATGCTTATACCTAACGTGTGCCTCATTAAGTGAGATTAGAGAAAAATATGGAATATATATATACGAGGCTGTTCATATGGATTACTGGGAGTGGAGTGGAAACGGTTGGAGAAAGAGGAGAAAGAAAAACAAGCAAAAAAAATAAAACAAAAGATTACCTTTCAAGTTTGGAAGGTTGGCTCTACCCTTCTCACAAGTCAGTCCATGGTAGATTGTTTTCATTGAGTTTTCTGGGACACGATTTATTGTTGCAGCCATACTTATTAAAAAGTATGCTTTAACAAAAGAAAACTTATTTAAAAGATGTTGCTGGCCAAGTGTAACCAGAATTACAGGCAATCCTTTACTTATTAATTCATCAAGTGCCTAAAAAAAAAAAAATGAAACAAAGAAGAAAACAAAGCAAATCAGTAAAATACTGTTTTCAGGTAATATTAGTTTTCATCCCCTTTTGCATTCACCGTTTGGTGTTAGATGGTGGAACACAGGATAGACACGACGTACCGTAAGTGACAGGTCTATCGCAGGAGACCTGTAACGTCAGAACTATCCCAGCAGTTCTAAGTGCCTCCGCCATTCCCCACCAGTTTGTGACCTGTGCCTCATGAGCCCAGCCCTGCCACATAAGGAGTGAACCTGGTGCTGAGAGCAAGGGAGGGAACGTCTTATCAAAATAAAGAACCCACAAAAGCTCATCAGCCATGCACGCCCGGCTGCTCTGCTTTCACATGAGTAAGTCAGAGGTACTAGGAAGGAGCAGGGCAAGAACGGGTAGACAAGCATACTCCCTACCCAGCTTCGATGCCAAGCTCAATCATTAGAACTCTGCCTCGTGTACACCCCGTCAACTCCCTGGTCCCTCTCCGGTGCATATACACGTCCTTGGCAAAAAAACAGCCATGGTAAAATCCAAAGCTGGACCTTCTTTACGTGTGCACACTGCAGCTGAAGAAGACTGAAGAAAAGCATGCAGTCAGGCTAAGCCATCCCACTGTAAGATCCAGACCAAACCTCGGTGCTACTTGGTCATCATTCTACATTTTCCCAGTCCATTCACTCTCCCTCTCTCCTAGACAACCATTTCATGTTCTTTCTGTTTCTAAATCCTGACCTTTCCTCCCCATGCTCCTCCCAGCTAATGACCTTGCTTCTTCTACTTAAGAGGGAAAATTGAAGCAGCCAGAGTAGTGTCCACAGACCCTACAGCTCCATCTCTCCCACCTACCCAAGCATCTGCCCTGCCTCCCCTCCTGCCAATTAGGCCATGGATCCTCTCCCCACTGGTCTATTCATTCTCTTCTACATCATAAATGATGTCCCCTTGCTGCAGACATTCTCATCAGCACAAACCATGCTGTCTTCTCTTCCATCTTAAAAAAACAAAAATTGCCTATACTTTGACTTCCTTCTCCAGCTACTACCCAAATTCTCACTCTCCTTTATAGCAATGATTTAAAGAGTTGTCAATATTCCAATTTCTTTCCTTTCATTTGTTTTTAAACCCACTCATTTCCTACACTGAAACCCTTTAAGGTCACCAATGGCCTGTACTTGCCTTAAACCAGTGTTCAATTCTTAGTCCTCATAAGCCATGTTATTTTTAATCTAAGACATCATTATCTTATATGCCAATTAAACCATCACAGGTCCTCAACTATAAAATGCATTCTAATTTCAGAGCTATTAAATGTGAAAAAAGATCCTGTTTAAGACTCAGTGAGTTGTGGTGCTTGATTCGTGTGCAAAATATGACACTATTAATCAATTCCTCTTTTGAAAATGTTTCTCTCAGCTTTCAAGTCACCACATTCTCTTGGTTTCTTTCCTATCCCGTCAGTCATTCCTTTCCAGTCCTTGCGGCTTCTTCTTCTTCTCCTATATTTTTAAACACCAGAGTGTCCCAGGGCTTGGTCCTCCTCCCTCTCCTTACTCCCTCCCCCTAGATGATCTCTTTTATTTTTTCCCCTTTAGATGATCTTAAACAGGCTCATGGTTTTAATTTCATCTAAATGCTGATGAAATCCTGAGTTTTTCTTTCCAGCTCCAATCTCTCTTCTTAAAGTCAAACCAACTTCTGACTCAAATAGTCCACTTGGATATCTAAGAGATATCTCAAACTCAACATGTCCAAACTGTATTCCCAGCCTCCTCACAACCACACACACACACACACACACACACACACACACTCACTCACACTAAAATATAAGCTCTATGAGGGCTGGGAATTTGTCTGTATTGTTGATTGACTGATGTGTTTGACTGACAGCACTGAAACAGTGCCTAGCACAGAGTAGACTCAATAGATCAGCTAAAGTGATCCCTTTAAACAGGTAGATCAGGCCACCCCTCTGCTCTAAACCTTCCAGTGGCTCCCCATGCTGTTCAGAAAAAGAACCCAAGTTACAAAGACCCTACAAGGCTCTTCTCGAACTGGCCCCCTGTTACCTCTCTGACCCTGTCTCCTACAGCTTCCGCATCATTCACGGGGCTCTTAGCCACACTAAGATGCCCCTCACCATCTCACCAAGCTAGGCAATCCTGCCTCTAAGGCCTTTGCACTCACTGCACTCTCTTCCTAGATGGTTCCTAAATTTCCAGATTTCCTAAACTTGCACCATTACCTGTTCACAAATGCCACATCAGTTAAGACTAACCTGATTACCTCATTTAAAATTACAACCCCCAACCTAGCCCCAAGCTCCCAATCCCCTTTATGTGCTTCTGGGCTTATTTTCTCCCTCACCATGGTTCACCTTCTAACTTACTATATAATTTACTTAATTATAATGTTTTTTCCCACTAAAATTTAAGCTCTCTGAAGGCTTGGAGTTTGTCTGTTGCTGACTGACTGATGTATTTCTTTGACAGCACCAGAATAGTGCCTTGCACACAATATGCTCTTATTAAATATTTGCTGGATTAACAATATTTGTTAAATTAATAACTTCAGATGTTGGGGCTGTCTATTCTAGAAGAAAGGGAAACTATTTGCCTTATGTGAATTAAAAAAGAAAAGTCTCGTTGTTTGGGAGAGTTTGAGGCAACGCTGGCGGTGGAGAAGTCCATTGCTGTTGTTGATTCTCTACTCTCTTCTAAAAGGTGAAAATTACTACCTGCAGAAGAACCAGACATGGAACCACACTGAGTCTGAGCAGGCAACAAACTGCATACTAGGAAAATGGCTGACGTTCTCTATCGAGGGGGGGGGTGGCAGGGGGAGAAACTTCAGATTGGTTGGGGGTGTGAGGAGAGGGGAGAAGGTTTCTCTTTTTTCTCCCTAGCAAACAGTGTCTTAATGAGCCTTGACAATTACACACAAACACTTGAGGATCAAAACAAGATTAATTAGTAATGCTACTTAACACTCATTTCTCACCCTCTATACAGAAAATATAAAGTGTAATCTGAAGAGTCTTAAGCAGACCAACAGTTTTGTTTTAATTAATTAGCTAATAGAAATCGGCTTTCCATTTTACTGTCAGTCTCTTTTTGTTTAAAAAGAAATGATCAGGCAGACATTCCCTTTATACCCAAAAACACTCCTTAAAAAAAGTATTTTTAGGATGCCTGGAATTTATGACTGGAAAGAAATAAATATTCTTAAACATCCGAAGGTCTTGGAACACTGAAACAAAATATGAATATGTATGTGTATCTTCCTAATACCGATTCTTTCATTGCAGGCAACTTACTTATAAATCAAAACAAATTTTAAGGCCAAACAATGAATCATCTGAAGCAAAATTAAAAATGAAGTTTGTGGAATAATAAGAACAATAATGGAAAAGTAGTAAGATTACATTTAATAAAAGGTGGCTATAATGCCTATCAAAATTATGGAAGATAAAACTAAAGCAATATTGAGAAATGTTTCTCAAAATTATTTAATAAAAATAGCTTACTTCATGAAACAGAATGCTGTTTCCTAGCATTTAAAAAAATTAAAACTACGTGCACCTGTCTCTCTACATTGACTAACACCTGGTTGCGTGAATGCCTTATCTGTTTGTAACCCCTTAACCATGGCTGCACTACCACTCCTCTGTTCTAACACTTTCTAGTGGACAAACTGACAAGACTCCTAAGATTTTAAAAAAATGATTTCAAGATATTTAAATGCTACAGGACATGGATGGAGCTAGAGAGTATTAGGCTAAGTGAAATAAGTCAGAGAAAGACAAATGTCATATCATTTCACTCACATGTGGGATTTAAGAAACAAAACAGATGAACATGGGGCGGGGGGAAGAGAGGCAAACCATAAAGCCGACTCTTAACTATAGAGAACTCACTGAGTGTTGCTGGAGAGGAGGCAGGGTGGGGGATGGGCTAAATGGGTGACAGGGATTAAGAAGGGCACTTGTGATGAGCACTGGGTGTTATATGTAAGTGATGAATCACTAAATCCACTCCTGAAACTAATATTATACGATATGTTAACTAACTAGAATTTATATAAAAATTTGAAACAAACAAAAAATACATTTAAATGCTACTAGGTTATCAAAAGCTTAAATCCTAATCATTCAATTACTGACAAGAACAAACATATTGAGATGGGCAGTCTAGTCTTTTCTATGTAAAGAACACTGGGATGTTAGAGGAGTTTCTTATGAAAATGCCATATGGGGGTGCCTGCATGGCTCAGTCAGTTAAGCGGCTGCCTTTGGCTCAGGTCATGATCCCAGAGTGGAGGGAATGAAGCCCCATGTCAGGCTCCCTGCTCAGCAGGGAGTCTGCTTCTCCCTCTGCCCCATCCCCCTGCTCCTTCTCTCTCCCTCTCTCACTCACTCTCTCTTAAGTAAATAAATGATCTTTTAAAAAAAGTTAAAAAAAAACAAAATGTCATATTAAAACCTTCCATTAGCTAGCACTACAGTAGTAAGCATATTGCAGTATGAAAATGTATCAAACCATTCAAACACCTTAAATTTATACAATGTTAAATGTCAATTATGTCTCAATAAAATTTTTTTATTTTTATAATTTTTTTTTTATTTTCAATAAAGGAGAAAAAAAGAAAACCACTGACTGAGAGGCAGTCTCAGACTGGAGAAAGGATGTGAGTAAAAGCAGTATTGAACAAGTGAGCTAAGAGCAAAACACACAAAATCCTTTTCCTACAATTGAAGTCAGCCATTCTCGTCTAGGTAGTCAAGATAAATATTAAAATTAGATACTTGACATGGCTAGATAAACAATATGAATACATATACATAACTGAAAAATTTACAAGTAATAACTGATATTTGTTCATTTTGAAAACCAGATCAGTTTCGGTCCAATCTTACCTCGGGCCTCAGCATTTGGAGATAAAATCCCATTATTAGAAATAGAAGAGCATATTATGTAGGAGATTTTCTTTTTTTTTTTTTTTAAAGATTTTATTTATTTATTTGACAGAGAGACACAGCGAGAGAGGGAACCCAAGCAGAGGGAGTGGGAGAGGGAGAAGCAGGCTTCCCGCTGAGTAGGAAGCCTGATGCGGGGCTTGATCCCAGTAGCATCTGCTTAACAACTGAGCCACCCAGGTGCCCCATGTAGGAGATTTTCAAAAACAAGGGTTACACCTACTAAATAGATTGAAATGACTAAAAATTATCCTTCCTAAATATCCAACATTTATAAAATATTGTTATCCTTACCTGTATATTTTCTTTACTAGTAAGAGGTTTTCCTGAGTCAAATGATTGAAATATCTGTCAATATACAAAACATTAACATTAGAAACAAAAATATTATTTTATATGAAACTGTTAATGTGTCCTGAAAGTATTTTAAAAATAATTTTTATTGTAAAAGTAATACATGCTCTAGTCAGAAAAGCAAGTATAGAATAAAGTAAAAATTACACATAAGTCAACTTCTTTTAGGTTGTCAATGTTAATATTTTGATGTCTTTACTACCAATTTCTTTTTTATGTATTCTAAATTTTTACATATATGTATTTGTATTCCTTTTCATTAAATATTATATCATACTCATTTTTCCATGCCATTAAGTCATTTGTAAACCTCAGTTTTATAGCTAGGTAATGTTCAATCCTATGAATGAAACATAGTAACTTAATTCCTTTCCTTTTGTTAGACATTGAGGGGGACTAATTCCCACTTTCATCCCACCATTCAGCCCTAGTTTAAGTAACACGGGTGGCTATTTTGTCTGTATTTCTGATTATCCTCTTTGGATAGATTCCTGGGAGCAGAACTGCTGGGTCATAAGAGTATTAGCACTGAGTATTAGCATTTAGAAGAATCTTTGCCAATCTGAGATAGAATCATATTACTCTTCAGAGTAACTCTTTTTGTGGTTCTTTTCCTTTGTTGTGAATGACCTGTTATATGTTTGGCTCTAAATACAATGTTACATCAGGGAACATTCCATTTATTTGCCACAGGAGATGTATCTTCCTATAGGGTGCATTCCTCTTGGTACAGAAGGCCCTTTTTTGAAGATGTCAATACTGATGCTCCACCCATAACCCCTCCGTCACCTGGAAGTCACCGGTAGCTTCTGTGGACAGGTTATTCACATATGGACAGTATCCTACTTCAAGTACCTGTATTTCTTTGCTTGAGGGCGTTCTGTGGCCACAAGAGTGTTCAGGAGAGGCTGGGAGTGCAGGGAGCAACCCATTCCAGTAAGCACAAGATTATTCTCCCTGGTCTCTCCGAGGGCCCGGTTGCCCACGCAGGGACATTTATGCTCTCTGTGATGGTTCTCCTCCCTTCCGATCTGACTTTCCCACACACTCACCATTCTCTTTGGAATCACCTCCCAAATATATTACTTGCTCCCAATTCCTTGTCTTAGGATCTGAGGGATTTGAGGGACCTCGAAACCAAGGCATCACATATAGCTCTTACTGGAATAAAGTGTTGGTAAGTGTTAATTTTTTTCCCTTTTTCGAAGATATCCTGTATCTTCTCTAATCCATTGAAAAGTGAGTAACTGAATCCAGGGGAAGACCTTTGGTGATATAATTGGAAGAGAGTTGATGATGGGACTTTAGATTTGGCGCTAAGAGCAGAATCCCAGTACAAGTATCATGTTAAAAGATAGACTTTCTTAAGAAGCCTGTGAAAAGTCAAATAGTAATCTGTAAGACTTTTTCAGTTACTTCTTTGACAACTAAAATCTAGTTAATTAATCCTTTCTTTAAACAACTAGCCCCGAGCCTAATAACATTGGCACCTATTTTAATTATAAACCCTGAATGCATTTCCTCTTTTAATTACACTTTTTAAATTCCCAGTTGAAGCTGGAAGGCTTCAAATTAACTTTGAGAACACAAAATTTGAAGTCACAGTCTATTGAAAGACAATTCACCCACACTTTTCTCTTATGAAAACTGGTTAATAAAAATGAAGTTTGGAATTCACCTGTTAAAAATTAGTTTCAGACTGTTTGCTTTGGCGAAAGCAGTGAACATTAAAAACTCTCTCTCGTAAAACAAAAACAAAAACAAACAACAAAACAAAAACAAAAAACAAACACCTAAAAACCAAAAGGCAACTTTCTCTTGTTCCTCATTCTACCCATTGGTTTCTCTTTCCTTCTCATTTTCCTGGACTCTACGTGTGGATGACCCTGAGGTTCAGTCCTCGGATTTCTGTTTTTCTCTCTCTGCTCCGGCTGATTTCATCCAGTCCCATGATTTTAAATCTCTATGCTAATGCTCCCAAAATTTACTAGGATCCATCTCCACCAAGGAGACCACTTTTCACTCCTTTCACCAATATTACCCCAACCATTGTCATATCTAACTCATATTATTTGCAAAGACCTTCTAACTGGTCTCCCTCTTCATGCCCATGCTCATCCACAGTCTCTTCTCCAAACAGCAAGCCAAGTGGCCCTTTGAAAAGTAATTCCTATGCTGTCACTCCTCTGCTCAAAACTCTGTAAGGTTTCCCATCTTACTTAGAGTAAACTCCTGTTCCTCACCAAGCCCCATGAGGTCTGCTATAACCGTAGCTCCTGAGTCCCACCATCTGCTCCTCCTCTCTGTTTTATCAGCCTCACTTGGCCTCCTTGGTTTTCCTCAACCACATTTTGCAGGCATCCCCCTCGGGGCCTTTGCCCTTGCACTTCCTCCTAGTTGAAAGGTTGGTCCCTCAAATCTTTCACCCTCAAAACTCCCTTAATAAGGGATATTTCAAGCCACTTTGAATAAAACCCACTGCTTTGATCACTCTCTGTCCCCTCAGCTCAGCTTGACTATCCCTCATAGTACATCATCACCTGACATATATTTATGTGCTTAATACGTTTATTGTTTGTCTTCTTCACTGGACTGTCCAATAGTAACATGCTCCCCAAAAGGCAATAACTCCATTTATCTTTTTACTGGTCAATCCCCATGGCTAAAATAGTGCCTGTTATTCAGTAAGCATTCAATAAAATATTTAAATGAGTTAAAATATAATTTTAATATGCAAATCATTTACAATAGGGAAAGGCTGTTGGCTGAGAAGCAAGCAAGAAAATATTGTTCATTTAACCCAGGTAAGAAGATGAGTTAGTTCATGCCAAAAAAATGAGCAAAAAACTAACTCTTTTCTCTCTAGATAGAGAGATATAGAAAGAGATAGAGATAGGGATGTATATACATACACACACAGATGTATCCTATTGCCTACTGAATGTCCCTCTTAGGCTTATTTCTAGATAACCTCACACTTACCCTGGTACAACAAATTATAATGCTGTATCAGTCATACTGAGAATTAAGCAGTGACATTTTAGGGAAGTACACTGAAGTAATGAATGCATTGTATGTATATTTAATGTCAGCTTCTACAAGTAATTTTCAAGACTGATAGCCTATTCCCCAGCTTCTTCTAGGCCTTCCAAATTTGAATCCCACCAGTATGTACTGTCTGTCAGTCTCACTCCTCACGCATACCGTCTTCCCCAGGAAACTGACTTGTTACCTCCTATTTCCTTTATTGCTAGATCACAAGGGTCCAAGCGTCTGCAAGATCACTCAGTGATTCTCATGAAACCCAAAACAAGAAAATAACAGCTCACTCTGATTTAAATATAAATGCCAGTATTCATTTGCAAGGATGTTTCAGTGATCTCATTTACGAATACAATTTGAACAATGCATGTTTAACATTCTGGTATAAAGTATATAAATCAAAATATCCAAATAAAACATGAGAAGAGACTGTTTTGACTAACAACATTAACCAGAAATTATCAGATTAGATGCCAAAGTCCAAGAGGTAGTGGCTGTTGTGTCCACTGAGACCGTCTGTAACACAGAGATCATAAAAATTGACTCCAATGCCGTACTCCCCCACATGACACCCTTCCCTTCCAGACCAATGAAACCTTGTAAGAGCCTATGGTTAGCTATAACAAGGCTTAACAAAGAGGTTTGCAGTACCAGAGACTTGTAAATACACTTTTGTGGAAGCATTCCCTAAATTTGAAGAATGTAGCCTTCAAAAAGGTAAAGAAATGGCTTTGAATCAGAGCAGCAGATTTACCTTTACTTTTCCAGGAGCCTTACAGCCAGAGGGTATCGAGGAAGGCATGTTTTTTCCATAAAAAATCTGAGATATCTCATAAAAGGCTTCAGAAAAAAATCTTAAATCTGTAAGGACCTGAATCTTTAAAGGAAGGGAGAAAAAAATGAGATTTTAATTAAATAATTTGTTTTACTTACAAAATAAAAATTTTAGAGAAAAATCATCAATTTTCTGAGATCCAAAATTTCTGCTTAATATAATTGGTAATGCCTTATAAATTAATGCTTGGTAAACACAATGGAGATGTATGTGTTTGTGTGTAAGCTAGTTTATATGTGCAATGGACCAGGAAGCTAATAAACAACAGTAAGCAACTGTTCAAAACAATGGACATTTGTCAGATGTGTCTTACTTCATCAGAGCAAACACAAAAATATGATAGGCATAGAACAGTTAAAAAAAATAATTGAATTTATTTTTTGTTCCCATGGTGAACTATGGTTTAAAAGAAAAACAAAACAAAAATGTTCTCTAATACTCTGAGGAAAGTCAAACCAACCAGATGAACTCTATAATGTATCAACATAGAGACAACCATTTGTTTTGTCATCCATAATTAATGCGCACTGTCAGTTTTAAAGACATATCCTTAAAGTTAATCAGTTGGTAACTATAAATTGTACATGGCTTATTTTGAATATTATCCAGCAGGACTTTCAATCAGGAAATTATGGGAAGAAAAGTTCCTGAACAAAAATCATTCATTCATTCAGCGTGTTTATTGGGCATTTCCACCAAGCCCTCTTGGGTGTTACATCCCTTCCCAGATGTGTATTGAGCTAATTTAAGTGATACATGAAGATATACACAGTATTATAAGGGATAGAGGCTACTAACAAAAATGCTACTTTCAGAGCTCCAGTCAAGAAGGACTTCTCTGAGAGACATTCAAGAGAAAATTGGGGAATGACATGAAAGAGAGACATGTGAAAACCTGCTGAGAGGTCTCAATCAAGTACAAAGGTCACGTGGCCTTTATATATATATATATTATATATATATATAATACATATAATACAGACACATACATTTATTATCTCTTTTCCTTTAAGTACTACCATAGGAATCTTTAGAGCATATAAATTTTTTTAATTTTATTTTACTATGTTATGTTAGTTATCATACATTACATCATTAGTTTTTGATGTGGTATTCCATGATTCATTGTTTGCGTATAACACCCAGTGCTCCATGCAATAAAGAGCATATAAATTTTAAAGAAATAAAAAGAAGGTAAGTTAGGAGGAAACAGGATATGACAATAGCATGAAAATAAAGCATAAAAGGTTAGAAGAATATTTGCAGTGGGGAAGAAAAAACTCTGCTTGTCTACTGAGTTGCACACTTTGGTTCTTGCCTAAAATACCTTGGGCTCTAATCTCCCCAGTGCCATATAATATCCAAGTAGGCATTAGTGGGGCTCTTTTAGACTTCTAGATGAACACTTTCTCATTATCCCTTGGAGGAAATGCTGTGTGAGGTTTGTCTCCACTGATCTTGGCTGTGGGACACCACCACACGAACTACCTGTAACCTCTAAGGCTACCTCTGTTTCGGTTTATCATACTAATCTGGCCATTTGAAAAAGCAATGGTGATAACAATGAATATATATTTTCAGAAATGACCAGCAGTGTGAACATAAACAAGCCAGATGGATAAAAGAACTACCCTTAAATCAACCCTTCACTTGCACAAATACAGAACCATCAGTGGCCTTCCCAGGAATGCTGGATGTGTTGAGACTAATAAATCTTTCAAGATGGTGAGAGTTCTAAAGTGAAGCCAGACCGGCTGATCATAAAGAGGTCTTAAAGCTTGCCCTGAAAGACACTAGTGCACAACAGAAACTTAACAGCATGATCTATTGCTGTTTGACTTGTCAGAAAACACTGCTGTTTCCTGACTATGACTTTTCTCTCTTCCCACTCACTGACCCCAGTTTACTTCTGAAAGGTCAGGCAAACTCTACTCAAACACGCTGTCATTTCTCCCTCTGGGTGATGCGTCAGTTGCCCTTTTTCATTGCTTCTGTCAAAACCCTGGTTGGGTGTTTCTGTTCTACTATTGCCAATAAGATGCCACTTCCGACTCACTCTGCTCCTGACACTGTTGCCACGATACATCTGATCGTGTCCTTCTTCTGACCAAGATTCTGCAATTCATCCCACCTCTCAACCCAAGGCTGCAGACTAGAGTCCACAGTTCTTCACGGGCTTTTAAGCTACCCTAGTACAAAAAGTTGCCAAGTGCTAACAATCCAATAAAACACAGTCATTTAATCAAAAACTTTGTTGCAGATTATATCTTTTAGTGCCTCTCTGGATCTCCTTCTGACACTTTACTAATGGTCACTGCAACCCTTCCTTGCTTCTCCGGCCTCTAAATGACAGACCAGAACAAAACAGCTACCCAATTCTGATTCCATAATCTCCTCATTCCTCTCACTGCTCAGCCTCCACATTATGCCTTAGTTTGGAATTCAGCACTGGACCCCGCTGCTCATGGACATCATGGACCACAACATGGATCTGTGGTATTCTCATATTACGTTCTCCCTCCTCAAAACCTCCTCTCTGGCTTCACTGAACCACCCCTGCCCCCTTAACAAGTCCATACTGTCTCATCTCTATATGCTTCACACTGTTACCTGCCAAGAATGTTCCTTTCTTCCTCTCTTCTGCTCAGTTAGTTCTGCTTTCTTCACTAAATCTTACCTACTTAGTAAAACTGAGAGACCCAAAGCCATTTTCCCTCTTTCAAACCCCGGGAGACAGTGCTCATGATACTCATTTGGAAATGATCAAGGGATAGATGCATGTGTTATTGTCTTGTTTATATGTCCTGTCTTTCTTCCCTTATTTTCACTTCCTTATAAGCAAGGACCATGGGTTACATTTCTTTGATTAGTTACGAACATGGTGCTTTTACATAGGAGATACTCAATAAATGTTGTTTCAGAGGTAAAGCAATAAATATTTACCAAGGATCTTCTAGATGAGTTCCCACTAAACACTATGGAAAGTGTGGACAGTAGGCACTTGATAAATGTCTATAGATTTTAAAATTAATTCAATAATTAATTACTGAGTATCGATATATGAATTTATTATTCAAGATACAATCAATAGGGGACTAAAAGATGAATAAGATTCAGGCCCTAACCTCAGGAATTTTGCAGTCTTGAACAGAACACTGTTTTTAAAAAAGAGAGAGGGAAGTTATATGCCGTTTTTAAAAAAGTGTTATTGGAAATCAAAAAGCAGGAGAATTCTTAAGAGTTCAGGAAGTCAGAAAGAGTGATCCAGAAATCTTCATGGCTGACAAACAGTTATTTATTCCTGAGTTAAAATATATCCTCTTAATAGTTAGCACCAGAATTCCTCTTAGGGAAGGTACTGTTTTTATTTAGAAATAGAATGTTATGGACTCTTTGGGTCTGAAATCATAGGCCCAAGGGCAGGGTCCAGATAGAGAGAGGAGTTCAAAGGGAAGTCTAATTTTCCCTCATAAGAAAATAGGAAAGATTTGGGGAAGAGAGGTATAGGGTATTTACAAAATAGGATAAGGAGGGTTAAGCCAGTGGTGTGAGGGAGCCACTTACTCCCAATTGCAAGAGGAGATCGTCCATATCTTGTCCCAATTCCACATTCAGTAATGCCCAGTTGGTAGGCTGAAGTCAGCTATAGTGGGAATATTTGCACCATGGAAACTGAAAATGCTACAAATCAGGGCTTTTTTTTAGAGTGAGGTGTGAAACACTTACCAGCACACAGCTGATTAAGCCATGGGATGGGAGGCAAAAGCATGAGATGTTGGCTAAGAAATATTTTAAACCCAGAGATGCCAAATATTCTATTTTAAATTGTTTGCTTTTCCTCAACTTAAATTTTCCTGTGTTCCAAATTTTCACTAAATCCAGTATGAAAATAAAGGCCTTAGGTGAATGTGTTGTGTATGTTTATGTGTAAGTGAGTGAGTGAGTGAGTGAGTGAGTGAGTGAGTGTGTGTGTGTGTGTGTTTATATAGAATGTGGATTAGGACTGAATTCCATATTCAAGATGAGGAGGTGCAGAACAGGGAGTAAATCTGCTGGATGTTGAGATGATCCACGTGCAAAACAAATTCAACAGAAGTGAGAGACTGTGACCATAGCTAACTAGGAAAAGGGTAAAGAAAATGAGGTGCTTGAGGTTCCCGGTCCACATGGGGTTCAAGCCAACTGTACATGGATCTTGAAGACAGAGAGCCTCACCTGACTTCTAGGTTACAGAATTAGTTATAATTTAGCATCTGTGTGTTTTGTCACTTCAATTGCCTGTAAATGAAAACTTCTCACATATTATGATATACATAAAGACCCTTTGCAAAAAGGTCACAGAAACTTCAGAAAACAGACTCATTAGTTTCCACTAGGAAACCAACATTCCAAAAGAGGTGATTTCCAGGCTGACTGATGTTGAATGAGTCTTGTTCCCACATGTCGCTGTTCCCCACTTTACTGTGGCCCAAGCATAAAACAAGCTAACGATTCTAACTAGCTCCCTCTCATACTTTATTATAATAATGGGCATGTTTTTTTAATATCAGCACAACACCATATTATTATCAGCTTATTATTATGAGTATTAGAACCAAATTAATTTATGATAGTATCTTTACAGTTCAAGAATATCAAACATCTTAAAAGTTTGTCACATACCTTGAGGATCCTTGCTTCTAGATTTCTGACGAGGTCTTGGCAAATTCCAGACACAAAATATTGGTACAATGCAAGGAGAGGCAGAACCTACCAATGGTAAAAACATTTTTTTTAATCTAAAACATGTTTTATCAAGTTAATAACCTAATAATAAAATGTAGCCAAATATTAATGTGGGAGATGTTACATAAAACAGCAATTGACTCTGCCATGCTAAGAGACTATACTGTTTAGCTAAGTGAAATGATCTGCCTAGCATATGCTTTGTAATTTTGTGAGAACTTAAAAGTGCCATCAGGGGGACTTGTAGATGCCACCTGGTACCCCACACCTAGGTTTCAAATCTCTTCAAGCATGGAAGAGTGAAAATCCAATCAATTATCTTCCTTGAAAAAAATTAATTTAACACATATGTATGAATCACTGAGGCCTGTAGAAACATTCTAGCAAATGAGCTATCAAATAACTACTAAATTTAAAGCAAAGGAACTCTCATCCATGTCACCTACTCAGTCATGGAAGCTGCTATTTGTTTTCAACTGGAATATCTCAATCAGCAAAAGAATATTTATAACATGCTCGTTATGTATCAAGCACTGTTGAATGACAACAAAATCTAATGAGTCCTTGCTTTCACAGAGCACATATTCTATTGATGACCCAAGCTTACTCTTCACATAGTATTATTTTCCTAGAATTAACCCCCAAATTTCAACTCCTCTTGAAATCTCGTGGATATGGGTGAAGGCGTACAAACTATCCATACTGCGGTTGATCCAACCACTATCCGGCCAGAGTCAGGTGTTGAGGGGATAGGTGTTTGCCTAGAATTCTGAACAGTTTCTGATCTCAACTGAAAACCCAAGCTTGGTTCCTACAACTGGGCCCTTCTCTACTAAAGGGAGATAGAGCAAGGAAGAGTATTGGGATCCCCATTATTTAGTAAACAATTTCCCATGATTCCACAGCAATGGGTCTCCCAGCAAGTTCTGTATGTGACAGCAGTCTCCTTACTCACTGGGCTTCTTCTGGAGGGTAGTGTGATACAAAATAGAAACTGTTTACATCTTGCAAGTTCAGCTAAGGAACCTCTAATTGTCAGTCAACTGGCAGCTACTAATAGCAACAGCTTTTTAAACGGTTTAGAACTGGTCTTAAATGATTTCAAACATAGTACATTTTTCTACAATTATGCACTACAACATAACACAATATCTTTTTTCTACAATTAATGCAGCACAAAACAATAAGAGTTGGCTATTACCTTTGAAATTGTTTCTTTTCTTTAGTGAGAAATAAAAAAACACCACTTTATTGCTGCCAATTGCTCAATTATTCAGAAAAATGTTCTCAATTTCTTAAACTTCAGAGAAAAAAAGTCTCATTTCTTTTCCAGTGCAGTGATATGTACTATATATGAATATGACTAGGCAGCTAAAGGTTACCCAGGGGATAGAACTATTTTCTAAATCCAGAAGTGAATCCCCTTAACAATGAGAGGAGTACCATTTTGTTATCTTTTCCTAATAAAAAATTTCTTGCCAAATATGCCAAGTGTTAAAAGCATTTATCAATCTCTTCCCTTTAACACATGGCTTTATAATTTAACAACTCATATCACGGGACAATAAACCTTTTAAATATAAAGAGAGAGTGAATTTAGAACAAGAGAAAAGAAAACAATATATGAGGGAAAAAAGAAAGTAGGTATGAAAATTATGGAAAAAAAAGAAAGAACCAAAAAAAGAAAGAATAGGTATTAAAAAGCAAATATGGTGGGGGAGAGATACAAATGTAGAAGAAATAACATATAGGAGGAAAATAGGAAAATAGGAAATAAATAGGAAAAATAAAATAAAGGAGAAAAATATAAAATGACCAGAACATACTGATTTATTTTTTAAAAGCAACCAACTTCAAATTTATGACATATACTGTGATTTGTTTCCCCAAAGGAAGAGAATTGTATGAGGTTTTGAATGTCCTTGGATATTAAGAAGTATTTGTCTTTCATTTCACAGTTTGAATCTGTTGTTCACTTAGAACAGGGAGAAGACAAGAGACCAAAGATCAATTTATCTCCACAAAGAAATACTCTCATAGTTTGGGTACTGATATGACCTGCACCAGTTAATGCAGTGAGTTCCATGTGCACTAGGTTCCTCTGTTTGAGACCAGGGAAATATTCTGATCAATTTCCCCAACTGTCTTAAGAAGGAAGAAAAGAGATAAAGTAATAGAGTAAAAGGGGAACAAAATCAAACAGACATTGACTTTGTATCCAAAATGCAGTGCAAATAATGATGTCAAAGAAGGAATATTAATTAATATATTTTATTTTGAAGTACAGGTAAGAATCCTGAATCTAGAGTTTGAGAGTTAAACAAGACCAGCCAAGAGAACATTAGCAAAATTTGAAAGGTTTAAGGTAAGGCAAAAATACCACAGTGAATTAAAATTTGTTGATTTTACAAATAACTTACTATTAAATTTTGCTTAGCATAGTGTAGTTCACGTATAATGTAATACAGACTTGCGACTACAGAGCAAATATCAGCCCTGTATCTGTCTGAGAAGAGCTCGATGCCTGGGAGAAGCTGAGTGATTTCATACTGAGCATAGCAATGTTTAGCTTTGGGGTGTGGAAGTGTGGTTCTAAGCAAACCCTGAAAATGAAAACAGGTGAAATGAAGAGCTATAAATTGCATTTGCAACACCAAAACAAAAAGATAAGTATACATATTACTTCCTAAAGTGCTTAGCATATGTCTAGCACACTGTACCTTGTAATAAACGGTACTTATCATTAACATTATCATCATTATAGTTCCAAATGCTTCCATCATCACTCAAGATGGGCCTTTTAAATTCCATGGTAGTTGGATACTTACTATTTTCAGAAGAAATTATCATTATATTATCATTTGTTGGAGTCAATTTTGTGTTGGACACTGTTGGTAAATTCTTTATAAACACTACCTCATTTAATCCTCATTTAGCCTACCTCTAGAAGGAAGGATTATTACTTCATAAATGATATAACTGAGGCTTAAACAATTAACTTACATGACGTCACAGAGCTAATGGTGAAAGAAAGAAGATTCAAAGTCACATCTATTTAAATAAAAAAAAAATCTAAGCTCTTTCCACTATACCAACCTATAAGTTAACAAATGATTTCAGAGATAAAAGATGATTTCAGGAGTCTAAATCAAAGAGAGTTAATTCTGAATTTTTAACTGAATTAAGTAAAAAGATGAGTTGTTTAATTCTGCCAATATTTCTTAGGTAATTTATGTGACCAACACTGTATTCGATGTTGGGAAACAAAATTGATACACAAAATCAAATTTTACATTTAGGAGTGTTTCTGGTGTTATCCTAAATAATTAACATTAACTGATGACATATAATACAAAATTATTTTAATGTATATATCAGAAAAGAATTTTAATCAGATTGTTCATTAAAGTTATAAAGTACCTACTCTAAAATACCATGCACTTGTTTAAATTTTTAATTTTACAAATCTGCTTTAAAATCATAAAAAAATTAAGATTTTTTAAAATAAATCTTACCAGCTTTTATTTTAGGTGCAGTATTACTACAAAATTATGCCCACAGTAAGCAAAAATTTAATTTTTTAAATTGCTTATTTTCTAAAACAACAGCATTATCTTCAAGAACAAGCAGTATCAGACAGTAAAGAATGCAATATAAGGAGTCAGAATCAGATTATCATGCCCTTTGAACTCTTGCCTCCTCCACCTCCTCTCTTTAAAGCACAGGCAAGAGGTGCATGGAGCATAAGAAAACTGGAAAGTCTGGTCTTACATCCAGAAAAGGCTTTCCAGAGAGCTTATCTATCTAGATTTCATAAGCTATCAGAGGCCTCTGATACACAGAACAAGCGTGTCCACCCTTCAAGGTAAATAGAACCTTTAGTAGATGGCAAAGGCCCCTGGCTACCTCCCTGTATCTCAAAATGTCTTATATTTCAGATAAAAGCTCTTTTCTTCTTCAATGAAGTCAAACCAAAATTCTAAGTGCTGCCAACACTCTCTACTTCTGTAGTCTTCAACTTATTTCTTGCTTTCATTATATGGTATACTTCACATTGTGCAATCGAGCAAAACTTTAATTAGAGATGAGATAACCTAAGGCCACCATTTGGAGTTAAACAGACTGGCTTCACAGCTCATTAGCAACACAGTCTTACTAATGATGAGAGACTCAGTTTCCTTATCTGCAAACCTCCTTCCGGAGTCTAAAGGAGAAAGAGATTCTGCTGAATAGTCAAGGTAAAAATGCCACCTTCAGCTAGTTGAAGGAAAGATGGACTCATGATATCTCATCAAGGTCCGTGCTATCTTCCTACCTATGAGTTTTTTGACTACGATAAACCACTGCACTTTTTTTTTTCTGAATGGTCACTACTGTCAGAAGATACACATGAAGTGTTACCTGAAAGAGTAATGCAGACAAAATGCAACAGTTTGTTCTCTTGTCAACCTCCGAGATCATAATAAATCTAAATAAGTATAACAAAAAAGAAATGGATTCATGGACAATTTTCCAATAATACTTTTATATAAATACATCTATATACATACATACATATATAAATACATACATATAAATACTCATAGATTTTCCAAAATTAAAATAGACTTTGTGATTCTAAAAGTGCTACACACTTATATAAGATCTAGAACACACAAAAAACATAAAACACAAAATGAAATATCACCAATAAGCCTACCACCTAAACATGATTACTGATAACATTTTGGCTAATTTCCCTCTAGATTTTTTTCCATATATAGAAAATTTTTAATTTTCTCTACATATCGAGATACTATGCATGTTTTTGCCCACCACACCCTATAGATAAGGGAAAATGTACCTGGAAAGGTGAAAGAAAACTGTACCTCTATTCCTTCCATACTTTTTAAATTTCTCACATTACTCAAGTCTTTAAGATATCTGTCAGTGCTAACTAGGTATAAGACACTGTTCCGTTGATCTATGTGTCTGTTTTTGTGCCAGTACCATACTGTCTTGCTGATGACAGTTTTGTAATTGAGCTTGAAGTCCGGAATTGTGATGCCACTAGTTTTGGTTTTCTTTTTCAACATTCCTTTGGCTATTCTGGGTCTTTTCTGGTTCCATACAAATTTTAGGATTATTTGTTCCAGCTCTATGAAAAAAGTGGATGATATTTTGATAGGGATTACACTGAATGTATAGATTGCTCTAGGTAGCATAGACATTTTAACAATATATGTTCTTCCAATTCATCAGCATGGAATGTTTTTTCCATTTCTTTGTGTCTTCCTCAATTTCTTTCATGAGTATTCTATAGTTTCAGAGTACAGATCTTATACCTCCTTGGTTAGGTTTATTCCTAGGTATCTTATGGTTTTTGATGCCATTGTAAATGGGATCAACTCCTTAATTTCTCTTTCTGTCTCATTGTTAGTGTATAGAAATGCAACTGATTTCTGTGCATTGATTTTATATCCTGCCACTTTGCTAAATTGCTGTATGAGTTCTAGTAATTTGGGGGTGGAGTCTTTTGGGTTTTTCACATAAAGTATCATGTCATCTGTGAAGAGTGAGTTTGACTTCTTCTTTGCCAATCTGAATGCCTTTCGTTTATTTTTGTTGTCTAATTGCTGAGGCTAGGACTTCTAGTACTGCGTTGAACAACAGTGGTAACAGTGGACATCCATGTCGTGTTCCTGATCTTAGGGGAAAAGCTCTCAGTTTTTCCCCATTGAGAATGATATTTGCTATGGGCCTTTCATATATGTTTTTTTTGATATTGAGGTATGTTCCCTCTATCCCTACACTGTGAAGAGTTTTAATCAAGAAAGGATGCTGTATTTTGTCAAATGCTTTTTATGCATCTATTGAAAGGATCATATGGTTCTCGTCCTTTCTTTTATTAATGTAGTGTATCACATTGATTGATTTGCAGATGTTGAACCACCCTTGCAGCCAGGAATAAATCCCACTTGGTCGTGGCGAATAATCCTTTTAATGTACTGTTGGATTCTACTGGCTAGTATCTTGGTGAGAATTGTGGCATCCATGTTCATTAGGGATATTGGTCTGTAATTCTCCTTTTTGGTGGGTTCTTTGTCTGGTTTTGGAATCAAGGTAATGCTGGCCTCATAGAATGAGTTGGAAGTTTTCCTTCCATTTCTACTTTTTGAAACAGCTTCAGAAGAATAGGTATTAGTTCTTCTTTAAATGCCTGATAGCATTCCCCTGGGAAGCCATCTGGCCCTAGACTCTTGTTTGATGGGAGACTTTTGATTACTGCTTCAATTTCCTTGCTGGTTACAGTTCTGTTCAGGTTTTCTATTTCTTCCTGTTTTAGTTTTGATAGTTTATATGTTTCTAGGGATGCATCCATTTCTTCCAGATTGCCTAATTTGTTGGCATATAGTTGCTCATAATATGTTCTTATAACTGTTCGTATTTCTTCAGTGTTGGTTGTGATCTCTCTTCTTTCATTCATGATTATATTTATTTGGGTCCTTTCTCTTTTCTTTTTGATAAGTCTGGCCAGGGGTTTTCTTTTTTTTTTTATTTTTTTATTGTTATGTTAATCACCATACATTACATTATTAGTTTTTGATGTAGTGTTCCATGATTCATTGTTTGTACCTAACACCCAGTGCTCCATGCAGAACATGCCCTCTTTAATACCCATCACCAGGCTAACCCATCCCCCACCCTCCTCCCCTCTAGAACCCTCAGTTTGTTTTTCAGAGTCCATCGTCTCTCATGGTTCGTCTCCCCCTCCAATTTACTCCCCTTCATCTGCTCCTGCTATCTCCTGCTATCTTCTTCTTCTTTTTTTTTTCTTAACATATATTGCATTGTTTCAGAGGTACAGATCTGTGATTCAACAGTCTTGCACAATTCACAGCACTCACCATAGCACATACCCTCCCCAATGTCTATCACCCAGCCACCCCATCCCTCCCACCCCCCCACCACTCCAGCAACCCTCTGTTTGTTTCCTGAGATTAAGAATTCCTCATATCAGTGAGGTCATATGATACATGTCTTTCTCCGACTGACTTATTTCACTCAGCATAACACCCTCCAGTTCCATCCATGTTGTTACAAATGGCAAGATCTCATTCCTTTTGATGGCTGCATAATATTCCATCGTGTATATATACCACATCTTCTTTATCCATTCATCTGTCGATGGACATCTTGGCTCTTTCCACAGTTTGGCCAGGGGTTTTCAATCTTATTAATTCTTTCAAAGAAACAACTCCTAGTTTCATTGGTCTGTTCTATGTTTCTTTGGTTTCTGTTTCATTGATTTCTGTTCTAATCTTGATTAATTCTCTTCTACTGTTGGGTTTATGCTTTATTTGCTGTTCGTTCTCTAGCTCCCTTAGGTGTAAGGTTAGGTGGTGTATTTGAGTCCTTCTTGTTCCTTGCTATATACTTCCCTCTTAGGACTGACACATAGATCAATAGAACAGAATAGAGAACCCAAGAATGGACCTTCAACTCTGGTCAACTAACCTTTGACAAAGCAGGAAAGAATATCCAATGGAAAAAAAAGACCGTCTCTTCAACAAATGGTGTTGGAAAAATTGGACAGCCACATGCAGAAGAATGAAACTGGACCATTTTATTACACCATACACAAAAATAGACTCAAAATGGATTAAAGACCTAAATGTGTGACAAGAATCCATCAAAAGCCTAGAGGAGAACACAGGCAGCAACCTCTGTGACCTCAGCCACAGCAACCTCTTGCTAGACACATCTCCAAAGGCAAGGGAAACAAAGGTAAAAATGAACTATTGGGACTTCATCAAGATAAAAAGCTTCTGCACAGCAAAGGACACAGTCGACAAAACCAAAAGACCACTGACAGAATGGGAGAAGATACTGGCAAATGTCTTATCAGATAAAGGGCTCTTCTCCAAAATCTATAAAGAACTTACCAAACTCAACACCCAAAGAACAAATAATCCAATCAAGAAATGGGCAGAAGACATGAACAGATATTTCTCCAAAGAAAACATACAGATAGCCAACAGACACATGAAAAATGCTCCACATCACAATACAAATCAAAGCCACAGTGAGATACCACCTCAGAGCAGTGAGAATGGCTAAAATTAACAAGTCAGGAAATGACAGATGTTGGCGAGGATGTGGAGAAAGGGGAACCCTCCTACACTGTTGGTGGGAATGAAAGCTTGTACAGCCACTCTGGAAAATGGTATGGAGGTTCCTCAAAAAGTTAAAAATAGAACTACTGTACGATCCAGCAATTGCACTAGTAGGTATTTACCCCAAAGATACAAATGTAGTGATCCAAAGGGGCGCCTGCACCCCAATGTTTATAGCAGCAATGTCCACAACAGCCAAAGTATGGAAAAAGTAGAGATGTCCATCAACAGATTAATGGATAAAGAAGATGTGGTATACACACACACACATACACACACACACACACACACACACACACACACACACACACAAAATGGAATACTACTCAGCCATCAAAAAAAATGAGATCTTGCCATTTGCAATGACATGGATGAAACTAGAGGGTATTATGCTAAGCGAAATAAGTCAATCAGAGAAAGACAATTATCATATGATCTCACTCGTATGTGAAATTTAAGAAACAGAACAGAGGATCATAGGGGAAGAGAGGGAAAAATAACAAGACAAGCTGGAAAAGACCAGGAAAGAGATTCTTCCCTAGAACCTTCAGAGGACAGCACAACCCTCCCAAGGCACTGATTTTAGGACTTCTGACCCCCCAAACTGTAAGATAATAAATCTGTGTTGTTCTAAGCCACAAATTTTGTGGTGATTTGTTACAGAACTAGGAAACTAATCAGTATGCACTATGACCTAAATTATGCCCCCCAAATTCATATGTTGGAGTCCTAACCCCCAATAACATCAGAATGTGACTAAGATGGGGCCTTTAAAGAGGCAATTAGGTTATAATGAGGTCACTAGGGTGGGCCCTAATCCAACATGACTGATGTCCTTTTAAGAAGAGGAGATTAGGCCACAGACATGCATGGAGGGAAGACCACATAAGGACACAGCAGGAAGAGAGCCATCTACAAGGAGAGGCCTCAAAAGAAACCAAATCTACCAATACCCTTAGATAAGAATTCAAACCTCCAGAAACTGTGAGACAATAAATTCCCTACCAACTGGTCATTTGTTATGGCAACCCTAGCAAACTAATATAGTATGTCATGTAATTCTTGCCACCACAGTTTACAGGTGAGAACACTGAGGCTCAGAGAGAATAAGCAGTGAGCCAAGGGTCCCAGAGTCAGTAGGAGATCCTCGAATTAGGCCCAAGTTGGCCTGCCTCACACCGTTATTGTTGATTCCATACCAACTGTTCATTCACTCATTCATTCATTCCACAAGTAGTAATTAAATGCCAACTCCATGCTAGATACTCAGGATACCCTGGTGAACAAGCAAAGATTTGTGCCCATGTGGAGGCCCACATCCGGGGGTGGGGGTATAGGGAGAGGAGATGGCCATAGATAACAAACATCTCAAATAAGTAAACTGTATAGTTTTGTATGATATGGACATAGCTGTCCAAGAATCCCATGCATCTGAGGCATGGCGCTCTACATGGCACAGTGGGCACCCCACAAAGGGAAGCTCACTCCATTGCCACACTCACTGTGCTATCTTTGCTGATATGACTGCTCCTTGCAAACATCCCCAAATGCCAACTTTTGACAGAAATTCCTCACTATAATCTTTGGAACCTGGAGGTGAATAGCTTTTGGTGGCATCGGTGAGCGAGGTACCAAACTCTTTCCACGTATACAGCACATCTTCTTTTTTGAATATGTCATCAAGAGCTTGACACCAACATCTAAAAGCAGCCCTAAAAGAAAAACAAACATCAAGCAGCATGTTTTTCAAGGTCGATGTTATTAAATCTATCTTCCAAAAGAGGAAGCAAATGCACTGAAGAAGTATTTTAATTGAAATGTTAGAGAATGAATCTGTACCATTTATTGCTCATAACTGTTTCTCTCAGGTAGCATTTGGTGAATAAAATGTAGCAATGGAATATTATCGAAGAGCTAAAATTTATGAAAGACAATTTTTTCTTAATACTTAAAAATGCTTTCCAATAAACAACCAAAAAAAGTTTTCCCTTGTTCCACTGACTCCTAAAAATCTACCTTTTCTTTCCGGCAAAGACGAGAAGGCTTCCGAGTTCATGCAATGCCTGAACTTTAAGACTTCTTTGATGGCTGACTTGGAGAACATCTGTATTTTAGTCAAGTAGAACAACAAATGTCAGTTCCTAGAAAATATCTTCCTCATAGTCTCAAGAATATTTAAACTGCATCATTCCTTAACTGTGTCCTTAACTGCAACTAATACTGCCTTCACAGGTCTCCGGATACATATACAGAAAGAGAGCAAATGATATTCTACTTGAACATTGTGGAGGAAGAGATTGGATCTAAGAGATAGGAAATGTGAGGAGAGTGGAATAAGAGTCAGGCAGGGGGAGGTGGTGTCCAAGAGAAATTCAGAAGAGGCATGCTAGGGAGAAAGGGTGGGGTGTATATGGACATGACGAGAGTGGCTGGACTATGGTTTTCTTGGGAGTGTGAAGAAGGAGATAGTGGTAGGACTGTGGAGGCGTCTAAATGCCTGGTGGAAAAATGTGGACGTTATCCTATAGCAGATGGGAAGCCTCGAAGCATTTGATGGGATAAGATCACAGCTTATCAGATTTTTCCTTTGCCCAAATGCAAAAAGAAGCACATCTTTAATAGCATCTGAGGTTTTGTTTTGTTTTGTTTTGTTTTCTGATAAATGCATAAATTCAGAGAGGTCTAGCAAAAACAAAACAAAACCTAACCAACAAGCCAGTGGTTTTGAATGAGGTTAGTCCTGACTCCTACAGGGTATTTTAGAAATCTGAGGAAGCTTTTGTTAGTTGTCACAATGGAGCATCTCCTGGCATTTTGTCCAGAGACACTGGGTGGTCTGTAACACACAGAAGCTTCCCCTACAATGAAGAAAAAGGTGAGAAACCTGTTTATAATTGCCTGAGTCTAACCTCTAACTTCATTTTACATAGAAATAGGGCATTTTTGCATGTTTTCAAAATTCTCTGAATTTTCCATAAATGCAACCACTCACTGTAGTGATTTATTGTATACTGCACACAGATTTATTTGCCATTTTAGAAAAACACTGTCACTAAAATTAACAGTGCTGATAGTACTTGCATCACCAACACAATTAAGCTGTTTCACTCTGTATTTGTAGCTATAACATTCATGGTGATTCAACACACAGGATATGATCATCCTGCTTCACTAGACTCTCTAGTGCCTGAGCACTTAAGTGCCACAAATAGATTGTTTTGTTATAAAATAATATTATTTATCTTTATTTTATATTTAGAGCTTCATATTTATTGTATGAAATAATGTGTGTAGAGAGACTGTATTAAATATACACTTTATTTCAGGAAGTAAAGGGGGGAATTATTAAATGTCTGTTATAAAAAAAGGGGGATGTTGGGTCTACGACATGGATTGAGTATATTCTGCTGAATTTGTAGAAAAGCCAAATCAAACAGAAAGACAAGGAAAGTGGGATCAGCTAGGGCAGAGCAAAAGAACACAACAGTGGCCACATTCCAACAAGGGGTTCACAGATTCATTCAAAGGAGGATGAGCAGAAGAGGGGCCTAGAACCTCACCATGCTGACAACCCAGGCTGGGAGAGTGGAGACTGGGAGGGGCTGGGAGGCTCTTGTCCCAACACTGCTCTGGCCCTGCCTACCAGATTCTAAGTTCAAGCTCTTTTCATCTAACTTTTCAAGGTGGCATTTCAGGCCCAAAGGCAATCTCAACATTAATGTGCAAGATCCTCCTGAAAATGAATATATAATGAATGAATCTTACCAATGGTTTCATAATAAGAGGAAATTACGAGTCCCAATTGTGAATTGGGAAGTTTACTTTTCTCCACTGAACTGAAAACTCTGAAGTGTTCCTGAGAGAGGTTGGGCGGTGTTGGCATATGCATCTCTTCTGTCCCCAGGCAAAATTCCACCTTTCCAGTAGTAAATTTCGAATTGTTTATTCCTCCTTTATCTCCTAAATTCATGGGGGAAAAAAATTTATTTATTTACTTACTTTTTTTAGAGAGAGAGAGCACAAGAGCTAGTGAGGGGGGTGGGGGGGGGGGCAGAGGGAGAGAGAGAATCTTGAGCCGGCTCCACAGCCAACGTGGAGCCTGACACAGGGCTCTATCTCTCAACCCTGAAATCATGACCTGAGCCAAAATCAACAGTTGGTTGTTTAACCGACTGAGTTTAGCCACCCAGGCACGCCAAAGAAGAAATTTACAAAGGAGATAGAAGGGGAAGTGATGAGGAGGGAAAAGGTAGAAGAAATGGGCAGGGAGGAAAAAGAAAAATTCTGTGTATAGCTGAGATTTCTTTGCAGTTTGAGGGACGTTGTTTCCTTAAATTTAGTATCTAATATCATTTCTGAGGAGCTTAGGTAGGTGTGTATGGGCTCTCTACCTGTTATTTCATAAAGAACACTACAGAGGGGCAGTGTGCCAGAAAGTAATGTTAAGATAATGCTTTGCTTCTCGTGGGGATTCTGGAAGTTACATGGTTTGGGTTTGCCTTTTTTTAAGGGCTTCCAACAGTAAGATGTTAGTCTGCCTCTGGGGCAGAGACCTCTGGGGTAGAAGCAACCCACAGTTAGTTCTCAGCTAAGGGGGAGAAAGTGGGAAAGAATCGCTCTCTTTATAAGATCAGAGAACACACAAGAAAAAAAGGAAAACTATTCTAGGGGAAGTAGTCAAAAGCTACAGAGGAAGAGAAGATATTGTGGAGTTTGAAGTCTGCAGCCCAAGGACTAGGGATAAACTGCTGAGAATATCTTAATACCAGGTGAGATGCAGGGTCAACCAGTGTAATCCATTCTTAGGAATTATATTTGCTTTTTTTATTCATGCCCTTAACCATTATTAACATATGCCATAATTGAAAGAAGTTTAAACATAACACAGAGAGCTAATTTAATATAATGTGAGTCTATAGGCAATACAACCAAAATCTGTGGGTACATGGCATAGCAAGTGCTTTTTTGGGGTGAGCAGGGGCAGCAACAACAACAAATACTGACATCCATATATACATACATAAATAAAACTTCTGTCAGTGATTGTAAAAACAAGATTTGATCAGATTTCTGAAAGATCAGTTCAGTGAGTATTAGTATCTCAGGTTTACATTTAAATAACTTTAAAATATAATTACCTTAAGTTTTTAAATTTAAGTTTATTCTTTAAGCTTATTTTTATTATTCCAATAAATTTGAATAGCAAGGATCATAAACATATACTAGAATTTTAAACAAATTTGTAATAACCTAAACATACGTAAGTCAAGAATTTTCCCCACCTAAATTTGAGTATATTCTTCCTCTCTGGGGTTACCACTTAACCACTCAAAGCCCTGCTTTGATTGAGTTCACAGATCAATAAATGTTGAGAAGGGAGAAAACAAATAAACGTGATGTAACCAATGATACTGAATATCTTGTTTTAAGCTAAAAGAAATCTCTAAGATGAAAATCTATGGTATTAATAAGAAATCTTGTTTTTTTCTTTTTTTTTTAAAGATTTTATTTATTTATTTGACAGAGAGAGACACAGTGAGAGAGGGAACACAAGCAGAGGGAGTGGGAGAGGGAGAAGCAGGCTCCCCACTGAGCAGGGAGCCCGATGTGGGACTCGATCCCAGGACCCTGGGATCATGACCTGAGCTGAAGGCAGACGCTAACGACTGAGCCACCCAGGTGCCCCGATAAGAAATCTTGTTGATGCTTAAATTAAAATGCATCTATTTCCTTGACACTAATAAAGTAGGGTTTTGGTAATAGGTTCTAGTTAATTCAGTAGGAATCAAGTCATCTACTTACGAAAATTTTTTTAAAAAGACTACAGCACCATACTTGCAAAGAGATAGGTAAGAACATAGATGTACAGAACCAAAAACAATACTGTTTCTATATCTACTCAAGGGAGTATGCTCATTTCACAGAAAGCATAAAAGCAGATGAGTGAGACAGTCTGGTTGGAATGAGGTGTGTGAGAGAGAAGATGTGATCCACTAGACAAGAAGAAGAAAGTGAAGGGCAGCAGGGAGTGGGCATGTCGGTGGGGAAAGAAGGGACCTATGGCAGAATATGGTGGGTCCACAGGGTGGTGTCCTGTAAGGAGCGAGGGATATAGAGCAAGTATTTTACCTTGTGTCTGAGCAAGGAATAACGAAAGTAATTTTCTGCTGTGTCGGATTGATCTGTTATGATATCTGGATTTTTCCAGGGTCTCTCTAAAACATCTCAAAGTGTCTGTCACATCCACAGGCACACAGACGAGCTCTTTGGCGTGGCTGTATTCTGAAAGGAAAGAGAAGTGTACCGAGGGATGAAATGCTGCAGCAAGCCAACTAGTAGCAAAAGACTTTCTAATTCAGAGAATTTCTTGGTCCCAAACTAAAGCTGCTAAATTCAAAGCCCTGAGGTTTGCAGCAGGTGTTTCAACGTTCAGATCAAATTTTTGTGGTATATTTGAAAGTTCTTAAAAAAAAAAAAAAAAAAAACTTAGAAAACTTGATTCCTATGAAATGCAAATAACTTTAGATCTTGCCAATTTTCCTTATGAAGCCTCCTACTTTTTCTTTTGCTGATCATAAAAGATGAAATAAATCTACTCCTTTTCAGCAGCCTCTTCAAAGCAGAGGTGCCTTGGGAAAGAGACGAAAGGAGGAAACAAAGAGGCCTGGGTGGGTAAGTGCTCTCTTAAGAGAAGGGAAAGACGGGTTTCTAATATTGGAGGATGCAGAGGAAAGGAAGATGAGGCCATAAAAGGGAGTGGAACTAAAAACAGTCCTGAAAAAAATTGGGCGGAAAGAAGAAATGTTGGCAGAGGGTGGCTGCGAGGTCCCTTGAGCCAGGCTGCAGATTTTTGGCCACACACCATGAAACAGTGCACAAGAGAGAAGGAATACAAGCTTCAGATAATACAGATAAAATAACATGGAATTTACTTCTTCAACAAGTTGAACAGGTGAATGGCCCCTATGAAATCTGAGGCCTTGAGAGTAGTACAGCAACTTGCGAGGGAACGGGGCCACAGGAGGCGAAGAGGCGTGACCTTTGCCCTCAAGAGTTCACAGTCTAGCTGAAGAGATGAAGCATTCTGACCCTGGGGTATTAAACTCTCATTCTTAATGCAACATATTTTAAGAAAAAAGAAAAAGAAGAAGATAACAGGAGAGGAAGAAAAGGGGAGTATGTCAGAGGGGGAGACGAACCATGAGAGATGATGGACTCTGAAAAACAAACTGAGGGTTCTAGAGGGGAGGGGGGTAGGGGGATGGGTTAGCCTGGTGATGGGTATTGAGGAGGGCACGTTCTGCATGGAGCACTGGGTGTTATGAACAAACAATGAATCATGGAACACTGCACAAAAACTAATGATGTAATATATGGTGATTAACATAACAATAAAAAATCAAAAAAAAAAACTCTCATTCACACAGCATTTCTGGTTATATGCCAAGATGAGGCGGAGAGAAGTGAGAGATCAGCAAGAGGGAGGAAAGGAAGTGCAAGAAAGACTTCGTGCCAGAGGACACGCCAGTTGTGTCTTAGAGGAGAGGGAAGATTTGATCAGGAAGAAGGAGGCAAGAGGTTTAAGACAGAATAAGAATAGCTGACATTGACTGAATACTTACACTATACCAGGAACTATTCTATATAATTTACTGTGATGATCTCATCAGATCCTAAAAACAACATAAAAGGTATGTACCGTTATATCCTCATTTTACAGATGAGGAGAACAAGGCGTAGAGAAGTCTGTGGTTTCTCTTGCGTCACAGAGCTAGTTTGTGCAAGGAGAGGTATGGAAGCAGGAGTCAGGGTGGCAGTTTGGGGCACAGTGGGATGTCATGGCCAGTCCCACTGAACAAAGAGGTGTTTTACAGAGACCCGAAGCCCTCGCTGAAAAAGTCACTTTCATCCTTCCCAATAGGGAGCACAGGAAGGGTCTTGAGCAGGGCACAAGTATTTTAGGAAGAGTTAGCAGACTGCAACAGAAAGAGGTTGGTGGCTGAGAGACTACAACACTGATACCGTTATTTGAACTCAACTAAAATGGTAGCAATGGGAATGAGGGAGGGACGCAGGGAACAGTCCAATGTTGGAAGTGACAAGAGTGGTTAATTGGTTACACGGCAAAGAAAAAAGGGGGGTAGGAATTACTTCTTCCCTGTCCTTCCGGGGCCAATGGCCTTGTGTCCCATCTAGCTGGAAAAAAATCCAAGCAATCCAAAGGATCTTCTGCAAACCTCCACCAGTGGTTCATGTTGGTCTAGAACATTCTTCCCTCAGATATCCCCATGCCCTGGCTTCCTCAGCTCCTTAAGGTTACTGCTTAACTTATTTTCTCAGGAGGACTCCCTTGATCACTGTATTTAAACTGGTGATCCTGGTTTCCCAACTTCTCTCTTCTCCATTGCATTTGTTATCCTCTGATGTACTATGTGTTTTGTTTGTTTATAGGTTGTCTCCTGCCACTAGAATGCAAGTTCCACGAGGGCAGGGAGATTGTCCAGCATCAATTTTGTCTGCTGCTATCAATCCAGACCTATAACAATGCCTGTTACATGGTATGTGCTCAGTAAGTATTTGTTAAATGAATGAATGACAAGTTTTCAAAGCTAAATGGCTGGGATAAACTTGATTAATAATCACTTATATAGATCTTAATCTCAGTTAATTCTCACAGCACCTTACCAACTAGTAGGGGTGGATGTTACTCACACTTTGCAAAGGAGGAAAAGTGAACTTGAGGACATTAACTTGTTTTAAGCCCTTATAAGACAAGAAAGACAACCAGTGTTCAAGTCCAGTGCCTTTGCCAGATAGTTGACCAGAGGGCATCAAATCTTGGGTAACTGGCAATAGGCCAGATTGGAGGCCTGCTAATTTGAGTACAGAGACCTTTGAAACTAGAACAGAAATAAGCCTAAGAAAAGTTAATGAGAGAAGCAGCCTGGGGTCCACAGGGAGGTCCTAATGGAATCAGTGGCACAGTTACATTTTATGGCCATAGAGACATCTTTCAATCTACTACAATGCAGATTGAAATGTCTAGAAATCCTGGAGACTCTAGTCAAACCAGGTACATGGCCATGTTGAGAGAAGCACTTGTCCCCCCCACCCCCCAGCAATTTCACTCTTGACACACTTGCCTACCACGCACTGAAGAGAATCAAATACTTAGGTGACAGAAGCTCTTACTAACTCCCCAGGCGCTCTCTTCCACCCTACCAATTTCACTCTCCTGTCTACTTTGTCTTATGCCCGCCATCTTGCTCTCTCAGTTCCCCTCTCTTCTACCCATGCACAGTCCTGCATGATCCAGACAAGGAGACAAGGCATGCCCTGACTCCTCCCACCCCCACCCTTATGCACAATGCCCTAAAGATGGTAAGGTTTCTGCTCCGTTTTTGTTTTTCCTACAAGAATTCGTGAGCTTGGCTTTTATCTTTTTCTCCTTAGTGAGTCAGGGAAAGAAGCAAAGACAGCAAAGGAAAAGGCAGAAGCTGGAAGCCCTCACATATTAATAGTTTGAGACAGTTACCTTCTCTAGACCTTAATTTTCAATCTCTGTTAAAATTGGAATGATCATATTCACCTCCAAGGGTTATTGTTTTAACCTGTGTGTGAAATGTCCAGCATAGTGCCTATCAGGGAGTAAGCATCCAAGAGGTGGAGGCTACCTATTGGCTGTTAGTCGTGTACTTTTAAAACATATATTGAGCACTTACTAGTATTAGGAGCTATGCTAGGCACTGAAGAAATATAAGTGAGCAAAACAGACACACTCCTTGCTCTCACGGAGCTTTCATTCTGGAATAAAACTTCACAAAAGCATGCTTGTATTTGGGGACAATCAAAAGGACAGGAGGGACGGGAGATGTTGGGGACAGTCTTCTTTAAAATGTGGGGTCTGAGTAAAATCATCCTGCTACTTTTTATCAAGTATCCACTCATAAATCATTCCTCCTTGTTTTTTTCCTAAACTATATTTCTTTTTTTTTTCCCAAGCCCTAGAAAACCGTCTTTCTTGTAGTCTAACTAGGGCTCTACTGGTGATTTTGTGACTATCTACACAAGACAACTAGTGAAAGCAATGAAGAAGTATCGTTAGCTTCAGAGGCCTGTCCTTTCCTCTCTGTCTCAAGGAGAGCTCCTCTCTGAAGACTTTCGTGAATAATTCAAGAAGCTATTTCAAAGGCACTAATAACCTCAACAGTTAGAAATAGGTCAGAAGAAGAAGGTGAAGGAGGAGGAGCGTGGGGAAGAAGGAGAAGGAGGAGAAAAGGAAGAAGAGAAAGAGGAAGGAGGGAAAAAAAGAGAAGAATCACTATGTCTCTTATTGCCCTAATGTACTCATTAAACTGAACACCAGGGCGCCTGGATGGCTCAGTTGGTTGAGCCTCCAACTCTTGATTTCGGCTTGGGTCGTGACAGCAAGCCCCGCATAGGGCTCCAAGCTCAGCAGGGAGTCTGCCTCAGGATTCTCTCTCTCTCCCTCTGCCCCTACCCCCATGCTCCCCTTCTCCCCCCGCCTCTAAAATACATAAATAAATCTTAAAAGAAAAAAAAAACCTGAAATACTAACGACTCCTGAGAGATGGGTCAACCAAGGAAGAATCCCAGGGAATACTATAAAATTTGGGCTGCTTTCTACACAATTGGTCATATTAATCCAAAAGCCCAGAGTCAGTAATAAAACACACCTGCCAAAGGTTGAAAATTCCAACATACCTGAAGACTGAAGAACCCTATCAGAGATAACTTAAATACCAATTAGGTCAAAACTCAAGAAACAGATCCTAGACAGAATGCAAAAACAGCTACAATAAAAGGCATATTCATAGTTATCTCCCCTGTGAAGCTTAACAAGCAGGCAAGTTACTCATCCATACAAAAAATAATCTATAAAGTGAGGTATTCTCACTTCTCCACATCCTACAGAGACTATACCAAATTACATATGCATTATTAAATAGTTAGAGGGAGAATAGAATGCTGTTAAATAATGAGAACACCAAATGTTCGTAGGCACTGGAGCATTACAATATCTGTTCTGAAGAATTAAATGTATCGGGCATTACCGTGCAATGCTGTTATGCCAAAAGAAAATCTATGATGTTCTAAAGCAGCAATCTGGTGTGGAAACCAGCAAGAGTATACTTGGTCTCTCCAAAGTACTGCAAACATGTCATGATGACATACCTTAGACCCATCGTGCTTATAAACATGTTAATGATCTGAGTTCAGGGCACTGAAAGAAAATTCACCCTCCTAAAAATTTGCCAAATGAGCCCAGAAGCGTGGGCCAAAATATGCTCCTAGTCACAGAGGTCCTAGAGTCTTATAAAGAGCTGTAAGTTGGATGCCAAGATTTTAATGATAATGACTCAATGTAAGACTTACAATTAGTATGCAGGATCATCTAAAAACTACCATACTATCACAGGAAGTCAGAATCAAGTATCTGTCTCCCCATGACCACTGATGTATAGCAAAATTTTTCTGAGTGCTATCAGTTTAGAGGAGAGACTAACCTGAAAGAGGACAAATGGTGAACAGAGCAAGGAGTTTGGTGGAGCACTTACAGGCTGAGCCATCAGACAGATGAGGGTTCGAACCAAAGTTCTATTTACTAGTAACATTTAATTTTCTCATCTGTAGTGTAAGCATAATATCTACCCTCTAAAATTATAAAAATTTAAAAAGCTAATGGTTATAATGTGCTCAATATAGTACGTGGCCCAATTCATTATTACTGCCACTACAATATTTTTTAGACTTTATCCATTCAAATATTCCTGCTGTAGTCATTGCTCAAACGGACTATACTCCACCACCACCGAGAATCAACCTAAATAATTACAGTAAGCTGATCCGACCTACCTTCCTTTCTGTCCCACCACCTGCTATCTTACCTTTCCAAATGTAGCTTTAACAACTAGAAGGCAAAGTATTTTTCTGATATATTGCATCCACCATCTATAAGACCTACTGGTCACACATGCTAGGCATGATTTTCTTATCCCTGAAGTGCTAGTCATCATATTTGATAATAAGCTTTTTTTGACATATTTTCTCACATTTGTTGCCCATTCTTTTTAGGATGGAAGGGACAATATAAATCACATTCTGAATTGTAGATCCCAAATTGACAGGTCCCCAGAGGTTTGACAGATGTGATCAAGAAAAGAAGAACATAACCAGGATGAATCACACTCTGATTAGACCTCCATTATTTAATAAATATGAGGGGATAATCTGATTTATCATTGCTGGTAAAACTCACAAGTTTGTGGTTACCAGCTCCCTCAACAGGAACCTCTACACTGCTCTGAAGCCCTTCCATCTTCTTTCTATTTCCCTGAGGGGTCAGGCCACTCTTTCAGATTCCTCCTGAAATCTCCTACCCTAGCAACCTTGGCTGTGCTCTCAACCCCTTTCTTTATTAAGAAAATCTTCAGTACCCAATGAGAATACCTTCAACTTCTGCCCTTACCACCTATAAACTTCCTGTTTTGGGGCCCATTCTCTCCTTCCCTTCTGCCCTAGCCTCTCAGTATGGCTCCTCTAGAGGGTAAATTCATGTTCTCCTTTCTGCCTTGGAAACAATTATGGAAACTTGTGTCAAGATGGAGATTCCATCAACCTATGATGAGCAGCAGCTCAGTACTCAACTCATCAAACACAGTAGCATGAGCAAAAAAAAAAAAAAATGGACTAGCCCTTGTGTGAAAGCAATGAGATTTGGGGGTTGTTTATTACTACTGTATAGCGTAGCCCACTTTGAATGACACAGCTTCCAAAGTGAGGCCATCCTCAGGTCTATACTCCATAAAACTCTCCCTGGGTGACCTCCTACAAGCCCCTGATTTCAACCACCACCAATATATGGATAATGAAGATATAAATCTCTGCTGAATGCCTGACTGGTCTATCTAACCATATACTGAATAGTTCTACTCAGGTATCACCCTGGCACCTCAAACTCAGTACTTCTTAAGTAACTTCCTCTGACCTATTCCCCCCTTCAGTTTTCCTGTAGAGTAAATACATCACATCCATCTAGCCACCCAAGCAGAAACCAAGGCATCTTGGACTCCTCCCATCCTTATCTAACCAGTATAGAACACAGTCCTGGGAACTTACTTCCTCAGCCTTTCTCTCATATCTGTCTACTCTTGTATTCTCCTCACCTAAGTCCAGAGCCTCATCACATCTTTAATGTACAAGTTAGGAGTAGCTGCTCTTCTGCTTCCATGTGCTGTGCTTTCAATTGATTCCCTACGCTGCTGCCTAAGGTTCTTTCCAGAGCGCAAATGTGATCGTTTCACTGCCCTTCTTTAAATCCTTATAACTAGTTCCCTTCAGCCCTCCAGATAGATCTGCATCTCTTTATCCTGCTTTCTAAGGCCTTCTGCCAACCTTTCTAACCTCAGCTTTGCCTTTTCCTTTTTCCTTTAGCTCTACCAAATTACACACAGTCTCTGCACAGCGATGCTGTTTACTACTACTGCTTACAGTGGAAAACAGCAGGGGTAGCCATAATATGACAGATCTTATCACTCTATACCACAGTCTCTGCTTTATCAGTCTCTTTCAATGGGTTGTAAATTCCAGGATAACAAATCTTTAATCTCAATAAATCTTTAGTCTCTTTGTAGTCTCAGTACCCAGTATGGCACTTAACACACAGTAGACATTCAGTAAATGTTTGCTGAATGACTGAATGGCCGCCTAGCTGTCTCAATAAAGGAATAGATGATTACATACCTACACACATACATACATAAAATCAATAGATAAATAAATGAAAGAATCCTAACATGGCAAAGGGAAGATCTGCATTCCTTTCCTATACCAGAAACAGAGGCACATGACAAGCGCAATTGAGAGAAAGCATTATGCCCCATTTTCATCTTATTCTATTGCTTCAATCCTATAAGCTGCACTGCCAAAATATTCCAAGAGGGCTTCTCGGCTGAAAGCAGAGGAGTCATGACGTCCCCTTGTCTTCTCCTGTGCTGTAGTGAAAAGACCTACAACTTAACCATGATACAGCCAAGAGGAGAACAATCTACACTGATTATGGGAGTGGGAGTTACTATGAGAGTCAAGACAGAGCTTCAAAGAGAATAGCAACAGCTCAATTCGAAGAGTTCCCAAGTGAAATAAAAACGGGGAAATGTACACAACAGTCTTTTTCATGCTTATTTTTCAAATAATTTTCCGTTCTCTTTTTCCTTCCCTTCTTTAATTTACAGATCAAACTAATAAACATGTTTTCATTCCCCTTATGTGACATTTATAGCAACATAAGATGGTAAATATCAAATGAGTTATTTTCAGTCCAATAAGCCTGCAAAAGAGATTTTGCAAACATTTTAATTATGGAAGAGCTGACATGCAGAACACAACAGCAAACCTTGCTTTAAAAAAGCTTTAAGCTAAAATGGTTCCAACCTGAATAGACAAACTTTTTTAGGATATCTGCGCAGTTTTCTGTGCCTGTTACTTCACTGGATGAAGGATTAATCTTGAGCTGCTTCCCAATGAAATTTCGGCAGGTTATCTTAAAAAGGAAAAAAGGAAAACAAATACTATTTGGTCAGGTATTTATGGCTAAAAATTTGTTCAAATGTTTATCTTATTTTTCCCTTGTCAAAAAGAAGAAATATAAAAGGATGCTACAAATAAAAGCTAGCAGAGTAGCACTTGATCATGACAACTTTCATGAAAAAAAAGCAGCCACATAACTTTTTGTATTTCTTTTGTTCAGCACAGCTGGAGGAGCATTAGGCAAATTATGTAGAGCAATTAGAATATGATTTTCTGATATTCTATAAATCCACTAGTCTAAATATATCTTCTATTATGCAAGTTGAAACATATCTAAAATACAGGCTGCTTTGCCAGTGACTGATTTTTTCCACCCCACTTATAATGAATGCAATTTAAACTTCCCTGGTGAAGTTTTTCAGAACTAACTTCCTCTGTAGTATTTTAAAAATTTATTTTCTAACAGACACTTAAGTCCTAAAATTATAAAATATCTGAAATCAGAAAAATCTTAGACAAAAGGAAATTCTTTTAAAAGGTCCAAGAACCGGGGCACCTGGGGGGGCTCAGTCAGTTAGGCATCCAGCTCTTGATTTCGGCTTGGGTCATGATCTCAGGGTTGTGCTATCGAGCCCTGCATCAGGCTCCATGCTGAGCATGGAGCCTGCTTGGGATTCTCTCTCTCCCTCTGCCCCTCCTCTGCTAGTGGGTCACCTGCTCTCTCCCTCTCCCTAAAAAAAAAAAAAAAAAAAAAGTCCAAGAACCTTTGTTTCTCCACTCCTATTCCTTGAACTATTTCTCAAAATACAGACCTCTCCGAATCTGTCTGATGTAGATGCTGCTTCTTTATTGTCCCTTGTAGGTACTTATACAATGAGATGTAAACAGTCTAATAAAATGCAAATTCTCTCCCATAGCCTAATAAGACCCTCTTTGACCTAGTCCTTCCCACCTCCCAGCTTCATTTAATAAACCTTAATTGAACACTTATTATGTGTCAGTCACTATTCCAAGCTCGAGGATAATACAGTGAACAAAGCAAACAAAAGTCCTATATTTATGGAACTTATTCGAGAGGGGGTAGAAATATAATGAAGAAAATAGAAGGGTACATTATAGAGTATATTAAAGAGTTATAAATGCCGTAGAGAGAAATGGAGCAAACAGGTACATAATTTTATATAGGACAGTGAGAACAGTCCTCACACAGAAAGTGACATTTAGCAAAGACTAGAAAAAGGTGAGAAAAAATCAGTGTGGATATTTGGGGGAGAAGAGTCCCAAGCAGGGGAGCAGCAAATGAGAGGATCCCAAGGCAGGAAGGCTTAAAGAACAGAGCAGCTGAAACCCGCAGGGGAGTATTAGGAGATGAGTGACTGGAGATGACAGAGGAATGTGTGGGGCATTAAGGCCATGATAAGGATGTTCACCTTATCTCTGAATCAGATGGGAAGCTGCTGTAGGGTTTAAAGGGGAGGAACGGCATGATCTGACTTAGGTTTTTAAAGGGTCATTCTACCTGCTGCATTGAAAATAGACTAGGCTGGAGGCAGGGATTCAGGGAGGTTGGAAGCAAGAAGACTAATTAGGAAGTCATTGCATGAATCCAAGCAAATGTAACAGGGGCTTGGATCAGAGCAGGAGTGGTGGAGGTGGTGCTAAGTGGTCAGATTCTGAATACATTTTGAAGGTAGAAGATTTGATAACCACTTTGAAGTGGGGTAATGAAAGCAAGAGAGGAGTCTGAGACGTCTCCAAGGTGTCTAGCCTGAGCAACTAGGAGAACAGTGTTGTCATCAATTGAAGTGGGGAAGACTTGTCAGAACAGGTTTGCTTGAAATATACTAAATTTCAGAAGTGTATTAGACATGTTAATTAGGCAGCATGATGGTTTTTTGATGGGTCAACTTGGTTAGGCTAAACTATGAGGACAAAAGGGAGGGAAGTATCCATTTTGCAGCATACACACACTTCATCCCAGCTATTCAAACACTAATCTAGCTGCCACTCTGAAGGGATTTTGCAGATACTAATTAAAGTCCTTAATAAATTTCCTTTAAACTAAAGAGATTATCTTCGCCGGCCTGATCTAAGCAGGTGGGTCACTGATGTGCTGCTGGAGGGTCTCCAGACTCCAAACAGCATCCAAGTCTACTAACTGGATCACCCCTCACTGACTGCCTAAGGATAACAGCTTCTGGCCACACCTGTAAGTTTCCTTCCTGCTCACGATCCTGACTGACCACCTTATAATTTTGGACTCGTCTGGCCAGCCCCCACAATCACATAAGCCAATTCCTTGCAATAAATCTTGATGGATATATGACAGATAGAAGATAGACAGACAGACAGATAGATAATAGATCCTACTGGTTCTGGTTCTCTGATTGAACCCTGACTGATACAGGGAATTACATGTCAACACAGAATTCAGGAGAAAGGTCTAGAGTGAAGCTGTAATTTCAAAAGTCATTATCATAAAGATAGTACTTAGAGCCACAGACTGAATGAGCTCACCAAGGGAGAGGATGTGGATAAAGAAGACAGGAGGACCAAGAACAAAGTCCTGGGACACACTACCATTAAGACAGTGGGGAGAAGATGAAGAAGCAAAGCCCCCCTGTTTTCACTCTCGCCCCTATCTGTGACATTCCAGCCACTCAGGCCTTCGTCTTGTCCCACCTCAGGGCCTTTGCCCTTATTCATCCCTTGGGCTGGAAGGCTCTCTCTTATGTATGGCTGGCCATTTCTCATCGAAGTCTACCGTTTCCAAGAGGCATTCCAGATTTCTACCTCCCACCCCACCTATCTCTAACCCATGGACCCATTTTAGTCTCTTCAGAGAACTCAATGATCATAAACCTGTTTATGTATCTGTTTACATGTTTATTATCTGGCCCTACCTCTACCCCTCCAAAATTAAACTCCATAAAGCAAGAACTCAGACTGTATTCTCATTGTGTTAGAATACGCAGGAGGCAAGAATATGCAAGGGCCATAAGGAACCTCTGTGAGAAGAAAATGGAGCCCTCACTGTGTGGTCGCAACACCCCAAGCACACAGAGTGGTATGGGAGGTGGGACTAGATTTCAGTCCTCATGTACACTGGGGGCCCTGGGCCAGGTCGCAAACTGTATAACTGTATGCCATGGTTCTGGTATTAGATAGTCAATACACATTTATTAAATTAATAAATGAAAGAATTTACTTCCCTTTCCTCCACCTAACTCAAAGATGCACCATGATTTTCATGGTCCTTACACACTTTCACTTTCATGGGCCCACACCTCCATAAAAAATATTAAAAATTGTATCATATGATTATGTTGGCATAAATACAAATACAGTATTTGTAAAAATTAAAGCCTTTTCTTTGACCTAAAAGTTACTTTTTTCTTCACATTAAAAAAAATTAAAACATTTAGTGGGCCTCTAAAAGTTTGGTGGCTCTAGACAATGTCCTCATTGTCCCTAATGAATATATCAGCTCTGGCCTGAATGTAAGTTTCCTATGTATAAGGACTTAATTTTTGTTTACCTTGTACCTGGAAAATATTGGCATATAGCAGGCTTTCATTAACGTTTGTTGATTTAAATGATAAATGCCTAAGTAAAAATAATATTTATCTGATCCCTGGGGTGCCTGGGTGGCTCAGTCGGTTAAGCGGCTGCCTTCGGCTCAGGTCATGGTCCCAACGTCCTGGGATCGAGCCCCGCATCAGGCTCCCTGCTCTGCGGGAAGCCTGCTTCTCCCTCTCCCACTCCCCCTGCTTGTGTTCCCTCTCTCGCTGTGTCTCTCTCTGTCAAATAAATAAATAAAATCTTTAAAAAAAAAATATTTATCTGATCCCTAAATATTTGTATTTTATACGTGCACTCCTCAGAAATCACAACTGCATGAATAATAGAGCCAAACTCACCTTCTCTTTGTATTCAGCCTCATATCTTGCACAAGGTTGTTGGGTAACATCCGGGCCATTGAACTTGGATATTCTTAGAAGAAGCTGACGCTGTGCGTACACCAGGAGTGGTGTCACTTGCTCTGTGTATCTCTCACTAGAAAGAGGTAGAAATACATTAAAAAGCAGACATTAGTTAAAATGCATTTTTTAAATGGAAGCTTGTCCCTGTACCTCTGAAATAAATAATACATTATATGTTAAAAAAAGAAGATAGTAGGAAGGGTAAAATGAAGGGGGGGAAATCGGAGGGGGAGATGAACCATGAGAGGCTATGGACTCTGAGAAACAAACTGAGGGTTCTAGAGGGGAGGGGGTGGGGGGATGGGTTAGCCTGGTGATGAGAATTAAAGAGGGCACATACTGAATGGAGCACTAGGTGTTATACGCAAACAATGAATCATGGAACACTACATCAAAAATTAATGATGTAATGTATGGTGATTAACATAATAAAATTTTAAAAAATAAAAAAATAAATAAATGGAAGCTTGTCACTTTTAATTGCCCTTACAGCAATACTTACTGTGAAATTGTATTGAATTGGATAGCAAGTGATACCAGTGTTTCCCATTTTTCCACTTGATATAAAAGTTCCAGAGATTTCAACACAAAGTTATGGATCCATTTCAAATCAACCACATTTACATCATCCAAAAGATACTCAAAATCAAGGCTAGAACCACCGTTATCATTTTTAATATTTCCATAGCAGCTTGGAACACTGAACTCCCCTTTTTCTTCAATAACCTGCAAGTAGCACATGGAAAAAAATGTATTTTCAGATTTCACTACACATTTTTTTTCTGAAAACTGAATATGATAGAAAATATAACAGGAAAAGAACTGAATATAAAAAAATTTAAATGTTTTTATTATGCAAATCAAAGCTTGAACATTGTTACTCAAAAGAACTTTCTATGATGATGGAAATGTGCTATGTCTGTGTTGCTTGATATAGTAGCCACCAAGCATGTGTGAACATTGGAGCTACTGAAATATGACCATTGCAACTGGATTTTTAATTTCATTTAATTTTAATTAATTTAAGCTTAACTTTAAATAGCCACATATGGCTAGTCATTACCATATTAGACAGCACAGACTGAGGTCCATAATTCCTGGTCCACAGTCACTACCTATGTAAGTAAGGACATTAAACGAGTAAGATAAAGTTTTGAAGAACAGGTTTTAGTATACGCAAATTATTAAGTTTCCACAATACATTGGTTACATTCATCAGTCTAAGGCATAATATGTCCAATTCCCTGATACAAAGGTCAAACCTATGGAGAAGGAAATCTTCTAGAAAACCCTGTTTTTGCCTAAGTCAGAGGTACTATGTAACTAATGTATTCATTTCCCAAGAGTCCCTGATGCATCTGTGTATATCCTTAGAAATTATTGAGACAAAAACAAACAAACAAACAAAAACCCTTAGATCCACCTATAAGCCAGGTTGCAGCCCAACAAATAGTTGGGTAACTCAAGACCAGCCCCTCTTAAGCTGGTGTTACTATTAAGGGTAATCCACGCATAGAGGAGAGAAGGTACCAACCTTCCTCTAACAAGTAGAGGACAAATATCGCTAACAAGATTCATGGTTCTTGAGGTTGGAAGAGACCTTTAGGAAGTCATCTGGCTGTGCAATGTAATATGAATGCCTCAAGTCAGTCTTGTGTAGGTGTGAATAATAGGTGTGCCATATGTGACCCATGTGAATTTTCCTCCTTAGCACAGTCACTGGCACATGGGACATACTCAATAAAGGGTAGTTTCCATTTTGTTGATGTTATGAGCTCCATCCTTCTACCCACTGATTCTACAGTAAGACTTCCAGCAGCACAGAGCTGCATAAAGGGTTCTCTCCATTTCCTTGACTCCAGGGTTCCAAGTGGAGGCACTCTTGGCCTTTACTCAATCCTCTTGGTGAGTGTAGAAGAAATCAAGTCTGTCCCACTCAACTTTTCCAAGGTGACTGCTCTGTCAGAGCCTGCCTGCCTATAGGATGACATATTCTTTCTTCAGACATGGGTAAATTTCCTGGGTCCAAATGAAATAACTTTCCTGGGCCATCCATGAAGAAGAAGGATATCTGATATCAGTTAGTCATGCCTATGCCTACATGGTAAGTTTACTTCTGGGATGAAGGAGAGGGAAGCCCTCTGTGGTTACTATATCTTCCAATATAGCTTTCCTCAACAACAAAGCATTGTATCTCCAACCATCAAGAGAGAAGGAAAAAAGTATTAACTATTTACTTCCTAATTTTGATAACATTACCCAACAATATTGAGAAATAAGCAGCACTGGCATTTGGGGATGAAAATAGCATATGGAAAGTGAAGTTTCTGGCATGGTCAAGACCAGTCTTTATACTCTGAAGATTAAGTATGGGCCATGTGTAATTTAAAAAAAAAACTTTTTATTAAAGAAAATTTCTAACACTTACAAAAGCAGAGAAAATAATATCCTGAGGCCCTATGTACCCACAACCAGCTTCAACCAATTATCAACTTTTGGGATCTACTTGGTTTAATCCATACATATACCCACTTCTGCCAGTATTTTGAATTACATCCCCCAAATTATATTAATCTATAAATACTTCATCATGTGTCTCTAAAAAGACAAGAATTATTTTTACAGAAACATAACCATAATAATATAATCCCACCTAACAAAAGAAATTAGCAAAAAAATCCTTCAAAACATTATTGAATAACTAGTGTTCACATTTCCTTTATACTTTATAAATTTTTGAGTGCATTAGTTTGGAATGGGATCAAAATAAGGTCCAAACATTGCATTTACGTCTCTTAAGTCTTTTTTAATCTATAGGTTTCATCTCTTTTTTTACTTCAATTTTTTTGTTGAAGAATCCAGGTTGTTTGTCTTGTAGAGTTTCCATAGTCGGAATTTCTACTGATGCATCCCCATGGTTTCATTCTAAATGTTTCTCTGTCTCCGGATCTTCTGTAAGTTGTTGGTTAGATTTAAATGCTTGCCCTGCTTCCAGTTTGATTTATTTTTTTCAAACAAGTATACTTCACTGGTGCTGTTCATCCCCCCATGAATTCACAAAGAATTGCAAAATCCTGATATTCTAATTTCAACATTCTTTCTTCAGTTATTACCTGAAAATTCTATAAAGAAAAATTTCTCTTCCTTGACTGTTAATTATTTGGTTATCCTCAAGTATAATTCACATAGAGAAGGTAATCAGACTTTTTTTTTCCACCAAGGAGTCCTATTTCTTTTATTGGGAAATGGTTTTTAAAGAACCCATCTGGGTGCTAAGAGTTATTTCTTTTTTGAGTCTTTTGAATTGTTTCGACATCTTTGTAAAATATTGACCATATGTATGAGTCTGTTTTAAGAGTCTCTTTTTATTCCATTGATATGTTTCTCTTTATGCCAATATCATACTCTTCTAATTACATCATTGATAAACCTTGATATCAGGTAGGGAGTTTTCCAAATTTGTTCTTTTTAAAGATTTTCTTGGCCATTCACATTTCTTTGCATTTGCTTATAAGTTTTAAAATGAACTTTCAATTTATACTGAAAAAAAATGTCTGTTGGAATTTTCATTAGAATTTCCCTGAATCAATAGATCAAATTGGAAATAAATGATATCCTAGCAATATTAAGTCTTTTGGTTCATGAACATGATATATCTCTGTGTCTATTTAGATCTTCTTTAATTTTTTTCTGCAATACATTATAATTTTCAGTGTAAAAATCTTATACGGATTTCCTTAAATATATTCCTAGAAACTTGATATTTTGAATGGTATTTTTAAATTTTCATTTCCTAGTTGTTTTCTGTTAGTACAAAGAAATTTTTTATATTGACTTTATGAGCTGCTATTTTGTTTACTAGTTCTAGTAGTTGCTTTACAGAGTCCTTAAGAGTTGGAATTTTCTATATAAAAATTCATATTATTCCCTTCCAATCCACATGCTTATCTGCCTTATTGTACCTGTCAGGATCTCTGGCATGGTATTGAGCAAAAGTGGTATGAACAGACATCCTTGCTTTGTTCCCAATCTTAGAGGGAAGCTCACAATATTTCACCATTAAGTATGATGTTTAAAAGTAGATACTACTTTTTATCAGGTATTCCTAGTTTGCTGAGAGTCTTTAACATCAATGACATTTTTTTTGTTTTGCTTCCAATTGTATTAGTCTCTTTTTATTCTTTTGATAATGTCTTCCAGAGTTAACTACTTCTGTTTGTAGGTGATGAAATGTATAAAGATCCACTTTACATTTGGCACTCTATGAATATGGTCTTTTCCTTTACTTCAACTTAGAATTAAGACTTGTAATTCTTGTTGTTTTTTATATACCAGTCCCAGAAGTGTTTCCCCTGTAAAGTTATCTGAAGACAGTCTTATGCTTTCTATTTGTGGTCTATTGTGGTCAACTAGGCTCCATCTTCTCAGGAACACTGTAAGACAGACTTAGTTTAAATACATATTAAATTAAGAGGTATTCTCTCAAATAAGTTTAAATGCATTTTATTTTTAGGCAACCTACATGATATGGTTTTTTTCTTTTAAAAAAAAATGACTCCACTCCAAATAAATCAACATTAAAATAAATGAAGAGATCACGATGACATCACCCAATTGTCCAAGTCCTGGTGTTGTGTGGATGTGTGAAAAGCAGCAGCCAGTTATGATGACAGGTGATAGAGCTAAAGTAATTGCCATTTTGTTAACATTTTTTCATTTATAAACCATCCTTAAAGAAAATCATATATAGGGTTGCACCATCCTCACGGTAGTCCAGCAGAGCAACCATGCCATCTGAATTCATGTTTTCACCAATAAAGAACTGGTAGTTTTGAATTAGCAAAGATATGCTTTATTTGTCTGCAGCCTCTGCTATAAAAGGTTTACACTTTCTCTCTTTTTTCTTTAAATTTTATTATGTTAATCACCATACATTGCATCATCAGTTTTTGATGTAGTGTTCCATGATTCATTGTTTGTGTATAACACCCAGTGCTCCACGCAGAAGGTGCCCTCTTTAATACCCATCACCAGGCTAACCCATCCCCCCACCCCCCTCCCCTCTAGAACCCTCAGTTTGTTTTTCAGAGTCCATCTTCTCTCATGGTTCGTCTCCCTCTCCGATTTCCCCCCCTTCATTCTTCCCCTCCTGCTATCTTCTTCTTCTTTAATTGAAATGGACATGTTTATCACATTATATTGCCTTATATCACCATTATATCACAATAACATATATTGCATTATTTGTTTCAGAGGTACAGATCTGTGATTCAACAGTCTTGCACAATTCACAGGGCTCAAAAGGTTTACACTTTCTGATCCCTGTTCTTCAAGTTTGCCTTAGAATGATTTCCTATAATCTATGATGTACTTTTCATAGGCTTCATTTGTGAAGCTTGTTTCCTGTAAGTAATGGTTCCCGACAACATCAACACCAATGATTACTGTGCTTTCAGTACCTTTGCCTTGGGGGCCTTCAAGAAATCCATTTCCATCAATAGTACCTTCTGTCCTACTATTTTCTCACTCATCTCCAGGCACAGCTCATTTGCAACCTCCTGAATCTTGTAGATGTCAGAGAACATCTCATCATGACTGATGAGGTCCAGGTAGATAATATGACGACAGCCAGAGAAAGAGAACAGCTACCCTGGCTTAGCAGGAACCCAGAATTCAGAGCAAGAGCAATGCAGCTAGAGCAGCACTCAAGGGGAGGGAAAGCAGGTGGAAAAAGTGATATCAAATTTTGTAAATGCTTTTGCTGTATCTATTTCAATGGTCATATAATTTGTCTCTTTTATCCTGTTAATATGGTGAATTATCTTGATCTTTATTTTTTTTAAGATTTTTATCTTTTTATTTGAGAGAGCACACACGAACAGGGGGAGAAGCAGATGGGGAGGGAAAAGATGGGGGAAAGAATCTCAAGCAGACTCCACACTGTGTGCAGAGCCCAACATGGTGCTTGATCTCACCACCCTGAGATCACGACCTGAGCCAAAACCAAGAGTTGGACGCTTAACCAACTGAGCCACCCAGGCACTGCTTGACTGATCTTTAAATGTTAACCTTACATTTCTGGGATAAGCCCACTTGATCATCATTTGTATAACTGTAGATATTATAGACCTCATTTGCATATTTTATATATTGCTGGGATTGATCTGCTAATATTTCATTAAGGAGTTCTTTGTCTATGTTCATGAGGGATATTGGTTCATACTTCTCTTTTTGATATTTTCTGTCAGGGTTAAGCTGGCTTCACTTCTGAAAAAAATTTTTGTGCATGATTTATGATTTTGTCCTTATATGTTTGCTCGAATTCTGCAGGGAAATATTCTGGGTATGGAGTTTTCTTTATCTCAAAGTTCCTAATTATAAATTCATTTTCCTTAATATATTTAGGGCAATTCATTTTTTCTATTGCTTCTTGTGTTAGCTTTAAGCTGTGCTTTGTGATAAATATGTCCATTTCATTTAAAGTTATCAAATTCATTAGTAAAAATTGATCATAATATTCTCTTTTTCTTTTAATATCTATAGGATCTGTAGTTATATCTCTCTTTCATCACTAATGTCAAGTTATTAATGCTTTTCTTTCTTTTGTTCCTCAGTATTCCTAGGATTCTGCCAATTTTAATAATCTTTTCAAATGATTAATTTATTAACTTTATTAATTTTGTTTTGTTTTATGTATAAATTATTTCTCCTCTTATTCTTTCACTTATTTTCTTTGTTCTTTTTACTTACTTTGGATTTAATTTGTTCTTCTTTTTTGAGCTCCTATAGGTGGACACTTAGATAACTGATGTTATATCTTTCTTCTTTACTCTTAAACATTTAAAACTATTAAGTTCCTCTACATACTGGTTTATTTGCATCCCACAAATTTTGATATGTTGTCCAGTTTGAAATATTTTTAAGTTTCTCTTGGGTTTTCTTCTTTGACCCATGGATTATTTAAAACTGTGTTAATGTCCAGATATTTGGAGATTTTTCTTCCTAATTTCTATTGGTCTATTCATAAGGTAGGGGTCAGAGAACATACTCTTCAAGATTTCAGTCTTTTAAATTTTATTATGACTTATTTTTTGACCCTGCATATGATCCATCTTGGTGAGCACACCATATGCACTTGTGCTCTGTTTCTAACCCTCTTATGTGTGCTGCACTTCAATTCTGACACTAACAACCTCTCCAGAATTAAGGTCAGACTCCAAGACTTAGTCCTCCACAAGACTGCCCTTACTTCAGATGTCAGCCACAAGTCTCAGGTCACCTGCACTTCTGACTGAATAGCTATAAATTTAGGGGTTTCAACAACCCCCTCAGATTCAATAATTCGTTGTCATTCACTTAAAACACTATACCTAGGAACACAGTTTTATTATAAAGGTACAACTCAGGGACAGCCAAATGAAAGAGGTACACAGTCCAGAAGGGTCCTGGATAAGGGGGTTCCATGTCCTCTCCCCATGGAGTCACCCAACACATCAATGCTTTCACCATTCTGGAAGCTCTTCAGGCTTTGGGTGTCTAAAGTATACTCTGAATCTCTCTTATTAGGAGCATACACATTTATGATTAATATGTCTTCTTGATTAATTAAGCCTCTTCTCATTATAAAATGTCTCTCTTTATCTGTCAAAATACTCCCTGATTTAAAGGTTATTTTATCTAATATTAATAAGTCTCACCAGTTTTTTATGTTTACTGTATTATTCATGGTATATCTCTTTCCACTGATTTATTTTCAATCAATTTCTTTATGTTCAGAATACTTCTCATGTGGCCAACTATTACATGTCTTTCTTTTTATCCAACATACTCTGCCTTTTGATTAGGGTGTTTAAGCCACTTTTATTTAATATAGTAATTGATATGATTGGGGTAGATTTATTATTTGCTATTTGCTTTCTGTTCTGCCCGTATGTTCCTGTTCCTGTTTCTTTTTTTCTGCTTTCTTTAATTCATTGACCACTATTTAGTTTCCACTTCACCGCAATGGCTTTGTAGCTCTATCTCTTTTTTGGTATTACTCTAAGGATTATTAAATGCATCCTTAACATATCACATTCCACTTAAGAGTTAATAGTGTACTACTTTATATTTATAAAAAGTGTAAAAAACTTATTACTCTGTCTTTTGTGCTACTGTTTTCACATATTTTATATCTGAAAATGTTATAAATTCCATGACTCAATGTGCTTATGTATTTATTAAATTTCAATGTGTTTGGGTTATAGCATGTTTTAAACCATAGTGTGGTAGACTTAAATGGCTGCAAAGTCTACCAGATCTGGAGTACTAGAACAAGGGCAGATAAAGCAGTGAAGTCAAGAGCAACTGACAGGCTCTATGATCTCCCTTGGGGTCTGTTTCTCTGTCAAAAAAATTGCCATGAGGATTAAAACCATTACAGTTAGTTTATACAGAAGCTGGAACTCAGTAAATGTTACTTTCTCTTTCCTTTAAAAAGTTGAATTTTCAGGCTAAGATATTTACAATTAATATCAATGTGAGCTATGTATTGTGAACCAAATAATAATAATGAAGCAAATGAAATATAGACAAACCAAGTAAGAACTCAAGGAAAATATTAATTTCTATTTATCTCAAGGTGCATGGTAAAAAGTAGTTATTAATTGGATGCAGTAAAAATAACTACCCAAATGCCCTTACCTTAATAGAATTGATATTTTGTAGTTCTATCAACATGTCAATAAGTAATTCTGCTCCCAAATAGAATGGCAAAACACAGGTACAGAGGAAACCATCCTGGCTAATAGGAAATGTTTCATACATATCCACTGCTTGTTTTAGAAGTATCTGCAGCTCCTGAGTAAAGTTCCAAAGGGCCCGACAGCAATTCTGAAGCAGAGTCCAATAGCCACCACGATGAGCAAGAACCTAAGACAAACACAACATTAAAAAAAACCCAAAGTTTCAAAAGTTAGAGATCTCTGAACAACTTCATCTTTCTGCAAAAATTATGTCAATAATAAAAAATAACTAACACCATTTATTATGTGTCACTTATATCATTATCTCAGTTAATTCTAATAATAGCTCCTATGAAATAAGTGTGCACTAGTATTCTATTTAATTTACAGATAAGGAAACACAGGCATGGAGCTAACTTGCCCAGGGTCATGATCTACTAAGTGGTTAGCTAAGATTTGCACACCAGCAGTCTGACTCCAACATTTCCATTGTTCTAGGTTCTGGGAATGTGGCAATTAGCAAGGGTAACCAGGTCTGCCCTCGTGCTGCTTCAATTTATTAGTGGAGACTGAACACTAGGTAAGTGGACAAATGAAAATATAGTTTCAGGGAATAATAAGTATTATAAAGAAAAATAAAGCAGAAATGAGTCAGAATCTGACAAGCATGAGAGGATATGCCCTTTTTGATGGGGGTGGTCAGGAAAAAAGTCCTCTCTGAGGAGGTGACATGAGCATAGACTTGAATATTGAGTTGAGCAAGTCATATGAAGGTGGGGGAGAGAGTGTTGGGAGGACAGCATTTGAAACTGAGGGAGCAGCAACTGCAAAGGATGGAGGATGAACTTGAGGGACGAGAAAGGAACAAGCTCAGTGCTTTCAAGATCACACAGAGGAGAGTAGACTGAATGAGATCAAGATGAACTGAGTTCCAAGAAGTGAGCAGGACCCAGACCTTCCAGGGCCCTGAAGCTGGTGGAAAGGATAGGATGCAATGCTCATGGTCATGGGGGATGATGTGGGTTTACTTCACATTTTTCAAGAAAGCACCCTCTCCACAGAGAAAATGGGAACTCAAGTGTTCTAGAAAGGATAGATTTCCTCTCAACTCTTGAAATGTTTGAAGTATATGCCATTCCTGCAATGAGAAAAAGGAGACTAATTTCTTTGTAGCTAATGATTCCAATTCTAAGTTTAATAATGTAGCACACAATATTTAAGAAAAGAAAAGAGAAAAGCATTTGAGAGAAGACACAATTGGTTTGTAGAAACAGGGGGTCAGGGGCCAGGAGCAGGATTTTCCTGTGGCCCAGAAAGAGTGTTCCCTGTGCTAGAGGGAATAAAGGAGTTTATGGTACCCCAGGCAGGAGCAAGATTCCAGACAGGAACCACTAGTGTCACCATCATAGAAGGCCATGTACCATATGTGGCAAGAAAGTGGCAGAGGAGTATCTGATTGTGTAGGCAAGGACAAAAGCCACCTCAGCTCCACACCAATGGATGACTGATGACTAAAGCAGCTTACCCCTCTCCCTGACAACCTCACAATGTGTAAATCTTCAGCACTATGGCAGGCAAACCTCAAAAATGATTGATGTTAAACCCAGGAAATGTAGTTTCAAAGTTGAAACTAAAAGTATGGATAGTAAATAAATAAATACATCTTACATGCCCAAACTAATGGCCTGAGATTTATGTCTATCAATTTAGCAAATCAGAAGGACCATCTTACCATTGCTCTCCTGCAATATAAGAAGATTTTCATAAAATGATCCAATAGACTCAAATTTGCTGCTTGATCCTTTTCTTTAGCACTAAGACCTGACTGAGAGTCTGAATCATAAACTGTTTGTGTCTTGGATACATTTTCATCATTCATTCTGGAATTAACAAATATGGAAAATTCTTCAGCATCTACAGTACAAAAATAAAGTATAACATTATTGAAGACAGAAAGTTCCAGAAGACATAGGTGATAAGCATCAAATGAGTAATTAAGATAAGAAACGCTATATAAATTTGGAGGAAGGATGGGATTATCATGGACACAGTGAACCAAGGAAAAGTTTCTAGAGAAGGAGGCATCTAGATTAGGTCTTAAAGGGTGAACATGGTTTAGCTATGCAGAAAGACTATGGAGAACATCATTCTGGGCAAGGGTGATGGCCAAAGGAACAATGCAGAGGCAGGAATGTCATGTTTTCTGATGGACCAATCACAGAATCCCACTTAATTTCCTTAATTTCCCCCTAAATAGTCCATTCCCAGGACACATACACTAGAAGGTGAGTAGCATCCCCTGGAGTTAGGCAGTGCAGCTACCATGTCCATTCATTATCCTGTTGGTGTGATATAAAAATACAGATTTCTCCTACCACAAACCTTCTCTTAGAACTTTGCATTAAATAATAAGTTTAAATAGCACAGTATTCTATTGGTGATTCCATGGGAGGTCTTAGGCAACTAGTTAAAAAAAAAAACTAAAGATACATATTACTATCTACATACAAAACTTGGACTCTATGTCTAGGGAATTTACTTTCAAATACTTCAATATTCATAGTATAACATGAAGGTACCAGTTAAAGCCAATCTACACCCTAGCAGAAATCAGAAAGCATACCAAGTACCTCAAATATGAATCAACACTCCTGGGGCAGTTACCCAGCATATGAAGTATCCTGATCAGCAATACGTTACATAATACTTAAAATACCATTACTAAAAATCTACAAAAGAGGGTTTGTAATGGCATGAAGATATTAGAAATAAATCTTTATTTGTGAAATGAGTGGTATTCAAGATAGGTGATTGCTTAGGAATAGTGTCATCAATTGTAGCACCCAGATCAAGAGCCCTGTTCACCCGCATTTCTCCACCCCACTCAGTGAGTCTCCTGTCACCTGAGCAGATGACAAGAATATTGGCTGGTCCTGCCATTCAAACAAATATTATTGCATTAACCTTGGAGTAAGCTTTCATGGAAGGTGCTGGTTGGAGATCCTAAGGCAAGAATAGACTCCCCTGAGTATAAAATCAGTACTATTAAACAGCTACAGGACAGTTTTCATATCGGTTGCATGTGGTGGAATTTGTTCTGAAACTTACTTCTGCTAAAATATAACACCTGATATCAAGTCTTCACCTATCTTGACAATAGGAGGCTACCAATATTTTAAAAAGAACGTTAGGGGTGCCTGGATGGCTTAGTCAGTTAAGTGTCTGACTCTTGATTTTGGTCCAGGTCATGATCTCAGGGTTTTGAGATCGAGCCCTGTGTCAGGCTCCACGCTGGGCATGGAGCCTGCTTAAGATTCTCTCTTCCTCTCCCTCTGCCCCTCCCTACCACTCTCTCCCTTTCTTAAATAAGTAAATAAATAAATAAATAAATAAATAAATAAATAAATAAATAAATAAGACATTATATTTGGTGAACAGCCAAACTGGTTTAGGTTAGAATACACCATATATATTTCCAAATACATATCATAAAAACAGAAAATTTTTAAAAACTGAGAAAATAGGGGCACCTGGGTGGCTCAGTTGGTTAAGCAACTGCCTTCAGCTCAGGTCATGATCCTGGAGTCCTGGGATTGAGTCCTGCATCGGGCTCCCTGCTCGGCAGGGAGTCTGCTTCTCCCTCTGACCCTCTTCCCTCTCATGTGCTCTCTCTCTCTCTCATTCTCTCTCTCTCAAATAAATAAATAAAATCTTTAAAAAAAAAACTGAGAAAATAAGGATCTCCTACAAAATACCACAACTCAATTAAATTCCCGGGTCATTGGAAAATGATATCTGTACCTCTGTGTGTCTGTGGAGTGTGTGTGTGTGTGTGTGTGTGTGTGTGTGTGTTCATGTGTGTGTTGCATCAGTGAATAAGAATATAGAGGCAATTTGATAGTATATATCATAATTTTTTATTTTACCTGATGGTAAGTTGGCCTTTCTTTTTTTAGCTGTATGAAGGAAATCAAGTATCTGTTTATAGTTTTCTAGAGTCAATTTCGCTGTTGGTAATACTGTTCCTGAATTATATAGTGAGAACATATTAGGATCACATGATCGGAAACTGCAGGGGAGAAAATATCATTAAAAATATATATAAGCAAAATTGAATCTGTCAAATATAATCTACTTTAATTTTTAAATAATTTGTGAGTTAGTGCTTCCAAAATTTGGATCATAACATATTCTGGCACTTAACCAAAGCCAAACAATTTCCCATTAAATTTTAAAATTATACAATGTAATTTTGCTCTTAGGAATTTCAACATCAATATCTATTTCACTGAAAGGGCCCTTGAAAATGGGAATGACAATCTACACTCATTCTGAGGACTCTGAAACAATTTATGTCAATTTAACCTGATTCAAACACAATTCAATGAAGATGCCTACTATAAAAAGCAATGGGTCCACAATCAATGTTATTTCTTTTATAAAATAAGCTGTTGGGCGCCTGGGTGTCTCAGATGGTTAAGCGTCTGCCTTCGGCTCAGGTCGTGATCCCAGGGTCCTGGGATCGAGTCCCGCATCGGGCTCCCTTCTCCTTGGGAGCCTGCTTCTCCCTCTGCCTCTCTCTCTCTCTCTCTCTGTCTCTCATGAATAAATAAATAAATAAAATAAAATATAAAATAAGGTGTAAGCATGGGGCGCCTGGGTGGCTCAGTCGTTAAGTGTCTGCCTTAGGCTCAGGTCATGATCCCAGGGTCCTGCTCAGTGGGAAGCCTGCTTCTCCCTCTCCCACTCCCCCTGTTTGTGTTCCCTCTTTCGTTGTGTCTCCCTCTGTCAAAAAAATAAATAAAAAACCTTTTAAAAAAATAAATAAATAAAAATAAAAATAATAAGGTGTAAGCAGTAAATAATCCACCATAAATAAATAAATAAATAAATAAATGGGAAATACATACATACATAAATATTGAGTATGTTTTAATGGTTTTAGTAAAATGGAATTTAGCACCAAGTTACCCTGAGACAAATTTGGTCATTATCTAATTGCTATGCTATTAAGTAATCATGTCTGAATGGTCAGGCATGATTGGAATTTCAGAGAATTCTCAGTGTTCAGAGGAAAGTTAGGAAGCCCATCCTATCTGAACCATTCTCCCTTCATGGCTTCATGAATGGGTTACTTTGCCAAAAGCCCTCCCTGTTGGTCAGGCAATCTAACTACTTTTTTTTTTAATTTAATTGAATTTTATTATGTTATGTTAGTCACCATACAAATACATCATTAGTTTTTGATGTACTACTTCTTAAATGCAAATCTGGTCTAGCCTAAGAAAAGGGAACTATCTACAGACGTTTTAATGAAGGTTCAATCTGGTAATGATTTTAACCAAAATTCTAAAGAAACAGAAGCTGGTACCAAGTTCACCATGGATTTCACCTGCATATTTTATCACTGGATTATTGAAATAAATACCCTTTTAATTCGTACCCCTGTCACAGTCTCTCCTTCCTCCAATCCATTTGATATGTTGCTGCCAGAGAAATTTTTTATCATTGCCCTGCTCAAAAACCCTTAATAATCCCCCACTGTATATAAATTAAAGTTCAGATTTAGTAGTTAAAACCCTCCATGATCTGGTACTGATCTATTTTTTTAAATTATTTCACACCATTCCTTTTAATTTACCCTAGATTCTGGTCATACCATTTGGGGTTCTCATCTTGGGTTTCCTGCCTGGGCTCTGACTCATATGCTTCCAACCACCTGGAATACCTCTTTCCCTATCTGCACATTTCTAAATCTTGCCTATCCATCATGAACCAGGCCAAGTGGTCCCTCCCCACGAAAACTGTCCTGTGAGTTTCAGTCAGAGGAAAGCTTTTCCCGGGAACAAAGAAGATTTTGTGTATATTTCACCTTATACCATTATTTACAATTGTTCGTTAACACTTGGGATCCACCCTGCCAGACTCTGACTTGTATGTCCTGCTCACCTTTTCATGCCCTTTGTGTCTACCTCAGTACCTTGTATCTAACAGGTGCTCAGTTGTTTTTTTTTTAATTAAAGACTCTACTCAACTTTTTAATGATTACATAGTATTTCATTTTATGTATTTATCTTCTATTTTATCTCCCATAACACTTTAGCCAAAAACACTCAAGAACTCAAAAGTGTCTTCTGAATTAATGATATAAAGTGTACATTGTATGAGAAAATACAACCTGTGTTTATAGAGGCTTAAAATATACCTCAAAATGAAACAACTTTGTCTAATACCTAATAACTACAGTTATTACACAATTAATATTAATTTTCTCTTGAAATGACACTATCTCCTATACAGAAAGCTATATTAACAAACATATTCAAGATACATGCAGATTAGTATTTCTTAAGAGCTTATATCCAGCACTTGTTTGGGAAAGATTCTGAAGCAAGAAATTAAGTAATATACCAATACTCTGTAAAGAGAGAAGCACTCTGTAAACCTCTTTAAGTTATTATCAACATTGGATCCTTGACCATAACAAATAAAGTCCATGCTCATGCTAAAACAGTATCATTCACTGATCACATTCTATACCTGACCACTGGATGTGAAGAGCCAAATTTCATCTTCGTACGTTCCCCTAGCTTCGTTAAAAGCAGGTTGAAATGTGCACTTGCCAGATACAGGTTCATCTGAGCTCTCCAGGGCATCTCCTCAAGAAATATTTGATGGAACCTCTTCCTTTTCACAAAACTTAATATTATAGGATTCAAGTTATCCACCAGGAATCGATAGGCAAGTTTTCTAACATCAGTTCTCTTATTTCTGCCAAGGAGAAACAAGTTTTGAAATTACACAAGCTTCCAGATATTTAATAATGAAGAATGATTCCAATTTGTATAAAATACACCAAGAAGTCACTTGACTGCCACTATGCAAATGTTTCTGGCTTATTCATAATTTCCTTGGTGCTAAGAATGTGAACTAGGGCAGCAGACAAACCATGAGGATAAACAGTAAGGACAAAGACACTATGTATTGCCTTCCATTCTCTCTGATGTCTGTGTCCTAAACTCCAACCAGACAACTTTTCTTTTCCATAACAAAAGGCCACTGAGATTAGACAACTGAATTATAATATAATGTTCACATTCATCCCCTAACTTCAATATTAAACAGAAAAATCATTTCTCTGTATTGTTCCTTAAGGGAAAAAACAATGGGGCAAAATTTTTTCCAACATTAGACTAGAGCAGAAATAAAATATCAATCAACTATAAATGAAATAACTTCATAAATCCATATTCAATATGCTCTGAAAAAAACTAATATTTCAAAATTTAGCTAATAGTTCATATTTTAAGTGCAGCATATACTCAGTTTGTTTAAAATTATTCCTATCAAAATCTCAAAGTCGTCCAACTATTTTTATAGTTGCATAACTTTACATGGCATGATCTGATTTCTTCAAAGTACTTTTTTTTTTTATGTTGACAATGCTGCTGCCCATTGGTCAGTGCCATTCTATCTGATTTATATTGCAGAAAGGAAAAAAAAAAAAACCTCAATTGGTAAGTGAGAGTATCTTGCTTGCTTTAATAGATAACGTGTGTCTGAATCTGATGCAGCACGCACACGCGCACACACACACACACACACACACACACACACACACACACACACACACGAAAAGGAAAGAAAGGTGGATAGAAGGTCAAATCTCCTCAAAAGGCCCAGGAGAGTTTGATAGGACTAGCCACATCTTCCCTGCACTGAAGGTGAGAGTCTAGGGAGAGAAGTGACAGAGGATAGTCTTCCTGCACGAATCTTGTCGAGATAGTAACAGATGCAAGGGGCTTGAAAGGGACCGAGAGCCAGCCCAGAGGGTAGAGAATGCTTCTTCTTTTACCACCTGAGTAGTTCCTAATGTGCAGGGTACTCCGTAAGCAGCTCTGTGTCCCTATGAGCCACATATGTGAGCGGACCCAGCAGCCAGAGAGGAAGCTCAGGAGGGACAGTCAGCATAAATAAATGCTCAGTGATATGGAACCATATGAAGAAAATAGAAACCTGAATTAGGAAGATATTAAGGAATCCAGACACTCTCATCAGTATATTCTAGCTTAAACAAATAAGTCAATATATTGACATTAACGGAAACAGGATTCTAACCATTATAAAAAAAAATTACACTTAGGAAAAGAGAAAACACTGGAAAGTATCTTGTGGTATGGAACTGAAACTGGACATATCAGTATGACCTTACTACAGTTTTAGATAGATACATAGATCTATTTAGGTGGACATAGCCCTTTCCTAGTTTTGTCTGTTGAAAGGGCCTAGAAGCAAAGATACATCAGTAGCCTCCAGAACTTAGATTCTAAATACCACTTCCACTAAAAGGAATCAACTGGTTCCAGGGCTGGGACAGGGAAGGTACCAGATGAACATCTTGTGGTAAGTAAGAAGAAGCTCAAAAAAATGATGGGGACATGTCAAAAAGACTAAGGAGCTAGGCTGAAAGGGTTCCGGATGGCCAAATCTGGAACAATTTGAGACTCAAAATAAATAATAATGTTAATTTGATAAAGGATATCCACAAAAACAAACCTACCACAAATATAATTCTTAATGATAAAATGTTGAAAGCTTGAAAGCTTTTCCTTTGAAATGGGAATCAGACAAAGGTACCCACTAATATCATTTCTCTCAGCACTGAAATAGCAGTCTTAGCAAGAACAAAAAGCAAGATAAAGGCAGTGGGAGCAGGGGGGTAGTATAAGGATTGAAAACAAAGAGGTAAAACAGCTGTCAAGCATAGACAATATGATTGTGTATTTATAAAATCCAAAATAACCTACAGATAAGGTATTAGAATTAATCAGTGAATTTATTAAGCCCATGGAAGACAAAGTCAATATACAAAAAATAATTCTATTTCTACATACCAGCAATAAACAATTAAAAATGAAATTCTAAAACAATATTTCTAATAGCTTAAAAAATACCTAGGAATTAACCAAAGCAAAGATGTGCAAGACCTACTCACAGAAAATAGAAATTATAAGGATAATCTTAAAGTATACAGAACTAAATAAGAATAAAAACACTACCATATACTAAAAATTGTAAGGTACAGTTAAAATAGTGATAAGAAGGAAACATGTTAGCCTTCAATATTTTCTGATTCAGAACAATCTCAACCAAATTTTCAACAAGTTTTTTGTATTTTTAAATTATCAAAATAATTTCTATTTTTCCCTATGAATTAATTCTAAATGTCTATTTAACACTTTCAAATGTATAGGATCTTTTTGATTCTATCTTTTCAAAAATTGTTCTCTACTGTAATCGATTATAGTAAAATGTGGTTTGTATGAGTCCAGTATTTGAAATTTCTTGAGATTTGCCTTAGAGTTAATACTATAAATGTTCTATGTGTGCTTTAAAAAATAAATGCTTTTTAAAAAAATCCTCTAAAAAAAAGGCATTTTCTAGTTGTTGGCTATTCACGATCTTTTTTCTCCTAAATTTAAAATCAGCTTGTCCATGTCCATCAAGATAATCCCCAAATTAAATGAGGTAAGGATCCTACAAATGCACATACTCTTACTGAAATATCTGTTCATGTTTTTTGATCATTTTTTTTACAATTTTATTTTTAATTGTCTTTTGCTCATTTTCTAATTGGACTTTTTGTTTTTATTATTCTTTTGAATTTTGAGAGGTCTTTATATATTCCAGATATAAGGTCTTTCTTGGATATGTGGTTTACAAATACTTCCCAGTATGTAGCTTGTCTTTTCATCCTTTTCACAGGTCTTTCACAGAGTAAAAGTTTTAAATTTTGATGAGGCCTGAGGTTGTATGGTAAGCCTATGTTTATTTTTATGAGAAATCTCACAGTCTTTTCCAGAGTGGCTGTATCTTTTTACATTCCCACCAGCAGTGTACGCATGACCCAGTATTTAGTGTTATCACTATTTTTTATTTTAGCCATTAAAATAGGTTTTAGTGATACCTTGTGGCTTTAATTTGCATCTCTCTAATGGCTAATGATACTGAACATCTTTTTATGTGTTTGCCATCTGTATATAAGCAAAACTTTCAATATCTCTTCACAATATGACAATCCACACAGAAAACTTGTACCTATGAATAAATTATCAAGCCTATAGAAGATTGAATTGTTTACAAATCACTTAAGTTCCTATACAAAAAAATAGAAGCATTCAAAAATGTAATTTTAAAATACCATTTACATTAATACCAAAAAGCACCTCTTTGATGTAGCTAATAAAAGATGTACACCATCTTTACGGAAAGTATCATAAAAATTTACTGAAAGACATAAGTACGTGGTCTAGGGGCACCTGGGTGGCTCAGTCGTTGAGCGTCTGCCTTTGGCTCAGGTCATGATCCCAGGGTCCTGGGATTGAGGCCCGCATCAGGCTCCCTGCTCCGTGGGAGGCCTGCTTCTCCCCCTCCCACTCCCCCTGCTTGTGTTCCCTCTCTTGCTGTCTCTCTCTGTCAAATAAATAAAATCTTTAAAAAAAAAAAAAGACATAAGTACGTGGTCTATATACTAACAGAAAGAATCGATACGGGGGTGGGGGGAACTTCTAAAACCAATCTATATAGTCAATTATATCTCTATCAAAATCATGAGTTTTTTATGTTACTTGACAAGCTATTCCAAACCATTCTGTGGAAGAATATCCAAGACTTGTGTGAACATGGAGAGACTTGATCTATCAGACAACAAGAATCAACTTAATGCCAGAGTAAGTATGATGGTGTGATATTGACCCACAAAAAGAAAACAGACAAGGACAGAAAAGAGATCTCAAACCTGTATATATGAAAACTTGCTAAATGACAAAAGAGACAGTGGTGGCAGAATAGACTACTTGATAAATGGCTAACAATGGCTACTTGGTAAATGGGGCGAGCCAGTTGGGTACCTATAACAAAACTACAAGAGATGGGGAGGGGGACTCTTCCTCTCATGATTCACAAAAATAAAATACAGTTAGATGAAACTCCTAAATCTGGGGCACCTGGGTGGTTCAGCCGGTTAAGTGACTGCTTCGGCTCAGCTCATGATCTCAGAGTCCTAAGATCAAGGCCCACATCAGGCTCTGCTCAGTGGAGAGCCTGCTTCTCCCTCTCCATCTGTCCCTCCCCCACACTTGTGCTCTGTGTCTCTCTCTCAAATAAATAAAATCTTAAAAAGAAAAAGAAACTCCTAAATGTGAAAATCTAAAATTTAAATTCATGAAAATACCTTTACTATCTTGTTCAAAAACAACAAAGAGAAATGGTGATACATTTTGCTCCATTAAAAATTATAACTTTTGATTTAAAAAAGAAAACCTTTAAAATGTAAATAGGTGAGCCACAAACTTGGAAAAGTAATAGTATCCAAACTTCTAAAAATAAATGAGAAAACAACAAAAGTTTTTAAATGTACAAAGGATCTAAACAAGCAGTGCTGAGAACAGAAAAACACTAGGGTCTAATAAAAATATGAAAAGATGCCTAACCTCATTACTAATTAAATAAAAATTAAAATAATAATGACATAAAATTTCACAACTCAACAGTCCATAAAAATTCAAAAATTTGGTAATAATATCGAGTGTTGGTAAAGATGCTGAATAATGGAAACTTGACACACCACTGATGAAAATTTAAGAGCAACTTAGCAATAACTAATAATGTGAAAAATGTTCATATCTTGGGAACTATACCCTTCAATCAATGAGAGATGAAGAATACAATAAATGAGATTAGAAACAGGTCTGATGCAATGAACAGCAGGCTGGAAAAAGAAGAGGAATGAATTAGTGACCTAGAAGACAAAATAATGGAAAATAATGAAGCTGAACAAAAGAGAGAAAGAAGAATTATGCAACACAAAATAGACTTAGGGAACTTAGTGACTCCGTCAAACGTAATAACACTCATATCATAGAAGGCTCAGAAGAAGAGAGAGAAAGGCTGGCAGAAGATTTATTTCAAGAAATAATAGCAGAAAACTTTCCTAATCTGAGGAAGGAAACAGACATCCAGATACAGGAGGCACAGAGAAACCCCATCAAAATCAACAAAAGCAGGCCAACACCAAGACATATTGTAATTAAATTTGCAAAATATAGTAATAAAGAAAAAACCTTAAAAGCAGCAAGATAAAAGAAGTACTCAACTTACACAGGAAAGCCCATAAGACTACCCGTAAATTTCTCAAAAGAAACTTGGCAAGCCAGAAGGGAGTGACATGATATAATCAAAGTACTGAATAAGAAAAATCTGCAGCCAAGAATACTCTATCCAGCAAGGCTATCATTCAGAATAGAGGGAGAAATAAAAAGTTTCCCGAACAAAAACTAAAGGAGTTCATGAGCACTAAACCAGCCCTGCAAGAAATATTAAAGGGGATTCTTTTGGGTAGAAAGGAGAGACCAAAAGTGACAAAGACAAGATAGGATCAGAGAAAATCTCCAGAAATGACAAAACAAGTAATAAAATGGCAATAACTACATATTTATCAATAATTACTTTGAATGTAAATGGACTAAACAAGACCCACCTATATGTTGGCCATAAGAGACTCATTTTAGACCTAAAGACACCTGCAGATTGAAAGTGAGGGGGTGGAGAAACATTTATCATGCAATTGGATGCTAAAAGAAAGTTAGTGTAGCAATACTTATATCAAACAACCTAGACTCTGTTTTGTATTGTTTTTTTCCTGCTTTGGTATTTAGGGTAGTACTGGCCTCATGGAATGATTTTGAATGTGTTCCCTTTATTCTATTATCTGTAAGATTTTGATAAAGATTGTCATTAATTATTTTTCTTAAATGCTTGGTAGAATTCACCAATGAAACTAGGTGATCTAGAGCTTTTCTGTGCTGGGAGATTTTTGATTCCTAATTCAACTTTCATTCTTGTTATTGGTCTAAGAAGATGTCCTACTTCAAGATGCATGATTCAATCTTGGTAACTTGCTTGTTTTTAGGATTATCTGGGTTTTTTCCTAAGTTATCTGATTTGTTAGTACATAATTGTTTCTTTTTTAAGATTTTATTTATTTATTTGACAGAGAGAGAGAGAGAGCACAAGTAGGCAGAGTGGCAGGCAGAGGGAGAGGGAGAAGCAGGATCTCCGCTGAGCAGGGTGCCGGGTGTGGGGCTCGATCCCAGGACCCCAGGATCATGACCTGAGCCTAAGGCAGCCGCTTAACCGACTGAGCCACCCAGGCACCCCTGTACATAATTGTTTCTAATAATCTGTTACCATACTACATATTTTTATGGTTATCTGTTCTATTTTTTTCTCTTCTGTTTCTCATTTTGGTTTTTGAGGCTTCTCTCTCTTTTTTTCTTAGTTGATGTAGTTAGAGCACTGCCAATTTTGTTTATTTTTTTGGAAAAACTGGTCATTACTTTCAATTTTATGTTATTGCTTATCCTGGTCTCTATTTTATTTATTTCTGATTTTTCTTTGTTATTTCCTTCCTCTGCTAAATTTCAGCTAAGTTTCTTCTTTTTTTGTTCCTTGTGATTTAATGTTGTTTATTTGAACTTGTTTTCTTAATACAAGCATTTATAGCATAAAAAAGTCATAATTTAAATCAAAAAAATAAAGGAATAATCAAACGGATAGTAGGCAAATGCAAAGTGAGAGTGGTTCTATTAATATGTACATGTTGCTCTTAAAATCCAAATCACTAAACAGATAAAGACATTTTATGTATATAATGAAGATAAGATATATAAAGAATATATAAGAATCATAAGTTCCTACTCATAAAAATAGAAGCTAAACATTTTACCATGATAAGCTTTATAGTTTCAGTTTTTTTGAATAAGAACATAAGGACCACCAATAATGAAAAGTAATTTATGAACTGGTCTCTTAACTACCCTATCTAAACCAGTCCTGCCACCACTTCCACCCGAGGCCAGTTACTCTATAGCCTATCATCCTGTCCACTTATTTTAAAAAAGGTATCAAAATTTTATACTGTCTTATTTATTTGTGGATTTACTTATTTACTGTACTCCTGTCATTAGTATGTAAGTTCCCCAAGGGCAGTGATCTTATCTATCTAGTTCACCACTATATCCCTAGTTCCCAAAATAATGCCAACCACATAGTAACATTTACTGAATTAATTAATCAGTCAATACCTTTCATGTTCCACCATTTCAGAAATAGATGGATTTTTGGAAAAAAATTCTCTTAGAGTTTCCTTCCTTTTACTTCTTTTTCTTGGCAACAGTTCTATAGTCTTAATATGAGAGATGACAAAAATGTTACAAATTAAATCTAAACTCTGAACACAATACTATAATTTATTCATACTCTAATGCTTATCTCTTGACATTGAAATACAGTGATTTCTTTACAGCCCTCAATTAAAATTACTATCAAAAGCAACAGGGGCGCCGGGGTGGCTCAGTCATTAGGCGTCTGCCTTCAGCTCAGGTCATGATCCCAGGGTCCTGGGATCAAGCCCCGCATCAGGCTCCCTGCTTAGCAGGGAGCCTGCTTCTCCTGCTCCAGCTCCCTCCTGCTTGTATTCTCTTTCTCACTGTGTCTCTCTCTGTCAAATAAATAAATAAAATCTTAAAAAAAAAAAAGAAACAAAAAATATATGATTATAAAAATATCCATATGATAACTTAAGAATTATAATGTACTGGGACACCTGGGTGGCTCAGTCGGTTAAGTGTCCAACTCTTGATTTTGGCTCAGATCATGATCTCAGGATTGTGAGATTGAGCCCCAAGTCAGGCTCCACATGGAGCCTGCTTAAGATTCTCTTTCTCCCTCTCCTTCTGCCTCCCCCTCCCCAACTTATACATGCATGCCTGCACTCTCTTTCTCTCTCAAAAAAAAAATTATAATTTACTGTATAATAATAAAATTGTCTGTTGATATTTCCTTCTGTTTCATATTATAATAAATTATAATGCAGCCAATCATCTTTAGATACACGAATCTCTTATTTCATTAATTTAAAAATCAAAACTCGTAAGACACTTACTCTTCCAATCTCCATTACTGCAGCTTTGAACTTCTTCAAAGGTTTAGTTGTCTTTTTACACAAAACATTATCCTTATATTTCATTCTTCTTATTCCAAGTAGGGACTCATTCCTCCTAATACAAAAAGATAAAGTCAGTTAAAAGGATCTGTAAGAATTTGCAAAACTACACCAAAGCAATAAATCTTTAATGAATGTTGTCACTGAAATGGTATAAGAAGAATATCCAAAATTATTTTTGTCTCATGCATAAATAAGATTGTGATATTCCTAATCATCAAGGAATAGCTGGCCTCTTGAAAGAGCAAAATGTAAATCATACCACAAAATGTGATGAGAACTGACGTGTGACATAGGAAAAACAGTATTGGATTGAAAATAAAACATGAACATGTCCCTTTAAAAGTGAAAATGTAATTATGTAAGAGTGACCCTGGACAAGCTATCTTGCTTGCAACAGATTTCAGTCTCTTTGGTTCCATCATGTCCAGGCTCCTAGCCACTATCACCTTCTGGATACCAACAGGTGCTAAGCATTTTATATGCCTACAAAAACTGTTCCCTTCCCCCAATCACTTGTTGAAATTCTTAATCTCATTTTTTCAATCTGCCATGGACCCCTATGGTAATTCTTCAAATACTGTGAAGTCTCTTATTATCCCTCCTTCTACTGATACTTATCATTTATTTTCCCTGCAATTTATATATTTTCTAAAATTTATATTTCTTTGAGTAAGTACTTGCTAATACCAGCAAATCCCTGCTCTCATTGGGGTGCCTGAGTGGCTCAGTCGGTTAATGGCTAGGAGCCTGGACATATCGGTTAAGCGCCCAACTCTCAGTTTGGGCTCAGATCATGATCTCAGGGTCCTGGGATTGAGCCCCAAGTCAGCACAGAGTCTGCTTGTCCCTCTCCCTCCCCCTCTGTTTCTCTCTCCACTCATTCTCTCTCTCTCTCTCTCTCTCTCTCTCTCTCTCTCTCACTCTCTCGTAAATAAATAAAATAAAATCTTAAAAAAAAAAACCCCAACCCTGCTATCCCATGATAAATGGGGTCCAAAACCTTAAATTGAATAAAATGTAGGGTCACATCAATACAAGGCTAATGAAATGACTGGATGAATCTGGATAGCTAGTTACACTGGAGGTGGGGATCCACCCTCTGCGACTTGCATTTTGAAACTGGTTGCCTGCAGCTTTCTAAGCAGGTTGGTCTCTTCCCTACCTCTCCCGACTCTCCCACCCCCCAGAATGCTTGAGCTGGTTGCTATTATGGCAGGAAGAGATGGGAAGGAGAGGAGGTCACAGATAAACACTTGCCATCCTCCTATCTTCTTAACATTCGCCTCCATGCTCTGAAGAATTCTCACCTCCTGAATCAATTAAACTCCTCCACTTCTCAACCTCTTCACAGAATTCTTCCTCCTAGCCTTTTATTTTGTTTATGGTATGTTATGAAAAATGGTATTTTAAAATTTTTATGTAGTCAATGCTATCGATCTTTGATTTCATGGCTTATTCACTGTTTTGATTACTTATATTACTACCTTTTTCTAACGTGAAACATTGAATCCCAATAGCTATCTGCCTATTATTTCACAAACAGAACTCTGTTATACTTTATCTGATAATACAAATCTCTTTTTGCTCTTTTTCATTTTTCAAATATATTTCATTATTCTACACCATTCCGTAAAGCTAACATGATTGGAGTTACATTAAGCCAACAAATTAATTTGAAGATAATAGAAATTACAGTAATCCATCTGCCCATCAAGTAATACACTATGTCTCCATTTATTCAAGTCATTTTTAAAAATATATCTTAGTAAAAATGTTTGGTCTTCTTTTATTAACCTAAATCCCCTCACAAATCCTGATAAATTTAATCCCATGCTTCAAAAAATGGGATCATTTTTCCATTATTCTTTCTAGTTTATATAGGAAAGCTATTGGTTTTGTAGCTAGCTATCCTGTGGAATTCTGTTATTTCTGATAGTTATCAGTCAATTAGCTTACGTTTAAAAAAATTATTATTTGCAAATACCAATCATTTTATCTCCATTTCAGAGTATTTCACTGTGGCATTCATTTGACAAACATTTTTGAGACCCTATTATGTGATAATCACATGAATTCTAATCCTAATTTCTATTTCTTATTTTAATGCACTGGCAAGAATTTTCAGAACAATATTAAATGATAGAGGGAAAAATAAGTTTCCTTATTATAAAGCTTATTTTAACAGAAAATATTCTTCTAATCCTAGTTTGCCAAGAATGGTTGTTGAATTTCACCACATGACTTTTTAGCATTTACTATAGGCTCCTTTGCCTACCAGTAATAATTACATTTCCAGATTTCCTACTATATTTATATTGATAATAAGATCTACATTTTCAATACTGAATTTACAAGCTATTTTATGAATTTTTGTCTCCATATACTGCTAAGTAAGACTGATTCATAATTTTCTATTTTTTTAATTCTTTTTATAAACCATTATCAGAGATTCCTGTGATAAATTTACTAGCAAACTTTATACCCATGTACTGAAATAGCTTTATGTAAAGTAAAACTTATTTGGTTCCTTTAAATATGAAAGAACTAGCCTTAAAAAAAAATCTGAGCCATTCAAATTCTTTTTAATACTTCAATTTTTATAATTTAAATCTTTCCAGATTATCATCACTTTCAACTAGAAATTTCAAATTTATTCATATTAAATTATATATGCTGCTATCTAATGTTTGTTTAACCCCTTCCAAATTTAGAATTATTACTTCTTTGGATTACTTATATTTCACTTTTTCTTATGCTTGCTGGAAACTCACCTAATTTATTAATATCTTCAAAGAACCAGTTCTAGCAGTTATCAATTTTTTTTTAAGAGAGTGAGCATGAGCAGTGGTGGGGGTATAGAGGGAGAGGGAGAGGAAGAGAGAGAATCTCAAGCAGCCTCCCCGCTCAGCATGGAACCATTCGGGGGCTCAATCTTATAACCCTGAGACCATGACCTGAGCTGAAATCAAGAGTCCAATGCTTAACCGACTGAGCCACCCAGGTGGCACCTTCAATTAAATGATTTTAAAACCAACTTATAATTGTTTAATTTCAACTTTTATTTTTATTTTCTTTTTTCTGCTTTCTTAGATCAATTTTATTTTTCTAATTGCTAAAGTTCAATAAAAATTCATTTGATTTTATTTTTCTTATTTAGTAATAGAGGCTTCTAAAGCTAAGAATTTCCAATTGCTGTTTTGAGCAAATTTGATACTAGGGTTTCTCATCATCATTACTTTCAAAAGTCTCTATACTTTTGGTTAGATTTCTTTTTTGATCCAATAATTATATATATGGCAGTAATGTATTTTGTTATAAAATCTCAGCTTTATTATACTGTAAGAGAATGTGGTCTTTACAAATTTTAGTCTAGGTTATCTACTGAGCCCTATTTTGCAGCTTAAATATTACTTTTTAAAAAATTTAATGAGGGCACCTGGGTGGCTCAGTCGGTTAAGCGACTGCTTCGGCTCAGGTCATGATCCTGGAGTCCCGGGATCGAGTCCCACATCGGGCTCCTGGCTCAGCAAGGAGCCTGCTTCTCCCTCTAACCCTCCCCCCTCTCATGTACTCTCTCTCTCTCTCATTCTCACTCTCTCAAAATAAATAAATCTTTAAAAAAAAATTTAATGAGAGCTTTAAAGAGTGTTTAGTCTCAATTGGCTATATCTTATTAATTTTATATATATTCTGTGTCCTTTTTCTTTTTAAACTAGCATGTTAAACTCTCTCAATATTATTATATTTTGTCAAATCAGCCTTGTCTTTTCAGCAGTTATTTCCATATACATGGATTTTTGTTATGTAAAATATGAAAATTCATGAAATATCTTCATTGTGATTTATAAGCATTATTGGTAGAATCACCCACTTTGAATGTGAAAAGGTAGAATTGAAAATAAGTAACAAAGAGACTGTTCTTTAAATGTTACCAGGACAACTGATAAACTGGGGAACCTAAAGTTTAATTTAAATCCCCATACCAAAATAAATTCCATATGGACTAAAACATTAAATATAAATCATAAAACCATAAAAGTGGAAGAGAATACAGCTGCATATTTGCCTGTTGCAGAATATTTTCTTTGTGCAAAAATATGTTAAGCATACAAACATAAAAAGAAAATAGATATTACTATCAAGGTAGAAATCAAGGTGTTCCATCTGCTCCTCCTCTATATTCTCTGACTTAGAGAACAGCATCCTAAAACATCTGCTCAGCCTAGAAAATTGAAATCATTACCTTTGTTTTGAACTCAGTCACACTGCTCAATCTCCAACCTTGAGTCTTTTGTTACACCACTGGGTTAATGCTTCTAAGCTACTCACTCTGCTTTCCTCTCTCAGAATATCTATTATTCTTACGTTGGACCTGCGCAGTCAGTCCTCCAAATTTCACTGCACACCAAAAGTGTCTTCTGCTTCTCTCTGGTATTAAGAATGTGATTTACAGCTTCCAGACTTCTAATCTCAGCTACGGTCTTTTTAGTTTAATAGCACTTTCTGTCTAATTCTCTGAATACTATGACCTGTTTCATTTGATAAAAGCAATTTCCTCCTTTATCGTTTGAGAATATGAAGTACATATATTCCAAGCTTTTGTTCTAATAAATGAAGTACCTGTTTTAGGAAGAATGTTTTTCTATATGTTTTTATGAGAATGTTTCTCTTTTGCTGCCCTTTTTTAAATAGACCTCATGTTATTGATGTTTCTTTTTACTAAAATGAGAGATAGGTCTATGCCCAATGGTGAAAGAAAAGCCCAGTTGTTGGAAGAAAATGTTTGTTTGTTTGTTTGTTTGTTTGTTTACATACACAGATACAAACCTTGGTGGCTGTTTACCCCACCCTAGGTGTATATACCACATCCTCTCTTTCATCCACCTTATATATCTTAAAGTAACAATGTTACCCAGCTTTTAAAATTGTAAATATTAATAAAATATATATTACAAATACCTTTTCAAGAAGTCATAAACAGGATTTGTTATCTCCACCATAAGATGAAATTTTTCATCATTCATACATTTTAGCATCACTTGTGTAAAGAATTCTAGGAATCTAGGTCTCTGCTTAAATTTCATAACTGTGAAAACAAAGAAGTGTAGCAGTAAATGTGGCAAGAACTCCTGTCTTTCTAAGATCAAATAATCCTTTATAGTCTATATTTCATTTATTTTTCCAAATATCTCAGTGTTGAGAAAGAGTCCATAAAAGTTAACTCTAAATATGACAAGTTAGGGATCATAAGGGACCAAAATCTTTCCAGATTTTAAATCACATTACTGGACAGTCAATATTCTGCATTATTCTGAATAGGTAAGAATGGTCCCAGGGTCCTGGGATCGAGCCCCGCTTACCTTCTAGGTAAGAGCCTAGAACGGTGAAAGCTTTCAGACACAACAGAACCCACAGAATAAATGACCTTCAAAACTTGAGTGAACAGCATCCACACATTTAGGCCACCTACCTTCTTTTATAGCGCCTTTGACTGACCAGTTTAAAACAACAGGGTAAAGAAATATAGGGTCTTCTGCTCCTGACAGTTCAGCTGTAGCATCTAAGGTTTAAAAAATTAGTAAGTTGTAGGCTCCACGTAGCATGAATTACCAAAAATGAAAATTCTTTGGAAGGAACAAAACATAGGAAAATGCTCAAGTATTCATTCTAAATTATGTGCCTTCAAAATGTCAACTATATCATTATATTTTGGAGTTTAAAAAATTCAGTGATCTCAATTATTTTCCTTTCATTTTCCCCCCCTAAAAACCAAGGAGTCCACCACCAAATAGGTGAAGAGTGTCCAGGACATGAGTCTCTCATATTCAATAGCTGTCGTCTATCAGCAAACCCCAGACTCCGAAACCTACCAATTACGTTAACTTCATCTTTACAAAATTACCTTTAAAAGACAGTAAAGTATAGAATAATGAACAGCACAGCCACTGGAGCCAGGCTGTCTGGGTTCAAATTCTAACACAGACACTTTTTAGTTATGAGACCTTAGGAAGTTACCCAAAATCTCTGTGCCTCAGTTTATCTTTTTTTAAATAAAGATTTTATTTATTTGACAGAGAGAGACACAGCGAGAGAGAGAACACAAGCAGGGGGAGTGGGGGAGGGAGAAGCAGGCTTCCTGCCGAGCAGGGAGCCCAATGAAGCACTTGATCCCAGGACCCTGGGACCATGACCTGAGCCGAAGGCAGACGCTTAACAACTGAGCCACCCAGGAGCCCCTCAGTTTATCTTTAAAATGAGGATAATAGTACCTTGCTCATATGGTTCTTATATAAGGGTTATATGCATATGTATAAGACACTTAACATAGTTCTTAGCACACAGAAAGCACAGTATAAAACTTTTTATTACTGTTTTGTTATTAAAACTATTGTTTAGCTAGTAACATTATGTTGTTTTTCTTAGTAAAATGTTTTTATTGATAATATGAAAATAATTCACATTTCTAAAACACTTTACATTTTGGGGTACCTGGGTGGCTCAGTCAGTTAAGCATCTGCCTTCAGCTCAGGATTGAGCCTGCTCAGTGGGGAGTCTGCTTCTCCCTCTGCCTCCTTCCCTGGGCACTCTCTCTCTCTCCCTCCCATGTGAATAAATAAAATTTTTTAAAAACATAAATCAGGGTACTTGGGTGGCTCAGTTGGTTGAGCATCGTCCTTTGGCTCAGGTCATGATCCCGGAGTCAATCCCGGAGTCCCGGGATTGAGTCCCACATCAGGCTCCTTGCTCAGTGGGGAGCCTGGTTTCTGCCCCTCCCCTGGCTCCTGTTCTCTCTCTCTCTCTCTCAAATAAATAAAATCTTTAAAAAAAATAAATCAATAAAAAATAAAACACTTTACATTTTAAAGAATGTATAACAAGACAATCACACCTTTCCCAAAGCTAGGTTTACTGGTTATGTGACTAACAGAGCATTGGGTTCAATTCATAAATTCAACTTGAAACAGACTTGGAACATATGGAACATACTGAGAGAGAGAGAGAGAGAGAGAGAGAGAGCTATCCAGGTGAGGGAATTCTGAACCCAGATATAACTGAGGCACACAATAAGAGAGGTGAAGTAGGGACACCAAATTCTATGAGTGGAGTCAGATCCAAAAAGGCTGAGGGGCCAAAAGTGGAACCTCTGACTTGAGAAAAATTTAGAGAGAAAAGGTACTCGCTTGTTCTTCTAGAATATTTAAAGTACCTGCTTTTAAAAAGTGTGATAATATTTATCACCACCAGAAACTAAATCAATTTCTTAAGCAGATTCCCAAACTGCAAACTCCAAAATTCCAATCACTGTGTTAACATTGGTCCATTATGAAATTACCATTTGGCACAATGACCTAAAATTAAACTACTCTTTCACTTGAGTAGACCATGGTTCAAATCACTCACACATTAACACCCTCCATGCTATCCTTTTATTTCTCGGTTACATTTTTGCCTTTAGAGTAGTGATTCTCAATTTTGTGTCCTCCTCTCCAATATATTTGGCAACATTTGCCTTCCAGGTGATTGTCGCAGCTGGTGGGATGGTGTGCCATGTATCTATAGGTAGAGATCAGGGATGCTGCTCAACATCCTATGGTACCCCACAGCAAAGAATTAGCTGGCCCAAATTGGCCATAGTGCCGAGGTTGAGAAACCCTGCTTTAGAATCAGAAGATTTAGGCTCAAAAACAAGCCAACTATGTAATCCTAAATAAATCACTTAATCTTTATGAACCACATGAGGCGGGGGGGGGGGGGGGGGGGGGGACGGGGGGAGTGGTTAATAATCCGTTATTAACAGAGTATTGTTAGGATTACTGGCATAATGTAAAAGCACCTTAAAGGATTTACCAAATGCTAATCTCATCTTAATCCTTTTAACAAAATATTTTCTGATTTTAAAAAGCATAACACTAAACAGAAGTATCTAGAAAGGAAAAAAAAATGACTACATTGCTTTGTCAGTTTGAGTAGGTGTGTCTCCAACAAGGCCAGCTGTTCATTTATTTTTTCAGGTAATAATATCTGCTGTGGCTTCTTCGGCTTGGAAGACTTCTTAGAAGAACCCTAAAAACATTGGTAAAGTGTAAGAATGTACCTCAACATGTTTCAACAACTGTCACTTTCAAGTAATAATCTTTAAATTATTATTTCATACTTTGATGCTTGGTAGACAAAACTATGATCTACATGGCCAAGTTATATAAATTAATAATAGTAATAGTCATTTCATTCTAACTAAATGACAAACATAATACTCAGTGTTTTATATAAGTTGGCCAAAATATTTCTTCTCTTCTCCCTTCCTTCAACTTCCACCCCCCCAACTAGCACCACCCCCTTCACCCAATACATACATTCTTCTGAAAGCAGATGATGGTCGAACTCTAAAAAATCCTCAAAAGAAAATTCCCAGCCTGCCCTCAGCAATGTATTCCTTTTTCCTTTTTCTTTTTTCCTTTCTTTTTCCCTGAGGAGCTTCTTTACCACTAAGCTAATTGCCTCTGCTGCTTTGCCTTTCAGTGAAACATAACAAGATCGGCAATTAGAGGATTAAGCATAGACAGGTCTGTGCTCAGTCTCCCCACCATGTTTTCAACAGTCTGAGCCTGAGAACCGAATGTGTTAATGTCTCCTGTTCTCCAAAACAAACAAACAAACAAACAAAAAAAACCCTCCCAAGCCCCTATAGGCTTAAAGGGACCTTGAGTGGCTATAAGGAGTTCTGACTCCTATAAATTCGGTATTAGCTTCTCAGTCCCTATAGTCTTAGAAAGAAGTAGCATGATCTTCTGCTGGGCTGGAGGCTCCATGGAAAGAGGCAAGGAGTCCTGTGCTACAGTGATGTAAAGGAACAGGGTTGTGAGTCAAGACCTGGGTGACATAAACAGCCCAGCTGATGAACTCTGAGAATGAACACACTTGGTGAAAAAGCCCTCAAATTGCATCCAGCTTAATCAAAACTCTCTCTAGATAAAATAACCCCCACCCCCAAGAAAGGATTATGGCTAAAAAAAAAAAAAAGAAAAATGCATCCAGTAAAACAGTGGTGATTTTTGAAGCTTTTTGTGGCAAGCAAACACTTAACATATAATTCAGCATATAAAAGAGACAGAAATGGGGCTATTCCAACGGAAACAGAGTCCAGGAGTCTGGATAGTCTCTACCCCCACCCCAGTCAGTGAAGGGGCTTCAGATGATTCCTAGTGCTCTTCAGAAACCCAATAAACTAAGCAGCATTTCATAATTTGATCCACAAAAACACATAACCACGTGGTCTCAAGAAAAGGCAATAAAACAGGTTCTATAAGACCCATGCTTGGGAGGCAGATATTAAAAAGCAGTCTCAGACATTAGCAGTCTCATAAAGTCTCATAAAGAAGACAATTTAGGTGTCACAGTGAGTTTAGGAAAAATCTACTGTGAACAAAGTAAAAAGCTCTGACATGTATTTACTACATTTTATAACCCGCCCAGAATAATAAAATCTTCAATTTGGGAGAGACTTAGAGGGCTTTGAGTTCCAGGTTCAGCTGGGTATAGGAAGCTATCAATGCCTGACTAATGATCAGTACTGGTGAGAGGGGGGGCTTTTCAGTATTCTAGCAGGAATTCCTTTAAATAAGGAAGGTCTTCACTATATATTACTTTTTGTTTATATAAATATGACAAATTTAAACCTGATCAATATTCTAACACATTTGCCAAATACTATATGACCCTACAAAGACTCAAATAAGTATATGTTTTAAGATAAGAAACAAAAATCAATTACCTCCTCTTGCATTTCTTCTTGGTCAGACACACCAAATAGAGATTTACAAACTGATGTGATGTCCAGCATCTTTTTTCCATAATTTATAATCATCACTGCCAGGTCATATTCTTTCCATGAACGTAGAATCTAATCAAAAATATTTATTAATTACCCGTTGGAAACATTTATCTATTTTCAAGTGTCATCGACCATCTTCCATAAATTCACAAGTCCTATTAATATTTTGAGTCTAAGAATTCCCCTGATTTTGTTAAGGAAATTGGAAATTTACCTCCAGATCCTATTTCCCTACAATTAAAATTGCATGATTCCACTGCTTTAAATAAAGGACAAACAACAAGATTATCTGATCAATTATGAATTTCCCATATTTCTGGGACATATATCCATACATGTTTTGGTGTAGGAAGTTAATAATTAAGAAAATATTTCCACTTAGAAGATCCATTTTATTTTTTATTCTTTTTTTCATTTTAATTTTTTATTGTTATGTTAATCACCATACATTACATCATTAGTTCTTGATGTAGTGTTCCATGATTCATTGTTTGTGCTTAACACCCAGTGCTCCACGCAGAATGTGCCCTCTTTAATACCCATCACCAGACTAACCCATCCCCCCACCCTCCTCCCCTCTAGAACCCTCAGTTTGTTTTTCAGAGTCCATTGTCTCTCATGGTTCGTCTCCCCCTCCGACTTACTCCCCTTCATTCTTCCCCTCCTGCTATCTTCTTCTTTTTCTTTTTTCTTAACATATGTTGCATTATTTGTTTCAGAAGTACAGATCTGTGATTCAACAGTCTTGGACAATTCACAGCGCTCACCATAGCACATACCCTCCCCAGTGTCCATCACCCAGCCACCCCATCCCTCCCACCCCCCACCACTCCAGCAACACTCAGTTTGTTTCCTGAGATTAAGAATTCCTCATATCAGTGAGGTCATATGATACATGTCTTTCTCTGATTGAGTTATTAGAAGATCCATTTTAAAACAAAATCATTCTAAAAAGGCCATATAACTACCAACTCCTGTCTTGAGTTGCTTTCTATGTGAAATGCTACATTACTGACATCATAATGTCTTCGGTTGAGGGAGGTGGTTATATCAGTAAATGATTTAAAAGATATTCTGGCAGTGGACTAAACTAGAGATAAGCTGTTTTGGGCAGATTCTCTGTGAACCCTAGGGGAAACAGACACTGCAATCATAAAAAGGGGAGCCTCTCTCATCCACAATTCGTTACTAATCACTATTCTTCGGCCTTTTCTTGCCAGGCCCTTGCCTTCCTCTCTAGTGTACACCACTCATTTCCTTGTACTTTAAACTTACAAAATACTGAGTCGAATATAAATTCTGACACTCCCCATGCCTTCGTACCCCTGAGGCATTTCTCAGAACAACTTGCCCACCTTATTTATGTAGCTTTACCTGGTCATGAAAACCTGGGCCCCAGCATCGACAGGAAAAGTTTCCCAGGCCAGCAATCTAATTTGCATACACTCTGCTGTAGTGAAGCATCATATGAAGGGGACACATTCATGGTGAACCACATAAGGCAATTCTCTAGGAGTCTAAATAAGCTTGTAGGAATTTGTTAGATGTAGGTGTGTTCTGTCAAGCTGAACAACTTAGTATTTAAGATAAGTAACAACTGTTACTTCCCATGCAGGAAAACGATATATATGTGACTAGTTGCATAAATCTGATAATACCTACCTGATCCAAAGTGCTAAGAACTGGAAATATTTCTGTGGAACCAGGCAATAGCATTAAACTAAGCTGACTGTGGAAAAGAATGTAGGTAGGAAAATGGTGAAATAAAGTTTGAAAAGGTAGATTGGATTAGGTCAAACAGGACCTTGAATGCCAGGCAAAACAGTCCAGTCTCATTATAAAATTGATATGAGAGAGAGGATGTTTTATTAGAAAGCCGAAATGAGCAAATACTTCCTCTCCTTTCAACTTAGCTTTCTGACATACTTGGGTCCAAGGCCTGGAGAGAAGTAGAGAGAACTGTGCAATCTTTTCCCCTCGTTTTAATATGCCAGTAGTAAATGATAAAGAATTTCTCCAATCATCAGAAAAATAGAGAACCAATTCTACTCAACACACCAAATGGTAAACAGAAACAAAAAGACCATGCCAAATGTTTAGCAAAGTAATTTTTAAACAATGCAAAAATAATGAAACATTTAAGTGGCATCTTTATTTGGAATTCTGACAACTTTTAGAAAAAATACTGCTGCTTAAAGAAAGATTGAGCCATCTGAAAAGATTACCAATGTTTTTAAACAGAACAGAGAAAAGAAACAGAGCCATTAGACTAAGCGGGCTTTCCATGTCGTAACAGAAAATCCATACAAAAATGTGGTTATAAAAAATGAACACCTAAAATCTGGGACTCAAGGTGAGGCCAGGGCTCTGGGGCTATTGGTCAGGCTGGAGGAAGCTTCTGAAAGGGAATAACATTTGGGACAGGACCAGCTCCAGTATCAAAATCCTGACATCAATATCCGTTTTACGTTTTACAAGTGTCCAGAAACATTCAGGGTCATTTCTACAATAATATACTTGGATCTCAATATGATTCTTCAAGTTGGGGGGTGGGGTGGGTAGTGGAGTTTTGGATGGCATGTAAAGCAATGCAGGGCCAGCCCCAAGCTGCTGTGCGCTACGGGAGAAAAATCCCACAAATCCCAAAAATCCCACAAATCCCTCCTGAGAGAGGAGACATGTAAATTCAAGGACTTCAACATGCACTAGGCCCCAAATGCTGGTCTTTTGTTCCAGGTCAGGAGTCTCTCCCATCTTCTACAGGGTCTGTTGTGAAACCTCCCATTCTTCTCAATCTCTGAAACCCACCGTTACTCCCCACCTCCTATCTCTATCTCTCTCTCTCTCAGCAAATGACCTTGCTTCCTTTAAACAGAAGAAATGTAGGGAAACTAGCTTATCTCCTATCTACACACTCACCTGTAAGTATAACCATCCTACCCTCCTGTTAGAGGAGAGAGGTCAATCTCCTGTCCAGACTAACCCCTCCCACATGTACTAGGATCTCATCGCCTCCTGCCTTCCCGAGGATCTCGCTCCTTTATCCACATCCCTTCCCTCTCCTGGTTCCTTCCCATTAATGGTCAAATGTGGAGTACCTGGATAAGCAGAATTGGTTTTTTGGTTGGTTGGTTGGTTGGTTGATTTTTAGCAGAAGTTGCTATTGGCAAGCTGCAAGCAACAAGCTGCCTTGGAATAGAGTTTCTCTGTTCTGGAAGAAATACTGCAGTAGCTGCTATCAGTTATTTAAATGTAAAGTGAATAGTTGCCCAGTACCCTGGAAAGAAAGTGTAACCTGGCCTTCTCTTACTTGAAAAAGACCCCCTCTCCTGGAAATACTTACTGATGGACGAGTTTGGGGAGAAAAGGCCAAACAGAGAAGATATTCTAAAGAAAAGTAGCCTTCGGAGATGTACTTTTAGCTCAGCCTAACACTAATCAATTTGTGTGTAATCATAATATCAGATGGAAGAGGGTCCTTGGGATTGTGATTATGCCATGTGAGAATGGCAGAACTAATAGCTGCAGGCAGATCCTCAAGGGAATGACAAGATGGCTTTCGACTAATCAACTGTCCGATTCTTCCTCGTGACTCGTGGAAGCAGAACTGGCCCCCTGGATTAAGTGCACCCTTGAGGTTCTTAAATAATTCTCTTCCCTTCTCACTCTCCACACTGTCCCCAGAGGATATCATCTATTTCTATTATTCAGTTGAGTCCATATATTAATGATGGCTTTGTCTTTATACGTATTTGTCCTCTCTTGAACTCCGAGCCTATAGGTCCAATTATATAATATTTACCTCTGGATATCCTATTAGCCCCCAAATTCAATAGATTCAAAATTTATTATCTTTTCTCCCTTTCTTACCCCAAATTACTCCTTATCCAGAGTTCAACAAATAGCATTGTATTCACCCAACTGCTGAGGCCAGACAGCTGGATTGCTGTTGACTATTCCCTCTCTCTCCTTTATCTTCACGTACCTAGCAGGTTTACAGGTTCTCGATTTTATCTCATAAATAACTCCTGAATCTTTTCAATTCTATGTCCCAGTTTTCCACACTACAGTAGCTCCCCTTTTCCATGGGGGATATGTTTCAAGACCCCAGTGGATGCCTGAAACTGCAGATAGTACCAATCCTGATACACACTGTTTTTGTCTACACATGTGTGCCCATAATAAAGTTTAATTTATCAGTCAGGTGCAGTAAGAGGCTAACAACAATAACTAATAATAAAATAGAACAATTATAACAATATACTGTAATAAAAACTATGTGAACAGGGTCTCTCTCAAAATATCTTGTACTGTACACGCTTCTCCTTGTGATGACGTGAGATGGTAAAATGCCTACGTGATGAGATGAAGTGAGGGGGATGACACAGGTGTTGCGACGTAGCATTAGTCTACTACTAACCTTCTGACAACTCACTAGATGGAGGACCATCTGCTTCCCAAATGCAGTCAACCCGCAGGTAACTGAAACCTCGGGGAAGCAGAACTGCAGATAAGGGGGGACTGCCATAGTTCGGTTTATCAACTCTCACCTAACTCATTCCCTGCCTCAGGTCTTATCCCACTCTATTAGCTGTTGTGCCCCAGAATAACTTCTTTTTGCTAACATGCAAATTTCATTATGTTATTTCCAGGTTTAAAACCCTTGAATGGCTCCTCCCTGACCTCATGAGATAGCCATTCATCATCTGGTACCTGTTCACTACTCCACTTTTTAAGGTGATTGAAACATATCTTTCGTAATTAAAAATAAATCTGATTCTTCTTTTCCTTAACTGTAAGATTATTTCATATTTTCTCATTGATTGCTCCCTGAGGTAATGTTAATGATCTTGTTATCAAATATTTTTTAAGATTTGCCTGTAAGACTGTTCATATAGCGTCTTGTCATAAAAATTTTTTTTACTTATCATGTAATCTGTTTATCTATCTTTTTCTGTGTACCTTTTGAATTTTATGCCCTATTGAGAAAGGTCTCCTCTGACTTCAAAGCCATACAAATATCCATCTGTTTTTATTTTGTTTATGGTAAGAGGCTCTGGCTTCATTTATTTTCAGATGAATAGTCAGTGATACCAGCACCTTTTACTAAATAAAGTATTTTAATAGATTTTCCCAATAATTCCAAATGCCACTTTTGTCATATATTAAGTTCTTCTGTAGACCTGAGGCTGGCTGGCTATTCCTGGATTCTTCTATTCCTCTAAACTATTTGCCTATTACTTTGTTAACACCATTTTTTATTGAAGTGGGCTTATAATAGATTTTAGTATCTATTGAGAACTTGTAAATTATTATAATCAGTTTCAGAGAAACTCCATTGGGATTCTGACTAGAACTGTATTACATTTAAATACTATTTTTGGAAGGATTTCTATTTCTATGACAGTAAGTCTACCTATTCAGGAACTTGGGATGGTCTGCCATATGTTCAGATCTTATTTTGTAACCTTCAATAAGATTTCAGTTCTTTTATTCGGGTCTTTTAACACTTTGTTAGGCTTAAAATGTTGGGCATTTTTTTTCTCCAAGTTTTTATTTAAATTCCAGTTAGTTAATATCCAGTGTAATATTAGTTTCAAGGGTAGAATTTAGTGATTTACCACTTACATACAACACCCGGTGCTCATGTCATGATCTCAAGTGCCTTCCTTTTTTTTTTTTTTTTTAATTATAATAGTTCCTTCCTTAATGCCTCTCACCTATTTCATCCATCCCCCCGCCCACCTCCCCTCCAGCGAACCTTCAGTTTGTTCTTTATAGTTAACGGTCTCCTACGGTTTGCCTCCTTCTCTTTTTTTTTCTTTCCTTTCCCTATGTTCATCTGTTTTGTTTCTTAAATTCCATATATGACTGAAATCATATGGTATTTGTCTTAAAATATTGTATATTATTATTAGTATATTTTTCCTCTCTCCATTTCTCATGGGCTACTGCTACTATTAAAAAAAATCAGTTTGTAAGCATCTCACATACAATCACTTTATAAATTCTTTTAATTCTAGTAATTCTTTTTACTAGATTCTCATGAGTTTTTTGAGACCTGTACAATTACGGATGAATTATACTTTGATATTGTAAAATTATTTCATATCCTTATCTATTACATAAGACAGAATCTCTACAAATAATGAATCACACTACTAAGAGTCAGATCCTATACCTGATTTTTAAGGAAACGGTTTCAGAAAATTGCCATTTAGTGTATTTGCTGTAAAGTTTTGGTAAATGTCTTTATCATTGTTCGATAAACTCCCTCCATTCCTAACTTACATACAATTTTTTTTTAGGAAAGTTTGCTAAGTGTTATCAAATGCCTCTGTAGCATTTTTCACTTAATCTAATTGTGATTTTTCTTTTTTAATTTGCTGTTGTAAAAAATTAGAGTTTTGTTTTAATTCAGACTTGATCTTTAATACTTAACAATGACACTGTCCTTAGACAGAAAGTGACCAGATGCCTTCCAGTATTAGAGAAGGGTGATAAGACAAAACAGACTTGAAGAAAATTATACAACGCCTCTCTTTGTCCTGAGTCATGTTTGGGGCCCTGACTTCTGCCTTTTTGGATATAAAAATGGCTACTCCTCCCTTATTTGTGTTTGTATTTTCGCAGTACCTCTGTCTATCCATTTATTTTCAACCAGTGTTTGTCACATTGTTTTGCAAGCGTTTCTTGCATTTAAATCTGACTTTTCAGTTCATCTGGCCATCTCTGTCTTCTGAGTTCATTTATACTTAGTGAAGTAATTAATATTCTTAATTGTATTCCTTCTATCTTAAATACTATCTCTTCTTCCTTCTTAGTTTTGCTGAATTAGCCATTTTTCCTCCCTGTTATTCCTCTCTTCATTTTTTCCTGTCAATTTAGAAGTCCTACTGTGCTTTAAAGTTTCGCACATGGCTACATATTCCTGATTCATTTTTAAATAAAATAGTAATTTTATATTATATGAATTTTTTATACTATATTTATTTTTTTAAAACACACAACCATGCACCAAGAATCTCTACCTGGTCTCCCCTCTCTTGACCCCAAACAAGATAAAAGTTTTAGTTCTAGGTTATTAATAAGTTTTTTCTTTCAAAGATAACTCTTCTATTTCAAGAATTCCTACTTAGCATTTATATTACAAAACTCGCATCACATCATTATTACCTATTTAATTTTAATAATACATATATTGCAAGATTCGTTGCTCCCATTATTCCTCTCCTTTTTGTCTTTCGCTACCTTGGGATTTCTTTCCTGAACCAATTGTCATTTGATAGAGTATTTCCTCAAATGTTTTCCTCAGATAAGTACATGGGCAGAATACTTTTGAGATGCTGCACCCCTGAAAATGTTTATTTTGCCCAAAGACAAAGAAATGATATCTTTCCTCGTTATTAGTTTTTGGACCTCCATCTTATCCCCTCAGGATTCTACAAATGTTGCTCCAGTATTTTATCTTCTACTGTTGCTGATAAAAAGTTTGAAGCTAATGGATTCTCTTACCATCGCAAATAACCTGTTCTTTGGTCTCAAAACTTTGAGATTTTAATTTATCCTTGGACTCCAAGAATCTCACGAGCAAGTGTCAAGATATGAGTTCTTTTTTTTTATGTTATGTTAATCACCATACATTACATCATTAGTTTTTGATGTAGTCTTCCATGATTCATTGTTTGTGTGTAACACCCAGTGCTCCATTCAGTATGTGCCCTCTTTAATACCCATCACCAGGCTAACCCATCCCCCCACCCCCTCCCCTCTAGAAACCTCAGTTTGTTTCTCAGAGTCCATAGTCTCTCACGGTTCAAGACATAAGTTCTTAAATTAATCCAGCCTAGGACTTAAGGAGATTATTCTCCATTTTTTTTTTTTTTTTTTAATTTCCTGCCTCCAGAACTTTCATTTCATGTTAGGACTTTTGGGTCTGCTTCTGAATTTACCTCTAGGTAATTCCATTCTATGCTGTCAGGTATTTCTTGAGCTTCCAGATTTTACTCAAGAAATACCATTAACCACAATCTTCATCTGTTTAATTTTTTTTAATCAAATATTTTTTGTTTAGTTACATAAGATCTTCTGTTGTTTTGTTTTGATCATTTAATTGCATCACACCATCTTGAAAGTTTTCTTTCTTCTTTTTTTTTTTTCAAGTCACCTCTGGTCTTTTCCAACATAGAGTAAAAACACAATTAGTCTGGTGTTTGGCCTGCCCCTTGGGGTTCTGAGTCCTCTTAAATAAGTTATTATTTTTCTCTTCCTGCTAATGGCTACCCTCCCTCCATATTTGCACAGACAAGGTTAAAGATGTGTCTCCAGCAGTGGTAAACCAGTGAGCAATGGAAAGAATATGATTTTCTGCTCCTGAGGTCAGGCCATAAACAGACAGCAAATCATGACTTTTTTGCTAAGATAGAAGAAGGTAAAGGCCTCTCTGTTTCCAGACCTTCACTGAAGCAAACTTAAGTCCCAATTAAAGTGATGGATCAAATCAGCCCACCCATGCAGTATTCCTTCAGATCCCTACCAAATCACAAAGGTCCTGTGAGGACCATATAAAACAGGCAGGCAAATATGGCCCTTCTTTGAGGAAATTCACCAGATTCAGTCAACTAAAGCCTTTGAAGAAACACACAGTGCTGGTCTTTGAGCCAAGCAATGAGGATAAATAAGCTTACCTCTCGGCCTCTGGTCTCTTGGTTCTTTCTTGTTCCGAGCTGAATGAGGTCCCACAAAATGTACTCTTTCCCAATCCTTCCCCTGGCCTAAGATACACTCTCCAGGCTTTACCAACTGACCCATTCAGGCAACTCTTGACCTAAAATGCTTTGTGGGTACTATTTTGAAAAGTATTCTATGTAATAAAAGTAACTTACCTTTCTAAATCATTGCTATTCCTAAATTTTATGACACTAGACAAAGAATGAGATAAATACCTTTGTTATGTAGAAGATACAACAGGCTATCATGTGCTGTACACTTTCAAAACTTGCAATATGTTTCTTTGAGTGGATGATATTTGGTAATCCTTGCAAAGCCACTACACACTTTATCAAGATCTAAAAAATAGAAGCACAATAGTTTCTGTTGAAAAATATCACGCTCACTCATTAGGAAGTGTTCTATTCAAATCATGCAAGTTTTAAACCATCAAATTTTATTATTATCAATAATTGTCAATAAATTGCTTATCATGTATAAAAGAATGTACTCTGAGATAAAATTAATATATTCAATTTCAGATGAGCTCCTCAACTAAAGTAACTTGAAAACTAGTGTAGAAGATAAAATAAGTATACAAAGATTACAAAATAGCACATTTTGACAAGTGTCATAAAAAATATAGGCAGACTATTACATATACAAGACACTAGGGTGCCTGGGTGGCTCAGTTGGTTAAGCGACTGCCTTCAGCTCAGGTCATGATCCTAGAGTCCCGGGATTGAGTCCCGCGTCGGGCTCCCTGCTGGGCAGGGAGTCTGCTTCTCCCTCTGACCCTTTTCCCTCTCGTGCTCTCTATCTCTCATTCTCTCTCTCTCAAATAAATAAATAAAATCTTTAAAAAAATAAAAGAAAAAAAGACACTAAAGGCACATCCAGGCTTAAGAGGACCTTAAAAAACCATTTAGAGAAGCATGTATCATATTATATATACAGTGATACCAGGTATTTGAAAAAATATTTCCTTTAAGATTAAAACCAAGCATTCATATCCCATATCCCATAAAAATTGGTGTTTACTTCCTAGTCCCCTTGCCTTCTATTATGAGATCCTGAATTTGATCAAGAGATAGATAATTGGGGTGCCTGGGTGGCTCAGTTGTTAAGTGTCTGCCTTTGGCTCAGGTCATGATCCCAGGGTCCTGGGATCGAGCTCCACATCGGGCTCCCTGCTCCGCGGGAAGCCTGCTTCTCCTCCCACTCCCCCTGCTTGTGTTCCCTCTCTCGCTGTGTCTCTCTCTGTCAAATAAATAAAATCTTAAAAAAAAGAGAGAGAGAGAGAGATAATTAAGTTTACCTTTCAATACTTTGCACTGTTCTGAGCAACATTACTGTCAGAAAAGTAGGGCTGAGATTGCCCTCAATCTATTAATCATCCAGATTATCAAAAGACAAATTAACCTATGGATGTTGGTCTTTTGTGAGCAGCCTAATTGCTCCAAGCTACCATTCTAACATTATTACTATTGTTACTGTACACTTATGAGTATTTGTAATGCTTCTTTAATTCCTCCCCATCACCACACACCCCACCCCACTACACCATATCCCCAAATCATGTTAGCAACCCAGTAGTTTTGTAGTTTTCTCCAGGCTCATATAATCATATATATATACATAAACATACATAGAGAGGGAGTTAATGTTATGTCACAAAATGGAATTCATAAACACTTGTTTGAACTGTGCATTTCTCCTTCAACCATGTCTTGTGAAAAATCCCTCCAAGTCTACAGGTATAGTTCAAGTTCATTATTTCCAATGGCTGCATAATATGATTTAACGTGGAACAACCATCATTTATTCAGCCATTTCCAGAGTCTCCATGTTGCACACACTTTTACGGCTGACGTTTTACAATCTGGTATATATACTGGCCATCATCCTGCTACTGCACTTTCTCTTTGTCTCCAGCTTTTTTTTTTTTTTTTTGCCATGACAAAAAAGGCCATAAGAAACACCCTTGTACATGCTCAGTTGCCAATATGAGTGGCAACTTCAGCACCAGATTTGAGATGATACCTAGGGAGGATGAAGCACCATCTTTCAGGGCAAAGTAAATACTCTAAATCAATGACATTTATGTGGCGTCGTGTGCCCAGCAGGTAGAACATGTGAATCTGGGAACCAAGGGGTGGAACTAGGTATCTTACTAACTGGTAATTTTATTCTATGGGATAAATTGCTAATAGAGGGATTGCTGTGTCAAGTATATTTGTTTTTAATTTTAATTAAAATTAGATTTAGTTTAATTAAAATTAAGATTGCTTTACCAAAATCCAAAGCCTACAACAATTCACATGTTCCCCATCAATGAATGAGAATGCCTTTGCCCCACATCGTCACCAGCAAGAGGAGTTACAGATCTTTTCAATTCTGTCAGCAATATTACATTGTTCATTTAATGTGCATTTCTAAGGATATTCAGAGTTTGAGCATCTTTTCATGGTTCTTGGCCACTTGGATTTGCTCTCCTGTAAACTGCCTATTCATATCCTGTGGCCATTTTTTTATTAAGTTATTGTCAATTTTTAAGACTTTTTGTTATATATATTTATCCTTGTCAGTAATTTATATAAAAATCCTTGTTAGATATTTGTCCTAAATCCACAAATTTTATACTATCTTTGTTATGGTCCATGTTGTCACACATAGGCTGCCATAAATATAGTCAATATATCTTATTTTTCTTGTTATTTCTAAGAGTTCTGTCTTACTTAAAAAGGATTCCCACAACCCTGGATTACACATGTAATCTGTGATTTTCCCCCTAACTTTTTAGTACATCTGGATTTTTTATATATGTACAATATAGGTGTCAAACTCTATTTTCTTTCAGGTGAATATCCAGGGGTTTCACCATCATTTACTAAAAATATCCAGTCTCTTTCCACTGAATTGGAATGCCAATTCTGTCATATATTAAATTCTCATCCATATAGAGGCCTATTTCTAGAATCTCCTCTGTGTTCCACTCACTTTTCCTATTCCAAACAATACAATTTAATTAGAAACTTCCTTCTCAAGGCTTTTCCTCACAGCTATAACCCATTCTCTGAGCTGTAGCTGAAGGCACCCTAAGTCAGTGGGATGCTAGAGGATGACAGTGGATTATCCTGAACTTGACCAACTGAGCACCAGCTGCAGCTGCTGGTCCCAATGTGGTATCCTTACAAGAGGACATTAAAAGCTATGCATTGCTATGGCTAATGTTCTCTTTTCTGTCCCACTAGGAAGAAGTACCAGAAGAAGTTCCCATTCATACTGGGAAGACAAAAGTATATACTTAGCATCTTGCCTGAGGGCCATGAAAATTCTCTCAGACTCTGACATATTTTATGAAAGGACCTGAACTCTCTGGGCATGTCTCAAAACAAAACATTGGCAATTACATCAATAACATGTTAATCAAAACTAAAGAGCAAGAGATGGGGAGTACATTAAAGACCTTGGTAAGATACATACCCTCCAGAGGATAGAAATAAACCCTGTGAAGATTCAGGAAGCTGCCACATTAATGAACTATCTGGGGCCTGCTGAGACACCCCATCCAAACTAAGTCTGACATATGGCATCTCTCACCTCTAAGAAGAAAGGACAATGCCAGGTAAATGCCTTTGGGTTCTGGAGGAAGCATTTTCTATACTTGAGAATGCTGCTCTACAATCCATCTACAAATGACATGGAAGGCTGCCAACTATGAATTTAGATTTCGGATTCTGGAGGCCGATCTCCTAAGCAACTGAACTCCTAAACGTGGGGAATGTGGGAGAAGGAGGTATGTCTATGCTCCAGCATAGCCACTCCAAGGCAAATATTTGTTAAATTATTTAAGCCCCCTGGTTAGTTTTCTCAATGGTGAATTAAAAATCTTTATGCTGTGCATGAGTTCAGTCACATCTTCTTGGTTCTCAAAATCTGAGTTGATGATGATCGTAACGATGACAACAATGATGACGATAAAAACTTTCTAAAAGTATCAGCAGCGAAACCTTACTTCTCTCATGATATCCCTGGGGTAGGCAGAATTCTAAAACAGTCCACAAGATTCCTCCCCCGGGTGTACAAGCCCTGTATAATCCCTCCACCTTGTGAGTGGGTAGGTCCTGTGACTATGATGAGATCATCACTCTCATGACTACCTTATGTTATGTAAGACTCCTCATGCACATTAGACGAGGCTCTCCTGCTGGTCTTGAGGAAGCAGATTGCCACGTTGTGGAGAGGACTGTGTGGCAGGGAACTGGTGGTGAGCCGTTAGGTGCTAAGGACCCCCTTTTACAGGAGCACAAGAAAATGAATTCTCTCAACAACCAGTGAGCTTGGAAGAGGCACCAGAGCCTCAAGTAAGATCACAGCTCTGGCCAACACCTTGAGTTCAGCCTGATGAGACCCTGAGCAGAAGACCCAGTCAACCCGTATCCAGCCTCCTGTCCCACAGAAACTATGAGATAGTAAATGGATTTGTTGTAAGCCACTAAGTTTACAGTAATTTGTTAGAAAGAAGAGACAACTAATATAATCCCTTCAGCCAGCTCTCACCTACTCTTTTTCCATAAATTCCAACTCCTCCATCACCAAGAAACCAAATATTTTTTCTTGGGTCATCCACCAGTTTCTTCCCTACATGATGATGGCTTTAACAATATGTTTTTGAATAAGTATTGCTGTTTCTAACATTACACAAGCATAAAAACTGAAATGACTTTAAAAACCTAGAAAAGCAGATTGCTAATGTTTAAACATGGACAGCAATGGGGCTGAATGTTTTCAGAGAAATACATTTTAGTCCTTATTTATGTTTGCCCAGACATAATTTAAATTATTAAAATGTTTTTCAGTTAACTCATGAAGTTTCCTAACACCTGTCTTTGACCTATTTGTACATTACAAAAGATACATTGCTTTTTCTTTTCCAAAATGCACTGCTGAATTGCCTTTGTAAAAATGCCCTTATCTAAGGGTATAAATATGCTTACCTGTATGACAGGTACCAAAACAATATTGTGGTAGATTAGAGGAGCAAGAAGGCCATAACATTGAGTCACAGCTTGAAGGGCATAACTGGAATCATTTAGGTAGTTGCTAAGTTCCAATGCCACTAATACTCTCTCACATTCAATTAGTCTAGTAATCTGTAACGGAACAGATATTGTTACTCAAAGTGAACATCAGGTGCTTCATCAATTTGTCTCTAAGGAGAAGAAAGGGTAGGAAATGTGATCCTTGTGGCTTAACAACATGTTGGTATGTTAAAATGTTGATTTTAAATCAAGATCTAAATTCAAGAACAATTCTAACTCCCCAACAGTGCTACATATGGGTAAGACAACCTTAGACTTAAACTTCAGAATATTTTGTAAAATAATACAAATACCACTAGTAATGACGAAAGAACTGATCTTTTTTAATTGGTAAAATAAAAACTTGGCTATATTTTAATGTTAGAAAAAACCTAGTTTTTTCAAAACATAAATGTTATAACAAATAATAATTAAAATATTATGTCTCTCTTAATACTGCCCCTCCCATTTTCTTTCTGGATTTGTGAAAAAAAAATGATAAATTTTCAGTAGACCAAACTAATCTTCTATTATACTTTTGCTACTTAAATAAAAATGGTAGTAAAATAGAAAGTTAGGCTTTTGTAATTAAGCTACTTTAAAAAAATAGGGACCCTATCTAACTTTTCCTTTCCCTTTCCTGAAGGAAGATTTCACTATGCTTCTTGCCTTTTATTTTGAAAGATTTATTTACTTATTTAAGAGAGAGAGAGAGCAAGCATGCAAGTGGGGGGAGGGGCGAGGGAGAAACAGAGCAGCAGACTCCCCACTGAGTGTGAAGCCCAACACACGGGGCTCCATTCCATGACCCTAAGATCATGACCTGAGCCGAAACCAAGAGTCGGATGCCCAACCTACTGAGTCACTCTGGTGCCCCTATTTTTCTATATATACATACAAAATTATGTGCAAAGAAAACTTAGAAGGGGCAACCAGACATTTCCATAGAATAAATTTTTAGTGGAATGGTAGTCTCGCATTTTGGAATCCGTTGAAGTACTTAAAGACTGTCTTTATTTACAGACTGAATGCAACATAGTAGGAACAGGATGACAGTTATGAGTGCTGGGGCTCTGTAAGACTGTGAACTTGCCCTGGACAAAAGGGTCATGTCTTTTTTTTTTTTTTTCATTTTTGTATCCACAGGAACTGGCATAGTCTCACGTAACAATTTATTGGTTGATTAAATAAATAAATGCATGGGTAGGAAAAAGCAACTGTGAAAAGCAAACACCTGGGGAAAGTCTCGCTGTGTCTAAAGTGAGTAAAGGAAAGAGGAGAGGGAGAAAGAAGAGAGACACTCAATCTAGAATGAAAACAAGAGCGAAGGACTATTTTTAAAAGCAAGATGTTAAGGTTAGAAGGTTGCAGATGTACAGACAGCAATATTTATAACCACCCTGAGAATCCATCAGTAGGAGATAGGTTACATTCCTGCCTCTATACAGGAATGTAATATTAAAATTAAAAACAATTTGGTATGAAAACAAATGCTCAGTGATGTTCTTCACCCAGGAAAGGCAACAGTACCTGAGACAGAAATTCAGGAAAAACTAGCCAAAATGGACAAGAACACACCAGATGTCATCTTTGTATTTGGAGTCAGAACCTGTTTGGGTGGTGGCGAGACAACTGGCAAAGAAAAATGAACCCTACCATAGACTTGCAAGACATGGCCTGTGTGAGCAGAAAAAGACCTGAAGAAAACAGAGAAAGGAACACAAGAACAGAATGAAGAAGGTCAGGGGGACTGCCAAAGCCAGTGCTGGTGCTGGCAACAAGTGAGCTGGAGATTGGACAACAGAAGGAGTAAGGGTTCTGCAGTGACTTTATCTGTGGTGATTGTGCAGATTTGTCATAAGAGGATTAATAAACTAAGAACTTGAAAAAAATTTGGTAAATTGATATGTACCCGCATGAAAACATGTTCAAGATAAATTATAAAAAATGTTAAATAGGCACACTATGGAATAGAAAGTAGATTGTGATATCATTTTTGTAAGATAATAGTAATAATAATTTGCCCATACATATTTTTAAGAATCTGAGCTATAAAACAAAACAAACAAAATCATAGTATTTTTAGGAGTAATAGGATTACAATGCATTTCACTTTGTAAATTTTAACTTTTTGAATATTTGAAATTTATACTACTTTTGTATAGACACAAAAGATAAACTGAAAAGAGGAAAAATATATATGAACTTGGTCCTACGAAACCATTATATGGAATATCAAATAAACCTGCACAATCATAAAATGACCTCTCAGTCCATTCACAAATCAGGATATGCAATCTCAAAAGAACATGAATTTGAAACGTCAAGAAACAAATAAAGGGAAATCAGCACATTTTTGGTCATTTTAATATCACTTACTTGTTGAGAGGGGAAAAGCTCATTGCCTTTAATACTATCACAGAAAAGATTTTCTTCTTTAATTTTAATGTCACTTGTTACAAAAATATTTCTAAGAAAAAGGTATAAGAGGATTGAAGAAGTCTCTGCCAAAATATCTGAATATAATCTGCAAAAGGAAATAAACAATATTACAAGTATAAATATAAAATGAGTTAGCATGTAAACACGCCTTTTTAGATTGATTTGTTCTTAATATCTACATAGTGATCCCAAAACAGCAGCAAAAGTTTGTGGAACAACTTCTCCCACACAGCTCTTTAAGTTAAAATTAAAGACTATGTTTAACAACAAGTTAGCAACTAAGAAAATTAATCTGCTGACATATTATGTCACAGATACATAAAAATAACTATTGGTAAAGTAAAACTTTCTGGTTCTAATATACAAACTTCTTTTCTATCAACGTAATGAAATCATGATAAGATATTCAGAAGTTTGGAAAACAGGCCCAATATTTCAATTAATAAACTTTCTGAAAATAAGGGTCACTTATAGCAAAATCCACCATGGGTAAAGAGAAAAGGAGAAAGAAAGAGGCAGGGAGGGAAGGTGGGAGGGAGGCAGAGTCTTAATAACTCTTGGATTATTTTTAATTATCTTTTCTAAATTGTAGTCAACAGTGCCAATTATTGGCAAAACTGTGAAATCTGCAGCCTTCCTTCTTTGTTTCCAATATTCCCCTCCTTGCTCTCAGCCTTACTTGGTGACGAACTTCCCCTTCTAAGCTTCAGGTCCACCCTCTATCGCTAAAAAACAGGACAGGATCTGACATCAGTAATTCCCACTTGATCATGATCCGTTTCACCGCCATGTTAAATGCTGAAATTATATTTGCTAGGAAAATGTTAGTTCTGCTCCTGCAACTCATACTGAACTCTGTGTCCACATGATGACTGATCATCAGTACCTGACGCAGACAACTCGTCCAGGCTATTGCCTCCTCGTCGCTCCATTTCCCACCCTAAAGAGCTCACACACTGGTCAGTCATTTCAATAGTGACCTCTCTACAACTTCTGAGTCTGCACCCCTTATCGTAAGCCGTAATCAGCTTGCCTGACCTTGTGTAGATGTCACTGGCTGCTTTGTCTATCCCTGCTACAATGGTCAGTCGCTTATCCACTTATTTCTTCTCCTCCTTTGATCTTTCTTTTTCATTCAAATCAGCATTTGCCAAGTACCTACTATGTAGAAAATACTATTCGAGGCCCTGGGATATAAAGATGAGTCAAATGTGGCCCGTACCCTGAAGAACTGGGTAGAACCACCCACAAATGGCTGTTATGTGATATCAACTTAGTCAGTAGTCCTTCTCAGCAACACTTCCGCTCATCCCTGAGGTCTCTTTGCTCACATTCCTGACAGCAAATGGTCTAAACCCCCTCTTTCCACCCTGTGTGCTCCTATATCCTCCGGGCTCTACCACTATAGTGTCATTATCGTGGGAATGTGCTTGTATCCTCAGTTTCTCCCTCCCCACTGTCTCCTTTCCCTCTACCCTCAAACACGCTTTCCTGAAGCCTGCCTGCCCCCTCAGGGTTCTGCCATCCTCGTCTTTACCACCAAACCTCACATGAATGATCTTAGCTTATTCCAATTCTCCACTTTCATTTACGTTTTCTTCTTATCCAATTGCAAAAGGTTTCTGGCCCACCACACCACAAAAACAGTTCTCCTGAACTCATCAGTGGCCTCCTAACTGCCCATTCTAAAGGTTTCCTCTTAGTTTTCATCCTACCCAACCTCTCTGTTGCTCTTAATTGAGCAACTCCCCTGCCTGACCTTGCACTAGCATCTGATACTGCTGAACAGTCCCTCCCGGGTGATCCTCTCACTTCCCTTGGCAATGCACTTTTCCAGACTTTCACCTCCTGAACTATTCCTTTTTGTAGAATAAGTTATGACAGTTGGGTGGGCTTCCTCTCTTTCTTTCCTTCTTTCCTTCCTTCCTTCCTTCCTTTCCTTGTAATGCAAGAGTCTGACTTAAGCTTTGATTGCTAAAGCATCCACTTCAGAGATGGCTTTCTCTAATAAATACATTGCCAGCCACACAACTAGATAAAGAGCCAGGTAGCCAGGCCACCTCCCCCACTGAGACTCCTTTGTTAAATTTAGAAATCTTAGCTGATTTCAATAAATGACAATTGGGGCCATTTGTTTTGTTTTGTTTTGTTTTGTTTTCTCTTCCCTTTCTTTAAACTCTCCTATTTTTTAAATTCAACAACAAAGAGTGAGCCCATGAAATCCTAGGCACCCACCCTTTACCTCAATAAAAGCAGAACCCCAGGCCCATGCTGGCTCTCTCTCTTTACCTATGACCTCCTGTGGGCCCCCAAGTGTGTTGTATAATTTCCAGATCCTATAAGCAATAAACCTTTATTTTTTTCAAAATTTCCAGATGGTTATTTCTGAAGGGCATCTTGCAATCATAACAAGAACCACAAGGGCTAGTTCAGATACCATATTAGTTATTGATGGCCTCACACCAGCATAAAACATTTTCAGCCCTTCCTTGGTTCCATCTCCTGCTTCAGCCTCTTAAATGTAAGCAATTTCCAGCATTCAATTCCAGCTTCTATCTTTTCTGCAAAACAGTTCTTCTTTGGGAGACAGCATTTGTCAAAATTTCGATGATGACCTCATGGACAATTTCTCAATCTATCTCTAGCCTTGATCTCTCTCTTAACGACTGAGCCACCCAGGTGCCCCAATAGCCTTGATCTCTCTCTTAAGTGTCAGCACTAAATATTCAACTACCTACTGGGCATCTCATATCCACAGAGGCATCCTGCTGGAAAACTTAACTCAAAATATTTCCTATCAAATTCATTATCTCCTCCAAAAACTTGTCCCACCTCTCCCGTTCCCCTAGTACATGTCATAGGCCTGCCTGCCAGTCAGGGAACAAAAACAATCCCAGTCAGCTTCACTACCTCCACTCTCTTGTCCTCATGTCGCATAAAACCTTCCAAGCTCTGTCTCTTCCTCTTCCGAAATGCCTCTCAAATCCATCCTGCATAGCACCTAGCATCCTTGTACATGGTAAATGCTAAGTCTACATGTGTTTAATTGAATGGAATTACACCTTTATGTGAATAAGCATTATCAAAGCCTTGCCTCAACCAGCATGAGCATTTAAGGTCATTATCTTTGACTGAGGAATGAAGGGTTTTATCTTCTTATTAAAGACATTAACAAGCAGGTGAAGGAGATTGTTGTTTTTCAACTTGTTGTTGAGACAGCCTGAAATCACACTAATGCTCATTTCTGAGGCTGTTCTTAAACTTTGTTTTTTTAAGGAAAAACAGCTATAAAGCAAAGGATGGCCTGTGGTTTTATACGACTCCTACCAGCCTGTTTGCCATTGCTGATGGTCTAATCCTGGGAGCCTCTTCAAGCAAAGGAAAAACCTTCTTATCCTAATAGTCCACTCATGAGACTATAACTTGAACCCCAACCTGACTGTTCTTGTTAAAAAAATTCTCAAAGCATATTTGGTGTTTTCTAGTATAACTGACAATATCTTCGTTAGTATTTGGTATTTTTTTTCCCCATAGCCTTCATTACTCTAAATTCAGAACGCATCTATATGCTTCCTGTGCTCTTTCTGACTCTGGCAAAGAATTTTCTAACAAGGACTCAAGAACTTGGAATGTAGATACTTTGTGTGTGTGTGTGTGTGTGTGTGTGTGTGTGTAGGTACTTATTAAAACACTTATTAGAAATAGTTTTAAATTGACTATCTTAATATGAAATTGAAAATTAATTATAGGCTTCACACCCAACACCCATATTTTCAATAGCCAAATTAATATTTTAAAAGAATATTTCTAATTACCTTCTCTGTGTAATAGTCATTATATTGCTTAAACAAATAAGAGATCGTTCATCTTGATGTGGTGAAGCAACAAAATAATCCCAAACTGGTGAGAAAGCCTTCTTAGCCAACTCATAGGTACCGGCCTGATAGGCAACCTACAACAAAAAGTACGTTGTCTAATGGGATATTTTTATCTGTGAAATGTATCTTTTAAACAGAAATTCTGATAAGGTCCGCTCACACACTAATTTCTTACACAGTTGTTCACGTTTGCTGTTTTGTTCTACAGGGCCACAGTAAGATATCAATGGCCACTGGCAAGGGAGGCAGACACATTTTGAAATCTCTTTTATTTCTAAATTGCATGGAAATTTGAAACTCTGTAAGGATGTTTCAAATTCTCATAAGCAAAACAAAGATCACATCTGAGCCAAATTAATTTCATTTCCATCGATCTCGGCAGTGCACTCCATTTATTATAGACACTGTTATAATGAACAATCTGTTCCAAGAGAAACAATCAGATTTCCCAAACCCAAAATATGAAATATACTTCATTCTTTTCTGGTGCAGACTGACACTTTCAGAGCTTTTTTTGTGCAACAAAGGGTTCACAGCTAAAAAGAGTGAAAAACAAAACAGAAATGCTTCCAAGAGGCCATATTTTTAATTCAACACATTCAACATTAGGCAAAATAACTGATTTCGCTGGTAAAACAGAAGTTCGAGAGAAAAAAAACCAACAACTTACCTATTTCTTTTGGTAGAATATATTTCTTTACAGATATTCCCTAAAATCATTCTATTCAAATATGTACGACAATATGAAATCTCACCATGTGAGTTATGTGCTGCTTCAAATCCTTAATGGAAGCAGGTAGAATATAAAGTATAAATAAATTCATTAAATTAAGTATGTAAATGACATGTTGCTAGAATATATTCCACTCAAGAGAACAACTTACAGGGCCAGAACTTTTTAAATCTGCCAACCCCGCACTCATAATCAACCAACCAGTAAGGTTTTATGAAGTTTCTCCTCTGTGCTAAGTGCTGTAAGGATAGGTTCTTCAAAGCTTAAAATGACCTTATACTCCATTAAACTCTAATCAAGTTACAGACATAAAACACATGAAATCACCAGAAAAACTACAAAGAATAACATAATAATTGTGGACGCTGAGAAAAGGAGAAATGAAGACTTCAAAAAGGAGTCAGGGCTTGAGTAGAACCCTCAGGCAGGAGTAAGGTTCAGATGGGCACAGTTTAGACGTGGAACCTGAAAAGGGTCCAATAGTGAAAATCACCATCGTGCATTTAGGAGAGACTGGAAAGACACATCAGAATTTGAAGAAAAGCAGGAAATATGATGGACAGGTAAAATGGGATATGATTTCAGAAGGCCTTGAAAATCAGGTGGAAGTATTTAAAGATGTCAGGTACTGGTCCAAGCACTCTACATGCATTATTGTATTAATTCCCCATTACAGCTTTATGAGGTGAGCTCTATTACCATTCCTATTTTTCAGATGAGGAATCTGAGGCATTAAGAAGTTAAATAATTTGTAGAGAGCCTGATATTCAGTAAAAATAGTAGAGCCAAGACTTAGAGTGGTAGATGAGGTCACTTCTCTGGCTGCATTGGTCAAATGAAGGAGTTGGACTAAGTGGTCACTAAGATACCTTATAATTCTAACACTTAACATGGAAATTAATAACAAATGATGTATGAGTTAGGTGAAATTATAATTGAATGTTCTTTCCTGTTAAAATATATCCTTCTAAAAATAACATCATTTATTCAATCAGTGGACATTATAAAACAAGAAAAGATGCCATGATCAAACTAAGGTTTGTAAATTCATGAGTTTTTGCGGGTTAACACAGCAGTGCCATGATATAAGATGGTGACCTGGTAGTAATGGGTAGAATAGATTTTAGAGGGGGTGAGGTTAAAATGAGAAAGAAGCACTAGAAGACTAATGAAATAATTAAGTATAGTAGAGACCTCCTCCTTGATACATGACCTTCTCATGGTTTATAAAGTTCCACACTTGGTTTTTTTCTCCCCACATTCCTTTTCAGTGGCCTTTGCAAGCTCCTACTCTTTTCCCCAATCTCTTTATATTGGCACGTCCCAGGGCTCAGTCTTTGGACCTCTCCTCTCTTCTATCTGTATTTATTTCCTCAGTGAAATCATCCAGCCCCATGGCTTTAATGGTCACATGACTACTCTCAACTCCTCCTACCCAGACCTTTCTCCCACACTCCAGATTCATTTATCTCACTGACTATTCAACAGTTCTCTCTGAATATGTAATAAACATCTTACCTCAACATGTCTCAAAATGAATTTCTGATCTCCCCTGGCCGCAAATCTACACCACCCACAGCATTCTCCAACTTAGCTGATGTCAAGCCTATCCTTCCAGTTAGTCAACTAAATATCTTAGAGTCATATTTTATTTTTTCTCTTTACATTATTTCCACGAGGAATTCTTGTTAACTCCTCCTTCAAAACATATCCAGAATCTGACCAATTCTTACCACATCAGCTACTACCACATGGCTAAGCTACCACAATCTCTCATCGGATTACAGTAGTAGATCGTCCCTCTGCTTCCATCCCTCCTCTATTATGGTCTCTTCCTAACATACAGCCAGGATGAGCCTCTGAAAATGGAAGTCACATCATGTCATCCCACTTCTCAAACAACAATAACAATAATAAAACCTCCCCAATGGTTGCCCATTTCACTCAAACTAAAAGCCAAAGTTCTTACAATGGCCTAGAAGTCTTGTCATGGTTTGCTCCCTGATCCACCTACTTACCTTTTACCTCCCTAACCAATTATTCTACTCTCCATGGGTCCCTCTGGCTCCAGCCCCACTGGCCTCCTTGTTTATCAAACATACCAGGTACACTTCTGCAAACAATAGGCTTTTGCCCTAGCTCCTTCTGCAGAATGTTCTGCCTCCAGAGACCCCCACCCCTGCACCTCCTCTAAGTCTCTGCTCAAATCTCACCTTCTAGATTTTTTTATTTATTTGAGGGAGAGAGAACAAGCAAGGGGGAGCAGCAGGCAGAGGGAGAAGCAGATTCCCTGCTGAGCAAGGAGCCCGATGTAGGACTCAATACCAGGATGTTGGGATCATGACCTGAGCCGAAGGCAGACCCGTAATCGACTGAGCCACCCAAGCGTCCCTCAAATCTCATCTTTTAGATGAGTCTTCCCTGATCACCCAATTTAATATTCTGATCTACCTTCCATTCCCTCACTTCACACTTCTAATTCCTGCCTCTATACAGGAATTAGACTATACTCCACTTTTTCCTTCCATAGAACTTATCTTGTAACTAGATAATGTACTTACTATGTTGATTGTTTATTACATATATCTTATCATGGCATTTTGTTCGTTTTGCTTAGAACAGTGGTTCTCAAAGTATGGTCCGTGGGCCATTGGCATCAATATCACCTAGGAACTTGTTAGAAATGTAAAATTCCACACCCTACCCCAGACCTAGTGAATCAAAAACTCTGATGGTAGGACACAACAATCTGTTCAACCAGCACTCCAAAACACACACGCAAGGTTTAGAATCACTAGCCTGGAGCAATGCATAGCACAGAGTAAGCACACAATAAGAGCATGTTAAATAAATTTTAAAACCCTCTTTTCCTGGTAATTTCCCTCTACCCACAGAAGAGGACACTCAGCAATTCTACTGTAACACAGCTGACTGCCCCAGGGTAAGTGCCTGACTCAAACTGGGTGTTTTATAGCCCCCTCTGCAAAGCAAGCCACCCAAAGTGTGGTTCTGCCGTCGAGGCTAAAGGCACTACATGCACCAGGAGAATTTGAGAGAAAGTTTACTACTCACACAAGGTGCTCCCAGGGAGTGTTGGGCAGGCACAAGCAGGCCTGGGAAGGAATGGGTTGGGCCTTGATTAGTGGCTGGAGGTGGGGAGGGGTAGGAATGGGAAAAGCTGCTGCCACCTGGGAGATTTAAATCTTCTGTTAGCACCAAAGGTGAGCTCACAGACCTCCTATCAGCCTGCCTATGTATGGAACCAAAGGAAAAAAGAGGGGTGAGTTTTAAAAACAAGTCAGTGGTCAAACATCAAAAAAGATGTCAGACTCATTTTATATGGTGGGCCACTCAGAATCTCTTTCCTAAGAATCTAGAATCCAGATTAGGAGCCAGCCAGGCAGTCTCCGTTTATAGCTGAAATGGAGGGATATAAAAATGCAGGAGCTGCCATTTTTCCTTCAGAGATGGAAAGTAAAGAAAGTCAGTCTTTAGAAGGAGAAAAAGAAGCAGATGTATACAGAGAACCAAAGGTATGAGACCTACAGTTGCCTGGAGTCCACAGCCTTCCCAGGGCCTAGCTGCATTCCCCCAAGCCAGGCTGGTGCCCTTAACTTGCGATCAGAGTCCTAACTGAAACCGTAAGTCAAAATTACCTAAATATAGGTTATTGTTGTAGTAATGAGATTGATAAAAAAGACAGTTCCAAGGAAGAAGAGATGACATCTAGCAGAGAATCTAGCACAAAATAGACAATAAATAATTCATCAATAAACACATGAGAGAGTAGCAATATTCAGTTAGAGGATAAAAGGAAAAAGAAGAGTTGAGACTTCTTAAAGAGCTTTAAAAATGGGATGACTACCTTTAACCTGGTAGATTTATTGTTTTTAATTTGGTCATAGACAAAGGGCAAATCTCTATTTATCAAAGAGTTTTGGTGAATTATTCATATATAAAGTGGAAAAAAAAGTATGAATTTCATTCTCCTTGCCACCACTGCTATTACTGACAAAGCATTCCTGTCCCAGCATCAAACTCTACTGCAATACTGATCATCAAGACCCACTGAGCAATACCAACCCAGGGAGAGAAGAGATGGCAGAGACATGGGCTCTAGAAGACCCAGGCCCATGTTAGAAGTTGAATATATGACTTCCCTGAACCTAGACAGAGCAGTAGAAAGGTATGAGCTGGTTCAAGGGTCAGGCTTACCATCTGATACCCAAGTAACTGTGGGTTACTTAATTACATGACCTCCCTGAGACACCTTTTCTCAAATAAAATGGCAGAGGAAGGATTAAATTTATTTCAGTTTCCTCAGCTATAAAGTAATAATACCATCTCGCTGAGTTATTGTAATAAACATACTAATGAATCTTTAAATACCTGGCACATAGTAGTTTTTAATTAAATGATATCCCCCATTTCTTTTTCTCAATAAGCCACTGTTTCCACTCATTATTTGACTGAGTAGTTCAATAACCCAGCAATATATGACACTGGGTCTTATATCCATTTTAGAGATAGGGAAATTGAGACCTAGTAATTTGCCTAAAATCCTGCTCAGAGGTTTCTAATTTTCTACATTCTACATTACATTATCTAGACATTCCTGACTGAAAGGGGAAAAATAAAAACAAATGAAGCTATAAAGAGGGGGAAATTAGAAAATATATCATTCATAATCTTTTTTCAAACAATTTTCCAGATAATCTAAATTAATAGCTTTCTACATTAAGCAGAAACCTAGTGAAGATTCAACTGATTTTATTAATGTCCATAGAATAATGTTGAGTTGAAAGTCTAACCTAAAATTCCAAGCCAAGTTAATCATAGGCATTTAGTGAAATGTCTCTATTTCTTACTATAAAATATATATGATAATATTTTTTAAAAGATTTATTTATTTATTTGAGAAAGAGAGCAGGATAAGGGGCAGAGGGAGAAGGAGATGGACAAGCAAACTCCCCACTGAGCATGGAGCCCAATGCCAGGCTCAATTCCAGGACCCCAAGATCATGACCTGAGCCAAAACCAAGAGCCGGATGCTCAACCGATTGAGCCACCCAGGTGCCACGTATGATAATATTTTTTAAAGAACTGAATTATCCTGAAACTAAAAACTAACCACTCTCATGAAAAATAGATTGCAATTCCAAAGGAAAGGGACATTTCCTTGCTAGTACTTAAAAGCTTAACTTGAGCTGTAAATTAAGTTTTACTAAGTTTACTAAGAAAGAAAATTTTGCTTCAGTCACTTAACATTATGAGAGTTAATGCTCATATACTGTCATAAATTAATATAGTACTGCATATATAGTATCAATAATGAAACACTGGGCATTACTTTATGACACTTCTCATTATTCCAGCAGAATAGCTTAGACTTCGTTTTATTAACTTTTCAATGAAAGTTCTGCCAAATGAAACCCAAAAGTCAAACGTCCCTGGAGAAAAATTAGGCCTTGATAAAATACTCGGTTCCTCACTTTGAAATAACTCCATCACTGCAAATTAGGAAATATATTAGATTCCAAAGAAATAAAAACATCAGAAAACCATGAACCAATATGACATGCTAAACCAATGCTAGACAAATCCTAGCAATTCTCTCTATTTAATTTTCTTTGAAAAATATGATAATGTAAAATAGCACTAAGATCTTACCTTATTATTCTAATCAACTATTAAGAGAAAAATAATAGCACAATAGAAACGTGATAAAATTTAAAATAGCCATCATTTCTAGAGCCAACAATAGGCTTAAAATTAAGATTCTCAAGACCTAGGTCAGTGAGTCACCTTTTCTAGTGTCCTATTCACTGGTGTTATTTTAAGACAGGCAATGATTTCAGCAAAAATGTTAATTCATGAGTATATTCATAACTAAAAACATTAACAATATTTATTAAGTGCCTACTGTGTGACAAGTGAACTGGTTAAACATCATGCATAATTCTATTTAATACTCATAATACCTCTGGGAGGTAGCTACTATTACTATTCCCACTTCATAGATGAAAGTTACTTGCTCAATATCATACGGCTAGTGTGAGGAGCTGGAATTTGAACTCAGGTCTGTGTGTCTTTAGCAACTCAGAAATTTCACTTCTGTAACTCTCTCCCTCCAAAAAAGTAATCATGGATGTAGACAGAGATTCATATACCGAGATGTACATCACAGCTTTGCTTATAATAACACAAGACTGGAAAATATCAAAATGCCCACCAGTAAAGATTACGAAGTAAACTACAATCTATCTGTAAGATGCAGTATCTTTAAAGGGGCAACATCTTTAGAAGATGTAGCTGTTAAAAATTACGCTATGGAGGAATATTTAATGGAATTTAAAAAATGTCACTTATATATTAAATGACAATATCAGGATAGGAAATAATACATATATATATCGTGATTAGATTATATATTATATGCATATGTATATATATAAATGTGTGTGTGTATAAGCACATACACACACACACACGCACACAAATGAAAAGATAGCTCTGGATCAGGGTTTCCCAATCTTGGCACTACTGACATTTTGGGCTGGATCATTCTTTGTTATGGAGGGCTGTTGTTTGAATTGTAGGGTGCTTTTCAGCATCCCTGACCTCTACCCACTAGATGCCAGAAGTACCCTTTCAGGTTATGACAACCAAAAATGTCTCCAGACATTGACAAATGTCCCTTGGGGGCCAAAATTGCACCAAGTTAAGAACTGCTCCTCTGGATGATAGGATAAACAGGTAACATTTATTTTCTTCTTTGTGCATTTCAGTATTTTCCAAATTTCTAAAATTAAATTTAAAATTAAAATTAAATTTTTACAATAGCATTTTTTCCTGGATACATTTGTAATCCAAGAAAAAAAATGCTATTGTAAAAATCAATCTCACTAAAAAGAGAAGGAATGATTCCTATTTTTATGAGACTAAACTGTAGTAATGGAAATATGTAATAACAAGAACTTTAGAATATCCACTGTGATTTTTTTCCCATTAGAAATTACTTAGTGACAGTTTAACAGAAAAAAAACATAGAGGAAAAAATTAACAGAAATCTCTTCTACCTGCGTCAAGAACATCCGAGCAGTAACAGCAGAAAGAGGTGGATAAACTAGAACTGGTTTAGTTGTCTCTCCAACAGCATCACCAATAAGCTTCCCGTTAGAAGAATAAGCAGCAATTGCAAAGACATATTTTTCATTGGTTTCTAAACCTTTCACTTCAAAAATGCTTTTACCATCAGCTGGTATCTGTTAAAAAAAAACATATTTCAAGTTTATGTATGGAAAACTGAAGTAATGTGACTTTAAAAATATAATTAAATAACCCTTATATGTAAAAAATAAATAAAATAAAACCTTTGTATTTACTGTTGGATTTTAGCTATGATTTAAATTGAAATTAGAGAAATTCACTGAAATAATGACACTAGAAGAGGGTTAAAAAAAACACTCAGTTGTCATTAATGAGACTTTTGGTAAGATTTCCTAACATTTAGAGGTTTTTTCAATTTGACATACCGCTTCTCCTGAGTTTGGGAGATGATTATTATTTAGCCTTACTTTTCCATAGCTCCCTTCTGCTTTGCAACCCAAAATGCAGTACCAGGAAACCTGCCGAGGAGAGAGATGAACCCATCATCTATAGTCTGTTTAACAAGGCATTCAATTTCTTTTATCAAGATGTGGCACTTGTTGTGATGAACACCGGGTGTTGCATGGAAGCACTGAATCACTTCATTGTCATTGAATCACTTTATTGTACACTGTATGTAATATTACACTGTATGTTGACTAACTAGAATTTAAATAAAAACTTAAAAAACAAAAAACAAATACTTTTCCAAACACAAATATAGTTATTCAACTTTTAAAACATGGAATCTAACTAATGATGTACTATACGTTGGCTAACTGAATTTAAATAAAATAAATAAGATAAATAAAATAAATTAAAAAAACATGGAATCTACGTTTACAAATACACTTAGGTTTAATCTCACAAAAATAAAGACAAATATAGGGCTCATTTACCTGGGACTACAAAGACTATTATTCACTATTTATTTTTTAACTACCGTTAACTGAGCAGTTTCTATGTGCTACGTATTGCTGGGAAATTTACATAAACTTTCTAGTATTTGCAACATCCCTATGAAATGGGATTACTGTGGTCATTTCGCTTTAGAGGAAATGGAGACACAGAAATGTTCAATAACTTGCCCAAGATCAGATAGTAGCATGATACTTGATAATTCTTAACTATAGAAACCAAAAGCAAAATGCAAATTCTACAGGAACAGTCAAACTTAAACTTAATTAAGTGGTTAGAAATGGTTCTTCTGCCCAAGATGTCAAAATAATGGAGACTCCTCATAGGAATGAACTATTCTCGCTGTAAGGGAAAAGGGAACAAGTTGATACTGAGGGAATAGCATTATGAAGGAGCCATACTGTCCTGAGGTTGGGGTTGGGTGGGTTGTCATCACTGTGTTATTCTCTTTTCCACAGAGGCTCCACCTCCCAACATCTCAACACCTAAATGACAAGGAAGGGGCACCTGGGTGGCTCAGATGGTTAAGCGTCTGCCTTCAGCTCAGGTCATGGTCCCAGGGTCCTGGGATGGAGCCCCACAGCGGGCTCTCTGCTCAGCGGGAAGCCTGCTTCTCCCTCTCCCACTCCCCCTGTTTGTGTTCCCTCTCTCGCTGTGTATCTCTCTGTCAAGTAAATAAATAAAAAAAAATTTTTTTAATGATAAGGAAAACTGGAAAGAAGGGAGAAAGTAATTGTCTCTAAGAAGCGATTGCCTATATAGCTTAGCTTAGCTATTTCTTCTTCCAGGTCAACAGAAAAATCCTAATGGTGTCTTGTCGGCATGACTAGTTCTCAACCCTGACTGTGCAGAGTCAGTTTTTAAAATACAGTTTTCACAGAACCAACCATTTTTTAAAATAACATATGCCCAAGACTGCCTAGCCTCAATGAATTAGAGTTTCTGGTACAGGTGTCCAAACCTTTGTGTCTACAAAGAAAACTGCTCAAGTAATTAAGGAGCACTTGACAAAGGTAGAACTCCAAGGACAGAGACACAGCATTGAAAGAACTTGAAAGCTGGAAGCCAAAAGGGGGGAAAAGTCAGATGAATTTCAGAAGAAATTTAAAAACTAACTTTCCATGCAAAAAGAGTACCATTTAACATTGAGGGGAAAAAGGCAGAAAGATTATGCTACATGACTTAAATTATTATTTTCTCTAAGTTAAGCTCTCTACATAAACCAGAATTTGAAGGATAAAATTCTCTCTAAAAGCATTTTTAGAAGCAGGATTTATGTTTCTATTTTGTTCCACAAATAAAGCCATCTTAGTTTGTGTAACTATAAGGAGCAGTGTGAAATTAGAATCTACATAAGAGTAAAGACACCATGAATAAATCACCACTAACTTTAGAAGTAAAAGTTTATTAATAACATCAGCATTTTCAACTTTTAAAACAGATTTTAATGACACAAATGCTTTAACAAGAGATTTTGATAAAACAAAAGATGTCTGAACGCTAAACCAGAAAACTTATTTAAGCCCACAGCACCATCTAGTGTTGATGCATATGTAACAGAAGGTAGTAATTTCCTGGAACACACAACTCTACTAAAGCATCATCTACATAAACTTCATATGATGTGCTAAGTGACAGGTCCTACAACTACAGGTCTGATATGGAATACTTGTATCTTCCTATTTCTAAGCATTATAAAATAAGATAAACTAGTCACTTATTTGAAATACAAAAAAAAAATTGGGTTAAATAAACCAAAACATTTGAATAACAACAAAGAAAAACCCTTGGTAAGGCATCCAGTCTTAGTTCTATACTGAATTTCCAAAATCAGCAAATCCTCATTCTTAAATAGATCCAAACACAACCAAAATTGAACTTTAAAAATGCTAGCAATTGCAATAATGCATTTATGATAGCACAGTTCAGTGTTAAGATGAAAGTTACTTCTATTTCTCCAATTATAAAACATTATAAAGGTGGCATTACTTCTCACTGATGTCCATATCCCATTAGTCTGAAGCTCCTCAAAGAATGGAATCAAGCTTTGTGATTATTTTTATATCTCAATTACCTCACACAGAGCTGGACAGATAAGAGATACTCAATAATGTTCACTGGACAAAATTTATGAAAAAAAATCATCAAATAATGTAATCACACTCTATACCATCATTAATTGTTTTAAGCAAACTTTACTATATATGTTTAATATAAGATATGGAGGGACATCAACTAATATGCCAGGAATATTATATATTATCTCATTTAATTTTCACAGTAAACATATTTTACAAATAAAAACAATACCACCACCACCTCAAAAAGTACATTTAGATTTTCTAAGGTCATACTGTTAGTAAGTGGTGCAGCTGGAATTTTAAACCTGTATCTCTCTGACTTTAAAGCCTGTGCCCTTTCCACGATACCAAGTTGATAGACGTTCAAGCAGAATATCCTAAAGACAAAGATAAAACTTTTTTATACTACGGGTGCCTGGGTGGCTCAGTTGGTTAAGCGACTGCCTTCAGCTCAGGTCATGATCCTTCCCGGGATCAAGTCCCGCAATGGGCTCCCTGCTCAGTGGGGAGTCTGCTTCTCCCTCTGATCTTCCCCCCTTCTCGTGCTCTCTCTCTCTCAAACAAATAAAATCTTAAAAAAAAAAAACTTTATACTACATCAAAGACCATGTTGTTGATCATCCAAAAGAGGAAATTTAATATTTAAAATATAAATCAGACGGAACGCTTATGAGGACACTAAATCTCAAGTTAGAGTCACATTTAGGCCAAGTTCCAAGGCATTGGGGATGGGAGAAAGAGCTCATTCTTCAATAAATACATAAAGATTTATGACTTATGGTTGGAATTGTCATTTGTTTACATTAAAAGAATGCCCATTTACTTGGAAGAACTCTGGGAAGAACATTTAAATTTGCTATCCCCAAATTTCCTCATCTCCATCACTGGCTCTGAGAGTAACTTCCATGCTCTTCAAATGCCTTATTCCAGTTCAGCTGAGACCTTCCCCATCTTGAACACACACTAGGATGTCAGCGTAGGACTATGCCATGGTAACAAAGATACTTAAGAGACAAATTCTTCTCTACTGCTTCTCCTTACTATATATTTGAGTACAGCAAAGCTAGACAGAGCATGAAGGAAAACAGCACAAAGAAGGAAAGGTCTTGAAGAAACTAAATACAGTTAAGATATTACAATACTAATCCCAGTGTTCAGTGCTTATAAATAAGACTATTCAAGTCCTAAGAGCAAGAAAAGAATCAATCATGATAGTCATAAAAGTACTTATGTTGCTTTGCCTGAAATAAAGATTATAATGGGCAACATACCTTAACATCTGAAATAAATGGAGCAGGTTTCAATGTCACAGAACAATAAGTTCGGGATAGCAGGATAGGTGGGGGAGGGGATCTGCTTTTCTTTCTTTTCGAACTTTCCACATATTTTTGATATGAATATAGGGTATTCTGTTCTGCTTCAGTCTTCTCAATTAAAGAATATGCTTCCTATAATAAAGTGTGAACATAGAAAAATACATTTCAAGATTTGAACTGCATTTCTATTTGTAGAATGCTGGTAATGTTAAACAACATTATCATGCTATATGTAGCTTTTTGAGCCTCAGTGTTACACATATTTCAAGCATCAAATGATTTTACAAAAGTAAAAAATAGCTACTAAGATTAAGTAAAAAATACTATAAATTAAGTAAGGTAATGGAGTCATATTTATATACCTAGTATGTTCATCATCATTATAATATATCAATATTAGACATTTCACTTTCATATCAAGCCCTCTGAATATCTACCATATTTCAGTGTCCTTAAAAAATTCATAGCACGATCATCTACATTTATACTAAAGAACTGTACACCTACCCTTAATGTAACTTGAAATGTGACTCTCAAGTAATAAGACTATGTGATTTATGAAATGAATATTATTGAAAGCTTCTTACTATCAGCAAGTAGAAATAAAAACACTTATTCTGTAAACCTGAAAGAAAGGCAATCCTTATTTCAAAAGGTAACACATTGAAGGACAACACACAAAACAAAAAACATAAAAGTCAGATCTGAATACTTCCAAAGAAAGTTTATCTGCAATAATAATGCATGTAAATGGGTTAAACTTGTCTTTTAAATTAAATTAAAAAGGCAAAGACTCTTGAATTGAGCTCCAAAGCAAAAATCCATGTAAAGATTAAAATTAAATGGGTAACAGAGGAAAAAATAGCCTTTCCATTGTACTAGGACAATTAGATGTCCACATGCAAAAGTAATAAAGTTGTACCCCTACATCACACTACATACAAATATTAACTCAAAATGAATTACAGAACCAAATGTAAGAGACAAAATTATAAAATTCTTAAAAGGAAACATACAAGTAAATCTTCATAACTTTGGGTTAGGCAATAGTTTCTCAGATATGACACCAGAAGGAAACAAACACACACACACACGTAGATAAACTGAACTTCATCAAAATTTCAAATGATACCATCAAGAAAGTAAAAAGACAACCAAAAGAACGAGAGAAAATAACTGCAAATCATGTATCTGATAAGGGACTTGTATTCAAAATATATAAGAACTGTTACAAGTCAATAATAAAGACAAATAACCTCATTAAAAATGGGGACAAAGGGTTTGAACAGACGTTTCTCCAAAGAAGACATATAAATAGCCAATAAGTACAAAAAAGATGCACAACATCATTGACCATTTAGGGATGAAAATACAAAATTAGCAAGCTAATTCAAGAAGCAGAAAACTTAAATGCAGGATAATGATAGAATAAACTGAGAAAGATATCCAAAAATTTCTTCCCACAACAATGTCAGGCTCAACTGATCTCATTTTTTAAAAATTTCAAATCTTAAGGAACTGATAATTCCTATGACATTTAAAATTTTTCTAACTACGAAGAAAGACAGCTTCTCAAATAATTTTACAAATTATTGTAAGAAAACTTGAAAAATGACTGCACTTAAAAACAGAGCAATCTTCTTACAAATATAAGTGCAAACATTCTAAATAAAATACTAATACATTGAATCTAGCAATATATTAAAGGAATAACATACTGTAATTATATTCTCTATCTCCCAAGAATACATGGATAATTTAATATTAGGAAGTCTATGAATACAATTTATCTATAAATCAAATGAGAAAAAAATATGATTACAGGCTCAATGACCAAAAAAATCTGAACTTCTTTAACATTCACTACTAATTTTTTTTAAAAAAAAGAAGAGGTAGAAAGGGAAATCAAAAAAATCTTAAGACAAATGAAAATGGGAACACAACATAGCAAACCCTATGGGATGCAGCAAAAGCAGTTCTAAGAAGGAAGTTTATAGTGCAAATGCTTACATTAAGAAAAAAGAAAGATCTGGGGTGCCTGGGTGGCACAGTCAGTTAAGTGTCCAACTCTTGGTTTCTGCTCAGGTTGTGAGTGCTCATCATAGAGTCTGCTAAAGATTCTCTCTCCCTCTCCCTATGCCCATCCCCCTGCTTACTCTCTCTCTCTCTCAAACAAAAATAAATAAATCTTTTTTTTAAAAAGGAAGATCTGAAATAAACAATCTAACTTTACTCTTTAAGGGAACTAGAAAAAGAACAAAAAACTAAGCCCAAAATTAGTAGAAGGAAGGAAATAACACAAATCAGAAGGGAAATAAATGATATAGAGACCTGAAAGATAATAGAAAGGATCAACTAAAATAGGAGCTGGGTTTTTTAAAAGATAAAGCCGACAAATTTTTAGCTAGACTAAGACAAAAAGAGAGAAGACTCAAATTAATAAAACCAGAAATGAAAGAGGAGACATTAAAACTAATACCACTGAAATACAAGGAATCATAAAAGACTACTATGAACATTATACACCAACAAATTGGATAACCTAGAAGAAACTGATAAACAACTAGAAACATACAACTTACTAAAACTGAATCATGGAGAAATAGAAAATATGAACAAGCCAATAACAAGTAAGGAGATGAATCAGTAATCAAAAACCTCCCAATAAAGAAAAGACCAGAATTAGACAATTTCACTGGTGAAGTCTAACAAAAATTTAAAGACTTAATGCCAATCATTCTCAAACTCTTCTAAAAAATTAGAAAGGGACACTTCCACATTGATTTTAAGAGGTTAGCACGACCCTGATACCAAAGCCAGACAAGGACACTACAAGAAGAGAAAACTACAGCTCAACATCCCTGATGAATACAGATGCAAAAATCCTCAACAAAATAAGAGCAAACAAAATTCAAAAGTACAGTAAAAGGATGATTAAAACCATGATGAAACAGGATTATTCCTGGGATGCAAGGATGGCTCAACATAAATGTGATACAAATTAATAAATGTGATACACCACATTCACAAAATGAAGGATAAAAATAATATGATCATTTCAATAGATTCAGAAAAAGAATTTGACAAAATTCAACATCCTTTTATGATAAAAAAAAAAACTCTCCACAAACTGGATATAGAAGGAACATAGTTCAAAATAATAAAGGTCTTATATGACAAACCTAATGCTAACATCATACTCAATGATAAAGGTTGAAAGCATTCCCACTAAGATTAGGAATAAGACAAGAGCGCCCACTCTTACCACTCTTATTCAACATGGTACCAGACATCCTAGCCAAAGCAATCAGAAAAAGGTATCTAAATAAAAAAGAAAGAAGGAAATTGTCTCTGTTTATAGATAACATGATTATATATATAGAAACTGTAAAGACTCCACCAACACTGTTAGAATCAATAAACAAATTCAGTAAATTTGCAGGATCCAAAAATTAACTTACAAAAATCAGTTGTATTTCTATACACGAACAACAAACTATCCACCCAAAATTAAGAAAACAATCCCATTTGTAATAGTATCAAAAATAAGAAAATAGGAATAAATTTAACCAAGGAGGTAAAAAAGGTCTGTGCACTGAAAACTATAAAATATTTATGAAAAAAATTAAAGAAGACACAAATAAATGGAAAAATACCCCATGTTCATGGATAGGAAGAATTAATATTGTTGAAATATCCCTACAACCCAAAATGATCTACAAATTCAATGCAATCTTTATCAAAATTCTAATAGCATTTGTCACATAAATAGAAAAGGCAATCTTAAAATTCGTATAGAATGACAAAAGATCCAAATAGCTAAAATAGGCTTGAGCAAGAAAAGCAACACTGGAGATATCACTTCGTGATCTCAAACAAAGCTATAGTAATTAAATAGCATGGGAAGGAAGGAAGGAAGGAAGGAAGGAAGGAAGGAAGGAAGGAAGGAAGGAAGGAAGGAAGGAAGGAAGGAAGGGAGAAAGAAAGAAAGGAAAGGAAAGAAAAACCAATGGAATAGAATAGAGAGCCCAGAAATATGGTCAACTGGAGAATATTCCATGGGCACTAGAGAAGAATGTATATTCTGTTGCTTTGGGATGGAATGTTCTGAATATATTTGTGAAGTCCACTTGGTCCAGTGTGTCATTTAAAGTCTTTATTTCCTTGTTGATCTTTTGCTTAGATGATCTGTCCATTTCAGTGAGGGGAGTGTTAAGTCCCCCACTATTATTGTATTGTTGTCCATGTGTTTCTTTGCTTTTGTTATTAATTGGCTTATATAATTGGCTGCTCCCATGTTAGGGGCACAAAGATTTACAAATGTTAGATCTTGTTGGATAGACCCTGTAAGTATGATATAGTGTCCTTCCTCATCTCTTATTATAGTCTTTGGTTTAAAATCTAATTTGTCTGATATAAGGATTGCCACACCAGCTTTCTTCTGGACATTTCCTTACACTACACACAAAAACAGACTCAAAATGGTTGAAAGACCTAAATGTGAGAGAAGAATCCATCAAAATCCTAAAGAAGAACACAGGCAGCAACCTCTTCAACCTCAGCCGCAGCAACTTCTTCCTAGAAACATCACCAAAGGCAAGGGAAGCAAGGGCAAAAATGAACTATTGGGATTTCATCAAGATAAAAAGTTTTTGCACAGCAAAGGAAACAGTCAACAAAACCAAAAGACAACTGACAGAATGGGAGAAGATACATGCAAATGACATCTCAGATAAAGGGCTAGTATCCAAAATCTATAAAGAACTTATCAAACTCAACACCCAAAGAACAAATGATCCAATCAAGAAATGGGCAGAAGACATGAACAGACATTTTTCCAAAGAAGACATCCAAATGGCCAACAGACACATGAAAAAGTGCTCAACATCGCTCGGCATCAGGGAAATCCAAATCAAAACCTCAATGAGATACCACCTCACACCAGTCAGAATGGCTAAAATTACCAAGTCAGGAAACGACAGATGTTGGCGGGGATGCGGAGAAAGGGGAACCCTCCCACACTGTTGGTGGGAATGCAAGCCGGTGCAGCCACTCTGGAAAACAGTATGGAGTTTCCTCAAACAGTTGAAAATAGAGCTACCGTACGACCCAGCAATTGCACTACTGGGTATTTACACCAAAGATACAAATGTAGGGATCCAAAGGGGTACGTGCACCCCAACGTTTATAGCAGCAATGTCCACTATAGGCAAACTATGGAAAGAGCCAAGATGTCCATCAATAGATGAATGGATAAAGAAGATGTGGTATATATATACAATGGAATATTATGTAGCAATCAAAAGGAATGAAATCTTGCCATTTGCAACGATGTGGCTGGAACTGGAGGGTATTATGCTAAGCAAAATAAGTCAATCAGAGAAAGACATGTATCATATGATCTCACTGATATGAGGAATTCTTAATCTTAGGAAACAAACTGAGGGTTGCTGGAGTGGTGGGGGGTGGGAGGGATGGGGTGGCTGGGTGATAGACATTGGGGAGGGTGTGTGCTATGGTGAGCACTGTGAATTGTGTAAGACTGTTGAATCACAGACCTGTACCTCTGAAACAAAAAATACATTATATGTTAAAAAAAAAAAAAGAAGATAGCAGGAAGGGAAAAATGAAGGGGGGGAAATTGGAGGGGGAGATGAACCATGAGAGACTATGGACTCTGAGAAACAAACTGAGGGTTCTAGAAGGGAGGGGGGGTGGGGGATGTGTTAGCCTGGTGATGGGTATTAAGGAGGGCACGTACTGAATGGAGCACTGGGTGTTACACACAAACAATGAATCGTGGAACACTACACCAAAAACTAATGATGTAATGTATGGTGATTAACATAACATAATAAAATTAAATTAAAAAAAAGAAATATGGTCAACTAATTTTTGACAAAGTCACCAAGAATATACAATGAGGAAAGGATAGTCTCTTCAATAAATGGTGCTGGGAAAAGTGGATATCCATATTCAAAAGAATGAAATCAGACCCTTAACTTACTGTACACAAAAATTAACTCAAGGGGCGCCTGGGCGGCTCAGTCATTAAGCAGCTGCCTTCAGCTCAGGTCATGATCCTAGGGTCCTGGGATCGAGCCCCACATCGGGCTTTCTGCTTGGTGGAAAGCCTGCTTCTCCCCCTCCCACTCCCCCTGCTTGTGTTCCCTCTCTCGCTATGTCTCTGTCTGTCAAATAAATAGATAAAATCTTAAAAAAAAAAATCAACTCAAAATGCATTAGAGACTTAAACATAAGACCTGAAACCATAAAACTCCTAGAAAAAAGCATAAAGGAAAAGCTCCTTGACATTGGTTTTGGCAACAAATTTTTGGATCCTACAACAGAAGTATAGGCAACAAAAACAAAAATAAATAAGCTAAAAAGCTTCTGCACAGCATAGGAAAAAATCAACAAAATGAAAAGGCAACCTATGGAATTGGAAGAAAATATCTGTAAACAATACATTCAATAAGGGCTTGATATCCGAGATATATAAGTAACTCTTAACTCAATAGCAATCAATCAATCAAATGATTTAAAAATGGGCAAAAAACCTGAATAGACATTTTTCTAAAAAAGACATTCAAATGGCCAACAGGTACATGAAAAGATGATCAACATCACTAATATCAGGGAAATGCAAATCAAAACCACCATGAGATATCGCCTCACACCTGTTAGGATGTCTATTATCAAAAAAACAAATGATAACAAATGTTGGTGAGGATCTGGAGAAAAGAGAACACTTGTACAATGTTAGTAAGGATGTGAACTGGTATAACCAATATGATAAACAGTATGGAGGTTGCTCAAAAAATTAAAAATGTAACTATCGAATGATCCAGCAATCACACTTCTGGGTACTTATCCAAAGGAAATGAAATCATTATCTTAAAGAGATATCTGCACTCCTGTGTTCATTGCAGCAATATTCACAACAACCAAGATATAAAAACAATCCAAGTGTCTACTGATAGATGAATAGATAAAGAAAATGTGTCACACATATACAATGGAATATTATTCAGCCTTAGAAGGAAACCCTGACATTTGGGACAACATGTATGACCTTGAGGACATTATGCTGAGTGAAATGAGCCAGATGGAGAAAGAGAAATACTATATGGTATCGTGTATATGTGTGATCTAAAAAAAAATAAAAGTAAAGCTCATAGAAACAGAAAGTAGAATGGTGGTTGCCGAGGGCAAGCGGTTGGGGAGGGGAATGGGTGCACAAACTTCCAGTTATAAAGTTCTGAAGATCTATTGTACAGTATGGTGATGACACTTAAAAACAGTGTACTTGTGGGACGCCTGGGTGGCTCAGTCGTTAAGCGTCTGCCTTCGGCTCAGGTCATGATCCCAAGGTCCTGGGATCAAGTTCCACGTCGGGCTCCTTGCTCAGTGAGGAGTCTGCTTCTCCCTCTCCCTCTGCTGCTCCCCCTGCTTGTGCTCTCTCTCTCTCTGACAAATAAATAAATAAAAATCTTTAAAAAAAAAAAGTGCTTTCTCTTAAAAAAAAAAGTGTACTTGAAATTTGCTACAGATGCTACAAACAGATCTTAAATGTTCTCACCCCCCCAAAAAAAGTAACTTAGCCATCAAAAAGAATGAAATCTTGCCATTTACAACAACATGGATGGAACTAGAGGGTATTATGCTAAGCGAAATAAGTTAATCAAAGAAAGACAAATATCATATGATTTCACTCCTACGTGGAATTTAAGAAACAAAATGAACATAGGGGAAGGGAAGGACAAATAAAATAAGACAAAATCAGAGAGGGAGACATACCATAAGAGACTCTTAACTACAGGAAACAACCTGAGGGTTGCTGGAGGGGTGGTGGGTGGGGGGATGAGGTAACTGGGTGATGGACATCAAGGAGGGCACTTGATATAGTGAGCACTGGGTATTATATGCAACTGATGAATCACTAAATTCTACCTCTGAAACTAAAAGTACACTATATATTAAATTGAATTTAAATTAAAAATGTTTAAAAGGTAACTATATGTTGTGATAAATGTGTTAATTAAGCTGCTTGTGGTAATTATTTCATAATGTACAGTAGACTCTGCTTATCCACAGGGATACATTCCAAGATCCCTGAAGCCACCGATAGTATTAAACCCTATATATACTATGTGTTTCCTCATACATACATACAGTAAAATTTAATTTATAAATTAGACATAGCAAGGGATTAATAATAGCTAATAAAATAGAACAATTATAACAATATATTGTAATGAAAGTTATGTGAATGTGGTCTCTCTCTCAAAATATCTTGTTGTACTGCACTCACCCTCTTCTTGTGATGATGTGAGAAGATAAAAGGTCTACATGATGAGATGAAGTGAGAGGGGAATGACGTAGGCACTGTGACGTAGCTTTAGGCTACTACTATTGACCTTCTGATGATACGTCAAAAGGAAAATCATCTACTTCCAGACTGTGGTTGACTGCGGGTAACTGAAACTGCAGAAAGCTAAACCACAGCTATGAGGAGACTACTGCATAAATATATCAAATCATCATGTTGTACATTCGAAATATTTTACAATTTTATTTGCCAATTATGCCTCAGTAAAGCTGGGGGGAGGGAGTGGCAAACCTCAATAAACTAGGAAAGCTCTTTCTTTAGCATGAGAAAAATATTAATTTTAGCCAATAGTCAAAATTATGGCTATTAGTGAAACACTAAAAGAATGATCAATAAAATCCAGGAGACACAATGCCACTATTCCTTTTTATTCTGGAAGTTCTAGCCAATTTAATAAATTTAAGAAAAGAAATCCTAAAAAATAGAAGACAAATGTCTGTCAAATTTCAAATACATTTCACTCTCTTACAAAAACCTGTGCTGTTTCCTCTGCAGAAGACATGCTAAGTTCAAAGCTTCCATTTGGAGATCTGGACTTGAGCTCAAATGAAAGGGTAAGACTTTCCGTGAGTCATTTGCCTAAAAGTGATATTTAAAGTTGAGTGAGTAAACCATTTCCCTTTGGGAGTGTAGATTATAAAACTCTAGTACCATACATTTTTTTCTAAAATAAAGATTGACCTAAATTGAGATCAGAATTAACTCATTTTTATTTTTATAGGAAATGGTTGACATTCAGGTCTAAAATCATTAGTTGTGATTAAAATTTATCTATAATAATAAATGGGTTTTTTAATTCTGCTTGTTCTGTGCCAGGAGACCTTGAAAATTTTTTTTGGCTTTATAGTTCAAAAATCTTAGCCATCTGCATAGGACAATCATTTCTTCATGTGAGAAGGGTTGTATTATATGGTAACCATGTTTCTAGGGCCTACATGCCAAAGACCTTAACTGTTTAGACTCAAAAGTTAATTTATAGACACACGGTGCTCAGTATAACTTGAATCATTGAATGAATGACTCAACCAAGGAGCAAAGAATGGCATCTGTTATCCCTTATCATCTCTACTTTTTCACTCATTCAACCAAACTGAGGAAAAAAATGGAGAAAATGGATGGAAAGAAAGATGTTGAAGGAGCTATGTCATAAAACACTGTGAGTCAAGGCATCAGCAGGGCCTAGTCAAGCCAGAGGACACAACAAGCACAGGGCGGGGCAGAGGCTCATTCAGCTTTCCACCCTCTGCCACAGATGACACACCAGATTTGGCTCCCTGAGAGGACAGATGGGCCCACAGAGCAGGGTTCCCTTGAAAGGCAACAACAGGTAGGAGCTTGGTAAGAGGCCAGAATTGAAATGAGGAAGAAGCCTGAGCAGAAAAGGTAAGTAGATTCCCCAGATAACTGTGGAAAATTTTTAAGAAATTCCTACTTGAACAGAAGGTAGATGAAAGCTATTATATTTTGAACATTAAATGTTAATGTGACTTCATTCGCGTCACAGACTGGAGACCAAGATATTTTAGACTGCCTAAGAATAGGTGAAATCAGCCTAAGGAAAAATTATGCAACACAAGGGAAGAGACCAGCGCCTTGAAAGTTTCCCTCCTCTGGATTATGTATGCAGCCTAAAAAATGCACCAGCAGCATTGGTTTGCTGGCCCTAATATTAACACAGACTGCCTCTGATCCTATCTCAACTGACTGGCCAACTGCCCTGGGGTTTCTACACTTACTCCCAAAATTCGCCTCGGCAATTCATGCTCTAGTGAACCAGTCAGACACTAGCACCTTCTGACTTGATTCTAGCAGCTTCTCTCTGCATATCCGGGAACCCAACTGAGATTTTTTTTAAACTTCCTGCTTTCTGTCATGGGTTATACACAGATATTTCTCAAACATGGCTGTTATTCAGTATCATCTATGAAACTTGTTTAAAAATTAAGATAGTCCATCCCCAACTCTGAACCTATTTAGTAAAAATCTCCAGGGGTGGGCCTTAAGCATCTGTATTATTAACAACTGTTGAGGGTACTTTTGAAGTACACTAGGGACTGGGAACCACTGACTGAGATGAGTTAATCAGCCTCCTTCCCTTTCTCTCAGTTTCTAGTCTCCTCAACCTCCAGTCTTCTAGCCCTTCAATGGTTCCTCCTATACTTGTTACAGTGCTAACTCCACCACAGGCTTTGTGTTCTGACCACGATTAATACTTGCTAGCTTTATCTCCCTCTCTACTCTTTTCTCCCAGAACTACTGCCTATCCAACCTAACCTTCAAAACCATAAAAAAAAAATAAAAAGTCACTCATTCCCTGAGAAGTTATGCTTGTCATGCCTCAGAGCTTTTCCCATGAAACTTCCTCTTCCTGGAGGGTTTTACATCCTTTTCTGTGCTTCAAGATCCACTCAAACATCACCTCTAAATCCTCCCAAAGAAGTCCCACACATTTAGGTACTTATTCTCTTCATTTTCCACTCTTTATTTTAGCATGTATTACACAATATGAGCGTCTTGTTAGCAAGGACAGTACTTTATCTCTTTAGGTTCAATAAACATGTTCTTAATGAAATACATGAAATTATGACAGATGAGGATGATCTATAATGCATTTTAAGACAGTATGTTTAAAATATTCTGATTGGAAAATAAATTAAGTAATTAAATGTTCTGATTGAGTCTTGATTAATTTTAACTCCCTAACTCAGATTTCATGGCCCAATTTGAAAGAGATTAATCAAAGTACTAAAATTTTTAAGACTTTATTTATTTGTCAGAGAGAGAACACAAGTAGGGGGAGCAGCAGGCAGAGCAGGCAAGGGAGAAGCAGGCTCCCCACTGAGCAAGGAGCCCAATGCAGGACTTGATCCCAAGACCCTGGATCATGACCTGAGCTGAAGGCAGACACTCAACCGACCGGGCCACCCAGGCATCCTTAAAAGTACTAAATTTTTAAATAAAAGGTAACAAAAGTCTAAAACACAGTCCTTAATTTATGTAAATCAGATAAATTCTATAAAAATAGAACTCAAGGTAAAACCTAATGCTAGTTGGAAAATCCAAACTTAGTGAGCCAAATCATTGAGCTGCTAAAAGCATTCCATTTATAAGAAAGCGATTAGTATACTAATTAGAAAAATATCTGCACCCCATGTTCATTGCAACATTATTTACAACAGCCAAGACATGTTATATATATTCATCATATATATGTGAATTGCAATATATGAATATGCAATTCATATATATGAATATGCAATTCATACATATGTGAATATACAACTCATATATATATATATATAAACATACAATTCACATATATGTGAATGTTATCTAGCCATAGAAAAAGAATGAAATCTTGCCATTTGTTACAACATGGGTGGACCCTGAGGGCATTATGTTAAGTTAAATAAGTCAGAGAAAGACAAATACCATATGATGCCATGCATATACGGAATCTTTAAAAAAAAAGAAAAAGAAAACAAGTAGATAGGGAAGCCTGGGTGGCTCAGTCGGTTGGGCATCTGCCTTCAGCTCGGGTCATGATCTCGGGGTCCTGGGATCGGGCCCTGCATCGGGCTCCCTGCTCAGTGGGGAGCCTGCTTCTCCCTCTGCCTGCCACTCCACCTGCTTGTGCTCTCTCTCTCTCTCTCAAACAAATAAATAAATAAAATCTTAAAAAAAAAAAGGTAGATAGATACAGAAAACAGACTGGTGGTTGCCAGAGGTTGGGGGTGGGAGGTAGGGCAAAATGGGTGAAGGTCAAAATGTACAAATTTTCAGTTATAAAATGAATAACTCATGGGGATATAATGTACAGGCTAGTGACTATAGTTATTAATATTGTATTGCTTATTTGAAAGTTCTTAGAGAGTAAATCTGAAAAGTTCTCATCACAAGAAAAAAAATTTTGTAACTGATGACATACATAAGTTAATAAAATTTATTGTGGTGATCATTTAGCAATATATACAAATATAAAATCATTACACTGTGTACCTAAAATATAATGTTTATGTCAATCATATATCAATTTTTTACAAAGAAAGTGATTAGGGCTTTTTAAAGGGGGTTCCTCAAATAGAAGGAGGAAATATCACCAGAGAATTAGTCCCAAAACCTCAAGAAAGAGAATTCCCATGAAACCAGCTCTATTCAACTGTGAAAAGAGAAAGTGTGAGGTGCCTGGGTGGCTCAGTTGGTTAAGAGTCCAACTCTTGATTTCAGCTCAGGTCATGATTTCAGGGTCGTGGGATTGAGCCCTGAAGCAGGCTCTGTGCTAAACGCAGAATCTGTTTGTCCCTCTCCCTCTGCTCCTCCCCCGCTTGTGCTCTCTCTCTCGCTCTCAAATAAATAAATAAATAAATAATCTTTTTTAAAAAAGAGAGAAAGTGTTATCAATATGGACATCACTGTTGCCTATATGTCCAACACATTGTCTAATGTGTCCACAAAAACATACTGTTTTATTGCCAGAAAATAGCACTGAAGTCCAAAGTACTACTGTCTGAATGTAAATCTCTCTGCCTATAGTTTCCATTAGAGAAATAAACCTGCCTCTTTTTAGAAGTTATTCAGTGCTTATGAGGACAGATTAATATTAAATACATTGGACAACAGCTTAACATCCACAGTGCAGCAAGACACTGAGGGAAAGATGTAAGACAGTCTTCAAGGTCATGATTAACAACTATCCATAAAAAACTATCATAAGACTGGAATGATAAAGTGCCATATTTACTACTTGTCTAGTAGACCTCCTGAGGTATATTCTGGAGGCTCAGCACTATTATGTACATTTCAGAAGGAGATGAAAAGTAGGTTAAGTCATATCCAAGAATCCTGGCAAGGAGTATTTTTTGATTGCTGAGAATAAAATATACTACTTATAAGATCAATCTAAGAGAAAACACAAAAAGAAATGTATAGCTTGATAAATGAAAATACATCTAGAGCACCAAAAAATAGTTCTGATACGATAAAACAAAATGTTCCAGAATGCCTAAAGTGGGAGATAGAGTAGTAGTAATAACAATAATAATGGCTAACATTTATTGATTGCTTATTCTGTCCCAAATGCTAAGCATTTTATATGCATCATTTCCTTGAATCTTCCCAAGAACTTCCATTTTACATATGAAGAAATTAAAACTTAAGAGAGCATAAGTAACTTGACCTTGGTCATACAGCTAGTCAGTGGCAAAACCAAAACTCTAATCCAAAACCCTATCCTCCTAACCACTATGTATTTTGTCTTATCAATACAAAGCTAAGTTAAAAAGAAGCATGGAAAGGCAACCTGGATGGTTTCCTGAAATAACCTTAAAACCTGAAATGGAAATTAGCTAAAATCTTGTCAGTACTTTGAAGTCTAAAGGGGCAAAACATGACCTCATGGGAGGGGGTCAGAATCAGAAAGGGTTTGCTCTTAATGAGGAAGACTTCAGCGTAGAACAATTAAAAAGGACTGATAAGATCTCTGGGGGAAAAAAATGATTCACATATATTCTTCCCCGAAAAGCAAATAGAACTGATTTGACTAAAATGCTATAAAATAGGAAAAATAATTATATTTAGTAATCCAATTACAGCTAACCTAGTTAATAGAGTGGTATTTAGGAGACATGAAGGTAGAAATTTGAGAAATAGTAAAGCCAGGAGTTACTAGAACCTCGAGCGGTCTAGGCTTCTTCATTAGTTCTGGTTCCAAAATACAACCATAAAATTAGATTGTGTCAATTACAAAAAATAATCTGCTAATCCATAATGCTCCTTTGCTTAGAGTTGAAGCAATATGACTGGATTTTGGAACTGCCAAAGTCATCTCAACTACCAATTTGTTTAGGTTCCAACAAATAGAATTAGGAGAAAACTAGATGCATCAGTTGGGGTTCTTTGAACCAGGAGCAAGAGGAAAACCATGCCGGGACCACAGCAGGTCCAAAGAGGTAAGAGGGTCTACAGAACAGAATCATAATAGTCTGATCAGTACACGAGTGTTGGAAAGAATGAATGTCAACTAGTTTTAGTCTTTTTATCCCTCCACTCAAGATCTAATTCCAAGAAGGGAGGTCCAAACTGGCTTCACTCACGTCACTAGTCCCCTGACTGGCTAGCAGAGAAGAAAGCCCCGGAAAAGTCCCACCCGACTACATCTAAAAGGGAAGGAGGAATTCCTCAAAAGGTGATATTTGGAAGGGGAAATGGGTGCTGGACAGAAAACAGCAATATAAAACCCTGCCCTTGTAACACTTACCTTGGATTGAGGAATATTCCTGCTTCTTCCCAAAAAGAAATCCCATCTGCACAGAGACTGAATGTCTGGCTGGGAGACTGAAGTGGACTAAGAGCAACAACCATAAGCCACACGATCAGCGCTCTACTTGATCAGAAGTAGATCAGGGACGTCTGAGACTAGTTCCAGGTGCAATCCATTAAAGTAAATCTGTGATATATCGTGTAAAAAAGCCAACATGGACTTCCAGAAGTCCAATACCAAGACAGGAAAATGGGGGATAGAATCCCCATAATAATAATTTTTTAAAAAGACCAGTCATTTCATTTAGAAAGCTAACAAGCTATTATCAAAGGTTTGTACCTCAGTCCTAGCAACAAGTTGGTCCACTTTTAACTGATTAGGAATAAAACGGACACCTGATGAGATTATACAGCTCCACAAGGTCAGGAAACTTTTGAAAAACTACAACAGGGTATGAATTATTTAAAAGTTCTGAAAAGATCCAGGCTTTTTAAACCTTTTTATGGTACCAGGTGATGCATCAGTTACTGATCTGGGGATAATTTTATTACAAGATCATGATAATGTAAAACATTCTGTAATATACCCCAGTAGAAAAAGATTGCCAAGGGAAAGAAATTTATTTGTCTTCTTCAAAGAAAGAAAGTTTGGCAATTATTTGAGCCATAACATCATTGTTTACGAGAGTACCCTAAGGACTGATCATTAAGCCTAACACTTGGATAAAAAACTACTGCTGAGGAGCAGAGGTGGCCATAGAAGTTTTCAGGACTTCTAAACAAATATTCTACATGTCCCTAGTTGGTCAAAATCCTTGGGGAGGACGCCCCATAAAAAATAGAGCCTCTACATGCATCTCATAAGTCTATCCTAAGAGGACATTATACTTAAAATTTTTAAGTTAAAATAGTTTCATTTAAGAGAAGAAAAAGATGCACAAGGAAAAAAATGTAAGAACTGTAGTCTTGTCACATCTCCAGTGTGTTCCCCAGTGTCAGTGGTAGGAAGACAGAGGCCTAACAGGAAAGAGCATATTTCGACAGTATAAGGACCAGACTGAGTCACAATAAAAAAAAAAAAAGGAAAATCCCAAAGGTTTTATTCTCTCCAGCTCTGACAAGCCACAAGATTACTCCTGAGAGAAACAGTTCTAAAAAAGAAAGATGAGTTTTATTTGACATAGAAGTAGGACTGAAGTATTAGTATCCTCCAAGCACTAGACTGTAGCAAGTGGCCACGGAAGCATCTGTTGAGAAAATGGATCTAAACACACACCAAAGTCTTCCAACAAAGATCAGTCACCACTTGGCCTTGTCAGCTGAGACTGTCCAACACTATCATCAAACTCCTTCACTCAAATGCTGGAATTTCAATTATAATAAGGCTCTTCCCTAATACTGCCAGGACAGACTTCCCAACCTTGAACATTGATAGCATCTGTCCACCCAAAATCCTCAGACTTCCTCTCTGGTCTCACTTCTTACCCTCTCTTCCCAACAGCCCCCTCTCCCCTTTGCCATTTCATCTGTGCCTCTATGACACTGAATGACCTAGAGGACCACAAGAACTCTATGACCCTTCTAGCTTCAGGAACTTTGTACATGTTGTTTTCTCTTCCTATAAAGTCCTTTTCACCCTGTGTCTTCCTCTTTTTCTGGCTACTCCTGCCTATCAGTATTCAACTTCATGATTTCTTTTCTGGAAGTTTCCTTACCTATTACCCACTGTTTGATTAGGTACTCCTCTTCTAAATTCCCCTGGAATTCTTGCAGTTAAAGTATCTATGATACTGGGCGCCTGGGTGGCTCAGTTGGTTAAGCAACTGCCTTCGGCTCAGGTCATGATCCTGGGGTGCTGGGATCGAGTCCTGCATCAGGCTCCCTGCTCAGCGGGAAGCCTGCTTCTCCCTCTCCCTCCGCCTGCCATTCCCCCTGCTTGTGCTCTCTCTCATTGTCAAATAAATAAATAAAATCTTTTAAAAAAAAGTATCTATGACAGTAACCCATAATTACCTACTTACTTGTCTATGTTCCCACAAACTGGATTTATCTTGAAGGCAGGGACCACAAAAAGAAGGCAATCCATCAATATTTGTTGAATAAAGGATTTTTGTTTGTTTTTAATCCCCTGTACTCAGCATAATACCAGTCACACAGTCAATGTACAATAAATATTTGCTGAATGGATCATAAATACTCAAAAACATTTGTTGGATGAAGTAATGGACAGATGATCAGAAAGTGCTACATATCAGAAATCTTAAATTCCAATATCTTACTTTCTGACCTCAAACACTTATCCTTCCAGCTCTCTCAGATTCTGATTTTCTGGTCCCTGACCTCAAAGAGATGTCTTTGACATCTCAAGACATGTCAAGACACCCAGTCTCTTGACATCTCCATGCTCACCAAGTCTTTAAATACCTTGAAGGTATCACTTCCCTCCCTATTCAATCTGTACCCATTTTTATCAAGAACTTTTAACCCATACTTTCATTTGTAAAACTCTAGCCTTGTACAAATCTCTGCTGTCACAAATATTCTGCTGTCACAGCTACTAAAAATACTACACCAGGGTAATGCCATACCACCAGGCAGATGGGGCCCAGTATAAATTCATGGTCTTCAACTTCAGCTAGAACTTTGTGCTGGCCAGTTCTTCAACTTCCTTGTCAGCTCGCTTATCCATTCCTCATCCATTCCACTCCACTCTCTGTCTTTTCTCTCCTCAGTCCAACTGTCCACCCTTGCTCTCCATTGTTGGCAGATATCCTTGCCTCCTACTTTATCAGATGATTGACATAAGAAGGCATAAACTCAACTCTCTGCCTCCACACTAATAGACTTACTCAAATCTACATTGATCTGTTCCTCCTTCCCTTTCGTATCAGAGGATGAGGAGTCGGCCCGGTAACCTACCCTCCACTGAAGATGAATCAGTTTATCTGTGTTTTCAAACTCATCTCCTTCCCTGTTCTAATAGGACTGTGCTCTATTATTAACCGCTCTCATATCTTCAATTTCTCTCTTTTCTTCTGGCTTTTCATACCCATTATATAAATATGTGGAACTTTTTCTCTTAAACTCTTCTTAAACTCTGTATCCTCTCCCTAGCTTTGACCTTCGTTTTTCTTTCTCTTATCAGCTAAACTACTTGTAGCATTATTCTCTACTTCACCATGTGCCATTCATTCAGCCAATACCATCAAATTTTTATGGGTAATACACAGGGACAAAGTTTTTAAAACTCCTCTAGCTTGAAATGTTATTACCCTCAAGAATTTAAATTCTAAAATGAACATACAATGAATCGGTAAGAAGACAGAGCAATTTCCAGGGAGAGTAAAATATAAATTAGCAATATCCATCTGAGAGAAGGCATCTGAGTCAATGGACTTGAAGTATCTTAATTCCGTTGTAAGGAATACATTATACTAAGCATAGTGTCACGTAAGTTCTATAGTTTCCCTCATTTTTAATCCTTCTGATTTTATTTGGCTTCCAATGTAAGTTGTCCCTACAGAGAGAGGATCTCTCATTTCAGGAGAGTTCGGGACTAGTAATATAGATTAATTCCCCTGCACAAAACTGTTCTACTCAAAGAGAAGACTAGATATAGGGAACCTGAAAGTTCATAATCTAATGATAAGGGCAACACATTATTTTTAGCAAAGTGAACTAAATCATTCATTTAACAAAGGTTATATGTCAGGACTAAAAAAAGGAATGGCACGTTGTTACCATCAAAAAGTTGTGTGAAGATGTAGAGGCTGCATCTTTCTCAAATATTAGAAGAGCTTTCTGCATCAAGTAAATTGCTTTGGATAACTTATTCTTCCTTATTTTATTCATTACATTCAATTCTGAAACAGAAAACAAACATTTTATCAAAAGGGAAACATGAAAATTATCTTTAAAAGTTTTCAGCAACAGTTTATCCCAATTTTAATTACCTGTAAAAGAGTCAATGCTTCTAGGTTGTTTTAGTTTTTCTGGACCTTTGGTAGATCCATGTTTGCTAACAGTTGGAGTCTGCAAAACTGAAGAAGGAAGAGGAGAGTGCCATTACAATTAGATTTGTGTCCAAGAAAGGAAATATTTTCTAAACATTAAAGGTAACTATCTGTAAAATTATTGCTTCCTCTCATATGTCATCTTTTTTTTCATTAATAGATAAAAATTCAAACAAATCTATAATGACAAACTCTCTTCTATTTGCCACAGTATGCCTGAGGACATGAAAAATATTTAAATTATAGATGGGGAGGGAAGCTGGCAGAAGAGTAGGGGACCCTCGATTCATCTGGTCCCTTGACCTTGAATTCAGGTAATATCTTTCAATCTGGCTCCCTGCTTGGCGGGGAGCCTGCTTCTCCCTTGGGGCGCCTGGGTGGCTCAGTCATTAAGCATCTGCCTTTGGCTCAGGTCGTGATCCCAGGGTCCTGGGATCGAGCCCCGCATCAGGCTCCCTGCTCCACGGGAAGCCTGCTTCTCCCTCTCCCACTCCCCCTGCTTGTGTTCCCTCTCTCGCTGTGTCTTTCACTGTGAAATAAATAAAAAATCTTAAAAAAAAAAATATTAAAGGGGATCCTGTAAGGGAAGAGAGAGCCCAACAGTAACATAGACCAGAAAGGAACAGAGACAATATAGAGAAACAGTGACTTTAAAAATAATACAATGGCACTACATTCATATATTTCAACAGTTACTCTGAATGTAAATGTGCTAAATGCTCCAATCAAAAGACACAGGGTATCAGACTGGATAAAAAAGCAAGACCCATCCATATGCTGTCAACAAGAGACTCATTTTAGACCCAAAGACACCTCCAGATTGAAAGTGAGGGGGCAGAGAACCATTTACCATGCTGATGGACAACAAAAGAAAGCTGGGGTGGCAATCCTTATATCAGACAAATTAGATTTTAAACCAAAGACTATAGTAAGGGATGAAGAGGGACACTATATCATACTGAAAGGGTCTATCCAACAAGATCTAACAATTATAAATATTTATGCTAACTTGGGAGCAGCCAATTATATCAACCAATTAATAACACAAAGAAATACATTGATAATAATACAATAATAGTAGGGGACCCCACTCACAGCAATGGACAAATCATCAAAGAGAAGATCAACAAGGAAAGAGAGTTTTGAATGACACACTGGACCAGATGGATTTCACAGATATATACAGAGCATTCCATCCTAAAGCAACAGAATACACATTCTTCTCGAGTGCACATGGAACATTCTCCAGAATAGATCACGTACTGGGTCACAAATCAGGTCTTAAACAGTATCAACAGATTGAAATTATTCCCTGCATATTTTCAGACCACAATGCTTTGAAACTTGAACTGACTCACAAGAGGAAATTTGGAAGGAACTCAAATACTTGGGAGATTAAAGAGCATCCTACTAAAGAATGAATGGGTCCACCAGGGAATTAAAGAAGAATTTTAAAAATTCATGGAAACAAATAAAAATGAAAACACAACTGTTCAAAACTTTTCGGATGCAGCAAAGGCGGTCCTAAGAGGGAAGTACATAGCAATGCAAGCCTTTCTCAAGAAACTAGAAAAGTCTCAAATACACAAGCTAACCTTACACTTAAAGGTGCTGGAAAAAGAACAGCATACAGAACCTAAACCGAGCAGGAAAAGAGAAATAATAAAGATTAGAGCAGAAATGAATGGAATAGGGATGACTGGGTGGCTCAGTCGGTTAAGAGTCTGCCTTCAGCTCAGGTCATGATCCCAGGGTCCTAGGATGGAGTCCCACATCGGACTCCTTGCTCAGCAGGGAGCCTGCTTCTCCCTCTGCCTGCCACTCCCCCTGCTTGTGCTCTCTCTCTCTCTGTCAAATAAATAAATAAAATCTTGGGGAAAAAAAGAAATAAATGAAATAGAAACCAAAAGAATAGTAGAACAGACCAACAAAACTATAAGCTGGTTCTTTAAAGAATTAATAAGACCAATAAACCCCTGGCCAGACTTATCAAAAAGAAAAGAGAAAGGATCCAAGTAAATAAAATCATAAATGAAAGAGGAGAGATCATGACCAACACCAAGAAAACACAAACAATTTTAAGATCATACTATGAGCAACATGCCAACAAATTAGGCAATCTGGAAGAAATGGATGCATTACTAGAAATTTATAAACTACCAAAACTGAAACAGGAAAAATAGAAAACCTAAACAAACCTATAACCAATAAGGAAATTGAAGCAGTAATCAATCTCCCATCAAACAAGAGTCCAGGGCCAGATGGCTTCCCAGGGGAATTCTACCAAACATTTAAAAAAGAACTAATACCTATTCTTCTGAAGTTCTTTCAAAAAATAGAAATGGAAGGAAAACTTCCAAACTCATTGTATGAGGCCAGCATTACTTTGATCCCAAAACCAAAGACCCCACCAAAGAGAATTACAGAACAATATCCTTGATGACCATGGATGCCAAAATTCTCACCAAGATACTAGCTAATAGGATCTAACAGTACATTAAGAGGATTATTAACCACCACCAAGTGGGATTTATTCCTGGACTGCAAGGTTGATTCAACATCTGCAAATCAATCAATGTGATACACTACATTAATAAAAGAAAGAACAAGAACCATATTATCCTCTCAATAGATGTGGAAAAAGCATTTGACAAAGTACAGCATCCTTTCTTGATTAAAACTCTTCAGAGTATAGGGATAGAGGGTACATACCTCAATATCATAAAAGCCATCTATGAAAAACCCACAGTGAATACCATACTCAATGGGAAAAAACTGAGAGCTTTCCCCCTAAGGTCAGGAATACGGCAGGGATGTCCACTATCACCACTGCTATTCAACACAGTACTAGAAGTCCTAGCCTCAGCAATCAGACAACAAAAAGAAATAAAAGGCATCCGAATCGGCAAAGAAGAAGTGAAACTCTCACTTTTTGCAGATGATATAATACTTTATGTGGAAAACTCAAAAGAGTCCACCCCAAAACTGCTAGAACTCATACAGGAATTCAATAAAGTGGCAGGATATAAAATCAATGCACAGAAATCAGTGGCATTTCTATACACCAACAAGACAGAAGAAAGAGAAATTAAGGAGTCGATCCCATTTACAATTGCACGCAAAACCATAATATACCTAGGAATAAATCTAACCAAAGCAACAAAGGATCTGTACCCAGAAAACTATAGCATACTCATGAAAGAAATTGAGGAAGACACAAAGAAATGGAAAAACGTTCCATGCTCATGGACTGGAAGAACAAACATTGTGACGATGTCAATGCTACCTAGAGCAATCTACACATTCAATGCAATCCCCATCAAAATACCATCAACATTTTTCAAAGAAATGGAACAAATAATCCTAAAATTTGTATGGAACCAGAAAAGACCCTGAATAGCCAGAGGAATGTTGAAAAAGAAAGGCAAATTGTAGCATCACAATTCCAGACTTCAAGCTCTTATTACAAAGCTGTCATCATCAAGACAGTATGGTACTGGCACTAAAACAGACACACAGATCAATGAAACAGAACAGAGAGCCCAGAAACGGACCCTCAGCTCTATGATCAACTAATCTTCGACAAAGCAGGAAAGAATGTCCAATGGAAAAAAGACAGTCTCTTCAACAAATGGTGTTGGGAAAATTGGACAGCCACATGCAGAAGAATGAAACTGGACCATTTCCTTACACCACACACAAAAACAGGCTCAAAATGGATGAAAGACCTCAATGTGAGACAGAAATCCATCAAAATCCTAAAGGAGAACACAGGCAGCAACCTCTTTGACCTCAGCCGCAGCAACTTCTTCCTAGAAACATCGCCAAAGGTAAGGGAAGCAAGGGCAAAAATGAACTATTGGGACTTCATCAAGATAAAAAGCTTTTGCACAGCAAAGGAAACAGTCAACAAAACCAAAAGACAACCGACAGAATGGGAGAAAATTTCTCCAAAGAGGACATCCAAATGGCCAACAGACACATGAAAAAGTGCTCAACATCACTCGGCATCAGGGAAATCCAAATCAAAACCTCAATGAGATACCACCTCACACCAGTCAGAATGGCTAAAATTACCAAGTCAGGAAACGACAGATGTTGGCAAGGATGCAGAGAAAGAGGAACCCTCCTACACTTTTGGTGGGAATGCAAGCTGGTGCAGCCACTCTGGAAAACAGTATGGAGGTTCCTCAAAAAGTTGAAAATAGAGCTACCCTACAACCCAGCAATTGCACTACTGGGTATTTACCCCAAAGATACAAATGGAGTGATCCGAAGGGGCACGTGCACCCCAATGTTTATAGCAGCAATGTCCACAATAGCCAAACTGTGGAAAGAGCCTAGATGTCCATTGACAGATGAATGGATAAAGAAGATGTGATATATATATACACATATATATGTATATATATGTGTGTGTGTGTGTGTATATATATATATATATATATATATATATATATATATATATATACACAATGGAATATTATGCAGCCATCAAAAAATGAAATCTTGCCATTTGCAATGACGTGGATGGAACTAGAAGATATTATGCTAAGAGAAATAAGTCAGTCAGAGAAAGACATGTATCATATGATCTCACTGATATGAGGAATTTGAGAAACAAGACAGAGGATCATAGGGGAAGGGAGGGAAAAATAAACAAAATGAAACCAGAGGGGGAGACAAACCATAAGAGACTCTTAATCTCAGGAAGTAAACTGAGGGTTGCTGGAGTGGAGGGGGTTGGGAGGGATAGGGTGGCTGGGTGATGGACATTGCAGAGGAAAGGTACTATGGTGAGCACTGTGAATTGTGTAAGACTGATGAATCACAGACCTGTACCCCTGAAACAAAAAATACATTATATGTTAATAAAAAAATTTTTTAAATAAATAAATATAAGAACTGGAACCATAAATCTCCTAGAAGAAAACATAGAGAAAATTCTTCTTGACATTGATCTTGGCAATTATTTGTTCTGGATAAGACACAAGTAATAACAACAACAACACAAAACACAGTAAAAAAGCACAAGTAATAAAAACAACAAAATTAGTAAATGGGAGTGCATCAAATAAAAAAGCTCTGCACAGCAAGAGAAAAAACCAACAAAATGAAAAGGTACCCTACAGAATGGAAGAAAATATTTGCAAATCATATAACTGATAAGGATTAATATCCAAAATATTTAAAGAACTCATATAACCCCAATAGTAAAAAAACAAACTATGGAGAGAGGAACTGAATAGACATTTTTCCAAAGACGACATACAAATAGCCACAGGTGTATGAAAAGATGCTCAAAATCACTAATCATCAGGAAAATGCAGATCAAAACCACAAGGTACCATTTCACATCTGTTAGAATAGCTATCATCAAAAAGACAAGAGATAACAAATGTTGACGAGGATGTGGAACAAAGGAAACCCTTGCACACTGTTGGTGGGAATGGAAATTCGTTCAGTCACTGTGGAAAACACGATGGAGGTTCATCAAACAATTAAAAATAGGGGCACCTGGGTGGCTCAGTCAGTTAAGTGTCTGACTCTTGATTTTGGCTCAGGTCATGATCTCAGGGTCCTGAGATCAAGAGCCGAGTCTGACTCTGCGCTCAGTGGAGAATCTGTTTGAGATTCCCTCCCTGTGCCCCTCTCCACCCCCAGCTCTCTTTCTCTCTCCCGCTCCCTCCCTAAAAATAAATAAATAAATCTTTTTTAAAAAATTAAAAATAGAACTGCTATATAATCCAGCAATCCCTTTCTGGGTGTATCTCCAAAGGAAATGAAAATAAGTTCTCAAAGAGATATCTGCTCTCCTGTGTTCATTGCAGCATTATTCACGATACCCAAGATATGTAAACAGTATCTATCAATGAATGAATGTATAAAGAATATGTGGTGTGTGTGTGTGTGTGTGTGTGTGTATATATACACATATATGTACATATATATACATATACATACACACATATATATACATATATACATATATATATACATATATACATATATATAGTGGAATATATATTCCACTATATATATATACACATACATATACACATATATATACATATATATACACATATATGTATATATGTATACATATACATATGTATATATGTATACATATATACACATATATAGTGGAATATATATACATATATACATATATATACATATATAGTGAACTATATATATGCATATATATACATATATATATACACACATATATATATAGTGGAATACATATATATATATATACACATATATATATAGTGGAATATTATTCAGCCATGAGAAAGAAGGAAATCCTGCCATTTGCAATAACATGGATGGACCTTGATGGGCATGATGCTAAGTGAAATAAGTCAGACAAATACTGTATGATATCACTTACATGTGGAATCTAAGAAAGCTGAATTCATAGAAACAGAGTAGAGTGGTGGTTACCAGGCGCTAGAGGGGAAGTGGAAGGAGATGGAGAGATGTCGGTCAAAGAGTACACACTCCCACTTATAAGATGAATAAGTTCTAGGGATCTCATGTACGTCATGGTGATTATAGTTAATAATACTGTAGTATATACTTGAAAGTTGCTAAGTGAGTAAATCTTAAGTGCTCTTACCACAAAAAAGAAGTGGCAACTATGTGACATGATAGACATATTAGCTAACATTATGATGGTAATAATTTTGCAATATCTTAGTGTATAAAATCAACACATTTGTGCACCTTACGCTTACATAATGTTATCTGTCAATTATGTCTCAATAACCTGGGGAAAAAAGTTTGCACTCAAAAATTAATTAATTGCCTAGCCTTTGATTAAATCTATTTAGTTGTATATATGATGTGACATCTGAATGCTTTATTTTTTTTTTAGGTTTTTATTTAAATTCCAGTTAGTTAACATACAGTGTATTGTTAGTTTCAGGTATACAATTTAGTGATTCAACACTTATATACAACACCAGGTGCTCATCACAACGCATGTACTCCTTCATCCCGATCACCTATTTAACCCACTCCTATCCACCTCCCCTCTAGTAACTATCTGTTTGTTCTCCATAGTTAAGAGCCTGTTTCTTGGTTTGCTGCTCTCTTTTTTTCCCCTATGATGGTTTGTTTTGTTTCTTAAATTCCACATATGAATGAAATCATATGGTATTTGTCTTTCTCTGACTGACTTACTTAGCTTAGTATAATACTCTATCTCTAGCTCCATCCATGTCATTATAAATGGCAAGATTTCATTCTTTTTTATGGCTGAGTAATATTCCATTATATACATACACCATATCTTCTTTATCCATTCATCAGTTGATGGACATTTGGGCCCTTTCCATAGTTTGGCTACTGTTGATAATGCTGCTATAACAGGGTGCATGTATCCCTTCAAATTAGAATGCTTTAGACAGAAATCAGAGGTCGTATTAGGCTGGAACACTTAGTACTATTCTATAATTAGTCAGTAATTTATAATGGAGTAGTTGTTAAATGAATACTGGCTATATAATCTTGCCAAGAGTAACTTGGCTTTATCAAAATTTAACCTCAATTTTTATACATAATGATGTTAAATCTTATTTTGAAACTTGAGTAAATGTATTATCTGTATGCACACCATTATTACTATTGACATCTTTTTAAAAAATGTTTTGAACTCTTTATCTAATAATAAGGCCAAAAAAACTTAGATCCAAGTCATGTGTGCTCTGACATTAATGTCAGAGATGTCTTTCTAAGTTTTTCAATACCTTCGAGGATAAATATAAACCCCTTAGCTATTCAAGATTTAACTGTGATCTACATCACTAGGCTTATCTGTGTTGTACTCTCAGGTGTGCTCTTTATTCTAGCCATAAGAGAATTCCAGCAGTTCCTAAAATGCACCATACAATTGTTGCTTTCCAGTTTGCTAAAGGCTAGTTTCTCTATCCAAATGACTGTTTCCTTTTCATTCTTCATAAAGATATTTTCTAGCCTTCTGGTCAACTATCCCTTCTCCCAGGAAGCCATCCCTAACTCTTGTTTATTATAGATACTCCTCTTCTGTGTGCCCACAACAGAAACTGAGCCCACTTCTGTTACATTTATTAATCTCAACTGTTACAATTGGCTTACTTACTAGAAGCTCAAAATTAGAGGTTGTATCTTATTTATACCAAACATAATATGGTTCCTGGATCTTAATAGGCACTCAATAATTATATTTGCTTGACTGAATTAACAAAATATCGGTAATTTACTATAACTCAAACAAAATTAATTAATTTACTTTTTTAAGATTTTATTTATTTATTTGACAGAGAAAGAGATAGGGAGAGCAGGAACCCAAGCAGGGGGAGTGGGAGAAGCAGTCTCCCTGCTGAGCAGGGAGCCCGGTGTGGTGCTCGATCCCAGGACCCTGGGATCATGACCTGAGCCGAAGGCAGACGCTTAATGACTGAGCCACCCAGGCGCCCCTCAAACAAAATTAATTTAATTTTTTAGAATTATACTAATTGATTTGCTATGCAGGTTATAAAGCAATAATGAAAGGTATCTATTGATATTAAGCAGGGAAAAGAAAAGAAAACTCTTCTTGAACTTATCTTAAAATTGATGCAGAACAAATTATTTGCTTTGATCACTACTACCTTGCAATTGATCAAGAAGCACAACAGCTATACGGTGCTGGGCTTGAATTAGTTCAAGATGCAAATCCATCATGAAAGAATTTGGTGTGACTGGTTTGCAAATGCCTCCATCTATGTCCTGGGTGTACTTTGGTAGGATTGAAGCAAAAATAAAAAAAGAAATACAGTTATCAAAACATACTAAAAATAGCTCTATCCTATTACCACTCAAGTTATCATTTTACTCTACGCCATTAAATTCTGCTCACTTCTCAACTCTTTGCAATCTGGTTCACATGCTAATAAACCTGCTTTTCAAGTTCACCAGTGGCCTCTTCAGTAACAAATTTAAAGACTCCTCACTCTCCTTGATTTCTTCTGGGAAGAGGGGAATAGATTTCTGGCCTATGAGAATGAGGCCACCACAAATCACGCTTTGCTCACCTACTTGCAAAGCCAGCCCTCTTCCTAGCTAAGTAACAAACACTTCAATTTCATGTAAGAGTTTCCCATTTACCTTGGCATAGCAATGGTCAATCACTGATGATCCATTTGGCAAAGTAGTTAACATGCAATTCAAATTTATTCCATCAATTGCTTTGTCAAGAAGTTCATAAGCCAAAAATAACTGTTCCACAGGTTTCTTCTAAAGTAATTTTATAAACAAAACAGAAAAATAACACGTAAGGAAAAATCACATACAACATTTTCAAACTTCTTTCAATAATAATTCAAACCAAGTAATAAATTTAAATAGTCTATCCAATATCAACAATGTTATATTTTTTACTAAGTGTATTTGTCTTTTTTTTTAAGATTTTATTTATTTATTTGACAGAGAAAGAGATAGCGAGAGAAGGAACACAAGCAAGGGGAGTGGGAGGAGAAGCAGGCTTCCCGCTGAGCAGGGACCCCGATGTGGGACTTGATCCCAGGACACTGGGATTATGACCCGAGCCGAAGGCAGACGCTTAACAACTGAGCCACCAAGGCACCCAGTGTATTTGTCTTTGATTAAATGTGGAGTATTACTGATAAAAGTGAAATAATAAATACAATTCATCATTTTTCCAAATATAAATTAAGCTTTTCATAAACTTGTATATATCTTCCTTTTGTGGTTTTCAAAATTCTGACTGTACCAAATGTATAGGTAAATTTTTAAAATACAACCCTCATAATTTGTCATTTTCACACACTTCAATTTGAAAGTTAATTTTTTTTTAAATCTCAGAGCTGGAAATTTAGATGTAGAGGCCATCAAATCCAATGGTGTATATCATGATTTTCAAAAACTAAATATCTTTACATTCTAATTATTCTCATAGAGAGACAAATACTGAGAATAACATAACGAGCATCTGGCTTTGTTCAAACTTTCAAATTTCACATATTTCTCCAGAAAATTTTTAGGAAATAAAGCAAACACATACGTGCAGATAATTGAAACCCTCTATAGAACTGTCCACATGAAAAATATGCAGCCAAGAATACTATATCCAGCTAGGCTATCATTGAAAATAGAAGGAGAGATAAAAAGCTTCCAGAACAAACAAAAACTAAAGGAATTTGCAAACACGAAACCAGCCCTCCAAGAAATATTGAGAGGGGTCCTCTAAGCAAAGAGAGAACCTAAAAGCAGCAAAGAGCAGAAACGAACACAGACAACAGACAGTTAACAGTCACCTTACAGGTAATACAATGGCACTAAATTCATACCTTTCAATAGTTACCCTGAATGTAAATGGGCTAAATGCCCCAATCAAAAGACACAGGCTATCAGATTGGATTAAAAAACAAGACCCATCAATATGCTGTCTGCAAGAGACTCATTTTACACCCAAAGACACCCCCAGATTGAAAGTAAGGGGGTGGAAGACCATTTACCATGCTAATGGACACCAAAAGAAAGCTGGGGTGGCAATCCTTATATCAGACAAACTAGATTTTAAACCAAAGACTGTAATAAGAGATGAGGAAGGACACTATATCCTACTGAAAGGGTCTATCCAACAAGAAGATCTAACAATTGTAAATATCTATGCCCCGAACATGGGAGCAGCCAATTATATAAGGCAATTAATAACAAAAGCAAAGAAACACATTGACAACAATACAATAATAGTGGGGGACTTTAACACCCCCCTGACTGAAATGGACAGATCATCTAAGCAAAAGATCAACAAGGAAATAAAGACTTTAAATGACACACTGGACCAAATGGACTTCACAGACATATTCAGAACATTCCATCCCAAAGCAACGGAATACACATTCTTCTCTAGTGCCCATGGAACATTCTCCAGAATTGATCACATCCTAGGTCACAAATCAGGTCTCAATCGGTACCAAAAGATTGGGATCATTCCCTGCATATTTTCAGACCACAATGCTTTGAAACTAGAACTCAACCACAAGAGGAAAGTCGGAAAGAACTCAAATACATGGAGGCTAAAGAGCATCCTACTAAAGAATGAATGGGTCAACCAAGAAATTAAAGAAGAATTAAAAAAATTCATGGAAACCAATGAAAATGAAAACACAACTGTTCAAAATCTTTGGGATACAGCAAAGGCAGTCCTGAGAGGAAAGTATATAGCAATACAAGCCTTTCTAAAGAAACAAGAAAGGTCTCAAATACACAACCTAACCCTACACCTAAAGGAGCTGGAGAAAGAACAGCAAAGAAAGCCTAAACCCAGCAGGAGAAGAGAAATCATAAAGATCAGAGCAGAAATCAATGAACTAGAAACCAAAAGAACAGTAGAACAGATCAACGAAACTAGGAGCTGGTTCTTTGAAAGAATTAACAAGATTGATAAACCCCTGGCCAGACTGATCAAAAAGAAAAGAGAAATGACCCAAATCAACAAAATCATGAATGAAAGAGGAGAGATCACAAGCAACACCAAAGAAATACAAACAATTATAAGAACATATTATGAGCAACTCTATGCCAGCAAATTAGATAACCTGGAAGAAATGGGTGCATTCCTAGAGATGTATCAACTACCAAAATTGAACCAGGAAGAAATAGAAAACCTGAACAGACCTATAACCACTAAGGAAATTGAAACAGTCATCAAAAATCTCCCAAGAAACAAAAGCCCAGGGCCAGATGGCTTCCCAGGGGAATTCTATCAGACATTTCAAGAAGAATTAATACCTATTCTCCTGAAACTGTTCCAAAAAATAGAAATGGAAGGGAAACTTCCAAACTCATTTTATGAGGCCAGCATTACCTTGATCCCAAAACCAGACAAAGACCCCATCAAAAAAGAGAATTACAGACCAATATCCTTGATGAACATGGATGCAAAAATTCTCACCAAAATACTAGCCAATAGGATCCAACAGTACATTAAAAGGATTATTCACCACGACCAAGTGGGATTTATTCCTGGGCTGCAAGGCTGGTTCAACATCTGCAAATCAATCAACGTGATACAATACATTAACAAAAGAAAGAACAAGAATCATATGATCCTCTCAATAGATGCAGAAAAAGCATTTGACAAAGTACAACATCCTTTCTTGATCAAAACTCTTCAGAGTATAGGGATAGAGGGTACATACCTCAATATCATAAAAGCCATCTATGAAAAACCTACAGCGAATATCATTCTCAATGGGGAAAGGCTGAGAGCTTTTCCCCTAAGGTCAGGAACGCGGCAGGGATGTCCACTCTCACCACTGCTATTCAACATAGTATTAGAAGTCCTAGCCACAGCAATCAGACAACAAAAAGAAATCAAAGGCATCCAAATCGGCAAAGAGGAAGTCAAACTCTCACTCTTTGCAGATGATATGATACTGTATGTGGAAAACCCAAAAGACTCCACCCCCAAACTGCTAGAACTCATACAGGAATTCAGTAAAGTAGCAGGATATAAAATCAATGCACAGAAATCAGTGGCATTCCTATACACCAACAACAAGACAGAAGAGAGACAAATCAAGGAGTCGATCCCATTTACAATTGCACCCAAAACCATTAGATACCTAGGAATAAATCTAACCAAAGAGGCAAAGGATCTGTACTCAGAAAACTATAAAATACTCAGGAAAGAAATTGAAGAAGACACAAAGAAATGGAAAAACGTTCCATGCTCATGGATTGGGAGAATCAACATTGTGAAGATGTCAATGCTACCTAGAGCAATCTACACATTCAATGCAATCCCCATCAAAATACCATCCACTTTTTTCAAAGAAATGGAACAAATAATCCTACAATTTGTATGGAACCAGAAGAGACCCAGAATAGCCAGAGGAATACTGAAAAAGAAAAGCAAAGCTGGCGGCATCACAATTCCGGACTTCCAGCTCTATTACAAAGCTGTCATCATCAAGACAGTATGGTACTGGCACAAAAACAGACACATAGATCAATGGAACAGAATCGAGAGCCCAGAAATGGACCCTCAACTCTATGGTCAACTTATTTTTGACAAAGCAGGAAAGAATGTCCAATGGCAAAAAGACAGTCTCTTCAACAAATGGTGTTGGAAAAATTGGACAGCCACATGCAGAAGAATGAAACTGGACCATTTCCTTACACCACACACAAAAATAGACTCCAAATGGTTGAAAGACCTAAACGTGAGACAGGAGTCCATCCAAATCCTAAAGGAGAACACAGGTAGCAACCTTTTCGACCTTAGCCGCAGCAACTTCTTCCTAGAAACATCGCCAAAGGCACGGGAAGCCAGGGCAAAAATGAACTATTGGGATTTCATCAAGATAAAAAGCTTCTGCACAGCAAAAGAAACAGTCCACAAAACCAAAAGACAACCGACAGAATGGGAGAAAATATTTGCAAATGACATATCAGATAAAGGGCTAATATCCAAAATCTATAAAGAACTTATCAAACTCAACACCCAAAGAACAAATAATCCAATCAAGAAATGGGCAGAAGACATGAACAGACATTTCTCCAAAGAAGACATCCAAATGGCCAACAGGCACATGAAAAAGTGCTCAACATCGGTTGGCATCAGGGAAATCCAAATCAAAACCTCAATGAGATACCACCTCACACCCGTCAGAATGGCTAAAATTAACAAGTCAGGGAACGACAGATGTTGGCGGGGATGTGGAGAAAGGGGAACCCTCCTACACTGTTGGTGGGAATGCAAGCTGGTGCAACCCCTCTGGAAAACAGTATGGAGGTTCCTCAAACAGTTGAAATTAGAGCTACCGTTCGATCCAGCAATTGCACTACTGGGTATTTACCACAAAGATACAAATGTAGGGACCCGAAGGGGTACGTGTACCCCAATGTTTATAGCAGCAATGTCCACCATAGCCAAACTGTGGAAAGAGCCAAGATGCCCATCGACAGATGAATGGATAAAGAAGATGTGGTATATATACACAATGGAATATTATGCAGCCATCAAAAGGAATGAGATCTTGCCATTTGCAACGACGTGGATGGAACTGGAGGGTGTTATGCTGAGTGAAATAAGTCAATCAGAGAAAGACATGTATCATATGACCTCACTGATATGAGGAATTCTTAATCTCAGGAAAGAAACTGAGTGTTACTGGAGTGGTTGGGGGTGGGAGGGATGGGGTGGCTGGGTGATAGACATTGGGGAGGGTATGTGCTACGGTGAGCGCTGTGAATTGTGCAAGACTGTTGAATCACAGATCTGTACTTCTGAAACAAATAATGCAACATATTTTAAGAAAAAAGAAAAAGAAGATAACAGGAGAGGAAGAAAAGGGGAGTATGTCAGAGGGGGAGACGAACCATGAGAGATGATGGACTCTGAAAAACAAACTGAGGGTTCTAGAGGGGAGGGGGGTGGGGGGATGGGTTAGCCTGGTGATGGGTATTGAGGAGGGCACGTTCTGCATGGAGCACTGGGTGTTATGAACAAACAATGAATCATGGAACACTGCACCAAAAACTAATGATGTAATATATGGTGATTAACATAACAATAAAAAAATTAAAAAAAAAAAAAAAGAACTGTCCACATGACAATCTTTTTCTCTGCTCCTAAAGGAAGCCACTGTGCTTTGGTTTTTACCATTATTTGGTATGTTTTTAAACTTTACCACATGTGTATCTATTAACAATATGCAATATTGCTTGCCTACTTTTTAATTCTGTCAGAAAATTTTGCAGTTCACTTTATACGCTCAAACATATGTTGTTGCAATTTTTTCATGCTGGTGTATGTAACTCAATGTGTCAGGTTTGGTTAGGAACACAGAACAACTGGAGATACTCGCAAGCAGAAAGGGATTGGATACACAGAAATAGAGGCGTCTATCACTGTTGGAAGGCCTGGGGGGACAAAGGCCAAGGAAGCTGCCAGTGACAATTTGGCTGCATGCACGAGCCTCTGTGAATCTAAGAATCAAGGAGCAGCTGACAACAGCTGCGAGTGTCTGTCACACCACGAGCGCCAAGTGAATTGCAAGAGCTTGCCCAGCACCTCTGGTAAACAAACTTCTTCCATCTGCCGCTGCCAAGTAAGAACTCTGTCTTCCCTTCATTATACATTCCTGCAAATGCCCTTCATTGGAAGACTAACCTAGAAGCACGCAGAAATGAGATGCTGGGAAATGCAGTTCCAGCTTTTCCCCTGTGACAAAAGAAGGTGACTAAAGAAGGGAAGGGTAAGGATGCCAAGCTGACTCTAGTTCAAGCCCACACTAATTCATTCATCCTCACGACCACAATGAAATGGTGTGATGCTGAGGAACATGTCACAATATATTTATCCACTCTTCTACCGATGGGCATTTAGATTGCTATTACTAAAAATGTGTAATGCATTGTACGAGTCTGTGGATCGAGACAGGCTGGTATTTGCTTTACAGTCCTTATGCCTTTTTTATCTGCTTTCTTTCTCAGCTGACTAAGATCTCTAGGACATGTTGAATAAAAGAATGACAGCTATCCTAGGTCGTTACCTCAGTATAAAGGGATTGATTTTAATCTTTTACTATAGGTATAACATTCATTACAGGTCTTTGAATGATACCCTTTATGGGAAAAAAAATTATCCTCTATTCCTGACTTAAGAGTTATTTTTTGGGCGCCTGGGTGGCTCAGTCATTAAGCATCTGCCTTCGGCTCAGGTCGTGATCCCAGGGTCCTGGGATCAAGTCCCACGTCGGGCTCCCTGCTCAGCGGGGAGCCTGCTTCTCCCTCTCCCACTCCCCCTGCTTGTGTTCCTGCTCTCCCTATCTCTCTCTCTGTCAAATAAATAAATAAAATCTTTTTAAAAAAAGAGTTATTTTTTAAAGATGGCTGTTGAATTTTGTCAACTGCTCTTGTTGCATCTTTTTATCTAGTGAGGTAGTCGTATTTCTTCCTGTCGTCTGCTAATGTGGGGTATTGCATTATATTTTCTAATGTTAAATCATCCTTGCATTCCTGGAATATACACAATTTGATTACACACATCCATTCAAAGATATATAGATATATATCTCCATTCAAGAATCACAGGCCCAGGGAGGTTCTCATGCAACTCAAGTAATGTAAATTCAAAAAACAGACCTACGTGAAGGCAGGCCCAGGATTATAAATCATTAGGAAGAAAGACTCTCTCCCACCCACCCACCTCCTGTACCCATGTGGAGATACCTCCCCATACAAATAGGCAGACTGGTTTTCTTCTGGTCTCCATTCTCTAGAATGTGGTCTTTTGGAGGTCATAATTTTAATGTGTAAGTCTCAGTTCCAAACCCCCATCTTTCATGTGCCCAAGCTTCATATCTTGTCACTGAATGGCTGTTAATCTGAGCTTTTTTATAACTGAGCCCATCAACCAACTGCAGCATCTACTCATAAAATGACCATTCTAGTTTTCAGTTCCCCTTTCTGGGCCCCTGGAATTTATCTTACTTTCTTGTGAGCTCCACAATGTGCTTGAGGATATTTGTTCAATTCTGCCCAAAATTTCTAGGTGCTTTGTAGCAACAGGGTTTTCAGCTCACCCAGTTTGCCCTTTTTCCAGAAACAGAAGTCTCTAAGGATGCCTTTTTAACACCAAAAAATTTCAAAGACCCTCCTCCACACGCACCTACATTCTGTCATCAACATCATCACCATCACTATCACTTTTGTTATCTTTGTCATGATCATAGCTAACATTTAATTAAACTATGTTCCAGATACTGGGCTAAATGCTTTACATGGACTAATTTTTTAATTACCATTATCCTATGAGGTAGATACATACTAATTATTGTAATTTTACAATATATTTATTGAAAGAACTAGCTGCTATGTATTCAGTAAAACTTTTTAATAGCTTTGAATGTGATTACAATTAACATCTCATTTTTTTAAATAGTTGCATGTATATATGCAAGATATACAATTTATCCCACCTACAATCTCAGATAGGTGAGCATACAGATTTTGGATTCTCCTTACAATAAATTCTCACTTCTCTCCATTTCACTCCCCTCCAGATGGGTCTGAGACCCTAAGTTAAGATTCAGTGCTCTACATAAAACATAAGAAAAACTGAGTAGCTACCATGTGCCAGGTACTGGTTTCTGCAACATTACCAATACCTCATTTAAACTATATAACTTAATACCAGTAGAATTGATTCTATTGTTATAATTTCACAGATGAGGATACTTATATTCAAACAGATGAAATAATTTGCTCAAGATCACACAGTCAATTTAGAGCCAAGATTCAACTCTGGGAAAGAGAAACCCTCCTACACTGTTGGTGGGAACGCAAGTTGGTGCAGCCACTCTGGAAAACAGTATGGAGGTTCCTCAAAAAGTTGAAAATAGAGCTACCCTATGACCCAGCAATTGCACTACTGGGTATTTACCCCAAAGATACAAATGGAGTGATCCGAAGGGGTACATGCACCCCAATGTTTATAGCAGCAATGTCCACAATAGCCAAACTATGGAAAGAGCCAAGATGTCCATCAACAGATGAATGGATAAAGAAGATATGGTATATATATATATATATATATATATATATATATATATATATATAATGGAATATTATGCAGCCATCAAAAAGAATCTTGCCATTTGCCACAACGTGGATGGAACTAGAGGGTATTATGCTAAGCGAAATAAGTCAATCAGAGAAAGACATGTATCATATGATCTCACTGATATGAGGAATTCTTAATTTCAGGAAACAAACCGAGGGTTGCTGGAGTGGTGGGGGGGTGGGAGGGATGGGGTGGCTGGGTGATAGACATTGGGGAGGGTATGTGCTATGGTGAGCACTGTGAATTGTGTAAGACTGATGAATCACAGACCTGTACCTCTGAAACAAATAATACATTATATGTGAAAATAAAAAAAAAAAAAAAGGAGATAGTAGGAAGGGGAAAATGAAGGGGGGGATATCGGAGGGGGAGACGAACCATGAGAGACTATGGACTCTGAGAAACAAACTGAGGGTTCTAGATGGGAGGGGGTGGGGAGATGGGTTAGCCCAGTTATGGGAATTAAAGAGGGCACGTATTGAATGGAGCACTGTGTGTTATACGCAAACAACGAATCATGGAACACTACATCAAAAACTAATGATGTATGGTGATTAACATAACATAATAAAATAAAATTTTAAAAAATTTTAGCATCTGGTGAATCCTTAGGTCACACCAACAAACCACCTGTACTACATCTACCATATGCCACAGTACAGCTGGGCAGGTTGCCTACCACACAATTTTAGGGGGTACCATTCATGCTGTTATCATCATAGACTTGTATATTTATTTTGGCAATTACCCAGCAAATGGCAATAAATCATATCAAGGAAAGGGTACATTTTTCTAATTTAAATAAGAGTAGCAATAGTTCATAAACGGTCTTTAGCTTCATTTGAGAAAACTGCCACCTTCTATGAAACTCATTTTATTTAGTGGCTTTAATTGCCAGAAATTTTCCACCTGAAGCTAAAATCTAGCACTTTGTAACTTCTATTACTATTCTTATTCCTGCCCTATGAAGCCTCAGAGAATAAGTGCTGGCCCACTAAGCCAGTGATTCTGAAATTCTAGTTTCCTTAAGAATCTATCTGGGGACGGTGCCTGGGTGGCTCAGTCGGTTAAGTGTCTGCCTTGGGCTCAGATGATGATCCTGGGGTCTTGGGATCAAGCCCCACGAAGGGAACCTGCTTCTCCCTCTCCCTCTGCCGCTCCGCCTGCTTGTTCTCGCTCTCTCTCAAATAAATAAATAAATAATCTTTAAAAAAATAACCTACCTGGGGGAATTTTAAGAGGAAAATACCTGTAATTATAAACTTTTAACACCCCACAACTGAAATTATGATTCCATATGCCTTAAATGGGAAATAGAAAGCTGTATATTTAGCAAGCACTATAAATGATCCCTGGAAAAACCATTGGCAGACAGCTATTATGCCTCCTCAATCTCTTGTGAATTTCAAACATACTGTCCCCAATTTAAGATTTCTCAACTCTAGCTCTCTCAAGACACAATGCTACATAAAGAACTCAAAATTGCATTCCCTAAAACCTATCATTAGAAGAAAGTAAATTCAGAATGATCCCTCAGTCCTCTAGTATATTCATGATATTTGATTGGTACCCAGTTATAGGACTTGCATATTTTATGCATTAGAAAAATATCTTTTATACAAGTATCCTGAAGAAACTTTTTTTTAAAATCAAACATAGCATATTGACTAAATACCTGGACGTTGAAGGCAATACACCTAAGTTCAAATCTACTTACTATGCAATCTTTTTTTTTAAATTTTTTATTATTATGTTATGTTAATCACCATACATTGCATCATTAGTTTTTGATGTAATGTTCCATGATTCATTGTTTGTGTAAACACCCAGTGCTCCATTCAATACGTGCCCTCTTTAATACCCATCACCAGACCAACCCATCCCCCCACCCTCTCCCCTCCAGAACCCTCAGTTTGTCTCTCAAAGTCCGTCGTCTCTCATGGTTCGTCTCCCCCTCCGATTCCCCCACTTCATTCTTCCCCTCCTGCTATCTTCTTCTTCTTTTTTTTACTTACTATGCAATCTTGAGCAAGTTAGATGTGTAGCAAAAATCATCACTATGACTACCACAAATCAACTGGAGTGAATCTCACAAACACAATACTGAGATAAAAAGCAAGCTGCAGTCACACTATGACTTTATATATATATATATAAATTTAAAAGCAATACTCCCTACTTTCTGGGAAAAACACACATACGTAATAAAAGTATGCCTGGAATTTACAGTCATTATATTTAGAATACCAGTTACTGCTAGGCAGGAAGAAAGGTGATATGATCAAAGGAGTTAGTGGACGAGTTTCAACTGTACTAATAATGTACTGTTTCTTAAGGGGAAATGGGTCTGCCTTATAACATTCTTTATAATTTTATGACATATATTTTAAATTGATTTTTCAGAGAAAATATAGCAATTATGAGTAGTAACATTTAGCAACAGGAAAAGTGCCAATGAAATAATGTTAGGAAAAAAACATCAGAATGCTACTATGCTAAAAAATATAAAAAAAGACTAGAAGAGAATACAAAAAATAATATTTCAGTCTATATAGTGAAATTGCAGATTTTTCATTTTTATACCTCAAAATATCCTCTAATGTTAATAACAACTTTTGTAATTTAAAATTATAATTTTTGAATTAATCAGGCAAACAAAAATATAGATCACTGGCTTCCTCTCTAGAAAAGTATTTTTCAATAGTAGTCCATGAACACTAGTGTCCTAAGTAGTTATTCCATAGGGCGTAAAATGGGTTTTATTTTCAAGTAATGGAATATATGGTATTCTATATCTTCTTGGAAAACTACAATGCTCATAAGCAAATGAAGGCCTCTGAGAAGTCTTATAGTAAAGAACCTGTTGTGTTTAATCCAAAGTCACCCAAAGTTACTTGACTCTGGCATCCTTTTCTGAAGCACAGTATTAGCATCACATAGGACAGACTTGACCAAATGCTATTCTAGTTCTTGTCTATAAATAAAAGAGTGTTTATAACATATATGACATGGTTCCCTAGACTCCCATTCAGATCTATAGAACAACACAATCTCTGATGGACAGAAATAATTCAAACATTGTAAGAAAAACATAATCAAGAAGAGGAATAGCTATTTATCTCCCTTACCCCCTTTCTTCTCTTAAGGTAACAATCACTAAGAACTTGCCCAGTGCCAGGGACTGTTCTAAGTATCTTTTCAACAGGTAAAACTCATTGAATCCGTCAGAGGAATATGCTGAGCAGGACCTTTCTGCTCCATGAGTCTATGAATCACAACATATTAAAAATACCAGTGGTAATGTAACTACAAATCCTTTTAAGATAATTTACCAGGTTATTTTTAAAGCTGATTGGGATTTTTTTTCTACAGTAAAAGCAAAAGGTAGAAAATGTCCCCTGTAGTTTTCAATGTATGTAGACACTGTAAATTCTCAAATATTAAATATTCAAAATTATTTCTATAATTAACCATTACATATTTACAAATTCAATATTATTTGAAAATCTAAATTCACGTTTTTAATTGTATTTTCTAAAATATCTTTGCAATACCTTTAGTATTGGAAGAATTTCTATGTTCCCTCTCGAAATCCCAAAGAATTCACCAGTTCCTTTTCTTAAAGGTATCTCTGTGGGGGGGGAAAAAAGGAAAAGAAGGAAGGAAGGAACAGAAGAGGAAGGAAGGGAAGAGGAGAAGAAAAGGGTAAAAGTAGGAAGAAGAGTGAGAAGGAGAGAAGAAACAAAGGGAAAGAAGGAAGGACCAGAGGAAAGAAGAAGAGGAAGGAAAAAAATGTCAACATAGCAGGGAATCATAGTCCTAAAAAATGTTATGCCAAATTGGTTACCTTTTTGATTACTCATGATTTTAGAAATGATTCAACACTCAGAAGTTGACTAAACACAAAATTATTTCTTCCATATAATTACATTTTGTCTTTATATAAGTTAATTTAAAAGCATCTTGCAGTACAACAAACAGAATTAAAAATCCTGATTATTAACAGGTAATATTATGGTAAAGAGACTGGTCTTTCTATAAGGTCTATAAAGTCCATTGAAAAGCATTCACAAAACAGTGTAAAAGCCTTATGAATTTGGACAAATATCAGACAAGTCTGGTTTGAGTGAAACAAAAATAAATCATAAATATATGGCAATGCTAGTTCCCTATTTTAAAATGTACTCAATAATTTAAATAATCCATTACTTAATAAACAGTCCAATAAACATTTTGAATCAGATTGCCATAATTAATATACAAGAATGACTTGTACTTTGTATTTTTATGTGCCAATAAGATTATGATAATAATGTTGGAAAAGTTGTAAGAATTTATATATCTAAATGGGGACAACCCCTTATATAAACATAGATTTTTCTATTTATAAATGGATCATGCTCCAATATCAATTAGTTCTTTAGAAATGAAACACTTCAGCAAAGAATCAACAAATTGCATTTAATTTATAATTAAACAGAGTATAAAATACAACAAAACAATAGTCTCCCAAAAGTAATAATAAACAAAATAAAATTGAATAAGAAATAGACTTCAAAAAAAAAAAAAAGTAATCATTGGGCCTTTTGTTTTCAATAACAGGTAACCTGGAAAAATTCTCCTGACTAGAGACCACTAGAAAAGCTGAGGGGCACCTGGGTGGCTCAGGCATTAAGCGTCTGCCTTCGGCTCAGGTCATGATCCCAGGGTCCTGGGATCGAGCCCCGCATCGGGCTCCCTGCTCTACGGGGCGCCTGCTTCTCCCTCTCTCACTCCCCCTGCTTGTGTTCCCTCTCTCGCTAAGTCTCTCTCTGTCAAATAAATAAAATCTTTAAAAAAAAAAAAAAAGAAAAGCTGAAAAAATTTTATTTCTTCATCTGTAAGCAAAGAAGATCATGAAAATATAAATATAGAGCTAGGATCTTGAGAAAAGAGTATCACCTGGATCTTGGGAAGAGAGCCCAGGGACTAAAGAATGGCATTAGAGCTACCTTCCCAACTGAGGACTTTTGTCAATTCTGAAATGGAAAGCTGAGAAGCTGAGTAATGCTTCTGACAGCCCTGAGAACTAAAGCAACAGAGATTAGGATCCAGAGCCACTAAGAGTAAGAAGCCAGAAGAGGCTGCATCCCAGGACTTAGGGTAAATGGAAAGTAAGTCAACAGGAGAGCATCTCAGCTTCAAATTATCTTAATTTCTCAAACTGGACTAATAGGATCCTAGAGTAATAATGTCTTCATGCATCTAGTAAAAGCAAGCATAATCTTCTCTGGAAGAACATTAACCTCATCTTCTAAGGCTTCAAGTTATTTCTATATTTGGCAAATATAATGTCTACCACACAATCAAAAATAGCCAGAGTAACCAAAAAGCTGATGAAGTAATTCTTCACTTAAGAACTCAATATAGTAAGTGCAGGAGGAATGATAGAAGTTTGAAGCCCTTTCTGGCTTCTCACTCCCACTCCTCCAGTAGCCTTCAATCAATGACAGATAAAAGTTGTATAAATATCTCAACCTCCCAGCTCTCTGGGGCAGGTTCTATACAGTCTCCTAGAGGTGTCTCATGGGAAAAAGTCCTAAACCTACAACAGTAGCCTTCTCCTTAACTTACTGTACTTTGTATTGCCTTCCTTTCCTTTTCTGTCTCACTTCTCCACACGACCACCCTGCTTCCCTAGATAACTACTTCATTCAACAACTTGTCTCAGAATCTACATCTGGGGAAAACAACCTAGGAAAAAGGTCAGGCTGACAATAGCTGAACTCACTGGTAAGTCTTTACAACACAACATGTGGGATAACTAGGCATTATATGCTTCCTGATTCAACACAACAGGGAGTAAACAGCACCACCTATGAAGTATTCTTGCCAAGTGTATAAGATATTGGCAGGAATTCTTTTTGATAAGATACCACTTGAATCTAAGCAAGCCTCTAGATCCAACTACCAGCTAGAGAAACAAGTTAATACCACAAAGACACAAAGAGCCAAATCCAGAATGTGGGGAATCCTACAAGATGACAAATCAATTTCTTCAAAAAACAAATGGCTTGAAAGGGGGAGGAGGAAAGGAACTGTTATAGATTAGAAAGAGAGACTCAAAAAAATGTAAGAAAGTAAAATGTACGAGCTTATTTGGATCCTGATTGGAACAAGCCAACTTGGGATTTTTTTTTTTAATTTATTTATTTATTTATTTAACAGAGAACGAGACAGCGAGAGAGGGAACACAAGCCGGGGGAGTGGGAGAGGGAGAAGCACTGTATATAGATACAGCTATATAGCATTTAACATGTGCCAGGGAACATTCTAAGAGCTCTATATACCTACTGCAATGGACTGAATGTGTCTATCCAAAATTCCTGTGCTGAAATTCTAACTCCCAATGTGATAATATTGGGAGGTGGGGCCTTCAGGAGGTAATTAGACATGCGGGTGACGCCCTCAATATTTTTAATTTAGTCAGGGACATAGGAATTTTCCCCTAATTTTGTAAAGTATAGTAATAATGGCATTATAGTTTTGTAAAACAAAACAAAATACTTATCTGTTACATAGACAAACCAACACATACACACACACACACTGAGGTATTTCCTGGTGAAATGACATGATGTCTGCTTTGAAACACTCCAGAGGAAAAAATGTGTTACAGGAAGAAATGAAATAAGATTGGCAAAATGTTCATAATATTGGTACTGGATAATAGGTACATGGTAACTTATTTCATCTCTCTCTATTTGAAATTCTGCATAATAAAAATTTTAAGAAAGGAAAGGTATTTTAAGACAGGACATTTCAAAAAAATAGGACTTCAGACCATTGAATGTATTAGATAGCCAGAGACCTTTAGCCAGTAGTTCTCAAACTTTGATGTATACCAAAATCACCAGATAAACTAATAAAGACTAGAAAGGCCCAGGCTAGATGAAGTAGGATAGGATCTGGGCCTTTGTATTTTTAACAAGTTCCCAAGTGATACTGATGCCAATCAAAATTTGAGAACCATGGCTCTAAACTTCCATCTGCTAAGCCACACTCAACAACTGAGGACAGCAGAGCAAGATTAATGAATCTCTGGGAAAACAATTACTATGATAATTACTTTACTACAAAGTCCCTCAAATGTGATACCCACTATGTAAGAGGGGCAGAAGAGGAAAGGAAACACCCACTAACCACACCACCTTACTCCCTACATATGGGTTACTTTCTAAAACAGATGGTTCAAGGGTTCAACCACATGCTGAAGAAAGAAGGTCAGAGCATAAGGCTGTCCTTTGAGAGAAGGAACCTTCTGGAAGGAGAAGAATGCTGGCAGAAAGGGATTGGGGCAGAGAGAGTAGGGAGTGGGTGGGAAATGAGAACAAAAAAAGACGAAGATAAGAGGAAAGGGGGAAAAGAAGAGGAGAAATAAAATAAGTGAAGCCAACAAATTTTAAAAGGAGGGAATCAGAAGATAGGAGAAAATTAAAAAGGAGATAAAATGTAAAACACTGATCCATTCAACAGACATTTATTTAAGTTACCAGTCTGTGTGGGGCAGTGTGGTGGTTACCAAAAATATAACGGCAACCAAAACATGTTCTCTTCCTTCAAGCAACATACACTCTATCGGGAAATGGCAGAGGAGGAAAGGGGATAAAAAGGGGGAAAGAAAAGTAAAAAGAAAGAATGGGGAAGAGGAAGGGAGGTGAAAGTGGTAATGAGGAATGGAGAAGGGGAGTACATGAGTGAGGAGAAGACAAAAGACACTTATGTGCCATGGAACCATACAGCATATAACCGTTGTATGGTTATTTCTTGGTTAAACCTCTGTTATTTCTATCTCTGGTTATAAATCATCAAGGAAGCATAATACTGAAATGCCTAGCTTCCGTTCACAGCAGTTATTCTTTTTTCCAATTTATACTTACACACTCATATGTGTATATGTATATTAGTAACTTCATACTTTTCATTCATTGTATTACCTAGAGATTTTTTAAATTTTCTTCGTGGGTTTCCTAATAACTCCAATATTTCACTTAATCGCAACGTGACCTCTGCTACCACCACAACATCAATGTCTTCCATTTTATAGCAGTGAATTACTTCATTTATCTGCCACAGAAGATAAACCCACTAAAAAGAGACAATCAATTAAAATATTACATTGTTGAGTCACATTTTTTTAAACTTAGGACTTCCTTGAAGTCATCATCTTCTAGACACATGGAAATGTTAGACAGGTAGACACCCCCTTATTGGTACATCTTAATTATAAACATCAATGATCCTAATCAATCTGTTTCTATAAACTCGTAAAGAAGATTCACCTAAGCTTACAATCTGCATATCTATAGCCATGATGGAACATTTAACATCTTTTTTTAACATATCAGTAAAGATGATCAGTATCCTCAAAGTTCTCATTCCCCCTCACAAAGCAGCTGTCGTGATCACTCCCCGAGTCTTCCAAAACAGTGAGGGGGAGGCAGCTGTTTCAAGCTCCATGCTAAGTGCCTTCAAATCTGTCTTTCATGCCTATATCCCCCCAAAGCTTAGCACATAAAATTAGCCATCACACTTTAGGAACTAAAATGAGGAAACAACATTACTTTTTCACTCCATTACCTTTTCAGAGGACATGGTAAAAAGCCCATGTACCCTATGTACAACACATCCAATATGTTACTGTTAAAATGTTTCCTCCTACATTCCCTGTTTACAATATTCACCTGCTCAACTTTCTCCTTTCCATGAAAGAGCTCTTTGAAATAGTCTAAAGATATTATTGCAGAAAAAAAACCCTAAAACTCCTTATCTATTTGTATTCTCTATTATTAACCTTCTTAATGAACTTATCCAAGTTCATGTAACCTTAAACGCACTACATTTATTCCTCTCTTAGAAACCTGAAATACCTTCCCACTCCCCAAAACTAAACTGCAGAAGTGCAGAGAATACACTTAGAAAAAGGCTCAGTCAGCACCACATTTAAAGAATGGTAGTTATGCAGGTGGATAAACAGGGAAAATTTAGATTTGAAGTGTGCATCACAACTTAAATTAGCAGTAATAAAAAGCAAGTGAAAGGAAACAAAAAGGAATACTTTATTAGTACTGATTTTCTGGGTGAATTTTGCATAGTCATTTCTGGGCATATTGATCCTCTGAATTCCTAATTTGCATTTCTGCCATAGGAACATTATCGTGTCCACAACGATTTCTTTATCAGGCTGAACATTCTGAAAACAAAAACAGTAAAGTAATGGTAAGAATAAGATACACTGTAGATACAGCTATATAGCATTTAACGTGTGCCAGGGAACATTCTAAGAGCTCTATATACCTACTGCAATGGACTGAATGTGTCTATCCAAAATTCCTGTGCTGAAATTCTAACTCCCAATGTGATAATATTGGGAGGTGGGGCCTTCAGGAGGTAATTAGACATGCGGGTGACGCCCTCAAGAGCAAAAATAGTACTTATAAAAGGGACTCCAGAGTCTGTCACTTTCTTTCTGCCGAGCAAAGACAGCTATCTATGAACCAGGAGGTGGACCCTCACCAGGCACCAAATCTGCTGGTGCCTTGATCTTGGATTTCTCAGCCTCCAGAACTGTGAGAAGTAAGTGTTCCATGTTTAAGCCACCCTGTCTATGGTATTTTTGTTATGGTAGCCCATACAGACTAAGACTTATACCAATTTATTTAATCTTCATGACAACTCTATGAAGAGAGTACTACTATTATCTTTTTAAATTTTCTGTGTTAAAATAATAAAGAATGGGGAGGGGGATGAATTGTAAGGGGAGAGGGAGTAGGGAGCTGGGAAAGGATACAAACAAGGAGGAAAGAGAGACATAAAGAAACCAAGAGAACATCACACTGTGTATCAATAGATACCATGAGTATAATGAATACATCTCCTCTCAAATCAGTTATTTGGCTCTTTTCAAAAGAAAAATATAACTAGGGGCGCCTGGGTAGCTCAGTTGGTTAAGCAACTGCCTTCGGCTCTGGTCATGATCCTGGAGTCCCGGGATCAAGTCCCGCATCGGGCTCCCTGCTCAGCAGGGAGTCTGCTTCTCCCTCTAACCTTCCTCCCTCTCATGTGCTCGCTCTCTCTCTCTCTCTCATTCTCTCTCCCAAATAAATAAAATCTTAAAAAAAAATATAACTCATTATATCTGAACTAGAAGGATAATGAGTTTATGATTAAAATACACCAAACCTTGAACTTCTTTGGGGCAGCTCTAAGACTTAATTTGCATATGTAGTACCTAGTATGGAACCATAACAGAGATCAATAAATGTTTATTGAATTGAATTGAATGAACTAAGACATACACGATTTTTTTTAAAAGCCGGTAGTAAAAATTCCTTGCCCTGGGGCACCTGGGTGGCTCAGTCAGTTGGGAGTCCCACTCTTGGTCTCAGCTCAGGTCTTGATCTCAGGGTTGTGAGTTCAAGCCCTGCACTGGGTTCCATGCTGGGAACGTGGAGCCTACTTAAAAAAAAAAAAAAAAATCAAGGGCTCCTGGGTGGCTCAGTCCTTAAGCGGCTGCCTTCGGCTCAGGTCATGATCCCAGAGTCCTGGGATCGAGTCCCACATGAGGCTCCCTGCTAAGCGGGAAGCCTGCTTCTCCCACTCCCCCTGCTTGTGTTCCTGCTCTCGCTTTCTCTGTCTCTGTCAAATAAATAAATAAATAAAATCTTAAAAAAAAAAATCGAGATGAACCATGAAAGACTATAGACTCTGAGAAACAAACTGAGGGTTCTAGAGGGGAGGAGGGTGGGGGGAATGGGTATTAAAGAGGGCACGTATTGAATGGAGCACTGGGTGTTATACCCAAACAATGAATCATGGAACACTACATCAAAAACTAATGATGTAATGTATGGTGATTAACATAACAAAATTTAAAAACAAAATCTGGCTGGGAGCTATACGGGATTAACAGCACAGCTCTGGGCTATTAAAGTGGGCCAGAATGGCTTTCTGACACTGAAGAAATTAAAAGTATGGGAAAGGGTAGCCTCTTCCTCCAGAGGGCATTGTTTGGCCTTAGAGATTCAGAGAAAGCAACTGAAATTAGATTTTTGCATCTGGTCATAGGGGCAATGTTACTAGAAGAAGAAATTATAAATAAGTGTAGAAGAAGGTATAAATAAGTTTTGGTCTATTCATACAGTGGAATACTATGCAATAAAAATGGAACAATATACAACCACTTGCAACAATAAGGACTCTTACAAACAATATCAATTGAAAGAAGCAAGATGCTGAAAGTATGCATAGATCTCCCTTGACTTATAAATTGAAAATACCATAAATCAAAAATGCGTTTAATCTATTGAACATCATAGTCTAGACTTACCTACTTTAAACATGCTCAGAACACTTACATTAGCCTATAGTAGGACAAAGGTCCCGAACACAAAGCCTACTTTATAATAAAGTGTTAACTATCTCATGTAATTTATTGAATACTGTGCTGAAAGTGAAAACCAGAATAGTTGTGTGTCTGTCATTTCCCCTCATGATCATGTAGCTGACTAGGAGTCATGGTTGCTGCTGCCCAGCATCATGAGAGAGTATCATACTGCATATTGCCAGCCAGGGAAAAGATCAAAGTTCACAATTTAAAGTATGCTTTCTCCTGAATGTGTATTGTTTGCGCACCATTGTAAGATGGAAAAATCTTAGGTTGAATCATCCTAAGACAGGGACCATCTGTATTTTCTGTATCCCATTACATACAACACAAAAAAATAGGCAAAACTAACCCAATGACTAAAAAGTCAAGATAGTGAGTACCCACGGTAGAGTCAGTGATTGGAAGGGAGCACAGGGGTAGCTACTTGGTGCTGGTCATGTTCTGTTTCTTGAACTGGATGTGCTTCATTTATGAAAACTCATTGAGCTATACACTAGTAAAATGTTTGTCATTATATATATTATTCATCAATATAAAGGTTTAAAAAAAAAGTAAGATTCAAGGGTGCCTGGGTGGCTCACTTGGTTAAGTATCAGACTCTTGATTTTGGCTCAGGCCATGATATCAGAGTCATGACATCAAGCCACCGAGTCAGGCTCTGTGCTCAGTGTGGAGCCTGCTTGTCCCTCTCCCTATGCTCCTCCCCCCGCTCATCCTCTCCCTCTCTTTCAAGTAAATAAATGAATAAAATCTTTAAAAAAACACAAAAACAAAAAGTAAGATTCAAAGTACTGAATTTCTAAATATTTCTGTTTTGGAATATAAACATATATCATGTATCAAATAAGATTATAAAAAAGATATGTCAAGTGCCTGGGTGGCACAATGGGTCAAGCCTGCAACTCTTGGTTTTGGCTCAGGTCATGATCTCAGGGTCGTGAGATCAACTGCATCGGGCTCTGCACTCAACGTGGAGTTGGCTTGGGACTCTCTCTCCCTCTCCTTTCGCCCCTCCTCCAACTTCTCTCTCTAAAATAAATAAATAAATAAATAAACCTTTTAAAAAAAGATATGTCGGGGCGCCTGGGTGGCTCAGTTGGTTAAGCGACTGCCTTTGCCTCAGGTCATGATCCTGGAGTCCCGGGATCAAGTCCCGTATTGGGCTCCTGCTCGGCAGGGAGTCTGCTTCTCCCTCTGACCCTCTTCCCTCTCGTGCTCTCTATCTCTCATTCTCTCTCTCTCAAATAAATAAATAAAATCTTTTTAAAAAAAAAGATATGTCAATGCTTCTGAACTAATCTTTTAAAATTTAGATTATTGGGTGCCTGGGTGGCTCAGTCGTTAAGCGGCTGCCTTCGGCTCAGGTCATGATCCCAGAGTCCTGGGATCGAGTCCCGCATCAGGCTCCCTGCTCAGCGGGAAGTCTGCTTCTCCCTCTCCCTCTGCCTGCCTCTCTGCCTACTTGTTCTCTCTCTCTCTGTCAAATAAATAAAATCTTTAAAAAATAAAATAAAATTTAGATTATTAAATAAATTATGAAAATAAACAAAATCAAAGCTCATAGGTATTGATTGCTTATGATGAACCTCAAAGGTGGCCAGGAGCATGGGCACAGGACAGAAATGGGACCAGCTTCAGGAACAGCAGAAAAGCTCTCTGTATTGGGTTGGACATAGAAGGGACATGAGCAACCCATCACACCCTATCCTTTCCTCTAAAGAATGTTTAATCTTCTTGTCCTCAGTTTCCCCAATTGGTCCTTTATACCTGGATTTAGCAACTGAACTCAAGAACAGAGATCCTCAAGAGGAAATCTTGTCTACTAGGCCTTGAAAAAACAAGTCTAAGGATGACAATTGGACATCTTGGTAGATTTGGAACATAACTACATCTGATTCCTAGACTGCTAATAGCTCATGATCATTACTAGCTTCTGGAACTATACCTCAATGAAAATATTATTCTTGGAAAACTTGTCCTAAGTTCATCATTAAAATACTTATTTGTAAAAAAAAAAAAAAAAAAAAAATCCTTGCCCTTTTCAGCCTTGATTAGAATTTTTTGGTTTAACCCCAAAAAACAAATAATCCAGTTAAGATATGGACAGAAGACATGAATAGACATTTTTCCAAAGAAGACATTCAAATGACTAACAGATACATGAAAGATGCTCAACATCACTCATCACTCAACATCAGGGACATATAAATAAAAACCACAGTCAGACACTACCTCACACCAGTCAGAATGGCCAAAATTAACAACACTGAAACAACAGATGTTGGCAAGGATGCAGAGAAAGAACCCTCTTACACTGCTGGTGGGAAGGCAAGCTGGTACAGCCACTCTGGAAAACAGTATGGAGGTTCCTCAAATATTAAAAATAGAGCTACCCTATGACCCAGCAATTGCACTACTAGGTACTTACCCCAAAGGATAAAAAAATACTGATTCTAAGGGGCACATGCACCCTAATGTTTACAGCAGCATTATCAACAATAGCCAAACTATGGAGAGGGCCCAAATGTCCATCAACAAATGAATGGATAAAGAAGATGTGGTATATATATATATATATATATATATACACACACACACACACACACACACACACACACACACACACACACACACACACAATGGAATATTACTTAGCCACAAAAAAGGAAACCTTGCCATTTGCAATGACATGGATAGAGTGAGGTGTATTATGCTAAGTGAAATAAGTCAATCAGAGAAAGACAAATACCACATGACTTCACTTATCTATGGAATTTAGGAAACAAAACAGATGAAAATAGGGGAAAGAAGGGGAAAAAAAGGAGAGAGGGAGACAAATCATAAGAGAGTCTCAACTATGGAGAGCAAACTGAGGGTTGATGGAGGGGAGGAGTGTGGGGGATGGGCTAAACAGGTGATGGGTATTAAGGAGGGCACTTGTGATGAACGCTGGGTGTTATCTGTAAGTGATGAATCACTAAATTCTAGTCCAGAAACCAATATTATACTATATGTTAACTAACTAGAATTTAAATAAAAACTTGAAACAAAAAAAAAGAATTTTTTGTTTAGCTCTCCTACTATAATCATTATATTTGCTCTCAAATACCTTTCTTACAAAAATTAAATACGTGTCACAAGTATTTAATAAACCCAGAAGAAATAAAAAACATTTTACCAGTGGAACTTCTCAAGTCCCTTACTGTGGTTTCACTTCCCTGAACAAAAGTTAATACAATGCTCTATCATTGTGGTTTTCAAATTTTCTTTAGAATAGTAAAGCCAAATTTTCAAATGAAATTCTATCTCAACAATTGTATATAAAACTAATAAAAACAGGTTAGGGTGTTATACCCAAAGCTGAACTCCTGAGGGAACTTTGGCAAAGCCCTGGGGATCCCTGGAATTCAGTTTTAACCACCAGTGCTGTTCTAGTTACTTAAACATTCATACTCACAAATCATCATCTCTAATGGCCATTGGGTACAAAGTGACTCTAAATAATAACTAAGCGCCGTATTCATGGACTGGAAAGCGGTATTTCATTAAGAATGTTAACTCTAATTGAAATGACTGCTTCATTTCCTTCATTATTAGGAATATAGCTAGCATAGGAATTTTCCAAAAAGGAACAAAAAGAGTTATTATCAAAACAGACTTAAAATCAGAAGTCAGACTATGACTCAACCTCTTATTTAATGATTAAACAATACAGAATTTTGGCAAGGTGCAATTCCCGTGATATTTTAAATCTGGCTTTAAATTAGGTATAATAACCTCCTTCAACACTATTACAAAGTCTTCAAAAAAGCAATTAATTTCACCTGGGGAGAAGCACAGACACAAGAGTACAAGGTTGCTGCCAAATGGAAAATGTCTTCTGAATATCCGTAAGTCTTCAAACAAGAATCTAATTCATAAAGAGGAGAAAAATGAAACAAAAAAATCAATTACAAAATTTCAAATAGAAAAGGCATAGAAGCAAAAATTCTACAAAATGACATAAATGGTATCTGGACAAATATCATGTCACTAAGATATTTCTATATGAAAACTAATCTAAGTGGGCTCTAATGCAATTAAAATAGACTATTATCATTAATCTGTGATCTGTATGCCAACTACATACAGAATAGAATTGAAAAGGCTTATAATATTAAAACACATGTAAAATATGGCAGTTGAAATAAAAATAACAAAAATATCTATTCAGAAACCACTAGAAAAAATATATGTATCATTGCTTGGTACAAATTATTTACTGCAATTGAACAGCCAGAAAATGCCTTAATAACATTATAAAACATAAAAAAAGATTAGGGATTAAATCATTCTTGTCAGTCTAAAATTAGAGGTTGCAGATTTCCAGTTATATGTACAATAACTTTTAAGACTTAAAATGCTGGAATGAAAAACTGCCCCTACTGAAAAAAGATGGGAGACCACCAAATCTTCCCTTGCTAAAGGGAACTGATAGCTTTTGATTTACTGCCGTGCTGGTCTCTCACTTACCAACAAGGTAGCAGCTAAGTAGAACCTTACTCACCTCCTCAAAATCATCACATAGAATAAAACCCAGCATCCTTACAAGGTCTAGGAGCCTACAGGATCTGGCACCCAGCTATTTCTCTGCCTACATTTCCTACCACATTCTCAAATTCCACCAGCACTACCAGCGCACGCTAGCCACATGTGCCTCCTTGTCATTCCTTCAACAACCAAGCACTTGGTCTTTGCATGTCCTGTTTCCTCTGCCTTGAACATTCTTTCTCACTTTGCCTAGAGAGTATATTTTATCAGATGAAATTTTAAGTTTTCAAAAAGGCAAATAAATACTCACCATGAAAAGCAATTTTCTTAACATAAATTTGAGCTGATTGTCCTTCTTTGTAATTTTCCATGGGAAAGACCAAACCTTTGTTTCTCTTTACATTGATTAAAGGTTCTATTGCAACAAGAAGAATTAAATCCTTTTCTGCTTTCTTTGACTCTGGATCATCCTGCCTCTAAGAGAAGTATATCCCACAAGTTAATAATTCAAGCCATCTTAACAAAATAAAAACAAATTACTGGTTTTGTATATGTTACCTGGAGAAAATCAATAAGCTGCCCAGCTAAAGATTCAAATAAACTCCATTCCTCATAAGTAAAAGCTAACTTTACAAATTTCACAGCGGCATCTATAGAAATAACATTTTTTCCTTTTACAGTAAGTTGCAAAAGAGATGTTTGTGGAAAATCAAGCATTCCATCTGCACCAGTATTTGACACTAGAAAAGAAAAAAGAGAGGTTTGAATGTCACTCATGCAAAGAAATATTTACTAAATATTAACTAACAGATACTGCTAGGCACAAGAGAAACAATGGAAAAGAAGCAAATACAATCCCTACCTTTACAGAGCTTATACTCTAATGAGGAAACAAGAAATCTTAGAAGGGAAATACAGGGTGCTGTGGGGACAAATAAGAAGGGCATCGAACATGGGTTTGAGGTAGGAGAGTGGTCAAGGTCGTCCAGCCAGAGAAAGGAACATGGAATCCCAAACACAGAGAATTAGCAAGAGTTAACTAGTCAAATAGGTAGCTAGATATTACAAACTGAAAGCTCAGGAAACAGGTCTATAATAGGGATACAGCTTTAGAGTCATCATTATATATCCATAGTAAACAACAGAAGCAGCCATGGGCAATGTACAGCTGCCTAGGACAGGAGAATTACGACCCCCAACACGTAAGAGAAGGGTAGAGGGAGAAAAGGCTGCAAAGAAGAGTGTTTAGAAAGGAGTATTCAACAGTAACAAATACTAGAGTGTAAAGGAAGAAAAGCACTGAGAAGGGACCCTTGGATTGAACAAAAAGGAAGTTGTCCATGACATTTTCCGTAGAGGGCTGAGGACAGAGGGCTGAAGACTGTATAAGTAAGAAGGAAAGAATTTAGAACGGTGGAAACAGACAATTCCTGACTATAACAAGAGGAAGAAATACAGGGAAGGAGCTGAAAGAGGACATGGGATAAAGGGACAGTTTGGAAAGATTAGGCTAAAAGACTTCAAAAGGAAGAGAAGGAACACCCCATCCATTTTAAAGAGAGACAGTGGAAAGGATGGGTACAGGTGAGGGTAAATTTTCAAGTGTGGGTAGAGGAAACCTCATCTGAGATCGTTTTCTTCATGGAGAAGAGATGAGCCCAAACTGTAGCAGAGAAACTCCCTTCCTGCAGATGGGCATGCACATGTACACACACATACCCTAAACTCACTTGAAAGTACACATGCTAAGGTCTAGGCTTTCACCTCTCTTTCCAGGTGTTGTGGACAAGTCAGGTGACTGCTCCAAAGCAACAGGGTAAGCTCATGAAAAAATAAAGTTAAAAACACAAACACTTTGAAACAAAGACCACTAATGAAAACATTTTTTACCAGAGGAAGCAGAAAAATAGAAAAGAGTAAACACTTAAGCTTAATAAGTATTCTCTCAAGGAAATAGAGGATTTTAGAAACATGAAGCGAGAATAAACTGCTGTGAAAAAGAATCAAACAGAGACTAGGTATAAATTACTTTATTGTTGAAACAAAGAATTCAATAGATGAATGGAATAGAATAGCAAGAACCAAAGAACAAATTAGTGACCTGGAAAGTTGAACTGAGGAAGCTTCCCAGAAGGCAACAGAAAGGAATAAAGAGATTAAAATAATTAAATAAGATAATGGAGAGTGGACGTGTTAACATCTGCTATGAGGGCCCTCAGAGAATTATTTTTTAAGATTTCATGTATTTATTTGAGAGAGAGAGAGAGCACAAGCAGGAGTATGGCAGAGGGAGAGGGAGAAGCAGGCTCGCCACTGAGCAGGGAAACCAACGTGGGGCTCTATCGAGGATCATGACCTGAGCTGAAGGCAGACACTTAGCCAACTGAGCCACCCAGGTGCCCCGCCTCAGAGAACTTTTTTAAAATATTTATGTATTTATTTAACAGAGAACGGGGATGTGCAGAGGGAGAGAATCTTCAAGCAAACTCCCTGCTGAGCACAGAGCCAGCACAGGGCTCAATCTCACAATCCATGAAATCATGACCTGAGCCAAAACCAAGAGTCAGATGCCTAACTGACTCAGCCATCTAGGTGCCCCGAGAATTTTTTTAAAAAGTAAACATAAGGGGAAGAAACAAAGAAGTAAGATAAAAAATGAAAGAAAGATGTAAGACCTCAAAGTACCTCCTGTATTACCAAACCTACCCCTAGACCGAATATAACGAAATGTAAGAACATCACAGGAAAGGACACTGTCAAAGCTAAATCTGTAAAACAACAAGGTTTAAACTGTTGAGAGATGGGCGCCTGGGTGGCTCAGTTGGTTAAGCAACTGCCTTCGGCTCAGGTCATGATTCTAGGGTCCCCGGATCAAGCCCCGCATCAGGCTCCCTGCTCAGCGGAGAGCCTGCTTCTCCCTCTCCCACTCCCCCTGCTTGTGTTCCTGCTCTTGCTGTCTCTCTCTGTCAAATAAATAAATAAAATCTTAAAAAAAAAAAAAAAAAACTGTTGAGAGACTTCTCAATACCATATAAAAGACTATGGTGAGGGGCGCCTGGGTGGCTCAGTCGTTAAGCATCCGCCTTCGGCTCAGGTCATGATCCCAGGGTTCTGGGATCGAGCCCCACATCGGGCTCGAAGTCTGCTTCTCCCTCTCCCATTCCCCCTGCTTGTGTTCCCTCTCTCGCTGTGTCTCTCTCTGTCAAATAAATAAATAAAATCTTAAAAAAAAAAAAAGACTATGGAGAAATGTCTTTAAAATTCAAAAAGAAACAAACTTCTAAGCAAAATATTATATCTAGCTAAACTATTTCAAAGTTCTTAGAGTTTGTATTTGAGCAAAAAGAAATGAATTTAGAAAGAAGTAGTGAAAAATGGGAAAGATGAAGGAAAAGGCTTAATAGTGTATTCCCTATCTTAAAAAACAATGACCAGGACTTGTATCTAGAATATACAAAGAATTCTCAAAATTCAATAGAAAAAATAAGCAATTCGATTAGAAAACTGGCAAAAGACACTAAAGGGAAAGAGAATATGAAGGTGGAAAATAAATATATGAAAAGATGTTCAGCATCATTACCCATTAGGGAAAAGCCACAATGAAATAGCACTATACACCTCTCAGAATGGCTAAAAGAAATAGTGATAACACCAAATACTGTTGAGGATGTTATAAAACTGGATCTCTCATACATTGTGAGTGGGAATGTGAAATGGTACAGTCAACCTGAAAGACAGTATGGCAATTTTCCACAAAACAACATACACACTTACCCAGCAATTATACTCTTGAGCATTTATCCCAGAGAAATGAAAACACATGTGCACACAAAGAACTGTACTCAAATGTTCATAATAGCTGTACCCTAAGAGCCAAAAACTGGAAAGAACTCAAATGTCCTTCAACAGGTAAACAGTCAGACAAACTGTGATACATCCATACCATGGGCTACTCCTCAGCAATTCTAAGAAGTGAACTATTAATGCACACAACTTGGATACGTCTCAAAGTAATTATACTGAGTAAAAAAGCACATGTATAGTCACCTCGTTTATGGCAAAAGGATACTACAGTCAATGCGGAAAGGAAGGTCTCTTCAATAAATGGTGTTGTGTCAACTAGATGTTATATGGAAATAAATAAATCTTGATCTCTACCTCATACCAACAAAAACAAAATTGAGACCTAAAGCTTCTAGAAGGAAACACTGGACTATATCTTTATGACATTACAGTACAGAGATTTCTTAAACATGATGCAAAAATGGTTAACTATAAAGGCTATACTGATAGACTGGACTACATTAAAATTAAGAATTCCTGTTCCTTAACAGCTATAATTAAGAGAATGAAAAGGCAAGCCACCAAGTGGGAAAAGATATTTGCAATATATACATATTCAACAAAGAACTTATATCCAGAATCTATAAAGAATTCTGACAAACCAATAAGAAAAAAACAAATAGCCCAATAGAAAAATGGGCAAAAGATGGTTCACAAAATGGCCCCCTTCCACAGAGGGCAAGGAGAGACTGAAAAAGAGGCAAACTACTCCAGATTGGTAGGTGGTAATTTTAATAAAGCAAAGGAATTTATATATAAGGCTTGTCTATACAGTTTCCCCAGAAGATTTAACTGGGCTCAGTCACGTATACCATCCACCTGGTCTCAACAACACCTTACTCTCATAAGGCTACATCCTTGAAACCACTGCTAGTACAAGAATAGTAGGTAGGACATACACACCAAGGACAGGGTGGGGTGGGAGATGGGGAGTTTAAGGAGCCTCCAAATGCCTGGGTCCAGCTCAAGAATTAACTGGTAGTCATATCCTCTTGATGACCTCCTCCAACAAATCTGAATAGGCACTTTGCAAAATAGGATATCCAAATGGTGAAGAAATACATGAAAAAGTGCCCAACTTCATTAGTCATCAGAGAAATGCACATTAAATCCATAATACTACTGAATTTGCTGAATTCACACCAGAATGGACAAATGAAAAAGACAAAGAAATCTAAGTGTCCAAATTTGGAGCAATTAGAACTCTCATAAAATGCTGCTGGTGGTATAATTGGTACCAAAAAAAATTAAATAAATAAATCATTTTGGAAACCAGTATCCGCTACAGCAAAACACACACATACCCTATGCTGTATCAATTCCACACCAAAAGAAATGCATAGCAGATGATGTTCTCTTTCAGCAATTTACAAAACAAGCAGACCAAAAACATCAGTAGGAATAGAGAAGACTTAACTACATGATTTACAAACTTCACCTAATCAACATATATATAAAGCAATGTACCCCACAATGAAAGAACATAGAGTCTTTCCAAGTATATACAGACTATTTACCAAAATTGACAAGTTAGGCCATAAACCACATCTCAACAATTTCAACAGCTTCAAAGAATATCAAATAGAATATGCTTTCTGGCCACAATATAAGTAAGCTAGAGATCAATACAAAAAAAAACAATTAGCATATCTCCATGTTTTTTGACTCATGGCACGGTATCAAAAAAAAAAAAAGCACAATGGGAATTTGAAAATATTCTTAACTAAATGATAATGAAGGTATAAATCAAAACTTCAGGTACATAGCTGCAGTTGCATTTAGAGACAAATGCCTTAATATGCATATGTTAAATAAGGATAAATCCTAAAAAATCAATGATCTAAGCTTCCAAGTCAATAAATTTTTTAAAAATCAGCAAAGTAAACCCAAGATAGTAGAATAAGAGAAATAATAAAGAACAGAAACTAATAATATGGAAAACAAATATACAATATTTGTTTGTAATAGAGAGGATAGACACAAATATTGCTCATGGAAAAAGACTAATGAAATTGGCAGACTCCTGAGGAAACTGATGAAATGAGAGAAAAAGGCAAGCTGACCACTACTAGGTATGAAAAAGAGGAGCCCAGACACCTACAGATCTTATAAAGAAGATTAAGAAGATCATAATGAGATATTATAAATAATTTTATGAAAATTTGAAAATACTGGATCAAAAAATATAATTTTCTCAAGTCCTATTTACCAAACTGATAGATTTTTTTAATGAAAAGAAAGCATAAATCATTTTATATCTATGAGAAATTTTTAATCCATAGTTAAAAACCTTTCCACAAAGAAAATTCCAGTAAATTCGATCGAACACGCAGGAAGAAATAACATCAATCTGACACAAAATCTTTCAGATAAGACAGCAAGAGAGTGCACTTCTCAACTCTTTATATGAGGTCAATATGACCTTGAAAGCAAAACCTAAAAAGGACATTACAAGAAAGGAAAATCTGTCTCATGAACAGAGAAGCAATACAATAAACATTAGCAAACAAAATCAAATAATATATCAAAAGGATAATCCTCACCTCCACATTAGACTTATTCCAAAAATACAGGGTGGTTAAAAATTAGATAAGCAATCAATGTAATTTACCACATTAATAGAAATAAACTAGAAATCCACTCAATCAACTCAATAAATCCAGGAAAGACTTTTGATGAAATTCAACAACTATTCAGAATTAAAAACAAACAAACAAAACTCAGCAAACCAAGAATAAAAGAAACTTCCTTAATATGGAGAAAAGGTATCTAAAAAAATCCTTCAGCAAACATCAAAATTAATGGTAAAATGTCAAAAGCTTTCCATGTGAGATCATAAATGAGACAAGGATATCTGCTATCACCACTTCCATTTCATGTTTTATTAGAGATCCTATCCAGTGCAATAAGCCAAGAAATGCAAGAAAGAAGAAATTAAAAGATTAAGAATTGGAAAGAAAGAAATACAATAGTCATTATTCACAGGTAAGATGATAATATACCTAAGCAAATCCAAAAGAAAATCTCATAAATTATTTAAATTATCAGTTGAGTTTAACAAGATTGCTGAATTTAAGATAAAAAAAATTGGGTATCAGTTTCTTATATGTGGAATACCATAATAAAATTTTTGTTTTTCATGTTCTACCATAATATATTATTTTAACAAACTATTTACTTATTAAAAGTTCTTTTCCTGCCATAAACAGTTCTGAGACAACATCACGAACTTCTACTTCATCTGTAACAATAGGTCCAGTTTGTAGTGTGCGCCTATTTGAATCAGAAAGAGCTTCTAAGACAGCCAGAAACCGGGATGCGGTGCTGTCAAACATCTCATCCAACAGCCGCTCTGTGATGGTACGTGGCCACGGCAACTGGAATAAAAACAAAAACAAAAACAAAAAACCACAGTCCACTTCTTTAAAGTTCTACAATGTTTAATATTATAAGCAAAGAGAAGTAAGGCATGCTTCACTAATGCTAAGAGTGGCTGGCCTATCATTGAGCTGGCTACTTTTATGGTGTTCATTTTTGAGGTGTTTCTCCAGACTCCATTAAAGTTTATGTCATAACACCATTACGTCAAAGACTGCTATTTCTTTATGTTCATGTTTCCAAGGCAGCATTAAAAGGCTATTACTGTCTTTTTATTGGGGCAACATCAATCTCCATATGCTTTGTGTTACCTTAATTACAGCCTTCAGGAACTGATACTCAAACTTTGGTTGCCTAGGAATCTCTCAGGAGTGCTTTTTTTTTTTTAAGATTTTATTTATTTATTCATGAGAGAGAGGCAGAGGGAGAAGCAGGCTTCCCAAGGAGCACGGAGCCCGATGCAGGACTCAATCCCAGGACCCCGGGATCATGACCTGAGCCGAAGGCAGACTCAACCATCTGAGCCACCCAGGCGCCCTTCAGGAGTGCTTTATAGATTCACAGACCAAATCTTGAGATTCAGTGGGTCTAGATGGGGCACTTTTCATAAGCACCACAGGAAATTCTAATGCAGAAGGTCCTTAAACCCAAATTTGAAAGAATATTTCACAGTATAAATAGCTGGTCTTGTGGTAGTTAATGAAAGAAGAATTGACCAGCTGTATAGCAATATGCTAATGACTTTTATGAGCCCTGTATGAATTCCCAGCCACTCTGCTTAATGATTTCCCCTCCTGCCTATGACTTGCCTCTACACTATTCTGACAACTGATCTGTTCTCTGTATTTAGGTTACCGGTAAGTAAGAGAAGCAGCTCTGGTCAGCTTTTTTAGAATCCATGTCCAGTTACAAGATACCCATCATGTCCCCCATATTTCCCCTGCTTCTCTCCTCTTCTTGGGGCAAAGTCAGAAAGACAGAAAAACATAAACAGGGTTAAAACTGCCTTGGACTATTTCTCCCCAAACATCAACTTCTCTACTCATTAGCTTCTATGACTTTTCAATCCATAGGTTAACTGATAGGTTAAAAACCTCAATGAACTTGAACTTCATGCCCTAGCCTTTTACAAACAGAGGTAAGGGTTTCTTCTAAGAATTTTACTGTAGGTTAAAACAGAGCTTTTAAAACATTATACTTAAAAGCATAATAAACTTTCTAATAATTAGAAGTATTCAAAATGAAATTATAAAAACCAAAGATTATAGTTAAATTGTTTTTAGAAATACCAGAGAAAAACTAGCAAAAAGTGAAATAGAATATTTATCAGAGCTGTAGATGAATACCAAGTAAAACATTTTAAAATATAAATATTTAAAAGAGCTATAAAAAAGATTTAAGGCAATAAAAAAACAATGGGTTGCCAAGCATGACAAGCAAATTATTAATGTCTACAAAAACGAGTTCATTTAAGTATATTTTAAAAATTAAAATCTCTAGTAGATAAATGGTCAAAAACTGTGGAAGATAAAATTCACAGAAGGAAATAAAAAGAGTAAACACAAATATAAGGGAAAGTTGGATCAAAGAAATAGTTAAAATGACAAGCCATTTTATAAAACGGAATTATTTAAAAAATAAAGAGGGATGCCTGGGTGGCTCAGTCAGTTAAGCATCTGACTCGATTTAGGCTGAGCTCATGATCTCGGGGTCGTGGGATTGAGCCCCAGGTCGGGCTCTGCACTCAGCGCAGAGTCTGCCCTAGATTCTCTCTCTCCCTCTCTCCTGCCCCTCCCACCACGTGCTCGCTCTCTCTCTCAAATAAATAAAAATCTTTTTTAAAAAATAATAGCAAAATGATAACAACTTGTAGTGAAATTGGTACCTGCAGGCTGTACCTTGCATAGCTATTTCAGAAATCAATTTGGGAATATATATCAGGAGAAATAAAAGTGCTTGTATCCTTTGATTCAAATCCTACACCTTGAACTTTGTCCACAGGAAATAAAAAAAAATAGCACATTGAATCTGTTGATTATTTCAATATTTAGAATAACAAAGAACTGGAAACAACTAAAATTTTAAATAGTAATAAAAATATTTGACCAGTTATGGTACAAATACTGCATAGAGCATGTTAAACCACCTTTAAAAACATCCGGATGGATGAGAAGCTAAATGACATGATCCAGATAGTATGTGCAACTTCTAAATACTATGGTTTGTATGACATCTACTCCATGAGATGTATTATATTAATCTCCAACATAATATACCTAGCCCAGTCAAGCTTAATTTCTCACTGTCCCCCAGTAAACTTTGTTTGCTCCTGCGTCCAAGCTATCATTGTGCCCTTGTCCTGTACTTAGAACGCTTTATCCTCCCGTCCCTATCCACTCAAATCCTGCTCATTAGTCCAAGGCCATTCAAAAAGACAGAACTGTGACTTTGCTCTTCTATATTCCACCATACATGTAACCATGGTAGGCATTTAATACATTCTGTTAAATGAATGAATAAAAATAAATAATAGTAATAGCTAATATTCCTAAGGACCTACTGCATGCCAGAAACATTCTAAGGGCTTTACATGTAATTCATTTAATCTCTACCATTATTTCCTTTTTTTTTTATTTATTTGACAGAGAGAGACACAGCGAGAGAGGGAACACAAGCAGGGGGAGTGGGAGAGGGAGAAGCAGGCTTCCCGCCGAGCAGGGAGCCCGATGCAGGGCTCGATCCCAGGACCCTGGGATCCTGACCTGAGCTGAAGGCAGATGCTTAACGACTGAGCCACCCAGGTGCCCCTCATTATTTCCTTCTTAATACTTATCACAAACTATAATTACTATACTTATTTATTGTGTAATTTCTCCACTAGAATGTAACTCCTATCTTGTTCATATAGCACGTAGTTTAAAAATATTTATTGAATGAATCACTAAACAGTCAGTCATTAGGAGTATGGATTAGTAGTCCTTTAAAGGAATCCTTTGAAAGTCAAACTGATTAACCGTGAGTTTACAACGGATTTACAAATTCAGAAATGTTTTATAAAATAGATTTAACGCGTATTGAAATTATTTTCTTTTGCAGACACATAATAAAATTATTTCATACATATAAAGCAGAACATTCTGCAAAGTATGTCAAGGTAATATACTATGACTTTATAAAAAGGGTATGATGACTATTCCCTATAGAAACTACCAACTAAACAATTATAACTTTTTTCTAAAAAGATATACCACCAGACTTTTCCATAAGATAATTATCTTTTTTTTTTTAAGATTTTATTTATTTGATAGAGAGAGACGCAGTGAGGGAGGGAACACAAGCAGGGGGAGCGGGAGAGGGAGAAGCAGGCTTCCTGCCGATCAGGGAGCCCAATGTGGGGCTCGATCCCAGGACCCTGGGACCAGGACCTGAGCCGAAGGCAGACACTTAATGACTGAGCCACCCAGGCGCCCCTCTATAAGACAATTATCTTAAAGGAAACCAGAAATAGATGTGTTTTTAATGTAATGTTATATGGAATTTGAAATGCTTCTCTTTGGAAATATATTTAATTTTTATTGAAGGATGATTATAAAGCATAATAATATGCTAATTAATGACAGTCTTGCAGCTTTGGATACTTAAATTTGGTTTGCTCAGAGAAAAAAAATTGCTAGCCAGAAAAAAAAATACCTACCCCTTGCTCTCTTACAAATGCTATAGAGCGTTACTACTCAACAATACCAGATGCGGGGGCGCCTGGGTGGCTCAGTCGTTAAGCGTCTGCCTTCGGCTCAGGTCATGGTCCCAGAGTCCTGGGATCGAGCCCCGCATCGGGCTCCCTGCTCCGCGGGGGGCCTGCTTCTCCCTCTCCCACTCCCCCTGCTTGTGTTCCTTCTCTCTCTGTGTCTCTCTGTCAAATAAATTTAAAACAAACAAACAAAAAAAAAAACAATACCAGATGCAGGCAGTTCCACAGCTCATCCAAAGAATTACCTATGATTGGGCAAGTCCCCACCCCCACTGATTATCCACCATTGGTCAGTAAGGGATATGATTTTAAAAGGATGTATGAAATGCACCTCTGGGCTCAGCAGCCAACATACCATAGTCACACTAAGAAGCAATAGAAAGCTACCATGCCCACATAATTTTTGTATTTAGATATTATGATTTATTTTAGAGAAAAGAAAAATAACTTCTCCGAAATGTTATAAGAAGAAATGCATGAAGAGAGCAGCAGGCATCGGAGTAATGAGAAAGCACTGGCCCAGAGTCCCGCAGCTGCCTTTGCGGCCTTTGAGGCCATAGTTCAAATACTCTGGGCTTTATGTTCCCCTATGGAATAGGACAGGACTGGACCAGACGATTTCCTAAATTTCTTCCGGGTTCTGAAATTCTACTACTCTCCTGTCCAAAACTGCTCATCTTCCCCTTCACTTTCATTTTTGGTCCCTAGCAAGAAGTTCACAGAAAAATTTACAGCCATCTAGGATACTCAGGGAAAGCTTCAAAGAAAAAAACCAAACTGGGCCTTCAGGGGTACTGAGGTTCAGAAAGGCAAGGGCAAGACAGTGGGAGGACAAGGCAGGGGGAGAAAGGGCAGAGGACCCCAGAAGGCATGACTATGTCCCAGTCTCCCACCCCGACAGCCCTTAGTACTGCTGACCAAACATGCCAGTCGCCAGGAGAGCCATATGACGAGTTTTGACATGAGAGGAGACTGCGCTCCCTTCCATGCTGGGCGTTATTGCCTGCGCACAATTCTCCAGAGCTTTCTCCAATGCCCTATGGCAGAACGACCAGCAACTCTCCAAATGAGGGCTTCTCCTCACCCTCACCCTTAGCAGAGCCCCCTGTGAACTGCCGTAGCCATCATGTCAGTGGGAAATAAAGGTTGTTTTAAGCCACTGAGATATGGGGGTTGTTTTGCCTCAGTGTAGCCTGGTTCCTGAACACTCCCAAGGGTGAAGTCTGAAGCTGAGGAGAGAAGGTGCCTCCACCTTCTCTCCAACCTCAAAGCCCACTAAGCTAACACCAAGCAGTCAAAGACAAAGGCCTCCGTGGCACCATTCCAAGTCCGCACTTGAACCTTTCCCAGGCTCTTCTTCTTCATCTTGCCCTTTAAAGTTACAAAACTGGGATTGTGGGAAGGTATAAAACTTTAAGAAAGGGACGGAGTGAGGCTGTGTCCGAAGTGGGAAGGCATTCCTCTATTTGCCATTGGTGCCGAGAACAGGGGGCAGGATTTAATACTGAGTGACCAGGCTTCAAGAATGGGAGGTATAACACAAATATACTGCAAAAAGAATTTGAACAAGAGAAGACATTCTTAGACTTACAGTTTGAGCTTCCCTCAGGTTAACTCTTATCTTTGGTCTAAAGAAACTTTTGTTTTTTCTTCTAGATTCAAATACTCCTCTTTTGAAGATCATCACTGCCATCTGTTTCAGAAAAAGAATTATATATGAGGTAACAATGGGATGCACTTCTCAACCACTAAGTACTTAATCAACTATATAGTGCAGTAAATTTCTTTTATTTCATGAAATTTTTATACCTTTATTGTGGCCTCTCTATAATGTCTTCTGGATTCTTCCTGTGATTGTGAGGAACTCATTAATTCCAGTTGCCTTAACTCATCAATTTTAGCTAAAGCACGCCGAGCAAATGCCTGTATGCAATTAAAATAAATTTAATTCATAGTAAGTGAGAGTATAGTGATTAAAAATGTATCAAGACAGCATGTTTTATTCTTCCAGATATTTGATTTAATTGGTGAATTAAACTCTAGGTTGATGCTAACTCCTTGTAACACTATAACTATCCCATCAATCATTTCCTACAAGCATTCCAAAATTCTGCAGGTCTAAAGTTAATAAGCTGTCAGATATGCTAACTTTATGAATCAAGAAAATCAAAAAAGTAAGAAAAGCCAAATTCTGTAGCTTCATATAGATGATCACTTCTCTGGTATCACATACACACACACACACACACGGCACACACACCCTTCCTCGAAATACTGACTTTCTTACTAAAGCATCCTGTACTATCTAGTCAACTGTTCACTTTGTCCACTAAATTGTGAGGTCCGCATAGGCTCTTATTTATTTTTGTATCTCTAGTACCCAGCATATAGGAAGTATTTACTAATATCTGGACAAAAAAGAAGGAAGGAAGGAAGGAAGGAAGGAAGACCTGCTTATTTAATCAGATCACCATTATTATGATTCTCTACAGTTCAATTTATGTCATTTATTTTACCATTTCTTTGAAATATTTCATCTATAATTTATAATTTTTCATGTAAATGCTTCTAGACATAATAACATACATGAAGGGTTAAATTTTCCAGTAAGGAAGAATTCCAATAGGAATCAAATAGTCCAAACTGTGTATATGTTCCCTTCCCTGACAATTTTAATAGCTACAGAAACATGTCACCGCTAGTACACACTCTAACTGTACATGCATGGTGAATAGTTTCTAGAATGTACCCCGGGCTAGAAAATGTACCCCTCAAGGGCTGCATTAGGCTATTCAGGACGAGCCACTACCAACCAATCCTTCAGAATTAGTTTGGGCAGGAAACATTAAATGTAAAGAAGTCACTAACCGGCCTGATGGTTGTGAACAGGATACGAAAAGATTTGTACAGATGTGATGGTTCTGTCCTGCACAAGACTTCCAGCCAAGAGGTTGAGTGAGGGCTGCAATCCAGCACCCCTGCACTCAGCAGACCATGCACTCTGTGGAGGCCTGAAGGAAGGGGTGCCTGCTTCTGATTCTCACCAAGCCCTCACCCAGTGACAAGCCAGCTACCACGTACGGTAGAGAGGGCGCCTTTGTTCATGGACACAGAGGTACCATAAAGGCTAATAGAAGCGCCTAACAGCTAAGTTACGTTTCAAGTATTCAGTCTAAGAGATACACAGGAAAAGAAGAAAAACAAGAAATTGGGCGTATTAAACAAATGGCAGCTGGAAGCAGAGAAAAGCAAGACAAATGGACTGTAGGGGGACTGGAAGGAAAGTGACTTGCATACAAGCATCCAATGAGGAAGACAAGATACCCGAAATCTTGTCCAGAAAAGGGGCAGAGGAGGCAGAAGTGAACGGAGAAGAAAGGAGAGAGCAGAATACAGAACAAGAGATCAACAGAATGGAGAAGCCAAGCACATTTCTGCAAATAAACCCTGGGACTTGTGTCTTGTCCCACTGCAATTCTTTAGGTTTCGTTTGTCTGTTTGCGTTTGTGTTGCTGGGCATCTGAAGAAGAAAATGCTGAATAACTTATATTTTTAAATACTGGAATGCTGAGCGTGGAAGGCGGCCCACCTCTCCGTGAATGCCAGCCTGGCAGTCATAATAGCCCTGGCAGACAGCGGTGTAAAGGGTAGCTCTCCACGTCAAGTACCTGACCGACAGGAGGGGGACCGAGAACTCCATACACGAGCTGGCCCACAGGAGGTACTCCAAGGCCTGAGGGAGAAAAAGCACACTCGAATGTATTTCCATTTTATCAGTGACGATTTCTATCTAATATAACCAAATTATAAGTCATGAGCACAAGTTGCTGACTGCTTAAACCAAAAATACCATAGATAGTGAGTCAAGAGAAAACAAGCACTTAAAAAGTAAAGGAACAATTTCAAGAACTCGAAATCTCAAGTTAGTGATTTTAGGATGTCTTCCTTCTTAGCTCCTAAAGTGCTCTGAACTCAGCTGGTTTTTATTAATATCGGTCAAGGGTCCACAGCAGTGTAGGAGGTAATTTACATTATGTTTCTATACCTACATATCTCCGTTACATCCAATGCCATTAATATGCTCACGTGGGTGTGATTCCAAAGCTAGACTGTAATCTCTTTGAGAACACAAATGGCACTTTGTTATTATATCATCAGCACCTGAAAGAGTACCAGGCACACAGTAGATATCTCCAAGTGCTAGTAAATGCATTCCGTGGACAAACCTTAAAGTCAGCAGAATCAACACAGGAGAGCTAACAAGTCTTTGAGTTGCTCAAGAAAATAATGATAATAAATTTGGACAACAGAATAAAGTCCTTCTTCTAATAACAAATTCGGCCCTCAATAATTGAGGAAGTAATTAAGGAAAAATATGTCTGTAATAGTCAACTCTTGAAAAGGCAAATCATCAAAATGATCCAGGAGCTTCATATGCATAAAGCAAACCCACCAGACTGACATAGGATTTAATAGTAAAAATAGATAAAACACCGATAACATTCAAACCCTATTACCATCTCTGGAGCCTTCAAAGACAGTACATACAACACATGTGCAAGCATCTCAGCTTTCTCATCTAAGAGAAAGAAACCTGAAGGGCCAGAATTCTCCACTGTCTAGTCAGTTTTGATTCCGGAAGAAAAGAGAGTGCTGGAAGTAGAGCAGAGTTTGACACGGAATTGTAATATTCTTTGCTATCCACTAAGCTCATCCCACCAGAATGTAAAGTCACTTAGGAAAGGGACCTTGTCTGTCTTGTTCACCACCATATCCCCACCTCCTAAAATTATCTGGTGTATAATGGTAAATATTACATAAATATGTGTTGACTGACTGACCTTCATCAAAAAGCTCCAGTTAATGGTGCTAAATATGGAACTATGTCAAGTAATCATAGAATCAAAGGGCTGAAAGTCAATCTAATTTCATCCCCACCAATATCACTGGCACCACCACCAGACGTCCTATACCTTCCCCTGTCCAAGAGTTCTCACCTCTAGTAACAAGGAACCAGAAGACAATGCTAAAACATGAAAGGTGCTTCCTTAATCCGAAATGAAATCCATCTTGATATACCTCCAGTGCACTGGTCCTAGTTATGCCTTCTGGAATAACACAAAACCATCCCAAGCCCACTTCCAACTTACAGTCTTCCAAGAATCGGAAAACACCTATGCATCCTGTCTTCTCCCCCATCTCTCTCTCTCCAGGATAAACATCCCTGGGCACTTTTTAGATCTCCTAGGATTGCACTTCCCTTCTCCATCATGGTTAGTCTCTCATGGTTTTGCTCCAGGCTGCCAAAGTCCTTTAAAGTACAAGGCTTCTTCACAGTAAAATGAAACTTTCAGTCCCTGGTTCTGGACACTACATCTCTACTAAGTGGGCCCAGGGTTGCTTTATTGCTGTTGTTGCTGTTGTTGTTTGCTAAGCTTGCCACGCCATGAACTGAGGTGGAATTAACAGTCATCCAAACGAGTTTTCTCACATTTGTCGCACAAAAATCCTATCGTGGATTTTTGCATATGTACTGTTGTGGTTTGTGGGGGTATGGGATCAACCATGTATAAATTTTCCCCCTTTAAATTCACATATCTTTTCAAAACCCCTTGGGATCGCTGATAATAGAAATTTCACATTTCAAAATAAAAATAGCTTTAGTCACCAATTGCTCACATTACATTTGGGTTCATATTCAGACTTAGAATAAAAGACCCCGATCACATATTTTAGTGCCAGAGAGACCTTAAAAGTAACCCAATCTAACTCCAAGAGGCTAAACTGCTTGTAAGCAACAGAGCTGGGGCTGGAATTCAAGGTCTTTGGACTCCCAAGGACAGCAGCGTTCCTTCCACAATATGCGGCAACCCTGACAAAGGAGTTCTGAAAACCCATCATTCCACTTAGGGTTCTGAAAAACTGTCAGGTTTAAAGATGAAAAAGCCATCTCTAAAAAAAAAAAAAAAAAAAAATCTTAATTTGTAGCCTTTTTTCTTGCCCCTAAAAGCTCGGAAGAAGAATTTCTATTACTAAAAAAAAAGTTGATGGGATTTCAGTGAACTGTTCTCTTTATAAGGGAAAAAAAAATTTGAAAAACCCAGTTATAAGAGCCCTGCAAGAACATGCTCAGGTGTTGAGCAGGAAAAACACACGCGATCCATCATCTCAGCCACAGGATGGCGCTGCAGCACCATTTATGTCCTCTTGTACCCTTGGCTGAAAACACAGAGAGGCATTTCAGTTTGGATTTGAAGTTTACGTAAAGGTACGTGGAATAATTTGACAGTAATTGTTCAAACCACAAAATTTTACTAAACTATTTCAGTTCTTTAGTAAAATGAAACAGAAGTCAACTTTTTTTTCTTAATGAATAGATTCTACCGTATATCTCTAATGTTTGCTGAGTACCCTACTACAGTTTTAAATGCCTCAGAAGAAATTACAGATTAAACCGTAAGTGAAAGCGAAGTTGTCATATGTCTTTAGGAAAAGAGGCTTCAGAAATCTGGCCTCCCTCCACTCCCTAAGGTTATGCTGGTGACCTGTCTGAGCACAAAAGTAAGTGTTTCCCATCTAGGGAAAAGCCCCCTGGACAGTCCCGGTCTTCAGGACATCTTCAGGAATACAGAGTCAGGTCGAAAACTATTAACCCTCTTACACGGCTCCTCCATTTGAGTAGGTGGACCAAAATAGGATGGGTCATGACAGGACTAAATTTAGTTGACAGGCATGCATTACCGTAATGGTGTTGAGAGGCAGTACAGTATAGCATTGGCCCCAGCTACCCGGCTCTGTGAGACATTGAGCCTCAGCCTCCTCATCTTTAAGCTGAAGGTAATAAAAGCACCTTTCTCAAAGTGGTGGTATGAGGATTAAATGAGATAATATGTGAAGAAAGTGCTTAGCAGCATAGCTGATAAATGGCAGGCATTCATTTGACAAATGATAATGATGATGAGAGTGCACACCTCATAAGGCTATACTGAGCATTATATATGCAAAGCCCTTCACATAATACCTAACACATAGTAGGGATTCAATAATAATAACAAATGGTAGCCATACTGTCTAGATCCTGTAGGAACAGGAGCTTAGATTGCTCTAGGATGACACCAGGAAAACCCTGGGGATCCCATGTCTGTTTCTCTTTCTGTTGTATGCTACAACAGACTCAAATTCTAAAACTGCTCATACTCGGAAGTGCTCAGATGTGGCTGGACCTCCAAGGGCTTGTTCCCATTAAATGGACCCATCAAGTTCATTTATAGCCTCAGCTCAGGAATCAACTCACCAGCTGAGGGCTTGGGAATTTCTGGGTGAAAATTATTAATTTCCGTGAAATGTATTATAGTGAACAAACTGAAAGAATCTCATTCCAATCTTCAAGTGCCAACTGTACAACCACCCACCACCCCAAATTCTTGCATCTCTCACTCCCCCCACTCCTATTCCACAAGACTGGGACCACAGAACTATCTTCCTTCAGCCCTTACCTTGTCAGACAAAAGCACAAGTTCAATAAGGGGGAGGGGAGATGTCTTCTGCAGGATCTAAATAAAATTATTTTAAGATGACAATCGCATGAAAGTAAAATTCTCTCAGCATTACTAAGTACAAACACTAACAGTTCCATCTTGGCACAGAGATCTCTGCCCTTCGAGGCTTTGGCAGACAAAAGCTGTAGCAGACCAAACCACGATGGCTCTGTGCAGCAGGATTTGTTGCTACAGCAAGTGCAACAAGAGTACGCAAATCCTCTTTAGGAAATCATCTGGAACTGAATGTAGAATTGTTGGAATAGTGTGTAGGCCACATTTACATTATTCATGAGACAGTCTCCCCTCATTTCAATTTACATCCAAAACACTGGCACAGAGCTTGCTCGAGTCACTGTCAGTAACAGAGCTTTTAAATGTGAGGAACTAAACAGAGAGAGAACACATAATTAATGTTATGCATCGCGCATGCAAGTATCTTTGCTTCCATTTTTACTTTTTAAGGATTGTCAAATTTTAAGATACTTGGCTATATTTTGAAGAAATAAGAAAGTATCTGCACTGAGTATTAGAATATTCAGTATAAGGTTTTGCATGCAGTAAAAAATAAATAAATAAATAAAGCAGTAATGTTTCAGATACCAGAAACAGTTCAAGCCTGCTCTCAACGCAAGTGTATTCTCCCGTCTTGGCCCACATTCCAACGACTGGACATTGACACATGGAATAAATATGTCTCCTACAGACAAAAGTGCTACCAACATTGAAGGGAAGTGTCAGCCACTTCCTCGAGCTCAAACTGAGCAGTAAGTACTAGTAAGTATGAATCTTATTGTAAAATAAAGGCCCCTTGCCCTCAGCTCATAACTGGGACAATGTTTAAGTGGACATTCACCCAACTAGCATGTGGGCCATAAGTCAAGTCCAAGCTGTTGGAGGAGAATGAAGTCCAAACTCCATGGCAAACATAAATAGAGTCACCACATATTTAAGGAGCGAAAGGGAGCACTATTAATAATTACTCTAAGTCAACAGACATTAACCAGGACTGTCCCAGCAAGCCAGGATGGATGGTCACCCTACCTAAAGAGATAGTTACCAGAGGGATGTTCAGTATCAAGTTGACAAGTAATGACTAATCTGAGAGACTGAGGGACACTGGAGATTACCTATCAATTTTAGGAATTCTTTTTTTTTCATTAATATGTTATTGTCTTTTTATTTTTAGAGAGAATCATGTTAAAGTAAAAGAATAGTAAAACTATATTTATTAAATTTTGTTATATAATTCACTAATTTTCTTTGTTCAGCACTCAATGCTAAAAAAAGTCTTGAGAAAAACAGGAAATAGAGGGCAAGATGTTTTGTCAGTAAATTTCATACCTTGGAAGACTGACCTATGATCATCAGTTTTCTGCAAATGGTGTAAATGTAAATGGTACCTAGATGAAGAAAAAGACTGTTAACATGTTTTACAGTTAAATAATGGAAATTTTATATTCTAATTTCTGTAGTTTAAATCTATAGTTCCTAAAACAAGTGAAGTTATGAGAAAGTCTGGTAATGGTTAGAGAGTTATAATCATTACAATTTCTTTTGTAACTTGCAGCCAAATCATTAAAAGAACTAATTTGACCATATGTTAAGTAAGTTGACATAGGAATCTTTTATCCTCATTTGAAAGGCAGCATAAGTTTTGAAATATATTGAAAAAATAATATTTAAGTAGTATAATTTATGCACCCTGTGGTTTTTATTAACTTATATAAAATGCTATTGGTGCCCATGGTTTCTTTATGACTGAAAAACTAAAGATTAATCTCCAAATAAGATTAGGATACATATTTCATCAAAATGGCACAATACTTAACAAGGAAGCTCATGATAATTTAAAAATCAAAACATATAATAGTTCACATTTTATTTATTTGCAGTCTCATAATTATATTTACTCCTTTATTAAGGTATGTCCTATAAGCACTCTAGTGAAAAACAGCATTTCCAACTCCTATTTAAGACCATTCAAGTATGATTTTTTTTTTTTTTTGGTCAGGCCATTAATTAAATGAAAACAGAAGGCTAGAAAACTGGCAGAGCTGGGGCAGGGGTGGGGAACAGCATCACCAGACATCTCTCTATATGCAAAGGACGTTATCGTGCTATAAACATACCCCAAAGATGGTAACGTGCCTTAAAAAGCATGTAATTATGACAAGTAGTCTAAATATTTTCTATAAAATATCTGATCTAAAATTCAGAACCATCCAAATTCAACAATTACAAATCCATATTCACACTTAAACTTTAAACGCTTCTGAGAAAACAGCATCTGCTCCAAAACATACATCACTTGATTAAAATACACTTGTAAGCACAGCATAATAAACATTAATTACATAAGTCAGTGACAAAAAATACTGAATAAACTTTTAAACACTTGCAGCACCATAAACTTTATGGAGAATGCACTAGGTCCTTAACATTCAAGGACTCAGCCTTCTTAGTGTGACTGCCCCTGGGACATGGGATTAGTTATTTCACATAAGATTCACTAGGAAAGAAACCACTTGGCTACTAACAGCTCAAGCCCAGCATTCTTATCTCAACTTGGCTTTGTTGACCTCTGATCTTAATCTTTAACAATGAAATTGTCTGACTGTGTTTCTTTATCTTAAAAGTCACCAAGTAAGGATACCCACAGCCAACTCATGCCTCCCCGCAGAACATGTGATTCAGGTGTAAGCCAGGAGCCTGTATTAAACATGTCAGTAACAGGAACTGGGGAATTTCAGAAGACCTCAGCAGACTGCCCTGAAGAATGACAAGGGCCCTCTGTATTTTTAAAAATGAGATTTTAACTTTTCCAGACCTAGTATGTCCTGACTATAACTGAATCCTTCTCTGGTGGTTCAGGATCTTGGCATGGCCCACAAATTCCCACTGCAGAAGCCTGACAGAGAGAGTAAATGACATAAAATGGAACACAGGTTGAATCTTTACAATCTCGGGATATCTCTGGAAGTTTGTTTTATTTTTAACCAAATCCCTAATACGAGTTTATTGCCTTGTCATGTGACTCCTTTTCATCAAAGATGGCCACCACCAAAATAATCCAGCTATGTGAGGGTTGAATGAGTTGGGTTCAGGTTGGTTGTGAAATAAGGTATTATGTAATAGTCATACACCCAGTTAGAGTCTATGAAAGAACCAAAACTAGTTAACTATCTTAAGAAACCAAGAGAGTGTATTTGTTATAGTCAATTAAAAATAAAGAGAATCAGTATTAATGTCTAACAGAAAAGGTGAAATGCTTTTTGATAAATTGACTGTAGGTCAATTTATTTTTCATTACTCAAACGCCAAACTTTAAAAACTACAAGGTCTTTGCATTTGTTAATCCCCCAGTCGGAATGCCCTCCCCCGAAATATCCCGATGTCTCAGTCAGGTGTTCACTCAAGTGTCATCTCAGTGAGGCCTTCCCTGACCATTCTGTTTAAAAGAGCAGCTCAGCCCCAGCCCAACCTCGGCTCTCCCTATCCCCTTCTTAGCTTTATTTTTCTCCGTAGTACTCATCGCTATCTGACACACCACTTAATTTTTGTTTGTTTATCATCTCCCTGAAGCATTATGTAAGCATGAGAACAGAGTTTTTGTCTATTGTCTACTCCTGTGTCCCTAGCACTTAGAACAATGTCTGGCACTTGATAACTTTGAGATGACTTCATTAAAACAGGGGCAGTAATTAGCAAAACTAAGTATATGCATCTTGCACAACCCAGCAATCCTACTCCTGGACATAAATCCCAGAAAACCCTAACACAGAATTATAAAAGGACATGCATAAGAATGTTCATCACAGAATCATTTGTGCAATTATAGAGGTAGGGCAAACCAGGTGCCCATCTCGAGGGGTGTATGGATATCTGGAATACAATTCAACAGGCAGAAATAACGAATTAGATTTATATAGGAACCTCGTTCTGTTCTAAAACCATGGTATTGAGTAAAAAAATATTTAGGAAACAGAATAAAATCCAGAGCATGACTATATGTATAAAAAAGCACACACCAAATAAAGGTATATAGAAGATACAGAAATTGGTGTTTTGTTTTGTTTTTAGAATATTGGGATTTTTTTGCATGTGATCTTAAAAAGACCGCAGACAGGGAATTATTCCCCCTCTCAAGCAAGGCCCAGCTGCAGGCCCCAACCCTCAGGCCTACCACTGCTTCCTGAGCACAGAACCTCTGGTCCTGCTCAGTCCCTGCCAAGATATGTGAGCAACTCAGGGGGAAGGACGGCAATGGCTACTCAGGGAATCACAGATCTTCTTGAGGATGATCGGGCGAAAAAGTTTAATAGTCACTGGACTGAAAATTTCTTCCAAAATCAGGCTCATCTGAGGCAGCAAATGTAAGGTCCAATTTCAATCAAAATGTCAAAAAAAATTACTTGGGGAGGAGGAGGAGGGAAAAGGCTAGGAAATGTACTTTCAGTTGCCATGGATGAGGGAAAATCCAATACGTTTTCTTTCAAGTTATTTTGTCCTGCTCTTACACACATAGAACACGCTGTCATTTTCCTTTTAAGAAATTATCCAGAGATCAATATAGTAGGTGACTATAACTTCAAAAAGAATTTAAATTGAATTTAAGTTGTAACTCCTTAAAGAGAAAAGCTGATGCTGTATTTTGATAAATATGATTCATTTCACAAGACAGATATAATGCATATATGTATATTTGTATCTATACAATGTAGATATGTATATAAATACACTATACACACACACATACACATACATTTTCAAAGCTCCTCACTCAAAAGCAAGTAGGAGGAGAAGGTTGACAGGTAGAAAGCAATAGTCACTGGACAAAGTGTTTGAGGAAAGGACCAATAAATGGATGATGCTTAGAACCAGTCTAACCGGCAGCAGTCCTTTGATCCTTTTCCACCTATTTTTGCTTATTAACCATGGCCCCTACTTCTTCATACCTGAAACTGACTATACCCACAGGCTCTGATCCTTCCTTGAAGCAGGAAGCCCAAAGACATGCTTTTCCTGCTTATGAGGACAAACAAAAATATAAAAAAGACAAAAACAAAATCCCCATAATCATCCTACTATGAAATGAATGGGGTTTTTTAAAAGAAATTATTTATTTATATTTGAAGAAATTTTTTAGAATTTGGATATGTAATTTGGTTTTTTGTGTTTTTTTTATTTTTATTTACATTCTAGTTAGTTAACATACAGCGTAATACTAGTTTCAGGAGTAGAATTTAGTGATTCATCACTTACATGTAACACCCAGTGCTCAACACAAGTGCCCTCCTTAATGCCCATCACCCATTTAGCCAAGATAATCAATCAAATTACGATCAAACTTGGCATTTAAATAACTTCCTGAAAGTCATGATGAGAAATAGAAGACATTGGCACGTACCATTAAAGATAATCCAGCAAAGGTGTTCCTGTGGCAAAGCCACCTGCATGATGAGTCTTAAGGAGGACAAAATATGCAGACACTGGCTCACAGAGTCTTTATTCTTCAGGTTCACATCATTGTCACAGACCAGCTCATAGTTGCAAATATTTTTGCCACTTAAAGCGTGAAACTGAAACATAGGGAAAATATAAATAAGAATATAAATAAGGTTCATGCAACCTAGAAAAGCATTTCTTAAAATGTGAAAAAATAAAATAAAAATGATTCTGCTTAAATAGATTATATAGTGCTATAGACTGAATGTTTGTCCCCCACCAACTGTATATATTGAAACCCAATCCCTAGTGTGATGGTATTTGGATGTGAGGTCTTTAGGAAGAGATTGTCACGAAGGTGGAGCTTTCATGAAAGAGATTAGTGCCCTCATAAAAGAGAACCCCAAAGAGCTCCCTACTGCCTTCTACCATGTTAGGACACAGAGAGAGGAGAGCCATCTATAAACCAGGAAGTGGGCCCTCACCAGACACCAAACCTTCTAGTACCTTAACCTTGTGGTTCCCAGCCTCCGGAACTGAGAGAAATAAGTGTTATTTAGACCGTCCAGTCTATGGATTTTTGTTATAACAGCCCTCAAGGACATAGGGAAAGAAATGTGGTAAAATAGGTTTCTTCAAAGCATCCTTTTAGTTAGGCTTACTTGTCCTTAGTCATAAAAATTTCAAAAGCCAAAAAAGGTACAAATTCTATTTCCAACAATATAGAACTGAATCACATTTTGTAAACCCTCCTCGTAGTATTTTAACTTCTTAATCTGGATGCAATTATTACCATTTACATAATTCACTCAGTAAATGTTTGTTGTGCACCTCTATTTGTCACACTCTGCTAAGCAATAGGGACTCAAGGATGAAGAAGATGTGGTCCCTGCTCTTGGACAGAAGGAAAAGCATTCCAGGCACAGGCAATGTTAGGAATGCTTAAAGTGGTTGCTGTGGTCACTGAACTGAAAGTCCTTTATAAGTTTGGATAAAAAGGCTTAAAATAGAGAGATTAGGGGTGCCTGGCTGGCTCAGTTGGAAGAGCATTCAACTATTGATCTTGGAGTCATGAGTTCCAGCCCCATGTTAGGTGTAGATATTACTACAAAAAATCAGCTTTGGGGCTCCCAGCTGGCTCAGCTGGTGGAGCATGCCACTCTTAATCTCAGGGCCATCGAGTTTGAGCCCCACGTTGCTGTAGAGATTACTTAAAAATAAAATCTTTAAAAAGAGAGAGAGAGATTAGGCTATTAAGGTGGTACATAGTCAGAACATGGAGTGCATTCCACATCATTCCAAGGACTATGGACTTTAGCCAAAGGAGAAAGTCAAAGGGCAGTGGAATAAAATGATTTGATTTATAATTCAGAAGTTTAGAAGTTAATTCTGACAAAAGTGTGGAAGATGAAAAGCAGAGGATGGGCACAAAGCTACAAGGAGGGAAACTAGGAGAGATCAAAGGCCTTTGAGGTAGTCCAGAGATACCAGGGTCCTGAAATGGGTGCTGGAATCAGGGATGAAGAGGAAGAAACGTTTTGTTTTTTTTTTTTAAGATTTATTTATTTGAGAGAGCAAGAGAAAACATGAGCACATGTGTGCATGCTCAAGGGGCACCTGGGTGGCTCAGTCATTACGCGTCTGCCTTCAGCTCAGGTCATGATCCCAGGGCCCTGGGATCAAGCCCCACGTCAGGCTCCTTGTTCAGCAGGGAGCCTGCTTTTCCCTCTCCTCCTGGCTTGTACTCTCTCACTATCTCTCCTTCTCTCTCTCTTAAATAAAATCTTTAAAAAAAAAAAAACGGGGTGGGGGAGGGGCAGAGGGAGAGGAAGAATCCTAAGCAGACCCCACACTGAGTGCAGAGCCTGACGTGGAGCTCAATCCCAGGACTGGCGACCATAACCCCAGCTGAAGCCAAGAGTCAGATGCCCAACCAACTTTGCCATGCAGGCACACCGCAAAAGGAAAAATTTAAGTTTTGTCTGATTCAATGGGATTTATAATTTTTTTAAATATTTTATTGATTTATTTGAGAGAGAGAAAGTGAGCGAGAGAGAGAGAGAGAGCATGAGTCAGGGAAGGGGCAGAGGGAGAATCAGACTCCCTGCTGAGTAGGGATGTGGGGCTCGATTCCAGGACCCGGGGATCATGACCTGAGCAGAAGGCAGACACTTAACTGACTGAGTGACCCAGGTGCCCCCCGAGTCCATGGGATTTAGATGTGGGAGGTAAGAGAGAGAAAGCGGGCTAGAGTAGTTAGGTGAGTAGTTGGTGCCAATTATGGAGGAAAGGGAATGAGTTCAGTTTAGGATATGTGGAGTGTGAGATGGTCGTGACATAAATCTCAGAAGAGAGATTTTGGCTAGAGAATCATCACTACTGCTAAAGCTGTGGGAGTGCACACACAATAGCACAAATGGGCCTTCCTCTACCACATGAGATTTCCCACTGGGATACACGTATACTATTTCTAGCATCATATTTTTTTAGTGTCCGGCCCTATTCTAAGTCTTTTATTATCTCAGCAATCCTAAAACAATCCTTTGAGGTAAGTCTTATCATTCATTCTTTACAGATGAGGAAACTGAGACACAAAGAAATTACATAACTTCTCCGGGGTCCCATCATGAGGAAGTGGTGCAGCAGCTCTTTGCACCCAGGCAGGCTGGCTCTAGAGACCAGATTCTTACCAACTCTGCCACAATGCCTCCCTACAGTCCATACAAGGGGGATCATGAAATAACATGAGTATCTTTGCATACAAATATTTTGACAGTAAATTCTACATTACTGCTTCATCTATGATTTTTATGCATTTAACTCCAAAATCTATTTCTCTAACAAAACTTCTCAAGACCTCTAAGGTCTTCATTGTCCAGTTCCTACTGGACTACATTTTCAATCCATTCATTCTCTTACTTGCATATTTTATAGATATTTATTGAGAAACACAGTGTGCCAGAACCTCAAACTTAGCGTGTAAAAAACCAAATTCTTCATAGCTTTGCATGCCCTTCACAGCAGTCCTGCTGCCATACCCTTACATTGGCTTCATTGCTTTACCATCTGCCTCTAGTCTTTGTCCTTCTAATCTATTCAGTGTAGTGCTTCTAGATTAATAATTCTGACTATATCACTTAATTTATTCATTCACTTAGTAAAGCTTTATTGAACATCTATTACACACTATTATATCTATTACATGATTATTGTGACACAATCTCCAAAACATCTTTACAAAGTTTAATAAGTGCACTTTCTTATCCATCACTGAAAACATTTATTAAGCAACTTACAGCACACAAGCAAATGCCATGCTAAGCAAATAAAAGACATTTAGAAGCTGTCAACTAAAGAACACATTGCATGGCTAATCATAAATTGTAGCTAAAATAGCTACTGCTTTCATCTTACTGTATGTGCTGCAGTTTTGTCTCCAACGCCTTTTGGGAAAAAGGCAGTTTTGAATCAATTCACTGTTCTAGGTGCTAGAGGTTAGAGATTAGAGCAGCACCTGTCCTCATGAAGCTCATATTCTAGAAGGGAAGACAGGCAATAAAAACATAAGCAAATAAATATGTATCTGATGATAATAAGTAATATAAAGAAAAATAAAGCATGAAGTGTAAGAGACCTGAAGGAAGAGATGGATGATCCACACAGCTATCTAGGATACGAGCTTTCTAGAAGGAGCTCACCAGTGCACTGGTACTAAGCCAGAGAGGCTGGGTGGAAGCAGAATCACACAACAGTACAAGAAAAAAAGATAGGGCCGCAGACCAGGGTGGCACAGGAGGGGACTTAAAAGTCTAAACTCCTAAGCTTTTCATTCAGTACTCTTCCCAGTGGGATGCCAATTTATATTACCTGGTATTCTTATTCACGTACTTATGGTACAGCCAAATTGAACTGCTTAATGTGCCCCAAACATGCCTTGTGATTTTCTGCTAGTAAACTGTATGTTGTTTCCAAAGCCTTGAATAATCACCAAGTTTGGAATAACACAGCTTTGGAATCAGACTGATTCAGGTTCAAACACCAACTCTGCCCATTGCTTTCTTTTTTTTCTTTTTTTTTTTTTTAAGATTTTATTTATTTATTTGACAGAGAGAGACACAGCGAGAGCAGGAACACAAGCAGGGGGAGTGGGAGAGGGAGAAGCAGGCTTCCCGCAGAGCAGGGAGCCCGATGTGGGGCTCGATCCCAGGACCCTGGGACCATGACCTGAGCCGAAGGCAGACACTTAACAACTGAGCCACCCAGGTGCCCCCATTGCTTTATTTCTTAGTCTCTGTTTCCTCATCTGTAAAAGAGGCATTACAGTACCCACTTTCTAGGACTGTAATCAAGCTACAAGAAGAAAATTCATATAATGCATACAGAAGAGTATAGCACCTCGTCCGGTGAATCAATGGTAGCAATTAACATAAAAATAACACTGGTATATTAGAAATAAAGCATCACATTTTTTGTATTAAAAGATCTATGTTTGGGCGCCTGGGTGGCTCAGTTGTTAAGCATCTGCCTTCGGCTCAGGTCGTGATCCTGGAGTCCTGGGATCGAGCCCTGCATCAGGCTCTCTGCGGGAAGCCTGCTTCTCCCTTTCCCACTCCCCCTGCTTGTGTTCCCTCTCTCGCTGTGTCTCTCTCTGTCAAATAAATAAAATCTTTAAAAAAAAAAAAGATCTATGTTTGATCACCTGTGCCATTAGCTTTCTTTCTCTCTTTTGTAAAGTAAGGGTAACAATAGTTTCTAATTCATAAAGTTATTGAGGATCAAATATGTTTTCCAAAGCACTTTGTAAACTAAAAGCACTCTACAAATATTAGTTACTATAATAATAATAACCGTCTGCTGGAAGAATGAGTGATTATTGTGACACAATCTCCAAAACATCTTTACAAAGTTTAATAAGTGCACTTTCTTATCCATCACTGAAAACATTTATTAAGCAACTTATAGCGCACAAGCAAATGCCATGCTAAGCAAATGAAAGACATTTAGAAGCTGTCAACTAAAGAATACATTGCATGGCTAATCATAAATTGTAGCTAAAATAGCTACTGCTTTCATCTTACTGTATGTGCTGCAGTTTTGTCTCCAAAGCCTTTTGGGAAAAAGGCAGTTTTGAACTGATTCACGTCTGCTTTATCCTCATCAAAGTTGATAGTGAACTGCTGAAGATACCTTCCATAGCACTGTAAAAGCGCCAATTTATATTCCTGAAATAAAAAAAGGACTTGATGAAAGTTTCAAAGTATCATTTTGCTTATCATTATTAAAATCCAGTAATAATCAAATTATTCTTAATAGTATCAATGTTGATTATTACTGTAACACTCTTTTACTACCACCATTACATTATTACTACCATTACCACTAGCATTTCTGAACACATATTGTGTGACAGACACCGCACTGGGCACTTCGTGTGCATTACTGCATTAATTCTCCTCCCAACAAGCCTACTGTGAGATGAGACCATCACAATCTCAAAGATGAGAATATTCACCAGGGTGTGAATAATGATGACATAATAATGAGAATATTCACCAGGGTGTGTGTGGTAATACCTATATATAGTCAAAATCCAAAAAATTCATCATCACCATGTCATGGTAATCCACCTACTCAGAGAGGCAGATGAGTTGCATAACTAGCCTTGCTTCTCTGATACCTCCTCTATGTTCCAAAAAAGAAAGAAAGGCGGGGTAGGGGAGGGAGGAAGGGTGGGAGGCAGGGAGGGAGAAGAGAAAAGGAGGGAGAAAAGGAGGAAGGAGGGAGAAAGAGAAAGAAGAAAGAAGGCAGGAAGGGAGAGGAGAGGAAAGGCTCTCTCTCTCTCTCTCTCTCCTCTGTCAACAGTCTCTGAAGCTGCATCAAGACAAATAAAAGAAGCCCGAGCTATTGTTAGTTAGGATTCCTGTTAGTCCTAATTCATGCTTATGTTTCCATTACAAAATCAGGGCTCATTTCAGCAGTGCACAGGGCACAGCCGACCTGGAGTTTCAGGGCAGGGGAGGTGAGCAGGGCTATGGATTCCAGTCAACTGCACCCCTTCGTCAGTTTCCTCCCTACAACTGTCTCCAGGGAAAGCAACTACTCTAGGTGTCTCCTGCCTATAGGGTTACCTAGGCCCTTGGAAGGCATCCACAGTCAAACTTTTGTTTCTATTTCTACTGACTTGTTTGTTACTTTTCACTAGTTGATTCTGAATCTTTTCTTTTCTAACTTGGTTCATATGATAAATTCAAATCTAGGTTCAAAATAAGACTATTCCAACAAAATGATCTTTGCTAGAATTAAATAAAACTAAAGAGATTCTAGAACCAAAGGAACAACTCAAGTTCATTTTCAGGAGTCTAAATACCTTTATCAGCCCACTTTCTCATCAGTGAAAAGTAGATTAAAAATGTTTTCTTTGTTCCTTTAAGTAAATTTTTAAAATATCCTATCTGGGCCTTTCTATCTGAAATATTCTAAATCTTTAGCCACTACCCAGCTTGAACTTGCTTTATCAACTTCTAACATGCTCTTCCCTCCTCCCTCCACCAATATCTGCTCTACCCACCTGAATACTCCACAAACAACACCAAACTGTGCTGTGTATCACCAGCCTCTTATATTGAGGAGAAACATAAAAACAGGGGACACTCTTCTAATGCTTGTCAAAACAGTTATTCCACTTCACATGAATATAGCTCACAAGTTGGATCTTGTCCATCAGTTTTTTTGTTTTCTGTAGTTTTCCTATAGAGAAATTTTTTTTTCTATAGTTTTTCTTTATTTTTAGGTTTCTAAGAACTACGGTCCAATTACATGAAGCTAAGCTGATGCTCTAATTTTGGCAACAGACAATAGATCATCCTCATTTGAAATTTCCTCCACATCTCATCCTCCATTTGGTAGATTTCCCCCTCAAACCACCCCCCCCAAGAAAATAAAAGAAAAATAAATTCAAGTCCAGAAAATAGAAATGGAGGAGGAAAATGAAGCTGAAAAACTGAAGATCAAGAAAACATTGAAAATGGCCTAAAAACCCTTTGGATAAAAAAAACTTTCAGTCCAAGGATTCTAGATGTGTCAAACATTCATATTTAACTCGGAATAATTTGGGCCTATGCCAGAGCTTAAGGGAAAAACTTACATTACTGTTAACCAAAAACCCAGCTATGGTGTGGTCTTACTGAACCAAGTAAAGTCCACAGCAATCCAAGACCTGGGCACTAATAGGAACTAGAAATCGGGCACAAGCTCAGTTTGGACTACAATATTAAGCAAGAAACAGGGCATGTAAGGAATGGCTGCTATAATTACATATGGCAAAACATTAAGGAGTTGAAAGTCATTAAAACAGGGCACTGGGAACCAGACAACATAGCAGCAAGGCCAGGAACCCATGAAAGTTGTCACTGGGCAAGGTCAGCCATGTGAAAAACAACAGGAAGTGGTGTCTGGGCTCCTTTGTATGAGGTAGGAACATGATGACTCAGCATTTCCTGTTGGGCACCTACCACACCCTCTGTTAACTAGGGGCTGTGAGCCTGCCCAACCCCAGCAAGTTGTCTTTCCGTTCAGGAATCTCTCACCTCTAGAGAATCTCAACTACAAAATTAAAAACCACTTTTTTGGTTATGGTGCCTCATTAAAATTTGTAGCATTCATTCATATTTTTCTAAGAAAAAAATCAAATCATGTAAAATAGGAATGGTATCAAACCAAATAATAATAATTAGCCAAGTCAGCTTCATGTAGGCCCTTTTTACTCCAGAGGCACTTACTTTCATTTCACAAAGGCTATCGCCAACCTTCAGAAGCTTTTCATTGTAATAGGCAGCTGGCAGCCGGGGGGCATATTTGGTCCAGATATTAAACAAAGAGGTGGCACTGTAAAAATCATAAAATAAAATTATATCTTCAAAGTCAGCAAGAAGCCTCAATTAATTAGCAAACAATCCTTAAAAACTTATTTTGTGCTCTTTCCAGTGTGCCTTACTGTCAACGTCTAATTACTACTAAATATTATTAAAATTATTGCTTCCTTTATGCCAAACACTGATCGAAGCTTTTTTTTTTAAAGATTTTATTTATTCATTTGAGAGAGAGAGTGAGCAAGAGAGCACAAGCAGGAGGAGGGGCAGAGGGAGAGGGAAAAGCAAACTCCCCGCCCTGAGCAGGGAGCCCTGCTCGATCTCAGGACCCAGGGATCATGACCTGAGCCGAAGGCAGACGCTTAACTGATTAAGCTACCCAGGCGCCCCTAATCAAAGTTCCTTATATTCATTTTTTAAAACAGATTTTACTTTTTAAAGTAGTTTTAGGTTCACAGAAAAATTGAGCAAAAGGTATGGAGATTCCCCATATACTGCATTCCCCACACAAATGCACAGCCTTTCCCCCACCCCCTTATCAACATCCCCCACCGGAGTGGTATATTTGTTACAACTCATGAACCTACATTGACACATCATCATCACCCAGTATCTACAGTTTATTTTAGGGTTTAGTCTTAATGTTATACATCCTATGGGTCTGGAAAAATGTATAATGATGGGAACCCATCATTATGCTATCACACAGAGTAGTTTCACTGCCCTAAAAATCTGTGCTCTGCCTATGTATCCCTCTCTCCCTTAACCCCAGGCAACCACTGATCTTTTTATTATCCCCATAGTTTTTGCCTTTTTCAAAATGCCATGTAGTTGGAACATACAGTATGTAGCCTTTTCAGACTGGCTTCTTTCACTTAGTAATATGCATTTAACATTTCTCCGTGTTTTTTCATGGCTTGACAGCTCCTTTCCTTTTAATGCTTAATAATATTCCCTTGCCTACATATACCACATTTTATTTATCCCTTCACTTAGTGAAGGATATCTTGTTTGCTTTCAAGTTGTGGCAACTGGAGTAAAGCCGCTATCAACATCCATGTGCAGATTTTTGTATGGACATAAGTTTTCCACTCCTTTGGGTAAATACCAAAAAGTATGATTACTGGATTGTATGGTAAGAGTATGCTTAGTTGGGAGGCCTAGGTGGCTCAGTCAATTAAGCATCTGCCTTCAGCTCAGGTCATGATCCCGGGGTCCTGAGATTGAGGCCCATATCGGGGCTCCCTACTCAGCGGGGAGCCTGCTTCTCCCTCTGCCTGCTGCTCGCCCTGCCTGTGCACTCTCTCTCTCTCTCTCTCTCTCTCTGACAAATAAATAAATAAAATCTTTTTAAAAAAATAAAACTCTTAAAAAAAAAAAAAAGAGTATGCTTAGTTTTGTAAGAAACCACCAAACTGTCTTCCAAAGTGGTTGTACCAGTTTGCATCCCACCAGCAATGAATGAGGACTCCCTGTTGCTCCACATCCTCCCTTCATTTGGTGATGTCAGTGCTCTGGATTTGGGCCATTCCAATAGGTGTGTAATGGTATCTCATTGTTTTAATTTTCATCTCCCTAATGATATATGTTGGGGAGCATCTTTTCATGTTTATTTGCCACTTGTATTATCTTCTTTGATGAGATGTCTGTTAAAGTCTTTGACCCACTTTTTAAAATCAGGTTGTTTGTTTTCTTACTGTTGAAAGAGTTCTTTGTATATTTTGGGTAACGGTCCTTTATCAGATATGTCTTTGGCAAATATTTTCTCCCAGTCTGTGGCTTGTCTTTTCATTTTCTTGATGGTGTCTTTCACAAAGCAGAGACTTTTAATTTTAATGAAGTCTGGCTCATCAATTCTTTTCTCCTGGACTGTGGCTTTGGTGTCATATCGAAAAAGTCACTGTCAAACCCAAAGTCATCTATGTTATCTTTTAGGAGTTCCATAGAATTTTACATTTAGGTTTGCAATCCATTTTGAGTTAATTTTTGTGAAGGGTGTAAGGTCTGTGCTGAGATTAATGTTTTGCACGTGGATGTCGAGTTGTCCCAGCACCATTTCTTAAGAAGACTATCTTTGCTCCATTGTATTGCCTTTCCTCCTTTGTCAAAGATGAGTTGATTACATCGATGTGGGTCTATTTCTGGGCACTCTGTTCAGTCCCAATGATGTATTTGCTCATTCTTTCACTGATACCACACTGTCTTGATTACTGTAGCTTTAGAGGAAGTCTTGAAGTCAGTCTTCCAAATTTGTTCTCCTCCAATATTGCGTTGGCTATTCTGGGTCTTACACCACATGCATTTTTGTTTTCATTTCATTTCCACAACAACCCTGAGATAGGTAGTATCAATATCCCAGGTGTATAGTTGATGACATGGAGGCTCAGTGCATCCATGATCTTAACTAGTGTATTACTGGGCCTGCCTGTCCTCTGGAACGTAAACTATCTGAAGGCAAGGACTTGGACTATGTTATTCATTGCCCAGCCTCAAGAGTAGTGAATATCTAGTATATACATGTTCTCAATAATTATTTGTTGAAAGAATGAATGAATACATAAATGACTAGGAAAAAAATTCCTTGTTCTTGTTTTATTTTTTCTGTAAAGAGTTCAGGGATTTCAATATCCAGTCAGTCCACTAGGGTTCTGTTTCTTTCCACCAAGTAAACAAAAATAAAACATACAGTATTCTCAACATGGTTTCTAATTAGTTTCAAAGGGTAGCAGATCACTGCTTATTTTGTTCATTCATTTAGTTAACATTTACTCCTTCCCTCTCTCTCAGAAATTATAACTCCAAATTTCCCTTAACAGTTGTCCAAGCCCATTTCATAAATTTCTAGATGAGGACAGTGTTATGTACTGAATGAGTGTGTCCCCTTGAAATTCTTCTGTTGAAGTCCTAATCCACAGTGTGGCTGTATTTGGAAAAGGGTACTCTAAGGAAATAATTAAGGTTAAATGAGGTCATAAGGGTGGGGCCCTGGTCTGATGGCATTAATGCCCATCTAAGAAGAACACCAGAGAACTTTCTTTCTCTCTCTCTTTCTTTGTACTTGCTCAGAAGCAAGGCTATGTGAAGACCAAGTGGTCTTCTACAAGCCAGGAAGAGTGCTTTCACCAGAAACTGACCCTGCAAGACCTTGATCTGGGACTTCTAGTCTCCAGAACTGTGAGAAAATAAATTTCTGTTGTTTAAGCCACCCAGACTATGGTGTTTTGTTATGGCAGCCCAAATTGACTAATTTATAATTACTAATTAGTAACTAATAGCCCAAATTGACTAATACAGGTAGGAATGTAAACTTAGGGACTGAAGATGGCTCTAATACTTATGATGTATATGTTGGGATATTATCAGAACAACAGCAACAGAAACATGTTGATTGATTCATTCAAATAATTTTTTTAATTCGTTCAAATAATTAAATGATATTTAGTTACAAGGGAGGGGTAGGGGACAGGATATTCTTGCCTTCTTTGACTGATGAGTAATATTTTAGGATACGAAAATATATACATGTACCAAGTAGTAAATAACCATGCCCAAAAAATTGTGTGGGAAATACAACCATAGAAATTTTAAAAGGAAGAGGTTTTTGGTTTAGGTTTTTTTGTTTTGTTTTGTTTTTAACCTTTTCACTCTCATTTGCTGCTTTCATGAAATGTCACAGTATTAGAATATAGTGAATCCCAAAAAGTCAGCAAGTCTTGCTAGAATTCTTAAATTATGTAGACAAAAGACTTAATTCTTTCAAACCTTAAAGATGAGATAATGATGACTATGTTTATTACTCATAAAAGAAAAATACCAGCTTTGTTAAATCAATCAAGGTTGTATAATGAGATAAATTTTTTTTAAGTGAACTTCAAGTTCAAGTTAATACTGCTCACTGGAAATGACTTACATAACGATTAAACAAGGAAAATATAACATACACTATATAATGTGCATCATTTAAGAAAACATTAATACCCTTTGGATTGCTGACTTATTATAGCTGCTGCTGCATAGTTAGAATTCTCTAAAATAGAAAATCGTAACTATATAAACAATATCTAAATCTCATGTGGTTATAACAAAAGCATACCTTTAAAAAATCTATCATATTCCAAATTTAATAACATTGCCAATATGATCAAACTCTATATTTTAGATCCTGTGAATTTTTATGCTTATGTCAATTCCTATAGTTACAAAAAAAATTTTTGATTTTAAAAAATAACCACCTCTCAAATACGTTATAAAAGCAAATCCTACCTCCTATATTCTTAACTGGCCACCACATTGCCATTCTTACTCCATTTGGACAAGATTATATAAATATGTATATATAATATTAAATAAGGTTAATCCCTTGCCCAAAACTACCCAATGCTTTCCCACTGCTTTTGGAATAAAGGCAAACTGTATAAAAGGCCTCTAAAACCTTCCAGAGCCCTACCTATGTCTCTAATCTCACCTCATACCACTGCACCCACACTTACTAAGCCATGCTTAATGGGCTTCTGTACATTCCTCCCAAGTCTCTAGCTCTTTCCTGCCAAGATCTTCTCAGATGCTTGTTCCCTCTGTTTATCCTTTCTCCTTGCCTGGTATCCTTCTAATCTCAGCTTAATGTCACCTCTCTCACCATTAGCTTGAAAGTAGGTACGTGCTATGTTCTCTTTAAGCCGCTGCTCAAGTGTCACCTATTCTGACCACATTACTGAAAATTGCAATCTCCTATCTCCCACTCCATAACCCTTCCTCTCTTTAGTTTTCTCCCTAACATTTGTCATTTTCTAGGTTACCATAAAATGAATTTATTTAATATGTTTAATGCCTACCTTCTCCTCTAGAATACAAGCACCAAGAAGGCAGGGCTCTTTGTCTGATTCACTGGTGGATCCCCAACCCCTAGTACAATGCCTGGCATATGTAAGTGCTCAGTAGCTTCTTCCTTCATAGCACCTGTTGTTTGTATATTGACTTAATGACTCATTGAAAGTTTATCTCTCTCTCTCTCTCTCTAGACTATAAACTCCATGAGCACAGATTCCCTATCTATTTTGTTCACCACTATATAACCTATGGTTAGTGCAATGCTGGGCACAAAGTAGGCATTCAATAAAAGTTGTTGTGTAAATAAATACCTAAATTGTGTGAGAGGTTAGATTGCTAAGGTCCATGTCAATCGTTAAAGTTTGTGATTCTCTTATAGTCTCTTTAAAGATGAAACAGATGGGGCACCTGAGTGGCTCAGTCGTTAAGCGTCTGCCTTCGGCTCAGGTCATAATCCCGGTGTACTGGGATTGAGCCCCACATCGGGCTCCCTGCTCCACGGGAAGCCTGCTTCTCCCTCCCTCTCCCACTCCCCCTCCTTGTGTTCCCTCTCTTGCTGTGTCTCTCTGTCAAATAAATAAATAAAATCTTTAAAAAAAAAAAAAAAAAAGAAACAGATACTCTACTTACAAACTGGCCCAGGTCTACTTTCCCATATATAACATTAACAATTATTGAAAATACAAGGATAATAATCCTTGAATTCTTTCAATACCAAATACTCAATGAAAGTTTGCCCTGGGGCACCTGGGTGGCTCAGTCAGTTAAGCGGCTGCCTTCGGCTCAGGTCATGATCTCAGGATCCTGGGATCGAGCCCCACATCGGGCCCTGCTCAGCGGGGAGTCTGCTTCTCCCTCTCTCTCTCTGCCTCCTCCTCCCCCCACCCCCGCTCATGCTCTCCCTCTCTCAAATAAAGAAATAAGAATCTTCAAAAAAAGAAAGGAAGGAAGAAATTTCGCTCTATCCCAACCACCAGGCTAGTTGCTAGAGATAGAAAAATGAAAAAGAGACACGTTATCCAAAGTCAGCAGGGACTTCCACTCTAATGGGGGAAACAGATCATACACAAGAAAACAAGTAAATAAAAAATATAAATGGGTGGCTGAACCTGCATTTAAATAGGAAAGGCCACACTACAGTGGTAAGAACTGAGCTAAGACCTGAAAGAAAAGAAGGAGCCAGCTATTTGAAAAGCTGAGGATACAACATTTCAGACAAAGGTGGCAGCAAATATAAAGGCCCTGGGATGAAAAAAATAGGATCTGTCTCCCTGGAAAGTCCTGAGAGAGAAGTGAGGGATGGGCTGAGATGGAAGAGGCAAGCAGGGCCAGATGGTCAGACCCTGGAGCACAGAAGGAGTCTTAAATTTATTCTAACAGCAATGGGAGGCGATAGAAAGTCTTGAGATAGGAGAGTGGGTGGTTGATTTATAAAGGTTACCCTTACTGCTAAAGTGAAGGATAGATTTGAGACTCCAGAGGCTGTGGGGAAAAGCACAGCCTGGTGGCTTGAACTACAGCGCTGGTCGTGGAAATGGGAAGATAAAGTGCTATCTAAGGCACAAGTGCAGAAATGTTTTAAATATAAATATATATAGCTTAGTAATGCACTTTCCTTGGTCAATTCTTGGTTCTCATCTCACTTGGCCCATCAGCAGGATTTGCCACTGTTAATAGATCATTCCTTCCTACTTTGAAACGGTTTCTCTACCTGACTTCCAGCACACCACACACTTACACTTACTGGTTTTCATCCTACCACCCTGGCCACTCCTTCTTAGGCTCTGCCACTTTCTTATCAACTCTACTTGTCAATGTTTCTCCATCTACACTCACTCCCTTAGCTATTAAGTCAAGTGTCATGATTTAAATATCAATAATATGGGGGCATCTGGGTGGCTCAGTCGTTAAGCGTCTGCCTTCAGCTCAGGTCATGATCCCAGGGTCCTGGGATTGAGCCCCGCACCAGGCTCCCCGCTCCGCGGGAAGCTTCTCCCTCTCCCGCTCCCCATGCTTGTGTTCCCTCTCTTGCTGTGTCTCTCTCTGTCAAATAAATTAAAAATAAATAAATAAATATCAATAATATACTGATGAACCCCAAATGCATATCTCTTTTGACCTCCAGACTCAAATGACCAACTACCTTTGTAATAGCTCTGCTTGGATGTTGAATTACATTTCAGTCTTCGTATATCTAAAACTAAATTCTTGGGATGCCTGGCTGGTTCAGTGGGTGGAGCATTTGACTCTTGATCTCGGGATTGTGGGTTCGATCCCCACATTGGGTGTAGAGATTACTTAAAAATAAAACATATATATTTCACAAAAAGAAAACTAAACTCTTGATCTGCCTCTCTCCTACCAGAAACCTGTTCTTCCCACAGTCTCAATCCCATCCCGGGAACCTCACACTTGCCATTCTCCCTTGCGGCCAACTCTTCCTACAGAAGTCTTCATCACTTGCTATTATATTTCTTTCTCATCTTTCTCAAAGGCTACTTTTCCCGACTTAATCTGACCATGCTCCCAGACACCCCCATTTTAAATTTCAACACCATACCGTATCTTCTATCCCCACACTCTGCTCTAATTTTCTCCCTAGCACTTCTTTCTCTGTAAAATGATTTCTTGACTTGTTTAGTAGCTGTCTGTAGTAACAAAAAATATATGCTCCATGAGGGTACAAATTGTTCTATCTTTTGTTAATTTGGTGTTTTCCTAGTTCCTAGAATGGTACCTGATATATAGTAGATGTTCAATAAATAGTTAAATGCATTAATGAATAACAAATGCAAGTTAAAACTATTTCTTCATATTAAATGCATGAATGAAAAATAAAAGTTGAGATTATTCACTATTCTGGTATTCTTTGACATTTGTCTACATTTGTAATTGCTCGGTTTGCAAGGTATTTTGACTGGGAAAGAAAGATGGTAACATAATCAGGAAAGAACCTTAAAAATAGGAAGCCTGTCGCTCCGTAGTAACATAGGGATAGAACTCCCAAAAAGGCAAACGTATATGCAAAATGAGTACAAAACCAGTAAAAAATCACTGTGACCCTAACAACAATATAAAAAGGAATTAAAGTATAAAAGGGAATTAAAGTGCACATGTTCACAGAATCACATACTTCGTGGCATCAAGAACTAACTTTTTCAAGAACCTAAGCTACCTCAAAGTTATTTCTTTTTCCTCATACACAAAATTCTACCCACAACATGGAAATTTGTGAAACCCCTGAGCCCCTGAGTGAGTCAAAAATTTATTGGCATGGAGTAGCTTAGCGACTGGGGAACATTCAGAAGGAATGGTGTGTTATGAAACACTTCTGTGTTGATTTTTATTTTGACCCGAGCAGGAAGCCAAGGTATAACATTTACCAGGAATTAAGGACTGTAATAGCGATGAGTCTCCACTTCTTAAACTTTGTTTTTCCCTCCAGGTCCGCAACGCTCACCCAGCTCTGGCATTACCGTGGGCATCCTCAAGGGCATCTCCTCAGGCCCCAGGAGTTGCCCTTCTCCGGCCGGCGCCCTCCCCAGCGCCCTGCCTCTGCTTACCAAAGCCGGTGGAATTCATGCTTCTGTTCCTCCGTTATCGCTAACGCCTTCTTTCTCTTCATAAAGCCTAGTAAATCCCGAATTTCCCTCTCGCAGGAGGCCAGGAGTGGGTTTTTAGCGTCCAGAGGCCCATAAAACACGGCGAGGGGCAATGAGTTCTCGAGGCAGGCAGAGTGAGGCACTGGGCTCGGGGAGCTCTCCTTCGACTCCACGGGCGACTTCGAGAGTGCGTTCGAGGTCGGGGGCGGGGTCGGCGGCGGTCCTGGCGGGGACAGGGATGTGGGAGACAGGTTGAGGGGAGAGTTCGAGGAGGTGCCTGGTGCCGCCATATTGACGAGACCGCAGCCGGCTAGAAGTGTGTGTACACGCGGTTGCCTGGCGACGGTCTCACGGCAACCAGGTGTCCTTCGCGCTTTCAGGAAAACACAGCGGCCCCTGGAGGGCGAAGGAAGAAAGAACCCGGTCCAGAAAGAAATGACGCTCCTGGGGGCTTTTTTTTTTTTTTAATATTTTAATGAAATTGTCATGTCGTCTCTTTTCATTACATATTTATTAATACAATATTATTAGCAATAATGATCTCTTTTCATTTAACAATTTTTCCTTTAATCTTCACTTATATATTCTTGTATATTTTCTCATATATTTTTATATGAGAAATTTTCTCATTATAATATTTTCTCATATACAGCAAGGAGAAACCAAAGGACACTTTGAATACTTGGGATGGAAAATCTTTAGGCAAAATCAGCAAGGTCTTTAAGCACATTTTTTTATCTTTTTTTGCCCTCTTCACTGGCACTGCCGTATGACAGAAGAATAGAGAGAAGGTTTTGGACAGAGAGCCAGGGAATAGTAGAGCCATAAACTTACGATTACAAATCAGACTATACTCGTTTTCCATTTCGACCACTTAATGATGATAACGATCATTAATATGTGCCAGGCATTGTTCTAAGCATTTGAAACATAAGCTCATTTAATCATGATAACAGCTTTACCACTTAAGGTATTATGAGTATCTCCATTTCAGTTTAAGAAACCAAAGTTTATGGACCAAGGTCAGAGTAAACTGTAGTGTCAGTGACCAGATCCCAGCCTTCTGACTCAAAAGCCTATGCTCAAAATGAGTACGTTTCACTGGCCATCCTCAAAAAAAAAAAACTAAGCTTATCAATCAAATCAAAATTAGGAAAATATCTGACAACCAGTTTAAGAAGCAAGTACATGGTGGCTCAGTCAGGTAAGCCTCTGCCTTGGGGGCTCAGGTCATGATCCCAGGGTCCCACATGGGGCTACCAGCTCAGCGGGGAACCTGCTTCTCCCTCTCCCTCTGCCGCTCCCCCTGCTTGTGCTCTCCCACTCTCTCACTCTCTCTCTCAAATAAATAAAATTTAAAAAAAAAAAGAATTAAGTACATGCAAATGATCCGTTCTCTTCCCTCTATTTGTACCTTGAGGTCTGTAACTATGGAGATGATGGCTGTGCTTAACAATTAGGGTTACATTATAGTTCTTCATTTGTATTTCATCCTTATTATCACCATATTCTAAATTAATAAGCATTTCACTCAACATTAACTGCCAGACATTAATGCACACTAGTGGCTTGAAGTGTTAACTCTCAAAATACTTTTGCATTTTAAACAGAGATTTTAGGAAACTTGCTTCTGATGGGGAAACTATAGGCCTTAAGGAAAATATATGGGGGCAAGGGAAGTTCTTCTTTCCTTACATATTATGGGCAACAGGAAGTTTATTTATTTACTTACTTAAGGTATAAGTTTCTAACTCATAGGGAACTTGCTTGCTTTATAAACTATGCAATGCCAAAAATTATCTAAGAAAAGAAACAGAAATATTTGATGTCTTAGAAAAATAGGTCTTTAACACTGAAAAGTGTTACTGGTTCCATCACACATAAGAATAAATAAAGATAGTGACCCTAACACCCTGTGAGCCCAATTTCCCACTTAAGATTAAGAAGCTTATTGGACCACAGCCTGATTTCTTTCAGGTCTGACCTAATTTCTTGCAGGCTCTGTGGGCCTGTTCTAATTTATGAGGCTAGCCTAATATGTCATGTGTACTGTACTCTAATATTCTTTGAAGGAAAATGATGATGCTTTTGCTCTTCAAGACAGGTAATTATGACCCAAGAACCTTCTTGGCAGGCAGTGAGGTACCCTCACACCTCACTGTAGGAGTTCAATTCTCCAGTCAGGATAGACAAATCATTCTTTAAGATTTTATCTTGTCTCTAAGTGAGCAATAAAAATGTTAAGACCTTGAAGAATTTAGGCCTAAAGAAGTAATTCATTCTTCATTTACAAAAAGTATTAAGAGATCTTTTATTTAAAAAAAAAAACAGCTTGGTAAATTCTTTCTCTTCTCATCTTCTCCTTGTTCTCACATAACAGAGTTGGCTATTTTAGATCAAAAGCTGATGTAATCTGCCACTGAGTACTACCTATTATATTGATGAAAGTGAAACTGCAGGATAAAATTAAAGTGGTCAGAGAGGAGGAAGGAAAAGAAAAATAAAACAGATGAACTGGGGTTTTTTCCCCTGACCTGTCTGCTCTCACAAACAACCTTACTAAGAGTGCAGGCACTTACATTTCAGTGTCACTGGTAAAAGAAAATGTCTTATTAAATTCAGATACTTGAATTATGCATCTTAGTCACAGCATTGCTTCGTAGTCATTTTCTTCCTTGCAAATACAAAGTTGACAATGCTTCACTTGCCATAGTTTTCAAAAGCTTGCCTGAATATTTAAATGGCTGCTGTACTCTGAATCATTGTCGTGCTAAGATGGAAGTTTCCATTTTGTTCTGTTTAAATTATATTTGAAACATTTTTTAACATTTTCGAGGTGTTATCTTTCTTGTAATGAGATGCAGCTATTAGAATATCTTTTCTACTCCCTTGTCACTTCACTTTATTCTTTCCACTGTAGTGAAAGAATGGATCTCTGCAACTATTGTGTCTGGCAGGGCTAAATAATGTAAATAGCTTCCTTATAAATAATGTAAATTGCTGTTTCCTTATAATTAGTGTCTTTGTAGGCTGCAGGGATCCTTTTTGCTCATTCAAAAGTCTTTATCATCTAAAGTTACTGTTAGGGACACCCGGGTGGCTCAGTCAGTTAAGTGGCTGCCTTCGGCTCGGGTCATGATCCTAGGGTCCTGGGATCAAGTCCCGCATCAGGCTCCTTGCTCAGTGTGGAAGTCTGCTTCTCCCTCTGTCTGCCATCCCCCCGTTTGTGCTCTCTCTCTCTGACAAATAAATAAATAAAATCTTTAAAAAAATAAAAATAAAGTTACTGTTACAGAAGGAATAAATAAGGTTAGGACTCTCTCGATTCCTAATTTAGTTGTTAATTATTTGGACTGTCCCAAATATGTACCTACATATGGTCTTTAAAAAAAAAAAAAAAGCACAAAGATCTCCTTTTCCCACCTCATCACCCAATATTTAAACTTTTTTAAAAACTTCTCCATCCTTTCATTTAGGCCAACGCAACAATTTCTTTAGTGTGTCATACAATGCATAGGTGAACCCACACATTCCTTGGAAGAAGCAGATGACATACAACTAACCATGATAAAAAGGTATGCTGTGAAATGTGCTGGGATAAAGATTTAAAACATGGTGTAGGAGTCCCAAGATGAAGCCTGGAACTGGAGAAAGACCAGACGATTCTGGAGAAGGTGATATTATAGCCCTGGACTGTCCCTGCTCCTCATTAACAGAAAGCCCCTTGCAACAGGGAGTTCCCTATTTACTGTGATAACCCAGCATCCGAGCCTGGAGCCTGGCACAGAGTAGTATGGCTTAACAAATCCTTGTTGGAATGAGTGAATGGAAAAGAATAAGACAGAGAACATTTAAAAGGATATCACTGATTGAGAAAAAAGCCTGAGTAAGGTACAAAGTTATAAACATACACGACGAGTTAAATAAATCATCTGTCCAGTGTGGTGAACCAAAGACTACAGGAGATCCAGGGGCAAAAGGTAAGGCAGTAAGAGAAGTGTGATCAAATATAGTAGGTAGTTGGAAAGTGTGGAAGAAATGTTGACTTAGTTCTGTATTCAGTGGGAAACCTTAGGTTAGAAGAAGAGTACAATTAAAAACAGTAGGGATTAAAAGCCCAAATTCTGGAGCCAGAAAGCATGGTTTGAATTCCCACTTCTTCCAAGTTTCTTGACTTCACTGTGCTGTGGTTTCCTTGTCTGTAAAATGGAGTGAAATAATATCCTACTTAATTCAGTTTTGTTTTGTTTAGAATTAAATGAATTAATATGTGTAAAACCCATCAAATAGTGCCTGGCACATAATAAGGGCTATATAAATGTTTGCTAATATAATTACTCACTTGGGAACAACCCTCAAATAGTCCCAAACAGAAAAGAACACAATCCACTCTGTATTTGATGTATTTTAGAAGGGAAACTATGATGGCAGAATAAAGGATGGATTGGAGTAAAGAAGGTTACATCTGATCTCAGCGGCACAAATCATCACAATGTTTATATACTGTCAACCATGAGACAGAAGTAGCCAAACTAAAACCTTAGACACTGAGGCAGAATCCGTAGGAAACTAAATTCTAATCAATACAGTAAAAGCAGACTCACAGAGTAATATGTAATTTATATAATAATTATATTTATAACATATGTAATATATATAAAATAGTTGTAAAAATAGTAGAAGAAATTCTAACATGTATTTATTATTCTAATATATAATGTATTTATGGTCTTTAAGTAAAGCCTTTCCTAAAAGGTACAATAGTAAAAGACAGAAAGGAAAATACTAAACTGAATACATTAAGCTAAATTTTTAGAAGGGTAAAAGCACAGCAAAAGTAGAAAAGCCACATGCTGGAAAAATATATTTGTAATGCATGACCTACTGTGTGACCACCATGTCGATAAATATCACCAGCATGTTCAGATAAAAGATATTGCTTGAGTAAATTCAACAGGTTTACTTATTAAAAGCTACCAATGGAAGTCAGTGTAGTCAGGACATATAACAAAGAGATCAGCAACATTATCCATGACAGATGGGAATCTGTGTTTCCAAAACCTAAAATTTTCACCTGTGGCACACAGTTCTAGATGGTAATATCCCTGCATCTTCCAAGTCTTGAACAAGTATCTGCAATTCCTCTGGAGTGCACAGTATTGCTTCTAACTGAACACTTTGGTGTGGACAGTTTCAGATACTTCTGCCTGGCCCTTCCACCCATAACAGCTCTAATGCCACAGGTTAGGGATTCAGTGTTAGGGCTCTGCTAAATATTAAATCTCTTCCTCAAGGGTTGAGATCTGGAAACTAGATGAGGGCCCAGAATTTTCATTGCAGCAACTCATATCATATTTTTGCTTACTATGTCTTGAATTTTCTGATTATACACATTGAGAACACTTTTGTTGCCTTCTCATCCATCTTGCCCCTATAAAACCATGATCCATTAGCCAACACTGGACACTCCTATAGGTAAAGGTTCTTTGGTTGTCACTCTGGCCTGCCTGCCCATTATGGTAATTACATCAGCAGCCTTTGTTAGCTGCTACCACCTGGCCTTTGCCATTCTAGAATTGCATCATCCCCACTAATATTATGAAGCTAAACTTCATGGCAGAACCCTCCACTATCAACCCAGACCTACAGAAGACAGAAACTATCAGGCTTCTCCAACGATCCTGGTGCTCCCATCATCACTGCATTCTTTACATTCTCAGGGAAGGGAATACTCCCTGACCATCCCAGGGAACATAGCCAGCTGGTGGGTTCTCAGGACAGACATAATAAATTCATTCTAACATTCCCACCTCCCTCAGCCTTCTGGTCCTTTCTTCAATAATATACCAAGGAAGTTCTGCCATCTTTACTGCATTCGCTATAGAACATTATCAGATCCACGCTTCAAGAAGGCATCCTGTTAAATTATTGGGAATCCTGAATTATGGCTAAGTACCCCCATATTAATGAAATCTACCCTATTCAGCTATGTAGTCTGTCCTCCTGGTCTAACATACTCAAGATACACTCCTATACACATTTCCCCAGTTTCAGCTAACACCTATGAGCCAGATCCTGCAATTCCTTTGGCATGTGGGCTATTTCTTCCCAGAGCAGAGCTTGTACTTTCCTGCTCAGGCTGTGCTGAAACCTGACTTTGGTTTTTAGCCAGGAGGTAATGAAGGGTGTTGGGGCATATCCTGAAGAGAACAAGAATCATCTTGAAAGCCACCTGCTTCAGATTAGATTATTGAATGTCCCCCCAGGCAAGCAGAGACTGTCTTTCTGTGGCAAATGGTTAGGGGCTATTTCTGCCAGCCTGGAAGGCTCAGAGTCATCTAGGAACTCAAAGTTCTTAGGCTTGTCTACCTAAATATCTTCATCTCAAGTCTCTGGGCCCCATTCTTTTCCTGGACTCTTTGCTATACAATCAGATCCTTGGCCTGATTTTGAACAAAGTCTACCTGCAATTGCCCTGAGCTGCAATAAAGGCACTCTGACTTTCAGAGCATGACTTAAGTTGTCAAATAACTGCCCTAAGACTAGAGACAGAGAAAGAGTCTCTCTCTCTCTCTCTCTCTCTCTCTCTCTCTCTCTCTCTCTCTCTGTGTGTGTGTGTGTGTGTAAATTTTCTGCAAGACTTTCAATGCCTACAAAAGAAGCCACATCACAGTCCCTTTATTTAATATTGCCCCTATACTGACTAAACACGATAGCTATTTGATCTCCCAAAACCTTGTTGTATCTGCATCTCATCACAATTAAACTATGGGTGAAATCACTGCATGCCAAGGATTATTACCATGCCACCTACCACTGCAACTGGTTCCCTATTGCTTTCAGACAGTGGGCAATTCACCTCCAAAATCCCATCCTGAGGGTCCACTTTTTATAGCTCACTCCTCTGTGTGAACCTGGGTTTCCCAGAAAACAGAGTTTGAGGCAAAAGCTTAAGTGCTAGTACTTTATGCTACTGCGTAATTGGTAATGCAATTCCTTGAGGCAAGAATGAGGGAAATGGGAAGTCAGACAGGGACTGTAATGATTAATTTTATGTGTCCACTTGACTGGGTGGGCTAAAGGATGCCCAGATCGCTAGCAGAATATTATTTTTGGTGTGTCTGTGAGAGTGTTTCTGGAAAATATTTGATAGACTGAGTAAAGAAGATCATCTCACCAGTGTGGGTGGGTAACCATCCGTCCACTGAGGTTCCAAATAAAACAAAAACACAAAGAAAGGGTGAATTTGCTCTCTCTGCTGGAACTGGGACATCCATTTTCTCCTGCCTTGGACATCAGCTTTTCTGGTTCTTGGGGTTTTGGTCTTGGGCTGGAATTAAAACCACTGACAACTCTAGTTCTCAGGACGTGGGACTTGGAGTGAACTATACCACTGGCTTTCCTGGTTCTCTCATTTGCAGATGGCAGATCATGAAACATCTCAGCCTCCAAAATCATGTGAATTAATTCCTTATAGTAAATATAGACGTATATATTTATATATCTCCTATTGGTCCTGTTTCTCTGGAAAACCCTAATACAAATATTGGTACTAAGACATGTCACTGCTATATAAATACCTTAAACTGTGGAAGTGACTTTGGATCTGAGTGATGGGTAGAGGCTGGAAGACTTTCAAGGTGCATGCTAGAAAAAGTCTACATTGCTGTGAAGGGACTGTTAAGAGAAATTCTGGTGAGTACTCAGAAAGAAAAGAGGAGAGCCAAAGAGAAAGCCTCAGTCTTCCTAGAGAATACCTAAGTAATCCTGAACAGAATTTTGATAGAACTATGGATGGTAAAGGCCATTTTGATGAGGCCTGAGATGGAAATGAGGAATATGTTATTAGACAATGGAGGAATGGCCATCTTGTTATAAAGTGGCAAAGAACTTGAATGAATTGTGTTCACATTCTGGTGTTTTGTGGAAGATAAAACTTGTGAGTGATGAAATTGGATATTTAACTGAAGCTATTGCTAAGCAAAGTGTTGAAGGTGCAGCTTGGCTCCTCCTGACTGCTTATAATAAAATGTGAGAAGAGAGAAATGACTTAAGGACAGAATTGTCAAGCAAAAAGGAAACAGAACCTAAAGATTTGGAAAATTCTCAGCCTATTCATATTGTAAAAAATGAGAATGCTGTTTGGAAGAGAACACTGAGAGCATGGCCAAGCAACCATTTGATAAGATTAGTATGAATCAGCCATCTCAACAGTGGCCAGGAGCAAGTGTTCAAGATACGAGAGGAATGACTTCAAAGGCAATTCAGAGACCAGCAGGTCTGGCACTACGATCACAGACCCAGAGTGCAAAGGCCAGGGGACAGAGTGGTACCCAGCACCCCAGCACCTCACAGGCTCCTCGACAGCCCCAAGGGCAGCTCCGGCAGGCTTCAGGGGCCTCCGCTCCAGAAGGGCAAGCAGCAAACATTGGCAGTATCTGTGCAGCACCCTCTCTGCCAGTGCGCAGAATGCACAGACCCTGGACACAGAGATGCCTCCACATAGATTTCAAAGAATGGAACTTCTGGAAGGGCCACAGGCTCAGGACCCCAGTCCAGAGGAGATGCCAGCCCAGGGCGGAGAACCACCTTGGGAGAGCCACTGTGGGGCTGTACCACTGAGCTGTGGGGGCAACACTGCCACCCCAGTAGGCTTGAAAGGCAGAGCACCAAGCCAAAGAGGATTATTCTCCAGCTTTAAGATTTAATGTTATTTGCTCCATTAGGCTTCTAGGACCTGTCGCTCCTATCTTCTTGCCTTTTTTTCTCCCTTTTGGGAAGAAAATGTCTCTTCTATGCCTTCCCCCCCCCCCATTGTATTTTGGAAGCACATTACATGTTTGGTTTCACAGGTTCACAGCAGGAGAGGAATTTGCCTCAGGATGAATCTTACCTTGAGTTTCACTCATATCTGATTTAGATGATATTTAGATGAGGCTTTACACGTAGGCTTTAAAGTTGGTGCTGGAACAAGTTAAGATTTGGGGGGCTATGGGGAAGGAATGCATGTATTTTTGCATATTGTAAGGACATGAATTTGGGGGGGGCAGGAGCGGAATGCTGTTGACTGAATGTTTGTGCCCCCACACACACACTGAAAAAAGTTCATATGTTAAATCCTAAAATCTACTTTGATGGTATTTGGAGGTGGGGATTTTGGCAATTGATGAGGTCCTGAGAATGGAGCCCTCATGAATGTGATTAGTGCCCTTATAAAAGAGAACACAGAGAGCTCCCTCTACCCATCTGCTATGGGAGGATACAGCAAAAGACCATCATCTATGAAGCAGGAAATGGACTCTCACCACACACTGAATCTGCCAGTGATTTGATCATAGACATCGAGGCTCCAGAACTGTGAGAAATAAAGTTCTGCTGCTTAAGACATCCAATTTATGGTATTTTTGTTATAGCAGCTCAAAAAGACTGAGACAAGGACAGATGGAAAGGAAATACAAGGCTGGCCAATGAATCATAAAGAAACACATAGCCAGTTGCTCAGCCATGTGGGATAGTTCCCAAACAGGCTATATAACTTTTTATGTTTCATATCTTGGAATAGTCTATAAGAAGGAGAGGTGGAGAGAAAATGTCCCTGCTGTTTTCCTCCTGTCTTCTGTACCCCATTGGTTAAGACTCATCTCTGTACTTCCAGGTTGGATCACCTGGCCCCATAGGCAGCTACTAGGGATGCTGAATCTCATACCTTGTGATAGAGCGTTTCCTCCTACTTCAAAAGTGGTGGAAGGAGCCAGAAACTCCAGATGGTAGCTTCAGGTGGTGGAACCAAGCAGGCCAGCATGGAGTCAGTCACCACAGCAGCTGCTGGAATGCAGCAAGTGGTTGAGGGCCCAGTAGTTGAGTGAAGACAAAGAAACCCAAGGCTGTGCATACAATATGTCCAAGACACAAATTCTCTTGAACGCCAATGCTAGCAACACTCTAAGGAAAGCAGAGGAGCAACATGGAAGGAGCCTGGATGCCCAACACTGTGAAGCTACAATACTAGTCCTAGATGACCCACACCCAGATTATTATGTGAGATAAAAATAAACTCCCATCTTGTTTAAAGGACTAGTTTTGACGGTCTTTGTAGGAGTAGCCAAAACTATAATATACCACATGTCTCAGAAATTTCATGTCTTAAAATCAGCGTAATCATTTACAGTATGTATAAAGATGCATATACAGACACATACAGAATGTACAGCAGATGTTCATTCCCAACATTAAATGCCTTTAACAGCAAAGCATTAGAAACAACTTAAATGTGCATCAGTAGAGTAATGGTAGATAAACCATAATTTATCTATAGTATTAATACCAATCAGCATCCTAAAAAAATGTAGTAGATCTGTATATTTTGACCTGAATATATTTTACATTTTTATTTTTAAAAGTATGGAATGATATGAACAGTATGCTAACATTTATCTCTAAAAAAGAACCATAAAATGATACTGTAATATTTGTACTTATATGTATGTCTGTATATATTATGAGAGAGAAGTTCTGAAAGAATACTCAATAAATAAATTGTTCACAATGGTTACGTCTGTGAGGAAACTGAAATCAGAAGTAGGGAATCAAATGAGACTTTAGATTTGTCTGTACTGTTTTTACTTTTTTAACAAAGGCCTTCCTGTATTATTTATGCAATTAGAAGTTCATTTTAAAATGTAAAAGTAGGAGCACCTGGGCGGCTCAGACATTAAGCGTCTGCCTTCGGCTCAGGTCATGATCCCAGGGTCTTTGGATGGAGCCCCACATCGGGCTCCCTGCTCAGCGGGAAGCCTGCTTCTCCCTCTCCCACTCCCTCTGCTTGTGTTCCCTCTCTCACTGTCTCCCTCTGTCAAACAAATAAATAGAATCTTTAAAAAAAAATTTTTTTTTAAATGTAAAAGTAGGGGCATCTTGGTGGTTCAGTTGGTTGAGTGTCTGACTCTTGGTTTCTGCTCAGGTCCTGATCTCAGGGTCCTGACATTGAGCCTGGAGTGGGGCTCCATACTCAGGCAGTCTGCCCGAGACTCTCTCTCTCTCTCTCCCTCTGCCCCTCCCCCTGCTTACTCTCTCTCTCTCAAATAAATAATAAATCTTTAAAAACTGTGAAAGTGGGCGCCTGGGTGGCTCAGTTGGTTAAGCGACTGCCTTCGGCTCAGGTCATGATCCTGGAGTCCCGGGATCGAGTCCCGCATCGGGCTCCCTGCTCAGCGGGGAACCTGCTTCTCCCTCTGGCCCTCCCCCCTCTCATGTGCTCTCTCTCTCTCTCTCTCTCTCTCTCTCATTCTCACTCTCTCAAAATAAATAAATAAATCTTTAAAAATAAAAAATAAAAACTGTGAAAGTAAAACTGTTAATAGTTTGTTATCCTAGAAAGATAAGATTACAAGAATTTTTGTTCTGTGTTCTTTTCTGTACATTCCAACTTTTCTACAGTGAATATATATTATTTTCATTGTAAAAAACTAATACTTTTTTAAGTAAAGCATGAAGATGTACAATAGCACAATAACAGTACTACAAATTAAAAAAAGAAACTCCATATTCACTAATTACACAGAATTTTCCACTAACTGCATCACTTTGGGGGAAGTATCTCGAAGCACATCCTTGGACTCTACACTATTTGCTTCATTTACTAAATCTCAAAAAAGGCAGATGTTTTTGATTCATTCAGGCATTTTTAAGGCTGAACTCCAAGACTTAGGGTCCACATGGACCATCAAAATAGGCATATTTTCCTTAACTCCATGTCCTACCACTCTTATCCCTCCTTACCATTCCCCTTACCACCAACTTTCTTCATTTTTTTTAAAGATTTTATTTATTTATTTGACAGAGAGACACAGTGAGAGCGGGAACACAAGCAGGGGGAGCGGGAGAGGGAGAAGCAGGCTTCCCGCTGAGCGGGGAGCCCGATGTGGGGCTCGATCCCAGGACCCTGGGATCATGACCTGAGCCGAAGGCAGCCGCTTAACGACTGAGCCACCCAGGCGCCCCCAACTTTCTTCATTAAACATAAATTTGAACACTATGACTCTGAGCTTACTACAAAGCAGGAAGTAAAGGGAAATATGACTGAAATTATGAATTGGCTAAAGTCCCCACAACTCACCCAGTTGGTCCTTCCACTGGCTACTACCATTGTAGGACCCAAACAAGAAACAACAATATCTTTGAGTCCTCCGATCCTACTTCCAGTCCCAATTTCTTCCAGCCCCAATTTCTAGATCCCCACTGTCCAATATAGTAGCCACTAGCTACATGTGGCTATTGAGGACTTGATGCAGCTGGTCTGAACTGAGATGTGCTATAAATGTGAAGAACACAACAGATTTCAAAGACTTCATAAAGAGGGGTGCCTGGGTGGTGCAGTTAAGCGTCCAACTCAGGTTGTGATCTCAGGGTCCTTAAATCGAGCCCCGAGTTGGGCTCTGCATGGAGTCAGCTTCGGATTCTCTCTCCCTCTCTCTCTGCCCCTCCTCCATGTGCACTCGCTCTCTCAGATCAATAAATCTTAAAAAAAAAAAAAACCAAAGACTTCATAAAGAAAAAGGATATAAAATATGTCATTTTTATGTTGGTGGCACTGTGAAATGACAATATTTTTAAATATTGGATTAAATAAAATATTTTATTAAAATTAATTCCACTTTATCTTTTCAAACCTTTTTAATGTGGCTTCTAGGCAATTGAAAATTACATATGTGGCTCGCATTTGTGGCTTGCATTATATTTCTATTGGACGACAATACACTAAGCGGTCTTTTCTTCTTCATCTCCACAGTTCTAGCCCTAGCTCAGGCCTTCATCTTCTTTCGGTGAGGCTTCTGCAAAAACCTCCTAACTAGTCTTTCTGTCTCCAATATGGCCTTTCTCCAACTGATTCTACAAAGTGTCCAGAAAGATCTTTTAAAACATAAATCCAATCATGCTCACTCAAACAGCTTGATATTGTTCCATGGGTCTCCTCCATTGACTTTAATTCTGTAGCTCCATATATAAAGTCTTTCCTGATAATCCAGACCCTGGCTTTAAATGAGTCAATTTCCAGATCCTCCACTTTCATATTTTCCACATATTTATGTGTCTTCAAAGGCACCTGCAGTCAAAGTTCTCTCCTCTTCCCCTTTCACCATTGTTCTTATCTTTTTGACAAAAGAAAAGTATCTAGGATCTTACCATGAGGCATTAATGGAACAATGAAACAACTGTTTAGTTTAAGCAAGGCACCATAACCACATCCCTACTCATGTTAAGACTTATTGCCAATATAATATCCACAACATGTATTTTAAAATATGCAAGAAATATAGAATTTTTGGAAATTCTTTTAAGGAATAAGCAAGAAAATTTGAAAACCACTAACTAGCCTGTTTCTCATGACACCTTACTCATATCCCTACCAGCATCAGCATTCCTCCCCAATATACAACACACACAGACACTCACACACCCCTTCTTAGCTCCAGCTTCACTCAAGGCTCAGCCTATCCAGCTATTAACAGCTTCGAGGCTCCTTAGAACATTCTCCTTCATCCTCTTCCCTCAGCTAATTACTCACTGCAACTCCTGCTTATTTGATGGCATCATCAGAAAAGGTTACTTTTCAGTTCTGCAATACAGGGGCTTCACAAATTTTCTTCTATTCTTTGATTTTCATTGCACTTTATAAAATAACCTCAAAGGAAGATGCAAACAATTTTTTTCTATTCAATTTTTATTATCATTTTCGTACTCTTTACCAGACTTTTCTCCTTTCATTAGTCAAAGAAGTTATGTTTTCCTCCCAAATTTGCTTGATTATTTTTAAGTATTGCTAAAAGGGTATAAAGAGTAGTTTCAAGCAGTTATTACTCAGGTGTCTTATTTTTTAAACAAAAAATACCAAGGTTTAATTACTGAACTCATACAATAAGTAAACCTCTATGCATATCTCATACTGTTTAGATGGACAACTGGTGCTTGTTATTGATTCCTTCATTGTGGTTGCCATAGTGTTGTCACCAAGTTCACTGTCAAGGTCACTGTGGTGATTAGGGACATGGGCTCTAGAATCAGACTGCCTGGCTCAACCACTTGTTAGTCGTGTGACCTTGGAAAATGTATTTTATCTTTCTGTACATCAGTTTTCTCATCTGTAAGGAATAGCAATTCCCTCATATGGTTGTTGTAAGGATTAAATGAATTAAAACTAGTGAAGAGCCTACAATGTAAGCCATTGGTTGTTTGGATAATAATACAAAAAGCAATTGGTAAGGTGACAAGTTCATTTTTTCAAAAGACTTGTTTGCAGAACTCTGAAAAATTACTAGAGAAATATTAGGTTTCTGTTTATCCACATTTTCAATTTTCATCTCAATAACAAACCGTCTTAGTGTCATATGTACAATGCTAAAATCACCAGGTGCCCTGTCAACAAAAGTTCCAGTTTTTTTCCTGTTCCTCACCACCTATGAATTTGTTTCAAGTCTGGGTTTTACACATGCACACACACAAACACACACACACACAAGCACATAGACAAAAGGAGTGAGAGTCTGCTGATTTGCTTACACTTAAGCATGCCAAAACTTTTAAAAGCCACAAACTTCAAAACACCTTTTCCCCAAATATCTTCAAGTAATTTAATTTCTTAGAACACAGCTGGCAAACTTTTTCTGTTAGCACCAGATAATAAGTACTTAAGGCTTTTCAGGCCATAGATCTCTGTTGCCACTACTCAATCCTGCCAACACTGTAGCCCCAAAGTAGCCATAGACAATAGTAAATAAATGAGTATGGCTGTGTTCCAATAAAACTTTATTAACAAAAAAAGGGCAGTTGGCCAGATTTGGCCTGCAGGCCATAGTTTGTGAACTCTGTCTTAGACATTACTCTATATTTACCTGGTGACTTTGATTATCTCTAGTAAAATGCAACATACCTATGGTAAGAGGAAAAACTGTGAAGCAATAAACTACAGAAAATGACATATGAAGTACAGACTACAGGTACATATAAAGTAGAAGAAAAACAGATGAGAGACAATTGCAGGTGAGAAAGAGATGATATTTCAATTCCCCAAGGTGATAGTTCAGCAGGAAACATAGATCAAAACAAGCACAAGTTTTGTTTTCTGCCTCAGAGTGCTTACCTGTATAAATACATATATTCATCTCAACGCTCAATTAACCAGTCAGAGACACACACATCACTAGAGCAGTTCCTAAAACTCTGTGCCCCAAATGACATCATCAGCCCACTGAAACAATACATTCTTCTTCTCAGGGCTCACCAGTGAATCTCTCATCATCTTACCTACAATTCTTCTTTTCGTATGTCTATATTTCAGGAATAAACAGCAACTACGGGTATTGTTAAGAATGTTTGGTTCTACTTCCAAAGTTAACAGATACTTTCAAGTTAATCAATTATATATCAATCTCTAACTCCTTAATTATGATTCCTAATCACAATGGGCCTGAATCAAGGCAGTGGTTGAATGAACTGCAAAGTGAAGCCATAATCAGTGAAGAATTAATAGAATTTGATAGTGAGGACAGGGTTGGGTTTTGGGTTTTGGGATTTGTGTTTTTGTTTTTGTTTGGTGTGCTGATTGTTGTATCCTGAGTGTTTAGAACAGTGCCTGATACTCTACATACATTTGTCGAATGAATGAATGATCGAATGAATGAATGAACAGACATATAGAGAGCAGGGAAATTTGAGCTACAGAATATTATACAAGCAGTGAAATGCATGTCATTTTCTAATCATTTGGTGGCTTCAACACCTCTTCACAACACCTTGAAAAGAAGTCTGCATATTTCAAACCACCTCTTTGCAAATTGATTTCTTAATGTCACTCACTAGGCTCCACACATTCACAGCCCACGCTCTTTCAGTTGCTAAGTGCACTGGATTGTCACAGTATGTTCCAGAGTCGCCAGACTTCTCTCAAATGCAAAAGATGTTCTCCTAATGGGAAGCAAAATCCTTATCTTTCAAATACAATATTCTCTAAAGCAAAGAAACAGTACCTTTAGATTTCAATCAGTTCAAATTAAAACTGATTTCCCAAAGCAAGGGAAAGCTTATGAGCTCTAAAATTCAGTAATATTATTTCACAACTTGGAACTCAAAGATGATTTATAGATTAGTTTTGCATTATTAGCTTCACTTCATTAGTAATGAAAATCATAACATGCTACTGAAAATATTTATTCCTAATATGCATTGATAACTACTATTGAGGAGATGTACTACGAGAGACTGAATTTTCTAAGTCAATAATATAAACAAAATTTAGGCAAACGTTTAAGACTATGATGAAAAGAAGGGGGGAAAGCTATGGCAAGAAAGAGGAACATTTAAATTTAATGGGTGTATGTATATACCTAAATTTACCAAGCATTTATTGAGTGAGAACACAATAACAAAGGAAGGACCAATTGGATATAAAATGCAGTCTATAGACCTGAAGAGTTTAGAGACTAATAGTTGGTCATTCAGTCATACAACAAGTTGTGTGTGTGTGTGTGTGTGTGTGTGTGTGTGTGTGGTTTTTTTTTTAAAGATTTATTTGTTTGAAAGAGAGAGAGAGTCGGGCGAGTGTGAGGAGGGAGGGGCAGTGGGAGAGCGAGAGACTCTAAAGCAGGCTCCCTGTTGAGCAGAGTCTGATGCTGGGGCTGGATCCCATGACCCTGAGATCATCACCTGAGCCAAAATCAAGAGTCTGATGCTCAACCGACTGAGCCACCCAGGCTCCCGAGCAAGTTTTAATCAAGATACTTCACTGGGTACTAAATCTTAATGATTACACTAGCTTGGAACACTTCAGCATATGTCATCAAATTTAAACTTTTACTTTAAGATTTTATTATGTTACAAGGAATACATGTTTTTTGTTTGTTTGTTTGTTTGTTAGAGATTTTATTTATTTGACAGAGAGAGAGATAGCAAGAGAGGGAACACAAGCAGGGGGAGTGGGAGAGGGAGAAGCAGGCCTCCCGCCAAGCAGGGAACCCAATGCGGGGCTCGATCCCAGGACTCTGAGATCATGACCCAAGCCAAAGGCAGTCACTTAACTGACTGAGCCACCCAGGCGCCCCGGAATACATGTTTTTTTTTAAAAGATTGAACTACAGAAACAAAAAGTAAAAGACTTTCCATAACTACCACCACTAGGTGGGGTAACTACTATTACATTATAGGGCATCTTTTCACACTTCTTGAAATAAGCACATACAAATACCTTTTTTAAAAACAAAAATGGTATCATACTATGCAGAATCAGGATAGCATACTGCTTGAGAGCATGGCCTTTACGCAACACCACCTCAATGCAAATCCCAGCTCTACCACTAAGTTACCTTTGGTAAGTTACTATACACCTCAATGCCAAAATTTTCTAATCTTTAAAATGGAAATTATATTAGTACACATGTCATAGCATTACTGTAAAAAATGAATACTCATAATCACTTAAAACAGAGCCTGGCACATTCTAAGAACCCAACCAATTGTAGTTATTATCATGCAATTTGTGATCTTATTAAGATTATATGGTGGACCTCCTTCCTCCACTTCATTTTTTTTCAAGGACCAAATAGTACCATGGTATGGATTTATTATAATTCACGTAATACATTCTCTTTTTATTATATGTACAGATTGCTCCAATGTACTAACAAAGAATGCTGAAAATAATATCTTTGTGCCTATACTTGAATATTTCTGAAGAATAAATGCCTAGAGAAGAAATGGATGGATCAGAAGAGGTAAATATTTTATTTTAAAGTGTATTTGAGATTCTTCTGAATTTCCCTTCTAAAAGATGCCAACTTATATTTGCCCCATAACATATGAAGGTGATCTTTTCCCTATATGGGGTATGTGTGTGTGTTTCATGTTTGAGCTTTTAATAACCCAGACGTTTTGCATGTTTCATGTTTGGTTGTATTTTTTGTGTGTTTTTTTTTAAGATTTATTTATTTAGAGAGAGAGAGAGAGAGAGCATGAGTAGGAGAACAGAGGGAGAGGGAGAGAGAATCCCAAGCAGACTCTGCCCCGACTGCAAGCCGGACTCGGGGCTGGATGTCACAACACTAGAATCACCATCCGAGCCAAAACCAAGAGTCCCACACTCCACTGACCGCACCACCCAGGCACCCCATCATGTTTGGGTTTTTAATCACCCAGACTTTTTGTATGATATAAGGTAGAAACCCACTTTATTTTTGTTAGGTAGTCAATTGTTCCATTACCATTTACTGAGCAGTGTATCTATTCCCAACTTCTTTGAAATGACATTCTTATTACATACTTAATTTCCATATATACATCGCTCAGTTTCCACTATTTTTTTCTATTGAAACACTTGTCTTTCTCTGACAGTACCATATTACTTTAGTTGTTACTATACTATTGTAGTATATTTCAGTATCTGTTAACTTCATATAAAACTTACTCCTGCACTTACCGCTACACATTATGTCAGAGATAGACCGTTTGCCACGAAAAACTAATGTTTCTCTCTCATAATGTAGTATTGTTGCTGGAAAGCAGCCCCCTACTTGGGGACTACATTTCTCAGCACCAGCCTTTTACATCTAGGTAGGACCATGTGACTCATTCTCACCAATGCAATGTGAGCAAATACAATGTGTGTCATTTTCAGGCCAAAGTGATGGGGAAGCAGGGATGCCTTCTTCATGGTCATTGTCCCTATCCAAGGCCTCCAAGGATCTAACAGGAGGCCAGAACCACAGAATGGAAGATGCCTGGCATCCAGAATGATCTTATGGAAGTCAGCCTGACTGGGAACTCTTGCACTTGCCTAAGAAATAAACCATTTGTTGTAATAAGCCAATAAAGTTTAGGGGTTTATCTATTACTTTAGCTAATACACAGATGATGGATTTTAAATGGCATTTTAAAAAAATTCAATTAGGATTTTAATTGGGAGCACGTTTTATTTATAGATTAAGTTAAAGAGAACTGACATCTCAATATTGAGTTTTCACATCTAGGAGAAATCACATCTTTGCATTTATTCTGGTCTTCTTTTGTAATCTTCAATAAAGGTTTGCTGTTTTCTTTATGTAGATCCTAAACATTTCCTACTGTTTATTTCTATATATTTTATATTTTGGTTGTAGTGCAGCTGCAATCCTTTTCCATTACATTTTCTTTTTGACTATTATTTGTACATATACAGAATGTTTGCTTTTATAGGATTATCTTTTATCATCTTACCGAACCTTGTTTGTGTTATTGGCTCATGGGTTTCATTTCTTGCATTTTATTTCTAGCAAAGGGTTTTACCTCTTCCTTCCCCAGAAACTTCTTTTTTTTCAGCCAGGACCTTGAAAACAATATTGAAAATAGTAGTGATAGCTTTTTTGCCGGCTTGTCCTTTTAAATAAAATTTCATTAATAGTTAACCATTAAATATAATGTTTCATAGTGATTTGATGAATGTCTTTTAACAGGTTATGGAAATCTTCTATTACTACCTTTAAAAAAGGTATATTTTTTGGTTGTTGCTATTAAATCGGATAGATCTTAAATTTTATCCAAATCCCTTTCCTCTCTCTGTTTAGATAATTTATTGTTTTATTTCTTTAATATAGTATATCATATAACATATTTCCTAAATATTAAAACACATTTTCATTTTATGTAACCCCTTGGTCATACCTTTAATGTGTTCAGCTATTTATGTAATATCTTTGTGCACACCTCCATGTCAGAGATTGGTTAAGAGGTGTGTGTGTGTGTGTGTGAGTGTGTGTACATTTGCCTAGTTTTCTCATCAGGAATATTTTACCCTGTAGAATGAAATTCAAAAATTTCATCTTTTCCTATGTTCTCTAAAATTAAATATGATATCTTTTTTCTGAATATTTGAAAAACTCACCTGTAAAATCAACGAAAGAGAATGTCTTTTGATGGAGAAAGATCTTTGCTCATTTTCCACTTTTTCTACAATTACTGAATGACGCAAGATTCTCTACCTCTTCTTGAATTTTTAAATCATTTTTACTCCCCTAGAAAAGTATGTATTTCCTTTATTTTTCCAAAGCTTTCTTCATTTGTACATAATATTCTCTTTCAATTTTTCGAAGTTTCTTCTACCTCTGCAGCTATGTCCTCTTTCACATTTTTAATTATTGCTCTCTGAATCTTCTCTCTTTTCCATATTGGATAGGCTAAGTCTTGTATATCTGAATTGGTTGTTTCAAAAACATCAGCTTTTATTCCAAAAATCTAAAAATTGTGAAAATACTATAGAGAAACATGTATTTTTTTTCTCAGTCAGACTAAAATTTGAATACACTGCTCTAAATTTAGTGTTTCACCTGAAAAGGTATCTGGAAGCTGAAAAGCATATTGAAAACACTGGTTGAAGTTTATCCTATCTGCATGTTTATCCTAGGTACCTGACAGCTTGGGTATTCTATATATTCGAGTTTGTGGATCATTTTATTCTAATCTTCCAAGTGCTTACTTATTTTTGGTGTACTTTATCAGTCAATTTCTGAGACAGGTGTGTTTTAAAGTTTTCCACCATGATTATAGGTTTTTCAAATCCTCCTTTTCTCTCTAATAGTTTCTAAGAGTTTTTGTTTCATAGATTTTAACACTATATTATTGAGATGATACTGCTCCTCCTTATTATATCTTTTTAATGGATTTTATTTTTATCAATATAATTTGTTGTTGTTGTTGTTTCATGGACACTTTTTGCATTCCGAGCAGCCTTGTTAAAATGTAATCCCTCCATTTTCCAGTGGATTGGTCCAGGATAGGTATTTTACTGGCTGGGCCAACAGTTTCTTCCTGAAACTCATTGCTTGGGATTGTGAGACTCACCAGCAATTGAGGCTGTAACATAAAGCCCAGATGGCATGGGCACTGCCACCAGCTAAGTAAAAGAAACTGAACTGCAAAGAGGTGAATAAAGCAGATACACAGAGAAACATGCAGATAGCAGACTGGGAGGTGGTTTCTTGGATATAGTTTGAGTCTGAAGCCCATCTATATATTTTTTTTCTTTAGGCTCTGTGAGATATACTCATTTCATTATGATAAATTCCCTTTTGGCTTAAACTAGTTCATTCATTCCACAATTATTTATGGAGTATGCCGTATGTGCTAAGTCCTGTAATTGGTACTAAAGACACAGCAGAGAACAATACAATGTCCCTACCATCATGGAGTTTACATTCTAGTTGGGATTTACAAAAAGCCAGCAATAAAGACAGGTGGGGGATATGCTATTTAGATATGTGGTCAGGGAAGCCCTGTCTGAAAGAAGTGAGAGTAAGCCAGGTGGATATCTGGGGGGTGAGCATTTCTGTAAGAAGGAAGAGCAAGGGAAAAGGCCCTGAGACATTAAAGAAACTTTTAGCATTTTCAAGGAGTGGCCAGAATACCAGCGTGGCTGGAATCGACTGGGTGTGAGAAGATGGAGGAAAAGAGGGTTGAAGTGGTAGCCCAGGACTAAGCTCCGGCAGGGGCTTATAAACCTTGATAAAGATCTTGGAATAGGAAGCTATTGGAGGGTGGAGACACGATCTGATTACGTGTTAATGGATTACTTTATCTATCGAGGAGGAAATAATAGACTGTAGATGGGCAAGAGTAGAAGCAGGGATGCCAGTTGGAGGCTCTTGCAGTAGCAAGAGACATTAGAGTCTTAAAGCGAACTCACGGAGGTTCCTGGTTGGATGGAAGTTGGATGGAGGTTGTGGTTGGATTCCGGATATAATTCAAAGGTAGAGGATCCCTTGATGGGAATTTAAAGCGGGAGAGAAAGAGAGAAATTAGAGACTTCAAGGTATTTGGCCTGGATAAAAATGATTACCAGTTTTCAGTAATTCTGGTGTTCCAGTATACCTTGCTCTAGCTAGATACTAAAATATCATTATGTTTCTTTGTTAAATGACTGTTTTTCAGCATTTTTGAAAAATTTGAATCGTTTATAGTCTAAGACCTATCTATAATCAGTGATAGATGTTTATCATTCAACTTTTCAGCCACATCCATTCTGTTATCCAGCTCATCTTTTGAGCTACTGAGCTGTTGGCCGTGTTGTAGGGGTTTGGTGTGGGAGGAGAGGATTGCCAGGTGTTCTGTATTTATAGCACATGTCTTCTATTTAATGATTTTGTCCTGTCCTACATTTAAGTCTTCTCAAGACCCGCTACATGTTGTTTATTCGCGCTCCCCCCCAATAAATTACAAACAACGGCAATTAGAGCTATTTTTTTCAAAACGATAATTGGCACTTAAATCACTTAAAGGACAACCTACCTCCACAGGAAGATCTAGACAGTCTCATGATCTTTCGTGATGATTTGGCTGAAGGAAGACCGAAGGGCGGGGGGGACTGAGCATTAAAAGCATTTATCTTTCCATAGTCAAGAAAGGAAAAGACTCTTCTTTGGTCAAAGACCCAAACTGTGCATAGCCAACTACAGTTAATGCACATGTTCTGAATATCAGCTAACAATAACAGCCTCCCCGTTTCTGAAAGTTGGCAAATCAAAGACAGCACCAGCTTCCGGAAACCAGCCAATCAGCGTTAAAACCCACAATCCTTAAAGACAGCTCCACCCTTTGAGACAACAGCCAATCGGCAAATGCCTCAAAGTGAGCCTATCAACAGCAGCGTTACTCCGGAGGTCTAAGGAATGCACCTGAAAGGCAATCCCTAAACACAACACTTCTAAAAGCCCATCAAACCCTGAATGCCAGACTTTCTAAAACCTCCCATAAGATCAGATTTGGCTTTGGGGCACCTGGGTGGCTCAGTCGGTTAAGCATCTGCCTTTGGCTCAGGTCATGATCCCAGGGTCCTGGGATTGAGCCCCATGTTGGGCTCCCTGCCCGGTGAGGAGGCTGCTTCTCCCTCTCCCTCTGCCCGCTGCTTCCTCAGCTTGTGCTCTCCCCCTCTGTCTCTGCCTAATAAATTAATCAAATCTTTAAAAAAAAAAATCGGATTTGGCTTTGTTTGCAAGCAAACCAGTTTCACTTTTTTTTTTTTTTGCGTTAGCTCTAGAGTTCAATTTATCATTAGTGCATTAATTCACAGCCTTTTCAACAGCTCAGCCTCTGTTGATGTGAGTTGGACTTGTGCGTTGGACATATTAACACTGCTGTGAGATTATCGAATTCAGCCTTTTCATTGCCGGTAGTGGTTGCCATGACCTATTTTTTTTGTTTGTGCATATGTAAACCCAAAATGCCAATACCCAAATGTAAATTTTGTGATGAGTTTTCTGAACGGTGGGTTTTCATTAAATAAGGAAAAAGTCATTTTGAAGCCCCCAGTATGCAATTATTTATTTTATATCAGAAATGGTGGAAAGTCAGATATAAACCAAGAGTACATAAAGCTAAGCACACCAGATCCAGCATTCACTCAACTCGTACCAAAGAAAGTGATAAAATAACAAGTTATTAAGAGAAATTAAGGGGCGCCTGGGTGGCTCAGTTGGTTAAGCGACTGCCTTCGGCTCAGGTCATGATCCTGGAGTCCCGGGATCGAGTCCCACATCGGGCTCCCTGCTCAGCAGGAAGTCTGCTTCTCCCTCTGACCCTCTTCCTTCTCGTGCTCTCTATCTCTCATTCTCTCTCTCTCAAATAAATAAATAAAATCTTAAAAAAAAAAATTAAAAAAAAAGAGAAATTAAGATGCAGAAGATAAAATAATCACAGAAGCAGTTGTAAGGGCCTTCCACACCGTGTATCAGCATAAGTCCTTCAGCTCAAATGATCTAGCTGAAGTACTCCCATTGCTTACAAGAATTTGTTGAATGCATTTTTTAGAAAAAAATTATGAAATATGTACCCCTTTAAGTTAAAGGTTATTCATAAAAGGAATAATGTTACTACAGACAGAAAAAGAAATTGCAACTTGAAATGGATAATTATAATGGCACTTGCCATGACAAGTTCATTCTTTGAAGAATTCTCTTTTTTTTAAGTTTTTATTTTTTTAAGATTTTATTTATTTACTTGACAGAGAGAGACACAGCAAGAGAGGGAACACAAGCAGAGGGAGTGGGAGAGGAAGAAGCAGGCTTCCCGCCTAGCAAAGAGCCCGATGCGGGACTTGATCGCAGGACCCCGGGATCACAACCTGAGCCGAAGGCAGACGCTCAACGACTGAGCCACCCAGGCGCCCTGAATTCTACCGTTTCGTATGGCTATTACTAAATACTCTTCCAACGGGGCAACAAGTGGAATCATTATCTGTGGTGTTGTAGAAGAGGGAAGAAAATTTGATAATACTCTTTCTTGTCAGTGGACAATGTTTTTAAAAGTTATTGATCAAGAGATCACAACATAATCCTAAAGAATAAAAAAGCAAGTTATACCTGTAAAATGGGTTTATGTGCTTCAACAAGTCAAATTTGAACACCAGTTCTCCAAGTTGTTAACTTTATGCCAGTATATGTTCAGTATACTGACTTATATTACTATTTTTTAGCATTTTTTCATTAATAAATGTTCAGTGGACAAAAGAATGAAATAAGCTGACCACTGTGGAAACTATGCTATGTAAATGAAACACAGACTATAAACGCAAGAAATTTAAAAGCAAATTCGGCATAACAGAGAATTACTAAGGAGAGACAACGGAAATATAGTTTTAAAAAGTGGTATGAAGGGGTGCCTGGGTGGCTCAGTCTGTTAGGCGTCTGCCTTAGGCTCAGGTCATGCATCCCAGGGTCCTGGGATTGAGTCCTGCATGGGAGCCTGCTTCTCCCTCTCCCTCTGCCCCTCCCCCTGCTTGTGCTTGTGTTTTCTCTCTCTCTCTCTCTCTGTTAAATAAATAAAAATAAAACCTTTAAAAAAAAGGTATGAAATTTAGATATTTAGAATTTATTTTGCATAAATAAAAAATTTTTAGCATAAGTATGCCCCATGCAATATTTTCTTAATGCACATATGCATAGCCAATTAGAAGTATTTAAAATTTAACTGAGTGTTTTTTTATTTTTATTTGCTCATTCTGGCAACCTGAAGGGAGGGGTGATTCTTTTTTTAATTTCCCAGAACTTAGATTGCTTCTTTTAAAAATAGCAGCCTGCTTTTTTTTATGGATATAAGAAATTCTCACGGATCTGTTTCCTGCATTCATTCTGTTTCCTCATAGGAAATTTCTTTTGTTTCTACATTGTGGTGTCATTCTTTCATGCTGTTGGTTTTCCTCAAGTGTTTAGGAATTCTTAGTTACTCACACTTAATAATTGCAGATTTAGATTGACCCATTTAGGTAGCTGGAGTGTTTGAGCTCACGAAATCCTTGTTTTCTTGGCAATCTATGCAATTCTTGAGTAGGGAAGAGAGTGTGAACAAGTAGTCTTTCCTTTACGGGAAGTAGCGAGCTTGCTGTCTGGATGCAACTGCTCTCCGTTACCTTATGACCGAGGGAAATAATGTCCTGGTTTGCCTGGGACGGCCACAGGATACTTCTTATCCTGGCACAATTATTAATAGTGCTTGCTTTTATTCAAAAGTGTCCCAGTTTAGACAACAAATTATACTTTCATCCTTCTTATGACAGATGGAAGCTAGCTGGGATATTGTCCTATTTCTCTCTCTGGTCCCAGCACCCACCTTGGGAGTGTCTGGTGCCAAATATCCCAGTAAATTTAGAGAGCAGAATTCACAGCCTTAAGCAGGGGGCAAATGCTACAGCAGCCACTTGGAGAATAAAAGACTGCTACAGTTACTCCACAGCACTGTAATTAATTATCTTACTGGCTGCCCTCCTCCACACTGTTAGCATCTTAGGTTACTTTTTCAGAGGTCATCAGAGCTGCTATCTTTCACCTAAATAGGATTATAGGGTGTTTTTTTTAATCCCTGGCGGATGTTATCATTCATGATTAAGCCCATCTGCTTTAATATTCAATATTAAACCTATAATAGCACCTGTAATAACAATAATTATAGGCAGGATGTCAGAACTTATTATGTGTCAAGTGCTGTTCAAAGCACTTTACTTGTATTAATCCTCACAACACACTTTGAGGTCGGTACTTTTATCTCTATTTTCCAGTTATGGAAACTGAGGCATGGAGAGGGGAAAGTAGTTTACCCAAGGACTGGAAGACCCAAAGAAAGTAAGCAACTCACCAAGAACCCAGCAATTGAGTCCAGAGCTTACATTCTTAACCACCACCTAAATTAAATCCCTCATATCAGACAGTAGCCCTTTTCCTGGCTTTCCAGAGCTGCTTGGGGTTTAGCACTTGTATACAGTTCTGTCATTTCTACGGGGCTTTGAGAGGAAGAAGAGGTTACCTCATGAGGTCAGTTAACTATTTTGAACCCGAATTAAATTTTTTAAAAAAAAATTTTTTAATCAAACTCAGGTGTTCTGTCATATTGAAGAAGGGCTTCTGGTCTAAATGTTTATTTGTTGTTTTTCAGACAGTCTAAACCTATTAACCTACCCTTACTAATGTACACAAACATTCACATAGCACTTCCCACTGCTTCATCTAGAAAGCTGGATGAAGATCTGGCATAAAAGCAGGAAATGTACCGTGAAAATTTCCACACAGCCCTGGGAAACTCCACTGCAGTACTTTATGGGACACCCCAGGGTTATAATAGGGCCTCCCTTTATAATATGTAGACCTAAATCGTATTACTTTAAATCAGAAAGAGACAGTGACAATGACGATCCCATTATTTTGCAAATAAGAAAACTAATTGCACAGAGATCAAGTGATTTTCCCATCGTCTCCCAGCTAATTAGTATAATTAGTGATAAGGCCAGAATTACCACCCTATGTCCTAAGAATTTTTTTCATTCTGTCTCACTGCTTGTCTATTTGGTTGCTTTGGGAACAGAAAGAGAAAATCATCAAAATCATGTTATTGTATGTCTAGAAATGATTGTTTTGAGTAGATTTGATCTCAATGTTCTTTCCGGACCCTCCTTTTGTAAAAATTACTATCTCCATTTTAAAGGTTTGATTGCCATTATCTGTCATGGTTCTCTACAATACTTTTCAGGTTTTTCTGTGATACACATGCTGGTACAGTAAACCACACTTCTTTTTCCCCTCCAAAATAGCACTGACTCATATCTGTTCAAATATATTAACATTTTCATCTCAACTGACTCACTTGCCAGGAGAAACAGGTGTTTATGCCAGCACCCAGCATAATCCATATCACCCCTCTGCTGGATAAAATAAAGAAATATTATTCTACTTTAAGGCTAATGAACTTTGAAAAGCAAAAGCCTTTTCTTTTTCTTGTTCCCCCCTCCCCCCGATAACAATTGGCTTTTTGGGTTACAGATTATGTTCTAGAAATTGCAACATCAGAAAGGCTAAAAGTGGGGGGGGGGGGGCGGGGCGGGGGCATTAGGTAAAGGTAAAAGGGGAGAATTACAAGATATCTCCTAATTTATCAAGAGATGAATATTTCACCTTCTAAAAGAAATAAAATGGTCTTCTTATCCAGGACTAGAATGAAATGTTGTAGAAGGAAAAAGAAAAAGAAAGTGAAAATAAGCTGATGAGCTTTCATTATTTGTTATGGGGAAGAAATAGCTACCAATACTCAATAATCTGTTTGGAAGCATGTTAGGAATTAAATTCTAAAACGTCTATTGTTCATAAGCCGTAAATTCAAAATAAAAAGCAATAATTCTTGTTGATTAACATCTCCATCTTTTCTCCTTGGCTGTCTCTAGCTAAGAAAGCAACAAAGCTAGAAAATCTGCTAACACTATTTCCACCTTTCAGGACAGTCAGGTGACCCATCACTCCCTCAGCAGACGCATTTCTTTGAAGTCAGCAAAATTCCCCATTCCATCCCACCCACAAACACCTACCCAGCCATTTGCCTCTTGACACTGTTACCTCCAATTCCTCCTCTCGGGGGAACGTCCCACCCACATGCCTGTTAATCCTACCTAAAACAGTATCTTTTCCTGTTTAATTTTCTCTATAGCTCGTTTTGCTATCACAAATTATCTCATGCTTACCTATGTGTTGTCTGTCGGCTCTTTTTAGAGAAGAGTGTTGTCTATCTATTTTACTCAACCTACAACTCCAGTTTCTAAAACAACGCCTGACACCCAGGAGGTGCTTAAAAATATTTGTTGAATGAATAATTTATTTGGCTCCCTTGAAGCTTCAGAGCCTCTTGGGATATCAAAGAGCAGCTATCAACTCTCAACACCTTGCCCACTTCAATCATCACTTGGAAATATCCCACCTTGGAAATTTTAAACCCCATGGAAAGTTGCTCCGGTTGCTAGCCCCTCTTTCTCTGCTATATTCTCTACTGCATTATTTCCAAAAGCTCTGGACTCTTCAACTGTAACACGAATGCTCCACCAATTCTATTTAAGGCTTTATTTCTCATTTCCTTCTTCAGCTGAGCTTAGTAAAAGAGTAGTTTACACCCACTAGCTTGATTTTACTATCTCCCACTGTCTCAACCCAAGTATTTTGGTTTCTGTTCACACAGCTCTAACAAAACTGCCTTTGCCAACGTCACCATCCCACAATCCCATCAGATTGTAAAATCATTTTCAAAACAGAAATCTAATACCAAATATTAGGAATATGTGGGAGAAGAGGAACTCTCTTACAGGTGGAGTAAAAAATGGCATAACCGTTTCGGAGAACAATTGGTAAAGTTGAAAACACGAGTTACCAACAACATATTCCCCTAGAAAAGCTCTCTCACATGAGCCCAAGAAGAACTATATATGAATGTTTGTTACAGCGTTGTAATGGCAAAAATTTGGAAATCATCCATATGTCCATTGTGGTAGAGACCTATACATGGTCTCCAAAATTCACCTTCCCCTTCATCAGTAACTGAACAACCAAATTTTAGACATGTGGTCATGTAGAATAAAGATTCCTTTTCCCATTCTCTTTTTTAGCTGTGATCATGTGAATTCATTTTAGATAAGGGGATGTAAGCAAAATTAGAGAATGAAACATCCTCCTTTTCTTCCTTCGACTGTAAGAATGCAAATAATGTCCACTAGAGCTGGAGCCGTCCTTTTGAACTCCCAGGTGACCTGTATATGAAGGTCCATAAGTAGAGGAGTAACAAGATAGAGGGAGCCTGGGTCCCCGAAACTGTGGCAGTCCACACCATTCCTGGAAAACCATCTTTGGACTTATACACAAGAGAGAAACATTTTTTATCTTGTTAGAGACCCTGTCGTTTTGTTTTTTTGGTTGATTATCTTTAGCCAAACTTAGTCCTAACAATCAAAACAGTGTATTCATTAAACTGACTTTAGTATAGCAATAAATAAACAAGAGAAATCTATTCACATGGCTAAATCTCAGAAACATAATATTGCAGAATAAGAAGTACAAAATAATATTATTAAAGTTAAAAATGCTTGATAATATATATTATTTACAAGTTTACACATACTTGCATAAAAAAACAAAACATAAAAATTATTCACTACAACTTCAAGATAGTGGTATGCTTACAGCAGGGATTTTTCTGATTCTACATGGATTAACCAGCTACATTATTGATCATCTTATCAGCCAGGATGGTCAAAGCCAAACCAATTAAAAGCCACTCAGTTTGTCTTGTCAAGAGCTTTCAAGGCTGATCTGTTCACCCGTCCCTTGTAAATCATGGCCACTGATCTTCAGTATTTGAGTCACTCCTGAATCATAAGAGGTGAGACAAGCTATTTATGGGATGTGACTTTGTGAAAACCAAGCCAAGAAGACTATCCTGCCAAGCTTCAATAGAACTATAGCAGAAGTGGCCTTGGCTCATTGGCCACTGTGGGTTAGCCATAACGTATTCATATTCACCAACTCTTTCCTGAATATATACCGAGTTAGGGTTGGGAATATTTACCCCGTAAATTAATGTGAGTGAAACCAGAGTTGGCTGCATTATTTTTTTATGTGGAGGAAATCTGATCTTGAGATAAAGAAGAAAATCAACCAGTGAACCATTTTCAAGTTTCTGATAATGGTGAGAATAAAAAACACCATTTGTTATACTTACTATGTGCCAGACATGTTATGTATATTTGCTGATACGAAATATTTTTCACAACAACCCTATAGTATCAGTTTAAAAACTGACATTTAGCAATAGCTTGTGGTCACATAGTAGAAAGAGATTGAATCTGGATTCTGTATAAAGAGCTGTCTAAATCCAAAGTCTATATTCTCAAATATTGTGCTAGTTCATTTACCGCCACTAACAGTATTTACTGTCATGGGTTAGTCACATGAACTGGTCAACTAAATAGTTGATTACAAAGTGCAGTTAGAATGGTAATTACAGTACGCACAGGCCATTGAATTGTTTACCTGTCCCCAGACATCTTCTCCATATTCTGCAATGTTGTTACCACTTATGTCACTTTTGGGGTTAAGTAATGTGCCCCAGAGTATTAGTAAAGTTTATCTCCTTTAAGGGAGACATTCTCATTGACAAATCCATGGATTAATTTAATACATTAAACTCAACTTAATAACAAACTACTAACATTAGATTCCCAAAGGAATGAAATACCTTTCACATACACTTTAACGGATAATGTAAAAGTCTTTTAAAAAGGATCAAGTTCTCTTGGGAGAAAAAGCAGAGGGACCTGGGGAAAGAAATGATACCATAAAGGAGCTGTTATACCCTGTAGTTTTGGTATCTTAACCTGAAATGGAATGTTGTAGTTTGAAGAAATCTTAACTATTAACTAGAACAATCTCCTGCATTATCACACCCACAGAAATATACCCTTTATGAAAGTGGAAGATTAGCTCAGAGATATTCCTCCATTTGTTCATAGCCACATAAGTAGATTTTAACTACGCTAAGACTAAATCATGAGCCTTTTAACTCAAAGATTATTTCTCTGTCAAAATTTGAGGAGAAAATGCCAAAAAGCAGAAAATAATGAGGAAGGAAAGAAATCTTTGTCCCAATTCATAATCTTAACCAGCTCAAGCCTACACATCCACCAACTGCCCTTATCTGGTTTGGGATAGGAGGAAGGGAAAAGACGGAGAACATAAAGAGATGGCTGGGTGGGTGCCAAGGGCATTCTGCCTCTGTTTCGGAAAAAAGCTGTTCAAATCACTGTGAGCTGGAGCTCAGGTTTCTGCTTCTTTCTTCCTTCAAGCCCACAGCTGATTTGAGGAGGAAGGAGGGGCAACTTTGATAATGGGAGGAGAGGCGGCTGTCGAGTCAGAGAATATACGTCTTTAGCCCAGTCTACTCCCAACCCTTAACATCCCTATCAAGAGGTGTCCAAAGCTCTGGTAACAAGGAGCCCAACACCTCCCCAGACAGATCTCATCTTTGAGCCAAAGTCAAGCTTGCTATGGTTCTCACCCTCTGGTCCTAAGTAACTCCCTCTGGAGCCATTCAAGCCAGTCAAACCCTCCCGTCCATAATACTCCTTCACATATCTGATGAGGCAGGTAATAATAACAACAGCAAACACTTACATGTAATGGTATGTGCTGGGCAGTCTTCAAAGTGTTTTACTTAATATTAATTCATTTAACTTTCTCAACAACCCAAAGTACTCTCATCACTGGCATCATGGAAAACTGAGGCAGAGAGAGGTTAAGACACTTGCCGTGCTCTCAAAGTTAGTAGGTGTTCAAGCGAGGATTTGAGTCCATTCACTCAATCACTATGTTACACAAGCTTTTCCTCCCTATTTCTTGCTCCCCCTTCAGCCACTCCTCATATGATAGGATTCTCCATCCCACTCACCCTTTCCTTTGACTCATACTCTAGTTGGTCAATGCTGCTTTGAACAGAGTCACTGTCGAACACTGAGTTCATTGGGAAGCAGGCTCCGACACAGCGTTTGTAGCATGCAGGGTGTTTAATAATGATCATCCTTGATGTCAACACCTGATGAAGGTGAAAAAGACAGAGGGATGGGGCGAAATAGACCTAAGACATTCACACAATTATGGTAGGTATATATTATAAAATACTCATAGGTTACTCTGATAATGTAAACCATTTTTAACGGAGTGGATATAAGATTGGCTGAAATTTTGACCACGGCAAATTAATAACATGCCCTATTTTTGTTCCTAGCTAGGAACAAAAATTTGTTAGCTAGGCAAGTTTATCCAGAACCCATTGTCAAAAATAGGACACAATGGTGTTTGTGAAAGATGATGATGGAAATCCTTTTACTGATTCAGGCTAATTAAGTAAAAACTTCTGGGTATTTATACCTCTGCAGAGATATGATTTAGCTCCAAAATTAAAGGTATGTTATTGTTGTAAGTGTTAGGAAAAAGTCTACAGATTCCCTGAAAAGATTAGTAGGCCCCTTATCTGTGCAAGTTCTTTTGTTTTTTTAGTTTAATAATGCTCCTGCTGGTTGATCAACCAAGTTGTTTTTAAGAGCTCCACAGTGTTTTGGCAAATTTGTAAAGTAAGAGATAATTAGTCCCCAGGAAAAAAAGGAGTAGAATGCCACAGCCCCCGCAAATCTGTTACTTCTCGGATGCCTATTACAGCTTCTGCTCCAAATGCTATTAAACTTAAACCTCGAATTCTTACCTTATTTATTCTTACAGTCTGTTTATCAACTGTTTATATTTCAAAGCTGCCTAGAGTTACATTCTTGTTATCACATTATCCATTTCAGCACCGTTTATGACTTAGGTAGAAGAATTTTTACAGTATGGATACTAGAGATCATACAAAGGTATAAAAAGGAAACTGGTGGGAATATTATTTTAATAAGAGCTATGAATACAGAAACGAAGGAAATTTTCAAAGGGAAATTAAACAGGTAAGTTAAAATAACAGGAAATGGAATGTGATGAGGAAGAATCATCCACCTGCTAAATTAATATACTCGCATTCAATATGAACTCCAATATAGCATTGTTCCTCCACATTGTTGTTTGCTGAAAAGATATTTTAAATGGTAATTCCCATCTTCAAGTTGAATTACTTCTACAAAGTAAGCCAGTCACATTCCTCGGATGCAAGCCTCTTTAGTTACATTTTCCAGCAGACAACAGCATCTACCTCTCATATCCAACAAAATTCAGGTTACCTTCTAGGACACTAGACATAACTTCTTGCTCCTTTGGAGTAGTCCAGCCCTGTCTCTTTCACTAAACTGACTCCATTCCTTTGTTAATTTTACATAAAGATTCTCCATGGAAACAGCTCCCTCTGAGTCAGACTGAGAAAAGAGCAAAAGAACTCTGCTTAGGTGTGTATCCGTTAGAAGTATCTGTATTTTGTTTAACCCCCTTGAACTAATGAGTTTGATAGAAGTCAAAGAGAATGGAAAGCTTATCAAATAAGCTGTTCTATATGGGCAGCTTTCCCATGAACAAACCCATGATTTCCTATAAGAATTACATAATATGCGTTGCTCACTTTGCCACAAGTCCTTATCTTGCCTATGATGTAAAGTTGAGCTGTAAGAGACACAGTCTAAAGAGAAGGGTCAGCCGGGGGCCCTGAACGAACGTATTAACTGCAAAGGGAAATTGACTAATCTTAGAAATTTGTTTTTCCTTCCTTGTCCTAGGCTTGATCCAACTGGAGGAAATTGACTGGTATTTCATGATTTTCCTTTACAATAAGCTGGGAGCAAGCTGCAGAGGAAACTGGTCAGGTCAGAGCAGAAAGGAAACTGCCTAGCACCTTCGTCAATTTCCTGTTGCATCCAACTGATAGCAGAAAAGGGAGGATGTGATGTTATAGGCGCTGGCCTTAGGTTCCTAGATGCTGCTGATAAATGCTGCCACCTTCCAATCGGTGGCTAGTGGTTCACAGTTTTCTACCAACCTAATCTAGATTCAGACTTTAAAAAAAAACTGCCTCTTAACTGCCCAGACCTTTAAAATGCTAATCTTGTGTAAGATATAGAGAGCCAATAGTTAAGACAGTTCCTTCACAAACAGCCCCCTGATGATCTACCAAACTCCAGAAATACACAAGATCTGTTTCCAGGGAAATTAGCTCTTTGAGAATTCAGTCAGCTCATACAGACATTTCCATGGGAGGATGGGGGAGAATGTCTTATGATTTAGTCTGGGGTAGGGGTATGTTGGAGATATTTCATTAGAAACCGTTCCCCACAGGGCACATGACTACACTACTCAAAAATGCCAATGACTCCCTTAATTACAAAATGGAGCTCTAGTTTATTTGCAAATAATTTGAAAGCCGTATGTAACATAGTCCCTACCTACCTTTCCAGAACTTGTCTCAAACTATCTTACACTAAAAGAGAAATAAACAAAGTCATGTACATACAGTGTCCCAGGCTTCAGAGCTCTGGCTCAGGCCAGGTCATCCGAAATGATCTCACGATTTCTGTTCTTCTCTCCATGTCTTACCCATAATTCAAGTTCAAGTTGCTATTTCTCCATCAGGTCTTCCCTAACTATTCCAGGTACAAAGAAATTGCACAAATCTTATGGTATTTCTCCTATCTACTTCTCACTTGGCCATAAATCATTTCCCTGATGGAGCACATTTTGTGTATTTTGTTGTGCAGTCTCTTAATTCTTGCATTCCTGTTTAAGTCTGTATGCTTTTGTAATAATTCTGGAAGAAAGGTGATATATTTTACTTTTTTATATGCCCTCACCCCACCCAGAATAGGGTCTTCAATTCAGCAATACCTATTCTAGATTAAATTATTGAAAGCATATGGTATTAAACAGGAAGAGACACACCACGTATAAACTGGGTGGCTCAGTTGGTTAAATGAGTGCCTTCAGCTCAGGTCATGATCCTGGAGTCCCAGGATCGAGTCCCACATCAGTCTCCCTGCTCAGTGGGGAGTCTGCTTCTCCTTCTGACCCTACCCCCTCTTGTATACTCTCTCTTTCTCACTCTCTCTCTCTCAAATAAATAAATAAAATCTTAAAAAAAAATAAACTTAAGTGGAGTGGAATAATCTAGCACTACAAGAAGATAATCATGGGGGGGTGCCTGGGTGGCTCAGATGGTTAAGCGTCTGCCTTCGGCTCAGGTCATGATCCCAGGGTCCTGGGATTGAGTCCCGCATCGGGCTCCCTGCTCCTTGGGAGCCTGCTTCTCCCTCTGCCTCTCTCTCTCTCTCTCTGTCTCTCATGAATAAATAAATAAAATTAAAAAAAAAAAAAGAAGATAATCATGGGTTTGTGGAATTTAAATAGTTAGGTTCTTATTGACTCTCAGAGTCATAATTTAATAGGAAATACCTTGACTATTTTCATCAACCAATCAACCAACTTATTAAGCAAACAAAAGCAAATAAAAAGCTCTTCTGAGTTTGGGTAATAATGATATAGTTTCATCAATTGTAACAAATGTACCACTCCAGTGTAGGAAATTGGTGGTGGAGGAGGCTGGGGCGGGGGGGGGGTGGATAGATGCAGGGAATATATGGGAAATCTCAGTACCTTCTGATCAATTTTGGTGTGAATCTAAAACTACTCTAAAAATAAAGTTTAGGGGCACCTGGGTGGCTCAGGTTATGTGGCTGCCTTCGGCTCAGGTTATGATCCCAGAATACTAGGATGGAGCCCCACATCGGGCTCTCTGCTCAGTGGGGGGATTGCTTCTCCCCCCCGCCCCTCCCCCTGCTCATGCTCTCTTCTCTTTCTCTCTCAAACAAATAAATAAATAAAATCTTTGAAAATAAATAAATAAAAATAAAGTTTATTTAAGGAAAAGAGAAAAACCTTCTGAGCCCCCAGTGTATTAAAACTGTTTATATACCACACCAAATCACTGAACAGTATCTGGTCTCCACTCCCAAGCTTCAGGCACTTGATATGCTTCCATCATCACCGCAATAAAATCAGGAGGCCTTGGGGCGCCTGGGTGGCTCAGTCGTTAAGCGTCTGCCTTCGGCTCAGGTCATGGTCCCAGGGTCCTGGGATCGAGCCCCACATAGGGCTCCCTGCTCAGCGGGAAGCCTGCTTCTCCCTCTCCCACTCCCCCGCTTGTGTTCCCTCGTTCACTGTGTCTCTCTCTGTCAAATAAATAAATAAAATCTTAAAAAAAAAAACCAAACAGGAGGCCTTGTTGTACAGTGTCACATGACAAGGAGGGATCACTGTCTTTGTACATTGCTTGGACCCCTGGAGGTAGTGCCTTTACGAGACTTCCTAGACTGGCTGGAAATCATAGAAGGGCACACAGAGTTAATGCCCCCATGGAGTAGACTTTAACCAGTGAGGGACAGGAGGCCGGGGAAACCCAACAGATAAATTGTCTTCTTCTCATCCACGGACTGTCTGGTTTGCTATGGCCTCTCTGGATACCAAACAATCAGCAGTGCTTTGTTGTGAGCGGTCAGCTCAGTAACACCTCCTTGTATTCATTCTCCTTCCTTCCCTGACTCATGCCCTTCTCTTTGCTCTTAGTTCCCTGTACCCCTCTCTAAATGATGGCTATGTAAACTCTTATCTCGGGCTCTGTTTTCTAGGGAACCTGAGCATCTGTCAAATGTGAAATCCTGTGCTTAGTGTTAGGGAAAATACACAGTGCTCTATAGTTACAAAAGCTCTTTATATATATATATATATATATATATAAATTTTATATAATTATATAATTATTATATAATTATATATATAATTTTTTTAAATAGGCAATGCATTCACATAGTTCAAAAAAGTAAAGACAAAAAACCTCCTTCCCACACACGTGTGCCTGGTACTTCATGCCTTCTGCACCCTGTTTCCTTTCCAATAATAGTAAATTTAAAACTTTGCAATCAGTAAATTAAAAACTTCCACAAAGTTTTGCCTGCATAGTTTTCTAACATGTAGAAGTGCCATAATTCACTTACTCATTCTAGTGTAGATGAAACTTTAGATTATTTCACCCTGATTCTCTTACAAAGACTACAGAAAGAAATACCATTATATGTAAGCTGTTTTGCATGCATACCTGCATATCTATAGGCTAAATTTCTAGAAATGATATTTGTAGGTCAAATTGTATTTGCATAAGAGCATCTGTTATTACATATCTTTAACAACACAGCATGTTGAAGATTTTGCTTTTTGTTTGGTTCATGAAAAATGACATCTCAACGTATATTTAAACTGTACTTCTCCGATTATAAGTGAGGTTAAATATAATTTTAGATGTTCAGGAGCCATTTGTTTTTCATTTTCTTTGAACTGTTTGTTTGTGACGAAGTCCTCACCAAGGGAACAATCTTTGGCACCTCTATTTTTAAAACCCTGTGCACCAGACTCAAACCAAATTAAATTGAGGACTTTAGCACAACTCTCATATCACTACTTGAGATACTGCAATTTATATCATCTCCAAGTTGCAGAGTCTGGTCCGCACACTCAGCACGTTCACAGTGTAGCAGTAAACGAAGATGGTGGGGAGAATGGAGTAAATCAGGCTGAAGAAGAACCAGCTGTTGCAATGATAATGCCCAGAGAGGCAGGAAACACTGACTGATGATGGCCAGTGTTGGTAACCACAGGCTCAGGCTGATGGCTGAGGGCACTGCAGCTGGCAACTCTAAGCTGTATTGTGGCTTATTTGAAGGGAGATGGAGGGCAATGCCTTGGTTCTAAGGATGAAGCCTGACTCCAGCTAACGGTGGACAAGGCTGGGACAGGCCAGGACTGAGACATTATAAGCATGAGAGTAAAGCTATTTGCAAACGATTATGGGAAGACAGAGAACAGGACAGAAGTAAGGTTTAGAAAGGTCATGCTCTGAGAGGACTCTGGAACAAGGCCTTGAAGGATAAGGAGGAAGAAGCAAGCAGAGGTATGGCTCTTCTATACAAAGGGAACAGAATTAGCAAAGGTATGGGGGCTAAGATCTTTCTGTGACTGATTGATCCAGGGTGACCAGAGAACGGGAAAGGGGTGTGTGTGTGCGTGTGTGTGTGTGTGTGTGTGTGTGTGTACATACAGGTGAGGGGTATGAGAGATGGGCAGAATGAGAGATGAGGTCACCCTTTAATTAATAATTATTAAAAAGCTTTTCTTCCTTAGGGTTCTTCTCAACTGAGCTCAAATTTCCTTATAAATTTTACTTGGCATAAATGAAAAGCCCTAGAATAAACATGGCTTCAGATGATGTAAAAACAACCTATTTTAAGGAAAATAGAGGAAGAAGCTCACTAGGTCAGAGAGAGTTGGCCCCTATTAGTCACGAGCCTCTTCTTCCTCTCAAACAAAAAATCCCAGGGCATGACGACTAATGGGTATGCTTGTAAGGACCCGGCAGCGCAGCATCGAAGGGGAAATCAAGCAAAAACTTCTAAAAAACCAAAAACAAAAACGAGGAAATGTAAACCGCTCTTCTATTTATGGTCATTAAAACTGTAGGAATAAGGACCAGTAAAAAGGGGCGCCTGGGTGGCTCAGCTGGTTAAGCGACTGCCCTCAGCTCAGGTCATGATCCTGGAGTCCGGGGATCGAGTCCCTGCATCAGGCTCCCTGTTCAGCGGGGAGTCTGTTCTCCCTCTGACCCTCCCCCCCCATGCTCTCTTTCTCTCTCATTCTCTCTCTCAAGTAAATAAATAAATAAAATCTTTAAAAAAATTAAAAAAAGGAACAGTAAAAAGGTAGATGCAAAGAGAGGTCAGTGAAGTGAGATTAGCTACATTACAGAACTCTAACGATACCCGCTTACTATATGCCCAGTAGATTGTGCTAAAGAATACTCCAGAGCTGTAACCACTTAAAAAAAAAAAAAAAATCTGTTTGGCTTTAACAAGAAAAAATATATGATAATTATTTTTTCAAAGAGACATTGCCAAGGTTTATCCATGCCAAAACACTGAGCGAAATTTGAATGTGAAATAAACCACAGGGAAGAGATGGTAAGTGAGAGGCTTACAAAAGCTCTGCAGACACCTTGGCACTCCATTCTTCCTTCGGCTCCTCCTATCCTCTAATCCTTCATGTTTATATTATCCTCCCCTTGAAAATCCAACAACTTGCAGACTCCCCGGATTAAAAACAAGAGCACTAAATTACCAAATCTTTACATATAAGGGAAAAATGGTAACAAGAGGCTCAAATGACCTCACTAATATTCTACAATACCATTCAGCCTTACCCTGCAGATCTAGGTAATGGGCTGCCCAGTGGATTCTTCCTTTGTAGTGACTATGGTCTACATTTGGCTTGCTTCAGGAAGAAGGCCAAATCAGGCCAATGACTTCCCATCTAAACAGGAGGGGAGGTAGGGGATGGATGCACTGAAGCTGGGGTTCCAAGAGCCAGTTGGGAACTAACTACACGGGCCAGGCTAGGATAAGCACGCTGGGGTTCTGTACCCCGTGCATACACCAGAGCTGACACCTTGGCTTTTCCGCTCAAAGGCCATTCCCCTTCTTGCCTGCTAACAAGCCTCAGTTTTGTTCAGGAAAAAATGCCCCGCGCACGGGATGAGTGATGAGTGGTCTAAGCCAATCATGGTGAACCCATTCTCCTTTGCCAGTGATTGCCAAGACCTAGGAGTGCACACGTGAGCCCGCCTTGACTAGGGTAGGGTAAGGAGAAGGCAGCGGAGGGCTGGTAGGAGAGATTTTATTTCCTGATAAAATAGAGGAAAGGGAGGAGAAAACCCTTTTGCCTCCCTTCCCTTGCTTCCAGTTTGAATGCCTTTGTGTGTGGGGCGTTCCCCGGAGCGGTGGCAGCCATCTGACAATTAAGGAGACATTGCTGACTCACCCAGGAGGCAGGGTGGAATCTGCCGTTTTTGATAACATTGTTGAATTACCAAACCAACCTTGAGACAAGCATCTTGTTAAGTAAGCACCAAATATACGTAGGGACTTAGGTCACTATTTGTTAGGTTTTCTGTTTCTTGTAGCAGAAAAAAATAAAACAAAACATCCTATACCTGGGAGGAACCAAATCAGTAACCAGGGAAATAATGCTGGGGTGAAGTCCATAGGGTCGGTGGAGCAGTAAGTGGGAGAAGGGGGCCAAGATTACGTCATCATGCAGTGTGGGAAACAGGTTGGGAAAATGTTCGGGACTGGGAGTGTGTCCTGGGCTTTCCTGGAGGCCTCCCTCAATGTGCTTCTGGCTGTGTGAAACGGGGTGGGACTGACAGCTTCAAGAGCCAGTGCAGGGCTAGCCATTGCTGAAACCCACCGCTTCCTCTATTTTTCTCGGCAGCACACCTTAGCCCAGATTCTTGTGGCTTCATACGTGCAATCTCACATGTTTGCTGACTGGTTTCCTATCTTGGGTCTCTACCCTCCAACCCACTCTGGATATGGTAGCCAGATTACCAGAGTGACATAACTATGTCACTCCACACTTTGAAACCTTCCATGGCACCTCACTTGAAAAGTGCACCTCTCTTAGCCTTATAAAGTCTCGCACCATCTTGCCACTCATGGACACATCAAGTTAGATTATGGTCTCTTAAGAACAGTTCCAAGTCACAACTTTCTGCCTCTCATAGTTCTTAGAACAACGTCTTACATGCAGTAATTTTCAGTTACTATTCAAGACAGATTTTTTAACTTTAGTCTTTACCCTGTATCATATATTTTAGAAGAAACAATATTGACTGATGATTGGATGATATGACAGTATCTACTGATTATATAAATGAATCATTAAGCATGCAATAAATAGCCATTATTCTTATAAGTTATGTCTACATTAACATTTTTTCACGCTAGTCAACTATTGTTTGTATGATCTTATGACTTTATGGTGATTTAAAAAAAATCGTTAAAAATGATCATTAGTGGGGCGCCTGGCTGGCTCCGTCAGAGGAGCATGCAACTCTTGATCTCAGGGTTGTGAGTTCAAGCCCCATGTTAGGCATAGCGATTACTTAAGTAAATAAAACTTTTTAAAAAAAATGGTCATTAGTGGTGTTGATTTTAGTAAATTAACAAATTTAAGTAACAGTGATGTTTTTGAATCTGAGTTTATGTTTGTTATAATTATTTTTTAAAATAATTTTACTAGATCTACCTTCATAATTTCACAAGCAGTTTTGCTTTTTTTTTTTCAATTGCAAAGACAGAACTTTATTTCCTCGGTAGCTTCATTTAGCTCATCGGTTGCCAGCTTCCTGACTCACAGTATTATCATTTTTACACTTTGACCATTGCAAAAACCCCAGTTGGAATTTTTGTATCTTTTGCAGGTTCTTGATTCCACGATTTTGCTCTTTTATCATTCTCTCCATCTAGAATACTCTCTTGTCTTCCCTTAACTTCAAAGCTAAGTCCCAGTTTCACATGCCCTGTGCAGTCTTTCCTGACCACTGTAATCCACAGTGGTTTCTCTTTCTTCTGAGTTCCTAGAGCACTCAGTATGTGTGTCACTCATTGTGCATGTTTTCCTTGCACTGTTAAGGCTTCTTGTTAAATGAGCATGTAACCCAGATGTTTCCAAGACTCGGCCTACTCTTTAGTATTAAATAGAATAAATCAAGCTCCCATGGCATATAGCTCTGCTCTCCTGAGAACTCTTGAAATTACTGAGTCTCTCCTCTTGCTCCAAACCTCTACTCCCAGCTCAATTCTTGATCCTCACTCACCATCCTGCCTCCTCCGTTTGCAGTCCTTTCTTAACATCCCTTTTCCCCAAGAAGAAACACCAGCTCTTCCCCTTCATTCCTAAGAGCATCACTAACACAAGGCTGTTCCATGTAATGGACTTCTACTAAACATTTTAGGAATAATGGAGAGTAACAGCACTTAGAACAGGAAGTGATAAAAAGTTCTATATGATCATCAAAATAATTACCAATTATTGAGCAACTAACACGGCCCAGGTTATGCGAAGCATTTTACATACATTATTTTATTTACTATTCACAGCGTCCCTACACCCACTATCACACAGCTGGTAAATTAGAGAACCATCATTCAAGTCCAAGTCTTTCTGGCTCTAGGGACTGCCGTAATCTTTACTGTTCCTAAAGTTCATGGTCCTGAAAGAATCTCTTACTGTACTAGTAGAGTTTGTGGTCACCTATCCATGTTTACTACATTTCTTTTCTCTGCTTCTTATAGAACTTTGATTTTTGTTCAGGAACCCACCTTCTTCAAGTCCCACCCCTGAGAGCTGTATCCTGATTCTTCTTGGCAATTATGGTTGGCAGTGACTGGTGTGGGCATGGGCACCGGATGCATTTTGGCCAGTAAGACATGCAAAGAAATCTTCTGGGTTGGTTCTAGGAAAAGTTTCCTTTGGCCAAAAGAGATACACAAAAAGAGGTAGTCTCTTCCTCTGACGGTTGTGCAAAGGTGACAGGAGGAACTGCTGTGACCAACTTAAAACCGTGAGAGAGTTACCCTGAGGGCAAAGGCAACACAGCACAGGGTGCAGAAAGGAAAGATAGAATAAAACCTGGTGTTTATTGTTGGCCCACCAAAATATTTCATCTTAAACATTCCTACCTCTGTGCTTCCTGCAATTATAGTGTTATTATTTATACCCATTTTGAGTTCGGCTTTCTCTTAGTTATAATGAAAAATATTCTTTTTTTAAAAAAATTTTTATTTATTTATTCATGTGAGAGAGAGAGAGAGGGAGGCAAAGGGAGAAGCAGGCTCCCCCCGTCGGAGCAGGGAGCCTGATGCGAGACTCAATCCCAGGACCCTGGGATCAGGACCTGAGCTGAGGGCAGACACTTAACCAACTGAGCCACCAGGTGCCCAAGAAAAAATACTCTAACGGATACTGTGGCTTCTCTCTCCTAAGACTCCAGCCTACTGCTACTACAAGGATTCACTCTCCCACCATCCGCAGCCTTCTTTGAATCCCAGGCTCCCCAAACCTACTCTCTCTAAAGGTCAAAGAAAATCTCCCCAAATTCTAATGCTTTTACTACAGAGAAAAGTGTTTGTCTCACCTTCACTCATCCAGCCTCCAGGGTCCCCTCCCCACCACTTCATTACCAAAAAGCCCACTTAATGGGTTTTCCTAAAGAATTCTTCCCCAGAGATGAGATGCTAAAAACCGGAGTCATGTGACTTGAGTTTGAATCTCAGTTCCATTTCTTGCTAGCTGTGAAAACTTCAACAAGTTGCTTTAATTTTTCTGAGGCTCAGCTTCTGTCAAAAAGGAATAATAATTGGAGCATTGTTGTGAAGATCAAATGACATCCACACAATGCCTTCACGATAGTGCCTGACACTTGCAAGCATTCAAGATAAAATGCTGATTGGAAGTAAAGCAAACTAGCTAAGGTAGTCCAAAAAGGAAATTTCCATTCAGTGCTTTAGCTCATAGAATGGAAAGCCTAGGTCAATAACCTGGCTCAGAAAAGCCAAGGACTGGGGCAGACTTAGGGATTCAGATAGCAAGCAGAAAGCGATCTTTTTCGATTTTTCATTCCTCTACTCAAGATTCAAATTCCTGAGAGCAAGCTTCTGATTGGCCTAGCCTGGGTCAGGCCCACCTCTTGGTTTGGTTGAAAAAGTACTTTGGTTAATGGTGCCACAGACCGTCTCCCACAGTGACCCAAAGCAAACTTGGAGTGCTGTCACCAGAATAAGGAGTAAAGTGGAAAACAAACAACCTAACTACATTCATTGGTTACTCCATATTATATTATGTTTATAGGACAAGGATTATGCCTAATCCACTTCATTGCCTAATATCCTATTACAACCATTATCGATGTTAGAGATTTGTTGGTTTTTTATTATGTAATTTGACCTGTAACACTGATCATTTGTATTTTTAAGGTTTGATCCAAAAAAAAAAAAAAAACACATGTTCCTTTTTTGGCTTTTTTTAAGTGCAGGAAGTCTGTTAATGATAATTATAAAGGGATATAACAAGGTTGTTTTTGAAGAGTGGGAGCAGTAGACTACAGGTGAGTTTGTTAACCAAAAGATATCACTATTAAAGACAAACAGTAGAAGAAAGCATAAACAACTGGGGAACACTATGGTCAGTCAGCCTATCTTCATTCTTTTCCGAATTTTGCATAGATTTCAGCCCTAGAGGATGAAATAAAAAGGGATCGGAGGAATTGGTGAGAAAACATCTCAATGGTCTAATTGGGTCTTTTTGTTTAATCTTCAGAGGAAGTGCTCTTTGGACCTCAAGCTTGATCAGAAAGAAGGCAAGAGCCTTAGAGAAAGCATTAACTTCACTGTTTATCACTTCTTTTTTTTTTTAAAGATTTTATTTATTAATTTGAGAGAGAGAATGAGAGAGAGAGCACGAGACAGGGGAGGGTCAGAGGGAGAAGCAGACTCCCTGCTCCCTGAGCAGGGATCCCGATATGGGACTCGATCCCAGGACTCCAGAATCATGACCTGAGCCGAAGGCAGTCGCTTAACCAACTGAGCCACCCGCGCCCTTTATCACTTCTTTTATTCCACATTTTCAACCCCCAGTTCGTGCCCACTTTTCCTCATAAACGTATTTTGTCTGGATCCCAGTCACCTTGTGGCTAAATTGCCACCAAAGTCTCCCAGCAGCTTATTCTTGTTCTATTCTTTTCTGTGAAACCAGAGCACAGGTCAACTTCCTCAAGCATTATTTGGCCTCATGCCTTTCAAATCATACTTAAACTCCCAATCCAGCTGTGAGAGCAATTTGGCTGAGACATCTGTTGCCCCTTTGTTCATCAATGTTGACTCTACAGATCTGATTGGTGAGACAGATGTCCCCCTTCTTCCCTCACTGGTCCCCAGGCACCCCTCCCCCCAAAGCTGTACACATGAAAGTAATGACAAATAAACAGGAAGGGAAGCCATGGTCTTGGGTAAGCTTGGGTAAGAGGAGAGGAAGGGCTTGGGACCAAGTATCAGAGAACTTCAACATTAAATGGCTAAGTGGTAGAGAGTGAGTTTGGAATGAAGCTGAGAAACAGAAGTCAGGGAGGTCAGAGGAAAACCAGGAAAAACAATTGTGGAAGCTAGGAAAGAGAGGGCCTCAAAAGCTAGAAAGGTCCTCAAAAGCTAGAGAGGTCATAAACAAAATGTGGTAGATACATATACAATGGAATATTATTCAGCCTTAAAAAGGAAGGAAATTCTGACTCATGCTACAGGTTGAGGACATTATGCTAAGTGAAACAAGCCAGTCACAAAAGGACAAATCCTGTATGATTCCACTTACATGAAGTACCTAGAGTCAGATTCATAGAGACAGAACATAGAATGGTGGTTACCAAGTTCTGGGGAGGACGGACGGGGGTTATTGTTTAATGGGTATAGAGTTTCCTTTTTGTGAGATAAAAAGAGTGCTGTGGATGGACAGTAGTGATGGTTGCATGACAATATGAACGTACTTAATGCCACTGAGCTGTACACTTAAAGGTAGTTGAGATGGTGAATTTTGTATTATCCATCTTTTTTTTCTGTGTTATGTGTGTTTTAGCATGTTTTTTATTTAAAAAGGAGAGAGGTCAACAGTCAGATACTACTGAAAGGGCAGGTATAAGGAGAACTAAAATGTCCCCTGTGTTTAGTGTCTTGGAGACTGCTGGTAATAAGAGCTAGGAAGGATCCTGCCCATAGTCTGGGTGACTTCAATATCCACACATAAATATCCATGCATATTTTCTGGCTCATAACTGACTTTTTAGTAAAAGCAAGTCAAGATAGACTCAGGCCCTCTCTGGTTCCACGGCTCACCTCCTTCCCCTCTCCCCGCCCTCATTTTGTACATTTCTTTCTCCCTGGTCTCCTCTCTGTGGCTTTCATACACATTTCACCATTTTCTGCATAAAACTTAACAGGACTTACATGTCCTGCTTCCTGGGTAGACTACTTATGCCTCCTCTCTGCCAGCCTGTATTTCTTCCCTTGCTTCCAAATAGTAGCTAAACACTTCCCTCCTCCAAAGTCTTTTCCTAGATTAACTAACTCCATTTGGCTTCAAAAATTCTTATTCACCATTGTCTTCAACTCCATTATCCACCATAATTTTTTTCTTATAAAGAATGGAAAAATGCCATTTGTCATTCCTTTAACAATTACATACTAATTTAGTATTTCATAAATATTAATAGAGCCTCTACTCCATTCCAGGTATTGTGATAGTTGCTAGAGATACAGCCTCTGCCCTCAAACAGCTCATAGTCAGTGGGGGAGGATTTATCTTCTCCTGGGCTTTGTACAGAGAAGTTTTTGTCTGGAGCTTAAATTTAAAAATGTAAATAGTCAAAAAATAGGGCACCTGGGTGGCTCAATCGTTAAGCGTCTGCCTTAGGCTCAGGTCATGATCCCAGGGTCCTTGGATCGAGTCCCACATCGGGCTCTCTGCTCTGCGGGAAGCCTGCTTCTCCCTCTCCCACTCCCCCTGCTTGTGTTCCTGCTCTCGCTGTGTCTCTCTCTGTCAAATAAATAAACAAAATCTTTAAAAAAATAAATAAATAGTCAAAAAATATATCTTTATAGAAAGATTTATAACTATTTTGGGAAACAATATAGTTTTACAATTACAATAGGAACTTCTTCCCGTTCCTGATAAATTATGTATGCTATAAATTTACCACTCCACCCTTGTTATATGCCTACAGCATAACTTCTACAGCAGAACCTTCTCAGCTCCCCTACACACACTGTATGTTGCAATAAGACTGAATTAGTTTATTTTCCCATTTCTAAAATGCAACTGATGATTATAAGGCATACCATCAATTAAATAACATTTTAGACAACAAAAGATACAACTATAGTATATTCAGATAGTAATCGTAAGACTCATGCCAATTACACCAAATTGGATATGTTAAAACGGAAGGAGGAAGTAGGGAGGATGAAGTGTACATCTTAAGTTCAAAGATACACAGTGTTTGTTGCTCTCAGAAAATGTTTTGCATTTCCCAGGCTCCAAATATTTGCTTATGCTTTTCCTCCTGTTTGAACATCTCTCGTTTCTCTACCTTTACCTACAACTTATCCAGTTCTTCGGGATACCTTCCTTCCTCTCATGAAAACTGTCCTGATATTGCCAAGCAAATGGGATCTTTTGTTTGTTCATCGGTTCATTCAACAAATATATATTGAACGTCTGCTATATTTTAGGCACTTTTTTTTTAAGATTTTATTTATTTATTTGAGAGAGAGAGAGAAAGATCGCGCCCGAGCACATAAGCAGCGGGGAGGGGCAGAGGGAGAGGGAGAAGCAGACTCCTCCTTGAGCAGGGAGCCTGATGTGGAGCCCCAGGACCTTGAGACCATGACCTGAGCCAAAGGCAGGAGCTTAACCAATTGAGACACCCAGGCGCCCTTGTTTTAGGCACTGTTCTAGGCATCAGGGATTAAATGGAAGACAAGACAAACAAACATAGTTTTGTCTTCTCTGGGGCTTATATTCTACATGGGGAGACAAATAAAAATCAAAACTAACAACTAAATGAAATAATCATAAACTGTAATAAGTACTATGAAGAAAAACAACAATAAACAAGGAGCTGAGATAAATTATAGAGAGAAGTCTCCTCGATGATGGGTGGCCAAGGAAGGCCTTTACAAAGAGGTAAAACCATAAGCTGAGATCTCAAGGGAGAGGAGAAATTGTCCATATTGTGTAGGGGGAAGAGCATTCCAGGTTCAAGAAATAACATGTGCAAAAGCCATGAGGTAGGGTTGAGTTTGATGTGTTTAAGGAATAGACCTTGCCTTCCTTTGAACCTCCAGAGCATTTTATATCTTCCTTTGGGGTTTACACTAGTCTCCCTTGATCCTAGTTCTTGTTATAATTTTCTTATTCTCATTCCCATGCCTTATGAATTAGTAAATTCTTGAGGGCAAGGATTGAGTTTAATTTATCTATGTGTTCCTTTACAGTGCCGAGGACAGTATTGTGCACAAATTAGATGCTCAGTAACTATTTTTTTAATTCCATAAGACTACAAATTTGGGACAATTTACTGAGTCCATTATATAATTTTTTACTAACCTACATTTTAATAGAATAGTTTGGGTTTTTACCAAAGGCTGCTATACCAGCCATATTAAATTCTTGACAGTGTTTGCCGTAAAATGTTATTGAGAACATTATTCAGTATATTACCTAATGTACCCTCTATAAGTTCCTTTTGGAATTCAGAGTGAGCAAAATTTTACTTCTGAACTAGTTTGCCTCTTCCCTTCTGAAACCAAGATTTATATAATGGATTATGTTTCACCTTACTGTTATGAGAGCTAAAAAATTAAAAATGAATCCAACTATTTAATTTGAACAATTAAAACAATGTTTATCTATATGATTCTAATATTTGTATTTTTCTCAGATTCTGACTTTTCTCCTTAAAATGAATAATACCACAGTTTGCCACGTGCTGTGCCAAGCGCTTTACATGAATTATCTCATTTAATCTTTACCATAATCTTGAGTTTTACAGATGAAAAACTGAGGTTTCAAATAATGTCAAACAGATTGTAGGTCCTCGAGCTTTTACAGAATCCAGGCAGTCTGACTTTTCCACTGGGCTATATTTTTATATCATATGGGGTATTAATGTAAGTCTCTTAAACTAATTTTGGGAAAGAAAAGGAGAAAAATATTTGTGTATGCTTACATGTACATATGTATATTTACATAAGTATATGTAACTGAATTAAAATATAATTGAAGTTTTAATTGAATTAACAAATGAAATACAGATGTTGATGACCTATCTCACACACTATTATATTTGGTGGTCATAATGAAACATACCAAGAATCCACTAACCCTTTGATTATTTGGTATAGGTGAGTAGGAGGACCTAAATGACAGAGATTTTTTTTTAATATTTTATTTATTTATTTGACAGAGAGAGACACAGCAAGAGAGGGGACACAAGCAGGGGGAATGGGAGAGGGAGAAGCAGGCCTCCCGCTGAGCAGGGAGCCCGATACGGGGCTTGAACCCAGGACCCTGGGATCATGACCTGAGCTGAAGGCAGATGCTTAACGACTGAGCCACCCAGGCGCCCCTGACAGAGAACTTTTTTTATGCGGTTTGAATACACAATTAAATTTAGGATGTTAGAAATTTTATTTCAAAATGTCATCAGAACATGAGTTCGTATAAAGAATCCCGCAAACTTTCAAGTTCAAAACATGGCCCAGCACACTGCAACAAATTTCAGAGTGGGAGTTCCCAGCTACACTGCAGTAAAATTCTCTTAGATAATATTTGCCATGTTTTAATATAAAATTGGTTCCCATCAGGGAATTGGATCATGGGTTCCTGGCTTTCAAACACTCCAGTTGAGCCCATCAGGAGAACTTTACACTTAAATACTGTATTCTCTGTCAGCCAAGATTGCTTTTGCATTTTTATAGAAATATTTATAGACAGAAAGGAATTATTGGCATTTATTCCCAAGGCAAATGCTATCTTTTAGGGCAGTATTGAAGGCTATCTTTTTTTCGCTCATGACAAGAGTTTACATGGGCACTAGTAAGAAAATGGGGCTATTAATATATTGAGAACTGAAAAAAATTGCCAGCAAAATTTGTTTCCCTTCACCAAAGCTACAGAGGCGAGAAAGCTCAGTAGGAGAACCTGTTTCAGGAACAAACAAAGCCACAGAAGGAAATCCTCCCAGGGCATTAGGACTCCTTTAGTGAGAGCAATAGCTTTTCATTTGCAGAAAGAACAGGTGTTTCCCCAGGAAAAACAAAAAACAAAAAACAAAAAAAAACGCAGTCACCTTGCTGAGCCAATATATGATGGAAACTGGAGAATAACTCAAGACAAAGGTAGAATACCCACACATCTAGTGCAGAGTATATTTTGCTTATCTGTCACTAAAATCGCTTATCTGTTACTGAGCTTACCTGGTAATATTATTGGGAGCTTGGGGAGGGGGAAAGAATTGTTTGCAACTGAGATGAAAATATCACTCTTTTCTCTTTCATTTTGGAAGGATTAATGGAAAAGGCACAAATTGACTCCACCATATCATTAAAGTGGTCAGGAATCGAATGAACAAATTCTAGTATGGCCAAGGGAAGCGGAAAAAAATATGCTCTCTAAAGATAAGAAAATGACCTGCTTAAGATGGTTGCAAAAAGACTCAAGAGATCTAAGGGGCCGAATGTGTGCACAAGTCAGCACCACCAAGGGCTACACAAGTCAGGCACGTGCTGTCAAAACAAAGGGTTGCCATGCGGGAATTCCAGGATGGTTTTGCCCATTGTCAACTATGTTGTTAATGGGATGGGGGCTGAGGGAGTAACCAGTTGATTATGTCTAAATATTTCTCCTGCAGCAGGCTTTCAACAAGTTGCTCTAACACACCACCAACTCAATGTGGTGAGTCTTTTAAAACCTCATTCATTATTCTATCAGTCAACTGACATTTACTGGGTGCCCGCTAACTGCCAGGCACTGTGCTGGGCTGAGAGGATACAGGGGTAAATAAAGGAAGGAATTTAGAGAAGGGGATGGTGTGAGCAGGTCTCAGAAAAATTGTTTCATACTGCTCAAACCCTCAGGAGCTTGTTTGAAAAGAAAGAGACTTCTTAGCTTCTCATGGAACATTTTAAGGACCTGGATTGTGAATTGGGACTCCATTCCTCATAAACACACACTATGGAGCTTGAGTCACAGATCAGAAGACTCTTCGGGAATACAGATTTACAGCAAAGAGAGCTAGATTTGTTTGTAAAATAGTACCTTCTCCAAAGACACTTCTATTCATTTCTCTTTAAATTAATCCCTCCCCCCACGGATATCCCATATCTCCCCTTCAGCTAAGAATTCTGCTTACTCCACTTATACTTATTTTCTCATCTACATCCCTGATTCCTTTACATCTGTGTAGTCTGGGAGGTAAAGAGACCTGGGTTCGAATTATAACTCAGCCACTAGCTGTGTGATATCAAACAAGTTGCTTGTCATTTCTGTGTTTCTAATTCCTCATCAATAAAATAAGGGCAATAATAGCACTTGTCTTACAGGATTATTATGAAAATAAAACGAGATAGTATATGCAAAACAGCTAGCCCAATTAGTTATGGTTAACATAACGGTTATATTCCGAAAGTAAGTATCTGCTCTCATATCCAAGTGGCATATAATCTTCTTGAGTTCTGCAAGTCTCATTTTTTTTCCAATATTGTTTTGTTTTAATATGTAACTCATAGTCTAAAACTAATATAATAGCATTATGGAAAATTTGAAAATTAGAAGGAAAGAAGCAATAACTCTTAAACTCTCCTAATACAATCATTAAAAATTAAAATTATTCCTGATGTTAAATTTACAGGTATCTGCTTATATGCCATCTAGCTGGAATTGAAAGAAAAAAAGTACTGCTAAGCATGGCATCCTTTGGTTTTATATGCATTGCTCTGTTGCTATGGGATGTGAAAGCCGGATTGCTTACTGTGCATGATGATTCTGGCTCACGGCTACTAGAAGGTAGAGAGCTGAAAAAACACCTTTATGTCTCTCTACTCTGAAAATACCTAAGACCATGAAGTGCTTTTGTTGTTGTTATTTGTTTTGTTTTGTTTTGTTTTAAGAAGACTCAATTTGGAAATGCTGGAATTCCCTAAAAGCTTGCATTTCTCCCAACACTCCTGTATAAAGGCTTCTAATTGCATTACTAGACAAAAGAAGCCACAGACAAGCCTTGGGTTTTTAAATGGTCAAGTTAAATTATAGCTTGGAATAAAGGAATAATAAGGAACCAGTGTCTTTGCAAAACTACATACTCTTCTCTGGATTTACTAACATTTTGTCTGTTACTTTGAATCAGAATATGGAGGAATTTGCGATTACATCATTCTCTTCTTCAGCAAGGTGCCAGTCATTTTCTGTTGTTTATCTGTCAAATATGTGTTGAAAAAAAATTTTAAATAATTTTATTTTATGAGCCCCTTTTGGGAACCTCAAAAACCCCGAATTACCTGGGACGGTAGAGTTACTTCTTCAAGTAAAAACTAGGATTGCAAACAAAATTTCAGAATTATGGTGTGCATGCAGTGTTTGGCAACACATCTGGTTTTTCTGCTTTGATGAAGAAAGAAGCTCAACACATCACCATGAGTCACGGCTTTCTACACCACCTCGTGTAGGCATCAAAGCCCTTGCCAGTAGAGCTGAAGAAGTTTGCTTATTGCTGCAGAAGTCGTCAATTTCTCCAGCCCTTTTGACTCACAGGGATTTAAGGAGATTTTTGTCAACAAATGGAAGCAGAATATGAAGTTATTCATTGAAATTCACTCCTAAAATAATCCCATAGGAAAGAAGTTATTTGTGGCTTTAATATATTTGATCATGTGAATAAGGTAAGGCTTTTTTTTGGCATGAGATCCTGAGGATGACATTTTGAAACCCCCCCCCACACACACAGAGAACCCCGAAAGTTCTTTTGGCCAAGTTACTACTATGGGAGAAGGGATTGGAAACAGACATATACTGTTGTCTGCATGTTATCCCTTTCCCATACTGGAGGAGAGTCTCCTGGCTCCATTCAAGAGTGATGAAACCAGTCAATTTCTCACAAGGTAGAATGTACAGATACCTGGAAACACTACAGAACTTCTCCAAAGGTTAATTATGCTCACTGGATTTTAAAATTGAAATCGAGGGGCGCCTGGGTGGCTCAGATGGTTAAGCGTCTGCCTTTGGCTCAGGTCATGATCCCAGGGTCCTGGGATCGAGCCCCACATCAGGCTCCTGGCTCCGCGGGGAGCCCACTTCTCCCTCTCCCTCTGCCTCTCCCCCTGCTCATGCTCTCTTTCTCTCTCTCTCTCTCTCTCTGTATCTCAAATGAATAAATAAAATCTTAAAAAAATAGTAAAATAAAATTGAAATTGATTTTAACCACGTTCTTACTGACATATGTATCACTGATAATGCAGACCCTGCAAAAATGACTAAATTCACTGACCTGAAGATGGAGGAAATGATACAACTATTAGCTTGAAGAGTTATAGAGAAATCCAGTATGTCTTGACATAACCTATCCATTTCTACAACCCACTTTGTTAATCGGGGCTTTCTTTCACTTGTTGCTATCAAAATTAAGAGTCAAAATTGATAGGATGTCATTAATGAGAAACATATTGTGATGTAAAGGTTACTCTAAAATTTCTTCTCAAGTCCAATGATGGCAGCCGTGTGTCATTTAAATTTGCTTTGGGGAAGAATTTAAATTTTGGTTTTATGTATTTGCACACTGCATTTATTTCAATTACTTCATTTATGTGAATAAACAAGAGTGAGAGATGGAAGAATTTTTGTAAGTTTTTTCTATGTGAAGGGAATCAATTTCCAACGCAGTAAAATAGTCTGCCAAATTTGAGGGGATACTGATGTGCGTTTTTGTAGAAAATTATCCTTTTCTATCAGATCAAAGAGGTGAGAATGATTCCCCCCTCCAAAAAAATGGTTAAGAACCATGGATCTAATACAACCACTTCACTTTACAGTGAGTAAGTGGAGACTCCAGAAGTGAATTATTTGTCCAAGTTCACACAGCTACTAAGTGTTAAAAAATACAGTTTGAGCCTAGATCTCCGAGGCCACTATACTATGTTGCCATTATGTTTCTTCAGTAAGACATCCCACAGTCATACAAGAAAGTTCTTTGGAACCAAACCAAACCTAACCTAATCAAACCAAAACAAAAAATAAACACACCACCAACAACAAACCTCTGTGAAAATGAAAACTTTTGTTCCAAAGGCCTTACTACCAGACTTTCCCAACCTTGACTTCCTACCTGTCTAGACCTGCACTGATTGTCAGCTGCTTGGAAAATCCGTCTGCCACCTACCCCATCTTGTTCCTGCTTGTTTTTCTTCTTTGATGACATGTCCTGGTTTCAAATCTACTAGCAGACTTAACCATCTTAAAAAAATAGCCCCAGCCTTCACCCAGGTGTGTCTCTATTCTCTAGATTCAAACCCTGGTTTTTCCTGTTATGTCATTTTTCCATTGTCTGAACTCTGTCTATAACACTGCCTTAGTCCATTCGGGCTGCTCTAACAGAATAACATAAACTGCATGGCTTATAAACAACAGAAATTTATTTTGCACCGTTCTGGTGGCTGGAAGTCCAAGATAAAGGCACTGACAAACTCAGTGTCTAGTGAGAGCCCAGTTTTTGGTTCATAGTCAGCCATCTTCTGGCTGTCTTCACAAGGCAGAAAGGATGAGGGAGTTCTCTGGGGTCTCTTTTATAAGAGCATGAAACCCATTCATGAAGGCCTCACTCTCATGACCTAGTCACTTACCAAAAGTCTTACCTCCTGAAGCGCCTGGGTGGCTCAGTCGTTAAGCGTCTGCCTTCAGCTCAGGTCATGATCCCAGGGTCCCGGGATCAAGCCCCGCATCGGGCTCTCTGCTCCGTGGGAAGCCTGCTTCTCCCTCTCCCGCTCCCCCTGCTTGTGTTCCCTCTCTCGCTGTGTCTCTCCCTGTCAAATAAATAAATAAAATCTTTAAAAAACAAGGTCTCACTAGGCCTAATACCGTCACATTGGGGATTAGGATGTAACATATGAATCTGAGGAGGGGGGAGATGTAAACATTCAGTCTATAGCAAACAGCTTTTACTAGAGTTTAGTGAATTCTGTAGTGGCTATCTTGTGGCAGTACGCTGAAATGGACCCTTTGCTTGAAGAAGAAAAAAAGACGGAAATGTTAATTTAAAGCCTTTTCATCTTCAAGAATATGAAAGTCACATATTTTTCTCATTTAATTTAATGAAGTATCTTTTTTGTAATATGAATTATTTTGAGTTCAAGAACTTTTCTTAAGTTGCTAATCAAAACAGAGTTGAGGGCGCCCGGGTGGCTCAGTTGGTTAAGCGACTGCCTTTGCCTCAGGTCATGATCCTGGAGTCCCGGGATCAAATCCCACATCGGGCTCCCTGCTCGGCAGGGAGTCTGCTTCTCCCTCTGACCCTCCTCCCTCTCATGCTCTCTTTCTCTCTCATTCTCTCTCTCAAATAAATAAATAAATAAAATCTTAAAAAAAAAAACAGAGTTGAAATTTTGACTCTCAATCTGTGGTTGCTATCTGCCACTTTGAAGATGAGGTAGGCCGTCTGAATTAAGTCTGCTTCTAGTACAGGAACAAAATGCCACCAATGTCAGTATCAGTATGGTAGTATGGTAGTGAGAGCTGTGGAAGCATGCTTCTGGTCCCTACAACCACTCCGCAAACTAGAATGTGTCATCTCAGTTTGTAGATGAGGAAACCGAGGTCGAACAGGCTGACTCATTAAGAGTATATACTGTTAAAAAATGGCAGGGTCATGCTCTCCAGGTCATGATCTCGGGGTTGTGAGATTGAGCCCCGTGTCCAGCTCTGTTCTGGGTGTGGAGCCAGCTTAAGATTCTCTCTCTCCCTCTCCTTTTGCCCCTTTCCCCGCAAAAGTGGCAGAGCCACTTATTACTATGTTACCAAGAGTAAATATTTTTTTTAAGATTTTATTTATTTATTTGAGTGAGAGAGAGAGAGCAGGAGCAGGGGCAGAGGGAGAGAGAGAGAGAAGCAGACTCCCCACTGAGCAGGGAGCCTGGTGCTGGGCTGGCTCCCAGGACCCTGGGATCATGACCTGAGCTGAAGCCAGATGCTTAACTGACTGAGCCTCGCCCAGGGGCCCCCAGAGTAAATATTTTTTAAAAATTCATACCAAGCCCAATTTTTAGGCACAACCTCTCTTATCACTAAGAGATGAATGTAGTTTAGAGGTAGTTCAGAAAAAGTGTCTGCCTACTGCTGGGAACCCCAAACACTTTTGTTGGTCCCCAGTCCAATTTCCAGCCTCTGCAAATGGGAACCCCTGAGGCTGGAATAGCAGGAGGTGAAGTCTGGGCAGGGGACTTGAAAGGAGCAACTGAAACAGAGGTCCTATCTAGAAAGTCAACAGTATCCAGGGCAAAATATGGCAGAGGCAGCCTCACTTCGTGCAGACTCAGCAGCCTGAAAGCATGGTGGTCACCAGCGATGGAGAAGAGTAATTAAAGGATGCCGGTGGCTAGTGAGTGGGCAGGAGCACAAGAGAGGCACCCCTCCCTGCAGCAACCCCCAGACACACTCTGGGGAAGATTTTGCAGAGAAGGGGGGAGGGCCCATGAAGCACAAGTTACGGAGGGTTGGACGGCCGACAAATAGGTTAATCATGAAGACAACAGGAACAAGTGTTTATGATAATGATAAGTTGAGAACATGATATAAAACTACCTGTAAACTATTAAAACATATATGAACATGAAATAAAGGCTGGAAAGAAATACTTCAACATGATAAAGGTCACTGTGTTGTGATTGAAGAGGTATGGGTGATTTTCTTTCTTTTCTAAATCTTTGTAATATCATTTTAATTTTTAAAGAGTTTTTACCAAAAAAAATAGTGGGTGAAGAGAACATTTCATTAACAGTTTTATATTCTATAAGAAAAAGAGAAAGTTCTTAAAAACATTAATAATTTTTTTCTTCCATTCTTCTTAATCATCTTTTCAGAGTCTACCTCAATCTGCCTCTCATTCCCATTTGTTGTGTGTTTCAAATGAAACAGATTTCACCCCCTCAGGCTCAGTTATGATATAGTGCGAGCCTGTTGTGTTTTACTGGCTTAGGTGTCACTCGTGCGAGCCATACAGACGTGCCTAACTCTGAGCTGGAAGTACATGACTTGCAAAAAAAAAAGCTGAGGCATCCAATTTATAAGACCGCAGAAGGCATGAATCAGATACAAAAGGACAGTGTTTCTCGGGTGAAGAAATAGAAAAAAACTTAGATGCCAAACATTGGGAGTGAGGTTGTTTTATTGTATTTTATGTTATTTTGATTTAAATTTTACTTAGTTAACATAGAGTGCAATATTGGTTTCTGGAGTAGAATTCAGTGATTCATCACTTACATAAAACACCCAGTGCTCATCACAAAAAGTGCCCTCCTTAATACCCTTCAGCCATCTATCCCATCCCCCCACCCATCTCCCTCCATCAACCTTCAGCGTGTTCTCTATCATTAAATGTCTCTTATGGTTTATTTCCCTCTCTCCCTTTCCCTGCCCCTTCCCATATGTTCATCTGTTTTGTTTCTTAAATGCCACATATGAGTGAGATCATATGATATTTGTCTTTCTCTGATTTATTTTACTTAGCATAATACACTCTAGTTCTATCCACATCATTGCAAATGGCTAGATATCATTCTTTTTTTTAAGATTTATTTATTTATTTGAGAGAGAGAATGAGTAGGGAGAGTGGGAGAGGGAGAGGGAGAAGCAGAGTCCCCAGATGAGCAGGGAGCCTGATAGGGGGCTGGATCCCAGGATGCTGGGATCATGACTTGAGCTGAAGGCAGACACTTAACCGACTGAGCCACCCAGGTGCCCTCATTCTCTCTCTCTTTTTTTTAAGATTTATTTATTTGAGAGTGAGAGAGTGAGAGAGCACAAGCAGACAGAGGAGTAGAGGGAGAAGGAGAAGCAGGCTCCCAGCTGAGCAGGGAGCCCAATGTGGGGCTCGATCCCAGGACCCTGGGATCATGACCTGAGCCGAAGGCAGATGCTTAACTAACTGAGCCACGCAGGTGCCCTGAGTGAGGTTGTTTTAGATGAAGAAGTTGGAACCTTGATTCTAGGAAAAGGAAATAGATTACTTCACATTTATGGGCTTACGAGATAAACAAAAATTAAATTTATCTCCAAAGATTATTTTAAAGTAAATTTGTTAAGGATTTATAGCATATCTCTGTTGTGAAATAAAATGTTTAACCTTTCTAATGAAAGTTTACTACTGATCTTAATCTTGCTATACATAAACACTAAACCCAAATTTTATGTGACTCCGCAGACATAACTATGTCATTAATTCTTCAACAATAAGGGCCTAAGCAGTGAACTAAATCTAGATTTGGTAACTTAAAATTTTAGTTTTCATAGTACCACCTTGCATCCAAGATTCATAAAGAATGGCATAGCCCATCTACAATTTGGCAAAGGATTAGAGGTTATTTCAAAATGTCCTGATTTCTTTTTTCCATTATCTGTTTATAAAAACCACTCGTGTAAAGAGAGACACCTGGGGGCACCTGGATGGCTCAGTCAGTTGAGCATCTGACTCTTAATTTCAGCTCAGGTCCTGATCTCAGGATTGTGAGATTGAGCCCCGTGGCATCAAGCCCCATGTGGAGCCCCATGTGAGGCTCTGTGTTCTCCTTCTGTCCCGCCCCCCCTTCCTCTCTAAAAAAAAAAAAGAGAGAGAGAGACACACCTGCCTTTTGTCTCCATGCATAATAGATTCATTGCTTTTTGAAACCAGATTACCATTAATAACGAATTACTATTAATAAACAATAGGCATTTAAAATAAATGTATCAAAAGCTATAGAAGGAGTAGAGATAACCTGCCTACCCTGCACATTCTGCCCAGTGCTAGAATATCGGGTCAAACCACATGTTGTGCATTCTGAGGCCAGGGATTACCACTTAATCCACCTCCTTGATAGCACTCAATGCTAGGTTCCTAATTAGTCACCAATCAGTACTTGTTGACTTTTATAAGCCGTATTACTTGCCTGTTCCCTCGACTTCTTCCAGCTAGAGGTCCTCCTCTTCCTCTGAGCAGCATATTCAGACTATATTTATCTTATGCCCTTAGTTTTTCTGAGTTATGAGGACAGAGACATTGTCTGTTATCCTTCTATTCCTTACAGTGCCTGGTACGTGTGGACAACAAACAGGTATTGGTTGGAGGAATATTTAAATGAAATGATATTTGAAAAGTAAATAAGAGGGTTGGAGGACTTCTAGCTCCATACCCTAAAATTGCTTGAGTATCTCTGATAAAATACATTGAGGTTTATATTTGTACTTGTAAATATAAAGTATAGAAAGTGGATAAATAAGAATCTATACTCGTGAGTTTTGTTCCCCTTACAAGGAAATCTTTACACATCACAGACTACATGTGTTTTATTCATAATGCTATTACTGGCCCTTCACATTCTGAATGTGAAGTAATACTTATGACGAATAATACTCTAGGATATAAGCCATCTAATTTTTTTCTAACTGGGGCGGCTAATCTGGCAAAAATGTTTGTCTCCATTCCTTTTTTTCTAAATATTGTGGTTTCTCTTAGAAAACAGATTATTTCTCTTGAGCATTATAAACTTAGATCTCTGCCTTCCTAGATGCATTTTCATCAAAGTATTTTCCCATGACTTTTATAGTCATGGTGTGCGAGAGTGGAAGGAAGAACATTAACATTTTTTTATTGCCAGTTAAGTGGCAAGTATTGTATTAGGCAACTTTATATTTGGTGCCTTGATCAATCCTCATGAAAGAGCCTATGAGTATGCCATTTTACAGATGAAGAAATCAAAGCTTAGAAAGATTAACCCTCTTTCTCATTGTCTTATAACCAACAGTGGAGCTATGATTTAAACCTGGGTTCATTTCACTTTGAATCCTATAGTCTTTCTTTTTTTAAAAAATAAATAAGTAACTTATTTATTTATAAGACAATTTATTTATTTAAGCAATCTCTACACCCAGTGTGGGGCTTGAAGTCACGACCCTGACATCAAGAGTTGTACGCTCAAAAAAAAAAAAGAAAAAAAAAAAGAGTTGTACGCTCCTCCAGCTGAGCCAGCCAGGCACCCATGAATCCTATAGTCTTTCTACTGAATCTGTGAACATTAATGCAAAGTAAGAGAAGGCTGGAATATTTTACTTCACTCTACCTAATAGTGGATAGAAGGTAGTAAAGGAAGGAAGCATAAATGTACACACAGAGGTACCTGCCTAATAATTGGTTTGTTTAAGGTGATTTAAATTATCCAAAGATGTAAAATATCATTTTGAACAGGCTACATTATTAAAATTTTTTATCATTATGAAAAAATTATCTTTTAAACAACAAAAGCAGCCTTTGTAAAATGTCTTTGCATTTCTAGGTGTGTAAGAGTTAATACTGCAATATTTAGCACTTCCGATGCCTTCCAATCAAACCAGAATTTTAAGAGAGGTAATTGTTATAAGCTCTAGAAAGCCATTCTAACTGTGATCTACCTAATGACTTTCAGAGTACCCAAAGAACCAGAATGTCCTGACAAGTGGCAAGCTTCTTTCTGCCTAGAGGGAAAGTACCTTTAATTGCTTCTTTCTGCCTAGAGGGGAAAGTACCTTTAATTGCTGACTCAGCCAGTAGAGCATGTGACTCTTAATCTAGGGGTTGTGAGTTCAAGTTCCACATTGGGTGTAGAGCCTACTTTTTAAAAAATAATTAATTAATTAAACAATAATTGCACTGACGATCAACAAAAACCCCAAAAATATTTATAAGTAAACATAGAAATGAATAATATTTCAAACTTTTTGGATTCTTTTCACATTGAGAAGGTGGAAAGAGAAGGGAGTTGATGGGGCGCCTGGGTGGTACAGTTAGTTGAGGTTGAGCATTGGACTCCTGGTTTCAGCTCAGGTTGTGATCTCGAGGTGGTGAGGTGGAGGGGACGTGGAGCCCTGTTTTGAGCTCCCAGCTCAGATGGGAGTCTGCTTAAGACTCTCCCTCTCCCTCTCCCTTGCCCTTCCCCCGCCCCCGTGCATGTTTGTGCTCTCTCTCTCTTTCAAATAAATAAATAAATCTTTTTAAAAAGAGAGAGAAAAGGGGCGCCTGGGTGACTCAGATGGTTAAGCGTCTGCCTTCGGCTCAGGTCATGATCCCAGGGTCCTGGGATCAAGTCCCGCATCGGGCTCCCTGCTCGGTGGGGAGCCTGCTTCTCCCTCTGCCTCTCTCTCTCTCTCTCTCTCTCTGTCTGTCTCTCATGAACAAATAAATAAAATCTTTAAAAAAATAAAAAATAAAAAGAGAGAGAAAGGGAGCTGACATTTACTGAATACTACAGTCTGCTTTGAAGAGATGTTTTGGATTCACCAGGTCAATATTTTATATAGGGTCAAGCAGATATGAGACATGGCTCATTCGGTAATGCCCACTGCTACACTCTTTTTCACCATGGGGAGCAATCTGTCAAGAAAAATATGATCTTGATTATGGCTTTTGTTAACCTCACCTATGAGCCTGTGGCTAGAAACCACCTATGGGTTAAATGGTGTGAATTTTATTTTTTTAAGATTTTATTTATTCATTTGAGACACAGAGATACAGAGAGAGAGAGATAGCTTGAGCAGGGGGAGAAGCAGGCTCCCCGCTGAGCCAGGAGCCAGACTTGGGGCTCGATTCCAGGACCCTGGGATCATGACCTGAGCCGAAGGCAGACGTTTAACAATCTGAGCCACCTAGGCGCCCCAAATGGTGTGACTTCTATATAGGTAAAGCATTTATAACAATGTTGAAAAATTCAGACTTGTACAGATAGGTAAGATAGTAGTTTCAAATGCCATTAAACAGGACAGTGTTTTGGATCACATTTGCTTTCTCTCTTTTTAACAGTGTTATTTAGGTACAATTAACATATAATGAACGGCACATATTTAAAGCATACAATTTGATGTTTTCACATATGTGTACACTGATGAAGCCATCACCACAATAAAGGAAAAAAGAACATATTTATCATCCCCATGAGTGTCCTCATGCTTTTTTTAATCCTTCCCTCCCCCAGACTCAGGCAACCACTCATCTGCATTTTGTCACTATAGATTCGTTTGCATTTCCTATAATTTTACAAAAATGGAACCATACAATATGTGCATTCTTTCTGATCTGGCTTCTTTTACTCATCATCATTACTCTGGGATTCATCCACATTGTTGCATATGTCAGTAGTTCATTTCTTTTTATTGCCGAGTCCCATGCTGAGCATCAATATACCGCAGTTTGTTTATCCATTTATTCAAGCATTTCCTGCTCTTCTTGGTTGACCCTGCTCTCCTTACTAAAATTACTTTCTCTGATTTGCAATTTCTGATTACACCCTTTGTGATTTTGACTGCCCTGAATCCCTTTCTTCTTACATTTGTTAATAGCACCTTCTGTCCCTTGAACAAGTGCATCTCCTCCACTCCAGGTGGTTTGCTGGGATTCTTCTGATTAGAGGATGGATACATATAACTGAGGTTGAACCAATCAGAGTCCTTCCTCAGAATTTTCTAAATGGATTGCCTTTCCTTTGGGTTAGGCATTATGAGGGCATGGTCCCAGGGATGTCAGTGAGCATGAAAAGAAGCCTGAGGGAATGAGGTTGGCCCACAGAGTGAAGCCCAAGATAAGAGACGAAGTGACTGTGTTCTGAGGCAGACTTCCTAGATCCAGCTGATAATAAAGCCTGCTTATCCCTGACAGTCCACATTTTAATTAAGTGGACAGTAAGATTGCCTTCATTTTTTTTTTTCTTTTTTGTAGGGAACCTCTCATCCCATATTCTCAGCACATGTGATTCAGGTGAGGCAAACTCCACCTTGGTTTTAAGGCTGGAGCATATGTGGCCCATCACTCAGTTGCCTTGGTCACAGCGACAGTTCATGGATTCAAGCTGGGCTAATTAGAGCTAATGTTCATGGTTACCGGGATATTGCTCCCTCTTTTCTGGAAGACTTGAACCAGAAAGTACAGAGCTACAAATATTGCAGCCATCTTTTGACCTAATGGGCAGATGAGCCAGGGCTGCCAAAGGCAGAATCAAAAGGAGAAAAACCAGGTCCCAGTGACATTGTGTGGGATGTTGGATAAGATGTCTCTGAAGCCTGTAATACCCCTGGTTTTTGGAGGTCTGTAAACAAAATCCCTTTTCTTTGTAAGTTATTTGAGTGGCTATTCATATCACTTACATGCAATTTCTGAAAGTTACAGTAGAGATGCTTTATGTTCATTATCTCTTTTAATACAACCTGGCAGGTATGTTGCTATCCTAACTTTATATATGGGGAAACTCTTAGTTAAGTAACTTAACAAAATCTTACAGTAGCAAAACTAGGATGCCCATCCAGTCCAACTATTGCAAAGCTCAGTTCCTATGCAATACTGTGTCGGGGCTGGAACCCTGACCTGCTTAGCTTTGTGTTTTTCTCTTCTAGCACATGAAGTTTAACACTGTGAACATCTGTGGCTTCCATATTGCTGAAATAAAAGTATATTTCTAAGACTTAATCCTTCTCTGCCCCTGCTTTTTACCTTTCTTATTGACTTTTTCATTTTTAATTTCTCCTTTTTTTCAATGTTAAATACCAACTATTTGCTCCACTCTCCTCTTCATGGGTGATCCCAGGGTCATGTTGACTTGGGCAAGGCAAAGTTAGTTTACTAACAAACTTGCCCTTCTGAACTAATAGCTAAAGATTAGGATGACGTCTACACATCAGTCTGATGAACATTCTTAGGAGCAAATCGCTGGGGCAAATTTTGAAGATGACAAAATCATAAGGCCTCTGCTAATCCCTCCCTTCTCTCATTCTTTTAAAGGATTCTTTAAAGGATTCTTTAAAAGGATGAAAGGCCAGTGATCATTCTGACAAGCCCCTGGGAAAATGGTTAATTGCCACATCCTCCTTTTTAACACGCTTAAGAGGGAAAAAACCTTTACTGCCCTAGCTCCCTCTTTTCAACAATATTTTTTTTAAAGAGAGAAATTTGTTAAGTCTGCTGCATGTTGTGCTTCATTTTTCAGGATGCTCAAATCAGCTTTAAATATATTTTATTTGATAAAGAGCCCACCTCTGATTTCTTTCAGGAGGCAGAACATCAATCTAGTTAAGAGCAGTTAATATCACAAGGTTTAAAAAGGAAAGAAAGAAAAAGAATTTAATCCCTCCTTAGTCTTTTAAAAGAGACTCATGGGGAGCCTTACTGGAAACCTGGAGACTAACACTCCCTGAGCATTTTGTCAACAACTAGAGAACAACTTCATTTTGAAATATAATGTTTGAAAATTATGTCTTCCTTAACTGCCAAGACTGAGTTTGGTTCCTGGATTCATTTCCTTTGTGAGGACACATGACATCACTTTCCTGAAAGCTTTTTATAATGCTCCCTGGACTGCACCAAATTTCTCGGATGTTACCAAGCCTTTACAGATAAATCTAGTACAGCAAATTAGAAATTTTAGATGTAGACAGTAAAGAAATCTCTCTCCCCAAATTTGAAACTTGTGTATCTATGGAGATACTTTGATAATGATTTTTAAATAGAGCTGGGTCTGTAAAACCTCTATAGTTAATCTTGAAAGTGATGGGTTACAGCTGTATCATTATGCAATGGTATAAAGTTATTTTTCAAAAGTTGGGATGGTACAAATATTTATAAAAAAATAAATGTTAAGGTAAGGCGACCTGTTTTGTTTTCAAAGCAGGTTAAAAAAAATCCTTTGATACTATTTTCTCATCTACAGTTTCATTTTTACTAAAAGTAAAATTATTTTGCTCAAGTGATATTACAGGGAAGATAGTTCATTGCTGCCCTTAGTTTGATTTGCTTCACTCTTATTGCAAACAAATAGATTTATTATATGGTTCAGCCTAACAAAATAGCAAATAAAACCAGACAAAAAGCTTTTTCCCAATTTGGTAACTTAACTCATTTCTTTGAGAATTTTTTACAGCTAATAATAATTGGAAATGGTCCAGAAATTCAGACATGTGGGAAATTGTTTTTGTAAATAGATGAAGCTGTGTATTGGTGCTGTACAGAGCAGTGGTTCTCAATCAAACTGTACTGTGTAGCAGATTTCTAGAGGACTTGTTAAAATACTTTGCTGGGCTCAATTCCAGAGTTTCTGATTCAACTGGTCTAGAGTAGAACCTGAGAATTTTAATTTCTAAGACATTCCCAGGTGATATTGCTGGGCCACTGATTCAGGGATCATTGTTTGAGAACCACTAATGTACAGCAACTGAAAACAAGCTTCAGTGTCTCTTTTCCATATCTTAACTGGATATGTTTCACATTTGTTTCCCAGGCTTATGTCATTCCCAACGTGTGAAGCACAACAAAGATTTTCTGACTACATCCCCTTCTACTCTCTCTGTCCAGAGTTCAATGACCTTCACATTCTCCCCCTTCAAAGATCCCCTTTCCCAAGGCTGGAGAGTAAATGCCTAATGCTCCAAGAGAGCAGTTTCCCAAATCGTGCTCATCAGCACATGTGTCCCTCAATATGTTCATATACATCCTGTGATGAAGCCATTCTATGGTCAAAATATTTTGGGATACACTGGTTTAACTGGAAAAAAAATTACTTTCCAGCTCAGAACTTCTCAGAGTTTTTAATATGCAAATGTATGTGGTGAATTTCCCAAAGGGAGATGAAGTATGTGGCATTTCCCAAGTGGATTTGATCTTGGAATTCTTCTTCAACCCTCTCTCTCATCATGTGCTAGGGAATATTTATTAACCATAGTTCGGGAAATTCTTAAGTAATTTTATAATTTATTTTACAAGGTTAAAAAAGTCTATATTACAACTCAGGAGAAAAGCCAACTTAGCATGCCAAAAACAATATGGGCAAATTTTAAATCAGTTTAGAAGAGTAACTAAATAAATGTACTCATTATTTTGATTGTGCGTGACTTTTTCTTTTTTTAAAATTGTGATAAGATCAGATAACATTTAAGTGTACATTTCAATATTGTTAACTATAGGCACAGTGTTGTACAGCAGATCTCTAGAATTTATACATCTTGCACAACTGAAACCTTATACCTGTTGAACATCAACTCCCCATTTCTCTCACTCCTCAGCCCCTAGCACTCACCCTTCTACTTTCTGCTTCTGAGTTTGATTGTTTGGGATACTTCATATAAATGGAATCATGCTGTATTTGTCTTCTGTGATTGGCTTATTTCACTTAGCATAATTCTCAAGGTTCATCCATGTTTTTGTGCCACTTCCTTCTTTTTTACAACTGAATAATATTCCATTGTGTGTATATGCCACATTTTCTTTTTTCATGTGACATTTTTGTGATCAAATAACCTACTGAGGGATATAAAGAAAGAACCCAAGGCTTTTAGCCTCTGCTGCTCATCAGGTTTTTCTGGACCTCACCCCCTAAGTCCTGTTCCTCTTGCCCAATTTCTTTTCCATTAGTTTTTCATTTTCTTCTGTATATTTCTCATGATTATAAGTTCTTAGGAATTCCTTAAATGAGTTACATGTTTATTGCTTGTTTCTACCACTAGAAAACAGTTCCATGAGGGCAATATCTTATCTGTTTTATTCACGTCTATATTTTCAGTGCCTAGAACAGTGCCTGGCACAACATATGCAGTCAGGAAATATTTTTTGATGTAAAGAATAAGTAAATCAATACAATCATTATCTCAGTTTTAATTATGAGATGTTTGTTATGGTAATAAAAGATATAGGAAGAAGAAAGGGTGCTCTTTAGCAGCGTTAGTTGAGGCAGTTAGGACAATCTTTGGATTTCTAATGGAATAATTCCAATCTAATAATTTATAAGGGGAATTATTGATGTGGAACTCAGGATGTTGTTTTGTAGACTCACTTTTATTATGATTTTTAATATTTACTAAGGGACCAAAAAAGGACATTTTTTTAAATAAGACAAGTTTGTGAAAAATGCTTGGCATGTAAGTAGGCCTTATATAAATACCAATTTTTCTAACTCTCTAAAAGACCTCTAAAAATGATGCTATCTAACACTGATGCTATATTTTTGGTATGTTACAAAGTTCTCTGATTTGGACAAATCGAAAGAGCACCATTAACGGTATTTTTTTTTTAAAGTACACTTGTTCTAAAGGAAAGGTTGTGTTCTATATTTGCATTCGTATAGGAATGATAAGCAAGTGTAAAACATGTACAGAGCATAAATGTTGCTAATTTATGGATCCTGGTAATTTTAGAGACATGGGAGAAGCCTGATTGAAATGTATGATTTTTGTTGGATATTACAGTAGATACATTCAACTTTTCCCAACAAAATAAGAGAAAGAAGTCAGGAGGCATTATTTTTAGAGGGAAAGGATTCATCCAGGAATCCAAGAAGATAATTATCAGAAGTCCTTAGGACATAATGTGATTTGAAATTGCATTAAAAACTTACAAAGTCTATTTCTGAGTATTGAAATGGAAAAATATTTATATCTCACTTTAGATTTTTATGTGGTTTAAAATTTTTTCTTGTTTAGGTTGTCCACATCCGGTCCCCATTCTTGTCTTTTCTATCCTCTCCTTATCTCCCTTCAGGGGTTTGTTTTTACTTTCTGCTTTTATCCTTATTAGTGGGGGGAAAAATGGGTCAGTATTACTTTAGTTTGTCTTCACTTTCACTCTGCTGTTCATTCCTGAACCAGCTTTTAGCCTCTGGGAAAGAACAAAGTAAAAATATTTACAGAAACTGGGCCAACCTCTTGGCGCCCCCTCTCCCCAAGAAAACAAAACCTAACCAAGGGCAACGGTAGTTCCTCTCTGTTCTATAGCACCTTGTATTTCCTTTCTCATAAAGTTCAGAATTTTCTTATAACTGCTTACGGAATTTCTTTCATCCTAGTTAGACTCTCAGTCCCTTGAGGACCTGGTGTATTGCCAAGAACACAATATAAAGAAATAAAATGAATAAATGCCGCGTGCGTGAATGACTGCTGCACAGCTACCGCCCCCATAATAAAGGAGAAAAGTTGCAAACAGCATGCTCAGGTGCGGGCCCTTTGACATCAGCTCTCTAGAAAACCAGTAGAGAACTGCGGCATTGGTGTCTTAATTACATAATTACTTGGATAATTTAAGCAAGAGTTTTGTTTTGTTGGGTGGTGGGAGAAAGATGAAGGGGCTGAATTACCCGCATAATTTCTTTCCCAGTCGCTGTGGAGGGGCCCTACCAAACCATCTCAACCTGCTCACCTCCCTCCCCCCAGAGAGAACAAGGCCCCCACCTCGGGGCGGGGGGTTTCCCGGGGATACCCCGCCCCACCCTCTAGGCCCCGCCCCTGGACCGCCAGCTCCGCCCCGCTGCCGCCGCCAGCAGGGGTCGCGCTGCCCGCGGCGAGCTGCTCAGGCGAGGGTGGGGGAAGCTTCCGCGGCTGGTCGCTTTTTTCCGCTGCTGCTGGTTGGATCGTTTCAATAAAAGTCTTTTTTCTCCGCTCGCTCGCTCTCCTCCGGGGAACAGGCGGAGGCGTCAATCCGCAGCCGCCGAGTGAGAGAGCGACGCACACGCAGCGAACGAAAGCGGCCGCCCGCGGTCTCCTGAGCTCCTCACGGTCCGGCAGCAGAGAAGAAGGAGCCCTCGTCCGAGCGGGCCGCCTCAGCCGGGCGTCGGCACCTCCCTGCCAGCCTCGCTCCCGCCCGGGCTCCTCCGAGGGGATTAGTGGGCTGCCCTCGCGGCTCGGCGGCCCGGGAGCCATGTTGTCCGGGGGGCTTGGCAACGTGTGAGGAACCCGCGGCCCCTCCCGAAGGCTCCGGACCCTAGGCGAGAGCCGGAAGGCGGCAGCGGAGGCCTGCGCCTCGGAGGCGCCTTGGGTCTGCCAGCCGCTGGGACCCGGACCTGCATCCGGTCGCCGCGGGCGTCGGCGGAGCCGCTTACCCTCCGCGCCTCGCCTAGCGACGCGGCCCCCGCACTTGCTGGTGAGCTGGCGGCTGGCGACCGCGCGGGGCTTTTCCCGCTGCCCGGCCGACCCCGGGAGGGTGCTTGGGACGGAGGGTCGGGGCGGGCCGCTGTTGTGGGCGCAGGAGGCTCAGGCCCGGCCGGGAAGTTGAGAGAGGGAGGCGCAGCCAGGGGAGCTCCGAGTGCCTGTCGCCCCCCTGGTCCAGCGCGAACCCTGGGTCGCCGAGGCATTTCCGGGGGTGGGGTGGGGTGCTGTATCTGACCGGCTCCTTCGCGGGAGGCCCTGCAGTCGCCGCCGCCTCCGGTGCTTGCTGCCCATTTGGTCTCCGGGGGAGGCCGGTCTCCCCGCGAGGCCCGCGAGGGAAGAGGCAGAAAGTCCCCCGAGACACAAAGATTCCCCTCGGCGGGGGTGGAGCCGCAGGCGCGGGCGGCTGAGGGGAAGGAAGGGCGCGAGTCCGCGGGGAGGTGGGCGAGGAGGCGGTGGCGGCCGCGGCGCTTGCAGCTCCTTGGAGACGCCGGGGGTGTGAGCGGGTGGCGAGCGCCGAGGAGGAGGAGAAGCCCTCGCGTGGGGAGCCGGCCGAGACAAAGATCACCGCAGCCTCCCGCTGGCGGGTCACACCCCTGAGTGTTGGTCAAGGGCTGAGGTGGAGGGAGTGTGGGAAACCCAAAGAGCCGATGGGGAGGGGGGAAGAATGGGGAGCTGCCAAGTATTGTCGTCTCCGTTGCAGTTGCTTTTCTCAGCATTTTTGTGCCCGATGCTTTTGCTCCCCAACTCAGCTGGATAGCTCCAGATTCCCTGCCTCCTGTCACCCCCTCACTGCCACATTGACTCTCTTGTGGTTTTCCCCTCATTCTTTTCACTTTTCACCCACTCCTTTTCGGGTAAGCAGTATTTTGCCTTCAGCTTGGGGGAACGTTTGCTAATGACAGGATGCCTGAGCTTGTTCTGACCCTGAACTGCCTTGAACTCCTCACTCTTCCTCCCACCCTTTCCTTTCTGGGATCTTATAATGTCACATGGCCACTAACAATTAGCTTTTCTTCAAAAATGGCAAAAGCATAGCTGAAATCCGTGGCGCTTCTCCTTTATATTGATTCGTCCACTAAAGACACGTCGTTGGTTATGCTTTATCACCTCTTAGCCAAATAAATTTTCTAGATAACAAAAGTGGCAAATTTTTTTCAAGTCTTGGCTCTTCCTAGGGTCAGCAAAGTGTGTTCCTGGCAGCCAGACCTTCTGTCACTTACCAGGAAATGCTTGACTTAAAGACAGACAATTCTTTCCTCAAACTTTGCTGATTCTTGAGTCTTTGTTGAGGGATTTCTTTTAAAAGGCGCTTGTGTAAGAAGGTCCAAGTAACAAATTTGAGTTACTGTATTTTAGACTTGTTTTGTTAACCATTGGGCAGAAGAAGATGAATGGGATTTTAAGATATTTGATGCCTTGAGTCAACGAAAGCCTCCGTTGAAGCTAGAGATAAGGTTCGATCAAATTTTAAGAAAAAAAATTCGCTAGCAGTAGTATCATTGGTTTTTTGGTTAATGAAGTCATATCAGTCTTTGTAATTCTAACATCTGCATACTTCCATAAACAGCGGTTGTAACAAAAGAAAAAATGTGGCTGTATTTAAGGAATAGTCTTTTTATTGCGGAGAATTTTGGCATATAAAAGCGTTACTCTTTTATCTGGTGGACTGTCTCATAGGCCAGAAACACTTAACAGTTTTGAATGCTGGACTTCAAAGAAAATAGCTGTCTTTGAATTTAAGCTGTTTTAAAATACTTTTTACAGCGAAAATAGACATTGAATTTGAATGGAAAGAAATTAAAAGTAAAGCCCGTTTGATATAGCGAAGTTACTATTAATATCATTCTCACAACAATCATATCTTGCTGCCATTAAAATGTTGACGCTATAAAAATTGTAAAAGGGGTTTCAGTCTAGAGACCAGTATCTGAATTGTGGGACTCCCTACCCCACTCTCACCACTTAACACTTTTCAGATATCTTTGTGAAATTAACAGGTCATATCATTAATAATCAGTGTTTTATGTAACAGTTATCAAAAGGCCGAAAGGAAGGTACAATGTTTTTTTCTTTCTACATATTTGTTGGTATTTAATTAGATTATTGAATTTTAATTCTTGGAAGTCTAAAAAGTTACTGAAGATTTCTGGGTGGTGGTATTTATGGATGAATAAAAATACAGTTCTGTATTTTCCAAATTTTTACATTCATTTTCAATCAAAAAAAGTGTATGAAATATGAAGCCTTGTTAATAACCTAATTTTCCTATTACTAGAAGAAACTAATATAAAATAGTTTATTCTCATCCTTGAACTAAGGCCCAATAAAGTCAGTGTTAGTTATTTGAAATAGTGCAGCCTGCCTGATGTGCTCTGGTTACCTGAAGGGAGAAAGATACATAGTCAGGAAAGATGAAAGTGGAAGAATTGATTCCGTGTATGGTAGCTATCCAATATATGGTGGTAGCTTTGTATATCCGTAATCTTGTTCTAATAAGTCATTGGTTTTACAAAAAATGGAAAAAATAAATTTTATTTTCTGTATTGCAGAATAGTTGTGTTGACTAAACAGATTTTAATGTATATAGTTTTCAGATATTGCTCCAGTTCTATGATTATGGTGGAACGAGAGCTCCACCAAATTATGTTATATAAAGTAATTTACTCTGTTGAGGCTTTTGTTTTTCCCATTATTTTCAGCAATATTTTTCTTCTTTCTCTTTATTTGTGAAATACTACTAAACAACTGCAACTGTTGTGAGTAGTAGAAACTATAATGGCAACTGAGGAAGATATTCAGAAGTGAAGATGATTTCCTTTAATATTAGGAAAAGTTATCTGTGAACAGAAAATATTTTCCCTGCTATTTTCTTTGTTATTGTCTAATAGTGCTGAGTATTTATAAGGCATTACATTTTGAATCTTTATTACTGTTCTCTAATCTTTATAAAGATTGCAGCATCATGTCATGGCATTTTTTTTTTTTATAGCTTTTATACTTCCACGGAGGATAATTACTTAGTGAATGTGTTGCTGTCTTGTAGAAAAAGGACGTTATATGTTAAATTCAGCTTATAAAAATATTCATTAGGATATTTTATCTATTTTAAAAATTGCCTCCTTTTATATATGTGAAGGAAGACTAGTTTTAGGTCCTTTGAATTTTGAATGTGTAATTTTTGCTTAAACTTTTAAATGGGAAAGTTATTTAAAGTGCATTTTATAAACTGATACGGCATTTTGTGTTTTAAATGACGAAGATAAAATAGGCTTATGGCATTTAAAATTACGCTTTATATAGTACTTGTGAGGTTAAAAAATTGCCTAAATAGGAAACTTGGTATAGTTGACTAGCATTCAACCTACAGTGTTGGCAATTTCTTTGAACTGGAGGGAGGACCTTTTTTTTTCATTTTTATGAGATATTTACAATATTAAGCCAAGAATTCTTACCGTCATTAGTGGATTCTTTGTCATTATTTTGGTCCCAGCCTTTTTAGTTGATAGCTACTTTCATATCTGCAAAATACTCACTGGAAAGCGTAATTGCCAGGGGCCAGGAAAATGTATTGAATGTATGTGAGTGTGGCTTACCTTTCCTAGCCTGTTTCCTCTCTCTGTTGGCCAACTTTTGGAAAACCAGTAAATAGCTACCAATAAATCTAATGGGGGGGGTGTCTCCTATCAGTAACGTTCTGCAGTAACATATGATAATACTGTATGTGAGGAGGTAGATTTACAAATCCGTGGCATATTGGGATGAATGAAAATTATCTTGCTCTCCAAAGTCTCCTTTTAAAATTATTTTTTGATAAAAGTGTGTGAAAGAAATTAAACTTATTTCTTTTGCTAGGTGTACCATGCCAGGTGTTACTTTGTTAAATCCTCATAGTAAGGCCATCATATAAGTATTGTGCCTATTTTTCAAATAAAGACACAGATGCCTTAGATTAATTATCTTAGGTTCTACCTCTATGGTGAAGCTGGGGTTCCAGTTTTGGTGTTCAAACCATTTTATTACAACACTTCCATGGGGATGTGATGTTAAAAAGTTCATGTTAAGTGTCTGCTGTAGCAAGAACTAAAAAGGGGTAAATTAAAAAGCTCATCAAAATTAGATTTAAATTCCATTGAATTAGGTTTACTGCACACACAAAAAATTGATCTATACAAAATGTGTAAGAGAGGACATATTTATAGCTCAAAATGAATTTAAAGGTACTAAAAAGATACTGAAAATGTTTCTAGATTTATTTTTAATCATGGATTTATCAATCAGTTTGGGCACAAAATAAAATGAATATAGGTACTGAAAAGCAAAAATAATTATACTGTATATTTACTCTCATTTTTACCATTATGTTTACTTACTCATTTTGATTTTACATGTGTTAAAATTAGTTTGCATTACGCATATGCCATAAAAGAGAAGACAGTCCAGATGCATGTTGCATAGGTTGCTTCACTATTAGGTGAAAATTTTGCCTTAAGGTAGATAAATTTTCTATCTATATCTGTACACATGTAAATACCTATTGTCTTTTGGTTTTGGTATTGTTTAAGGAAAGCATAAATTTTGATGTTGTGTTTTTATTGGTAGCTGTATACCACCAAAAATGGAAATATTAGATCAGATTATATATTTTTGGCAATAATTTTTTACACTGAAAGCCACCCCTTCTGATGAAAATATTGCAAATTAGTGTTGTTGATATATATCCTATCTCTTATTCCATTTGAAGAATAGAAACTTACTGACTTGACCTCAAGGTAGTCCGCTAAAGTGGAAAAACAAAGATTTGCTTTGTTTTGTTGTCATAAAAGTTAATTTAAAAAAGGTTTTTGTCAGTGGGTTTTATTTATTTATTTATTTATTTAATATAGACTTTATATCCAACATGGGGCTGGAACTCACAACCCTGAGATTAAGAGTCACATATTCTGTACCAACTGAGCCACGCTTGTGTCCCTTGTCAACCTTTTAATAACACATCCTTGTTTCTTTTTATGTACTTGTTAGTGTAAATACTTTCAAGAATACTCGAAATTTTATATGCATATTTGTAAACAGTGGGAAAAGGACCCAAGAATAATTTCACTATATTCTGGGTTAGTTACTAACTCACTTTGGTTTTCTTAAACGTATATTTAGTCCTTCTAGTCTTATAATTGATGGTTAATATTTGTTAATAGTGTGAGCTAATGTTAAAGGTTGGTAAAAATTAATATTTGTGAAAAATCAGGTAACAACACTGAAGCTCTTATTACTCCAAATTTAGAGGCATTATCCTTTAAATTAGCTAATATGTAAAAAAAATTAGCTAATATGTACTTTTAAATATTATGTTTAAAATAAACCTTTTTTGTAATTCCAGATTTTAATGTTTTATTGTACTGCTGTTTCTGGTGGGAAGGAAGCTTTTTATTGATTTTTGAAGTAAATTTTGGATTCCTTAAGCAGCCTTTACTCCCTCAAGCCAGTCTTAATGAAAAATAAATTTTTTTGTTTGAGAGAGTGAGGAGGGGGAAGCGTGAGGGGGTGGGGCTGAGGGAGAGGGAGAGAGAGAATCCCAAGCAGGCTCCATCCTCATTGCAGAGCCTCATGTGGGGCTCCATCCCACCACCCTGAGATCACAACCTGAGCCGAAATCAAGAGTCCATTGCTTAACCGACTGAGCCACCCAGATACCTCTTATTGAAATACTTTTAAGAAATGATCCTTTATGACTTTATTATGCTTAATATATTGGTTTTTCAATTTAGCGGTATGTATAATCAGTATTTTTAAAGCATTTGTTGTGTCCTAGGCATTGTGTTAGTCATTGCATATGGTATATAAGGGGTGGTATTGTGAGGTAGTTTTGTGACATGTGAAATAACAGCAACGCTAATTGACTAGAATATTCTGCTCTTGACCCTGTTCTCATGTTTTACATGTTCCCTGGACAATCTCATCTATATTTAGTGCTTTTTTCTTATTACCTATATATTGAGGGTCTCTACATCTTTATTTCTAATCCAGACCTCTTCCTGAATTCCTTTCTAGCTACCTCCCAGATATTGCCTCTTAGTGCTTCTTTATCAGAGCTGACCTTTTTTTTATCCCCTACCTCCATTCCCAGCCAACAGTAGCGCACCACCATCAGCCTAGACACTAAAGCCAAAATCTTTGGCAGATTATCTTTTCTGTTATGCTCTACTCCCCTAGTCCAGTCTGTCACACCAAATTTTGTTAATTTTATTTCCTAAATATCCTTTAGATTTATCTTTTACTGTTGTTGCTTTCATATGTCAGGGTTTTGGAATGCCTGATCTGAATTACTACATCTAATTTTGCCCATTTTAACCTAGCAGTTACTCATTCTTTACATTTATATATATATTTTTATCCTTGCTTTCCTTCCTTCCGTCTGTCCGTATCCATGTCTTCCATCCACGTATCCATGTCTAAAGTGCGCTTGTCTGTTCTATACTAGCATTTATGGTCAGTGCTAGGATATAAAGAAAGATGAGGAAACTGGTGTATTAGTGCTGTGACACTTGAGAGAAATTCTCATTTTTGAGGACAAATGTCTCTTCCTTTGAAGTCATCTTTGATCTACTCTGGTGGAGTTATGGTGATTCTACTATAGCATTTATGTTTACCATAGTACTTAACACATTGTTTTGTAATTAATTATTTTTAAATCTCTCTCTTTTCTGATTGGCTTTGTGCTCCAGAGGGACCATGCTTTTTTGGTATTCCCTCCAAATTAGGTATTGCTTAATTGAATGAGGAAGTGATGGGATTAGGGGAACTGATAAATTAGGGTCAGATTAGTCATCGAGTGAAAGAGTCAAGAGTCAGTTCTGATACAGGAGAAAATAAAAAGTCATCAAAAGTTTTGAGTTTTATTGTTACATGTAGGTGGTATTTGTGTGTGAGCAATCTGGAAGCGGTTTGTAGGCGAACTTGGAGAGGCAGTAACTTGGCATTATTGGGCCTTTTTAGTTTCATATGAATTGTACTAACTTGTTATCTTAGACAAATTGGAAATATAAAATTACAATATTTATATGTAAATAAAATGCGTATTTCAGAAGATCTGAAAACTCGTCAATATCAAGAGTAAAATTTGGTTTAGCTGATAAAATTTCATCCTTAATGAAATTGAGCTCTTTAGCTATGTAGTACTAGAGTTAAATGCATTTACTGAAGTAAAGTACAAAATTGCATCCAAAAGGATAGAACAGTGCATTTATTGTCATCCCTGTTACCCTGATAGTTTATGTATACACTTCACCAGGAATTTTGTTTTTATTGGGATTACTGTAATTAAATAAAAACTGCTTTATGGTCTGTTTTTACAATTTAAAGACATTTTATTCATTTTTTAAAATTAAATTATACCTCTGTTGTAGTTACAGTGTAAGAACTGATTTATTTTAAGAAATCAGAGATTATGGCTTGATGACATCTTGCGATGTGACATTTAAAAATGAATTTTTCACAATTTGTAAGACTCCATGCCTTTTCATATTTCTCAACTTATTGTATGGTCTTAAAACATTAAAACATTTTATATCAGCTACATTTTCATGGTCATGATTTTTTTAAATGACATTTTATCATTTTAGGAACAGTGGAGTCAGCACTGTATTTTGCAGTAGATTTTTTTGCCATAAATCTTTTTTTTTTTTTTTTTAAGATTTCATTTATTTAGTCGGCAGAGAGAGACACAGCGAGAGAGGGAACACAAGCAGGGGGAGAGGGAGAAGCAGGCTTCCCGCGGAGCAGGGAGCCCGATGTGGCACTCGATCCCAGGACCCTGGGATCATGACCTGAGCCGAAGGCAGACGCTTAACCGACTGAGCCACCCAGGCGCCCCCCCATAAATCTTTTTTTAATTAAAAAAAATTTTTTTAAAGTAAGCTCTAACACCCAGGGTAGGGCCTGAGATCAAGAGTTGCACTCTACTGACCCGGTGCCCCCGCCATAAATTCTTGAGCATAGATTTTTCCCTTCTTTCTCCAAATATTCTTATTTACATTTCTATTCTCCTCTAATCCCTTTTCTTCCCAAGAAACTACAAAGTTGTTGGCAATTTTTTATTTTATGTAGAATTTTTTTGGAAAAAATTGTGAACTCTCATTTTTATTATATGAAGTTAGAATTGGTTATACATGTTCATTTTTTTCCCATAAACTACTTCAGTAGTAACTAATAATCATGTGATCTTGAGCTAGTTACTTAAACTCTTAAGGGTCAATTTCTTCTGTAAAATTGGGAAATGCCAGAACCTTCTTCATGGGGTTGTGGGAATTAAATGATATGTGTAAAGCACTTTGCAAAGTACCTTGCACTTAGCACTCACAGCTGGCAATTTTTTTTATATTACTCTTTGATATAATAGGAAGAATTATTGGTAATGGTACTAGAAATGTTTTGCTGATCTATCCCTTCAGGTTGATTCCTTTAGGTAAAATAAGTGATTCACAAGGACAGTTGAATCAAAATCATCTCTTTGACTTTTAAAATTACATACGTCCTGGATTTTCTCAAATGCCTCCCTGCTCCCACCTAATTTGAGAATCAGTGTTAGTGTTACTAATTGGTGTGTGTTGCATCCTTTAGGTACATTATGGGGAGGAGGATACTATAGATTACTGGACCAAATAATATCGGATATTCATTGTTTCTTATCTAATGCCCATTGGGAATAAAGCTGTTATAATCTTCCTAATAAGCATGTTGATAAGCTTTTCCTTAGGACCAACCAGATTTTTCTTAAAACCATTTGCCCTGTTTCCATTCTTTAGACCTATGCTGTACTGCTTGTTTGACATCTTAACAGTCTAGACAGTATTTGCTTTCCTTGTTAATGACTTTTATGTGTGACTCAGGTATTCTGAAGTCCCAAAATAGAGTAATCGGTCATATAGTTTATCCATCAAAAAAAGAAAATGGGCGCCTGGTGGCTCAGTCGTTAAGTGTCCTTCGGCTCGGGTCATGATCCCAGGGTCCTGGGATCGAGTCCCACATCAGGCTCCCTGCTCAGCGGGAAGCCTGCTTTGCCCTCTCCCACTCCCCCTGCTTGTGTTCCTGCTCTCGCTGTCTCTCTCTGTCAAATAAATAAATAAAATCTTTAAAAAAAAATGGTTTTGCATTTTATTTTTTGTCATAAAGTCAGCTTGGGTATGTACTATTTATTATTTTAGGTTTTTATTATCTTATGTTCTTCTAGGTCAGTGGCCTTAACCTGAACTTCAGAGGCACTCTTGTGATTTAAAAAAATGAACAAAAACCAACTAGATGCCTCCATGTGTGTACGTGTGTACATGATGTAAAATCTGAAGCTCTGTCCCAGAACAACTGAAGTGGAATCTCTGAGCTTGGTTTTTTAAAATGTTAAAGGCGGGGCGGCTGGGTGAGGCTCAGTTGGTTAAGCCTCTGCCTTTGGCTCAGGTCATGATCCCATGGTCCTGGGATCCAGTCCTGCATTGGGCTCCCTGCTCAGCAGGAGTCTGCTTCTCCCTGCTTGTGCTTGCGCTCTCTCTCTCTCTCTCTCTCTCTCAAATAATAAAATAAAATGTTAAAGGCAATGTTTAGAAATACTGTTTTAAGGTTTAGCATAGTGTTAAAGGGAGCAACCATGCATATAAATTACATTTAAAGTAAAGGCAAAGTGATTAAAACTTTACATCATTGCATCTTATTTTTTTCTCTTTTTATTCTTTTGAATTTTGTAGTTTTATGTCTTGGGGGTTTTCTTTATGTATAGAAGTCCTATGTTCCAATTACTTATTTTTTATCCTTTTAGTATCTTTCTGTTTTGCTTTCTTTGTTTTGTTAAAAGGTAAACTGAGGCATGTTAAAAGTTTTTTTCGAAGTTTAATGAGCATATACATTGATTGAATCAGGGAGCACCAAGCCAGAGGTTTTTACCTGTCCACCAACAGGAGCTGGGAGAGGGGGGAGGTTTTTATAGAGAAGACACAGAAGCAAAGGGAATTATTTGATTGGTGATAATTTAAGCATTTGTCTTATTTGGAAAGCCTAGTTGGCTGTTTGTGATTGGTTGTTCTTAAGTTTTGTTTTCTCAGATTCTTGGGCAGTGACTCTCGCTTAGGTTTTGGTTTGCTTACCTCGGGTACCAAGGCATTGGAGCCACTTTAGTCTGATGGCCTTCTTATTTAATACTTTAATAACAATTTCTTTGAGTGTCTTATTGTTTTCTATCTGTGCAGTCTCAGTTATTATTTTTTAAAGATTTTATTTATTTGTGAGAGAAGGAGAGAGAGACGGAGCACAAGCAGGGACGGGGCAGAGGGAAAACAGACTCCCCACTGAGCAGGGAGCCCGATATGGGACTGGAGCCCGACATGGGACTCGATCCGAGGACCCTGGGATCATGATCGGAGCTGAAGGCCAACACTTAACTGACTGAACCACCCAGGTGCCCCTCAGTTATTATGTTTTTGAAAATTATTTGTTAAATATAAGAACATAATGTAGAAAATAGACCATAATCTAAATTCCCTAGCAGTGGTTATCATCTTCAAATACCCCTTTGTCTTTTTTCATATGTAGAGTTTAATATTTTTGTTTAAGATCCTTTTTATAGGGGCAACTGGGTGGCTCAGTCATTAAGTGTCTGCCTTCGTTCGGCTCAGGTCATGATCCTGGGGTCCTGGGATCGAGCCCCGCCTCGGGCTCCCCTGCTCCACGGGAAGCCTGCTTTTCCCTCTCCCACTCCCCCTGCATATGTTCCCTCTCTCACTGTGTCTCTGTCAAATAAATAAATAAAATCGTTAAAAAAAAAAGATCCTTTTTATAATATCAGTTTTTTTAAGTTACCAAATAATTCTTATGGCTTATCATTTTCGGTTGTTATAGCAAACTATCAAAAGTTTACGCATTTCATACTGTTTGAAAATTATTAACATAACTACTTTTCATTTTTCATTATTTTAAATTGTGCTGGGACAGGCTGTAGCATGTGACCACACCATCCTTTCACCCCATTTTACATTTCCTTAGGGTAACTAGATATACAGAAGTGGAATTCCCACATCAAACCTGTAAACCTTTTCAGGTAATGCTTGTTGTGACAGTGCTGTAGTAATGTGCCACGTCTACTCTAAAATATTTGCTTTAGATAATTTGTGGAAGGAGGTCATTGCTTGTGTTTGGATTTCTTTGATTGCTGGATTTTTTTTTTTTTTTTTTATTCTGTATTCTCCCCTTGGGTTGCTTAGGAGGTAATGATTACCATTCTCTGAATCCTGTCAGCTTCATTTTTCATTATTTTGTGATACTGTCTTTTTTTTAAATATCCTATTGCTATGTATAAGATGGGTTTTGGTTTTTTTTCTTAATTTGAGATAATTTGTTTTGGTTGTCCATCTGTTCTTATTCTAACTCCAGCTGATTTTAATTATCACTGCTTTGTAATAATATATCTTAATATCTGCTGTGGCAAACAGTTTTTCCTCTAAAGAATTTTGATAATATATATCTATTTTTATTCTACTTTTATGTATTTTTTAAACAGCAGGCAAAAAAGATGTAGAATAGGTGTCTCCATTTTTTTCTTGCAAGCTGGTCTCCAACTATAAAACTGCAATCCAGATATGTCAGTGCATCTGTAAGAGTTGCATCAGGAATCAGGGTAGACTTCCATTTTCTCATTGTCCAGGTTCTGTCATGTAAAGAGCATCTCAGTAAAAATTAGGTAACCTATGATTTTATCCATTTATTTGTGCTGTCACCGAAGATGGACTTAACAGTTGTCCTTTTTTTTTTCTTTTTAAAGATTTATGTCAGAGAGTGCGCACATGCTTGTATGCGCTCAGTGGGGAGGAGAGAGAATCTCAAGCAGACTCCCTGCTGAGCACAGAGCCCAATGTGGGGCTCAATCTCACAACGCTGAAATATGACCTGAGCCAAAATCAGGAGTCAGATGCTTAATCGACTGAGCCACCCAGGCATCCCAACAGTTGTCCTGGAGAGAAGGAGGGAATGATACTCAGCCAAGGGTAGATTTCTTGGAGGAGATGATGCTAAAGATAATTAGCTTTAGCACTTCCTAGGATAAAGCAGTATGTAAAAAAGGAGGTATGAAAAAAGATTTTAGGGGCTCCTGGGTGGCTCAGTCGTTACGCGTCTGCCTTGGGCTCAGGTCATGACCGGGGTCCTGGGATCGAGCCCCACATCAGGCTCCCTGCTCAGTGGGAAGCCTGCCTCTCCCTCTTCCACTCCCCCTGCTTGTGTTCCTGCTCTCGTTCTCTCTCTCTGTCAAATAAAATCTTAAAAAAAAAAAAGAAAAAAGATTTTACATTCTTTTAAAATAATTGTAATTCTCCTCCAGCCTATTAAGTATTTCCATTAGTAGAAATAGAGAAATAGAGGTTGCATGTAGAGGCTGTGGTAGATGAAATCAAAGAGGGAGCTAGCTATACCAGTTAAGCTTGGATTTTATTCATTTATAGAATTGAGCCATTGAACAGTTTTTAGGCAGAATGTCCTCTTTTCTACATTGAAGTTATTGGGAAAGTTTTGTGAACAGCTAAAATGAGCTACTTCTGGATGTTGAATGGACAACCTTTTGTGATATGTTGATCTTTCAGAAACAGCCTCAAAGGATTGGGAGTGCTAAACTTTGGGAATGCTAAAAAGAGCTACTTGAACCTTTTTTTTTCTGTTCTGGTTCACCTCAGAGACATGAAAATTGTTGTGTCTTAGGAGCATTTAGAAATGTGTATTTGCAAACCTGCCATTTTTATCTTCCAATGAGGAAGCGATCCCACATGTTAGAAATTGGTTTCACCATTTTGTCGGGGAAATAGATAAAAATAGTAAATTTATGACATTGAAACAGTCCTTTTATTTAACTGTGAATATCAGCATACTAGTGAAGGATACAAATATTAATTGTGCCTCTACAAATGATTATTTAGTTCTTTAGACTTTACCTCTGTGCTAATATAGGTAACCATGTAACACTATCCATTTAACAGTAATTCAGTTAAGTTATATGCAGGTACCAAGAATAGGCTAATTTTAGCAGCTACAGTGTTTCAGTACTTTAAAGTCGACTTTAAAGTACAGCTGATCCTTGAACCTCACAGGTTTGACTGCACTGGTCCACTTATACACTGATTTTTTGTCGGGGGGTATGAAAAAAGAATAAAGAGTCGATTAACACACATTTTGTATATTCTCTCTCTCTATCTATAATATGCTGTATTCTTACAATAAAGCTAGAAAAAAGTGTTATTGAAAAAATCTTAAGAGAAAATACTCTTACAGTACTGTACATTTTTCTAGCTTTATTGTAAGAATACAGCATATTATATATTATATATATATAGAGAGAATATACAAAATGTGTGTTAATCGACTCTATGTTATTGGTAAGGCTTCCAGTAAACAGTAGGCTATCAGTAATCAAGTTTTTGGGGAGTCAGAAATTAAATACAGGTTTTGGACCACACAGGGGTCAGTGCCCCTAACCCCTGCGTTGTTCATGGGTCAGCTATACTTCTATTTTACTAATGCTTACAAAGAATTTTTGATACATAATTGTTCCTAAGATGGAGGTACCTTTTCTCATTGTATTTACTCTTCACAAATGATTATCACCCTGCCCCATTCCTTTCTTAATTTGAACTCTTCAAATCCTTCCACTTTTGTAGGCATTGAACATTTTTTAAAAAATTAATTTTTTTGAATAGGTGATATGATGAAGAACTTAGAACTGTATAGAGATACAGAGAAGTCTTGTTTTCCCTTTTGCTTTCTCCAACCGGTTTTTCCTCCCATACCTTTTATAGGTAGACATTTCCTTTTGTATCCTATTTATCCTTCCAGTGTGTTTTTTGCAAATATAAACAAATACATGTATGTTTTATTTTGGAGATTTTTCCATGTCTAGTTAAAGATCTTCCTTTATTTTTAATAGCTGAATTTTACTTCTGTGGATATATGGTAGTTAAGTCCCTCAGTCCTGTGTGGACACTTGGCTTGTTCCTTACCTTTTGCTATTACAATACCAAATGAATAATATACATACAACATTTGTATTTACATAAGCAAATGCATGATTTAGATTCAAAGAACAAGGATCAATCAAGTGATTAATACATCTGTACACATGTTTCCTTGCGCGTCAGTTGGGAGGGTCTAGAAGAAAATGACACTCCAATCACAGTGAGCACAGCTAGTGCCCAGATCTTGGTTTCTAATACTGTTCTCCCATAAAAGGAACCAGAGCTCTGGAGAAATGGCTGATTCTAGTACTGGGCCAGGAAATAAGTATAATAATGCTGAAAAGTTAGAAAGTACTCCAACAAAAACAATGAATGAGGTATGTAAAAGGCACACAGGAGCCAACTCAACTCCCAATGGCTAATAATAGAATAATTTGAACAACAAAATAAAATAGAATTTTAAAAATTGGATTATAATTCAATTATAAAATCATATCCATGAATCCATACTGATATAAATAAATAAATGGTAAAGAATAGACAGATCTTCTGTGCAGAGGAATTCTAAATGATTTATGTAGCTATTCAGCCCTCAAAGAGGTATAACAAGACTCTTAAGGAGTGGAAAAATAATGGAAAAAGGTAACTTGACATAGGAAAAACCTGACAAACACTACCTTGGCTGTGTGACCAAGGTTTAATACTATAAATACTGTAAACATACAGTATTAATACTATAAACCAAATGTATCCCCTCATAAAGCATATGTTGAAACCAGGTCCCCAATGTGATGGTGTTTGGAGGTGGGGCCTTTGGGAGGTGCTTATATCAGGAGGCCATGGATTTAATGCCCTTATAAGAGACCCCAGAGAGCTACCTCACCTTTTCTGCCATGTGAGGACTCAGTGAGGATGGCAATCTATTAACTAGGAAGTGGGCTCTTACCAGACACTGAATCTGCAGGGACCTTGATCTTGGACTTCCCAGACTCCAGAACTGTGAGAAATAAATTTCTGTTGCTTCTAAGCCACCCTTGTGTAAGGTATTTTGTTATAGCAGCCTGAACAGACTAAGGCTTAATATCAACAGTCATAAGTCATGTTGATAATATGATGTGGTGACCAAAGCACTTGACCTCTAAGGTCTTCTTCCCAAAAAACCATAACCCCAGTTTAATTATGAGAAAAACATCAGGTGAGTTCTAATCAAGGGATATTCTACCTGAACAGTACTTCTTAAAACTATCAAGGTCATCTGAAACAAGGGAAGTCTGAGAAACTGTCACAGCCAAGAAGAGCTTAAGAGGTGACAGACAATACGATAAAGTGAAATCTGAATAGGGTGGACTTTAGTCCATAATGCATCAGTTTGGGTTCATTAATTGTGACAGTTATACCATAGTAATATAAGATCTTAATTGCAGAATCTAAGTGTTTGGTGTAGAGGAACTGTGTGTACTATCTTTGCAATTTTCTGAAAATCTAAAACTATTATATTTTTCTAAAAAAGATAGATGCTTCTGTAATTCTGTTAGGTGTAGTCAGTCATATTGCCATTATGTACCTAAATATTGGAGAGGCTTATTTTCCCATGCTCTCACCAGCTGAATGTGTTGTCAGACTTTTGGAATTTTGCCTGTTTGATAGATTAGAACTGGGGTAACTCAGACTTTTGTATTTCTCTCATTATGAATGACGTTGAGTATTTTCTTATATGTTTAATGGACATTTTACCTTTTTTCTCCCTTCTGTGAACTCATGTTCTTTGTTTATTTTTCTGTTAGGTTTTGGCCTTTTCTTGGTTTCAGGAGTTCTCTATAGAGAGATTAGCCCTTTTTGTAATATGGGTTGCAAAAAATATATTTTTTCATTCTTTACAATGTTTCTTATGCAAAATTTTTCCTTTTTTATATGGTGATATTATTTTTTCTTTTATGTTTCTGGACTTTGAAACTTAGTTAGAAAGTCTTCAACACTCCAAGATTATAAAGGAATTATATTTTCTTCCCCTGGTAGATTTAATTTTTACATTTAGATCTTAATATTTGAATCCTTCAGTTCCTCCCAAGCATTGGGGCATTCTAAATGCTTAATTTTCTTTCAAATTACTCCATTGTAAGCATCCTTGTGGGCTTATAAGTGCTTTAAATGATTTATAGTAAAAGAAATGCTTATACATTTACTCTTGGTGGATAAAAAGTCTCAACTGTGGAAAATGTATTGTGTCTTAATCCCACATCATGGTTTAAAAATAATTTTACAGCAATGAAAATTGCTTTAAAGTTTTTTACTGTTAAATTGTAGTAAATTTAGCAGTATTTTTTTTCTTCTACTGATTATTAGTGTTGTGGATTATTCATGTATTCAGTTTATTCCCCATCCTGTTTCTCCTAAGACTTCTGCTTCAATTATTAAACCTGTCTGTGATTTACCTCCTATTGTCCTCAGAACTCCTTACTGTTTTATGGCTGCTCTGATAGTAATCTCTTTATTTGGTATTATTTAGAAATTTTATTTGTAGGCTAAATATCTGTTTTAACTCATTAAGAAAATGGAACTAATAGTGTCAGCAGATGCTGCCTAATGTAGATGATGATTTCTTATGCCCTTTTATAAAGGCATTCATATTTTCCTAACATTACTTGTGATGAAACTAGTATTGCTGAACTGAATTTACAGATATTTGGGAAACTATCTGGTAGTGCTGTGGAATGTTGACTCTTAGAAAATAGCACCAGAAACCACCTGGTGAATTTATTGCATAAAGGAGAGAACTACCTTTACAGAGTTGGTAGGATCTGCTAGGGGAAGGGAAGGGTATGTGAATGAAAAGAAGAGCAAAATAGGAAGGGAGAGCAAAGTTGGGATATTTATTGAGGATTTGGAGTCTTTAAGAGAGCTATTTCAGTGCAGGAGCTGATTAGAATTAGGATCACGATATAATAGTTTAGGATTGATAGATATAGCAAAGCAAGGGTTTTGAGGTGAGATTTTCAAAGTGTCTTGGAAAGTGAACAATCATTCGCTATTTATTAAAAAGTTGAATAGTCTGCTGTTGGTTTATATGGGGTTTTGGGGGAAGTTCCTGAAATGAACAATGAAGTTATTTGCAACTCTTATCTGCCTGGACAAGAGTTTCCTGGAATAGTAAAGTCATGTTGTCCAGGACAACTGAATAGTGATGTTAATGTAGACTGTAAACTCTGGATTTAGTTGGTTTCAGTTCTCACTACCCATTCAGAACTACAATAAACTTGAAAATGTAATTATAAAAAGTATGATTCTTAGGACCAGCCACTCAGACAATATATTCCCTTGGTGAGGGGTTTGACATTGAATGATTTCCCCTAAAGAATGAGGCCTAACTTTTATAATTAAGGTGTCTGAGACACCTAAGTAGGCAGTAGGATACAGGAGCCTGCAGCTAAGAAAAGAGCTATAAAAGGATCAGAGATAGAAATTTGGGAGTTACTGTTTATATTGAATCCATGTACCTAGATGAGTTTGCCTGAGGAAGAAGTATAGAGTGAGAAGAAAAATACTTTGGCCTTAGAAGTTCTAGTGCCTAATAGCTATATGTGGGGTGTATGTGTGCATGCACATGCGTGTGCAAACCTGTAAAGGAGCAGCTGGAGAGGTTGGAAGAAAACCAGGATATTGTAATGTGATCTCTGAAGACGTGGCTGAAAAGTAGTGGGGTCAGAACACGAAGGCCTTATATGTCTGGGTGGAGAAAGACCTATTGACCCCAGTGATGAATTTTCATTCAATAGTTCTGTGCTTGTACAAAATACAGACTGTTCACAGAACTAGTCAGTTTATCATGACATTCTTTACTTAATTGCCTGATGGGAGATTCTGTTTGCAGGGTAGTTATTTGAAATTGAGAATATTTTCTTATAAATAATTTTACTAACTTGCTCCCACATTACCCCATAAAAGTTAATCTCTCATTTTGACTGTGATTGAGGAGAGGTCAGTGGTGTATATAGACTGCAATTTTATATACAGTACATGTATTTGGTGTTAATACTTCGGGAGTGTTTAGTGGAAGAAGTAACATTTGTTGAATGCCTACAGTGTGCTAGGTATAGTCCATACATTCTAATTTATATCTCACATCTTTTTGAGGTAGTTTTTTATTTCCTTCTCCAAAGAGGGAATAACTAAGGTTGGATTTCTCAGTGTCGTACTTCTCACTTTCCCCAGTGTCTATATGAAGGAGTCAGGATTTGAATCGAATTAGGCTTATTCTCAATTTTTGCTGAACCAAATGGACTTCCTGTATGTTACAAACCCTTGGTCAACCAATGCTGCGGTTGTATGTAATTCACATTTTACCAGATGTTAATTAAATGTAGGAATATGTTACCTTTCAGCTTTTGAGGAACAAGATTTAACAGATATTAAGCAATAATGAAGCAAAGAAGAAAGGATCTAGGTCCGTATACTCAATCTTTGATTAACTAGAATCCATTTAATTCCTTTTAAGGGAGCAATTCAGGTTGAAGAACAGTATCCTATTTGACAGAAGTCTGGTTAATTCAGACATTACTGTTTTTAAATATTTTTCTCTATCCTCATAGGAAATCTTTTTTAAAAAGTCATTATTAATGGGTATGCACATTTTGCCCTCTTTTTTCTTCATTTCATCTTAGTCTAATTTAGCACTTCATAGAAACAAAAACTACCAAAAAGTGGAAGAGTCCTGGCATTTTTAACATTTTGCCAAGTCTTCCACTGTTGCAAGGAAAGTTGGTCACTATTCAGTAGGATTTGTCTTATGAAAAGTTTAATAAAGAGCTAGTTTTTTAAAAATGTGATAAACTGTTATTGTGTCATCAGTGACAGAGTAGCACATTCAGTTGTTGAGATATGTTTTGGTGAGAAAAGTTATAAAGTTGCCTACATGCTTTTTTTTTTTTTAACATTAAGAGCAAATTCATATTTACCTTGTACTGGGCATGGCTAAGAACATTTTCAGTGAACCTACATGAATATTTACAAAGTGGGAGATTTTGTGAGATTTGAGCTTTGAAAATCTATAGAAGACAAATAATCCTTTATTTTGTGGTAATTGAAAAATGTGTCATATGACCTTTTAAATATCTAAATATTTTTACCTCTTTCTATTGAAGTTCCCATAATGCTTTTTAAATTTCTTATTGTTGGAGTTAGGAGGTGTTTAAAAGAGTGAATGACTAGCTGAACCTCACAGGGTATCTTTATATTGGGTCATCATGTGTCACCATGTGGTAAAGTCTCATCTTTTCAGTTTCCTGTACAGTTCATTTTGAGATGATGTGGGACTGTAGAATCCTTAATATGCTTAAGGATAAAGTATAGCATTAATTTAGAAAGATGCAGTGAGAAATAATCTGGCTTGATATAGCCAATTTTGGGGGGATATGAGTGATAGGATGGGGGTAGGGAGGGACACAAAGATTTAAATATTTCTGTCCTTAAGGAGTTTATAATATGGTGAAACCCAGGAACTTTACATTTACATAACCCACTTAATTCTGGTGAATAAATCAATTTAGAAGACCAGATTTTATTTTATTTTTTAAAGATTTTATTTATTTGAGAGAGAGAGAATGAGAGAGAAAGCACATGAGATGGGGGGAGGGTCAGAGGGAGAAGCAGACCCCCCACCTAGCAGGGAGCCCAATGCGGGACTTGATCCAGGGACTCCAGGATCATGACCTGAGCCGAAGGCAGTCGCTTAACGAACTGAGCCACCCAGGCGCCCTGGAAGACCAGATTTTAGATTTGAGGATTGGTTGAGAATGTCCTTAGAGCAGCAGCTTTTTTTTTTTTTTTCTGTTTTAATCCAAGTGTGTTTTATTTATTTATTTTTTATGTTTTTGGCTCTTTAAGGCTTTATTTAAATTCCAGCTGGTTAACATACATACTAGTTTCAAGTGTACAATATACTGATTCAGCAATTCCACATACCACCCAGTGCTCATCACAAGTGTGCTGCTTATTCCCCATCATCTATTTAACCCATCCCCCCACCTCCCTCACCTCTGGTGACCATCAGTTCTCTATAGTTAAGAGTCTGTTTCTTGATTTGTCTTTCTCTTTTTCCCTTTGCTGATTTGTTTTCTTTCTTAAATTCCACATGTGAGTAAAATATGTTATTTGTCTTTCTTTGACTAACTTATTTCACTAGGCATTATGTTCTCTAGCTCCATCCATGTTGTTGCAAGTGGCAAGATATCCTTTTTTATGGCTGAATAATATTCCATTATATATATATATATGCATCCATTATATATATATATATTCCATTATATATATGTACATATATGTATATCACTTCTTTATCCATTTATCTATTAGTGGATACTTGGGCTGCTTCCATAATTTGGCTATTGTTAATAATGCTGCTATAAACATACCGGTGCATGTATCCCTTTGATTTAGTTTGTATTCTTTGGGTAGATACCCAGTAGTGCAATTCCTGGGTCATAGGGTAGTTCTATTTTTAACTTTTTGAGGCCTGTTCATACTGTTTTCCACAGTGGCTGCACTGGTTTGCATCCCCACCAACAAGGCAGAGGTTTCCTTTTGCTCCACATCCCTGCCAACACGTTGTTTCTTGTGATGTTGATTTTAGCTGTTCTGACAGGTGTGAGGTGATATTTCATTGTAGTTTTGATTTGCATTTCCCTGATGTTAAGTGATGATGAACATCTTTTTTTCATGTGTCCATAGATCATCTGTATGTCTTTGGAGAAATGTCTGTTTATTTCTTCTGCCCATTCTCTCTTTCTCTTTTTTTTTTTAAGATTTATTTATTCTAGAGAGAGCACGCATGAGCAGGGGAAGGGGCAGAGGGAGAGAATACCCAGGCAGACGCACACTAAGCATGGAACTAGACACGGGGTCAGATCCCATGACCTGTGAGATCAGGACCTGAGCCAAAACCAAGTCAGATGCTCAACTGACTGAGCCACCCAGGCATCTTCTGCCCATTTTCTATTGGATTTTTTGTTTTTTGGTGGTTGAGCTTTTTAAGTTCTTCATATAGTTTGGATATTAAGGCTTTATTGTGTATGTCATTTGCAGATACCTTATCCCGTTTCATAGGTTGCCTTTCAGTTTTGCTGAGTGTTTCCTTTGCTGTGCAAAGCTTTCTAATTTCATGTAATCCCAATAATTTATCTTTGCTTTTATATCCCTTGTTTCAGGAGACATATCTAGAAAAATGTTGCTTTGGCCTATGTTGAAGAATTTACTGCCTTTGTTCTCTTCTAGGATTTTTATGGTTTCAGGCCTCATATTTAGGTCTTTAATCCATTTTGAATTTCTTTTTGTGTATGGTGCAAGAAAGTGGGCCAATTATTTTCTTGTGCACTTTGCTGTCTGGTTTTCCTAACATTTGTTGAAAAAACTTTTTCCATTGGATATTCTTTCCTGCTTTGTCAAAGATTAATTGACCATATAATTGTGGGTTCATTTCTGGGTTTTCTGTTCTGTTCTATTGCTCTATGTGTCCATTTTTGTGCCAGTACCATACTGTTTTGATTACTGCAGCTTTGAATGTGACTTCAAGTCCAGAATTTTGATGCCTCCAGCTTTGCTTTGCTTTTTCAAGATCGCTTTGGCTATTTGGTCTTTTGTGGTTCCATACAAATTTTAGGATTGTTTGTTCTAGTTCTTTGAAAAATGCTGTTAGTATTTTGATAGGGTTTGTATTGAATGTGTAGATTGGATAGTATAGACATTTTAACAATATTTATTCTTCCAGTCCTTGAGCATGGAATATCTTTCCATTTCTTTGTGTCATCTTCAGTTTCTTTCATCAGTGTTTTATAGTTTTCAGAATACAGGTCTTTCCCCACCTTTTTGGTTAGATTTATTCCTGGGTATCTTAGTATTTCTTGGTGCAATTGTAAATGAGATTGTTTTCTTAATTTCTCTTTCTGTTGCTTCATTATTAATGTATAGAAATGCAACAGATTTCTATACATTAGTTTTGTATCCTGCAGCTTTACTGAATTTGTTTTATCAGTTCTAGCAGTTTTTTGTTGGAGTCTTTAGGGTTTTCTATGTATGGTATTATGTCATCTGCAAATAGTGAAAGTTTTACTTCTTCCTTACCTATTTGGATGCCTTTTATTTCTTTTTGTTGTTGATTGCTGTGGCTAGGAATTCCAGCACAATGTTGAGTCCAGGTGATGAGAGTGGACATCCCTGTCTTATTTCTGACTGTAGAGGAAAAAGCTGTTTTTTTCCCCCATTTAGGATGATCTTAGCTATGGGTTTTTCATATGAGGCCTTTATAATGTTGAGTTATGTTCCCTCTAAAACTACTTTGTTGGGAGTTTTTATCATGAATGGGTGTTGTACTTTGTCAAATGCTTTTTCTGCATCTTTTGAAATGATACATGGTTTTTATCCTTTCTGTTATTTTTTTTTAAGATTTTATTTTTAAGTAATGTATACACCCGACACGGGACTTGAACTTATCAAGAGTTGCATGCTCCACCTACTGAACCAGCCAGGTGCCCCTTCTTTCTCATATTGATGTGATGTGTCACATTGATTGATTTGTGAAGATTGAACCACCTTTACACCCCAGGAATAAATCCCACTTGATTGTGGGGAATGATTTTTGTAATGTATTGTTGGATCTGGTTTGCAAGTATTTTGTTGAGGATTTTTGCATCTGTGTTCATCCGGGATTTTGGCCCATAGTTCTCTTTTGTGGTGGTGTCTTTATCTGGTTTTGGTATCATGGCAATGCTGGCCTCATAGAATGAATTTGGAAGTTTTCCTTCCTTTTCTGTTTTTTGGAATGTGAGAAGACTAGGCATACTCTTCTTTAAATGTTTAGTAGAATTTGCTTGTGAAGCCATCTGGTCTTGAACTTTTGTTTTTTGGGAGTTTTTTGATTATTGATTCAATTTCTTTGCCGGGTATTGGTTTGTTCAGGTTTTGTATTTCTTCTTGTTTCAGCTTTGGTGGTTTATATGTTTCTAGGAATTAACCATCTTCTCTAGTTTGTCCAATTTGTTGGCATATAGTTTTTTATAATATTCCCTTGTAATTGTATTTCTGTGGTATTTTTTTTATTCTCTCTCATTTGTGATTTTATTTATTGGGGCCATTTCTCTTTTTTTTCTTCATAAGTCTGTTTAGAAGTTTATCAGTTATATTGATTTTTTTTTCCCCAAAGAAGCAGTTCCTGATTTCATTGATCTGTTGTTTTCTTTAGTTTCTATGTTTATTTCTGCTCTAATGTTTATTATTTCCTTTGTTCTGCTGGGTTTTGGTTGGTTCTTTTTCTAACTCTGTTAGGTGTAAAGTTATTTGAGATTTTTCTTGCTTCTTGAGGTAGGTCTGTATTGCTATAAACTTCTCTCTTAGAACTGCTTTTGCTGTGTCCCGAAAGTTTTGGACCATTGTGTTTTCATTTTCATTTGTTTCCTTGTACTTTTTTTATTTCTTCTTTTATTTTCTGGTTGACCCATTCATTGCTTAGTAGCATGTTTTTTATCCATGTATTTGTGCTCTTTCCAGATTTTTTTCTTGTGGTTGACTTCTAGTTTCATAGCCTTGTGGTCAGAAAAGATGCATGGTATGACTTTGATGCTCTGAATATGTTGAGACTTGTTTTGTGGGCCAATATGTGATCTGTTCTGGAGAATGTTTTATGTGCACTTGAAAAGAGTGTATATTCTACTGTTTTAGGATGGAATGTTCTGAATGTATCTGTTAAATCCATCTGGTCCAATGTGTCATTGAAAGCCATTGTTTCCTTGTTGATTTTCTGTTTAGATGATCTAGTCCATTAATATAAGTGGGCTGTTAAAGTCCCCTACATTATTGTATCATTATTGATTAGTTCCTCTATGTTTGTTAAACTGTTTTATGTATTTGGGTGCTCCTGTGTTTGGTGCATAAATATTTACAATTGTTATATCTTCTTGTTGGATTGTCTGCTTTATTATTATATAATGTCCTTTGTCTCTTGTTAGTCTTTGTTTTAAAATCTATTTTGTCAGATATAATTATTGCTACTCCAGCTTTATTTTGACATCCATTTGTATGATAAATGTTTTTTTATCCCCTCACTTTCAATCTGCTGGCGTCTTTGGGTCTAAAATGAGTCTCATTTTTAAGATGAGTCTTGTTTTTTTTGTTTGTGTTTTTATCCATTCTGTCACCCTGTGTTTTTTGATAGGATTTAGTCCAATTAAATTCAGAGTAATTATTGATAGATACATATTTGTCATTTTATTGTTTTATGTTTTTTTCTTAAGATTTTTTGTGAACCTCTTGTCTTTCTCTCTTCCATGGTTTGCTGATTTACTTTAGTGATACATGTGGATTTCTTTCTCTTTATTCTTTGCATATTTATTAGTGGTTTTTGATATATGGTTACCATCAGGTTTGTATATAATTTCTTCTGCATATAGCAGTCTGTATTGTTGATGGTCATTTAAGTTTGAACCCATTCTTTATTCCTCTCCTCCCCACATCTTAGGTATATATTATTATATTTTACATCTTTTATTTTGTGAGTTTCTTGACTGATTTTTTTTTACAGAAATATTCATTTTTACTGCTTTTGTGTTTCCTACCTTTATTCTGTCACTTTTGGTCTCTCCTTTCCACTCAAGAGAGTCCCCTTTAATGTTTCTTGCTGGGCTTGTTTGGTGGTCATGAACTCCTTTAGTTTAATTTTGTTTCGTTTGGTTTTGGTCTGGAAAGCTCTTTATCTCTCCTATTTTGAATGATAGCCTTGCTAATAGTCTTTTTGACTTGATTTTTCCCATTCGGCACTTTGAATGTATCATGCCAGGCCCTTCTGTCTTGGAACGTTTCTGCTGAAAAATCCCCTGCTAGCCTTGTGGGTTTTCTCTTTTAAGTTACTGCCTCCTTTTGTCTTTCTGTTTTTAAAATTTTGTCACTATATTTTGCCAGTTGAACTACAATATGTCTTGGTATGAATCTGCTTTTGTTGATTTTGATCAAAGTTCTCTGTGCCTCCTATATATGTTTCCTTCCCCAGATTAGGGAAGTTTTTAGTTATTATCCAAATGAATTTTCTGTCCCCTTTTTTCTCCTCACTTCTTCTTGGACTCCTATGGTTTGGATGTTATTACATTTGATGAAGTTACTATGTTCCCTAAGTCTGTTCTCATTTTGCATAATTCTTTTTTCTCTCTTTTGTTCAGCTTCATTACTTTCCATTACTCTGTCTTCTCAGTCAGTAATTCGTTCCTCTGCTTCTTCCAGCCTGCTATTCATTCCATCAAGTGTTGCTTATTTTGTTTATTGAACCCTTTATTTCTGCTATGCTATTCTTTATCTCTCTGTTAACGGTCTTACTCATGTCTTCCACTTTTTTCTCAAGTTCAGTGAGTGTCCTTATGATCATTTTTTAAAATTCTGCATCAGGTGTGTTACTTATATCTGTTTTGCTTAGATCTCTGGCCATTGCCTTTTCCTGTTCTTTCATTTGGGACAGTTTTCTTTGTCTTCTCATTTTGTCTAAGTCTTTGTGTCTGTTTCTTGTGTTAGGAAAGTCAGCTTAGGTCTCCTGTTTTTAAAGTTAATGGCCTTAGGAAAAGAGATTCTCTAATGCCCTGCTATGTAGTGTCCCCTGTTTCCCAGGGCCTGGCACTTTAGGGAGTGCCTCCAGTGTGTGTTGTGTGCACTCTGCTGTTGTGTTCTGGCTGTTTTATCCTTCAGGTCAGTTGTGTGAAGAAGCTTTCCTTGCCTGCTGTGGGCAGTGTTTGTCCCTGACCAGAATGTGGTGAGTTTTAACTAGGTGTACTCTGGTCTGCTTGTGAAATGAGACCTGTTGCCACTGCCGCCAGAACTGAGGCCGCACAAAACTCCTAGGTTGAGAGACTGGGTGTGGGTAGGAATTTGGGCTGGTCTTATTGGGGAGGGTACCCACCTTGCTGAGACTGAGGCAAGTGAGACTGGAAAGGGCGGTTCCACTGGAGCATCGGAGGGCAGGGCTTGGTGTAAGCAAGTTAGGTAGCCAGTGGTGGTACTGCACTGATCTCCTCAGGGGGCCTTTGCTTATACTGAAGTGTGGGGGAGGGAAATGTAGCCTCTTCATGAAGGCTGCCTCTCTGGGACATGCTCCAAGATGAGCAAATAAACTCCCACTGTGTGCCCCAGGAGCTCTTAAGATCGCTGTTTCCATGCTGTACGTCCATGGGTTGTTTGCCTACATTCTCTCCAAGCACAGCACAGTGCCCTTAGGGCTCTATCCCAGCCAAGCCTGCTGACCATTAAAATTCCAGGCTTTAACCCTGTTAGTTGCAAGAACTCAGGATATTTGGCCCTTCTTGCTTTCCAAGCCAATTGCTGTAGGGATTGATTTTCCCTGTGTGCTCCCCTGGGTACTGGGCTGTCTTTCACCCTTCTCTGCAGCTGTGTCTCCCTTCCCACCTCAGTGGCTAAGATCTGTTTCTCTCCCAAACTGTGTCTACACTTCCTACCTTCTTAGTGTGGCCTCTTCTCTACTTTTAGTTGTGGAGTTTGTTCTGCCAGTCTTGGGGGTCAGTTTCTGGGGTATTTAGGGTGACTTGATGGTTACATAGTTGTATTCATGGGACAAGGTGAGCCTAGGGTTTTCATCCTGTGCCACCATCTTCCATCCTCAATCTAGAGCAGCAGCTTTTCAACCTTTTTGGTTTCTGGACTTTATGTTCTTTAATGTTAATTTACTTGAAATTAAGAAACATTACAAATTAATATATCACAGCACATATTTTAAATAAGAAATAACTTTAAAAACATGGCAAGAATATTAGCATTGTTTTTCATGTTTGTAAATCTCTTTCATGTCTAGCTTAATAGAAAACAGCTGGATTCTCACATCTACTTTTGCTTTTCAGTCTGTTGCAATATTCCATGCAGTGTAGTTTTTGGAAAACTCCACTGAAGACTTGAGAGAAAAGTGAAAAAGGCAAATAACTTCTTAGAATTATTGTAAAAATAATTTTGATCTCAGGACCCAACCCTCTTGTAAAGATTTCACAGACTACACTTTGAGAACCTCTGCTTTAGATCAAAATGAAATTGGATCCTAATCCTGCACTTGACCTTCCTCTCTCACTTGGATATTCTTAGGGGCAATTTTTGTTAAGCTCCAGTAACTCAACAAATTCTAATTTGGAATCTACTCCTGGGTATCTTCTACTTTGAATAGCTTCAGAGCTATAGGCTTTGGTTCTTTTGTACCCGTCCCTCCTTTTTAATGTCACTTGGAACTATCAATTGGAAATGGCCAGACTTGCAAGCCATGTGATCTCAGGTAAATTTGTTAAAATTTTTGAGTCTATTTCCTCATTTGTAAAATGGGCAGAGCAGTATCAACTCATAAGGCTTTCATGGGGATCAAAAATGATAAGAGTTATATTCAGTTGCTAATAAAACCTTAATGTTACTAGAAGTTAGTGAAAAACAGTTTTTCCAATTTTGTTGGAAAATGTTCCAGTTTTGTTGCATACATTTTGGACTATTTGATTAAATATGCAAAATATTTTAAACTCAATAAGATGTGGGTCTCCCTTGTTTATAAGTTATTCTAAAGAGTGCCTTTTTTTTTTTTCTTCACTGCCCTCTGTTCTGTTCTGTCCAGTACTTGGTCCTTCTTAAAGCTAGGCCCTGCACAAGGAAATGAGTGGGGTTTCAAAACACAAACAGCAACATGTCCTTCCTTCTCTGAAAGTGTTTATAATCATGTGCTTAAACTTATTAGGTAGGAAGCTGCTATATAAAAGATATGCGTAAAGATTATGAGAGCATAGTGTGAGGAATACCTAATTCTGTAGGTAGAGAAGTAGGAAAAGGAAAGGAAAAAGGATTAATTTGTTTTTTTTCTTTTGTTTTGTTTTAAAGATTTTATTTATTTGACAGAGAGAGACACAGCGAGAGAGGGAACACACGCAGGGGGAGTGGGAGAGGGAGAAGCAGGCTTCCTGCCAAGCAGGGAGCCCGATGTGGGGCTCGATCTCAGGACCCCAGAATCATGACCTGAGCTGAACGCAGACACTTAACAACTGAGCCACCCAGGCGCTCCAAGGAAAAAGGATTAATTTGTACCTTATTTCTCAGTCACTGATTTTTATAACTCCTAGAAGAAAAATTATTAAGCAGCCAGGCATTTATTTATTGAGTTAGTCTGTGTGTGAGATGGGTGATGTTATGTAGCAGTAAAAACACGGACTTGGGTAGGGCCTTACACTGTTTGGGTTCCCACTGGCTCTTCTGCTTACTAGCTGTAACAGTGAATTTTTAACTCACCAGTGACTAAATTTCTTTAGATAAGTAAAATGAGTATATAATTTAAATAATTTTATAGCGTTACTATGATGGTTAAAAGAGTTAATGTAAGTAGAGTGCTAGAACAGATTGGCACATAGTTCTATTTACTACTTTATTACATAAAAAGGGGAAAAGATATTATTTCCTTGATTATACTAACTTCTGGTAGTCTTACAGAGATCTTATATTTTAAAATGATGGCTGAAAAATTATATAATGTGGAAGGTGAATTGTTTTTATTCCCTTGTTATTGTTATAGCACATTTTAGTGCTTTCACTTGTATAAGAGGAGACAATTGATAAAAACAGATCTCTTAGCAGTTAAAATGCATTTTACCTAAATTCACATTAATGATTTTTTAAAAGTATTTTCCCTCCCTTAAATTCATGATAGACACCTTCTTACATGATGTTGCTAGAGAAATTAATGGGTAGGGAAGTACGTAAACTTAAACCTCATTTGAGGAAAAAAAGTTGTTGATATCATTAGGTACTAGTCATTTTATGTACATTTGTAATCATTTTTGAAGGACATGGTTGCTAGTATATAGGGACATAAACTTGTGAATTGCCTGGTTAACTTTATAAACAAAAGGTTGCTCATATTTTAATATTAAGAGATTGCTCAAATAAATCTGTCTCAATTTGTCCTTAATAAATTTTGTGTCAAAACCAGTGTCGGGTTTTATAATAAACTATAAATATTATTGCATTCTAGGGTGTTGATTATTGAGAGCTAAGTCTTTTGAACCATCAGTGAAAATCATTAAATTTAATCTTTTTTGTATACAGAAAGAATAGAAAAACTAGAAAACTTTCTCTGCCCTTTTGTATCACTTAGGATGTCAGAGAGATAGATACTAATGCTAACGAAATGTGTACACAGAAAGTAAATACGCATTAGGGCTCCAGGGAAAACCTTAATTGGAGTGATAGTCTTAAAACAAGAGACTTAATGCTGCCACTTTTTAATTTCCAGGTAAAAATCAAATCTCAGAGTCAAAAAAGACCTTTTTGTTTCCTCTTGGTAAAATAATCCATATATTTGGAAGCAGTTGGAACCACAAAGAGGGTCTATTTTGAACTCAGTGAGAAGAATTTTAATGCTCTAGGCACTTTTTAAATCTAATACCTTGAACATTCTCACTCACTGTAATTTCATGATGATTTCTCTCTCCCTACCCCCCAATATTTGAGTAAAGTTAATTAGAGTAAAATACATTCTGGAGTTCAGTAATGATTAATTCATACCCATTTTACTGTCTCTTACTATTCATGAGTTGTGGAGAGCCTTGGTGAGTACCATTAGGTTTTCTTTCCTATTGTTTGCACACCTAATGACTTGGGTTTTAATCAAAATTTTAGCCTGCTGTTATGAAAGCAGTCATATAAATGAACATGTATTCAAGTGCCTAGGAACTCACTATAAACCTTGTCCTAAGGCATGAAAAAAAACAAACTGATTTTTAAGCATTAGATCAAATCCTGTAGTAAATATTTATTTTTAACTTCTATAAAATAATCAAATCTTAGACACCCACATATTTCAAACAATATTGTAAGAGTGAAATAGGAAAAGTTTTCTTTCTTTTTTTTTTTTAAGATTTATTTTAGAGAGCAAGGGGGAGGGGCAGAGGGAGACGGAGAAAGAGAATCCTCAAGCAGACTCTCGCTGAGTGTGGAGCCTGATGTGGGGCTCAATCCCAGGACCCTAAAATCATGAGCTGAGCCGAAATCAAGAGCCAGCAGCTTAACCAACTGAGCCACCCAGGCACCCTGGGAAGGTTTTTCATATGGAATTTAGCTTTATTTTTTTAAAAAAAAGATATCACATTCACAGAGATGGGCTAATAAGATGATTGGGCATTAATTCAAAAAATATGCACTCCTTTGTTTATGGCAGCATTATTTACAATGTCCAAGATCTTGCAGCAACCTAAGTGCCCATTTTTTAAAAATATTTTTATTGTTATGTTAATCACCATACATTACATCATTAGTTTTTGATGTAGTGTTCCATGATTCATTGTTTGTGCATAACACCCAGTGCTCCATGCAGAATGTGCCCTCTTTAATACCCATCACCAGGCTAACCCATCCCCCACCCCCCTCCCCTCTAGAACCCTCAGTTTGTTTTTCAGAGTCCATCGTCTCTAATGGATCGTCTCCCCCTCCGACTTACTCCCCTTAAGTGCCCATTGATAAGTGAACAGTTAGGGAAGATGTGGTAAATATATACAATGGAATATTACTCAGCCTTAAAAAAGAATGAAATCTTGCCATTCATGACAACATGGATGGATCTAGAAGGTATTCTGCTGAGGGAAATAAGACAGAGAAAGGCGCATATCATATGATTTCACTTATATGTGAAATATAAAAAAAAAAAACAAATGAACAAACCCATGAAAACCAGAAATAGATTTTATAAATACAGAGAACAAATTAGTGGTTGCCAGAGGGGAGGGGAGTTGTGTGGATAAGCAAAATAGGTGAAGGGAATTAAAAGATAACAAAGTGATCTTTGTGATATAAAAAGGTACAAGAGGTCCAGTGATTAATAGAAAAAGATTATGTGACAAAATTTTCATTTAACTCTAATACTGAGTTTAGTTCTTCCCTTTTATCTGTTTGTTTCTTCTCTAGGTTAAGAATGTTACTTAAAATTGCATGGAAATTTTATTATAGTTCATCACTCCATTTAAAAAGGAAAGTTCAAATCATCCTATAGTGCAGTTTAGAAATTTGTTAACGTATACAGTATTTAGGATGTCATAGATGGTTGCATGCTTGCAGAGAATTTTGTATAGCATTTAAGAAAGCAAGTGAGGGTATGTAGTAGAAGATCTGACTAATTTGGCCTTCATTCCCTCTGTAAGATTACTGACTGATGGCTATGGCTTGTTTAATACTAACTGGTAGCTAGTAGGCTTTTCTTTAGTTGGAACTTACATTTTCTTAACAGTTGTATTCCAGCTTTGTTGTAATTACATAATTTAATCAAATATTACCTAAACCAATGAAATATTAATGGAGAAATATTGAAGGAGAGTCATTTCTGTGAAAACTTGGGAAAGACTTGATAAAGGATGTAAGGAAAACATCTAAAAGTCTGTAAAGGTCATACAAATCTCGAAGAGTTTGGCATTCATTGCTTTACCGGTGTTTTTAACTTTTACCTTCATGTTTAAAGAAATTGCCTAGAAATTGTAGAGTCCATGTTGGCATGACATAGTTTATTTAAGGAATCTGTGTAATGGCCTTGGTCTCATAGCAAAAGATTGGTAAGCACATTTGAATGTTTCAAGCTAAAATGCTTAGAGTACATAGGTGTACTTTTTTCCCTTTTGTAATTCCCTGTATTACCAACTTGATTAGCAGACTGGTTGATTCACCAGTTCTTATTTTCAGTGAACGTACCTTCTATTGCAGACATTTTTCTTGAACTCTAACTTGGAAGAAAGTTAATTGTAGGACTGAAGCACTTTTTCAAACTTTAACATGGAATTTGCAATAAGAGTAGGATTTTGTACTTAAGATCACTTGTAGTTATAGCAACAGTTATAAAATTTTGTATTCAAGCCATTTTTAAAGAAGATTTTGTAGTTACTTAGGTTTTGGGACCCACTTTTCCTTTCTAGCATTGTTTGCCCCTCTTTAAAAAAAACAAAAACAAAAACAGTGGCTTCCTTTTAAATTTCCTCTTCCAAGGAATCAGTTGATTTTCTAAGGCAGACATTTGAGCCAGTATATAGGTTTCATATAGAGTCGTTAAAATATTTCATTTTCTAGTGAATATTAGATAGAAATGTGCAACACTTCAGTTACAGCTTACTTGGAAAATTAAAAGGAGGGTATTTCCTATTTATGTTTATTTTACTTATCTTAGGGATCTGAGAATATCTTTTAAGAATTACTGGGCAACAGGATTGGCCTATACTCAAATCTTAGGAGGCACAGTGCCCAGAGAGGGCCCCAAAGCTGTCTTGCTGGCTGCCTACTCTGGAGCAGCTGACTAACCAGATGCAGAGCACATTGATCTGGTCATAATTGCTTTCATCCTGGAGCAGAGCAAGTTAACACAATTTAGATCAAGAGCCACATTAGAAGATCCTGACCTCAGGATAACCTCTCATTTCCTACCTTTGAAACAGGAACAATTCTAGTCACTCCCTAACTTGTAACCACAAAATTGCATGGGAACATATAGCCACATCTAAAGATTGTGACCTTTTGACTTTCTTTACCCTTTATACAGATGGATTCAGAATAATAAAAGAAACAATAATCTTAACCTGTTCTTTGTTGTACAGAGAAATAATCCCTCCCCTTTCCTACTTATTTTTTTCCTATTGAAATCTTTCTAGACCATTCCTATAGATGCAGCATAGATGAAATAGACCTGGGACTGTGTTTGTAAATAGCATACCAAGAGTGTGACAACTCTTTTGTCTGTGTTAGACAGCAGATCATTGTTTTCTGATATACACATTTTCAGGTCATTGCTCTTGGTAAATCTAGGCCTCCCATTATTCTCCACATATTCCAACCAGATTTTATTGAGCTTTATTTTCTAGAGATCTCAACTTTGTTTCTGCTATTTTGCACAGGACAGAATAGATAATTTCATATATGGAAGACTAAGTTGCTGGTAGATAAGAGGGACTGAAAATTGTGAGCAACTTTTTTTTAAAGATTTTATTTATTTGGGAGAGAGAAGGGTGAGGAGCAGAGAGAGAAGGACAAGCAGACTCCATGCTGAGTGAGGAGCCCAACAGGGGCATAATTCCAGGATCCTGAAATCATGATCTGAGCTGAAACCAAGAGTCAGACATGTAACCGACTGAGCTGCCCAGGCGCCCCAATTGTGAGCAATTTCTATCTCATAAACTACAAAGCCATTTTCTATCCCATTCATTTTTGGAAATGACATAAATCTACTCTAGTACATTAAGTACAGTTACATATTTCTTACTTTGTTAGTAAGAAATTCAAATTCAAGAATTAACTACAGAATTGAGAACTACTGTTTTACTTTGTAAGTCTGCCTGATACGAAAGGAACTACCTACCCACCACGATAGAAGTCTCTGTGCTTGACTCTTGGAAGATGTATTGAGTTGGAACAAAAGAAGGAGGAAGAGCAGAAATCATTAAAAAATGTCATGAAATGAGAGGAAAAAAGGAAATATGGAGGTAATAAAATTTATTGAGGTGTTTTATAAGTATTATAATTTTGTTGACTTAAGTATTTTTCTACTCAGAAAAAAAACAGCAGGACCTACCTTCCCAATGATTGATGGCGTTGAACCACCTATCATCTTGGCTAAATCTTCATAAGACCAGTAATATATATTGACTATTTCTGAGTGTCCAGGGTTATAAGTGATATTCCTGGGGGGCGCCTGGGTGGCTCAGTTGGTTAAGCGACTGCCTTCGGCTTGGGTCATGATCCTGGAGTCCCGGGATCGAGTCCCACATCAGGCTCCCTGCTTAGCAGGGAGTCTGCTTCTCCCTCTGACCCTCTTCCCTCTCATGCTCTCTGTCTCTCATTCTCTCTTTCTCAAATAAATAAATAAAATCTTTAAAAAAAAATAAGTGATATTCCTGGTAGCACAAAGTTAATTGACTTATGTAAGGATCAAATTATGGATCTTAGCCATAGCCAGTTACTTTAAACAAGCATGAGTTACCATTAACTGACTTTTTTCGGATAGTTGAATTTAAATTTTTTTTTAAAGATTTATTTATTTGAGAGAGAGTGAGTGAGCGAGAGAGAGCAGAAGCAGGGGGGAGAGGCAGAGGGAGAGGGAGAAGCAGACTCCCCGCTGAGCAGGGAGCCCCCTACGTGGGGCTCAATCTCAGGACCCTGAGATCATGCCCTGCGCCGAAGGCAGATGTTTAACTTACTGAGCCACCCAGGCGCCACTGGATAGTTGAATTTAAATAGCAGCTTATAATTCTACTTATTTTTCAGAGATGATTTTTATTTTCTTCATGTCTTGTTTGTCCTATATGTTGCAATACAGTAGAATAAGAACAGATATTATATAATGTTACTTTAACATATTAGTGGCTGTGGTTTATTATTCTTAGAACTAAGGGACTTTTCATATGGATATTTATTTTTCTTTCCCGTATTTGAAGGACTGGATTATACTGCCCATAAGAGTAACACAGAAATGACTTGCTATGTAGGAAAGTAACATCTGTGTTCATACAGTAAATGAGTGTGGCCATTTCTCTGATGGAATATCTAACACTTGACAGTACTATTCTCAAAAAGAGTTTATTGATAATTGTAAATAACTTTATTTAAAAATATACTGGGTAGGTCTTTTGGGTGGTGCCAGCTGCATATTCTGCTGCACCCCTCATAGCCATGCCTCGCAAAATGGAAGAAATCAAGGACTTTCTTCTCACAGGCAGGCTAAAGGATGCCAAATCCGTCGATTAAGAAAAATATGGGTAATGTGAAGTTTAAAGTTTGATACAGCATATACCTTTATATGTTGGTCATCACAGATAAAACACACACACACACACACACACACACACACACACACACACACACACACACACACACACACACACACACACACACACACACACACACACACACACACACACACACACACACACACACACACACACACCAGCTAATCTAGAAAGGCTGGATGGCAGTGGAGGGTTTGCTAGAGGTTTTTTTGTCCTTCACTTTGTCAGAAACCTCTTAGAAGTGTTGAAATAAAACCAGGAATAGTTGAAAATAACCATTTGTGGTATTGAGTCTGGAATTTGTATTTATGAGTCTCCCCAAGGAGAAATGTTCAAAGGCCTACTGAAGGAGGAAAGAGGCATGTTTACAGGTCTCCTGCAAAGGTAATATTTATAATATTAATCTACTTTGTATAAATCTAGTTCTAAAAATACTTTAAAAAATTGTCAATTAAAATATCATTTAGGAAATAATTTGTTAAGTACATTTTGGTGTAACAGTAAATGAAATTTGGTGACTTACACATAATTTGATACTGCTAAAATTGCTTTAAGGTGTGGTTTTTCTTTTGAAAAAGATAATCATGCATGCTTTGACTTAATTTTACTCAAGAATGGTACAAAAATTAAAAGGAAAGGCAGTTTGTGTTTCACTTGTTATCTGCACATGGGCCAATTTATTTTTGAGCAGATTAATGGAAGGAGCACATAGGTTTTAAATTTCTATTTTATCAGGATTTACTTAGTAGCTTAATGACTCTTTGGTGAATCACTTAAGTTTTGAGCTTTTGTTTTCTCATTTGTATAACGGGAATGGTAAATAATTACACTTTACCTCATAGAATCATTTTAAGAATCAAATAAGTGGAGACTGCTTATAAACTCCATAGGGCTAAGTAAATAGTGGAAAAGTAATTTCATTTAGATATATTTAAGGATAATTTTAAAGCTTTGAAAATTTTTATGGATAAATAATAAATAATACAATATATAGACATTCAGAGGATTATTAAACTAGCAAAAAGTTTTTGAGGCAGGGGCGCCTGTGTGGCTCAGTCGTTAAGTGTCTGCCTTCGGCTCAGGTCATGATCCCAGGGTTCTGGGATCGAGCCCCGCATCGGGCTCCCTGCTCAGTGGGAAGCCTGCTTCTCCCTCTCCCGCTCCCCCTGCTTGTGTTCTAACCCTCTCTCGCTGTGTCTCTCTCTGTCAAATAAATAAATAAAATCTTAAAAAAATAAAAAGTATTTGTGGCAAATAGACAAAGATTTGGTGTCTGAAAAAGATTTTATCATAACCAAGTGATACTTTCTGCAAATTAAGCACCTTCCTTGTATACCTTGTTCTATCTCCTGTTTTTGATGACCGCCTAAGTTCTTGAACATATTTAATAGCTTTCATGGATGAGACTGAAGGTAGACCTGAATTTGCAGCATTTTCCCTAAAAGGGAGGAGTAATTTGCTAATCTTAATTTATTTTCAAGGCAGTTTTTAGTTTATTTGTGAAACATAGAGGAAAATATTTTCATTTTCCCATTTAGGAAGTAATGTAGACCAAGCATACTGAGATGATTTCCTAAAATACTTGCAGTGTTTCTTTCTAGTACCCACTGAGAGGGTTATTGCAAAGATATGTTTAAAGCACTAAGGAAACAAGATGGAAAGAGACAAAACAAAATAAAAAACAAGTAACATAACCAGATGATTTAACGTATGTATAATTGCAGTTCCTAAGTGTAATGGTCTGAGTGTTTGTTCCCCCAGATTTCATGTTGAAATCCTAATGCCCAGTTTAATGGTATTAGGATGTGAAGTTTTAGGAAGGTGCTGAGGTCATGAGGGTGGAGCCTTCATGTGTGGAATTAATGCTTATATAAGAGAGATCCTCAGAAAGCTCCCTAGCCCCTATCACTGTGTGAGAACACAGCAGGAAGTCTGCAGCACAAAAGAGGGTCCTCATATGATTATCCTGGCACCTTGATCTCAGACTTGTAGCTTCCAGACTGTGAGAAATAAATTTCTCTTGTTTATAAGCTGATTAGTCTATGGTATTTTGTTATAGCAGCCAAGCAGATTAAGACATTGATGAAATGGATAGGGGAAAGGGACAGAAGCCATATTTGAAGACATAATGGCTTTTTTCAAAACTGTTAAGACCACTGATGGAAGAAGCTCAGTGAACCCAAAACAGGATAAATAACAAACACTTACCCTTAGTGTTTTAGAAACTTTTTTTTATTATGTTAATCACCATACATTACATCATTAGTTTTTGATGTAGTGCTCCATGATTCATTGTTTACGTATAACACCCAGTGCTCCATGCAGAATGTGCCCTCTTTAATACCCATCACCAGGCTAACCCATCCTCCCACCCCCCCCACCCTCTAGGTCCCTCAATTTGTTTTTCAGAGTCCATCGTCTCTCATGGTTCATCTCCCCCTCCAATTTCCCCCCCCTTCATTCTTCCCCTCCTGCTAGCTTCTTCTTTTTTTTTTTTTTAACATATATTATTTGTTTCAGAGGTACAGGTCTGTGATTCAACAGTCTTGCACAATTCACAGTGCTCACCATAGCACATACCCTCCCCAATGTCTATCACCCAGCCACCCCATCCTTCCTACCCCCCACCACTCCAGCAACCCTCAGTTTGTTTCCTGAGATTAAGAATTCCTCGGCTGAACGAAATAAGTCAATCCGAGAAAGACATGTATCATGTGATCTCACTGATAGAAACTTTTTCATAGCACCACTAAGCCAAAAGAAATAATTAATGATTCTGTTTATTAAGTAGGAGTCTGTAGTACTGTGTCTGCCTGCTCTTGGTATGTTTCCCTCAGCACATAGTTCCAGATCACAGTGCTAAAACCTACGTATAAATAGAATAATCTTAAAAACAAAAGGGGGAAAAGACATGTTAGTTACAGAGAAATAATAAGAATTTTCAAAGATGACTTTTTAACCGACTGTTTAAGTCAAAAGACAGTGGAATGACACATTTAAAGTGCTGAAAGAAAAACTTGATAACCAGTGAAAATATCCTTCAAAACCAAAAATGAAATAAATATATTCTTGGGTAAACAAAAGCTAAGAGAAGTCATCAGCGGCATACCCACACTTCAGGAAATATTAAGGAAGTATACCAGGCTAAAGAAAAAAATTCTGAGGTAGAAACATGACGGAATGAAGAGTACTGGAATAGCTAAATACGGTGGGCAGGGCTGTTAATTGCTTAAACCAGTAGTTTTAACAATGTCCAGTATTCCATTGGAAATGTTATATTGGAAAACAGCATAACATGTAGAAGTAATTATATGACAGCAGTAGCAAAAAGAGGAAGTGAATAGAGGTAAAGTATAAGAATCTCTCATTTGGGACATGGTAAGAGTACTAATTTAAGATAGAAAATAAAAATGTGTTTTTGTATCTTTTACAGTAACCACTGAAAAATTGATGCTAAAAGATAAGCCTGTAGAGTACATAAAATAGGATAATAGGATAATAAAATAGTTGATTAATAGAAAAGGAAGGATAGGAAGAACAAAGGACGGAGAACAAGGGGACAAATGGAAAATAAATAGAAAGATAATGGACTTAAACTCAACTACATCAGTAATTAAATGCAAATGGACTAAATGTTTCCATTATAAGACAGATTACCAGGCTGAATCAAAAAAAGCAAAACCCAACTATATGCTGCTTACAAAGCATAAACAGAAGTTCAGAGTAAAAATACGGGAAGCAATGTACCATGCAGATGCTAACTAAGGGGCGCCTGGGTGGCTCAGTCGTTAAGCGTCTGTCTTCAGCTTGGATCATGATCCCAGGGTCCTGGGATCAAGCCCCACATCGGGCTCCCTGCTCCGCGGGAAGCCTGCTTCTCCCTCTCCCACTCCACCTGCTTGTGTTCCCTCTCTTGCTGTGTCTCTCTCTGTCAAAGAAATAAAATCTTAAAAAATAAAAATAAAAAAAATGGCTTGTGTGACTATACTAATAGGAGATACAGTGGCTTTAGCCAAGAAACATTATTGGAGATAAAAAGGGATAATGTTAAAAGGGCCAATTCATTAGGAAGATAGAACAGTTCTAATTTGTATACACCTAATTACATAGCTTCAAAATTTGTAAAGCAAAATTGAGTTAAAAGGAAAAACAGATAAGTCCACTATTGTTATGGATTTAGTAGACGTCTCTCACAGACATCTCTGATAGAACAAGTAGACCAAAAAATCTGGAAAGAAATGAACAGTGACCTTTACCTCACACCAAATACAAAAAATAATTGAAAATGGTTAATGGTCTTAAATTGTAAGGATAAAAATATAAAACTTGAAGATGAAAAAACAGAAAAAATGTTTGTGGTATACTCGTACCAAAAATTTTAGGATGCAAAGAGAACCAAACATAAAAGGAACAAAAGAGAACAAAAGGCAAACCACAGAACAGAAAAATATATTTGTAATACATCTGTCGGACAAAGGACTTAAAGAAGTCTTAAGACAACTCTATTAAAAGTGGACAAAAGATTTGAAGAAGTTACATGAATGGATCTTAAGCACATGAAAGAGGTGGTCAACATCATTAGTCACTAGGAAAACACAAATTAAAATGACAGATGCATCAGGATGGCTAAAATTAAAACATAATACCAGTGTTTATGATGATGTGGAGTAAACAGAACATATACATTGCTGGTGGGAATATAAAACTTCTACAGCCACTTTGGAATACTGGCCATTCCTTAGAATGTTAGACATCTACTATAATGACCCAGCAAAAAAGAGTTGTATAAGAATATTCCTAGGAACTTCAATCACAATATTCAGAAACTGGAAACGTGTTCATTAACAAGCTAATGAAGAAAATGTGGTATATCCATACAGTGGAATACTTTTCAGCAACATCAAGAAACTGTGGATGCACACGACATGGATTAATCTCAGATTCGTCATGCTGAGTAAAGAAGTCACGCATGTAAGAGTAAATACTACTCTTACATAACTCCATTTTATGTGGAATTTCTAAAGAATGTACTACCTTAAGGAGCTGACACAAAGCTGCTAATGGAGCTGCTTGATTACCTTGCAGCACTTTGACCTCTCTTTGAAAAGTGCAAAGTTCAAAAAACAATTGTTAATTATTTTTTAAGTCACGATCTCTTGAATAAGTAGTGCTTCATGGAACCCTAGGATTCTGTGGAACCCCAGTTGAAAAAGTCTGTCCTGGGAGTTCTAATTAGTAATACTAATCGATAACATATTTATTTCCTTGCAAAACTGGAAATAATGTGGATTTTGCTTAGATGTATAGTGTATACATCTGTGAGTCTTTGTCCCCTCAAATCTTTTGGAGGTGAATAGCACATGAGTTATTAATGATACATGTCTAAAGTCTGGCTTCGTCCATTAATGTACCTTGGATGCTGAGAAGATACATTTAGAACATTTGATTTCTAGAGTGAAAATAATTTTTGTTAGTCTTTACCTCCCCTATGTCCCCTACAGCAGCAGTACATGAGAAGTGAAATGAATTTCTCAAAGACTAAAACTGCTGTTGTTTAGTGTCTCCTCGTTAATATTGTCATCATTATGGGTTACATTTGACTGCTTGCTTTCTGGAAAAAAAATTTTTTTTCCAGAAAAAAAGTAGTATGTGATTAGGGGTCAACAAGCTATATAGCTCTAGAGCTAAGAATAGCTTTACATTTTTAAAGGTTATTTTAAAAAAATTGGCAGACACTGTGTATGTGGCCTATAAAGCCTAAAATATTTACTGTTGAGTAATTGCAGATAAAGTTTGCTGACACCTGAACTAGAGAATCTTCTATTATATTTATTTACAGTTATTTCAGGAATATTCTGTAAATATTTTCTTTAACTGTTTTGATGTAAGAAAGTAGAATTTATCATAAATATAATTTTAACAGCATTGTTGAAATATAATTTCAGTGTAAAGCTTACCCTCTAAAATGTATAATTCAGGGATTTTTAATATATTTACATTTGTACAGTCATCACCATAATTTAATTTAGAACATTTTTGTGACCACCCCCAAAAAACCTTACAGCCATTCTTCTCTATCCTCTCCCATCTCCTGCCTTAGCCCTGCAAATGTTGAATGAAATTATTTAGCCCACCAGTTGGAAATAGCAGAAATGAACTAAGGTTAATATTTGTGCTATTTGTTGAGTAAATAAAAAGATAAAACTACAAAGGAAATAAAAATAAAAGTTAAAGAAACCAAAATACTTATATGCACTCTAAGAACTGGTATAATAGCAATTGGCAATAAAAAAGTTATTAAAATATATTCTGAGATAATCCCCTTAAAAATATTTTATTTATTTATTAGAGAGAGGACACGAGTGGAGGGGGAGAGGGAGAAGCAGACTCCCCGCTGAGCAGGGAGCCCAACTCAGGGCTCATTCCGGGACCTGGGATCGCAACCTGATCTGAAGGCAAACGCTTAACCAATTGAGCCCCCCAGGCGCCCCAGTACATTAGATTATTAATGTGGTAGAGTTCTTTCAGAAATTTTTAAGAGTCCATGAAAGAACCCATGAAGTCATAGTTTAACTTACAGCATTTTTCCCTTTAGTGATTTATGCAATAATGTTGTGTTCTATAATTGATGGCATCTTAAATTTCGTGAAATATGTATGTTGAAATGATGTATTCGTAAGCCAGCTATTCCAGAGGAAGATTCAAAACATTTCAGACAATAAAAATATTAAAATTAATCACTAGGAAAAGATTTGGTCTAAAAGGAAAAGCTACTTAATTTTCCAAGTAATAAAATAGCGTTCATCTAAAATTTTAGCAGTTCAGGCCTTTCATTAATCCACATTCATCTTGTGATGATTTTTGAATACATGAGAGTTTTAAAGTTTTCATGTAGACACTAAATTTGAGCCTTAAGATTGTTTCCGACTCTTGAGGTTCTGATTTAGTTTTGAAGATCTGCGCATTGCCTAATTTATAGAGTATAGCATGGATTGTTGTTCTTTTAAAGTTTGGGGTGTTAAAATAGATGCCCTTATTTTAGTGTTGATTATTTATATAATTTCCTCAGAAGGCATGAGAAAAAATTGCTGAATTTAGAGTTTTGTAATTCTAAGTATTTACAGAATATTACCTTAAGTATATAGAGAGGAGACATTGCATAGGTGATGCTGGCTTTTAAGGTATTTTTTATCAGCTTCAGACTCATCCTTCTAAATTTTTTTGTGGTGTCGGAGCTGAGACCCTACAAACTATATTTCTTGTTTACCACCTGGTTCTGTATTAAATTCTGCCAGTAGGAGGATGGGAAATAGGAAAGCAAGAGGAGGGGCAAGGGATTTGCTCCTTTATGTTCACTTCTTCCTATCAGTATCTTCACAGCAATAGGACTTCACCCTGGCAAGAATAGTAGTGGCAAATGGCTCCATTTTGCATTTTTCCACACTCATAGAACTCTCATTACATCCCTCCTAGATAACATCAACTAGCCTTTTGTTCCCTTTCAGAGATTTGTGTCCCAGTTTTGCAGGGACCCTCCTCAAGTTCTTGGTTCTTCGTGTTCTTCAAGGAGTGCTTTATTTTTAGAGATCTGGGCTCCAGTTTTATAGGGTTTCTCCAAACCTTTGAGTTTCAATAATTCCATTCACTTCCTTTTGTTTTCCCTTGGCTCTGGGGAATAGCTGCTTCCTGTAATTACTTTCTTTGTGATTAAATGAGTCCCTTTTTTGCCTTTCCATTTCTCCAATTTGTGGTTAACAACTTACACCAAATTCTCTGTTAAAATTACTGGTGTGATTTTTGTGTTTTGACTGATACCTGACTAATAGACTGGTCTAAATAATAGACCTTTGCAAACCAAAGTCCTGAAGATCACATTAGGACATTCTTCATTTAGTAGTTATTGGACCTCTGCAATGTGTTAGGCCTTTCTTTGTTCTCTGTATTCTCTGTCAGATGTCCTCCCTTATCTGTGGTCCCAGAGCTGCTTGAGAATATGTCATTATTACACTTCATTGTCACTGCCTGCTTTTTTATATTTCTCACCTTAAGGCCAATTGATAATGTCTTTTGTTTCTTTGTCCTTAGTTCCTAACACAATATTTGTATAAACTAGATGTTCAATAAATATTTTAATTAATGAACATGCTTGTAGGTATGGTTGTAAAGGGCAGAAGTCATGACAAAAATTATCTGATAAAAGAAAGGATCTTATTTTGATTATTTTTGGCATCTGAAGGTCCTCAGATACTGAGATATTTATTTATTTATTTATTTATTTATTTTTAAAGATTTTTATTTATTTATGGAGAGAGAGAGAGAGAGAATGGTAGAGAGCATGAGAGGGAAGAAGGTCAGAGGGAGAAGCAGACTCCCTGCTGAGCAGGGAGCCCGATGTGGGACTCGATCCTGGGACTCCAGGATCATGACCTGAGCCAAAGGCAGTCGCCCAACCAACTGAGCCACCCAGGCACCCATACTGAGATATTTAAACCAGATGTTAATATGGCATCAAAAGGTTATTTAATACTCTTCTAAAAGTCACATACTTAAGGCTTGATTTGGGTTTTCTGGTTCAATTGTTCTAGTTCAGTTGTTTGTGAGATTGAATGTGCTTTATCTCAACTACATTTTCACCAACTCTTATATAGCTCTGTTCTAGGGAAGAATCCAGATCCATTCATCATGATACTTCTCAGGTTATCAGGCCTCCACCTGTCATGTCTCACTTTTAATTAAGACTTTAAGCTTGCCTTTCCCTTGTACCTTCATTGTGCTCATGGAGTGAACCCTGTACTTCACTGTACTTTTAGTTATTAGTGCATTATCAATGCTTGATACCGGACCACCCAGAGGGTTTCCAAGTCTTCTAGTTATTTTGATTGCAGTACACTTTCTCTTCAGTATTTAGTGGGGTCATCCTGACCTACAAATATCCCAGTTTCAGACCCTTACCTCCATCATGGTACACCTTATTGGTACCCATGTCATTCCTATTGTTACAATCTTTAGTGTAGGTGACCTCCCCCCTCAGTTTAAAGTAAAGAATTTAAATCTATAGTTACTGTTTTCCAGAATGAGAGATTTGGGGACATCTTTCTATTCCTACTTACTTGTAGTAGAGGATCTGTTGATCAGCTAACTGGACAATTTGAATGTCTTGGCCTACAATACTGAGATTTTAGGGAAAAAAGTAAGTATTTCCCCGAAATGTATTTATACTTGTTGAGGGGTATGGATTGTTTTGCTTCATCTTTCAGAATTTTGATGGGTGTTTGGTCATTTGGCCTTTTCTTTATTTGCTTTTTTGAGTTTTTATGTTAAATCTTTTTGTTACAGTGTCGTTAACATAGAGTGCTATATTTGTTTCAGGTATACATTATAGTGATCCAGCAGTTCCGTACATTGCTTAGTGCTCATCAAAACAGGTGCACTCCCAATCCCCTTCTCCTGTTTCACCAGTTTCCCTACCTCCCTCCCTTCTGGTAACCATCTGTTTGTTAAGAGTCTGTTTTTTTGGTTTGTGTTTGTGTGTGTGTGTGTGTGTGTGTGTGTGTGTGTGTGTGTGTGTGTGTCTCTCTCTCTGTGTCTCTCTCTTTTACTTTTCCCCTTTGTTTCTTAAATTCCACATATGAGTGAGATCATGTGGTATTGAGATCATGTGGTATTTGTTTTTCCCTGACTAGGTTATTTGGCTTAGCCTTACACTCTCTCGCTCCATCCATGTTGTTGCAAATGGCAAGATTTCATTCTTTTTTATGGCTGAATAATATTCCATTATGTTCCATTACACGTGCACGTGCACACACACATTATATATATATATAGTTATAGATGTATATATATCTATATATATATATATCCATCCATCATCCATTCATCTGTCAGTGGACACTTGGGCTGCTTCCATAGTTCAGCTGTTGTAAATAATGCTGCAATAAACATGGGTGCATATATCCTTTCAAATTAGTGTTTCTGTATTCTTTGGGTAAATACCCAGTAGCATGATTACTGAATCATAGGGCAGTTTTTTTTTTTTTTTTTAAGTAGGCCCTATGCCCAGTGTGGGGTTCAAGCTCATGACCCTGAGATCCAGACCTGAGCCATGACCAAGAGTTGGACACTTAACCAACTAAGTAGGGCAGTTGTATTTTTAATTTTTTGAGGAACTTCTACACTGTCTTCCTCAGTGTCTGTACCAGTTTGTATTCACACCAACATTGCACAAGGGTTCCTTTTTCTCCATATCCTTGCTAACACTTGGTGTTTCTTGTTTTTGATTTTAGCCATTCTGACATGTCTCACATGATTTCCATTGTGGTTTTGATTTTTCATTTCCCTGATGATGCATGTTGTTGAGCATCTTTTCATGTGTCTTACATGTGTCTTAAGTGTGTCTGTTGGCCATCTGTGTATCCTCTTTGCAGAAATGTCTGTTCATGTCTTCTGCCCATTTTTAATTGGATTATTGGTTTTTGGGGTGTTGAGCTGTATCAGTTCTTTATATATTTTGGATACTAACCCTTTATCGGACATGTCATTTGCAAATATCTTCTTCCATTCAGTAGGTTGTCTTTTAGTCTTTTTTACTTTTGCTTTGCAGATTTTTTTTTTTTGATGTAGTCCCAGTAGTTTATTTTCTCTTTTATTTCCCTTGCCTCAGGAGACCTATTTAAAAGGACATTGCCATGACCAGTGTCAGAAAAATTACTGCCTGTGCTCTGTCCTTAATCCATTTTGAGGTTTTTTTGTGTGTATGGTGCAAGAAAGCAATCCAATTTCATTCTTTTTCATGTAGCTGTCCAGTTTTCCCAACACCATTTGCAAAGACTTTTCTCATTGCATATTCCTTCCTGCTTTGTTGAAGATTGACTGACCATGTAATTGTGGGTTTATTTCTGGGCTTCCTATTCTGTTCTCTTGAGCTGTGTGTCTGTTTTTGTGTGCGTACCATACTCTTTTGATTACTACAGCTTTGTAATATAACTTGAAGTCTGGAATTGTGATGCCTCTGGTTTTGCTTTTCTTAAGATTGCTTTGGCTATTAAGGGTCTTTGTGGTTCCGTACAAATTTTAGGATTATTTGCTCTAGTTCTGTGAAAAATGCTGTTGGTATTTTGATAGGGATTGCATTAAATATGTACATTGCTTTGGGTAGCATATGCATTTTAACAATACTTGTTCTTCTAGTCCCTGAGCATGGAATGTTTTTCCATTTCTTTTTTTCTTTTTCTTTTTTCCAAATAATTTATTTGAGAGAGAGAGCATGAGCTGGGGGGAGGGCAGAGGGAGAGGGATAAGCAGACCCCCCCTGAGCAGGGAGCCCAACACTGGGCTCGATCCTAGGACCCTGGGATCATGACCTGAACTGAAGGCAGAAGCTTAACCAGTAGAGTCCCTTGAGCTCCCCCAGGCGCTCCATGTTGTCAATTTCTTTCATGTGTTTTATAGTTTTCAGAGTACAATGCAGGGCTTGATCTAATGACCTGAGATCATGACCTGAGCTGAAATCAAGAGTTGGATTGAGCTACCCACGTGCCCCTAAATGGGATTGTATTCTTAATTTCTCTTTCTGTTGCTTCATTATTAATATATAGAAATGCAACAGATTTCTGTACATTAGTTTTGTATCCTGCAGCTTTACTGAATTTATCAGTTCTAGCAGTTTTTTGGTGAAGTCTTTAGGGTTTTCTATGTATGGTATCATATCATCTGCAAATAGTGAAAGTTTTACTTCTTCCTTACCTATTTGGATGCCTTTTATTTCTTTTTGTTGTCGATTGCTGTGGCTAGGAATTCCAGTACTATGTTGAATCCAGGTGATGAAAGTGGACATCCCTGTCTTATTCCTGACTGTAGAGGAAAAAGCTCTCTTTTTTCTTTTTTTTTTTTTCCATTCAGGATGATCTTAGCTGTGGATTTTTCATATGGGGTCTTTATAATGTTGAGTTGTGTTCCCTCTAGAACTACTTTGTTGAGAGTTTTTATCATGAATGGGTGTTGTACTCCGTCAGATGTTTTTATTTATTTATTTTTTTTTAAAAGATTTTATTTATTTATTCATGAGAGACAGAGGGAGAGAGAGAGAGAGAGAGAAGCAGAGGGAGAAGCAGGCTCCCAAGGAGCAGGGAGCCCGATGCGGGACTCGATCCCAGGACCCCGGGATCATGACCTGAGCCGAAGGCAGATGCTTAACCATCTGGGCCACCCAGGCGCCCACGTCAGATGTTTTTTTTGCGTCTATTGAAATGATATATGGTTCTTATCCTTTCTCTTATCTTTTTAAAGATTTTATTTATTTCTTTTTTAAATATTTATTTGAGAGGGAAAGAGAGAGAGAGTGTGTGCACAAGAACAGGGGGAGGTAGAAGCAGAATGAGCAGGGTGCCTGATGCCGGCCTAGATCCCAGGATCATGACATGAGCCGAAGGCAGACGCTTAACCGACTGAGAACCCAGGCGCCCCTAAGACTTTTTTTTTTTTAATTAATGTATACACCCAACATGGGGCTCAAACTTATCAAGAGTTGCACACTCCTTCTACTGAACCAGCCAAGTGCCCCTTCTTTCTCATATTGATGTGATGTGTCACACTCATTGATTTGTGAAGATTGAACCACCTTTACACCCCAGGAATATATCCCACTTGATCGTGGGGAATGATTTTTTAATGTATTGTTGGATCTGATTTGCAAGTATTTTGTTGAGGATTTTAGCATCTGTGTTCATCCGGGATTTTGGCCCATAGTTCTCTTTTGTGGTGGTGTCTTTATTTGGTTTTGGTATCATGGCAATGCTGGCAATGCTGGCAATGCTGGCCTCATAGAATGAATTTAGAAGTTTTCCTTCCTTTTCTGTTTTTTGGAATAGTGTGAGAAGACTAGGCATACTCTTCTTTAAATGTTTAGTAGAATTTGCTTGTGAAGTCATCTGGTCTTGAACTTTTGGTTGTTGGGAGTTTTTTGATTATTGATTCAATTTCTTTGCTGGGAATTGGTTTGTTCAGGTTTTGTATTTCTTGTTTCAGTTTTGGTAGTTTATATGTTTCTAGGAATTAACCATCTTCTCTAGGTTGTCCAGTTTGTTCGCATATATGTGTTGGTTAATCTTTTCAAAACTGGGTACATTGATTATTTCTTTGTTCTTGAATTTTTAATACATCATAGTATGTTAACATTTCATTGGATGTTTCCAAATTGTGAAATTGTGAAAATTGTTCACATATATTTTTACTCTTCTCTTGGGAATATGGTAGGTATTCCTGCCAAATTAAAATTAGGCATGGCTATGTGACTTGATTTAGCCAATGAAGTGTGAGTAAAAGTAGTGTGTGACACTCCTAGAAGGAAGCTTTAAGAGTCAGTATATACTTTTCCACACTGTCTCCTTCCTATGGCGCTGCTACTTTAGCCTAGGTCCCTGAAGACTTGGAGAACTCCAGTCAACTCTCAATGAGCATATAGCATAAAATAATAAAATCTTAGTTATTTTAAGCCACCAACATTTGTTGGTGTTTGTTATTGTAGCATAACCTACTCGAACATGACTTATATAATTGGTGTTAATCAATACGACTTTTTTGTAGGAACATTTATTGAGCAAACACATTTCAGATGAAAACTGTTCTCCCAGGGTGTATCTTTTGAAGTTCAGTGTAAGTGGTTGTAATATCAGAAGTTACAAAGAGAATTTGCTGGGATGATTAGTTAGGTGCTTTATTTTTCATTTGTGGGCACATGTGTAGTGATAGGTATTGGATAATGCTGGTAGGCCAGGAAAAGAAGGGAAGCCCAGAATGGAATGGTAAGTCCTTCAGAAGTGACCAGATTTCATACCTGATAACATTAAATACAGGCCATTTGTTTCACAAAATAAAAGAAAGAAATACATCTGAGCATAGTCTATTTTGGAAGTGTATCTGTTAAGTGAGTTAAGTGACTAGCCTGAGATTACTCGGTTACTTAGTGGCAGGACTGGGGGGAATAAAATCAACCCTTTTGACTCCAGCCCTATGTCCTTTTTATTATTAAAACATTTCACTTATTCTCTTAAGATTTTTAATCCACTCAATCTTTTTTTTTTTTTTAAGATTTTACTTATTTATTTGGCAGAGAGAGATACAGCGAGAGAGGGGAACACAAGCAGGGAGAGTGGGAGAGGGAGAAGCAGGCTTCCCACTGAGCAGGGAGCCCAATGTGGGGCTTGGTCCCAGGATCCTGAAATCATGACCTGAGCCGAAGGCAGACACTTAATGACTGAGCGACCCAGGCGCCCCCAATCCACTCAATCTTTAATTATGCCTTTCAGTCCTAATTTTTCCCCCTAAACTTAATTAACATTTTTCCACCCATTTGCCCAGAATTGTGTTAATCACAATTCTTGGCTCTTGACACATTATTCTTGCTGGTTTGTGCATAATCTTACATATAGGATCTATTTATACTTCAGTAAAATAGTATCTGTGAATCCAACTTCTCAGGCATTGCCAATAACTTACATCTTCCTATGTGTTCTCCTTGACTCTTCCTAAATGGTAGCTATCATTCTGAACTTTGTATTTCAGTCTCTTACATTTTATAAAAGTTTTATTATAAATACATTTACCTAAACAATGTATTTTTTTTCCTGGTTTTGTTTTTATAAAAAGAATATGCTAAAATGTAATCTTCTGGATTTGTTTTTTTGACACATATTGTGTTACTAATATTCATTCTTGTTGCATGTAGTTGTAGTTCATTCATTTTTACCACTGTATTTAATATTCCATTCTGCAAACTTATCATAATTGATCCATTTTCCATACTATAGACATTTGGGTTGTTTCCAGTATTATTGCTATTATAGACATGTTGCTTTGAGCATCTACTCATATTTCTGGGTAAACATGTGTTAAAATTTCTCTCAGATATGCAGCCAGAGGAAGAATTACAGGCTCATAGGGAATGTAGTGTTTAACTTTACAAAAGGGTACTTAATTAATTTCCACCGTTGTTATAATAATACTATGCGGTAATTTTTTTTTTCTTGACCAGGATTGCCAGAGTTTTACCTATTTTTTCAACGTTTTGAAAGAACCAGGGAAGCTATTTATAAGCCTTGTTGTAATGATTTAGATAATAAATTATTATGGTTTAAACTCAGGCTTAGCAGTGGAGATACAGGGGGATGGGATTGGGAACTGTGAGGGATATGAAAGTAGTACAGTTTGATTTGATGATCCAATTTGATACGGCATTTGAGGAAATGGAAATTGTAAAGAATGATCTTTGAGTTTCTGGCCTGTATATGAATCAGGAGTGTAAATATAGTTACTTTGTCTGATCTTGTAATTGAAAAGTGCCTAGATCAGTTTTGTTTCATTAGTTTCAGTGCCATTATTTTCTATTATTTAGAAATAAAGCTTTTAGAGATACTGTTTTTTCCTCTAATGCTTGGGAAACATTTTATATAAACTACCTTCTTCAAGAAGGACTTTGAAACTGTTGTCCTAAAATATTATCACTGTTGACTCTTAACCAAATAAAATAAGCTGGATTACTCTAGAAAGAAGATAGGTCAGGTACAACACAAAGCTGTAAACTCCCAGTGCTTCCTGTATTGTTTAAAAGTATTAGTTTTCAAGGGACTAAGTAATTTGAAGTCCAGAATAATCAGTCTACTTTAATCTTTCTGTAGTTCTGCTTTGAGAAATACAGTACTTACATGCAAATCCATAATTAGGAGCTCTCATCACTTAACTGAGATATAGAATGACAATTTGAATTGCTTTCTTTGCTTTTGAATTACAGTGGGGAAGTTTAAATTTTTTTTACAGTAGTGATTTTTCACTAGTTATCAAAGATGATTGATTTTCAAGGGTGTAGGAGATAATTGGCAGAGCAAGTGTTTTGAAAACAGTTTGTTAGGGGTACCTGGCTGGCTCAGTTGGTAGAGCCATCAACTCTTGATCTCTGGGTCATGAGTTCAAGCCCCATGTTGGGCATGGAGCCTACTTAAAATTTAAAAAATTAAAATTAAAAAAAAGAAAAAGGAAAAAACAGTTTGTATCTTTCAGGCAACCCCTGGTTTTGTAATTTAATTTAAAGCTTTTTATTTAATCATGGAGAATTTGGTAAAATTAATTTACCTGAGTAAATAATAAAATAATTTGATCCATTTATGAAAGAATAAATAAAAATTAATGAAGTCTTACATTTTTCAGATACCATTTTGTTTTCAAATCTTTGCTGCTTTTTCGGTGGGCCTTTCCCTTTTTGTATATAACCATTTGTGTATCAGAATGAGGCACTACCTCAAATGATTACAATTGCTCTCTTGGTTCTGCTGTGAGTAAGACCATTATTATCAAAAACATCATATGACATTTCTAATAGATGACTTTCTGAATTCACTGAAACCAAACAGCTGTTTCAGACAAATGCCCTTTCTGTGGGCATTTATCATCTGCAGATCAATTTATTGTTATTTGTGATGAAAATATCTACATTTTGAGCGACTTTTAAAAATCAGATTTTAATCATATTTTGAATTTTCAAGTATTGCCTGACAATGTAAATGAAAATCCGTGTTTAAGCATTTTTTTAAAAAAGATTTTATTTGAGAGGGGGAGCGAGAGAGCGAGCGCATGCGCATGAGAGCACGAGGTGGGGGAGGGGCAGAGGGAGAGGGAGAAGCAGATTCCCTGCTGAGCGGGGAGCCCTGTGCAGGGCTAGATCCCAGGACCCTGGGCAGAGGCGTTATTGACTGAGCCACCCAGGCGCCCCAGCAAAAATATACATTTAAAGAAAATAACTAAAATAACTTCTAGTGAAAAGCCAGAAGGATTTGAGGATTATTTATTGAGATGCAACATTAGTAAGCCTGTTACAAGTTTCTTGGTGACTGGTTTAGGTTTTGTCTAAGATGCTGCTGAACCCAAGGGATAATGAGTAAAGATGAATAAGGGGGATATCATTTCATGTTCCAATACAGTGAACTAAATGTCTTGATCTTTTTAGCCAATCAAATTTTATATAAGTTGTCAAATTGGTGAAGCGGTTTTCATGAAAAGTACATTTTGAGTATTTTCTTTGTTGAATGAATTGTTTGGCTTTTGTAATGATTTTAACAACATATAGTGTATTAAACCGCAGTTACCCTCATTTGCAGTACTACAATTTTATTGTTCTGGAAATGATATAACACCTCTGTAAGACTAAATTTCTTGTGGGCAGAGTTCATGTTTTATTTATCTTTCTGCCTTCAGTGTCTCATATTGCCTGGGACATGATAGGACATGTGTGTGAATGTTCGTTGAATGAATAAATAAAAACTTTTAAACATAAAAGTGAAAGCCGAAGCAGAGCCATTAGAATGGGACAGTGATCTAAAACTTTGCCAGTTAATAGATTGACTTTAAATAAGAAGATCTTAGTTATAAAAGATTACTAATCTCTATTATTTGCTTTCATTCTTTCCTGCAAGAAGTTTGGTGCCTGTTGAGTGCCAGATTTTATACTAAATGCTGGGTTTTGTACTAAATACAATAATGAACAAAACATTAAGTCCTTGTTCTAAAGGAGATTACATTCTAGTGGAGGAAATCAGCAATAAAACCAGTATTTAGAATGTCAAGCCAGGCAGGCTATAGGGGAAATTAAAATAAGGAAGGGGGATAGAGTGTAACCTGGATACGGAGTTGTCACTTTTATACAGGGTGACCAGGGAAGTGCTGTTTGAGTAGAACCCAGATGGAAGTGAGAATATCTGGGAGAAATGCATTCCAAGCCAAGGAAGAACAAGTACAAAGGCAGGATCAGCAAAGAGACTGCTGTGCTGCTAGAATAGAGTAGGTGGGAGCAGAATAGTAGCAGATGAGGTTAAAAAAAGGAGAATGGCAAGACAGGTCATATAAGGCCTAGTAAGCCATTTAAGGACTTTGGGGTTAGTTACTGAGTAAAGTGCCAGTAGTTGGAGGATTTTGAAGAGGGATGATGTTATTTATGATTTAGTCTGTTTGCTCTGGCTGCTGTGTCGAAAATACACAGTAGTGAGTGAGGGGAAGGTGGTGGGGTGGAAGCAGGAAGACCAGGTAGGATGCTCTAAATATTCTGGGCACAGAGATGATCAGGGTTGGGTTAAGATTTAGCAGTTTAGGTGGTGAGAAGTGGTCAGACTGGATATATTTTGAAGGAAGATCCTACAGGTTTGGGTGATGCATTGATAGTGGGGTAAGGCTAGTTAAGAGAAGCAAGGTTTAGAGGAAGTAGAAATACGTGTGTTATTTTTTCTTGATTTCTCTTCCTGATGCTAGGCTTTAATTCTCTAGCTAAAGTATGAAAGAATTGCTACCTAACTCTGGAATTTGGTACTATGGAAAGAAAACCGAATTGGGATCCCTAAAGCGGCATTTTAAGGCCTGATGCTCTCACTTTCAGAGACTTGGCCAAATCATTTTTTTGAGCCTCTTCAAGCTCTGTTTCCTTAACCAGAAAAATGAATTGGTTGACCCTGATGGTCTCTAACATCCTTTCGAAAATTTGTCACAATTTGTGTCTGTTTCATTATTTTTGGAAGTGCTTTGATGACTTCCCCTTTATCCACTTATTATAGGCATTCCCCATATTTCTGACCTTCCCTCTTATCATCCATATTCTTCCTGGCTTTAATCAGTTTTATAAATAAAACTCTCACATCTATACTTTAAACTGACTTTTTTCTGAGTTCTAGACTCGCTAAATTCATTAATTTGTTAAATTTGCTCCAGTAAGTTCAATCCTGAATTCATTTTCTCTCTCCTAAACTTGCTCTTCTTCCTGTGCTTCGCAATTGGTAGTTTTGGTTATATGATTTCTGTTATTAATAGGTGATCATTAACCTTATTTAATTACTAATGTTCAGTTTGCTAAGATAAGTTAATTGGAATTAAGTTTGGGAAACTAACCTGGCAGATCTCACAGTGTGATCCATGATTCTGAAACCCTTTCAGGCAGCCTGCAAGATCAAAACTTAATTTTTATAATACTAAAACATTGTTGACTTTTTAAAACTGTGGACATTTGCTCTGATGGTACGTATGCAGTGGTGTATACAACTACTGGCTCCTTATTTCAGATCACAGCAGTGGCATTCGTCCCCTATCTGCATTTGCAGGGAAGGAAACAATTTCACTTAAGGTTTTTGAGGAAGCAGTAAAATACATTAATTTTCTTAAATCTTATCCTTAGATACATGTCTTTTTTTTTTTTTTAAAGACTTTGAGAGAGAGAGAGAGAGAGAGAGAGAGCGCGAGCGCACATGAAGGGGGGAGGGTCAGAGGGAGAAGCAGACTCCCTGTTGAGCAGGGAGCCCGATGCAGGACTCGATCCCAGGACTCCAGGATCTTGACCTGAGCCGAAGGCAGTCGCTTAACCAACTGAGCCACCCAGGCGCCCCTTAGATACATGTCTTAATATTCTGTGTGATAAAAAAGGTAGTATAAAACATTTCTGCTGCATGGTACAGTCATTTAAAATGATGACGTGTAGTTACATTCATTTACATAAATAGATCTCCATGACATAGTTGAAGGAGAAAAGCGGAAATACAGTACTAGAAGGAAAACAGCCTAATTTGGGTCCCGACTCTGTTACAGCTTTAGTTTTACTTAGTTCACCACTGGTATCAGATGTTTTGAGCGCAGAATCAAGACTTTCCCTTCATTATGACTTTCCCTTCATTATGTCTTGGGATCTGAGCACTTGTGAGACTCAAGAAATCTTTTCATACTTTATAGCCCAGCCGACAGTTAATAAAACTGTAAGAGATCTCTCTGTTTCACAGCCCAGCTGCTGGTATTTTGAGCAGCTGAGAAATTTTCTTTTCTCTTTAGCCCCACCCCTAGCTTTTCTCTCTCCTGGAGAAAGCATTTACCTAATACCCTCAAGGCGTCCAGTAGTGGGTGTGGCCTTGCACTTGTGAAGGCACAGGTGAAGGCCCTGTGCCCCTTGGGGACAGTTTTCTCTTAGCTTTGCTGCCCTGTTCCCAGCATTTTGCAGCCCTACCTCCCCATTCCCCTCTTGCAGCTCCAGTACTTGGAAAGCATCCTTTTTTTCTTTTTAAATTTAAATTCAATTACATTAACATATAATGTATTATTAGTTTCAGAGGTAGAGTTCAGTGATTCATCAGTCTTACATAAGTGCTCATTATATCATGTGCCCTCCCTAATGTCCATCACCCAATTACCCCCATTCCCCCACCCCCCTCCCCTCCAGCAACCCTTTTGAGAAAGTACAGATTTGCCTTGGGAATGTGGCTGCTAAATCTGTTTTGCCAGTCCCTATGCTCCCCGTAAAAGTTTGTTAAACACTGGGCTAATTTTCCATTTTTGTAGCAGGTTCACTCTTCTTTTCACCATGACCCCAGCCATGTTTAGATTCCTGGAAAGGGCTTGTTTCTACAGGAATTTAGTTCACTTACGTTTCTTTGCATCTCACCTCTCTGAATTTTTTTAAAAACTATGATTTTATAGTCTCTCTGGCTTGTTCTTCCTGTTGAGGAGGTGGGAGCAACGGTAGTCTTTTGTGGGTTTCTGCATCCTAACTATAAGCAGTAATCCAAGAATTTAGTCTCTTGTGTTCAAAATAATTGGTATAGGTTGACAGTTAACATTGAAATTATTTAGCCAGTTCTTTTAATAAAATTTTACTAAAATAAGGTATTGGCCATATTTAGGTTTGATGAAAAACCGATATAATTATAAATGTGTGCTGACAAAATAAAAGTTTTATTGAGGTAAAATACATAGACCATAAAATTGTACAATTGACATTCACAATGTTATGAAACCATCACTGCTGTCTATTTTCGGAACATTTTCATCATCCCAAACAAAAACTGTACCCATTAGGTAACAACTCCTCATTGCTCTCACCTTTTTACCCCTGGTAAACTCTATTCTACTGTCTCTGTGAATTTGCCTATTCTAGATATTTCATAAGTAGAATCATATAATATTTGTTCTTTTTGTGTTTGACTTATTTCTTCCAGCATGTTTTTGAGGTTCATTCATGTTGTAGTATGTGTCAGAACATCTTTCCTTTTTACGACAGAAATGTGTTTTCTTCTATGTGTGTGTCTTTTCACATTTTATCCGTTCCTCTGTTAATGGACATTTATGTTGTTTTTGCCTTTTGTCTATTATGATTAAATCTGCTATTAGTATACAAGTATACAAATGTCTGAGTCCCTGTTTTCAGTTCTTTTTGGTATATCCCTAGGAGTGGAATTGCTGGGTCATAAGGTTATTCTGTGTTTAGCTTTTTGAGGAATCCCCAGATGGTTTTCCACAGTGGCTGCTCATTTTATGTTCCTACCAGCAACACACCAGTGTTTATTTTGTCCACATCGTCACCAACATTTGTTATTTGCTTTCTCTCTCTATTTTTTTGAACAACATTCGTTATTTTCTGTTTTTGTTTGTTTATAGTAGCTATCCTAGTAGGTGTGAAGTGGTATCTCATTGTGGTTTTCATTTGCATTTCTCTCATGAGTAGTAATGCTGAGCCTCTTTTCATGCATTTACTGGCCATTTGTAAATTTTCTTTGCAATGTCTATTCAAGGCCTTTGCCTGAATTTTAATCGTGTTCGTTTTTTGTTGCTATTGAGTTATAAGAATTCTTTATATATCTTGGATATTAAATCCTTACCAAAGATAAGATTTGCACATACTTTCTTCCATTCTCCATGTTGTTTTTCACTTTCTTGATGCTATCCCTAGATGCATAGAAGTTTTTAATTCTAATGAAGTCTAATTTATCTATTTTTGTTCCCTGTGCTTTTGGTGTCATATTTAAGAAATGATTGCTAAATCCAACATCATGAATACTTCTCTTCTCCCATGCTTTCTTCTAAGAGTTTTATAGTTTTAGCTCTTAGATTTAGGCTTTTGATCCATGAATGAACACACACACACACACACACACACACACACACACTTACCACCCTTGTTAGATCATGACTTGAGCTGAAATTAAGAGTCTGATGTTTAACTGACCAATCCACTCAGACACCCCTTCCCAGCATCACTCTTCCCCTCCACCCCAGCAACATTTTTGAAAACACTATCCTTTCCCCACCAAATGGTCTTGGCAACCTTGTTGAAAATCAATTGATCATAGAGATGAAGGTTTATTTCTGGGCTCAGTTTTGTTCCATTGATATTTATGTCTCTCCTTGTGCCTGTACCATAATGTTTTGATTATTGTGATTTTCTAGTAAGTTTTAAAATCAAAAAGTGTGATTCCTTCAGCTTTGTTCTTTTACTTCAAAATTGTTTTGGCTGGAATTCTATATAAATTTTAGGATTTTTTTTTAAAGGATTTTATTTATTTGAGATAGAGCAAGTGAGTGAGAGAGCGCACAGGAGCTGGGGGGGAGGGGTAGAGGGAGAGGGAGAAGCAGGCTCTCCACTGAGCTGGGAAGCCCTTGCGGGGCTGGATCCCAGGACCCTGGGATCATGACCTGAGTCACCCAGGTGCCCCGTGTGTTTTTCTATTTCAGTAAAAAAAACCATTGGGATTTTGATAGGGATTGTATTGAATCTATAGATCATTTGGGGTAACATTGTCATCTTAATATTAAATTTTCCAGTACATGAATATAGGATATTTTGCATTTATTTAGGTCTTTTTGTTAAAGCAACATTTTGTAGTTTTCAGTATACAAGTCTTGTGCTTCATTGTTTAAAGTTATTCCTAAGTATTTCATTGTTTTTTATGCCATGTAAATGTCCTTTCATTCAGTTTTGCTGAATTCATTTAGGGTTTTCCACATATAAGATTCTGTCATCTGTGAATAGAAATAGTTTTGTGTCTCCTTTTCAATTATGATGCTGTTTATTTCTATTTCTATTCTCTAATTGCTCTGGCTAGAACTTCTAGCTGTATTGAATAGGAGTGGTGAAAATGGACATCTGTGTCTTGTTCCTGATCTTAGGAGAAAAGTTTCTAGTTTTTTACTATTGAATATAATGTTAGCTATGGGTTTTTCGTATATGGCCTTAATCATGTTGAGGCAGTTCCCTTCTATTCCTACTTCATTGAGTGTTTTATCATTAAAGGGTATTGGATTTTGTTAAATGCTTTTCCTGCATTAGTTGATGTTCATGTGGTTTTTGTCCTTCATTCTTAGTGTGGTGTTATTACATTGATTATTTTCTCATATCAAACCTTCCCTTGCCTTATGGGGATAAATCCCACTTGGTCATAAGTGAGTCTTTCAGTATGTTGTTGAATTTGGTTTCTTAGTATTTTGTTAGGGATTTTTACTCTGCAATTGATAAAGGATACTAATAGTTTTACTGTTTAGTATTACTATTTTATTATTTTAGTTTCAGTATTTTATTAGTAGTATCCTGTAATTTTCTTTTAGTGTTTTTGTCTGGCTTTGGTATCAGGGTAATGCTGGCCTCATGGAATGAATTTGGAAGTGATCCCTTCTCTTTAGGCTTTTTTTTTTTTAATTAAAAAAACGATTTTATTTATTTGAGAGAGAGAGTTCATTCACACAAACAGGGGGAGGGGCAAAGGGAGAGAGAGAAGCAGGCTCCCCACTCAACAGGGAACCTGATGCAAGGTTCAATCCCAGGACCCCAAGATCATGACCTGAGTCAAAGATAGATGCACAATCGACTAAGCCACCCAGGTGCCCCTCTTTCGTTTTTCGGAATAGTTTAGAAGGTTTTTTGTTAATTCTTCTTTAGATATTTGGTAGAATTTGGGCTCCTAGGTGACTCAGTGGGTTAAGTATCTGCCTTTAGATTGGGTCATGATCCCAGGGTTCTGGGATCAAGCCCTGTATTATGCTCCCTGCTCAGTGGGGAGCCTGCTTCTCCCTCTCCCTATGCTGCTACCCCAGCTTGTGTTCTCTCTCTTTCTTAAATAAATAAATAAAATCTTAAAAGACTTGGTAGAATTCACCAGTAAACCCATATGGTCCTGGGCTTTTCTCTGTTGTGTTTTGATTACTGTTTCAAACTGCTTACTTGTTGAGGGTCTGTTCAGATTGTCTCTCTCTTCTTGAGTCAGTTTTGGTAGTTTGTGTGTTTCCAGGAATTTGTCCATTTCATTATCCAGTTTGTTGGTGTGCAGTTGTTCATAGTAATCTCTTATAATCCTTTCTATTTCTGTATAATTGGTAGGTTGTCCTCACTTTCATTTCTCATTTTAGTAATTTAGGTCCTTTCTTTTTTTCTTAATCTAGCTAAAAGTTTGTTGATTTTGTTGACTTTTTTCCCCAAAGAACCAACCTTGGGTTTTGTTGACTTTCCATTGTTTTTTTCTAATCTCTATTTTATTTACAATATAATCTTTATGCTTTCTTTCTGCTAGCTTTGGGTTTCATTTGCTCTTCTTCTAGCTCTGTAAAGTATACAGTTAGGTTGTTGATTTGGGTTATTTTTTTATAGTTTCTACAGCTGTAAATTTCTTCTTAGCACTGCCTTTCCCTGTATCCTGTAAGTTTTGATATGTTGTGTTTTTGTTTTCATTTGTTTCAAGGTATTTTGTAATATTGCTTGTGGTTTCTTCTTTGTTCCATTGGTTAAGAGTATGCTGTTTAATTTCCACATATATGTAAATTTTCCAGTTTTTTTTTTTAAAGATTTCATTAGAGAGAGAGTGTGTGTGTGTGTGAGAGAGAGAGAGAGAGAGAGAGAGAAAGAGCAGGGGGAGGGGCAGAGGGAGAGAAAGAATCCCAAGCAGACTTCTTGCTGAGCATGGAGCCAGACATGGGGCTTGATCCCACGACACTGAGATTCTGAGCTGCGCTGAAACCAAGAGTCAGACGCTCAACTGACTGAGCCACTCAGGTGCCCCTCCAGGTTTTTTTTTTTTTTTTCTATTACTGATTTCCAATTTCATTTTATTGTGAGGAAAACATACCTTTCATGATTTGAATCTTTTTAAATTTATTAAGACTTATTTTGTGGTCTACTAATGTCTATCATGGAGAATGTTCTGTTTGTACTTGAGGAGAATGTGTATTCTGTTGTTAGGTGGAACATTCTATATATGTCAGTTAGGTCTAGTACACTAGGTATCTTTGTTGTTCAGGTCTTTTATTTCTTTATTGATCTTATGTCTGGTTCTTCTATCCAGTGTTGAAAATGGAGTATTGAAATCTCCAATTATTATTATTATAGAACCATCTATTTCTTTTTTCAGTTCTGTTACTTTTTACTTAATATATTTTCAGGTTTTGTTGTTAGGTATGTATGTGTTTATAATTGTTATATATTAATCCTTTATTAATATAGAGTGCCCTTCCTTATCTCCAGTAAGTTTTTTTTTCCTATTTTAGTCTATTTTGTTTGACAAAAATATAGTAATTCCAGCTCTTTTAGTTTCTGTTGCATGGAATACCTTATTCCTTTCCTTTCAATCTCTTTGTGTCTTTGTATCTAAATTAAGTCTTCTGTAGACAATATGTAGATAGACAATATTTTTAAAATCCATTCTGCCAATCTCTGCCTTTCAGTTGAAGAGTTTGATCCACTCACATTTAAAGTAATTACTAATAAGGGTTTACTATTTTGATTTAGTTACTTTCTGTATATATCTTGTTTCTTGTTCCTCAGTTCCTCCATTATTGCATTTTTGCACAGTTGATTTTTTTGTAGTGTACTTTTCTGATTCCCTTTTTTCCTTTTCTGTAATATTTTTTAGTTAACTTCTTAATGGTTACTTGGGAATTACAATTAACATCTTAAACTTACATCAGCCTTGTTTGAATAATACCAACTTAGTTCAATAGCATATAAATACTGATCCTGTACATCACTATCATTCCCCCTTTATATTGCTATTGTCAAAGATTACCTCTTTATACATTGTATGCCCATTAACATGGATTTATCATTTTTTTATATGTGTAACTTTGCCTTTTAAATCATATAGGAAAAGGGAGAAAAACGTTACAAATCAAAAATACACTTATACCATCTTTTATAACTACGTATGAACTTTTACTAATGTTCTTTATTTCTTCTTGTAACATTGGGTTACTCTCTAGTGTCCTTTCATTTCAGGCTGAAGCTCTTCCTTTAGCATTTCTTGTATGGCAGGTCTACTAATGAATCTCCTCAGCTTTTGTTTATCTTGAAATGTCTTAATTTCTCCTTCATTCTTGAAGGATAGTGTTGCCAGATAAGATTTTTGTTTCTTTCTAGACTTTAAACACATCATTCCCAGTGTTGCCTGATCTTTATGGTTTCTGATGAGGCATCAGCTGTTATTATATTGAGGGTCTCTTATATGTATGAAGTTACTTTTTCCGTGCTGCTTTCAAGATTCTTTATATTTGGGTTTTTACACTTTGAATATAAAATATCTTGACATGGATCTCTTTGAGTTTATCCTTCTTGGAGTTTTGTTGAGATTTTTTGGATGTGTGTATTCATGTTTTTCATCAGATTTTGGAAGTTTTCAGCTACTGTTTCATTAATTACCATTATTTTTGCTCCTTTTTATTTCTTTGATTCCTGTGATGCCTGTGTAGGTAAAAAGGTCCCTCAGACTCTGTTTTTCTTCATTCTTTTTCTTTCTGTTCCTCAGACTGGATAATTTTGACTTTCTTATGTTAAAGTTCACTGATCCTTTTCTTCTGCCTATTTAAATCTACTGAACCCTGCTAGTGAATTTTTCATTTCAGTTATTATACCTTTTAGTTCTGGAATTTCTATTTGGTTCTTTTCTTTCTTTTTTTTTTTTTTAAGATTTTATTTATTTGACACAGAGCGTGAGCCAGTGCACAAGCAAGGGGAGCTAGCAGCAGGCAGAGGGAGAGGGAGAAGTAGGCTTTCAGGGAGCCTGATGATGGGCTTGATCCCAGGATCCTGGGATCATGACCTGAGCTGAAGGCAGATGTTTGGTTCTTTTTATACTTTCTGTCTCCTTATTGATATTCTCATTTTTCCCATACATTGTTTTCCTTATTTTATTTATTTAATTTATTTATTTGTCATTGGGTTTCCTTTAGCCCTTTGAGCATATTTAGGACACTTGATTTATTATCTTTGGCTACTAATTCCAAATTCTGGACTTCTTCAGGAATGGTTTCTGTTAAATGCTTTTTTTCTTGTGAATGGGCCATGTTTTTTTGTTTGTGTGCTTTGTAATTTTTTGTTGAAACCCGGACATTGCATTATAATGTAGTAACTCCGGAAGCTAGATTCTCTGACTCACAGGTGTTTATTGTTGAGGCTGCTGCCATCTGTTTGTGACTTTCCCAAACTATTTTTGCAAATATGTATTCTTGGTTGTGTGTGGTCACTGAAGTTTCTTTTCCATTATCTTTGCAGTTCGCTAGTGACCTGATGAAGATTTTCTTTAATATCTGGCTCAAACGACAAAAAAAAAAAAAAAAAAAAAATGTTGCTGTCTCTTTAATCTTCCAGTAGTTGTTGTGGGAAGCCCTTGCAGCCTGAAAGGGCCTTAAGGAAGGCAAGTTGTCTGCCTTGTGTGAATCTCTGATCTGCCAGACTGATCAAATGTGCAACCTCCAATTTTTTGATATCAAGGTTCCCCTGGCACCAACCAGCTGCTCCAGGAATGCAGGACAGGGCTGAGGAATGGGCAGTGTTAACTGGTTTGCGCATGTGGTTCTAGCAGCCTCGCCCTTTTAGCAAACACTCATGGTTGTTGTGTGTCCCGTCAGGTTCCAGAGTTCTGAAATAGTTGATTCTGGTTGTTTTTTTCAGTTTACTGGTTGTTTTGGGTGGGGGGACCAACCCCAATAGCTTCCTACTACATTTTTTCATCTCAAGTGTTACAGTAGTCTTATATTGGCTTTCTAATGTAATGTTTATGAATAGAGGAAAATCCTTGATAGGTTTCTTTTTTCTGGTTTGTGTGTTTGACTATTTATACTATAAAAGGAAAAGAAAAGGATTACCTTCAGATTTTAACACATAAAGGATTAAGATATTTAAGTGTTTTGGGGAAAAATTCCTATAAGCATGAGTGAACTTTTATTTCAGTGCTCTGTCAGTGTTTTGTATAGTAACTTTGTGTTTTGTGTAAATAAGAAATTTATGTGTCTAGTGAAAAAACTTAATTTTTAAATGTTAGTTATTCCTCATTAAATGGTTAGCTTACATATCTTAGAAAGCATTAGATGTTCATTACGATTTAATTATTGAAGGAAAAATAATAGAAAATTTGCTTACAAACCACTTAATGAGTTTACCTCATTTGCAATAGGTTTAATTTAAAAGCCATAGTCACTACAGAAAATGTTATAAAGAAATAAATGAAACTGTCTTTATTGTGAAGTCATGTTACTCTACTTGATATATTAGAACTTGGATTTTAATCCAAGCTTTAAATGCTCGAATTGTTCTATCTGTAAATTTTGCTTCCTTACCTTTAGGTATTTTAAAAACACTCTTCAGCTTTTTCCTCAACTTTTTGTGCAGTTTTAACAGATTGTTTTGAGAATATCTCAAAGACATAAGCAGATAATTGCCACTCTAATAAATCCTTTAATATTAGAGAAGTTTGAATTATAAGATAAATTTACATCTAAAGAATTTCTTACCACATATGCCAAAAGAGCCACAATATGACACCATTTTTGCAGGTAAATACACTAGAGGATCTAGTTTGGGAATGTTTACAACTTTATAGCTGTGTTGTCTTAAAAAAAAAAAAAGGTGTATGTTTCCCATTCTTAGGACAAAACTGAGTTGGCTTTCCAGAATGGTTTTCTGTATTCTGTAAGTAAACAGAATGGTTACATTTCCACTAAACAAACAAACAAACAAAAAAATTAAAAAAAAAATTTCTTAATTTAACAGCCGACAGTCCCAGATCCATTTTAGCCCCAGGTGATAAAGTAAGGTTTAAGCACTTGTAGTTGGAAACTGATGTTAAACTTTTTCAGCTCATATGTATATATGTAGTGTTACATGCTGTCATTCTGAGTAACATTTATTGCCCTTTTACCTTTTTAATTTTTTTTAAAAGATTTTCTTTATTTATTTGACAGAGAAAGAGCATGAGAGTGAGCACACAAGCAAGGGGGAGCAGCAGAGGGAGAGAGAGAAGCAGGCTTTCTGCTGAGCAGGGAGCCTGATGTGGGGCTCTATCCCAGGACCCTGGGATTCCTGGGATCATGACCTGAGCTGAAGGCAGATGCTTAACAGACGATTAACGGACTGAGTAACCCAGGCGCCCCTACCTTAATTTGATCTAGCTATGACAGAAAGCTTGAGATATATTTGAAAGCTACAAAACCATAAACATTTTGCATTGTATACACACATACATATGTATGTACATATTTGAATGGAGATATATATGTGTGTATATATATGGAATATATATGTGTACATGTATATACGTGATAAGTACAGTGAGTAAAAAAAAAACTAAGAATAAAGGAATAGAGAGGGTCAGAGTCAGGAAAAAGCTCTCTGGAGATTAACATGCTGAAATTTGAGCATTTATAATAGTTTACTATGTAGTTAAGTCTTTAAAATATCAAAACAATTGTGGAGTTTTTGTTTAGGTTTTTTTTTTAAATTACAGTACATTTACTTTTAATGTGAAAATAGCTTTTTCAATGTCATGAATTAAATATTAAACTAAAAATTTAGGCATTTACCGTAAATCACATTGTTTATACTATCATTTTCAGAAATATTAAGGTAGATTAAGATCCTAACAACCCCAAATGAAAGTTTTTACTAAACTAGGTAAAATATTTTAGACAAACTCTTGAGGGTTTTGATTTCAGGAAATCAGTAATTTAGCACTGCTTTATTACATTACAGTAGAGACTAATCAACCTTAAAGATAATGTAAATAATTTTTACTTCTTAAAAGGTGTTTTTATTATAGCATTTTATGTGTTTTTGTCCTCACCTAATGAGGGAAAATGTTGACATGTGTAATTCTACTTAAAGGTAATGAGAAATGTCAAGGGGTCTATTTAATTTGGGAGTATTATTTCTTTAATACTGATCTAGACTGTGACAATGAAATTCTTTAACTTCTGTGTTTACTGATCATTTTGACTTAATAAAAAGGTTACAGTTATACCATGGCAGATAAATCATTTGAAGATGTGGTTTTTGAAAATTTTGTAGTAAAGATTTAGCTTTATAAATGAAGTGTTTTTTTTTTTTCTCTTGCTAATATGAGCTGGAAATGAATGGTTTTCTTATTGCTGATAGAATATAAAATACCTAAAGTTATTTTATAGACCAGAATGATCTTGATAGAAAATATTCTGTTATAAAAAACATATAATATCTCTTAATATATTGTTCAAATGCATTTTACGAAGAAAAGATTAAAAGTTATGTGATTCCTTTTTTAAATTGTACCCACTTAAAACTACCAAGATCTGTTAGGTGCTCTATACCAGCATTGTCCAGTAGAAATATGTGGCCCCCATACTTAATTTAAAAATGTTTTTTAAAAAGTAGAGTTAGTTTTAGTAATACATTTTACATAACCAAATATGTTTGGAATTTTTTTTATGTTATCCATATAACAGTTAATGAGTGATTTTTATATTCTTTTAAAATACTGAGTATTGGGCGCCTGGGTGGCTCAGTTGGTTAAGCGACTGCCTTCGGCTCAGGTCGTGATCCTGGAGTCCTGGGATCGAGTTCTGCATCGGGCTCCCTGCTCAGCAGGGAGTCTGCTTCTCCCTCTGACCCTCTTCCCTCTCATGCTCTTTATCTCTCATTCTCTCTCTCTCTCGAATAAATAAATAAAATCTTTAAAAAAATAAAAAAATACTGAGTATTTTTTAAATTTTTATTTTATTTTTTTAAGATTTTATTTATTTGTCAACGAGGGAGAGAGAGAGAGGACAGGCAGGGGGAGCAGTGGGCAGAGGAGAAGCAGGCTCCCCACTGATGCAGGGAGCCCGATGCAGGACTCGATCTCAGGATCCTGAGAGCATGACCTGAGCTGAAGGCAGATGCTTAAATGACTGAACCACCCAGGCGCCCCTGAGTATTTTTTTTTAAATACCAAGTTTTTAAAATACAGTTTGTATTTTACATTTACAGTATAAGGTAGTTTGAACTGACCACTTCTCAAGTGGTCAGAATGGGGTGTACTGTGTGAATTAATTCTGTAATAACATTCTGTTGTAGTTTGTTGTTCAGTCCTTATGTGTCATCTGAAACAAGAGGCAGCAAACTTTTAAACATGATGTGCAAAATTCAAAAGTGATGTCTATACAGTTCAGTAGACATTGGTGATCATGCCACTATGTTTGAGAATATTGGAGTTGAAAACTTGGTAGTTGTGAGCTACCAGCTCTTTAAGAGTTTCTGTTTGGGCATACAGATTTCTTGAAGACCATCCTTAGGCTTGGTGATTTGCTAGAAGGACACACAAATCAGAGAAAAGCAGAGAAAAAACTCATGATTATGATTTATTACAGTGAAAAGAAACAGAATAAAATCAGCAAAGGGAAAAGTGTGTGTAGGATGGAGTCCAAGAGAAACCAGGTACAAGTTTTTAGTTACCCTCTCCTAGTGGAGTTATATGGACAGTGCTTCCTTTTTCCAGCTACCTTGTATGACAACATGTGCAAAGTGTTGTCAACCAGGGAAGCTTACCTGAGTCTTGGTGTTCAGGGTTTTCACTGGGGATCAGTTACATAGGCATGGAAGTACCCATATAACTATCTTAGCTACTCTGTCTCCACCAGCTTTCCTTATGCTTCCTCTCCTCCAAGGTCCATCTGATAGTATGGCTCAAACCGTAGGCATAGAAAAACAGACATTTACTGTATGGCCCAAGATCTTAGGCAAACAAAGAGACTTACCAGGCAGGATATTCCAGGGGCTCAAAGTTACTTCTCAGGAGTCTATCACAGTTAAGTCTTTTCTTTGGAATGTGCAGACTTTGAGCTCCCTCCCCCCCAACCCTGCACCAGCCTTGTAGAGTTACCCCTTTATTGCGCAGGGTGATTTGGATCCTTACATAGGAGAGTGTGTCTCTAGTATAAATTCTTACAGTGACAGAAGGTAGATGAGATTGGCCATAGCTCAATTTACATTAAATATCTAATATGTTTTAAACAAAGGGCATGGATTACTAACAAGGGGCATGGATTACTAACAAGGTAGAACTATATAAGGGCTGACCAAGAAGTAAAGAATCTAGCATGTAGGACAGCCCTACAGTAACAGGTTTCTTAGTTGGAATCAACTCTTACATTTTACTACTGCCTCCCATAAATTCACCTTGCTTGGTGAAATACATATATTATCTATTTTATTTATTTGTATTAAAAATTTAATTGGAATATAGTTGATACACAATGTTAGATTAGTTTCATATATATAACATAGTGATTCAACATCTCTCTATGATATGTTATGCTCACCACAAGTGTAGCTACCATCTGTCACCATACAACCTTATTCCATGACTGGAAACCTGTATCTTCTACTTTCCTTCACCCATTTTGCAGCCCCCCCATTCCCTCTGGTAACCATCCATTTGTTCTCTGTATTTGTAGTTCTGATTCTGCTTTTTGTTTTTTTATTCAGTTGTTTTTTAGATTCAACATATGAGTGAAGTTAAACAGTATTTGTCTTTTTCTTACTTAATTCACTTAGCATAATATCCTCTAAGTCTATCCATTGTTGTTGCAAATGGAAAGATTACATCCTTTTTTATGGCTATGTAATATTCCATACCACATCCTCTTTTTTTTTTTTTAAGATTTTATTTATTTGACAGAGAGAGACACAGTGAGAGAGGGAATACAAGCAGGGGGAGTGGGAGAGGGAGAAGCAGGCTTCCCATGGAGCAGGGAGCCCGATGTGGGGCTCGATCCCAGGACCCCGAGATCATGAGCTGAAGGCAGATGCTTAATGACTGAGCCACCCAGGCGCCCCCATACCACATCCTCTTTATTCATTCATCTATTGATGGACACTTAGGCTGTTTTCAAATCTTGGCTATTGCAAGAAATACACTATACACTAAAAAGAATAAAATACCTAGGGTTAAACTTAACCAAGGAAATGAAAAACCTGTACTCAGAAAACTATAAAACATTGATGAAAGACATTGAAGACAACACAAACAAAGGGAAAGATAATCCATACTCATTGATTAGAAGAATTACTATTGTCAAAATGTCCATACTACCCAGAGTAGTCTGCAGATTCAGTGCAATCCCTATCCAAATACCAACACCATCTTTTTAATAGAACTAGAACAAATAATTCTAAAATTTGTATGGAACCACAAAAGACCCTGAATAGTGAAAACTGTCTTGAGAAAGAAGGACAAAGCTGGTGGAGGTATCACAATTCTAGATTTAAAGATCTACTAGAGGGGGCGCCTGGGTGGCTCAGTCATTAGGTGTCTGCCTTTGGCTCAGGTCATGATCCCAGGGTCCTGGGATCGACCCATACATAAGGGTCTCTGCTAGCCGGGAAGCCTGCTTCTCCCTCTCCCACTCCCCCTGCTTGTGTTCCCTCTCTCGCTGTCTCTCTCTCTGTCAAATAAATAAATAAAATCTTAAAAAAAAAACTGTAATAATCAAACAGTATGGTGCTGTCACAAATATATTATCGCTTTTAATCCACACCTAAATCTCCATTTTTGCCTATGATAGAGCAACTTGTATTATACTAAATATCCTGCAGAGAACTATTTGACATGTAGGGGGAGAAATGAGTTTGAAGGCATCGTAGTGCTTTGAAGTTAGTCACACCTTAAGGAGTCAAGATTCAGGAGAGAAGGGAGAGATATATTCTGTGCTGGTGTTCCTCTTGAGGCGTTTTCTAGCTCAAGTTATTTTGGATAAGACGATAAAAGCTGAGCATTATAGAAGAGATGAGCAAAAAGCAACTGAGGAAGTTGAGTGGAGCTTTCAGTAGTTTTTTTGTTGTTTCTAGCCCTGCGTTTGTGGCTGGAATCCTTTGAAGGGGGGCACACCATAGGAATGGGAACAGATCAGAGATAGGCCAGTTTTAATGGTGTTAATGGTGTTTGAAACCCAGTCTCATGCCAGCTCAGTCCTTGATTGGATTGCGGTGATCTGCTCCTACTCTGACTGCTTGCTAGAAAAAAATTAAATCATCTCTGGAAGAAGGTAACATAATCTAGAGCCTCTACACTTTTTCATACATATTTTTATACAGTCATTACATACAATGTGTAACATTCAATTAAAAATTACTAGGCGTACATGGGACCAACAGAGTTAAATCAACAATAGAAATAGGTTATGCAGACTCCGGATTACAGACAAGAGCTTTAGAGTACTATAACTAATCTATTCACGAAAATAGAATGAGAAAATAAGCAAAATACTTAGAGATTCAAAGTAGTCACCCAGAGCTGGATGGTAAAACATGTATTTTAGCATAGGGGAGTTATAAGGCTCTTACTTTTAGTTGGGCTAATGGTTATAATATGTTTGTAATCTGGTAAAGTTGCTCATCCCAACTAAGAACTACTAAATTAGAAAAGAAGTTGCAAGTAAATTATTGAGGTATTTGTTTTGGCGGCAAATACCTTGTTTGATTTTGAGACTCTACTATGAATCATACCATTGCTGTATGTACCACTAAGAAAAAGAGGCTGTCAATTATATTTTGACATCCCATTAATTATAAACTACATTCTAATTTCAGAGAGGTTAAAATGTGGGGGGAAAGGTGATCCTAGTTTTAAATCTCCGTTCTATCATTTATTGTTCATTTGACTTCGGTCAGGGAACTTCTTTGAAGCTGTTAGTTTATTTGTCAAAATTGGGTAGTATAGCTGCTTTAGATAGTCTAGTCTTTAGAGTTAAAAAGACTAAATGAATTAAGCGATATGAAAGTTTGTAGTACTGGGTATGCATTTAATACTATGAATTTGGCTTTCATTTCTTCCTTCTAAAACTTGGTATTGTTAAGATAACAGGAAGAGGTTCCTAACAGCTAACCAGGGGAAAAAAAAACAAAACAAAAATGCAATGTATTGGTTAAATAAGAACTTAAAAAATTCCTGTTGGAGCTATTTAATAAAGTGTCAAACATCATTCTTTATTCTCTCTCCAGCCCCCTTCACTTCTCCTGTACCCCCATTTATATATAAAGATATCACTGACAGCTTCCAATGTGATGATATTTATAATGATGTGACCTATGCATCAAAATCGTGTTGATATTTTTACTATATTGGTTTTTAAAAAGCAAATTTTAGGAAAATTTCTAATCAAAATTCAGCTGTGATGCTGAAACCTCCATTTTTATTTAGTTTTGTAGAATCCCTGCTCTACTGATGATACTGCATAAATACAGCATTAATCAAAGTGACTGAATCTTGAAGGGGTTGGATTTTGTGATGCTGGTTGCCATGAGAATTCCTGTTTATATTCCTATTTTGAAGGTTCCCAGTAAACTCAGAATGACATTTTTCTTGAGCATTAAAATATTTAGAGCTTTAATTTTGTGTTCATTCTGTTCTGTTCTTTTAGGATTTTTCAAGTCACATTCAGTTGATAGGATGAAAAAATTTAAGAGAAGGCTATCCCTCACTCTTCGGGGAAGCCAAACTATTGATGAATCATTGTCTGAATTGGCGGAACAAATGACTATTGAAGAAAATAGCAGCAAGGATAATGGTAAGTATTTGGAGCTGGGGAGGGGAGGAGGGAAGGAGAGATGCTTCCGCCTTTTAATTACTTTATAAATTGAATGTGAATTTACTTTTTTGGTAAGTTCCTAATAGCTTCCTTTTGTTTATTTCTTTGTCTTATTCTCTGGTTCTTAGGAAACAGAAGACTATGTGACTTTTGCTTACTTAATTATTAGAATGTTTCACTCTTATTCCAGGAGTGTTACTGTACCCGGTCTCTAACCCTTACAGATTCTCCTATCCCGTTTATCTTTCTATTTTTTATTGTCTCTTAAATAAGAATACCTTATATAATATCCTAGTTGTTAAATAACTGTTTTTGAGTTAACCTAAGTTAATACAGCTTAAAAGTGTGGTAAGTTTGTGAAATTCTTTTTTGAGGCTTCATCATAGTTTTATAACATTATATATGCATATGGACTATAGATGAGAAGGTTCATGACGTGAGTGAATCTTACTCTTTCCTTATTTTATATTTACTGCAGAGTCTATCCATAATATTGAGAGCACTTAAGTAGGTAGGCATACAGCATTTCACATGTTTGATAGTTCTTTACACAGAGGTTGATATAAAATGAAGAGAACTTGTTTAATTGAGTGGATTAAAATGTAAAATCCTGATGAAATTTATAGAACAAGGCTACATATTCAAAACTGAAGTAACCCTAGGGATGTCATAATAATAACCAGGAAGGAGTTATAGGAATGACTGCTAGTATGTCATGAAGTACACATTGTCTGGGAAGCCTTTCTTTCCTGTACCTGAAATTCTTCTGTTAGAAATTTGTGGCAGTGGGTTCAAACATGAATACCCCTACCCACTTCTGTTGAATGCATATGTCTTTGTTGTGAGAGAGGGAAAGGTATAATATAAAGGGCTCTGAACTTTAAGTTAAAAGTCATGGATTAGAATTTGGGATACTCTAACACACTTATACCGTTATTAATTAGTTATATGACTTTAATTTATCTTACTCAAGCTTCAGTTTATCTCTTTTCTCAGAAGGATCATCATTTACTCAAGTTTATCTGGCTAGTTGTAGTAGGGGAGAGGAGACATAGATGAGTAGAAAATTTAAAAAATAATAATTTGGATATAACTTATGTCGGAGGGGGACACATTTTGCATTTGGGTCAAAACTCAAAGACAGTTCTAGGTCTTACTTTTTTTCTTTGTGCCAGGAGCAAAATCCTTAATTCTCTCTCAAATCCCCTTTGAATTCTTGGTATTTTAATTAAGCCTTGTGTTTTGTTTTGTTTCTTTTAGAGAGGGCGGGGGGAGGGGCATAAGGAGAGGGAGAGAGAATCCCTAGCAGGCTCCGCGCCCAGTGTGGAGCCCAATGTGGGGCTCAATCTCAGTATCCTGAGATTATGACCTGAGCTGAAATCAAGAGTTGGATGCCTCACCCGATTGAGCCAGCCAGGCACCCCAATAAATGTCTTAATAGTATTTTAAACATATCACAGAAAGTTATTTCAGGATCTTGTCTAAGTAGCTAACCTTACTCTAAAGAGAAGATATATTAAAATTACTGAATTTGATGAGGGGAATAGGTGGCAATTTAAATATGAGGGAGAAAATAGATCACAGTTACACTAAAAAAAAAAAGCAAAAATGAGTTTTATTTTATATATATTATTTGGACCTTTCAACTGCAGCTACAACAAAAATTACTTTTTTTGACAACTGAAATTCTTCAACTAAGAAAACTGCATCTTTATGTTATTATGTAAACTTAACAGAATGCCACTTCTCATGATTATTTAGAATCTGAAGAAACCTTAAAAGGCAAAGATTGAAATGATGTAGTTTTCCAGCTATTCCAGTTTCTTTTCTTTACTACTCAGTCTGTGCACTGGGTCAGTTTATTATGTTGTTTAGAGTCAGCAAGCCTAGTTGATGGATATTGTGAAACGTTGTCGTACTCCCAGGTTTTTTCCTTTCTTCTGATGATCTGTTACATGATAGCAGTGACAGTTTTTTTACAGTAGTGGATGACATATAGGAGGTTGTAAGTAGTGCTAACTCCTACAAATAGCAAAGGTCCATGAGAGGATGAGGTTGAAAGCACAGACTATGGATGTATGTAGGGTATGATTAGGATCAGATATTAATAGTGTTTATAAGAGTGGGATTAGGAGTAGGGAATGACAAAGAGTCCAGGGTGGGCTAAGAAATCGCATGTTCCTGGGGCGCCTGGGTGGCTCTGTCGCTAAGTGTCTACCTTCGGCTCAGGTCATGATCCCAGGGTCCTGGGATCAAGCCCTGCATCGGGTTCCCTGCTCAGCGGGGAGCCTGCTTCTCCCTCTCCCACTCCCCCTGCTTGTGTTCCCACTCTCGCTGTCTCTCTCTCTGTCAAATAAATAAATAAAATCTTTAAAAAAAATTGCATGTTTCTAATCAGAATAGTTCACATAATCAGAAGACCCAAATGAATAAGATGCATAAAATCATAGTGATTGCCATGTTATGATGTTAAAAATCATGGGGAAGTCTTACTTGAACTAACTACTTTGTAGAATAAGAAAGATCTGTTTTTCATATAGATTTCCATTACTTTAAAAAATATTGTGGTAAATTATACATAATGTAGAATTTACTATTTTAACCATTTTGAAATTTCTGGTTTTAGTGGCATGAAGTACATTCACATTGTTGTGCAACCATCACATCACCACCATCTATCCCCAGAACTTTTTCATCATTCCAAATTGAAACTCTATACCCATTAAGTAGTAGCTCTCTGTTCTCCCCTTCCCTCAGTCCCTGGTAACAACTGTTCTACTTTCCGTCTCCATGAATTTTCAAGGTACCTCATATAAGTGGAATCCTACAATATTTGTCCTTTTGTATCTGACTTCTTTCATTTAGCATGATGTCTTTAAAGTTTCCATTTTTTAAAATGCAGCATGTTATCTTCTTGACTTGCCCAGTCAATTGCTATCATACTCTTCAAATGTTGGGATATTTTACGATTCATGAGCCCCGTTCTCTTTTCTGTACACTCTCCATGGGCTGACGTTATCCAATCCTATGATTTCAGCTACTGTGTATATGCTGACTGCTTCTAAATCTGTATTTCTAGTCAGGGTTTTTGTCTGGATCTCTAGATTCACATCCAAATATTAGTTGGCTTCTCCACATAGATGTTTAATAAGAGTCAAATTTAATATTACCAAACCAGAATTCTTGATTTCCTTCCCCCCAAATCTGATTCTTTTCCAACTTTCCTCATTTAACCTGAATCACTTAAAAATAAAAACCCAGGAGTTATCCTTGATTTTTCTTTCTCCTTCACTGTTCTGTTTCCCCTTCTCCCCTCTTCTGCCATTCTAGTTTCCTGTGTATTTACAATGTAAATAATTTTTAAAAACTCACTTTAATGATAGTAATTTATATGCTTGATAACATGTTTCCAGCTATTGTCCTTTTATGTATTATTTATTTTTAACAGAGGCTCTGCTGTAGCTTTAAAATTTTTCTTTAGATAGATGTTTTTAATATAGGTCCTCACTAAAAGCTGGATGGGGGAGAGTATATATGAAAGTAATTTTGCAGCCATGTCTGCTAACCGTTTGGTTCTGTCTTTATAATATATCCTAAATTTGCCTACTTCTCTCCATTCTAGTCCAGGCCACCACCATTTGTTGTTTAGGTTACTATAATAGTCTCTTCCTTCTGTTTCCCCTCTTGTTGATTCCCTCTCATCTGTTCTCCAGCAGTACCAAGAGTGATGTTTAAAATTTTTAATTAAAAAATTTTTTTTTATTTTTAAAGAATTTATTTGAGAGAGAAAGAATGAGAGAGAGAGAAGGAGGGGGAGCATGAGAGTGGGGGAGGGTCAGAGGGAGAAGCAGACTCCCTGCTGAGCAGGGAGCCTGATGCAGGACTCAATCCTGCGATTCTCCAGGATCATGACCTGAGCTGAAGGCAGTCGCTTAACCAACTGAGCTACCCAGGTGCCCCAAAATTTTTAATTTTTAATAATTATTGATTCAAAGGAAGTTGCAAACATAGTACCGAGAAGTTCCTTGTGCCCTTTTCTTTGTTCCCTCCCTTGGCTACATCTTTCTTAACTATAAACCATTATCAAACCCAGGAAATTAACACTGGAATAAAGTGTGAGTATAGTTTTGTGTCATTTTATCACGTGTAGATTCGTATAACCACCACTGCAATCAGGATAAGGATGTATTCCATTACCAGAAAGAGATCCGTTTTATGCTACCTCTTTATAGTTATTCCACCTCTTATCTCCAACCATCCCTGACCCCTAGGAGTGATATTTTTAAAACATGAATGAGATCATATTACTACCTGTTTCAAAGCTACCATAACTGATTCCAATCTCAGAATAAAATTGGAACATTTATGGTTACATACAAACATGCTTATCTTTCTGTCCTCACTAAGTAACATATATATAGTACAGCACTTGCCCTCTTTGTGTTCCTCTAACACAGTGTTTTCAGAGTTTGACCCCTAGACCAGCAATATCAGCAGCACCTGAGAATTTGTTAGAGATGCAAATTTTTGGATTCCATGTCAGATCTGAGTCAGGAAGTCTGTGGGTAGGGCCCAGCAATCTTGTATTTTAACAAGTCTCTGAAGGTGATACTGAAACATGCTAAAGTTTTACCCCTGCCACATGTCAACTTTTGCAGTAGCTTTACCCTCTGGACTATCTTTTAACTCACCATCACCTATCTTCCCAAGATTGGCTCTTTATTGCATTTATATCTCTGTCAAAAATACTTCTACGGAGAGAACTTTACTCAGTATCCAGTGTAAAATAGCTACTCCTTTATTTTCCGTCATCTCTCTTCTGCATATTGCCTATCATTATCTGATGTTTTTGTTATTCATTAGTTTCTTATTTGTTTCCCCTCCATAAGATCTTATAATCTTAGAGAATAGTACCTTGCTTGTTTTGTTCACCTGTTGATGCCCAGGACCTGGAATAGTAGGCACACAATAAATAAATGGCCTCTGAATAATTGAATGTTTTTTATGATCTCCTTTTTTTCTCCTATATTCCTCAAGACTGTAAAGCTCTAATCCCTAGGATAACTTTACAGAGCAACTAAAACATGTTGTCTATAGGCAGAATAATTCTGTATTTTATTATGATTCTAGATAGGAAATAGTATAACCTAGAAAGAGAAAATTTTTTCTTATATGTTCTAACTTGTATCCTACACTGTTTGACTATTTAATTTTTGCACTTTTTCAGATACCTCTTCCCCATTCATTCTTAAATCATTGGTTATTTTAAGATCCCCCAAATCTTTGATCAGCCAGCTATTGCCAAGGAATGTATAAGCCATAGGAAGCTTTGGACAGATATTATCTATTACTAGTTAGGCACTTTTCCTTTTTCCAGTCTGGTGTTCTACCCAAATTAGATAACTTGGGCTCTCTCTGAGCCCCAAGGGCCCTTTGGCCCCATCCTCCTTTTCCCATCTTCTTTTATGTAGCCATTATTAGTAGAGGTGCAGGCCACGTGGTCTTCTTGTTCTTGGTGTCTGATAAACCTTAACAGGTAGGGGAAACCACATCAGTAGATATTCTTACTCCTGATTATCAGCTGCAAAAGAGCTGGCTCCATTTTAGAGGAGAAAAGGCATTCAGAGAAGCCCAATTCCTTTTAAAATTCTTTAGCTGCTACCAGTAAAACATAATTCTAATACAAAAGACTAATTACTTGTCATAGAAGACTTCATCGTGTCTTTAACCTATTTTAGAGCTCTTCTTAAGGAATCATGAAATTCCTCATGAGCATTACAAAACAGGATTTCTCCCATTTATAATTAAATAACTTAAGTATTCTGTATTTTTTAAATGTTTCTGCTTGTTTATAAGTCTGAGGTTTCTTTAAAAAAAAAAACTCTTTATATTAAAAGTCCCAAATTTTGGGTAAGAAATTTCAGAACCTCTATATTGATATATGCTTAAGTACTTCTGTGTTTATCCATTAACTGACATACCTTTTGAATGTCTAGCAAATAGGGATATAAATTCCTTGAGGCCAGGACCATGTCTTTTATATTCTATAGCATGCCTAATTATAAGGCATATATGAGACAGTTAGTAAATGTAGGAGTAGTTTGGAAACAAACTTGGGATATATTAAAATAAGCAAATGGATAAAATCTATGGGCTAGGTTAGTAGTTTTGTGATTGCTAATCAATTTTGGTTATATAAGAAGTACTTACTTAAGTGATTAGACCAATTTCAAATATTAAAGTATTTTCTGTAAGTATTTTTTCATGGAAATTATTTTAATTCTGGTTCTTTGTATAGATAGCCAAAGAATTCTTAAATGTTACTGATCTTAAAAACCTTTTGTTTTGTTTTCTGTTTTGCTTTCTCAATCCTTTTCATGTGATCCTGGATCTTGGGCTGTTAATGGAATGATTTTGGATACTGTGAACCACAGAGCCTATTGTGAAGAATGGCAGGCCTCCAACCTCTCACAGTATGCATTCCTTCCTCCATCAGTACACAGGGTCCTTCAAGAAGCCCCCATTGCGGAGACCACATAGCGTTATTGGAGGAAGCCTTGGATCCTTCATGGCAATGCCCAGAAATGGAAGCAGATTAGGTAATTTAACAGTCCTTTTTTTTTTTTTTTTTTAAACTTTCTGACTGTAAGTCATACATGTAGTAGCTATTGTTATAGTGGTATGGAAGTCAGCCAGCCTTTATTATCTGATTTTTTTTATAAAATAAAAATCAAATTGAAAATAACAGAGATAGCAGAAAGATGGAAGGCTCTAGAGAGGTACTAGTGTTGACAATACAGAGGAGTAACATTTGAAAACCTGTCCACCAGGAAGAAAACAAAACCCCTAGGAGATGGATGCAAGATTTCAAGATGAATGGCATTTCAAGATGGTGCTTAATTTAGGGTCATACCCTGGTAACTGCGGATTATCACCATACGATAGTCCAGTGCAATGATTCATATACATGATTGTCACCTGAGTTGCTATTCTTACATCACTATGTCATTCTAAATATTTAGGAAAAATATATGCCTGCCAGTTTCTGTTTATTTCTCTGGTCTTTTTTTCCTCTGGCCTTTTTTGATAGCATCTTACTATCATGTTTTGATTTTTAAGATCATTTTAAGCATAAATGATCTTATAGTCTCATGACATATTTACTGAAGTTTCTGAGGGTTTTATTTTACTCCTTGCTTAATCTGCTTCCTTGGCAGGTTATTTCCTCATGTGTTTTGTTAATTTGGGGAGTGTGAGCTTATCTATAGTGGGGTTTTACCTATGGGGAAATGTATGTAGCCTTTATCCCTATAGGTGTAAACCTACAGAATGGTGTGCTATAGTTGTCTCACACTGGTTCATGAGAGATGATTGTTAAATTTTCAGGAGTTTTCCAAGCTGGTTGTTAAATATAGCCATTATTAAAGTTTAAGTGTTAAAAACCTATAATTAAGTAAGCCAATTACAAAAGTAACGAATCCTCAAAAGTCATTATTTTCAAATTATTTTACTACACTTTACTATTACCTCTGCTTTGGGGGTTATTTCTGTTGTATCTGTATAGTCAAAATTTTATGTAATAGTATGTACATTTCTTCCCAACTACATGCTTAGTGATGGTCATGTTGTAGCTTGAACTTGGCCATGGAGGGAGTATTCACCTCAGAGAAACTGGAAAAGACTTCAGATCAGGACTTGATATATTGTTTTATTGTCTAGACTGGGGATTGGCATACTTTCCTGCAAAGGTCCAGATTGTAAATTTTTCAGGTTTTGTGGGACACATATGATCTCTGTTGCATATTCTTCTTTTTAAAATAACTCTCTAAAGATGCAGAAAATATTTTTAGCTCAGGAACTGTACAAAAACAGGTCACATTTGCTGATCTTTGGTCTGAAGTTAAGAAAGTAATATTGAAAATGTTAGTAATGCAGATTAAAAGTGTGTTGTATCTGTAGCTTTTACGGTTGTGAGTGGCACAAAATTGAGCCATCTGAGAAGTAAATATTCTTCCAGTACTCAAAAACTATTACCTGATTCAGCAAAGAAGTTGCTCACACCAGTGACAAATGAGTGAAGTTTTGACATGGTCTTCATTGTTTCACTTTTGTGTTAATAATGGAAATGAAAATACGGATACTCATGTTGGAACTACACTTGTTCATTAATGACATGAACAATTTCTTGGTTGAGTCCGACGGTACTCAAGTATTTATTTATAGTCTGAGATTCATATGCTCCTTTGTAGTCCTTGTGCAGTAGAACAGATTTAAGTCTGCCCTTTATAGTACTTTAAGAGTCTTGTGCCTTTCTTTAGGAAACTCTCACTTGTACCTTGGACACCTGACGCTTCCTCTTTTGTCCTAGTGTGGCAGCTAAACCCAAGCATTTTCTTACCAAGATCAACAACCCCTCCCTGAGAGAGTAACGGAGTCAATTTATACATAACATCTTTTGGCTCTCAGTTCTCTTTGTCTTTGCTTCCTTGGTATCATGCACATATTCTTTCATACTCAGCTATGCATTTTAAAATATTATTACATCTTATTCAATATTTCTTTGAGGAAGGAAGGTTTTCAGATTTTGCTGGAAATAGAAGGCATGGTTAAATTATCTTTAACATTTTAAAAGTGTGACAGAAAAGAATACTTGACCTCAGATGTGTTGTATACCATCAGATTAGCAATCAGTTACCAATACATTGACTTTTATTGCCAAGTTAATTTTTTGTTCAGATCTTAGTATAAAATTTCTCCAGAAATCTTTATGTAATTGAAGTATACTCTTAAATTACATATCAGTCTATTAAAAACTATCATATTTGCAACTGCTTATCAGTGTAAGAATTTTCTCAATGTGTTATCAAGGGGCACCTGGGTAGCTCAGGTGGTTAAGCATCTGACTGTTGATTTCAGCTCAGGTCATGATCTCAGGGTTGTGGGATCAAGCCCCCTATTGGGCTACACGCTGAGTGTGGAATCTGCCTAAGATTCTCCCTCTCCCTCTGCCCCCCCCCCCCGACTCATGCACATGTATTCTCTCTCTCTAAAAAATAATGTGTTATCAAGACAAAAAACAAAAATATAGAAATTTTAAGACTGATTTGATAAGATCCTTGAGTTCAGTTTTTTGTTAAATGATTCTCATTTTCATCAGCAAATATTCATTAAAAATACAAATTTGTAACTATAAAATACTATTTTTTTTACATGTTGGTATTTCATATAACATTTCATTTGAAAGAAGAGATATAGTTACCTAGTGCATTCTTTGATTTTTAGTTAATATTTAATTTATGGGATTATTTGTTGACCACTTTCTAAACACCAGGTACTTTGTTCAGTGTGGGGAATATAAAAGTGAGTAAGCTAAATCTTGCCCCCCAGGGATCTCCTAACTTGGTATAAAATCATCTGAAACCAAAAAATGCACTTCAGTGCAGTGGTTGTGGTAGGTGTGGGCACAATAGTCATCTGTGTCTGGGAGTAGAGAAGATTTTACTGAGTGATGACAAATGAATATAGTTTTGAAAAAATAAGTATGAGTTCACCAAATTGTTAAATTGGGGAAAGGCATCTCTTATGGGTAAAAGGAGGGGGAAGTGTGTTGTGTTAAAGCACTGTAGCATGAAACAATATGATACTTTTGGGGGAATGAATAATTGTATAAAGAGAACCAGTGGTAAGAGATGTGTTTGATATTTAGCGTTTGTTTGTTTCTGGTGTGCAATTCATGCTAGATGAATTACAGGATGATTGACAAATGCAAATATAGAGCAGGTATTATACAAGTTATATAAGTTTGTTTTTAATATTCCCAGATGGAATTAATCTTCCTCCTCTCTACTCCCATTTAACTTTTATCTTTAATAATAAAAAAAAAACCCGACACCTCTTTGTTTTGTAATTTAAATATATTTTTTCCTCCATACAGATTCACAAGCTTGTTTCTGTAGTTAAATAGATATTCAGTGAATAATTTTTGATTTTTTTTTTAATTTTTAACACTGTGGAGAGGGGAAGCTCCATTAATGGCTTTAAAAACTTATTTTTTAAGAATATTCAAAGTAGTAGATCATTTGGCTGTAGACCCAGTGGCACATTATTTTACAGAAAAAATAGTAAACTAAATAAAAGGCAAAAGACCAGGTTTCTATTTTAGCTCTGCCTCTAAGCTGTGTAACCTTTGAAAATCATTTAACCTTTCAAAGTCTCAGTTCCCAGATCTGGAAAATCAGAGAACTGACTAAATAATCCTCATGTTCTTTCCAGTCTGTAATTTTATTATTCAGCTCTTGATAATAACTTGGATGTTAATTATTTTCATAGTTTTTCATAATCTGAGTGTGAAAGGTTTGTCACTACTCTTTCAAGACATCTGAGTTATGTTTTGATCTATTAGCTACACAGAGCAACCAGAATGTAAAAAACTTTTATGATTTTTATGTGTTGGCTATCTATATCTTACTTGTAGTGATAATAAATTATGTGATATAGTAAGGTATAATGCATGTCTTTGAAGATAAATGGTGTTTCATTTTGTGATACAGATATTGTTCATGAAAATCTAAAAATGGGATCAGATGGTGAGAGTGACCAAGCTTCTGGGACATCATCTGATGAAGTACAGTCACCTACAGGCGTTTGTCTTAGAAATCGTATACATAGACGGATCTCAATGGAGGTAACCATATGCCTGCGTATGTGTGTTTGTGTGTATGAATACACATACACATCAAACAGTAAATGACCATTTGAAAATTTTCATGAAGGCAGATGACATTGTAAGAAAATTGTTTCTTTGTATTAGTAATGAATAGTCTTGTGAATATTTCCTTCTTTCTAATTATATACTATCCCAAGGCAAGTATACATTAATTATGTTTAACAATCCGCAAAAACCATGTAGGGTCTCTGTAAGGGAAATGTGAATTTTCAAAAATACTGGAAATTCAGAATGATACTTTAGCCAAGTTTTCTTTTTAGAAAATATGATTTTAATTATATTTTTGAGGTTTATCCGGATACTTAGTATTTTATTCTATAAATATTTTATTTCAGATTTCAAAATGTATACATAAAATAAGCACCAGCTTTTTTTTTTTTGCTTTATATTATAAATATGGGTATCATTTCCTTTATGGCTTATTATACCTACTAATTTCTGTAGAACATATAAGTTATGTTTTCATGTAAAAAAATTAATGGCTCATATATAACCTTGAGATCAAAGTTGATAATTCATGTTATTTCAGTATATACTATAGATTAAAATAGTTTTCTCCAAAACAATTGAACATGTTTTGAATTAAGAATATTGTTTTTTTTTGGTGCCTTTGAGTTGAGATTACAGTGCTTGGGGTATCTGTCCCGTTGGTTGATTGCATTTTTATTGATAAAAGATTGCTTCTTAATCAATTAAAAAACAATATCAGTTTTCTAAATGATAAATTAATATTTTCAACTCTTGAGATCAACTTGGTATCTGTTCATATCACTATAATTATATCATAATAAAATATATTTTTCTTCTATCATATGTTTAAAAGTTTTTTTACTATTAGGATTTTTATCTGAACTTTCTCTTCCATTGAGCTGTATTTATTTTTTGCCCCAAAGGTGACAGTCCCTTGATGATATTCTTACTTTTGTATATTATAATAGCTGAAAGACTTCTTTCTTAACATCTTCCACATCTTGCACACACATATGTGTTCTTACTTAGAATGTTTTTGGATGTTACTTTCTGTGTATTCTTCTAGATAAATTTTAAATATTTTGTTCTAATAAAGTTATTGTGATTTGTTTGGGATTATGTAAAATGTAAAACATTTAATATGGGAGAACGATTATCTTTTCATTACTTAGTCTTACCATTTGGGAATATGGTATATATTTCTGTACTTGAGTTATGTGTTTCTCATTAAACGTTTACATAGTCCCTATACATCTCAATTTTGTTTTATGGTTTGGTTACTGTTACAGATAGTAAGGATTTATTTTTTATAGGATTTATGTTTCTTGGTGTGACAATATAGGCAAGATTCCCTTCTAATTTCTCCCAGTTCACATTTTATAACTAAATGGAATAGAAATGCCCCCCCCCCCTTAAGAGCCACCCTTTCATCCCTGGAATAAATCCCACTTAAATATTAATATAATAATAAATATATATTTGTATATTTTTATATAAATATATTTAATACTTATTAAATATATTGAACTTGAACTCATTACCCTAAGATCAAGAGTTGCATGCCCTACCAACTGAGCTAGCCAGGCACCCCTGATTTTTTTTCATGTATTGTTGGATCCGATTTGCTGATGTTTTGTGGAGGATTTCTGCATCTATGTTAGAAATACTGGCCTGCAGTTCTCTTTTTTTTTTGTGGTGTCTTTATCTGGTTTTGGTATCAGGGTAACGCTGGCCTCATAGAATGAATTCAGAAACTTTCTTTACTCTTCTATTTTTGGAATAGTTTGAGGAGAATAGGTATTAACTCTTCTTTAAATTTTTGGTGGGATTCATCTGTGAAACTGTCTGGTCCTGGGCTTTTATTTGTTGGGAGTTTTTGATAACTGACTGATTAAATTTCATTGCTGGTAATTGGTCTTTTCAAATTTTCTATTTCTTCCTGATTTAGTTTTGGGAGGTTGTTATATGTTTCTAGGAATTTACCCATTTCTTGTAGGTTGTCCAATTTGTTGGCTTATAATTTTTCCTAATATTCTCTTATAATCCTTTGCTTTTCTGTGGAGTTGGTTGTTATTTCTCATCTTTCCTTTATGATTTTGAGTCCTCTCTCTCTCTCTTTTTTTTTTGATGAGTCTGGCTAATGGTTTATCAATTTCATTGATCCTTTTCTTAAAGATGTATTTACTTGAGAGAGAGAGCATGCACATGCACACACAGGGGAGAGGCAAAGGGAGAAGGAGAGAATCTTGAGCAGACTCCCTGCTGACCACGGAGCCCAACACCAGGCTCGATCCCTTGACCCTGAGATCATAACCTTAGCCAAAATCAAGAGTTGGATGCTTAGCCAACTGAGCCACCCAGGCATCCCAATTTTGTTGATCTTTTCAATGAACTAGCTTCTAGTTTCATTGATCTGTTCCTTTTTGTTTTTTTTTTTTTTTAAATCTCTATTCCATTTATTTCTATACTAATCTTTATCATTTCCTTCCTTCTACTAGGTTTGGGCATTGTTCTTTTTCTAGTTTCTTTAGGTGTAAAGTTAGGTTGTTTAGTTGAGATTTTTGTTGCTTTTTACTTCTTTCTGTTGATACAGCACTAATAAAAGATTTCAGTTGTCTCACTATGTTGCATACAAAACCTTACAATATCTGCTTGGTTAGTTATTAAACTGGTCACATTTTCTGGTAGTCTTTGCATCTTCCTACATGGTATAATAATGTCTAAGTAAATTCCATGTGGAATTTACCAGTGAAAGGACTCAGAAATAACTGGGTTTGAGGGTACCATTTCTGTAGAACTATGTTGTATACTTTTGCTTACAGTAAGTGCGTTTGCATTCAGATATTATATATAATCAACATGTATAACTTTAAAACTGTAATAAAACTTACAGCCACTAATCATTAATAAATAATATAGTAGGGCCCATGAATTCAAAAATGAAATGCTCTTGTCTCTTCTATTTGTGATTACCTACAAATACCTTTTTTCCCCTTTTTTTAAATAAAGGATTTAAATAAGCGGTTATCACTGCCTGCAGATATCAGAATACCTGATGGATATCTTGAAAAATTGCAGATAAACAGTCCACCGTTTGATCAACCAATGAGCCGAAGGTCTCGTAGAGCTTCTTTAGTAAGTTTTCAGTCTCCTATATTTATGCCATCAAATCTGTTTGGATATTCTGGGTGTAAACATTTTACATTAATTTTTATATTTGCTTTTTTAATAACTAAATTTTATTACATTGCTTTTAGGATTTTATTGTTTTCCAGTTCTTAAGGGTTTAAAGATGCATGTTGGAATACAATTTAAGCTATATTCTGGGTTTTTTTTGGAAAAATTTTATTAATATATGCTAGAAATATATAATATGTATTAAATATATACTACAGATACAGAAAAGTACATAAACTATTGTGGTATAGCTCAGTGTATTTTTTGCAAAGTTAACATACCTGTGTAACCAGTACCCAAATCAATAAAAGAAAATGCCCGAAGTCCCAAAATCCCCTTCCTGCCACCCTCTCTGTTTACTTTCTACTCTTACTTCCTCAACTGTAGCCACATCCCTGCTTTCTAATAATGCCAAAGATTAGATTTACCTGTTTCCCATTGTTTTGGTTATATAATGCTTGTAGTATATTTTAATATCGCAAAAGACTTTTTAAAATCTTCATTTACATTCACATTCTTATTTTAAAAATACTTTTATTATTTCTGATTATTCATATTTAAACTTTTGAACTTGAATTATGACTATATAAATTATTAAAATACATTTTATACAAATATATAAAAATGTGTATTCAAGTTTATATTGTGCAATATGCATGGAAGAATAGAGTATGTATTCTTTTTTTGGCTGGCCTCTTTTGCTGAATGTTATGCTCATGTTTCATCTAGTTTGTTGCATATAGTTATAGTTAATTTGTTCTTACTGTTGCATGGTATTCCATTGTATGCTATACTTTATCCAGTTCCCTGTTGATGGACATTTAAATGTTTGGGTTGTTTTTAATTTTTGGTTATTACAAAACAGTGGTTCTGTCATCATTCTTGTACATGTATTTTGGTTAATATATGTAAGCATTTCTGTTGAATACATACCTAGGAGTGGAACTGTTGGATCGGATTGTGTGCATATGTTCAGCTTTCCTAAACACTGTCGAAAGAGTTTCCAAAGTGGGTCATACCAATTTACACTCAAATCAGTATTTTACAGTTCTGTTTGTTCTTCTTAGCCAGTTTTTGATATTGTCTCTTTTTTAAAAAATTTTTAACTTCTCTGGTGAGTGTGTAGTGTTACCTTTTTGTGGTTTTATTTGCATTTTTCTGATGACTAAGCTGAACACCTTTTTAATGCTTATTGGCCATTTAGATATACCTTCTTTTGTGAGTTAACTGCTGAAGTCTGTCGTCTCTTCTCTTTTCTGCCTTTTTCTTATTGATTTATGGAAATTCTTTATACATTCTATATAAAGAAACTGTGAGTTATATGTCTTGCAAATATCTTCTACCATGCACCAGTTGACCCTTGCAATTGCATTAAGCACTGCTGATTGAAAGGTCAGCTTTCCCTGTTGCAGTGTCACCTTTGACATAAGTTCAGGTGATTGTATATGTAAGGATCTCTTTTGGATGGTTATAGTCCTATAGTAGAGGTACATATAAAGTGCTGTGGGATAACAGACAAGATAGCAAGTAAAATGACTTTGCATATCACAGGCTTACAGAGGAGATAGTGCTTTAGCTGGCTCTAGAAGGACAGGTAGGAACTTCTCAGGTTGACAGTGGGTAGAAGGGTGGTCTAAGCAGAGGAAACTTGATGTACTAATACCCACAAGCATGAATGTAGGTATGTTGGGGAAATTATAACTGATATAAAGGGTAAATGTGGAATAAGATTAAAGAATAAGGCTTGAAAGAATAGGATAAATCCAGACTGTGAAAAGCTTTGGCTACCAGGCCAGGCAAGGAGCCTGAACTTCATTCATCCCATGTAATGGGCCTCAGAGGTATTGATATAAACAAGGGCTGATGTAATCACATTTTTGTTTCATAACAGTGGCTTCAGGAAAAGTGTAAATGAAGTAGGACGAGAGAAAGACTAGAGGCAGGAAGATGGATTAGGAATTTATTCAAAATTAGGGATGATGCAACAGTCATGTGGAAATGGGAAGTAGAATCCAGATCCTCAGGGTCATGTAGAGATAAAATAGGCAGGACCTCTGGTACTCAGCTGAACTTTGTGTCTGAAGAAGGAGCAGTTGAGGATTCCTGGATTGCTAGCAGTTGTTATTCTCCTTTTTACATATTATATCATGGAATGTTTTTATCCACCGAAAACTTCTGTTGGGTTACATATTCTAAAGAATAAAATTACCTTATGCTGTATATAACATGAGCACATTGTTAATTTGACATTCATCAGTGTATAATAAAGTAAAAGTATAGCGCCAACTGGATTTTGGTATACAGGTTTATGATCATCATAGTTTTGCATCACTGCCTAAGACATTTTTATTTAAATAGCTTTGCCATTTGATTACCTGGTTGAAAGTGTTCTTTGGCTATCAATTTTTATCTAAGATTAGTACTCAAGATAAATTTTGGAGTTATTGAGTGTTCAGATTGGAACTAAAGGTATGATTTAATCACCACATAATTGTTAAAGCTATTCTTTAGGAGCTATCTTTTTCAGTCTACATGAAATTAAGGAAAACAGTGCCCTCTAATGAATGTTAAGTGATGGAGTTTTTATTGTGATTGAGTATTCCTACTCATATTCCTTGGTTTTTGATCTAAAGTGGTTTATAGATTTCAGATTAATTATGCCAGCTGTGTTTTGGTTTCTACTAATGCACCCTTTTCATTATTCATCTACCTTGCTAAACTAAAGCATTTGGTTTCTTTTGAAGTATATTAGAAAATTATTCTTCACTACCCTAGGTCTATGTATGAAGGGGAAGGATTAGGGAGTGGATGGAAGGAGATGGGAGAAGAAATATATTCTTCACATGTGTTAGAGCTCATGTTTCCATGGATAATATAGTCCTTTTTACCCCAAGATTGATTTATTTATTTTAGAGAGCCCACACAAGTGGGGGGAGGGGCAGAGGGAGAGGGAGAGAGTTTCAAGCAGACTCCGTGCTGAGCACGGAGCCCAACGCAGGACCCAATCCCACAACCCTGATTCATGACCTGAGCCAAAATTAAGAATCAGATGCTTAACCAACTGAGCCACCCCAGCACCCCTGGATAATGTATTCTTTATCTAAAAAAATAAAATAATATTTTCACGATAAAATATAAAATTTTAACCTTGTCTTTCTAAAAGTATAAAGCTTTATATTTTTGCATATTCAAGAGCAATGTATAACAAATGGAGTAGTTAAAATAACATACATCCTTTGAGTAGGAATTAAGAAACAAATCACAACTTCTGATGAAGAAAGACCTACAGTAGGGCTAATTGGTTCTTCTATAAATTTATGATCATCATCATCAGCCTAAAATGAACCTTCAGAATTGCTTGGCTACCCTATATTGTTTTTCTCTGGTTAACCCTTCCCCTCTCAATATACGCAGATGATCTCTTTTCCTACATGATAAAGAAGAGAAAAGCCATAACCAGAAACCCCCTCATTTTTTGAATAACAGATGTGCAAATCTATCTACACCTATACTCATTCTGCTCTTTCATCCTTCTTTTTTTTTCTTTTTCTTTTTCTTTTTAAAGATTTTATTTATTTATTCATGAGAGACAGAGAGAGAGAGGCAGAGGGAGCAGACTCCCCGCGGATCAGGGAGCCCAATGCGGGACTTGATCCCAGGACACCAGAATCATAACCTGAGCCGAAGGCAGACACTTAACCAACTGAGCCACCCAGGCACCCTCTTTTAATATTGAGGAATTGTCTTTCTTCCTATCCCATCTCCTCAGGATGCTTTAGAATATTTTTGTCATCCTTGTACACTTGTATATATTCAGTCTCCCTCTCTTGACTAAATTCTTCCTATTTTTATTTTAGAATAATTTTAGATTTACAGAAAAATTTAAAAGATAATATAAAGAATTCCTATACACATACCCAGTTACTACTATTATTAACATTTTACATTACTTTAGTGTGTCACAACTAAGGAAATCAGCATTTTGTATATTACTACTATTCCATACTTTATTCAGATTTCCCTAGTTTTCTGCTAATGCCCTTTTTTTGTCCCAGGGTCCCATCTAGGACACCACATTACATTTAGTTGTTTTATCTCATGTTAAAGATATTGGTTATTGGACTGGTGAAGGGCTGTTTAATATTCATTATGGTTGATTAGAAGTGAGATGTTCTAACTCTTAACATATTTAATTACACATTAGATTAGTGGAAAGCCCACATGCCAGTAGTCAAGATTCATTAGAACATTGATTCACTTAGAATGATGGCATGCCCAGTGGAATTTTTGTGACTGTTAAGTGCAGCTCTAGTAGATTGAGAGTCTTTATATAAAAAATTTGCCTCATTATATTGAAATTATAGGTTTTACACATTTACAGAATCTGCTTGTTCCTAACAATGAGTTGGATTCCTCATTCATGGCTTGAGCAATATATATCATATGTAGTCCTTTTTTATTTCTATGAGTAGGTGAAAAAGTAGTGTATCAAGTCCTGATATCTCTTAGAAATAGTAAATATATCATGGGGTGTGGAAGTGAGGCTCAAAGTCCACTCACAATTTAATTTACCTTTGGTATATTATGTACAGAATTAAGATCATATCATACTGATGGTAACAGCAATTTTTGGAACACAAGATTAGCAAGTAGAATAAAGGTTCTCAATCTCTTTTCTGCCCCGGACATTTCTAACAGTAACAGTAACTCCATAATCTCACAAGGAGGAAAATGGATGTTTGAAAAAATCTCCCTTTGTGCCTGTGTTTCTTATATATGCATTCACTTTTAGTATGGCATCTATAGAACTTTTGCACATACTTCATTTGTTTTTAAGCTCAGACTGCATTGCTAGCATGTTAATACCTCTCAAGGAGGGCACTTGTGTGATGACCACTAGGTGTTATATGTAAGTGATGAATCACTAAATTCTCCTAAAACCAATATCACACTATATGTTAACCAGAATTTAAATAAAAACTTGGGAAAAAAAATCTTTACAACCATGATACAGTGATTATGTTGGCAGAGCCAGAGTAATCCAGAAATCTCCCACAATGCTCAATACCACTTGCAGGTTACATTTAATTATAGAAAGGCTATTATAAATTATAATTTATTTTGGATTTTTAAAAAGTTTTCATGTGCTTATGCTATAAGAGTCATCTGAACAGGAATTTGATTGGGGCTGCCAAAAAAAAGCCAGGTATTCTCTTGGAGCAGTGAAATAACAAAAAACTATCTTCATTTGTTTGGAAAGTATAACTAAGTAGATTTTTATATTTTATTAAAATATAAAGTTGGGGCACTTGGGTGGCTCAGTTGGCTAAGCATCTGACTCTTAATTTCATCTCAGGTCATGATCTCAGGGTTATGGGATTGAGCTCCAAGTTCCGCTCTGTGCTCAGCTGGGAGTCTGCTTGAGATTCTCTCCCTCGGCCCCTCCCCCTGCTTGTGCTTGCACTCTGTCTCTCTCTCTAAAATAAATAAGTCTTCACAAACAATGAATCATGGAACACTACATCAAAAACTAATGATGTAATGTATGGTGATTAACATAACAATAAAAAATTATTAAAAAAATAAAGTAAATAAGTCTCTCTTTTTTAAAAGATTTTATTTATTTGACAGAGAGAGAGACAGTGAGAGAGGGAACACAAGCAGGGGGACTGGGAGAGGGAGAAGCAGGCTTCCCGCTGAGCAGGGAGCCCAATGCGGGGCTCAATCCCAGGACCCTGGGATCATGACCTGAGCCAAAGGCAGACGCTTAACGACTGAGCCACCCAGGTGCCCCTAAAATAAATAAATCTTTAAAAAATAAAATATAAAGCTTACTGTTTGATTCCTTTAGCTATTTGTTTTTATAAAACTTTTAAACTATTTTAAAATAATCTAATGATGGAACTCAGTCTAGATTGTGAACTCACAAAAGCAGGAATCATTTCTGTCTTCTTTACTATATCCCTAGTACCTAGCATTGTACTTGGTAAATGCTGGATAAATGAACTTTGTCCTCTGTCCTCTGAATAATTTCTGTAGGAGAGCATGTCAACAAGCTAGTCATTATATCTATTGTTAATCTTGTCATGTTCAGCAGATAAAAATGCAAGCAAAATTTTCTAAAAATTTCATTTAAAGATTAAGTAATATTTACATGTAATTATTAAAGCCTTAAGGCTGGAAATTTTTAAATGAGGTGGTTACACTTTATTCTGGCAGATAATTTCATTAGTATAACTATGCCTTTTGTCTGAATTCTCTGCCTGCCTACATGATGAAATTCAGTAATGCTCTTTATCTTATAGATTATTCAAATTTAAATTAAACTTTATAATTATAGTACAGTATTTACCTTTTTAGAAAGCAGACTTTCACGGCACCTGGGTGGCTCAGTCGTTAAGGATCTGCCTTCGGCTCAGGTCATGATCCCAGGGTCCTGGGGTCGAGCCCTGCATTGGACTCCATGCTCAGTGGGAGGCCTGCTTCTCCCTCTCCCACTCTCCCTGCTTGTGTTCCCTCTCTCGCTGTCTCTCTGTCAAATAAATAAATAAAATCTTTTAAAAAATAAAATAAAAAGTAGACTTTCAGCATATTTTAATGATCTCACTAAATGTCATTCTCTGAAGACTGACTTTATGATATTAATATTTGATCATCCCTTAGTTTATTCCTTATATACTTCATATGATACAGTAATCTCTATAACATTTTTATCTTTACAGTCAATTTGTAGTCCACTTACATACTCTTTAAAGCAAATATCAGCATTCTTGTCATAGCCACTGGACTACTGGACCAAAGTATATTTGATGTCTTAAAGGAGTGCTAGTATTTGTTTACTTAAGATAAAAGAATGAATAAGAAAATTTCCCAGCTCTTAATGAGCTTGCAGTCATATTTTTCTTTGTGGTTCTCATTATTATAGATGATATTTTCATTTTTCTGAGCACATTGATTGTTTTCTTTATGCTAGTTTCCATTTACTATCAATACAGTTTTTTTCCCTTCATTTAAGATATGACACAAGACTTAAAATTCATGGCAGAAGTGTAGTAGTTCCATATTTGTGATTTTAATGAATTCTAGAGATAGGTATAAGAAAATAAACACATTCTACCATAGTTTATGTGACACTGGCAATTAGCGTTTTTTCAAAGTAGTTATTTAAGATCCTATCTAAATAGGCTATAAATAGATTATACATATAGTAAAAGATTATTCAGGATCAGGTTCTCATGTACCAAATAGTGGGCTATTTGCCACATTTTCCCTATTAAAGTTAAAAAACTCCATTTCTCCATTTGTAATTGGAAACTGTTACCTACTGTAGTTTCACCTTATTATTCTCCATAGTTATTGATAATAGAAAGCATCTCTTAGTATCTCTCAGTCACATATAAGACAATGCACATCAGTGGATGGTGTGTGACAGTTCCAAAATCACATTTTTTAGATAAAATTGCTTGAAAATACCACATAGCGAGAAAAACTTTAAAGATTCCCCAAATTTTTGCAGTCATCCATTAATACCACCTCTGAGCGAAGTTTTTACTAGTTTAGCAAAGTTGAATTAAGTACTAAAAGACATACAGTTTTCCTCCTGGCTTTTAAGAGGATATAAATCATTATAACAAAAGGATAAAAAATGTCAACTTTGCTTTACTAAAAACAATAAAATTTAATTAAAAAAAGTCTATTTGAGGGACCTGTGCTATTTTTGGCCTTTCAACTTTGGGCAGTTTACTGTTCAAAATGTTAAGTCAAATTGTCAAGTACCATTTTTATTTTATTCAACACCTCTGGAAAAATTGCATATTTGAACCTTCACAGTTGGACTAAAACATAGTATTTAAGGATCCAGTATTATTTATATAACTTTGAGAGCTGAAATTATGTATAAAAGAACATTGTTTCTTTTCACTGGCTATTCATTTAAGGGCATGAGCACCACACTCAGAAGTGAATCTTCAGATTATTGCCTTTTCCATGATCTACAAAGGAGTACGAGAAAGCAATTTTAAGAAGATTCTTACTCCTCTGTTGTTTATCTTTTTTCTGTTGCTGCTCTCTCAATCCCTAAGTTTTCATCTCTGTATTTTTTTTGTTAAATCTTTTGTGTTGAGGCTTTTTGTTTTTAGTTTTTAAATATTAGGTTTCCATTACATATTTGGGTGTATTCCATCTACTTCATTTATTGACTCCATACAGAAGTGAGGCAAACAAGCTCAAAGTTTAAAAGCAATGGTTTTGAGAACCTACTTTTAAAGACTTTTTGGGAAAGTGTGGGGGTGTCAGATTTAGACTTACTACTTCTGTGTTTCCTGATCCGTAATGGAGTGTGACTTGCACTTGTCTTTTTCATTGCATTTTGGTTAGAAAACCTGAAACAAGTAGTATTTTATTGTTTGCAGGCCGTCCTAGAGAAGTCGAAAATTGGTGAAGGAATAACATATGTAGGAAAATTACTTAATTCTCAGTTTTGCTAGAAAGAAAATCATGTAGTTGTCTTTTATAAAATTCTTTAGTATCTTAAAATCTCAGGGCCTTAAACATTTTTTCTTAGAATGTTAACCAATCTATATAAAAAGATGGTTCAGCAGTTTTAATTGTGAACTTTGATGTTTTAGAACCTTTGAATGTTCCAACATTGGGTAAATTTTAAAACTTGACAGATGTTCAACAATTTAATTGTAATCAGATTTTTCTATTCAAGACACTCTTGAGCAGGAAAGTTTCAGAAATTGGTGAAGGGGGGCACCTGGTTGGCTCAGTCGGTAGAGCATGCGACTCTTGATCTTGGGGTCGTGAGTTCAAGCCCCATGTTGGGCATGGAGCTTACCTTAAAAGAAATAATAAAAATAAAGTGCACTCCTTTAAAAAGAAAAAGAATAATATCTAAAAAAAGAAATTGAGGAAGAGATGGATTGAAATTTTAAGAATACTAAATTTATTGTTTGCTTTCAGTCAGAAATTGGGTTTGGAAAAATGGAAACCTATATCAAATTGGAAAAGCTTGGAGAGGTAAGCAGATACTTATTTCAAAAATATAAAGCACCTTTTTTTTTCTTGTTCATTATCCAAACTCCACAGTTAGGCCACCATTTCTACCAACCTAGAAAAAAAAACGTAAGCACTATTGTCTAAAAGATTATATCTTGTACCAAAAAGGCAACAGAATGTTAGAAGGAAGAAAACCTTCAATTCTTGAAATTATGCCATCAATTTGAGAGGAAATGAGTATTTTTTATAGCTTGTAATCTTTTATTGAAGCAAAAAATATTGTGCTTTCTTGGTAACACAATATAGGCATCTATTAGCCTCCTGGCCGTCATGTGGGAAATTGAATGAGTTCAAACCTGCGAAAAATCAAAATTTTATCTCTAAAGATAAAAACACATCTCATTGAAGGTTAAGGAAATTTTTGGCTAAGAAGACCTTGGTTTTCTTGAACTTGTTACTAGTACTGACTGATTTTGAAGTGGTTTGTCTTCCAGGGTGAGAAAGGGCCAACCAGAAAATAATGGAATTAGCTAACAGGGAAGCTTAAGAGAATTTGTGGGCTATCTTGGCAATGGTAGAAGAACTCTCCTGTAGAACATATTTGTTCTTTAAAGGAGAGTGAAGGTACACAAATTCTGAAAAGTCTGAGAACTGATAAAATTTTTCTAATTTAACATTGTGTCAGTTACATTTTCAGTTTTCAGTTAATATGCTCACTTAGTTGCCTCAAAGTCCGCATACCACTGTAGGTAAAGTACCTTTGACTCTAAAGCTACTGATCCCGTTGTTAATCTGATAAAAAGTACAAAAAGTAAATTAAATATTCTATGTTTTCATACTTTGAGGCATTCCATAGGGTTATAAGAATATGGAGGCTCTGCATATGGTACTACTGAAAGTCCTCTTAGCTATAAGAAAACCAAGACTAAAACTCTACAGTGGTAGAGTTTTCCTTGCAAAAATGGACTTTAACATATGCTTACAAATTAGGAATTTAGTTAGGGCTCTTTTTTGAATAGATGCTATAGACAGACTCTTAGGATATTTTGATGTGTCTTTCGAAAATATATTTCATAGGGTACATATGCGACAGTATATAAAGGAAGAAGTAAATTGACAGAGAATTTGGTGGCATTAAAAGAGATCCGGTTGGAACATGAAGAAGGTGCACCCTGCACAGCAATAAGAGAAGGTAAAATTTGATCTTTGTGAGCAAAATGTATGAAAGAGTCTATATGGAATGTTTTAAAACCAAAGCTGCATAACAAGAGTTCATTTTTTTGTAAGTAGAAAGAGCTCAGATATAGAGGACTGGAGATATACTTAGACATTAGAACTAATATTTAAAGTCAAAATATTTAACAGTATTATTATTGTATAGTTTATAGTGAGATACTATGAAGTCACTAAAAATTGTCATGGATAAATATTTGACATTGGGAAATGTTATATATTATGGGGAAAAGCAAACTATAAATTGATATATGCAGAATGTAAATACCATGATACCATTTTTTTTTAAAAGCTAGATTATCCAGAAAATGGCTTGAAAAGCAACTCATGAGCAATTTGGAGGGAAAAAATGGTATCTTAAACTATATCTAAATTAATCTTGTAAGTCTCAATAAGTTAATATTTGAAAAAAACAGAAGATGATGTTATGGAGAATATTACTATAACATTGGGAATAGTTTTAAGTATTAAAAACAAGCCCAAAGCCATTAAATAAAAGAAAAAATGATTCTGTTAAAATTTATACTACAGATCCCATTGGTGAATTTTTGTTTTACACTTAAGAGAATCTTACACTCAGTTCATGTGTTAAACTTCAGGTTTTTATAGTCTGGCTACCACAGACTAAATAATTGACTTTCTTTTCTTTTTTGCAGTTTCACTATTAAAGGATCTAAAACATGCAAATATAGTAACCTTACATGATATTGTTCATACAGATAAATCTTTGACTCTGGTTTTTGAGTATCTGGTAAGCATTTAACAAAAATTCAGTATTTACTTTTGCTGTAATAAAACAGGAAATTGAGTTCACAGCCCCAGGGCATTGCTGTTTAGTTATTGGTATTGAATTAAATTATGTGTGGTGCATTCAATATCTTTTCTCCAAGAAAAAAAAACACTTTTAAAAATTATATACTGTTAAGTAAATCAGCCATGCCTTCTGAGAAGTATGTATCACATAGTAAAGTACTGTATTTTTTCAGGATAAAGACCTAAAACAGTACATGGATGACTGTGGAAACATCATGAGTATGCACAATGTAAAGGTATGTTTTAGTGTGTCATTTTAAATAGCGCTTATATTTTTCAGACATAAAAAGTAACAGGAATATATAGAAATAGTAATTTTAGAGTTTTCAAAACATATAAATATGTAGTGTGTGGAAACTGCTGCTTAGAATTTTTTCAGGCCTGTTGTTCAGCTTCCTGCCTTGGCTTATTCTTAATGTCCTAATGCTCTATTTTTCACCTACATGTAAGCTGAAGATACATTCTTGAATCCTCTGTACTTGAGGCTCTTTTTCGTCAACTCCAGAGAATTGAAGACCTTCTGTGTTCCACATCCCCTTTTCTACCAAAATGTACAAAAAATTCTACCATTAGCTTTATAGGAATTGCTTTTTTCAGAGAGTCATTCAGAGCTCTACAGTGCTAATTCCCTTTTCTGAATCATAGCAGATTTCGAAGGCTGAGTAGGAGGTGCAGAAAGTAAAGTACCCAGAGGGTGGGTGATAGAAGCTGGTTTAGGTTATTTTTATAGCACGTAATTTGCCAGAGCTATGCAGCACCATTCTCTTTGACACCTCAGAATTTTTATAAAACCACCAGTTCCAATGCCTTATTTTAACAACACTGTCCCAGATCAGGTTTTTTTTGGCGGGTGGGGGTAGGTGTTGGTTAGTTGTTTTGCCAGAATATCATAATCAGATTGTAAGCCTTAGTAGGCCTGTGAGCTTATGAGGATATATTTATTTTAAATCATTTTCTATAACAAATGGACTATTACTATGCAGAGTTTCATTTCACTTTCTTTTCAATATTTATTTTCATAAAAAAAATAAAATAAATTGTAAAATTCAGAGAACCAACTATATCAGGAAAGGCTTTGTACTTAAGGATGCGAGTTTTTTTTTCTTTAACTCTTCTAGGCCAGTTGCTTTTTGTTTACCATAACATGCTTACCAAAGCATTGTCTTATTATTTGTAAGACTAATTTCTATTCATTTGTTTCTGTAGCTGTTTTTGTACCAAATTCTACGTGGTTTGGCATATTGCCACAGAAGAAAGGTATTGCACCGAGACTTGAAACCACAGAACCTACTCATTAATGAAAAAGGAGAATTAAAGCTAGCAGATTTTGGTACGGATGTATAAGATATTTATAAGTAGTTCCAGGTGGTTACATTTATAAGAACAACTGTGTGATTGCTTTTATGTGAGTTTGGAAATTTTCTCTGTAGCCCATGGAATAAGATATTTGATAAAACTTTGGTGGGTGAGTTATGTTCATGAATGCCAAAAGGCACCAGTTCTCAGGTATGGTCTTTAGACCCCTAAGCATCCTCAGACCCTTTCAGGGCATCTCCAAAGGTGTATTTTATCAAAATTATACTAAATGTTACTTGCCTTTTTCACTGTGTTAATATTTGCAGTGATGGTCCAGAAGCACTAAGGGGTAAAGCTACTGGTTGGTGCATTAATATAAGTTAAGGCAGTGGCACCAAATTGTACTTAGTAGTCATCATGTTCTTCACCACTATATACCCTTGGAGGAAAAAAGTGTCAGTTACATATAAAAAGATATTTGATGAAGCAGTAAAACTTAGTAATTTTATTAAATCTCCATCTTTAAGTACATGTCTTTTTAGTATTTTATGTAATGAAATGAGAAGTATACATAAAACCTATTTGCTGTACATGGAAATACTATGGTTTTCTCAAGGAATAGTGTTTATGTGAATGCAAACTGAATTAACCCTTTTTTTCAAGAACATCATTTTCATTAAAAAAAATGACTGACGGACAAACCATGGGTACTCAGACTTAGGTATTTTGGCGCATGTTTTCTTGGGAATAAGTGAGCCTGTCACTTCAAGGAAAACAACTGAAAGTATTTCTTGCCAATAGGAAGGTTTGAGTTTTCAAGCAAAAATTAAATTTTGGAAATTTGGATCTGCCACTTTGAGCTCGATATTTTCCCATACTTAAAAGACTTTACTGGTGAGATCAGTGGTGATATTAACAAATATTTTTTTTTGATATGTTTAGAAATCTAAGCATTTGGAATATCTGTATAACCTAGGGAATCAATATTTTCCAAATGACTAGTACTTACATGATACTACAGAATCATGCATGGGTAAAAGATCCACTTAAAGTACAAGATAGACCAGTGAATTTTAATGTACCAAGAGTATGAGAAGTTTACTAATGTAATTTCAGTTACCACATAATGTTTAAGAAATTAAATCTGATGTAGTGTCAAAGAAGAATATGCACAATTTTCAGAAAAGGCTGTTTAAATGCTCTTCCCCTTTCCAACTTCGTATGTGTGAGATCTGATTCTCTCCCTATACTTCGAAGCAACATATCACAACATATTGAATGCAAAAGCAGTTGTGAGAATCTAAGAGTCTTCTTTTAAAATAGACTACAAAAATTTGAATAAGACCATTTGTACTAATTTTTATTTTCCTTTAGAAAAAATATTTTTCATAAAAATTCATGTTAATATATAATAAGTGGTGATTTTAATGAATAAGTTTTAAATTTTTCTCAGTTTTTCTAATATGGCAAATATCAATCTATATAAATAAAAGCTGTTTGGGTCCTCAGTAATTTTAAATTTTAGTAAAAGGGGTCCTGTGACTAAAGAGTTTAAATGCCACTACTGTGAAAGGTGGTTCTTTAATATTCTTGCCATCATGACTTTGTATTTTATATGCTTATTAACTAATTAATGAATGCTATTTATCTGTCTGTCTTTAGCTAACCCAATTTTAATGAGATTACATGTTCCTTTTGCTTCTAGGAAGTAAATTTTTTTACATTAAAGAAACTTTCTATAGTAGCTTTATTTTTTGTTTCTGTTTTTTTTAATATTCCACATTTTGAGAGTTTCAGTACTCTAATAGAATGTGATTTTAAAAAGCCAGTGCAGTTTTTACAATTAGCACTTCATCATTTTTCATAAGTGATAATAGTAGTTTTACTTTTGGAGTATTGCACTAAATTTGAAAATATGTTTCAAGTATTGCTTTGTTAATAATTAAAAACTCACTAAGTGGTGAGTTTGTTCAGGAAATTCCTATACTTTTACTCATTTAACTTTACTATTTGAAAGTAGGTTAATATTGTTCCTTCCTTAAAAAAAGGAAATGGGTATAGGTCACATGTGTTTAAACTTACGAGTTATTTGCGTATGCTCATGTACATTATACAGTCTCTTGGGCACAGTTTATGTTGTTACTTTCCTCATAATTGTTATTTTCTCTCTTTTGTTTTTTTTTTTTTTTGCTGAGCTGCATTTACTGGTCCTTATTCCTTAATCCTAAAATGAATAGCAGGGATAGAGAAGCCCTGCTTGGCTATTAGAAATGAAAAATTTACTTTTTGGGGGGAAATGCTGTAAGTGCTTTAAATTTTGCTTCTAACAAAGCAAACCAAGCAAATTTATCTTTTCACACGCCAACGAGAAATTCTGATTATTCCATGAGATAGTACAATCAGTTTTGTCTCTGCTTTTAGTTATTTTTTTATTGGTTGTATAGTAAATATACTTAAGGACCGCAAGTAAGGGAGGGTCATATAACTTTGAGTATTTTATTGTAAATTGATCTTGAAAATTCTATCCTTTTTCCTGTGATTGATGAAATTCAGATCTAGGGAAGTACTAATATAGACAAACATTTTCATTAATAATAGAAAATGGCTTCTATAATTATACCATATCACAATTATTTGGTTTGAAAGAGATTATTTCATTTCATACCAATACTGAAATACTAATTGTGAACCAGGAGTCTGTTTGAACAAGCACCCTAGTTCAGAATTCTCTCAGGAGCAGGAGAGTAAGGTACTGAGGAAACTGTAACTTGCAGTTGCTTTGATGCTATGCTTATAGGTTATAGAACAAGCAAACTTGTGGCCCTGTCTTTTGTTCCCACATAACCCACTGTTAATATCAGGAAGAGATACTAGAAAGCTCTCCACATCTTGCTAATTATCAAAGTTGGTAGGAAAATAATTTGTTGAACTTATTTTATCAAGTTGGGTTGGTAGAGTAAGACTTGTAATTAAATAAGCTAGTATCAACGTTGTTCCAGTTAATACCGTTTAGCTTTTTGTTTATACTAAACAAAAATAGTATGAGTGCTGCCTAACTATTTAAGTTTCTGGTTTTTAGTGCTTTTATCCAGTTTAATAAAGTATTGAATTATCCTTTTATTACATTTTTCATATTTAATATTTTAATCAAATATATAAAGTTATACATAACAAATCACAGCCTAAAAATGAACTATTCCGTGTTATTTGAAATAAACTATATGTTAGAATAAATTTACATTTCTTCAGGTATCTTTTAGAGTTGCTTCTTCAAGTGATCAGAATTTGGAGGCTTAGAGATAGTAAAAAAACAACTCTCATGCGGGTGGCTCAAGAGATGAAGTTGTAACTCTTGCCTTTATTTCTGGATAACCAGTGAATTCCATTTTCAATTGGCAAAGGAGTGGCACAGGGTTTTCATCATTTACATTAATAATAGCCAAAGGCAGCATGGTCCATTTTATTTAAAATTATCCTTAAATATAACTTAAAACTTAAAGTACACAATAGCAGTGTAATTTTAGTCTAAGAAAACTAAAATTGGTATAGCAAATGAAAGTTGGAATCAGGTTAAAAAAGGTAACAGAAGCCTATAGCTATAAGAAGTAAAACTGTCTCATTGGCATATTTGGCATTAATTTAAGTTCCACTTGGAAATAATTTTGGCACCATGATTCATTGAAAGCAAGTATCTTAAGTTTAGATTAACCCAGGCACTGTATCAGGTGCATTCACATGCATAAAAATAAACATAGTCTCTGATTGTGGAATTGTTATTATTTAATTACATAAAGATTTGCTTACCCAAGACCACGCACACTCAAAAAAAAATTCATAAAACTGATTTTTTAAACTTCAGGAAACTAGAGAGTAGCTGTCTCAGACATAAAAACTTGTGACTGAAGTCATGGTGAAGATAAGGGTTGGGAAATCCATTATAGCCATTTCTTAATTGTTCTCTTTTCCCTATGAAGGGCTAGCCAGAGCCAAGTCAGTTCCCACGAAGACCTACTCCAATGAAGTCGTCACTCTGTGGTACCGGCCACCTGATGTGCTTCTCGGTTCTTCAGAGTACTCAACACAGATTGACATGTGGTAAATACATACAGATGTTATTGCCATTTATAATTTTGAAAGAATGTAGCTGTTCACACAGGGCGTACTGAGAGATATTTGACTTTTAAGGAGATAATATTTTAAAGAGCGACAATAGGGGTGCCTGGGTGGCTCAGTTGTTAAGCATCTGCCTTCGGCTCAGGTCATGATCCCAGGGTCCTGGGATCGAGCCCCGCATCGGGCTCCCCACTCAGCGGGAAGCCTGCTTCTCCCTCTCCCACTCCCCCTGTTTGTGTTCCCTCTCTCTGTCAAGTAAATAAATAAATCTTTAAAAAAAAAAAAGCGACAATATAAGCAATAATTAAAAGTTTTGACACATGAGTAAGATTACTTAGGTTTACCAGTTCTGCCACTTATAACTATGTAATGACCTTATTCAAATTACTGTGGTTGTATTTATTGACTATATAATGCAATGATAAGTCATACACTTCCTTCTGTTGTCTTGCATTGAACAATTATATATAATTTTGTATAACATTTTTTTAAACTTATTTTTTAAATTGTAAAATATACATAATATAAAACTTACCATTTTAACCCATTTTAGTTGTACAGTTCTTTGGCATTAAGTACATTCACATTGTTGTGCAACCTTAATGCTCCAGAACTTTTTTCATCTTCAATCTCAAAACTGAGATTCCATACCCATTAGACAAGTCCCCATTTCCTCCTCCCACCAGCCACTGGCAGCCACCATTCTACTTTCCATCTCTGTGAATTTGACATTTCTAAGCACCTCATATGGGTAGAATGATCTAGTATTTGTCCTTTTGTGACTGGTTTATTTCACATAGCATAATTTTCTTCAAGTTTCATCCATGTTGTAGAGATATAGTCAGAATTGCTTTCATCTTTAAGACTGAATAATCATTGTATATGTATGCTACATTTTGTTTATCCATTTTTTGATGGACATATGGGTTGTTTCTACCTTTTGGCTGTTATGAGTAATGCTATAGACATAGGTTAGGTGACAAATATGTTTTTGAGACTCTACTTTCAGTTCCTTTGGGTATATACTTAGGAGTAGAATTGCTGGATCATATGGTAATTCTCTTTTAAATTATTTTGAGGGACAACCATACTATTTTCCATAGTGGCTCCATCATTGTAACTTTTTGTATACCATTTTAATATGTAAAATTTTACATACAGTGGTTAGATAGTGAGCCCTTTAACAGAAGGGACTGTTTCTTAAGGGTATTGACACAGATTCTAGAAGGTAGTATTTATTCACTGAATCCCCATACATTTCTTTTCCTTCTCATACACACTCACCACCCTGCACCTGTATGTTCTATCTCTGCTTCCGGCATAAAAGTATCTTGAATTATTTGCTTCTTCCTATCCCTGCTACCCACTAAGACATAATAGGCATTAAATCACTATTAGCTATTGGTATGTTTTTCTTCAAGGGTCATCCAGAGGAAAGCTGGACATTTTAAGGCAGGGCAGAAGAGGGGAGATGGAGGAATGGATCTAGCAACATGGAAGTGGAGACAAATAGGATACATATTAACAAATTAGCTTAGTTGGAGCTGAAAAAAATCTCTGTAGGAGGTTTTCTAGCAGACTAATATAAAATTCTCCATCTCCAGAGGCAATCTTAAGGAAAAGATAATTGTCCTTCATAATATGTAAATGGATTGCTCATCATTTTTTTATGATATATCTTAAAGGGGTGTTGGTTGCATTTTCTTTGAAATGGCTTCTGGAAGACCTCTGTTTCCAGGATCAACTGTGGAAGATGAACTGCACTTGATTTTCCGACTGCTAGGTAACAAATATTTTCCCAGTAATTTGTTTCCTGCAATTGTGACTAGCTAGATAAGACTATATATTTAAAAAACTATATTTAAAAATTTGGTACTGAGACTAAGATAGCTGTTATAAGAATTATAATTAGTTGGGGCACCTGGCTGGCTCTGTCAGTGGAGCATGGTGACTAGTAATCTACGGGTTGTGAGTTCAAGCCCCATGTTGGGTGTAGAGACTACTTAAAAATAAAATCTTAAAAAAAACCTGATTACAAAGAAAAGAGTTATAATTAGCATAATTATAAAGATAGAGCCTTCTATGTAACTTCTCCTTTTCATTTACTAAGTTCTGCCTTTGCATTAAAAATTGTATGCAAGAACAGAGAAGAGAAATATTGTTGAAAATTGACCTTTAGCATATTATTAGGAAATATTTCTAGGTTAGGTATCAATTAGGCACTATGGCATTTTTATGGCATGATTGCATAGTCCCAAAAAAGTCAGTATGTGTTTACTATTTCTGTCATTTTGCTTTCAGTTGAAATAGTAAAATCAGCTACTAAATGTAAATTTTTCTTTAAGACACTTTTAGTTCTCCTTATTTTTATATATTTGTGTATGTATAAATTTTTATATATTTACAAATAAAAATTTTTTTTTTTTTTGGGGCGCCTGGGTGGCTCAGTTGGTTAATCGACTGCCTTCGGCTCAGGTCATGATCCTGGAGTCCCAGGATCGAGTCCCACATCGGGCTCCCTGCTGAGCAGGGAGTCTGCTTCTCCCTCTGAACCTCTTGCCTCTCATGCTCTCTATCTCTCATTCTCTCTCTCTCTCAAATAAATAAATAAAATCTTTAAAAAAAAAAAATTTTTTTTTTTTTTTAAATTCAGGAACACCATCTCAGGAAACTTGGCCAGGTGTTTCTTCAAATGATGAGTTCAAGAACTACAACTTTCCAAAATACAAACCACAGCCTCTCATTAACCATGCACCCAGGTATTTTTTTTCATTTCTTTAAGTTAAAGGGGGAAAACCCACATGATTCTTTCTAGTCTCTTGAAGCATTAGCCGCAGTAAGGATTCAGGGAAAAATATATAATACACATACAGAGTTCTTAAATATTTTAGGATCTGATTTGAATCTGAATGAATTTCTTTCTTCCTTTTGTCAGATTAATTTTATAATTCAGAGACCAAGATACATAAATCATAGAATCGAGCTATAAATAAGATGAATATAGAACATCCATATTAGAATTCTAGAGTTTATGTAGATTGTTCCCTCTGTCAGAAAGAAGACATTGGTTAATGTCATATTCAGTACCATGAGGACCGTGATAAAATTTTTGTTTTGCTTCCTATGGAATTATTCTGTATTTACTTACAAAAACCTAAGCGTTATAAGTAAAATCTTGACTCTCACCCAAGATGATCCATCAGTATTTGGCCAATGTTAATGACATGATTTGTATTTGAAGAATGTAAACTCTTTCTGACCCCTCATATCCTAAATGTTGGTCATTTCATTAATGTTTCTCAGATCTACCCCCAGGTCCATTTAAAACCCCCATTAAAATTTCAGTCAGAACATTTCTACTTATGGAATTATTACATTTTCAGTAAGTAACAAAGAATAACCCCTTTGTTTTTTTTCATGTTTCCTTTAAAAAAATAGAGTATACTCAGATACCAAATAAGGTCAATGTCTTTTAATCAAAAGCCATTAACATTGCTCACGACGTAACACACTTGGCTCTAGTTCATTTATTCTCAAGCTAGAGAGAGTAGAAAAAACAGTTCTGATACCAAAAATATTTTTAAAATATTTATGTGAATTGATGTTCTTATTGTTACTATAGCAACTAATAACATTCTAAGTAGACTTTCTTAGGCAGAATAATACTATATGCAGGGCTTTTTGTGTGTATCTCTTCCTTCTAAATAGCATAAATCCTATTTTTGTCATTTATATGTTGCTTACTATTGTAGTGTCCAGTGCAGAAGGTTGAATCTCTTCTTTAAAGCAGGTTCTCCATGACCTTAGCCCCTAGTTTGTCTGTGCCCAAGGAGCTCTGGATATTTGTCAGAATGGCAAACTACAAAGGAGTAGTCTGGAGAATGTCTAGGCTACAGCATCCACATACCCACTAAGAGCACTTGGGAATATTTCTTTATTCATAATTGTGCTTTTTGCCAGTGAAAGGCATGCAAAATAGAACCTGTGATTTCTGATCAAGAGATTATCCCATTAAAATAGTCCCCAAACCCTCTGCTTACTTACTAAATGGATTTCATCACTATAATTATCATCTTTATTGACTACCTCATTGATTTTGTAGCCCTAATTTTTAATTAAGTTTTATGATGTCATTGTGGCATATGTACATTGAACTTTATAGGTTCTAGTACCCAGTTCTCAGTAGACTACCCTGTAAAAACATGTTGAATGAGTCATCTGTGTTTATTGTGAACCACAGTGATACATTCTGAGTTACTTGTCTTTATTTTCACCTATACAGTAAGAAAATGGTGATTTTGTATCTTGTGTATAGTGGAACAGTATGAAAATGATACATGTAACTTCAGCTTTTGTGATAATAAGGGTTACTTTGAGACAGAATGGTGATTTTAAAAAATTCTTTAATTATCTAATTTGTTCTTCATTATTGAAAATTTGAGTCAAAGCCCAGTTTTTTATAGTTTCTTCTTAAACAAGTGGCAAGATAAGTTTTTAAGGATAAAACAGATTTGAGTCTATTTGAAAGCAACAAGAGTGGCTATTTTAGAGCACTTGAAGTTAGCAGGTTAAAACATTAGGGAAATAGTTTTATTTGAAAAGTTGCTGTCAGCTAAGATGAATAAATTGCCACTTGTTTTTTGTTGTTTTTAGGTTAGACTCTGAGGGAATTGAGTTAATAACAAAGTTTCTTCAGGTAAGTTACATCTTACTTTGTAATCACTAAGCCTCAGTTTCTCTACATCTATAGAATGGGATCAATAATAACATGCTTAAGTATTTGTCATGATAGTTAAATAAGATTATTGTAGTATCTGGCATGCTTAAGGCATATGTGTAAGTAAAAAAATAATAAATGATGGTTTCTCTTAATGTATATGGGTCTCTCATTGTGACTTAGAACTCTGAGGTAGTCACCTTCTGGCATTGATCAACTATGTCAGGGCCATGTTCTCTGCAATTCATAGTCTCTTAAGTTCTTTTTCTTTTCCTTATACTTAACAGCCTTACAGGCTGCTGCACCTACAAATACCATTTATATCTTCTATTCAAAGCAGTAAGAAGAGAGGATAAGGGTGTCAGCCATAATCGCCCACTTGTATCTGGAAAGCAAAGGCTTTTCCAGAAACCCCTGCAAAGCTTCATCCTAAGTCTCATTGGCCAGAACATTAATTGTAAGAGAGGCTGGGAATTGCGAGCAAGATTATCATAGTTAGCCTAAACTTAAAACAGTCATGATTCATGATTAATCTGCTGGATTTGGAAGCATGGACCCCTTAAACAAATCTAGATTATCTCATCAAGGAAAAAAGGGAAATGGGTATCCAGTAGGTAATTTAATAATGTCTGTCATAAAAGTGTTGGATATATTTCCAATGATCCTTTGGTGTTCATGAGGAAAAGGAATGCCAAAGGTCAGATATTTTAATTTTTTTTTAATCACTTCAGAAAATACAGGGAATCTAAATTTTTAGTGAATATCCAGCTTTATGTTGGAAATTTGGAACTGAGATATAGTCATTACTACATAATCTCAATAGTAACTCACATTTGAGTATATCTGGTGTACTCCAAATTGGTTCTTAAAAAGCAGTCATTGTATTACAAATAAAAGTAGCTCTAAATGCTAATCTGCCTCCCCTCATAATGTTTAGAGAAAAAGTTAATGAAGCAGTTCTTTGCTTTTTCACAGTACGAATCTAAGAAAAGGGTTTCAGCAGAAGAGGCCATGAAACATGTATACTTTCGAAGTCTGGGACCAAGAATACATACTTTACCTGAAAGTAAGAGAAATTCTAAAGTCTGCCCCCCCCACCACCACCATTTTCATTTGTCCAGTATTGGAGACTGGGGTGAATTAGGGGTTTAGGGAGAGATTGTTGTTGGTTTTTAAGCATAAAATTTTAGTCTTTTTATAACCAGATCAGAATTCTTTGAAGGGAAGTGTTGATTTGCATATGTTTTCATTTTGTTTTTTTTTTTAAGACTTATTTTAGAGAGAGTGAGTGAGTGAGAACGTTCCCCTGTGAGTAGGGGGAGGGGCAGAGGGAGAGAATCTTCGAGCAGACTTCCTGCTGAACTTGGAGCCCAAGTGGGGCTCGAGTAGGGCTTGACCTCACAACCTATGAGAACTTGACCCGAGCTGAAACCCAAGAGTCGGATGCCCAACTGACTGAGCCACCCAGGCACCCCCTTAATTTGTTTCTTTTAACACTGAACACATTGCCACTGCTCTGTAAGAAATCAATAGTACTTAGGCATGGGTTATTAATCTTATTAGACTTAAATTGGAAAATGCGTTTTGATGATAGACGTTGTCATTAGGCCCATTCTGGATTGCTTTGATTCAGAGTTTCTGAAAATGGATTTCAGGCAAAGAGTAATGAAACACAACCAAAACATAAAACTGTTTTCTTGTGAAAGTAGATTTCCTTTTCAAGATGCAAAGATGATTTTTCTTTGCTATGGTCACTGACTTTACTATCCTCATGACAGTGGTGATTGTATTGTCAGTCACTAAAAGAGCTGATTTCTCATGTCTGAGTTAACTGCTTCATCTTACTCATAACCTTTTAAAAGATTACCCCAACATTTTACTTTAAAACTGAGTAAGGTGAATGGGGAATTAGAATATTTAGGAACTGAGATTCCAAAAGCTTTCATTAATTTCCCATTTCATTTACCACTAAAGAATATTAATTCATTGAGGTTTGCTAATTGGAATCAAGAATCTTTAAGACTTTTCACTTAGAACTTACCTGGATATTTTTTAATGAAAGACTACCTCTCTGGCAGAGATGGAAATGAGAAAGATGAATTACAAGTGTTTTTTTAAGATGATATTTACATTTCATTATTAACACCAAGTTTCATAGTTTGAGGTAGGCAATTATGGTTGTGTACAAACCTATTGTTTTTTTTTTTTTTTTTCTGAAAATCTGCAGTTATTTTGAGGCCCTGATACCTTCTGCCATTATAAGGAGACATAAAGGACAGAGAGAATAAAAGTCAAGAAATATCTTTTGATTAGGTCTCCCAACCCCAGTAAGTCCTAGAAAGAGACAGTGTATATTCTCTATATGTACATATTTGAGGAGAAACATATTAGAAGCATTATTCAAAGCAGAGTTGCAGGGGAAAGTTTTTGAGGGGAGATTATTTTGTTTGGTTTCCTTCTCAAAACATTGGGACAAAGGGGAAAATAGTTCAGTAGGGCTGTAACCTTGTAAATGTAGCATAAATGTTTCATGTTGAATCAATATACATTTTTTTCTCTTTAAATTTTTTTATTGTTATGTTAACATGCTCTGCGAATCAATATACATTTTTAAACATTCTGTCTGTAGTTGGGTTATATTTGTTTTAATAATGTTAGACCTTTACCTGACAGTTTTTGTCTATGCATTTTAGGTGTATCAATATTCAGTTTGAAAGAGATTCAGTTGCAAAAGGACCCGGGTTTTCGAAACTCTTCTTATCCAGAGACAGGTGTGTTTGTCATAAACCATTTCACGTGTCGATCATGAAATTTTGCGTGGAACCACGTTTTTGGTTTATAAATTGATCAGTAAAATTATTGATGTAAAAACCAATGTACAGTGCATTCCACAACTGTATGTTTAGCATTGCACGTACTCACTTTTCTGTATGATGTGGGCAGCTCAGTAATTCTTCAGAGAGAAATCTGACTCAGTCAAGTCAGGGATCCTGAAAGCTGCAGATGGCACAAAGACCTTTTACAAGTGGCCTGGCTTGATCACTGCACACGCCATCCCTGGTACCTGAGGCAGAAGACACACCTTGTGCTTCCCTAGTCTTCAGGTTCATCACTTCGAAGCATAGAAGCTATAGACTGACCCCATCAACAAAAGGGTCTTTAAGACAGTGCTGATCACTCTTATCGTGGAACATTAGTTTTTGCTGGTGGGAACATTAGCTTCCTAGAGTCACCAAATACTGTATGTGGGATAAAACTGAACCTTGAACTGCCTCATAAAATGACTTTATATTTTAGGACATGGGAAGAACAGAAGACAGAGCATGCTCTTTTAAGTCTGATAAAATGGTTTCAAGCCCAGCCCCCAGCCTTTCTTATCAATCAAGGACTCAGATCTGAAGGCAATTATTTCTTTTGGTGGACTTGGAATCTCCGTTTGTCTACACTGTCCTCTTCACAGTGGAGTCTTTTTATTTCAGACCTACAGATTGTTTTTATATTTGTTGTCACAGTGTGACAATTTTTTTGTACAGTTGGTTTTAAGGTCTTCTCTGCCATTAGAGCCAGTAGGTTACAGCTGTTGATGTAACTGTAGCTGCAATTTTTGTGCAGGACTAGAAACACAGTGCATTATTTATTGCGGAATCATTGCTGCTAAATAACTACTGTCTGTTTATTTAACACAACAGTTAAATGCCTGAAGAAGTTGCAGTGGCTTTATTAGATGTGAATGCATCTGTTTCTCCTCACGAATTGTTTTACTGCTGCATTTCTTGTTTGTTTTAAAAATTAAACTGCAGTGTTTCCTGGAATGTAAATTTAGCTTTGCTTATTAACGGTAAAATAAGTGAGCCATCTTGAACACTCTAAGTTCATGCTATATAATTTTTTATTGAACATCCGCAAGTAGAGTAGCTAAGAAATTGATGAGCACATGTTTAGGAAAGCATGTGATGCAGAAGTTGATTCAAGCAAGTGAACACCTGACATTATAGGGATCTCACATTAGATACCAGTAAATTAAAGCACCAAAATTATTTATTTTTACCTTTCCTCATTTTAGAAATATTTACTGCATATTATTGGATATGTGTATACTAATACACTTACCTATTTTACATTGTGCTTTAATTTAGTTAAAACTAAACCATACAAGTCTATTGAAATATGTGAGGTCTTGTTTTTGTCTTAAATACGATTCTTTTATTAGAAGGGATGATACTTCTTTGGGGAGCCATTTATTTCATTTGGGGGGCTGCGTGTGTATATGTATGTTTTAATAACATTCACTTGGAATCAGCTAAAAGCTGTAATATGTCTTTGAAATGAGCCATGATAAATACAAATGAGAGAAACAAGAACTTAGAGGATTGTTTTAAAGCATTGTAGGTATTAATGTGTTTATCAGAGATAGTAAATATTACAGTTTCAATTATGCATCTCTTTGAACATCATAAACACACCTTGGTGTTGGTAAGTGTTTTAAGCATTTGTGTTAACTTTTAGGGACTATTTGTTCATTTAGTGCATCTTACGAACTACAAATATTAATTGGTATATTTTGAAATGGTCATGTAAATTTTTGGCTTATATATCATGAAAATAATCATAACTTAATTTTTTTTTCCTGATATTCACTGTAAAACATTCAGGGGTCCTACCATTTCTGTTCAGGAAATCTTGTAGTTTATTGTTATTTAACAGTATTAAGTGAATTTTTGTATATTTCATTTTAACTTTATTTGTGAATAGTGATTGTGGCATGTTTGGGTGTTATTTTAATATTTCATGATACAGAAATTTTAATTTTTAAAAAAAATTTTCTGGAAGAAACAGATTCATGTGTAATGGTGAATATTGGACCACTACTGCTTTTCACATTTGTAAATTGGTTTTATGTTAAATCCTGTAGCCTAACAAACTGCTGTTATTTCTAACAGACCTGTATTAATATTGTACTTTGAAGGTTATAAATATTATGTGGAAATTCCTCCATTTTGTTTTGAAATTTATAATAAGATCTTCATGTTGTTAAAATGTGGTTTTGTTGAGTCATAGTTCTTTCTGGGGGAAGAAGGCTGTGCAAAATGGTATCATTTTCCTTTATGGGTTTCATTTTTAAGATCATGAAGTCTTACCGTGCCAGTAATGATATTTAGTTTATATTTGTGCTGGCCATTTATTTAGTAATCTCTAATGTAATTTTATAGGAGAGTACTCAGTTATAAAGCTGTCAGATTTTTCATTTCATAGGTTAGATAAATGATGTTTTGCAAATTTCTTATAGTTATCTATAAGTTTGATATTCTTGCATATAAAAGGTGAAGAAATATATCCAGTAGTTATATAAAATTCTTCTTCCTAGGAAGTCCTAGGGATGTTTCTTCATTTTATTAAGGAATTTGATATTTTTTTTGATACTTGAGCACCACCATTCAGATCCTGAAAACTTTGCAATGAAGAGAATTGAAACTCAGAAATTTTGAACCTTGAACACTTAGAATTCATCTTAAACTGACATGGTTTTAAAGGTAAGAGAGGATGCCTTTTTTGTTTTCCTTCCAAGTGATGTTGTTAACACACACTGAATATGTTGCTCTAGGTGTATAGAAGTGGCTCCATTCTATCTGATGCTTTATTGCATTTGAAAGACTACTTGTTAACATGTTTCATAATCTTATCTTTTGGATCCAGGACAATTCATAAAGTTGTTTTTTTGTATGCTTCTGTTTTTACTGTTTTGGTTTTTTTTAATTTGCCATTTTTATCCATTGTAAGTACACAATATAGTGGCATTAATTAGAGTGTTGTACAGCAATTACCACTATCTTTTTCCAAAAATTTCATCTCCAAACGCTATACCCATTAAGAAATCCTCCCTCATTTCCCCCTACCCACAGCTTCTGGTAACCTCTAATGTGTGGGCATAACTCATTTTACTGTGCTGCACTTCATTGTGCTTTGCAGATACTGCATTTTTTAATAAATTGAAGGTTTGTGGAAACCCTGACAGTGCCATTTTTCCAACTGCATTTGTTCACTTTGTGTCTCTGTGTCACATTTTGGTAATTCTCACAGTATTTCAAATTCTATTATTATTATATTTGTTATGGTGATCTGTGATGATCCTGGATATTACCACTATAATTGTTTTGGGGGTGCCACAAATCACACCCATGCAAGACAGTGAACTTAATTGATAAGTGTTGTATGTGTTCTGACTGCTCCACCAACAGGTTGTTCCTCCATCTCTCTCCCTCTCCTCAGGCCTCCCTATTCTCTGAGATGCAGTACTGAAATTAGGCCAATTAATAACCCTACAATGGCCTTTAATTATTAAAGTGAAAGGAAGAGTCACACATTTCTGAGATTAAATTAAAGCTAGAAATAATTTAAGCTTAGTCGGGAAGTCGTGTCAAAAGGCAACATAGGCTGAAAGCTAGGCTTCTTGCTCCAGTCAGCCAAGCTGTCGAATACAAAGGAACAGTTCTTGAAGGAAATTAAAAGAGCTACTCCAATGAACACATAAATGATAGAGTGAAACAACCTTATTGCTGATACGGAGAAAGTTTTATTGATCTGGGTAGAAGATCAAATCAGCTACAACATTTCCTTAAGCCAAAACCTAATCCAGAACAAAGCCCTCTCTCTCTTCAGTTCTCTTAAAGAGGTGAAGAAGCTGCAGAAGAAAAGTTTGAAGCTAACAGAGGTTGGTTCATGATTTTAAAGGAAAGAAGATGTCTGCATAAAATAAAAGTACAAGATGAAGCAGCAAGTTATCCAGAAGATCTAGCTAAGATAATTAATGAAAGTGGCTACATTAAACAGATTTTCAGTGTAGGCAAAATAGCTTTCTCTTGGAAGAAGATACCATCTGGGTCTCTCATAGCTAGAAAGGAGAAGTCAGGGCCTGGCTTCAGAGTTTCAAAAGATGGACTAGGGTGCCTGGATGGCTCAGTTGGTTGAGCATCTGACTCTTGATTTTTGGCTCATGATCTCCGGGTTGTGGGATCAAGCCCTGCGTTGGCCTCCACACTTGGCGGAGAGTCTCCTTCCCTCTCCCTCTCTTTCTCCCCCCCGCCGAAATAAATAAATCTTTAAAAAAGACTCCTTATTAGACACTAATGCAGTTGATGACTGTAAGTTGAAGCCAGTGCTCATTGACCATACTGAAAACCCTAAGGCCCTTAAGAATTATGCTAAATCTACTCTCCCTGTGCTCTGTCAGTGAAACAACAAAGCCTGGATGAGAGCACATCTCTATATAGCATGATTTACTGAATATTTTAAGCCTACTGTTCAGGAAAAAGGTTTTCAAAATACTATTATTGTTCATTGACAATGCACCTGATCACCCAGGAGCTCTGATGGAGATGGACAACCAAGATTAATCTTGTTTTCATGCCTGCTAACACAACATCTGCTCTGGAGCCCATTGATCAAAGAGTAGTTTTGACTTTCAAGTCTTATTCTTTAAGAAATACATTTCATGGGGCACCTGGGTGGCTCAGTCGTTAAGCATCTGCCTTCGGCTCAGGTCATGATCCCAGAGTCCTGGGATCAAGCCCGTATCGGGCTCCCTGCTCAGCAGGGAGTCTGCTTCTCCCTCTCCCTCTCTCAAATAAGTAAAATCTTAAAAAACAAAAATACATCTCAAAAGCTATAGTTGCCATAGTAGTGATTCCTCTGATAGATCTGGGCAAAGTAAATTGAAAACCTTCTGGAAAGGATTCACCATTCTAGGTGCCACTAAGAACATGTATGATTCATGGGAAGAGGCCAAAATATCAACATTAACAGGAATTTGATAGAAGCTAATTCCAAGACTTGAGCAGAAGTAACTGCTGTGGTGGAAATAGTAAGAGAACTAGAATTAGAAGTGGAGCCTGAAGATGTGATGAATTGCTGCAATTTCATGATAAAACTTGTAATGATAAGAAGTTGCTTCTTATGGATGAGCAAAGGGGTTTCTTGAGATGGAATCTACTCCTGGTAAAGATGCTGTGAAGATTGTTGAAGTGACAGCAAAAGATTTAGAATATCACATAAATAAATTTAGTTGATGAAGCAATATCAGGGTTTAAGATGACTCCAATTTGAAAGAAGTTCTGTGGGTAAATTGCTATCAAATAGCATGAAAGGACTCTTCCATCATTTCCGCAGACTTTGTTGTCTTATTTTAAGAAATTTCCACAGCCACTCCAGCCTTCAGCAACTACTACCCTGATCAGTCAGCAGCTATCAACATCAAGGCAAGACCCTCCACCAGCAAAAGGACTGTTGACACACCAAAAGCTCAGACGGGTTAGCATTTTTTTAACAATAAAGAATTTTTTTTTTCCACAAAAGTATGTACTTTTTCTTAGTGTTATTGCACACTTAATAGACTGCAGTATAGCATAAACATAATTTTTACATGCACTAGGAAACCAAAAAATTCATTTGGCTCACTTTATTACGGTATTTGCTTTATTGCAATGGTCCGGAACTGAACATGCAATATCTCCAAGATATGCCTGTAATTTTTCTTTTAAGTTTTCTTTTTATTTATTTACTTAAGTATATCTCTATGCCCAACATGGGGCTTGAAATCACAACCCTGAGATCAAGAGTCGCATGCCCTTCCAACTGAGCCAGCCAGGCACCCCTGGTATGCCTGTACTTCTTGTGTCTGAATTTGCCTATTGTAGGTATTTCATGTAAGTGGAGTTGTACCATAGTGGTGTCTGGCTTATTTCATTCACTTAGAATGATGTTTTCAAGTTTTATCCATGTTGTAGCATGTATCAGAATTTTTTTTTTCATGGCTGAATAATATTCTTCAAATGTACATTTTGTTTAAACATTTATCTGTTGATTTCACATGAGCTTTATTTTCCACTTCTTGACTTTTGTGAATAATGCTGCTATGAACATGGGTGTGCAAGCATCTATTTGGGTCCTTTTTTTCAATTCTTTGAGTTTATATACATAGGAGTTGGAATTGTTGGGTCATTTAGTAATTCTATGTTTACCTTTTTGAGGAACCATCAAATGATTGTCCATGGCAACTGCAGCATTTTACATTCCCAGCAGTAATGTATGAGAGTTCTAATTTCTCATCCTCGCCAACACTTATTTTCCTTTTTTAAAAAAATTATACTCATTTTAATACTTATGACACGGTAGCTCATTGTGGTTTTGATTTGCATTTCCCTAGTGAGTAGGATATTGAGCATCTTTAAAATGTGCTTGTTGGCCATTTGTATATCTGATTTGGAGAAGAGTCTGTTCAAGTCCTTTGCCCATTTTTAAACTGTTGTTGCTGAGTTGGGTTGTTTTAAGCTATAGTTCTGTACATATTCATTTTTTTTTTAAGATTTATTTTAGAGCGCATACGAGGAGGGGGAGGGGCAGAGGGAGAGGGAGAGAATCCCAAGCAGACTCCCTGCTGAACATGGAGCCTGATGAGAGGCTCGATCTCATGACCATGACATCATGACCTGAGCTGAAATCAAGAGTCAGACGCTTAACCGAGTCACCGAGGCGCTCCTCTTTATATATTCTAGATATTAGACACATATGAGGTATATGACTTGTAGTTATTTTTTCCATTCTGTGGGTTGTCTTTTACTTTCTTGATGGTGTCCTTTTAATACATAAAATTGCTCATTTTAAAGACATCCAACATATCTTTTTTTTTTTTACTTGTGGTCTTGGTGGCATATTTAAGAAACTGCCAAATTTAAGGTCATGAATATTTTCCCCTATTTAAGAGTTTTATTGTTTTAATGCTTACATTTAGGTAATCCGTTTTAATTTTTGGTCCATCTTGGGTTTTTTTTTTTTTTTAAAGATTTTATTTATTTGACAAATAGAGAGCACAAATAGGCAGAGGGAGAGGGAGAAGCAGGCTCTCTGCTGAGCGGGGAGCTGGATGTGGGGCTCGATCCCAGGACCCCAGGATCATGACCCGAGCCGAAGGTAGCCGCTTAACCAACTGAGCCACCCAGGCACCCCGGGTTAATTTTCGTATGTGGTGTAAAGTAACTTCATTCTTTTGCATGTGAATGTCTAGTTTTCCCAACACTGTTTGTTAAAAAGACTGTCCTTTTCTCAAAATGGTCTTGGCACGCTTGTTACAAATCAGTTGGCCATAAATGTGAGTTTATTTTGGGGCACTTGATTCTGTTTTATTGGTCTACATTTCTCTTTTTCTGCCAGTACAACGTTTTGATTACTTGTAGCTTTGTAAGTTTTGAAATCAAGAAGTGAGTCCTCCAACTTTGTTCTTTTTCATGATTGTTTTGGTTGTTCAGGGTCCCTTGAAATTCCATTTAAATTTTAAGATGGGGTTTTTCTATTTCTCAGGAAATATGCCATTAGGATTATGATAAGAATTGCATTGAATCTGTAGATTTTTTTTTTAAGATTTTTTATTTATTCATGAGAGAGAGGTAGAGGGAGAAGCAGACTCCCCGAGGAGCAGGGAGCCTGATGCAGGACTCGATCCCAGGACCCCAGGATCATGACCTGAGCCGAAGGCAGATGCCCAACCATCTGAGCTACCCAGGCACCCTGAATCTGTAGATTCTTTGTGAGTATTGGGATTTCCAGTCCATGAATGCAGGATAGCTTTAATTTCTTTTAGCAATGTTTTGTAGTTTTTCAGTGTACAAGTTTTGTGCCTCCTTAAATTCATTCCTAAGTATTTTACTCTTTTTGATGTTATTGTAGGTGGAATTATTTTCTAAATTTCTTTTTTGAGTTTTTCATTTGCTAGTGTGTAGAAATAGAAATGATTTTTGCGTTGATTTTGTATCCTATAATTTTGCTGACTTTATTTTTTTTGTGGATTCTTTAAGGTTTTCTACGTATAAGACCATGTCATCTGAATAGATAGCTTTACTTTATTACTTGAATTTATTTTTTTTTGCCTAATTACTTTGGTTAGGACTTTCAGTCTTTCACCATTGAGTATGGTGTTAGTTGCAGCTGAAAGAATAAATGATAATTTGTTTCTTCTCTTCCTCCTCACCTACCCCTATTTCAATATAGAATGATTGGTAGACCTTAAGATTTAAAAGATCAGAGGACCACTTTTCAAACCCATTCTCCCCCACTCCCTCCCCTAAGTCAACCTCAGTAATTGTGTTTCCTTAAATATCTTTTTAAAGCAGATTTTATATATATACATATATAAAATATATGTAATATGTTTTGATGTATCATATTTAAGGCTAGATGACAAGACTTATTTTCCAACTGTACCCATACAGAGAAGTAAAATTTGGATCATCCCAAGTAAATGGAAGTAAACCAACCCACTTGCCTCCTCACACCTTTTATCACAAAGTATTTATTGAACAAAAATAATAAAATTGATACATATATGAACATGAATGAAGATATGCATCATAGAAAAGATGTGTACAAAGAGAACAACGTTTAGGTTATAGTTCTATAAAACCTTAGCCATAGCAGATTAACACTGATGAAGCAGACATATAAAAAGGAAAAAAAGTTATTTAATATGTCCTTTGAAACCTATTTTCTGACTAAAATTGTTAAAATACACACACACACACAGAATGAGGCAGGGCTATGAGTTATACTTCAATACCTCCAGTTCTGTATTTGTGTCCTAGTGAGTTTTTTGATCCATAAAATGTATGGCGTTTTTCCATTTCTAAAAACGGAGCTAGAATGTATGTCAATCATAGTATGTCAAGGAAGGAAGTACAAGAATCGGATTTATAGTCATTAGAGTATTTCCAATCAGCATATACATTTAAAAATATTTTGGGTTGAGATTTTTGTACATTGATTAACTTCCTTTGGTTTATGTGGTTTTTTCCTACCTAACAGATTTGGGCCAGTAGTTACTTATAGTTAGGCATGGGAAAACAGAACTGGACTGAGCACCAATCATTGTTCTACCTTTAATGAGCCGTGTGACCTTAGGCAACTCCCAGTTGCTTCTGTGTAATTGCCTTATCTGGAAACCGTGGTAAGAAGCATTCTCAAAGGCCCCCTCTACCTTTAACATTTCATGTTTGGTAAATATCAGTTCCCTGTACCAGCTATTTTATTTTAGTACAGAATTATCCTCAGCTTACATGAAAGTGACAGTAGTGTCTGGATTTTGGAATTTACTTTATATCCAAAAGTGTATATTAGAGATTTGTACCTCCCCATACACAGAGACAATTCCAATGGAAAATCTCAAGATTTTAAGCATTATAACAGAGTTTTAGAGTCTTTGAAAACTCAAGAGATGTTTGCTTTTACAAGCTTTATTTTTTACCCCTTTTTTATAATCTTGCCATTTAACACCTAATGTGGAATCAGTTATTTGGCATTTCAAATTGGTTTGTTACTTACAGTTAAGGATGATAATCTGATCTTGAAAGCACTGGGCACTTTCCAGTTCTCTTCACATTAGAACTTTGCTACTTCATGTACAGAACAATGCCTTAGAGTGGCCCCTGCTGTTTCTGTTACCACTGCTTTACACTACGCAGAAGAATTTACTGCTGAGTGCTCCAGATGTAGTAGTTCAGTTCCACAGTGAGGTTCCTGAAGAGTTATATATTTCTTATATCCAATTTCCTTCATTCTCACCATAAACTTAGTTAATACATAAAGCAGTGTATCCTACCTGTGTCCACAAACAAGGCTATGCCTTATACACCTGAAGATACCTGATGTTACAGAATTGTTGTGTTCATCAACCAGTCTGTGAGCCTCTTCATAGGATGTTTAAATGTTAATTATAGTTCTAGGGGTTTAGTGAAACCCTAACTAACTCATAATGATACAGGAAATGTATCAGGGGTGTGATTCGCTGTGGAAAACTGGGAGAACTACAGCTAATTTTTTGAAATAAGAATATGCTTACATAGGAGATATTCCAAGGGAATGGGTAGAGTGAACTTGATGTAGATTTCCATCTCAGGTTTTTGTTTGGGAGGAGTCTAAAAGATTGTAAACAGCTAGGTGGCTAGCCTTTCAAACTTCATTTTTTAAAAAATGCACTTTAGAACATTTTCTTTTGTGAATGTTTATTTTCTAAATATGGCTTAGTTTCTTTTATAAAAACATGAAATTGGACATTTACTGAACTTCAGTTCAAAAGTTCTAAGGCAATTCTTATACAATTGAAAGCGAAAAAGAAAAATATGGATAAGCTTTCATTTTGCCTACTTGTGAAAAATAATGATTCTACTAGAGAGCTGATACTAATTTTTGTCTTCCAAACATTTTCTCTTAATACTAAAAAATATATAAACCATTTACATAAAACTAAATGCAAAGGAAGGCACAGCTGGTTATAGTGTCTATAAGCATAGTTCAGCATATGCGGAATTAGAAAGAAAAAAAGCTTCACATCCTTATTAGTTACACTGAAAACCATTAAGAAAAGTTCTTCACTGTCAACAGTGTTCAACACTTAAGAGCTAAGAGAATATAAAAAAAAACATTAAAAAAAATCACTTAATGCCAAACAGATCTTCATATATACTTGAATATAAAAAAAGGTTTTAAAAATGCTAACATAAATCTAGACCATCCATGTTATGAAAAGTGCAAACCAAATTAACAGGGTTTCACAACGTCCTTCTCATGACACAGGTAAACTAGCCCATGGGGACAAATTTATTTCATCAGTTAATAAGTCTTTAACTGTGGCCAGATGTCATCAGGATTTCTGAGAGTTCGAAGAAAGCAGTACTGGAGAAGCAGCTCTATCCAGACTGGGGATTGGCACTGGCATGTGGCCGTTAAGCAGTGTTGGAAACTGTAGGGGACAGAAGATTTTTAAAATAATTATTGCAGACCCATTGGGACAAACTTGAATTCTTTACATTCCTAGACAGACCATAGTGGATCACCCTTGGGACAGAGAGGTTGCAAATTATTTTACAGAATGAGATCAAGGTTACATATAGCAAACAAGGGAGAAGGCCCAGAAAATGTCCCTATTTTATATGCCTAGCCACTAGAAAAAAATGTACCTATGGTGCTAAAGCATGTTCAAATACTCCTTTTAAAAGGTTCCAAGCTACTTAGAATGCTGATTTGCTTTAAAGTAATTTTGAAAACCACAGACAACTGACTCTACTGATTCACACGTAAAATTTCTAATACTGTATTTTGAAAATGGCCACTTGTTTTTCCAGAGTAAGAAAAAATGCTTCTTAGTAACTGCTAAAAATGAAGAATGTTTTAGCTTAAAAGACTTAGAAAGCAAGAATATATCTTGGAGCTGAGGAAATTTTTTTTTTAAATTACAATGATAATACCAAACTAATCTCCTTTAAGTGACAAAACAAAGAGTAAAGTTAATTTCTGTAGTGTGGGTAAATAAGATGATAAATGGGATAAAAGTATATGCTTTGATAACTTTCAGGTCTAAAAGAAATACCACACTATACTCCCAACTCAACAAGAATAATTAAAGGCCTCCTTTTAATACATTACTATTCACAACTAGATTTTTGTTGTCTAGATTGGTATGTGTCAAAATGATCTCCTGGGCTATCTTCCAGTTTAATTTCTATTTAGATAAGTTAATATTAAATTTCAACACTAAATATCAAACTACAGAGCCTAGCACAAGTTAGAAGTACAATAAATACAGAATATATTTTTTCAATTTTCAAACTGTTTCAGTAACTGTTATGTGTAGTGCCTTACAGTTTATCAGTGGTTGTCATTTCAATTGGTATCTAGAAGCCTGTAAAGTAAGTTTGGTTATCCCCATTTTATAGAAAACAGAATTCAAATAACTTCTGATTGGTTAAAGACTAATAGGCAATAAAGCCAAGTTTTAAACTCTGAAAGATCCTGCGCTTTTTGTACCAAACTGCCCAACTTATTTTTGGCAGGGCTTGGTGTGAGTGTGTTCTTTAAATACTATTTCAGTTTCTTTAATGGTCATTGGCATATTCAAGGTTTTTGTTTCTTTTCTGACACTTTGGAACTTGAGTTGTTTGTAGAATTTTATCCATTTCAACTGGGTTATCAAATCTATTTGCATATAGTTTATTAAGATCCACGCTCCTAACTACTATTCCCATTGACTTAAGAGTGAACACAGAATGAAGAGCAGGTTTTGAATTTTCATTCTCCTAGCTTATTTGCAATCTTTTCTCATTTTGTTTTTTGACCATCTTATTGGTGTTTTCAAAAGAAGCAGCTTTTGGTTTTGTTAATCTTCCTGTTTTAAAAAGTATATTATTGATTTCTGCCCTCTGCTCTTTATTTCTATACACTCAGTTGTAGTTTCTCTTGCCTGGCTTTTCTGGCCTGTTTCATCTTTATTGACTCCCCACCTCCACTCGCTTAAGTTGCAACATTCCCCCCAAAGTTTTGTTTTCAGCCTTCCTTTCTCCTATACTCAACAATCCTTTCCTGCTGTTAGCTAGATGTCCCCATCAGTGCGTCTTCACCAAAAACCTGTTATTCCGTGTTCACTCTGAAGTCGGTTAGAGTGGTGATACGAGCAGGACCCTAAACTTCAGTCAGGGCTCTGCCACTTACGAACACGTGGTCTTGGGTAAACTGAGCAACATCTCTGGGCCTTAGTTTCCTTATCTTATCTTTTCAAAAAGAACTACTGGGAGTACAGTTGACTCTTGAGCAACACAGGTGTGCAGATTTTTTTATAATAAACACAGTATAGTACTACAGATATATTTTCCTTGCAATTTTCTTTAACCTAGCTTACTTTATTATAAGAATACAGCATAATAATACATATAACATGCAAAATGTGTTAATCAACTGTTATCAGAAAGGTTTCCGGTCAACATTAGGCTATTAGTAATTAAGTTTTTAAAAAGTCAAAAGTTATACATTGGATTTTCAACTGTAAGGGGGAGGTCAGCACCCCGAATCCCCACTTTGTTCAAGGGTCAAATGTATTAAATGAGAAGCCATGAAGAGTGCTTTGAACGACGTCTAGCATACAGTAGCCCTCAGTAAATGTTAACTTCTTACTTATAGCATTTCTAGTCTTTTAATCACATAAGTAATCTTTGCCTCTTCCTAATTTTCACTACCTCTTACTCCTCAAACCCAACTAAAAGTCTCTCAATTTTACCTCTGGAATGTCTTCTAAATATATTCCTATTTCTACTATTCTAAAAGATTATTTTTCCCTCAGTATTTGCAGTAGTATAAATATTCCTCCTATCTTCCTGCACCTTATACTTTCTGCTTTCTCTTCAGTCCTTCCTCCACACTGGTATCAGCAATATCTTCCTAAAATAGAGAATTTAGGGGTGCCTAGGTGGCTCAGTCGGTTAAGCATCTGCTTTCTGCTCAGGTCATGATCCCAAGGTGTGTCAGGCTCCCTGCTCAGTGGGGAATCTGCTTCTTCCTCTCTCAAATAAATTAAAAATCTAAAAAAATAGTATAATTAAATCTGTTCTTTTATATCCAGCTTAGAAAACCTTCCATGGTTATCAAGAGACTAAGGTGGAAAACCCTGAGCATAGCTTTCAAGGCCTACACAGCCACTCTTCTAATCACCCAGTCCCTTCCTGGACAGACTGTGCACTTGCATATCCAAATCATGGAGATTATCTAGAAGGTGCTTTTCTCTCTGCCAAAACCCTGTCCTTTCTTACCAGCTCAGGTGCCACGTCTTCCGGCGGAGCCTTCATCTAGTCCCTAGCTAGAAAGCTATTCCCTGTTGGGTTCCTATAACCTTTTGTTTATGTATCTATTATTCCCATAGTGTATATTCCCCTACAGTCCCTGATAACAGAGCACTGCAAATATTTTCTGGGTTAGATTCATTGGATTAAAACATTCAGAAAACATCCTCAATTGAAAACTTAATTCTGGGTGCCTCAGTCGGTTGGGCATCTGCCTTCAGCTCAGGTCATGATCCTAGGGTCCTGGGACTGAGCCCCACGGAGAGCTCCCTGCTCAGTGGGGAGCCTAGTTCTCCCTCTGCCATTCACCCTGCTTATGCTCTCTGGCTCTCTCTGTCAAGTAAATCAAATCTTAAAAAAAAAAAAAAATTAATCCTGCCTTGTTTCAAGATATTATCTGTACCTATGCCAAATTTGATGAAAATCTGTTTCAGAAGTGGAACAGACACCCTGTAGATAAGCTCAAAATGCCAAACTGTTCAGACCCATCTCATTTTATTTTTAAATATACCTCTTCCAGAAAGGCGCTAATATCTTCTCTCTCCTTCCCTTAAATTCTTCAATATCTGCTGTAAGTTGCCACAGTAATTACATGAGTGGACCTTCTGTGCAAAAAGTCCTCAGCTCTGTCAACTGTTACCGAAAGGATTCTGATCTACTTTTCAATCCTGACAACAGGAAATTTGCCAGCATCATTTAAAACTTATTGTAGCCCAAATGTATTTCTTTTCTTCCTCAATGTCTAGTATATATGAAAGGTTTATTTTTAAAGAAAATTATTAGTTCAAAAGGGGCACTGCTGATAATCTGAATTTTGAATATTCCTCTTACCATGTTTTATTTACTATTTTCAAAACTGCTAGTTTCAACTATCACAACTGCTCTTACATAGGAAGAGTAATGTTTTAAAAGGTACAAAGTTGTTTTTCCTTAGTTTCATGGACCCCAGTCACAGAAAGAGGGCACAAGGCCCTGCCAACAACGATCTAAACATGATTGTTTTCCCCATTTTTACCTCCCGTTTGTGGTTTTTGTTGTTGTTTTTGGATGGCTCTGGTAGAGAGGACAGGTACATTGTGAAATTTAAAATTCTGAGCAGGTGGCCTTTAAATGCAGCAATTTCTTCTGAAGAATTCTAGTTATAAATTAGGAACCACTGGTCTGCTGTGGTTCTCAAAGTAGATTCCTGGAGTAACAGCATCACTAGAATCTTGAAAAAATGTTATAATCAGGCCCCAATCCCACACCTTCTAAATCAGAAACTCTGGGGTTGGGGCCCAGCAGAATCTTTTAACATACCATCCAAGCTGATTCTGTTGCACATTACCTTTGAGAGCCACTGGTCTACAGTAGTGACTGAAGAAAAAAGGGTATGTGTGTCCAACACCCAGAGCTCCAAATATCCTGCTAATGTATACAATCACTATGGACACGAACCATTACTGTGAGGAGTGATAGGCTGGAAAAGGTTTAGTATCCACGGCAAGGGATCCCAAAGAACTCCCTAACAGCAGTTCTCCATGCTTCCTTGAGAGATCACCAAGCCTTGTATCAATCAGGTGGCAGAATTCCCAGTAAGGAGGGAAGTGAGATTCCATTCTTTATTCACAAATATCTAGTGAACCCTCCAGAGACCGTGTTAGATTCTAGGACTAAAGTAATAGTGCAGTCCCTGTGCCCATAGAGCTTACCATACACAAGGCACCAAACAACTGCTCTCCTCAGGAGCTCTAATACTAGAATACTGCTGCTCCATTGTGAATACTCTGAGGAAATAAGGTCTTTCAGCTCTCCACCAAAAGAGTACTAACCTAAAACTTTTCCTAGTACTACATTTGCTCACTGCTTCTAGTTTTTTTACTTCCCTGCCAGAGTTTAAGGGCTGAGAATCAACATGTTGGCTGTGCATGACCATAGCTCAATTTTCTTGTGATGAGAAGATGGGCCAGAAGAGAAACCTGATTACCTAGGGATATACAGTCACATCATGACAACCCTACCTCAACCTTACTAGGAACCAGAGAAGCAAGATAGCAATGAGAAGCAAGATAGCAATCAAAACCTCTTTAGCTCTACCCTTCTTCCGAGACCCTAAATCCCAGCATGTATAGCTCCTGGCACAGAGTTCAATACCAACCTTTACAAGCAAAATGACCAACTCAAAAAAGCACAGAGACCTGATCTTTTTAACACTTAGGTTCTTAAATTATATTTCTTAATTGTCTTGTCTTTTTCTTTTTAAAGTAACCTCTACAACAGACATGGGGTCGAACTCATGACCCTGTGATCAAGAGTCACGTGCTCTCAGGGGCGCCTGAGTGGCTCAGTCGTTAAGCATCTGCCTTTGGCTCAGGTCATGGTCCTGGGGTCCTGGGATCGAGTCCCACATCAGGCTCCCTGCTCAGCGGGAAGCCTGCTTCTCCCTCTCCCATTCCCCCTGCTTGTGTTCCCTCTGTCACTGTGTCTCTGTCAAATAAATAAAATCTTTCAAAAAAAAAAAAAGTTCACGTGCTCTACAAACTGAGCCAGCCAGGTGCCCCAATTCCTTGGTGAATTCTTAGGTACCCACTCATTTAGTCAGTGATAATTACTGAGCATTATTTGTATGCCAAGCAATGTAGCCAGACATGGGGTGGGGGAATGGGCACCACAGTAAACAAGAAACAAGACATAGTTCTGGCCTCTTGAGGACCCACAGTCTAGTGGAGGAGACTGCCAGGTGAACAGGCCGTCATAATACAAAGTGGTCAGTGCTAGATGCAACAGGGACAAAAGAACAACGAGCTTGGGTGAGCCACACTGGAGGGCAGGCGTGGGATTCAGGGTAGATGAGACATGCTAGAGTTAGAGGGGGTTTTCACTTGCCCCAGTTTTGCTTCACTCCTGTCCCTAGGACCCTTTCTATTTTTCTCTTAGTAACATCTTTGTGAGGAACAGTCTTCATGTCTCAAGAAATACTGATTACCACATGATCGCAAGCAGTGCTACCGCAAGATTCTAGTGTGTGAATGAATAATAAATGTGCCTACCTAGTAACAGGAGTTGTGCAGGATAAAGCAGCTAAGACTTAGTTTTTAACCAAATGCCCTGGACACTCCTTTCTTATTATGGAACAAGGAGAACTTGATTATGATTCATAGGATTATACAGATAACTTTTCTATTACAGTACGGACATTCTTCACTATTTTTTTCAGTTTATTTCAAGTGATGTCAATATGTTGCCTAATTTTCTAAAGTCCCTTTTCCTTAATAACTTTCCAGTTTTCATAGTCAATGAAGATAGCCAAGCACTTCGAGAATTAATTGTTCCATTTGTTGATATCTGACATGAATATGCTATTTCTGCCTTGATGAAAATGTCTGCCTCTGAAGGCTGGGTTTTGCAGCACCATTAACTCCCTTTGGAAACTTAATATTTTAACCAAATGTAGGGTAGAACTCTGTTACCTCTGCAGTATTTATTGGGGAAACACACCCCTTAGAAGCTCAGTGTTTAAACATTCATTTCTAAATGCTCACCTGGAACAGCGTGTTTGGCCCTTGCAACCGGGCAGGACTCAGTGGAGCAACTGGACTAAGGCTGCTCCAGAAATGTATGCTGGATAGCAGTGGACTCGGGGTCAGAAGCAATCCATTTGGTGTCTGGGAAAGAAAGCACATACACAGATTTTGATAAAGATATCACCTGATTCTGAGCAGTGTGGCTAGGTACACCAGCCATGAACCAAGAAACAAGCCTTACCATCTTAGTAAAATCTGACAACTATGTAATTTCTGCAAGGCTGTGCACAGTTTAACTTTCTTCAATGCTGATTGTATTGTATTAGCAACTTTATAAAGGAGAAAAGTATGGACAAGTTACCTTCCCTAAACATTCTAAACATTGTAAAACTCAAGTTTACAGCAACATTCATCCAGGTGGTTTTTTCAATTTGTTTTCCTTCCCACATTAAACAAGATTTAGTGTACAAAATGGGATTCCCTGAAGGGGCTTTATTTTTTTTATCAATATTTTATTTTCCTACACTGGATATCCATTACAAACACACATTGTTTTAAAGGGCCTCTCAAACTTCACTTTCATGGTTATCAATGGCCCTTTAAGATTTTAGGATCTGGGGGCGCCTGGGTGGCTCAGCTGGTTAAGCAACTGCCTTTGGCTCAGGTCATGATCCTGGAGTCCCAGGATCAAGTCAGGAAGTCTGCTTCTCCCTCTGACCCTCCCCCCTCTCATGCTCTCTCTCCCATTCTCTCTCTCAAATAAATAAAATCTTAAAAAAAAAAAAAAAGATTTTAGGATCTGTTGTTAAAATACTCTGTAGCAGCTTCTTCAAAAGTTCTGAACTGGGTTTTCCAGATTCCACTCCGGATATGGGGCTGATGAGAATTCATCTCCCTGGCAATGGTTTGGAGGGGGGAAAAATTCTTTCTTGTTAGATTGGGTGTAAAGCCAAAACTCTGTGTTTCCCAGGAGAGTGCCAAGGACTGCATTTGCTTGCACACACACAGCAGGAATCCTGGCCTGCAAGCTAGCTAGAGGACAGAAGAAACAACTCGCCCCAGCTGGTATGTCTGCATGGCTTTTATTCTCAGCTGAGGCAAACTCCCTGGCCCATGGTGGTTTTGCACCTTTGCTGACTAGAAGGAGCCCCACAGTGGTTTTGTGATGTCAATAAGGTGCTTTGTGTAAGAAGAACCACAGCAAAGGCGCCAGCATTGCACATTGCATCACTTTGGATGCTAAAGTGTTATTTTTTCCTAGAATTGGCCCCAGCAGCTTCGTTAATTATCGAGAATATCTGGCATAAACCTAAGGTGAAAGGTCTGCTCTGTTAGCGGAAAGGAGACAAACATCCAAAGGTTCTCAAACTGTGAAGCTGCTGAAAGGTAAACTAATTTATACCATCTTGAGTCTTTGGTTCCACAGCATTTCCTACACGTGGAATGACCTATGAGGTGACTAGGATAAATACATGTTTTGGATAAGATTCCCACTTCTAATCCAAGGCAGTTTCACAAATATGCCGGGCCATCTGGTCTGGCGATTAAGAATTAATGGTTCAGCATGGGCTCTGCCAGGGTTCCAACCTCAGAACCACTACTTAACTACCTATGCCTCCGTTTCCAAATCTATAAAATGGGGAGGAAAAACTGCCTACCTTATAGGATTGCTGGAAGATGAAATAAGATGATCTCTGTAGAGCTCTTAATATGTGCCTGGCACACAGCAAATGCTCAAGAAGTGTTAGTCACAAGTGTACCCGATATACTTATTCAGTGAATTTCATCTGTTCATGGGAGTAATTCTCAATGCATGTATAAAAGTACTCCATGTTCTGAAACCAATCAAGTCCGCCAGTACCTTCAAGGCTCCTCTCAGTCATATTAGGCTCAAGTCCACAAACTCAGGTCATCTGAGAACTAACATATTTGGACGTTACTCTGGAACCAAATTCCAGCCACAGTATGCAAGTTAACGTTCAAAAACCAGTGTGTTCAGGGCCTCCTAGTTTACCTACCAATGAAGGTCCCAAAGCTCTTAAACAAAGTCTTCTAGTCTACAAAACCTATCTTTCTCTTATTTGTGGCCATAAATATACACCCACTCCGTTTTAATCCTTTGAGCAATACATGGAAGTGTAGAAGTTTTATTTTAGTCTAAAATGTGCACCCAGGTCTGAATGTGAGATGTTTGCACATCTGTTTCAAAGGGATACAGGACATACTCAGAATACAGTAGTCTTCTATTTCACATGTTTAATCATTTGGAATATCTTTTATAACATATGCAAATAAATATAGTGAAATGACTTCATTCGCTCTTCTCTCCCCCATCCCTGTTCTCCCTGAAGATCCTGTGGCTGTAAAGAAAAAACCATTTGGTTGCTCTTTTAAGGAATGTTCCTATTAATGCTCACCCTGGGTAATCTCCAGTACAGTGTGAGTTTTCAGAGCCTCTTTCCACAATCTCCTGGAGTCAGGCAAGGTGGGCTGAGCCTGAGGGCTAGACACTAAAGAAAGAAGCCACAAGCAAAATGCATGCTTCCTCTTCCTTCACCAGAAAATATTTTAGCAAATGGGCCCTTTTGAATGGCAGACAGGGAGTTCCTGACCCCTTCAGCTGCATGGAGCAGATGCCCTAGGACCTGAGGCAAAGGACATTGATGTTCAAGGAGAAAGACCATCCAACCAGGATCTTGTCATCCCCCTCAACTCACTACTTCTTCCACATAATACAGTCTCCTACAAAGCCTGCACATTTGAGCTAAACCTGGTGAGCTGGCATTGCCCGGACATGCCCCACCTGAGTGCCCTGGTTCATGGCCCTCTGCCTGTACCATGCCCTCAGACCCCCTCCTCCTTCCTACCCCTGCCTCCCTCTGCCCATCAAAATCCCACCTCCTCAAAGGAGACTTTTCTGCTTTTCCCTCTTTTTCCTGAATCTTTATAACACTTTATAACCACTTTTTCCTTAACATTTTCTGCCTCATATTATGGTAATTTGCATATTCTTCTTATACCTCATTCAGTAGCCTTCAAGGTATCTTGTTCATCTGTATTCCTCCTATAAGTACCCAGTTTTTAAATACTTGATGAGCTGAAGCAATCTGTAGCTCTAGGTACATCCCCTCACATGTCACCTCTTGGATATGTCCACTTGGAATGCCCCACATGTTCAAACTAGAACTCACCTTCTTTCCAAGTCTAGTATTTCTTATGACTCCTCCATTTCTGTCAACAATACCACCCATTTATCCACTCAAGAGATACTGAATGCATGATATGTATCAGGTGCCAGAGATACAATGATAAAACAAGACATGATCCCTGGACTTACAGCCCTGTCTACAACCCAGCATCCTCATCACTGTGATGCAAAATTACTTCCCACTTGCTACAATCTCTGGGCATGGTCTGTGTGGATCCTTCTTTGAACTGACTCTTATTTCCCCATCTCCTTTCCTGCTGCATTCAAGGCCCCATCACCTTAGAGATGGCATTCAATAAATGCCATTAAACCAGCCCACGTACTTCTGGCCCCTCTTCCAATCTATTCTGAGCACTGCCACCAAATCAATCACCCTAAGATACTATGTTCCTTTGAAATTCTTTGTTTCAAGGGGAAAAAAAAATCCTTAGCCACAATTCTAGGTTCCCCCATAACCTGGTTTGTTCCTTAATTTCTCTATATGAACCCTCCTACTTGGCTTGATATGTCCAGAACACTATAGAATTCCAACCTGCCAGTTCTTTAGCACTCATTCCAGAACTTCCCTAACTACCTAGCCCATCCTTTCCTGCGCTAGACCTGTTCCACGGGTGATCGCATCCATTTCCATGATTTTAAGCACCCTTTACATGTTGGTGACTCCCTAACTTATCTCCAGTCCCAAACTCCTTAGCTCTGGCTGTAGATAGATGTTTGCTCCTTTATGTCCTACAGGCTTCTCAGGCCCAAAATGAATTTGTAACCAACCTTTCACCATGAGCTTAATCTTCCTCCCATGCTCCTCACACTCAAATCCTGGCTGTCCCCTACAACTTTCACACCTGGTTAGTCACCAAGTCTATGGACAATTCCTTATGTCTCTCTCTGATCTGTTTCCTTTGGCCCCATCCCACCATCATAGCCTTAGATCTAGATCCTCCTTGTCTTTCATCTGGAATATTATGAGTATCCTAACTGGTTCCAGCCTCACCCCACCCCAATCTACGTCATCAGGATGATTTCTAAAACACAACTCTGTCACTCGTGCACCATCTCCCACCGCGTCCTTCACCTTTGGAATTTATCCCTCCATCCCTTATTGAATTACTGTACTGCCCCTAATATACTAAGCTATTTCACATCTTTATGAATTGGCTCAAGATGCTACTTTGCCTACAATGCCCTCCTCACCTTATGTGCCAGATGACTGCTTCTGATCCTTCAACACCTGCACAAGTGTGAACATGCCTCCCATGAAGCCCTGTCAACATCCTGCCCCATCCCCAGCAAAATTAAATACCATCTTCCTTAGTATTTCTTTTGTACTGATCTGGGATAGTATGTTAAACCATTTAAGGCAAGTTATGAGCTATTAACAATCAGGGACTTATCTAGCTGACGTTCATATCCCCAGCTCCAAGCACAGCAGCTTACACATAACAGGTGTTCAGTTCCTATATGTTGAATTGAACTAAATGATCTTTCCCCTCTTCTGTTCCTAAGGTGCTTCTCTGCACTGTGTATTTGACTCTTGCCATGTGCCACTGTCTGTCTGTATGCCTTGTCTTGGCTAGGTCCTAAGGTCTTAAAAGGCACTGTACGTACTTCTGGTATCCTTTCAATGATTTGCAAAAAATGTTTGATAATTATTTGTTGAAAGACTCTAAAAGGAATTTTTTGTATCTCTTGATTTAAAACCCCAGCAAGCTGTTAATTTCCTATCAAAACAAGTCTAAAAGTTCCTCATCCAGTCTTCAGGGACCTCTGTCATTTCACATCACCCTAAGTTATATTGCTCCATATTCTTCACCTATTGGACAGCAAGCTATAAGCTCATGAGAGCAGGGACTGTCTATCTTCCTCGCCTCTGTATACCCCAATCACAACTAAATGGTAGGTGTTTAACGGTTATCTCCCAAATGAATTAATTAATGTAACCATTTACTGACTAAAAAGGACATGCATGAGCTGCTCAACAAGAGGTATCTGCAGATTATTTGATTTGGTAATTTGAGATACCAAAGAATTTGGTCTTTTGAGCTTTAGAAAATACAGGAGAGGAAATCACGATGTCCGTTTAACATTTTGTCGTACCAACAAATATCAGAAATTTTAGTCTCTCATGGACACCAACAGAATCCATGCCTGTGCCATTCTGGGGTTAAAAACAAATCCTCAAAAAAGGTAACTACCTCTGGAGACTCCTGGAGTTGCCCAAATTCCAATAAAACATCGACTTTAAGGACTTTAAAAGAGAAGTTAAATCACACATAAGTCTGCGTAGCACTGACTGTGCCGATCTTAACGAAAGGGGCACAAAGCAGAATTCCGTAAGAGTCTAAGGTAGGTGTCGTCAGTGGTAGGAGGGGAAAAGGGAGTAAGGGCAGAACTGGGGAGGAGGCAGTGGGACCATGACGGCAACAGGTGGCGATGAGACAGGCCCCACGGTGGAAAGAGCAAGGGCACTACCACAGTTTCTTTATCCTGGGCAGCCCAGAGCCCAGGGAAGGAAGAACCGTCAGCTGGAACGTCAAGTCTCACAAAACTCTACCAGCAACATCTTCTACTGCAAACAGCTTCTCAAAAGACCACCTCTCCCCTGTAGGGTCAGTATAGAGAAAGCTGGAAGCTAAGCTGGAAAAGTGTTGTAAAGAGTGGGATGAAGGGAAAAAACATTTCTCCTCCTGGGATAATGGCCCAGGAGACAGTAAGATGCGAACCTGCTCCAGAGCTGGGGCAGGATGCAGTATACCTGGGTTGCTCCTCACCGTACACATCCATTTTACTCCAAATCCCCACCTGATGATTTGGGCCCAAAGTTGTTACATCCACCAGTAAATGAAAGGAGGTTCTCGCATTTCGGTCTGCTGCCAGCTATGTGTACTCATTCGTGCTGTTCAAGGCTGCCGCTAATACAACAGCCTTGGGGCCCGCGTGCTCAGACTCGACGGTGAGTTCATGCCCCAGTGCCCGCACATATCCAAGTTCAGCATCTTAAACATCACACGGGAGATTAACAGAGGCCTTGGCATGAATGAAGGGAAAGCAATGTGCCAACCCCTAATTCTGAACTAACTTTACATTGCTAAGAGATGAGGAGCGAGACAATGAACAGAAGCGGCAAATGGAAGGAAGAGGGACAGAGGATACCGACGTGCAGAACATACAGAGAATCAGGAGCTCCAGCTGACGCTGTTCAGGCTTTCATGGTGCCTGGCTAGGAACCACAAGGGTTTCGCATCCTGGCTCCTCCCTCATCTCAATTTCTGTAGCTCATGCCATGAGAGAGATCATCCTTGCTTTTCTACCAACAGTCCCATATGACCTCAGTGGCTGAACTCCAACTACATCACTTCTTGGTACACAGCTGGCGTTTGCATTCTCTGTCTTCAGGTCCTCGCAGTCCATGCTTGAGGGGCGTCTGGGTGATCATCATGTCTGCCTATATTCGTAATCTTGGTTCCTTAAAATATCAAGAGTAATCTCAACTGCACTGTACAGATCACAGCAGATGCACCACAAATACTTCTGATGGGAATGGAGGTTATGGTTTTAGACGAGTGGCAGAATGACGAACATTTTTTCATGCACACCATATTGTGGATGACGTTTCAAATCTGAATTTGGGCCTATGCAAGGTAGGTGGTTTAATATGATCCCCGGGGGGAAATGTAACCTTACGTGACCCTGTTCATGCCAAGACTTGAATCCTACCCTTCCTTCTGCCATATTTCTATCTGAAAATAACTGGGAATTATTCTTGGGATAAATTAGTAAAATATAAACAGACAGTTCTTGGGATAAACTAAATTCCTGGGAACTTCATTTTCAGGGTATCAAGTTATTAGAGCACACCTTTCATTTCTTCTAAAGCCAACAGTTAAGAAAAGTTAACAGGAGGTTCCCACCGGTAACAAAATGTTTACGTACAAACAGTGTCACGTTGCACACAGCACTCTTCACAGAGGAAAGTAATTTCTGCAATCGAAAGTGCTCAGGTAGGAGGGAAACCAATGAGCTGTGGGAACAAGACATCACAGCTGCCTGTGGGAGAGAAAAGCCCCAAGTCTCCTTCAGGAGAGGAAACCCCCAGAGTTGACCCGGAAGTAAAGGGAAGGCTTTCACTCCTGCCCCCTGGGGGGGATTTCAGGGAAATGGGCTCACCCCTCAGGATGAGGCCAGCTGCTGGGAGCTGACTTTGCATCTGACTGTCCACTGAGGGAGAGCCAGGGCTCCAGGGTTAGTTTCTAAGCCACTCAGCTCCTGGGGGAAGGAATCTCTGAGAATCCAAACCCTACCTCGATTCCAGGCCTAAAGAGCTGGAGAACTGTCAAGCCCAGATAGGTGTGACTGTCCTGTCTGATCTCAGAGAAACCACTTGGGTGAATGAATATCACACCCGAGTCCTGCCCTTTCTCTGCGCTCTCTGGTTTTTCCCTCCCTGTTGGCCACCTCGACTGCACTGGGTGCAGGGCTGACACTGCTAGAAGGCGAGGGAAGTCCCGAGATTAGACCATCCCCCAAAGCCAACCTTAACTCCTCTGAATCCATTCAGAGCATTACCTGGTAGCCACCCCCGGGCCCCTCAGCTTGATCCAAAGGCACTCTCAGCCCGAGACCTTACTTCTACTCTCCTGTCATGGAACCAGACCCTGCCCTTGGCCTCTCTCTCCTTGGGAAGCCCTGGTCCCAATCCTTGGACCTCCTGACACCAACTCACAAGCAAGGTCCTACTCTTGCAGCTTGGCTGAGGACCACTCACTGTCATCTGCCCAAGGCACAAGTCCTCTCTTAAAGCATCTGGCTTTCTGATGCTTTCCCTCTCCCCTGTGTGAGGCTGTTCGGGTGAGTCCTGTCACCCAGTCCCGAGTTTAGCATCCCCCTGTTCACATCTGCGCTCTATCCCTACCTCATGTCCAGGTCCCTCCTCCCCTCAGCCCCGCCATACCCTCCTCAGTCCCACTGAGCAGAGCCACCCTAAAGGCACTGTGTCCAGATCCAAAACCCCAGGGCTAGCCTGAGCTGCTTTCCTGGACAACAGGACTGGCCGTCTGTTCGGAGATGGTGACACAGGCTCACAGAGAAAGCAGATACGGAAATCGGAATTGGCCTCGGTCTGGCTTGAGACCTCTCTAAACCTTACGGTTGTAAACACAAAGGAGGCCAGGGGAGGAGATCCTCAGATCATCCACCCTGGCCCACTTCTCAAGTTACTTCTCTGAGCTACTTCAGGAATTGCTGTTTCTGAGCCACTTACTCAGCAGTCCCTCGTCCCTGGACAGTTTTGTTTGGTCCAAAAATGCCTGATTAAAAGCACACGTGCTCATTCTGACCAGTAACTGAGCCCTTAGCCCTCTCCCCTCCGTGGCGGCATGCTCGTTACCACCAGCTCACAAGCTTGGGGAGACACAAAATCCTGGGGACACAATCAGTTTGGGAGAAGCCATGGAGAGGAGAGTGGCCAAGAGCTGCTTTCGGTTGTTTGGCAGACTCCATGGGTGGTTATGATCAGGGACAACTGGGTGTTTTCCCAATGGGCACGCCAAGAACATTTTACTTAAGAGCATGGATTCTGGAGCAGGAAAACCGGGTTCAAATTTGCTTCTACCACCTGTTAGCTGTGTGACCTTGGATGAGTTACTTTACCTCAGTGCCTCATTTACCTCAGCTGGAAAAATGGGACATAACAGTATCCACTTCATGGGCCTGCCACGAAGAATGACTGGAGGGGTGCGTGCAAAGTGTCTAGAACAGGAACCGGCAAACGTGCCCCTCATGATGGTTACAGCAAGGACAGTGACGGCAATGAGCACAGGGGCGGGCGACGGAGCTCCCGTGTGCCTCACGGCTCCAAGAGGATACCTGCCAGGTGTAGCTAGCTCTCCTACCATGGCCATCTTTCCCATTCAGTCCTCCCAACCATCCATTTCACAGACGTGGAAACAGGCTCAGAGAGCAAGTGACCACCGTCTCACTGCCCCCCAGTGTAGCCAGGAACCGAATCCGGTCTGTCACCCCAAAGCCAATGTGCTTAACTCTGCCACCAAAGTGCGTCCAATTCTCCAGAGGAAGCAGAAATAGGCTTTACCAGCCCAGGCTCTGCCTTTGCCCTGCAAATGCCAGCCAGACGAGAAAGAGCATCTGCATATCATATTTAAGGGAAAAGGCTTCCTTCTCGTGGGAGTTACTGCTGGGTTTTCTCAGAGTCGCACTGCTTTTACTGAAAATTCTTTCTCACCGCTTGGTGTGGCCCTGATGTTTCACAGATCCACCCAGACGAAGGCAATGGCGGAACATCTATCTTCTTAGTAACAGAAAGCAAATGGCTACTTATCAAGTTTCCCCCAGAGAGGACTCAGTCATAAAAACGTCATGAAGGCCAGGGATGCCCAGGCGGCTCAGTCGGTTAAGCGTCCGACTCTTGATTTCGGCTCAGGTCATGATCTCAGGGTTGTGAGATCGAGCCCCACGTCAGGATCCATGCTGGGGGCAGAGCCTGCTTAAGATTCTCTCTCTCTCTGCCCCCCCACTGCCCGATCTCTCCCTCTCTTAAAAAAAAATTTTTTTTTTTCCATAAAGCCCAAATACCTTCTGAAATGTCACTTGGCCCATTCAACTTTCCCTAGGAAAATATTGTTTGGATCTGCTTTGATGACCAGGGTGCCTGTTCCGTATTATGATCACCTTCGGCCACTGAAAGCAAGAAACCAGTGAAGCATCCCACTGTAACCAATATCTCAAACCTTTTCTCTTGTGGACACCTTGGCCTGGGGATGGAAAAGTAATTTCCCTTCACACTTACACCGTGACTTTGGTCTATGGGCCCTAAGGTGATCTTTTGAAGGGCAGAAGGAAGCTGCCTTGGTTGCTCTTCCTTTCCGCTATGCCACCGAGTCTGAGTGCAGCCCCGCCGCGGGAACAGGCTCTTACCTGTGCAGTGAAGAAGGCTGGGGTGAGGGATCCCGAGGGGAGAGCTGGGCTGTTGAGGGCGATGGAGCCGATGTCGGTGCCGGAGAGCACCAGCGGGGGCGCAGAGATTTCCAAGCCTTTGGGTTTTTTGGCCTTTGGGGGAAGAGATGGAGACCTGGTCTTGGAGCCCGATGACAGGTTCAAGGGCTCTAGGGAATCGGAGTCATGGCAGGCGGCCTCCAGGAAGAGGCTTCTGTGTTCAGAAGGGAGGGGCGAGCTGGGGGACAGGGACGGGGACCGAGACGAGGAGGGTGACGCGGACGAAATGCTGGCGGCATTTGGCAACATTAAAGAGGAGACCTTGGCTGAGGCCGACGAGGCCAGGAAGGCCTCAGACGTGGAGGGCAGGGGCACCACGGGCCTGCTGGTGTGCTTGTCGGTTTTATTGGTCACAAACCTGATGACAGTCCTGACTTCTTCCACGGGAGGGCTGTCTTCCGGCTGTTCCTCCAGCTTCTCTGTCTTGATTGCTTTGAAGGATTCCGGCGGGTTCTGCAGGGAATTAATGGTGAAGGACGAGTACAGGCCTGAGTGGATGTATTCGTTGCGGCTTGCGCTTTTGAGGGCCGACAAGCCGTGTCTGTGCACCTCTCGGCCCTCGGGAGGCGCCTTGCAGTCGCTGTCCTGCAGCAAAAGGCTCTCCCGGCTGATCTCCACCGCGTGAGGGTCCATTTTCAGTATCTCCGGGAAAGAGACAAACTTGTACACAAACTTCTGCCCAATCACCTTCTTGATGATGTTCTGTGAATACAAGAGGAGACAGTGAAAAGATCAGTGCACCAGAGAAATGGAGGAGAATGACGTTCGTTGTCATGGGGAATTCTGCCAGCAGCCGCATGGAAATAGTCCTCTTGACTGACGCGTCTTGGCTAAGGTGCCATGGAAAGGGGACTCGAGTGGGAGGCAGCGGAATTCGATTTGCTTTCCAGCCCTGCTGTGACGAACGGCGTGCTCTTTAGCACAGCGATGGTCCTTTTTGGCTTCCTCCCCTGTGAAGTTAAGGGTTAGTCTACCTAATAACATCCTAGCCGTCGCCCTTTGCTAAGCACTTACTACGTGGCTGGCAGTGTCCCGGCACCATCTCATGGCATCTGTACGGTAATCCTAAAAGGAAGGTAATCAGTACCTAAAAATTAATGATTCAACTCCCGTTTTAAAACTTAAGAAAATAAGCTTAGAGCGCTTAAATAAGCCACAGGAGCCACACAGTAGGTAAGTGGTCGAAGCAGCATTTCCTTCACCATAATGCAGTATTGTCTTACCTACCTCTGGGACTTGTGAGAATTCAATGAAATAATAACGGGAAAGCATTCTGTAAGCTGGAACGCATTATAGAAACGTAAGTTATTATCACCCACCACCACAATGTTTTCTTAAGTCATGTAGCCATTTTTTCCTTTTTAATTTTCTGCCAAGAAAGCCACTGGAGGAAAAACAACTTGTCTACTTTGATATTTACATCACTCCTACAGTATTTTAAGTTGCTGGTATCTACCTCTGGCTCTTCAGTTTATGGCTCCAAGTCCTCAAACATTAGGATGTCAGTGAGAGCCAAGAATCACTGCAAAACTGTTCACACCCCTTTGGGAGAACGGACTTCATTGGAAAGACTCTCTACTGTTCTTGAGGTTTATTTCATTGGAACGTCAGCAAATATCTATCAAATGTTTGTGGGGTGAAAGGCCCTCCACCGAGACAAAGATGGTCTTCCTCAAGCACAAAGAGCTAGCAGCACCATCCTGTGGGGAAAAGACTCAAAATGTTTCCTTACAAACTGTTCCTCCTCAAACTTGGGTATGAGTGAGGGTGTAAAACAAAAAAAATCATCTGGGGGGAAAAGAACTTTAGAAGCAGTAACTCCTATTGAGCACCTACTGCATACCGGATATTGTGCACAAGCTATCTGATCTGTTCTCTCACTCACCCTCCTGGAGGGTGGAAGGTGTCCTCTTATGACACAAGCTCAGAGATGGGGAGTAATCTGCCCAAAACCCACCACGATCTACTCCTTCTGAAGCCTCAGCTTTTTCACATTTCCACAAAAATTTGGGTGGAAAGAATCAAAGAACCCCTTAGTAGAGGTGAAATTTTCAAAATGGAGATGGAATTAACAGGTAACATTGTATTAGTTTCAGGTGTACCACATAATGATCACAGGTCTAGTGAACATCGATCACCACAGAGTGTAACATTTTTTTTTCCTTGTGATGACTATTTTTAGGATCTCTCCTCTTAGCAACTTTCAAATATACCACAGAGATGAAATTTAATTAAATTTGATGTTCCTTCTGTGATCATCGTTTGGTTTATAAGCATATTATGTTTTTGCCTTCCCTCGTTACATTACAGCATGCCGATTTGCAGTTTTCCTCCTTAAAACAGATCATCAAATCCCAAAAGTGAATTTATCCAGCCATCCGGAGGGGAGGGCATATTTACTATGCCACTGAGATTTCTGAGCAAGAATCCCTCCGGGCAGGCATCGAAGGGACGGACACACAATGTCCCCATTCAGCACCGGAAATCCCAGTAACGCAAATCCTGGCGAACCTTCACTCAGCACCAGCCCACAGGAGGCTCCCAACCCTGAGCACGTTAGATTCTTTAGATTCGAGGCTGAACAGTTCTAGTGCCTGGCAGCCTGGTGCTGGGACTACAAATTTAACCCACTGAATGCCATTTACCTCCATCTGACCTCAACTGCACACTGAACACTAGCAAAGCTGACTACCATTTACACACCTTCAGAGAAATTTGGGAAACTTACAAGTTCCACCTGGGCCTCCTTGGCAGCATCTCAGCGGGCGTCCCACCAGGCGTGGGTAGACAACATGCCTAAGAGAAATCCACTCCCGGGCAGGATAGGGTTAAATAAGGGTGTCACTGGTACCACCTGACTCCGGGTGGGTTCTCAGTAAAAAGAAAGCACGCTTGCCCGGCCTGTTCCGCTGCTACAATTCTCAAGTATTTCTGGCTTTCGTTAATATTTTTCTCCCTAGGTGAAAACTTTATTTTGTCCTCAGCCAGTCTGAACATCCATCTAAATTGACTGAGTTATTAGAGCCTAAATAATTACACAGAAGAAAAGAGAAACTGTATGGTCTGAATCATTTCTTCAAGGCACGTTCTTGTAAAGTTTTTTTTTAAAACCTTTAATTTTATTATGGGTATTCAGAACGTAACTTCTGAGATGGAATTATATGCATAAGCAAACCAAGGAGTGATTTGGGGCTGTGATAAAAATAACAAAAAGGCCCCTCCTCCTGAAAATGGTTGGGAACTGAAAGGTAGTCAAAGAGCTGGGCTTTGATGTGTTAAAAAGAACAAAGAAGGAGCGCCTGGGTGGCTCAGTCCATTAAGTGAAGGCGGACTCTTGATTTTGGCTCAGGTCATGATCCCAAGGTCATGGGATGGAGCCCTTCGTCCGGCTCCATGCTCAGCACAGAGTCTGCTTCTCCCTCTCTCTCTGCTCCTCCACCCCCCTTGCCTCCGCTGTCTCTCTCTCTCTAATAAATAAACTCTTATAAAAAAAACATAAGGAACGATTCACATGACTATCGACTGACAAATGGATAAACAAAATGTATATTCAGACTACAGAGTATTATCAGCCATAAAAAGGAATGAAGTACAGACGCATGAAACCACATCAATGCACCTTGAACGCATTAAGTGCAAGAAAGGTCGCGTATGTGATGGATTCCATTTCTATCAAAAGTCCAGAATAGACAAACCTAGAGAGACAAAAGAGTCATTTCCTAGGATTTGGGGGTGATATGGAGGAATTGAGGGGTGACATTAAAAAGTTAAGGGTTTGGGAGGAATAGTGAAAATGTCCTAAAATTTACAGTGGTTTTGGATGCACAACTCTGTAGATATTCTCGAAGGCCACTGAATTGTATACCTTTAATAAGGGTCCATTGGATGGTATATGAATCATACTTCAAGGAAGCTGTTTTTTTTTTTTAAAGAACATGAGAATCTTTTTTTCCTCCAGCTTTACTGAGATGTAACTGAAATATAACATTGTGAAGTTTAAGATGTACAATATGAAGATTTGATGCATGTATATACATTGCAAAATGTTTACCACAATAAGGTTAGTTAACACATTCATCAGCTCACATAATTACCATTTTGTTGTGGTGGTGGTGGTAACATTTAAGATCTACTCTCTTGGCAGCTTACAAGTATATAATACAGTATTGTGAACAACAGTCACCATCCATACCTTAGATCTCCAGAACTTACTCATTTTGTGGCTGGAAGTTTGTACCTTTGACCAACATCTCCTCATTTCCCCACCCCTCAGTGGCCGGTAACCACCACTCTACTCTCTGTTTGTAGGAGTTCTGCTTTTTTAGATTCCACACATATGTGAAATCATTCAGTATTTGTCTTTCTCTTATTCCATTTAGCATAATGTTCTCGAGGTCCATCCAAAACATTTGTGTGTTTAAATGGAAGATGGTAGGAACCTTCTATGGCTGGATGGTGACTGCCATACCCCTACTGTGAAGATAAAAAAGGAGCCTCCACAAAGGACACTGAACTCAGCCATAGCAAGAGGGGCCCCGCAGTAGCTGCTGCCTCTCTCGGGGGGGAGGGGGGGAGTGGGGGGAGAGTTACCAGGACACCACCATAGCTTTTTAGGAAAAGGGTACAGTGGCAGGGATGGAGCTGACCAAAAGGAGGAAGAAACCTTTGGAAAGAACCAGGGCAGACAGGAAAGATGGAGTAGATCTGGCTACCCAGACAATCTGGGCATGAAGGGGTGTGGAGGGTGCAGGAAGGAGGTCAGGGCACTGTAGCCCCGCTGTTTGAGAGCCCAACCCTGCACGGGGGAAATCTGCTCACAGGAAGGGAGCTGGTAAGGAAAGCCCTCCCACCAGGATGCCCACAGCCTGAGACCTCGGTAGCAGACTCAGAGGAGGTATATGCCTGGCAGCCGAAATCACAGCCTCTCAACTTCCAGGGCAGACCCTGGGAGCACATGGGTGGCACGTACATTCAACTAACTCTCTGTGGTCTCTGAAGGGAGATTGCCTTTCAAGGATTTGCCCCGCGAAAAAAAAGTAAAACCTGTTTAATCTTATTTGACTTTACGACGTTGCTTTCAATAACTAAATGTTAAATGTGTTAAGACTTGACTTGTATACTACTGTTGTAATTTTTTCAAGTTAAAATTGTCCCTAAATGCCACTTCCTATATCTGATTTTTCCCAGTAAATGAGGCAAAGCAATTCTAAGACCTTCCACAAACATCTAGCCATCTAAAATGGAAAGGTGAATCCTTCTGCCTCTACAAACAAGCTAGCTATTAGAGGGCAGCTGGGGTATGCTCTTAGGATTTCAGGGTGTCTTCAAATTGAAATCTCAATGTTCTCAGTATGAAAAACCCGAGATCAGATGCTTATGTAAGGAAAGTGCTATTCACCCAGTAAACCCAAAAAAACAAATGGATAATGCTGGCCATATTTTGCCTTTCTGACATTTCCTTAGGAATCTAGCAGAACCTCCCTTCCCCTCCCCCAATAAGACCATTTAAGTGTGTGTTAAGCAACTACAGAATACTAAATAAAAAGTGTGGTCAAACCCCCCCCCAAAAAAAAAAAAAATTTGTCCTGCGAGGAGTTTGCTGAGAAAACTCACAGTATAGGGGAATAATAGATAGTAGTTGCTGAGCACATATTATCAGGCTGGGTACTAAGAACTTGACCACCGTTAACTCAGTTAGTCCTCTGAGAGACTGGAACTATTAGGATCCCCATCTTAGAGACGGGCAAACTGAGGCTCAGAGAGTATAAATTACCTGTGCCCACAAGCTAGTACGTGGGCAGTCTGATTCCAGAGCCTTTGGCCACAATGGAAGGGGAATACAAGACTCGGGCTGAGACCGCCCAGGACACAAGAGCGCTTGGGGACAGGCTCTTATTATGAAAAGTGATGAGGGTATTTACAGAAAGTTGGTTTTTTCACCCCTTCTTCCCAGACCCACAAGTATGTGTTGCTTACAGTTGCCTGGTAACCTGACAAATGCTGTCTGTGTCCAGCTGAGCTAAGTGACTTCTCCGGCACGGTTTTAGACCAACAGTTGCACACATCTGCTTCACTTTACACATGTGGGACCAGCCTCCCTGTTCGGCATTTCCCATTCAGTGTGTATCACCAACCAGGCTGGACTCCTGATCCCACATTCCATGTGAGGTCACAGGCAGCGAGGACGACCGACTTTGGGAGAGGAAACGCAACATTCACCTCACACACCCCCCGTGGCAGTTCCAGGTGACAGCAGAAGCTACTCCCACCACGGCCACTTCCAAGCTGGGGTCTTGAGATCGCAGGAGCCTAAAGGGCAAGCAGCCTGGTAGGGGCAGGACCATGGCGGCCATCTTGGGCAGAGGAACCCTTCCCGACTCACCGGCTACCCCTGGCCACGGAGGGACCAGTGAGAGTCTCCCTTCGTTACTTCCCGCTAACAGGATGGAAAACACAGAGAACAAGCCAACTTTCCGCTTCCCTCCCTTGCCTGTTGCCCTGACAGGTTCCAGGCTTCCTGGCAAAAATAAAGGTGCCTGTAAGTGTGTTTAAATATATATACACACAAGCAACTCTGCTTTCTCCTCCCACTGAAGAGAAAGAAGGAGCCTGTGTAAATAATGCGCTCTGGTGCATAAATTAGAAATGTGTCTATTAAGTATTGTGATCTTGAAAAAAAAATTATATGCAGTGGTAGGTAATGAAGAGATGCTCCAGGAATTCAATTTACCTTGTTAATTTTGATGTTACGACAATACTACTAAGTTAACTCCATGTTTTGTTTTGTTAAAGATTTTATTCATTTATTTGACAGAGAGAGACACAGCGAGAGAGGGAACATGAGCAGGGGGAGTGGGAGAGGGAGAAGCAGGCTTCCCGCGGAGCAGGGAGCCTGATGCGGGGATCCATCCCAGGACCCCGGGATCATGACACAACCCAAAGGCAGACGCTTAATGACTGAGCCACCCAGGTGCCCCTAACTCCACGTTTGTTGAATGAATGCCTGTACTATAATGAGAACTGACCCAGGCAGGAAACCAGAGGCTTTACCCCATGAGAGACACAATTTTCTGTGACTGACTGATCCCCAGGCTGGTTCGCGCCCCGTGAATGTGTCCCAGCTGTCTAACTGCATGTGCTTTCTGGTTGGCATTTTCAAACTGAAAATTCCCAGACAGACACCGAGGGCCATAAGCAAAACCCTACAACCCCATACCTCCTGTGATAGCTTAATAAACTTGGATTTCACCTATCCATGTATGTGGCAAATATGTGCCACCTGTGTGGGCTCTGCCCTGGCACCCCGATTTTGATCTAAGGTCATGCATTGGACTTTCCAGCGCCCAGACGTCTCATCCCAGTTCTCAAGTTTCTCCCCAGGCTGCTCGTGGCCCCAGAAGGAGCCAGACTAGTTATGGGCTCCCTATCAGGGCTACTGTGCCCTGGCTTTCCCACCTTCCAGGACCCGCAGGACCCCTGCCCTCTGACTCTGCAACTCTCCTATCTTGGTCTCAAAACGGAGAAATGTCAGTGGCTCGCTAACACAGCAGGAAAGGTGGTGCAGGAGATTCTTCCTAATAGCCCGGCCTATTCCTAATCCCACAGCAGCAGGGGCTGCAGAGGAGAGTGGTAGATCCTTCCGTAAATACCCGCTTGACTCTGTCACAAAGGTTGCCAAGGGGGAGTATAAGGAGTGGTTCTAGAGTCAACTGCCTCTTACCAGCCATGTGCCTCAGTTTCCCCATCTATAAAATGGGGACTGATCTACCACATGCCTCAGGAGATTGAATGAGATAATCCATATAAAGCTTATCAGCAGAACACTGATACAGCCACACATGATAAGCCCACATTACACAGTAGCTCTTAGTATTCGTATTTTTATCCTCCCATTTAAGCAAAAACAAAACAAAACAAAAAACCCACTCCCTATCCACTCCAGTGGCAAGTGAATAGTCAAAATTAAACCTCCTAGAAGGCTATGCATATTCCCTTCACTTCTTCCACGGTCCTAGGTACCATGTTGGGACGTATGGCAGACAGAATGACATCTGGTTTATATATCTTGACCAACAGGGGAAACATGATGTTTTATTTAGCTGGGTTCAGACAAAAAATAGACACAACGCTTACCGTATATCATGCCTAGCATGGCCAGCCCTTGACACGCACTGTGAAGGAAACCTCACACACTCCAATTAATTTAGGCGTCGGGGGGAGGGGAGGGGGCCAGCCCTGGGGGCAGCATATGTGAAATCCAAGTGTCCTGCTCCAAAGGCCACAGCAGCTTTAGCAGAAAGGCAGCACGTCCAGCCCGGCAAGTGGTGCGGACACTAAGCAGACACCCCAGCTGGGTTCCACTGCTCTCCGACACTGCTCAGAGCAGGACACGCACTGCCCAGACAGGCGGGAGCAGCCCAGCTCTGCGGGCTCTGCTGTGGTGGGGCCCCAGGGGGAGGGCCACACGGGCGGGCTGCTGGCCCTGAGTGCCCGTCACCAAGATCCCTGTGCAGGGGAAGAGGGATGGATTGATTTTGAGGGATATTCATCTCATCACAATAGAGACCCCACATGAAAGGATCCCATGGCCAGAAAGGGCCAGGGAAAGAAGCAAACATTTATGAGTGCCTACCAAATACCAAACCTGCACAGCCACCTGGCAAGACAGGCGCTGGGATCCCATTTTAAAGATGAAGAAGTCAAGGCTGTTGGTGGGGAGGGAGGTGAGACCCAATTTCCTGTCCCACAGCGGTGGGTTAGATAACGGGAGGGCCTCAGAGTGGAAAACCACGTAGCTAATTTAGAGGACAAAACAGCGTTAACATTTCCCCATGCCTTTCAATGCATGTTAGGTGAAAAAAGCAGCAGTCACAGGATGCGTCCCTTGTTGTTTTTTTTTTATGTTATGTTAATCACCATACATTACATCATTAGTTTTTGATGTAGTGTTCCATGATTCATTGTTTGCGTATAACACCCAGTGCTCCACGCAGAACGTGCCCTCTTTAATACCCATCACCAGGCTAACCCATCCCTCCACCCCCCTCCCCTCTAGAACCCTCAGTTTGTTTCTCAGAGCCCATAGTCTCTCATGGTTCGTCTCCCCCTCTGATTTCCCCCCCTTCATTTTTCCCTTCCTACTATCTTCCTCTCTCTTTTTTTTTTAAACATATAATGTATTATTTGTTTCAGAGGTACGTGTCTGTGATTATCAGTCTTACACAATTCACAGCGCTCACCATAGCACATACCCTCCCCAATGTCTATCACCCAGCCACCCCATCCCTCCCACCCCCCCCCCACTCCAGCAACCCTCGGTTTGTTTCCTGAGATTAAGAATTCCTCATATCAGTGAGATCATATGATACATGTCTTTCTCTGATTATTTCGCTTAGCATAATACCCTCTAGTTCCATCCACGTTGTTGCAAATGGCAAGATTTCATTCTCTTTGATGGCTACATAATATTCCATTGTATATATGCCACATCTTCTTTATCCATTCATCTGTCGATGGACATCTTGGCTCTTTCCATAGTTTGGCTATTGTGGACATTTCTGCTATAAACATTGGGGTGCACATACCCCTTCGGATCACTACATTTGCATCTTTGGGGTAAATACCCAGTAGTGCAATTGCTGGGTCGTACGGTAGCTCTTTTTTCAACTTTTTGAGGAAACTCCATACTGTTTTCCAGAGTGGCTGCACCAGCTTGCATTCCCACCAACAGTGTAGGAGGGTTCCCCTTTCTCCTCATCGAGTCAATCCCATTTACAATTGCACCCCAAACCATAAGATACCTACGAATAAATCTAACAAAAGAGGCAAAGAATCTGTACTCAGAAAACTATAAAATACTCATGAAAGAAATTGAGGAAGACACAAAGAAATGGAAAAGTGTTCCATGCTCATGGATTGGAAGAATAAATATTGTGAAAATGTCAATGCTACCTAGAGCAATCTACACATTCAATGCAATCCCTATCAAAATACCATCAACTTTTTTTCAAAGAAATGGAACAAATAATTCTAAAATTTGTATGGAACCAGAAAAGACCCTGAAGAGCCAGAGGAATGTTGAAAAGGAAAAGCAAAGCTCGTGGCATCACAATTCTGGACTTCAAGCTCTATTACAAAGCTGTCATCATCAAGACAGTATGGTACTGGCACAAAAACAGACACACAGATCAATGGAACAGAATAGAGAGCCCAGAAATGGACCCTCAACTCCACAGTCAACTAATCTTCGACAAAGCAGGAAACAATGCCCAATGGAAAAAAGTCTCTTCAACAAATGGTGTTGGGAAAATTGGACAGCCCCATGCAGAAGAATGAAACTAGACCATGTCCTTACACCACACACAAAAATAGACTCAAAATGGATGAAAGACCTAAATGTGAGACAGGAGTCCATCAAAATCCTAAAGGAGAACACAGGCAGCAACCTCTTCGACATCAGCCACAGCAACTTCTTCCTAGAAACATCGCCAAAGGCAAGGGAAGCAAGGGCAAAAATGAACTATTGGGACTTCATCAAGAAGGAAAGCTTTTGCAGAGCAAAGGAAACAGTCAGCAAAACCAAAGACAACTGACAGAATGGGAGAAGTTATAAAAATGACATATCAGATAAAAGGGCTAGTATCCAAAATCTATAAAGAACTTATCAAATTCAACACCCAAAGAACAAATAATCCAACCAAGAAATGGGCAAAAGACATGAACAAACATTTTTCCAAAGAAGGCACCCATTGTTTTAATGAAACAATTATATATACTGAATAAAAGAAGAAAAAATTAACCTTAAAAGATGTAAAGGTGGTAGGATTGTCAGTGATCTGTAATACTTCTCTTTTGCTTCTCTGCGTTTTCATGTTAAATAATATGCGTTTAATATGCATTAGTTGTCAAAACAAGCTTTTTTTTTTCTTTTCAAAAAAGCAGCAGGCTCTAAAAAGCTTCCTAGCCCCAGACCCCGCAGCTTGTCACAGGCGGAGCTGAAGCTAAACCACTTCTACAGAGCGAACGCCAACATGGGAGCCCTTTCTGCCCCACCGCCACACCCTCTCCCAGAAAGCAGCTGCCGTTGCCTCAGAAGCTGCTGGTCAAGTCAGTCCGCCAGGACCCCGGGGCTCTGCGTTCCAGAGTAATTGTGGGGTAACTGCCGAGTGCTTGGGAAACCAGCTCTGTGCTAAGGAAGCAAGGTCCGTGCTCAGGAACGTCCCTTCCAGCACCTCGTGAGGAAGACCAGCTTTCCCTAGTCTGTTCCTTTGCTGGAAATAGAGCCGCCTCTGTCCACCCTGGGGGGGAGAGGCGGTGCCTGCTCTGAGGGAGCGCCCTGCAGGAGGCCCCAGGGACCCAGCAGCTCCACAGCAGCAGACATCAAAGCCCACCTGTAAGTCGGGGGCATTCGAGAGACAAGGCAGATGGGAAAATAACAGGCAGCTGGTATCCACATCCACAGCCCAGCTGTGGCCCCTGCTGAGCAGCGGGAGTGCTCGTAGGGGAGCACGGAGAGCACGGACCAGCACCTCTGGGTCTTGATGGGCCAGGCGTTAAATGGAACCAGCACTGGGTGAACTGACCTGGGTCCGAATCCCAGTTTCTCTATTTCCTCTGACCTTGGGAAAGGTACTGAACTTCTAGAGGCCTCCCTTTGCTCACCTCTAAGAGCAGAACAAAAATACTGCACAGGGTCTTTTTCTCTAAAAAAATTAATATATGTCAGTGCCCCACTCACATAGGTCCTCCAAACATGAACCTCACACAGTACAATTCTGCTTAGCAAGCAATGATCTAATTGTATAGCACCCTCATATCACACTGTCTTTTCATTGTATTCTGCCTTCAAATAATCTAAATTCCTTTTTTTTTTAAGATTTTATTTTTAAGTAATCTCTACACCCAATGTGGGGCTTGAGCTTACAACCCTGAGAGAGAGTTGCACGTCCCACTGACTGAGCCAGCCAGGCGCCCCTCAAATCGTCTAAATTCCTTATATTCACTTCATAGCTTCCCAAAGGCTTACACATTATGTCATGCAATCCTTACAACACTTTGATACCCATTTTACAGATGAGGGACCTGAGGCGCCAAGCTTAAGTCACAAACTAGAAAGTAGCAGTGATGAGTCTCGAGGCCACGGGTTCCCAGCCACACCCTGGCTTCAGCTCCTCGTTTTGGGTTCCCGTCCAGACCACTGGCTGACTCACTCTTTCCGACACAAAACCTGACTGTCCTCTCTCCAAAGTTAGAACAAGTCCTCACTGTAGGAGTCATGCTCCAAGTTCCTCCTCTGTAACAAGCAAGCATTCTTTCAACAGCATTTAAGATGCTTTCATATGGAAGGCTCCTTGCTAGGCTCGGAGGAACAGAAAAGGAAGTGAATCTGGCCTGTGTCCTTGAAGCATGTGACTTCTGCTTGCATCTGCCCCCCCCCCCCCACTCCCTGCCATCCGAAGCCATGGGGACACAGAGCAGTTGGGGCCATACTGAGCTCTGCTATGAATCTGTTGTGGGCAGGCTCACCTCACACCTGCCACCCTAAGGAGCATTCCTCAAAGGACTCCAACCCAGCAACTTAAGCTGCCTCTCCCTGGGCCAGTCTTTCCCGTCAGCAGGGAGTTGTACGGTACCCACCCCCGCCCTCCCAAATTCATTTCCACTCAGAAGCTCAGAATGTGACTTTATTTAGAAACTAAATGTGCATCTTTGCACATGTCACCAGTTAAGGATGTGGGGATGGAATCAGCACAGAGTTAGGGTGGGCACTAAGTTCAATGCCTAGTGCCCTCACCACAAGAGGAAAGGCTCCGGGAGACACACAGGGAAGAATGCACAGAAGGAAGAGAGGGACAGACGCAGAGACTGAAGCCCTGCAGCCCCAGCCGAGGACAGTGAGGGCTGCCGGGGCCACCGGAAGCCGGAAAAGGCAGGGAAGCATTCTCCCCGAGAGCCTTCGAAGGGAGCATGGCCCAGCGGACACCTTGATTTTGGACTTCTGGCCTCCAGAACTTTGAGAGAATAAATTTCTGTTGTTTTGAGCCACCCAGTTTGTGGTACTTTGTTACGGCAACACTAGGAAACATGTCCTCCCCCAAAGACTCTGTCCAGCGGGGCAGGGGGCACGGCCTTTCCCCAGGGCTTGGCCTCCCGCACGCAGCCGCCGAGACAGGTGACACTTGGGCTGTCCTCTGTCTGAAGCTTAAGTCTGGAGCATGCACACCAGCACAGGCATGCACACACACATGCACACACACCCTACTTCCAGCTTCTAAGAATAACGTGCTGCCAATAAAGAGCTCCAACTCTGTCTTAGAATTGGCTGACTCCTGGGGGAGGTTTCTCTGTGGTTTGGGTTGAGATTTCTTTATTCCCTGGCACTGCTAGACTGCAGTGTGAACCATCTCTCCAAGTTCGGCCAGCCTGACATGGCACGGCTGCTCACCCTTGCTGCCTGAGTAACGTGCTATCCCGAAGGCCGGCACACAAAAGGAGCCTGGCAGGACGCCCAACCCGGGACTGGACATTAAGAGCATTTTTCCACCCCCTCCGGGCTCGTGGCTGCTTCTCCTGGACTGAAACTCTTGTCTCGCTGCTGGCTCGCTTTCAACACTCAAGGGTATTTTTATTAAAGGCCTCTGGAGTGTTAATAAGACAAAATTTAAAACTGTTCCCCCAGCACATGCTTGGCTGGGCAGGAAGCTGCCCACAATGACTCTGAGCAGGCACTTCCAGGTTGGTGGGGGGGGGGGGGGGCGGTGCTGGGAGACGCAGGTGGTCTGAGAGCACATTCTCACCCCGGCTTGGCCACCAATTTTCTTGCACATTCACCTCCCCGCTCGGGTCCTCACTTGCTAAAGGACGGACAAGCAGGGCAGGTTTCTTAGCTCCTTTGCAAGTGCTGACCTTCCGAGATGACAGACTTCTTTTTATGCTACAGGGAAGCCTGTTTGCTTGTTTCATGCGCATCTATCCTGCATTCATTTGGCACCACTGCTTGCGGGTGCTGCACAGAGCTGGGCACGGTAAGGAAGGCCAGCACCTGATCAGCAAGGCAAGCACAAGGATGGTGGACAGAGTGAAGGCAACACCAAGTGCAGACATCGGGGTGGAGGAGAAGCGGGAAGGCGCCTGAGGATGAGCTGGAGCGGGCCAGGCAGGAAAGGCAGAGGGAGAGCCTGGGGAAGGAGGAGGTCTGAGTAGAGGCCGAGAGAGGGTGGCAGGCTGGGGTGGTGCAGGAGAGGCAGTCTGGTTGGGGCCAGATGGTAAGGGGGTTTGGAGTCTTTCCAGGAGGCTGCAGGATGCTGGGCAGGCACACAGGCAGAGGGGTGCCATGCTCGGATCTGGCTTTCTTTAGGAAGTGTCGCTTGGCCATCTAGGAAGTTTGGGGGGGGCTCCTGGGGCTGCCAAACCTCCCATTTTCAGCTGGCTCAGAGAACGCTGCCAGCCGTTTTTCCATTGTCATTTTGAACAAACAGGGGTTGGTCTCCTCTCTCTGCCTGCCCTTGGGTGATAATCAATAATATTAGAAATGGGGGATTCACGGGTGGGCCCAAGGCTCTGTAGGTGTGTGATCCTCCAGCTTCATGATTCTGAGCATTGACCTTGGGGCGAAGCGCCGTAGACAGAATGCTCTGCTGCCCACCAGCGGCTTCATCTTGGATCTGTTACTTAATCTCTCTGAAACTCAGTATCCTACCTCTAAAATGGGCCCATTACCAACTATGACGATAGGCATTTCACATGTTAGGAAATGAGTCAATAAATGTAAAAATATCTAGCACAGTGCTGGCTTAAGACAAATCCTCCATACAAGTGAGCTTCCTTTCCTTATGTCACAGATCGGGGGTAGGAGCTGAGGTAAACTGTTGTCAGAGCACAGGCGGTGGCGGGGCGGGGGGGGGAGGCGGCCCAGAGGAGCAGCTGGGCCAGTGGGTGGGCGGTGGGCGGTAGGATGTGCATGGTACGGGTTTTGTCAGTTTGTCTACACAGCCACTGAATTTCCCCGCAGCTAGAAGCTGCCCAGAAGCAGGAACACCCATGCCGGCAGACCAGTGTGGGCTTGGGCAACAGCCTGACGTAAGTGGATTTGGCTAGGCTGCCGGAGCGTTGGCAGCACAACGCCGAGCCCAGCAGCCCCATCAACACAGTGTTGAAGGTACTCCCCAGACTCTGGGTGTTTCTTAGCAACTGCCCTATTTGGGGGAACACTGAGTGCCATCACGAAGCTAGCTTGGAAGCATGTGCAAAACAGGCAGCACCCCCAACCACCATGCAGTGCCCCCCACCCCCCACAGCCACTCACTCCCAGGGCAGTGTGACCAGACTAGAAAACCTTCACGAGGCAATCAGCTACGCGCTCCCCCCGCCACCCCCCAGATCACTGGGCAGCTTCCAGGACCAAAAGCTTCCAGAAAGGCCCTGGTTATCCCCTCAGCCCCCAAGCAAAAGTGCAGTTGTCATCTGTTGTACTTCAAACCAGCTAAGCAGCTGACATGACAGGAAGGGGAAAAAAAAGACACCTAACAAAAACACCAGACCCTTAACACTCAGAGCCAGGGCTGGTCACAGGGGGGGCAGCTTTGATGAACAAAACACTCCTGAACAGGGCCCAGGAGAGATGGGTCTTCTGTGGAATTTCACCACCAACAGAAGTCTTCTAGAAAGTTCCAGGATGCAAATGTTTCCTGGACTTTTGTTCTTTCTCCACTCTGACAGACAGTACATCATTTTATCTTCATAAAATTTATTTTGGGGAATTAGAGAACTCTTCCAGGGCCAGGCTTCTTGGCACAGGCAGGCGATCTCAGATATGTATTATTAACACGAACATTTTCCTGTCGTGATTGCACACCCAATTTAAAATGAATTATCCAATTAAGTTAAGAAGGTGACGCGGTCTACTTCCAGGAATATGCTGCCAATGACTCTGTCTTGACTGTTCTCCCCTGAACCTCTTCCAATTAAGCAGAGACCATTCGGGACATTGCGAGGATAAGCCGGGATGTTGCTGTGGAGACCGGAGGATTTTTTCATCATATCGCCATTTGCAATCTCCTGATGAGAAGAGAGCTGGCAGAGCTTTCAGCCTCCCCCTGGGACGGATGCTCACCGCCAACAACAACAAGGACAAAAGCTCCGTTGGACGGAAAAGGATGAGGGATTGCGTCAGCTTCCAGGTCTCCTGCAGCTCGCTCAGAGTCTGGGGCTGGAGCTTCCTCCGGGAAGTCAGCTGCCCCGCGTGCAAGCCGTGCAAGCCACAGCCCCACCCGTGGGCAGATCCCGGGAGGGGCACACATGCCCTGACCTGAAGGTACCACAGGGCCAGCTCGGGGCCAGCTCAGCCAGCCCCAAGAAATCTGTATGTGCTAATCGGCCAAAAAGATCAGGGCTTGGGGGCGGGGGGAGGCGGGGGGTGGAGCAGGACACCATCAATGCCAAGAAGATCATGGGGACATAAAGATTTTTATTTCTAAAATGCAAATCTGACCACGGGACTCTCCCGCTTTCAGCCATCGCCATGAAGTTCCAACTCTTCCACATGACACGTTCCACACTCCATGCCCCCCTCACTCTTCCCACGCCATGTCCCCCTCATTCCCTGGAGAACCCTGGGAACTCCCTTGGGAAGCCAAAAGTCAAACTCCCTGCCTCATGCACATGCTGTTCCCTTTGGCAGTACATCCTTTCCCAACTTGGTTCAGTCCGGTAAACCCATTCTCACTGCTCTGGGCCCGGGCAGGTGTCTTGACCTCCAGGGTCCTTCTCTCTGCCTTTACTTCCCTCCCCTGTCCTGGAAGATGCTGGTATTATGGCCAGGCTAGCACTCTGTTATAACTGCCTGTGCATGTCTGTCTCCCCAACCAGCCACAGAGCCATCCAAGGGCAGGTGGTATGTTTTCAAAGGTATGGCTGAACCCGGGAAGAAAAAAAGCAGAGGTGAAAGAAAGAGTGAAACAATGTCTACTAGAGAGAGATGTAGAACTAAAAACCTCTCAGAAGCTACCCGAGACAGGGCGGGGGATCCCAGCAGCGCCTCATGCCCCTCAAGCTTGGGGCCATGGGTGTGGGCAGTTCGTGGGGCCATTAATAGGCAAGCTCTGGGCTTTGACCCCTCTCTCCTCTCCACTCCACCATGAGAGGTTTAAGAACCACGTCTGAGTTGTTAAGGAATGAAAAAGGGTTGTCAATCTCGTTAACAAAGCCAGTCTCTGAAAGAGATCCTTACTATTACATTGGAGTGTAAAAGGACCTTCTGGAAGACCCTGTTTCACTCTAAGAGAGATAAAAAGAAAAACAAACCGTACCCCCCTCCCCAAATTCCGACCATCAGAACTACAATGAACAAAGCCACGTCCCAGGATGTACAGTGTGACTGCAGGAAACAAGCTGGTTGGGGAGGGTGATTTTGAACTGCGCAGGCTCAAACTAGCTCTGCTTTCTGTGCCACAGGCTCAGGTGCAGCCTCCTCCCTCAACCTGCATGTTTCCGAGCTGACGGGGGGCCTTTGGTCCACCCCCGAGGAATAAAACATGCCACGTCCTGGCCTGGGTATCACTCCTTTCTTGGAATTCTACCTGGGTTTGCCCAGCAGCCTCTTCAAAAGCTGTAAGTGGAGGACCTAGGTCCTTGTCAGTGCTTAGCTTCAAACTCCTGACCCTCCAGCCTTCCCTAATGGCATGTGTGATGGGCGATCCACAGACACACAGGCGGAGGAAGGAACCCCAGAGGCCATCACAGCCTCTGCTAAGCCAGGATTGGAGTCATCAGGGTGGGCTTTGCTTCCCAACTAAGTCCTCTCTCTGAGTCGTTCGCTCTTCCAGAGCAGGAGGTGACTCCTTCATCTTTGCTTCCACCCTGGGGACCTGGCCCAGTGCCTGGCATGTGGCAGGTGTGGCATGACGCACTCGTCATAGAACCTAGTTTCACACCTGTCGTTGAGTCTAGCTGTCTTCCATGTCACGCAGTTTTCCTTCAGAATGTGTGGCATCAATCATAATTCTGAAAATCTAAATGAAAGCCTAGCAGTGTCTGAAATATACATACATATGACAAATTGAAGTGTGTCCCCCCAACAGAAATGTTGAAGTCCTAGCCCCCTCCCCTCGTACCTGTGAATGTGATCATTGGAAATCGGGTTTCGCAGACGTAACTGAGTTAAGAGGAGGTCATGAGGGTGGTCCCAAATCCAGTAGGACTGGTGTTCTTAGAAGAGGGAAATTTGGACACGGAGACACACAGGAATAACATCACGTGACAAGCCAGGTAGAGACGAGTGATGCAGGTGCTAGCCGAGGGACACAAGGGCAGATGGCCCCCATCAGGGGCTAGGAGGAGGCAAGGAAGGATCTACCCAGAGTCCCAGAGGGAGTACGGCCCTGCCGACACACTGATCTTGGACTTCTGGCCTCCACGTCCGTGAGACAATACATTTCTGTTGTTCTAAGCCACACACTTTGTGGTTACAACCATCCGAGGACACGAATCCAGGACAAGGCAGTGACACTGTGTTTCCAAGTCTAGCAGTTACCAAATGTCACCTTTCATTATAAAAGTGATTTGTATTTGGGTAGTGTCCACCTCATTAGGTTACCCAATTGTTTTCACTTCACATTTACTGAGCAACTCCTAGGCACCAGACCCTATAGAAGGTGCCAGAGCAACAAAAGGGGGTAAACTGGGCGACCACAGTGAAAACGGTTTTGTGAGGCGATATAAACAGGCGACTGTCACACAATGCAGGGAGTTTCATAAACTCAGATAACAGAAGTGACAAGCACTGGGGATGTATTTAGCAGGTGCCCGACACTGTGCTGAGCACCTCGTACATGTGCTCACATTTAATCCTCACACCACCCGCTGAGGGAAGGTGCTGTTATGAGGCTTCCTTTCCCACGGGGGTATGGTCGCTCAGAGGCTGAGGGACCGCCGGACTCTAGCCCAGACAGCGCTGAGTGCAAAGCCCCTGCTGGCTGCTCCAGCTGGGGGTGCTCAGAGAAAGGTGCCCCTCAGAGGGGCAAGGAAGCATCATTTAAATATTCAAGCGTCTTAGTCATTGAATTTCAGAAGAGCCTCCATATATAAAGATAGACAGTGGGGTAAAGAAACTGTGGTCATCCATCCTCAGTCACCCAGGATCTGACCTCACCTGACTTCTGGGTGTGTTCCTTCAGGAAGGTGGTACACAGGTCTGAATTTTTCAAATTAGTGATGAAGAAAATATCATCTGGATCATTCCTCTGGCTAAGACTCTGTAGCACCTACTGTATTTTGAGCACGGTTCTCAGAACCGACCATGTGTGAACTCAGCTAACCCCCACCACCGCCCCATGGTGCAGGCTCTACTATCATACCCACTTGAGGAAGGAAGCCGAGACCAAGAGGGATCAGGCAAAGCACTCACAGTCCTGGAGCTGGATTTAAACCCTGCAGTCTAACCTAGAGTTCATACTATTAACCACTTTGCTCTAATGATGGATTGGGGGGGGGGGGTGAGGAATGATGATGAAAGATCAGGTCTCAGCCCCCAGCAGGTACAATTAGCCCAGACATCATTCTGCTCCGATGTCTTCTACAAAGTACTGCACACATTTTCCATGTTTTTTTTTTTTCCCTCTGTCCATTTCTAATATTCTGGAATGAGCTAAAAATATAACCTACAACAACAACACAAAATAATGATATTCTCATTCTTGCAGGAAAACTTCCCTATCAGGACACACCAACGGATGGGCAGTTTCAGCCAACGGTGATGAGACGCTAGCTAGCAATGGACAGAAAAGCCAACGGGAGAGAAGAACACAGCCGTCAAGTTAGGGAGTCACGAACTTTATGCCACATGCAGGGCAGGCTCTGGATCAGTGTCCTTTGGGAGATGGGGGGGGATGGACAGACGGACAGGCCTGGAGGATGGAGGAGGGGACTGAGGAGGATGTTGAGAGGCAGAGAGGGTCACACTGAGAGCCAGGGAACCATGAGGAGCGCCTGCGGAGCAGGATGGGGCACACGGAGGAACATGCGGCCAGGAGCTTCCCTTCACAGACCCTCCTCCGTCCTGCCTCTCGGGTTAGAAACCAAACCATGTGAGACTCCATTTCTGTGGGTCAAAAATGATCATATGTTGGCAATTTCTTATGGGTTCCATGTATATACATAGTCCCAGAGTAACACTGGCAAAGTCGAAAGAAGAGTTGATCATGGGGGCGCCTGGGGGGCTCGGTCAGTTAAGCATCCGACTCTTGATTTCAGCTCAGGTCGTGATCTCAGGCTCGTGGGATCGAGCCCCTCATCGGGCTCCATGCTCAGCAGGGAGTCTGCTTGAGATTCTCTCTCTCCCTCTCCCTCTGCCCCTTCCCCTGCTCGCATGCGGGCGCTCTCTCTCTAAAATAAGTAAATAAAATCTTTTTAAAAAGCGTTCATCATGAAATGTAAAATCACCTATAATTTTTGTAACCTTTGCCATTTCTCCCCTTCTCCCCTCTCCTTCCCCCATTCCTCTCTTCTCCTTTATCCTCTGCCCCCTCTCCTTTCCTCCCTTTGTATTTTAAACAGTATCAGGAGGCTAATGATCACACTTACTCATCACTTGAGAGCATTTCATGAGAAAGATTCAAATGCCCGTGTGCACACGTGTATTGTGTATGTATGTGTACTGTGCGCACATGCATGCATACTACATATACTCACATGCACATTGTGTGTGCACATATGCACATTAGCATGTATATCGCATACATGCACGTCTATGTTGCACACACGCACATATACTGGCTGCACGTTTGTTGTGTACACACATATAATGTGTATGTGTGCACGTATACTGCATGCATATGTACATTGTGTGCATGCATGTGTACACGGCACATACGCGTATGATATATACGTGTAGCACGCGCACATATAGTGTCCATGCATGTGTATTGTGTACATGTGAGTATACCGTGTACACACATGGGTATTGTGTTCACGTGGAAGGAAGGACAGAAAGTGTCTTCCCTTGGTGGCCACGCCTGCGTGACATGCTGGACAAGGGCGGCTCCCACCCTCACCGTTCTCACCAGCTGGCTGCTCAAAGGTCATGCGGCCAAACCTGAAGCTCAGCGCTGGTGGGAGAGGGAAGAGACAAGGGGGTGAGGAGGCCACAGCGGCCACCGGGGCCCTGGGCTCAACCGGAGTCACAGTGCACGGCAGGGCTCTGCGATACGGAAGTGCTTGTTAATAAACGAAAATCCCCTTTGTGCTACCCGACTGCCTACCTGCAACTCAGGTGTTCAGGGGGCAAAGAAAACGAATGACCCTACCATGTCCTTGTGGCCAGGAATGCAGGCCGACAAGCCCGGCTCAAATCCCATGCTATGGCCTCCTGGCCGCAGGAGCCTGGGCAGGTTTCTCCTCGAGGCCCTCGGCTGTCCCATGTTCGCGTGTAAAAGGAGAGGCAGTGGGTCCAGCTCCGGGCTGTTATGTTTAAATGGGACAAAGAGTGGGAAGCGCCCCGCAGCACCGAGCCTTAGACACAGAAGGTACCAAAGCACGCCAGGGGGCGCCTGGGTGGCTCAGTTGGTTAAGCAACTGCCTTCGGCTCAGGTCATGATTCTGGAGTCCCAGGATCGAGCCCCGCGTCAGGCTCCCTGCTTAGTAGGGAGCCTGCTTCTCCCTCTGACCTTCCTCCCTCTCATGCTCTCTCTCTACCATTCTCTCTCTCTCTCAATAAATAATAAAAAAAAAAAAAAAAAAAAAAAAGCACGCCAGGGGACTGAAGGCCCTGAAACTGCTCTCCCCAGAAACCTGCCCAAGGGAGATCAGGTGTAGTCTGCATAGCAATGGCTCTACTGGTCTTTTGAGGAGTCACTTCCAGCCCACGATCTCCCTTCCTGCTGAAGTCCCACCATCCTTAGCCCCAGTGTGCGGGGTACAAGGAGAGGTGGAACCAAGTCACAGATTCTGAGGCAGGGCCCCTTATCTTTGACGCCTTGATTTAAAACAATGACATTTTTTTAGTCTCAAAGCCAGGCTTTTAGGCACCCTGCCAACAGGCAAGATGACTGTTTCCCTTCAGAGGGCCCCGATTCCCATTGTGTAACTTAGAACCTGGGGGAAAATGCAAAACAATAAACCAGCTGCAAGTCTTTCAGACAGTGCAATTTGCAAGAAGTGCTTTTACTTCTTCACAGGACTCTGCATTAAGCCAGGACTAATTAATTGCTACATTAAAGGAAAGCACCTTTAACATTTCAATGACATAATCATATGTAATTATGATCATATAAAGGAACACTTTATAATTAATGATGTCTCCACTTCCTGAAATGTGTAATCCTTCTGTCTTGAATTCCAAAGAGGTTGGCAAAAGGCAGGCACTAAATATAGATCAGGAACTAATATTTAAATCAGCTTTTAATTTACCTTTCAATATGAACAGCAAAACCAGAACAAAAGCTTACCCTTATTAGGACTCTAAGTCTTTATGCCTATGAAGCTAAATATACAGCAACAACAGATCCGTGCAGAGATGGCCAAAATTACAGGCCTGAAATGATTACCTCTAAATAGCAATAATTTTGCCCTAGCAGGCACATTAACTGCTTTTTCAGAAATGCATTAAAACTCACCCCAACTGTCCTTGCTTGGCAACTGGGCTGTGTTACCACTTAACAAAGCACTCTGACTCCTCTCTGTGACTTAAAAAGGAAAATGGCTTTTCTTTTAATTAGGGAAATTTCCCACGAAGGTGAAAACCCTGGGGTGGTAGCAAGCATTGTTCTAAGCACTGAACATGTTTATCTTCATAAGAATCCCGAGATGGTACTATTATGATCCCCCTCATATAAAGGAGGACACCAAGGCCCTGAGCTGTTAAATAACTTGCCCCAGCTACCAAATTCCCAGGAAAGACCCGTCTGAATCAACTACAAACCAGACGGGACACACAGACTTTCTAGATCTTAACATTTGTTCTGTCACTCAAGCAACTGACCATGAGGGAGGCCCGAGAATCTCTACAACTCATTTCTGTTGTTAGCAAAGGTTTGCCGCAACCATAAGGGAAAATGCAGAGGGAACAAAATTCAACCCACCAGAACACCCAAAGGGCTTTTAGGAAAAAAAAAAAAAATCCCTATGGCACAGCTTTCCCCTCTACCAGAAAACCCTGTATCAACTGCCTCCATTTGATGTTTCTAATTTGCTTCATGGTCCACGATTATCTGCTTTCACCAGGGAAATGTGCAGGTGGCGCGCCACCCACCCGAGACTGTCTCCCGGAGGGTCAAGGGTTTACCTTGTCATAATAGTATCGAAGGGCTCTGCTCAGCTTATCATAGTTCATGTTTGTTTTGTTCTTCCGGAGGCCCCACAGTTTGGCCACTTCTTCTGCTTTGAGGAGCTTGAATTCACCATCGTTGGAGGTCCAGCAGATCAGATGCTCATGTTTCTGGTCCAGCAGCAGCTGCAACAGGAACTGCCACAGTGTGATTGCACTCTCCATACCTGGGGGGAAGGGGGCCAGGTCAGAGCCATCAGCACAGGTGCCCACCCAGGATGGCAGGGAGGGGGCCTCGGGACGCACGCCTCAGCTCCTGCCCTCCCTCCCCCGGGGAACCCAACAAAAGGCCACTTGAGCTTCAATCCCACAGGCCACTCGGACTCGGGTGCCTTCTAGATGCATTTTTGTAAACAGCCACGACTCAGAAATACAGGGAAGCCCTGTGATCCCTACAGTCACGACACACGTCCCCTCCGGCTGCGGCATCGGAGGAACATGCAAGAGGGATTAATGAACCTCCCACTTGCACAATGAGTCCCCATTCTAGCGAGTCCCCTCTTAACACAAGAGTCTGTTCCCACTCAGACTCTCAAGTCCTTTGTTGGTCAGTCTCTGCATCCGTGATTTGCTGTGAAATCTGGACCCCATGATGACTGCGTTTAGGGAGGGGGCTGGGCTCCATCAGTCAGCCTAACTACTTGCCCTGCTGCTCAGGGAAGGGTCTTTGTCAGGTTGCTCGGTGTCTCCCCAGGACTTTGAAACCAAGCACAGTGCCCACATGTCACAGGGGCCCAATGGACAAAGCTTTGTGAACTGAAGGATCACCATTGCCATGTGAAGAGCCCTTCGCTTCCCCAGACATTTGTCACGCGGCAGATCAAACCCACAGCCACACCTGCTCTGACGGGAAAAGCATTTTTTCCCTGCTATGAGAGGATTAGAGAATACTCTCTTTTCCTTTGACTCTGGTGTGGACTTTGTAAGTGCTCTTCCTTCTGTCTAAAATGCTGTTCCCTATCCTTGAAGCCTGGTAAACTCCTACTTACCTGTGACGACCCAGTCCTAAGGGAGCCTTCTTAAAGAAATTTTTCCCCACTCTCCCCCCAGTCGGTTCCTGATCTTCAGACATTTGAGGACTTTCATGGCAATGGGTACTGATTCTTCTACTACTACTAATGCACTTAGTTTATCCACAGTCATTGAGTTAGTAGGTAATAGGGATTAAGGAGGGCACTCATCATGATAAGCATTGAGTGTGTCTGCAGTTGTTGAATCACTATATTGTATGCCGGAAAATAATCTAACACTGCATGTTAACTATAGTGGAATTAAAATAAAATTTAAAAAATAAAAATAAATCCTCTCAACGAAGGAAAAAAAAAAAAAACACACGTTCGTTACATGAGGAAAGAAGAGGTGGTTGGTCTGGCCTCGAAACCTGCACCTCAGGTGACCTGTCATGGTTGGACACATCAAGTGCCCTGGCTCTTAATCTGGGCAGGATGGGAGTGAGTTGAGGGGTGCTGGGTTGAGGATGCCAGGGACAACCAGAGGGTAGAAAATTGGGTTCTGGCTGGAGAAAGCTTCAAAGGCAAGCTGGGAGTGGGGACCAAGCCAGAGAGAATTAGGGTTCACCCCCCAATGATAGCAACAAGGAGACGCCGAAGCTGAGGTGCACTGAGCAAGGTATGTGAGCCCAGGAGACCTGGTAGCCAGGTCATAACTTCCTTCAAGGACCCCTTTGGGCCAATATTTGTGTTAATTCCACAATGCCCCCCATGCATTCTTCTTAAAGTGGCAGCTTTCAGACTGACAAGTTACTTTTCTCCTGCATGGGGATGGATGTGAAAGCACCTCGCCATCCAATAAGTATTCACCTCCTTCTTCCTTTTCACACGTTTACCCGAAAGAATACGTGTTATTTTTTCTCTAAGCAACCATGGGCTCTTCAGTTAAAGGAAAGCAGATTAGGAATGTTCTCCAAAACCCCATAAGGCATTTTATTTATGGCTCTTTAAACGAGACAGTCTTTACAGAAATCAATGTTCACCACAATGGCCACTGGGTCTGTGAGACAGTAAATCATGTCACTGTTAGATCAAAACCGCCCCTGCATCTCATGAGTCTTGTAAGCACAGCTGCTATGATGTGTGGCAGCTTGCTGGCCTGGGCTCCTAATATGAACCACCCTTCCGATTATTTGTGGATGAGCCACAAGCTTGCTCCTCATCATTGGCACTAAGAATTGCTAACAGTCGTCTCAAATTTTGGGGGGTGTTCTTTTGGCCAAAGGCTTCAGACAGTAAGCTTTAAAATATCTTTGAAACTTTAAGCAGATGCTCAGAGGAACCTGCTCCAAAGGGCAGAAGGCTGCCCGTGGGTCTGGAGGTCTGGAGGGAAGGGGTGGGCCGGGCCTCTGGCTCATGCACCAAGGAGGAAGGCGGTCAGCCACCTGCACATTAATGGACTCAAACCAGCATGTTCCAGATGGGACAACAGAAACCTATTCGTGTATTTGAATGTATTTACACTTACTGCTTCTACCAACCAGGACTCCTTGGAGCTTCTCATGCTGCCTGGATCCCTGTTCATGGCGCTCCCACCCCAGGTATGAGAACCATGTTCTCTGGGCATAACTTAGGAGGATGAAATGTTCTCGAGCTTTCCCTCCTTCTCCCATTCAAGTGACCGTGCAGCAGTGCAAGAGAATGGAGTGCTTTCTTCCCACCCCACTGAAATCTGGGCTTGACCATACGATTCCATTTGGCCAACGCAATGTTCACTAGAAGGGATAACCATGCTGATTCTGAGCCAAGGTCTAAGAGGCTCCACGTGTTTGCACTTTTCCTCTCATGCTCCTGTCACTGCTGTGAGGCTACTGACCCAAAATGAGATGCATGGAGCCAACGGGAGCTCAACCCAAAGCCTGGAGCCCAGGCCCACGACCCACAGGCTAAGGCAGCATCCCTGAGGCTCGCTGCAAGAAACATAAATGGCGCGGTTCAACAAGGACGTGTGGGGCGGTTTGTTAAGTGGCACCAATGCAGCCAAAGTTGACTATGACAACGTCCAATGTCTTTGCTTTAAAAATTTCTCTTTGCTCGAGTGCCATTATCTTTGCACTGCAGGGCTTGCATTCACAATCATGAGGTGCGTCTAGACATGAAAAATCATGCTGCCTGATGCTGGGGGCGTTGGCTGACTGAGGGCCACCAGCCGGCCAAGGGACAACCGTGGGTGCTACGGCCATGGCCTTAGAGAAAGGTAGAAGGAAGGAAGGAAAGACAAGGGAGATGAAAAAGAGTAGAGGAGCAAGTGGGGGGTGTGGGGCCGTTAGGGGCCCCCTGGATTTCTGGAATTAGAGGAACTGGGCCAAGGGAAGGCATGGGGCTGTGAACTAGGCATCACAGAGCTACCTCTGACAAGTGCTTAGAGACCAGCAGGGCGGCGCTGAGCCCCCAGCTGGGTGGGCCTTGGGACCTTCCCTTCCGTCCCCCTCACCTCGCCCACACCGAGGTGTCACAGTCAGGCTACCGCTGAGGACGGGAGGATTCCTTAGAAGCGTGACGGCCACCACCCTCCAGGAGGAGACCTCGGCATCAAGCCACCCCTGCCGGAAGCACAGCAAGCCGGGGCTGGGGTCTTCATTCTCCCATTCCCCAGCTCTGCTGGCCAGCCCTGTGCCGGCCAGTCCGGTGTCGACGACTGTGGAGCACATACCTTTATTGTTGGATGTCCCAGCCACACGCTACTCAGACACACGTCCCAGAAACCTTTCCCTGTGAGTTTATAATCCCACCTTCGAACCGGTCACCCCCTTCTACACTGGCCGAGGTAATTCCGGGATACAGGGGGGGCCAACGTGACTCCGGGCCCTCCCACCACCTCTGGCCAGAGCCATCCAGGTGATTAAAACGCAAGAGCATATGTGGGCAACGGGAGACAGAGGCCCCAGCCGACATCACCGTGATGGTTCTCTCCATTCGAGGGCACTCGCCGTGCTTTTAGTTCCAATCTAAATTTATTTTAATTATGATTAAATACGTTTACTCATCATTCACACAGTTGTTTCCACATACAATTATGCTTCACATTCTATCCCCTCTCCGCCTCCAACAAATTCTGCCCCCTCTGGGACACTGGAAAAGATTCTAACATCAGGACCGGGAAGCATGCCCTTCCAACAATGACCAACATATTCGCAAATTCATCCAAATGAGTATTTCTATCACCAGAAAAAAAGCTTTGAAATTAATTCTTTTTTAATTCTTTGACGCCTAGAATCTTTAATGAAGTGCTAGGTCTTAACATGCAGGTACAATAAAGTCCGATTTATCTGGCTGCCATCATTAGGAACGTGGGTGATTCAGACTGCACACTGTGGCTCTTATTAAGCAAAAAGTTCAAGAAAGTGTTGATACTTGAAACTGATGTTTGATACATTATTATGCCAACGGAGACCTGCTTTAAGTTAAAATATTTCATCAGCCTGACCTCCTGTAGCCGCGTGCCCACAATCCCCTGCTTAAAATATACAGAACACACGAAAGAAATTGCTACAAAGCTTTTAAAAATATTCCCCAAATCAAATTTTTGCTAATAAGAAAATGCTTCTCTTTCCCCTTCCCCTGCCCAGACCTTATTTTGAGTGTATAGAGTTTGGTCTGGTCTTGTCACGCCATTCTTTATGCAAAAATCAAACTCTGCACTTTGAGATTTAGGAGGATCAGTCCGCTTCTGCTCTTACAAGAAGAGGTGCCCCTCAGCATTAGACACTGTGCCTTCTGCGGGCTCCCCCTCAAAGACGGCAGTCACACCCTGGCCAGACCCACCTCCAGGCCACTCCAGAGAACAAAGCCACCAGTGGGTTGTCCCCTGCTCTCCTCTCCCTTTGTAATTTACAGCCCAGATCTTGCCACACTGGAGTTTCGTTAGATATTTAAAACAGCTTGTCCAATTTGAATAATATGCATACTTCCTTTTAAAGGAGTGAGGGAAAAAATAGGTTCCCCGTGTTGACAAATATTTTCATTAAAATTTTTATTATATTCTCCCTTTGATATAAACAAGACTGGATATAAACTCAAGGTTTATGATTCTTATATAATGATAAAATGAAGTTTACAAATTAGATGCCTCCTGTGTCCCATTCAAATTACTGAGTAATTTCACATATGATAGATGATGCTTTGTTCAAAGATGTCCCACATTCATGGAAAGGTTATGGCAATGACTGAGCCAATGTAGCCCTTTTGAGTAAGATGTGTTTATACCACTAGACCCTATAAAGATTCAATTCTCTCCCCACTTCTTTCATTTTTTTTTTTTTCTTTGAGTGTCCACGTTACGCCAAGACGCCATCTGGGTATTTGGGAGATATCAGTGAACAGAAGAGATGAAGACCTCTGTCCTCATGGAGCTCACATTCCAGCAGAAGACAGGCCATAAACAACAACAAAAACAGGAATATTAACTGTAGCATCGGAAGAACAGGGCTATGGAAAAACACAGCCAGAGCAGGTTAAGGGGGTGGGAGCCTGGGGGGGCGGGGTGTGAGCAGAAGGTCATGGAGCGCCTCACTGAGAAGCTATGGGTTGAGAAATTCCTTTGTTAAAACAATTTTTGGGGCACCTAGGTGGCTCAGTTGGTTAAGCGGCTGCCTTCGGCTCAGGTCATGATCCCAGGTGCCTGGGATCCAGTCTGAGTCCTGCATTAGGGAGTCTGCTTCTCCCTCCCCTTCTACCCCGCCCCCTGCATGTACTCTTTCACTCTCTGTCAATAAATCTTTAAAAAACAATTTTCAAAATGGGTAAAATCATTGCTCTCATACAGACATAAAAATGAAGACATGGTAAAGATTTTATTTTACTCACTAATCAAGGAAGGAACTAGGCAGACCTTACAACAAGTTAAAAAATATGTGAACAATAGAAGCATTTGTAGATCAAAAACACTGAAATGAATGCACACATAGGGCAAACCCGAGGGTGGGAGAGAAGTCAACTGAGCACTGAGAGAGGGAACATAATTTGCATGTCTATAGACAATAGCTACTTTGCTGTCACTTATCTATAATTAACAGAATTGTAAATTAGCTTCCCGGAAAATCAGGACCACATCACCCAGAGAGTGCAGAGTTTTTCACTGAAGCACAATTATTCCCTACAACCCGCAGCAGTGAGAGAGTGAGCCACTTTGTCTGTTTGGAAGGTTACAGAGCAGGTAAGCACTGACTCAGGAGCCAGTCCCTCTGGATTCCAGTTCAAGTACTGGTCCTGCCTGGCTGTGGGACGTTGCCTAAGTTCCTTAACCTTTCTGTTATAATAAAAGTATCTCTCTTACAAGGCTGTTGTAAGGATCACTCAAATTACTCCTAATACACTTGAACTACACCTGCTACCTGGTGTTACTGATATGTTTACTATTATTTTTTAGGCAACAAGGAAACCTCTTCACAGAGCATGTTGTGAGGTCATTCGGCTTTCACCTAGCTCAAAGGCTTCATTTAGATATTGTAACACTTGGTTTTTTGTTCATTAGGCAATGACCCCAATAAAGTCACTGGAATCCAAAGAGAATCTTCAGCTCCTTGGTGACTGTTTATGAAGTGACTTGAAATATGCTTATGTTTGGTTTTTCAGACTATCATCAAAAATGAAAGGACAAAATTTTTTTTTTTAAAGATTTTATTTATTTATTTTACAGGGAGAGACACAGCGAGAGAGGGAACACAAGCAGGGGCAGAGGGAGAGGGAGAAGCAGGCTTCCCGCCGAGCGGGGAGCCCGATGCGGGGCTCGATCCCAGGACCCTGGGATCATGACCTGAGCTGAAGGCAGACGCTTAACGACTGAGCCACCCAGGCGCCCCAGGACAAAAATTTTTTAATTCTGAGAAAACTTGGATCTCTGGGCACATACTTGCTGACTCCAGCTTAAGAAACATTGGTTCAAAATGCTGAGCCTGAGGCCTCCCAGCTGCTATGAGCCTTTGGGTGCCCACACCTCCCTTGGGGCTAATTCCACCCCACTTCTCGTGCTCCTGGAGGGGGGAGGGCCAGAAGTCACGCAGATGAGAGCTATTGGGTCAGAAAAAGAGAAGTGTTCTAAAGTGACATCCCAAGGGACATCTGTGACAACATGCTTATGACTGCTACAGGCCCGTCAGGGCAACAGGTGCAGAGAGGAGAGGGGCAGAGCTGGCCACAAGTAAAGGGCCTGTCTTCTGGCAACAGGGAGACACACCTAGGTGGACTGAGCCTTACTTTCCACCCCCATTCTGTGTCTTCAACCCTTTTGCTTTTGAAGACTACAAATACCATATCCTCGATTCATTCTCGAATCTGGATGGAGCCGCACAGAGAAGGATGCTACAGACTAGCCCCCGCGATCATGCTCACTAGCCTGGTGTCCTCCTCTGCCTCCTGGGGCTCCGTGGGCCACATGGCTCTACCCCAGCTTCAGACTCTCCACAGCTCTCCCTCAAGTCAAGGGCACTAGCCCCGAGGCCCCGGCACACTAACTCACCTCTGGCACACTTCCTCTGGCCCCTGGGGGTCTGATGAACACCCTGCACAAGGAAGAGAGAGCTGCCTCCTCCCCAGGGCTGGGAAAGACCCGCACTGGCCAACCGCCAATCGGGGCTCAAACAGTAGGCATGATGGGCCAAGGAGACTGAAAGGCCACCCAGCGCCTCCCATGTGAAAGCAACGTACATGGTGCAGACACACGCATGCCAGGAAGCTTTTCAGCATTTCTCACGGTCTGCCTCACACAGTCATTCATTCATTCATCTGTCTTTTCTAATCCTAAGAGCCTTATCTTTGCCTACTCTGTACACACTGGGTACTTTTATTAAGCCCTCACCCTCTGTCAAGCCCTTTCCCTGTATTATCTCATTTAATTCGTACACCATCTCTAGGAGTTAAATACATTTACCATTCCCACTTTGTAGATGAGAAAATGGAGGACCAGCTGTGGAAGAGCAGGGGCCCCCTAGAACAGTCTACTCAGTGTGTGGTCAACACACCAGTGCTAACTGCTGGTCACCGGTCCATGATAAGAGGAGTACAGAAATCGAGAATAAGTGTATAGAGACTTCTCCTGCAATTTGTCATTATCACTATATCCACATATGTGATCAATGTAGATTCATCTTACTAGCACAAGCGATGCACTAGTCAGAGTCATGAAGTGGGACCACGCTAAAATGTGTGATATTCAAGGTTTTTCACCTGTAACCCAAAAGTATACAAAAATCTAGAATTCACTGATTTCATTAAAAGATTTAAATATAACTATAACTTCATAGGAAAAATTGTGGGAACTGGCAACTAACCAAGGAATTACTTTAAATACAGCAATACTTGCTTTTAGATGAACGTTAAAAAAATTAATATCCTGAGTTTGTGGAAATGGGGTTTCAAAATCTCTTTTCTAGTGCGGACAACATTCCTCCGTGAGACTGGCTTCTCTCCAGTGTAATTGAAACAAAACACAAAAATAGTTTAGATACATCATCTCCTGCAGGTAGCATTATTGTATCCAACCTAGATTAAATCATTAGTTGGCAAGAAGCAAACTTTCTCCATGAAAAGTTCAGTGTTGACAAATAGGGTGTTTGTTCAAAGTGTGCTTATAGGCATTTAATACAGGGAATCTCTAGCTCACTTGCAAACGTTTTGTTTGGTTAAAATTACTACATGGCAAAAAGTTTCCAGTACTAGTAATGATCTTCTATATTAATTGCCTTTGCATGCACTTTCAATGACTATGCAGTTTTTTGTAATTTTTCTCATTACACTTATTCTAATTGCATTTGTTGAAATGTCATTTCATGCCTGTAAAATCTATCATTAAAAATTGGGCTGTTATTTTGATATCTTTTTTATTTTTCTTGTGTGTCCCAAAATTATCAGTCCACAGTGTCTCAGAAATTTTAAAAACTAGTTCTTTTCTACTGATGGCTTGAGAAGTACTGGTCGCAAATGCTGACTCAGTGGGTACGGACCTTTGTTTTGCTTGCTGACATATCCCCAGCTTAGATCAGTGACAGGTCACCCTAGACACCCAACGAACATTTGTTTCATGAGTGAATGAATATATAAAACTGAGGATAGCACATGCCACAGCCTGTGCCCTTACCTGCTCTGTAAAACTGCATGGAACATGCATGAGAATTAGGATTAGGTTCTTTGGAGAAGGCTATCTAGGGAAGGGAGTGAGAGCACTCACCCTTCAAACTACAGGGTGGGTAAAATTTTAAAGGGGTAAGAGGAGAGAGGCAGAAGTCCCCCACAACAGGCTTGAAAGCATCAGCAAAGGCTAAAGCAAGAATTAGGCTGGGGGGCTGGAAGGAAATGCACCTGCAATTTACCCAGAGGCAACCTCCCCTACTTGAGCCTGAAGAACAGAAGTCACCCAGGAGCAGGGGTTATGTGCTCCTTCCGGATCCCCCAAGCCTCCAGCAGCTGCTGGGCTGAGAGAAGACTCGGTTCTACCCACCACCGCCAGCAATGCCTGGGCACCTGGAACCCTCGCTCTAAGGTCAACGCACAGTGAAGTTAATAGTGTAAGTTAATGCTCAGGGACAAGCTCTTTGCTAGGGGTCCTGGTAATTTTGTATTTCTAATTTGGAGGGGATGGTACAAAGACGGTCTCTTCCAACTGCTTAAGCTGCAAGTCCCACAAAACCTAGACGGGCCCCTGGGGGACCCTCTGTTCAGCGCTGCCTCTTTCTGCGTCTCCTCCTCTCGGAAGTGGGCATTCTTTCTGTCTGCCACAAGGTGGCGCCAGACAACTTGATGCGAGATGGGGCTGCCCAGACTCTCTATGCAAAGAATGAGGTTTTTGCTGCCATTCTTAGAAGTCGAAATACCAACTTATTTGTTCTTCTTTCTATTGATGGCAACCTAACACTTCTCTTTGCATGTTCCTGGTTTCATTTTTAAAGTTACATTAAGGTGGGAGTTGAGGGGACAGAATTCTTTGATTTTCTAAAGCTTATATATTTGGGAACTAAAAAAATGGGCCAACATAAAAATAACAATTTTAGTCAGATATTAGAGGGCTCAAGGAAAGGAGAAAAACTCCTGTGTAAGAAGCAAACAAAGCAGGCGCTCCATAAGTATGTCTTTTTGCTTGCTAAAACTTGAATGGTTAGAGAAAGGAGGCTGAATATTAACACTTTGTTAACATTCAAAATTCTCTTAATTTCCACTCCTGTCCAGAGCAGCACCTACTAAGTGTTTGTATACCATTATATTATCAATGTCCAAGAGAAAGGGCAAAAACCGTTTCATTATATAAATTTTCTGGGCTTGAAGAAAAAACCATAATCAATCCAGAGGGTTCATAAATAATTGGTTGCCCCAGAAGCACAGACCTATTTCTCTGTACCTCCAAGAGGCAAGTCCATTTGAGTGACAGCACGTATAGGAAAAGCTCAGCACAGTGCCCTGTCCGTTATGAGCCTTCAGCCAGGCTTACTGTTGTTTTCGTCTGTGCCTTCCATGGAGCCTTCCACAAGGCTCCCACCAGTGGAGCTACTTAGTGTTAGCCATCCTTACTGGAGTGCCACCCAGCAATTCCAACATGGCACCTGGCAGACAACAGGCATTCTATAAAAAGGTGTGCAGTGAATCTAAGTTTCTTTGAATCTCAATTTCTTTACCCTTAAGGTGGTGATTGTAGTATCAGACTTCAGAGACTCTTCTATAATGTGCTAATAAGCCCACACACAGAATAATTCTATTATTCTCTTTTTTATCTCCAAAGAAAGATGGACTTGTCCACTTTTCCAGTGTCTTCTGACTGCAGGAGCCCTGCTTCTCCCCATGTGGCTTGTCAGGTAGACACACACACACACACACACACACACACACACACAGAGTGTGCGTTCTGCAGTCTTAAACATACACATCACCATTTAATCTCTTCTTTGAAAACATCACACACAATTTTATTGGGCAGTTAAAGGAACACAAGCCTGCTAGATCAAAGCAGCCAACTGGTCACCCAGCCTTCCCAAAATGAGGCTGTAGTTCATTATAGCCACTTGGTTAACCACATCCACTTCCCTCGTATATCAACATGCCCAGGAAACAGATTTAGAAATCCTGGGCACTGCAGGGAAAAATCTTTTCAGGTAACCCACTGTATTTAAAGAGCAGACCACGTCTTGAAAGAGGCGTAGGAATATAAAAGAGGTTCCAACAACCTGGACCTGTCCCCAGGTCCCTCTCCACAGAGTCTCTTGGGGAAGCACAGCTCTACTGACAACGTCTTTTCTTGAAACAGACGGGTTGTTCCTTCCCAGACATTTCTGGACTAAAACCCAAATGTTCACTTTCTTTGCAATTGTTTTTTTGTTGCCCGTGTTTTTTGTGCCTATCTTAATTCTGGCCTGAAGCACGTCCCCCTTCAGTTCTCATACTTGGTAACATTCAGCTTCCTCTTCTGCAGGTTGCAGGCAGGAAACTGGAAAATGGGCCACAGGAAACCTGGCCTCCTACATCTGTCCCACTTTGTAATTGCAGCTCTGGTTTCATTTTGCTTTGTGTGTCAGCTCGGTTTTAACCCTCAACACGATGGCCAAACTCTCCTTTCTGGAAGAACACTGCTATTCTTATTGCCCAAGAAAACTCACTGAGACTTTTGTTTCCTCCCCAGAATAATTAACCCTATGAATTCAACAGAGGAAAAAAATACTAAGCAAATTCTCCTTCAACAGTAGCCATTTGGATCAAAAGCATATGGAGCTAGAAAAATGATTCATTAGATGTGATAAAGCCACCAATAAATCCCAGCGAAAATCAAGACTATTTTATAGTACTGTACACAGAAGTTATTTTAGATCAATTGGATTACCAGTGGTCCAAGGCTCCCTGACAAAGTTTACCTCATGAGCTTTAGATAAATAACGTATGAAAAAAAGCTATACTCACACCTCATAATTTCTTTCACTATGACACTATTTCAAATCCTATTTCTTAACAATTATCACCATTAGGTTGAACTATATGAAATTGTTTTTATGGGTCCAAAACAGCCAAATACCCACAATCTCATAGAGTCAACTTAAAGCATAAAATTACATACAGAGGACACACACACACACACACACACACACACACACACACACACACACAATCACATCCCCAGGGTAGTATCTTCTTCCCATGTTTGGTCCACAGACTCTTTGGAGAATCGGAAATTCTCTAGAGGTGGGGGAGGTAAACTCATACAAAATACATATAATTTCAACAGGATTTGTAAAACACTGAAGATAATTTATAAATCTCAAATAAAGAGCCCTATTCTAAACAAAATATGAGGTATATCCTCCCTGACCAGAAATACTGAGATTCCATGGAATTCTCAAGGAAACGGCTAAAACCCGCCCCCCCAATCTGGTTACTTTTAAATAGGAGTTTTTCTTTTTTAATGTGAACATTTGATGAGCATTTATTATGTACCAGGCCTTGTGCTCAGTGTTTGATACACATCTAAATTTAATACTCCATGGGGAAGTCATGACTTTGAAAGGTGAAATAAGATGCTCGTGGTCACAGGAGTAATATGGACAAAGAGAGACTCCTATCCAGGGGCATATGGCTCCAAAAGTCCAGGTCCTTAATCACCACACCGAGTTCCTCCAGCGGAGGCTTCATTTCTCATATGCCTCACTGCTTCTAAGAGAGAAGCCTCATTTGAACTCAGGGGGAGATGTCACATTCCCACTACGAATCAAATCAGGAAATTTCCTCGTTCATTTCTGACTTTGCCTCATCTGTGACTCCAGTTATTCCAACCGGCTCTGTTTTAAGAAAGAAACTGTGAACCCATGCCTCCATCATTTTTTTAAAAACCGATTTCCCTTTTTAAAAAGATCTGTATGTTGGTTTAGACATGCTCCAGGTTCAATCCATGCTAAATAAATCAAGGTTGACTCTTGACTGTGAAGACAAGACATGAGAAGCAGTCCCTTCTTTCCCTTAGCTCCCCTTCAGCTGGAGAGACCATCCTGCTGCTCCATGTAGGCACACAGAGCAGCGGAACAAGAGTATGAAAGTCAAAAGAAATGTGAAAGATCTAGCCTGCTCGTTTCTCCTAACAACAGAAGGAATCATGGGCGACACTTCACCTGCGAATAGGGACAGACTGGGAACCCCACGGAAACCACATGACCGTACCCAGCACGGCACCTGGCACCCGGCAGGAGCTCAGAATTGTCCCTTTAAAAACAAACACCTCCGGGGAGGCCCTGTTGTTTCGGGTTCTAAGGGAACATTTGGGATTCTGTGGGGGACCGTGGCAAGCCCATGAAAACAAAATGCTGTCTTGCATTCAGCACAACTTACTGAAAAATCTTGCTAACGGTCCCTACATGTGAGCTTCCATTTGATGAGCTCCCTCAGTACCAGTGGGTACTTTTTTTTCCCTCCCATACTCCCCGTGATTCTTCTGTTTTGTAGGGCTTTGGATGAAAAATCTTTTACCTGAACTTCTGTACTATTCATATTTTGAAAACTTGATCCTATGCACAAGGGGGAAAGCTGGAAATCGGAACATAAATTCCATCGCAGCCGCATGCAACTTCGGGTTGCATGATCTCAGGCAGGGAGGTCAACTTCTCTCTGTTTCAACTTCTTTATCTGTGAAAAAGGGATAAGGCCAACCCTCTCCTCCTGCATACAGGAGTGCTATCAGACTGAAAAACTCTGTAGGAGGATTTTGAAAATAAAAATCCAAGTTCTCCTTTTGGTCAATGCCCTGCACAAATGCTCTTTAAAATGGGAATGGAACAATGCCTTCCGCTTCAAATCAAACCTTCGCAGAGATATTTTTTAAATCTATGGTTGTCTTAATGTCAGGAAATGTTTGTTTGCTCACTTGGCTATGATAGTTTTACGAAAATCAAAAATGAAGGAAATCTTACATACTGCCTCCACTAGAATGAAACCATAATCTCTCAGATACACTTGAAAGAATAAGAAGTTGGTGAAGGCCAAAAAGTCTATACCCGGCATAGTAAGAAAACTTCTGCATGATACAAAATGATGGTGGATTTTCCACATCCAGAAACTAAAACATTTCCTGCCAGAGCATCCTCCAAACCCTTCTATTGTGTTGAAACTGTAAAATCTTTCTAAATCAGGACTTCCTCCTATTATGCTCTAGAGGCGTCTTTCTGGGAAGGGTAGATCCAAGGCAAAAGGTAGGAATTCCCGCAGCACCACCCAGTGGAAACGTTAGAAAAAAAAAAATGCAAGATAAAATACGTTTCGTCAAAGAAAATTCTCATCTTCGCTCTTCCAATTAAAAATCTGGACACTGCTCTCCTCCATCAGTGGCAACCAGCAACACATTCTGCTTAATCCGAGGGCCCTTCTTCCCCCGGGGCCGTTCCTCAAATGCCGCCCACCCACAGGATCACCGACATCGTCCTCCGTGTCTCTCACACATGTGCACACACACTGAGCGGACGCCAGGGTGGGGGAGGAAGGAGGCCCGGGGGGGGGGGGGGTCAGGTGTGGGCAGCGACACCATCTCTTCCTCTCAGAAGGATTCCCAAGGGACCCTGGGGACCGGGAAATCTGCACAGCTGTGCTCAGCATCCCAGTCCCGCCATAGCTTTGGGCACTTCCGGTCAGAAAGGTAACCATCTGTGCACCTTCCCCTTCCCTGGCTGGGCCACCTCCAATATCTGCCCTGCAACCCTATCTCCCTAGTACCACCCCCCGGGAAAGGTACAGAGCCTTTCCCCATGGCCCACATCTCCGGTCCCTCCAAATCGCTCTCCAGTGTGACCATTCTGCTCCCCCATCCTACCAAGGCCACCGTGGGTCCCGCGGGCTGCCCATGCGTGGTTCAGTCCCTCTACCTCATTTACGAGCATTAGAACACGTCTCTCTTCCCCAGTGGCTGCTTCTCATGCATGCATGACACATCAGGCTGCTAATCTTAGGAACCCTTGACCTTCCCCCTCCAGCTTTCCTTCATGGCCCTAGTAGTGGCCCAGAGAGGGAGAGAAATCCTTGTCTTCCCAGAGAAACTTCTCTTGTCTCTTCTGTAGAACTTAAAACAATAAAGTATCATCTCTTCCAACATTTCTAGATGGTTAAGTCCCCGAAGAAAACTGCCCCCAAGCAGCACTCCTGGCAAAGTTAGTTTTCCCTCCTCCTGGGGTAAATCTACTGAAACCACCTTAAGAGAAAAAGGATACTCGTTACCTGATCTTAAGGTTCTTGAGGGGCATATGATCAGTGTTAAAACTTTGTAATACAGCATTTTTGAGCTGGCGATTTATGAATGGCTCATAATAAGATAAACCTTTTCCTTTTTCTGAAATTTAACATATGTCAAAATGGGATGGCTCCTGGAAAGGTCAAGATTCAGCGGGCTTATATGGACACGAGCTCGTGTTTGGGTCCTGCTCTACACTGCTGCAAATATGGTTAGGAGCTGCTGGTACCTAGGACATCTTCTTTAGAGGTTGCTGAGAAGCACCAAGTGCCGCCTCACATGGACGGCTAGCTAAGCAAGGAAATGGACTCCTCTGGGCTTCTAAGGGCTTCTATATTCTGTGCGTACTTCAGCTGCGCCTTCCTTCCTTCCTTCCTTCCGTGCTCTTCTTAGCAGAACTCTTCCACGGTTTAGGAAATGCAAATGCGAGGCATCAACATTTTTACATAATCTGGTATGATAATATACTCACTTTGCAAGGGATCTAAAAAAAACAGTGACGCTGCAGTCTTCCAGATGTCATCACCTGCTCATGTGGTGGACACCTGTGGGGGATTTCAGCTGCATCTCAAGTCATGAAGGTAGACCAGTCCTTTTATGGTTTTACTGTCTCCACATGCATATGTTTCTCTCACATTTTTGCGCCTTTTGCTACATATGGTGATTATGGTACCAAATGCAGGGGTTCTTCTAAACTTCAATAACTTCTCATAGAGTTCTTTTTAACACGAGGCAAAATATAATGGCGCAACAGTAAAGTGGCGCACAAAAGGCATCTCATTTTCCACCGAATGTCTATTTAAAAATCGAGCCTGACCTGTTGACCAACTCCAGTAAGTGGAGCACATTTAAAATATCTTGGTGTTCATGGTGAGTACAGTTACTTCTAAGAAAACTGTTGCAAAAATAGAGAGTGATTTCAAAACTCTCCCAATGACTTGTATTTCAAACCTATTTACTAACCCCCCACATGCACTGAATAAATGAACAAAAGAACATGAACACGGTCACCACATGGAAGACCGATGGTTTCTTCTTTTGTGTCTGGCTAATGTGCACGCCTAGGTCCTTTGAGAAGCCTGCAACAGCATCTGAAGGAAAAGACTGGCTGTTGGTACATCAGCATCAAACAGCCAATGCACACCCCAAAGTGCCCTCATGGCCCTTACTTCCCATTCGGGAATCTGCTGTCCACTAAAGTGGCTTGGCCCTTCCCTGAAATGTCTCATACAACGTGATACTCCACTTTTCCGATAATTTTTCCACAAGACTATATTAACTGTAAAAACAAAAACAAAAACAAAAACAAAAAACAGCTGGATCCTGCTTTAGAGGATCTTTTCCCCCTAGCTAAAGAAAGTCACCCTTTTTACATTTTCATCGTCTGGAGCATGTATGGTCTTCTATGTCAACGTCTTAAAGTTTCTACTTTTCCTGAAGACAAATTAGGTCTTAATATTTAGGTTAAGGGAAAAAAAAAAGCAAAGGATGTGGCTAAGGCTGGCAGAGGATGCTGTTCTTGTGGTTCAGCTCTGATTTAAATCAAAGCAGGGCAATGCTCTTATTTAAGAGCAGTGACTCTAAGCTTTGGAGAACCCCAGTGTACTTGGGACATTTGTTTGATTCAAGGCATCTTCTAAAAGCATATGCATTTGTAATACAAGTAATTCACTTTAAGAAAATGTTAGCACTCTTCAAAGTTGCTGAATTTACCCAAGTATCATAAATGCAGAATTGGGAATCCGCACTAAAGCATCCAAAGAAGTGAATTAAGCAAAGGTCAGGGAATATCAAGGGGCTGCCTGAGTGATGTTTTTGCCTCTATTATCAAAGATGAGTTTGGCCCATCGACAGGCATTCCTGCCCTCCACTAGAGGCTCAGCACAAGATGTGACGACATGTCTCTGCCTGGGGTTTAATCCATTCCAATCCTGAACTCAGAATGTCACCTGGAGAATCTGGAGATGTTTGTTCTAAAATACTTTTAAAAAGAAAAAATGCAATAAAAATAAAAAGCAATGTTCTACCACCCAACACCTTCTGGTCTAAGTGATCAGTTTCTAGGTCTTGGAAAACAGACAGAGACATTAGCAGAAATAACTTCCCTACCAATGCACATGGATTCTAGATTCCAGAAGATTTCAAAATGCAAAACCGTAATGGCACAAGGAGGTACTGCATCCAGATATGCTCTTCCAAATAATACTAAAAGGTTTGCTCCCTTCTTGTGTGTTCTTAATGGGACTTGCTGAAATTAGGAATCTCCACTTTCTCCTCTCCTATAAATTGTATTTTTTAAAAATTCAAGTTTTCTCTGAGTTCTCACAGTGAAATAATGGTTCTTTTGGGTGAGAAGTTTAGCAAATGTTCCCTTCTACTCCCATCCTCTCTCAGGGCTCAATTCCTACATGAGAACAGCCCCTCTGGAGGTAGGAGGAGCAAACAGTGAGATCATATTGTCCCACTCTCTACGACTCACGCATTCCTCTTGTGGCCTACGTATGCGGACGGACACACACACACGCACGCGCGCGCACACACACACACACACACACACACACACACCTGTCAATGCTTATCTTCTTCACTTTCAAATGAACTCCAACAACCAGGACTTATATTTTAGCCTCGAAAGGAAAACCTTCCAAACTCCAACAAGGAGAGAGTGGGGAGATTACATTTCTAGTTCACTGAGGATGAACCAGAGAAGAGTTCTTCTTAACTGTGTTAGAAAACCGTTTGACCATACACCCCTTTTCTCGCTCAATCGAGCATTCTGATCTTCCTGGGCCTTAGGATCATCATTCTGAGGATGATGAGAGCTTACAGATGCCGACAGTGTAAGAGAATCCTTGCTGTTTAATTCTTTTTTTTTAATGGTGATTTTATTTATTTTTTATTTTTTTTAAAGATTTTATTTATTTATTTGACAGAGAGAGAGACAGACAGTGAGAGAGGGTACACAAGCAGGGGGAGTGGGAGAGGGAGAAGCAGGCTTCCCGCGGAGCAGGGAGCCTGATGCGGGGCTTGATCCCAGGAACCTGGGACCATGACCTGAGCGGAAGGCAGACGCTTAACAACTGAGCCACACAGGTGCCCCCTTGCTGTTTAATTCTTAAAGAGAATTCCTGAGCACATCCTGGAATAAATTCTGGGGCTTGTTTTGTTGTTGTTTTTCTCTCTCTCTTCTGACAGTGAAATGTAGGGAGAGAAATCTGCTTAATCATACATTCTGGTAAATCAAGGTTTGACTATCAACAAACTGCTCTTTGGCAAAACCCAGCTGAAATTCACAGCGGACCCAGCCCTCCTTCACCAAAAACAATGTAGGTATTAGTCATCCTTTCAAATACACAGAGTCTTTTGTTATTCTCAAAATCAATCAGAAATCAATCAGAAACATCATTCACTAATTATAAGAAGTTATAGACAAAAGCTACACACAGGTTTTAGTGTAAGTGAAGGACTTTTCACAGCAAATACTATGGAACGCAGCCCAAAGGAACTACGAAAACTTGGTCAATTGAAGTCCTGATGAAAGACCAATGCTAGTTGCTGTAGAATGATCAGTTTTAACATGGAAAGAATTTCACATCAAGATCCTTTCAAGCTGCACTGACCTATGAATTACTTAACTGTTAACCAACCATTCCCAGTATAACACTGGTAGCAACAAGGCTGACGTTTGTCCTCTCAGATATTAACAAACTTGTTTCTGTACATCTACTGTTCTTGCAAGTCTGGACAAAAACTCTGGAAAATTACATGTCCTCTTATAGAGGCTCTTCCTGGATGTCTTTATGATTTAACCAAGAAAGGCCTCTTATTAATCCAAAACCCCAACAGGTTGGATTTATGCATGGTAAAGAGGTGCTTTATCAAGTCCAACGGCAAGCTTTCCCCCTTCAGATTGTTTATAATTCAATAAATGCCAGGTACTGGACAACGTGCTGGGATAAATACGGGGGTGAGAAAAACAGCAGGCCCAGAGGGAGCTTCCAGACTGAGGGCCGAGACAGACGCGAAACACATCATGACGCATCAGTGGGCAGGTACCTCTCACTCTCCGAGTCAAATGGATTCAAGGGTTTGGCAGAGGCTTTGGATAACAAGGGAGGCTGGGCTATCAACTCTACGTTCCCGAGTTTGGGATAATGAATATTAAGGAATAATGAGGGACACCAGTCCTATCTCTGGAAATAGAGATCTCAAACTGATTAGTACCTGTGTTTGGATAGTGAGAATCTGGAGAGGGAGAATTTGGAGAGGGTACACAGAGGAAACCTGTTAATAAATATGGCAGGGGCTCTGAAGGCCAGGACAGATGACTGGATGATGGTTAGAGCACCAGCCTGGGGGCCCAGCAAAGGCTGAGCCTTGGAGGATGGTCACCAACTAGCCAAGTAGAGTGAGCACAATCGATGGGAGTGGGGGCAGGAAAGGGAATTCTCAGGAGAAAGAAGAGCATTTGGAAAAGCCAAAGGGCACAGGACACCTGTGAGGAATGGAAGAAGAGCCAGGGTGGCCAGCCCAAATCACAGCATGCAACCTACATGGAGGATTTTGGTCTTTACCCTGGTCAAAGCCACTGGGAGATTTTAAGCTGAGGTGTGACACCGTCAGACTTGTGTTTAAAGGACCACTCTAGCTTGTGGGCAGACAAGGAACTGAAGAAGGCCAGAGGGAATGAGGGACCCCTCACACACAGCAGTGGAAGATGGAGAGCCTTTTCAAAGACTATAGAAAGGAGGGAAGAGGGACTGAACCTGGTGATCAAAATCTTATCTTGGCCTACTCAGCATCCAATCCAGAGACAGTCACTGGTGTCCCCAAGAATGAGGTGATTGTGGGCCATTAGAAATGAGTGATGCTTGCCACAAACCTTACAAAAAGGAGGAAATGAAGCACAGCAGTGAATAGCAAGCTTCCCTCGAGTGTTCCTTATTCAACAAGGGGCCAGAATGGGATTGAAGGGGAAATTTATGGGGAACCCCTTTTCCCACCACAAAATACTTCGCTTAAATCGTTGTATATGCCTGAAAATTGGCTGTCTGGGGAGGACAGCATAAATTCACATCACATTTTCACAACTCTTAGAAGAATTCAAGTTCCTTACTCCAAAATAGTAGTACAATAGAACTTTTGACTTGAAAGGGATTATCCCAGCCTCTACACTTCAATCACTTCACCATCCAGCCAGAGAAACTGAGGTTCAGGAAGATTAAGAGATAGCCCCTCAACACAACTGGTTTTAAGGGAATCTGTTCTTTTCTGCAGCACACATATTACTTTGGGTTAGCTTATGCAGTATTAAATAATGCAGAAGGGATTTTTCCTCCTATGGTATTGCTGAGGAAATCCCCACATCCTAATTTGTTTTTAATCAAGCAGATTAAATAAAAATACTGCAGTATCTTATCAAGGTGTTCTGGGGTTTAATAACCTACATGGTAGAATCATGAAATTGCCATAATAAAAAGAAATAGCTAGGGAATGTTTCAGGTGATGAAAATAATCTCTATTTGGAGGTAAGGGGTGGGGATTCCATGGGTGTATACAAAAATATTGAGGATCTGTCCATTTCCATGTATGAAATTATACCTCAATTAGGAAAAAAAAAAAAGACATCAAGGGTCTCAGATTCCTTGTTCTACTGTTTAAAGGATTCCTGACCTTAGTCTAAGAGAAGTCATGTTTTAGATAAGTGTGTTTTATACCTACCCCATCATTTCCATATTTATACATGGAAAATTAGGAATTATTCTTAGATATGGTAGCTTTAAAAATACTATGATACCATGTGCTTTAGAGTCTCTTTTTAGAGCAGGTAAGTTAATTTTAGTCTAACTCAAATTAGAATATATTAGTAAAACCATCATCTTAATTTTTTTTTAAGATTTTTTATTTATTTGAGAGAGAGAATGAGAGAGAGCCCATGAGAGGGGAGAGGGTCAGAGGGAGAAGCAGACTCCTCGCTGAGCAGGGAGCCCGATGTGGGACTCGATCGTGGGACTCGATCCTGGGACTCCAGGATCATGACTGGAGGTGAAGGCAGTCGCTCAACCAACTGAGTCACCCAGGCGCCCATCATCTTAATTTCTTTAAAAATATACAAATAAGTCTCAAAGACAAATTATAAAATAATCCCACTTAATTCTATAATAATTTAATAATTACTTTCCAGGAAATACAAATTAAAACACATAATCGATGAGTTAATAATTGCTGGTGGCAATTCAAGCCAAATTACAATTTATTGAAATAACCAATTCAAGGTTTATTTTTAAACTGCTGACACATACGTTAAGTTTCCAGTAATGGATGAAAGGCCATTTTTATTTTGGTTATAGGTAGGAGTCAAATTTCTGCAATTACTTAAAAGACTGAATGATCTACCATTTTTGAAGGCCTTTAGGATTCAGTAACAGAAGGTTACACACACACACACACACACACACACACACAGACACACACACACAAATAATTCCATTTACTGGGGCTGCACTTTAAGTGGCAAAACCAGAGTTTTGTGCCACAAAACCATAGTCTCTCGGCCACAATTTCAACCAAAAAGTTGGATGATCTTAATTCAAACTGGACATGGGCAATAGTCATCTTGAGCTGAAAAGCCATCGAAAACATCAGTTTCAAAGTTTGGAAACTCTCGGATATAAAATGAAACAGCAATAACTAAGAATTTTCACAATGTACAAGAGGCACCTTCCTCCCACCTTATAGTTAAAGTTCAAGACACATTTTCAGTTAAGCTAGCTTCTCTTTTTCATCATCTAACATTCTATTTTGATGTGTAGTGCCCTGGACTTCCTGTTACTACATCTTGATATTCTACTGCAAATCATGACTCATTCTTAAATCATAGAGAAACTCATCAAAATCCCAAATTTCACAGCACATATGAATTCAGTCTTCTACGAGGTCAGCATTCTTAGAACATTACTTGGAGCCACAGAGACAAAAACACTGAACAAGTCCATGTAAAAAATTATGTCAATCTACTGTTGAGTCAACACATTTATTAGATCAATAAATTCATGCTCTATGTGCAGTAATTTTGGTCTTGGTACTAGTTTTGAAAATGTGTTACATGGTATGTTAAGTAAAAATAAGTTACAAAACAAAGTATAGTGTGACTCCAATGAAAAGTTTTATGTATGTGTGTGCGTGTGTGTATGTGTGCACACACACATACACACATTCTAGAAGACTGAAAAAATACACACCAAAATGTTGACAGTGGGATTATGGGAGATGTTTATATTTTTCTTCGTGGTTTTCTGAATCTTCCTAACATGACTCACATTAATATTTTTTCAAAACAGAAAAAAACCTAGCTAACCTTTATAAAATATGGTCATGCTAGTGCAATCTCAAATAGGTTATAAATCAACCTACAAAGATAAAAGGGAGCTACGGATAACCAGGATATAAAAAGCTCTTGCCTGAAACATACAGAAAAATCTGACAGCAGTGGCGTCTTTCATTCAAATGACCCGTGTGTGTGTGTGTGTGTGTGTGTGTGTAGTGTGTGTGTGTGTGTGTGTGTGTAGTGTGTGTGTGTGTGTGTGTGTGTGTAGTGTGTGTAGTGTGTGTGTGTGTAGTGTGTGTGTGTGTGTGTGTGTGTGTGTGTGTGTGTGTGTAGTGTGTAGTGTGTGTGTGTGTAGTGTGTGTAGTGTGTGTGTGTGTAGTGTGTGTGTGTGTGTGTGTAGTGTGTGTGTGTGTAGTGTGTGTGTGTGTGTGTGTGTGTAGTGTGTGTGTGTGTGTGTGTATGTGTGTGTGTGTAGTGTGTGTGTGTGTGTGTGTGTAGTGTGTGTGTGTGGTGTGTGTGTAGTGTGTGTGTGTGTAGTGTGTGTGTGTGTGTGTGTGTGTGTAGTGTGTGTGTGTGTAGTGTGTGTGTGTGTGTGTGTGTGTGTGTAGTGTGTGTGTGTGTAGTGTGTGTGTGTGTGTGTGTGTGTGTAGTGTGTGTGTGTGTATGGTGTGTGTGTGTGTAGTGTGTGTGTGTGTGTGTGTGTGTGTGTGTGTGTGTTGTGTGTGTGTGTGTGTGTGTGTAGTGTGTGTGTGTGTGTGTGTGAGTGTGTGTGTGTGTAGTGTGTGTGTGTGTGTGTGGGTGTGTGTGTGTGTGTGTGTAGTGTGTGTGTGTGTGTGTGTGTAGTGTGTGTAGTGTGTGTGTGTGTAGTGTGTGTAGTGTGTGTGTGTGTAGTGTGTGGTGTGTGTGTGTAGTGTGTGTGTGTGTAGTGTGTGTGTGTGTGTGTGTGTGTAGTGTGTGTAGTGTGTGTGTGTAGTGTGTGTGTGTGTGTGTGTAGTGTGTGTGTGTGTAGTGTGTGTGTGTGTGTGTGTGTGTATGTAAGTAGGTGGGTAGGTGGGAGCAGGCCCTTAGGAGGAGGCAGAAGCCAGCTGCCTACACCCAGGGTGCAGCCAAAACAGAGAACCCACTGCTTTTAAAGTCTAATGAGGAAGCCCAGTTCTGGGGGACAGGGAGATGGCTGAATCATTCTCTAGGACTGCAAAGGAGCAAAGCCATTAATTCAGAAGCAATAATTCACCATCAGCGCCCCCCGCCCTGCCCTGCCAAAGAAAAGGACTCTACTCCAGGAAGTCACATCCTTGGATAATTTTTTTTAGTTTTGGGTTTGTCAATAGGTAATGTTTTGTAACATTGGTGTTTTGAATCAGATAGATGTATAAACATAATTGGGTAGCACAAAGCACACAAAACCGAATATCTGACAACTAAGAAAGGAATATTTTAATTTATATGCACTGACTGGAAGGACTTTAAAACTGATATCAGGAAAAGATTCAAGTTCCAAAAAGTTATTACAAATATAAATTTCAAAATATGATCTCAGAGTTACATTTACTGTATATTAGTGGTTTTAAATTATTTTTTTTAAATAAGAAGAGGAGATCTTTAATAAATGTTTTAAGAAACTTCAAAATTCAAATGGGGTTGAAAAAAAAAATCGCTGCTCTCCCGTATCTGGACTATTGATATTCTAGTCTGAAAAGCATTAGTACCAAGTAAGTGAGGTTCAGAGATAGTCTATTTCAGCTCAAAAAGGTAAACCATCACAATTCATCATTTAAATGTCATTCTATGGCATATTACTGACCAAGAAGAAAGAGCGAGGGAGAGAAAATTCATGCACAGTGTTACATATGTGGCAGAAAAGTGCAACTGACAATTTGTAAATGTCCTATTCATTGAATGGATACAGGTAAAAGAGTCATCATCACATTAATGTAAATAAGAGTTTCTCACTGTGGGCACTACTGACATTTGGGGCTAGAAATTTATTGGGGGCGAGACTGTTCTGTACCTTGCTGGATGTGTAGCTGCATGCCTAACTCTCTACGGACTAGATGCCAAGAGCACCCCCTCTGGTTATGACAACCAAATGTCTCCAGATATTGCCAAATGTGACCTGGGGGACAAAATTACTCCCCGAAGTCTGTTCATCCAAACGGTTTGTAGTTCACTCAAAGGGGCCTCTCCTGCAATCTGGAAAAATTTTTTTCTTATCTATTTGTTACAAGTGCTGGATCCTACCCACAGCTTTCAATGCAACAATTTATTGAGCATCTACTCTGTGCCAAGCAGTGTGTTAGGGACATCCTGTACTCACGTCCACTGACTCACATCCTGGGTGGGCTGTTTTTAGAACATGCTTTGCCACCAGAAGAGAAATACCAACACCTCAAAACCCCTTGGGAGTATGTCCTTGGGGTGCCTGGGTTGCTCAGTCGGTTAAGCGTCTGCATTCGACTCAGGTCATGATCTCAAGGTCCTGGGATCGAGCCCAGCATCAGGCTCCCTGCTCAGCGAGGAGTCTGCTTCTCCCTCTGCCCTGCTCATGCTCGCTCACTCTCTCTCAAATAAATAAAATCTTTAAAAAAAAAAAAAGGAGTATGTCCTCCAGCAGCATGTCCTTGTCAATAAAGGAACCCCACAGTTCCAATCAGGTTCCTTAAAATTCTTTACCCTTTTAAGCAACTCTACACATTTCCAACATTTAAAAGTTTAAAAAGGGGGGGAGGGTAAGGCCATAAGGCCTTTGCTATATTTGGCATAGAAAGACCATCAGGGTTTTTGTAGGCAGGATCATTACTGGAAACTCTAAAAACACTTATGGACAGTCTTCTTCACTGTCTGACCCACATGCCCTCCTAACACAATTTGTAATTTTATAATCCCCATAAATGAAACTCATAACTGACCTATCCCAAATAAATGTGTGCCACAGACAGAGAAAAAGGGAGAGAGATCAGAGGGTATTTTGTTTGGCAATAAAGCAATAAGGCTCAGAAATCGATTTGAGCTCATTAATAGATGCCTGGAACTCACTTTAGTTTCTCACCTCCTCTGGCTCCCTCATTCCCCAGACCCCCTCCAACAAAGACACAAACACAGATGAGAGGGAATGGGGGTGTCTGAGCTGCTTGGGCAATAGAAACTTCACACTCACACACCCACACCCTACGCACAACCAGGAAAGAAAAACCTGTTAAGTCCGAAATCCAAAATGGCCCAAGTGACTTTAAAGTTTTCAAGATACTGCCCTGAAAAAGGTTGTCGGGCAGCTGCACCTCTAAGTAAATAAAGCGGTGACTTGTGTCCCTCTGCAGCGCACCCCCCCACCCCACCCCCACCGCACCCCCCCCCCCCACCCCGGGGCTGACAGTGGTTGCACAAAACCCCTCCTGTGCCGAGCAGCGGAAACTCCTAATGAGATTAGTTGGTGTGTGTGCAGACATTACTTAGCAGTGACTAAAGGGGCTCTCTCTTCCTGCAGCAGCCAGTGGAAAATTCAGGGCACTTTTTCCCCCAGCAGCAGCAGAATCCCTGTAACCCTCTCCCCAGCCAACTCCAACAACAACTCAGCCTCCCCAGCCCCCTTCTGGCGGGGTGCTGGGGGGTAGTTAAAGACCGGCCAGGGGCTTCCAAAAGCGGGAGGGTAGGAGGGGGCCGGCGGGGAAGGGGCGGGGGACCCCTCGAACACTACAAAGGAAACTGTAAAAGGCACAAATACATAAACCTGAGAAGGAGCAAACCAGTTTCTTTGTGAGCTCCTCTAGTGAGTCATTTTCAAGATGCTGTCTGCTGCCAGTTTCAAAGCGGAAGCGCATGGCAATTAGTCTTGCCGTTTCCAGACAAGCCAGAAACTCTCCCGACACTCGTTTTTTTTTTTCTAAAAAGCCCCTTTTGCAGTTTCTGAAATAACATTTCTTACTCCCACCCCCACCCGCCACCTAAATGCAGCTTGTCCTCAGGATGATTCGGTTCAGAAAAATATAACAAAACCGAGACCTCTTATTTGTCTTTTTTAACTCTCCAAAATTTTAATTCCTCCTCCCAAAAGTTACAGTAGCATTACAGGCCAACGTTCAGTTGCAAGCTTAAGAGCCCCTTCCTAAAGAGCTGAGGGCTCCAAGACCGTCTGCTGCCCGCCCGGTCCTTCGCCAAAATCGTGTCCAGTAAGGACTCCGCTGGCTTTTAAAGGTCCACCTGGGCGTGCGCCTGGGGGCGATGACCCGGGCGGGGGTGGGGATGGGGGGGGTCACCTGCCGAACGAGAAGGGACGCGGCCCCCAGCCCCGCGTCTTCGCTCCCCACGCCCTCGGCTTCCCCCTCCACCCTCATCCTCTCCCCGAATCGGAGCATCGGTGCCCACTGCCACCCCAGGGGAGTCCCGGCCCCAGCTGGAAGGTCGGCGGTGGTCCAGCATCCAGGCACGCAGCCTGCCCCGTCGCCGTCCCTCCCAGGGACCCTAAGTCTCACAGTGCCCTCCCCCCCCCCGCGCGCCCCCTCCTCCGAGCTGCAGCGCAGCCCCAGGGCAGGGTGCCGCCGGCGCAGGGTCGGACGCGGCGCGGAGCTCCGGCGGGGCCGGCGGCGCGGGCGCTGGAGCATCCCCGCAGCGCCCCCTCCCCAGGGCCGCAGCCCACCCCGCGGCCCCCACCAGCCCCACCCCCACCAAGCTAAAGAAAAGAAAGAAAAAGCACCCCGACGAAACTTTGCAACTGTCCGAGCAACAGGCAGAAACCCTGCTACCTACCCAGATGTGGGGGAGCTTTCAAGATCCTTCTTCGGGGGAATTTCTAGGAGGAACCGGGCGAAAGCCCCCGACTTTCCATGCTGACAGGCGTCTGCAGACGGTCTGTTGCTCTTGTAATGAGATCCTGATTTTTCCCCCCTTTTTTTTTTCTTTCTCTCGCTCCTCTTTTTTTTTCCTCTGGTGTGTGTGTGAGAGCAGGAAGTTGGAGCAGTCAGGCCGAGCCGGCTCACTTCCTTTACTGCATTATTCCCCAGGCGGTGTGCAGTCTGTGTAAACAGGCTTTTCCGCCCCGCGCCGCGCGCCCCGGCCGCGGCTGTGCGCCGGGGCTGGCCGCCGAGGCCCGCGCATACTCCGCCGCCCGCGCCCGCGCGCTCGCCCCGCACCGCGCCGCGCCCCCGCCCGCCGCGCGCCCCGCTTCCTGCTCGGCCACCCCAGGGGAGGAGCCTCCGGACCCTCTGCGACTCCGGGCGGCCGCAGCCCCTCCCCAAGGCGGGGGGGGGGGGAACTGCTCGGCCAGAAACCCAGAGAAGCGGCAGCCCCCACCCCCACCCCAACCCGGGGCGCGGATGGCGACCCCGGGCGGCGGCGGACCCGGGGATCCCTCCTCTGCCCGCAGAGTCCCTGCGCGGGGCACTGAAGTGGGGTCGTGCCTTGCCCAGTTGGCCTGGGCGGGAAGGCCCGAAGCGGGGAGGCCGCTAGACTGGCTGTTTTCTGTTAGCTGGAATGGCTGAGTTGTGGGGCAGTGGGGCACGGAGAGTGGGGTGCAGCGTTAGATGGCTCTAGGCACAGGGCTGCTTTTATCGTGGGTGGGGACGTGACTGCTTAGGATGAGATGTTGGATGTGCTGAAAAGGAGGCACGGTTTCTGTCTGGGATTTAAAAAAAAAAAAGCCAGAGCTCAGAGTAGGGGGGGCCACTATGGGGAAAAGAATGAGGAGCCATAAACTGGAAGCCAGGATTCGCCAGGAAGAGATCTTTCTGGCCATTCACTATGGCCTACCGCAGGCCCAACCTTTCCTGCCTTCTAAGGAGCTCCAGCGGGAAATGAGCAGCCACCCCGGGGCTGAGTGACTGAGGCTTCAGAAGGAGGCTCTGTGGTCGCAAGGCAGGACTACACAGCGCGACGTCCTTCGGGGATGGCCCACCCAGAGGACTCAATTGCCCTGAGGCTGAGGGGGCCTTTGGAAGGGCCCCTCACCCCCACCTCTGCTCCAACCCCAACTGCTCACCTTCCGGAACCCTCCATTACTGTGCCTCCACGCCCTAGCCAGGCTGACCTATGGTTCTCAAACTTGAGTGTGCGCCAGCATCACGTAGGGGGGCTTGTTAAAATACTGGTTGCCTGGGCCTCACCTGCCAGAATATCTGATTCAGTAGATCTGGGGCAGTTCTCAGGCGGGGTTTACTGTTTGGGATCACCTGGGGAGTGTTTTGAAGACTACTGGTCTCTATGCACAACCCAAACCAATCAAGTCAGATTCCCCATTTTGTTGTTTTGGGTTTTTTTTTTAAGATTTTTTTATTAATTTATTTGACACAGAGTGAGAGAGCACAGCAGGCAGAGCTAGAGAGAGAGAAGCAGTTTCCCCCCTCCCCCCAGCAGAGAGCCCAGACATGAGGCTCTATCCGAGGACCCGCGGATCATGACCTGAACAGAAGGCAAATGCTTAACGGACTGCGCCCCCTCGCCCAACATTTTGTTTCTTATTTTTGCAATTTTTTTCTAAAGATTATTTGCTCATGAATCTTTCACGTCTACTAAACTGTGGGTTTCTAAAGGGTAGGCATTGTACTTTACTCAAGTTTGTACCAGCTCTCCACCCCTAAGTGCCTGTCAGAGCACCTGAGGCATAGGACAGTCCATTTCCCAGCATTTGCTTCCTGGCTGGTATGGATAGTTCACGGAGAAGTGGGAGGAGGCCTGCCAAATCCCTGAGAAGGGTGGGAAAGTATGAGAGCTGGGGGCAACGTAGGAGAGCAGAGGAGGAGAAGGTATGGGGGAAAGAGCTGTTTATCAACCCCTGATTTTCTACAGCTAATTTTACACATTAGGAATTATCCTTGTAATCCCTCGCTGGCTTCCCTTGTCACTCGGGAGAGCTCACTCCGGGTCCCCGTGTGATCCAGTGATCTGTGGACCGGGAGAATGTAAACTGACTTGATTAGCCTTCTCTGGGAGGAAAGAAAATCACACACACAATTGAGAACACCATATTGCTTTATTTTAAAAAGTATATGCCAAAGCCAAACACAAGTATATTTTAAACCAGTGGCTTTCGTGATTTTCATTGTATTTTTTTGCAATAAATCTTTGTAGAATCCTAATATGTATGACAGAAAAGGTGTACATGTCTTCATCAGGCAGTTGGATTGTTTTGAGGAAACAGGCCCCTGTTTAAAGCACTCCCGAAACATTTATGGGCCCCCCTAGGGTTTCTCTGGTCAAATGAAGGCCTCTTAAGTTTTCCTGGTGTTTGAGATTGTGCACACCACTGCTCCCAGCTCTCCACATGAATGAGTAATTCAGAGCTGACTCTGCTCTTCCTCCTGGCACAGGGAATAACTTTTACTTTTAGGTGTCTCCAGCGTCTGTCCTTTGCATTCTAAGGGAAAACTGCTGTCTTAGCTTGGACTGCTATAACAAACACCATAGACTGAAGAGCTTAAATAACAGACCTTTATTTCTCATAGTCCTAGAGGACGGGAAGTCCAAGATCAAGGTGCCTGCGCATTTGGTGCTTGGCGAGAACCCTCTTCCTAGCATGGCCCTCTCTTGCTGTGTTCCCACACGGCCTTTTTTCACACACGTGTGGGTAGAGAGGGAGGAAGCAAACCCTCTGGTGTCTCTTCTCATAAGGACACTAATCCCACATGGGAGCTTCACCCTCATGACTTCATCTAAACCTAATGAACTCCCAAAGCCCCCACCTCCTAATACCATCACATTGGGGGTTAGGGCTTCATTATTCATTTTTGGGAGACACAAACTTTCAGGCCATAACAACTGCTATTTTTTTTCCCCATGCTTTCCTGCCCACTATCAAAAAGTAGCCAAGAGGTGTGGCATTTAGGATTGTATGATCCACACTTTTCTTTCTATGCTTTTGTTGTAAAATGAATGGGAGTTAAGACTGCATGGGCTGTGAGTAAGAATTCTTTAGGAGCCCTTTTGAGCAAGTAACAAGGCCCAGGCTCTTTCATTTCCACTGGCCAAGTGAGTGTTTGGCTCTCTCAGCTTTGATAAGAAGAGCTGAGATCTCAACAGAGATGGAGTTAGCAGCGTGATGTGTCGGAGGGTCCTGGGGCCCAGGGGAGGAGGGCCAGCCTAACCAAACCCTATGGATAAAAAGTGGAGAAGGGCTGGGTCTCCAGAAGAAAACAGAAGCCCTGGTTCCAGGAGAAGGGACGTATTAGTCAGCTTTTGCAGGGATACTACAATGTGACAAACAACCACAAGACCCAGTGACTTACAACAAATGGGTCTGGGTTGGCTGGGTTTTGGTCTGTCTCACATATCTTTTCATTCTGGGACCTGGGCTGAAGGAATAGATTTGACTTGAGACATATGGTTCTCTAGAAAGGCAGGAGCTCAAGAGAGGTGAGTGGAGACACATGACGCCTCTTAAACCTCTGCTTAGAATTCTCACCCCCTCACTTTGATTCACAATCCATTGGGGAAAGCAAGTCATATGGCCAAGTCCAAAGTCAGTGGGACTGGGGGAAGGACAGGGAGGGAAAGAATTCTGAACAAATAATACAATCTACCACAAGAAAAAATGGATGCTGGATATACAAAAATAGCAAATCTGTCAGGTACTTCATAATTTAACATTTCACAATGTATAACAGAATGGGATGCTATGAAAAGTAAAAAAATAAAATATGGATGAGGAAACATAATTAGGGCAAGAGATAAAAACGAGTTTTAGAAAATATCAACTAAAATATTCTAGAATATAGCAGAACAAATCATATATAAAACTTATGAATCGATGGTATTAAACATGAATCGATAAATTTTGGAAGAAACTCAAAAGTGGTTTGCCATCACTACTTTGAAGACTGCATCAGTTATGGAGGAATATGGCGAGGGGCTGGGAATGGAGAGCCAAAGCCTGATGGGAAGACAGCCCGCTCAGGTGGAAAGTATACATTTCAAATCAGGAATTTGGGGATCCAGTCCCTTACCTCTGACTTGTTCTAGCTATGTGACTTGACTAGGTCCACTCACCTTCTTTGAGCTTGCATGAACAGATTTTTACAGTGAATGCCAATTTTACATTAAAACAACATGTGTTATAGGCTAAGATTCAAAGACGTTCATGAACTTCATTTGAAAGAGTACTTAAAAGAATTTTATAGACTTGTAGGCAGACCCATGTGGGAGTCTGCTTTCCTCCTTTTGTGCTGTTAGAGGTCTTTCAGTGGGGACATTTGAGAAGCATTGATTTGGACCATCTTTTTTGCACTCAGACTGGCCACCCATTGGCAAGAGGTTGGCAAATTATAGCCCACAGGGTCTGCTGCCTGTTTCTGTATGACCTTTGAGTGAAGAAGAATTGACTTCTTTTAAAAGTTTTTAATTGTGGTAAACAAACAAACAAACAACAACAACATAACATTTACCACCTAAATCTTTCTTTTTTTTTCTCTTCTGAAGTGGTACATGCCACTTCCGCTAATATATTTCATTGGTCAAAGAAAGTCATCTGGCCAAGCGTAACATCAGTGGGATGGGACTGTAATGCCCCTACAGGGAAAGCATGGTAAGGAGGAAATATGAGGGGGCGCCTGGGTGGCTCAGTTGGTTAAGCGACTGCCTTGGGCTCAGGTCATGGTCCCGGAGTCCCGGGATCGAGTCCTGCATCGGGCTCCCTGCTCAGCGGGGAGTCTGCTTCTCCCTCTGACCCTCTTCCCTTTCGTGCTCTCTATCTCTCACTCTCTCGTTCTCAAATAAATAAATAAAATCTTTAAAAAAAAAAGGAGGAACTACGAGGAAAGGATGATGAATGTTTTTACATTAGGATAACCTACCCAATAACTATTCAATGCTATAAGTTTTAACTCACTCTTCCACTCTCACAAGTATTTAATGCTTTCCACTCTCACAAGTATTTAATGCTTTCTATGCTCCTTCAGCCTCCAATACTTCTTCTAATCCCATCCCACTCCCTGTTGATGACCTTGCATCCCATTTCACTGGAAAAAAATCAAAACAATCAGAAGAGAAGTCCCAAGGGATCCCACCTACCTACCTACCTACCTACCTGCATTTGTAGCCATATATGCCACCTTCCCTTGGATTAACTTCCCACACTCCTACTTAAGGCTGACCCCTTCATTTGTCTACTACATCGTATTGCCTCCACCTTCTCAAATTCATTGCCCCAGCTACTCTTTTCTTACTTCCACATTGTCGGTTTCTACCCTGTACTGGATTGTTCCCATCAGCATGCCAACATGTAATTTTTCCAATCTTAAAAAAAACAAATTACCTTGACCTCGTTTCCCCCATGATACTTCTCTATTTTGATTTCTCCTCTTTGAAAGGGCAGTTTATGCATGCCATCACTATGTTCTCCTTTTTAATTCTCTCCTGAACCCACTACCCTATTCATGTCTCAGTGACCTCAGTGTTGTTAAGCCAATAGCCAGTTCTCAGTCCTCACCTTCCTTGAGCCAGCAGCAGCCTGGAAATAATTTCTCCACTTGCCATTAGACAGCACACGTACCTGGTTTTCATTCTCTCTCTCTGACCACTGCTTCCCAGTGTTTTTGTGTTCTCCTTCCCCACTTCCCTGACTCCCCCCTTGGTGGAGTACTTTAGAAAGCAGTAATGGGTTTCCTTTCCTCTGTCTATACGCTCTCCTTTGGTAAGGTAATCCAGGCTTATGATTTTTAAGCACATTCTACTTGCTGCTCTCTCAAATGGATAACTTAAGCGTGGACCCCTCCCATTAACTCCATCCTTGTAAATCCAGTGCCTATTTTATGTCACCAATTGGATTTCTGATAAGCATTTCTAATGTAACATGTCCTAAAATCATCTCAAAGTTCCCCCAAACCTGCTTCTCTTATAGACTTTCTCATCTTAGTAAGTGGCAATTCTATTCATCCGTGTGTCCCAGCCAAAACCCTTGTAGCTAATCTCGATTCTCCTCTCTCTTTCCTTCAGAATATCTGTGTGACCCATCCACAAATTCTGCTTGCTCTACCTTCAACAGATATTGAAAAAATTTGATCACTTCTTACCAGTTCTGCTGTTATCACTGAAATCCAAGTCACCCTTGTCTCTCTCATGGATCATTGCTATAGCCTCCTACTTGGTCTTCCTGTGCCATCTTGATCATTTCCAAGTACACAGTGTGGTAGTGTTCAGTGTGTTCCCGTTGTTACGTAACCAGTCTCTAAAACTTTTTCATCATGCAAAACTGAAACTGTAGATCCATTAAACATAGCTTCCCACAGCCTTTGCCCTAGCCCCTGGCAACCATCATTCTACATTCTGTTTCTATGAATTTGACTACTTTAGATACCTCATATAAGTGGAATCATACAGTATTTATCTTTTTGTGACTGGCTTATTTCCCTTAGCATAATGTCCTTGAGGTTCAGCCATTTGTATCATGTGACAGGATTTCCTTCCTTTTCAAGGCTGAATAATATTCCATTGTATGTAGATACCACTTTTTTAAAAACCATTATCTGTTGATGGACATTCGGGTTGCTTCCACCCCTTGGCTATCATGAATCATAAGAATTTACATTTTTAAACTGTTGAAAACATGGGGTGCCTAGGTGGCCCAGTTGGTTAAGTGTCTGCCTTCAGCTCAGGTCATGGTCCCAAGGTCCTGGGATCGAGCCCCACATCAGGCTCCCTGCTCCGCTGAGAGTCTTAAGGTTGAGCATAGGATCCATATTTCTCCACCCAGGCATCCTCTCTCCCCATGAAACCCTTGTAAATGTTTTCGTCATCCTTTGCAGTCAGCTCAAACCCTATCTCTTCCGAGAAGTCTTCCAAGACCCACCAGATGAAGTACATGGGCCATTTCTCCTAAACCCCCAGAGCATAGTGTTTGAACTTTATGGCTTAGCATTATTCATATGACTGTTGTCCCCTCCACACACATTCCACCTCTAGATCACCAATGCCTGCCAAAACATGTTAAATTGTTGTTGTTGTTGAATCAATCAATTCATCAGTAATGATATTTTGGTTGGATCACTCAATTTACTGATAATAAAAGGAATGATATACCATAAAGTTTTGTAAGTGATGTTGGACAGTACTGATTGAGATGTGAACCATCACCAGAAGGGAAAACAATCAATGACTTTGGAAGGGCATTAAAACGGATTCCAAGCCTCAGATTTTTTTAATTTCAAAACTGATTGAAATTCATTAGCCCTGTAACCTCCATACTCACCCCAAATTTCCACTGTACCAGCAGAGGGGAAGGGAGAATAAAACACAGCGTTCGGGTGTCACAACTCCACGAACTGTGAGTCACTGCTGTAATTTCCAGAATGAGTAGAGTGAGACACAGTCCTGACCTGCTGCTGGTCAAAATCGCTTCCTGCATGATAGAAATGTGATGTCCAGAAAGATGCAAATGGTCTTGGGCCTTTTCTTGTTCAGTGATACCCAGCTTTCCCGTGTAAACTACTGCTTTGGATTTTAAATGCGTCAATTGAGAACATAGGGTATTTGATCTCTTGTTTGGATCCGAGGTGTTGCATAAGCCTTGGTAGGAAGCTGCAGTCCTTCTTAGGCAGCATCAGACAGAGGAGGCCCAGGAAGGAACCACCGGTGGGTAGGACGTCATGCTGTGCAGTAATGACCAAGATAGGTAAGCGGCTATTCAGGGGGTTTCAAAACTAACTCCTTAACAGTAGAAAAAGCTAAGAGGTTGATTATCACCTTTTAAAAATCCCTGAAACTCAAAAGAGAATAGTAATTTGATAGCAGCCAAGGAAGGCCTGGGGCCACAACCAGGCTTGCCAGAGATAATAGTAGAATAGGAGTCTTCAGCACATGTAGAAGCTCCTGGGCCAAGCACAATGATCCAATCCCTTCTCGAGGGGCCAGTTGCTTGGGTTGATAGGCTTTGTCTAGGGAGGCTGGAGCCCCGTGAGGGTTTGGATACCAAATCAGAATAAATGGAATTGTTTCACGTGAAACTTCAGGATATTCTGAAACCAAGCACCTGCTCCCTTTGCGGCCCAGCACAGAGATGGGGAGAGGGCGTTTTCCCCACATTGGCATTGAACCTGGTAATCTTTGCCGTCGTGAGGAAGCCCCTGAACAAGGGAGCCTGAGAATAAAGAACCCAGGCAAACATGCTCCTAAGACCCCTGTGGGACACGCTGATTCCCTCATGTCCAGTAGGAAAGAGAGAGGGAAGGTGTCACACTGGCAAGTATAGGAGAAAAACAGGAATACTTGGCCCAGCTCCTTCCTTCCTCCTCTTGGGATCCCGCTTGTCCCAAGAACACACGGTCTCTGTTCTCCATGCTGGGGGAGGACTGCAGTTTTCCATCTTGGCCTAGGTAGGTAAGTTTAATCTGGGAATGAGACAACATCTAGCCAGTTGTGCCTGTTCATGGAAGGTTCATCGTCCAGTTTAGCTTTTTCAGTAGTAAGACTGTATTTGGCTCTCCATCCACCTGGCTCCAATGTCTCTCTGAGTTGTTTCTGAAATGGGACCGGGAACAGAGGTGGTATTTATTGGGCTGGGGGTTTACCTGCCCAGCTCATGCACGACACCACTCTTGGAACTCTGAGCAATAGCTGGAGAATACTGTGTTTGCAGGGATGAGTTGCCACAGGAGCAGGCAGAGGTTAAACAATGTCATCAATGAGTCATCCTTGGTCCCAGGGGCCTCATGCGTCCCCACAAGTTGACGAGGCTCTGAACATAACCCAAAGATGGAGGAGAAGAAAAACGCCATTCTGCAGGCTGCTGTCTGGGAGCAGGCACCATGGTTTGAACGTAAAGGAAGCTGGGTGATGTCATGCTATTGAACTAGCTTTAAATTAATCCACTTCTGTAGGGCCCTGTGAGGGTTCTGAGGATCGAGGTTAGAGTGAAATGAAGGGGAGTAGCATCTCCTCCCTGGAAAATGTCAGTAAATACTCTTAACAAGGGGTGAGACTTGATAATATTACATCCATCCCCCTTCAGCCAGCCCCATAGCAACATATATGTGTTGAATAAATGCCATGGATACTCAGGGAGGAAAAATTGTTATTAGAAAATGTATATAATGCCTCAGTCCAGAAAGTACCATTGAATAGATGAACTCAATTGGCCCCTAATAGCACGAATCCTGTGTTATATTTGATACAACCTGAGGAGTAGAGATATTCAATCATCTAGCTCAAGGTCACACAGTAAATGAGGGACTGCAATTAAAATCCAGGTTTTCTGGTAAAAATCTAAATCCTTTCCACTTAATCTTTGCTGTGTTACAACAGAGGACCCCAGTACCTAAAGAAAAGGAGCCCAGGAAGGAGAGGCAGGGAAACCACTGGAAGTGCAGGTTCTCCCACCAACTTGTCTTTCCACCTTCCTTAGATTCAGCCCCTTCCCCTGGAAAACCATGAACTGAGTGCATTGGAGCAGAAAGTGTCTAAGACTCTAACATGCTGTGAAGGTCCTGCATGGTTCTTAGCATTAGCTCACCTCCCATCTCAGTAACTCAAAGCAATTCTGCTTCAGAAGCCCATGCACAGGATCCGCTCAGGGGAAGACAGGGGCATTTCCATCTGCCACCTAGAGCAACAAATGGAAAACTTTCACTCCAACCTACGGTAGGAAATTAAGTTTATATTTGAACCCAATGCACACATACATGGACTTGAAACAGGTTTCAGAAAACAATTTTTTTTACTTCTTTTCTAGTGTTTACTGCGTGATACTTTCTGATATTTTCTATTCTATTTGTTTAGCAAATGTTGGTTGTCACCCACCAATTTGATCTTATGAGCCATGACACACAGATTGGAAAGCTGAAAATTGAGAGGTGGTGGTGGTGGGACAGAGCATGGGAAGACAGGATCACAGAGGCCAGAGAGGGCAACTAGGAAAATTGGCTGTCATGCCAAGGGAAAGTATGTGGCTGCGTGAGTGTGACTCAGTGTCCTTCTAAACATCTCCTCATGCTTTCACATATGCCTTCTGTCTCCCCAGGCACCTTCCCACCTCTGTCATGAAGGTATCTTCCCCAAATGCAATATTTAAAGGGTACTTTTGAATGCCCTAGCTTGGTTTATCACTGGCTTAGGAGCTGGTCAGTCAACAAGTTGCTTGAGGAGCACTCGCTTGTGTACGTTGCAGGCTGCTATCCTTTTCATGGTGGGACATGTGATATTTTAAGGGGGGCAGCGCATGACATGGCCAGGGGTTCACCAGGTAAAGGCTGATTTAGCTAGTGCTCTGTGGATAGCATCACCCTGGTGATGGTCTGAGCCTGAGCTAGCAGGGGGAGAAAGTGGGTCTATACTTCTGAGTGTGGCCCTTTGGTCTTGGGCCTCACCACACAAGGCCTCCTACATAGCTCAGATGGTATCACCAAATCATCTTACTTATGCAGTAACAGAGACAGCCAGACAAAATCGATAGAAGGCATTCATCACACATCCTTAAATTTCCATCCTGTTCTCCAACTACACAGCTTAAAGTGCACTAATATTTTTGTGGGTCCCTAATTTATATCTTGCTAGCACAATATTATTGCATTGTGTTTTCTTTGTAAAAATTAGTCCAAGGCAAACAATTAAAATACACCACAAGTTTTATAACTATCTTTCAGCATTTGTTCAATTTGTAATATACCCAGAACATCAAAAAATAGTCGTGGCCTATGCCTTTCTCAACTTTGAGGGGCCCCACCTGCAGGGAAGATCAGATTTTTGGTGACACAATTTTCTTGGTATATCTGCAAGTGAATTCACTTATAATAGAGAACATTTCCTTTCTCAGAGTGACTGAAATGCTTGTCTCTCCTGCCAGAGAACCCCCTCAGTAACCAGAAAGCCAAATTAACATTTGAGAATTTGTTGCTTGGTGATCCACAATAAAAGCACCATGAAGTGAATATCTTATCATAGAGGGTGCTCGCTGGTAACCAGAAAACACCCATTTCCCAAATACATTGCCCCAACACTACATTCTGCTGGACAGTCAGGCCAAAGATGGCCTTTCTCTTTGTGCTCCATTCTTGACCACACCATGTTTGGACTGAACATTCTTTCTTCAGACATTAAACTCTAGTCAAGTGGCTGTTCTAGGAGGCCTTGACGTTGTCCGTTTTCTTCCCCTCACATGTAGAGTTAATTTGTTTAGTTTAATTTTCCAAGAGAAAACTCACTTCCAAGCCCCAGGTCAAACATCCCTGTAGACACCACACACTCCCAACCTGACATGGAACAAAACAGACACCGTGCCTGACCTTGAGGATTTACCAAGCTAAAATGGTGGGTTCAACAAAGAAATCTGTCCTAAACAGATAAACTGGAGGTAGCGTGGTTTGGTGGAGAGACCCGTGTATTCAACAGCCTAGGCTTTCCTTCTAGCCCTGTCTTGTGATTTTAGGGAAGACACTCAGCCTCCTATCTTGAAAATGGTGGCCTGAGGTGGGAGGTGGTTCAGAAAACTTCTCATGACTAGAACTCATTCATTCATTCATTCATCAGATATGATTAGTGCCTCTTAGGTGTCAGGGGCTGTGCCACCACTAAATGGCAAGATGAGGAAGATATGATTCCTGCCTCTAAGGGACTTCCAACAATAGCTTCCAGCTCTAAAATTTCATGCTTCAAAATACGATGATAATCAGAGAAGTTTATTAGCACAAGGGTAGGTTGACCAGCTTAGTAAGGCCACATGCTACTTGGGAAGGGCTCCCACCATGGATGCAAATGGTCCTGGTTTCAAGTTTGGTTCCATGACCCTGGGCAAGTTCCTTTATCACTTTCAGTCTCCGTTTCTTCTTCTATAGAGGGGGTGTAATAAGATCTACTTTGAAGCACTGGGAGGATTAGAGCTAAAATGCACAAAGTACCCCACACATAGTAAGCATTCAGTAAACCGCCTCTCCCGATTTCACTCTTGACCCTCAACATCCATTCTCCATCCAGGCAGCCAGACTGATTTTTTTATTGATCTTAAAAATGTAAACTGTATCCTATCACTTAGAACACTCCCATGTGCCCACCCAGGCGTGTGGGTTCTCAGCTCTGCATATGGTGGCCTCCAGGGCCCTGCATGATCTGGCCTCTGCCTCCCTCCGCCCCTCACCACTCCCTCCAAGAGACCACATGCCTCCTCTCTGCCCTCAGATAAGTAAGTTTACCTCAGGACCTTTACTCTTTTCATTACCTGAAGAATTCTTGGTTCCTCACCAATCAGATTTTAGCTCAAAGGTCATACGGTCAAAGAGGGCTTTGGTGTCTATACACCCTCAGTCCAGTCACTCTAGCACATTTTCCCATTTCATTTTTGTAACGCCAGCCCCAAACTTTCTTATTGGCTTCCTGGAGTATTGTCTGCCCTGTCTCCCTCAAGAATATAAATTCCCCAGAGGTAGATTCCTTGTTTCATTCACTGTATCCCCAAAACAGAGACAATGCCTGACACATAATAGGTGCTCAATGAGTATTTTTTGAATTTCTGTTGTTGTTGTAATTATTACCATTATCATTGATGGCTGCAATTTATCTGAGAAGAGATCCCTCGGGTAATGTCTGAATCTTGAGCCGGAAGAGGAAACTAGTTTTATGCTGGAAACACAAAGCTGAGGAGGACTAGTGGAAAACTCAGGAATCAGGAGGAAGAACGTAGGCCTGGAGGGGGGGCCTTTCTTTCAGTGCAATAAAGAGACGGTTGGATTTTAAGCTAAGAGGTCTGAATACTAGGCCAAATTTTTTCTTTAAAGGTTTTATTTATTTATTTGACAGAGAGATACCAAGAGCAGGAACACAAGCAGGGGTAGTGGGAGAGGGAGAAGCGGGCTTCCTGCCCAGCAGGGAACCCGATGTGGGACTCGATCCCAGGACCCTGAGATCATGACCTGAGCTGAAGGCAGATGCTTAACGACTGAGCCACCCAGGCACCCTAGGCCGAATGTTACCACAAGCTACCCCAATCCTTAACTCCTCAGGCCTTAGTCTCTTCCTATGTATAATAAAAAAAAGTTCAGAACTAACTGGCCTTACAAGTTCCCCAACTTTGTGCCTTTAGGACAGGGCCACTTCTGTGGTAGCCCAGAAAAGTACTTGCATGAGATGCTACAGCAAAGCAGTGGAGGAGGGAGAGACTAGTGGGTACCTCCCGGTGGGCACCCACTCGGATCCGCTCCAGCGCCAGCCCTTCCCTCAGGGCCTCCTTCCCAGACAGGGCCGGGCACAAGGCAGCCGCTCATGAGGTATTGACTGAGTGAATGAATGGAACCACAGAGAGGGGGCACTGACAGTTCAGTGACTCAGAAGGAAGGACCACTGAATCACCAAGCCACTTCCTGTCTTGCTCAGTGTCTACCAAACTAAGTCCTAACAGAGTGGGAAGGTGGCACAGAGTTTAAGCTCGAGTGGGTCTATATGCAACAGTGCCACACAGAGAAGGCCCTTCAGGGTCAAGGGTGTGGGGAGCAGGGGAGGAAACAAAATAGTCATTTAACCTTTCAAGGTCTTAGCAGCAAACCCTAACATACAGCTAAAAGATCATACAGCCTGATTCCTTTTTCAGAACAATCAAGTCAGTTTCTAGAATGTCAGCTATAAAAGGGGCTGTATCAGCTATCTAGTCTTGTGTAACAAAGCACCACTTAGATGGTGAAAGCAATGGCCATTTTATTTGCTTGCAGTTCTGTAGGTCAGTGATTTTGGCTGGGCTCAGCAGAGCGGTTCCACTGTGCTCTTGCATGGGATCACTCATATGACTGTGTTCATCTGGCGACTTAACTGGGGTTGTATGGTCTAACTCCATGTCTGCTGGTTGCTGCTGGCTTCTGGCTGAGCCTTTCTCATCCTCAAGGAGACTAGCCTGGGCTTATTCGCATGGCTGCAGCATCATTTCAAGAGGGTAGGAGCAGACGCTGAAGGCCTCTTAATGCTGAGACCCAGCCATAGTGCCCCTTGTGCTCCGTTCTATTAATCAGAGCAAGTCACAGCATGAGCCCAGAGTCAAGGGGAGGGGAGACAGACACTACCTCCTGATAAGAGAAGGAGCCAACTTACAGTGCAAAGGAGACAAACATGTAGGGATGGAAGAAATCGTGGCCATCTCTGCCAACAATCTACTGCAGAAGACTCGAGGCTCACGCAGGGCCCTCATCACACACACACAGTTGCAGTGACTTGGTCAAGTTCAGAGAGTTAGTGGCACATGAGGGATGGGGACCTCCGTCTCCATCCAGTGTTCCATGCCTTCAAGAACCTCTTCTATCTGCAGCCTTATCTTCTTTATCCAAACCTATTTACAGAGCCAGTCTTCAGAAGCACCCCACTTCTCAGCTTTCCTGCTTCAGATTTGCAGACCAATCCAGTGGCAGATGTAGGAACTGAGTCCTTTTCCAAGGCTACAGCTGCATTCATGCCATGAATCTCCTTAATAGAAAAGGAGATCCCAGTCCATCTTCTGGTCCTTTGGGTGCCTGTTGGGCCCCCAGGCCACAGGTAGATTTGACAGCAAAAGCTCATTTCACTGGACTCTGTTACAGTCACTTAATGCAATAGCACTTTGTTGTTATAGCTTTTAAAGCAATATGTCCCTAGAATATCTTGAAAAGGTAGCAAACCCATCTATTAGACACAATGTGACTATCAAGGATTAGTTCACCAGAACAGCTTCTGAAAATGAAGACTGAGGGAATCATCATCATCATCATCTGATATTTATTGAGCTTTAACTACATCCAAGCATTGGCTCAGCATTGACATGTACCAGCTCAGTAATTCTCATAACCACCACATGACATAGGAATTATTGCTACCCTTGTTCATAAAACTGCTCTCTTAAATGTCACCTTTGTGTCCAATTGCCAAATCCAAGATCTTATTTATAGCCTTTCACCTTTTCAACTCTGCATAATTTGAGAATACTTATTCAGTCATTTATCCCCACATTCGTTCTATTGGGTGATGAGACCTGGTCTCTGTGTAGGTGATAATCACAGTAAGCAAGTTAAAAACATCTCTTGCCCTCATGGACCTTCTTGTCTGGGGAGATGGATAGGCACTGAATAAGCAGCAGCCTGAGGGTTGCGAAGAGGGAGGTGGGCGGAGGGTGTCACCTGGGTGGCTCAGTCAGTTAAGCGTCTGACTCTTGGTTTTGGCTCAGGTCATGATCTCAGGGTCCCAAGACTGAGCCTTCTGAAAGAGGAGTCTTCCTTCCCTTGGTTTCGGGTAACTGAAACTCTCCAGACTCTAGTTCTTATTTCTCTAACCACTCCTTCACTGGTTCCTTTCTCTCCACATGCCCTTTAAACCCGGGCATCCTCCGGGGATTTTTCCTCCTAGCTCTTTCTTTCCTCTCTTTCTGTTGGTGAACTCACCAGTCCTGCTTCCGCCATCATCCCTTCTTCCCCCAGGGTTTGGGTCTTGCCTTCTTCCCTTCTGGTTCCATATGCTTTCCCTGGGAGCTCTCCTGTGCTCTATGGCTTTAACACCTGCCAGTTCCAGGATTGTTGCAACGGTCTGGGCAAGTTCGCTGGGGGCTGAGAGCAGGCACTGGCTTTGGAAAGGGAGAAGACTCCTGGAGGCACCTGGCTCCATTCTGTCAGCTCTCACTACCATTCGGAACCATCACCCAGCCGGGAGAGTGCTCAGCGACGCCACGGCATGCCCAGGAGAGACCCCTGTGTTATGGGTGAGAAACACCCAGAGTTAGCCAACAGCCCGCATTCTCTTGTCTCTCACTGTCTCCTCGGCCCCTTTCCTTCTGGCTCAGCCCCTCCAGAAGGGAAGCACTGCTTCAGTGCCAGCCCTGCAGAGGTCTGGAGAGATTGGCAGGGCACAGGAATGCCTGAAAGCTGAGACACTGCAGGATGCAGCAGGTGTGGGCAGCAGCTGTGGTGGTCTTGGCTCTGACCTGCTGCCTGACCTGTAGAGCCCCACTCCATTGACCTGGGCCTGCTGTCCCTATCTTTCAAGATTTTTCTTTTTTTTTTTTTTTTGACAGACAGAGAGAGACAGCGACAGAGGGAACACAAGCAGGGGGAGTGGGAGAGGGAGAAGCAGGCTTCTGGCAGAGCAGGGAGCCCGACGCGGGGCTCCATCCCAGGACCCTGGGACCATTGACCCGAGCCGAAGGCAGACACTTAATGACCGAGCCACCCAGGTGCCCCTGCTGTCCCTAACTTGATTTACTCTCAGACTATGTAAGCGTTTCACTATTGCCCTGACAGCTCACACACAATTTGTTACTGTTGTTGTTTTCCCCCACAAAATAGAGAAGTGTTTCACATTCATTAAACTGAGTTGAAGTGAATTCGCCAACTGTTAAGAGGAGCCGCAAGGTGCCCAGGGGTACTGGGTCCTGCCTACTTCTTCCCCTGCTACCACTCACCCTCCCGCTGCTGCAGACCAGCCCGCCTTCCTCCCGCAGACCCGGTGCTCTCCCCTGCTTACCGAACTTCTCGCTCAGGTCCTGGCTCTAATATCACTTCCTTCTAGAAACCGTCCCTGAGGGCTGCCTGCCAGTCATGGGTAGATACCCTGATTCAATGTATTCAAAGCACTAGGGACTTTTTCTTCATAGGATTCAGTCATGATGACATACTTACCCGGCAGGGATGAAACACAGGCACCATGGCTCCGGGTTTTTTAAATGATTTGCTAAATTTTTTTATTTCTATAAGTGGTCTCATTTGCTCCCACTCCTGCTGATGGTGGGGGGGAGGGGACCTTCAACGTGCCAGTGAAAAGTAACAGCCTCTTCCAGTTTAAAACAATCTGTTTCCCCCAAACAGTCAGTTAATTCAAGGCTGAAAGTTGCTGGCCTTGGGTACTATCAGGACACGTTGGGCCACCATTACCTCCATGTTTGCAACATGGGGGTCAGCTCCACCCTCCAGCCCTTGCTGGCAAGGCGGCATCTCGGGCTCGCTGGGGCAAGCTCACAAGCTGGCGTTCTCAGCTGCCAGGGGAGTATGTCTTGAGGAACTTCTATATCCCCTACACGCCACCCACAGGCCAAGAGGAAGCGGGGAGCCATCTCAGGGCCCTCTCCGTGGAAACACACCCACTACCATTTCAACTCCACTGTGACTGCCCCGTGGTTTATGGGGTGCCCAGAGGGAGAATTTCCTCTAATGTCCAAGCAGAAGGCAGAGCCCAGTCTCCTGCGATCTGACTCCCCCTCTGCCACCTGGACAGTTCTGCATCCCTGCGCTGAGGCTTGCTCAGGAGGGAGGGACCCGCGTCTTTCTCCTCCACTCTCCTGCTAGTGGAGCAGGGTCTTCCCTTTCTTTCCAGTCTCAGGGGCCCCTGTGACCCCTGACGCGGTCTCTGTGGATTATGCTTGGCTCACGCTGAATGAAGCCCATGATCCAGGTTTGCCTCTCCATATGGAAAAGTAAGGTTTGGAAATGAACCACACCACCTTCCCCTGGCTGCCACGCCCCTTACACTTTTTCTTTCTCCCACAGTTTGCCTTTTAGGATTACTTGCTTTCGGATTTAAAAACCAAGTCTGATTCCCACAGCTGAGCAGTGACCTTTTTCTCCTAACTCGCGTCCACCCTCACCGAATCCATCCATTCATGGGCCGGGGCCACCTGGTTTTCAGGAAACAGAAACCACCTCAGGTTAATGTCTTTAAAAAAGAACTTTTTTTTTTTTAAAGATTTTATTTATTTATTTGTAAGAGAGAGAGAGAGCACAAGCAGGGGGAGCTACAGAGGGAGGGGAGAAGCAGGCTCCCTGCTCAGCAGGGACCCTGGGACCCTGGGATCCCCAGAACCCTGGGATCATGACCTGAGCCGAAAGCAGACGTTTAACCAACTGAGCCACCAGGTGTCCCAAAAGAACTTCTTATAGTAATTTGTGTGAGTCTTTGTTGAAGGTCTACCTCTATAATCTCTTTGGCTCAGGACTGTTGTTGTCTTTGTGCCTAATACACATACGTGCGATTAACAGGTTTTGTTGCATGATTTAAGCCAATTGATATAATTTATAATAATGATAAAATGTCCAAATTGTCAGGGACCATCGAGATCATTTAGTCTAATGCTTTTATTTTAGGAGAAGAAACCTAAGGCCAGAGTGATTAAACATACTGTTCAAAGTCACAGAAATAATGGCCTGTGTGGATCTTGAACCTCTCATTTTTCTGCCCCCAAGTTATTACCGTTTCCCAATTCAGCTAACTGCCTTTGCATGGCATTTTGTTTGCCTACGTCTCTAAACCCAAACTAGGTGATTTCATAGAGAACTAGTTGCCTTGCTAGATTGGCTTATGGAAACAGAACTTCTTTCCCCTTCTCCTTGTCTTCATCTAGCCCATAGAGATATGTCATTTTCAGAATGGAAATAGTTTATTTTTTCATGATTACCAAAATTCATACATTCTCATTATAACAAAAAAAATCTGTAAAGAAATCTTTACACTGTGTTTCTAGCACTTAACATAGTGCTGGTAAGCACTGAATTGTGTTGAGTGAAGAAAAAAAATCATGCATAATTGTGCTTTCTATTTGTACATATATAATAAAAACAGGATTAGATATTTATTTTTCTCTTACCAGATTCCTTAAACAAACACAGCAAAACAGATTCAAATAAGTAGTCCGTTCAAGGAAGTCACCTGGGGAGACCTTATTCTTATTTCAATGATGTTACTGTTGCTAATACACGTATGGAATTGTCTTCCAAGATTGTTGCTAATTATTTTATTCTCAGTATGAACAAATATTCTTCCTTTGATGGATTTTATTTGCAACAGGAATATCATTGGAATAATGGTGATAAAGTTGGGTGTTACTGTTTTGGATAAAAAGCAAGATGTGAATATAAAACAATGAGATTGACATTTGCCATACACCTGCTCATAAATTGCTTTGAAGATTAGCCCCCACAAGGAGTCCCAAAATGTTTCTTGCAGGGGCATCACAGGAAGCGGTGCCTATCCTCCAAGGGGACCACCTAGAACGTGATGATTTGCATCTGAATGTAAAAATTCCAGTAGGTGGCATTTAAAAGACAATCAGATTGGTTTATAGTAATAGTTTTGTACAATATCAGACTCTTACAGAAAACTGTAGTTGTAGGGAATTTAGCTTAATAAGATTGTTCGTTTTTGTTTTTAAGTAAACCTTTTTAGGTCTTCCACGATCTGGGCTGGGGCGATCAAGGAGTTTCTCCTCCGCTGCAACAAGCTTTCTCCCAGTAGCTGCTTTGAATTTGTGCATTATTGCTTTGCTTCTCAATGTCCATCTTTAATTTGCTGGTACTTAGTAACAATTCACAAGAGAAGTGAGCCTCTCGTGTATTTCTGCACTTCCTAGGATACATATTATCGGAGCAGAAATTCATCCTGGCTTCACTTGAGGGGGCACAAATGTCTCCGGGGGCCAGGTCGGTCACATAACCATGAGTGAAGAGGGTGTCTGTAAGAACAGTGCCTGCCTGATGACAAAAGGCGAATGACAGGCAGCCTCAGTGCTGGAAGGCAACTGGGACTAGTGGGGACTGGGGGGGACACACCTCCATGCAAAGGAGGCTAACCTTTACCCCAGGGGAGTGAACTCAAGGTTATTACAACATCTGATCTTTCCTTTTGATAAGCTGGAAATCTGGGTTTTTATCTTACTTCCCTTGATTTTTAAATGTCAACCAATAATTCAAACACACCAGAGAGGCAGAGGAGCATGATGGTCAAGAACTTGCATTCTGGAGCCAAACTGCTTGGGTTCAAATTCCACCTCTGCCATTGATTAACTGTGCCACTGCAGGCAAGTTACTCAACCTCTCTGGGCCTTCATTTCCTCATCTGTAAAATGAGGATGGTCCTGTAGTACCAATCTCGTAGGTCTGCTGTGAGGATAAAATTAGTTGATATATGTAAAATATATATATATACCTGGTCTATAGTTAGTGCTACAGAAATGTTGGTTTTTGTTCTTTTAAAATGAGAAGTCATTGTGTGGGCTAAATGAAACACATCTGCAGGCTGAATTCAGCTCATAGATTTCCAATTTGGGCATTATGGTCTAGAAACAGGAAAGAAACCTTTTGGTAACCTAAGACCCTTTTATAAAATTATACTCACTATCTCAGCATACTCCAAAGCACATCAAGAGTTTAGAATAGGCTGTAAAAGTCAATCTGACCCTTAGTAACTCTCCAATTTCCTGATGAACACAGTAGTCACTCAGCTGATCCACGGCAGGGTTTGGGGGAGGGGTTGTGCAGCTTTCCATTTCACCTGGGCAGGGCTCTAGAGGTATGGTAGGCTGAGTTGTTAACACATGTTAACATATTGAATGAGATACCGCCATACTGATCCATGAACAGATGCTTTCCTCAGCAATCCCATCCATGACTGGGCTAGCCCAGCCACCCCAGCCTCTCCCCCAGTGACCCCTGGCCCTCCGACTCTGCTCCATGACATATGTCCTGATTGCTTAGCGTCCACTCCATACTGCTTGTTAAATATCTTGTTTATCACCTCTGCACTTAGCTGCAGCGAACCAAATAAGTTGCAGATTCAACCGTTAAAAGGTTTGTCTTCTTAAAACCTGTTATTTAACCTCTTTGAGCCTTAGTTTTCTTATCTGTAAGTTGGGGATAATATTAGTAACTATTTCTTGTTATGATAATGAGAGAATTCACATAAAGTGTTTAGCAGTGCCTGAAACACGCCAACCCCCTCTCCATAAATGCTGTCAGTGGTACTAATTTAGGTACTATTCCACCAGCTGAGGGTCATGCCTGGAATGCCCAGTAGCCTCAGGAAGGCTTAATCTCATTCAGATGGGCTTGCTAGTCAAGGCCTATGATTTATAGTTATATATAACTACATCTATAACTATTTGTAAAATTATATTTTATTATTGTAAATTATAGAAGCATAGAAACACATTATAATTTGGACAACAAGGAAAATGGGGGAGAAAATCTAACATCTCACCAATCTGGAACACCAGCTTCTAAATAGCATATTTAAATAGGATTATGTAAGAAGAAATTTTCAAGTGAATCAAGTACAGTTTGACACCTTTCTGTCATCTGGCCAGACTAACAGCTCCCTGAGCGCAGGGTCATGTCCTTCTTGGTTACTGCTCTATCTCCAGCACCTGCAGAGCACATGGCTATGACTGGCACTCAATAATTATTTATTCAATGAATGCACAAATGCTGAATGAATGAATGAATGAATGAATGAATGAATGAAGACGGAGGAGAAAGCAGGCACAGAACATTAGAGCCCAGGGGAGACCCAGGCTTGGTGTTTGCTAACCAGGAGTTGGCTGGCAGATACCATGGATCAGAATTCAGTTTCTGGGAAGGTAGAGTGGGGAAGAAAGACGGGGAGTCGAGGTCCAGGAGTATACATGGGAATAGAACAAAATAGAATCTCAATGTCCAATGAGAAAACGTCCTCAGCACTGAGGTAGAAACTTGGAACTGAGTGGTCCTGCTTGGCTGGGTTTTTTTAGAGACCCCCTAGTCCCACCCCTGCTCAGGCATCTGCTGATCTTGGAGCGTGGTGGGTCTGATTCCGGAGGCAGTTACACCCCTACCGGGCCAGGTGGGAAACAGAGCACCAACGGATAGCTGCACAGTCCCTCCCCGGGTTCATCATCCTTAACATAATTCCCATGTGTGTTCTAGCTCCATCTCACAGCAGGCCTTTGATCTGAAGGGCCTTTCCTCACTCCTGCTGCTACCCTTCAGTGGGAATGAAGTCTCCTTCAGTGGAGCCTATGAGGACTTTAGGCTCAGGTCAGCTTGAGACTAAGAGACCTTTTCAACATGTCTCTCTGGGAGCTGATCCCAGTTTAGAGCCACTGGCCCTGCATTGTTGGTGGCTAGAGATGAGGAACTATGTTTAGTATATCACCCTATTCAGGGCTGTTCTACAGCTGACATGCACTGGCCCAGCTGTAGTGGTTACCAAAACATTGAGATACACTCAGCAGCTGGGGGGTTAACACTGGGCACAGACATGGAGGAGCTCCAACAGAATGTCCTGCAAGTTCTCCAAGAACCCATGCCTTGCTGGGAAATGTACTGAAAACCACCGCTGATTGTCCATAAAATACAACCCAATCCTTGGCACCTTATTATATAAATGAATGAATACACGAATGAATGAATGAACGAACAAATGAAAGCAGGCAACAGCTGTTCCATAAATCTGTGTTCCATGAATGAGTTCTCTCTGTCCACTGTTTTCTGAAAAGGCAGGTATCCCTCACATGCAGCAGAACATCCTGACTACATCTTAATCAGCGTTTCAAATTGTTTTCAGAAGTCAAGGTCACCCTCTTGTTAACTGGGCTTTTATATAACAGGCTTCAATCACCTGGGGCAACCGTCAGAACAGCTCTCTATTGTGAGGAACACATCCAGAGAGCACAAGCCATATTTTGCTTTACATACTTAAGTGAAGAATTGGTCCCTGGCTGAACATAATGGAAGTCATTTGTTCTGGAGAAAGCAATTCAGAAAAAGATATCACCTAAAAAGCTAGAGCAGTCCACTCAGAACTCTCTCCTCTGCTGGGCTGTGAAAGATTCTTGGGCTTAAGCGCTATTTTTCTGGGGGTAAGGAGTGTTTTAATTTCCCATAATGGCCTCATCTAGGAAGTCAGTCTATTCACTGTAACCATTTGCTCCTGCAGTGTGCGATTGGCCCTGTCTGAGAAGTAACGGATGCTCCTTTTAGTGCCCGGCGGCCCCCGGTGAAACCAGTTTAGAAGTGGTTTCCACAATTCCTGGCCAGAGTTAAAGGCATTTCAATCAGTGGGAAAAGTGGAAGGCAACTCCTTGCATTTCAGAGGTTGTCCTTGAGAAGACTCTCTCAAGCCTCCCATCAGAGATCTGGTAAGATTTTCTCTATCATTCACCCATCTCTGCAGCTTGAGGCCAAGGGGAGTCATTTTGGTTTCCTATATAAAGACTAGGAAGAGGGGGAAGGGATTTCCCCAAAGCCACTCTCTTGTTTCATTTTGGCTTTTTCTTTCAGATTTAACCATGGAATTACCTTTCCCGGTTAGAACTGTGGTTTTCATAACTCAATCCTAAAACCAGAGAGCTCTGTGGCCTCAGGGTGGGCAGCAGACATTCTCGTAGCAACTTCTGAGCCCCAGCAGGTAGAAGAGAGCAGAAGCGTGGGGAGGGGAAAATTCCAGCCTTCACTAGAGTGGGGATACAACTTTTCTCACATCCCTCAAGAGTGAGTTTCTCCAGGCACATCTCTGGCCAAATCGGGGAAGCTGAACCCAAACCCTTGCTTTGTTGTGGGAAGCAGAGATTTGGCCACTTTCAGCTTTTGTTCAAAGCCTCCTAAAAGGGAGCCGCCCTGTCCTACCCGGGACTTCAGGGAAGCTGTGCCCTCCCCAGAAATGACAAATGGAAAAGACAGAACGGACTCCAGCCAGGCCAGGATACAGTCTCTGGAAAGAGGTTGTTTTTGTCTCCAATGCCATAGAAAACACATCCTCTTAACTTATTAAGTAGGGAAACAACACAATCACACACGCTGGAGGTTACCAAGGTGAACAGAATCCAAGATTAAAATCTGCCAGCCCAGTGGTGCATGGAAGCATGGAAGGCCCAAAGAGGAAATCTAGTTCACTGTTGGTAAATTTTTTTGGATGCTGTTTATGTTTGAACTTTTCTCTGTTTTCCTGTAGAAACTTCCGTACCCTCTTCCTGTGTCCCTACAAAAGGCCTGGACAATGCAGTCCCAGCACCACTGTAGGACATGGGCAGGGCCCCACCTTCCTCCTTCCTGCAGGGATATCCTTTCCTATAGAAGAGGTAAGAATGTAAGGTTCATGTGAAAATGTTATTATATTCCTTATCTCAGTCATTTCGTGATTTGCTGTTTGGCCACAATAAGTCAGCCTGGCCACATTCACAATAGAGGTGGCCCCAGTTCCTAGTTTTGGCTCGTGCTGTTTTCTCAGCTGAAGAGGGCAAACGGCTGTTAAAAATGCTGCTTGTTTTCCAGGATCTTATCAAGAGTTCATGTCTAAGGCCAGAAAGAGAAGGGAGGGCTCCATTTTTTTTTCTCTCTCCTCATTGTTTCCAACTGATTTGGCAGGAAATGGGAGTCCTCTACCTGTCCCTCTTGGGAGTAAAATTGATTTGATTCCATTTTTCAGATGTATCCGCCACCACCAGGAGTTGGGGACATTTCTGCTCACCCTAAAGCAAATGTGTCCTGCATTTACACAAATGACATCTTTCAAAATTGGAAATGAGTCAAATTTAAATGGGGAGCTAGGGATTGGTGATTGCCGAAAATTGCCTCAGAGAATCTCAGTTTTGTTTTATCTTCTAATCCACCCCTTTGTAAAGTGCCTTTTGGGGCTGTGGACTTTGGCTGACTTCAACAAATGTGCGTGTTTGTGTGTGTGTGTGTGTGTGTGTGTGTGTGTGTGTGGTATCACTGGTATAGACACTCAGAGAATTGAAGTCCTTCACACAGAGTTTCACATGAATTAGGACAGCTCACATTAACACCTGCCTGGGAGCATATGTTACCGATGAGCAATGCAGAGCTCAGGAGAAGGTAAGTCAGTTCCTCAAGAATCCTACTGTGTCTATGGTTGACCCAGGATTTCCCATTTAACTGAGTTCAGCCAATTCAGTCAATTTGGACAAGAATCAAGGTCCATCTAGATGCTTCATTTCATATAAAATCAACCTCAGATGATTTTATTTTGAGGGGCTTGGTTGTGTTAGTGTCTATAGATAAAGTTGAAACACAGGAATTCTAGAAACCACAGTATTCCATAAACAGAAGGATCTTCCCTTTCAATGTCAGCACTTCACTTTGGAGGTAAGACACAGAACCTGGACAGCTACTGGCTGGAATCATGGAACAAGCCAGTCTTAACTACCCCCAGGAGCACGAGAACTAGAAAAAGCTATTTCATTCTGCTCTATGGGGGTTTTGGTTTTCCCAGGCCACATCATCCTCAATAGAGGACACTGCCTCTGATCAAAGAGGCATGGAACTTCCAGCTCCTCACACTCCCTGCTCGTGCTGACAGTTGTTTGTGGCTCTTCTGCCGTGTGAGGATATTGGCCGTCAGGGAGAAACCCTCCAGACTTTTTCCTCCTGTGGGTCCTAGGTGGCCCACGGAGTGGCCGCTGCTCCCAGACCTGCCTGCCCCTCCACCCCCTTGGCTGTTTGATCAGAGCTGTACTCACCCCCTGTGCTCATCCTGGGGTGCCCAACTGCTGTTTCAGATACAGAAGTCTGATAGATCTGCCAAGAGCCACCCCAGATAGTTTTTCCACCCAAGTACAACAACCAACTTTAGATCGGCCTCTATGGGATTACATTTGTGGGAGAAAAATATTTGACATCCTTGTATTGTATTAACCAATGCTTTCCCTCAATCCCAACATTTCCTTTCTCTCCTTGGTGCTTCCCCCATGCCCCTAACTCCCTTTGAAGCAGTTGGGCAATTCTGTGCTGACTGCCTCAGAGAAAGGATGTTACAATGGAAAACAGCCGGGAAAAGACTCTTCCTGACTTTTGAGTTTCAAAAGCTTAGGCCATTAGGGAAATGGAAAAGACCCACAGAAAGGACAAAACATTTGGCAGCAATGTCATGAGTGAGAACAAAATGCCTCCCCAGCCCTACTCCCTGAGCTTCAAGAATTGGAGAGAGCCACAAGGAAGAGAAAAAACTGATGAAGTCTGGGACAAGAGGGCAAGACCTGAAGGGGCCACATGGACATGGGCAGAAGCAGCATCCACAGACCACCCGTAATCCACTCACAGGACCCTCTGCGTCACCCATGCCCATGGGCTAGACTGGTTGCCCTCCGGTGAGGATTTCTCACTAACTGCTTAGCAGGAATAATAGCTGTCTGTGGCCCCAACTTGGCGGTGATGTCACAGCTGGACTTATCCCATGTGACCAACCCAAAAAACAGTATCTCAGGGCACTTGTAGGCCCCCAGCAAGGATGGTGGGGCCCTTGGGCACCTGACCAAGATTTTGCAGTGGGAGGAAAAGTCCCTGTGTCTACAATTAAAAGCTGACTGGAACCAGTTCAAGATTTTCAAAAATCATGGTTAGCCTCACCTCTATCCAAGCTCTCCTAAGTATTGCTACCTCTGGCCTTCTTCAGGGAACCACGTTGCTCTCGAATGTTGAACATCTTTGAACTGTTTCCCGCAGAGCTGGTCCAGTGGTCTATTTGGGTGATTCTACCCCGTGTTGCATTCCTAGCCTCTGACCAAAACCTGACCTTGATCTTGATCTTGGGTAATTGCCTGATTTTCCAGGTTCTCATGCTTCTCACTGTAGAACCCTGCCATCCCCAGCTCCCAAGCCAGGAGGGTTTGCACAACCTTCATCTCTCCAACTACACTAGGGTGTCAGTTCCAACACACAAACCACCCTCCTCCTCATGGGCTCATCTATCCCACCCATAGAGCTCTCCTAACTACAAAGATACTCATCCTGTGCCCCATCTTCTCTAAGATGGAGTGAGTTACAGATAAAATGGAGTCTTCAAGGCCACACCGTCAGTACCGGAAGGTGGAGGTTGCACTTGGGATGAGTCAAGGTATTAGGTCGATAGAACCAGGTTGAGCCTGTGGCTGGTCTGGTTCCCTTCTCATAACTCTTTCCTCCCATGTGATTAATGCCATTAGACCATCCTGAGGATAAACCCACTCTCCTCTTCACTTGAGGAAGCATAGTAGGGGTGGCTCCAGACCCTAAGGAAAGCCTTCTCCTTTAGTCTAGAGGTAAGATCCCAAAGGTCACAAAGTGGGCTCAAGGGGCAAGTGGCAAGAGCTGAGGTTTGAAACTAGAGAAGGAAGGGTACAGGGACAGCAGGTAAGTCCTCAATGGGAAAGTTCTTGGATCATGTCTACACTGAAAGATGACAATGGAAAACATAGAATGGAAGTGTCACTTCTGATTTATGGCATGTACATATTTTCATCTTTGCATTTTCCCCATGCCCTTCCCTGCTTCATAGAGGTGTTGTGAGGCTTAATGTTGATAAAGGGTTCTACAGATCTCAGATAAAAGTTATTATAGAAGTACAAGAATGAGCACCATCACTGACACGAATTAGCCTGAAGTCAAATGAGTATTAAGTAGATTTAAAGTTTAAAGGTATAGGGATGTTAGTGTGTGTTTCAAAGGCTACCACCATCTGGGGACAAGAAATGTACCACAAAATGCGATCTTTTTCACGGTGAAGCTATAAAAGCATTTGGAGTAAAAAAAAAAAAAGTGGAAAGAAGCAAACATCAAGGGATTATTCTGAGTGACCATGAAAGCAGATGAGTTAGCAAAAACAAAGCAGGTCTTCAACCAAGTGACAGCATGACTGATTTTTATGCAAGATTTTCAGACCAAGTCTATTAAAGGAACTGTTGGCTCCATGAGTGTTCATTGTGGTGCCATTTCTCTGGACTGAATACTAGCTGAAACTAATGGGAATGGGTCTGGGGGGTGAAAAGTTCTTATTAAAATACAGAGATTTTTGTGGTAAATTATGGTAGCTAGGGATTTGTGGTTGGGAGTGGGGAATGCTTTAGAGTATTTCTCCTACCAATTGCCCGAGCAATCATATCCATCTTAGGAGGTTCACTGCCTGACTTCTCATCTTTGGTGACCTTGGGGCAAGTTATGTAAGCCTTTTGTGCCTCAGTTTCCTCATTTGTAAAAAGGAAATAGTGAAAACCCTTTTAGGGTTGGTGTGAAGAAAAATGAGTTAACGTTGGGTTGTTATTGCAGCATAACTCAATCTCTCATGACTGATACAGGTATCCTTAGTGTGAGAATCTACTTGCACACTAAACAGTGAACTACAATAGTGAAAGTCCATCCTGACTACTGTCCCCAGGTAGATATTTGTAAAATACCTCTTGTGTTATGAGATTCATCCTTTGGCCTGGTGTCAGATCCCACCTCCTTGGCTCTGCTCCTCTAATCTGACTTTCTGTCCCGCAGCTTTAGTAAAGAAGTCTTCATTTCAAATTAGACTGCACTCTTTGCTATGGACCCTCAACAAGCCTTATTTATTCCTACGACCCGGAGTACTCACACTGTTTGCCTAACAAGAGCAGCAATGACTATGATTCTGCCTATTTAAATCCAATCCTTTGATTGTAACAGCTACTATCTCTCCAGATAGCAACAGAGAAATGACTGTGAAACTTTAGAACATGATTATTGTGTTATTATTAGCAAACATAGACTGACACGTAACATACAAGAGGGCCATTGCAAGGACCAATGACGAAAACATGAGATGGACTAAGGATTGCGGTGTGCAACTGCGGGCCTGGAACATCAGTATGGATATCCTCTATGGGCCAGTGTCACACCCAGGACTTTATCCTGTAGCTACACTATCACAAGTGTACAAAATTGCACTTCTGAGATTCGCTGCACAGTGTTTATCATGGTGAGAAACTGGGAAAGCCTCATTGGCCACCAATATGACATTGATTAAATAATTATCATAGACTGTGAACGGATATGCTGGGCAGGTGTTAAAAGGACTGAAGTGGAGTGATATGTGTTGACACAGACAGATAAGCATGATATGTGGTTGTGTAAACAAAGCAACTTGAACTGTATATGTGGTATGATTTTATGTTGCTAAATATATTTTATGTTCATAAAGTCTCTGGAAAGGATATTCATTAAGCCAATAGCAGTGGCTAAGTCTGTGGGGGTAAGACTGCTGGGGTGGAGTAAGGAACTCACTTTTTACTGTATTCCTGGACCTCTTTAGTAATAAAGAAGCCTTTATTACTTTTGTGACAATAGTTATAATACTATCGTTTGTTGAGCAGGCTGCCACTAAGTTCCTCTGATAGTCCTCCTGATAAAACACCATGAAGAAATATTTTTATTATCCTTATCCAATGGACAAGAAAACGGAAGGACAGAGAAGTGAAGGAAACTGCCCAGAGATAGCAAGTGTCAAAACCGGAATTTGAACCCACGTGGTTCAGCTACATGTTGTGTGCTCTTAATCGCTGCCCTACAATCAAAATAAATAATAACAACTTGGGGGACACCTGGGTGGCTAAGTCTGTGGAGCATCTGGCTCTTGGTTTCCATTCAGGTCATGATCCCAGGGTCATGAGATCAAGCCCTGCATCAGGCTCCGCGATCAGTGGGCAGTCTGCTTGAGATTCTCTCTCTCTCTCTCTCAGCCCCTCCCCCCACTTGTGCTCACAAGCTCGTGCGCTCTTTCTCTCAAATAAGTAAATCTTTAAAAAAAATAAGTAATAACAATTATTTAAGCCTGTTCTTCCTTCAGGGGAATTCTCACTTCTGTGATGCCGCCTCTGATGACATCAGGCTGTTCATTCAACAAACATGTAGTGAATATAAGGTCAGAGGGCTTATTTGAGATACTGCAAAGTATACAAGTCAAAGAAGTCACAAGCCTTGCCATGCAAGAGCTGATGAGGAAGGTAAAGAGAGCTTGAAGCCTGGAATAGGGAGTGTTGTGATACCGCGAGGAGGTTCTGTGAATCCGGAGAAAAGGGGAGGCACTTCCGACTCCGGGAAGCCGAGTCAAGCCTGAAGACCAAAGGGTTTCACGGAGAGCCACTCATTTGTTTGGCTGGAGTGAAGGGGAGGAACAGACGAGGCTGTAGGCTGCAGAGGTGGGGCAAGAAGACACCCTACTGAGGGCCGTGGGCTCTGTTTGGTAGGAAATGAGATACCATGAGAAAATTTTCATTAGGCCAGTGATAGGGTCAGAAGAACAACCTAAGTATTTATTAAGTGCTAGACAGGATGCTAAGTATTTTTACATATACTCCCTCATTTCAACTTCAAAACAACCTTGAGAGGAAGATATTGATACTTTCCCAACTTTACAGGGAGCTGAACTAACAGGCTCGTTGGGCGGCGCAGCTGGGAAATAAGCCCCAGCAGTCTGGGTCTGAAGTCTGTGTCTTTAACCACTTTCTTTCTTTCTTTTAAGATCTATTTATTTATTTTAGAGACACAGAGAGAGAGAGACAGCAGGGAGAGGGGCAGCGGGAGAAGGAGAGAGAATCTCAAGCAGACTCCCCACTGAGCATGGAGCCCAGTGCAGGACTCGAGCTCATAACCCTGAGATCATGACCTGAGCTGGGATCAGGAGTCCGATGCTTAACTGACGGACAGGCGCCCGCAAAGCATGTTGTTTCTATAATGCATGCAACATATAAACACACATGCACTCATATATCATGTAAAAGGGTTTGGATTAATAATTTCTAATATCCTGCCATTCTCTGATTCCATGGGGAGATCCTGATAACAATTAGAGTAACAAACTGCAATTCATGGCGCTTCATAGTTTTATGCTTTCCTGCAGGGAGCCGTTCTCGTTCGACCTGCTGAACAAACTTCTGAGGCACACAGAGTACTACTTTTTCCAGAAGAGAAAAGAGATTAGGTGAACTTAAGTGTCCAAAGTCACAGAGCTCCTACGCACTAGAATTTGGGTTCAAATCTAGGTATTCAATTTTAAGTCTGGTGCTTTTTTTTTTAAGTTGAAGAAAATTCCATGATTCCTTATGACCATGCTCTCTTAAAAACACCACCTAACCTTCACACTAAACTTGGCTTCTGAGAATCTCACAGTTTCAGGAAGTGTTCATCTTTTCAGCATTGAAAGGGTGGACAGGTGGGACGAAACCTGCTTTCAAGGTGGATAACCATCAGCCCACTTTGATGGTGCATCGGAGCCAGAGTGATCAGGAGCCGAGCGCAGAGCCTGGCAGGTCTGCCACTGCCCAAAGCATCACATTAGGCTGGAGCTGCCCACACCTTCATTGCTGGGGCGCATTAATTTTGCTGCCCTTGCATTCATCCATAAACACTTTGATGTGGATGGACTTGGGTATGAAGTCACACTCTCTGACTCACTTCTACTTCAAAGAAACTAATTATGAATGAACTCACCAAGTATGTCAAAAAACTGGAAATCATTGACAATTCCTTGCTAACTTTTGCAAGAGACTCTTCTGGATATGATTACATGAAATACTGTGTGTGGAAGTATCTAGCTCCATGCCAGGCCCACACTGGTCTTTCAGTAACCCATCATTTCTGAGCACCACCCAGGCTGGGCTTTGTTCTGGGTGCCAGGAAGAGAGCAGCGAACAAAACAGGTGAGGCTGCTTTGCCCACGAACCTAGCTGGGGAAGACAGAGAAGGAACGAGTACCTGAACAAGAAAGTGTATCAAGTCTTGAAAAGTGCTATAAAGAAAATGAAACAGGTAACGTGATGGAAAGTGGCTGTGAATGACTTTAGGGTACAGTGGTCAGACAAGGTCTCAAGGACAACTGTCTTTCTTTGAAGGGCCAGCCATCCTGAAGGCTGCAGGAATTGCATGGGCGTAGCCTGGGAGGGACTGAAAGAAGGTAATGGGTTGGGGAAAGGAGTGAGGGTTATACTCAATGGTGAATGGGTGATTAAGGCAGAATGGCTTGATCTGTCATATAGGTCAGAGCTGACTCTAGCTGTTGGGTGGAAAATGGAGGGTCAGGGGACGTGTCTTAGCTCAGGCTGCTATCACAAAATACCATAGACTGGGTGTCTAAACAACAGACATTTATTCTTATAGTTCCAGGGGTTGGGAAGTCCAAGATCAAGGTGACAGCAGATTCAGTTCTTGGTGGCCCACTTCCTGGCTTACAGACCTGGCCTGTCATGTCCTCACGTGACAACACAGAGCATGAGCTCTGGTCTGCCTCTTTTTATAAGGACATTAATCCCATCTCGAGGGCTCTACTCCCCATGATCTCATCTCTAACCCTGATTACCTCCCAAAGGCCCCATGTCCAAACACCATCGTACTGGGGGTTAGGGCTTCAATGTGTGCATTTTGGGGGAGACAAACATGCAGCCCATAACAGGGCAGGTGGAAATGAGAGGCAGCTGCTGCGGAGGTCTGGGTGAGAGCTTGGGGACCTGGACCAGGATGGGCAAAACTAAGTGGAGATACTACATCTGGCTTGTCTTTTAGAGTCTGATCCCACGGAGTAGACCCTGAATAAACATTTCCACATGGAGCTACTTTTCTTCCTTTCCTCCCTTCCTCCCTTGCAAGCACCCTACTTCATTTCATTTGTTGAGTTTTGGCATAAGATAATTTACATCTTTTGTGTGTGTGTGTGTGTGTTTTTTAAAGCACAGATGATAAGTGTATCCAAAGACGGGTCAATTCAAGTCAATCCAACAAAACTTTGTTGAGCATTGAAAACATACAACCTCTTCACATCAGATGCTTTTTTTACTCATTTCAATTCAACAATGGGTTGTGATTGGTGGTTATGAGCTGGGCACCATCTTCGGTTCTGGAAGTTCAGATGAAAAAGACACAGATCTAGCCCTCAACAGTCTCACAGTTCAATAACGGAGAAATATGGGCAAGGAAATAAAATATGACACAGGAGACAAGTGAAACCCAGAAACATGTAAGGTACAGGGCACCTAAACAGTGCAGGGGGAGAGGGCAACCCTGTGAGAGAGGAACAGGGGAAAGCTGTCTGGAGCAGGTGCCTCCTGGCCTGAGTGTCAGGGAAGGACCGTTCCCTGGGGGACAATGAGGGTGTCCTGGGCTGGGGAACAGCTTAGGCAGAGGGATGCAGGAGCGAAAGAGCAGGGTTTATTTGGGGGAACCGCGGGCCCCTCAGTATTGCTGGAGCAAACGAAACAACAGAAGGAGACAGGCCGTCAGCAGAAATAGGACCCAGATCACAGAGGGCCTCATTTATTATGATGAATGAGCCCGCACTATATTCTGTTAGTGACGGGGCGTCAGAGAAATGTTTCACACAGGGAGACACCATCAGATTTCATTCAACTCTATGCATTCGCCAACTGTTTCTTTAAAACACACAGACACACACATCATTTGAGAACATTCGCAAAGGTGCGTGAAGGGGAGACTTTAAAAACATCTGGCTTTAAGGAAATTATATAATTTGGAAAGGGCAGAGAATGAGGAGAGGAAAAATTCCAGGGGCTCAAGGAGAGATTCTCGGCCCCTTTCCAGCCTCTGGGAAAAGTCCGACGCGGGAAAATCAGCCTGTCTGTTATGTCTGCAGGCGTCTGAGGCGAGCCCAGCTCCTCCACAGAACGGGGCAATTCATGCAGAATGTAAAGATGAGAGGTGCCCATTTTCCAGGGGCTGCGATGCCAATTCCAGTTGCAGTAAGAAAGTGACAGGAGCCGGGAGGCCCGGGGGTGCCAAGGTACACATTTCTAGTGGGCACACCATTAAGGATCTAGTAAAAAATCCTAATTGTGCTCAGAGGACTTTCATAGACCTTGGCAGCCTGGACCCGGGTGTGGAATGTGCAGCCTCCAGGCCTGGCTGAGAGTGGTGCCTCACAGCACCTCAGAGGGTCTCGAGAGGGGGCATAAAAGTCTGCACCAATGCACAGAATCAAAATGATCTTGAATTCCACTTTGATATCTTTTTTTTGTATAGATGCCCCATAAAACTCAGGAAAGGGGTGGTGAGGCTACGAACTGCAGCCTCAAGAGGATGGGCATCACTCCGCCATTTCTACTGTGCACAACGAACTGGGAATGTCAAGGTTTCGACATGGGAGAAAATCCCTCTGAGGCTTCCAAATGTTGGCTTTTGGGCTTGCTTATAGAAACAGTAGGGGGTGCAGCCCTGGTCTTTGTAGTGGGTAGAGTGGCACAACGGAGCTCAGGGCATGACTAGGAAATGAGGTGGGAATCATTATGGCATTTGGAACGAAAATACTTGAACATTCTCTATCTTGGCTGCTATAAAAATCTTATTTTTATAGCATTGCCCAATAAGATAGCAGCTAGTTCCACCGCTGCTCGAACTTAAACTTGGGTTACCCACATTTCAAGTGCTCAATAGCCATATGTAGCTAATGTCTACCCTACTGAACAGTGCAGGTCGAGAACATTTCCATCATGGTGGAAAGTTCTACTGGACAGTGCTGTTTTAGATACCAGCTTCATGGTGCTTTTTTCTCAGGCCATAGACTCTGACTGCTGCTTCATACGTGGTTGTGATGAGAGCAATAATTACATTAATAATAATGATGATGGTTCACATTGTTGAGCTCTCACTCTATCGGGCCCTGTGCTAGAGTCTTTCCATGTCTGCCAGGTTGATCCATTGAGAAGGTGACTTTTTTTCTCATGGCTTTTCCCCCTCCCCATCCCCAAATCCAAGAGGAAAGTGGCCATTGGCCCGTGCATAAGGAGAGATCGTTGCTGCAGAGAGCCAAAAGCCAAAATTGACTGAAGACAACAAATCTGCTTGTCTTTTGCAAGAAAGCTAAGCTTGTGGAGGAGATTATGCCAGTTCTCCTAGAAGTGGGACAGAGGGCGAATGAGGCAAGTCCCCCAGACTGAAAAGAAGAAAAAGGTCAGAAAGTCCTTTTTCGGGGTGGAAACAGAGCCCCATTCCCTGGAGCAGGGCTACTGGTAAGATTCCCAGAGGCGAGCGTTTGCCTGTGTCTCTAGGGAGGCTGGACCCAAGCCCTAGGATCCCAGCCCTTGCAAAAGCTTCTCTGCCGCAAGCATGACACAGACGCCCTGGAATCACTGAGCTTTAATGGACGTCCAGCTGGACCACGACTTGTCCCTATGGTGCCTCTGTGCTTACTAGAAAAAGATACTCTCTCCCTCATGTTGAATAATTTATCGCTGAGTTAGTATGTTACTGATAGGGGCTGAATTGTCCCCCCTACCGTTCACATGTTGAAGCCCTAACCTCCAGCCCCTCAGAATGTCTATTTAGAGACAAGGCCTTTAAAGGGTGATTAAGTTAAAATGAGGCCATAAGTGGGACCTCATCCAATCTGACTGATGTCCTTACAAGAACAGAAAATTCAAACACACAAAAAGACAAAAGGAACCTGCAGGCAAAGAAAGACCATGAAGGGGGCGCAGCTCGGGGTTGCCATCTGCAAGCCGAGGAGTGAGACCCCAGAGGAAACCAACGCTGCCAGACCTTGATCTTGGACTTCCAGCCTCCAGAGCTGTGAGAAAATAAAGTTCTGTTGCTTAAGCCACCCAGTCTGTGGTACTTTGTTATGGCAGCCCCTGCAGACCAAGACAATTACTATGCAGTCTGGAGAGCTCTCCCTGGTTAGTCTTTCCAGAACCTGTGCTGGGCGCAGCCGGGATTGCGGGCTCACACACCGAGACTCTTCTGCGCATGTCCACACTGTACACTGGGACAGGTGCCGCCGGTCAGGGAAGACAGCTGGTCAGGTTCAGAGGAAGGGGCATAGAGGACACACAGTCCTTGCAGGGCCTCCTAGGACTGTGGGTGGGGAAAAGAAGCGACTGCTGGAATGAGGGGGGGCAGGGCGCAGCCCCGCGTGCCAGCGACAGCGTGTGGATGAGCTACTCCGTGTGCACATCGCTCCATGTACCTTACCGCTCCAGGACTCTGCCAGGAGGCTGCAATCTCCATGTCCACCCACCCACTCCCATGAACAGTCATAGGGGTCCCTAACGTGAACGGCACCCTTAGAGGAGACACTGCTATGCAGTACACTGCCTGACCCGCAGATGGCATGGGACCATGAGGAAACTGGCAGCAGCAGTGAGAGGCAGGAGGCCAAATAGACTGGAGTTCCATCTTCTCGCGAGACCCTACAGCAGAGACTTGCCGTGGTATTTCCTACCAAACCAACGGAATGGGAGATTGGAAGTGAAGTTGACTTCCTTCAACAAAAATAGATGACATGGCCCTTCTTGCACGTTTAACGTTGTGAAATAAGATTCATACTTTATGTATGATTCAGAAGCAGGGCTCCAGCAGGAAACTGCCGGCATTCTCAAATGTAGTAACTAGGGAGGGATGAATGGGATGATTTGCAAAGATGAGGCAGGGTTAAGAGAAACCAGCCAGAGACCCTGAGGCAACCTGGAGCTAGCATCAGCTGGAATGGCCACTCCCCAGCACCTGATGGGGGTGTGGAGGGAGCAGTTTCAGGAAGGGCAGAAGCTCAAGGAGAGGGTCACATTGCAGGAGCTATAGCCATCAGTGGAGGTGAGCAGCCATTGTCCAGCAGAAGCCTAGCAAGCAAGGAGCTGGGGGAATGAATCCCCCAACCCCATTTTTCCACCCTCTGACCTCTACCATAAGAGTCCTCATAGTGGAGCCCAGCCAGAAGCCCAGAGTAGGGTGAGAAGGAGAGAGAAAGAAACTAGAAGGCAAACAAGACAATCCAGCACACGTTCTAAATGTGCATCTTTTCACCTAGTCCTCCGGTGAGCCTCTCGTTAAACTCTTACTTATAGATATAAAAGTTTAGGCTTAGGGAAGAGGTTAAGGGTTTTTGTCTCACTGGATCTAGAATATAAACTCCGTATGGGGAGTGACCATGTTTGTCTTATATCCAGTTATATCCCCAGTGCCTAGAAAAGTGCCTGGAATGTAGTAGGTGCTGACTGCATGTTTGTTGAATGACTAAATAAGTGAACTTGTTCAAGAGCACACAAATACTATGTGGTAGTGTGGGATGTGAACCCAGACTGTCTGATGGCAAAAGTCACATGCTTAAGGATCACATCAATGTTCCTAAACCAAGGTCTATAGATCCTTATAAGTCTAAGAGTTTGCCAAGATAATTCCAAAACTTGGTGATTTTGTATCTTAATTTCAGCGATAGCCTTAGAAGTAAGTATTAGCATATCCTGGGTGATCACCTATCCCATAAACAGAGACTGTTGTGAGATTTCAGTGCCCAAATCTGTGTTTGCATTCACTGTCATATTGGCACAAAATGGTACCATTGTAATTATCTTCAGCTAATGAGAAAGGAACATGGGTGGACTTAATTCCTACGTGATTCATAAGTGATGCCTGTAATGCCAAAGACATCATAGAATACCATAAAAACAAGAAAAGAGGGGTGGGGCGCACACAAAAGAACTGGCACCAGGGGATCATAGCCAGTGCCTTCTCATAGTCAGTGATTTAGGTTAATACAAACACCGTCTCTCATACTAATGTTATTCTGAATTGTACTGCTTATGCAGTTTTAGTCTTTTAAAATTCAGTTTGTTTATATTTGCATAGGAGTTTAAATATAATTTTATGCTTAGTTTTGGTCAAAATATTATTTAAATTAACTCTTTAAGTGGTTTTCTCTTTAAAATATATTCAGGCATTGAACAAGTACAGGAAATGCCACAAACCATGGTATGAACTGCTTGCAGCAAGAACCCAACAGAGGCAGCCCAGACTTAACTAGGGATGTCTGGGGAAAGGGGAAAATTTTGATTTCCCCCCCAAAAGCTGGAATTACTTATTATTTATTGAGAATCTATTAGTCACTGTACTGAGTTTTTTTTTTTTTTACATGTGCTATGGACTGAATTGTGTCTCCCCAAAATCATATGTTGAAGCCCTAATATGATGGTATTTGGAGATGGGAACTCTGAGAGATAATTAGGTTTAGATGAGGTCATGAGGGTTGTCCCTTATGATGAGATTGAGGTCCTTATAGGAAGAAACACCAAAGAGCTTGCCCCCTCTGCCCTCTCTCTCTCTCAGCCATGTGAAGACACAGCAAGAAGGCAGCTGTCTGTAAGCCAGGAAGAGAATCTTCACTAAGAACGGAGTCTGCTGCCACGTTGAACTTGGACTTACCAACCTCCAGAGCTATGAGAAATTTAAGCCACCCAGTCTATCATATTTTGTTATAGCAGCCTGAGCTAGTACAACAAGTATCATCTCAAATCCTCCTAACAATTTTGCAATGAAAATATTTTTTCCCCATTTCACAGATGAGGAAGCTGAGGCTTAGGGAGGTACGTAATTTGTCCAAAGCACACTAGAAAGAGAACAAGGATTAGTTTCTAGGGGTTTGTGAACAAAGGTTTATGGATTTTTTTGAAAGCTCTCTAAGTCCTTATTGATAGGTGACAAGGGTTAGTCCACCATCTGTGGTGAATGTCATACTGTTAATACTGTTCCTAGACCCACATGGAGACCGTCCAGAAACGTCCTCAACTTTGTACTGATAGATATGTGGACCACTGTTACTAATGTGGGTGTCAACTGGGGTGAACTTGACAGTTCAGCTTTAATTATTTTAAAATTGTGAGCATATTTGAGCCTAACTTCTCTTCCCATGGAAAAGCATTAGTGTGTGAACAGAAAGTGTTCTCTAGTCACACAGCTAAAACTTGGATGAAGGAGGACTATGGGAGCTCACTTGGTATTGCCATTCTAACCCCTTGTAGTGATTCTCCGAACCCCAGCGGCTAATGCAGGGTGATAGACAGCACAACGGGTGACTTCACAGACAGAAGCAATTAATGACACACAATCCCTTGTAGGTATATGGTGCTTCAGTGTCTGCAAAGAAAATTCACATACGTCATCTCATATATAAACTGAGTCTCAAAGGGTTAAATAATTTGTTGAAGGTTCAAGCCCAGATCTTTAGAGTGACTCAAAGTCTGGTGCCCATTTTTGCTATTCTATTGGTTGCCCCAGTCTGGAGCGTGGGTTCCTCAGAGGCCATTGTGTGCTTGCAAAGGAATCTATACCAGCATATGCTTGAATTAAACGAATGTAAATTCCATGAGGGCAGGGGTTCTCTAAGTGGTTAAAAGCCAGGGCTCTGAACCTAGATTGCTGGATTCCATTAGCTAGCTGTGCGACTTGGGGCAAGTACCATAACCTCTCTGTGCCTCACTTAAAAAATGTATATTAATATATAATATGTAATATTTCCTCATTTAAAATGTATATTAATATATAGTATGTAATAATTCATAGTAAATTAATAATACCTACATTATAGTGTTTTAGGAGTAAATTAATGAATATGTATAAACTTTTTATAATGCTTAAAACAGTGAGTACATAGAAAGTACTCAGTATATGCCAACTATAATTGTTACTACTTACCACTGAGTTAGTCAGCATCTAGATTAGTGCCTGACAAATAGTGTACCCTTCAAACACCTGTTGGATGAACTAAATAAATATTTAACAGAGGACTCCCCCAAATAATATCATGGAGAGGGAATCCTTAAAACAGTTTTACTTTAAAAAGTAAAAAGAACATACCTCCCTGTGACAGCGACATCTATCCTTGAATTGACAACATTACTAGGTGACTTCAAATAGCTGGAAGAAAACTAATTCCGAATCACTTTTGGCTTTTGTAAAACAATTTCACATGAGTGGCTAGCACAGTTTGGATGACATCCAATAGGCCCTCACAAAGTATTTGTTGTTGATGATAAATACATTATTTGGGGTCTGTTTTGAGCAGGAACAAAGGCGAAAAGAGGATCCGTTTCTGGAAAATAATTTCTGCAGAGACTTGGCAAGAGGAACACAGAAGGCTGGTCTCAACATAACTGATACTGAATGAATGTTTCTTGTTGAGTGTCAGTGCTCATAGTAGCAGAGGCAGACTCTACCCCGAGAATGGAATTACAAGAGAATTTTTTCCCCCTTTCCAAGATCCAGGACCTCTGCTTTTCCGCAGTAATTCGAGAACCAGGGGATTGGAAATAGAGGTGGGTTTTCACCTAAGTGAGAGGCATAGGCTGGGCAAGCAGTGTATCTGCACAACCCTGTATGTCAGTTTACCCAGAAAGCCCTCACCCCGTATGTCTGCACAACACCGTATGTCACAACACCAGAAAGCCCTCAAACTGAGCCTCTCGTGATTCAGAAGAGACCATAACTCTGGCCAGCAGTGATCACGGATGTATGTGAGCAATTTTTCTAAAATCAAGAAATATTGCAGCTCAGGGAGTTTTTGTTTTTTGTTTTTGTGGAGTGCTGTTTCTCTCTTTGCAGTCAACGTTACTTCCCTTTTCTTCTTAGACATTTTTTACTTTTATGAATTCACTTAGAAAATTACATTCTCAGAGCAATTGGAGTTCCTCCTTCCAGGATGGATTTGACCCTCCTGCCCTCCCCCACTGGGAATTTTCCCTGCGACAGGTTTGCAAAAAAGCACTTGGGGTCTTTTCAACACACGGTGACTGTTCACAAGGCACAATTGTTTGTCTTCAACTTGGAATTCCTCTCCCCTGAGCCAGGAACAAAATCAAGGCGACAGAGGCTCTGAAATTCAGACAGGAAGTTCTGCCCTTTTGACCTGGGAAACCAAGAGGAAAGTGAGGAGGAAGACGATAAAGAAAAAGACCAGAAGGAGGTCTGATATCTGCACCTCTTATAGACCTTCTACGTTTTCCCAACAAAATGGTTTAAGGTAGAGGTGGTCTTTTACAAGACTATTGATGAGCACCAAGTGAGCCCCGAGACACCCGCCTCTCCTGCCCCCCAGCTTCCATCCAGGCAGGCTCCTGGTCCTGAAACCCTGTGCATAGCGATAACTAAGGCAAGTAGTTCGAAGAGCCAGGGAAAGAAACTCAGAGAAGAGTTGTGTCCTGTAGCCGTTCCGAAAGAGAAGCACTTCCACACTCCAGGCTCCCATTTCCCACCTTTCTGCTCTCCCTCTACACATTCACATCTTCTCCCTTCCTTCCTGTGTGGTGGCTCGGGCCCTGTGTCTATTTCTGGCTTGCTTGAACCTGCACCCTCCTGCAATCCTTCCTCCTTCCTCCCTCCTCTGTTCGCCCCCGGCCATCCCCTCCATTTCGATGGAGCTTTATTTAAACCACTTGTGTTCCATTTCTTTTCTTTCATTTCTACCGTTTGTCCTCAGTGGGATTTGGAGAAACAGCATCTCCTCCCTGTGTGTAGCATCAGAGGCTACTGTACAAATTGTGGTTTATTAGGCTCACCAGTTACACACCTGGGGAAATGTTCCATCGACACCCAGGATAAACTAGGCTAAGATGAAATCCATTGCCCCCACCCCTCCTTCTTCTCACCTCCTCTAGGACTTGTCTCGTCCTCCTTCTCCTCACCTGCCTGGGTACCCCCAAACTAGACCTCTCCCTCTCCTCCTTCCCCCAAGGCCTATGGATACCACTGCAACACCTTTTAAGTGTGATTCTTCCTCTCTGTTCTCCTTGCCCTGCTTCAAGACCTGATCATCTCTCACGATCTGGAACTGTTTTCATACCTCCTGATCCTGCTCCAAGACCTTCACTTCCTTCCCATTCCCATCAGACTCAACTCTCCAAAACACACATCTTAGCACACCGCTTCCCTTATTCAAAAATCTTCAGCGGTGCCCTGTTCCTAAGGGCAAGTCCACATCCATAGCCTGACATTCAAGGCTCTTCTCTTTGCCGTGTGGCTCAAACCCACTTTTCTTTCTTTCTTTTTCTTTCTTTCTTTCTTTCTCTTTCTTCCTTCCTTCCTTCCTTTCTTTCTTTCTTTCTTTCTTTCTTTCTTTCTTTCTTTCTTTCCTTTCTCTCTCTTTCCTTCCTTCTTTCTTTCTCTCTCTTTCTTTTTTCTTTTTTTTTCTTCTTTCTTCTTCTTTCTTTTTCTTTCTTTCTTTCTTTCTTTCTTCTTTTTTCTTTCTTTTTTCCTTTCTTCTTTCTTTCTTTCTTTCTTTCTTTCTTCTTTCTTTCTTTCTTTCTTTCTCTCTTTCTTCTTCTCTTCTCTCTCTCTCTCTTCTTTTTCTTTCTTCTTTCTTTCTTCTCTCTTTCTTTCTTTCTTTCTTTCTTTCTTTCTTTTTTTCTTTCTTTTTCTTTCAAGATTTTATTTATTTATCAGAGAGAGAGCATAAGCAGGTAGAGCGGCAGGCAGAGGGGGAAACAGGCTTCCCACTGAGCAGGGAGACCAATGCGGAACTCGATCCTAGGACCCTGGAATCATGACTTGAGCCGAAGGCAGACACTTAACCACCCAGGCACCCCTCAAACCCACTTTTCTTGTCCCATCTCCCATCACATGCTAAGTCCTGGTCAGCGTGCATTGAATGAAAAATGTTTTGTCTTAAGATGTTTTGTCCCACGATTGTTGCAGCGGGGGTTCATGGCCAGGGCTCCAAACTGAAAATACATTGTCTCCTGACCCAGGTAAACACTGAGGCATGACTGCCCAGAGTTGCTCATCTGGGACATTGCCAGGCCCCTCATACTAACTAGCTGTGTGACCTTTGGCCAGCCCTTGCTTCTTCAGGTCTAGGTTCCCTCAATAGTACCATGAGGCCCAGATGACTTCAAAATTTTCTACTTAAAGATGATGGATAAGATGTGCAGACCCTCTGAGCCAGACTTCATGGGCTATGGTACCTTGCCACATGGCCCAGGTACTAGCCCTGGCCTCTCAGTTCTGTCTGAAGCCATCATCCCATTTAGGGATGAGATCAGACCTTGGGAGAGCTGACTCATACTGCAGCCTCAGACAAGTCAGATTTGTACCAGAAAGCTCCTTTATGAATATGCAGTTGCAAGAAAACTTCCATCTGCTCTTCAGAACATCTTCTCCCTAGATTAATGGTACATGCATGTTAATATATTATCTAGATTTTTTTCTTGGTAAGTAAAATTAGTTATCAAGAGATTGCCTGGGCATATGAATTCAGAATAAGAAAAGCTCATGGTCTAGAGTCCAGGGTTTCCAGACTGTGATAGGACCTGATGATTTCCTTTTGTTCCAAGTATCTGCTAGGAGCATTTGACTGCAAGCAACAGAAACTGATGTTGGTTGCATAAAGCAAGAAAGAGGATAATTGGGAGGATCCTGACTAGCTCATGGAGGTCTTCCATGACCATGAGTCTGAAGTAGCCTTCCCAGCTGGTCTCCACCACATCACCCTACCTATTTCTTTCATAGCACTTGTCTAGTGTGAAATTATCTTGTTTACTTGTTTGTCATTGGTCTTCCTCATTAGACTGCTTGATCCACGAGGGCAGGGACATTGTTATTCCTGTTTGTAGCTCTATCTCCAGAACCTAAGACAATGTCCAGCATACATGGTATGCTCAGAAAGATTTGCGGGGTGAAAAAACGAGTGGAAAGAGCTGAAAAATTAAGCCCTAGGAATGACTAGAGATGGAATGACCAGTAGCAGGAACCTCTTATTTGGTAGGTAGTACCATGAATGACTTAACTCCAACTACATTTTTATTTCCATGTTTTTGCTCTAGGTTCACATGCATAGGATAGAGAATTCAGGTGGCCCAACTAGGATCACATGACCACCCTAGAGGCTGTGATGTTGGAGTCTTGGGATTGGTTGCACAGCAGAGCCTCACATGGAAGAGAGAAGGGCAGATCCTCAAAGAAATGGTTACTAGGCAGACATCCATTGCCTTGAACCACAGTGATCATTTTTCTTCGAGACCTGTCAGTTGATATGGCAATTCTGCTCCCTAAAGATATCTCCACAATAGCTTGTTTGTCAATTATCACTTTTCCTGTCTCCATGGGCTCCACCTAAGTAGGTCTTACCTGCTCAAAAGTCTCACCTGCTCAAAGAAGACAGACAGACTCACTCTGCTAAAGGTGATCTATGTACTCTGCCTAGCACATCCCAGTACATCTTTTTGTATATTTGTTTCTTATTTTTTAGCTCATGAATAAAACATACATCTACTTTACATTTGAAAAATGTGTGCTTTCACTTAACCCAAAGTCCTTGCTTTCTGTATACCCACATCTGGATTACTTTGTTGTGGCTAATACTATTAGTTGTCTACCCAACAGCCACTTAGGGCTGCAGTCCACCCAGTCCTCGGGATGAATCCTAATGGAAGCCCCTAACTTCTTTACCCATAATCAGACTAGAGGTGACATGTAAACCCAAATCTGGGCTGTGAGAAAAATGCAAATTCTACTGGGGACTTCTGGAAAGATTTTCCCCCCTGAGAGGGTCACAGGGAGAAAAGTGTTTCTTGTACCTTGTAGCTTTTCCTCATTCTTCATTCCATCCTTCTTTTTTTTAAAAATAACAAACTCTTCCTCCCTTTTTGATGGAGATGCTTTCATGTAGAGATATGACAGCTGGAGCTGTGGCAGCCATCGTGCAAATACGAAGTGATAAATGTAAGAACAAAATGCAGGAAATGGTTGAGTAGAAGAAAGCAAAAGGCTGAGTCCTTGATTTCACTGTTGAAGTATAGAAATCAACCCTGGATTACTTAAGTAAATAACACCCTTTGTCGGGCCCACTGTAACTTGTAGTTGAAAGCATTCCTACCTGATAGACCTGTGACAAACAACTCCTTCTTCATCTTAATGCTAACTTCTTGGCTTTATCACACTAGAGATGCTTCTGTTGTGCAGTAGTGGGGGTTGTACTTAGCATTAGTGCAAAAGTTAAGTCTAAGGAAGAGCTTAAAATTTCATTCTGTTTTGTTATAAATGCTTCTCATGATTGCTTCTCATGATTTATAGCTATTTCTTATGAAGTGATTATTACGAATACTTACTTGAAAGAATACTATGACTATTCATACAGATATCTTACATGTAAAAATATGTTACCTAAATTTTTTATCAATTTCACATTACAATTTAATAGACTCCAACCTGTGGTAATTTCAGAACTTCTATACAAAAGAGGCTTAAAAGTGGCAATTAAAAGGGAAGTGGGGGTGGGGTCTTGAAAGCGCATTTGCATTGCACTTTTAAGACTGAAAAGCGACTGGGCGCCTGGGTGGCTCAGTTGGTTAAGCGACTGCCTTCGGCTCAGGTCATGATCCTGGAGACCCGGGATCGAGTCCCGCATCGGGCTCCCTGCTCGGCAGGGAGTCTGCTTCTCCCTCTGACCCTCCCCCCTCTCATGTGCTTTCTCTCTCTCATTCTCTCTCTCTCAAATAAATAAAATCTTAAAAAAAAAAAAAAAGATTGGGAAAAGCGACTGTCCATATCATGAAACAGGGAGTAAGGCAGTCCCAAGCACCCTCATCTGCACCCTGTTGCTAGTATACCTTCCACCCTCAAAACCAACTGCTTAAGGAATATGACTTCCCTCCTGGAAGTCAAGGTATCAGTTTTGAAGATCTTACAGCATGGGTCTTCAAGACTAGAAACCCAATGGAATAATATGACTTTACATCTGTGTTGCCATCGATGCTGACCAAATCACTTCATCTTGCAACACTGTATGGATTATCACTAGCATTTCCCCTAAAAAGAGATTCAGGCGCAGAGCGTTTAAATGACTGCTCAAAACACACAGCTAGCCAGCAAAACCAGCTCTACAACTCTGGGGTCCTGATCCGTACTCTTCCTACTGCATCAAGTGGTTCTCAGCTGAGGGATGGGGTCTTTAGGATCTAAAAGAGTATGGCTAAAAAAGAAAGTGTCCTGGCCCATTCAAAGGAGCCTTTTTTAAGAGCATACCTTTTCTTACCAGAGAAGAGGAACGGAAAATCAGAGGGCTTGGCGGGGGGAAGGGGGTGGTCCCATCACTCAACGGATCTGGAAGGCTACAGATTAAATACCCACCTTCATGTTATCTCCATGTATTCCTCTAGAATATTATCTGTCTTCCATCCCACGGTTGCCTAAATGACACAGACCAGTCTTATCAGAACAAACACACCGGGAGGAACTTCAGATCTTGGAGCAGAGAGAAGGTGTGTGCAGACCCTATGTATCTCTTTGTGCAAGTGGTTTGGAGGAGAATGTTTCTAATTCCTCTAGAGGAGTGGAATCTGAGGGAAGGTTTCTGTGTCCCAAAGGAAGGGAAGAGTGTCTTCAGGAGCAGGTTCATAGACCAAGTGAGCAGAGGGTTTCGAGTCAAAGTCAGCCCTGGGTTTTCCAAGCCCAGGGGAAAACTAAGCTCCAGAAGAGACATGGGAAGTTAGGACAGGGCCAGAATGGGAGCAAAGGGAAAAGAAAGCAAAAGGAAAACTCATGTTGACAGACTGACTGAAAAGTTTTATATATAAATGTGAAGAGAAGGAGATTCTGACTTCTCAGATCAGGACCAGGGCAATGATGTAATCAGCATAAGTGAGACATAGTGGCCTGGCAAACATGCCAAGAATGTGGGCTGAAGAGGCCTGGGTTATTCCAGGTTGCCATGGTTTTTAGCCAAAAGTAATAGAACCAGGCAGGAAAAGCAGGCAGCCTTACGCTTCAAGGATGTCCACACACACTCTGAGGTGCAGGACAAAGGAGGCTTGTTCATTCACTTACCATATTGAACCACGAGTTGAACTGGCAGTAGAGTGTTGTAAACTTTAAAAGCACAAAATTTGGAATCAGACAGACTGGAGTTTGAGTCCTAGCTCCACCATTTACTTGCTGTGTGGTTTTGACAAAGTGACTTAACCTCTCTGTGCCTCATAATCCTCATCTGTAGGCTCATCAGAGCACCTAATTGGTAAGGCAATATAAGAATTAAATAAGATGTATTTTGAAAGGTGCTCAGTCTTAACCCACTCTTTTTCGTAATTAAGTATATATTGAGGTAAACAGCAGAAGAATAAAAGAAGAGAGGTAAACACTGATTTTATACACATAATAAAATGCCAGCCAATAAATGAATGGGAAAGAAGCGAAGACTAAGAACAGGGTCTGGACCATCAGTGATCGAGAAGGAAGCAGATGTACTTGTCCTGAATGCTTCCACTTGAGGAAACTTTTGGTTTGTACTAGATTTGGATCAGATGAGAAATTCTGAACCTCCTAACTACCACCTAGAAGGAAAAAAGAAGGTGACGACACAAATTTCCAAATAAGTGCTGGAATGTGCAGATAATTTCTTTCTTTATAAAAACATTGTAACATTTTTAAGATCACTCCAGAAAGGGCTGTAGCACTTACTAACTGCATGACCCAGGGCCAAGTTATTAAATTTCCTCGCACCTTCTTTTCCCCATCAAGAGTAAAGTGGGGGTAATAACAGTACCAAGTGCATAGGGCTGAAGTGAGGACCAGTTCAGTGAATAAGCGTAAGGCTCTTAGGAGAGAAGCAGCAGTTGCAGAGTCTTAGCCCACGTATACCCCACCGCAAAAGCAATCCCTGGATTGTGCAAGCTTTACCCACTCACCCACTGTCCTTCTATCCAGTAGTGGCCACATTTACTATTTTGTATGAATTCCTCTGACCTTTTTCCATGCACGCATAGTCATGTAACTATTCATTTGTTTCTCACAAAAGGGATCATTCTGTAATATTTTCTTATGATCGGCTTTTCCACCTCATAGCATCTGGTGAAGGTCTTTCCATTGGTCAGCCTCCACCGACTTCGGGATGATCATCACTGGTCCTATGGTTCTCAGCAGGGTCAGTCCCAGTTTCAGCTGCTTCTTCTCATCTCCTGCTCCTTTTCACTCTCCCAACCACGCCTGGCACCTCTGCTCACTCACCTGCCGCCACCTTGTGGGTTCTCCAGGCCTACTGGCCCCTTAATGTCGTGCAGCTCCCCCAAAGGAGGGCCCAGTCAGGGAAGTCTAACTTCTGTTTGTTGCCTACCTCTCAGTTTCCCTAAACAGCACCAACCAACCAAGGCTGTGCGTGGTTAACAGACTTTTTGAAGGGTTAAAAATAAGAAATGAAATGTCGAGAGAAAAATAAAACCTTAAAATTTGTTTTTAACTCTGTTTCTTGAGTCCAAGCCAGGGGGCAAGCCTTGATTGCCCCCTGGCTTGGACTCTTCATAAGGAATTCCTTCCTTGGCACACCCCATCCCCACTCTGGTCCCCCGGTTCTCAGGCTGGAAACAAGCTTCCTCCTTGTTCCCCTCCGCCCTGTCCACGGCATTACCCAGGCAAACTGGCAACCCTTATGCTAAGTTCAACCATCAGAGGTGGTTTGGCGAGAAAGGTGCTTAAAATTTTCTTTTGAATGAGGTGTCATCATTTGAAAACCAGGAGATTTTTATGGAAGGAAAACTTCTAAACTCATTTTATGAGGCCAGCATTACCTTGATCCCCAAATCAGAAAAAGACCCCATCAAAAAGGAGAATTACAGACCAATATCCCTGATGAACATGGATGCAAAAATTCTCACCAAAATACTAGCCAGTAGGATCCAACAGTACATTAAAAGGATTATTCACCATGACCACGTGGGATTTATTCCTGGGCTGCAAGTTTGGTTCAACATCTGCAAATCAATCAACGTGATACAATACATTAACAAAAGAAAGAACAAGAACCATATGATCCTCTCAATAGATGCAGAAAAAGCATTTGACAAGGCACAGCATCCTTTCTTGATTAAAACTTCACAGTGTAGGGATAGAGGGTACATACCTCAATATCATAAAAGCCATCTATGAAAAACCCACAGCGTATATCATTCGCAATGGGGAAAAGCTGAGAGCTTTTCCTCTAAGATCGGGAACACGGCAGGGATGTCCACAATCACCACTGCTATTCAACATAGTACTAGAAGTCAGCGATCAGACAACAAAAAGAAATAAAAGGCATCCGAATCAGCAAAGAAGCAGTCAAACTCTCACTTTTTGCAGATGATATGATACTTTATGTGGAAAACCCAAAAGACTCCACCCCGACCCTGCTAGTGGCAGGTTATAAAATCAATGAATAGAAATCAGTTGCATTTCTACACACCAACAAGACAGAAGAAAGAGAAATTAAGGAGTCGATCCCATTTACCATTGGACCCAAAACCATAAGATACCTAGGAAATCCATATATACAATGGAATATTACTCAGCCATCAGAAAGGATGAATACCCAACTTTTGCATCAACATGGATGGGACTGGAGGAGATTATGCTCAGTGAAATAAGTCAAGCAGAGAAAGTCAATTATCATATGGTTTCACTTATTTGTGGAACATAAGGAACAGCATGGAGGACATTAGGAGAAGGAAGGGAAAAACGAAGGGGGAGAAATTGGAGGGAGAGATGAACCATGAGAGACTATGGACTCTGAGAAACAAACTGAGGGTCTTAGAGGGGAGGGGGGTTTTAGAGGGGAGGATGGGTTAGCCCGGTGATGGGTATTAAGGAGGGCACGTATTGCATGGGGCGCTGGGTGTTATATAAAAACAATGAATCATGGATCACTACATCAAAAACTAATAATGTATTGTATGGTGACTAATATAACATAATAAAATAAAATTTTAAAAAATGGTGTTGGGAAAATTGGACAGCCACATGCAGAAAAATGAAACTGGACCATTTCCTTACACCACACAAAAAAATAGATTCAAAATGGATGAAAGACCTAAATGTGAGACGGGAGTCCATCAGAATCCTTGAGGAGAACACAGGCAGCAACCTCTTCGACCTCAGCCACAGCAACTTCTTCCTAGAAACATCACCAAAGGCAAGGAAGCAAGGACAAAAATGAACTATTGGGACTTCATCAAGAAAGCTTTTGCAGAGCAAAGGAAATAGTCAGCAAAACCAAAGACAACCGACAGAATGGGAGAAGTTATAAAAATGACATATCAGATAAAGGTCTAGTATCCAAAATCTATAAAGAACTTATCAAACTCAACACCCAAAGAACAAATAATCCAATCAAGAAATGGGCAGAAGACATGAACAGATATTTCTGCAAAGAAGACATCCAAATGGCCAACAGACACATGAAAAAGTACTCGACATGACTCAGCATCAGGGAAATCCAAATCAAAACCTCAATGAGATACCACCTCACACCAGTCAGAATGGCTAAAATTAACAAGTCAGGAAACAACAGATGTTGGCGGGGATGCAGAGAAAGGGGAACCCTCCTACACTGTTGGTGGGAATGCAAGCTGGTGCAGCCACTCTGGAAAACAGTATGGAGGTTCCTCAAAAAGTTGAAAATAGAGCTACCCTACGACCCAGCAATTCCACTACTGGGTATTTACCCCAAAGATACAAATGTAGTGATCCAAAGGGGCACGTGCACCCCAATGTTTATAGCAGCAACGTCCACAATAGCCACACTATGGAAAGAGCCTAGATGTCCATCAACAGATGAATGGATAAAGAAGAAGTGGTATATATATATATATATATATACAATGGAACATTATGCAGCCATCAAAAAAATGAAATCTTGCCATTTGCAACAACGTGGATGGAATTAGAAGGTATTATGCTAAGCGAAATAAGTCAATCAGAGAAAGACAAGTATCCTGTGATCTCACTGATACGAGGAACTTGAGAAACAACACAGAGGATCATGGGGGAAGGGAGGGAAAAATGAAACAAGATGAAACCAGAGAGGAAAACAAACCATAAGAGACCCTTAATCTTAGGAAACAAACTGAGGGCTGCTGGAGTGGAGGGGGGTGGGAGGGATGGGGCTGGTGATGGACATTGGGGAGGGTATGTACTATGGTGAGCGCTATGAATTGTACAAGACTGATGAATCACAGACCTGTACCCCTGAAACAAATAATACATTATATGTTAATAAAAAAAGGAAAAGAAAACCAGGAGATTTTACACACAAACCTAGGTTTCTGGCTTCTTTTGAATGATGGAAAGCTCTGGCCACACTGGAACGACATAGATGGAACACGTGTCGGCCAGGTGGCCTTGGGCCCCACTAGTTTCTATCAGAGGATGCTGGGTTTATTGGGGAAAAATAATATGCTATCAGCTCTGCACATTCACTGAGAACTTGCCTTAGAATCTTCCTCTCTACCCAGATGGCTGCCATGGTCTAGATGGTTTCAACATCCAGGAGACCTATCCACATCCCACCTGAGGCCAAGGACAGTGGGGAGAAAGCAGCCTGCTCCAAGGTGGTGTGGAAGAAGGCGGATCCTTGAGGAGAGGGTATCCCCCAAGAAAATCTGAATGCCAGGATGGAAAGGCGGGATCGTTGTTGGGAACGGTCACAGCCTTTTGTGGAAGTGGAGTAAACCACAGGCGAGATGTCTGAGGAGAGGCCAAGGCCAGGGTGCAGCTGGTGGAACTGACAGCTGGGAGGGTTAGTGGAGCCAGGATGAAGCAAGGCACAGCTCAGGTCGTTCAGAACTCATTCCTGGGACAGGACAGGTGAGGTTTTCACCATTTTGTGCGCCAGCAAGATTATGGGAGCAGAGCATGTCCCCACAGCTGTGTGGGGTGGCCCTCACTTGCACTGTCCTTGTCATCACCTCACAGTGTTCTCTGTCAGCCATCTTCAACCTCCAGGCTTCAGACCACAAACGTCTAGCCTTTCACCTCTCTTGCTGAGAACTCAAAGTCTACTAACCCTCTTTAGTTTAATTCCTTCCTGCCAAGCCTGGATTCTACCAGCTATCAGCTTGACCTTGGGTGCTCTGCTTCTTCACAACTTTTCCTTCCAACACAACTGCCCTCCAAACCACCAACCTTCACTCACCCAAAACCCCTCTCCACCCTACACTGGGGTCACTGAGCACTGCTAAGTCATCCAGTGCCTCACCCAACATCCAACTTCCCTAAGCCTCCTACTGCACAAGATTATGACCTTGAAATGTCCTCCCTACCCTGCCTTCAACTTGTCTACATATCCACCCGTCTTATTTCTGTCCCTCCCAACTCAGTCCGTGCTCCTATTCCTGGGACCCCATCTTCTCTTATCTCCTCTGCTATTTGTTCTTTCAGTAAGCCTGTCTCCCATATCTTCAACTTTTCCCTCTCTCCTGAGTCTTGCTCAGACCCTAAACATATCCACATTTCTCCCATCTTGGAGGAGAATGCCCGGGAACTTTGGTGGAAATGACTACAGAATGATAACATTCAGGGTTCTAAGAAAGGAAGGAGAGAAATCAGCGAGATAAAGAAAACAGGCTGCAGGAAGGTACAGTTCTTCGAGCTCAGGGTTTTGGCAAGAAAAAGCCAAGGGAATGAAATCTAAGGGACAAAGGGTCTGAGCGAACAGGATGCCCTTTTCACATCATATACTAAATTCGTCATAATACCCTTCTTGTGTATAGGGCTACAGAGCTCACATGCCGTGTTTTATCCATTTCTCACTTCAGGGCAGTGAGATAGGCATGGGTGAGACCGAGCGGGTAAGGAGTGGCTGGGGGGCTCTGGGAGGTGCGGGCACTGAGTGGGGGGCGGGGCCAGATATGCACCAGAAAGAAGGGGAAGGAAATCTCTAGTGGCTGCAGAGATGGGGGTGAACCCGGGGAGGTGCTGGTGTGGGGCGGGGGCGCGTGCAGAAGAGATCATCTGCATGGATGCAGCTAAAACAGGTTTCCTTGGACCTGGGAGTGACTGTATAAAGAAATTCATCTTTAAGGAAAACCACAGGGGTGCTATTGAAGGAGGAAAACAATGCCATTATTAATGGTTTGTGTGACAACCCAGTGCAAAACATGTCCTCAGCCTAGGAGCTTAAGAAGGGAGGTCCCAGGAAACTAGCACTCTTGGAGAAATGTTGAAACAAAACAGGATTGTGAACAAGTACAAAGGCAGACTTTATAAAAGGAACGCCAAGGCCATCTAACCAAAACAGGTGTCCCCTCGTCCGAGCTCTGGAGGTGAGGCCAGGAGGCTTACCCCTACTTATAGGCCCTCCCCAGCCATGTACAAGCTGGGTGATCTAGAGCCTCCCTGTCCCTCTGTTTTCTTCCTCTTGATAATTGGGCCGCTCAGGCTCCCTAACATGTGTGGCAGGAATCAACCAAGATAGTGCATGAGCAGGTGTTTTGGGAATGACAAGTTCTCGTGCCAATGGAAGCCAATAGGCTGAAAGAGGCGAAAACTGGTGAAGGAGAGTGCAAGGAGCCATGGCACTCCACCAGATAGGGCCACGCGGCTCTGAGTGTGAGGATGGGCTAAGTAGAGCCATCCCAAGAGGAAGTGAAACTCTTAAGGCTGAGGTGGGGGTGGGGGCAGGGGGCGGAAAGATACAGCTTTTTAAGGGAACTGCATCTCCACTAATAAAATAAACCCAGATCTTTCAGGGTCAGCCCTGGCAGGGGATTCTCCACCCAGATTTCCTTCTTGGCTACCCCAGAGGATCAGTGGTGGATTTTATTTAAAGAAGACTCCAGAGTTCTTGCAAGATGAAATCTCAGTCTTGTACAAATGGAAAGGATGACTTTGTCCGCTCGTCTAGAGAGGCTGCGGTAGATAGTACAAAGAGCACAGGCTTTGGATCCTGGCTGATCCAGATTCAAATAAGCCTCTTGGTGGCTGTGTGCTACTGCATGCATGGTTCAACCACTCTGCATCTAAGAAGTGGGGGTGATTATCTGGATCCCAGAGGATGAAACTAGTACAGAAAAGCTCCTCAGCATTTTGATGAGTGCTCAGTCCAGCCATTCCCGGGATACTGGGTAGTAGATAATGAGGTTTGACTGGGAGCAAATTTTCTTGAACCAATTTGCTTTCTGTCTGGAAAGGGAAGTCAAACATCTGGAACAGCGGTTCTCAACTTGGAGTTGATTTTGCCCTCCCCACTGCACAGGGGACATTTGGCAATATCTGGAGACATCTTTGATTGTCGTAATTGAACAGGGGATTGCTACTGGCATCTACTGGGTAGAGTCCAAGGATGCTGCTAAGCATCCTACAATGTGCAGGACAGCCTCTTAGAACAAAGAATTTTCCAGCTCCAAATATCAATAGTGCCAACATTGAGAAACTCTGGTCTGGCCCAAAGCCAGGTCTTTATCACTCTTTCCACAGTATCTAGCCCATAAGCCAAGCGAACCCAACTGCACTTGCAGAGTTGTTCATGCTCAGAAGCAGCCAGTGGAGAGAAATATGCAGTGGTGACTCAAATGTGCTAGTTCAGGGCTGTTAACAATCTTTGTCTGAAGCTGGAGTAATTCATTTAGAATGTGTTTATTAGTCACAGAGGACATCAAGTTTGGTGGTATTTTGGAGGAGGGAGATCATGCCCTAAGTCACCTTGACAAACAAGAGAAGTAGTTTTCTAAAAGCAGAATGGAATCCTTATTGGCAAAAAATTAGTGAGGCTTACAGGTCATAGAAATGCCCTGAAGGTCACTGAGGACTAAAATTTACACACGGCCTATGGTCAGGACTAGGAGATACTGAGATTGAGACCATCCTTCTGCGTTCCTCAGACCAAGCAAGGCCATTTTTTAAACCACTCAGTGTAGGGCTTTGTATTTTAAAACAGGTACGGAGAAATCCATACAAAAGCCACAACAATAGCTGGAAAACGAAAAGAGGGGTCTGAAAACAGGCAAAGGAGTCTGGGTTTTTTTAACGTGGAAAAGAGAGAACTGAGTGTGCGCCGTTTTGAACAAGAAAGATCATCACAAGGGGAGAAATGGCCATCTGTTTTCCATCTCCGTGGAGGAGCAAATTATAGGAAATGGGCTGAGATTGCAGCACAATGGCGGTTGTGAGTACGACAGCATTTCCTAACTGGACCCTGGAACAGACTTCAGAGGAAGACAGTTCAATTCTCATTACTCAGGTTTGCTAAAAAATAGGTTAAGTATTGACCTGACCCCAGATGGGGGGCTGTATGTGATGACTTCTTGAGCCCCCTGGTTTTACCATTCTTTTTGCCTGTTCCTTCACAAAGCACAGCGAATTCACTGATGGGGGACAAATTCGGTTGTTTCATTGTATGGCCTATGTAAGCTGGTTTCCTAAACCAGCCATTTGATGGATTTTGATTGATTATATCGTTAAATTGGTGGTTTTAGAGTCATTTTGACATAGCCTATAATGTCATAATTTTTGTTTTACTCGTTGAGCTTGGACACGAACGCATAAATTATATTATGCTTGTGGATCATCAAGCCGGCCTTGCATTGATCACAGTGTTCAGGGCTCAGTACTCGGAGTCGCTGGCTTCTACAACGAGGATACCAATACACACAAACCACATACCCTGAACCAGCCATTCAGATCAGAGTAAACAAGGTGAGGACATAGTCCCAAGCTTGCGATTTGTTTCAAGGGTGTGTTCTTTGTATCCAGAATGTATCACTGTGTTAATGTGGAAGCCAACATCTGAGTTTGAATGTGGCAGGTAGGGGGCTGGAAAAGAAGATGTGAATCCTGTTTCTAGAATTGAATATAAATGAATCCATTCCATTTTCAAGTGAATTTATGGAATTGCCAATAGAAAAGGATTCAATCCATCAAAGCCTCATGTCATGTACTGTGGGAGCATCCAGTTAGCGTGTTTCTTTGGGCTCTCTTATGCATATACTTAACTTTCTTAGGCTTACACCCTAAGTGAGCAGGAACGTAGATTGATTTTGTTATCCACTGAATTTTTAGCTTCTCTGCTAAAAAAAACGTAAGTCTGCAAATGTTCACATTAGAGGTACCAGTAACCAGTAGCTCCTTTGTGTTCTTAAAAGGTACAGAAAACTAGCAAAACCATTGATGTGGATACAAATTGGGGCATTCAGTGAGAAATAAGTCAAGGCAGAATTCTACACAAAGTCTTGTTGATCTGTTTTTTCCCCCCACTGTGGCAGGATTGCTGGCTGTCCCCTAATAGCCAATCTGCCATTCATCCTTTGATAATACAGCCTCTGAGTTTTAGTCAGACACACGAATATTTCACCAAAGACTACATTTTCCAGCTACATCCCTTGCACCTAAATGAAATAAAGAATAATTCTCAGCTGATGGAATGTGGGCAGAAGTGATTTGGGCAGATGCAATGTGTGCCATTTCTGGTTCATGAGAAAGGATAACATCACTCTCACATCTTCCTTCTGCCCTTCCTGTAGGCTGGGATACAGATGTGATGGCAGGACCTGGAGCAGCCATCTTCAACTATGAGATGGACGTCCTCCATTGAGGATAAAGGAGAATCACGAAGGAAGAAACTCGGATCTCCATTATCATGGAGCCACCACAGTAGCCTTAGACTATTTACACTTTGACAATTACAGGACAGAAAAACAACTTCATTTTGTTTAAGCTACTCTTACTTTGACTTTTGTAACAGTAGCCAAACTGGTATCCTAACCCTAAACCTTTGGGTACCAGAAACTTAATGTTAGTAATTTAAGTATTTTTGCATTCAGTGAAAAATACACAGTTTGGGATACATAGATAAACAGTACACACACGTACATGTATGTAACACACACAATACTTGAAATGTATTCTCTAGGAACTTCATGAAGACCCCCAAAGAACTGATTGTAAACAATTCACCCCACACTCTGCAATGTGAACTATATACAATGAGCTTTATGTTTTTATATATAATGAACTAACAGAGAATGAATGGAAATGAGCCTTCTAGTGAGGTGGTGAAGAGCACATGCTCTGTCAGCCCAGCTGAATGAGCAGGCTTACCCTGTGAGTGTCTAGGTTACCCCTTCCGTATAAAAGGGGTAATAATTATTTCTACCTCTTTGGGTTGTTGTGAGGACCACAGGAGATCATGCAGCTTCAGTGCTTAGAATCCTGACTGGTATGTAAGCACTGAATACATTTTCACTACTGCTATAATTCTTAGTTCTTCTTCACTGAGTGGCCAGTGATAACACTAAAGAAATGTGGCTAAGAGCACAGTTCTAGATTGCTCTTGACCTACTTGTATGCTTTGCACATGGTCTTATCTACAACATCTGATCCCCAAAATGTTTATTTCTTGCCTTGAAAGAATGAGTGCCAATCTTTGTTCATGGACGCGGGCCAGGTACTATATGAACTACTGTCTCACACTACTTCTGTATGTTGATTTCTAAAGGAGACTTGAACGATAGCAATGAAAGTTCACACGTAGCTGCAGCCCTCTGTCTCTCTCCCTGGAGCCATTTTATCTGGGTTCTCTTTGCTGCGGACAAGGTTGTAATTATTCTCCTCTCCAGTGGCCACAGCTGTTTCTCCTGGTGACAACTGGGGCTTGGAGAGGCAGATTTACTGAGATGAATGGGGTTAAACCTTCATTTGGGCAGGCCCCTGCTATGCTCCAAGGGTTGCCCTCTAAGCTTGCAGGTGCCTGACATCGGGGGGCACAAAGCTGATCCCAGATTAGAGGTCACCCCCTTGTCCTGGTGTGGTGCTGGTGTTTCAGGAAGGGTTAGTTGGCAGGCTGAACCATATTCGCATCCACCCAGCACCCAGGTACCCCCTGGCCCTGGTGGGCCTCACGGAACATTCCAGCGTGACATTTGATCCTTAGAAGAGAAGTTTGAACTAGATGCTGTCTGCTCTCTGCTCAGAAGCTATTGTGACCAGGCTTCGTGGTTACCCCAGGACTGGCAGGAGCATGGGAGTGAGGGGCAAGGACCTGGCCAAGTTGGACCGGCTGCTGTGGCAGCTGCTATCAAAGACCACCGTTGGAGGGCGCCTGGGTGGCTCAGTTGGTTAAGCCACTGCCTTCGGCTCAGGTCATGATCCTGGAGTCCCGGGATCGAGTCCCGCATCGGGCTCCCTGCTCAGCGGGGAGTCTGCTTCTCCCTCTGACCCTCTCCCCTCTCATGCTCTCTCTCTATCTCATTCTCTCTCTCAAATAAATAAATAAATAAATAAATCTTTAAAAAAAAAAAAAGACCACCGTTGGAGCAAGAGTAAGAGGACATTGCAGGAGGAGCATTGCCAACAAAAGATTCTGAAATGCAAAGGAACTTTTCCAAACCATGAGCATTAAGGAAAAAAAATAACCATGCAAAAGGAAAGACAGGATTATCTTCCTATTCTCTATAGATGGCCATTTTACAACACTGTTGTCATATGGAGAGGTAAAAGAGTAGGCAATCAAAACTGTGGGGAAAGATAATATTGTCAAGGTATCCCAGGTGGTCAATTAATAAATAAAATATTGTTATTTTAATGGATTTTCTGGTGTTTATGGTACATGTCAACATTTTAAATTTTGCCAATCCTCATTTCATATGAAAATTTGTACTTCTAATTCTGTACTTTTCCTTAAAGAGGGTCTCCAAAATTGGGTAAGCTGCAGGACCCATAACTCCTGAATTTTCCTTCCAGGAGTTTACACCACTTTGGTAAGAAGAGAACTTCTTGATTGGTGTTTTAGAAGATGGACTAACTATATCACATGATACCTTCTGGGCAACACCATTCATCAGCGTCCAGAAGCAGGAACTCAGGCATCCCTAGCAGACTAGCTGATGCTCAGGTTGGGATGTTATTAGGAGTGTTACTGGTTAACCTCCAAGAGGTGATAAGAGTGAGCTGTGTATTTCTTTTTGATCCTTTGCAGTTCTCTAAACATCATGAATGCACACCCATACTTCCTGTCTAACTGTAACTCAAAAATCAAGAAAATATCTTCTTTCATCTTTGGCCTTTCTGTCCTCAGAACCCCAGTGGGACACACTCTATTGCACTGAGCACACTGACCATGAACTCCCTTCTGACCCTGTCTGGGAAAAGTCATGATCCCATTGTCCACATGCCCTTCTATTATTCTCCTGTTCCATAAAGAGTTGTTGAATGGACTAGAATAGTCCTATTTCTAAACCAAGCATAGTGAATAGGCTGAAGATCTGGTGATGGTCTTTGTTAATTTTATCATATGCCCTTTCCTTGGAAAAGAAGCTGGAGAGGGTGTAGGAGGAAGTGAGGATGGACCAGAGGCAAAGAGAAGCATGAAGCCTACTTGTCGTAGATGGTAGAATCAGCCATAGATGGTAGAATCAGCCACGAAAGGGTGTAATTCCCCATTCCTGTGACCCAGGCCGTAACACAGAACCTTTCATTTGAGTTCCCCACATTCAGGGTTGCCACCCAACCCCAAGCATAATCTCTACACAAGAGCCAGAGTTATTTTTTATAATCAGATCATATCACCTTTTTGCTTAAAACCCTCAAATGGCGGCCCATTACAATGAGAATAAAAGCCAGACTCCATATTATGGCCTACAGGACCTTCCACAGTGTGATGACTGCTTTTGACCACCTACTGTCTGCCATGATAACCTCATCCCCTGCATTCCCCGTCCACAGGCCATCCATGGTTTGCCTGCCTGCCTTCCTTCTTCTCTCCCTCCTCTCGCTCTTTTCTCTTTCTTTGCATATAACAGTCTTATTGAGATATAATTCACATATCATACAATTCACCTATGTAAAGTATGTAATTGAATGGTTTTTAGGATACTCAGTGTTGTGCAACCAGCACCACAATCAATTTTAAAACCTATTCATCACCCTGAAAATAAACTGTACCCATTAGAATTCACTCTCTCTTTGCCCCACAGCTCTAGGCAACCACTAATCTACTTTCTATCTTTATAGATTTGCCTACTCTGGGCATTTCATATAAAGGGAATTATATAGCATCTGGCCTTTTAGGTCTGGCTTCTCTCACTTGGCATGATATTTTCAAGTTTCATTCATGTTGTAGCATCTGTCAGTACTTTATTCCTTTTTATAGCTGAATAATATTCTATTATATGGATGTACATTCCGTTTATCCATTCATCAATCAATAGGCATTTTGATTGTTTCTACTTCTTGGTTGTTATGAATAATGTTGCTGTGAGCATTTGTGTATACTTTCTTGTGTGGACATGTGTCTTGAATTCTCTTGGATAAACACCTAGGATTAGAATTTCTGAATTATATGATAACTCTAGGTTTAACATTTTGAGGAACTGCCAGACTCTTTTCCAAAGTGACTGCATTTTATATTCCCACCAGCAACCAATATACGGGGGTTGAAATTTCTCCACATCCTTATCAACACTTATTATCTGTTGTTGTTGTTGTTGTTGTTGTTGTTGTTGTTGTAATCAGAGGTGGTGTGAAATCATTGAGGTCTCAACCTGAGTTTCCATAATGGTTAATGAGGTTGTTCATCTTTTGGCCATTTGTATAACTTTTTTGAGAAAGGTTTATTCAGATCCATTTTATAATTGGGTTGTTTGTCTTTATGTTGTTCAGTTGTGAGAGTTTTTTTAATATATTGTAGATACTTGGCCCATATCAGATATATAATTTGCAAATATTTTCTGTCATTCTATGGATTGCCTTTTCATCTGATCATCAGTGATTAGATAGAAATACCATATGATCCAGCAATCTACTTCTAGGTATATATCCAAATGAAATAAAATCATTATCTTGAAGATATATTTGCATTACCATGTTTACCACTGCATCATTCACAATCGCCAAGATATGGAAACAACCTAAGTGTCCATCGACAGATGAATGGATAAAGAAAATGTAGTGTATATATTCACATATAGACATACATACGATGGAATATTATTCAGCCTTGAAAAAGAAGGGAATACTTTCATTTGCAACAACATGAATGACCCTGGAGGACATTATGCCAAGTGAGCTAAGTGAAATAACCTAGACACCAAAAGACAAACACTGCATGATTTCACTTCTATGTGCAATCTTAAAAAAGAAAAAGAAAGAAAAAAGAGAAAAAGAAAAAGCTGAACTCAGAGTCACAGAGAACAGAACAGTGGTTACCAGTGGTTGGGGGCTTGAGGGGAGTGGAGATGCTGGTCAAAGGGCACAAATATTCAGCCATATGATGAATGACTACGTTCTGGAGATCCGATCCAACACACAGCATGGTGACTACAGCTAATAATAACGTATTATATACTTGAAAACTGTTAAAAGAGTAGATCTCAAATGCTCTCACCACACACAGACAAATGGTAACAATGTGAGGTGATAGACATGTTAACTAGCCTGATTATCATAATCATTTCATAATGCATATGTATATCAAACATCAAGTTGGGGCGCCTGGGTGGCTCAGTTGGTTGGGCATCTGACTCATGATCTCAGGGTCCTGGGAGCAAGCCCCATGTTGGGCTCCTGCTTAGGGACAGTCGGCTTGTCTCCCTCTCTCTCCCTGCCCTTCCCTCCCCACTCTCTCTCTTTTTCTCTCTCCAAAGTAAATAAACCAATCTAAAAAAGACCCACATCATGTTGGACACTCTAAATATATACAATTTTTATTTGTCCATCATCATCATTTAGAAACTGTCATAGTTATTTATTCAGAAAGAATCATCAGTTGGATTCTAAAATTAATCAGTAAAAGTTTGATGAGGAAGTATCTGCTATAGATTAGTTATTAATTATAAAGAGAAAAATAGTTATTTTACAATAGAGAAATTTGGCAGACACCATCTTCACCATCAAAGTTAATATATCACAGGGAATGGAATTGACATGACGTTATCTCATAATATGCAGTGAAAAGAAACAGTATTACTTCTGTGGTATTCCTGCCAAAGATATATTACCTGAATCTAATCATGAGGAATCTCAGACAAACTGGAACTGATGAACATTGTACAAAGTAACTGGTCAGTACTCTTAAAAAATGTCAAGGCCATGACACAGAATCTGAGGAACGCTTACAGATTAAAGGACACTAAAGAAACATGGTAGCTAAATGTGCCCAGCCACCCTGCACTGGGTCCGGGACAAGAAAAATAAATTGTTTTTGCTACAAAGTAAATTATTGGGACAATTGGTGAAATTCCAATAAGGACTGTACTTTAGAAAATAATACGGTATCAGTTTCAACTTCCAAATATGGAAACTATACTATAAGATAACATCTTCATTCTTGGGAAATATACACTACAGTATTTGGGAGTAAAGGAGCATCATGTCTAAACTTACTCTCCAATGGTTCAGAAAAAAATAGTGCACCCACAAGTACACACACACACACACACACACACACACAAAACGACAGAATGACAAAAACAATTAGGTAATTGTTAACACTTGGGAAATCTGGAGGAAGAGCATACAGGATCTTTGTATTCTTCCTGCAACTTTAAGTTTGAAACCATTTCAAAACAAAAATTTCCAAAATTCAAAAAGAAGAGGAGTATCTCGTGTCTCCCAAATCCCACACAGGGAGGGATCTCCACTGCGGTGTCTTCCACAGTGGGTGGAACATGTATTATTACTTAGTAAAAATGGATTGCAGATCGATTAATTGGCAATCAGAGCGCTTTACTCATTCTCTTTTGAGTCTTATTATTATTTTTTTAAAAGCAGCTACAATATAATTCTTAATCTGTAAGTTAGATCCTGGGATAAACAAAGATTGTCCAGGAACAACAAGGAAGCCAAAACTTGTCAATGGCTGACTCTAGGCTGGAACTGAAAGGTCCCCACCACCAGATCAGCTCTTGCTCTAGTGGTGTGTATTGCACCTTGTGTAAAACCAAGTCACAGCCCCAAGGTTCCTATGAGGGGGGATGAAAAGGCACCTTGAGAACATGAACCAGCATGAGACTATTATACTGTTAGTAATACTGTTAGAGACTTTGGGTATGGTTGACCAAAATGAACAGTGCCATTTTGCATAAAAAACTTTTTTAAAGAAAAAATAATATTTATTTGCAAGAAAAGCAAAGCTCCGTTGCTGGTTCAGGATATATGTGCATGTGTATATAGATATATTATATATTTATGTATATATGTACAGATATATATGTGTGTGTGTGTGTGTGTGTGTGTGTGTGTGTGTGTGTACGTAGGGTCATGAATTTTCCCCATAAAATCATAAAGCCAAACTGGCCACTCTCTTGGCATACCCCATTTATACAAATCTGATGCATCCTTCTGGGTTTTTCTTTTTAAAAGTAAAAAAAAGAGAGAGATAGACCACATTCAGTATGGAAACTTTTGGTCAGTCTCTCAACTGTAACAAGATTGTCATCTGCTGCCCTAAAGAATCCCCACAGACAATCCCTGTGAGGTAAGACGCAGTGGGACAGAGTGTATTACGTTCCTATTACTTTTACTTAAAATATTCAGAGTATAGGAGAAATGTTCAAAGATTGTTGTATAAAGCACCTTTTCCACATACTTCCAGTTGCCCTCATTTAACTTCTTTTTCCCCCTAAATCAACACTCTGATATTAGTTTTGAGTTGAGGTTCATATATATATATATATATATATATATATATATATATATATATAGTAAACCTGAACATTGTGTTTCTATATCCTTTTCACATGGAACTTGTAATTATGTAAGTATTTTTTTCTCCTGGATGGACCTTGAAGGCATTAGGCTAGGTGAAATGAGTCAGAGAAAGACAAATACCATATGATCTCACTTATATGTGGAATCTAAAAAAACAAAAACCCCAAACTCAGCAGAAGAAGATGTCGGACCCGTGGTGATGGAGGCAGGGATGGAACGAGGGGGAAATTGGAGGAAAGTGGCCAAAAGGTACAAACTTCCAGCTACAAGATAAAGGACTAGGGAGGTAGCGTATGACACGATGACCATAGTCACAACTGCTGTGTGATCTATGGGATTGTTGTTAAGACTATAGATGCTACCAGTTTTCATCAAAGGGGAAATTTTTCTTTCTGTTGTATCTCTATGAGGTGACGAATGCTGACTAAACCTCCTGTGGTACTAATTTCACAATATACATCAAACAAACCAGCGTGCTGCACACCTCAAATGTGTACAGTGAGGTACATCGATTATTTTTCAATAACACTGGGAAAAATACTTTTTTCAAGTGTGTCAAAAACAAATCAAGGAGCCGTTCTGTTGCCCGTGGCTGGCCTTTTGTGTACACAATGGAATGAGAGTTTTAACTGGTCCCCTTTCCATCTCGAATTGGTAATGCTGCAGGTACAGCCTCTATTTCAAATCAAGTTCTAAAACTGTCAGAAGTCCTCCCTGTCCTGCCCCAGTGGGTGGCCTGGACCCCTCAGAAACTGCTGTGCTTGGATCAAACCTTATTCTTCGGTTGAGACCCACACTCTTCTTCCCGAGAGCCCTAGGATGCAGCCATTGCCTTTCCCTGGAATGCTGGTGACAGTCCCTCTTTCTCAGCAGGAAGTGGTGAATTCCTGTTGATTCTGTAGCACCTGGGAGTTGGGGGGAAGTGGGTGAGTGAGGGGAAGAGAATGTCTGGCCCAGTGTTATTCTATCTGCTGAGCTCCTCACCACCAAGGCACAAAGGAGCACGTTCAGAGGGCTTTTTCTTGGGGGTCAGGGGGAAGGCAGTGATGACAAGCTCTAGGAACACAACCCAACTATGGAAATTTTGTTTTTAAGATTCTTGAGGGATGGTCTGACTTTTAGTTCTTTCACAGAATAACTCCTTGCAGGTGCTTTTTAGAATCACAGGGTCATGAAATCAATGTAGTGGACTACAACCGTACATTTTTTTAAAACGTCATAGATTATGCTAGCATAGACAATATCAAAGTGTAGTTAACCATGGACTCAAGACAGACTTGTTGAATCTGAACCCCCCACTGTGTGACCACTAATTAGCTATGTGGCCTCAGGCAAATTACTTAACTTCCCCGTGCCTCAGTTTCCTTACCTGAATAAAAGTAGATACATACTTTATCGACTTATTGTAAGGATTAAATGCATTAATATGTATAAAGCACTCTCTCACTTACCTGTGAGGGAGTTGAGGATTGCTAATTGAGGTCAGGCTCAGCTGCGCAGCTTTGCTTCAAGCTGCAGATTCCCCTAAGCTTGGCTCCTCACGGCTGGGCCTGGGGCTGCTCCGGAAGCTTCCAAAGCCCAGAGGCAACCACAAGATGTCAAGGCTCTTAGGCAATTAGTCTGGCCTTTGTGAGTTTTCGAATGCCCCAGAAGACAACTTTGTTGTACTAGAAAGGCATGCTTTGGGGCTACTTATTTTTGTAAGCCATATTTGATTTGTTGGAGTAACAAATTTAGAATCTTGCTTCTTCTTTCCAGCATTTAAGTCACTTTTACAAATCTTATTATGTGATTTCCAAGGAAAATCTTAACAATTTATTTTATGGGAGGCTTTGATTAAGGGTTTGTTCCACTTAGACTTAGTTCACTAAACAACTTTAAAGGTTTTTAACTACATTTATAAATTTAATATACTTGATTTGCTTTTCAATGACAACACAGCCCTTACTATGTCCAGAAACTGTTCTAAACAATTTACATCATCAACTCCTGTAATTCTCACAGAAATTCCAGCAGATAAATCATATTATTCTCATCCCTATCTTAAATACAGGAAAATTGAGGCATGGAGGGTAATTCTCACAAGGTCATATAGCTACTAATATCTGAATTGCTTTGTGAACCATAAAGTTTGGCTCCAGAATCCAGGTTTTGGCTCCTACCCTCTATGTTAATTAACTAAGTATGAATTCATTGACTAAAAAAAAAAAAAAACCTATGTCAGTCATTCTTGTAAAAACAATAAAATTAAACTTATAAACGTAGTGTAACCAGTTCAGAATTTTGTAATTGATTACAAAATTAGTTTTGTAAGCCTCTTACAAAAGTCTCTCAATATAGCATCTTGTCTTCCAACATACCAAATTCATTTGAACTTTACAAGTACTGCACATTATCAGGGCGCCTGGCTGGCTCAGTTGTTAAGCATCTGCCTTCGGCTCAGGTCATGATCCCATCGTACTGGGATCGAGCCCCGTGTCTGGCTCACTGCTCCGCGGGAAGCCTGCTTCTCCCTCTCCCACTCCCCCTGCTTGTGTTCCCTCCCTCGCTGTGTCTCTTTCTGTCAAATAAATAAAATCTTTAAAAAAATTTTTTTTAAAGTACTACACATTATAAGTGTTAAAATATCAAATATACACAGATTATTTCCAAATATAACATTAAAAAAAACAATACTATGGATCTGATTTATGTCACCTCTGTAATTAATTCTCAGTCTTGCCTGGATTGAAGACATCTCACTAAGGAAACACTGGCTGTCCTGGGCTACCGGGAGTCACGCTGAATGTCTCAATGACTGATAATTAACCATTGAGTTTGGCGAACTAGAGGTCGTGGTGACCTTGACCAGAATAGGTTTTGCTGGTTTGATGGGATGAAAATGTAAGTAAAAAAGGTTCCGGAGAGACAAGCTAGAGGTAATGAGGATGAGGAGGCAGGCTTTTTTGCTGTTAAATGGAACTGAAACTGAGACAATTGCTAGAGGGAGATGGAGATCAAGGAAGATTTCTTTTTTTAATATGGAATATATTGTACATAAGCTGATAGAAATGATCCAGGTGAGCAAGGGTGGGAAAGTATAAATTCAGGAGAAAGAAGGCAAATAATGTCCAAGTACGCAGAGGGGACGAACTTGGAGTTGGACCACGGCGACTGGTGGAAAGAAGAGCAAAAGGACACAGATGCTGATGGGTGTGGTCGAATCTATAGAAGTTTCTCCTGATAGCTTCTGTTTGCTCAGGGGAATAGGAAATGAGGTCATCTGTGCCGAGTGATGGGGAAGGGGATGGTGGAAGGTTGAGGAGAAAGAAGATGGGAAACGGTTCTTCAGGGAAGGAGGACAATGCAGCGGGATTGCCTGTGAGCATGAAGGGCCACTGGCGCGTGGAGAGGATGGATGCCTTGGGACTGGTTGAGGACACTAGGCAATGGGTGCAGACAGGAGAGACGACGAGATGGAGGACCAAGCCTGGTGAGCAGAGCTTACTGTGGAGAGAACAGAGACCACCTGATCTGTGAGAGACATTATAGACCCAGCGAACCACTGAGATCAGAGTTCCACTCCTCCAAATGCAGTTAATAATCAACCACTTTCTTCCTAAGAGGACCAAGTTTCATGACTTACAACTTAGATATAAAAATGCTACATATTTCCCCACCAAAATGGCTATCTGGTACCTGCTCCCTTCTAGACTATTACCTATGTTTCTAAAGTCAAAGCCTTCAAAATAAAGCCAAACATAGCAATAGCTACTCATGTGGGTAGCATTTCAGAAGCCATGAGTACATCAGGTTTCACAAGTCACTCGACAAATGGTGACTTCCAGTGACAAGTTTTTGGTAGACTAATTGTCATGAGGGGCAATATACTGAAATGTTGATATTTCCATGGGTGAGCTAGTGAAAATAGGCAAATTATATTTGCTCATAAGGAGTATATTAAAAATTTCTGGTCTTCTTTCTAAGCCAAATGCTTCTCAGAACAGTTGTTTCCCGTGGACCTTTTCCTCAGCTCAGTTACCCTGCCCCATCCCTAGCCTATCCTCACAGATACTGACTCAGTTCGCTCCGCTTTCCTGTCTCTGTCAGAGGCTTCAGCACTGCCGACATTTTGAACTAGATGATTCCCTGTTGTGGGGGGGCTGTCCTGTGCATTGTAGGGTGTTTAGCAGATTCTTGGTCTCCTCCCAATAAATGCCAATAGCACATTACCCTTCAACCCCACCCAAGTTATGACAACCAAAAATGTCTCCAGACATTTCCAAAGGTCCCCTGTGGAGCGAATTGTTCCCTGGTTGAAAACCATTGGTCTATTAGGATTGGGGAGAATGGGACCCACAGATAACTCAAATTAGAGCTTCATATGGACTATCCCATGGTAAGCCTGACAGTATAAATTAAGTCTCTGGTAGAACACGATGGCATCTGACAACCTCAGAGACGAGAAATTAGACACTTTTTTTTTTCTGTACAGAATGTATAATTAGCTGCCTAATCCTGCTTTAAAAAGAAAAAAAAAAAGAACCTGTCACATTTCCAGCTTTCTCACCAGTTGATGCGAAGAGTCCCAGGATTAGTTACCAACTACAAGAAAGATACAAAGCGTAGAGTTTTAGAATTGGTAAAATGCAGGGAGGGGCAGTAAGAGAGCAGGGAGGAGAGAACAGGACAACCCAAATGCAAGGTAGGAGCTCACCTTCACACCAAGCTCAACTTTGTACCTCTGAACTTTGTTAGCCGTTCGATTAAACACCACGTCTTAATCTAGGATAGCAAAATAATGCAGGTGTTAAAATCCAAATCATCCAGCTCCCCATTACCTGTAGATAAAGTTCAAACTCCCTCTGCCTGGCAGTCAAGACCCTAAACAACCTGGCCCCCAGAGTTTTAAGATGTTCCCACTATTTACAGGAATGCTTCTCTTGATCCCATCTGGTCCACTTGCTTTTCTACAAAGACACCTTGCTAATTCCCTCTCTGTGGGCTTTGTGTATGCACTTGCCCCATCCGCCTCTCAAATATGTAACCTTCAAGGCCCCGTCACCCCCCACTCTTCTGTTCCCTGATCACTCTAGCACACCCAGGAGCTGGGCCAGGATGGAGCATAGAGGCTAATAGCTCTACAACAGGAACTGCGGACCAGACATGTTCTAAGCAATCTTTGCTTTGGATACTGAAGAATTCCTACTTCCAGAACCACCCACTGTCCTACCTCATGAAACAGAAGCAGACCTCGGGGGCCCAGCCAGTGTCCAGCCAGTGGATAATGGCATTTGGCTCCCTCCATCTTGAGAGCGGAAGGGCAAAGGAGAGAGAGCCCAGCCAGGAGAGTGATGGGGGTAAAGAGCCACCTCTCAGATTCAGCCAAGGGCCCTGTGAGGACAGGGGTGGGGTGAGGGGAGCTGAACTCAGTCACAGGGTGTGGGGGAAGGGCTTCTCAGCCCACAGTGACCTTCAGGGCTGGGAGAGGAGGAAGAGGAAGCACATTTAGCTGCTCCTCGCTCAAGGCTTCTGAAGGCGGGGCTCCCTGTTCTCTGCTGCACGTCGAGCTTTCCTCTGGGCCACACGGAGCCACACTCACATAGCCACACGTGGCCGGGGTCCAGAGCTTGCAGCACTGAAACTGCTAGGGACTCTGTCCCCAGATCCTTCTGGATGTTGAAAAGGAGGCTTTGATTCATATGTTGAGACTCTGGTTCACAGTAACTTCATTTCCCCAGCTTGGAACCAAACTCTCTGAAGAGCTGGCCAAAAACCTTGGCCCGTGTGAACCTCTCTAGAGTTTCTGGCTTCAATAGCAGGATTCACTTTAATTCTAAATTGTTTGTTGAATACAGAACGGCTCTCTTTTTGCTTCCTTTCCTCTCTCCTCATTTCCTGTTTCCTCTTCTGTCTCCTCAGCGTATGCTTAGTTATCAAAGAACCGCAGTGCTACTTTCAGGAATGTTCTCAGGCCAGGCCTGAGTGTTCTGGGGTGCCCACAGCCAGGTCGCAGTTCTCACCCCAAAACCAGCACCATAACCCTTCGCTGGCGTCGCTGGCAAAATTAATATTCTTTATGGACCCAGCCTAGGCTATATTCGTCTCCCTGCCTTCTCCAGATCCAATCAGACTGGTATAAGAAAACAGAATGGAGTGGCTGAGAAAGATTTTGGAATCAGACAGTCCTGTCCTTAACTCTTGATACTATAATTTGGGCTAGTTACTGAGTTTTCCCTTCTGTCCAACGGGGACATGGCAGTATTCTGGAGGCTTGCTAGGGGAGCAAATGAGACAAGATATGTGTAAAGAGAAGAACATTTTATTCATCTGAATTCCTGTGAGGAAGGTAGAGCTGTGTTTGAGAAAATATTTCGCTGAAGTGCTAGAAGTAGAAACCGAGATCTTTAGGGCCGGAGGTGGGTGGGACCCTCCCAGCAAGACAAAGGGAGGATTTTGTTTGCAACTCCAGAAAGGAAGTGGGGGGCCATGAGAGGGCGGAAACCCCGGGCTCCAGAAGTGACCCCTCCCCTCGGCACCCCCTCCTGCCACCAAAATCTTGAGTCAGGTTTACCAAATTCATCAAGTACTTGAAGTAATGAAAAACAGAAAAGGGGCCCGAGTCTCCTCTCCAGGGAGCTGTGGGCCAAAACGATGGTAGCATTTCAGAAAGAGAGAGATTGGGGCAGATGACACCTAAGGGCAGAAGACTCAGGGGCCTTCCTGGGAAGAACACTGGCCCTTCAAAGGCCCAAAATCTCAGAACCAGATTTCTCAGGCCTAGGGGGCACCAACAGGTGACCTGGTTAGGCAGGCTAGACGTTGGACCGTTAGTATTATTACTCCCTATTTGGCGTTTTCCTGGATCTTTCCTTGTTGACCTACAGCCTCATTTGGACATTACTTCCTTCAGGAGGCCTTCTCTGATTTCTCAAATGCGGGTTAGAACCTTCAACTCTGAGCCTCTCCCTTGTGTTCTCACATCCTAAGAGTTTTCACCCTGAGATTAACTGCTTATTTGGATACTTGGTTCCTCCTACCCTATACTCTGGTCAGAGCTAAATCTCTGACACCGCTGTGTTCCCAGGCCTGGTTCAGCACCTTACACATCATAGGTTCTCATTATGTGCTCAGTGCATGACAGTACAGGAGATAAAGCAGTCTTCGGTATCCTGTAAAAACCAGGTTCAGATTCTGATTCTAATATGTAAAAGCTGTGCAATCTGGGCATATTACTTAACCTCTCTGAGGCTCCTTCATCGCCTCTGTAAATAGGAGGGAAGGTACAGGGTCAGTGGGAGGGTTGGATGGTAGGATATGTAGAAAGGGGTGCCTGGCCACCATCAGTGCTCAGGAGATGTTTGTCCTCGGCTTAGGCTCTTATATTTGGCCTGTGCCTTCCATCCACACGTCCTTACCAAGTCAAAGCCCTCGGGACCTGACGAACTCCTCCTTTGTCTCCTTACTTCCCACCGTTTCTCCTGGATTTATTAAGCTTTCTGCACCAGACAATATTCCGAAGTAAGAGTCAGCAAACTACAGCCTGGGGGCCACATCTAACCTGGCTCCTGTGTTTGTATTGGTCACGAGCTAAGAAAAGTTTCTATGTTTTTAAATGGTTGGGGGGAAATAGAAAGAAGCATATTTCACGACACATGAAAATTATTTGAAGTTCACATTTCGCTGTCCATAAGTAAGTGCGCATTGGCCCCCGGACGCACTCATTCCTCTCCCTATTGTCCCGCGTCTGTGACTGCGTTCGCACTGTGGTGGTAGAGTGGCTGGGAGGACCAGATGAGCCACAAAGCTGAAAATATTTCCCATCTGACCTTGATTGAAAAAATTTGCAAATCCACATGCTAAGCCGTTCCCGCGTCGTTGATGATTAAGTCCTCCTTAGCGTGGTATGAAGTCGGTGTCACCGCTGCCCTCCTTTACGGTTGAGGAGCGTGAGCAGAGAGGGAGATTGACACAGCCAGGCTCGCACAGCTTGCGAATCAGTTTGGGATCAAAAGCTGCTCTGCAGTGGGAAGCTGACTGGGGACAATCGTAGACAGCCTCTACACCACGGGGGAGTCTGGCCTCGACGGTTCTTGATCAGGGAGCCATGTGAGGAAGTGAGATCTTACGGTGATCACTGTGGCCATTTGACTGGAGGAGAGAGGGGATGAGAGAAGTAGCAAAGAGGAGGCATCATGAATTTGAACATCGGAGCTCAGCTTCCCAGGTCTGATCACAGACGGCTGCTTTTCTGTGTGACCTTGGGCAAGTTATTCACCCTCTCTCTGCCTAATTTCCTCAGCTCTCCAATGGAGAGAATAATAGAGTCTCGACTCTCCCTTACAGGGTTGGTGTGAAGATTGGAAAGGAAACTTTTGTTTTCTTAGCCTGTCTTTGAGGCACAGAGCGGCCTCTAGACGTTAGCTGCGGTTATGCGCATTCTCCATCCCGACAGGAAGCTGCTGTTGCATGCACCATTCCAAGCAGACAAGATACAAAGAGGAAGAAAGAGAAAATCGCCAGACCTGCTTCCTGCACATAAGTAGCACGCAGTCTGCTGACTGGGGCAAGAGGGGAAGTCAGCACCTGGGAGCGGGGTCGCAGGTGCTACGATGGACTATCACAGGGAGCAGAGACAGGAAGAACCTCGTTCTTGCTCTCCCTTCCACGGCTCAGGCCCTTGCTCCTTCCAGAACACACCAGGCATCCTGCTGGGTTTGCCCCACGCGCTCGTGCGGGCCAGAACGGGGCATAATACAAGCACAGTTTCTTGTCCAGCACCCTGGCACGGAGCTGCGTCTGCAAGACTGTAAAGCACAAATCAGCCCCAGGTACGAGGCCCCGGGGCGAACCGGGCTGGAGAATAACTTGGCCGCTTCCACCTGCCAAATCACAGAACAACACACTCATAGGAAGGGCTGTTGATGCTGAGAAAGCCCATCAGGTTCCAACCTGGAAACTTGTATTTATCTTACTAATGTGTCTTAGAGGTACAGCATGAATCCAGGGCAATTAGGAATTTCATCCTACTATAGGCCAACATCTGCTTGCCTTTTTTTTTTTTAACTACCATTTATTGGTTCCTGATTTGTTATTTATCAGTGTCTATTTATGTGTGCACCTGAAGCTATGCACAGAAAAAAAAGATTGGAAAGATACGCCAGTGGCTTTCAACTGGGTTGGGGGTGGAGCCATTGGAATGTGGAAGAGGAAAGGAGAGGCTGTTTATTAATATCACCTAACATTTTTTCCCCCAAAATCCTCATGCTTGCCCTCCCCCTCGGTACAATGCCTTAAGCACATGCATATTTTAAAAGCTCCCCAAATAATCCTCACATATGCCTTTCCCTTCCACTTCCATCCCCTGCCTGATTTAGAGTCATTAATTTACACCAAATCTTAACAGTAGTTAGATCTGAGTCTTGGCATTATAATTCTTTTTTTAAAAATTCATCTTTTTTTTAAAGATTTTATTTATTTAGTTGACAGAGACAGCGAGAGAGGGAACACAAGCAGGGGGAGTGGGAGAGGGAGAAGCAGGCTCCCTGCTGAGAAAGGAGCCTGATGCGGGGCTCGATCCCAGGACCCTGGGATCATGACCTGAGCCGAAGGTAGACGCTTAATGACTGAGCCAGCCAGGCCTCCCATACTTTTTTTTTTTTTTAAGTAGGCTCCATGCTCAGTGTGGAGCCCAATGCAGGGCTTGAACTCACTGAGCCTGAGATCAAGACCTGAGCTGAGATCAAGAGTCAGATGTTCTACCAAGTGAGCCAGCAGGCACCCCTCAGCCCCCCACCGCAGTACATTTTTAAACCGTAGTAGAACATTTTGAAAACAAAAAACATAAAGGGAAAACAAAGAATCCACGATGCTTGCATGTTTCTGAATATTATGGACGCTGGACGGCAAGCCCGCCCATACTTTATTCTTTCCATCTGTGATATGGGAAGACAACAGACTCTACTGGAAGGGGAATATAGTGAGCTGTGTGAAAGGGATCTGGAAACTTCAAGTGGAATGAAAAAGTGAGGGATGGTTGTTATTATTCGGAGTAGGATTATTGCAGCGTAAAAGAAGCGCCACCCGGCCATGGGTCCTGAAGGCTGACAACAGCAGGAAGGAGATGGCTGGGCTTCCCTTTCCGTCTTGTTGGTTCCAGCCCAGAAACCCCACCCTGGCTGGAAAGAGAAGATTGGGCCTGTTGAAAGGCACCCGACCATTCTCTTTTTTTGTCAGACATTAAAGAGCACTCTCTGCTTCATATATGCATTTCTCTTTCTTCTCCTTCAACTCCTTTTTGCCTTTGGCATCTCTGTATCATTACATATTAGCAAGTTGCAGGCAATTTAATAGCTAATATTCACTGATGCCAGGCACTGTTCTAAGAGTTACTGGAGTAACCCATTTAACCTTCAAGCAACTCGAGGAGATACTTTTGTATTACCTCCGTTTTCCAGAGGGGGAAAATGAGGCACGGAGAGGCTGAATAACCGGCACAGTCCGCAGGTGGCAGATCTAAGATCCAGACTCTCGCCGTCTGGCTGCAGGCTGTTGATGCTCTTAGTCACTAGACCAGAATTCCTTTTAGACTCGATGACAGTCAAGACAAGCAGGGCCGAAGAGGCTCCAGGAAGTCTACCACACAGCAGTCCTCTCAGATCTCAAGCAACTACGGTTTGCAGAGGATTTGCTGAGAGTGGGATGTCTCGGGGCCCGTATCTGCCGGCTGACTCAACCCCAAGAGCCCTTCTGGGTCCCCTAGCACTGGGGGAGCCAGGAGAGAAGTCCAGGCCATCTGACGCACAGCCTGTCCTGCTCGTCATGAACCTAAACTGTGTTGAAAGGAGCACAAATCGGTAAAGGATTTTCAGAAACGAATGTTGAAGCAGGCTGTTGGTACTCATGGAGACTCCACCCTCAGTATCAGTTTCCATTTCATTTCAGGAGCAAGTTGCCAAAGACCCTCTGTTGGGAGGGAGGCGCCGGCCCTCTCTGCTCGGAGCCGCCAAGACCAGCAATGCCAGGCGATGTCTGTTGCCCTGACAGTTCCTGGGACCCACCCTCCAGGAGTTTGGACCAGCACACGCTCTGACGGTGGCCTTTCCTCTCCCGGTGGCCTTTCCTCTCCCGGAACATGATGTCACTCTCCAATCCGAAGCCTTAAATGGTTTGCAGATTTTCTGGAGTGACCGTTTCCTGTGTTCTGAGATCCCAGGTGGAGAGCATTGTGCCGGAGAATTGTGGACGGCATGTACATGGAAAGCTGCTTATATCAGTCAGGACGTGCCTGGTGGCGAGTAACAGAAAACACAGCTCAAGCTCAAATACACAATAAAAGGGAGTTTATTAGCTCATGTCACTGAATGGCCTCTGGATAGATTTCAGGTCAGGATGGATATTGTGACTCAAATATGTCACAAAAGAACCCAGCTTTCTTTTTATCTCTTTTCTGTGTTTTCTAGGATGTCAGGTTTCTCCCAGGGCTGGTTCCTCTCAAAGCACGAGGATACCGGAAGCCTCGGGGAGCATGCTTGTTTGTTTCTAGTGGAAGGAGTAGCTGTCCCAAATTATTAAATGTATATCCTGGGCCATTGATGGGGTCATCTAAGGTCACAGTGGAATTATAGTTTATAGTTTATCCAGGTACAATAGATTATTACACAGTTATAAAAATGATAGTTAATAAACAATATATATACAATAATTATTCGAAAATAGAAAGTAAAACTTTGGGAGATGAACAAAATGGATAATGTAATTATATCATAAAAATATACCTAATTAGCGTGTTCTTTAAAAATACATAAAATGAAAAACCTAGGAACTGTTCCAGAATTAAGGAGACTAAAGAGAAAGGACAACTAAATGCAATGTGGGATCCTCAACTGGATTCTGAACTAGAAAAAAAAAAGCTATGATGGATATTATTGCAACAAACGGTGAAATCTGAGTAAGACCGTACACTAGATACAGGTATGGTGGCCATCCTTCCTGATTTTGACAACTGTATGATGGTTATGTAAATGAATATCCTTGTTCTTAGAAATATACACCAAAATATTTAGGGGCTAAAATAACATGATATCTGGAACTTACTCTAAATAGTTCAGAGAGAATAATAAAGCAAATGTGGCAAAATACAACAATTTGTGCATCTGAGTATAAGGTATATGTTAAAAGTTCCTTTTTGTTGTTGTTGTTAAAAGTTCTTTGTACTATTCTTTAAAAAAAATACATAAAATGTATCCGTTCCATAAATATTCATTCAACAAAACCTCCTAGATGGTGGGCCCTGCAGATCCAGAGATAAAACACAGGGTGTCTGATCTGGAGAGACTGCAGCCATAGAAGAAGATTCAGAATGGGCTAAAAGAAACCCCTGTCTAAAATCAGAACAGGGAGGGCGCCTGGGTGGCTCAGTTGGTTAAGCGACTGCCTTCGGCTCAGGTCATGATCCTGGAGTCCCGGGATCGAGTCCCGCATCGGGCTCCCCGCTCGGCAGGGAGTCTGCTTCTCCCTCTGACTCTCCTCCCTCTCATGCTCTCTGTCTCATTCTTTCTCTCTCTCAAATAAATAAAATCTTTAAAAAAATAAAATAAAATAAAATAAAATAAAATAAAATAAAATAAAATCAGAATAGGGAGTCTAATCACTTAATGGTTTCACATTGGGTAGACTTTTATTCCATTTTGACTTGAATCCCTAAGGGAATTAGAGACAACGAATCATCATTCACTCAACAGATAGTTACCAGACATGCATTTAGGGGGTGGCCAAGGTGATCAAGATGCCAGACCATGCTTCTGACCTCAGAGGACCTACAGTCTAACTGGAATCCTGCATGTCAGAACAGCCTGGTCCTTGCTGGCCTCCGCTTCTGTCCTGAAGAACTTGTTTATGTAATATTCCACATCAGACCTGTGAAAGTTCCTGGTGCCTAAAATAGTGCACATAGTTGGTGTCCTGTAAATTCTGGTGTTTTCCCAAAACCTACTCTAGAATAGAGTGTGGGCTTGCCCTCTAGTGTCCATATGGGCTTCCCATCTCAGTTGATGACATCAACGCCCTTCATTGCTCAGGTTGAAAATGTGGAGTCATCCTCAACTCCTCTCTTTCGCACTCCCCATCAAATCTGCCAGAAAATCCTACAGGTCCCACCTTCAAAAAATATTCCAGAATCAGACCACTTCTCGATCCGTCTATGCTACCATCCTGATCCAAGTCACCATCATCTTCTGCTTTGTTACTTCATGCTATTCTCTGAAGGTTTGTGTTTCCCCAAAATTCATTTTGAAACTTAATCCCCAGTGTGACGGTCTTAGGAGGTGGGGCCTTCGGCAGGTGATCACCTCATGAGGACTCTACCCCTGTGAGTGGGATTAGTGTCCTTATAAATGAGGTTCCTTCTGTCACGTGAGGTGACAGCCAAAAGACAGCCCCTCTGGGCTCTCACCAGACGCCAAGTCCTCTAGCACCGTGATCTTGGCTGCCCAAGGACTGTAAGAAATAAATGTCTATGATTTATAAGCCACCCAGTCGATAGTATTTTTTTACAGCTGCCCGGGCAGAACAAAGACGCTGCAGTAACCTCCTAACTTCCTGCAGTGGCCTTCTGGTTTCTACTCTCGCCCCCCTAAGTCTCTTCTCCACACAGCGGCTAGTGAGAGCTGCTGATCTTAAGTCTGATCAAGGTATTTCTCCTGCTTGAACTCTCCTCAGACCACTCTGCCTGGAGTCAACTCTGCGCAGTCCTGACAATGGCTTTTGTGGTCTTTCCTCAGAAGCTCTTGACCCTGTCTGACTCAAAGGCTCCTTTAGCAGCAAATATTGTGTAACACATCCTTTGCAGTCCCACAAATGGAATTTAAGGATAATATCACCTCCCTCCACACACAATTTTTAAAAAAGAAAATCATATAATGCCCCATCTAAAATATAGACAATAATTAAGAGAAAGTAATTCCATAATAAAATATGTATTTTAACATGGAAATATTTAGACACAACTACACTAGAACAAATACAGCTCCATGAATTTCAGAAGTACTATCGAACAGTGCCACCCCAGTGAGAACCACTGACCTTCACCATCTGGTCTGCCTTCCCCCTCTCTAACCTCACACAACCATTGTGCTCTTCACTCACTCTGTCCCAGCCACGCCTAGCTTCCCTCCTGTTTCCAGACTGCAAGGCACTGTTCCTGCCTGGGGTCTTTGTAATTGCATTCTTCAAGGGTTAGAAAAGCCTACTCATTTTGGATCCCAAATAGTAAACAATATATTTGAGCAAAAAAAGCCCCTTATGACTCAGACCTACTAACAAAGATTTGATGAAGGATGTGACATTCCCATCCATGCCTATTATTACAGATAGTCTCAAGACAGCCACTCTTACCTCAAGAGAGAGAAGCACGAGTGAGGAAGCAAATAAATAGATGAAGCTTCAGAAGTATGTATAGGAAAAAGCTTTGGATATGAGTTTTTGCTCATGGGATTTCTGAGAAGCAAAGATGAGCACATTCTAAATTTTTAGGGAATTATATTGCCAAAGGGGGGAAAATGAGCCTAGATTTAAAAGGCCTTTGATAGGTTAGGATCTTGAACCAAACTCTGAGTCTCCAAATTTGCACAAGCAGAAAGTGGGCTTCAGGGGCTGTGCAGCCCTCAAAAGGAACAGGTTCACCAACACCCACCTCATGGGTTCCTAGGTGGCCATGGAGAATAACAGTTAAGGAAGAACCTTCCAGAGAGCAGAGAGAAGACAGGGAGTTCCTTCCAGAGAGGAAAACCAGGCTGTATTAAGGGAGGAACCAAAGAACTTACTGCTAACTCCAAGACAGGGTCATAGCACAATGCTTTCCCATTGGGACTTTACCACTGTCAGGCATCATCAGCATTGCTCTGTGTCTCCATCTTCCCTTTCCAAATGGGCACAGCTGTTACTTTATCCCATCCTTGCCCCACTATTTTATGTTGGATATGAAGAGGATAGGGCAGATTGTCTTTAACTCACAGGTCAATGGACCAATGAGGAAAACACCCATCCTGGTGGAGAAGGCCAGACATCACCCGGAAATACAGGATTTTCTAGCTAAATGCAATAACTGTAATGGGCATTGGGTTGTCTCTTTTGGGAAGGGAATGAGTGTGTTCTTTGTATGCAAAGAGAAGGGTTAGTTGAGTGAGGTTATTTTATAACCCAAAGGGTGGACTGTGGCAGAATCTATGTGTACACATAGATTTTCTCTTTTATCTGGAAATACATCTAGAATGTATTTTCTAAAGATTTTAAGTAATCTCCACACCCAACATGGGGCTCAAATTCACAGCCCTGAGATCGAGAGTTGCATATTCCACTGACTAAGCCAGCCAGGTACCCCATAGACTGTATTTCTTAACAACACTTGCAGTCAGATGAGGCCATGTGTCTGGGTTCTGGCAAATGGCATGAGCAGATGTGCACTGCCTTTGGGCCTCACGCATTAAAAACCTCCAACAGATAATCCTCTTTTTTTGTTCTCCATTTGATGGTTAGAAGAGAAGGACTTCGGGGCTTGAAGGTATAGGAAAGTTACAAATGAAAGGAGTCTGGATCCCTAAACTTTCTACCAAACACCTGCAAATGAGTTACATGCAATGAGAAAGACTCATTTATTGGATGAAGTCAATAAAATTTTATGGTTTAGGGGCGCCTGGGTGGCTCAGTCTGTTGGGCATCTGCCTTCGGCTCAGGTCATGGTCCAGGGTCCTGGATCGAGTCCACATCGGGCTCGCTGCTCAGCAGGGAGTCTGCTTCTCCCTCTGCCTCTGCTCCTCCCACCCTGCTCATGCTCTCTCTCTCAAATAAATAAATGAAAACTTAAAAAAATTTATTGTTTATTTGTTACAGCAACTATCATTTTCCTCATACAACCTACTTCATAGGTTTGTTATTAGGACAGAATGAGTTAATGTGGAAAATGGTGCTGGTGCCTAATATATGAAAAAGGGTGCTATATAAGTGTTGTCTACTCTTATTTGCTTGAGAACAGGCAAAAATCTGTCATAAGCTCTGGCTTGGCCGAGAGCAGCAGCAGTAATGGAAACCAACATAAACTCAGGATAATATTCTAGCTTTAATTGGAAGTCTTGGAGCCTCTAAGAGCCAGACCCTAATCCTGGGGCACACTTGGGAATTTATAATACCTCATCTAATCCACCTCCTGAGCCAAACCTAAATTCCATTCTTTAGTGCCATGTAAGTTTGAAAGCCAAAAAACTATTTACTTTAGAATCCCGCAAACCAAAACCCGAGGATGATGTGTGTTATGCAAGTATCCAGGTAACTTTAAGAGCTTTGCTTCACAGAACTAAAAGAAACTTAGAGACTTTCAGTACCATAGCCTGCCACTGGAGCAACAAATGGAGATGCATTTCTCCCCAGGCAAGAACATGGCTCAGAACTAGCTGAGTCTGGTCTACCAATCTGAGATTAAAAAAAGAAAGAAAGGGAAAAAAAAAAAAAAAAAAAAAGGTGAGGCATGCCATAATTTCTTTGACCATATTCTAAAAGGAAAGTCAATTACTGACTCTTTCACTTACAACCAGAAACAAGTTTTTAAAAGTAAATCCTGCTATTTTATATCAGACTTTGTAGCTTTGTGATATTCTGAGAAGTTTCATTTCATTCAGTTTGACAAATACTTATTAAGGGAAAGAGTATGTGCTTGGCTGTTTTTAGCATATTTGGTTCTGCAAAACATCATGATAATTACAGAATGTGTTTTCTTTTTTTATATATACCAATATGCTTACTAGTATCATAAGGAATGCTATACCATGTGAACTATTACAAAAGGAAGACACTACTGATTCGAGAACTAAGAATAATGCTAAAGTCCTGTGCTCTTATTAATCAATGGCAAGGTTGGAGATGGAAAAGTCATTCTTGTTTTCAAGGTAGAGAAAGGAGGGTGAACTCACCGGTGAGCCGATATCAAGAGTCAGACACTGGGGCGCGCCTGGGTGGCTCAGTAGGTTAAGCGTCTGCCTTCGGCTCAGGTCATGATCCCAGGATCCTGGGATCGAGCCCCGCATCGGCTCCCTGCTCCGCGGGAGACTGCTTCTCCCTCTCCTCCCTGCTTGTGCTCTCTCACTATTTCTGTCACTATCGGTCTCTCTCTTTCAAATAAATAAAATAAATTCTTAAAAAAAAAAAGAGAGACACTGGACAGACTGCACCACCCAGGCCCCCCATGCCATTTTTATAGAGTACTGTGTAACCACTCAAAATAATGTTGTACAAGGATACATAGTGACCAGAAAGCTATTCACGGATATCGTTAGGAGGGAGGGAAAGCAGAGTACAGAGAAATACACACAGGAACACCTGACTTGTGTGTGTGCTTCTGGCTCTGTGAGCGCGTGTTCCTAGCTGTACCCATATCTGTGTGTCTATGACGATTTTTATGTCCGTATTCAGAAGGACATTTCCCCAAAGTTAACTGGCTATCCGTGACTGCTAGGATTTGGTTAACTGACATTATTTTATTTAATCTTTACAACAACCCTATGAGTTAGGTTCTATTTTCTCCTCTTTTGCTGTAAAGGAAACCAAGGGCTTAGAGAGGTCTAGAAGCTTCCCCAAGGTCCTTACTTACACAGCAATTCAGGAACGGGGCTGAACTCAAATTGTTTGCCTTTAAATCTACACTGTGCTTTTATGAAGGACAATGTAGTGAGTTATCTGTGGTGCTAAATTTATCCAATATAAATAATAGTACTTTTTAAGAGATTAGATCCTTCCTGCTTTTTTGAGATGAACATAACCATTCTGTAATGAAAAGATGAGATTGTAAACAGTAACTGTTTTTATTTTGTAATGGCCTTTGTTAGGTCATTTAAAGTTGGTAACCTGATACCAATTCTCCATTTTATTCTTAATTACACTGGCCCTAAATATAAAAGTTAAGGAGCCATGGATGATTGGGGGAGCAGCGTCTGTGAGCCTCATGAAACTATGTGTAAAAATATGGTTATATGTGGCTACGTGCTTTCTTCTGGAGAGAGGCTCCATAGCTTCCTGGCTAAGCCTCAGAATCATCCTGACTGAGGAGATTAAGAGCCTCTACTTGATTGCTTCCCCCTTTATTACCCAACACACACCCCCACCAGGCCATGGGATCCCATCCCCTGAGACGTCCTTCATGAATTATCCTTTCCTTCCCCTCCTCTCCTACCTCTTCTCTTTATACCTTCAATCTCTTTTCTCTATTCTGGTGCCTTCTCATTATCCTACAGATATGCCCTAATCTCCTTAACTCTTAAAAAAAAAATCTTCCCCCTGAGACCCTACCACTTCCTTAAATTGTCATTCATACAACGAGAACATACTGAGTACTCTATGTCAACTACTGAAACAGAGATGAACAAGACAAAGTCCTCTGTCCCTTATAGAACTTCATTTTGAGTAGAAGACAAGAAAGGACCTCATCAGTTAAGAAGGCTTTCAACTACAAGAAGTGGAAACCTCACTCGCAGTGGCTTAACTCTTCTCAATGACACAAAATCCAAAGGAAGTGATTGCTAGCGTCAGTTGCCATCAAGGACCCAGACCTTTTTCTGTATTTCTGCTCTGGTATCTTTAGCATGTTGACTTTTTGCCATCGTTTGTCACTCATAGTCACAAGAGGCATGGCAGTGCCAGGATTCCACTTTCAGCATAGAAAGAAGAAGGAAACAATAGAACAATAGTGTCTACCTCTTTGGTGAGGAAAGCAAAAGCCTCCTCCTAAACATACGAGAAGACAGACTTCCTTCTGTTTCATTGTCAGGATGGTGACTGGGAAAATAGGCACTGGGCATCCTTGCATCTGCTTGCAAACAGCAGGTATGAAGGAGGCTGAGAATGGCTGTGGTTAGCCCAGACACAGTGTCCGAAACAAACACATAATCAAACCAATAAACTACACTAAATTCGAAAAGTAGCAAGGGTATAATGCACAACTCCTTAAGTATGGGTTGTGCATACCGACTTCCTTCTAAAGAGTACAGTATCAAATGGGGGAAAAAGAGTGATTTTATAGTGGATAACCTGACAAACACCCCACCTCAGCCGGGTGCTCAAGGTCGACAGTAATTGTCATAAATCAAACCAGATCATAAATAATAAACCTTTGATATAATGTGATAAAAAATGGTACTTTACCTCTATAGTCTTTCCCCCTGCAAACCCATAACCCAGTATAATCATGAAAAAACATCAGATAAATTTCAGTTGAGAAACATTCTATAAAATACCTGACCTGTACTCCTCAAAAATGTCAACATCATCAAGAACATTACCACAGGGGCCCTGGGTGGCTCAGTCATTAAGTGACTGACTCTTGATTTTGGCTCAGGTCATGATCTTAGGGTTGTGAGATTGAGCCCCACATCAGGGTCCACACTCAGCATGAAGTCTGCTTGAGATTTTCTCTCTCCCTCTCCCTCTGCTCCTCCCCATACTCTCTAAAATAAATTTTTTTTTAAAAAAAGGAAAAAAGAACATTATCACAGCTGAGAGGAGAACTAAATGTATGTACTGTGGTACCCTGGATGGGATCCTGAATGGGACATTGGGCTAAAACTGAAGAAATCTGAATAAAGTATGGCTTAGTTCACATAATGTATCAATATTGGTTCACTAATCATGACAAATGTCCCACACTAATGTAAGGTGTTGGTAATAGGGAATATTGGGTGCAGAGGTGGGAGTATATGGGAACTTCCTGTGTGATCTTTGGGGTTTTACTATAGATCTAAAATTGTTCTTAAAAATGTAGCTTATTTAAAAAAATAATAAGGGCTATGAAGTAAGAAGGGTTGGAAGGGCTACTGTAGATGGGATAGTCAGAGAAAATCTCTGAGTAGGTGACACTGAGGCCGAAACCCAAACGCTTATATAAGCTGGTTGTGTGAAGAGTTGGGGAAGGGCATTTCGGGCAGAAGGAACGGCAAATCCAGGGCCTGAAGGAATTTAAGGGAGAAAGAAGGCTCATGGAGCTGAAGCAAAGCAAGTGAAAGGGAAAAGGCAGCTGCTGAGGTCGGACAGACAGGCAGGACTGATGGAGCCTGGTCTGCAGACCACAGCAAGGAGTGTGTCACCTCCTCAGGTCGACTTCTGCATTTGACAGCATGAGAATATTAAGTTAACATCATTGTATTAATCCCTATTGCTGCTAGAAAAACTTAGCACAAATTAGTGGCATAAAATAGCACAAATTTATTATCTTACAGTTCTGTAGGTCAGAAGTGTGACACGAATCTCACTGGCTAAAATCGAGGTGTCACGGGGCCACGTTTCCTTCTGCAGGCTCTAGAGAACCTGTTCCCTTGCCTTTTCCGGCTCCTGGAGGCTGCCGGCATTAAAGGGGCTTATGGCCCTTCTTCCATCCGCAAATCCAGCAGTCACGGCCCTCCACCCTCTGCTACCAGCATTTCATCTCCTTCTCTGACTGTCCTCTCCTGTGGAGTCGGCCTCACCTCTCTCGCGTATAAGATCCTTTGTGACACTGGGCCAAACCAGACATCCAGGAGAATCTCCCCCATCTCAAGATCCTTCACTCAATCACTCCGGCAGGGCCCCCCTTGGCCATGTAAAGGAGCATTCAAAGGTTGCAAAAATTAGGATGGAACATATCTGGGGGCCATTATTCAGCCTATAATAACGATAATAACAATGACAGGACTACAGACACCCGATCGCTGACTATTTTGTGAAGTAGGGGCATTTAAAAAAATAACATATACCAATTACATTGGAAAGTCACCCACAGGTTTTAAACAGAGGAAAGCCATGATAATGGCCCCCACTTGCTATGGAGACTCCCTTGTGAGGATGCTGGTCTCCCTGAGAGATGCTGTCCTGCACACTTCAGGCTCCCATTGTCCCCTGGCCCGGCACACTAAGGCAGAATACAACTACACAACTATAAGCAGTCATCCTGGATGTAACCTCATTTATGTGTGAAAAGTTTGTTTTTAAAACACCTTATTATAGAAATCTCAAGCAAATACAAAAGTAGAAAATATAACACCATCTCCACGTACCCATCACCCAGCTCCCACAATTATCAATGCATATCGTCTATGTTTCCACCGACCTCCTTCTCCACTGGATTATTTGAAGCAAATCCCAGACATCATCGTTTTGATCGTAAGTAAAAATTTTACCCCTGATTTTGTGCAGAGAAAGGTTGTAGGAAGAGGTGGTGGGAATGCAAAAGTAGAGGGCAGAGTGGAAGTAGACCAGACAGATGACTTGGAGTAGGAGAGCAGAAGTGGAAAAAAAGAAATGTGGACACATCGGGCCCATATCATTGGGGCAGAGCTAACAGTCATAGCCAGTGGATTGTATGGGGGCCAGAAGGGAACGAAATGAGTCCAGGGTGGCTGCTGGGAATGGCAAACGATACTGAGCTCACCAACTTCTCCTTCCTCGTCCTCCTCTTCCTGGCACACAATGAGACTACATTTCCCAGAGTCCCTTGCGGTTAAGTGGGGCCATGTGACTAAGTCCTGGCTGATGGGATTTAGTCAGAGATAGTATCTGCCCCTCCCAGGCTTCAGACCTCCCTCGTAGCCCTCCCCGTGCCTTCTTGGCTGATGGGGTGCAGAGATCCAGGACTCTGAGGCTGAGGCACTAGGAGAGGGCTTCCCAAACTATCTGTGGTGGGGATATTTTCTTTTAAGTTCTAATCTATCATGGCCTGCTGCTTTTATAAAATACAGTAAAAATAATTGCTGGAAAAATTAATTAAAAAAAGACAAAATATAAGGTCCAATTCAATTTTTTATTATTAGATTCAATAGACCTGAAATTATTCTGTCAAATTGCTATAATTTCTAACACTCTCAGTTCTATAATTATCTTGGCATGAAATGGTAACAAAGAGTTTATGAGCCAGCACTATCCTGCAGACCACATTTTGAGTAGCACCTTGCAAGAAGATGGCAGAGCCAGGTAGATGGAGCCTGGGTCCCGAATGGCTGTGTGGAGCACGGGCATCCCCTCCCCCAGCACTCCCTCACCAGCCAACATACACTGGACTCTGACCTGAATAAGAAAGAAAACGTTTGCTCTGTTGGGCCACTGAGACATTGGAGTTGTTTGTTAGGACAGCTAGCACATCCCAACTAATCCATAGGGTTTTGGTCTGAGTAACTGGAGAGATGCCAATAATTGAGATGGGAAGACAGAAGAAAGACCATCTCTCTCTTTCTTCTTCCTTTCAAGCCAAACTGCTTGAAAGTATAATTTAACCTTACTAAGGACTGTCTTAACTTACTAAAATTTGGTTTCCACCCTTATCACTCTACTGAAATTGCTGTGCTCAGGGTGACACACGCAGACTGCCAACCATGTACCGGTTCAAAAGTCACCTCCCTGGTAAACACTTGGCTGACTCCTTCAGGAAGGGGTAGTTGTTCTGACATCAGTGATCCCATGCCACTAATTTAGATTAAATTACACTGAACAAGGGTGAGGACCATTTGTGAAGAATGGTGAATCTGTGAATCTGTGTGAATCCTATCAACCTTCACACCGCTGAGCTGGGTGAAGTCTTCGAGGACATGCACGATATTCCCACCACTGACACCTAACTGGGGCTTGTCCTGGATCCTCCCCAGTAAGTGTTGCTAACAGACTCACCCACTCCCACTTCCTCCTGAAGGTTTAACACACACTAGCCTCCAGGTAAAGTTCTAAGCTCTAACCAAAGTCCTTCCAGAACTTCAGTGTTCTGCCTGTGGAGAGCTGTCAGGGGAAAGGTAGCACATAATATTTCGTCGGTTCTTTCTTTTGCTTGTTATGATGCTGTTCTATTTAAAAAGATACCATCCCAGGGCGCCTGGATGGCTAGGTCAGTTAAGTGTCCAACTCCTGATTTTGGCTCAGGTCATGATCTCAGGGTCATGAGGTCAAGCCCTGCATGGGGCTCTGCGCTCAGCAGGGAGTCTGCTTGAGATTCTCTCTCCCTCTCCCTCTGCCCCTCTCCCCAATAATGCTCTCTCTCTCAAATAAATAAATTAATCTTAAAAAAAAAAACACACAAAAACACCTGATTACCATCCTACCAAGGAGTGTAAAAACAAGATCCTGCTAGTTGACCGCAACCACAGTCAGCAACCAGACTGAAATTCTTTCTTTCAAAGAGGTGAATCTTCAAGCCTGCTGTTCGTCGATTCGGGAGACATTTACTGAGCATCTACTCTTTGCTGGGACAGGGTTAGGTGCTGAGGATACAGCAAGAAGCAAAACAGATAACAACCCTGCTTATATTAGCTTCCTAGGACTGCTGTAACAAAGTACCACAAACTGTGTGGCATACAACAGGTATTTTTTTCTCTCACAGTCTGGAGGCTGTAAGTTTAAAACCAAGGTGTTGGCAAGGCCACCCTCGCTCAGAAACCCACGGGGAAGAATCCTTCCTTGCCTTTTCCTAACTTCTGGTGGTTTGGCAGCACGTGGGCATTCCTCAGCCTGCAGCTGGATGACTCCAATCTCTGCCTCCATCCTCACATCGCATTCTCCCCGAGTGTCTTTGTCTCTTTGTCTCTTTTTATATAAAAAGGACACCAGTCATAATGGGGTAGCAACCCCACTAAGTTAATATCTTAACTCATTACATCAACAACAACTCTATTTCCAAATAAGATTACATTCTGGGGTACTGGGAGTTAGAACTTCAACATATCTTTTTTAAGGGGACACAATTCAACCTATAACACTGCTTTTATGGAGCTTATAGCTTAGGAAGAAGCCAAATAGTAAATGCACCATCACATAATTAAACATGACAATGCCATTGTGGGGCGGCTGGGTGGCTCAGTCGGTTAAGCGTCTGCTCAGGTCATGATCCCAGGGTCCTGGGATCGAGCCCCGTGTCGGGCTCTCTGCTCAGCAGGAGCCTGCATCTCCCTCTGCCTGCCTCTCCCCCGGCTTGTACTCTCTCTCCCTCTGTGTCAAATAAATAAAATCTTAAAAAAAAAATGCTATTTGTGGTAAATGCTCTAATGGTGACAAGAACAGGAAGAAATTATAACAAGAGAAGCTAAGCTAAGGTAGCGGTCACTTAGGAGGGAATCAGTAGGAGATAGTCAGGAAAACTTTCTCTGAGGAACTGAACTTAAACCGAGGCCTAAAGAATTTTCAAGCCTGGAGCATTCCTGGGCACGGAATGACAAATAGGGAGCCCCAGGCTGAGGAGAAATTTGACAAGGGACACATAAAAGACCCTCCACAAAGGGCGGTTAGAGAAAACTTGAGATGAAATAGAATCTCTCTCGTTTCATTCACTCAGTACTCTGAATGGCCCCAACAGGTTGTGTGTGAGTAGGAAATCCAGTTACTCTGCTGAGTCTATGTAAGAAGGAAGATCTGTCCTATCATCAGGTTCTCGTTACTATTTTCGTGATTGTTTTGTTTAGTCTTTTCAAGGACCATGTTGAGTGAGCCAAATTTCACTTACAGTCTTCTCCCTTTGGGATCTGGCTGAGGCTGCCGGGTGTTTCGTCTGACGAGGCAAATGTGATAGAGTCACTTCCAGTTTGAAATGTTTGAGAGAAACATATCATATTTACAAGATTTCTGGATTAGTGAAAATCAACGCGAGTGTACGATTTCAGTCAGTTGCTGCTGGAATCATTGTGAGTTTTCAGCACAACACTGTTTAGTGAGCAAACCTCTGAAAGTATGCTTTTATACTTTCCACTCAACCCCCCCCCTCCAAAAAAAGTCTCCAAAACCCAGCTATCCTAAAGGGAGTTAAGACTTCCTGAAGCAGTAGACAAAGAATTGAGTGTTAGCTCCTTGACCAGGTTTGGATTACCTCCGAAGGCAACTGGGCCATCGTACGTGGCATATATTTTAGAGTTAGATGGGGAGAAGGGGTGGGCTGTTGTAGGCTGTGCTGTGACTGGGTGTGGTGGGAAGTCCACCCTCCCTCTTTGGGGACAATGTGTCCCACCCTAAGCCGGATAGTGACATATCAGAGCTCAGCCTCCCAATGTCACCCACTGGCCTCTGTTTCCCATATCATCCAAGGTCAGGGAGACCCAAACCAACAGAGGTGACTCCACAGCCTCACAGGAAGCTAAAGCTGTGAGAATAAGGATGTGGCACCTGTGCATGTCCCCAAGGAGCTGTCTGTGCACGGGGCCAGGGCTGCTTCCGGGCCAGCGTCCAGGTCTGCCGCTGAGGGCCAGGTGGTGTTGGAGTTGGCCCACTACCCCTCCTCCATCACATTTTCCAGGAAGGGGTGGGTAGGGATGGGTGGTAGGTGGGGACATTGTCGGCAATGAGTGTTGGTGTTTTGAGTGGGAGCCAAAGCATTGTGTGTTTCAGGGGGTCTGGCAGGCTGCCTCCACCTAGGGAGACACACATGACAAGACCGCCACCTCAGCCTATAGCTGATTTGTTTAAACTGTGCAGGGTCGGGTGGACACTGGGTTGGGTTCCACCGTGAGGGCCAAGCCTTTTTCCCCCCACCTGCAATCTCCAAGCAAATGAAGCAAAGGGGCTGAATGATGGGCTTGATGAAGTGGGGGGTGCTGTTTATTACCAGTCTTGTCAGTCATTTCCAGGGGTTAGATGTTGACAGAGAGTTCTTTTCTTTCAATTGTCCAGTACTGGAGTCTAGATCTTAGCTGAGGCAAGTGGACGTTCATAATGATGGTCCAGCTCACAGCCAGGGGGGCACAATCAGGCTATGGTGAGTTCCTAACTATTCATCCAACCACTTCCCACTGTGCTTAGACTCCTTCCTCACAGAGCCTTCAGGGGCCTGAGAATAACCCAGGAGAACAAAAGCAGGAGAAGAAGGTCCAACTCCGGAATGGTCAGCTTCGAGCAGCTAAGAACTTTTCTACCAGGAACGGGTCCTGCCAGCAGATCTTCTTCAGGAGCCGGGTTGCTGCGGGGTTGGCTTGAGCTGGCCCCCTTTACGTTCCATCTGATCACAGCTTGTGTGCATTTGGAAGCTTTAGCGCTGCAATCTGTGTCCCAGCTGGGGTGCATCATCGAGGGTACGATTGCACCGAACCTAGCATGTGTTACAAACTTGAGGCATGTGCTAACTGAAGCTGTACAGTCATTTGGGAGACTGAATATTCATGGGGGCAGGGGGGTGAGGGAGACTGATGGGGTAGAGCCCCAGAGGAGGACCATTCCCACTCTCAACCCAAGACCTGAGCATAGCCTGGAACCCTAACGGTTCAAAATTTCAGAGGCCTTCATAGGTTGCCAGATGTAGCAAATAAAAAATACAGGCCATCCCGGTAAATTTGAATTACAAATAGAGAACAAACACCTTTTCCATATAATTATGTCCCATATATCACTTGGGATATTCTTGTGTCTAAAAAATATTTGTTCTCTATCTGAAATTCAAATTTAACAGGGCACCCTGTCTTTTTCTCTGACAACTCTAACCCAGGTGCGGGATGCCTCCCGAAGCTTCTACTAAAGGCAGAAGTGAAAGGAAACTCTGCGAATGCTGCCTTCTTTATTTGATAATTAGCCTTTCAACCAGTTCAGAGGCTGTCGTCAGCCTCCAGCAGGTGTGCTGATGGAATGACAACTTAATGCAGAGAACCTGAATGGCCAGTTGTCACCCACCCAGCTGAAGGGACTCTTCACACAAAAAAAGAAATGTTGTTGTCCTAGAAAATTTAAATCTTGAGGTATTTTAGCTTTATCTCAAGGGCTAGCTGATGCCTTAGCAAGGAGCTGCTTCAGCCCATGTCCTGAGGCCGCTGGACTGGCTTTCTCTTCTTTCCTTTGCTCCCCTGGCCTCTGGCTGTGAGGAGGGCAAGCCCCACTTGCTCCCTTGGGTATCTCTCCTCATCCCTCCATGGACAGTATTTCCCTGAACCCGGTTACCTGAGAATCTGGGCCACTACTTGGAGGGAAAAGCAATTTAAGGTTTGCCTGGAGGTGAAATTCCCTTCCCGTAAAACTCGCCATGTTAAAGCACACGGTTCCATGACTTTTAGTACGTTCACAGTATTGTGCAACCACCACCTCTGTCCAGCTCCCAAACATTTTCATCAGCCCAAAAGAGAGCCCCATTAAGCAATCTCCAGCAACTTACTTTTGGTTTCTTCAACAAACGGAGCACTCCCCGCGAGGGAATGAGAGAAAAGGAGGAGGCGGCACCACTTTGCTTTACAAGCTAATCGCATGCCTCTCATTGGTTTGTAAAATGATGGAAGGTTTCACAATTAGAGGGCCCCAGAAGGACAGGTGAGGCTCTGGTCGGCAGGAGAGGGTGAGTGCAGGGCAAGGCTTTCCAGGGAGGGTTCTAGAAGCCGTCAGGCTGTGAAACAATAGGAAGGGAGCCTTCCGCATGAAAGGGTGTCTTGTGAAAGGTGTACATCTGCTCACTGATCACATTCTTGGGGGATAGAGTCAGTCAGGGCAGGGGCACCACAAAGGTGCAGAACTCGGCCTGAGCTTCCAGGTTCAGGGGGAGCAAATGACTCACTTTGGGGAGGTGCCGGGCCTTCCCCTGGACCGTCAGTCCTTTGAGGTTTCCTGATTACAGAAGGAGTCAGTTCCTTCTCAAAGGAACCCCTGACTCTCTCCTCTCTAGAGGGACCAGCCCTCCTTGTTGCATATAAAATCTGGTGCAACTGCATTTTTGGAGACAACTGCTACTTCCTGCAGTTGACTTGCAGCAGGTTTGTTTTCCAGCTGGTTCCAGCTTCCTTTCTTCTTTTGCGGCTGACAGGGGTCCCCAGCTTACTGCACAATCAGAAACTTCTCGTGTGGAACAGAGCTGCATGGGGAGCCCTTTAGTTCAAGATTTAGCTCAGGTATTGAGCTTCTGCCCCTTTTGGTAAAGGATGAGAGGAAAAGAACCAACCAAGAGGAAGATCTTCGGAGACAGCTCGAGCTACCAGGGTGCACGGAGTCGAACAGTCATCCACTCCCCAAACCTGTATTGAGTGCGTGTTTGCACAGGGCCCCGGACTAGAGGGACGCAAGGCAGCGGCGGGCCCTTAGGTGTTGCGTTCTGGGTACCAGGCACTGTCTGGAATGCCGCATTGATATTCACTCACTGAAGTACAACAGTCCTGTGATTAGTGACATGGAAATGAACTCGCCTGGTGGGGGGGGGGGACGTCATCCTCAGTATGGTTCACCCTCTGTCCACCAATGCCCCAGCCTTCGAGAGGAATTCAAACCCCTCCGCTCCCCTCTGCAGTAATCACAGGACACAAAGACGTTGCAGTAAGGACAGCAGAGAAGTAGAGGAACACAAATACGTCTACCCCTCTGTACACGGAGTACCCCCCCAAATATCTTTACCCCCCTCTGTTGCTCCCATGGTCCACAGAGGTGAAACGGCTGCCCACTCTGCCCAGCCTATGGATACTCTGCTCAGGGATCAGAGAAGTAACAGTATTCAAATAGATGCCCTAGATAACAGAACTGGGAGAATCTCTTTGGCCCAACTGGAAGGTAACCAATCATTCATCCTGGGTTTGGGGGACGAGAGACGTAATTACACTTATTCCTAATAAAGAGAATTTATTAAATGTATAACAATACAAGTTGATTTTATACCCTGATAAAATTTCTTTTATATGAACAAATCCACAAATTAGGAAAAAGTCTTTATTGTGTCGTGTAGTGGGGATCAGGAAATATAGTCCCTGTGTTTTTCCTGCCACACTGTATTTAAATAGAATTGTGATCTCTCTAAACTACAGTCCATCTGAAATTATGTCTCACTTTCAAATGTACTCTTGAATGCTGCATGCTCTCCCCTTGTTTCCTACCTTGGATCAGGATGTAGATGCTGGGGGGGGGGGCGGGAACTGACTGAGATGGAAGTCTTTCAAAGAAGGGTTTAAAGAGTCCTTTCAAATTAGCTTCTCTCCCATGGCGGGACTTAGAATCACAGTGCTTAGAAGAAGTGGGATAATGAGGGAGTTGCTGCTTGTGCTATTCCTTCCCCGGGAAGCTTCAAGAAAGGTGAAGAGACTAATTGGCTGGTCTGGCAAATAATTCAAGATGAGTCCAAAAGAAGGAGCCAGCTGCTGATAGGAAGTGAATGGAAATTCACCTTCACACTGGCCCTCCGGTGGGGGGTGCACAGATGTGAAAAGCAGAGCCCTTAGGGAGAAAGCAAAGGCCCTTCTCTATGTCCCTGCCAAGAGGAAAGCAAAGAGGATTTGTCATTGCCTCCAGGGAACAGCCTTTGCTGTCATTTCAAGATCACCAAAGGAGTTTGCCTACATTGCAAGCCAGTTAGCATGAGCTTAGTGGCTTCAGGGAGTGTCCAGGCAGTGTAACTAGGGAAGGGCTGTGAGTGAGGCTTTAGTGGCAGTAAAGCAGATGGAAATAATTGGTTTAAAATACTGTACGTGGGGCACCCTCGAATCTGGGATGACCTAGGGTAGTTGTGCAGGTCGTGCACTATAGAACGCTAGGGGGCACCATTGACATGGAAACGGCATGCCCTAGGACCCCTGTCCTCCTCCCCCGGGGCCCCCCACACACACACCATCACCGCAGGGGCAGCTCACAGCCCACGCAATTCTCTGTGGCAGTCCTACTCTTGACTTTCTGGAAGCTGAGCCTCCCGTTCAACTTCATTCTCCGCAAGAAGCATTACAGCGGCCGCAGGGGCTGCCTGCATCCTCGGTTCCTCAAGGGATTGGCGGTGTGTTTTTCCAGCACACTCACGTCAAGTATAGAAACCTCACTGAGTCACATTAACGGCGGGGGGGGTGGTAGGAAATAAGGAGAAAGGCAATATAAGTTGGTAAAAAAAATTCTGAGTTCTTGTAATGACAAGTAATATCTTTATGCTTGAGTACATAGAGGGAATCAAGAATCAAGGGCTACAATTTTTTTTAAAAGAACACCTCTAAATAGCTTAAATGATGTGAATTTATTATCTTACTTAACAAGAAGTCCTACGGTAGGGCAGAAGCAAAGTTAGTTAATTCAATGCTTCAACAATGTCTAGAAAGATTTAGGTTTTTTACAACTCTCCCATACCATTCTCACTTAGAAGGTCAGCTTTGACCCTCTGGCTACCTTACCTCATGGTCACAAGATGGCAGCCATGGTTCCAGACATTCCACACAAACCCCACAACATCCTCTGGACAAACAGTCATTTCTTGTGTGTGAGTGTGTGTTTGTGTGTAGGTATGTGTGTGTGTTTTATCAGAGAGGAAAAGCTTAGTCAGAAGCACTCCATATTAGAATACAAGTTAAGCCGCTAAAACAGATAGTCTCAAAAATATGATGGTTTAAACAACAAAGCTTGTTTGTGTCTCATGTACCAATCCCCATGTAACTAAGTCTTTCTATCTGGTTACTCTGCCATTCCCTGGAGTTGTGCTCTTGCTTCAAGCTGGATCACAAATATCAACTCCCAGTCTGAACAAAGTGGAAAAGAGAAAAAGTGAAGAACAGCAATCTCCTTATTAAAAACATGATCTGGAAATTAGACTCAATGCTTTTTCTCATAGCTCCTTGGCCAAAACAGTCCCATGGCCATACCTTGCAGTAAGGGAGCCTGAGATGTATAGTGGTTGGGCATGTGCCTAGCCAACACTGGAGGGCTGCTACTGCTGAAAAGGAAAAATGAACATGGGGAGGTAATCAACTGCCTCACTCCCCTTGTGGATTTCTGCGCATGTCTCATTGACCAGAATCACTTCACATGATCGGAGCTAAAGCATTCACTGCACCAGGAATGGAACCACTGGGGTTGGCTCTGCCCAGGGTTTCTCCATCTCAGCACCACAGACATTTTGGACATTTATGTTAAATTAAAGTTTAACATAAAGTTAAACTTTAAACCAGCTTGTATCCAAATCACGGGGTTGGCTCTGCCCAGGGTTTCTCCATCTCAGCACCACGGACTTTATTGTGGGGGCGCTCTCCTGGGCTCTGCGGAATGTTTAGTAGCATCCCTGGGCTTTGCCCACTAGATGTCAGTCACACAACCCTCCCCCTATTATGACAACCAACAATGCCTCCAGACATTGCCAAATCCCAGTGACTTGAAAATCACTGGCTCAGATCCAATAGGATTTTACCACAGAGCAGGAATAGGATGCTTCTTCCTCGAGTCATATTTAAATGAGATGGACACAAAATCAGAGCTATTCCCACTGGAGCGATGGAGGAAATAGCAACTAACAGTGTCTGCTACGGTCAATAATACAACAAACGTCAAACAATGCGACCAAATGTAGCAATAATACAACAAATGAACGAACAAATGCTACCAAATGCAGGTCCTGTCAGATCATCTTTAATTAAAACTATTTATTCCACATATATATGTCTTGAGAGCATGCCTGGGGCCAAAGTGTTCCAGACACGTTCTTGGCTCTGGAAATGCAGTAGTAACAAAACAAAGTACAAAATCCCTGCCTTTATAGATCTTGAATTTTAGCACATAGCTGCCTAACCGTTCAGAATCCACTATAGAGGCAGTGTAGGGTAGTAGGGAAGGAAGAACAAGTATCAGAATTAAACATTCCTGTACCGATTCTGGTTCTGCCCCTTATTAGGAATGTGACCCTGGGCAAGTTACTTTTACCTTTTTTTTTTTTTCCTCATCTATTTTTCATTGTTCTCATCTATAAAGTGAAGGGAATAATACTAGGGGCCTCTTAGCATTTATTTGGAGGATGTACTTCTTAGCCCAGCACTTAACACGAAGTGTCTCTAAACAAGTATTAGCTGTGTTCTAGCAAAAGAGCACTGGCTTGGGAGTCAGAAGTTTTTCATTAAACAAACATTTGTTGGGCATCTCATATGTGCTAAACTCAGTTCTAGATACTGGGCATTCAGAGCTTCAGATAGCTAAGACATATACTCTGTCCTTAAAGGACCTTCCATGTTCAATACCTAGTTGGGTGACACTGGGGTGTGGGAGGTATGAACCTGGGTATAGGTCCTGGTTTAATCTGGCAGTTTTCTTTCTAGCGCCTGGATCAATGCCTGGCACATAGGAGGTACTCAATAAAATATCTGTGAAGTGAAGAAATGAATTAATGTTTCTACATAGAACAAAAATCCTGACTCACAGAAATGTTTTGTAAGCTTAAAAAGTCCTATGTAAATATGAGTGAAGTCAGGAAACTTGATAATCATTTGTCATTATCAAAATAAATAATGTCTATGCAAATTGAAAATATCAAAACTTTTTCAAGTGCTTGGAAGCCATTTGGCTTCCTAAATAGATTGAAATCTTGTTTATATTATTTTCTTAGTAAACTCTTTCCCCAGTAACTGTGAAAGTTAAACTTTAAACCAGCTCATATCCAAATCATGGCAAACATGGGCAAAATCCAAACGAATGGGATTTCACTACATAATTTACCCGGATTTAAAATGGTTTAGAAGTTATCATGTTAAATTCATTGACTTCATCCATAAAAATACATTCAAATGTGCTTAGAACTTGTTTTGGCTGGAGATGTGGAAACAGAAAGTAATAACAAATGACACTCTACAAATTCTAAAAATTATTGGTGACAAAATTGAGTCTGTTCTTCCAATTCACTTGTAATTATTTTACTCTGATTTTTATTATTTTTTCTTTGGAGAATCAAGCTGTTTCCACTTAGATTACCTCTAAGCCTTCAAATGTGGCTATATTTAATATAAATCAGGGGGCAGTTGCAAAGTTTGAATGAACACAGAGGCCAAATTAATGTCATGTTGGGAGGAAGGGCTGTAGGGACTGTTACCACAGGCTTCATTTCTCTAAAATATTTTATTTCAATCTAGACAATTCAAAAGGTAAAGTGTTTGTTGACTGCCTGGGGGCAGAGGTGGAAAAAATACAGGTTAAGTTTTACAGAGAACTGAAGTTGGCAGGAAATTGCGAGATGAGATTCAGCTTGAAAATATATTTACCAAGAAGGAAACTATGAAAAGATCAAAGTATCCATTCTCTCTTGCACATTCCCCCCCAACTGATTCGGGGTATGACTTGCAAGACTAGGGTAACCACTACCCTATGCACTATATTAAAACTTGGGGCACTTTACATTTTCCCCTTGCTACTTTGCTTGAAATATGGGTCACTGCCCCAAGATGCGTCATGGTGCTCAGCTTACAGCTTTGGCCAATAAGATAGGCTTTTGCATGCATGGGTGACTGCATTTCTTTTTATACCCTATAATCCATTTATATATGGGGTTTTTTTTTCCATTAAAAGGATGTGTTGAAATAAGAAGCATTAAGTCATAATCACAAAAAGCATTTTTACATATTCAAGACAAAGAAAAAGCTAGAACAAGAGTTAAAGACATAAAAACAGGTGTGTCTCATGGAGATCCTTCCTCATTAAGTCAGGTGTTAATAGTGTCTGGTTTGACTTCAGAGATTGAGTGAGGAATTCATTGTGAATCTTTTCTTAGGGATGAATGTCTTACAAAGAATTCTTCGCCATCGGAACTTACTGTACCTAACAGACACCTTTGGGAGATCTCCCCAACCCACAGCCCAGCCTCTGTGACCACAGCCTCTTCTCGGGGGGCTTCTTCATGACGCCAGCTCTCACTGGTCTGCAGTGATGCCATTTTTGCCCCCAGGCCTTCAGACCTCAGGATGGTACTGGCTACTTGCTGTTGTTAATCTCCTGGAGCTTCTCCATCCCTTTTCTGTACCCTTGACTGTGCCCATACCTCCATGAAACCATTAAAGTCTATACGTGTCCCACTTGTTTCCTGCAGGGACCCTGACGACCACGATCCTTGTAGTATTTCCTATTGCTAAAAAAAAAAAAAGTACCACAAAGTTGGGGGCTTTAAAAAATGTATTATCTCACAGTTTTGGAAGTCAGAAGTCTAAAATGGGTTTGACTTGGCTAAAACAAAGGTGGCGCAGGGCTTCACTCTTCTGGAGGCTCTTGAGGAGAATTTTCCAGCATCTAGATAGGGGCCACATTCCTTGGTTCATGGCCCCTTCCTCCCTCTTCAAAGCCATCAGTGTAGCATCTTCAAATCTCTCTTCCTCTCATCTCTGCTTCTGTCATCATCTTGGCTTCTCTGATTCTCTCTCTCTCTCACCTCCCTCCTTCCCTTATAAGGCCCCCTAAGCATAGATTGGGTCCACCCAGATAATCCAGGATAATCTCTCCATCTCAAGATCCTTCATTTACAAAATCCCTTTGTCATGTAATTTACTCACAGTTCCAGGGATCAGGACATGGACATGGATGTCTTTGAAGGGGGTCGGGGGTGGGTATTACTCTGTCTACCACACCTTTCTTCAAGGCAAAGGATTCTTCTGTTTTACTGTCCAGACACTCTGCTCCCCCACACTCTATTTTACCCACCTCCTTCATACATTCCATCAAATTTTATCTGTCCCATTTCCCACTCAGTCTCAACCCTGACAGATCAGATAGCATGAGGAATTAACGAACACCTAGAATTCCTTAGTGATAATGGATTTTTGTGTTGCTCCTCCCACACTGTGTTTACATTTACCCAGTTCTCTACTGCCCCAAAGAAGGGAATAATTATGGGGCTTCCAGGTCTTCAGTGAAAAGATTATACTATTGGTATTTTAGAGCCCACTGGACTATCCTTCAAAGCCCAATATAAGGGGCGGTCTTGTCTGGAGATTATGAACTTTTGGAGGAACAAAATCTTATTATACAGTTAGCAGTTAAGCTTGGGCTCTGGATTGTTATTGTACAGTTAGCCTGGACTCTGGATTCAAATCCTACCTGAATTAAAATCCTTTTGCTGTCATTTATTACCTTTGTGATCTTGGGCATGTTAGACACCCCAAAATATAGTGACTTAAACAAGACAGAATTTTATTTCATATTCACATAATAATCTAAAGGTAGATGTAGTATAGGCATGTACATGGTCATCTGGGGACCAGGTTCCCCCTATGTCCCTCTGCCCTTCCTCATCCTGTGGTCCTGGTTTGCATGGTCAAACCTGGCTCAGGACTGCCTCATCCTTGTCCAAGCAAGGAAAAGAGGACAGAGAGAGCAAGCAGCCTCCTTTCAAGGATGGAACACTGAAATTGCAGACCTCATTTTTACTCACACCCAATTGGTCAGGATTGAGTCACATGGCCACATCAAGCTACAAGGGAGCCTGAGAAATGTGGCCATTCTTGGGTATCCCCGGGGCCAGCCAGAATTCATCAGCTTCAATTACTTAAAGAAAAAAAGAGAAGATAGAAATTAGGGAGTCAGAAGTTTTTCATTCAACAAACATTTGTCGGGCATCTACTATGTGCCCTCCTAATTGGAGGCTCTGTTGCATTGTCTGCAGCTTAGTTTTCTCATCTACAGAATGAGAGCATAGTTTTGATGATTAAATGTAATACATGGAGAGGGATTCAAATTGTGTGCAGCACAGCATGAGTGTTCAATAATGCTAGTTTACATCACAGTACTATATGCCTCCCCTTTCCCTCCCAGGCTTGGCTCCTAATGTCTGCTCCAAGCTAAAAGCAGACTGTGGAGGATCCAAGAGTGTTGGAGGCTCATCCCACTGGGTGTTATCCTGCTGGTGTGGATGGACTGGCTGGTTACTGAATCTGCCTCAACGTTGTTGTAATATACAAATCTATGCTATGATATGAATGATTCCCCCTAGAGCTGTTCAGTTACAACCTGTAAAACCAGCCCTAGAAAAGCCATATAAATGTTGAGGGATGGGAGACTAATAGGAAGTAAGAAAGAAGTATGAGAACAGAGATGAGAAATAAAAGTGGTATTATGGAATGAATTGTGTCTCCCCCAAATTCGTATGCTGAAATCCTAATACCCAATGTGACTGTATTTTGAGAAAAGCCTGTAGGGAAGTAATTAAGGTTAAATGTAGGGCCCTAATCTAATATGATTGGTGACCTTATTAGAAGAGGAAGAAACACCGAAGCTCTTTCTCGCCACGTGCACAGGGGACCATGTGAGGACACAGTGAGAAGGTAACCATCCACAAGCCAAGAGAGGGGCCTCACCAGAAATGAATCCTGCAGATATCTTGATCTTGAACTTCTAGCCTCCAAAACTCTAAGAAAATGTCTATTGATTAAGCCACCCAGTCTTTTGTATGGTAGCGTTAGCAGACTAATACAGTGGGAAAAAGAGGAAAGGTTCATCACGAGAGAGGGCAGAGATTAGAGGAAAAGGAAGGGCAGGAGAAAAAAGGGGTTCAGTTCTTCATACTGCATCTGGGACTTCAGGAGGGAATTTCACGGACTGATAAAAGGCTGGTGCTTTGGTTAGTCCTTATAAGTGAGGCACTACTGCCACCTGGTGGCAACATACTTAATCCAGTCATTCATTCATTCATTCAACAAACCTCTAATGAGCACCTGCTCTGTGCAAGGAAGGGTGCTAGGCAGAGGGAGTAATATTAGTAAACGTTGATTAACACCTACTATGTGCTGAGCTCTGTCCTATGTGCTTTACACCAAAAAATGATTTAAGCTTCATCACAACCCACCACAGTAATATAGCAATATGATTATTGCTATTTTACAGAGGAGGAACCTGAGATACTAAGAAATTCAGTAAGTTGCCCAAGAGCCTACATAAAATACATGAAAAAATGAGATCTTGAATCAGGAAGTCTGGCTCCAGAACTCTTCACAGACATGTTTCCTGCCCTTACAGCTTCTTCCTAATAAAAGGTAAATAACCAGAAGTTGCATAAAATACTAATAATTTGAAATGGCAGCATAATGCTTTATTTTTTATGGATTCTGTGTTTGACTCGTGATCAAGAATCCTCCTCTTTAGCTAAAAAAGACCACATTCAACTGACTCAGTGTGCATCCACTGGGTCAGGGCACTGGCCCAGACTGGAAGGGTTTTAAGAAACAGAAAGCTCACATTCGACGGAAGCTATTTCAGCAAGAGAACCTATACAGCTGTGCTATCCAATATAATAGCCACTAGTCCTTGTTTAAATTTTCATTTTAACTAATTAAATGAAATTAAAAATTTAATTCCTCGGGGCGCTTGGGTGGCTCAGTCGGTTGGGTGGCTAACTCTTGATTTCGGCTCAGGTCATGATCTCAGGGTCATGAGATCAAGCCCTGTATCAGGCTCCGTGCTCAGTGGGGAGTCTGCTTGAGATTCTTTCCCTCTCCCTCTGCCCCTCCCTATTCAAATAAATAAATAAATCTTTTTAAAAAAAATTTAATTCGTCAATTGCACTAGCCATCAATTCATCTCAAGTGCTCAATAGCCACTGTCCCTAATGTTACCATGATGGACTACATCCAGAATATTTCCATCATCACAGAATGTTCCATCCGGACTGCTGTAGATCCTTTATCCTAGAGTATGGAGTCTTCCCCATGGCTGATTCAGGCATAGGTCACTCAGAGTCCCCCTTGCGGCTAGCAGTCTGCAGGTCAGTGACAAAGCAGAAGAGCAAAATTACAACAACCCCAGAGCAAAACAGATGGCGCCTCTCTTTCCCTCTGATCTTTCCTGGGGCAGGCTGAGAGGGAAGAAGTTGAGTCTCAGTAGGACTTGGCTCCTTTTTTAGGGGAGGTGATGGGAAGCGAAGAGGGGTCTTGTTCCTCCCTTCCACTGGGTCCCGGAGCTGGTTGCAGGGTGTGCCACACATGACTTCCCAGCGTCTCTTACCGGGTGTCATCTTGGCTGGTGGTTAGAGAAGTCGAGGCTAACTTCACCTCCCAGTTTCGATTTTACTCGGGGCCTTTGCTCTTAGCTGATGCGCCATTACATTGTCCAGGAACTGCCTGTCACTGCACGCTGACTTGTCTGGGCCTCTGAACTCCCGGTCCTATCCCTAGGAAGACCTGAATGTGTTGTTTCATAAAAGCTTTTTTTTTTTGGTGTGATCATCATGCTTATTGGCTCATATGTGAGCCTCTGATTGTCTAACCTTAATTTTTCTGTGATCAACTGGCAGAGGTGAGTGATTTAGACAGACAATAACCACCTAGTAATATTAAATTTAACGCAGTAGGCTGCTAAGGAGAAGTTTGCTAAAACACACAGACACACAGACACACAGAATGGGGCGGCACTCAAGCTTTAATCTGGCTATTGTTCCAACTCACTCTGTGTCATCGCCTCCTTCATTCTTTGTCTGGTGACTGTCCCTTTCCTTCATTTCCACTCTTCAACCTGAGTCCCTTGATTACATTTTGTACCAGCTGAGTCATTAGCCTCCATAAAGGTGTCCGTGCTGTAGGCTCAGGTCCCTCCAAAACACTCTTCAGCTAAATGCATTGAACAAATATTTACTGAGCATCTACTACCCCCAAAGGATTATGGTCCAGTTCACTTTGGTATCGTGGAAGAACTAGCTATCGATACATAGTAGAATTCATCTACTGGCTCATATTCCCTTGGTTGCCAGTGATAGAAAACTCCAACTGGCATAAGCTGACAGAGGGAACTCATTAGCTGATCAAGTCCAAAAGTCTATCTTGAATTTAGGTGGGGCGGGACCCAGAGACTCAAACAATATCACCAGCCGACTCTCACTGTCATTCCTTTCTCCCTCTCTTCAGTGTGGCTTCATCCTCAGGTACACTGAGAAGAGAGAAGGCTACCAGACTTACAATGGAATCCTGTGTTTCTCTCCACAAGCTCCTGTCGTGTCCCAGGATTCACTCTGAGTAGACCAACCTGGCTCACACGGTCGTCTCTGAACTGTGCCATCAAGGCAGGCTCTGATCTGGCTGGTCTCACGTCACACGGACCACCCCTGAAATCGGGGAGAGGTGCGTCACAGAACTGGGGACAGAGAAGGTAGACTAGAAGCTGAGTAGATTTAAAAAGCAGCAAATGTCTCCACAAGATGAAGAAAACATAGTAACAACATGGAGAAACAGGTGCCTAAATCTGGATGCAGGTCATGGAAGCCTTCAGAGCAGAGGGTAAACGTGAGCAGACTCTTGGAAAAAAGGGCAGGAATTTGCTGGCCAGGCAGGAGAAGGGGTGAAAACGGGAGAGGATCCCAGTGGCAAGAACGGCCTGTGTGGTCACAAAAGAGAATGACCTATGTATCCATATTTTTGTACCAGGAAAAGAGCCTGATTCAATGCCAGGCTCTGGCCCCTCTAGTGCCTGGTTTGAATCCCAATTCTGAAACTTTCTAGCTATGTAATCTTGGCTGGTTACTTAACCTCAGGTCACTTTGGTTTGGCTTTGTTGTTTTTTTTTTTAAAGATTTTATTTATTTGAGAGAGAGAGAGAAAGAGAGCACAAGCAGGGTGAGGGGCAAAGGGAGAGGGAGAAGGAGAAGCGGACTCCCCGCTGAGCAGGAGCCCGATGCAGGGCTCGATCCCAGGACCCTGAGATCATGACCTGAGCCGAAGGCAGGTGCTTAACTAAGTGAGTCACCCAGGCGTCCCACCTCAGGTTACTTTGTAATTTAGGTAACCTGGAACTTAACCAGGACAATACTTGTGCCTCAGTTTCCTCATCTGTAAAATGGGAAAAGTAATAGTACCTACCTTACAGAGTTTTGTCAGGATTAAAAGAAGAGTGTAAAATAATAAAGGTCATCTATGTCAAGCCCACAGCTAACATCACACTCAATGGTGAAGAGCAGAAAGCTTTTCCTTTAAGATCAGGAGCAAGACAAGATTGCCCACTCTCACCACTTTTATTCAACATAGTATCAGAATTAATATTGTTAAAATCTCCATACTACCCAAGTCAAGCTACAATTGAATGCAATCCCCATCAAAATTCCAATGGTATTTTTCACAGAAATAGAACAAACTATTCTAAAATTTGTATGGAACCACAAAAGACCCTAAATAGCCAAAACAGTCTTTAGAAAGAAGAACAGGAGGGGCGCCTGGGTGGCTCAGTCCTTAGGCGTCTGCCTTCAGCTCAGGTCAGGATCCCAGGGTCCTGGGATGCTGAGCCCCGCATCAGGCTCCCTGCTCCGCAGAAAGCCTGCTTCTCCCTCTCCCACTCCCCCTGCTTGTGTTCCCTCTCTCGCTGTGTCTCTGTCAAATAAATAAATAAATAAATAAATCTTTAAAAAAAGATTTAAAAAAAAAGATCTTTAAAGATTTAAAAAAAAGATTTAAAAAAATCTTTAAAAAAATCTTTAAAAAAAATCTTTAAAAAAAGATTAAAAAAAGAAAGAAAGAAAGAAAGAGGAACAGGAGGGCACCATGTTCCCTGAATGCGAACTATATTACAAAGCTATAGCAATCAAAGTAGTCTGGCGCTGGCATGAAAACAGACACACAGATCAATGGAACAGAATAAAGACCCCAGAAATAGACCCAAGTATTTACGGTTAATTAATTTATGACAAAGGAGCCAAGAATATACAATGGGGGAAAGGACGGTCTCTTCAATAAATGGTACTGGGGAAACTGAACAGTCACATGCAAAAGAATGAAACCAGACCATCATCTTATAACATATATTATACAAAAATTAACTCAAAATGGATTAAAGACTTGAATGTAAGACCTGAAGCCATAAAATCCTAGAAGAAAACATAAGCGGTAAGCTCCTTGACATCAGCCTTGGTGATGATTTTTTTTTTTTAATTTGACACCCACAAACAATGAATTGTGGAACACTACATCAAAAACTAATGATGTAACGTATGGTGACTAACATAACATAATCAAATAAAATTAATTTTAAAAAATAAATAAAATTTGACACCTAAAGCAAAGGCAACAAGGGCAAAAATAAAGAAGTGGGACTACATCAAACTATAAAGCTTCTGCACAGCAGAGGAAGCTGTCACCAAAATGAAAAGGCAACCTACCAGATAGGAGAAAATATTTTCAAATCATGTATCTGATACGAGGTTAATATCTAAAATATATAAAGAATGCATACAACTTAATAGCAAAAAAAATCTGATTTTTAAAAAATGGGCAAAGGAAGGATCTGAATACACATTTTCCCAAAGAACACATATAGATGACCAATAGACACATGAAAAGATGCTCAACATCACTCACCATCAGGGAAATGCAAATCAAAATCAAATTCAAATGCAAATCGAAACCACAATGAGACATCACCTCACACCTGTTAGGATGGCTATTATCAAAAAGACAAGAAACAACAAGTGTTGGTGAGGAAGTGGAGAAAAGGGAACCCTTGTGCACTGTTGGTGGGAATGCAAGTACAATGCCGCCACTGTGGAACACAGTAGGGAGGTTCCTCAAGAAATGAGAACTACCATATAGTCATTCTTGTTTCCTCCCTGGCTTCTTGAAGCTCGGCCACCATCATGAATGACACAGTAACCGACCCTGACCAGGCAGTTCATGACCGACCAACAACTACAGAGGAAACAATGCTCATTGATGTTCTTCACCCCGGAAAGGCAACAGTACCCGAGACAGAAATTTGGGGAAAAGCTAGCCAAAATGGACAAGACCACACCAGATGTCATCTCTGTATTTGGAGTCAGAACCCATTTGGGTGAGGCAAGACAACTAGCAAAGAAAAATGAACCCAACCATAGACTGGCAAGACATGGCCTATGCGAGCAGAAAAAGACCAGAAGAAAACAGGGAAAGGAACACAAGAACAGAATGAAGAAGGTCAGGGGGACTGCCGAAGCCAGTGCTGGTGCTGGCAACAAGAGAGCTGGAGATTGGACAACAGAAGGAGCAAAGGTTCTACAGTGACTCTATCCGTGGTGATTGTGCAGATTTGTCATGAAAGGATTAATAAACTAAGAATTAAAAAAAAATAGAACTACCATATGATCCAGCAATTCCACTTCTGGGTATTTATCCAAAGAAAATGAAAACAGTAACTCGAAAAGATAGAGGCACCCCCATGTGCATTTCAGCATTATGTACAATAGCCAGGATATGGAAACAACCTAAATGTCCACCAGTGGAAGAATGGATAAAGAAAATGTGGTGTGTGTGTGTGTGTGTGTGTGTGTGTGTGTGTGTGTGTGTGTGTGTGTGTGTGTAATTCAGCCATTAAAAAAATAAAATCTTGCCATTTACAACAACAGGGATGGACCTTGAGGGCATTATAATAAGTGAAATAAGTCAGGCAAAGAATGATAAATACATACCATGCGATCTCACTTATATATGGAATATTTTTTTAAAAAAAGAAACCAGGCTTATAGTTACAGGAAACAGATTGGTGGTTGCCAGAGGTGGGGGGTAGGGGAGTGGACAAAATACATGAAGAGGGTCAAAAAGTACAAACTTCTAGTTATAAAATAAATGTCACGGGAATATAATGTACAATATGGTGACTATAGTTAATAATACTGTATTACATATTTTAAATTTTCCTAAAAGAGTACATCTTAAAAGTTCTCCTCACAAGAAAAAAAATCTGTAACTATGTATGGTGACAGATGATAACTAGACTAATGGTGGTGATCATTTTGCAATGTCCACAAACAACAAATCTTTATGTTGCACACCTGAAATTAATCTGATGTTGTATGTCCATTATACCTCAAATTTTTGTTTAAAAGTTTAAAAATGAGTTAATATGTCTAAAGCACTTAGAATAGGGCCTGACACATAGAAAATGCTAACCTAAATGAACAAAATGTGTTTATTGATCAATGCTGTGCCATACTGAGTTCAAAATAATGGCCTACAATTTAGGGCAACTACAGATTTGGTTACTAAAAAAATCACAACGAAAGAATGACAAAACTTTACCTTTCTCATGATCATTTATGCAGATAACATCATATATCATATATACTCCCATTCCTTCTCATACAGAAATTGCTCTCTATCCAGTCATACTGTTGGCAAGATGTTATCCCCCAGTCCCACATTTTATAGGAAATGTAGTTTCTCTTTCCGGCTTTTGTTTCCTAAGATCTAATACTGCAGATTTATTTTAGCATAACATTACTCAATTTAGCCCACCCAGCCTCATGAGAAAACCTGACCCAAACAACCAGGCAGAGAAAAATTGAACAGGAAGTACACACAACCCACTCTACCTTGTGATCATTTCGTAAATGTCAGGCTCTGAAATTGGGTCAATGGTCTTGTTATTCCTAGTCTCTGACATTTCCTTAATTAATTAATTAATTAATTACTGTATACATGTTAGGGACTTTGGCCAGATAACTTCATTGTATTTCCTACTTTGGAAACTCTCGAACCTCTGCCCTTAAGAAACAATGACTTTTGAAATGGTCTAAACAAAAGGAAAGACATCTTATGTGCAATGTTTCATGCAATGGGGTGAAGAAAGGAAGTTAGAAAAAGGCTTGTGGTGAGATCAGAGGACAAGGCCATGCTCAAAAAGGATGTGATCTGGGGTCACACTCCCTGGGTTTGAACCCCAGCTCTGTTTGTTATAAGCTAGTGACTTGAGCAAATTACTTGTTTATTAGAACCTCGGTTTCTTCCTTTGCAAAATGGGGGTGATAATAATGCCTACCTCATGATAGTGATAAGGAAAAATCTGTGTCCTAAGATGGTCGACCGAGCCAGCCAGGGAGTCCCAGCCCCTGCCCTGGGGCTCTTCCGGGTTCTCTCTGCCCTCCTTCCCACGTGCACCAAAGCGCCAAGTATGCAGAAATAGAAGTGTATAAATTACCCCCTTTGTTTATGCTCAGGGCTCAGACCTTTGGAGACCACTCTCCTCTGAGCCCACTGGCATTAAATAAACCTCCTATCCTCCAAGATCTCCAGGTGTCACTTGGTTCTTCTGTCGGGCAATCCAGTCCAGGTTCCGTAACATTTGGTTCCCTCACCGGGAAACCCAATGGTGCTGGCCCATTGTTGCCACCGGTTTGGGGCAATGGCAGGACGGTGATGGAACAAGGGATCGTAACAGAGAAGGCGGGCCCTGCCTAATTTTCGGCAGTCACCCGCCCCAGTCGCCTTGGGCCGGCCCTGCTCCCGCTGTTCCCACTGGACTCGAGGAGACTTGGCAGGTGAGGACCTGGTCCCAATGTCAGATTCCGGTAAGGCCTGGGGCTCCAGGACCCAGACAGGCCCACCCGCTGGGGTGAAAGGGGAGCCTGATCACCTCCCAGAGACCTCTTAGAGGTCTCACAGGTAGGGATTCCCAGAGAGGAAATGTAATAACTCCTGGAGTGAATGTGCAAATGAATGTGCAGTCCAACCTGGTTTGCTTAAGTGGACTGATTCTGTGACTCCACGGGTGGGCACCCTTAAGGTCCCCAGAAGCCTATAGAGTCTGAGTGGGTGCGTCTGTGATTCCATGGTGAACAGCATACAGTCTAGGGTGGCATCAGAATAGATTCCGATCGTCACAACACTGAGACCGCTACAGCTAAGTCTCACCTAAGCTCCTTCAGGACATGGCCAGACGAGCATCTGATTGGTCTCCTCACTACAGGAGTCACCCCCGCCCCCCGTCTGTCTCTGCAACACCGCACACGGGAACATCACCCTGGGATCAGGGCAGAGTAAACCTACGGTTCTAGAGACCATGATCAGAAATTTCAAGAAAGGGTTTTCAGGAGACTATGGAGTCAGGATGAACCCCAGCAAGTTGAGAACCCTACGTGAATCGGAATGGCCCACCTTTAATGTCGGGTGGCCTTCAGAAGAGACATTGGATGTCCCAACGATTTGTTGAGTATGATGAGTCGTAATAGGAGAACCAGGACACCCTGACCAGTTTCTGTACGTTGACTCCTGGCTAGGAATTGCCCAGACCCTTCCCTGCTGGGTGCGATTCACTTGCAATAGGCAGGGACAGGCCAGGGTCTTAATCGCCTCATCCAAGTGACCTAAAGAAGATCAGCAAAAGCCCCAGTCTACACAAATCCTAGCCAGAGATCCCGAGGATGAACCGATCCTGCCCCCACTGAACGCACCCCCAAGACCATCTATACCTAGCCCTTCAGCTCCAGACACTCCACCGCCATTGGTCTCATCGGCACTCCCAGGCCCAGAGGATCCACTTTCTCCAGGACCAGCAGCCAGGCTGCACCCCAGGCCGGGCACAAGTGCCCTCCAAATGCTGGTACGAGACACAGGAACCCGAGAGGTGCAATGAAGATGGGACAGTCCAACCCGGCCATTCCATGGTGTATTATCAGCCCTTCTCCACCACCGACCTCCTCAACCGGAAATATAACACCTTATCCTACTCTGAGAAACCACAGGCTATGGTAAGCCTCATGGAATCCCTCTTCCAGACTCACTGGCCAACCTGGGAAGACTGCCAATAGTTACTCCACACCCTGTTTAACACAGAGGAAAGGAGGAGAATAATGAAAGGAGCATGGCAGTACCTAGAAGAGCACACACGAGCGGGAGTCATCAACCCTGCTGCCTGGGCTAATACAGCTGCACCCAAAGAGCACCCACCATGGGACTTCACCATAACCGAGGGACAGACCCACATCCACCGGTACCAGAAGGCCCTCCTCTGGGGAATCCGGGCAGGAGCTAAGAAACCCATGAACATGACTAAGATATCCTCAGTCACTCAACAACCAGGGGAATCCCCCGGAGACTACTAGGAAAGAGTATGTGAAGCCTACAGGATATACACTCCATTTGACCCCAAGGCACAGGAAAGCCAACAGATGGTAAACACCTCCTTCGTGGCTCAGGCCGCCCCAGACATCAGAAAAAAACTTCAGAAACTAGAGGGTTTCACTGGGATGAACATCACCCAGCTAATAGAAATTGCCAATAAGGTCTACATGAACAGGGAGGTTACAGCTGAAAGGGAAGCCGACAAAAAGATGAAAAAGAAATTCAGCTTCCTCGCCACTGCCCTCAAAGAAAAGGACAACACAAAGGCGGGAAAACCCCGACCACTGATAGGGGGGAGACCCAGAACCCCCTTGGAAAGGGATCAATGTGCCTACTATAAGGAGAATGGGCACAAGGTCCAACATAAATTCCTTTATCTACCTGATTGCCCCATCCCCCTCCTGGGCCGAGACATACTCTCCAAGCTTGGGGCTCAAATAACCTTTGAACCCACCAGACACACCAGCCTCCAAATGAACCCAAGGCTAGAGGAGATGGGGTCTCTAATACTAACAATTACCATGCCAAGGGAAGAAGAATGGAGGCTATTCTGCACCCAGGCCTAACCAAGCAGCCCGCCGGAGTTCAGGCTCACCTTCCCTTCAGTATGGGCTGAAGACAACCCACCTGGACTAGCCAGGAATTGGGCCCATATCATTGTTGAACTGATCCCAGAAGCCCAACCTCGGAGGCAAAGGCAATACCCCCTTCCACAAGAAGCTAAGATTGGCATCCAAGAACATCTGGCCAAACTCAAAGAAGCAGGTATTCTAGTCAAGTGCCAGTGAGCCTGGAATACCCTACTCCTGCCAGTCAAGAAGCCAAGAGGGGGATACCGACCAGTTCAAGACCTGCAGGCCATCAACAAGGTGACCATCTCTCTGCTCCCAGTGGTCCCGAATCTATACACCCTCCTTGGCCAAATCCCCGGGTCAGCCAGATGGTTCACTTGCCTAGATTTGAAGGATGCCTTCTTCTGCCTCCACTTAGCTCTCCAGAGCCACCACTATTTGCCTTTGAATGGTTTAAACCTGATACAGGGTGCCATATGCAACTGATTTGGACATGCCTCCCGCAGGGGTTTAAACACTCACCAACCCTCTTTGGGGAAGCGCTGGCCGTGAACCCCACCAGCTTCCCAAGAGAGGCCGCACGATGCACCCTCCTCCAGTATGTGGATGACCTCCTCCTCGCCAGTGACACACAAGAAGACTGCACAAAAGGCACAAAGGCCCTCCTACAGCTCCTGTCAGACTCGGGATACCGAGTCTCATGGAAGAAGGCACAAATCTGCCAACAACAGGTCCGATACCTCAGTTTCCTCCACACCAAAGGAAGGAGAGAACTAGGGCCGGAGAGAAAAAAGGTCATCACCTCCTTGCCACAGCCCCAGACAAAAAGGGGCCTACAGGAATTCCTGGGGGCTGCAGGATTCTGTCACATCTGGATTCCCGGGTTCTTGGCAATAGCAAGACCCCTCTATGATGTCTTAGGGGGACCAGATCAAGAACCCCCTATCTGGACTGAGGAAACAGAAGCCGCCTTCACAGAGATAAAGACTGCCCTGGGGCAGGCTCCAGCCCTGGGCCTTTCAGATGTAGAAAAACCCTTCAATCCCTTTGTACAAGAAAAAGAAAAGATACCACTCGGGGCGCTCACCTAGACTGTTGGGCCCTGGCAACGGCCAGTTGCATATCTGTCAAAAAAGCTGGACTCTGTGGCAGCGGGATGGCCACTGTGCCTCAGGGCGCTGGTAGCCACAGTCCTACTCATCAAGGAGGCAGACAAGGTCGTCCTGGGGCAAGAACTTAACGTCAGGGTCCCTCATGCAATTTTGTCCGTCATGAACGCACAGGGCCACCGCTTCCTTTCCAACTCTTGGCTGGCACAATACCAAGGGCCCCTCTGAGAAAACCTACAAGTCACCCTCGAAACAGTAAGGACATTAAACCCAGCAACCTTTCTCCCCACGGAAGAGGGGGAACCAGACCATGACTGCTCTGAGGTGACTGATGAAGTCTATGTGAGCCGTCCAGATCTGCGGGATCAAGCCATAAAGAATCCAGAGCTCATGCTGTTAGCAATGGCAGCAGTTACCTACAAGAGGGTGCCCGGAAAGCAGGTTATGCAGTAACCACAACCACTGAAGTCCTAGAAGTTAAGGCATTACCAACTGGCTGGTGAGCACAATGGGCTGAACTATATGCCTTTAGTCCAAGCCCTCACCCTCGGTGAAGGCAAGCGAGTCAATATCTACACTGACTCTCAGTATGCCTTTGCTACTGTACATATACATGGAGCCATCTACAAGGAAAGGGGCCTCCTAACCACAGCAGGAAAAGCTATCAAGAACAAAGAGGAGATACTGAGACTCCTCTAAGCCATCTGGCTTCCAAAGGAAGTAGCGATCCTGCACTGTAAGGGACACCAGAAAGGAGACGGCCCCATAGCGTGGGAAAATCATCTGGCAGATGAGGCAGCCACAACCACAGCCAGTGAGGACATGGACAGAGCCCCTTCCCTCACCATGGCCCTGACACCCCCGGAAGAAGTCCCTCCACCCAGTTACGCTGAAAAAGGAAGAGGAATGGGCCGTGGCTGAGATCAAGGTGTATACATCTGCATCACCCCACGCAATCATGCATGCTTGTCAGTCTCCTACCTGATCTTTCAGTCCTCCCCAGGAGGCATGCCCCACTCATATGGAGACCTCCTAGCCACCCCCGACATTCCCCCACAGCCATCCCTCTTATTGTGAGCCTGTTGGCCGCATCAGGTGTTACCCTCAGCGCCACTGGCGTCGGGATGTCTCAGGTTCAGTACCAGGGGCTAACTCAATAACTCACAGTGGACTTTTCTGCCCTCACTCAGTCAGCCCTGGCCCTGCAACGCCAACTCAGTTCACTGGCCTCAGTGGTCCTCCAAAACAGCGGGCTCAACTTGCTCACGGCCACGCAAGGGGGGCTCTGCCCCTTCTTACAGGAGGAATGTTGTTTCTATGCTAATGAGTCGGGGGTGGTCCAAGAAACCCTGACCCAATTACAGGAACGAGTAAATCACCCGTGGGAAAGCACTCCAGCAGACCACTTGGTGGGATTCCCTCTCACAATGGTTCCCTTGGTTCACCCTCCTCATCCGTCCCCTCCAATTGCTTCTCCTCATAGTAGCATTTGATCCTTGTATTCTTAATGCCCCTACTAGGTTTATCACTACCCAAATTGCTAAGATCAGACTCCAGTTGCTCCTTACTCTCTATCGCCCCTTAGAAGATGAAGATGATGCCCTCTAAACTAGGTGTTTAAAGGGTCATCAAAGGGGGGAATGAGAAGGAAAAATCTGTGTCCTAAGATGGCCGACCAAGCCAGCAAGTGAGTCCCAGCCCCTGCCCCGGGGCTCTTCCGGGTTCTTCTCTCTGCCCTGCTTCCCACATGCACCAAAGTGCCAAGTATGCAGAAGTAGAAGTGTATAAATTACCCCCTTTGTTTGTGCTCAGGGCTCAGACCTTTGGAGATCATTTCCTCTGAGCCCGCCGGCGTTAAATAAACCTCCCATCCTCCAAGATCTCTGGTGCCGCTTGGTTCTTCCGTTGGGCGATCCAGTCCAGGTTCTGTAAACAGTAGTAGCCAGCCCCCAACAAGGCTCCCAATGTCTTCCACCTCCTGGTATTTGTGTCTCTGTGTAGTCCCTCCTATTGTAGCAGCGTTGGTCTGTGTGACCAATCAATTAACGGCAGAAGTGATGATTTGTCCCTTTCAAGGCTCAGTTAAAGCTGGAAAGAGAACTTTCTCCTTCTAGGGGACAGAAAGGCCAATGAATCCCCACTCTGATCACCAGGCCGGGGTGGAATGGCCAGCCCCAGTGCACATAGGCATCTCAGGTAAAATGTGATGGATTCATTCTTTGGAAATACATCTAGGGGTTCAGGAAGTGTGAGCTTTTTTTCTGAATTTGCCTTTGGTGTCCGACTATGTTCTTCACGATCAACATCTTTGGAATTACCGTTCCTTTCAATTACCATGCAAACTTCCAAAGGGGGAAAGATGCACGCGTGCAGGCAGCATTTGGGTACAGGCAGAAAATACTAAATCTCTAATTTTATTTATGTAAGCGGTCTGCTTCACAGAGATGACTTGTGAGATGTAATCAGAAATGACTATACTTCGTTCTTCTACTCTCCCTTTAACTTTTCTCAGGGCCTGGCATTTCCTGTGCCCCGGGCCAAAGCCCTCTGCAGGCTCATGACTTTTCCGGGCACCCAGGTAACAAAGTTCTATGGTCCTGTTTCACAAATTGCAGCCTCAACGTCTAAGGTACAATGTAAGTACAAGTGAGCAAAGGAAAAGGGCAGAACTGATGCTTCTATTCCAAGATAAGGGGGCCACATTGATTTAACAAACAAAATGAAACAATGATTATCAAATCAAATCTGACAGGAAGGTAGCCCCTTGCCATGCAAAGCAAAATTATGAAGATGGCTATTTAAAATTCAGGATTTATATTCACAATCATTGACAATGACCCTCTCAATGTATCTTGCACCATGAGATATTCATTAATTACATTAGCACACAGTAGAGAATTTATAAACAAGCAAAAAAGAAAACAAACCCACATTTATTGAGGATGTGCCCCCCCAATTTTTATTGATATTGGTTGGCAATTAAAAAACGAGACTCCTGCTTTATATTTCCATGCAAGCCTCACTGCTTCCAGAAAGATGCCCACAGACTTCCCCATTGAACTCCTACAGCATTTGTGGACAGGTCCACCTCAATATAATTTCATTATTCAGTCTCCCACTCTGATCACTTTAATAATTTAATAATGAACTCCGTGGTTCATAAAATGAACTTCCTAAGGACAAGCCAACATCCATGCTGCTTGCCACCCACGAAAGGGGTCTGATAATACCACAGAGGTGTATTAATGCCTGCCAGGAGTTCCACTTCCTTTTGGCCTAGAGTTGTGGAACTGTAAAGTTATCCTAGCCTAAGAAAGACAAGGTGTGGAGAGTGGGCAGGGGGAGGAGAAAGAAAAAATTTTTTAAAGCTCAAAAGAATCTGGAAGATTTGCTCTGTTCGACTCCTTAAAGAGCAGAAATAAAAGCCAAAGCTATCACAAAATATCACTTAATTTCTAATTTTATATTATTCTAGTTCAATGATTCTTCTTGGACATAAAGAGGAAGCATGTGAGGACTGAGAAATTGTGAAATTCTGGGAACCCAAGCTCTCTTGGACAAAGCAATAACCTCAGGTTTTTTCCTTCCCACCATCCCTTCTTCCTTTGCTCCATCCTCCCTTCCCTCCCTTCTTGGATTCCCCTTCCCATCCACCGAGGCCCCACGGTCATTTGTCCGGAGCCAGGTGCTGTGAGAGAGTTCAAGGAAGAATAAGGTATGCCCAAGAAAAGCTTGCCACTTTAACCCCTTTGGGAACAGAGAGATTGAAGGAAAAAAATGTGAACCAACTGGACAGGCAAGGAATATATGCAGCTGATTCTCCTTATTTGCAGCAATGATGCTCTATAAAGTCGTTGTGAATAGTGAGTTAGTTAGTGAAGCCTGAACCATTGCTTCCAGGGGAAACATGGTAGGGTTCTGTGAACTTTTGGTTGCACTTTCCAATCAATACATGACCTTGTTTTATGTGTGTTTCTGTCCGAAGTACCTTATTTAATATACAGTTGATTCATCACCATCACACTCACGGCCTACCGCACTCTGAGTCATGCCTGAACGAAGCTTATTTAACAAGTGTTTGCTCTCCATGTGGCACATCATAGCCTTCCTGCACTTAGGAACATGAGACAGCACTTGAGCATTTGCTTGGAGGACATTTTAAACAGTGAAATGACCGACAGAAAGCATAAAAATGTGAAAAACATGACATTAAACAGACTACAAAAAGGACACTCGTTTATAGTAAAAGAGGCAGAAAAAAGAAGCCTCAGCTTTGCCTAGATCAATCCCAGCTGAGAACGTGAGCCTCAGGCAACTCAAATTCTTCACCACTCTGTGTGTCCACAAGTGACCACGAAAGGGCTACAAGTATTGATTTGGGGGTAACAAATACATTTTAGTGAGTGGACAACTCACGAATATGAAATGTGCAAATAATGAGGGTTGACTCTGTGTGTGTGTGTGTGTGTGTGTGTGTGTGTGTGTGTGTGTGTGTGTGTGTGTAGAGTTCCCATTCAGAAAAATGAAGGACCAGCAGGGGAAGGACAATACATGGGGAAAATCTTTCTGGAGAACGGGGCAGTGAACAGCAGTGAGGGGAGTGAGCAGGGAGCGCCTTCCAGCCCTGTGACCTAAGGGAGCCCGGTGAGGTGATCTGTGGGAAAAGACGTAGAGTCTGGCTGGAGAAGAAGCTGTGTTGGAGGCCAGGAAGGGAGGCAGGGTGCGAGGTAAGAGGAAGTACATGGCTCAGCTTGAGAAACACTGAGACACATCTGTGGGAGAATGTGAAGTGCAAGTCAACTATGTGAGTCTCTTACATGGGTTTGCTCAACTGCAGATACCAAGTCTAAGAGGCCCTATTATAAGAAATGACAAAATACTAGTTAATTCCTCAAACACAAATTTGTAGATGAGAAGAATGTTCAGAAGGAAAGCCTTTGAGGTTGGTCTTCGCCGCAAACCTACTTCATAAGCTAATAGCAATAACCTGCTCTGTTGGCAAACGAGAAATTGGGCTCCAAGCCAGCCAACCCGAGATAGAAATACGGCTTTTGAAAACAGTAATGACACTTGTCAAGCCCCACTCAGGCTTTAAGTCATCAGAACAAAAGGTGTAAGTACCTGCTCTGATGAAACACCACAGGCTACTTAGCAGGAAAAATGTAAGTTGAGCTGGAATCTCTGGTTCAGAAAAAAAGCCCAGTACAGCTGAACCTTATAATCAGGTACAACTAGAAAAGAAACAGTAGTGACTGAGCGGGGGGGGGGGGGGGGGAAGGATGATCTAGATCAGCATTTGTGAAGATTTTTTTTTCTTGTAACTTGAAAACAGCTTCCCTTGCTGCGTGATCCAATGTCCCCTACTCCAGCTGGGAGCTCACTGGGTCTGTGTCCATAATTACGAGCCAGGGGTGCTGCAAGGCATGATTTTTGGCTTGGTGCTGTGGTCCCAAAGGAATGTCACCTGGCATGAGTTATGCTGTCCAAACTTCAAAGCAGCACATCAAAACCTGGCTACGATATGTTCACCAAAACACGTCCTCTGGAAGGTTCACAGCAGCAGCATTCATGATAACTCAGAACCAAAAATTCCCTTAGTGTCCATCCACAGTAGAATGGATACATATATCTGGTCTACCCACACATGTAACACTACACAGCAATGAGAATGCATAACCTAGAACAATACACAACAATATAAAGGAATCTCACAAACATATGAGCTACAATATCCAGGCATGAGAGAACCCACTATACATTTCTGCTTAAATAAAGGAAATAAACCTAGCAAAACAGGTAGAAGTACTGCGTTGTTGGAAGTCAGGCAGTGACTGCCACTGGGGGCAAGGTTTACAGAGAATAGAAGTGAATTTGAGGGGGCCATCTAGTGGGGTGGTGGTAATAATGCTCTGTATCTTATCTGGGGACTGATTGCACTGGTGTGTGTTCAGTTTATAAAGCTCAGTGAGCTATACACTTATGATGAGTGCACTTTTATGAGTGGATAGTATGCTTCCATAAAGAGGTCTGTAAAGTGTTTCCCATTAAGCAAGAGGATGGTAAAGGGTATTTTCTGTTGCAAGCGAACACATTGCCTGGTGACATGAGAGGACAAGGAAGAGTTCACAAGGCAGCTTTCTCTTAGCCCCAAAGTCAACAAAGAGTAAAGCACTGAATAAAAGGATCCCTGGGGTCTCATGGGAAATCTCATTTACTCATCTATACCTCTGTTTATCCATCCAATGAACATGCTCAGAGAGGGAAAAATATGCCATCTGGAGACTCAAGACTCTCCATCTCATCGGGGAGAAGGACAAATAAACCGACATTTATGTGGCATGGTAGGTGCTGTGTTGGAGTTGATGAAGCATGACAGGAGTACTGATTTGAGGATCCAGGGCCAGAACTCCAAGAGGAGTACTGACGTGTTTGATAAATTCTTGAACTGAATTTCCTCCAATCCCAAAGTATCCTTTCAGCCTCTAAGGCAGTGGTTTCATTTAATATGCACACTGATCACTGGAAGTATCTTATTAAGACGCAGATTCTGATCCAGCAGGCCAGACATGGGGCCTGAGATCTGCGTTTCTGATGAGGTTTTTAGGAGACACTAATGCTGCTGGTCTTGGAACCATACCTGGTGTGTGAAAGAGAGAAGGTCACATGACCAGCAGTCCCACCCAGCATGGCTTGATAATCCATCCTGTTCAGGCCAATCCCTCCTGTGGGCACAAGCAGAGAAACAAACACCAAATCTGTGTGGGAGGCTCTCAGACCCAGCCTGCTCTCATTCAGGATAGGGGTCGGAGAGGAGGGAGACAGCGGTGGGGGGCAGGGGAGGAGTGAAGGCAGGTGGAGAGAGTCCCTTATGCTATTTTACTAAATTGGAAGAACTTGTCTTGTGCTCCTTTCATTTCTGGCCTCCCCAGCTGCGCAAACCTTTTCTTGGCATCAATAGACTTATGCTTAGTAAGCATACAATTCTTGCACAAACAAAAACAAATTTAACAGAAAAATGGAGAAACCAGTCAGGGCTGCCTCAACCATTTTGTGAGCTAACCATGAAAAAAAAAAAAGGGAACTAAAATAATTTCTTCCACTTTCTCACCCATTGGAAGGAGAACATAAGGGGCATCCCATACACCTCTGTTCTGTTAGGACAAGAGATTCTACTAGACTCCTGCCCAGACTGGAGGGTGGGGAGACAGAGTCCTGGGAAGGAAAAGGAGAACTCTCTCCAGGAAACATGGGGGCTGGATGGGGATTAAGGCTTGAGGAAGAGCATGAGAGGGCTGAGATCTTGCACAAGATGCTTTCAGCTTAACTGAAACCTGGCATGTGAAGGTGATCCTTGCAGAGCTAGACAGAAATGGGAAGTCACGTGTTAATACACCTATTGCAATTTCTCGATTTTCCTAAATATATTTCAAAAACAGATGTTACAAACTCTCTTTAAAAGTCTATTTTGGCACGATCTGCTTATTTCCCATGTCTTGGTTGCTTCTCATTTCCCAGGTCTTCCTAAAAACTCTTGCTAACAAAACAAGAAAGACTAGATATTAAAATTATCAAAATAGGCAAAATAAAAACCAATAGAAATAATACCGGCAAGCACCTAATAGATGATCATGATACCAAGCACAATGCTAAGCACTTCACATACATTATCTCATCTCATCCTTTCAACAACCCCATGAGACACAGGTATCTCAGTTTTTCACCCAAAAGGATTGAGGCTTTGGGGGGTTTAGTAACTTTTCCAGGTGAGCAGTCAAGCCGGAATACTTCCTGTTCAAATGGCTCTGTAAGTATATGTACTACTTCTTTTTATAAAACTTTATATAAATCACTTTTTTCATCCTTAATAAAATCTCCTTTTGTATATAAGCTCTGATATTATCCTTATTTTATAGAAACAATGGAAAGCTTCATTTGTTAAACTTTCCCAATTCACCATTGGATATGAAGAACACTTCTATTGTTTGTGAATTGCTACTTTTGTACACTCTATATTGGGTGTCAGAGGAATCTTAGAAAATAATTGCTACTGTATGTTTGTCTTTTGATTAATCTAATCAATTTGAGGCACTCATTTGCAGTTGTCTGTGACTATCTTCTTGAACACATTGGCATAAACTCTGTGGGCTCCTGGTAATCGATAATGGAAGACGATGATATTGACATTCTTTTATTGAGACAAACAATCCTTCCTCCATAAGGAAGATCATTTGATTGTGTGTTCTTTGACTAAATCAATTCTATTGCATCATGTTGTCATCCTTGATTTGGTAACACCTAGAATATTTTTAGGCCTCAAAAAATGTATGCAAATGTCAACCATGTCATGGATTCTTAGGCCCTATAAAATTCAGACTTTTGCATGTATAAGATATGGGATTTCATGGTTTGGCATGTTTTTATTTTATTTTGTTTTCCTTTGCCTTGCTGGGGCCAACACCAGGACATCCCCATACATAGCATCTTTTTGTTACTGGAGCCAAATTTAATTGTTAGATATTTTGATACAGAATGGAGCTACGCAGCACTGGCCAATGCTCAAGTCATCAACTATCTCCCATCAACTATCTCTTAAATCTTTATTTTTCTCTTCTCTAGAAATCCTTTCACCTCTATATCTAAACATGCTAAAGGTTCTCTTTCCCTAAAAAAAAATAAAGAACACTTTCTCAATGCCATATGCCTCTCTATACCTCTTTTGTCTTCCTTTCTCAAATTGGCTCTTGACAGAGCAGCCTATGTTCTATTTCCCTCTTCTCTTTCATGGCTCAACGCCTTCCACTAAACTGCAAAACTCAACAAAACCACAATCCTTCCTACATCCACCCCATTGCTAAATCCAAAGGAGGGTCCTTATTTTAACAGTCCTCCCTGCATTTAACATTGCTGGTTGGCTCTTCCTAATTTATTTCATGAATTCTTTTTACTCCACTCCCCCATGGGTGGCTCAGTCATTGGGTGTCTGCCTTCGGCTCAGGTCATGATCCCAGGGTCCTGGGCTCGAGCCCCGCATCGGGCTCCCTGCTCCGTGGGGAGACTGCTTCTCCCTCTCCCACTCCCCTGCTTGTGTTCCCTCTCTTGCTGTGTCTCTCCCTGTAAAATAAATAAATAAACAAAAACAAAATTTCAGCTTTATTGAGGTATAATCAACAAAACTCCGTAAGATCTTTAAAGTGTACATTGTGGTGATTTGATATATGCATACGTTGTGAAAGGAATGCCTCCATTCTTTAAGCTTTTTTTTGTTAAAACCTCGTGTTCTCCCAGCTTTCAACCTGTTTTCACTGCTCTTCTCTTTACACGTGCTACTTGGGCTGAGCTTATCCACTGTTACAACTTTATCTACCATAAACTTCCCCAGAGCTATGGACTTAAACATCAAGTGATTCACAGACATCTCCACTTGAGTCCCATACGCTCTCAAACTCTGAAGGTACAAAATTAAACTTACATCATCCCCACATAAATCTGTCCTCTTCATATGGTCTCTATCTCTGGTTAATGATTGCTCACACGCAGAAGCCAATAATCTGAGGATCATCTTAGGCTTCTTCTTAATCTGTGAATCCACTTGTCTCTTAAGTATTCCTTCCATTTCCCCCTTTCTCTCTATCTTTACTTATTCCTTATGTGAGGCCCCCACATCTTCTTCCTGGACTATTTGAATAGTTTCCTAACTCACCTGCCTCTGTTTTGATAACTCCTATCCATTCTCTGAATAACTACCAGTGTTCTCTGGATGACATGAATCTGACCATGTCCCTCACGTGTTTACAATTCTTCAATGGGCCCCCCCCCATTCATGAATTCAGGATTAAAGATCCAGCTGTTTAAAGTCCTCTGAGACCTGTCCCCTTCCAGTGTCTCCAGTTTCAACTCTGAGGTCCCCTCCCAAAAGAAATCATCCTTCAACCCTTCCTCACCTTCTGAAAGGGCCCCAGAGCTGAGCTAGATGTCCCAGCTCTGCATTCCAATCTTGCCGCCCACACATACTCCTATCACAGAATTCTCTCATTACAGTATATTGAAATGACCTTCCTAAGTTTCTAAAATGGGAATATTGGCTTATTCAGTTTTTGCTCTTCAGGGCCTGGAAAAGTACATAATAAGCACTAAAGAAAAATCTGTTGAACTGACAATTCAGCGTGTGCTGGGTTGCCAACATGGCAAGCCAGAAACGAAACAACTCTTAAAATGTAAAGCTACAGCTCATTTGACACTATTTCTTTCGTATTAACTTTTAAAATGTTTGGAGAAGTACTTTCATCGTGGTGGTTGTATTCCGATTTAAAAAAGGGAATGAAAACCAAAAAAGAGTCTTTCTTCGTGCCTCCCCGTCGGGGAATCGAACCCCGGTCTCCCGCGTGACAGGCGGGGATACTCACCACTATACTAACGAGGAATTGCACGTAAGCGGTTCTTCCGACAAGACTCTTATTGCTTAACACCCTGCTCCGTCCTTATTGTTGGCGCCACCAATAGGTCTAACATTCTTCCATTGCCATTGCAAGTTCCACCGAAGCTGAACGAAACTAAAATGGAAGCATTCGATTGTTCTCCCCGTTGCACTTCTGATCATTTCCGTCCGCCCGCGATCCTCCAGCTGCCCCCACTCCCCTCCTCTTCCTCCTCCTCCCCTTTCAGGAATGCTCCCAATCCTCTCAGCACCTATCCACACACACACTCCCAGGGAGCAAAGCGCACGCCTTGTCGCGCTGCACCACGGAACTTGTAGTTCCATCCACGCTACACCTCACTCTTTTCTCACTTTAAGAAACTTCCCTTCCCGGCTGCCGCCACGAGTCCCTCTTCCTCTTCTTTACCGCCCTCTCTCTCTACCTCTCAGTCGAGTAGTCTGGCTGTTGGGTTTTCTGTGGATCGTCGTGCGGAGAGACTCCCCAGAGCCATGCCCGAGGTAGTGGATACATGCTCCTTGGCCTCTCCGGCTTCGATCTGCCGAACCAAGCACCTGCACCTGCGCTGCAGCGTCGACTTTACCCGCCGGGTGCTCACCGGCACCGCCGCGCTCACCGTGCAGTCTCAGGAGGACAATCTGCGAAGCCTGGTACGGTGGGACGCGCGCCCAGTGCCCGCTTCTCCCCGACCGCCCGCTTCTCGTCCCTCACCCCGCTGCTGCCCCTTCCTAGCCTAACGTTCGGGTCTGCCCGGCGCATCCCTCGGTGCCCCTCCTCAGCCCACAACTCATTATTCCGCACCTCCCTTTCAGCCCTCACTCATTTCTCAGCCTTCCCTTCCTCGCTCCCCACTCACCCTCTATCACCTCCTCCCAGTCCCACCTCTGTCTTTGCATCCCTCCGTCACCCGCTACATATACCTCAATATACCTGTGTCTCCTGCACCCCACTCCCCAGGCGCCCCTCCCCAGTCCCGAGCACATCCTAGCGCCGCATCCATGTCCTGCTCTCATCCTGCGTTCAGGCTTCATTTTAGCCGAATCCTCCCTCCCCCGCTATCCTGGTTCCCAGCGCTAAGCCCCCTGTGTCCTCCTCATTTCCTCGGCCTGCAGCCCAGAACTCTCTCCTCAGGCCCCAAATTTCTTCCAGTCCCCAGCGCACCTTCCCCAAGGCCATAGTCTCATCTAAGTCTCAGAGCCTCTGCCCTGCCGATGTTGATCTGACCCTTTCCTCCCAGGCACCTTATTTCAACCTGCGCTTCTGCAGGATAGGACCGATCGACCCATGGGAGTCTTCCCTCAGCCCCTCTACCAGTCATTCTCAAACCCCGTAGGTTTGAGACCCCCTCCCTACCCCCTGCTTGGATACTTCCAGTCTCAGCTAACTCTAGATACAGCTCTTTTTCTTCAGGGTCATGATTCTTACCACCCTTCTCTTCAAATAATGTAATGACGGGTGGACCATTCAGGCTTTCTAAGCATATCTCAATACAATGTATTATAGTTGGTTCCAAGGAGCGAGGAATTACTGCGCTTCTTAGAAAGTAATATGCTTCTACAACATCGCTAAACCACTTCAGTAATGAAAAACTTGTTTAGATTTATGGAATGTTATTAAATTATTTTATCTGTACAACATAACCTGTTTTCAGTGTTCTTACTCAAAGTGATAGTATTTGGATTGTACCTCTCACCTGAAGAATTTCATAAGTGAGCATTTTGGAAATAAGAGGGACAAAAAAAGACCAGCGACAGTGTATTGTGCATAGAGTATTGTGATATCTCCTTAAGAACGACATTAAGCAACCTGATCACTGAATGTTGTAGGCTTGATGGTGGGAAATCAGTGGGGTCAATTAATTGGGCATAATAATAAATTTAGATAAGAATTGGTGGTTCTCATGACTTCTGTTTGTGTCATAGGTGTATATTTTGAGTTCATTAATGTGAACGAATAGAGCAGGTAACCTACTCTTTGTCCTTTAACATCTTGCTAGACTAATTCTGATTTGAAAAGTAGGTTGACTCCCCTCTGTATAGATATTTAGTCACCAAAAGTACTACAAGGAAGAAAGTAAGGTATTACAAGCAAGACGATAACTACTTCCCTGTAGGTTGTACTTTGGTCTGCTTGAAGTACCATGCTATCTTTTATTGCAGGCAGCTTTTCCCTTGCAGGATTGGCTGAAGTCCCGTCTCAATGAGATTTCCCTTTTTATTAAAAGAAAGTAGATTTTGATAGTTTATCACTACTTACTATGACCTTGCACTCTCACCTGTTTTGTACAAATAAAGGTTGAACTCATCCTTGAGGAAGCAAGAGACAGAATGCCTAAATTTTGAAAAGAATGTACCTTCAGTGTTCCAGCCTCAAAGCTGCCCATTGTTTTTGCATTCCCCAAATCTGAGAGGAGACTTTTAAATCATGATGTCTGGTTGGCATGTCTGTTTAGTAAATTGGAGCCTAGCGTGATAATAATGTTAGGTTTTATACAAGGAAGGCTACTTGTGGTGACATCTGTTTATAATCGTTTGCTTATTTATAGTGGCAACTTGAGGCCAAGAGTTCGGTATTACTTCTTCAAACTCAGCTTCTTTCCTCCACTAGATTACAGTCTCTTGAAGGTAGGCCTGTGTTTCATGGCTCTTTGTATCATGTTCTTAGTATAGCACCTGCCATGTAGAGGGCACTCAAAAGTTTGATGAACCAATAGCAGAATTCAATTTGAGTGCCGTGCCTAAGCCTTATATGGGCCACACTAGTAATAGTGCTAACTGTATCTTGGAGGTGAGAGGACCCAGTGGCAGTGCTTGCTGAGGACATCAAGTGTCCTTGCTCTCTCCATTCTTGGAGTCCTTGATGCTGGGAATGTTGAAGGAGCTCTACTAGGACTAAATCCCAGCTTTTCTAAAAATCCTTTTGAAGTTCTGGGTTATTTGTGCTCAAGTTCAGTGTTCATTTGTGCTAACTTCCAAGCATTTATTTCTTTTATTGAAATTTTCACCTTTTTTAGGTGTTCTCTCAGCTGGTGACTCAAAGAGGTTTTAATATCTTGGCCAAGATCATATACTAGTAAGTGGCAGAAGCCAGGAAGTGAACACAGATCTTTCTGACTGCAAACCCTCGGGTCTTCACTAAGTAAATGGCTGAGCTGGGAACCAAATCAAGGTGTTGTTTTGGTTTGGGTTTTAACAATAACCCCATTTTTTTTTTCATTATGGCACCCTGCAAATAACACGTAGAAAATGTATATAGAGACATAATACTGAGGCCTAAAGCTTTTTAATTTAAGCGATGCATTGTCACAGAAAATGAGTCCACTTAAAACAACGTATACAGTATAATGAAATTAAAAACAATTTAAGAATTTGGAGGAAGAGAGGATAAGGATAGAGAAAATCAAACACATGGCCTAAGGGCCTAGGAAAAAAGAAGCGGGTTGTGAGGTTTACGGGGAGCTTCCCAGCAGCCTGTGCAAAAAGGGAATTAGTTATAACATGGCAATTAGCCAGCTGCTTAGAAGTAGAACTCTTTTTTGGGGTGTTATTCAGTGAGGATACTGTGAGATATAGTAAATTATATCCCTGGTAACTTCCTACTGTTGGTAGGTCTGTTTCTTATAACTACATGTGGTATCTCGGCCTTACATATATAGTGGGTGTTCAGTAAAACTTTGTTGAAAAGTACTAGTTCCAACTTTTCAACCACCCAGTTTCCTTTTATTTTTCTATTACTCTTTTTGATCAATTGTTTAACAACATTTATTAGTGAAATTTGAAGGTGAATTTCTTAAGTAATTTGAGAATGATATTTGTCAGACTTGGCAATACACGGCTTAAACACTGCATTTTCTCTTTTCTCTTGGCTCAGGACTTGCTTCATGCATTCATTGATGCCTACGATTTTTTCAGGCACTGTGCTAAACTCTGGGAATGCAAGCCTACGTAACATTCTGTGTCTTAGGAACCCTCAGTCTCGTAGAAAACATACCATTCTAATGTGGTACAGTAAATGCTATAGGAGAGATGTGGACTGACTGCTATAATAAGTACTGAGGATATGAAAAAGATTTCAAAAAATAGTCATGACAATAATCTGGCTCTTCTGATTCTGATTAGATTTGAAACGTTTAGGCAATACAGATAATCAAATATGTCCCTCTGGGAAATGAGCCAGTTGATTCATCCTTATGGTTATAAAAGCAGAATAAACACGAGTAGTTATAGACATAGATATTCTAATCAAGTTTTTAAAATAAGTCAGATAGCCAGAAATAGATACTGGAATATGAAGGGACAAAGGAGTAACCCTATTCTTAATAAGATATAAACCTAATAAAACTAAATATTCTGAATATGCAAGTGCAAGAAGATAAGTCAGTTCTACTAATACAGAGTAGCAATTGTTGAGGTACCCCTGAAAGAAAGTAACCCAAAAGGAATAATTACCTATTAACAGATGACACCCCTAACAAATTCAGCTGCTTTAAAAAAAAAAAAAAGCCAAACCAGAATGGAGATTTCCTTCCACCTAAATATTGTTGACTCTAGAGAGGTAGGAATCAAATTAATGATTGTTCTTATGACTTTTCCTGAGCTTATCATGCAATGAACTAGCCTGAAAGAGAGGCAAGCCTTCTAACTCCACATGCTATTGCTGGCCAGATTTCAGTAGAAAGATGCCAGAGGTAGGGAGATCAGATCGCAGGCAGTTCTAAGGCAGGGTCTGACCCAGAGTGGTGGTAGAAGGAAAGAGAAGAAAGTATGAGGACAGTGTGAAAGAAAACTGTGTTAATTGGCTATGGGGGCTTGGGCAGTGGGATCAATTGTAGATTATTTGAATGTCTCAAACCTTAGGTACCTTGTGGATTCTGTTAACAGAGAAATCAAGGGAGAGAATGGATTAGGGGACATAAGGGTGGCTTCATTTTTGGAATTTTTAGAAGCCCATTGAATATGAGGCCATATTTCCCTTGGAAATGTCAAGCAGGCAACTAAGAGAGATCCAGCGGCAGTCCTGGGGGAAGGGATACCGACCAACTGTAGAAATAGACAGTAGTCATCAGCACAGAGGAATTGGTTGGTGATGTGGGATGAGCGAGAACTAGGGAGTGTGTCCAATATGGCAAGAAAATCAAGGGATCCAGGGATGCTTGATGGCTCAGTTGGTTAAGCAGCTGCCTTCAGCTTAAGTCAAGATCCCAGGGTCCTGGGATCCAGCCCCACGTAGGGGGCTCCCTGCCCAGCAGGGAGCCTGCTTCTCCCTGCCCCTCCCACTGCTCTTGCTATCTCTCAAATAAATAAATAAAATCTTTTTCAAAAAAATCAAGGGGTCGAGGCTAGAACATTGGGACAGATCCATTTTTAGGAGCTAGAAAGGACGGGGAAGAAACAGCATTAGACGAGTAAGAAAACCGTTTATGTGTAAAGTCAAAAAAGCCAAGGAAAGGACTTCAAATAGATGATGTGGCCCATAAGAGGTCCAGATTACTGGACAGAGGTCCAGATTACTGAGCGGACAGAGGTCCAGATTACTGAGCAGAAAAGACCTCTTGATCAGGAGGCTTGCCCTGCCCTTTCAGGAGCAGAGGAGTTGCAAGCCAGACTGAAGAGAGGGAAGGAGGAGAGATTGATGAGGAAGTGGAAATAGCAGCCACAGGTTGCCCATGGAGTCTAAGAAAGGGAGGAGACAAATGAATAGTTATCAGGGCAGAAGGATCAGGAGAAGTTTTAAACATAACATGGTAGACTTGTTTAGGTTGTTCAGAAACAGTCTTGTGGCATAGGAAGGTTGAAGATTCTAGAACAAGAGATTAGTTGAGAGATAGTGAAAGGTATGGTCTCTAGGGCCCAGAGGATTAGGGGGCTGGAGAACACTCAGAGGCTTGTTGCCTCTCCTTTCCTGCCCAGAGCAGTTGTCCCAAATGGGCCACGGCAAGTAGATAGGCTCTCTCAGTCCTGTGTAGATCATTCAGTTGGACTTGCCACACCAGGTTGGGCTCTTTCGATATACAGAACGGCGATGTACAGCCTGCTTATTTGCCTAACAAGTGCCAAGATTTGTTTTAAATTTCGGATATATGAAATTACATAGGAGCTGGACTATATGAATTCCAGGAAGAAATATATGGTAAGATACATCGAGGAGTCATGGTGAAACTTAAGCTATAGATGATTTTTTTTTTTTTTTTTTGGTAGCAGAGAAGTTAAGTTTTAGGAGACGGGGCAAAGGCATTTTAACTTAGATTTGACTTGCACTTAAAATGTAAATTTGTGTGACTATCCCAGAATTACCTAACAATATGTATATGCAAACTTTAGAAAGAAGAATCTTTCAGGAAGCTTAGAGTCCCAAGAGACAGGACCTACGCTAACTTTTGACTCCTTTAATTCCCGTAATTTTACTCTATTTTACTCCCTATGAGCAACTAGTTCTATAGGTTAACTATAATGATTACAGTATAGAACTAGTTCTGTCCTGTTCTCTGGTGTATATTAAACAATTTTCTTATCATTTAAAAATACTAACTTAATTCTAGACTTTGGATACAAAGGACCTCATGATAGAAAAAGTGGTCATCAACGGACAAGAAGTCAAATATACTCTTGGAGAAAAACAAAGTTACAAAGGATCACCGATGGAAATCTCTCTTCCTATTGCTCTGAGCAAGTATGAATGTTATCCTTATCTTTTATATAGCTAAATAATGGAGAAAAATGTTTTTAATTTAGACAATTTTCCTTTCCTATTTCTAGTTTGTGTGTATGTAGTAATTGGTGTTCTTACTGATCTGCTGTTCAGATTAAAGCTTGTAGTGAAAATTATATGTTCTTAAGACTCTAAAGAAATTCATTGTATAAAATACTCAAGAATAGAACTTTTGATAACTATTACTTCTTTACTGATCATGGGAGTGGTCTAGAGTGATGATGGGTGCATGCCATCTTAAGGAGGCATTTCAGGATGACCTGGGCATATATCCCACTCCTTGATAAATTGGGAAGGGGAAAAAGGGTGGAAAACCATTGGCCTAAAACAAGGGTGATTGACCCCACCTTTCAGTGGCCAATGTTTTCATGCCTCTCGTGCTGTTTAAGAAAGAGAAGGGCAGGGCGCTTGGGTGGCTCAGTCTGTTAGGCATCTGCCTTCAGCTCAGATCATGATCCCAGGGTCCTGGGATTGAGCCCCACGTGGGGCTCCCTGCTCACTGGGGAGCCTGCTTCTCCCTCTCCCTCTGTCCTTACCCCTGCTCATGCTCACTCTCTATCTCAAATAAAATAAATAAAATCTTTAAAAAAAAGAAAAAGAAGGGAAACACCCGCACGTAACTTGTGAGATAGCTATCATGGACCCCATTCTACAGATCAAGAACGATGGCACAGAGCGGTCAAGCAATCTGCCCCAGTTCACAGCACTACCAGTAGGTGGCAGAGGCAGGACTCACACCCCGGCGCGCCCCTGGTCTCCAGAGCTCTTGCTATTTCCTCATTATCAGTACTGCTCAAACTATCTGGGGTGAAGAACAAGTTCTTGTTATTTCCAGTCTGTCACAAACTGATTCTTTTATAAAATGCCATACAAATGAATTACTAGGAAGAAGAGATTAAAAGCAAGCACACGTTTTTGATCCCTAGATTCAACAGACGTAAAAGTGACTCTACAAGTTTCTAAAGGCTTACTCTCCATTTCTTGACTTGTCCAGTAACCATTTGCAGACCAGCACTGCTCGGTGTCATCCTCTGGCACCCACTGGCTGTGTGGTAGTCAAACTTCCAAAATTATTTCTTCCACTTTCCCACTATCATGAAAGATTGCAAGATACCACAGGTGCAAAGTGCGTGACACACAGTGGTGTATTCAATGAATATTAGTCCCTATTATGTCTTCCTAAGCACTTGGCGTGGTAGAGTGGAAGGGATCCAGAGGCAGGCATTCAGGTAAGAACTGGGGACGCAGCATTCCTAGAGCTTACTCTCCATCAGTAACAAGACCTTATAAAATATCATTTGTATTATTTAGACTGTGCATTATGAATTCAAACTTTAGTTAGATTAAATTATACTCTACTAATATATTTGTTTGTTGCATACAGAAATCAAGAAGTCGTTATAGAAATTTCTTTTGAGACGTCTCCAAAATCTTCGGCTCTTCAGTGGCTCACTCCTGAACAAACTTCTGGGAAGGAACACCCATATCTCTTTAGTCAGTGCCAGGTAAAAAAGGTTCTGGAATGATTTATTATACAAAAAATTCCCAGCACATTCTGTTTACTGAAGTAAACTGGACAGTGGTCTTATGGATACTCAGGTCTTACCTAAGATAGTATTTTAATTTATGTTATAAAAATGATATATATTTTCATTGCTATCTCATTATTAACATGTTCATGTATCACTTTTTTTTAAATTTTTTATTGTTATGTTAATCACCATATATTACATAATTTGTTTTGGTGTAGTGTTCCATGATTCATTGTTTGTTCATAACACCCAGTGCTCCATGCAGAACGTGCCCTCTTTAATACCCATCACCAGGCTAACCCATCCCCCTACCCTCCTCCCCTCATGTATCACTTTTAAAAAGAAAGTCCCTTCAATTTGAAATCATGTCCACTTAAGTGGACTGTCTAGGTCATATTTATATTTATATTCCTAGCACCTAGCATAGAACTTGGCAGTCTTGAGTGGACACTCAAGAACTGGTTATAAAATAGAAAGGAAAAATTAATAAGACAAAAGTAATAGGTACTGGTTATGAAAAATGTTAACAGTAAAGAAGTGGAGGGCACCTGGGTGGCTCAGTTGGTTAAGTGACTGCCTGCTTCTCCTTCTGGCCCTCCCCCCTTCCCCCCCCACTCTCTGTCTCTTAAATAAATAAGCAAAATCTTAAAAAAAAAAAAAAAGTAAAGAAATGGAAAGTGAAAGATCAGATTTTTCAGTCTTCTCCAGGTACCATTGCCCAGAAGTAACCACCACTGAGTTAGGTGTGCAACCATTCCAGATTTTCCTTATACTTTTACAAATGTATATGTTATGTAAACATATTAAATGACCTTTAAAATGATACGATTTAAACTATTTCTGTTTTCTGTTTAAAAACTAAGAATAAAGAATCCTATCAGTAGAGACAATCTGTCACAAGCCTAATACATATCAAACTATCTTCTGAAAGAGAAAAAACTAATTCCGTTAGTAATTAAATAATTTACAATTAAAGGAACTCATTTCATTAAACACTTACTGTATTTTCCAACATTATATTAGATACTTTGCACATTTAATCCTCTCAGTATTCCTAAGTAATAGATACTACCTTAGGCTTAAATTTAAATACAAGTCTAGATGGTATTGAGAAAGACCGTTCTTTCTCCTTCCTTTTCTTCTTACTTTTTACTTTGAAAGTTTCCTGCAAGATTGGAATGTCAAGCCTCTAGCAACACTCCCCAAACTGTTTTCCTCAGAACATCTAATGGGCTTCCCATTAGATGTTAATAACTAACCAGAGCAAGATAGTTTCCTGTTAAAACAAGTGTAAGAATTCAAACAGGTTTCTTTATTGTAGGCCTTTTCAGAGTCTCCAGGAGGCTAATGTTCCAAATGAACGGGGATGTAGTATGCATGGTTCTCAATTTTCTTTCATTAAAGAGACTTTTTGCTCAGGATCCCTACCAGCATCACTGAGTACTGCTGTTACTCAGAGCAGATAGTAGGAGACGATGCTTAACATTGCTTCATGCTTCAACTGAAATCTGAGGATTGACCATACATTAAAATGGGAAATCAGACTTTTCTATCCGCGATTTGAAAAAAAGGGAGACATATTTTTAAAAAGAATGTGTCAAAGGGCAGTGCTGCAATTTTAATAATTTCTTAATGACTTGATTTATAAGAAAGGGGAATAGCTTTTTCTTTTTCCCTCCGCCCTTCCAGGCCATCCACTGCAGAGCAATTCTTCCTTGCCAGGATACTCCTTCTGTGAAATTAACCTACAGTGCAGAGGTAAGTATCACAAATTATTAACTGAATTAAATGACTCATATAAGTAAATGATAAGCAGAGTTAATAACTGGATTTTTATAGTTAGTAATATTTTACTTAATTAACTTCTACATGAAATATATAACAAAGAAGATGTGGACCTTATTTTGCATCTGTTTTCTAAAAATTTTATTTTTAAGTAATCTCTACACCCAACGTGGGGCTTGAACTTACAGCCCTGAGATCAAGAGTCACATGCTCCAGCGATTGAGCCAGCCAGGTGACCCTGCATCTCTCTTTTAAAGGCAATTTTGAACATAAGTGTAATAAAAGGAAATGGGTACTATTCTGATTTTAAAAGGAATTCAGAATAGCGGACCTCAAAACAAGAATTTGGGGAAAACATCTTTTAACTTCAAAAAATTAACATTTGCAGGATTAAAGTTTCTAGAAATGCTCTCTATAGCCACGTGAACCTCTATCTCGGTCCCCTAACAGGCATAGTTTGCAGACTTATCTGACTACATTTCCACCTGATTCCTGTTGTAGGTACTGCTAATTCTTTTACAAAAAGGACTATAATAATAAATAAGTACTAACTAACTAACTAAGTAATACTAAAGACATACATACCTACCTATGTACATACTAGGTCCCAGGCCAGACCTACTCAGACCAAGCAAATAGAATTGAAGACCAACCTGTCTTTATGGGGGCTTCTTGATCTGAGATCATCCCACAACTGAACCACACCTAGTATGTCTAGTGCTATAGAACACCATATACTTGGAGACAAAGAATCCCAGGTTTTGGACTCTTCTCTACCACTTACTAACTGCATGACCTGGGGCAAGTCTTATGACCTCAAAACCCTGAATTGTCTCATCTGTATAACACATCACCACCTAAATAAAGGGAAGAAGCAGAACTAAATTATTTCCCGAGGCTTTTTAGCTTTAGATTTATGGTTGTTGTAGCACTGGTTTTGGAGGTTCTGATTCTGTGTCTGCCTCAGAAATAGCTTTAAATACTGGGCCAGGCAAGAAGAATATGAAAATCTAGAACTTCACGGGATGTATGTTTGCTAGATCATTAATATTGAAGGGATAGTCCTTGATTCTAGCATTCATTAGAAATAAAATTTTCAGAATCATGGAGCTTGGGTGCACATTCAAGTGACCATAAGGGGGCTCCCTGCTGAGCGGGGAGCCTGCTTCTCCCTCTGCCCTTCCTTCCACTGTGGTCTCTCTCTCTCTCTTGCTTTCTCTCTCAAATAAATAAATGAAATCTTTAAAAAAAATTTTTTTTTAAATGACCATAAGGTTTGCCCCATCAGCATCTTTTCCACACAAATTCCCAGACAAAATATTTCATAGTTTTGGGCAATAACTCTTAGTTTCTCACAATCATGACCCTTAAAAAGCTCTTTGATTTGTAACTCCAAGTGTATGGTTTAAATATAAAACTGTTCAAAACTGTATTCTCTGTCCTAAAGTGAGTATACCTTGTGAATCTGTTCTGAGGGTGTGAAGGAAGACAGGGGTGGCTAGCCCTGCCAGGAAGGTTGCTGGGCTCTTCTTCTGTACTTATTCTTTGCAGCAGTCCTATGAGGAATTACCCTTGTTTGATGGGGAAACTGAGGCTTAGGGAGATTATTTTCCCAAGTCCATGCAGTTAGTAAGTAGCAGAGCTGGAATTCTAATCTAGTTTCTACCAAATGCTCTTAACATGGATGGATGAATGGATAGATACCTCACATTCATTTTTAAAGAAGCCGGTTTTATATATCACTAATTTTATTTATAAACCTGGTATGTCCAGACTTACTGGGCTCATTGTCTATTACACATGCAGTTTAAGATACATAGACTCTTTTCTTTAGAACTGGAAATGACTTCTCTTCTTGATTAGGTATCTGTTCCTAAAGAATTGGTGGCACTTATGAGTGCCATTCGTGATGGAGAAGCACCTGACCCAGAAGACCTGAGCAGGAAAATATATAAATTCAGCCAAAAAGTAAGATCTGAGGGCCTCTTTTTTTGTTTTAATTGCTGGTGAACTGTAAATAGCTTTTATCCATCCAGAGAGTAAAATTGCTTTTGAAATATTTCAGAATTTCAAAAGCAGCTTCTGTCTTTTGTGTTCTTCATTTCTTTTGTGCTTGTAAAGTGTTGGGCTCTATTTACAGAGCTGGACTAAAGAAAGGGGTTGCTGGATAAGCAAAGTAGGGAGTGTGGCCTGATCCCATTCTCCCTCATCTCAGTTAGCAGCAGGTTTTCTGTTGTTTTAAGTTACACTTTTATCCACCCTCCTACCACAGTGCAGGCCTGTGGTTATTTAGTGTTTACCAATGGAAGAGCTATATTAGACCCCCCCCCCAAAAAAAACCAACTCTGTTACAGTCCTTAAGGTTAAAATTCCTATGTAGCTGGTAATTTGACTTGTATCTTTGACCTTTAATGAATTGCGTGTGTTTATGCATGCTTTTTTTTTTTTTTTAATTGACCTTCTAAAGAGAACATGTAATTGAACCACAGTGGACAATTTTGCTCCCACCCCAGCATCTGGGATTCCAAGCTCCTGAACCTTCAGCATCCTCTTATTGCTGGATTATTTTATATGTCTCTCAAATATACCAGGATTGTCTTAAAAAAAAAGGAAGTAAAAAATTGTTTTACATCAAGGAAAAAACTGAAAAGCTTAAGAAAAAAAGCAGAGTTCCTTCTTACAGGTTAATTTCTGAGAAATGCTTGAAATGGACCCAGTAATATTATGTGCAGTCATGTCTTTCACATTTTAGACGCTGTCTTTCCTAGTAAAATAAAAGAGAAATAGATGTTTTGAAATGTTTTACATCACAATTTTGAACTATTTGACCCCCTAAAAATGAGACCGGTGAGATTTGAAAAGGAATTTACTTACTTTTAAATATGAATTATCTTACTCTGTAACATTTCTAAGTACTAATTTGAGCATGTGTGTGTGTTGTTTTTTTTTTTTGCCCCTTTAGGTGCCCATCCCCTGCTACTTGATTGCTTTAGTTGTTGGAGCTTTAGAAAGCAGGTGAGCTTTTGAACAAATTTTGAGGTTTACGAAAAGATTAAACTTCAAGTATCTTGAACCTCTGGCAAGATTAACTAGTAGCTCATTTGTGCACGTCTCAAGATACCAAACTGACAGCTCTGGAAAAATTCAAATCTAATTATAAAATGTAAATAACAATGAATTTTAAATGAAAAAGTCTTTACCAGTCACCCTTCAGATTTTCTAGGTATTGCAGAATAAGCATACTCTCGCCTTTAGAGATCTGGATTCCAGTATAAGTTTGAACTAGTCACTTCTCATAACTTCCATTTCCTCATCCTTGAAATTGTAATATTTCCCTTTTCCCTAAACAAGTGAGGTAAAATATGTTAAAGCACTTGGACACCTATAAATATTACAGAAATAAAAGATATTTTATTGAAATTTTACCAAGAGCTAGGGAGGCCTTCCTTCTTAATTTTTTATTAAGTCTTATTTCTAAACAGCTGAAAGTTAAGAATATCCATAGTTGTCACATTCTTTAAATTGCCAGAAACGTGGACAAGATCGAGAAGTCAGGTAAACTCAGATTCCAGGTCCAGCTCCAAGCAGTTACTATCCCCATTCTTGGGCAGCTCACCTCTTGAGTTTCCTTTTCTTCACCTAAAAACTAGAAAGAACAGTCTGTACTTCAAAGGATTTTTGTGAGGATTAACCGACCCAATATAGGTAAAGCTCCTGGCCTACAGGAAACACTCACTAAATGATAATTCTAGTAATTGTCACAGCGCTGACCATTACAAGGGCTTATTGTGTGCCGACCCCAGTGCGTTATGGCACAGAACCCCCGCAACTCTGTGGAGTAGATGTGATTGTTTTTCCCATCTTACCAATAAAGAAACTGATGCTCGGTGAGTATTAATAACTGCTTCCGGGTCACGCAGCTAGGAAGTGCCAGGGCCAGGACCCAGATCTAGGCTGTCTGACTTTGCAGCCCGTGGGGCCAAGACATGCTGGGTGGGATGCAACAGCCGTTAACCACACAGGGCCTGCAATGTGCTGGGAGTGTGAAATACACAGTAGATTTCTAAACACCTAGTATGAAAAAAAGAATGTCAAATATTTCATCGATAATTTTTATGTTGATTACATCTTGAAATGATACTACTTTGGATATATTGGGTTAAACAAACTGTATTGTTAAAATTGATTTCATATGCTTCCATTTTGCTTTTTTCAGTTGTGACCACTAGGCAATTTAAAATTACATATGCAGCTCATATCTGTGGCTCTCATTAAATTTGTCGGATTAATGCGGGTTACCATTGCTACCCGGTGTGGTCTAGAGACCAATAATAGCTTTGGCATCACCTGGGAGTTGGTTAGAAATGCAAATTCTTGGGCCCTTTCCCAGAGCAACTAAATCAAAATTTGCATATGAACAAGCCCCCCAGATCATCTGTATGCACATTAAAGTTTGAGAAGCAACTGCTCTAGAATCTACCGCCTCTCTGGGGCAGGACACCCTGGTGAAATCTTGTATGGGGTTTGGTGCACATAAAATTTTTAGGATGAAATTTAAATGAAAAAAATATTTTGTGTTTTAGTCCTATGTAAGTGATATATAGTTCTATTTGTTTTTTCTTTTTTTTAAATTGTGGCTAAAAACCCCACAAAATTTACCATCTTAACCATTTTTACAGGTACAGTTCAGTAGTCAGTAGTGTTCAGTATATCCACATTGTTGTGAAACAGATTTTCAGAACTGTTTCATTTTGCAAAACTGAACCTCTATACCCCTTAAACAACAACTCCCATTTCCACCTCCCTCCAGCCCTAGGTAACCACCATTCTCCTCTCTGTTTCTATGAGTTTGAACACTGTAGAGACCTCCTAAGTGGAATCAGAAAGTATTTGTTCTTTTGTAACTGGCTTGGTTAACTCAGCATGATGTGCTCAAGGTTCAGCCATGTTCTAGCACGTGACAGGATTTCCTTCTTTTTCTGTTTGTTTCTTCTTCTATGAGTGTTCAACATTTAAGTGCATAACAAATAACCTCTTACTGAGCCATGACTGGGTTTCTATAGTTGTAAGATTGTGAGAGGAAACTAGATCCCCAAAGTTCTTACCAGAGCCAGTAAGCTAATCTTTGGGGGCATTGTAAATAACAATGAATTTTAAATGAAAAAGTCTTTACCAGTCACCCTTCAGATTTTGTCTCTGTTTTCATTTGGCCCAGACGGGGCCTCCTTATAGAGCTGCCTATTTATTGGCGTGCATACAAGGGGATTGTATCTTAGAGAAGGCATTAAACCTCCCCTCCTCTCCAAAAGCACGTGGTAAAGCATACTACTACTGTCAGGATGTGTATACAGTACTTTTACAGTACTTTAGCTCTTTCCTAGAACCAAGTAAGTAATGTGTCTTGAACTTCATTTTTATTAAGCCTTTTAATTTTGCAGGCAAATTGGCCCAAGAACATTGGTTTGGTCTGAGAAAGAGCAGGTGGAAAAGTCTGCTTATGAATTTTCTGAGGTTGGTCATATAGTTACCCTTTTTAATAATCCTGGTAGACAATAGATTTAAGACTTTTAGTATGAAATGTGATGGTGTTAAGTGATATGGTAAGAGAATCAAATATCTCTTACTCTGTGTGGATTTGCAGTTGCTACTTTTTTTGCATCAGTATCATTTAAAATGAGCATCCTTAACTCATAACCTCTGTAGAAAGCAATATGTACTTTGAAGAAATTCATCATCGTAATGACTAAGACACGTAAATATATATGCACTCATTTTCCAGACTGAGTCTATGCTTAAAATTGCGGAAGATCTGGGAGGACCGTACGTATGGGGGCAATATGACCTATTAGTCCTGCCGCCGTCCTTCCCTTACGGTGGCATGGAGAATCCTTGCCTCACGTTCGTAACCCCCACTCTGCTGGTAAGTGTGAGCATGTCTGCATGCACAGCTGAGTTCTCACACACACATGGCTGGGTGTGAAGAGCCTTAGGCTCCTGATCATCTATTGGTTTTAAACAATATTTTCTCTTATTTATATACCTCTTCTTCCTGATGTTATTGCTTATTACGGTCATTTTCATCATCTCATTTTTTCAAAAAGAAAATAAGTTGGCCATTAGGGAGACAAGAATATTATATTCAAGGTGTGTAGGGGCGTTGGGGGAGGGGAGGCGGCGTCATAGAAATATATGAACGAATTCTGTATGCAGACACAGACACTAGACCATTTATACTTGGCATATACTTGGCATGTATACGGGTCAAACAAAACAAAAACTCACTTTAGCATGTATAGGGAAGGATTAGGCCTACAGTATATAACTATAATTTATATGCCTTTGTGTGCTACTTTAAATCACTACGGACTTTTCTTAAATATGCTGTGGGTAATTAGGAGAGAATAAGGTGCATAAGGGAAATAAGAACAGATATAAAAAAATGGAAGGAGAAATGTTTCCTGGAAGTTGGAGATAGGTATACTGGCCTTCCTGGTCATGGAAAAATTCCCCAGATGAGGGAGAGAAGGAATCATGCTATTTTTTTAGTTGTGCATTTTTTGTTTTGTTTTCTCAATACATGCTTTGCTCTTGAACCCCTTTGAGTGTGACAGTGTAGAAATACAGTGCACTATTAATGCTGGAATACATCCTGATGTAGGCAGTCTTTTAAATATAGTCTATAATTTGAATACTAAGGTAATTTTCATCTTTTTTAGGCAGGAGACAAGTCACTCTCCAATGTAAGTTAAAATTTGTTATTGTGGTCTTACCCTCAAAGAACTATTAAGTCAGCTGATTTTTTTAAATATCCATTGTATTGTTATGTTGAAGATACGGTTATAAAAGATAACTTAGGGGTTGTTGTTATATTAACAGTAAGATTTAATAGATTTCATAACATTTTATGATCTGATCTCTTCAGATGTTTATGAAATATATTTTAATGGAGAGTTGTGTCCATTTAATATTTTCTAAATAATTTTTTGTTTCTAATTTTTTAAACCATACTTTTGTCTTTGGCTAAATGATGATTTGTTTGCTCAGCTAACTCCCTGAATATCTCAGCTGATGTTAAAAAAAAAATTGAACAATGTGGAAGTGAAAGAACTAGAATGCTTACTTACAGAGTTATTTTAGAGTAAGGCGATCAATTCTACCACTAATCCCTTCCACTATTTACTACACATCATTTCCACTTTAGGTTATTGCACATGAAATATCTCATAGTTGGACAGGAAATCTAGTGACCAACAAAACTTGGGACCACTTTTGGTAAGATTTTTTTATTATTAATGTTTCTTTATCGGTTCTTCTTATTAATTTCTTTCCCTGCCTCCCGCCCCTCTAAATTGTTTTGTGGCAGTATCTTGTTTTTGTCATCATCTCTTTGGTAGACAGTTTAAAAAAAAAAATTCCACAGCACTTGTCACACTGTCAGGTAGAGTAAGGGCATTCGGCCCATGCTTGTTACTTAGTTCCTGGTAGGGTCCCATTTTAATACATGGGCACGTAAAATGAGAACCATGGCTGGATTTTCCCTGCTGCCATCTGCTGGGCTGCGCTTCCCATTGTTCTGAATGGAATGCAGAGTAGCCAAATAGGCAATCTGCTTAAACTATAGTGTTCATGCTTTACAATTCTTTACTAAAGCCAAAAAGAAAATATCTTGATTAAATTGCTTGTTCCTTGCAGCTGTGTCACTGTTTTTTATTTACAAAAAATCTTTCTTCAGGTTAAACGAAGGGCATACTGTGTACTTGGAACGCCACATTTGTGGACGACTGTTTGGTGAAAAGTTCAGACATTTTCACGCACTGGGAGGATGGGGAGAACTACAGAATTCGGTAAGTGAGTCATGCTTTGAAAAGCATTTCTCCAAAGTTGAATAGGCATTTGAAAGTTTAGTTTGTAAACTAGCTTTCCTAAGTAGCAACAAGAAAGCCATGTTTACAGCTGTGAAAAATCAAGCAGATACTGGTATAATATTCTATTTTTTTTAAAGCTTTTATTTATTTATTTGAGAGAGAGTGTGTGGAGCAGCGGAGGGGAGGGGCAGAGGGAGAGAGAGAAAAACCCGAAGCAGACTCTGCTCTGAGCACAGAGCCCAACATGGGGCTCGAATCGAGGGCCCTGAGATCATGGCTTGAGCTGAAGCAAAAGAATTAGACACTTAATCAACTGAGCCACCCAGGCGCCCTGGTATAATACTCTATTGATACATACTAGTCATTATCCTGTGTAATGTCACGGTCATGATCAGTAGGACCTCATTGGGTCTTTGCAATTAATATAGTCATTTACTTAGTTGGAATTTTTCGTGCTCCCTCCTGAAGGCTGAATTTGCTGACCAGGCATTGAAACATTTTTCTAGTTTTTTATAAGAATAAAGTCTACTGCTGAGCAGGAACTATCACAGAACATGACACAAGTAGCCATTCCATTAACAGACTTACAGAAATTTGTGTTAACATACCCTACAATTTCTAGTCTCTCAGTTTAAGTTCTAGACTCCCCTAAAGTTATCCCTTTGAGTGTAGTAATACTTCCTTATTAGTTTGCTTGCATGCTAATAACAACATATTTGAATATTCATCTAATTTTGTGTCTTGCAGATAAAGACTTTTGGAGATACACATCCTTACACCAAACTTGTGGTCGATCTGACGAATGTAGACCCCGATGTAGCATATTCTTCAGTGCCCTACGAGAAGGGCTTTGCTTTACTCTTTTACCTTGAACAACTTCTTGGGGGCCCAGGCAAGTAGTTGGCATTTTCTGATTTTTTTTTTTTTTTTTTTTGAGGGCAATGTGAAGAATAAGGAAGCATTTTTAACTGTTGTTTTTGCTCCATTTTATTCTTCTGGTTCATTCTGTGTGTAGCTGCTGAAGAAAATCTGTATCATCTTCTAATGTGACCTCTCTACTTCAAACCTTGAATATGCTGAATTCAAAATTGTGTTGCATAACTTTAAAGAAAACTCATCAGTATTTTAAAAATTAGGAAAATAGTATGTACTCAATGAAAAAAAATTCTGTAGTACAGAAGTTTCTAAGAGTAACAAGTGAGAGTCCCTCAGCCCCTTTCCACTCCCCAGGTAACCACGGTCAGCAGTTTGGTGTTTATGGTTCCAGATCTTTTGCTAAATATAAATGAACAAACAGACAAATAAATATATTTTAATTACAGAAAATAGATCACTGGGGCACCTGGGTGGCCCAATAGGTTAAGCGTCTGCCTTCGGCTCTGGTCATGATCCCAGGGTCCTGGGATTGAGTCCCTCATTGGGCTCCCTGCTAGGTGGGGAGCCTGCTTCTCCCTCTCCCCTGCTCATGCTCGCTCTCTCTCTCTCTCAAATAAATAAAATCTTAAAAAAAGAAAAGAAAATGGATCATTTTTACATGTATAAAATTTGTTCTACCTTTGTCTTTTTTTTTAATTCAGCAGTGTTCCACAGACATCCTTCCATGTCAGAACATACAAATCTACCTTATGCTCTTTAATGCCACCAGAGTTGTCCATGATATAGATGTGCTGAACGTATGCAACCTTCCCCTTCTGATAGGTGTTGGGGTGTTCTCCTTTGTGGACTTTGAAGGCCCTCCCTCAACTGCACACATTCTGACTGTCACATCTTGTTCTCCTCCTCTTGGTCACACTAAGGCCATTGCTTTTAGAATTTGGGTTGTGGGTTCCTTCTCTGTTTCTTCATTGCGTTGTCCTCTTGTAATTCGGATTTCTCTTCTCCCTTCCACCAAATTACATATATGCTTCAAGGCCCAGCTTAAGTCCTACCTCCTGATTTGAACATTCTTTCACCACTAAAGCCCTTATTGGTTTCCCTATTCTCTAAAAGCTCTCTGTTCTCCATGGTCAAGAATACCATACCAAGCACCGAAAAAAATGTTAAGTAGTTACCTTTCCATCAATCAATTTTTTTTCCTCTTTTACTCTTAGAGGTTTTCCTAGGATTCCTAAAGGCTTATGTTGAGAAGTTTTCCTACAAGAGCATAACCACTGATGACTGGAAGGATTTCCTGTATTCCCACTTTAAAGATAAGGTTGGCTTTTTAAAAGCTTTCTTATTTTTTATGCCCAATGTACCTGTATTTAATGGCTATTTGTTAGGCTGATTTGAATTCCTTAATAGTATTGGTTTAGAATTTAAGACTCAACTTTCATGGTCCTTTTTCCTATGTAAAATGTGATCTCAACAACATGTGAATATTTCAGAGAGATCTGCAATAGTAGGTTTCAGAAGTGTATTTTTTTGTATGTATTTAATTTTCCTGCTTTATTGAACAGAATGCTTGTTAATATAAATTTATTTTAGGAAAGAGACTTAGAAGTTATCTTGTCAGTGTAGACAAAATTACAGATTTGAGGACCTAAAAGTCTGTTTTAGATTTATTTCCCCCCCCATTGGAGAAAGTTATTCCGTAGCAACCTCGGTGTTCTTCGTGTTCACAGGTTGATCTTCTCAATCAAGTTGACTGGACCACCTGGCTCTACTCTCCTGGAATGCCTCCTGTAAAACCCAAGTCGGTACTTCCTGCTAATGCGTCCCTTCTTACTCGCCAAAATCCTTGAGCCCGTCAAAATACCTAACAGGGTTTGAGGACTTCCTTAAGCTGGTCCTAGTTAGAGAGTAGACATAGTAGGTGTTTGACCCTTAACCCTGAGGAAGAAAAAAAAATTTCCATGATATTACAAATATAAATTCAATTAATTGCAAATCATTATGGAATGCCTCCTTTCAGCTGAAGGATGGTGATATAGAGAAGATATTTTCCTTTCTGTCAAAACCTCTGCAATAAGGAATACACCTTTTTTAAGTATTATGGTCATCATTACAGCAGTGTTCCAATCTGTCATCCCCATTTCCAGAGGAGGCACATTAGGCTTAGCGAGGTAAAGGTCTCCTGCCGAAGTTTGCACAGTAAGTAGTGAAGAGTTGAGATTCAAACCCTGGCAGGCTTTACCCCTCCGATATACTGCCCTTTAAACTAAATACTCTCCTCGAATCAGAGACCTAAACTCTGGTCCCCACACATCGTCATGTGAGGATGCTAACTACCACATGTTCCAGCCAGGATCATGCTGTTCCCCCCACCGGCGGTACTCTTTACCCAGGTCATTCCAATCTCAGCTCAAGAACCGCTTCCTCATGGAAGTATTCCTTGATCTCTCTGACCAAATCTGGTCCCCATTTAGGGTTTCCTGGTGCTGTGTATGGCCTCTTCATTGCTGTTACCACAGTAGTAATTTTAATTTGTGTGATTATTAAAGTCTTTCTCCTCCACGACACTGAAGCCCCATGAGAGCAGGGCTCTGATCTGGTTTTGCTCACTGCTTTTCTTAGGACCTTGCCGTAAGTAAGGGCTGCTTCCCTTCCCTGGGCTAATCCTTACCTAGTTCTTTTCATGACAATGAGAAGGAAGTTTCAGGACACCCAGGAAGAGATCAGCAGAGGTTTTGTATTGTCCTATTGTTCCTTATGAAATCAGTGCTAAGGAATGTTCTAGTTGAAGGTGATTTACTGCCTGAGCAGTTTACCACCTCTGATCCCATTTGGTCTCGGAGACAAACAAAAGGCTTTCTCTTCAGTCCACAGCCTGGCTACTTCACGAAGATTAACTGGCAGCTACTTCAGAGGAGGGCACTGCTTTAACCCCTTTATGATCTCCCCTAGGGCACAAACTCTCTTTCAGAGGTTCAGAGGTAACTTCTAATCAAAACTCATTTCATTTAGGGCACCTGGGTGGCTCAGTTGGTGAAGCAACTGCCTTCGGCTCAGGGCAACTGCCTTCGGCTCAGGTCATGATCCTGGAGTCCCAGGATCGAGTCCCACATCGGGCTCCCTGCTCAGCAGGGAGTCTGCTTTTCCCTCTGACCCTCTTCCCTCTCGTGCTCTCTGGCTCTCATTCTCTCTCTCTCAAATAAATAAATAAAATCTTAAAAAAAAAAAAAACTCATTTCATTTAGGCCCACAGGGGCAGGAACCCACTGTTCTCTAGAAACATTTACAGCAAGCAAGCATCATTTATGGACAAAGAGGGATGTTTTCCAAGAATTTTTGCACCTTATATAGTTTCTTCCATTGTTGTTACAAAAAAGAGGATTTATTTTCTAAGTTGAGAACACACAGATTTTAGTGCAGTTTTTGGCTTTAATGGTCAGAGTTTGTTATTTCCACTCTCTTCTGAAAAGAGAGGAACAAAATCATCACATGATTTCAGAGTCTCCCAAGGGTCTCCCGTGACACCATCATTTCCTGGTGTCTAAGACCGTGCCTGCCACGTAGGCATTCGCAGATTTGTTGGATGGTTTACAAAGTTGGAAGATTAGGTAGTTGGAACAACAGAATGTAAAATCCACAAAAGCAAGGACTTTGTGTTGTCATGAGCACCTAGAACTGTGCCTGCCACACAGCAAACCCTAAATGTGCCCACCTGAGTCCCAGCACCTTCAGTGGATGCTACTGAAGCATTTGACCATCTTTGCTGAGATGGTGAGGCATTCGCTCCGGAGGATAATCAGGTGTTTCATTAATTTGGTATCCACTTGGATTTCTAAGTTCTCAGATGACACCAGTGTATCTAAGTCAGGTAGATTTCCTATCTCCAACACTCTGGAGTTCTTTATCTTTCTACCTTTCTTTCTTTCCAGATTTTTATTTATTTATTTGAGAGAGAGTGAGCGAGAGAGAGAGCATGTGTACGGGCAGAGGGAGTAGAGTAGAGGTACGGGCAGAGGGAGAGGGAGAAGCAGATTCCCTATGGAGCAGGGAGCCCAATGTGGGACAGGCTGGATCCCAGGACTCTGGGATCATGACCTGAGCCGAAGGCAGACAAACGACTGAGCCACCCAGGCGCCCCCCCTGAGCTTTATTTAAAAAGAACTTTGAGGGGCGCCTGGGTGGCTCTCAGTTAAGCATCTGCCTTCGGCTCAGGTCATCATCTCAGAGTCCTGGGATTGAGCCCCGCATCGGGCTCCCTGCTCAGGGTGGAGCCTGCTTCTGCCCCTCCCCACTCTCATGCTGTCTCCCTCCTGCTCTCTCTCAGTCTCTCTCAAACGAATACATAAAGTCTTTAAAAAAAAAAAAAAAAAAAACTTTGTAAGTTAAGTATGTTCTGTAACTTCAACATTGCATTTATGGAAAAGCAGGTACATTTTTATGACATTTAATCTCTAGTATTTTTTCATCTTTGCAGTTATGATATGACGCTGACAAATGCTTGCATTGCCTTAAGTCAACGGTGGATGACTGTGAGTACTAATGTGTGATTTTGACTCCTTTTTGAATTGTACAAATATGTCTCTACTCAGGAAGGAGGTGGCAGGGACGGGAGCGGGAGGGTACTTTACTCACAAACTCATGTATTTGGAAAGGTCATTCAATAGCCAAGTTTGTCTGAAGTGGTAGTATACCAGCCCTCAATGTGTAAAGTTAAGTTTGGCTGGGGGAGCAAATAGATATTGGTGGTATTAGTTCTCATTTTCTTGCTTCTTTTCAAGTCTTAAAAAAGGTATGCAGAAATACTTGCATTTTCTCTTGCTTCTTTTCCTCATCAATCATTTGTAAGACACTGCTTCAAATACAGCCCTTACCCATACCAGGTCGATCTAAAATGATCTTAGGTGAGCGCTGGTACAACTGTTAGGGAAGAATGAAGGCCTTTCTGCTCTCTCAGTCAGAGTTAGTGTTGACATCTGTGGAACCTCCTAAAGAAGAGCTTCTTTGTGTATATCCTGAAATATAACCCTTAGAGAAACCAGAGTGCAGATGTGCCCTGGGTAATGCTTTCATGAAAAGTAACAGAAAATGTAGGAATAATCCTTGTAGGGGGAGAAAAGTAATTTTCTCTCTACCCTCTGAGTTCTCAGCTGTGACTTCTGTAATAAAAGGCAGATTACCAGGAGAAAAACAAATGTATTAATGTGTCTGTCTCATGCATACAGGGGAGAGGCCCACGGAAAAATGAGTAACTCAGAGGTGGCCCAGAATTCAGGATTAAATACCATTTCAGTAGGGAAAGAGAACTTTTAGGGGAAAATATTTTTAGGAAAGATAAATGGGCCCTTAGAAGAATAGATAGGAGGTATGATAGTGTGGGACAAAGTTCGTCTGGATGTGATGTCAGTTTTTTTTTTCCTTTCCCGCGATAAGAGTCAATCTTGCCTGACTGATGAAACTCCCAGGGGAGGGGATCTAGGACAGTTGGGTTCCTTTTGGGAGATCTGTCTTTAGGCAGTGAGTGCAGTTCAGAGAAAACCTCTCCTTGCCTTTCCTGTTTTTTAAGAGCCTGCAGCTAAAATAATCGATATTTTATTGATTTTAGATTTAGGCAAAGATGCCTAAAGAGGCATCTTTGGGGGTAGCCTATTTTGCTATCCTTCATCCTGTTATCTGCAACAAATTTAGATGTTGCCGTTTGACACTTGTTTCTAAAGTTTAGTGATAAATAACAGTAAGTGATGAGCAGCATGAAAAAGACCCAGATGAAGTAATGAGAGGTTACCAGAAAGAACCAATACTTCCACCTGGGGGGGAGTGCACTGAGCCTGGCTGCAGCGTGGAGGAGAGCTTTGTCTAGAAGAGGGCATTTTAGCAAGGACTGAGGATGGTTTGGGCATGGAGGAGGGAGCGGAGGACATTCTGGGTGGGAGGGACAGAGTTCAAACAGTTTTTTTTTTTAAAAAAGCAGCAACAAAACATGGAGCCTAGATGGAGAGGTGAGTTCAATCTGGTTAGAGCTTAGAGCCTATTCTTCTGGTTCATCTCTCAACCCTCCTCCCCCGCTTCTGACCTGGGGCCATCGCCTCGCTGACTTCCATTAAGTTCCGTCAAGTTCCATGAAGATAGCGTTATTCCATTCCTTCGTGCCTTCTACAGTCTGCGCTCTCTGCTTCCTCCCACATCCATTCTCTCCTCATCCCAGGCTAAGTAAGCCTTTCCTTCCTTACCTCCCATAGAATCCTGTAAACAGCCCCGTCACACCACTTCTGGCTTTTTTTGTGCTATCATTAAAGTACTCTTACCAGATTGGAACAAATCAGTGAGCCAGTTCAATTAACCAGTCAGCTAACTGAAAAAAATTGGTTAAAATTGGTTAAAGCAGGGTGTCATAAAAATTGATCATAAGGAAGACACTTTTTTAATTGAAAACATAAATTACTCAAACTTTGACTATGGGGCCAAAGCTGTATGTCAACTGCATAAACTACATTCTTAATGCACTTGTAACTTCTAATTTTAGTTTCTTTAAAGTGGAAATAGAATTTAAATACACTTGCAAAGCAATGTGTATCCCTTCTAGACTTTTCTGTTGTTATTCCCATCTTTTGACAAGCACCTTGTCTACAAATTCGGTAGCAACATTCTTTTGTACAGCAGTTTTTAAGTTAAAGTTGACTTAGATTTTTCAGAGCAATAAACTTTTTTTTTTTTTTAAGATTTTTATTTATTTATTTATTTAACAGAGATAGAGAGCGTAAGGAGGCAGAGCGGCGGGCAGAGGGAGAGGGAGAAGCAGACTCCCGGCTGAGCCAGGAGCCCGATGTGGGACTCGATCATGGGATCATGACCCGAGCCGAAGGCAGCCGCTTAACCGACTGAGCCACCCAGGCGCCCCTCAGAGCAATAAACTTAATATTTGTAGAAATTTCTTTCTTTTGGCACTCCGCTTTCATCAGTTTACCTATTATTCAACGAGATTTCCTGATTACAACTACAACTGACATCAGCACATTTGGAGACATTTCTAGCTGATGTGGTTAACACATAAATCAACAGAGGGGAGGAGAAGAGCACAGGTACTTGGGGTGGCCCACCCACTCTGAGCATAGGGTGTGACTTGGACATGAGTCCATTCATTTTACATAACGAGAGGATGGACAGTATCAGTTAATCTAATGAGTGGTTTCAGTGGAGCTCATTTTAAAGGAGGCTTTTACTATATTTGTATTTTTTTACTACACTGTTTGCATCTGTTTCTTTCACCAGGCCATAAGCTCCTTGAGAGCAGAAATTGTTTTTATTCACCTCTATATGCCCAGGGCCATCCACATTTATTCACTGTTGGATGACTACATGGATTAGTAGAGAGAAAACAAAGTTGGAAAGATAAATTAGTTCCCTATTACAGAGGCTCTTGATTGTCAAGCAAAGGACTGTAACCCATAATCTGTAAACAGCAGTGGATCCCTGAAGGTTTTTGAATTGCAAGCGAAATGACTAGAGCTGTTTATTGGGACCGGTAGTCAAGCTGTGTAATATATAGGCTCAGCTGAGATGGGAAAGTTACGAGTCAGTAAGAAGGCCAGCTAGTAGTTCGGATGAGATAGTAGGTCAGATCGGAAGGCTTGAGGGGTTTGAACTAGAAGAGTGCAGGAGGAAATAAAAGAGTTTAAAGATTTTTGAGGTCTAATTTTAAATAGCTAGTTAAGACCTTGAAAACCAATCAAATGTGGAGAAGAAGAAAGAGGCATAGAAAGCTCCAGGTTTTGAGGGTACCCTCTGACAGCCAGAAGAAGGAAGAAAAACAAATCAGGAGTAAGTCAAATCAGGAAAATGGAACCAGAAACTGCAGGGAAAAGATACCATCCTTTAAAATAAAATATAAACATCTTTCTGAAGATTCTCATAACATCATAACAAAGTTAGGCCATTACTCTTTAGATCTAGGTCAGGATCTTTTTGAGGGGGTAGAAAATATCTAGGCAGCTACCCACCCCACAGGCTAGTTGTGCACATCTGCACATCTGCTGTCAGTACTTGGCCTGGAGTGGGGGGCTTCCTGTGTTCAGTGTCATAAATAACGACAGGGACCAGAGGTGTTAAGTTATGATTAGAAGAGGGGTTTCATTATGTACACTAAATCATTTAGAAAGGCTTGATCATGTCTATGCAGGGAGGGAAATCTGGTAATACCTCTTGCCACAGATCATGCTTCAGCTCTTCTACCTGTGTCTTGGATCAATGTTCTGTGTAGTTCACAGACGTGTCATCGAGAAAAGCATAAGAGAGATCCAAGGGAAACGGGATCTTTTAACAACAATGTGATGTATTAGGACCTCTGTTTTCATTTGAAAAATGTACTGCAGCCCACCTGGTAAAACTGCTTCTGCTCCTGATTTCTGCTTAGATATTCCTTTAGGCTCAGCAGCCAAGGTGGACGATTATAAATAGTTCAGTATCAACAGGAACGGGCAGTGTCGGGGACAGACTGAGGACTTGTAATCTATGGAACCACTAGTGATTACAAGGAGTCCTCTTGTTGCCTCATTTGATTGCTGAGTGGTTTTTCTTAAATATTAAATAAAAGCAAATGAAAAAAATGTACATCACCTGTTTGAAGGTGTAAAAATCAACTGTAAAACAAATGCCTATGTACCCACTGCTAACCTAAGAAATAAAACCTCACTGGTACCCTTGGAACACCCCTCCCCCGCCCCATGCTCCTCACTACCCACCTTGCCTTCCCATCAAGGTAACCATTACCTTGACCTTTGGCTTATCGTTCCATTGCTTTTCATGTTTTTACCACTTATGATATATCCTTAATAGACAGTTTAAATCTGCGTGTTTTGAGCAGAGAATGAGATCTGTAAATTTTGATACTAAGGTATGGTTTCACAGTGAGATAGAAAGGGGAAGAAGGTGTAAAATAGTGTTTCTTTACAAGGTTATATATTTATACATTACATTTTCTGGAAGGATATACAAGGAACTATTAATACTGGTTACTGAGGAATAGGACTTGGAGACAGGGAGCAAAAACAAAGGAATTTTTCATTTGTCCCTATTTGATTTTTTTTTAAACATTGCATATATTTCTTTTCAACTTAAGAGAAACCCTAGTTTATGGAGAAGCCAGGAGGAGGTTCCTCAAAAAGTTAAAAATAGAAATACCCTATGATCCAGTAATCACACTGCTGGGTATTTACCCAAAAAATACAAAAACACTAATTCAAAGGGATATATGCACCCCTGTGTTTACAGAGCATTATTTCCAATAGCCAAACTATGGAAGCAGCCCAAGTGTCCATCGATAGATGAATGGATAAGGAATATCTCTAATGGTATATATCTGTAATGGAATATTGTCATTCCTAAAAAAGAATGAAATCGGGCGCCTGGGTGGCTTAGTTGGTTAAGCGACTGCCTTTGGCTCAGGTCATGATCCTGGAGTCCCGGGATCGAGTCCCGCATCGGGCTCCCTGCTCGGCGGGGAGTCTGCTTCTCCCTCTGACCCTCTTCCCTCTCGTGCTCTTTATCTCTCATTCTCTCTCTCTCAAATAAATAAATAAAATCTTTAAAAAAAAAAGAATGAAATCTTGTCATTTGAAAGGACATGGATGGAGCTAGAGAATAATGCTAAGTGAAATAAGTCAGTCAGAGAAAGATAAATACCATATGATCTCACTCATGTGGAATACCAGAAACAAAACAAATGGGCAAAGGAAAAAAGAGAGAGAGAGACAAATCAAGAAACAGATTCTTAACTATAGAGAACAAACTGATGGTTACTGGAGGGGGTTAAGGGGGGATGGGTGAAACAGGTGTTGGGGATTAAGGAGTGTTCTTGTCACGATGAGCACCGGGTGTTGTATGGAAGTGCTGAATCATTATATTGTACACCTGACACTAATATAACTGTATGTTAACCATACTGGAATTAAAATAAAAAAAGAATTAAAAAAAAAGAAACCCTAGTTTAAAAGAATTTAAAGCTAGTTTTAAAGATTTAAAAATACTTACTTTGATAAGCTTTATTTAATATTTCTTAATCATATCCTCAAAGATTTTTGGCAGTGAATCCTAAATAGAAAAGTACAGATAGACTTTTCTTTTTCTTAGATGATTTCCAAGATTAAGTGGGAAAAACAGAATGTGTGGGGACGGAGGGAAACATCAGTTTGTGGTCTTATCAGTTCATTAGTGATAATTAAGAGAATATGCAATTTGATCCTTTACCCAAATTTTTAAATAGGCCTATTAATTAGTTGATAGGCTTTTGTAATGTTTTCTTTACTTTGAAAATCTGTATATCTTGAATGGTACAAAGGATGTCAAAAGTTTCTTCCACTTTTACTATTAATAGTCTAATTTTTCTTTTTTTTTTTTAAAGATTTTATTTATTTATTTGACAGAGAGAGACAGCGAGAGAGGGAACACAAGTAGGGGGAGTGGGAGAGAGAAAGCAGGCTTCCCGCGGAGCAGGGAGCCTGATGTGGGGCTTGATCCCAGGACCCTGGGATCATGACCTGAGCCGAAGGCAGCCGCTTAACGACTGAGCCACCCAGGTGCCCCAGTAGTCTAATTTTTCTTAAGTAATACAGATTTTTGGAGTCATGTCAGCTCTTTAAGTTATAGTAACATCATCTCAAAACTATTAAAGTAGCTAAGGCTTAAATACATTTTTCACCATTTTATGCATTCTTGTATTTCTGTCTTTTTCTTCATCTTTACTTTTATGTCAGATAGACCAATAAATATTTTTAAATCGTACATGAATGGAAATAACCAGGTAACATTTATTTTAGGCCAAAGAAGATGATTTAAATTCATTTACCTCAGGAGACCTGAAGGATCTCTCTTCTCATCAGTTGAATGAATTTTTAGCACAGATGCTCCAGAGAGTAAGTACTAGCTCAAAACAAGAGAAATTACAATGGGCATAACAAAAGCGCAGCATTTTTATCAAACCCAACTTGGGAAAAAAATGTTAATGTGAAAACTAATGGAAAAAAATAACATAAAATTCATTCATTTGTTGAATGCTTATTATGTTTAGTGTTTTGTGAACATGAAAATATGCAAGAAAGAAATATAGCACGTCCTCAAAAAGCTTATAATCAATCTAGTAGGAAACGTCACACGTACAAAATTTGGCAATAAGAGGAGGCATATATTAGGTATCATTTGAGAAAGGCTTAATCAGTAAAGAAGAACTCCCTTCCAACTGGCATTGTCAAGGAAAGGTTTTGTGGGAGTGGGGCTTGCTTTGCCCAGAGCAGTGTTAGCAGAGGTGGAAATTCAGGTCCCAGGGAGTAGCAAGCCTCAGTGTTGCAGCAGTTAATGAAGATAATTCTAGAACGGCTAGTGGCATCAGATGTGATGAATCTTGAATGCTAAGCTAAGAATCTTAGGTATTGTTTTAGTAGATAGAAAAGGAGCTAACATCTTTAACAGGAAAGTCATTTGAGGAAAGGGTGGGTTATCATACAAGTCCGCCAGTGGATCAACATGAGGAACGTGGGTGGAGAAATTCGTTGGGGGACTTTTGGAGGACATGCAGGGGAAGCTAGTAGGAAAGGAGGAAACAGACCAGATGAGCAGGGGTGAAGGATGAAAGCATGGGGTTTGTGACTGACCGGATTTGGCGGTTAACATTAAGGAGTCCAAGCAGATTTTAAGGTTTCAGACCCAAGTAATTAAAAAAACATGTGAAATGGCAAGTAGAGGCTGCATTTTGAGAGGGAGGGAAGGACGGGTCTTTACTGTTACACTGAAAGGTGCTCTTAGGTCTGAGGACCTTGAGAGGGATAGAGAAGACTGGACAGAGTTTCCTGTGGAATCAACACACAAGGACGGCTAGGATTTAAGGCAATGGGGGCTTTGCAAGAATCCATTTTTAGGGCATCAGGTCACCGAGGTTTCGTAAATGTCTGCAGCGCCTGATGGGATGTCTCCGGAATAGGCATGGCAAAAATTAGTGAAAGTTGGGGGTCTGGGAGGTGACCTTAACCGGTGGACCTACCAAGGCGGACTTGGAGGCTAGCCGAGACCAAAGGATTTGGGAAGGGTCCGGTGCTCGGAGCAGAGATACTTCCCCGAGCGTGGGGTGAGTGTTGTAAGAGGAGTCGTTCTGGGAGAGGAGAGTGGCCACCCGCCTGCCTGGCAGCACCTCAGCCTCCCTACTTGTCCAGACTGAACTGCTCTTCCTTCTTTCCTCACCAGACTTGCTCCCCCTTTTAGCATGGCTTAAGATGGGCACGGGAGGTCTGTGAACCCCCTGAAATTGTATACAGACATTTGTGTTTATACAGTAAATCTCTCTTTTTCCTGAGGAAAGGGTCCATATTACTCATCAGGTTTTCAAAGGGGTCTGTAATATAAAAGTTTAGAAACTGCTATTTTGCAGGGATTGAGAGCATTTAAAAGGGATTTCAGAGGAAATAAGCAAAGATAAAGCTGAGGGTAATCAGTGAGGAAACAATTAAGGGACTGTGGTTTAACATGAAGAATGGAATAAATTTAAGATCTACAAGGCATAAGGAAGAACTTGAAAGACTCTGGAAAGGGTTAGAAAGTTAGTGTTCATATATACCAAAAAGTCTGAGGAGAGTAATTCTCATTTAATTCTCTATGTACCTCACCAATTAAATTATCCCTTTGCTCCCAGAACATCCTTATCCAGAATAAGTTTGCACAAAATTTATTGTAGTGAGCATTTGTTTCTTTTCTTTTTATTTAACATTTCTATATTATAAAATATTTAGGATTTTAATCTGGCTAAGAATTTCTCTCCAGCTCCTTTCTTCCAAGGAATCCTGTTGAAATGATACATCGTACTTCTTTATTTTGCTCTTAGGCACCTCTTCCATTGGGGCACATAAAGCGAATGCAAGAGGTGTACAACTTGAATGCCATTAACAATTCTGAAATACGATTCAGGTACATCATTTTAACTTGTCTCTGTGGAAGAAAGTAGAAACTAGTTTAAAAGGTGGAGAAAGGGAAAGCAGAGTCTGAGACATACATGAGTTTTAAGAAATCCTTGTGAAATTTACCGCACTTGAATAAATAATTATAGTGGTCTTTGAGGAATAGTTGCAATACTGTAAGATGATAGTATTAATCTTTTTATTAGAATTTGTTCTAAGCTTCTCTTACCTTACCAAAAAAAAAAAAAAAAAAAAAAGAATTAGGAATCCTGTGGTAAATAGGCATTCTTTGGCAACTAGCCAAGTGGACTCTGATATGGGAATAGTTAGAAATCTCTAATTCTGTTATGTGGTTAATCTTTCTTAATTCTGATTTGTAGTGTGAGACATAATCTAAACCTTTTAAGACGTATGGTCTTTTTCAAGAACAAACTCCACTTCTCCAATTACTGAATTGTATATACAAGGACTTGAGATTCTCAGAATAAAGACATAAAGTGGTGTACAGCATAACTACAATGGGATTATTCATCATCACAAAAGTAATCTTCAGATATGCCTGTATATCCTGCCCTTTCCTTCTCGTTTCCTACCCCACGCCCCCTAAAAATCCACTTTCCAGATGGTTACGGCTCTGCATTCAATCGAAATGGGAGGAAGCGATTCCTTTGGCTCTAAAAATGGCGACTGAGCAAGGACGAATGAAGTTTACGCGGCCCCTATTCAAGTAAGAACCAGCTCAGACTGTGCTTTGAATTTATATCAGGAGTTGGGGGGACGCCCCCATGGGGTGGCTCAATAGGCTAAGCTTCTGACTTAATTTCGGCTCAGGTCATGATCTCAGGGTCGTTAGCTCCAGCCCCACAGCAGGCTGGGCCCTCAGCACGGAATCAGCTTAGGATTCTCTCCTTCTCCCTCTGCCCCTCCCCCCGTTAAAAAAAAAAAGGAATGGGGAAGAACAATCTTAGGTTTTTCCTGTTGCTAAAATACTTTGTAAAACACCATCTAAAAATAATATTTTTAAATTTGTTAAAGAGTATAGGTATAATTTGGGAATAGGAATGAACACTTCTAAATATTTAAAATTTGAAGTAATTTCATTAGCTTTTTTAGAAACATCATATATGGATTACCTACTATGGGCCAAATTGGTTTAGACACTGGTGAGAAGGAAATAAATAGAAAACAATCTTATGTACCCAGAAAGATCTTTAAAAGCAAGTAGGAGATAATTGGTGAGTAGGCACAGACACAAAAGGGCCTGAAGTTATTTAAAGGTAACAAGAAATGAGCCGGTAAAGCCAAACCTTTTTGATTCAAATGCTGCAATGAGTTGAAAGGCTAAGTTGCTTGATGTATAATAAAGCAATACTTGGTAGAGGAGAAACAAGTTGTATCTTGGCTGCAGGATAGAATTTAAGAATATCTTGAAGTTATTTTGACTATGGATTTGGCAGGAATTCTGAAAAATATAGAACCATGACATAGATAGTCGTGATTAATCTTTTCATTTACTTCACAAGTATAATAAAATTATACTTGCCAAATAAAATATTACTTAACCAAATCAGTCATTATCCATCTTTCTTCCCTCACCAGAGACCTTGCTGCCTTTGACAAATCCCATCATCAAGCCGTGCAAACCTACCAGGGGCACAAAGCAAGTATGCACCCGGTGACCGCCATGCTGGTGGGGAAAGACTTAAAAGTGGATTAAGGACCTACCAAATGCTGATTTCAGACATTTCGCTTTTTTAAACGGAAGAAATATAAAAAAGTTCAGCTCATATTGTAACTAAAAATGTTGTTTTCATTCTGGCTTTTTATTGTTTTGTCAGTGATTTTCATAAATAAAGCTGAGCTACTTCCCCCCGCTGGTGCCATATTCTTTGTTAAGTGCATTTTAACAAAGTTTAATCTTTTAAAAGTGTAAAATTTTTCATTAGTTACATATTTATTTTTCCCAGCACAATCTCAAGAGTGTCAGCATAGTATTTGCCTGGTATTTTAAGTTCTTTAATTTGAATCTGCCGCATGCCAAAAATGCAACATGGTGTGAGCTCTGCTTTTTAAATAACATGAGCACTCAGTTGGATTTGCTCACCCAGCCACATAGTGGGCATAGTATAAACGCCCTTTTCCAAAATGTATAAACGCACTCCGGGAAGCACTCTGCTCCCCACCCCCAGACTCACCTGCTGCTCCACTGGACTCATCCCGCCCTCCTGTCCATCGGGGTCAGATGACTGCCCCAAACCCCAGTACGTCCCATCAGTCCCTCAAGATACTCTGCTGTCTAACCTGATTTCATCTCCTTAATGGTCACCAAACATCCTTCACCCACCCAGAGCATACAGCACATCAGAGGCAATAATACAATGATAATACCTATTATACACACATATAATACATACTGGAAATAACAGAATGACTTGAACCAAATAAGAGAGTAACAAAGCATCCCATGAGTACAATGTAGTACCCCAGGGCACCTCTGCACGCAGTCTGGGAACCACAGTCATATTAGTTAGGATTCTTCGATTGTAAGTGACAAAACCCAAATGATTAGAAGTCAGAAAAGGGAAGGGAGGATTATTTTAAGGATACAGGGTAGGGGGGGACGCCTGGGTGGCTCAGTCGGTTAAGCGGCTGCCTTCAGCCCGGGTCATGATCCCAGGGTCCTGGGATCGAGTCCCACATCGGGCTCCTTGCTCAGCAGGGAGTCTGCTTCTCCTTTTCTCTCCCTCTGCTTGTGCTCTCTCTGTCAAATAAAATAAAATCTTAAAAAAAAAAAAGGATACAGGGTAGGGGGAGGTTGTAAGAACCTATGGACAGACAGAAGAGGGCTGACACCTGGAACTGTCAAGGGAGCAATACTCTTTCTTGTCTCTCATTTCTGCTTCTCTCCAGCTTTGCTGTTGTTGTAAGTAGTTTCTATCACACGGGAAGACTGTTTCAATTCTAGATACCCAGAGGTGAGACTCCGACTCAGCTTGAGTCCACCCCTGGCCAAATAAACTTTAGCAAGAGGAATGGTGTCTTAGAGTATAAATGTGGGTGAGGGTGTCATTAAATACACAAAAAGAGTGCTAGCATTAGCTAGAAGTCTTAAAATAGGCGCAAACACCCCAGAAGTGGGGCAGGTATCAAAGAAACAGAGATTCCTGTCCATCCCCGTAATCCCGAGCTGCTCGCTTGCTCACTGTCCTTAGCAGTTCTCTCCTGGACACATCTACACCACAGTGATTCTGTTTCTCAAGGTTCTGCTCTCACTTGTCTTCCATGGCGAGAAGACCACAGGCGAGAGTTCAGCTCACATCCCTGGTATATAATCAGGTTCTAAGTGATTAAACTTCAGCAAATCCACGGACTCCAATGATGCTTTTGAAGGCTTCCCCTGCCCCATAAGCTCTCCCCGCGCTCTGGGCTAATGTCGCGTTCCTGTGATCACTGATGAGTGAACCGGGAAGTGAACCGGGGCAAGGGCCCCTGGAAGGGTGGCGGTGAAGGATGCTATGAAGAAGGTAGAGGGCAGTAGAGACACATATCACAGGTTTACCTGGGGCCAGCTCAGTGGAGTCCACATTTACACACTTCAGCTACTAAGTGTGTGATGAATGTCTTTGTCCCAGGCTGGGATATACATATAATTTCCGGGTGAACAAAGATAAGTAATTTCTATATATGGCTAAAGAAGAAATATGCTAAAGCAACCTGGGGAAGGGCCACTTAACCCAACCAAAGGGTTTAGGGAATGTCTCCTGGGGAAGAGAAGGCCTACACTGAGGCTTAGGAGATAAGAAATACTTGGCTAAGCAAAGGAAGTTGGCAGTGTGTTCCAGATGGATAAAGAGTAACAGAAGTAAAGGCATACCCTTATGGGATCTTTGGATCATCAATTTGGACAGTGAAAATAGCTGTCTCTGCTCCACAATGCCTAGGGCATGAACTTGAAATATTCAAACTCACGTCGCTGGGAGGTGGTATCACCTGGAGGCTCCTTCCCTCACATGTCTGATGTCTGTCCTGAGATTATGCAAAAGCTGGGCTCAGCTGAGACTGGCAACTGGAGTGCCCAGGTAATTTGGGTTTTCTCACAGCACAGTGGATACTTGGGACTTCTTATTAGTCTTCTTTGTAAGTGCAAACATCACCAGAGTAGCACCATGAAGGCAGAGAATGTATCTCATTTTATTCCCAGCACCTAGCATAGTGCTTGGGATAGAACACTATCTCAATAGCATTTGAGAAATATTTGTTGGCTGCGTGAATGGAGGAGGGGAGAAAGTTGTGCTTCACATCTAAGGGCCTTGGTTTTCCCAGAGAGGTAAGAGGTAAGGTTCTCCTCTGAAAATTAGAGGAGGTGGATGTTGAAAAGCAGGGTGAGTGTTTTGGAAACTTGCTGAGGGGGAGGGGCAGGTAGAAGGACAGTGCCATGATGTGCACCATCACAGAACCTTCTGCAGCAGAGGCTTCCACCAGGGTGAACACAGATAGCAGTTGGTTGTGATGACCCAGGGGTTGAATTTTACTCCATGCAGGCATAGGTTTAGGGTTATGAAAGGATTTCAAAGTAGTAAAGAACGAGTGGCCCAGGTAAGCAACTAGGACACCAGCTTCCTAGGAGAGAAAGTGAGGAAGCTGGTGGGAAATGGAGGGAAGGAGGAGCCAACCAGAGGTCAGGTCCAAGGGAAAGAGGACTGAAGGAAGGGGAGAACCGGAAGGCTGGAAAGTCATAGTCAGAAGGTGGGGTAGTAGAATTTAAGATTTCTTATGTGCATCAAATTCAGGTGGTGACAAATTCCAGAGTGCAGTCAGGATGTGGGTGACTGAAGTGCAAGTTTCAAGGAGGGGTAGTTCTTTCTTTGTATGCTTCTCAAGAAGCTGTCAGGGAAAGAGATTCTGGGTGTTCGTGTTTTCTGTGAACAACTATGTCTCTATTCCCAACACCAGTCTCAGTGGAAACACATGTCAAGATCTTTCTGTTGCAATAATCAAATCTCTAGAAACTGGCTTATTACTAAAATGCTGCTTAGTTACAACAGTGCCCACATTTCTTTGATTCCTTTTTCATGCTTTTCAGAGTTCCTTAATCTACTGGTAATGAATTGGGTGCAGGGAGCCGTTAACTGTGTTGAAGATGCTTAACTGGATTAGGGATATCCATGTACCAAGATGAAAGAAATTTAGAAAGCCATATAGGTACACAGAGCATTCGAGTGCAAATAATAGTAATCACAAACACTTCTGGAACATTCCCAACACACCATGTGCTTTACATATAGGAACTCATTTAATCCTCCCTAAAGCCCTTTGAAATAGGCACTATCATTATCTCCAGCTTAGAGATGAAGAAACTGAGACCCCAAAAAGTCCAATAACTTGCCCAGAGGTCACATAGCTCGTAAATGGCAGAGCCAGGATTGGATCCCAAGTAGATACTGCAAATACAGCAGTGAGGCAGTTTGCCTCCTCCCTTTTGAAGAAGAAACAGAGGCTAATTAATAATTTACTTGCTCAAAGCTAAAGAATGGTGGAGCTAGGTGGCTGTCTGAGCTGTTAACGTCAAGCCACAATAGCTCATCCATCCAGATGGTGACCTTTCCTTGTGAGAATGATCTCTGACTTTTGCAGTCTCCCTTGAGGGACAGCTTTAGAAAACTTTAGTGGTGGCAGGGAATAGTTGCTCAACGCCTGTTTGTGGAATAAACAAAAAAATGAACATTACCACACTCCCTGGTGTCACAGTGGACCAGAAGGTGTATTTTATAGTTGAGTAATTCCAGATAAAAACAGGAACATGGTGTTTACAAGCTGCCCTCAGTGGAGGAGAACACAGAAGCCAGGGGAGAGAAATCGGGGACCCTGAAGGAGAGGCCCCAGCAAGTGACAGCAAGCACTGGGACCCCCAGCACGGGAGAAGCCAGGCCTTGTGTGAGTGGGGCTTCACCAAGCAGCCTGCCTGCACCCCCCTCTCCTGCCCCGAGCTCGGTTGTGAAAACCCAAAGGGACACCGTCTGGCCCTCAATAAATATTTGTCCAATGTGTGGATGAGTAAAGGCAAGAGAGGGGGCGTGTTTTTTCTGGCCGACCACACCTCAGTAGTCACTCCCAGATAAAACTCTCCCTGCCCGGCGGCTGCCACGAACACAGGAGCCTGTGTCGGGACCCCCTCCGGGACAGGGAGCCATGCCCAGGTACACGGTGCACGTGCGCGGAGAATGGCTGGCCGTGCCCTGCCGGGACGCGCAGCTCACCATTGGCTGGCTGGGCCGCGAGGCCGTCAGGAGGTACATCAAGAATAAGCCAGACAACGGGGGCTTCGCCTCAGTGGACGACGTGCGCTTCCTCGTGCGCCGGTGCAAGGGCCTGGGCCTGCTGGACCATGAGGACCTGCTGGAGGTGGCCCTGGAGGACAACGAGTTCGTGGAAGTGGGTGAGTGGCCACGTCCAGGCATGCCCAGGAAGGAGGCTCGGCGGCCCTGGCCGTCCCCGGGAAGGTGGGGCTGGCTGTGCGTGAGCACGCACCTGGGAGAGGGGAGGCTTCCCATCCCCGGTTACAGCAAGGCCACGGACCCAGAAACGAACTGACTTCCTAGAATCATGCCCCTAGTAAGCCGCAAAGCCTACATTCGAGCCCAAGACTGCCTGTCTGAATCCCTTTGCCGTCCCAGCATCATTTTGAAGATCCTTCTGCCCTTCAGAAGCACCTCGGCGGACTGGAGTCCAGTGGAATAGACCTAAGGGGTTCGGATTGAAAACAAAATAAAGCTGGGGATGGGGGTGGGGGTCAGGGAGGGGGTTAGATCTTGAACTTCCGTTTAAACCCCTGCCCACACCTGGCACCTGCGTCTCTGCCTTTTGCCCTCCTCGTTCGCAAAGAAGCTAAGAGCACTTGAAAACCCCTGAGGTCGTCTTAAAGCAGCCATTTCTGTAGAAGTGAGAGGCAGTGGAAGGGCCCTTTCTTGGCTTACCAGAAATGCCGAATGTGACTCTCCCTTGCGATCCGTAAAGGAGCCTCTCTGGTATTCTCGTTTCAGTTATAGAGGGCGATGCCATGTCTCCTGACTTCATTCCATCACAACCAGAAGGAGTTTACCTGTATCCTTTCCTGCAGGCCGGATGGTCTGCTCTGGGGGCTACTTCTGCCGGGGACCGGGCTGGGGCGTTCTCACATTTCCCAGGGTTTTCCTTTACCTGGCTTCAGATACAGCAAATACCGGGAGCCTGAAAAGGTAAGCTTCAAGCCAACACTCTTTTTGTAAAGAAAATTAAGTTCCCCTTGTTTCAGGAGGGGTAAGGCCAGGAGAATTTATGAGCGAACATGTATCAGTTAGGACAGGGCTTTATCCTGCTCTATGGAGTTAGGAAAAGGCATTATGCTCATTTCTAGCTTTCTTTACTCCGCCTCCTCTTGAGCAAGCTGTCTTTTTCACTAGCACATTAATGTTTCAGAGCAGGGATAAAATCTCTTGAGTGTCAAAATTCAATTCTGCTCGAGGCTTCCCTACGCTGTTGGTGGAGCAGCCAAGCTGCTCAAGCTCATCGGGGTCCCCTTCTTTTGTGCAGTACATTGCCTTAGATGGGGAAAGTCTGACCACAGAGGATCTGGTCAACTTGGGGAAAGGACGCTACAAAATAAAGGTACGGGGGAGGGTGGGGAAGGATGTCCTCTGATCTTTTTCACTGCATATGGGAGTCTTCAACGGGCTCAGCTTTGACCGTTTTCCTAGCTCACCCCAACTGCTGAAAAGAAGGTGCAAAAATCCAGGGAAGTCATAGATAGCATCGTGAAAGAAAAAACTGGTATCCTTTTCTCTTTATGTCATACAGTTCTTTTTATTGACTTTTAAAAAGCGGCCTGCATCTAATGGTACCATGTTTGTTTTTGTTTTGTTTTTTTGTTCTAGTTGTTTATGGTATAACTACAGGTTTTGGGAAATTTGCCAGAACTGTAATTCCTGTCAATAAGCTAGAGTAAGTCTGATTCCCCCCTCCTCAGCACACATTCATATGCCACCTGACCCATCTTTCAACAAGAGAAATAATTAACATTTGCCCCAGTTTCCAAATGAGGAGGATAAAGCTCCTGTTCACTTGCATATGAGTTGGCATTGAAAACACAGGCTTGCTGGTTTCTTCCGTCGCATCACACTGCCTTATTCTGTCCCACCAAAGATTCACCTGTTCTCCCCTTCATTTCCCCAGCTGAAGGGAAACTTTCACTGGGAGGTACCTAAGAGGGGTTTTCCCTTTCTCTTCCAGAGAGCTCCAGGTCAACTTAGTACGTTCACATTCTTCAGGTAAATCATTTCAAACATTAAATGACTTCTAGATCTTGTTTGGTTTGGTGAATAAACTACGGCACAGTGTGAGGCACCCTGTAACAGCCGTGAATAGCTAGTGCCTTCTAAAAACTAGTACCAGTTCTGCCTCAGGTGGGGAAGGAAAGCAGAAATCAAACAAGACCACTTTTCAGCTGAATCTCAGAAAAGGAATGGGCCAAGTAGAGGGATGGGCTTGGGGCAGGAGCATGTATATTGCCATGCCAACAGAATGGTGCATTCAGGGAACGAAGTGAAGTGAATGTGAACTTAGGGAATGTGTTCATCAGGATGAGGTGAGATGGGAAAGTCTGTCAAGAATCCAGGCTGGGTGCTATTCTAAGGGTCTTGGGGAAGCGTTCTAGGAGGAACTGAAAAGGCAAAACTGGGGTTTCCCATTTTTCTAGAAGATGGGACTTTAAGAAGCAGAACAATCAGGAAGGAGAGCAGTCCAAATAGCTGAGTTAAGAAGAGAAAGGTGGTAGGAGACTGGACGGAACTGGAGAAAGATTTGGGAGATGGAGGTAGAAAAGACTGATTTTCTAAGAGAAAAACATCAATTCTGTTTTGCAGGTGTTGGGAAGCCACTAATCCCTGAGAGATGTCGGATGCTCTTGGCTTTAAGGATCAATGTCTTAGCCAAAGGATACAGTGGCATTTCCCTGGAGACCCTCAAGCAAGTTATCGAAGTATTTAATGGTAATGCCATGGGTCCCCAGGCTGACCCTCCGCTGAGGCTGGGCAGGTGCCACAGGGAGACTTGGTTGGTGGATGGCATAGTGAAGAACTAGCAGAGACAAGATGGCATAAAATAAAGGAGATGAATGGAAATGGGCTTGGAGGCGAGGAGGATAGCTGAGGGGGGTGAGGGCGGGGACAGAGGTGCTTACTCCTGTATATCTCCAACTCATCCATCGTCACCCTTCACTTAGTGTTTGGCATCTTTAAGTCTGGAACAAACCCCTCAAGTCTGTCCCTGAGCTCAAAGCTGGAGAGAACTTTAATTCAGTGATGCCAGATGTGGTTAGAGAAGTTGCCTCAAATCATCTGGGAAACACCATGATTCTTGGATGTCCATCCCAAAGACCATTTCAGTAGTTCTGGTTAGTGCCTAGGAATCTGAAATCTTAATGCTCCCCAGATGGTGGGATAACCAGACTTAAATAACTGAAATTTAACTTCTTGCAAAGATAGAACAGAAATGTAAAGAGGTCAAAGATTTGCTTCTGGACCAGGAAGCCATCTCATGCCAGGACACAATGCAGTTCAGCTCTTCAGAGCTTACTTCTCAGGATAGAAAAAGTCCAACATGGAGACAAGATGTGAAATGCTTGGGAGGCCACTATCCCTTCTCACAGATAAGGATGAACAGTATAGATCAGTGCAGGCTCAGGAAACTCTTTGGGGTGAACGTATATAGGAATATAGGGCACCTCTGGGTGCCCAGAGTTCTGAGAATTCCTAGGGTGAACTATGATCTGGAAGCTGGCCTGTTGATGGCACTGCTTTATCCTACCGACATTATTTAGCAGTTGGAAAACACACTGTTATTAGGAGACTGACTTTACTTTAGAAAATAGGGGACTTTTTTTTTTTTTGTAACAGAATTTCTTCCAAAACAGTACATGTCTGTTTATAAGTGGTGGTGAGGTAGCGGGCTAGGTGCCTAGGTGCCTAGGAATCTGGGCAAAAAAAGAAAAAGAGACTATGTTGCCTATAATTACCTCCTCAGAGAACCCCTGTGAATACTTTGGTGTGCCTTATCCTTCTAGAACATTTTATATTACTTTTCTGATGTAAATATTTACATGTTTCCAAACATTCTCCAATAGCTTTTTTTTTCCCCCAAATAGCTTTTAATGGCTACACACACTCTTTGGCCAAATGGAAGTCTCTTAATTCCATATTTAGATCATTTCTAACTTGTTTTTAGGAACAAGACTGTAATGAACAACAGCTAGTTCCTGATCTTTAAGATACATTATTACAATTTCTAAAAATGTCTAGGTCTGATTAGAACATGCATAGTAAATGCAGAGGGGTAGAGGACCAAGGAGGAGTAAAAAGTTAAAGGAATAGATAATCCTTATGGGGATGTGGGTTTCAAATCACCTTTCTTCCATACAGCCTGATCTGGATTTTTTCTATGTACAGTGTTCCCCCAACAACCTTCACACAGCAAATCTGAGTTATGTCCTGGCTAAAATCTGTAATGCTTTCCATTATCCTTAGGACAGAGTCTAAACTTAAAAAAAAAAAATTCCTATGATGTACCTTTCATCCTCATGACTTATTCATTCCATAAATGGAAGCCTGGATTCCTCCCAGTCCCCTTCACCCATTTTGCCCAGTGCCCCCACCTCTGTCAACCATCAACTTATTCTCTATGAGTCTTTCTGTTTTTTTGTTTTGTTTTATTTTAGATTCCACATATAAATGAAATCGCCTGGTATTTATCTCTGACTTATTTTATTTAGCGCAATACCCACTGGGTCCATTCATGTTGTCACAAATGGCAAGATCTCATTGTTTGTTATAGCTGAGTAATATTTCAGTGTGTGTGTGTGTGTGTGTGTGTGTGTGTGTGTGTGTGTGTGTGTGTGTGTGTACACAACACCTATTCCTTATCCATTCATCTATCAATGGATGCTTGGGTTGCTTTCATATCTAGGCTCTTGTAAATAATGCTATAGTAAACATAGTGGTGGTATATATCTTTTCAAATTAGTGTTTTCATTTTCTTTGGACCCAGTAGGGGAATTACTGGATCATATGCTATCTCTATTTTTAATCTTTTGAGATTGCATACTGTTTTCCACAGTGGCTGCACTAATTTGCATTCCCACCGACAGTGCACAAGGGTTCCCTTTTCTCCACTTCCTCACCAACACTTGTTTTTTCTTGAGTTTTTTATTTTAGCCATTCTGCCAGGTGTAAGGTGATATCTCATTCTGGTTTTGATTTGCATTTCCCTGATGATGAGTAATGCTGAGCATCTTTTTATGTGTCTGTTGGCTATCTGTATGTCTTCTTTGAAAAAATGTCTATTCAGGTCCTCTGCCCATTTTTTAATTGGATTATTTGGTTTTTCTGGTGTTGAGTTCTATAAGTTCTTTATGTATTTTGGATATTGACCCCTTATCAGACATATCATTTGCAAACATCTTCTCCCATTCAGTAAGTTGTCTTTTCATTTTGTTGATGATTTCCTTCGTTGTGTAAAACATTTTATTTTGGTATAGTCCCAATACTTCATTTTTGCTTTTGTTTCCCTTGCCTGAGGATCCATATCTAGAAAAATGTTGCTAAGGCCAATATCAGTAATTACTGCCTATGTTTTCTTCTAGGAGTTTTATGGTTTCAGGTCTCACATTTAGGTCTTTAGTCCATTTTGAGGTAATTTTTGTGTATGGTGTGAGAAAGTGGTCTACTTTTCCCAGCACCGTTTATTGCAAGACTGTCTTCCCCATTGTATATTCTTACCTCCTTTGTCATAGATTTATTGACCATATAGGCATAGATTTATTTCTGGGCTGTCTATTCTGTTCTATTGATCTGTGTGTCTGTTTCTATGTTAGTCTCATACTGTTTTGATCACTACACCTTTGTGGTGTATTTTGAATTCTGAGATTGTGATACCTTCAGCTTTGTTCTTTTTTCTCAAGGTTGCTTTGACCATTTGGGATTTTTTGTGGTTCCATACACATTTTAGGATTCTTTGTTTTAGTTTTGTGAAATATGCCATTGGTATTTTGATAGGGATTACACTGAAACTGTAGATGGCTTTGAGTAGTGTGGACATTTTAACAATATTAGTTCTTCCACTCCATGAGCACAAAATATACCAATTTTTTGTGTTGGCTTCAGTTTCTTTCATCAGTGTTTTATGGTTTTCAGAGTACAGGTCTTTACAGTCGAAACTTCAAGTGGCTCACAAGAGATGGCTTTTTGCTACTGGGAGGGTGTCCCTTCCTGCCCGCCCCCCCATACACCTTATTCCCCTCTGCCTTTTTTTAAATAACAGCTCAGCCAGTTCCCTTAAGCATTAGTTGTGCTTGGGAAATTGTCTTTCCCTGGGTATTTGTGCCATAGAGTGATACTAGCTCTTGCTGGGGGAGGCTGGTCTCACGGGCAAAATGAAGATAGCCAGAAGTAACAGGTGCCTCCTTCTCTCCCAGCCTCCTGCCTGCCCTACGTTCCAGAGAAAGGAACCGTTGGCGCCAGTGGGGACCTTGCCCCACTCTCTCATCTTGCTCTTGGGCTCATTGGAGAAGGGAAGATGTGGTCTCCAAAGAGTGGCTGGGCTGATGCGAAATATGTAAGACTTTAATAACAACTTCTGTGTACAGAAATTTCCCTAGGCTGGTTGCCGGCTGCACATGAATGCTTTATAGCACCGAATCCTTACGCCAGCCCCATGAGGGAGCCGCCATTATCCCTGTTTTATAGATGAATACTGAAGCTTACAAGTCAAACTGGGTAAGGCTCTTAGCTCCCATACTTTACCATCAGGCTTCTGGACTTGGTGGTCACCTTGGTGAAAAGGTACAGTGGCCGGTTGTTAATCCCAGCAATTTATTCTGCAACTAAAACTCTTCTAGAGTTTTAGTACCTATCCAGAAGGTCACACACTGCTGGGAATTTAAGGAGTTGTAAAACTAAGAGGCTCTTCCAGTGCCTCTCCAGGAGGTCGGTCACACACTGTTGTGAATTTATTGAGTTGCTGGTCTCACGGTGCAACTCCGTGGATCATAGCACTTACTATATGGCCTCTGGAGAGCTGGTTCCATTTTCCCCCAAGCTCCTACCCCAATGGCAAAGCAGAAGGGCTTGTTTTTGATAAAGCTTTAATGTTTTCCTCATCCATATCCAGATTCCATCAGAGCAGCGCAAAGAATTATTTGAAGTGTTATCTCAGGTCAATTGCTGAGAGGTCCCTCAGCGAAGGGGCAGAGGACCAAGGGGGAGAAAGAAGTTAAGGGAACAGATCACCCTTAGGGGAATATAGGTTCCAGATCACCTTTGTTCCCTACGGCCTGATCTTTATTTCTCTGTGTACAGTGTTTGCCCAGCCCCCTTCACACAGCAAATTCCAGCATGTCCTTGGCTAAAGCCTGTAATGCTTCCCATTGTCCTTAGAATTAAGTCTAAACTTAGTGTGGTTTATAAGAGTCTTGTTGGTCAAATCCCTCCCCCTTGGTTCTACAGGAACTGGAGGTTCCTTACAGCTGGAATGTGCTGTGTCAGGGACAGAGGGGCCAGCACATGCTCATTCTTCTCTTCCCCACTCACTCCTGCTCCTCCTTCTGAGAAGTCCTCGGAGAAACTTCCCCCTCTGCTCCTCTGGTTCTTTTGCCTACCCTCCAAATGTCTTTAGCCCCTCCTTTGTGCTCTTCTAGCATCTTATGTGCTCATTTTTCAGCAAACCCCACTCACTTCCTACTTCCTAGAGCACTTGACATCCTTTTACTCTGTAATTGCCCCTGAGCTAGTCTGTCTCAGTTTTTCTAGGCCAGCCCCAGGCCAACGCCCAGAAGAGTCTGGTGTGTAGCAAGTACTCCAGTTAACTTGTGAAATGAACAAAGCAAATGGTGCTGACTCTGTCTTCCTTCCTCCCTAGAGGGTTTTTAGCATAGTGACTGTTTCACTTCTTTTATTTCTGTCAGTGTTTAGATAAGAAGGATGAGGGTGGAGGACTTTCTGGTCAAGCTCTGGAGGCAGAGAATTGAGGACAGTCAGAAACTCAGCCTCAGCACAGTATAGGTGCTCATATGTGCTCAGGAAGCAGCAGGAAAAAAGTGAGTCACTAAGATGGAAGCTGAATACAAAGGACCTAGAAACCAAAATTCAGGGTTGCTTCTGTAGACACTAAGCCCCTGATTTAAGTATAAAAAATAGGTGAAACAGAAATCTGCTTTCAGACTAAAGAACAGACCTAGAGCATAGACCAGAGTAGATGAACAGAATCAATTCACGTAGGTCCAACCTTTTATGAGACAGATCTTTAGGCTTAAGGATATTTTATCGATTCCTTATGAAATCAGAAATAGGTTAGCATTTCACTGGGTACCCATTTTTATCTTTTTAATCATTCTGCAGGTCCTGGAAGCTCATGGATTGAAACCAGTTGTTTTGAAACCGAAAGAGGTAAAGAGATTCGAGGAAAATTTACTCATTTTTACAAGTCTTTATTTATAGACTATTTTCAGTCTTAATATCTGTCTCGCTGGTTTCTTAAATGTGGTTTTCATGTTTGTTAAAAGTTTGTCACTGAAGAAAGGACTCCTCCACGAGCATTCAAAAGATTCTTCATGCCACAGAGGCTTATGGGTTCTCTTACCTAAGAACTTAAACTTCAAATTGGGATCCCTAAGGATCCCTAACAGATGCTGTAGGTCAAAATCCCTCAGGGCGCTCTCAACCAAGTCTTGGACCAGAAATGTCTTAAGCTGTCTTGTCCATGATGTTGACCAGTTAAAGAAAAGCAGCATAATTAGGAGCTAAAGATTTTATATGCAGTCTATACTGGAGGTTCGTTGCTGCCTTGAGAATGGGGATACGTAACAGGTATTTCACTCGCCAGGTTTATACTAACCATTTCACACAGGATGGCACTTAATCTTCCAATGCTTACTAAGCATTCCTGCCCTGCACTTTAGAAAACATAAATAAATGTCATTCAGCTGACTGGTTAAGTCTTCTCTTATGGAAGCAAAAGATACGAAATCAGCTTGTACATGGATTACAATAAATACAGCAAAGGACTTATCTCTTCCTTTCCAAAGGGCCTGGCGCTCATCAACGGGACACAGATGATCACCTCCCTGGGCTGTGAAGCCGTGGAGCGAGCCAGTGCTATTGCGCGCCAGGCAGACATCGTGGCGGCCTTGACCCTTGAGGTGCTGAAGGGCACCACCAAAGCCTTCGATACTGGTCAGCATGGCACTTCCACCGGCTTGCTATTCAGTCAACCAGAGCTGGTTGGGTGGACTGGTCCAGGTCTTTAGACATGAGAGTGGTGGGGGTGGACGGTAGGGGAAAAAGGAAATGCCCAAATGCCTATGGCATACACAATATTGCTACAGCTTCCTCTAAGTGATGCCACATTTGATCTTGAAATGACCACATTTTATGGACGGATGCTGACTCTGGAGTTCACCCAGAATTCTGGATCACCCAGGTCTGACTCCCATCCAACTGTGAACTGTCTTAGGAATCTGTTCACAGGGTTTTAGACCTAGAGTAGGATTAAAGTTGGTCCCCATTAGAAAATTGGGAGGGAAAAACTATAGAAGTTGTAGCTTACTTGGAAAGTGGTGAATTTGAAAGACTCCCTACCATTATATGTAGGACAGAAAAACTGTCTAAAAATGATTGAAAACTGTCAAAAACTGGCCACTGTGGAGGTCCCTTCCATTATGAGCCTAAATCTTTTTAGAGTAGACCCAGGGTCTTGAGTTGAATTCCCAGTGGGCTCAACACATAGTTTGCACTTGGATATTTAAAGTAGAAAAAATGAGGTTGATGAGGAAAATCTTGCTTTTGGAGTTAAGTTTCTAACTGAGTGCTGGTAGGAACCTCTGGGACTTTTGAGGGCTTGTGTCAGCAATGTGGATAATCCTGAACCATCAATGGTAGTTCATTCTAATATGAGAATTGCTCAGACTTCTTCTCCTTCATCAATTCTAGACATTCACGCAGTCCGCCCTCACCGTGGGCAAATTGAAGTTGCTTTTCGGTTTCGGTCACTCTTGGACTCAGATCACCACCCATCTGAAATAGCAGGTCTGGGCATGTTTATGTGAGTGAGCTCATTTGGTGTTGTGTTTTGTGGAAAAATTGATCACGTGTCCCTTGCCTTCCCCTTGCACAGAAAGTCACAGGTTCTGTGATCGTGTTCAGGATGCATACACCTTGCGCTGCTGTCCACAGGTAAACAAATTTAAAAAATCGTTTTATTTTCCAATTCAGGGCGGAAATAGAAAAAGAGGAAAGTGTTAAACAGTCATGTAAAAAAAATAAAAAATAAAAAAATAAAAAGTCATGTAATGGTCAGTTACAATCCAAATGTCTTTACTGCCTCTTTTAAAAATTAAGCATATCATACTTCCATTTGTCCTGTCATTGTAGTTTCTATTCTCTATGATAAGCTGTTTGTTTCTTTTTGAATTGCTTTGCTCAGTTCTCTTGTACAGAAGCACAAGAGACAACTTGCTGTGTTGGTTTACTGCTGTAGCTTTTAAAAAATTCTTAGTAATCGCATCATCCTAATCAGTTAGTGGAATTTTACTGGTTCTCTCTTTTAGATTCCACAAGAACCAGCCTGACAGAGATGGTCACAGGAAAGGCGAATCATAATTCAAGTGCACATCATTGTTGTACCTTATCTGCATTTAATAAGCAGACATAAACCATCACAAATAAATCTGTGAGGCTTAACTCCGGATTTAAAAAAAATGCAGCAGACCGGAGTTGGCATGAGGTATTCAGCATTGCAGAGGTTATAGCTCGTTTGTGTGTGGCAGTTAGTTGGATGAGAGATTAATGTACTTCTCAAGAATGAAACAATATTTCATTTTGTGCCAGATTCTAGTCCAGAGTGTAATCAAGAATCCTTCCTAGAGTAAACGCCTTCATTTCCTTTGACTCAGCAAGTTCCATTCTAGCTAGTTGATCAAAAACATCTATGGGAAAGAATTGCTAAATTAGCCCTATAGCACAACTAAGTCCCAGGTTTAAAACTTGCTTCCTTGCTATTCTAATATGAATATCAGACTCTGTGTGACAGACACCATTATCAGTGTTTTCAGTGTACTCACTCATTTAATCTTGTATTGTAGGTCCATGGTGTGGTGAACGACACCATAGCGTTTGTGAAGAACATCATTACCACAGAACTTAATAGTGCAACCGATAATCCTGTATCTTTTGACTGCTTCTTACTAAACTGTAATTGTAGAATTCCAGCTGATAATTTTAGATCTGCTGAAGTGATCATCTTGTGTAGCATCTCTGTTCTGTCACTCCATTTCATCGACTAAGTACCTAAGGTTCAGAGGTTAAGTGACTTTCTCTAGATCAGAGCTGGTAAGTGACAGAGGCGGGTCTGTGCACCTAATTTCACTTCAGAGTCTAACATGCTGTGCTTTCCAAATGGACCCACTAAAGGCTAAAGGACCTATTTCCAGCATTGGCAGAGAGGGTTCATGAAGACGTTTGCTGCTGAGATTGCTGATAGAGGATGAAGACATAGGTCACATGTGTGATTGTGGGGACCCTGGGCAGGTTGGCACTGATGCAAGCCTTCTTGGTTCTAGTGACACAGTAAACAGAAGGCAACTTGTTAACACTTACTGAAGTATTGCTCAAAGAGTTATGGCTTTCCTCATCTCAAGTTTTTATTTTTGACATGGTGTTTCAATCAGTGTTTCCAAATTTTACAAAGAATAGTAAGAATGCTTCCATTTCTCAAAGATGGAGCCCTTCTTTCCTTCATGGTGTGGGTATCACAGAGCCATCTTATTTCTGCTTTGGAATGTTCTTTGATGGTATAGTTCCCTACAGATGTCAATGTGATCAGTCACGAGTCACACTGGCAAAGTCTTCACAGAGATACTCGATACTGCCTTTGAAGACCACCCAAGCCCGTAGGAATATATTTTTCCTATCCCACATCTGCCTCAGTTCTTAACACTGGAGAAAGTGCTGAGTAGGGGCACCTGGGTGGCTTAGTCATTAAGCGTCTGCCTTCGGCTTGGGTCATGATCCCAGGGTCCTGGGATCGAGCCCCATATTGGGCTCCCCGCTCAGCGGGAAGCCTGCTTCTCCCTCTCCCACTCCCCCTGTTTGTGTTCCCTCTCTCACTGTGTCTCTCTCTGTCAAATACATAAATAAAATCTTTAAAAAAAATAAAAAAAAAGAAAGTGCTGAGTTAACAACCCTGGAAGCCATTCCTAGCTGAGGTTAGCAGACAGGTTTCACAGCAGCTGTGTAAGATTTATCCAGTGTGGTTTCTCTGACAAGCTTACTTCAGGATATATGTTTTATGTCCTCAGTGTCAGGTTATTTTACAGTTAAGTCAGACCCACACTAAATAATTCTCAACTCACTCACCCCAACACCACTCCACCCCTCCCCCCCCCACAATGGAGTAGCGCTTTCATGAAGTCTATGTAAGTCTTGCCTCATCTATCAGTGCTTGTAAAGGAGAGATACCCATCCTACACTTACATAATTTAGACTTTTTTTTTTATCTGAGAGAGCGACTGAGAGCGTGAGAGAGAGAGTGAGAGAGCATGAGCAGGAGGGAGGGGCCGAGGGAGAGGGAGAAGCAGACTCCCCACTGAGCAGCGAGCGGGATACAGGACTTGATCCCAGGACCCTGAGATCATAACCTGAGCTGAAGGCAGACGCTTAACCAACTGAGCCACCCAGGTGCCTTCATAATTTAGACTTGAAAGGGTATCTTATATAGTAAAAACAAAGAGTATATATATATAAAGTAAAAATCCATTAAATTAGTGGATATGGGAGAAGGATAATTCCTCACTACATTCTTCTCCCACCACTTGCCCCAGCAAAAATTTCGGCCAAAAGGACTTTCCTTTCTCAATTAAAGATTAATTATTGATGAATTTCCAATAAGGTAATATTTGGGAGTTCTCCTGCAATACTGGTGTTAGTTGAAAGAATATTCTTCTCAATTTTTCTATTGTAGATATAAAGTACCTATCACACAGTTGCTAAATGTTATGGAAGCTAAATTCTAATTATCATAATCTGATAGCCAACAAACAAATTTGGAACAGCTGGAGAACTGAACATGCTTAAGTTCTAAGTAGGTGCAGAGGTTACTTGCTATAAGGATTCAGAGAATGGAGAGAAAACTAGGGCCTGTGTCTGGGGGTGGGTTAGTGGAGACGAGCCAGCGCTGGGCCTAATAGGCTCATGGTTATATGTACCGAAAAGGGTAACTCCCAATTTGATGAAGTTAATGTAATACATTACATTCCAAAGAGCATCTCTAGCTCTTTGGAAGTCAGAACCTTTCTCACACAGAGTCAATTCCTAGCTGATAGATAATAAATATTCTTTAGTCCAGTAGGTATAAATCAGCCCTCTGGAATCTTTAAGAAGGGTCTGTTACCGCCTTTGTCTGGGTGCCTGTTGTTCTAAGTGAAGTGCCTGATAGAATGGAATGATCCTTGAGGGCGTTAATATGCAGTGAGTCTAAGTTCCTACTTAGATGGGTTTGCAACAGCCTATTGGCCGCCATTTGCTATGGATGCTGCTGCAGGATCACTGAGTAGAGCGCTTGAAAATCTTCCCAGAGTTGATTGTTCGAGACAATTTGGTGGTTGCTCATCAGCAGTCTTCCAGTCAGCAAATTCTTCTACCAAGCACAAGTTCACATTGCCCCCTGAAGAAATAGAACTGGTGTTCTGGTCTCTGTTCTTAGTTTCAGATACAAACTTTTTGAGGGAAAGTACTAACCACTAGACTATGATAGTTATGATGTTTGAGAATCTCTAATTTCTGAAAAAAAATTTCATGTTCCATGTTTCCTTGGCCCCCAGTTAGGTGTACATGATTCATCTTTAAGGTTTTGGGTATTTGTTTTGTTGTTTTTGTTTTTGTGTCCCTTTATGTCAACAACGTGTAGACTCTCCTTCCCTCCTCCCGTATTTGTACAAGGGCTACAAGTGTTAAAAATTAGCCTTAACCTGTTTTGCAAGATGGTTTTTGCCAGCAGGGGAGAGACTATTTCTGGAGGAAACTTCCATGGTGAATACCCAGCCAAAGTAAGCTTTTTAGAATTGTTCCTGACCCTGAAAGCATATTCCAATTTAAGCCAACTGAATTGAGATACTCTTTCTAGGCCCTAGACTATTTGGCCATTGGAGTCCATGAACTTGCTTCAATTAGTGAAAGAAGAATTGAAAGGCTCTGTAACCCCTCTCTCAGCGAGCTGCCTCCCTTCCTGGTGGCTGAAGGTGGTCTGAACTCTGGGTTTATGATTGCACATTGCACCGCCGCAGCGCTTGGTAAGAATACCGCCCAAGAATACTGCCTGTTCCCCAGAACACAAGCCGGCCCATTTCATCTGAAAGTCACATTTTGTGCTTGAATGAGATCTTTTTGCCTACCTCATTTGCATCCTGCCGGTCTCAATACAAATGCAGAAGAGAAGTCTCTTTAGAAAAAAACTAAATAAAACCTAAACAAAGCTAGACTGAAACATAATAATACCCTAATAAGTTTGTAAATGATGAGGTTTCCACAATTTCTCTGTAGGAAGCAATTTGATATCAGATAGAAACTTCATCTTTGTAGCTTTTTCCCTAATCTCAATTTGAAGACTATCAGAAGGAAAAAGACAAAGATATCTACAATTATTGGCAAAACTTGAACTGACCTGAATGATTAAGCTTTGGGTACATTCTATTAGGTATACCAACCACTAAGAACATAAATATGTGATTACAATGTGCAAAAATGCTTATAAGAAGATGCCCTCCATGAAAACTGAGCTTCAGTGTAGCTGATTTCTGACTCAAAACTGTGAGTAACACAACAGGGTCCGGTACAAAGGACGTGCTAAGAGCTTCATTTATATTTGCTCACTTAATGGTCACAACAATACCACGAGGTGTGTACTATTATTACCTCCATTGCACCGATGATCTGAGAAGTGACTTACCCAACACTGGACAACTAGTAAGTAGAATTGAATTCAAACGCAGGCATTTTGGTTCTCAAATCTGTGCTCTCACTTCAATTAACGTGGATCTCATTTTAATCCATACTTAATCCTAAAATATGGTTGCCAAATTTAACAAATAGAAATGCAGGATGCCTAATTAAATTTGAATTATTTGGGACGTACTTGTACTAAAAAATTGTTTTTATCTGAAATTCAAAGTTAACTAAACATTCTGTATTTTTTTTAGGCAAACCTACCCAAGAGGCAGGAGAACATGTGCTTAATTAAGAGCATAGACTCTAGGTCCAAATTCCAACTCTGCCATTTATCAGGAGTGTGATATGGAGCAAGTTTCTTAATCCTTTTACTCTCAGTTTACTCCTCTGTTAAATGGGGGTGATAAATTTACCTAATGGGACTGATTTGAGGATGAAATGAATGCATATAAAGCTTTAGAACTGTGCCTGGCCATGTTGTAAGCACTAAATAAATATTAGTTGCTATTAATATTACTCCCAACCCCTTCCTCACCGAGGAAGCTTCACTTGAATGTGTTTGGCTTTCCCTAAACTGCCTATTGAAGTTGTTCAACTTGCTTTCATTATAATGAAATGGGTAGTTTTCTTTTTCGGGGCATGTAACTTCTCTTTCTGAACGGACCACAGACTGCGTATCCATATAAGCAGGTTTAGGGTCCCAGGACTGGGAACTTACAGTGCTTGAAACCTGGGGAGTTCTGGGAGGACCAGGACGAGCCGACCACCTGGTCTGCATCGCTAGATTATCTCAGGATCCTTTATAGCGTAGAGAACAACTGAAGCCTCACCCAGCCACTCTCGGGAGCAAAAATGTAGGGGAGAAAACTCTCTCCGTGGCTTCTGGAGCCGGGGAGGAGGTCTGGAATCTAGGTCCTCCATACTTAATGTGTTGTCCTCGAGCCAAGAATCTGGCCATCCACTGAGAGTTTGTTAGAAGAGCAGAATCTCTGGCCCCACTTGAAACTCGACATTTGCATATTGACAAGATGGAGTGAGTCATATGCACAATAAAGTTTGATCTAGGCCATTTCTAGAATTTCCCCCACCTCCCCAAGATATGTCTGGCAGTCATGGAGCCCTCTGTCATCCCTGGACAGTCTGAGCTGTGAAATCTCCTTGGTCAAAACTTGTGGGCCTGGTCTCCATCCCCAAATAACCACCCTGAATTCTAATGCCTCCTCTGGTGACACAGCCAGTCCATTGTTCTCGAGTACTTGGAAAAGCCCATCACTTCTTTTTTTTCCCTATTCTCCCCAGCATGCTAAACGCTTCCAGTGTTTTCAACGAGGCTTTGTAATAGGGTTCCTATCTGGTCTTACCTCAGAACTCACTATTCCCTCCTTTTCAATTTGATATATACCCAACCTGTTTCCTTTTCCCCAAATAACTTTGGACCATCCGGTGCTTCGATGACAACCAAGAGCTCCTGGAGAGGAAACTCCATGCTGTCGAACACATTGGGAAGCCAACGTGGCAATTTTTCCTATTAGCAGCATACTTACCTTGCACTGGCCTCTTGCAGTTTCTGAGAACAAGGCTCTGTGCCACCCCTCGTCTGTGGACTCTCTCTCCACCAGCGCTGCCACGGAAGACCACGTCTCCATGGGAGGATGGGCAGCAAGGAAGGCCCTTCGGGTCATCGAGCACGTGGAACAAGGTAAACCCAGCCAGTCTGGGACGGCGAGCCTCACTGATAAACGACTACATCTGCGATCCTCAACGTAGGATCCCTACCGGCGGATCCCTACTAGCAGCATCGGCATCACCTGGGAACTTGTTAGAAGGGCAGATTCTTAGGCCCGGCCCCAGACCTGCTAAATCAGAAACTCTAGAGAAGAGAGCAGAACCATCTGGGTTTAACAAGTCTTCCAGGTGATTCTGAAGCTCGCTGAAAATTAAGAACCACACCTGCTGTCTAAGCAGGTTCACTGGTTGGCTTAATTTTTTAAACAATTGAAAACATATTCAAAAGTGGAGAGATTAGTACCATGAACCCTCCTATACCCTGACTCAACAAGCACATTTGCTTCATTTTTTTCCTTGACTTTTCTTATTTTCACGCAAATCCCATGACATTATTTTCTTCCCTTAAATATGAATGCTTTTTTTAACCACCATGATGCCATTATCATATCGAACAAAAATCAACAGTAAGTCTTGGCATCACCGTTGAATACATATTCAAAATTTCCCAATTATCTCAATGCCTGCATAGTGGGTTTGTTCAAATCTGGATTCAAGGCTCACATTTTAAATTTGGTGGTCAAAGTTTCAAGCTTCTTTTCGTCTAGAACAGTTCCCTCTCCCTTTTTTTTCTTCATGCTATTGACTAGTTAAAAAGACAGGTCAGTCTTCTGTTAGGGGCTGACATTCTGGATTTACCTTTTAGCCTCCTTGTGGTGTTACTTTTAACTTGTTCTCTGCATGTTATCTCTGTCCCCTGCATTTTCTGGATGTTGTGGAAGACTTAACAAGATTCAGATCCATATCTTTCGGTAGATAAGTTTCTAGGGTGGAGCTGTATTAGGCCAACCTCTCCCTGCCTTCTTAATTACTGCTTGTTTGCTTTTTTTAAAGATGAATTGCCTTCCTTTAGGCATTGTTATCTAAGCTACCAACTTTTTGCAACTGTATCAGAAGCTGTTGGATGACAAAAGAATATCACTACAGTAATGCCTCCCCTTATGGAGGCTGGGAGGATGTTCCAAGCCAAGACCCCCCCCCCCCCCACCCCGTGGATGCCTGATACCACGGGTAGTACCAAGCCCTTTGTATACCATGTTTTTTCCTATACATACATACTATGATAAAGTTTATAAATCAGGCACAATAAGAGATTAACAAGAGTAACTAATCAAATAGAACAATTATAACAATATGTTAAAATATGTTAGGTGAATGTGAACTCTCTCAAAATACCTTACTGTACTTTACTCACCCTTCTTGTGACGATGTGGGATGACAGAATGCTTACGGGGTAAGATGAAGTGAGGAGAATGATGCAGGTGTTGTGAGGTAACTTTAGGCTACTCTTGACTTTCTGATGATTGTCAGAAAGAGGAAAATGATGAATCATCAGAAGGCTCACCTGCTGCCAGACCATGGTTGATTGTGAGCAACCAAAACAGCAGAAGGTGAAACAGCAGATAAGCAAGGACTAAGGTATTTTAAGATACATGTGGGAGAGTTAAGTGCTCTTATTATTGAGATATAATTTACATACCACACAATCACCCATTTAAATTGTACACTTCAGTTGTTATTAGTATATTCACAGAGTTGTGCAATCACTACCACAAATTAATTTTAGAACATTTTTATCCCCCCAAAAAAAACCTTATACCCTTGACCTATCATTCTCCCATTCTCCCTACCCACCCTGCCCCCAGGCTTAGGCACCCATGGATGTACTTTCCCTCTCTGTGGATTTGCCTATTCTGGACATTTCATATAAATGTCATACAATATATGGTTTTTTGTAACTGGCTTCTCCCAGTCAGCACAATGGGTTCAAGGTTCATCCATGTTGTAGCATGTGTCAGCATTTCATTCCTTTTTTATGGCCAAATAATATTCTGTTTTATGGCTATACCACATTTTGTTTATCCATTCATCAGGCGAGGAATGTTCAGGTTTTGTCCACTTTTTGGCTAATATGAACACTGCTGCTATGGACATTTGTGTACAAGTTTTTGTGCAGATGTATATTTTCATTTCTCTAAAGTGGAATTGCTGGGTCATATGGTAACTTATGTTCATCTTTTTGAGGAACTGCCAGACTGTTTTCCAAAGTGGCTCTACCATGTTACATTCTTATCAGCAGTGTTTGAGAGTTCTGATTTTTCCACATCCTCACCAACACTTTTTATTATTATCTGCCTACCATCGTGTGTTCCTAATGTCCCCATTGAACATGCTGCTCTGGCCAAAAGCTTAAGGAGTCACCCTTGTCAGTTCTCAGATCTTCTATCCAGCTCATCAGCAAATCAACCTTACCATCAAAAGACACCAAATCAAGGCTCCATCATCTCCTTTTGACTGGTCTTGTTTTCACTACTGTTCTTCTACAGTCACCACGTATGATAACCAGGGTGAGGTTCTTAAAATGTAATTTTGACCACATCATGTTCCTGCTGAAAATATGCCAATTACTTCCTTCTGCTCAAAACAAAATCCAGCCCCCTTCCTGTAGCCTACAAGGATCATGCGTGATCTGGCTTCTGGCTCTTACTGACACCTCTCTCCATTCCATTCCCTACACTAGAACCATGGTGTTATTCTTGTACCCGCCAAGGACACATCCCTACCTCAGCCCCTGTGTCCTTGCTGGCCCCTCTGCCTGCAACAGTGTTCCCCTAGGCCTTCACGCAGTTCACTTTTTCACTCCACCTTGGTAGCTGTGCAGATTTCATCTCAGATGTCTTCCCAGTCCACCCCAGCTCAACTTCTTGAAGTTTCCAATTCCTTATGCATAAAGTGAGGGCACTGCACTAGAAGATGTGAAGTTTCTTCCAGGTCCCAAATGGATTCCATTACTTAATCCCCTCCCACGGTGACTGTCTGTACTCACCAGAGTTTGGAGTGTGCTTCATAAATTTTAAGAAGTCAAATGTTTTTAATACTCCGTTTCAGTTGACCATGTGAATGGTTTGATCAACTTGAAGCTTCTAAATTATTTTCTTGGCAAATAACGGGATCCAAATGTACAGAGATTTAGATTTCAGTATTCAAAGTTGATAGCAAGGTATGGTACATTTAATAAGAGTTCTTAACTAGGGAAAAAAAAAAAACATGGTAAAGACTGTTTTGTCAAGAAACCTAAAGTTGGTAAGATACCCATTTCTACAATTTCAGTTTTAGTGGGCTTGGGAGCCTCTGAGTTTGAAGGCTTAAAAGGAACATTATAGAATTATCCAGCTCAACAGAAGATTTGCTCATTCACTGACTCCTTCAGTCCTTTGATGAAAGTCTATGTGCCAGGTATTTCAGGCCAAAGGGAAACAGCAAGACTAAAAACAAATGGACATTTACACAAAGGTAGAAGTAGGACACAGATGCCATCCATCTTGATCAAACGAAGGAAGAAGGAGAGAACTAAGACATTTACCTGGATAGCACTGCCCTTCTCAACATTTAAGATACAGCCAAGGGGGTAGAAAAGCAAATTTTAAATGGTAACCAAATACCAAGGCAGCTTCATTTTACCAATAGACAGAGAACTGACCACCTCTGAGTTGGCTAGAGTTGGCTGTCAACTTCCATGCGAGTGACATCCCCCCAGCATGAAGTCAGCCTCAAACAGCTGTACCCTCCACCTTTCTTGTAGTGCTGGCCATCGAGCTTCTTGCAGCCTGCCAGGGCATAGAGTTTCTACGCCCCCTGAGAACAACCACTCCTCTGGAGAAGGTCTATGACCTGGTGCGCTCTGTTGTAAGGTAAAGTCCAACAGGTCCCTGGATGTGACATCATTTCAGAACTGTGAACCTTGGCAGCAGTTCATGTTTGGCTGATAGTTTGATGTGCTTTCTCGGTAGGCCCTGGATAAAAGATCGCTTCATGGCTCCAGACATTGAGGCTGCTCACAGGCTGCTTGTAGAGCAGAAGGTAAGTTGGCCACTTGGCTTACTTCTTAGTTTTGGGTCATTATGGGAAAGCCAAGTGGGAGTGGGGACTGAAGAAATATTGTCTTACTCTCGTTTCCTGTCTATTCCTTGGACGTGAACAAAAAGGAACTTAAGCAACTTCCAAGGCAACTAAAACGCTATTTGATAAACTCTTAAGTGTCCCATGTTGCATCCAAACATTGACTATCTAGCGATTAGAAACTGAAATGACTTTAAATGGAGTGTGGGACAGGTATTCATGGGGGAGAAAATGTGATGAAAGGTTAATGGATCCCCTTCAAGAATATTGTCTTTCGTTCAAAAGCATGTTCTCTTTCCGTGATGCTATCACCACCACCTCCAACTGGCCCAATGACTAAACAGACCTGAAGACAAAACAAAGCCCCAGGGTTTACTTCAAAGGTCTGTGGGTCTGTCTAGCGCTGTGGTGTGTCCTACCCCATCACCCTGGGTGAGATACGGGTTCTCTTTACTGCTTATTTCCTCTGGCTTCATTGACTATAGATTTATCCAACAGAGTCAGATGCCTCAGAGGCTGACTCATTTTTTAAATATATTCTTTAAAGTTCTTTGACCTTTTGTTGTAATTTGTGGGTATCATGTTCTCTAGAATTTCTTGATTTCCCTTGGAACCATTGCTCTGCTCTTGGGGAACGATTTTTCCCTTTGATCTTCTTACCTGTCATTCCTAAGTTGTCCCCTACACCCTTTGAGGGGAAGCCCCCCATGTGCCGCCACCTTTGGTGCTGGTAGAGAGGTGTGTGAGGGGTTAGCCTTTTTTATTAATTAAAATATACCTGACATATAACATTATATTTGTTTCAGGAGTACAACAGAATGATTTGATATCTGTGTATTTTGCAAAACGATCACCACACTGCCTAGTTAACATCTGTACATAGTTAGAATTTCTTTCTTCTTGTGACGAGAACTTTTAGGATCTACTCTCTTAGTAACTTTCAAATATACAATACAGTCTTATTAACTCTAGTCCCCCTGTTGCATATTCTATCCCCAGGACTTGTTTATTTTAAAACTGGAGGTTTGTACCTTTTGACGCCGTGTACCTGTGTCGCTCACCCTCTGCCCCCCGCCTCTGGCAACTGTCAGTCTGTTCTCGGAGTTCCATTTGTTGTTGCTGCTGCTGCTATTTAGGTTCCACATACCATAAAGATCACACAGTCTCTGTCTTTCTCTGACTCATCTCACTTAGCATACTGCCCTCACAGCATTCAGGTTGTCACAAATGCCAAGAGTTCCTTCTTCTTTATGATTGAATAATACACACATTGTCTTTATCCGTTCATCTGTTACTGAAACCCAAATTCGGCTGCCAATCCCTTGAAAGACCAGTATTCAAGAGATGAGTTTTGGTGGGAAAGGAATAGGAGCTCTATTCAGGAGGCGGGGCCCCCTGGGGAGAAGGTGGACTCTTGTCCCAAAGCCCACTCCTGGTTTCTGCTGGGCGCAGAGATATTTAAAGGGCTTAATCAGCGAAGGGAGTACCTAGGTCTGCGACATTTCTTGCTGATGTGCAGACTTGGTGATGTCAGCTGCCGGGTTATCTTGGTGCTTGGCGGTTGTGCAAGAAGTTCTAGTTTTTTGGTGCCCAGGGGTGGAGGTCAGTTGAGCAAGGAGGTCTGGTTCCTTGGTACCCAGAGGTGACGCAAGAGTGTTCTGTTCTTTCTGCAAAGGAGGGCCAGAGCTACAGATGTACAAAGGGAAAGGAAACTCACTTATGTGTGTGACCTTAAAAAAGAAAAACATTTTGATAAAGATTGCTGGGCTAATCAGAAAGCCAAGGCGGCTTCCAACAGACTAGCTGGCCTCTGGGGCCTGGGAAAGTTCTGGTCCTTCATTCCCCAAGGCCGGAGGTCTGCAAATCTCAAAGAAAGTCAGTTAATACTGTTACACATCAAGGGCCTTAGGTCAGCAAGCAAGAAGTGTGCTACCTCGACTCAGGTTAATGCTTAAGACCGGCTGGAGGGCGGCTCTACATCCGTCAGTGGACCCTCAGGGGGCTTTCATGTCTGGCTGTTCGTAAATAAAGCAGCAACGACCGTGGAGGTGCAGGGATCTTTTTGAGGAAGTTAGCCTTTGCAAGGATACACTTTCTAAGGTAATACAAAGGATAGGAAATGCTCCTTGGTTGTTAGCCGCAAGCTGATAAAAAGCAGCTGTCAATCAAAACCAGGACCTGAACCTGAGAAGACTGGATGCCTGAAAGAGAATAGGCTGGTGGGTGGAGCTACCGAGCAAGGGCCTGAAGCACTGCTTCTCACGCCGTCTTGTGCATATGAATCTCCTGGGGGTCTGGTTCCAGGGGAGGCCGATGCTGCTGGCCCACAGGTCACACCGGGAGCAGTAAGAGTGTAAGGAAATAGAGCACCTGGGTGGCTCAGCCGGTTAAGCGTCTGCCTTCGGCTCAGGTCGTGATCCCGGGGTCCTGGGATCAAGTCCCGCATCAGGCTCCCTGCTTAGCAGGGAATCTGCTTCTTCCTCTGCCCCTCCCCCAGCTCGTGCATGTGCTCTCTCTCTCTTTCTCTCTCTCTCTCTCGCAGAAATAAGTAAATAAAATTAAAAAAATTTAAAAAGAGTGTAAGGTGTAGAGCACATGCGCCATGGAGACCCGGCAAATGAGGAAATCCATTGCCTATTCAAAGGTTGTTTTTGAAAACGCACATTCATACCTCTGAGCAACTTTCCTTAATTCTGTCCACACTGAATTGTCCAGGTTTCGTTTGTGTGTTGGCTTGTTTTGCTTCCGAAGAGTAAGTAGCTGAAAACTTTAGAAAGGCTTTGGACTTTGTATTTTGAAAGCTGTTAATGCAACCAAAGACTAATTGACACAGATCATGTGTCAAGTGGCTCATAATGAAAGCAAGCAAACAGCTGCTACGTTCCTACTCAGGTCTAGACGTTTTCATTGGATGAAGCTGATGTTTACTGGCATGTGAGAACAATGTCATCAACATTCTGACTCTGTTTTATCCTTCTCAGGTTTGGGAGGTCGCTGCACCATATATTGAAAAATACAGAATGGAACATATTCCAGAATCCAGACCTGTTTCTCCAACAGCCTTTTCACTGGAATTTCTACATAAGAAATCCATCAGAATTCCAGAGTCCGGGGATCTTTAATGGGCTTTGTCATAGATTAGCAGATCAGAGGGTCCTTGGTTGAACAGCAAGCAATATTATGCTGAAGAGGCCTGAGGACTTTCCTAAGTAGATCAATCCATTATATTGTTCAGTTCTGCTAAAACCTCCTTTGCTTAGGCTGGTGACAGCATTGAAGTTGCTCACCCTAGCACTGTGTTCTTGTTGACCTGGTTTGAAACACAGAAGCTGTTTTCAGATTATAGGAGTTTTCTTTCTTCCTTAACAGTATCAACAGGCCACAGGCCATTTAACATTATTTGAACTCAAATTTTGAAACAGATTGATGATATTCTTTTCCAAAAACATTAGACTATGAAACTTTTTTTTTTTATGGTTTGAAAAGCTCTCCACCAGATAACTTGGGCTATTTGAATTATACCACGATATGATGAATGTTCCTTACGAGGCCTTGATCAACAACTTCTTCTGAAGTCATAATTTGTCCTGAAGCTTCTCTTTCTTCTATTAATTGCATCATAGTCTAGTCAGTAGGTCCAACGAGGTTTTGCATAAAGGATTGCTATTGGAGTGGCCCTCAGTGATATTTATCAAATATCACTATACATCGCAAAAAAAAAAACAAAAAAACTCAGATGCTTAAGCTGGAGTTAGAGGTTAGTATTACTACCTTCTTACTATGTGTTAGTACTTTATTCACAGTCCTATAACAACCCTGCATTAAGAAGCCTCCTGTCCCACAAATAAGGAATCTTATGTTCAAAGGTAACCAACCCCTTCTCTGTAATGGTAATCCTTAAAAGGAGGAACTATTGACAAAGGTCGATGGGGCCCTGGGATGTGTTACCCAATCTGTTTTTTCCTCAAAAAAGAAGGCAACGGACCATTTGGGATCATCTGGATGAAAGATGGGTCGGATGAGCTCTTGGCTTCCCAAGGCTAACTGTGACTTCGCACCTACGTGTGCAAGTGCATGCAAGGCATTCCAAGGGCGGGAGCCTGGGACCACGGCTCTAACATCTACAGTAGCCCGAGGAAAGAACATACACACTTGCCAGCTTGCTGACCCACTTCCAGCCTAAAATGGGTCCAATGGTATATTTCACAATAGGGTTTCACTCCTTAGCTGGCACCCCGTCCCCAGGAAAAGGTGGAGACTAAAGTGAAAACTGCTGCCTACAGCAATTCAGTGACCGAAAATGGGCTGAGGAGCCTATTTACGGAAAGGCCCTTCTGGGGCGCTGTCCTTTGCTAAAATGTCAACAGGCACGAATGAGATTTCTTCGTGCTTAGCCACGAAGCCCAGTCGAGCCAGTAAACCCAGCGGTCTGGTGGCGGCTCTTCACAGCAGTCTGGGGAGGGCTGGATCCCCACAGGCCTCTACGGTCTTCCGGGCACTTTCTGATTGAGTCTTCGAGACAGCTCTCTGACAAACGGATTATCACATGCCTCCAAGAGAATGTCAAGGTAAATGTGGAATAAATCACGTCTCTGTTGTCTTATGTCGTCACACTGGTCTTAGATTTTTATTACAAAGTTGAGCGCCTCTTCAGGGAAAGGCTATTCTAGCTGCAGTTAATCAGGTTTCTGAAAGGTTTAGTCAATGAATATTAGCCCATCGCCACGTGTCTTTAGAAAGTGTGGTTGATTCCTTTCTCCTTCCCGTGGAGTAGCAGCAAGGATTAGAGGCATCTCGATTTCCTCCCAGCAGGCTCACCCGGGCTTCTTCCACTGCTGTCTCAGGGCAGCCAGAGGGCGAGTCCCAAAGCATTAGGCCTGATACACTTCTACAATGCCACACATGCTAATGTCCTGTTGGCCAAAGCAAGTCACCCTTTCCAGCCCAAGCCAGTCTGGGAGAGTAATCCACAAGGGCATTGGCATGTGATTTGCGGTCCGCTACTGTAACAATCTACCATGTACATAAAATCAAACATAGAACCTGAAAAATTCAAGACACTTTTCATTACTACTTTAAACTTGAGTCTTATCTTTTTATCTGGTCACTGGATTATTATCGTTTTATTAAACCTCATTATCTCATGAATAGCGTGGTCATTTTGCCTTTTGGGGGTTATTTGGTTAAAGGTATTAATTTTTTAAATGTAAACATTAGAAATACACCAAAAATCAAAGCCAAGAAATGTGTTTCAGCCCGCAGCATAGGCCTGGTTAGTCACAAGGTGTCTCATTCCCTTTGCTTAGTGATTAGTGCCAATGAGACAGAGACGACTTTTACTGGAGGCTTTGAGAAAATGTTTTCTCTCCTGAGAGCCACAGTAGCCAGGCTTTCTCATCTACCTATTTGAGGTGAATGAGGAGGAGGTATAGAGTACCTAGGGCTGTTGACAGCCAGCCCAACCCACTGGGGAATCTGGCCTTGGTGGATGCCAACACTGGATGACAAAGCAGAGGGAAGGAGGGAATCTGAATCTTCAGCATTATTGAGCTACTGGAAAAACCCATCCTGAAGCCTGTCCTTCTGGTGAATGTCCAAGGGTGAGCTAATATACTTCCTTATTTCTACAAGCCGATTTTAGTCAGATTTTGAAATCTGTAACTGTTGGCATCTTCCCTACCTCAGCTGTTTCTGAGGTGCTGTACTGGTACATCAATATCCCATGTAGTCCTGTATTCAAAGACTTCATCTAGTTGGGAACGTGAAATGGCCATTACTGTGCCAAGCGTGTGTCCTAGAGGAAAGCACCATATAACCACAGCACCTTTGGATCATCAGGGAGGCTTCCTGGAAGAGGTGACTGAGCTGGGTTTTGAGTGTTGGCAGTCAGAGAGAGAAGGGAGGAAGAAGGAGAAATGTAAGCTAAATGTCAATGTCAGAAGACATCTGTGCCAGGAAACCAATTCTCCATTTGTCCATTTCTATCATTAAATAAATGGTGACCAAGATGGCCCTGGTCTTTGCCCTCACAGCTTATAGCTTAAGTAGGGAGTAGGGCCAGAGGATTAAACAAACAATAGCAATGTGCAAGGAGGAAGAGGGAAGATTGGGAGGTAAGTAGAGGCCAGATCATCAGCAAGAGCCTGAGAATTCATGCTAATGGTACAGTAGGGGGAACAAAGCTCTACCAGCACAGCACACCTCAGATCTCGAGGGTGGGTGAGCCAGGACGGATTGCCATGGCTAATTGATGGTTTCTGCACTCTGGGTGCCAGGTTCCTGATGCCTGCAGCTGCTGTAATAGAACCACTTGGAAAAGATGTACCTTCATAGTTTGGAATAACTTTCCACCGGATAAAAATCTAAGGGGCTGGCATTGACTTTATCCTTTAACTGTTTATTATAATAAAGACCAAGATGCTCATGCTTGGGGGGAGATCTGGCAAAAACAATCTAAATTTTAAAAGTACTGTGTTTCACCAGAGTTCCTTTCAGGAGAACCTGCTTTTAATACGCCCTGGCTTTGACTCTACTTTTGGAAAGTCAGTCTTACCGCCCTAATTGGATTGTAAATTCCCCGAAGGCAGAACCCAGTCTAGCACCAGAATTTCAGAGATGGAGGGAATCCAGCCTCTGCAGATAAAGAGTTCAAGAAGAAATCAAAGGCCAGATGTCAAGCCCCAGATGGGTGTTTCTTCCAGGATGCCACGTTGCCTCACCTTTTTCCCATGGCATCTGGCGCGTGCACCCTCAATTCAGTGGGAGTGATATTGCACACAGTGAGGCAAAAATTGGTTCTTGGGATGCAGAAAAACTTGCATATTATGATGGTTTGTGGTCTTTTTCCAAAGTTCAACCCTATCTGATAAAATCTTATTCCTTAGGGAGAAATTAAGTTTTCTCCCGTAGGGGTGTGGCCTGATAACTTAAAAAGGTTGAGAAAAGAAACACTGATCTAGCCCAATGGGGAGCACACAGCAAGGGTCTTCACATCTCACTTACTGCCCTTTGTGAGATTTTTCCTCCTGGACTTCTAGCACCCGATACCTCCTACTCTCCACCAAAGGAGTGGTTCGAGGTATCTTGCCAGAGTCCACTCATATAACACGTTTGAGTGCCTACTGTGTACACTAAAACCAGATTAATTTTTTCTACAATACTCTTGTCCTGGTCCTAACTTGTTCAGAAATTTTCAGTGGCTTTTCCTGACTTGAAGAATGAGGTTCCTACTAGTGAGGCTGAAATTCAAAGCCCTGTGAAATCTGACCCAGCCCTAGCTCCCCAAGGAGCTAGGAGGGTTCATTGATGATCTTCTGAACACTTCATATTGTTTCATCCTAGAGCCTTTCTCTCTCATCAAAATCCTTCCAACCCCCAAAGCTAAGAAGGCAGCCCACCTCTCCACTCAACCATGGAACTGTTTCTTCGGTTGTACTTTTCCAATGTACTCCCCCATGAGCATCATCCTTTGGCATTATATTAAATTCATATGCTCTTTTCAATCCACAAAACAAGTGTTTTCCTTAACACTGCCTTCCTGGGTTGGCCTACTTAGTGTGTTTTAATTAAGTAATTTTCACTGTGACTACCAGTATGTTTGTGCATTCATGAATTCATTTACTGATCACCTGCTATGAACCAGTCAACACATTAGATCCTGGGGCATGAGGAGGGCCCTGCCCTCGACTAACTTACATTCTAAAGGGAAAGAGAGTTAAGTCACAGTGCCATGAAGGATGGGCACACGGTAGGGGAGGGACTAGCTCTGATTTCCCAGATAGAGAAGAGCGGGAAAGCAGTCCAGGTAGAGGGAACAGTGCTGCAACGCCTGGGACAGCAAAAGCAAACAGTGTTTTGAGGCACAGTGTGAAAGCCAGTGTGGCTAGGGTCTAGACCGCAGACTCCAGCACTTCTCAGACTTTAACAGGTGTACAAATAACCTGGCCGCTGGTTAAGACACAGATTCTGATTCAGCAGGTCTGGGGTGGGGCCGAGGTTCTCATTTCTAGCAAGCTCTCAAGTTGCAAGGGCTTACAGGACACTGGCCTGGGAAGACTAAGGCAGTTCTGGGTGGGTATCTCCTTTCATTTGAAAAAGACATTAATGCTATTTGTTTAAAGTGAATGTCTCCTAGAGGGAGAATAGGATGCATTTCACCTTCTTATTCCATGGGTATAAAGATAGACTTCTGTGTTTGAACGGACCTCGTATTTAGTTTAGGCCTTTATATCTATCGCCTGCATCCCAAACTCCTACAATTGAGTAGGTGCTTGGTCATAGGGGAGGCATCACCCACAACACCCATGCACCTCCCACACCCCCCTCAAGACTCCTTAACCAAGCATATGAGGGACAAAGCTCTGATGACCCCATGTTACTAGACAGTGACAGCAACGTGCACTGTTACCCATAACCTCTCAACAAGGAGAATTTGATTTGATTTAAATGGAATACAGTAAAGCCTCATTGATTCAGCCATTTTTAACATGAAATGGGTGATAATTTGGTTAATCTTTACTTCTCAAATCATTTATTCATAAACAGGACAAAGTTGAATAATACCATTGTGATTATAAGGATGATTAAACATTGAAAAACATTTCTATGGCTTTAGAAACACCTATTTATACCGTCATCCACAATTTCTTTATGTGTAATTATGTAATTTGTTCATTTCCTAAAAAGCTGTAGAAGGTAATACCACCAATCTACTTCCGGGCCTGGAAACAACAATAATAGTGACAACACATATTTATTGAGAGCTATACAAATTTTGTTATACATTTGTAATATGAATAATCAAACTCTTAAAAATGATTTTTAAAAATTACATTATCAGATTTGGTCCAAATGCACCCATTCTAGGAAGGCCCCCGTCCCCATGTATAAAATGACGAGTCTTGAACTCTGCTGTGAAGTGCTACTCTTAGAGTCAAGAAGAAATTAGAAATAGAAGGACACCCTCCCTCAGGGGACACTCATGCATTTGAAGAGCTTCTAGAAAGGCAAACTATGTGGGGAAAAGGACAAACTAGCTGCTTATAATAGAAGGCTACATTTGCTTAATTTGGGGCATATCACTTGGATTTCTCACCATCCCATAGTTTAAAAACGGAAACTTGAAAAGCACAAACAAAATGGGAATTTCAAACCATGTCTACCTAACTGCCAGTTGCTTTTCCCCACGAAGGCATTCTGATGATACTCTACCATATTAATCTTCAAAATATTTGTAATAAATCTCTGTGAAATGATTTAATGTTATGAGATTATGATCCAATTGATTTACCTGCTTATATGTCCACGTGCACATGTTAAATTAAAAGAAATTAATGACTTGGTTTTTTTCAAGTGGATTAACAAAGCACTGAAATATATTTAAGTGACATCACTCTGGTAAATTACTATGGTATTTTAACTTTTACTGCAACTGCATTGACTTATATAGTCGAAAGGTCTTCTCTTTCCTTTCAGATCTTTCATTTTTTGTAGATGACTTTTCCTTTAGCTACAACATATTCAATTAATTCATGATGGCCTCCAAACTGGTAAATCAAATGTTCCCATCTAGAAAGAAATCAAACATACTTTAATGCATACAAGCCAAAATGATCACTTTGTCAATAAATGCTAATTTAGAAATACATTCTCCAAAAATTTCTTTATACCCTTTCACTGATATTCAGGCTTTTTAAAAAAATAGTAGATTACTATGATAACTAGCCTATGACTTAAATATTGTTTAATGGTATTGTTGAAGTATTTGACCTTAAACTATTTGATCCGATTAAGCGATATACAAAAGGTGACATCAGCATTATTTTCAATAGAGTGAAGAGTAGAATTACAGAGTCGCTTTCTTCGGTTGAGCTTGAGGACCAAAGAATGCAATAGACCTGCTAGGGTCAAGGATTTATGACTTTCAGATTTAGAAAAATAAGACTCAAATTGTTACATCGGAGATGCAGTTGGCAGCCAACTGTGTGTGAGTAATACGAACCCAGGAGCAGGAAAACGGAAACAAGGCTTTTGGGGTCTGGTAGGAGTGAGAAGCCAGAGAGGTAATGAATCAGACGCGGGGTGACCAGCCGGAGTTGGGACATGCACGGCCCAGCACCAGCTGTAGGTCAGAACTCCAGCAGAAAAACAAGAACACAAGCCAGGGGGCACAAGTCCAAAGTCTGGGTAAACAGAACAGAAACCTGGAGATCTATGACAGATAGAAGACAGATGAAGAGACCGGACAAGCTGGTCTGTCTACCCTGTGTGGTTTAGGACTTGTAGGGAGGCTTGCTGGTTAGAAAGGGGTGATGATAAAGGAGATTGGGGAGCTTCTGGGCCTACACAGAGCCAGATGCTAATATTGAGCTGAAAAGCCATTTAAACCCAGCCTATATTACAAGGGGCACAAAATAAAATAGCTCCGTTGGAAGAACACTCGCCTGGACGAATTGATGATAATGAGATCTCCCTGTTTGCCAACTTCCAGAGATCCATGTGTGTCAGATTTTCCCAGGGCATAAGCTGCGTTGATGGTGGCAGCGGCCAAAGCTTCAGGCATGGACATTCTCATGTTCACACAGGCTAGGTGCATGACCACTGGCTAAGGCAGGGAAGAATGGTATTAGAGGAAAGAAAATGGTAACTGCTACCTAGGACATTTCTCAACACAGCACAACCAATAATGGAAATTAAATGTCTGGGAGGAACTGGCTAAACTGGTATGAGAACATTTTAATTTACATGTAAAGATTCTTATGCTTTGGAAAAGATTCCTTTATTAGAGAGATTACCTCCCCCACCCCCGGGTATTGAGTATTTATTTACAACTTTTCAAGACCACTGGCTATGTAAGATGAAAGCCCACCTCCATGTTTATTTACTAAAACTTTGAGCTTATGTTATCCTCCAAGACGGAGTAAGTTATCATCAAACCACAACGCCCAAGGCTGAATCAAAAAGATTATGCAGATAGAACTTTCTCTCCTAGAGGCATTCTACGTGGTACAGAACTATCCAATGACCCTGCTGTCTACACTGTTTTTCCTGTTTCACAAGAAAATCGTTTTAACAGTTAGTGAACTATTTTTAAGTTATTCATACACGTGGTGGAAGATGGTTTCTCTCCTTAGAAAGTCACATTAAAAATAATTACCATTGAAAAGCAATATGCATTCGGGTTGAAATCGCTGCCCAGAGCAACGATTACCCCTTCATCCAACATCTTCCTAGCGCGAGGCTGCTTTAGTCTAAGAGGAGGGGAAAAGAAAGGAAGATGTCAGTCTCTGGAAGCAGAGTTTCTGCAGATTAGATATTCAGAATGGAAGCCAACTTAAGATACCCAACCCCTCTGTGTTCTGGAAGAAGAAAGAGACACTCAAGTTTAAATGAAGAGTGGTGAAGTCAGGTGGAACCCCGGGACGCCTGATTTTTATCTCTGCTTTTGAAATGACTTGCCTATGATTAATTTCTTTAATTTGGGAGCATTTATTTTAGCATTTATTTTTTTATTTTAGCAATCTTTATATACTTTCAGAGATTCTTGCTAAGGAAGAAAAATATAACTTAGTTTTTTTTTTTTCCAAATGTAACACACTTTTTTTGACTCCCAAATATAAACAATGAGGTTAAAATAATGCTATTTTTATTAACTTCCATTTTGCAATTTTTTTTATTCCTCTCTCTCCCCCTCCTTGGGGGTGGGGAAAGCTCTCAAACATTTTTGGTAGGCCCTTTAAAGTCTTGAAGGCCCAAGAATCTAATACATAAAATGTCTGTGCTTCTTCCTGGGTTGCGTGTCTCCTTAATCTCCTTAGCAAAATATTGTTCTTTAGGACATGACTCAAAAGTTATGTCAGGGATAAACAAAGCCAAACACTAGCTAAATGGGTGAAGACAGACTGTATTCAGTAATAACTACTGCAAATGGGAAAGGGTCCAGTGTGTGGTCTGGACTCAATTTTGATTTGCAGTAACTGGGCATTTTAAAGACAGAAAGAGGAAGTCGGGAGGAAAAAGGGGCGGGTCCTTGAGAAGACAATCCTGGGTGGTAGAAGATTTATATCTTAAAGGAGCAGAGAAAGGATTTATAATTGCAATTACAACTGCAATTTGTAAAGTAACTGCTCTAAGAGGGGCCTATCTGCCAATCAGTGGGTTTTGCTGGAACAAACAGTAAATTCCCCTGGCAGGCTGGGCTTTCTCAGGCAGGCATTGTAAGGGGGCCTGGGTCATCCTAGGCAGACAGCCCTGAGCTTTCAGAAACTATGCTAGTGTTTATTCAAGGCTCACAGTGTTGGGGGGAGGGGGATAGATGAAAGCAGTTGTCTGAGAGTCTACAGGTTTATAGGCCAAGATGGAGCTTCTTGAAACATTCACGGTCGATGACTGACAATCGGCAGGACTACCTAAGATAATGTTCCTCAACCAGGACAATGTATGAGAGGAGTTGGGTGAAGCAGGGATAAGAGTGAGGAAAGGTAGAACTTAAAATTTCCCCACAGTTCATTCTTTTTTTTTTTTTTAAGATTTTCTTTATTTATTTGAGAGAGAGCATGAGAGGGGAAGAGAGGGAGAAGAAGGCCCATCGTGAGGCCCAATCCCAGGACCCCGAGATCATGACCTGAGCTGAAGGCAGACGCTTAACCCACTGAGCCACCCAGGCGCCCCTCCCTCCCACAGTTCATTCTGACGGCCTCCCCTCCCCTTCCAGAGATGTTTAAGGAGGAAAAAAAAAAAAAGTGAGGCTGTAGACGTATCAAGGGAGTTCCAGAAAAACTGAGGTAAATGTATCCTGAATAAATTTAAACAGTACCACACAAAGATGCATATAATAATGATTAAAGGAAGTGGCATAAGGCCACTGTTATTCCAGAAATGAGAGTCAAGAGAATTCAGGGCCCAGCAGGGAGCCCTGCAGGTTGCTCTTGTTGGAGAGCTCAGAAAAATACCGGAACAGAGAAGCCAGAGAGAAAAGTGGGGCCTTCTCTGCAATGTTTCCTGTTGTCCAAATTGTATGGTCAACCCATCCCGCGGTGAGCACAGATGGCCGCTGCCTCTGGCGTAGGGACAAAGTTCGGGCTTTTACTGCTGAGCCGCCCTTCACGGTGCAAGTCTCAGATTTTTGCTCCATCTTTAAGAGATTCAAGGGGAGGTAAAGGAACCCTTTTTTTGTCAAACGTTATTCCTCAGGTGATGGAAAATTAACCAGATTAAGTATTGATTGATGACTTAATTGATGACTACTGAGACTTGATAGAAATGCCAAGATACCAGGAACGGTTATTGATTGGTATTTCCTGGTTGCAATCTACATTATGTCTACTCTTTAAATTAAGAGAACAGTAATAATAAGAGAAATGTATAATATGACCCCTATGTGTATAACATCATAATATATTTGAGAAAAGTACTGCAATATTCCTCTCTTCTCTCTTATAAAAGTTACTTGAAGGGGCCTGGGTGGCTCAGTCAGTAAGCATCCACTCTTGATTTCGGCTCAGGTCATGATCTCATGGTGGTGAGATCGAGCCCCCTGTCAGGCTCCGCACTGGACGTGAACAATCTTTAGATATTCTCTCTCTCCCTCTCCCTCTGCCCCCAGCTCACGCAAACTTGGGAGTGCCCTCACTCCCTCTCAAAAATTAAATAAATAAATAAATAAATAAATAAATAAATAAATAAATAAATAAAAGTTACTTGTAGCCTGGCTTTTCCATCCCTGAGGCAGAGTGTCTCAACCTTGGCACAGTTCATAATTGTGGTTGGATAATTCTTAGGCAGGATAATTCTTTATGGTGGGAGGTGGTTCTGTGCGCTGTGGGACCTTTAGCAGCTCGAGCCTCTACCTACTAGATGCCAGTAGCGCCCTCTAGTGGTGACAACCAAACTGCAGTCATAAAGATGGGCTATGGACTGGGTGTATTCAATCCATAGAGGGCAAACAGCAAAATTCCTGGAAAGATTTCACAAAACATACTTAGATGTCTCCTCCTTCCTCCTTCCTCCCACCCCCGGGGATTTATGAGGACTGTGGGGCCCACTTGCATCCTCTTAGTAAAAAACAGCTCCTTCAGATTCTGAACACTGCTTGATATCCCTAACATCTGATGCATGTTTTTTAAAGTAGAAAGCCTATTTCATTATTTCTAGTCATAAAAGTAATGCATATTGATTTTTTAATTAGAAAATTCCAAAAATGAGGGGAAAAAAAAAGAGAAAGCTCCACTCTTTCCAACAATCTCACCACTCAACGGACATTTGGGTCTAAGCGTTTTCCTGGACCTCACTCCAGAACTGGCATCTTCCATGAGCTCAGTTTTCCTGATCTGCATTTTTAAGGAATGTGGAAGGGCAATGAAATAAGACTTAGGCCTCTGGGTCTGTGTCCTCGCAGCTGTCACCCACCAGGGTAGCTCACCTCAGCATGTAGGCCGTGGTGGGCAGAAGGACGGCCGAGCACCTGGCCATTGCCATGGCAACGATGCCCTCATCACTCACTTCTTCCAGGTGACTGATCGCCTGGGCTCCCAGCTCAGCCCCGAGCTAAGCGGAACGGGCAGAGAGAAAGGTTTCACCAACAGCAACAACAATCAACAGAGGGACAGAACATTGGTTTCCCTGCAAAACTAAACAGCACTGTTTGTCATTAAAATGTGTTGGCAACTGCCTCTGCCAAGCACAAGCCCCCAGAGGGGTAAAAGGTTTGTGATGGACATTCATTTGAAAATTAGCTAGTGTGCTACTTCAAAAACTATCCTTAAATCCAAGTGCTTACTGGGGCGCCTGGGTGGCTCAGTCGTTAAGCATCTGCCTTTGGCTCAGGTCATAATCCCAGTGTACTGGGATCGAGAACCACATTGGGCTCCCTGCTCGGCAGGAGGCCTGCTTCTCCCTCTCCCACGCCCCCTGCTTGTGTTCCTGCTCTCGCTATCTCTCTCTCTCTCTGTGAAATAAATAAATTTTTAAAGATCTTAAGAAAAAAAAGAAAAAAAGTCTGGGCTCAGCTGTTAGAAGAAAACCAGGGGGAGGTAACGCTATGATGATAATGAGAACATGGCATCAAAGTGGGTTTCTTCTCAGCATGACACATTTACACACACACACACACACACACACACAGTGCCCCAGGCTGAAAGGTGATTATGTTAAGCATTCCAAGGAAAGAGAAAGGAGACTCATTGTCGATCTTACCCCGTGGCCCAGGGAGGCAGCGATGCCCATGCCAGGGCAGGAGGGAGCCGGCCCCTCGTCAGCAGCTAGCTCGGGTCTAAGAGCATTCTGGTTTGGTGCTCTGGGGAGTCGGATGCTCCACAGACTCTGCTCCCCAGGCAAGCTTCCTTCTAACCTTGGAATCACCTTCACTTTCCCAAACTCGATTTGGTCATCCTGGGTATTGACCTCTGTTTAATTCACCAGTTCACTCTCTACAACCCAAGTATCTTGTTGACCACCCAGCTCACATTCATTCAACAAACATTCCACAAATATTTACTCAGGAAAGGCCACCTGTCTACCAGGCACTGTGCTAACCTCCAGGGATAGGGCTGTGAAGGCACAGGGACAGTCCAGGAGGGATCTCAGAGACAATTTGAACACGGTGGGACAGGCAGAGGAAGGGACTGTAACTCATTCTTGGAGAGGTTTGGGAAGGATGCCAGAGAAGTGGTAGCTAAGAGGAAACACAGAGCGGAGTTAGAGTTAGCCAGGCAAGGGGTGTTCAGATGAGAGAAGGCACGTCCAGAGGCGTGGGATATCGGGTGTCCTAACACTATTTATGGTGGCTGCCCATGGTCAAGAGGGCAGGGGACGGGAAGGGGGAGGAGAGAAAGAGGAAGATGGGAGGCAAGCAAGAGCTAGATCCGGGGAAGCCTATGGCTGTGGAGTTTGAAATTTGTCCTGCCAGCTTGGGTGAGCCTTTCAGTGCTTTCCAGCACCAGAGAGGAAGAGAAGATGCACGGAGGGCAGGGATTAAAGGAACAGATTAAAGTGCGGGCAAGCTTGGACACAGGGAGAAGAGCTATTGCAGGAGTCCAGCTGAGAGCCGCTGATGGTGGTCTGAACTAGGCGGTGGGCGGGGAGAGAAGTGGACCTAGACATCCTCAGCAGGCAAACCTGGAGGCCTTGCTGGTTAACCGAAATGTGACAGGCAAGGGGGAGAGGAGACCAAGTGACATCCAAGTTTTTCGCTTAGGCAATCTGTACATAATGGGGTCATTCACTGGACAGGAAACACAGGACCAGATCTGGAAGCGATATTAAGAGGTCACATTGGACGTGTTGTGGTGGAGACACGTGTGGAGTGTCCACATCTGTATTTATGCCCCAAGGGCAGTTGTTTATTTCACTCTAGGGCTTAGAGAGACATCTCGACTCACAACTGCGGGGACTGTGTCTGTCTTACTCACTGCTGAATTCTCAGTGCCTGGCACATAGCAGACACTCCAGTGTTTGTCGAAAGCATGAATAAATGAATCTGAGCAAGACACAGAGATCAGAAGAGCATCCTGTGACTATTAATGGTGTGCTCTAGCAACGTTCACCTGGATGCTGCCACAGACAGACCCTAGCAGCTACATGTGCAATCGGTCGACTCTGCCAGTGTGGCTTTGTGTGCCAACCAAAATAGGGTATGGATTTGCTAAACAAGATCACAAAAGTGCTTCTTTTTCTACTAATCCCACCAGCCGGCGATCATACAAGTAAATGAGCAGCAAAAAAGTAAATTTCTAACAGAGGTCTGGGATTTCAAGGCTCTACCGGACCAATCCACACATTGTTCAGACAGATTTCCCCATTCTCTGTCTTTTCAGAAGGCTCCTCCCACCTCTGAGAAAACTAATTAAGTTTTCCATAGCATGAGTGTTAACAAAGGAAAAGCAAAAGATCAACCACACCTCGGCAGCCTTCATCGGGTGCAGCTCATCCCCATGGAAGTTAATCTGTAATCCCATCTCTTTTCCACTTTGAAGAATCCTTCTGGTGGAGCTGAGATCAAAGACGCCCTTCTCACAGAACACATCTATATTGTCCACATGGATTTCCCCACTTCTGCCAAGCTCCTTCAGCTTCGGGAGGTGGCTATTGATGATTTCATCAGCAGCCTCCGGAGCAGTCTTTCCTCTGGGGGAAGAAAATGAGGTTACATGGGGGTTCTTCTTTTTTTTTAATTAAAGAAAGGGTTTTCCGGCACTCGAAGAATCTCACAAACTATAGGCAAATGACCTCAAGCCTCAAAAAGGTAGAGAAATAATCAAAGCAATAACTCAAGAGTCTTAACAATGAGGACACAGCAGAGATGTTGGCAAGACCTCTGTAGGCACTGACTCTGTACACAGAGACTCAAAGGGCTCATCCATTTCTGCCCCAGCCGTGTTGCCTTCGAGAATGTCAGCAAGGCCAGCCGGCTGAAAAACTGAATCTGCTTGCCAAGGACACTTAGAGGGCATCCTGGATGCTTCCCTAACAACACAACTGTATGCTTCTTAGCTGGCCCTTGTGATCACTCTGCCTTTTTCTTCTACACTGTTTCTAGAAGCATCTGCCTAAGGCTTCTTGTCTTACCATTTGGAACCACGGGGAAAGAGGATTGTGGGAGGCCCTGAAATTCTCTCTCAGATTCTGCGGTAGTTATAGATCAGAAAGGGCTGGGCTTTTGAATTCAAATAGACACAGAGCTCTACTATTTGCTGGCTATGTAACTTTGGACACATCATGTAGCCATCATTTGGCATCCTCTGAGCTGCAGACTGTATCGCTGGGGATCAAGACACAGACCTCAGAGACTCATTGGCAGATGGGAGAAAATTTCTGTAAAACTTTAGTCCTATATTTGGCACACAGAAGTCTCTTGCTCAGCAAAAGCCATTTTGGTGGGAAGACAGAAGTTAACCGTGAGGAGACAGGCGCTCACATATGTTGTTCCTAATTCTCAAAACAATCATATAGAATTATGTGTTATTTAGCTATTTTACAGATGTTCAAAAAAGTTGAGTGATGCCCTCAAAATCATGCAGTGGGAAAGTAGCAAAGCTGGATTCAAACCCAGATCTGGTATGGCTCCAAAGCCTAAGACTTCTCTACCATGTTACACTGCTATCATCCACCTTATGTTCTGTTTGAAAAAAAAAAAAATGTTTTCTATAGATGGATATCCCAAAAGTCTCAGTGCAGTTTTAAGTTTTAATAATTTCAGAAGTACAAATGCTAAAAATGTACAAAAACATCATTGGAAATATTATTTGTTTCTTTTCTACTTAATTAATTTTGTGAATTTTTAATAACAAATTTGTTAATTTTTTATTTTCTCTGATTGAAAATGGTAAACAAAAAGTTATCATTAAACTTATTTTTCAAATTGCACAAAACTAAATAAATGTAAAAATGTTATGAAACTTTCAAATAATTTCTGTAAGCCTGTAGCACTTATGTATCTAAGTTACCAAAACTCAAAACAGCGCTAAGACTTTGCCCTGTTAATTTTCAAGTCCTGGATTTTTTTTTTAAGATTTTATTTATTTATTTGAGAGAGAGAGAGAGAAAATAAGAGCAAGGGGAGGGAGAAGCAGATTCCCTGCTGAGCAGGGAGCCAGATTAGGGGTTAGATCCCAGGATGCTGGGATCATGACCTGAGCCAAAGGCAGGCACTTAACCAACTGAGCCACCCAGGTGCCCCCAAGTCCTAGATTTCTTTTGAACCTTTTAGTTCTGGAACTGTGGGCCTTTGGCTCTAGAAATTCCAGGACAGATAAGATGCAGATGCAGATGCAGAAAGGACAGAATTCTCTACAAGAAAGCTATATAGGAGAAACTTTAAATAAAAGGAAATCTAAAAAACATTTACAAGAAAATGAACATGTCTGCTGCTAAACAGATGAATGAAAATAAAAACTATTCTGCGTCATCTTGACTTAAAGATTTGATCTATCTCCTACAGAGTGTTACTTTTAATCTCTAAAGTGCGATTATGTGGTCATGGGCAACTATTTAAAGTAATAAATATCTGGGGTGCCTGGGTGGCTCAGTTGGTTAAACGACTGCCTTCGGCTCAGGTCATGATCCTGGAGTCCCGGGATCGAGTCCCGCATCAGGCTCCCTGCTCCGCGAGGGGCCTGCTTCTCCCTCTAACCCTCCCCGTTCTCATGTACTCTCTCTCTCTCATTCTCACTCTCTCAAAATAAATAAATAAATCTTTAAAAAAAATAAAGTAATATCTGTTATTTTAAAGGATCTAGTAGGCGGCATTGCTTTCTGTTAACCGAAAGAATTTTGAACATCTCCTCTTCCTCCTTCATCATTAAGGGACTAGCAAATGGATGGGTCTGGTGGGGATCACCTTCCTAAAACTACCCTTGCGAGGGGCACCTGAGTGGGTTGGTTAAGCGTCTGCCTTCGGCTCAGGTCATGATCCCAGGGTCCTGGGATCGAGTCCTATATCGGGCTCCCTGCTCAGTGGGGAATCTGCTTCTCCCTCTACCTCTGCCCCTCCCCCCCGCTTGTGCTCTCTCTCTCAAATAAATAAATAAAATCTTCAAAAAAAAAAACCACTCTTACGAGATGACTATTACAATCAGAACACCTTTCTAATGGCTTCTACTGAGCTCTCTCTGCAAGAACTAAAGTATGGATGCACCTCCACTCCCCACCGCCCCCCCCCACCGCAACACATCCCCACTTAGGTACCAGCTGACCCCTTCCTTGTTTTCAAAGCCCCCTCAATGCCCCAAGTCAAGTGCGCAAGCTGAGGTTACTTTGGCACCGAGTGAGCCCCGCAGTAGGTGGCTGAGATGCCTATGGGCAGCTGCCGCCGGGCACGCTCAATCACGCGCAGCATCTTGAGCTCTGTCTCCAGGTTGAGGCCGTATCCGCTCTTGCACTCCACCAGCGTGGTCCCTGCCCTCATCATGCGCTGCAGCCGCTCCTGGAAGGAGCAGAACAGCTCCTCCTCCGAGGCTTGGCGAGTGTGCTCCACGGTGAAGTTGATCCCTCCTCCAGCCCGGTGAATATCCATGTACGTGGCTCCTGCCAACTGAACACAGGGCTCCCCCTCAGGTTGGGCAAGGGCGGGAGGTTGCAGGCAGCTCCACAGAACCTCCACCCGGAGTGATGTTCAAAATGATATGTCAGGGACACCAGCCGATCAGAAAGGATGCTGGGGTACATGGCCATGAAGCCCCCACCCTGCCAGGGCATCTTAGGAAGGACTCGGGAGGGCAGAAATGGGAAAGGTCAGGTGGGGAGCACTTAGGGTCTCACGCAGCAGCGGCAATTTACCAACCAGCCCGGAAGTATTTCAGTATTTTAACAACCCAGCTGGCTCCAGTGTGCACCAGCTAAGTCTCTGTCTAACCCTAGCTCCTATGAGAAAACAAAGCTTAGGCAATTCGGGAACCCCACTACAGTTATTCCAAATATCCACCAAAGAGCCCCGGGGGGTTTCCACCTCTCTGTGTCTGGCCACTAGAGTTTGGGGTCTGACCTCTGTCACTCAAGCAAAGAAGCTCTTCCTGGGATCCCACTGGGCTCCAGTTACTCTGGGCAGCAAGGAGTGTGACACAAACAAAGTATACCAGCCCGGGGTCTCCCAGCCAGAGTTGTCATCTGGGTTCTGCCAAGGTGAGCTGGAGAACTCACCCCGCACCCTTCCCTTCTCTGGACCTCACGTTCCCCATCTATGTAATGAGATGCTTGGACTGCAAATCTCTAGGGTTGCTTTTTGGCTCTGCAATTGTGTGCTTTAATAAAGAAGTCTTAAAAACAGCTCTAGTTTGTTGAAGAAGGTACCCTCTGAAGAAAATTCTTAGCTGTTAGGGTATACACTTGAAAAAAAAAAAAAAAACAATGCGAAGAAAAGACACGGAGAAACCTTAAATGCATATTGCTAAATCAAAGAAGCCAATCTGAAAGGCTATATACTGTATGAATCTAACCAGATGATGTTCTGGAAAAGGCAGTACAATAGACAGTGAGGGGCGCCTGGGTGTCACAGTCAATTGAACATCTGACTCTTGGTTTCGGCTCAGATCATGATCTCAGGTCGTGAGATCAAGCTCCACATCAGGCTCTGGGCTCAGCGCGGAGTCTGCTTGGGATTCTCTTTCTCCCTCTGCCCCTACCCCCCATCTCTAAAATAAATAAATCTAAAAAAAAAAGAAAGAAAGAAACAGTGAAAAGGTCAGTGGTTATCAGGGTTCAGGGAGGGACGGATGAATAGGCAGAGCACACAGGAATTTTAGGGCAGTTCAACCATACTATATGATACTATAATGGTGGATATGTGTCATTATACATTTGTCCAAACCCACAAAATGTGCAGCACCAAGAGAAAACACCAGTAAGAACTATGGACTCTGGATAACAGTGATGTGTCAATGTAGGCTCATCAGCTGTAACAAAGGTACTGCTCTGGTGGGGGATGTTGATCATAGCGGGGGGCTGTCCATGTGTGGGGGCAGGTATGTGGGAAATCTTTGTACCTCTCACTCAACTTGGCTAGGAACCTAAAACTGCTCTAAAAAATAAAATCTATTAGAAAGAAACAATGTGAAAATGGCTCCAACCATAGATTTGAGGGTTGGCCCTGGCTAATTAATGACTTGTGACATAGACTACACTTTATGTTTCTTAATAAGTCTCATTTTGGGGGGAAAAATACAAGACTTAATTTATTTTTATGATTAGCAATATATTTTTCCAAGTTTGAACCAATGAATGGTGTGTTTCAAACTGTATCCTGGAGCCCCTTCAAAGACCCCCCAGGGGTGGAGAAGTGAAATGGGAGAAGGGAAAGAGAGGAGGAACTAGTGAGCAAGGCAGGTCAGCTCTGTGTTTGGGTCTTAGGGGTTTTTTGGTAAGATTTTATTTATTTATTTGAGAGAGAGAGAGTGAGGCGGGGAGGGGCAGAGGAAGAGGGAAAGGGACAAGCAGACTCCCCGCCAAATGCTGAGGCCAACCGGGGGCTCGATCCCAGGAGCCTGACATCAGGACCTGAACCGAAGTCAGACGCTTAACCAACTGAGCCACCCAGGCGCCCCAAGGCAGCTCAGCATTTTTTTAAAGGGAGGATTCTAAAACACACATACATACATACGTAAGGATTCTACAGCTAAAAATCTTTGAAAACTATTATAATGATTGCTGGGCCTGTGCAAAGTATTTGGATAGTTATAAGTTAGTTTTTTTTGCAATTTATTTTCCATAGTCCAGGCCAGTAAAAATATCCATGAAAAAGAAATGGTAGGCATATGTTGCAAAGCCTGATAGCCTATCAACTCTTTAGAAAAAGACCTGTCTGTATTTGTGCCTTATTTTGATTTGTCATCATTTACTGCAGTTACCTTCATGGCAAACTCGTGAACTCTTTCACCAGCCCATACTGGATGTGTGTGTGCATCCACCAAACCTGTAATCAATAAATCAAATCATCTTTAAAGCTGAGAAACAGAAAGCCCTTAGATAGCAGGTAGACTATCCCGTACCACTCTTGGGAAAACAAGATGATGGTCAGCCATCTTGGAGGAGGGTGGGGGACGAGGAATTTGTCTGTAGGTTCCCTCCACAGACAGGAGACAAGAAGACTCTCGGCATGGTTGGTCTAGAAGGCTTTACTGGAAGAGGGTGACTTGGCATGATGAGAATATCCATTAAAGAAATACAGCTCCTTTTGCCCACTAAGTCCACGCTCACCAAGCAAGCTTTTCAAACAGGATGTCGTATCTATTAGTTGAGCAAAACCACGGACTATATCACCAAGGAATAATCTGGGTGTGAAAACAGAATACAATCTCTCCCAACTTTGAGAAGGAAAAATATGAAATCAGAAATATGAATCTTCCTTCAAAAAAGAAATGTAGTTTAATTGAAGAGAAACTATAAAGCAATCGTGTGAACCGTTTGTTTATCCAAACGGTTCACAACTCAAGTGAAGTGTGGCTTTCCATAATATTTAAAATACCTGGATTAAATGGATTAAATCCATAATATTAAAATACCTGGATTAAGTGGATTAAATGTCTCATTAGTGGTTCTGATTGGACGAAAAATCAAGAATCTCTACTCAGATCGCTTTCTAGTATTTTCTGCTCTTTTTCATAAGCTTGCACTCTGACTTTATTTCCTGACTCCCAAGAGTTGGAAAATAGAAGCTCTATCAGATACGCATAGTAGACATTTTAAAAATATAAATCTTAGCTTCTATGTTTTGTGTAGGACTCAAAATTTGTGAAACTCATTTCAGAGGATTTCATGAAGCCAGAAAACATAATGTGGGAGATGATGGTTAAAAAACCGATTTTGTTGTCAATCATTAAGATATAAATAAACTTCAGTGAAATCTCTAGGGATTCCCTCCTCCCCTACTTTTTGGCCTAGAGATGTGTTGTTTCACACTCCATGTAAATTTAGAATCTATTCTAGTATTAGAAGCAGCAGCTTGCCCTCTCTGCATCCCATATGAAGTAGATTAGTAAAGTTCTTCCAACAGCTTTTGAACCTAAACACAACACAACCGGTTTCTCTTCAGCATGTGAGTGGGACAAAGTGACATAAGGAGTGGGTTTGATTCCCAGCTTGCCCTTTCCCTGTCCAGCAATCTTGGGTAAGATATTTCATCCCTAAACTGGAGTATTCTAATCCGTAACATGTAGATAAGGATACTTACCTTACAGGGCAGTTAGAAGGATTCAAGGTGAAAACATGTTTGCAAAGCACCTAGACATTCAGTAGTAGAAATTCAATGCATGGTAGCTATTATTATATTTTAATATTATTTTGAGACCCTATTTAAAAGAAGCTGCCACTCTTCCTCTTTACATTACTAAAACTAGTTGCAGAGCTTTACTGAAAAAAAAGGTTAATACCTGGCAAGATGCATTTCCCAGAACAGTCAATTCTTTCTTCGAACGTTTCTTCGGAAAACATTTTTTGGATCGCATCAGCAGGACCAATGGCTTTTATAAGCCCATCCCTGAAGAAAAATCAAGAAATAATTACCAAAGTTTGGGGAAATACTGTGGAAAAGCTGACTAAGGATTTAAAATATGTTGCCCATGTCTTTTGGTATCAGTCAACATATATTCTATTTCCTTCTTGCATCTGTGTCTTTGAAGAAAATAAAATGACTGCAGCCGCATGGAAGCCAAAGAGTCAAATCATATGTATATTTAGAGATGGCTAGTTGTTCCCCAAGATCAATGTTCCCTTTTCCCCACAGTGCTAGATTCCTAAATTTTAGCTGAACACATGAACACCCAGAATAAAGCCTACATTTCTGGGTTTCCCGTCATCCAGGTGCCGCCATGTGACTAAATTCTAACCAATAGGTCTGTTTTCTCGTCCTATTTTCCACTGTCTGGAAGGTAGACGCCATAAGGAGAGGTGGAGTAGCCATCTTGGATGACGGAGTGAGAAAGGGTTGTGCAGAGCAGAGGAACATAGTAGGGCCTCAGAACTCCATAGAGTATGGCCATCAATTAGCCCTGGATTCCTACCTCTGTGCACTTCTGTGCACAGATGGGGCTGAGTGGGGCAAACCTCTCCCCAGTTAACTGGTTTTTAACAAATTTTTAACAGTAACACTGGGAATGTTTTTATCCCTTTGTTAATTAAAAACACACGGTCCCTAAAAGCTGGACTCTTGCACAACCCTAAGCAGCCTCAGATAAGGGCTGAGGCCGTCTTGCGCGACCGCGGTGCGGCGGGGCTCTCCAATTCAAATCGGCATCGGAACCCCACTCCCACTGCAGGTTCCCCCTCCCAAACTTTGGCTGTTCTTTTAGTCACATCTAGCAGGAAGCACAGAGGGTTAAATGAAAAAACAACTGAAAGTGTCCTCTTTTTCTGAATTTCTTATCAGCCCCAAACCATCACGATCTGAACGTCTTCCGTGGTTCTCAAATTTAGTATACAAAGGGGGTTGGGCTGGAGGGTGTTCTGTAAAAATTCAAAGTCCCAGAACTCCACCCCAGAGATGCTGATTCCAAAGACCTGGGGGTAGAGGGGAAGAGGGACGGGGGTTCAGCCTGAGAGCGTTTGTTTTTTTTTTTCACCGAATGACTACCCGAAGCTGTCACACAAGGTAGGTAGCAACAGGTGCCTGAAAGACAGGCCCGCGGTGGCTCCCTGGATGCGGGAAAGCTTTTACCCGCTTCCCTCCACAGCGCCCAAGTTAGGGAAAGGGGGCCAGGCCTGGCCTCGGCTGCCCGGTGCCCCCAGCACGCGGCCACTTACGTGCCCACCACGAGGCTGGCGCCCTCCAGCACGGCCAGGCTGCGCAGCGCGTCCCGCGCCAGGAAGCGCTCGCCGCGGCCGCACACCATCACCACTTGCCGCGCGTTCTCCAGCAGGAGGCGGTGGCCGCCGGCCATGTCGCCGCGCGCCGCGGGTGTCCGGGAGGCCGCCGGGCCCGAGCGCGGGGCAGGCGGGCGGGCGGGCGGAGGAGGGCGCGGGTCGGCGGGCGGCGCCGCGGGGCAGGGAGGGTGGAGCCGGGGCGGGCGCTCGCCGCCGCCGCCCTGCCCAGATGCCCCGGAGAGCGCGCCTCCCCCAGGCCGGCGCCGCGGCAGCGCGGGTGCCAATAACCCGAGTGTGGATTAGTAATAATCGCGATCATGGAATCTCTTTTTTGGTCGCCCAATGTTCTGGGTAAATGTCGTGGAGACCACTGTCCCTAATTTCTAGATTAGGAAACTGAAGCTGGGTTACCGGGCTCCGTTGACCACAGGGCCAGGCGGAAGGGGGGTCCCCGAAGGGCCAGGGAGCCCAGATGGGGCTGAGTGGGGCAAACCTCTCCCCAGGGGCCGGGGCGGCAACCGAGCATAGAGACCCGGGAGGGGCAGCGTCGGGGAGCCCCTGCCCAGCGGGCTGGGACGCGACGGGCGGCCGGCAGAGGGAACCCGAGGGTGAGGAGGAAGGGGGTGCGGTCGGCGAGTTGCTCCTGGGTCCGCGCGGCCGTGGAGCAGGGTGGCGGGTGCCGCGCACAATTTTCGGTTGGCCAGCTCCGCTCCGGGATCCCCTACCAGAAGGTCCCCGAGATGAGGGGGGATCCTGGCGGGGGAGGATAGAGCCGAGACTAGAGAAACCATTGGTGCCTCTGACCAGCGTCCGCTAACGCCTTCCTGAAGGATAGGTTTGGACCGGCTCCTGGATCCAAACTCTTGCAGGTAAACGTGGTTTCAGCCCCGTGTCCGCCCCCCCCCCACCCCAGCTGTATCTGGGGGCGCCTACTCTCAATTTGCCGCCAAGGTTGGAGACGGAATCAAGTTTATTTAAGGAAGATGGTCTGTAATTCTCACCCACATCTCTTCTCACCTCTCAACTGCTGTGAAAACATTGGCAGGCACTGGGTTTTACGTCTTAATTATTTTATTTTTTTATACACTTTTATTAGACTTGAATCTGCTCCATTTTGCAATTACAGGCATATGTGCAGATTTATGAAGTTGTAGGGGTAAAGGAAGGGGTGACATTATAAAAATATAGAAGGCTTTGGGTTCCATAAACTGGTCTTAACCCCACTCTGTTACTTATGAGCTATTTGACCTTGGGAAATGTCCTTAATTTTCCCAAACCGCAGTTTTCTCATCCATCTTCTCATGGGGTAATTGTTTCTTTCTATTTTATGGACTTGTTTGAGCTTTAGAGAAGATGAAATGGAAAACACTTTGCCCAGTGCCTAGCTCTAAATAATAGGTGTAATTATTATTATTATTATACTATTACTACTGCGGCCGCTGCTGCTGGTTTATTTTCATCCTGTTATTTCTCCCCTTGGTCAGTTAAATTCAAGAGATCTCAGCCAGCAGTTCACAGAATGTACCATGAACTGAAAGCTTTCAAGTTTTGGTGAAGTCAAAAGGAAATGGTCATTCTATTCACGGGGCTGTTGGGTTGTGGGTGAACGGAGTGCGTTGATGACAGTCCAGATATCCAACATGGCCTGAAAAGCCCCTGCAAACAAGAAGTTTGCAGAAGCAAGGACAAGAGTGGGCTTCTCTCCCCCTTGGTCATTTTAAAATACATAGTTTAGATAATTTCCTCAGTGATAACCAACACCCCCATAGCACTTCTCAGTTCACGCAGTACTTTTTACATCATCTTACATTGGCTGTCTTCTCCTGTTCTCCTCCTTCCTCTTGGCCCCCAGGTGTTTTTTGCTTTTTTTGTTTTGTTTTCATTTTGCAAAAGGGGCAGTCAGAAATGTCAACAGGAAAGTCCACACAAAATACGCCAGCAGGGCCTTAAAGGTCGAGCTGAAGGTAATTTCCTCATCCCCGTGCTCTGCTTCTGACCCAGTCAAAAGAGGCAGGTCGTTGAGCAGGCCAAGGACCTAGTGGCTCCTGGCTCTCAGGTAAACAAAAAATTGCTAGCTCTGGTCTCCCTACACCATCCAAGGACACAGTTTACAGCCCTTTCTCCTAGTATTTGTCCAAGTGGGTGGGAAGGAGGTGGGCAAAAACAGAAAGGCTTTAGGTCTGAATCTGTCTAAATCTTTGTTTGCATATGGGAGATAAACAAAGCTTTTTATCTCCTACTGAGAGACTGGAAATCCATTTTCACTGAGTTGCAGAGAGAGTTGTTGAGAAAGTCAAGCAGAAACTGCTTCGAATAATATCTGGTAGATACTGTTATTGTTCATTGTATTTGGAATTGGTCTTGGACTTTGGGATTGGGCATTATAAAACCCCATTCCTCTTTTTCCACTTCCATGAAGCTTGGAATGTTAAGAATGTGCACGAAGATGGGTCAGGTTCCCCACGTTTGCACTGATATTGCTGGTAGATTCCTCTCCAATGAACTGGTTTTGAGAATTTGAGTTCAGGGTTTCTTAGGAAAGCTGGTTGTCAGTTACCCCTCCTTTTCAAATGCTGGTGGTTATTCACAAGACACAGCAGACTAGGGAGAAGACAGATCTGGATATCTGCCTTGAAGAAATTATAGGCAATTATTTCCCTATCAGCCTATCGTGAGTGGGCACATTGCATGCATTGCCTGTGTTTGAAAATTGCAACAAGCCTGTTAAGGAAGATATTAGTGTCCATACCAGATAGAAGAACCTAAGTTGCACTGAGTTTCATTGGATAGGCCTAAGAGAAAGAGCTGATAAGAGCCAGAGGCAGGATTCAAACCTGTCTGCCGTCAAGGCCAAGGTCTTTCCATAGGGTCATCCATGCTACCCCTGTGATGATACGTATCAAAAATCTGACTCAGAGGCCACATATAATTTCATAATGTTAGAAGAATGCTAGCATTAATTAAATCAACCGGTATGGTGTTCACTTGGGAGAACAGTATATTTTACACCCACATCCCTTTAATAGATGTCTAACATATCTCAAATGTAACATGTTCCCAGCTGAACCTTTGATCTTCCCAGTTGCCCCTTCCCCCACAGCCGCTCTGTCTCTATCGATCACAACTCCATTCTTTCTTTCCTGGGCTCTTTATCTCATACCCCACACCCAAACCATCAGCCAGTCCTGTAGGCTCTACTTTCCAAATGTATCTAGAATCTGACCACCTCTCACCACTTCCATTATCTCTTGCCTCCCAATGACTGTAGCCTCCCAACAGGTGGCCTTACTCCACCCTCACCCTCGTGTACAGTCTCTTCCCAGCTCAGCAGACAGAGTGGTCCATTCCAGATTCTCATTTCACTGAGGAAATGACCCACAGGGCCCTCGAGATCTCTCTGAGCTCATCTATCACTCCGTGCTTTGTTCACTATGCTTAAGTTCCACGAATCTCCTTGCTGTTCCTCAAATACACCAGGCATCCTTCCTCTTTAGAATGCTTTCCCCATGGGCTTACACTGCTATGGTGCTCACTGAGCACCTGATGCTGTGCAAAGTGAGGGACACATGTTAACTCACCTAACCATCTCATGAGGTAGATGCTATTCTTATCCGCCCTTTTGAAAGATGGGGAAATTGAAGCGTGGGGATTAAGGAGCATAATGACAGTCCATGCTCTTCACCACTAGCCTCTGCCACCTCTGAAAACAATGGCTTGAAGTCACACATCACCATTTTAAAGCCCTCATTTTTCTGAGCTCTTCATCTTTTTCATCTGTCAGAAGTTGGATTTGAACATATATATATTTTTAAACATATATTTTAGATGTGAATTTGCAGGCATTTGCTATGCAATCCAATGACATTTTCCCTCTATTTCAGTACGGAGCTTTTGTTTAGTCATGCTATTTTTATTTTGTACAACAAAGACATTCACTGACTTTGACTTTCTTTTCCTGATTGGCACATCATATTGGTTTAGTTCAGAGAAACTTATAATCCCTTCTAGGAATAGCTAGCTCTCTTCTTCTCTCTTCTGTTCTTCACCAACCCTTCATTAATCAATAGGGAGATTAAAGGTACATAAGTATAGAAGTATAACAACTTCTAGAGATTACTGGTTCCATTCAACATGTTCTCTGAATTATTGGAGAGCTGGAATCAGAGCTCTAGCAGTTGGTTTAGAAGAATGAAAAATTCTGGTCTTTCTAGGAGGGAAAAGGTGCCAGAAGCCATGGATAAAGATTTTTGTTGCAGATAGACTTAGGATAAAGTGAATGAAAGTAGGGATGGATGGGGGGTGAATTTAGATAGATAAGAGAATTGAAAGATTAAAAGTATGTCAAGAAAGAGGTGAGCAGAATCTTAGGGATTTAGATGAGTACAGCGTGTGTAAATATACAAAAACCTCCTAATATTGGCCATCCATATTCCAAATACATCAACCCAACAGATTGTCATCAGTTTTTCACCGACCCTTCTTTTCCACTGTCAGAATGAACTCAATGCCTGTGGGAAAAAAATCTTCAGTAATCTGAAAAAGTATAATATCAATGACGTAGGTTTTTGTTAATCTTTTTCTTTTACAAGCTTTAACATAATTTCTTTTCTCTTTTTCATTTTTGTTTTTATAATCACTGGAAGTAAAATCACATTCTCCTTGGTCAATATTAGCACAAAATTTCTCCCACTTACTGAGTTTGCTCTGGGTGTTAGGGGTGCCCTGCTTGGTTGTTTATACACATTATGTCATCGCATCCTTTAAAAAGCTTTAAGAGGTGAGATTATATTCCCATTTTATGGAATAGGAACCTGAGGCTCAGAGCTGCTAAGTAATTAAAATGTAGGCCCCACGAAGAAAGGTGTGGTTTTTTTTTTTTTTTTTGTCTTTTGTTATTGTTGTCATCGCTTTTAAATTATCCTGTTTCTGGCATCCAGAACAATGCCTGCACACAGCAGATACTCAATAAATATTTTTTGAATGTTAAATGATCTTGCTCACACATCTGTAAATATCAAACCAACAGGCTTCTCTGTTCCAAAGTCTGGATCTTTAATCATCTTCTACAAATGCCTCTGGGAGTCTCTTCAACGTGGCTCTTTGAGAGAACTGAGGCATAAATTTAAACAGGCAACCTGCAACAGGCTGTTTGTCCCGTTGTCCCTGGTGTGGGCACACCTTTTTATATAAATTCCTGAATATCCTTTTTCTTCCCCCAATGAAAATAGCATTGTTACTTTTTTTATTGTAAAAATTGTGCAAACTCATTGAGAAATAATTAATATTAAAAAAGTGTAAAAATTCAAGACAAGGATTAGGGTGAAGCAACGGAAACATTTACCTTTGGTACAAAACCTAAAGGGGAGGGCAAACACAAACAACATTTTAATTCACTACTTTTAAAAATAAAAGTTAATGCAAAAAATTCCATGATGAACAAAATGTCAAAAAAGTACATAAAGGTGAGATCTGTGGGCCCGGACGAAGGTGTGGCAAGGGAGGGGCTTGCTCTCCGGGTCATGGGGCACACAGTCAGATCCTGTCTGTATTTAAGGTCTTGATATTTTGTTCACCATGGATTTTTTTCCTGCACTGACTTGGAATTTTTAAAAAATTGCATTAACATTTTATTTATTTTGATAACTGAGTTTTGGGGGCCACTTCCTTGAATTTTGCACCTAACCCTAATCCCAAACCTGATAGAAATGCAAGGAGAGGTTGCTCCAAATCAAAGACAACCCCTATTAATGTTGGGTGAACAACTTTTCAAAACATCTGATTTGGCAGGTGTTTTTTTATCCACGCTACCCCCACCTTTTTGAAATATTTTGTTTTTCACTTTTAATATATAGTTAACAGAGGGAATAGTGACTACAGAACTATTTTGAGGGGTCTCGGGGCAATCCGTGTTATGGGTATACCAGAGTTATTTAATCAACTCCCTGTTTATTAAATAACACATCAACAAACATTATTGTACATACTATTTTTGCCCACTTACCCGATTATTTTCTTGGGATAAGTTCCCAGATTTGGAATTGCTGGGCCAAAGAGGTTGTGCTTTTAAAAGCAATGAAGGCTACTTGGAATCACTGGCTGGTGAATTTGCCCCTTTACTCAAGGTTTACAGAATTAATTTTTTTTTTAATTTTTATTTCAATTCCAGTTAGTTAACATGCAATGTTCTCTTAGTTTCAGGTGTACCATTTAGTGATACATCACCTGATGCTCAGGTTTACAGAATTTATTTTTAATGTCTTTCCTTTTCTTTGGACAGGGCCAGGAGACAAAATGTCCTATTTTTTGCCGATATCACTGGCTTCTGAAGGTAAAGAGGAAATCTGTCAATGAGCTCTTACTTTGTGCCTGGTACGGTCGGTCTCCCCAGTAGATCAGGGAACGTAGAAAAGGAAAATACCAAACGACAAGCTTCAGACATGGCCTTTCTACGTAGAGTTTATGAATAGCCTGCTGAGAAGGTTCTCTTCCACTTTTTAATTCTGCAAAGAAAAATCTTCACATCAGAGAGGCAATAAATGGTCATATTTAGCTAGATTGCTAGGGAATTTCATAGCATAAGACAATTAATTCAATTATTTGTCATAATAAAGGACATGAATAACTACATTTTATCAGAATCTGTCCTCTCCTTTCCTTTTCCAGCCTTTCTCTCCTCCTGATTCTGTACAAGTATACAAGGAATTCATATTTATTGGTATAGAAGAATAACTTCTTTGTCACTTACAAATTTGACAAAGCTTTGAACATTGGATAACACCATGAGTGTGTTATAGGTAACAGGCAGTCTGTAGGCACTCTCCATGGGCTCGGGGAAAGTCATGCCATGGATTCTCCCAGAGAAACTCCAAAAGGAACCAAACCAACACCTTCATCTTAGACTTCTGGCTTTCAGGACTGTGAGAGAATCAATGTCTGCAGTTTTAAGGCCCTCCTTTTGTGGTGATTTGTTATAGCAGCCCCATTTCTGTGAGACTAGGAAGTGATTCAGGTGGGGAGAAGGGTTGGCTAAGGGCCAGTGCTTACAGTGAGTTTATAATTCACTCATTCAGTTTATAACAATTTTATAACAAAAACTTGTTAGAATGGGTTGAAAGTGGTCCCTCCAAAATGGTAGCCCTCCGTGTCCTAACCCCTGCAATACGACCTTATTTGGCAAAAGGGTCTTTTAAATGTAATTGAGGTAAGGACCTCAAGACGAGATCATCCTGGACTTACGGTGGGTCCTAAATCCTAAATGACAAGTGTCTTTGGGAAAAAAAGAAGTCCTGTGAACACAGAAGCAAAGATTGGAGTTACATGGCCAATGAATGCCTGAAGCCACCAGAAGCTCAAAGAGATAAGGAAGGATTCCCCCACAGAGCCTTTGGAGGGAGAATGGTCCTGCTGACACCTTGATTATGGACTCCTGAACTCCAGGACTGTGAGAGAATAAAGTTCTGTTGTCTTAAGCTGCCAAATTTATAGTTTATTATAGCAGCCATAGGAAACTAATATACTTGGTGTTTAGAGTTTAGTTTTTTCTATTTCTTTATAACCAAAAGGAACTTGGCTTTGGACTTGGAGGGGAAAAAAATATCTTGTCAATCCAGGACACTGAAACTTGGTCGGACAGGATTCAAGATTTTAAGCCACCTAGGGTGGGGTGGACAGTAAGTTTGTGAGGTTTATCTTGGGAGGAGAGAGGGTTGGTTGAGGGAGAGATGTCCAGCCTACCAATGATCACCCTTTGGATGGCATCAGTGGTCCCATCCTGGGATGTCGGGTCTAGCTCTGGCCTGAGAGTGGTGGTATTGGGTACAGGTCATGAACTCTGTATGCCTCTCAACCCCAAGTCCCTTTTGGTCTTTGACTTCTGTTGCCTCCTCTTGGGCCTTAGCCTGTTGGCTATGCCCTTCCATACTCCTGCTTGTCTCCAAGCCCAGCTGCCTGGACCCACCCTCACCTGTCTTTGCTCATGTATTATAAGGCCTAAGATTTCATGTATTGCCTTGGCATCTTTGAGCCTCACAGAGCCACAAAGACCTAACTGTAAGTCTTCCTGTTCTTGCCAGATTTGACTTCCACGCAGTGAGACACGTTCCCAACCCAGCAATTTCCTCATCAGCTGGACCAGTTATACTCTACTGGTTTTCATCCTGATGGGTTCCACAAGTCAATTACATCCTCTTGAGGGAAGCAGGGGGCACCTCACCCTCTTGTTACTACAAAGCCTGCCTCCTGCCATCCCTTTGTTTCACTCTGCTCCTGACATGGCCCTGCATGGCAGGTGGTGCCCTCCTCCCCAGGGCTATGAGTATAAGTGACTAATAAACTGCTATCTATCTCATTAGTCCAGTGTAGAGTGTCATATGTTTGGTCATCTCATACTATTTGGGGAAGGGATCCTTCCTTTACCCACAAGGTGAATCGGAGGTGATCAGAACACCACACACTCACTGTTGAGCTCAAAGCTTCCACTCTGCAATTTTCTTTCTTCCTAACCCATTACCTACAGATGAACCTGCCTGAGGTTTCTATCCCAGACATCCCCCACTTTCCCAACTGAATCCCTGGGCAAACAGCCAATTCTCAGGCAGCCTTTAAGCTCCAGACCAATAACTCCTATGCCTGTTGTATCTTTCAGCCACTTAGAGATGAGGGCCACTTTCAAAATACTCTGGTATTTTGGGAGGTGAAAGTGAGTGCAGGGGCTGAGGCAGGATGGGGGATGTGTTTTCAGTTATCCTTTCCCTTTCTCTGACTTAAGTTGTCAGTTCTAAGCTCCAGAATTCCTGCTTTTGGCTCTTGGTCTCTGAAGCCAAAATTTCCACCCCCAAGCATTAAAAAGCCAGAAAGAAAGAAAAAGAGAAAGACCTTTTATCATTTGAGATTTTATAAATAAAAACAAAAAATCCATTCAGAAATTTAGTGGACCTTCCTCTCCCTTTTCATCACCCGTCCCCTTATGGCCAGGCTTCTCTTTTATTAAGTATACAAGTCCATGGTTTGTACTCACAGATATGTGCCACCATCACCACAGACCATTTTAGAACATTTTTATCATCTCAGAAAGAAACCCTGCACCCCTTAGCCATAACCCCCTAACTCCCCTCCAGCCCTAAGCAACCACTAATCTACATTTTGGCTCCATGGGTGTGCCTATTCTAGACATTTCATGGAATATAATGGAATCTTATAATGTAGGGACTTCATGTGGCTTCTTTCACTTAATATAATATTTCCAAGTTTCATCAGTCAAATATGTATCCTTTGTATGGCTGATTAATATTCCATTGTATGGCTATACCACATTTTGTTTATCCATTCATCAGTTGATGGATATTTGGGTTGTTTCTATCTGTTGACTATTATGTATAATACTGCTATAAATATTCATGTACAAGTTTTCATATGGACATATGTTTTCATTTCTAGGAGTGGAATGGCTGGGTCACATGGCAAATATATGCTTAACTTTTTGAGGCTGTTTTCCAAAGTGGCTGCATTATTTTGCATTCCCATTAGCAGAAGGTTAAGATTCCAATTCCTCCACACCCTTGCCAATATTGTCATTATCTTTGTTTTGTTTTTTTTTGTGTGTGTGTGTGTTTTTTTTTTTTTTTTTTTTTTGGATGACTCTCTAGTCTGGACCAAGGATGTCCCTAAGGGTACGGCAGCAATGGCAGTGTAAGGGTAATAGTACAGATATTTGTAGTGACGGGAAGAAGCAAAATCTTAATGCCTCAAAATATGATCCCACTATCCTGTAATAGGCCCCCCTATCTATTCACATAACAAATACAAACTCATTCCCCCTGAAGTATTAAGCACTGTGCTCGGTGCCATGGAAAACAAACAGATGAGCCATGTCTTTGGCCCTTGAGTTGCAGGCCCTGAATCTCTGCCTCAGTTGGAGACGCAAAGGCTGCCTTGTCCTCCTCCCAGGGACCCACCTATCCAGCTGCTCCATTCTGGCTGGTGGAAGCCTCGCCCTACTGGTCAGAAGAGCAGGGATGACAGATGTTTTTCTTTTTCTTTTCTTTTTTTTTTTTTAACAGATAAAGGAAAAGATGACTCAGTCAAAAAGGACAAGCCATATAAGATCTTTTTCAAAGATCTGTTTCTTTACAAAGAAAATGAAATGGCAGCAAAGAAGAAGGTAAAGTTTGATTAAAAGCCCAATCCAAATTAATGTTAGAAATTTATCCTCTTATCCATCACTTTTATGAACTTTGCTGGGTTAAGACAAGGGGTCAGGTGTGGGTGTATGCATCGCATGCTATGCTGGGGTGTAAGCATGTACAACAGGAACAACATCCAGCCCACGGTAAGGACCTAATGATCACTGCCCACTGGGGGAAGACAGACACACCGTGACCATCACGTATGACAAGTATGGTAGATCCCACTTCATTGATTCTAATGCTCATAATTTTTTCATATTTTCTCATTCCTGAAATTGGGATCCAGCTTATATAGATGGATTGCCATGCATAATTAGCAGTGCACAAAACAATAGTGCACCTACAATAAATGGTATCTTAGAGTTGATAAAATACAGTAACAAAGAACATGTAGAGAAAGGAGTGACCATCTTTGTTGGAGAGAAGGATAATGGTGGTGGTGGTGTGTATGTGTGTGTGGTTGTCTCTGTGCACGCACGCACACAAAGACTTAACTGAAGAGATAGCCAGAGCTGAATTGTTAAGAGTAAGTTAAAATTTGCCAGCCAGATACAGATAAGAGAATGTATATGTATGTATTAGGGAAGAGGGGCAGAGAAGAAAATAGGAACAGAAGTGGAGGAGGGAGTCATTTTAGAATTATTTGGTATGAAGCTAAACCAGAGATGAGGCTAACAAAGCTGTGCTGTGCAGTTAATCTCACTACTTATATTATTATACCATTTATTACACGATTTGAATTTCAAGAGGTTTGCTTTCCTTATTTCTAGAGGTAAAGACTAATTATAGGATTTAAAAAAAATCCTATTTAGAATGAAGAAACTAAAAATGCTCAATAACAGATTCATCTGTAAGGTGAAGGTTTTATGCTTGTGTTATATAGTTTTATTGAAGGTGTCCAAAATTAAATTGAGCAAAGATTCATGAATTTAAAAAAGGCTGATTTATTTATGTCTACTGGGGAGGTCCATTTCCTCTCAAGTTTTCAATTCAATTCCACAGAACCAGTCCTTTCTTTTTTTTTTTTAAGATTTTATTTATTTATTTGAGAGAGAGAGAATGAGAGACAGAGAGCACGAGAGAGAAGAGGGTCAGAGGGAGAAGCGGACTCCCTGCTGAGCAGGGAGCCCGATGCGGGACTCGATCCTGGGACTCCAGGATCATGACCTGAGCCGAAGGCAGTCGCTTAACCAACTGAGCCACCCAGGCGCCCAGAACCAGTCCTTTCAAATCAGTGGAATTTCCAAGTTACCTGCAGTTGGGCAAGACAAGGATTAAAAAATAAAAATGAAAATGAAAATAAAGCCAGAACACTTTTCAGGCTTGTATTTATGATGTACATGTTTAGTAAATATTGAATGTCTTTATATTTGTGCTCAGCTTCATAAGAGAAGGAATTGCAAACTATACCCGGGCCTTCAGAGATAAGAACTCAAAGTCGCTTGTTTAATGTATTAGTAATGAGAAATTTACCAGTAATGAGAGAAAGACTTATTGTAAATGATATTTTTATATCTGATTACTATTTTTAAAGACAACATTATTTTGTTATATTAGAAATTCTTTTAAACTTTTGCACTTGGGCAGGAAAAATTTATAAACCGCAGCATGAAAGTCTACCAGAAGTCTACTTTTTCATCTCGAATGAAGAGTCGTTCACACCTGGGCCAAGTAGCATTCTACTCTGACACAGCTGGGGGCTCATTCGAAAAATTTGGGCTAGATCCCACTTTTATTCTAAGATTAACAGAAGGTAAGTCTAGATTACTGTTTAAGAATATTATTTTGAATATTTACTGTTAATGTCAGGTTTAGGGGCTCTCCTGGAGGTAAAAAAAAAAGTATGCTGTCTCATACTATGGTTGGGGGGAGGTTCTCTATAAATGGAAACTGAGAGTGGGGACAAAATCTATTTTAAATAAGAAAACATACTTTCCCAAGAAATAGATTGTTACTCATTTTCATGGCTCTAAGGAAGAAAGTCATTGCCAAAATGATATAGTATTAAAGGTTATGGCTAAGGCCATTTAAACTCATTTCTAAATGTAGAAATATATAGAAACTTTCTAAAGACAAGTGTTTATTTTCCATGCCATACAACTCATATATCCAGAATCAGGAAGCTTATAGAATTAAATAAGTTTTCCTGTTGTTGCAAAAACACAACCTGTTTTAATGGCACTTGAGAGCAACATGATAAAATACTGCAGGATGTTCATTATTGCTCTATGAAAAGGAACAATATGTTAATCAAAATGTCATGGACTTTTCTTACTTATCAGATCAAGAAATGCTTACAAATGAGACAGAAAGCAGTTTGAAGTGAGGTTGAAGTGATTAATGCTAGGATGATGGGGTCATAAAATCTTCCCCCAAGATGAGTCTTGTCTAAATTTTTAAGTTAAAATTAAAAAGTAAGGAAGAAAGGAAGGGAAGAAGGGAGGAAGAAAGATACATCGAGTGCCCAGGATTTGCTGTGGTAACTTTGCCAAACTGTGATTAAAAAAAAAAATCTTCAGAGAACAACAACAAAAAAGAAACACCTGGGAAAGAACTTTGGAGTCAATAATTAGTGTAGGAGAGGGAAGCCATGTTAACTCTTTTAGATCTTGGAGGTGCATATTCTGCACTATAGTTGTACAAAGAAGTGCAAATGTCAGCAACATGGTAGTATCAGTGACTATACCATGGATAGGATGTAGCTAGGTTCAGTCTTGTGTCTCATAGTTCACCTCTGTAGAATGGTGAACCCTAAGTCATCAAGAGCACTTAAAATACATGACATGTTTTAGAGTTCTACACAAAGTGGCTACCTTCAAAAATCCTTGCCACACTACCACTTCCGAGAGAACTAGCAAATATGGCTTTGCAGATGACCCTACTCGACACCAGGCTGGGTGACAGAGGGGTTACTGGTCTCTTAACAGTAAATGACATACAGTAGACTCTTAAAAAGGAAATGGTAAGATTTTTTGGTATTATCCAAGACAATTTGGGCTCTGTCAGCAATGGAAGTCAGGTTGTCAGTTTCTGTTGATTACACAGAGAAGCAATTTAGACATTTTCATTGAAAATAAAGAAATCCCCCTCAGACTCTTTCCAATTGTGAGTTAATTTGGTTGAAACCCCCATTTCCCAACCTTACATTTCCTGCCTGAATTCTGATAAAAGACAAGCCTATGTGATGTGAAATGGGCAAGTGACCCCTACTTTGGGAGCCCAGTCATTTTATTTTTGTGTATGCAGTAGAAGGCAACTACCAGATCACCTCAAAGAAATTACACAGGCGACTGTCACAGATAGATGGGTTAGGCTGCAAAGTAGATGTGCCCCCTTCAGGCAGCCAGCAGCTTAACTGTGGTTTTACTCTCAAAGAGCAACACTTCTGGATCACATCCCCAGTGAGTGGTGAGGTACTCTGGTGTTGAGGAACACTAGTGTTTGGAAGATGATTTTGTCATACACAGTCTCTTTGTTAAAAAACCTTCCGGACAGCTAGAAGAGCCCAAATGGGAAACCCACTATAACCAGTCTATTTAGACTCGAAGAATAAAATCACATCAACTCAGCCAGATAGTATCATGTTAAAGTAGCCTGAAATGGTAAGCATGACTATAATATTTAGCAAATGGACAGTATAGGATTTTTTATATTGAGATGTATTCCAATTCATGTGACCCATCATAAGTAACCAAATGAAAGCTACAGTAAGCACTTTCATGCTTCTTTTCTACGAAAAATATTTTTAAGTAAATTGAACCTGAATCTGATCAAGCAAACATGGGAGATTGAGCACATGTTAAATAATACCACCAGGATGCAATCTGCCAGATCCATTATACAGGAAATTCTACAGGGAAATTGGTCTGGCTTTTGTTTTTGGTTTTTAAGAGAGGGAGAGAGGGGGTAGGGTTGGGGCAGAGGGAGAGGGGGAGAGAGAGAGAATGCTAAGCAGACTCCAAACCCAGTGCAGAGCCCAGTGTGGGGCTCGATCTCATGACCCTGAGGTCATGACCTGAGCCGAAATCAAAGGTCAGACTCTTGACCGACTGACCACCCAGGAGCCCCTGATTGGGTTCCTTAAACCAATAAATGGCATGGAAAAATGGTAGTGTTTGGGAGGAGGTAAGGGATGGCAGTTATAGGTAAAAAATTAACTTTAGGAGTTATACCAACCAAATTGATCTTTGTTTAGATTTTAATTTTTTTAATTCTAAAAAGTTATTTGTGAGACCACTGGGGAAGTTTGAACCCAGACTAGGTATAAGATGATACTAAGGAATTGTTCATTTTGTTTGGGATGATAGTTGTATTATGGCTATGTTTTAAAACTTTTTTATCTGATAAATAAATACTGAAGTATTTATGGGTTAAATGATAACGATGGCTTGGATTTGCTTTAAAATATTGCAGTGAGGGGTGACAAGAGATGAAACGAGAGGTAAGATGTTGATCGTGCTGAAGTAGGTGAGAGATACAGACAGTTCATTTTATGAATGTTGAGGATTTCTATAATAAAAAGCTTTTATGTGTTAAAAAGAAAACCATTATAACTAGGTGCTTATTACTTTCACATATATTATTTTATCTAATCTTCAACAAAATGCTATAAGATATTTCTGTCTCTTCTCCTCTGATGAAAATGGCTCAGTGAGATTGAATCACTAATTAAAGGTCACTAGGTGGATGCAGAATTCAAACCAATGCCTGTCTGACTCCAAGTCTTGTTGTTACCCATAAACACGGAACTATTTTTTAATGATTAAAATAATCACTTTATTGCTGCTATTATTATTGACCTGGAAAAATTGTGATTACTCATTCCAATTGTATTTTTAATAATAGCTAACAATTGTTAAGAAGTTATTATGTGTTGGGGTACTCAGGTGGCTCAGTCAGTTAAGCGTCTACTCTTGACACATTGGGTGTGCAACCTGCTTAAGATTCTCTCCCTCTCCCTGTGCCCCTCCCTGCTCACACACTCTCTCTCAATCTCTCTTTGTCTAAAAAAAAAGAAGTTATTATGTGTTTTATAGCATGTTGCTTCACTTCCTTCTCACAATACCACTATGAGGTAGAGATAATAGCAATGACCCACTTAGACTAATTTGTGCTGTGCTCATAAACGATTCCTAAATTTCAGTGGCTTGCAACAACGTAAGTTTATTTGTCATTCACCTTTCAACATTGGTGCTTTTCAATGTGTCCTGCACTGAAGGAACAACCCCTGACTGGTATGTTGCTGGAGTTATGGCAGAGGGAGGAAGAGAGAACCAGTGGTGGTTCTTAAAACTTCTGCTTGGAAGCCACACAGGTCACTTCCACTGGCATTCAGTGAGCCAAATCAAGTCAATGGTCAATCCCAATACCAGCGAAGAGAGGGAGAGAGAATCTTCTTCCAGAGAGGGGCAGAAAATAGTTTGGAACAATAATACAATCTACTACTATTAGGATCCTCATTTTTACAGACAAGGAAACTGAGGCTTGGAGAGGGTGAGTAATTTACTCACATCCTCATGGCTAGTAAGAGGCGGAGGCGGAATATGACCCAAGGAGACTGTGGGCTCCCCAGTGCAGCGCGGGCTCACTGGTATTTGGGAAACGCTGTTTTATTTCTACTTCTATCTACGTTTTAATCAAGAGACTTTGTTCTATACCACATTCTGTTGGTTTTTCATGAAGCTAACAGTGAAATGCAGCCTATGTGTAATTTTTCCAGAATGAAGAAATCTTGAAAGGAAACTTTGGTCTTTTTTTATTGCTAGATGGTAAAGCTAGTTGTCATCTTTTTCTTTCATGCTGTAAATTTGGTTTGTGATCCCCACATGCATTTTGCTAAAGGACTTCGGTTTTATATCCAGATTGGCCAAAACACTAAGATTTAAAACAGCTCGGTCTCCTTCAGCACAGGCTTAGGAATCATATGTCCCTTCTGCCATGTGTTAGCTCCATTATCTTGGGCAAGCATCTTGACATCTCTGAGCTCACATACAGGATGGGTACAGAAATATGTACCTCATTGGGGTTATTGTTAGGATCAAATAAAATGATTTATTTAAAGTGTCCAATAAAGTTCTTGGAATTTGATGGACACAAAATAAATGGTAATTACTATTATGAAATTAGTTTTTTAGTGATTAGGAAAAAAGTTTACTTGAAGAGATAGTGGTTTTTTAAGTCAGATACATGCCATATACAGTAATTTAATTACATAGCTTTTATTTTATAGAAACTCTTGAGGAATAATGAACTAAATCTAAGTCTATTTCAATTTTCTTTGAAGGTGTGGACACAAAAAGGACTATTCATGAATTTATTAATGACCAGAGAGACCGGTTTCTGCTGGAGGTAGTAAAAATAATTTCTTTCTCCCATTAGTCAAACAGAAGACCGCCGGCAGAGCATTGCCAAATTTTCACCTTGACAGTTTATTTTTTCATTACATGCTCCAGATCTATTGCGCCTCTGATCCTTTCCTAAACAACTTCAGTTGGGCTTTCGTCCTCATCATTCCACCAAAACTGCTTTTGTCAAGGTTCTCAGTGACATTCCCATTGCCAAGTTCAAATCGTCACCTCACGATCTTCCTTTTCCTTCCCCTTCCGCAACAGTTAGCTCATTCGGTCACTTCCTCTTTCTTGAAATGTCTTCTTCAGCTGGTTTCCAGGACCCACAGTCTCTAGGTTCTTCCTCATCACTGGCTGCTAGCTTCCTCACAGTTTTCTTTTCTTCTTCTTCTCCCTGACCTCCAAATGTTGGAACGCCCTCGGACTCACTCCTCGCCCTGTGCTCTATCTACCCTCCTCCAGGCCCATGGCTCTAAATTCCACTTTCCCCATTAACAACTTCCAAACTTATTTCTCTACCCTGATCATCTTCCCTGAACTCCAGACTCACAAAGGCAATTGTAGTCCTTAACATGTCCACTTAGATGCCCAGTAGGCACCTCAGTCTTCATTACCCCTGCAAAGCTGCATCTCGTGGAGTGCCCCCATCGCAGTGAGTAGTGATTTCATTTTTCCAGTTGCTTAGGCCAAAAACATTGGAGCTATCTTCAACTCTCCTACCTACAACCCACATCCAAATATACTTTCAAACGTATTTTTTCCCCATACATCCATACTCACACTACTTTTCATGACTTCACCTGCTGCCACTGTAATCCACGTCACCGGTATCACCTGCATGAGTTATTGTTATAACTTCTGAACACTGGTCTGACTCCACTTTTGCTCCCTACACTCAGTCTGTTCTCCACACGTGCCCCTCCTCTACTGAAGACCTCTGGTGACTTTATCTGGCCCCTGGCTCCCGGGTTGTTATTTCTTTAAAATGATCTCATTTACATATTTTAAATTCATGTATATTATAATGTATGACTTTATTTATAATTCCTTGTTCATACATGGCATTAAAAACCATAGTGAACTCTTATATTCTGTAACTAAAAAAATAAATAAATAAAAGCTAGATATCAAAGTTGTATTTGGGGATTTACCCAGGGTTCTTAAAGGCTGGTTAAACACCCCTACCCTTGGGCAGCTTGGAGGAATGTATCATAGGTATAGCAGGGTGAAAACCTCATTCTCAGGTGCTCCTTCCTAACGGAGGAGGCTTTGTCACTGCAGACAGCCCAATTTCCCAATGCCCAGAAATGCTGGAGGGATATTGTGGATAATACCAGGTAGACCTCCTCTTTGGAGAGATATGTAGTTTTTTGTTTTGGTTTTCTACTTTTATTTTTTTAGGATAGAGCCTGAGGGGAAATGTAGCTACTTTTGATTTGTGGGACAAAGCCATGTTGGAACAATATTGAGCCTCTTCATAAAAGTGAAAGAGAGGAATTAGTCTCCCTTCTAACGATCCCCAAATAAATTCCTTCGTAAAATAAAGGCTATCGTCTCAAGACCTGGCATGCTATTATTTCTAATACATGTGATCTCTTACTATGCAAGTTATTTTCCCTTTATTATGAGACTGTTGAAATGTACTAGCAATGAGCTGGAAATGTGCCATAATGTGCACTTCTGTTTTCAATATTCCTAGTATGCCCTGTCAACCAAAAGAAATACAATTAAAAAGTTTGAAAAACACATGGTGGCGAAGGAACGGCAACTCACAAGAGCCGAAAAAAAGCTCCAAGAAGATGCAATGGCCTTTGAAGAGTTCCTTCGAGAAAATGACCAGAGATCTGTAGATGCTCTTAAAATGTTCGTTTTTTTCCACTCTGGCCAAATTGCCTTTTTCCCTCCCTCTTTCTTTTTAGTTTCTCGGAATACAACACAACATAAAACAAACTAACAAATCCCCGTTACTTTTCAGTGCAGCACAGGAAACTATAAACAAACTCCAAATGACAGCAGAACTAAAGAAAGCCAGTATGGAGGTACAGGCGGTGAAAAGGTGAGCCCAGGGCACCATCTTTTCCTTCTCGAATGTCCCAGCCGTGGTGAAACCTACATGTGCCTAGCCAGACCTACGTGGGAATATTCCTTATTAGTTGATGACTTCCTAAGTATAACCTCATTTTTAAATAAGTAATCTGTCGATCAAGGTCCTTCTGTCTGTCTCTACCTGGTTATCAGAGTACAGTGAACTCTGGCTGAAAAATTTCTGTAACTTGTCAGTGTAGAAGCCTAGAAATTGGTTGAAAAGAAGCAAGCCAATGTTGAAAGTAAACCATAAATTATTTTCTAAGTGTCCTCTTTCATTCATTTGAAGGCATATTTCTTTCCACATTTTAACATCTCTGAAATTGGGATTCATTTTTACAACTCTCTCTCAACTATAATTGGCACTTCCACTTAGTTGAACCTAGAATTGATATTAAAAACCAGGATTTATAATGACAAAAATTTCAGGAAAGAGAGTTGGGATAAAATTATTATATCACCCACCACTCTTTTTTTTTTTTTTTCTTTTTCAAGCCTGGATGTTTTCTTCTGTGGTCAAGTGTATCTCACTTGGTCTAATTTTAAGTATCTAAAGAAGCATCCTTCTATCATCATTCTTGGACAGGAATTTCATGACAAAAACTTGTTTTGTTTTTTCTTTCTGAGGATTTGATACTTACCTTTCCTCTAAAACCAAGAGAAGAGGACAACAGCTTGTCTAAAATACAGCAAATGAATGGGATGGTAGTTTCCTTGAAACCGATTGTTACTAACAGAATGTGTGTTTTCCAAACACATTCTGGCTACAGAGCCTCGTCTCTTGTAGGAGCCTAAAGTTGAAGGCATTCCAAGGTGGAGAATTACCTTCCTTCCTTCACTCCATCATGTAATTAGAAGATTCTGTTCTATCTGTAGAACAAGAGCAGCAGCCTCGAGGCTTGCAGAGAGTATTATATTTATGCACAATGGCCACCCAGTAAACAGCCTTGCTGAAAAGAACTTGCTTAGTGTATATGTGTCTCCTCATCCTAGAAAGGTGCAAAGGTCATGAAAAACAAGCTAGGAAACAGCACAAAGGATACAGGTGCCTGCTATTTATTTCCTTTTTCTTTCTATCTTTTGGGCTTGAGATGGCCCAGGAAGGTCGTCCACTGCAGGTAGGGCTGGAAATCTGTTTACAAAGGGAAAGGGAGCTTGTTCTGAAGCTTTTGCTTGGAAGCTGTCCAATGCTAGCCATTTTAACCCTGTTCTTGTAACACCCCTGGGAGGCTTTCAATCTAATAACAAAGTGGTAGTAGAATGAGGGGCTCCCACATCCTTCAGTGTGATACGTGAGCCAGCTGATTACTGACTCTTGAATCTCACGCTCACATCAGGGCTGAAGGAAGGCACTGCCTGAAAAAAGTACCGGAGCTGAAGATACTGGTGTAGGAGTAATATCGATAAGGGTATTGAAGACGGTATGATTAAGGAAGCCTGGAAGGATATGGGTGGAGCATCCTTTCACAAGGGACTTCATTGTTTTTGTAAACATTCCTTCAAGGTCCACTTTGTAACACGATTATGGGAAAGCACTGTGAGGCTGGGGAGAGGCTTTCAGGCCAAGGCCCTGGATATTGGTGGCGAAAGCTTGGGCATCTGAGTCAGCCAGACCCGGGTTTGAGTGCCGGATCTGCCATTTAGTAGACAGATGACTTTGCAAGTCATTAATTTCTTCTTCCAAAAGATGGGGATTATACTGACTGTAAAGTGCTGTACAGAGAATGAAATGGTACTCTGTCGTGCGTCCATAGTAGGTGCTCGTGGGTGTTTTCTTTATTCTTCTCACAAAAGTACCATCTTCTGCTACCTTCTAATTTGTTCCTATGTCTAAAATTTAATACGACATTTCCCTCAGGAATAAATGAGTAAAACTATCATCAGTCTATTCCATGTGTGTATATCCTTGGCATGTTTTATTCAAATAGGACTCCTATGGGTTTTTTTCTTCTCATCTTATCTTATTGATGCCCATATTTTTATGACCCTACTTAATAATTTTTGTTATGTAAATTACTATTCAAATACATAATCAAGGGAATAAATTTTGTGAAACCTTTTTTTATGAACATGCTTTCACATGGATATTTCTAATGATATCTTCATTTCTTTTGAGCAGTGAGATAGCAAAAACAGAATTCCTCCTTAGAGAATACATGAAATATGGATTTTTTCTGCTGAAATTGTCTCCAAAACACTGGCAAATCCAACAAGCACTGAAAAGGGCGCAGATGACAAAGAATAAAGAGAGTATGAATGTCAGTCTTCCAGTACTAACAAGTGAGTCACATATTCTTAATTTTAATTAAATAAATAGCTCTAATTCTCAAATATTGTTTCAATATTTGTTTGTTATTTATTAAACAGTCAGAATTCCTATTTTACGCAGAACCTGAACAAGGATTCCCACTATCTCTGATACTATTTTTTAAAGATTTAATTAATTAATTTAGAGAGAGTGTGAGTGTGCGCGGGAGCGGGAGGGGCAGAGGGAGAGAATCGCAAGTAGGCTCCTTGCTGAGCATGGAGTCCAACGTGGGGCTCCATCTCAGGACCCTGACTGAGGTCATAACCTGAGCGAAAATCAAGAGTCAGTGGCTTAGCACACTGAGCCACCCAGGCGCCCCAGTATTACTAATCTTTTAAAGTATTATATGGTATATTATCAGAGTCTCAGAAATTAACACCGCATGGTACTGGTATTAGGAAGTCAGCTCAATGGACCAAAAATAGATCTATTATATATAAGAATTGAATAAATGATTAAATGGGGTTACAAATCAAAGAGGAAAACTACCACTTCTAGCAACATTGGGGTAACATGGACCAGACTTACCCTCCTGCCTAAAAAAATCTGAAAAATATATGAAGCAACAGGTTTCAGGCATCAGGTGCCAAGAAGAGAAGCAGAACGATCCGTGAGAGAGGAGAGACAAATGAGATGAGCCAAATGATGGCCTCAGCATAGTGCCTGGGGAGCATTTCCAGGATGCAGCAGAGGGAGGAGGAGCCCAGCAGTCCCCATGAAGTGCAAGGACAGAGCTAAGGGTGTAGGGAGGCTGGGGTTCCCAGAGCAGAGTACTGGAGAAGAGCGAGCTACACAGAGAGTTCTCTGCAGAGTCTTCAGCTGAGAGGTGATCCTGAGACTCTGGGGTAAGAGCATTTACCCCATAGAAGCCAGTAAACTTTTACAAACCAGGGAGAACTCTTCTGGAGAGCTGATAGTTAAACAGTTACCAGCACAGTAGCGATGGCTGTCACAGCTCACTTTGCTGTGACTGAATTAGATCATTTGTATGTGATTGTATTGGGTACTGAGCACAATGATGGCACTTGGTTAAACTCAATACACTGACAAGACAGAAAACCTATAGAAAGGAAAATCAGGAAGTAATTCCATTTAGCAGCTTAAAATTCAATGCCCCTAGACTTGTCCTTTAACTAGAGGATGCTCAGAAGGCAATGAGTCCCTCAGTCCGGAGGAGTGAAGGGCTGACACGGGGATTATAGAAGTTTTCAGGCTGTTGACTGATGCAGGAAATAGAGACCTCCTCATGCCCTGCGGGTCAGTTCCCCTGCATTTTGCCTGGTCCAGAGACCAGTCCTTGCCGTCGGCATCATACATTTGCTTGTTACAATGTCCCCATCCTATATTTCTGTCCTTGTAAGTTCTCACAGTAACTCTACCTTCACCATGAGACAAACCTCTCATTCTCAGAAGTGTTCTCCCCCCATCTCTCTCCCTTTTGTTTTTCATTTCTAGAATTACATACAACGAAAACAGAGGGTAGTAATGAGGATGCCAGGAAGATATCATTTTCAGATGACTATTACATGGAAAGACGTCGCCAAGGTAACACCAGAGATTTGGGACTTCATTCACAAAAGTAAAACCAGAGAAGGTGCCCATCTCAAATTGGAAATCTGGGACCTATGAGCTAACCTGGAAAACAAAAGGTGATGTCCACATCACCCGTAATCCTTGGGAGCTAGGAGTTCCATCTCTTTCTCTCTGACATGATTACAAGACTTGGAGAAGATGAATGGACAGGACGGGCACAGAACTCAGAGGCAGAGAACCTGGCACAAGTCATCCCCTCCACAAGATGTAACAATTCAAATGTCCATCCTTTTTATTTTTTGCCTTGATTTTTAAAAATCTGTGATTACATATGAAATATATATGGTTAGGTAAAAAAAGAACCATGATTATATTATATTATATTTCACAATTTATGCCCCTGATTTGGGACTATCAATAGTTTTATCATGTTTTTGACAATATGTACCCTGCACCGCAGCCCCCACCCCCCACAACCAGTGCCTTTGATTTTATTCTTAGGCTTGGAACCCAATTTCAGTAGAAGAGAGGAGCTCACTCCACTTTCTATGATTATCATTCTAATAATAATAAAAAGAATGGGCATATCCATGCAGAAGAAATGACTATCTTGCACCAAATAACAAGGACTCATTTCTAATTCCACGTTATTTCTTTTCACCTCCACCATCACGAATGATGTGGACTTCGCCTGGACATTTTGAACAGGAAAACCACACAAGAAGCCCACTCTCACCGTAGAGAATAAGAAATCATCCTTATCAAGGTACGGTACCTACTTGATTAACTCTCTTGGAAACTGTGAGTGTTTTTCAGAAAATATCCCTTTTAGCCTTTCTTCAACATAGATACCACATACGCACACCCGTCCTAACAGATACTGGAGGTAGTGGTTGCCATTTCCGGGTGCTCCTGAGGTGGCTAAACTCCCAGAGGCCTCTGCGCATTCTTTGATGAGTGCCTGCCACTGCTGTTTGCAGAAACTGCCTGCCCTCTCTCAGAGCCACTGCCCAATTGTTTACAAAGCTACTCTGCTGACCCCTGTGTTTGCAGTTTTACCATGTCATTCAAAATTGCTGCAATCCAACCATAAAGCTTTTTTGTTTTGTCCCTTACTTGATTGTTGACTCATTCATACTCATTATTTCATAAATTGCTAGTTCTCAACCCTGGCTATTTAAGAAAATATATTGATGTCCAGGATGGGTACACTGGCCCCCAGGAGAGGACCAGCATCACAGTATCCATGACAATCACACATGACAAAAGTCAACACAGACACTGTACTCTAAATTCCAGGGACCCTGAGGTCACTCCACTTCTGTGGCATTTAAGGGTCAATGTTTTATTTTGCTCTTAATGTTTTTATTTTGAGATAGTTGTAGATTCACATATAGTTGCAAGAAATAATACAGAGAGATCCGTGTACTCTTTACCCAGTTCCCCCCAATGGTAACATCTTGCAAAATTGTAGTACAATATCGCAACCAGGATACTGGCATTGGCACAGTCAAGATACAATCAAATACAGAACACCATCGTGAGGATTCTTCATGTTGCCCCTTTGTAGTACAGCCACTTCCCTCTCTCCTCCCTCCCCTTAACTCCTGGAAACCACTGATCTGTTCTTGATCACTTTGATTTTTATCATTTCAAGAATGTTATATAAATGGAATCATACAGTATGTAACCTTTTGGGATTGGATGTTTTACGGAATATAATTCTCTGAAGGTTCATTCAAGCTGTTGGGTCTATCAATAGTTGGCTCCCTTTTATTGTTGAGTAGTGTTACAGTTAACCCTTGAACAACATGGGTTTGAACTGTGCAGTTTCCCTTATATGTGAAATTTTTTTTTATAAGCATGGTATAGTACTGTAAATGTATTTTCTCTTCCTTATGATTTTGTTATTTTCTTTTATTTAGCCTACTTTGTTCTATGAATATAGTATATAATATATATAACATACAAAATAGGTTGACTGTTTAACTTATTGGTAAGGATTCAGGTCAACAGTAGGCTGTTAGTGGTTAAGTTTTGAGGGAGTCAAAAGTTACATGCAGATTTCTGACGGCATAGAGGGTTGGTACCCTAACCCCCATATTGTTACAGAGTCAAGTATATATGGACACACTACAAATTAACTATTCAGTCATTGAACGACATCCAGATTGTTTCCAATTTGGGGCTATAAAGAAAATTGCTATAAATATATTTGTGCAATTTTTTGTGTGCACATCATTTCCATTTCTCTGGAATAAATGCCTAGAGTGCAAATGCTGAGTTGGATGGTAGGTACATACTTAGTTTTTAAAGAAACTGCCAATTTGTTTCCCAGAGTGGCCACACCATTTTACATCCCACCTTGTTCCATCCCACCAGCAATGGAACAAGGGATCCAGTTTCTCTACATTCTCATCAGCATTTACTGTTTTCATTATTTGTTTTAATTTTAGCTCTTCTGATAGATGTATATATCGTATTGTGCTTTTTTTTAAAAAAAGTTTATTCTGGCTACTTTATTTTTTATTTTTTTATTTGAGTATAGTGGACATACAATGTTACATTAGTTTGGGGTGTACAACATTGTGATACAACGCTATGCTCATCACAAGTGTAGCTACCATGCAACACTATTATGACATCATTGACTATATTCCTTATGCTGTGCCTTTTATTCTTGTGACTTATTCATTCCATAACTGGAACCCTGTATCTCCCACTCCCCTTCACATTGTGCCCATCCCCCACCCCCTCAAAATGGCTGGGCCACAAGGTGAGAGTGAGAAGCTTAAGGGGTGAATAGTTATTGTATCATGAGCAGGTAAGCAGTGGTGCCATCCTAAGGAGTCTGTGCTTTGTCCCAAGGGCCCTGGGGAGCCACGGAGGGTTTTAAGCAAGAGTGTAACAGAGACTCAATCAGATTTACATTTTAGAAAATTGGACGTGGGAGTATTTTAGGGAATGAAATGGAGGGAGACAAATCTAGAGGTAAGAGGGGCCAGTTAGGAGCCTGCTGTCACAAGTCAGGGGAGAGATAATGAACTGTCTCAACCACAGAGTGACAGTGGGAACAAAGAAGGAAAGGCTGTGAGACACCTCAGAGAAGTGGCATTGATAGGCTTTGAAAGGCTGACATAAAGATTGGGGGAAGTGTGAGGAAAAGAGAGTGGTCAAAAATAACTCACAAATTTCATCAAAGATATCTCCCAAATTTCTGTGTGGGTAACTGGCTGTATGGCATTGGCATTCAATAATACCGGGAACACTGTAAGGGGAGCAGGCCTGAAGAGGAAAATAAGGAGTGTGATTTTGGATCTACTTTTAGCTCCTTGTAGGACAGCCAAGTAGACATTGATGTCCAGGTGGAAATTGGACATTGAAGTCTAGAGCTCAAGAGAAAGAGATAGATATGTGGGAGCCATTAGTATATTAGCTGTGATAGAATCCATGAAAGAGGATGAAATAACCCCCAAAGAGTGGGTACAATGAAAGGGGAAGAAGGCTGAGGAACCACAGACATTTATGTCAAAAAGGAAACCAAAAAGGTAACAAGAATGTCAGAGAGGTGGGAGAAGACTGATTAGAAAGTGCTACCACTGGATCGAGAGAAGAGCGGGGTGGACAGTAGTTATCAAATGCTTTCTCAGGGAATGTTTCCTAAATACTCACTTACTTTTACGGCTCTTTCTCCATGTTCCCACACCTTATTTCCCATGGCTTAAAGGGCAGCTCCATATAGGTATTTTGTTCCCTCAAACTCAACACAAATATTAACTTTTTTCTTAGCTCATCCTTAAACTGTCCTCCATCTTGTTAGGACTACTTCCATTATTCCAGGCTCACAGACTACAGATGTTAGAATCATCTTTGTCTCTTCTCTTTTGGCTCCAGTAGCTCTTTCTACTCTTGGTTCCCATGATTTCGTTCTTTCATGTATCTCTAGATTCTCCTCCCTTCCCCAACCTATTTACTCACTCTTCCCTTCATCACTACCCTCTACTTGAACGTGTTAATTACCTAGATCACACCAACAGCCACCTTACTCTCCCTAGTCTCTGCCTCTTCAATTTTCCAATCATTTTCAATTTATCCTTCTTAAAGGATTTTTCCAGAGCTGCTACGCAAACCACATAATTATTCTTTGAGTGTACCTCGTTCCCCCATCCCCGCAACCAACCTGATCAGAAGGTATTTTAAAAAAGTAAAATCCGCTCTTCAGAAGACAAATATTGTATTACTCCGGGAACAAGCTTTGTGTTGAACACTAGAGCACATGTTTAGTTTGTCAAGCCTGCGTTAAAAGGAACAAAACAGATGCAGCAATGTAGCTTGTCATGTGTTTCTTTAAAAAGATTTCTTATAAATGCACCTCAAATAATTGGTACCATATGGTTTGGCCTTTCCTTGTGGTCTCACTTGTTTCACCCTTGTCCGGATGGAATCTGATTTTCTTTTGCATATGTGTGGAATCCACTGATTCCTGCAAACAGCAGTTCCCTAAAAGGCTAAAAAGGCTATTGAAAAGGACTATGTTATAGTTAGGTTCCAAAGACAATTTAGAAATGAAGCAAATCTGTTGACTGAAAATGGCTTAGAAATCAGACATTTTCTTTCTTTTACAGCCACGCTGAGAGTATCAGTTCAGAAGACAGCTTGGAATTCTTTTTAGACAACGATACGAACTATGATCTGGTAACCAGATTATCTTTTTTGGATTTAAATATTGTGTTTGATGAAAAGTATAAATGCTCATTTTTTTCTTTTAAAATTAAAATTTCCTATTCCAAATATTCCACAACTTTCCAGAAGAAACTATGACTTTGACACTGTTTCCCAGTTGCATCTATAGTTCATCTTTGTCATCATTTTATGAAAAATGTTTATAAGAAGGTAATAATTTAGGAGATACATATATTCTCTACAGTCATCCTGCTGAGAATAAAATAGTCACTTCCTGATTGCTTGTCATTTTACTGGAGCTTGAGATATGCTGTGTAGCTGTACTGTAAGATAAATCAACCTTCAGCAAAACAGCCCTCTATTTTACAAGACTGACTTTGAGCTAACCCCATCGTGAATATAACCACTGAAACTCACAAGGAACAAAAAACATTTCAAAACACCATCCATTATTACACATAACACATCTTATACAAGTGATCTTTTTTTAATTATAGTAAAAAAAAGTAACATAGACTCTATCGTCCTAACCGTTTTTATTTTTTTAAGATTATTTATTTATTTATTTATTTATTTATTTATTTATTTGACAGAGAGAGATGCAGCGAGAGAGGGACCACAAGCAGGGGGAGTGGGAGAGGGAGAAGCAGGCTTCCCGCGGAGCAGGGAGCCCGATGTGGGGCCTGATCCCAGGACCCTGGGATCATGACCTGAGCCGAAGGCAGACGCTTAATGACTGAGCCACCTAGGCGCCCCGTCCTAACCGTTTTTAAATTTAAATGTACAGTATAGTTAACTATATGCACATTGTTGTGCAACAGATCTCCAGAAATTTTCATCTTGCAAAATGGAAACCTGTACCCACCGAACTCCCCTATTCTCCCTCTCTGTAGCCCAGGCAACCACGGTTCTACTTTCTAAGAGTTTGATTACTTTAGATACCTCATAAAAGTGGAATCATGCAGTTTTTTCTCTCTGTAACTTGGCTTATTTCACAGAACCTAATGTCCTCCAGGTTCACTCATGTGGTAGTGTATGCCAGGATTTCCTTCCTTTTTAAGGCTGAATAATATCCCATTGTATGGATATACCACATTTTCTTTATCCATGCATCCATCAATGGACCTTTAGGTTGCTTCCACCTTTTGGCTCTAGTAAATATGATGAACATGGTGTGCAAATACTCAAGTCATCTTTTTAAAAATTAAATTTAGTTAAAGTAATACATATATTTATGAAGTTTTTGAAAAATATAAAGTAAAATGGGGAGAGAAAATGACCTTCACTTAGCCTCCTTTTTCTTTCTTCTATTCCCTTTCCTGCCTTTCCCTAGAACCATCTTTCCTTTTTTCCTGCCTTGGCCTCCTCTTCTGCTCCATCCCTTCTTCTGTTTTCCTTACCTTCCTTTCCCCTTCTATAATACCTTTCATCTCCCCAAGAACCATAAATGTCCTCTTCCTGAAGGCCAGCTCTTATGGAAATAGGCTCCTTTGCCATTCTCTGCCCATGCTCCTCATAATCAGAATGGCATTCCTTTTCCCCCAGTGTATTTTTCTAGATAAGTCATATGTGCAAAAGTAGCATATTTTTAAGTGAATTATATTCATTACTGATTGATTAGGAACCAGAGCTTTATTTCAAAGAACCAGAAGAGTTACTTCAAGTCCTCACAGAGCTGGAAGAGCAGAATCTAACTTTGGTACAGTATTCCCAAGATGTAGATGAAAATCTTGAAGATGTAAATAAAAGAGAAAAACTTATACAGGATAAAATGTAAGTTATTAAGAACAAGTAGATTTATTCTCTTAAGCAGTCTCTGACCAGAGACAGAATTCAACTTATGCCTGTGTGAACCTTCCTCAGGGTCAGGGTCTCTCTGGTTTTAGGGTGGGATTATTATTAATAATAATTGACATTGTAGGGTGTAAAATGTAGAAGTTATATTTACACAGAGTAGACTGACTTTAGTTTTAGTTTCTACTTCCTTACATTTGTCAAAATATTTTCCTAGCTAGCAATAATAAAAGGCAGTTTGAAAGATTATAAAGAATTAAATGTACTGCCTTAATTTTTTTTTTTATTGAAGTATAGTTGACATATGTGTTACATTAGTTTCAGGTATACAGCATAGTGATTCCACAACTCATTAAGTTTTGTCTGGTGCAGTTTTCACTCTACCATCCGGCTAATCAAATCAGGCTTTGGATGATAATGCTAATCAATGCATTTTCCTTGGCCGTGACTTTCAGCAAAGTTATGTGACTTAAATATTAGAGCATTTTATAACATACATATGTAGATATAGCAGGGCTCTCATAAAAGGAATTTCTGTAAGGGGAAGGAGGCCGGATTTGATGACTCACAAAATTCCTTCTGTAAAATTTTATATAATTGGAAGTAATATTGGACGCTATTGGCAAATAGCGTCAAACTGCAGAGGATAAATCTGTTTATCTACCCATTATAAAAATGTGTAAAGCCTTTTTGGGAAGAGTTTTCTGGGCCAAAAGATGGCAATCTTTTCACACAGTAGGTCAAACTACACTGAACTTTGAACAAATTAACTTACTCAAAAGTTAAGACCCTACAAATCACAATGTCACAGCCACCCAGGACCACTAATGTACCCTTTTCATCCTTGTCTCCTCTCTCACAATCCTTACAGCATATGGTGCCCCAACCCTACAGTATGAGTTTTGGGGACGAGGTGAGTATGGTTGGGCAGGAAAAGGGGATCTATGTCAGAACAAAATCTATCTCTAGATCACACCACAACCTGGCTTCCTGACACATCAACTCTGCTGTTATTTGGGGACTCTGGGGGAACCACAGGAAGAACATGCTTCCTGGTGCAAGTTAAAAGCAGCATCTATGCATTTACTCTTCTCATTTTACCTGAAAAGTTGAATGTACTTTACAATGTCTTAAACTATAAACTCGTATTTGGCTTGCTAGATATAGGATGTTGACACATGATATGGAAAGTGTTGAAATTCCTGACTGATGATTTATTTCCAAACCACAAATTACAGACAAGGGTCTCTTTCTTCTTTTGCAATAGAAATAGCAACATAGAGTTTCTTCTGGAGCACAAGGAAATGCTTAAGGCTAGCTGTGTGAGAGAAGAGGAAAAAGCAGCAGAACTGGAATTAAGGTCCAGGCTATTTAGTTTTGGAGAATTTAAATCCGACACTCAGGTAATCCTGCTTTGCCTTTGGTAATTTTATTTTGTCTCATGTTAATAATAACGTGCATTCCCTGTCCACTAAGCATTGGAATGGGGAGTTAAAGCACACAAATCCTGGGTTGATGATAGAGGCAGAAAACCAGCTTGGAATTATCATGTCAGTATGCAATAGTCAGTTTACATAGTAGAAAGTATTCAAATTAGTATTGGGGTTTTCTTAAAATGTTGCTCTAATTATTACAAGGTGTGATGCTGAGATTTTTTTCCCCCTATAGATACATTTCTTTTAGAGTGTATATACATGAAGTAGTTCATTACTTATGATCATTTGGTAGTAATTTGAAGAGCAAGTAATTAACAGGGGAAGCACTGAATCAAAACTGAATGGAATACCTGCCCAGCACTGAGCCTCTAATAGATTTTGGCCTCTCTTGCATATATAGATCCATTATTGGAGCCCCTGGTGACACACACTAATGTACTATCTATTTACCTGCGCATCTCTCCCAGCTGGGTGCAGACCCCTCCAGGGCAGGGATTGTATGAGCTTTCCTAGTTAGATATGTTAAGTGTCCCTATAAAGTAGGTGCTCAATAAATGTTTGTTGAATGAATGATTAGTTTCTAGACCCACAACAAACTCCAACTAGCATTGATTTTCTTGCAAAAAATCTCAAATGAAATAAAAACTCAAATCTCATATGTGAGGCTAATAACACATTTATGGTTATGAACTTGATTTTCAAAGAGAGGTAGATCTGGGGGAACTCATTCAGAAGACTGTCCTCCCTAACCATAGGATGGGCAAGGTTACAAAAGCAAAAGTTATTTATGACTCGTTTACACACACACATTTCCTAGGGTGCTATAGTGTCCTGAGTTAGGAGGGAATGGGGTCATACCCTGTTAGAGCAGGAAGTGTGATGACAGCCACCTTTCAGTTCTTCCTTGTTGGCTTTTTATAAACCTTGTGTGTGTGTGTGTTAAAATATATGTAACAAAATTTACCATTTAACCTTTCTAAGTGTACAATTAAGGGACATTAGGTATATTTGCAGTATTGTGTAACCATCACAACCATCTATTTACAGAATTTTTCATCATCCCAAATAGAAACTCTGTACCCATTCAACAATAATTCTCCATTCCTCCATCTTCCTGGCCTCTGGTAACTTTTATCCTACTTTCTGTCACTATAAATTTGCCTATTTTTAGGCACTTCACATAAATGGAATCATACAATAATCGTCCTTTCGTTTTGGCTTCTTTCACTTAGCATAATGTTTTCAAGGTTCATCCACGTTGTAGCATGTGTCAGAATTTAATTCCTTTTATGGCTGAATAATATTCTATTGCATTTATATTCCACATTCTGTTTATCCATTTGTCCGTTGATGAACATTTGGGGTGCTTCCACCCTTCATTGTTTTAAATAATTCTGAAGCTGACGGACATAAAAAATGTCAGATAAATATCAGCGATATTTCACCCACCCCAACCAAACCCCTTTCATCCAGGTTTAGGACAGCTATATAAAACAGTAACATTTTCTTTTTTTTTTTTTTAAGATTTTATTTATTTATTTGACAGAGACACAGCGAGAGCAGGAACACAAGCAGGGGGAGTGGGAGAGGGAGAAGCAGGTCTCCTGCTGAGCAGGGAGCCTGATGTGGGACTCGATCCCAGGACCCTGGGATCATGACCTGAGCCGAAGGCAGACGCTTAACGACTGAGCCACCCAGGCGCCCTACAACAGTAACATTTTCAATACTCTTAAATTTTGAGGCAACCAGATCCCTAAACAGAGTAGGCAGAATTGATCTGAAAATTACTTTTTAAAAAAAGATAAATTTTGGTCACAAGTATAATTTTGGCATTCAAGTATATTGCACACTCTGGGTAAACGGGCCTAATAATTCATAGTGACTCCCAGAGATGTGAAAGGCTAGTGTGAAAAGGGGGGACAAAGCAGGAAAATTGACAGGGGAAAAGTATTCTTAGAATCACTCCCATTCTTCCAGATCCCAAAATGGGCAAAACATAATCCTTTATGAGTAAACAGTTTTATCTAATTTTGATATTCAAAAATCATCAGTTACTTTGGATTTGTCACTATAAAATCAGTATTTTATTCTAAACTTCCACACTATCTAATCCCTAAAAACATTTCTTACTGATTCAATATATATTTTTTTTAAAGATTTTATTTATCTGAGTGAGAGAGAAAGCGCAAGACAGGGGAGGGTCAGAGGGAGAAGTGGACTCCCGCTGAGCCGGGATCCAGATGTAGGACTCTGATCCTGGGACTCCGGTACCATGCCGAGCCAAAGGCAGACACTTAACCGACTGAGCCACCCCAGATACCCTCAGTATTTTACTTTTAAAATAAAATTTAAAATTCAAGTATAATGTAATATTGAAAAGCACACAAATGATAAGGTAATTATAAATTCTCTTATGAAATTTCCTCAAAGTGAACATACCCATGTAAACCACCCCCCCCAGATTAGGGAATAGACCATTATAACCCCCCTGAGAAGCCTCCCTCACACCCCCTTTCCAGTCTCTACAATCCTTCAAAGGTGACCACAATCCTGACTTCTCTTACCATCAATTAGCTTTCATGTTTTGAACTTTATATAAATGGAATCATGTAGTGTCTGGCTTATCTGGCTTCTTTTTCTCAAAATTATGTTTGTGAGATTCATCCACGTTATTTTGTGTAGCAGTTACCTGTTTTCCTTGAACATGAAAGGGAATGTAAGCTACTGTGCAATCGGCAGGATGTATTCATCTCTTGTTTTACTCTTTCAAACAGGGGACTGATCTAGTTCAATTGGGAGTTGCTTGCAGTCAGCACCCAGCAGAATGTGACATGGATTAGAATTACAGAATCCTTTAAATGACATCGAGACATCTCCTGCTCCCCTATCCAATGTTGATATAATTACTCCTCAACATTACTCTGGTCAGATCACTTCTCATTCACTGTTGGAAGGCATCCAGTCCTTACTTATCACAGTTTTGGTCTTCCACAATTCTGGCTGACTCTACCTCTCAGAGCAACAGCTCCTCCCATCCCTTGCAGCCTCCTGGGCAGCCCCTCCTCTGAAGGACTCTGGGCTGGGTCTGCCATCTGGTGGCAGCTCCAGAGATTGGACACTTCACTTCTCCACCATCAGTAGGCCTGGACCTTGATCTCCCTTTTTCCTTCGCCCTTCTGCTCTGTTGGGCCGGGGCCTTAATCTTTTTCTCATACAGGAGTATTTATTCCTTAACCTCATTCCCTAATCCTATTTCTTAGGCTGTTCTTATCTTATCTTAAGGAAACATCTCTCCTTGTCTTAACCTTTCCTGTTTGACAAGGAGAACTTAAAGAAAAGGCACTCTGGAAAAGACATCCTGAAAGGCCACTGCCTATCACCTCTAAAACTCTTAGGTGTTCAAGAGCTCTCCTTCAGAAATTTTCATCAACTACTAACCATTCTCATATTAAAGTTGCTTTTTTCTCAGAACCAGAGTTCAAAATATTTTTTAAAAATAGGACTCCCACTGCAGCAAGATTGTTTTTACATACCCAATATATACTTCTTGATGGGTGGATTGCTTTTATTTTCCCTTTTATAGCTTTCTGTATTTCTAAAGTTTTCTAAAAGGAATACACTGATATAAATAGGAAATATAATAAATGTTATGTAGAAAGGGAAAGCAAAAAAGAGCTTTATGGCAAATAGGCCTTTTGCTTTTTTCTTTTACTTTTTCCTTTAATATTAATTTCTTTGTGCTTTTCCAAGTTTTCTAAAAGGAGGATTTTTTTTAAAAGTTGTGAATTTTAATTCCAGTAAACAAAGTTATATCAGGTTTCAGGTGTAAAAAGGAGCATGTTTTTAATATAACAGGAAATACAGTAAGCGTGAGAGAAAAAAAGGGGTGCTTAGTGGTAAACAGGACATCAGAAAGGTGGTTAAACCAGGAGGTGGGAGAGACAGTCTGTTGGAAGTTAACTATTGGTAACAGATCTTGACTTGTAATTAAGTGTTGGTGGCTCTGTAAGGAGTCTGTGATTCCAGGAGGGGTTTCCCATGGTTCCTGGCACCACATCGGTCTTGAGTGTTATTTGTCCTTGGCTTCATGATGATTCTCATCTTCTTGAGCAGAAGCAGGAATTTGGGCAGGATGCTACCTGGAGAACGATTTACTTTGCCCAGCAGTTTATTGAGATCCTCTTAACTGCGAATGCCAGGTTCACGGTGGAGAAAGAGGCTGAGAGTTATTTGGTCCCGAAATACGTTACCTACAAGCTCGAGCATATCTACCAACAGTTAAGACGGCGCAGTGGCCAGGTACAGGGATCAGCAAGGTTTGGCCTAGGTTTCTGCTTAGACCAGAATACTCCAATGGCTTCCAATTGCAAGAGTGAAAATTAAACTCCTTAAAAGACTTTGTAGGTCAGCCTGGCAATCTGTTTGCTTTTAACTTTTTTTTCCTCTGAGAGAATGCATTCAGTCATTTATTCAGCAAACATTTATTAAGTGCATAGTTATGTGCAAGGTGCTATTTTATATTTTAGTTAAGTGTAAACATAAGAAATAACTCCTGCCCTCCAGGTGCTTACAGTCTAGAAGGGGAAATAAGGCATGTACGCAAATAGCTTTCATACAGAATGATTGTAGTCAGCAATGAAAAGTAGTAAAGTGCAAACAAAACAAAAAAACGGAGCTCACAAGCTGTGTTGCAAGTAAATGCACTGGAGTGGCAAAAAAAAAAAGGGATTTAAAATGTATATATACATTGCCTCTACTTGAATACTCAGGGAATCAGGTACACAAAAACACTCAAGAAAAGATACTGTCATATTAAAATTGCTTTTTATAAGAATGCAATTATTTTTGAAAGAAAATAGTCCAAGGTGTTACTAGAGTAATAATCTAACTATAAATTATGATATATCACTGTTGCATTTTCTCACCGTTCTATGTTATATTAAAGTTTTTCTTTTATTTTAAAGATTATTTATTAGAGAGAGAGAGAGCATGAGCGGGGGGGAAGGGGCAAAGGGAGGAGAGGGACAATAGACTCCTTGCTGAGCAGCATGCGGGCTCAATCCCAGGACTCTTGAGATTATGACCTGAGCCAAAGTCAGGCACTTAACCGACTAAGCCACCCAGGCGCCCCTAAAGTTTTTCTTTTAAAAATATGTAGTATCATATAAGAGCCTTTTCATTATAATGTAGTAAAATGGATTTACTGAATGAACAAGAAAATAGTGATGTTATGTTTTCTGCTCCCCTTTTCTTTTCAATCTCAGGAAAAACTGATAGACTCTCTTAGTAAAAAAATTAATCAAGTATACAAAGTCTGCATTGGAGATGCTGATGTTGGCAGCCTCAACCCAGTTCAAAAGCTGGTAAAAGTAGAGTCTCGCCTGGTAGAATTGAGTGATCTCATTGAATCCATTCCCAAAGAAAATGTGGAGGCAATTGAGAGGATAAAACAGAAAGAACGGCGACAAAAGTACAGTCAATGTCTTATGATAGAAGTGTAGTGAATGACTTAATGAGATAAACTGTTCTTGCTGGGATTCCACAAACCCTGAGCAAGCCCCTATTACATGGCAAGGATTGCAATAAAGATGTAGTAGACCCAAACCCAGACCTACCCTTCTCAGAGCTATTATTTAATGTGAAGACACATTCATCAAATATTCTTATGAAATAATGTGTCATTATCAAGCAATGAGCACTGTGAAGGAAAGAGTTCACTGAGGCAACAACTGATCTAGTTTGAGATGGGTAAAGGGTCATTTTAGCCTAAAAAAATGGATTTTCAGAATGAATATTCACTACTTATTATTTTTTAAGAGCTATCTTGTGGAAAAGGTTGCACTTGTAGTGGAAAGCCCAAGGCATAGAATTAGGACCCCTTCACTGCAAGGAGACTATATATGAAGGAATTGTTTGAAAGTCAGAGCCATGCAATGAGGGTTCTTCTTAGTGCATAACTGGCAACACTTACACACACAGCATCTACACATTAACTCATTGATTCCTCAAGACAACTTCATGAGGATTAGCATCCCTGGAACAGCACCCCCTCCCCACCCTGACATACCCACATCCTTGCCTGCCTGCCTTTCCAGGAGAATGCACTGATTTACAAACTTCCATACCGAGTTAAATAAGGATAACTACTTTTGAGGCAATGATTATAAATATATGACCCCTAGTATAATGTGGCATGTAGAGAATGCCCATAGGTGGAATGCTGTTCATGTCATAACAATAACAAAAAAAGTTAAGAGGGAGACTAGCACTATGGCTGATCTGCTTGGCTTCAATGCAGGTTCTGCCATTTACAATCTCTGTGACCTTAGGTAGGGCACATAACCTCTCCTAAGCCTCAGTTTATCTGTAAAATGGCAGTAATGATACTTATCTCATAGGGTTTGTGCTTGGCACATAGTAAGTATTCAAACATTAGGCGTTAATGTTAGATATTTTATTATGGCTTACTGGTATATGGGGGATACAGTTTCCTCCATATCAAAACAAAGTCCAGAATACATTAAGGTGATCCTGATGGGATTTCATTAAAGCAAAATTTTTTTTAAATTATAAAAAAAAAAAAATCACTCCTTCTGTACGATGACCTATGACTGATTACATTAACAGCACTTGCATCTTTTCTACAGTCGGAAATATATTCTCATTGAAACTTATTTTCAATAGTGATGTATGAACCTAGTTCCAATTGCTTATCCTTCTTATCAAAAAGAGAATTTTGTTTTTTCCCAGGTACCTAACACCTAATTTTGCATAAAAAATGTTCAGTAAATGTTATAACTGTTTAAGTCCATAAAATAGCTATCACTTGAGAGTCTATTCTGCACCAGGCATTGGCCTAGACAGTTTACATAGGTCATTTCATTTAATTTTATCCTCACAACAACCCTAAAGAGAACAAGACAAATAGCATTTCTTGGTCTTAATTTCAGGATACCATTCAGAAAGGTTAACTGGAAAAGTACGCTTTTGTGGTAACTCAATGAACTATGTATATGTATATAGTTGTTATATATATATATATATATATATAAAAAACTGTGGTTTGTGCGTTTTCTGCACATTATACTGTAGTAAAAAGGCTACTGGGGGTCTGGCTGTTAATTCAAGAGGCCTTGTACACATTAACTGTGAAGTGCTAAAATGTAATTAGAGTGACAAGAAGGCTTTGCTGAGGTGCTTGTTTTAGACCAAGATCTGGGTAGATTTTAATTCTTCCAAAATGGTGACAAGCAATTTTCTCCCATCTTAACACAAAAGGGATCTGTTGTTGAGATTCCACCTGAATATTCAAAAGCCATAGTATGGGTGAAGGTGAATTATTATTTTAATTTAACTCTTAGGGAGATCTTATAATATTTAGGCAGTTTATTACCCAAAAGTAATGTAGGTCTTTTTTTACTTTCTGTGATTTACAGTTACAAGAATGTTTTCCTTTTTTGACAGGTTACGTGAAGAGAAAATGAAAGAAAAACAAAAACACCAGGAGGAAAGGCTAAGAGCTGCTCTGGAAAGAGCAGTAGCACAACCAAAGAAAAAGGTTTGTGTTTTGTTACCAATAGGTCCAGCTACATCAATATGTGAGTGCTTCTGTGGTATAAAAACAAAATACCTAATTCATATAATTTATCCGGCTTTGATTGGTCTCTCATTCCCTGTTAACTTTGAGGATAATTCAAATTTCTGGGTCTACAGTTCTCCATTAGACGCACTTTTTAGTAAAAGAAACCTTTCCCCTCTCTTTTTCTTTAGCTCCAGGTTCATGAAACCAGGTAATTTTTTCTTTAATTTTTTGAATACATAATGACAAGCATACGGCTCAAAGTTCAAAAGATACAAGAGTATTTAGTGAAAATTAAGTCATCCTTAGTTCCCTTCCCTGGATGCAATCTCTTAAAGTTTCATCTGCATCCTTCTGGAAATAGTCTATGTCTTTATGTATATCTTCTTCTCACAAGTAACAGACATGAGCCTTGCTATATTCAGTCAACAATGGACACAGCAAATCCAAAGAACTACATATAATTGGAAGGGTCTTCTAATCCTCACCTTATAAAATATAATGAGATTAATAGTTGATGTTAAAATGATTTACCCAGAGTCACTTCAGATTTAGCAGCAGGTCCAGGACCAGAAGTCAAGGTTCTTTATATTGCAAGATTACCTATCCAATAATAAGTATGGGATTGGGCAGTCACTGAGTACGTGGTCCATGACTTCCCACTGGGTACGGAGGGCCTTGTGTTTCTATATGCCGCTCTCCTTCCTCTGGGTTAAGGTCTGAAATATACTTGGGGAAGCTAATTTCATGGTTATCTGCAAAGCTACTATGGACAGTGATTCTTACCACAGTAATAGCTAACCTACAGTGAATGCCTCTTGTGTGCCTCACAACCAGCCTTTTGAGGTAAGTACTTGAAAAAGCTTCTGAAATGCAGTAACTTAATATGTATGTCAAAAAGTGTTGATTATCTTAATTTCATTTAAATAAGCATTTCACCTTAAAAAGGGTCTGACTTGTCTAGTTCAGCTCTTCCTATGAAGACCGGACTTGTCCTCTTTCTCCCAAAGGCGAATTAACCATTCATCACCCTTCCACGTATACATACTACTATTCACTAAGCTCACCAAGTTGAAATGATTATTTTTAATAGATCCATCTTTCCTTCTAGACCATGAGTTGAGTTTTTATGACTTTGTGTCCCCAGTGCCTGGCACACAGTGGATGCTCAATGCTTATTGAATTAGCAGACTAAAAATTAAGAGTGAAAACTAAAATGGGAAGAAAAATGAAAAAAAAAATAATGCCCATTTGATCAGTTGACAATGTACAAAGACCTCTGACAGAAGTTCTTATCTAGTCAAGGCACTTCATCACTGGCAACTTTTTCAGACAGTATTGATAACGAAGGTTACAAAAAGATCGTTGACAGAGAAAAAAAATGATATTAAGAAAGGAATTTGGGGATTCCAGTCCCTAAGGACATTTTTGTTGATAAAATGATGGGAAGGACTGCCATTGTTAATTCCCATGGGCCAGGAATGTCAAATTCTGCAATGCAGGGGACAGTCTCACATAGTGATAGTGCCTCTTCTGAGACACAGTGGAGATATTCCATCAAATCTCATTTTCAACAGAACAGCTTTCTCATCCATTTCATTTATACAAATTCAGATACAGAAGCAAAATCAAATAAATACATAAAGTAAGGGGAAAAAAGACTAAAAGAGAAAAATAATGAGTAGTATAATATACTTGAGTATATGCCCCAGAGAATGAATAGGTACAAATCAAGGGCTTTCCCTAAGCCTCTCCTGGTGGGAACACATCTAAGAGCCAATAGGATTACTAGTGTTTAAGATGATGTACGTGGTTTCCTCAAGTTTTTATCTAATAGAATTTTTAAATGCCAGTCCACTGGTGTTCAGCAGAGGAAATTCATCTCTTCTAACCAATGGAAGAGAACCTTGCTACGGCCCTGAGAAATGAAATGTTGGCCTCAAACATGGCGCTTTTCTAGGCCGACTGTATCTGAAACACAGGCTTTTCGAGGACTACCTGAATCTCCCGACTTTCCCATAAAACCTAACCACTCGGTCTCCTGCATTCTATGGTGCTCTCTTTGTTACTTAACTCTGCCTAGCATGTTGGACACCCATTAGGTTATCAATCCCTTTATTATTTACTATTTTGACTCATGTTATTCCTTGGAAAAATCAAGTTAATGTTATTATTTTACTTATGTTTCAACAGAACATAGTTATGCTAAAAAATATTAAGTATTCTTTTGTTTCAGCTGGGAAGACGACTTGTCTGTCGCTCAAAACCGCCATCTGGTAACAAACATGAACTACTTTTAGTCAAGGATACAAGAACAAAATCACTAGAGGATGAATATTTTTTCACTTGAATAGAAGCAGTAAGACATTTATTACCAGAATTTTTTAGGCGTATTTTGTAGATTCTGGTTTCCATTAACGGCAGTATTCTGCCCCGTATGCTGGTCTGAGTAATTTGAGGAAGACAGCACTTATTCTAGTGGTTATAGGATTGGGAATGGGAATTCTTTTCTTTTGTTGAAGCCTTTTATTATCATATACCAAGTAAAATTCCATACAGCTAAACATTTTTATCTTTGAGTTGTCCCAGTTGGGGATACACATCCAAAGTCTACTTTATTGGTGTAACTGTGTGGTGAATGACCATTAAAGTGCAATAATGGCATTCTCTGACAACATGGGACTTTAAATGATCTCATTTGTTTTCAACCAGTTCACAGTTCATAGTATATATTTTATCACTGTGGAGTATACATTTTAACAATGTATAACTCTAAATGGTTTTGAGGAGTTTAAAACATAAATGAAAACCACTAGTACTATCCTCAGAATTTAACTGTGAGACTGGTTTTTAATTCACATTAAGGAGTTCTGTTCAGAACACTTAATTCTCTTAAGTGAACAAACCAAATGCTTTTAACCTAAATATCAGTTTATAATTTCTGTTGTGCTCTATATCCACAATCATTTTAATTTTCAGGTGATGTTTCAATTTTAGCTATAACATGTACATTACTTAGCTTACACTGACAGAGAATTAACATGTAATTTGTTAGCTACTAAGTAAAATAAAACAGTATATGTTAATTCTAAGAAAATATTTAACTTAATACATGTCAAAAGTTGTTCAAAAATAACTTTAAAAGAAACAGTTGTTTTTAAAAGGTCTCAGTTAATAGAGAATTACAAGGGCTGAAATTCACTTTCATAAATGTTTATGAAGCATATAATTTTCCCCCGTAGAAAAGATTACTGAGCTTACAAAAGAAAACCAACTTGAATGAAGCTGAATGGCTCTTAAAGTATTAATTCCGAATAATCTTTCAACTGTTTCAACATTTGAGCTCTACATTTAAATATCTGAATAGGAAGAGTTCATGAGTCAAGTTGAAAAAAAAAATGTTTATTGTCTAGAAATATATATAAAAAAGATTCCCCACAAAAGATGCTATTCTCTCATTTCCCCATCTTCTTCTTCTTCTTCAACACCCCTGATATAAAGGACATTATTACACCTGTAAATAGAAAAACAATCCATTTTGTTGTTCCAACCGGAAACCACATTAAAATCTGAATTACTATTGCTAGATATTTTTGATTATAAAAATACTGAATGCTAAATTTACAATGTATCATTTCTTTCTTTTTTAAAAAATGTTTTCACCATTGGTTTGTTAAAAAGCACACGGCACTTATCCACCCAGTGGATGTTATAAAATAGTATCTTTATGATCTTCCAAAAGGAATGACTCAAATTTGAGTGTGACTCTAGTTCAAGAAAATGAATAGAACAAAAATCCATAACAGCAGCCAGATCCAACTGAAATTCAAAACCAAGCTCTTGCAACTAAAACCTCTGAAAAAGGTTACAGCTACGAGCTAGAAAGTTTACTATCATCACTAGAAAAATCTTAAGGATGAATAACCAAAAAATTTCCATCTTCTTGGACAAGTTTAAGGATTTCAAAATTCTTTAACTGTAGAATATGTTAAATTAATTGTGATTTAAAGTGATTCTGAAATTGAGGCACTAGTCTGTTTAAACAGGTATTTCTAATGCTCTCCAGTCACTCCTTATATATACTACTGCTGTTTTGTTACCTTATTAAAACTTCACCCAAATGTCCAGACAATGCTCCATCTATGTATTCTTCTGTGTTTGCAAGCTTTAAATCAAAAGAAAATATATTAGTATAGTAACACAGGAGGAAAATAGTGTAACACTACCTAAAATATTAGGTAATATTGGTCAGAGAACTTATTAACTGAGACCTTTCTATACCAACAATTACCTATAATTAATAGATTAGCTTTCTTTTACTACTGTAGTACTTTTGGGTTTCATATAAACATTCTGTAAAGTTAACATTGATGGATGTAGAGTATGTAATAAAGCTTGTTTCAACATAATTTTTTAAATCTCTTAGTCATGTAACATTTCTATTAGACATTAAAACAATATGTTGAGGAAAACAGTCTCTAACTTGTGAATAAGTTGTGATTTTAAAGTTTTCCAAAAATTCAGTTATAAAAAAGTTACAAAATTCAGAGTACAAAATCTATGGCTAAATTATCAAATACTTTTATATTAGAACACCCAAACCAAAGAACTGAATAGTAATTTTTTTAATTATGTGCTAACAAAGAGAGCAAAATAAGTTCCTAAGAGAAAGTTAAACAATTCAGAGTGACCTTTATAGTTATTTCAGGAAACTCTAATTTTACATGAAAATGTTTAGGTTTCCTTCCACATACGGTAATAAACTTTATTACTTTTAGAAACCACAATCACTTAAAAGGCTCTCTATGACTACCACTCCAACCTTTTTATCATTCTTCCCCTACATCATTCTGCTTTGGGCCTTTTTAAAAAATTTTTATTTATTTAAGAAAGACAGAGATAGCAACAGAGCACAAAGCTGGGAGGAGAGGGAGAAGCCGGCTCCCCGCTGAGCAGGGAGCCCGGGGCACAGGGCTCAATCCCAGATCCCTGGGATTATGACCTGAACCTCATCTGAAAGCAGACACTTAACCAACTGAGCCACCCAGGTGCCTCTGCTTTGGCCTTCTTGCCATGCCTTCAACACACCAAGCAAGTTTCTGCCACAAGGCCTACGTACTTCTGTTCCCTCAAACTGAGATGCTCTTCCTTCTTTGATACACTCTTCAGTTGCTCACTCAATCTTTTCTCTGCTTCAATTTACTTCCTCAGAGAACCTTTCGCTGGCTATCCTATCTAACACTGCAAACTGCTGTCACTACCCCGTTTCTGCTTTCTTTTTCTCCATAGTATCTATCATTACCTGATATCACATTATATTACCATCTCCCACTACAACACAAACTCCTTGAAAGTAGTGACTTAGTTTTATTCATTGGTGTATACACAGAGCCAGGCACATAATGGGCTCTTAACAAACATTTGCTGAATAAATAAATTAAAAAACATCATTAATGTGGCTACTCAGATACATTTCACAACTCTGGCAGGCTCACCAGGAACTACATTATTTCTAAAACCAAATATTCCGTGGGTATTTTTTATTTCTTTCGTTTATTGCAATATAATTCCCAAAGCATAAAATTCACTTTTACAGTGTACAAGTCAGCGGTTTTTAATATATTCATAAAATTGTATAATCACCACCACTATCAAAGTCTAGAACATTTTCAGCAGAATGGTATACTCTTCAGATTTTTCTATGGCCTTGGTAAATGATTCCTGCTTGAGCAATTTTCCAGGCCAAAACCATGCTCTATAAGAACTTTGGGGACCTAAGCATCATCTGTTTAAGTGGTAACCTCTTAAATTAAGGAAAATCTCAGCTTTTTGCCTACAAGTGCCCCTGTTAGTACTCTTCCTACAAGTACTAGCAGTATGGAATACTTGGGATTCATACTTGGACTGACCACCCATCTAAGTAACCTTTAAAATCCATCTGCCATTCATCAGTCACATGAATACCTATACTTCAGGAAAATATAACTTCAAACTCTTTCGTCAAAAACCTGGCTGGAAACTACTACAATTAAGCAACAAAGAAATAAAACACCCCAGTTTTTAAAGGAGCAAAGGACGTGAACAGGCATTTCTCCAAAAAAGATACATAAATAGCCAATAAGCACATAAAGATTGCAGTATCACTCAACACTGGGGAAATGCGAATCAAAACCATGAGGTATTTTACACTCATGAGGATGGCTATTATCAAAGAAACTGAAAATAACAAGTATTGGTGAGGATGTGAGGAAACTGGAACCTTTAGGCTTTGCTGGTGGAAAGTAAAATGATACGGCTGCTATAGAAAACAGTATGGCAGTTCCTCAAAAAATTCCAGCAATTCCACTTCCGGATATATATCCAAAAGAAGTGAAAGGAGAACCTCTAACAGATATTTGTACACCCATGGTCATTGTGTTATTCACAACAGCTGGAAGGTGGAAAACAATTGAAATGTACACCAACAGAAAAATGGATTAAAATGTGGTATATACATACAATGGAATATTATTTCAGTCATTAAAAGGAATGAAATTCTGATACATGCCACAACATGGATGAATTTTAAAAACATTATGCTAAATGAAATGAGCCAGACACACAAGGACAAATACTATAGGATTCCACTTACATGAGCTAGAACAGAGACAGAAAGAATTACATTTACCAAGGGACAAGGGAAAGGGGAGTTATTTTTTAATGGGTATAGTTTCAGTTGGGGACGATATAAGAGTTTCAGAAATGGGTAATGGTGATAGATGCACAATAACATGAATGCACTTAATGCCACTGAGTTCTACACTGGAAAATGGTCAAAGTGGTAAATTTTATGTTAGATACATTTTACCACAATTACAAAAACAAAACAAGGGGTGCCTGGGTGGCTCAGTCAGTTAAGCATCTGACTCTTGATTTCAGCTCAGGTCATGATCTTAGGGTCATGAGATGGAGCTGCGCGTTGGGCTCTAAGCTCAGTGGGGAGTCTGCTTAAGATTCTCTCTCCCATCCCTCCCCCCCCCCCACCGGTACTCTCTCTCTAAAATAAATAAATCTTTAAAAACACCTGGTCCTAAACATTTACAGAAGCTAGCATAACATTCAGTCACAGTTCATCAGTTCCTTTGGTTTGGCCTGTCTTCTCCCTCAAGAAATGCTTTTATTGAATTACTTTGATTTTATGCCTTTAGCATTCATTAAAAGACTTAAGAAATTCACTTGACAATTTCTTTCAGAAAAAAAAAAAGAAAAATTTCTTTCAGAGCTAAATGTTGGCAGAGTTTTGCCTTTTCTACAAAAAAACAAAACAAAAACCTCATTTGTGTTTTCCTTATGCCACTGTGACTCAAATATCGGAGTTCTTTTTATTTTAACCACTAGAAGTCCATTCTGTGGCTGAATTTTGGTTTTACAGGTTTATAACAGTTTATCACAGTTACAATATCCTTCCTGACTTGACTTTATTTGTGAATTTTGTTTTATGTTTGTCAATTTGGTTGATTTCATTCTTATAAATCACAGTTAAACCTTTGAGGAGTTAAGGTAGAGCAAAATAAATAGAATTTAATGATTCTTATCTCTTTAGCTTACCTGCATGTTCATATAACCATCTACAGATACCAGGTACCCTTTGTACTCCATTCCCCACTTAAGTTTCACCATTACTGGCTTTCCTGTTAATCCATTCAGGAAAGGTTTGGGATTGAGAGGCAAACTCTGCACAAAGAACAAAAACAGGACTCAATTATTTTTCCTTAGCTCAGTTTCCATTACCTACTACTCCCCTCTACCAAATCACCAATATTTTATCGTATCCAAATAAAGCAAGTTCTTGACTCACTCTCACTTTACTACATAATTTTCACTTCTATTTGTTGAAAAGCATAAGAGAAATTTAAATACCCAGTTAGGCAATTTCATTCAGTATTCACTTACACAATGAACACCTACTGTACATTACCATTGTACCAGGCTACAAAGAAACAAGGTAAAAGCAGTGGAAAAAAAAAAAAAAAAAGCAGATTACACTCCTTGTCCTCAAGCTCAAAGTAGGAGGAAGAGAGGCAAAACACATACAAATAGACATTATACTGTAAGAGGAGATATGCTTTGTATAAGGGTACCAAATCAATCCAGAGTCAAAAGGAAAGGTGGCCCAAAATAAGAAATGCCTCCATTTTAAAGGATGAAAGGTATTTCCAGAAGGAAAAGGGGCTGTTCTAGGTAGAGGAAAGGAGGGAAGAGTAAAGCAACAAGGCGATCTCAGGACACACAATTCAGAGATGTCAGAGTCCAATACCAAGATACAGAAGGAAGGAAGGGACAGATGGCATTTGACAGTCTTTCACTTGAATTCCAGGAGCTAGGTCTTGTGGGTCTTATTTGATTTAGCAAAGCTGCCTATACATAATGGGCAATCACTTAATGTTTGTTTATTCAGTAAGCCAGTAGTAGTAACCCCCAGTGAATTCACACTTTTCCTTCCCTCATCTGCTCACCCATCAGTCCAAAGAAAATAACCAAGAAACTTGACTACTAAAGCTCTCTAAGATAATTAGCATATTCAGAGTGATGTCAAAGAACAGAGGGGCTACTGCAATAACCTCCTAATGGGTCTCCAGTTTTTACTCTTTTCTCCAACTCACCACAGGGCAAGTATATTTATCATGGGATATCTCTGCTTAAAATGCCTCGATGGCTTGCAACTGCACTTTTAAGTAAAATCCAGACCTCCTAACATGACCTAAGAGATCTTCCCGACCTTGTATCATAACCACTGTTCTTGCAAGCTGTGTGGCTTTCTGTCAATTCCTCCAACTGGTCAAGCTTTCTTTCCGGCCTTGCGGCCTATGCTCATGTTCCCTGTGCTTTGTACACCCTTCCCCTTGCTCTTTAAGGGGCTGGCTTTCCTATTTCGTATCATGTAGATTTCTGGTTAAATCCTCCCACCAGGGATGCCATCCCTGACCACTCTTCTAATGTACCACCGCGCATCCTCACAGCATCTTGTTTGTTCTCTTTTTAGCACTGCACATTATTTGCAATTACATGTTGATGTTATTTAATATAATCTGCCTCTCATACCCGACTGAGTAAATCTCGAGCAGGGTCCGCGTTAGTACTTTTCACCTTATATTCTGGCGCCTAGAACAGCATCTGGTAGGTAGCATGAGCTCAAAAAATATTTGGTCAACGAACAAATCAATGCTCCAATGCCTAGGCTCTGTATTCTAGAGGGCCGCGGGGCTAAGAATCGCAACATGATCAAAGAAAACCGATTCTGGGCGTGATAAGTGAGACATAAAAACCGCTTCATCTTTACCCCGACCCTGTGGTCCCAGCCAGCAAGGATAACTCAGTCTCACAATCAAACGAAGAGGGGAAGGGGTCCGGGCACTGCTGGGGAGGGAAAGGCATCGGAAGGACAGCACGCGCCTCAGATCCCCAAAGCAGGGAGAAACGGGCTGGCGACCCGGTGCGCGGCTCCTCACGCGGATGAATGGGAAACGCGCGAATCAACCACCAAGCCCGGCGAGGCTGGTGACCGCTCTCCCTTGCTCTCCCTTCTTCCTCCTTACCATCGCGACTACAAGCAAATGATGCAGGAAACTCGCCGCCGACCCAGGTGTAGTCCGTCCCTCGTGACTGGCGTAACTCCCGCGGGCGCGAATCGCGGACCTTCCAGAGAAATGGCCGCCAAACAGCAGCGTGACCTTTCACCTCCGACTACAGCTCTCTCAGTTTCTGTGATTGGGCACAGAGAGACGCGTCCTGATTGGAGAAGGTGGCTGGGCAGTGTCTCCTGGCAACCAGCGGTGCAGCGAGCGATCTAGACTTCCGCGCGGCGCACAGCCCTGTGGGAAACTTCACTAGGGCCGCTGGCCCGAGAGGGTCCGGGAGAGGCTGCAAAGGCAGGGAGGCGGGTCCGGGTTTCTCGTTTGCTCACCTGCCTCGAGGGTTCGGCTGTGTACCCTATAGATCGGACACGATTTCTCGCCAGCATGGCTAATGGAGGTTTCTTGCCATTTTACACCTGTGAGGACGGATTCCTGGCTCTTGAGTTTCTTACTCACTTTCCCACAGATTCTGTGATTTGGGGGCTTTTATACCACAGTCCCCTTCTCTATTCTGTAACGCTTATTTCAGCCCACTTTAAAGGAAGTGGGAGAAGCAGGACTAGACAAAAGAGGTGAAACTTACCAAAGAAAGTTAAGTACAGAATATGGTTAGATGAGGTCAGATGGATTCTAGAATATGGTGTGGTGGTCTCCCTGTTTCTCTGTTGCTTTTGCTTTGCCACCAGAGACCCGGCGCAGTCTTTAATCTTTCTGATGTAACGGTATTGATCAGAATCTCACTGATTTCCGCGTCCCCCACCCCAGGGGGGGCAGACTTTCAGCTCCCTTGGATCTGAAATGCTAAATGCAGTTCTTGGAGAATAAGCACTTTGGGAAGTGCTGGATTTTGGTTTTGTTTCCGTTTCGTTTTTGCGGCCCTAAGAAAATGGATTTGGAATTGAAGTTTGAATGTTGCATATGGAGTAGTAGGTTAGTGGGTAGTGGCTAAGACTTTGGAGGCAGCTTGAGTTCAGAACCTCTTGTCCATCACTTAGGGATGGTGTGGGTAGTTCCTTAACCCCGTAAGGCCTTTGTCTCCTCCTAAAGACCTTTGTTTACTCAGCTGTAAATGGCCTAACATAATAAAATTTAAAAAAAGAAAGGATAAAAATAAAAAAAAAACAGTACTATCCTTAGGGTTTGCGAGAATTAAATAATGTGAAAGAGGTTGGGATTTAAGGGTTCAGTGAATGTTTACTGTTATTTTAATGTCCGTGAAAATGGTGGAGAATACTGACAAAATACAGTAATTTTTGGTGTAGTTTATGCCGAACAGTTGGAATTATTTACCCCGAAGTTCAATGGGTTTTCCTATAGTCTGACCATCATTTAATGAACATTGAGACTTTGTATAGACTCTGAGTTCCTACTATGTGCCAGGCTCCTTCACAATTGCTATAATGGAAATCTTACTATACAGCCCGTGATTTGGGTGTTATGCTCCCGTTTTAGAGATGAGGAAAATGGCTCAGCAGGTAACTTGACCAGGGCTACCCAGCTGGCTTTCACTCTGAAAACTCTTTGCTTTTTGTACTTCATAAAGTTACCTTTCAAAAGCTCAATATATGCTTTAAAAGTCTGATTTTTAAAAAAATTGTTTTCTCAATGAGGTGAAAAAAAGTATTACCATAATCTTTGTAAACATAGCTGTGTTTAAAGTTTTTTTTTTTAAGTAGGCTCCACGCCCAATACAGGACTTGAACTCACAACCCTGAGATCATGACCTGAGCCAAGATCAAGAGTCAGATGCTTACTTAGCTGCCTGAGCCACCCAGGCGTCCCTAAAGTTGGTTTTTATCCTCGCGTTAAATATTAATCTTACCTTTTTTAAAATAAAGTGGGCATAAGGTCATTGGTGTTTTTCAAATTTTAAAAACCATATGTACATTTTGTGAGAATTTGGAAATATAGGAAATTCTAAAACAAAAATTACTAGTATCACCAAAGAAAATGACTTTACTTTTTTGGTGTACTATTTATTGTAACATACGCACTTAAAAAAAAAAAAAGATATCTACATATAGTTCTTAACTTGTTTTCTTCACTTTATATTGAGCAAATTCTCATATAAATATTCTTCTAAAATGTAGTGTAATGTCTATTTTGCATAATTGGAATTATATATATGTGCTAGTTTATTAATCATTTTATTGTTCCCATTTCCCCCATTATAAACAATGTGTTTTGGACATACTTTTGAACATGAGTCTTTGAGTATATCTCTAATTCTTTACAGTAAATCCTTAGAAGTAAAATTTCTGGGCTAAAAGGCATAATTATTTTAAAAGTATGTATTTGCCAGGGTAGCATATGGCTCAACAGAATACCCATCAGAATAATTGGCTCTAATATGATGGAAACACGAGGTTTATATTTTTTGAGATGAGCTAGAATACATTTTGAGCACATCCTGAGCAAACGGTCCCTAATTATTAATTAGGGTGAACAGTTTGGTAAGGCCTGGGTTTTACTGCTCAGCATATAACCCAGAAATTCCAGTGGTAAACAAACATCTAAAAAGTAATTTGTTAAATGACCAGGAAATATTTATTGAGGTGAATAAAATCAACATGTGATCTCTGCCCTCACGGAACTTGAAAACCTCTTTGAGAAGAAGGGAACCAATACATATTTAGTGCCTGCTATTTTATGCTAGGATATTTCATATAATTTATTTAATACAACACTTCCAGGTAGGTAGTATTAGCCCCATTTTAGAGATGAGGAGACGGATTCAGGAAGGTTATGTATTTTGCTAAAGGCTGTATAGAAGGTGAAATGTCTACAAAGCCTAAGATTTTTCCTTTACACAATGCTGCCTGTCCCTAAAATGTGTTTGAGTAGAGTACAAATACTATAGATATGTACAATTTATATCAAATACATAGAAATATATATATCAAATATATAGAAAACATAGAAATATAAACATAAATGCAAGCTGAAGTGGGATGGTTTAGAAAGTTAGTTTTGAAATCGATGAGCTCTTCCTTTTGTTTTCTTTATTCCCATAATCTCAGCATTTTATTTTCCCATGATTATGGTCAGAATCAGTTATGGCCAAAGTAGATTTAAAGGGGTGAGGGGAAAAGAGTGGGAGGGAAGGGAGGGAGGCAAGATCTGAGTGCCTCAGAAGCTTTACACATACTATGTCAAACTTGGAAGATGTGTTTTGCCTAGAGAAGAAATTAAAATTCAAAATATATTCACTTCCTTGGTCATATAACTACTAAACTTAGATTAGAATCCAAGCCTTTTTGGTGGTGCAAAGCCCATATTCTTTCTACCATCAGAGAGAGAGAATCATACTTCAAGGGAAGCCTGGTATTGTGGTTAGGAGTCAAGGGTGCTCCAATTCTTAAGTTGGTATTAATGAATCATTGAATTTTAAATTTATTTTTTCTTAAAGATTTTATTTATTTCAGAGAGAAAGAGAGAGAGCACAAGCGGGGGAAAGAGCAGAAGCAGAGGCAGAGGCAGAAGCAGGCTCCCCGTTAAGCAGGGAGCCCGACGTGGGCCTCAATCCCAGGACTCTGAGATCATGACCTGAGCCAGAGGCATATACTTAACTGACTGAGCCACCCAGGTGTGCCAAATCATTGAATTTTGAACTTAGGACAGAACCCTAGAGATACCTAGTCTTAACCTATAATTTTGTAGGTGATGAAAACATGGTCACACCATGATTTAGAGAGAGCCCCGGAATAGCCTCTGTCTCTCATTTTGTGCTTTTGTCATTATTCTAAGCTACATTCTTTATCTTCTGGATGTTCTACAAATGATTGTAAGTTTCTTATAAAAAAACACACAAAGAAATAATGAAGAAATGAAGGATGAAGAAAAAATACAACCAGATATAAGATCAGAATACAGACATCTACACCATATTGCCTTATGCACTGGTTAGAGATGGGCTGTGCATTTGTCCCTAAACTTTTGGAGTCCTAGCAAAGAGAAATATGATTGGTTACACAATCCAATTTCCATAATATTTTTTTAAAAAATCACTCAGGAAAAACACAATTGTTTCTATTACTCTGATAGAAGAGAAATTTCTCCCATAGTGTCAAGCCCATGATCTCTGTAAATGGACCCCGAGGCAAAATTTAAGTGTGAATGTTTTATTGGCAGGCACAATCCCAGGACAGTAAGTGTGAAGCAAAAAGTTAAGACAGGGAAGAATGAGAAGCAAATACTAGGTTTTACGTTATTGAGCTGGTCACAGATCCTTCACAGAAAGTCAGTTGGTCAGTCATGCAGGATGTCTCTGGACAGGCTTACTGAAATGTCTTGCATTGGAACAATCCAACAAAGGGTGCGTAGGCACTGAGAGGGAATTTACCTACTGGTTCCGTCCTATCTTCTAGCTGAGCATAGCCCAGGCTTTACAGCTTAGTGTGGTGGGAGGAGCCTTGGGTGTCAGCCTCAGGTGGAGGAACCTAGGACCTCATGAAGTAGACATTGCAGAGGCAGGACCCCTGAGACAGATGAGACTGAGAAAATCTGAGTTGACACATGACATTTATTCATATACATGAGGTTATGTTAAAAAGAGCAGTATATAAGATAGCAGAAGATGTCACTGAAAATATTGTTATAGTAGATTTAATAGCACATGTTACGTGATTGATTGCTAACTAATTGCACAGTGGGAAAAATAGCTTTATAGTGAAAAAGCCTGGCAGGTACCACCTTAATCCAATGATTAAATGACCATTGTTAGCAATGGGACAAATCAAAATAGCGTGTCACTTGCCAAGATGCAATTGAGAAGATGCACTGCTGTGGTATTCTTACCAAAGACACATAATCAGAATCTAATAATCAGCAAATATCAAACGAACCAGATTGAGGAACATTTTACTAATTAACTGGCCTGTGATGTCACAAGTGTCCATGTCACAGAAGATCTCTGAGGTAAATTACTGAGAAAAGCCTGGCACAGAATAACTTATATCACATGCTACCTCTGCGTGAAAAAAGAGAGGGAGATAACAATCTACCCATTTGTTTCTTTATGCATCAATATATTGCAAGATTCCTCAGATACTAAGAACACTGGTTACCTATGGGTGGATGTGGTAGGAACTGAGCTGAAAGTAGACCAAAGATAAGCTTTTCACCATACACATTTTGAAATTCATGTAATATGAAATTATTATGAAATTCATGACATTCATGTAGTATGAAATTATTAAAGCATATAGTTCAATGGAATTTGATATATTCATAATGTTGTTGCAACCACATCTCTATTTAGTTCCAAAACATTTTTATTATCTCAAAAGAAAATTCTGTACCTTTGAAGCAGTCACCTCTTATTTTCCCCTCCCCCCAGCCGCTGGCAACCACCTCTGCTTTCTGTCTCTATGCCCCTACCTAGTTCGGATGTTTCAGATAGATGGAATAAGACAGCATGTGACCTTTTGTCTCTGGCTTCTTTCACTTCATATAATATTTTCAAGGTTCATGCACATTGTAGCGTGTAGCAGTTGATTCCTTTTAATAGCTGAGTAATATTGTGTGTGTGTGTATATATATATATGTATATATATACATATATATATATCTCATTTTATTTATCCATGCATCTGCTGACGGACGTTTGAGTTATTTCCACTTTTTGGCTATTGTGGATAATGCTGCTATGAACATCCATTTACAAGTATTTATATGAGTACCTGTTTTCAAGTTCTTTTGGATATATGCATACAAGTAGAATTGTTGGGTCATATGGTAATTCTATGCTTAACTTTTTGAAGAACTACTCAACTGTTTTCCAATGCCTGCACCATTTTACATTCCCACTAGCAATGTACAAGAGTCCAAATTTCTCCACATTCTCACAAATATTTGTTATTTTCCATTTAAAAAAATTATTACTATAGCCATTCTAGTAAACCTAATAATAATTTTTAAAATCCTTCTCATTGTAGTTTGGATTTGCATTTCCCTAATGACTAATGATGTTGAGCATCTTTTCATGTCATTACTGGCCACTTGTAGATCTTTGGAGAAATGTCTCTTTGAGTCCTCGATACCTTTATGTATGTTCTATTTTTGGACTCCTTGAATGTCTTGCCTAATTAAAAATTAAACTAAATTTTTAGAAATAAAAGGAAGAGTCATTTAACAATTCTGGGTCTCATTGTCTTCATTTGTACAATGAAGGGATTAGACTACACCAGGGTTTTCAACCTTTGGTACTATTGACTTTTTGGGCCAGACTATTCTTGTCGTGAGGCCTGCCCCTGTATTGTAGGATGTATGTATTGTAGCAGCATCCCTGGCCTCTACCAGCTAGATGCCAGTTGCAACCCTGCCCCCCAACCCAAGCTGTAACACCCAAAAATGTCTCCAGACATTGCCCAATGTCCTCCGGGGGGCATAATTGCCCCCTGTTGAAAATCAGTAGATTAGATCAATGGTTTATAAACACACACCCCCCCCCCCCCGACTTGGATCACTTTGTTTTTGTTTTTGCTCTTTTTTTAAAGACTTGGATCACTTTGTAGGTAGCACTGGGGCTTTGCAAACTATTTTTATTATTAAAAAGCAAAACAACTAACAAATCAAAGTATAGTTGAACAATTGTACATTTACTTAATGTAGACTGTATAAAACTGAAATCTCATGCTTCTTTGCTTTTATTAGAATGAAATCAACTCAAAATATAAATACTGGTTGATTATCATGGATCAGGAGCTCTGATTGGCATTTATATATGTATCTGATTTATAAAAATAGGAAAGCAAATTGTCAATAAATGATATTTTTAGTTTCATAAATCTTCGATTCAACTTGGGGTGGAGGGTAGATAATAAAAGAAGCCTGTGGGGCTAAAAAAGCTGGGGATCCCTCAAATAATGTTGCCCCAACATTAAATATTGACTTTAAACATACTGCAGTTCTTTGCCCTACTTCCATGGGTGAGTTTCGAGTAAAATTTCTAATTGACACACAGGCATTTGCAAGTTAATCTGTACAAATGGGGACTTCACTGTTTGCACAACACAGATGAAACAAAACAAAGCTCATGGAATTTCTCCCACAGTTGCCTGTTCCATACAATCTCCCCCCACTTTCATCATCTGTCAAATGTTTACACTGAATCAAAGTTTTAAAAATAAACCTTGGTACCCTACCTCTTCACCTGTTACCCTCCTTTCACCAGAGCTGTCTCTACACTCCCCTCCTCCAAAACCAAATGAAAATCTGGACATCCTATTCTGTTGCTTGCCAACCTTGGATGGTTCCCAGTTACTAGCAGCCTGAAACAAGCTCCTTGCCGAAGTTTCTCTCCAACTTCATCTCTCTCCATTCTGTCCCACAAATCACAATGCCTGCCTTTGAATCACGGGCCAGGCTTCTTTACTATACAAGATATTCTCTCCATCTAGAAATCCCTTCTCCTGTTTGCTCTCAGTCTCAGCATGACTGATTTTTCCCCCCTGTGGTAAAATATACATAACAGAGAATTTACCACGTTAACAATTTTGAAGTGTACAGTTCATCGGCATTAAGTACACTCACATTGTTGTACATCACTATCATCCACCCCCAGAACTTTCAAAGTATTTATATTTTGGATCAGATAATTCTTCATTGGGGTGGTTTTGGGGGTTGGGGGGGTGTCCTGACCTGTACATTGTAGGATGTTTAGCAGCATGCCTGGCCTCCACCCATTAGATTCCTCTTCTCCCAGTTGTGACGATCAAAAATGTCTTTCGACATTTCCAAATGTCCCCTGGGAGGCAAACTTGCCCCTAGCTGAGAATCACTGTGGCATTTTAACTGTGAAGAAATAACTTTGGAAAAATGCATTATGGGCATTCATTAATATCAGACACAGAACTATTTGTAACTTGATTGTGTGTCAGATCAGTTGTGCTTTCAATAGTAAACAAATAGAGCATTTAATTGCCACAACGGTGATAACATAATCACTCTGATTGGCATTGCTTCAGAATAGCTAAGACTAATCAGAAAAGGTCTAGATTGGAAACGACAGCTTTACATGCATGACTGGATGTGTATGGGTGAAAAATTATTGAAGTATAGGGTTAAAAAGTCTATTTTAGTTTTTTTATCATAATTAGTGCAAATTTTATACAGTGACATCAACTGGCCTGCAGGAAAAACCCATTCTGTGTTATTTTTAGACCAAAAGAGTGTATCTGTCAAAAAAATGTTTTATTTGATCTTGTTGGCCAATATATAATGCAGTCACAGTGAACAAGACAATACAGACAAATATTTGAGAGAGATATTAATTGTATGCCAGAAAATGTGTAAAATTTCCAAAAGCCAAATATTCTGCATCTAATGCTATCTATCCAACACCTAAAATGAGGGATTTTGAGTACCACTTTAACTTTTCAGACATTAGAGAATGTTTCCATGTGTTATCAAAATAATGTGGGCTATTATTCAAAGTACTAAAAGTGAGGCATTTAATGTTATCCACAATGTTCCAAATAGCTGAAATTTATCCTTAGGTGTGAGAACCAGTCAAGTTAGAAAAAGTCTGGTTTATTCCACACCAAATTAGTTCTATTATTTACTTCTAGCAATTATCAGGATATATTACTTACAGGTGCCGCAATTCTAAAACAAAAATGTTAAAGTACCACACTTGGTATTTGGCTACACCCCAGACCTTAGTTTTGCATCAAATTGAGGAACTGAAATAGGTCATTTTAAGGACATTTTCAGCTTTAATATGCTGTTATTCTCTGATAGTTTAAATTAATAACTGGAAAAAATGAAGATTAAAATAAATAATATCCCTTGAGTTCTAACTATGGGTTTCAGTTATAGGAGATTAACCCTTTATCCTCTCAAAGGACAGAATCGTTTTCCAGTTTAAGTAACAATAATTTTCTAGGTTAAACCTTTCAGTTTACCGTGCATGTTGAGGACATTCGGCAGTAAAATATAATTATTTTAAAACCATGAGCTGGAAAATGAGCTCTTTCAATGATGCTGTTTATACTTAAACTCAGATTCTCAAAGTGGAGTAGATCACAATTAGAAATGTGATAAATTAAAAAGGAGAACTAAAAGTGGTTCTGTTTCTGCCTGATCATAGACAACAAGTTAGATTGCATTAGTGACAGTACAAGAGATAGAATTTATTAGCAGAATATATTTTTATTCATAATATAATTAATTTATCCATAGATGTTTAGGTTTAATAAACGTTTTCTTTTTCCTATCAGAACATATTATGTTCAGAGAAAAGTCTAGACTGTCCTTGAATCTATATAATAATAATAATATTTAAGCTGGCAGCAGCATTGTTATGACTGCCATTTATGGAACACTTGTGTGCTAACACTTTACATATATTATATCATTTAATCCGTATGGCAAGTCTGTGAAGTAGACGTTATTAGCTAGAGTTGCTAAGTAACCTGTTCAAAGCCCCGCAAGGAATAAGCCTCAGAGCTCAGATCTGTCTTTCTCTAAACTTTGTTCCTTTGCTCTTCTAACCCAAACTTTAAGAACTTTGGGGAAGACAAACAAGCAACTTTAATTCTTAATTACCCACACAGTTAATAATCGCCTCACTAAGACAGTGAAATCCCTGTACTGCAGACTGAGTGTGAATTATTTTGACATTTGTGACTGTCAACTTAATTACCCATACACGTGACCTTCTGTATAGTATCAGATTCATCAGTCAGTCTCTGAATTAGGTTTTGGTGAGTGGTCAAAATTAACATCACCCTTATATCACAGTGTCTGCTGTGCTTTATTCATTCTCTGTCTGTAAGCAGAAGGCCCACAGAAAGCTCCTAGAAGTTTAAATTAGAAGACTTCCTTAACTTCTTACAAACGTACCCTCTCTTTTGCATGGTAGTCCTTCCTAGGCTTGCTTAAAGAATAGACATTTTCCCACGGCCCCCTGCTGATTCTGAATGAACAGATTCTCAGCCCCCTGCTGACTGCTGAATATATTGTTTATCCTCATCTTTACTCTTTACTGACAGCCTTCATAATAACTTGCTTAGAAGACAAATGGCATGGCAGAATCTCTGATAACTCATTAAGGAAGAATACAGTAGATTTTTGCCAAATATCACGACCATTTTAACATGAACTAACAGCAGTTTTTGTCAAGATGGAATAAGGAAAAGATGCTGCTGAGCAATATTGCCTTCTGTCAATAACACATAATGTCTCTTTGCATTCTTTTTTAAAAAAATATTTTATGAAGACGTCAATGTATAGACTATCAATAGCATTTTACCTCTGCACATGCTGTTCCCTCTGTGTGGAATGCCTTCTTTCTCTCCTTCCTCTGCCTACCTTTCCAGAGCCAGCCAAAGTGGAACTTTTCATATGAGCTTTTCCTTGTCGCCCACGGCCTCACTCCTTCTTCTGAGCTCTGACAACATCTTTTTTCTACCTCTATTATAACAACTAGCATGTTGCAGTGTAGTCTGTATAATTATTTGTCTGTCTGGACTCAACTAGAAACTTCTTGAACACAGGGACCATTGCATACTTATTCCTCTTTGCATCCCCTGCACCCAGAACAATGCGTAGCACAGAACAGGGTCTGGGTGCCTGATTATTAAATGACTTCACTACCATAGTGTGAATTTTTCCTTGTTGGGGTCCAGACCTTCTCAGAGTACAGTGGTTGTGATAATGGAAACTATTGACAAGTCCCAGCTCTGCTAATTTCTTGACGTGTAGCCTCTCAAGTTTCCCCATTTTGTAAAATGGGGATTGTAATGATACTTATCTCATGGAAGTAAGTTTCTGCAAATGTTTCCAGTTTTTTTCATAGTTATAGATCTATTCAGGTTTTCTGCTATTTATTCTTGAGTCAATTAACGTAATTTATATTTTCTTAAGAACAATTCATATCTTGTTTTATTTTTTTTTAAGATTTTATTTATCTATTTGAGAGAGAGAGAGAAAGAAAACACAAGTAGGGGGAAGGGCAGAGGGAGAAGCAGGCTCCCCGCTGAGCAGGGAGCCCGATGTGGGACTTGATCCCAGGACCCTGGGATCATGACCTGAGCTGAGGGCAGATGCTTAACCGACCAAGCCACCCAGGTGCCTGATATCTTGTTTTATTTTCACAAAGTACGTGTAAGTATTCTCCTATTGGTTGATTTTGTCTATACATCCGGTTATGTCCCGTTCCTAACTTGTATGTATATGTGCTCTCCTGTCTTTCTCTAATACTCTTTCTAGAAAGAAATACGTCAAAATGTTAATAGTGGCTCTCTCTGTGTGATAAGATTATGGGTTATTTTTATATTTTTCTGTTTTTTCCCCAAGTGTTCAGAAATCAGTGCATATATTAATTACATAGTCACAAAAAAATACTTAAAGAAAAAAATCTCTTTCAGTTCCTTTGTTTCCAAATAAGAAAACTGAGGCCAGGAACATTACATAGATTGGAACCAGGAAACCTGTACTGGCCCAGCCACTTTTTGCTGTGAGGTAAGAGCCACGAAAACACCATGTTTTCTCTAGTTCTCATCTGATATAAAGAAACTAAGCCACTAAACCATCTCACTTCCTCTCTTGTTTTCCTCTTACATAAAGGTGACAATTGTTAGAATTGGTTAAAAGATCACTAAGATTTTGTCTTTGGGGCCTAATTCAGTTTATGTCTTAAACTGAATTTTTTGGCAACTCAGCATTATAGTTGATGATAAAGGTAATCACTATAGTGATCAAGAACAACTTAGTTAATATGTGAAGATAATATATATGGCAATGAGTGAAATATTTGAAAGTGTAATTGGAAGGTTGATGATATATTTTTGATATTTTTAAATTTCCTTTGATTCTATAATAAGATTTTTAAAAAAGATTTTATTTATTTATTTGTCAGAGGGAGAGAGCATGCACAAACAAGGGGAGCAGCAGGCAGAGGGAGAAGCAGGATCCCCGCGGAGCAGGGAGCCCAATGTGGGGCTCAATCCCAGGACCCTGGGATCATGACCTGAGCTGAAGGCAGACACTTGACTGAGCCACCCAGGTGTCCCACTATAATAAAAATTTTAAAAGAAAACTATTTTTTAAGGAATATTTTTATTTTTATTGAAGGAAACTATTTTTTAAAGTAATGTTTATGCCCAGTGTGGGGCTCGAACTTGAAACCCCAAGATCAAGAATCACATGCTCTAACTGAGCCAGCCAGGTGCCCCAAAGGAAAACTATTTTTTAAAAAACTGTCTGGGTCAGTTTGTAGAGCATGCAACTCTTGATCTCAGGGTTGTTAAGTCTGAGCCCCAGGTTGGGTCTAGAGATTGCTAAAAGAAAAAATCTTTAAAAAAATTTTTTTAATAAAAAATGAAAAAAAAAAACTGGGAGAAGGCTCAGCAAATTTGAAAGAAGAGATTTGCAGTCCACTTGGAGTCAACGAATATTTTGGATTACCTACTTTGAATCTTTTACTAGACACAAATAGAAATGCTTTAATTACCTCGTTAAGTACATAAACAACTTTCAAAGAGACTTTCTACAAATAAATTTTAACTATTAGATAGCTAGTTTTTACACTGTAAGTTACTTAAGGGCAGGCAAGACATCTTATTCATCTTTAAACTCTAAGTGACTTGCCTGGTGCTGACCACATAGTAAATACAACAATAATTGTGTCCTTTCCTACTAGGATGTAGAAGATTTATGAGAGCAAAACCGTTTCCTAATATCATTGTTGTAAGGTCATTATCAAACCTTAGAACATTTCAGGAGTTCTCCAGTCCAGTGATGCCCTAAAAACAGCCATCCTATCAGGTTACTGACACTGAGTTCGCAGTAAAAACATGAGATTAATAAGACACATGACCATGAATTCACTTCCCACTATAAGCCAGTTAATGTTGCATAAAGAAAACCTCCAATCCATAACCATAGCCTTTACTCATTCTAACCACCCAAGCAGGTGTTTCTTCCATATCTTTTTTGCAATTGGAAGGTATATATTCACTAACATTTTCTTGATCTCTTGCTCTCTCCTCCTCTGCCTCCCCAGTTAGTCTTTGCAAAAATAAGCTTTTTAGCTCAATTCAAGGAGCAAGTGAACAGAATTTATTTTTGCCAGATGAGGTCCATGGGTCCAATGGATCTATCTGGACTGTACTAGGCTATTTGTTAACTAAGGTGAGCTATAATAAATTTTTGAAGGCAAAAAAATGATGTCTTGCTCTAAGACTAGAAAATGTTTTCTGAAGTTAAGTTTAGAAACTATAAGATGTGGGATTTTTGTTTGGTTTTGTTGTATGCAATCCAGATGGCTAAGAAAGAATAAAGATGTTGACAAAGGTTAACTGGGCAGAGGATGTAAGAAAGACCATTTTCTTTTTGTACTCTTCTACATTTAAAACATTCTCCCTGGGAGGGGGGAAGCCTAAATTTCTCCTCCTCTTTGAAAATGTCAGAAACCTCTTACCTAAAACATTATTTTATCATCTTAATACAGTGGTTCTCAATCCTGACTACTCATTAAATCATCAGAGGACATTTTTTTTAATGCCATTCCTAAAACCAAACACAGAGATTCCAATTTAATTGTTCTGAGGTGGGACCTGGGCATTACTATTGTTTAAAAGTCTCCCAGGTGCAGGGCGCCTGGGTGGCTCAGTTGGCTAAGCGTGTGCCTTCGGCTCAGGTCATGATCCTGGAGTCCCGGGATCAACCCCTGCATTGGCTCCCTGCTCAGCAGGGAGTCTGCTTCTCCCCCTGCCCCTCACCCTGCTCTCGTGCTCTCTCTCACACTCTCTCTCTTGCAAATAAATAAATAAAATCTAAAGAAAATAAAAAATAAAAGTCCCCCAGGTGATTCCAATTTGCAGCTGGGCAAGAAAGTGAATGGATTAATGTGCTATCTTAATATCTCCCCGATCTCTTAGTAAGTTCCTTGGAAAAGGAACTGATTCTGATACTTCAATTTATTGCTTATGAAACATTCAATTAATATTTATTGTTTGAAGATAAGAAGAAAGATAAGAAGGAAAAGATTGGTCTGTGATCTGAACTTTACAGTCCAATGATGTAATTGTGATCAACCAGAGACCCAATTGGTTTCTTTTTTTAGTATTATATGTCAGTGCCATACATCTATTTTATTACAGGCCTTAAGTTAAATTTCAATGCCTATTTCTACTACAGGAACTAGAAATTTTACACTAGAAATTTTACATCCATTACTAGAAATATAATAGACCATGTTCCAAAACCTTTGTCAATCTGTTGAACAAACAGGTGATTGGCCATATGCCAAGGGAACATGCTGCCCTCTGGAGGATATTGTGCTGTTACAGATGAAAACACCCTCTCCCTGTGTATATTTCAAACCTAGGGAGAAGTCATGAAACAAAACAAAAAGGTTTCCCGGTCAAATCTTTTGGAAAATGCTACACTATCTCTGTGTAAGGAAATCACAATGCACATTGACATAAAAAATTGAGAAGTTCAATAATAAATTTGTTTCCCAAACTAATTGGACCATTTTCTCCCTTCCCTAACTCCTGTTAATATTTGGGGAACTAACATACAAATAATAGTATTTTGTATTTTGTATATAATTTTGTATTAATCTACAAATAACATTTGGAGTTTGGAGTAATTAAAGGAGAAAAACTTATTGCAAGATTTCTTCAATAACCTATAAAAAGGAAAAGATTGATAAAGGAGATGCATTAGAATAAAAAGGTCCCATATCCATGCAGTGACATTTTGACTGGAGGGATACACTTTGATGTGGCAATGTGAGCTGCTATGTGATAGTATTCATGTTATCTTTCTTCTTAGTTATTATCTTAATGCAACATTTGATATGTTTGTACTGTTAATGCTTTTTAACATATGAAGTTGATTTCATGTACTGTCAAATGTGGCAAGAATTAGACCAAAATATACAGACAGTGAGACTAGGTATGATAGGGTTCCACCCAGAAGTCCAGTTAGTGGAGGTGTAGATCCACTCATGCAATTACAGCTGTGTTTTCCTCAGCTTAGGAAGATGGCAAGTTTTATAGAAATAAAATATTTTTAGTCAAAAGGCTTGGGTTCATTCTCTCATGGCACTAATTTTGTGATCCTTGCCAATTAAATGCAGTTCTCCTCATGTGTAAAAGGAAGACATAGAGAACCCTTGTAAATGTTCCATGAGATACTACCTGATGTGAAACACGTCACACACAGCCTCTGATACATAGTAGCACCACAACAAATGTAAGTTCAGTGTGAAGATAATTAGTGAGCACAGGGATAACACCTGGACTCAAGAGCCAAGGAGTCAACATAGAAGAAAGCTGAAACTGGAAGTAAGAACTACAGTGACCAATCCCATCCTGCTTTGCCAGCAACCATTGCTGTTTTAACACCTACAGTCCTGCATTAGGGAAACTCCTCAGTCCTGGGCAAAGTGGGGTGGTTGATCACCCTAACTCAAAATAGAATAGAATAACCCAAAATAGAAGTGCAAATCACTGGGAAAAAACTAGTGGTCAGAACGCAGACAGGGAGCTTGGGAACATTAGGAAGAATGGTCCTGAGATTGACCAGTATTTCTCAGACAGATGGCAAACCAGGCTTGGAGTGTGAGTAGGGATAAAGCCACAGGTGGAGGTCAGTAGAAAGACTTGGCCCAGTTAGGGAAACTCAGGATGCTCTACAAGTAACCTATACAAGAGAAATGTCACACAACTAATTTGATGAGTGACTGTGGTGGTGAGACTAAAGTGAACAACGTGGGGCTGCCTGGGTGGCTCAGTTGGTTAAGTGTCCGGCTCTTGATTTCAGCTCAGGTCATGATCTCAGGGTTGTGAGATCAAGCCCTGCATCAGGCTCCGTGCTGGACGTGGAGCCTACTTGGGATTCTATCTCCCTCTCCTTCTGCCCCTCCCCACTCTCTTTCTCTTTCTCTCTCTCTCAAAAAGAAAAAGTGAACGATGAGGAAAGAATAGTCTCTTTAGGGAGTAATGCTGGCACAATTATTATCCACAAGGGAGGGAACAATTCCCTACTTCATACAATACACAAAAATTATCAACACAGAAGTCTAAATATGGACATCACAACTTTAAACATTTTAGAAAGAAATAAAGGAGAAAAGCTTAATGAAGGATTTTTTACAGACGCTATCAAAAGGGAAAGATTGATGAAGTTGATTACATTAAAGTGAAAATATCCCATGAACATAGTGAAAAGCCAAGCCATAAACTAGGGAACAATATTTGCAATACATCAAACCTACAAAGTACTTATATCAAGAGTATGTTAAAGACCCTAACAATTCAATAAGGAGAATGTCGGCAATCCAACAGACACATGAGAGGAATAAACAATTCAGGGTGCCTGGGTGGCTCAGTTGCTAAGTGTCTGCCTTCAGCTGCATGATCCCCAGGGTCCTAGCTCCGCAGGAAGCCTGCTTCTCCCTCTCCCACTCCCCCTGCTTGTGTTTCCTCTCTTGCTGTGTCTCTCTCTGTCAAATAAATAAATAAAATCTTAAAAAGAAACTCATAGGGGAAACTTTTGTGGGGAAAAAAAACCCATAATTTTTAGGGAGCTCAGTTTTACTATGAATCAGAGAAACACAAATTGAATGACAACGAAATAATATTTTGCACCAAGCAGGTTGTCAGAAATTAAAAAGCCTGAGAATACTAAGTGTTGGTGAGAAGCAATAGAAATTCTTTCATGCTGCCAATGAGGGTGTAAATTGGTACAACTCTTTAGGAGAGCAAATTCTCAGTATCTACAGATGTTTTAGAAGTATATACCCGAGCACCACATTCTAAGCATAGAGACTAGAGAAACTCTCGCGTACACACAAGTGATCACATACAAGAGTATTCACTGCAGCATGGTTTCTAAGAGCAAAAGACTGGAAAAAAACTCAAATGTCCATCAACGATAAAATAAATTATGGTATAATCCAGCCAGTTTATTAAAATAAATGAGTAGACCTAATGACCAATATGAGTAAATCTGAAAAGCATACTACAAAACTAGAAAAATTAAGTTGCAGCAGGATTTATACAGTATGTCATTGTTTATATCAAGTGTAAAAAATGCAATATTATAAACTTTATAGGTACACAAATACATAATGAAAGTATGAAAACAGTCACAGAGACAATAAACCAGAGAGTGGTTACCTCTGAGGAGAAAAGGACAGAAATAAAATCAGGAAGGAGTTCATAGGGCCTCAAATATGTCTACTATGTTTTACTTTTAAACCGTCTAAAGCAACTATAGCAAAATGTTAAGACTGGCCAAAATTGGGTGATAGAAACATTAGTATTATTTGGTTCTCTAAACTTTTCTCTACACTTTGAGTATTCTATTTTTTTAAGAAAGAAAAGACAAGGGGCACCTGGGTGGCTCAGTTCGTTAAGCGACTGCCTTCGGCTCGGGTCATGATCCCAGGGTCCTGGGATCGAGCCCCGCATCGGGCTCCCTGCTCCGCGGGAAGCCTGCTTCTCCCTCTCCCACTCCCCCTGCTTGTGTTCCCTCTCTCGCTGTCTTCTCTCTCTGTCAAATAAATAAATAAAATCTTTAAAGAAAAACAAAAGAAAGAAAAGACAATGTTATTAACATTTAAATTCAGATTATTTCAATATTACTCTAAAATATAAAAAAAGAAACAAAACTATGCTTTTAAGAATTGATCAAGCCAAGTTTAACATAATTTCCAAAGAATAAGTTAAAATTACCCATAGTTCACTGCCACTTAACCAACAGTAGATGTCACTTTACTTCATGCATTTAGTTTAATATGAGAGCTTTCTAGTTGAAATTAGTTTCAACTAGAAATATGATTTATAACTGTTTTCCTCCAGCTGATATAGAGAATGAGGAAAACTAAGAGTGCTCTCTGCTATATAACCATTCGGGAAGGCAAGGCACATGTCTGTTTTGGTTCATAGTTTTATTCTCAACATCTACTGCACATAATAGGGTTATAGAAATACTGTTAGCTCAACAAAGGGTACAAGAAACTACAGAAAAAATGTTTAATATCACCAAAGTGTATGAAGTTACATTTGGAGTAGTTTTTCTTCCAAATAGCAGGTAGGTAAGGACTCCTTAAATCAATAATTTTTACCCTTTAAGGGGATAAAGACCTTTGATAATCATGAAAAACATGGACTTGCTGTGGACGCCTGGGTGGCTCAGTCGGTTAAGCGTCTGCCTTCTACCCAGGTCATGATCTTAGGGTCCTGGAATCGGGTCACACATCGGGTTCCTTGCTCAGTGGGGAGTCTGCTTCTACCTCTGCCTGCCACTCCCCCTGCTTGTGCTCTCTCTCTCTCTCTCTGTCTCTCTGACAAATAAACAAAATCTTAAAAAAAAAACATGGACTTTCTGAAGATTTCTATATAAGCACATAAAAAATTGTTTCATGCCATTTCTGCAGATTTGCAGAGGTGGTTAATGCTCATGCATGGACCCCAGACTGGAATCCCCGAGATAGGCAAAAGCACTTGCCCAGGTACTTACCCCAAGTTTCTTAAACTCTGCATTCACTCTGGCAATAACTGAGAATGGAAATCACAACTGAGACCATGTGGTTGAGGCCTGTACACATGATGTGGCTACACAATTTAATTGTGTGAATAAATAGTATGGATACTAACCCTGTAAATTCAGGTATTAACCAAATATGGGCAATATCTACTTTGGAAATATCTGGCTTATAGATTCCAATCACTACTTATATATATATATATTTTTTTTTTTTCTATAAGAATATTTAAGAAAAGAGGTGCCTGGGGTGGCTCCGTCGCTAAGCGCCTGCCTTCGGCTCAGGTCATTCATGATCCCAGAGTCCTGGGATTGAGTCCCGCATCGGGATCCCTGCTCCGTGGGAAGCCTCCTTCTCCCTCTCCCACTCCCCCTGCTTGTGTTCCCTCTCTCGCTGTGTCTCTCTCTGTCAAATAAATAAAATCTTTAAAAAAAAGAGAATATTTAAGAACAAAATATAATAATATATTTATTTATTAAAATATTTATTTAGAAACTTGATATTCCCTGGGGAACAAGCTAAAATCCCAGAATTGCTCCACGAATTAAAAATATTTCCTTGTGCTTGTTTGTCCAACTGTTTTCACTATACACATCCTAACTGGAAAGAACTATTTTAAAAATTTTATTATTGATTTTCTTAAATCAATAATATAATATCATAAATATTTCTAAAGTAATCTTTAGCCCAAACTAGGTGATGGTAATTGATTTTATGAATACGAGTTAATGAAATTTCACTACACAGTGTAAAGACACTCAAAATCAAATAAACTTGAAACCTTTTTATCTTCTTTGTTCTAGATCTTTTCCTTATTCAAAAGGCCTCTTCTATTAGCCACATTTTCCATCTACCATTATTAGGTGTTCAATGACAAACAGGATTCTTCTTTATCATGATAACCCTTTTATTTGAACTACTTAGGCCATAGTTACAATAGGCGAAATGGACCACTTTTTTAAAATTGTGGTTTTATTCTATAGAGATTATGTTAATGCTATAAGAAGGGTATCAGATGGTACCAGAGTTTCTTTTTCTCCTACTGTGCAATTCTACGCTAAGGGTTAGGCCTTGGTAGAGTCAGACAAGAGTATTTTGGAGACCTGGTATGGTGCAGTGTGGAAACAGCGGGCTATAGCACCCATTGTGAAATTACAGGTGGAAAATTGCTCTAGAAGAACAGAACCTATCTTGGGTTCTAACCAATTGACCACCAAAAACTTCCACAACCCTCTCTAACAGCTAGAGAAGAACATGTGGCTTTTATCCGAGATAGAAAGGGCTCTGTGCAGCAGTTTAATTTAGGCAGTTAAACAAAAATTCAGAGTTCTGCTTCCTTAAAACAAAGAGCCTAAGTACCGATCCTCCTTTGTTTATAATTGATAATGCCTCTAGAATGTTTTCTTAAAGAAAGTGGTCAGCATAAACATTTTAATTCCATGGAGAAAAACTATTTTCACAACTAAATATGGTTGGATAATTGGTTAAATATTGGATAAATAGTTAAATATTTAACCATTTATCCAATAAAATCTGTAGATTTCCAGTTATTAATGTAACTCTCTCGTGCTGGCCTTAGAACTTAGAAACATCTTACTTCTCTCTATGAAAACTATTGTCATAAGTGCTCAACTGAATGATCAACCTTTTCTGTGGAGGAAATCATCCTCTATGAATCACAGGAGGCTTAATCAATAGACTCATATTTCCAGTTCTATAGCCAAGATCCACATTCCAATCCAATAATAACATGTGATCATTCTGTCAATTTCTGGTTCTATGATAAAATATTTTGTGTTTATATGCTAATACCAGATGTTGAATTTAAGTGTTTATTTTATCATCATTCTTGACAATCAAAAAAATTGCATTTTTTAAAGTTTAGAATTTTTTAGCTTGGGGAGAAGTTCAGTGAGGACTGCTGGGACAGAGCCTTAGACCCAGGTGTTCCTGAAAGCTGGTTCCACTTCCTTTTGCTGCTCCTTGGAAAAACAGACTTTCTTTGTGGCTCGAGTTATATCTTCCTTTTATTAAGTTATGTATCTCAAGGTCTTAAGTCTTTTCTCCTTCTTAGATAACACAATAGGAGTAATTGGGGGCAGATGGAAATCCAATACCAATAATTTTGGCAAGACAGAAAATATGTTATGCTCCTGATTATATCCCATCTGCACCCTTCACACCAAAAGTGTTAATTGTCATGAGAGCAGGAACCTGGTCTGTTTTATTTCCTACAGAATCCTCAGTGCCTGAACCAATGCCTGACACCTAGAGGTAACTCAGTCAGAATCGATTGAATGAATGAGTGAAGCAAATCCAATATTTAGGATTATGTGAAGCTGGCTTTGGGATAGAAGCCCAAGTCCCCCAAGTAGCATCGAGGTTCTTAATTATAAACATTCTTCAAATTCACAGAGAAAATTCTACCTCTGAAGTGATCCCATGGTCTTTACATATTTTATAATATCCCAAGCCACTAAGTCATTTGAAGACTTTCACAAGTGAATACATCAACTACATCTATTTTTACACACAGAAATCACGAAATTTGTCAAAATAGATTCACTTTATATATTTTGGAGAATTTATAAAAAATCATAGACATCACTGGTTTTAGTATTACACAAGTACAAGGTAACTATACTTCGTGACTGTTTTAACTCACTCATACTCAAATCCTTAGAGTTCAAAAGCATTCTTTGCTTGAATTCTGGATTTTTATGAGGCAAATCTACATCACAGATAATGCTGGAAAATTTTAGAAGCTTTTCCGCCTCATGTCTATTCATTTGAGCTGGCCAACAGTGGACGGGCCATCTACCCTGGGAAAGGGTGAACACCTGGTCAGAGCGTGAACTCTGCAGCCAGACCATCTGTGAGAGGATCCTGGACCAGCCGCTCACCGGCTTTGTGACCTGAGGCAAATGACATATCTTCCTCTTGCCTCTCTTCCTCATCAGTAAAGTGGGGATGATTATCATACCTCTCTCATAGGGTTGTTACGAGACCACCTGAACTCACGTTTGTGAAGTCTTTGGAACAGTAACTGGAACACAAGTGTTCTGCTAAACAAACAAACAAACAAACAAACAAGAAATGCATAATAGTAGATGTCAAATGGCTTTCATCCAGAGATGTTATAAAAGAGATTTTTGCATGTTCAGAAAGATGACCTCTAAACTCTCTTCCAGCGCTGAATTCTGTTATTCTACTCACCGCTGTGTCCCCTGCTCCTCTAAGACATGCCGGACCCAGCGTATCCCAAACATTCTCTCTTCACTTTAAACCTTCACTCGTGCCTTTGGAGCGTGACCTCCCTGCCCCGCTTTAGTTTACCCAAATCTTATCATCCTCTCCAACCCACTGCTCTTCTTCTGGGCATCCCAGACTCTAGTGTGTTTTATTGCTTTATAATATTCTCTCATTGTTTAATGTGCAATTATTGTCTTCCCAATCAGATTGTAAAGTCTCTTGAGAATAGGCGTCCTCCTCACTTATGTTTCCCAGCACAAAAGTAAATTATTTTTCGAAGGCATAAATGGTAGGGGGAAAAGCAAATTGGGAATCGACCTTTGAGTGATCATTAAATGCAAGTTAAGTGGATTATATATACAATGTTTAGACTATTAATGAGCAGTTCTTATTTCTAAAGAAGTTTGGGTTCATAATCCCCCCACACACTTTTTTTGGGCCTGATCTGCTGTTGGTGAAACATTTGTAGATTAGCTGGTTCCCCTTCATTCCTTCTCTTCTGAAATGTGTGGTAAAGTAAAAATGCCTAGAGCAATAATTTGTGGATAAAAAACAGCTGCACATGAAAAATAATTGATGTGGTTTTAGAATTACTCTGAGGTGGAAATTAAAATGCCTTTTCAACCTATGCTCTAATAAGAGTGCTAAAGCTAATTCCTTATAACTCATGAAATGGAAGCAGAGGAAGACACAAAGTTTTGGGTAGACATTGATTTCAAATAAATAGAATTTAGAAACTCTGTATATAACATTAAAAAGTATCCAGTCCACTGAGAGGACTTTGCCCTAGTTAAAGAAAACCTTACCTACACCCTTAGTAATATGAGTGTATTGTTTTTCCATAATTACAAATAAGAAAGCTGATCACTTTGATTTCCTTATAAGTGTTTTTTTAATGTCTTTGTAATTTCAGTTCTTTTTTCTACTATACCTCTGACATTCTCCAAGGAGTGATCCAAATGGCAAACCTTCTTTATTCATTCTTTTTCCCAGTTATCTCTCTTGGGCTGCCCTAATGTCACTTAACATCTGGTGTGCAGGTATGTGTCCCCAATGTCCCCAGACATTGGGACAAGACTGGAAGATTCACAGAACAGCAACAATACAAATAATTTAAACATGACACAGATGATATTTGATTGAACTTTTTTATCCAGATCTACACAGACCCATTCTTTCTGAACTTATAAAAATGTTTTTATTCTATTCACTTGTTCCTTCATCTGAAATTCTTAATTCTAAAAGATATGCTTATTGAGAGAATTCTAATTCCCTGGTTTTCTTTATATAGAGAATGTCTGAGTAATATTTAAAAACGAATGCTTTCCTTTAGAAGGAAATTAAGCAGGAAATAGAAAAGGTTTTAGTCATTATTCTTCAAATTGCTGTAACTCTTAGCTAATTCACACAGGAAGTCTGAAAATTAAGCAGCATTAAAATGTGATGAGTCACTAGCATATTTCCCTGCTTGCTTTGAGCCTGTTGTTCCTTTCAATACTTCATAAACAGTAGTTAAGCATAAAGATTAAAAATATGTACATGTATTTTGCTTTATCTTTGAGCCCTAAGAGTTAAGATGTTTAGCAGTGTCTGTATGAAAATATAAAATATTCTAAGTATTCGTTGCATTTACTATATTCTAACAGTTTGTTTTGTTAGTCAGGAAATTCATTAGGAAATTATATAAATATTGTAGTTTAAACATATGCATGGATTTTGGGGAAATCACAGGCTGAGATAATAAAAGACAACAACTTCCAACTAACTACCTGAGGATTAAAATAAGATTAAAGCAATGATTGCAATATATTAAAATTAGTCAGATAGGTAGAAAGGCTTGAATTTCAACCACATATTAAATATATTTAGGCATTGAGAGTGGGGAAACTTGAATGTTTCTCTATGAACATTTTACTGATAAATGTTAAAAAATCAATTGACATATAATTTTTCAACTAGATGCAGAAGGTATAAAAGAAAATAATAACTCACATGAGTGCATAGTATGTGCCAGGCACTATTCCTAGAACTTTATATGTAATGATTCATTTAATCCTCATAACAAATCTATGAAATAGATACTATTACTACCCCAATTTACAGATGAGGAAACTGAGGCATACAGAGGAGAGATAATTAGCTCAAAGTCCATCTGCTTGTGAGAGGAAGATCTGGGGTTCTAAACTAGAATGGGAATGCCAGAGTCTGGGCTCTTAGCCATTTTACGGTTCTGCCTTTGCAGTGTGATCAATAATCTGTTAATTCACATGTGTTAAAGCAGTATGAGTGTCGGGTTAAAACAGTAAATTATGGTATGTTGTATTCCATTACCACATGGAATATCCAAATACGTTACATAGAGTTTTTAAAAACATGGGTATATGCTAGAAATCACATTCTTGGGCTATGGAAACTGAAGACACAGAGTGATTTTGAAGTTTTCTTTAGGCTAATTAGGAAAAAAAATACCCGCTGTACCTGATAGGGAACAGATAAATAATAGTTAATTTGATTTATTTGAGAGAGTAAGAGAAAATGCAGTGGGAGGGGCAAAGGGAAAGAGAATCCTGAAGTAGACGCCCCGCTGAGCTCAGGCAGGCCTCCACCCTAGGACCCTGAGATAATGACCTGAGCCGAAATCAAGAGTTGGACACTTAGGGGCACCTGGGTGGCTCAGTCGTTAAGTGTCTGCCTTTGGCTCAGGTCATGATCCTGGGGTCCTGGGATCGAGCCCCGCATCGGGCTCCCTGCTCTGCGGGAAGCCAGCTTCACCCTCTCCCACTCCCCCTGCTTGTGTTCCCTCTCTCACTGTGTCTCTCTCTGTCAAATAAATAAGTAAAATCTTAAAAAAAATAAAATAGTTGGATGCTTAACCAGCTGAGCCACCCAGGGACCCCAATAATAGTTAACTTCTATTAAATGCTTACTATGTGTCATTTTTCTAAGTTCTTTTATTAACTTATTTAATCCTATCAAAACCTGTAAGATACATATTATTATTATTCCCACGTAATGAATGAGGTTAAGTGGGAGGTAACATGCTCACCCTGTCCTCTCCCACCTGGAGATTTCTGGATCTTTGGTGTTTTCTTGTTTTATATTGGTGGGTAATTCAGAAACTTTTAGATGCCTTTTTCTGGTAAGGACGGTTGAAATCTTTGGGTTGAAGGATAATTGCTGCTTAATGACAGAATAGAAAAAAAAAAACACACAAAAAACCTTTAAGGCGTTTTGCTTTCTACCTGCTATGTAACTACTGCATAATCTAGTTTTGTAGAATGGTAATGGCCAGGAACCCTGGCCAACTTTTCAAATCCCTGGCTCTGTCTCTTAGGTGAATTTTGGGCAAGTTTCTTAACCTCCAAAGACAGTGCTCTTGAATTGATTAAAGCATCCCTGCCCTGTAAGGGAGGAGTGGGAGGGATGTGGGGGATGGGAGGAGAAAACTGAGTGTAAAAAGGAATGAAAGACGCAGGACGTTATGAAAGTACCTAAAAATGTTTCTTCCTACCGTCATTCAACATTTCCCATTACCTATCTGATGTTTTCTACTTGTTTAATGATGAAATCTGTTCAAATTTCTGTCAGCTTCTTCTTAGTCGTCTAAGAACTTTCTAGAACGAATGTGCTTTTATGAGAACTGACCTACCAGGCCCATCCAGGCTGTTATAGTGAGATCACTTTTTGCAGCACTTGTTCTCAAGTCTGTTTGCCATCTTTCCTGATGTGTCACCAATCCTGGGCTGAGAGCCACACCCACAGAAAAAACTCAGAAACAGATTTGCTTTAACCACATGACATTGGTGAATTGGAATATTTTTAACTAGGTCACATAGCTATCTAACTGATCATTTTTCCCCCCATTTTCAACAGGTATTTATTGAGAACGTATTTGTGCCCAGCATCAGTGATATAAAGATGAATGAATCACAGCTGCTACTCCCTGGGCACCTCCTAGGAGCGACGAGCCTAATACGTCTTATACGTTACCAGGGCAGACTTTTTTTATTTTCAAACTTAAGTTCCTTTCCAACTCTTGACTATTCATAACTTTTTCCTTATAACCTGTAATCTAGATTTTTGCCTTCTGTTTAGCTCCTATGCTAGCATCATTGTTTGCAAATAGGTCAGAGCATCCAAATTTATCCTTTTCTATCAAGGTCATGATTGATTTACACTTATCTTGGCTCCATCTGACAGGTGTTTTTTTCTGATAGTGAAAGTTAGTGCATGTGCTTACCGAAGTACCTACCCCATGTTATTTCCTTTGTGACATTACCCTTCTGAGAGGTCTAGACCTGTGCTATCCGATACTGAATGAATGTGAGTGAGGAAAAAAAAAAAAAAGCTCTGGATGGGCAGCTACAAAGATGAATTGGCTATAGTCTTTGCCCCTTTTAGTCTCTAACTAAAGACCTGCCTTTCTAAAGAGAACTCTATGGTTTCAATTAGATAAAATTAATTTTGACCTCGCTTGGGCATGAGATAAGAGTTCAAAAGGTTACACTTGAAAATCTGGTGCCACTGTATGTTTGGCATACATTTCTTAGTGAGAAACTAGCAGCTATGGTACGTAATCCTTTCTCACTCTCTTTTTAAAATATTTTTTAATGTCAGAATCTAAGCCCCAATGTAGCTTAAATCTGGAACTAAGTATAACAACTAGAATTCATTATTATCACCATCTCACCATTCTTATTATCTCATCACAAATATTATTACTACAAATGAGATTTATAATTGTGTTAGTTTTATGTTGATTCTTTCTCCCAAGGAATTCCTCCCCACTCTTCCCATTTTTTTTCTCAACCTAATTGTATTTATACTAACAGAGTGATGATTTACTTAATTACATAATACTAAAGTAAAGAACACGAAATCATTACTGATTTGGGGTAGAAGGAGATTGCCATACTAAAGCTATATTATAGTAACATGTCTCCCAAACATAATATTTTTCTGCTTACAGCCAAACAATCTTTTTGAAACACATTTAGGGTTATTTTTGGAGTCAGATATCTGTAGAATATCACCACTTGCTTGGGACAGAACCCACAGTCTTAATTAGACAGCAAAGTAAAATACATAGGCGAGGTTACCACATCAGTCTTGCAGGTTGTGCACCACATAATTCCAGGGCATGGCATTCACAGAGACAATGATGTGAGTGGTGGCTCTGATGTTGTACAACCAAGCAATCTGCCTGTTTGGAAGTACTGGAAACATTATAGGAAGAAATAAAGAACACTTCACTAAAAGTGTTAGGTAGACCCATAGTCCTCTCATTGTCTTTGAAAGAAATTTTATTTTTAAATTAAGTTTTTCCTGGAAGCAATGAATGTTAGGTAGTAATTTGAGGGGCACCTGGGTGGCTCAGTCATTAAGTGTCTGCCTTCGGCTCAGGTCATGATCCCCAGGTCTTGGGATCATGGCCTTCGTCGGGCTCCCTGCTCCGCGGGAAGCCTGCTTCTTCCTCTCCCTCTCCCCCTGATTGTGTTCCCTCTCTCGCTGTGTCTCTCTCCGTCAAATAAATAAATAAAATCTTTAAAAAAAAAGAAGTAATTTGAATAAAAAGAGAAAAACAATTTCTCAGTAGGGAATTGATTTCACAATCAATATTTAGTTTCACAAAAATACACCACTGGAAATGAGAAAATTTAATTTAGAACATGGACTTAGAAAGTGTATAAAGACCAATTCAACTAGTAGAAAAGATAAAAATATGGGAAATGATTAAAGATAAGATATGAGTCTGGCAATAGTGAAGATTAGATAACTTTAATTCTCTCAGTACAAAACACCTAGTGCTGGGTGAAAAAAGAAGAAAAACATCTTTTAAACACACTGCTTACCTCACATGATAATAAGGAAGATCACCAGCCTTCCAATATTGTGTCTATTCAAAATGCACTAAATGTGAATCTGAAATTCTTTGGGGAGCTTAGTGTAATTAACAGTACCTCTAATAGAAAAAAAATCCATGTAAACTCTGTTATCAAAAGGATGAAATGCTCAGAAATGCTCTAGCCAGCATAGTTAGCAAAGGAAAACAAATAAAAGTTAAAAGCCTGGAAAAGAAGAAACAAACTGAATGTATATGCATATGATATGGTTGTTTATACAGAAGAATCCAAAAGCCTACAAATTAGTAGAACCAAGATTCTAATAAGGTTGCTAGATATAAGATCAATATACAAAAAAAAAAATTACATTCCAATATACCAAAAACAGAGACTTAAAAAATATCACTTAAAAAACATATCATTTATAAAAACAACCAAAAATAGTGTCTAGGAGTGAGTCTAATAAAAAATTGGTGAGATTTTTATGAAGAAAATTATAAAATTCTATTGAAATGTCTAAAAGAGGAACTAAATACATGGAGAATTACACCATGTTCATAAAAATGTGAATTCAATTTCCTAAAGATGTAAACATTCCTAAAATTAGCTATAAACATAAGATAATTCCAATTCAACCCAACCCAACAAATGTGAGTAGTAGAACAGAATCGAGTTGCTGGTATTTGAGGTGAATCTGAAATTCTTTGGAGAGCTTAGTGTAATTAACAGTACCTCTAATAGAAAAAAAATCCATGTAAACTCTATCAAAAGGATGAAATGCTCAGATATATACCGCAAACAGAAAACTATCTGATTTACCAAGAACTAAAATATTTATGTCAATATTAAGAAATTAAGAATGTGATTTCTTGGCAAAGGAATTGCCGTCTCAGTTGCAAGATGACATTTTCCATTTATGACTCAAAAGGGAAGTCTGGAATACATGCCCCATGCCTAAGATACAGAATCTAGGTTTCCAGATCTAGAGAGGAGAATGTTTTTAGCAAGTGCACCCTGCCACACATGAGAGCATCCAAAGCATCCAGAGGTATCTGAATGACTATACCTCACTGAAAGGCCACTTGTTAAACTATAACAGACATGCCACCTGTTCCTTCAGAGGCCAATAAGTGATCTTTGAACAGGGTTGGAGTTAAAAAGTAAACCTATGCTTCACGTTTTTGCATTGTTGTAACTAAAATACTTACAACAACTGACTTGACATAAGTATGCAGTCAATGTTTGCTTCTAAGATTGGCTCAGTGTTTACATTTTAGAGGAAGAACACATTTGTTACGAAAAAGATTTTCCAAATAGTCTGATTGCTTTTGAAGCAGCTCTTAAAACTATAATACTATGTAATCAGCTGAACTTTCTGTACTGCAGTACTTTCCAACTTTATAACCATGAGTTTGTGATATTTTACAGTGAAAACAGGCTCAGTTCAAAACACAAGATTACAGATGCTCTTTTTTAAGTGTTACATTATTACTTTTTTCACTAAAACTATGAATTCTCAAGAAGACTGATAAAGATAAAATCCTTGGTGGAGCACCTGGACGGCTCAGTCAGTTGGGTGTCCGACTCTTGGTTTTGGCTCAGATCATGATCTCAGAGTCATGGGATCAAGTCCCACATGGGGCCCCACACTCAGTGTGGAGTCTGCTTATCCCTCTCCCTCTCCCTCTGCTCCCCCCCTTCTCTCACTTCCCCTCCCCGTGCACTTGTGCACTCTCTCTCTCTCAAATGAATAAATAAAATCTTTTTTTTTAAAAAAAGGTAAAATCCTTGGCAATAAGCTTTTTTTTTTCAATAGGCATGAGAGCATCATTCAAAATATGGAAAAATCTCAGACTAGTGACGTGACTGGTGTTCCCTTTCAATATTTTCTTCTGTGTTTCTGGCTCACCCTCTCACTCAGCTTTTCCTCTCATACATCCTTTTCATTGTTAGAAAGAGGTAATAGACAAAAACTAGAAACCTCATGAAAAGTGTATATGGAAATCTGTTTCCTACAATATAAACTTTAAGTATAATTTAGCTTTTTATTTACTTTTCTGTTGTCTTGTTCACTGGTTGTTTATGACTATAATTTGAAAAGGGTGAAAACACTAAGAATATAGATGACTTGAACAGATCAGTTTAATTGAGTTGACATTTATAGAACACTCCAACCAACCATAGCAGAATATGCAAGATAGGCCACATCTGGGTCATAAAATATATCATAAATTTAGAAGAACAGGAATCATACAAAGTACATTCTTGTACCACAGTGGAATTAAGCTAGAAATAAATAACAAAAGGATAGCTAGAAAACTTCCAAATATCTGGAAATTAAACAATATACCTCTAAATAACCCATGAGCCAAAGAAGAAATCTCAAGAGAAATTTAAAATATTTTGAATTAAAGAAAAATAAAAGTACAGTTTATCAAAATTTGTGGGACAGAGCAAAATCAGTCTGCTTAGAGGTAAGTTTATAGCATTAAATGCATATGTTAGAAAAGAAGAAAGATCTAAAATCAAAAGGTAAGCTTCCACCTTAGGAAACTAGTGAAAAGGGTGAAATAAAACTGATTAGCAAGCACAGAAAACATTTTCAGTTTTACATACAATCCAGTCAGAGGAATGCAAATTTTAAAATATTACTTTTCAACATACTGAATTAGGAAATTTGTATTTCTAAAATATAATATTCAGTTCTGATATGGATGAGATGAAACAGGCCCAATATATTAGTGCAAGTTTTTTTTAAAAGATTTTATTTATTTATGAGGGAGAGAGAGAGAGAAAAAAAACAGGGGGAGGAGCAGAGGGAGAGGAACAAGCAGACTCCGAGCTGAGTGTGGAGCCCAACTAGGGGTCGATTTCAGGACCCTGAGATCATAAACTGAGCTGAAACTAAGAGTTGGACACTTAACAGACTGAGCCACCCAGACACCCCTAGGGCAAACATTTTGAAAAAGAAATTTGGCAATGTGGCTTTAAACATACATTTTCTTTGTCCTAGTATTTCCATTTTAATGAATATAAAGAAATAATTCACAAAGATATTTATAAAAGTATTATTTAAAAAAGCAAAAATTTGAAAAATAGCCCAAGTGTCCAAATAAATACAGCATTAAGTAGAACAAGGTATAAGCACTCACTGGAACAGTATGTGATCATGAATATTGATATTTTGGGAGAATTTCTAATAACTTAACAACAGTAAGTGAAAAAGAGTATGGAACAAAAATTGTATGGATAGAAGTAAGATCAGAAAAAATGTGCCAACATGAAAACTAGTTTCTTGGGATGATGGGTTTGCCCTTCTTGCTGCTTTTCTGTATTTCCCAAAGACCCCTGATGGACATGGCGGTTTTGCTCATGAGTTTTGGAGATCTGTGGCTTGGGTTATGGTCTTGGTTCTGCTGTGAGTCTTAATTCTCATTTGTAAAGTGAGGATGATGATTCAAGGTCTCTTCCTAGGTGACTGTGAGGATTGAAGAGAATGTATGTAGAGTGTTTAGCACAAGCCTGCCATACATTAAGTCCCCAGTAAATGCTAGCTATCGTTATTGGTTAGAAAAGTGCAGAAAAAAGTCCTGTCAAGATTTCAAGTTCATCCACATTTGCATAGGGGGGTTTACTTCTATATACAACTCTATTTACTTACCCCTTTGGATAATATACATATTCAAGACATTTATTTACTGATTGCAAGATATTTTGAGTCCATAAAGGGGCAAATGAATATCCTTTTGTGTACCAAAAAAAAAAAAAAAAAAAGAAAACAAAAGAAAGAAAATATACACTCGGAAACCTTAAGTGTATTTGACTCTGTGTATTTAAAAATGGTATACCCAGGGCCATACCAGTGAGATTGAGAAAAGAATTTGAAGCTACTGGCTTTAGCTACTTATTACCTCAAGTCTGCAGGTTTTGTTTTGTTTTGTTTTTTCAGAGTAGGAGATAGTAATCTGTACTTCCTTCTTTTCCCCTGCTGGCTGGATGGGAGGCCAGAGAATATGATATTTCCACAGAACAAATTTCTTATAGGGTCATTAGTAGACCGAGAAATTCCCTGATGCTTCAGGATTCTTTTTAATATAAATTTCAATGTTGTTTAAACAGTGTTAATGCAGTTCTTTATGGCTTTTTTTTTAAAGGGTTATTTATTTATTTCAGAGGGAGAGAGTGGGGAGAGGCACAGAGAGAGGGAGAGAGAGAGAATCCCCCAGCAGACTCTCCCCGCCCCCCAGTGAGTGTGGAGGCCAAAGCAGAGCTCAATCCCACGATCCTGAGATCATGACCTGAGCCGAAACCAAGAGTCAGCCACTCAACTGACTGAGTTAAGGTTCCCCTTCTCTATGTTTTTATTACCAAAAACAGAATTCTGTCCATAATAGGAATATCATGTATCCTAAAAATAATTAATAATTTTTAAAAAAGATTCCATCTTCTCTGCTTGCAACAAAACTTGCATTTACTCAAACATTCCTAAAGGAGGGAAGAAAGTGGAAAAATGATGTACTGTCCTTCATGATGAAGAAATCTTCTATAATTATGTTACAGAGATTAACTGCATGCATGAAAAAGTGCTTGGACTTCACCAGAGTAATGAATATATTTTTTTAAAGATTTTATTTATTTATTCATGAGAGACAGAGAGAGAGAGAGAGAGAGAGAGAGAGAGGCAGAGGGCGAAGCAGGCTCCCAAGGAGCAGGGAGCCCGATGCGGGACTCGATCCCAGGACCCTGGGATCATGACCCGAGCTGAAGGCAGACGCTCAACCATCTGAGCCACCCAGGCGCCCGAGTAATGAATATTTTTATATTACTTTTGTATTAACTTTGGCTTTAAGGTTCTAATTCCTCAAATTTAATAGGGAATATTTCTGTGAGTAGATAACATTTATAAATAGGGAAGATTTAAGGTAGAACATTGGAGGTGTTATTTGGATTTTGCAGGAACATAAATGAACTTTTTTTGTAACCTTGGGTGACTATGGTCTTGCAACGTCTTTTACCACTTATTTGCAGGTTTTTAAAAGGCATTAATACCAGGGCGCCTGGGTGGCTCAATTGGTTAAGCATCTGCCTTTGGCTCAGGTCATGATCTCAGGGTCCTGGGACTGAGCCCCAAGTCAGGATCCCTGCTTAGCGGGGAGTCTGCTTCTCCCTCTCCCTCTGCCCCTTTACCCTTTTCCCTCTGCCTCTCTCCCCAGTCATGTTCTCTCTCTCTCTTACTTTGTGCTCTCTCTCAAATAAATAAATAAAATCTTTAAAAAAAGCATCAATACCCAGAAGCTATTACCTTGAGCTCTGAAGATGTTATGATTAGACATTGCATAATGAAGTTCTTCTGATTTTCCTAGTAACTGAATCTCTCTTCTAAGGTAAGGTCCATTATACTGAATTTAGGGTTAAAGCAGATGGTGTCATAGATTTGCCTCCAAAATCCATTGTAATCTTGTGAGATTTGAAATAAAAATTTCCAGAAACATGCTTATGTTTGAAATTGCAGCGTAATTCAGGGAAATTAAGGGAAATAAATATCCAGGGAAATTAAGACCTATAGTTAAAATCAAACCAGAAGCATAGCTAGCTTAAATAGCAGCTTGAATACATTGTCCTAGATTATTTATTTTGAAATCCCACCTATAGACAAAGGTTTGTCAAATTGCTTCTTTAGGAAATCAAATTGCTCCTTTAGGAAATTGTGGGCTTTTTTTTTTATTATTTAAATTCAATTAGCCAAGGTATAGTACATCACTGGCTTTTGATATAATGTTCAATGATTCATCAGTTGTGTATAACACTCTGTGCTCATCACATCACGTGCCCTCCTTAATGTCCATCACCCAGTTACCCCATCCCCCCACCCACTTCCCTTTCTGCAACCCTCAGTTTGTTTCCCCAGAGTCAGGAGTCTCAGATGGAGGAAATTGTGGACTTTTTAAAAATGGTGTTCTAATTTTTGGACAATAGGTTCTTTGATTTTAAGCTAAAGAGCCAGAAAAATTTAGTAGAATCTTTGTGTTCTTGACTGCTGATGTAAGAGTCACTGGGCAAAGAGAAAGCTCAGTCCCAATTCAGTCACTAATCCTAACTAGCTGTATAACTTTGAATACCCTGGAGTCTATCATAAATAGGCTTTAGGTTTTAAATGTATAATCTCAATGGTCCTTAGTTTTTTTTTCATGTTGAAAAAGGAGATTGGCTTAAATAACTTCCAAGATCTTTCCTACACTAATGTTTTATCATGATAATTATAAATTATCTAAAGTTATAATGCTGATGGTAAATGTTCTTAAGATAGTCTGCTTCTCTTGGGGATTTCTTTTCTGTTTACTGTTTCAACTGTATCTTTATGTAAATGATTCCTACACCTGTATCTGGAGACTTGACTCGCTCTGCTAAGCTCCAAAGCCAGGTTAACTGCTGGACGTGACTGGAGTGCCATTCTCTCTAAATCAACTTTTTCACAAAGCAGTTGGCCATCTCCTATCGTCCCACCTCCCAGACTAGCTACATTTCCTCATTCTCCTATTTCTGAAAAGAAACTATCATTTTTTTTTCAACTAACCAGATTCAGGCATTCTTTTTTTTTATGTTATGTTAATCACCATACATCACATCATTAGTGTTTGATGTAGTGCTCCATGATTCATTGTTTGCATATAACACCCAGTGCTCCACGCAGTACGTGCCCTCCTTAATACCCATCACCGGGCTAACCCATCCCCCCACCCCCACCCCCCTCCCCTCTAGAACCCTCAGTTTGTTTCTCAGAGTCCGTCGTCTCTCATGGTTCATCTCTGCCTCTGATTTCCCACCAAAGCCTTCTTAACTTCTTCTGGCAATTCTACCATCAAACGGTTACAAAGTCCTGTCAATTCTTCATATTTTGCTTTTTCCTCAATTTCTCTTTTCTTCCACTTTCCCAGCACCACCTTGGTTTCAATCCAGCTCTTGTCATAGAGTAGCCCTTCACTCTTCTAGGCCCTCTCTTCTCTAATCTATTATATGCCATTTCCAGATAATGACAACTATAATGTAATTTCCCAATACAAATCAGCCTAACTCACCAAAGCCTTTAACTGTTTGGTCTTAATCTACTCTTTCCTCCCCATCTCCCACTGATCCCCGTGAATCCCTTCCCTTAATGGGTGCTACTCACTGTCCAGGAGGCACTTTGCATATTGTGAACATATAGGTGTGGCCTGTGCAGTTATGTGACAATCACCAACAAGGCTTGCCCGCACCTGCCACCACATCCATCCAAACCTATCCAATTGTTAGGACCCAGCTTAGTCCACATCCTCCATGTGACTTTTCTCACCCCCTGAGCCCACGGTGTTCCACCTGCTGCTAACTGCCTACTTTACACGCCACTCTTCATGTCCTGCTTTATCATATTCTGCCTTAAGTTGTTCTATTTTTGAAATAAAAATGGAATCATAAGAATTATATAGTGTTGCTAAAAGTTTAGAAGCCAGAGAACCAATCATCTCTAACATTTTGATCTATTCCATGCCTTTTTCATGTGTATATTTCCTATAGATATAATTAAAGCCTAAATACAATTGTGCTTCCAGGGTTTTTTTTTTTTTTTTACTCAATATATAAGGGGGAAAAAAACTATAGTTAAGGATAATATAGTAATGCAGGAGAGGATAGGGGGACAACTAACCCATTTGGAAGGGTAGAGAGTAAAAAAGGAGGTGTGACGGCAGTGTAACTGAATTTCTGAGGACCTGCCAGAGTTAGCCAGAGGAGGAGAGAAGAGGAGGCAAAGGCAGAGAGTGTGCCCAAGTAAGAGACATGGAGCACTGCTGTGCATCTCAGAGATGGCAGGTAGTTTACTGTGGGTGGCGCTAGAGAGCCTGTTGCAGGGAGTTGATACATCACAGAAGATTTGGGTGCCAAGCCAGCAACATGAATACCATCTATCAGTGATGGGTAGCCACAGGATATATTAATAAGTGCTTGGGCCAAATACATGGGTGAAATTGCTAACTTTTGATGACATATACAGCTAATTGTCTACTTAGTATTCAAACTTCTTTTCTTTCTAATAGAAGCCTGATTTTGTTAAGGGTGGCAATAAGCCAAATTAAAATACTCATCTCCCCAGACTTCCTTATGGTCTGGAGAAGCCACATAACCCAGTTCTGGACAATTGGATATAAGCAGTTATGCAAGGTTGCTGGGAAAGCAGACTTAGCTGGCCTATATCTTTTTTCCTTCTCTTTTTTTCCATCTCTCTTGCCTAGAATATGGACACAAGTCCCAGCGGTAGAGCAGACATCTTTCGACCATGAGGAAGAAAACTGTGCAAGTCCTGATGACTTTCTTGAGCACTTGTACTTGTCTTGGACTATACACCTCCTAGTATACCTTTTATCATGAGAAGAAAATTAATCTTAGTTTGGTTAAGCTACTGAGTTGGGTTCATGCAACTGAATGTAATCCTATCTAATATCATATCATATCCATTTCCTGGAGATTGTTTTAAAGATTTTATTTATTTGAGAGAGAAAGAGAGGGAAAGAGCACTAGCAGGGGCGGGGGACAGAGGGAGAGGGAGAAGCAGACTCCCCGCTGAGCAGGGAGCCCGATGTGGGACTCCATTCCAGATCCCAGGACCCCAGGATCATGACCTGAGCCAAAGGCAGCCCCTTAAATGACTGAGCCACCCAGGCGCCCCCATTTCTCAGAGATTTGAAATGAACTTAGCATCTTAAAGATTCTGAGAAGTCCTATTTAACTTTAACTTACTGTTAAGATTATTTGACTACAGAACTCTTTTCCCTCACAATACTTAGTATATCTCACTGTAACATGAGTGTTCTGCAGAAGTCTGAAAAATGCTACTCTTTTTGTGTTATCTAGTAGGTGGATAGTCGTCGTGACATTCTACAGGATAGGGAATATAGGAGGAATAACATAAGTTAGGGGAGAAAGATGATGAATTTAGTTTTGAATGTGTTGAATTTGAGGTGTCTAAGTAGAACTGTCCATTGACAGTTGGATATATAGCCCTGAATCTCCTAAGTGAGATTTGGAAATAAGCAGGTAGATGGGGGTTAATAAATTGTGATTGTCAAAGGAGAAAACATTCTAGGAGTGTTTTTAACCAATGAAGAAGTTTTGATCCTTTCCTTTAACTGCCTAGCTCTGCCACCTCTCTCAAAGGCAATGAAGAAGACTCCACTTAAAATCAGACACACCGGACCTCAAATCCTAACTGGTCTGCTTACTTAGCTCTGTGACCTGGCTCAGGCATCTAACTTCTCTGACCTTCAGTTTCCCCATCAAAGAGTTGACAACCTAACCTTAGTGAGTTGTTGTGAGAATTGTAACGTACTCCACACTGTGCCTGAAAATTTTAGCTGCTCCATCAATGCTAAGGTCCTTCTCCTTCCAGCTAGAGAAGATCGGTTGCCTCATAATTTCATTTCTTGTGTGATGCTTTCATAGACGTGATGCAACATTTAAAATTAAGCCAGGGCAACAATTTAGCTTCTGCCTATTAAATATCTCTATACAACTTGAAGATAAAATTCCAGGGCAGGTCAAAAGAGATTGTATGTACATGATGGATTTGTATTTTACTATTGTATGTACTTAAGAAAACTTAAAGTGCTTCCTGGGTCTTGCTCTTGTCTACTACTTCATAAATATTAACTCATTTCATATTAATAATAATCTTATTAGGTGCTATTGTTATTCCCATATGGCAGATGAAGAAATGGTTGTACAGATGGGTTATTTATTTATCATTGCCCATAGTCGCACAGCTAGGAGCTGGTGGAGTCAGCTCACACCTGGGGCATCAGGCCAGTCCATGCTCCTAACCACTACACTAATACATAGAAGACATGAATAAATAAAAGGAATCACCCATATTGTTTACTGTTCTTTCATCCTCATGCAGCCTTTAGTCATTGTTACTTTGTCTATTTTCTTACATTTAAAAGAATAGTAATTTGTCTCTGAGCATCTCTTTATCACTGTTAGGAATAGCAATATGTATGGAAAGTTTTAGTTAAGAGCTATTTAGAGGAACAAGTGTTTAAAATTTGTGTCAATGCAGTGCTGTCCAGAGTAACTATCTCTGTAACAATAACACTGTTCTTGTTTGTTTGAACTTTCTAGGCTCCATATAATTAATTTAAACATGAGAGAGCATGCGTGCTTTTTTTTTTTTTTTTTTTTTAAGAAAACTACTGCTTACCTTCCTCGAAGAGCACATGTAGTTTCAAAGGCTCTCACTCCCTTCCTAGGAATGAGCTGCCGTAGCCAGGAAGCACAGGAGGCTTGGATTAAAGCTTAAGGAAATTCCCAAGAGGATGTTTTTAAAGGGCATAGACCTAGGTAGGAAACAAAATATAGGCTTATTTCAATGGAAATAATTCTCCATTTAATTTTCTCCCAACGGTCTTCTAGGTCCAAGAGAGATAAGATCGTATTCACGGAAAATTGATGGATAAACAATGATTTCTTTAAAAAAGATCTGAAAACCCATGTCCGATCTCCAGTGTATATTTACTGGATGATCTAAATTTGGCACTTACATCTTTCACATCACTTTCTCTCTCTGTAAATGCATGCAACTATTCCTGTTCCCTCCCACACATTGATGCTTCAAGGATAAATGAGATCATGTTTATAGTTCAATGAGGAAAGATACTAGGTATCCTAAAAATATCACTATTGCAAAGTTCTTCCTTTCCTTGGAAATGTGTAGTAATACCACATGTATACAGTGTTGTTGAAGAATCAGATTTTTCCATAGAAGTGATTGTTTTTTTCAGAAAATAGATATTTATCCCATTCAGGACTAACAGTTTCTTTTTAAAATTTTAGCCATTTTTCCAATTTTCCAATTTGAACTTGTTGATTTTTTCTTTAAATTAATTAATTAATTCTATAATTAATATTTGTTGAATGCTTACTACCTGCAATGTAGGTAATTAATAGAACTCTTTCCTTCTGATTAAACAAAATGTATTTTATCTTTTATCAATGACCCTTCATCCATATAATTTGCTTCAAGGACAATATCAGCCAACACCACAAAGCAGCTAATGCATTTTTAAGCTACAGAAATATAAGCCCTAGACCTAAATTAAGGGAACTACTAGTTCTTATTCTACACCAATCCAGATAAACCTGGACTTGAGTCCTGGATGCACAGTATAAGAACAACACTGATAAACTGTAGTATATCTGAAAGGGGGTGACTAAGATGGTGGAAGCTGTGGAAATCAAGCCATATGGACAATTAAACGAGCACTTGCAGAAGAGAATAGTTAAGTGGAGCAATAAAATGTGACTTCAAATCTCTGAATACCTATCAGAAAAGAAATTGGACCTACTCTGCATAGTCACAGAAAAGTAAACTATAAACATAGGTAGAATTTTAAGAAGAGAGATGTCACAGTTAAATAAAACTCTACCAAAAATGAAAAGGGCTGCCTTTAAGGCTTTTGTTTACTGAGATTTCTAGAACAGAAACTGGATGACTATTGGACAGAGATTTTTGTGGAGAGGTTTCTTATGGGGTGAGAAGTTGGGCTCAAAGATCCCTAAGGTCCCCTCTGATGCTGAATATCCTATATTCCATTAGGAACCTCACTCACTGTGATAAGTTATAACAGAGTGACACTTTTCAGCCTTTTGGTGCTTTGCCTCTGCACTAAAAGGCCTCACTCAGACTGCTGTATGGTTTTTTGTCCTTATTGCTACTTTTTATAGTTCTGTCGTTCCTTGTTTTAATGTCATCCCACTTCATTCTAATTTGTTACTTCTAATATGTTGTGGTCTAGGAAAACAGCTAATAACCAAACTTATTAACATTGCATGAATAATTTAAATGAACGTCTGAAGAGCTCTCCCATGAATAAGGTCTTTGGTACATGGACTTTTTGCCATCTGTTTTAGTTCTTAAAGGTCCCTTTAGCTTTCTTCCAAGTTCTTGGGGGTGTTCTAGATTTAATTTGTCAAGTATGTGGCTTCTGGAACCTTGTTATTGAAATTCCATAAGTTTGCTAAGCTTCCTACTAATTCATAAAATTAAAAAAGAAAATTCTGAATCCATTACTGAATTTTTCCAAAAATAATCATAGGTAGTGATATACTCATCACTGAGCAAGATTTTCCTTATGTAGATAAACTTCCCCCGGACAGCTTCTTCAGAATGGAAGTCGAATTTATAACTAGACTATATAACCAAATGAAATTGATTAGAATGCTAACTACTTTTATCTCCTGAGCTGCTTCATATGGAAAGTATTGGTGTAAAGGTACAGATTCCTTTAGAATATGGGGAATCATTCTGATTTTATTGGTTTTCTTCTTAATCTTGTACTTATATATAGCAATAGTTCAAACATAACTCAAAAATATTTAATGAAAACTTATATAGCTAGCAGGTGCTCTCAGTTAAGAATAATGAAGAATATAAGATAAACATCTTATATTCAGTCGGTTAAAGCGGACGCCTTCGTCTCAGGTCACGATCCCAGGGCCCTGGGATGGAGCCCCGCCTGTGTCGGGCTTCTTCCTCGGTGGGGAGCCTGCTTCTCCCTCTCCCTCTGCCTGCTGCTTCCCCAAGTTGTGTTCTCTCTCTCTTTCTGTCAAATAAATAAATAAATAAAATCTTTAAAAAAAAGAAAAACATAATAATGTTTTATATAAACTAAGTATGAAAGACTACTTTGCCATTAAGGAACTTAATGTCTTGTTAAACAACGAGTTATAGAGCAATCAGGGAACTATCTTATCCAGGCAGGACTGGCACAGATAGTAAATGTTTTTGAAATCTCTAATGAGAAATGGAGTAGTTCTGCCTCAATACAGCAGACTCAGAGGTTAATAATAAATGTGCTCTTTCTTTAATTTGCTTTGGCCATTAGGTTAATATCGGTGCCATGAGACTTTGGCTATTATAATTTCCTATCATTTATTTGGTAAAAAGAATAATTTGGAGAGGTGTTTCAGTGACTTGATGGGAGCATATCCATAAGATATGAAGAAAACCCCAACACTGCCAATATTTGAAAACTCAAAGGGTTTATTTCCTAAAGTGTTATGCAAACTGCTGTCCCGTAACTTTTGCCGCTCCCCAGTATTGGCCAGAGGAATAATTTTAAATCTTCCAAACGGATGAAGCGGACTTCATCCCAGTTCTTCTTGGGAGATACAAACTTCTTATATATCCCCAGGTGAGTCATGAAAAATGTGTACTTGACACCCTAAACTCTGAATTGCCATCATCAGTAACACAACTGAATGGTATCTGTAATGTAGTTAATTTTCTGGGAAATATTCAAAGGCACAAAATGAACATGGCAATAAACACGGTTTTCTATTTAACTTTTGCCTATCCTCCTGGATGTGTGCTTAGAATTATATTTTCATAGAACTTGCAGATGTCCCAGACTCAAGTGCTATTTAATCTCCTTCCATAAGCAGAAGTCCTGAGCAATCCTATCCACAATTAGCTGCTTCTGGTTGCTATTAAATTGCCCCCCACAACTTATTTCACAACATTATTGTTTCAGAGCACAACACATTCTGTATGGAGTGAGAGTGCTTGGAAAGACCAATTTCTCTTTGTCATGCCCCTGCCTCTAGATAAGAATGTTTTACACTGCCCATTAGCCAATCCTGTGACCCTTTTCTTTTAGCACCTTGAGTTTGAATTAGGGAATACCTTTTACATCAAAATGGATACACCTGGGATAAAGTAAGCATTGAGTGTTTAGCCCGGATGCCCTCCCCCGCACCCCTCCCCCCACCAAAGCAGCAGAGAAGCTGCGAAGGCCACTTAGCAGTTCGTGCGCTTTCCAAAGCCCACGACCTGGAGCTGGGTTGGGGGGTTCCTTTCCTGGACCGTGAGACTCCGGGAGAAGGGGTGGCGGAGATGGGGAGTGGAGGGGAGGGTTTGTTTTGCTGGGGGATGTGGGAAGTAGGCGCTAGCCTGTTTCGCGGTTTTTTAAGCCCCTTGGCATGCCCTGACCTGATCAAGAGGGAGTCAACTGCTCTCTGGAATGTTCCGGGAGAAGGTGGGAGACTGCTTCCCAGAAGAGGCCTGTGGGTGCTGGAGGGCACCAGGGGGGTCACGCAGGGAGATGCAGGACAAGCGCCGGGAGGGGCACGAGGGAAGCTGGGGGCCGACGTGACCCGTACCCGCGGGGGCTAAGGCGGGCAGAACGAGCTGGTAGCTAGGCTTCGGGGGCGGCCCGTGGGGCCAGGAGACCCCTCCCCGGGCGCGGCGGCGGCGGCGGCGGCGGCGGCGGCGGCGGCTACCCGGCTGCGCAGGCTGCACCGCCCCGGCTGTCAAGCGAGCGCGGGGGGCGGGCAGGAGGAAGGGGTGGAGGTGCAAGGGGAGGAGGGCTGGCACCGGAGCGCCGCGGTGTCGGTGCAATAAAAATGCATCCCATGGAACTGCCCATGGAGAAGGACGGGACCGAGACGCGGCAGCGAGAGGAGGTGGTAAAAGCGGAGGAGGACGCCCAGGAGGCAGCGGCGGCGGCGGCGGCGGCGGCCGGGAAGTGAAAGGTCTCGCAAAGTTCAGCGGCTGCTGCGGGCGCCGAGCCCCGGGCTAGCGGCGGAGGAGCCCGCGGGACGCTCCGCAGGGGCTGCGCGGCCAGGCCGGCTATGGTCCGGGGGCTCCCGTCGCCCCCGAGGTGCCCGGGCCCCTCCAGGCCGGTGCGCGAGGGTCACCCCACCGCCCGGCGCGGCCCCGGCCCGCGGCTCCCTGCAGCCGGCGCCCGCTGACCGAGCCTGGCGCCCCAGGAGGGGGAAGAAATAAAGAGCCCCAGTTCTTCCTGAGGACTGTTGGCGCTTCATCCCACAACCGAGAGGGCTCAGCTCCCTCGCGCACCCGCCCGGCCCGGGTCCTCCCGGCTCGTCCCGGCCATGGGGAGCTGCGCGCGGCTGCTGCTGCTATGGGGCTGCTCGGCGGTGGCCGCAGGTGGGTGGTGACGCTGCTGGGCCCCCACCCCCTTTCCCTCGCTCTTTCTGTTCCCCACCTCGGGACTCGGGGGTGCAGGGGAGAGCGGGCTGGGAGCGCCAAGCTCAGCTCCCGAGGATGAAATGAGTGGCCATGTTCCGCCTCTTTCCCCCGGGTCTCTGCCGTTTAAAATACTATTGATTTTTTTGCAACTGCGATACACATGCCCTTGGATAACCCGATATCCTGGGTGCGTCCTGCCGGAGATACCACGACCTTGGTTTCTTTCTCGGTTTGGGCTTGTAAAAACTGCCTTTCCACTTTGTGAGGGAACAAAGGACCAAGCTCGCCATCCCCCGGCACTTCATGGCCTGAGGAATGATGGGGAGGGATGGCCCAGCGACCCTGGGCGCGCGTGGGCCGCGGAAGCTCTCTCGTGGAGAGCGATCGCCCTAGTCCCCCACCTCCTACTGGGCACGAAGGAACCAGGTAGGGACACCTGGGCGGGGTGTGTGCCCTTTCACCGCGGCAGTGGCTGGAATGCAGTGAGACCCCGGGCTGGGACCTTAGGTGATCACCCTGGGTTGCACGAGCTGGCTGGCCGCCCCTAGGGAATTGGTACCCTGGCTGAGGCTCCGTGGGAGGTCGGAGGCGGGTCTGCTCCCTGTCTCGGTAACTGGACGACCGGCAGAGGCGTCGTCAGAGGCTCTCTCCCTCCTACTCCCAGCCCGGCTTTCCTGGGCTGTCCTTGGCCACCCGTTCCTAGCGCGCCGTTTCTTTAAAATTGGGAGCCCCCCTTCTGTTCCTCTCCCTCCCCCTTGCGGGTCACCTCGTTTCCAGTTAGGGGTAAGTGCAGCTCAGGGTGTGAAGGCGAAAGAAAGTGAGGGACTCTTCAGCCATCCAATCTCTCAAACGTTTCTCGTTTGCTCTAAAAAGGGGAGTGTGGGCTGGAGGGACGGACTGGTGGACAGAGAGCACTGGCGCACTGTACCTTCCCTTCGGCTTCTTCCACTCTGCCCTCAGGGACGCTGGCACACAGTAAAGCAAAGTTTTAGAATCTTCACCCCAAATCGGGCAGACTCAGGAGCATCCTTGCTATATTTGGATAGTTACTTCTTTAGGGATCTCCAAGTATTTTGTCCACCAATTTATCTGGCTCCACAATCTTTTCTGTACTTATTACTTCGGAGGCATTTAAAATGATTCAGTACTTTCCCCCAAGGAGCCATTAGAGGGCTAAGATTTTACCTTAATTCTTCTTAAGGATGCACCCCTGCCTGCATTTATGCATGCTCCCCAACCACAGAGTGAACTTTATTAAACCTTTCCCTTTTCAAACCATGTTATGGCAAAAACATGCAAGCAATCAAGAGGTTGTAAATAAATATCACAAGGCAACTGTTTCAAGTCAAAAATACTTGTACGGGCAGTATATGATTTTCCCTGAAATGCTTTGCAGGTGAGTCATGGCAGATTGTGTGTTTGGGTGATCCTGGCCACAAGCAACTGTTGCTCCAGCTAATCAGAACAGTGGCAAACAGGAGTCCAGGCATAATGCACATCTGAAATTGACATTTAAAAAAATATATGCCTAAGGAAGCCCTTTCTTTTGGTTGCAGAGGCTATGTGGGGCTGGTGATTGTCAGTCAGCATGGGAAATGTCTCTGTTCTAGTCTAAGCTGTCATTTGGGCTTCTCCAATAGCACGGTGATAACAGTTCAGAGGTGCTCTCCCTTAAGAAGCAGAAACGTTCAATTAGCCAGAATTTGGGGTTTGACTTCCTTTTCCTTCTTTCTTTCTCTGTTTTAACTTTTACAATAGATGATTTTGCTTAAGGTATTCATAATTAACATGACAAACCCAAATTAAAGGATTAAAATACGTAGTCAGGATGTTAATAAGTGGATAATGTTTATCATTTTAAGCAATTTTGAAACCTTAAAGTCTGTTGGACCTTTGTTTGGGTGGAAGCACATGTTTCTTTAAGAAGGTGTTTTAGTTCACAGATAATGTTTAAAGGTGCTCTTAGTGGCTGCCAGACTGTAAACATTATCCTGTTAAGCAAACAGGCAACTACTATATAATCTGTCATAGGTAGAAGCACTCAAGAGGCAGAGAGCATGTCAAATAAGCTTTTCTGCCATTTGGCAGTTTAGAGAGTTTTTTTCTTAGTTATATTTACTCAGTATTAAAAATAGATATTATGCCTCTGAGCTCCAGTGGTGTCTAGTTTTGCCTCCCTAAGTGAGATTCCACTGTATATTGATTAAATATCTCGTATTGCTTTTCCTAGGGAATTTGTCCCTTCACATTTTCGGATGAAAAATATAATAGAATAAAACATTTCCTCCTTGATGCATTCTAATAAGCACTTTAGATAATGCTAAGGACTCAAATTATATTTGAAAGACTAAATTGGGTGATCTTAAAAACATTATTGTTTTGGGGGATTATTTAAGTCATGACTTCAAAACAAACGTGTATATTTCAAATATAGGGAATGTTTAGAAAGCAAAGTACTTAAAAGGTTTAGGCCCATTATCTCTCCCCCAGTGTTTCCATTTTCCTTCCTCTCACCCTTTATCTGAAGTGATTTTTATCCCTTTATGTGAATTGTGTATCTGGACATGAAATGCATGCACACACACATGCATGCTCACACACTGGTATAGACAAATGCACTATAAATGCAGAACGGTATTCGTGCTCAAATTTGATAGCATGTACTCTTTAGTGGAAGTCTTAAGCTCTTTGGGGATAACTTGACTGTTGAAGACAGAAGAGCTTTCCAGATGCGTTTGTCTTGAATAACATGGGCTTTCCCTTTCCCAGGACTGAGTGGAGTAGTTGGAGTGAGTTCCCGCTGTGAAAAAGCCTGCAACCCTCGGATGGGGAACTTGGCTTTAGGGAGAAAACTCTGGGCAGACACCACCTGTGGTCAGAACGCCACCGAACTGTACTGCTCCTATAGTGAGAATGCTGATCTGACTTGTCGGCAGCCCAAATGTGACAAATGCCATGCTGCCCAGCCTCACCTGGCTCACCTGCCTGCCGCCATGGCGGACTCATCCTTCAGGTTTCCTCGCACGTGGTGGCAGTCTGCTGAGGATGTGCACAGAGAAAAGATCCAGTTAGACCTGGAAGCTGAATTCTACTTCACTCATCTAATTATGGTGTTCAAGTCCCCCAGGCCAGCAGCCATGGTGCTGGACCGGTCCCAGGACTTTGGGAAGACATGGAAGCCTTACAAGTACTTTGCAACTAACTGCTCAGCTACGTTTGGCCTGGAAGATGATGTCATCAAGAAGGGAGCTATTTGCACTTCGAGATACTCCAATCCTTTTCCATGCACTGGAGGAGAGGTAAGAGCCCACGTTTAACTCTATGCTATAAGTAAGGTAGAAAAATGTTACCAGCCCACATTTTTTTTAAAGCATGAAGGTGTACTTGTAGCAACATGAATGAAATTAGAATTTTTCATGAGCTTTATTTGTCATAAATTATTTCTCACCCTTAGATATGGATGTGTAGTCATTTTCAAGCAGGTTGTCCACTGGCTGGGTTTGCGCAGGAATTCTAAGGTTTTAATTTTCTTAATTTTAAGGAAGAGTAGACACATGGCATCATCACTATCCTCAAGGTTTAAAGGCTAATGATTTCTTCAGTTAGCGGGACTACTTACTGTAATTCTGAAGGAACAAGAGTTACCAAGACAGCCTGTTCCTGGAGTCCATGCGTGCTGGGTATCTTCCTGAAACTGTTAACATAAATAGGAAGTAAATAAAACTAAAGCCAAGGGAGAAAAAAAATCTGTTTGTCAGAAGGATACTTTTGTATAACAGTGGAGTTTTATTGTTAAGATTACAAGAATGCATCGCAAACAAATGGAGGGTACTGTGTTTTAAGATACAAAAGTTCTTTTTGGACTCACAGTTGCAGTTTAGGGACTTCTGTCCACCCTGGGCCCAAAACCATCTCAACCTCATTTTGCAAAACAGCCTTCTTAGCTACTAGTCCAATTCCTGTATGGAATGTTTTCTCTTCGTTTCATATTTCCCCTTCCCTAAAGGGAAAACAGGTCTTTTTAACTTATATGGATATACCTAGAAAGTCCCCCCCCACCCCCACCTAGCATTATGAAAACATTTAGAGAAAACTAAATTAAGTGAAATCAGATTAAGAGAATAAAATACCATCATGTAGATCAAGAAATATGGATTCAGACGTGTGCCTGGCTGGCTCAGTCGGTAGAACTCACTCAGAGTCATGAGTTCAAGCCCCATGTTGGGTGTAAAGCTTACTTACAAAATAAAATAAATAAAATCATGTTTAAAAAATGTTGATTCAGAAAAGAAGAGAGAATATAATCTTTCTAATTCTGGCAGTGTTGTGAACACACAGACTAAATAAGTGGTTCTCAAGTAGGGGTGATTTTGCCACCCCCTGGACCCTCCCAGGGGACGTACAGCAATGCCTGAAGACATTTTTGCTGGAGGGAGGGACACTACAGGCATCTAGTGGGTGGAGGCCAGGGATGCTGCTAAACTTCCTACAGTGCCCAAGATAGCACCACTCCCCGCTCCCAACAAAGAATTCTTAGCCCTACATGTTAATAGTACCAGGGCTGAGAAAGCCTGGACTATGTGTGAGGCTTATGTCCAATGTATGTAGTACAATATCTACAAAGACCAAGGTAAGCTCTCTTTTAGTAGTCCTTTGTGTTAGTATTCACCGGCTTCCCAGATGATTGTACTTAGTAAATATTTCTTGAGCCCCTACTAGTGCTAGGCACCGTAGTCAGTGCCACTAATTCTGCCTTTGGTTTGGGGAGAGGGGTGCTTGCGAGTGGCCTAATGAAAAAACTGGTTTGGGAACTTCTTCCCCCTACTACCAAAGTCACATATGGACCTTAGCCATATTATCCAGATACTTCTGTGTGCTCTCTGCGGACCAGGCACAGTGCTGCTGGCATGGAAACCAAGTGGGATGTGGCACAAACAGCACACAGATGATCTTCCTGGTCTCTAAAGTTGGCACCTGGGTGGCTCAGTCAGTTAAGCATTCGACTCTCGGTTTGGGCTCAGGTCATGAGTTGAGGGTTGTGAGACGGAGCCCTGTGTGGAGTCTGCTTGAGAGCCTCTCTCGTCCTCTGCCCCTCTTGCTCATGCTCTCTCTCTCTCAAATAAATAAATAAATCTTTTAAAAAAAATTAAAAAAAATTAAAGTTGGCTTCATATTGTAAACCCTTGTGCACCCTGTCATGATGGACATTTTTAAAGATACCAGGACAGGAAAGAGACAGATAAGTTAGACTCATTGTTTTCTTATGTGGAGAACACTTTGTGTTGCAAACAAATGAATGGCTTGAACTCTCAAATTGCTTTGGAATTGATTCATATGCTCCTATCGGTTCCCTACATCTCAGTGCTACTGGGCCATGTGTATCTATGAAGTTGCAAAAATACAGTCTTTCAGTAACCAGATGACAGGCATGCTTGCTTAGCAAATTTCACATTGAATGTATTACAGTGGCCCAGCAATTACTTACAGATAACTAAAGTAACATTTATTTAACTTAGAGTGGAAGCAAAATCGTATCTTCTTTAAAGCCAAACTACTTATTGTCATCAAGCTTATTACATCAAATTTCAAGCAGAGAGAGACTAAAATTTATGTTACTTTGCCTTTTATATCCAGTCAAAATTTTTTTTTCACAGTAGCTGTTATTTCAGTAGACTTATAATTCAATGACAAGAAAAAAAAACCCAGGAGCCATCTGGTTCCCTCTAGAGTATTTTTGCAAGTATACAGCAAACCATCATAGAATAATCTTCCCTTCAGAGGACAGGTCTGGGAGTGAATCTTTCCCTCCTGAGTTGGAGAGAAGAAGAGAGTCTTCCTCAAAGATAAGGATCAGAGGACACCTCCCTGGAGGGGATTACTACCTATGTCTCCTGTGTTGCTGTGGAATATAAGTTAGTGCTGAGCTACAAATTAATTTTGCAGTACAACTCTCTATCTCCAATCTCCATCTTTGGAAATTGATTAGAAAAATAAGCCAATTACCCTAGGGTCAAATAAGTCGTCTCAAATTTCGTTTATTGCTTCTTTATAATATTATAGACCTGTGTCTTCCCACATTCAATGTAAGACTTCTTAGGACTTCTCTAGGTATTGTCCTACTACTCAGGCTAACATAAATATATCCCAGACTCAATTTGTTTCCATTATTCATTCCAAAATACTTCTTTGGGCTTTTAGGGCCTTAGAGAGACCTGCAGCTTCATGTCAAAGAAATCAGATACCTCCATCTTCGGAGTTGAAGGCACCAGTCGTCTGAAAGAGGACTTTTAAAAATATGGGCCCCAATGGGGTGCGTGGGCGGCTCAGTCAGTTAAGCGTCTGCCTTCAGCTCAGGTCATGATCCCAGGGTCCTGGGATTGAGCCCCGCATCAGGCTCCCTGCTCAGCTTCTCCCTCTCCCGCTCCCCCTGCTTGTGTTCCCTCTCTCGCTGTCTCTCTCTCTGTCAAATAAATAAATAAAATCTTTAAAAAAAAATGGGCCCCAAAAGCTACCCGGAAGAATACTTTTTAAAGTTAAAATCAAAGTTAATCTGCTACACAACAACTTCCTAAACTGGTCAACAGTTACAATGAATGTTTCTCCTATAATGTGTCTCCTTTGCAGGAGAGGAAACTAAGGCTCAGAGGTGAAGCGATTTACCCAACAACATTGCATTAGTTAGTTATATGGCAGAAGCAGGACTAAATCATGGGTCTTCTGACTGTAAGTCTAGTGTTTGTTCCACAAAACTATGTTCTCTCATCATTATTGACTCCCAAGAACTGCTCGCAGAAAGATGTCTGCATATCTCTCTTCTTACTCACTCTGTCACAATTTGTTATTCATTTGCATGTGACATGAAGGTGGAAAAGGCGGTACCAAACAGCTTTCTCCTGAGCAGGAGTGTCCTCTAAGATATCAGTGGTGTTCTGGGAATAAACGTTTCCACGACCAAACTAGGTTGGGAAACACTGAGTGGGTTTAGCAAAATTAACATTTGTAAATACATAAATGTTCTCATTATGTGTCCTGTGTTCCCAAGTGGGAAATATAGGATGTGACATTCCCAAACTTATGTACCCAACAGAAGAACCGTCTTTTTGCAGAACTCCAATTACTAGTTTTCAGAACCCCAGAGATCCACAGATCACAAGTTGGGAAGTGCTGGGATGGAGGTATTAATGCTCCCCAAATCCTGGTAAAAGGACAAATTGGGGAGATGTTCAAGGGGTACAAAGTTTCAGTTATGCAAGATGAATAAATTCTGGAGATCTAGTGTGCAGCAATGTGATTGTAGTTAACAATACTTCCTTGTAATTTGCTAAGAGGGCATATCAAGTATTCTTACCATACATATGCAAAAGAGTGGTAACTCTCTGAGATGATGGGTATGTTAATTAACTTGAACATGGTGATTATTTCACAATGCACGTGTACATCAAATTGTCAAATCATACTCCTTAAATATATATATATATATATGTATACACTTCTCAATTTTCACATATACCTCAGTAATTTTTAAAAAGGCACAGAGAGGCCTGGTGCTTGGCATGGTTTGACATCAAGGCTCTATGCCTATTAGGGGCTTAATCTTCTACTTAGTTGGAGCAGTAGGTAATAATAACTTTGAAGCTAAAGATGAGAGGTTAGTTAGGCTTTGGGGGGATTCAGAGAAGCACCGTTGGACCCCCTCTGGGTACAGAAAACAGAAGTGAGGAGATGGAGCAAGTCATTTTAGGCTCTGCACAGTGAGGCCTCATGCAACGGGAGTTTCAGTTGTTACTGTTCAGGAGACAGCAATGTTCCAGTGACCCCACAGTACCTCTAGGGTGATGGAGTCATCATCTCCTTCGAAGTGCGCATTGCTGCCCCTTGCTCTATTAACTTGTTGCTAGAAGAGCTCTATTCAAAATTGAATAGCAACCAACCAAACCACACGGATTTTTTTCTTTTCCCCTCTGGGGCACTATGAATATAAAACATTCAAAGGGAGGCAGCAGCACAGAGAAGCCAAGAACAGAAGAAAGCTGGTCTCAAATGAAGCCCCAGGGAAGGATTGTGTCGGCCTTATTTGCCTCTGTATGCCCAGCATGTGAGCACATTGCCAGGATCACAGTAGGCATCCAGTAAATCTGTAACTGAATAAACGAGTGTGAACAGATGAGAGAGATGACAAGTAAGAGAATATCCTTAAATGACACAGAGGGAGAAATGAATACAAGCCTTGGGTAGGGGGGATAAGATTCAGAAACCCTGGTTAACATGGAGAAGTTGAACTGGTAAAAATATGAGATAAATTGTGGTTGGGGAAAGGCAATTGAGGACCTTAAATTATGTTTATTCATTCATCTGTTCATCAAATAATTTGGGGGCTGTTACGTGTCCAGTGCCATTCCAGGTGCTGGGGATATGGTGGTGAACCAAAGAGATAAAAGTCCCTGTCCCTGCGAAGCTTAGGTACTAGGGGAGGGGGGTGGAGGGAGCACAGAGAACAAATATTTAAGTAAAATATACAGTATGTCAGAGTGTGATAAGGACCGAGAAGAAAATAAAACAAGGTAGAGGATAGGGAGTGCTAGCAGGGAGGGCTTGCTGTTCCTGAAACAGATTGAAGGATTTGTGTTTGGTGGAATAGTCAAGAACTCTGAGTTCCTGCCAAGTTTCCCTGAGCGAACAAAATCTATAATTAAGGGTCCCGTGTCTTTCAATCTGTAGATATGGAAAAATGAAGTTGTGTATTACGACAAACATCGGTAAAAATCCCTCTTGCTAGTGTTTCTTAGAATGAGAGCATTTGAAAAGGAACCTAAATGTCATCAATGGAAAAACACATGACTGATGAGTAATCTGAAGCCTAAAGGGAGTTAAATGACTTGTCTATAATTACTCAGCTGAAATCCGTGTTTCCTGACTTTTAGCCCAGTGCTATTTCCACTATACTAGTCTGAAATTCCTTTGTCCCAAGTCAGGTGGTGTGAAAGATACAAAAACAATATACATTCCTTTCTTTTGCTGTCCTTACAATCCACTGGGTAAGAGCTTGAACATGATCATTGGGGGGCTGATTTATTAAATAATATGAGATGGTTCTTGATTAATTCCCAGATACATTGTGCAAATAATATGCCTTTTGGAATCTGAGTACTCATTTGTCTCTTTGAAGGATGTCTCTTTGGCCATAGAAGAGATCACATTTTAATATCTTGTGGTAAAGTCACTGGCACAAGTGTGCAGAAAATGATTAATTAATCATGTTTTTGCAGGTATTTACATTTACAATATGCTAAGCAATATTTAGGCTTTTAGCTGAAAAGATAAATACATGAGTCGGAATGCTTTCTTTTTGGTTAGCTACTTGTTTTCTTCAATCACTGAAATCTGCTTGTGCCTGTTTTTGCAGCAGCAATGGCCATGAGTCATGGGGGCAGCTAATATCCATGTGCCAGGCATTCTGTAGCATGTACCCTACCCCTTATTCTCACAAGAACCCTGGTAGTTGGGTCCAGTACTAACCCCATTCTACAGAAAAAGAAATTGAGACTTAGTGAGTCTGAGTAACTTGGTAAGACTCAAATAAGCAATGAGCCAACCCGTGCCAGAGCTGGGATTATTAGCTTGCCTTAAAATTATTTATATGATTAAGTTTTATTATATCTAAAATTTTTCTTAAAAAGTAAACTAGCTAGTAACTGCTTTAAGTAATTTTCCTAACAAAGTTATTCATCCAGTGTATTAATGTTTTGCTTGGGAGCATATTCCTAGCTATAATTTTGTTGAACTTCCTTGAAAATAAAATGTTGTATATATTTGTTTAGAGTGTTTCGATTATCAACACCCTGGGGATACTCCCTTCCTGTAGGGGTGGGGCTAGAAATTTATAATAGCGTTCTTCAAAAAAAAAAAAAAAAGCCTTTAATTTAAAGAAAATCCACAGGGTAGTTGTTAATTAAAATTATTTAAAGAGGCTACATAAGAACAGAGAACCAACCCACAGATTAAATCAATAAACTTTGATTTATTGATTTCAAAGAGTAGACTCTTCCTCCAAAAATACCTCCTTTCTAGCTATCAAAAAAAAAAGTGTGTTAGCATCTGTTTGCTTGTTCACTTTGCATTTGTTCAATTAGGTGGTTTAACTTTGCCAGTATTTCGTTAAAATATTCTGGAAACTTTGAGAAATCAGATTATAAAATGCTGAGTTAGCAATGAATGATTCACACTGAAAAAGTAAGGCCAGACAATGAAGAGCAGACGAGGAGCAGGCACCTGGAGGTCAAGTATATTAAGGCATACAAGAGGCGCTTCCTACCAAGGCATGGAGAACCCTAGAAACCAGAATGGTGGTGGTAGGGATTGGGGGCATTGGAAGATGAGGAAAATGCATCATGACAGAGAATACAGAAGTTATTGCTTCCGATCAGTAATGAGAAGTGTCTGAAAACTAGTAAATAGAACCTCTCCCTCCTCTGCACCCCCAGGTACTCTGTGTCACTCACACGTAACCATATCATGTCCCCTCTCTCTTCTACTCCTGTAGTGTTCACTTCTGAGGAACTTTGCCCCATCTATCCTTGTATATGCCCTGTGGCTCCCAGCCCCCCAACCTCTGTACCTGGCACAGGTCTGTGCGAGGCATAACTGTCCAAAATACATTTATTGAATTGAATCATATGACAATAACTACATATAAAATAATAATTCTGTTTATTAATTATCTTGGATGTTACACATCTACTACCAAGTGCTGATCTTTTCAAAGTAGTCATGATTCATTCATTATTTCTGTAAATATTTATAAAGTGTCTCCTATATGCCAGCTACTATTTTAGGAGTTGGAGATACAGAGCAAAAAATAAAGAATTCCTGCCCTTGAGCTTACATTCTAAATGTAAGATGCTAAACAAGGTAAAGTATATAGAATGCTCAACAGTGATAAGCGTAAAGGAAAAAAATAAAGCAGGGGAAGGGGCTAGAAAGTGGGGAGGAGGTTTTTAATGTTTAGAAAGAACTCCTAGGGAAAGAAAGCCTCACCAAGACTTTTGAATAAGGACCTGAAGGAAAGCAGAAGTGAGCAGTAGACATATAGGGAAAGAGCAGAGGCCCCCAAGGAAGTGTGCCTGATGCCACCAGGACAGTGAGGAGGCTGGTGATGAAGCAGAGGGGTGGACGTACAGCATAGTAGGTGAGGTCAGAGATCAGAGACATATTTAGAGTGTGGGGCCTCAGAGTAGGTGTCAGGACAGCCCAAATTTACACCTCGATCAGCCTGTTAGTTATTTTTAGCATCCCCTTTCATTCTCCAAGTAGTCCCAATTTGGACTATAAAGTATTATAAGTTGTTATGATAAGATCACAGGTTTTTACTCTGGATGAGATTGGAAGCCATTTGGAGGAATTAAGCAGAGGGAAGAAATGGTCAATTTATTTTTCATAGGATCACTTTGGCTTATGTGTTAAGAAAAGACCAAAGAGGGAAGCTGGGAGACTGGCTAGAATTCTACTGTGATCATTCCGGCTAGATCTGACAGTGCATGGACAACGGGGAGCAACGGAAATGGTGAAAGGTAGTTGAATTCTAGATCAATTCTGTGGAGAGAGCCAACAGCCTCTGCTGACAGGTGGGATGCAGCGTGGGAGAGAAAGACAGGAGTAAGAATGCTTTTAGTCTGATCACCTGGAAGAATAAAAAAGGCCATTTACTGAGGTGCAGAAGACTCTAGGGAAGCAGATTCGGAGAGGAGTGCCAGGAGCTCATTTCGGGACACGTTGAGTATGAATTGCCTATGAGACATCCAAGTGGAGATACTGAGTAGGCAGCTGGATCTGTGAGTTTAGAGTTCAGAGGAGAGGTCTGGACTGCTATAAATTTGGGAGTCATCAGTGTAGAGGTGATATTGAAAACTATGAAACTGGATGAGATTATCAGGGAGTGCATGTGGATGAAGAGGAAAGTCCAAGGACTGAGTCCAGGGCAGGATCAAACTCAGTTCAGTGATGCTGCCATTACTAAAAAAAACACTTGCAAATCCCAAGGCTTATATGAAAACCAGTCTTGCCAGTCTGGGGGTCCAATGTTTGTTTAATTAAGACCTGGCATGCAGGGATGCCTGGGTGGCTCAGTCGTTAAGCGTCTGCCTTCGGCTCAGGTCATGATCCCAGGGTCCTGGGATCGAGCCCCGCATCAGGCTCCTGCTTGGCAGGAAGCCTGCTTCTCCCTCTCCCACTCCCCCTGCTGTGTTCCCTCTCTCGCTGTGTCTCTCTGTCAAATAAATAAATAAAATCTTAAAAAAAAATGCAAAAAAAAAAAAAAAGAAAGAAAAAGAACCAGCATGCATCAAATAACATTGACTTTCCACAGTCAGGACAGCCGATGCAAATTCTAAAATGACAGTGTGAGGGAAGTCACAGGAGCTGCAACTCTAGGTTATCAAAAGACCAGAACGAATGGGGAGAAGGAAAAGTGCTGATTGTAGACTGAATGAGGATGGAAAAGGGAGAGGGAAGAGTACTGAAGGGAAAAGTTGATTTTAGCGACCTTCAGATTTTAAGTGCCTCGTATTCCATTTCATCTTAACCTGTCCCACCCTTCACCCTCTCTGACTCAAAATTGCAGCTGCAGGAGCAATTTTTTAGAATGATTATAAAAAATTATTTTTTGAGTGCCCCTGAGCCATCACAGTATCAGAAATTAAAATGTAGCATTGTACACATTTTTTCCTTAGTGTGTTGTGAAATTTGATTTGCAGAATGCGATGGAGGGCAGCTACCTAAGGCATAGGAACTATACGGTTAATCCCATTTAAGTACATGTGTTTACATTGTCACAATTTTTAAAATGTGTTATTAATATTTTATTTTATTTTAAAGATTTTATTTATTTATTCATGAGAGAGAGAGAGAGGCAGAGGGAGAAGCAGGCTCCCAAGGAACAGGGAGCCTGATGCGGGACTCGATCCCAGGACCCTGGGATCATGACCTGAGCCGAAGGCAGATGCTTAACCATCTGAGTCACCCAGGCGCCCCTGTTATTAATATTTTAATTAATGCTCACTGTATTAATGCTTAATTATTTTGCCAAGGAGGAGAAGAGAAGCCAACATTTGGAGATTATGGTAGAATGTGCCAGTTTCTGTGCCAGGCATTTTGCGTCCATCTTGCTGTATCTCTAAGGAAAAAACTCTTTTCCTGGATGGTTTGTCTTGTTAAGGAACAAACAAAAAACACCAACCCTCTTTCTACATCATATTTCTCTTCTCTTCCTAAACTTCCTGCAAATGATAGAGGAACAGAAGCCTTTTCAGGCATCAGTTGTGTTTGCTGATGTTACTTTACACTTTAAAATTACAGTTACTAAAACAATAAAATAATTGTGAAAAATACATGCTTTCTACATGACATCATGTTCATTTGTGCTAACATTATATCTTTTGGCTGCCACTGAAAAGAGCTTCTACGTTTCAAATTAGATTGGAGAAAATGTAGTCACTCTCTTATACTGTTTAATCTCCATTAAGGTCTATTGTTTCCTTTTATTCCAACCAATCTGACCCTTTGGGGGTCTTTGAGGTTTTCCATCAATTTCTCTTGTAATCAATGCTATATTTCTCTCAATGCTATATTTCTCTGGCCCTATCTCTAAACGAAAGCAAAGGTCAATGGAGGACATTTCAAACCAATGATCTATTAGAAGAACCAGGCACCTCACTCCCCAAGAACCCTCATCTTTGTTGTTTCCCACCCAAAGGGGTGCAACTCACCTCTTTGTAAGAGTAGCTTCCTCCATGATGATTATCAAAGTTCAGGAGAATGTAAGCCCACTGGGGTTCCTTTGGGTGGAGTGTAGTGAGGAGGTATAATTTGCAAAAAAAAAAAAAATCGCAAGGTGACTGTCAACACCTGCTCCCCAATTCCTTTCCTCCCCAAGTGCGCTGTCAATTCCGGTGTGTTTTCTTTCAAATTTTCATTTCTTTCCCCAAAGCGTCTAGTTCTGTCACATCAGACCAGTTCTTTTATCTCTCCTCTGGCTCAAAATAAGAACGTGTGAAATGAACATGGAGTCTGCCCCCATGATTTTTCTCTCTGGAATCTTCTATTGCTTCTCTCATCTCCATTGCCCCCTTATGTTCCCATCACATTCCAATTCTACTGTTCACCGTCTTGCTCCTTCAGCTAGACAGCTGAACTCTGCTGGGAAAAATTCAAAACACGACAGTGCTGAGAGATGCCACTACGAATTTATGTTTTCCAGTCTAATCTGGCCCTCAAACTTCCCTGGAAATCCTTTATTCTTAGCCCTCTTTCATTCCTGGAGTGAGTCTTTCAGAGCTTCTCTCCTCTCCCTGAGATCCCTCCTCACCACCACCCCACTTCCTCTTGCTTTCAGCTAAAGAGCTTGCCTCCTACCTCACTGAGAAAATAAAAACTTGTGTGAATGGCATCACAGGCTAACCCAGAAAGGCCCCTCAAGGCAAAAGGTGAGATTCATTCTCAATTCCTTTCTCTCCCTCAGCCCGTGGCAGTCATTTACCGCGACCTGTTTAGTTCTGCTCCTGGGGTCTGTTTTGAGTATGCATGCTTCTCTCCGTCCATACACAGCCATCCTGGTGCAAACCACCGTGATTTGTCACCCGTACACATTATTGCAATATTCTTCCGAATGTTCTCGCTGTTCTGTCATGCTTGCTCTCCAATCTCTTCTCTATGCCACACTCTAAAGGGGCTTTTTAAAATCCAGAATGTCACTTCTCTGCTTAAAAAGTCTTTTGTGACTCCCCAGTTCCCCCATAACATAGTCCACATTCTTTACTGTGGCCTGCCAGGCTCTTTCCAAATGCCCTGGTCTTGCCTCTCATCACTGCCCCTTCTGCCCTCCTCCAGCTGTCCCTACTGAGCTACTTGTATTACTCCAAGGCGCCAGGCTCTCTCCCACCCTCTGTGCCATGCACACGTGCTTCTTTGTCCTGATGCTCTTCTCTTCTGTTCCCTTCCTCCAGTCCTACCTCATTCACTTAGCTCAGTTGTCAGTCAAATATTTTTTTGGATGGATATGTTGAGGGATAGATTATTCATCCCTAAGGGCTGCTTAAACTTCACCTCTTCCTGAGATTCTGGGTAGGTGCACCACACCTGTGTGTCACACAGGTGCACCCATGGCGCATGCTCACCTCTGTCACAGCATTTATCACATTGTTCTGTGAGCCCCTTAAAGTAGTTCAGACTGCCCTTTGAGACATACTATCTTAGCATCTAACATGCTGCCTGACATGTTAAATAGATATTTTTTAAGTAAGCGAACTCTGAGGCATTATTGTTGTTAATATTATCAATGATAACTACTTATTGCTTTTTGTGGCTTGAAGCATTTGTATGCAGAGTCTCTGGTATGCAGATACACTAAACAGTCTGGGAGATGACTTGCTGCATGTCCCCTAAGTTACCATTTAGGATGACAGATCCTAAGGCAGTTGATCAGTACAGTTTCTCAGTAAGGACAATGTCATAGGTTCTGTGTATTTGCAAACCCAAACCACAGGCTCTATTCCTAATCTGTGAAGGCCTGACACAGATGGAAAGGTACGAATTTATCACTACCTCTCGAAAGACAGTGAAGGGTGCATGGAAGGTTAACTGGGGGATTTTGTTTAATTGTCTATCAGTGTCATTGGAAATGATTGCATAGAGGGCCTCCTGATTATGCTTCTGCAGTGTTTCCAGCTGGGATTCTTCTCACAATCCTATGTTGGGTACAGGGGTGGTTATTTCGTGATTCTAGGAAACAGTCACCTCATGGCCACGCCTCTGGACAAACTTGGGTAGCTACTTGGTTCACTTAGAAAAACTGAAAACCTTGTTACTCCCTTTCCCTGAGAATTGCTATTTCAAGTAACCTGCATTTATAGAGTTCAAAGGAGAAACTAGCTTTGAAGAAAGAAGTTTAAATATTATTTCCTTTGACAAAACAGACAAAAATACTTTTAAAAATAAGATTTGGAAGCTACATCTCTTTCCAGTTGCCTGAAATTCGTTGTAGTATATTCCTGCCTTAAGGTGTTTACAGTCCAACTGATACTTCTTTTTTTTACGATTTTATTTATTTGGGGCACCTGGGTAGCTCAGTTGGTTGGGTGTCTGCTTTTGGCTTAGGTCATGATCCCAGGATCCTGGGATTGAGCCCCACATCACATAGGCTTCCTGCTCAGCAGGGAGCCTGTTCTCCCCCCCCCCCATATTCTCTCTTGCTATCTCTCTTTCAAATAAGTAAATAAATAATCTTTAAAAAAAGATCTTATTTATTTATTTGAGAGAGCATGAGCAGTGGAGAGGGGTAGAAGGAGAGGGAAAAGCAGGCTCCTCGCTGAGCAGGGAGCCCAGTGCGGGGCTCAATCCCAGGACCTTGATCCCAATTGAGACTTCTGAATTGCTGTCTTTTAAAGGATGACTAATAATTGAAAGGTGGAGAAGGGAATTCCATGGAAAAGTGCACATGTATAAGGAAAATCAACCCTCAGAATGGTTGGAGCCTATGGCATGGTGGGGAGTGAGGAAGGGTGAGGGATGGGGGAAAGATGAGGCTGGCCTTGGAGGATCAAGTCAGACTATAAATGGTCTAGTGTGTCCATATTTTGGACTTGAGCCTATAGGTAGTGGAGACCAATCAATAGCTCTTCTGGGTAGGGATAGCCTAATCAGCACGTTTATGAAAAACAACTCAGGGAGCAGTGTGAAAAATTCTTGGGCAAAATTTATGAGATTAAACTTAATAGTGATAAATATGAATTCCTCTTTTCAAAGATCAACTGTTCTACCACCAGAGAGGTGTGACTTATCAGCCATTCATGTGAAAAAGACCTCAGGGTTTCAGTTGACTGTAATCTCTGTATGAGTCAACAGTATATCATGACTGCCATAGAAGCTAATGTAACCTTGGGCTACATTAATAGAATAATGTTTCAAACAAAGGAGAGACTAGTCCTTCTATTGTGTTTTCTCATCAAAGCATAGCTAGAATATTATGTTCAGGTCAAGATATTCCTATTTAGAGAAAGCCAAGCAGAACTGGTGAGAGCAATTAGAAATCTCATTATATAATGAACAATTAACTTAGGATATTTTGCTTATGAGGGAGGATTTATGGATGTTCAGGAATTGCTAGCATTCTTCAGATGTTTGAAGAGGGATTAAATGGACTCTGATGCTTTCAGAAGGCAAGAATATGACCAAAGAAAGACTTTCTTAAAAACTGGATGTATCCAAGAGACAGAATTCCCTTGCATTTCTCATCCCATGAAATGTGTCAGCAAAGGTTGAGTGATCGTGTACAGATTTAAAGGTTTGTTTCAGGACTCTAGTGTCTCACCCACCTCTGAACACACAGATTATGCCATTGAGTGAGTAACTGACTAAGAAAATCCTTTACCTCCAAACCACTCCAATAGCACAGGTCCTGGGATGAGCACTGCTTAGCTAGTCACATTGTCCTTCCGGCTAGCTGGGCAACAGCCCCCTGTTTTGGTGTAAACTTTTTGGGGGATATCTCATTTTTGGCAAAGTGAATGGTCCTTAACCACTGAGCAAAAGGAAGTCACTTAGCTGTTGAAGAGAAGGGAGGCAGGGGAAAAAGAAATGAGTCCCTACTCCCTGAGTCTCTATTTTATACTCAGAGATGACATTTTATGTGTAGTTTATAATATCACTAGATGAAATGGGACAGCACAAGTACAGGAGTTGGAGACCCACCTTTGGCCCTTCACCAGGCTCTGGTGGTTGCATCTCTAAGTGAGCTCTCATCTGCTCTGTCACCACTTTAGTTCAAGCTCCATTATCTTGCACTCGAACCTCTCAATAGCCTCTCTTTTTCAGTTAGGGGCCTCAGATTCTTCATTTGTAAATTGAATCAGTGTGAGAAAGAGTAAGACAGGGCATATATAAATGTGTTTTATAAATGGCTAAGTACTATATTAATACTAATTATTAATAATAATATAATTCAATTATATTAGTGGACTTTGGGGCCAGCTTATCTGGTCATTCAGCCAAATATGTGGGTTCCCACTATGTGTCTAGCACAATACCAAGCTCTGGAGATAGAGTAGTAAGCAAAAATAGACAAAATGCATTATAAAGCCTAGGCACAAACCATTTGTGAGTTTGGAACTTTGCATATTAACACTGGCAAACTGTCAGTGTTTCCAAGAGTCCTGAAGGTATGTATTTTTGTTTAGTGCTTTTGGACAGAGAACATCAGCCTTGGTCATTTAATAGTAGATAAAGTGAATATAAAGAATTATGTACTTGGTATTAAAGCAGTAGCCGAGTCATCTTCATAGGCAAAAATGGACTGGAAGGAGTTAGATTTAGAGAAAAATGAACAAATCAGATGTGCGAAGGGCACTTCATGTCTCTCCATTCCATATTTAGTCCTACATATCTACTGTGACTCTACAGATTCTTTTTAAACTATATTATGTCAAGTACAAGATAAGAAAATAAGTTTTTAAAGATATTTTTAGATGGCAATGTTACAGTAAGACATAAGTATGAACTTAAAGTAAAATTTCTTATCAAAACTGAAAAAAATGTATCCATCTACACCTTGTTGGTATTTCAGACTCATGGAAGAATTTCCAAGTGATCCTAGTAAGAGGTTGCTCGGTAGCAAACTCAGAGTGAGCAAACAGTTAGGTTCCTGGCTCTTGTCTGGATTCCCTATTTGGACTTGCCTTCATTCTTTTGTTAACAACATATACTCTTTGTGATTTTGTGTGGCAGATTTGTTGTTAAATGATTTTAAAATAATATGCTTGAAAAAAATCTCTCTTGAGGTCCTGTTCAAGTTAAAGAATTATATTTAAAAGATTATCAATTTGCAACGCTGTAAGCAGAACTCACACACACCTGTTTTCCTAGAACTTTATAAAACATGCCCCAGGTGCCCATGGAAATTCAGTCAAGAGTTCAGTGATAAATTATTTCTGCTCCTTTTTAATTCTCCTTTTTAAAAAATCGGAGGGGGAGACGAACCATGAGAGATGATGGACTCTGAAAAACAAACTGAGGGTTCTAGAGGGGAGGGGGGTGGGGGACGGGTTAGCCTGGTGATGGATATTAAAGAGGACATGTTCTGCGTGGAGCACTGGGTGTTATGCACAGACAATCATGGAACACTACATCAAGAGCTAATGATGTAATGTATGGTGATTAACATAACAATAAAAAATTTAAAGGAAAAAAAAGTCCACTTGATAAAGCATTTAGCTACTTCTAGATGGTCTAGAGGTAACAGTGTAATTGGGAGGATATATTACCTATGGAGCTGTCCCATGGTACTGTTGTCCTCAAAGGCCATTTTAATCCCCTGGTCAGTTTCCAGCCAGTCACCTGCATTCTGCATTCAGTCATCAATTGCTTCTCTCTCTGGTGATGAGGAGAATGGCTTCTCCTTTGTTAGGAGCTATTGAATCTTTAGACTGTTGTAGCCTCTCCCACCCCCTTTTGTAACCTCAGCCTTACCTGTCAGTTTGCCTGTCAGTTTAGTTGGCATGTAACCAGAAATATTATTTTATTCATGAACTAAATAATACAATGACAGATGCTATGGAAATATGCAGGTATCACGGCATTCTATTCAGATGTCAAGGTGATCTTTTCTTCCCCTTCCCCACCTCCCAAAACAATGACATTGGAACTGCAATCTTGCCTCCCTGTTTTACCATGATTGGAGATGGGTGCACAAGAGGTTATGTGAATGGTATTCTCATAGAGAATTCATCTATTTCCTCTCATACTCATCTCCACTCGTCAACCCCATTTCTTCCCAAACTGCTATATTGTAAGTATTATAAATTTTTAAAAATCTGAATATGCTTAGGTTTACAGAAAAAACTTTGAAATACATTTGGATTAAATAAGATAAAATTAGAAAAAGGAATGCTCAGAAATTAAGAGTTGGTTTGACATCTTATGGAAGGAAAATGTCTGGAAAATATCGTCATCAGTAGCTTACACATATAAATAAAACTGAGGTCATTTGCAACTCAGCCATAGTTTAGAAACTATGTGATATAAGACACTGCAAATATTTTACCTGGAGAATTTAAGTTGATGGCTGGCCTTAAATATTTGAAGGACTTCCTTATTGAAGATAAAATAGGCTTATTTTTGTATAGGTCCAAGACCAATGTTAGAAGTTACAGAGGACAGATCCTAGCTTAACACAGAGGAACTTTTTAATAATTAGAACCATTAAAAAAATGAAACATGCTGCCCCATGAGGGTATGGGTTCTAGCAGAGAATGGATGGTTATCAGCTCTTCTAGAGGAAATGTCCTGCATTGAGAAATTTAGGTTAAATGGCCTTATGTTCTCTTCTGATTTCTAACAATATTTTGAGGTGTCTTCTAGCACCACTTCTGACAGAGCTCAGTTTTCAGGAATTAGGGGACAACTGACATCCTCTGGATTCTTGATTTTCTTATTCAGTTTTGTATCCAGAGTACCTAGCACAATGCCTGACACCATGTTTCCTCAGTTAAGTAATGGTTGAATTAATAAATAAGTGATTTTTTTTATTAAAAGGCTTAATGTAACAGAGACCTGGAATTTTAGAAACAAAAATGACACTGATGATAAGAGACACATTTAGAATTTATATTAGCAAGCTTGCAATCTATCAGTTGGAAATGCCTTTTTCTTCTCTAACGAATAAGAAAGAAGTTCTCAAAAACTGAAATGAGATTGAATTTGTTGGCCTGTTTTTCCTTAGATGTCAGAATTTCTATGTGAGCTTTTGCTCTCTAAACCCAATGATTTAAACATCCTGAAAAATTCTATATTTCTAGCTCTTCTCTAAATAACCTCTACTCTGGAGCAGAAGGAAACATAGACTAATTTTAAAGAATTTATTGTTTTCTATTTTATGAATTATATAAATTAGGGCACCAGTCTTTTAGTTGAATTGATTATAACTCACTACATATAGGTCAAAGTAAAGAAAATAATATATGGAGGGTTTTATTGCTTTTTAAGCCAGTTACTGGTCTTTATTTCTGCAAGTCTCTCCTTATCATCCAGCTTTCAGTTCTCTTCCTTAATTTAACTCTTGCAACTAATCTTTGTCAAACTAGAACTTAATGGGAAAAGGTATATGAGATTCATCTCTACTGGAAACATTTTTCATGGTAGTGATTAATCCTATCTTCAAGGTCTCTGACAAGTGGAGGACAAAGTGGCCCTAGGCTACCCAAGTACTACAGTAATAGCAAACATTTGTCTGTGGTTTATAGAAAGTTGGGAGGTCCCTTTGAAGTCTATTTGTTTGGTAGCCAGGATCTCCCCACCAGGGTAACAGTGTTTAAAGTTTGATATTTTTTTAAACCTTAATCAGGACATTTTGGTTGTCTTGAATAAAAAGTTGAAAGCACATTCTAGTGTAGGTTTGTATTATGGAAATCCCCCAATAGGCACACACATGTTCAACAAGAAAGCTAGTTTTAAAGTCAAACTCATTGCCAACCGTGGTTTTCTATGGCATCCAACTAGGAAAAGTGTTTATTTTTAACATTATTATAATATTTTTAACAAAGTGTTTATTTTTAATGCATATATACATGCATTTTAATAAGGAAGATTAATCAAAGGAATAAACAGAAGGGGATAAAAACATTTTAGGCTTTAATGTGGAAAAAAAATGGCTGAAAGCTTTTGCCCCAATGGGTAATTTCATTCGCATTTGGTCTCGTTAGGGTTTAAGAGTTGTCTTACTCTTTAAGAAGGGGATAAAAGAAAAATATGTGTTTATAGAAATGTAGATATAGTTAGGCAGACCCAGAGAATTTCTGGATATTAACAACAATTGGATATTAACAATTTGTCTTTTTATTTTTTATTTTTTAATTTTTTATTTTTTTAAAAGATTTTATTTATTTATTTGAGAGAGAATGAGAGATAGAGAGCACGAGACGGAAGAGGGTCAGAGGGAGAAGCAGACTCCCTGCTGAGCAGGGAGCCTGATGTGGGACTCGATCCCGAGACTCCAGGATCATGACCTGAGCCGAAGGCAGTCGCTTAACCAACTGAGCCACCCAGGCGCCCTATCTTTTTTCTAATGTGCCTAGATTTTATAAGTAAACTAGAGATCCAAGGATTACTCTTTTAGTGCACTTCATTTAAAGGAATATCTCTGTTGTTCTGCTGTAGGAAAATTCACTTTTACTATATGCATAAATTCACATTATGCATTAAATTACCTTGATATCACAATTAAGTGACTGAAGCATAGAAGAGTGTAAATAGCTTTGTTCTGATCATGTTGAATGAAAGCAGGGACAAAGTGAAATCCTAGGAACTTTTAATACAGTAAGTGAAACAGCCACCCAGAGCTGTTGTAATTTCATCTATTTTGGACAAAAAAGGATATCTGCAACACTATAGTTTTTGCTACTTATATACTAAGTACACCTCCAAATGCAACAAATTATATCAAAAGCAATTTCGTTTGCAAGTTTCATTTGCTCAAGCGAAAAATCTCAAGTGGGATCCTCTACCCTTTAGGAAGGAAGCGGACATGGGTAGAGAAGATATAAGAAAGAAAGAGTAATTATATTTAAGTATTCAAAGTGATCTCCTTAAAATCAGAAAAGTTTCTCCTTTTCTCTCATTTCTGATGCTTCACAAGTTGCAACATCTTAGAAGTTATCAGTTTGAAATGAGATTTCTGCTTCTTCTCCTAATGGAGAAGAAGCAGAAATAGGTAACTGCTATGGCAGTTACCTTCCCACATTAAAAAAACAAAAACAAAAACTAGAAAACCAGAAAAAAGTCTGATACAATTGTTTCAGACATTGAACAACAGGCAGCATAAGACTGATTTCTGAGAGAGGGAGAACAAACATGACAAGCCCTGTGATTGCCCAGCTTACTAACAGGGCATCTCCAAACCACAGCACAGGAAGAGGAACCAGAGTCCAGTGGTCTCATGGAGTTGAAGAGACAAGAGATCAGTGCTGAAAGAAGCCAAAGCAGCTAGGATTTGTGGGGTAGAATACTGGAGTAGAAGGTGCAGCACAAAAAGAGAGAAATCTGGAGATCTGTACAAAGATCTCCTCAAATTGTTGGCAGAATACTGAGGTGCATATGTGTGAGCTAAAACTGTATGAGGGTGGGGAAAGAACCACCAGAAAGTAATAGCTAACTGAACAATTCCTAGTATTCCCACAAGGCAGGGAATAGTTCATGTTGCTACCATCCAAAGTGGGAAGTCCTCATAATTCACAGGTGCTGTGCATAGTCCTTACATGGTCTTAGCAGTGGGATTAAATTAGCCCTAGAATAAAAGCTAGACTGGATTCACCCTAACAAAAATTTAAAACAACCACAAAAATATTAAACTGATCCCAAGTAAATTTAATTGCATGTCAGAACAAAGTCTAATCCTTCATAGAGAAATGCATCAAAATCTACCAACCAACAACATAAAATTCACAATGTCTAATGTTCAATCAGAAACTAACAGCAATGAAAATATCACTCCTGACTAGAAGAAAAATCAATTAATAGATTCACATCCAGAAATAACATAACTGGTAAAATAAGGAGATAAGGGCATTAAAGCAGCTATTATAAATATTCTTCACATGTTCAACAAATATGTTGAAGACAGAAATAAATGATATAAAAAAGACCCAAATGGAACTTACAAAGATAAAAAATGCAATATCTAGGGCGCCTGGGTGGCTCAGTTGCTAAGCATCTGCCTTCAGCTCAGGTCATCCTGGGATCGAGCCCCGCATTGGGCTCCCTGCTCCACGGGAAGCCTGTTTCTCCCTTTCCCACTTCTCCTGCTTGTATTCCTGCTGTCGCTATCTCTCTCTGTCAAATAAATAAAATCTTTAAAAGAAATAAAAGAAAAAGAAAAATGCAATATCTGAAATGAAAATGTACTACAAGGGATTAATAGCAGATGAGATTGTGTAGAAGAAAAGATCGGTGAATCTGAGGGCAGAGTAATAGAAACTATAAATTAATGAAGCACACAGAGAAAAGAGAAATGAATAAAAAGAGCATTGGTAAACTGTGGGACAATATTGAGTGGTCTAACATTCATGTAACTAAAGTCTAAAAGGAGAAACAAAGGACCAAAAAAATCTTTAAAAGGATAGTAGGCACAATTTTTCCAAACTTGATAGAAACTATAAATCTACAGATCTAAGAAGCTCCATAAATCTCAAACAAAAGAATCATAAAGAAAATCATATCAGACAGGGTTGTTAAGGTGATTCAATGAAGAAAAGATAGTCTTTTCAACAAATGGTACTGGAATAATTGGACATCCATTTTCAAGAAACAAAAAGAAAAAAGGGACCTCAATACTCAGTTCATATCATACAGAAAATTAACTTGAAGTAGACTATAGACCTAAATGTAAGAGCTGAAACTATAAAATTTCTTGAAGAAAACATGGAAGAAAATACTTTTGACCTTGAATGAAGCAACATTTCTTTAATGGCATACAAAAAGCACATACCATAAAAGGAAAATATTGATAAACCGAATTTCATAAAAATTTAAAACTTTTGCTTTTAAGACACTATTAAGAAAATGAAAAGACAAGCCACAGACTGGGAGAAAATATTTGCAAACCATATCTCTAAATATATATATTTGCATATCAGAATTTATAAAGAATTCTTATAATTCAACAAGAAGAAAAACAGCAAGAAAAAAATATGGGCAAAAGATTTGAACAGACACTTCACCAAAGAAGATGTATGTCAAATAAGCAGATAAAAGATGCTCAACACCATTAGTCACCAGGGAAATGAACATTAAAACCACAATGAGATACTGTTTACATTCACTATCAAGCCTAAAATTAAGAAGACTGACAATACCAAGTGTTGATGAGGATGTATAAAACTAACTTTCATCATACATTGCTAGTAGAGATGCAAAATAGTGCGATCACCTTAGAAAACTGTCTTGCAGTTTCTTATAAAGTTAATCATGCTCTTACCATACAACCTGGCAATTCCTCTCCTAAGTACCCATGAGAAATATCTTATGTTCTCACAATGACTTGTGTGTGACTGTCCATTGCACTTTTATTCGTAATAGCCCAAATCTGCAAATAACCCAAATGTCGAGCAACTGATGAGTGAATAAACAAACTGCCAAAATTCTTCAATCACTTCTTTCTTGCTTCCATTTCCTTGTCCCCTATTCTTTCTTGAAAGCTCTACAAACTGTCCTTTATTCCATCTAGGCTCTCAAAAGTCTTCTGTGAGCCAGCCAAACCCCAAAATTTTTCGTCGTCTTTCTTGCCTCCTCAATGGCATTTGCCATTATTAATTACATTTTCTTTCTTTGCATTCTCACTTTCTTTGGCTCCTATAACAATGAATTTTCATTATTTTCCTACATTTCGCACTGATCTTTTTTTTTTTTTGTATTATTTCTGGCTCATCTCTTCCCTTCTGACCTCTAACTATGAGTAGCCCCTAAGACTTAGCCTTTAGTTCTGAGTGTTTGTTCTGATATTCATTTCTTTGCCTCTCATGTGCGGCTGTTCTGCCCACCCTGCCCTCACTGCTTTCACCATGGTTCAGGCTCTTCCCTTTGTGAGATTTATTCTCCTGAAGGAAAGCTCTGATCATTTCACTCCCCTGATCACCTGATTAAGACCTTCAATCATTCTATAACCAAACCAAGTTAGCTCTGATAGAATGGTAATAATCCTGAACTTGGATTCCAACAACCTGTGTTCAAATACTAGTTCTGCCACTTACTAACTAGGTGACCGTGGACAAGTCAATGAACATCTTCTCAGAGTTTCTGTATCTGAAAAATAGGGATGAATAACACTATGCCATAGTTCTACTGTAAGGATGAATTGAGATAAATAAAAATACAGGCAGGTCATAAAATGTAAATCATTATTAAGCTTAAGTATGATCTTTTGATGAACATGTTAACCCTTATATGTGCCCAGCATTGGCTCTACAGCAGTGGGCAAGCAGACAAGGCCCTCTGCACATGGAGCTGACAGTCTAGAAAGGAATACAGCAATTAAAATAGACATGGCAAGTTTTAAGTCTGAAAGAAAAAAATAGGTGCTTGAAGTAGCCCATAGGAAGAGCATCTCATCGAGGCTTGCAGGGGAGAGGAATGGTGAAGAAAGTTTCCTGAATAAGATGACATTTAAGATGACACCTAAAAGATAGGTAAAAGTGGGCCAAGTAAGGGAGTGGGGCGGTGCATGTCAATGACAAAGAGGTGTCCGGGGGAATAGCATGGGTAAGGGCCAGGAAGGGACAGAGACCAAGGAGCTTTCTAGGAACAGAAAGAAGTTCAGTATGATTGGAGTATAAGGTTGAGTACAAAGAGAGGGAGCAAGAGTTGGAAGTGATGGGCAGTGAAAGCAGAGAGATTATGCCTGCAATTTCCGGCATAGATCAGGCAAACAGAAGGTATTGGTGATCCAGGATGAAGTAGAGGGTGTTCCGAACTGTGGGCCAAGCAAGTCTGGTGATAAGAAACAGAGGTGATCAATATTGGGTAGTTACCTAGGTAGACAAACAATCAGTAGTATCTGAAAGGCCCATCAATGAATCCTAGCCACTGGGCTGCATTCACTGATAGGGCTCAAAGAAGGAAGACTGGCAAAAACAAGGCAGGTCCCCAGTAAAAGGCTATTAATCCATTGTATTTACAGAGAACGGTGATTTTTCAAGGCATTTCTACATCTGATACCTTTTAAAAATCTTCACTGCATCCCTGCGAGCCAATTGGAAGCAGGTATCATTACTTTTATCAAGGATACGGTTTGTCACATCCATTACTAGAATAAAGGAGGCACTGTTAGTCCTATCCATTATTAAGATGACGAGTGGAGGTGTGATAAATCATATGTTATATATTCTTTAATCCTACATTTTAAATTTAACTTTAATCCAGGAATGGCTAGCTGTCAAACAAGTATAGAGTGGAATATAGGAGAAAAGTCATTAAATTGGAAGTCAGAAAACTGGGTTCTAGTCATAGCTCTGTCACAAACCTGTTGGTTGACCTTTGGCAAGTCACTTTACTCTGTGCTTCAGTTTCCTCTAGTTGGACTAGATCTTTGATTGGCAAGGACTTTTCTGACACTCAAATCCTATGACCATAAGTACTGAGGGGAAAGGAAAAGCTAGGATTCCAAATGTATTGGAGAATTTTATATTTTATTTTTAGCCCCAATCTTTATTTTTATTTTGGTCTTCTGTCTAGTTTCTTGTCCCTCCTTGCAGTTCTGTCACTTCCCTAGCCCCTGAAGATATTTAAGAAGCTGCCTTTCATCACTTTAGAACTGTAAATATGCCCTTGAAACATGCAAAGAGGCTTTTGTGTACTTCCAAATCGAGGTTATTATCGTACAAGTAAGTCACTTGAGTGCACTGCATTCCTCAGCTTGCTCCATTGAAAGCTTTATTAGGTTATATTGTCCTCTCTTAGAAGGACTAGTTGAGTAGATAAGACTCTCCCACTTTAAAAGGTGGGCTATCTGATGAAACAGGGTGCCTAATGTTCCAGAGTATAAGCAAAAAGGATTTCGGTCCCGCCCAAAAGACAGACACACTTCTCAAGACAAGTAGGTGCTCCACTTAAAGTGGCATAGTCAAGGACGAATGTTCTAAAATTAAACCAACCAGCTGCTCAGCTGCAGACACCCACCTGTCAGTTTTGCTATCTTCTCCTTGTCCAGTCTTCTCTCTTCATGAAACCCAAACTCCCACTCGCCACAACCCTTTAAAAGCTGAAACATCACATACTTTCCCAAAGGTGCCTATCCAAAAAAGCAGGAAGCCTGTTTCAAGAACATATTAGGGTACACGTACTCATTCAAAGAGTCTATGCTCTTTCATCTCAAATACCTACAACTTCAACTTAAATGGTGCCAACAACTGCCTTCAGAAGTCAGTTAATATAAAACCTTCCTTGTTAGTGGGGTGACAGTACAAAACCGGAATGTGTGAATCCTACTAAATTTCAGGAACTTGATATTTAATATCAAGTTTGATATTAAATAAACAGTAGATAACAGAGCTTGATAAACAGTAGAAATGGAAACAAATATATCAGTTTCCATGTTTAGGTCCTAGGTATACCATCCACCTAACAATAAACAACAGTTGTCAATGTGTAGCAAGATTCAACTGAATTAACCAGATGCTAATTGTAAACAACCACATAAAACAAATGAATACAAATGGAAGTGTTTCTCAATATACATGTTATTCTAACTGGGCTTAAATAGAGTAAGGAAGAACTGTGATTATTTTTCTTGTAGAAATCATTTTTACTGTTGAGGTGATTTGTCTTTTTATTAGATTATATTAGCCCAGAGTTCCAGGATTCCTCTCTAAGTGTGTTGCTGTCATTCTTGCAGTTGGTGTAAGTTTATTCCTGAAAATACATTATTCAAATTTGGCACTCAAAAAGTATTTTAATAATTATTAATATTAAATTCATTTTTTCGATAAAGTAAAATTTTACTAGTCATGTTGGACATGGTATAAGGTTAGCATACAGTAAGATATTTTGTAAGATAGTAGATTTATTGTGAAGTACTATGTACCTAGTATATTCTTTTATGAATAAAATGCAATTATACAAATAAATTTTATTATATTTATATTATTATTCTTATGTCACAAAATTTAAATAGACCTGTCTTAACATAATTCTATAATGACTCACTCCTTCAATACATATTTTTTTAAGATTTATTTATTTGAGAAAGAGCACAGTGGGAAGGGCAGAGGGAAAGGGAGAGAGAATCTCAAGCAGACTCCATGCTGGGCACAGAACCCAATGCAGATGAATCAAAGCATAGCATAAACATAAAAAATCTAAGATAGACAAGAAGGTTATAGTGAGGGTTTACACATTTATTAAAAGGTACAAATTACTAAAATAGAATTATTGAATAAACTTACAATATTTAGATGCCTATATTTTAAATTATTTTTCACATTTCTTAGTTTGAGATGCCAATAAGAAAACTAATTTTTTTCCCCAGGGTTTTTAGTCTAAATCTAACCATACTTCCAGCTTTATTATCAAACTTCCAGGGGACGCCTGGGTGGCTCAGTCAGTTAAGTGTCTGCCTTTGGCTCAGGTCCTGATCCTAGAGTCCTGGGATCATCCCTGGGGTGGGCTCCCTGTCAGCAGGGAGCCTGCTTCTCCCCCTCTCTCTGCCCCTTCCCCTCACTCATGCTCTCTCTCTGTCAAATAAATAAAATCTTTAAAAACAAAACTTGCAATATGTCATTTCTATGAAATTTTTATATAAAAATAAGGGCTTGGGGCACCTGGGTGGTGCAGTCAGTTAAGTGACTGACTCTTGGTTTCTGCTCAGGTCGGGGTCGCAGGGTCCTGGGATCAAGCCCCACATCAGACTCCATGCTCTGCACAGAGTCCACTTCAGATTCTCTCTCCCTTTCCCTCTGCCCCTCTTGCTCATGCTGTCTCTCTCTTTCTCTCTCAAATAAATAAATAAGTCTTTAAAAAAAATAAGGGCTTAATCCAGTTACAGTTTTATAAATTGTACTTCAGAAAAGTTAGGGTGTTTTAGATTTTAGCTCTTAGCCAATATGCAGTAATAAGAACCAGACCAACTCCACTGCCTGAAACAATAAAAAAATGGACAAAATACATGAAACAACTGTTTTCAGGTTTTAGACATCACCAGCAGAGAACAGTAATCCCTGAGAGAACAGAAGCAAATGAGGTAAGCCCTATGATTGTTCCAGTTTATTACCTAGAGAGAGCTTCCAGGCTGGGTGCAGAGAGCAGGAACCTAGGAGGAGCCTAGTGGATTTTTTAAATTAAAGAGCTGAGGGTCTGGGAAGGAAAGATGGCTAGAGTTTGCAGGGCAGAGTACCAGAAAGGAGAGCAATGCATGGGAAGAGACTTCCAGAGATCCACAGATGGTCCCTCTCAAGTCTTGAGATGAGTACTGATCAACACATTTGTATAAGAAAACTACCTGAGGCCAGAAAAAGAACTATGCTAAAAGAGAGAGGGAGCAAATCCTCAGAGGTCATGTAGGACTAGGAATAGTCAGCCAGAGTGGAAAATCTTGTAATTCAACCTTGTATGCATCAGTAATTAGAAGGGTATTGCTTCAATAAAAGGGCAGAATTAGCCCTATACTAAAGGATACATTGGTTCCAACTAACAAAACTTAAAAGCAAGTCTCAAAAGGATTGAACTATTTTCAAGTAATCTAACTGCAACCCAGAAAGAAGCTCAAGAATACAAAAATATTCAGCATTCAACAAAATAAAGTTCACAGTGTCTTGCAGCCAACCAAGCCATGCAATAAAACAGGACAATACAACTCATAATGAATATAAACATTAATAGAAACAGATCCAAAAATGACACAAATGATGGAATTAGTAGTCAAGAACATTATAGCAGTTATTATAACTATGTTCCTTATGTTCAAGAGTGTAGAGGAAAGACTGACCGTGTTAAGCAGAGTGTGAAAAATATAGCAAAAATCTAAACTAGAACTTCCACTGTTGAAAAAATGGAATGTCTGAGATGAAAAATATAAAGAATGAGATTAGTAGAAGAGATTTGTGAAGTTCAATACATAGTAATAAAAATGATTCAATATGAAACATGGGGGGAGAAAGACAGAAAAATAATCAATGAGCTGAGGAACAATTTCAAGCAGTCTAATATATGTGTAGTTGGAGTTCACAAAGGAAAGAGGAGAAAGGAAGGGAGAGAAAGGAAGGAAGGCAGGAAGGAAGGAAGGAAGAAAAGAAAAAAGAAAGAAAAAAAAGGAAGAAGAAAGAAAGGAAGGAAGAAAGATGGGCTGTAATTTTTCTAAATTTGTTTGTAACTATAAATCCACAGACCTAAGAAGTACAACAAACCTTAAACACAGAAACAAGAGGAAAACTACACCCAAGGCACATCATAATCAATTTGTTTAACAAGGAATAATAAAGAGAAGATCTTAAAGCAGCCAGAGAAAAAAATAACTCATGATGAACAAAAGAACAAATGTAAGGCTGAAACCTTTTTGACATAAACAATGCAAAGCAGTGGGGCAGGATCCTAAAAGTACTGAAAGAAAAAAAATTTGTCAACCTACAATTCTATACCCAGTAAAAATATCTTTCAAAAATTAAGATGAAATAAAAACTTCTTCAGACATAGAAAAGCCAAAAAAATAAATAAATAAAGTTCATTAGCAGCAGACTTGCATTGCAGGAAATACTAAAAGAAGTCCTTCAGACAGAAGAAAAATGATACCAGATGGATATCTGGATCCGCACAAAGGAGTGAAGATCATCAAAAAGGGGAAATAGGTGGATACATGTAAGGTACTTTTTTTCTTATTTTTAAAATATCTTTGAAAGATAATTGAGGGATACCTGGCTGGCTCAATCAGTAGAGCATGTGACTGTTGATCTTGGGGTCATGAGTTTGAGCCCCACGTTGGGGGTAGAGTTTACTTAAAAAAATAAAATAAACATAAATAAAGATAATTGACTTTTTAGAGCAAAAATACTAACAATGTGTTATGAAGTTTAAATTATGTAAAGAAGTCAAATATGTGACAACAATGGAGCAGTGGTTAAGAGGAGGAAAAGGGAGTATACTGTTCTAAGTTTCTTATGCTATATGTGAAGTAACAAATATTACCTAAGGGTAGACTGTGTTAAGTTAAAGATGTATACTATAAAGCAACCACTGTTTTTTGAAAAAGTTGCAACTAATAAAAAAGGAAGTAAAAAGGACCCTAAAGTAGTCAATCCAACAGAAGATAGAAAAAACAAAGAGGAATAGAATATAAAACAAAAACCAAGATGGCAGATTTAAACACAGCCATATCAACAATCACATTAAATGTAAAAGGTCTAAACACTCCAATTAAAGGCATAGGTTATCAGATTGGATAAATTTTTTTAAAAAGCTGCAACTGTAAGAAATTCACTTTGTTTTTTTTTTTTTTTTAAAGTAGGCTCCACACCCAGCATGGAGCCCAGTACAGGGCTTGAACTCAGGACCTTGACATCAAGACCTGAGCTGAAATCAAGAGTTGGACAGTTAACTGACTGAGCTACCCAGGTGTCCCAAGGAATTCACTTTAAATATAAAGACAACAGGGTTGTGAGATCAAGCCCCATGTCGGGCTCTGCACTCATTGGGGAGTCTGCTTGAGATTCTTTCCTCCTCCCTCTGCCCCTCCCACTGCTCTCTCTAAATAAATAAATAAATAGAATCTTTAAATACAAAGACATAACTTAAAAGTAAAAGAATGGAAAAAGATATACTATGCTGACCCTCACCAAAGGAAAGCTTATGGTAGTGGCTATATTATTGTTAGACAAAGTGGATTTCAGATCAAAGAATATTACCAGAGATAAAGAGGGACACTTCATATTGATAAAGGAGCTAATCCATCAAGAGGATATAACAGTCCTAAATGTTAATGCACCTAATAGCAAGGCTTCAAAATACATGAAGCAAAAACTGCAAAAAGAAACAGATGAGTCAATAAATACAGTGAGAGTTTTCCAGATCTTTTTCCTGGAAAAAAATCATAGAACAAGTAGAGAAAATCAATAAGGATACAGAAGATTTGATTAACAGTGTCAACTAACTTGACCTAATTAACATCTATATAACCACCAAAAACAGTAGTATACACAATCTTTTTAAGGGCATAAGGACCATTTATCAAGATAGACCATAAAGCAAATACGGATAAATGTAAAAGAATCAAATCATACAAAGTATGTTCTCTGACCACAAAGAAATTAAGTTAGAAATCAATAACAGGAGGTACCAGGGAAATCCACAAATATTTGGAAATAACATACTTTCGAATAACTTACGGGTCAAAGAAGAAATAAAAAGGGAAATTCGAAAGGATTTTGAACTGAAAATGCAACATATCAAAATTTATGGGATGCAACTAAAGAAGGTTTTGGTGGGGAAGGGAAGGCCTCAAATCAATGATCTACAGTTCTGTTTTAAGAAACTAGTAAAAGAAGAGAAATTAAACCCAAAGTAAGGAGAAGAAAGTAATAAAGATAAAAGCAAAAATGAAATAGAAAAACACGAGAGAAAGTCATTGAAAGTAAAGCTGCTTTTTTGAGAACATGAAGATTCAAGAGTTTTAAAAAACCATTAAAGAACCATTGCAGTTATGATCCTAAAAGCTTCCATTTTTAGTAAATAAGAACAGTACACCAGAAACCATGGAAAAGACCTAATATTTCTATGTGTTTGTGTGCTTGATCATGCCTGCCTCATCCATTTTCTTAAGAATATGAAAAGATCTTGTGTGCTAATGAAGAGAAGGAATCCATAAAACCATCTGAAACGTATTACATATTTTTACATAGGTATTTATACATATATGTGTGTGTGTTCATACACTTTTCATCAAGAGTGTAGAACTTGTGGTAAGAACATTTTGCTTTTTTTTATTCTAAATCCTATTCCCTATTTGGCTTCTCCTTTTTAAAAATACTATTTGGAAAAACACTTCATTCATTTATTCATTCAATGTAATTATGAAATGCTACAATATGCCAGAGACTGTGGGACATGCTGGGGGACACAGCTGTTAACCAGACAAACAAGATCCCTGCCCACTGAGAAGATTCTATTATGTGATACAGACAAGTAAATAGGCAATAACATGTACTAGTGTGAAAGTGCTGTCACGGAAAGACAAGTGCCAACAGAGTCCACAGATGGGTAATCAACTTGGACCTGAAATATTCCACAAGCTAGTAGCTAAAAAGAATTTTTTAAATGTGATAACTACATTTCTTGGGTTATTGTGATCTAATAACATATGCAATAACATTTTAGTTATGGAGCAACATGTAAGGTATGAGTTTGATACTAAAAGAACCTCTTGACTACTATGTACCTAATATTTACTTCTTATTCTGTTCATACTGTGTTAATAGTCTGTTGAAAGTTTCATATCAGAGTAAAAGTAAGACATATGGAATGCTATTTTAACTAATTCTCAGTATTACTGAGAGTTAGAAAAGAAAGAACATATAGGTAATTCTAACCTGTTTAGAACTTTTTAAGGATCTCTTTGTTATACTTGGGCATAAGAAATGGCAGAAACTAAGCCAAAAATCCAGATCCTTAGGCAAAGTTTGAGGGATTCCAGGCTTAGAAAGTAAGGCAAGACCAGAGAAATGTGAAGATTCCAAAGATTAGGTGGGAGAGGATCTGTGATTCAGAGATGTTTTTAAATTATGCATTTCATTTAAAACACTGATTTCACATTTGGAAATGTATCTTCAGGATATTATTATAAACTTCTGCATTTTAGCTATACAATTGTTCACTGTAGTTCGTTATACGGAAAAGTTGGAAACAGCCTAGATGCCTAAGAACAACAGCCTGGTTAAATAAATTATGTCATATCCACACAATGGATTTCTAACCAGATTTTTAAATAATGTAGCAGTGTTTCTCAAATTTTATTGTGAATCAGAATCATCCGGAAGGCTTGTTGAAACCCAGATTGCTGGGCCCCACCTCCAGAGTTTCGGATCAGTCAGCCTGGTATAGGGATCAAGAATTTGCATTTCTGGGAAGCCTGGGTGGCCCAGTTGGTTGAGGGTCTGACTCTTGGTTTTAGTTCAGGTCATGATCTTGTGGTCGTGGGATCAAGCCCGGAGTCAGGCTCTGCACTCAGCACAGAGTCTGCTTCAGATTCTCTCTCCCTTCTGGTCTCGCTCACTCTCTTATAGATAGATAGATGATAGATAGATAGATTAGATAGATAGATAGATAGATAGATAGCATTTGCATTTCTAACTAGTTCCCAGGTTTGATATTGATGTTGTTGGTCTGGGGGCCACACTTTGAGAACCACTGATGGAGAGTTATTTTCATTGAGTCGGAAAAAATTCACAAGGCATTGTTAAGTTGAAACAAAGCTGTTTACATTGTATTCTACATGTATATATACAGAAGCGTAGATGGGAAAATATTGTGGAGTTGGTATTATTCCTGGTTGTCTTTGGGATCTCATTGTAGATTCTTAATGTCGCCTACATTCTGAGTGACAGATTTCTCTGTAAGGAGAGTATTAGCCACTGAAACATAATCAACTTTCTTAATTTGAAAAATAAGATCAGGAAGTCCTGGTCAGTAGCACTAACAAGCTGGAATCATCAAAGCAGCCTTGGTCTTAGATCCCTTCTGTCTTTTTTTTTTTTAAGATTTTATTTATTTATTCATGAGAGACAGAGAGAGAGAGAGAGAGAGAGGCAGAGGGAGAAGCAGGATCCCCTCTGAGCAGGGAGCCCGATGCGGGACCCAATCCCAGGACCCTGGGATCATGACCCGAGCTGAAGGCAGACGCTTAACCATCTGAGCCACCCAGGCGTCCGATCCCTTCTGTCTTCTATGTCTTGTCAGGAATGTCTCTTCAGAAGCAGTCATTGACAGAGGAGCAGTGGTGGGCTCACAGATATATCCTGTTCCTGATGGGGACAAAACCAGAAGAGGCTGTTGTTACAGGAGGGCTTCTACGCTTTTTCTTACTTCATTTTAGTAGTGCCACGCAGGCTTCTTCTGGAGATGTTTGAAGAAAAACTGGGTGGGACCCAAAGGGCGACCTGCCAGAAGCTTGAAGCATCTGGATTGGCGCACTCTTTGTTTCCTGACGCAGGATAGATCCATTTCCCAGAGTATCAGATTAAGGCGTCTCCTTTCTGGAAAAAAGATTTCATGGTTTAAATTCCCGTTGACTTTTGTCTGTGGCACTTTGCTGTCTCCGTTCCAGCATGCAGTCTCAGGGGTCATGATGTCCCTACCCCGCTGATATCAGTGTGCCAACTGTGGTGTCATGCACATTGAGCACAGAGCCGCCATTCAGCTTCCACAGTCTGGGTTCAGGAAGCCAAAGAGCTTCTAAGTTCCTACAAACCTTGACAGATCTTCCTCTAGCCTTGCATGTGAGAAGCAGTTCTCAGGAGGCAGGGGTTATATGGAGGGAGGGAGAGGGAACGAGGGTAAATGTCAAGGGTAAATATGTGACAGGAACTGAGAGAGCAAACAGTTGCCACCAATGTGGAGGAAAAGGAAGGGTGGGCCACAATTTAAGAGAAGTATGCTATAGACTTTGCAGTGGAACCCTTACGTGGTTGGCACTGTGACCTTTTCCATGTCCTTGCATTACTGTGGTCAATAAACCAGGAGGTAGCCACATTATTGGTTTTATTTAGAGTGCCTCACACATTTCTAACAGAATGCCAGTATTTGGGATATTATATGAAAAATAAGCCCCACATAAAACTCACAATGGATTCATTGTTTTTTATTTTTTTAATGATTCAAATGTAAAATTATGTGGTGATATGGGCTATCCTTAAAAGAGACATTACTTCTAGAGCACTGGGTGTTATATGCAACTGATGATGAATCACTGAACTCTACCTCTGAAACTAATAATACACTGTATGTTAATTAATTGAATTTAAATAAAATAAAATTTTTAAAAAGTAAAAAGAGATGTTAGTAATATATTGACTTTTGAGTAGGTGACATATTATTTGTTGGAAAGTTTTCTTCCATATACTGTTTTCCACACTTTACATGTAAATAAATGGGGTGGAATATTGTTAAAGTTTAGGGTACAAACTTTTCCAAGTTTTGCAAGTTCAAAAATAGCTAGAAATGCAGAAACTGGTTAATGATTCAGTTATTTATAACTGTTTTTATAATACAAGTTCCTACCTCTTCCCTTCTAGTGCAATAACATGAATTCAGTGTATGAATCTGTTTAAGACCTTATAAGAGGAAGTTAAGTTATTTAAAATTTACCTATTAACTTGAATGCCAAAAACAATGTTATAGTCAACCATTCATTTACCAAAAATTTATTCAATATTGACTCTGTGCCAGGCACTGCCCAGGGATCAGTGATTACCCTCAAGAAGTTTACTTTCTAGACTGGGAAGATGGTAAATCAATACACAACTACCACTACAATGTGTCAATTGGTAATAAGTATGAAGAACAAAAATGATGTAAGGCTGCTATAAGGACTTTGTGTTTTATTCTGAAAGAAATGGGAGGTCTTTGGGTGGGGGTAGACTTAAGCAGGATGACATGATCCAACTTCTGTTTATAGAGAATCACTCTGGCTGTGGGGTGGAGAGTATCCATTGAATTACTACCCCCTCCCCCAAACTGTATTTCGTTTAGGACAGTTCTGCACCAGTGGGCCTGGAGATGTGATCCTTCACAGTTGATTCTTGCCTTTGCATACTCTCAGTGCAAAATCAGTTTCTAAAATGAAATTTTTATATCCAAAGTATTCCTTAAAGAAATTTTTTTCCTGGAAAACTACTTTTAGATACATTCTCTCTAAATGGGAGTTTATCCAAAGCCTACTTTTTAGTAATTACTTTACTTTCAAACTACTTGGTTATCAAAATATTTCTGAATGGAGTTTTAACATACCTCTTTTTTTTAAAGATTATTTATTTATTTATTTGACAGAGAGAGAGAGAGAGAGAGAGAGAGAGAGCACAAGCAGGGGGAACAGCAGGCAGAGGAAGAAGCAGGCTCCCCGCTGAGCAGGGAGCCCGATGCAGGGCTCGGTCCCAGAACCCCGGGATCATGACCTGAGCTGAAGGCAGATGCTTAATGACTGAGCCACCCAGGCGCCCTCACATATCTTTAAACAATCAAGAGATACCTAAGAATTTTTCAGGGGAGCCTTGTCTCTTATTATATAAATTAACAAGATTGTTTGAAGTTTTGTACTGTTTTTTTTTTAAACCTCCATAATAAAGTATAATTTAGTGTTGGCCTCCTTATAATACTGGTTTATGTTTTGAGGTAGTTTGGAATTCCTTTTTTATATTCATTGGTTTCCACTGGCAATGATATCCTCTTCGACCAGCCTCTACTCCCTCAAAGTTAACAGACCCATTAGAGAAGTTTGTACCACTCCAGCCCAGGGCCCCTTTTATCACCCCCATTGTATAGACACACACACACACACACACACACACACACACACACACACACACACACACACACGTACACACACACGCACGCACACACACAGCACACACGCACATGCGTGCACACACACATGCGTGCACACACAACACACACGTACACACGCGTGCACACACGTACGCACACACAGCGCACACACGTACACACATGTGTGCACACGCGCACACACACGTACACACGCACACGCACGCACACACATGCGTGCACACACGCGCATACACACGCCCAAAGTCCGTCCCTTCTGAGTCTTCCTCCCTCTGGTTTCCTCCTCAGAACTAAAGTTTTAAATTGCCTTTTGAGTCTATCTATAACATACACAATAAAAACAGTTTTATTACTTCTACTTTGCATTTAACCATACTGTTAACTAACTTGATCAGCCATTTTACTTCTCTGTATTTGGATTTAAGGGACTTCTAACTGATTTCAGAAATCAAATCCCCCTTGAAAGGACTGTATTTTTACTACTAGTAATAATATTCCAAGAATGTGCCACAGCTTAGAAGGCAGATTCAGAAAGGGAGAACCAAAGGTATTTGTAGCAACAGTGGCCCCAATTAGTTACTGATTAGTCTTCGAAAGGATCACACCTCATTTGGAAATAGAAGGGTCATCTTGATTTTGCCATCACTTCCCACCTGGTCCTCCTCCTCCTTCCTATTCTTCACCCCTAATAATCCATTCTCCTCACAGTAGCGAGAGTTATCTTTTTTTAAAAATGTAAATCAGATCACATCACTTCTCTGCGTATGACCTTCCAACTACTGTGGCCTTTAAAGGACTCTCTATTCATGATCTGTCATGTACTGGCTCCATCCTCTTCTCTGAAAACTGTCCCCTTGTTTCCTGGACCTCAGTCACACTGGCCTTGTTGTTCTTCCTTTAATAAGCCAGGCTTGATTCAGCTTCCAGGCCTTTAAACTTGCTCTTCCTTCTGCCCAGAATGCTCTTCCCAGTCTCTGTCTGGCTGCCTTCATCTCGAGAGTCAGGTCCCTGGCGGCTATTCAGTTTGTACTTATTCTGCACATCCGAACAGGCAGCACACCTGTGCGATCAAGGTCAAAAAGCCTCTTATCACTTGCAGGTGATAAAAGGTATAAATCACATCAAGCCTGTATGAGGCAAGTGATTTGGGGTTTTTGCTCACAGTCCTATATACTCACGGTAATTTTTTTTTTCTTTACAGGTTATTTTCCGAGCTTTGTCACCGCCATACGATGCAGAGAACCCTTACAGTGCCAAAGTGCAGGAGCAGCTGAAGATCACCAACCTCCGCGTGCAGCTGCTAAAACGGCAGTCTTGTCCCTGTCAGAGAAATGACCTGACTTCAAAGCCTCAACATTTTACACATTATGCAATCTATGATTTCATCGTCAAGGGCAGCTGCTTCTGCAACGGCCATGCTGATCAATGCGTACCTGTTGATGGCTTCAGACCGGTCAAGGCCCCAGGAGCATTCCACGTGGTATGTAAAACAGGTCCTCCCCTGTGAGAAACAAACCATGAGTTACCTTCAGCTTTGGGCATTGGTAATCTAAGTTCCCTCAGAGTTTGTCTGTGCTCATATAGCCCTTCCTGTTTCTCCCTTGGCTGATTCACTCTTCCGACTCCATACTCATCCTAAAAAGTGCCAGTTAACTTGTTTTTTAATCTTCAATTTTAGAATTATAAATAGTCAGGCATGATAACCAGATTCCGGGGAACACATCCATGCCAATCGTTAGTACCATGACCTTCAGATATGAAGTGTAAGGTGAGGAGCAGGAGGGGTTGGCATAATCATACTCGCGGTATTATCACACAGAGCCAGCTTGGACAGTAAATGGGGACCATTGTTGAGTTGATTTTAAAGGGGAAAAAACAAGAACCTCAGTTTAATGCCTGGTATCTTTTGCTGTCCGGCTAATAGAATGAATAATAATTCTCCTCTGTGAAGAGTGGCCTGACCCCCTGTCACCCTAAGGCAGAGTTAAACCCTCTTTCCTCTATGGTCACGCATCCCCTTGTGTTTTCCTCTGAACTTTTACTTGTCTGCATCTCTTTGGAGATCACAAACTCCCGAGGACGGGGAATGTGTGGTCTTTGTATCCTCAGGACAGTGTGTTAACTGAGCCAGAGTTAGGTGTTTGGTAGATGTTTGATTGAATGATATCAACACAGGAATAGAAAAATGATGAAAAATTACAGTCATTGTCCTCACATCACCTTCTCCTCTCCCCACCCCCATAAAAAAAGACATGAAATGGCTCAGACAGCAAGTGCCTTTTTGGGATGCACCCAGAGCTATGGCTGGGGACTGGGCAAAGAGAAGGCAAGGAGGAGAGCACTCCAATTTTTAAATTTTATATTTTGCTCTGATACTTCTGTTAAAAGCAAAAAAATAAATAAAAATTTAAGACCTCAATGTTTCCTTACTTCATTTCCTAGAGAGGAGACTTCCACATTTGTCTTTCTCCCAGCCCTGATAGAGGACAGGGCCATAAGGGACCATGAACCAGTTAGCCAGCAGAAGAGTTTGTGTTTGCTGGGCTAAGTCCCTGGGGTGCACGACAGCTTTGGGGTGACGAAAATGACCAGGGCAGCAACCAGAGTTTCAAAAACAGAAACAATGCTATTCCTTTAGAAACGAAGCTGGGGCTTCCAAGTTGGAGAAAATGGAGCACTCACCCAGCAGACACCTACTAGTTTGCAGATGCAAATGGATCTTTGAGCTAGCATTGCTTCAAATAAAGGATGGAATAATTTGTAATACCTAAGTTAATGGGGTTTAGCTATGATTCACCTAGAAAATAACCCAGATATTCTAGAGATGTGTCAATCTACTAGACCGTAAACTAGAAAGTTGGTGTGAGGTAGAATGCAATAAATGTCTGCCATTATATTTCAGTGAATGAGTGAAAGGAGACTTTCACTCAGGCTGCAATGGGCTGAGTGTTTCTGCACCTCCAAAATTCATATGTTGAAAACCTAATCACAATGTGATGGGCTGTGGAGGTGGGACCTTTGGGAGGTAATTAGGTCATGAGAGTAGAGACCTCATGAATGGGATTAGTGGCCTTAAGAGACCAGAGCACTAGCTAGCTAGCTCTCTTTCTGCTACGTAAGGATACAGTGAGCAGGCAGCAGTCTGTCACCCAGAAGAGGGTCCTCACGAGAACCTGACGCTGCTGGCACCCTGATCTTAGACTTCCAGTCTCCATAACTGAGAAATAAATTTCTTTTGTTCATAAGCCACCAGCTGGTCAAGGTATAAAGCCTGGAAAACTGCAAGCTGAAGACCAACCCCACTGGCCACATGGGCTGTGACTGTCTCCCCAAATGGATTCCTCTGTGCTTCCAGAGGCATGGCTGGCCAGGCCATGCTGTGGCACCTCCACAAAGGCAAGTACCTTCATACACTAGATGGCAGGGACACCATCAATGCCCTGGGATTCAGCCCCCACCACTATTGGCTCTGGGCCGCCACAGGCCACAGCATCAAGATCTGAGACTTGAAGGACAAGATCATTGCAGATGAACGGAAACAAGAAGTTATCAGTACCAGCAGCAAGTCAGGGCTGCCCCAGTGCTCCTCCTTGGTCTGGTCTGCTGATGGCCAGACTCTTTGCTGGCTACGCAGATGACCTGGTACAGGTGTGGCAGGTGACCATCAGCACCCCCTAGAAATATATGCCAGAGTTTTAGAAATTAAAAAAATGGCTTTCTGACTTAAAAAAAAGAATTCTATTAATTCTGCTAAATTCAAAAAGGGATAAATAGACAGAGTTAACAGAAACTTTTGCAAAAGTCTTAAAATATAACTATTCTATACAGTCTTCTGCCAGTAAGAAAGCTGTCAGGCTATGAGCCTGAGCCTCCACGTCTGCACTGCTGACCCGCCACTCCATTCTGCTACTACCCACCAAACTTCTTGCTTCCACCATGGCGTTGTGCATTCCAGCAGTGTCCTGTCCAAAATCACTGCCACCTTCCACCCCAACCTCACCAGCTGGCCTCTGCAAGAGTCAGCTCCTGGTGAGCCCATGTGGAGATGGGGCCCCAACATCCAATCCTGGGAGTCACAAAAGCCTATAAGAGAGACACCAGCAGTAAAAAGAAGAATCTTGTAGGTGGTACCTACCAATATCATGGAAAAGCCTTATGTCCTCCTAGCGTCTGGAAGGCAGAGGCCTAGATTGCTGCAAAAAATTTGAACAAACAAAATATGCCCCTTGCAGGACTGGCTGAATTTTGCAAGGCATCTTTAGAACTAATCCTGGATGAGAACTGCGAAGTGTTGGAAATTGGCTAGAATGTCACTGTGCAGACCATTTCTGGAACTGAGGCCTTAGGGATCAGAGCTAGTTTTCTGCAAAGATTTTTTAAGTTCAGCCAAGATGTCTTTCTGCCAAACCATCAGACACACCGGCATGCAGCTACAAGGTTATCAATACTATGACCCCGAGACTTGTGGCTTTGACTTCACAGGCACTAGGGAGGACATTTCAAAAATGCCAGAGCGAAGTGTTCTGCACACTCCTGCCCACAATCCCATGGGAGTGGACCTTCATCCTGAGCAATAGGAGGCAACAACAATAGCAGCGAGAAAGAGAATTCTCTACGTTCTTTGACATGGCCTACCAAGGCTTTGCCAGTAGTGATGGTAACAAGGATGCCTGGGCTGTGCAACACTTCACTGAAGAGGGCATTAATGTTTGTCTCTGCCAGTCCTCTAGCAAGAACATGGGCTTCTATGGTAAGCATGTGGGAGACTTGACTGTGCTCTGCAAAGATGCTGATGAAGTCAGAGGCGTGGAGCCACAGTTGAAGACCTTGATCCATCCCCTGTATTCCAGCCCTCCCCTCAGTGGCGCTCAGGTTACCTTGACCATTCTGACCAGCCCGGATTTTCAGAAATGGTAGTTGCAGGAAGTGCAAGTCATGGCCAACTGTATCATTAGTATGCGGATTCAGCTGGTCTCCAACCACAAGAAGGAGGACTTCTCCCACAGTGGGCAGCACATCCCCAACTATACTGGCATATTTTGTTTCACAGGGCAAAGCCTGAACAGGTGGAGCAGCTGACCGAGGAGGTCTCCATCTACATGACAGAGGTCGGCCGCATCTCTGTGGCCAGGGTCATCTTGGACAACTGGGCTACCTTGCTCATGAGATCACCAGATCACCAAGTAATTTCCCTGATGAGAGGGAACAGAGACAACTGTCCTGTCTTCAGCCTCTGCACATGTGAGATTCACAGGATGAGGAAGGATGGAGGTGATGAGTGGATCATTTCTTTCAACCACAGTGATTGAATGTGTTCCTCAGAAAAGAACATGTACTTCAACAGGGCAGAGGCATCCATAGCTGGTGTCTGGAAGTGTGTGGCTTGAAACCGAACTCTCCCCCACCTTTTTATCCACAACTTTTCTGAAATAGTTAACATGTATGAGAAAGTCCTATCCTTAAAGAACCCATTAATCATGCCATTGCAATATTGCAGAAGCTTTAACTTAAGTACCTTATGGTCTTGAGAGGTCCTTGGTGAACCCAGCATGAGACATAGCCCTTGTTAGAGGCTTTGTGAGAAGACCTAATCCTAACATTAATGGTCAGCCTGCTTGTCTTCCCATGATTGAGCAATCTTATCAACAGACCATGTTAACTGAAATCGTGTTTTATGAAAACCAGGGTCTGCTGCCACTACAGCAAGGAAAATAAAAGATATTGTTTCCTGTTTTGCTTAAGAAAAAAAGAAGTTTCGCCTTTTTAATGCTTCCAGGCATTTTAATGCTCCTCTCTTTTCCCTTATCTGTGCTGCCCTTTTCCTGAGGCACGAAGATCTATAACTAGCCTCGATTTTCATCCTGTTCTACTGGTTGATTGGTCATTGACCCCATCTTCTCGGGATTTATTTATTTGAAGAATGAAGGGCATAATTTGCTATTCATCCCATAACCTCATCTTTCTCAGCAAAGAATAGTGAGAGTGGGCAACTGCACCTTATTTTAGCGTCCTTTTCAGTGATTGTTTAATTTTCTCCTGTTGGGTTGTTGCCTCTGCCCAGTGGGACCTCATCCTTCCATTCAGTGTGGTTGTGTAGTCCATCATCTCACATCATGCGGGTAATACCAGGAAACAGGATATTCTGGACCTTGGCTTTAACTTTAGTGTGCTGCCAGCCGGGCTCAGGCTTCACCCTTGGAAAGATAACAACCATCTGCTCTAATCATGTAGACTTATTGCAGCCTGGGTTCTCTGTTATAATAAAGTTACTGCAAGGCCCCTCTCCCGGCCCCCCCAAAAGAAAACTGTTAGCCTATTGAAAGGATCTGGATAACCAAGTAAAGGGGATTATCTAGTGTTTTTTTATTTTAAAAGGATGTGGGAATGAGAAGTCTCTATCCTAGAAGACCCTATGGGATAGAAACCACACTTCCTTACTACTCTCAGGTCACTTTGAAACTGGAAGCAACTGCCTTTTAAAAGAATGCTAGTTTTGTGACATCCTGCTCCCCAATTTTCATATTGATTTCAGCAGCAGTGGTGGTAGCACCCTAGTGTTATAACTAGAGCATGTGCCAAAACCAGGCAAGACTAAGTCAAACTTAGAGCCAGGGCGGGGTAAGGGATAAGAAAGAGGCTAAGTGGCCAAAGGTATGTTAGCTTCCAGGAATCCAGTTCTATGGATATTCTTGTTGTCTCTACTCTCTTAAAATGTTTGTTTGTTTGTTTGTTTGTTTTTTAAGCCATAGCAATTGGACCAGCAGAGGTTTATGGTCAGAAATGGGAATAGTTTTGGTTTCAGATTTTTCCATCCCTAAGTGCATTTTATTTTTATTTATTTTTTTCTGGATTATAAAGGGCTGGTATTAAATTTGGATATGGTTGCCTCTTCTAAATGTGATATTCTTATTCCTAGAACTGCTCAGCTGAGCAAATTGCACATTAAAAGCATAACCTTTTGCCTAATTAATAACATGGCCATAAGGTCAATTGTCCTACATTTGTATGAACTCTATTCATTTTACATATGCTGCTATAAACAACTGGATTCATAAATTGTGCCTGCACAATGGAAAGTACCCTCTTGAGAAATGCAATTCTTTTACTAGTCAGCTTGTCATAGGTATACGTGTATAAATCTGTGTTTAGCCCAGCTTTTCTTTATAATAGTCATTCTCAGTGTGGTCCTGAACCAGCAGCACCAGCATTACCTGGGAATTTGTTAGAATTACCAGTTCTCAGGCCCTACTCCAGACCTACTGAATCAGAAAATCTAGAGATGGGGCCCAGGTGATTTCAGTGCTTGCTAAAGTTTGAGAGCTACTGCTTTATAGACTATGCCAGTTTATCTACAGCTAATATTGTTGTCAGGATGGTAATTAATTACCAAGGTCTGATTTTATGGGCTAGAATTTTTAATGGCTAATGACAGTTAATGGAAATGATACTTAGTCTGTTTCTCAAGCTCTCTAAGATTTTAGGGTCATTTTCTTTCTGTGGGAGGGGGGAGCAGAAAAAGGCACAAAGTAGAGTGCAAGTTGGCAGCCTCATTTGTCTTGAAACACTCCTCCTGTGTCTTCTTCATGCTTCCCCTTCTTCCCAGTACATTCCATTTATTCTTTACCAGTTCAGTTTTTTCCTCATCTGTTCATTTTACTGGAAGGCAGACCAGGGCAGTGATTAAGACCCTAGCTTTGGAGTCAGATCTGGATTTGATTCACCACAGCATTTGCTAAGTTACTCAGTCTCACTGAACCTCAGTTTCCCAAGAAAATAAGATCTACTTTCCATAGTTATTGTGAGGATTAGAATTATGATAGCCAGTGCCTGGCATATGGTAGCCACTGCTCACATTGCTGTCACTCTATTATATTACCTCAGCCTCTTCTACGACTTCTCCCACATACACTTCTTCCCCAATAACAACAAAAATAAATTGTAGCTTATGTGCTGTTTGACATGTTTACAAGGCTAGGGGTTTTGTGACAAGGAAAACCATACTTTGACTCCAGCCTGCTGGGATCCCAGACATTATATGAAAAGGTGATCTTAAGCTTTTTCTCTTTGCAGCTGGAGAGGACTGATGCAGTTCTCTTTTTCCTAGCAGCTGGTGATTTTACAGCTGTTGGATTGTTGGATGGTAATAAGAGGGAACGTGGAACGTTTCATTGTTTTGCTAACATATCACCCATTGCACAACATGGAAGCCTTAGAATACCATGAAGAATTGGTTAGATGCCTTGTGCTATACTTGTTAAAGTGGATTTTTCTTTTCTAATCAGAAACTCATTATAAAAGAGTATCAATATTTTAACTGGCATATTCTAAATCTAAGAGTAAACATTGAAACCATATGCAGGACCAGAAAGTGGGGTTTAAGGAAACTGTTGCTTAGCTCCCTAGCTGTGTAAGACAAATTTTAGAAGTATTTGTACAGTTTCATTACAAAAGTTTTTCTCATCTGAATCTGAATACATTTAATCATATACTTATGTTTGCACATCTCATGTATCAAGTTTTATATAGTGAGAACAGATTAAAGACCACATTTTTCATCTTTAAAAAAAATTTTTAATGTGCTATGATATAAGCCCAAAAGTAAGAATTAGAAAGCTCTTGACTCTTTGGGGTATTAAGGAAAAGAACAAGGACTTAAAAACAATAAAGACAGCAGCAATCCCAATTATTTCATTTGTCACATAAGGCTCTGGAGGAAAGGGTAATCCTATCACCAAAATGGTGCACAGTGTTTTATTCCAAATATTAACATACTATTAAGCCTGCCAATTTGATACAGTTAGTGTGAGATTATCCTCAATCCATTTCAAGGTCTTGACAATGTTCCTGTGTATTACTATGTTATAGCTTTGCCAATAGCCCCTTGGCAATGAGTAACTACAGATGCCATAGAAGGTGTACAGAATGTTGATTATACTTCATTTACTACCTTGTGTTTTCTAGTAGAAGGGCAAGCCAGTAAAATATGTTCATGGCTGAAATTGTCAGTGTTTTGACTGTAAAATTCCCAATGAATCTAGCTTATTTTCTCTTGACACAGTAAGATATACTCTTAGTGGCAAAAGTTGCCTGAGATTATTCTTTTTATTTGATGATCAGGAAACCAGAAGGCTTCAGAACCCGAGGCATTACAAAACCATTTTTGCATTCATGAAAGAATTACTTATGGGGTTCCTTTCAAAAATTCCCCCAGAACATTTACATATTTATTTATAGGCCTTTGACTATTTCACAGAAAGGTTAAATGAAACAACTGAAAGCTGAATTGCTGGTGCCAGAGCTGACATTTCTGAAAGTGAAACATAAGCCAGTATAAAAGTAAACTTGGTTCTCCAAAATATCATATTTGTTCATTCAACTGTTCATGAACATGCTTTGCAGAAAGTGAAACATCTATATTTAGGTCAAAATTAGAGCACTGAAAAGATTCAAAAATAAGTTTCTTTAACAAGTTTGAGCTGCTAGTATAAATTTGGGAAGAAACAACTTAAATTTGACATTTTTCTTGCTATAAAGTACTCTTCAAATATTCAAGGCATATCCCACTTTGAAAATTTTTCTTATGAATATTTCCTTTTCAGTGTAGCATTTTTGGATCCATCCCACAGATAGCTGGGAGATCTCTGGGTCTGCAAGGCCTAGTCTTGCAATTTCACGGCTAATATAATGGCAGGGAGGTGGGGGGGAGCTACATGGAAAGAGAAAAGCTGAGGTTACAGATAGATATCTCACTTCTGGTTCACAACCCCAGGACTCATATCTCTGTGGTATTTCATTTGTGTCTTGCCAATTTTGTAAGAGCTGGAAATGTACTTCAATTTGTCCTAAAACAATTACATTCAGTAGAAGATAAACTGTAATTTAAGTTCTTATTCCTTCTTACAAGGATTTTTAGTTATCAGACACATAAGGTTAAAATACACACACACACACACACAATATCATAATCATTCCACAAAAGAGAGAAAATTCACAGCTATTTCAAATAGTGAGGAAAACTAAGTCTGTTAATTTTGGCATTCAAAACCTTAAAACTATAACTGAAACTACTGTTATATTGTATCTTAGCAATGTAGATACCTTATGGAATAAAATAGTACATGTATGGGCAGATGGAAGGACTATAGTATTTATTAACTCATAATAAGATTTTTTTAGACATAAGGGATTCTGATATCTTTTTAGCTCTTTAGATAGAAATAAAAAAAAGCAGGAAATTATTGTTTCAAAAACTAAAATATATTTTTAACTTTAAAAGAGCTCACATATTAGAAATGGAAAACTGATTACATTTGTTCCGCTACTAAATGTTTTATATATAATATGAACAATTATGAAGTTTGTAAGAGTAAACACTGATCAGGTGTTCTTTGCCTTTTAGTTTTGCATCTCTAAGGGCACCACTACCAGGCATGCAATTTAGCTGGCTGAGTCAGCTCTCAGAATTCCTGAAGGGCAGACGTTTCTTTGTTCCCAGATAAGACCTTGGTAGGCATTAAAATTAAAGAGAAGGTGGAATCACAGTATTTCCATAGTATAGTGTGCTGAAAAGAGGTTAAAGATTGTAGTTGTAACATATTTATCTTGTAATTCTTGTTTGCAATTTAATCCAATTCTCATGTGTAAAGAAAAGGGAACTTAACTCTGAGATTACCCAGAAGTAGGAGCAGTGAAGAGACTTGTGCTCCAAACTGTGCCACCCAGGGGCGCCTGGGTGGCTCAGTCGGTTAACCGTCTGCCTTTGGCTCAGGTCATGATCCCAGGGTCCTGGGATCGAGCCCCGCACTGAGAGATAGAGTTTCTCAGACAAACAAAACTAAACTAAAGGAGTTCATGACCACTAAGCCAACCCTGCAAGAAATATTTAAGGGGACTCTGAGTGGGAAGGAAAGTCCAAAAGTGACAGTATGAAGGTAGGAAACACAAAAGCAGTAAATATGAATATTTCTGTAAAAAGTCAGTCAAGGAACTCACAGAATAAAAGGATGTAAAATATAACCACCTATACCTAAAAAATAGGGAGGAAAGGAGTAAAAAATGGGTTCAAAATTAAATGACCATCAACGTAAGATAGACTGTCATATGCAGAAAATGTTATATACAAACTTAATGATAACCACAAATCAAAAACCACTAATAAATATGTGAAGAATAAAAATAAAGAAATCCAAATATATCACTAAGGAAAACAAACAAACCATGAAAGAAAGACAAGAAAAGACTAGAAAAAAATCTTCAGAAATGACCACAAAACACATAATAAAATAGCAATAAATAAATAAATACATATCTATCAGTGATTACTTTGAATATAAATGGACCAAATATTCCAATCAAAAGACAGAGTTATACCTCAACATAATAAAGGCCATATATGAAAAACCCCCAGCTTTCCTTAATGGGAAAAACTGTGAGCTTTTCCCCTAAGGTCAGGAATAAGACAAGGATGCCCACTCTTACACTTTTATTCAACATGGTACTGGAAGTCCTAGCCACAGCAATCAGACAACAAAAAGAAGTAAAAGGCATCCAAATCAGCAAAGAAAAAGTAAAACTTGCACTATTTGCAGATGACGTGATGCTCTATATAGAAAGTCCAAAGGACTCCACCAAAAAACTACTAGAACTAATAAACGAATTCAGTAAAGTTGCAGGATACAGAATCAATGTACAGAAATCTGTTACATTTCTATAGACCAAAAATGAAGCTACAGAAAGAGAAATTAAGAAAACAAGCCCATTTATTCCTGCACCAAAAGCCATAAGATACCTAACAATAAACCTAACTAAAGAGGTAAAGGATCTGTACTTAAAAACTACAGAACACTTATGAGGGAAATTGAGGAAGGCACAAAGTAATGGAAAAACATTTCATGCTCATGGGTTGGAAGAACAAATATTGTTAAAATGTCTATGCTACCTAGAGCAATCTGCACATTCAAAGCAATCCCTTTCAAAATACCATCGACATTTATCACAGAGCCAGAACAAATAATCCTAAAATTTGTATAGTACCAGAAAAGAGCCCGAATAGCCCGAGGAATGTTGAAAAAGAAAACCAAAGCTGGTGGCACCACAATGCCAGACTTCAAGCTATATTACAAAGCTGTAATCATGAAGACAGTGTGGCACTGGCACAGAAACAGACACATAGATCAATGGAACAGAATAGAGAGCCCAGAAATGGACCCTCAACTCTATGGTCAACTAATCTTCGACAAAGCAGGAAAGAATATCCAATGAGAAAAAGTCCCTTCAACAAATGGTGCTGGGAAAATTGGACAGCCACATGTAGAAGAATGAAACTGGACCATTTTCTTACACCATACACAAAAATAAACTCAAAATGGATGAAAGACCTAACTGTGAGACAGGAATCCATCAAAATCCTAGAGGAGAACACAGGCAGCAAGCTCTTCAACCTCATCCGCAGCAACTTCTTGCTAGATATGTCTCCAAAGGCAAGGGAAACAAAAGCAAAAATGAACTATTAGGACTTCATCAGGATAAAAAGCTTCTGCACAGCAAAGGAAACAGTCAACAAAACCAAAAGACAACCTACAGAATGGAAGAAGATATTTGCAAATGAAAGATAAAGGGCTAGTATCCAAGATCTATAAAGGACTTATCAAACTCAACACCCAAAAACAAATAATCCCATCAAGAAATGGGCAGAAGACATGAACAGACATTTGTCCAAAGAAGACATCCAAATGGCCAACAGACACATGAAAAAATGCTCAACATCATTTAGCATCAGGGAAATACAAATCAAAAGCACAATGAGATACCATGTCACACCAGTCAGAATGGCTAAAATTAACAAGTCAGGAAACAACAAATGTTGGCGAAGATGCAGAAAAAGGGGAACCCTCTTACACTGTGGGTGGGTATGCAAACTGGTGCAACCACTCTGGAAAACAGTATGGAGGTTCCTCAAGAAGTGAAAAATAGAGCTACCCTACAACCCAGCATTGCACCACTAGGTATTTACCCCAAAGATACAAATGGAATGATCTGAAGGGGCACCTGCACCCAAAGTTTATAGCAGCAATGTCCATAATAGCCAAACTATGGAAAGAGCCCAGATGTCCATTGACAGATGAATGGATAAAGAAGATGTGGTATATATATACAATGAAATAATACTCTGCCATCAGAAAGGATGAAATCTTACCATTTACATTGACGTGGATGGAACTGGAGGTTATTCTGCTGAGCAAAATAAGTCAATCAGAGAAAGACAATTATATGGTTTCACTCATACGTGAAATATAAGAAACAGCACAGAGGATCATGGGAGAAAGGATGGAAAACTGAATGGGAAGAAATCAGAGAGGGAGACAAACCATCAGAGACTCTTAACTATAGGAAACCAACTGAGGGTTGCTGGAGGGGAGGTCGGTGGTGGATGGGGTAACTGGGTGTGGGCATTAAGGAGGGCATGTGATGTGATGAGCACTGGGTGTTATATGCAACTGATGAATTACTGAACTCTACGTCTGAAACTAATGATGTACTATGTGTTGGCTAATTGAATTTAAATAAAAAAAAAGATGCTCAACATCCTTAGTCACTAGGGAAATGCAAATAAAAACCAATGAAATACCACTTCAAACCCAGTAGGATGACTATAACCAAAAAGATAAGTAATAATAAATATTGGCTAGGATGTAGAGAAACTGGAACCCTAACACATGACCCATATGACCCAGCCGTTCTACTCCTTAGTATATACCCAGCTGAATTGAAAACCTATATCTACATAAAACCTGGGACATGAACATTCATAGCAGCATAATTCACAACAGCCAAAAAGCAGAAACAACCCCAGTGCCCTTCAGCTGATGAATGGATACACAGAATATGGTATATCTGTACAATGGAATATTATCCTATCAACAATAGCTAAGTTATGGATAGAGCCCAAATGTCCACTGACTGATGAATGGATAAAGATGTATATATATATACACAGTAGAATATTAGTCATAAAAAAGAATGAAATCTTACCATTTGCAGCAATGTGGATGGAGCTAGAGCATATTATGCTAAGCAAAGTAAGTCAGAGAAAGACAAGTACCATATGATTTCACTCATATGTGGAATTTAAGAAACAAAACTGATGAACATGGTGGGGGGGGGTAGAAAAAGAGAGGCAAACCATAAAAAAGACTCGTAACTATAGAGAACAAACTGAGGGTTGCTGGAGGGGATGCGGGAATGGGGGATGGGCTCAATGGGTGATGGGCATTAAGGAGGGCTCTTGATGTGATGAGCACTGGGTGTTATATGTAAGTGATGAATCACTAAATTCTACTCCTGAAACTAATATTACACTGTATGTTAACTAACTAGAATTTAAATAAAAACTTGAAACATAAAAAAATAAATGAAAAATAATGGATGCAAAGAAAGCTATGTATTTTTTAAAAAAGGAATATTATCCAAGCCATAAAAAGGAATGAAGTACTGATGCATGCTGCAACATGTATGAACCTTGAAAACATTATGCTAAGTGAAAGAAGCCAGACACAAAAGACCACATATTGTATTATGCCTTTTATATGAAATGTCCAGAATAGGCAAATCCATAAAGACAGTAGTGGTTGCCAGGAGTTGGGGAGAAATGGGGAGTGACTGCTTAATGAGCATGAGGTTTCTTTTGGGAGTGATGAAAATGCTCTGGAATTAGATGGTGGTAATTATTGCACAACATTTTGATATATTAAAGACCACTGAATTGTACACTTTAAACATAGTTAAAATTATAGATTTTATGTTACATGAATATAATTGCAATAAGAAAAATCAATAGCTAAACAGACAAACAAAAAACCCATGGCTGGTTATAGAGGAATTTTGTAGAATGAATATATTTCTTTTAAAGTCTTGGTCATTAAGCTGACTGTTTCTAAGAGCAATAGCTTTGAATGGATGGGTATTGAAGAAAACTAATTCTTCCAAAAACCTTGGCTGTTGTTTCTGGCCATATACAGATGATTACAGATTTCGTAATGACTCTGAATTCTGATAGAGTTGCCAAACAAGCTTTAGGTTTTTTTTTTTAATATGAGCATACTCAATCATGAAGACTACATTTTATAAGATTCACCTAGAAACAAGCAATTTTCCGATATGAAAAGAAGCATCTGAATGAATTAATTAATTCAACAACAAAAGACTATGGAAGAAAACATGCCCTAGCAACTGGCTTCTTGTACCACAATCAGGGGCTCATTTATCTTAAACAAGTCAACTTTTGTAATACCCTCTGTACTGTATAGAATACTGAGTGACAATCAAACAGAGCTGTCAAGAAAGAAGGAAAACAGTGGGAAATGTGAACTGGAATGAATTAAATTAAAAAAAAAAACTTTGTAAGAGAATGCAAAATAGTCTCTGACAAGGAATTTTCCTTTAAAATAACCAGAAGCTATGTGAACACATTGAGCAAGTGAATGTCAGTAGGATGAAAAGTACTTATTAATCCCCCACAGCACTTCTGATAGAATTTACCTGGCCCCCAACTCATTGTAAAAACCATCTAAATCCGAAAAGACATTGAATAAAACCCCACAAATCCTTCCTCCGTTCTCGTGTCAAATGCTGCTTGACAGATAGGTTGCTTACAAAATGAGTTCTAGTTTTTGCCTTCACTCAATTTCCCAGGTTCTTGTCTCATAGTTATTGTGTTAATAATTTTAACAGTATATTAGAAGTTATACACTGTTAATTCCACTTTTGCTTTTTTTTCTAAAATTATTAAAATTAAATAGGTACTAAGAAATTGAAAGTGATATGATCTCTTTTCCCCTCAAAGAGATTTTATCGTGAGAAGCTATTTTAGGTGTTGGTGGGAAGGGAAAAAATCCTCCTGATTACATCACTGTTCTAAGACAGGGCCTTTTGTGAGGACCCTCTTGGGAGCCCTGTTCCCTGTTCTGTCACTGATTTGCGTTGTGACCTCGGAAAAGTTTCAGTGTATAAAGACAAGTGCAAAGTGAAGTTATGAAAACAAAACTGAGATCAAATGAACAGAGATGGAGCAGGTTGAATAGCTACATAGCAACTGTCGTAGTAACTGGACACAGTGACCAGAGAGCAATTTGGCTTGAAAGAAATTTCAAATTACTTAGCTATATAATGACATAGCTTCTTACACAGTTTTGTCGAAAACTCAAACTTTGCCTAAGGACAAGAACTACAGCAAGAATCTAATGATATTTGTCAATCTTCTCTTGTTCTATATATTTTTTGTTTTTAAAGATTTTTTATTTATTTATTTGACAGAGAGAGACACAGTGAAAGAGGGAACACAAGCAGAGCAGGGAGGGAATGGGAGAGGGAGAAGCAGGCTCCCCACCGAGCAGGGAGCCCAATATGGGACTTGATCCCAGGACCCTGGGATCATGACCTGAGCCCAAGGCGGACGCTTAACAACTGAGCCACCCAGGCGCCCCTCTTGTTCTATATCTTAAAGCTGAAAAAATTGTGGCTGTTATGGAGAAGAGAAGCCAATTTGATATTATAAGGCAAGAAAGCCTTAGATACATGAAATGAACATCTTAAAATCATAGTGCCTTACTATACTGTCATTGTACACATGCAAATCTGAAACCAAATTATGCATATAATCTAGCTCTATTCACTTGTAGGATTTATCCAAATAAATATGTCTGTTGGACATACATCATTTTTAAAAACGCAGTAGTCAGAAATAATTCTTAAAACCCATTGGAAAGAAATAACAAATAGAAAACAGTTCTATGCAATGAAGTATTTTGAAGGTGGGGGGAAAATCGCATAAGTTGGTAATGGAATGATCTTATATAAGTGTAATCTTCACAAGCCTCCTGAGCATCACAATATTTAGTTCCATGCTATTTGTATTTTTATGGCAGAAATATTTATTACAGTCCCCAGAGGAAAGATAAAGTACCTGATGATACTGAAAAGAGGAAGCCAGTAGACTCAATCTTGTGAAAATATAAGACATCAAAACCCATTTGGCTATATAAAGCAAGTTGAAATTCCACTTTTAGAAGTATATGCTTAAGCAGTCTTGATAGATGGAAGAACATGTGTAGGATAAGAAATGGCAGTGTTAAAGAATACATTTTTTAAAAGATTTTATTTATTTATTTGAGAGGAGAGAGAGCATAAGCAGGGGGAGTGGCAGGCAGAGGGAGAAGCAGGCTCCCCACTTAGCGAAGAGCTCCATGTGGGGCTAGATCCCAGGATCCTGAGATCACGACCTGAGCTGAAGGCAGATGCTTCACCGACTGAGCCACCCAGGCGCCCCAAGGATAATTTTAAGAGTGAAGTCATGACTCTCGTTCAGGTATAAAATAAACACAAGTCAAAAATTTTATTTAACTCATTAGTTAATGAAGGACCAGTAAGACATTACAACTTATTCAAAGGAAAATTCAAAGAACCACACATCTATAGACAAATAAAGAATACTGAATATACTTACAGATAGAATGCAAAGCATCTTTCTCAAAAGACAGTACATTTAAACCTCTTAACCCCCTGGTAATAAATAAAAGTAATCCCTATCCCTGGACTCACAAAAAGAAGAGATTTTCTTTGTTCTAAGAAGTCATTACTCTGAAGGATGAGAGAGAATCCTACCTAAAATTACTCAAGGACCCCAAATTTAAACTAAAGTGCTCACTTACAAAAAAATACATTGTTGAGTCAATAGTACATTTTAAAACAATGGGAATGTTTTAAGACCTTCTTTCACTTGGCTTTTTAAATGAGGTTACTTTATTAACAATATTTTTAAACCCAAAAGTGTTTTGTAATTTATCTAAATTTATCTAAATTTATCTAAATACAAATTTTGCTCTTCTCTGCCCTGAAGCAGTTTCTGCCCTCCTTTATGCAGACAGGTATGTTTAGCGAGTTTGTTTTTGCTTTCTTTTGTTTTGGTTTTGACCAATCATCTAATTTTTTCAAAAGGGGCCATGATGTATGCTGAAAGATAACCCACAAAACTTGATTTTAGTTCTTACTTTAGCTGTATTACTATTTTAAAAAAAGATCTGCTGAACCACATTTTTAAACAATCTTGGAATAAATGTACACAATTTGGAGTACACAAATTTGGTAGCATTTGAAAATCTTGTGTGTTTGTGTATGCATGCTTCTGAATACTTCAACTCCTGATTTTTTATGGTAAAGAGCATGCACAATGGCACAAATAAATTGCCATTTAGATACACAAATCACAGTTTGGGGGCATACAAAATTTTGTACTTGAAAAAAATGGAAATAACCCAGCAACCCAAATCTAAAAATATATCTGAATCATTAGGTTATGTACAGTGTTCTCACTTAACCATTCTCCATAACCTAAAATACTACTATTACTGCTATTAATAACCTAAAATAATACTGACTATAAAAATCACCACACTATATGATATTGCTATCCCTGCCAGATCACATCTAATAGGCAGAGTAAATAATATAAAAGAGGTGCTGTCCACAAAGAGCAAATCTTTAATTAGAGTTCATTTACATTCTTGTTATCATCTTCATTTGTAAATTTATTCACTGGAGTTTCTGAGAAGTAAAACTTGCAGTGGCCCAGAAATGCCCCTAGGAGGCATTAGAATTTTCAGTACTCAGGTTTTACACTGAACCAATGAGATCCTTTACATGCCCTCAACTTATTCATGCCAGGTGCGGGAGATGGGGGCCAATCTTCCAGTATTCTCCTATCTCCAAAACTGCTAGGCTTCTCCCAGAGGAATAGGACTAATAATCTACTCAAGACCAGAACCCCCATGAAATGACTCACTTTGAGTCCAAACCAACCTCTGTCCTGAAGAACTCTTCAAGGACAAATTGTTTTGGAACACATCTGCTTTGTTGAGATGACACCATAAAGGGACTTGGCATACTACTCCCTAGGGTTTTGTCTGTAACATAGGTTAGGGATTAAGATGATGACTGGAGTCAGACTGCTAGAATTCAAATACTGTCGCTCTAGCAGTTACTGGCTTTTGTGACCTTAGGCAAATTATCTAAACTCTTTGAACTTCAGTTTCCTCCTTTGTGAAATGGCAATGATCATTGTACCTACCTTAGAGGGTTCTTGTGTAAATCCAAGGAGTTAATACTTATACAGTAAACCAGAACAGTGCCCAGTACATAGTGCTACTCAATATTATCTACTACTACTATTGTTGTTATTATTTATCATCATCGTTATTGTTATTATTATTCTCATTCCTCTCCATGACTGACCCATGTTCCTTAACCTTACAGATCTTCCAGAACAACTAGAAATGACTACTACAGATGAGAACATATTTACCAACATGCCTTGCCCCAATGTGAGCTAGTATACACCTTATAGGAGGCACTCTGGACAAACCTGAATGTCTTTCAGTCCTATTCTAACCAAAATCCTGCTTCGTGACAAACAATTGAAAGTATCCTATTCCCACTTCAAATGCATAACTGGTACCCTGCCTTCTTGGCAAGTTTATAAAATGGAACTAAATCCAATAACTAATATTATCAATGCTCCATTAAAATATATTTACCGAATGAAAAAAAATTAACACATATTTATTGAAAACCTATTATATGTCAGTTACTGGAGATTCGAAGAAATTTAACCCACAGTTTCTTCCCTCAAAGTGCTTACAGTCTAGTGGAGAGAGGCAGATAAACCCATAATTACCATACGGTGTATTAAATACAGTTTTCCTATGAAATTTGCACTGGTTACATTCATGTTTTTTTCCAGCCCTATCAGCCAAAGCAAGGTTCTTGGCAAGATAGAGAACATAGGCATGGTTTGTCTTTGGCTCCTTCCCTTTCACCCTAAGACATTCCCTTCCCCTCAATCAGGAAGCCACTTCCTCCTCTAGGCAACTCTGAGTCCAGTTCTAGGATTGAGAACAGATGGTTATAATCCCAGCTGATATGCTTGTTGCTAATAATTAAGGGGCAACAACAATTGCCCCTTTTGAGCATAAAAGCATTTTTGTAGGGAGCTCCTGGACCTACAATCCCATTTAAAGCTAAAGGAATGAGTTTCTACGGGAAGAATTTCAGGCAACTGGCTAACTGAGACGACAGAAGTCTCAAGGTACTGGCCAATTTTCATTCTTTAATCATAATTGTTTCTGCTCTATACCTATCTTTATTTTATTGCCTGTACTTTCTTACAAGAGCTGTTTTCTCTAGTGTCCAAGTTCAGACCAATGAACGGATTGTAAAACTTTTCAGTTGGTTGCATTCTTGCTATATATATTATTGGGCAAGGGTTTAGCATACTCAGCCTTCAACGTTTTTGCCCCATTCTGACAGTATGTTTCAAGCCCCCTTTTCCACCGAACTCGATTATTATGCTTCATATTCACCATAGAACTCCCACATCTTCTGTTAAATTAAAACATGCAAACCTTTAATGGGAAAAAGGAATATTTTATTTGTTAATGAAAAGACATGTTTTCCTCACAATGCCTTCTATTCAAAGGTTTGTGCTGTAGCATTGTTGTCTGCGTTTTTGTCCCACATAAGAGGAGCAGGCTCTTACAGCCTAGCCCGTTATTAGAATTTATCTCTTTGCATGCATAAGAAGTTCATTCTTTTAGAAGTTAATCCTTTTCTTCTAAAAGGGACATACTATCTCTTTAGAAATTAATCAGTTTTTGCCTTCACATTTTGTCTTAAATTGCTGTGTAGCATTGTTCCACTTCTAAATCATTTGTCATAGCTAAATGGAGTTCCGTGAATTGCTGCAGCTGCCTATAAGTGGGCATTTTCCTTTGGTTCATAGAATAGGCACTGTTTGCATTCTCTTTTCACAAACATTTTTTAAAGTTCCAATGACAGCATGAAAAGAAGACTCATTTGCCATTGGAATTCAAAGTTGAATGGGAAAGATGAAAATAAAATCATGTATATGTAAACGATGGCACCAAAGCACAAGAAAATCACTTACTTTATGAAATTCAAGAATTTCTGAATATTTAGCTGTAAAGTCTTTTTCCCCCCACTAATTTTCATTCTAATTTTTAGTAGGACATGAACAACAGCTGTTCCTTTCTTTCTTGGAGAGCAGTTGGGAAGCAAATTTTATCAGGCATTCCTAAAAGAATTGAATTAATGCTCCAAAGCATTAATCAGATTGATTTTTTGCTCCGTTAATTTCCATTATGGTGAATGTCTGTAGCAAGCATCACTGGATGATGAAGTATACCTTTATTTGGAAGGTAGGAGCTAGAATGATATTTAGTCTATAATTTCTTTAGTCACAAGCAGTGGGGGAAATGCAGCGGGGCAGGAAAACAGTAGGAGAAAAATAAAAAGAATAGAATTTATGTTCATTTAGGTATAGTCAGTATCAACAAATGAAAGTCTGCAGAGACTATTAACATTTACTTACTTCTTCATTTGTGTCACAAGAAGTGCCTGCAGCAAAGAAGAGATATTCTCCTAGCTCTCTCCCTTGTTTGGTTTTCAGATGATCTGGAAATGTTCTGCTTTTGTGAGATGGCAGCAAGACCCGGCCACATAAGTCTTCTTTGGTAGTTCAGAAAAGATTATGGATAGTTGCTTGCAACCAATCCGTATTCCCAACACAGAGACGCAGGCCTTAAAATCATAGAACCTTAAGACTGGTAGGACCCTAAAAGTTGTCTAAGCCAATCTCCCACCTGATATTTAAGTATTCTACAACATCTTGATAAGTGATTGTCCAACGCATATACCTCACACTGCCAATGATCCAATTCTCACAACCTTTTTTTTTTTTTGACAGAGAGAGAGAGATAGCGAGAGCAGGAATACAAGCAGGGGGAGTGGGAGAGGGAGAGCAGACTCCCCGCCAAGCAGGGAGCCCGATGCAGGGCTCAATCCCAGGACCCTGGGATCATGACCTGAGCCCAAGGCAGACGCTTAACAACTGAGCCACCCAGGTGCCCCCAATTCTCACAATTCTCACAACCTCTTGCTGTGACCAATTTACTAAACTCCAAGGTTGCAAACTACTAGAAGGTCTCCTGCCCAAAAAGGAACAACAATGAAGAAGCAGCTTTTCGAGGCAAGACCTATCTTTCAGTGATGGATGTGAAAGATAATGATTTCCTCATTTTGCCCCCACCCTAGATTCCCATGTTTGTAGCCTCAAATATGAAGAAATTGCATTTTCTCTCCTTATCTATTTGGCTCTAATATATATTTGTCACTAAAGTGCATAGCTACTAATGAGCATACTGTTCTAATGAGCATGCTGTTCCAATAATTGCTTAAGTATGCTAAAAATGACTTGCAAATAGGTTAATATTAACAACAAATAAATATTAGATACAAGTAGGAAAATTTTTGACATTAACAGAATAAAGTACTTAGTATAAGAAAGGGGGTTATGAAATGCATAGAATAACCAAAATGCCAAGGTGTACCTCTTAGATAATTAGGAGTTATATAAACTTGTTGTTAAAGTCAATTTTTCCTTTTCCAATTAGACAACCAGACACCACTCTTCTTCAGCTACACCTTAGGTACTTAATCCCATTTTCCTGCCCTTTATCTAATTCATGTTTGTGTACCAAACTAGAGCTATGTTTAACTTGTTACTAAAGTTTCCTTTTTCTGTTGGTTTTTTTTTTTCAATAAAGACCTAGTTTTACTTGCACATTTTTCACGAGCATCAAATAGTGGGTGATCTTTCAAGCTTGAACAGTAACAGTTGTATCGCTGAGGAAGGACTTCTTGTTTCAGATGGTCTAGATAATGATTTACAGCTATTTTTGGTAATTCTCAAAATGACAGCTCCTTGAATTTTTCTGTGTGCAGAAAAATTTGCTGGACTGGCATTTTTCAGACCCTGGGAGGTTCATCCCAATTCTCAGCATGTGGGAGCAAGGGAATGCTCTGAAATCTTTACTCCAGAGGGAACTGACCTGTCCCCATTTTCTTGTGATACATGTGAATGTTTGATGAGGTTTCCCTAGATGTCTGTGGCCTCCTGAGGCCTGGAATTTGTGGGCCAGGGCTAACCTAGGAGCTGGGTGAAATTACTTATAGGCCTTGGGCATTCTAAGACCAAACCTGATAAATTGACCTATAATGATAGTTTAGTTCCTCTAAAGAAAACGAACAATACTTCACAACATCTATCTTTATATTCAATAAAAGGTTGTTTAAAAGGAGAAAGAATGCTAAAAGGCAATAAAATAAGAATTAACAGCATTTTAAATTTTTGAGCATTATCAGAAAATACATGTGAGTGCCACTGGCTGTTGGAAACCATAAACTGAGGTAAAAAAGAAACAACCATAAGCTGGTGTGTGTGTGTGTGTGTGTGTGTGTGTGTGTGTATATATATATATATAACATATATATATATGGTAAAGAAATAGTAAAAGAGGAAGTAGAAGAAAGAACACAAGAGACAAGATAGGAATGAGGTAGAAAGAAGGTTTTTTTAGAAAGAAGAAAAGAAAGTGTATTTAATATACCTTTTAATCATTTCCTTACTCAAAGATCTTCAGCAGATCTTCAGTACCTACAGGGTAAATTCCAGCATCCTAAGCTGATATTTAATGTGTTCCACGATCTATTTAGAGCCCACCTCCCCAACACATGCCCTCTTTATTTATGGATTTTTCCCAGAATATTCCTTTGGATTTCTTATCTTCTTTTGTCTTTGTCCCTAAGGAAAATCCTATGTGTTCTTTAAGACACAGCCTTGAGGACTAAGAAGTTTTATACAAATAGCATTTATGGACCTTGGTCTTTACCATATTTACTTTAGACTTAACATTTTCTAAAATGCCCCCCTCAGATAGTACTCCACATAACAGCAGTGGTGAATTAGGGGTGGCTTATTCTAGGAATTCTGACTCTAATTCCATCAAATATTTGTATCCTAGGAGTTCTGTATGTGGGTTTTGTTTTTTTTTTTACAGGTTATAGAATTTAGACAATTACAAAACTACTCTTCCCACTAATTTTCATTATGCTACCAACTTCTGCCAGTGGAAATGTGTCACACAGGTAGAACTGTGTCTTCACTTTACTAAATTCTTCAACTTCGGGAGATTTTTCATATTCATTTTTTCCAAAGACTCTATTTTGCTAGAAATCGGCATCCAGCTTTTACTGAGAGCCTTTAGAGAATCTTCCCATGCCAAAGTTATCTGAAAAAGAGTTTCTATTTTTCCATCATGATAAGGAATGTTGAGTTTAAAAGATTTAATAAAAGCAGTAAGACTGGAGCATTTCTCCCAGAATATATGAAAAATCAGATTTCCAAGAGCTGGGATAAAAAGACCACTCTCCTTTTTTTTTTTTTAAGATTCTATTTATTTATTTGAGAGAGAGACAGAGATAGCAAGAGAGAGCACAAGCGGGGAGGAGAGGGAGAAGCAGGCTCCCCTCTGAGCAGGGAGCCCAACACGGGGCTTGATCCCAGCATACTGGGATCATGACCTGAGCCAAAGGTAGAAGCTCAACTGACTGAGCCACACAAGCACCCCAAAAGACCACACTCTTATAGAGCAGTAAAAATTAAATTCCTGCAGATATCCAAATTTAAGTGCACATTTGTCTTTAGAACTCACCTGCATGTGTGAATGGAGATGTATCTTACAACTCTGTGGGACTTTACATATAAACAGCTCCTAGGAGAGATAGTCACAAAGAGAAACCCAAGAAAACACTCAACACTTGGGTATTCAAGTGTATTCAAGTGTAACTCAACTCACACTTGGGTATTCCAAGACCAAAGTCAGTAAGTTGAATCTGTAACACCAGCTCAGTTTCTATAAGGAAAATTAACAAAAATTTTTGCAACATCATTGTACTCTAAGGAGCCGATCTTATCTTTAAAAAAAAATTATACTTTAATTAATCCCTAAGAACTAAAGGGACAGCTATAATTAATTTTCATTAAGTACAAAAACCTTACAATATGCAGAAATGAAATTTAGCAAGATGGCCACCAAAATCATTATTTATGAAACTTTCCAGATTATAACACTTAGGCCTCACGTGGATCATTCACAAGTAGGCTGCAGTCCTCTGGGCCCTATATAATTCCTGCACTTGAATATTTTGTGAGCATAACGTCTATAGTAGTCATATCAGACTTGGGTAATGCATAATCCAGAGTGCCTCTACCAGTGGAACCAAAGACTTGTGCTAAGAGAATTGAAAGAGAAAGGGGCTCCTGGGCAAGAAAACACAACTTACTCTGGTGTTAAATGAGGTCAAGGAGTAGTACATCAATGTACTGGTGTAGCTATTTCCAGATTTGTTGAACTCTAGGGATTGATTCCTTCTGATTCCGGCCACTCCAAGTTCATGTCATTTCTAGTAGTTCCTTTATCATTGCAGTCAAAATATTCTGGCTGTATTAAAATAAGCTTTGTTCACAGATTCTCCCTAGCCTCCTAACACCATACCTTGGTTCATTTTGTTTCCTCTTCCTGGGAAGTCTCTTTCCTTCTGCTTGTCAGATACACTGCCCGTTTTTAAGAACTAGCTTAAAACCCAACCCCCTTCCTAAAGCCCTCCACAACTGCCAATCTCTGGTAATTTCTGCATCTTTTAAATTCCAACATCCTTTTCTTTTCTTCCGTATTTATTGTCTTGTTTATCTGTAAATTTTTTCTATGTAAATCTTTTTTATCCAGCTACATTATACCATTCTTAAACACAGAAATTGTTTTGTAATGCTTTGTGTACCAAACATTGCCTAACATACTACCTATCCTGGTAGATATACATTAATTATCTGTTGACTAGTTGATATTATCTATTACTTTCATGTTAATTTACCTGTTATGCTGTTTCTCAAAGAAAAAACAAAAAAACATCTCATAGATCCAAATTTGGAAACCCCATTCTGAGCTACTTTACAAAGCTTTCATTTGTACAGTCACGACGTCATGTGTCAATAAGTGCATGTTGGTACTGGAATTAATGGCAATCCTTAGTTATTAGGGAATATTCAAGATGATCAAGATCTTAATTTTTAGAAACTGTTGGTAAGATTCAAAAAATATATTAAAATCCAACATAAAACTCTCAGATCCTAGAGAATTCTACTGACGTATTCCTCCTTGTGAGAAACACTATTTTAATAAACTCGACTACTCTGAATTGTGGGATTAAAAGAAAATCATTATGGTCATTATGACAAAATATATTCAAAGTCTTAAAAATACACGTTTTTTTGATCAGTTTTACTTCTGGAAAACACATTCTAAATAAAGATGTACACAAATAGTTACAAGGATATTTGTTATAGAACTAAAGTATAATATGTAAAAATATTTAAAAACCTAAATAACCAAAAACAGGTGATTGGCCAAATAAATTGTACAACATACAAGGGAGCCATTAAAAAGTATGCTATACAAGAATATTTAATGAAATGGAAAGATGATATCAGTATATTGTTACATGAAAAAAGAAGTTTTAAATATAATTGTATATCAGGGCACCTGGGTGACTCAGTCAGTTAAGTGTCTGTCTTTGGCCCAAGTCATGATCCCAGGCTCCTGGGATCAAGCCCCATGTGGGACTCCCTGCTCAGCAGAGGGCCTGTTTCTCCCTCTCTCTCTGTCACTCCCCCTGCTTGTGCTCTCTCGCTCTCTCTCTGTCAAATAAATAAATAAAATATTTAAAAAATATATATATGTATGTATGTGTATAATTGTATTTTTAAAGTACTGGAAATATAAACTTCAAATGTTGATTATGACATGAAATAATCATATTTACTGATTTCCAAATTTTCTACAGTGAAAATGTAGTACTTTTGTATAAAGAATTTAAAATTTTTTAAGGTGTTAAAAATTTAAGTAAATATCTAGCCAGTACCTCAGAATTACTCACTAGGGTCACACAACTGACAGTTAAGAAAAATATATTATGTAAACTTCTTTTTTTTTTTTAAAGATTTATTTATTTATTTATTTGAGAGAGAATGAGAGAGAGAGAGCATGAGAGGGAAGAGGGTCAGAGGGAGAAGCAGACTCCCTGCTGAGCAGGAAGCCCGATGTGGGACTCGATCCCGGGACTCCAGGATCATGACCTGAGCCGAAGGCAGTCGCTTAACCAACTGAGCCACCCAGGCGCCCTAAACTTCTTTTTTTTTTTTAAAGTAGGCTCCACACTGGGCGTGGAGCCCAACTCAGGGTTTAAACTCATAATCCTGAGATCAAGACCCAAGCTGAGATCAAGAGTCAGACACTTAACTGACTGAGCTATCCAGGTGCCCCTTTTATGTAATCCTCTGAATTAATCACAGGACAAACTAAATAAAGGATCTCACATCTTGACGATTTCTTTAGGAAAGTGAATGAATGTCACATGGATACAGCCAACCAATGAGATAAGATTGTGGGAAGAATATTCCTTCCCAGCATTGTTTGTGCCTCACAGCTCTTACTTATTTTTGTTTGTAGGTCCATGGAAAGTGTATGTGTAAGCACAACACAGCAGGTACCCACTGCCAACACTGTGCACCATTATACAACGACCGCCCCTGGGAAGCAGCTGATGGCAAAACAGGATCTCCTAAAGAGTGCAGAAGTGAGTACCAAGCCCACAAGACTAAAAGCCTTCTTTGTAAAGTCAACTGTCTGTGGACTCCGTGTTGTCTCTAGAAACACAGTATAAAGTGGTGGGTGACAGGCACTGTAACCTACACAAATATAGCCCATATCACTGCTCACTATGACCTCAACCATTGGAAGCAATCACTGCTTGCAAAGTTGCCAATATGACTATTTTGCCAACAATGTGTTGCCCATTTTCTTGGACACTTTGCAGGACCAGGACCTAAGCACTGTTCTTGAGAAGTTGACATAATAAAAACATGGCTAGACACAAGAGCAACTGACGATTACGGCATACAATTACCCTTGTAGCTGAGATATCGAATTATAATCATGACAATAGCTATTTCAAATTCAGTTCTCAAAACAACCCTATAAAGCAAGCAGGTGGTGTTAATCCCACTTTAGAGATCAGGAAATTGAGGCTCAGTAAGATTAAGTAACTTGCCAAAGTTAGTAAATAATAGGACTTGATCCCAGCTCTTCAAGTCTCCAAATTAAATGTTTTTTCCATAATACCATAATGCCTTTCTTTTTACTTATGGTACTTGAAATGACAAATCAGATTTGAAATTAAGCCAGTTAGTCAAGAATGAGACTGCATTACTAGGGCTAACTTCGGGTTTGAGGTTGGAGATTAGATAAGAGGGTAAAAAATACAGGAATACAAACCATTTTTTTCTTTGCAATTCAAAATGTTCAGAGAAATACACATGTCCATAACAATGTTTATACTCACAAACTTCAGTTTTACAAGGATTTAAAGGCAAGCACTGTCAGTAACATTGTGGGAAGTCTCCCGTACATAATTTGGAATCCTAATTGATTTATTTTAGTTTCTAGGAAATGTAAAGGATTTCCTCTAAGCGTAAATTTTAAATTATCTTATATTATGCTTTTTAAAGATTATGAATCTCGTCAAAATATCATAACATGTCAAGGAAACAATGAAAAAACAATAGCACAAACACAGTTGACCTCCAGGAAAAAGTCTGGATTCTTATTCTAAATCACTCATCAAGAGAATCTAAAGAATTTCTCCTAAATTCCTAGAGTGCCATTCTGCTCTTTCCACAGACACCAACTTGTGTATCTAAATACATATAGAACACAGAGACTTGTCCCTTGGTGCTATTGATAATCTTATAAATGCCTTTGAGAAATTGTTACAAAAGAAACAATGCAAACCTCTTCTACAAAAAAACAAAAAACAAAAACACAAAGAACCTAGGCTTCTATAGGAGACTGTCTTGTACTCACCAGTACATCAATAGCTGAGGAATAGTGCTTCATGAGAGACAAATCAATCTACCTGCCAAGCTACTAACCCCTGTCCACTACAAGATTCCTTCGAGGCTCATTAGAGAGCATGAATTCAGGCCTGTATCTGCAATATGAATTTTCATTTTCATATAACGTCTGACAATGTAGAGTTTTCTAAGCACAGTCAGGGGACTCTTAGTGATGACATACTGGTCCTTGGGACGCAGCAGGAATGGAAATGGTGAAGTATTACTGTCAAAGAGGGAAAAAAATGGGTAGCCACTCAAATAGTCTTTCCAAAATAAGTGTCAACCCCAGTTGCTAAGGAAACAGTCCTACCTCTGCCTAAGAAGACAGATCTACACTTTGCTGATTTTCAGGCATATCTTAAAACCTAATTTTTTTTAATTTGAATTTTTTAATTTTTTAAATTAAATAAAAGGCTCCGCCTTTTTATATGCTGTTTTGATTCTTGTACTGTGAAAATGTGCACTATTTAAAAAGCTAAAAATCAAATTAAAAACTAACACGTATGTTAATTATACTTGAATTAAAAAAAATTAGCAATCAGCTTACCCCATTTTTAACTGCCTGAATATTAGAGAACCTGTCGTTTTAAATGATTTGTTTTCCCTCCCATGCCTCTTCCCCCCTCAGCCTGCAAGTGCAATGGGCATGCTGATGCCTGTCACTTTGACATTAATGTGTGGGAGGCATCAGGTAATCGCAGCGGTGGTGTCTGTAATGACTGTCAGCACAACACAGAAGGTCAGCATTGCCAACGATGTAAGCCAGGCTTCTACCGGGACCTCCGGAGACCCTTCTCTGCTCCAGATGCTTGCAAAAGTAAGTGAACTAGTGATTACTGGGGGGGGGGGGGGGGGGGGGGAGGGGAGCTTGACTTGTACAAAAGAGATGAATCTTGCCATCCTTCATACGCTGGTCCATGGGAGAGAGGTCATGAAATTCTCAGACAGTACACTCACACACACATTCATTTCTTCATTGATAAGAGGAATGGATTGTTAACTTGTTGGGTGAAAAGAGTACAATATTCATAAGAGTAATCTCTTTTATCACTCTGCATGAAGTAAAATTGTTTCCCGTAGCACCACATTTGGGAAAACAAGAAGACAAATAAAACAGAAAAAAAGGATGATGGAGAGAGAGATATGTTTAAAATTATCTTAAGGGGCAGCTGGCTGCCGTGGTTGGTAGAACATGTGACTCTTGATCTTGGGGTCGTGAGTTCAAGCCCCACGTTTGGTGTAGAGATTACTTTAAAAAAAAGTATGTGAAATTATCTTAAGACTAAATATATGTGTAGGACGTAGGCAATAAGCAGACTCAAACTGATGAAATAAAGAGTGGTTATCTGTACTTGGGTCATTCCAGCTTTCATCTCTGCAGTGAATTTGAACACCTGAAAAACCACGGTTTTGGTGTCATTATGAATACACTTCAGCTGACACTGCCCTTATGTACCCCTGTATCATAAACTAATTTAGAACATAAGAATAATCCCCTACTCTTCCCCCAAAATACTAAATTCTTATAGAATGGATTTTGCTTTTTTGTTAGCATAGTTCCAAGAGGTTTATATGAAAAAAAGAGTAGAATTTTAAAAGATCTGCTTAATTAATGAGACATTATCTAAAACGTGACCATAAAGGGTACAGTTGGAGCTTCAGTAGATGTCCAATGTGGATGAATATCTCATCTAACTATGTGAGTAGTTATACATCTATCAACTCAGAAATTATTAGATGACAAAAAACACTCAAGATTGTTAATGGAGATTGATGAACATGCACTTCCTTTCCCCACCAAGGACTCCATGTTCTAGCTCAAAAACAGTGACAGGAAGGGAGCAATACAATGGGAAATAATCATTTAAAATCTTGTTGTTTTTTTAATTTAAAGGAAAAAATTCTGTTGCTCTTGGAAAATACATATTTTTAACATCAGATAGGTGATATCTACATGAAATTTGAGTGGGCTTGCTTGTTACAAGCTCTCTCTCAAATTGTGGAAGACAGAGGTGGCCCCACTCACTTTCAACATTGAGCTCAAAATTTCTATCTACATCTTAATATTTCTCTGAGAATTCTTTTTTATTCTTGCTCCTTGTCTGTACTCAGACTTTCATTTTAATAATCTTTGAAAAGATCTAGAATAGAAGCTTTCCCTGCTCCTTATGACTGTGTGACCCTATGCCAGCTATTAAAGCTGCTTGGACTTTGATATTTTTTCTCCCTGTAGAGTTGTAATGAGAACTATATAAGATAAAGTATGTGAGGGGCACCTGGGTGGCTCAGTCAGTTAAGCATCTGCCTTCGGCTCAGATCATGATCCCAGGGTCCTGGATAAAGCCCCCTACCCCCCCGGAGTCATCAGGCTCCCTGCTCAGCGAGGAGTCTGCTTCACCCGCTCCCTCTACCCCACCCTCCCCGCTGTGCACTCTCTTGCTATCTCTTTCTCTCTCAAGTAAATAAATAAAATCTTTTTTTTTAAAAAGATAAAGTATGTGAACTGTTTAGCACATTGCCTATTATAGTAAGCTTACCTCAAGAAATGAAAACTAGTATTAAAACAACTATTATTATCGTATATGATAGAAGGTGGGAAATAATATTACAGAGTCTCTACTCTTTATTGATCAAAAATACCTATGTCAAAGGTAATTACTTCTTTAAAATCCACAGGGCCTTAGGGAATAAATTAAAGGCTTCTTAACCCCAAGGGCTGAATGAAGGGTCTGCTTATAAAATTGCTTAGATTCACAATATATTCAGTCCTAATACCATTTTCTCCAGGATATATTTAAATAAATAGAGGGGTATGTGGTTGGCTCAGTCAGTAAAACATGTAACTCTTAATCTCAGGGTCATGAGCTCAAGCCCCAAGTTGGGCATGGAACCTACTAAAATAATAATAATAAAATGAAATAAGATTAAAAAAAAAAAGAGGGCGCCTGGCTGTCTCAGTTGGTGGAGCATTCGACTCCTGATCTCGAGGTTGTGAGTTCAAGTCCCACGTTGGGTGTAGAGATTACTTAAAAATTACTTTAAAAAAAAGATAGATGATAGATAGATAGATAGATAGAGAGATAGATAGATAGATGGATGGATGATAGATAGATATGTGTATTGCATTCTTCAGACCACTAGTAGAAATGTCTAAAAACGAGAATGTACTACCAAGCAGATAAAATAGGAAAGGAAGTTAATTTATCATTAAGTGACTTAGATAAGGTAACTATCTTGTAGGAAAACAGGCAACATTTTCAAAATACATTTTCAAAGATACAATTAAATAGCATTCACTTGAAACAGTATGTTGTACAATGTATCTAACTTACATATTTGTTCATTCAGTCATCCAATGGATATATATCGAGTGCCTGTTATGTGCCAAGTGTTTAGGATACATCAGGGAACAAAACAAAAAACCATTAAAAACAGAAATAGAAAAGATTTATTGGCAGACTTGGAGCCAAGATAAATACCTTTTTAAATTTTTGTTTTGTTTTCTTTTTGTTACTGTGCTATGTTCAAGCTATGGTTCATATTCTTACAAAATATAAAAAGGTTAACAGCTCTAGCTGTTGATATCCTAGAGAGCTCACCACTTCAGAATTTTATAAAAAGAATATGAAAAAGAAGATTAGTTAAAAGGTGACTCCTTGTTAATGGTCACTACTTATATAACTATTCTAGAGACTTGTACAAAAAAAGAATTTATAAGTTTTGGTCCCCAAACTACCAGTTCTATAAAAAATAAGCAAAATGTGAGACTGTAGCTAAAACAAACACATAAGAGAGACACAGTCTTTTCACAATGTTTAGGTGTGTGTGTGTGTGTGTAAATGTATATATGTATGTATACATATATTTATGTAGGCAAATAGTGTATATATGTGTGTGCATGTATGTTAGATCACACAAGTATGATCAGTATTGTGTTAGAGTGTATGGAAGAGAGCTCATAGGAGGAGCAGTTAACAAGAGTTGAGTGTTTTGAGTTTTGATGTAAGACCTGAGACCTGAAGTTTAATAGGAATCAACATAACATGGCTAAGGGTATTCCGTCTGGAGGAAAAAAAAAAAAAAGTGCCAAAAAGGAACAGAAGGAAGAAAGAACATGACATATTCTGAGAACTGAAAAAAATGCAGAATGCCCATAGAGGCAAGAAAGAAGGGGGGAGGGCAAGAAAAGGTAAAGGAATGAGAGTAGTAGGAAAGATGGGTGGTTGGCTGGAGATGTCCTCATCTTGGACATCTCAGTCAGTGACATGGAGCTGACTGAACTACCCACAAGTAGTTGATAATCAGCCAATAAATATCAGTTAGCATAATTTTCCTGGGCCCTGCCAAGTTGATATTTATAGGCATTATCTAAGTATTAGAAGACCAAAAGCATCAAAGCCATTTCAGTGAAAACTCCCATCAAGACCACATTAATGTATTTTTTTAAAAAAGGAAACATTACAAGGTAATTATAACAAATTTTTTCTGAATTAGTTCCTCAACACTTTAAGTTGTCATGGGATTCTGAAAGACTTGAAGATAGAAACTACTACTAATGAGTCAAACTGCTAATCACTCCTAAACAAATACCTTCATGGTATTTAATGCACCAAGTAAGGAGGTTATGAAAATAACTGATACCAATTTAGTCCTTTTAGCATAATTTGTAGGAGGTAGATGGATTAGTGGGGAAGATCTGTGTTTCCTTCTTTCCTTCTCTGGACAGCGCCCTGATCCACTGATTAGACAGCTGAGGAAGACACATCTCCATTCATTTTATGACTATTCCAGCATATGTTTGGGACAAGTTGTCTGCATCAGCTTCCCTAGCATGGATTTCTTTACTGGTACCTTCTTTCAGAATATTATTCTTTTTGTTCTTCTCTTCCCTTTTCTGAGCCAGGGGTAACTCCCAACATTTATTAGAACATCTAATCCTTTCCCCTATATTCATACTCTGTAAGGTATTATTGGATTGACAATATGTTTAGGAGAGTTTTTTCATTTTTATTTAGTAATATTTTCATATTATTGACCACCTCCTTAATGGATGTGTCCATGTATCACCTTCAGAATTATTAATTCTGATAATGAAGTTTATGATCAATAAGTTAATGTACCTAACATTTTACTTTATAAAGATTTCTTTATTTATGAGAGAGAGAAAGAGAGAGAGAAAGAACGTGCACAAGTAGGGGAAGGGACAGAGGGAGAAGGGGAGGATCTCAAGCAGACTCCCTGCTGAGTGCGGAACCCAATGTGGGGCTTGATCCCAGGACCCTGAGACGATGACCTAAGCCAAAGTCAGGAGTCAGATGCCTAACTGACTGAGCCACCCGGGGGCCCCTGTACATAACATTAATGTTACAGTGTACCAGATTTCATGCTAGATGCTGTTAGAAATATTGCTATAACTAGGACTTTTCTCCCCATTAGTTCCCACTTTTCTTTTCTGAGGAAGGTAGTATCAGGAAAACAAGTCAATATTATGATATGATATTAAAAAATTTAAACTATCTCAGTGTGTGTTTATATCAACATGTACAATGTTATTCAAAATAACAATTTTATTATATTTATTCTACTTTGCTTACCAAGGCAGAAAAGTAACCTGCTACTCAGTGTGTGGTCCATAGACCAGCCCCATTGGCATCATCCAGTTGCTGATTAGAAAATGCAGAACTTCTTATCCCATCCCAGACCTACTGAATCAAATATGCACTTTAACAAAATTCCCAGGTGACTGTATCATACTAAAGTTTAAGATTGCTTCAGAATGCTTTTCTTTTTTTTTTTTAAAGATTTTATTTTTAAGTAATCTCTACACCCAACATGGGCTAAAATTCACAACCCCAAGAGCAAGAGTCACATGCTCTACCAACTGAGCCAGACAAGCATCCCCAGAATGCTTTTCAACAAAGGTTAAATGCATCTTAGCACTTACTCTACAGTTAAGTTGGCTGGAACATCCCACTATTCCCTGAGCATCCAGATTAACCAAGCTTTGCATTTCTATTTGTGTGCATATGGACTTAGAATTTATAAAAATGAATTACATAGACATTTACTGAGAAAAAATGGGTATCTGGATAAATATGTTTCCATAGTATAACATTTTGCAAAGTTTGATTCAATGGAACACTACATGAGATGTCAATAGGAATTAGATAAGGAAAATTTTTTCTATGACCTTCAAATTTAAGAAATGGTGAATCAATCAAAGATTTCTTTCTTCAGGATTTCTCAGAGCATTTAATATGCTAATGTTCATTCTACACTTCATATAAAGCTTTGAGGTATCTCTTAAATTTAACCAAAGAACGCTTTTCTTACAGAGTATCATGTGGGACCTGTGTTCTACAGAACACACTGGAAAATACTGCTATTGTAAAGTGACGTATCTATATGATGACTTCACTTGGAAAGACATATCCTAGAAGATTCCTTCTATATATTTGTTCCTCATTTCTAAGTGCTAGAGCCTACAATTGTATATCAAGGAAATAATAAACCTTACATTTCTATCAGTGGAATAATCACAAACATAATGGTAACTAAAGCTAGCAGTCTAGTCTGTTGGATTGCCAGGGATGATTTATGGAAACATCTCTCCCTTACTTCCTACTTAATATCTTCTCAGGAGTTTGGAACCATTGAAAGCCTGAAGCAGCAGCCCAGACAAAATTTACTGGAAGTATAAATTATGCCTCAGTTTAGCTCAGGAAACACTAATTGAGTACCTCCTCTATGCCAGGCACTGTGGTAAACCACTAGGTCTATAAAGATGAAAAGGTCTTCCCTAAAAGCTCTTTAATTCTAAATGGGGAGAAATGTAAGTAACAGATTATTTCAATACACTGTGGTGATGATGATGATATAATAAATAATAGCTGACATTTGTTGAGTGCCTACTAGTCTCTGTTTACTCTTCAAAAGTCTGTATGTGTATTAACTCATTTAATTTTCACAAAAGCTCTTTGATGTTGGTACTATTATCATTCCCACTGTATGAGCAAAATGCAATGAAAGAGATACAGTGAGTATCTCTGTAGTGTCTCAGAGACACTACAGTGAGTGTCTTAGTGAGTGTCTTAGAGAAAGTGTAGGGTAGGGTGAAAGCAATTAGGGGAAGACTTGCCTTGAAGAGATGCCTTTGATACTTCTTTGGGGGCTGTTTTTATTTTATCCTCTAAAAGTACAAACACAGTGTTTGTCCTACTTCTTAATGATTGCCCTTGTTGACTTTAATGAATTGATCTAGAAAGTGAAATGAACTCATGTTATTCTTCCTCATAGAATACATTTAATATAATACTTACCTGGACACATTATTCCATTCAAGTATTGGTGACATAAATCTTGGGACTGTGTTCACAGTTAGCTCTTTGCCAAATAAACCAAGGATTTATTGGCACCATTCATGTTCCAGGCTATTTATTCCCTCCCGCTCTCCTGACAAGCACTTTGCTAAATGTTATTGTCTTTATGTATACATTTTTAATTGATGGTCATAAATTCATCAAACCTGAATAAAAAAAAGCTCTAAACCAAATCTACTAGCCAAAAGATTTATTCCTGTGAATAATTAAATCAACTCTATTCTCCCTTCCTCTTTATTCCAGCCTTAAGCAGAACCAACTGTGGGACCCAAACAATCAACTACACATTTCTGTAGCCAAGAAAGCACTTCTGAGGATTCCAGAGATGTTTGTTGTTTTAAAGCTAGTAGAGATCATTGAAACTAAATTTATTCTACAACTCAGAAAAAAAAAATGTAAAGGACAGTGCATTTAAGGTCTGTAAACACAAGGGAAAAATGTGAATCTTTCCAGCTGAATCCAGGGCTGAGAGGAGAATGGAGGCTCAACCTGGTTGGTTGCTAAGGTACAGAAGTAAAAGGGAAAATATAATTATGACTGTGTACTAAGATACTTTGAGGAATACTGTCTTTCTCTTTTAGAAGAGCAGTCTCTTTTAGAGTAACTTACTTGAAATCTTGAATGTCACTTATGTACCAGTTGTATCCTATCACCTAAGTAGATTTTCCTTTGGCAGACATATTAAAAATGTGAGAATAGGGGTACCTGGGTGGCTCAGATGGTTGAGCGTCTGCCTTTGGCTCAGGTCATAATCCCGGGGTCCTGGGATCGAGCCCCACATCGGGCTCCTGGCTCGGCGGAGAGCCTGCTTCTCCCTCTCCCTCTGCCTCTCTCCCTGCTCATGCTCTCTCTCTCTGTGTGTGTGTGTGTCTCAAATGGATAAATAAAATCTTTGAAAAAAAAATGTGAGAATAACCCCACTGAAAGTAGTGTGCTAGCTTTCTAGAGAGGGGAAATGCCCTGATTTGTAGCATTGGCCAATTTCTATGGTTTAAGTATTCCCCCCAATTTCAAGCTATCAGCTCATTTTTCAAATCATGAACTCAGATAGACTCAGACTCTACACCACAAGTGGAATGGTTTTTCTCCTTTGAATGAAGTCTTGACTCTTTCTCTGATCTCAAGCACTGCTCCAATCTAGTCATTAGTTCCCAAACCTGTCAATGGATCAGAATCACTTGGAGCACTTACTGAAAATATGAATTCTCAGAGTCCTTCCCTAGATCTTCTGAATCAGAATCTCCAACAGAAACTGAGGGCAGAAATCTGTATTTTTTTCTAAAAAACATCATTGGTGATTCTGATTCAGCCTTTTGGTCACCTGGCCAGCATTTGAGAACCATTATATATACCATTGTTTCTAGTATGAGCTCTACTCACTTCCATCCTTGGATGAAAGATTTTGAACTAATAATCATCTATAACTTAATCTACTCACTGATTTAGCCATATCTCTGACAGAAAATCCTAAAGGATTACTAAAACTCTGGCTAGACATTTTTCCTGACTCAATGATAGATATAAATGCTCATAAGCTTTCATGTCACTTATCTTTTCCACTGAAGAATGTCTAACTTAGAACCTCTGCTTTTCTCAAAAAGAAAAATATTTCTGGCAGAATTCTAAGATGTCTGTTTTTCATGTAACAGTTTCAAAATAAATACCTAGCAATTTCATTCAGAGAACTCCCTCTCATTCGTAGTATATAAATTGATTTACCATAAATGCCTCATATTTTAAAGTGCATTATTGTGTAATGAGACTGGAATTTATAATAAAATTAGCTTACCATTACACTGACAATTTATTTTTACTTCTGCATTCACACACTTCAGAACATAGCACTAAACTACTATAGGTATGTTATTGTGTTGGATTAAATAATCATTGACTATAGGTCTTCATGAAGCTCCATTTTCCCCCCAACCCCGTTTTGACACCAAAGAATATCTTAAATGTTAGATGCATGGGAAATTGGGTGTGGAATACTGACAGCTAGCTATTCCATGACACTTCTCTACAGAAAATTTCTCAGGCTTTAATAGAACACATGGTTGAAACGATGTTTGAAGAAACACTTTATAGAACAAAATTAGCTCTCTTTTTTAGGAAACAGCCAGTTAGTTCCTTTACAATAAGTTTATTGACTTTTATGTTGTGACATATTTTTAACTATTGCATAGTTTCTCTCCATATTTAAAGAAAAATCAGCAAATGGAAAAGAAACCAGGATTTATTCCCTGTCAAAGTAAACAACTTCTTGAAAAACTGACATGCCCTTCCTTCCTCCCTGGTGGGCCAAAATAAATGTAGTCAATTGCCTTTCAGCAGAGAATGAATAAAAATAAACTTGGTCCTTCTGCCCCAAAACCTAAACGAAGTGTTTACCAAGATACCATTTTATTACTTGGTTACCGTTACCCTGCCTAGCCGGCTATCTTTGTAAAGAGCTCTATCATCCATCCAAATCTATCTCTTTTATTTTTTTCTTTTCTTCTTTCTATCTTAGGTGAAAACTGCTCAACTGATGGAAACACAGTGCCTAGAGTGGGTGACTATCTTGCTGCAGACTCTCTTTCCATCCTTCACAGTCTATTCAAATATCACCTTGTTATCATGCTCCCAAGAAGAATCTCTGTGTTTCTCTGCTTGTTTGTACCTCTATTTAATAATAATTTCATTCTACCTTTAGGATGGTTATTCTTTCCCTTCAAATTGTCCCAGAAGTAAAATTTTGAAGTTAATTAAATTCAGAGTACCTTACCACAATGACACATTTAGGTAAAGCCACAATGCTTTCCACTTTTCACTGATGTACCTATGTTCCAGTCCATATCAGGAAAGGATTGTGTCCCAAGGGTCATTAAAGTATCTTCCTTATAGCAGGTTAGTGGGCTTTTCTTTCAAATTATAGTTTCAACAAAGCCACATGAATCCGTTTTACATTGTATAAACAACATAGACAACCTTGTTTTATGCTGAAAGCAATGATTTCAGCATAGAATCAATATGAAGTAACTGTTTTTGAGAAGCAAACTTTAAATAGAACCAGTCACTTGGCAATAATAGTTGGGAAACTTTAATCTCAGCTTTTAAAAAATCCAGGATGTACAACCAGAGAGTTGAGAAGTGAAAGGGATAGAAAAAAATCATATATCACAATGTAGTAATCATACTGGGACTATCCTTTAAAAAAGTCACATGACATAAATTAAAATCACCTCCCCAAAAAGGAGAAATTTTATGAACTGATGAATAATAAAAGTCAGTCACATTTGTGAAGAGAAGTGGGAGAGGTCACGAAGTTCTCTAACATGTCTCCAAAACAGCAAGTGTAATTCACTGAATAAGTAAATAATATGCCACTCTGCATTTGACGAGAACAAGCAATAAATAAACAAATAATTATGATATGTCAAAACTCTCAGAAAGCCTGGAAAATTTAAATGGGCTATAAAGAAGAGAAGTAGTATTCATTAAATGGCTACTATGGGCCATACACTGTGCTAAGCAATTTACATAAGCTATCTCATTGAGCAATCTTTAGGAGTTAGGTGGTGTTTTTGATTCTGCACTGTGTCCTGGTTGACGAAAACAAAATGAGTTTTAAAATGCAGAAATAATTGGACATATGTATTAGAACCAAAAATAATTTTTAAAGGAACTTAGACTTTTGAAGAAATTTATGGTATTGGATTTTGAATAAGACCCTGCTTACCGATGAATAGCCATGTAAAATTTGAACCTAAAGAGCTACATTTACCTTAAGGAATCTTAGTATAAGAAATATGGAGACAACTGAGGAGTGTTCCATGTAGGCCTACAGAACAATCAAGAAAAGAGAGATACTAATGAATAAATATGAAAGAGGTTGAATATTCTCAACTTAACTAGGAAACTGCTCAGGAAGAACACAACTTTCTTCACACACTCAAAAGGTGTAAGGGGACATAGGGAGTGGCAAAACATAATTTACTTCCCTAGAACAAAGAGTCGTAATTAGATGTAATTGGATGAAAGTGAGGAAAAAAGATTGATTAATGTGAAAAAAAAATTGCACTGCCAGTGAAAGGCATTTGTGGGTGGGGAATGTCTCCTACAGAGTTAGAATAAAGAACTTTTATCACAAATAATAAGTAATAAAACTCGACTGAGTGAAGCATTAAACGTAGGGAACAGTCTTGCACTGGGAAGACTCAGGATAATCTGTTCTGTTGAACCATTTCAATTTTCTGTTGTTGTTTCTATGCTTTTTTCTGTTGTGTGTGTTTTTGTTTGTTTGCTCTGTTTCTAGTGTCTTGTGATTGCAATGCTGTGGTGCTAAAATACTAAAAACGTATAAAAGAAATAATATGAGCCTTTCAGTAGGTTCCTCAACACATATTTCATGGTTGTCACTCATTCAGAGGAACATTCATTCAACAAAGATTGAGTGAGTCCCTAAAATGGGTCAGCATGGGTCCTAGGTTTTGGGGATACAGAGATGAAAGATGTGGTTTCTACCTTCTAGGCCTTCACAGTGTACTACAGAGACAGCAGGGAGGTGAAAAATCATAGAGAGATTACACTGGAGGCCAGAAGAACATCAATCATTAAGAAATATATATTAAGTGACAATAATTCATCCATTTTTTAAAACTCAACACAGATTTACTCAGTGCTTACTTTGTGGCAGGCCTATCCTATTCACTGTATATACAACAAAACAGAGTCCCTAATGCCATAGAAACAGAGTATACATTTATTCACATAAATATGTAATTAAAACCTGCAGGGGCACCTGGCTCAGTCAGTGGAGCATGTGACTCTTGATTTCAGGATTGTGAGCTCAAGCCCCACATTGGGTGTAGAGATTACTTGAAAATAAAATCTTTAAAAAACAAAACAAAACTGCAATACATTATGAAAAAAGGGGTACCATGATAGATTATAGCAGGGATGAACCACATCAATTCAAAGGAGAAGGTAGATGGGGTCAATAGGGATTCCTTATCCAAAGGAAAAAGGAGTTAGGGATGACCCAGTTTCCTGACTGGGCGCCTGGGTAGATGGTGCCTTGCGTGGATTGGGAATACAGGAGGCTTTCTTCAACAAAAAGATAATGGTGTTTGATATAACCAAATTCCTCAGAGCGAAATACAGTGTCTAAAATTACACTTAAAAGTTTTCCTGTAACGGAATTTGTCTGTACACTCAAAAGTACAAATTCTTCAGTTTTAACTGAGGTAGCAACCCAGGAATATAAAATTGGCTATTTGGCTGTCTAAGATCTTTTAGATATACCCAGGAATAAATAGTAACTGGCTCAGTTACAACTAGTAAACAGGAAAGGAAAGATACAGAAATCAAATTGAGGGTCTGAGCAGTGGTCACATAGTAAAGCATTAAAAATAAAGGGTATGACTTTTGTATTTATTTTCATTACTCTTAAAGTTTATAGAAAACATAGGAAACATACTTAAATACCTTACATTTATTTTTTTAAAGCATTTAGTAGGGGCACAAATGACTAGATTTATGCATACATGAATCTCCTTCAGTGTGGGATATACAGTAACTCAGGAGACACTGCACTTCAGTAAGCGAAAGGCAAGTCTTAATTTAGATTATTTTCTTAGTAGATTTATTCTTGCATAATTTTATTTGAAATTAACATTCATCTTGAATACTGTGGCACTAGCTACCTTTGAATGTATACATTCAACATACAATGTATATTATATTTAAAGGATGAATTAAAAAAAATGTTCCCTAGGAGAGTAAAGGGGTAAACCATATTACCTTTGACAATTGCCTTTGTTTACAGATTTTTCTTTATTTTTCCATAGTTGTTCAACCGCTAGCGAAAATAACTGATAGTAGAAGGAAAGGAGAAAACAGTACCAAAAAAGGTAGAAGACTTCATTTTATCTAACATTTAACTTTGTGCTTGATACAGTAATAACAGATCATACTGTCTCTTTTCTGTTTAGAGCTGCATCTCAGTCATTGCCCTTAACTCCAATTCTGAGAACCTCAGGGGGTAGCTCTTGAAGTGGCTTTGATATTTAAAATTCCCCATCAGATATTATGTAGGGCCTTGGCCTTTTCAGAGTAAGACAGTGTTGGGAGGCTGGGAGGCTCTGCTGAGGGAGTGGCCACTGGGCAGCCGTGAAAGCCCTTGCTTGACAAGCTGCTTCTTTCCCAGCTGAGGGCCTTGAACTTTGAGTTCTGTTTTTAGAAAAGCTAAATCAGGAGCAAATACTTTCAGGGTGTTTTGCTCCCAGTGTCGCTTTTACTAACAGAATAGCAAAAGCTACAGCCATCAGGTAATACTAAGGAGTCCTGGTGATTTTTAAAAGGGGTAAGATGCTGAACTCAACTGGTTGTTTCAACAGTAAGCTTGGCATCACGGATCACTCTGAATGAAAGGTGTGCAAACGACTCCTAGAGTTCGGGTGAAGGTAGGAATAAAGAGAAAAGGGAATGATGGTTTCCTTTGACTCCACCACCAAAAGCTTTAGCAACCCCATCAGAATAAAGGAAGCCATAACGCTCCCATTATATGTCCCTGGCCATTTTGTATTCCTGTTTACATATTTATTATGTTCATGTAGGTTGACAGCTGTGACTCTGGTCCTAGACTACATGGTGGGATATCTCCCTATAAACAAGAGGATCATAGATCATACCCTACTTTTTTTCAGTATACTCTCATCCACAAAAGGAGAGTAAGAGCAGATGGAATTTATGTGATCCAAAGAAAAGAACATGTAGTAGGAGAGTAACCTAATTCTGTAAGACAATCAAGAAAGCTGTTTGTCACCAAATTCCTCCCAGGGGCAAAGTGAATAATTTCAGCCTATTTTGGAAACCAAATTGTTAAAATTGTTTAAAAAAAAAACCCTCATATCTGCAATAAGGCAGTTATTGCTCTTTTCTCTGTGTTCCCATGCACCCTGGGCTACCTCTGTTACAACATTTACTGTCTGTAATTATGTATTTGCATATCTCTCTTGATTCACTGAAGAGTTAGTTATGACTCTGTATTCCTGTATATCTTCAGCCTCTGGTTCATGTTAACACCAAAGTTCAAAAACTCTTTGGTGAAGGTGTGAATGAATGAATGAATGAATGGTGGACTTCTAAAAACTAATATGTTGGGGTGTCAGCCTGGCTCAGTCAGTAGAGTATGCAACTCTTGATCTCAGGGTCATGAGTTCGAGCCCCCATGTTGGGCATAGACATTACTTAATAAAAAAAAAGTGTTTTAATATGGTTGGCCAGATAATAATCACAGTTACTCTCTGAGCATTTGATGCTATTAATTCTTGATATATTGCTAACTATATACAGTATCTTAATCAGGCCTCACACAGGTACCTTATGGTGTAGGTATTATTCCTCTTACTCTATCAATAAGAAAATTGAAGTGAGGAAGTTAATTTCACAAACTCTTATAAAGACTAAGCCTCATAACCAGAATTTGAACTCATCTAGTCTGATTTTAAGTTGGTGCCCTTATGAATTCTCTTATATTGCCTTTGTTTTATTTTCTGTCTTCCTAAAAGATCTTACAGGCAATTTCCGAACAAGCTGTATTGTGATTGAAACAATTATTAATTTCAGAGCCATGTAGATAAACAAGGTTATTTAAAAATGTGTTCAACCATTGTTTCATGAACAGTATGTTTCCTGGTAGAAGATACTCCAGAACAGCCCCATGTCTTAACTCTTTTCTGTAAATGCTCATAGAGGGACAGTGTTTCACACAATAGATGTATTGCTGCAAACATGTATCTGTAAATAAAATTTGAATAATATTTAGCAATTATATATTCATTATTTGAAGGGAACCTGTTGTGAAATCTTTTGTAAAAGTACCCATTTCCTTTCTTCAATCTCACCTGTTTTGAATACTTTGTATTATTATTTCAGGATTACTTAGAACACATCAGTACAGAATGTACTATTTAAAATTTGTCATTTGCATTATTAAAGAAATCTTGTGACAATATTTAGGAATTCAAAGTGATATTTTCAATAATTTTATTCTGTCAGTTTGGCTGAGAGAGCAGCAGTGGGCAAATGGTTTAGGGGAGAGGCTTGGGAGGGGTGATAAGTATTCCAATAATGAATCATTTAATATTTAGACCATATAGCTTTTATTTTTTTTATTTTTTTTAAAGATTTTATTTATTTGACAGAGACAGAGAGAGCAGGAACACAAGCAGAGGGAGTGGGAGAGGGAGAGCAGGCTTCCTGCCGAGGAGGGAGCCTGATGTGGGACTCGATCCCAGGACCCCGGAATCATGACCTGAGCTGAAGGCAGACGTTTAACGACTGAGCCACCCAGGCGCCCAGGCCATATAGCTTTTAAATATATCTAGCTGCCACTCAAAGCACCATTTTGGCTTTTAAAGACAACTCACTAGAGCTTTACCAAAAATTATAATAAAAAAAATAATTAAGTTCAGAATGATAGTATATGATAATAGTTCCATCTTTACTATAATCTGCCAACAAAAAGACAAAGCTTATGTCAAGGATTTATGTCATGCTAACTGGGTTGCCACTTCAGCAACTTTGGCCTTCATCGTAATGAAGATGTAAAAAAAGGGATACCTGGGTGGCTTAGCCGGTTAAGCGTCTGCCTTCAGCTCAGGTCATGATCCCAGGGTCCTGGGATCGAGTCCCACATCAGGCTCCTTGCTCAGCAAGGAAGCCTGCTTCTCCCTCTGCCTGCCTCTGTCTCTCTCTCTCTGATAAATAAATAAAATCTTAAAAAAATATATTTTAAAAAAATGAATATGTAAAAAAGCTAAGTGCTTGGGTTGCACTTTAGAACCAATAATCAGTAAGAAATATATGTTGGAGAATCACAACCTGAACCAGAGTCTAGGCACACCTTTTTTTTTTTCCCCAAGCAAGAAGAAAATATATTTGCATTTTGGAAGAAAATAAGAAATGTAGATTATATGTGTCAAATATTGACTGTTCCACAAACTTTCAGAGACAGGTATGCAAGCAGGCCTTGGTGTGCAGTTTGAAAAGTATGTCATGAAAAGTGTCAGTGCTGTCTGCCTGGAGCTAGTTCTGCATAGTTTCCAAATGGTATTTTTATCTTGTAATTATGTAAAAAGTCACACTGACAGAAATCCACTAGCACATGTGATAGAATCACATTCTTCTCTGGCCATTCCTGAAATGTGTGTAGGTTTTCAAGTATAAGGTAGTACAAAGAGGTCAAATCCTAGAAAGGCTTGAATTTTCTATTAGAGTAAAAGATAATGGTGGCAATAGGATGGAAGTCCAAGACATCTTTTTTCTGGCTCCCCTATCTGCTGTCATGAACCAAGCTGACTTAGAACTGAATATTGCAGTAACTATTGTTTTAGTCATCTCAAAACAATGAAATGTTTATATTTGGATTATGTGATTTCATTTAATGTCTTCACATAGCACTTTGATACATGTTGATACATTGTGTGTTACATATTATATAACTGCAAATTATTTCCTAGTTAATTAATTAAAAACAAATAACAAATCAACAATGCCTTGCTAACTTAGGAGAAATATTAGTCATTCACTTTCATAAGCTAGAAATGTGAAAATCTTCCTCAATTTCTGTTTGTCTCTCAACAGTGCCTTCTTCCTCCTCATTCCTATCATTTCAACCTTTCCTCCTGCTCCGGCATCTACTCTCTTAGTCCAGTTCCTTGTTCTCTCTCATTTCTTTCATTTCCCTGCTATCAGTCTCTCCCTACTCTAGTCTGTTTCACGCAATGCCACAAAAGTATCTTCAAAATTAAATTATAACCAGGTCATAATTCTGCTTTTTCAAAGTGTTACTTTCTATGGCTCTTCATACCCACAAGGTAAAATTCAACTTCTTGGGTTCAGCCCTTCTACAGTCTGGCTCCAACCCTAACTCTGTGGCTTTTTTCTTTTGCCTCATCAATTCCAACTGCTTTCCACTCAATGTACACTCTAAAATTCTCACACTCCCCAAAGAGGCCATGCCCTTTCACACATGACCCCCACAGCCTGGAATATCCTTCAGGTCAATTTCACAAGTGATGATGTGGGCATCTCCGATATACCAGACCCTGTTCTGGCGACTGGAAAACAAAAATAAGAAGATAAAGAGCTTTCTGTCAATGAGTGCAGAGTCTAGTCGTAAGGGCAACAGGCATAAAATGAATAATAATGATGTACTATGATGCACAGAAAATAGAGATATACACTATCTCTCAGCAAAGAGGAGAGAGTGCTACACTTGTCTGGAGGGAGTGGGACAAGGAAGCATGTCAGGGTCCAGATGGACAAGAGTAAGTCAATGCAGGAATGACAAGGGACACCAGGGCAGGAAAGAGCTTCACATTTTCAGGGAGCGGTAAGAGCTTCCACATATAATGCAGACACATAAAACTCAGCTAAAAATGGTGAAGGTGCTACATTTTGTGGTATGTGTTTTTTACCACAATTAAATTTTGTTTTCATATTTAAAATAAATGCCATGGGGAGAGTATCTAAAGACTGGGATACACACCTGCCTATCTTCCTCCTCCTTTTCAGCTTGTAAACTCCTACTCATCTTTTAGGATCAGCTCAGTTATCTAAATGACCCCTCCTTTAAAATCCCCATGTGAAAAGTAAATTCAAAATGGATGGAAGACCTAAATGTAAGACAGGAATCCATCAAAATCCTAGAGGAGAACCCAGGCAGCAAGCTCTTTGACCTCGGCCGCAGCAACTTCTTGCTAGATACGTCTCCAAAGGCAAGGGAAACAAAGACAAAAATGAACTAGTGGGACTTCATCAGGATAAAAAAGCTTTTGCAGAGCAGAGGAAACAGTCAACAAAACCAAAAGACAACCTACAGAATGGAAGAAGATAATTGCAAAGGTTTTATCAGAGAAAGGGGTAGTATCCAAAAGCTATAAAGAACTTATCAAACTCAACACCCAAAAAACAAATAATCCCATCAAGAAATGGACAGAAGACATGAACAGACATTTCTCCAAAGAAGACACCCAAATGGCCAACAGACACATGAAAAAATGCTCAACATCGCTCGGCATCAGGGAAATACAATATCAAAACCACAAAGCAATACCACTTCACTCCTGTCAGAATGGCTAAAATTAACAAGTCAGGAAACAACAAATGTTGGTGAGGATGCAGAGAAAGGGGAACCCTCTTACACTGTTGTTGGGAATACAAGCTGGTGCAGCCACTCTGGAAAACAGTATGGAGGTTCCTCAAAAATTCAAAATAGAGCTACCCTATGACCCAGCAATTGCACTACTCGGTATTTACCCCAAAGATACAAATGGAGTGATCTGAAGGGGCACCTGCACCCAATGTTCATAGCAGCAATGTCCACAATAGCCAAACTATGGAAAGAGCCCAGATGTCCATTGACAGATAAATGGATAAAGAAGATGTGGTATATATATAATGGAATATTACTCAGCCATCAAAAAATGAAATCTTGCCATTTGCAATGATGTGGATGGAACGAGAGGGTATGCTAAGCAAAATAAGTCAGTCAGAGAAAGACAATTATCATATGATCTCACTGATATGTGGAATTTAAGAAACAAAACAGAGGATCATAGGGGAAGAGAGGGAAAAATAAAACAAGATGAAATCAGGGAGACAAAGAGACTCTTAACTATAGGAAACAAACTGAGGGTTGTCGGAGGGAAGCGGGGTGGAGGGATGGGGTAACTGGGTGATGGACATTAAGGAGGGCATGTGATGTAATAAGCACTGGGTGTTTTTTTTGTTTGTTTGTTTGGTTTGGTTTGTATTTTTTAAAGATCTTGATCATCATTTTAAATGATCCCAGGACCCTGGGATCATTACCTAAGCCGAAGGCAGACGCTTAACCATCTGAGCCACCCAGGTGTCCGCACTGGTTGTTATGTGAGACTGATGAATCACTGACCTCTACCTCTGACACTAATAATACACTCATATGTTAATTAATTGAATTTAAATAAAATAAAATTAAATTTTAGAAGAAAGAATCCCCATGTGATTCCGTCAGCCTGTGTTCCCTTTTCTGTGCTCCCGTAGAATGCACAGGCCTCTTTTAGAGTACCTAGTCACAGTATATGGCAAGTTTTTATTTACTCCTCTGTTTCCCCAACAAGACCATGAGTTCCTTAAGGACTGACACCATTACTTAGACAAGCATAGATCCTATACCTCTATAAGAATTACTTGTTGAATTAAATTGTTAGTTCACGATTAATTAACCAGGTGCCAGACAGCACACTAATGTAGCCATACACTACGTGCATGATCTCCTTTTATCCACACAACAACCGTATGGGGAAGAATATGGTTCTCATTTCCATTTTAAAGACAAGAAAACTGGGATAACGAGAAGCTAGGTCTCTTTCCGAAGTCACACAGTCAGTAGTTGAGATCTGAAGCCAGACTGAAGCCAGACTGTGATTTTAATGACAAAGAAATGAATCAATAGAAGATGTTTCCAAGGGGATAAAGGAGGGAGTGGCATCTAGAGTATTATCAGTTGAGATTTAGCAGGAAGAACTGGCCTAGTAAGTGTCAGACTGTGCTATGTATCTTGCTGAAATAATTTCATTTAAAATCATTTCATCCTCGAAATTTCCATGAGACCTAGATACCCAACTGAAGAAACTGAGGTTCAGGACAGTTGGGTGCTGGTGAGAGTTCTCTTCTGGATTGTAGACTGCCAGCTTCTAATTGTAGCCTCACATCCTTCGCAGAGAAGACAGCATGGAGATTTTCATCCCCTTATAAGGGCACCAATCTCATTACCCCCCAAGACCGCATCCAAACCTCCCAAAGACCTCACCTCCAGATACCATCACACTGGAGACTAGGCTTCAACATACGAATCTGGAGGGTACAGAGTCAGTCCATAACACCATGCAAATTAAATCCAGCTTTCTTCCCATCTCAAACCTGAACCCTCTTGGCTGTATCACTATAAATTCATGACTACACTAACCTCAAGTATGGCTTTTAAAGGTGTCTGGAAATTATAATATTCACTTTCTATGTCTCTCATTCACTCTCCCACTGCCGCTCTTCATCTCTCTCACCTGATGACTTTCCTTCCTATTTCATCCATCAAATACAAGCAATCAGAAGAAAAGTTCTACCAGCTCCCACTCTTGCATTTATCCACTTTCCTGCATCTGAGTCCATATGCTCTGCCCTGCGTCCTGTTACTATGAACTGATCACGTTCCTACCGAAGGCCAGCACCTTCTCTTCTGCACCAGATCCTGTCTATCTTCCTTACTCCATTATGCTTAAATATCCCTCTAACAATGCTCCCAGCTTTCTTCTGGTCATCAATTTTTCCCTCTCTTGGATCATTCCCATCAACATCAAATCTGTTGCAATTTTTCTCATATTAAAATAAACAAAACAAAAACTCAAACCCACTTACTTTCATATCACCCTCCAGTTTTAGCTACCACCACATTTCCGTGCCCTTATAGAAAAGCTCCTCAAAAGAGCTGTCTGTTCTCATGCTCAAAGTCCTCTACTCCCATCTCCTGAGTCCTCTTCAGATAGGTTCACCACTCATCATTACAGTGAAACTGTTCCTGTCAAGACACCAATGGTCTTCATTTTGTCAAATGCAAAAATATATTCCCAATCCCCATCTTCTTGGGACTATCAGCATTTAACACAGTTGATGTTGCCTACCTGATGTTGAAACTTTGTTTAGCTTCCAGAACACCATACTCTCATGATTTTTTTTCCTTTCTGGCTAACTGCTCCTTCTTTGTCTTCTTTGCTGATTCATTCTCAACACCCCAAGGAAAATCCATTCATATTTAATGCCCTCTAATTTAGAATAAATAATGTAGTTCATTTTGCAGCAAATGTGCTTTCCTGATTTTATCTTCTCATCTGTAATTTAATTAGTTTTCATTCTCTGAGCATATACCAACTGGCTAAAGGAGGAGCCAGAGGGGTACGCTGGGTGGTGAAGGGAAACCATTTCAGGACTGATCTCTACAGATCACAGATAACCAGTTACTCATTGATCCTTGTGTGTCCTCTCTTGTAGTGTGTTCCTGTCATCCAGTTGGATCAGCTGTCCTTCCTTTCAACTCGGTGACCTTCTGTGACCCCAGCAATGGTGACTGCCCTTGCAAGCCTGGGGTGGCAGGGCCACATTGTGACAGGTGTATGGTGGGGTACTGGGGCTTTGGAGACTACGGCTGCAGGCCCTGTGACTGCGCAGGGAGCTGTGACCCACTCACAGGAGACTGCATCAGCAGGTGAATGCTCGTGGCTCTTGCTCTGTCCATGTGTCCTTCAGATTCTTTTGAAGATCTGGTAGTGATTTGGAAAATCTTGCATGCTATCAGTGCAGCAAAGATGTATTTGCACAGCTCTTTCAAGAATCTTTGTCAAACTGCAGAGTCATTTGTTCTTGCAAGATTCTAGAGATGGTCTGGTTCATTTTGCGGAACAAATTATTCTTAACAATAGGCCCTTAAAACACTATTTCTGAAAACTAAAAGGATGGCAAGGTACCTGATTAGGTTTAAGTCTCCATACATATGTTCATTTCATTCAAGTTCTAAGAGAGTCCTTAACTTCATCATTTTCTATTTTATTAGCAGCACAGACATAGACTGGTATCAAGAAATTCCTGACTTCCATTCCATGCACAATAAAAGCGAGCCAGCCTGGGAGTGGGAGGATGAGCAAGGATTTTCTGCACTTCGACACTCAGGTGAGACAATGGATATAACCAGTTATCATATTTCCAGGTCTGGTCTCGAGTAACAGTGATTTGTGACAAACCAGGAAACAACTCTTGGATCCTACCAGGGAAACTCTTTAGTTCTGAGGTTAATAAAATAGTGACACCCCTGCCCGTTAGCATAAAACTATTAAAAGATAGCCAAAGAGTATTTTAACAAGCTTTTGTTTATTTTCTGATTATTAGCATAACATTTCTAATTAGTATAGAAAATCTGGAAAATGCAAAACATCACAGTAAAAAAATACCCAAATCTCATTACCCAAACTGTTAGTGTTTTGGTGTGTTTCTCTCTCTCTAAAACATACTGTTTTACACAGGTGAGAGCTAATTGAATATATTACGTTTGGAAATGTAGAGATCCATTTAAAGGAAAAATATTCTTATAGACCTAACGAAACTTAAAATACACAAAGCTAAGTGTAAACTCCTTATGTTTATATCTTTTTTACAACTAGAAAACAAAAATAATTTTATAAAACTAATTATAAGCCAAATAACAAAACTAATAAAATTCAAAATAACACCATTAATTGAATATAAAGAATGATTTTTACTGAAGCCAAAACACTCTTTCCTACATAAATATGGTTCTTTGGGTCTACGAAGTCTATACTACTATTTCCTGACTCTATTTTCCTATGATGTTTATCTGTTCCTTTGTTTGATGAGCATGCTGTGATATTGGTGTGAATACCTGGTTTCTGTGTTGATCCTGCCTCTATTCTTCTCTTATAGAAAGTCAAGTGGTTCTGTTCAGCACCAACTTGCTCCATAACACAAACACAAATGTGGGCATGAAATCTTGTGTCAGCATTTGGTTGTAAAGGGCTCCCAAAATGATCCAAATGAAACTTACAATAATTTTTTTAATTTTTATTGGGGTATAATTGACATATAACATATTAGTTTAGGTGTACAACATAATGATTTGTGTGTATTGTGAAATTGTCACCAAAAAATTCTTTTTATTAAACATTACAAATGCCAAAAATGTATTATTAACACCCATATACACACCAGCTACTGTTAACCAAATTTTATGTTTTGCCATAATTGTTTCATATTTTCATTTCAATTTTAAAGTGTTATAGATACATTCGAAGACCTGTACCAATCTCCAACTTCACTAGCCTCCCTTACTCCACAGAATAACCACTAACCTGAATTTTGGTATTTATCATTATCTTTAATGTTTTTACTATTACTACATATATAAATAGAGTGTTTTTTAAAATTGCATGCACATGATAACTTACCTATGCCTTTAAAACTTTCTTTGATCTGAATATGTATTTTTTTTAGATTTATGCATTCTATTACTTGAATATGCCACTTTTTATTCTCTCATTATCTGCCATTTAGGATATTTCTAATTTCCAATTTTATGTAATGTTATAACGAATGTTTTCTTTAAAATAATTTTTTAAAAAGATTTTATTTATTTGAGAGAGAGAGAGAGAGCATGAGCACTGTGGGGGACAGGCAGAGGAAGAGAGACAAGCAGACTCCCCACCGAGCAGGGAGCCCAATGCGGGGCTGGATCCCAGGACCCTGGGATCATGACTTGAGCCGAAAAGAGACACTTAACTGAATGAGCCACCCAGGCGCCCCAACGAATATTCTCTTAAATGTGACTTGGTGCACTTAAGAAGGAGATTCACCAAAAAAAAAAAAAAAAAAAAAAAAAAGTTTCATTAGAGCAGGGCTGGCAAACTGGCCCTCAGACCAAATCTGGCCTGCCAACTGTTTTTCTACAGCTCACAAGCTACCTGCTCTAAGGTTTATAGTTATAATTTAAATAGTTATATTAATACCTGCATAGTATCTTTAATTTTGTCTCAGCTCATAAATCTTAACACCTTTATTATCTATCCCTTTATAGAAAAAGTTTGCTGATCTTCTCCTAGGGTAAAACCTAGCCACTGTTGGGCCACTAGTATGGTTTTTTATCAAATTTACCACATATTGCCAAATAGCTCTCCAAAGTGGTTATACAGATTTGCATCTACAAGCAAAGTATGATATCCTGTTGCTTTATATCCTCACTGATACTTTGTATTTATTTAACAAATTTTTATAAAGCACATACAAGGGGCCAAGCACTATTCTACCTCACCAACTCAGGCACAATTCAACTCATTTAATATTTTGGGGCTTCTAAAGTTAACATTATCAAATCTCTCAACTTTTGCCAATCTGATGAGTATGGACTGGGACCTTGCCATTTTAAATTGTATTTTCCTGATTACTAACAGTTTTAGTAACTTTTCATGCTTTCTTAACCATTCAGGTCTCTTTTTCTGTGTATTTCCAATTTGTCATTTTCTCACTAATTAGTAATTCCTTATAAATTCATTCATCTACCCAACAAATATTTACTGAATACCCACAATGTATGCCAGTACTGTAAATATAGTAATGGAACAGAACAGATAAAAATCCCAACCTCCAAGGAGCTTACATTCTTGTGGAGGAAGACAACTAATAATATTAATAAGTAAAATATTTAGTGTCATGTTTTTTAATATAATAGAGAAGTAAAGCAGGGAGGGAGATAATAAGTGGTCAGAGGGGCATACTTTTAAAAAAGGTGATCAAGGAAAATCCTGTGAAAGGTGACATATGAGGTAAAAAAAAAAAGAAAACTAAAAAAGTTAAGAGAGTAAGCTATACAGGTAAAAGAGGGAGGAGAGTTTAGGCAGAAGAAATAGCAAGTGCAAAAGCCCTGAGGTCAGCAAGGAGACCAGGGTGACTGGGGCAGAGTAAGAAACCACAATTTTAATACACTTTCATAGAGAACTTATGGACTCTTCAAGGACCAAGAACCCAAATTTGAGAAACACCTGTATTTGTAATTCTGTATCATGTTTTTTTTCACTTAACATAATCTTGATCATTTTCCTCATGGTTTCATTTTAGTTCACAACAGGAAAGAAGGTGGGAAAGATAAAGGAATACAAAGTAGTCATATTTATCTTTTTTAGCATTTGAAAAAGAAAAAAAATCTTTCCCATTAATTTTTGGCCTCAATGCTAAATAGTCTGAATTCTATAATTTTAACTCAACCACTTTTGGAACTTTTCTTCTATTTTACTAACACAATGATTTTCATAATGATTCAAATTTGCCTGCTGGCCAAATCTGTAAAAATCAAGTTTTTAGGACCATAGGACATTCATTAAGCCAATCATGTTACTAGGGAATTGGCGATACACCAATTCAGCACATAACGTGCTGGCATCAGAATCACTTCGAACTCACATCCATAACAGCTGTTAGGTCTGTGCTACCCCTAGAGAGTCTCTGAAATTCATCTGGAGGAGCTCCAGATAGAGGAAGCCATTGTTTGGTTTCCTGCTAAATATCAGTATTCCCATTGGGTATAGAATAGTGCTGTGCTCGTGGCACCTTTTTTAAACAACAACAAAAAAATGGTCAGTTTTTTAAGCACTATAGTTCGTTCTCAAATATATGTGCCTACCTACCTATTTACCTACCATAGTTTCTCAAACTAGAAATATAATGCACTATACCAACAAGATACCCTTAATTTCTACCACTTCTTAGGAGATAGAGAACATTAGATGTAAAATTTTTTATTGTTATGTTAATCACCATACATTACATCATTAGTTTTTGATGTAGTGTTCCATGATTCATTGTTTGTGCATAACACCCAGTGCTCCACACAGAATGTGCCCTCTTTAATACCCATCACCAGGCTAACCCATCCCCCCACCCCCCTCCCCTCTAGAACCCTCAGTTTGTTTTTCAGAGTCCATCGTCTTAGATGTAAAATTTTGCCTCCTGTACAAGTCTGGCTTTAATTAGTACCATAGAACTTGTACAACAAAACTGGCTTTAAGTAGTACTACAGAATTTGTACAAGAAAACTGGTTTTAACCAGTACCACAGGACTATAAACAATGTTCTAATAGCCCAATATTAACTAACTAGGTTTTTCTCCCCTTCCAGATTTCCTTTAAGACAACACATCTGGGTTAAAGCCTGATCAACAAAGATTCATTCAAAAACAAATTTTAGGGGCGCCTGGGTGGCTCAGTTGGTTAAGCGTTAGACTTTGGTTTCAGCTCAGGTCATGATCTCAAGATTGTGAAATTGAGCCCCTGCAAAGGACTCTGCACTCAGCAGAGTCTTGCTTGCCCTTCTCCCTCCCCCTTTGCCCCTCCCAGCCCCCCTCAAATAAATAAATACAATCTTTTTTTAAAATGATTACAATGGTAATCTTTATGAAAAAAATTTTTAATGTCTGATTTCTTAACATATGAAAAGGGAGTATTGGAAAGCAACCACAGGAAGATCTTCAAATAACGGAACTTTGTATGTTCCTGTTGGCTGAAGGACTACAAAGAAGAACATCAGTTGAGTAATAATATATGCCATTTGGAGCTCCATTAGGTTTTTTAGCACGGTAGTTACCGTACTCTCCAGCTTCGGTGGAATTATCAAAGGCTGTGGGCTACCTACTTAGGTTACTCCAATTTCCGAATGAGTAACCCTCTCTGCTATGTTTAGATTATATGCAATATTATTTAACAAATCACAACAGCTAATTTTAAGAACCTTAGATTTCTCATTCCCACTATTTAATTCCACTGTGTTTTTCCACTTACACATCTCATTCTCTGGTCTCTAGAGCAGCTTTAGTTAGAGCCGGTATGTCACTATTTGCCACATCACCATGTCTACCCAACCTCATCTCACCAGAATCATACTCTCATTTCCACGCGGATGTTTTGTCAGCAACTCTAATTCATTATATTCTCCTCATGCTAGACCTCTGTTGTTTTTGCCTAACCAGATCCATTTCCCCTTTATTCCTGCTATTTCTGCGGTAGCTCAACCCAGTTTTTCTCTAGGGAGCCACCCTTCCCCCCTGCCCAATAAATACAGTCTTGGCCAGGCCAATCAGATGTGCTCTCCCCGGAACTTAAATCTTGAGCTGAAAGTGACGAGGTCTGAAAGTGATCCCAGTTCACGATTCCGATGGCAAATCCATAAAAGGGACTGCACAACAGTTCCTGATACCTAGATCTTCGCTGCTCTCCTGATTGTCTTTTCTGAGTTCTGGTTCTTCAGCTTTTTCTCCTGTGAGCTACTCCATATCCTTTGAACAATTAAGTTAAACCACTGATTGCTACAAAAAACCTTAAGTTATACATCCCTGAAGTGCTCTCCTCCTAACTTCCCTATTTCTGTTAGTAATACTTCAGTCTTCTGTCACCTTGGCTGCAAGGTGACAGGAAAACTCCAAGTTCATTCTTAGGCTTCCTCTTCCAATCCATTGACAAGATTTGTAGACCCTAAGTCTGCAGCCTCCCTTAATATTTCTTCCTCTCTAGACCTACAGCCATCTCTTTTGTTCAGACCCACATTTTATCTGACTTACAGAGAATACAGTGGAAAGATCAGGGGCTTCAGATTCTCCCAGACCCAGACCCATCTACTTGTTAGTTATGTTGCCTTGGACAAGCTAATTAACTTCTCTGAGCCTTTATTTTTTCATTTGTTAATAATGCCTATCTCATAAGGTTATTATAGATATTAAACAAGATCATATGGATAAAGTTCCTTATATAGTTTATGGCTTGTGGTTGGCACTCATTTCAGTTACTGTTGCTGTCATCAATTTCATCAGCTTTTAACTGGTCCCTGCTTCCATTTTCTTTCCATGCCAATAATTTTTATGAGCTTTGAAAATTCCCCTTTATCAATGGACAAAATGGGGGAAGGGGAATGGGAGATACAGGCCTCCATTTATGAAATTAATAAGTCATGGAAATAAAGGTACAGCATAGGGAATACAGTCAATGATATTGCAATAGCCTTGCATGGTGACAGATGGTAGCCACACTTGTGGTGACATAGCATAACATATAACTTGTTGAATCACCTGAAACTAATGTAACATTGTGTGTGAACTATACTAAAAAAAAAAAAAAATCCCCTTTCTCTAACAAATTAAATTCAGGCCCTAACAGTCCAGGTCCTCCATGATATCTTCTACTATTCACAACTCAATCTGTACCCAAGAAAAACAGAACCACTGACTCTTCCATGAACACACCCTGCCCTTCTCTCTTACATTTCTTTCCTCACTCTAATATCTCTACATTCTTGTCAAATTTCTACCTGTTAGAATCTTAGATGAGTAAATAAATATAAAACACTTAAAATAGTGCCTGGCACACAGTAACTGCTCCTTAGTAAATGTTACCTACTTTCATGCCACTCAATGCCTACGAAATGCAATGCGTGAGGGCAGAAGGGGAGGGATGATAAAATTATATCTAATTGTTATGTAAGAATGGAAATCCTACCCCTTCTGGGTTCTAGGAATATAAAGATAAATAAGATGTAACTGTCATCCTCAAGGATCACAGTTTATTTATTTATTTTTAAAGATTTTATTTTTTATTTATCTGACAGAGAGAGAGAGAGAACAAGCAGGGGGAGCGGCAGGGAGAGGGAGAAGCAGGTTCTCACTGGGCAGAGCCTGATACTGGGCTCGAACCCAGGACCCTGGGATCATGACCTGAGCTGAAGGCAGTTGCTTAACCAACTGAGCCACCCAGGCGCCCCAAGGATCACAGTTTAGAGAGGAAGCAGATAAATCAATGAGAATGCTATGTATAGATTCTATCAAAGGCATTTTGAAAGTCTTTCACAGGGCGTACCAAATATCTGACACACAATAACTGTCATACATCACTGAAACTGTCAAAAAAATATCCTACTTATACTTCAGAGTCCATCTCAAATCCTTCTTCAGCCACGTAGCCTTTTTCCATCTTCCCAAACATGTGGCCCTCCCACCCAAACATATTGTGCCTGTCTTAGAACACTGTGTGTACACTTGCTTTATTCACCTTACTGAATTGTAAGCCTCCAGGCAAGAATTGTATATTGCTCATCTTTATAGACTCTGAAGTATATAGCATCATGTCCTACACATAAAAGGTGTTCAATAAATACTTTTAAATTGGATGGCATTACCTTCAAAAGACTGCTCGATTATTTTACTATATTTGACTTTTGCTGTGGTGAACATTAATTGTAAAAAGACAGTTGTCTTTCCTATAGTTTATCCATTCCATTGTTCCTTTCCATTAGCATGGAGTCTTAATACTGGACTATATCTATCGTAACATCAATTATAAGCATTAAAATATATCATTGTTTCTACCTCTATTTCTCCTAAGTCAATATTTTATTGAATGATAACTAATTCAATTCAGAAAGTGACTCTACTTCGTTTAAATGACTTTGTATGGTTTCTTAGTATTTATGGATTATGTTGTATGAATCACTCAAGCTTTAAAGAGTTCTACAACCTGACACCTGAAACTAATATAACACTATATGTTAATTATACTTCAATTAAAAAAAATGAGTTATGCTACCTAGATTTACTTGCTCGTTTTTTTTCCCTCTTCTTTGTTTCTAAATAACTATTTTTCATTTACTTTCTGTAGGTAAATGTGAATGTAAAGAACAGGTGTTAGGAAACTCCAAGGCATTCTGTGGAATGAAATATTCATATGGTAAGTTTGAAGTCCTTGAATGCTTATTTTTTTTTAAAGATTTTTTTTATTTATTTATTTGACAGAGAGAGACACAGCGAGAGAGGGAACACAAGCAGGGGGAATAGGAGAAGGAGAAACAGGCTTCCCGCTGAGCAGGGAACCCGATGCGGGGCTCGATGCGGGGCTCAATGCGGGGCTTGATGCGGGGCTTGATCCCAGGACCCTGGGATCATGACCTGAGCCAAAGGCAGACGCTTGACGACTGAGCCACCCAGGCGCCCCTCCTTGAATGCTTCTAAGAATCTATTCAAACCAAGTACAAAGAGTTTTTTTTTAGGAATTGGGAGGCTTAGTCTATGACATTCTCAATATATCAAAGCATTAGTCTTATATAATAATTCCAATAAAGATGCTGTTGAATGTTCTGGTGAGGGCAGGAGGCTTGTAGAGCAAAGGCAAGGCCGTCCTACTATGAGGAAAAGAAGCAAGGGAACTCTCTAGCCACTAAAATGATTCCTGTGCCAGTTTCATGTAGTAATACCAGTTTCGAGTAATAATCTGTTCCAGTTATCATGTAGTAATACTAAGCAGAAATCAGTTCAAACACTATTTCACAGTGATTAAGAGCTCGAGCTTTGGATTCAAACATATATAGGTTTGATTTCTGGTCTATCACATGGATAACTTAACCTCTCTAGATTTCTTCATCTGTAAAATAGGGATGATGCCACCTATCCCATAAAATGGGATTTTTGAAAAGCACACAACACAATATCTTTTTTCTTTTTTTAATTTTTTATTGTTATGTTAATCACCATACATTACATCATTAGTTTTTGATGTAGTGTTCCATGATTCATTGTTTGTACATACCACCCAGTGCTCCACACAGAATGTGCCCTCTTTAATACCCATCACCAGGCTAACCCATCCCCCCACCCCCCTCCCCTCTAGAACCCTCAGTTTGTTTTTCAGAGTCCATCGTCTCTCATGGTTTGTCTCCCCCTCCAATTTACTCCCCTTCATTCTTCCCCTCTTGCTATCTCCTCCTTTTTTTTTCTTAACATATATTGCATTATTTGTTTCAGAAGTACAGCTCAGTCTTGCACAATTCACAGCGCTCACCATAGCACATACCCTCCCCAATGTCTATCACCCAGCCACCCCGTCCCTCCCACCCCCCACCACTCCAGCAACCCTCAGTTTGTTTCCTGAGATTAAGAATTCCTCATATCAGTGAGGTCATATGATACATGTCTTTCTCTGACTGACTTATTTCACTCAGCATAACACCCTCTAGTTCCATCCACGTCGTTGCAAAAGGCAAGATCTCATTCCTTTTGATGGCTGCATAATATTCCATTGTGTATATATACCACATCTTCTTTATCCATTCAACTGTCGATGGACATCTTGGCTCTTTCCATAGTTTGGCTATTGTAGACATTGCTGCTATAAACATTGGGGTGCATGTACCCCTTTGGGTCCCTACATTTGTATCTTTGTGGTAAATACCCAGTAGTGCAATTGCTGGATTGTATGGTAGCTCTATTTTCAACTATTTGAGGAACCTCCATACTGTTTCCAGAGTGGTTGCACGAGCTTGCATTCCCACCAACAGTGTAGGAGGGTTCCCCTTTCTCCGCATCCCCGCCAACATCTGTCGTTTCCTGACTTGTTAATTTTAGCCATTCTGACTGGTGTGAGGTGGTATCTCATTGAGGTTTTGATTTGGATTTCCCTGATGCCGAGCGATGTTGAGCACTTTTTCAACACAACACAATATCTAGCACACACTATATGCTCAGTAACTGGCAAGAAGGAGGAAGAGGGTATATATTTGGGAAGCACTGAGATTAGCTGTCCATCCAAGCTTTTTCCCTGCCCTCTCTGTATATTCTAGACTCCTGTATCTTTCAAGTACCAGGAAAATATAGATAAAGGAAAATGTCACTGCCCTAAGACTGTTACTATCTTCAAATTCTAAATGGCTTTATGTTTACTAGTAAAGCAAATTAGATGCCTTATCTTGCCAACATATTCTTGACTAAAAAGCCTAGTATCTAAGGCTTTTTATTGTTCCATAATTCATACTGCCTGAAATACACATTACAATGAAGAGAATATTTTGAGTCATGATTTCTGAAATCAAGTGTTTAGGTTCTTGATAACATTGTACTTAATCTCATAAAAGATAAAAAAGTAAATGTTAAAAACCTCATAAATCTTATCTAAAATTACATACATATTTCCCTCCTTTCACCTGACAACTTGGCTAAATAACAGAAGAAAACTTGAAATGTATAGTGCTCAATAAAGAAAAGTTAGTTTAGAGAAAATGGTATTTACTATCAGAAGCAAAAAACATGACAATTTAGTCCAAAGGTAGTCAGTTTAGTGGAAATACCAACTGGTTTTCAATATTTAGTAGCTCTCTAATTTACAAACAACTGCACTGGCATCTTTTAATACAACTGTATTATTTTCTCCTTAAGAAAACTTGGACACGGGTGCCTGGGTGGCTCAGATGGTTAAATGTCTGCCTTCAACTCAGGTCGTGATCCCAGGGTCCTGGGATTGAGCCCCGCATCGGTCTCCCTGCTCCACAGGAAGCCTGCTTCTCTGTCTCCCACTCCCCCTGCTTGTGTTCCCTCTTTCGCTGTGTCTCTGTCAAATAAATAAATAAAATCTTAAAAAAAAAGAAAAGAAAACTCGGACATTCTTAATGATGTAATTAAATACTTTGTTCTTACTAGGTGCAAAACACCCACAGACTTGGAAAAAAATGGTTTCCCCCTCCCCATTCTCTCTATTAATGGGGAAAAAAACTTGATTCATTGTTTATTCCTTTGGCAAATATTTATTAAGCTATAAGAGTGAATAGATGAGGTCCCAGTTCTCTTTGAGCATACAGTCTAGTAGAAAAATAATAGTGAACATTTGTTGAGCATTAGCCATGAGCCAAGCACTATGCTACATACCCTTCATACATTTATCTTATTGGGGTTCCAGCCCAAACTCTACCTCTAACTAACTGGTCATGCAAATTTGGGAAGTTCACTTAATTTCTTAAAATTTGCTTCCTCAAACATAAAACAAGACTAGATGAACTTTTAAGACCCATTAAAAGTCTAAAATTTGGTGATTCTATAAAAACTGCTATCTGACAACCATATTCTCATGAATTGGGACCAGCCAATATAGAGTTCCCTCATTACACAGAATTTTCCATCAAGATATAAATGAGCATGTAAGAACTCTTCTAACAATATAGAACACTACATCCAGTGTTCCTTCGGTGTACTTTCTTCCCCACCCCAAATTATTCCACTGCTTAATCCCCAGCCATATCCAATTCATAGATGGAAGAGCAGAGCATAATACAATTGTGAGTTATAGGGAATACTGAAGCTCTGCCATCCTGTGGAAAGACAGCCACCCTAACCCCAGTCAGTTTGCATTTTTCATCCAGGGAAGAAGATTAAATAATCAATATTTAATTATTTAATCTCTTTAGAATATGTAAAATATATTCTGGCAGTAACATTGTGTTTGTTCTTTGTTGTAACTTTAATACACAGTGAACCAGAGGAAAATATAGTCAGAATCTAAATAGAAAGCATTCTTCTTCCTATACACCTTATTTCTATTTGGATTTGATAGCTAACTGTGTTTAAGACTATGTTTGTAGTAGGCAAATGACTGACAGTCTCTTAGCATAATGAAATGGGAAACAGTGGTTGAAAATGTCTAAGAAGGAACAGTACAGTTAATATAGATAAATAAGGTGAAACCAATGCAAAAGTTAGTGAGCCTAATGGTTTTTTTGAGTTTTTTAAAATTCCGGTATAGTTAACATACAGGTTTTTTTTTTTATTAGTTTCAGGTGTATAATACAGTGATTCAACAATTCTACATATTACTCAGTGCTTATCAAGATGAGCCTAATGATTTTTAAAGCAAATTTCCACATTTGCATCATCATTAGTTAACTTTTCCATTATACTCTGAAATGCATATTTAAGTTATTCCAAGTTCAAAAGGCAGTATGAAATTCTATGCATTTTGACTTTTGGGATTGTGTTGTTACAGTGATAAAAATAAAGATTTTATCAGCTCACGACAAAGGGTCTCATGCTGAGGTCAATGTGAAGATAAAAAAAGTCTTAAAATCTACCAAATTGAAAATTTTACGAGGAAAACGAACATTATATCCAGAATCGTGGACTAACAGAGGCTGCACTTGTCCAATCCTCAATCCTGGTAAGCATTAGACTTTTGTAGCTTAATAACTGCTTTGTCTCTGCTGATTTGCTCCTTGTCCTAACATTCTCTAAACCACAACTGAAATAAACTCACCAAAGAGTATCTCTCCTTTTCACCATCTGAATTCTGGGGACAATCCAAATGGAATTCTTTGAACTGACATAAAAAAATTATTTCTCTTCCACATGTTCTATAAAAGTAAAATATTTTAAAATCCAGCAATATAATATTTTCTGCCCTAAAAGAGAAGTCTCAGCTTGTACCAGTAGCATAGAAAACACTTTCATAAATTTGGATGGCACTAACACTTCATCTGAAAGCTAGGTCCTATTATGGTGCCCTGGGTAGAACTTGCTCCCAAAGGAAATTCGAATGCAAAATTCCATCTGTGCAAATAATATTGAATTAATTTTTTACAATTGCATGAGAAGCATCTGTGTCTCCTGGATAGAAAACAACTCTCAAATTCTCATCATCTTGTTTTTCATTAAATGATCATTCTGGTTTCAAATTAGAAACAGAAATTAAAACAACAACAACAAAACCACTACAGACTCTTAGAGAAACTTGAAATTAAGGGAAATTTGCATCTTCAAATGTAATTACGGTGGAAGAGCCAAGCAAGTAAGCGTGGAATTCTTACCTTTATACTCTACAAGTACACTTTCATATTGTGTCATATGCTACTTACTTCTGTCTCCTTCATTAAATTTGAGGATGGGATTTAGATTTTTGATCATAGCATCTCTAGTACCTACCATTAGTACCTAAATAATAACACAGTACCCAGATAGTAAGTTCTATTAAAACAAACATATTTTGGGGTGGATCAGTCGGTTAAGCATTTGCCTATGATCCTGGAGTCCCGGGATTGAGCCCCACATCAGGCTCCTTCTCCCTCTGCCTGCAGCTCCCCCTGCTTGTGCTTGCTCTCTCTCTCTCTCTCTCTCTCTCACCTTCTCTCTGACAAATAAATAAATAAATAAAATCTTTAAAAAAACCATATTTTTAAAAATGCTCTGTATTTCCCACATTATGTACTTGCCATCTGTTTCTTAATTGCACTGCTAATACAGGTACATAATTTATGTTCTGGATCTAATTCCTTTCAAATAAAAGTCCAGGAAACCCCAGTTATGTTCTTAAGAAGTCACTGTAGTCTTTGACTAATAACAAAGAGAAACAGATAACTGAGTGACAAAGAAAAAGGGAAACTCTCAATGAAATATTCCCCCCAACCTAAACAATCTAAAATATAAAACTCTTGACTTTTTGACTGTTGACTAATCTCTTATATCCTTTTATGCCCTTTTAATATTTTATTTAAATTCATTTAAATTTTAATAAGGAAAAGAAGACATTTTAAATAATAAATATGTTTCTGAAGAACAAATGAAGTAATCAGAATCTTAGATTTTGAACACAGGGAAATGAAGACTCCTTAATTTAAGTTCTATTTCCCAATAATCTGTGTGTAGAGGCTCTTCCTATAAGCACTTTCTATTATCTTGGCAAAAGAAAAAATAATCTGCCCAGTTTTTTAGTAAGACATTAAAAAAAAAAAAAAAAAGAAAAGCTTTGGGCATCTGAGCCACCCTCCAGGAAGTAAACTATACTTCCTCATCAGGTTTCTGCCAGAGTCAAAGAATCCACTGAGTTCATCACAATTGAAAACATAAGTGCAATTATTCAAAGAATTCTTAAAAACATGTTTACTCACTTTGAAGAAAAGACTGGAACCTGCCAAAGCAAAACCAGACACTCTTTCATTTCACTTTGTTTTTCCATTTTTACAAGTTCAATAGCTAAGGCCAAAGAAAGCTGATAAGAAAATTCGGAAACCTTACACACCAACTAGCTTCCTCTGCTACTTTATGAAAAGGAACAATCTAATTGACAACCCTGTAAATTCATTCATTCCCACATTCATACATACATTTACTCATTCATTAATCAATTTAAGATATCAAGACTAGCACTAAAGTATTATATTTTCTTTCTCTATGGAAACAAAATAAACTTTGTGCCCTCAAACATGTAGTAAAGTAGATGTTGAAAGCAAAAAATAAGAAAATAAAAAGTAAATGCTAGTAAGTGATACAACAGATAATGTTATTTTCCATGCTAATTTTTGGCATGATGCTGCTCCATAATTAATGAATTTATTCAGTATAATTTCTATCAGTTCAATGTATATTCATACTTTAAATTAATGGCAAACTCCTATAGTATTTGTTCTCTTGATAGTTTCAAAGTAAATTCATTTAAAATACTAAACTTAACAATGAAGTTTCCTAAAAATTATTTATTGTATTTTTATATGAGGATTTTATTACTTTAGGTATAATACAAACAATATCAAGACCATTATATTTTAATTAGTCCATTAATTAAATATTGGGATTCTTTTTCATGCAGATGCTAAGGTTACTCTTTAAATAATTTAAATACCTTATAACCCTTCTTTCACTTGTGCTCTCTGGTGTTAAAGTCTCTATCATTATTATCCCTTTCTCTCTCTCTTTTTTTTTTGAAAACACCATCATAGCTATGTTTAAGTTTAGGGCTGATTTCTTTTAATAATATTTTAAATAACTCCCTTATTATAGAAGCTATCACATATACATTAAAAAAATTTAGAGGAAAATTTAAAATTTCAGTTTCTTACCTCCAGAGATCCTCTCTGTTGACAGCTTAATGCAAATCTTTCAAGGTCTTTCTCTGTGCATGTACGTATTATATTTTTTAACCAAAATAAAATCATAGTATGCTCTATTCTGTAACCTACTTTATTTAGTTAGTGATCATTGCCTTCAATTATAGTTTATTCTCATATACTCTAATACTCACACTGTATTCCAATTCCGTAACTGGTCCCAAAATGTCCTTTAGAACTGGTTTGTCCTTGTCAGTGTTCAATCCAGGATCACACATTGTATCTAGTTTTTAAGACTCTCAAGTCTCTTTTACTCAAGCACAGTTCCTTTTTTAATTGTTGTTGAAGAAATAATTAGTGTTGAAGAATCCAGGCCAAGTGTCCTGTAGATTATCTTACCTTCTATATTCGACTGGTTGGTTCCTTGTCATGTCATTTAGCTTGTCCCTCTACCTCCCATGTTTCTTGTAATCTCTAAAAATATCTTGATAGATTCAAGATAAACATTTTGATTAGAATGCACTAGAGATATTGCTGGGTATGTACTTCATGTTAAATCATATCGGAAGACACATAAGACCTGGATAACCCACCATCAGGGTTGCTAAACTTGACCCTTGGGTTAGAGTGATGACAGCCTGATCTCTCCATTGGGCAGTTTTGTTTTCCCTTTTGAGATTAGAAAGTAATGAGTGTGATGTTATTTAGTCATGATACAAATATCCAGTTTCCCATTGACCGTTGATTTGATGATGTTACCACCAACTGGTAATCCTTCCTGAATCAATAATTTCATTAGAGCTTGAGAAACGATGTTTTTCTGATTCCCCTCATTTACTAGTTGACATTCTTCTGTAAGGGGATTTTCTCTTTCAATCTGGGCTATGGATTACCATTCAATATAGTTCCTATTTAAACACAGGGTAAATGCTAAATTCTTTCCTTATAACTCCCAAAGTGCTTACCTTGCAAAGTAAGTAATGGTCTTAACAGCTGCTTCAAAAGATGACAAACCAATTTTTTTCTGGATTTTTCTTTTTTGAGTATCATTTTGGAATTATGGATTTTTGTTGATTCAGTATGTTTCAATAGATACCATCATTATGTTCCTTGGTGCTCAAATTATCACAACTTTAACAAGTTGTAACCCTTTCTTGCTAGCTCCCATGTCCTTTTACAATGATCCCCATTAATCTTTGAGAGCTTCCTCGATTTTTAGCACAATAAGATATCCCATGCTACATTGTATCTTCCTGTCCTGGGCCTGCAACAGCATTTCTGCAAGAAGCCTTGTTTTCTTTGTTTTGTTTTGTTTTGTTTTGTTTTTAGTGAGATCTGTTTAATTAGAGAGCACAGTATGTCTACTATAGGTGTTCATTGCTGCTGGAGCCTTTTGTTTTTAGATCATTTCAGTGGATGAACAAAAAATATATATAATATAGTAATATGTTTTATTTTTATTTTATTAATATATATTTATATATATACATATAAACCCATGAGTTTAAATTGATATTTTCAGGTTAATTTTAACATCTATTATTTTTTCTTAAGTTTTAAAATATATGTCTCTTTATCTTGGAAAGTTCTCTTTTATAAACATAATTACTTATTTGCTCTGTCCTATAATATTAAAGAAAACTGTTTCAAAATACCAATATTGATAGTATTACAAACACCTACTGAAGGAGATTAACATATTTCCTTTTTTGATGTATAGGTAATGAGACTGTCCTTTCATTTCTGTATGTCAACCAAAATTTTTTATTTGAAGCCTGAAATGAATTTTGAATTACAAAGGTCTGGTGAAGTCTCATCTTTTTTTTTTTTTAAGATGACAAACAAACGTCCTATATTCCAAAAACACATTTACTTTCTATAGGAGATATGTGTCACTTTGTATCATTCATAACTCCTTTTTTTTCTCCTCTTATCTCACTTTTTTATTATATTATGTTAATCACCATACATTACATCATTAGTTTTTGATGTAGTGTTCCATGATTCATTGTTTGCGTATAACACCCAGTGCTCCATTCAGTACGTGCCCTCTTTAATACCCATCACCAGGCTAACCCATCCCCCCACCCCCCTCCCCTCTAGAACCCTCAGTTTGTTTCTCAGAGTCCATAGTCTCTCATGGTTCATCTCCCCCTCCAATTTCCCCCTCTTCATTTTTCCCTTCCTGCTATCTTATTTTTTTTTTTAACATATAATGTATTACTTGTTTCAGAGGTACAGGTCTGTGATTCAACAGTCTTACACAATTCACAGCACTCACCATAGCACATACCCTCCCCAATGTCTATCACCCAGCCACCCCATCCTTCCCACCCCCCAGCACTCCAGCAACTCAAAACTCTCTTCCAATATGTTTTTCCAAATGGTTGTCTCACTTTTATAAAAATCCTCCTTAATATGCACTACCATACATAGTGAGTCTCCAAGAAATACTAATTTATAGCAGTATGCTAAGTACCCACAGGATCCTTCTTTACCCTAGAAGGTAGTATAACATAAAGTAAAAATTCTACAGCTAGACAGACCTGAGCTTGAGTCAGAGTGCTACTATTCACTGGGAGACACTGAGCAAGTTTTGTAATCTTGCTGAGCCTTAGTTTCCTTATTTGTAAAACAAGAAAAAAAATACCTACTTCATAGGGTTATTTTCAAGATTAAATGAAATAATAAGCCACTTAACACATAGTAAATGCTTATTAAGTATGTAAGCCACTTAACACATAGTAAATGCTTATTAAGTACCAGCTATCACTGCCTGGGACTCCCTATTTCAACTATGAATATATAAAACCATGAACCGTGCATATAAAACCACTGAAGTCACATCTCCTCCCCCACTTCAATACATTATGATACTATAGAGCCCCTAACTTTGTTCTCTTTTAGGTTTGGAGTACCTTGTGGCAGGACATGAAGATGTAAGAACAGGCAAACTAGTCGTGAATATGAAAAGTTTTGTCCAGCACTGGAAGCCAGCCCTTGGAAGAAAAGTCATGGATATTTTAAAAAGAAAGTGCAAGTAGCAACAAAGGTATATAGCACATAATGACACTTCTCTATGTAGAAAACACAAGCTTAATGGAAAGGAGACCTCAAAAACAAAACTGGAATTTTTTAAGTGCCAAAATATATAGAAATATTCCAATGCATGGGCCTAGTCTAACCTGTCTCTTTGGGGGCCATGTTTAAATACAGTTTGTTTTATAAAGACAAATGAAAAATCCTACACTGATAACTGCCTCCTATGGGACTGATTCTGTAATTCATAACTATTCAGAGTATTTTTAATAGCAGTATGATATTTAGCAGTAATGCATTAAGAGGAGTACATCTAACAAGGACTCCTTCCAGCTTCAGATATGTTACTTCTATTTGTGCTACTTAAAGTAATTAAGGAGATTTTAAGGACTCCCCAACCCTACTATCAAAAAAAGGTTTTTCTTAAAAAAGAGCCTGCCTTTGTGTGATGTGTGTGAACTTTGGTCTATGGAGTGTTAAATGGAATCTCTCCACATGTATATACTATTTCCTTGTATAAAGCACTTTACTACCTACCACTTGTGTTGGGAAAGTTGGAAGACCATGGTTGACAGAAAGAAAAATAAAGGGCGTGTAAGAAAACCTACTGAAACAGAAGCACTGTCACTACGTGTGGACAAAAGGAAGTTGTACGTGTTAGCTCTGAACACTTGGAAAAAACCCAAAAGGAGAACATGTTTGCATATGAAGTCTCAGCTTCAGGCTAGAGGTTAGATTCCACAGATACCAGCCATGATGAAAAATTTTTTTAAAAACTAAACAAAATGAGACTTTAAAATAAGAGGAAGAAGAAATCTTAAGAGTAGAAATATGCTTGGATGAAAAGGAAATGGACTTTAAATTTTTAAAAGCTCATTTATTTGCAATGCACTTGTATACACGGCAGAAATTATTGTAGACACAGAATTTGTTTTATTTTTCTGTTTAGTATTTAAACCTGAATGTTGGAACAGTTTCCTCCTTATCTTTATTAACAGTATATGGCCATTACACTTACTCATTTTTTTGACACAGTGTATGTGATAGTTCACCAAACTACAGTTTTCATTATTACTCATATTCCGTACCCATGCACAACCACAATACATACAGTTTCTTCTGTACTTGAATATACAAAACATAAACCACAGTGTCATAAGATTAACTTCACATACAGAACATATTTTTTTTCCTGAGGTCCTGTGGACTTGCAAAATATATATATATATATTGCTCTGTTAATTTTTTATATTTCATATATGTAATAAAGGAATATGATTTCCTGATTTTTGTCTCATTTCCTGGTCAACTCTCCTAAAGATTACTTTGTCTTAATGAGGGAACTCAAACCTAATTCCTTAAATTAAGAAAATGAAAGAAGGGCCTGGTATTTCTACTCTTTTACTCTGGGGTGTGGGGATAGCATGGAAGCTAATTCGGATGGGATTAGTTTCTGTAGCCTTTGGACATGAACTTTTATCAGATGAAGTGCATTTTATACTACATTTACTTGTTAAAAAGCAATGAAAGTTCACTGTTGAAAATACAGAAAACCAGGGCACCTGGGTGGCACAGCTGGTTAGGCATCTGACTCTTGGTTTCAGCCAGGTCGTGATCTAAGGGTAGTGAGATTGAGCCCCACATCAGGCTCCATGTTTATCAGAGAGTCTGCTTGAGATTCTCTCTCCCTCTCCCTCTGCCCCTCCCACTTGTGCTTGCTCTCTCTAAAATAAATAAATAAATCTTAAAAAAAAAAAGAAGAAAATACAGAAAACCGTATCAGGAAAAAAAAAGACCTACATTTAAACCATCCTGTGATGAGAGCTGTTAGCATTTTAGTGCCTAGGCTGCTAGACTGCTTTCTACACATGTACATACCTTTTACAGAATTGGAATTATACCATACGTACTCTCATGAAATCTGCTTTTATAACCTGTAGCATGTCTTATCTTTTCCTATCTTATCCTGGTAGGTGGAATGCCATTTAGTAGGGGATGATTTACAAGCAGCTTATCAAACATGTTGATAAGTATATCACATCAAGAAAAATATTTTAAATACATCAAATATAGAATTTTCTTAACTTTCAGAATTGCCAAGGGGCCTTGTTTTCCATTTCACTTTATTTAAAATAACTATTGCCTGGTGCGCCTGGGTGGCTCAGTTGTTAAGCGTCTGCCTTCAGCTCAGGTCGTGATCCCAGGGTCTTGGGATTGAGCCCCACATCGGGCTCTCTGCTCAGCGGAAAGCCTGCTTCTCCCTCTCCTGCTCCCCCTACTTGTGTTGCCTCTCTCGCTGTGTCTCTCTCTGTCAGATAAGTAAATAAAATCTTTAAAAAAAAAAAATAAAAATAACTATTGCCCATTAAAAAGAATACAAATAATGTCTATTTCTTAAGAGTAGAAAAATGTACATAATATGTTAAATTTAAAAAATTGCAGAACAATACGTATAGTAATAACACCTGCCCCAAAACACATTTAAATATAAACAGTGGTCTAAAAGGCCCGAAAGATAGATCATAGCAGTATTTACCCCGTAAGGGAAAGAAGGAGGTAGATGTTCACTTTTTATTTTGCATGTATTTATATTGCTTGGCATTCTTTCATTGATCATGTACTACTTTTGTAATTTATTTTTTTAACAATTAAAATGTAATCAATTGTTTGTAAAGTCTGTTTAAGCAAATTTTTAACTAAAAGTTTAATTTTAACTAGTTTGCCAAATTACTGGGCCCCTAATGGGTCTTCCCATTCCTTTTTTTTTTTTTTTAAGATTTTATTTATTTGACAGAAAGAGACACAGCGAGAGAGAGAACACAAGCAATGGGAGTGGGAGAGGGAGAAGCAGGCTTCCCGCCAAGCAGGGAGCCCTGTGTGGGGCTCAATGCCAGGACCCTGGGATCATGACCTGAGGCGAAAGCAGACGCTTAACGACTGAGCCACCCAGGCTCAGTCCTTTTTAACTGGAATCTTCTTCCTTAGGTGCTCTTTCAACACCTTCTCTGGCAACATTCAAAAAAAAAAATCATTGTTATAACTGTTTCTTAATATCTTCATTCTTAAATCACCTGCAGCCCGCCAACTGCAGTTTTAATTCCTTATGAGCATCATTTGGCTTCTAAAGTAGAAAAAAAAGAAACCTATGTTCCCCACCAGTCAAAGTATGAGCAAGCCACCTCAAGGCCCCCTTCCCATTCCATTATTTCATTGTCCTGCCACACTTCCTATCTACACTTTCTCCTCCTTGGCATTTTGCAAAACAACAATCACAGTACCAAGGCAACAGAGTCAAAGAAAAATTCCATCTATGGCTTCACCTCCTTCGAGAGCTATTAGGAAAGTTTCTGCCCCCAGAGCATTATTCCCAGTACCATTGGGCTTTATTAGTCAGCAGATCAGTTGCATAATGTCCACATACCTACCCATATAATTTGCCTGAGGTCAACTCAGTCTATGCCCTCTTATTACATCACTTTCCCCATAGAGGAATGTTACTAATATTTAGTATGTGATGCAATGGAAATTCTCAATAATAGGATAATCTTTTAATAGTGTCCACCAAATGAGGTCAAATCTGTGGGGATGTGACCACGAGTCCAAAAAGCAGTGTCCTTCTGGCTATATTAAACGGAAAGCAAGGCTCGTTATGGGTAAACATAGTTCTTTGGGATACTTTGGGTTCTTGCAGAACAAATCCTTTTCTAAAGGATCAGAGACTTATCAACTCTGAAGGGTGGGAAAAGGGACCTTGAAAATTCCTTGTGCGGCCTGTCCTGTGGCCACTCCCCTGGAATGCCTGAGAACAAGGAGCGTGAGCACTGCCTGGGTATTGAGGAGTTTTGTCAGAGGCCCCAGGACTGAAATGCTTTTGTATTCATTGTTTCAATGATAAGCAGTCCCCTAACCTAACTTTATCAAAGAGCCAAAGTTACTCATGACTTATTTCCCACAGTTTGGAAGGAAAATATTTATGAACAACCTCAATTTTCAAGGGAGATTGATATGATAAAAATGGAATAGAAGTAAAAGGGTGTGCCTTGCATGACTGATGTTATTTTAAGTCTCTCAGAGAATGATTTGTCTGAGAATACTTTTTGAAAAATGATGCCCTTTACCTTGCTTTCCTACACTTTTGCCAAAGGGATTTAAACATCTCTCTACTTTTTTGAGCATTACTGGCTGTTTTTGAGACCTACAATATTTTAAATGACAAATTCCCAGATTTACTATTAGTCAATTCACATATGCTGAATAACAAAAAAAGCGGAATGTTGGTCATGAGAAAGAAGGAAAGATGCACTGGACCAAATAGATATTTCCAGAATAGAGATGCACGTTCTGTTAAGGGAGGGTTTTCGTACATGCTGAATATATCTCTGGTTTCTTAATATGTAGTCACAGGCAGATTAGCAATGAATTAATTTATAAATCCAAAAATATCCCAAGATATACTAGAAATGATCAAATCATAGTGCACTTAACTGAATAAAGGGGTGAACAGCCGCCAGACAGGGAACCTTGCTTCCCAGAAAGAAAAATAACTACCATGCAAATTCTCACAGTATGAGCAAATTGGTCTGCTCAGAAATTCCCTGGACACCTTCTTCCCTGTCAGGATACCACCAAGGATTTCAAGCTTAGCAAATAAAAAATACCACAAATTATAACACCAATAGCAATAGATAATTGAGAGTTTACTTCAAGGTGGTACTTTTCTAAGTGCTTTCTGTGTGTTATTCCCGTTTGATCCTCCTAAGCACCCCTGAAGTGTGTGCTATTATTATCTGTATTTCCTAAATAAGGAAACTGAGGCACAGGGACACTAACTAAATTGTCCAGGGACACTCAGCTTATAATTGTGGAGCCTGGATTTAAACCCAAGAATTCTACTGCCCAGAGTTCATATTTCCACCACTAAAAAGGGATTCTGGCTTTTAGAAAGGAATTCATGGGAGGTGATACCAACGCATTACCTGTTTCTTTTAGATCATAGTTGAAGGAAGAACACTGAAAGTCAGCATTTCTCTCAGTTCTCCTCCATACTCCAGCTTATAATGTATCCCATTATTCTATCCTACAATTACATAATTTTCTACTGACTTTCTCATTTTTACATTGCCATTTGGATAACACTGTTTACCATAATTTATACCAAAATGAACTAGTAAGAGTCTGGGGTTTTTTTTTTGTTTGTTTGTTTTTTTGTTTTTTTACCTTTGCTGTTCTCCTTTTGGTCTGGCATTCTGAGATCTATTTAGGCATAAGGTCTGTATGTGCATTTATCAATACCAACTCTGAATAAGCTGCTGTGAAATTCAACAGCATTCCAAGTCAATTCTCTCAGCTCTGACTTTTGCTGTGTGGAGTAATACTGCTTACAAGATGAATGAGAAGAAGTTACACCAGAGAGAGATGAGGAAACAGAAAAAAATAGAGAAAGTAGGCACTTTGTCAACCAAGGAGAGAAAGCAAGGGGCAGGACAAAAGGCATAAAGATATAAGAGAATAGGGGCATGGGACTGGCTTTGTCGGTGGAGCACATAACACTTGATCTTGGGGTTGTGGGTTCAAGTCCCAAGTTGGGTGTAGAGATTACTTAAAAATAAGATATTTTTAAAAATATATTAAAAAATATATAAGAATAAAGGAAAGCAACAGCTGGGATAGGAACCAGAGAGTCTGTTCTAGTAACAATACACAAAATATTTCAAAGTAGAATATACTCAGTTAACCAATTCTTCCATTGCTAGATACCATGATTTATGAGAGATAGTTCTGAATATTTATTACAAAATTTTTCCATCCAAGTCTCTTGCTGTTAGTTTTGTTTGAGGACACAGAAAAGCGAAAGATTATAAAGCAACAGAGAAACCTTAGGTAACTGTAATTAGGAAATTAGGAAACCATTAGTTTTATCGCATATTGAAACAGAATTTTAAATTTATCTTTTACAAAGTAAATAGTCCACAAAATATTTAATGTCAGTAAGCATTGCCTAGAGGTCTTTTTCAATATACGTACTCATAATAACAGTTATCACTTTTGCCCTTATTAGGTGCCAGGTATGGTGTTAAACTTCACATGACTTACCTCCTCAGACCTCAGTCAATAACCTTGCAGAGTCACTACTATCATTATGGAGAAACTGAGAACCAGAGGGTTAAATAGCTTGTCCACGGCCACGAAATAAGCAGCCAAGCTAGCATTTGAACCTTAATTATCCACCTTTATGACCTACTAATGCCTCTCAACTGGTGATCCTCAAATAATGTTCATAAAAATCAGCAGAAATGTTTGTTAGAAAGTAGAGTCCCAGGACCCTACCTCAGAACATCTGTTTTAGAAGGTCTGGTTGGGGACCAGGGATGGACAATTTAATAAGTACCAGAAACACTGCTCTCAACACTTTTACAGAATAGTCTCAACAAAGTCACAGAGTTAATCATTAGTTCTGGTTCTACAAATGTATCTCCCTCTGGTCATAAATCTACTTGGTCTTCATCATAATGTTATTTTATGAATAAGGGAATCATTAGTCTTGTTATGGTTACCCAAGAACTAAGATGGTAGAGAAGGGGAATTCCCTCCAGCTCTTATGTACCCTACTTCCTAACCTCGCCTTAAACAGAATTGTGAAACATCTAAATGTGTCTTTGATATCTTAGCTCCTCAATCTACTTTGGGGAAATCTCCTCCCCAGGGCTCATTGGCTTCGTACTGCTCAGAGTCTACAAGAAGATTCTACACAAGACTCTAATTCCCAATTTCCCTCCAGCCTTAAATAGTAATATTGATTTGTCAAGATGCTAACCTTGACCAAGAGACTGAGAGATTCAGAAGATAAAATCATTCTAATGAGATACTTTCTCATTTTCCCACTTTCTCCCTAACACAATGCTTTATTGATCCAAATAAACCATGCGTGTCTGCAGAAAATTTTTAATGGGAGATTCTTATGGGAATTTCAGGCACCGATGGCAGGCGGGTAGAAGAGTTATTTTTGGTCAGATGTGCCTTTCAATGCCTCATAAATCAGGCTGCTTAGGCAGCTTCCTAATTTCCATTTAGGCAGTGCCAGTCCTGCTGACACACTCGATTGTACCCCAGTCAGAGGCTTAAGAAGCAAGGAGAAAGGTGAAAAAGCAGTGACATTGGGAAAGGAAAACATGGGGGACCGCCTAACTTACCCTCTCTCAGAAATGAGGATTCAAGCCACAAATAAAATAATAAACCACACAGACTTCACATTTTTCTTTCCCATTCCTGTAAACAAGAAATAAAAGCCAGGATTATCCTTTCCTTGATAAGCATGGAGAAAAAAATCAAGGAAATGTATACAACTTGCATCACAGCAAATAGAATTCCTTAACCTCAGAAACACTCTCGTTACACACGCACTCCGACCTCTTACGCAGGGAGACTTGCCCAGCAGTGACCTTCAGCAACCTAGAGAGCTTTTTATAACATTTGAGAATGCACAACTGGATATTTTTATCAGCATGTGCTCTGCCTTTGATAAATGTTATAATAAACAGTTTGAAACAAAAACACAATGAATACATTTTTTTTAATGCAGTATCTACGAGAACACTTAATTAACAACCTCCAAAATTGTACAGGTTTCACTGAATGTCTCAGGAAAGAAGACTAAGTTTAGAAAACACCGCTCCAAGTTTTCACTTGCCCCCAAATGTTATCTAGTAGGATCAGGTAAAAGCTATTTGAGAAGTGATGTTTAAAGCCTCATATTGGCCATAGCTGATTTTTCAGGATTCCAATTCAATATCTTTATGAAATGTGTTTTCCTTTTTTAAACAGAAAATAATATAGCACGTGTGTAAAAAAACAAAAAACAATAAATACCCTACAACATGAAGAGTTCCTTATATTTTTATGGCACTAAGTAGAAACATGCCTATATTATTCTCCCATTGAGTAGGCCATCCGTTATGTAAATTCCTTACTGGAGCAACATGATTGGAGGGATAAGGGTAGAAGTAGCATTTTCAGAGTGCCCAACACCATCACAATCTTCATCTCAATTAATCCTCAGAACAACCTTTCGAAATAGGTATTGTTATCTCATTTTACAGTGAGGAATATGAGGTTAAGAAGAGCAAAGTAACTTGTCCAGGGCCAGTAACTAGCTGGTAACCAGCAGAGCCAAGTATTCAAAACAGATGTCTTACTCCAAATCCTATGCCCCTTCAGCTGCATAATACCGCTTTAAAGTTCTCAGCTTCTTTCCCAGCATCATTTGTTAGATTGTAGATCTTCATTTATTAATTTAATAATTAAATTTAGGTATTTCTTATGATCTTCCTATGCAGTGCACACTGTTCTGGGCCCTGGGGATATAGCAGTGAATAAAACAAAATCCTTATTCTCATAGAGCTCACATTCTAGTGGGGGACGACCTCCAGGAGAGAGCTATAATAATCCCTACTCTCTATCCACATTCTAGGGCTTATTTATCAGGCATTCACTGCCCTGATTTAAGAGAAATACTCTTTTTCCATCACTGAGGGAAAATTCAATGCCATAGACCCCCTCATCCTCATTGTGTTGAATGCTGTTTTCCCCCAGATGAACTGAAAGCAATAAATGACAAAATTCTTCCAAGTGAAAAGCTGTTATAATTGGATAATGACCACAAAGCAGGCGTTTTTTGTTTGTGTGTGTGTGTGTGTGTGTGTGTGTGTGTGTGTGTGTGTGTGTTTGAGTTACACTAAGCGCCTGGAGGAAAGTATCAGAATTCTTCCGCCCACCGCCCATTATGGAGCTGACAAGGTCCTGCTCTGTGCCATGCTCCTTAATTTTCATGTTGGCTTTAAAGATTTACAACAGCTCTAACACCTATGCGTGAGAAACACAGGGATCCCCAAGTGCCAAACCGTGGTGTCTGGCCAACTTTGCTCCCCAAAAGCCTGCTGGGGACTCATCTACTGGAACCAGGACAGCTCAGGAAGATTCACTTGCTTCTGTGAAAAATAACAGTGACCATAATAGAAAAAGAAATTCTAGGCATTCTTTCAAGCTGTTGGGAAGTTCCAGCACATTCCAGTTGTAAAAGAATTCAAGTCCCTCCACTCATGTCAAAACTTCAGCGCCATCCTTCTGTGCTTTGTACGTTTACTACACCAAGGCCTAGCACTTAACTACAAATCCTCTCCCTGCCTTTTTAAAATCATGAACCACAAGCTGATTCTATAGGAGGGCAATCTGGGATTTGGTGACCTATCCTCAGGCTTTGATAATCCTCAGGCAATGACAGATTTCAGAAGTTTGAGGATTCTCAACATAAAGCATTGCTAGAGTACTGAGCCAATCGTTTGTGACCTGGAAAGTTTGCAAAATATTTTATTCCTTAAGCTTTGGAAATCCACATCCATGATGACTTACAACTGTTATTGGAGAAGTCCTCACTCCTTTCAAGGTCCAAAAACCCAAATGCTCTTGTGTTTTTTTCTAGGCCCAACTGATTCCCCCAGATCACTCCTGTTTGAATCTCCCCTGCAAATTTCATTCTCCTCTGTGATTCTATTTAGAAGACATCTTACTTCTCGCTTACCTCCTGACTCTTCTTTGTCTTTTTCGTCCTCTACAAAGTAAGGAAGAAAAATATGCAGAAAAACAAAAGAAGTTGCTCCAATTATTCTTTTTTTTAAAGATTTTTTATTTATTTATTTGACAGAGAGAGACACAGCAAGAGAGGGAACACAAGCAGGGGGAGTGGGAGAGGGAGAAGCAAGCTCCCCTGATGCGGGGCTCGATCCCAGGACCCTGGGATCATGACCTGAGCCGAAGGCAGACGCTTAACGACTGAGCCACCGAGGCGCCCCTGCTCCAATTATTCTTAAGGCAAAGGGAAAAAAAAATTCTCCCATCATTAAGAAGTGTCCCTGAGGAACTTCAACTGGTACAAATTTGGCTACTGTTACCAGGAGTCAAAAACACTGACCTTGATAACATGACAGAAATAATTATTATATTCTGCAAGAGAAATCATTTCTTCACTGTGCCACAGATTCAGTATGTATTTCCTTCAATAAAGAATGCACATGCCCTCATTCCAATAACTGAGGGATGGAAGAGGGGAAAGACTAGTACAATTCAAACACTAGCAAATAGAGGTCAGTTGGGGAAATAACACAGAGAAGCAATAGTGTGTCACCCTGGGAGGAGTGCTAGGAATGAAATATAAGTAAGCATGAATGAGAGCTTGTGGAACACATTACAGAGAAAATGGCTTTAAATGGATCTACCAGCAACCTCTCAGCTTTTGAATTTCACTAGGCAGAGGAGACAGACTCTACATTGTGGTTTTAGAACTATGATAACTCAGATGCCCAGACTCCCCTGAAATCCAAACACTGCTGTCACTGAGATCTGCTTTATATGCATTACTTCACAAAAACTTGATGCTAACCTCTGAGGCAGGAGCAATTATTATTGCCATTTTAACCCGAGAGGAAAAGGAAGTTCAAGTAGACAACTAGGCCACTGTAATCCAGGTGGTAAGTGAGCGAGTGAAAGCACAAGCCCAGGTCTGAGCCCTGGATTCTGTGCTCTTAGTCATCATACTACAGTACTTCTTCCTTAATGGGTGCCTCTTCAGTCTGCAGAGGTGGCCAACTGCTCTGGCTCTCCCTGCATCTCTCTCTTCCTTCTGGTTCTCTGATCCGTTGCTGAAAAGACTTACGAATTGAGTCCTGAGACAATGACTAGGTAACTCTTCCTACAGTGAGGCTCTACCATCAATAGGCGCTTCAGCATCTCCATTCTCTTCTCCCTACTAAGGCTAAGAAATGATGACTGCCCTATAATCTTTTTATAAAAAGTCTCTGTAGCTATGAAATATTACTCGGCCATCAAGAAAAGGAAATCTTACCATTTGCAACAACATGGATGGAAACTAGAGGGTATTATGCTAAACGAAATAAGTCAATCAGAGAAAGACAATTATCACGTGATTTCACTCGTATGTGGAATTTAAGAAACAAAACAGAGGATCATAGGGGAAGGGAGGGAACAATAAAGTAAGATGAAATCAGAAGGGAGACAAAACCATAAAAGACTCTTAATTATAGGAAACAAACTGAGGGTTGCTGGAGGGGTGGGGGGTGGGGGGATGGGATAACTGGGTGATGGGCATTAAGGAGGGCAGGTGATGTAATGAGCACCAGGTGTTATATACAACTGATGAATCACTAAACTCTATCTCTGAAACTAATAATATACTATATGTTAATTAATTGAATTTAAATTTAAAAAATAAAAATAAAAAGTCACTGTGTAGGAAATGTTCTCATCACAGCTCCATTACCTAGTAGCATACCCTATAGAACAGATATGGGTGGTACTCTGATTGCCTGGAATGATACATCTGATTGAAAAGATAAATCTGATTGGGTAGCCATGATACTGGTTATACTTCTAGACCACCACCTTAGAAGGAGGGGCACCTGGGTGGTTCAGTCGGGTGAGTGTCCAACTCTTGATTGCAGTTCAGGTCATGACCACAGGGTTGTGAGATAGAGCCTTGCCTGCACTCCTCACTCAGTGAGGTCTGCTGGAGATTCTGTCTCTCCCTCTTCCCCTCCTCACTTGCATGCACATGCACTCTCTCTAAATAAGTAAATAAAATCTTTAAAAAAAAAAGGAGGGAAAGTAAGAATTCACAATAATATATTTGCTCATTTTCACATTTTGTTAATCTGTCTCTTTCATTAGATTATACAAACTTTTTGAGGTCAAGGATCACATCTGTTTTATTCACATTGTGTCCCCTGTGCATACCATAATCCCTGGCACAAAGTTGTGCTCAGAAAATATTTGTCAAATGAATAAATAGGTGATATCCCCAAATTAGAAAAGCATATCCAACTACTCCCTTTTCTTTTCTTTTCTTTCTTTCTCTCTCTCTTTCTTTCTTTCTTTTTTTTTTTTTTAGTAGACTCCACACCCAGCATGGAGCCCAACATGGGGCTTGACCTCATGACCCCTGAGATCAAGACCTGAAGTGAGATCGAGAGTCAGATGCTTAACTGACTGAGCCACCCAGGCACCCACACCCTTTTCTTTATTTATTCAATCATTCTCACTTATTGAACAGCTGCTGCTGCAAAAAAATAGCATAATGGATTGGTTAAGTACATAGAATCCAGATTCTGATGGCCTGGATCCAAAAACTGGTTCTGTCACCATCTGTGTGACCCTGGGCTAGCCAACTCACAGTGTTGTTGTGAGGATGAAGTAAATTAATACAGGTATTTAGAACAGCACCTGGCATATAATAAATCCAAGATGTTTGCTTTTATGATGATGATAATGTTCCAGGCTTCAGGACACTGGGGATACAACAGTGAAGAAGTCAGATCTCTGCATGCTTATAACTTACATTCTAGTAGGAGAAACAATTTGGGAAAATCATTACAAATCATTTTAAACACAATGAAGAAACTAAGGCTTCCCTGGTGTTGAGAAGCACACTGAGATGGAGTTTAGGAGGCAAACTGTTGACTAAGGAGAATCCTTAAAATCAGCACCTGTGGGAGAGGGGAGACGGAACTAGAAGCAGGCAGAGAGAGAAGCTGGTGGCGACACAGGCCCAACCACAGCCTCAGCCCACCCCTTAGGGAACGCTGAAGTGGAATGACCCTTCACAGTTGTCCTGACCATTATACCCCCCGCTGGGTGTGGGCCACCCTGGGAAGGGGCGTGGGCTCGCTCTCTGCCACTGGAGCAATCCCTAAAAGGGCTGACAGCTGAAGACTGCCAACAGCTGGGGCAACAGAGCCTCCACCACGGAGGCTAGGGCCGCACAACACAGTTTGCATTCCACCCAGCAGACAGGACAGTAAGGGTGAGGGGCCACCTAAAATTACATGGTGAGGGAAGACCTCTCTGAGGAGGTACTATTTAAGCTGATAGAACTATACAGTGAGGAGCCAGCAGCCATGTAAATAGATGGGCAAGAGCATTCTTAGTAAAGGAAATAGCCAGTACCATGTCCCCTAGGTCAGAATATGCCGACAGTTTGAAGTGCAAAAAGGAAGAGCAGTGAGGCCAGAGAATGGTATAGAGTGAGGTCTGAAGAGGCAGGCAGGGGCCAAAACATGAGAACCTTCAGACGTTTGGGTTTTATTCTCAGTATCGATGAGCAACAATTAGAGGGAAGTGGAAGGATTACTAAATATCTATATTTGGAAGTCATAGGCAAATGGATGATATGTCAGTTGGCTACTGCTACATAACCATTACTACCATTCAGTGGCATAAAGCAACAATAATTTTTTTTAAGCATGGAGCCCAACATGGGGCTTGAACTCACAATCCTGAGATCAAACCTGAGCTGAGGTCAAGAGTCAGATGCTCAACCAACTGGGCCACCCAGGTGCCCCAACAATAATTTATTTTTGCTCACATCTGCAGATTGGCTGGGGTTCAGTTGAGGCATCTCTGCTTCCATCTGTGGGGCCAGGGGAGTGGCTGTACTCTGTATGCCTCATCCTCCTGGGACCAGCAGGCCAGACAGGCAATGGCAGAGGCTCAAGTGAGGGAGAGGAAACATTCAAGGTCTCGAGAAAGTCCTAGGAAATGAAAATAGGCATCAAAGAGATATCTGTGCTCCCATGTTCACTACAGTATTATTCACAACAGCCAAGATAGGGAAACAACCTAAGTGTCCTTCAGTAGATAAAGAATATATCTATATAGATATAGGAACATTATCTAGCCATGAGAAAGAAGAACATACTACCATTTGTGACAACATGGATGGAACTTGAGGGCATTATGCTTAGTAAGTCAGACAGAGAAACACAGACACTGTATGATCTCACTTATTTGTAAAATCTAAAAAAACCAAACTCAAACTCATAAAAACAGAATAGAATGGCCGTTACGTGGGACCAAGGTGTGGGAGAGTTGGAGAGATGTTGTTAAAGGGTAGAAACTTGCACCTAGAAGATGAGCAAGTTCTGGAGATCTAATGCACAGCATAGTGATTAGTGTCTGCAATACTGTATTATACACTTCAAAGCTGCTAAGAGACTAGATATTAAAGGTTCTTAACACACAAAAAAGATAATCACATGAAGTGATAGAACTGTTAGCTAAATCCATAGTAATCATATTGCAATATATAAATGTATCAAATCGATACATCATATACCTTAAACTTATACAATGTTTTTTTAAAGATATTATTTATTTATTTGACAGAGAGAGAACAAGAGAGCATAAGCGGGGGGGGGGGGGGTGGCAGAGGGAGAGGGAGAAGCAGGCTCCTTGCCGAGCAGGGAGCCCGATGCGGGGCTCAATTCCAGGACCCTGGGATCATGACCTGAGCCGAAGGAAGCCGCTTAACCAACTGAGCCACCCAGGCGCCCCAACTTATACAATGTTACATGTCAATTATATCTCAATTTTTAAAAAAGTGCTGGGCACAGATATGCCTTTAATTTCACCAGTATATCATTACCCAAAGCAAGTTACATGGCCAAGACTCAGCCTATGATGACACCCTGAATTCAGGATCTGGCGGAGAGCGAAATTGGGGTCTGCCATTTAGTCCGCCACAGATGAGATCAGCCAGGGTAAGAATGTAAACAGTAAAAAGAGCCAGGCTTGGACAAATTCCCAAGGTACTTCAGCATTTACCTGTCAACCAGAAGAGGAAAAAACAGCAAGAATTTAGGAGGAGCAAGTGCAGTTGGAGAATAATTAAGAGAACAGGAGAAAAGTAAGAGAGAACAGTGTTTCAAGGAGACTGTCAGATGTTGCTGAGATAAAGAATCGGATGTGAACAGAGAGAGGACTATGGTAACTGGCAGCATGGTCCACCAATCCAGGTGTTCCATAACAGGCACCAGGACAGGTGAGAGGGTAAAACCCTGCTGTTTCATCCTGGGCTCTCAAACAGCAGGAAAGCAAATTATGTTTGGACAATAAACAAAACAAAACAAAAACACACCACTCTGTCAGGAACGGTGGGATAAGAAGTTGAGTGCTTATTCGGTTAAGGCCAGATTGTTGAAGTTCTTCAATACCTGCCTAGGGAGTTGGAACTTGGTCTTTAAACAACAGGGAATCATTCAAAGCTTTTTGAGCAGAGGAGAGAGAAATGTCAAGTTTGGGATCTAAATGCAGTGTAAGATGGATTTTAGAGAGAGGAGACTGGTGACAAAGAAGCAGGTTATCCTTGTGCTGTTACTCAGACCTCTTGCTCAGATCCTCACCTCTGAAAGACTTAAGTTCCCTAGATCAAGTTCCTGATGCTTGTTACTATTAAAATCTTTCTTGCCTGCTCCCTCCTTGCCTGGCTGACCTTAGTTGACTTATGATAACTTTCTAATCAAAATCTGGGTCCTGACCCTCTGCCTCCACCTTCCTTCTCAGCACTCACTCATTTAGAACTATATAACCTTTCCTTTTGTGTCCATGTAGGAAACTCCTCTGCCAATGGGCTTCAGATGGCAGGCAGCATGAAACCGCAGCCTGGCTTGTTCACGATTCCAGGCTGCTATTCAGACCTGTTCCCCCCCAGTCCCTGCGGCTCTCCTTCCCTCAGCCCATCCCTGCCTATTCTCCCAGAGCACACTGGAAAGTTCACAGAGTTCAGAACATGCTGGTGTCCTCCAATTTACTAACATATGCTCCATTCCTTCCCTAGTCCTCCTCATCTCAGGCTTGACCTTTGAGATACCTACCCTGGGCAAATGCTCTTGCTACTTGAAGTTCCTGTTGGCCCCTTAGTGACTCTTAGCAGGGGGATGAGGTAGGGATAGGGTGTGAGCAAGCAATGATCTTAAAAAGCAACCACTTTGTCTACTATGTGGTTCAATCTGCACCATTTCCCAAGAAGACTAAAAGGCAAATACGTCAACAAATGTCTCACATAGTGAAATATCACCATTGGTATTACATAGTAATTTGGATTGGAAATTTTTTCCTACATTCTCATGCCTGGACTTCAAACAGATCTACAGAAAGATGAACAGGTGTTGTTTATAGAACACAAGGATTACTTGAAATGAGCCAGGGTTTAAAATGAGAAGTCTTATTAGATATATGCCAGGATTCTTGTTAATTTTATAGGGCCACGTTTTTCCCTAACACATACATCTTCAATTGCTATGCATGATATTTTCCTGTTGCCAAATATTCTTTAGCTGACTGATGCTAGCAGCAAATGGAGTAAAACATAAAATTGGAAATTAGGAAGTACTGACATCAGTGTTCAAATCACAAAAGACAAGGTGGAAACAAATATTCTGCTCTAACCCTGATTTACACTGTTAACAAAAGACTGGAGTCGGCAAAATTAGAAATTGCTAACTCTTCTCGGTCACTACCATTTAGTAAAAATTTATTTCCCTGACCTCAATGGTACTTCATTTGGCCATAGTGCTCACTGGGAAATTGGCAGTGACACATGAACTCTCTCAGATTGCACCACTCCTGGGTTCTAGCTGCAGCTCCTGGCCACAGAATCCGTTTGTGATCTCTGCCTCTTCCTTCCGTCTTTGCTCTGGAAATACGGCAAAGTGTAACTATGCTGCCCACCTGATGACAGAGCAACTCAGAACTGCCTTGTTCTCACATTACATTAGGCACCTTCAGAAGCGGCTTTAACTCTGGTCTCTGCTCTCAGACTATTTCATTATGTGACTGACTTCAGAGTTTACGATACCTAGACTGAATCGCTCTTGCCTGATAGGGACCAGAGAGGAGTACAAGGCTGATGATCCATGCTATTCCCTTCATCCATACATCCCTCTAGTGGCAAAAGTCTGGTAAACTCTGATGTCCTTTGTTGCCTCAGCAGTTAGTTACAGTTCTCAGAGTGGCTCCACACTATCTTTGTCAAGAGTGACTCATGGCATTTACTCCACCAAGGATCCAATGTTGCTTGCATAGATCATATCTTATAGCTTTTCCAAACAACCTTCTTGAATTTAACTTGCATAAGGCCTTAAAATATCATAGTAGGGAAGCTAGCTTAAAGGAACACACCACAGTCACACTCAAAGCTGACCCTTGATCCTGTCATTTGGGTCTCTGAGACAGGACATGGGTCTGCTGACTCTTTTTTAGCCTCATGTCTTAAAATGTGTTTTTTGCCTTTCCTCCATGACTTCCACCTGTCCATATTACTACCCCCTGATGAAATAGGAACACGTGAGAAAACCAGCCCTGAGTATCTCTTAATTTCTCCAACATAGACCTATAACACCATGGGTTACATTGGTAAAGAAATGGAGTCCATGACTAGAGCCTGTGTCAGAGTCGTCACTTCAAATATTTATTGAGCACCTTCTTTATGCCCAATATCAAGGAGATCTTGGCACCCAGCTATTATCACTAGTCCCAACAGGTCTCCCTGAAAGCATGATTATATCACATGCTTTTCACAGCCCTCACCGCCCTCCAGGAATTATGGAGCAACACTGAGTAACTGTGGACTGTTGAATGGAGCAAGCCTGGGCCACAGATGAACCAAAAGCAGATGCAGTAGAGCTAACTCCTCCATCCCTCTTGAGTCCTCCAAAAAGCTCAGAGTAAACAGGACCTTTATGTTATGGTCATTATTTTGTGCTTCCCTCCTTTGCTTCATTACCTCCTATCTGTTGCTTAGACTGTAAACACAGACCAAATGTCAAGACACAGATAAAGTCACCAGGAAACCCAGCTCCAGGTGCCAGACCTACCTTTGTGCTTTTGGACTGTTGCTGTTTGTGTAGAGATGGCAGGGAAAAGTGCCACATGGCTCAGTGCTCCTTTGCTTCCTGCTCTGTTAGGTATTAAACCCCAGCAACCTGCTCAAGGCTCAGTCTCCCTCACTAGAGCTAACTAACTAGAACACTAACCCCCAACTTAATGCCCCGTGAGCACAGTCCTCTCCTCTTCTCTTCTTGCTTCTTCTCTTTTCTTCCCAAGATCCTGTAAGCTAAATACCATCATATAATAAGCAAGAGATGTATAATGCAGAGATTTCTCTTCTTTATAGTTCTACTCATATGGAAAAAAAAGAATTGTTGATTATCTTAACCTACACATAACTTGTAGAACAGAAAGATTCCTGTCAAATAATCCTCCCTTAATAGACTCCCTTCATTATTATAAACTAAGACATGACCTTCAAGCATTAGTACCCAGACAATACAACATTTGTGTGTTATTTAATTAGCTTATTGCTTTTGTTAATGTACATTCCTGTGGTTCTACCACTTTCCACTCAAACTTTAAAAAAATACTACATGGTATTAAAAAAATTCTTTATCAATGTATCCATACTTTTGCTTCATTTAAAAAAAATTTTTTTCCAGCCAGGATCTCTCAATGTTTTGAAGTTATCTCATAACAATGGCTAATTTATTAAGTCCTGGAAAATTATGACAACAATAAGTCTTTGTGCAAAGTTGGCATGCTGGAGATTCTTGGTTAAAAAAAAAAAGAATGTGATAGATCTACCAGAGACCACTGTCTTTCTGTACCATCTAATCCCCATTATGAAGTGATTCTTATCAAACTGGGAAGTGATCATGTGGCAGCCTAAACAACGCTGGAAAAACTAATTCAATAAATCAGAAGGGTTATTCCATGTCATCTACATGCTCAAACAAGAGGGAGAGCACATTGGCTTTAATAAATCCCCAGTTTCCAGCCAAAGGCCTTTCAGAGCTCTTGGCTGCCTGATGAGATATCTGGAATTATGAAAGTTTTTAGAGCTTAAGGAGGAAATTCTTATTTATCATAAAAAGAAGATTTGAACTGGACAAATTGTTGAATATTCTACATAAGTATCTAAGAATCATGTAATTGTCTAATAATTATTATCTCATTTTACATATAAGGAAACTAAAACTAAAAAGAGTTAAGAAACTTGCTCATAGTTGGCAGCTAGTAAATGATGGATCTGCAAATGCTAATCTTTCTATGATGTCCACATCAGAATGCAGGACATCAGAGGGGGCGCTGGTTTCATCAGTGATTCCATCTCAGTTGGTCGTCCAGCCTGGGCATGATGTATGTGACCAGATGACTCAGATTACTGGGCTAATGAGGTTGACAGTCATTTAGTGATTCAGCAAATATTACTGAGCAACTGCTATGTGTCAGGCACTGTTCTAGGTGCTAGAGATAGAGCCGTGAATAAACGGACAAAATCCCTTTTCTTTACTGAGTTTACATTTTACTGAGGGGAAACAAACAAATAAGTACATAACGTCAGGTAGTGATAAGCACTGTGGAAAAAAAGAAGGATAAGAGGAAAAGAGAAAACTTCAATGGTGGTGCTCCTCTATTTAGATGGTCAGGGAAGTGCTCTCTGATAAGAAGACATTCGAGCAAAGACTGAAGGAAATGAGGGGAGGGAGAAGAAAGTGAACCATGTCCTATTTGGGGAAAGACCATTTCAGCCAGAGTGAAGGCCCCCAAGTGAAGGACCTAAGCAGGATGCTCTGTACATTTCGGGAAAAGCACTGAAGATGACTGCATGGCTGCAACAGAGTAAGCAAAGGGGAGAGTTAAAAGAGATGAGGTGGAATGGATGGCAAGGAGGGAGACAACCATGAAAGGCCCTTTGGATCCTACAAACATTCTGGGTTTTACTCTATGTGAGATGGGAAGTCCTTGGGAGGTTTTCAGCACAGTGACATACTGGTTTATGTTTTAAGAGTTCTACTGATAATTAGCCAGTTGACTTGGATGCCTCTAGGCAGCAAGGCCCAAACTACAAACAGAATGAGTGGTAGGACAATAGTACAAAGAACATGGGCTTTGGAATTAGGCAGATCTGTGTCCAGACTTCAGGCTCCATCCCCAGCTCATTCTATTATATTTGCACTAGTTATATAACCTCTTTGAAACTCAGTTTCCTCAACTGCAACTGCTCTATAGCTATTAATTAATGAGATATGTATAAAGCACCTAAAATATTACTGTATTTTATTAGCTCTAAAAAATAAAAATAACCAACCATTAATTAATTTAGTGATTAATTACTGAATTATTTTATCATTATCAAAAATAATAAAGGTAAGACCCGGACTGGATAATATTTCTTCTCTGCTTCTAGAATAATAACAATAACAAATTAATAATGGGGAAAATAAAGGATGTACTCTTTCTCTTTAAAAAATAACTGGGAGCACCTGGGTAGCTCAGTCATTAAGCACCTTCAGCTCAGATCATGATCCCAGGGACCTGGGATTTTCTTAAAAAAATAAACAAATTAATTTAAAAAAACTTTGTATTTTTGGAGATTTTCAAAGATATACAAAATTAAAGCAAGTTCTCTAACGAGACCCATGTATACAGTTTCAGTAATGAGCATTTATCCAATCTCATTTCATCTTATTTTTTCTGGAATATTTTAAAGCAAATCCCAAATATATTTCCTTTTTTTTTTTAAGGATTTTATTTATTTGACAGAGAGAGATACAGTGAGAGAGAGGGAACACAAGCAGGGGGAGTGGGAGAGAGAGAAGCAGGCTTCCTGCTGAGCGGGGAGCCCAATGTGGAGCGCTCAATCCCAGGACCCTGGGATCATGACCTGAGCCGGAGGCAGATGCTTAATGACTGAGCCACCCAGGCCCCCCCAAATATATTTTCATTTCAACTATAAATACTTCAGTTTTTATCCCTAACAGAAAAGAGTTTTTTTTAACACAACCCAATACAATGAACATATCTAACAAAACTAACAATCACTTCTTAATATCATCTAGTATGCAGTCCATGGTCAAATTTTTCAGCTGTCTCAAAAATATCTTTTTACAGTTGTTTTGCTCAAATCAGAATCGAAACGAAGCCCATAGATTGCACTTGGCTAATACGGCTCTCAAGTCCCCTTTTATCTGTGACAGTTCCTCCTTCTTTTTTTCCTCCCATGACTTTTGTTTTGGAAGAAATTGTCATTTGAAGGATATGCTCTATTAATGACGGGTTAGTAATGTTCCCTCCACAGGCAAAGGACATCAAACCTACATATTACACTATAGACACATTCCAAGTGCTTTCATTCCAATTTTAGTATATGTGCTGCCAAAGCGAGCACTCCAAGTGCTTTCAGAGAGGAGTAAGGGGAATGTTTTCTGCTCCCAAAAGAGGAAGTTAACACTATCAACTCTTGTAGAGAAAATACACTTAATATAAGGAGATGGCCTTAAACTCTTTAAGATGGACATAAAGGACTGTCATGAAATAGACCATAAGACCTAATGGCTTTCTTCCAGTCCTAGAATTCTCTGGGACCTATCTCAGATGTGTATTTAGATGATCACCATGGGATAATAACCAACAGAATTTCCTGTTTTCTGTTAAAGAGCAATCAGAAATTTTTCTTTGTTGATAAGAAATTACAAGAATATTTCTTGTCCTAGTGAAAGGGGACAGGTCAGTTATTACTGTGAAAGCCTACACTGACCTTAAAACTGATGGCCCAATTGGATTAGCTGAGATAAATTCAACTCTGGAGTCATAACTAGAGCTAGTTGGCTTTCATCAATTCTTTCAGGTAATTCAATAGAACAATACCCAAAAGAATTAAAGGGATACTGATAAATTCTGAATGAGCAGAAGAGATTTTTTGAAATAAGAGGAAAAAAGTAAGATAAATGTAGCTCCTGTTGATTCTATATCATGATATGAGTAGGTTTTGTCAAAGGATCACTTGCAGAAGTAACTACTTCAAGATCTTGACCAAGAATTGACTTCTGGAGGCAAGTCAAAACTTAAATTTAGATATTGGTTCCCATACACATTATTTAACCATCAAATACAACATTCCTTTATAGACCTTAATAAAAGGCCAAAATTATAAATGAAGTGTTTGTATTCATTACAAATTATTTTGGACTTGGGGAATCTTTTGAAATGTCCATGTGAGTCAACATGGGGTGGGAGCTGGAAAAAGTAAGCATAGTCTCCCACTCATAGCTAATTCTGGCTCTGGTAATCAGGGAAACACAAGAGACAGCCAAGTATGGACTGGCAACCCCAACTAGCTTGTTTTGTCATTTTGTCTTTCACTCAATAATCAACCTTCCTTGGGCATTCATTAGAGTGTGACCTAGCCCTAGGTCCCTTGTGTTCTGAGTATACTAATTCTTCATCAAAATGTGAGGCCAGGAGTCTGGTTTAACACTGACATTCATTTTTAATTAAGATGGATAATTCAGAAAGATGTTATTGTTGGCAAACAAACCACAAAAGGAAATCAGCGGTCTATGGGACACAAGGCAGGATGGTGCAGAGAAAAGAGAGACAGGAGAAGAAAATAGGAGAAAGAAAGAACATTTTTGTTTTGCTTTGTTTTTAAGTATCCCAAATATCTGATGAAAAGGAAAATAGAAAAAGGAAGAAATGAAGGAAAAGAAATTATAGTGATAGACTTAGGTTCAAACATGTCTTTAAAAGTTGGCACATGTGGGGTGCCTGTGGTTCAATTGGTTGAGCATCCGACTCTTGATTTCGGCTCAGGTCATGATCTCAGGGCTGTGGGGTCGAATCCCAAGTAAAGCCCTGCATTGGGCTCCATGCTCAGCTGGTAGTCTGCTGGAGATTCTCCCCCCACTGCTTCTCACTCTCTCTCTCTAAAATAAATAAATCTTTAAATAAATAGATAAAAATAAAAGTTAGCACATGTGGGGCACCTGGATGGCTCAGATGGTTGAGCATCCAACTCTTGGTTTTGGCTCAGGTCATGATCTCATGGGTCATGGGATGGAGCCCCGCATGGGCCTCCATGCTCAGTGGAGAGTCTGTTTAAGGATTTTCTCTCTCTGCCCCCCCCCACTAGCGCACACATGCGTGCTTGCTCTCTCTAAAATAAGTAAACTAATCTTTAAAAGTTGGCACATGTAAGATTGTGAGGAAAAGCTTCAAGTCTCCTACATTCTGGGCTGATTAGAGGGAAGTGGGGAGGCGGAGGGTAGCTCAGTATGTGCTTCATATGGAGCATGTCCTTCATGACAGGAGGAGTGAAGGAGGCTCTGTCTTGGATCAGGCCTTTCTCACATAAGCACAAGGCTGAGCTGTTCCACTGGGCTTGGTCTTTGGGGTGTGGAAAAGACAAGCCCAATCCATTCAACCTACAAATGCTTTTTATAGCTATTCATGTTTGTTAAGGCCTGGAATTGATAGAAAGCAGTGCAATTTTTAATCCTTCAATTTCAAATCTCAATAGGAGGAATTTTGGTTAGATGTGACCAAGATTCTCTAAGTTGCTTTAAAAGAAAAAAAAAAACAACCCGAAAAGCTGGCGACTGATAAGGGCTGTTCCTTAAAAAAAAAAAAAAAAAGCATAATGTATTGGTTCTGTTTCTTCAAACTAGAATCACTAAGACCAATGGAAAAATACAAGAAGACAAATTTCATCTCAGTACTTAAGCAAGAACATTTTTAATGCTTTTTTTTTAAGATTTTATTTATTTATCTGACAGAGAGAGAGAGAGAACACAAGCAGGGGGAGCAGCAGAGGGAGAAGCAGGCTCCCCACTGAGCAGGGAGCCCACTGTGGGGCTCAATCCCAGGACCCTGGATTCATGACCTGAGCCGAAGGCAGACACTTAATGGACTGTGCCCCTTTTTAATGCTTTTATCAAATTAATCATGAAACTCTTTGAAGAGGTAAGATAAATGACACTGAAAATTATCAAGAAGAGATAACTTCCTGTCAGAAAAACTGAACGTGAGTGGTTTCCAACCTTTGTAGGACTATGAAGACCACTGTGAGGTTTAGTTAGGAACCCCAGGTTAGTATTTGTGCCCTAGTATCTGTTAAGAAACCATGATGACTTATGTTATAGACTTGTCCATTTAAAAATCATTAAAAGAGTAAATTTTATGTTGTTTAAAGTTTACCATAATAAAAAAAAAGAAACCATGATGACAAAATATTTAGTAGTGCTTTTGAAATAAATTTGCATTTTATTATAACAGTACCCACATATATCAGAAAAATAATATTCATTATTTCCTTTATTCATTTATTTATTTACAGAATGCCTAATGTGTCCTAGGCACTGAGGAAGGCATGGATGATATAAAAATGAATAAAAACCAATGTGGTGCCCAACCCCATAAAGCACATATAAATGCAAGACTTGATAGTTATTGATCTACACACAATGCTGTTTCACACACCAATTAGAACCCTGTCTCTAATTCCCCAGTTTCTCAGGAGTCCTGAGCCAATAGGTTGAAAACTACTGGTATAAAACAATCTCCTCTTTCGTTAGCCTTTAAATCTCTACTGTGTGATTAGAAACAAAAACCCAGGTCAGGCATAATATTTGGCTACAGATAATATGGTAAAGTATGAAAAGTTCATCCCATGCTGACTTGATCACAAGAAGACAGACTTAGGATCTTTTTCACTTAACCCAATACGCCCTTGACCAGAATAGGAAGGTGATTGATACATGTTGATTTGTCATTCTAGGTTTGGACTTTTGCTCCTATTGTACAAAAAGGAAAAAAAGAAAAGCACACTTTTATAAGTTCTTGGGAAGGAGTATTTAAGGGCATCTAAAATGGGACTATGAGTCACTAGTTTAAAATAAAGAGGTTTTGCTTTAATATCACACTCAATTTTGCTCTTGTAAAAGAATAGTCAGATAGTTAACAATTTACCTGATATCTTGGGTGCCTGCCAAGGTACTTGCTGATTTCATTCTAAAATGTGTCCTTCCAGGGGATACGAAATGAGAACGGTTCCTCTGTTTTACATCTGTATTTGATACACTTTCTTTTAAGGAGGAGTCAGGGGACCAGGGGGATTTTTCACAGTTAGCTATACTATTTGACAACAAAGAGCCTCTGAATAATTGGTTTTGTTTTTCTTCTCTACTTGGCCCCCAACTGAGCAGGCTGAAATCCTTTCCTACCTGGAGCGCTGCAGGGGGTGTGACAAGTGGAGATATTACTGGACATTTGCATTTAAAGAATTAATAAAAATTCCTCATTTGCCTGAAAGCCCCATGAAGTTTATAACCTTGACGTTCTATAACCCCCCACACTGGTTTCCCTCCTGGTATGGCCAAACAAACCAACATAAATCTGTATCTTAAAGAATGCAATTAGTAATGTGCTACTGGACCGCATACTGGAACTATGCAGTTCCCTGGCCACAGAATTTCACAAAAGGGAAACAAACAATACAGAACAATGAAAAGCATTTCCTAAGCTATATTAACCTTTAGGTCACCCATATTAATGACAACTATTCCATGTGAACATTTCTTAACTCAAGCAATCTATTGAGAACAAAAGGTCAAAACCACCTTTCTTTGACATTAACATAGAAAAACTTCTTTTCACTTATTCTTGCCTAGAAATTGATATTATTGTGCTTCCTGGGGATGATTTTCAAGGTTTAGTTTGTAAATGTACCTTCAGGGTCCCTGAGATCCATCCCTACAGTAGAACCTGCGCCCAGTCTGCCTCTGTGGTCCAGTACTTAGGGCAACACAGAAAGAGCTAAATTAGAGCTGTTGCCAAGATCATTAGACCCCTGAGAAGGGGTCTTGCCAGTGGAAAGTGACAAGTTCTACTATCAACACCCTGCAGTGTGCGAGGAACACTGGGAAGGGGGTACCCATGAAAAATTCAAGAATGTTTCCTGAGCCAAAGGAGAGAAAGGGAAGCTAGCCCTGAGCCTGGCACTGAAGAAGACAGAGAACACAGGACAATCCACAGTCCTGCTCCTCTTGTGTAACCTTAAAAAAATAATTTCTTGGAAGACAAGTGGAATCCCAAACTGGTGAGGCCAACCCAAGCACTCTCTGGAGGTGACTGGCATTTCTAGTCACTGTGTTGCTTGAGGAGGTTTGGGAAGGGGGCTGAGGAGTGGTTACCAAACATTAAAACCTGAGAAAGTCCCCAAGACCAGCAGCACCACTAGGAGCTCCCAGGGAAGTTCTGGCTGATAGGAATGATTCCCAAGAGCAGCAGGGTCACACTGTCTTGAGGGATACTGAAGTCAGTCTTTACTGGCTATTTAACATCTGGGTGTGGAGTAGGGAAGGAAAAGAATGGTCTTTTCTTTTGGGAACCCCTCTATGCTCTCAAGCCCTTTTACCCTAAACCAGGTGGATCCTTGACTCCAAAATTATTTCCTGTTTTTTTCCCCCCTGATAAATCCTTGCAGACTTCACTTTGCCACCACCTGATGTCCCTCATGAGACAGCCACTCTACTAAGCATGGCTTTCTTCATCTTGGTCACCACCACTACTCCTATTGCTCTGGCCTTGGGGATAAGGCATCACCTTCCCCCCTTTGCCACATCTTTTTAAGCATGTAACAGGTCCTTGCAGTATTTCATCACAGCAGACTACCACCTCTACTGAGACTTCAGCCAAGGTTCAAAAGTGGCCAACTGGAAGAGAGCCTAAGGTCATCTCCTAAAACGTGAACTAAATGCATTAGAATTGTCTGGAGTGTTTGCTATGAACAAGGTTAAGGGCCCCACTTCACACTTTTATTCAATTAGAATTTCTGGAAGTGGGTTTCAGATATCTGCATCAATAAAAAGCTCCCCAAGAGATAATATGCACACCAATATTTGAATCACTGGCATGAGAAGTAATTTACAACTGCTATAAGATATGGCTTCTCCCAGAGCCTACAGGACAAGAAGCCAACATTCAGGGAACCTCCATGCCTATATTTCAACCTGCCTTCATGAGGCAAGCGCTGACTCACCCCCACCACTGGTAGCGTACTGGCATGTCCATGCAGCCAAGCCCAAGCAAAAGTCCAGTAAGAGAAGAGTTCTCTCTCTTGCCTTCAGTCTAAGGCTCACCCAAGTCCTGCCTTATTTCCAGTCCCAGTAATTGCCTCTCTGAGATGAGTGACAACGGAATTCCCACTGTCCTCATGGAAACCACTACCCCCAACTCACAAAGGTATAATCTTGCTCTGAGAGTCTCACGGATATCACTTCAATATATTTTCAAAGTCTGGGTCATTCCTTTCCCAAATAACATCACAGCTCAGGCATTAACAGTCCGAACTCAGCTTCACCAAGTCTAATCCAGTTCTTTTTATAGTCTCTCCTCTGTTGTAAGATAAAGATAAGGCCTATATCCCCTTTCCTGTAATTCTCTTGGTCCTAACTCAGACTATGTAGTGAATCTTGCTTAAGTAGAACACAACAGCTCTCCCCAAGGAAAAAGCACGAACTAGCAGACAGAGGAGTCCTAATCCATACCTGGAAAAGAAGCATTTCAAATTCTTTGATTCTAAAATGGCATCAATGGTCAGAGAGACACCATCAATACAATGCAGTTTAAAAAAAACCAATATATTAAATGTATACAAAAATGTTTTACTAAACAACAGCATAAAATAACATTACGCTTTATTATGCAGTATTACAATCAAAGTTAAAGACTTTTCCTATTCCTAAACTTCTAAATCACTTTTTTTTTTTTAAGATTTCATCCATTTATTTGACAGAGAGGGAACACAAGCAGAGGGAGTGGGAGAGGAAGAAGCAGGCTCCCCGCTGAGCAGGAAGCCCGATGCGGGGCTCGATCCCAGGACCCTGGGATCATGACCTGAGCTGAAGGCAGACGCTTAATGACTGAGCCACCCAGGTGCCCCTCCAAATCACTTTTTACAGACAACATGATACATGGCATCAGCAAACTTGATTTGGCATACTTGCTGATCCTCTTTACCACCTTAAGGATTAACAAAATAATTTCAAAGCACATTAATTAAAGAATACCAGGATGTATTCTGCACTCTGCATTTGTTTTTATTTTCTTAGTTGAATTGCATATGACTGGAAGTCAGACAGCTTTCCTTGAATATTATCCAGAAAATTTTGACATATTTACTGCCTGAGTTTTTCATGATGTCTGAATCAGTCATACCAATTTTTCCTATATTTAGCAATTTTCATTGCCTTTAATTGCATTGCCAGGCCCATGATACATCACCGACAAAATGAAACAAAGTATTTGTGGGTGGCTCCCCTTCTTGGAACCTGGAAAGCATGTGGTTTTTGCTAACCAAGAAAATATGGACAGTAAATCAATCTTAGAATGACAAACTTTGCTTCCCTGAAAAAAATGTAAATCCTATAGATTTTCATGACCTTCAAATACACAGTATCTTTTCACTGCTACATGAAAGTGTAATCCTTTTTTTTTTTTTGAGATTTTATTTATTTACTTGACAGAGAAAGAGAGGGAGCACAAGCAGGGGGCAGAGGGAGAAGCAGGCTCCCCACTGAGCAGGGAGCCCAACGAGGAGCTTGATCCCAGGACCCTGGGATCATGACCTGAGCCGAAGGCAGATGCTTAACTGACTGAGCCACCCAGGGGCCCCTGAAAGTGTAATCTTTTGAAATTATTTTAAGTGACAATAAGGGACCCAAATTTAAATTTAAATATTTATAGTATTATGCAAATAACTCAACCAAAGTGACAATCAGATTATAGAAATTTCTACACATGGCTTAAGTTTCCATTAAGTAACTATGTAAAAAATTGTTTGATGCACAGCTCTGATGGGCAGTTGGCAATTTCAGAATCATTAAAATATAAAAGGTAGGGCAGTGCCAAGATACAACTCTACATGCACTATAAAGGATCTACTTTTTAACACAGGGAACACGTATAAGTAGGTTACATTTAGAAAAAATACACCATGCACATGTGCGCGTGTGCACGTGCACACACAACACACAAATCAGCTCTAGGATGTGTAAAGATTTAAATATGAAAAGCAAAACCTTATCACTCTATCTAGTGTTCTGTCAGTTGTCTTTTGCCTCTTTGGTTAGATTTATTCCTAGGTATCTTACGGTTTTTGGTGCAATTGTAAATGGGGTTGATTCCTTAATTTCTCTTTCTTCTGTCCCAATGTTAGTGTGTAGAAATGCAAATGATTTCTGTGCATTGATTTTATATCCTGCCACTTTGCTGAATTCCTGTATGAGGTCTAGCAATTTTGGGGTGGAGTCTTTTGGGTTTTCCACATAGAGTATCATGTCATCTGCAAAGAGTGAGAGTTTGACTTCTTCTTTGCCAATTCGGATGCCTTTTATTTCTTTTTGTTGTCTGATTGCTGAGGCTAGGACTCCTAGTACTATGTTGAACAATAGTGGTGAGAGTAGACATCCCTGCTGTGTTCCTGACCTTAGGGGAAAAGCTCTCAGTTTTTCCCGATTGAAAATGATATTCCCTGTGGGCTTTTCATATATGGCTTTTATGATATTGAGGTATATTCCCTCTATCCCTACACTGTGAAGAGTTTTAATCAAGAATGGATGCTGTATTTCGTCAAATGCTTTTTCTGCATCTATTGAGAGGATCATATGGTTCTTGTCCTTTCTTTTATTAACGTAGTGTATCACATTGATTGATTTGAAGAGGCTGAACCACCTTTGCAGCCCAGGAATAAATCCTACTAGGTCAAGGTAAATAATCCTTTTAATGGACTATTGGATCTTATTGGCTAGTATCTTGGTGAGAATTTTGACATCCATGTTCATCAGGGATATTGGTCTGTAAGTCCCCTTTTTGGCAGGGTCTTTGTCTGGTTTTGGGATCAAGGTAATGTTGGCCTCATGAAATGAGTTTGGAAGTTTTCCCTCTATTTCTATTTTTTGAAACAGTTTCAGAAGAAGAGGTATTAATTCTTCTTTAAATGTTCAGTAGATGGGACGGCTCAGTCAGTTAAGCGTCTGTCTTCAGCTCGGGTCATGATCCCAGAGTTCTAGGATGGAGTTCTGCATCAGTCTCCTTGCTCAGCAGGGAGCCTGCTTCTCCCTCTGCCTACAGCTCCCCTTGTTTGTGCTCTCTCTCTCTCTGACAAATAAATAAATAAAATCTTTTAAAAATAAAAATAAAAAATAAATGTTTGGTAGAACTCCCCTGAAAAGCCATCTGGCCTGGACTTTTGTTTGTTGAGAGATTTTTTATTACTGCTTCAATTTCCTTGCTGGTTATGGGTCTGTTCAGATTTTCTATTTCTTCCTGTTTCAGTTTTGGTAGTTTATATGTTTCTAGGAAAGCATCCATTTCTTCCAGATTGCCTAATTTGTTGGTATATAGTGGCTCATAATATGTTCTTATAATTGTATTTCTTCAGTGTTGGTTGTGATCTCTCCTCTTTCATTCATGATTTTACTTATTTGGGTCCTTTCTCTTTTCTTTTTGATAAGTCTGGCCAGGGGTTTATCAATCTTATTAACTCTTTCAAAGAACCAGCTCCTAGTTTCATTGATCTATTTCATTGATTTCTGCTCTAATCTTTATTAATTCTCTTCTCCTACTGGGTTTAGGCTTTATTGGCTGTTCTTTCTCCAGCTCCTTTAGGTGTAAGGTTAGGTTGTGTATTTGAGAACTTTCTTGTTTCTTGAGAAAGTCTTGGATTGCTATATACTTCCTTCTTAGGACCACTTTTGCTGTATCCCAAAGATTTTGAACAGTAATGTTTTCATTTTCATTTGTTTCCATGAATTTTTTAAATTCTTCTTTAATTTCCTCGTTGACCCAATTCATTCTTTAGTAGGATGCTCTTTAGCCTCCCTGCATTTGAGTTCTTTCCAAATTTCCTCTTGTGATTGAGTTCCAGTTTCAAAGCATCGTGATCGGAAAATATGCAGGGAATGATCTCAATCTTTGGATACCAGTTGAGACCTGATTTGTGACTCAGAATGTGATCTATTCTGGAGAATGTTCCATGTGCAATCCAGAAGAATGAGTATTCTGTTGCTTTAGGATGGAATGCTCTGAATATATCTGTGAAGTCCATCTGGTCTAGTGTGTCATTCAAAGCCCTTGTTTCCTTGCTGATCTTCTGCTTAGATGATCTGTCCATTGCAGTGAGTGGGGTGTTAAAGTCCACTACTATTATTGTATTATTATTGAAGTGTTTCTTTAATTTTGTTATTGTTAGTTTATATAATTGGCTGCTCCCAAGTTAGGGGCATAAATATTTACAATTGTTAGATCTTCTTGTTGGATAGACCCTTTAATTATGATTAGTGTCCTTCCTCATCTCTTATTACAGTCTGGTTTAAAATCTAATTTGTCTCATATAAGGATTGCCACTCCAGTTTTCTTTTGATGTCCATTAACATGATAAATGGTTTTCCACCCCCTCACTTTCAATCTGGAGGTGTCTTTGGATCTAAAATGAGTCTCTTGCAGACAGTATATTGATGGGTCTTGCTTTTTTATCCAATCTGATACCCTGTGTCTTTTGATTGGAGTATTTAGTACATTTATATTTAGAGTAATTATTGAAAGATATGACTTTAGTGCCATTGTATTAGCTGTAAAGTCACTGTTTCTGTATATTGTCCCTGTTCCTTTCTGGTCTATATTACTTTTGGGCTCTCTCTTTGCTTAGAGGACCCCTTTGAATATTTCTAGTAGGGCTGTTTGGTGATCACAAATTCTTTTAGTTTCTATTTGTCCTGGATGTTTTTTATCACTCCTATTTTGAATGACATCCTAGCTGGATAAAGTATTCTTAGCTGCATATTTTTCTCATTTAGCACCCTGAATATATCATGCCAGTCCTTTCTCACCTGCCAGGTCTCCTGCTGGCCTTATGTTTCTACCCTTGTAGGTTAAGGACCTCTTGTCCCAAGCTGCTTTCAGGATTTTCTCTTTGTCTCTGAAATTTGCAAGCTTCACCATTATATGTTGAGGTGTTGACCTATTTTTATTGATTTTGATGGGGGGGTTCTCTGTGCCTCATGGACATGAATGCCTGTTTCCTTCCCCAGATTAGGGAAGTTCTCAGCTATAATTTGTTCAAATAAACCTTCTGCACCCCCCCTCTCTCTTTCCTCTTCCTCTGGGATCCCGATTATTCTAATATTGTTTTGCTTTATGGTATCACTTATCTCTCAGATTCCCCTCGTGATCCAGTAGTTATCTCTCTTTTTCTCAGTTTCTTTATTCTTCATCATTTTGTCTTCTCTATCACTGACTCTCTCTTCTGCCTCATTTGCCCTAGCAGTTAGAGCCTCCATTTTTTATTGCATCTCATTAATAGCCTTTTTTATTTCAACCTGATTAGATTTTAGTTCTTTTATTTCTTTAGAAAGGGATTCTCTAGTGTCTTCTAAGCATTTTTCAAGCCCAGCTAGTATCTTTACAATCATTATTCTGAACTCTAGTTCTGACATCTTACTTGTATCCATATTGATTAAATCCCTGGCAATGAGAACTGCTGCTTGTTTTCTTTTTTGGGGTGAGTTCTTTCATCTTGTCATTATGCCCAGAGAAGGACAGATGAAAGAGAGAACAAAATACAAAAACAGCAACAATGACCCCAGGAAAATATACACTAAACAAATCAGAAGAGATCAGAAACCAAAAAGGAAAAAAAAAGAGAGAAAGAAAATAAAATCAAACAGGTGACCAGAACAGAACAATAAACTAGATCCTGGATGTATTTTGGTCTATTTTTTAGAAGAAACTAGATCCCAAAATTGTAAAGAAAGAAAAACATATATATACAAAAATAAAATTGAATACAATGAAGCCAAAAATGAAATATATATATAATGTAAATGTAAAAATGAAAATTTTAAAAAACTTTAGAAAAGAATTGATAAGAAATTAGTTGAAAAGGAAAAAAATATTTTAACTGAAAGACTATAGAATCATGAGAAAAAAACACAAATTCTATATACTATTTTCCTCTAGTGCTGGAGTTTTGCAGTTCTGTATGATCAGTAAACTTGGTATTAGCTGGATGTTCCTGCTGATCTTCTAGGGGAGGGGCCTGTTGCGATGATTCTCAGGTGTCTTTGCCCAGGAGGTATTGCACCCCGCCTTGCCAGGGGGCTGGGCTCAGTATATGTGGCTCCAGATTGCTCTATGTGGCTTTCGTTCCACATAGAGGCTCCACTTGGGGGGATGAAAATGGTGGCACCCTGATCTCCAGCCCTGGAGCTGAAAGTCTGTGCCCCCCACTCTTCATAAAAAAGTAGTCAATCACTCTTGTCTCCCTGGTTTCCATCCACACTCTGTGTTCACCCAGCCTGTGACAGAGCATTTTTATCTCAGGCACACAACCCCCTTTTGAGTCTCCAAACTTTACAGACTCCTACAGCTCACAGCCATACCACTCCTCCCGGGGGAAGGTGAGGGATCTCTGCTGCATTCTGCCTCTTGCTGGGCCCCTGCTCAGAGAGTGGTTGCCCAACCATGGAGCAGTTCCGGTTTATGGCAACACCAAGCAGAAGGCCTACTCCTGAGCTCACGGATTGCAACCAGCTTTCCCACTCCAATGCTTGGGAACTCAAAATATTGGAAGCAGAATGTTGTAACAAAAAGACCATAAAACCAGAAATCAAGAAACTGAATTTTCAGGCTGATTTTGCTACTAATTAGACATAGGGTAAAGTATAGCCTCTTAATAAAGTTTGGAGATTGGATTAGTTAGTCCTTAAATTCTCTTTTAGTCCTGATTAAAAATATTTTCATTTATCTCAAACAGTAAAGTAAGATGGTGGTTTAGTGAAAATAAAAAGCAAAATGTTACCTCCAAATGAAAGGCAAGCATTTTAAAACTCCCAACCAGAGACCTAATAGTCTAAATCCAGAGTGCAGTTTGCTAGGAACCAACTAATAACCAGATGGTCAATTGGATCATGGAGCCATTTCTAATTTAACACTACTTGAATGATTTCCTTAGGGTCTGAAGAAAATTGAAGTAATTGAGAACTAAAACTATTGAGCCCCGCATCGGGCTCCCTGCTCATTGGGGAGTCTGCTTCTCCCTCTCCTTCTGCCTGCCACTCTGTGTAGTTGTGTTCTCTGTCAAATAAATAAATAAAATCTTTAAAAAAAATAAAATAAAATAAAGTGGGACTCAACTATATTCTTCATAAGCTCCACTGATAATTTTAGTGTATGCAAACATCTAAGAATCACTGTTATATGAACCATACCAGCAGATTTACTGGTCATTTTACTTAGTTATTAATTACAGAATTGTAACCACATGGTTACAATTGTTTAATTATCATGTACCTTCTCACTTAAAAAAAAAAAAACCTGGTGCAACCAGGGTAGTGATGATGATGATGATGATGGTGACGACCATGAAGATGATAACAGCTTATATTGATTAAGCATATATTATTAGCCAGACATCAAGCTACGTGCTCTCATATATAATCTCTTTAAAAGCTCACAATAACCCCAGGAGATAGGTATTACTATTACTATTATTATTACTATTATTATTATTATTGCCACCAGCTTGCCCAATATAACACAGTTAATGGGTGGCAATACCAGGATTCCAACTCAGGCAAATTGACTTCAGAGCCCAAACCATCAACCACTGCCTTATACTGCCTCGATAAATGGTACAATTCCCAACTATAGCTGTTAATAACAATAGCTATCATTTTATAGTGCACCTACTATGTTCCAAACTCTGTTAAATACATAATCTCATTTAGTCCTCAAAGCATTCCTGCCAGTTAAGTATTTTTATCCTTGTTTTACAGATGGGGAAACAGGACTGAGGAATGGGGTCACACAGCTGTGATGTGGCAGAACTCAAAGTTTAGGTCAGATCTGCTGACTCCTAAGTCTATTCTCTTTTGGCCATATCATACTGCCTCTCAAGCTGTCAGTGGCCAGAACCCCAATTCCTAACCATTTTCTCCTTTTCCTGGGATTTTAACCTTGTCCTGTCTGGATTGGTCATTTTCTAAGATACCAGTGGCTCTAGAAGTATATTGTCTGTTATATCTGTTTCTGAAGACCAAACATTGTTTTTGGATAACCTGCCTCTTAAGGCTAAGTTTTAATTTTCCCAGCCTTCTGAGGCAGTGGTTTCCAAATTTTGTTTTGACTATTCAACCTTATCAGTAAACATTTTGAGCAGAAGTCCCACCATACAAGTATTTATTTACACATTATATAATATGTACTCATATTTACTCATATATTATGTATTTCATAAAACATGAAAATGTAGAACTTATTTTCATTTTTTTTTAAAGTAGGCTCCATGCTGGGTCTCACGACCCTGAGATCAAGACCCGAGCTGAGATCAAGAGTCAGATGCTAACCAACTGAGCCACCCAGATGCCCCACAAGTAGAACATTTTCAAATGAGATTTTAAAAATATAAATATACAAGTATTTCTAATATTTGACATCCCACTTTGGAGACTATCACTTTAAGAAACTCTCACTAGGTCTGATGACCAGAGTCCGCAATCTCACCATCTAAAAGTTATAAAGCTCCAAGATAGCAGCTCCTAACCTGCCTGAGTTGAAAAACTTTTTAAAAAGAATCTCAAGCCCCACTTCCCCAAATTCCAACTTAGAACACTTAAACATCCCAGTTGTGACTGATGCTTAGATGTGGAAGCCACTTCACTAAGAGACCCGAGCCCCGGCCAGAGGACCACAGGGTCAGTGACAACAGTGATTACATCTGTCTGGTCCTAATATTATCACCTTTCCCTCCCTGGGCTCATCCCTGACCATCTCCTTTCTCTGATAAATTCTGACTCATAAGATTTCGATTATCCTTCTGATCTCTGTTTTAATTAGAGAGGAGAGATTACTTATACCTATTCTTTGGTTTTTAGATAGAAAAGAATAGTTTCCGAGGGATTTTTCCCACTAGGGAGACTGACTGTCCTAGGTAACAACAATCAACTTACCAGGATGGGCTGGTCCTCTATCCCTTAAAAGAAAGCTCCCCATTCTTCCCAAAGTAGCAGTGCAAGCACAAAATAGCTTTTAGACCATCTGGCTAGGCTCAATGCAGAATGCCTTTAATTATTTCTTGTCCACTACCTTTGGGTTACATTTGCGCTCAAAATATTATTACCACCTCTAGGGGCACCTGGGTGGCTCAGTCAAGTGTCTGCCTTCAGCTCAGGTCATGATCCCCGGGTCCTGGGATCGAGTCCCGCATCAGGCTCCCTGCTCGGCTCCCTCCTCTCCCACTCCTGCTGCTTGTGTTCCCTCTCTCACTCTCTCTTTCTGTCAAATAAACAAAATCTTAAAAAAATATATTATTACCGCTTCTAAAATAAATAGTTTCTTTTTAAGATTTTATTTAGTTGAGAGAGAGAAGAGAGAGCACAAGTGGGGGGAGGGGCGGAGGGGGAGGGAGAAACAGGCTCTCCACTGAGCTAGGAGCCCAATGCAGGGCTCAATCCTAGGACTCTGGGATTATGACCTGAGCCAAAGGCAGACGTTTAACTGACTGAGCCACCCAGGAGCCCCTAAAACAAATGTTTTTAATAATTAATTTGATTGGGGCGCCTGGGTGGCTTAGTCAGTTAAGCTCAGGTCATGATCCCAGGGTCCTAGAATCGAGACCCGCCATCGGGCTCCCTACTCAGTGGGGAGCCTGCCTCTCCCTTTCCTGCTCCCCCTGCTTGTGCTATCTCTCTGTCATATAAATAAAATCTTTAAAACAAAAATAAGAATAATTAATTTGATTCACACAGCTACATTTCTGGATATGTGTGCATAAGTGTGTGTGTGTGTGTGTGTGTGTGTGTGCGCGCGCACATATGCGCACGCACTGTAAATGATTGAGGAAGAATACAACCATGCAATCTCCTCCCAGGGTCATGTCTTAAATAACTAATCTGTATCCACACTTGAGAATGGTTTATCAAAAGTTTGCATAAGCCATTGTGTTTTGGCATATCAAGAGATTTTCACTGAACCAGCTGATTAGCATTCATTAAAAAAGATTAAAGTATCTACTGGTTTCTCAGACCCACTCTGACCAACCTCAGTTATCACCCTTTACTCCCATCTTTCTTGCCTGACTTGGTATTAATTCCTAATCTATCTTTGGTCACCAGTCTTTGTCTTTTTCTCCACCCTCTAAACCCCTGCCCAAATGACATGAGTGATAACATCAGGTCTATAGCTGCAAGTGGGTGGCTGTGAATGGAGCAATGCTGTGTTCACAGCAGCAAGAGAGGGCTCCATGCCAATTTGCTCCCCAAATGTATTCATAATGCTTACAAAATCACAAACACATGAAACTGATAAATTTTCATCTGTTGGACAAGCCAAAAGTATCTTTCCTGTCTTTAAAAAAGCAAAAATACTTTGTTAGAGAATTCATTTCTCACACACAGAAGCTGAAATAAACTATAGGCTTGAAAATAACAAATTTTCTCATTATTTCACCCATTAAAATTGAGGTAACTATAACTCTGATCTCGTTAATCTTAGATTTAGGAATTTATCCTAAGGAAATAAGATACATCTAAAAATTTATGTTCAGTGGTATTCTGCTAGATGTTACTATAAAAAGGAAAAATTTAGGCCAATCTAAATGTCCAACAGTAGTAATTTTATTAAACTGTGGTATGTTCATCTGATTAAGCTTTAAAATCATGTTACCAAATAATATTTTGAGAAATAATTAAATGTAGAAAATATCATATGATGAGAGAAAAAGCAAATAATAAACAGTATTGGATTTTTACAGACTTTGATATCAATTTTGTAAAAGACAAAATGCTTATGTCCATTTCTTTAAAAAGACTGGAAAGATATATAAAAAAATATCTGTAATGACCCTGATAAAATTTCAGGTGAAAGGGTGCCTGAGTGGTTCAGTCATTAAGCATCTGCCTTCGGCTCAGGTCATGATCCCGGGGTCCTGGGATCGAGTCCCACATCAGGCTCCTTGCTCGGCGGGAAGACTGCTCCTCCCTCTCCCACTCCCGCTGCTTGTGCTCCTGCTCTCGCTGTGTCTCTCTCTGTCAAATAAATAAAATCTTTAAAAAAAAATTTCAGGTGAAAATTTTCTGCAATAAGCATTCTTTTACTTATATACTGATACACACATATATTTTGGTTTGTTGAAACACTGAAAAAATTATTTTATTATGAAAGTATGCTTTGGTTCCTAAATCACTTTAATTTGAAAACCCATGTAAATGGAACTTTCAACATTTTATTACAGAGACTATTCAGTGCATATTTATATTATTATCCATATTACTAAATTAACATGTTTATTTAAGCCATGTTCATTTACAGAGACAAATAATATTCCTATGTTGTTTTTATTCCATCTGATTTTCTTATTATTTGACTATATGTGAAAATAAAGAGAAAAATATTCTCTGACATCCAGTACTAAAGAGTAATAATAGTAAACATTCAAGGAGCCGGCTAATAATAATGTTGTTTCTTCTATAGGAAAAGATAAATTTTAAGACAGTAAATCATAACAAACAGGTGGACTTTGCAATGCAATGGTACAACCTGAGTTTCTCATGATCCTGTATTATCTGTCTTTATATTAAATGGTGTTAGCTTATGTAATTCTTTGGGCTATAAATTAGTAACTCTAAAAATTATCAAAAGGAGAGTTATAGCTTATTATATATGACTCTCAAGTTTCTAAATTTTTCAGAAACAGCAAAGAAGAAATAGAAATTTTCAAACAGATATTTTAAAGTGTTGACTTTTGGAATTCTTAATGGCCCACCTCTTCATGGGATTTATGCCACTGAAAACACAGATGAACCACAGAAGAAAAGCACCATCCATCTAATTATTCCAATGAGGATGAGACAGAGAAAAGGAGGGGAGAGCTTCCACCCAGCAACCCAGCGTTAAGCCTTCATGTGTTGTTGGGACATAACAGCATGAGCAGTTTTAATTCACCCACAAAATAGTATTCCTCTGATAAGTTATTTAAAGAATTAGTGCCAGATATTGGAGGGAGGGTGTGAGAGTGAAGGCTGAGCTTAGTTGGTTTAGTGTGGGTCTTTAAATTGAGCTATCACATATAATAATATTTTTTTCTAACTATGCAACCTGGACAAAAAGGGCAGGGAAGCTTAAAAGAGCTATTCATGAGAACAAAATTTGAGCTCTGAGTCAACTGTTTACACTTTGCAAATGTATTTCATGCACTTTAACACAACACCACCCCTGGTGGTGATGCCTGCCAAGTTCCAGACTGTCTTAAGTTTAAGGACCCAAAGAAGTTGACTGTGGGCTTTAAAATGTCCCCAAATGCACTGTTCTCCCAGGTGAAAAGGAAACACCTGGATTTTGGACTAGCCCTTCTCGTAAATCTGCTACTGTATACACGTCCAACTTGGAATCTCTTCCTTCTACTTATACTGATGGTATCATAACTGGAAAGGGTTTCCCAGATAAAAAGCAAACATGATTCAAGGTTGAGACCTTATTAGCATTTCCAAAGGGCTATGAAAAGCCTCTATTCTCTCTCCCCTGCCAAGTAAATTTTGTTTTGCTGAGCTTTGGCACTGCTCCTCTGTTGTCATGGTGGGGCATTATTGTCACAGCTGTCTCAGGGGGCACTGCCTTGAATATGTTTAGAAAATAACACACAAATAAGAAACATGACATTTGCTATACAACCACACCTACTACTGCAAAACTCCAAGCTGGCAACATGTGCATCATTTTGCACTTTTAAAACAGTGAAGCCAAAAAGATGAAATTAGGCAAATGAATGAATGTATTTACTACAAAGAACATAAAGTACATACAGATTCCTTCACTAAAGAGAGAAAGCAAAACAGAGAAGATCTACCTTTTATACGGACAATTAATGTAAACTTTCTCAAAAATAATTATAAACCATTTCCTCCAACTGCCTGCTTCATTTAGTGATTTTCTTTCTCAAAATGACCCATTGTTTTGTTTTGATTATCTTGCTCTTCCGAAAACAGTGGGCTGTCAGCAGCATGAAAGGAAGTATTGTACTATTCTCAGTTTCATATTGATTATGAATTTTTTTAAAAAAAGGTACATAGGGAACTAGATAATAGTACCTACAATGCCTTAAATTATGAGTAAAATGTGAATATGTTATGCAACATACTGGAATTTCCTTTACAAGTATGCTGCCTTTAGGATATTTATGTTTAACCAGAACTGCAGGTAAGAACCTGCAACTAACTAACGTGCATTTAATGAAATGTTGTTCATTAAATCTTTACTAGTAAATAACTGGCTCGGAGGTCATTTAACATCTCCTAACCACTTCCATAATGATTTCAGGTTAAAAATAAAAACAAGGAAACTTTATCTTTAGTGGCACTTCTAAATGACATCTTCAGAATCAAGGGAAATGAGAGCATTTCCCCGTACCATCACAGACTTGCCATGGGATTTTGAGAAAGTTATTTTCCCAATCATCACTTCTTTTTCTAGAAATAGATTTGTGATTAAAATAACAATGCTTCCTGTGGATCATAATCATAAGTATTTAGAGAACTCTTACAGTAAGATACAGTTACATTAAGATATTGGTTTGAACACCTTAACAGAATCCAACATAACAGTGACTTAAATAAGAATGAAGACTTGTTTCTCCACATGAAAGTCTGAGCTAGTAGATGAGGAGGAATGTAGGGTGGCTTTCTTCCATAAGGTCATCCAGGGACCTAGAATTCACCTATCTTATTGTTCCATTAGATCAGGGATAGAGAAATTATAGTTGGCTGTAAATAAAATTTTACTGGAACACAACCATGCCCAAATGTATGAGTATTTTTTGTAGCTGCTTTTGAACTATGATGGCAGATTTGAGTAGGTAGGATAAAGACTCTATGCCATGTAAGTCAAAGTATTTCCTATCACACCCTTTAAGAAAATTTGCCAACCCCTGCAAAGAAAATTTACTAAATGAAGCTCCCAACCACACAGTCAAATGACTTACTACCACACTGCAGCTTGTGTGAAAGGGTAAAAAGAGAACTGAAAGTATCTCCCTAAGAGCACAGATCATCTCCTTTCACATCCCACTGACCAGGACATAGTTCTATGGCCCACTGATGTACAGCTGGGAAATGTTTCTAGCTTGATAACCATGTGCCCAACTAAAATTTAGAGGTTCTATTCCTAAAAGGAAGATTGAGAGAATAGATACCAGAGGCCAATTAGTAGGGTTTTCTACAAACCACCTTTCTGGCTGCCCAAGTATTGATATATACCCTTCTGATACATAAGAACACATTCACCTCTTTCCCAGGGGAACCAATACAACATCAGCCAGTTACCACACTCATTTCAGAGTCCCAGGTCTCTGAGCGTTAGGCAGTCCTAAGTCAGGTTTGGATGCTGTTCCTTTTGGAACAGTGACTCATAAACTAAGATATCCAATATGCAGTGGTGTGGCAAAGACATGGTAACTACAATAAAAACTTCAGGTCAGAAAAGGGAAGAATGAGAAATACATAGTCGTCACTGGTCCATAGCAACTGTCAAATCCTAATAAGTAGGAACTACAAAAATTCCCTACCCTGACAGAGAGTAAGTCCTTTGGTTGGGCCATCTTGTCAACCCTGGTTCTGCTATCTGGGAGGTTCTTTCATGCCCATTATCCTCTGTAGCCACATCTGAAGTCAGTATTGGAAACTAGTTCCTTCTTGGAAATTCAAAATTTTCCAAGCCTATTTCCCACTGATGTGGGCTTGGAGGCCCCAGGTGTTGTCTTAGGGGTTATAAAATCATAGGTTTATGGCTTTTTGCAGACATTTAAGAGGTTTCTCTGAGTGGTGCCCCTGGAGTTGTATAGTGTACAAACTGCAGGCTGTATGTGATGACCCTAATTCCGATTGAGGTCAAATTATAGGAAAGAGACCCAATAGAAGAGGTAGAAAGAGTTTAGTCTAGGGAGTCAAGCTTCCTAAGAAGAATTGAAAGTCAGAATGCTGGCTCCAAGTACTTGCAGCTAATATCAGAATCCATCCTGAACCAGCCACAACAGAGCTGTGAGTGTACCTGTGGGGGAAATTGCTGGGGTCTTGTAAATTGAGAAGAGCTCTACCTTTTGGGATCCAGAGAATTTTTGCCAGAGTCCAGCCCTAAATGGGCATTACCCAGAGAGAGAGAACATTTTCTCCTCTCTATCCCTTACCTTCAATACAATGATATGCTGTTAATATAAAAATTTTACCCTTCCCTCCAGGTAAAGTAAAAATGCCCCTTCTCTATGAGATCTTCTCATATCCAGGTCAGAATTAATTCCTCCTCGGGGCTCCAGTAGCACTTACACACTTAAAAAGTGTGACCATTTAATGGCTGATTACTAGTTACTTAATTTCCCTATGACTTAGTTCCCTTCCGGAAATAATAGTAAATATTTCATTGAATTATTATGAGAATTAGATCTGTTCACATTTGAGAAGCATTTGAACAACTCCTGTTACAGGGGGAACCACTTGATAAAATTTGGCTATGGTTATTATTATGAGCCAGTGAATTCCATTTTTTTGTATAAGCAGTTTAGATTGGGCTTCTATAATTTCCAATGTAAAGTGGCCTGATTTGGTTTTACTCAGTAAGAAACTGCTAAGAGACGAGAACCAATCCCTCAACATAAGCTCATTTTTTCACGTCTAACTTCACTGAACTGTGCAGAAATTTGTTTTGAAGATATGTAAGATGGAGGAAAACTAAAATTTTAAACTGCATACTGAAAAAAAAAATAAACTGCATACTGAACCTGTTATGCCTTTATGTTCAACACACAATGTGGACATTGTTAGCTACCTAACCGGATCCATTACCTTCCCGACAGAACCCTGACTGGTTCAAGTATATATCCCCATCTGCATTACACAAACCTGATTCATTCTCAGCTTCAGGAGTAATCCTAAATTATCTAAAGCAACGGTTTTCAATCAGGATGATTTTGCCTCCCAGAGGACATTTTGCAGTGTCTAGAGACACTTTGGTTGTCACAGCGGGTGGGAGGGTACAAAACCAGGTATGCCGCTAAACATCCTGCAATGCCCAGGATAGCCCTTCACAATTATTCAGTACAAAATGCCAATAGTGCCAAAATTAAGAAACCCTGTTCTAAGGGGAAATCCCATCCCACTTATGAGGGGGAATAATATGTGATCCAATTCTAATCAATGAGATATGAGAAAAGGTTTTCTAGATGCTTTGGGGAAAGCTTTTCATCTTTTGTAAAAAGATCAGGAGTCCTCCCCACCTCCCACATCACATGCCAACTTAGTATGTAGCCTAATCGCTCCAGCAGCCATCCTCCAAACATAAGAAGAAACTGCCTGAGGATTAAAATAGAACAGAGTAGCACACCTGGATGGCTCAGTCAGTTAAGCATCTGACTCTTGGTTTCGGCTCAGGTCATTTATCTCAGGGTCTTGAGATCAAGCCCCATGTCAGGCTCTGCACTCAGCTTGAAGTCTGCTTGAGATTCTCTCTCACTCTGCCCTTTCCCCCATCCTCCCAATCTCCACTGGCATGTGCTCTCCCTCTCTCTCTCTCAAATAAATAAATCTTAAAATAAAATAAAATAGAACAGAGCAATATGAAAAACTTCTGTTTTTTGATGACCTATTGAAACCATTGGATCCACCTTGCCACTGGAGATCCTCTTATATAAACTAACACACTTCCTCATTTTTTTTAAATGATTTTATTTATTTATTTGACAAAGGGAGAGAGAGACAGTGAGAGAGGGAACACAAGCAGGGGGAGTGGGAGAGGGAGAAGCAGGCTTCCTGCCAAGCAGGGAGCCTGATGCGGGACTCGATCCCAGGACCCCGGGATCATGACCTGAGCCGAAAGCAGATGCTTAATGACTGAACCACCCACACAATTCCTCATTTTTAAAGTCTGTTTGAGTTACATATTCCATGAGTTACGTCAACCTCAAGCTTTTATTAAATACTATACCAAACACAGTATTAGGCACTGAGAATATAAAAGTGAGTAAGACAGCCAGTTGGCCCATTGTAGAATTTTTATTCTAAAACAAGGCATGTATCCCCAAAGAAATAATTACGATATGTGCTATAATACAGATAGGCGCAATGTGAGCCTGACGGAAGAAGTATTAGTTCTGCTTGTCTAGGAAATCACACCTCCCTTACTAGATTCCTTAAGGGCAAAGATTCAAATAATTTTCTTCTTGTTCTCAATATTTAGCATGATTCCTTATACACAAGTGTTCAATAATATTTGGTTAATATAGTCCAAATACTTACAAAAGGATCGTTTTTACTAGGTTCTCTGATGTGGCTGTTGATTTTCACAGGATAAGAGTTTAAATGCAATGCATGTATCCATTAATATTTCCTATTTTTTTAAGATTTTATTTATTTATTTATTTGACAGAGAGAGACAGCAAGAGAGGAGATACAAGCAGGGGGAGTGTGAGAGGGAGAAGCAGGCCTCCCACTGAGCAGGGAGTCCAATGCGGGGCTCGATCCCTGGACCCTGGGATCATGACCTAAGCCAAAGGCAGATGCTTAATGACTGAACCACCCAGGCACCCCAATATTTCCTCCTGTTTTGTCAGAAGTCTCCAACCTTATCTTGTGTGCATGTGTATGTATTTGTTATATTTCCAAAATGTGTTGAAGGTACCTTAAAATACAAAATACGGACATATCGAATAGACATTTTTCCAAAGAAGATATACAAATGGCTAACAGATATATGAAAAGATACTCAACATCACTCATCATCAGGAAAATGTCAATCAAAACCACAAAGGGATATCACCTCAAACCTGTTAGAATGGCCATTATCAAAAAGTCAAGAGATAACAAATGTTGGCAAGGATATGGAAAAAAGAGAACCCTTGTGCACTGTTGGTGGGTATATAAATGGGTGCCGCCATTATCGAAAACAATTTGGAGGTTCCTCAAAAGATGAAAAATAGAACTACTATATGAGAGCCAGCAGTCCCACTTCTGGGTATATAGCCAAAGGAAATAAAATCACTATCCTGAAGAGACATCTGCATTCCCATGTTCATTGCAGCATTACTCATAATAATCAAGGTATTGAAACCTAAGTGTCCTTTGAAGAGGAATGGATTAAAAAAATGTAATAGAAAGACAGGTATCATGGGGGTACCTGGGTGGCTCAGTCGGTCAGGTGTCCAACTTTTGATCTCAGCTCAGTTCTTGATCTCAAGGTCATGAGTTCAAGCTCTGCATTGGGCTCCACACTGGGCTTGGAACCTACTTAAAAAAAAAAAAAAGACAGACCGATATCATGGAATATTGTATATATATTTCATTCCCAAATTATATGCATATAGAACTCATAGAAACAGAGAGAAGAAAAGTTGTTGCCAAGGGCTTTTTTTTTCAAAATGTAATGGACAGTTGTTAGTATTTTAGAATAGAATTTTCATATAATTTCATAAGTTTTCAGAAGGCAGGAGTACCAGAGCTAGAAGTGATGTCCTTAATCCGGATAGGTAGAGCCTTGTTTGACAAGAATCTCCGACCTAATCTTTTTTCAAAAAAATTTATTGGTACCTACAAAGAGGCTTTAGCCCAAGGAATATAGTTGTAGCTTCACTTTAGCCTAAAATATTACGAATATAGGACCCAGAGAAATAAATGGAATTAAGGAACTCTAGCCAATGTACCACTTTAGGAATGCCTGTAGGGATAGATGATATTGATTTTAAGATGTGTTGATGATGTGATGAATGCACTGAACATGAGCTATTTTCTGATGGGTGTGTCAGGAGCAGTGAAAAGGACACTTCTAAGCACAGATCAGTAAACTTGTTTTTAATGCATCTCTAGCTGCCAGCTTTGAAATTACATATTTTTATCCTTACAAAGAAAACTAGAATAATCCTTCAAGATTTTCCAAGTTTAAGACTGTCTCCTCCTTCCTTTTACTATTTCTCTTCCCACTTTTTGGAGTTGAATTTTGTCTGTTCACTTTGATTAGTGATTTTCAGTTTAAACTCTGTATTTTATTCATTTGTTCATTCATTTTTTGATAAAAATTCCATATGTTTAAGTGTACATGACGTTTTAAGTATACATTATGAATATGAAATGATTATCACAATCAAGCTAATTAATGTATCCATTACCTCCCATAGTTATGATGTGTGTGTGTGTGTTAAAAACACTTGAAATCTACTCTCCACAAATTTCAAGTACACAATTCATTATTATTAGCTACAATCACCATACTATACATTAGGTCTCCAGAACTTATTCATTTTATAACTGAAAGTTTGTACCCTTTGATCAATATGTCCCCTTTTCCCCTACCTCTAGCCTCTGGTAACCACCATTCTACTCTCTTACTTACACTTACATGTAAGTGATACCAGGCAATATTTGTCTTTTTCTGTCTGGCTTATTTCACTTAGCATAATACCCCCAGGTTCATCTATATTGTTGCAAATGACAGGATTTCCTTATTTTTAAGGCTGAATAATAGACCAGTGTGTATGTGTGTATGTATATACATAAATATGTGTGTGTAACTTTCTTGATCCATTCATTTGCTGACGGACACTGATGTTGTTTCCATACATTGGCCATTGTGAATAATGCTGCAGTGAACATAGGAGTACAAACATCTCTTCAAGATGATGGTTTCATTTCTTTTAGGTATTTATCCAGAAGTGGGATTGCTGGGTAAGAAAGCTATTTTTATGGTTGCATACATTTTCCTTAAAGAATAGGTTGCTATTAATTATGACTCTTGATGGCAAATGAAACAAACACAATTTAAATGAGTTTAATTTAAGCAAAAGAGCAGATGAGTACTTTGAAAAGTTCAAATACAACTGTATCCTGAGGCCACACCAATATTGGCAACTTTTATTTTCTCTGTGTCCCCACCCTACTCCTATTTGTTAGTTTTCTTCTAATATAAGACAGCCCCCATAAAGTTTGAGAAAATTTCTGTGTGTGGCTCCATGCTATATCATAATCTAGCAACTTCCCCAGAAGGAATACTCTCTTCCATCATCCAACTATGGCCAAATGAGTGAGGCCCTAGAATTGTAGCCCATCAGAATCACAGGAAGGAGAGAAGTAGTAGTTCCTGTAAAGAAGAGATGCTGGATTAAAAAAAAAATGTTTACTGTCCAGTATAGTAGGAAAGCATAACATCAGGTAAAACATATTGCCCCAGGAAGTTTTTGGGCCCATATACAGGGGCCTATGACAATTAGTGTTCTTCCAAGGTTCAGAAGGTTGGTGGACAGGGGAAACAGTGGCCTTCTGTCCTAAAACTAGCAACCTTGCGTCATGGGAATTTATTTGTGTTGTGCTAACTTCACAGGCTACCTGCTGCATGGATCAACTCTTCTATTTTGCTATTATCTCAGATAACATGTTTAGCTCTTATTCTGAGTATATCATGTATGAGACATGATAAATGGGCCCTAATATGGCATGCAGTTTTTTTCTAAAGCATTTGAAATCCTGGGAAGACTGGGGTTATAGTATATGCTCCAGTGAGTCTGTTAAGATTACTCATGATGACTCTAGGCTATGTTTGGAACTCTTTCTGAAGTGAATAAACAGATGGCCAGCAGTGGCTAAAATTGAAAGTAGTTTTTAAAATGCTGAGAATCAATTACTTTAATGTTCTCCAAGCTTAAATATCCTTCAAAAATGACTGGACAATATTTACTAAGAAACATGTTCTTTCTGGAATGAATTCAGCTCAAGGAGAGCAAATGTGCTGCAACATTCTGAGACCTGAATTCAAAGTGATGTGAAAAAAAAATTTACTGGTTTCATATCCCTATCACAGAAGTCTTGAGGCATAATTAATTGATGATGATTGCTTCAGAAATATTCTGAGCCAAGACTCCACCAAAAAAGAGAAGTATTTTTCTCATCAGCTTTCTAATAGCACATACTATTCACAAGAAATTCACAGGAATGGGCATGCAATATCTTAGAAAAGTGACCCATTTAGGGTATCCTTGAGCCAGACACAGCAAAATGGTGGGAAAGGCAAGTTTCTGAATCCTAGAAACTATTCCAGTAGGATTTTTCTGAGGGCCAAAAAAAAAAAAAAAAAAAAAAAAGAGTGAATCAGCCAGTCCAGTTGTGAGAATGCAGCTGTGAAATTGATGAGGGAAATGATGAAGGAGAAGGCAAGCTCATCAAATGACATGCCACCAAGCTGAGAGCAGTATTAGCACACTGGAGGAAAAAATAAGTTATTACCAATTATTCTGGCAATTTAGAGATTTGGATCTAAGAAAAAAAAATTCAGTAAGACGAGTCACAAATTAGCATCAAATAAGAATCTACAGGAGCAGCGTAGTGCTGTAGGCAGAATGTGAGCAGCAGTGGAATAAGGTCTACCACACTCTAAGAGAGTCTGCAGTATGTAGAGAGTATCTCATTCAACTAATTCACAGATTTAAAAACAAACAAACAAAGGGTCTTGCCCAGAGAGGATGTTTCAATTGTCTCTTGCTACTTAACAAACTGCCCCCCAAAAATAGTGGCTTAAAATGGTTTATTTGCTCACAATTCTGTAAGTTGGGCAAGGCTTGTCACTGCTCCACATGGTGTCAGTTGGTGTGATGCAACTATGACCAGAGAATCTACTTCCAAGATGGCCCGACTCACAGGCAGGCAAGTTGGTGTAGCTGTCGGTTAGAAGATCAGCTGGGGCTGTTGGCCAGAGTCTGGTTCTCCTCCCCATGGCCTCTCCACGTGGCTAGGTTGGGCTCATGGTGAGGCCATGAGGAGGACAATTGCTCACAGATGGCAGTCTCAGGGTAAACATATGACACAGCAGCTGGCTCTCCCCAGAAAGCTAGGGCTTCTTAAGGCTTAAGCCTAGAACAAGCATAGTGTCACTTCTCTAAATTCTATTGGCTAAAGTGTGGCCAGCCCAGACCCAACAGAATACCACACAGGTGCATGAATATAGGAGGCATGGTTCCATTTACCACACAGGAGATGTGACCTATACAAAGTTAACTATATGTCACTATTAGAGGAAAACTTGGTGCTAATAAACCTGTAAAATGAAGCATAGGGAAAAAAAGAGAGAGAGAGAGAGAGGGAGAGAGAGTTGTTTTGTAAGGCCAAAAAAGAAAAAGAAGAAAAAAAGACAAAGGAAAATAGACATAAACAGTAAAATAATGATTCTATTATAAGGACCATGGTCAAATCTCAGCTTCACAACTTAAAAGAAACCTGAAATTTTTAGAGATAAGTCAGAAGGGAGCAGTAATTAGGACTGGAAGATAGGAAAATAAAATTTATGATGAAAACTTTTTTAAAAATAAAGTTATATAGCCTGGAGAAAAGAAGACTGGAGAGTGACTTGATAATGATTCTCAAAGCATTTATCACCATTCACCACCAATCACTATGCTCCAAGAACAGAAAAAGAAGATGTCTATTTAAATTGATCATATAAGGGGGCGCCTGAGTGGCTCAGTCGTTAAGCGTCTGCCTTCGGCTCAGGTCATGATCCCAGGAGCCCCGCATCGGGCTCTCTGCTTGGCGGGAAGCCTGCCGTTCCCTTTCACACTCCCCCTGCTTGTGTTCCCTCTCTCGCTGTGTCTCTCTCTGTCAAATAAATAAAATCTTTAAAATAAATAAATAAATAAATTGGTCATATAAGATTTAGGTTGAAAGAATTTCCCAGAATAGATGACTGATTAGAAAAATGAGAAATAAAAATTTCTTTCTAAAAAGCCTTAAGAGAGGCTACAGTTAAATATATGGAAAAGTTTTTTCTGCCCTGGTAAAAAGGAACCCTCCATGATGACCCTCTCCTTTGAAGCTGTGAATTTCCTAGGGAATAACAAAGCTCTCTATAGATCACTTGTCTATACCTTTCCATCTGCATAAACCTTTTATGCCTCTGTCCTTGCTCCCTGCCCTACATCCATCTAGACTGCAAGTTCCTTGAGGACAGGGATTATGTTTTGATCTTCTTTTCTTAGAGTCTACAACCTGCTCTTAACAGAATATGTGCTCAGTATGGAAAGTGTTTTGATACTTTTCCCATGCCAATTGACTGGATACTAAGCACAATGATTAAATAATTGTTCATTTATTCAATTCAGTTGACATTTACTGTGCATTGACTTTCTGTCAGACACTACACTACATAGAATGACATACTGTGATCAGCAAAACAAACATAGCTTTTGTCCTTAAAGTATAGTAAGAAGATAGATACATATATAGTTTTTGAAGAAAAACTATAGGGTGATACGAGAGATTAAAATAGGAGGAACACTGGGCCCCGGGGTGGCCTAGCTGGTCAAGCATCTGACTCTTGGTTTCAGCTCAGGTCATGGTCTCAGGGTCTCAGGGTCTCAGGGTCGTGGGGTCAAGCCCTGTGTGGGGCTCCATGCTCAATGAAGAGTCTGCTAAGGTTTCTCTTTCTCCCTCTTCCCCTCCCTGCACTCACTCGCTCACTCTCTAAAATAAGTAAAAAGGGGCGCCTGGGTGGCTCAGTTGGTAAGCATCTGCCTTCAGCTCAGGTCATGATCCTGGGGTCCTGGGATTGAGCCCCACATTGGCCTCTCTGCTCAGTAGGAGCCTGCTTGTAGGAGCCAGGTTCCTCCTTCTCCCTGCCACTCCCCCTGCTTGTACTCTCTCTCTCTGTCAAATAAATAACAATAAAATCTTTAAAATAAGTAAATATTTTTTTAGAAATAAAATAAATAGAAATAGAATAGAAATTTTAGAAATAAAATAAAATAGGAGGACCATTGACTTGGGGAGATAAAATTGTGATTATGAGCACAGGCTCCAGAGTTGGACTCACTGCAAGTTTCTTTTGCTTTTTTTTTTTTTTAAGATTTTATTTATTTATTTGACAGAGAGAGAACAAGAGAGAGCATGCCTACAAGCAGGGGGAGTGGCAGGCAGAGGGAGAGGGAGAAGCAGGCACAAGGAGATCCCAGGACACTGGGATCATGACCTGAGCAGAAGGCACACACTTAATGAACTGAGCCACCCAGGTGCCCCTCACTGCAAGTTTTTTAACAATGTAAACACTAAGTTTTTTGATCTGTAAAATGGGGATAATAATAGTAACTATCTCACAAAATTGTTATAAAATTTAATTCTTGATATAATGTCAGTGTCCACTTTTGATTATTGGTTTTCTTTTTCGAACTGTTTAACTATTTCTAAGGATCGACTTTTCATAGAGGTCTTCCTTAAAGATTGACTTTTATTTTATCTTAGAGGTCTTCAAAAAAACAAAGAGATATTTTGCTTTTTTAATAGGCTAAAACTCATTCCATTTGTAATTGCCATATGGATCCATTAGACCCTTTGAAAATCAAAGATAGGGGCACCTGGGTGACTCAGTTGTTTGAGCATCTGCCTTCAGCTCAGGTCATGATCCTGAGGGGTCCTGCGACCAAGCCCCGCATCGGGCTCCCTGCTCAGCAAGGAGCCTGCTTCTCCCTCTCCCTCTGCCCCTCATGCTTGCTCGCTCTCTCTCAGGTGTGCTCCCTCTCTCAAATAAATAAATAAAATCTAGAAAATAAATAAATAAATAAAAAACAAAGATAAATTATGGGATCTTAGTGACCCTATTTTTCTTGTATCATGAAGTATTTTGCTATTTCATCAACCCTGGAATAAGTTCATCATTACCAAATAATTATTCTCAACTGTGATTTTTAAAAAGACTAAAATAATAAAACAATGAAAGAAATATTAAATTACCTAGAAGCATGTGCAATAGTGAAACAAAATAACATTCTTCAGCTTCTTTCTCTTCAGTTTCTTATTGTACTGACCAAGGTACTGAATCATCTTTCAAGAAGGTATAAAAGATATATGGAAGACTATCTTTGAGCCTTTTTTTTTAGCTGTTTTTTTTTTCAAAGATTGCCCTTATTGGGGCACCTGGGTGCCTCAGTCGTTAAGCTTCTGCCTTCAGCTCAGGTCATGATCCCAGGGTCCCTCTCTCACTGTGTCTCTCTCTGTCAAATAAATAAATAAAAGTTATTTAAATAAATAAATAAAACTTATTTATTTGACAGAGAGAGAGAGAGAGAGAGCAAAACAGGGGGAGCAGCAGTGGGGGGAGAAGCGGGTTCCCCTCTGAGCAGGGAGCCCAACGTGGGGCTTGATCCCAGGAGCCCAGAATCATGACCTGAGCTGAAGGCAGCCGCTTAACCGAGCCACCCAGGTGCCCCTCTTTGAGTCTTTTTTAAAGCTTTTTTGCTTTTTTTAAATGCACTTGAGAGATCTGAGTGTACAAGTTCAGGAGGTAAGAGTTCAGAGCAGGGGAACCCAAGACAACAAAGAAAAATGGTAAATGAATAATTACGGTTTAGGAAACACTCCCCTTGATTATCCTGAACCCCCCAACCAGATTGTAAACACACAGAGAAGGCTTTTATAATTTTTTTATTCTCCCCAAGCTGGGCTGTGCTGGGCTCATAGTATGTTTTCAGTAAGTGACTGATTGAGAGAAATGAACTCAAATCAGTCCTCCATGTCAGTAAAGTGGAATGGCCAGAAGTATGAATCTTCTAGTCCAATTATCCTGGGTTCTATCTAATTGGTGCTCTGCCACTTAACTTACCCCCTCTGAGCCTCAATTTCATAATCTATAAAAGAGAGACAGTAACAGTATCTACCTCATAAGACGGATACGATACTAAGTGAACTAATACAGGTGAAATACTTAAGAGTGTTCAGGAAGTGTTAGCTTCTATTATTTCTTTCCATTAACAGGTATTTTTCACTAGCACAGCAGTCAAATGTACAAAACCGAATGTCAACAGCATTAAAGGTCTCAAATGACTATTTTTTCCTAGAACAGAAGGCAGCTTTTCATTTTTTGTTATGATTTATGATGGGAGTACATTTATCAAGGGAACGAATTTAAAAAATCTGGGCCTGGCTTTTCCCTTAATAAGCCAGGAAAGAGAATTCCTTAGGAATCATCAAATGACAGTGAATTAAATCTTTTAAAAGGAAAAGGAAGAATTCCCTTTATCATGTGAAAAGGGACTTACACTCACACCACAGGAAGACAACCTAAACTTGGAAACTTTTTCAGGATCAACTTGATTTAATGTATGCACAACAGAAATGTTATAATAATATTCTTTTCCACTTCTACCAGCTCTTTTCCATGCTTAATAAAAACAAAACTTAGAAAATAATACCATTTTTTTCAAGATATCTCTCTGCCAACTAGGTGAGAATAATAATATTAATAATGGTATTAATAATGATGATAATAATGACAACACTTAATAAGCACTATAAGTATCCCACATGAATTATCTCATTGAATTATCATACTGATTCATAGTATATACTAAAAAAAAAAAAAGACACATGAACAGTTTTAAGAAGTTGATCCCCAGAATAAGAAGGGTGAATGAGACAGACATTGTGATGTGCCACCCAGATCCCTCATCATTGAAGGACTTGTTGCTCTGGCTGCTAGGAGAACTGTTGGCAGACAGCCCTACCCTGTGTTAACACCTTTCAGAAACTGCCTCAATCAGCCCTCAGCGGTCAGCCAGTCCCTTCCAGGATGGTCTGAGAAGCAGAGAGCAGCTTTGTCGGAAACCACGCCCCTTCCAGGGTGGCCCACATCCAACGACTGGCTGCTTCAGGAGTAGAAAGACTTGGCCATCTAGGGCCAACTTAGGACAACCCTGAAGGGCCAGTCCAGCTTCAGAGCTCTTTGTGGGGTCAGCTGAGATTGTGGTTGGTGCATATCACAGCTGGACTTATCCCTCTGCTTCCTTCCCCATGTTTTGACAAGTTTTGATCCCAAGGGCTCTGCTTAATAAACATCCTTCATGCTCAGCTCTGCCTCAGAGTCTGTGGCCTGGGAAACCCAACTTGAGACACTGCAAGTACACTACTAATAAAAGGCTACCTTTACTCACACAAAATATCTTCTAGCTTTAATAATATATATTACTAAATTTACTTACTATAAAATATGGAATCTCAAGCAAGTTATATTATTCTCAGTCTTATTCTTTTCTTTTTAAAAAGATTTTTATTTATTTATTTGAGAGAGAGAGTACACAAGCAGGGGAAGTGGCAGGCAGAGGGCGTGGGAGAAGCAGGCTTCCCAGTGAGCAGGGAGCCCAATGCAGGGCTCGATCCCAGGACCCTGGGATCATGACCTGAGCCGAAGGCAGACGCTTAACCGACTGAGCCACCCAGGCGCCCCTCTCAGTCTTATTCTGCACACTTCTGTAGCCTGCAGGTTGGAGGGAAGACAGCCATGAGACAGCTATGCTCTGACACACAAACCACAGAGCTAGTTCCAGCATTCAGTGTAGGTGAATATTAGGAAACAAAACTTGTCAGACCAAAGGTGATAACTGATCCTTTAGCCAAAATAAAATCAAAATAAAGAAAAGTAGGATCTTCCTCTGGAATCAAGGACGAATGTAAGTAATACATTCTGTCAAGAATATTTTAATTACAGAAATTTTATAAAATTAAAAAGGAAAGATACACTTTTTCCTTACCTCAATCCTTGTCCCATTTCCCAGAGGTAATCACTGTTGGTTTGGTGTGCATTATGTCCAGACATTTTCCCATGAGTATTTAATATGTTTGAATATGAATTTTTAATAAAAAAGGAACTTATGCTATGCATTGCTCAGCAACCTACATTATGGAAGGTAATCTGCTTTACTCAAACTACCGATTTAAATGTTAATCACATCTAAAAAAATACCTTCACAGCAACATCCAGATTGGTGTTTGACCACATATCTAGGCACCACAGACTAGCCAAGTTGATACATAAAATCATCACAAGACCACCTCTTGTCAACTTGGCACTCTTTAAACCGTACTTAATATCTAAACAAAGATAACAAATGCCTTAGGGGTACGTGGCTGGCTCAGTCGGTAGAGCATGTGACCCTTGATCCTGGGGTTGTGAGTTCAAGGCCCATGTTGGGTATAGAGCTTACTTTAAAATTTTTTTTTTTAATTTTTTCTTAAAGACAACAAGTATCTTAGTTCAGGCTACTATACCAAAGTATCATAGACTGGATGGCTTATAAACAACAAAAATTTGTTTCTCACAGTTCTGAAGTTTGGAAATCTGAAAACAAGGTGCCAGCATGGTTGAGTTCTAGTGAGAATCCTCTTCTGGTTGCTTTTTTTTTTTTTTTTTTTTTTTTTTAAGTAAGCTCTACACTCAATGTGGGACTTGAACTCACAAGCCCAAGATCAAGAGTCATATGCTCTACTGAGTCAGCCAGGTGTCCCAGACTGCTGACTTCTTGTATCCTCACATGGCAGAGAGCAAAGAGGAGAAGGAAGCACTTTTCTAAGAGCACTAATACCATTCACTCATGAGGGCTTCACCTTCATGACCTCATCTAATCCTAATTACCTCCCAAAGGCTCCATCTCCTAATACCATCACAGGAGAGGGACAGGGTTTCAACATATGAATTTGGGGAGGAAACAAACATTCAGTCCATAACAATGTGGTTATACTTCCACCTAACATGATACAACTAACCTTTGTACAACTGAAAAAAACATTAACTCTTTCCCCAGAAGAAGATGCAAAGTTCTTGGGTGATGTTCACTCTTCTTGATATAATATAACTTAAATACTATGATATAAAGTCAACACATTTTATATGCTATGAGGATAAGAAAGGGAAGAAAACAAAGATACTTGCTATACACACACATACACATAAACATATTCATAATAAAATTAAAAAATACTCATAATTACAGACCTCATTATTATTGATCATGTGGTCATAGCTAGTATTTAAAACTATCCTTACATTCTATTCTGTATTCCCTTTGTCCTCAGCAAGTACTTCAGTTGAGGTGGGGTAACTTAAACCTTCATTTGTAAAGGGTCTGGGTCATCTCTGGTTCTGCCTAAATTGGGTTGTTGTAATTTTCCATCAACTTTAACTGCATGGTAATAATAAGAGACTGCCAGGGGCGCCGGGCCAGTTCAGCCAGTAGACCATGCAACTCTTGATCTCGGGGTTGTGAGATCAAGCCCCATGTTGGGTCTAGTGATTACTAAAAAAAAACAAACAAACAGCCCCAACATACCTTTCCTCCCTTCCATTGTGAAGTAGCAGTCCAATTTCCCTTTGGTAATCAGGATCATTCACCCCAACCAGCACAGTAACTCCTTTCTTTGCCTGTTTAGAGGCATGGGGAACCCAAAGTGGCCAGGCTGCAGTCTTAACTTCCAATTCAGTGGAATAATTGTTGTGTCTCCTGGTAAAGGCATTCTTCCATTTGAAACCAAGAGCTCAAGGCCAGGAGTACATGAGGTCATAAGGACAGGAAAGAAAAATTTTACTAGGGCTAACAGTGAATGGTGCTACTCCCGTTTCTACCCCTTGATTGCTGGACCCATGAATCCTGGCTATGAGAGAACAGCAGAACATACAGAGCATATAGAACTTCCCAGAGAATCTCATCCTAGCCCTGTAAGATATTGCCACGTAGCTGGCTTTGTAACTGAGTCTTCAAAAAATCATTCCAGCATTCTATGAGGCCAGCTGCCTCAGGATAGTGAGGAACATGGTAAGACCAGTGAATTCCATGAGCATGGGCCTACTGTCACACTTCATTTGCTGTGAAGCAAGTTCCTTGATCAGAAGCAATGCTGTGTAAAATATCATGATAATAGACAAGGTATTCTGTAAGTCTATGGATGGTACTTTCGGCTAAAGGATTATACTCAGGGAAGGCAAATCCACATTTGGAGTGTCTATTCCAATAAGAACAAAATGCTGCCCCTTCTATGATGGAAGTGGTCCAATATAATCAACCTGCTAGCAGGTAGGTGGCTGATCACCCCAGGGAATGATGTCACATTGGGAGGCATCTAAACACTCAGCAGTGGCCCTAGCCAGGTCAACCATGGTGAATAGAAGTCCATGTCACTGAGCCCATGAATAACCCCTATCCCTACCACCATGGCCACTTTGTTCATGAGCACATTGGGCAATGACAGGGGTGGCTTGGGAAAGAGGCTGACTGGAATCCACAGAATAGATCATCTTATCCATTTGGTTATTAAAGTCCTCCTCCACCGAGGACATACTTTGGTGAACATTGACATGAGACACAAGTATCTTCACATTTTCCATCCAATCAGCAAGGTCTATCCACATACCTCTTCCCTAAATCTCTTTGTTACCAATTTTCCAATCATGTTCTTTCCAAGTCTCTTACCAGCCAGCCAAACCACAACCTAGGATTTGGTATATATTCACTAATCTGGCTGTTTTTACTTCGAAGCAAAATGAACAACCAGGTGCAATGCTTAACATTTTGCCCACTGAGAGGATTTCCCCTCATCATTGTCCTTCATGTCGCAGAAAGTGACTGTAGTACTATGGCTGTTCATGTTCAAGTGGTGTCTACATATCACACAGAACTACCTATAAACCAGGCCTACAATTTCTCTTCCACTGCCAACTGATTGTAGGGAACTCCCCATGAGGCCAGAGGCATGGGCTGGGAAAGAGAAGGTAATGTAATAGGAGTGAGGATACTTTTGTATCTGTACTATAAATCTAGCTCATTCATTTTAACAGCTGGATACTATTCCATTTTATCCTTGTACCATAATACAACTATCCCATTGTAATGGGTTTTTAGCCTGCCTCCAATTTCTTTTTCTTTTAAAATGTTCCAGACAATAAATGAATACGTATATCCTTAGGTACTCATGATATTTCCATAAAAATCAGATAATAGTAGGGGCACCTGGGTGGCTCAGTTGTTAAGCATCTGCCTTCGGCTCAGGTCATGGTCCCAGCATTCTGGGATCGAGCCCCGCCTCAGGTTCCCTGCTCCCCGGGAAGCCTGCTTCTCCCTCTCCCACTCCGCCTGCTTGTGTTCCCGCTTTCACTGTGTCTCTCTGTCAAATAAATAAATAAAATCTTTAAAAAAAATGTTGTGGCTCTTTAAAAAAAATTAGATAATAGAAACAGAAAAGAAGGTATTAACCGTGACAACTAGATTGGCTACCAGAACAAAGATGCATCAAGAAGCTCAAAGAACCATTTTGAAATCTGTTACAAATACCCCCGACCACTCAGAAAAGTAACTAATGAAACTCTCAAGAGAATGTGTGTGTATGTATATATTTTATCACTTGATATTGTTACACCAATATTTAGACCAATATAGGAGCAATTATTTTTGTCCACAGTTTTGAGTTGTCTTAGCAGTTATTGGCACTGAATGAATTTTGGGTATTCAACACTCAAAATATAGTCTAGGTTATTTAAAAGTCTTGGTAGGTAGGAATGGGAGCGGCACCATCCACTGGTTGGATGGTTCCACAAATTACCAAGTATATCAGTTAACTATTCAGTATTTTCTGATGATTGTTTCTATCCCAAGAGATGGTCCAATCTTAGGGTTAATTATTTTAGGACCACACTTCAAATTCAATGAATAACTTACTCTTATATTCACATAATAATATATCTTTTCTAACTTTGCTAAACTAGTGATCTGGGGACGCGTGGGTGGCTCAGATGGTTAAGCGTCTGCCTTCTGCTCCGGTCCTAATCCCAAAGTCCTGGGATCGAGCCCCACATCTGGCTCCTGGCTCAGCAGGGAGCCTGCTTCTTCCTCTCCCTCTGTCTCTCTCCCTGCTCATGCTCTCCCTCTCTCTCTGTATCTCTGTGTTTCAAGTGAATAAATAAAATCTTTAAAAAATAAAAAAATAAACTAGTGATCTTAACAATTTATATTTCCCAAGTCAAAGAAATTCATTCCATTCCAGCCAAGAGTATAATTTTTTCCAGTTTCTTTTATGAAGGACTTCTAAGTTCCATACTTTAGTGGTTGGTTATATTTCATTTGTCTAAGCTAAGAATAGTCCTCTCATACTTGGGCAGCTAAAAGTCCACTGACTTAATAGAGATTTTACCTCTGAATCACATAGTAAAAACTTCAGGCAAAGTACTTTAAGTCTTTGTCAGTTTCAAAAGAAACAAATTTTCGGGGCGCCTGGGTGGCTCAGTCGGTTAAGCATCTGCCTTCTGGCTCCTGGCTCAGTGGGGAGCCTGCTTCTCCCTCTCCCTCTGTCTGCTGCTCCCCCCGCTTGTGCTCTCTCGCTGTCTGTCAAATAAATAGATAAAATCTTAAAAAAAAAAGAAATTTTCAAGCTAAAAGGGGGTCTCTCTCTTCTTCAGTGGATCATCTACAAACAGAGGCTGCTTGTCACAAAACCTTACAAGTGAACCACCTTGTGAAAATAGCTTAAATTCCATCATCTGAGATTTTATTTAGTCTTTAAAGCTTTTCAGTCTTTTAAAAAAATCTTAAAATACAAATTCTTGGGAGAATTAATCCCTTACAGCAAGGAGCAGCTACCATCTTCATTAAACAATTTAGAAATGAGACATGTGATTTTGGCAGAAATAAAATCAAAAGAGAAGGCTTGGGCCACACAGGGAGTCAAAATTTTTTTTTGCCTATTTTACAATTTTACCAGTAGTCTACTCTCATAATATTTTAGGTAATAAATGAATCAGAAATATTAACCCATATTGACTTAGGCTTATATATTAATTTATCTTCTAAAACATTTCAAAATATCAATCTGGTGACTCTAGAGAATGCCTTACTTATTATAGGTATCTCTTCTCTTAGACACACTTTGTTTTCAACTCATGAACTTTCTATACCTGTTCCTTCTAGAAATCATCAATACTTGCTAGCTCTGGAGAATGGGCCTCTTTTTATTTTCTCATCCCTCTGGAGCTAATCATTATCTTAACTTTTATCATGATCATGTCTTTGCTTTCCTTTACTTTTATCACCCCTATATGTATCCTTAAATAAAAGAATTTAGTTCTGCATATTTTTGAACTTTATAGAAATGGAATTATACCATATGGACTCTCTTTTGCTCCATATTGTTGCTTATAGCTGCATTTTGTTCATTTTAATTCTTGCATAATTTTTCATTTTACAAGTAAACTTCAATTTATTCATCCATTGCACAGTTAATATTTATAATGTTTCCATTTGGGGGCTATTAACAGAGCTATTATTATAAGCCCTGTTAAACATGAACTTAAACATAAGCACGTAGTATATTCCTAGGAGTGGAACTGTTGTGTCACTGGATATGAGTGTCTCAACTTTCCTTGATAATGCAAACTGATTTCCAAAGTGGTTGTGCCAACATAGACTGCTACTAGAAGTGTATGAGAGCTACTACTGCTTCTTATCTTGACCAACCCCAAATTTTTCTAATTTTCAAAAATGTGGTCAGTATAAAAAGGTATCCCACTAATCTTCATAGCCCTGATTAGAAATGAAGTTGAATACTTTTTCATATATTTTATCAATGATTTAGATATCCCTTAATTATGAAATGGTGAAATGCCCTTCACTTGTTTTGCCCTTTTTTATATAGGGTAGTCTTTTTTTTTTTTTTTTTTTTAAGAAGTTCTTTATTCTGGATACTAGTATGTACTTCATTGGTGTTATAGGTTATAAAAATCTTCCATTCTGTGTCTTGTCTTTTCTTTTTATATTGTCTTTTGACAATTTTTAAAAATTTTTTAGGACAGCCTCCCATTCAGAAGGGAGCCTAAAGGCCCACCCTTGGGGAGAAAGGCCATCATGGAGGGTAAGGCCCCCAAGTCGGGAGGGAATAGCATGGGAACTGGTACCAAGAGTAGTGGTACTCACCAAAATTTGACTGATCCCTCTTTTGTCCATTCACTGAACAGAATTCAACTTGGAGGACCCATCCAGAATCAACCTTCTTCTTCCTCCTCTTGACTTTTCTAGTCTTGTCTTCTTCAGACTAAACACAAAGATTCTTTCATTCTTCCTTGATGTCCTAATTTCATATCCCCTCATCATCCTAATTGACCAGCAGAAAGTAGAATAAACCACCACCTTCTTTACTTCAAATATAATACCTCCATTAATGTATTTGCTTTTTTAGAAGCCACTTTCCATTGCTGCTCTTGTATGCCATCCACAACTAATCATAATAATGACATAAAATTAAATGTCTATTTGTTAACACTACCAAAAAAGCATTTTGTTCCCATTTTAAAAGTGATTGTCTAATATTTCTATATTTCTCTCATTCTTAAAAATAATCTCAATTATGTTGCTTATGTACTTACAGATTATTTCAAATTGTTTAAAATACATGTGTACACACACACACATTTCTTGAGAGGAAATATAATCACTCCTAGCAAAACATGTATCGAAGTAAGTTCTATATTTCAATCTTTAACATATAAAGGTAAAGGGTTTTTTTGTCATTTTGTTTTCTTCACTATTCTTTTCTTTTCTTTAGTGAACAAGGAAAATTCTGTTTCTCTGCTTAGTCAGATTCTCAGCATATGAATGGGACAACACTTTTCCCCTCTCAGAAAGATTTTTTCCTAGCAGAGCCAGTTATAATTATGAAGTCTTTCCTTTATTTGATTGTAGAAGTTTCTTTTCCTTTTTGAAGAATTACGACTGATGCTCAAAAACTCAATTATGCCTAGCAAAATTCCATTATCTCATTTCCCAAGGGGTACTAGTGAGCCCTGCCCCACCAGCCACGATACACAAGAATTCTGTTTTAAAGCAGTTCCACATGAATGCCTGTTTCTCCCTTGTGTTCTCCATGGCTGGGAATCCCCTCTTTGAAAAGCACAATGCCATGCTGAATGTGCATTTTTCATTAAAATGTGACCTGCTTCCAGGCTGCTATCTGTGCTCCACATTCAACTAACCCTTTGGCCAAATTCACACCCACATATTTTGGACATTCTTCTGGCCTAAAACTGCACCCAGAGCATCTGTTCTGTGCAAAGGATTAATGAAAAAAAAATGTGTGTGCAGGTCAGAAGCCAGTCTAGTGACTGCACATCCCCCTTCAGATGTTTGATCAGTTCAAAAAATATGAGACAACCATCAGCCATATCAGTAAGTTTTTGGCTTACTTTAAATTTTAAAACTTTTAAACTTATAGATGAGAAGGCCATGAGAAAAACAAAAAACAAAAACAAATCTTAGAGAACATTTTCTTTCTGTTTTGGTTCTTGGCCACTTGATAATCTCTTATAGTTTCTAATATTAGGCTCTTAAAGAAAATCTTTTCCTTAGGATGTTCTATTATAAACAAGAGTCTAAGAAAGGTTTGGGCTATTTTTTCTATGAATAGAAAGAACAAGAAAAATATAATTTTAAATATCAAAATTAAGTGGGAGGGAAAGTTTGTGTACATTTTTTTTTTTTTACCCAGAACTCTTCTTTTCTCTGTATCACCTCTAGAAAGAAAATCCATAAAGGTAATCAATTTGGGAAGCAGAACCTAAAACATATTTAAGAAAAATGTATTTTTAAAATATAGATATTGATATGAATATATCTTGTTTTTTAAATTAATGCAGTGCATAAAGAGTACACTAAAGACTGATGTCTAGACATTATTCTCAAAATCTCCCAAGTTATATTATATAAATCCTCAACTAAACCTCCCTCTTGCATAGAGAGAGTTAAATGATCATAAAAGCCTTACCTATTTTTCCCTAAGGAGATGAGTTTAGGGACTACATAATCTTTCATTTTCAAAAATATAACATTTCTCTCTATCCTTCTGCTATATATCAAGGCCATTTGCCACCCAGGTAGGAAGGAGCCAACATCAACAGACATTTGCAGTAGAACCCTATGAGTTATTTAGACCCAAACAGTGAGGACCCTCTGTTCTGGCCCCAGATGTTGTAGCCATCTCTATAAATGTCCTGTTGGTGACCTTGACTAGTTAGCATTCTGTGGTTGGCATAGCTACTAAGATTGTCTCTGATTCTCCCTTCCTGTCCATGAAAACAGAATTGAGTTTCCTCCCCACTGCCTGCCTCAACCCCCACCTCACCAACTTCAGGGAAGCAAGAATAGAACCTAAGAACTGATCAATAAATGTGGCAGGGGTGGCAGTAAAACTATCATGGAATTCTTGGTTCCTAACCCCCTGCCTTAAGAATAAGTTAATTACAGAAACACCAACACAACTCTGGAAGAAAGCAATTTCAAGTACAATCCATCCTTATAGCATTGGCCAAAGACCTAGTGAAAGTAATACTACAAAAAAGAACTAAAGTAAAAGAACAAATGCTAATCCCTGAGATATGGTTTTCATTTTCCAACCCAGCAAAATTCAGGTGCAGCTTTCGTTTATTGTGATTCTAATCCCTTCAAAAAGGAAACAGAAGCCTACAAAAAAATATCTTCCAGTGTTTGTCTTTTCCTTAGGAGTCAGACACTGGCTATTTACATTTTAAACAGTTTTCAATATTCTTTTCATCTTTTTAATTTAAACTGACACTTTTTGAGGGTTAGTAAATCTGGATACAAAATAGAATTAACAAATGTAAATGTTAGCATTTTCCAGGTAGCAAAGCAGAAAAGATAGCTATTTTGCTGAAAAGTATTATCCCAGAGCACCCCCTGATGGCAAAATGCACTAATGTAAGTGCTTCTCTGGAAAAAGTAAAAGTGTTTCAAATCTTCAATATAAGGAGGTAAATATTGCTTTTCCACTCTTAAGATCTTTTCTTCATTTTTCTTTTTTCTTTTTACTTTTTTTTAATGTAATCTCTATGCCCATCCTGGGGCTTGAACTCACAACCCTGAGATCAAGTCACATGTTCCACCAAAAGCAAGGTCCTCTTTTCTTTATTTTTGATGGGAAATTAGAAATCATCTTGACACTCAAAAAAAAAAAAAAAAAAAAAACAGTCCCAGTTCACTTTATAGGTAGATTTATTTACTACTTTAAAAATAATTTCTTTCGGGGCACCTGGGTGGTTCAGTCAGTTAAGCTTCTGCCTTCATTCAGGTCATGATCCCAGGATCCTGGGACTGAGCCCCACATCAGGTTCCCAGCTGGGTGGGGAGCCTGCCCCTCCTCCTGTTCATGCTTTTTCTCTCTCTCAAATAAATAAATAAAAATCTTTATTAAAAATTAAATGATTTCTTTCATGCTAGAACATGAAATCCTATACTTTAGATTCACCCAATCATTTCAAACCTAAACTAACCCAGTTTTTATACTCCTGTTGAACTTAATTCTCAATGGCTTTCTTCTACCACCAGCTGAACTTGAAGTATTTTGGCAAGTGCCATCCTTCATTAAACCATGCATACCCACTAACCTCTAAATTCCTCTCAGATTGCAGCTTTATAGCTTTATAGCCCATACATGTTATGAGTGCCGTATGAGCTGTTATTTACTAAATTTACTAAATTTTATTTACTAAAAAGAAGCATTAAGCGTTAAGATCATGAATGGCCACAGATGTAAACGTGGTTCTCTGGGTTTTGCTGCAGCTAGGAAGATAAGAAATGAGATGGTAATTCTGCAAGCAAGCAAATGTTTATAATAATTTAGCACAACCACAAATTCACACACAGGGTGCCTGGGTGGCTCTGTTAGTTGGGCCTCTGTCTTCATGATCCCAGGGTCCTGGGATTGAGCCCCACATCAAACTCTCTGCTCAGCTAGGAGTCTGCTTCTCCCTCTCCCTCTGCCTGCCACTCCCCTCTGCTTGTGCTCTCTCTCTCTCTGTCAAATAAATAAAATCTTTGAAAAAAAATTCATACATAACTTGTTTTTTCTAACCATTATTTAGATTTTTCAAATTTTCTATATGTATTGAGTATACACCTCTGTATTCTTGACTTAAACTTTAGAAAAAGGCATTCAAATTGAAATGTAGAATTTGGCTTAACAGAATCTTTAAATGCTAATCAAAAGAATATTAGATATTGAGTTTCCCTATTCCTTTGAGAAAACATTCTCATTATTAATCTACAATCACTTTATCCTGAGGGCATGATATAAATCCCATTGTAAAAGTGTCCCAAAAAGGTCACGCCTAACTAAGGAAGCCTGAATCTTACAGAGTTAGATGAGAGCTAGGCATTAAACATGGTACCAAAGCCAGGGGGTAGTGACTTGAGAAACAGGCTCACAGGTACAAGACTAAGTACCAGGTTAGAAGGGGCATGGGCAGGAGGGATTATTACTAGACAAAAGGCCCAAGCCAAATGTCCAAATCAGCTATTTCCTAGTGTAAGAGTGGTCCAGCTGCTGCCATGGTTTGAGTCTTCGTGGACAGAATTGGGGCAGCGTATCCTCCCTAAAACATCCAAGAGTGGGTACTTGCTGAGAGGTAAGTTCAAGCAAATGTTCTTGAAGAGTTCCGAGTAGCAAGCCAGGTAACCAAGATCAGTGCAGTTCCAGTGGTCCAGCCCTAGCATGACCTAGGGCCAGTAAAGGAGCCAGGTTAGGCCCTGGGCAATGACTGTACATGGAACTTGCCCTTTTTTTTGGTTATTGAGTAGGGCTAGATAAAAGGTACAGAGTGAGAGTGGGAGAGACTGAGAGGCTGTTTCGCCCTAAGTTAGAACTTTTAAAATGTTCACTTCCTTTTTTTCCTCCCAACAAAAAACTCCCAGGACTCAAAACAGAACATAAAGCTTTCTGCCCATGGACACTGCTGAGTAAGCATCATTAAAGTCTCCCCTCCCACCATGGTCATGTCTAAGTCAGAGTCTCCCAGACCCCAAACAGCTGTGGAAGCTCTTCATCAGAGGTTTGAGCTTTGAAACAACTGATGAGAGTCTGAGGAGCCTTTTTTTTTTTTAAATATTTTCATTTATTTATTTGGCAGAGAGAGACACAGCGAGAGAGGGAACACAAGCAGAGGGAGTGGGAGAGGGAGAAGCAGGCTTCCCGTGGAGCAGGGAGCCTGATGTGGGGCTTGATCCCAGGACCCCTGGGATTATGACCTGAGCCTAAGGCAGATGCTTAACGACTGAGCCACCCAGGTGCCTGCTGAGGAGCCATTCTGAACAATGCAGAACGCTTACGGACTGTGTGTTCATGAAAGATCCAAACACCAAGCGCTCCAGAGGTTTTGGGTTTGTCACATATGTCACTGTGGAGGAGTGGATGCAGCCACGAATGCAAGGCCACACAAGGTGGATGAAGAGTTGTGAAACCAAAGAGGGCTGTCTCAAGAGAAGATTCTCAAAGACATGGGGCCCACTTGGCTGTGAAAAAGATTTTTGTTAGTGGCATTAAAGAAGACACAAGAACATCATCTGAGCAATTATTTTGAACAGTATGGGAAAATTGAAGTGAATGACATCATGACTGACTGGGGCAGTGACAACAAAAGAGGCCTTTGCTTTTACAACATTTGATGACCATGACTCCATACATAAGATTGTGGTTCAAAAATACCACACTGTGAATGGCCACAACTGTGAAGTAAAGAGAGCCCTGTCTAAGCAAGAGGTGGTGAGTGCTTCATCTGGCCAAAGAGGTCGAAGTAGTTCTGAAAATTTTGGTGGTGGTCATGGAGGTGGTTTTGGTGGGAATGACACCTTTGGTCATGGAGGAAACCTCAGTGGGTGAGGGGACTTTGGTGGCACTCGAGGTGGTGGTGGATATGGTGGGAGTGGGGGTGGCTACAATGGATTTGGTAATGATGGAAGCAACTTTGGAGATGGCAGAAGCTACAATGATTTTAGCAACTACAATAATCAACCTTCAAAATCAAAAACCTTCAAGAAGGATATTTTGGAGGCTGAAGCTCTGGCCCCTATGGTGGTGGAGGACAATACTTTGCCAAACCACAAAACCAAGGTGGCTACAGTGGTTCCAGCAGCAACAGTGGCTATGGCAATGGTAGAAGGTTTAAATTATTGCCAGGAAACAAGGCTTAGCAGGAAAGGAGAGTGAGAGAAATGACAGGGAAGCTACAGGCTACAACAGATTTGTGACCTCCGCCAAGCACAGTGGTGGCAGGACCAGCCTGCTAAAAGAAGACATGTTTTAGACAATACTCATGTGTATGGGCAAAAAAACTTGAGGATTATTCGTGATTAATTATATAACAGGTTATTTTAGTTTCTGTTCCGTGGAAGATGTAAAGCACCCCAAGAAACGGTTTTAATGTAATTTTTTGTTTTTTGGGTTTTTTTTTTTGCACCCCTGTTGCCAATTGCTAAATGTAATAGTCTGATCATGGTGTTGAGTAAATAATATGGTAAAAAAAACCAAAAAAACAAAAAAACAAAAAAAACAGACCGAGGAATACTTCCTCCCTCACTTTGTCTAAAGATTAATGACTTCGTATCATTCTCACTGTTTATTATTTCAAAGAGACAACTTTTCTTTTTCTAAAATCAATCCAGTGGGTTTGTCCTAATTCATTGTTCATAATCCGATCCTGTCCTTCTCTAGAGAAATGTTAGTTCCAGAGAACTCCTGCAGCCACCTTACTAATGATAAATCTTGCTTCTTCCACAGTACCTCCCTCACCTGACCCAGCCTAGGCATTGAAGCTTACCACACACTGAACTAAACTTCAGGGCACTAGGCAGCTGAAGAGCTGATCTAATTTCAATGGCCTGTCCCTCCACCAGCATCTTATTCCAGAATTTCCTGGAAACTACCAGGAAAGTCCACTAGAGGTCACTTTACTGCCACAAGCAATGGGTAGGGAATTTCAGAGCTTCATTTCCCCTAAAAAGGTTATGAAATAACAGTGTTGATGTTAAAAGTTCTAAGGAAATACGATAGCAACTTGGGAATTAATATGTCTTTCCATAGTGCAAAGTGCTCCCAGAATTTCAAACACAGGAGGCTAAAAGTGCTTATGGAAATTATGAAAAATTGAGAGATCAGTCTCTTGCTTTCCAAAAGCCACATTCACCACTCATTTCTTCAAACTACACCAGAACCCCAATGACCCCAGAAGGACACTAGAGCAGGCAGGGTTCCTAATTTGGAGATGGCACATTCATGGGTAACGGAAGGTCTGTGAACCTCTAAAAACTGTTTTTCTGAAGACAGAAAGATCCTCAAAAGAGGATTAAGAGATGAGAGACTCAGAAACACAGAAGAGTTGCTTTTTTTTTTTCACTCTTTCCTGTCATCTAAGAAAATTCAGTGAGAAATTTGGACTCAGAAACCCTTTCCAACACTAAGATTTTTCTCAGCCAGCCAGAGACAGATCAAGGAATTGATGTTTCATCCCCTGTTCTTTAGAAAGGGCCTGAATGACAGCAACTGAAAGGCTAGCAAAACCTCAGCATTCACCACCAAACTAAAAGGTACAGAATAAATGATAATTGTAGTTAAGGCAGAATTCAGCCTAAAAAGAAAAGGAAGATAACATGAGAAAGGCTCACCAGGACCTGAAACCCCAGGCACTAGGGACAAATGGGGATCACTGACATAGAAAAAGGGGTGGAAACCCTCAGTGTGATGCAGATTTGTTTGAAGTGGAGTGACCAGCTCCTATAGGAGTCCCCACAAGGCCAGCTCACCCCTCCCCCACAGCCCTGCATGAGCTCATAATACCTAGTCTTCTGATGGCAGTCGCCTCTTTAGGAATTTAAACTGACCAAAATGGAAAGCTTTGGATGAGTGGAGCTGGAGTCTGCCATCGGTGTAAAGTCTGAGAATTCAGAAAGTTCTGAAGTGTTGGCAGGTGAGCCTGAGAGAAAAGAGAATTCGGAGAACTGTGATTGATTTCTGTCCTGTTAAGGATGGAAGATTTGGGCTTTGATGTATATTTAAACCATCTCTGGGGAGTTTGGAGTTTAGAGTGTTTTGGAAAATAAAACAAGCCTTTGGTTTTGACTATTATTCCTGATCCCATCCATCAATTAAATTTGACTTTATTGTTAAAATATCTAGCAAAAATCCTACCCATTTGAAGATGGTGCTAGGTATCCTTGTACCTACATACTTTCCCTAATCCTCCGGGGAAATGACTATATTCTCTTGTCTCAGCACTGGGTTCCATCAGAATTGGCCAGGCTTAATGGAAAGAACTGGGTTTTATACTACGTCTTAAAAGCAATCAAACTGGAAATCCTAGAGTGGAATCATCTCAAAATAGAGGCATAGTCCAATTTTGGAGCAGATTGCCATCCATTTGGTCCTAAAAATAGTAACAGTTTCTTTTTAAATCAAAGGATCAAAGAGGCACCTCTGTCTACAAGCACATTGGGGAGAAAAAGAGCCAAATTTATACTTTCAAGCCAATGACATCCAGTATACTACACAAGCAAGTAGAAACAAAACCAAGAGACTACAAGACTGATTCCAGCTCCAAAACAAGTTCTGTGACCTTCTCAGGTCTCTTACCTTCTTGCTACCACAAGATACTCCATTTGACTGGACAGTCAGCATGTTACAGTGAAAAGTCTAAGGATTCAAAGTCCAGGCATTAATCCCTTGGAACCTCTGAGATCTAAATGCCAATGTAGTCATTTTCTAGTTGGATGATTTTGAAGTTGTTTAACTTCAGTTTCCTTATCTGTAAAATGGAAATAATATCTACCTTGTAGGGATTAGGGATGTGGGTGTGTGTGAATTATCCCAGTCTCCTCTCAGATGACAGGGTAAGACAAAATACAATGTACTATACAGAAAGAACTTTGAAAAACAAAAGTATTGCATAAAGAACAGTAATTTAATAAATCCATAATGATACAGAGCATACTGAGGGTTCACTTCTGCCATCACACACAACAAAAATAGACTAAAACTTGTTTCAGATCTATTGAAATTGCTATTTCAATCATTTGTAGGACAAATAAGAAGCTACCAGAAGAAGACTAGTTTCTACTCAACATCAGGAAAAGTTACCAACAGCAGTCCTAAAACGGAAGGGCTGACTCTGGAAACTGTGAGTTCCTTGTTACTAGGATCATAGGACAGGTGTAGAAGATGGGAGGGAAATGAAGAAGGGACTCAAGGATGTCCAGATCAACCACTGGCCTTGGACTTTATCAGGTCTCTTCCAAACTTAAAAACTTTGCTAGAGAATTACAGAAGGATATTCTACATCAAAACTACCCTCCTGGGGCTCCTGGCTGGTTCAGTCGGTAGAGCATGTGACTCTTAATCTCTGGGCAATGTGTTCAAGCCCCGCATTGGGTGTAGAGCTCACTTAAAAACAAAAACCAAAACAACAACAACAAAAAAACCCTACACTCTTGATCTACTTTCCTACATTGGTTGCACTAACTGAAGGAAATATGGTCATTCACATTCCCTGCTTCTTTGCAATTATTCCTAAAAACAGTCACAGGAGCTGGAAACTTAGCTCTAGGACACAGTAGCTTAAAAAGTAAAAGCTACAGGGGTGCCTAGCTGACTCAGTAGGTGGAGCATGCAACCCTTGATCTCTGGTTCAAGCCCCAGGTTGGGTGTAGAGATTACTAAAAATAAACTTTAAAAAATTAAATTAAAAATTTATTTAAAAAAGCAAAAGCTATGGGGCACCTGGGTGGCTCAGTTAGTAGAGAGTCCAGCTCTTGATTTCAGCTCAGGTCATGATCTGGAGGTCCAAGGATCGAGCCCCCATCAGGTTCTGTGATCTGTGGGGAGTCTGCTTGGGATTCTCTCTCGCCCTCTCTCTCTGTCCCTCTTCCCATGTGCTCTCTCTCTCTCTCAAATAAAATAAATCTTTTTTAAAATTTTTAAAAATTTAGGGTCGCCTCGGTGGCTCAGTCAGTTAAGCATCTGCCTTCGGCTCAGGTCATGATCCCAGGGTCCTGGGATCAAGTCCCAAATCAGGCTCCCTGCTCGGCAGGGAGCCTGCTTCTCCCTCTGCCCCTCCCCCTGCTTGTTCTCTCTTGCTCTCTCTCTGTAAAATAAGTAACACTTTAAATTTTTTTTAATTTAAAAAATAAAAAAACAAAACTACATTGATGGCATGAAAAATCATTTTGTAACATGTTTCAGATTGTTTGCTCAAAAACAAATACAAACTTCTATGTATATATTTGAATTCAATTCTCCAGTTTATCTTCCTAATGAACTCCTCACATTTTTCATAAGAATTCTAAGAAAAACAAATATATTCTCAGAATATCTGAAGACTTTTGAAGTTAAAATAAGCTAGAAGCCCCCAAATAGATGTTGTGTGTGGCGTACCTAAAAGCAAACTCAAAGCAGGGAGTTGCCAGTTGTCTAAACATATATAGAGACCAAAGCACTGTACGTAGTGGAGATATACACAGGAATCTCTGGAGTGAGACTTTCTGGCTTTAAATCCTGGTGTTGCTACCTGTTAGCTACAAGACCTAAACTAAGTTACTTGATCTCTGTACCCCAATGTCTTCATTGCCAAAAGGGAATAATAACAGTATATACTTCATGGGCTTAGTGTGTGGATCAATGACAAAATACTTATGAAGTTGTTTGCATAGTCCCCAGGCATGTGAGTGAGTACTTATAAAGTAATAGACACCATTAATACAATAGCTCCCTCTGGATGGGTGATAGGTTTTAAATGTAGACTTGCTGAAATATTTTTAAATGAAATTTTTATTATAAAAATAATATATGCTTATTGTTAAATATGGAAATGACTACAAAAAATTTTAAAAGAACATTAATTCCTTGTAATCCTACCAATTAAGGAAAGGGCTAATACATTTGATGCATTTCTTCCAAATATTTTTTCTTGTATATTTTCCATAGTTGGGGATCATATCTTCACAGTCTGGTAGATTGAGAACTAGGGTTAAAAGCTGTATATCTTTCAGTGTCATAGGTGAGCTCCTCCCAGAGATACCTTTTTTTAAAAAAAATATTTTACTTGACAGAGAGAGAGTGTGTGTGAGCACAAGCAGGGGGAGCTGCAGAGGGAGGGGAGGAAGCAGGCTCCCCACTGATCAAGGTACCCAAAGCAAGGCTCGATGCCAGGACGCTGGGATCGTGATCTGAGCCAAAGGCAGACACTTAACCGACAGAGCCACCCAGGTGCCCCCTCCCACAGATACCTTGAAAAACTGTATTTTTCTCTTCTTCTTCATTATCTTTTCCTTCCAGAAAGTTACTACCTACCTAGTAAGGACATAGCCCTGTGACCCACAGCTTCTTTATTTTTTTCTAATATTTTATTTTTTTAAGATTTTATTTAATTATTTAATAGTGAGAGAGAGAGAGCACAAGTGGGGTAGGAGCAGAGGGAGAAGCAGAAGCCCTGCTGAGCAGGAAGCCCAATACAGGGCTTAATTCCAGGACCCTGAGATCAGGACCCGGGCAAAAGGCAGATGCTTAACTGACTGAGCCACCCAGGCATCCCTAAGATTTTATTTTTAAGTAATCTCTACACACAGAGTGGGGCTTAAACAACTCCAAGACCAAGAGTCACATGCTCTACCAACTGAGCCAGCCAGGTGCCCCTTCCTGTCTTCTCAATGTGAATTTTCTCACTTTCGAATGTATATCTCTTTCTTAAGCACCTCAGGAGGTACCCTCTTCTTGTGTAACCCAAACTTCTCTTCTCCCTTTCTCTCCAATGTTGGCCTGGCCCTGGAGAATTCCTCCTCCATAAAAAAAAAAAAAAAAAAAAAAAAAAAAAAAAAAGTTATTGCTCTGGAACTAGGTGTGACCAGGAAAGATTTTCAGGGTATGAATTAGAATAAAATGGAGTGGAGAGAGATGTTTAGAGTTGGAGCTTCTTCTCACCATCATTTCCTTCAACATTTTTTAACTACACAAATTATATAAAGCTTCATAGATATAATTACCCATTTGTCCTCATATTAGATGTATGACAAACAGGAACATCTGGCTGGGTCAGAAGAGCATGCAACTGTTGATCTCAGGGTTGTGAGTTCAAGCCCCATGTTGGGTATAGAGATTAATAAAAAAATTAATAAACAAAAAAATTAAGAATAAATAGATAAAGATGACCAACATAACTTTAAACTGGATAGTCAAGAAACTGATTGTTCCCTACTCTATAATAAAGCACAGTGGTTGTCAGAGTTAGAACTCATCAACTGCTGCCATCTAATCTAGTACTTTTTTTAAGATTTTATTTTTAAGTAATCTCTATACCCAATGTGGGGCTCAAATTTACAACCCTGAGATAATTTACAATCCTGAGATCAAGAGTTGCATGCTTTACCGACTGAGCCACCCCTCTAATCTAGTACTTTTAACTGTGTAGTTCATTCTTACTACAGCTATTGCTATGTTCAGCAATAAAAGGTCACCATAATAATGTACTATCACCACTATCAGCAAACACCTACCATTTTTCATGTGCCTACGTAGTTGGCTACATCTATTTTTACATAAATTAGCTCATTCAACCCTCAAAACAAGTCTGTGAGATTACCTATTATGCAGCTGAAAAAAAAAAAGAATTTGAATCAAAGTCTGTTTTGATTCCAAAAATCACTGAAATTTTATTCTAATTCATACCCTGAAAATCTTTCCTGGTCACACCTAGTTCCAGAGTTTTGACACAATAACATTTCATAATACGCTAACATCGTCTTTTAGATTCATGCTAGAATATTAGACTTTTGGAGAGAAAAAGACTTATAAAATATAACCATGTCTGGGAAGGTAGTCCTCTTTGAGAGAGTATAGTTTCTGGCAGAAGAAAATAGGAAGTGGGAAGACATGGAGAAGACACCTGTCCAACCAGCCAAATTGGCTAAATCAATCCCTGAGGCAGCTAATCACAGCTTCACAAAAACAGGCTGGTAATAAAATACTTCAGCTAACCAAACCAGAGAAAATCCAAGACAGTCCAGGATGCCATCAAGTACTACTGCTCTCTGGCTGATAGAATTATAGAGAGGTTCTTAGATTACAGTTTTACACATGACAACTATCCCCATCATTTGGTGAAACATTTTCTAGCCCAAACCTCATAATCTGGGATAAAACAGTATAATCTGCGTATTTTCTTCTGAGGGCTAGAAAGAAAATAAAAGTTCAAATTTCCAAAATGTTCCAGGAAAAGATGCCTTTTCATCTCTTTCCCTGTCTCTCTATGATGGCTCCTATATGTAGCTCATTGCAGTGAGTTCAAGCCCTACACTGGGGACAGATTTTACTTAAAAATAAATAAATAAATAAAATAATAAAAAGTGGGGAAAAGAGAAAGATTCAGTGAAGGAGTTTGAGAAGGAACAACCAATGAGGAAGAAAACCAGGAAAGTGTGGTATTCTTGGGACACAAAAGAAAGTAAATATTTTCAGGAAGAGAAAGTGACCAATTGCGTTAATGCCCTTAATGATGAAAACTAAGAATTGACCTCTGTTTATAACAACTTAGAAGTTGGTATTATTAGGTAGCTCCACAAGAGCTACTTTTGTGGAATGATAGAGATGAAAGCCTAACTGGATTAAGTTTTAAAGATTATGGGAATACGGAGTTCCTGGGTGGCTCAGTCAGTTAAGAGGCCAACTAGTTTTGGCTCGGGCCATGATCTCAGAGTCCTGGGATCAAGCTCGGGTAGGGCTCTGCCCTCAGCAGGAACTCTGCTTGTGGGTTCTCTCTCTCCCTCTGCCCCTCCTGCCACTTGCACGCTCTCTCTCTCTAAAATAAATAAATCTTTTAAAAAATTAAAAAATTTAAAAAGATAATGGGAAGAGAAGAATTAAAGATAGCAAATTTAGAACATTTTCTCTTTTTTAAAGATTTATTTATTTGAGAGAGAGAGCACACGCACATGGGTGGGAAAGGGAGAGAGAATCTCAAGCAGACTCCCCACCGAGTGAGGAGCTCGACACAGGGCTCATCTCACAGCCCTCAGAGCATGACCTGAGTCGAAATCAATAGTTGGGACTCCTAACGGACTGAACCACCCAGGAGACCCTCAGGTGTACTTGTTTTAGCAAGTCTCAGTCTTCAAGAGCTTTTGTTAAGGTCAATTCCTTGTCAAATCTTCCCCTCTCCATCTTCATCACCATCCCACTTCCCACTCCGTCCACCGTACTGCCACAGCACTTTGTAAATGCCTCTATTTTTTTTAAAGATTTTTATTTATTTATTTGACAGAGAAACACAGTGAGAGAGGGAACACAAGCAGGGGGAGTGGGGGAGGGAGAAGCAGGCTTCCCGCAGAGCAGGGAGCTGGATGCAGGGCTCGATCCCAGGACCCTGGGATCATGACCCAAGCCAAAGGCAGACGCTTAACGACTGAGCCACCGAGGTGCCCCTAAATGCCTCTATTGTGATACTACATTGAATTTACCAGTACTCCAAGTCTGTGAGGGAAGGGGTTACCATTATCTTATGTTTGTGCTCCCAGTGTACGGCAAAGTGCCTGGAACATAGAAAATACTCAATAAATGTCAATGGAATGAAGGAATAATGAATAAATCAGTGAATGAGTGAAAGGGAAAGGAAAAATAGAAGGGTTGGGAATAAAAATAATAATAAGGGGACACCTGGGTGACTCAGTCGTTAAGCGTCTGCCTTCGGCTCTGGTCATGATCCCAGGGTCCTGGGATCGAGCCTCGTGTCAGGCTCCCTGCTCTGCGGGAATCCTGCTTCTCCCTCTCCCACTCCCCCTGCTCATGTTCCCTCTCTAGCTGTCTCTCTCTCTGTGTCAAATAAATAAATAAAATCTTTAAAAAAAAAGAATAATAAGGCGGGGTTGCCTGGCTGGCTCAGTCCAAAGAGCATAAGACTCTTGATCTCAGGGTTATGAGTTTGAACCTCACATTAAATAAACAAATAAATGAATACTTTTTAAAAAGGCAATTAGTTTTCAATAAGAAATTCCCTTATTTAGTCATACCTCTTCATTTTACAGAAGAAAAAAAACAAACTTGTGTTAGTTTAATGACTTGCCTAAATTAGTTACTATCAGGGGCACCTGACTGGCTCAGTTGGTAAAGCATGATTCTTGATCTTGGGCCTGAATTTGAGCCCCATGTTGGGCATGGAACCTACTTTATTTTTTTTTCCCCAAAGATTTTATTTATTTATTTGAGAGAGAGAGAACAAGCAGGGGGAGTAGCAGGCAGAGGGAGAGGGAGAAGGAGGTTCCCCATCAAGCTCCTTAAGGAGCCCAATGCAGGGCTTGATCCCAGCACCCCGGGATCATAACCTGAGCCAAAGACAGGCGCTTAACCCACTGAGCCACCCAGGAGCCCCAGAACCTACTTTAAAAAAGAAACAACTAGGGGTGCCCAGGTGGCTCAGTGGGTTAAGCGACAGCCTTTGGCTCAGGTCATGATCCTGGGGTCATGGGATCAAGCCCCACATTGAGCCCCGCACCGAGCCCCGCATCAAGCCCTGTATTGGGCTCTCCCTGCTCTGCGGGGAGCCTCCCTCTTCCTCTCCCTCTGCCCGCTACCCCCCCACCCCCCGCTTGTGCTCTTTGCTCTGTCAAATAAATAGATAAAATCTTTAAAAAGAAAAGAGAGAGAAGAAACAACTAGCTATTGTCAGAAGCAGGGCTATAAAGCAACAGGGCTTTTAGCCTTAACCAAGTCCCTGATCTTTTCTCATTATTATAACATTGATCACATTGTATTGCCAGTCTTCCCCATCACATCGAACTTCTTGAAGGCAGTAAGGATGTCTTATCTCTAATCTATCCCTTGATTATAAACGATAAAGGTAATAAATATAGCCCGTGGTGCCATAGAAATAACCTCAAAATCAAATACATGGGCTTGCAATCCCCTTTAACACCACTTGTCTGTACTAATTTCCACACTGCCAGAGATATCTGAATGAGTTTTAGTGAAACAGTGAAATAACCCTGAGCTTTAAAAACCAAACACACTTGAGTTTAAATCCCAGTTCTGAAATTTACTGTCATATTAGGCATACTATTTAGAATCTCAGAGCTCAGTTACCTTATTGGCAGCCCAGATCAGAAAGGCCAGGAAAGCAGGTAATAATGCCTATCCTGCAAACTAGCATACTACAGGTGTTCAATTAAATGGTTATTTTATTGTTGTTATTATTAATTAGCAAATTAGCTAATTCATTCATTAAAAAGCGGGGCATTTTTTTAATTCCTCTCTGCATATCAAAACCTCACCTGTCCTTTAAACCATTTCCAGGCAGACTTTTCCAGAAATTTTCAGAGTTATAACCACCTTTACCTGACTTCACATAAAACTGACTGGCCCATACACAACTTTTAGCATTGGATTATAAATTCTATCTTACGCTAGTCTCTATTTTTTTATTATGTGCATATATCATTTTTTCATCAAATTGTAAACTTTTTGACCATGTAATAGGGTGGCACAGAGAGAACAGAAGCAGGGAAAACAGCACAGAGGCTCATTATAATAGCTCTGACATGGGATGATGAGAATGAGAGCTGGGGCAGTGGCGGTGGAAGGAGAAACGCGTCTCAGAGACACTTTAACGATAGAACTGGCAGGATTCGGCCCCCGACTCCATGTGATGGATAATGCTGGGGTGGAGAATAAAAGATGACCTAAGGTATCTAAAATAAATGGTTGACCAAATGATGATTTTATTATCTAAAATAAGAAGTAAAATAGAAGGGACTGGAGACTGGGGGTGATGGAAGGACAAAAGGTATTAAAGATGTGTTAAATCTTTTGCAAGTAGGCAAGAGTGGGCACTGAAAAGAGAGAAAAGGATCTAAAAGATTGAAAACTCTTGGTTGGGGATATTTCCTCAGGAAACAAAGCAGCTTCTGAACCGAAGCTACACAAGAGATAAGAGAAACTGAGGTGGGGTGGGGAGGATACAGGAGGTTGGAGAAAGCAGTTCATTCAGTGAAGCCCTGGAGGGCAGAAATAGGCCCAGAGGGTAAATGTTACAAGTAAATTTTTATTTGCCCTAAGGGAGAATTTTCTAATAACATGAGGTTACTGAGTCACCCAGTCTTGGAGGGAACAGCTCTGCTTTGGGATCCAGGAAGCTAAGTATCCCACTGTATGATTTTGGACCAGTCATTTCACCCCCAAGCTGTCCCACTGCAAAATTCAGATCAAAGCTATTATGCTTATTATTTTAGTGCTAGTGCTTATTAGGACACCTCCTGTTATCACTGAGTGTGACAGAAGAAACAGATTTGTGACCATCAATGCATCTCACATAAAATGCAGATAGAGTAAATAAGGTTACAGCTCAGATCAGGGAGATGAGTAAAACCTTAATTATGAACCAGGTGATCCCCACACCCATTCTTACAATGAGTAGTTTAGAAAGTACATACATTTCTGTTTCTTCTTTGAGAATGTCTTTTCTTACCTGTTTTTCTGTCCATTCTTCAAAGTCATGAGTTTACCTATGAGTGAAGAAATTATAGTGGAAGAGCTTCTATAATTTATAATAGAACAACATTTCAATCAATTGGTACATCTTGAAACGTATGCAAATTAGCTTGGCAAGGCAGCAATCTAACAAGAGAAAAACTGTAGGTAAAATTCTCTAAACCAATTCTTCTCGTTATACCTACACAAATTCTGCTTGGAGATTCTAACACACTACATTCTGTCTGATTTAGAAAGTCAGGCTTAAGTACATTTTTTCCACAGTAGACAAGTTGAGGGGTGGGGTATGTTTTAATAACTATTTCTCAAAAGAAATCACTTCCGTGGTATCTATCAAGAAGACTGTAAAGAACAATGGCTGGTCATAAGAAGACTTGTTTTCTAATCCCAGGTCTGATGAATGCTGTGTGGCTTCAAACAAGTCACTTAATACCTTAATTTCCTAAGCTATGTATTGAGAAGTATGAAGAGAATGTATATGAAAATCCTTTGAGATATAAATTATTCTGCAATGAAAGACTTTATAACTAATGCATAACTCCTCCTTTCCTCAGTCTACTTATATAGAAATGAAGTCCTTAATGTATCTTTGATATAACTCATAATTCTCTCCTTCCTCCATCAGATTTATTAATCAAATTATTGAAAGTATTTTGGTAGATTTAGTTACAAAGATTTAGAGACAAAACCTGCAAAAAGAAGAAAGCCAAATGCCTCTGAAAAAGGTAAGGGTATCTTAAATGAAAAAAATCAAAGACTATACATACATTTAATGTATTTGTAAGACATACTCTGTCTTTATTATTTTTCAAATCTGTCAGTTGAAAAACAAAAGTAGTGGTGTAATATACTCAAGACGTTTAATATTACATTAATCAAAGATGACAACCATGAATACCATTTATTGTTGTATTTGAACCACTAATTTCAGATGAAATCTAAAACACTCAAGTCCCAATTGTTAGCACTGACATGCCAACAAAAACATTAAGGAATTCTTTTGTAGCTAGTTTATACTATTATGCATTTACTTGAGAAAACAAAATATGTATGTAACTAATGTATCTAAATCTAAAATATGTATGTAACTAATGTATCTAAACTAATGTAGCATATCACTACAAAGGCTTCAATAAAATCCACTCAGTCAAAATTTGAACAAATTTTACTATATAGCTTAATTTAAAATCTATGTTGTCATCCATCAAATTCTGATAACTGTACAATTTAATGTATGTGGTTAGAACATTGCCTAGACTAAATGAATCCGAAGTTGCATTTCCATTCCTACAGGAGCCAGTTAACCTGAAAAGGAGAAAAAAAAATCAATAACCTATCACAGCTTGCTATCTATCCAACTTCTCTGATCTTGGTGAACACTGAGTTCAAAGGGCACTTGATAAAACTGTGGATGAATGGCCTGGGCAAAAAACTACTTACAACACCATCTTCACAAATGAAGTACAGTACTCCCTCAAATTATAGATAAATGGAACAAACAAGCTCTACTTACTCTAAATATAGGGCACAGAGCATGCTGTGATCCAGTTAAGAAAAGGATTTCCTCTCCCTTGCTAAATCTAACACCTCCCCGAGTAGATCCTGCTGTGATGTCTGAATTTGAGCAAGTTGATTAAATCCGGAGCATGTTTCCTCCTCAGCTGTAAAATGAGGATCATAATACTGACCTCCTTAGGACAACTGGGAGAATTACAGTAAGCTGGGAATACAAGCTAAGTACCAAGTAAAAGCAGGAAGAGTAGTAGCTGGGGGTAACAGCCATTGTTCTAATTCTGTTCTTTTTTTTTTTTTTTTTAAGATTTTTATTTATTTATTTGACAGAGAGAGATAGTGAGAGCAGGAACACAGGCAGGGGGAGTGGGAGAGGGAGAAGCAGGCTTCCCGCCAAGCAGGGAGCCTGATGCAGGGCTCCATCCCAGGACCCTGTGACCATGACCCGAGCCGAAGGCGGACGCTTAACGACTGAGCCAACCAGTCGCCCCCATTGTTCTCATTCTGTCCTGATGCATAAGGGATCATGTACTGGTCTTAGAATAAAAACTAAGAGTGTGTTTTACGAAGGAAAGGGTGATCAACTTTAGCAAAGGGTGAAGGAAGATCAATGGCTTTTGAATTCGATAACAAAGGAATTGTTGGAGAGCTTGTTTTAAAAGAACATTTTCCAAGCAGTAAGGTGACTGTGGGTGACTAAGGAAAAAATAAATGAAATGAAACGGAGATGGCAGGTATCAACCAGGGGTTTTCAACAGTTTGTATCCACCAATCACTATCATAGAGTCACGATGATTTTTCTAAATCAGAGAAGGACTTCTATTTCTAGGCTTTTTATTATAGTTCTCATTTACAGAAAGTTTTAGGATTGAGAAAAATAATTACTGTGACTGTCTTGTGGCCATGGTTTTAACTCACAAAATGTTCTATTAGTGGTTGACAATATATAAAATCATTGAGGTTATAATGGTACAGAGGACACTGATGATGAATTAAGAAATGGTTAAGTAAAGTGGGCAGGGGGAGGCAAGCCATATCTCTAAATAGGCGACTGAAGGAAAATGAATTTTTAGTGATTGTGATGAAACATGGTTTCATGGCAACTATTTCTATGCCACTGAGATCTACTGATCCAAGCTTCTTGATGATATAAGGGAGAAGAGAAATGAAGTGTTTGAAACAAGAAGCTATAAGTCAGGCAATTTCTTTCAAGATGTGGAAAACTGCATGTTTGAAAGCAGAGGTTTAGGAGCCAGTGAAAAGGAAGAGAACAAAGAAATGGAAGAAGCAGCAGAAAAGCTTAGCAACCAAGCACCTTACATAGTAAGATATGATTCAATAATAATAATAGCTAACATTAATTGGGAACTATTATCTTTTAAAAATTTTGTTACATCTGTGTTACAGTAGCAGCTAATAGGAATAGTGCAATTCTGATTTTTACTGGTGTCAGTAAAAAATCTGTAAATTATGTAGAAAGATCATCTGTCTACCTTTTTATAAAAAAGGTATACTTTATTCTTTTTGTTATTTTAAAGATTTTATTTACTTATTTGAGAGAGAGAGAGAATGAGCAGGGGAAGGACAGAGGGAGAAGGAGACTCCCCACTGAGCAGGGAGCCCGACATGGGGCTCAATCCCAAGACCCTAGAATCAGGACCAGAGATGAAGGCAGCTACTTAACAGACTGAGCCACCCATGCACACCTCCATCTTTTGTACTTAAGTTTTACTTTGAATTCATGTAGTACTTCACAGTTGACAAGAACATTCACATAATCCTCAAAACAACAGTGTGAATTCTGCTGAGTCAATTTTGTAATTCTCATTTTCAGAGAGAGAAATTGAGACGCATGAAGGTTAAATGACTTGCAAAAAAGGTTCTTTTTTTGTTTTTCTTAAGCCCAGAGTTGACTATGAAGAAATAATTTTTACATTTTCGAGAGATATTTAAAGTGTTGGACTTCCTAACTAGAACTTATCTTAAGATAAAATGGTTTTTGTTCATTCAGTTTCCCTCTATTTCCCCCAAAGATCCAGTGAGTGCCCTGATGCTGTTCCACTCTTGATCAGACCTCTCAGAGGCAACGTAATATCTATGCGTGTTTCTCATTCCCCACCCCCGTCATCCTCCAAATTTAAAAACCTATTTCCCATTATCTTCAGAGCACTATTCATTTATCTAATTCATTGATTTGCATTAAGATATTAAAACTGATCAGAGTGTGGGGTGCCTGTCTAGCTCAGTCAGGGAGCATGCAACTCTTGATCTTGGAGTTGTGGTTTCAGGCCCCATGTTTGATGTGGATCTTGTTTGGGAAAAAAAAAAAACTGATAGGAGCTCAACAAATTATCTCCTCCCAGATTTGCATTTTAGCCTGGGGCCTTAAATTGTTTTAATAATATGGGTATTTCTGACCCTCATAACAGAGCCAAGGAAGTTTGGTTTTTCCTGGCATCCGATCACACCAACACATCAAAGGCATACTTTACAGGACTTTTTTGTAGGAATAACCCTAATCTGCATTACATGTATATCAGTATTAAACAAAAAGGGAGAAAATTATTCATAATGAGACTAGTCAAAATTATAATTTTTTGCCCTGCTTAATTTTGTGATTACCTAATGATAATATTAAACCAGTTTTGTCTTAATTCAGTAAAATGTTAAAAGCATAAGGATATAAGTTAAATGTTTAAGTCATTCTTTAATACTATCATTCATTTTCATGAAAAGAAGAAATAATTTCATAAGTGTTAAATAGTAAAGTTATACAAGATTCCTTCTGTAATTAATCCTGAGACATTTTAGAGTTTTCATGCAGATAGATGAAAGAAAACTTCATTGTTGCTAAAAAGACCTTTATGCCACCTTTTGTTTTCTACTGATTGATTCATCCTTCATTATTTTTCTAAAGATCAGGAGCCATATATCTAGTTTAAAAATTAAGAAACCTCTATCAAGCATGTGTTCTGCTTAATTCTATAAACATTGGTTTTAGGACCAAAGATAAAATGAAATAGATGAAGGCTATCTGCCTTACATACAGCCTCCTTTCCCTTTAAGAATCTCCTCCAGAGATTGTGGTTTTCTAGAACTTCATTCATCTCCGGTTAGCTGAGCAAGGAGAAGCTTACATACACTAATAGATGGCTGAACCAATGACTGTCACCAAGAGGGCCCTCTGGCCTGAAAAGAAGTCACCTTAAGATGGCAGAGAAAAGCAGGGTGATCATCCTAGCTCTTGCACATGAAGAATTGTTAGCTTTTTTTTAAAAGATTTTATTTTTAAGTAATCCCTACACCCAACATAGGGCTCAAATTTACAATCCCAAAATCAAGAATCACATGCTTTACCTACCAAGCCAGCCAGGCACCCCAGAATTGTTAGCTTTTTATATTGCATGCATATACCCTGAAACTACAGTATGAGGTTTCCTTTATATGATGTAGTACTTTACTGCATTGATTGCTGCTTTATATTCAGCTTTCTGGCTTTTTGCAGCACTAATAAAGGATTTCAATTTCCAAATGGTTTGGGAAGATGTAAATAATTATACAAACAATTATGGTTAACCACCTATAGTTTTCTTATTCTTTTTTTTTTTTAATATTTTGAGAGAGAGAGTGCGAGCATGAGTTGGGGGGGAGGCAGAGAGACGGAGAAGCAGACTCCCCACTGAGCAGGGAACTTGATGCCAGGCTCAAGGCTGGAGCCCAGGACCCTGGGATCATGACCTGAGCCAACTGAGCTACCTAGGCACCCTTCTTATTCTTTTTTTTTTTTTTAAGAAATGGGTTTAAAAACATGTACAGAGTATAAAATAAAATTTAGGTACCTCGATAATCTTTCCTCATGAAAGATCACTGGCTGGCTCAGTTGGAAGAACAAGCAACTCTTGATCTCAGAATCATGAATTTGAACCCCACACTGGGTACAGAGATTACTTAATTAACTTAAAAAAAAAAGATTACTTTCCCTCATGAAAGGTACTTTTAGTATCTTTTTGGCATGGCTTACTAAAGCTTTATAAGTTAAAATTTCCAACTCTAACCCCTTTCCTTTCTCTCTATACTTTTCCAGATCCTTTCCTTGCTTGCTATGAGAAAGGGAGGCTAAAACTTTGTTCTACCTGTTTCTCAGAATACTATAACAAATTTTAACCTCTACGGTGTTTATTCTCCAGTTAACTATTACTTTAGTACAGAAGTAAAACTCAATTTAAGGGATTATAAATATGAACAAAACTCAGTTCCTTATCGCAAGGAACTTTACAGGATAGTAATAATCCTGAGAGAAATAATAACGATAAATACATTTACTTTTCTCTTTACACTTTAGGAAGGGTTTACACATGCAAAAGTTCATTTGATCTTTAAAACATCCTTCTAAGGAAAACAGGACAGATACTATTTTCCTAACTTTATAGAGGAGATAGAAGTAAAACATGCAACACATTTAAAGAACTAAAAATATGTAGTTAAACTGTCATACATTGTAATTATAACTAGATAAACATGTTATATCATTATACACACACCCATCCTTAGCTTATCCTTAGAAAGGTATCTAGGCTTAAGAAAATATCTATCCCACTTATTTGCCACAATGCTTAAAATCTCATTTTATTTTTATTTTGTTATTTATCTATTTATTAAAAGATTTTTAAGAAATCTCTACACCCAATGTGAGGCTCAAACTCACAACTCTGAGATTAAGAGTCACACGCCCCAGGGTGCCCGGGTGGCTCAGTCAGTTAAGCATCTGCCTTCGACTCAGGTCATGATCCCAGGGTCATGGGATTGAGTCTGGCAAGGGGCTCCTTGTTCAGTGGGGAGCCTGCTTCTCCCTCTGCCTGACGCTCCCCCTGCTTGTGCTTTCTCTCTGATAAATAAAATCTTTAAGGGAAAAAAGGATACACAAAATGTCTAGCTTCACAATTTTGCTACTGCTAATGCCAAAACCCTGGGCTCAGTTTCAGTTTCCAGCAGGCCTATGTTGGAAATTCACCTCCAAGACACAAGTTACACTCACAGGCCACCAAATAAACACTTAACAGTCCTTTAAAATTAAATCAGCTTTGGTATCTTCTACTTCTTAACTTGCATCTGCCTCCCCTACCTGCCAGCACCCTCATTCTTTCTTAGAATTAAAAAAGGTGTCTGATTGGCTCAATCAGTAGAGCATGCGATTCTCCATCTCAAGGTAGTGAGTTTAAGCCTCACATTGGGCATGGAGCCTATTTTAAAAAAGAGAGAATTTAAAAAGGCTAATTCTAAAGTAATTTCTTTCTGCTCACTTTCTTCTATTTATATTCACTTACTAAGACCATATCTTGTCATCTGCCATTCTATTTCAATATTACTCTCTCAATTCTTTTCTTATATATTTGCCTCAAATTTAAGGTTCTGTGGGTCACTCTATTTTAAAAAAATCAACTGCAGGGTATTGCTACACCTTAATCAAACTTTAAGGCTGAGTCCTGTAATATTTTCTTTACCTATTTTCTCCATTAAATCCTTTATCTCTTCCTACCACTGGAATGAAGGTCATGGACATCTCAGTGCCTGGCATGGTGCAAGGAACATAGGTGTCCGAAAAATATTTGTCAAATGAACCTTTCACAACTTTAAAATTATTGATAGGAACATTTAGTCTAACAAACTGAAAATTCTTGCAGTTTCCTCAAAGTTAAAAAGCTCCTAAATTCTTTCATTGACAATTACAGTTCCTAAGACACTTCTCATTTTCATGAAAGACTGGAATAGAAAATTCTAAAAATCAGCACAAAGATTAAAAAGTAGCTCTAAGGTTAAACAAAATTTGCAGTGTTTTGTCTTCCTTTAACTCATTCACACTCTCAGGATCCAAGAAACAAGAGGTTTGTGTTCTACCCACTTCAGAAGTTGGAGATGGCCTCAGAATTGAGGTATCAGAATCATTAAAATTTTATCTTGTTAGGAAACTGTTTGCTTACCTTAGAAAAAAGGAAAATTCCCATTTGTCCCAGTGTGGGGACTGTGGAAACAAGGGAAGCCCCCACACATCATTTCCACAATCCCGTATTATGCGAGGGAGCGTCTAGTTTTGTTAATTCATTAAGCATTTTAAGAGTATTTTTGGCCAGCATTATACTAAGAGCTGTAGAGAGACACACAAGCGGAGCTAGCGCACATTCCTTGTCCCCAAAGAGGTTACAATGCAGAGAGAACCAGGCATGGAACTCAGAACAAAAGCTGTGACTGCATAATAATATATTGGGGCAGTGGGGGATGGGGATCTGAAAGCCTAGTTACTAGGAAAGCAATTTCCAGGAGGTGAGAGCTTAGGCCAGCTCTGAAAGAGGTTGATTGTAATGATTTGCAGGAGTGAAAGTTGGCGGGCCTTCTACTTAGGAGATAAACATCTGCCCTGATTTAAAGGTGGGAAGTGCCTGAAGTGTGAGAGACCGTAAAGAGACTGACCTAGCCGTCAAAGGCCGATAAGGGGAAAGACTGATTTTGAGGTTATAATAGGTAAGTTTGGGGAAGGCTTTTAATGATGTGTGAAGGGAAGAAGACATCTTTTTATCTTTCTAATAGTAAAAAGCTTAGATTTCATGAGATGGGTGTAAAACAAATTAGAAAATTACATGAGAAAAACCTCTCAATTGCAATAGAGAGGTTCTGGGGGGTCAGGAAACAAGCTAGACACACCATAATTTAGGCCTAGGTTGTTAAGACCCAGAATAAAATGGTAGCCGAGGACATTTTCAAAGTTGAATAAATAGTAAATACAATAAATACATATAAGGCTAAGCTACAATCTATCTCATTACTTATCTTTAATTATTAACACAATTGACAAAAATTTCCAGATAATTTCTTATCTCCAGCTCATCCTTCCCATCCAGCACTTCTGCCTAGCTTACATCTTTGTATTCAAGACCTTTTATTTTTTATTTTTTTAAAGATTTTATTTATTTGACAGAGAGATAGCAAGAGAGGGAACACAAGCAGAGGGAGTGGGAGAGGGAGAAGCAGGCTTCCCGCCAAGCAGGGAGCCCAAGCAGGACCCTGGGATCGTGACCTGAGCTGAAGGCAGATGCTTAAAAACTGAGCCACCCAGGCGCCCCATCAAGACCTTTTATTGAGAACACCTTTTATTGAGAACACCAACATTCAGTACCCTCCTCCTATGCCTTACTCATCCTGCCCTTGTTTTGTCATCTTCCCATTTCACCTTCTTTTCTTCATTTAGTCAAATCATCGTAGTCCTTAAAAGACCCAGCCTAAGTACCATCTTTCCTTGAAGTCATTTATGATCTCAGGGAGTTCTTTGAACTACTGCTGTCATTTTGGCCACATGCAGTTTCTTTTCTTTTCTTTTTTTTTTTTTAAGGTTTTATTTATTTATTTGACACACAGAGAGAGATAGCAAGAGCAGGAACACAAGCAGGGGGAGTGGGAGAGGGAGAAGCAGGCTTCCCGCAGAGCAGGAAGCCCGATGCAGGGCTCAATCCCAGGACCCTGGGATCATGACCTGAGCCGAAGGCAGACGCTTAACATCTGAGCCACCCAGGCGCCCTCAGGCAGTTTATTTTCTGATTACAATTTTTTACTAATGATGATCTTTATTTTATTTAACTCTTTAAAAACAGTTTTTAAAAAATTATGATCATTGCAGAAAATTTAGAAAATAAAAATCACTTGAGGGGCATATGGCTGGCTCAGTTGGTGGAACATGAAGCTCTTGATCTTGCAGTTCTAAGTTCAAACCCCTCACTGGGCGGAGTGATTACTTAAAAATAATATCTTTAAAAAATTCACTTGTAATCTTGCTACCATTATTAAAATGTTGACATATTACAAGTGTTGTTCAATGTGAATGGTATATACATACATATTTTAAAATACAGTATATACATTTTTGCATCCTGCTTTTAATTTTGCTTTTATACAGTTATTTTTATGGGCTCCTGGCACCCAATTCCTTCTATTAAGAATCTTAAGACCCCAGCTACTGCTTCTTTTTAACTCAGCTGTTACTCTCTATATATTCTCTATTTATGGCTTTTACTCCCTCATGAGTCTTGCTGTCTGGTGTCCACTGCTTGCCTTCTCAATGTGCCTTTAAATCATTATTTAGTTAACCTCAACCCCTTTCACCTTGTACAGCTTGAGAAGAGCTTTTATTTATTTAGCTAGCTATTTTTTAAGATTTTTTTTAAAGATTTTATTTATTTATTTGACAGAGAGAGACACAGCGAGAGAGGGAACACAAGCAGGGGGAGTGGGAGAGGAAGAAGCAGTCTTCCCGAGGAGCAGGGAGCCCGATATGGGGCTTGATCCCAGGACCCTGGGATCATGACCTGATCCGAAGGCAGATGCTTAACGGCTGAGCCATCCAGGCGCCCCATAATATTTTTTGAAAATAAGATTTTTTTAAAGTAATCTCTATGCTGAACGTGGGGCTCGAACTCACGACTCCAAGATTAAGAGTCACATGCTCTACCAACTAGCCAGCCAGGCCCCCCGGAAAATAAAATTTAAAAAAATTTTTTCATTTATTTATTTGATAGAGAAAGACAGTGAGAGAGGGAACACAAGCAGTGGGGAGTGGGAGAGGAAGCAGGCTTCCTGCTGAGCAGGGAGCCTGATGCAGGGCTCGATCCCAAGACCCTGGGATCATGACCTGAGCCGAAGGCAGACACTTAACGACTGAGCCAACCAGGTGCCCCTGAAAATAAAATTTTTGATGACTATATAATATTCTGTCCTATGAATATATCAGATATACTTAATCTTTCCCATAGTGCTGAACAGTTAGGTTGTTTCTGGTTTTCACTATTCTAAACACAGATGAACAGCCTTCTAAGTTGCCTGAGTCTCAGGCAAAAATTCTTTGTATTCCTAAAAGTAAAATTACTAGATTGACAGTGGCAGAGTCTTAATATTTGCCCAAGACCTCTCAGAAGGGTTTCATTACATTAAAAAAGAAGAGCAAGGGTTTTGAACTTATATTTTGCTTTCTAGGAAATGCCGGAAAAACTATATTGTACGCCAGAAATACTTAGATGAAATACTTCCTCTTAAGAGACACCCTCATGTAATGCATTTAAGCATTTTAGAAATTAAGGTGGTGAGAAAGATTACAAGACAGTGGTTGTGTTCTGAATGGGAGGAATGCACAGGAGACAGAACTGAATTATAAAGAATTGTTATGCACTTAAGTATGAGGAAAAAATGACAGGAATATTAAACTATGAAAACTCATTCCTTATGTATAATCTTTATGTGCATAATTAAATTTTATGCAGTTGAATCTTCATGTACATTATTTGGTATTTTTTCAAATAGGACTTCATTAGGCCGTTGCCATTTTGTTATCTACATAAGATTTCCCTTGTTTAATATGCCAGATGTTAATTAGCCATTTCCCTTCAAACTGTTGTTTAGATAATATACTATGAATACCTTGGTGTGCTCATTTTTATTCTCCAGGTCATACCATCGAAAGATATTCCCCAAAGTAGTTGTTAACTAACAGATATGAACAATTTTATAGCTTGCCTTATATACTGCAAGATATGTACTCCACTGATGTGTTACTAACTTTGCACATTTGTCTTGCTGCTTCTACCTCTCCTTAGAAAGACAACGTCTTTTCATTTTCAATATTCCCCACGGGGTAATGGAGGTAGAAATGGCGCAGAGGTGAGCACAGAGTAAAAGCTCAATAAATATTAATGGCTTAATCCTCATGTACCTGTAGGTTTGACTTTCCTCTTCTCCAGATTTTTCTCTCATTTCTTCTCTCTCCATTTCTTTTTCAGTATCTATTTCATTATCTTAAATTGGCAATTTCAGGTAAATTGACAACTTCAGGTTAAGTCATTTTGAACAGTGGATTCTCTTCATGTCCCTTAAATTTATTTCTCAGTAAGTCACCCATTCTGGAACCTTCCTTGCCCAACTGCTGACTGAGGAAGCCGAATTCAAGGGGATGCCCCAGAGCTCACACCTAGGTTGGTCCTCGGAAAGAAAACGTTTTCTTGAAGAATTTCTACACCAGTTAATTTGCTCTGATTTTGAAGATGACGGAATTGGCGTGCGTCTCTGCCAAACAATTTGACACTGTGTGAGTCCCAGAAAGGCAGTGGCGGAGGACCGACGCCGTGCATTACTTTGGCATCTCACAGAATTGTGGTAAATACTGGCTATACCCACCCAGGCCGCGAAGGTGAGGACAGGTGCGAAGCCTGCCTCCGGAGGAAGCTGCTACTGTCTACGCAGAGCCACATGCAGGCCAGGGAAAGCATCCCCTGACCCCGACGGGAAGCCCGGGAGCAGCTTGCCCCCAGGCGGTCTCCCGCAGCCAGGAGACAGTCGCCGAGCGGAGCTGCACCCCCAGGACTCCGAAGGCACGGTGGCGGGGGGGGGGGGGGGGGGCGGGGAGGCGTCACCAGTGACGTAGCCGCTCAACCGGACAGTCGCCCCCGCCGCCCCCGCCGCTGCAGCAGGCGCTGCCGCTGCCCCCACCGAACCCGGGGGCGGGGGTCTGGGGGTGAGCGAAAAGATGGCCGCTCCGGCTCTGGCTGGTGAGTGTGTGTGACGGGCGCGCGGCTGTGGCTGTTGGCCGAAGGGGGTCTCTGCAGGAGTGGAGGTCCAACTGGAGCCCCCGGGCCGGGAGGAACCTGGCGGCGTTTTCCCGCCACGCAAGACGCGGGGGGGGGGGTTCCCTGAGGGAGGCAGAGGGGGGCTGCGGACAGACGGAGGGGAGCGAGCCCAGGGGCGCGAGAAGGAAGCGGTGGCAGCGGCGGCAGCGGCGGCGGGTCCAGCGAATTTAGAATTGGCGCCTCTGGGAAGTTTCGGTGGGTTGTGCTATGCCCTGGCTGGCGTCCTGGTGGCCGGCCACCTCATGAGTGCCCAGAGATGCTGCAAGGAGCCGCGTCCCTGTGGTCAGGGTCATCGCGTAGCCACCCCGCACTGGGCAGGAGGGGGACGAATTGGGAGAAGGGGTGAAACAGCAAGACTTTCTGGGATGCGGAGGGGGAGATGTGCCCTGACCGGCGTTCGGGAGCGTTGAGGAGATGTGATTGCGAATCTGATGCGCGCTGGGGCGCTCTGCAGAGCTGGTACTGTCGAGATAAAAACTGCATCCTACCCCTGCTCTGACTGCCGCCAAGTGATGCTCCAAGCTCCCTGGGAGGCTTTGGAAAGGCAGTTTCTAGTCCTTCGTTTGCGAGGAATGGCTTGCCTTCCCTCCATCGATCGGGTCCCAGCGTTGCCAGCACCTTGCTGCCACTTGGAAACACTTAGGATTTTTGAATACCAGCTACCTAAACCATCCCCGCTGGCCTTGGGGGCAGGAATGCTAATAGGCTAAAATCGTTTTGAGGCATAAGAAATGTGTCAGCATTCGAAGAAAAAAAAATGCTCAAGTTTAAGAGGTGGTAGGACACCCTCCTCCTGCCCCGACCCCCGATTAAAAAGAAAGTGAAACGTGGTAATTGTTTCAAGCAAGTTTGAGCTGTTGTAAATGCTACTGGTAACGGTAATTTCTTGTAGTTTTAATTTTGGAAGTAAACAGCTTCGCCAGTCTTAGGAGAGTCGCTTTGTCCTTAAGCCCTCCCAGTTTACCCCACTCTTCAACTCTAATGGTCATATCTTGCAAGTAACGGGGATTGTGAAATTAGCATGGAAATAGGACCTTCAGGCCCTGCACTTGAATTCCTTATTATCTGTGAAGTAGCTGCCTGTGAGGGGAAAAGTAGGGGGGCTGGTAACATTGGGCCTGGAATTCCATTTTGAGTTGTCCTTAAAACCAGTATTCAGTGTAAACAAGGAAAGAGAATTGGCTATTCACTGTGATCAAATTCAGAAAGCCAAACATGAGTTAAGCATGTGTTTATAGAATATTTCATAATCTCAGTAAGATTCAATATTTAGTTGTCTTGAAAGAGAGGAAAACTTGGTATTTTGGGAACCTTAATCTTTTTATCCTTAATTTAGCATCTTGGGATTTGAAAGAGATTTTTATTTTTATTTAATTTCCCCCACCCCACCCCCAGAATTTAAAGAGATTTTTAACGTTTTGGTTTGTTTAGCTTCTCTCCTCCCTGCTCTGATGTCTCTAACTTTTTGTACTAGCCATTAATTTTGCAATGGATGGCAGATTTTTCAATCCAGGATTTTTCATTGTAGATTATCCATATTGAAATTTAGAGATAATTCTAATATTGAACAAAGAGTTCAATGCATACATTGTAAGAAAGTTGAATATTTTTGGCTGTTTTGATTGAACATTTATCTTGTTTTTCTTCCAAAATATTAATTGTCCCAGATTTTTTAGCTTAAAAACATTTAAGTGGTAAGTGAATCTGTATTGAGTATACTACACAATGATACACTTTTTTTGGATACTTAAAATGGTAAATCTGTTGAAGATTTGGGTTAAATATTTGACATATATTGTTTCTACTTAATTGTCTTTACCCTTCTTTCTCATTTTTCGTTTTCTACTACAGAAAGAAAGAAATAAGTTATCACATAAACCCTCTAGCTCCATGTACTTTTCCTCCATAACCCTTTTCCTCCATGTACTTGAAACTTACTGAGTATTATAGCATTGGTGGTACATAAGAGGATTTTCTGCTCCTTGGGTTGTTTGAGGGCAGAGTCTGATTGTATTTTGTTTATATCCCTAGTACCTGACTATCTGCTTAACATGGAGGAAAAACCCCAGGAAATGTTTGTTGAATTGTGTTTTTGAATGATACAGAGATACAGAGAAAGGCAACATGTTGGCTTCTTGGTGGCCAAAAAATGTTCTTTGAAGTTTTTCTCCTTCCTGTAATGTTAGGCAGAACAAACATGGTTGCCAGATTCTATTGGAGTTGTCTGGTTGAGGGAGATTAGAGGGAGACTAGGGCACAGGTTTAAGAGTCCAATCAAGGTGGGAAATGCGGGCCCAGTCATTATTTGGATTCAGTAATGGGGGATAGTTTTGCCATTAAGCCCAATGTAAATAGGTGACAAATAACTAAAATATAAGAGGATTTTATAATACTGGCTTTCTGGCAATGATTAAGATTATTGAAGTACATTGGTTTTTCACAACACTGTCAGATACCATAAAACTTTATTATAAAGAATTTTTAGTGGAGTTCTACATAACATAGGAATAGCTAATTTATACTTGTTAGGCCAAGTCATGAATGTGCTAGAATGATAGTCTAGGCATTTTACACAAAGTATTTGAACACCATTTTCTAGACCCATATCAGAATGCTCAATCTTTTTGTGAACATTTCCCCATTGTTATAAAGTTAGCAGTAGACTGATGTATAAGTATGGTGGCACGACACTAATGATAAATATTTTGAAACAAAATTGCCATGACGGAAATACTTAAAAGTAGTGATGGGTGAGGAAATCAAATAACCTGGTGGCAGAACTTGCTTTCCAGGAGCTTTTTCTTAGAACATCATCAACTAGATTCAATTTCTGTGCTGCTGGGGAGGCAATGTTAGAGGTCCGGGGTAAAAGGGTATCTTTTTTGTTTAATGAGGAGTTTCAAGCGAAATCAGGGTAATTACAGATTCTAGATCTCTAGAGGAAGAAAGAATAACCAGGATCTTTCTAGGGATAAAGGAAAGGAAATACATTATGATTGACAAGAAGAGATGCCAAAGCACATAATAGGCATAATAACATACCTAAGAGGGAGAAGGGAGTTCATTGTGTTCGTTCAATAATTTCTTCCTTCAAAATTTTGAACTCTTTTGTACCAGGCACTATGCTTGATCCTTGGCATTTTGCAAACATCTCTTAAGAGCACAGGGTACTAATGAAATAAATGGAAATTTGGAAACTGCTCATAAGGACTGTAATAGTACTTAGGGTTTGCCCTAATTACTATGGAAAAAGTTATTTTTATTCTTATCCAAATACATGCAAAGATTGTGGTGGCTAGTCATTCTTAAGACCTACTTCCTATTGAAATTGCCATTTCCTCCTATCTTTTATTATGGAAAATAACAAATATTCCTACTTTTAATAGCTTTTAGAAGATTTGTTTAGGTTATTTGGTACTGTTGAAAGAAAATTAAGTTTTGTGGGGCGCCTTGGTGGCTCAGTCACAAGCAGCCGACTCTTGATTTTGGCTCAACTCATGATCTCTGGGTGAAATCAGCCCTGCGTGGGGCTCCAGCTCAGTGCGGAGTCTGCTTGGATTTCTCTCTCCCTCTCCCTCTGTCCTTCCCCACCTCAAATAAATAAATAAATAAATAAATCTTTAAAAAAGAAAAAGTTAAGTTTTGTTGTAAAAATTATCTTTAAAATTCAACATATGCCAACTCTTTAACATCCATCCTTCTAGTAGGTTCTCTAATGAGATAAAGATGATTATTGTAACATAATTTTATTTAAAAATTTCTTCTTTTTTTTAAGATTTATTTTAGAGAGACAGAAAGCACACACACACTGGGGGGGAGAGACAGAGGGGGAGATAGTCTTGAGCAGACTCCATGCTGAGCACAGAGCCCAAGGTGGAGCTGGATCCCACCATCCAGAGATGACCTGAGCTGAAACCAAGAGCCCCTCACTCAACTCGCTGCGCCACCCACACACCCCTAAATATTTATTCTTTATGCCCAGTGGTACATATGTTTTTTTCTTTAATGTAAGTAGAATGTATTTAAGTATTTATATAAAATGTGCACACCCATTTCCTATGAAACAGTAGTAAATATCCCGGTTATGAAAAGTTTTTAAAAAATTAAACATTCTCAATGTGGTCATCTGTGTATAAAAACATTTTAACAAAAGATGTGTAGGAAGTGGTTGGTCATAGATGGGAGTAGGAAAGTATATATTGTGCCACAATTTGAAGGCTCTTATAGGCCATTTTAAGGAGTTTAGATTGATTTTGTGATCTTTCAAGACTATTAAACAATTTTTTAAAAAATGTATAAAACTGTGCTATGAGACACACTAGAAACTATATAAAATGCAAATGTCAGTGATGATTATTTAAGTATGAGCTATGGAAAGGGAGAAGCTTCTTAATAAAGTATAACATTATTTTAGCTTCTATTCAGATTTTAAAAGACTATTTTTAGGAGTATATATTAGCCAGATCCCACGTTCTGTGTTACTTTTTTAAATAGTAATTAGTTTGGCTACTTTTGTGTGTTTATTTTTCTGGTAATTGCCTGTCTTTCATAAAAACATATTTTTTAAAGCAAAGAATCTGAAAATTTGTGCTACTAATTGCAATGACTAGAGGATTGAGATGACTTTTATGTGACTGATCTTTAGTAACTGACCTCCTATAGGAATTTCCAAAGCTTGTAACAATATTGGACCTTTCCATGTTTTCTTTCTGTCTTAAGATGAAATAAGTGGAAAGGAGTGGTCACCTGAAAAGATCATTTTGTTGAGGGTAACAAATTTATAGTGGAATGTTAATTTTTTTAAAACATTTTATTTATTTATTAGAGAGAGAGCATAAGCAGGGAGTGGTGGGGAGGAGGGACAGAGGGAGAGGAAGAAGCAGACTCCCCACTGAGCAGGGAGCCAGACATGGGGCTCTATCTCAGGGACCTAGGATCATGACCTGAGCTGAAGGCAGATGCTCAACCTACTGAGCCACCCAGGTGCCCCAGAATGTTAATTTTTGAAGAAAAAATTAGCTATCCTTCTAAGTTTTCAGTGATTTTTGTAGCTCTTAGTAATATTTGTATTTGGAGCACAAATATTTATTTAAAGGGTCACTACATACCCTACTAAAACTTAAAATAATCTTTTTTAACTCTTTTATTTGCTTATTTTATTATTTTATTATTAGAGATTTTATTTTGGGGGTGTCTGGGTGGCTCAGTCAGTTAAACCTCTGACTCTTGATATCAGCTCAGGTCTTGATCTCAGGGTCGTGAGTTCAAGCCCCATTTTGGGCTTCACACTGGGTTTGGAGCCTACTACTACTTTTTTTAAGTAATCTCTATACCCAACATGGGGCTTGAACTCACAACCCAAGATCAAGAGCTGTACACTCCACCAACTGAGCTAGCCACGTGCCCCTATTTATTTTTTTATTTTTATTTTTTTAAAGATTTTATTTTTAAGTAATCTCTACTCCCAACATGGGGCTCAAATTCACGACACCATGATCAAGAGTTGAATTCTCTAGGGGCTCCAGGGTGGCTCAGTTCAGTGGGTTAAGCCTCCTGACTCTTGATTTCAGCTCAAGTAATGATCTCAGAGTTGTGAGATAGAGCCCTGTGTGTTGGGCTCCCAGCTGTGTGTGGAGCCGGCTTAAGATTCTCTCTCTCCCCATCTCCCTCCGCTCCTCCCTGTCCCCACTCCCCCACCCCCACCCAAAAAAGTTGAATGCTCTATTAAGAGTTGCATGCTAGGGACGCCTGGGTGGCTCAGTTAAGTGTCTGTCTTCAGCTCAGGTCGTGATCCCAAGGTCCTGGGATCAAGTCCCCCATTGGGTTCTTTGCTCAGTGGGGAGCCTACTTCTCCCTCTGCCTGCAGCTCCCCATTTGTGCTCTCTTTGACAAATAAATATATTTTAAGATTTTTATTTATTTATTTGACAGAGAGAGACACAGCCAGAGAGGGAACACAAGCAGGGGGAGTGGGAGAGGGAGAAGCAGGCTTCCCGCAGAGCAGGGAGCCCGATGCGGGGCTCGATCCCAGGACCCTGGGATCATGACCTGAGCTGAAGGCAGACGCTTAACGACTGAGCCACTCAGGCGCCCCTAAATAAATAAAATCTTAAAAAAAAAAAAGTTGCCTGCTGTACCACCTGAGCCAGTCAGGTGCCTAAAACAATTTGAATCAGGGGTGGGGAAGTATGTCTCAGTTTACTTTTGTATAAAATCTTTTTGGGGTATCTGAAAGCACACAGAATGGGACAAGACGTGGTAGGCTGTGGTTAAGGATGGAGAAAGTAGGATGATGATATTACAAAATATCAGGAAACTGTGCCTTGACTGACCCCGAGGGAAAAATGGCCACTTGGTTGAGGATGGGGGGCAGTTTTAGTGATCCATGACTTCCTATTTTTTTTCTCTTTCTCTCTTTCTTTCTTTCAAGTATAATTCTTTTTTTTTTTAAAAGATTTTATTTATTTGAGAGAGAGAGAGACACAGCGAGAGAGGGAACACAAGCAGGGGGAGTGGGAGAGGGAGAAACAGGCCTCCCGCTGAGCAGGAGCCCGATGAGGGGCTCGATCCCAGGACCCCGGGATCATGACCTGAGCCGAAGGCAGATGCCCAACGACTAAGCCAGCCAGGAGCCCTATAATTCCTTTTTTTTTTTTTTTTTTAAGATTTCATTCATTTATTTGTCAGAGAGAAAGCATGGGCACAAGCACGGGGAGTGGCAGGCAGAGGGAGAAGCAGGCTCCCTGCGGAGCAAGAAACCTGATGCAGGACTCCATCCCAGGAGCCCGGGATCGTGACCCAAGCAGACTGAACCACCTGGATGTCCCTAGACTTCCTATTCTTTTTTTAAAGATTTTATTTATTTATTTGAGAGAGAGAGCACAAACAGGGGGACGGGCAGAGGAAGAAGCAGATTCCCCACTGGGCAGGGAGCCTGATGCGGGGCTCCATCCTAGGACCTTGGGGTCATGACCTGAGCAGAAGGCAGACGTTTAACCGACTGAACCACTCAGGCACCCCAATCATATAGGTTTTATAGTCATGTTGTTTCAGCCTACCAAATTCTTGGCGCAATCAATTTGTATTAAATGCAGGTCTTGCTTCAGTTCTCTTTATGACATTTGAATAAGTGGTTAAGAATAGGAGATATTGTCCCTCCCTGGCCATAGGGAACCTACCCAACAGTTCAGTGGGTATGAACTGGATGAATATACAAACACAAGAATTCACATTTGGTACAGCCCAAGTTCTTTAGGAAGTTAGAGAAGAGATTTGTTTATTTAAAGTAATGTCTAGGGGTGCCTGGGTGGCTCAGTCAGTTAAGCGTCTGCCTTTGGCTCAGGTCATGATCCCAGGGTCCTGGGTTGGAGCCCCGCATTGGGATCCCTGGCTCAGCAGGGAGCCTGCTTCTCCCTCTCCCTCTTCCTGCTGCTCCTCCTGCTTGTGCTCTCTCTCCGTCAAATAAATAAAATCTTAAAAAAAAAATTAAGTAATGTCCATACCCAACATGGGGCTCAAACTCACGAGCCTGAGATGAAGAGTCGCGTGCTCTATGAGTGAGCCAGCCAGGCACCTCAGAAATCTACTGTTTTATTGGACTATGGGGAACAGAGGATTTTTTAAAAGATTTTATTTATTGGAGAAAGAGAGAGCACATACGAGCTGTGGGGAGGGGCAGAGGGAGAGGGAGAAGCAGATCCCCAATGCGAAGGGAGCAGGGAGCCCAACGTGGGGCTTGATCCTGGGACTCTAGGATCATGACCTGAGCCCAGAGCAGATACTGAACCGACTGAGCCACCCCGGTGCCTGTGGGAAACAGGATTTTAAGCTAAAAGCTCAAAGGAAACTTGAAGTTTGATTTGCCAGGATAGTACCATAGAGGAGAGTGAGAGTCTGGATGATTGGAAACCAGTTTGGAGGTTACTGCTGTACCTCAGGAATGATATAATAAAGTCTATAATAAGTATGATAACTGCAAATGAAAAGACTTGGGGAGTGATGATCTTATATACATAGGTGACAGATTGAGTGGAAAAGATGGAAGGGAGGAGTTAAAAAAAAAAAAACAAAAACAAAACCTAGCCTGGGTACTTGAACAATACTATACTATCTTTAATAAGAGGATACTGGAAAAGAAACTAACTCTGTGAAGGCAAGATGTAAGCTGAATTTGTAGTGTGCCTGAGACTGGTTCAGAAAGGTTTGGTGGTCAGCTATCTAGATCTGATCATTGAAACTCTGCCAATAGGATGAGCTATTGAAATAGATGTCAGAAAGGTATTACTACATGCTTAAAGCCTGGATTGTATGTTGCAAAGGGCTATAATCTGAGTAAATGAAAATTAATTTCAGATAGTCTTCACTGGGTGGTTAAGTATAAACAATTTTGTGCTGTTGAACTGTAACAAGTTAAATATTTTACCCATGAGATTTGATTTTTGCGTGATGTAAATTTTTAACTAAAAATACTATATTTAATAAGATCAAATGTTTTATTTCTCTTTTAGTCATTTTAGTTTTCTATTCCATAATTGCTTTAATAATTAAATATATGTTAACCCTATGTAAAATAATCAGCTTTCAGTAAGTCAAATACAATTATTTTCTTAAACTAGAGATTTGCTGCAAGGAATTTTACACTTGATCTTAGCCAAAAGGCTGAGAAGGGATTGCTGCAGGGAATTTTAAAAATAAAAATGCCTAGTTATAGGGCATGAAAAGTTTAAATAGTTTAAATGGTTTTCTTTGAACCAATTAAAAATTTTGTCTTTAAGCAGTGAAGAATGACAAAGCTTTCAGAATATTTATAAATCCATCTGTCTTTAAAATAAAGGTAGCATCCTTGGTTTTAAAAAAGCATTTCATAGATATTAATTGGAATTTAAGTGTGAAACATTTTTTAAATGTATGAGAAAATGATAGTATAGATCATTTTAATCTTTATATATAGATTTCATTCAAAACATCATGACTATTTGTGTGTTGCTATTATATATAGGCACAGGTAATATTTTATCAGATTCTATATGGAGGATGCAGAAATACTGTTATCTCTCTTTAAAGTGAATATACTGCTAAAAATTACATAACCAAAAAAAAAAATTACATAACCAACCTGCAAGCTAAACAGTCAATACATTTCTCCTCAGTGGATTAGCAAATGAGAAGAAGTGCTCTTAACCCAGTGGAGGAAAATAGGAAGTGTCAAGAAAATACTCCCATCCCCCTTTTCTTTTCCTCCAAGCTTTTAGATCTTTGCGTGATGAGGCCCCCTTGGGGATACCTTGCTAAGTGTCTTTGAGCTTTGGCTCTAGGCAGCAGACCAAACTGGAAACTTCAGGTGGCAGCAGGCTGGTTTGCTGGCTCCTGATTACTTCCCTGCCCTTCTCTTGGTTGTCTGCCCTCTCCTAGTTTCTTTCATAAGTAGACGGGGTAAGTGCGCCCCCTGCTCTAAAATCTTAATCTCCTGATCTGTCATTCCACCACTGCGGTTTCGCTTCTTTGTGGGTTTTTGTTTGTTTGGTTTTGTTTTTAAAAATTTATTTTTAAGTAATCTCCACATCCAACATGCCACTCAAACTCACAACCCTGAGATCAAGAGTCTCATGCTCTACCAACTGAGCTAGGCAGCCTGAAACCCTGGTTTCACTCCTTAGGATTTTTTAAAGATTTTATCTTTGAGAGAAAATCCTTTTAAAATGCAAATACCCTGGGAGAGGTCAGACCTTAGTTCTTAATTATCAGCTTAATTATCAGCTAGCACCTTAGCTGGGCTTAGTACACAGATGGCTGAGAAGAATGAACCCCTGACTAAAAGTGATAAAACTAGAAGGAAAGAAGGAAATTAGTAGTAGTAGTAGTAGTAATAGTAATAGTAGTAGCAGTAGTAGCAGTAGTAGTAGTAGTGGTAGTGGTAGTGGTGGTAGTAGTAGTGGTGGTAGTAGTAGTGGTGGTAGTAGTAGTAGTGGTAGTAGTAGTAATAGTAGTAGTAGTGGTGGTAGTGGTAGTAGTAGTAATAGTAGTAGTAGTGGTGGTGGTAGTAGTAATAGTAGTAGTAGTGGTGGTAGTGGTAGTAGTAGTAGTGGTGGTGGTAGTGGTAGTAATAGTAGTGGTAGTAGTAGTAATAGTACTAGTGGTGGTAGTGGTAGTAGTAATAGTAGTAGTGGTGGTGGTAGTAGTAGTAATAGTAGTAGTGGTGGTGGTAGTGGTAGTAGTAGTAGTAGTGGTAGTGGTAGTAATAGTAGTAGTAATGGTGGTAGTGGTAGTAGTAATAGTAGTAGTGGTGGTGGTAGTGGTAGTAGTAGTAATAGTAGTAGTGGTGGTGGTGGTAATGGTAGAAGTAGTGGTAGTGGTAGAAGTAGTGGTAGTGGTAGTAGTGGTGGTGGTGGTAGTAGTAGTAATAGTAGTGGTAGTGGTAGAAGTAGTGGTAGTAGTAGTAGTGGTGGTGGTGGTGGTAGAAGTAGTGGTGGTAGTAGTAGTGGTAGTGGTAGAAGTAGTGGCAGTAGTAATAGTAGTAGTAGTAGTAGTAATAGTAGTAATAGTATTGTCAGCTAACATGTACTGAGAGCCACATAATTGTCAGGGTTTATTCTAGGTGCTTAATAAATACAAATTTCTTTAATTCCTTCAACAACCCTATTAGTTTTCTTACCATTGTTTTTTTAAAGATAAGAAAACTGAGGTGAGTGGAGCCTAAATAATTTGTCTAGGTCACATAGTAAATACAGCCAACTGTGAAAATCAGGCTTTTGGATTCCAGAGTGTGCTTTCTAACCATTTTGTTTTGATACCTTTCTGCTGCAATATTGCCTCCCTGAAAGATGGCATCTGATCAACATTTCACCCTTTTCATGATTTTTTGTTGAATGGAATCATGCTGTTTAATTATAGGCCACTTCCAGTTGAAGGGCTGTGAGGACCTAACAATCATCTAAATAGATTTTTTAGTAATAACTGGGAATGTATTTGCAGAATATAGAAAAGGGAGTAAAGAGGCTATATTTAGCACATACATAGCTAAGTTATACACTAGTATGTATATATTCCTGCTTAAAACTTATACAAATAACATCTCATAATTTTTAGATATTTGAAAATATGGATAACCCCAGAATAAACTATGTGTATTCTTTCTAGGTTTTTTTTTCTTTTGAGTCTTTTCTGAATGTTGTGCAAGGTGTTAACTCATACCACCTCTAAAATTTTAGAATGAGGGGCTCCTGGGTGGCTTAGTCGGTTAAGCGCCTGCCTTCAGCTCAGGTCATGATCTTGGGGTCCTGGGATCAAGCTCAGCATTGGGAATCCCTGCTCAGTGGGGACTCTGCTTCTCCCTCTCCCTTTGCCCCTTCCCCTGCTTTTGCATGTGCCTTCTCTCTCTTTCTCTCAAATACATAAATCTTTAAAAAAAATTTTTAGAATGAAATAATTTCCCTTGAGTGCAAATAAGTGGCATTTCCCTCTTCATCTCAAGAAGCTGAACTAATAATTATTATCTGACTTGCCAGAAATGAATGTTTAACTAAATTATCTCTGTATTCTTTATATGATCCTTTTATTTTATTTTTTATGATTTTTTTAAAATAAAAGTAGGGCACTTGGGTGGCTCAGTCGGTTAAGTGTCTGCCCTCTGCTCAGGTCATGATCTCAGGGTCCTGGGATCGAGCCTGCCCCCCCTTGAGCCCCAGGTTGTGCTCTCTGTTCTCTCGTTCTTACTCTCAAATTAAAAAAAAAAAATCTTAAAAAAATAAAAAATAAATAAAAGTAGATAGAAAAGAGCCCTAGATTTTTCTCTTAATCTCCATATTGAATCAGTTCTTTCAGCCAATGTTTGCTTTAACACTAATCTACCTCTGCTCCCATCTTTGCTTTAACACTGCTACAGCTTTAATTTCCTTATAATATCTGGAGTAATAATATCTTATAATCACTCATCTTTTCTCTAGATCTGCCATTTCAGATCCATCTGTAACCTATGTATCTGATCATGTCATTCTTCTCTACAGAATTTGTCAGTGGCTTTTTATTGCCTGTAGGCCCTGGAAGCAGGCTTGGTGATGATTGGGGCAGGGAATTTTCGAGGTCCCAGGTAATGGTGAATGGGTCCAAAAGGGGAGTTGGGGATGTGTGCAGGCTCCAGGTGACCACATCCCCTTGACTCTGCTGACTCCACATAATGGGACCCTCTGAAGTGTCAGGTCTGGGCCCTGGTGGTCTGGGTTTAAAGACAGTGTGCTGATGCTGTGTGAACTTTTGGTGGCAGCAAGAATCAAAGCAGGGAGACTATTTAAGGAGCCTTATGACAGTAATCCTGGTGAAACTTGATTGGGCTTGGACCAGTGTAAGAGCAGTGGAGGTAATACGTAGTCAGTTTCTAGATATATTTTGAAGATAAAGCCAACCATTTCTCCTGAAGGATTGATGTGGGGAAAGAGAAAGAGGAGTCAAGAATTGAGATATTTAGCTTCAGTACCTGGAAGGATTTAGGATAATGGAGCATATTAATCACTGATGTCTTAATTTTGCCATTAGCAACTATTGTTGAATGCTAGCAGTTCTAATAAAATACTGTATTTGAACAGATTTTGGACCTCAGGAAATTTTGGAGAAAGAGAAGTAAATTTAAAACGTGTGCTTGAATATGTGCACATGTGAGGGTTAGGACTGGTCAGCCATATTCAGGATACAGCCTACATCTGAAAAAGTTAAGAAGTGGAGCAAGAGGGGCTCTCTCATTGCTAGGAGACTACAAAAAAAAGAGGTGGGAAGGAACCAAAAATCAGCTTCACCTTTGCAGTTTACTTAGGGCCCTGGGGATGGCACTGCAAGTACCATTGAAATTCATATTGTCTTGTTGCCCTAAAATATTTAAAGCATCGATCATGCTACATAAAATGTTCTGAGTGTTTTGTAACTAGGTTCCCCCACCTGTGACCTGAAATATGCGTTCGATTTGTGTTAAATCAATGAAGAAAACTTTTTTTAAAAAAAAGGTTTTATTTATTTGAGAGAGAGAGAGAGAGAGCGCACGCAGGAGCATGAGTGGGGGAAGGGGCAGAGGGAGAAGAAGAAGCAGACTCCCTGCTGAGCAGGGAGCCTGACATGGGGCTCAATCTCAGGACTCAGGGATCACGGCCTGAGCTGAAGGCAGACGCTTAATCAATTGAGGTACCCAGGCACCCCAATAAAGTGTTTTGTGATCCCTACTTTTTAACTAGATTACTATTTTTATTTTTATTTATCTATTTTTGAAGATTTTATTTTTAAGTAGTCTCTTAACCCAGCATGGGCCTCAAATTCACACCCCAGGGATCAGAGTTGCATGCTCCACCCACTGAGTCAGCCAGGTGCCCCTATTTTTAGACAGTTGTAGCAGAAGTATTCTTGACTCTATTATGATAAAGGAACATGTGTCTGGGTCAAAACCATACAGGTATTGTTGATTGTTTTGTTGGGGTGGGGTTTTGTTTTTGTTTTTAGAATAAGCTTATAATTTCAGATAGTGTGTAGACCCACCAGAACGTAAAAGTTCCTTATATTGCCATCCAGTTCGTATTTTTCCTTTTTTCTCATTGCTTATATCCTTGCACATTCCTGAGAGGCTATTCAAACACAAAACTATTCTCCTCTTGTGTCTTTCTCCTTCCCATAGGTAAACTGTCAAGTCTATCAAATTTGAAGTATGTTATAGAGCCATGAATTGAAGGTCATTATTGATTTAGTAGTGGAAAGCTAAATTTAAAATGATAATTAAGTAGAATACTGTGATTTATTTAAATAAATAGACTATTAATAGAATAGAATAATAATAATAAATAATAATAAATAGAATAGACTATAGTACCATTTATTGGGTGTTTACTATGTGTTAAACAAATATATTATCTCAATCCTTCATTGAAGTTGGTATGATTTTTTTCCTGTTTTACAGAAGAATTTTAGAGAAGTTAAAATATTTGCTCAAATCAGACATATAAACAGTATGTAGCAGAGGTAGAATTCTTACCTCTAAGTTTTTGTTTCAGACCTCATGCTTTTAACTATGGTTATGCTTTAATAACTATGTGGATAGGGCTCTCAGAATGTAGATATTTGTGAGATATATTTGAGTCTTGCCAGCCCCAATTTTTAAGAAATGGAATGTAGTTTTGTCAACTGCCCTCGACTGTTGGGTAAAAGGATGGATCTTATTCTCGTTCATTGAAAAGGGGTCATTACCCATCCTTTATCAGTAGATGGTGGCAGAAAATTAAAAAAAAATTTTTTTTAAAGAAAGTAAAGGGAAGTGTGGGTTCTTTCAGAGCAAGGCAGATGAGAGATTAGAGACCTCCAGAGCAAGGGAAAAGTGAGAACTGCGTATGGTATTATGACAGGCGGCCCAGAAATTGGGAGGAAAGGAAGCAAATTTACAAAATTATTCTTGAAGGGCACCTGAGTGGCTCAGATGGTTAAGCCTCTGCCTTTGGCTCTGGTCATGATCTCCAGGTCCTGGGATCAGGCCCCCTTGCTCAGTGGGGAGTCTGCTTCTCCCTCTGCCTCTCCCCTCCACTTGTGCTCTCTCTCTCTCTCTCTCTGTCTCTCTTTTTTAAAAAGATTTTGTTTGTTTATTTTTGCACACGCACAAGTGGGGGGAGGGGCAAAGGGAGAAGCAGATTCCCTGCCAAGCAGGAGCCCTAGAAGGGACTTGATTCCAGGACCCCAGGATCATGACCTGAGCCAAAGGCAAACGCTTACTGGACTGAACCACCCAGGCGCCCCCTTCTCTCTCTCAACTGAGTAATGAACAAATCAAATCTTTAAAAATAAGTAAATAAAATAATTCTTGGTAAAATACCTTATAAAAATATTGGCTCTTTTATTAAAAAATAGTATTGTTCTGCTTAGTTTTCAGATGCTTCAGGTATCGTGAACAGAGACTTGTTTGGATTATGTGTTTCTCAGCTAGACTAAATAAATGTTAACAATGGATAAATGTAAACACATTGGGCAGTTGCGGCTTGCTCAAGACCATTCCATCCTCAACCCTCAGAAGTGGCATTGTGTGGACTGCAATACAACTGAGTCGATTTGGGCTTGCCTTAGCTGTTCTCATGTTGCCTGTGGAAGATATATTGAAGAACATGCACTCAAGCACTTTCAAGAAAGCAGTCATCCTGTCGCATTGGAGGTGAATGAGATGTATGTTTTTTGTTACCTTTGTGATGATTATGTTCTTAATGATAATGCAACTGGAGACCTGAAGTTACTACGAAGTATGTTAAGTGCAATCAAAAGTCAAAATTATCAGTGCACCACTCGTAGTGGAAGGGTTTTGCGGTCTATGGGTACAAGTGATGAGACTTACTACTTGTATGATGGCACCCAATCTCTGCTTCAAAATGAAGATCAAATGTATACTGCTCTTTGGCACAGGAGAAGGATATTAATGAGTAAAATCTTTCGAACTTGGTTTGAACAATCACCCATTGGAAGAAAAAGGCAAGAGGAACAATTTCAGGAAAAAATAGCAAAAGGAGAAGTAAAGAAAAGACGACAAGAATTAGAGTATCAAGTTAAAGCAGAGCTGGAAACTATTCATCCCAGAAAGAGTTTACGTTTGCAAGGTCTAGCTCAATCTACCACAGTAGAAATAGTTCCTGTTCAAATTCCACTACAAACCCCAGCATCACCAGCAAAAGATAAAGTAGTATCTACCTCAGAAGATGTAAGATTAAAAAAAGCCAGTGACTCCTCAGGTAAACGAAGGCCAATAGTAACCCCTGGTGTAACAGGATTGAGAAATTTGGGAAATACTTGCTATATGAATTCTGTTCTTCAAGTGTTGAGTCATTTACTTATTTTTCGGCAATGTTTTTTAAAACTTGATCTGAACCGATGGCTGGCTGTGACAGCTAGTGATAAGGCAAGATCACCATATAAGCATCCACCAATCACAGATACAGTGTATCAAATGAATGAATGCCAAGAAAAAGATACAGGCAGCGCTCCCTCCAGACATCCAACTTTATCATTAGGACTAAGTGGTGGAGCATCAAAGAGTAGAAAGATGGAACTTATTCAGCGAAGGGAGCCGAGTTCACAATACATTTCTCTCTGTCATGAATTGCATACTTTGTTCCAAGTCATGTGGTCTGGAAAGTGGGCCTTGGTCTCACCATTTGCTATGCTACACTCCGTGTGGAGACTAATTCCAGCTTTTCGTGGTTATGCCCAACAGGATGCTCAGGAATTTCTTTGTGAACTTTTGGATAAAATACAACATGAACTAGAGACTACTGGTACTAGGTTACCAGCTCTCATCCCCACTTCTCAAAGGAAACTTATCAAACAGGTTCTGAATGTTGTGAATAATATTTTTCATGGACAACTTCTTAGTCAGGTATGGGTTTTTTAAAATCTTATTTTCATCTTGGGGAATTCATAAAATGAAGCCTAAAAAATGCATTTTCTCTGTATTTCTAGTGTGTTAGAGCTAGAGCTAGTACTGTTTTTGCGTCAAAATAGATTGCTTTTGCAGAAGTCAGCTCACTGATTTACAATGTTTCACTGATTTACATGTTTCCTTCATGAATCACTGGAAGCAGTTTTTCATCTATGGTAGCAATGATTTTTTTGTGGGGAGAGGGAATCAGGAAACAACTTCTTAGGTTGATAATATTAAATTCATTCTCCGAGGGGTTGAGAAGAGAGGGTTTAACCCCACAGGGAATACATTTGAAGATGCTGCTGCCCTGAGAACGGATCTGAATAATTTCAGGAACCAAGAAGTAGCCCTGGAGGACTTTCTGTAAAACCAAAGGGGACAAGTAGGTAGGGAAATTTTAAAGTAAATAAATGTGATTTCATTGAGAATGATCCTGAATGGTTTCCTTTATTTTAATTATAGCTATAAAAGTTTCCTTTGTTGTGAAAAGGAATCACGAAACCAGAATCTCCCATCTAATTAATAGCTCTCTGTAATGAGTGGACTTATTGGTAAACTACTACTAGACATAAGGCTCTCTACTTTTCCATCGCACAGAGCTTTAAAATTTTTTTGCTTTAGGCATTTGGGCTGTTAGGTCATATCTTTCTCCTTGTAGGCCTGCCTCTGTTCCTCAGTTCAACTTTCACAGTAGTGATACCATCTTTTGTCTTTATAGGTACTTTTCTGGAATGTAGCTTAAATGTATATTTTTGAATTTTTTTTAAAGCTCTGTACCCAACGTGGGGCTGAAACTCACAACCCTGAAATCAAGAGTTGCATGCTCTAGCCAGGCACCCATGTAGTTTAAGTATTTCAAATGTTTCTTAGGGTTTCTCTTTGAAGTGTACTCCACTTAATGTTTCAGAAATGTAAAGATTCTACACTGTGCCATTTAGCAAGTAAGAGTTGTTTCTTGTGTTTGCATGCAATTTTATTTTTCCACCACTTTTATGCAAAAGTTTAAAATGCACCATTAGTAGGAGCACCTGGCTGGCTCAGTCAGTAGAGCATGAAGCTCTTGATCCTTGGGGTGGTGAGTTCAAGCCCTATGTTGAGCCTAGAGCTTACTTTTAAAAAAGTTTTAAAATGCACTATTATAAAGAGAAGTAATATATAGTCATAGAAAACCTGTATGATACAGTAAATCTATGCAGTAAGAGAAAAATCATCCCCTTATCCCATAACCCCACAACCCACACATAAAACTATTAACATTTTGGTATACTTTCTTCTAGTTTTTTTCTTCTGTACATTAAAAAGTTTATTTTTTTTTTATTTAAAGCTTAGGGTTTTATTTATTTATTTATTTATTTATTTAATTTTATTTTTAAGTAAGCTCCATGTGGAGCCCAACACAAGGCTTGAACTCATTGACCCTGAGATCAAGACCTGATCAAGATCTGATCAAGAGTCAGACACTTTAACTGACTAAGCCACCTGCACACCCCTTCCTTCTGCACATTTTAAAAAAAGATTTTATTTATGTATTTGAGAAAGAAAGAGAGCATAAGCAGGGGGAGCAGCAGAGGGAGAGGGAGAAGCAGACTCCCCACAGAGCAGGGAGCCCAACAGAGGGCTCCATCCCAGGACACTGCGATCATGACCTGAGCCGAAGGCAGACATTTAACTGACTGAGCCATCCAAGCGCCCCTCTTCTGCACATATTTATTTTCTCCTACTTGTTCAGTCATGATGAATTTACCTGCTTTTTTCATTTTTTCATTATTAATATAAAGATTTTTCATAGTCATTGAAATACTTGATCATTTTTTTCATAGCATGTCAATGTCCATTATATGTATATACCATAATTTATTTACCCATTCCTGTATTGTTGACTTGTAAACTATTTCCAATTTTTCTGTTATTATAATGTCACAGTACATTTTCTTCTAATGATTTCACTAAGGCAGAGTCCTAGAAATTACTTTGTCAAAGGGTAGGACTTTTGATCCTTGGCTACAAATTTCTTTCCAGAAAGTTACTATTTTATATTTTGAATAGTGCAAGGGTGCCTATGTGCTTATTTTTTCCTTTATAGATGACTTTTGAAATTAATAAAAATTATTATGCCAGCTTTTTTCTCTCTTCCTTTCAGACACGTAATAAACTCTTAGAAAACTGGAGATTCAGATGGTTGGTTCCTGGAATGGCTTCTTTTTTTTTTATTCAAGAAACTGTTCTCAAAAGGTTAAACCCTGCCCTAATGAGTCTCCAAACAAACACGAAGAGTGTTCTTTATAAGAGAGTTTAGTAATCTATCATGTAGGGATTATTAGATCTATAGAGTCTGTCTTCAGTTTTGTGCAGTGTTTGTTGGCATTAAGTCGTGCTGAGTGCTTCACTTGTTAGAACTGCCCTATACTCTTTGTGGTTCCTGTATTTGGTGAGGATTTTAATGTAGTGACATTTGCTTTAAGTGAGAGTATGACATCATTTACGTTAAATGTATTGCCTTTTGAAATTATCAGTTGCTAGGGCTTCAAAATCTATATTTAAAAATATACAAATAGTATTTTATTTGTATTGTGGTTAAGAAGTTATAGGGATTTGGGGAGAGAAAATTAGTGAAAGATAAGTTAGGAAAAAGGGCAAAGAACAAATCTAATATTCTAAACACATTAAATGCATATAAATCTCTTTCTCTCGCCCCCCCCCCCGCCATCTCTCTCTCTCTCTCTCTCACACACACACACACAATGTATACCTAATTAAATGAGTCCACAGTTTGTTTGTTTGCCTGCATTCAGATTTGACTAATGCCCTTGGAGTTTTTTGAATGCTTATTGGTTAAAGCCCACCAGTACATAGTGGGTTTACTGACAGTCGTTGAAAGGAAAAATTATATGAAAAAAAAACTCTGAAAATAATATAAAGCAGATTACTCAGAATTCTGATGGTGCATTTTCAGAAGAAAATCTAATTTACTGGCAGTGACCTCTATAGTGAAGGGAGTAAATGTTTTGACAGGATTGTAATCTGAGAAACAAATATTTTTATTTGCAGGTTACATGTCTTGCATGTGACAACAAATCAAATACCATAGAACCTTTCTGGGATTTATCACTGGAATTTCCAGAAAGATACCAATGCAATGGAAAAGATATTGCTTCCCAGCCATGTCTGGTTACTGAAATGCTGGCCAAATTTACAGAAACTGAAGCTTTAGAAGGAAAAATCTACGTATGTGACCACTGTAACTGTAAGTAGCGACTGTATATTCTCTTTGCTTTTCTAAGATTAGCAAGGAGAAACACAAATGAGAGGAAACTGAAAGAAATTCCTAAAGTAGCAGTTATGGAAATAAACTTCGTTAGTTCACCAAAAGAAACTGGGATAGGTATTTCTACTTTATAATTGGCATTTGTGAGCTATGTGTTTGTTTTGCCTTATTGATGACATCAAAAATTTTTTGACCCTATAGTCAATTGTGGAGAGAAAGGATTCATAAAATAAGAAATTTGAACTTAATATGTGAGGCAGAATAAAGTAGCGATGGGGAATAGTAAAAGGAAGGCATGTTATTTAGTACTAAATAAAATGTTTGCTTTATGAGTCTTTTTGCTACATATTAAAACATTGACATATAGATAATATATGTATATAAGTGTACCTATATGATAGGAAATATATAGTTGAACTACTGCTATGGAGATTGGCTTCGTAAAAACAAAGATCATTAATGACTATCTCTTCTATATTAGTCATTGTTCTAATTGCTATGGATAGAAGTAAAACACTTTCCAGGTGCTCACATACCTAATGGAAGAAACAGATGATTAAGATCTATTATGAGAAACTCTCTGCTAGAGGTGAACACAGGAACGCGGCACTGGGGGATGAAACACTCATTTCAATTAAAGGGAAGCATCCTCCTCGAGGGAAATTGTATACAAAATCATGACAGATCTGCTGTGTCTTTTTCGAGTCTTTATCTTCTCTATCAATGTGCATGTGGTATCTTAGTGTTTATGCTATATATTTGCAGGTATTCTCTCTAATTTCCATGTTTGAAAAAAATGATCTTAGGGTTTTAAACTTCGAAGGTAATATAAAAGAAATACTGGATGTTTTGGTATTGAAGAAATGTTACATCAATTGATGTTTTTTTAAGATTTTATTTATTTATTTGACAGAGAGAGACACAGCGAGAGAGGGCACACAAGCAGGGGGAGTGGGAGAGGGAGAAGCAGGCCTCCCGCCGAGCAGGGAGCCTGATGTGGGGCTCTGTCCCAGGGCCCTGGGATCATGACCTGAGTCAAAGGCAGACGCTTAACGACTGAGCCACCCAGGCGCCCCAATTGATGGTTTTTTTAGAATGACTTATATTAACATTTTCTGAGTGCTAATAGGAACCCTGTGATAAGTAGCCTAGGATTTATAAGATTTGAAAAAAATAAACTTTATCAAACTCGAATGGTGAAATTTTTTCTTGGAAATAAATGTGAATGGTCCTAGATGCTTTCATCCACCAAATCTGGGAATAGAAAGATAACATGAACGAATGCAGAATATGGTTTTATAACATGTTTGTGTGTGTTTACTGGGTCTACCAAATAAAGTCCTAAAACAGCTGCTGTAATTTAATACATAAAGGCAGATGTTTAAAATTATAAGTCAGGTAGTTGATATCACTTATCTAGCTATACTGGCCATATATTCAGGGAGATGATCCAAGAGTAGGTCCAAAACATTCAGCAGCACCGGATACCTGCATCTCAGGGGCAGAGACCCGGAGGACAGGCTACCTGTGGCAAATGGAGACAGCTTATAAGGACAGCCTCGCGGGGTTCCACCTCCTCCACGAGAAGCAGCTGCTGCCGTGGCTGGAGTGAGAGCTGCTGTGTAAGTTGAAGGACAGCTCCTGGGTGTCCAGAGCAAACTGGTAGGAAGAAGCTTCAGGGCACAATTCATGGGTGGACCTCTAGAGAAGCAGAGGAGACAACAAAAAGAATCCTAAGTGCCACTTGTTTAAGATCTGGTACTAAAATAGCAAAAGCAAGACACTGAGGGGGAGGCCTCAGGCTCAGAGCTGGAAGAGGACTGCTTTGTCAGGAAGTGGGGAAGGGTGTTCTGAGCTATTAAGGACCTGCCCCCCTGGGATTCCAATTAGCCTCAGTAAATGGACTGACTATGATACTTTTTTAAATTAAGAATTTGGGGAGAGTATATTAAAGTATGCTTAGGGAAAGTTTTAACTTTTCCTATTAATTGGCATAGTCAAATCCATTTTTATTTTTTATTTTTTAAAGATTTTATTTATTTATTTGACAGAGACAGCGAGAGAGGGAACACAAGCAGGGGGAGTGGGAGAGGGAGAAGCAGGCTTCCCACTGAGCAGGGAGCCCGATGTGGGGCTCGATCCCAGGACCCTGGGACCACGACCTGAGCTGAAGGCAGACGCTTAATGACTGAGCCACCCATGCACCTACTAGATCATTCTTTTGCCTTATTTGTAGGAGTATATTAAATCAGGGACTTAATTGTTTACATGTCTGTCTGCCTGACTAGCTCTTAAATTGTGTGCTAATTGTGTGCTTGTAAGTTTTTTGAGAGCAAGGCCATGTCTTTATCTCTAGCACAGTACAATACCTGTAACAGAGAAGATGTTTAATAATACATGTCTAAAGTATTTAAAGTTTACTCAGCATTTCCTTGTATCTTTAAATTTGATTCTCATTCTGTCTTTGATATCACAGCAAAGCATAGAAGGTTTTCTTCAAAATCAGTTGTACTCACAGAAGCACAAAAACAGCTTATGATTTGCCACCTACCTCAGGTTCTCAGACTACATCTCAAACGATTCAGGTTAGTAGTAGTAGTATTCCAACTACACACTCCCTTTGTTTGCTTGTTTGTTTTAAAGATTTTTTTATTTTTAAGTAATCTCTATACTCAGCGTGGGGCTTGAACTTACAACCCCAAGATCAAGAGTCTCGTGCTCTACTGACTGAGCCAGCCAATCGCCCCTCCAAATACACACCTCTAAGTTAACCATTCCTTGTGCTTACCGTGCTTCAAAACTTAACACACATGACGAATCAGATTTTATTTTATTCTTTTTTAAGATTTTATTTATTTGACAGCACAAGCAGGCAGAGAGGCAGGCAGAGGGAGAGGGAGAGGCAGGCTCTCTGCTGAGCAGGGAGCCCGATGCGGGGCTCGATCCCAGGACCCTGGGATCATGACCTGAGCTGAAAGGCAGACGCTTAAGCGACTGAGCCACCCAGGCGCCCCTGAATCAGATTTTAATAGTATATACTTGGCTAGTAGATGACTTAACATCTATCTACTTCTGTGTTTTTTCTAAAAGACAAAAAAAATTCTGTCATCTCTAGCCTTGACCAATAGACACCATTTTCAGTAACTAAGCCTCTGATTAGCTCCCCTTGTAGAATGCATTGCTGATGACTAGGGTCATCACATTTGGTCTGTGATATTATTCTTGTAAGCTTCTGCTTATAGAGTTTAATAAAAGTTTTAAATTTATAACTTAAGAGTATTTGACCCAATTGCCTCATTCTTAGAAAATATCTAAGGTATAGCAGTTCAATTCAGAGCAGTTAACAAAAAAAAAAACTCTAGTGTTCAGAAATATATTTAGTCAGGCGAATTAGTTTGCACAACTATTGGTTAAGCAAAGCTTATGGTTTCATACCTTGCAATAACCATGTTAACCTTAGAGCTTATTCTTAAGTCACCTTATGTGCTATGATTTGAAAACTATGGAGACCGTGTTTTTCATACATAATGGGTTTTGGCTTGTTTAAAGTTTTTTTTTTGTGTGTGTGTGTGTGTTTAAGATTTTATTTATTTGAGAGAGAGAGAGCACACATGAGCAGGGGCAGAGGGAGAGGATGAAGCAGGCTCCCCCACTGAGCAGGGAGCCCGATGTGGGGCTTGATCCCAGAACCCTAGGGTCATGACCTGAGCCCAAGGCAGACACTTAACTGACTGAGCCACCCGGGCGCTCCTTAAAGTTTTTTTTAAATAATTAAAGTAATACATGTTTTCTTTTTTAATGCAAACTTTACAGAAGGTAAAGTAAAAGTCCAAAGTAAAAGTACCTCTTTCCTCTCAGCCCCACTTCCCAGAGATATTCACGGTTAATTTTAGTCCGTTATTTCAGTTACTTACGGAAGCTGTTAAAGGTATAGTCAACAAATAACATGTGAGTGCTGTTAAATGCAAAATGTCCTAAATTCTTCAGGAAATATAAAGTAGGATCCTTTCCTCAAGATTATAGTCAGGCATGCACAGAAATAGTGGTGAAATAGAAGTACTAAGGGGGCACCTGGCTGGCTTAGTTGGTAAAGCATGTGACTCATAATCTCAGGGTTGAGCGTTCAAGCCCCATGTTGGGTGTGGAGCCTAGTTAAAATTAAAAAAAAGAAAAAAGAAAGAAAGAAAAATACTGAGTATCACAAGTTATATACAAATTGATTTATCAGAGATTTGGAAGAGGGAGTTAGCTGATGTCTAAATGTTCCCAAAGTCTCTTTGTATCATTCAAGTCTCAGTTCATATGTCCATTCTTTAGAGCAGACTTCCCTGACCATCCTATTTAAAAGTAGCACCACCGAACTCTCCTTATCACATTACCCTATTTTTGCTTAAATGGCAAAACCCACTATCTGCAATTAGTAGTTTATTTACTTATTTCTTTCCTGCTGGCAGTGGAACAGAAGCTCAGTAATGACAGGGACCTTGTCTATTTCATTCCTGTATCTCAAGGCCCAGAACCGAGCTCTGTGCATAGTAGTTGCCCAAAAATATTTATTAATTGAATGAATGGGGCATATGCAGGAGGAGCACTTTAGCCTAAGGAAGCAACATGAACAAAGGTATACAGGAGGAACGGGGAAGGGTATATAACAAAAGATTTAGTGAAATCAGGTAAGACCTGTCATTGTGCATAAAATCAAGGGTAATAGAAACAAGAAGATTAGTTAGGAGGTTAATATTGTATTCCATGGCCAGGTAAGAAGGGCCAGGGAGCATGGAGAAGTAAGAGCATAAATGAGATTCTGTAAAGACAGAACTGAAAGGCCTTAAATTTGTACTGAATTGGTTACTATAAACTGTTGAAGACCTTCCTTTTCTAACTAATTGCTGCTTTAATCTGGTATTTGAAGCTCTCCTTTGAGTTAAACCTGTTTGACTCTATCCCTTTCCATCTTTTGCCCAAAACATTTTTGACCCTTCAGGACATATTTATTTCTGATTCAGAGATTTTGTTTATGCTGCCTTTACCACATTTGTCTTTCTCCGTTTTCTTTATTCAAAAAACACTATTATATTTGCCAATGTATAAAATATATAGGATATATAAAAGATAAAGGGGAAAATGGGATGGGGAGGGGCATACAGGAACCTCTGAAAAGCATAAGAAATGGAACATTTCTAGTACCTTAGACCTTCGCCTTGTGTGCCTCCTAGTCCAACGCTCTCCCTTCTCTTTGAAGCAAACCACTATGAACTTAGGGTATAGTGTTATCTTGTTATCATTTTACTGTATTTACATCAGTAGAAAAAAAACTGGTACCCAATTTAATCAACAGGAATGAGTCCTTTTAGATGGCTTATAAGTGTTTATTTAGCATTAAATAATGTAAAGTTTGAATTTTATGGTAAACTAAAAGTATCTTTTGAGTGATAGGAATTATAGGAACTTTTGTTAAGCAAGTCCTATTTTTTTAAATGCTTGGTCTTCCGTGTTGACTAGTTACAGGTGCATTGAGTATAGGATCTCTTATACATTTCATGGGAGAAGTTTTGGGGTATGACTCCTGCTCCAACAGATAATTTAATATGCAAGTCTCACCTTTAGCTCCATACAATTTTATATTGTACTAATAGCATTTTCACATATTTTTGCTTATCTTCCTTTGTCCTTCTCTACTTACTATTATTTATCATAACCTCATGTTTTAGTAATTTAATGCTATCCTATTTTTTTAAGGTTTTTATTTTATTTATTTATTTGACAGAGAGAGATCCCAAGTAGGCAGACAGGCAGGCAGAGGGAGAGGGAGAAGCAGGCTCCCTGCTGAGCACAGAGCCCAATATGGGGCTTGCTCCCAGGACCCTGAGATCATGACTTGAGCCAAAGGTAGATGCTTAACCGACTGAGCCACCCAGGTGCCCCATTCTTTTACACTTTAAAGTAGGTTAATAAGAAGCTCTCACATATGATCACTGAATACACCATGTCACGAATCATATAAAATCACTGAACAAGTCAGGTCACCAGGATGAGGTCATGGAGACCAGGAAAGCAGCAGGGAGGTGAGAGGTTGGGAGTCAAGAGGCTGACTCTGAAGTTAGAAAAGTCACTTCACTTTTCCATGCATGCCTGCTGCCGTCACAACCTCCATTCTGCGCAGGCCCCAGCCTGGCCCCGCTCCCCGCTCCCCAAGGCTCTGCACTGTCCCAGGCTGCTGCCTGCCCGCAGGGTCCACTGCTGTGTGCACGCTGTGGCAGCACCGGGAGCCAGGACCACTACAGCGCACACATACTGTCTCTGGAGTCTCGCCTCTGCTCCTGCACATGCTCCGTTGTCCCATTGACTCTGACGAAACCCACATTCAAAGATGACATTGTTAAGAATTTCAAGACACTGACCTCAGAGCATTAAACCAAGCATGGAGTCCTAAATGACTTTACAGGTTGCCTGCCAAGAAGTTGGCCATGGAAGGAACTTTCAGGGCTCTGGAAATGCACGTGACTTAGTGATTTCACTTGCTTGCTCTCTCCACATCATCTTCTCATATCATGAAAGCTCTGTTCTGATCAAAGAACACGTATTTAATGTTTAGGTAGATGAGGATAAACCTACAAGACTGAGAATAAACAGTTAAAAATGGGAAAAGTCAGGGGCGCCTGGATGGCCCAGTGGGTTAAGCCACCCACTCTTTGTTTTTTATTTTACTTTTTTATGTTATGTTAATCACCATACATTACATCATTAGTTTTTGGTGTAGTGTTCCTTGATTCATTGTTTGCATATAGCACCCAGTGCTCCATTCAGTACGTGCTCTCTTTAATACCCATCACCAGGCTAACCCATCCCCCCCACCTCCCCTCTAAAACCCTAAGTTTGTTTCTCAGAGTCCATAGTCTCTCATGGTTCATCTCCCCCTCCAATTCCCCCCTCCATTTTTCCCTTCCTACTATCTTCTCTCTTTTTTTTTTTTTTTTAACATATAATGTATTATTTGTTTCAGAGGTACAGGTCTGTGATTCATCAGTCTTATACAATTCACAGCACTCACCATAGCACATACCCTCCCCAATGTCTATCACCCAGCCACCCCATCCCTCCCACCCCCCACCACTCCAGCAACCCTCAGTTTGTTTCCTGAGATTAAGAATTCCTCATATCAGTGAGATCATATGATACATGTCTTTCTCTGATTGACTTATTTTGCTTAGCATAATACCCTCCAGTTCTATCCACATCATGGCAAATGACAAGATTTCGTTTTTTGATGGCTGCATACTATTCCATTGTATATATATACCGCATCTTCTTTATCCATTCATCTGTCGATGGACATCTTGGCTCTTTCCACAGTTTGGCTATTGTGGACATTGCTGCTATAAACATTGGGAGTGCACATACCCCTTCAGATCACTACATTTGTATCTTTGGGGTAAATACCCAGTAGTGGAATTCCTGGGTCATATGGAGCTCTATTTTCAACTGTTTGAGGAACTTCCATACTGTTTTCCAGAGTGGCTGCACCAGCTTGCATTCCCACCAACAGTGTAGGAGGGTTCCCCTTTCTCCGCATCCTTGCCAACATCTGTCGTTTCCTGACTTGTTAATTTTAGCCATTCTGACGGGTGTGAGGGTGGTATCTCATTGAGGTTTTGATTTGGATTTCCCTGATGCTATCGCGCAATGTTGAGCACTTTTTCATGTGTCTGTTGGCCATTTGGATGTCTTCTTTGGAAAAATATCTGTTCATGTCTTCTGCCCATTTCTTGATTGGATTATTTGTTCTTTGGGTGTTGAGTTTGATAAGTTCTTTATAGATTTTGGATACTAGCCCTTTATCTGAGATGTCATTTGCAAATATCTTCTCCCATTCTGTCGGTTGTCTTTTGGTTTTATTGACTGTTTCTTTTGCTGTGAAAAAGCTTTTTATCTTGATGAAGTCCCAATAGTTCATTTTTGCCCTTGCTTCCCTTGCCTTTGGCGATGTTTGTAGGAAGAAGTTGCTCGGCTGAGGTCGAAGAGGTTGCTGCCTGTGTTCTCCTCTAGGATTTTGATGGACTCCTGTCTCACATTTAGGTCTTCCAACCATTTTGAGTCTATTTTTGGGTGTGGTGTAAGGAAATGGTCCCAGTTTCATTCTTCTGCATGTGGCTGTCCAATTTTCCCCAACACCATTTGTTGAAGAGACTGTCTTTTTCCATTGGTTTTTTTCCACTGCTTTGTCGAAGATTAGTTGACCATAGAGTTGAGGGTCCATTTCTGGGCTCTCTATTCTGTTCCATTGATCTGTATGTCTGTTTTTGTGCCACTACCATACTGTCTTGATGATTATAGCTTTGTAATAGAGCTTGAAGTCTGGAATTGTGTTGCTACCAGCTTTGCTTTTCTTTTTCAACATTCCTCTGGCTATTCAGGGTCTTTTCTGGTTCCATACAAATTTTAGGATAATTTGTTCTATTTCTTTGAAAAAAGTGGATGGTATTTTGATGGGGATTGCATTGAATGTGTAGATTGTTCTAGGTAGCATTGACATCTTCACAATATTTGTCCTTCCAATCCATGAGCATGGAACGTTTTTCTATGTCTTTGTGTCTTCCTCAATTTCTTTCATGAGTATTTTATAGTTTTCTAAGTACAGATTCTTTGTTTCTTTGGTTAGATTTATTCCTAGGTATCTTATGGTTTTGGGTGCAGTTGTAAATGGGATTGATTCCTTAATTTCTCTTTCTTCTTGTTGTTGGTATATAGAAATGCAACTGATTTCTGTGCATTGATTTTACATCCTGCCACTTCACTGAATTCCTGTATGAGTTCTAGCAGTTTTGGGGTGGAGTCTTTTGGGTTTTACACGTAAAGTATCATATCATCTGCAAAGAGTGAGAGTTTGACTTCTTTGCTGATTTGGATGCCTTTTATTTCTTTTTGTTGTCTGATTGCTGTGGCTAGGACTTCTAGTACTATGTTGAATAGCAGTGGTGATAGTGGACATCCCTGCTGCATTCCTGACCTTAGGGGGAAAGCTCTCAGTTTTTCCCCATTGAGAATGATATTCGCTGTGCATTTTTCATAGATGGCTTTTATGATATTGAGGTATGTTCCCTCTATCCCTTGGTTTTAATCAAGAAAGGATGCTGTACTTTGTCAAATGCTTTTTCTGCATCTATTGAGAGGATCATATGGTTCTTGTTCTTTCTTTTATTAATGTATTGTATCACATTGATTGATTTGCGGATGTTGAACCAACCTTGCAACCCAGCAATAAATCCCACTTGGTCGTGGTGAATAATCCTTTTAATGTACTGTTGGATCAGATCGGCTAGTATTTTGATGAGAATTTTTGCATCCATGTTCATCAGGGATATTGGTCTGTAATTCTCCTTTTTGGTGGGGTCTTTGTCTGATTTTGGGATCAAGGTAATGCTGGCCTCATAAAGTTTGGACGTTTTCCTTCCATTTCTATTTTTTGGAACAGTTTCAGAAGAATAGGTATTAATTCTTCTTTAAATGTTTGGTAGAATTCCCCTGGGAAGCCATCTGGCCCTGGGCTCTTGTTTGTTGGGAGATTTTTGATGACTGCTTCAATTTCCTTAGTGGGTATAGGTCTGTTCAAGTTTTCTATTTCTTCTTGGTTCAGTTTTGGTAGTTTATACATCTCTAGGAATGTATCCATTTCTTCCAGATTATCTAATTTGCTGGCATAGAGTTGCTCATAATATGTTCTTATAATTGTTTTTATTTCTTTGGTGTTGGTTGTGATCTCTCCACTTTCACTCATGATTTTATTTATTTGGGTCATTTCTCTTTTATTTTTGATAAGTCTGGCCAGGGGTTTATCAATCTTATTAATTCTTTCAAGGAACCAGCTCCTAGTTTTGTTGAATTGTTCTACTGTTCTTTTGGTATCTATTTCATTGATTTCTGCTCTGATCTTTATTATTTCTCTTCTTCTGCTGGGTTTAGGCTTTATTTGCTGTTCTTCCTCCAGCTCCTTTAGGTGTAGGGTTAGGTTGTATATTTGTGACCTTTATTGTTTCTTGAGAAAGGCTTGTATTGCTATATACTTTCCTCTTAGGACCGCCTTTGCTGCATCCCAAAGATTTTGAATAGTTGTGTTTTCATTTTTATTGGTTTCCATGAATTTCTTTAATTCTTCTTGAATTTCCTGGTTGACCCATTCATTCTTTAGTAGGATGCTCTTTAGCCTCCATGTATTTGAGTTCTTTCCAACTTTTCTCTTGTGATTGAGTTCTAGTTTCAAAGCATTGTGGTCTGAAAATATGCAGGGAATGATCCCTATCTTTTGGTACCGGTTGAGACCTGATCTGTGACCTAGGATGTGATCAATTCTGGAGAATGTTCCATGTGCACTAGAGAAGAATGTGTATTCTGTTGCTTTGGGATTGAATGTTCTGAGTATATCTGTGAAGTCCATTTGGTCCATTTTATCATTTAAAGTCAATGCTATCCTCTTTTCATCTGTGTCTGTCTTTTGTCTCTGTACCACCATAAACCAAGCTGCATTACATTCTCTTGAACAAGACATTATTTTCCCCTGTATCATCAGCTCATACTGTGTGTATGATAAAAACATTGCTTGCCAAGCTTTGGTCCAGTACCAGGAAGCATGACCGACAGACTGAGAAAATGACAGTATGGAGGCATTGAGTTCTGTCCCTAATGAGTGTTGTGGTGACTTACAGGGGTTACAGTTCCTATTTTTTTCTTAGAAGAGCTCTGAAGTGTTCTGAAGAATTAGAGGTGCCTTGTTTTGTCCTACTTTTCTGTACATCTGGCCAAGAAAGATCTAGATTATGTCTCCCAAGAACAAATTCTAGATTCTGGGGTGTGATTCTAGATTCCTCATGGTGTGACAAGGCAATAGAGAATTAAAAACCCTTTGGTACCTTGAATTAATCTATTAGAAGGGGGAAACTACTATAGGGCCATAATTTCCTTTGCTGAAAGTTAATTTGCTTCCTATATAACCATCTAACTACAGAAGACAAATATTTTAAAACCTGACCAGACCTGTTTAATAAACCTAAATTTTTCCATTTATAGCCAACTTCAGCATTGAAAGGATTTTATATTTACATTATTTTACATATGATACTTTGTATTCTATACTGAGGCCTTTTATTATGACTGTCTGAACCTAGTACGTGGTATATTCCCTTGACTTTTTTTGATCATTTTACCCTGGTTTGTTCACAGGTGGTCAGGACGTAATAACCGAGAGAAAATTGGTGTTCATGTTGGCTTTGAAGAAATCTTAAACATGGAGCCTTATTGCTGCAGGGAATCCCTGAAATCCCTCAGACCAGAATGTTTTATCTATGATTTATCTGCTGTAGTAATGCACCATGGGAAAGGATTTGGCTCAGGACACTACACTGCCTACTGCTATAATTCTGAAGGAGGTATAGATGGGGAAAAGTATTTTATCTTGGGTCAGACTTGGAACCTGGTATTTAGGCTTTACAATTTCTAAATTGGCCACTAAATCATCTTAAGGGAAGCCACTTGACCTTTTTTTTTTTTTTTTTAAGAATACTTCTACAGTTCATAAAAAACAGGTTTGTGCAGAAAATGGGATATTTTCTGCAGGATTGTAGTAGTATTGACTTTCAAAGGCTGTAAGTATAGGATAATAAGGATGGTCACATTAATTAAAAGTCAGATTGCTACCTTACAAGCACATTTCTAAGGGCAGGTCCTCTCTTTAGTGGTTTCATCTAGTTAATTTTGTTACAGAACAGAGCATTTAATGAACCTGGGGATCACAGATATTTAGAACAAACTCTGAGTTCAGGTTTTAATAAAACTCACTTTCACTTACTGCTTCCATGGACCCTCAAGGACAATCTTCATAGGTAGCAAAATTGATTTAGGTTTCACTTTTTATTTCCCCTTCCTTTAACTACTACTGAAGGAAGACTGAGCCTCCCCATGCATACCATTCCACCTCACCCAGAAAAGAGGTATGGAGAGAAAGCCCACATAATCCATGAGGGCAATTAATTTAACAATAAACTACCAAGAGTGAGTTGTACACTGTTTGCTGTACATATGATTAGCAGCAAAAGCATTAACTGGTCAGATTATACCTAGAATTAAAGATAGTGTCAAGTGAACTACTCAGATTTTTTAACTTCAGATTACTTCTAGAATAAAGGTAGATGATTCCAGAATAACATACTGCCCAAGCTGTATTTCTCATCAATAGAAATGAATTGGCTATTTTCCCTTCAAAGAAATGTAACTCTCACTGAAACTAATGCCTTTAAATCCATATTAATTTATATTAGAAACTTCTAAAGTTCTTTTATAAACCTTTAGGTAAAGTATTTCTGTGCTTCACTCTAGGGTTCTGGGTACACTGCAATGACTCCAAGCTAAGCATGTGCACTATGGACGAAGTATGCAAGGCCCAAGCTTATATCTTGTTTTATACCCAGCGAGTTACTGAGAATGGACATTCTAAACTCTTGCCTCCAGAACTCCTGTCTGGTAGCCAACATCCCAGTGAAGAAGCTGATACCTCTTCTAATGAAATCCTTAGCTGATCCAGACAGTGGGGCTTTCTTCTTGCGATTTTATATACTTTTTAAAAGGGCTTCAATTTGGAGCTTCATGGTTTTAATTTTTTACTTAGGAATCAGTGCACTGTTTATACATTTTGTATCTACAACAAAACTCCTTTCACAGAGACAAGATTAGCATGAATATGTGTATCAATGACAGCAGGTAACTAAACTTTTTTCAAGTACTTGGGAGTTTTAAACTTTGTGTTTACTTCAGACTGGCATTACCTCTTTTTTATTTTGGTGTCTTAATTGGCTCAGATCATGAATTTATGCAATCTTTTACTGAAGTTCAGGTGGCATCATTTTATACATTTATTTATCTTTTGTAGGCATTTTCTATACAAATTCTTTTTAGATGGAAAATTAGTTTCTTCACTAATAGTCATACCAAAAAAAAATTATTTCAGGCCATTTGTATACTGAAGTTACCTTTGCCCCTTGGAGTTAAACTACTACATTCATTATGAAATATCAAGGTATCACCTAAATACTCATCAATCACACTAATTGATATTCCTGAGGCTTTGTTACAGGGCTCAGAATAGACATTATTTTGGTTAATGGAACTTCCATTTTTCCAAAATATTAAGTTTTAATAATTGTTATTTGGCATAGTCTAACTTTATACAAATGAAAATGACAGCTTTATAAATAGTATATTTAAATTACTTCAGTACTGTGGACATGAAAACAATGATGGCTGGGACTTATGATGGTTTGATTCTAGTAAGCAGTCTTATCAAAAGTCTGAATTCAGCAGTGTATTATGATATACAAGTACAGTTTAACTTGAATAAGTTCATTTTATATGCTTAACATTAGATCTCTTAAAAGCTTTGTACCATATCGTATCTTGAGATTTTTTAAAGGAAAAAAATGTCTTCTTGAAGAGAAAAAAATTGCATAGGACAGAGAAGATAATTGTTCAAAATTGGGCAACATGTTCAGTATCTCCTATTTCTAAATAACTAAAGGGTTGGATTACTTTTGCTCCAATTATGTGAGGACTAGGAACCTCAGATATTCAAACACTGGGCCCTTATTTTTTTAATTAAAAATTATCTAAACTTACCTTTTATTAAAAAATATAGTGTGAAATACTCTTTGCTCTTCCTTAATAATCTTACTAGATCTCTTCAAAATCCTACTGCTGCTAATTACTCACTAACCTCTATAGATCAGCTGTTTAACATCTTAGCTCAGTGTTAACCACTGGAAGATCATTTTTTCCTTTTTTAAGTGGGTTTTCTTGCAGGTTGAAATCTTCATGAAAGATAATATCCTGTAGAATGCTGTTCTCTGCTAGTGGTCATCTATTAAGTATAAGCTTGAAAAGGACCCCTATTAGCAAATTTTACTTAAATTTCAGAGAGCAAGTCACTGGGACAGCTGATCAGGAAGTGCAATGAGAATTTCTCTGAACAGACAAATCATTTATGCCAAAAATACAGCTTGAGTATTAAATGGCTAAAGTTTAAAATCGTTCATTTAAATACCTATGCAAGTTGTTACCTCAACTGTTAACGTAATTATACCTCATTAAAGATTTAAGTGGTCAAGATACTAGAGTCTGGCCTCTTTTAATTTCAAGGATTACTTTATACTTGGGTTAACTGCTATACACTTTTGCACCTAATTTTAGGGAGATATTTTAAAAACCACCCTGGGGGCATCTGGATGGCTGTCATTAAGCGTCTGCCTTCAGTTCAGGTCATGATCCCAGGGTCCTGGGATTGAGCCCCGCATCAGGCTCCCTGCTCAGCGGGAAGCCTGCTTCTCCCTCTCTCGCTGTATATCTATCAAATAAATAAAATCTAAAAAAAAACCCAAAAAAACAAAAAACCACTCTGGAAGCTTTGCTGTTTGTAATGGTATAATTGCTTGTTTCAGTACTTAACTTCAATATAAAAATATATGAAAGAAAGTGATTTAGCCTTTTACTTTAATCCCTCAAAACCAAATGTATGGGGAAGGCTGTGTGTATGAGGTCAAGGGGGTATATGGGAACTCTACTTTATGCTCAATTTTGCTGCAAACCTAAAACTGATATAAAAAAATTAGTCTATTAAATTTACAACAAAACTAAAACCTAGCCAATGAACAGAAATTTAGATTTCTTATTGTATATCTCAGTGTAGACGTCTATATTCAGCTAAGTTGATCTAACAAAAAACAACATGTTTTGGTTGTAAAATAATTTACTAAAGGCACTATTTGTTAAACATCAAACTAATAATTTGTTACCAATAAGGTACATCATTGTAAACATGACAAAATGATTTCAAGAGATACATGGCTAGTAGGTAAACAATACAATTTTTTTAAGTGACAGCTTTCCTATTTACAAGATCATATTCCTTCCAGCTATTCCAGGGGCATGCAGTGATGCTACCGCTCGCAACAGTTATCTGAGCGGGGGAGCTTGGAACTCATAACTGGTTTGAAATCACTACTGCTAAAGCGGTCTTACAAAGGTCCAAAATTCTTCACTCATAAGGTCAATTGTAGAACTCTTGAGCTTAGAAATCAAGATACTTTCTATCTCCCACCAAAACACATCAAAAAGGTATGGACTCAGAACCCCGAAAGAACTAGCTGGAGGGCCCAAGACCTACAGCATGTCCAAGCATGAACTGGTGAGCTCTGCCACTAAGCACATCACAGAAAATGGAGAAAATAATCCAAAAGTAGCTCTTGAACATTAGCACCATAATAAACATGGCTCATAGCTAAAAACTAGATTGTTTATCCCACAAGATAACATTCATTTATAGCTCTAATGCTGAAAGAGCAGCTTTTTAATGTATAGTAAGTGATCTAAGTACAGAAGTCCGGTTTTTCTTCCTATGAGAAAAATGTTAAAATACAAACTAAACAGCATCCCAGAGGCAGTGAATCCTATTGTGCTAAAGCATATACAAATTAAGGCTTTACCTTGGTACATAAACAATTTTAAAATTATGTTGGAACATTCCCAACAAATCAGTTACAAAGAATTCAAGCAATCTGTTCAAGAATCTGTCAGTGGGACTCAGTTCAAACAAGTATTCCGCATCTCACATTTAACTTATGCCCTTAGCTGCCATAATGAGCGTTACTGTAACCTCACTCCCTGAAATGTCACCATAGTTTTGAAATCAAGCCAGTCAAGGGGCAGGGTGTTAAAATAATTTGGCTCACTAATGAAAAAGCCTAGTAAGTCAATTAAACTTTTCTAACTAGAGCACGGTCCAAGTACAGAAGTTTCCCTGTTGTAGTATTTGTAGTTTTAAATGCCCTTTTGGTTTACTGAGTAAGCTGAATACATTTCCTGATAAGTGCTACCACTGGACAAAGGATCTAAATGTTGAGATTTTACTAAATCAAGGTTTTAAGCTGGTACATATTCCTACTAGGTCATGTTTCAATTAATAGATCTTTCTAATGTCAGGGGAAAAAAATGAAAGATTAATACGGTTCTAAAAAGAAAATAAAGGCAAACTATTCCTAAAGCTCTATATTAATTTATGAAGATTCTCCCACTTAATGCATGTATAGATCTTGTTTTAGCCACTATGTCAGAAGAAAAGTTTCAGTGTAGAGATCTACAATCAAGATAAAAGGCTCTACATTTCCCTACATGTTTAGCTATTTATGTTTAGCTAATTCCTGTGCAGAATTATAACCACAGACATTGAAATATAGCTCTCAGATCTGAAAATGTCTTTATTTTTTAGAAAATGGATTCCAGGAAGGTTAAAAAGCAATACCAGAGGGTATAGGTGCAGAATTGGATGTAGTCATTCAAAGCATTCAATTAAGAATATGGCAATATAAATATCTGAAAAGCATTTCTTAGGTGTTCAAAACAAAAAATGTGTAAGTCATTCCTAACTAATTTGAGCTTTATAGCATTTCCTAGATGGGAAAAACAGTTAACATTCGAAAGTCCTGAAAGCTTTTTCCTTGGCTAATTACATTAGATGGTTTGCCTTTGATCAAATTCCTTCCTTTTTAAACATGGATAAAAGCATTACATAGGTCCACTGTTAAACAGACAACATGTTGCAAATTACTTCTGGTATAATGTATTCCAACAAAGCTTAGAAAATAAAAGATGTTGAGGCGGCTTTGGACTAAGTTTAATAGTCATCTCCTCTGCTGACAACTTCTTTACACGTTGGACGCAACAGTATGGTATGTTCAAACTGCGCTGTATATGATCCTTTAATGTCACATAACGGTGGATATGGATCTACAATGCCCAAGTCACACAGATTCTTCAAAGCCATCAAGTATTTACTTTCTCCCAAGCGATCCAGCCATCGGCGGCAGAAGGCAAGGGTGCCAAAGTTTTCATTGATGACATTCAACAAGTGTTTTGTTCTTGGAAGCCTAAGAGGAAAACATCCAAAATTAACAGGTATCTAAAAAGTTCCCCACTCATTTTCCCCGTTAAGGAAAACTTATACAGTAGACGTGGCTTCACTCAGTAATTCAAAAACCTTTTTGTTGCCTCTTTCAACATTCAAAAGTCAGAATGTATAACAGCCCATACCTAATTATACATGGCAGCTGAATGGGAGAACAGCTGAAGGCTATCTTATCATATTTATGTGTTTATGCACGTGTGTGTTAAATTCCCAGTAGAGACTCATCAAGAGTACTATGGTGGGAATTTTCCTTTTTTGTGCATCAAGCTGAAAGACCTGCACACAAAGGAGGTATAAATCCATCTTTCAACCATCTTTTCCAAAAAGTTTAAGGTGGAAAAAAAGGGTAAAAATAGGAAGTTTACCAATAGGAAAATATTAAGAACCACCACCTAGAAATGCCAGCAAAATAATCACCTCTCAAATTATTACTGGAAACTGGATCTTAAGAGAATACTTGCCTATATCATATTTATCTCAGTTAAGATTTTTAACAGGCCAATTTCTTTGCTGTATTATAAAAATCCACAAAACTTACTGGTAGGCTATAGAACTGTACATTTATGAATGTACCACTGTGGATGTTTGTCAAATTTTTTTAAAACGCTAACTGGGAAAAGAAACATAAAAACAATGGTCTCTCACCTGATGGGCACATGTCCAACATCAAAATTTTTCATATAGTGTGAACATTCCATATCATCATGAACAACGCCTTTTCCTGTGCTTCCAAAGGTTTCAATGGCATATACTTCTCCTTCCTAAAGAATATGTAAGGGCCAGGGGGAAAGAAGAAAAATCCAGAACTAATTAAAATTGCCATTTGTTAACTTCAGCCTGAGGTATTATTTACTTCAAGTAAGAAACAACATGAAATAACCTCTAGCAGTCATTATTCACCCTTCCCTGCTTTATCTCCTTAGCACTTTTTGGTCTTTCTGTGTCCTATCAGAATGTAGCCTTTATGGGGTGCCTAGGTGGCTCAGTTGGTTTAGTGTCCAACTCTTGATATCTGCTCAGGTCTTGATCTCAGAGTTGCTGAGTTCAAGCTCCGCGTTGGGCTCCACATTGGGCATGGAGCCTACTTAAGAAAAAAAAATGTAGCCTTTACATGGGCAGGGAATTTTATTTTGTTCACTAATGCATCCTCAGGGACTACTAAAGAGACTGGCACCTAAGAGATGCTTAATAAGTGGTGAAAAAACAATCCCTTGGCATACCCAACCTCCACAGCTAACTGAGCCATGGTCTAACCAGACATGATCTGCACATTCACACAGACCAATTCCTATCAGAGTACAGACGGCAAGTTAATTTTGCTCAACATACTACATACTCAACTATCACCAACTTTAGTTTGGAAAAAAAATAAAAATGCTTCATAAAAAAGCACTGTTAATGGCACACATACCTCCATTCTTGTTGCCTCTCCTCCTTTCACAATGGGCACTGTTTTCCCAGCATGTATTCTATATGGCCCGATTGAATGTCCATTTAGGTTACGGATTGGTTTCACTGGCATAATAGGAAAAGATAGTTTATTCAAGGTCTTCAGGAGCACAAACATATCTCTTAGCTTTCTGGCACAGAGTTCAAACATTGACTTAAAAATAAGACATGGCTCTACTAAACCTCATGTTGACACAGTTACATACAAACTGGAAAACTAGTGGAATATGAAAAGATGTTTACTACAGTGTTACTGATTAAAAACTAGAAGGGAGGAAGGTATGATGGGAAAAGAACAAACTGTTATGAGGATATAATAGGGATGCATCTAAGGAGGTATTGTTAATAAAAGTTATAAAATGCCATGTATATTGTGGTTACAAACAAAAAATATAGTTATGGTCCAAAAAGTAATGTGAAAATGAGGATTCTGTGTCCAAATGACAGGATTATAAAACTAAATTTTATAATTATAGCACAGCTCAAGTGTTAATAAGGAAAATCTAAACAATTCCAAGGTCCTCAGACCAATGACAGAACCAATTGTGGTATATTCACACAATAGAACATCACACAACAATAAAAACAAAAAGTTGGGAGTACAGTGAACAACTGAAATAAAACCTGAAGAAAAAAGAACAGAAGAAGGCACAATTATATACATATTGTTTTATTATACATATCAAAATTAAGCACAATTATACTATTATTTAGGGATGCATAATTAGGTGGTAAAGACATTAAGAAAAGCAAATGAAAATACTTTAGCACTCCAAACAGTGGTTTGCTAGAGGAAGACTGCTGTAATTCAAAAGGGTATACAGAACTGAAGGGCTTTTGGAGTGCTGGCAATATTCTATTCCACTTAATTGAATTTTTATGTTGTGTCTCTTCACACACAACATAATTCCACAATAAAAAAAGATTAAAAAAAAATCTAGCTTTACAGTGCTAGAAGTCTCAGTACAAGCTACCTTTCTCTCAGGGCAGAATTAGGCAGCAAGGTTTTTTTTCAACTCTACAACAATGAAACAATGACAATTTAGGGGGTGGCAAAGGAAAATAAAACTCTCAATTAGCTCTTCAAAAAAATTCTCCTTCTTATACAAATGATAAGCTAAATTTACTTTAAAATTCAGCAAGCATCATTATTTCTCCAAGACCTGGCAAACTTACCCCACAGGCCAATCAAAAACACATTTACATAAAAAGATTGCTTAGCTATATTAACCTAACATACAACCAAGTTACATACAAGAAGCAGGGCACAGGAGTATCTGTTTGTATATTATACAGGTTGTGACACCAGCAGGCTAATTCTGGGACGAATAACTATAAAGGTAACTTTACATTCTGCAGCTTCCTGATCAAGGTAAATAAAATCACTCCCTTGATGGCTCAGTTCTGTTACGTGATTGTGTAAAGTGCTGCTGGGAGTACAGCTTTTCGTCATTTTTTTCATCTTCCCAACATCATGATTTGTCTATACCCTTTCTGCTCAAAGTAGTAAAAATTAATTAATTATGCCACCCTCCACTAAGAACCTTGATCAACACAATAACTGGTATCAAAAAAGGGGTGCTGAAACAACAGAACCTAAAACGTTGCACTGGTTTAATGGAAAGAGTAAGAAGGCAGATACTGATTCCAGTATTTCAGGTTGGCATTGTTGTGTGGTGACTAAACATTAAGTCAAACTGTCACTTAATATACCTTGAAAGGCAGAGCAGAAGCCAACCAAAGCTGTAGAATTAGGAAAAGATAGGAGGGAAAGCTGATTTGAGAGGGACTTGAATAACCTTTGTTTGTTGTGGCACCAATCCCAACTCTGGGGGCAGGAAATGACAAATTTGTTGAATACTAATAAATTCCAGGCATTGTCATAAAATTTACTTTTCTTAAAAAACAAAAAACAAAAAAAACCATGGTATCATTAATCCTACTATAGTCAAAGAAACTTGGGTTCTGTTTACAGGGTTTATCGATAGACCCATCTGACCCTATAGTATATTTTCTTCATTATCCCATAATACCTCCCATCCAAGTGTGAGCAGCCTTAAGAGTATTGTGATTTGTGCTGGTGTTCATAGGAGAGAGAGAGCAACAAGGACAGCCGCCATCAGGTCACAGAGGAAGAACCCCTTTTGTAGCTGGTAGAAACATAATACTCTATCACTATCAGCAAGTTATGCAAAGAATGCTAAATGATGTGAATTTACTGAGGGCAAGGAAGCAAGAGTGTCTCTGCAAAGAGGAATATAAAGAAGAGAGAGGATTTGATTAAAGGAAATATAAGAAATACTCCGTGAGAAAGTTATTAAAATAGCAGTTACAGAAAACAGTGAGATTAGGAAGGGAGATAGTGGTCAGACCCTGAGAGCTGGGAAAGGCTGGAATGATAGGAAAGCAGCAGAAAGCACAGGTGACTCTGGAACTATGTACCTAAGGAGGTAGCTAGGAAAGACTAAGAGGCAAAGAACATAAAGATTAAAGAAAAGACACACAGAAATTAACTGGACTCTAAATTCTGAATTCAATTCAAAAAAAGCGGGGTGTGTGGGGGGTTGCTGGTCATCAATGGAAAAGCCTCTGGTTTGTCTCTGAGCCTCAATCTGAATCGTCACAGAAAACCAAGTCTGCATTTTGGTCAATCTGGGATAAATCCCTGGGTGTCCCATCAGGTACCACAGTAGCTTCGCAATAGTTCCCACCTAGTGACCACAGTTTTCCTAATATGAGGAGGTCATTCATTGTCCCCTCCCCCCCTTTATATTTTTTCCCTCTTTATATTCCCAGGAGATAAAGATAAAGCAGCTGACTCAAAGAAAGCACTCAACACTATTTTGCAAAATTAATTCTGCAAGAGGTCACATACATTTCAAAATAAGATACATTTTTTTTAAAAACATACCTTGATATGTCTTCCCATCTATTTCAACCTCATAGGATTCCATAACTTCTTGGATGGCCTCACCAACATCACACAGACGGACATCAATTCCAGCACACTAAAAACAAAATGATGTATACTTTGTTACTCAAAGTGAAGAATTTTATAGCAATTTATTAGTATTTTAAAATAAAGGACAATTAAGTAAACTGCTTAGCACATTATAACTTCCTCTATAAAAGTCTTTGGTACATTGTACTGGAATTACCCACTTAAAATCCTAAGGGCAGAAGACTGGTCTTACATAATCCAAAGACCTTTAACAGGCTATAAAATGTTCAAAATATGTTGAATGAAATTGTGCTTCTCGTTCACATACCTTTATTCCAGTGTTAGTGGCATCTTTTACAGCTTTTAATAATGTATCATATTTGGGATTAAAAGTAACAGTAAAAGCACAGTCAATAATCCTACCTGAAAGAGAAAATTCTTAAGTTGACTTATCAGCTAGTCAATTTGTCTACTTCACAGCATCTACTCTATTATTAACCTTGCTAGTTAAAAGGAAAATAAAATGATGGGTCAAATGAAGGCAACAGTCCAAGTACCCAGATAGCATTCACAATCAAAAGTGGAAAAAAATATGTTACATAAAGGTTTCAGAATAAAAAGACTATTTCCAGTGTTAGTATATATTACTTCAAGGCAGTACCAATTCAGTACTAACTCACGTGGATAAGCAAAATTATAAACAGAAATAAATCAAAGAGAAAAACCCCGGGGGGACTAAAGCAGCACAACGTGGGCAGAGAAAATGTACAGGTCCACAGACACTAATCGTCAGTCCAGCTTCTCCAATTTAGCAAAACCTCAGGTAAGTGCTTAATCTGAGCTTTATTTTCTCACCTGAAGTGAGATAAAAAAGGTACTAACCTAAGAAGGTTTGGGGGAGAATTTAAAAAAGCCAGCAAGTATATAAAAGTTGATAAACTTAAAGGATCTAAGTAAATGTTTGTTGTTGTTAAACGGATAAATGTCTGAAACAACATGAAGAAATGTATGATTAAATTCTTCACACTTTGATACAAAGAATAATAAACCTCAACTACCACAGTTTGCATTATACTCCATTTAGCAGGATGCTTAAAAGTAAATCTCAAAATCTGCCTCAACACAGCTCTACTGAAAAGTGAGGCATAAAGAAGAAAATTGGGGAATTCAAGTACCTGCAGCCCCATCAAACAGAGAGAAGACTGTTTTTTTGTGGGGATGGGAGGAGGCTTATTTCCAAGAACTCACCACTTATATGTGTTCCAAAGTCTATCTTACAGATGTCATCATACTGTAATACTGTTGTGTCACCAGCATTTGGAGTATAATGGGCAGCACAGTTATTCAGAGAACATCCGGTAGGAAATGCCAGGCCTGCATTTAATCCATTCTCTTTAATTAGCTTTCGTGAACAGTCTTCCAACTTTTCACTATTAAAAAAAAAAAAAATTGTTTACTTTTACATTTTTATCATTATATACCTTGTCATCAGGTCCAGAGAGTTTACTAAAAACTCTTAAATTACTTTCTGGGAGTGATCTGAGCACTTCCTGGATGTGAATAAGTAACAGTTCTCTGATGCTATGAAAATAGTAGCTCCTCTATAAAAGATAAAAGAATTTAAATCTGCTAGAAATCTGAAGAAACAGAACCACATGATCCACTTTTAACTTAGTTTTCTAGGAAATGAGATTCTTGACTTTAATTTAAATGTTGATTATGTTTTATTTGCTCAATGTTGCACATTTTAAAAATTGTCTGAATTAGAGAACTGTTGCCTTTTACAGCTAATTACTTCTCAAAGGGAAAACTAGAGAAATTACTTTTATTGGTTTCTTCACTGCATTGTAACTATGTTTCATGACCAATAATTCTAATTTAATATGAATTGTTAGATAGCAAAATAACAGATTTTCAAACAGAATGTAAGAATCATAGCAATGTGTCCATTTGCATAAGTAAGTGTACATGAGCACAAAATAGGGTGGTTGAGGTACAAATGTCCTCTTACAATTTCCTCAGTACATTCTACAGTACAAGAACTCAGAGATAATTCTAGAAGCTTCACTTCAGGTTTTAGCAAAGCAGTAATGAAAGACAAACATTACAACTGGAGTCAGCACTAAAAAAAAATTTTATCATGTTCTTACAAAAACATATTCCTTTTACCAGATTTCTATCATTGTCATCCCAGGCTTGATCCAGCTCATAACATATTTTCTAACTTGTCGATGTGCTTCCGCAGCTTCTCGAAAATCATTCCAAATCTCTTCACTAGCTTGATCTAACGCTTTCTTTTCTTCACTCGTAGTTCTCCAAGCAGCTGTTCGCCTTTATAGTATGTACAGCATAGTATTAGTCATTTAAGAAACAGAAGATAAACATAAAAGCTGAGATACAAATATACTAATATAAGACATTTTAGATAAAAATGTTACACATTCAATTTCTTTTATTAAATGTCAGCAAAGTTTCTGAAATACAAGTAGTCACACAATCAAGCCAAATCAAGTTAAACCTTAAGACTCAAAAAATAATCCTCGAGATTTTATTCATAGAGAGACTGAAACTCTGCCACACACAAAAAAAAAACACAAAAAGAAAAAATAAGAAGTCAGAAGAGAGTCCTAGAAACCAAGAAGTGGGAGAAAAAAGTAATCCTTCCACTCAAGGTTACAGTCTAAGAGACTTCAAAAGACCACACCAAAAATTAGCATTTAACTTCATACACAGGGTAAGTACTAATGCAAAAACTTGACCTGGAAATCTACATACACCTCCCTCAAAACATAAATGTGTTTTTGTAGGATTTTTCTAACTGTATGTATGTGTATGTAAATATATCTATATATCTAATCTAATCTATCTATCTATGAAGTGATCTTCCTTGAAGAATATGGCTCATATTTTAAAACTTCCAGGAGTAACAAACATTTTTATTCAGTATCTGGGAAGGAGGAGATCCATTGACTCCCTTTAAGCAGCGTATTTCAAAAGCAGTAACTGTTTTCAAATGAAAATCTTTCAAAAAAATTGTTGAACTTTCACACACTAAGCAATATTGAATATATAGCTCACAAACTCTGATCACCAACATATAAATTATATTCAGTTATAAAAGTGATGCCTTCAAGGAAAGGGTGGCAAAGTGAAGGCAAATCCAGCCTAGCACCTGTTTTGTAAATAAAATTCTACCCCAATATAGTTATGTCCATTTGTTTACACACTGTCTATAGCTACTTGCATGCTACAAAGGCAGAACTGAGTAACACCCAAGGCCTGAGATATTTACTATATGGCTCTTTAAAGAAAAAGTTTATACAACTGCTCTACACTATGCCCCTAAGTTAATGTCCCCAAATGCTGTGAGTTTTTCTGTGTCACTGTCAAGTTCATTATGATCACTTCCTACTGCAGCAGTTACCTGTGTGCCAACAACTAACACCTCTAATTCACTACAAAGATGCAAAGGGGCTGCCCTATGTCAATTTAGGGATACTTGAGCATCACAGAGGCTTCTTTGACTTATTTTGTTTGGAAATGTATTTTGGATCTGTATACTGATGTTATCAGTTTTAAACTCCACAAACATTTAAATGTGTACGAACTACTTTTATCAGAATAGTGAAGACTCAAGAGGCAATTTCTAATAAAAGTATTCAAATGAACATCCTCAGACTAGAAGGTAACAGGATAAGATCCTTTAAAAGTATATTCTCAACATGTGGCTCAACCTTGTTTTCAGCTGCAATACACTTATAGTTGCTTACTCCATGATGGGACAGACAAGCCACAATCTCCTGACCTCCAGAGGTAACCCCAGTCCTTTCTCTCCCATGAATCCAAAAATCTTCCCTGGGAACCAAGAATCCGAATATTCTAAGAACAAATCATTTTCAGACATAAGAGTACTGGGTGAGGTCTCAGATCAATTTTTAAACATATCACAATTCTCCATTTCTTACATGGGCCATAACTCTGGCACATATACTACAGCCATACCTATATGCATACCCCTGCCTCAAAAGCCAAACATTTTCGTGAAAAGCAAAAATATCCTCAAACATTTTCTCTAGAATGGTAAGATGACAGACTATAACTGACGGATATCAGCCATGAAAATGAAATTGGTCATTATCAATTCCCATTTCTTCTCAATTCTTCAAATCCACTTCTTATAGGTTAAAATGTTAAGTATAATTAAGTTCCAAATGCTATTTGACTACATTTTAGAATCAGAATATAGTACAATAAAGATCCCCAATACTGAAATCAACAAGCCTCACATGATCTTACACTTCTGAAGCTGCACAGCTGACTCTTAGAAGCAGTGAATTCTTTGAAAGGTTTGAATGTTCATTATTGGTAGAGTTACCAATCAGAAAATGGATTAAAGAAATTATTTGTCTAAGTCTTAAGTTCAAATTGAAAGTCATTAGAGTAATTATTCAAGCATCTAAAATCATAATTCCAAGCTTGTACTATTTACAAAAAATATTATGAAGGAGCCTCTCCTCCTTCCTAAATTTAATATTTTGATGTTCAGTCTGTTTAGCAAAAAGAGAGAAATTAGTAAGATGAAAAAAACATTCTGAGCTCGTAATAATTATCTGAAAGGGCAATTAATTCATCCAACTGACAGAGGTGGATTAGAAATGCTTTTAAATTTTATTATGTCTGTGCAACAAAACAGAGTAACTGCTTGAAAGAGAATCTTTATAGAAGTGTTTACAGAGTATGTAAATTCACACCTCTTTCATATTTGAGTCTTTTCAGTTTTTCATCTTTTTTACTAGATTAAAATCATAAAAGTAAAACCAAAAGATACAAAGGAATCCAATTATTAATTTCAAAGTCATAAACATTTCTGAACTCATCGCATAGATAACTTAAAAGCTAGTTATATTTATATTTTTAAAGCACTATATGCCACATTTATAAAAAAAAAAACATTTAAAAATGCATGTCTTTAGGGGCGCCTGGGTAGCTCAGTCGTTAAGCGTCTACCTTTGGCTCAGGTCATGATCCCAGGGTCCTGGGATTGAGCCCCGCATCGGGCTCTCTGCTTGGCGGGAAGCCTGCTTCTCCCTCTCCCACTCCCCCTGCTTGTGTTCTTTCTCTGTCTCTCTCTGTCAATAAATAAAATCTTTAAAAAAATAAAAAAATAAAAAGGCATGTCTTTAACCCAGAAATAATTAAGAACGCACACAGACATGACACCAATTCCTTCCTCTGAAAACTGGTACTTAAAAGGGAAAAATAAAGCATGTTTTAACTCTGCCTATAAGAAACTATAGTTAACTGATAAAGTTAATTGATACCCAGCTGATAAAGGAAAATTCTTCTTATAGGTCAGCTAATAAATGTAGAAGGAACAACAGAATTAGAAATTCACCATTTTGCAGTCCCCAATGAAATAACTGATAATGCATGGATAGATATTAAAATAATTAAGTAAAAAGTTGTTGAAGAAAAGGATATTCCAGTGGTACCAAACTACCCCCACAGATTACTTGGAAACTGCAAAAAAGAAAAAAGAACCTTTAAAAAAGAAACAGTTGGCTGTTACCACATTAACCAAGTGATCAAATACAGTAAAACTAGTAATAGAAAAACCTGACACTACATCTGATGCAACAGACTATGACACAATATGAACATAGTATCACTTATATGTTCCTGCCAAAGTGCTTAATCTAAATCTAATGTATTCCTTTACAACTAATTCCAGTTTATAGAAAATAAAGGAATAGAGAAAAGTTTAATGACTCCACAAGGAAAACAATAAAATTCTAAATATGTAGGTATTTACATGATACTGGAAAATTACTGTTAATTTATGTAAATTTGATAATTTGGAGAATATCTAATTCTTGGGAGATGCTTAAAGTTTGTTTTCTTAAGTAGGCTCCACGCCCAGCATGGAACCCAACTTGGGGCTCAAACTCACGACCCTGAGATCAAGACTTGAGCTGAGGAGCACGTGGGCAACTCAGTCGGTTAAGCTTCCAACTCTTGATTTTGGCTCAGGTCATGATCTCAGGGTTGTGAGATCCATCCTTGAAAGGCTCAGCTCCCAGAGGGGAGTCTGCTTCTTTCCTTCTCCCTTTCCCTATGTCCCTACCCTTCCTTCTGAAATAATTAAATAAATCTTAATTAAAAAAAAAAAAAAAGACCTGAGCTGAGATCAAGAGTCGGACACCTAACAACTGAGCTACCCAGGCAACCCAGATGCTTGAAGTTTTTAGAAGTGAGGACTCAAAAGAGACTTGGGGCACCTGGATGGCTCTGTTGGTAGAACATGCAACTCTTGATCTTGGGGTCATGAGTTCAAGCCCCATGTGGGGATTGGAGATTTAACTTAAAAAAAAAGACATTTTTAAATGGTCCAGCAAAAAAAAAAAAGAAAACACATACATATACAGAGACATATAAAAATACTGTTGATTTCTTTACTAACATGAAAACACATTTAGAAATGGGTTACAAAGCTGTTTTTAGTATAGTTCTATCTTGAAAAACATTCCCAGGTATTTATAATACACATCTGTATACAGAGGCAACAGAGGAAGAAATAGCACGTCAACAGTGGTTTTAAAATTCATTGGCAGAATTTAGAAGATTTTTCTTTTTTTCTTTTTGCTTATCTGTATTTCCTACCTCTTCTATAATGGGTATGTACTGCTTATAGAACAATTGTCCCAAACAACTGCCTAGTACATTTAGAAATAGGTATCAGGAATTTCAAAGCAATTCTTCATTCTACTTCTAGAGATCCAGAATAAGAGAAAAATCAGACCTGATTAATACTAAGATGTTCATCACAGAATTTTTTCTAATGGTAAAAATCTGAAAAAACTAGGGAAATATTCAAAAACAGGGAAATCACTAATAAAATTATGCCAAGTATAAAACAGAATAGCATAATCATTCAAAATTGGTTTAAAAAATTTTTAATGACACAGGAAATGCACACAGAATGTCAATTTTTTTAAAAGGGAAAATTACTAATTACAAGAGGGAAAAACAGTAATGACAAACTAGAGAAACTGGATAATACTTATCTTAGTGATAAAATCTGACATCATGTGCCTCCAGATGTGACAACCTTGAATTATCTACTTGTCTAGTATTCCATCCAAAAAACACAAACTACTGGAGTGTCTGGGTGGCTCAGTTGTTAAAAGCTTCTGATTTTGGCTCAGGTTGTGATCTAGGCAGGCTGGCCCTGTGCTCAGTGGGGAGTCTGCTTCTCCCTTTCCCTCTCTCTTTGCCCCTGCCCCTGCTCGTGCTCGCTCTCTCAAATAAATAAAATCTTTTAAAAAATATACAAACTTCTCTCAAATAATTCAGAAAAAGTAGTATGTATACAGATTCACCAATATATTATTTTCCACATTTACCTTCTATCTTGCAAGGAGAAAATGTAATCTTACTATTATACAGTATATGTATAATTGTCATAGTCCATTGGGAAAGAGAACGATAAATGAGGCAAATGTTAAAGAGAACCTGAACGAAAGGTATGTAGGAACTCTTTGTACTATTCTCTTAATATGGATTATTTCAAAAATAAAAAGTTAAATAAAATATTGTACTCAACCTGAGTGGTTGTTACAGAGGCAAGCTGTGATAATTCATGTAATTTTCAGTAAGTTTATTAAAAAAAAAAAAAGGAAGGGGAAAAAGAGAGAGAGAGGCAAACCAAGAAACAGACTCTTAATTATAGAGAACAAATTGATGGTTACCAGACGGGAGGAGGTGTGGGGGATGGGTGAAACAGGTGATGGGGATTAAGGAGTGCACTTGCACTATGTTGTACACCTGAAGCTGTATGTTAACTGGAATTTAAATGAAAACAAAACAAAAAAAAAAATGAAGGCAGATACAAAACTATATTTAACACTTTACCAAGTATTAAGAATACTGATTCTGATGTATTTGCAAATAATCAAAACTGATTATATGAATGTCAAAAATATCAAAACTTACTAAAGAGCAAACATAATCACAATAATTTTTTTTTTCTCTCTCCATGGCATACAACATTGCTTTTCTTTTCTTTCTTTTTTTTTTAAAGATTTTATTTATTTGACAGAGAGAGACACAGCGAGAGAGGGAACACAAGCAGGGGGAGTAGGAAAGGGAGAAGCAGGCTTCCCTTGGAGCAGGGAGCTCGATGTGGGGCTCAATCCCAGGACCTAGGATCATGACCTGAGCTGAAGGCAGACGCTTAACGACTGAGCCACCCAGGTGCCCCCAACACTGCTTTTCAATATTTAAGTATTACTCCAAAAATATTATATAATTAATATCTTCCTCTACTGTTTCAAAAGCAAAAGTTATTCTACCTCCGTAATGTTTAATTTGCAATAGAAAATGACAGTAAGGAGGGAAAGGTAGTCTTTAACATTTCTAAAATCTCAATTTTTCTTGTATTAAACATTACTTCAAGTGTTCCACCACATTCACATGGTTAAAAATATTAACAATCTATTAATAAGTATAGGAAATCAATGCCTTTCTTCCACTTTAGCAATAAACATATAGAAATGGAAACAGGTATAAAAACATCTTGTTTACATCAGTAACAAAACCATAAAATACTTAAGAATAAATTTAACAAAAAAGGAACAGGATCTACCTGAAAATAAATCAGATTAAGTGGGAAAACATACTATGACAATAGGTAAGACAATGTGACACAACTGTCAATTTTCTGAAACAAATACATAAATGCAACTCTGATCAGAATTCTAAAGAAAGCATTTTTCTGTGGGTATATGTGTTAAGACTATATGAGAATAGCTAAATATAAAAAAGAACTGTGCTTGGTGTGTGTGGCAGAGAAAGACTTCCCTTATCAAACTATCAATATATATTATAAAGTTGCTGATAATCAGATCCAAATAGTACTAGCATAGGAATACACAAATAGATCAGTAGAATAATAGGAATTGGTTCATTATGAAAATATAGTTCCATTATATGAAAATATAGTATATGGCAAACGTGGTCATTCAATTCAGTAGAACGAATTATTTAATAAACAATTCTAGCACAATTGGCTATCCATTTGAAAGAAAATAAAATTAGCACTCCCAGTCCTACACAAAAAAAATTCCAGACTAACTAAAGATGTAATAAAACACAGAGTAAGAGTTTGAAAAAAAATCTAAGAGACTGCTAGGAACCCAGAAATATAAAACATAAACATGCACTGTATACAAAATTTTAAAACTTTTGGAAGAGCAAAAGAATAAAGCCAACAATCAAAAAGTGCTCAAAATCATTAGCAGTCTGGGAATCATAAGCTAAAGTATTAATATATTCTTTGATTCAGCAACTCAACTCCTGGAAAACTATCCCATAATAAAACTGCCATAACATAAAGAGATAATACACACACACGTGTGTATGTGTGTATATATGTAATAATGTATATGTATATGTATATCCTTAGAAATGTTCATTACAGAATGGTTTGTAATATGACAAAACAGACAAAATGAAGGCTCATCAATTAGAAAATGGTGGAATAAAGTATGGCATATTCACACTATGGAATATTATGAAGCCATTCAAAAGAATAACTGCTATTCTGACTGACTTGGAGGGCCTTCCAAGAGATAGTCCTGAAAGAGAAAAGATGAGGAAAGTGTGCCTAGGATTCCATTTTGGAAAACAAGACCAAAAGAGTCCCTTCACATAAACAGACATAGATGTACACATATATGAGTGTATAAAAATATGGAAGGCTACCTGCTAGGTGGTTACATGGGTCTGGAAGGAAGGGAAGGAAGAGGGAACAAGCAAAACAAATAAATAAAGATTGTATTTAAAAATAAATGTGATTATATGTACTATGAAACTTTAAGTTAATTAATGTGAAATTACATGTCTGTGACATTTCAAAAATAGACACTTTAAGAGAGGGATAGTGACTGATGAATTCAAATTCAAAGAAAAGATGTTCATGACATACAATTTCAGAACTTTATACTTATTCCCTAAAAGTACTGGGAATGAAGGAGGGGGATTAAAATATAACATCATGTTCTTTCCTAAAGTTTAAAGAAAAACAATGATGTCTTTACAGATCAATGAAACACGGCTACAGTAGAAGCTTTCTTAACCAACTATTGCAACCACTGGATTAAATGATGCTCTTGATTCTCTCTGTAAAATATACTAACCTATGCCCATTGTATGCTGAATATGACAGGCTGACAGGTTCCTGTTCTGAATAATAATAACAGCAGCAGCTAACACTTAATGCTTACTATGTGTCTGTTACTCTCCTAAGTGCTTTACATGTATTATTATTCCTCACAACCCTATAAAGTGCTCATTTTATAGATGAAGAAATGAAAGCAAAGACATGATAAATTACTTGCCCAAGTCACAAAGCTAATAAGTGTTAGAGCTGGGATTCAAGTGAATCCCAGCTTCCATGTTCTTAACCAGTCAGCATAATGCCACTATGAGTGTCTGTTGACCAGCTAAAATGTATCCTTTCTGAATCAGGTGATTTGTCTTCCAACAATCAGGTGATTTGTCTGCAAACCACTGTAAGTCATCTGTACTTGTTAGTATAATTATGTAATTTAGTTATATAGTACATAAAAAAAAATTTTCCAATGAAACTAAACTGACTACTCAGAAAAGTCTCAATAAAGGCAAGTCATCAAAAAATACTTCTGTCAAATTAAGTGTAGATAAGAACTGCAAATGGTTTCAGGAAAAAAATGTAAACATCCAGGTACCAGCCCTCAGATTACTTAGCTTTTATTCTTCACGGAAGCTCAAAATGGATTACATTTATAGACAATGCGTTATGGATATAGATTATGGGAAGAAAAAAGTGGAGTACAATACAAATCTACGTTCAAATACTGAGACTGATGAAAAACAAATTTAAGTTAACTTTTATCAATAAAGATTTTTATGTTTTGTGATCCCCACTTTAACACACTTTTCTGATTAACTGAACTATTACTGGTCCCAATCATTTTGGATAAGAGGGCTTCTACTGTATTTTCTGTAACAAATTCACAAGCTTTTATTAAGTTAGTGGAGCAAAGTTCTGAGAAAAATCAAATCTTTATTGCTAAGCTACAACTTTCAAAGTCAAACTGGAAGTTATTTTATAATTCTTACCCATCTTGTGTGGGTGGGTACTCGCATTCTTGTCCTTTGGGAAATACACCGTTAGGATACAGGTCACATATTGGAACTGAGGGAGGGTCTGTTTGAACTTTTGCTGTGAGATACAAATAAAGCATTAACTTCTGTAGTTAAAAATAAAATTAAGCAGTTATTACAGTTCTTCTCAGTTCCTAATGGCTGTTATATGTCCTAATTTTAAGGAACCTCCTTGCTATCACAGCCTTGTAGTTAAAAACAGAAGATATTTCACCATGCTGGCCACCTCCTCTCCAATTTACTGTTGCTTGGGAATAGAAATACTCAACTCCTTAGAATTCTATTATGTATTTAAACAGTATATGCCTCGGCAGAAAGCACATTTCTAATATTTTTGTCTTTATATACTATACTGGAAATGGAACAGCATAGAGAGGCTGGTTTTCACAAATAAAAATCAAAGAGGCAACAAGAAAGTATGAAAAAAACCCTATAGCAATGAGGTAAAAATATAAAGCTATTATGTATTAATAAAATAAGTGAAAAACTTATTTCAAGGGTATATTAGGTATAAAAGTTAAGAGTTATACACACCCAGTGCTAAAAGAATTTAGGTAGCCATATAACAAATTTCCAGATACTTAAAAAAAGTTATAGTCCTTAGCATACGTTTTAAGGACATTATTTCCCAAACTATATTCTAAAAGACACCAGTGTTCCAAGATGATTTTTCAAAATATCTGGAGATTTGTCTTCTAAAATTTTTTTTAAGTATATAAGAACTGGTTATAGAGTTCTTATTATATGAAGAACTGCCCTTTAGTAATGAACACTGTTTCCAAAAAATGCCAGAAGTGGAATGTATTAACTTATGCAGCAATATAGGACATTAAAAGCATATCTGCAGCATTTCAACTACTGGGGCGAAATATGTGGTTTCCTTTTGATTATAACTGGTCTTATGGATTTTGTGTGTCTTAAATTTTAACACCTATTTTTCTCTATTTTGCAATGGGGGAAAAAAAAGACCTATATAAATAAAAGTATAACCGTTTATTGAGCCAAATCATTTATCTATGGAACCACGTTTTGGTTCCTTCTTTTAATTCAAACACTCAGTATCTCATGAGCATCAAACATTTTTCTGTCTTTACCTAATGTTTAAAAGTGTTCTATGGGCAAATCAACTTGGGAAACTGCTTTAGGTTCTTCCTAAGAGGGAACATTAGAATTTAAAATCAAAAAAGATCTTAAGAAGTCATCTAATTTTGCTTTACACAAATTTTACTTTTCATTTCTACTGATTCCTTCCACACTATGATGAGAAACCACTTTAAGGGATATAGTTCTTAACATTTTCACCCCTATTTGCCAACCTTGAATTTGTCAATGTTCCTTTTAAGGTGGTATATTGACTTGTAATAATAGTCCAAATAAGGTATAATTAGTTTAAGACTATACTACTGATTCTAAAAATCCTAAGCTATTAAATAGTTACGACTCCTTGCTTTTTGGCTTACATTATACTAGCACTTAAAATCCTTAGATCCTATCACCCTGTATTAACATTATATATGTCTACTAAATTTCAGCTTGTTAATACTAGCCTATTTCTCAGTTTTCCCGATCTTTTGAAACCTTGACTTTTATCAACCAAAGTATTATGGTGTCACCCTCAGCTTTATCTCATCTACAATTCTGATAAAAATGCCTTTTATATTGTCCATAAATTCTTAAGACAAAATAAAAGACTCAAAAAGATCATTAGAGAAAAGTTTTGTAATTAAAATATGAGAGCTGAAGTCTAGCCTTAACCACTTATTAACTGTGACTTGGACAAATGGCTAGATGTGCCAAGCCTCAGTTTCCTCATCTACAAAATGAAGAACCAGATGAAATCTTGGATAACCTTTGAAAATTATAATACACTATGTCCAAGTTATTATCTAAAACTATGCATAATTATAACAATCTGTACTGCAGTTACCATTAACTATTACTTATAATTCTCTCACTTTATAGATGAGGAAAATGAGGGCAGTGAACAGTCCATAATTACATTATTTGGCTTATTCCAGAAATGATTTATGATAGTCTACAAGGATATCTAAAATACACAAATAAGAGACAGTAAATTAGAGAACAAAAATCAAAACATGGAAAGAACATAAAATGGAACCTGAAATACTGCCAATACAAAACCACAGTTTTGGCTCTAAGCCCTCTAGTAGCCAATATTAAAAAAAAAAAAGGGGGGGGCTAGATTACTTGCATGGGTCACGTTTATGAGATAAGCACATAAAGTACTCAGGAAAAGCACAATTATTCTTGATACCAAGACCAGACAAAAGACTGTCTCTTCAGAGTACTCATAAAGAAATATAATCAACAGTAAGTTCAACAACATCCTCAGAGAAAGCACAATAAAAGATGATGGCATCACACTAAAACATCTGTCAGTGGAAGAATTTTACCAAGGGCAAATACAAAATAGTCCCTTAACATTCCTCCCTGCTTACCTACCTTCATTAGGGAGTAATTTAAGAGTATTGGGAGAAAGAGTTCTCTCTCAAGCCGTTCTCAGGTAACACCATGTCTCACGAGGACACTTCTAACAATTTTTGAATGGAAGGAATATGACATCACAATCCCTGGAAGATTCCTAGAACACAGGTAACCTGTGCTCATTAAATACAGACTATGCTAGGGATAGAACTGACATCCTATGACTAGAAGGATCTAAAAATAGATGCCTGAATAGAAAAAAAGGCTATCCCACCCTCATCTGAAGACACTTCAGGAAAATTGCTGATAGAGCCAAAACCTTTCTTAAAAAATACTTAAGAATACTTCTCTTAACATAGAGATAAAAATGAACGAAGCCTCCACTATTCCGATTCATAAAATTTTAGCCTGAAAGATTTAAAGGAAGGTATAACCAGATACTCAGTGGTCCCTATAGCCCAAAGGGCATCCAAGATTGGAACTTGCTCTGATTCTCAACCCAACCTTTATTCCCCACTATTATACAATCTCCCCCTGGTCTCCCTAATAGAATTTCAGGTCCCTGAAGAGGTTTGGTTTGCCATTTATAAAAACAAAACACAAGCAGGATCATATTTTAAGTAAATATGAAATAGTACAATGTTATTAATAAAATTTAACCATATGCACAGATTTTAAATTATCGTACTCCTCATTAAATATTTACCAAGAATCTCATAATTTCAAAGCTTGCAGGTGAACTGCAAACAACATATGTTTATCCTATTACGCACAGTGGTACCACTTTACTCATCCCTGACAGAACTGTTACTTGTATTATTCAAGTTTTAAATTATAAATTCATTCCTAAAATTGCAGTAAAATGCAACCAACTTATTATTAACATCCCTTAGCTCAATAATAGGTAAAGAAAATACCAACAGATTGTTAAATGAAAAAGTTGTAGGTTTCATTAAATTCCACCTCTAGTAAGCCTAAATTTATCTCCTTGACATACAATGGGATCTTATGCAACTTCAAACCTACTCTTCAAACCTGCTGCTTAATAAACACTTTTTGTCAAGTAAGATCAACTTAAGACACTAACGTCCTCTCTTCTTCTTCTTCTTCTTCTTCTTCTTTCCAGTTGCTCCATCTCCATCCCCATCTCCATCTAGGAAAAGGGCATTTCAAGTACATATTTATTTAAACCTCATAAGCAGAGGAACAAAGCAAGCACAAGCAGACAAGTACAAACACACACACACAAAGAATCTTAAATAGGATATAAAACTGACCCAATATTCTTAGAAAAGAATTCTGAATATTGCTAATGTATCAGAATTTGACTTGTGTAATCAAAAGCACTAAGGAAACTTTACTTTGACTTACTCTAATAAAAGAATTGTTGAATAAGATATTCTTAAGAATAAAAAATGTGTTACCACTCTTTTTCAAAAGCTAGGAAAAAGAACTAGTGTTAGTTTAATACCAATAATAATGACTGTGTGACTTTACCTAAAATAAACTAGTTTGCTTACGTATGCTTTGTGGTTCAACAGTTGTATTTCATGATCTCATGTGATCCTCAAAGCAATTTTATGAGGTAAAACAATGTTTAAGGGACATGCCCAAGAAAATCCCAACTAGTAAATGGCAGAACCAGACCAAGAATATGTCGCCTGATTACTAATCAGGGAGGAGTATTTGAGGTGTCATATTTTAAAATATTTTTTCCTTTGAGGTGTCATATTTTAAAATATTTTTTCCTGCATAGTTATTATTAGAGAAAAAGAGTTCTCCTTCTGGATCAAATTATATACAAAAATCAGAGGGCATATATGCTCTTCCTAGGTTCACAGTTCTCAGATGCTCAAAAGAACCGATGCCCAAAAATGGGGATTAAGAATTGTTTCAAAAAATAGTTTGCAAGGGGCACCTGGCTGACTCATTTGGTTAAGTGTCCAACTCTTGATCTCAGCTCAGGTCTTGATTGCAGGGTCGAGTTCAAGCCAAAGTTGACAAAAAGAGTACCCAAAATAGCCAGTATCTGCCTGTCACTTTTTTTTTTTTTTTTAAATTCTACTTATTTATTTGAGCGAGAGACAGAGAGAGCATGAGTGGGGTAGAGGGTGAAGGATAAGTAGACTCCCCGCTGAGCGTGGAGCCAGACATGCGGATCGATCCCAGGACCCTGAGACCATGACCTGAGCCGAAGTCAGATGCTTACCTGACTGAGCCACCACGGCACCCCTGCCTGTCAGTTTTTATAACAATCTTTTATGAAGTCCATACCATACTCTTGAACTTGGAGAAAAGATAAAGAATGCTATTATGGCCAAGACTAAATAAATAGTGACTTAAAACATTTTAAATAAAGAATCAAAAATAGACTGAAGGGTCTGAATTTCTAAAAACACTGCTCAATAAATTTCAACAATCATGAAGTACACCAACCTACCCACAAATCACACTGCTATGAAATAGGAATGAATAGGAAGCTGTGGCAGACAATTAGAAGTTGACAGTTTAATAGTATGTTCACCATACAGTCTTTTAAATGTTTCACATAGTGGCAGTAACTCATGGCTACCATCAGTAATTTTAGATCATGAAATCCATACCCATAAAACAATGTCAAATGACTGTTTACATTTTCTAATCAAAGAGCTCCACCCTTTTTACTCCCAGATTGATAAGCAGGAGCCAAAAAAGAGATCTTCTCACCATTATATTCTAACTATCACACCAAATTGCAACCTTTTTTCTTAAATTTTTACAAAATGATTAGGGGCTTACAATGACCCCTACTTGTCTGTGAGCTCCTTAAAGATTACATAGCATTTCCTAAATTAAGAGACAGGACTAAGCATGTGATAAATATTCACTCTATTCAACAAATGAATGTTCTTTTAGTTTATTTTATCCTGCTTTTTTTCACCTAAATTAGAAACAGGAAACAGCAGTTTAGCAAAGAGGGAGGTAACATGATATAGGGCTTTAATGGACTGAATGACAGGAAACTGCCAATTTTTGACAATTTTTTACTTACAAAATTGCAATTTCTTTTATTATTATTGTTAATTTGTTTTTTTGAGAGCAAGAGGGAGGGAGAAAGACAGAGAGGGAGAGAGGGAGGGAAGGAGGGAGGGAAGAAGAGAAGAGGGAGAGAGAGAATCCCAAACAAGCTCCACATTCAGCACAGAGCCCAACGTGGGGCTTGATTTCACAACCCTGAGATCATTTCCTGAGCCAAAAATCAAGAGTCAGACACTCAACCCACTGTGCTACCCAGGCACCCCTCATTTTTTTTTTTTAAGATTTTCATTTTTAAGTAATCTCTACACCCAATGTGGGGCTTGAACTCACAACCCTGATATCAAGAGTTGTACGCTCTATCAACTGAGCCAGCCAGATGCCCACAAAATTGCAATTTATGTTCAGTATTATGAATTGGGTACAGGAAACAGGAACACAGTGGAAACACACAAATATGACTGACTTACTCATTATTGGTTTCCAGATTCAAAAGCCCAAAACACAACTTTCAATTTCCTCATGTGTCATATAATCTAATTCACATACTCTGCACTACAATTTTAATAGTAACCTTCATTCATTCAATAAATGTTGCTGAGTTCTTAAGTGCCAGGTTATAGGGGCAGAATAGCAAACAAGATAGTCTTTACTCTGGAAGAACCTTCAATGCCTAGCATACTGCTACATACACTAGATCCAACCTAAAACAAATGCCTCAGGATGTATAACCAGTTTTAGGGGCGCCTGGGTGGCTCAGTTGGTTAAGCGTCTGCCTTCAGCTCAGGTCATGATCCCAGGGTCCTGGGACTGAGCCCACATAGGTCTCCCTGCTTGGCAGGGAGTCTGCTTCTCCCTCTCCCTCTGTGCCCCTGCCCTGCCCTTGTGCACAAGAGCACAAGCGCTCTAAAATAAGTAAATAAAATCTTAAAAGGAATGTATAACCAGTTTTATTTACTTACTTTTTAAAGATTTTATTTATTTATTTGTCAGAGAGAGAGAGAACACAAGCAGGGAGAGCAACAGGCAGAAGCAGAAGCAGACTCCCCATTGAGCAGGGAGTCCGATGCGGACTTGACTCCAGGACCCTAGTCATGACCTGAGCCGAAGGCAGTTGCTTAACCAACTGATCCATCCAGGCACCCCTAACCAGTTTCAAATACATACTAAAAATCCTGCCAGCTCTGTGACCTTGGGCAAATTATTTAGCCTCTCTCTCCCATGGTCTCTTCATCTTTTAAATGAGAGAAGATGAAGCTCTTCCTTTGATACTCAATCATCCTTCTGAGGCTAGTTACTTCATCCAGTGTTCAAGGTCTGTATTCAGTACAGGATAATAGCCGCTGTTTATTGAACTCTTGTGCAAGATAGTAGTAAAGCCTAGATCCAAATACAAACTATATATGCTTATACTCCCATGCATTATACCGTGCCACAATTTATGTTTTTATAAGTCTTTTTTTCACAGCATCCCAGAATATTCTTAACAGGCAGAGGCTGTTTGTATCTATTTCTGTATTAGCCCTATACCCAAATCAAGTAATATTTGCTGAATGAAAATTGGACATCTATATGCAAGAAAAAAAAAGGAATCTGTTCTTACCTTGCACTGTATACAAAAATTAACTCTAAATGGATACATAAAACTTCTTGAAGAGAATATAAGAAAAAAATCTTCATGATCCTACAGACAGCAATTATTTAACTTTTTGGATAACACACAAAAAACATGACCCATGAAGAAATAAAATAAATGGAACTTCATCAGAATTAAAATCTTTTCTGCTGCAAACAATACCAGCATGAAAGAAAATATTGGTAAAACATATATCAGATAAAGAACTTATATCAAGAATAAAGAACCACTACAACTCAATATGACAACAAATAACCCAACTGAAAAATGGACAAAAGATATGAACAAACATTTCACCAAAGAAATATGAAAGGCAAAAACATGAAAAGATGTTCAACATCATCAGTCATTAGGGAAATGCAAATTAAAACAATGACATCCCACTGCACACCTGTTAGAAAAGCTAATTTAAAAATTAACAATACCAAGTGCTTAAGAGATACAAAGAACCTGGAACTCTCAACCAGTGCTGACGGGAAAGCAAAACGATACAGCTACTCTGAAAAACAGTGATAGTTTCTTTTAAGATTAAACATACACTTCCCATATGACCAGCAACGCTACTCCTAGGTACTCACCTAGGAGAAATGAAAACTTATGCCCAAAGACTTGTATGCAAATGTTGTCTTTATTCATAACACAAAAACTAGAAACAAGCCGAATATCCATCAACTAGTAAGTACGTAAACAGATTTGGAATACTACTCAGCAATAAAATGTAATGATACATATGCAGCTGGATGACTCTCAAAAGTATCACGCTAAGGCAAATAAGCCAAAAAAAGCTGCACACTATAATAATTCCATTTATACGATATTGTAGAAAAAGCTACGTAACAGAAAATGTATCAATGGTTGTGTGGGATCAGGGTATGGAGCAAGAGAATGGACTACAAAAGGGAACTTCTTTGTGGAGATGGAAATGTTAAATGAAAATGGTCTATATCCTGGTTGTGGTTACACAAATGCATACGTTCGTCAAAACTCACCAAACTATACACTTATAAAGGGTGAATATATAGAATGTACAATATCATGAGTAAACCTAATATAAACGATGGACTTGGCACAATAATGATGTGTCAATGTAGGTTCATCCATTGTCACAAATGCACCACTCCAGTGGGGGATGCTGATTATGGGAGAGGCTATGCATGTGTGGTGGTAGGGAGTATATGGGAAATCTCTATACCTTCTGCTTAATTTTGCTGTGAACCTAAGTAAAACTGTTCTAAAACATAAAGTCTATTTTTTGAAAATAGTGAATATAGTCCTGGGCCATCTACACCTTAATAAATTTGACTTAAAACTTTATCGAATTTGTTACTTCTAGCACAATGCTAAATGCCCACAGGATTAACTTTTCATACTCCAGTTTCAAATTAAACACATCTAAAATTAACTCAATACCTTCTTCTTTGCTACACCCCCCTCCCCCAATCTCTTAACCCACTCTCCCTCTACTTCACAATTTCAGTGAACAGCACCAATATTCTGTCACCAAGTTCAAATCTCTAGAGTCTACCTATGCCTCTCCTTCCTTCTCCTGATTTAAAGTCCTTTAAGTCCTTTGAATACTGCTTCCACAACCACTATTCCATTGGATCCTTCCCTTGCATTCTCATTTATGCCCACCTATTTAAAGAAATTTATTTGAGAGAGAGAGCTCACAGGCATGCATGGGCGGGGGGGGGGGGGTAGGGGAAGCAAAGCCTGACATGGGGCTCAATCTCAGGACTCTGAGATCATGACCTGAGCTGAAATCAAGAGTTGGAAGCTCAACCGAGCCACCCAGGTGCCCCTCACCAATTCAAATAATCATTATCACATACTTGGGCTGTTAAGTGCCCTCCAAAATGATCTCCAAGTTTTTCCTGGATGTTTCCTCTTTTCTAACAACCCTGCATATATATGAGGACTAAATTATATTTTATAACAGTCTTCTCTCTTTTTAACATTTTCTTTTTTAAGTAAACTCTATGCCTAATGTGGGGACTGAATTCCTGACCCCGAGATCAAGAGTCATATGCGCTACCAACTGAGCTAGCCAGGCACCCCTACAACTTTCTTTTAAAGATGCTCCAAGGTTCCTTCAATAAATCATCTCATATGGCCAGTCTGCACTATTCACTACACTTGGAATACATTCTCAGCATTGTCCTGCCCCAAAGTGGTCTCTTCTGTTTGGTTTTATTCCAGTCCCATTCCTTCCAAAGAGTCTTCCTTCAGCACTCAGCCCGCAATTAATAAACCAGGTACTGGTATATCTTTTTTTTTTTAAGATTTTTATTTGTGAGAGAGAGAGAGAGAGCGAGCACAAGCAGGGGGAGCAGCAGAGGGAGAGGTAGAGGCAGGCTCCTCACTGAGCAAGGAGCCCAATGTGGGACTCGATTCCAGGACCCTGGGATCATGACCTGAGCCGAAGGCAGATGCTTAACAACTGAGCCACCCAGGCGTCCTGGTACTGGTATATCTTTTCCTCCCTTTGTTTTGTCCCTCTACACCACCACCAGTTTTCCTTTAGAACAAAGATTCTGAAATACTAACTTTCCATCTTCTCAAAGAACTCTCATAACAGATTAGTAGTACTGATACTGATTTTTGAAGCAAATAGGAAAATAACTCAATTGGAGAAAACCAATAGTCCTACAATCATCTTTAAAACACTGATTTCCAACCTGACAAATTTTCTCCTTCAATGTCAAGAGATTCATACAACTTCATAGAAGAGCAATGGAACAAAGAACGCTCTTCAAGATTAACGTTGTGATACTCTACACAGTAGGTCCACAGCAATCTATTATATACGCTTGAGTTTACAAGCCCCTTTCTTGCTAAGAGCTCAAAATATGTTCATAATTTGAAGCACAAACCAAGGTAAAATGGACAAGAGGTTTGCTTAAGGAAAAGGTAACTATTCTCTTGAACCTTGGCACTTTTTCCACCAAATTTTGACTCTAAACTCCTTGAAGGCAGGGAGCTTATGTTTCTAAAGGAGAAACAACTACTCTGCATTATCCTAACATGACAAAGTACAGCAGGTATTTTTTGCTAAGGACTAGAAGACACAAGCCCAAGTTGGCAGTGGTTAAGGAAGAACAGTAGGTCGCAATAGTAGATAATTGAGAATGGGAAAGCCCCATCACCCCTTCTACCAAAAGAGGCTATAGAATAGCAAATATTCCCTCCACTGTCTTACTGATAGCATCAATTTCTAGAATTTCAAGATTTACTATCTTTAAGAAATCTTATAGGACCAACATACTACAAGCAGCTAGGGTCAGGGAATAGAGTAGGACTCTGTTATATAAAAGGACTCCAATATACCCCTTGAGAATAGAAGGAGCTTTTGTACAGAGTAAAAGGAATAGACTTGAAATCAGGTTCTAGGTTCGAAACTTTGGCTCCACTCTACACATACTAGTTGTGTCACATTGGGCAAATGACATAATAACTATCATTTCCTGAGAAGAGCACATATTTTGCTAGGTTTTGTGAAGGTAAAATGAGAACGCATGTGAAAGAATCCTAGGACAGTGCCTTGTACATATTAGTTGTTCAATAAATGTTAAATAGTCCTTCAATTTCTTTTTTCTTTTTAAGATTTTATTTATTTGAGAGAGAGTGAGAGTGAGAGAGCACAAGCAGGAGGAGCGACAGAGGGAGCGGAAGCTGGCTCTCTCTCCACTGAGCAGGAAGCAGATGCAATGTGGGGCTAGATCACAGGACCCTGGGATCATGACCCTAGCCAAAGGCAGATGCTTAACCAACTGAGCCACCCAGGTGCCCCAGCAGTCCTTCAATTTCATCTTAATACCCCCTACTTGGCATTTTACCAAGTACATTTTTAAGAAGTTGAGATCTGTGTAATTTGAGCAGTCATTCAACCTATCCAACTTTTTAAGAATTGCTAGTAAATACCTTTTCCTTTTTATCTGTGACACTGAGGCTTTAATGTTAATTAAAACACCAGAGAACCATAAACTATATGGACAAATAAGTAGATTTTGTTTAAAGAATGTCTTATCTTCTTCCTTTTCCAACCACAAAAATCAAATTTACTATTTACCTTCATCATCATCATCTCTTTCTTTCTCTTCCAATGCTTGTCTTTCCAATTGTCTTGCTACCTCATCAACTGAGGCTCCTGTTTCTTTATCAGGTTCCTGTTGCCCTGCTGATCAAATATAACATAAATCAAATCTAATAAAGATACTTTCCAACTAGAATATGTTCTAAGGATCCTGGAGAACACACAAGTCCTTTCCTGCCTGATAACTATTTGCGAAACAAAAACAGAAACATTATTATGAACATAACAGAATTTATTTAATGACAAAAATCCCCCACATCTAAGTAGCACTGTTCTTTCAACAAAATACCCATTACACCTTCTCTGTGCTAGCAACTAAAGGATAAACAAAAACGTGAGTTGGTCCGTATCCATAAGTTGTCTCACTTTTTAAAGTATGTAACAATTAGACTACTACAACAAACACTTTATTAAACAAACAGGTACTTAAGATAGATAATAAATGCTGAAGGTCTTAGTAAGAGGAGGATTTCAATGGGACACTGGGAACTTCAAGTCTTCATGAGAAATAAGTCATCAAGCTAGGCTGGGTAAAATCAAAATAAATAGGAAAAGATAATTCCATTACTAAAAAACAAAATTCTTGAACAGCTAAGCAAAATACCAGCTTCCCCCTCCACCCAAGTGAATGCAATGTAGCTGTAGTAGCAATAGGTGTGTGTAGAAAGAAATAGTATTACCAGTTAGCACATATTGAAGTGATATTCTGGCTACTGTAGAGGATTCATATTGAGAGATACAACTGTTAAAAATGTATTAGCGGCAACTGAATGGACAACCTGAAGAGTTTGAAAGCTAGGAACAGCCCCCAGCCTATGTCCTGGGATTAAATTTTCTCTGTAAGTGTCCCAGCACCCACAACTTTCCCTTTTCAACTCCCATTTAATCAAAATTTCAGAAAGATATTAACCCTTTCCAACCTCTCTCAACTTCACCATCATCACTTATGGCCTCTCCATTTGTCTCTCAATCTTTGTGTGGTTGATTTTAAAAACAGGTACAAACATTGTTTTCCTAAAGTACCACGTACAACAAAAAACACTGACTCAAAAATTTAAGTTCCTAACTCCTAATGTAATCCAAGTGTAAACTTTCAGCCTTACCAGTGGATTTAGAGAAGTTCTGTTCCAACCCATAGAATATTCTATCCGAACTGCCTGCAAATGGCATCATAATTCAGGCGTAAAAGCCCTGAGGCTCGACGATGCTATGGCTTTAGGCAGGTGAAAATTCGCAGCACTACCACGTATTCTGCAATTACTACTCGGTGACATGACCGCGTGGGCATACACACATACACACACACACCTCAAAAGTGCAGCCGGCAACAAAAATCCCTCTGCAAACCGGGAAGGTGGGGGGAGGTGCGGTCAAGGCACTGAGACTTGCCCACTCCACCCCCATCCTTGAAAATACGTTCCAGGTACCTCGAGCAAAGCGGTGACAGTGTGGGTCAGAACCAGATTTTTGAGGAGGGCAAACCGCGAGGAGGGTGGCAGGGTTGAGCCCTGTGCACGGCTTCGAGTCCGCTGCACGATCTGTGTGGGAGCTGAGTTCTGGCTCGTCTAAGGGCTCAGGCCCAGCAACCCCAGAACTACCTCACGACAAGCTGAGGCACCCTTTTCACCCCACCCCACCCCACCCCCAACAGCTCCCTAGTCCCACAGAAAGAAAAGCCGCCTCTTCCCGAGACTGGAAATCTGTAGCCTGGTTTTGACACACACTGTCCTGGGAATCAGTCCGGTGCAGTGTTCGAGTCCCCAGTTTCTGTCACCCCCGCAGGGCCTGGGCCCAGCCGTTCGACCATCCCCGGCGGGGACTGGGAACACATAAAACTCCTTTACCTGTGGCAGCCCCTTTACTCTTCTTCTTCTTCCGTCTTTTTTTCTTGGCTGCTTCCTCAGCTGTAGAGGCAGCTCCCTCTTCTCTGTCGTCTGGATCCAGGTCGCCATTCAGGTGGCTCCCGGAGGACGCTGCCTCCTCCACGCCCGCCATGTTGCCCGAGAGAGCGCGCGCGAGAGTAAGACAGAGCGGCGAGGGCCCGCTCCTTCTTCACCCACCTACACCAGCGACGCCGGAAGCTGCTCTCGATGGTACGGGCGCAAGGAATGCTGGGATGTCGGAGGACTCGTCTGCGCGGGTCGCGAGCGAAAGGGCCCTGGGCTGCGGTCGGGAGGAGCGCAAGGCTGTAGAGTCCGAAGCGCGGCCGGGGCTGGAGTGAACTCCTTATTTGTCCCGCGCCTTGGGCGTTTTCCGGGCAAATATGCCGGCGTTGGGTCAAGTTGAATGCCAGTTCTTGCCCTGTGGCCAGGCCCAGCCTGCCAGAGAGAGGGGCGTCTCTGGTGGAACCGAAAAGTTTTATATTCGCAGTAATATGAAGCGTACCGGAAGCGAGGAGAGGGCCCCAAAAATGTGTTCGCTTGTACCCACTCCTTTTTTATGACTCGAAAGGACTGCGTTGTTTTTCACAATTACAGTTCACGGCGAGGCTGCCCAGGCACTTAAGGAGATGAACCTGCAAAAGAGACTGAAGAGGCAGTCAGCACGGGCTTATTAGTAGAGAAGGCAAGGGAAGACCGCGTCTCAAGACGGAGGGAGTGATTAACTGCAGAGTGCTGCTAGGAGGTCAAGTAAAAGGACTGAAAAATGTCAGTTGTATATAGTAACGTGGAAGCAATTGGTGACTTTATCAAGAGTTACTTAGGTAGAGAGATGGAAGCCGGACTCAAGAAAGTTGAGGAATGAGAAGGAGGTGAGGAAATAGAGAATCTCCTCATCCTTCAAATTTCCTCTTAATGCCACTCCCGCCGAGACTCCTTACTCAGCAATCTAAATCCGTCTCTGCTTTTACAACCTCTTGTTGAATTCTTAACCTTTTTTCATGGCCATTTGTAATAATGTAATCTATTTGAAAAATATTTTATGTCTATCTCCCCAACTACCTTGAGCTCTGTAAGGACAGGAACCCTGCATATTTTGTATTCTGTTACCAGCACCGTAGAGCATGGTCTGAGCTCAGGAAATACTCATTATATACATAGCACTTCAAAAGCTCCCAAGTCCTTTATTATCTCATTTTACCCACTTTTGAGCTGAGGAAATTAGAGAGTTTTGTGAACTTGCATCAGATCATACAGCAAGTGAATAGCAGAATCTAAACCCAGGTCATCAGGGACCAAAAGTTTAATAGTTCTGTATTCTGACTTCCCAATTGAAATTTCATATCAGTAAATATTTATTGATTGTAGACTCGAAGTAATTTTTCTTGATGGACGATAAAAAAAAAATGAATGGCACAAATCTGTACCCTCAAGAAACTTTAGCATTCAATGAAATAGACCTGTAAATCAATATGAATAAAATAAGGGGCTAATACATTCCTTAAGTCATATATTAATTATTTTCTATTCCAAGCTAGTCTGCACAAAGCTGAGAAATTTTAAGAGTCTAAAAGATCTTCAGACTAGGGGCAAAAATGTGGCTTGTCAAACTCAGGACAAATCAAAGCTCTCATACTTTCAAGTTGCGAAGTTGCTGCCAGAAGTTTTTGAACATCTTAAAAGATCTGCCACATCGAAAATGCCTTCAAAGTTTGTTGTAAATCTTCCCAGTTCCTCTCTGAATTTTGGGAACACTTGGACTATGGCTACTATTTCAGACCCTTTCCAGGAGACACAGGGTCCTGGAGGACAGAAACAGAACGGTAGGGTTGATAAATGAGTTTTCACAGAGGGGTGCTGGAGATACAGGTTGATCTACAGAATTATCAATGTCAAAATAAAATTTGTTCAGTAAAAAAATACTAAAATGCAATGATAAAAAAATAGTTTCTTTGTTGCAAAGAGATTGTACTCTACTTCCCATTTCTTTCTTGAAAAGAGGCAAGAAAATAAAACTTTAGGGGCACCTGGGTGGCTCAGTTGTTAGTCTGCCAGGGTCCTGAGCCCTGCATCCGGCTCCCTGCTCTGCAGGAAGCCTGCTTCTCCTTCTCCCACTCCCCCTGCTTGTGTTCCCTCTCTCACTGTCTCTCTCTCTCTCTCAACTAAATAAATAAAATCTTATTAAAAAAAAAAACCTTTAAGGTAGTATAAAAACAATACATATCTTAACAGTATGGTAACGGATATTTGGATGATTATTTTCCAGGACACTCCAGAGTTTGAGGTAACTAAGTAAGTACTTAAAATAATAGCCCATGACACTCCTTATTTTCATCATTTTTCATTTGGTTTTCTCTACAAGAGGAAATTGAATAGGACAAAGGAATGAAAAATGTTGAAAACCTAAGAATCTAAAAGAACTAAGTAAGTAAAAAATGTAAATATAAGGGTAGGCTAGAATATTTTTTCTAGCAAACTACATGAAGTAATTTTGTCTTAGATGGTTAACTAGATAAGCAGACAAAAACATTGTTTTCCTTAGGGAAGTACTTTTCCAAATATGAAGTCAATGAATTATAATAAAATATTTTTTGAGATTTTATTTTTAAGTAATCTCTACACCCAATGTGGGGCTTGAACTCACAACCCCAAGATCAAGAGTCACATGCTCTACTGACTAAGCCATCAGGTGCCCTGATATAATAAGACATTTATTATAATGTCCAGAATTTTATTTTTTGCTGAGAAAATCTTGATTCTCAACATTTTTAGCCCCAGCCTTATTTTTTTATTTTGAAGTACTTGCTAGTGGTATGACTTTGGACAAGTCACGTAATTTCTCCCAATTTCTGTTTCTTTATTTGTGTTAACTAACATTACTGTTAGTAAGTCATGCTCTTGAAAATTTTACATTCGTGTGGATCATTTGATGGCCTAGATATCCTAAGGCACACTTATGTATTACTGACCTTTGGCAATGAGTTAGCAAGAAATGTATTAAGAAAAAAAGTTGGGAAAGCTTGATTGCTTAATGTTAAAGGTAAGGATATTTTTTTCATATCGTTATTGTTTAAAAAATGCTATATGGGGTGCCGGAGTGGCCCAGTCAGTTAAGTGTCTGCCTTCGGTTCAGGTCATGATGCTGGGATCCTGGGATTGAGCACTGGGTTGGCTCCCTGCTCAGTAGGGAGTCTTCTTGTCCCTTTCCCTTTGCTCCTCCCCACCGTGTGCTCTCTGTCTCTCAAATAAACAAAATCTTTTTTTAAAATGCTATATAACTCTTTAAAATGTATAGATGTGTATATGCCATATTATGTATGTATGTGTGTGTGTGTGTGTGTGTGTATATATATATATATATATATATATATATATATATATATATATATAATCTCCACACACAGTCACATAGGGGTTAGGGCTTCAACGTGTGAATTTTGGGAGTAACAAAATTCAGATAGTAATACAGTCATTGCCAAATGTCCCCTGTAGAAGGGGGCAAGGAATTAGTCCCAGTTGAGAACAACTGGCATAAAGGCGAGAAAAGATATGATGTGTTTAGAGTAAGTACTTTCTGAGGAGTAAATTGAGACCAGATTATAAAGGGCTTTTTATGTTACCCTAAAGAGGATGGTTTTTATTGTAAGGCCTGGAGGTGATATGTGACAGGAATGTTTAAAGTTTATTATTTTTAAAAATGCCTAAAATAGAAGACTATAATAGACATGCCAATAACATGTCAACATAATGAATACTATGTAGCCATTAAAGCCAGTAAAAGGATATGCATGGAGATTATATGGATAAATTTAAATGTTTATATAATACAGAGATTTTCAAGCTAGCTGAAGATTACTGTGATGGCAGTCTAAATTCTAGAGCAGTGGTTCCCATCCAGTACACTGTTTCTCTTGTTTTTTTTAAGTAAAGATTTTTTTTTATTACGTTAATCACCATGCATTACATCATTAGTTTTTGATGTAGTGTTCCATGATTCATTGTTTGCGTGGAACACCCAGTGCTCCATGCAGAACGTGCCCTCCTTAATACCCATCATCAGGCTAACCCATCCCCCCACCCCAGTACACTGTTTCATTTAAAACGTCAAATATATTTAAAGAACTGTTTTCTATGAGAGTATAGTACTTTCTATCTTTTGAAGTCAAAAAGTCTTTTAAAATTATTATTATGAAATGATAGTGAAAGTAGATGATGTTGGGTTATGGGGCCTGACAAAATTAAAAAAAAAAAGTCATACTATGTCAAATATCAAAACCATTTTATAAACTTTTCTGAACAGTTGAAATCTCTAAGTCTGATGGCCTCTATTCTAAAGAAAGAATTGGAAATGACAGAGCCTCATAGTAGGGGAGACTTGCTAAGATGTTATTGTTGATATCAGTAATGATCAGAACTTATATGAAGGCTGTTGGGGGGCTAGAGAGGAGAGGTTGGAGTGCAGAAACATTTTTAACATATTAAGAGAACTTAATGGTCTATTAAATGTGGAGAGGTAGGAGTTGAGGATGACACCCAGGTTTCTGGCTTCGGTTCCTGGGTGCATAGTGGTACCACACTCCCTGAGATAGGGAATAAAGGAGGAGGAGTAGGTTTTGTAGGAGTTTGAGGGGAAGATAAGCTTTGGGCATTTTAAGTTTGAGATGCCTGCAGGGCATCCGGGCAAGATATCTAGTAGTCAGTTAGAAATATGGATCCAAAGATATAGACATGTGACTTGTGAATATGGTAGTTCAGGGAGAAGAGAAAAGGGCCCCAAACAACACAACCCAGGAGGACACTAACGTTTGGGGATTTTGTTTGCTTACAATGAGAGTGGGAAATTCTGTTAAGAAAACTACAGAAGAATAATAGGACAAGAAGGAGAAAATGCTTTAGAGAATAGTCACATGGAAGTAAGGAGAGAAGAAAGTTTTACAGAACAAAAGTTTGGTCAGTTCTATCATCTGCTGAAGAAAGATCAGGTAGTATGAAGCCTCAAACTAAGCCATTGATTTTAGCCGTCAGGAGGCTAATGGTAACTTTCCTGAGAGTAATTCTGTTAGAAAGCACCAAGGGGTGCCTGGGTGGCTCAGTTGTTAAGCGTCTGCCTTTCGCTCAGGTCATTAACCCCGGGGTCCTGGGACTGAGTCCCACATCAGGCTCCCCGCTCGGCGGGGAGCTTCTCCCTCTCCCACTCCCCCTGCTTGTGTTCCGTCTCTCTCTGTCGAATAAATAAATAAGTTCTTTAAAAAAAAAAAAAAAAGCACCAAAAAGGGATCCTCACAAGAGGTTGGGATGCACTATCCCAAACCTTTTTTATCAATGACTCTTGCAGTGCTGCCCTCTTTTGCTCACCTGGAGAGAGCCTTTCTTTGAAATTAAGTGTGGCTCTTTTTCTTTTTTTTAAAGAAAGGGGGAGAGAGAGAGGAGAGAGAGAGGCAGGGGTAGGGGCAGAAGGAGAGGGAGAGAGAGAATCTTAAGCAAGCTCCATGCCCATTGCAGAGCCCAGTGTGGGTCTCAGTCTCACGATCCTGAATGACCTGAGCCAAAATCAAGAGTCAGATGCTTAACAGACTGAGCCACCCAGGCACCCCTAAATGTGCCTCTTTTGCCACTGCTTTTCTATAATCCTTTCCCTACTTTAGTTCTGTCCAACAACATCCTACGTTACCTTAAATTTTTCAATATATTATTACTTCTTTTTGTAACTAGAGAATAGTTAGATACTAAATGATAGAACTTCTTTACTTTCCCCATACTCTCTATGTAGCATCCATGTATTAAGGCTGGACTTTGGGAAAGACATATATGGTTGCAAGCAATATTCCCATGGCCAACATGTCAGGAGTATCATTACTCATATGGAAGTTTCAAGTGTTTATTAGTCAGGGATACATAGGAATCAATATTAAGAGTTCATAAAAGAGATAAGAACAACATGAAATACTTGAGACAAATGACAGTACTATTCATAGGTTCCCTCTTCCCATCTCTCCTGATAGTGTTTCCCCACTGCTTATTAAAGAATGAGGGTTGGGGTGCCTAGGTGGCTTAGTTGGTTGAGCATCTGACTCTTGATCTTAGCTCAGGTCTTGATTTCAGGGTCATGAGTTCAAGCCCTGCATGGAGCCTACTTTAAAAAAAAATAAGATGAGGGTTATTTTTGGTGTTAAACGTTGAGTAGGTTGAGTTGAACTGGGAATAAATTGGGAATGAGGTGCTGAGCTGAACTCATAATATATTGTGAATGAGGTGGTAATATGGAGAAGGATTCGACAGGTTCTGAAACTTTTGGTCTCCCCAGGAAATTTTCACACTTGAAAAATTATGGAAGACCCCACAGATTTTTTGTTTATATGATGAAATTCATATGTTGAAAACTAACCCCAATGTGATGGTATTTGAAGGGAGATGATTAGGTCATGAGAAGAGAGCCCTTATGATTAGGATTAGTATTCTTACAAAAGAGGCTCCAAAGAGATCCCTTGCCCCTTCCACATATGACGATTCGGGCATCTATGAACCAGGAAGCTGGACCTCACCAGACATTGAATCAGACAACTTAATATTGTCTTATAGTTACTGAGGTTTGGTTGACTTTGGTTTTGTTTTTTTGTTTTTATTTTTTCTCTTTTGCTTCAGTTTGGATGGTTCAAGGCCACTTATCATTTCTTTTATAGTGTCTAATTCCTGTCAAAACTATCCAGTTAATTTTTCATTTCAGATACCATATTTTTCAGTTCTAGAATTTCCATTTTGCCCTTTTTTATAGTGTCAGTTTCTCTATTAAGATTTTCTATTTGTTGGGGCTCCTGGGTGGCTCAGTCGTTAAACGTCTGCCTTCGGCTCAGGTCATGATCCCAGGGTCCTGGGATCAGGCTCCCTGCTCAGCGGGAAGCCTGCTTCTCCCTCTCCCACTCCCCCTGCTTGTGTTCCCTCTCTCGCTGTGTCTCTCTCTGTCAAATAAATAAAATCTTAAAAAAAAAATAAAAGATTTTGTATTTGTTATCTTATTACATTTATGTATTCCTTTAAATATTTAAACACATAATAGCTGCTTAAGGTTCTCATCGCCTATTTTCATCATCTCTCTAATTTCTGAGTTTACAACTTTTTCTCCTGGTTAAGAGTCACATTTTCCAATTCTTCTCATGTCTAGTAATTTGTTATCTTATGCTGGCCACTACAGACACTACTCTGAGTGACTTTTATTCTCTTTCATAATAGAGTTTTGAATATTATTAAAATAGTTAATTTAGTTGCATCTCGGGGTGCCTGGGTGGCTCAGTCGATTAAATGTCTGCCTTGGGCTCAGGTCATGATCCCAGGGTCCTGGGATCAAGACCCACATCAGGCTCCCTGCTCAGGGAGGGAGGCTTCTCCCTCTGCCCCTAACCCCCCTCATTCTCTTTCTCTCTCTCTAGATGTCTCTCTCTCAAATAAATAAAATCTTTAAAAAAATTTACTTGCATCTCAATGTGATACTTTCAAGGTTTGTTTTTAAATTTTTTTAGACAGAGCTACAGTAGCTCACTCTAAGGTACCACTCTTTTTTTTTTTTTAAGATTTTATTTATTTATTTATTTATTTGACAGAAAGAGTGGCAGGCAGAGGGAGCAGGGGAAGCAAGGAGCCTGATGTGGGACTCGATCCCAAGACCCTGGGATCATGGCCCAAGCTGAAGGCAGCCGCTTAACCAACTGAGCCACCCAGGTGCCCCTAGAGTACCACTCTTTAATATGAAATCCACTAACCATGTATGGCTATTAATAATTGAAATGTGACTAGTCCAAATTGAAGTGTGCTGTAAGTATAAAATGAACACTGAATTTCAAAGACTTAGTGTAAAAAGAGACTGTAAACTATCCCATTAATAATCTTCCAAGTTGTTGGGGTGCCTGGCTGGCTCAGTTGGTAGAGAGTGTGACTCTTGATCTTGGGTTCTGAGTTCAAGCCCCACGTTGGGTGTAGAGATTACTTAATAAAATCTTTTAAAAAATCTTCTTTGTTGGAAAAAAATAATCTCCTATGTTGGTTACATGTTGAAATGATAACTTTTTAGATATTTTGGGTAAAATAAAATATTTTATTAATATTAATGTTGTCTCGGGCCCCTGGGCGGCTCAGTTGGTTAAGTGACTGCCTTCAGCTAGGTCATGATCCTGGAGTCCCAGGATCGAGTTCCACATCGGGCTCCCTGCTCAGCGGGGAGTCTGCTTCTCCCTCTGACCCTCCCCCCTCTCATGCTCTCTCTCTCCCTCATTCTCTCTCTCAAATAAATAAATAAATAAAATCTTTAAAAAATATTAATGTTGTCTGTTAGTTTTACTTTTTTTCCCATGAGGTTATTAGAAAATTTTAAATAACATTTGTGTCATTATTTTCTCTTGAATAGGGCTACTGTATTGCTAGATTAACCCTGTTCATAAAACCTGGACTTTCTGGGATATCTGCTAAATTTCTGGGGTGGTTAATTAAATCTTTCCACTGTGGTTAGGTGGAACACCAACATCTCCCATCCCTGTTCAACCTGTGATCATTGTTCAGCCCATAGCTTCTCTGTAGTTGTTCTCTTCCTAACAGTTGTTCTTTGTCTTGTGGAGTCTTTTCCTGTGCATTTTTCTCTGTGCAGCTTCCTTCTCACTGATACCTGATCTCTATCTCCATGGTTCAGATGCACCACTATGCTTTATTTGGCCTTTCCCAGTGGAAAGTGCCCCCAGGCAAAAAGCCATTGGGGGGCACAAAGCCATTTTAATCATGAAGTTTCTTCATTTATTTCTCTTGGGTTAGGGATAACAGTTCTATGTTTCCTACTGATGAATATCTAAAAACAGTTATTTATTTTGCTCAGTTTGATAGTTGTTAATGGTGGAAAATCTTGTGTCCGGTATCAGTTACTCTATCATGATTGAAAGTAGAATTCTTATGATCTTTCACTTCCATGTTGCACTTTTTCCTTAAATGTCTGATGGGTGTTGCTTGCCTGTTAATATTTTACAATGATGCAGTGGAAGAACTGTGATGTCTGTGTTGGTAGGGAGGGCTTTGTCCACTGGGAAGTTTTGCTTTAATGTGAATGGATGAAAAGTCAGTAGATATTAGATGCCTGTAATGGACGCTGTTGGCAGCCTACTTAGAATTCATTTTAGTTTTTTCCTTGCTAACATAATCCTGCCTTAGTTCAGTTGTCCACTCTTCTCTGCCTAACCATGTGCTTCACCAGATGAATGTATCCTCAAGGGTACATCCTGATTGGGCTAGGCTAATACACAGCAATTCCAATCATTCCCAGTGATTTGTTTAGGAAAGACATTTGTTGGCAATTTTGGTCAATGAGACACGAAGAAAAATCATTGAGTGGCAGAAGATATTTGCAAATGATATATTCAATAAGGGGTTAATATCCAAAATATATAAAGAATTTATACAATTCAACTCCCAAAGATCAATCCAATTAAGAAATGTGCAGAGGACCTGCATGGACATTTTTCCAAAGAAGACATACAGATGACCAACAGACACATAGAAAGATGCTTAACATGACTAATCGTCAGGCAAATGCAAATCAAGACCACCGTGAAATGTCACCTTATACCTACGAGAATGGCTAAAATAAAAAACACAAGAAATAACAAGTGTTGATGAGGATGTGGAGAAAAGGGAACTCTCCTACACTGCCAATGGGAATGTAAATTGATACAGCCACTGTGGAAAACAGTATGGAGGTTCCTCAAAAAATTACAAATAGAAATACCACATGATCCAATAATTCCACTAGTGGGTATTTACCCAGAGAAAATGAAAATACTAATTCAAAAAGATATATTCACCCTTATGTTTATTACAGTATTATTTAAAATAGCCAAGATACAGAAGCAATCTAAATGACATATATGTATATGTACACACACACACACACACACACACACACATGCACACAGTAGAATGGTATGCAACTATAAAAAATGTGAGATCTTACTATATGCAATAACATGGATGGACCTAGAAGATATAATGCTAAGTGAAATAAGTCAGACTGAGAAAAAGAAATACCATATGATTTCACTCATATGTGGACTCTAAAAAACAAAACAAATGAATAAGCAAAGAGAACAAACTGAAGGTTGCCAGAGGGAAGGAGTGTGGAAGGAATGGCCAAAGTGGTTGAAGAGGAGTAGGAGATACAGGCTTCCAGTTATGGAATGAGTAAGTCATGGGTATAAAAGGTACAGGGGCACCTGGCAGGCTCAATTGCTGGAGCGTGCGAATCTTGATTTTGGGGTTGTATGTTCGAGCCCCACATTGGGTGTAAAGATTATTTAATGATTAAATCTTAAAAAACATTTTTTTAAATAAAAAGTACGGCATAGGGAATATAGTCAATGATATTGTAATAGCATTGCATGGTGGCAGATGGTAGCTACACTTGTGGTAAGCATAGCATAACATATAGAGATGTTGAATCACTATGCTGTACACCTAGAACTAATGTAACATTGTGTGCCAGCTATACTCAAAAAAATTTTTAATATAATTATATAGTAAATAAATAAATAAAAATTTAAAAAAAGATAAGCAGTTGAAAACTTCTGGAAAAAGTTTCCTAAGTTTTAAACAAAAAAAGACAAGAGAAAATATAATCCCTTTTCTTCTTTTAGGTGTTTTCAAGTCTGAAAATGATCCTTGAGGATGAAATCTGAAAAACACAGAACAGAAAGATGGGATGATCCTGAGCCGTTGGTGATGTTATTCAGCTACTGGATTGGAAAACCCTAGACTAGTTACTCTACCTCCAAATATGTAAGATATTATATTTCTGTGTTGTTAAATTTCTGGTAATTAAAAATAAAGAAATCCTGACTTATATAAATTCCAGAATGCAGAGGACTTGGTGTTCAGTTGGCTGTCTTAATCCAGAAATTTCAAGCTTACATTTCAAGTGACTGAGGATGAATGAGATAAAAGACATGAATGGAATCAGCTGGTCTTGAAGTTCTGAATGGAACTCTCATATAAGGTTATTTTGGAGTCAGAACCAGCAGATCTCTAATATTCTTTGGGTCTGAAAATTGCAGAAGCTGGTTGGACAAAAGGTTGGTACTTTTTAAGGCACTTGGATATTTTTGAGGACCTGATCTTTGGAATTTGACATCTCTAGGTTGTTATGGGTGGAAGCTAGAACTGGCTGGGGCTCTTGGGTACTCCTTTTTAAAGAAATGGTAATTTACATGTCATAAAATTCACCATTTTAAGGGTACAATTCTGAGGTTTTTAGTATATTTCACCTGTACAATCACTACCACTATCTAATTGTAGAATATTTTTCATGTATCAATTGATAAACATTTGGGTTGTTTCTATTTTTTGGCTACTGTGAATAATGCTACTATGACATAACTGTACAAGTTTTGATGTGGACATAAATGTTTTCATTTCTCTTGGATATATATCTAGGAATACAATTGCTGAGACTTATGGGACAATTCTATGTTTAACATTTCAGTGAACTACCAGACTGTTTTCAAAGGCAACTGCCCCATTGTACAGTCCTACCTGCAGTGTATGAGGTTTCTAATTTCTCCATATCCTTACCATCACTTATTATTGTCTTTTTTTAATTATAGCCATCCTAATAGGTATAAAGTGGTATCTCATTTTGGTTTTGATTGATAGTTAGCTAATTACTAATGATGTTGAGCATCTTTTCATGTGTTATTGGCCATTTGCATATATTCTTTGGAGAAATGTCTATCCAAATCTTTTGTCTATTTTTAAATTGAGTCAGTAAACTTTTATCTTTTTATTGTTGAATTTTAGAGTTCTTTATATATTCTGGATACTAGACTCTTATTACATAGATGATTTGCAAATATTTTTTCCCATTCTGTGATCCATTTTGAATTGATTTTGTTGTTACACGGTAAAGTAGGGGTCTGAGTGTGGATTTGCATTTCTAACAAGGTCCCAGGAGATGCTGAGGCCCCTCGTCCAGGGGGCCACATTTTGAGTGGCATTGCTGTAAATGGCCCTGTCATCAGCAGTGTTACTTATCTTCACTAGTTCCTTCCACATCAAACCTTTGTTCTTGGCCATTGCACTGGCATAGTCATTCTCAACTGGGGGCAGGTTTGGTCCCCAAGAGATATTTGGCAATGTCAGGAGACATGTTTTGTTGTCAGCACTGGGTAAGAGGGTATGCTACTGGTATCTGGTAAGTAGAGGCCAGAGATGCTGCTAAACATCCTACAACGCACAAGGTAGCTTCTTACCACAAAGAATTATCTGGTTCAAAATGTCAGTGATGCCAAGGTTGAGAAACTTGGCAGTGACATGCTATTGCTTTGTTTGCCCACAGCATGTGATCCTTCTGACTGCATCTATGCCAAGTTGATAGCCCATGAAGTAAAGCTACAGATAAAGGAAGAGTTGCATTCCCCCACCCCAAAATTTTTTGTATTTCATTGAAAATAGAATATTTAAACTTTAAAACTATGAAGTGCTTTGAAATATCACCTACAAACATGATAACTTGTCTTCAGAGTTCTAATTTCTCTTTCTTAGGTCTCATGGCAGAATGGGAGACTTGACTGAAGCTAAATCTTTGGACATTGGGCCCACTTCTTTCTTTGATCAGGTAATAATATAGCTCAGTCTCATCAAATTATAGTTTACTTCTCTCTCTCTCTTTTTAAAGATTTTATTTATTTATTTCAGAGAGAGAGAGAGAATGAGCAGTGGGGAGGGGCAGGAGAGAGAGAGAGGGAGAGAGAGAGAAGCAGACTCCCTGCTGAGCAGGAAGCCCAAAGTGGGGCTTGATCCCAGGACCCAGAGATCATGACCTGAGCTGAAGGCAGCCGCTTAACCAACTGAGCCACCCAGGTGCCCCTATAGTATACTTTTCTAAAAATAATTCACTTTGGACCAGTATTTTTCTGTTTTTTAATGAGAAAATTTTCTTTCATTTTAGATGAAACCAAAAAGAAAAAAATGGGAAAAGAGAGAGTGTGAAGACCATTTCCTCTATTTGAGACACACCTTGGGAGCTAATTATAGGTAAAATATTTGGGATTACTCTTCAATTGCTGGGGTTACTTTACATTTTCAAAGAGTTATAAGGTGCTAAGGACCAGTGCTTCCCTACCCTGTTCCCCAATCCGCAACAAACTATATCAAGGAATTTTCCATTTCAAAGCCGACCATGAAGCCAATCAGAGAACTTTATTTTAGCCAGATGAGTGGTTAATGGAAGCATCATAATTGATCCTATCTGACCAGTCACCCTGGTTTGTTTTTTTGGTTATTCCACAACAAACCCAGCCCCACTCTTGCTTTAGGGAGTTTGTCCTAGATGTTCCCTTTAGGGAGTTTGTCCTAGATGTCCTAGATGTTGCTTTCTGTGTTGTTTACTTCCTGTTCCTTTTAAGTCTTTGCTTAAATATCACCATTTTGATGAGATTTTCTTGATTTTCCTATTTCAAATTTCTACCCTGTCCCCAACTTTGCATTCTCTATCCCTCTTCCTAACTGTCCTCTTGCACTTAGCACTTTCCAACATTCTAAATGTCATTCCTATCTCTTTGTTTACCCTCCCTCTCCTCATGAGAGTATCAGGTCTATAAGGGAAAAAAAATTTTTTTTTAAGATTTTATTTATTTATTTTTATTGAAGAGAGAGAGCTTCCCCAAGCCCGGGGGTGGGGGTGGGGCAGATGGAGTGGGGAGGTGGTGCAGAGTGGGAGGGGGAGGGAAAGGGAGAGAATCCCAAGCAGACTCCATGCTGAGCACAGAGCTGTTGTGGAGCTTGATGTCACCACCCTGAGATCATGATCTGAGCTGAAACCAAGAGTCAGTCACTTACCCAACTGAGCCACTCAAGCTCCCCAAGGGAAGATTTTTTCATCTACTTGACCACTTATATATCCAGTCCCAAAGCAATGCTTGGCACACAGAATGGGCTTAAGAGAGATTTCTAACTTAATAACCATGGAATTGTGTCAGCCCTCAAAGGTAAATGGAACTAGCAATTTCACAATGTTTTTACCCACTACTTACTACAGTTTCTTCACTTGGAAATTAAAATACCCCAACCTGTCTTAGAACATATATCTCAAGGTTGTATAGGGTTTAAAGCTGTCAGTTATACCAATTAGTTCTCGAGCAGCAGTGATTTTGCCCCGTGAGGGATATTGGCCATATCTGAAGGCATTTTGCGTTGTCATGTCTAGGGGTGTGGTGCTGTTGTTGTCTAGGGGGCAGAGACCAGGGATGCCGCTAAACATCCTACAGTGCACAGGACAGCCCCCACAACAGAGAATTATCTAGTCCAAAATGTCAGTAAGACCAGAGTTGAGAAACCCTGGTATACACTAATTTGGTAGAGTTTGTTTGTTTGTTTGTTTGTTTGTTTGTTTTGAGCCTGCTATAACTTTTCTCAAGACCACTGCAAGTTGGTGCTCTCTTCAGAAGTCTATCATTTCTTCATTTCCAACTCTTTCTGCAATTCAACATAACTTGGTTATTTTGTATTCGCAGTGCTTGGCTTATAATTGGCACTCAGTAAATGAGCTCAGGTTGTCATATGGGCAATAAGTAGGTCTGTTTCTCATAGAGCTCTAGGGCCTTATTGGCTGCCCAGCTTTCTCATTTGATGCATGTCTTAAGCACTGCTTCTGTTCACTCTACTTAGAAACACCCCATTGACTATCCTACTGCTGCCACTGCACCAGGAATAAAACCCACACTTTTTTTTAAAGATTTTATTTATTTATTTGACAGAGAGAGACACATCAAGAGCGAGAACACAAGCAGGGGGAGTGGGGGAGGGAGAAGCAGGCTTCCCGTGGAGCAGGGAGCCCATGTGGGACTCGATCCCAGGACCCTGAGATCATGACCTGAGCCAAAGACAGACACTCAACCTATTGAGCCACCCAGGCATCCCTACATTTAGAATTCTTTTTTTTTTTTTAAAGATTTTATTTATTTATTTGACAGAGAGAGACACAGTGAGAGAGGGAACACAAGCAGAGGGAGTGGGAGAGGGAGAAGCAGGCTTCCCGCGGAGCAGGGAGCCCGACGTGGGGCTCGATCCCAGGTCCACTGGGATCATGACCTGAGCCGAAGGCAGACGCTTAACGACTGAGCCACCCAGGCGCCCCTACATTTAGAATTCTTATGCCAATTAAAATATCTTTTTATCTTAAAAAACATTCCCTCTTACTTTACATTAAATACTGAGTTGGGAAACTAGTGTTATTTTTCAAATGATGTGAATGGAATTATTATTTAGAAGAAAAACCAAGTGGCTCTGTAGTGCTGTTTACCACTTAAAAAAAAAAACTTTATTCAGGTGAAATTCCATTGAGTGTTGACATGTTTTACCACATTGACTTGATGGAAAAAAAACACTTTGAAATTGTAATAACTCAGGTAGCTGTCTTAGAAATCTTTGAGCAACTGGTTTAGAGAACATTTCAAAGGACAGCTCATTTAAAGTTAACTTTTGTTCATGCGTCTGGAAATGTAGGGAAACCAGTTTTGTTTTCTTATGCAATAGATATTTGTTGAATGAATGAATAAAGATGGTAGCCAGATTACAGATTTTAAGGTCCTGAAAAGGGAAGGACTGTGTCTTCTTTTTTTTTAAAGATTTTATTTATTTATTTGACAGAGAGAGACACAGTGAGAGAGGGAAAACAAGCAGGGGGAGTGGGAGAGGGAGAAGCAGGCTTCCTGCTGAGCAGGGAGCCAGATGTGGGGCTCAATCCCAGGACCCCAGGATCATGACCTGAGCTGAAGGCAGACGCTCAATGACTGAGCCACCCAGGAATCCCAGGACTGTGTCTTCTTCTCTGTGTATTCTATGTAACACAGTGTCCAGACAATGTGTGCTTGATTATCCTCCTAGATTTTATTATATCAACTATCTAGAGACCATCCAGATAGCTGTGAAAGAGGGGAAATGAGGTTGCAATCTGGATATAGTTTAACATAGAGATGACTGGGTTTGTTATGGAATGAGAGAAGGAGAGGATAAAGGTATCCAAAGATAACTCCAGAACCTTTGGCCTGAGCAGTTGGAAGAATGGAATTGCTATTTATCGAAGTAAGTAAAAACTAAGGGAAGAACAGGTTTGGTGGGAAAAACCAGGAATTCATTTTTAAACATGGTGGCTAAGTTGAGCTTGAAATGCCTATTAGATAATGTTATGTAGGAAGTCGGGTGCCCAAGTCTGGAGGTCAGGTGGGAGGTCAGAATGGATATAAACATTTGTGAGTTGTCTAAATGATTTTTAAAGCCTTTCAGTTAGGTAAGATTACATGGGGAATATAGGTAGAGAGAAGAGAGGTGTGAGAGGGCGAAGTTGATGAGAATCCAGCAAAAGAGTTGGAGAAGGAATATCCAGTGAGGGAGGAGAAGCAAGAGACAGTGGTGTTCAGAAAACCAAATGAAGGGCGCCTGGGTGGCTCAGTTGGTTAAGCATCTGCCTTCGGCTCAGGTCATGATCCCAGAGTTCTGGGATCCAGTCCTATGTTGGGCTCCCTGCTCAACAGGGAGCCTGCTTCCTCTGCCTCTGCCCCCACCCCCACTTGTGCTCTCTCTCTCTCTCTCTCAAATAAATAAATAAAATCTTAAAAAAAAAAAAAAGAAAACCAAATGAAGAAAATGTTTCAAGAGTGTTCAGTTATGTCAAATGCTGCATGGAGGTTGTGTGAGTTGAAGACTGAATAGTGACCATTGGATTCAGCATGATCAAGGATTTTGGTGACCTTAAAAGAGGCTTATCTGTGGAGAAGTGGGGATACGTAGAGTGGTTTGAAAAGAGAATGGGAACAAATATAAACAACTTTCAAAGCTTTGCTTTTTCAAAGCAAAACAACTTTTACTATATACTACTTCACACCCACTGGGATGGCTATTAAAAAAGAACAAAAACAGGGGCACCTGGGTGGCTCATTTGGTTAAGCATCTGACTCTTGATTCTGGCTCAGGTCATGATCCAGTCAGGGTCATGAGATCGAGCCCCTAGTGGGGCTTTGTGCTCGGTGGGGACTCTGCTTGAAATTCTCTCTCTCCCTCTGCTTCTCCCCTGTTCTCTCTCTCTCTCTCAAATAAATAAATAAATCTTAAAAAAAAAAAAGAAGGTAACAAGTGTTGGCAAGGATGTGGAGAAATTGGAACCCCTGTGCAACACTGATGGGACTGTGAAATGGTGCAGTTGCTGTGGAAAATGATATGGCATTTCCTGAAAAAATTAAACATAGAATTGCCATGATCCAGCAATTCCAATTCTAGAAGTGAAAGCAGGGACTTCAACACAATGTACACCCATGTTCATAGCAGCATTATCGTAAGGGCAAAAGGTGGAAACAACTTAAGTCCATTGACAAGTAAGTGGATAAACAAAGTATGGTACACACACAATGAAATGTTACTCAGCCTTAAGAAGGAAGGAAATTCTGACACATGCTACAACATGGTTGAACCTTGAGGACATTATGCTAAGTGAAATAAGACAGTCACAAATGAACAAATATTGTATGCTCCCTCCTACGTGAAGTTCATAGAGTAGTCAAAATCATAGGGACAGGAAGTAGAATGGTGGTTACCAGGGCCTGGGGGGTGAGGGAATAGAGTATAAAGGTATGGGGTCTATGATTCCTCCTCTGCCCTCTCAGGGTGTCCTGCTGAGATGGATAGAAGACAGATCAGTAAGAAATAAACATACAAATTTTATCTATCAATATTTATACATATATAGGAGCCCTCCCAAGAATGAAGACCCAGGCAATTAGACCCAAATGCTTATATACTAGGTTGGACAAAGTAATAAACTGTGAAAATGTGACAAGACAAAGGGGTTGGGATAGAGCAGTTAATCCTAGAGAAATTCTGACTTGGAAGGTAAGGGTTAGTTTAACAAAATCTGTTTGTACAGATTTTTCCTGGCCTCAACTTCCTCTCTGGTGATAGGAATGTTTCTTCTTCCTGGTATAAGGAAGGCATGCTTCACATGAAAGTTTTAGCTCCTGCTTTCAGGAAGAAAAAGGAAGGTCAGAATGCACTTCTTGCATTTGCTGTTTTTCAAGTGCCTTTAACTCAAAATAATCACTATGCCAAAGTGGCATATTTTGGGGTGGCATGCTCTGAACCTCCACGGGGGGAATGGAGAGTTAGTGTTTAATGAGTACAGAGTTTCAGTGGGGGAAGATGAAAAAGTTCTGGAGATAAATGGTAGTAATGGGTGCACAACAATGTGGGTCTACTTAATGCTATAGAACTATACACTTAAAATTGGTTAAAATGGTAATTTTTATGTTATGTGTATTTTATCACCATAAAAAAAGAGTTTTGCTATAAAAGGGGAAGATAAATGGTGTAGTAGTTGGCAGGGCATGTTCACCTGTATATCAGTTCTTAAAAGTTTATGGAGAAAAACACTGAAGAAATTTATAAAAGGAGGCTGCTAATAATGCCTTTTAAGGGAGAGTCAGCTGAAGCCTTACTTTCCTTTAGTCTCTACATCCCAGATTCAAACCCTGTGCATTTTAAGGGCCCAGAGATGGCTATGGTCAAAGACAAGGGTAATCAGCACCTGGGACATGAACTCATCAACCAAAAATGTCTGTGGGACAGGGCACCTGGGTGGCTCAGTCGGTTGGGCATCTGACTCTTGGTTTTGGCTCAGGTCATGATCTGGGGTCCTGGGATCGAGCCCCGTGCGGGGCTCTGAGCTTAGCACTGAGTGCGCTTGTCCCTCTCCCTCGCCCTCTGCTCCTCCCTCCACTTGCTCAAGTGTTCTCGCTCTCTCTCTCTCAAATAAATAAATAAAATCATAAAAAAAAAAAGTCTGTGGGACTGGGAAGGGTCTGGGGGTGCCAAGTCATTCATTAATTTCTAGTTGTTTTGAAAAATTCCCTTAGGAAAGGATAGACTTAAATCCACTTGATCAGGAGCACATTCTCTCTTGGGGTAGTTTAGGCACATGGCAGGCCAAATCTTAACTGGAATCTCTTTTATGGTAGAGTTAAAACATTAAAAATTCAAAGGGCCTTATCAGAGGTGAACACAAGAGAGTGCCCGAACATTCTCACTCAGAATAACAATGGCCATGGAGTCCTGTGTCTGTTCCTGTTATAGAAATTCCACATTAATATAGATATTAGTGTGAAATGCTAGTATAGATACAGCATAGCTCTATGTCTTTAGAAATCTTAATATGATTGGCCTAATCACAGCCTTAGCACAACAATGAGCAGAGGAACCAACTTAAATGCTACTGGGCAGCTGCAACTCGGCTGCAGTTCATCTCTACATCAGGAATATAGCCCCAGAGTGGACTGTTCTTTCCATTTTTAAGAGAAATTTGCAATGTCGATTTTCACAGAATACTTCTGGTCCTCAGATACTGGCAACTAATCCAATTTTAAAATGCCGTGTGCACTCACTAGACAAACCAAATAAGATATATCTCTGAATCCTGCCCCATGGCTATTGGCTGCTGAATTCTGGCCTAGAGCTACCTAGCTACCTAGGATTTTCCCAGAAACTTGTTCACTATCACAAAAAATATTGCTTAGGCTGGCATTTTTCTGGACTCATTTGACAACCCCAGTCCATTTTTTATATTTAATACTCCAGAAAATACAAAAGAAATTGAAGAGGCCCAGATGAGTGCTCCTCTCTAAGATATTAAATATTTTTTTAAACTTAGTTCCGTTGAAAAGTCCTTATCCTAGAAATAAATATAACATTTCCTCTTCAGTAATATTAGAGCGGTAAAAGATTTACCTCCCTAGGGTTGTTGAAATACCTAGTCCAATATCAACCACATGTAATTAATTTTAAATCAATAACAGTTATTATTTAATAAATAGTTGATAGTTTTACATTGATATACATAGAATACTATGAAGTAGAGATAATGTAATACCTATCTAATAGAGTTATTTTGAAGAGTTGAATAAAGTTGTATATGTGAAACTACTTAGTGTCATTATTATAATAGTTAACAAAGATCATTAAAATAAGATTTCTGGGGCCGCCTGGGTAGCTCAGTCATTAAGAGTCTGCCTTCACCTCAGGTCATGATCCCAGGGTCCTGGGATCAAGCCCCGCATTGGGCTCCCCGCTCCACGGGAAGCCTGTTCCCCCTCTCCCACTCCCCCTGCTTGTGTTCCCTCTCTTGCTGTGTCTCTCTCTGTCAAAAAAATAAATAAAAATCTTTAAAAAAATAAAATAAGATTTCTTTTTTAAGAACCAATCAGTATATGAAATTATATATATACATACATATATATATACAACATCTATATGTGTATATGTACGTGTGTGTGTGTGTGTGTGTGTGTGTGTGTGTGTGTGTGTAAATACATCCAGGGGGTAGGTAAAATAATGCACATGTTTTAATTCACCAAAAATATCCTCCTCCATTTTATCCTTTTGAGTTTTTTTTTAATATGTATTTATTTATTTGAGAGAGAGAGAGAGAGCATAAGCAGGAGGAGGAGCAGAGAGAGAGGGAGGGAGGGAACCCCAAGTAGACTCCCTGCTGAGCGCAGAGCCCAACATGGGGCTCAATTCCATGACACCGAGGTCTTGACCTGAGCGGAAATCAAGAGTCAGCCGCTCAACCAACTGAGCCACCCAGGCATCCCTATCACCTTTTATTTTTTAAATTAATAGTAAATTTTGATGACTCTAAATAGATGGTATTTTATAATCTTACTTCTGCCCAGTTTTATCTTTCCATATTTCATTGTGAAGATTTTCTTCTGACTTATTTTTCATGTAACTAATTTTCTCTTCAGCTTTGTGTCTAATATTATATTTATTATATATATTATATTTTTCAGCTTTATAATTTCTATATGGTTCTTTTTCAGATATGCTCTATTTATGCATGTGTGTGTGTCTGTGTGTGTGTGCATGTAGTTTTTAGTTCTTTGCGGAAATTCTCAATTTCCTTGGTCATAGTAAGCAGAGTTATTTTAAACTCTGTATCTCCCTATGGTTCTATTTTATTAATTGCTGTTTCTGCTGGCTCTCATTCATGTTCTCTTCGCTCCTTGTGAATCTTGTTTTTTAAAACACTTTGTATCACATATTGTATTTGAAAATTATTTTTAAAAATAATTTGAGGGCTAGGATGAAGTTAGCTTCCACTGGAGGAGATTTCCATTTGTTTCTGTCAGAGGCTTGGGGTTAGCAACACTTTGGGGTCACCTTAATTCAAGGTCAGGAAATGAGATAATTTGAAGTTGTGTTATAATGAGCTGGTCTAGGTGTACTTCTGGATAACCCTTATTCCTAGTACACAGCCTTTTGCATCTCAACCAATAACCTTGCTGTGAAAGGCCCTAGACTCCAAATTTTGAACCCTTCGCCGCTACAAAGCTATCAAAAGCCCTGACCAGTCTTTCAGTCTCTCAGATGCCTCTTAGAGAATTAGTAAATTCTCCTTCCCCATCCCTGACCTCCCACAAGGGGGGAAAATATGGGGTTTATCTATTTGGATTCCATCTTCTTCCAGATACTGATAGTAAGTTATCACTCTCTTGTTAGCTCTCTGTAGCCTGTGAGATTTTTTTTTTTTATCCAGCTTTTGTAGTTGTCTCCAAGAGAGGGTTACTTTGAATTACCTAGATGCTACTACCAAAGGGGAAGATGACTTGTAAATTTTAAATATGTTATGCATAGTTGTTTCATAAACTGTGGCTGAAAATTCCATTATCTGAGACACCTAGTCCCTCCGTGGATCTGTTTCTGTTGCTGCTTTGGAGTTTCAGTATAATATAGTAACATCTGATGGAGTGTGTAGGATAGGCTAAGGGAACATAGCACATATTTGTAGATTAACCTGAGAAATTCAGGGAAGGCTTTCTGGAAGAAATGGCCTCTGTCTTGTCTTATAATTAAAGTAATGAATAAGCAACACACATGCATGTTTTTATCTTCTGTGTATAAACATAATAAATATTCATTGTAGAAAAGTTAGAGGGGTGCCTGGCTGGCTCAGTCAGTAGTACATGCTAACTCTTGTCTGCGAGTCTCTCGGGGTTGTGAGTTCAGGTAGGCGTGGAGCCTACTAAGAAAGAAAGAAAGAAAAAGAAAGAAAGAAAAAGAAAAGAAAGAAAGAAAGAAAGAAAGAAAGAAAGAAAGAAAGAAAGAAAGAAAGAAAGGAAGGAAGGAAGGAAGGAAGGAAGGAAGGAAGGAAGGAAGGAAGGAAGGAAGGAAGGAAGGAAGGAGAGAGAAAGAAAGAAAGAAAGAAAAAGAAAGAAAGAAAGAAAGAAAGAAAAAGAAAGGAAGAAAGGAAGGAAGGAAGAAATGTTAGAAAAGTATTTAAAAAGACTAAAAAGTGACTTCCACAATCCGATAATCAATTTACTTTTTTGGAGGATATTTGCGTAGTCTCTCTACTACCAGATATATGATATATACATTACACATTTGAGGACACCCCACATATACAATTATGTATAGTCCTTATATATTATAACATAAACATTTTTCCAAATTATTAGGAGCAATTTTCCAAACAATTTTTCATGCTACCCATTGTATGAGTATGGCATTATTTATTTAGCTATATCCTTAGGAGTCGTTAGATTTCTTTCAATTTTTTTATAATATCAAAAAATGTTAGTTAGCAATTTTATTCACAGATGTTATACATCTTTTTGTTATATTTTAAGATGGATTTCTAGAAGTTCAATTACCAGGGTAAAGAAGATAAAATATCTTTATGGCTCACATGTTTTTTACAGCCATACAAAGAGTATAACATCTAAAGAACTAAAGGAAACAAGATTACCTACAATAGCTGAAGCTGAGGAGCAAGATGAGTTCTCTTCATTTGACATCTCACGAACTCCTACTGTTGTCAAGTTTTCTCCTAACCTTCCATTCTCCAAAATATACCTGCAAAAGGATCTATTTGAAGAATATAGACTCATTGCTTTTGAAATACTGCATGAGTTTGGGGAGATATTGCAGAAATATGCTGAGTATAACATTATTTACCCTGCGGGAATTGTAAATCTTGTGAATTACAGTTGGCATGATCTTATTGAAGGTGCTTGTAAGTGTGCAACCAAAAGTTCAACGTTGAAGAAAAACAGTACCTTGCCAAAAGATCCCAATGCCATGACCCAAATCAGCAGCTTTTCAAGAAAGGAATATCATAAGGAAGATCATCTTGTGAAAGTAAAAAAAAAACCATTTTTCGTCTGGTAAGTAGAAGTTATTAGTTAGTTTTATAAATAATCCTCCAGGTTTAAGAAAAAAAGAATAGGGCGCCGGGGTGGCTCAGATGGTTAAGCGTCTGCCTTCGGCTCACGATCCCAGGGTCCTGGGATCGAGTCCCGCATCGGGCTCCCTGCTCCTTAGGAGCCTGCTTCTCCCTCTGCCTCTCTCTCTCTCTGTCTCTCATGAATAAATAAAGAAAATCTTAAAAAAAAAGAATAAAAACAGCATGTGAGTGAGATATTGGCAAAACATTATATTAGTGATATTTGGTTTGTGTTAATAATTTTAATAAGTATTAATGAATGTCAGGAGAAAGATACAAAAATTTATATTGCTTTCATTGAAAGCATCGATTATACTTCATGTGATATGAACTCTCTACCTCAAGGGATCTTACAAATTCTTCTACTGTGGCAGGGTCCAACAGAAATATGATGCTAGCCACATACATACTTTTTAAATTAACTAATTAACATTTTTAAAGATTTTTTGAGAGAGAGAGGTGGGGGAGGGGCAAAGGGAGAGGGTGACAGAAACCCAAGCAGACTCTGAGCTCAGCACAGAGCCTAATGCAGGACTCAATCTCACAACACTGAAATCACGACCCTGAGATCATGACCTGAGCCAAAACCAAGTCGGATGCCTAACCGACTGTGCCACCTAGGCACCCCATTAAATTAACTTTTTATTTTAAGATCATTATAGACCCACATACAGATCCCATATACCCTTTACCCATTTTCTCCATATGACAACATCTTGCAAAACCGTAGTTCAATATTACAACCAGAATATTGACATTGATACAGTCAAGATTCAAAACATTTCTATCAAGGTAAGGATCATTTATGTTGTCTTTCTGCAGCCATACCCACTTCCCTCTTTCTCCACCCCCTCTTTAACCCTGGCAACCACCAATGTGTTTTGCATTTCTATATTTTTGTCATTTTAAGAATATTATATAAATGGAATCATATGATGTGTAACTTTTGGTGATTGTCTTTTTTCAGTCATCTTAATGCTCTGGAGATACATCCAAGTTGTATATATTAGTAGCTTGTTCCTTTTTATTGCCCAGTAGTATTCCATGATACGAATGTACCAGTTTGTTTAATCATTCACTCCTTGAAGGACATCTGGGTATTTGGGGTTTTTTTTTTTCCGGTTTTTGGCTATTATGAAAGCTGCTAAAGCACTCATGTATAGGAATTGTGTAAATATAAATTTTGATTTTTCTTTGATAAATGCCCAAAAGTACAATTAATGGGCTATGTGGCAATTGCATGTTTACTTTTATATGAAACTTTCAAACTGTTTTCCAAAGAGGCTATCCTGTTTTACATTCCCACCAGCAATGTGTGAGTGATATCATTTCTCCATATTCTCACCAGTATTTGGATATTATTACCATTTTTTATTTTAGTCATTCTTGTAGGCATGTAGTGATATCTCCTTGTAGTTTTCATTTGCATTCCTTTTTTTTTTCTTTTAAGATTTTATTTTCAAGCAATCTCTACACCCAACATGGGGCTTGAACTCTGACATCCAGAGTCTCATGCTCCAACTGACTGAGCCAGCTAGACACCCCTAATTTGCATTTCTGTAATTGCTAATGATATTGAATATTTGCCATCTGTATATCCTCTTCAGTGAAATGTGTTTCACGTCTTTGCTCATTTTCTAATTGGATTATTTGCTTTTTGCATTGTTGACTTTTGAGAGTTCTTTATATATTCTAGATAATCATCCTTTGTTGTATATGTACTTTTTAAATATTTTCTCCCAGTGTCTTTTCATCTTTTAATAGGGTCTTTTGCAGAAAAAAAAGTTTTACATTTTGATGAAGTCCAATTTATTAAAAGTTTTTAATGAATAGTGCTTTTGGTATCAAGTCTAAGAATTCACTGCCTACACCTAAATCCTGAAGGTTTTCTCCTATTTTTTTTCTAGAATATTTATAGTTTTACATTTTATATTTAAGTCCACGACCCATTTGGGGTACGTTTTGTGTAAGATGTGAGACCTAGGTTGAGGTTCATTTTTTTGGCCTATGGATATCCAGTTGCTTCAGCATCACTTGTCAAAAAGTGCTCTTTCTGCCATTGAATTGCTTTTGCATCTTTCTCAAAAATCAGATGGGCATATTTATGTGACTTTATTTCTAGGTTCTCCTTTTGTTTCTGCTGGTTCTCATTCGTGTTCTCTTGACTCCCTGTGAATATGATTATTTTTAATTTTGTGTCAGACACTGTATTTGAAAAACTGTTTTTAAAAATAATTTGAGAGCTAGATGAAATTTCTTCAACTGGAGGTGATTGGAAGCAGGGACTCAAACAGATGTTTGTATACCAATACTCATAGCATCATTATTCACAATAGCCAAAAGGTGGAAACAACCTAAATGTCAATGGACAAGTGTATGGGTAAACAAATTATGGTATGTACATACAATGCAATATTATTCAGCCTTAAAAAGGGATGACATTCTGATACAGGTTATAATGTGGATGAAACTGGAAGACATTATGCTAAGTGAAACTTATATGAGGTACCTAAGGTAACCAAATTCACAGAGACAGAAAGTAGAATGGTGGTTGCAAGGGGCTGGTGGGAGGGAAGGATATAGGGAGTTACTGCCAAATGGGTACAGTTTCAGTTGAGGAAGAAGAAAAATTTCTGAAGATGGATGGTAGTGATGGTTGCACAACAATGTGAATGAACTTAATGCTACAAAACTATACACTTAAAAATGGTTAAAATGGTAAATTTTTATGTTTGCAAATTTAACCACAATAAAACATATTGGCATAACATAAAATGTTATGCAAATTTAACCACAATAAAAATATTTTAGGGGCAGGGCACCTGGGTGGCTCAGTCTTTAAGCGTCTGCCTTCGGCTCAGGTCATGGTCCCAGGGTCCTGGGATCGAGCCCCACATCGGGCTCCCTGCTCAGCGAGAAGCCTGCTTCTCCCTCTCCCACTCCGCCTGCTTGTGTTCCTGCTCTCACTGTCTCTCTCTCTGTCAAATAAATAAAATCTTAAAAAAATATATTTTAGGGGCACCTGGGTGGCTCAGTCGTTAAGCGTTCTGCCTTCGGCTCAGGTCATGATCCCAGGGTCCTGGGATGGAACCCCGCATCAGGCTCCCTGCTCAGTAGGGAAGCCTGCTTCTCCCTCTCCTCCCCGCTTGTGCTCTCTCTCACTATCTGTCTCTCTCTCTCTCAAATAAATAAATAAAATCTTTAAAAAATATATTTTAATGGTTAAGTGGTAAATTTTGTGTTATGTATATTTTACCACAATACAAAAAAAAAGAAAAAAAGGTGGTGAGTGGGAACATTTGCAAGTACCAAACGCAAGAATGCTAAGAATAATAATAAAGCCTTAGGGGTCTGAATTTTTTGCTGATAATAATTTCAGAAAACTTGATAGGGAAATATGGGTGACTGGCACAGACATGTAATTAAAAAAGGATTAGGAACCTCAGCAGAGCTTAGTGCTACATTGTGGAGAGTACTGGTAGGTCCCACTTTTATCCCCAGAGTGTAGCTTTATTTTCAGAACTTTAAGATTTCTCACTTTGGCTCCTATTGTGTTGAAAATATACAAGCAAGATTCAATATAGCAAAAGAACTGATATTTTAAATATTAAAATCATATGAGTTTATAATATTTTACAGATCATAGGGATCTTTCTAGCCATTATCTAATTTAATTGTCCAGATATCCCTGTGGGGTAGTTAATAGGATTTCTGTTTTGCTAAGGAGAAAACTGAGATGCCAAAGGGTCAAATAACTTGCCCAAAGTCATATAGTTTCTGATAGAGCCATGACCCCAGCCCTGGTCTTTTAACTCCCAGTATCATTCTGCTATCGTAATAGTGATAATGATTTTGACAGTGAGAATAAATAGTAGTGGCAGCTATCTCTACAAGACCCCTCTGAGATAGAGAAGTAACCTACTGTAGTGATTAAGCCTTTGCTCTTAGGATTCCTGGGTCCAAATCCTGGCTATTGCACTTACTATTTGTAACTTTGAACACATTTTATAACCCCTCTTTGCCACAGTTTCGTTGTCTGTGACATGGTACTGCAAATTGTACCTCCTTCCAGGGTGGTTCTGAATACTAAATAAGTTAACACTAAAGCACTTGGAGAAGTATCTAAGTATAGTAGAAACTACTTATTTTTTTAAGTTTTTACTTAAATTCCAAGTAAGGTACAGTGTCATTATTAGTTTCAGGCATGCAATATAGTGATTCAGCACTTCCATTCATCACCCAGTGGTAGACACTAGTTATGTGCTTGTTATATTATTATTATTATTATTATTATTATTATTATTATCTCCATTCTCTCATGTGATCCTGAGTAACCCTTCGGTATATAGGTATTATTATAGGCTCCTGATGGTTCGTGAAGCCCAATACATTTGCTTTAACAAGATAATTCTAGCAATACAATTTTTACTTTTTAAGAACAAGTGACTGCTGTTAATGAAGGGACTGAAAGGCTCTTGTAGCAGTGGCTCTCAAAGTGTGGTCCCTGAACCAGTGCATCAACATCACTGGGAACTTGTTAGAACAAGTCCTAGCAAATTTTCTAGGTCTTATTCTAGACCTATTTGAATTCCTCACCTGTAAAATGAGAATGATTAATGGTATAACTTTGTTGAGAGAAATAAATTATATAATGCATGTAATGTGCATAGCATGGTGGCTGGCATATAGTAAGTGCTCAATAAATATTAGTTGTGGTTATTGTTCTTAGAACAAAAGCATTAATACAATCTTGATATACAGAGGAATGAATTTTCAATTTAAAAAGCTGTTTCATTTCCAGAGCAAATGAACATATTTCATGGGTCATTATGGGGTCTTATGGAAAATTTTGCTAATGCCCTGGTAAGAATATTAAAATGTTGACAGCTAATTTTTGTGTTGATGATGATCTAGCAAAATACTCACTTTTTCTTCTCTTTCCCCTCTCCCCCCTCATCTTCCTTCTCCTTCCTTTTTTCCTAGCTCATGTCAACCAAAACCAATATTCCCACGTAACCCAGGATAGCAATTTACCTGTTGTCATCCACTTCTCACTGTTATCCCAGATCTGTTTAGAAAATGGTAAGATGCCGGGGCGCCTGGGTGGCTCAGTCGTTAAGCGTCTGCCTTCGGCTCAGGTCATGATCCCAGGGTCTTGGGATCGAGCCCCACGTCGGGCTCCCTGCTCTGCGGGAAGCCTGCTTCGCTTCTCCCTCTCCCACTCCTCCTGCTTGTGTTCCCTCTCTTGCTGTGTCTCTCTCTGTCAAATAAATAAATAAAATCTTAAAAAAAAAAAAAAAAAGAAAATGGTAAGATGCCTTTACCCACCCAAATTACGTTCAACTCTGATGAGCAACCAGAGTGAGAATCACTTGTATTCCCTGAATTTGGAAACTTTCTCCTAGTCATCCTCTTAGTATAACCTCAATCAAAGCCAGGCTTTTAAGTTCCTGGATTCCAGGTCAAAATTTTCAAATGCATCCCCTCTAAACAAGTCTTCCTTGATTTCTCCACTCTTGTGCCCTAGGAGTTTTTTCTTCATGGTTCTGAGAAACCAGCTTTGGCAACAATGACTTACCTGTCCCCCCGGAAGAGCACCTAGGGCCTTCCATCACAAAAACATACCAACCTGGACTAGAAACCAAAGCTTCTGTGTTAAAAGACAAAGATTTGTTCTTAAATTGTTTAAATATTATAAAGGAGACTTCTCAAGGAAGATTATGGTTACACAAATCTAGAAAGAATACATACAGTCTATCCCTGAATGAGGTTGTAAAAGGGATAGGATATGGGTTGCTGGGAAAAGGGAACCTTGTCATCCCTTAAAATACAAACAGGGAGTGAGTAGGAGTTGGGGCTGGCTGCCCTGGGCCTCATGGATTTGCTTTTCATAATCTTTTCATCATAACCTAAGAACTTAAAGAACTTTCACCATAACCTAAGAACTTTGAAAGTTTCTGCTTTTAGAGAATGTGCTTTTAGGAGTCAGGTGTCCCTCCCACACCTCCCCATGCCCTACATATGTTTCTGAATCTGATGTATTAAGGAATCAAAATTTATGACTGGAACTGTCTCACTGGACTGGGGTAGATATTGAGGAAATATGCATATGCTAAGAACAAGCCCAGTAAGTATGGCAAAACAGCAAATAGGAATGAAGTAAATCATAAGGTATCCAGAGGGTTCATCATGAAAATGTAAAGGAAGCCAAATAGGTGGGTAGAGTCAGTGACCGGAAATCTCTCGGCAGGCAATTGAATGGCAAGCAAATAGTCTGTGAGCAAGGAGCAAGGCCTTGGTCATTAAGGGGCAGCATTGAAATCCCAAAGTGAGAGGCTGGGATTATATTATCTAACCCTAAGGAAACTGGGATGGAGTTTGTTCAATCCTTCTAATCTAGAGTTAGGATGGTTCTCATGATCCAGTGATGATGAACCTGAATGTGACTATGTTAATCAGGAATCTAAGTTGTAGGTGACAAGAGCACAACTCACACTAGCTTAAGCAACAAGAGAATTCTTTGCTAGTGTACTGAGGAGAGCTCATAAGATTAAAGGAAGAACTGCAGAAGCAAAGGTCCACGGCAGGATGTGGGACTCAACACTTGCAGAGACTCTTCTCTGTCCATCTCTGCTTGGCTGAATTCTACAGTTAGGCTTGCTTTACACAGTGAAGGATATAGTCACTGCCAGCCCTAGATTCATATGCCCCATGCCTAAAAAGAAAGTTCTTCTTTTCCTCCAGTGTCCATGAAGGAGACTCAGGAACAGATCCCAAGTCAACTGATTACCGGTAAAATGTTCTCTCTTGAGAGATGGGATCTCGAGACTGGGGGTTGCTGAAGAATCTGATCTGTAGGTCCACAGGGTGTGTAGGGATTCTAATACTTCAGAAGTCATCATAGGGATTTAATTCCGTGGGGTTAAAGCTTTGATGCCATTTTAGTGCAAATCTCCTGATGAGAGGTAATTCTTAAAGTAATTACTTATACTTTAATATGAATGGATTTTGGTTCTTTTTTCTTTTTTTTTTTAAGGTTTTATTGTATTTATTTGAGAGAGAGAGTGCCTGCACTCTAGAGCATGAGGCAGGGGATGGGGGGCAGAGGGAGAGGGAGAGAGAGAATCTCAAACAGATTCCCCACTGAGCATGGAGCTGGACCTAGGGCTTGACCCCACGACCCTGAGATCATGACCTGAGCTGAAACCAAGAGCCGGTCGCTCAACCAACTGAGCCACCCAGGCGCCCCTGGATTTTGGTTCCTTTTTCAAGTAGTCCTGGGTAGACTGATGGCTGAGCAGGATTTATATAGTGAGTACTGACTTGGGGTAAATTTTTAAATATCCCTTTTGAGTTAGTATGTGTGTTGTTGTTTCAAGGTTGGATCTTTCAACATCCTCACTCAAAGTTGGAAATTCTGAAATGGAAGACAATCCTCAGTACTGCTGTGAAGAGACTACAAGAAGCCATCATTCAAATGTAGGGAGCCCTCTGCAATCTTTATTTTTTAAAGATTTATTTGTTTATTTTAGAGATAGAATAAGAGAGAGAAAGCATACATGCTCACCCAGGGGGAAGGGTAGAGGGAGAGGGAGAGAATCCCAAGCAGACTCCGTGCTGAGTCTGGAGCCCACTCAGGGCCAGATCTCACAATCCGAGCCAAAACCAAGAGTTGGGTGCTTAACCAACTGAGCCACCCAGGCGCCCCTGCAATCTTTAGAATCATGTATTTTTATGAGGCCTATAATGGGGAGATAGGCAAGAAGAGATGCAGAGCCTGTGGGACCCTGGGCAAGTCACTCTATCACTTCGTCTTATCTCTGTAATACGAAAAAAATACATACACACATGCACACACAAACCCTTCTTTTCCGAGTAACTCATGAAATAAGTCACCCTGCAGTACGCAACTTTATCAGTCAGCCTTGTCAGGTGACCCGTACAGGACCCTGTGTGGAAGCAGCGAAGAAGAGGGAGAGAAGAAAGGAAGTCAGGGCAAGAAGCACCAGCAGTAGGGAAAGCTCTGTTCGAAGGAAATATGAGACTAGTCCCTGTGTTCCAGGCACTTGCCACCTAAAATGGGAAACTAACCATCTCGGCAAGTTAACCAGCAATCAAGGAGGACAAATCAAACAATTAGGAAGTGATAAGAACCAGAGCAAGCATTGACGAAATATCTACTTTGTGGCCGGACAGTGCAGCTGGTGCTTTACATTTGTTATCTATACTACTTAGAACAACACTCTGAGAGAAAGGCAATTATCATCTCCATTTACAGATAAGGAAATAAATGTGCCACCAAGTGTGGCAATTTGTTGAGTCATACAGCTAGAAAAAGGCAGAGCCGGAGTGAAACTCAGAAGCACCCACTTTCAACCATGCTTTGTTTTCACTCCACTTTTCCACCTGGACTTTGGTGTGAAAATAACCACTTATTGCTTTGTGGAGTGCCTTTCAAATGTGATAGATACTTAGTATCTAAAATACTTATTTAAGGGGCGCTTATGTGGCTCAGTGGGTTAAGTGGTTGTGTCTGCTTTCAGCTCAGGTCATGATCCCAGGGTCCTGGGATGGAGCCCTATGTCAGGCTCCCTGCTCTGTGGGGGTCCTGCTTCTCCCTCTGCCTCTGTCCCTTCCCCCTCTGGTGCTCTTGCTCTCTCTCTCATAAATAGATAAAATCTTAAAAAAAAAAAACAACTTATTTAAAACTGCATACACACAGGGGCACCTGGCTGGCTCATTCAGAAGAGGGTGTGACTCTTGAACTTGGGGTCATGGGTTCGAGCCCCATGTTGGGTGTACAGATTTTTTTAAAAAATAATAATAATAAACTTTAAAAAATACATAAAATAAAACAAAATTACATACACACAAAACAAGTAAATTGTAAAATGAGAAATGCTTAAATCAGAAGCAAATACATTTTAATACTGTTGATAAATCTAAATTGTTAAGAGAGATCTTACAATGTAATGTGAAATTCTTTATTAGCTTTTTCTAAAATGCTGGCCTTTCCTGCTCTGCATGAGAATTGAGCAGCTTGTGCAAGGACTGGGAAAGAAGGGCCTTCAATCATCTGACTCGGTCTCTTTAATTGTGTCTCTCTCTGTAAGGCCTTTAAGGACTGGGAAAGGCAGAGCAAGCCCAGAGCCCAGGCCTTGGTTAAGATGTTAGATCTTGTGCTGAGAAGTCCTGGTGATCTAATCAACAAAGAATAATTTCTAGTGAAATTTTTTAAAAATTGAAATTAGTATGTAAAATTTTATACTTACTTTCACTAGAAATTACTCTTTACTGGATGAATCACCAGGAATTTTTAAATTTAATTTAGTAAATTTAGTATATTGGTAAATTTAGTATCTAAACTCACATCATATTATAATGCTTAGGGGCACCTGGATGGCTCCGTCGGTTGAGCATCCCACTCTTGATTTTGGCTCAGGTCATGAACTCAGGGTCATGAGATCAAGCCCCACATCGAGCTCTGTACTGGGCGTAGAGCCTGCTTAAAATTCTCTCTTCCTCTGCCTCTCCCCACTCCTGGGTGCTCTCTCGCTCTCTCTCTCTCCCTCAAAAACAAAACAAAACAAAACAAAAAACCAGAAACAAACAAACAAAAAAACAAAAAAACCCTACACATAGTGTTTAAATTAACTTTTATTATTACACAATTATCAATGTTTTGTTTTAAGATCTCTCTCCCTTGTTTTTATGACTGGAAAAATCTTTCCTCATGCTAAAATTAGATAAACCTACTCTATTTTTAATTTCTTTTTTCTCCATTTAGTCGGAAATTTTGTTGTGTGTGGTATGAAGATTCTTGCCTTATTTCTCCCATGCCAGTAATAATGATAGCTAGTATTTGTTGAGTGCTAATTATAATAGCTAATGTTTATTGAGTGCTTGTTTTGTGCAAGGTACTACATGAAGCAATTTACATGCCTCCATGAGTAAGTCACTGCTTTTATGCCAAGGTCAGAAAGCTAGTGCTATATACTCACAGATTTGTCTGATACCAAAGCCTATGCTCTATAATCACTCTGGAGCCATGTATTGAACATATTCTATGTTATCCACTGATTTGAGTTCTCAAGTTAATCATATATTCAGTCTTATATACATTAAAGTCTGCTTCTGAGCTATCTATTCTATTTCATTGGTCTGCCTAGTTGAGTTTTCATCTATTTCAATAATTCAGATTATATAATATGAGAGACAAGAGTAGAGTGTTAAGAAAGAGGGCTTGAAGCCAACCAAACTGACTGGTCTACAATCACCAGCTCCATCCATGCATGTGATCTTGGGAAAGTCACTTAATTTCCCTTTGCCTTATTTTCCTCATTTGTAAAATGAGGGTAATCATAGTAGCTACCTTTTAGGGTAGTTGTAAAGCTTACTAGCACAACTAGGCATTCAATAAATATTAGCTATCACATCTTAATAATATCTGGTACAGCAAACCTCCTCTGGTTACTCTTTCTACATCAAAAACAGCTTAAACAATTTCACAAATTTATTCTTCTGGGTAAACTTAGAGTTAGTTTTTCAAGTTTAAAAAGACCTCAAGTGATATGGAGCAGGCAGTGTATTTTAATGGAAAACAAAAACAAAAACCTTGAAGGGAGTCTATGAGTACTCTCTGTACTTTCCACTCAATTTTGTTGTGAAACTAAAACTGCTCTAAAAAATAAAGCAAAAATTGCAAGAAAAAAACTTAGAGTCAGAATAACTAGGTTCATTAGTCAGTGGCGTGGGATCTTGTGTAAGTCACTTGAACTCCCCAAACCTCTGCTCCTTTAGTCATTTAGGGATAATAACATGTCTTCTGCTTACCACAGCAGGTTCTTGTGACTCAGTATATATAAACGTACTTTGTAGACACTAAAGCACTAAGCAAGCAAAAAGCATTTTTTAATAATAACCCAGTACCGTCAGAAGTGGTTTCCTGAAACAAGCTGGGTTAGAACCAAGAAGAGATGGCGTGGCAGAGTAGATGGAGGAGGTGAATTTAGCTGGCACATAGCACCAAGGATGAGTACGATGCTGTTATATATGACCCATAGTAATAAACTATGTCAAGGGAGTGGTTTTTTAACAGTGAGAATTGCTAAAGTTGGTAGAATTCATTCACAAGGGATTTATCATATACAGAATCCAAGCTTTAAAAAGAACAGATGTAATTTTACAATGTGTGCATTACGAAGCATCTCTGCAAGAAAATCAGCCAAACCTTAACATCCCTTGGTTCCCAGGGTGAGAGATAGCATGTAGATTGAAAAAAATGCTTGCTGGATGAAATGCAATTTTAGGCAAATCAGAACTATTGGCTTTTGTACCCTACCAAATTTCTATCACATTTGCTCAACATAGATTATAGAAGTTTAATATCAAGTCAGACCCAGGGAAATTAGAGAAGTTAGTATATTGGTAAATTTAGTATCTAGAGTTTCTCTAACTCCATTGGCAGGTGCACACTGAATAGACTCTCTTTTCTTATCACAGGAAGTCTAGTCTGACAAACATAGTGAGCCCTCCCATCCCAGACCAGATCGATCCCAAGGCACTCCTTACAGCAGGGCACATCCTCCACACTGGGTTTACCTAGACCTGTTGACTGTGCCTGAATCAGGTCTCTGGGCTGTAACTGGTGAAGGCCTAGTCTTCTGATTTTATTCATATTTACTATTAGGACATGGTGGTACAAAAGCATTAGCCTGGGAATCCCAGGCTTGATCCCAACCCTGTCCCTGCCATTTCTCAGTTGTGTGACCTGAGGTATAAGAGGCAATGTCTGTAAAGGTGCAGAGCTCAAGCTTTGGAGTTCACACAAGTCTCGTGCTCCCATTTGCCAGCCGTGTAGTTTGGGGTACTTATTCTGCTTCTCAAAGCCTTACTTTCCTCATATAAAATGGAGGTCCTACTAGAATGTACCTCATAGGGTTAGTGAAAGCATTAAATGAAATCATACCATTAAATAACAGCACAATCTGTAGAATATAATGAATGCTTGATAAACAGTAACTATTATTTAGCATTTATCAATTCCATTTTCTGTACTTTGGCTTCCTCACCTGTAAAATGAATTGGATATTGTCCAAGCATCCTTCAGTTCTTACATTTAGTGAATGCCCCCACTACATTGAATTTAGCTTAGATTCTTCGGCAGTTTTGATTTGAGATGATTTGAGATGTAGTTCCCTTTCTATTCCAGCCTTTCTCTGAAAGTGGTCCAGATGGCAGAGGGCTGGGATAATTGGGTAACTTCTGACTTAGAGAAGGATTCTTTTGTAAGCCCCAACAATGACTTTTCCTGGGAATGACCAGTCACCCAAAACTTCCAAGAAACCTTTTATGCAAGTATTAGGGCTCCTTTGTTGAACTAACCAATTTGGTGATAATTATCACCTGCCGGAAAATCCAGAGGTCAACTTCTGGTCCTCAGGCAAGAAGACAGCAAAACCACGGCCACTGCCAGTTTCTTGAGAGAAGGCAGAGAAGGGCAGCCTTTTGTCGGCAGAGAGGCTGGTTAGTCTTTACACAATGACCAAGGCTCTGTCTCGGGATTTGTTAAAGGGGTTAGAAAAGGAAGCACTCACTACTTTTAAAGGAGTTATGAGGAACTTCCCTGAATTATAGTTGCCCACTCTGAGTATTTGAGTAATGTGGCATTCATATAAGGTAGGAGATTTTGCATTGGGGTTTTTTGCACTACAGCTTTTGTATCTTGATTTTTGGCCCTGCAGGTAAGGAGGGGGAGCATGCCTTTTTTTTCCCCTCCCAGTGATTATACTTTAGAGGCATACTTACCTTTCTTAAGAATAATCCAAAAGGTCCATTTGTAGAGAGTCACAGAAAAATAGAGTCATGTCTAGCCATTGAATGAAAGGGCCAAGATGTGGGCCTGGTGAATGGTCATCAGACTCAGGTTTCCAACTGGTCTATAAATGTGTGTTGTTAGGCTTTGATGCTAATAAATGGAGTGGCATATATGTGTTCTGGTGTGGGGAAGAGTGGCAATTTATAAGTGCTCCTTTTTTTTGTCACATTTTTCAAAAATTCAGCCCACTTTTGACAGTGGGATACATTTTCACGAGAATGTGACAAAGAAAGGAAGGAGGAGGAAAACAAAAGAAGAAGCAAACGGCAAAAGAAACCAGTTGTTTTAATCAAGCATTTCCATTTTTGCGTGGCAGAGCTGGGCCTTGCCCACCCTCCTGACTCTGGTTCCTTTCCCACAGGACTTGCTGAGAAGTGCCCCCCTCCTGCTTCTCTGAGAGGGGCCCGTGAGCCTTGTTGATTGTTAGGGACTCCCATCCCCAGCATTCTCATGCCAACAGCAGTGTGGCTATTATACCTCTCCCTCCTTTCATTAATCAGCTATATTATTTTTCAGTTACTTTTTTTCATCATCATAAGTGTACTCTTTAATCCTCCCATCCCCCATTTCACCCAACCCCCCCCCCCCATCTCTCCTCTGGTAACCGTCAGTTTGTTCTTTATAGTTAAGAGTCTGTTTTTTGGTTTCTCTCTCTCTCTCTCTTTTTTCCCTTTGATCATTTGTTTTGTTTCTCAAATTCCACATATGAATGAAATCATATGGCATCTGTCTCTCTGACTGATTTATTTTGCTTAGCATTATTCTCTCTAGCTCTATCCATGTTGTTACAAAACAGATTTCATTCTTTTTTATGGCTGAATAATATCCCATTGTGTATATACCACATATTCTTTATTCATTCATCTATCATTGGACACTTGGGCTGCTTCCATAATTTGGCTATTGTAGATAATGCTGCAATAAACATAGTGGTGCATGTATTTCTTTGAATTAGTGTTTTTTTTTTAATTTTTTGGGTAAATACCCAGTAGTTCGGTTCCTGGGTCATAGGGTGATTCTAGTTTTAATTTTTTTTAAGATTTTATTTTATTTATTTGAGAGAGAGAGAATGAGAGAGAGAGAGCAGGAGGGGGGGAAGGTCAGAGGGAGAAGCAGACTCCCTGCCGAGCAGGGAGCCCAATGCGGGATTCGATCCTGGGACTTCCAGGATCATGACCTGAGCTAAAGGCAGTCGCTCAACCAACTGAGCCACCCAGGTGCCCTCTAGTTTTAATTTTTTGAGGAACCTCCATACTGTTTTCCACAGTAACTACACCAGTTTGTGATATATATGTCACATCTTCTTTATCCATATTATCTGCCAATGGACATCTCAGCTCTTTCCATAGTTTAGCTATTGTGGACATTGCTGCTATAAACATTTGGGTGCAGGTGCCCCTTTGGATCATTATATTTGTATCTTTGGGGTAAATACCCAGTAGTGCAATTGCTGGGTTGTAGGATAGCTCTATTTTTAACTTCTTGAGGAACCTCCATACTATTTTCCAGAGTGGCTGTACCAACTTGCATTCCCACCAGCAGTGTAAGAGGGTTTTCCTTTCTTCACATCCTCACCAATATTTGTTGTTTCCTGACTTGTTAATTTTAGCCATTCAGACCGGTGTGAGGTGGTATCTCATTGTGGTTTTGATTTGTATTTCCCTGATGCCAAGTAATGTTGAGCATCTTTTCATGTGTCTGTTGGCCATCTGGATGTCTTCTTTGGAGAAATGTCTGTTCATGTCTCCTGCCCATTTCTTGACTGGATTATTTGTTCTTTGGGTGTTGAGTCTGATAAGTTCTTTATAGATCTTGGATACTAGCCCTTTATCTGATATGTCATTTGCAAACATCTTCTCCCATTCCATAGGTTGCCTTTTAGTTTTGCTGACCATTTCCTTTGCTGTGCAGAAGCTTTTTGGCTTGATGAAGTCCCAATAGTTCATTTTTGCTTTTGTTTCCCTTGCCTTTGGAGACATGTCTAGCAAGAAGTTGCTACAGCCGAGGTCGAAGAGATTGCTGCCTATGTTTTCCTCTAGGATTTTGATGGATTCCTGTCTCACAGTTAGGTCTTTCATCCATTTTGAGTCTATTTTTGGGTGTGGTGTAAGAAAATGATCCAGTTTCCTTCTTCTGCATGTGGCTGTCCCATTTTCCCAGCACCATTTGTTGAAGAGACTGCCTTTTTCCATTGGACATTCTTTCCTGCTTTGGAAACTGATCATAGAGTTGAGGGTCCATTTCTGGGCTCTCTATTCTGTTCCATTGATCTATGTGTCTGTTTTTGTGCTAGTACCATACTGTTTTGATGATTACAGCTTTGTAATAGAGCTTGAGGTCCAGCATTGTGAGGCCACCAGCTTTGGTTTTCGTTTTCAACATTCCTCTTTCTATTCAGGGTCTTTTCTGGTTCCATACAGATTTTAGGATTATTTGTTCCAGCTCTGTGAAAAGGGTCGAGGTATTGTGTAATATAACTTGTAATCTGGAATTGTGATGCCTCCAGTTTTGTCCAATTACTTACTTTTTTAAGTAAACTCTATGCCCATCATGGGACTTGAATTCATGACCCTGAGATCAAGAGTTGCATGCTCCACTGACTGAGCCAGCCAGGTGCCCAATTCAATTACTTATTTTTAATCCTTTAAAAAGTTTCCTTTGAGCATAGCTCTTCTCATATCCCAAATCCCACACTCAACCAATAAATGCACATGTATGTGTACACACACACACATACACAGGACCAATTCTTCACCAAACACTCCAAGACCCTTACTGAGATATGCCAGCTCAATTTTAGGAATTTTCAAGTGAACCTTAAAATGAAAACCATTGAGGATTCCTGTTTGAATATGCTCTGAATCTGAAGAGACTTGCTGAGGGCAGCCTTAGATATTCTTTTATGCTGTTTCTGAGGTTTGTTTGTTTATGTGTTTTGTGTTCTACTCTATACCCATGTTGGAAATGCCCATAGTGCTAACTCTTCTCTGAGAAGGTAGCTCCCAGTTCCCCTAGTTTGAGTCCTGACATTTCTGATTACTATCAAGTGTTGGTCATGGATCTGCCCAATTCCATCCCCACATTCTGTCTTAAGAACCCAGAAGCCCTGCAGCCCACCTTTAGTAGCTGGGACCATGGAATAGAGGCAAAGCCAGCCAGTTCATGTGGATGTTAAACAGGTGGTATTGGACTCCAAGACAGCCAAGATTGTCTTTAGTATATGACCTCTGCTTTCCCAGCCTGATTCTGGAGCCCTGTTCTAATGCCATGTTGCCAACAGCTCCTACTTGGCATGCTTGGGTGCATGAGTGTATGTGCACATGTGTGTCTCCATGTGTGTGTTTGTATGAGCATGTGAGTATATATGTGTTTGCATACCTGTGTGTGCATGTGTGTTGGGGCAGGAAGCTGGGCAAGAAGTAGAAAGGTTGGCTTCATTGGCTGACCCTCAGTTGCAGATCCCTGGTGAGTCTGCATTTTATCCTATGCCCACAGCTCCTGTAACGCCTGACACTAGGAATATGGGGAGAAGTCTCATGAAGTGAAGAGAGTAGAGAGTTTGGAGTTGATATGCATGGCATTGCATCCTGGCTTTACCATGTACATAAAAAAGTCAGACACTCTTTAGAATGGGGATAAATAGCACCTATGTCATAGGAATGTATGAATTTTGCCTGTGGAAGATACCTAGTGAATATTTATGAATGGTTCAATGAATGTTCCAAGGGGGCTACCTTAATTTCAGGGTCTGGTCTCTGTCTGAAATGTGGAGCATAGGTAGTTTCATATTCACCTTCGCTTTCCCTCTACCACCTTATTATTAATGAACATGTATGTGTATGTTCCTCACTAAATTGTAACAAAAACACCTAGTATATTTAGAAGGCACGCTAAATACTGGGGTCTGTGCCTAGAGGTCTGTGTGCATTAATTAACCAGAGATTCCCTACATTTCTGTGAGGTATTGTTATCCCCATTTTACAGATGGAAAAAAAAAAAAACAAGACTCAGAGGAGTTTAGTATGTTGTGTACTTTTTACAGTCCCAAGAGGTAGCACCAGTGTTCCCCTCAATTCTTGCCCAGGCTTGTTCTGCATCATGCCACTCCTGTGGGGACAGGTGCTACTTACTAGTCCTGCATTTGCTGCAGCCTCTAGTACAATGCTTCACACACAGCAGGTGCTCAATAACTGTTTAAAAATGGTAGGCACTCAATAAACATTTGGCTAAGGATTTCCAAATCCAGCTGTCCAGATCTAAGGAAACCTACTAGATTAGCGATAAAATCACGGAAGCTGGAACAGCCATTACCCACCCTCTAGCCCTTGATAAGATCAAGAAATAGCTAGTTCTTCAATTTTTTCTTTTGCTTGTTTTTTTTAAGATTCATTTATTTATTTTAGAGAGAGAGACCTTGAGCTGGGGGAGAGGTGGAGGGGAGAGAGAAAAAGAAGCAGACTCCCTGCTGAGCATGGAGCCGGCCACGGGGCTCGATCTCAGGACCCTGAGATCCTGACCTGAGCTGAAATCAAGAGTCAGACACTCAGCCAACTGAGCCACACAGGCACCAATTTAATTTTTTTTCTTTTGAACAGAAAAGCAGAAGAAGCAAAGCTTAAAGAGGGATTCAACAAACAACTTATGTTGCTCCACTATAATGATCCTAAATGCATGGTGAAGGTGAGCAGCAGTCCCCAAGTTTCTCAATGTTTCTGGCTGGAGCTGCTGAAGAGGAAGACTGAGATGCCAATGGTCATAGAGATTGACCCAGAGATGAAGAAGTTCCATTATGCACTGGTAGATGGTTTTTCTCTGACCTAATATCTTTTTGAAATCCCAAGGGGAAAGGAGGGTGGAGGAAGCCAGGCATGATGGAAGGGACTGATAGGTAGGACATTTCTGTTTCAGCAGAAAATCACATTGGAAAAGGAAGTCTGGTGCCTTGTGTTTATTCAATCTTTTTCTCCCAGGGTCCACATTCCTTCATGCTGGGGACAAGAGAAGTCAAATCAAGAAAGAGGTTGGGGCAAATTCTCCAGTTTGCAAGCCTTACTTCTATTTTGGAACCTCTGGTTATAGCTGATATTTCTGTTAAGCACCTAAGGGCTCACATGGTTCTGAGCAAATGAGTTCTCCTTCATTTTCCTGATTAGTAGAGAGAACCACATGGGGATTTAGCATCAAGAGGATCTACCTTAGAGAGAAAAGAGGCTTCCTACAAATCCAAAATGAAAAAGACCTCAAGAGGTTGGTACAGCTAGGTTTTGTGAACTTGCTTACATATCCTTAGTTATGCCTCTGCCCTCCTTTGCCCTCATCTGTCCGTAGATGTTGGCAGGGAGACACAATCCTCCTGCTGCATACTGTAGGGCCATACTGGGTAGCAATGGGCAACTTTGGTTTCCAGTCACTCTTCCACTAATAGGACCAGTCGGACCAGACTTCCCTGTTATGATTCATAAGATTGGTTTCAAAGAATTTGGGGCTAAAATGAGGGTGCCAAGAACTGATGGTTATCAGAGGGGAGGTAGGTGTGACTGGGTGGGTGAGGGGGTTAAATAGGTGATGGGGATTAAGGAGGGCACTTGTGATGAGCATTGGGTGTTGTATATAAGTGTTGAATTACTAAATTCTACACCTGAACTAATAAATAAATAAATAAAATGAGGGTGCACATAATGTGGATGTATGGGAAGAACATGCAAGTGGGAATCAGGTAAGCCAGTTGCTGGCCTGGCACTACCATTATTATCCTCAGTGACTATGGGAAAGTGAGTCACCCTCTCTGGAGTTCTGTTAGCTTATCTGTAAAGAGCTAATCAAAAAAATTAAATTGGATGTGAGTTAACATTATTCCAAATAAGAATAATTATTACCATCTTTTTTTTTTTTATCAGTATCCGTTCCTTAACCTGGATTTTATCTATCCTTCTGGCCGTCTAGCTGTCTGCCAAAGCTATTCTGCCCTCCCTGGGGGTGGCATGTACACCAACATATTCAGTGACTTGCCAAATCAAGTTATCTTTGGAACCTTCACACCTTTTGGATGTGGTAGCATTTCTTTTCCTAATAGGTATGTGAGATGCCAGACAATAGAACTTGTGGGTAAGCTGAGGAGTGGAGCAAGAGCTAAATCCCAACAGAAGGAAGAACAGGAAAGTAGTCTTTTACATGGTCAATCTAACTGGGAAAGCAGGGAAGGAAAATGAAACATATGCATGTGGTCACGGCAGCTCCAGGTACAGACTGGCTAGTTGCAACAGGCCAGAGGACCATAGGTCTCCCAGCATCCAGTTGTGCCATCCACGTGGTGAGGCCGTGGCTCTCAAGAGCAGATGGCCCTATAGGAAGTAAAAGCTCAAAGAATACAAATTGCTGGGAAGTGAAACAGGAAGACTGTTGTTTAGGTGAGCCCGGTGTCTGCTGGGCCTCCCTGCTCCCTGAAGAACGAGATCACACTGGCAGCATGCCATCCCATGCCCTTAGAAAGCCTCACATCCTCTTCAGGATAGCTGCCAAATTCTTAGGGGTTATGATCTTGTGTTCTTCTCTGACTTTGATACCCTGCCTCTTCTGAATCTTGTTCTCCACTCTGTCTTATAACTGTGGGTTTATTTTGGCTCTCTTTTGTTTTAACCAATTACAAATTGCTCCTTTTTTTTTTTCTTCACATGAAAACCACTCACTGGAGGCCTCTATGAGGATGGCTGAATTTGTTGGTGATTTGGGTCATAGGAAGCTTATTGCATAGTGCATCAACAAACTCAAATGAAGTGTAAAATGTAGGAATGTGTTCTTTTTTAAAATAAGGATTTTATTTATTTATTTGAGAGAGAGAGCACATGAGTGAGGGGAGAGCAGAGAGAGAGGGACAAGTAGACTCTGCACTGAACTGAGCGCAGAGCCTGATATGGGGCTCCATCTCACGACCTTGAAATCATGACCTGAGCTGAAATCAAGAGTCAGATGCTTAACTGACTGAGCCACCCAGGCACCTGTGTAGGAATGTGTTCTTTTTTTTTTTTTTTCCAACCAGACAGTGTTATGTTTATTGTTTCCATCTAAAGGGGTGACAAGATAAAGCAAACATGTATAATAACAAGGAAAGGTCTAGAATTTAAAGCCAGATATCTGGATTTAAATCTTTTCTTCATTTGCTTTGTGATCCTGAAAAATACTATTCAACCCCTTAAAACTTTGGTTTCCTTATCTACAAAATGAGAATATTAATCCCCACCCTAAGGATTTTGAAGATTTAATGAAACAACATAGGCAAAATTGTAGGACTGTGTTCTTAAAGTGCTTCATCCATCCTACATGTTGTCCAATTTTTCATTTTCCTCTCCAAGGTCCTCTTTTTTTCTTTTCCCTTCTATTTTAGGAGCCCCTTTCCCCTTTTCATTCCCCACCCTTCAAATCTTTCCATTTTCTTATGAAAGAGAAGTTAAGCTCTTTATAGCTATATGCCCAACCAGCTAACATTTGCATTTTCAAACACTTAGCTAACAATCTGGATGAGTCATCCTGGGAGTAGGGGTGAGGAGATGGAAGAGGGATCAAAGAAGAGGGGGTGAGGTTATTTTACTGCCTCACACTGCTGTAAGCCACACCATTGTTACCATATGTCTCATTAATTCATTTATGTATTTCTCCTTTCCTTCATTCCTTTACTAAATATTTATTGAACATCTAACACACGTCAGACTCTCAGAATAGAGAGTAATATAAAGTTCCTGTTTGTCAGGAGATGTTACAGGAAAACTGAAAGGCAGTATTTAGAAAGGGAAATAGGGGTGCCTGGATGACTCCGTCGGTTGAGCATCTGCCTTCGGCTCAGGTCATGATCTCAGGGTCCCAAGATCGAGCCCCACATCGGGCTCCCTGCTCACAGGGAACCTGCTTCTCCTTCTCCTCCCTGCTTGTGCTCTCTCTTGCTATCTGTCTCTCTCTGTCAAATAAATAAATAAAACCTTAAAAAAAAAACTAAAAAGGGAAATAAATGCAGAAAGTTGAAACAGGGGCTCCTGGGTGGCTCAGTCGTTAAGCGTCTGCCTTTGGCTCAGGTCATGATCCCGGGGTCCTGAGCCCTGCATCGGGCTCCCTGCTCCGTGGGAGGCCTGCTTCTCCCTCTCCCACTCCCCCTGCTTGTGTTCCCTCTCTCCCTATGTCTCTCGCTGTCAAATAAATAAAATCTTTAAAAAAAAAAAGAAAGTTGAAACAAAAAGGTATCTGTAGAAAATATTTATATTCATTGATTCAACAAATATTTGCAGAGGACCTACTGGTGTGAGCACTGTTTAAGCACAGGGGATATAGCAGAGAATAAAACAAAGTCCTGTCCCTCTACAGCTTACATTTTAGTGAAGGGAGACAATAAACAAATATATACCATATCAGGTGATAAGAGGTTGTAAAAAAAATAATAAATGATTAAGCAGGGTAAAGGGGAGTAGAGAGTGGTGGGAATGGGGAGTTTCTATTTTATATTGATGGCCAAAGAAGACCTCTTTGACAAGGGGCCATTTGAGTAGAAACCTATGATAGTGCAGGGCATACCATACTGTTGACAAGGAAAGTGTTCTAAGCAGAGGGAAAAGCCAGAGCTAAAGCCCTCACGTGTGAGCATGCTTAACAAATCCAAACTAAACCATGATCTCCGGAATGCTGGCTCCAAGAAAATATCACCAAAATATCAACCACCTGACAAACAGGAACTTTCTATTACTCTCAACTTCTTATTGAGAAGACAAAATGGTTTATTCTAACCAAGGGAAGGGAGAGCACTACCTTGATAGAATCTTCCTAATTCCCTGTGAGTAAAGAGGCCAACCCCCAAATCTACTGGTTGAGGAACAGTTGAGTAAGTTTCAAGGTCCTGTTATCATGGATACAAATTTCAGTCCACAGGTTCAGATGAGCAGGAAATACAACTTCATTTTTTAAACACTCAATTTAATTTCTAGGTAGATTCTACCAGTGGGTGGCAGAAACTTACAACACTGGTATCCTTTACCCAAGATTTCATTTCAGTTCCAATGAGCTGATGAAATGAGAAGGCATTAATGGTTGGGGAAATGTCGTTTGGTTCTCAGGCATCCTCATTGCAAATGGTCTGCAGTGATTGGTCTCTGAAGCTCATGGGTGCATCCCTCTGGCTCCAGTGGCAAAGCCTCTCAAGTCCAGGCCCTTTCTCAGCTGCTTTCACATTCTTCCCAGCACACAGGAAACATTTGTCTGACTCTGTCTTACACTGAATGTGGGGAAATCGAGACTGTCCTACTTCCGTCTGTGTGGAAGCCCCATGCAGCATCTCTTCTTTTACTCTTGAGTCATATTGGGCCTGGGGTCAGCTCCAAGGCTCATTACCTGCCCAGGCATTCAGATCCCTCAAATTCATCTGGAGCTTCTAGTGAACTCCCCACCCTGCCCTGTAACTTGGCCTTAGGAGGATGGCACAGAGCTTTTTCTCTAGAGGTTTCTACCACTGAACTCTCTTACTTAACCTCTGACACTCCTTTCCATCCTCCTACTCCTTTGGACTGGGAAAATCTGCTCCCACAGATTACAGTCTCCCATATCCCTTTTGCCTTGTGTCTAGATCTCAGCTTTTTTATCTCAAAAGCCAAGAATTTGGAACTTTTATTCTCACAACACTTTCTTGAAGCCACGGGTGATGCTCAGGATCTAGGTGAGTGGGAGGCAGCCATGGGTAAAAAGGAAAGACTGGAAAGAGAACACAGTGCGAATTTTTCCCACTACATTACATAACATTCCCATTAAGGATGACAAGTCACGAACAGTGTAAATACTTGGAATGTGTATGTATGTGTATAGATATGTGTGTGTGTGTGTATATACGCGCATGTGTGTATGTACACATATATAGTGCCATAAAAACACAGCAATCTATACACAGTATTTATAGTCATTTAACAAGAAATATATAGGTATTATTGCTTTTATAATCATAAAAACTTAAATACTATTTTAAAATTTATATATATACATTGTACCTACCCCATAGTATGGTTGTGAAGACATAAATAAGACAAATTATCATGTAAGCTTTTAGGGTGTCCTAAGATAGGGAGGATAAGACAGAGATAGATAACTTTTGAATGTGGTGGATATGTTTATAGAATGTGGTGATGGTTTCATGGATGTATACTTAGCTCCCAAATCATTAAGTTGTATGTATTCAATAGATACAGCTTTTGTATGTCATTCACATCCCAAAGTGTTTATTTATTTTTATTTTTTAAAAAATATTTTATTTATTCATGAGAAACAGAGAGAGAGAGAGAGGCAGAGGCAGAGGGAGAAGGGAGGAGCAGGGAGCCCGATGCAGGACTCGATCCCAGGACCCTGGAATCATGACCTGAGGTTAAGGCAGATGCCCAACTGACTAAACCACCCAGGAACCCCTCAAGTGTTTTTTTTTAAAAAAAGATATAGATGGATGGATGGATGGATATGGAAATAGGTAGATAGATAAAGATCTGAAAAGTTCATGAAACAGTGATGCTGAGTGGCAGGAAGAGGGAGCAGAGGGTGTGTGGAGTGCAGAGTTTTGAGAATACCAAGGCTGAGAATGTGTGCACATGCGATAGTGTACAGACAGGAACAACATTGAGAGATGCCATCACAGGGATCATGAAAGTTGGTGTCTTAAAGTGTTCTGTCTCTATACTGCTTTATGAATTGTGCCATAGTTAATGTTTCTTTGTAAAGCCAGAGATACAACACTGCCTAAGAATGGGGTCTGACCAGGAAGACCTATACTGTTCTCAATAATACTGGAGTTTCTCTTTATCCTTGGAAATTGCCCATGAGGATCTTGATCTCATCTTCTTATCCCAGTGGTACCCCTGAACCTAACCAGTGCCTGAGCCAAAGCTCCTCCTGCTTTCCACTATACCCTGCAGCTTTCCCCAACCCTAATCCCTCTCCATCTCATATTTCAGAAGCTCAGGAGAAGGAGGGTAAGGTATGGCATTAGGTGTCAGCACGGATCAGAGTAACGTCAAAGGTGGGCTGAAGGAAGTCAAGCGACAAGGTCAAAATGTCCACAGCCAACCAAGTGCAGGTAGCAGAAGCAGGTGTTAATTTCTTGTTGCTTGCCTGGGGCTGCCATTACAAATTGCCATAAACTGGGTACTTAAAATAACAAAAAGTTATTCTCTGGAGTTCAGGAGGCCAAAAGTCAGAAATCAAGGTATTGGCAGGGTTGATTCCTTCTGAATCCATACCATGCAGCTCTCCTAGCTTCTGGTGGTTGCCGGCAATCCTTGGTGTTCCTTGGCTTATAGACACGCCACTCCAATCTCTACCTCCATCTTCATATTGCCTTTTTCTCTGTGACCTCTCCTCTTCTTATAAGGACACAAGCCATTGGATTTAGGACCCATTCTAAATCATCTTGAAATCTTAAGTACATCTACAGATGCCCTATTTCCAAATAAAGTGACATTCTGAGGTTCAAGGTGAACATGAATTTTAGGGGGACACTATAGCAACTCACAATAATTACTGTTCCTCTATATTTACCTTTATTTGAGATATTACTGACTCTCACACCTCTGCCTGCTCCTCTTCCATGTACTTAATTTCAGTTTAGTTGGTGATTCATATTTACAGCATCACAAATGGAAAATTTGGACCAAAATCACCTTAAATATATAAATGCAGCACATAAAAGAAAAGCATAAGATGTGGGCTTAAAAAAGGACATTTTCTGGCCCTTGAAGCTTTAGAAAGAGATTGACATTGTAGCCTATTCATAAGATAGCCTTTCAGTGCACTAAGACAACATGTCAGTAAACTCACTCCCCAGATTTCCTGAATTTGAATTTTTTGAATGAGCCCCAATTGCGTATTTCCCATCCTTTGTATTTTGACTTCTTTTGATTTCAAGATGATGGAAATTGTAAGTTAGGTCATCCAGAAAGCAAGAAGTTCATAAATATGCTTTCTGTGTGTTTCTGCCATGTTAAGCATTTCATATATGTTGGCCGTGCTTCTGGGGATGCCCCTTCTCTGGCGGTTATGAGCCAAATCACCTGTGTCATCACCATCGAATGTGTCAGAAGTTTACCGGCAAAAAGAGTACAGGTCGGCAAAAAGCTAATATTTTTTTAAAAACCATTGCTTGATTCTCAAGATGCAAGTAGAGAGAAACAGATTAATGGGGCAGCAAAGTGCCTTGGTGAGTGGCATGTAAATACCTGCCCTCTGTGTGGAGAGCCTTTCCCAACTTTGATGTTGAGATGAAAAGATGATGACAGAAACTGGAAGCATTTCAAAGGCTGAGAAAGCACATACTTTCAAAAAATCTTTCCCCCTCCCAACCCTAGTAGCTCAACAGTTTCAAAAGAAAGATTAAGAAACACTACATAGTTTTATGGCATTTTAATTGCACATTTTATTCTGTGACACCACAAAGTGGAAAAGTAACAATTGCTTTCATGAAGAACAAATGTATTTTCATTTGAGTTGTCCAGGGATTGTTAAAGTTAGATTCTTTGAAAACTGTTTCTGGGGAGCTCAATTAAAACATCTCACCCTTATTGACTGCTAATATATATCACTTTATGTTGAGAGGGCACTTTTTCATGTTATTTAATTTTCCCAGGAACCCAACTTGACTAGGTATAATTCCCAGCTAAGGCAAACTAAAGCTCAGAGAAAATGGATACCTTTTCCCAGGCTACATGGTAGAGAAAAACATTGAAGTCAGTTTTCAGACTGATCCCAATGCTTTTTTCTCCCTTTCCAACTCTTTACACATTGAGAGAGAGGTTTAGAGCTGAGAACACAATATATGAGACTAATAAGAATAGTAATAATCAGGGGCACCTCAGTGGATCAGTCGGTTAAGCTTCCGACTCTGGATTTCAGCTCAGGTCATGATCTCAGGGCTGTGAGATTGAGCCCCACATTGGGCTGTGCACTGGGTGTAGAGCCTGTTTGAGATTCTTTGTCTCCCTCTCTCTCTGCCCCTCCTCCCCCCTCTCTATCCCTCTCTTAAAAAAAAAGTAGTAATCATCATAAACATAATCATGTGGTAATGAGCATGGCCTTTGGGGTTAAATGTATCTAGCAATAGGTTGGAGCAACAGAGAAACTGGGCTGTGTGTCTCCAGCATCTAGCAGGTAAGCTCAGGCTTCTTTACTGGGTGCCTGGGTTCCAAAAACAGCAAGAATAAAGACAAATCTCAGTGCACATGCACTTCTCAAGCCTTCTCTAGTATGTTTGCTTATGACTCATGTGGTCAAACCTAGATTCAAGGAGTGAAGAAATAGACTTCTACTTTTCTTGGAAGAAGCTGCAAAATACTGTGGCCATTGTTGCAATTGATCACAAGGAAAACACCTGAATCTAAATTATGACTTCTCACTTGTCTCTCTCTCTGCCTCTCTCCACCCCTGATTCTATTTTGATCAATCATGTAGTAGAATTTGAGAATTATGAATACATAAGATGATCACTTAACAGTATTAGTCTGTTAACCACCAATCCCTCCTCTCAAGAGTGTTCATGAAAATTTGCAAGGCTTGGTTATCTTCTTTCTCCTGGTTTTGGTCCAGATGTTCTTATATTCTCACTTGGAATTCTGTGTCATCCTCTGATTCCTTCCTACATTCTTTGTTAGTCCAACCTGGATTGGTCATGTCCTTTTATTTCAGGTCTCAAGTATGTCATCTATAACTGTTCACAAGGTTCAGACACTATGAAATCTGTATTTATATTGTGTTCATGATTTCTTTTCCTGTTTGGTATTCTATAGGATCCCCACGTTTTGAACTGTCTGGAGATGTGAGTTCTTGTGCTTGGCTGGGAATACCTCCTAGAAATTGATATTTATGACAATGGTGGAAGTAATTTAATGGAATTCCCCTGTTATAGGCTAAGTGTTCCTTTAAATGCTTTTCCCTCTTGAAACTTGATGCTTCTTTTCTTCATAATGTGTTTTGCAGCTCTAGCGTTTGGAATTAACAGCTCTCTACTTGCTGCCTTATCCATGGGTTTCACTATTAAATATTTCATGCAGACTTCCATGTGGATTTTATTGTCCAGTGAGAGTTTGTATCAAAATGGAACTTGATGACTTTGAAAATTTCAGAAGACCGTTCTCGCTCTGGCCCCTTTCCAACCTCATCTCCTATCACTCACCCCCTTGTTTACCAAACTTCTTTCTCTCTGCATGGCTTTCATAGCCTTTGTTCCCTGTGACCAAAGCTCTTGCCCCAACTCTTTGCAAGATGGGTTTCTTATCTTTCAGGTCTCAGTTTAAATGTCATCTCCTAGGAGAAATCTTTTCTTTTCTTTTTCCTTTTTGTTTTAGATAGCTTTATTGAGAAAAAATTACATTCCATAAAGCCCACCCATTTAAAGTGTACAATTCAGTGGTTTTGGGTATATTTACAGAGTTTTGCAACCATCACCATAATCTAATGTTAGAACATTTTCATCACCCTGAAAGGAAATCTTACACCAATTAGCATCCACTCCTGTTCAACACTCTCACCTCTAACCCTAGGCAGACATTAATCTACCTTCTGCCTCTACAGATTTGTCTATTCTGGACATTTTATAACAATGAAATCATAGAATATGTGGTCTTTTGTGACTGGCTTTTTTCATTCACCTTTAGGCTTTTAAGTTTCATCCATGGTGTAGCATATATCAGTATTTCACTCTTTTTTACAGCCAAAATTATATTCCATTGTATGGATATACCACCTTCCATTTCTCCATTCATCAGTTGGTGAATATTTGTGTTGTTTCCATTTTGGGGCTACTATGAATAATGCTACTATAAATATTCACATATAAGTTTTTGTGTGGACATATGTTTTCACTGCTCTTCAATAGATACCTAAGAATGAAATTGCTGGGTTATATGGTAACTCGATTTTTAACTTTTTAAGGAACTTCCAGACGTTTTCCAAAAGAAGCTTTATATGACCGTCCATTTTAAGAAGGCCTGTCCTTTCCTTTCCTTTATTCTAGTGATGACTTTATTGCTTGTTAGCACTAATCGTGATCTGAAATTAAATGTCCATTTACTGGCTCTGTGTAGCTAGAATGTGAGCTCCATGATGGGAGAAACCATTTATATCTCATTCACGGCTTTACCCCAAACAGTTAGTATGTGCCTAGTATATAGTGAGTGAGTGTTTAATAAATGTTTGTTGAATGATTGAATAGTGAGTGAACAGGACTCTGGGAAATATTTGTGTCAAACTATTGGAAACAGATGGTGGGGAATGGGGAGGCTAGGACAGATGGAGTTCTCTAAGAGCCAGGCATAGAAATTGTAATCAAAAAGGTTGTAACAGCTAGAGGGTTTTTTGTTGTTGTTGTTGTTGTTTTCATTTTTGGGTTTTTTTTTGTTTTGTTTTGTTTTTCTGAAAGTAGAGTTAAGATGATTTACTACAGCAAATAACAGAAATTCCATTTCACATTATGGAGAGGATAGGCTCTAGATGCAGTATAATTTGTGACTTGGTGATGTCATGAAGGATCTAGATTCTTTTCATCTCTCCACTCAGCTCTCCTTGGCATCCTTTCTTCCAAGGTGGTTCCCCTGGTGGCTACCAGTGACACTGGCTATGTGCTCTTTTATATGTCTAGCAGGAGAAAGTTAAAAACTTTTTTTTTTTCAGAATAAACTATATGTCCTTCCTTTCAGTCTCTTTAGACCGATTTAGTTATAGGCCTACCCCTGTTAAAAACAGCTGTCAAGGGAACACCATGTACTTATGGGCTTAGATACTCAGCATCTACCCCTGTAAATGGGGATGGACTCAGTGAAGGGTGAAGAGCCAAATGAACAGGAATTTGTGTGGAAGGAAGGAAGGAAGGAAAGGGAAAGGAAGGGGAGCGTGGAGGGGAGGGAAGAGAGGGGAGGGGAGGGGAGGAGGGAGGGGAGGGAAGGGAAGGGAAGGGAAGGGAAGGGAAGGGGAGGGGAGGTGAGGGAAGAGAAGGAGAGGGGAGGGGAGAGGGAGGGAAGGGGAGGGGAGGGGAGGGGAGGGGAAGGGAGGAATAGGGAATGTATGCTGGGTAGGCACCAAGAGTGGAGCAGATAGAACTTGATTTGGGTCAGCAATCTCTAAGGGTCTGATCCAGTGGGAAGAGGCATGGCATCAGCAAGATTTCCAAAGATGTGGTGATGTTCAATGCAGGGAAGGAGAGAGAAGTACCTAGACCAGGGACTGGCAAAGCTTCTCTATAAAGAGCTAGATAGTAAATCTTCAAGGTTTTGCAGGCCATACAGTCTCTATGGCAGCTACTCAACTCTGCCGCTGTAGCATGAAAGCAGCCACAGCCAATACATAAACATGTGGCCATGGCTGTGTTCTGATAACATTTTTACAAAAACAGGCACAGGCCAAATTCAGCCTGTAGGTTGAAGTTTGCCTATTCCTGACCTAGACCATGGATAATATCACATAATTGCTATTGAAAAAACAGCTTAGAACCTTTGTTTTCCTAAAGTTGGATCAGCATTTTCATTCTTGTATATACTCTTATGCAAGGATACTGATTGATTCTCCTCTAAACTTGAAGATTTAATCCATAAATAGCTAATATTTATTGAACACTTACTATGTGTCAGGCCCATTTACATTTCATTCTTTATCTAATTTGGTCTCTTGCTGCTTTCAAGATTTTCTGCTTGTCATTGGCTTTTAACAATTTGACTGTAATGTGTGTAGATGTCGATCTCTTTGAGCTTTGAATTATTGAGCTTCTTAGATATGTAAATTAATGTTTTTCATCAAACTTGGGAAGGTTTAGGCCATTATTTCTTTCTTTTTTTTTTAAGATTTTATTTATTTATTTGAGAGAGAGAATGAGAGATAGAGAGCACGAGAGGGAAGAGGGTCAGAGGGAGAAGCAGACTCCCTGCTGAGCAAGGAGCCCAATGTGGGACTCGATCCTGGGACTCCAGGATCATGACCTGAGCTGAAGGCAGTTGCTTAACCAACTGAGCCACCCAGGCGCCCTAGGCCATTATTTCTTTAAATATCTTTTCTGCCCATTTCTCTATTCCTGGTACTCCTGTTTCATGTATATTAGGGTTTTTAATGGGGTCCCCTAGGACTCTGAAATTCTTTTTTTTTCTTTTTTTGAGAGAGAGAGAGCAGAAGAGGGGCAGAGGCAAAGGGAGAGAGGGAATCCCAAGCAGACTCCATGCCCAGTGTGGAGCTCAGTGTGGCCCAGTGTGGACTCAATCTCACGACCCTGAGATCATGACTTGAGCCAAAATTAAGAGCCAGATGCTTAATTGACTGAGCCACCAAGGCACTACAGGACTCTGAAATTCTATCTGTTTCCCTTCGCTCTTTCTCGTTTCTGTTCTGTAGACTAGATAATCCCTACCAAGCTAACTTCAAGTTCACTGATTCTTTTGCCAACTCAAAGAGGCTGGTGAGCCACTCTAGTCAAGTTTTCATTCCCATTATTGTAACTTTTAATTCCAGAATATCCACTTAGTTTTTTTATTTCTTTTTTATTGTTGTTATTGATATTCCCTATCTGAGGAGTCATTATAATCATATTTTTCTTAAATTAAAAAATTACTCCCTTTAGTTTTTTTTTTAAACATATTTATACTGGCTGCTTTAAAGTCTTTGTCTGGTAATTCCAACATCTGTGCCCCTTAAAGATAGCTTCTATTTCCTGCTTTTTTTCCTATATGTAGGTCACATTTTCCTGTTTCTTTGCATGTCTTATAATTTTTTACTGAAACCAGATATTCTAGATAATATATTGTAACAAATGTGGATTCTGCTGCTTTCCCATTCCAGAAGTATATCTTGTCTAATTCTGTCTCTCACAAATAACCCTATTAGGTGATATAATATGTAACCCCCCCAGACAAAAATAACCGCATTTAAGGCATAATTCCCTCATGGAAGCTAGTTTTTCCTAATATTGGCACCTGAATCTGATTCCTAATAGTCTGACAGGGTTGGCCTAATCTAGGTATCAATATATAATGACACTTGGGACAGTTTAGAGATAAAAAGAATTGGTTGAAAAGGTCTAAGCCTATAGCCTATGGTGATAAATTCCAAATAATCCTCTATGATATACTGATATAAAGAAAACTGCAAATAATGTTCAGAGGCATTTGAGATCAGTGTTTGGTTTTACACAACCAAGAAGGTGAAAACATCTAAACATCTAACTGGCAAGACTTGGACTGAGTTGCAGGCTGGACCCTATTGCACCAGACTCTAGAGCATCAGACTCTCCTGAGATGCTCATTTTTTGCATCCATATTCTTATAACTGAGTTGAAGTCTTTGCTTAAGTACTATTTATTAATGTTAAATCCTTACGAATTAATTGACTCCTGCGTGAGCCTTCACTTTCTCCAACAGTAAATACTGGTTCTGGTTAAGAGTTGTGGAAGCTTCCTGCAACTCTAACCAGAAAATTTCCTACTTACAGCTTCTCAATGAGAAAGCCCACTATGATGTAGGAGTGAGGGCATATTGCTGTTTGTATATAAAAGTTATTCATGCACATGACTAAAAAATTTTTTTTCCAAGTGAAATTAAAATTGTATTGCATGGAAATTAAAATTCTCTTCCTTTCAACCTCATACCCCTTCTGTCAGTGTATCCACAGCAAAGAGCATTTTTGTCTATTCTTCAAAATGCATCCACACACCCATCCATACACATATTGGCTTAGTTTTCTTCAAAATACATCCACACACCCATCCATACACATATTGGCTTAGTTTTCTCTTTTTCTTTTTATGACAGGCATTTTAAATTCCTAGTGAAAAAAAAAGGATTTCTTGTCCTGATGTGTGAGCTAAAATTAGAGTCTCCATTTGTGAGGTCCTATGATCATTCCATTGCAACACCCTTAACACATCCCCAAAAAGAGAGCTCAGTTGACAAATAACTGATAAATAAAATGTGGTCTATCCATACAATGGAATACCATTCAGCCATAAAACAAAATGAAGTACTGATACATGTACAACATGGATTAACCTTGAATGCATTATGCTAAGTGAAAGAAACCAGTCTCAAAGACCACATATTGTATGATTCCATGTGTATGAAATGTCCTGGATAGGTAAATCTATATAGACAGAAAGCAGATTAGTGGTTGCCAGGGGGACTAGGGGAGGGAAGAATGGGGAGTTATTGCTAATGGGCATGTGGTTTTCTTTTGAGGGTGATGAAAATCTTATAAAATTGATTGTGGTGATAACTGTACAATTCTGCAAATATACTAGAAATCACTGAATTGTACATTTTAAATAGTGAATAGTATGACATGTGAATTATATCTTGATAAAGCTGTTATATATAAAAGAAAGAACTCAAAATATTAATATATAGTTTGCTGTCCTATATTGCATCATTAAAGTAGATGTCATTATTTCCCTTTTGCTTACAACAACATTGTACCTAAATGTGGTATTCTTTGTTTGCAAAAATTATGAAATTTTTTTATTATTTTTTAGAGATTTTATTTATTCATTTGAGAGAGAGAGAGAACACAAGCAATGGGAGAGGGAGAGGGAGAAGCAGACTCTCCGCTGAGCAGGGAGCCCAATGCAGAACTCGATCCCAGGACCCTGGGATCATGACCTGAGCTGAAGGCAGACACTTAACCAACTGAGCCATCCAGGCACCCCATGAACTATTTTTAAATTCCCCTTGTCATTTAAATAATATTAAATTTAAAATAGAGCTTATAAATTAAAAAATAATAGTGGTTGATGCAAAAGTTGGGCCACATGATTTCTGAGGACTATTTTAGGACTAATTTACAGGTAATTTTACAGAATTACAACTCAACAATGTTAAAACTGAAATAAAACTACATCCCAAATCTTCACTTTCTGGGTAGAACCCAGAATGTTCAGTGCCCTGGTCAGACTTTAATATTGCTCAAGAGTTAAGCTTATACTGGGAAATTGTCCCCTTGATTATTTGTTACATAAAATTAAATGTCCAAGGGCGCCTGGGTGGCTCAGATGGTTAAGCATCTGCCTTCGGCTCAGGTCATGATCCCAGGGTCCTGGGATCGAGTCCCGCATCGGGCTTCCTGCTCCTTGGGAGCCTGCTTCTCTCTCTCTCTCCCTCTGTCTCTCATGAATAAATAAAGAAAATCTTTAAAAAAAAATAAATAAAATTAAATTAAATGTCCAAGATAAGAATTACATTCATAAACGGGAGGTGATTTCTCCCCACTTGCTGCTCTGGAGTGGCTGCCTTCCTCATCCTCTTCCCGTCTTCTTTGCTGACAGTAACTAAGCAAATGAATGCAACACCATCTGCTGATGATATTTTGGGAACTTCACAGAAGCCCAAAACACTAAGCCTCGGGGCTGAGTCCTGCCCCTGTGCAATTTCATCCTGGGCATCATAGACCATTTCTTGGAAGAGGATACCACCTGCTTCAGAACCAAAGCCTCTGAGAGAGAAAAGCCAAAAACAAAAGCTGTCTTTCACGGGACTTCATTATTTGTTAATGATCTTTTAAACCAATCCTCCTCTTGCGCATCTGTCGTCCCACCGAGAGGCTGTCTTGGTGAGAAGGCTCAGCAGCTCCAACCAGCAGGAAGATGAATTAAAGGGGGGCGTGGCCTTGGACCCTTGTTGCCAGGATCCAGTGTGTAGGGAACCACCATGCCTGCGGGGAGACAACTCCCACTGCTGTGCACGGGTGGACGGATCAGGTCTTCCCTGAGGCTCCTCCAAGGAGTGAGAATAACTGACGGCTGGACTGCTCGGGGTGAGTGAAAGGGTAGCCTGTTCGGGAAAGGAACGCGCTCCAGGTGTCCAAGGCATGGAACATCTATTTCTGATTCTTTCACTGGTTTGGTCACTTTGCTCTTCCTGCCCATCTGTTAGATTGCAGGCTTCTCAATTAAGTCAAAAGTACCCCTTTTATACTGTGAACTTCCCTTATGCCTTTATTAGATGGTGAACTCCCCTATTGAATTTTACATTGAGCTGCAGGTGTTCTATTAACCCGCCTCCCTGAGCCTCTGTTTCCTCATCTGGAAAATGGGACTCAGAACCTATAGATGGAATTGTGAGGACTTAATAATACAAGTCAACACTAGAGAACTTACAAGGTACCTGGCTCTGTTGAAACCACTTTATATTAATTAATTCATTTAGTTCTTACAACAGCTCTGTGAAGTAGATGCTGTTATTGCCAATTTTAAGACACGGAAACTAAGCCATAGAAATGTTAAGAAATTGTCCAAGTTCACACAATTAGGAAATGGAAGAGCCAGGTTCAACACCATTAACCATCTGGCTCTACAACGTTTGTAACCATTAAACAACACTGCCTATTAAAAGCAGATATTTAAGGCTTGGCACATGGTAGGTTCCCAGTAAATATTACCTATCAAAATAATTAATGTCCCAAGACTGAAAATGCCCTGAGAACAGAGCACCTCACTCCAGGCATCCCTGAGTGCCTAACAGTGCCTAAGTAGTGTCTTGCATCCAATAATTACCCAATATGTATTTGTTAAATTGAGTCCATTTCATCAGGGCAGTTCAGACTTGAAGCCCCTTCTCTGCCAGGTGCTGTGCTGAGAGTAGAGAAGATACAAAGATAATTTAGATATGAACACATAGTGTGATGCTACTGATCCGAAAAGCTAATAAAATGCTAGGCTGCACTGATAGACATATAAAGTATAGGGAAGATAAAATTGACACCTTCTGTTCTTCATCACCCAAATCCCATCTTCCCAAATCTGTATAGTTCTTGAATCCACACATATATCTTCTATCTCCCTCATCCCTGCTGCAGTCCAAGCTGCCATCCTCTCTCCGACCTTTGAACAGGTCTCTAGCACTTACCCTGGTTCCTTACCAATCTGTTTGATCATGTCGCCTCTTTGCTCTGTTATGAAACCCTTCTATGACTTTTTGCACTTAATATAAAAATCATGGTACAGCGTAGAAAGCCCTACACATCTGGTCCCTGCCTGCCAGTCACTCTAGTCTCATTCACACTACTCTGGACTCTAGCCACACCGGCTTTCTTTCAGTCCCTTGAATGCATTATGCCCACCACCTTCCTTGTGGCCTTTTGTATATATCGTTGCAACCATTTAGAACACATTGCTGGGCAAGTGTCTACCCCTGATTCAATGAGCTACAGCCAAGACAGTAATACCACATGATAAAATAATCACGGCCCACAGAGCCCATTCCTATGACCGTATGGATGGTCATACAGATGGAGGTGCTGAAATAGAAGGCGGTGTGTCTCAGAAAGGGGAATCTTGATCAGTTAATCAGATATATACCAACCTTCCCTTCAAGGAAAATACTCAGGCAGAGGCAAGGTGACCATCCTCTAAGAATATGATGGGAAGGAGTCCTGAAAGGCTATGACCTGGTAACTTGCATTGCCTCAGTCAAATCAATGAGTCCATGAATTTTTCTTGTTCTAAATAAGTTGTGTTTCTTTTTTGTAGCTGAATAATATCGATGATGTTTAATCAGGATGGTGGCATGGTGATCAGCAAAAAGGGAAACATCATAAGGGAATGGATGTGGCCTTCAAAGGGAAAACTTGATGATCCAGTTGATATTTGGGTATTATTTTACAATTTATCATTTTTATGTGTATTACTTATGCCATACCAATAATTTACTTTGAGCTTTGTTTTTTTTTTTTAAGATTTTATTTATTTATTTGACAGAGAGAGACACAGAAAGAGAGGGAACACAAGCAGGGGGAGTGGGAGAGGGAGAAGCAGGCTTCCCGCCTAGCAGGGAGCCCGATGTGGGGCTCGATCCCAGGACTCTGGGATCATGACCTGAGCCGAAGGCAGATGCCCAACCGACTGAGCCACCCAGGCGCCCCTATTTTTTTTAGGTAGACTTCACACCCAGCGTGGAGCCCAATGTGGGGCTTGAACTCATGACCCTGAGATCACAACCTGAGCTGAGATCAAGAGTCAGACGCTTAACTGACTGAGCCACCCAGGCGCCCCAAGCCGTTACTTTAAACAGTAATTTTTAAAAATTATTAGAAAGCATTTTGTGTATAATATAAAAATATTTTAAAAATAGGAAGATATATAATGTTCAAAGTGAAAAGTCTCCTTCTCCTCAGTCTCACTCTGTAGAATTACCTTTGTTAATAGCTTAATGTGTATTTCTGTCAGATCAAGGGTCAGAAATTCAGATAATGTAAGAGTAAGCCTACCAGTGGGAACTTCGGTGAACTGGAAAGTATGTCCTCCCCTAAAGGAGACAGCCTTTACTCAGGACAAGAACATTGTTGTCACATGGGAATGTGGGCTTACACCTTCTATATTTTATGATTTTTTAAAAAGCCATGAATCCAGAGGCACCTGGGTGGCTCAGTCGTTAAGTGTCTGCCTTCGGCTCAGGTCATGATCCTGGGGTCCTGGGATAGAGCCCAGCATCGGGCTCCCTGCCCAGGCAGGAAGCCTGCTTCTCCCTCTCCCCCTCCCCCTGCTTGTGTTCCCTCTCTCGCTGTGTCTCTCTCTGTCAAATAAATAAATAAAATCTTAAAAAAAAAAGCCATGAATCCAGATTTTGTTGATGAAATACCCTGATATTTCAAAGTTGGCAATGAATTCAAACTCTGGCAGGACTAAACCAAACACTTCCGAGCTGCCAGTCTGTAACCTCTGTGCTACCCTTTATTGATTCATATATATATAGTTACTTCGTGTGTGTGTGTACATGGGCTGCATTTTGTGTCCAGGACCACTGCGTATGGTAGTAAATTGTACTGTACAACCAACCTTAGAGGTACCAACTATAAAGAGCTGTGCTGTCCAGCATGGCAACCACTAGACACCTGTGGTTATGGACCCTTGAACTACACTGTAGGTATAAACTACACACCAGATTTCAAAGACTTAGTATAAAAAACAAGAATGTAAAGTACTTATTGATAATTTTATATTGGTTACACGTTGAAATGTTAATATTTGGATATATTTAGTTATAAAATGTTATTTAAGTTAATTTCACCTGCATTTTACCTTTTAATGTGGCTACTAGAAAATTTAGAATTACTCATACAGCAAGCATTTATGGCTCACAGTATATTTATATTGGACACACTATTGTGTGGAAAGTACCTCCAGGTCTCTGTTCTATACAATTTACAAAAGCATCCATGGTGCCCATGTATCCTACATATACTATTTGGATTGCCATTTTTAAAGAAGTACTGCTTAGCTCTGAAAGGTTAGGAAAGTAAAGAGTGGGTAGAGAAATTGTCCCAACATACCTGTATGCACAAGTTTGCTGACGCTCAGGAGCCGGCTTCCTCATCTAAAAAATCAGGATCGCTAATGGGATAGATTATTCAGTTTGGATCTCCTCAGCTAGTAGCCTTCAGGCAGCAAGGGAGTGAACTTGTAACCAACCAAGAGTCCTGGCGTGCTTAGAACAGTTGACTTAACTAGGACGCTTTTTCTACAGCAAAACTTTTTAAAAAATATGCTTTACAAATCTGCAGATGTTCTCTTGAGCTTTAAAAGTTGTTCATCATTACTTTTCTATCCTTGTCATTTATAAAATCTCTCCAGCTTTAATAAGTTTCACAGAAATAGTTAATAGACTTGTAAAACTCCTAAGCATTTGGCAGCCATTGATGACTTTCCTCATCATCAAGGGGATCAGATGTTGTCAACTATATTTTATGAGAGAGACTATCTCAAGAGTTAGAATTACAACTCAGAAGTACCTGCAGACTGACCCGGAATTTTCGCAATCTAAAGTGAATCTGACTTTCTTTATAAGACATGACTACATTAATTGCCAACAGTTTCTCCTCATTCCTCTTCCTTCCCTCAAGGAGTCATAACAACACATAAATTGCAACATAAAACTTAAAGCCATCCCTGATTTAATGGAACCAGACTGAAGCTGTGAACATTGGTCTCAAATTTCCTTCCATGCATCATGCAAATGTCTTAAGATTTCCACCTGAATTATGAGCATGAAAATTCTGTGTAGGAAATGAGTATCCTTTCTGTTGCCCCCAGGTGAACAAGTTCATTACAGTGGAGATTTCTGGGTGCTTTGCCATCACCTTGGTCTACATATGGCATCCCCAAAGCCTAAAGCTATCTCTGGCACCTGTAAAATGCAAGTTTTTTCCTCCATGCTTATCTGAGAGGTAGGTCCAGAGGTTTTTTTAATCGTCATCATGCCACCACTTCAGTGCAGACCAGAGTAAGAGCAATGCTGACTGATTTTAGATTCTTAACTTTTAGTATTTCCTGGTAATTGCTATAGTAAGGATGCTGGAATTTTGGCTAATGATAAATCCTGCCAGGATTGAGGCACCCGGATGGCTCAGTAGGAGGAGCGTGCTACTCTTGATCTAGGGGTTGTGAGTTCAAGCCCCACATTGGGTGTAAAGATTAATTAATTAATTAATTAATTAATTAATTAATGCCATTCTGGACATTACCTGTTAAGTAACTGGAAGGAGGGGAGGTTAGAATAGGAAAGTAGACTTGGGAGAAAAATGAACACCTAGTTTCTTCTAAGGATTCCCAAGCTTTGGAGAATTAATTTCCTGTCTCTGATTTGGGTGAATTGTTTGCATTTATATAATCTATGATTTCTTAAAAATGGTGTGGGGTTCATATATTGTTTTTAACTAAAGAGAAATTAAATCAATTTAAAGTCACTATTTTTTTTAAGATTCATTTATTTATTGGGGGGAGGGGCAAAGGGAGAGGGAGAGAGAGAGAAGCAGACTCCCTACTGAGTAGGGAGCCTGGACGGGGGGCGGGGTCCTCAATCCCAGGACACCAGGACCCCAAGATCATGACCTGAGCCTAAGAGAAGAGAAGGACGCTCAACTGACTGAACCATCCAGGTGCCCCTAAAGTCACTATTTTTGAGCATAAGTACCATTCTAAAGACACTTGGAGATGAGCATTGTAAAAACTATGGCTCAAAATAATGTCTTCTAATAATCATTTCACACTTGCCCTAAATCTCTGTTGAGAAATTTTAGGCTAAAACTTTTGTTAAGAGGTGAGACATTCAAATGTTAGTATCTCTAATTTCATGTAGTTAAGTAGCAAGATGACTAAAAAAATTTTTTTTGAGTGCATTTATGTGAATGATACACATATTACAGAACATGTATGAACCTTTAATAAAAGACCTTTAGTTTTAGGGACAGGCATCAAAACTGTGTTACTCTTGGTTATACTATAGAAATACCATGCTTATTTCACATATGCTGAATTTTTGCCATAAATAGCTATCTTGCCTCCCTGGATTTTTATGATCATGTCATCCGAAAAGAACTTAATATTCTCTCTCAGCCATTCCCTGATGTCAGTCCCATCTCCACAGAAGCCAGGGAGTTTTTCAAGGCCTGTAAAGTGAAGTGCAAGCATCTAAAATCCACAACACAGGACAAAGATGTAAGTGTGAAATAGTCGCTATATTGAGATTGCAGGCAAAGGTAACTTTTAGTTTTCACGTTGTTCTAGAGTTAATGTTCTCTTCCAACACGGGCTAGATTCCAACACAGCTATTGCACACAGATGGGCCCGTTTATATAATTACTGGAAGGAGCATGGGATGACTTCTGTTGTTTGTGTTTCACTTTTCTTAACATCTTAGCCATTTTTAAGTGTACAGTTCAGTGGCATAAGCTCACACATCACACTGTTGTACAACTTCACCACCATCCATCTCTAGAACTTTTTCATTTTGTGAAACTGAAACTGTACCTAGTAAACAACAATTCTCCATACCTCCCTCTCCCAGCTTCTGGCAACCCCCCTTCTACTTTCTATCTCTATGAATTTGACTGTTTTGGGTACCTCGTATAAGTAGAATCAAACAGTATTTGTCCATCCACATTGTATAAGGTGTCAGAATTTTCTTCATTTTTTAAAGGTGAATAATATTTCATTACATGTGTATACCACATTTCATTTGCCTATTCATCTGTTGATGGACACTTGGATTCCTTCCATATTTTAGCTATTGTGAATAATGCTACTATGAACATGGGTATATAACTATCTCTTTGAGATCTTATCTTCAATTCTTTTGGATATATTTCCAGAGTGGAATTGCTGGATCATATGGTAACTCCATTTTTAATTTGTTTTAAAGATTTTATTTATTTATTTGAGAGAGAGAATGAAATAGAGAGAGAGAGCATGAGAGGGGGGAGGGTCCGAGGGAGAAGCAGACTCACTGCCGAGCAGGGAGCCCGATGCGGGGCTTGATCCTGGGGACTCCAGGATCATGACCTGAGCTGAAGGCAGTCGCTTAACCAACTGAGCCACCGAGGCGCCCCTTTAATTTTTTTAAAGATTTTATTTATTTATTTGAGAGGGAGAGAGAAAGAACACAAACAGGGAGGAGGGGCAAAAGGAGAGGGAGAAGCAGACCCCCTACTGAGCAGGGTACCGGATATGGCTCTCCATCCCAGGACCCCAGGATCATGACCTGAGCTGAAGACGGATGCTTAGCTGACTGAGCCACCCAGGTGTCCCTCAATTCTCAATATCCTTCCCAACAGTTGTCATTTTCTGTTTTGGGTTTTGTTTTTTTAAAGAGAGTAGCCATCCTGGGGCGCCTGTGTGGCTCAGTTGTTAAGGCGTCTGCCTTCGGCTTAGGTCATGGTCCCAGGGTCCTGGGATCAAGCCCCGCATCAGGCTCCCTGCTCAGCGGGAAGCCTGCTTCCCCTCTCACACTCCCCTTGCTTGTGTTCCCTCTCTCGCTGTGTCTCTCTCTCTCTGTCAAATAAATAAATAAAAATCTTTTAAAAAAATAGTAGCCATCCTAATCGGTGTGAGGTGATGTATTTGACTTTTTAAAAATTAACCATTTTATAAAAATGCATCCATTTTAAGTGTATACTTTGACGAGTTTTAACAACTCTATTTAGTGGTCCATGACATGCTGATTCCAGGAATCCTTGTTTCTCAAGGAGGCATTAATGGCGTTTGGGGTGGTATAATTCTTAGTTGTTAAGGACCATTGCAAAATACATTCCTGGCCCCCACAAACTAAATGCCTATTGTGCCATCAGTCCAAAGGCCCATGCACATTTGTGAATACCCTCAAGGAAGGAGGTATTTACTTGTGTTGAGAACTGTTCTATATTTGTTATTCCTGGGGGAATATTTGGGTATATGGGGTGAGGAGATCAATCATAAGATTATTGCAGTGATCTAGCCAAGATACTATGGACTGAACTAAGCTGGCAAGAACGGAACATAGATGAGGGCTCCAAGGTAATTAAGAGGCAGAATTCATAGGACAGTTTTTTGGCTTATGTGTTGAGATGGAGAATCAATCACCAAATAAGAATAGATAGAATGAAAAAAGAAGAGGGCCAAGTGAACCAACACTTAAGGGGCAGGTTGAGAGGTAGGAGGAGAACCATATCACTGCAGTGGCCATGGTGAGACCCATGTCCTTTCCCCTCCTTCTTGTATGCCTCTAACAAGCTCAAAACTGTATTTCCAGACCCCCTTGCAGGTGGATTTCTAGATGCGTATTAAGCCCCATTCATTAGATGTATTCATGTGAGATTTGGAAGATGGAAATAAGAGGAAATCATTGTCTTGCTTTGGCAAGCAAGATCATGGAGAAGTTGGGCTTTCCCACAGCAGCACTGCATTATCCAGCCGCTAGCATCATAGATACAGAGACACAATTGGAGCAGCTCCTGGTTCTAACCTCACAGCTTTAGTGCACTGTTCCTGAGCCCCACAGCTCTGTGGTGGTTCTTAAGCTACACCTTCCTGATATGGCAGAGTCAACAGCTCCCCTGGTTGGTCAGTTGGTGTTCTGGGAACAGCTGGAGACTGCCACTTCTTTTTCAGTGATTTTATAATTAAATACTTAGAGAAAGTCTAGGGAGTTTTCTGCTTCTTAAAATTGAGAACAACATTCAAAGAAAGCGTGTTTCAAAATGAGGGAGTCGTGGGCGCCTGGGTGGCTCAGTTGGTTAAGCGACTGCCTTCAGCTCAGGTCATGATCCTGGAGTCCTGGAATCGAGTCCCACATCGGGCTCCCTGCTCGGCAGGGAGTCTGCTTCTCCCTCTGACCCTCCCCCCTCTCATGTGCTCTTTCTCTCTCTCTCATTCTTTCTCTCAAATAAATAAATAAATAAAAATGAGGGAGTCGTAACAGGATGAGCCTTTCAGAGAAGCCAAGCCAATGAGAAATAAAAAGCATCTGTTGGGTTTGTCTTATGAGGATCAACAGTGACTTCAGCAAGAACCATTTCAGGGTACAGGTTGAAGTAGAAACCTGCTTATAGTGAGCTAAGGAACAGATACCTGAAATGTAGAAATTCTTGTGCTATTGTTGGCATTTACCCACACTTTGGATTTGTATAGTATGAGAAAAGAGACATGGGTGCCCCAAAACTGTGTCTTAGGCCCCTGCTCTCAGGCTTTCCTAGACCAGTTAACTTCTTATGTGTCAAACTACTTAACTTCTCAGCCTGCACTGGAGCAGCTTTCTGATCCCCTGATGGCAGTGACAATAGTCCAGATTCTTCTTCTTCCTCATTGTGGCAGACTTTGCAACATCCCTGTGGTTTGGTTTTGTGGTTGTTCTGGAAGGGAACAATCTGGCAAACTTGCATGGAGGTGATAGGATTTCTTGTAGGTGGAGCCCAAGTCTTATCTCCCTCTATTTGTTCTGCTAGATCCTTCTGGAGTGCCCCTCCCTCCCCATAATTCCCATGCATCCCCTACTCAGTGCATGTGAGAAGGCCCTTGCTGGTTTCTGTCTCAGATAGAGGAAGGCAAATCCACACTCCCTGGTCCAGGCCTTTATAGCTTCTCTCACCTAGAGTTGGATAATCTTCGGCTCCTAAGTTGTCAAGGGTACTTGGTACTGTTAAACTGGTCATCATTTTTTAGTTATTTAATATAAAACAGTATTTAGAAATGATGCTCTTTGGGGCGCCTGGGTGGCTCAGTTGGTTAAGCGTCTGCCTTCAGCTCAGGTCATGATCTCAGGGTCCTGGGATAGAGCCCGGCATCAGGCTCCCTGCTCAGTGGGGAGCCTGCTTCTCTCTCTCTCCCTCTGCCTGCCACTCCCCCTGCTTGTGCTCTCTCTCTCTACCAAATAAATAAATAAAATCTTAAAAAAAATAATTTAAAAAAAATTTAAAAAAGAAATGGTGTTCTTTATAATATTTGTAAATTGATCAAAGTATGCTTACAGTCATTGTTTTTTAATATAAAAAACTGCTTCTTTTTCATATGCATGGTCTTTGGTTTCTAGGAAAAATGGTATCACAAAATCCCTTTGATGTTCATAGAATTTGTTAAGTATGGGGGAAAAGAGAAGATGATGAAATAGCCTGGGTTGTTTGATTCCACTTTTGATCAAAGAAAAATATATTCTTACATATGTATTTTAAAAGACTGGAAGGGTGTATGCCTAATTTTTTGATATTGAATACATTGCTTTTGAAATAAGAAAAAATATTTTTGAAATGTGTAAAATACCCACAAAGATGAAACAGTATGAGTAATATTAGCAAAGAAAATCAATAAAAAATTTGTTATTACAGTTCTGAAGTTTTGACACCATAATTTATAATCATTTCTGTCATGAAACCTACACTTTCCAAAGACTTAGAATGAGGACAACTTCTCCGCAGGGCATATAAGACTTCTTGTGTTACTTTCTTAGTAGAGACTGATATATTTATCTCTCACATTCATAAATAGCACAAAATAATCCACAGAGTCCTTTTTTGTAACTTGTCTAAACAACTCCTACAATCAGCAGTTTTCCCAGGCATGCCCTCCCTTCAAAATAGATGTTCAAGGTTGTGCAAGCAAGGATAACGAATCATCTTCTCAACTATGACAACTTACTTCTTTTTCAAATCTTCCTGAAAGATGGGTTCTTTTGTCTTTTAGATGTATCATATGTTCTTTGAGCAGTATTTCCAAAGAGGAATGTTAGGGCATGACCTTTCAAAGGAGATTTTGTTGTTTAATTTCTCTTAATTTGTTGTTTTGATTTCTTTGTTGTTTAATTTCACATGAATAGTTGATGAGCTTACTCTAGCATACCAGAACACCAACAATTGTTAATAAGAATACTATTGAGTCTTCTACTTTTGAAGCTGTACACGTAGTTCATCGGCAGATGTCTGACACTTAGGGGAATTATTTTTTCCATCAAATATTTCTTGCGATCTGCTCTCTTTGTGCCCTGACATGAAAGGCAAGCGGCCTTCCAGCCCTTTACTCGTCGCAGGTTCCTCACCCTACCCAATATGTTTGCAAATTAAGCTAATCTTGCAGATTAAAAAAATGAGCTGGGAAAATGTATTTAAGATAAAATGAGTGATATGAATTCAGCTCAACTAAAAAAGCCCAGTAAAAATTGAAATAGAAATGTTACCTTGTGTGATACATAACCTATCCAAAGAATGTATAACTGAATGAAACAAAAATAGTAGTAATCTGGAAGTGCCTATTGCTCTCTCTTCTTCCTTTTTGAGTCTGATTATAAATAGAGATAAGGAGCCAAGTAGAAATAAAGGCATTTATTTTTAAAAAAATTAATTGAAGTATAGTTGACATACAATATTATGTTAGTTTCAGGTTTACGACATAGTGATTTGACAATTGTGTACATTACTAAATGCTCATCATAAGTGTAGTTACCATCTGTCAGTCACCATACAAAGTTATTACAGTATTATTGACTATAATTCCTATGCTCTACTTTCCATCCCTATGGCTTATTTATTTTTAACTGGAAGCTTGTACCTCTTGATCACCTCCACCTAAATCAAGGCATTAATTACTGAAAGGATAGGCTTCACTAGTAGAGCTGTATTGGAAAAGCTGGACTGTAGATAGTTTGGACCTGAGACTTTCTAAACCCTTCCCCTAAATTGAAGAAAACCAGTTACCTTACCCATCAAAGTGCAAGCTGGAAAACTTGAACAGAAGAGACATGCCTGTTGGTAGTCTTATCACACAGGGATTGGATATACAAGGCAAACTGCATAAGAAGTGGTCAGTGAGAGCAATTTGTGTGGCCCGATGAGGAAAGGTGGTCCAGCGTGGCAGAATTTTACCTGCCCCTGCCTGGCTGTGGGAGAGGCACAGAGAAAAAAGGCACCACCTTCTGATGTCTTCCCGAGTCTTTCTGTCAGACTGCTTCCACAAAATATTTTTTGTTTTAGTCATAACAATTGCCTGAACAAAATATTACCTTAAAAACTGTTGAAAAGGTGCCACTTTGGAAAATGTGGTCAGGTTAAGTGACTGTTATCTGCTCTTCTATTAGTTGAATTGTCTTTCCTTGTGAAGAGAAATGAAGGGATGGAAGAAGAAACCAGATGTTCCCACCCTCATAAGACATCTTGAAGAAAAGAAATGAAGGACCCTCCTTCCATGGAAATCTGAGGAGATAGAGATAAGGTTTTCCCTTAATAAAAACAAAACAACAACAACAAAAAACTGGCTGAGTTTCCAAGACAATTAAAGAACAGATAGTCTTTTCAACAAATGATTCTGGGAAAACTGGATATCCACATGTAAAAGACTGGAATTGGATCTTGTCCTTAAACTATGGACCTAATTGTTGGAGCTAAAACTATAAAACTCTTAGAAGAAAACATAATTGTAAGTCTTCTTGATCTTGGATTAGACAATGGTTTCTTAGATACCACACCAAAAGCACAAGTGAAAAAAGAAAAATAGATCAATTGGACTTGATCGAAAATTAAAACATTTGTGCTACAAACAATACCATCAAGCGAGTGAAAAAATAACTCACAAATGGAAGAAAATGTTTGTAAATCCTATGTGTGATAAGGAACTTGTGTCCAGAATATATAAAGAACTCTTACAACTCAATAATAAAAAGATAAAGAAACCATGTTTTAATGGAGAAAAGGTCTGAATAGACATGTGTCCAAAGAATATATATAAATGGCCAATTAGTCCATGAAAAGATACTCAACAAAATTAGCCATCAGAAAAATGCACATTGAAACCACAATGAAATACCACTTCACACCCATTAGGATGGCTAAAATTAAAAAGACAGACAATAACAGTTGTTGGTGAGCATATGGAGAAGTTGGAACTCTCATTTCTCACTGTTGATGGGAATGTAAAATGGTGCAGCCACTTTGGAAAACAGCCTGGCAGTTATTCAAAAAGTTAAACATGGAGTTACCTTATGATTCACCAATTCTACTCCTCCATAAAGAAATGAAAACACGTCCATGTAAAAACTTATATATAACAGCATTTTTCATCAACTTATGAATGGATAAAGAAAATGTGTTCTATCCATATAGTAGAATGGTATTCGTATGATTTTATCTATATGAAATGTCCAAAACAGGCAAATTTTTAGAAGCAGAGGGTAGGTTAGAGGTTGCCTAAGGCTGAAGGGCCAGGGAGAAATAGAGGTGACTGCTAACTGAGACAGATTTCTTGCGGGGGAGGGAGGGAGGAGAACGAAAAGTGTTCTAAAATTAGATTGTGGAAGTGATTGCACAATTCTGTGCAACTCTGTGAATATACTAAAAACCATTGAATTCGTGCTCGCTTTGGCAGCACATATACTAAAACCATTGAATTCTACACTCATAATGGATGCTTTGTCTGATATGTGAGTTCTATCTCAATAAAGCTGTTTTTAAAATACTTTACTTCTATCTGTATAGCAGAAGAAACTTTCTGAGAAGCCTTTTTACTGAAAAACACCTAGAACTGAATACATTATAACTAATACAAATTGTAATGTGCTACCAAATTCACAAGAAAGTAATGCATATTGTCTTATTATTTAATAATTCATACATGTGAAATAAAATTATAGTGAAAGCAAGATAATAAAAACACCAAAACAAAAATTTCTTCCCCACCCCTTGTGGGGAAGAAAGGAATACACATGGGGAGGGGTGCATAGAGAGCTAAAGTTTAATTGCATTGATAATGTTCTGTTTATTTAACTGAGTAGTGGGTACATGAGTGTTTCTTTGTTATTCTTTATACTTTATTCTCTAAATTTTATTTTTTTTAAGATTTTATTTATTTACTTGAGCGAGAGTGAGAGAGAGAGAGCATAGAGGGCGAGGGAGAAGCAAACTCCCCGCTGAGCAGAGAGCCCTACACAGGGTTCAATCCCAGGATGCTGAGATCATGACCTGAGTCGAAGGCAGACGCTCAACCAACTGAGCCACTCAGGCGCCTCTAAATTTTATTTTTAAAATACACATATATGCTGGAAAACATGACATTCCCATGCACAGAAACATCAAAAATAAAAATGTAGAAACAATTTAATAAAAATCCAGTAAAATACCCATATTCAGGCTTCAGTCAATTTAAATCACTTCAGAACTATAAAGTTCATCAGTACTTGACTCAAAGCAGCAGCTATACTTCATTTCCAAAAAAGCTTCAGGGAATATGATCAATTTGACTATGTCAGAATTAAAGTCTTTGAGAAATACCAGTAAGAAGATGAAAAGGCAAGCCACAGAAAGGCAGAAAATATTTATAATATACATATCTGACAAAGGATTTGTAACCAGAGTATAAAAAGAACTCCTACAACTCAATAAAAAAACAACCCAATAAAAAATGTGCAATAGATTTGAACAGACATTTGGCAGAATAAGATACGAATGAACAAAAAGCACACAGAAAGATGTTCAACATCTCCATTCATCAGGGAAATGCAAATTATAACTATAATGAGTTAACACCTAATGCCCCTTCGAATGGCTATAAATGAAAGATTGATAATACCATGTGTTAGCAAGAACTTTCTTTTTTTTGCATGGTGACAAATGTATTATTAGTTTCAGAGGTGAATGTCAGTGATTCATCAGTCTTATATAATAGACAGTGCTCGTATATCACATGCCCTCTTTAATGTTCATTACCCAGTTACCCCATCCCGCCACTTCCCTCCCCTCCAGCAACCCTGTTTGTTTCCTATGATTAAGAGTCTCTTATGGTTTGTCTCCCTCTCTGATTTCATCTTGTTTTATTTTTCCCTCTCTTCCCCTATATCCTCTGTTTTGTTTCTTAAATTCCACATATCAGTGAGATCATATGATAATTGTCTTTCTCTGATTGACTTATTTTGCTTAACATAATACCTTCTAGTTCCATCCATGTCATTGCAAATGGCAAGATTCCTTTTTTTTTTTTTGATGGCTGAATAGTAGTCCATTTGTGTGTGTGTGTGTGTGTGTGTGTGTGTGTGTGTGTGTGTGTGTACACACCACATCTTCTTTATCCATTCATCTATCAATGGACATCTGGGCTATTTCCATAGTTTGGCTATTGTGGACATTGCTGCTATAAACATTGGGGTGCAGGTGCACCTTTAGGTCGCCGCGTTTGTATCTTTGGGTAAATACCCAGTAGTGCAATTGCTGGGTCATAGGGTAGATCTATTTTTAACTTCTTGAGAAACCTCCATACTGTTTTCCAGAGTGACATTACAGCTTGCATTCCCACCAAAAGTGTAAGAGTGTTCCTCTTTCTCCACATCCTCACCAAGATCTGTAATTTCCTGACTTGTTAATTTTAGCCATTCTGACTGGTATGAGGTGGTATCTCATTGTGGTTTTGATTTGTATTTCCCTGATGCCAAGTAATGTTGAGCATTTTTTCAAGTGTCTGTTGGCCATTTGTATGTCTTCTTTGGAGAAATGTCTGTTCTTGTCTTCTGCCCATTTCTTGATTGGATTATTTGTTCTTTGGGTGTTGAGTTTGATAAGTTCTTTATAGATTTTGGATGCTAGCCCTTTATCTGATAAGACATTTGCAAATATCTTCTCCCATTCTGTCAGGGAGTCTTTTGGTTTTGTTGACTGTTTCCTTTTTAACTTGATGAAGTCCCAATAGTTCACTGTTGCCTTTGGAGATGTGTCTCGTAAGAAGTTGCTACAACTGAGGTTGAAGAGGTTGCTGCCTGTGTTCTCCTCTAGGATTTTGATGGATTCCTGTCTCACAGCTCTTTCATCCATTTTGAGTCTATTTTTGTGTATGGTGTAAGGAAATGGTCCAGTTTCATTCTTCTGCATGTGGCTGTCCAATTTCCCAGTGCCGCTTGTTGAGGAAACTGTCCTTTTTCCATTGGATATTCTTTCCTGCTTTGTTGAAAATTAGTTGACCATGGAGTTGAAGGTCCATTTCTGAGTTCTGTATTCTGTTCCATTGATCTATGGGTCTGTTTTTGTGCCAGTACCATACTGTCATACTGATGACAGCTTTGTAATAGAGCTTGAAGTCAGGAATTGTGGTGCCACCAGCTTTGGTTTTCTTTTTCAACATTCCTTTGGCTTGTCAGTGTCTTTTCTGGTTCCATGCAAATTTTAGGATTATTTGTTCCAGCTCTGTGAAAAAAGTTGATGGTATTTTGATAGGGATTGCATTGAATGTATAGATTTCTTTAGGTAGCATAGATATTTTAACAATATTTGTTATTCCAATTCATGAGCATGGAATGTTTTTCCATTTCTTTCTGTCTTCCTCAATTTTTTTCATGGGTATTCTATAGTTTTCTGAGTACAAATCCTTTGCTTCTTTGGTTAGGTTTATTCCTAGGTATCTTATGGTTTTGGGTGCAATTATAAATGGGAGTGACTCCTTAATTTCTCTTTTTTCAGTCTCATTGTTGGTGTATAGAAACACAACTGATTTCTGTGCATTGATTTTATATCCTGCCACTTTGCTGAATTCCTGTGTGAGGTCTAGCAATTTTGGGGTGGAGTCTTTTGGGTTTTCCACATAAAGTATCATGTCATCTGCGAAGAGTGAGGGTTTGATTTATTCTTTGTTAATTTGGATGCATTTTATATCTTTTTGTTGTCTGATTGCTGAGGCTAGGACCTCTAGTACTATGTTGAATAACAGTAGTGATAGTGGACATCCCTGCTGAGTCCCTGACATTAGGGAAAAAGCTCTTGGTTTTTCCCCGTTGAGAATGATTTCACTATGGACTTTTCATATGTGGCTTTTATGATATTGAGGTATATTCCCTGTATCCCTACACTGTGAAGAGTTTGAATCAAGAAAAAATGTTGTACTTTGTCAAATGCTTTTTCTGCATCTATTGAGAAGATCATATAGTTCTTGTCCTCTCTTTTATTAATGTAGTATATCACATTGATTGATTTGTGGATGTTGAACCACCCTTGCAGCCCAGGAATAAATCCCACTTGGTTGTGCTGAATAATCCTTTTAATGTACCGTTGGATCCTATTGGCTAGTATCTTGGTAAGAATTTTGGCATCCATGTTCATCAGGGATATTGGTCTATAATTCTCCTTTTTGGTGGAGTCTTTGACTGATTTTGGGACCAAGGTAATGTTGGCCTCATAGAAAGAATTTGGAAGTTTTCCTTCCATTTCTATTTTTTGAAACAGCTTCAGAAGAAGAGGTATTAATTCTTCTTTAAATGTTTGGTAGAATTCCCCTGGGAAGCCATCTGTCCCTAGACTCTTCTTTCTTGGGAGATTTTTGATTACTGCTTCAATTTCCTTGCTGGTTATGGGTCTGTTCAGGTTTATATTTCTTCCTGTTCCAGTTTTGGTAGTTTATACATCTCTAGGAATGCATCCATTTCTTCCTAATTTGTTGACATATAGTTGCTCATAATATGTTCTTATAATCGTTTGTATTTCTTTGGTGTTGGTTGTGATCTCTCCTCTTTCATTCATGATTTTATTTTTTGGGATCCTTTCTCTTTTCTTTTTGATAAGTCTGGCCAGGGGTTTATCAATCTTATTAACTCTTTCAAAGAACCAGCTCCTAGTTTTGTTGATCTGTTCTACTGTTATTTTGTTTTCTTTTTCATTGATTTCTGCTCTGATCTTTATTATTTCTCTTCTTCTGCTGGGTTTAGGCTTTATTTGCTGTTCTTTCTCCAGCTCCTTTAAGTGTAAGGTTAGCTTGTGTATTTGAGACCTTTCTTATTTCTTGAGAAAGGCTTGTATTGCTATATAGTTCCCTCTTAGGACCGCCTTTGCTGCATCCCAAAGGTTTTGAACAGTTGTGTTTTCTTTTTTGTTTGTTTCCATGAATTTTTAAATTCTTCTTTAATTTCCTGGTTGACCCATTCACTCTTTGGTAGGATGCTCTTTAGCTTCGATGTATTTGAGTTCTTTCCAACTTTCCTCTTGTGATTGAGTTCCAGTTTCAAAGCACTGTGATTTGAAAATATGCAGGGAATCATCCCAATCTTTGGGTACCGGTTGAGACCTGATTTGTGACCCAGTATGTGATCTATTCTGGAGAATGTTCCATGTGCACTAGAGAAGAATGTGTATTCTGTTACTTTAGGATGGAATGCTCTGAACATATCTGTGAAGTCCATCTGGTCCAGTGTGTCATTCAAAGCCTTTGTTTCCTTGTTGATCTTCTGCTTAGATGATCTGTCTGTAGTCATGCACTGAAATAAAGTTTTCAGACACCAATCTCAGCGGCCGTGCAGAGCTGCCTCTGCAAGGGAGAGCAGCAGCAGCTGAATCCTGCACATAGCTTTTATTTTGTTTTTTATCAAAAAAACCAAGGACAGATGCCTCAAAGTGTGGGAAAGGAGTACGAAGGGATGGCAAATATCTTGAAGCAGGCTTGCATTCTCCTCTATGTGTAGGCATGCAGGGAGTCAGTCATGGGATAAGGGAGGAGTGGGATGTTTGGGCTAGCAGTTGCCAGGTGCAGAAAGGGGGGACTGAGGGTCACATTCTTTCATAGCTCCTAACTTGTGCCCTGCCCCTGGGGATTGTGGGATCCTGCTTCTACCGAGGCATTGCGTTCAATAGCTCGAGAATAGGAAAGCTGCTAACGTTTCAACTGCCTCCATAATCACTCCTTAGGGCTTACAATATATTTTCTAAGAATCCACAATCTGTCCATTGCAGTGAGTGGGGTGTTAAAGTATTGTATTGTATTATTATCAATGTAATAATTAATAATGTAAATCAATGTAATAATTAATGTAATAATCAATGTAATAATATCAATGTAAATAAATATTTACAATTGTTTGATCTTCTTGTTGGATATGTTTAATTATGAAATACTATCCTTCCTCATCTCTTATTACAGTCTGGTTTAAAATCTAATTTGTCTGATATAAGGATTGCTACTCCAGTTTTCTTTTGATGTCCATTAGCATGATAAATCGTTTTCTACCCCCTTACTTTGACTCTGGAGGTGTTTTTGGGTCCAGAACGAGACTCTTGCAGACAGCATATTGATAGGTCTTGCTTTTTTTATACAATCTGATACCCTGTGTCTTTTGATTGGGGCATTTAGCCCCTTTACATTCAGGGTAACTATTGAAAGATATTGGAGCGCCTGGGCATGATCCCAGGGTCCTGGGATTGAGCCCCACATTGGGCTCCCTGCTCAGTGGGAAGCCTGCTTCTCCCTCTCCCACTCCCTCTGTTTGTGTTCCCTCTCTCACTGTGTCTCTCTGTCAAATAAATAAAATCTTAAAAAAAAAAGAAAGAAAGAAAGATATGAATTTAGTGCCATTTTATTGCCTATAAGGTGAATGTTACTGTATATTGTCTCTGTTCTATGTTATTGGTCTATATTACTTTTGGGCTCTCTCTTTGCTTAGAGGACCCCTTTGAATATTTCTTATAGGGCTGGTTTGGTGATCACAAATTCTTTTAGTTTCTGTTTGTCCTGGATGCTTTTTATCACTCCTTCTATTTTGAATGACATCCTAGCTGGATAAAGTATTCTTGGCTGCATATTTTTCTCGTTTAGCACCCTGAATATATCATTCCAGTCCTTTCTGGCCTGCCAGGTCTCCAGTGGATAGGTCTGCTGCCAATCTAATGTTTCTACACTTGCAGGTTAAAGATCTTGTGTCCCGAACTGCTTTCAGGATTTTCTCTTTGTCTATGAGATTTGTAGGTTTTACTATTAGATGTTGGGGTGTTGACCTATTTTTATTGATTTTAAGGGGGGGTTCTCTGTGCCTCCTGGATTTTGATGCCTGTTTCCTTCCCCAGATTAGGGAAGTTCTCCACTATAATTTGCCCCAATATACCTTCTGCCCCTCTCTTTTTCTTCTTCTTCTAGGATCCCGATTATTCTCCTATTGTTTCACTTCATGGTATCACTTATCTCTCGAATTCTCCCCTCGTGATCCAGTAGTTTTTTTTTCTCAGCTTCTTTATTCTCCATTATTTGGTCTTCGATTTCACTAATTCACTCTTCTGCCTCATTTATCCTAGCAGTTACACCTCCATTTTTTATTGCATCTCATTAATAGCCTTTTTTATTTCGACTTGGTTAGATTTTAGTTTTTTTATTTCTCCAGAAAGGGATTCTCTAGTGTCTTCTATGCTTTTTTTCAAGCCCAGCTAGTATCTTTATAATCGTTATTCTGAACTCTAGTTCCAACATCTTACTTATATCCATGCTGATTAGGTTCCTGGCAATCAGTTCTGCCTCCTGTTCTCTTTTTTGAGGTGAGTTTTTCCATCTTGTCATTCTGTCCAGAGACGCATAGATGAATGAGAGAACAACATACTAAAATGGCAACAATGACCCAGAGAAATATACACTAAACAAATCAGAAGAGACCTGAAACTGAAAAAATAAATTAAAAAAAAGAGAGAGAATATAATCAGACAGCTGAACAAAACAGAGCAATACACTGGATCCTGTGTGTATTTTGGTCTGTTTGTTAGAAAACTAGATCCCAAAATTGTAAAGAAAGAAAAACTTATATATGTAGAAAAATAAGATTGAATACAATGAAAGAATAGAATGTAACTCTAAAAATGAAAATTAAAAGAAAAAATAAGGAATATAAACTGACAGGTGAAGAGAATGGAGCCATACACTAGATTCTGGGTGTATTTTGGTCTGTTAGAAGAAACTGCATCCCAAAATTGTAAAGAAAAGCTTATATATATACAAAAATATAATTAAATACAATGAAAGGATAGAATGTAACTGTAAAAAGGAAAATTAAAAACAATTTTTTAAAAAAGGGTGGATAAAATAGGAAACTGGTTGAAAAAGGAAAGAGAAAAAAATTAAAATTGAAAGACTACATAGTTGTGGGGAAAAAAATCCATGAATTCTATATGATTTTCCCCTAGCGCTGGAGTTTTGTTGTTCTCAATGATGGGTATGCTTGGTCTTAGCTGGATGTTCTTGCTGGTCTTCTGTGGGATGGGCTTGTTGCGTTGATTCTCAAGCGTCTTTGCCTCGGGTGGAATTGCACCACCCTTGCCAGGGGGCCAGGCTAAGTAAGTGGCTCTGGATTGCTCTGTGTGGCTTTTGTTCCCTGAAGCCTTTCCTCGAAGCTTTAGAGGATGAGAATGAAAATGGTGGCCTCCCAATCTCCAGCCCCAGTGGAAAGCTCAGGGCCCCACTCCTCAGTATGCCCTCAGGGAAAAGCAGTCAGTCACTCCTGTCCTCCCTGGTCTCTGTCTGCACTCCGTGTTCACCCAGCCTGTGACCGAGTATTTCTATCTCAGGCACACAACCCCTTTCCCCTTTTCGAGTCTCCAAACCCTGTAGACTCCTGCAGTGTGCTCCCACACTGCTCCTCCCGGGGGAGGAAGGAGGATCTCTCTGCGGTTCAGCCACTGCCTGGGCCCCTGCTCTGAGAGAAGTCACCCAACCATGCCAGGGTTTGGGGTATATGGCAATTCTGGGCTGAGAGCCCACTTCTGGGCTCGCTGATTGCAGCCGGCTTCCCTGCTTCGATGCCTGGGAGCTCTGCCACACTCAGGCACCCCCAGTCTTCCTGTGACTGCAGGGATCCTGAGACCACACTGTCCCACCTAGGATTCTGCCCTGCTTCGCCACTTGAGCACCTCTCAGGCAGGGCGTCCCTCACGAGAGTAGACTTTCAAAAGTTCTGATTTTGTGCTCCACTACTATATCACTTCCTGGTGCTGGCTTATAGAGGCTCCCTCCCCCGCAGTTTATCTTCCAATATATCACCTCTGATTCATTTCTCCACACCTCCTACCTTGTAGAAATGGTCCCTTTTCTATTTGTAGAATTGCAGCTATTCTTTTCTTGGATCTCTGGTTGAGTTCGCAGGTGTTCAGAACGATTTGATAGCTATCTAGCTGAATTCCTGGGACCAGATGAAACTAAGGTCTCCTACTCCTCTGCCATCTTGGACTATCTCAGATTCCCAACGAGAACTTTCATACACTGCTGGAGGAAATGTAAAATGGTACAGCCAATGTGGAAAAATTTTAGCACTTTATAAAATTAAAGTTATACCTACCATGTGACCCAGCAATTCCGTTCCTAGGTATTTATTTACTCAAGGAGAGTCACCTATTTTCCCACAAAGACTTCTACATGAATGTTCATAGCATCTTTATTCATAATTTAAAAAAACTGGTAACAACCCAAACACACATCAGCTGGTTATGGGTACATATATACAATGGAATATCACTAATAAAAAGGAATGAGCCACTGCTACACAAAAACAGATAAATCTTAAAAACATTATGCTTAGCGAAAGAAGCCAGAAATGAAAGAGCACATGCTATATGATTCCAGTTATGTGAATATTGAAGATCCTTTGAGTCCAGGGGTGTTGTTTGCAAAGGGGAAGGAGAGAAATTTGGAAGATGTTGGAAATGCTCTAGATTTTGATTATGGTGGTGTTCACAGGGGTATACATTTGTCAAAACTCATCAAACAACACACTTTAATGGGTGCTGTTTATTATATGTAAAATATACCTCAAAAAAGTTGATAAGCCAAAAAAAAAAAAAAGACTTCAAAAAGAAGCAGGTTCAGTGTAGGGTCAAGTAGAAGAAGAGATCTGTGGAAGAGTCACACTCTGAGCATCAGATGGATATGGCAAGGGACATGAATTCGAGAGGACTGGGATATGTTGCCAAATTGTCTGATTTTGAGCCCTTATTCTTTGAAGTGGTACAGAAAGGGGAAATGCAAGGGGCTTTTTCATGTTATTTCATTCTTTTTTAAGAATGAAATAACGTGTAACCATTTGTTCTTACTGCTCAGTCTGTTAATTATACAAACTCAAAAAAAAATAATTCCTACGGAGTCTATGTTCCTTTAGGAGAGGCAGGATGTTTCAAAATGTTTAGGTTCATGTATTACCTCTTTGGTAATACATTTACTAGTCATTTGAAAAAAACACTTCTGCTTTTACATTTTCAAAAATTTACTTCTCACAGATGTTGGTCATGCCTGTGAACTATTTCATCAACTCCATATACAGTCTTTCCTTGTTAGCAAATTCTGTTTTTTTTTTAGCAACTCTTGGAGAATTTTGTCAATTTCATTCTATTAAAAGAAAACATCTAGAGAAATTTGCTTTGGTTGTGATTAACCGATTCAGTAAACATGTGGTGGGGAGAGGCTTTCAAAAGCAAAGAACCAGTGCAAAGGGTTCTGATGTCTGATTATTATAGACCAAATTTCTTAAAATTCCTGCTATCCACTTCATTAATCACTTCATGGGTTATGCAATTCTGTACTTTCTTCAAATTCTTCCTGGGTTCTGCTCATCTTTCATATCTTCACCAGGCTCTGTCATAACACCCAATTGGAAAATGAGTTAAGTATACAGTTATGTGCACTTTTTAATATGTAAATATGAAAACGTCCATCTAATTATATATACTTAATGAATGTATATAAAACGGATATGTTTTAGTCACATTTAGTCACATAAGCTCATCCAAACCTAAGTAACCAGTCTATATGCCCAATTATTATGAAAAGATCACACATACTGCTCACTATAACTATAAATTTTAAAGTCTAATATCTTCATGATGTACGTCTTTGTAACTTTCTTCTAAGTAGAAACTCAACATTATGAATGTTAACTTTTCTACTTAAGCTTTTGTAACACCATGCTTATATCTACATAGTCCTTGTGCTGTACTGTAATTGTTTTGTTTTTGTTTTAACATAGTTGACACACAACATTACTTATTTTTGGCATACAACATAGTGATTTAACTTCTCTATACCTTATACTAGGCTCACCACATGTGTAGCCACCATCTGTTACCATCCAACACCATGACAATATCATGGACTGTATTCCTTATTCCGTGCCTTTTATTCCCACGACTTATTCATTCCATAACTAGAAGCCTGTATCTCCCATTTCTCTCCACCTATTTTGCCCCTTTCCCCACCCCCGTCTCTCTGGCAGCCATCAGTTTGTTCTCTATATGTATAGGTCTGAGTCTACTTTTTGTTTGTTTGTTTATTCATTTGTTTTGTTTTTAGATTTCATATATAAGTGAAATCATATGGTATTTGTCTTTCTCAATCTGATTTATTTCACTTAGCGTAATACCCTCTAGGTCCATTCATGTTGTTGCAAATGGCAAGACCTCATCCTTTTATATGGCGTCATAATATCCCATTATGAATATTACTATATCTTCCTTATCCATCCATCTATTGATGGATGCTTAGGTTGCATCCATATCTTGGCTATTGTAAATAATACTGTAATAAACATAGGGGTGCGTATATCTTTTTGAATTAGTGTTTTCATCTTCTTTGGGCAAATACCCAGTAGTGGAATTATTGGATCATATGGTATTTCTAATTTTATTTTATTTTATTTTTTTAAAGATTTTATTTATTTATTTGACAGAGAGAGACACAGCGAGAGAGGGAACACAAGCAGGGGGAGAGGGAGAGAGAGAAGCAGGCTTCCCGCCAAGCAGGGAGCCTGATGCGGGGCTCGATCCCAGGACCCTGGGATCATGACCTGAGCCGAAGGCAGATGCCCAAAAACTGAGCCACCCAGGCGCCCCGGTATTTCTAATTTTAATGTGATGATTTACTCATCTAGTTTTTCCACAGACTGTGAGCTCCTTCAGGATAAGGACCATGGCTTTTTCTTCCCCACTTTTTGTTGTGGTAAAATATACATCACACAAAATTTACCATCTTAATAATTTTTAAATGCATAATTCAATGGCATTAAGTATATTCACAAGGGAACATGACTTTTATATATATCTGTAGTCTTAGTTTCTGGCACAGTGCCTTTTATGTGTTTTTGTCACTTGATAAATATTGGTTGATTGAATGAATAAGTAAAGAATCGAATGAATTAATGTTTTATAACCATATAAGAAGTAATCTACATGAATTATAATATATATAATTTCCTGTTTTGAAGCCTTCAAGTTTAACAGACACAATGAAAATAGCTACATTTGATCCTGTAAGGGACATAAGCCCTTTGACATCCCAACAGTTATTAAATTAAGAAGGCTACAGAAGAAAGTCAAGCATATCCTATTTCACTGGCTGGATTACTACAGATTTGCACTGGGTCAGTTATGGAATCCATTGTTTTAATCCACATAACCTGTTCCCATCATTCAGACTTCCAGAAGATCAACATTCAAATGCCTCTTCCTTCCAAGGTTCCCAAGGTAGTGAGTTTGTAAATTGTAAAGGAGTATGCATACAGATTCTTATCATGGATCCAGGTGATTAGCCATAGCAAAAAAAAAAAAAAAAAAAAAAAAAAAATCAAAGGAGATGACTCTAATTTCATTTCCTTTCTCTCTTTTTTTTTTAAGATTTTTTTTATTTATTCATTCGAGACACAGAGATACAGAGAGAGAGAGAGAGAACGTGAGCAGGGGGAGAAGCAGAGGGAGGGGGAGAAGCAGGTTCCCCACTGAGCAGGGAGCCCGATGCGGGGCTCGATCCCAGGACCCCGCAATCATGACCTGAGCTGAAGGCAGATGCTTAACCATCTGAGCCACCCAGGCGCCCCTTCCTTTCTCTTTTTGGAGAAGATAATCAATTTGATTAACCATGTTTTCATAAGGGAAGGTGCTTTCATATTCATATTTGGGATCAGAAAATACTCTTACCCCTCAACCAGCATAGTTCGGTCTCCCCACCAAAACCTCAGCCCTTGCTAATGTCTTTTGTTCATTTGCTGTGTTGAAAAGAAGCCTGTGTACTCCATTAGAATGTGCTGTTGCAATATCAGCTCACAGCTGGTGTTTGATTACAGAGCCCATCAGTTTCATGTCACAGCTGATTCTCATTATTCACAGTAATTAAGTTCTATAAAGTCTCCACAAACATTAAATTAGCTAACATTGAACCATTGCTCCTAAGAAAAATACAAGGTGAGGTTCCTATGTGCCTCTGGTCACAGTATTTTTGTCAACCTATCAATACATAACCTTATTTTATGTGTTTTTGTCTGAAGACATCTTACATAATATATATTGTTGACACATTAACACTGAACTCATGGCCAATAGCGCTATAACTCATGCCTGAACTAAGCTTATTTAACACTTGTGTTTTCTCTATAAGGACCATCAGAGCCTTCTTATGCTTTGGAATGCAAGGCAGCACTTCAGTACTACACTTGCAGTCCATTTTAAACAGCAAAATCACCAACAAAAAGCACAAAAATGCAAAAACTTTGTCACTGAAGAAACCACGGAAAGGACACTTGCCTACAGTATGAGAGTGCAAGCAAGAAGACAGAGCATCGCCTTGATCAAATACAACTGGGAAAATGCAAGATGCAACTTAAGTTTTTCATAGCTCCACCCATCTACAAGTGACCGTGAAAGTGCTGCAGATATTGATTTAGGGTTACAAATAAACTGTAGCCAATAGGCAAATTCACAAGTACAGAATCTGCAAACAAGGAGGATTGACTGTAAGCAAAATCCAAAAGGCAAGCTTCTCCACTTGAGGAAGTAATTTGCTACTCATGATGCCATATAGTAGAGTATCTCAAAGGATTTGCCACAAATATTTTACACAGGAACTATGAAATGGAAATCCTTAGTCCTCAGGGCATTGGCTGGGTGGGGTGATTGAGCCCCTGGGATGGTTGATTCCACCTGTAAGCAGCCTAATAAGTTTACCACAATGTGCCATACCAATACATCATATTTTCTTTTTTTATATTAGATTTTCTATGATAAGAATCTATATGTATAAGGGTTGACAGCCTACAGTTTTCTAGGTGATTAAAAAAGAGGCTAGGAAGCATTGGTCTATTGCGTGGTCAAAGCACAGTCTTTAGATTTAAACAGACCTGTTCAAAGCCTGGTTCTGCCTCTTTCTAACTGGGTGAACATGGGCTTATCTGTGATATCATGAAAGTAAGAGTACTCACCTCAGGAGGGTACTTACTTCAGTTGGATAATGCATTTAAAGTGTTCGGCACATTACCTGGCACAAGGTAAGCACAGACAATCCAACTCCCATGGATTAGATTTGTTGATAACCTAGACATTTTCCTTATTACATAGATGCTCTGTATCCCCTGGGCAGCTAAGAAGTGCATTTAAAATAAGAGAACCAACAGAAAGGTACTTCTGTAAGTGGGTGAAGGAGCATCCAGATTACTGCAGACAACTTAACCCATACAGCTCAGCCTAGAGATACCTTGGTCCACTAAAGGTTTTCAGTGATGTGTATTCTGTTTACATTTCAGGAGTAGAATCCCTGCACATTGGCAAAATACCCAAGTTTCCAAAAAAAGTGATAGGGAAACAGAAAGTCTCATCAGCAAGATTTCTTCTGAAACAAAGTGCAAAAGAAAAAGATGAGAATAAGGGGTATCTTCGATACCGGAATACCTTCCTAAAACTGAAAGGTGTCTTTAAGCCTGAGCCTCTCTTTCGCACCCAGAAGACCCCAGTCAGCAATCAGTCCTTTAGGTACTGGCCTCATTTGTCTTAATAATTCATAATACAGTTTAGGGCGCCTGGGTGGCTCAGATGGTTGAGTGTCTGCCTTCAGCTCAGGTCATGATCCCAGGGTCCTGGGATCGAGTCCCGCATCAGGCTCCAGTTTATATTCGAAAGAGCTTCAGTTGGATGTCTCATTCAGTCCACCTACAAATGCTGAGCAAGACCTGTTAAGTTGCTTCACACAAGAGTTCTTTCTAAGCAGGGTGGGTTAAGGTGTTGCCACTTATGTTCTATCAATGAAATATTTCCTAAAAGTGAGACACATTTACATGCCTAGATTCAAGCATTTGTGTTCTCTCCACCCTGTTTCCCAAGAGGAATTCAAATCAATCTGGAATCAAGACTCAGTTTGTTTTCATCTCTTTGGTGAGCACATATTTGAAACCTGACCATATATTTCGTCTGAAAACTCCTGACTCTGTGTTTGGTGATGGTAAATGAGGGCCAGGAGTTATTGCTTCCCTTGCCTTCTCACAAAGGTCTCCTGAGAGAAATGTGTCCTTGTTTTCTTCATCAAGATAAAAAGCCAGGTTCTCTATGCATTTGTGTCTCTGAGACTAGCTACCAAACAGGGATGCTTCCCACCTCAGGTGTCATCTCCATCCAGGTTCAGGTGGCAGGGGAAGGGGGGGGATGTGGGAGGGTTAAGTTTTCTCTACACTGCAATATATACTGGGTAGCAGCCTTTGGAAGCCACAGAAGAAGCCTCGCCCCCTTCCACCACAGGTACTGCAGGCCAGCTGGGCGGACATCTGCTAAGACCCCCAGGAACTGAAAATGCCTAGGGCTCCCAATCCTAATATTGCTTCAGTAACATTATTGAAAACAATAAATTTAAAGAAAAGTGGCAAATGCCATGAGGGAATATTTCTTGTATTTAAAGCATAGGCAGGGGCGCCTGGGTGTCTCAGTTGGTTAAGTGTCTGCCTTCAACTCAGGCCATGGTCCTGGGATCCAGCCCCACTTTGAGCTCCCTGATCAGCGGGGAGCCTGCTTCTCCCTCTCCCTCTGCCCACCCCCCCCGTTCACGCGCGCTCTCTCTCTCTCTCTCTCAAATAAACAAAATCTTCAAAAAAAATAAAACATTGGTAGCAGACTTCATAAATGCCACTAAGCAAGCAGTCCTACCTGACACCTGGCCATGGAATGAATTTATTCAACCAAAAACTGTCATCTGCTGCCCACAGGCGGGTGGACAATCAGCAATACAAAGACTTGGTCCCTGTCCTCCAAAGACTTCAAAGTATTAATGTATACCATTAATCAATGGAAACTAAGGAAGTAAGTGCTATCAGAGCAGAAGCAATAGAATGCTGAAGAAATTTTGTGGAGGGGGAAATTTCTTTTTTAGGAAGGATTTTTTCCAGGAGCCTTTGAATAGGGTGTGGAGTGACTGGGAGAGTTGGGATATGCAAGTAGGGAGAGATGGTACTCCAGGGGGGATGGATAATAAGGGCGGTGATGGTAATAATAATGTCAGGGATGGTTAACATTTACTGAGTGCGCACTAGACACTAGGTGCCATGCAAAACACTGTATTTGCAGGATTTAATTGGATTCTCACGACACACCCAAGGAGTACAATTATAATGAAGCCCATTCTCTGCCCTCTCCACCCCGCAAAGACACAGCTAGTGAGCAGAGCAGGGATTTGAGCAAAGGCATATAGAGGTGCCAGTGCAGGTGAATTGGAGGAATGCTGAGCAGTTTGGCTTTGCTGGTTCTTAGGGTATGGAAGATAGCATAAGCAGGATTGGGGCCAGGTGATGCAGGTCCTTGACCCCAGGCCAGAATTGGATACAAGTAGCAAAATTATCCAAATCCTTTAAAACCCGCAGGGATGCAGCAAGCAGACACGGTGGGAGGCAGGCCTAAGATGTTTATTCAGACCTTCAAATTTCGTGTGAAAAGTCAAAGTCCAGTCATTTCACATTTAAATGTAGAATTATTTTTATGCCTCAGTTTTATGTTGCAATGATACCTGAAGAGATTAATATTAATTCAATAAGGGTTCCATTTATTTCTGTAAAAACTTAATGGAAACTTTTAAATCTGCAGTAGGACTCTAAATCTTGAAATAAGCATAAAGGCTTAAGCACCATGCATGAGAAAATCCATCTTCCGTGCCCTTCTCTATATGGTTTCCATGCTCTAGTTCGATTTCCAGCCAAATCCTGTGCATGGAGGACAGGCCGACACCAGGCAGAGGGAAAACAGCGTAACACCCTGATGACACACTAGCAGAGTATATTGGTTAACGAGACTTCAGCTATCACGTACCTCTCTAAGCCTCTGTTTCTCTATCCACAGAATGGGGATAATAATACCTACTTTACAAGATTGTGAAAGAATTAAAGAGGGTGAAGCATGTCAAGTTTTTACTACTGTCTACCACCCCATAACGGCCCAATGTAAGACAGTTAATATAAGCCAGCCTGTTAGTAAGAGATATATACTATTTTATTGTGTGCTTAAGAAATTCAGATTGGCGGGGCACCTCGGTGGCTCAGTCATTAAGCATCTGCCTTCAGCTCAGGTCATTGTCCCAGGGTCCTAGGATCGAGCCCCGCATCGGGCTTCCTGATCCACAGGAACCCTGCTTCTCCCTCTCCCTCTCCCTCTTCCACTCCCCCTGCTTGTGTTGCCTCTTTTGCTGTGTCTCTCTCTGTCAAATAAATAAATAAAATCTTTGAAAAAAATATTCAGATTGACTCTCTATACCTGTCGATATATTGAGAGTTTTGGTAATTCCCCTTACTTTTCAAAAAGTTTATTTCTATTTTGGCTAGCCCACAGACCTAATTCTTAGAGGACTGAACTGCTTTCTTTCTAGCACACAGTCTATGGACCCTCCTCATGGTAACTTTGTCTTTCCATTCATTCCAATAGTCATGCATCTATCATGATGCACAGTTGAAGTTAAAACTGCCAATGCAACCCTCAAAATGCAAATTTATTGAATAAAGCTGAAAAGAGCAGTAAACAGACAAAAAAAATTACATCCATCTAAATGTTTTAAAAGTTTAGTAACTGTTAAGTTTTCAGATGCAGAGGTTAATGCCCAGGAAAATGCTGGTAGTTTAGCAATGTCTGGATGTCCTGAAATGCTGAAAGAAATGAACAGGTGCACAAACACATTAAGGTTTAGCTATAGGTCAGTTAACAACCCCATAAAGTCCCCACATAGTCACATTCTAGTTACAATTTCTCCTATTAAGCACTAGCAAGTTGTCATATTCTTTGCAATGGTTCACAGTCATTATTGATGGGGTTGAACTACAGGAGTAAGTTTAAATATCCCTTCATCTACAGAACCATCCATCCTATCGAGAATGTATGCAACATGCTCCAAAGAGTAAGAACAGAACTTTAAAAGCCCAGATTCTACTCAGAAAATGTGAGTGGAGTAGTGTCTGGGCAACACAATGCAGTATTTTGTACAGAATCCTGCTAAAGCTATAGCAGTCTATAACACAATATTCAGCTCCAGAACTTGCTTTGAGCACTGTCTACATAAGTGCTATTCGACAAAAGAAGTGAAATCAGCAACAGTGTGAGGCAGCATATCAGCATCTTTCTGTGGTGTGTGTCTGTGTATTGAGTGTACTTTGAGTGGGTGCGTTGTGTGTGTGTGTGTGTGTGTGTGTGTGTCTGTCTGTCTGTCTGTTTGCCCCTTCCTGCCTAGTGGGTTTTCAGTTGCCACTACCCAGAACCCTGGGGCTTCACTTTCAGAATCAGGTCCAATTATGGTGGGGTGGCATCCTGACCCATGAATATTAGGAATATTGCAGACCAATCCAGGCCAGCAAGCAGCTTGGTTTAGTCCTGGTTGATAGGCACACTAGCTGACACATTGGAATTACTCAGGGATGCTCAGAATGTGTCTTCAGAGGCCCTGCTGTTGGTATTCTCTGTATTTACCTGTGATGGGCTTCCATAGACAAAGCTGTGGATGAAGAGTAAGTGGTCATGGGAAAACAAGAAGGTGTTACTGGGGCTGGGACTTCTAGCAGCCTGTTCTTCACAGGATAGAGATCAGAACCTTCATTCCAAACACGCCTGATTTATTTGATGGTAACTGCGTCCTGCTCTCAGAACTCTCCACTACTGTCCAGCCACTGGCAAAGGTGGTATTCTTAGGTCTCTTGTCTCCTCATCACTCATATTGTGTACCGAATCATACATGCTAAAAGTTGGTTGGTTTTTTTTTTTAATCATGTGCTCTTTGGGGTGTAAGGTAGCTAACTCTAGAAATAGCATTAATATATCTGAAGAGGAAGAACAAAGTGGAAGATTCCAAGATTTCAAGACCTTTAAGAAGTAATAGTAACTAAGATAGTGTGGTATTGGCACCAGGCTATTTAGATCAATGGAACAGAATAGAAAGCCCCCATCAGAGCCAGGCAATGTGGAAATTTGATATACAACAGAAATAGCAACACAAACCAGTGAGGAAAGAATGGATTATTCGATCAATGGTGGTGTGACAGCTTTTTATCTCTCTTCCTACCTATCCATCTTAGATTCCTACTTCCCATCATAAATTGCAGGTAGACTAAAGAGCTAAATATAAAAAGCCAAATAATAAAATATTTAGAAGAAAACATAAGGAGAATATTTTCATCACCTTGAGGTAGAAAACAAATTCTTAAACCAAACGCACACCAAAAAACACAAACATAAGGGAGAGGGTTGATAAGTTTAACTACATTAAAATAAAATCTTATATACAAAAGAAGGAAATGTGCAAAAATTTTCACTGCAGCAGTTTGCAATAGTTAAAAATAGGAAAATACCAGGGCACCTGGGTGGCTTAGTCGGTTGAGCATCAGACTCGTGATTTCGGCTCCAATCACGATTTCATGGGTGGTGGGATCGAGCCCTGAACTGGGCTCCGCGCTCAGCAGGGAGTCTGCTTGGGATTCTCTCTCTCTCCTTCTCCCTTTGCCCCTCTCCCCACTCATGCTCGCTCACTCCCTTTCTCTTTAAAATAAGTAAATAATCTTTAAAAAAAAAAAAAGGAAACTACCTAAATTTCCATAACCAAGAGGATATATGAATTTTTGTTGTTGTTGTGGACAACTGCCATTTGTTTTGACCTTCCAGCAGCATCTGAACCTACTTTCTATGTCTGGGGACTCCTCTACTTGCCAAGGCAGAGAGCACTTCCACTATAGATGACAAAAATGCCAGATTCTTTCTTTCCCAGTCCCCTCTGAAGCTAGGGCCCAGGCACGTGACCCAGGTGCCACCAGTCCGCAGCGCCTGCCCTAGATTTTCCTGCAGCTGCAGGGGCTGCCCAGACCCTCCAGGCAGGGAGGGGTGTCAGCTGCACACGGCTTGGCTCGCAGAGGCTGTGTGCGGTGCTCACCGCAGTGTTCTGGGTCAGCGGGACCAGCAGCTGTGGCTGGCTAGTGGGCAAGTTTTACAGCACGATTTGGGACGTTGTCCTTATCCGTGCACCCTGCAAGCCTGATTCTTCCACCTTCCCAAAGATTTTCTGAGCTCTTTCATACATTCCTTTGTTTTAGTTTGCTTGCTTAAATTAGCCAGTTTGTTTCTGTTGCTCTCAGCTAAAAACCTTAATCCTGATAGAATTATGGATTATGACATATCGTGTAACATACATAAGAATGGCATACATCAAAATCAGGGTAAAAAAATGGGTGAAATCAGGAGTTGTCCTTGGGGCTGTAAGTTGTATCTGAAATTATAATAATGAAAAAATATATATATAGCAAGTGTAGTAAAATACTACAATTTGATAAAGCTGGGTGGTGTGTACAAAGCTATTTTTTTCTTCTTCACTTTTTAATATGTAAACTAGCCTAGCACATGCACACACTGATACACATATAAACTTTTACTATAATTAATACAGAACTACTCAGAATCTGAAGATTTCAGAGTAACAATATTCTATTGAAGTTGTTTGCCTCTCTTTCCAAAAAAGAAGATCCATTTCTGAGTGGGCCTGTATTTAAACTCACTAATAAACGTTATGACAAGAAAGGGGGAAAAAAGATGTTGAAAATAGATCTATAGAGTATGAAGGTGAGAACTGAAATGATATTTACATGTGTGGGTTTTCTTATCACAAGGAAATATATAATCATCATTTCTCAGAAAAGTGCTTCTACAAAAGGGAGGCATCAAGACATTTCGAAAAGCACAACTTCAACAAACATAACTGGGCATTTATCACATTTACTAAGTTCCTCAGCTTCAGCATAAAGAAAATGAAGCCAATACCGAATATTCTAATAATAATAAAAACATACTCTTCTAGCTACCCAGGAACGCCAGTTTTAAGTAACTTAATTAAAATACTTTATTTAACAAATTTCAGCATCACATAAAAATCTTTAAATGTAATTAAAATTCACAAAGTTTGGTTTTATAAGCCTCATAACCTTCCTAGAAGGTTTGTGGAAACATGAACTTATCCTTACATTACAGATGTTAATACTGAGGCATAAAGAAGCCAGATTACAGTCATGTTGAGAGTTAGTGAGTGGATAGAAGGCAGATCCAAGTTTAGCTTTCGGATTTCCATTCTTGCTATTGGGTTACATGGTTTATCCAGTCTATTAATAGTCATAAGTCAGTTCAAAAGTATGCTGTAGGTGTTTCATCACCATCAGTGGGGACATTCTAATAGAAAAAAATACACATGGGTTCAAGTTCCAGCTTTGTCAGTTACTACATGTGTGCTTTAGTCAAATTATTTAATTGCCTGAGCCTCAGTGTTCCCCATTTGTGAGACGGAATAAAGTGAGTATCTTACAGACCAACCTCAATGCATTCTTCTTGCATTTGTTAAACTGCAATTAACGCTCTAGGTCTCATTCTTACCGGTCAATTACTTGCAATCGTTTGGATTAAGTCCTCTGAACATATAGTTTATGTTTGTTTCAGAGCCACAGGTGCTTATGTAACTGAAAAGGTCTACATTCATCTCTTTTAGTGCACTGACAAGTATTTTAGCATATTGGAACATAGAGTTCTGTCCAGAATTAAACTTAAATGCTTTACCAAAGTAGCCACTTTGGTTTCTTCTAAAGTGATATTTTGTCTGTCCTTTCAGTTCTTTTTTTTTTTTTTTTAGATTTATTTATTTATTTGAGAGAGAGAGAGAGCAGGAGCTCGAGCAAGGGGAGGGGCAGAGAGAGAGAAGGAAACAAGCAGACTCCTGACTGAGCACAGAACCCGATGTGCGGCTCAATTCCCAGGACCCCAAGATCATGACCTGAGCTGAAATTCAGAGTCAGATGCTTAACTGACTGAGCCACCCAGGCGTCCCTGTCCTTTCGGTTCTTTAAACATGATTTCTGACCATTACTAGGCTTCCTCCTCCTCCCGTTAAGAGCAAGGATGCATGGTTTGCTTCCCAGCTGCTCTGCCCTGTGGTCCTCAGGAGGACATTGTGTGGGCAGGAAGGGGGCACATGCCAATGTGGCACATACAGCATCCCTGAAGTGACAGACCTGGTGTATGATCACTTTGTAAGCCACCAGCTGTCCTCCACGGGTCAGCTCATTATAGTCCACGTGTTCTCAGCTAGCGAAATGGACAAGACCACAAAAGAAATGGCCAAAGTGTATGGAAAACTCAACAGATCTAAAAGCATGCCTTGCATTCAGGTGAGTGTCGTGTGTATTAAGACAAATTGTGAATAATGTTTACTTGCATGTTACATCTTATACGTTTCCTCAGCCACACAAAGGGCCATGGAGGAATTTCTCCCCTGCTTTTTAAACTGAGGTATGACCTTCATATAGTAAAGGTCACACATCTTAAGGGCATATAGCTTAATGAATGTTTATGTATGGGTACACCTATATAATAACCACCAGATCCAGATACAAAATATATTCCCAGGCCCAAAAAGTTCCCTCTTGCCCTTTTCAGTCAGTAATCCACCTACTTCCCCGCCCCTGGACACCACTTTTCTGACTTCCATTACCATAAATAGTTTTGTCAGTTTTAGATCTTCATATGCATGGAGTCACAGTCTGCACATTTTGGAAGACACAGTACATTGTTGTGCTGCTTTTGCCAAAGAATGGGAACGGTAAATACCAGGCATGCTGGCATCCTCCCATTCTGCCCCCATGACAGGCACTGCTAATCCAGCATCCTTTTCAACCGAGTCCACACTGGGTCCTAAACTCCTTTCCCTGACTGCATTGCAAACAACCACTACCAGCTGACCTGGGTAGTAACTCATGAAGCCTTTCCCCCCACGATAGCCGTTGCCCTCAACATATTTAATGAGTATTCTCTAAGCCTTGTGGATTCTATCACTGTGACATTTTTTTCCCATTCGAGCCTTTTTTCCATTCCCACTGCTTCTGCCTATTTCAGGCCTTCATCACCTCCCATCTGATCCTCTCCAGTGGCCTCTCTGACGAGCTTTCCTGCCTCTGGTCTTGGTGCCCCTGACAGTTGCTACACGTTGCTAGGTGTTCTTTTTAATATACGGGCATGACTGCATCATTCTGCTGCTGACGATCTTCTAAGGACTTCTCTTCGGGCCAAGTCCAAGTCCTTTAGTGTGACATTGAGGGCCCCCTTCCCAGTGGGGCTCTTCCCACACTGACTGCCCAGTTCCCTGTCCCAACCTCAGTGATAGCCCCTTGGAGATGTATTAAAGGGGGATATATTAAAGAACCTTTGCAGAGTCCAAGTCTGAAGCATGTGGGAGCTGAGGGCTTGGGCCATGTCGCCCCTTGCAGAGATGCTTCCACTGACTGGCCTTTTAAGAGGTTGCCTGAAACATCCCTGGGCTTCTTTTGAGGGATGTTACATTATATTCTCTAGGCCTAGTGTCCCCTAAATGAAGCCCGATGTGAAAATTGTCTTTCTGAATGAGAAGCTTTACTTCCCATGAGGATCTGGTACGTTTCCTCTTCTCCACAAAAGAGATTTTTGGTGCCCAACTGGGTTTCTCTTTTCACTTTGCCTGAAAGTACAGAACAAAGCTTTGAACTGAATTATAACAATAGAGTAAGAACTTATGGACCACTTACCTGAAATCCAGTTCTTCTTTTGGATCCAGAGCTTCTGTTTATACTGAAATTTTCTCATCATATATATTTTTTTAATTTATTATTTTCTTTGATACTGTTCTTACTTCCTATAAAGCACCTCTGGTCTTTTGCTAAAAAGGCAGAATATAAACAAACAAATTTAAAATGTAAGTTTTGATGAAGTAAATATTATTTCGTCTAGTAGAATTGATAGCAACCTTGCAGGAAAGTGACATGTCATTTTGTAACTCTGAATGGTGAAGGAAAAGAATGCAAGCGTAATTGGCTGGGTACCCCAGGGTATCCTAGATTCTTTTTTAGATCATAAAAACAAAGGGAATGCTCTCACATCGGAGACAAATACAAATAAGAATGGGGAAGATTGTAAAACACATAAAGTTCACCTGAGAACTGCAGTCTTCGTCAAAAGGGCGGCCTGGTCAGACCAGGGTCGTGGCTCCCTCTTCCTCTCTTTCTTTCCATCTAACCAGGGAACTGGGAGGCCTGTGTGATGCTGAAATTGTTAAGCTGCACTTGGAGGCCGGATAGCAGAGAGAATTCACCGGATATTCTGGTGGAAGCATCAGGGGTGTAGGCAAAGTTCCTAGAAGGGTAGCCTGAGCCACAGGGGGTTTGGGGTGGGATCTGGGAGCACGGGGAGCCCTGGTTCTGGGCACGGTAGCCCCACCCTTCCAGCCTGCCCTGAAGCCAGGTTCCTCTCCCCACAGCTGGAAGCTTCTTGATAGCAGGACCCTGTCTTGCTCACCATTATAGCCCTAGTGCGTATCCCGGGGCCGAGTACATACATGGTGAACATCTAAAACATATTTGTCAGGTGAATACATGAACCAACGAATGAGTGAATGAGTGGAAAAGGATGCTGAGTCTGAGGCCAGATATGAGGGTATATGGTCACTGCTAATTCTTTCTTGGTTTCATGGGAGGTGCTCTGGGACCGAGGCTTGTGAAAGGAACTAGGTCTCCCCTGAAGAGACAGACAAGCTGAGTGGACGGGAGAGCAGGACCATAGTCAGGAAGAGTTCAACTCCTCGCTGGAAAGACAATAATGTGCATCAAATCCCAGCGGCTCTGATATACTTGGTGCAGACAGTACCTGCCATCCCCTCTCCCCCCATGCCTGGCATCTAATAGACACTCAGTAAATGTTCGCTGAACTGATCTGAAATGGCAAAGTCAGAATAAGATCAAGAGAGCAAATATTTATTGAGCACTTACTTACTGTGTTGCAACTGCTATTTACCTGGAATATTATTTAATTATCAAAAGAGCCATAAATGGCTGGCTCTCTGCATATGAGCCCATTGAGTGCAGGTTGATACCTGAGACAGGACAGTTAGGTCACTTGTCCAAGGTTACTCTGTCAGGAAGGCGTGAGGCTGAGATTCATACCAGGCAGTCTTACTCCAGGACCCGTGCTCTTAAGCACCCTGCTATGCCATGTAGCCTTGTGGAGAGAAAAAGCAGTGGCGAAGGGGGGCCAGAGTGGAATCAAATGAGATGAATGGATTGAGAGGACTGGCGCATATCCCGCACTTCACAAGTGTGTGCTTGGGCGTGTGGGTGCAGGAGGTGTGGAACGGGCTTCGTGTGTATGCTCAGCAGGAATTGTGCAGGCCAGTACAGCTGATAAAAGGAGCCGTGCCTGGCTGAACCCTTTTAACAATGAGGAAATAAGCCCCCCAAACTAGTAATATCTACTTGAGGATGAAGCTTTTTTGATAACACAATTCTGTGTATTTATTCATTCAGGTGACAAACATTCACTGAGCTCCTACAACAGGCTGGGAGTGGGGTAGCAACTTGAGACAGAAAAATGAATTAGACCCTGATCGTGTCCTCAAGGAAAAGACAGTCCAGAGAACAGTCATGACACATGACATGGTGACATGAGTGCTGGGTTAGAAGTATCAACAGAACATTTAGGCAAGAAGTGGCTTGTAGGACGAGTAAGACTTGTAAGACTAGTAAGAATTAAGTGAGTGATATTTCCACAAACTACGTTTTGGAAGACATGTTGGAAAACTGCACGTTGGAAGGCAAGAAGGTATCAAGTTGCAGGATGAACCTGGGAGATGGGAAAGGCATCAGTATTGGGGGTGGTGCACGCTGGGGGAGTTAGCAGCTAATGAAGGTAGCGGAAACCTAACTGTGAGGTTCAATAAAGAACCCCAATTCTCCTTGAAAAGGGAGAGGAGTCATTAAAGGATTTTAAGCGGAGAAGTGACATGAAGAGAGTTTGTATTTTAGAAGGATCATGTTGACGGAATGTTCCAGAAAAGATCGGAATGACAGAGAGAGACCTAGTATCGCATTTACCCAGAGGAGAAATGGTCAGGCAGTGGCCGTGGGGGTGAAAAAGGATTCTGAGTCTGAGTGGTGGTTAGAAGCGAGACTTCATAAGATTTGATATGTTGAGCGACGGAAGAGTTTAAGATGTCTCCCAGCTTCTTGTTTGCACAGTTAGAAGAAGAGCAGTACCATTTGGGGGGATAGGGGATTCAGAAGGAGGAGAATAAGAAATGTCTCTTGTCTATTACTGCATGACACACCACCCCCACAACTTACAGTCCTAGAACAGCAACCACATATTTCCTCATGACCCGCTCAGGACTAGCAGGGATGACCTCACTATGCTTCACACAGCATTGGCTGGGGCAGTCTGAGTACAGCTGGAGGACTCGAGAAGAGCCTCGTCCATATGGCTGGCAGGTAGTCCTGCTGACATTTAGGAGCTCAGCTATGGCTATTGGCCAGGGGCCTCTGTTCTCCTCATGAGGGCCTGCCTTTCTAAGAGTTATTCAGGATTCCTCACAACATGATGTCTGTGTTTTGAGAAGGAATGTTCCAAGAGGTGAAGATGGAACCTGGAGACCTCTTAAGGCCTGGCCTCAAAAGTGATGCAGTATACCCTTGATGTGGGCCAGCCCAGATTCAAGGGGAGTGGAAGTAGACTTCCATCTCTTGATAGGTAGAGTGGCAAAGAATTTACAGACATCTTTAGTCCACCATAAGAATGTTTGAAGAGGGGTGCCTCAGTCAGTAGAGCGAGGGACTCTTGATCTTGGGTCTTGAGTTTAAGCCCCACATTCGGCATAGATCTTACTTAACAAAAAAACAAAACAAAACAAAGGAATGAAGAGAAAGATGACAAATTCAGATTGGCATGTTGAGTTAGAGGTACCTGAGTGTCATCAAAATGGAGACATCAAGAAGTAGGCAATTCAACCCACAAGTCTGATACTCAGAGGAGAGCACTAGCTTTGGAAAACATTTGGCACACAGAAATAGTAGCTAAAATTATGGGTTACCCAAGGGGTATGTGAAGAGAGTGAATAGCAGGAGGCAAGATTGGAGATTTTAGATATTTAGAGATCAAGTAGAGGAAAAATTGTGCTTGACAAAGACTAGGATGGAAGGCATAGAGAAATAGAAAGAAAACAGAAGAGGGGGACCACAGAAGCCCAGGAGAGAGTTTGAGAAGGAGGACTGTTTAGTAATTTCAAATGCCTCAAAGAGGTCAAGAAATAGAAGAAACGTGAAAATGTCCACTGGCCTTGGCTATACAGAGGTCTTTGATAAGTTTATGAAGAAGGCATTCCTAATGGAGTGGTAGGAATAGAGTCTAGAATTGTTGGCTCAAAGATGCAAATACTGTTGAATGGAACGAGGGATTTGTTACCTGGGATTTAATGTCTTTACAACTTTTTGCCTTCTTTAGAGTTGTTCAGATCCCTTCCGATTGCTCAAATACAACATCACCTCTGCATGTAAATTTACTGGTGGCAGTTGTCCACTTCTGGTTCAAAGGCACAATGTCATTCCAGGAATTTTTTTGGTATGTGCTTTGAGGTATATGACTGTTTTAACCAACCTACTATGTTGTTACATGTGAATAATGTTGTGTGTGATGCTTGCGTGACTTAGAGATTATTCATAAGAAAGAAAGGAGAGAATGAAGAAATAGGTAAGCTCGAATCACAGCCTTCTGCGGGAACCCCTTGACTATAGGTCTTCTTATAAGTGCAGGTTATGGCTACAGCTATTCTTCTAACCGTCGGACTATCGTCACGATTGCTCTAATGAGGTTAAAAATTGAATCCTCTGTTAACACTGAGGTGGTCAAATCCTCTACCTCATGAGTTGATATGGGATTATAAACGCTAAAATTTAATTCTTGCATTTAAGAAGCTTATAACCTAATTGAGGAGATAGGATACATACTATGCATATTTTAAGACTGAATAGAATAACTACTGTGACTGAAACAGCCCAGTATGGTAGAGAAAGCATAAACTTTTAAAAATCAACAGACCTGAGTCCAGACCTTGGTTCTACTATTTGCTTGCTGTGTGACCTTGGGCAAATTACTAAGCCTCTCTGAGCCTGTTTCCTCCCTTACAAAAAGGGAAAATGATAACCAACTCATAAGATTGTAAAAATTTGGTGAGATAATGTGCATAAAATGCTCATTTCAATTTCTGGCACATCGTGGTACTTATTAAATGTTAATTCCCTTCCACCAGTTTTTCAGTTCAACAAATGTGTATGGAATGTCTGCTCTGTGCCAAGCACAATATTGGTTCTGAGGATACAAAAAAAAAAAAAAAAAAAAAGCCACAGTCCCTCTTCCAAGAAGCTCCTGGTTGAAGGGCAGGGGTGGGGGGTGCAGTCTGTGGCCTCCTGAGAGTTATGGGATGTGAACTGAACCATGAAGGGGTTTTCATACAGAGAGGTAAAAAAGAGAGGGCAGTTCCAAGGGAAAGCAGTGTTATTAGTAGAGGTAAAAAGGAAAGGCTAGGAACACAAGGAATCTGGAGACCTGGTTTTGTTGTTTGTTTGTTGTTTTTGCGAGAGAGAGAGTGAGAGCATGCACGGGGTGGGGTCAGGGACAGAGGGAAAGAGAGATTCTCAAGCAGCCTCCGTTCCCAGTGTGGAGTCCGACGGGGGGCTCGGTCTCACAGCTCTGAGATCAAGATGTGAGCCAAAATCAAGAGTCCAACATTTCACTGACTTCGCCACCTAGGCGCCCCTGGGGACCTGGTTTTTAGTCCTGCACCTCCCACTATAACCAGCTGAATATATTTGGGTTGCTCTCGTCTGGAGGTGGAGAGGACTGGATTAGATCCAGTGGCTCTCACCCCTGGCTCCTGCCTTAGCTACATGAAAAAAATGATTTCTGAGCCTCACCCTAGAACAATCAACTCAGAATTCCTGTGGATGAGACTCAGCATCAGCCTCACATCAACTTTATTATGATACATTTTACATACAATGCACTCACTTTATTGTACAGTCTCAGTAACTTTTGACAAATGTGCATACTCGTGTAACTGCCTCCACAATCAAGACAGAAAACATTGCCACCACCCCAGAAAGTTTCCTTCAGTTCTTCCTTCCACTTCATCCCCAGGCAATCACTGATCTGCTTTCTGTCGCTATAGATTAGGTTTGCCTTTTCTAGAATTCATCTAAAAGGATTCATATAATAAGCATTCTTTCATCTGGCTATTGGGGATTTCACTGTTTTTTAAAAGCTTCCCTGGAGGGGCCCCTGGGTGGCTCAGTCTGTTAAGCATCCAACTCTTGGTTTTGGCTCAGGTGGTGATCTCAGAGTCATGAGATTAAGCACCGCATCTGGCTCCACGCTTAGCACGGTCGGCTAAAGTTTCTCTCTGCCCCTCCCCTCGCTCGCTCGCTCGCTCGTGCTCTCTCTCTCTCTCAAATAAATAAATATTTTTTTAAAATATAAATAAGTAAATAAATAAATATATAAATAAGTGCTTCCCTGGATGATTTTAATGAAGAGCAATGGACTGGATGATCTCTCAGGGTCCTTCTAGCTAAAAATAAATCATGGTTTCATCTGCTAGTCTAAAGATACTTTATAAGAATTGCATTTTAGGAATAATGAGAATGACTGCTGTCATTGTAATAATTATGATAATGCTAACACTAATGTTCGTTGAGATTTTACAATGCGCCCAGGAACTGTGCTGTTACTCATCTGTATTTTCCTACGTAAATCCCCACAGCAAGGATTAACCTCTGAGGGGGTAGGTGCTAACATTGTCCCTGATAACAGAGATGGAAACTAAAGCTTAGGGAAATTAATTAACCCGTCCAAGGCAAGGAGCTATCTAGCAAGTGGTGGGGTTAGGATTCAAACCCAGATTTCCCTCCAATAAACAGAGACTTTACTTTTAATCAAGATGCTACAAAACTCCTACCAGGTGAAGTCTCAGCCCCCAGTACTGCCGAACTGTGAAATGATACCAGATGAATGCTTTCAGTTTGTTGATGAGTTCCAGCTGGGGAGAAGAAACTAATTAAAAGGACATTTAGCAAGAAAGGCTTAAGGCAAAGAGCCTCTCACCTTAATACGAAAAGTAAGCCGGTCTGTTTAGAGTGTCAAATGACAGTTAAGACTAAAGAGACTTAGGGGCACCTGGGCGGAACAGTTGGTTAGGTGTCCGACTCTTTGTGGTTTCGGCTCAGGTTGTGGTCTTGGGGTCGTGAGATCGATCCCCTCCTCGGGTTCCATGCTCAGTGGGGAGTCTGCTTGAGACTCTCTCTCCCTCTCCCTGTCCCTCTCCCTCTGCTCCTCCTCCCCATTTCTCTCTCTCAAATAAAAATAATAATAAAGACTAAAGAGACTTAAGAGGAAGGGGATGGGGCAGAGGCTTTTGAGATATATACAAAATAGAGCAAGAATTGTTCGTCTACTGATATCATTCTAGGAAAGTGAATAACCTCAGATTTCAATCCACATATGCACCAAAAAAAAAAAAAAAAAACCTCTTTAGTTTTGAAAATACACATCCACTGTCACTATGAACAATGAACAATAAGTCTTATTCTCTGGTAGGGAAATCTTCCCACATACCTGGCAGGTGATCAGACACCTCCCTGCTTCTGCAAGCCTATTTGGTCCTGTGAGTCTTGGCAGACTTGCTTGGTTGGTTATAGTCTATGCTTCCTATAAATTTACTGGTGGTTAAAAAAAAAAAAGAAAACATAGGCACAATGAAAATGTATGTCCTCCTTAAGTTGCACTCATCCCAAATCAAAGTCTTGTCAGCTGAGATCCTCCCAGTTTCCTATAAGAGAATACATGATCACTTAAACAGGGTCCTATTCAAACGCTGGCTGCTAAGCCAAGATCAAGGCTCAGCCCGCCTAGCTGTCTGTCCACTGGGTGACAGTGTTGATCCATCTGATATAAATGTGCTTTGTCTCTGGGCCAGAAAACTCCGGGAAAGATTGCAGCCAGATGGCTTTCTGAGGGCCTTGGGGAATGGCTCTGCCTTTCTTCTCCAAGTATGGCAGGATCATTGTTTTCTTTATTTTTCAAGGGAAAATGTGAGGTGTAGATTTGTTCCAGTTACCATGTTGGGCTGGGTTTCTGTGGGCAGAGTTGTACAGAGAACAGATGTGATTGTCCGTAGTAAGTTAACCTGCAATTTCTTCATAATGTAACGAAGGCAAAAGACTTGCAAAAAGCATTGTGAAAACTCAGCTGAAAATTCAGCTGTTTACCTAGATGCCTTGGGATGGATCAATTCTTTACCCAAGATGTTCACTCTTACACAAATGTGCTGCTGTCTGGGATGTGTATTACCCAGGGCTCTGACGAGGGGCAAGACTGTCTGTGGAGTATCATTTCCAATTTGCCAGGGCACGGTTTGTACATTGTTCTATCTGTTCCAATGCGATCCCTGTCTTCAGGAGGAGTAATAGATAAGCTAGAACAACTGTAGTTAAGACTCGACGTGATCAGCAGAAATGATGGAGTTATGATAATGCAAGGGAGGAGAGGGAATGATGAACCATCCATACTCCCACTTGAAAAGGAGAAGGCAGAAAGTGAGTTGAGTGTTTGCTTCAAGATGCTAAGAGGGTTGGTTTGGGCAACTTCCGCTTCTCCTCCCCAAGATGGAAAGGACAAGGATTTAAAATAGTGGGACTCTTCGATGAGCAATAAAGTAATGTTAATGTGATACTCTGCTTCCAAACTTTTTTAATCAGTGTGAAAGATTAAAATAGAATTATCAATTTGAGAAATTATACCACAGAACCTTTTTAGCATCTAAAACAGTTTTTTTTTCTCCTTTGCTTTATTTGATATTATTTGGTCTGATCTATTTGTGCTGATAAGTTAGCACATTTATATTTTATTACACTTAACATAAAAGCTTTGGGTTTTTTTTCATATATGTATTTAAAAATACACTTAAAAACTGCAGTAGTATTTTCTTAGGGAGTTCTGCTGGAGTTCTGAGACCTTCAAGTGTGGGTTAGAAATCCAAACAGGTTGTCTGGCTGCATGAAGACGGGGCTCTCACTTTCTAGGGCTCACACAGACATTGAGCAACACAGAACAAAGGGCCATAGAAGCCAGAGTGTGAAGCTCTTGAGCTGTAATCAACTCCCCTGTCTCTGCTCTTTGGACACTTCAAGGCCTTTCTGGGCCTTATCGACCACACCCAGACAGCATGGGCCTATTTAGGGCAAACTGTCACCACAAACATCATGATACTCTCTTTGGTGCATATTAAGGACATTTTATCAGAGTTTTGGTACTCTCTACCCAGCAGGCCTCTACCATTTCATCCGCAGAGAAAATAAAAGGATTTAGGAGAGGTGGCTCTGAGCAGGGGAAGTTGAGAACTTTCTGGGACTCACCAGAGCAGAATGGATTCTCTCAGGAAGCAAAGCCAACCTGCAACATGTCCCAGCGCGTCTGCCTGCTTCCCCAGCGAGGCACAATGAAAGCAAACAGAGAATGGGGTAGAGGCGTGTGCACCCACGGGAGCTCCAGAACACCCTCTCTGTTTATCTCTGCAGACATGAGCACAAGACGCGTTCTTCCTCCAATTTCTTCTACCTTCTTCATTCTCTAACAAAGGTCTTTAGTGGCTTATGTGGCTGCTCTGGGAGAAGCCAGCACCATAGATAGTTTGAGAGGGGGGGGGTTCTCGTGGTAAAACCCAATTTTTTTAAATGCAAAAAAGCATAAAGGAGAAGATAATATCATCCATGCTCCTGCTACCCAGAAATAAACACTGTTAATGGTTCAGTGTCTATCTTCCCAATGTCTACACACACACACACACACACACACACACACACACACACACATATGCACACGCACACTCACACACACACCCCAGACTAGGATTTTGAGGTACATATAACAATATAAGCATTTCCCTAAATCATTAAGTATTATTTCTATATTCTTTTACAGCAGCATCATTTATGTTGGCTGAATAATATTCCAATATAAGGCTGGACCATGATTTATTATTTAATATCTCTCTTGTTGCTGGATACTAAATTATTTTAAAGAAGAACATCTAAAAAAATAGAGCTGTCTCCCAACAACATGGGGAACTAGAGAGTATGATGCTAAGTGAGATAAGTCAGTCAGAGAGATAAGTACCATATGATTTCACTCCTATGTGGATTTTAAGAAACAAAACAAACAAGCAAAGGGGACAAAAAAGAGGAACAAATTAAGAAACAGACTCTTAACAATAGAGAACAAATTGATAGTTACCAGAGGGGAGGTGGGTGGGGGATGGGTGAAATAGGTGATGGAGATTAAAGAGTACACTTATGATGAAAATAAAAGAAAATAATATAAAATAACTAGAGCTGTCTAATATGGGAATGTGCAGCTTTGCAAAGCAGTGAGCTCTCCTTTTCAGAGGCTAGAGTATAGTATTTGGAGGGATAGCTCAGAAGGAATTGCTACCTTGAGTGAGTGCCTTCTTTCTATTCTCTGGGCTGGCAATTATTTTTCTGCCAAGGCTTCCCCCTCTTTCACTGTGCTTCAGTCTCACCTTAATTTTATGATGTCTCCTTCCCCCTCCTTAGTACCAGATTCAGAAATCACTGATTTTGCGTCTCTGTCCCTACCATAGGACTTTGGAGCCAAAGAGGAGAGTCTCTTTTCTGGCCAAAATGACCAGGTATGCTATGGCCCAATAACCTTTTTGAATAGCTTGGTATGGCATCATGAAAATATACCAGGCCTTTAATGTTCATAAAAAACGGGATACTGTTTAAGATGGGCACAAGAGAGAGTTGTCAGAAGAATTTTAAGTGTGTTTAAAATAAGAAAAAAACCTTTCCAGGGGATTCCCTTTATGTACAATAGCATTAGTACCTGTACATAAAGAGTGAAAATAATTCAGTCATTAGTTATAAAGTCTAGCAACATTGTATCAGTCTCTTGGGATCTCCAGTTCTGACTTCAATCACATTAGGGGTAGGACTCTACTCTTCTTAGTATTGTTGCATCCTTTACAGTGGTTACAAAATCAGCGTTTGTACAGTCAATTTGTGATGAAAGAGTAAATTTAATATTTAGAATCCAAAAACCCAAAGGGCGTCCCTGTTTCCAAAAGCCGGTAGATAGCTTTCATTTTCAATTTGGGAGTCCACTGTGTAATCTGTATGAGTAAGATGAAGCCAGTGATTTAACTTCAGACAAAAAAAAAATTTGTTGGACGTGTTTCAGCAACTCTTATTATCAAAGGGAATAAGCCACATTGTCCTAGGAATGATGTGTTTGTAGAAAATTATCAACGGACCCACGGCTGCTTTGTGACACGCAGATTTGCCCTTCCCTCAGCTTCTCCCAAGCTGGCTGTGACTGCTCCCTTGCACCCCACCACTGTGCTCTCTGTTAGGGCAGACCGCCTAGGTTTTAGCAAAAAAGACCTTCGGATCAAAGTCTTTTGTTAGATATTACATTTCTTTAATGAGCCCATTCCTTCCTAACAGCGTATGGTTTTCTCCTCTGACATTGGATTGGACTCAAATTTACTACAAATGACTAATGGTAACTTTTATTCAATAATGTTTTCATTTATAAAGCATTCTGTATATCTCATTGGGCTGAATTCTTACAATTCTGTGAAGTTGGCATGCCAAAGTTCATTTTCTGTCTTCCTGCCCGGGACAGCAGAGTTTGAGTGGTAGAGTGGCTTATCCGGCATTACACAGCTCATCGATCCTGGGGTTGGGTTGGCAACTCCCAATCCCGTGCTCTTTCTATTGTACACAAGGAAATAAAGAGAGGAAGCTGCAAATTGATGCAGCTGCTGTGGGAAACAGTATGGTGGTTTCTCAAAAAATGAGACAGAATTATCATATGATCCAGCAATTACCCAACATAATTGGAAGCAGAGACTTCAACAGATATTTGTTTCAGGGGGGCATTATTCACAATAGCCAAAAGATGAAAATCCCACATGTCCACTGACAGATGAAAAGATAAACCAAATGTGGTGTATACATACAGTAAAATGTTTTCGGCCTTTAAGAAGAATGGTATGTGCTCTGTTGTAATAGTACCTGCTGTGTGATCTGAGCTGTGTGATGATTCTGATACAGGCGGTAACATGGATTCAACTCAAAGACATGACGCCAAGTGAAATGAGTCAGACATAAAAGGACAGATACTCCATGATTCCACTTGTACGAGGTCCCTAGACTAGTCAAATACAGAGAGACAGAAAGAAGAACCATGGTTCCTGGGGCATGGTGGAGAGGAGAAAGGGGAGTCATTGCTGAATGGGTACAGAGTTTGTTGGGGATAATGGGAGGTTCGGGAGATGGATGGTGGTGATGGTTGCACAACGATGTGAATATCCTTAATACCACTGAACTGTATGCTTAAAAACAGCTAATGTGGTAAATTTTGTTATGTATATTCTCCCACAATAAAGAGAAAAAAGGAGAGGCAGTGTATAGGAAAAGCAGCAAACCTTTGATTGTAGCCTTGGTTCTGCCAGACTCGTTGGGCGACCACAGGTAATTCACCTCTCTAGTCCTCAGCTTCTCAATCTCTGTATTGAGGGGGCACAGGATTAGTTAATCTCTAGCTATCCTCCTAAATCCAACAGCCACGGAGAAACCACGGATCTGAGGACAAAGTCCTACTGGGGTTTCCGCTGGGGTCCCACCTGGTGGCTGAACACTTGTGGGAAAGAACCATCTCTCAGACAGGTGATAGAGAAAAATGACATTTGCTATGCTTCTCAGAAATGAATGTCAGAGTTGCTAGGCTTATTAAAATATAAGTCTGTAGGAAGAAGTCCAGACAAAGGGTCTAGGTGATTTCTGACTTAAAAAAAAAAAAAAAAAATTCAGACCCCAATTAGAGTCTAGAGAAGCTCTAGGATAAAGTTGATGAAGCCAATTATCTTGAGTTAAGTGGGTAAAAATCAATCTCTTATGCAAATATAGTTTATCACTTTAAGTAAAACAAATACCATTTTAACAATCACAGTCTCCTATTACAAATGTTGATGATTTCAAGGATGCAAGTCCACCGTCCTTGGAACCACTACCATGAATCTTTCTATATCCCCAAAAAGCTCTTTGCTCTTCTTAGCCAACAGCCTGAGAAACTGGACTATAGAATAAGTATAAATGTGATGGTAGTTCATATGTAAATAGTCATAATCTTTTTTCTTCCTTTTTTTTTAACTTAAAGAGACCTGTTAAACTTTTGTTCAAATTAATTTTGTTCAAATTCCGTATCATTTATCAGCAGAATCCTTTTTTGGCATAACTCTTCCATTCCAGAGATCTAATGTTCCAAATAACAAATCCTCTAGACTTTCACTTGACAGGAGAGCAGTGCAAGCAAGAACCGGCGATGATTTAATGGCCCCCTCCCTGCCCCAATCCCCCCTTGCCTTTCTGGCCCTTCCACAGGCCTGGGCCACCGTGAGAGGCAACACTAACAAATTTCTGGTTACGAAATAAATGGGGATGAAAAGTAGAGCACAGGGAATATTGTCCACAGTATTGCGATAACATTGTACGGTGACTACATTCACCTCAGTGAGCATTGCATATGTACAGACTTGTCCACTCACTGTCATACACCTGAAATGCATACAACATTTGTTAAAGATGTTATTAATTTATTTGTCAGAGAGAGAGAGAGCACAAGCAGGGGGAGTAGCAGAGGGAGAGGGAGAAGCAGGCTTCCTGCGGAGCAGGAAGCCCGATGCGGGGCTCGATCCCAGCACCCTGGGAGCCACCCAGGCGCCCCTATATAACATTTTATGTCATATTACTTCAATAAAAGAACAACAGTGGCACCATTAGAACTCCCCAAGCAGTGAGTAGAACAAATGGGGGCCAAGCAGGCCAGGAGCCATGATTTGTCAGGGGTGAGGCTCAGGTGGGGGACACAGATGGAGCTCACTGGAGGATCTGCGCTGTTGCCTGGTCAGAGCAACTAGGGTGCTGAATCTTCTCTCTCAAACCTGGGATGTACCGGCCTCCTGAGCGTCTGTCTCGTCAAATACTCTGGTTTGTTGTTGAACTGCTGTTGAACTTGCTTCAATAATAGTGTGTAGCCGTTGTTGAAGTAAAGAACACGGGGCTCAGAATTTTGTCTCCTTACCAAAGAAACAGAATGGGGGAGGATGAACTGCAAACAGGAAAACCAGTTCTTTTGATCTGGATCATGAAGGAGTCAAGATCCTCCAGAGAGCGTTCCTGGTTTAGGCCCCCTCCCGGAATGCTGGCGTCCGTCAGGGTCCCGCCACGAGTCCTCTGCAAACTCTCAACACTCTTTTCCACAGACTCAGCGACTGTCTCTGTATGTTAGTGACACCCACATCTCTAACCCTAGTCCCAGCTTCTCACCGGAGCCTTGGACCCATATACCCGTATGCCTCCTGGACCATCCCACTGAGAGGTGTTTTAGGTAGTTCACAGTAAACGTGTCTGAGACGAAATCCATCAGGATCATAAAGGGCAAGGTGGAGAAGGCATGAGGATAGTTGCAAAAGAGGAGGCCAGATCATGCTCTTAACACCTCTTGTGAGTCATGAGGGGAGAGAGAAGAGGTGGAGGAGGGGGAGGAGAGAGGGGAGGGAGGGAGAGGGAGAGAGGGGGGAGGGGGGGAAGGGACAGAGAGGGGGAGGGGGAAGGGAGAGAGACGGGGAGGGGGAGGGAGAGAGAGGGAGGAGGGGGAGGGAGGGGGGAGGGGGAGGGAGAGAGAGGGAGGAGGGAGAGAGGGGGAAAGGGGGGAGAGAGGGGGGAGGGGGAGGGAGAGAGAGGGAGGAGGGAGAGAGGGGGAAAGGGGGGAGAGAGGGGGGAGGGGGAAGGAGGGGGGGCCGAGGAGAAGAAGAGGAGAGAGAGGAGGAGAAGGAGGGGAGGAGGGAGACAATCCGGGTGAGAGAGGAAGGCGGCAGTGGCTCCAGAGCAGGGACTGTGCTCTGGCCAGAACGTTGGAGGGGGATGGCGTGCCCCATTGACCATTAAGGTGATACCAGTGATGTTGCCCATAGACCTAGGAAAACTCTGGGGAACAGAACGAGGGCTGCTTGGTCACCCACCTTCTCTTCACCTGAAGAGTCTCATCTCACACCAAACCTCCTTCATTCCTTCCTTATGCAAAATATCGAGTGCCTACTATGTGCCAAACACTATAAAGTAAGTGAGGGAAAAGAGTGATAAGAAGACAGAGGGACAGCAAGCAGCGAGGGGTGGCCCCAGGACGCTGCTTAAAAGGGTCGGGGTTTTGTTTTAATCAGGGAGACTGTTTCCTGTAAGAATTCCCTCCCTCCCTCCCTCCCTTTCTTCCTTCCCTCCCTCCTCTCTCCACTCCCCTGCTCCCCAACAAATCATCAGAGTACAAAGTCATTGTAAACTCTCGTAAGATCTTAAAAGATCCCAGTGGGTGCCTACATATGGCAAGAGTATTTTTGTTGAGATGTATTTTGTATTTGATGAAGTCCTGATTCAATGTTTTGAAAAGACCTCTTGGATGAACCATGGAGACATGCTAAGTGAAAGAAGCCGGACACAAGAGGCCACATGTTGTGTTTCATGTATATGAAATGTCCGGAATAGGCAGATCCTTCAGACAGAAAGTATATTAGCCGTTTCCAGAGGTAGATGGAGAGGAAATGAGGAGTGACTCCCAGTGGGCATGGGCTTTCTTTGAGGGGGATGAGTATGTTCTGGAATTAGATGGTGGTGAGGGTTGTACCACCTTGTAAATATACTAAAAACCACTGAATTGTACAATTTAAAATGGAGATATAATGTTCATACAGCTGTTTTTTTTTTTTTTAAGGACCTCTTCCCCATGCCACCCTCAAAAAAATACCGAGAAGGATAGAATGTAGTGAGAGATCAAGAGGCATAAAAATTATTCCTGTGTGAATAATTGTGAATTGGGTTTCATGTAAAGCTATACTAAGAGCACACAAACTGGAAAACTGTTCGGTTCAACCAGTTCATGTTCCTGAGTAAATTATTCTGTACCAACTCTCAAAGCCTTCCTTCCTTCCTGAATTTCTAACTGTGCCTTCTAATTATAAATACAGTGAATAACAGAAGGTAGTGACAAGTGAAAGAAACTGATGTTTTTCTAGTTTTATCCTTTGCTCTATTTTATGGGCATGAAGGCATATATTTTGTTTCTTAAGGATTTTTGGTCGCAAGCAACAGAAACCAATTCTGACTAGTATAAGGGGTAGGTGAGTGGTTTTGGAAGGATTTAGGGTAGGCCACAGAATCAAAGAGAGACTATTAGCTCCTTTGTAAGACCACACACGTTGGCCTTAGCAACCAGGACGGCCCCACGGAGCTCAGGGCAGTCACACGCAGCGCCACCAGATGGCAGCAGCTCGCAGTGGCGCCCACCTCAGTCTATCCTTCCCACGCAGGCCAGGAGAGTTCAGGTCTGATTGGCCTAACTTCGGTCACATGCCCAATCACGTGCAAAATACGCTCAAAAGATCCCGAGTGTAGCCGTGAGCTTCAGTTTTGGAAATGTCTTCGTGTGTGCATATCCAGATTCCAAAGTGTAATATGAACGGGGAAGCAGAGCCGTTGGGAGTTGAATGATTTTGAACATTTGCTTCCTCTGTATCATGCTCCCAGTTGGGAAAGCCGTGTGATCCTTCCGTCGGGGCTCTTAATGGGTAAAGTGTTGAGAATGAAATTGCTCTTTATGCTTCTAAGTAAATGACATCGTCACCGCGTTTCCCTGCCCGGTAACAGAGAGACTGGCAAGGAGAATTGAGGAAATGAGGCTTAGCACAGGGAGGGGTGTGCAGACAGCCTCGGTCTTAACACCTGACCCAGGAGGAGCCCTAAAAGATGGGCCACGGAGACGTAACTACTTACGGCTCTTTTTAGGGGCTCCTATTTCTCCTCTAAGGGGGAGAAAATACTGTGTAAAGTTTAAGACAAGAATTAACCTGAAGAAAACCAACTAATTAGACAATTATAAGTAACTGAAATTTTCATTCTGTTTTCTTTCCAAGTCTAGTCCTTAAGACATGGCTTTGCAACATTTAAAGTTAACTTTAAGTATGTAGAAACCAAGAAAAATATCTAGAAACAGCTGGTTTAAGTATGTCTGGTTTGACTCTGAGGAATTAGAATACAGGTTCTTTTGGCTAAGAGGCTTAGCCTATAACACTGCATGCATGGGGTGCCTGGCTGGCTCAGCTGGTGGAATGGGCAACTCCTTTTTTTTTTTTTTTTTAAGATTTATTTATTTATTTATTTATTTGAGAGAGAAAGAGAGTCTTAAGCAGACTTCCTGCTGAGCACGGAAGGCTCCATCTCACCACGCGTGAGATCATGACCCTGAGACCACGAAATGAGTGGAGAGGGGAGTCTGATACCTATCTGACTGCACCACCCAGGCTCCTGTGGAGCGGGCAACTCTTGATGGCAGGGTTGTGAGTTCAAGCCCCACATTGGGGGTAGAGTTTACTTTTTTTTTCCCAAGATTTTATTTATTTGTCAGAGAGAGAGCACACACAAGCAGGGGGAGCGGCGGGCAGAGGGAGAGAAGTAAGCTCCCCGCTGAGCAAAGAGCCCCATGCAGGACTCGATCCCAGGACCTTGGGATCATGGTAAGAGCCGAAGGCAGACGCTTAACTTACTGAGCCACCCAGGCATCCTTACAGTTTACTTTATAATAAAAAGCTGCATGCAGAAATTCTCCTATGACTATATGGCAAGTCAGGAGGGCATGTGGTTATCAAAATTAGTTTAAGAACTTGTGATCACACCTACTGGTAAGATACATGGATTTTGTAATGCTGAACTTTAGGGAAAAGTCACAATGTTACAGAGGATGACTAATCACAGATAGAAGGAAAGTGAAACTTCTTAGTGTGGATAAATTTATAACTTCCCTCACCAAATCCTGCCAGCCAAATTGGTTGTTGGGACAACCAGTCACCCTATTGTCTGATTTTAGAGGCATATTTTATCAGGAGCTTACATATTTTCTATCTACAACCCTAACGAGCAGTTTTTCTTATAAAAGACCATGGGAAAAACCAGTACCTACCAAAGAAGTGTGACGATCTGGTTCAGACTGATATCACAACAGTTACTTCAAAATCAGGAAAACCTTGATGCATAGTTTTTCCTTATCCTTTCTGGAAAGACTGTAATGGTTACATACTTTAAAAGCCAACCCAGTTTAGTAGCCATTTCAAAAAAAAAAAAGAATGAGGGCGCCTGGGTGGCTCAGTTGGTTGGGCAACTGCCTTCGGCTCGGGTCATGATCCTGGAGTCCCGGGATCGAGTCCCACATCGGGCTCCCTGCTCAGCGGGGAGTCTGCTTCTCCCTCTGACCCTCTTTCCTCTCATGCTCTCTATCTCATTCTCTCTCTCTCACATAAATAAATAATATCTTTAAAAAAAATTAAAAATTAAAAAATTAAAAAAATTAAAAAAATAAAAAAAAGAATGAGACAGAGCAGTGATCAAATTTTTAATGAAGTGAGACCGTAAGCTTTGGGGTCAGAAACTTGAGTTTGAATCCTAGGTCTACGACTTCTTTCTGTGGTTTACCTCAGTTTCCTGATCCATAAATTGGGGAGAAAATGCCCTACGGATGTTGTGGGGGTGGGATGAGTAGCACTCACAACAGGGCCTGGACTCAATGACTAGATTTAAGTAAATGCAATCTTTACCTGTTGCTCACAGGGTTGATGTGAGACTAATTGTTCAAAGGAGAAATGTTATGTTCAAATGAGAATGTATGTTTAAATGAGAAAATGTATTTAAAAACTATTGGTAAACCAAAAATATGAAGTTATTATTTTGAGGAAAGGGAGTTACACTCAAACATGGGTATGGAACTGTCTTTTAAGCTTTTGATTAGTGATGATGGGGTGTATACGTGTGTGTGTGTGTGTGTGTGTGTGTGTGTGTGTGTGTGTGTGGAGAAGTAAGGGGTTTAATGGGTTCCTTAGCTATGTTGAGCCCCTGATCTATTTTTTTAGTACTGCCTGAGCCATACCCTCTCCTTCCCTCTTTACCTTACTGTTTCCAAGGGCAGTAGTCCTCAAACCTCGCTGTCCAGCTGTGCAGCTCTTTAAGAAATACAGGCCTCATGGGCGCCTGGGTGGCTCAGTCGGTTAAGCATCTGCTTTCGGCTCAGGTCCTGATCCCACGTCGGGCTCCTTGCTCAGCGGGGAGCCTGCTTCTCCCTCTGCTGCTTCCCTTGCTTGTGTGCTCTCTCTCTGTCAAATAAATAAATAAAATCTAGAAAGGAAGGAAGGGAGGAAGGAAGAAAGCAATACAGGCCTCACCCCCTTGGAGAGTCTCATTCAGTAGATCTGGGTGGAGCCCGAGTATCTATTTTTTTAATAGACCCTAGAGTGATTTTTATATGCGACCAGGGTTAAGAGCAGGCATTTCACTTGGCCTCTAGGAAGAGATGAGAGTAGCTCATCTCATGTCTGCTTTCTTCTCCACTGACACTTGCTCTAGAACCTCTCAGCCGGTCCTGTGGCTTTAGAAACCCTCTATCTGCTGATGACCCCCACATTAGCATCCCCCACATACAGCATCTCCCCAGAACTCTGTGGCCCTCCTGATTCCAACCCTCTATTTCAATATCTCACTGGATATTTTTTAAGATTTTATCTATTTATTTAAGAGAGAGAGCGAGAGTGGGGAGAGGAGCAGAGGGAGAGAGACAAAGGCATTTTGACTTCACTTTCCCAAATCGAACTCTACTTTTTCTCCAAAACCTGCCCTTCCCCATTTCTTCCTCATTTCTGGAAATTACCCTTGCCCAGTTTACTCAGACTAAAAATATTGAAATGGACTTCTCTTTTTCCATACCCTCCTTGTAATCCGTCTGCCAATCCTGAAGCCACCACCTTCCCCGTGTATCCAGTCTGACTGTTCACGCCACCTCCAGGCGACATCCTCTTTCATAAGGGCCCCAGATTTAGCTCTGTGTCTGCCCTTGCGGCCCCTATTGTCTGTTCTCTACAGCGACCGGAGTAATCTCTATAAAACCTGGATCAGATTATAGCGCCGCTCTGCTCAGAACCCTCAAATAGGTTCTCAAAGTAAAATCCCAGATCTTTTCTAGGGGCCCCAAAACTTCATGTACTCTGGCCCTTCCTCTCCTCCGCTTCCCCACCTGCTCCTCCACCCTGGCCTCCCTGCTGTTCCCCCTCGGAGCCTGTACACATGTGCTCTCTCTGCTGTCTGTTGTCCAGGAGCTGCACAGTTTATTCGCTCAGATCATCGGGTCTCAGGCAAAGGTTACACCCTCAGTGGCCTTCCCTTTCTGTTCTGTCTAAAGGAGCCGCTTTCACTCTCCATCCCTTACTTCTTTATTCGGTTCATAGCACTTATCACTACTTGGCATCTTATCCATCTACTGGTTTATGATTTGACCCCCCCCCCCCCCGGTGAGGGCAGGGGCTTTGTCTGTTTTATTCATTCCTGCACGCTGGTGCCTAGAATGGTGCCCAGAAAAATAGATTTTTTTAAGGTTTTATTTATTTATTTTTTAAGATTTTATCTATTTATTTGAGAGAGAGAGCGAGAGTGGGGGGAGGAGCAGAGGGAGAGAGACAAATAGCCTCCTCACTGAATGCAGAGTCTGATGTGGGGCTTGATGGCAGGACCCTGGGATCACAACCTGAGCCAAAATCAAGAGTCGGACACTCAACCGACTGAGCCACCCAGGCGCCCCAAGGTTGTATTTTTAAGTAATGTCTGCACCCAACATGGGGCTCAAACTTACAACCCTGAGATCAAGAGTCACATGCTCTACCAACTGAGCCAGCCAGGCGCCCCAAGTAGATTTTCTTCTTAAGATTTTATTTATTTGACAGAGAAAGACACAGTGAGAGACGGAACACAAGCAGGGGGAGTGGGAGAGGGAGAAGCAGGCTTCCCGTGGAGCAGGGAGCCCGATGCGGGACTCGATCCCAGGACCCTGGGACCATGACCTGAGCCAAAGGCAGACGCCACCCAGGCGCCCTGCCCCAAGTAGATTTTCAATAAATACTCTTTGACTGAGTGAATGGATGCTCACCAATCCTTCTGTCAGGAATGCCAAACCCATTTTTACTTTGCTCTGCCCCTTTCATTTATCAACCAAGTCTTGCCCCAGCTTTTGGTAAGGCCCCAGGCATTTCTACAAGGCAGGAATTCCCCAGCAAAAAGATAGATACTTGAGACCCAAAGGAAAGGAATATCTGCTGTGAATCCTACCTTTTCACAAACTAATTCCCTGAATCCTGGCAACAATCCTATGAGGTGATGATGCTGTTTCCATTTAACAGCTAAGGAAACTGAGACCTCGAGTCGTTTACAGAACTAAGAGGTGAGATTTGAAGCCAGGTATCCTGACTCAGAGTCCAAAATGGGGAACATGAAGAGTCTGTTGGCAGCGTTAGGATATAGTACAGGGGCAGGTAGAGTGGGAAATGGCCTCCTTTTTATTTTTCTGTAAATGAGACTTTTTTAGGATTCTTGGGAGAGAGTGTGTTGGAGGTCTCCTTATTCTACTAACACGAATCCCTTTTCTGGTCTCTGCTTAAATGAAAGCATCTTGGGAGGGTTCATTAAGAGTAAGTGATGAATGTTCAGAGGGTAGTTAGAATCTCTGCTTTCATGGGGCACCTGGGTGGCTCAGTCGTTAAGCGTCTGCCTTCGGCTCAGGTCATGATCCCGGGGTCCTGGGATCGAGCCCCGCATCGGGCTCCCTGCTCGGCGGGAAGCCTGCTTCTCCCTCTCCCACTCCCCCTGCTTGTTCCCTCTCTTGCTGTTTCTCTCTCCCTCTCTCTCTGTCAATTAAATAAATAAATAAAATCTTTTAAAAAAAAAAGAATCTCTGCTTTCGTTTAGTCATCAAGTCAATATTTGGTCACCATAAGGCTAATATATTTCGTTTGAGAGAGTGTTTGCTTGGTTTGAGTTGTTTGGACAAGTCTTTCCATTCCATTCAATTCAATTGCCGGAACAATGGTATAACCAGTGTGGTTTAAACATTTAAGCTCTCGCCACAGTCAAACAGGTTAAGTGGGACCAACTTTTTTTGCAAAAAGATTCTCACACCAATCTGATGAGTAATAAGGAACTTAAACACTGAGGACAGTGATCCAGGGGGAAAATGTCTAAAGATACGAGATTACCGGTTTTAATATGTGAATGAACGACGTGCAGAGGAATTACTTGCCTTCTTTTAGGAATCTTGTGATTAAACCAAATGCAGGGGCGCCTGGGTGGCTCAGTTGGTTGGGCGACTGCCTTTGGCTCGGGTCATGATGCTGGAGTCCCGGGATCAAGTCCCGCATCGGGCTCCCTGCTCAGTGGGGCGTCTGCTTCTCCCTCTGACCCTCCCCCTTCTCATGTGCTCTCTCTCTCTCATTTTCTGTCTTTCAAATAAATAAATAAAATCTTTGGAAAAAAACAAAACAAAACAACAACAACAAAAATAAATGCAAACTGAGGGATTATGCTCCTTGAAGTGGTATTTAGGATTCCTGTGTGTGTGTGTGCATGCATGCATGTGTGTGTCCTTGTATGTGGTGACCTATGCAGGAAAATAAGAGAAAACTGACAAAATACATAGAACAAACACCTAACTTGAAGTCAAAGAGCCTTTCTGGAGAACCTAATCTATTATTTTTTCTTGCTAAGAGTCTTGGGCTCTTGGGCTAGACACTGAACTTATTTGAAAGCCACCCTTCTCATCTATAACATGGAATACTTATTTCACAGAGTGATTGCTATGTCTAGTACAAAGACATTCAATAAATGTGCATTGAATTAAAAATTCTTTCCATTTGTTACCACTATTAACCAACAAGATATTGTAAAGTCATAGTTCATTTGGATTTTTTGAATGGTTATTCAAGTATTCTTTTTTTTAAAAGATTTTATTTATTTATTTTGAGAGAGAGAGAGCAGGGGGAGGGGCAGCGGCAGAGGGAGAGAGAGACTCTCAAGCCGACTCCATGCTGAGCATGGAGCCCAATGTGGGACTCGATCCCACAACCGGGAGATCATGACCTAAGCTGAAATTAAGAGTTGGACACTTAACCGATTGAGCCACCCAGGTGCCCCAAGTATTCTTTATAGAATTTATTTTTATTATATTTAAGATGTATTCACTCCTAAGCTATCTTGGGATATGTAATAAATCAAAAGGAAATAGAAACTTAAAAAAAATAAATAGGAGGCACACAGCATGGTACAAACCGGACTAAATAAATATGACTTCCATCCTGCCCTGAAATGGAATGGGGCTTCTGTGGGTAAAAGTGATCAGGACTAGACAGTTACTCCACAGAAAACATCTTTGCTCTGGTAGCTGTAGCAACTCAGTGGGAGCCCCGTGTTCTGTTTACTGAACAGCAGATGAATTCTCCAAACAAACTTCCGCAGTGCACTCACAATGGAGTTAGATGGACTTTCATACCTTCAGCCAACTGAAGTAAATAAAAAGATCCATGGATGTAGTTACTAATAATATTTAAGCACTAGCGTCTTATGGCAGCAGCTGAGATTAGGGGAATTGTCACAAACCATGAGAAATGCAATGGCTCAGGAAGCGGACTTGAGGACAGAGGCACCACTAACAATCTGGCAAGAACTTCCCGTTAGAACACAACAGCAGTCCAAATCGTCCTAAGTGTTTGACATGTATGAATCTCATTATCGTTGCAAACTGGTAAGCCAAGTATCTGTAAAGTGGGAATACTCCACAAAACCTGGTGTGCAGGAAGAATGTTACAACAGCATGAGGAGTCAGAATAGAACCATTTATGATAATAATAATTAATGACTTGCTGTTGTGCCAGGTCTTCACGTAAGCCCGTTACTGACCGTGTGACATAAGAATACTTGTCCTTTAAGAGTAAGGGGACTGGAGCTCTAGGAGCAGACCACAGGCCTCAAGTGGTAGAAGACCAGAAACCTTAACCCAGGTGTTGTGACTCCACATAGAGTGCTCTCCCTGCTGCCCTTCAGCAACCCCCACAGGGTTAGTCCCGTGTTGGATCACCAGAAGGGCTGAACCGGCTGACCTGGACCTGGAGACCAGAACGGGCCTAACAGTGCTCTCAATCTGGTATAATTTGGCATCTGCCTCTGTCACACCACTGTCTGAGCTTGCAGGTGCCAAATCTGGGTTTGTTCTTTTGATCTTTCCTGACATCTCTGCATTATTTTGCACCGTTGATCATGTTCTTGAGACCGTCTGCTTCTCTGACTTCCATGTCACCTGTGCTACTTCTATCCCCTTGGCTATGGGCTTTTATACTCAAACTTAGCCTGGATAATAGCTTGTATTTATTGAATGCCTCTTACGTGGCACGCATTGTCCAAGTCCCTTTACATGTATTCACACGTATTTTTTTAATCCTCATAATCCTATGAATCAGATGGTACTCTTGTCTCTCTTGAAAAAATAAGGAAATTTAGCAACAAAAGAAAAAATACACTGGACTTCATCAACATTTCTGATGTTTGTGTGTCAAAGGACACTAGCAAGTGGGGTGCCTGGGTGGCTCAAGTTGGTTGAGCTACTGACTCTTGATTTCGGCTCAGCTCATGGTCTCGGGGTCCTGAGATTGAGCCCCCAACAGGCTCCATGTAGAGCTCTCTCTGCCCCTCCCCCACTCGAGCTCTCTCTCTCTCTCTCCCTCTATCTAAAATAAATAAATAAAATCTTTTTAAAAAAAGAACACTATCGAGACTATCAAGAGAGTGAAGACAGCTCACTGAAAGGGAGAAGGTATTTGCAAAGCATATGTTCAATAAAAGATTAATATCTAGAAAAAATAAAAAACAACTCAACAACAAAAATAAGCAACCTTATTAAAAAATGGGCAAAGGATTTGAACTCAGATATTTCTCCAAAAAATATATACAAATGGCCTCCTCTTGCTTGATATTTTAGCAGCAGCTGACATGTTAATCACTGTCTCTTTTATGGAATGATTTCTTCATCCTGCTTCAGGGACACCACTTCTGTGTCACTAACTGCTCCCTCTCAGTCACCTTGCAGGTTCCTTTTTATCTCCTGACCTACAAACTTCAGATTCCTCAAAGATCTCAGTGTTCCGACTCCCTCTGACTTACGGTCATGACTTTAAACACGACCCACAACGCTGACATCTCCCACTCTCTTTCTCTTGAACTTAGACTCATATATGCAACATATATCCAAATGCCTATCCGGCATTTCCACATAATGATTAAGAAGTATTTGATACCTAACCTGTCCCAAACCAGCTCAATTTCTACCCAAACCTCACTGGCTTCCCTCACTCCCTTCATTCGTGACCGCACTGTACAAACTACTCTGCATCCTCCATATCCTTCTTCCTTGGCTTTGTTTTCTGTAGAGTGTTGACCACCCCCACCCCCCTCCCCCAACTCCCGGGATATTGTCTGGCTCTCCCTCTGGTATTCAGTGAGGGCAGAAACCTTGTTCACTGCTCTGTCCTTAGCGCTGAGAACAGTGCCTGGCATGTAGCACACGCTCAACTGAATGGCCATGATAGCTTTAGCTAGTTGAAATACTAAGGGAGAGGGTGTAACTAAATAGAGTTTTAATTAATACAGATTATGTGATAGATAAAAAATTCTTCAAAACCTGGTACCCAGGTGGGAAATAGTATCAGGGGTCCTTAGGTGATAAAATGCTGGGTACCTCTGGATTCAATTATTCCAGGTTTTGAATTTCAACTGAACTTTGACTCAATACTATTTCAGCAAGAAAAATTTTTGAATTTTGGTACCGGGTCTGGTCCTACTGTCCTCTGAACATGTACGAACTTAAGGTTTTTTCCAGTCCAACATTTTCCTGTATTTTGATCAAGTTATTTCTGCAAGAACTGAACACTGCAGCCTTTCTCCTTTTCTCTAGGCCCGGCCCCAGGGTTAGCCTAAGAGGTGACGGCTTGAAAACACACAGGATGATAAGCTTTTTTCTTATATGTGAATAGAAGCCCAAAGTAACAGTGAAATCCTACACATCCTCAACTCACCAATTTCTCAAATTACACTTTTTTTTCCCTATTATACAAGTATTTCACATTTATTGTGGTGAAAAAAACCTAAGTCACCCTATGTCACTGTTTAAGGGATTTATCACTGTTAAAATTCTTCTGATCTTAGTGTATCATATATTTTGTATAGTAATCTTGTCATTAGCTACCCTTACCAGTGTGTCATAGCTTCATCTTTTAAGTTCAGGCAAGACAAGTAAGTGGCTTCATGGCTAATAACCAGGCATGAGTGCTGAAGAATAAAGCATTTTAGATCAAGGAACAGGATATGAAACAAAAGATTGATACTTTTGTTGCTGAGGGGTGCCTGGACGGCTCAGTAGGTTAAGCATCAGTTGGTTAAGCATCTGCCTTCGGCTCAGGTCATGATCTCAGGATCTCCGGATCCAGCCCCGGATCCAGCCCCGCATCGGGCTCCCTGCTCAGCGGGGAGTCTGTTTCTCCTTCTCCCTCTCCTCTGCTCATGTTCTCTCTTTCAAATAAATAAAATCTTTAACAACAACAAAAAAGATTCTTTTGTTGCTGAAATGAAGATAAACCAGGAAATTTTATTCCTATAGAGGAAACATTGGAATAGGACATTCCCTCTTAATGAAAAGATTATGCCATCTAAGAGGAAAGGAGTAATATGCAATCATAGGGAACTATTTGTTCCTTTTAAATTCTTAGACCCCCACCTTGCAAGCACTAGTATTAGACTGATTTAAGATGTAAAATACGCTCAATTCTTAGCTGGAGCCAGCTATACTTTTTAAAACTACCATCATTGACCCCTACCATCTTTCTTTTTTTTTAAGATTTGATTTGAGAGAGAGAGAGAGAGAGAGAGAGAGAGCACGCACATGAGTGGAGACACGGGACTTGATCCCAGGACCCTGAGATCATGACCTGAGCCCAAGGCAGGCGCTTAACTAAGTGAGCCACCCAGGCGCCCCGTGACTGCCCTTTTTTTTTTTTTTTAATATTTTATTTATTTATTTGACAGAGAGAGACACAGCAAGAGAGGGAACACAAGCAGAGGGAGTGGGAGAGGGAGAAGCAGGCTTCCCACTGAGCAGGGAGCCCGATGCGGGGCTTGATCCCAGGACCCTGGGATCATGACCTGAGCCGAAGGCAGACGCTTAACAACTGAGCCACCCAGGTGCCCCTTTTTATCTTCTTAATGTCAAGATTGAATATTTCTTAGGCTGCTCACCTGTGTCATAAATATAAGCACTCTTTCACCCTGGAATAGAATGACAAACTTTGCTTTACATAGTACAGTTGTTTCTCATTAATAGAGAATCTTAAGAATTTTAGCCTTGGAAGAGAATTTTAGAGGTCTAGTCCAATTCATAATTAATGCTTTTTTTTTTAAGCAGGAAACTGTACCTTGAAATGGTTAAATGATTTGCCTGAGTTTTAGAGAAGTAGTTTTGTCCATAATCCAAGTCTACAGACTTCCAAATTCAAGGGCCCTGTACTCTCCTAGAGTTCAGCTGTAAAATGAAATGTATCCGCAGGCAGCTGATGGTAACGAGGTCTTTTACAACTGGGGAGGACACTGGTTCTGACACTCCGTGTGTACAACTTTGAGTGAGAAAACTACTGAGCCTGTTTACTTACCTTCAAACAGTATATTCAGATTCTAGGAACATGTTTGATGCCTAATGTTATTTTGTATATAAATGTAAACATTTTCTCATAGGGACATATTTAAGATCTTTCCTCAGATAAGTAGGACTGGGGCGCCTGGCTGGCTGTCAGTAGAGCATTATTTTTTTTTTTTAAAGATTTTATTTATTTATTTGACAGAGACAGCGAGAGAGTGAACACAAGCAGGGGGAGTGGGAGAGGGAGAAGCAGACTTCCCGCTGAGCAGGGAGCCCAATGCAGGGCTCGATCCTGGGACCTTGGGACCATGACCTGAGCCGAAGACAGACGCTTAACGAATGAGCCACCCAGGTGCCCCAGTAGAGCAGGATTCTTGACCTGGGGGCATGAGTTCAAGCCCTATGCTGGGCATAGAGCTTATTTAAAATTAAAAAAAAAAGTTCAAAAAAAATAAGTAGGACTGATTTTTTATGAAGATTCTGAAAATGTTCTATTCATTTTTACAGATGTACATTTGGGGAAAATTAGTATTTGCCAACTTTATTTTCAATGGTTATAGCACACCTGCTAAAGACCTTCAAAAGCAAATTGTGAAGACAAAGAGTGATTATCATACAGGGTATCTCCTACCCAATGACTTCAGGATCTGGTACAGTAACTACACATATTCTACCTTACCTCACACTTTTCATTAGTAAATCCCAGACAAGGGCCAAATGTCAAGAATTGCCTTTATGAATGCTTGTTCCTTGCTTCAAATCTTTTCTGGGAAGAGGTAGCTTATCTATTTAAAAGTTCAGTTCAAGTCCATTTGGAGGCATCATTGAGCTCGCTGACAAGACACCATGAGCAAAGCTTACCCTCAAGGTATGAAAAAATTTAATGGACAAGAAATTATCATTGAAATTGAATGGTGGTGGACAGGTCCAAGGAATATTGCGGGGTTTCAGTCCCTTTATGAATCTTGTGATAGACGAATGTATGGAGATGGCAAGCAGTGGGCAACAGAACGATATGGGAATATGAGGAAACTAAACAATGGGTGTGTTCACTGGAAGAAAACTGCTTCCACATGTCCCCTCTCTCCATAGCACCTGTTTTTCACAATATAAAAATCAGGTCATGGGCATTTTCATATTGAACTTCTTTGTTAAATACATTTTGGTAATAGTAAAACAAACAAACAAGTAAATCAAAGTTCAGTTCAAGGAAGGCCACTTTCTCTTTAGCCAGCACTCGGTCTGCAGAGCCATTTGGGAGTTACTATGAATGTTCCCAAGACTGTAGCTGAACTTAGGAAGGTTCAAAAAAATCATTCATTCAATTACATAGGACATTCAGTATGTCTTTTCTGTCAGGGAGGTCCTACAAGTCAACAAATTGAAGATGATTAGAATGTATCTGATGGGGACAGTCACTGAGAAGGGTGAAAATGGAGCTTTTAAAATTCATCTATTGTTTTCACTCCGATAACTTAGCATGTGAGGCACTTTAATGACCAAACTTAGACTAATGAATCCACGGTTTTCCTAGAAAACTGCTGTCATTTGTCGGTATGTTAACAAATTCTGGAAAATACTATAATAGAAGAAAAATGGAGATAAAAAGAAAATAAATTTTTACCTTTTGGCTGATTCATGTTGCAAGCACCAGAATAAAAAAAGCACACCCACAGAAGACACAGAGAAGTACAGATTTTATTAGAGACTTGTTAGGCTTAGAAGGAACAACAGTAATACAGGCATATACAAACCTACTGTTCATTCTTGTAAAAGTCCTTTAAAAATTTGATAAGAAAAAATACATCAGGTGATCAAAGAAAGCATTGATGAGAAAGGCTATAATCTCAAGTCTTCAGGTAGGGTAGGAAATGTGCAGTTCTACAAAATATAGGTAGTCAGAAAGTAAAAATATCTCTGAAAGAATATTCTTAAATGGTATTTTAAAAAAATACAGCTTAACACTCCAGTGTTAAATGAAGAGTGAAGACTGACTTTAGAAAATTACTTACATGTAAACAAGCCCGAACTCTGTAAGACAGTTCACACGTTCCTGTTTTCAGTGTTCATATAATGTTAAAAGAGAATGCAAATGCCTCCCCCAAATACTGAGAACACTTACTATACATAAACAAAAGATGGGTTCATACATTTCAGGCTATGTCAAGAAATAGTTACGTATGCTCACAGATTAGGGCACAGATCTAAGACTGCTAATGTCAGGACATCTTCCTGTTTGGGTGAATGCAAAATGTCATAAATTTTGGAAGACACCAATGTAAGGCTAACCTATTTAATTCTAATATAGTTCATTAGAAAAAAACGAATATGAAGAATTGAGGCATAAATTAAGAGTGAATTTACAAGACTGTAAATGCATTTAAATCATTTGACATTAAAAGGAATCAAAATCCAAGATCTTTAGATCCAAAGTCTATTGTTTTATCAAAAAAACATACATATACTAACATGTATAGTGTTTTGATTTATGTAAAAAGGAAACACTGTGCAAACAGGAAAACACTGAGAGAGAAGGGTAAACATAATATGATTTAAAAGGCAAAAATAATAGAAGCCACAGGATGCAGCATCTGTATGATGAATGAGATAACTAATCCCAGGGTTAACTCTTCAGAATGAACCTCAAGCTCACAGTCCTATTTTAAAGGATAACTCACCGATCCAATTTTTCTGATGACAAGTCTTGGAGGAACAGCACAGTTTGAGGCTCTTTTCACAGTTGGGAGTCCTTGATTTGTCTGCGATTATTTCAAACACGGTCTAATCCTATTGAAATGTCAGTATTACCAAAAGTATACATTTCCATTGTGTATCATAACCTTTGGATTTGGGGTCTTTTCATGCCTTTTCAGAAATCCTGTCCTCAAATTAAGTAAAACAGCAATGTCACAGTTATGATGTGAGACCACGTGATGAATCAAGTAGGTCAGAATCTTTTAAAAATCCAGAGCAGCAGGGTACAAAAATAAACTTACTAAAAACCTTATTTTGCAAAATACTTTAGTAATCTGTGAGGTATTAATCCATTTCCACTCTATCATCCTAACTTGTTTCCATCAACCATAGCAGATTCTGAAACGTAGTTTACAATGAATCTGACAAGGGACTTGGTGTCTACAAACGATGCTAAGGTTCTTCCCAGACCTGACCCTAAAAAGCAAAGCTCAAAGCAATATGGTGGATTCAAGATTAAAAAAAGGCATTGGTCTCCAGAAAGAGAAGTTTAAAATTACTTAACATTGGAATTACAGGGCAAAGACCAAGTGCCTTTCAGAAACTATGTACAATTAAATGAGACTGCTATCATACTGTTGAGTGGAAAGTGGGAAAAACAAAAACAGAAACCATTAGTTTGCGGGAGAAATTTTTTTTTTTTTTTGGTGGCTAAATTGTTTAACCATAAAATAGAGCTAGAGATCTGATAAGTTACAAGAACAGTTCTCCCACCAGCAATTCGTAATAGCCATATTACATTTCACATTTCTACTGTGATAAATTACTGTAATGTCAAAGTCTGGTAGACTTTATCTTGCTATCCATTGTTATTCCTCTAATTTTAGAAGGATTAACCAACCAATTTTTGCTAACTGTAGGCACACACACAAAGAAAAGTGAATTTTGGTGAACGTAGGATGTCTAGTCAGCCTCAGGTTCTCTTCAGTCTTCACACTCTTGATGTTCCAGGAATGATGCGCGAGTTTAGGTTGGTTCTAGGATAGGCCCAGGGGCCTGGTTTGATCTGGGATCCCTGGGACCATACCTAGAACAAACCCAAACAAAACCAAACTCCTTGGGAGTGCTTTCAGCTCAGGTGACTTCTGGGCTTTTCACCCATATGGACCTCCGGGGCTGTACCAGGACCATACAGCAATCTTTAAGGAATGGGAGTGGCATTTCTGGAGTTTTCTGTACGTTGCCAGGTGCTAGTACTGTGCAGAAAATACTTTGACTTAAATATGGAATTAAATTTACTTGGGAGAGGAAAAAAGATATCTAATTTCTTAGGATATCATAAAAAATAAACTTGTAAAAGACATGCTTTAGTTTTAGAAAAGATGCTCAAGATGAAATAAACTCATTTGGAGGCAGCCAACATTTAGGAAATGTTATAAAAGTGAAAAATGTAAAGTTCAAAACAGAATTATCCCTTATCTTTAGAAACTCTTAAGATACAAATATGAGGGGAAATATCTATTTCTACAATGACTCATAGAATATACTCACTTTGAAAAATAGTGTGTCACAAGTACACACAACTTAAATAATGTCCTATTTTAATAACATGCTGGCCACGTGCCGAATGAAATTCAGTATATAGGGATGAAACAAATTAACTCAACTGCTGACAGGTTAAAATGTACAGCATTTAAAAAAATACCATATGCATTTTAATTTATCACACATTTTAGGATTTCTATAAAATCAACTCCTTCATGTTATGCTTTAGTATATGTGAATCCTGGAATCAGTTCATCCTCTTCTTGATTTATAGCAATTACACTGAGTAAAATCACTTTCCTTTTACAACTATACACAAGGAGTATTTTTCTCCTTGTACCCCCAACCAGGGTTTGGCATCATGGCTATTCTGTAATGGCAGTCTCAACTCAAGAAATGGGTTTGGGTCATCTATTTTTAAATGAATATTATATCATAATTCCCTTCCAGTAGCATATGAATAACGTTAGGTGATGAGTCATGGCCATAGACTGATTTTCCAATTACCCTGTATATGATGGATGGATGAATCAACGTATGGACTAAAACATAATCAGCCTACTGGTAAAACTAAGTTATTCAAAGCCAGGATATCCCTTTCTAGACAGATTTGAATTTTACTTGGAAACATAATAACATGCAAATTTCATGTTTATTTTTCATTCAAGAGAGAAAAATCATGCTTAACATATTAAATGATAATTTAAACACGCAAAATATAGAATGACACTAGGAATTTAGTCATTCAAATATCTGTCAATATCATTAGATCTAACACTGATAACTTTTGGCAAGCTTTTAACATGTATTTCACTGAGTGAAAACAAAGATACTGTCTTAAAATCTTGCACAAAGAACAAATTTTTTGTGGTAAAACTGCCTAGAGTCTAAAAACCTTATTACTTCTCAGTTCTCTGGGATATCAATAATGATAGTTTTCTTATTTCCCAGGACTCAACCTACTTCATGTTTCAGAAATGAAGATGCATCTCCAAAAACAAAACCAAACTGGCCAAAGAAATTCTTCGCAGCATGTGGTATCCAATTCATTTAGAGAGTACTGCAGAAAATGCTAATTTGAGTGGGTTGGTTTTAATCAGACCCAAAAAATTAAAGGACAGAATATAGAGAAGGTAAAGTATAGAAACAAAATGGTTCCCCTTGTACAATAACAGCTCATCTATTTTGAGAGCAGGTATTGAATTTAGCAACTTCACTTATTTTAAAGATAGCAATGAAATAGGTAGTGAGTAATCGATACTCACAAAATCCATGCGTTTTAAGTATAATCCAGTTTTTTAGTCTTCACTGAGTCAATTTACTCTAGCTGTCTTAGTTACCTTGTTTCCAAAACCAAAGCAGACTAGAAGGAGCATTACGAGGGTGGAGAAAGGCCACTGCTAAGGGCACACGTAAGCAAGCAGTAACTGCAGGAACTGGAGGAATCAGAACTACTAACAGAAAACAAAGACAAGAAAATGAAAAAAAGCACAGCAGAATGGAGCCATTTAGTAAAAGGGCACATAGCTCTCAGTGCCTAATTAGACTATCAGTATAATAACTGTTAATAATGATCATTCTGACATCAAAAAGATTAAAATGATTTTCATATACTGTTTAATAAGACAGCAACGCATACTGTTTTAAAAGGATTACCTTCAGAAATTATTCTAAAAATTTTTAATGCTTAAAGGGGTCTAAGCTCTATAGAAAACTCAGATATCTAGAATGAGTCATTCTCCAAATATTCAGTTAGCCAGTTCTTCCTAAATTAGCCATGCATGTTTAGTCTCAAACCTATAGTTCTAGAATATAAATCTTGGTGAACAGAATTGGAGTCACATTTACAATGCTCTAAGTTTTCAGTCTGTGTCCTATACTAGGAACAATCAGAACAAAACATTTAACATTTTCCTAAAATACACACAATGATTTGTACAAAGATGGTAGGTGGATTTTCTTTTACAGCTGAATTCATTTATGGAGAGTCCTAGAAACATCAATATATAAAAACTGAATTAATATTTTAAATATATGGCAATCACATATTCAACCAAGTATTTTTAGCAAGTTCTTAGTAAAGAATGAAGAGGCAAACAAAAGTATGTATGCTAAGCAGCCAAACGGGTACCACAAAGTCCATGCACTTAACTGACCGAAAAAGCCCCTTAGCCTTCTTTCAGTCTACTTACTCTTATTTTAGACACAGTTCTAGCAAGCTTGGCAATCTGGTTTCTCAGGCCACAGCAGATTAGAAGCAGCAAAGTAGGGGCCTAGTGCAAGAGGCAGGCACCCAAGACAGCAGCAAAAAGTGACAGCTGATTTTCAGGGAAGATAGAGAAACTGGAAACGAGATATAGCTCACAAAGCACAGCATCGTAGGGTCATAGAGTAAAAAGACATGTAACTTCATCTATCTTAGGAGTCCCTGAGGGTGCATTTTTGTTTATCACCCTGTGATAGGAACTGATATTCTTAAAGATGACAAAGAAAAAGTTAAATTAGATCCTAAATAGTCTAGAAAAAAGTGCAGAAGGTACATTCTAGAAATTTTCCTATTCAACTACTAAAAAAAGTTATGAATAAATGGATTTGCCTCAGTTACATGAAAAATTAACTCATGCAAGTTAGTTACCTGTCAATGGTGACAAGTAAATTGTTACTGTACTTGGGGCATTTTTTTCGTATTTTGTCTTCCAGTAGATTTGTTGCTTCATTTTCTAATATAAGTGTGAATTACACAGACATGTTCTTATCCATGGAAGTGGAAGAATAAATCAATCTTTGTCTGGTTTTCATTCTTGGCATCTATGGTCTTATGGCATTTAGTTCTTGTTTCCTTGTTTTATTTAGATACGGAAACAATGTATTATGATTAAACTAAATCAGTTGAACTTTTCTTCTGACATGATTTCTAATAATTTATCAAAATATTTCACATATTACTTATGGTGAATAAATAAAAGTTGGTCACAGAGTGAAATGACCCTTAGCGTTCTTTTTGGTTAACATCCCATTGACTTAAAATTTTGTGAAACGTATCAGAATTTAATTCTTTTTATGCTTTAACATCAAAAGCTTCTCCACCTTTATTATGTAAATCAGAATAGTACTACTTATTTTTCAGAGAATTTTTAAAAATTTTTTGACCTATTTTACTAACATAACCAGATCTTTTTTTCAGGCTTAAAATTTTCACTTCTTTTTTAACTACTTCTGAGAAGTCAGAGTTCACCAACATCACTTAGCAATCCAGAGAATTTGGTTTTTGCTGGAAAAACTCCCCATGACATTATTAGGTCAGCTGCACCCATAGCTTTTAAATGATGGATCTGAGATTTAAACTCAAGGCTATCCTTTTGTGTTAAAGCTTTAAACCCATATTCTTAAATTTCCCTAGAAATTTGCTTTAAATGTGTTTCTCCTGACTTGTCTCCAAGACCTTGAGAAATCAAACCTGAGTCAATACATCAGTTCTTAATTAAATATATTCAAACGTACAATTTTAATGAAGTACAATTTTAAAGAAGGCTTAACTTAGGAAGTCAGATAATACAGACAACTTAGAATATAAGCAGAGGATCACAAATCAAACACCAGCAAGTCTGGCCCAATGTATGCCAGATATGCAGGGTTTTAATGAAAGCTGAAAAAAATAAGAATTTTAGGTATGATTAACCGTTACCAGATCATTTACTGCCATGACTTTCCTTAGTAGGCAAAGGGTAAAAATCTTGTCTTTAAGAGTGCCCCAAATAGCTTCTTTCATACATTTTTACATTAAGTACTAGGTTTGTCCTGGTAAAATAAACTATGGAAATGTTCATGTTAAAAGCTGTTAGGATATTACTCCTAACAAGAAGTATCTGGTCAAAATATCATTGTAAAATTTGGAAAGCACAATTATCAGCGTTGCATCACAAAATATTTTTCCCAGAGGGCTTCTTTTGGAAGGAGGATGGCAACTATTAAAACTAGTCAAAAGCCTGATAATAAAAAGTGAAATATTCTTAGAAAAGTAACACGAGTACCTAATTATAATTACATTGACTTGTTTTTATTTCCTAAGGTATTCATGGCAAGGAAAAGTCTTAGATAGACTAGGTTCTTAAATTTTAGTGGGCATAAACATCACCTAGGTCTCATTCCAAAATGACCAACTAAGACTGGATTGGGAGTATGGCCCCTAATCTGCAATGTAAAAATAAGACCTCTAATTTACTCTAAGTTGATGCCCCATTAAAAAAACCGAGAAACACTGACTTTTAGACTATTATAAGAGAAAATTAGGAATATTCACAGGGAAGATAATATTTTATCTTAGAAGCATTTTAAAAGATGAAAGAAATTTTGAAAACTACACAAAAAAAAAGAAGCTTCAGTTGAAGTCCCAAGATCCTTATATCATGGTTTCAACAAGTAGAATTTTCATGGAATTAAGTTAACAACTAGTGAATAAAACAGATCAGACTGGAAGATTAGGAATTTCTAATTAAAATCAGTCTTTTAAAATTAAAAAGTATCACCTCAGAGAGCACTGAAAAAACTGATAAAATATTAAGATTTTTTTTCCTAAACCGCTATAATAAAAATAATACAATAAAAGAATTAAAAGTTATTAAACTCTAATTCTTCCTGTATAAGGTTACAGATTAAGAGAAAGATTACCAAGGTTTTCCATAACTGCTTCTTCTAAATCCAAGGAGAAAAGGAGTTGTCAAACTAAGTAATTTAAAAAGAAAGTATTATTATTTATGAATATAATCGTCAGTCCCAAAACAAGAATTTGTTTTTTTTCTTGAAATTTAGCTAACTATTGCTAAGTGGCAAATTAGGCCCACCCTAAGATAATCCTAAGAGCTTAATTATGGATAAGTCCCGGAATTTTTGGTCAACAGGCAGAATCACAGAGGGTCTCTACTATTCATATAAAGCAGAACCAAGTTTTTCCTCAGGTTAAAAAATACATTTCCTAAGATTACTGGAAAAAAATAAAAATCCCCTTGGATACATAAAACTACTAACTCAAAGTGCTATAAGCTTACAGGAATCTGAATGTTTCTCTAAAGACAATCTATATCCATCGTGTAATCTCCTCTCTAGGACAGCAGCAGAAATTATTATTCCTGTACTCTCCCCAAGTAACGTCTATAAACTATGTCAGTGCAGAAGAGCTATAGGTTTCAAGACGTAATATACTCCTGAAAATGTCACATTTTGAAAATGCAGTCATTTAACACTGGACAATTTGGAAAGCAACCTCTTTTAAGAGGTAGTTTGTAAATGAAGTACTAAGAAGACAAGGATGCTTTCCGGGAAGGAGACAGGATGTTTCCAGAATCTCATTAAGGTGGAGAGGGTATAGCCTCAGGTTAGAAATTGGCAGCTAAAGTGAGTGGCTTGTGTAAATGGCACCCAATTATCTGTAGGCAAACCTAAACAAAGAACTTTCCGCAAAGTTGGGAATGGGGCCTTGGACTATAGGGATCCCACTTTGACATCATTCCCTCTTAGTTATAACAAGAACATAAGATAAACACAAAAAATAATTGAAAGGCTAATTTTTAAAACAGTACAATGTTTTTCTCTTAAAGATTATTAGGACATCTTAAAATTAACTACCAAATACAGATATGAACAAGGAAACATTAAGAAACATGTCACAATCCCACTATTTTTGACACTACTTCTTAGTTCCAAACCCCAGTACACATTAATTGTATGAATTCAATTTTTTTTTTTTATTCAGAACCTGTATCTTTAAGGCTGGTATAAACAAAAATAAAATACAAACAAGTTGTTATTAACATAATAGTTGCAGTTACTAACTGCAAGAATATAGTAAAAAGGAGTCATACTAGATGTTCTTGCAACAGAATTATCCCAGTCATTTTAGCGAATTCTGTCAAGAAATGATAAATTTGTTTCTTATTAAAAGTACCTAAAGAATTCCCAAGATCGATCAGTTGTACTGCAATTAAAACAGTTTATTCAAAAGAGCCCTTACCTTATCTTCCTAAAAGATTTGCCATTTACAGGTTAGCTACTATTTTCAGAGCAGTTGTTCAAACCAGGGTTCTTGCTGTAAATTCACATCTTAGCTTTATATATAGTAAACACTCATTTTCCCTTTCCAGTGGATTATCTAGTGTTGAAGCTAAAACACCTGCATAAAAGCAACAATTTAAAATCCTTCATGTAAATCCTGGTTCTTAATTCTCTTCTACCTCATTTTTATTTTCTTGTATTATTTGTTCTTCCTCCTCATCACCAAAAGTCTGTTCCTGCATGATGGTAAAGGAGAGAGATCTAGCAGCCACTTCTGCAGCAAGACCAGCAGTGAAGGTAAAATCCGGTGACCGCTGGAGCCGTGCCAGTCTCTGCTTAATGGAGGGCTGAAAGAAGTCCCTGGCAGTTGGATGGGCAGTGGACAGGCTACCTACATCTGCCTGCTGACATTCCTCTTCACTCTCACACTGGTAACACACTCTTTCTTCAGCTCCTTGGAGGAAGACGTCATTTGCAGAATTGTCTTTACTTTTACCATCTAGAGGGTTTTCAGATAAATACTCAGTCCTACTACTTATTTCATTGTCAGCTGTGGAGGGTTTACTATTTTCCTCTTCAGTATCATTTCTACCAACCGTCCCCATATCTGAATCCACTGATGGTTCTGAATTACTTATGGGTTCCACTGGGTCTACAGGAGACAAGGATTTCAACACAGCTTCAAAGAAAAAAAAAAAAAAAGAAGAAAGAAAGAAAAAAAAAGAAAAATAATAACTAAGGACCCAGCATTGATTTAAACTTTAATTTAAACTTCCAGTAGTTTTTTCTTATAAAGAATAAATAAAAGTTAAATAAAACCTTCTAGTAAAATCTATGTAAATTTATAAATCCAGAGAACTTTATAAGAGATAGAATGCCTAAGAAATGAAATGAGATGGGGTTTTGATGAAGATTTTAAAACACCTCACGCATTCTCTTATTCAAAATATTAAAGCAGTGGTTCTCAAAGTGTGGTCCCCAAACCAATAGTATCAGTTGTAACCACCAGGTTATTTGATAGAAGTGCAAATTTTTGGGCTCCACCCAGACCTACTGAAGGGGATACTGTGAGTGGGGGGGGTCAGCTGTGTTGACAAGCCCTACACTTGACTCTGATGCACACTAAAGTTTGAGAACCATCTTATGAAAGAATAAGCAGCATGATTTTTACCGATAATGTGTCAGTTAAAAGATCTAAAGTCATCCAGATAATAATCATCTCTTCAGCACATATATATTTACAAGTTAAAACAGCATGGAAAAAAAAATGCACACAATTCAACTTACTTGCCAACCACCTAACAAGACCCTGATGAAAGTAAAGCCATAACTTTGACACATTTTGTAATGTCACAGAAAAATAGAAAACAAAATAAAATCTGTATTCAAAATCAACTATTGTACAAAGCATAATACATAAATATTATATCCATACGGCAGAAGTTGTCCTTTCAAGGAAAATGAAGTTTTATTTAGCCCCTCTTGATGTTAGTAGGCAGTGGGTTGCTTGCTAGGCAGTCTCTCCTCCCAGTATGAGGGGTTAGTACAATACAATATATTAGGAAGCATGACGGAAGAAAAAAAAGTGCTTCTTGAAGATCTGGCGTTTATTTAAAAAATAATTTGTAAAAGGAGTCCATTTCCAAGAAACAGATCCCTAAGCTGCAGTAACTCCACTAGAGAAGCAGCAACAACAGAAAAAAATGGCCACAGCAGGTTCCAGTGTAGAATATCCCTCTCTAATTCCATTCGGACTTTACCCCTGTAGGCAGAGATGAAAACAACTCTGGAAGATGTACTGAAATTTTTCATGGAAAAAGCATTTTATGGTATCAGCAGCTTTTTACTTATTTTCACAAACAAAATCAGCATTACTGCCCTTTCAAATGTAAACTACCAGAAGCACATACCTGAAAAAAGACACACATTTCTTTCATTGTTATATCCTTGCCCGTATTGTCAAGAGGATAATTTTAAAGCTATATGGAAAAAATCCTCAACAATAAAAAGATACAGGTTTATATACAATGCTATTTTCAGTCTTCCCATATATTTTTAGTCAATAAATCTAGTTCTTAAAGAATGCAACACATATTAGACGTTGATTGATATCCCTGATTATTGCTAATTAAATAGGGCAATATAATCCGTACAACTGGAGGGTCAAGTGTTACCCCGGCTGGAATGTAAGCCTCCAGGAGTACAGGGACTTTCTGTCTCTTGATCTATGCACTAGGGATACAGCAGTAGACAGTGCCTCAGGAACTACCTGTTGAATGAATAATTTGCTGAAGGAACACTGTGGGGGATAATAAAGCCCCTACTAATTGAGACTGTAATTTCATTAGAAAGACAAAAACATTGGATGCATAGAAAACAAGAGTGCCTAAAACATACTCTCAATCTCTGATTCATGTAGGCCCAACATATGAACAAAGAGGTTGCAGGAACTCTATCTTTACTGCTGCTTCTGGAAAGTTCTTAATCTGTTATATATGTTGCTGCTCAAGACTTCCTTCCAATTCCCTCCAGTGCCTCTGGTGTGAGGCTCTATAGTGGTGGGAGAAGTAGCAGGGAGAAGAGGATTCATGGATGAGCAACTGGTAGAAAGGACAGCTTGGTGGAGAAGACAGAATTCTTGGTATAAAGAGATCAGCATGCATGTTTTTCTTTTTTTTTAAAGTAAACTCCACCCCCAATGTGGGGCTTGAACTCATGACCCCAAGAACAAGAGTCGCATGTTCTACCGACTGAACCAGCCAAGCGCCCCAGCATGAATGTTTTTCATGAATAAAAACAATTAAGTTTGTGGAACCATTGTCTAAGTCGATGAATATAACTAGAGGAGGATATCTATATTAGAAAGAGTAGGAAATATAATTGGAAATGATGGACTCATATGATAGAGAGGCTTGAAACCAGGAAGAAAGAGAGTTTAGATTTAATACAGTAGGAAAGGGAGAACCACTCTAGGTTTTAAAGCTAGAGAGCCATTATCAATGTACTCTACTATTTGAGAAAAATCTGGAGGGAGCCTGCAAGGATAGAAGCTAGCTTAGAAGCTATCTTCGAAGGATAGCTTAGAAGAAAAAGGTATTGAAAACAGAAGTCAGCTGGGGTGCCAGGCTAGCTCAGTCAGTAGAGCATATGACTCTTGATCTTGAGGTCATGAGTTTGAGCCCCACATTGGGGGTAGAGTTTACATAATAAAAAGAAAATGGAAGTCAGTTAAGAAACTATTACAATATATGAGCACAATCTAATAAGGACCCGGGCTATAAAGGGGAAAAATGGGAAGAGGAAGGATAAAATAAAGAAATGTGTATCTGGACAAGGGAGAATGGTAGACCTCCTAAGAGAAGAAAAGAGAAACCTGAGGAACTTTCCAGAAGTATAGGTAATCTACAAACTTCTAGTGAGAAAGACAAAGGGAAAAGAAGGCAGTTGATTTTGAGGCTCCACATAAGTACTCCATAAAAGGGGAATCCCACTCTCCCTACTTAGAAATCTACAGAAGTTAATTCTCAACTAGGAATTAATTTGATATTGTCAAATATTAAGCTTCCCCTCATTCCTTCCCTCACCTCCCATGAAATCCAACTCAAAAAAAGAAGAGTGGAAAACTTAAAGGAGTTCAATGCTAATCCTTCAGTACTGTCAATATCTGAACATGGAGACAGTGTGCACAAAAGCACCTCCTCTTCTCCCATCTACTAAAGTGCTCAAATCAATTAAGTAACTTTAATGATGTAACTAATTGGCCTAGGTCTTAATTCATTTGTTTCAATGGTGAACATAGAGTTATTAATTTGGTGCTTCATTGAGGTATTTATAGTATCAACATAAAGAGAACAGAGTTTAGAATCTCAAATTCACTAAATTTGAAAACACTAATTTCTTCAACTTAATGCCAGTTCCAAATAAAGTTTAGTAAAACAGCAAATATGTGATGAAAAAGTATGATTTCATATTCCCAATTTGACTATATACCTACTCTTTTCATTGATCATATTGATCTGTGTTTGGAAGAAAAAGTACTATACTTGCTGACAGATCCCTAAAATTAAATCTGTAAGAATTTTACAGCTAAAATAAGATTCATAGTTCAAGAAAAAAGAATCCCCTACATTAAAATAACTTTTTTACTCTGAAGTCAGTGCTTACCGTGATCACTAAATAGAAGTTGCTTCCACTTCTGTCTTTCTGCCTCTGATGCTTTAAATCCCAGCACAGATTTTAATTCTTGGAGTACCCTCTTGGATTCTTCATGCTCACGCTTCTGTCTCTCTCTGTCTTCTTGAGACAAGTAATAAAAATCATCCTTTCTGAAATCACTGTCCATATCTATATCATCTACATAAGCTTCTAATTCCTGAAAATGAATATAAGAAAAAGCACTTCAAGGAGACAATTTTCTAGTAGCATTCATTAACTTATACCCACCCATCTCTAAGATTAACAAATGGAAGACACTTGGCACAGGTCACTAAAGCAAAGGTGGGCAAACAGAGCAAACATATTATTACAGATAAATTGAAGTCTTAAAAAAACTTAACAGTTGATACTAAAAGGGACTGTGGATAAGAAAGTTTAATAACTTCAATCATTATTTTTCTGCTCTGATACCATTCTATAGATCTAGACAAGATTAGTTATTAGCTCTGCAAAACCAATCAAAATTAGAAGGGCTGGTGGTTTGGGGAGGTGGTCAGGTATGTTAAGTCTTCTTGTGGTAGATATTTGTGGTTCTTTCTGACTTCCCAGGAACAGACTAGGATCCTTGCTTATCCAGCCTCCTTGCTGTTATGGTCAGGCAAATGACTTGGGATCCTCTAATCAGATGTACATGGATCACATCTGACCCAGAAGTTTATTACAAGGGAAGCAGGCATCTTAAGGAATCCATTCTGGTAAGAATGGTGGCAGATCATGTTTCCAAAGGTAGAGGTTCTAAAGGGAGTTTTTATTATTCAGCAATGATAGAGCAGTATCTGCAACCAGTGACTGGGCAGTGATGTTGCTGGAAAGGGAACAGTTCCTTTGAGTGATTTTGGCCATTTACACCAGCCTGGTTCAAACCTGACTATGTGGTTCTCAGAAATATTCTTTCAGTCATGTGCTGTTTTTTTAAACAAAATTTTTGTTTGTTGGGGCTCCTGGGTGCCTCAATCAGTTAAGCGTCCGACTCTTGGTTTCAGCGCAGGTCATGGTCTCGGGGTGGTGAGATGGAGCTCTATGTCAAGCTCTGTTCTCAGTAGGGAGTCTGCTTGGGATTCTCTCTGTCCCTCTGTTCCTCCCCCTACTTGCGTGCTCTCTCTCTCTCTTTCTCTAATAAAATAAAATCTTAAAAAAGAAATCTGTTTGTTAAAGGAAACTGAATTGGTCTCCTTTTGCAATTAAGAACTGAGTAGACAATATGACCAAAGGAAAAGAAGTTTTCCTAAGGATAAGCAAAAGAAATCTTTGTCAGTATCTAATGAAATCACTGAAAAATTGTTTCTTTAAAGTGAGGTACAATATACATGCTGCCAAATGCACAAATCTCAACATGTACAGGATTTTCATGTATGTATACAGACTGGTGACCACTAGTCACATTTCCAGCATCCCAGAAGGTACCTTTGCCAATGCACGAATTTTTTATGTGTTTAATCACTTTTAAGTGTCTAAGAAATAGACCGTAAGATATAAATAACATGTAAATTTGCTGGTAGATTCAGTGCATTGAATTTAAGGCACTAAGAACAAATGATTTGCTGTCAGTTCAATGCATTGTGTTGTAATTTTGAAGCTCATCACAAACATAAATTTAACAACTTAGTGAATAATTATCCATGCCACTTACAGAGAAAGCAGGGAACCTTTATATGTGAAACTCTTCTTTAGGGGGGAAAAAAGCAATTTTCACCGTTACCTGCTCCTCAGGGATTGGATCTTTGTCTGCAATGTGTAGAGTAGGCTGCATCAAAGGTATCACAGTACAACGTGGATTTTCACATACTATTTCAGGCTTGCCTTAAAAAGCAACAGATCACACGGAAATGAGTGAACATCTAATTAAAAAACATTCTTAGTACTAATATTTTATCAGTTTCATAGTCCAACTTGTTCTGATTATAACTTTTAATTTATTAAAAAAATTAAGGATGTTAAAGTTAACAGTAACAGCAGCAGATTTACAATTTAAGTTAAATTAAACTCTTAGAGGAGTAACTTGTTTTTCTCTCCAAAGACTCAATTTCTGGCCCGTAACTATCAAACTCATTATTACACTAACTGGAAAAGAGTTTCTGGAAGTTCTAATAATGGAATAATACTTATTAAAATCTACCCCTTCATTAAGTTTTTTAAAAAGGAGGTACAGGATTCAGAGAACTTTCAAATCATATTCATTTATTATTTACAAAATAAGAGCCAGACTTTATATTCAGTGTCAATTTGTATGTTTAAGTTCAACTTTTCTTTTAGTAAACTAAGAAGTTTTGTCAAGTCACTTACATCATAGAGATAAGAAATCTACCTAACAAAATCTTACTGGAGGAGAGTAAGCATGTCTGATAAATGTGTATGAAGGAAAGCTCTTATTGGTACCTTTTCTATCTGTGTTTCTTCGGAGCAGTTGGTCCACTTGAGAAATGGCCTCTTCCCAGCAATTGTTGCTTGCCTGAACATGGGGCTGAATCAACTTCAACTTCTGTTCTAGGATTTGATAAGATTCTGATACTAGTTCTTGTGTTTCTTTAGTACAAACAAGCTTTTCAAGTTCATCTTCAAGAATTATTACCCTAAGTAATAAAAACAGAAACAGATTTCTAAAATATTAAATAGAAAATTTATAATTAACAAGGCTTATTTAAGAAATAAGCTTATAAAATGAAAAGAGTTCTGGAGATGGAAAGTGGTGATGGTTGTGCAACAAAGTGTATGTACCTAATGCCCCTGAACTGTATGCGTAAAAATGGCTAAATGGTAAATTTAATGTTATGTGCATTTTACCACGTTTTCAAAAGCTTATAAAGGGTATCACCTATTTATTCAATAATATTTCTTTTACATATATGAGGCATTTATGAAGTGAAAGGATAAATTAAGCTCATTTCATACTTTAAATAGGAAACATAACTGAACCAGGGGCATTAGGCATATATATGTAAATATAATATAATACCATAAAAAGTTCTAACATTTTATTTCCATTTTACAGATGAGCAATTAGGTCCAGAGAGTTGACGAAACTTGCCCAGAGTTAGACAGCTGGTAGGCTCCACGTTCAGGCTGGATCGAAGCACAAAAGTGTAATAACACAGAAAGATAAAGACCGTGTTGTAAGAATTCAGAAGAGGAGAAAGTTGCTACCAGCTATGGGTACAGACAGGGAACAGGTAAGGAAGAGGTACTTTGAGGAAGCACTGAAGGATGGATAAAATCTGAACACGTACAAAAGATGAGGAAGGTCATTCTAAATTACACATGGGAAAAGGCATTTATGCAGTGTTTTTGGACTGAAAGAAAAGAGTGAGAAATAAAGACAGAAAGGCAGACTATAATCAGGTTATAGCAAATCCTTTCAACAGAATGTTTTATACAGACTGTAGTCCATGCTGCTACACTTGAAACCAGTGAAGATGTTTGGTTAAGTGAGAAAGCAAATATATGCCTCAGAAACATTACTTTAATAGTGAGCACTCTAGAGGCAGAGAGAAGAGTAGAAGGGTTAATGGTCTAGTGTACACAACTGGGAAGAACAAAGGGGACGAGTGAGAAGGAGGAGTGAAACAAACCAAATGTTTAGATAACACTTTAAAATTGTGTGAAGCAGTGCTATAGAGCAAATCAGATATCGCTTGTGACTGGTATACTCTGTTTGTTTGAAAGATGACATACAGTACCATATATAGAATATTTCATTTTTAAACATCCTTCCCATGCATAATCCACAATCTCTGCCAAGGTATAAAGCCCCTCTTTTTCATTTCCATCCAGTTTAGCCTCTCTCTTCCCTGAGCCATCTTCCCTAACTCTGATGCATTCTATTAAGTCCTGTGTGGTTCTGATTCTATTGCCAAAAATTAATTCTTCAGAGACTCTGGCTTTGCCCAACACCACCTTTCCACTAAAATGTTTTCTCTGACATATATCCAACCCTTGTTGTCCTCTCGAGTAGAGTTTGCCTTATCTTCCATAGTCCCTGGGGGAGATAGGACTGAGTCCGGTTAGCATTCATTCAGCTTTCTTAGAACAGCTGCTAGAGACCACTGGAATATCCCTGCCTCACAAATTCTTAATGTCCCCCTATGCTCTAATCTTTATAGCTGCCTTTTATACCTCAGACATATGTGTAAAAACTGATTTTCTCAAAATGTCTTTCTCACCTTAATTTCTTATTCTTGTTCATCATATCCTTCCTTACTCCAGTGAACTAGCCCTTTGATTTTACTGAGACGTCAAATGCTTTTGACCTGTTTTTGTTGTCTGTTTTTATCTTACAAAACTGAGTCCTGACCTCCCCCTTCTACTTCTTGCCTGGTATCCAGGGTCAGGTACATCAACTACAATCTTATCAACTCATTAAATTCCCATGACCTTCCTGATTACCAACAGAATATAAACCCAACCATTCATCTGATCCAGTCCTATACTACAAGTATCTGTTACAGAAAAATGTCACTGGAATGACCGGATGCTACATTTGACTAAGGCAGAGTACCAATAATACCATGCAAAGTAGGGGCGCCTGGGTGGCTCAGTTATTAAGCGTCTGCCTTCGGCTCAGGTCATGATCCCAGGTTCCTGGGATAGAGCCCCGCATCGGGCTCCCTGCTCAGCAGGAAGCCTGCTTCTCCCTCTCCCACTCCCCCTGCTTGTGTTCCTTCTCTCGCTTTGTCTCTCTGTCAAATAAATAAAATCTTTAAAAAATATATACTATGCAAAGTAGAAGATAAACAAATATAAACTATGGACCCTGCATTTTAGTATTCAACTCGGGCCAAAAAGTTTTTCCTCTGGCTCAGAAAATGTCCAAATTGTCCTACTTTATTTTTAAAAATTGTAATATATTGGGTCGCCTGGGTGGCTCAGTCAGTTAAGCGACTGCCTTCGGCTCAGGTCATGATCCTGGAGTCCCGGGACTGAGTCCCGCATCGGGCTCCCTGCTCAGCAGAGTCTGCTTCTCCCTCTAATCCTCCCCCCTCTCATGTGCTCTCTCTCATTCTCGCTCTCTCAAATAAATAAATAAATCTTAAAAAAAATTGTAATATATTATTCTTCAACTATATATAACAATACCTCTTATAACTTACTGTTCCAGTGCTGGCAGATATTTTTCTCAGATTGCAGGGTCCAGTTTAAGAGCCCTACTTAAAGAGAGTTAAAAAAAGCTCAATCTTTGTAAACATCTCCATTTCAGCTCTCAACCAGAATGAACACCTGCTTTTGTCCTTATGTTTCTAGGTTTTCTGTTGAAATCAGACAAAGTGAAAACTATAAATAATTCTCCCAAATTATAGTACCTACAAATCATTCTTTCTCTGCTACATTCATAGTTATAAACCATTCTTCATGCTGCATGTCTCAATTTTGCTTCTTTCTAGCTAGGATATAAGCCAACAACCACAATGGCACAAGAATGAAGCTTGCTAATCATGGGGACATTTTCTTATTTGGCTTCTAAACTTACTCATTCAGTAACGCTTTCAGATGGAGCTGCAAGCTGCGTACTGCTGTGTGAACGTTATTCAGTTCTCTCGACTTCTGTTGAGTTTTGGATAAACGCTGGGGTACTGACTGGTGCTGAGTTTCAAAATACCGATAAAACTCATAGCTGCGCTTAAGCTCTTCCAAGCAGGCAGAATGAGCATGAGGTAGACCTTGAGTCACATCACATAAAATACGATGAGGCAAAAGTGCTGGAGTAAGTAAGGGTCCAGGAGGTGAATTAGCTGTAGAAAGTAATAGGGCTAACCGTCTGAAGAACTCTGAACTCTGTGCCACCCAGAGTTGAAACAAAACCTAAAAAGAAAAAGGGACTACATCAATTTAAAAAAAAAAAAAAAAAAGGTCAAAATTCAAAACAAACTACAAATTTGTTCATCTTAACTTCTGGTTAAATTTCTTACTTTATCCTAAGTAATGGATATAGCTGAGCTTGAACTAATCCTGAAGATTAGCCAAGAATGTTAGATCAAATTATGTAGTCAGGGCATGTGGGAACTCCTAATACAAATATAGCATGTAATACCAGTATATACTTAGAACAGTTCTATCCCAGAAAAAAAGTGCTGATAATGAGATACATCTATTAGAAACGAATATTCCTTGATGAATTACTTAAAAATTTCATACAAAGTAGAAAAGAGGACAGTAGGAATAATGGACCTATAGAAGTCTAAAGAAATGAGTCAGTGATGCATCCAGAATTTATCATTCAAAATTATACCATTATTTTGGCCTAGGAAATAGCTAAGAAATAACATAAAAATCAGTCCAGAGTGTTCATATTTGGAATGTCTGGCACAAGAAACTGCAAAACCCATTCTTGAGAGATACACCCTGAATCAACAAAGGATTTCTCCAGATGTAGTCCTGTTCAACATGAGGACATGAGGACAACATCCCACAAATAAACAAATGACGAAGCAATCTAATATGAGTAAGAGCAGACAACAAAAAGATAATTTTTCACAACAATGAAAGTGGACATTACTTAGATCACTTTATTAAATGAACTTTAAGTTATACAAATGATGAATTAAAGTAATTTAATATAAACCTCTCCTACTATTAACTTATTTTTTTAAACTGAGCAAGGTCAAATTTCTAAACTGCTAAAGACACACTGTCTAGGAATTCTTGAATTTATATAAACAGCTTACCTCGCAAGTCTTATTATTTAACCATTAAAATTTGTGACCACAGTGATTTTCTTTACAGTCCTTTATTTGATCATTCAGCATATTCTTGAGCACCTAGATATGCCAGGCACTGTTCTAGGTGCTGGTAATACAACAGATTACAAAAATGAAAAAAAAAAAAATCCCTTTCTTGATGGAACTTATATTCAGGTGGCAGGGTAGCAAAAGATTCTAACAAGTAAGATAGTTTCTTGGCTGATGAGCTATGGGAAAAAATACAGCAGAGAAGGGGAATAGCGAATGTGTGTTTATGTGTGTATACGTGGGGGGAGGAAAAGGGAGAGAGAGGCAGAAGGAGGGAAAGATGGGGTGGCCAGGAAGGTCTCTGAAAGTGTCATCTGGGGGCGCCTGGGGGGCTGAGTTGGTTAAACATCTGCCTTCAGCTTCAGGTCATGATCCCAGGGTCCTGGGATCGAGCCCCACGTGGGGCTCCCTGCTCGGCAGGAAGCCCACTTCTCCCTCTCGCACTCCCCCTGCTTGTGTTCCCTTTCTCGCTGTGTCTTTGTCAAATAAATAAATAAAATCTTAAAAAAAAAAAAATAAAAGTGTCACTTGAAGGAATTGAGCCATGGGACTATCAACAGGGAAGAGAGTCACAGGGAGCAATAGATTCAAGTACAAAGTCCTGTAGTCAGAGTATATAGTACTTGACACATGTGAAGAACAGCAAGGTCAGGGTGGCTGGGTACAATAAGTAAGGGAAAGCATGGTAAGCAATGAAGTCCCTGAAATAACTGGCTTTTACTCTAAGAAAAGTGGGGAGCCACTGAAGGGTTCTGAGCAGAAGAGTTATATGATCTGTTATGCTCCAGTCAGAAGGATACTACAATAATCCAGGTGGGAGTTAATGGTAGCTTGTACCACAGTGGTTGGTGGTTAAGAGGTGAGCAGTAGTGAGACTCTGGATATACCATGTAACTAGAACCAAGAGAATCTCTTGATGGATTGTTTATGAGAGAAAAAGTGTTATCAAAGACAATTCCAGAGTTTTGGGCCACAGCAACTGAAAGAATCAAGTTGGCATAGCTTATCATCACTTGTAAAAAGACTATCGAATCACTGCCATATTCTCCAGTTAAACCAAAACTAAGAAATATGCATTTTTTTCCCATTTGTTGTTTGGATAGGGAAGTAGCTCTGGATGACAGGATAACCATAGCTTATGGGCAAATAGAAAATTTTGATTTAAAGCATTTTCACAGAATGTGGATTTATTTTTTAAAGCAGGAAACATACTATTTTATAACGATGAAAAAGCTAGTTAAAAATTTGAACAAAGAAAAAAGAGAGACAAGGACTTTATACTAAGTATTTTATATACATCCCCTCAGGGCACAATGAGGAGCTAGCTTTTCTTTCCAAAGGTGCAGCACTTGCTAAGTTTTCCTGAGAGGAGATATGTGAACAATAAAATCTAAATCCAAAGGATATTTTCTTTATAGCTCACAAAGAAAATTACAAAGGAAAACAAAAGGTGCTGATTTATTTGTAAACCATCTTTCACAATATTTTTTAAAAAATTAATCAGTATTGCTCTTTAGAGACAGAAATTTCCTTTAAATTTAACTTACTTTTAACTTAAAATTTAACTTAAAATTTCCTTTAAAATTTACCTTACAAAATCCATTTTTAAATTCTTTATTTGGGTACAATGGCAACTATACAAGGTGGCAAAACATAGTTTTTGAACATTATAGAGGTTTTCAGTGGTTTATAAACTCTGGACCTCAAGATAAAGCTTCTTGCAGAGGCTGATACTCGTGGTAATAATACAATCATTGAGTTTGGTTATAGATTACTTATGTGTCAAGATAAAGCAAAAGTCAAAGAACTAAAGTTAGTCTAATTTATAAAACAACTTCGGTGAACAAAAAGGATTTAGCTACAACTAGCATTTTTTGCAGAAGTGGAATTACTGATTCAAAGCACAGGATTTTTAAGGCTCCTTGTGTGTCAAATTGCGTTTTTTTAAAAAAAGATTTTATTTATTTGAGAGAGAATGAGCATTAGTGGGGGGGGTGTGGAGGGAGAGGCAGAAGCAGACTCCTCGCTGAGCGTGGAGCAGAACACGGGGCTCAATTCCAGGACCCCAAGATCATGACCTGAGCCGAAATCAGACGCTTAACTGACTGAGCCCCCCAGGTGCCCCATGTTAAATTGCATTCTGAACAACTTTAGGGAACCAAGGAAACCAATAAGAAAATTACTGCAGCAGGCTAGGTAAGAAATGATGAGGGCTAGAATGAAGATGGTAGGAAGGGATATAGAATGGATGGGTTTAAACATTTTCAAGGTCAAACAGACACAAGAATCTACTGACAGACTGGATACAAGGGATAAAAAGACATAAGAAGGCTGGTATCCAGGTTTCTAGCTGAGTAAGTTGCATGGTGCCACTTATTGAAATGGGTTAGAAAGATGGTAAGAATAAGTCAAGGCAAATTTCAAGTAATAGTTAAGGAAAAAAAAAACCCAAAAGAATTAGAACATTTATGTGAATCTGAAAATTCTAAAGATGTAGAGACTGATGCAGTCTCAAAACAAAATGGATCTTGGTATGTATGCTGTCAACCACACTTGCACTGGTTTTCATGGTATCAAGTAAACTTTTGAAGATTAGAAACTAAAATATCTAAGTGGAGTTTGCTAAATACTGAAATAGAATCCAAAGACACTCAGATTGACTATTTAAAACCACTACTAGAATCTCACCAAACACATGGTTTTTGTAACTTGCTTTATTTTGTTTTTTTTCCATTTTACAATTTTTCTACCACTCGTTCCAAAGAATGTACCATAAATCATTATCAATCTTATTATTACTGAACTTTTGTTTCCAATATTTGTTGTTGTAGGAATATCATGAACATACTGAGTATTACTTTATGATTACTCATATCATAGCATATATGAATGATAATTAGAGATTACTCAGATAAATCTTTAAGCTTAAGATTACTGAAGAGTACATACCTTTCTGAAGATTGGTATTAACTGCTAAAGTGAACTAATTTGTACTTTTATTATTAGTGTGTGAGGTCTCTCTGCTCATAGATAATGAATATTATCAACTTCCAATATCCTTGGCAAAATGTCTACTTACTACTAATGAGACTGAAAGTTTTATCATATTTATTGGCCGTTTCTATTCCTTTCTTTGTACAGCCAGTCCATGCACCTGATGTATCTTGTCTAGGTTTTACATACCTTAGTGCTCTTTATATAGAGAATTATATCTACCTTTTTAAAAAATCACTGCAATTTTTTTCATTTAGAAGTTTAATTCTTATATAGTCAAATATATCTTTTTATGCAGATTTTCCAAGGAAAGATATAGATCTTTACCCAAGTTTGTTAAAACAAATAATCATAAAATCATTTATTGGTTTTCTATTAATGTAAATTCACTTATCTATAAACTCTGATTTAAGGCAAGAAATTCTTATAGTAAGAATTTTAAGTATTTTTGATATCAAAATTTAAGGATCTCCTCGTCCAATCTTTATGATGCTCTCAACTTTTAAAGATAGCTTCACAAACAGGAAGGCTATTATAATGATGGTATTCAGCAAACAATAAAAAGGAACAGGTGGACCATTTACATTCATATAGCACAGGCACAATCCAAGTGCATCTATCTTTTGTTCAGCCCTTTTGTTACACAGATTACCTTCAAAGCAGGGAGGCTGAAGCCATCTGTAAGGTTATGTGCTTCTTCTTCTGAAATTTGCTCTTCACTAAGTCCGAGGCCCAGCTCCTTAAAAGGCACCACACAGATGTAGTTGGTTATATTGTCACTCTCAGAGTTCAGGGGGTAGGTTAAATTAGGTTAAGGCAATCAACAAAGGCTTTTCATTAAAAAGTATAAAGGGTACAGTGAAACCATCCAAAATTACCTTTATTAATCTTTATTCTGAACTTTGGCTGGAGGTGATGAATGTCCATTAAAAAAAAACAACCCATCTTAAAATTTTCTATATCGGGGCGCCTGGGTGGCTCAGTCGTTAAGTGTCTGCCTTCGGCTCAGGTCATGATCCCAGGGTCCTGCTCAGCGGGAAACCTGCTTCTCCCTCTCCCACTCCCCCTGCTTGTGTTCCCTCTCTCACTGTCTGTCAAATAAATAAACAAAATCTTTTTAAAAAAATCTACCATATTAACATACCTCAGGTATCTTACAGGATACTTGTGACTAAAGTATCTTTATATCTACCTAAAGAATTAAAAGTTCAATTCTTCACAAGTGCTAAAGTACTAACTTAGTTATTTTTGACAAGTACCTTCTGAAACTGTATTATGTACTTTATTGTATCATGGCTCAGTATACTACAGCTAAGACACCTCTCTTCCTCCCAGTGTGAACACTGCAGAACATCATTAGCACTAAGCCTGTTCTACCCCTGTAGTTCGACACAGACTATTGTTCTGTTTCTGCTTTCCTCTTCCTTATAGGCATCTATCAATTTACTATGTGATTTCCCCCCCCCTTCAACAGTTTTTGTTTGTTTTTTAATGCAAGGGGAGGGGGACGCACAGAGGAGAAAGAGATTCTTTAGTAGGCTCCAAGGCTCGATGCCCAGCCACGGAGCCTGATGTGGGGCTTGATCTCACAATCCTGAGATCATGACCTGAGCCGAAATCAAGAGTCAGATGCTTAACTGACTGAGCCACCCAGGCACCCCACCTTCAACAGTTTTTGTAAAGAATTATATGCATACAATTCTTGATGTTGAACTATTTTTATATTTCCAGCATACTCTTATCTGGTCATACATAGAACAATATTTTAATATAGTGCTATAGTAAATCTATAAATATTCTATTTAAGTATTTTGTATCTCCATCTCTGAGTTTGGTCTAGTTTTAATTTTTTATAATTTGTGTTTTGGTACTACAATTACAGAATCTTCATAAATAAAATGATGTAGGGGAGGCTTTCTAAACTTTTCTATGGTCTAAAATAGTTTTTTGAAAAACTATAAAACTATCTGGACCTGACAGTTAAAATTTCTTTTATTCATTTAGTTTTTGAACATGTAATATATTCACAGGATTAAAAATTCATAAGGTATTAAGAGGTACAGTAAAAACTACTTCCTACCCCTGTCCCTTAGCTGCCTCATTCCCCTAGGCAAAGGCAAAAGTAATCACTGTTATTAGTATCCCTCAAGATATTCTTATGCATCTTTCAAGATACTTTATGCATACATAAAAGCAAATCCAAATATAAATGTGTATGTGGGGATATGTATATATATGTACACATGCACACATACATTTATTCCCTCATATATAACTCCCATATAATCTCACACATATACACACACGTATACATACAATCCCTGTTATGCACAAATGGAAGCATAGTGTAAATAATGCTCTGTATACTTCATTTTTTTCAACAACATGATTTGGATATCATGCATCAAGAACTTTATCACTTTTTTATAGCGGCAAATTTTCCATTGTTCACATATAACCAGTTGTGTTCTTTTTTAAATGGAATATTTTTTATTACATACCTAATCTCTTTTAGTTTTTTAATTCTTCCTAGGTCAGTTTTGAAGATTTGTATTTTGATAAGAAATTATCCATTTCCTTCTACATTTTCAAAGTTGCTGCCACAAAGTTGTATATATTATTCCCTTATAATTATCTTAATTTCTTCCATATCTATGGTTACAGCTCTGTTTCCATTACTAATTTTGTATATTTCTACTCTTCTTACTTTGATCAGGCATGGGAGGGCTTACTGGTCTTTTCAAAGAAATAGTTGGTGGATTCTTTTTTATTTGAATTCCCTAAGGTTTCTTGTGTGGTAAGTATGTTCTGGACCCTGCCTACCTCTGAATCTCATCTCATACCCTAACTCCCAACTTACTGTACTCTAGTCATGATGGCCCTCTTGCTATACTCCAATCATGCTAAAATAACTCCTGCCACAGATCTTTATACTCCCTGGTTCATCAAACTGGAACATGATCTTTCTCCTCATTCAAATGTCAATTTAAAGGCCTCAAGGAGGCCTTCCCCTATGATCCAATCAAAAGCCTTAACCCACCAATCACTCTCTATCCTACTCTGCTGGAGTTTTTTACTTTGTAACAGATATGTGAAAAGCTCATTTGTTCACTTTTTATTCATTATCTCATCCACTAGAAGGTAAGAGCCATGAGTACAAGGATCTTATCTTTCTTGTTCACTGCTAGGTTCCTATTAGCCAGAAAAGTGACTGGCACAGGAAACTCATAAATTTGCAATCATTGTTAGGCTATTCCTTTTCACTCCCTTATCCCTCACTAAGCTGTAAGTACCATGCCTATTATGTATACCACCATAAATCCAGTAGCTGGCATACTGCTTGGCACTGAGTTGATTCTCAATAAGTATTTACTGAATGAGTAACTCCTTGAAGTTCACATGCCATACTACCATACCTTTATTTCTTTCCGTATCTTTGCTTCATTCTACTTGGAATGCAGACTCTTACTATCCTCAAGGTCAACTCCTTGAAAGCATTCTCCGACCCTGCCAGTCAAGTACATTGTCCTGCTATGCTGGAAGGCACCCTGGGCACTTATATTGTATTATGAATACCGGTTTATCTACTGAAAATACTCTAAAGTCTTTAAAAGTAGGTCATACAAGTTTTTACTCTATCTTTGTAACATAGAGCAGGCAGGTATTTAGGCAGAGGGGGAACTGAATGGACAAGTTCATGACTAAAATTAAAATGCTTTCAATTTCCAAAGAATAGCTGGTACAGTTAAAAATATATATAGAGAAAGATTTCAAGTCATTAAGTCCTATAGTAAAGACACAACTTCACGGGGCACCTGTGTGGCTCAGTCGGTTAAGCGTCTGCCTTCAGCTCAGGTCATGATCCCAGGGCCCTGGGATTGAGCCCCACATCAGGCTCCCTGCTCAGGGGAGAGCCTCTTCTCCCTCTGCCTGCCACTCTGCCTATCTGTGCTCTATCTCTCTGTCAAATAAATAAATAAAAAATCTTAAAAAAAAAAAGACAGAACTTCACCTCTTACAAGTTATGTTAACACCAAGCAAATCACACAAAGTAGAGAGTTTATTTAGTTTTCCTACTAAAATGGAGACAAAAAGATCTACCTGGAAAGGTATATATAAAGATATACTAAAGCACTCTGTAAACTTCAAGCATTATATTTATCAGTGCTATAGTACCCAAAATACTGAAGGTGCAAGTAGTGTATGTGCATTCCATTTACTCGTGATTTAAATGATCTATGAATCTTAACTGAAATAAAGATCCTATACAACTTTATTTCCTGATTAATAGAACTAATTTCCTGATATAGTAAAGTGAAGTGACAGACTTACTGTCATGCAGTCTCTGAGTGTTTATTATACACAAGACACTGCCTAAGCACTTTAGATGCACTAACTCATTTGATGTCAACAAAAACACAGTCAGGAAGAGTATGTTGTTATTGCCATTTTTAAAATGAATAAAGCAAGGTACAGAAAGTTAAGAAACTTGCTTAAAGTCACCTAGGCAGTAACTGATTCAGCTAAAATTTAAACTTAGCCAATCTGACTTGAGAGCCTCTGTTTTTTGAAAGGGGAAGGATTTCCTGTTACCAGTTTACTTCCATGTCATGACGCAAATTTGCCAGGTCCAGTAGCTTTTAAAAATGTCAGACCTACCAAAGCCAGATTCTTGACTTTATTCTTTGGACCAGTAATGGGAGGGCCTTTGAGTTTTTTTCCTTGTTGAAACTGAGCCACACGAGAACAGAAAAACTTTCTTCCTGTCTGTTACTGTTATTCCCCCTAGAATGCATTTCCAGTTTTAAAATAGAAGTGATGATGGAAATTAGCTTCAAAATAGGCAATCTCAGTTTACACTTCACTTTTACAGGATGCACCTATACTATCTATATTCATGACTCTGGAAGCATATTTATTCTTACATATAGACAGAAAAGGATATTTTTTCAGCATATATAGGGTAGCTAGCCTTGCTGCTTGAAAGTTGGCTCTTACAGTTCTGTAGACAGCTTTCCGAAGACCGATGAGATGCTGACTGGGATGCTGTCCAGCTTTATTAAATGGGCAAGCAGCACTGACCCTGTCAAGCAAACTTGAAAAGTAAAATGTGATACAACTGTACAGGTGTCCTACAGTTTTTGTTTCCTAAATCCATAATTCTATTAAACTTAGAAAAAAAATCCTTTTTCGTGGTTTTTATTAGAAAATGATTGTAAATATCCCAACTCAGGTCTCATAAATAGCCATTTCCCTGATACATATATTGCCACCAAAGGAAAAAAAAAAGACAAATGAAAAATTCAAATCTCCAAGAGTAAAGGCTTCTTTTGATACGGGGAAACAATAAATTTTATTCAAAATATAGTAGAAATGTAAGGAATACTTATGTAAGACATTGCAATTTTTTGATACATTCTACTTGCTAAAATATACTAAAGTGGTACTACTTTACATTCAGTTTTCAAAACCCAAATCTATAATAAGTATGAAAGCCTTAATTACAAATACTTTTACATTCTTAATATGCATTTATGTATGTTCATCAATCGTATTTTTGGTCACTTGTACAGAACAATCAAATACTGTATAGAAATACATTCTGTACATTCATAAAAGTAGGGTAAAATGACTTACCCACCTGCTGCCACTGGCACTTACCTACTCAAAATGAAGTAGGGGACGCAGGGAGATAACAGGACCAGTGGCCAACAGGGGAATGCAAGTAGAAAGGCAAAGGAAGGGTTACTAGGTAGTAGCGTAGCTACTCTCAAAGCTATTCAAGAGGAAGCACATTTCATAGCACTTTCCAAAAGAGAAATGGGGAGTACCTATTTGCAACAATGATGCAGATCATGCTTTTATAAATGAAATGAAAAATAATTACATATCACACAGCTATTGAATAGTAGTTTTTTCACCTAACCAGTAACTTCTCCCAGTAAGTAGCAAAGTAAAATATTAGAATTTATAAATTTCTTACACTATAACCACAAATTTGCAAAACAAAACATCTAACTCAAAACTCTTAAAATATTAAACCAAACTAAAATATATTCAGGCATTAAAAATCTATTTAAAAAACAGGACAATGGACTGTCAGGCTTATTTTAAAATAACAAAATGAGGCAAAGAATTGTTAAATTCTTTGCTAGAGAGGACAAATTGAGGGTTTGTTTTCAATATATGGCATTATTGTGTGAGTTTCATTTTACTAATAAACCAGTTTTAAAGATAAAAATATTGCTAAAAAAGTTATGATTCAAGATTCATTATTCCTCATAATTTTTTCAATCCATTATCCAGTTAGATGGAAACAAGTGAAACAATTTTTGCCAACATTTCTTTAGCCTGCCTGCATGTCAATGGACAGAAGTCATAATCCAGAGGTCAATCATGTCTAGCTGGCCCATTTTAGTTCTTCATGCCAATTCTATACATAATTCCATAACGTAAGTTGGAAAATGACAAAAAGCACAGAATCCCCTATACCTGCCTAAGCATTAATTGGACACACAGCCACTTCGCTTAACCAGTCAGTCTTCTCAATGAAATACTGTGCAAATCAAGAATGAAAAGGAGTTATTACTTAGTGTTGTTTTTAACTTTTAAAATCGAAATGTTCAAACAACTTAATATTTGCTATGCTCTACCAACAAGAAGACTTTAACTACAATATGAACGACAAAAATTCAGAGAACTACTACATTTTGAATCGAGCAGAAAGAGAAGTTATAAAATCTCTCTCATGGCTTGAGATTGTTTAAACACTGTTCTAGAACACAAAAGAGTGAAGAATGAGATGACTACTGGAGATTCTTCCACTTCCTGTTTCGTGATTTTCCACAGACAGCTTTTCCATCAGGACTGTTTAAATTATTCTTAATAACCATGGCAGAGTGAAGAACAAGTTGACTACCAAGGTTCTTCTGCTCTCCCTTTTTGTGATTTTCCAGATATAAGTAATTAAGAGTAATAATTATTCTTCACCATGTACTTGCTTTCTCCCGCCTACAGATTACAAAGGTTATATGAGTTAGATAAATTGTTAAATATACTACAGTACAACTGTCATTTGTTAGTGGTTAGCAGGCAGCCTAGTGCACCAGAAAAAGCTCAAGAGTCAGGTGGAATGGATCTGAACATTTGCTCTACCACGTGTTTTGCATGCTTTTGGTTATATGCAAAATTACCTAGCACAATATTTGGATCATAATGGTGCTCAATAAATATAACTACCCTTTTAATAATAGAATAATATCCTATATATCCGGTAGCTTAATATTTAAGTAAGACTAGACTTGACTGGTGAATATTTAATTTCCTGTGAGAATGTGAAAACATCATTATTTGCATTATACTCTGAGAGTATTAGTGCTATAATATCTGCTAACATTTACTTAAAGAATATTATTAATGCATGGCAAAATTTTTCAAAATGAATTCAAGTCCAATACATCTATCATTTAAACTGAGGAAAGAGAGCATCTGGCAGAGAGTAAAGAAAGCAAACATTTGTTGGGTAACTTTGCATGCTAGGTTCAATGTTAGGCTCTCTCTATTATCTCATAAAATAATCACATGATAACACATAATTCTCAAAGCTCTTTGGTTTCTCAAAGTAGATAAGCAGAATCATACTACATATTAAATCCAGCATAGAATGTATTTGTTCCTTCACAGTTAAGAGACTTCAGTAAGTGCCTAAGAAAAACCTTTTTTCTATAACTGCAACACAGAAATGAAAATAGGTAATAAATATTCTAATTTAACTATGTAGTAGAAAAGAATTATTTAAAAAATAAAATGAAAAATGAACTCACAGTGTAAATCCTCTGGAAATGACTTCAGTTTCTTGAATGAGACGTAAAGCTTTTCTCACAAGGTTAGTAAAAGCTCGGCTATTTGTTGCTGTATCTTCTAAATGGACATTGTATTTTTTTAGAGTTACTTGTAGTTTGGCTGTTCTCCATAATCTCAAAGCTTTTACGATCAAAAAAATAAATAGAATCACTCCCCATACCAGCCAGGAAGATACAATCCACCAAGTGGGAAGCATAATGAGCAAACTAATGAAGGCAAACAGCACTGAGACATCCCTATAACAGAGAAACCAAGAAAATGATACCCATCAGACTAGAGAAAGATGTGTTAGTAATTTAGGTTTACTAAAATAGATAAATTCTAGTTTCTTTGTAAAGTGTGACTTAAAAAAATATGACATTTAAACAAGTAATGTGAAATAGTTAAAAAATACCTAGCAAATAAACAATGGTGCTCAGGTATTAAAATCTGAGCTAAGTTTAGGTAAAGGACATAAGTAATAGGTATCTTCTGAAATGATTCTTTTTTTTTTTAAAGATATGGACTCTTCTAACCTAAAAACAAAGTAGAGTTTAAAATCCAATTTTATAAATTTAAAAGTAAAAATAATTTTTACTATTTTTAATATTAAAATACATTTTAATATTGTCATATTATGAGTTCTTTTCCTAAAGTCAGATACTAATTATTTGCACAAAACAAATATCTCAAGAAAATATAAGTATTTCTCCAACAGAACTAATATATACTCGAGTAATTGTTTCAGTAAAGTCAACTAATTTTAAATAATCATTATCATAAATCTGAAATACACATACTTACCACAGCCCATAATATGCACAAACTTTGTACTTTTACAATGCTTTAAGTAAAAATATATATGAATTTTTTTCTCTAGGTTAATTACAAATCTACAGACTAAAATACATCTTTTAAGCAATGAAGGCTTTGATAAAAATATATATAAGAAAGAGGTGACTATAGGGAGATGTGTCTGAGGATATCTAAAAAAACCAACAATACCTGAAGACAGTTATAATCAAATTATAAACTCACATGTAAGAATGCTTCCTTATAAATATTTAGCTGCCCCAATTTCTCTTGGAATACTTTACTTTCAAATGATACTGGTAATATCAAAGCAAAATCTATATACTTTCATGCATTAATAGCAAAGTCTAAAAGTATTTACAGGTCTCAGGGTTGCTTAATCACATCTCTGCCTAAAAGAAACTTGAGAGTTAAAGCTGTAAAATTCTTTTAAACCCTGGTTCCTTCTAGCAGTTCCTTGCATTCTTATATTTATAAAGGGTAAGATGCTTTACTTCATCATGATGCTGAGTGACTACAGATTTGGAAGACATACTTTGCTACCTGTTACAATAGGAAGCATTTGTCAATTTGACCGGCAAGACAGATAAATTCAGAAATCTGAGGCCAACGTTATATAACTACCTATATAACTTGAATAGTTCAAGCAGTGATTTTGTTCACTTAAAAAACTCATACTTTAATAGGAAGAGGACATGAACAGTTCTGCATATAAATCCCTTTTTGCTATTCTTTCTAAAAACATGGCCTGGGACTTCTGCATTAGACCCAAATACTTCAAGTAGTTGAAAAGTTTTAGGACTGAACTCTCAGTCTATTCTCTATGGCTTCTCAGCCAACAAAGCAAGAATTGACTGTTTACCTCCATGTCCCATCCTATTTTTGATGTTTCTCCAATGCATTTATGATATAATCTATTAATTATAAAGATACATAAGTGGCTAGGACTGCATGCACACACATGTATTAGGTATATGGGTAAGAGAGATCCTTGGGGCACATGTTATGCCTGCTTGTTGGGTTAAACCCAGAACTAATTATACTGAATTAAAAATATGTAATAACTGGATTTTTTTCCAGCTTCACTTTAAATAGTGTTTACTTTAGAAAGGTACTTTTTCTTTTTAAACCTTTGGGGTATCACTACATTAATCACAATGTTAAAATGTATGGAATGTTTATAGTATCTTTACAACAGAGAACATGAAGATGGATTTCCTCTGCTAATACCATATATGTAAGCAAGGGATAGATCTTTTCTGGACAGTACCAAATATTAGGGGTTGCCAGGGAGCAAAGTGTTGGAAGGTGTCCATTTTCCTGTTGTTGAGGTTGCCCTGCAGACAGGATACTGGGATCAAGTAGCTCAATCAGTTCCACATCCTCTTGTAACAGGACTTCCTGTTGCAGGATGGTATGTAGTGAGTCGAGTCGGAATCCAATATCCTTGCCATTAAAAAATCGGAAGAGAGGCATTATTACATACATAATTTTGTATTAAATGTTAAGCTCCTAATGTGCTAACAAAATTTAGGGTATTTATTTTCAGTATAGCCTCCAAGAAGAAGATACAACAGTCCAATCTATCTTTAGAATGATGTATGGGATTTTAGTTTCACTGTAAATGTGAAACAATAAAGATTGAGATGGATGTTACTGAGCCACCAGATGTAAAATATAAATTTTTAATAAAGAAATGTCAAGTAACTAAAGACTAATAAACTGCCTAGTTAAGTCTAATTAATTAAATTGTTGGAACAGAGCATGGAAACTATAATCCTGTAATATAAGATGCTGTCCCTGGATACTGTAATAATATAGCCAATACAGTGAGAATTATATCAGTAGGATCCAGGCCTTCTAAAAATGGACATTCAGATATTGAAAACACAACACTGAGGAATGTAATGCAAAACCACACTAATATGTGCATTGCACTTTATAGTTTACAAAATGCTTTCACATATACTAGCTCATTTATTCCTTCTTCTTTTCCTTCTATCAAAAAATATTATATATACAACAAGAACCACGCTTGACACCAAGGGCACGAAAAAGGAGCATAACATACAAGTCTCTACTCTTAAAGAGTTCACAGTTTAATGAAGAGGACTGAAAAGTAAACAGTCACAACATAAAGTGCAAAGAAGTGCAATGAGGTATACCTGGATTACTATGAAAATGGCACAGAGGAACCAAAACTTGTAATGAAGTCAGAGAAAAGAAAAGTGGTGATGCCTGAGCTGAGTCTTAAAGTATGAACAAGAACTGACCAGATGAAACAGTTGGAAGAGGGGGATGGGAAGAACAAAAGCCTCTTTAGAACTGCAAGTCATTGCTTTTAGTTTTACATAGACTGTACATGGTAAAAAGGTGAGAGACGAGGGGCACCTGGTGGGCTCAGTAGCAGGAGTATGCAACTCTTGATCTCAGGGTTACGAGTTTGAGCCCCATGTTGAGGGTAGAGATTACTTAAATAGATAAATTAAAACAAAAACAAAAAAGGTGAGAGATGAAGTAGCAATATTAGAGTACACAGGTTAACTTTCACAGTAACCCCCACAATGTACATTTTCATCCTCCTCTCTGTTCTATAGAGGAGAAAACTAAAGCCCAGAGATTAAGTAGCTTTCCAGAATTCTGATTTCAAATCCTAAGTCTTTGGTAATCAATTATACTTCCCTATATAGAGTCTGCTGTATGAGAAAATTTGAAGTTTTTATTATGCATTAAATTTAAGAACAGAATGATCCTATTGTAAGATAAAGAGAATTTTTAATGGACAAGGCCTTTAGCTATTAAAGTAAAACCAATTAGGTCTAGGGTTTGAAGACAACGGGTTGGTTCTTCTTAGCCAGTTAATCATTCCCACACAAGAGCCTACCTACCCTGCCTAAGCTGATCACAATGGGGACTAAATAGGAATGCAGTGATCCATATATCCAACTATGAGTGCATATCTTCTTGATTGTGCGTTATACATCACTTTTAGAGAAGAATGTTTTAAATTAGTATTAGCCCTATATTGACATATTTATTGATTATTTATTGTTTTTTTCTTTTTTAATTTATTTTTCTTTTTTTTAAAGATTTTATTTATTTATTTGACAGAGAGATAGCGAGAGCAAGAACACAAGCACGGGGAGTGAGAGAGGGAGAAGGGTGAGCAGGAAGCCCAACGCGGGGCTCAATCCCAGGACCCTGGGATCATGACCTGAGCTTAACGACTGAGCCACCCAGGCCGCCCCTCTTTTTCTTTTTTTAAAGAAAGCTCTACACCTAGGGGTGCCTGGGTGGCTCAGTCAGTTAAGTGTCTGCCTTCGGTTTGGGTCATGATCCCAGGGTCCTGGGAGCCCCGCACTGAGCCCTGCATTGCGCTCCCTGCTCAGCAGGGAGTGTGCTTCTCCCTCTGCCTCTCCCCCCACTCATGCCTGCACATTCTCTCTCTCTGAAATAAATAAAATCTTTAAAAATAAGTAAATAAAAAAATTAAAAAAAAAAGATCTATACCCAATGTGGTGTAGATCAAGAATCATATGATCTACCTACTAAGCCAGCTAGGTAGGCACCCCCTTATTAATTTTAATTATCTATTATTTCTTGTCTTTTTGATACCAGCCATTCTGACAGGTGTAAGGTCATATTGTGGTTTTGATTTGCATTTCCCTGATGATTAGGCATGTTGAGCATCTTTTCATGTGCCTCCTTTCTCTTCTTAGAATCATGATTCTAGGGGTGCCTAGGTGGCTCGGTCAGTTAAGCGTCTGACTCTTAATTTTGGCTCAGGTCATGATCTCAGTGAGATTGAGCCCTGCCTTGGGTTCTGTGCTCAGCACGGAGTCTGCTTGGGACTCTCTCCCTCTGTCTCCAAAATAAATAAATAAATAAATAAATAAATAAATAAATAAATAAATAAATAAATACCTTAAAAAAATCAGAATTCTAACATTAGGAACCAATTAATTAATTGACACTCCACCTCACTTATTTTTTTTTTTTAAAGATTTTTTATTTACGCATTTGACAGAGAGAGACACAGCGAGAGAGGGAACACAAGCAGAGGAGTGGGAGAGGGAGAAGCAGTCCTCCCGCCAAGCAGGGAGCCCAATGCGGGGCTTGATCCTAGGACCCCGGGATCATGACCTGAGCCGAAGGCAGACGCCCAACGACTGAGCCACCCAGGCGCCCCACCACCTCACTTTCATAAACAGAAGAGCATAATTCACTTTATACCACTGTTAGGGAAGGGGTGGGAAGCAAGGATGGTAGGAGGAGGAACACAGCAGCTTTTCAAGTAATCTTTGAAATAGATCTCCACACATTGGTCTTGTTATTTGATTTGGATTCCCCACACAAACTGATATTAAAATACTAAGGATTAAAAATTAAGTTTTTGCTATGAAAGCTTTAAATTGTACCTTTTTATGAGACCTCTCTGTACCTATATATGGGTAAGTTTAAAGAAGCCTAACTAAAGGAAAGCTAAGGCTCACAGAGAGGAGGAAAGCTATTAATGTACAATGGGAGATTTCCCTCTTCATAGCCCCTTGTATAGATATGCTGCCTAATCGGGTACACACTTTCCTTTTTTTCTTTTTTTTTAAAGATTTTATTTATTTATTTGAGAGACAGAGAGAGAGCATGCACAAGCAAGGGGAGGGGCAGGCAGAGGGAGAAGCAGGCACCTTGCTGAGCAAGGAGCCCGATGCAGGACTTGATCCCAGGACCCTGGGATCATGACCTGAGCTGAAGGCAGATGCTTAACAGACTGAGCCACCCAGGCGTCCCAGGTACACACTTTCTTTAACACCATCCTTGTCACATCAGACCTGTCTGCAAAACTGGGATAATGTTTCCTCAAAACTATTGTGCTTTGAGGCATTACTAATAGCTTTAGGAATATTTGATTCAAGAATGTGACAAACTGGGGTACCCGGGTGGCTCAGTTGGTTAAGTGACTACCTTTGGCTCAGGTCATGATCCCAGGGTCCTGGAATCGAGCCCTGCTTTGGGCTCCCTGCTCAGTGGGGAGCCTGCTTCTCCTTCTGCCTCTCCTGCTTGTGCTCTATCTTGTCAAATAAATAAATAAAATTAAAAAAAAAAAAAGAATGTGACAAACTAACCACCTATAATCACCCAAACATACGAATAAACTTCAAAGTGACAAGACACTCTAACTAATGCAGTATTATCTAGTAACTTGACTGCCTCTAGAAAGGAAGAATTTGAACTATATTCTAATCATAGCTATAAAATTAAATCAAATTAAATCGATGAATTAAAAAATTTTTAAGGATAAATTCTAAAATTGTATATTTGCAATATGGCAATCAAATTAGTGGGAAAATAGACATCTGCTAATATTAAGAAACATTCACAATAACTTTATTTGGACTCTGGTCCAAGTCTCAAATAAATGAAGATTTAAAAGGTATTAATTCTGATTGACTAAGTATTAGTAGGTACCATCTGTATGGTTGGGTGTTCCATGTTGTGGGGAGGTGTACCATGAGAACTCTGGCTCACCCTTAGCAAGTCGGAGTGCCAAGATGTAGTTAGCCTAGGTTTATATCCTGGTTCTACATCTTAAGTTGATAACTTTTCTGTTTTAGTTTCCTCATCTGCAAAATGAGGTTAAGAATAGTACCTACTTCATAGGGTTGTTGTGAGAATTAAGTAAGTCAATATTTATAAAATATTAAGCGTCTAGTGCATAGTAAACATTTACATAGTAGATACTATGTTAAGTGTTAGCTGTTAATGTTGTTAGTACCCATGAAATAATTACAATAAAGAAAAGCACACATAATACGATACAAAACCTACAAAACATAGCATGGATAATTATTACTACATTGTTGAAGAAAATAAGAGATCCAATAGGCTGAAGTTTGTGGGAAAGGTCCTGAGGAAGAGCTAGGACTGCTTATTGAAAAGACTGCAATAAAAGAGAAAAAATGGAAAGAATTCTACCATAGTATAATAGCACAAACACAGACATACAGAATAGATATGGACTAAAAGAAAAGTAAGACTGGGTTGGCTGATGAAAATATTGGCTGGAAAGGTAGTTTAGGGCCAAATTATGCAGACTCTTTCATGCTGAAGTGATGAACTAGACTTGATTCGACGGGTAACAGGAATCTTTTAAGGATCTAAATGGAAAAATGGTATGAGAAGGTAACTCAGAAGTTATCTGCTTGTATGGAATGAAAGGGTGTGAGAAGCACAGCTAAACAACAGAGAGATTTCTGCTTTTACCCCTAGGGATAGAGAAGGGAACTATTCATGTGTCAATATATTACAATGATCTTATATATTTTTTAATATATTGTGCTGTTTCATAAAGGTGATGAGGACCAAATGAGATAACATGTGTGAAAGCACTTTACAGGCTAACACGTGCTTAAAAAGTGCTAATACCCCTACCATTATAGTTGCTATAAAAGAACTTTCTTTTTAATCTTTAAGAAGTACTACTTTAATAAAAAGGAATAATGGCAAAAGGTTCCGCTATCATGGAGCAACTGCCAGTATTTTTATAAAAGGAAAGAGGGACTGGTTCAATATCTGTATAGCCAATAAAATTTTAAATATGTCACAAAGGAAAAGTCAACCATCTCATGCCAGAAGCCACAGGGTAATTCCTTGTTCCATTACTAGTAAATGGTTTCTCCAGTATGTACTTCTTACAATTCTCTACAATATAGGCACAAAAGAGATGCATACAGAAGCTGGCACTTTACAGTGAAACATGTGGCCAGTCACAAAGGACCAAGAATGTAAAGATCAGGACTAGGTAGACTACGACTAAACCACAGAAAAATGTATATGGATCCATATACCTTACCACAGTCCTAGTATCACTGAAGAATGAGGATGGCTCCACCTGGATAGAGATGATATTCTACGCAGGGGACAAGACACTTCATTGACCTTCTCAACATACCTACAAAGATGAAACCCTGAACAGAGAACTTGCCCATTTGGATTGCTAAAAAAGTAACTTTAGTCAGTCAATATGTAATAATACTCAAGCTAGAGAGGTAGTATGTTATAATGGAGAGCCTAGGCTTTGAAACAGGAGACCTGAGTTCAAATTCTAACTCTATCACTTTCTAGTTGAACATTCTTGAACAATTCACTTACTAAGTATTCTTAAACCAAACTGAACTGTCTGAATCTCAGGCTTTCCAATTGGTAAAATGAATTAAACCTTACAGTGTTTGGATTACCAAACCAAAATGTGAAAGCACTTTGTAAACATCTCTTTACAAATGGTAATTTACAAGAATGATAATTATCTTAAGGTCATAGGCCAGCAGAGGATCCTGAAATCTGCTTACTTGTAACTTGATTACTCCTTCTGAGAGCCATGAGAACTTCATAACTTCAATTTTTTAGCTTTACTATTTGGATTCTGCATTGCTTAAGATGCACAAAGTTGAAGCATCCCTCCTGGGGGTCAGAGGTCAAACACCAGATCTATTACCGTAGAGAGTAGGGGAAAAAAAAAAGCAAGACTCACAGGAATCACAAAGATGATTTGTGATCACGGTCACAATTCCAAGTCTTTGGGAAATTCTGTGATTAGTCTTGGGAGATTAAATTTTATATATGAAGTTATCAGAGAATGATAGATTAATGATAAATAAATTAGGAGGGAACGACTTTAATTTTGCCCAAACTCTGTAATCTTAGACTGTGGGATAAGGATACAAGCTCCTAATGAAAAGGGAGATCTCACCAATGGATATAGTCCTTTCCCTATTGAGAGGAATACTTGTCAGTGGAGGAAGATGGCAGCAGGAAATTAGTAATCTAACAAACAGGGCATCAATAACTACCAGAATATTCTATTCTAAATGGCTAATAACCTCTTGGAAGAACTATGAAATAATACTAATAAAACCAAATTCAAATATCCACAATTATTGAAGAATTTCTTGTTGGTTTTTTTTTTTTAGGTGATATCAACAAACTTTAACACTTAATGAAGCAGGCAGTCTCCTTTCAGAGAATTGCCCAGAATTTCTATTTAGAATCAATCACTCCCTAAATCAGTAGCAAAACAAATTCTGATTCATCAGATTCTGTCACTAGTAAACTGGAGCCCTGAAAACTGACAAAAAGAAGTAGAGCAAACACTTACCAACTTCTGAAGTAAGTCATCTTTCTTATTGTACTGAGAAAAAATCCAACTTTTGATGGTTTCAGCCACTTTTAACAGGATGCCTTGCTGAAGGAGATGAATAACATCATATAGGATTTATTAAATCACACCCAAAGAGCAGAAAAACTCCATATAACTTACTTCTAATTAATCAGAATTTTTATTAGAAAAAGAGAGAAAAAAATCATCTAGGTTATATCCTTTGTCAATATGTTCAGGCTCCTTAATAATTCCCAGATTTACTTGCACATCAGAATCACCTGGAGATTTTATTTAGAAATATTCTTGGGTCCCCAATCTACAGGTTTAGATTAAGTTAAAATTAAGTTTTGAATGAGACCTGAAAGCAGATTTTTTAAAGAGCACTCAGAAGAATTCTTAATCTCAGGAAACAAACTGCTGGAGTGGTGGGGGGTGGGAGGGATGGGGTGGCTGGGTGATAGGCATTGGGGAGGATATGTGCTATGGTGAGCACTAATGAAGGGGGGGAAACAGGAGGGGGAGATGAACCATGACAGACTATGGACTCTGAGAAACAAACTGAGGGTTTTAGAGGGGAGGAGGGCTGGTGGCATGGGTTAGCCCAGTGATGGGTATTAAGGAGGGCACATATTGCATGGAGCACTGGGTGTTATATGCAAACAATGAATCATGGAACACTACATAAAAAAATTAATTATTTTTTTTTTTAAATAAAGAGCACTCAGAAGTTATCTTGATGCAGCCCATTTATTGGGTATACTATATACTAGCTATATCAAGATGATGACAGTATGTATTTCAAAATGAAAACCAGGGGCGCCTGGGTGGCTCAGTTGTTAAGCATCTGCCTTTGGCTCAGGTCATGATCCCAGGGTCCTGGGACCAAGCCCCACATCGGGCTCCCTGCTCAGCGGGAAGCCTGCTTCTCCCTCTCCCACTCCCCTTGCTTGTGTTCCCTCTCTTACTGTGTCTCTCTGTCAAAAATATAAATAAACAAAATCTTTAAAAAAGAAAATAAAAGAAAATAAAAGAAATGAAAACCACAGGATGCTCCAAGTTTGCAAATACTAAGAATATTTTATTCCACAACGCTAAGGCAGAAAGACATTTTAATCAATTTTAGAAAAAGTGTCTCATATTGAAATAAAAGTTATATTACTGAATCAACCAAAAATTAAAATTACCTTAATGTTAATAGCCCATTTCCATGCTAGTAAATGGAGTTTATATTCATTGAGTGGTTACTATATCCCAGGTACTGAAAAAGGGTGACAGGAACAAAGATGAATACACATAACTGCTGTTTTCAAGAACTTAGTATAGAAGAGATGGTATAAATAATTACAAAACAAAGTAAAGTCTGGGAAAGCGTGGGGAAAAAAGGTCAAGGGGTGCTAACACTGAAGCTATGCCCTAACAGATGAGCAGGAATTTAACAAAGGAGGGAAGAACATTCCGGGCAAGAGAACAGGACAAAGAAAGGGGACAGCCATGGAAGCATGTCACGGGCATGGTGACAGAGTCTGGGACAGGCTAAGACCCAAGGGAAGAAGGGAACAGTAATGATCACTGATAGCGGTTTTAAAGGACTTTGGTCTTATATGCCTTAATAGTTTAGACTTTATCCTGTAAGGCTGTGAGGAGCCACCAAAGATTTTAAGCAAGGAAATGAAACAATAAAAATCAGCATTTAAGAAAAATAACTGTAGAGGCAATACTAGCAGGAAATGACTGTAGCCAAGAAGCCTGATCAGGGGGATATTTAATAGTCCAGCTAAATAATGACAAAGGCGTCAAGTAGGGTAGCAAAAAATGGTAATGGATAAGGGTTGGATTTTAGAGACATAAGAAGTTTACTTGATATATCATTTAGTGACCAAATTAATGTGGGAGCCATAGGAAATCTTAAGATAACTGAGAGTGGTAATTTGGGAATATGGAAAGAATATTTTGTTTTATACATATGAATCTGAGTTTCCTGGGGGCACAGGCCATGTGAAATGTTTAAGCAACGTCCAGAACTCAGTGAAGATGGAGAATACACGTAAGTAGCTAATGAGGGCAAGAAAGTAGATGAGATCACTCATAAAAACAGACCAAGAGAGATGAGGCCTGATGTTAAAACTTTATGGAAGGAACATTTAAGAATAATCACAGGAAAAGAAACTAGAAAAACATACAGAGAATGAATATTGATGGTGAGAATACCAGTAAGAATACTCAATAAGTACTTCACAAGAACATTAAAAAATGGCGATGAAGGCTAATGACAGTTTCATCATGATCTCTTGTTATACAAAAACTTTGCTTTCCAAAGAAAATAACTGGTACTTCACTGCTTGAACAGAACTTTGGGGGCAATTCTAAAAATATATCCCCTGAGAAGGAACTAAATAATACAACAAATCTTTCTAAAATTTAGCTGTCCCAGATTTAGAAAAACTCCATTTTAGAAAAATATAGCTCATACAGTTGAAATGTATAATATGAAAGCTAAAGGAACTTTCGAGACATGTGGTAATTTTGAAAAACATTCTCTGGCTATTGCTCAATTTCTGAGGACCAGTAAATCTTAAACTCTCATTTTATTTATTTATAAATTAATAACACTTCTATATATAAAAATACATATCATAAATGAAAAGGATTAAATACCTTTAAAACCCAAGTTTGAACAACAAAAAAAGGCCAATGCCCATATCCTGCCTAAGACTATCCTTTGGCCCATTCTTTGTCTTTTGTTGCCAAGTAATCTCAAATCCAAGTTTTAATCTATAAATAACCTATTAGCTATATCGTTCAGTTTTGCTTTCAAAACTCTTCCCAGGAACATTCACATTTGAAAGGGGCAGAGAGAAGAAAGAGTTTAAGTCCAGAGGACTAGCAAACTGGTTCTGATCCATGTAAGCTCTAACTCTCTAATTCCTACCCTGTAAGTATCAGTCAAAAAAACATTTCTCTCATATTTATTCTACTCTTGCAAATGGGCCCAGGTTGGTTACCTCACATTTTAGGGGTTTTTCTAAGAACAGAAGAAAAGAGACTTCCCTCTCTATCACCACAGAGTAAACAACTAATTGAAAACTTTAAAAGCCTCCTCCAAAAAATAATGATGTCTTTATATAATAAAACACTGATTCAACTAGAATGCTCAAGAAATGAGGTAATCTGGTTTATTTTTTCTATTAAATTAGAATTCCTTTTGTTAAAACTGAAATGTACTGGAATTTTTTTTTTTATTTTATTAAATATGGCTAATAGAACATAAATGAATCCAGTAAATATATTTTACAGAACATAATTAATGGAGATTCTTCCAGTATCTCAGCCTCACAATGTTGTAATCAACTGAAATATTTATTGCATAAGAGGATACTGCATAGATATAAAGGGCATCACACATTGAGGTAAATAAACCCACTCCATCACATATCCTTGAAATTGCTCATGAAGTATGTTATCAATTTGCTTTCTTATAACTTGTGCTCTCTTTTAAAAAATATGCGAAGAAAAAAATTCTAATTAATATAAAAGTCCTAATGGTTGAGTTCTCATCAAGGTTTTAGTATATTTTTCTGCTTCCCTCCAAACAACTTCAATATTTAAAGAAATAATATATTTTAATCCTCGACCATATTAATTTCCATTCATTATAGAAATTACTATGATAATCCAAAACAGCAAGGATTTATATTTATCTAAACAGTTTTGTACTACTGATGAAATAAAAAAATAAAGTCTTATCAGAGTCGGAAAGGACATGGAGGTGCTTATAAGATTTTTTTTTTTTTTACAAGGGTAAGGGTAAAGGCAGTTTAAGTATCAGTGAGGTGAAGAACAAAAGATTAATCATAGAGAATGAACATGCTTTCTTACTTTTGGCAGGGCTCTTGCAGGAGGCTTTTGTTGTCCCTCTGTCACTGTGCTTTTTCCTGGTTTTGGTGACAGAGAAGAGCATATTTCAAAGTCTGTGTGTCCCAGATCCTGTAAGTACTGGTAAAGTGGAGAATTCTGAAAGAGACATATAAAATAAAGCAAATTTCAATATCATTACTATTTTAAAAATTTTAGAGGCCAATCCAACACCAAACTTCATTATCATGACCAGTATGCACAAATTCTTTAATGCTTTATCTATTAAAAAGTGAATTATCTGTCACAATGTCATCTAACATTAAAAAAAAACTAAAAACAAACTACAAACAATTCAACAGAGGGACCCAAAAAAGGAAAAACTCTAAACACAGATTTTTCTGAGTGGGTAACCAGCAAGAAAAAATGAATTTAGGAATATAAATAGATTTGTTAAGCAATTTCTTTGCCCAAATATTTGTAGTATTAGAGTAGATCGCTTCAAAATAGCCAAGCCTGGCTATAGATAGCTCCTAAGAGGGCCTACATTGAAAAGCAGTTATTACTTGAAGCCAAGAATTAAGCAATGATTATATACTGCACTAATTATAATTTTATCATACCATCATATTAATTCATTCAAGCACAAATATGTATTATCTACCACACACCCAGCGCTGTAAACAAACTTAAAACTCCAAGAAAGTTATCTAAAATAAGCTGTATCTTACATACAACCATATGGCAAACAAGAGACTCTGTGGCTAATAAAAGCGTTAGAACATGGTGGTTAAGAACACAAACTCTGGGGCCAGACTATAGGTTCAAATCCCAACTATGCCTCTTAACTGGCTAAGTATCCTATAACAGTTTATAATCCTGTGTTTCAGCTGTCTCATCTTAAAATAGGAATAATAATAAGACCTAGTTCATAGGGCTCTTTATATGGACTAAATATATACAAACACTTAGAACAGTAACTGGCCCATAGTAATCACTCAATTTACACTTCAACTTTATATAAGCCAGGTGAAAGAGCACAGGTTTTAGAACAGACCAAAAACAAACCCCCCAAAAAACAAACAAAAAAACCCAAAAAAAACTCCAATCCCATCAGATACATAAGCATCACTGTTAGATGAAAACCTATGGGACAAATTTCTGGATAAACAGCAAGCTTTAGTTTTAACTTTCAGTCTTCTCTAAAGCACAAAGCTGGTAACATGTTTAAAAATAAACCGTGACTCCATTCAACAAAAATATTTAATACTTTAAAAAAGACCTTATGTTAGGTAGTAGAGATACAGTAACAACCACCATCAAAACAATAGTAAACAGCAACACAACTAACATAGTACCATGTGGCACAAGCCTAACTAGCATTCTACTTGCATCATTTCACTTAAGGTTCACAACCAACTCTACAAAAGTATTATGATCATTGCTATCATTGTTATTGTTAATTCCCATTTCATAGAAGAGGAAACAGATTCACTCAGATACAGAAAGCAGGACAGGTCTGACTCCAAGGCCAACACTCCGAAATATTATATTATACTATCTAAAGTAACAAACAGTCCCTCCTGTGTCTAGAGAGGAAGATACCAGGGAAACTTCCTTATAGTCTAGAACAGAAACACCAAGCAAATCAATAATTACAGGATTGTACTGGATGCTATGGAAACAAAGGAGAGGCAGTTAAATTAGACCAATATTTTTAGGGAATATATCCCTGAGTTTGGGAAAATGAGGAACAGTGGGAATTTGCTTATACTGGTAGCAATTTGCTGGGTATCAATTTGAGAGAATAAAAGATACATAAAATGCCTCCTTTTAAAGCTATTGGGAAAAATAGACAAAAGATTATAATGAAAGGAGGAATATGTTTCTTATCTCTCTACCAGACTTAAATTTCTTTTGGCACAAATGGTTAATTTTTGTATCACCCATAATGTATCTTCAAATATTGCCTTCAATTACTCAAGTATTTCCAAAATGAATTGTGAACTCCTCTCTGCTCTGTCCCCAGGGTGGCAAAAGAACAAGAATGCTTCTTCGGTTGGGGTGACCTTTTGAAAAGTTTATATACTTAAAAAACAAAAACAAAAACAAAAAAAACAAAGCTTGTTTTTAAGGCAGTAGAACCCTTTCTTCAACGAACTCCCATGGGGAAGAACAATAAATAAGATGGATCAAAGTGGAGTTACTCTAATTCCAGGGTTGTCAAAGTTTTTCTGTAAAAGGCCAGACAGTAAATATTTCACACTTTGCAGGCCATATGGTCTCTATCATAACTAATCAATCCTGCTGCTGTAGTGCAAAAGCAGCTACAACAATACATAAACCAATGAGTGTGGTTATGCTCCAAAAAAACTTTATTTATGGAAATACTGAACTTCTTATAATTTCCATGTTACAAAATATCATTCTTTTGATATTTTCCCCAACCGTTTAAAAACGTAAAGTCCACTCTTTGTTCACCAGTCACAGAAAAACAGGTGGGGAACAGAGGACAAACCTGGCCCAACAGCTAGTAGGCTGATGCCTGTTCTAATTAAATGCTCAGTCGATATACTGAGGCATAATCTTGATTGCTACCTGTTCTCTGGCAAGAGGCTTCGTGGGTGGGGATGGGGTCAAACTTCTTTTCATTCAAATTCTAGCACCTTTCTTACTACACACTTAGCTGATGCTGTGTCAGCACCGACCCCAAAGTCCCTTCCCTTTCCAGTTTATGTCACAGCTCACAAAATAACAAAATGGATTATGTGTAACATGCTTGTAAACGTGATTAAACAGAAGAGAAACAATGAACACTTTATTCTCCATATGTTCTGCACATCAACTAAGAGCATACATATACATACTCAGTTGGAAACACCAATTAGCTGGAACACCTACTATTTGACATTTTGCAAAAACAGCAGCATTAATCATTTGCCTTGAATAACACCAATAATGTCCAATGGTGTCATTTAATATAGTAATTTTGTCAGTACCTTATTCTGCCTTTTCTACAAATGTTAAAACTTTTCAATAACTTTTTGGTTGGTTTCACAACGTTCTTGTCAAAGGTGTAACATCCATCTATTTGAGCTATGCAACTATGAATGATGCTTTAGTAGTTCTGATTTCTTCCCCATCTCTAGTGACAGAATTCATCACTTTCACCCTGGAATGCACTGTTTTACAGTTATGGGAAATTCTGGCTTGCCAAAGCTATCACTGTGCCTTGTTTCATGGCTTTACGTAACTAAGTATTTGACAAAATTTCAGAGTAGATAATCTCTGGTGACTAGGGATGAAGGTATTGCAGATCTGATAGAATGTAATTCCAGTCACCATTGTTATCTCATATTTGAACTTTCCTCTTTTGGACTGCTACTACAAATCATATCACTTTCTAACACATATAAACTCAGACTGTATGAACTCTAAAGCTCTTATTCATTATGTTTATGACAGTATTCTGAGTTGTAGCATTTATAATAATGTTTTATTTCTATTTCTATGCTTCAATCACTTTTGAGCCAAAATAAAATTTAAAATTTAACCAATGATAACACACAAATGAAAAACAAAAATCCCTTGGTTAACGAACTGAACATTAGCTAAGATGAACTGACTGAAATAGACCTCGTAGCACATGAGCAGTTTTTTAAGAGTGCAAAGGGATTTTTGGCAAAATCATTATTTTATTAATTAAAAAAATGTTTGGGGGCTAAGATTACTATCACTTTTTCTCTGAAACTGCCAAATAACCTGTGTATTATTTGACAGATCTCAGAAAACCACATCATGACTAGGGGTTCACAGATTTTTTTGGGTCTCAAAACCTGTTTAAAGTTTTAAAAATTATTGAGTGCCCCAAAGAGTTTTTGTGGATGTCTAACAACATTTATCATATTAGAAATTAAAACTAAAAAAACTTAAAATACTTATTAATTTACTTAAAAATAACAACCCACTCCAAAATGGAAAAAAAAAATGTATTGAGCAAAGTGGATTATTTAACATTTTTTGTAAATCCCCTTATTATCTGGCTTAATAGGAGATAGCCGGATTCTTACATGCTTCTTCATTCAATGTGTTGCAATTTATTGTTCTGGATGAAGTATATAAAGAAAATCAAGCTTTGGGGCACCTGGGTGGCTCAGTTGGTTAAACATGGGCCTTTGGCTCAGGTCATGATCTCAGGGTCCTGGGATCAAGTCCCATATTGGGCTCCTTGCTCAGCGGTGAGCCTGCTTCTCCCTCTCCCTCTGCCTGCCACTCCACTTGCTTGTGCTCTCTCTGTCAAATAAATAAAATCTTTAAAGAAAAAAAAGAAAAGAAAATCAAGCCTTAAACAGGTAAGTAATTGGGGGGCCAGGGTAGCTCAGTTGGTTAAGCATCTAACTCTTGGCATCAGCTCAGGTCTTGATGATCTCAAGGTGGTGAGTTCAAGCCCTGCATTGGGTTTCAAGCCCAGCGTGGAGCTTACTTAAAACAAACAAACAAACAAAGATATGTGGTTGGAAAGGGAGTATTTTATTTTTAAAAGATTTTATTTATTTGAGACAGAGAGAGAGAGAGCACAAGTGGAGGAGGATCAGAGAGAGAGGGAGAGGCAGACTCCCTGCTGAGCAGAGAGCCTGATATGGGGCTCAATCCCAGGATGCTGAGATCATGACCTGAGCTGAAGGCAGATGCTTAAACAACTGAGCCACCCAGGCACCCTGAAAAGGGAGTATTTTAATAGTCTTTCCTGATAACTGCATTAACAAAGAATAGCTATAATAAAAATCAACAAGTGATAGTTTTTTTTTTTTAAAGATTTTATTTATTTATTTGACACAGAGAGAGATAGCTAGAGAGGGAACACAAGCAGGGGGAGCTGGAGAGGGAGACGCAGCCTCCTGGCCGAGCAGGAAGCCCGATGCGGGGCTCGATCCCAGGACCCCGGGATCATGACCCAAGCCGAAGGCAGACGCTTAACGAGCTACCCTGGCGCCCCTCAACAAGTGATAATTCTGAAAAAGTTAATTTTAATGTGGGATATAAAACCATGTTGATGAGCTTTTCATACTCTGTACACGAATGAGAGTGAAAAAGGTAAATGTGTTAATATTAAAATGTGATTGTCCACAGCAAGATGAATCACCACACTGCAACTGCCCTAACCACTCTATTTACAGGTTTGGGGTTGTTGTGTTTATAAACAAATACACTGAAATTTCTATGTTTCATATAGTGAATATTATTATAGGTTGATGGCAGCCCCAGAAAGGGACTTTTTTGTGGAGGGTAAGGCAGAGTAGGTGATGATAGGTAATTTTCTGTTATAACTTTTTTTCCTTAGTTCAAGCAAAATAGAACCGCAATGTTTCAGTTAAGTTGTTTTCTTGAAGAGAAATTATTAGCACTGGACTCAAACTATAATTTTGTAGTATTGGAGAATGTTATTGTTGCCAAAAGAAACATGAGAAACCTCAGACACAGCATGTGGGAGCTTCTCCTCAGGAAATCCTTGTGGTTCACTATTCCTGTAAATTTTAGCTGACAGAAAACACACATCATAGCACCAGAAAGAATTTTGCTAAATGAAAGACAGCCAAGAATCTTTGGTTGTGCTGAAATTTTTCTGATGGCTGAAACATATTTTTGTAAGAAAAATAAACAAAAACAGACAGGAAACCCCAACATTTTTGCTGAACAAGCACTTCAAGAAAATGACTCATTTAAGTCCAAGACTTACCTGCACCTCATGCCCACCCACCCATTATAGATAACGGATCCCACACCAATGGATATATAAAGCCTAAAACACTCATTTAATGCATTGATTGCTTTCTGCAGGATTTGTGGTGCATTCTATAGAAGTGCCAGTACCATATTGCTGGTTTGCATTTAAAAAAGAAGATAAACTGGTGCCAAAATTGAGGTGATGGGTAAAATACTTTCATCATTGTTCTCTCTTCTAAGTGACTTATTTATTTTTTTCTTTTAACAGAGAGAAAGAGTGTGCACATGCATGGGGCAAGGACAGAGGGAGAGGGAGAGAGAATCTTAAACAGACTCCACACTCCATGTCAGCACAGAGCCTGACATGGGGCTTGATCCACAACCCTAAGATCATGACCCGAGCTGAAATCAAGAGTCAGACGCTAAATCGACTGAGCCACTCAGGTGTCCCTCTTCTAAACTGCTTAAAACCTTGCAGAGAAAACAAGTTGTAACCTTCCAGGTTCTAGGCCAGAGAGGGAACAGGCAACATGACAACATGGCAGAATTAGGCAACTCATTCAATAATAAATACTGATTGAACATCTTCTATGTACCAGGCAATATCTAGGCACAGGGAAGAAAACAAAATAAAACAGGTGAGGTCCTCACTAAAAAGTTTCATTATATGATTCTTCTGATAGGACCATTGCTTTCAACTACCAAGGAAAATACTGAGTGTTCTGATACTTTCCAGGTAGGCTGCTATGTTTCAGGAAAATCCTCTCTTGGTCCCAGCTTCCTTAAGTACAAAATAAGGATGCTATGGGTCTCTTAAACTTGTTCAAGTGGTAAAACAAAACTCATGATGTTCTCTGAGAAACAAGATAAAAAAGTAGTATGGTAAAACATAATTTTGTGCTAAATCAAATGCCATCTTATTCTATGCAATCAGTCAATGCCAAAATACAGAAGTTCTACATATCAAATTACCCAGTTTCTTCAACAAATAAGCGATATAATAAAGGTGGAGGAAGTGGAGAAAACCGCTTAAGACTAAAGGGACATATCACCCAAATGTGATGTATGGGTTTTGTTTAGATCCTGGTTTGAACAATTATAAGAAGACATTTCTTAGATACTCGAAATCCAAATGCAGACTAGGTATTAGGTGATACTATAATCGTACTAACGTTGAGTTTGTTCCTTGGTGAGTCACAGATAGAAACTACCCCAGGTGGGTTGTCACACAAAGGAAACTTTATTTGCAGCAAATAAGGAGAGCATGGGAAAAACTTCCAAAGCCTGACTCCCCAAGCAAGGGCGAATGAGTTTCTTTTATTTAGGATTAGAACGAATATTTAGATAGGGGTGCCTTGCCACCACTAAAGATGGGCATAAGGTGGCACATGTATCTTAAGGTAACATGACTATAGGGGCACCTGGGTGGCTCCGCCAGTTAAGAGTCTACCTTTGGCTTGGGTCATGATCCCAGGATCCTGGGATCGAGCCCCACATGGGGCTCCCTGCTCAACAGGGAGCCTGATTCTCCCTCTCCCTCTGCCTGCCACTCCCCTGCAAGTGCTCTCTCTCTCTCTCTCTCTGTGAAATAAATAAAATCTTAAAAAAAAAAAAAAGGAGACATGCCTATATATACATATGTTCTATAAATGAGGCTTGTGCTCCTTCCTGGGTGGAGGTTTTAGTATTAGAATGAGGTAAAGGTAATTGTTCATCACTCTAAGGGTCATTCCAACCATGGTCCAACTGTGTAGGTGCAAGTTGGGAGTTAAATTCAAACCAGTCTGGGTGGTCGGGGCTGGATGGAATTGTCTGTCCAGGCAGTCCTTACAGCTCGAGGGGTAGTTTCAGTTTATATCAGGGGATGCTATGCTCCTCAGGTCTTTTGCCTGACCTAAGAGATAAGCTGGAAAGAAGAGCTTAAGGAAAAATGTGGGACAAAAGTCAGTGGGTAGAAGCAGGTGAGTAGGTCAGGTCTCAGGGTCTAGCTGGTGATAACATTAGGGAATTATTACTAATATTATTAAATAATTATATGGGAGTTAGCATTAAAAAAAAAAGAGAGAGCATACTGATCTGTTAGAGATGTATACGGAAGTACTTACAGGTGAAATTAGATAACGTCTGGGATCGTCTTTGAAATAGTCCAAGAAAAAAGGTGGGGGTGGGAGAGGAACCTCTGTTCCTCTGCATGTTAACACCTGCTCTAGCTGAAGCTGGGTGATGGGTACATGGAACTTTCACTGTATTCTTCTTCTTCTTTTTTTAAAGATTTTATTATTTATTTGACAGAGAGAGACAGCAAGAGAGGAAACACAAGCAAGGGGAGTAGGAGAGGGAGAAGAAGGCTTCCCACTGACCAGGGAGCCCGACGTGGGGCTCGATCCCAGGGCCTTGGGATTATGACCCGAGCCGAAGGCAGACACATAACAACTGAGCCACCCAGGCGTCCCTATTCTTTCTTTTTCACGTATAATTTTAAAAGTCCACTGTTAGTTTTAAAAAATCAGATGCCAGTTAAAAGATCTGTATGCTAGGTTGCCTGGGTGGCTCAGTTGTTAAGCGTCTGCCTTCGGCTCAGGTCACAGTCCCAGGGTCCTGGGATTGAGCCCCACATTGGGCTCCCTGCTCGGTGGGGAGCCTGCTTCTCCCTCTCCCACTCCCCTGCTTGGGTTCCCTCTCTCGCTTTGTCTGTGTCAAATAAATAAATAAAATCTTAAAAAAAAACCTGTATGCAGTTAACTATAGAACACTTATGAAAGAAATTGAAGAAGCACAAAGAAATGGAAAAACATTCCATGCTCATGGATTGGAGGAACAAATATTGTTAAAATGTCTATACTACCCAAAGCAATCTACACATTCAATGCAATCTCGATCAAAATAACACTAGCATTTTTCACAGAACTAGAACAAATAATCCTAAAATTTGTATGGAACCAGAAAAGACCCCAAAGAGCCAAAGTAATGTTGAAAAAGAACAGCAAAGCGGGAGGCATCACAATACCAGACTTCAAGCTCTATTACAAAGCTGTAATCATCAAGACAGTATGGTACCAGCACAAAAACAGACACATAGATCAATGAAACAGAATAGAGAACCCAGAAATGGACCCATAACTATATGGTCAACTAATCTTCGACAAAGGAGGAAAGAACAACCAATGGAAAAAATACAGCCCCTTCAACAAATGGTATTGGGAACACTGGACAGCAAAATACAGAAGAATGAAACTGGACCACTTTCTTACACCATACACAAAAATAAATTCAAAATGGATGAAAGACCTAAATATTAGGAAACCATCGAAATCCTAGGGGAGAACACAGGCAGCAAGCTGTCTGACCTTGGCCGTAGCAACTTCTTGTACTAGACACATCTCTGGAGGCAAGGGAAACAAAAGCAAAAACGAACTACTGGGACCTCATCAAGACAAAAAACTTCTGCACAGCAAAGGAAACAATCAACAAAACTAAAAGGCAACCAACAGAGAATGGGAGAAGATATTTGCAAATGACCTAGTGGACAAAGGGTTAGTATCCAGAATCTATAAAGAACATATCACACCCAAAAAATTAATAATCTAGTTAAGAAATGGGCATAAGACATGAACAGACGTTTCTCTAAAGACATACAAATGGCTAGCAGACACATGAAAAAAAGCTGAACATTACTCATCATCGGGGAAATACAAATCAAAACCACAATGAGATATCATCTCACACTGGTCAGAATGGCTAAAATTAACAACTCAGGAAACAACAGATATTAGTGAGGATGCAGAGGAAGGGGAACCCTTTTGCACTGCTTGTGGGAATATAAGCTGGTGCAGCCACCCTGGAAAACAGCATGGAGGTTCCTTAGAGTTAAAAACAGAACTACCCTATGACCCAGCAATTGCACTACTAAGTATTTATCCAAAGGATACAAAAATGCTGATTCGAAGGGGCACATGCACCCCAATGTTTATAGCAGTGCTATCAACAATAGCCAAATTATGGAAAAAGCCCAACTGTCCATTGACTGATGAATGGATAAACAAGATGTGTGTGGATAAACACACACACACACACACACACACACTGGAATATTACTCAGCCATCAAAAAGAATGAAATCTTGTCATATGCAATGACGTGGATGGAACCAGAGGGTATCATGCTAAGGAAAAATCAGTCAGAGAAAGACAAATACCATAAGATTTCACTCATATGTGGAATCTAGGAAACAAAACAGATGAACATAGGGGAAGGGAAGGAAAAATAAAATAAGAAAAAACAGAGACAGAGGCAAACTATTAGTGACTTTTAATTATAGAGAACAAATTGAAGGTTGCTGGAGGGGAGATGGGTGGGGGGATGGGCTAAATTTGTGATGAGCACTGCATGTTATACTTAAGCGATGAATCACTAAATACTGAAACCAATACTACACTATATGTTACCTAACTTGAATTTAAATAAATAAATAATCAGATGTCAGGTTTTCCTAGAATCTGGTATAAAAGCTTTAAGAAAATAACATGGCAAAAAATGTAAAATTGAGAAAATTCAACTTATTATTTTAATCTGGGGAAAAGATAAGCTTATTAAATCTTAGAACAGAACATCCATGTCTTTTCAAACTTCCATATAATGGTAGTAGAGCTTCTAATATCTACTGAAAGAGACTATAATAAAAAGCAAATGTTAATTTAGCTATATCTTTAAATGAAACCACACCAGCACCAACTATTGTAACACATGCACATGATACTTTATGTATTCACTAAAAGTATTCATATACTATTGGAAATATTTGGATTAGCAAATTTTCTGCAACAATGCCCAGGTCACTCAATACTACTACCAAGGATAACAATGCCCAGGTCACTCAATACTACCACCAAGGATAACAAATACTACCACCAAGGATAACCAACAAGGATAACAAATGTCAAAGGCATCCTCTAGCAGTAAGATTTCAAGTTACCAGTCTCAGTGGAGGTACAAATAAATGACCAATTACTTCTCAATGTCAATCATTCATATTCACTCTCCACTGACTAATGAAAAGTTTGGGGAAAAAGCAAGTCTCAGTTCTGTGATTTATGGAGCCATGTTTTAAAAACAGCATTAAGACAATTAAATTTAAAAAACAAAAACCAGGGGCGCCTGGGTGGCTCAGTCATTAAGCGTCTGCCTTCGGCTCAGGTCATGATCCCAGGGTCCTGGGATCGAGCCCCACATTGGGCTCCATGGGGAAGCCTGCTTCTCCCTCTCCTACTCCCCCTGCTGTGTTCCCTCTCTCGCTATGTCTCTCTCTGTCAAAAAAATAAAATCTTTAAAAAAAAATTTATTAAAAAAAACCCAAAACCAAAACCAAACAGTATGTTCCTATAGAGAAGTCCTCAAAGTAGATTTTGCCCCCATCCTCCGACTCCAATGTCTTAAGACATTTTTGGCTGTTATAACTGGGGAGGGGAGGAATGTTACTGGCAGATAGTAGGCAGAAGTCAGGGATGCTATGTCACATCCTACAATACAAAGGAGAAGCCCCACAAAGAGTTATCCAGCTCAATAGTGCTGAGGTTGAGAAACCTCGTTTTAGAGCATAAGAAATCAGACTGAAAAAATTCACAAGAAATAAGTAGCCCAGCAGGTTTTTCCCTTACTTCTTATTTTGGGAGAATGACAGATTAAAAAAGCAAAAACCGAAATGGGAAATTAGCTATTTTTCCATGACTTGTAATCTAAAATTCAACAGGCATTCTAAGAGTGAAATGAGTTATCTTCAAAATAACTGCATCCAAATTTATGCATTAAAATTTTAACCAGCCATCAAGAGAAGAGTGATTTCCTTTGGTTACAGGCACATCTCTGTCAATGCTATCGGCTCACAACCAAGCCTGCGTCAGGCTAAGAAAGAGCTGACAGAACCCTAAATGCTCTTTTCACACTAACTCTGATGCACCCTATGGACTCTCTCCTTCTCTTTCCCAGAAGGAGCAGTTCACAGAGCTGTACACTCTTAGAAAAGCACTTTGTAGTCTACAGTAACTATTGGCAAATTCTGATTCTGGTTTCTCACCAACTATCTGCTCTGTCTTCTAGATGTCATTGACTGAGTGCTAACAGCATTCCACTGGAAAAATAATTTAGCTAGAAAAGGGGAAACAAATGGCAATCATCATTTGTTCATTTATCATTAATCATATATTTATTGAGCACCTACTTTATGTCTGGTACTAAATTACAGGAATTTTCTGCCATTAACTTCTCTCCAGAAATATTCAAGAAAAAGTTAACTTTTTTTTTTTTTAGCTATAAAAGGAAATTAAGTTCAACTGCTGAACCTCACATAGTTTTGTGGGTTGTTTTTTTTTTTTAGTTTTGTTATTTTTAAATAAAAAATTCAAATAACAAAAAATATATAAAATGAAAAGTACCTTTATCCTACCCTTCACCCCTACTCCCTCTCCCCAAATGTAATCAACATTCTTTTGTTTGTGAATACCTTCTCTCCAAATTTAGTACCCATTTATGCTTGAAAGCGGCTGACAATGGAGGAGGCCAAGATGACTCCTACCTATATTTCTGGTTCGGACAATTAGGTGATGCTATTTACTGAAATAGTGGCAGAAAAGCAAGTCTGAAGAGAGAGCCTGTGAGATACTCAAACATGAATAACTTAGACCTAAAATATCTGGAGATCAGGAAAGTGGCCTAGTTTGAATGCACAGATCTGAGCTTTTGCAAATAGGTATGGTGGCAAACCCACAGGGTAACAGGTATAGAAACAAAGAGGTGATGAGATCAGCTAGATCAGAGAATAATACAGAGAAGATAAGAGGGCCCTAAGAGAGGCCAATATTTTAGAAAAGCGTAGAGCCAAAGCTGGGAAATAGTAAAGATAGTTAACATTTCTTGAGTTGCTTATATGGAAGGCATTAAGTTAAGGATGTTTTGTATCTTATTTACTCCTAACAACAAACTTCTAAAGACAAATTATTACTACTCCTCCAATTTTAGAAGGAAATTAGGGCATGTGGAAATTAAATAACTTGTTTAAGATCACCCAGAAGGAATGTAAAGGTAGCTGATGTTGAGTCCAAAGGCTATACCCTTAATAACACAAAATTCTCTTTGAGGAAAAAGGGTATCTAGGAGGAAGAACCAAGTCTTCTCTTGTTGGTCTTTTTTTTAAATTAAGCTCCATGCCTAACGTGGGGCTTAAACTCATGACCCTGAAATCAAGAGTTGCATGATCTACCAACTGACCAAGCCAGGCACCCCTTATTGTTTTAAAATACTTGTTTTAGGGCGCCTGGGTGGCTCAGTTGGTTAAGTGTCTGCCTTCGGCTCGGGTCATGATCCTGGGGTCCTGGGATCGAGTCCCGCATCGGGCTCCTTGCTCTGTGGGGAGCCTGCTTCTCCCTCTCCTCCCCACTTGAGCTCTCCCTCACTATCTCTGTCTCTCGCTCTCAAATAAATAAATAAAATCTAAAAAAAAAAATTTAAAATACTTGTTTTGATACTCAGGTATGTTAAGGCCAACAGATCAAGAGATGACTGCAATTGAAAAGACAGTTATATTCACAGATCTCAAAAGATGGGGGCAGGCCATGCCCGGGGGGGAGGACAGGACATGGTGGGCAGCACCAAGGTTGGTCAGGAGGGGAGAAGGGGAAAATTATGGACCAGAGCCTTTATTGTGGTTTCTTTGAGAAGGAAGGGTCAAGGCAAGGTAAGCAGGCTTAAGACTGGCTAGTTTAAATAATTTCAGCAGGCTCTGAAGCATAGGGGCTGTCCATAGTAGGGTCTGGGATGACTAGGGCAGGTATACAGTGGCCAGGTGAGATGTGTAATCTAGATGAATAGTTTGCTGTCTCTTGGGAATTGGTTAATTCTGGGAAAGGCAGTCCCTCCAGGGTCAGAGAGGCCCTGAGATGATAAATGCATCAGAATACAGAAAATAAAAGACATGGTTAACATACTCATACACCAGAGTTTATATTCTGTAAGGTCCAAAATGCTGATCCTGCATGGTACAATTTTTAATTCAGTCATATATTTTCCTCTCTTCAGGTTGTCCTCATCTCAAATTATTCCCCTTTCACTGGTGGCTTTAAGTTTCATAGAACTATGGTCACTTGAACCTGAAAACACAAATCTGGGTTTTTTTTTCCCCCCTTCTGTGAATATATTTTGGAGAATGGCAACTCCAAATCTTCATAGCATTGCTCTTATGATCTCCACGCTCCATGATTTTTCTGTTTACTCATCCTTAAGAGAGTTCTATATTTATTAGCCTAGAGTTAACAAAGTAACAATTGGGAATAATTCAGGCAGAAACCAAAGGGAAATTTTCAGGTATAAATGCAAAGAAGAAAAATAATCAGCAGGCAATAGATTACCAATTTAGAAATCCAGTCACCAAGGGTGACAGAGCCGATATGATCAAGATCACACAAACACAATTAAGCAAGTATTCCAGTGCCGCAGTTTCCCACAGGTTTTGGGGGCCATAAGTAGTGGGAGTCTGGAAATGGTCCCTGACCTGCTCTGTCAGCCCATTTCTTAGATTACAGCAATGTTTACCTCTGGTTTGGAGATGTCAGTGGAGGCTGCTAATTCTTTTTGATACTACTGAGATGCACTTTTTTCTCACAGGAGAGTATCAGTGTCAGTTCACATCTGTTTGGTTGATTTGCTCTCCACTAATTCCCCCCCGCAAACAACAGCAGCCCCATTTACTGGGTACCTATGTTGTGTCATGCACATTTCTAAGCATTTTTATGTACTAACTCATTACGTCTTTATAATAACTTTTTGAGGCAGAGCTCATTTAAGATAAGAGGAAACTAAGGCATACAGAGACCAAGTAACTTGACCAAGGTCACAGAAATAGTAAATGATAGAGCCAAGATTTGAACATACAAGGGATCAAAAGAGCCAAAGCTGTTATTTATTTCACTACAAACAATTTAGAGTAAATAAATTCAATAACTCAGTTTAATATAGTACTTTGCATAGTTTTTTTTAAACCAGAAACTGTACTTAATTTTAAAATTATCTAACAGATTAAGTTAGAAAATTCAATACAGCATAACTCCTGATAATATCTACATTTATTTCCAATCTTTTCTCTTCAGATGAGCTATAATTCGTATGTATTTACCTCAGATTACACAACCTTAAAAATGGCTACAAAAAATCTTGGGACTATAAAAACAATAGTACTTGATTCTTACAAATTACTTTCAAGTCCAGCTCACTAGGTTTTTGAAACAACTCTTAAGATACTAGAGAGAAAATATGGCCAACATATGATAATACTGATTTCTTTAATTTACAATAAGACCATATAATACAATAAGAAAATATTAAAAACTGAAAATATGGGCAAAGGATAGAAAAAGGCAGTTCAAAGAAAAAAAATACAAATAGGTGAATACAAACAAAAACATGTTAGACTTTACCCATGACTGAAGAAGTGCAAATTCAAACAAATACATAATTTTAATCTGGTAGTTGGCAACAGTTAAATTTGATCATGTTTCGTGTTGGCAAGGGTATGAGGAAAAAGATTCTTCATACACTATTTAGTGAGAGTATATCTATAAAAATATAAATATATCCATTGGCCTAGCAATTCTACTAGCTATCTATTTTATGATATAATTATAAAATGTTAAATGTACATATAAGAATAGTGACTAATATAGCCATTGAAGAACCCCATTTACATTATAAAAAAGTCAAATTATACTTTTCTATGTGTATTATGCATATATATTTGCATATACGTATATGTGAATATAACACACTGAAAATGATCTGGAAGAAAACTGGTTACAGTGGTTACTTCTGGGAAGAAAAGAGGAACAAGGGAAGAAAGGAGGGTTAAAGGAGGGCTGATGCTTTCCCTGTATTATTTGACTTTTTTATAATGAGAATATATTCACGCGTTATTTGTGCGGGAAAAGGTGCCCAGCATAAGGCCTGATATAAAAGGTGTTGAACTGTTAGTTTAGCAAATGAATAGAATGATCCTTTGTACTTTTCTATATCAAAATTAATGATCTAGTCAACATTACACAGTTCCATTATTTAAAATGTCAGTACTGTATCAAAGCCATACTATTAGGTCTGATAAAATGCTAACTATTGTCAGATGTCAGATACCATTTGATCTCTGCAAGTCTATATTAAACACAAGAAGCAATAGGAAAAGGCAGTTAGCTACTAACAGAGGCGGTAGGAGACAGGAGGCATTGGCAGAGAGACATGAAATTGTATGGTGGAGAAGTGACTTTGTTAATGAAGCCCTCAACTTATAATAAACCTGTGCTTACCTAGAAGCCTTTGTTTCCATTCCCTTGTTAACAGAATTCATCAAATTACTTATGGGTAACTTTTTTTTTAAATTTGTATCCATCTTTAATTTCTTCAGGAAAGAAAGTACTATAATGTTAAGTTATATATTTTTAAAAGTTTCTGCCATGCCAAAGGAACCTCTAAAATATCTTTTACTCAAAACAAAATCTTTAAGGAAAAAGATATCTGTAATTAAGGGCATTTGATCGAGAATATTTGCCTGGAAATGTTATTAATTATTAGTGATTAAAAATATTTTAAGTCTTTTATCTTTGAATATAGTTTAAAGCTATAGGTCTAAATGTAATTATCAAGGATAGAACAGCAATTTTCTGGGGAAAATATGGTGAAAAAGGAGCAATTCCTGTTGTCAGTTGCAATGATTTCCTTATTTCTTCCAGGCTAACTGCAGAACACCACATATAAGCTGATGAGGAAGGCTGTCATTACCAAATTACACAAGGTAGCGATTTTCTCTATTTTTAATGAAGACCCTTTTAGTTATAAAGAGCTACAACTGTCATAATTAACAAACCCTACAAAAAATTTTCCCTATTACTATTAATTATATTGCCAATATAATGAATTTCTACAGGCTTTTCACATCTTTAAATCAGTACACAATCAGAAAATATAATTTGAAAATAACTACTCACTGCCTCCCCCACCCCTAACCCTTAAATGTTGGATAGATAGTATCATAAAAAAGTACCTTGCAAGATTAATTAGAAAATAACAAGAAATACCTTTTGGAGCTCACAATTTCAACATAACTTCTAAGTTACTACACCCAAAGCCTTGAATTCAAGCATTAATTTAATTGTTCTTCAATATGAACAAAGCAAAATCTAATCATAGAAATCAAAAAGATTAAGTAAACTAAAAGCATCCATAAATATTGGTCCTACTAATTAAATAAACTACTCACGGACAGCATAGTTACAATTTCTCCAATTGACCTAGATGAAAAATTTATAGCCTTTTGCCCATATTCTTTTGATCCATACACTTTCTTTCTTTGATGGTTCCCACTTGTTTCTCCAGAAGAGCTACACTACAAAATGGCCACTGAACTGGAGGGTGTGTCTTCATCATTACTAAGCATTTTCCTATCAGAAGCAGCTCTTTGAAAAAAATCTCAACATAATTTCTTCATTGCCACTCAGTATTACTCAGTGACCACAGAAGTAATAGAAAGAATAGGCTTTTTAAAATACCTTTAAAGGATATTAAAACTTGTCTTTAAAGTATTTTTACATTAGCAGCAGGTTAAGACATATATTCAAATTTTCCTGGCTACAGCCTTCTAAAATTTTCCAATCAAAATGCATCCTATCCAATTAATCTTACATGAAATGTTATACACAACAAAAAGTTTTAAAAAGAGTAACTACATTTTTTTCTATACAAAAGCACAAATGTACTTAAGAACAATAGTATCTAGTCCAAAACAAAACGTATTTATCAAAAGAAAGCTGAAGAGATGCAAAGGGAGAACACTGACTTGCACAGCTCACACACTTGATTAAATATAAAGAGCCACAGTGACTTGGTCTTAACTAAGGGAAAGGAAGACAGCAATGCTTGACTGAATGCTCTCTAGTTCTGACACTACCCTTAATATCATTCAACATCTGGTTAATCAACTGGCATTAATTTAATGGGCACTTACTGAATGCAGGGCAAAAGCAAAGGGAGGAAGTAAAACTCAAAATTTAACTACTTTAGAAAAAAAAAATAGAACCAGGTCACACACTGGCAACATGTTGCTGTGAGAAGAGCATGCAATAAACATTAAAATGAAGTCTGGATATTACTAGATCACATCCAACCTTATTTTCTTTTCTTCTCGTCCCAAATGATAACAATAAAAAGAGTGGAGAAAAAATATGTGGTTCTTTTAAGAGATAAAGGAGAGATTTTTACTCTCAAAATGATGCACTATGTCCTTTCATCAGAAAGGGAGAATCAGTAAGGAAAAGTAAAACTAAAAGGACAGGGCACTTTAATAATAAAGGTTAAAGAGACACGAGATTGATGGTATGGATTAATCAGCAGAATCCCAACTTTGGGATTTAGGCAACACTGGTACAGCTAAAATTGAGTAAGGGTTTCTGATCTAAAAAAGGACTGGAAATGGGCAGAATTTCTTCCTGTATTTCCTAATTAATGGAAGACCCTAAAGGCTTACTCTCATTTATTCAATCTATGAGATTTGAGAAAAATTTAATACTAAAGCATGATCTGGTGTAACTCCTTTATAGTAAATGGGAAGCAAATTTGAGAGAAATTAAATGATTCATTCAAGATATCCCAGTTAATTAACGTCAGTCTCCTGACTACTAGTCTAGTCCTCTTTCCCCAATGCTTTTAAAAAATGAAAGCCTTTGAGGGCACCTGGCTGGCTCAGTTGGAAGAACATACAACTCTTGAGCTCAGGTTGTGAGTTCAAGCCCCACTTTGGGTGTAGAGATTACATAAAAAACTTAAAAAAAAAAAATGAAAGCCTTTAATATCATTATACCAAGACAAACATACCCAGACAACCATAAAAATAATTTAAGCACTGTATATCATAACTTGAGACAAAGAAACTTGCATAAATGCAATAAACTTTTAATAAATGTGATAAAAATAAGTAAAAAAGAGAGACCTACTTACTACCTTTTAGAATGCTTATATTTAAAAAAAAATGTTAAGGTCTTTTTTTTTTTTTTGCCCCAAATCTGTTCTGTTTCATTGGTTTTATTTTCTTTTTTTAAGTGTTAAAATCCTTATTTAGAGCTCTGAGGATATGTGAAGAAGCCAAAATGAAGAAACAACATGACCCATACAGAAAAAACCAGACTTGTTCCCCAAGAATAATTTTTATAACTCATGTTAAACAAACTTACTGTACATCTGGTAATAGACTAGTTTTGGCCTTAATGGTTAATCTTTAATGTCAATAGGGTTCTAATTTAATAACTCCATTAATAAGTATTCTTTCTACTACAGATAGTGATAAAAGCATAAATTTTGCTATGATTCCAATCTCAGCTACTATTCAGAAGTAGAGTATTTTATATAATACAATTGTGGAGCTTTATGTACTACAGAAAACTGAACATACATTTTAAGTGAAAATAAAATGATAAAACAATACCTTAAATTTTATAATTATTCCAGACAACTCCATTATCAAAATAGCAAATATTGTCAATGTATACATGCACAGAAAAGAACAATTTACTTCCACTAGTCAAACCAATAATGCAAGGAGGAAAGAATCCACAAATGACTTACATGTTCTTAAGAGATGTATAACAACCTTTAAAAATATAATGGATACTGGAATTAAAATTTAAAAAAAAAATAAAACAATAAAAATAATATAAAGATAGGAGAATCTCTCAAGTAAGAGAGTTTTTTTTTTTTTTAGAGAGATAAAGAGAGCAAGCACAAGGGAAGGGCAAAGAAAAAACCCCAAGCAGGCTCCAAGCTCAGCACAGAACCCAACACAGGCTCAATGCCACAACTCTGAGATCATACCTGAGCTGAAATCAAGAGTTGGACACTCAACCAACTGAGCCACCCAGGCGTCCTGAGTAAGACAGGATTTTTTAAAAATTTACTTTTAAATGTGCGAGATTATGTGGCAGCCATCTCACATTTATCTGATTGATTTAGTGTGGGGATGGGGGGGGAGCTAAACCTGAACATACTCCTGACAAAGAGTTAACATTTAATACTTTACTGAGAAGTATGAAGGAGGGAAAGAGATCCATATAAGAGGGGCAAAAATTAGCTTTCCCAGTCATTAACAAAGGAAAAGAGAATGAATTTCATCAAACACCAAAAAGAGTTCAACTACAAAAGTAAGGTTACTACAGACAGGAATGTGAAAGAATAAAGGGTCCCTTGAGGCGAACTCTGTCCCTATAGGGAAGTTACAAAGAAATGGTTTAGATGTACTACAAATAATGCAAAGAGGTAGAAATATTTGTCCTTCAGATAAAAAGTTATTTTCAGGTACTCTTCCCTCTGGGAGTGGAAGGATTAAAAATAGGATGAATGACTCAAAGTTTCTGTAATTAATTAATAATGAAAAAATATGAAAGCTATAAAAGAGCAACATCAGAACTTTTTAATACCTGCCTGAGGTCAATAGACTTCCTACTGTCAAAACATCTTAGAGATAACATTATAGAGTAAAATGATGATATTGGTATTTCAGTATTTATTTTGCTTAGTACCCATGTTAGTACCCATGCTGTTCATCATTTTCTAAACTTTGTTTAGCCTGAGAGGTCCAAGTCTGAGGTTATGCTGTCCTTTCCACTGGAGCCTCTTGGGGTAGTTAGGCTCCAAGATAATGGAATTAACTTTGAACATATATATGGAATATAGTATTGATAAAATGAAGGTGGTCAGATTCTCAGGCAAGGACTGGGCCCGGACCTGGGAATCTCACTCTTCCTTTCCTTTCTTAATTCATCTACTACACCATCTTTCAGTGCACCCCTAGTCCACCCAGACTAGCACAACTCAAATGTGACCTCTGGACCAAAATTATAAGAAAAGATAGTAGGTTTATTAATACTCCAGGAAATTGATATTAAATTGCTATTAAATCAAGACACTTAAAAAAGAGTTTTAAGCAGGGAAAGAAGGTATTTGGAGTATTTTCCAAAACTTTGCTTGACTTAAAATTTAAATGTTAATGTAGCATATGACATTCTGAGTAGGTGTTAAGATGTGAATTTGAGTCTGATTTCTGACTCTGGTAGTCATTAACAGTATTAAAACAAATACACCAAAAATATCCAGTCAAATTTTCTTAGGGGAGGAGAAGTTAGGTCCTATGATGGATATGAGAGACCAATTTGTTCAACCTCCATTCTATCTTCCTTCTTTATAGTGTGCCTCTTATTTTAAACAGACAGGAAAGCTAAATGTAAGATTTCCCAAATTATTTTGCAGCTAGAGTGCTAGATATAAATTGGGCTTTTTCTTTCTCCCTTCCTTCCTTCTCTTCATTTCTTCTCTCCTCCCTCCCTTCCTTCCTTCCTATATGTGTTACCAGCTTTCTGGTAATGCAGAGCCAGTTATAGAGGGAGAAGCAGGCCCCCCGTCGAGCAGGGAGCCCAATGTGGGGCTCAATCCCAGGACCCTGGGACCGTGACGCGAAGGCAGACGCTTAACAACTGAGCCACCCAGGCGACCTAGCATACAGATCTTTTAACTGGCATCTGATTTTTTAAAACTAACAGTGGACTTTTAAAATTATACATAAAAAAGAAAGAATAGGGACGCCTGGGTGGCTCAGTTGTTAAGTGTCTGCCTTAAAGACTCATGATAAATTTAAATGAAAAATACATACAAAATTCTATGTGGTATGATACGTTTTGGTTTAAAAAATATCACACGCTAAACATACACTTGCTTAAAAAAAGTCTGTAAGAACACATAATACTATAATGTTAATAGCAGCCATCATTGGGTGGTAAGATAAAGGATGATTTTAATTTTATGGCTTGTTTTCTACAATGAAATGATTTTTGAGCATGTATTACTATTATATTCAGAAATCTAAGAAAATAATAGGGTAAAAAAAAATAATAACAACCGCCCAGGTTTCCTTACCCTACACATCTGAGCAACCTAGATTTTTGTCTCCTTCAGCTCCCACATTCAATCTCTGTTTCCTTGATTTTACCTTTAATTCTAAGAATTACCTGTCCAAGCCATCAGTCCAATATTTCTTCTCTTATTTCCAAAATTCAGATACTTGTCTTCCCAAATGAGCTCTTGGAATCCAGACTCTTCATTTTGGTAAAATGACCTTATCTTGCACTACTTCTACATTCTAGCCACATCAAACCACTTTATACAGCGACCCTCCACACTCATGCCCCTGAAAAAATCCACACCAGGTACTTTCACACCTCCTAACCTTGGCATGCTCAGTTCTCTTTCCCGGGAATGCATTTTTTCCTTTCGTTCTAATCCGATTCATAGTTCGATTTACCTCCGATATCATTTACTGGGTGTAGCTTCTCTGAGGCCACAAGAACAGACTGCCGTTTCCACATCAATCCTCCAATAACAGTTAATACGTATTTCAACACATCATTCTGTACTGTTTAGTGGTTAGCTTTCCCAGTGTATGGAATGGGCCATTTCTTTTTCCTAAAATCCGGTTGGATGAATAAACATAAAGCATACATATATGCAATATATCTACGCTGCGTATGAGCTTTCGCCTGCATCTGATAGATAAATGGCAACAAAAACACTCGCCTGCTTTTGTTTTGTTTTTTCATTCAAGATGGCAGAAAACGTCTTAAAATAGTCCCACACAAAAGCACTCACACCCAGAGCCTCGAGTCAGAAGGACTGGCTACACCTAGAGCAACAGCAAAGGACAAAAGAATTGAGCCTAGATGTTGAGATGCCTCGGTCCTAATCACTCAGTAGGTCGCGCACACAGATTTTAAAACGTGTTAGAAAACTGGCACCTGCTGCCTTCATTACGAGGACCACGTCTCGACCGTGAATGGTGACCTGAGGCATTTCTGGATACTGACCCAAAAAATCGAGCACGAAAAAAGGGGAGGCTAAGTTGTATAGAGGAGTATCCAAAATGCACGATTGGGCCCCGCCCCACCCGGGTGCAGTACTCCCGCAGCATATCCATCTCCCGGGAAGGAACAGGCAGGGCTCTGGTCCACCGGCCTAGCAACGGGGCCCCAGCTGGGAATTCTGGGCGGGCCTGAGGCAGAGATTGCCGTGGCAAGGGTGCCTGGGGCTACACCTGTCAGGCTGCGACCAACACTAGGCCCAGAAATTGTCGAGATTCGGTGACCGAGGCGGGCAGGAGCGTCACCCGATCCATTCTGCCGGGATCGGCCCTTCGCCTTCCCCCTTGTCCTTCTCAAACAAAGGCAACCCACACCCACCGCCATTTTCCCCTTACCTCAAAAACCACCTCTTCGTCAAACTCCGGTGTCATCCTTCTCCGCCATGCCACCCGCCTCAGCACGATGGGAAATGAAGGCGGGAGAACAGGCGGCACCTCGGCGTCTGCTACGGACCGTCGCTTCTGTCCAGAAAACTACAATTCCCAGATTGCCTCGCAGCCCACGCCTCCTTTGCAGGACCACTGATTGGAACAAAGCAAGAGCGTGTGGGCGGGAGGGGCAGGAGCGGGAGGAAGCTCGAGCCCACTGATTGGAGGAGGCTGGAGCTTTTGTCCGCCTTTTACGGCCGCGACTAGCAGGGGCGCCTGAAGCCCTGATTTTTTTTTTTTTTTGGAGCTGGGGAGGAGCACGCGCCCGAGCCGCCGTGAGCTCTGCTCGTGCCCGCTCCTGGCCGTCCTCCGGGAGCTCGGCTGGGTGGCGCTCGTGCCCGCCCGCCCGCCGCCTGCGGCTCGCTCTCGGGTGCGCCGCCGGGTCCCTGGAGCCGGCAGCGTCCTTTGTGCGGCGCTCGGGTTGCGCCGCTGGGCAGCGGGACGGAATGCGGGCGCTGCAGAGGCTTTTCTCTTCTGCTCAAACTCTTGAAACAATGGACTGTAAGAGGAGCATGGATTGAGGGGGGCGAGCAGGGAAGCGAAGCGAGCTGCACGGGGAATCATGACTTCTGCCGCCGGTAAGTGACGGCGCTCGCGCTGCCGCTGGAAAGTTTGTAGGGAGCGCTGCTACTCTCGGGCTCTGGAGCAACTTTCTCCTCACGGGTGGGTTAACGGTGTTCCGCCTACCTTTCCCGAGGGCTGTGCAAGTGCGGAGCGGACAGCGTGTGCTGCCGGATTTTCTCGTCCCTTCCTGCCGAGAGGGACTGGTTGGAAATCGTGTATCTCTTGGGACCTCCCTTTACACGGAGACCCGTGTTGGGAGCTCTTTGCGCCAGGTGAATCACGAAATGCGAAGAGGGAGAAACATTTGCTCGTCCCTCCTAAAGTTTGGGGGACTTTGCCTTTGCGTGTGAAAGTAGCTTAGATTTCCATGTTAAGAAATCTGTTATTCTAGGAAAGGGCAGTGTTCCCGGACTGTTGAACTCAGCCACTACGCTAAGTCACTTTGAACCTAGTATCTACTGGAAACCCTGACCCTTATTAGATGGAGAACTTTAGACTTTGTGACTCCTGTCCTGGTGGTTTTTCCTCTGTTACCTGAGAAGCAGAGGAGTAGAATTGTCGATGGCAATTTTTTGCTCATCTTCACCCAGTTTTTATGGATTTTTTTCTGTTTCTACCTGGTTAGTGTAAACGAAGCCTTATTTTCTGTCTTCCTTCCATAGTCCTTTCTCTTCATCCAAATGACAAAGCCTGTAATTTACCTTTGTGTGGTTTTGAGCAATTCTCGACGTTGTATTTCTAAACAGTCTTAAGGAACAGTTCTTATTTTCCAAAAATAATTAGTAAAGTAATTGCTAATTACGATTAAAATCACTTTTTAAGACCTTAGGTTAATTTTTAAACCAGAACTTAATAATATATTAAGTATTGCGGGTTTTTTTCTATATGTTTTTGCCCATGTTGAAAGAAATACACTTTCATTAGAAATTTCGTAGTAAAATAGTGTAAGGCTTCCCCTCAAAGTTACTTCTAGAATCAGCACTTAAGCACAATTAAATTTTCTTTGCTTTTCTTGGCATTTGTTTTAAATTCCTGCAAGTTGAAACTGTCAAACAGCACTCTAATAAATGTTCTGATTTGTATTATTTCTAAAACATATATTGGAGTGTTGCATTGCTAGATGTAATCAGATTACAACTAACAAGGCAAGAAGTTAGCCAACAGGAATAAGAAAGCAAGGAGTGAAATATTCCTGAAGATGTTGTGGATCTTTCCTTTTTAATGTTATATGTATGTATAGGAGATATGTTATCATATACTGTGGAAGTTATTTATAAACTCTCTTTTCCTTACTAAGGAGAGACTTTCTACTTACTTGAGGTGAACTATTTTCATCTTAAATTTCGGTGCCTCGCCTTTCAATTTTCTTTATTACTGACCCAATCTAGTTAATTTAAATTTAAAGTGGTTGGATATTTAAAAATCTTTCCAGCCATTTTAGCTCTCCCTTCCTTTGGAGTGTCAAACATATTTAAAGTATGCATTCCTTAAATGTATCACTTTCAATTCTAGTCCTACCAGTTAATAATGAACAGGTACAGAAGCACTTAAGTTGACATTTAGATGTGTAAATCTGATCGGGGGTTCAGTCTGGAAGTTTATGATGCTTTCATTTGAATTACCCTAGAATAATGCAAGCTATTTTTATATTTTATCAACTTTACAATTAAAGAAATCCACAGACATTTTTGTGGTGTTTAAAAGAGGAACACTTCCTGTGTTTAGCTGAGTTAGTTGGTTTTTAGCCTGGCTTGCTGAGAAGCATTAACTACCTTTTTGTTCACCCATCTGTTAAGATTTTTTATAATTCTTTCTCATGTCTAAATGGAGAATATGGAAGAAAACTGGGGTTTTACTTCTATTTCATTCTCATAAAATTATGTGCTCATCATTCTTACAATCTCTTTATGATACTTTTTTGGTATAATCAAATTCTTTAAAGCTTTAGGAATATTATTTACAATTGAGGGAAGGGATGTTTGTTTATATTGACTCTAACCTGTGGTATTTGGGATGGTTGGCTTAATTTTAAAATAAGATAAATGTTAAAAAAATTAAAAAATAAGATAAATGTTGTAAACATCCTGAGTTATATGTATCCTGAAGGAGAGCTTCCTTGGTTTTTCTGCATCTGTGAATGAGTAGGCCCATAATAGAGATTTTAGAATTATTCTAGTCACTATATGAAAAAGGAGAGATATTTATCGGTGTGTATTTTGTATCCTTTAAAACACATACAGCGTCATTAATGCCTGTGCTTTGCCTTTTGGCTGGTCCAATAGCTAAGAAAGTGTGCACACGGACTACCGCCATCTGTGTGTAACACATGACGAGTATGTTTGTAATAGTAAAATGGTACCAGTGCTTTACTTTCTTACCTTATTTTTCCCTGGAGCCAAACAGCTGTGTAAATAAAAGATTTGCTGCTTTGCTCTACAGCTTTTGGGTCTAAATGTTGATACAGTTTTAAAATCCAAAGGTGCTGGGTGCATTTCTAAACATCATGCACTTACTTCAAGAGTGACATAGGAGCAGGCTGTAATATAATGGCTTGTTATTTTTTTAGTTCTGTTTCTTTCAAAATAGAGCCACTAAATATTACTACTACTACTAAAGGATTTTGGATATTGCTATACCAGTGACTTAAAACACTTGCTCTTATTAATAATTAAAAATTTATTCAATAATCCTATTCAAGTTGATTCCTGCTAACTTTTCAAAATATTCTACATTTAAATGGATACTGATTTTTTTTTTTAAAGAAATTTCCTGTTACTGAGGCGTATTAAAGAGTAGGTATATGTAGCAGCTCTGACTATTCCCAGGCTCTATTTTGAGCATTGGGAATAGGGCAGTGTGTTAAAATGCCTCCTCTCCTGGAGCTTGCCTTTTAGTATGAAGACTGACAAAATTATACTGAAGAAAAATCACGTGGGGAAAAGGGACTAGAGAATATAAGGATTCTCCTGAAGCAAGGATCCCAGAGGTTATAATCTCAGAATCATATAGGCTTTAGAGATCTGTTCAACTCCCTCATCTACAAGTAAGGAAACTGAGGCAACCAGATCTCTGAGTTAATGTTGTCTGCTTCCTCCAATGCACGGTTTAACTAAGAGGAGCAAGCTAAAGTTCACAGTTATTTACTTAATTAAATGAGTATGCATTGAGAACGTTAGGTACATAATGCTATGCTATATTTGTTGGGAATCAACCACAGCTCATACATAGTTACTTGAATTTCTACAACACTAAGAGAGAGCAGGGATTTATGGCTCTTGGAAGAGGACTCGTATAAAGCACATTTAAAGAAAAGAGTAAAACTGGTACCAAAGATTAAAAAACAATTTTACTAAAAAGCAAAAATTGATTGGTTAAATGGCTTTTGACAAGGCAATAAGATTGAGAAAGTAAAAGATTAATTTGATGAGACTGGGTTTTTGTTTTGGGGTTTTTTTAGTTGTGGAAAATACACATAAATTTACCATCTTTACCGTTTTTAAGTGTATAGTTCAAGTTGCTGTGCAACCAATCTCCGGAACTCTTTCCATCTTGCAAAACTGACTTTTTTTTTTAATTCCTTCAAAAATCCCAGAGGTAGGATGTTTTAAGAATGGTTACAGAAATCAACATGACAGTTTGTCATGTTTTATTACCTGGGATAGGGTGGGAGGTTTGGAAGAGGCTCTGGGCATTCATACTTTTATCTTAAGACTTAATAGGTCAATAGTTTAATTTAATAGACTATTATAGCAAAGTTTATCATTAGGCTTTGAATGGTTTTACAATTTTTTCTACTTAAACAAAAATCACATGCTATTGAATAGCTAACTGCAATTGTATAGCTTTGGGAATTTGTATTAAATTATTTTGGAAATATTTTATCATCTTCTTTATCAGGACATTACACCCAGGAATTGAATGAGAAAGCATGTGTTATCATGTGACCTTGGTTTGGGAAAATGGTTGGTGAAAGGAAATAGAACTGCCTATTCTCTCTCTCTCTCTCCCTCCCCCCCCCTTCATATAATATCTTCCTAACTGTTGTGACTAATTTCCTTTGTTGAAAAAAAAAATCACTAAATGAAGTATCAAAGCCTCTGTGTATTCAAGTACTTAATGTCTAACATATATTTTGAAAAATTTGTGGGGTTTTTTTTTTTCAGTAAATTTTTATTAAGCATTAGATCCTGTTGGAGGAACAAACATGAAGTGTAAGAAGTATAAGATAAGGTATTTTTACTTCAGGTCTCCTTGGGGAAATGTGACTGGGTGATGTGATAGTATAGGTAGAAAAACTTAAAAGAACAAAACAAACAAACAAACAAAAAACAGATGTTTGGGCCCCTTATATCTTCATCTTTTGTGTGAGGTTTTTACTAGGTGCCTTTAGGCTAGGACCAGATCTGTACAAATCTAGCATAGTATAATAGGTGTTTATTTAAAAAAAATAGGTGTTTATTAAGTGCTTTTTATATAATGTTGAGGAAGGATTGCTACAATAGAAATTGTGGTCATCTTTTAAAGGCTCTAGAATAGTGGTTATTAATAAAGGGAACACAGTATATTCACCTGTGGAACTTAAAAGAAATACACTTGTCTAGTCTGTATGCCCAGAAACTGATTGATTAGACATGGCGTAGAACCTATACACATGACTTAAAAAATAAAGCTCTGTGAAGGTTTATAATGAAAATTCCCAATGACAGTATCCATATGGAGAAGTACCAACTTTATAATTAATCAAATAATACAGAAGAACTAGTTTTGTTTTTAAGTTTAGAAAATTTCTGGTTTCTGTATTCCTTTTAAGATTGCTTTGCTGTTCTAGTGAGGTAGATTCTTGAGAAAAGGCACTTATACAACTCTATGGTATATCCCTGGGGTGGAAGAATACTACTACTTATTGATACGTAAGCTTAAGGGTTTCATTTCTATATAACTGAGGCAAATTCACTCACTTAGCACTCAGCAGATGAACTGAAGTGCTTTCTTCTCCTATACCAATGATTTCATTTAGTGTCTACTGAAGATAAAGTAATTCTGTTCCAGAGCTAGAAGGAAAACTGTATTGGACTTGCTAAGAAATCTACACTCTACCCAGAGCTTTGTATATTGGAATTGAATGGCAGTTTAAGGAATTTTCAATAGTAATGTTGACTCTTTAATGTAACATAATCTACCTAGTAAAATGCAAGTTCGCCGTATTATCAAAAAAAGTAAAAATGTTATCAAATTTACTTATTTATCATCTTTTGCTTTGGAGTTTTTTGTTTTGTTTTGTCATCAAATTATTATTTTTTCCTTTCTAGAGACTAAGAAGCCACCAGTGGCCCCCAAGCCAAAGTTTGTGGTAGCAAATAATAAGCCAGCTCCACCTCCTATTGCACCTAAACCCGATATTGTGATCTCTAGTGTTCCACAGTCAACAAAGAAAACCAAACCAGCAATAGCCCCGAAACCAAAAGTTCTGAAGGGCTCACCTGTTAGAGACATCGGGCAGTCACCATCGAGGAAAATCATTGTGAACCTGGAAGAGCACAAACAGGAATTACCTGAAAATGCTGACAACTCTAATTGTAAAAATGTAGGGCATCAGAGCAATGATTATATTTTACCAATGTGTTCATGCAGTTCTCATTGTATCCATAAACTTGGGAATAGAGAGAATTTGTGTGTAAAGCAACTTATCTTAGAGCCCCTGGAAATGCATGAAAATTTAGAAAATAGTAAAATTGATGAGTTCTCTTCAGCTATAAAAACAAGGAGTAAAGGTGATTGTAATGTTGAAAATGTCAAGAGCCAGAGTGGAGTAGTTTTAAAGGCAAACATCCTAGAAGAGAAGCTTAAAGATGTTTTAACACAACGAACATTACCTTTTATTTCCCTACAGAAGCACAGATCCACAGACAACTCAGAAATTAATGATGGCTGTAATTCCAACAGACAATTCAGAATTGAGTTTGCAGATTTGTCACCTTCGCCGTCCAGCTTTGAAAAAGTTCCTGATCATCACCACTGCCACCTACAGCTTCCTAGTGATGAAACTTACCAGCATAGCAGTGAAAAAAGCGATACTTGCTTTCATTCATCTGAACAAGAAGCTCTGGAAAATGGTAAAAGGAGTACTTTTCTGTCTTCAGATGGCATTAATAAGAAATCAGAAGTCAAAGACCTTGGTCCCTTAGAAATTCACTTAGTACCATATTCCCCAAAATTTCCAACCCCCAAGCCCAGAAAGACACGGGCTGCTCGTCTGTTACGTCAAAAGTATATCGATGTTCCTAGTGAAAGTACTGAAAAACCAGAGAATTTAGACAGTAACTCTTCTTGTCTTTTAGAAGCTGGTTTGAAAAACAATAAAATCAGTGTTCTTCATCAGAATGTTTTGTGTAACCAGGAACAGGTGGACAAAGTGAAGCCAGGAAATAAAAGTGAATTGAAGGTGGACTCCAATGGTGACCGACAAAATTTAGTCAATCCACAGAAAGCTATGTGTCATGAAACATCTTCCTTTGAAAAAATGGAAACAGATTCTAATTTAAGTTCTGACAGCAAGACAGTAGATGGTTCTAGTATGGCACTTGCTGTGGACAAAGGGACCAGTTTTATAAGATGTAGTACTTTATCTATGAGCCTGCCTAAGCAGCTCAAATTAACCTGCAATGAACATTTGCCTACCACCTGTAACCTGGGAGTGTCTGCCCCTCAAATGCAAAAGGAATCTACAATAAAAGGTGAAAGTTCCTCAAGGATTGTCCCGAAAAAACCTCAAAGACACAGCTTGCCTGCTGCAGGAGTGCTTAAAAAGGCTGCCTCAGAGGAGCTTGTGGAAAAAAGTTCTTATCCCTCAAATGAGGACAATAATTCAGAGAAGGGTCTAGAAAGAAATCACCTTCGGCATTTGTGCGCCCAAAACCTCAGTATATCGTCCTCCTTTGATATGCCTAAACGGGCTTCAGAAAAGCCAGTGTGGAAGTTACCTCATCCTATTTTACCCTTTTCAGGGAACCCGGAATCCTTAAAGTCTGTCACTATATCATCAAATAGTGAGCTTTCAACTGCCATAACTAAGCCTAGAGCAAAATCGTTATCTGCCATGGATGCGGAAAGGTGCACTAAGCCTTGCAAAGACACTCAAAAGAAAAACTCTTTAAAGAAGTTGCTCAACATGAAACTGTCCATCTGTTTCATGAAGAGTGACTTCCAGAAATTTTGGTCCAAGAATAGCCAGCTTGGAGACACAACCGCAGGCAGCCTCTCAGGTGGGGAGAGGAAAGGAATTGAAAGTGATTGGCATGGCATGTTGGTAGAAGAAAAGACAAGTAAACCCATCAAGGCATATTCTGCAGATAACTACAGCCTAGAATCCCAAAAGAAGAGGAAGAAGTCTCGGGGTCAGACCAGTGCAGCTAATGGACCAAGAGCTGAGTCTTTGGATGATCAAATGCTCTCCAGGGACACCTCATCTCAGGCGTCTTGCAAATCTATTACAAGTGGCTGTGCACCAGAGTATGAAAATGTACGCCATTATGAGGAAATACCAGAGTATGAGAACTTGCCATTTATAATGGCCATAGGGAAAACTCCCGAGTTAGAATGGCAGAGTTCCAGAAGCGTGGAGGACACCGATGCAAATGTGTATGAGGTAGAAGAGCCATATGAAGCTCCAGATGGCCAGGTGCAACTTGGACCCGGACATCAGCATTCCAGGTAACACTTAGGTGCCAGACGGACACTGTGCTTTTGCATGGATCACTGAAATTAACCTTCAAGAACCCTGTGAGATGGGAAATCACTTGGTGAGAGCGTGGTTTAGTTAAGCATATATTAAATTATTCCAAACTGCAGTGTTCTTTTATCATATAGTCAGTATGGGTATTTTCAATGCAGCCTTGAAGTAGTTGACTTATTTTAGTAGCTGATTCAAAGAATTTGAACCAGTGGTAGTGTAGGTAATATAAAGGAGACCTAGCACAGCAAGGTTGCAGGCCCTCCAAGGAACCAACTTATAAGTCATAGCAGGAATCTAGGGGAGAAAATTGGTCAGGTTTATTTGTTAGGTGTAAGAAATGTGTGAAGTTAAGGAGCGCCTGGGTGGCTCAGTTGGTTGAGTGTCCAACTCTTGATATGAGCTCAGGTCTTGATCTCAGGGTCATGAGTTTGAACCCCACACTGGGCACTATGCTGGGTGTGGAACCTACTTAAAAAAAAGAAAAGAAAGAGGAATCTGTGGAGTTTGAAATCCATGCATTTGCCTATGATGCCCTTGTCAGTTAAAACCTCTAAATTTACAAAATTTCATACTCTGAGGATTATTTTGCTTGTTGAAGACTTAATTGCTGGCTTCATATGGACATAGGAAAAAATACGGGAAATGGAAAGCTACTATCTTTTCTTTCTCACTTTTTTATATGTATCTACTACCTCTGGTATCCCTCCTCCATCCATCTTACTGAAACCTTGACCATCCTTGATGGTCCAGCTCAGCAACCATTGACTTCATGAAGCTTTTACAGACCTAGTAGGAAGTGTTGATTTCCTATCCTGATCTCCCCATTTTGCTGTGGAAGCCTTACAGTCTTTATCTCCGTCTTATGGTATAGTTGTTTATTGGTATGTCTGATACTCTGTATTCACTTTTAAGCCCCATGACGAGTTTGAGTCATATCTTTTATCCCTTATGAGGCCAAACAGGGGGTTTGGAGGGATGAGTAGATGTTGGTTGGGTGAGAGAATGAATGAAAAAGAGCTAAACAACCACTGCAGGAGCTTTGTTCTCGCTCTGTAGTCACAAAGAGGGCCTTCGCAATGCATTTAAAGTGTTTTGTGTATAACATAAAGCACACAGGCCCTTTTTGAAGTCTTCATGTTCTTAGGTCACTAACCTCAAGCCTTTGAGTACTCAGGTCTTACGGTGGGGCTTTTGTAGAAATAGTAACATCTATGGTGACATAGTAGGGGCTCAGAGGATTATCAGGTGAATTGAATAAATAAGAATGTCAAGCAAAATCTTAGCGTACCAAGTAAAATTGTTCTAATTTCTTTTAGCTTTCAGATGCTCTCCTAGCATGTTTCTTTACTCATATCTGTGCCCTTCCTCCTTTGAGCTATAAAAGACTTAGCTTCCTTGCCTGACTTTTCTCTAGCTGACTTCATTCTGCTTACAACTGTCTACTCTGAACATTAGTATCTAGGCAGAAGCCTTTTCCTTGGCATAAATATTTTGACAGAGACTTGAAATTAAGTATCCAACTTAAAAAAAATTTATGTATTCTCATGCTCATTCTTCTCTCCATGTAACAGTTTTGTTGGTATTGCCCCCCCTTTTAATACGATTTTGTATGTTATGTGTGTGTGTATGCGTCTGTGTGTATCTGGGTGAAAGAGGAATTAATTTGGCTTCTTTATGATAATACGGCTATCCTTAGCTAAGATGAAGTGTTTTTCTTGAAATTGGAGGTTTGGCGGTCCCATTGGCCCTCAGGCTTAAATCCCAAGAATTTGTCATTATTGCTAACACCAGCTGTAAATGTCTGGAACTTGTTCTTTTTCTGATATGTTTCTTATGCATTGAGGGCACTGCTGCTCTGGGGGTAATGGGAAACCAGGTTGGAAGGGGTTAATGTACACAGCCAGCCAGTGCAGCTGGATGGCATTCTTAAGGAGGGTTCTTTCTCAAGGCCACAGGAAACCGAGGGCGGCTTTGGACAGGTTACAGGCTGTCAAGTAGGGCAGCCTGGTAGAGTGAGTGAGCTCTGCTTTTGAATTAGCTTTCCACGGAGATTTTTGTTTAGGCCTGGAGCAGGGAGCCAGGCTTGAGAGTCTTGAAATGTGCCAGCTGAATCAAAAGCCTTCGGTCATAGGGTCAGACTAACAGCGTTTCCTGGGAGGTTGGTTGTACCTTTTGTAAAACATTGAATAGACAGAGAGAGCAAAATCCAAGCCTTCATGAGGAGGACACCTGGACACCCTAAAACAAGGTAAATGAGAAGTGGGACCTATATTTCAGGTGAGCCGAGTAGACCCAAATGGAAATCCTGTTTGGCAGTCTGGCTGTTGAAAATATATAGACCTCTGCCTTGGAGTAATTTAAAATCCAACACAATAGAGGTCTAAAATGATTAAAAAAAAAGAAACCATAAATGAACCCTATTTAAGATTCATCTGCTGGAGTGAATAAAAAAGTGTCTTAACAGTTTCTCAATCCTCAGGGAAGAGATTCTGGATGTTCACAGGGGACTGGTTCACAGAGACTAGTTTTGCAGAGTTCACATATATAACCAACAGATTCTGGATTAGTAAACAGACCTTGCCAAGCCTGGGATGGCTCCTATTGTCACCTTCTCTAGAGTACAGATGTTTCTTGAATCCAACAGCTTAATATTTACTAATTCATAACATGTTTGTAATTTATCAGGAAATAATTGTATGCAGTCCCCAGGTTACAAATCGGATTGTGTTCTAAAAGTTCGTGATAATTTGGAGCTTAGAGTATATTGCCCAAAGAAAGAGTTTTGGAAATGTTGGTAGAGGATTCAGGTTAGCACCCACGTTATATTAGCCACTTCTGTACTCAAACTTTCCCTTCCCCTTTCCTAGGTGAATTGTTCCTCCCAGTGCTTATTTGTGCTGGGGCAGGAGCTTTGACGAGCCCGGGTGGGGTTGAGCACCACCGTGTCTGAGGAGCAAATCCCCTGGGTCTGAGAAGTGTTTGTGGAAAGGGTGAGGTGACTAAAGAAGAATGAGGAAATTGGGGGCTGGGTTTGCTTTGAGAAAGACTGCAAGGCATTGGGAGTGATAAGGAGAGGGAAGGGCTGGGTGGTTGGGATTTAGTGTGCAGTGGATTTTCTTTCCCTTCTTTCTCCTCACTGTTCCTATCCCTCCTCTCTTTCCGTCCCCATTCTCCTCTGGACGATTCTGCTAATTGAGTTTCTGACCTCAGGCAAGAGTGAGTAGGAGAGGGGCGCCTGGGTGACTCAGTCGTTGGGCATCTGCCTTCGGCTGAGGTCATGATCCCAGGGTCCTGGGATCGAGCCCCGCAGCTCCCTGCTCTGTGGGGAGCCTGCTTCTCCCTCCCCCGCTCCCCCTGCTTGTGTTCCCTCTCTGGCTGTGTCTCTGTGTCAAATAAATAAATAATTTTTTTTTTTTTTTTTTAAAGAGTGAGTAGGAGAAACCAGAGGCAGGGAGTTGAATTTGGGTTAGGAGTGGCTCTGGGAAGCCCTCCAGCAGGAAAAGGTGAATAGCCAAATCTGAAGGTAAACGAGGGTGAAGGGAATTCCTCTGGCCATAGAAACAGTTGCTTTACATGTCCCCGGATAGGATGCCATTTGCTTACTGCTCTGTTCTCAAAAGCAGTTTTGTTGCAAGCAAGATTGTGAGAAACTCAAGTGTTCTGGTGCCTTTTGGGTATAGTTATAAGCTCTCTTTGCTGTAATGTTTCAAACATATTTATCCTAAAATACCTAGCTGACAACTCTTTCACTGGCACGCAGGTTAACGAGTGCTCATTTATTGGTATTATTTTAGACGTTTGATTTTTGTAGGGAAGTTAGTAAATTTGGGCCTTTAATATTAAAGAGTTATAGACAAATTAGCAAAATAATAGTGTGCAAATATGTGCAAATAGTGTGCAAATCCTCTTGAAATTGTAGCAGATTTCTTAATTCTCTAACCAAGAACTTTCCTTGGAACCTTTCTAGGTTTTTCCTCTGTTTTTGTTGTTACTATAAGCACTTCAAAGAAAATGAATGATTATTGGGTTTTCCTGGGTAGCTTGGCAAGCCCTCAGATTATTTATTCCACAGTCTTGACCATGAGTAAAGCCCTGTGCCTTCAAAGGTAAAAGGGAGTTGCTTACTCCCAGGAGTTTCTGTCCAGAGAGACAGCAATTATAGGGCAACATGGTTTTGTTGATCCAAGCTTTGTCTGAGTTATACCCCAAGTAAGATATTAAAGATGACCTCACAGATTTGTAACACTTGACCCAAGGCTTATAAAACGGACATGATTGAGTTTGGCATTTAGGAGGTCATTTTCTAACCTTGATAAGAGGAGTGTCATTGGTGCTCTGGGGGAAGAAGCTGGATTGCAGACTGAGCATTTCAAAGAGAGGAAATGGAATCAGCCAGTGTGGACGGCTGCTGCCTGAACCTTTGCCCAGAAGTCCCCGTCACTTGACATGTTTGGATTTATCTTCAGGTTTTCCTCAAGTACCAGGATTCAAAGTAAAGTGAAGTTCAAAATAATTTCTTCTTAATTAATCAGTAGATCCTTATTTCTGATGAAGGAAAGTATTAAGTTTTTGTTTGTTTTCTCCCCATTTTAAACACAAAACTGGGCTCAACAAGCTCCCAAATAACAAATCCTCTAAAATCCTGCAATGGCTTTTGTGTTAACAAATCATCAGACCCTGTCTAGAAGATTCTCTCTTGGGTTGCTTGTACCATCTGGTGCTCTTGTTGGATCTTAATGTAATGATTAAAGTATAAAGTAATAGCCCTAATAAACATCTCCATCTTGTCATAGCACTGATAAGATATTATGTACGGTTAGAGGGTGAAGGTTAGGACTCTTGTATCTCAAAAGAAGCCCTTTCCTCTGAGTTATTTTCAGCATCAGCTCAGGAAATATAAAAAATTTGCATGGCTCTTTATCTTTCTTGTGTTGGAATCATAACACACAATTTTGGCAAATCTGTTTGTTTACATACTTATCCTACATTTGGAACTGCAGCTAGACACATTGGATTTTACTTCTTGGCAATAAGGCTTTTCCTTTTTTCCTTTCAAACTAATTATTAGCAATTAGTGAAACTGCAGCTCTATCACTTCGGTCTCATTTCCTGCCAAAACAGATAAGTGATATTTTATCAAATATATATATTTTATGTGGTAGAATGTCACTTTATACTTTTAGAAGTATATTTTTAGTCAAGAGGTAGAAGAACAAATATCCTACTTTGTGATTGTGGGTACATGCACACACATACACACACATCCTGTCTTCATAAAAATACATTGTTTTGAGATAGCTGATATCTGCACATTTGTGGGGGGGGTGGTGGCATTATTTTTAGGGATAATTGGTTGGTTTTCCATTGCTGTAATTTTATTAACTTTTTGAATCGTAAAAGTCTAAAAATTTTATAATTTAGCCCAGCATATCATGATTTTGCTTTTTTAAAATTACAATCAATTATATCAATGGGACAGAAATTGCTTTGCAAAATGAGCTTCTGACCTAGTTCCTGGAAAAATGTTCTCAGTGTGAACCTTTTGGGAAAGGGCACGTGGGGAAGGGACAAGGAGGCCCCTCATTCTTTTCCTAAGCATTTTTAATTCCTGTAAGGACCTGATAGGTAAAAGATAATCCGATAATCCATCAATCTGTAAATAGATTAAGCCTATTAATAGGATGTTTGGAACTCAATGCATTTTTGCAGTAGAAATAATTGTGAGTACGTCTTGGGTTCCTAGCCAGCACACAAGAACTTATTTAGCTTCTAATATATGAAAAAAAATGCATTGGGAATTAATAGCAAATGAGACTATGACAATACTAAAACAGAGCAATAAAATAAAGTTTTTAAAACTTTTAAATGCTGGTATATTCAAAAAGGTAGAGGGTAGTACGCTGGGGAAGATATTAAGGGGGAAGGAACGGGATGAAGAGGAGGAGAAGGTAAACTTTGGCTCACTATCCCTCCAGGTGGTTCAGGGGAATTCCAGATCCGGGCTCATGTTCTTATGTAGGGGGATGAGTATGTTCATATTTCAGGCATTTGTAAGTAATGCCTGTGCTTTGTATATTACTTTTGTAAGCTTTCTGTGTTCTTCCAGACATTTCTTTTAAATGCATCATCTTTTCCTGGAATTGCATAGATTAATTTTGGTGTTTAGGGAAAGCCCTTTATTAAAAAAAGTAGACATATTTGTATGAGCCTATTAATTTTAATATTTTTTGTAACTATATTGGGAGCAAAGTGTAGCAAAATGTGCTACAACTCAAAGAGTGGTTCCAGTTGTAACACAGTTATGGAAAGCTCTAAAGAAGTGTTTACTGACCTCTTTATTAAATACTGAGTTTATTTATTTTATTTTATTTATTTTTTAATTTTTTTTAAAGATTTTATTTATTTTTTGAGAGAGAGAATGAGAGAGAGAGCACGAGAGGGAAGAGTGTCAGAGGGAGAAGCAGACTCCCTGCCTAGCAGGGAGCCCGATGTGGGACTCGATCCCGGGACTCCAGGATCATGACCTGAGCCGAAGGCAGTCGCTCAACCAACTGAGCCACCCAGGCGCCCCTAAATACTGAGTTTAAAAGTTAAGTTCAAGGGGCGCCTGGGTGGCTCAGTCGTTAAGCGTCTGCCTTCGGCTCAGGTCATGGTCCTGGGGTCCTGGGATCGAGCCCCTCATCGGGCTCCCTGCTCAGCAGGAAGCCTGCTTCTCCCTCTCCCACTCCCCCGGCTTGTGTACCTGTTGTCGCTATGTCTCTCTCTGTCAAATAAATAAATAAAATCTTAAAAAAAAAAAGAAAGTTCTAAGAACTGAACTGCCTCGTTTCTTCTGGGCGGTATAGAAAAACTATTTTGGATTAGTCCGGGTCTTGTAATTGTGTTAGTGGATCTCTGAAGGGGAAAAAAAAAAAAGTATTAGTATTGACATCAGGCAGAGATAATCTATATTTGGAGTTAATAAAACTTGAGTTGACCAAATAGACTATATCATTGGAGTAAAGTGTGATGGTAGTATTTCCAGGAAGAACAGCTGTCTTCTGCAGTTTTCTTTCGGATTTCTCAGCCCTCGTTTGCATGTGTCATAGATCCATTTTGGTTCCTATATAAGTGTGAACTGGAGTAATGTTGTATTTGGTGTTATCATAACCTGTTATACAAGAAGAAATCAAATCATGATGATAGTGACTTCAGGAAAAATGGACAACTAAAATGCAACTGGATTAGTGGTTCTAAGCCCTAATATCCAAGGGTCTGTTTACCAGACTCTCCCATTTATCAAAGTGTTTTGGTTTTTGCTTCAGGAAAGGTGAAATAATAAACACTGAACAAAGAAAGTCAGTTTCCCCTGAATGTTTGGATAAAAATAAAAAGGAAAACAAACACATTTAGCCTTTTTCTGTTTGAAATGGTGCAACTGCTTATTCTTTAGCTCCTGTGGATTCCATTGAAAACTCTGTTTTACTTAGGTCATATATTTTTTTGAAGTCAGTTTCTTGGTAACATATTTATGACAGTTGATATATTTTGGTGTATGTTAGTAACATTAGGAATTAAAGAATAGATTTGGCTTTTAAAAAATTCAGAATAGGGGCGCCTGGGTGGCTCAGTCATTAAGCGTTTGCCTTCGGCTCAGGTCATGATCCCAGGGTCCTGGGACCAAGCCCCGCATCGGGCTCCCTGCTCGGCGGGAAGCCTGCTTCTCCCTCTCCCACTCCCCCTGCTTGTGTTCCCTCTCTCACTGTGTCTCTCTCTGTCAAATAAATAAATAAAATCTTTAAAAAAAAATTAGAATAGCTTGTTCTTTGTTTTCTTCATCTGAAAGCAGTTCTGATTTGAATTGTTTGGCAATTGTAATTTCAAGTCCAGGAAAGTTGGTAAAATGTATAAGAAGGAATAATTGGTGACTTTTTTCCTTTCTGTTGGTCTTTAGATATATCCACAGTCACAGGTCAGCAGAAATTTCCATTTAAATGAGTAGCTGTTTCACTTAGATTTTCTTTGCATGATTCCACTGTTAGAAGCATGAGGGGAAAGCACAGTCCCTCACTACTGCTGTGTTAGGTTGTGGGAAGGACTTGGGACAGGGGAGGGAGGAATAAATAATGAGATTGTTCACTGAGTCCAGATATGATTTATTTGGTATCAAGTTTGGGTGACGAAACTTAAACGGGGCCTTTTGGGTAGTTTGAGAAATTTGGAAAGTTAGGTATGCCTTTTGGTTGTTTTAGGTCAGATGTAGTCATAAAACCATTAAATTTTAGAACTAATGGAGTCATTTTAAATCATCAAGTGCAGCCTCCTCGTTCACTGATGAAGCCAAGCCCAGCAAGACTTGTTGACTTTCCCCACACCACAGAGATGGTAAATGGCAAAATCAAGGCTCCAACCTGCTGCTTCAAAATACCACATTGCCCCTTCTAATGCTGTTGTGGAACCTTTGCAGAGAAAGTCAGCAAGATTTCGAAAACTCAAGTGATCTTAGTTGTTGCAAAAAGGTTCAGGTTTGCTTGTGACGTTGCCTTTTTTTCTTCTGTTATAACAGATGGACAGGAAAGGAAGGACAGCAGCATACAGCTTATGTGCATATGAACACAGGGTTATATGTGCATATGAACACAGGGTTATATGTGCATATGAACACAGGGTATATGTGCATATGAACACAGGGTTATATGTGCATATGAACACAGGATTACATGGCTCCTATATTTAAGGTGATTTCAGGGAGATGAGGGTTCAGACTAACCAGAAACTTTTTAGCCAGCAAATATCTGGTGCTACTAACATATGTTAACAAAACTTTCTTCCCTTCATTATCTGACTCCCCATCAATCCAGTTTCTCCCCCGCCTTCACCAAAAGTTCATCAGCCAGATAATACCAAAGATAAGAAATGCTGTTAACATCACATAGCTCAGACTCTGTGCTAAATAGTAATAGCTACTGTTTACTCAGTATTTCTGCTATGCCAGGCATCATGCTAGGAGCTCTTGCATGTGTTTATTTTAGTCCCTGCTATCCTGTAAGACAGATACTATCTTTTACAGATGAGGAAACTAAGACTTAGTGAGGTTAAGGAACTTGCCTACGGGCACAGAATTAATATGTAGGTAAACTGAGTATGGAACCAAGTTTTCTGATCCTGAGACATACTGATTTTAAATCAGAACATGTTCATATTGTTCTGTGCTGCAAGGCATTGGTTTTGCACTTTTGTTTCTTTTTATGTTTGATATTGGTAGAGGTCTGTGAATCTTCTACCCAGGGGACAAAATATTTCTGGCCCCAATTTGTTCAGTGTCTAGAAGGAAAACCCAAGGACATCTGCAGTGATATGTATAGACATCAATGAGCATTTTCAGAGGCCCCATTTTTCATGCAAGAAAAACTCATTGGTTAGAAAGTTTTTATGGTTAGGAAATTGATGTTTTATTTGCATTTAGTCAAGTTAGTGGTGGCTGCTATTCAAAGCAAGTTAAAATGGTTCCTGTCATTTAGCCCCATTTCGTGGGGACATCAGTGACACAGAAAGGACCATGCATGTCTCATATTTTCCCACTGATTTACATGAAAGTTACTTTTTAGCTGTTATCACTGTTTTTGATTTCATTTCATTCCCTGTCAAATACTTTCTGACCTCTAAAGCACGGTAGTTTAATAGTTAATTACTATTTATGGATCCCCAAAGTAAATAATTTTGTAAGGCTGAAATACCTTTTATGATAACATCCTAGCCTTATTATCTTAACGAAAAAACAGATTTAAATGAACGGTAGGGTTTTTTTCCCCAAAGAAGCAGGTGATACACTAGTTGAATATTAGAGGAAATAGGATTTCTGCAATCTTGTGAATTATGAGGGGGCAAGATCTGGGAACTGGGCAAGGAAGCACATTCATTTGGGCTGTAGGTTGAGAGAAATTCTTAGATGAGCACTGCTTGCACCATTTCTGGGGCGGCTGACATAGGTCAGGATCACTGACCATGTCTACCAAGAGGCTTGCAGATTCTACCTCCAAGGTGACACTGATCATGATGCCTCTTTGTGACTTTTTAATTTGGCATCTGTAGTCATCCTTCTTCGGCTCAACTGAATTTGGCTAGTTTTATTTTAAGCAAATAAAGGCTGAAAATCGTATTCTAGAAAACATATTTAAATTCCTTCTGTGCACACCCAGCTGGGGTTTTAACACCCTGCTTCATAAAATATTTACAGGGCTGATTACAAGCTTCTCTAAAGCAAGCCTGGTAAGACTTCTACTTGGGTATTAAAGATAGATACATGTATATGAAAGAACTCAAACTATATTTCATTTGAAATATCCTATAATTCCAACTTCTAATGAATTTGTAGTTTTTTTTCTCTCAATCCAAATTAAAATCTATCCAGAAATAGCTACACAATGGACATCATTGTGAGGATGTTTCATTATCAAAGAACATGTAAGTGTATGCTTGCATTTTTTAAAAAAGATTTATTTATTTGAGAGGGAGGGAGAGAGAGAAAGCAAGCAAGCATGAGCAGGGGGAGGGAGAGGCGGAAAAGCAGACTGCCCACTGAGCAGGGAGCCTGATGTGGGGGCTTGATCCCAGGACCCTGGGATCATGACGTGAGCTGACACTGCCCTATATATCACTGGTTTCCTGCATCTCACATTGTTTTATGCTAAAACAGGATAGAAAGGGGTTAGTGGAGTGCTACTGCTCTGAAGGCTTTTGTTAGAAGAGGCTGCTGAAATCCCATGGCCTTAATATGCCAGTTTTCCATGACTCTGATGCCCAAAGACTCCTACCTAATGACAGTTGATTTCAAAGGCGTCTGGTTCCCATGTAAACATAGTGAAATTTTAAAACTGCTCGCGGGGATATTTTCAAGTGTTTTTATTCCCTAGTAAGCTAATGAACTACTTCAGAGACAGTTGTTTTAGATTTTATTTTAAGCAATTTATATAGAGAATTTTGATAAAATATAGATTTTACGTTTATAGAAATTAGTAAACTTAATTCCCCTTGGATAAACCAGAAACCAAATAATTACCTCTTATTATGCCCTTCTCTCACACTGGTCTCAACATTTGGGAATTGCAGGGTGGGGAATCAGACAAGAAGTCAGAAAAACTAAGGACAGTTCCTATTGATAAGGAATTTACAATCTGGTTTATTAATTTTTTAAGTTGAAATTGTTACTGATATAACTGTGGATTCATTGTAGTTGTAAGAAATAGTACAGAGAAAAACTAGTATCCTTTAGCTAGTTTCTCCTCATGGTAACATTTTGTAAAACTATAGTAAAATAGCACAATGAGGATATTAACATTGATACAGTCTGCTAATCTTACCTAGATTTCCCTCATTTTACTTGTACTCAGTGTGTATATATGTTTTTAGTTCTATATAATTTTATCACACGTTGGTTTGTGTATCTACCATCACGGTGAAGATGCTGAGCAATTCCATCATTGCAGAGATCCCCCTTGTTACCCCTTTATGACCACACTCTCCTCCCACCCATCTCATTCCCCAAACCTCGGCAACCAACAATCCATTTCAAATATTTTGTCATTTCACAAATGTTATATATAATGGAATCATAATTCATTCAGCATAATTCCTGGAGATTCATCCAAGTTGTTGCATGTATCTGTAGTTCTTTCCATTTATTGCTGAGTAATATTCCAGTTAAAGGACATCCAGGTAAAGGGCCGTTTCTGCCGTTTGGCTCTTAAGAATAAAGCTATAATGAACATTCACATATAGGTTTTTGTGTGAACATGTTTTCATTTCTCTGGAATAAATACCAAAAGTACAGTTATGGGTTGTGTGGTAATTGCATGTTTATTTTTAGGAGGTACTGCCAAACTTTTCCAGAGTAGCTGTACCATTTTACTTTCCCACCAGCAGTGTACAAATAGTTCGGTGTCTCCACATCCTCTTCAGCACTTGGTGTTTGCTACTTTTTTTTAGCCATCCTGATAGGTGTGTAGTGACATCCATTGTGATGCATTTTTCATTTCCTTGATGGCTGATGATGTTAAATATCTTTTCATGTGCACATTTGCCATCTATATATCCTCTAAGGTGAAATCTCTGTTTCTTTGGCCCATTTCGAATGAGAATTTTTGGTTTATGGTTTTTAAAGAATTATCTTGTAATTCAGCATATTTGGTGCCTTGCTCCCTAGAGAATAAAATTCAAACTCTTTACCTTAGTGTATAAGACTTTTTGTAGTCTGGCCCCAGTTGGCCTTTCTAATCTCATGAGTTTGCCCACCTGTATGAGACTGACCAACATTACTAAGCACTCTGTTCCCTTTCATAGCTTTGTTCTACTGACACACCCTTCCCCCTAGACGGATTATGTCATCCTTCCTGACCTAACTCAGATGTTACCTTTTGTGAAAATCCCCCCTTCCAGTGTAGGAAAGGTAAGAAAATAATCCTACCTCCTCCACCTATCCACTGTCCCACTTACCCAGTTCTGTTGTTCTAACACTTCTTATTCCCTTTGGTATATAATCTATTTACTTACTTGCCCATATGTCTCTCTTACTAAAATACAACCTGCATGAATGAGAGGCATTTAATTTTGCTACATCGCTTTCTCCCCAGTGCCTAGAACAATGCCTGACATATCGTGGGCACATAGTAAATATTTACTGAAACACTGAATGAAGAAGTGAATTTGTAGGTACTTGTGTTGCCACTCCCTTCCATAGCATATTGCCTAGCATATCCTGTTTATTGGTGTCATAAAATTAATAGATGCCATCTACTGTATTGATTGTGTACCAAGCAGTACAGGTCACCCCTTTTCTTGGTCTGCTTTTGGAGAGCACTGCCTCATCATTTTTTCATAGCAATTTGTTAGCCTCACCCTAGGACTCCCTCCAGAAAAAGAAACATAAGATACAAGAAATATAAGAATAAATATTATAAGAGAGTATAAACATCTTTGTGTCCCTGGCCTCAGCAGATACCTGGCATAAAATAGGTGGACACATCTGAGTAAATAGTTGTCAGGTTATATGTTGCTTTTACTTGAGTGAGGTCAGAATCCAGCTGCATTTTGAGTAAACCTGTGTCCCAATGACCAGGCTTCTAGAATGCACAGGAAACATCTGTTAATTTTGGAAAGGAATTACACCGACTTGGAGATTTGTTAAAACAGAGCTCCCTTAGAGAAGAGAAATTGAGCTAAAAGACTTCACATGAGTATCTTTATTAGATAGTGAGCATCCTTCCATGTTATGGAATTGCTTGTTTTTGTTTTTGTTTTTGTTTTAAGATTTTATTTATTTATTTGAGAGAGAGCATGAGAGGGGAGAAGGTCAGAGGGAGAAGCAGACTCCCTGCTGAGCTGGGAGCCCGATGCGGGACTGATCCTGGGAGTTTGGGATCATGACCTGAGCCGAAGGCAGTCACCTAACCAACTGCGCCACCCAGACACCCCATGTTATGGAATTGTTAAGCAAGAAACATTCCATTCCACTCATTCCATTGGTAGTCTTACCAAAACCGCAGAAAGAAGCCATAGGCCTAAATTCCTGTGCCAATCAAAAACCATTTTTGACAGTTTCTCAAAGTAGTATAGATCTTAAGGTACCTGTCTTGATGTGCTATGCAGAAAATGCAGACAATTACTAAAAAAATAAATAAAAATTTTTATGAAACTCTTCTTAAAGGAAAGACCTGTCTTTATGTCTTATATGTAGTTAGAAAAGTGAAATTAAAAAAAAAAATCCTAGCAGTTTGTAGGTACCTTTGGAGTTAGCCAGAATTTACTAAGATGCCCCCAAGTCCTGGTAAAGGCCTTGTGCAATTTTTATATATATGGGGAAACAACTGAAATGATATAGCTACAGAAAATGTGCTTTCTCTTATAGTATGAATTACTATTTTAAACTCTTTGTTGTTTGCAAATAAAGTGTATTATGAACACCAATCTGGAGTAGTTGGGTATCCAGATGGGAAAAATATAAGAGTCTTACCTAAAAAATTATAAAATCATCTAGAAAAATGCTAACTTAAGAAAACTTCTTACCCTTCCTTGTCTTTTAGTATTCTCACTGTATAACTGATAAAATCCCATGTTCTAGCTATTAAGAAGACAAGTAAAATATAGAATATGCTTGTGAATTTGCACAGATAACCTGTGAAAGCTATTTAATAGATTACATGTTTCCACTTAGTGTGTTAAATACTATTTCTAGGTAATGGGTTCTTACTGCACATCAAGTGTATACTGAGTACCATATTTGGAGAAGGATAAAATGACATTTTTTTTTTAAGATTTTATTTATTTATTTGACAGACCAGAGACAGCGAGAGAGGGAACACAAGCAGGGGGAGTGGGAGAGGGAGAAATAGGCTTCCCCCTGAGCAGGGACCCCGATGCAGGGCTCCATCCCAGGACCCTGGGATCATGACCTGAGCCGAAGGCAGACGCTTAATGACTGAGCCACCCAGGCGCCCCAGTATAAAAGGAATTTTAAAATGAGAATCAGTACTAAGGTTTTAGTGAAGAACATAAATTAAATATATGAAGGGTGAAAATTTTCTGTGACTATTAAAGAAATGGGTTTTGGTCTCATTAAGATATAGGAACTCTTTGTAGAGCAAAATTTAAACACTGAAAATAAGCAAATATGTTAGCTCTAATAGGTTCAGGAGCTTTTTTGATAGTAAAATTAGTTTAGGTGTATATATATATATATATATTTTTAAGATTTTATTTATTTATTTGAGAGAGAGAGAGAGAGAGCATGAGAGGGGAGAGGGCCAGAGGGAGAAGCAGGCTCCCTGCTGAGCCGGGAGCCTGATGTGGGACTCGATCCTAGGATTCCGGGATCATGACCTGAGCCGAAGGCAGTCGCTTAACCAACTGAGTGAGCTACCCAGGTACCCGAGGTATATGTATATATTTTTAAATTATTTTTTTAATTTTTATTTAAATTCAATTAGCCGACCTATAGTACATCTTTAGTTTCAGATGTAGTGTTCAGTAATTTATCAGTTGCATATAACACCCAGTGCTCATCACATCACGTGCCCTACTTAATTGGGTGGTGGGCATTAAGTAGTTTAGGTATATTTTTTATACCCAGTGGTTACTTGATTGTTGATGCTTTTGTATGGTAGGCTAAAATGAGATCTTAGCCATTTCATTGAAGGTAGCCTTATTTGATTGATTCTCCATAGTAGTAATTCTAAGCATCTTTTATTTTTATTGAGCCCTTGCCACTGTTAAGGAGCAAAGTATTTTCATGTGCTCTTCTGTACTGTACAGATTAGTATCTTTTCAGCTTGCTCATTGAAATCTTGGCCCCAGTAAATATTTCTTCTGGCCTTTCTGCTAATGCCCTCTGGGTAGATTCCATAAGTTAAAATCTGTGACTGTGATAGAAGCGTTGAGTTTACAGTAGCTTCTATTTTGCTATGCTTATCTGATGTTAGGGTGAAAACATTATTTCTTCCTTGGTTTTACCATACAGGGAATTTATCATTTTCCCTGACAGGCTGTAGGCAGTCTAGAGGGTTAGAAGTATGTTCCTTTATAGTCTGTCTACAGGAAGTATACTGAAAATTATTGCCGTAATCCACATGTCACCAAGGTCTGTTTTTTTTGCATTTTATGGGAGGCTTAGATGGGGATGGCTGTCTCCAGCCCATCCTCCCCCTTACCTTTGATCTTTTCTTCTTAAGTATTTTTAAAAAATGCTGTTTTTGAGGGAATCTTACAATAATTGAGATAACTAAACTTGGGGGAGGGAGAATAGAGATTTTCAATTCTTTGTGTTTTAATTTTTTTAATTATAAAAAGTTACATAGAATCCTTTTTTTTCCTTTTAAAGTTAAATGTGCAAAAGGTGAAAAGTAAAATGCTCCTTCCTTTCCCTCTCGTTATCCCCCTCCATTCCAGTTGAGAGAAGAAGTTTTCTGGGGGTTTTGTTTGTTTGCTTTTTTAAATACGGAAAGTTTTAGAATAAATGGAAAGTTTAGGGGTAGTTAATCTCTGTTCACAGGAGGCTTTTCTTATCTTGGAGGTACTTGAGAAAGGCAGAGGTTGTCAGCACTGTTTCCTCCTAGGCAGGAAGTCTTCCTTGTGTCACCTCAGTGCCTAACACAAAGCCTAACTCACCAGAAACTCAGTGAACAGCTAGGATAATGCAGACACACGTCACAGATGGGGGAGTGCAGCACGTCTGTCTTTGTACTTGCTCATTTCTTTACTTTTTCCCTCTTTTCTACTGTTCTCTGGTACCTGCTTCCTTCCTTCTCCTCCTTTTTGGTGACTTAAGCTAGTGGCTCAAAGTTAGGGATCAGGGTTTTGAAGTGCTGTCTGCTAAACTCTTTCTACTTTAGGATGAAAATCTGTAATTAGAAAAGAAATACAGGTGGGGCGCCTGGGTGGCTCAGTTGGTTAAGCGTCTGCCTTGTCCCTGGGTCTGGCCCCTGTTGGGCTCCCTGCTCAGTGGGGAATCTGCTTCTCCCTCTCCCTCCCTCTGTTCCTCCCCCAGCTTGTGCTCTCTCGCTTTCTCTCCAATAAATAAATAAAATCTTTAAAAAATAATAAAAGAAAGAAGAAATACTTCTCTTTACATTACATTGCAAAATAAATTTCCCATAACCAAAAGACTTAGCAGCTTCATTGCATGACACATGCTTTTTATAGCTTTCGGAGATCTTTTCAGTCTGTGTTGTTCATTGTGATCTTTATTTGCCAAAGTGGGATAAAGCTAATGTTTAAAAAGTTGCTTTTAAAAGTATCTTAAGATCTAATGGGACACGTCTAAATTAGTTGGTAACTGAAATTCTTCTAGAAATAGGAGACAGTGTTGTGTTGTAGGTAAAACTGATTATTCTGAGCTTCAGGATATTACTGTACAGTGAAATCACTGCTTCTTTTTGGGAGCTTACTACTTGTACGGTAATATCCTGAAGCTCAGAATAATCACAGTTTAGAACAAGACCAGGGGTGACCTGCTGTGAAACCATGGCTCAGATGATCTCATTGCAGGAGTTCTTTACTCAGCCATGTACACTGATGATGAGCTGTTTCACATGACTGATAATGCAGAAGCTTCTCTCTGAAGTCATTTTTTTTACAAATCTAGGCTTTTAATTGTTTAGAAGTAATTATTTTTTTTAATATTACAGATGACACTAAAGGTGTGAGGAGGGAGAGCATGCATACAAGTGAATGAGCTTTCTATGTACGAGGCATTGTTATTAGTACATTATTCATATAAATTCATTTAATCTTCATAAAGCCCTTTCAGGCAGGCACTATTATTATCCCTATTTTATGGATGAGGAAACTGAGGCAAATTGAGGTTAAGAGCTTATTACTCAGTTTTGTTTGGATAGTAAGTGGCAGAGCTCAGATGAAAACAGAAGCAGTTTTTGGCTCCAAAGCAGATATACTGCTTTTTTCTGGGTAAGCTACTAAACCGAGGTACAGTAAACTTTTTCCCTAAAGGGTCAGATGGTAAATATTTTAGACTTTACAGGCCATGTGATCTCTGTTGAAACTCTTCAACTCTGTGGATATAGCATGAAAGCAGCCATAGACAGTCCAAAAACAAATGTGTGTGGCTATGTTCCAATAAAACTTTATTTGTAGACACTGAAATTTGAGTTTTCTGTAATTTCCACATGTCACAAAATATTACTCTTGATTTTTTCCACCACTTAAAATGTAAAAGCCATTCTTGGCTCGTGGGCCTTACAAAAAGAAGCAGCAGACTGGACTTGTCTACGCATACCATACTATTTTTGTGTGGGATATAAGGATAAAGGTGTCATACTAAATTCTGTGGTAACCAGGGGTGAACAAGAGCAAAACCTTCCAGTTCCTCTTACCATTCATTCCACTTATGTAATGGACCAATTTGTTCTCTCCTCATGTCTGCTTTTTAAAAATTTGTCTTTATTTCCTGTCCGTTACATGTACTAGACATGTGCACATTATCTCATTCAATCTTCATAGCCCGTGGTATTCTCTCATTTTATAGGTTAGAGAAGAGTCTAAAGAGCCAGCCATTTGCACATAGCCAGGTGAGCGGTAGAGCCTAGATTCAAATGCAAGTCTGTCTTAGGTTTAGGTGTTTTTTCTTTTCTTTGCTATTGCCTTCTCTCTGCTCCTAGAAATGTGTGAAACTGTAATGAAATGCTTCTGACCCTGTCTAAAGTGAATCTCTGTATCTCACTTCTTAAATGCATGTTTATTTTTGCTTCCCTTCCATTTGTCCTGGCTTCAGCTTTCAAAGATGCTGTGCAGGTTTGTTAAAAATGTTAAGATGTTTCTTGATTTCCCAGTCAAGAAACCTAAAAGCAGGGCCTAGTTAATAATGTAACTAGTGAAAAGATATACCAATGCAGGGGAATAAGAGTGGAGGAAGAAAGCCCATGTCTGTTCCTGATGCCCTATCCAGCCTCCCAGTCTTGAAAAAATAGACCTGTGTCTCCAGTGTGCTCTGAGAAAGAAATGGGTTCCTCATGGGTCTCTGGAATTATTGATGATTCATAGGTGTGGCCTAGAGTAGACTTTTAGGACAGTTCTTTTGCAGATAGTACCTGAGGAAGACAAATGATAAGTAGAATTGTTCATGTATAGTTTTAAATAACAAAGTGAACTGATGTATTCATGAGTGACAATCTAACCTCCCCATCTTGGCTACTTATGGACTCGCAAGAAGCCTACCATCTATTCTTTTCCCCATAACAGTGGGAAATCCCAATTACAGGTTGTAGTTCCTGTTAGAAGATGGGCACACTCAAGTAGGCGTGGCTAAAATAAGATCTTGCGGGTGTCTGGGTGGCTCAGTCGCTAAGCATCTGCCTTCCATCCCAGGGTCCTAGGATTGAGCTCCGCATCAGGCTCCCTGCTCTGCGGGGAGCCTGCTTCTCCCTCTCTCACTCCCCCTGCTTGTGTTCCCTCTCTTGCTGTGTCTCTCTCTCTGTCAAATAAATAAATAAAATCTTTAAAAAAAAAAAGATCTTGGATAGAAAGCAGATGTCCTTTGAGTTTAACTACTGGTTTCCTGTAAGTCCCTACTACTTTATTATAGTGGGGTCTGTATTTAATGTAACATTGAATATTCTGTAACATGGAATGTGCTGTATTTCTGTTAACACATAACATTAATACCTTTAACTTGAAAATTGCTTAAGTTTATCATGGCAGACTTTGGATATATATACAAAATATAATTAGGTGTATAGGAAGCTAACTTGATATACCCTTCAAGGGGATTTATCAGGATAATTCTATTAGAAACTACCAGTGCACCTGCCTCGTACTTAAAGATCCCAGAAAATGGCACCCTCTTTGGTGGTTTTAATTATTTTTAATAATTAATACTTAACTTATTTGCATATAATTTTAAAATATATAACTTCATATTTAATTAATTTATAATATAATTAATAATGTAATTAATGATGTTTTGATTATTTCCTTTTCACCCCTGGGTGAGGAAGGGATTCCTACCCATGGGTTATGGGATTACTAGACACAGGACACCAGACAGATGAGATTGACAGCAGTTTGTCAGTCACATACAGCCTAGGGGAGGAGGACAATGCATGGAGGGCCACCGTGGGCCTCCAGGGCCACATGGAGATTGCACTTGGGAACAGAGTGAGTCATCAGGGGCTGTGGAAGCAGACGTCTATATGGTATCAAGGGAGTAGGGAGACCTTTGGTTCCCATGGGATGATGTGATTGGCTGGTTTGAATAATTGCACATGTTGACAAGGGGCTAAAAATCCTCTACTGTCTCTGTGATAGAGAAGGTTGTGTGGCTAGGGCACCCTATCTGAGGGAACAGAGTAGGAAGGGCAACTTGTACTTGGGCCATTTGGCGTCCTCTTGGATTTCCATAGATGTCAAGGCAGAACACAATAGGTATTACACCATAGTGGTTTCATACCAACTCACAATCACGAGCATAGCATGGGCAGAGGAAATGATCATATCTTTCCAAAAGTCTCACCACCTTTTCAGTGGCTGGTCTAATTATGATGAAAAGAAATTAGCAGAAGCAACATGGCGTGTACAATTGACACAAAAACACATGGTTACCCTGTGTAAGAAGGTAGTCAAAGGATGAAGTGCTTATCTTTATGTCCTCATCAACCAGTCTTTCTCCCCTGGCCCGGCTCCCCCACTAGGTTCCTATTCTAGTGTTAGAACCTGGCAAGGCCAAGGAGAGGGCTTGGGTTTGGATCCCCAGTTCCTATCATCCCAATCCCCATGATTGTCTTTTCTGCTGTGGCTGCTTGCCAAGAGAGGGATCTCGCTCTCTAACTTGGTAGACACCCTAACTTTTCATCACACAGAAATCCTCGCCACCACCTTACTCCCAAATACCTGTACCTCAAGCCTCTGACTGCCCCAGCCTGTATGCGGTGTCTCTTTTTCTGTTTCTGTAGCCCTCAGTGTCTGTGCACTGCCTTTAACATTTAGCGTGCACTAACTTTTAGTTGTACTCTCTTCAGGAAATAGTCCCTGCCTTCATGCTAATTATTGTGGTTATCCCAGTCCTTTCTGCCTTTATCTGGTTAGGAAAGTTTCACTCAGCTGGTAAAAAGAAAAGCAACCAATAGAATGTAGAGTTTGAACATTAAATAATTCTATGAGATTATCTTCATCCAGCCCCTAAAATAATATGATATATAATAAGCCCTCGATATTTATTGAAATAAATGGCATAGCAGTTTTACGTATTTTAAATATTATAGGATATATATGAAAATATATGTGTAAATATGTGTAAATATCTGTAAATATGAAGCATCTCCGTGCGCGCGCGCGTGTGTGTGTCTAAATGTGAAGCACTCTCATGTAGCCATCCCAACCTCATTATTTCTAGTGTCCTTTACTCATGAGTTATATATTACATAATGAGGAAGTAAAGGGAAGAAACGATGTTAGGTCAACTCTAACTTAAAATTTTTTTATTTTTCCACGGCTAAACACCATGTTTGCTACAATGACAACTGGATTGGCAACCTGCTGTATTTTATTTGGAGGCAATTCTAAGCTTGATCAGTGCTTTTCTATCTGTATTAAGAAAAAGATTTCGGTGCACATTTCTTGAAGAGTATTTTAAGGAATCATTCTCAAACCTCTCCAAATTTTAAGAAAACAAAATTGCTGGTAATTAAATGTTTGGTATTTATTTTAGCTAGTCCTTGTTTCAGGAGGCACTTTTATAACGATCTATTACTCTTAGCTAGGAGCAGCTCATGCTTGAATCAGATGCCTTCCAGCTAAGCTGGAGGGACAGAGTGCCTACTGGACTATGATCGGCTCTTGTGTCACTGGGATTGCACCAGGAACCCTGGAGAACATGATCATTCTTACTTATAGGCCAGGAATTCTCCCACAACCCAGAATGCTGTACGGTACGGTTCACTGTGGCATATGCATTAAGTTGTGTGTTTACTCTGTGGCTCCTGCAAAATGTTGAACAGTCCCTTTACAGCCTCTTTTTCTTTTTTTCTTTTTATGTTTTTTAAAAGATTTATTTATTTGAGAGAGAGAGAAAGAACAGGGGGAGCGGGAGAGGGAGAGAGAGAGAATCCCAAGCAGACTCCCCGCTGAGCACAGAGCCCAGCGTGGGGCTGGATAACATGACCTTGAAATCAAGAGTCTGATCCCAACAGACTGAGCCACCCAGGCGCCCCTCTTTTTCTCTTTTTAAAGTCATCAGCTGGCTGACCAGAAGGTCATTCCTCCCTATCTATTTTCTAGAGGCATACTAATGGTTTTCCCGAACAATCCCCTACAGGTTGTAAGGGTAAAGGCATAGTCTTTATACCTTTCCCACCTAAAAAGTAGTTAAAGGGATCAAATAAAGGCAATCTTGAAAATGTGCAGAGCTCCAGGGGGCATCTGACTGGCTCTGTCTGTGGAGTGAGTGACTTTTGACCTTGGGGTTGTGGGTTCAAGCCCCACATTAGGTATAGAGATTACTTAAGAATAAATCTTTAAAAGAAAATGTGCAGGGGCGCCTGGGTGGCTCAGTAGTTAAGCCTTTGGCTCAGGTTATGATCGCAGGGTCCTGGGATCTAGCCCCGCGTCGGGCTCCCTGGTCCGTGGGAAGCCTGCTTCTCCCTCTCCCACTCCCCCTGCTTGTGTTCCCTCCCTCACTGTGTCTCTCTCTGTCAAATAAATAAATAAATCTTAAAAAAAAAAAAAAAAAAAGAAAGAAAATGTGCCGAGCTCCAAACCTGGGGAGGGGGGCAGGGAGAGGGACAGGAGTATCTTTCTTGTTTTGGTTTGTTTTTTTCTTATCTCCCTGAGAAAGGACTAAGCTGTACCTAAAGAGTTGGTGCTCTGAACCATCTTGATAAAACTTTCCAAAGTTTCTGGGTTTGTGGTGTGTGTGTGTATGTGTTGTCTTTGAAAAAGTAATAATACACATATTAAAAAATGTTTTTTAAAAACACCAAAGGGTAAATTATGAAGTCTCTCTTAACTCAGAACTTAGTCCCAGAGGCAAACATTGTTATCAGTTTCTTCTGGATCTGTACAGAGATATCTACTGGCATATTTGTACTTTTGGGTATGTGTGTACATTTTATATACAAACATATACATACATAAACATGTATATACATATATATGTTTTTATGTGTATGTGTTCTTTTGCTTTTGCTTTTTTACACAAATGAATGCACAGTGCTCCATGCCTTGATTTCTTTTAAACCCAGCAATATCCTTGGAGAACAGTCTATATCATCGTGCCTAGATCTACTTCATTTTTTTTTTTTATTTTTTTAAAGATTTTATTTATTTGACAGAGAGAGACAAAGCGAGAGAGGGAACACAAGCAGGGGGAGTGGGAGAGGGAGAAGCAGGCTTCCTGCTGAGCAGGGAGCCCAACGCGGGGCTCGATCCCAGGACCCTGGGATCATGACCTGAGCTGAAGGCAGATGCTTAACAGCTGAGCCACCCAGGTGCCCCTCTACTTCATTTTTTAAACAGCTGTTGAGAAATTCATTGTATGGATGTGCCCCAACTTATTTAACCAGGCTCTGATATTAATGGCCATTGATGCAAACTCCTTTTAGCACGGTTTCTTTGTAGTTAAAAACCGTCCTGACTCTAACATTACTTAAATAAAGCAGGTGTGACATCTGGGTAGGTTCTCTTGACTTTAAGGAATTTTGAATTCTGTGGAGTTTTGTTTGTTTGTTTTTTGAACCATTTTCGGAGTTGTCCTGTTATGACTATTTTAAATAGCAGCCTCAGCGTACTGACTCTGATTTTGTTTTTAATCATTAGGCTACAGTTTAGAGAATCCTAGTGACAATTCATTTCTGGGGAAGGGAAGGGGAATGGTATTTAAAAGGTTAAGGTTGCCCCTGGAAAACGAAGTGAGCGTGTTTTTCAGGTCCGTCACTGAAGCCTAGTATTCCTTCCTGACAGTGTCCGCCAAAACCAGCTTTTAAACAGTCCTCCAGTTTAAATTTCAGGGAAGCTGGGTATTTCTCTGTGGTTCCTTCTTCTGAAGCCGTAGAACCCCAGCTGATTAGTTTTAAAAGGCTTAGTTGTTAACACCTCTAAAATTCATAAACCAAAGAGTAAAACACTAAGTGTGTGCATTTTATGCTGCAAGTTTCTTTTCACTTACTTTCCTTTTTGTGGTAACAAACTCCTGCTGTGCTATCCCCCATTGTAGTGATTTTATTTATTCATATTCTATGTTTTATTAATCAAAGTGTTTAACTGAAAGAAGTGATTATGTTATATACATATGTGAAATTATAGACCTTTTTTAACTAAAGTCCAGATAAATTATTAATTTTTAAAATTAAAATAAAGTTTGTCCTAACAGTCTTTCAAAAGATTAAAAACTAATGTATATTTAAAAACTAATGAATACACCTTTATTTAAGGGGAAGGATTTCCGCTATTATAGTGTAATATGAACATCACCCGTCCACAACCTTACATGTTATTGAAGCATTGAAGTTTCTTTTTAGTCAAAGCAGTCAGTAATAGAGAAGACCTATCATGATGTGGTTTGCCTCTTAGCATGGAGGGGTCACACTTGAAGAATTTGATTTTTGTTCAGGTCAGACAGGTTTGCTTCAGACTCTGTGTTATCTTTTGGCTTGTATGTTCTGTCACCCTGTCTCTGCATGTACTTAAAATAATTGTTCAAGATCCCATGTTTGGAAAACCTAAAAACATGCCACAAGTCCATGAATCTTGCTTTTTTCGAGGATGAAAATGGCCACATATACCTATTTCACAGTTGTGTCAGGTTTCCTAAAGGTAGTAGAGAAATAACTTACTCATTTTAGGGGTAGTTCCCAGGTAAGTCCTCTGAGTGGAAAAATGGAGAACATTCTCCAAGTACTGTGTAATTGTGGATTTGATTCATGGCTTTCAACCTGATACTGGAATCTGAAATTCAGTAAAGGAGCTGAAGTACCTGAATAAAACATATTCTGGTGAAACTAAATAGAAACACTTCTGGTGAAAATTGTGAACCAATAGTATGTAGTTGGCATATAATAATATGTAACTTGTGAAATTTTTTTGCTTATTTTTCTATGTAACGTTCATCCTTAAGTGCTTCCCAGTAGTTTTTTCCATTCATTCTGCAATAAATATGAAAACAGCCAAAGGAAACGCATAATCACCAAGTCATAATGAGACAGCATTTGTAAAAGAATTATAACAACATCCTGAGGACTAGCAGTTTCTGTTCAGTTTGGTCCAGGAGTAGAAGGAAGAGGAAGAGAAAAATCACAGAGGTTCAGATTTACATGTTGTGACTTGAAAATGAGAAAGAAACTTTGAAGCTGAGGATATTGGAATAACCTTTTTTCTTCCAAGTTTGGAAGGAATTACATGGAACATTCATTGTTTAAGGGGCTCAGATTAAAGTGGCACACGAGAGAGGAAAAAGGTAACTGGATTCATCAACAACAGAGGATAGGATTCAGTGCTTTCAGAGTGTTCTTCAGTCCACTCTGCTGCTCCTTTTCCTTTCTCTGCTCTCCTTGTCCCCCTTCCCCTCCCTTTGCTGGAATTTTCAGTTTAATGGAGGCTCACGAGAATGTTTTGGTGGTGATGTCTGGCTTAGCGCTGTACAGGTTTCACTTTCCTGAAAACTCTCAGGGGAGATGGATTAAATACGTATTTTTAAAAAGACATTTCTTTCTAAAAGAGAAATCCTCCTTCATGTGACGTCTTAACCTGAAAGAGAAATTTGATGTACTTCCAGTGAAGGGTATACTGTCCCTATATCGCAAAAACATAAACAAAAAATAAGTAATTTTTTAAAAAGTGATGGCATTAAATAACCAGTCCAAATGTGTCGATCTTTGACTTGTGGAACTGAAGAACAGCTGCCTAATCAGTGGGAATTTATTTCTGGTGTTATTTTCTCTGTCCTTACTCCATCCAGAAACAGATCGAACTTGGAAAGGATGGCCTAGGAGGTAGAGCCCAGTCCTGATTCTGTCCTGGTTGTGGTTGCAGCTTACTTTCCTTTTACTTCGATTATCAAATTATGAAATAACTGGGCAGGAGAGTGTAGAGGAAACACTATGTCCTGTTCCTCTAACCCAGAAAGCCAACAGTATTAGGACATTATCTTCCTGATAGTGGGAAGGAAATGTAAAGAATACGAGAGCCCCCAGCTTAATGACTGGCATCGGTAAGGAATCCATATTTCATTATCAGAGATCTATAGATTTGAAAGCTGTTAAGGATTACATGGGAAAATAGATTAATCAACAATTTTTTTTGGTTTGATCACGTAGAGATGAACGTGTAAGTGTGGATACTACATGCCATCTTTCTTGATTTTGCTGCTAAGCCCGTTATCTTTCCTTTAATATCATATCCCTTGTTAAGATATTTCTATTTCAGTTAATGTCCCCCTCATTTTGCTGGTGACTGTTCATGAAATCTTGAAGGAAGACTCAGATTTTTTCCTACGTCTTTACCCTGATGATTTTTTTTAACTCTTATATCCAACCCTTCCTCTTAATTCCTCATGTAGCTAACCTCATTTCTGCACTGTTGAAATTACTTCTTAGATCCCCATCTACTTCTGTCATGGTGCCTGCCTCCATTCGGCCCCCAGTTAGTTCACTGGCATTGGGTTACAAGATTAGCCTTCCTAAAACCTCACTTTGCTCACTTTCCTCCCTTCTAAGCTTCAGAAATCATAAACGGTCTCTCCTGTTTACCGTCCAGAGGGATGGGGAGCTCCTTTCACTTCAGTTTAATCTTTTGAGATCATCAAGAGGATCTCACTGATGCTAATTAGCAGGGCTGTCCTTTTCCCTTGTTGGGTGGGGGGAGTGGTGCAGAGGCTCTGCCTACAAGGCTGGATTGATGGAAGAGGTGTTATTCTCTTCCTTGTTGGCACTAACAAGAGAGAAGTACGGTAATGACATTCGCCTTGGAGTTCTCTTAAGGAAATCTCTGAGGTCTGCTGGAAGATTTGAGTCTTCTTGTTAAAGGCCTACAGGATGAGTGTGGACTCTTCTATTGTTTATGACCTTTGACAAGCTGGCACCTGTCATCCTCTCCAAGCTTTTTTTTCCATTAATTATGTATAGGAGAATCCTGCTGCAGCCAAAGTGTTATTTTTCTTTTCTGAATACAGACATCCCCACTTCCACACCATTGATTATGATGCCTAGGATGGCCCTTCTCCTATAAACCACACACTATTCCAGTATTACCCCCCAAAACCTTTCTTTGTGATCACCATCACCATAAATACCGTCTGAACTTCTGAAATTTAACACCCTTTGCTTTCTAATATAATTTTTGTGTATTCAGTAAAAATTTACTGAAGGCCTATTATGTCTTAAGCAATATGCTGAGGATTCAAATGAAAAAGACCCTTTACTTGTTTTTAGGAGTTTACATTTTAGCTCGGGAAACAAATAGGTCAGCCTGAACAGTGGAAGGAGATGATGTGGGATTCAGAAGAGACAAGTAAACTAATGTGGGAGAGGGAAGGGGTAGCCAGGGAAGGTTTTCTGTAGGAAAGCAATTTTCAGAACTAAAATCTCCCAAGATGGGACGCGTGGGTGGCTTCGTTGGTTAAGCATGTGCTTTTGGCTGAGGTCATGGTCCCAACGTCCTGGGATCAAGTCCTGCATTGGGCTCCTTGCTCAACGGGGAGCCTGCTTCTCCCTCTGCCTTCCACTTCCCCTGCTTGTGTGCTCTCTCTCTCTGACAAATAAATAAATCTTAAAAAAAATTTTCCCAATATTTTGTGGCAGTTATGTTTTGATCCATATCCTTTAAATATTTTTTTTTAGGGCGCCTGGGTGGCTCAGTCGGTTAAGCGACTGCCTTCGGCTCAGGTCATGATCCTGGAGTCCCGGGATCGAGTCCCACATCGGGCTCCCTGCTCGGCGGGGAGTCTGCTTCTCCCTCTGACCCTCTTCCCTCTCGTGCTATCTCTCATTCTCTCTCTCTCCAATAAATAAATAAAATCTTTAAAAAATATATATTTTTTTAAAGATTTTATTTATTTGACAGAGAGAGACACAGCGAGAGAGGGAACACAAGCAGGGGGAGTGGGAGAGGGAGAAGCAGGCTTTCTGTGGAGCAGGGAGCCGGATGCAGGGCTTGATCCCAGGACGCTGGGATCGTGACCTGAGCCGAAGGCAGACACTTAACAACTGAGCCACCCAGGCGCCCCCATATCCTTTTAATACTTAAAGGTATTTTTTTTTCCTTGTTCTTAAATGTTAACTTTTGTAAATATTTATATCCCTAATGGTTGTGGCAACTAGATGCATACTATCTCCTTAATAATGTCTTTCCAAATGTTGGACCAAGAAACACCTCTCGGGGTGCCTGGGTGGCTCAGTTGGTTAAGCGACTGCCTTGGGCTCAGGTCATGATCCTGGAGTCTAGGCTTGAGTCCCGCATCGGGCTCCCTGCTCAGCAGGAGTCTGCTTCTGCCTCTGACCCTCCCCCCCTCATACGCTCTCTCTCCCTCAAATAAATTAATAAAATCTTTAAAAAAAAAAAAAAAGAAACACCTCTCAGCTCTCCCTTCAGACAAAATAAACTTAAGTTCCTCACAGCTGCTACAAGCTCTGTTACTAATTATTCAAAAATTTTACACTGTTGAGTCTAAAAGAGTGCACTGATTGAAAAAACCAGATTACTGGGATTTTGTTATAACCAGATTGTGATTCAGTGCAGTAGGGTGAGGCCTGAAGTCCTGTATTTTTAAAAAGCTTCCTGATGATCGCTTCTCGGCCTTTTGGCTAAGATCAAGTGTAGTAAAAAGCTTCCTGGTGATGCTGAAGCTGCTCATAGATTTGAACATGTTTTGAGTAACAGGGGTTTAGAGGATGTAAAGAGATAAAGAATTAACGATAAAAAACGAGTGAAGGTACGTTTTATTTATATGGATGTATCCTGCAGTCTCTCTATCCTGTTAACTTTATTTACTCTAGCTGATTTAAATCACATAATTACCCAACTGCATTGGGCTCCTGTTCCTGCGCCCAGAGACAGTGAATCTTACCCGTGATCTGACTAGGAAGCTTCCGCTCTCCACCCCCAACTCCTCCCTGGGGAGTGAGTCTTCTCCATGTCATGGAGCTATGATCAGGTGCGCACTCACCTACTTGAGGCTGTGATATGATTCCCCGAGGCCCTCCAGCTACTGAATAATAAGGAACCCCTGTCTTTGGAAGAGGGAGGTGTTCCTTTTGGCATTCTGCCTTCCTCAAACTGGTTTGTATAACAGTTGAGTTCCAGGAATGGCATCTGAGGCTGTCTATATGTGTAATCAGGAACTGGCAGAGAATTCAACTTTAGCTTTTAAGATTCCTGTTAGAAATTTTCATAACTTGCAGGAGCCTTGGCAGTTGAGTGACCTGCCCTTGACCCGTAAAGGGACCTGCCAGGGTGAAATGCAGCTGTCTCTTTATTCTGAGTATTTCCCCCTGATGATTTTCTGTGAATCTTTTACTGACTCTTCTATTCTGCAGATATTCTTTTGGACTGCAGACAGGAAAGCAGTTGCTGCAGATAATTTGTTCCTGAGTCTTTACAACCAAAGTTAGAATTATTTTTGTTGTCTTCCTGGGGAACTTTGCTATGGAATTCCCCCCCACAGACTGGATTGCAACAATGGCTCTTAGATTGAAGAGATCTGCCTCAGTACAAAGTGGGAATGTTGATATTAGGCTGGCGAGGCAGAGTTGGTAAAAATGGCCTGGTACAGTGATATTCAAACTTCCAACATGTATCCCCTAAGGGCCCTTCACCCCTAGAGTTTCTGATTCAGCAGGTCTGGATCAGAGCCCGAGAATTTTTAACATCCTTGTCCCTTCCCATTCCTTATGATGTGGTTACATAAAAGGAACTGGGGATAATCAGGGAGGCTGGGCACATGTTCACAGTAGCACATTCATTGTTTATTACCTCCCAATTCTAGTAGATTTGTTAGATGCTTTAAAAAAAAAGAAAAACAGACACAGGGAAACACCACCTCTTCTAATGTTCCCATGTAGCCAGTGAGTGCCCTTTTGTGGTAACCTAGCCTACATACTTAGGAGGCTTCTTGGTTCATAGGAGTAGAGACCTGATCTTTTCAAGGAAGAAGCTATGGAAGCCTAGGATTAGGGCAGCTGGGAAAATGAATTTGGGTTTTTGACAGCTGAGATAGCGAAAGAGAAGGGGAAGTTTGGCTATTTCCATCCTTGTGTTCACATCCCTTAGGTATACCTAGCTTACATCATAGGAATAAGATGGTTGATCCTGTGTGGGTTTTGGGGAGTATTCCTTGTTATTAAAGGTGACTAATGCGATACTTTCTACTGAAGCAGTTCTGGAGCATCCCAGGAGGGACACAATGATCTTGGTCTTAGCGAACTTCCTTCGGATGAGGAAGAAGACATCAACACTTCTGACGAAGACGATGTCAGCTCTGACTCTAGTAAAGGGGACCCTGACCTGGGAGACAAACAGGTATATGTTGGTATTTAATCGTTTCTACTTTTGTGTTTGTTGGTCTCTCATAACATTTGGAAATAATATTTATCAGCATGATAGACACAAAATCCCCAGTTAGTTTTTTCTTAAAACTTAAAAAATAAAATAGTTCTAATTTAAATTTAGTTCCTGCTATAATGTAGTATCTAAGATGTTATCACATTTCTAAACACACATCACTTAGAGTTTATTTAGTAATTTTTTGAGAAATTATTTTTGGCACTGTCCTTTGTTTCCTTTTGATAACAGAAATCCCCTCTCAGGATTATTCCTTGTATTGCTAGCAATTCTACTTGAAAGAAAGGAATTTAGATGCATTTCAGACTTAATGAAATCTTTTTAGAGATAGATAGAATAAAGAGTGCGATTAATAACATAGCGGGATTTCCTTTGAAGTGATTCAGTATTTGTATTTTCAGTAAACATAAAACAAGATTGGCCACATGTTGATAATTATTTAAGATATGTCTATACATGGAGGCTCATTATATTGTTTCTCTAGTTTGACAGGAATGCTTCATTATAAATATATGTTTTTTGAATAAAGACATCATTACAAAGGAAAAAATAGTATATTAACAATAACCCCAAGATGTGTTGGAACATTACAGCAAGACAGAATTTGAAAGGATCCACATAGCAAGCCTATCAAACCATAGAAGAGAAAATCCATGTCACCTAACTTCTATGCCATAACTTACCAATCAGTTGTTTCCTGTTTAATATATTTTTGCTTTGTTTAAATTTATTTCAGCCTTAAATGAGTGGCATAAGTTGTGTAATTGTCTGGATTTAAATCCCAGCTCCACCACATATGAGCTAGATGAGGAACTTTGGGCAAATTATTTAATATCTTTAAGCTAAAGAGCCCCCATTTTATTTTATTTTATTTATTTATTTTTTTTAAAAGATTTTATTCATTTCTTTGACAGAGACAGAGACAACGAGAGAGGGAACATAAGCAGGGGGAGTGGGAGAGGGAGAAACGGGCCTCCCCCCAAGGAGGGAGCCCGATGTGGGACTCGATCCCAGGACCCCGGGACCATGACCTGAGCCGAAGGCAGACGTTTAACGACTGAGCCACCCAGGCGCCCAAGAGCCCCCATTTTATGAAGAAAAGAGTTTATCTCAGAATTATGAGGACTAAATGATTTGATTTGTGTAAAGCCTTAGAACACTGTTCAGTACATCATAATAACTTAATGATTATTTGTTTCTTGTAAGACTTCATGCTGTAAAGTATTGAATCATAGAGTTGGGAGTAACCACTAGAAATTATTTAGCCTTAAGGCAGGTGAGTTTGTAAGATACCTAAGATGGACGAGTGACTGTTCTTAAAGGCTCACAGTATCCTTCAGCAGCATGTGGGTTTTACTTTGACTTTTAAGTAATTCCTGTGGTGTTTTACTGCTATCTGCCATCTCTGATTTGAAAACTTATTTTCCTTGTTGCTTCTTCACAGATGCTACAAATATTTGTAAAATGCTATTTCCCAGATATATACCAGATGTAAGAAGTATGTACTAGACAAAGCAGTGTTCGAGGTTTTTGCTCTTGAACAGCTTACATCCAAATGAGACAAGAGAGTATTCATTAGGATAGTGAGAACTTCAGATTGTTACGTGCTACAAAGGGAATAAAACAGAGCAATGTGCTAGAAACTGAGGAGTCTGCTTAGGATAAAAGCCTCTAAGAAAGTGATATTTGACTGAGAAATAAATGACTGGAAAGAGCCAAAGCCTGCAGGGTTCGGGGAAGAGGCTTTCAGTGGTCTTCCTCTCTTAAGGGCCATAATTAAATCAACCTTTGCTGTCTTAGATAAGCTGCAAGGTCTTTTTCTAACAAGTACTGTTTCCTATTGTTTGGGTCTGTTCGTTTCTCTTGTTCAAACCCTTTCTGATTTCCCCCCATGCTTCTTGAAGTATGGCACCAAAAGTGGTGTCCACATTCTACTAGGGGTCTCACTGGCATTTGGTATAAAGGAACGACTTCTCTCTAACCCTTTTGTGTTATGCATCTTCTCAACACATCCTGTCACAACACTGCCTGGTTGACTCATTCGTTTTGTGGTCATTGGAGACTTCCAGAGTTCCTTCCTCTGTATTTATACCGGCCTTTCCTTTCCCTTCTGGTATTTATATTATTGGTTTTTGTCTTTAGTTGTGCCACCCACTGCAGTATCTCTGTTAAATATTTTTCTGTTTTTATTTTTATTTTATTTTTATTTATTTGAGAAAGAGTGAGAGAGACTGATAACACGAGCGGGGTGGAGGAGCAAAGGGAGAAGAAGACTCCCCACTGACTAGGGAGCCTGATTCGGGGCTCGATCCTAGGACTCTAGGATCATGACCTGAGCCGAAGGCAAAATAGGCGCCCCTATTTTTCTGGGGTTTTTTGTTTGTTTTGTTTTAAAGATTTTACTTATTTGAGAGGGGGAGAGAGAAAGCAGAGGGGAAGGGCAGACCTAAGCAGGGAGCCTGATGCTGTGCTCAATCCCTGGGATCATGACTTGAACTGAAGGCAGACGCTTAACTGACTGAGCCACCAAGGCACCCCTATTTTTCTGTTTTTAAAATGAGATTATTTCTTCATTTAATCATCAACATTTAATATGTTTATACCTGATTCTAGTGTATTAATAATTTCCCTCTTTTAGAGCTGTTGGCCATCCTGATGAGCTTACTCTCTGTTCACCTGAGACAGCAGTGGCAATAATTAAAAGAGCTAAGTCTCCCTTTCTAGACGGTTGCTGATCCATTTAAGCATAGCCTGGTGAATGCTTTTCTCTTAAGTAACTTGCTTTCAAAGAGGTTAAGAAGAACATGGACTTGGGGTGCCTGGGTGGCTCATCTGCCTTCGGCTCAGGTCATGATCTCAGGGTCCTGGGGTCGAGCCCCATATCGGGTTCCCTGCTCAGTGGTGAGTCTGCTTCTTCCTCTCCCTCTGCCCCTCCACTCCACTCGTGCTTGCTCACTGTCTCTTTCTCTTTCTCAAATAAATAAATAAAATCTTTAAAAAGAAGAACAAGAACAACAACAACAATACAGTCTTTGAGGCTGGATTGCCTGGGTTCTTATCATTTACTATGTAATCTTGAGCAATTTACTTAACATCTTTGTACCTTAGCTTCCCCATCAGTAAAAAGAGGAGGGAGTAGGGTAAACACTTGTTTTTCTTTTTTTTTTTTAAGATTTTATTTATTTATTTGAGAGAGAGAGCAGCATGAGATGGGGGGAGGGTCAGAGGAAGAAGCAGACTCCCCGCTGAGCAGGGAGCCCCATGTGGGACTCGATCCTGGAATTCCGGGATCATGACCTAAGCTGAAGGCAGACACTCAACCAACTGAGCCACCCAGGCACCATCCTTGTTTTTTTTTTTTTTTTTTGACACTTATTTTTATTTTCTAAGATTGTTGTGATGATTAAGGTTATACACTGTTTAAAACAGTTCTGACACAAATTGCTCAACAGATTTTATCTGTTACTATTGGCAGATATAAAAAGAAGCAAGCAAAATCTTCAGTATCTCCAGTCATTCCTTGTATAACAAAATATAGTTTCAAGCTTACCTTTTCTTATCTTTGATGAATAAATCTAAAACATGTTTACATGAAAGGTAATACTGTGTTCTCACAGAAACATGAAAATTGACATCCTAAGACCTGTGGTTCAGTCCCGGCTCTGACACTTACCAGGCATACGACCTTGGTCAAATAATTATTTTAAGTCAATTACTTTATTTACACCAATCTCATTTCACAATAGATTTCAAGTAACAACAAAAAAAATGTAATACAAAAAGTCAAAATATGTAGTTAAAGAAATCAAGGGGTTAATAAGTTGTGCTGCGGCTATTGGACATCCACATGCCAAAGAATAAAGTAGAACGTCTTCTTTTATCTTACACAAAAATTAACTCAAATGGATCATAGACGTAATGTTGGAGCTGTACAAAATAAAGGAATAACTCTTCATGACTTTGGGTAGTCAGAAGCTTCATTGATGCAACAACAAAAGTATAAGTGATGGGAGGGAAAAATAGCCAAATTGGACATCATCAAAATTAAAAACTTCTGTGCTGCATATAGTACCATCAAGAAAATGAAAAGATAACTCACAGAGGAGGAGAAAATATTGGCAAACATCTCTGATGAAGGACTTATATCCTGAATATATAAGGAACTTAATCAAGATAAAGAAATAACCCAATTTAAAAAATGGGGTAAGGGTGCTAAGTGAGAAAAATAAGCAGCCAAGAATACTTTATCCAGCTAGGATGTCATTCAAAATAGAAGGAGTGATAAAAAGCTTCCAGGACAAACAGAAACTAAAAGAATTTGTGCTTACCAAACCAGCCCTACAAGAAATATTCAAAGGGGTCCTGTAAGTAAAGATAGTAACAGACCAGAAAGGAGCAGGGACAATATACAGTAACAGCCACTTTAGAGGCAATACAATGGCACTAAATTCATATCTTTCATAGTTTCCCTGAATGTAAATGGGCTAAATGCCCCAATCAAAAGACACAGGGTATCAGATTGGATAAAAAAGCAAGACCCATCAATATGCTGTCTGTAAGAGACTCATTTTAGACCCAAAGATACCCCCAGATTGAAAGTGAGGGGGTGGAAAACCATTTACCATGCTAATGGACATCAAATAAAGCTGGAGTGGCAATCCATATATCAGACAAATTAGATTTGAAACCAAAGACTGTACTAAGAGATGAGGAAGGACACTATATCATAATTAAAGGATCTATCCAACAAGAAGATCTAACAATTGTAAATATTTATGCCCCTAATGTGGGAGCAGCCAATTAATAACAAAATCAAACACATCGACAATAATATAATAATAGTAAGGGATTTTAACACTCCTCTCACTGCAATTGACAGATTATCTAAGCAGATGATCAACAAGGAAATAAAGGCTTTGAATGACACACTGGACCAGATGGACTTCACAGATATATTCAGAACATTCCATCCTAAAGCAACAGAATACATATTCTTCTGGAGTGCACTTGGAACATTTTTCAGAATAGATCACATCCTGGGTCACAAATCAGGTCTCAACCGGTACCCAAATATTGGGATTATTCCCTTTATACTTTCGGACCACAGTGCTTTGAAACTGGAACTCAATCACAAGAGAAAAGTTGGAAAGAACTCAAATACATGGAGGCTAAAGAGCATCCTACTAAAGAATGAATGGGTCAACCAGGAAATTAAAGAAGAATTTTAAAAATTCATGGAAACATTGGGGCACCTCAGTGGCTCAGTCGATTGAGTGTCTGCCTTTGGCTCAGATCATGATCTCAGGGTCCTGGGATTGAGCCCCATGTTGGGCTCCCTGCTCAACAGGGAGTCTGCTTCTCTGTCTGCCCCTCCCTTCCACTTGTGCTGTCTCTCTCTCTCTCAAATAAATAAATAAAATCTTTAAAAAGATTCATGGAAACACTTTCATGAAAATGAAAACAACTGTTCAAAATCTTTGGGATGCAGCAAAGGTCCTCAGAGGGAATTATATAGCAATCCAAGCCTTTCTCAAGAAACAAGAAAGGTCTCAAATACACAACCTAACCTTACACCTAAAGGAGCTGGACTAAGAACAGCAAATAAAGCCTAAACCCAGCAGAAGAGAAATAATAAAGATTAAACCAAAAAAAAAAAGAAAGAAAGAAAGAAACCAAAAGAACAGTAGAACAGATCAATGAAACTAGGAGCTGGTTTTTTGAAAGAATTAATAAGATTGATAAACTGGCCAGACTTATCAAAAAGAAAAGAGAAAGGACCAAAATAAATAAAATCATGAATGAAAGAGGAGAGATCACAACCAACACTGAAGAAACACAAACAATTATAAGAATATATTATGAGTAACTATATACTAACAAATTAGGCAACCTGGAAGAAATGGATGCATTCCTAGAGACATATAAACTACCAAAACTGGAGCAGGAAGAAATAGAAAACATAACAGACCCATAACCAGCAAGGAAATTGAAGCAGTAATAAAAAAATCTCCCAACAAACAAGAGCCCAGGGCCAGATGGCTTCTACCAAACATTTAAAGAAGAATTAATACCTATTTTTCTGAAGTTGTTTCAAAAAAATAGAAATGGAAGGAAAACTCCAAACTCTTTTTCTACAAGGCCAGCATTACCTTGATTGCAAAACCAGACAAAGACCCCACCGAAAAGGAGAATTACAGACTGATATCCCTGATGAATATGGATGCAAAAATTCTCGCCAAGGGCGCCTGGGTGGCTCAGTTGGTTAAGCGACTGCCTTCGGCTCAGGTCATGATCCTGGAGTCCCTGGATCGAGTCCCGCATCGGGCTCCCTGCTCAGTGGGGAGTCTGCTTCTCCCTCTGACCCCCCCCATGTGCTCTCTCTCATTCTCTCTCTCTCTCAAAATAAATAAATTAAAAAAAAAAATTCTCGCCAAAATACTAGCCAGTAGGATCCAGCAGTACATTAAAAGGATTATTCATTGTGACCAAGTGAGATTTATTCCTGGGCTGCAAGTTTGGTTCAACATCCACAAATCAATCAGTGTGATATACTACATTAATAAAAGAAAGGACAGGGCGTCTGGGTGGCTCAGTTGGTTAAGCAACTGCCTTCGGCTCAGGTCATGATCCCGGAGTCCTGGGATCAAGTCCCGCATCAGGATCCCGGCTCAGCGGGGAGCCTGCTTCTCCCTCTGACCTTGTCCCCTCTCATGCTGTTTCTCTCTCTCAAATAAATAAATAAATAAAATCTTAAAAAAAAAAATAAAAGAAAGGACAAGAACCATATGATCCTCTCAGTAGATGCAGAAAAAGCATTTGACAAAATACAGCATCCTTTCTTGATTCAAACTCTAAATAGTGTAGGAATAGAGGGTACGGTACATACTTCAGTATCATAAGAGCCATCTATGAAAAGCCCATGAGTATCATTCTCAATGGGGGAAAAACTGAGAGCTTTTCCCGTAAGGTCAGGGACATGGCAGGGATGTCCACTATCACCACTGCTGTTCAACATAGTACTAGAAGTCCTAGCCTCAGCAATCAGACAACAAAAAGAAATAAAATGCATCCAAATCAGCAAAGTCGTCAAACTCTCATTCTTTGCAGATGACATGATACTCTATGTAGAAAACCCAAGAGAGTCCATCCCAAAATTGCTAGACCTCATACAAAGTGGCAGGATATAAAGTCAATGCACAGAAATCAGCTGTGTTTCTTTGCGCATGTCTGTGTGTCTTCTCTTCTTCAAGAATACCAGTCAGATTAGGGGCCCATCTTAGTCCAATATGACTTCATCTTAATTTACTAATTTTATTTGCAGCAACCCTATTTCCAAAAAAAGTCACATTCTGAGGTCCCTGGGGCATAGGACCCCAGAATATCTTTTGGAGGCCATGAATCAATCCAAAACAGGTGCCATATTCCATGGACATATTATGAGCACGTAGCTGATAATGTGTCTCAATGCCAGTAACATCTCCTTATGATATTGCCAGACTCTGTGGGACAAAATAAAGATATGTGCCACTGGGCCCATGTTTTAACTTTGTGAAGGGAGAGCAAACAGATGTTCAAAAAGATACTCCTGCAAAGATAAACAGGCTACCAGGAAGGGGAAGTATATTAACATTGTACCCCACCTGCGTGCCTATGCTTGTCTTTGTACTGTGGGTGCAGGTATTACGTTTAATCTTTAAAAACATGCTAGGATATATATATATATATATATATGACATATATACTATTCTTTTTTTTACATGAAGAAAAGGAGTTTTTTATACAGGTAAAGTAACTTGGCTTGGAGCCGCCTGAATTGGGTTTTTTAACAAAAATCTATCTCTAATCTATCTAATAACTCAGGATAAGCCACAGAACCTGAAGGCTGTTGATGGAACATGTTTGGGATGGTAGTGAATAGCCATGGTAATCTCTATTTTTTCATGTTCCAAGTTTTTAGTTTTATGTTTTTGAGGTTTTACTTTCAGTGCTTAGTAAATGGTTATTTGAAAATGAGATCTGTTCATTCTCCTTCATTATGGTTAGAATATTCACCACTGTTCACTTTCCCTGCATATTGACTTCCCTGCTTTCTTTTCCAAATTTTCTTTGTAAAATAGCTGATATGATATGTACCCTTAGGAATAGAGGGGTGAAAACCCAAGAGACTTTGTCCTTTAGAGGTTAATCATGGTGCTACCTCATTTTGGGGATAATTTAATGATAAAGGTGTTTCTCAGGCAGATCTGGTTGTTCAGTGTTTTGCTTTTTTAGTAGAGCCCTTGAGTAGCATAGCAGAGGCCTTTTAAGAATTCTATTAAAAAGTGGGGCACCAGAGCGCCTGGGTGGCTCAGTCGTTAAGAGTCTGCCTTCGGCTCAGGTCATGATCCCAGGGTCCTGGGATCGAGCCCCACATCGGGCTCCCTGCTCAGTGGGAAGCCTGCTTCTCCCTCTCCCACTCCCCCTTCTTGTGTTCCCTCTCTCGCTGTCTCTCTCTCTGTGTCAAATAAATAAGATCTTTTAAAAAAAAAGTGGGGTGCCTGGGTAGCTCAGTTGGTTAAGCGGCTGTCTTCGGCTCAGGTCATGATCCCAGGGTCCTCGGATCGAGCCCCACATTGGGCTCCCTGCTTAGCGGGAGACCTGCTTCTCCCTCTCCCTCTGCCTGCCTCTCTGCCTACTTGTGCTCTCTTTATCTCTCTGTCAAATAAATAAAATCTTAAAAAAAAAAAGGAATTCTATTAAAAAGTAATGGATAGGATGCCTGGGTGGCTCAGTTGGTTAAGCTACTGCCTTCAGCTCAGGTCATGATCCCGGAGTTCCAGGATTGAGTCCCGCATGGGGCTCCCAGCTCAGTGGGGAGTCTCCTTCTCCCTCTGACACTCTCCCTTCTCATGCTTTCTCTCTCTCTCCTCAGATAAATAAATAAAATCTTAAAAAAAAAGTAATGGATAAATTTCACTGAATTTTACTTGTAGTGAACAAATATGAATAGAGAACACAGTTAAGAATTTACAAAGCTAATGGTGATTAACATAACAAAAAATTATTAAAAATAAAAATAAAAAAGAATTTACAAAGCTGGGCTGTCATCAAGTGATCAGAACATAAAACTGTGTTTCAGATCAAAGGTTCTGTTTTGGAATTTGTTTGACTTATTTTATGATCTTCACAAAGTAATTTCATTTGTGGCTAATGTTTCAGCTTCCAGAGCAGGGTACTTCTGAGAGATGCAGTTATTTAACAGACAGTCTGCTTTGAAATGCGATGTAATTTAAGTGAGGACTGTCATTAACTGAAACGTTGAGATGCCAAATATGGCCTCTCGAGGTTTTACAGTGGGGTGTATTTTTCCATCACTGTTTGACTTGGGTCAGAATAAGTCATTGTTCCTACAAGTTGAAGATAATACAGAACTTTTTATTTTGTTCTGTTTTTTTTTAGTTATCTTTGACTTTCTGTCTACTTTGAAAATGATTATAATTCATTGAATAAATTTCTAGTAGTTACTACTCCTCGATAGCTCTGTAGTTGTCATAGTTTAAAAGGTAAAGGAGATAATAGAATACATAGACTCCTAGAATTTTAGAATCACAGAAGGCTTTAATCCTAGGCCAACCCCCTGCCTTTTTTTTTTATATGATAAAATGTCTATAATGACCTATTAGTTTTTTTTAAATTACATTTTCATGTTACTGAATACATATTCAAAAGCAGTGTGCTCCATTCTTAGATTCTGAGAAGGTGACAGCCATTGTACACATTTGCTTATTCATGCATAACAGTTGGACCAGGCATTGTGCTATGTACAGAAGGATACAAGGGTAAATAAGGTCCTAAACTAGAGGCAATTAAACATAACAGCAAATAAACACAATCCACTGGATTAAGTTATGTAAATACTACATGAATAAGAGAATAATTTTTCCTATGACAGTGGTGGGGAGAGAATATCAAGGTAGCCTTTCATAAAGGAGAAAACCTTTGAGTGACATCTTAAAGGATAAGTCAGAATATGACAGGCAGAAACCTTTGGGGGGGGAGAAGTGATAAGGAGGGAAGACAAAGCAGAAGGAAAGGCATATAGGGACAGACATGGAGGGCACAGCACACTTGGAGTTGCAAGGTGATTCCAGTATGGCTGGAGGAGAGACTACACAGTGTTGGGGAGCAAGAATGGACTAGTGAAGATAACTAGACATACTATGGAGTGTCTCAGATACATGGCAAAGGAAACTTGGGTCTTTGTTGCCCATAGGTGATAGGGAGTTGCTAATGTGTTTCAACCTGAGAACTAAGGTGATTGTATTTGCATTTTAGAACTATCACTTTGGTGGCAGTGTAGAGACTGGATTGCAGTGGTAAAATCTAGAGCCAAGGAAACTACTTAGGTTCCTGCAGTAGCGTAGGCAAGAACTAAAGAGGCAGTATTAAAGAAGAGGTAAGGATCAATGAAGCTTTAAGGAAGCATTCAGAAGGATAAATTATCTGGACTTGATGACTCAGTTGTGATCATAGAAGGTGGAGAAAAATGGAGTCCAGGTTTCTGACTTTGATGAGTGGGTTTCTATAGAATCTAGTATGCAGACACTTGATGACTTGCTTAAGGAGTGACAGAAGGGCATCGGATGCTTTATTCTTTGTGAATTACATGCTGCTGCCTGTTACAATCTTTCACTCCTTTAAGATGTCAGCACATTTCATAGTTATATGTATAATTATTTGTGTATTTGGTATGCTCTCCTTATTCTCTTCTTGAAGGCTGGGGCTTTTTAAAAATTTATCCTTAATTTCATCTTATGACAGCCACTTTCCTGCCCCATCTCAGACCTGTAGAATCAGAATTTCCAAGACAGTTCAATGGGAATCTGAAATTTAAGAACAGCCTGGAGGTTCTAATGATCCAGTAATGTTATCACATTTAACTGTAGAGCAATGAATCAGCTGAGGGTAGAGCCGTTTTCTCTTACTAACCTTGCTATCAAATGATGGATAGTCAGTTACTATAGATTTTTATTTTATTTTTTAATATTTTATTTATTTATTTATCAGAGAGAAAGAGAGAGAGCACAAGCAGGGGGAGCAGCAGAGGGAGAGGGAGAAGCAGGCTCTCCGCCGAGCAGAGAGCCCCATGTGGGACTCGATCCCAGGACCCTGGGATCATGACCTGAGCTGAAAGCAGACGCTTAACCAACTGAGCCACCCAGGTGTCCCAGTTACTATAGAGTTTTAAATGATGTTATAAGGATGGTGGTCCCTTCTTTCTCCTGGAATGATTTCAGAATAACAAGGTGGATAAGAAATGCAAATTCTGCCTTTAGTGGTATTAGAAGACAGCTAAAACTTCCAATCACAATATATGAATAAAGGCTCCCATTTCCACCATCAATAGATAAAGATTCCATTTTATCCACATCCTTACCAACACCTGCTATTTCTGATTTTTTTTAAGTTTATTTATTTTTCTAGTAATCTAGTATTTCAGTATCTAGTAATTTAGTAATTTAGAACCCATGACCCCAAGATCAACAGTTGCATGCTTTTCTGCCTGAGCCAGCCAGGCAACCCAGTATTTTCTGATTTTTTTAATCCCATTCCGTGGGTATGAAGTGGAATCCCACTGTGGTTTTAATGTGCATTTCCCTGATGACTGATTATATTGAGCATCTTTTCATGAAGTTATTTGCTATTCTTATATATTTAATGAAATGTCTATTCACATCTTACATATACTGGACACAGAACCATGTTTGCATGTATTTTTTTTTTTTTTTTTACCACCTATGGCTTATCGTTTTATTTTCTTTATGGTGTCTTTTTGAGCCTAAAAGTTTTAATTTTATGAAGTTCAGTTTATCGGTGTTTTTTTCTTTTATGGATCATGCCTTTGGTGTTATATCTAAAAACTTACCCTATACGGGGTCACAAAGGTTTTCTTCTAGAAGTTTTAAGAGTTTTAGCTCCTACATTTAAGTCCAGGATACATTTTTAATTATGTGGTGTCAGTTAGCTTATAAATTCATCTTTTTGCTTATGGATATCTAATTGGTCCAGTAATTTTCAACCTTTTGTTGAAAAACAAAATCCTTTCTTCCATTGAATTGCCTTGACAACTTTGTCAAGAATCCTTGACAAAATTTAAGGGCTTGCTTCCCTCAGTTTTTTCCCATTGTCTGTCTTTATGCCAGTACTCCTCATTTCCCCCCCAAAGTTTACAATCTCAGCGTCTAGAAAGGAAACACATACTTCTTACTCACCAGCTCCAGAGCTGCCTCTGAATCGCTGCCACCCTCTTTCTCACTGACCTTCCATGCTACACCTGAGACACTGAACGTTTGAATCTTAAGATTTTAAAGTTGGTTCAACACTTTCATTTTATAGATAAGGAATGTCAGGTCCACTGTAATTGTGTTTCTGAGTTAAAGTACTTTTGTCCCCTGCTGGAACAGAAGCATGATATCTGCCTGGGGCTAACATTTATTAGGAGTCATCACACAGTTCAGAGCAAGGTCCTGAAGAGGAAAAAAATGTTCGGAGTAGAGACTTAACAAGCACAGAGTTATAAAATGAGGAAAGAAGAGGCGCCTGGGTGGCTTAGTCGGTTAAGCATTGGACTCTTGGTTTTGGCTCAGGTCATGATCTCAGGGTCTGTGTTGGGCTCCGCACTCAGTGCAGAGCCTGCTTGAGATTCTGTCCCTCTCTGTGCACCACACCCCCTCTCAAAGCTTGCTTGCGTGCATGCTTTCTCTCTCCAATAATAAATAAATCTTTAAAAAGAGAAAAGGAAATAAAAGGGAGATGCCAAAAATAAAGTACTTGAAATCTTTGTATAAAGGTGGTGCACATTTTAGGTGGCTCTGCTAGTCAAATGCTTCAAGTCTATAGTGTACCTAGGTTTCTTTTTTCTTTTAAGATTTTATTTATTTCTTAGCACAAGTGGCGGGGGGGGAGAGGGAGAAACAGACTCCCCGCTGAGCAGGGAGCCCGACACTGGGCTCAGTCCCAAGACCCTGGGATCATGCTCTGAGCCAAAGGCAGACGCTTAAATGACTGAGCCACCCAGGCACCCCTGTACCTAGGTTTCTTTAAAGCTACTGCTAAGAGCATCTCTTGACCTTTACGGGACCTCACATCATTTGAAAATAAGAGTGCTGAGTTAAGGTTTTAGTTATTTCAGTGGTTTAGGTTTCTTTTTCATATTTTTTTTAGAGATTTTTTTTATTTTTATTTTTAAGTAATCTCTGCACCCAATGTGGGACTCAAACCCACAACCCAGAGATCAGGAGTCTCATGATCTGCTGACTGAGCCAGCCAGGTGCCCCCTGTTTGTCATTTTTAATGCATTTCTTCTGGCCTTCAATTTTAAAAAGATATAGTGTGTTTTACAAATATTAAACTTTCTAGCTACAGATGATGAAACCCATTATAATAGGAAAGCAATGACTTGGCTAAATTTTTCAAAGTAACAATTATCCTTGTGTGTGTGTGTGTGAGTGAGTGTGAGTGTATGTGTGTGTGAGTGTGAGTGTGTGTGTACACAGTCATGGTTATTAGCACATGACATACATGGTCTGCAAGATCACACTGTGCTTAAGACTGCTTCCTGAGGAATGTTAGCTGGTGAATGGAGCTGAGTATCTTATGCTGCATCTTGCTCAGTTGAGCAAAACTTATCCAGTCTGTTGGTCACAGTCATTTAACAACCTGTCTTAGAAAAGCAGCATAATGATGAGGATGGAGATCAAATTCATCTATCTAATTGTTCCTCTAAAGATAGAGTTTGGGAGCTATGGTCAAGTAGCAAGGCACAATATCCTAGGCTAATTAGAATACAATATTAATGCATTCTAAATTAATAACTGCTCTTTAAAGATTATTTTTGTAAGTAGTTGGTTTCATAGCCTACCTTGAATATTTTTTGCATAACAATATTTATATTCTGATGGAAGGGTTAGGATTTTTTTATATCATATTTAAGTTCTGTACTAAAATATGAAAACATGGAAGGGATAAATACACACTGCAAGATTAGTATTTACTCTTAGAGGGGGAGGGAGAAGTTAATATTATACATAACAATTTGTTTCATGAAATTTTTTTAAAAATTTTATTTATTTATTTGACAGAGACACAGCGAGAGAAGGAACACAAGCAAGGGGAGTGAGAGAGGGAGAAGCAGGCTTTCCGCTGAGCAGGGAGCCCGATGTGGGGCTCGATCCCAGGACCCTGGGATCATGACCTGAGCGGAAGGCAGACGCTTAACGATTGAGCCACCCAGGCACCCCTCATGAAATGTTTTAAACCAGATATTGCAGAATGTTTGGGATTTGTTAAATCTTGAAGGGAGGGGGAGATATATCTGGGTATTTGTTTAGCAGTGAATCTTTGTGAGGAGATGCCATGATTACCAGCAGATATTGAAAAGAAATTCAGGGTAATGGAAGAGTTCCTAGGTTAGATATTGGGAAGAACTCATGTTTATGTTATATCTGTAGGAGTCATTTCTCCTGCAGAATGTGACTTTTCAGTTTTGAACCATTGGCTTGTGCTCTACCAAGGCTCAGGCTCCTCAGGGCAGTCATCAGTCCAGTGCTGTAATAGTCCAGTGCTGATAACAGTGAGGATCACCGGTTGCTCTCAGCTCTTCCTGTATTATGCTTTAGTAACTGCATCTAGTTTTCCATGTTTCCATTTGAGATGTTATATAGTATGAGATGTGTTCTGATCAGAAACCTATAAGTATCAGAGCTTGAATTTAAATCTGACTAGCTCAAAGCTGATCTTCATTATCCTTTTATGAGTTCATGCTTTCTTAATGCACTCTTATCCACAGGATGAAGATACTGGAATGAAAAGTAAAGTCCATCATATTGCCAAGGAGATTATGAGCTCAGAGAAGGTGTAGGTATTCAGTTCATAATTCAGAAGACCATTTATTTCCCCATTGGCTCATTTAAAACATTTCTTTTATTGTTGTCTTCTACAGGTTTGTGGATGTGTTAAAACTTTTGCATATTGTGAGTATCTACAATATTTTCTTAAAGTCTGAGACTGTCCTCTTTTGCATCTTTCCTTATGTCAAAAATTTTATGCATAACTTAAACACTATCATATGTATCCTTTTAATATATGGTTACATGTTTACATTCATATATATGTGAATATAGATATTTTCTGAAATGTATGTTTCTATTGTCTGTGTAGTATACCCAGATGATTTCCAAAACATAGAACCTTTATATCCATATTTCCAAAGTTTCCAAACTTTCTGTGTTCATAATAAAGAGTTTTTAAAGTGATAATATTTCTTCTTGTGCATTTGCAGAAGATGTCTATCAGAATTTTGCACTAGCAATGTATAAAGAATGTCACGATCAGTGTTCAAAACTATTCTATCTAAATCTGCTCCCAGTAATAGACACTTAAAATAGACATTTTTTACAACTAACTTTTTAAAGTTCTGTATTCAATTTTTATAACTCTCAACTTGAACGAACCTGTTGGGAAACAATTATGATGTGTCTGACAGCATATTCATTTTTCTCATGCACTTTTTTGTACCTGCAGGTTTTTACAAGTTTCATTATGCATTGGAAGTTAAAGCACTTTTAATCCTACTTTATTCCAGTTATATTTTGGCAAGTTATTAAGACTTAGCAAAAGAAGGGTAAGGTAGAGGAAACAATGAAGAAAGAAATTGAAGTGAAAATTTACTTAGATGGTATAATTATTAACATCATCTTAAACTTAATTACTGAGAAATGGTAGGTTCACACCCACTAATGTCTCTAAGAATATCATTATTTTCAGTTTTCCTTTTAAAAGATACATGTGAACATGAAAAGTGGGGTACAGTTAAGGGTGATTCACATTCACTAAATGATTCCCTGTGCTCTATACGTGGTACAACGGAAACCTGGAAATGTAATTCCTGTGTGAAAAATCTCTAGTTTTAGAAACATTTTCTAAAACAATTCTTAACATTACTAATTTGTTTTGAGAAATTACTGTCCTGTGAATAGTTTCTTACATAACTCTTGACTGTATTGCTTAGTTCTCTTTTTAATTCATTTTTAAAAATTATAGCATGATATTTTTTGTTGAGTTTGAAGTATATTGCCATTTCAAATACATAATAGCATGATGAATAAATAACTTTTCAAAATAAACTCCATTTTGAACTGAATAAATTCTATTTTCTACTGGGAGCCAGAAAAACTTGAGTTGGAATTTCAGTGCAGTAGATCAGCCAATCTTGGCATGGAACATATGTTGAAGATTCCACGATGAACAGCAGAGTCCCAGACCTCATAGTGCTTACAGGCTAGGGTAGTGTTTCTCATAATGTGGTGAGGGACTGGATTTTAAAATTTCCAATCCATGTTGGACCAGAACTTTTGTAAAATACATTAGATAGGTCATGGCCATGTCAAGGTGACATAAAAGTTTCCAATCCCTTATTCACCCTTCTAACTAATATCTTTGCAGACCAATAACAATTTTAGGACCACACTTTGAGAATGTTGGCAAAAATATCGGTGCCTGTCCTAAGTACATTCTGTTAGCTTTTTCTTTCTTTCTTTCTTTCTTTCTTTCTTTCTTTCTTTCTTTCTTTCTTTCTTTCTTTCTTTCTCTTTCTTTCTTTCTTTCAAAGCTTTATTTACTTTGGAGAGAGAGAAAGAGAGAGACAAAGGGGGAGAGAGTGCACACAAGTATGAGCAGGGGGAGGGGCAGTTGGTTTTGAGAATCCCTGAGCAGACTCTCTGCTGAGTGGGGAGCCCATTGGTCACAGGGCTCGACCTCAGGACCACTGAGATCATAACCTGAGTGAAAACCAAGAGTCGGACCCTTAAACAACTGAGCCACCCAGGCGCCCCAATTCTGTTTCTTAATAGCTATGTGAATTTCAGAAAATAGTCTAACCTTTGGCCTAGCTTTCCTCATTTGTAAGATGGGGATATAAATACCGATCCCTCTGGTTGTGAGGAATCTGTGGAATGAAGTATGTGAAAAGAGCCTGGTATTGTACACAGTATACAGTAGGTGCTCAAATTGCCTTTCATTACCTTCTTCATCTTCCCTTATAGGAAGATCAATGAGTGAGAAGAATTCATTCTGTTATCAAACAGTAGCCTTTTTATAATTCTGTTCCTTCCAAATGCCTTTTTTCCTCTGTACTAATACTTCATTTTAATGAGGAAGTTCTGATTCCAGTAGGTAGAGAAGCAATTAAGAGCTTCATTAGTTTAATGGGGTCCCTGGCTAGCTCTTGATTTCAGCTCAGGTCAGGATCTCAGGGTCATGAGATGGAGCCCCAGGCTCCTGTGCTGGGTGTGGAGCCTGCTTAAGATTCTCTCTCTCCCTCTGCCCCTCCCCCTTCCTGCTCACCTGCATGCACTCATGCATGCTCCCTCTCTTAAAAAAACAAAGAAGCTTCATTAGTTTATTTACTTGATTATTAAAAACTATGTGCCTTGTTCTTACCCCTGTATTTTTGGAACAAATCATAAACAAATCATAAATACTATACGAATGGACAGCAGACTGAAGTATTTCCCGTATCATCTCAGATCTTATAGATCTCATGGATGGCCTTGGCCTCTTACCAGATGGTGTTGAACAGAGTGAATCATCTAAAACCCATCTTGATTTGTACATTTTTAAAACCTCTTAAGCCTTTAATGTAGGAGTGAGAGTAGATCATCTGCCAACCTCATGTTAACATCCTGTCTGGTATGTGCAAATGTTAACTCAGCAGAGCCTGGCTCTAATGGGAATGTTAACAACAGAGCATTAGCCAGGTGAGAGCCATTACTAGGAGAGGCTTGTTACCAGCATATCGTGGGTAAAGTCAAAAAGAGTCTCTTGTTTCATTTCACCACCCCCACCACACTGTTAAAGCTCATATTTACCCTTCTACCAAAAGGACCCCACAAAGGTAGTACATGGATAGTTTTAATCCTGAGCACTACTGCTATCTGACTTCGTAAAAGTGAGTTCATGTCTGTGTTATGTCCTAGAATATGACTGATTTAAAATATCTAAATAACAGGCTTTTTAGATAATCCAGTGGATTTTTTTTTGGAAATAAACCAGGTATCCAAGTGGCTTGGGAGAAGCTATTGTTTCAGTTACACGTGATTTCCCATGAATAGTTTTCTGTATTAGCAACTCTAGAATGGCATTAATAGATCTTTCTATGATGACAGACATGTTCAGTATCTGCACTGTGCAATATGTCCAATATTTTTTAAAATTTAAATTTGTCACTGTAGCTCACTAACACTTTATGTATCACTTTAATATATCACTGTAGCTCACTGACATCTCTTTGTTTAGAATTTGCTGAACTAGGTGACATAGTTCATAGAAAAAAACTTAAAATCTAGACGAAAGAATTTCATCATTTAAGTTATTATGACATTGGAAGGAAGTAGGCTTGGATGGAGGCATGCTATTTAAAATCAACTCAAGATTCTAGGAGCCAGTATATTCAGTTGACGTCTTTGATTCATCTGCCTGGTGTTTGTGAGGAAAAACTAGGCCTGTAGCAGTAGTGGCAAGACTTTACAATTAGGGTTTTATTGTGATACTGCTCTGCAGTATCTGCCATGAGCTCCTGGACTTGGAACTGGATTTTTTTTTTTTTAAGATTTTATTTTTAAGTAATCTCTACACCCAACATGGGGCTCGAACTTGGAACCGCAAGATCAAGAGTCACATGTTCTACTAACTGAGCCAGCCAGGCGCCTCTGAACTAGATTTTTTAAAAAGTCCAGTAGGGCACAGTGTCTCTAAGTCAGTACCCAATACCAGTGTTTCCCTTTTCAAAATGGTAGTGCTATCCCTGTGGCTGCCAAAGCCAGAAAACTCGGATTTGTTCTTTAGTTCTCCCTCTCACTCACTTCTCCAGCCAACCCATCAGCGAACCTACTGATTCTATTCCCACTTTACTGCCACCGAGTCCAGAATATCATCTCTTAAACAGACAACCATTCCAGCCTCCTCACAGGGACTCCTGTTTCCATTCTCACCCTTTTCCCAATCTGTTTCTTAAACGATTTTTTTTTCCTTTTTTAAGAGTTGTTTTTTTAAAATATGTATTAGAGCTTGTCACTCCCCTGCTTAAAACCCTTTAAATGATTCCCATTGCATTAAGAATAAAGTCCACGTTACTCCCCAAGGCTAGTGAATAGAATGGCCTTATGTCCCAGTCTGCTTTGATAGTCCTGGCTATTGTATTGGCATAATGATTGCCTTTTCTCTTGTTGGGTCATTAAATTATGGTTCCCTCTGCCTAGAAGGTGTTATGTGATTTGGACTCTTGCTAAGATGAGATGCTGGGGAAAGAGGGGTGTTCTTTCACTCATTGATGACCACGTTCTGGCCATACAGGCCTCCTTCCAGCCTTTAGTTCGGTGCTAAGGTTATTCCGGCTCACAGCTCTTGCTACTGCAGTTTCCTGGAATCTTTGTTCTTCATTTCCTTCATAGCTAGTTTTTTCTTTATTCTTCCAATTTGGGCTTAATGCAACCTCCTCAGAGAGGCCTTCCTTGACTATCCTTTCCTCTTTCACTTTCCCTTCATGTTCTTCTTGGCATTTAATATAATTTGTATATTTGTTTGTTTACTTGTTTATTTTTGGTCTACTCTACTAAAATGTAAGCTAGCTGTGGGCAGGGATCCTATCTCCAGCACCTAGCATCATTCCTCTTCATTGGAAGGCTTTCAGTAAAATGAGTGTGACTAATTGATCAGTGGTTAAGAATTCTGCCTCTGCCACTATGTGCTCTTGGACAAATTAGTCAAGCGTTGGTTTCTTCTGGAAAATGGGAATAATAATAATCGCATAAAGTTGGTATGATGATGGGGGGCACCTAGCTGGCTCAGTCAGTGGAGTGTGTGATTCTTGATCTTGGGGTTGTGAGTTTGAGTCCCACATTGGGTGTAGAGATTACTTAAAAAAAAAAAATCTTTAGGGCGCCTGGGTGGCTCAGTTGGAGCCTGCTTCTCCCTCTCCCTCGGCCTGCCACTCTGCCTACTTGTGCTCTCTATCTCTCTGTCAAATAAATAAATAAAAATCTTTAAAAAAAAATAAAATCTTAAAAAAAATATAAAGTGGATGTGCCGATTAATTGAGATCATGCAAAATAAATGTTAAGCACTTAAATAGTTTTAGCTGCAGGGTAAGTGGAGGGCCTTCAAAATAAATTGCTCTGTTATTCAGAACTTATTTATATAAATTAAAATGCATACTATTTAATTATGATGTTATCAAATAAACTTTTAACTCAATCAAAATACTTTGTTCCTGAAACAGACCCTACTAAGTTTCTTCCTCCACTAGAAGGTAGGTTCCATGAAGACAGGGATTTTTATGTTTCATTGATTCTTATACCAGTAAATTCATATCTGTTGAATGAATGATAGACAAATGATGAATAAAATAGTACTTGGTAAAACTCTAGTTGTTTATATGTGTTTTTCCCTGTTGTAGCAGATGTTGTCCAATCCCGAGGTTGCTATTGTATTGTATATAAGTGCACATTTTGTAGGTAAAACACCTTAGATACTTAATATAGTTCAGTGCAAGTGATAACAGTTTTTGTTGTTTTTATTATGTTATTTTCCCTTTGATGGGAGACTGGTTTAATAAACAGGCTTATGATTGTTCAAATAGCATGATTTAAAAAAAAAATATATATATATTTGCAGGAGAATGATCAGAGATTTTGAGGTCTTTTTTTGACAAAGATGGGCGAATTAAGTAGTAAAGTAGTAATGAAGCATTTTTGCCTCACTCATTTCTTTAGGTTGGGACACACCTTAAAAATTTGAAGGATTCTCAATAAAATCCATAGAGTTAGAGGCAAAGTTACTTGGACATCTGTGTGTCTGTTTGTAGCTAAAATATATCTTTCCTTTTTTTAAAATGCATTATAAAAAAGAATAGAAGACTTTCTCACAGAACCTTTCAGTTTTTCCCCCGTCTTAAAATAACCTCATCCTTTTCTACTGAATACACCCTGTCTTTTGAGTCTTGTTAACCATTTAATGATAATTTATTTCTTCTTTAGTGGTAAAGAATGCTCTTTTAGCATCTCTTCACATGGCTGCCTAACCTTTACTTTCTGAGCAGCTTCCTTCATGTGACTGCCCTTCACTGAATGAAGTCATTGTTAAGAGCCCCTTTGTCATACTGCTGAGGTGTTTGTTTTCCCTACTTTGGTATTTCCTTCTCATGATATGCCTCTACTTCAGCATTCTCTTTCCAAACTTTTAGGGACTTGTGGATCATAAATGATACTCGTGTGATCATTATTAATCAGATCTTCTTTTCTTAAATAAATGGCCTTCTGAGCACTCTCTGTGTGCCTTGAAGTATGCTAAAACTATGTTACATAAATTGTCTATTTTAATCCTCTTAACAACCCTATCAAATGGATGTTATTTCTGTTTCTTAAATGAAGAAAACTAATTGGCAAACATAACCCACTACTAAATGGCAAAGCCAGACTTTGAACTCTGGTCTCTCTGAGACCTTGCATTTAGTGATTGTTCAGAAATTGATGAAAAATTATTACTTGTAATTTCTAGCATGGGAATAGTAGTATATCTTTGGGTATATGAGCTTGTTTTCAGAATTCTTTCAGTTGGCCCAAGAAACCAGAGAAATTCTAGTTTTTCATCATCTAAAGAGGAGAATGAAGCTAGATATTGGTCACTTAGGATATATTATGATGATTGCCCCCGTTAATGTTGTTAAGGGAGTTAGAGACTGGAGATAAAGGATTGGTTTTGGTCATGTTTTATACAGTTTGCATACATTGATGACTATGCATAATATCACCAGGTCTGAGCATACCGAGAGGGAGGAATCATTTCATTGGTCAGATATTTTAATTTAGTAACAAAATCAAATTGTTGATGTTAGTACTTTCTACCCCCTCTACATGTACTTCATAGTTTCACACTCCTTTCTGCATATTTATCATAGCTCTTTGACCTTCACAGCTGCTTTGCTTTTGCTTAATATGAAGTGATTCTTAATGCCCTTTATGAAGGCAGGGAGCCCTGCAGAGTTCCCTGTCCATCCGTATGTCCATTTAGTCTTTGTAATCCACTGTGTCATCATAGTGGTTAAGTAATGCCCTCAGGTCAGGAAGCCCAGTCCGGACAGCTTAATTAAGTCCCTTACTTCTCTTTGGCACCAGAGACGTAAAGCCTGACCCGATGAATAAGACCATCTGTTCTGTGCTTCACTGCTTTAGATGTTCATACATGACTTTATTTGCATTGATATTTGCTTAGGTCTTGCCCAAGTGATCAGAGCTTGTAAGGCTAGTATGTTACTACCTCAAAGGAACTGAATGTGTTTTAGAAGTTGGATCTGGTTCTCATTTGTAGATTTTCTGGGAATTATTAAGAATAATATTATGATATGCTTTATAATTCAGGAGCCTATTTCTATTTCTAAAAGTGCCAAGTTGAACAGACATTTGGTTACTGTAATGAGAAACTGGAGTGTAGGTGGTTCCATTTTACATACAGAACCTTTGGTGGGTTTTATGTTGGAAGCACAGACTGAAGTACATGTGATTGATATCAGTAAACTCTATTGCTTGCCTCACATTTTCACACCCCAGTTTCCACACCCCTTCCATTTTAATTACCCAGCTTTTCCAGTGTGGAAAAGTATACTCTGGATCTAATTTTTGAAGTGCCAGTCGTGTGGTCTTGCATCCTCACTGATTTAGTCAAGGAGGTGTTGGGGAATTTAAATTCCTCTGCCCAAAAATAGTTTTGCTTCTGGCTCTGAAGTGTCATCACACTTTCCCAAATTATCCTGGCTGTTAGCATTTAGAAAAATAACCAGACATATGTTGTAATCATCCTTTTTATTTAAAAAAAAAAAAAAATGTTTTCCTCCTTCTAGTGGCAGCAGTTCTGGAAATGGTTGAGGTTCATGAAGAACAGAGAAGTTAAAGATTCTGCGTGTAGTTCTTATGTGAATTAGTTACATCTGGCACTGGGGCCATAGTAGGTTGTTTTCAGGGAATGGTGACCCAAGAGGTGAGGGGATGAGCTTTGGGCCAGAGCTGATATGTACAATTATGAAGGCCTTGGTGTGAGTTGCATTGGCCTCGGGTAAGGGGAGGCCCTTTTCTCTTTTCAAAAAGGTACCCTGAAGACTAATTGATGGCCCTAGTAATGCCTACTTAGAATATATAACTTCCTGGGGCACCTGGCTGCTTCAATCAGTTAAATGTCCAACTCTTGGCTTCGGCTCAGGTCGGGAGATCAAGCCCTGCAATTGGGCTCTGCGCTCAGCCCAGGGTCTGCTTGAGATGCTTTCCCTCCCCCTCTGCTCCTCCCCCCTTCCCTCATGCATGTGCGTGTGCACACACATGCTCTTTCTCTAAATAAATAAATAAAATCCTTAAAAAAAAAAAAAAGAATATGTAACTTCCTGAGTCCTAGGAAGAATTTGTAATAGGTAGATAGAAACTCTAAATTCCTTTCATCTCTATTGTTCTTCTTTTGCTCTTTTAAAGATTTTTTATTTTATTTTATTTATTTGATAGAGACACAGCTAGAGAGGGAACACAAGCAGGGGGAGTGGGAGAGGGAGAAGAAGGCCTCCTGCTCAGCAGGGAGCCCCATGCGGGGCTCTATCCCAGGACCCTGGAGTCATGACCTGAGCGGAAGGCAGACGCTGAACCAACTGAGCCACCCAGGCGCCCCTCTTTGGCCCTTTTAATTATTAAATTTCTATGGTATTTAATCGTGCTACTCATAATTTTAACAAGGACAGTATGGGCCACTAGTTCATCCAGACCTACCTGTCATCATCCTCTAATACTGGAAAAAGTGACACTTTGCCTGATATGTGACAGACCTCTAGTTAGAGGCGGCCCTCTCACTGGTCAGCCCAGTGTGAATTTGGCTGGCCTCTGTTGAATGTTTCTTAAATAAACAAGTTTCCCTTTTGGCAATGGTGGCAGACATATGGAATCCAAGAGTCTGGCAAAAGCCGTGTCAAATAGGGTCCTTAAGCTACTTAGCTGCTTAATGGCTACTCTCACTGTTGTGACTGAGGAAATACCTTCCAACTGGAAAATAAAAGTCATCTTGCTGCCAGGGGACAAACATATTCATCATTTATTCTACCAGAAGAAAGGGCAGTGCTTATTGCTTTGCTGGACAAGGAATTTTTGCATTTAAGTTATAGTAATCATTAAACTGGTACCAAAAAAAAAAAAAAAAGTACTATAGAAGATGTTTAACTGTGCTTTGAATACTTCTACAATTGAGGAAGTTATTTGTGACATGTAAATATATTCTGTAGTTCTGCCTGATGGAAAAATCTAATGGCTTTCAAAAGCATTAAGTAGCTCTATTTTCTCTTAGTAAATGTGAATGCTAATAGAAACAAGCTGCTGGGAGGTGGAATTTGGCCAATATCCATTTGGTTTCTGGAGATGTTTTGTGTGGTTTTCCGGATTGGATTTTATGCAAGTTACAAATTCCTATTTTATGTTACAGTAATTAGCTGTAAAAGTAGTTCTTTAGTTACTGCTCTAAGTACTTGGTTCCTTTGGGCCAATGTGACTGTTGGACCAATAAAGTTAGTCCCAGGAATTGAAGCCTGAGTGAAGGGTTTATCAGCACCTTTTCAGCACAGGAGGGTTTGAATTGTCTGAAATGACCATCCTTTAGGAAAGGAATCCTTTCATGTACTTTTAAGTTTTACATAAGGTTTTTGTCCTTTACAAGAAGCATAAGAAATGCCTATGGTTAATATATGTATGTTGGAGGCAAGTGGTTGAAGAGATCAGGGGAGAAACCAGTTTCTTTTTTGTCTATCACATTTGCCCAGTGAATCCCTGAAGGGAAAGTAGTTAGAAATAAAGATAAAGGAAGCTGAAGCCTAGCAGAGAGTCTGTTTTACCCAACCTTTGCTTTAAGGTTTTAATTAAACCTGCTGTTTCTGAGAAGGAACAGTCTCTGTTTTTGAGTCCTTAGAACTTTGGAACAGATTCCACTATTGTTTTACTTATCCCGAGGGTGGGCCTCAAGATAGGGTGAAACCAGACAATTAGGATCTCAGACACCACCACCCTTTCCAAGTCCTCTGCGGTGACAGGATGGGATGGTGTGGACTTGTCTTAAAACATGGTATATAAATAATTGTCTAGGGAAAAGCTGACAGAAAAGAATATACAAGGAGAAAATTTTTTATTTGTGAAAAATGTAAATCCTGGTGAATGTATCGAGAAGTCAGTAGGAGGGAGAGGAGAGTTTAAGGTCCATAGTGAAAATATTTTGTTGATTCTGTGTGCCAAACACATTGCAAAAAACTTTTAAGTGTGTTATCTGATGATGTGCGATATGAAAGTCTCATAACCCACTTAACAGATGAGGAAAATGAGGCTAGCCCAGGGAAACACAGTAATACTGGATCTAGTATTCTCTGATTATCAAGAATGTGCCAGTCTCCTCCACATGCCTTACCTAGGATGCTCTTGTTGGGAAATAATTACTGAAAGTGAACAAAGGGACTTTCCATAATAAAATTAAGTAAGATCTCTTGGGGACTTCTAAAATGAATGGACTGTATTCATGTAGCACTATTGGAATAAGTTTAAAGGCTACTTAGAGTTGCAATACAATTTCCAGATACCCTTTAATATAATTACGAAGTTTGGAGATCAAAAGATTTAAGAGAAACATACAGACTGTTTTAGAACCAAATATCTACCCTAGCCACTTTGTTGTGGTGGGTTTTTTGTTTTTTGTTTTTTTCTATCTAGCTAAGTGGGATAGAGGAAGTAGGCACTTTCAATTTGTAATTCTACTTGGAAAATACAGTTTGTGATTTATGTTGTTTTAAAGGGAAGCACTGGGGGAAAGAGCTTTATGTCAAATTATATGTCTATGTATGTTATTTTTCCTCCTCTGAACTGTAATAGGATTTCCGAGACGCTGTGGCCCATGCTTCCAGGCATCTTGGGAAACCCGTGATTGAGGACCGGATCCTAAATCAGATCTTGTACTACTTGCCTCAGCTGTATGAGCTCAACCGGGATCTCCTGAAGGAACTGGAGGAAAGAATGTCAAACTGGTAAAAAATGGACTGACCAGCTTTCCCAGAGTTCCACTTTTAGATGAAGCCATAAGGGCCCGGCTTGTGACAGAGAGGTGGTGTTCTTTACATTGAGTTGTTTCAGTGTATTGAATTTCTTGGCAGTTACCTGTAGATTGGTCATTTTATTTTATTTTTTTCCAAGATTTTATTTATTTGAGAGAGAGCAAGTGAGAGGGAAAGAGTCGGGGGAAGAGAGGGAGAATGAGCCAGGGGGAGGGGCAAAGGGAGAAGCCGACTCCCAGACATGGGGCTAGATCCCAGGACCTGGAAATATGACCTGAGTGAAGGCTGATGCTTAACTGACTGAGTCACCCAGGCGCCCATAGATTGGTCATTTTAGATGGCTGAAATTCACAAACTTGACGCACTGACCTCAATTCTAGAAATGTTTAAATTCTTTGGTAATACTGCCTCAAAAACAAGAAGGTCCATATTCAGCCAATTTAACTTTCTGTAGGTGATAATCAAGGTTTTTAAGATTGAGGGAGTTTACTTGATATATTCACATTAAAATGTTTTTAAATGCTTCATTATCTTTTCTAGAATTTCATGAGTCTTTCTTTACATTTTGGGAAATAGGCCATTCACTGAGATAATAGGTTTGTTTGGTTTAGAAAATTTACATGTGGGGCGCCTGGGTGGCTCAGTCATTAAGTGTCTGCCTTCGGCTCAGGTCATGATCCCAGGGTCCTGGGATCGAGTCCCACATCGGGCTCCCTGCTCGGCAGGAGGCCTGCTTCTCCCTCTCCTACTCCCCCTGCTTGTGTTCCTGCTCTCGCTATCTCTCTCTGTCAAATAAATAAATAAAAATCTTTAAAAAAAAAGAAAATTTACATGTGTATATCATTGTAGTAGATTTCCAAACTGGAAAAGAATACCAAAAGGTTAACTACTTCCTTGGGTTGTAGAAAGTATCTTGTTTCTTGTCCATTTTGGTGACATCTTTGGAAATATGTGGAAAATTTGTTCTAGGGGTTTTGAATTTATTGTCCCTGGGGAGCCCCAAATGATTAGCATAACAAAATAGTGTCACCTACTTTCATGATCAAAATTTCCCCGTAAGCTTTCTTTTCTAGAAAAATACCTCTTGCCCGTTTTGGAAATATCGTGCCTCTGCATGTTGGGAAAATATGTTAGATGAGTGATTAATTCCTAGCTGCAGCAGCCTAAGTGTAAAATAAAACAGGGTTAAGGACTGAGGAATGACTAAAAGGTATTTTTAAAAGTCACAATAGAAATAAAATGTGATTACAAAGAATTTTCCTATACATACTTGGTCATTCTTATAAAAATTTTTTAAAAAAAGTAAAATGACTCAGTTGCCTTTAAAAGATACACATATTTATGCAAGCGGGTGTTAAAAGAGGTTTAAATTTATTTTTTGCTTGTGTAAAGGTTTTCTCAAGTTTAGATTGATAGATGTTCTGCATTAAAGTATTAAGCATTCCTAAGAACAGACTAAATTGATGAAAGGGACAGCTAAAATGATATTTATGGGAAAAGCTACACTTGTTACTGACATAAAATTCTTCTAATCCTTGGATAAGAATTTTTCTACTTACTAAAATATTTTTCTCTCAGGGGCCTTCAAGTTAAGACATACTCTTTGGTTTTAGTATGCTTTCTAAAATAACATTTATTTTTACATTGGCTTTTAATAACTGTTGAAATACTTCATTTCTGCATTCAACAAGGTTTTGAGTTATCTTTGGTGTGCTGGTCAGGGCTCTAAGCATGGCGGGAGCATCACATTGCACAAAATAGATAAGGCTCTTGCCCTCATGGAGTAGATATTTTAGTGGGGGGAGAACTAGAAAAATGGACAAGAAACAAGATACAAGCAATATCTGGAAAGATGTAAAATAAGATGACGTGCTGGCAAGTGAAGATTGTCTGACCAAGGAAGGCCCTCTGGAAAGGAAAGGACTTTAACGTGACATCTGAACTAAATGGAAGAACTGGCCAGGGTTTCCTATTTCCCAGCATGCAAAGCCATTAGTAAAAGTTTGCAAAGTGGGAATGACTCCGTATGTCAAAGGAATATAAAGATGGCCACTGTGGTTGGAGAGGACTGAGAAAGAAGGAGAGAAGCATGAAATGGGTCAGAAAAGTAGGCAGCAGCAGGACCAGTGGGGCTTTTGTAAGCCAAGGGAAGGAGTTTGTTTTCCTGCTGAGTCCCATAGGAGGCCCTTGGAAGTCACATGGTGTAATTTAGGTTTTTAGACTCTCTGGCTGCACAGTAGGATGAGATGGTAGAAGTGGGAGACCAGTCAGAGGGCTGGCAAAATCCAGGCGACATGTGATGGTGGCAGTGGGAATGGTGAAGAGTAGGCATTTGGGGATAGGAGATGTCTTAAAAGAAGGGAGAAGAGCACACCCTGATGGCTTAGACACGGGACTCTCATTGGATGTGGGATATGTTTTGGAGACGTTAATGACTCTTTTCATGTTTTTGTGTATCTCTTCTTTATCTTAGGACTGAACAACATAGAATTGCTGATATCTTTGTAAAGAAGGGACCATATCTAAAAATGTATTCCACGTACATCAAAGAATTTGACAAAAATATAGCTTTGCTGGATGAGCAGTGCAAGAAGAACCCAGCTTTTGCTGCTGTTGTTAGAGATTTTGAGGTATTTTTGCTTCCATATAATGTTGAACACTTTTTTCTTTATTTTTTTTGTTTTAAAAGCTGTAATAGTTTGTAACTGTTGAAAACAAAAAAATATTAAAGTATAATCCCTTCAAAGTCAAAGAGGGGCTGAACAAATTAAAAGGTGAGAAAGTGTGTACAAGATTTAATTTTGAAAAATCTATGATGGCATGCTAGAATATGTTGATCGGTCTCCTTTTTCTTAATTGTGGAGAAATACACATAAAATAAAACTTAACCATCTTAACCATTTTTAAGTGTATAGTTCAGGGGCGTTAGGTACCTTTACGTTGTTTTGCAACCAGTCTCTACAACTGTCTTCATCTTAACATTGCAAAACTGAAACTATGGCTAAAACAGCATCCCATTCTCCCTCTCCCAGCCCCTGGTGACCACCATTATATCCTTCTGTCTCTGAATTTGACTACTCTAGAAACATTTCTTACTTTTAACTCAACCTTTCCTTTTATTCTTCTCACAACTAATCTACAGTGAAGGATGGGAAATGTAATTTGTTTCCCTTTAGATAAATAAGTAACACAGGTTCAGTGTCAAAGTTAAGAAAAATTAATAACGTGTTTATAACCAAAGCATTGTGTTTGGACTCAAAGCTATGAGGGTACAAGCCTGATTTGATTGGGGATAAATGATATAATACATCTCTTAAAAATTAGTTTTAACTAAAATTTAAGTCCTTCCCCCAGTCTTGGGTAAAATGTGAATTATTATATGTTTTAATACTCATTTCTCTCTTTTGTAACTAAAAAAAAAAAATCAGCGAATTCTAGTCACGCAAAACTAGAAAAGTTTTAGAAGTAGTAAGATATTGCTGATTTCTTATTTGTACATTAAACACAAATTTAAAATCATTTGTTGTCTTTTTTCCTTTTTTTTCTTTTCCTCTCCTCTGATGTTTTCATGCTGTTAAGAAAGGAAGTGTGATTTCTATAGCTATGGCAACTGATAATTGACCCAGGTTTTCATCAGTGTCCAGTGCGTTGTTCCGTTGCCTTGGCAGCAAAAGAACATAAGACAGGGGAAAATTAGCTGTCTTCGTTAATGGTGCTTGCATGGTAGACGCTTTCTTAAATGCGGTATAATTATAACTTTTTTTTTAAAGATTTTATTTATTTATTTATTTATTTGACAAAGAGAGAGACAGCGAGAGAGGGAACACAAGCAGGGGGAGTGGGAGAGGGAGAAGCAGGCTTCCCGCGGGGCAGGGAACCTGATGTGGGACTCGATCCCAGGACCCTGGAACCATGACCTGAGCCAAAGGCAGACGCTTAACAACTGAGCCACCCAGGTGCCCCTCATTATAACTTTCTAATTATTCTGTGTACCAGACCCTAGAGGTGCATATTTAGAAAAAGATGAAATGATCTGAGCAAATCTAAGAAAACTCTTTCCCACCCACCTGAGCTGTGGAAGAAGTAGAAGTAGAAGACATCTTAGGATGCAGGGACATTTTCATTTGGCCATTTTGATGCCACCTCACAGTACATTCCTGTGTCAGAGAATGCGAAGCCTAGGATTGGGCAGAAGTGTCTGTTGTACATACTAAGGAAAAGAGTTTTAAAGGCAAAATCAAATGTCCTTTTGGTCAAGTTAGAATGGCTCTGGAATCAAAGTGTCTCTCTAGAATGCTGATTTGGGAACTGTCTTTTATAACCATTCATCTGAGAAAGAAATTTTACATCCATCAGGCTTATTACAAAAAGTATGCTCAGCAGGGCTGCTTTTCAGGTTATCTTTAGTTTCTACAACACTCCCCACTACCACCAATTGTTATCATGGGTATATTGACCGTAGGCTCTGCTTATTATTTGAGTCCAGTTCCCAGTAGCTGTATTTCTTCTGCCTTATCTTGAGGGCCATGCAATTCTTTAGGGTCTGTTTGTGCTTGTGGATACACTGGCAAATAGTTGCTAAGTGGCAGCTGCTGAGTATGGTAGGCTCTCACTGAGCTGGAGCAGGCTGCAGCCACCCCTGTCTGTGAGAGTGAGCCCGGGACTTCAAAGACCTCCCTGCGGGAGAGAGGGGTGGGCTAGCTGGTGAGTCAGCTGTGACTTAATAGCTGCGCCTTAGAATAAAGGGAGCTTCCCCATGAGTCCCCTTCCAGAGTTGTTGGCTTTCTAAAGTTTGGCTTCCTGGGCACTTGAATCTGGATCCCTTGCTTCTTAAAAGAATGCTTGTGTTTACTCTGGATACGTTTTCCTTTCAGATGAGCCCACGCTGTGCTAATCTGGCCCTCAAGCACTACCTGCTCAAGCCAGTTCAGCGGATCCCGCAGTACAGGCTGCTCCTGACAGGTGGGCTTCTTCGGCAGTTTGCCAGCCGACCAGCTGACACTGCTTTTATGAAACTCTCCCTCTCCTAAGAACGCCTCTCTTCCTAACACTCCAATAACCCCTTATCTAATATACGGATCTATAGACTGATTACAACTTCATGTACCTATCGCCAGAACTACACTTCTCTCGGTTCTTCAATCGTCCCTGCATGCATTCTGTGCTCTGGGCACTCACATGTGTACGTTGTACTCTCCCAACCCCACATCCCTGCATCGTTTTACCTGGTTAATATCATTAATCCCAAGAATGTCCTTTCCCAGCCAGTCAAGATTGAGTTGTAGGGAGTCACTCCCACATATTCATGTAGCAACAGTTGTTGCCCCGGTCACTTACCTTAGAGGGTGTAAGGACTGATTAATGAGCGGTGTGCTTAGAATAGTGCTTTGGTCATAGTAAGTTCTAAATCAGTATCAGCTGCTATTAATAGTAGTTGTACCCTTATCGTCATCATTACTATGTTGTTGTCATGGTCATTGTCTGTATCTTCTGCTAGACTGTAAGCATCAAGATTACAGGGCTGTGTCTATCTGGCTTACTGCTATAATAGTAAAAAGAAAAATGAAGAAGAGGGGAAAGCTGTGAGTTGAGTGAAGGCATACACTGCGCTCAGGGCTTTATATTCATTGGCTTTCCCAAGTCTTCACCATAGCCGTGCCTGTCACAATATTATTTACATAGATGTAATAACAGACTTATAGAGATAAGAATTTGACATCACAGCAAAGCTAATACAGTCTCACACCAAATCTAGTATCCAGCACATGCTACTAGGTCCTCTGGAGTATTTGTTGAAATGTAGTGGATGTAGGGCGCCTGGGTGGCTCAGTCGTTAAGCATCTGCCTTCGGCTCAGGTCATGGTCCCAGGGTCCTGGGATCGAGCCCCGCATCAGGCTCCCTGCTCCGTGGGGAGTCTGCTTCTCCCTCTCCCACTCCCCCTGCTTGTGTTCCCTCTCTCGCTCTGTCTCTGTCAAAAAAATAAATAAAATCTTAAAAAAAAAATATAGTGGATGTACATTGAATTAATATACATATATATAGTGTGTATTGAAAATTATGACAAAATGGGGCGCCTGGGTGCTTAGTCAGTTAAGCGTCCGACTCTTGGTTTCAACTCAGGTCATGATCTCAGGGTCATTGGGATCGAGCCTGTCGTCGAGCCCCGCTCAGCTCAGATTATGCTTAAGAGTCTCTCTCTCTCTCTCTCCCTCTGCTCCTCCCCCTGCTCGCACCCTCTCTCTCTGTCTGTCTCAAATAAATATATAAACGAAATCTTTATAAAAAAAAGAATTGTGTCAAAATGGATAAGAATATCAAAATGCCACCACAACTGTAAATCAATCTGTAGCAATTTTATCATGTAAATAGATTTTGAGGTACTTGGTTCCTGTGGGTATTCTTTAAAAATGGTGTGCATGCTCCTTTCCTTAATCCTTTCTCATAAGCCAAGAACTATGTTGGATAGAGTTAGGTGAATGCTGGAAAGCCAGGATTTCCGGCTATTCCTTTAGGCAAAGCCTTCCTGCATTGCCTTTTAAAAGACAAAGTGCTGTTGAGGAAGGCCTGCCTTCAGCATCAGGACCTGACTACCCTAGGTGTTTCAAGTGTTTGCTTTGAATTTCTAACTGTGAATCAGACACTAGATTTTTCTCTGGAATGACATAAGGCAAACCAGATAATTTGAGGATATCCTGGCTATTTGTACTTTCTTTCCTCTGCTTTTGGCAGAGATTTAGAATACACAGGACAGAAGGAAGTACCGATGCATGTGTTGTGTTTTTGCTAGATAAGTTCAATGCTGTATCATAAATGAAGCTATCAGATGGCTTAGGCTATTTCTACAGCTGTGGAATGAAATACTGTTTTTGGTGGTAAAAGACTACTGTGGTTTCCAATGAGAGAAGGATGGAGCAGGACTCTGAAATTTTAATGTAAAAAATTTTTCCCCCACACTATGACTGATCTGAGTAAAAAAGTTATACATACATTTAATTTAGGATTCATGAAGAGGTTGGTTTTAACTGAGAAATGATGAAGTAGCAAAAGCAAGTTAAAAAATTCTTTCTTAAGAGAAGAGATTTCATGTGTTTTATGATAGCAACATAATGTGAGCTTGGGTTTGTTTTAGTTTTGAGCTTTCCTCTTCTTTAATCTTAAAGCCATTTACCCATTCTTTAAGTTGAAAAATCTCCATTATTTATTTATGTATGGTAGACCCTCAGTAATTGTGGATTTACTGAAGGGTAATGGTGATAAATGGATTGTTCAAGGTCACAGAGTCAGGACTAACGTTTAAGAAATAACATAGACTTTGTAAAGAAATAACATAGACTTCATGTTCTTCATCCTTTGCCTTTTCTTCCATTGATTCAAATTCTTCCTTTTCCTCCAAGCCTGACCTGAAATCCCCCCTTGCTTTTGAAGCCATCTCTCATTACTCCAGTCCTCCCTGACCCTTATTATTAGTGCCATGTGACCTAGCAAATATTTACAGTAGTCCCCCCTTACTCACCAGGGATATATCCCAAGACCACCAATGGATGCCTAAAACCATGGATGGTACCATACGGTGTGCATACTCTTTTGTTTTTTCCCCTACCTACATACCTATGATAAAGCTTAATTTATAAATTAGTCACAGTAAGAGATTAATAACAGTAATAATCAAATAAAATAATTATAACAATATACTGTAACCAAAATTAAGTGAATGTGCTCTCTCATCTTATCGTACTATGGTTACCCTCCTTGTGATGATGTGAGATGATAAAATGCCTATGTAATGAGATGAAGGGAGGTGAGTGACAATAGGTACTATGTGTCCTTAGGTTGCCTTCGACCTTCTGTGACGTGTTAGGAGGATCATCATCTGCCTCCACTTGCACAGCAGTTGACTTTGTGTAACTGAAACCATAGAAAGTGAAACTACAGATAAGGGGGGAACTGTATTTAGTTTCTTGTGAATTTGCTAATATTTTTCTAATTTGAATAGTGGTTCCTTAATTTGATTATAAACTCCTTGAGGTCAAAGAGTGAGTCTTTACCAACCATTTAGTGCACCCCAATTAATTGGATCAGTTTGGGTTACCTTGGAAGCCATTCAGGAAATAATTTTGGCTGATTTTAAGCTACGTTTAAAACGTCCCATTAGGGGCACCTGGGTGACTCGGTTAAGCGTCTGCCTTTGGCTCAGGTCATGATTCCAGGGTCCTGGGATTGAGTCCCACATCAGGTTCCCTGCTCAGTGGGGAGCCTGCTCCTCCCTCTCCCTCTGCCTCTCTCCCTACTTGTGCTCTCTCGCTCGCTCTCCCTCACTCTCTCAAATAAATAAAATCTTTTAAAAATAATAAAAATAAACAAATAATGAAACATCCCATTAGCCAAAACATCTTTAGCCTGAAGGACAACATTGAGATAGAGAATTTCAGAGGTGATGTCTTCTCCTAAATGGAAGACACATTCGGAGATGTTGAAATGGCCTTCCCAAGACTACACAAATGGTATTGATGGCAGTGTACGTATGGTTATGTAATCCTAAGGACACATGGAGGTTGTGATGCTATGGTTTTGTTTCATATTTTTATTTAAAATTCTGATTTTCCAGTGCTCATTTTTGTGATGTTCTGATTGCTCCCTACTTTGCAAGATATTTCTACAGTTGCTATCAAAGTGCCCTCTGTCCATGCACTTAAATTTTTAGAAGTTGGATTTTAAGTCTTTAAGTTTGCATCTATTTAAACATGATAGTTAACTGGGTCCTCATCTTTGGATAAACAAGCTCAATGTTTTAATCCTCTGAACAGCCTTGTGGGATAAATACTTTCCTTTTCTTCCCGCCCCCCCAACTTTTTCATTTTAGAATTTGGAGTAATTCCAAGTGCACAGAATATATAGGCGCAGAGAGGAACAGTGAGACTATTTGGGGCAACTTTTGACAACTTTGATTTATTAATGAGTTTTAGGCAGACAGGGGGAAGAATCGCTGCCTGACTCAGTGTAGATTTGTGCCTGCCTTGGTTTCTTAAGAGGGGAAGATTGAAAAATGTAGAGATGAAGTACAGATAAGCTAGGATAGTTTCTTTTGGAATGCTTTTAGAGAGAGGTAATTGGAAATTCCCAGATACAGCGACCTGCCCCTGCTAGTCAGACAACCATCCTATTGTCTTGCACTGTTTTCTTCCTGGACATAATTTGGGCTTCAACTGGGTATTCTACTTAGGCTTTCATAGTAAAAACACTTCCAACTAAATTCCTGGTAGAACTTTTTTAAGCTCAATCTAAAATAGGATTAAAGAAAATGTATATGTCGTATGATGAATGCTTAAGATTAGAATTATCTTTTTAAAAAAAAGGTAAAATAAAGTAAGTAATTTACTTAATTTAAGTAGAAAGACTTATAAATTTTACCTTTATATTGGCCACTCAAGGCAAATGAATCTAACCAGATCTTGAAATCTGTATGGGACCCACAACCTACTTAGAGTTAGGAGCATGAGGCAACAGTGAAGAAGCAATGGAAGGAAACACGTGCTGTTATAGGAGCAGCATTAGTTTTTTACCTCTGCTTATGTCCTTCCTCATCTCTTCAGTGTTGAGACCGTCTTTATTATCCTGACTCTGGGCGTGGCATAGATTCTGGCCCATAACAGGGACTCTACTGAGCTGGAAGGTTTAGGGAATTAAACGTTGTTCCTTTTCACGAGGTTGAGAATCCCCTGAATGTTGGATGGATGAATGGGTCAATAAATTGTTAAGAGTTAAAAACACCCTTCCAGTTACCCAGGCACAAAATTGTGGAAAAGACTCTGAAATGCTTCCCTTTCCTCCTCGTTCCTCTGTTATGGTATCTGCCAACGAGGTTTCCCCTACCTCTGCTTCCTGCTCTTTCCATTTCCCTTGTTATGTTCTAGACCAGGCCTTTCTAAACGCACGCCAGGTTGTGGCAGTGTCTTCCTTCTGGTCGCGCTACCTCTTAGCACCACCGCCACCCTCATGTAGCCTGGCACATTGTCACTTCATCTCTTTTCCAAGGACACCAAAAGGAAAAACATACTCCTCCCATGTCTCCCCTTTACTCACACACCACCATCACTCTCACAGTACTGACACCAGGTGTGTAGTTTTGTCCCACACCAGGCAATTCTCTTTGACACTAGCGAGGTGTCCTATAATTTGTTTCAATTCTAGCATGATCTACCTGGAAATAGTGTCCGGTTCTATGGAGTTCAGGGCTCAGTCCCACAAGACTGCCCCCCTGCAAACTTCATATGCCATTCGCAAGTCCCAGGCTGTCACCTGTAATTTCTGATCAACCGGCTATAAATCTGGGCTCTCCTGATCCCCTCCTTGGGTTTGGTAATTTGCTAGAATGGCTCATAGAACTCAGAGTAACGCTTATTTACATTTGCTGGGTTTATCACAAAAGGGTAGGATAAACGTTATAAGTGAGCATCTAGGTGGAAGGGGTGCATAGAGCAAGCTATGTGGAGAGGATCTTGGAGCTTCCCTGCCCTCTCTGGGCATCACTCTCCCAGTGCCTCCACATGCTCAGCGACTGGAAGCACTAAACCCTGCACCTGGGGACTTTTATGGAGGCTTCATCATGTGGTCATGATCCATTATCAACTCCACTTCTAGCCCTCCCCGCTTCCTGTAGGATGGAGAATGGGGCTAAAGGTTCCAAGTTTATAATCCTGGCTTGATCTTTCTAGGGACCAGTCCTTATCTAGGAGCTATTCTGGAGCCCACCCAGAGTCACTTCATTACAATAAAAGACATTCCTATCACCTAGAAAGTTCCAAGAGATTTAGGAGTTCTGTCAGAACTAGGGTCAAAGGCCAAATGTTAGGACAAAAGATGCTCCTAATGCTCTTATCACTTAAAAATTACAAGGGTTTTAGGAGCTCTGCGCCAGGAATTGGGAGCAGAGATCAATATTTTTTTCTGTTCTCTCACAGACCTACTTTAATTCTGCTTATTAGGAAGGTTGAAAACTTACTCTCCCTACCGTAATGGGAGATACTTGTCATTTGTCCAAACCCATAGAATGTATACCACCAAGAGTAAACCGTAATGTAAACCATGGGCTTTGAGGGGGTTGTGATGTGTCATCCATTCTAACAAATATACCACTGTGATGGGGGATATTGATAGTGGGGAAGGCTCTGCATATCGAGGGAAGGGGGCATATGGGAAATCCCTATGCCTTCCTCTCAGTTTTGCTGTGAACATAAAATTGTTCTAAGAAAACAAAGTCTTAATTTAGGGGGCTGGGGTGAACCTTATTATTCACTATGAGGGCCATAGGTTATAACCCAGAATTTCCCAAATCTCGTTTTCCTTTGTTCTAGCTGTAGTAGTATTCTTTTATGTGTGTATATATATATATATGTGTGTGTGTGTGTGTGTGTGTATGTATATATATTTATTATTATTATTATTTGACAGAGAAAGAGCACAAGTAGGCAGAGTAGCAGGCACAGAGAGAGGGAGAAGCAGGCTCCCCACTGAATAGAGAGCCTGACTCAGGGCTTGATCCCAGGACACTGGGATCACGACCTGAGCCAAGGGCAGACACTTAACTGACTTAGCCACCCAGGCGTGTAATGGGATGTTTTAAGTGTAGCTTAAAAGTAGTTTTTTTAGGATGCCTAGGTGGTTCAGTCGGTTAAGCATCTGCCTTCGGCTCAGGTCATGATCCCACAGTCCTGGGATCAAGTCCCATGTCAGGCCCCCTGCTCTTCGGGGAGCCTGCTTCTCCCTCTCCCTCTCCCTCTGCCTGCCACTCTCCCTGCTTGTGTGTGCTCTCTCTCTGTCAAATAAATAAATAAAATCTTAAAAAAAAAAAAAGTAGTTTTTTTACTCTCTCTTGAATCCTGTCCTCAAGGTCAGATTCTTTCACTAATCAGTATTTATATGGGCTGACCTTGAGCTGGACACCTGTATACACTGGCAAACACCAAGGTGGTCCTTGTTCTGATGGAGCCTGTAGTCCTCTTTAGGGCCACTCCCAACCAGTCAAGCTTCCACCGAGCTCTTCTTCAAGTCCTGAAAATTAAACTGATCTCATCACTTGTTTGAGTGAGTATATTTTGAGGATTTATTTTTGTTAGGTTCCCCTTTTTTCTTTAAAGGGATCTTTTGTGTCTATTAAAAAACATATAAGTATTATAAAACAAAGCCCCTCTTTATCTTCTGCCATCCAGAGATGACTGTGAGCCTTTTAGGTCTTTTTTGTCTCTGTGTTACAGGCAGGATAAATTTCAACAACAAAAAAAGTTTTATTTGTGGAAAGTTACTACAGTGGTGTTGAAAAAAGTTGAATCAGTGAGGATCATGTTGAGAAAATAAAATGAAAAACATAATTTAAAAATTCCTCTGAAATATCTTTTCCATTTCTATATTTAGGGGGAAAAAACAGTCCTTTGAACGTTGATTAAATTTGGATCAGGTAGTTTTCTTTGATCTTGTTCAAAATATTTATGTTATAAGTGACTAACGACATATTATATTACTTTTCCTGTAATCTTTGCCTTCAGTCTGGGATGGTATTAACTCCCTCTAGGTTTTAGAAATCCAGGATTTCCCATGTTGGTAGAAAATGGGATATTAAAAACATCTGTTAGAGTGTTCTGAAGCTATTAATTTGAGCTATGAACGGACTAATAAGCAGATTCGAGAAAAGGTCAGAATCATATTAACGCATGATTTTTTTAAAAAATCCTTACCGAAAAACAAAACTTGTGCTTTAGCAAGTATTTGTTTTCTAACCCAGGGCTAATTGTCTCTAGCAAAAGTCATTCTAACACTTTCTCTAGGGCAGAACTTGATGAAAGTTAGGGCTGTTCCAGGCACCAGCCAAGGAATTTCGTTTCTGAAGAACCCAAAGACCCTGATGTAAGGCAGTTCCATCCATGTGACATGGGAGGGTGATGATATTCAGAATTCCCTTTGTTATTAGGTCAGCTCTTGTTTCTTTTGCAATTAATTTTTTAAAGCCTTTTTATTTATTTTTGCAAGCGAGAGGGAGAGAAAGGGAGAGTGAGCTGGCATGAATGGGGGGTAGGGGCAGAGGGGGAAGCAGACTTTCTGCTGAGCAGGTTGCCCAGTGCAGGACTCGATCCCAGGACCCTGGGATCATGACGTGAACCGAAGGCAGACGCATAACTGACTGAGCCACCCAGGTGCCCCTGTTGCAGTTAATTTTTAATTGTAGTTGTGAACAAGGTATTTTGAAGGATGATACTTAATCAATTATATCCATGAAATATTTTGGTACTGTGGAAATAAATATTTAGTACTATGGAAAGACTTTAGGATATAAGCATGTCTTATCTGCCTGATCTATTAAATTACAGCTTTTAAGTGTAATCTCACTTTCTCTATAGAACAGAGGTTCTTAACCTTTTTTGTGCCTGGATCCCCATGGCAATCTGGTGAGGCTTATGGATTTCTTAGAATAATTTTTTAAGTTACAGAATAAAATACCTAAGACTAAAAGGAAACCAATTGGCCTGAAATGCAGTTATTAAAATAGTTTTAATGTGCTGCTTTAGTAATGCATTAAATAAGAAGATCTGGTGGTAGATCTAAGAACTCCCATGACATTGATATAGTGGTGACAGTAAACAATATTTTGAGAAACGTGCAACATCTGTAATGTGATATAAAAAACGTGTGACTTCTCTGGTGGTAACGTCACTGGTATCATTGATAATACTATGGTTTGTTGCCTATATTCATAATGGAAGGAAATTCTGTATTTCACTTAGAGGTTGGTGAAACTATTTGTTTTTTTGTGTTTTGCCCATCCAGGGCTGCGGATCTCCAGAATCTTACCCATAGGCGTTCCTACAAAGCCATTCTTTTTCCAATTCTCAGTGTATATTTAACTCAGATTCCCTGCAGGTAGCTAAATGCCTCTGTTTCTGGAACTTGCCTTGCTAAAGATCTAGCATGCCGACTGTGTTGCTAAAGAGTTTTCCTCCTAAGTGTTTGTCAGAGTCTTGGGCTTACATCCACTTGAAGAAACACTGAAATTCAGTCAAACTTGAATTCACTTTGGTGTTTATATTTGCTTTATTCGTCTCTTGGCTGTTCTTTGGGTAGAAAAAAAATATACTTATCTCCCTAAACCTAAATTTGCTCTTTGTTGATAATCAGGATGGTAAGAACCAAATATGGATAAGAACTTCTGTAAGTGGGGCTTGACTGTGCCGAGACTGAGTCTAAGCAAGTCTAAGTGACTTTTGCTTGGTCTGACCACATAGTAAATACAATTAATAATTGTGTCCTTTCCTATTAGGATATAGAAGCTTTATGAGACCAAAACCTTTTCCTGGGATGCCTGGGTGGCTCAGTTGGTTAAGCGTCTGCCTTCAGCTCAGGTCATGATCCCAGTGGGGCTGGGATTGAGCCCCACGTGGGGCTCCTTGTCGGCGGGGAGTCTGCTTCTCCCTCTGCCTGCCGCTCCCCCTGCTTGTGCTCATGTGCTCTCTCTCTCTCTCCCCTTCTGACAAATAAATAAATAAAACATCAACAATTAAAAATCCATACTACCATTGCAAAAATAGATCTACTGATTGAAAAATAATTATTCTATTATTAGAATAGGTAGGTAACTTAAAAAACACCCTGTTAATAAGAATCTAATTTATGACAAAGTAGCAAGTATAAGACAGTAGAAAAAGGAAGAACTGTTTATTGAGTAACCTGTTAAAATTTGAAAAATTAATTCAGATTCGTATGTCAGTGGATATACTAAAAATCAAAATATAAATAGAGCACAGAGGATTTTTAGGGCAGGGAAAATACTCCGTACAATACCATCATGATGGATAAGTGTCATTTTATATTTGTCCAAACCCATAGAATGTACAACCCCAAGAGTGAACTGTGGACTATGGGTGATAATGACGTGTTAATACAGGCTCATCAGTTGTAGTAAAAGTACCACTCTGGTGGAGGACGTTGATAATGGGAGAGGCTGTGTATGTGAGGGAACAGGAAGTGTGTGGAAAATCTCTGTTCCTTCTCCTCAGTTTTATTGTGTATGTGAAACTGCTCAAAGAAAGCCTTAATTAAAATAAAAACTAAATATAAAGCAGTAAACTATAGTAAAAACAGGAAAAAATAAAATGTGTTATTTATTAAAACTCTAAGGATCGAGAAAGGAGGAGACATGGTTTTCTTTTTTTTTTTTTTAAAGATTTTATTTATTTATTTGAGAGAGAGAGAATGAGAGCTAGAGAGCACGAGAGGGAAGAGGGTCAGAGGGAGAAGCAGACTCCCCGTGGAGCAGGGAGCCTGATGTGGGACTCGATCCCGGGACTCCAGGATCATGACCTGAGCCGAAGGCAGTCGCTTAACCAACTGAGCCACCCAGGCGCCCAGGAGACATGGTTTTCTAAGCCCAGAAAAATAAAGAAATTATAAAAGAAAATACTGATACTTTTCCACTATTCTAATTTTTTAAATTTTTTTTAAAGATTTTATTTATTTATTTGACAGAAACATAGCGAGAGAGGGAACACAAGCAGGAGGAGTGGGAGAGGGAGAAGCAGGCTTCCTGCTGAGCAGGGAGCCCGATGCGGGGCTCGATCCCAGGACCCTGGGATCATGACCTGAGCCGAAGGCAGATGCTTAACTACTGAGCCACCCAGGTGCCCTTTTCCACTATTCTAAATAATAAAAACATTATAAAGACTTAAGGTACAGTCAAAATTAAAAGATAAACATTCATTAGAAAATAGTAGCAAATATGAAAAAAATTGCTTTTTCACTGAAAATATTAAAACTTCCATAGATATATGGACTAACAAAGGAGCAAACAGTTCACTCACAAAATGCATAATAAATACATAGTGGCATCCTCTGAATCATAAATATCAATTAAGACAAGTTTTCAGTTCCCCCTACTACATCAGCAATAAAAAACTGGATTTTAGAAGTTTATGAGGATCATTTTGGTGAAATTGATATTCTCATGTCTTTATTATTTTTTTTAAGATTTTATTCATTTATTTGACAGAGAGAGACACAGCAAGAGAGGGAACACAAGCAGGGGGAGTGGGAGAGGGAGAAGCAGGCTTCTTGCTGAGCAGGGAGCCCAATGCGGGGCTCGATCCCAGGACCCTGGGACCATGACCTGAGCCGAAGGCAGATGCTTAATGACTGAGCCACCCAGGCGCCCATCTCATGTCTTTATAATGACATTTTAAATTGGTATATCCCCCCTTTGGGAGGGTTTCTCATGATATATTTATCAGTACTTTAAAAAAAAACCTTTATTCTCACTGATCAGGAAATAGTCTGACCTATGGAAAAAGACAAATATATCAAGGTACTGATCAGTGCTACTTATAATTAAAATGATTACACAGTTTATTATTCATTTATTATTATTCAAGCCTATTAACTTTCAAGAGTATGAAGGGCATTATTTATAGTTATGCGTGGTCAATAGGTATACAGCAGAATCATTATGGGCAAATTAGGATATATGGCCACCCTATTTACAACAGCCAAAACAAGATAACTTTAAAATGACCTAAAAGTCTAATAGAATACCTTAAGTAGCAAATAATATATCCCTGTCATGGGATAGTATTTAGCTACTCCTGTGGGGAAAAAAAAATATGTGGGCTAGAATACTAGAATGGGCTATAAAATCCTATGTATTATTAAAATTATGTGAAATCAAACATTTGTAAAAACAGGAGGAGATAATTTTAAATCATAGTTATTTTAGAGAGATGTGCATGGTTTGAGTTTTCTCCAGTATTTAATTTTCCAAATTTCCTATTCTGCATTTTAGAATTTTTTTAAAAAATATGCTTCATAGGGACGCCTGGGTGTCTCAGCTGGCTAAGCATCTGCCTTCAGCTCAGGTCATGATCCCAGGGTGCCGGGATCAAGTCCCGCATCAGGCTCCCTGCTCAGCGGAGAGCCTGCTTCTTCCCCTGCTTGCCACTCCCCCTGCTTGTGCTTTCTCTTTCTGACAAATAAAGTCTTTAAAAATATATATATGCTTCATAATATATTAGAATGATAATCATTACAGTTTTCCAATCTGGTCCACCCTACTTACTTCATGTATGAGGATATTGACACACAGAAACGCTACAGGGCATGGCCAAAGTCACATGCCTCGGCTAGAGGTAGCTGGACGGTTAAGAATCTATCCTCTCATTCCCAATGAGGGCTCTTGACCACTTTACCGAGCTGCCTTGAAAATGGCAGCAGTATGTCTTGCAACATAACACTTGACCTTTATTTTTGGTATTTAAAATAATCTGTACTCTGTTTCAGAAGTCAGGCTTGTTCTTAGGTGCTTCTTTTAAAATTTGAATCTTTGACAAAGAAGCTTATTGACTAGACTTACTTTTCTCTGGATCCCATAATTCTGGATGTGTCACTGATGTCATTACATATTGAAGGAGGAAAGACGAAATGTGGGTAATACAAAGGAAGACACGTCCTCAAGTTCCCAAAACGCTTGACTTTGGAACATTACTGTCCTGTATGCTCCATTTCCTATGTACTCTGCCATCGACCATTTCTCAGCATGCAGTCCAGGAATCTGGCGGGGTGTTGTTGAATTAAAATGTCCCAGAATCTCACAGATGACTCATTTTTAAGAAAGGTTAATGTACTTCTGAATAGTTTTCTGCTTTAAGTTGATTATTTTTTGATTAGGTAATCAGGGTGATAAGGCTTACTAGGAATATTATTTTTATTTTTTTATAAATATATAAAACTTATTATTATAAGTTTAGGCCTCTCAAAAGATGTAGCATTTGCTATGTTCTTATTCTTTCATTCCGGGCCTCATATATGAGAACAAAGTTAACTTGCATATCTCTTGAGGCACATGCTGTGTTTTGCTTAATTTTGTGCTTCTAATGGTGATGATAGGGGTTAATTAACTTTTATTAATCAACGATGCCACCTGGTGGCCAAAAGTACATTTTATGGCACCCATGCACGCTGCAATCAACTTTTTGTCCTTTGATATAAATAACCTTAGCAGCATTTGAAGCATTTTTTTATTAGTGAAGCTTTTAAAAATGCCTAGTTTGGTTTGGCAAAAGCAAGAAAGTCATGGAATACTGTAAGTCTAACATGGCACATCGAAATGACTAGTCTGTTGTCATTGATTCTCAGGAAACTCATGCAAGATACTTGGTTCTAAATGGTACGAAGTAAGAATTCCCTGTGACTAACACAAGCGTGTCTGTCTGGTCTCTGTACCTGGATTTCACCTGGGTTGTAACAGTCACTGAGGCACCTGGTGGTTTCACTGCTCCTCCCATCTGACTCAGAGGCTGATCGGTCACATTCTTCTCATTCTGCAGTTAAGGCACTGAGTGATTCTGAACTGAGGGGGTCATGGTCTTGTCTTCCTGGAAAAGGTAGTTCTCAAAATGATATCCTGCAACAAGGTGCCCTGGAAATATAGATGGGTGGATGGATTCACTGGAAAGTTGAATTTCTAAAATTCAGTTTTGGAAAATTGGATTTTGAAAGTTGAAATTTAATTTGGCCAGGAAAGTAAGCCTAACTCCTTTACTTCCTTGGTTAAAAGCATGATTTTGCAACACGTTAGTGGTGGGTTTTCCCCTCAGCTCATTTGTATATTTCCACTCTGTTCCTTAAAGTTCAGGATAGCAGGCAGCAGCTGAACTTAAGCTCAGGGAAAGAAAATGAAACTCAGAGGCTTATCAGGCTCAGCCCCATGATTCTGAGGTCAGTATTTCCTAATTTGGACATCTTCCACAGAGCTCTCTTGGTTTAGAGAAATGTGTCCATTTGCTTGGGTATATTTCTCTATTAAAGAACAAAAGTTGAAGACAAAGTAGGAACTTGACACGAATCTGATACTTAGGTAAATTTGCTTTCCTTTCCACACTCTTCACCTCACCAGAGGCTTTAAGGAACCTCACTCTTGATTAATGAGACAGCCTAGGTACGGAGAACATGTAGGAAGAAGAGTATGTTTTTCTCCTTAGCCCCATCACTCTCGCAGAAAAGTTAAATATTTGGACTCACCGAAGATGGCTTATAAATGGAATGCATTCTGAGTGGGGTCAGAGTGAAATTAAGTTAATTTTTCATCTCCAGGTGAGGCAAAGTCTAATGTGTAATCAATGTATTTTGTTAATTTTTGTGGTTTTCTTATCCATGTGATTTGTAGCGTACTCTCCAACTTGTGCATTCAGATTGCTTTAAGAGCTAAATTGCTTGTGGTGGTCTCCAGCAAGATTGAATTTACCCGTGGTGTCCTCATACATAGTGTCTCTCCAGGGCTTGTTGCCGGGGGTGGATAGACATGTGCATGTCTAGACTCATACAGGTTCTTGTATCGCTGTCTCAAAGATGTACAGAGTTTCAACAGTGGGGTGTGTGTGTGTATGTGTGTCATCTGTTGAGTTTAAAAAGCTGACACTAACATCCAAGTTTCCCTTTGTGTCTTTGAGCATGACTTCATCAATCCATGGCATGAAATTATACCTGTTCCTGGAGATTGATTCTGATAAAAGTGCAGTCTCTTGCTATGCCTTTCCTCTTTTAATTTTCTCAACTCCCACTGGCATTAAGATTGGTTTCAGCCTTTATTGCCTTCTACCCAAACACAATCCTGGTCTAAGAAAATTATTTATATTTTTATTCATTAAGCATTTCTTGTCCCCTGTATGCAAAAGCCCTGGCTAAGTGCTGCCAGGAATAGAAGGATGAATCAGATATGGGTCCTGCCCACAAGGAGCTTTGAGTCTAATGAGAAAATGATAGAAGACATAAAGTAACTACTGTAATCTATTATTCAAAGGGAGAGAATATTTCTTTCAAATGGAAAGTTTGATAAGAGAAGAGGAATTTGAGATGAACCTTGAAAAATAGTAGAATTTTTATATGCAGAGACAGAGAAAAGGATTCAGTAGAAGGGAACATTAGAGACAAAGAGTATGGAGCCAGGGACCACATGGGAAGCATTTAAGGCATTATGCTGAATCAGACTTTGGTCAGAACAAAGGGCCTGTGTTAGGTAGTAGAGAAAAAAATCAGAAAAGTCAGTGGGGATCATGTAGTGGGGGGAATTTAAATTCCAGGGAACAGAATTTGTTTTGGGGTGTGTGTGTGTGTGTGTGTGTGTGTGTGTGTGTGTGTGTGTGTGTGTGTGTGTGTGTGTGTGTGTGTGTGTGTGTTTGTTTTTTGGTTTTTTTTTTTTTTTTTCAGAATTTGTTCTGAGAAGTAATGGGAAGCCATCGAACATTTCTCAACAGAGAATGAAGTACCTTGAGATCCCATGGCATTCCTTGCTGTTAAAGACTTTTAAAATATAACCTATTGCTTTAATTTTTTTCTGTATTATAAGAACTATTATATACCACATAGCTTATTTAAAGACCATCTTCATCGAGACCACAGTTTCTCAACTGCAGCCCTATTGACATTTTGGGTCAGAGAATTCTTTGTTGTAGGGCTGTTCTGTGCATTTGTAGGATATTTAGCAGCATCCCTGGCTTGTAGCCACTAGATGCCAGTAGCACCCCCTTTTCCGTTGTGACAATCAGGAATGTCTCCAGACATTTCCAGATGTCCCCTGGTGGGCAAATTCGCCCCCATTTGAGAACCACTGCTCTAGACGTATGTATTGTATTCCTCTGCTGTTCTCTGATTGTTAGACTCTTAGACTGACAAATCCCTTAGGTGTTAAGTCTATTAATGCTTAGAATTTTGTACTGGACATACATCTGATTTGAAATTAAGGCATTTCATCTTTGTTGGACTAAAAGTGCTGAACTGGGCATCAGGAGACCTGGATTTCTAGTCCTAGCTATGCCACAAAGAGGTTGTGGTTTCGGTGAGACCCTGTGCTCAGTAACCTGATATCTCTTAAAAATGACCAGTGTGACCCCTGATGCTCTTTCTACCTCTTAGCCTGTGTCCTGATTTCAGATGCATCTCAGCCTTTATTCTTTCACATTTTTAGAAAGTTAGCACACATTGAACTAGCACCTATGTTAATCAACAAGACTGAATGACATATTGAATAAGAAAGATGAAATTTTTTTTCCTTTGTGCTTTATTTTACTAAGTAATATAATCCTTTCCCTCTTCTAGATTATTTGAAAAATCTTCTAGAGGACTCTGGAGATTACAGAGACACTCAAGGTAAATAACTTTCATGGTATTAATATGTTGCCGAAGTTCTTATATTACAGCTGGCCATGGGACCCAGCATTGTCTGGAGTGAGGAAGGTTCCTTCTTTGCACAGTCACTCTGTGCCAGTGGTAAATTCACTTTCTCTGGATGACTGTTGCTTTGAAAAGCAGGGATTGAACCAGTTGATCTGCTAGGTGGTTTCAGGCTTTAAAATCAGAGTCCGTGAAGTGATCAAACTATACAAATCAAGGATAAGGTCTAAAATAGCACATTCTGGACTGTTTAATGCTGGACAATTGCCTTACCACCCTTCTACCCCTCACCCCTAGTAGCACTTATAGGAAAACTTCCATTACAATACAAGGGACTCATTGATATTCACAGGTTAATCCAGTGTGTGTGTGTGTGTGTGTGTGTGTGTGTGTGTCTTACACACACACACACACAGAGATTAATTCTGTTCAGGATAGTAGTGTTTCTTTCAGTTTATCCCCTAAGTACCTCTTTCAAATGCTATAGGTATATCACTGGCTCTAATTTGAAGTCCATGTCCACCTCATTAATTTTATGAGTTTTTATCACACTTCTTGTGCATACTTTATATTTTCAGATTACAAAATGGAACAAGTTTTTAACCCATTTTATAGAGATTCTTATTTGTTCTCTTAATCATTTTACTTCTACTTCTTTAACATCTTCTATTTGCAAGTGTTTCACCCTTTTTTTTTTGGGGGGGGGAGAGCAGGAGTAGGGGGAGGAGCAGAGGGAGAGGGACAAGACGACTCTGCACTGAGCACAGAGCCCAACTCGGGGCTCGATCCTACAACCCCGAGATCATGACTGACCCAAAACCAAGAGTTCGCTCACAAAGTAATGCATGTCATTTCCTAAGGCCTAGTATGCTTCTTTGTGGCATTTCTTCCCTCTTGGGATCAGACTGAGAGAAGGCAGTTAAGCCCTGACCCTCTAAATCATCACTTTTCATAGTTCTGGTTTCCTATCCCAGGGTACCTCTCTCCCAAGGCAGTTCATACTGGAATGGTCCTTAACTTCCAGGTGAAATCCTTTCCTTATCCTTGTAAACTTCAACAGGATAATCAAAGCTCAGCACAAAGCAAGCCTGACATTCATACTGTTGATAATAATGTCTCCCTTAAAGTCTTTCTTGGGCTCATTTTTTTTTTTTAAAGATTTTATTTATTTATTTGAGAGAGAGACAGTGAGAGAGAGCATGAGAGGGGACAGGGTCAGAGGGGGAAGCAGACTCCCCACTGAGCGGGGAGTCGATGTGGGACTCGATCCTGGGACTCCAGGATCATGACCTGAGCTGAAAGCAGTTGCTTAACCAACTGAGCCACCCAGGTGCCCTCGGGCTCATTTTTTTCCTGAGTCCTGTTTGTCCTTCGCTGTTGCCCTCATCAGACCTCATCGTCCATATTTCTGCCTACCCCAAGTTAACAGAGCTCCTCCAGTGGCTGTTGCTACCAATTCTCCGTCTTGCTATTTGGACTAACCTGGTGTTCCTTCTGTTTCTGTACATTTTAGATGCCCTTGCTGTCGTTATAGAGGTTGCCAACCACGCCAATGACACCATGAAGCAAGGAGTAAGTATCTCGATTTCAGTGGCTGGCATAGTGTTGAACCTGGGGGCCCAGGCCTTCATATGCTACATATTCTCTTTCTATAGGACAACTTTCAGAAGCTCATGCAGATTCAGTACAGCTTAAATGGACACCATGAAATAGTGCAACCTGGACGGGTAAGTGGTTTAGACTGCCTTTTGCAAATTTAATGCAATGCATTTAGACACCTTTTGTAGCTGTTTTGCATTTCAGTTATGAAAATAGGTTATTATTTGTTGTTGTTACTCTCCACTGACCTGATCTGGATCAACTCTAAGTTCATTCTATCCATTCAAAACATTCGTGATTTAAGTCACTGTGACAAAAAGTCCAATTCAATTAGGAGAATGGCAAGGGACCCCACAAAGTATCTGATTAAATAGGATCATTTTATTGTGTAATACTAACTGACCTCACACAGCTTTAAAGACAACTTCATTTAAAATCTTTAACGTAAGAGGGGATTATGAGGGGAAGGAGAAAATTGGTGTTTTGGTGCTCCTTATAGAGCACAAAAATGGCCTAGGGAATGAATTCAGGAAAATTACAAAATGCAATTGTCAGGATGTTGGCTGTGCCTCAGGATCAAGTACACGCTCAGTCAATTACATTTCAGACCACATAGTACCCCTGGGACCAATCCTGGATTTATGAAACTCTGCCGGCTTCTCCAACTCCTTAAAAGGTTTAAGAAGAAACCATGACTATAAAAAGTCACATGGAAATTATGTCCACCCAATCCCGCCTCCAAAAAAAATTCTGGAGTAAGAAAGTTGAAAAAAAATTATATGCATATTGTAGTTGTGTAAGGTGGGACTAAACGGGCATTTGTTTGGATGAATCAGGTTTTTCTCAAAGAAGGAACTCTGATGAAGCTGTCTCGGAAAGTCATGCAGCCCCGAGTGTTTTTCCTGGTAAGTGGCATTGTGTGTTTCTGATGAGCCAGAGGAGGGGATAATTGCCTAATAGAAGGAGACATTTGTATATGATAGATAAGCTTACACATTCAGAGAGTTTTAGTGGGATCTTTGGCTGACTGTCTTGCTTACTTGCATTTCAAGTATGGGGAAAAAAGTTCTTTTATAATGCATAGCCAGAAAATTATTTCCTTTTTGAATTCAGTTTATGTCATTCCTGACTTAGGAAAGTTGATTGTAATACTTTAGTGGTATTTAGAATTCAGAAAACATATCTGTTACAGAACTGGGAAAGAAAGCACATTTTCTAGAAATTGCCTTTTTATTAATAATTCTAATGAAGCATTCTGGGTGGCCTTGGTTTAAGCAGACATAAGTGTTTTTGTTCAGAGAAATTTTAATAAAAAAGTAATATTTTTCCTTTATTTCAGTGTCTTATCAGTGTCTTGGTAGCTGACATTTGTTGCTTTACTTCATTCTATGAAATATTTCTACTTTCAGTTTAATGATGCCCTGTTGTATACAACACCAGTGCAGTCTGGGATGTATAAACTGAACAATATGCTCTCGTTGGCTGGAATGAAGGTCTGTGGGTCTGTTAGAAGATATTTATTTTCTTAACCCAAATATATTTAGAGAAGAAGCCCTAAGATAATCATCTTTCTCACATCCTTGACTTTTCTCTCTCCCTGTTACCATTTATGTGTTCATTTATTCATTCATTAGTCATTTGTTCACTCATACATTTGTTTAATCATGAGGTATTTATTGAGAACTATAAACAAAACATGGTAATAGATTTGGTAAAAAAAAAAAATACAAAGATGGATTGAATCATGATTGTTTTTGTTTCTGCCTTACCCAGTCTCCCTCCCTCCGCCCAGGAGCTTAGCAACTAGTTGGGAAGATAATAGACAGTAATAAATATCACTGTGAAGTTTCAGTTAACGTTTTGGGGAGTTCTGGGGCGCCTGGGTGGCTTAGTTGGTTAAGCATCCGACTCTTGGTTTCAGCTTGGATCATGATCTCAGGGTGGTGAGATTGAGCCCAGAGTCGGGCTCCACACTCAGTGCGGAGTCTGCTTGAGATTTTCTCTCCCTCTCTGCCCCTACCACCCCCTCCTTAAATAAATAAATAAATAAAATCTTTTTAAAAAGAAAAATTGGGGGGAGTTCAGAAAATAAGGAATGTGCAGCTTTCGGTGGGACCTGGTGGAGGAGACAGGGAGAATTGAGGAAGTCTTTGGAGGAAGAGCCACGAGCCTTAAAGAATAGGTCACATCTAGCCACACTGAGATGTGGGGAAGGCATTCCAGGTAGAGGGACTAGTGTGAGCAGAGGCCTGAATGTGGGAAAGTTGGGCCTGTGTGTATATAGGCATTTAACTCTGGCACACAAGAGCACATGAGGGAGAGTCATGGTACCTAAAGTAGAGGATGGAGGTTGGTGATGGCTGACAGCAGCCAGGGCATTGAGCAGTTTTAGCTACGCTTCAGCGATGAGATTTGCAATAGGCTAAATTTGCTCAAACTGTTTTACTTTCTTTAAGGTCAGAAAACCCACCCAAGAAGCATATCAGAATGAACTAAAGATTGAAAGTGTAGAACGTTCCTTTATCCTCTCAGCCAGGTAAATTTCTAAAATCTATGTGTGTGAACATTTGCCAGTATTACTGGGTCATACATCTCCAGCATTTTTTACATTTAGGTTAACTACTACTTTGTTTTTTCCTTCTTTTCAGTCCTAAAACCATGGAGTTTATTCTTGGCTTACCATGTAGGTAAAATATCTGATTGGTGATCCAATAATGTGTTTGAAGCACAAAAATAAAAATGTTCCTGTGAAGAGAATAATAATGCTGAAAAGTGCCATGCTGATCTTTTTTTTTTTTTTTAGTGAATACTTCAAACTTTTACAATAGTACCTAATGTTTTTAAAGACACCTAGTGCTTTATAATTCACTAGGAAGTTTTCACGTAACACTGAAAGGTCATAACAAACCTGCGAGGTACGTGTCATCTCACTAAAAATGAGGAAGACTAAGAAAAAGTGAATTGCTGTCTTCATGATACATAGCTGGCAAAATCAGAATACAAATAGAAATTTTTTACTTTTAAATCTGTTGTTATTTATGATACCACATTGCCTCAAAATGGAACCTGCAGTGACTTACTATGTGTACATCAAAACATATTGCCATTATTTAAATCAAGTGCCAAGGAAACCAGAAGCTGTATGACTCATACGTGTACATTACTGAGTTACTGGCCAAGTGGCAGAAGTTAATGTTTGGCAGGATTTGGCTGGTGTTGGGAGAACCAACAGCCACAGCATGTTCCACTGCAGGATCTGGATAGCAAGTCTCAGCAGCTCTCAAACCTAACCTTTAATGTAATAAAAATAGTAGCAAACACTTATGTAGCATTTACTTTGTGCCAGGCACTATCTGAAGCACTTTCATTCATTAAATCTTCATAACAACCTACTAAGGTGAGTTTACTAATTTTATACCCATTTTATGGTGAAAAAAGCCACCCAACTATTAAGTGTCAGGGCCAGGATTTGAACTCAGGCAGCCTGCTTCCCGCTGTGTCCGTACCAATAAAATCAACTGGAATTCTTAGTAGCAGCTGGAGTCCTAACTGGAGCCATTTATTACCTGGCATCAGGTACAATGCTGAACTTGTCATTATTTTCTCTTTTAATTTCCATGATAATTAGGAGGGTAGGTGTTGTCTTGACCTTCCAAATGAGAAAAATACAGGCTCAGAAAGGTTAAATAACACATCTAAGATTATACAACTACTAGGCAGTGGAGCCCAAATTTTAACCTAGGTATATCTCAGTGGAAGTCATGCTTTCAACCATTATAATATTGCCTATGTCCATTGATGTCAAGGACTCAGACCAAATGTCTGACTTCCCATAATCAGGACAAAAGCAGCCCCCTGGGTCATTGTTATTCTTCTGAAATGGAATGGCCACTGTGCCTGATACCAGATCTGGGGATGAGAAAAGACAAATAGGCTTTGTTCAAGGTTTGTCAAAAGCCAACTACCAGCCAAAGCAAGCAGGGTCTGGGGGATACCGGGTACCTGAAGCATCCTACAGATTAATATTTGGAGAGTGATGGTAAACTCTTGGTCACCTGGAACTGAGACCCTTTTTTGTTTGTTTTGTTTGAGTTTGCAGTGTCTGGGGGGTACCTGAAGCATCCTACAGATTAATATTTGGAGAGTGATGGTAAACTCTTGGTCACCTGGAACTGAGACCCTTTTTTGTTTGTTTGAGTTTGAACAAAAGTGCAAGGAATATCAAGTCTTTATGCAGCAGGCTCCTAGCAAATACTTAAGCTTGGTTCTTAAAATCAAGAAAGTGACTTTCAAATATCCAGAGAGAAAGTACCTACAGGAAAGTCAGGTTTTCGGTTGCACTTAAATATCCTAACTAAAAATATGCTTTGGTAAAAACAATTACATTTTATTAAAAACTAAATAATTACGAAATGATGGTAAGTCCTTTTCTCTTTGGTTGCCATTCAGGTAAATATGTGGATGTCCAGATTGGCCTCTTAGACCTTAGTAAGGTCTTTGGAATTTTATGTGTGATAGGAAACCATCTGAGGGTCTTAAACTAAGAATTGGTATGATCTCATGTATATTTTTAAAAGAGGACACTGGCTTCTTTGTAGAAGGTAGACCATCAGAGACTAGTTTGGAAGTTGGGAGACCAGGTAGGAGGCTAGATGATGCTCTCTTGGACTAAAATGGTAAGAAATGGTCAGAGTCACGTAGAGTTAATAGGATTATGATGGATTGAACGTGGGTTCCGCAGGAAGAACAAGAAAACCGGAAAGTTCTTGATTAAGGGAGAGTAAATTTCCAAGGGAGGATTAAGGTGGCCTGGGGGAAGGGAACTGTTGCATGCTGAATGCCTCCCCCCAACCACAGCGAGTGGGTACGGTATAACCTGATTTCCGTCCATTTGCCCTGTCCCCCACCCCTCCAGAGCATGGCATATCCTGCCAGCATGGATCTGCTTATTCTCCATGCATGCCAGCCTACCTCACATCCTTCTGCCTTTTGCACAGGCAGCTGCCTCTGCCTGGAATTCATCCCTTCGTTCAGTAAGTAATGTGGATCCTCTGCCCTAGGCCAGGCATGTGCCAGGCATCAGGATAACATGGAGAATTAAGAGGGCCCTTCCTTCCCTGACCTTGCAGTCTGTTAGGGAAGACATACGCTTAGCAACATGTCAACACAATCAATTATTATTGTGATTAAGGAGTACACAGGAAAACTACCCGGTGCTATGAGGCTGTAAAACAAGGAGGCTTGAACTACCTTTGGTGGAGAAAGGGCAGTCAGAGATAGCTTCCTGAAAGACCTGCTGTGTCTGTTGAGTTATAAAAGATAAATAAGATTTGGATAGCAAGACAAAGAGGAAAGGAAGGGGCTGCTGGTCATTGGGAATAATGTGTACAAAGGCCCTGAGGTGGAAAGGGCATAGCAGATTAGAAGAACTGAAAGACCAGAATGGCATGAACATAGAGAATGAGAGGGAAGAGGGAAGAGAGCCAAGGTAAGCCTGGAGGGACAGGGGAAAGCTGAGGCAGAACTTGTGGATTTTGGTCTTGAGCCAAAGAACCACAGGAAACCACTGAAAGGTTTGTACCTGGGAATGATGTGATCAGATTGGCCTTTTTAAAAGTTGGTTGGTAGGTGGAAAATGGTTTGGGAGGGGAGGTAAAGGAGATGATTAATTGGACAGGGGTTGAAAGCCAGAGGCATTAAGAGCGAGTCTCGGGGCGCCTGGGTGGCTCAGTTGGTTAAGCGACTGCCTTCGGCTCGGGTCATGATCCTGGAGTCCCGGGATTGAGTCCCGCATCGGGCTCCCTGCTCAGCGGGGAGCCTGCTTCTCCCTCTGACCCTCCTCCCTCTCATGTACTCTCTCTCTCTCTCATTCTCGCTCTCTCAAATAAATAAATCTTAAAAAAAAAAAAAAAAGAGCGAGTCTCTGGCTCTTAGCCTGTGCCGGGTAGTGGTGCCATTCCCTGTGATAGGGAATGCCGGGAGAGGAGCAGCGTTGGGCGAAGAATCAGGAATTTAGTTTCAGATGTGCGTATCGAACATGAGGTGCCTATCAGTCATGGAGCCATCAGGGCACCTGGGTGGCTCAGTCGGTTGAGCGTCCAGCTCTTGATTTCAGCCCAGGTCTTGATCTAAGGGTCATGAGTTCAAGCCCTTAGTTGGGCTCCAGACTGGGCATGAAGCCTACTTTAAAAAAAAAAAATGGAGCCATCAGTGAGGCAGTGCCTGTAAGGATCTAGAGGTAAGAAGGGAGCTCAGACTTGGCATATATTTGGGAGTCATCAGTTTAGAGAAAATAACCAAAGCTAGGAGGCTGAATGCAGGTGCACAGAGACTGTTGAACTCCTCAGTTCTTCCAGTCCTAACATACTCATCCCCTCTGCAGAGCTTTCCCTGCTACCTAAATAAGGTAATTTACTGCTTCTCTGTTCCTCATTTACCTTACCTTTATTGTATCATGCAGTAATTACTTGTTTTTGTGTCTCACCTCAATTAGATAGAGCCCTTACAAGTGGTATGTTTTTATGTGAGATTCGTGACTGAGTACCTGGCCTTCGGTTGGCTCCCACTAAATGCAACTCAGATGAATTGAAATGAAGTGATGTGGCCTTTAGACCTCAGAATAGCATTCCACAGTTACACAAGGAGTAAACAGTGTGTCAAGATCTAACATACCAGAAACCCTTTCTATTGGAGGTTTTTTGGAATGCATCCCCATCAATGGGAGAATGGTGCTTATTTAATACAAATTTGCTCTCTGGGTAATGTACACATTCCATAAAGAAAAGAATACTTGGTTTAACTGCATTTTAAGTGAGTTTAACTGAGGAAGGTGCTGATTCTTCTGCTAACTGTGTTACAAAAGAAGACCTAGAATGTCTCCACTCAATACTGCAGGCAAATGTGTGTGGTCTATGAGAAATGTGTTATCAAGAGCTGGTAAACATTGTTTTGGCAGATCCCCACACAAGAGAGAGCCAGGAATGATTAGATGAAAGAACAGCATATGTGACATGATTTGCACAGTCAAATCACATTCCACATGCTCCCAGGGCTCCAGAAAAATAAGACGGCAATTCTCAAATTAACCATCTGCCTCTCTGCTTTCTTTTACCTCTTCCACTGAAAAGAGAGGAAGGGGAGAGAAAGGGAGGGACAGAATTATTTTGTGAATGTTTACTTGGAAGCTTAAGCATATATTCTCATAGCGTAATTCAGAGAAGAGAGATGAATGACACACGGTGGTGAAGGGTTCAATCTTTAGCCACATTTGGGTCTGATACCAAGTCATGTAGGCTGTTGTCTAAAGCAAATTGTCTAACATTTCAAATCCTCAGATTGCTTATCTGTAAATGGTGCTGGTTGGTGATGGTGATTGTGATGGTATTGGGGAAAGGAGCTGTAAGATCCAGTATGTATTCCGTGGGGTAGCTCTGAGGATGAGATGTGATGACATTTGCAAAGCATTTAGCACAGTTGGCTGACGTGTAGTAACTTGAATAAATGGCAGCTAGTTGGGACAGTAATGGTAGAGTGTTTGGCTTAGAGAAATAAGAGCTGTTCTATTTGATTTTTAAGATTCTGCCACAATAATTTTTTTTCAAAGTATTTCAAAACTTAAGATTAAGATTGCTGCCATATAATTTTTTTTTTACTTAAGATTCTGCCACAATAATTTTTTTTCTCAAGTATTTCAAAACATCACAGATATCAGGTCATTTTACTCCGACATATTTTCAGATGCCTTTCTAAAACAAATAGACATTTCCTTACATAATCATATTCCATTATGATAGATTTTATTTTATTATGAGAGATTATTAAATTCTGTCTACACACACACACACACACACACAACCTAAAATGTGCCTCTCACTCTTGAGTATTCAAAACTGAATGTGCTGATGATACCAGCAATGATTTGGAGTCACCAGAGTTTTTTTGGGAGGAGGTGTGGTTACAATAAAGCAGAACAAGAATGCCTTTTTCTGAGCAGGCTTTCCCCCTATTTGGCCCATCTCTGTCTGTATTTGAACCCTGTAGCTCCTTATGACCTGAGGGTAGGAACAGAAAGCAGGATGGGCTGAGTAGGTAGGGGATTTCCCTTGTTACCCACTCCCTAAACATCTGTCTGTGGTACCAAATATACGTTTCCTTTACTCCAGTGCCCTTTCTAGAAATTTTTAGTAATATTTAGTAACCTAAAAAGAATTAGTATTCCATGTTGTAAATTTGGATTTGAAACTTGATTCCTTGGAATATTTTTTAAATTCTACGATTATATCTCAGGAAACTCCCTGGTTACGTAAATAACCATAATTATTAATTGACTAGCTCTTAAACCAAGCAAAAAAACTTCCACATTTAAGAGACTTCAAAAGTATAAAGCAATACTTTGGGGAAGAAAAAAACCATTGTATTTGCTAAAATGCCATGTGTTCTTTAATGCCTGCTCTGATTATTTGTGCTTAAGAACCTCAGAGCTCCTGCCTGTGACTAGCATTGTTGGGGAAGGTGGTGGCATCTGTTGCCATGGCAGGAGGAAGAGAAGGAAGAAAAAGGCAAAGAATAAAAGCTGACATCTGGTTGATGGAACCTTCTTTTGCCCCCAACAGTTCTGCCACAGAAAGGGATGAATGGCTAGAAGCGATTTCCAGGTCAATAGAAGAGTATGCCAAAAAAAGAATCACATTCTGTCCTAGTAGGAGTCTTGATGAGGTATTGTCTTTTCCTTCTTGTTTTTTTTTTCTCAGTGCATTTCAAACAGTTTTTACCCTAAAGAACTTTTCCCAGGGGTTTAAAAAAGCAACATGTGTTTCACAGAAAGATCCATGTGTGGGTATAATTTCAGAGCTAAATATCCTATTAATGTCTAACTGCAAGTCTGTGATAACATACAGCATATTCATATTTTTTCTGGTTGTAAAACTTCATTGTAAAAAATTGGGGAAATACAACATAATTTAAGGAAGAAACTAATAAGCTGTCATGGCACTACCCCAGGTATCTTTTTAAGTTAATTTTGCAGCAAAGGATTATTAGGATACTGCTAATCTTAATATCCTGAGAACCTGACAACTATAATAGCCCATCATTCATCCCATGTCCTTAATGACACCATCAGCATTGTGAGCCGCCATTGCCCCAAGGGAAAAAAAGGCTCAATTCTGTAGCACTCCATGTACATGGAAGTAATGAAAAGTTGTTCTTCCACAGGCTGACTCAGAAAATAAAGAGGAAGTTAGTCCTCTTGGATCAAAGGCTCCCATCTGGATCCCTGACACCAGAGCCACAATGTGTATGATCTGCACAAGTGAATTTACTCTCACCTGGAGAAGACACCACTGCCGGGCCTGTGGGAAGGTTGGAGAAGTTCACACCCATCTCCATTGTGATTGTTAGCTCCAGGCTGTACATAGTGAGGAAGCATCTTTCCTCCCGTAAATCACAGCAGGGGGAAGGAAGATACCCAATCATGGATGATATTTTCTCTAAATATTTAGGCATAGGGCGTCTTACCCCTACCTACCAAGGTTATTGTAGAATGTCAATAATAGATGATTTTCATGAAAAAAAATTCACAATTAACTAGACTCCCACATTTACTGATAATAATTTAAACTACCCTTATCTAGATACTAAGAATTTAATAGAAGTACTTTCAGTGTTGAAATTATCGCCAGTGAGGTGTCTACTAAGCCTTCGTGACCTCGTTAGTTAAATGAGCATGGTAACATTGATGTCAGAGAGTTACCAGGAAGATTAAACAGGGCCTCTTTAGGGAGCATTTAGTAGAGGGCCAGACACTTCGTAGAGTCACAGTAGATCTGGTCGTGGTTACCTAGCAATGATGACGGGCAACGTCGGTGATGATAAATACAGCTAACAGAGGACTTTGTGCATGCCACGCATTGTTCTAAACATTTTGTACACGTTAATGCTGTTAGTATTCTATTTTATGGAGTTAGCACTCGGTCATAGTGTGTGGCCTCTGCATCTTCCAGGTGGTGATATGTGGAGTTCACCATAGGCCTGACCTCCACAGAGGTGTTAAGAGTCAGTGACTGAGAAAAGGTATTGAAACACTCTAGGTAGATAGCATTATCTGTTGTAGCATAGTCGATGGTTTGATGCTAAGGTTATTCTAAATAAAATAATTCCAATGTGTTTTCAGATTGTATGCCAAGCTTGTTCATCAAATAAATATGGTTTAGATTACCTGAAAAATCAACCAGCAAGAGTATGTGAACACTGTTTCCAAGAACTGCAGAAACTAGGTAATATATAAGTAAAGATTTAACAAATTCCTTTATTCCCAGATGCTTTCAAACACCCTTCCAAAAGAATCATCGTAGGTGCATTAGCAACATGACTGGTGATACTCATCTCAAAATATTAAGAATTTTGCTTTCGTAATTTAATTAAGCTTTCTTAACTCGTAGGATACTAATTGTAGAAATGTAATTACAGGGTGAAATGCTTTAAAACAGTTACAAGGGAAATTTAACTTTCAAGTAATTTTGAAGTTTCTAGTTTCACAACTGTGCTCTTTACGGATCATTTTTATCTATCTGTGGATAGATCTGTCTCTATGGACATATACTGGGTGACCCTTTGTTAGCCCATTTCTAATCACATGGACTGATTGGTGAGGTTTTATGGTATATCTAAATGTTCAGCTTTTCACCAAATACAAAATGATAAATCATATCTGCCTGCTCATTATTTGCAGGTATCCATCCCCACAGTTAAGATGAATGCAGCTAGCAGGACTGCTCAGGTCTATATTTTGGGAAGAGAGTTTTAGTTAAATTCCTGAAACCTATATATAGGATCTAAATTTCAAAAAGGTTGTTCTTCATTTCCATGAAGAATAGCTTTCCATCAGCAAATGAGAATGTCTCAGTGAATCAAGCTGGATGGCATGCTATTTCAGAATCCACATATTTACAGAGTAATAGTAACTGTACATACAATTGTCCAAGAAGACACATTTATCTAATCCTTCACTGGCCTTTTTGTTCCTCCCTTTGTTCTGTGGGTGTATCATGTAGGTTGTAAATATTCAACATTCATTTTTTAAAATCCTCTTCCCTAATCACCCATACCCGTTTTCGTCAGTAAATCTTGACTAATTTATCTTTGAAGACCTTTCTCTTGATTTCTTCATCTCAGCCCTATCTTTCATCTTGGACCACTGTCATAGCTTCCCAGCAGGTTTTCTGCTGCAAATCCTTCCTCCTTTCTACTGCCAGATTTTTTTCTTCTAAATTCAGTCTGCTTCTGTCATTTCCCAGCCTAAAAGACCTTTGGTTTCCCACGGCTTAAACAACAGTCCACATTCCTTAGAACCAGCCTTTTTCCCTCAACCTTATTATTCTCCAAATAGATGATCTAATTTCATACCTCTGCTTTTGCTTATGCTGACTTCTCTTCGTGGAGTGTTCACCCTCCTCTTTTTGACTTGGCAAACTCCTGTTATACCTAATGGCCAACTCAAATATCTTACTCTCTCCCCACCTTTCCCCGAACCTCTGCACTCAAAATTAATGGTTTCCTGATCTTGTCTTAGAGTCCCTTTTCTAATACTTGGTTCATTATAATATTCCTATTTGGTCATATATCTAGGTACTAAGTGATGCTGTTGGTGGGTTTTTTTAAGTCAGGAGGGAAGTTTATATAATTTATTTAAAATTGGTAGTACATTAACGTGTTTCATTAATCCAAAGGCACAAAAGGGTCCTCCTTTCTCATGGTTTACAACTGAAAAAGCATAAAATCATAGACTGTGGAAAGTCTTCCTCCCACTCAGCTTCCGGCCATCCGTTTTTTTTCCCCCGGAGGTCTCTGTGTCATCAGTTCCTCAAGTATCCCTTCCATAGATATTTTATGCAGCAGTGTTTGTTGATCTGAATTAAATTGAATTGCAAAATGCTACCACTGGCTACATAAATGCACCTGATTTGTTTTAGATCACCAGCATTCTCCTAAGATTGGATCTCCTGGAAATCACAAATCGCCTTCAAGTGCCTTATCATCAGTCTTACATAGTATTCCATCAGGGAGGAAACAGAAAAAAATTCCAGCTGCTCTCAAAGAAGTAAGTGTTTCCATTAAACTTGCAACCTGATATAAGCTGAATTATTCATATCCATTTAATACACAGTTTTTCTTCCATAAAGAAAGAGGTCATTTCCCACTACTATTAAGACATGCATTTTAATACTGGTGCTGGATGTGGCTGATGCCTCACTCTCTTCCTTGGTCTCCCATATGACCTAAGTCATTCAGAAAATGGCTGTTGAAAGGTTTGGAGAATTTTATAGCAATGGTAGCAAGTAAAGATAATTTAGATAGGGCGCCTGGGTGGCTCAGTTGGTTAAGCGACTGCCTTCAGCTCAGGTCATGATCCTGGAGTCCTGGGATCGAGTCCCACATCGGGCTCCCTGCTCAGCAGTGAGTCTGCTTCTCCCTCTGACCCTCTTCCCTCTCATGCTCTCTATCTCTCATTCTCTCTCTCTCAAATAAATAAATAAGATCTTTAAAAAAAAAAAGATAATTTAGATATATGGGGATTTTTGTTTTAAAAGATTTTTATTTGTCAGAGAGAGAGGGAGAGAGATTGAGAGCACAAGCAGGGGGGCGGCAGGCAGAGGGAGAAGCAGGCTCCCCGCTGAGCAGGGAGCCCAATGTGGGACTGGATCCCAGGACCCTGGGGTCATGACCTGAGCCAAAGGCAGATGCTTAACAACTGAGCCACCCGGGTGCCCCGACACATGTGAATTTTTTAAAAATTACTTTGAGGAGACCCCATGCCAGAGGGAAGAAGCCTACAGAATATTTCGGGGACTTTATTATCATTTACTAATCTGCAGTGTTTGTTATTTGTAAGTATTGGTTGGCTATAGACAGCTGCACTGATAGTAAATTGTCTTTCCTTTCAACTTACAAGAAAAATTTAAAAAGTTAGGATAGTCTGCACAGTTAGAACTGCCAGGGCTTAGTCCATAGGCATCACCAGTACCCTATCCCATCTCAAATTCAAGTGTTCAGTCATCCAGTGTCAGGTAACACATAGCACTGTCTATCTGGGCCACCTCCATTTTTTTTTTTTAATAAAAAAAATATATTTTATTTATTTATTTGTCACACAGAGAGAAGATGGAGAGAGCACGCACAGGCAGGGGAGAAACAGGCTCCCCGCTGAGCAAGGAGCCCCATGTGCGGCTTGATCCCAGGACCCTGGGATCATGACCTGAGCCAAAGGCAGACGCTTAACGACTGAGCCACTCAGGCGCTGCCCCTGGGCCACCTCCATTTTTATTAGTTTATTAATTATTTCCACCTGTGACCAGTTTTGTGGCCAGCAGAGTAGAGTTTTAAATGTTCTTACTTGGTTACTCTGGAGGTGTTCTACCATGAAAAGTGGAGGCAAACTCCAAAAATTTGACCAAGATCGTGTTCTTTATGTAAAGTTGACTGTATTCCATCATGGTAGTTAAAACACTAAGAAATGATTCATAGCCAGCCTCATGAAATATTAAGGAGAGGACTTACAGTCCTAATTGCCAGGTTTCTTAAAGTGGTGAAGCCACTTTAGTACTCTGAACTGTCTCTTCCATCACTCAGTTCCTGAATCTAAAGTGACTTTCAGAGCTTTTCTTAACCAATGGAAGTCGTTTTCAGTTTTCTATAATTGTTCGCCTTTCCATGCTAATGTCATAGTTTATAAATATAATTCTTAAATTTGTTCTCCTCGTCAGTCTAAACTCCACAGTGCTAGTTTTACAAAACTATTTCTAGTCTAGACTAGACCCAGCCTGACTCCAGTTGCATTTTGTACATGTTTTACCCAACCACACAAACAGACCTTCCACTGCAGCCATTCCTTCCTTTACTCCACTGGCTCTCAAAGTGTCCTCCAAAGCAGCACATCAGCATCACCTGAGAACTTACCAGAAATGGAAATTCTTAGGCCCCACCCAAGGTCTACAGAATCAGAAACTTTAACAAGCATTCTCTGTGATTCAGATGTATACTAAATTTTGAGAACCACTGCTTTCTCCTTTGCAGACTGGGAAAAATAATTTATCTGGTTACGTGCCATAAAAGTAAAAGTTTTCTACTTGGGAAGCTGTGTTTTTTGTCTTTTTATTTGTAATCGAAGTGAATTCACATATAATTAACAATTTAAAGGACACAGTTCAGGGCTGCCCAACCAGCTCTGTGGGTGGAGCATGTGACTCTTGATCTCGGGGTCCTAAGTTCAAGCCCCACCTTGGATGTGGAGTTTTCTTTTAAAAATATATATACAAGGGCACTTGGGTGGCTGAGTTGGTTAAGCGTCTACCTTCGGTTCAGGTCATGATCTCAGGGTCCTGGGATCAAGCCCAGCATTGAGTGTGGAGTCTCCTTCTCCCTTCCCTCGGTCCCTCCCCTCTCCCACTTGTGCACTCTCTCTCTATAAATAAATAAAATCTTTAAAAAGATGAAAGGAATCATATAATACATGACCTTTTGTCTGGCTATTTTCACTTCTCATAGTATTTTAGAGGTTCACCTAAGTTATAGCATGTATCGGTACTTTGTTTCTTTTTATATGTGAATAATACTCCATTGTATGTATATACCACAATTTCTCCATTCATCTGTTGATGGACATCTGAGATATTTCTGCCTTTGAGTTATTATGAATAGCAGTGCTATAAACATTGTGTGGACATATTGCCATGTGGACATTTGTCTTAATAATATACCTAGGAGTGTAATTGCCTGGTCATATGGTAATTTGTTTAACTTTTTTTTTTTAAGATTTTATTTATTTATTTGACATAGAGAGAGAGAGAACAAGTAGGCAGAGAGGCAGGCAGAGGGAGAGGGAGAAGCAGGCTCCCCGCTGAGCGGGCTGCCTGATGCGGGACTCGATCCCAGGACCCTGGGATCATGACCTGAGCCGAAGGCAGACGCTTAACCGGCTGAGCCACCCAGGCGCCCTATGTTTAACTTTTTGAGGAATTGGGAAGTTGTGTTTTTATTCCAGTAATGTTCAATACATTTTTAGAAACTCCTCGTTTTTAGAATTCCATTCAGAGCCTCAGTACCCTCAGTAATGGCACTCTGTGTCTCTTGCGTTAGACTTGATTTATATTTTAAATAATCAGATCACTAGAAGGAAAGTTTTGTGACTCATGTGATTAAGTTGCTTAAGACCAATTTTATCTTTAAGAGGGTAATAGGGGCACCTGCGTGGCTCAGGTTATGATCCCAGGGTCCTGGGATCGAGCCCCATGTCGGGCTCCCTGCTCAGTGGGGAGCCTGCTTCTCACTTTCCCTATGCCTGCTGCTCTCTCTCTCCGTCAAATAAATAAATAAAATCTTAAAAAAAAAAAAAAGGATAATAGAGGACAGGGGCACCAGGTGACTCAGTCAGTTTAAGCATCCAACTCGATTTCAGCTCAGATCATGATATCCAGGTCATGGGATCAAGCCCCGTGTCTGGCTCTGCACTGAGATTCTCTCTTCCTTTCCCTGCTCTCTTCCCCCTGCTCATGCTTTCTATAAATAAGTCAGTAAATAAAATCTTTTCGAAAGTACGATAATAGAGGACCATGCATGACTATCCAGTATTGTGACTGTATTCTTTTACAGTTTATCAACTAATTTAAGAATATTCCAAAAGAGCATACAAAATATTTTGATCAATGATAATAACATGTAACATAAGTACATAGTGGTATCCCAATGTAACTACATTTTAAGCAAAATCTCATTTGAATGTAAACATTCTAATATTTAAAAAATCACCTGGCTGTCTTCTATAAGGGTGTCACTTCTTTATATAAATTTACTTGCACTTAACAGATATTTCCCATTTAACATTAGATGTTAAATTTTCTACTAGACAATAATATATCATCCTTCTCATAAAATTTGTAAGAAATTAATACAATTAATACATGATTAAAGGTAGACTTTTAAAATTCATAGAATCTACTTCTTTTTGTGTTGCCACATAACGAATTACCACAAACTTAGAGGCTTAAAACAACATACATTTATTATCTCAGCAGTCCAAGCACAGCTTAGCTGGGATCTCTGCAGGACTGCAGTCAAGGCGTTGGCCAATGTTGAGTTCTCATCACAAGGCTAACTAGGGAGGGGTCTACTTACAAGCTCACTCAGGTTAGCAGAATTCATTTCCATGCCACACAAGCCTCCCAAGACAACTACTTCAAAGCCAGCATGGGAGAAAGTCACATCTACTAGCAATATGGAGTTTTACAGAACATAACATAATCATGGGAGTGACATGCCATCATCTTCCCCATATTCTATTGGTTAGGAGCAAGTCTCCCTACACACAAGGGGGAGGAGACTGTACAGTAGTGTGATTATCAGAGGCAAGGATCATGGGGAACCACCTTAAAACCCTGTTCACAATTCTAGGGGTGTCTGGGTGGGTCAGTTGGTTGAGCAGCTGACTCTTGATTTTGGCTTAGGTCATGATCTCAGGATCCTGGGATACAGCCCCACATCAGGTTCTCTGCTCAGCAGGGAGTCTTGAGGATTCTCTCTCCCTCTCCCTCTGCCCCACCCCGCCACGTGCATTTGCCCACTCAGCACTCTTTCTCTAAAATAAATAAATCTTTAAAAAAAAAGTCTGTTCATCATTCTAACAACATAATTCCTAAACTTGACTTTTTATTTCTGTTGTTCTAGGTTAAAAAAAGTTTCAACTGCCAGATTATGATCATTGAGAGCTTACTACCATTTTGTCTAGAGATTAAGACATTTTCATCCTTTTATGAAACAAAATAAGCTTCTCTCAGACCAAAATTTGGGGATCAGAAACTAATCCTTAAAATCACCATGAATAATCGAATTTTCCATTTACCTCTCTGTTAATAGTTTTTATAAGTCCAAAAAATGATTTCAGGAACAGAGTTAAAGGTTTAAGTAATTTTCCCTAACATTGCAAAATTCGAAGAACAGTAAACAACATATACAGTCCCAAAAATGAAACTTTCAAAAAGCACTTCTGATCTTTAGAATTATTTTTCTTCTTCTGGCAACCCAGAAAACACAGATGACGCCACAAAGAAATACATACATGCAAGTTCAATTAAACCAGACAGAATGCTAGAATGGCTTTTTTTTTTTTTTTGAGAAGTGGTGGGGAAGGGCAGGGAATCTTAAGCAGGCTACACGCCCAGTGCAGAGCCTGATGTGCGGCTTGATCTCACAACCCTGAGATATGACCTGAGCTGAAATCAAGAGTTGGACTTTTAACTGACTGAGCCACTCAGGTGCCCCAATGCTGGAATTGCTTCTAAACGGAAGGGTATTTTATGCCCCCGGTAATGGCAGTATTTGATTTGTCCAGTAGCAGACTTTGAAAATAAACAATTTCATTCTGAAACATTATATCATTATGGTTATTGCTTTCAGCACCAGTGATGAAACGCAATTTTGTTACTTTACCTTTTGTTTCTTTGAAAACCATTGAACTATATATGGGGTTTGCTTATGTAGGTATCAGCAAACACAGAAGATTCTTCGATGAGTGGCTACTTGTACAGATCAAAGGGCAATAAAAAACCTTGGAAACACTTGTGGTTTGTTATAAAAAATAAAGTGCTGTATACATATGCTGCAAGTGAGGTAAGATCTGAAATCTAAAGATAAATGATTGTGGGGTCTGGTTTTATAATGCCAATTGGATGGAAATAATTACATTATCTGTTTAATCTACTTGTTTTGTGTATATTTTTTGTTTTGCTTTGCTTTTGGAGGGGGAGATGTTGCTGTGATTTTTAATGTCAACAGTGTCCTAGAGCTCTTACTCAAAAATGTTAGGAATTTTCCATAATATTAAAATGTAACTTTTTTGGTGTCATGTGACTACTAAGAACTTCACTAAAGGCAAAGGTTCTTACCTTTCTGCGAGAAGCTCTCTTGGTTGACACTCCCTTGACTATCTCCAGATTGTATTGATCAGGCCTCAAGCTTAGATAAAATAGACTTTTTTTGTGTTATAAACAATGCCTGGCTATTTGCTCTAGTATTACCCTTTTCTCCTATCTGATCACCCTGTGTTCCAGTAACATCTTATAAAAACCACTGCTCTGGGAGCCAAGCTTTTCCTTAGTGGGACTGGGTAAATCACTTATATTTCTGAGCTTGTTTCCTGCATCCATAAAATGAAAGTAATATAATTACCTACCTCACATGGTTGTAGGGAAATATATGATACTCAGTGGACGTGAATACATTGAAAACTGTTTAGCAGTGTCTGACTCATGAGGTAGGTGGGGAGGGGTCAGCTTAATATTGTTGAATAAATGAAAATGAAAAACAATTATTGTTTTATATATGTGTTTATATGAAATTAAATTATAGCTATATAGTTCAAGAGTTTGCAAATCTGAATTTTGTTATCAATTTAAAGTCCCATCTCCCTTTGTATCTTTTTAAATTAGGACGTGGCAGCTTTGGAGAGTCAGCCTTTACTAGGATTTACTGTCACTCAAGTCAAAGATGAGAATTCAGAGTCTAGAGTGTTTCAGTTACTACATAAAAACATGTTATTTTATGTGTTCAAAGCAGATGATGCTCACTCAGCTCAGAAGTAAGTAATTTAGGCATCTTTTTCTTTTATACATGAGTTTCAAGTGGTTACATGATTGATTTTTAAAATAACCTACTTTTGTGTGTGGGGACAATTAAGAATTTAAATCAGAGATCCAAATTAGTTAGATTTCACATATTTTTCAAAGTCTTTAGGACTGTTTTAAGGACAGGCAGGAGGATCTGGAATATTTTCAGGAGACAGAGGGGAAAAGAAAATAGGTAGTCCTGTCCAAAATATTTTGTCTATACATGACCTCTGAGGAAGCAGCATGAAGCTGCTCTGTTGAAAGGAAAGGAAGCTGAGGCATTTGACCTCTCCTTCCATGAGGGTAAGGCTCATCTCTTAAAACATTCCAGGACTTTGGCAATCCAGTGATTCAATTGTGCCTTGGAACAGCGGGACTTTAAACAGCTGCTTGCTAACTTACTTCTTTGGGGAAAGGGTCAAACACATTAAGAGGCTCCCCTGCTGTTCCCAATAACTGAGTAGAAGGAAATGGATATCATTTTAGATGGTAAAAGGGTTTTTTAAACAGTTTCTTTAAAATTCCAACAAGAATATTTATTTTGATATCATGAGGTTGTTTAACATAGAAAAGCATCTCTCTCTGAAATTCAGGTCCTTTGTAAACAAAATAGTGCAGTTTACCTTCCACCAGATCTTTCCTGTGATTTTTATTTTGGTCTCACAAGTTACACGTTTTTGTTTCCACTAATAGCTTAGTGCTCATGTTTTCTCAATAGGCTTAAAATGCGCATGCATATAAAAAAGAATGCCTTAAGTAAACAAGGCTTGTCTTTTCTTAAGGCAGTTAGAATTAATGTACCAGAATTATATATGTTCATGGATATTAATCAGGTACAATGTGACAGATAATCTGTAAGATTTTTTTTTTCAGTCTATGTTAGGATATCTAGTGCATATGTGTTACTCCAAAAAATTCTTTTTCAAGTGAACTGAAGAATATTTAAAATTATGTCACTTAACTATTTTTTCTGTAAAAACTACCTTGGATAAAAGAGTAATTGTTCTAATATTCTGTTAGGAATTGCATTTCTCATGATTTTTATCTGTATTCATCACCAAACTGATAAAAATTATTTCTTTTGAATATGCATCTTTTGTTTATATCATTAAGTTGACAAAGGTAGAAAAACCTTCAATACAATTGGATGTAGCTGAGTGAAGGAAATCTGCTTATTTGTAATTTAGAATTAATACAGGCTAAATTATAAGTTTCTTTGAAGTCACCAATATGGAGGTGGTTTTACACATTACAGAACATTAAAATGTATTAATTTTAATGGAAATTTTTAGCTTTTTAAAAGACTTTTATTATAACTTATGCCATTTGCATTTAAAGTTTTGAAAATTCTATCCTTGAAATTTGAGCTATATCTGTGGTAGGCTATGTTTACTAATTAAATTGAGTGATTTCAAATGTTCATAGTAAGTTTGGAAGCAATTACAGTACTAGGGAGGTACAAAAAGTGTCTTCTGAATAATTGCAGCTGTGAGTATTGTCAGATAAAACTTAGAGACTAACAAATTTTGGAAAGACTTCTAGAAACTCTGAGACACTTTTTTTTTTTTTGGGATACACTTCATATTGCATGCAAAATTTTGAGCAACTGAAGTAGATCAGATGTTAGATTCTCTTTCATTGGAAGTATTAGAACAGGTCTGGACTATGGATGCCCAGGGAGTTAAGAGAGAAGGAGACGGAGACAAAGCTCGTGTTCCTGAAAGGAGAAAGGGGGTTGAAATAAAAGCCTTGGCAAATGTAATTCATTTCCCAAACCAATCGTATGGAATCATCAGGACTTCATAGAGCTTTTACATGAAATGGCCCCTTCTTCAAGCCTCATGGACATAAAAGATACACTTTTCAGTCCAAATTTTCGGCCATATTACCAAATAAAGGACAATTCCATATACGCAGAATTCTAATTTGGTATAGGAAACTTCTTAAATATACTGCTAGGTGATTGGATCCACAGACACAGCTGTGATCTATATTGTCTTAACATCTATCGGAGGATTGCATTTTACAAATCTAACAAATTTCTCTTACCAATAGGTGGATAGAAGCATTTCAGGAAGGCACAATATTGTAGCGATATTGGTTTCATCCCTTCTGTGATTCCAAATGGGTGGAATTTCATCAGAATGGAGTAATTGCAGTACAAAAATTTTATATAAATGAACACTGCCAAGATAAATCCAGCCAAAATCTTCATCAAATATTATGAATTATTTTGTTAGGTATAAGGTAATTTTTTTTAATGTTTGTTTTTTTGTGTATATGTTATTTATTAAAATTTTGATGTTTACTTAATGGTCAGAGTTATTTCTGAGATTCACACTGAATTCTAAAGTACCTTTTCTTTAGAAACCAGAAAACTTATCTTAATATTGTATACTGTATTAACTGTTTGTGACACAAGATTTCTCAGTGTTTTGTACTGTTACATTGTAACATTCTTACTTGAGGTAAGTCTTTGTAAATAAAAAACACACATCAAGGAGCAAATTTCCCTGCTGTGTTTGGTTTAGAAATTACTCTAAAACTGCTGATGAAAAAAATGTATGTTTTGAATCAATAAACTTAGATGAATTTTTGTATCTTAATGGAAAAACACACGGCCAACTCCTACCTCAGTAACTGTGAAATGAAATTCCAGTAAATTATCCAGAGTATTTCTGTTGTACCTCTTTTGCCATGAGATAATGTTACATCATCAAGGAATTAGAGCGAAGGCATAGAATGTGAAAATTTTCATTGACCGGAGCTATGAGTAGGAAAGAGGATGGAGGAACACAATTAACTCTATGGTCTTTATATTAAGTCTCATCCTTTTTTTAAAGCTACCAGTTCAACACAAACATAAATGTATTATTAAAAAAAAAAAAGAGCAAAATACGGCAAGCATTATATTACATAATATCCTTTGCTATTGTAAGTGTTCTGAGCCCAAGTCAGTGGTGGTGTTTGCATCTAAAAAGAATGTTCCATTCCCTATAATATTGTGCTTTAAAAAAATGAACTGGAATTACCATACCAAAAAAGCACAGATTCAAAGCCAGTGTTAACTGAAATTGTATTCATTTTTTAAAGGTTATTTAATATTACTTTGTGTTATGCCCTCCCTGGTAATTAAAACAAATCCTTTATTTCTTTAACCAGTTGCCAAATGCATCTCATTAGGAAAGATTGATATTCATAATTCTGGTGCACTTACTATTTAACATGTGAACTGCTTTGTACATAAAACTGTTGACGAGTAGAAGAAAAATGAAATTCACACTATGATTACAGTCATTCTTGATGTTTGTAATATACATTTGACTGAGCTTAAATTAAATTATCTTAAAAGGCAAGGTCATCCATAGAATATTTCACAAAAGGGCACAAGAATTTTCCTTTCTGCTTCTATATAAAGTATTTCCTAATTCAATGTGATACCATTGCCAAGAGAATTACTGAGTGCCTTTCTGAAGGTGTTTGTTGAAGCACCAGAGTCTCTACTAAATCTAGAGTTGGCTGCTTAGTTTTTTCTGGCTGTTTCTTGCTGTGGGATCATTTTAAACCCTGTTGCACCCTTACACACAATCCTCACATGCTTTCTCCCCAGTCTTTCTGTCACAGTAGGTAAACTAATACTTCTTTGCAGCTCACTAATTTTAATCAAGAGAGCATAAATAAGGCTTCCACGTTAAAATCCTTGCATTTTTTAGTGTATCCTTTTTGGAGACCAAGGTTATACCTTATAAAGTGTTTCCTTCTTCTTTGGGTCTAGCATTTTGCAAAGGACAAGTTATTTGAAGTTCTGCCCCGCTCCTCATGAGTTCTCAGCCTTCTGACTGGAAGGTTTGGCTTAAACCTCAGAATCTAAAAAAAATATCAGCCAAGCTATTTTGTCTTCCAACAGCTGGCTAAATCAAGAATGATTTATAAATCTAAATAGAAAAAACACTGCACAAACTAATATTCTAATTACATGTAAAACATATGTATGATTGTACTGGCTATTGGCTTCGCCCCGTGGAGGGTTTTGAAAATATAAAATATGTATAGCCTTTTGAGGAAGCTATCAGATTACCATCCCCCCCCAAAATGTTTTAAATATGGAATGGTATTATGTTTCCTTCCCCCCCTCAGTCCTTCATAATTTACCAAAGCCGATCAATTATTTATTTAACCTGGCTCATTTAGTGTCAACTGAAAAACCTAACTATATATGTTTTATTGTAAAGTTACTTTAAAAAATACATATCTTGATAGCTAACATTTTAGAGGAAAAAATGATATTCGGTGCATTCAGGGGGGGGGGGGCGGGGCAGAGGGAGAGGGAGAATCTTAAGCAGGATCCCTACTGAGTGCAGAGCCCAACACCAGGGCTTGAGCTCCCTGAGCCAAAATCAAGACTTGGAAGCTTAATCGACTAAGCCCCCCAGGAGCTCCTATTGGGTGCATTCTATGAGAAAGTATACACAGTCCCCGGATCCCAAGAATACTGTATTTATTACACTAATGCATGTGTTCCATCACACCCTTTTCAAAGCCAAGCAAAAAGGTGCTAAAAGTAACTTTGATAAGAGATGGAAGGCTGGCATTCTTAGTGTGTCCCCCCCAGTCTAGGTTCCTCCTCAGCTGTGACAGCTGTAAATGTAGAGGATCCATCAGAGTCCTAGAAAAATAAGGTTCTCTTAGGCATTGTCCCACATTTCCAAACCTCTCTCCAACCTATTTTCCCCTGTTCTGTAATATACCCAGTCTGATCCTCTTGTCCTTTGCCCAAGATCCTTAATTCTCTTTTCAGCCAAAAGCTTGATTCTTTGAGTATGCAGTAGCGTTTCTTAAAATGAGATCAGCAGAGCAACTTTAATATAAAGCAGTAATGAAAAAGTAAGTGAAGAAGGTAACTAAAGTGTAGTTTTGTTAACTAGATGTTGGTAGGATATGTCCAGAAATAGGGAAAGCCTTCTATTTAGTAATTTAGTTAAAATGTAAATGTTATCACAGCATATGTTGATCTGTCTTAGAGTATGCATCGATTTGTACTCCCACTTTTGAGATTTGGGATCTACTGTAGTCAAATGTAGTCACTAGGATTTCCAGAGAGGTAAATCCTATTTCTTATACTGTACATGCCTTGAAGGCAAATACTGTATCTGTGTCTCACAAAATACCTATCCTGTGTCTTTTAAGAGAAAATAGGTGTGCATAGAAGGTAAGGACAGGAGTCTTGTCTACTGCAACTCAAACTCAGCCCCCCACATGCCCTCCTTATAACTCAGACCTTAGACCTACTCTTTGCACCATCCTGCAAGGCCATATCTGCAACTACCTGTTGGACAGCTACATGAGTCCTTCTTAAGCATTTTAAACTTTATATGACTTCACTTTCTGTTCTTCAGATCTGTTTACTTTCTTCTGTAATGGAAAAACACCAATCTAGGCTCCAGAATCTGCCTCCAAGTCTCAACAAGACCCTCTGCTATTGCTCTTGTACCCAGTCCATCTTCATTCCCGTTACTGCACAGACCCTGGCTCAAGTCCTTGTTACCTCTTCCCAATGATTAGAATAACTTTTCTTCTAATTCCAGTGCCGCCTTTGCATGGTCTCATTTTAAACACTGCCAGAGCTATCTTACAAAGCATAGCTCTAACCTAGATTCATCCCTGCTCTTTGCAACCTCCATTGGCTTCCCAGTGGCTCGGCATGGAACACTTCCTCAGTTGTCACACACTCCAGCTAACCCCACCCCAACCTTTCTTCTTTGTTCTCACCCTCTTCCCAACCCATTTCTGCCTGTGTACCCAAGACTTTTCTTTCTGTGATAGTTGCTCCTAGTCCTTCCTCCCTTATTCCTCAGATTTAGTCTCTCCTTTCTCTCTGTCTCCATAGCCTTTAGCTAGGAAACACACTTTCATTCGGTGCCTATCACATTCTATCCTTGAGAATCAGACTCCTCAGCATCTGGCAGAGTACCTTGCATGCTATGGACACCCAGTATTTGGTGAGTTAAATTACTCCAAATGGATACTTTATGATTTTTTTTTTTTTAAGCTCCCCTTGAGCTTTCTCCAACCCCCGTCTCTTCCCGGAATTCCATATACAAATATTCTGGAGCCTATGCCACATTTAATATTCTCTAAAGGAAAATCTTATCTATGACTTTCCCTTTTAAGAAAAGAGATAATTTCTAGTAGGATTTAATTTTATTTTAAGATAAAGGTAGTAGAAAATTTTCAAAAAGCCTCAATATCAAATTCCCTTCGTGGGGGGAAATGAAAGGGGGCAACTCTCTTTCATATGAGTTGGTCATAGCATGTTAAGAACCAATCTTGAAATACTGTATTTTTTTTAAAATGACATGAATTTCTAGAAACACTTTTTACTTAAAGTGATAATAGTTTGTATCTTATTGTCCATATAGATATAGATCCTTTATAAATACTAGTATTGTAAATAATGTCCATATGTATTATATTTATACAAAATAAATTTACTGTATCTACTTTTGGTGTGATGATGTCTTTAAGCCATATATTTTTCTAGAGTCATAGTTAAAGACGAACCACAAAGAGGGGTTTTCAGAGAATGAGGCATAAAGCATATTCCCCTTCTTAGGGATTGTTGCATGACATTTTTCTGTGTCCTGCTGCCTAGTTCCAGAGGGAAAGGACAGAGGAGATGTTCTCCTTCCCAGTGCACCTTTGTTTTTCCTGACTTGGGTTTCTGGCGTGAATCTGGAACTGCTTTTCTAGTGCTGATCAATACTAAAGAAATTTCAAGGACCCCTTCTCTTAAAGTCCAAACCACAGTGCTTTGCACACAGGACAGCTCTTCCTGCCACACCTCTGTGCCGCAGGTGGTCACTGTCATAATGTTCTGTCAATGCCTCTTCTTTTCATGAATCTTTATTGACCACTAGGCATTGTCCCGTATGCTTGGGAATACACCACTGGACAAAAAAGCCAGCCTTCCAGAAGTTTACATACTAAGTGATAATTCTTTTTCTCCATTTAGCCATTATACGTATTTACCCACAAGAGCTGATAAGTAAATCTTTGCCTGACTAGAGGATTCTGCCCTAGCTTGTTTTATTTAAGGGAATTTTAAATATTTTATTGGGATCTACCCAGACTTGTTAACAACTAATAAATTTTAAGGTAAGAGATACCCTAAAACAGAGCCCAATTTTCCACAAGTTAGAAACCAAACTGCCCCAAAATGATGAGGTTGTCTAGTATTACTGAAATCTGAAACGTCTCAAAACTTCCTTTAACGACCTTTGGCAAAAGGGATGCTAAGCGCACGCGGCTTCCGAAAGTCCTTGATGGGGCTGCTCTGGCGGGGCAGTTTCCCTCCCAGCCGATAGGGGGCACCGGCCTTTCTGAGGCTCGGTTTTCTCTTCCGACCCAGGGAACGTCACGATCTCCTCACCGCTTCTCCCCCAGTAATGCGCAGGCGCGGACGGGAGCACGTACTGCAGAGCCGAGGGAGGGGTCACGAACTCTGACCCCCCAAATACACAAACCCAGAAAGCTCCCTGCCCCCACTTTTCTTTACCCTACCCCCTTGAGCTTTTCTCCAACCTGTCTCTTCCCGGAACCCCAAGCAGCCACCAGAGCGGGACTGTCCGGTCTACGCCCGGCGCGGGACGTAGCTCGTCGGAGAAGCGCCGGTAAGAAGTGCCGAGTAGGGAGAAAAGCAGTCGTGGCCGTGCCTGGGGCGGAGGGCGGGGTGTCCCTTCCTCCCAACTGCCAACGGACGCACCCCCTGGTCCCCCAACAGCCTCCGGGCTGCGGCCGGCACGACCGGCCCGTATGGCAGCGCAGCGGCAGGCTGCTCGGGTTGGGAACGCGCAGAGTGGCCGGAGTGGCGGGACGGAACGTGCGGGGCTCCCAGAGTGGCTGAGGCAGTAGCCGGAGCGCGGGGCACGGAGCGGGGCCGGGGCGCGGGAGGCAAGTCCGCGAGCTGCACCCCGCGCGCAGCAGCCTCTCCCCCGGCGCCTCCTGCGGCGCCTCTGACCTTTCACCTACAGGAAAAGCTTCCGTCTCGGCGCCGCCGCCGCCGCCGCCGCAGTTTTCCCCGCCTCAGAGAGCCGCGCGCAGCGGCCGGGCTCCGGGGGCACACCGTGGGCTCGAGCGTCCGCGAGCCGAGGCCTCCGTCCCTTCCGGAGGCCGCTTACTAAACTCGTGCCTGCGCGGGACGGACGGAGCAACGCCCTTGACTTTCACGACAAATAGGGCGAGAGCAGCCGCTGCCTTTGGACCCGTATCTTTTGAGAAAAACGGAACGGCCCGGGGTCCTCATTGCCCTGGGCATGTCTAAACTTCCAGGCAGTTCTTTTGTTAAGGAACTCTGCCTGCAACTCTTGCACATAATCGTTTTATGAGTTACAAATGTTGCCAAGGTGTCTTATAACCTTCACTAAGTAGGTCGGCCAGTTTAAAACAAACAAATAACTGGAAAGGAGAAGCAAAAAGACTGGAAATTAAGGCCTTTCAGGTTTTTGTTCCTCTGGATGTTGTAAAAAGGCCTTCGATTTGGACGTTCTTGAACAATGTTGTGTGGTTGCTTGGTACACGGTGATTGATTTGAAATTTTGCTTTTATGTCCAGTTGGTAGATCTAGAAGAGGGATGTTTCTGTTCTTGTATATATTTAAAAAAAAAGGTGGATCGCATATAAATGTAACAAATTTCATTATTTGTAGGGGCATTTCAGTCTTTTAGGAAGAGTTTTGAGGGAGACGCAAATCAAAGGCATCAAACATTCCTAACATATGTTCTGTTTGTGTTTCTGCCACACAAAGCCTTTAATTCCTGACCTTGGGGGAATAGAAAAGACAAAAGAAACAGCATAAATAATGGTATAAATATAGTTACCTTTTTTTGATTCATTGGACTCTGCAACTTAAAATCTTTTATGAAAGCCCTGGGGAAATGTATCTTTACAGAAATTTTACATATGATACTAGAAGTTAACAAAAGTCTCAGTGAATTCTAGTCGGTTGCTTTAGTATACACAATAAATGCCGGACCCATCTCAAAGGACTGGATTTTTTAAAAACTTGAACTGAGTGTTAAAGGTCAGGTGGAATTTAAGGGAGGGAAGAGGAGCTTAGAATGGTACATTGAGGCATAAAGAACATCCCTGTTTGACCCAAAGAGAGGCCTCTCTAGGGAGCCATAAGAGGTAAAATGGGAAGATGGGGAAGTAAGACTATAAAGAAACTCTGTGTCCACAGTGGCAGGCATGTTTCACATGCTTAATAAATACTGAAAAAATAGGAGAAGGACCGAAACTTTATCCTTTGTCCATTAAAAAGACATTGATGGTTCTGAAGCAGGGGAATAAGGATGTTTCAGTCTTTAAGTGTCCTGAGATACTGTTGCTTGTCAAGGATGCTGAACACTAATGGGTTTTGCCTTCTTGGCACTTCAATATACACAAAGATGGTTCTTGCCTAATAGGGGCTTTTCATGTACACAAAGTCGTATATATTAAATATATGTTCCGGAAACTCAAAAGTAGCTGAAATTTTACCTGAAGAGTTAACTGGAAGGCCTTCAAGGCTACGAGAGGCTTTATGAACCCCTTGAAATTCAGCATATACTGTCATTTGTAGTGTGAGTGAATGTGAATTTGTGTTTTCTAGTGAGAGAAACCTTACCTTCCATCAGTTTTCAAAGAGAGATTTGACCCACTCTACTGGAAAAAATAGAATCATTGTTTTATGTCATATTTATATCATATTTTCAAACTTTGCATCGCCCGAAGGAAATACATTTTGCATCATGACTCAGCACACTCACAGATTAAACTGAAATAAAGTCTTAATGAGACTATTCTTATCCTCACTATATCTGATGCACTCTTCCATTTTCCTTTTAAAGAAAATCTGACCTAATAATTTCCCCATCCATAAGTGGCTCACAACACAAAGTTTGCAAAATACTGTTTTGGATAATAGCAGCATTCAGTTGATGGTAGAGGGGCTGGTGGGGAAAAAATGAACTATTTCTGTTGTCAAAGTGCACAGACTTAAAACTTTGAATGGAAAAAGGATAGCACCATTCATACTCTGCTTTTCTGTGGAAATAAGTAGAAATGAGATCTTGGTAAATTGGAGAAACCCAGGGCCAAAAATGCAGGACTGTTTGTTTTCTGTATGTTAATTAGCTCTAGAGCAGTAAAGACAGCATCCTCATGCTTTTTGCTTTGTTCCTCAGGCTGGTGAAAATACTTAACCTTCAGTGCCTAACTCAGATGTCTCTTCTATAAGGTTTTTCCAGAGCCTCCCTCTCTAGTGTGGTGGTTCTGAGCTCCTCTTGTTCATTTATTGAACACTGTGCATTCAGCTTTCAGGAAATAGCTCTTTCCTATAAAGAAACTTAACCACTGGGATAGATATTTTCACTGACATTGAATTTTTACAACCTTTTGAAATAAATTATATTGAATCCATTTCATTTGTGAGGAAACAGCCTCACAGTGAGTGACATGTAGTCATTTAATAAATAGTAAAATGGGTTTGACTTGAGGTCTAAGACACAACCACCTATGTAAACTTTTGCCGTTTCTCTGTTTTTCTCTTCCTCACTCCTTCCTAGTGTGCTTCATAGCATTTAGCACATGGTAACTTTTAAAAATCTGTTTTCTCACTAAAATATAAGCCCTGTAGGGCAGAGATCTTTTCTGCCTTGTTCACTGTCAAGTCCCAAAGTCTCACAGTGCCTGGTAAATATGTTCCAGTAAATACTTACTGAAGTTATATATGAATACTAGGCACTGCTAAACACTAGAGGTTCGTTGAAAACTACAGTTCTTTTCCTTAGAAGTCTGTTAGAGATGGGTCATCTACGCAAAGGACAGGGTGCTGTAGAAGATAAGTGGGCACAAGATACAGTAGGCTAAAGATGAGGGAATGCTTACTTTCTCATTACAACTGTAGATACCCATTCAAAACAGAAAGAAAAAAGTAAGTAGCTTATAATTCTCACCTAGAAAAGTCACTTAACATTTGAGAATGTTTATTTTTAGTCCTTGTGTGTTTTGTATAGTTAAAATCAGTTAAATAACATTTTGTTTCTTGATCTTTGCATTTAGTTTGGCATTGGCATTTTCTCTTTGTCATTAAACATTTTCCTCATGTTAGCAAAAAAAATTTTTGTACAAATCTTTGTTCTTTGTCTTTGCTAAGATGTCACCTCAGAAAGGCCATCTCTGACCTCTTAATTTAAAAAAAAAAAAAGTTCCTTTCCTGCCCTAAGCATTTTGTCACTAGTCCCTGCTCTACTTTTCTCCATTCCACTTTTTGCCATTTATTGGTATCGTGTATTTATTTGTTTGTTGTTTGTTTAACCTCACCAAAATAGAAACTTCACAAGGGGAAGTTTGTTTTAATACTATCTGCTGTATCCCTAACACTTAGAAAAATGCCTGGCCTATAGTAAGCACTCAGCAAGTATTTGTTGAGTAGAATAGTGAATGAATTATTGGGTTAGTGAACCTCTTGATACACATTGGCAAATTAACTTTTCAAGAAGGTTATAACAATTTAGACTTCCATCAGTATGTGAAGAATGCTTGTTTTGCCTAATTTTGGGAGTTAAATTTAGTCTTAGAAAACAAACATTGATCTCGTGATTTCTTGGTCATGGTAGAAAGACAAGCCATTAGCAAAGACATGAGAAACATGGTAAATTCAAGAAATTACAAGTAGTGTGTATGGCTAGAATATAAGGTTTAACAAATGACACCTCAAGTCCTATAGATGAAGGGAGGGCTTTGAAGAATATTAAGAGTTGAAATATTAAATACATATTTAATCTGGCAGCAATACATTATAGTTGCGATTGGGTGGGTATTATTGGACTTTTAAGTCAAGAAATAACGGAACTAGATTGGTTGGTAGTTTGGATTGTCAGTGGTCACTGAAGTCATCCATGTTGGTGGCAGGAAAGGGACAACACTCAGTGTCAAAATTTTCGATGAATAATGGTATTAGAGCAGAAGCTGATGAATGACAGTAATAAAGTCGTTAGAAAGTATGCTATAACTTAAAAGAATCTCAGAGGAAGTATTTTTGGTGTGGGAGAAAATAAGCCTTGTTCAGAGGCCTACAACATTAGCACTGTCCTTGAGCTATGTACATGTATACATATACATATAAATACAAGATAAATAGTTTCATGCTCATTTGCCTATTTTGAAGTATTTTATTGACTTCATTAAGAATAATGAATGATTCCTTTAAGAATAATGATCTTTTAAATTTAATTTTTTTAATTTAGATTGAATTAATTAACATATAATGTATTATTTGTTTCAGGGGTACAGGTCTGTAATTTATCAGTCTTACACAACTCATAGTGCTCATCCTAGCACATACCCTCTCCAGTATCCCATCACCCAGCCACCCCATCCTTCCCACGCGCCTCCCCTCCAGCAACCCTCGGTTTGTTTCCTATGATTGAGTCTCTTATGGTTTGTCTCCCTCTCTTGTTTTGTCTTGTTTCATTTTTTCCTCTCTTCACCTATGATCCTCTGCCTTATTTCTTAAATTCCACGTATCGGTGAGATCATATGATAATTGTCTTTCTCTGATCGACTTATTTTGCTCAACATAAATTTAATTTTCTGTAGAAAGCATCAAGACTGTATCTCTTTACCCTGTTACTGAATTCCACTTTATGAGCTTCCTCATTTTTTAACTTGAAAGCTGGGAATAAAATCTGGACTGGAACCCAAAACTAATTTGATTCTTTTCTAATGTCAGTAGTCTCTCCTCATCAGAAAGATTCTGTTTATCAATATATCAGGGTAATTGGTAACCCCTAATATCTTTTTGTTTCATGAGAAAGTTTAACAGCTTCCAGTCCTTAAGGCTCCAGGCCTCAAGTTTTTAATATGGAGAATTAAAAGCTGCCTTGCCCTCACTCCTTATGCCTTTTTATCATCTTAAAACAAAAAAGTTTTGTTATGTTTAGAAAAAATTCAAAATTAATTTATTTTGTGAATGCTCTAGAAACTGTGGAGGTTGTTTTAAAACAATATGGCTGGGCGCCTGGGTGGCTCAGTTGGTTAAGCGACTGCCTTCGGCTCAGGTCATGATCCAGGAGTCCCGGGATCGAGTCCCGCATCGGGCTCCCTGCTTGGCAGGGAGTCTGCTTCTCCCTCTGACCCTTCCTCCTCTCGTGTGCTCTCTGTCCATTCTCACTCTCTCCAATAAATAAATAAAATCTTTAAAAAAAAAAAATAAAAAAATAATATGGCTATAAAACTAAATTTGTCTTTTACTAAACTCACAGAGCAAGAAGTTAGAAGGACTTTGATCTGGAAGTAGCCAAAAGGAGAACTCTTGATAGAATATTTTATAAGTGTAAGGGTTTTTTACCCTTCTTTTTTGGGGGGATTTCTCCACTGACAACAGAAAATTAGAGTCAATGCTGAAGTAAGCTTTTTGAGCAGCTTAGTGTTCAGTGGACTTCTGATTGAAAAATTCTGTGTATCAATAGTAGAAACAAATTGAAGTGGTTGTCTGGCTCATGATGATTGTATCAATAGCCATGTCTATGCTAGTCTCCCATCTTTTGGTAAATAGACCTTCCAAAAGTGGAAGTTGCCAATCATTCCTTTCCCTTTTCCTGGCCTGCCTACAGTGATTAATTCCAGAGATAAGCACATAACCTAAGCTGGGCCAATCAGAATCTGTTAACCAAATTTTAAAATTGTGATTAGAGAAGACTGCTTTTCCTTTCCTGGTGCTTTACTACAAAGTAGAAAATAAGCCACATAGGTGAGAATAGAGATAATAAAAGTAATAGAGATAGAATAGAGATAATAAAAAAAAGACAGAGATAAGGAGATTCCTGACAGCATCAAACCCAAGCTCCAGTTTTTCCCAAGGTCCGCTCTCCTTGGGTCCTAGCTGTGTGTATCCTGTTTACCCCACCCCCTGCCTTTTTGCTTAAACTAGCCATAGTTGAGCTTTTAGCACAACCGAAGTGACTAAATGCATTATCATAAATGCCTAATTTTATGCCATATACCTACTTCATTCTTACCCATTTTTAACATTTCCCCCTTGCAAATACTTTCATTTATCAGAGTGAATAATCCTATCCTTTGGGAATTTCTAAATTTTAGTAAAACTTAATACATTTGGATACAATTTGTAATTTATTTATTTATTGTTTTAGAGTGAGAGAGAGCACATGAGGGAGGGGGGCAGGCAGAGGGAGAGAGTCTTTAGCAGGTTCCATGCCTAGTGCGGAGCCGACACAGGGCTCCATCTCACAATCATGAGATCATGACCTGAGCCAAAATCAAGAGTCCTGATGCTTAACCAACTGAGCCACCCAGGCACCCCATAATTTGTGATTAATTTAGATATTCTGCCTCTTTTTTGCAAAAGGTGGAAAAAATTTTTAATGAACAAGATTATATGATGTATTTGAATTATTCTGTGGATTTATTTACACGTAAATATGTATTGTATTCCTTGATAGTTTAATGAGAAGAATAAGTAATAATGAAAATGAGATTACAGATTTGACTTTATATCATTGTGTCTGTGCCTTTCTAGACTTGAATCTTAATAAGCTGGCTTTACAGACACGTAACAGGCTTTACAAGTAGGATAAGTAAGTAGTTTGATACTGCAACGTATGCACCATACATATCTATGTTTGGTTGGAGAGGGGTCCAAGGGGAAAAATTGTTCTTAATCCACCTTTCTGGTCAAATCTATTCCCTAAATTCCTCTCATTTCTGTTTCACTCAATACAAATTTAGGTATATGCTCATTGAGGTAAGTATTTCAAAAAATTTCCCTAAGCATTGGTTTGCTAACCAGTTTGGATTATATGGATCTATCAAACAATATGAGATAAGGGCTCTAGACTACTGCAGTAATGCGGAAAGTTTATATACAAAGAAGTAGAAAGAGGCACCTGGGTGGCTCAGTCAGTTAAGCATTCGACTCTTGATTTTAGCTCAGGTCATAATCTCAGGGTTGTGAGATCAAGCTCCACATTGGGTTCTGTGCTGGGCATGGAGCCTACTTAAGATTTTCTTTACCTCTCCCTCTGCCCCTCTCCCTCCAAAAATAAATAGAAAAAAGTAGAAAATTGATGTATTGGATCACAAAATGGAATCTACCAAATACATGCATGTGTACGTTTTTCTGAAGAGGGTGTATAGCTTTTGTCAGATTCTCTAAGCTTAGAGTTTGTAACTCTAGAAGTTAGGAATCCAGTATCATTTCCTGCTCTTTTCTTCAGAAGCAAAAAAAATCCAATCCGAATATCCCTGAATTCAGTACTCAAGAATACTATTCCAAGAATATTAACTTTCAAATCCTTTAGCATTGTATTACCTGTAGCATTGCTGATGACAAAGTATACAATTAAGCATGAACCTATGCATTTGTGTATATATATACCATGCACATAGGTGCATCACACATAATACCCTAATACTCTTTGGTCTCTTTGGCTAAAATAATAGTTGATTTAGTGTAACTGTTTGCTCATATAATAGCACTGAGATTTGACTTCAGTCCTTTCTATTCATACACTTTTAAGTAATCTAACAATAACATATATCAATAGTTTATCTACCAAAGTTTTCATTATGAAGTAGCTTCTTTGGGTCTGATGTCCTGATAACACTGTGTTGATTTTAGGATTTCTGGAAGATTCCTTTAAACTGGCTTTTTGTTTTCTACTTAAAATTAGTTTTTTGTGTATGGTAATACTTGTAGGTAAAATTTGAAAGAAACAGACACTTATTCAGTGAAAAATAAGTCTGCATTCTACCCCTGTTCCAAAACTTCCAGTTCTCCCTGGAGGGAGTCACTATAATCATTTTCTTTGGTGTTCTTTCAGCTAGTTTTTCTTCTCTCTAGGGAACATTTTAAAGCTTTCCTTACATATATCGTGCGTGTTTCCTGTTAGATTTGTGCCTAAGTGTTATGGGCTGCCCCCCAAAATTCATATTGAAGTCCTGGCCCCCAGTACCTCAGAATGTGACTGTATTTGGCCATGAGGCCTTTAAAGAGATAACTGAGTTAAAATGAGGTCATTAGGGTAGGCCCCAATCCAATGTGACTGTTATCCCTATTAAAAGAGATTACAACACAGGCACAGAGGGAAGACAGCCATCTACAAGCCAAGGAGATAGGTCTCAGAAACCATCCCTATTTAACAGCTTGTCTCAGAGTTCTAGCCTCCAGAATTGTGAGAAAATTAATTTTTAAAAAATTTATTTTAGAGAGCTCGCACAAGCTCGGGGTGGGGGGAGGGGCAGAGGGAGAGAATCTCCAGGAGACTCTTGAGCTGAGCATGGCTTTTCATCTCATGACCCTGAGATCATGACCTGAGCAGAAACCAAGAGTCAGTTGCTCAACTGGCTGAGCCAACCAGGCGCCCCTGTGAGAAAATTAATTTTTGCTGTGTGAACTACCCAGCCAGAAGTAGCCCTGTTAAGCCTTTGTTATGTCAGCCCTAGCAAACCAATATAGATTTTGGTACTGGGAAGTAGGGTGCTGCTGTAACAAATGCCTAAAAATTTGGAACTGGGAAATGGATAGAGGCTGGAAGAGTTTTGAGATGCATGCTAGAGAAAGCCTGGATTGCCTTGAAGAGATTGTTGGTAGAAATATGGATGCCAAAGGCAATTTTGGTGAGGGTTCAGAAAGAAAAGAGAACTGTAGAAAAGCTGTTCTCTTAAGAGATACACAGATAGCTTCGTGAACGGAATGTTGATAGAAATAGTAAACATTAGGGGCGCCTGGGTGGCTCAGTTGGTTGGGTGTCGGACACTGGTTTCAGCTCAGGTCATGATCTCATGGGTCGTGGGATCGAGCTCTGCTTGGTGCTTTGTGCTCAGTGCTCAGCAGGGAGCCTGCTTGAAGATTCTCTCCCTCTGCCCCTCCCTCCACGCACGGGCACTCTCTCTCTCAAATAATAAATAAATAAATCTTAATAATAATAAAGGGGCACCTGGGTGGCTTAGTTGGGCCTCTGACCCATCTTTGAATCTTTCTGCCCTTTCCTTGAAGGATAACAGATGTTTGAAACTGAATAGCTCTACTGGCCCATCTAGAAGAATCACATAAGTCTGACAATTTTTCTTCCTTTCATCCCATCTGTGTCCCCTTCATTCCAAGCTGTCAACATTTCTGCTGATACAAAATTCTCAGAAATTTTACTGCCTTCCCTTCAGTTCATGGGGGTGGAGGCCCAGAGGACACAGGCCCAGGGAGCAGCTCTGTTTCCTCAGTTGGTTCCAGAGAGGATGAAGCCACTGCTTTTCAGTCTAGTGAGAAATAGTTGAATAAAGCTAAATATTGAGCATTGCTTTTAGTACAACTAAAGTGAATTTATGACAGATATTATATAATGTGACAAAGTCAAATAATTTTTGTGTTCTTGTCTGATAGAAAAAGCAAAAGTCAAAGTCAATGCGTTAATCTTTCAGTCTCTCAAGGCCATTTGGAGAAAGTTTTACCTTAAATGCAAATTAACCTTAATATTTAAGAAACTGCCACTAATGAACAATCACATAATTCTGGAGAAATCTTCTTTCCTTCTGAACAAATGCAATTCTTTTGTCAGTTTTTACAATATATTCATAAAAGAGTGTGTCAAGTAAATAGATATTTTCAAAAAATATAAAAGAATAATTTCATGAACCCCTCGATAAACTTCATCAGTTTTTAGTAATTGTCAGTGCATGGCCAGTCTTGTTTATTCCATCCTTCCCCCACCCACCCCAACTGGATTATTTTGAAATAAATCTTAGCTATCATGTGATTTCATTTGTAAATTCAGTATATATGTTTTATGAGTATAATTGTGAAAAGGCATCTTTTTATTCTGGCAGGACATTTTGGCAATTAGAACATGGCAACCATAGAAGAAATTGCACATCAAATTATTGAACAACAGATGGGAGAGGTATGTTTGATTTACAGTTCATTTGCAGATCCATCAAGCCTATTTAAATCAAATGTATAGGGGCGCCCGGGTGGCTCAGTCGGTTAGGTGGCTGCCTTCGGCTCAGGTCATGATCCCGTAGTCCTGGGATGGAGCCCCACATTGGGCTCCCTGCTCGATGGGCAGCCTGCTTCTCCCTCTCCACTACTTGTGCTCTCAGCATGCTCTGTCTCTCAAATAAATAAAATCTTTTAAAAAATAAATCAAATGGATATACTACGTTCTGAAGGTACAGAAACAAAAGATATTCTCAACTTTCAGGTAGCTTTAAATCTAGTGGGAGATAGTCAAATCAACCTACATTCACAATACGGTGGTAAGGGCTCTAACAGATTACTGTGTAGAGTGTTACGGGAGTGCAGAAGAAAGCCAGCTAACACAGAGTTGTGGAGGGGTGATGAGACCTGGAACAGCGATGCCCAGTTCCTTAGTAAGAGGTACCATAATCCAGAGGCTTTCAGAGTATCTTCTGGGGACTCTTCACAGAGGGTCAGCAAGGTCAAAACCATTTTATAATAATACTGAAATGTTCATTGCCCTTTTTCCCCCAGGGGCTGCCTGCCATGTAATGATATGGTATGATGAAACATGTCAACATATAAAAGATGTACATCACTCAGTGGGCCAGTGTGATACTACAAAATCACTGACAAGTGAAGGATCCATTCAAATTACAGGATAGATCAGTGGATTTTGATACAGTTTCTGATTTCACATTACAACTAGCCTTTAAAAAGCTACCACTTGTCAAATTTGAATGTGCTGTCAAAGAACTACCACACGTTGCATGCACCTGAAGCTCTTCTCTAAGAAATAAGTTTGTCAGCCATTAGAATTTTGTTTACTTCACAGTAATAATACTGATAGAAATAATCCACAGTGAAGCCTACAACAGCTTAAGCTTTACATGGTAAAATTTGTTATAAACCGATTCAAATTCACATCATAGAGGTAAAATTGAAAATTGTTAGGGAAGATAGTGGTGGAAATAACCTATATAGAATAAAATTGACAGAAAAGTACACCCAGAAAAATAGGACATGCTGGCAATAATGGTCAACAAAGAAAACTCAAATTGGCAGCAGTTATAATCGGTACAGTTCTACTCTAGACAAAAACTGATTAGTAATTTAGAACTTTGCTGTAAATTTTGCATAGAAAAGAATCTTGAAAATAATTTCAGGGAAAAAGTAGGAAACAAACCAACTTTGCCATTTTAAGTTTGAACCAAGGGATTAAATTGGGTTAATGAATTTACTCTGTAAAATATTTGCTCAGCAACAACAAAAGCCCACAGTGCTGGGCTGGTTCTCTTTATTAATGAACTTGCTCTTCCCTAGGCTCCTCCAACTCAGTAGATAGCAATCCTGTCCTCCCAGTTGCTCAGAGCAAAATCTGGTAGTCATCCTTGACTTGCCTCTCCTTATATTCCACATCTAGTCCATCAGCATGTCGTGTCAAATTTTCCTTCATAAAATATCCCAAATCCAATAATTTTTTCCTCCAGCATGGCTACTACCCTGTACCCTGCCAGCATCTCTGCCCATGTATAAATCCCAGATATTGCCAGTGCGTGAGCAATAGTATCCTTTCTGGTCTCCCTTAATTCTTCTCTGGAACATCACAGGCTAATCTACACACTAAATCTAGAATTACCCTTTTTGAAAAAGATCTTGCCACTGTGCTCTGTGACCTTCCAGTGGATCTCCATTTCACACAGGAGAAAATCCAGATTTTGTAGTCCTTATGAAGCCCCGTACCACGTGGCTCCTGCTGTCGCTTGGATCCCGTCTTTTACCATAATCCCTTCTGCCACTGTCTCCCTCACATAGCTCTCTTGCAGTGTCTCTTGCCTCAGATGTGTGAAACACTGCCCCACGGCCTTCTCCCTGTGTCTCAAGTAAAGGATGCACTCCTCTAGCTAGTCCTAAGCTTTGGTCTGCTACTTCACTCAGGTCTGTGGAAAAATGTCATCTCCTCATGACTTTTGTTCCATCAGTGACTCTCACCATCTCTGCCCTGCTTGATTTTTTCTTTGTAGCACTTGATACCATCTGACAATATTATTTGCTTGTTTTTTTATCTGCCTTTCCTCACTAAAATACAAACTTTATGAGAACAAAGGTTTTGTTTTGTTTATTGCTGTATTCCAGGACCCAGAACAAACAGTGCTTGGCAGTCGGAATGCACCCAATAAGCATTTGTCTAAATGGAGGGTGGGAGGGAAGGGGAAGGAAGGAATCAAAATAGGTCCAAATGTTTTTACTATTGTACCTTTATTTGCACATTTGTTTTTCTATAGGATGGGATTTTGTGGGAGTAGAATTGCTAGTTTAAAAGGTATGTATGTATGTATGTGTACTGTATTGAATATATATGTAATGGTATGCTTTCCTAGCTTTGTCTGAAGGTAGGAGAAAATTGTGCCCTTAGAAAAAAAAAAAAGATAAGTTGAATTGATTACTAATTTGACATGATTGTGTTAGATTGTTACCGAGCAGCAAACTGGCCAGAAAATCCAGATCGTGACGGCACTTGATCATAATACACAAGGCAAGCAGTTCATTCTGACAAATCATGATGGCTCTACCCCAAGCAAAGTCATTCTGGCCAGGCAAGATTCCACTCCAGGGAAAGTTTTCCTCACTACTCCAGATGCAGCAGGTGTTAATCAGTTATTTTTTACAACTCCTGATCTGTCTGCACAACATCTCCAGGTAAATAACTTTAGAGTATCTTTTCATCTTACACTTGAAAGAATTAAAAAGCACGTCATAAGTATAAGTCCTCATGTTAAGACTTTATGTCCTCCATGGTCCGTAGGAAAAAAAATGTTGCATAAAATTATGTGCTGTGCAGATTATCTGTGGTGACTGCCCTCTCCTATCTGCCACTGTACTTTTCCTCACGCACCCTCACATCCATATATTTTGGGGGAGTTCTTAGTTACATATAGTAAGATCCACTCTGGCTAGTTTGCCCAGGAAGGGGTTTCGTAAAGGGTATAGAGAACTCACAGAACTGTTGGGAAGGCTGAAGATAGAGCTCCAGGTCACGTTTCCAAGAATAACCACTCAGACGTGCTGCAGAACTGGCTTCTAAGAGACCTGCTGCTTCTGCATGGTTAGGAAACTGCCAAATTAAGAGCCTCTTCTGTGGTAGCAGCACTTCCCAAGACCACGCTACCTGGGCAACAAGAAGCTGCCAAACCAAAAAGTCGGTATTATGGCTGCATCTTTGTCACTTTGCCTCCTTGGTTGTCATTTCTGTTTTCCTTGATGTAGCAGACAGTTTTATCCCCACCGTCTGCTTTAACACTGAAAGTCAGTCAGTGGTCTATGATTAACTTCACATCATTTTAATTTTTGCTAGTTATATATTATTTGAAGAGTTAAGGCTTATACACACTGCATGCCTGTGATTATGTAGATAATTTTCACTGCTGTTTGCTGTGATTGAACACAAATCCAACAAACCCTTAAGTTTGCCTTCAGAGACTTTTTGGTGGAGTGCCCACTTAAAATTGAATTCTCTATTTTGTGATGAAAACCTGATCAAAGAAAGTTCCTTTTAGGATTGAAAAACTAATTCATAAAATACAAAATTTTGCCTGTATATCCTGATAGATTCTATTACTCTTCTAATTGCATTATTTATATTATTTTTAGAAACAGCTAAGATAAAAAGTGGATGGGATTTATAAGAAGTTATTTTATCAACAAGACAGAAGTCACTAAAAAATGTGTAACATCATGAATACCTTAATTTCTTTTTATCAACAGATTTGATTTTTTAGAATAGTTTTATAGTTCGCAGAAATATTGAGCAGTTAGTACAAAGTTTCCATATAACCTCTCAACACAATTTCTCCTATTAACATTTTATATTAATATGATACCTTTATTATGATTAGTGAACTAATTTTGATATATTAACTAAAATCCATAGATGTTTTTAGCTTTCCCTGATTTTTACCTAATATTCTTTTTGGTTTCAGGATACCATATTACATTTAGTCATCATGTCTCCTTAGATTCCTGTTAGCAGTGACAGTTTCTCAGACTTTCCTTGTATTTGATGACCTTGACGATTTTGAGGTGTATGGTCAGGTATATTGTAGATGGCCCTGCTATGGGACTTTGACTACTGTTTTTCTAATGATTAGACTGGGATTGTTGGTTTTGGTGAGGAGGATCACAGAGGTTAAGTGCCATTTTCATCATATATCAAGTGTACTTCACTTGATAACTATCTTCATGTTTTATAACTGGTGACATTGATCTTCACCACCTGGCTGAAGTAGTGTGTATCAGATTTCTCCACTGTAAAGTTATTCTTTTTAAAAAAATTTCTGTTTCAAGAAAAAAAGATAATATTGGTACTTTGCCTACTTTATGGATCACCTCTCAGGGCAAAGAAATAGAAATAGGTACGGGATAAAATTCCCCTGGGCCAAGAAGATTGAATTTCTGATCTAGTGACCTAAAGGATGTGGGCAAGTCCCTTAATCTCAGTATTTCTTCCACCCTTAGGAATAATAGATAAAAGATTAGCACCATTCACAATTGATGGGCTGTTAAGGAAGAGTAATGCCTTTCATAGATGCTTTCAAAGGACAGCTCTTTTTTTTTTAAAGACTGTTGAAGACTTTTTTTAAAAAACTGTTAAAGACTAATTTTTATGATGATATAAGAAGAAATGATGCTATTATAACATAGCAAGGGACAGCTGTTTTAAGGACTGTTTGAAGTTTTTAAAATCAGAATTACTCCTGAAGGCATTCACACCCCTAAGAGAAGAAAAAGAAAAGTGGAGGTTACTTTGTGGGTTGTTTTAAAGCCAGGGGAAGGTGATATGGTCAATGTCCTATCACATTTTTGGGATTGAATTAATTTGTTCATGTTTCAAAAGATTTGAAAAAAAATGATTAAAAGGTTAGAAGATAAACCTAAAAGAAGAAACTGGTATTTCTTTTACAGCATTATATTGGCTATAACTGGTGATTAGCTCTTTATATAATTTATAAAGAGGGTTTGTAATTTGCCCAAGGCCTCTCCACCCAGTCCCACTAACCTGCTACAGTTTATCAGACTCTACAGCCCAGGTTGTCAACGATTACACTAAGATCCAAATCTTAGACAACTCATCGATGAAAAGTTTATCAATCATTTCCATAATTATAAATAACAAAATTTTTTTTAACTACTTTTCTATTTAAAAAATTAAATTATCTTTTTATGCTGTTATAGCTTATTTTTCCATGTGGAAAAATTGAGCTATTCAAAGACACGTCATGATAGGGCTGATAATTGCTGCAGTAATTTGATGTGTTGAATGAATAACGAATAATAAGTACTTAATAGGTAAGATACATTAAATACTCATGTATTTGAGTGTTTAACAGTATTTAATGAGATTGTTATGGAACAAATTTAAAAGGTATTCCGATCTTTGCTTCTAATAACATTGAAATTTTTACTTAAATATGAAGAAAATTAACAGTAGTTTAATATATGCATAATAGAGTTCAAAGTTTCAGAATAACTTATGAGAAAGAAAGCAATAATTAAGACTTTTCTTTTACATTTTAACTAAGAGCATTATTAACAAATTGTTGTTTTGTTTTTTGTTTTGGGGGGTTTTCTTTAGCTCTTAACAGATAATTCTTCCCCAGACCAAGGACCAAATAAGGTTTTTGATCTTTGCGTAGTATGTGGAGACAAAGCATCAGGTAACATTTTAAAAATAACCTTCTGTATGTGTTGTGTTGTTAAAATAACTACCACACTACCATGTTTCTTCTTCTGAAAGTAAAAAGAGCATGTTGTTTTTACAGTTCTCATTTGAAGCCTATAAAATTTGACTGATTTGCCCCCAAAGCTTTTTATTCACCTAAAGATTTTTTTTTACTTGAATGCAATTTAATTTGATCTTGCAATGACATAAAATGTATATTTTGAAGAATTGTGAAAAACAGTTTTTAAAAACAAAAAAAGATTTATTTATTGGGGTGGGTGGGGGAGCAGAGAGAGAAGGAGAGAAACTCAAGCGGACTCCACACTGAGCATGGAGCCCCACACGAGGCTCAGTGTCCTGAACCTGAGATTGTGATCTGAGCCAAAACCAAGAGTCAGGGGCTTAACCAACTGTGCCACCCAGGTCCCCCAAAGAGTTCTGCTTTTTAAATGTAAACTGAATATGTGGAAATTTTTCTTGAAAGTAAAATCAGTTTTGTCAAAGGAATTGCTTAAAAATGAGTTGTGGTCCTTAATGATACGTAACATTAAGTTGTTAACTTACCTGCTGAGCCCTGTTGCTAGTCCAGGAATATAGAGTAACTTAAATTATTGAGATGGAAAAGCTCTGGTTACTCTTTATTTAATGCTGTGCATAACTGAGCAGCATTTCTCCAAGTACTATTACTAGTACTCAGGGTTATGTCATTTTAGTTATGTTCATTGTTATTTTATGCCAGGAAAGCACCCATGTTCACTCATATATAATCTTTAATCTTTTCCATAGCTTTATTGCAAAAATCTCCACTACAAGCTTTTCCCAGAGTATGTTCAATTTAATAGATGTTGCATCAAAGAAATGGCTTGTGAAGTGGTAGGTTAATCAAAGTGTGACAGATTTCTCCAGAAATTTAAAAAGTGGAACCCACAATGAGAAGAGATTACTACAGGGGTACCTGGGAGGCTCAGTTGATTAAATGTCTGACCCTTGATTTCGGCTCAGGTCATGATCTCACGTCGTTAGATCAAGCCCCGTGGAGGCTCTGTACAAGGCGTGTAGCCTGCTTAAGATTCTTTCTCTCCCCCTCCCTCTATCCTTTCCTACCCCACCCCGCAAAAAAGAGAATACTATAGCTCAAATACTAATTGATGTATCTTTTTTTCGAGCAGAGTTTTCAGAATAATACCCTTATATAACATGTAAGAGAATTATAATTTGTAAGTGATCTCAGAAGTGAAAATAGTTTTTACTTATGGTGTTATGGGTGGTTTTGTTTTTTCTCTTTCTGAAATTTTCTGTATCATTGTTAAACTTACTTTACAGAATTAAAAATTCATATTATTTAATATATTTATCAAAGAATATGGTTGTTTCATTCTCTGTTTAGTAACTCCTAAAAAATTTTTCCATGTCACAAACTCAAAAATCTCCATTTCATCACATATATTATTGTTACTTAAAGAGAAGAAATGGGCTTATTTCTATTTCTGTTCTAAAATATATGACTTTTGTGTTTCCTTAAACATCTTGTCTCCAGGGCGTCATTATGGAGCAGTAACCTGTGAAGGCTGCAAAGGATTTTTTAAGAGAAGCATCCGAAAAAATTTAGTTTATTCATGTCGAGGATCAAAGGACTGTATTATCAATAAACACCATCGAAACCGCTGTCAATACTGCAGGTTACAGAGATGTATTGCGTTTGGAATGAGACAAGACTGTATGTATTAGCTTTAAAGGAGAAAATAATTTTAAGAATTCAGGCAACCTCTAAAAGTATGTCAAAATTAACACAATATGTCTATATATATGCTTTTTAATTTACAGATTTCCAACTAACAGTTTAGAAATGTGTACATATGCATGTATTTTTTATTCAACAAGATACTCATCGAATGCCTATATGCTATGCATGTATGTGTGTTTGAACATGGTTTTTTAAAAAAAGCACAACTAATTAGATGCCGGTTTAGTTTCCGATTAAACTACTAAGGTGATAAGTAGGGTAGCTAATATTGATTGAGCTCTCACCATACCTAACTCTGTGTATAGCATATGAATTATTTATTTCTATAGTAAAACACCACGCACTAGGTACTACTCTTACCCATTTTACATTTGAGTAAACAGATTTAGAAACTTGCCCAAGGTCACATAACTAATAAGTGGCAGAACTTGGATCTGAATCTTGGCAGGTTTTTTTTTCCCTCAGAAAATGTACATTTAACAACTAAACCATACTATCTCCTAAGTATCATGAAATAAAATTCCTATAAGTGAAATATACTACCTATATTTTATAAATGAAAATTAAACAGTTGAATTACTTCTCAAAAATCTCCTTGCCCTTAACTAAAAAAAGATTTAACTTTTTGTGGCTCTCTATTAGTATTGTTTTCAATTGATCAAATATTATTTTTTTCAACTCTCACACAGATAGGTAAGAGACTCCTATTTTCAGTTTTTCCTTCTTGACAGTATCTTTTCCTTCTTGACAGTGAGATTTTAAAAAATAAGAATTTCTCTACATTTCTACCACAGCTGGGTCAGGGAGAGAAAAGAGAGCAAGAGATGCAAATTACTATTCTGAAGCAACTTCGTTGAAGTTGGAAATAATTTCTAAAGATTAAGGATTACCTTTAGAGTTCACTTATGGTAACTGTCTCCCATGAGCAATGAGCATTGCTGACCGAATGGTTACATTTATAATTGCCTATAAATTCCTCACTGTGATGTAATAGTTTAATGCATTTTTGTAGCTGTTCAGTGTGAAAGAAAACCTGTTGAAGTATCACGAGAAAAATCTTCCAACTGTGCCGCTTCAACAGAAAAAATCTACATCCGAAAAGACCTTCGAAGTCCATTAGCTGCAACCCCAACTTTTGTAACAGATAGTGAAACGGCAAGGTATAGTAAAAACAAGCAAAACATACATTAAGTAGAGTGGGTCATTTGTTTTTGTTCCCAGTGAAACTAAGGCTAAAATTTATACTTGTTTGTTACAGGTCAGCAGGACTGTTAGATTCAGGAATGTTTGTGAATATTCACCAGTCTGGAATAAAAACTGAGTCAACTGTGCTGATGACACCAGATAAGGTGTGTTTAGTGCAATTAATTTAAAGCTTAAATTTTTTTAAGCTTTTAGTATCTTTTGCCTTTTCTTAATCTCTGCGATTACGTTGGTTAATTGATCTGGTCTTAAATATTCCTATTACAAACTGCTTTTTTTTTTAATATAAATGATCAACTATTTGATAGTGTCAAATGACAGCTAAAACAATTTAGTAACAAATTTGATGCCTTTATTCAAGGGAAAACAATCCATAGATCAGGAGAGCACTCTTGCTGAGGGATTTCGGGCAAGAGTGAGTTTTAGAGAACATTAGAAGCAGCAATATGGAAATGGCCTTACTGGCTAGGAGCTTGAAGATTTCCTTGTAAGGCTAGTGGGTCCTGTTTCTTAGGGTAAGGTGAGCTAGTTAAAGCAGAGTTGCAGATTGTGATTGGTGTATGTTAGGTTTCCTTAACAGGTGTTTTCTGTAAGTGCTTGCTGACTTGGGTTTACATTTGTGACCAGGATAGCTTCCATTTTGTGTGTCCTCATATATGAATAACTATCAGTAGAAACGTTCATTATTCCACTAGGACAATTACAGCTTCAAAATGGAAGTGACAGACAAAAGTCTTCTAGGTTTCTTTCATCTCAAAAGTCCTCAGAAATGGAAATTTATATTAAGTGCAAAATTCCCCTTTTTTTTTTTTTAAGATTTATTTATTTATTTGAGAGAGAGCATGAGCAGGAGGGAGAGGGAGAGAGAATCTCAAGCAGACTCTGTGCTGAGCACGGGGGCTTGATCTCATGACCCTGAAATCATAACCTGAGCTGAAATCAAGAGTCCGACGGTTAACCAACTGCACCACGCAGGTGCCCCAGGTGCAAAATTCTTAATATTTCTTTTATGCTTCCCTACAGATTTTATAGTAACAAAATATCTAAAATATTTCAGGTGAAGAGAAATTCCTAGCATACCTTTTACTCAAAACATTGGCTTGAGTCAGGAGTAGGAATAGGATTGCAAGAGCTTTCATTATGTGTCTGAGTTATCTGGTTTCTTTTAAAGGTTGGAGTCCTCTTTGAGCAAGGAGTCTCAAGGAAAAAAGGTTTATTTCTGCAGTATTCAGAAACCCCTTATGAGAACAAAAAGAAAAATTTCTCCTGAAGACTTGTCTAGAAACAGATTTTAGGGAGCCTATGATTAGTATTTCTCTCAGCCTGTAATGTGATCTGGTTTTATATAAACTGTAAGATTATTCATCCAATTTATGGCCAGGTTTATTATACATTTGTTTGATATTCTAAAGGCACTCTTTTTTTATGTTAGTCACCATACATTACATCATTAGTTTTTGATGTAGTGTTCCATGATTCATTCTTTGTGTATAGCACCCAGTGCTCCATGCAGAACGTGCCCTCCTTAATACCCACCACCAGGCTAACCCATCCCCCACCCCCCTTCCCCTCTAAAACCCTCAGTTTGTTTCTCAGAGTCCATAGTCTCTCATGGTTCATCTCCCCCTCCAATCCCCCCCCTTCATTTTTCCCTTCCTACTATCTTTTTTTTTAACATATATTATTTGTTTCAGAGGTACAGGTCTGTGATTCATCAGTCTTACACAATTCACAGCGCTCACCATAGCACATACCCTCCCCAATGTCTGTCACTCAGCCACCCATCCCTCCCACCCCCCACCACTTCAGCAACCCTCAGTTTGTTTCCTGAGATTAAGAATTCCTCATATCAGTGAGGTCATATGATACTTGTCTTTCTCTGATTTACTTATTTCACTTAGCATAATACCCTCCAGTTCCATCCACATCATTGCAAATGACAAGATTTCAGGTTTTTTGATGGCTGCGTAATATTCCTGTGTGTGTGTGTGTGTGTGTGTGTGTGTGTGTGTGTGTACACACACACACACCACATCTTCTTTAGCCATTCATCTGTTGATGGACATCTTGGCTCTTTCCATAGTTTGGTTGTTGTGGACATTGCTGCTATAAACATTGGGGTGCACGTACCCCTTCGGATCACTACATTTGTATCTTTGGGATAAATACCCAGTATTCTTAAGGCACTCTTAATACTTGAGCTCTGGAATCAAATTTCATCTGCCACTTATTAGCTGCATAACATTGGGCAAGTTATTTGACCTCTCAGTGCTTGTTTCCTTCATCGTCTGTAAAATAGGGCAAATAAGAGCGTCAACCATACAGGTTGGGCTTTAGCATTTTGTTATTAAGTGGGGAAATTTGACCTTTTACCATATATTTTGGAATTACAAGATTTTGCTTCGCTTTATATATGTGCTTCAAGGTTAGGACGGTAGTTACGATTGCACTGACGTATTAACTCCTTTAGGAAAGGAAGACAGCTAAGTTTTGTTGAGAAATTATTTGCCCAGACACTACTTTTCTGTATGTCTTTGTATTAAATTATAACAACCTTGCGTGTAAGTTTCTGACAGATAGTCACAAGATGAGGTCTTTTCACATTGCTAAGAGTTTTCATTGGCAAAAGCTTAATCTAGCTAGATAGGCATGTTAGAAAATGGAAGAAAATAGATATGTTTAAGTTTTAGTTGAAATTAAAACACTTAAAAATGTTAACTCCTTTTACTCATGTATACGAAGCCTGGAACAGTGGTTAGAGCACAGGCTTTCCCATCAGACCTGACTTCCCAGTCTTGCCTCCACTATTTGCTGCCGCAGTGACAATGGATTCTTGTCAGTAATAAAGGGATGATGGTTCCTATTTCACAGGGTTGTTATAAGGACTAAATAAAATACATATATTAGTAGGAACCAAGTGAGAACTCCACACAACCGGTAGGTTTCTCAGTAAATGATTCTGGGACCATTCATTAGTTTAGGAAGCACAAAAATTGTTTCATTGTGTTCACTAAAACCAATTTCACACAAACTGAAGAATTTGATAAAATGTGAACCATCAAGGAAACATGTATTTTCTTAGGATTAAAAACACTAAAAACCGTAAAGGAAGAATTAAATTTCATTAAAGGATTCTGTCAGTTGGCTATATTGAAGCAATTGAAGGGACTCTCTTTAGGTTAGAATGGAATAATTTGAGTATTTAAAAAAGAATGATTCATTTAAACACATCAAATATATAAAAATCTATGAATTTAAAGTGATACTTAAAACTCTTCTGTTACCAGTAGAGGTTGCTAAGGGTATTGACTCATTGCTCTGAAAATTGATAAAGAAAAATCAAGCATCTATCTGCCTTTCCTACAGAAATTATATTTCTGGGTAGTCAAAGAGTTAAGGAGAAGAGAATACTTTTTCACAAAATAATTCTAGCTAATTAGTGAATAAAGAATATATACATGATTAACAAAAATATAAACTAAAGACAAATGGGAAAATATGCAATGTGTAGCAAAAGCCCATTATCTTGGACTCATGGGTGGCTCAGTCCGTAAGCATTTGCCTTCAGCTCAGGTCATGATCCCAGGATCCTGGGATCAAGTCCTGTGTCAGGCTCCCTGCTTTGCGGGGAGTCTGCTTCTCCCTCTGACCCTCCCTCCACTCGTTCTCTCAATCTCTCTCTCTCTCTCTGAAATAAATAAATAAAATCTTAAAAACAAAAACCATTATCTTAAATATGAGATTTTTCACCTACACAGCACCTGGTATTTAACATATTTAAAACAGTGGCTGGTAAAAGTTGGCATTCTAAGAATTCTGTTCAGTAATACATTTACCTTTTTTTCTTTTTTCAGTAATACTAATTTTAATACATTCTGTACAACTTTATAGTTCATATAGTAAGTTTTGGAAATTGTCAGAATTTTAATTCTAAAAAGAACTTAAAAGATCATCTAAGATCGTCTTACAGAGGAAGGGATTGTTGATGTGAATAGATTAGTCATTAAGTACAGTTTTTGGTTTAATGTAATTTTTGTATAAACATTTCCTAGGAAATGTACATCATGTTTTTAAACTTACATTTTCCTCAGAAAGTTTTTAAAAGCTCAGAGCTCTTTGATTTTACTTTCTGGGTTTCACTTATCTTAGAAGTACTTTAATTCTGGCATTTCATAATCTAGAATTGGATATTTCAGACAAAAAGTTCTCTGATACCAATTTGCAGATTTTAATACTTTTTTTTTTTTTTAAGGCTGAATCATGTCAGGGAGATTTAAGTACATTGGCCAGTGTGGTTACATCATTAGCAAATCTTGGAAAAACTAAAGATCTTTCTCAGAATAGTAATGAAATGTCTGTGATTGAAAGCTTAAGTAATGGTGATACCTCTTTGTGTGAATTTCATCAAGAAATGCAGACGAATGGTGATGTTTCAAGGTAAGGTCTGTTTTGATCTTATTAGTATGTCTTACAATATTCTTATGTTGAATACTATTTACAGAAGTTTCAGAAAACAAGTATTTCTGTTAGATTTAGAAAATTTAAAGCATAGTTTTAACTGAAAAAGCACATTCAAGAATTATAAGATGTTATTGAGCAGGTTACATTCTAAATAATGAGCAATAAATAAATATTATAAGCTTAGAAATGTAGTCATAAAATTAAGGATTTTTTTTTCTTGCTAAAGGTAATATTTTATCTTCTGTGTATTTTTTTTTTTTAGATTTCCCCATACTTTTTTTTATTATGTTAATCACCATACATTACATCATTAATTTTTGATGTAGTGTTCCATGATTCATTGTTTGCGTATAACACCCAGTGCTCCATGCAGAACGTGCCCTCTTTAATACCCATCACCAGGCTAACCCATCCTCCCACTCCCTCCCCTCTAGAACCCTCAGTTTGTTTTTCAGAGTCCATTGTCTCTCATGGTTCGTCTCGCTCTCCCGATTTCCCCTCCTTCATTCTTCCCCTACTGCTAGCTGCTGCTGCAGCTGTTTTTTTTTTTTTAACATATATTGTATTATTTGTTTCAGAGGTCTGTGATTCATCAGTCTTGCACAATTCACAGCTCTCACCATAGCACATACCCTCCCCAATGTCTGTCACCCAGCCACCCCATATCTTCTGTGTATTTAGAGTTAAACATTTGTCTTACCCTAGGCAGCCATGTTCATTTTCCCCACCAATTTTTAATGATGAAAATAGATTTAAAACACTTAATTGAATCAACTACAATTTTAAGTTACACTTTGGGAAACTTATATAAGAATTCTATTTTTCATTCTCTTGATATTAATACATGGGATGTAGAAACTGGATCTCTTCAGGCTTTTTTCACACTGTTCATCATCTAAATGTTGAGGAAACTGCATTTAAGAGTCTCAATAAGTACTTTGTTGAACATGAGATTTTAAGTAACTCTAAAAGGCTTCTCATTGAAAAATATGGGGAGCTATTTTAAATAATTATTTGCTAACATTAGTTCATTATTTGCCATCCTAATCTCAAATTTTTACAGATGTAGCTGTGTTAACACAAGTTTTAAAATAGTTTCTGAATTTTTAAATAAAATCTGTTGTGTGGAATGCAGTAAAGTTGACATAAGTTCTTGCCCTTATTCTTTTTAAATAACTTCTGTATGTAAAGTAAATGGGCTGTTTTCTTGTAGTATCAAATGTATAACTTGTAAAAGCATATTTTTAGACCAAAGTGTAAGGGTTTTTCCTCCTGGTAATTACATAAATTTTTTTAAAGACTTTAATTCTCTGATAATATATTAATATAATACAGCTTTTCATACTATACATATTCAAATTTAATTTGCTTTTGGAAACAGCAAATACGTAGTGTATAGCAAAATAGAGTAGAAATAGAGTAATCAGTGATACATCAAAGTTCTGTATTCTCAATAATTTTTTTAGGCCTAAATATTAATTCCAGAATTTTATGTAGAATTTTTATTTTATTGTGGAGATTGACCAAGCTCACAGCATCTAATGTCTCCTAATAGGGCATTTGACACTCTTGCAAAAGCATTGAATCCTGGAGAGAGCACGGCCTGTCAGAGCTCAGTAGAGGGCATGGAAGGAAGCGTACACCTAATTGCTGGAGACTCGAGCATAAATTACATCGAAAAAGAGGGGCCACTTCTCAGCGATTCACATGTAGCTTTCAGGGTATTTCCATATTTTTTAATATAGTTTTTATGTTGTGTTATCCATTTTGATTTTAACCTTCCCTTCAGAAATCAAAGTATATTTGTTGTGCTTTTGAAGTCAGAAATATTCCTGATGGAATTCAAAATAGCAACTGAAACATACACATCTGGCTATTTAAAGTAATGGCACAATAAAGCATCCTATTTATAAATCATGGTTATAATATCGATTAATGGTTTTAAGTCTATAAAAGCTAGCTTTTAGAACATTTTAGACATAAGTTTTGGATGTTGTTGTTAACTCTAAGTATTGGCATTATGTTTGTATACACTGGTTTTGTTCAGTGCTTTGGTATAAACAATATGTGAGACGCAGTTATTCCTTACCATAGTAACTATAAAGAACTCCATTTATTACGTAGTCCCCTAATTAGCTAGCTCTCAGTATTAAGAATGTAAAAATTATTTAATACATTTTAACTTTTGGCTTTTAACTTTTCACACTTTAACCATTTTGGAGGAGGTACATTTGTAGTTTCTTTTTTGCTCCCCTAAATACATTAATTTATGATGGAAACAATACATGCAGAATATCAGAAAATAACTTTGTCAATCAGATAATATTCAGACTACGGCTATAGATACACGACCATTGAGGCCCTGCATTAAGACTCTGATGTTTTGACCCGTCCATTTTAACCACTCTGTGTCTTTTCTGTGTCAGCCATGAGTACATCAGCAAATCATATGCAGAGTGATTAAAAATATATAGGAGATTTCAATTAGTACACAGCAGTCTTAGAATACCTCATGGAAATTGTGTATAACTTTATTGTAGATTATAAATTTCCATGGGTTTCTAATGAAAATATAAACAGTTATCAAATAGTGGTTTGTGTGACTGGTACAAATAATACAAATCTAACATTGGCCAAAACTGCATACAATAAAATTTATATTTGTAAGATTTGACTTGGTAGAAGTAGCCACAGAGAAAACTCAAGTGACTTAGTAAATTGTTGTAATTTGATATAGACCATAAAACGTAACAGTGAAACCAATCTTCATATAAAATTTTACCAAAGATAAACCTATATGAAAAAATTAGAAATGTTTTATGTGTACTGTACATGAAAATTTTTTATGGGGGCTGTAAGAAAAGATAATGAGAATAATCAGTGTCATCCTTAAAATTTATAGTAGCTATGGACAAGGGTGGAGCAAGGCAAAACTGATTTTTCCCAATTGCACTTTTTATTCTAAATAAAAGACATGTTTTTGTTGTCTTATTTTCTACTTTTAATTTAAATAGGAAGGAAAGAAAAAGACATGTAGGAAGAGGACCCATTGCAAGAAAAAGTATAGAGTACTTCTATAGAAAGTAGAAATAGTCCTTTTTTAATTGTTGATGTTGGTCCTCAAAATGTTTGATTCTTTTAAATATTTGTTATGGACAGATGAGTTAGGCAAATTAGAACTTTTTTCCTTTCTCTGGAATTGGTTTTTTTCCATACAGTCTTTGACCTGCTGTTCTCTGGGTGTCCTCAGAATCAGCACTGTGAAGTTTCTTGGTCTCCTGACAAAGACAGCTTCTTTCTCTGATGCTTGTTTACATTTCCAGCCTTTGTGAAATCAAGAGTTTTACTTTTCCCTCACTTCCCAGCTCAGTACTTTGATAGTTGGCTTTCTCATTGAGGTTTTATAGTCATGAGTTTCAAAACCTGACATCTGTAATCAAAAACTCAGTTCTTTCTTAACTGTGCTAAATAGCATTTTGTTCCTATCTTGCATTTTTATGTACAGTATAGTTTGCAGCATGCTTTCATGTGTACGTTCTTAGGTTTGAGCCTTAATCACGGTTGTGAAGGTTTGGATTTTTACTGTCATTTGGTGAATGAAAAAAGATTTGGAGGTTTTCAGTGTCTTGTTCAAAGCAATCCAAACAGAAAGGAGAAATAGTCTAATATTGCATCTTGGAATTTGGTTCTGGAGAATCTAGGACAATAGAAATATTAAATATTTTTATTAAATTTCAGAGTTTTTGGTGTGATTTCATATACTTTATTCTTGATTCTTGCAATTTGATTACATAGATCATCAAGGTAGATAGAATTCCCATTTAGAAATAAGTATATGAGACAGAGGTAGGTGATTTCCAAAACTGTTCTCTCATATGTATCATCTCAGTATTAAAACCATAGTCCTTCTGGTCACCATGTTTGATGTTTGGGAGTCATCATCATTTTCCCCATACTTCACTCCCCTCCATTCCCTAATTGAATCCTAACCATTCTTTTGTTTGAATTTCTCCCTTCCTCTTCATTTTTATCACTGTATTTCAAGGCCTTTTAAAATTTCTTACCTGAACTGTTAGAGTAATATCTTTGCTTCCAGTCTCTTCATCTTGTCCTGTGCTCTGGTAATAAAGTGATGTTTGTTAAAAATCAGCCCAGTTATGGGACACCTGGGTGGCTCAGTCAGTTACACGTCTGCCTTCAGCTCAGGTCATGATCCCAGGGTCATGGGATCGAGGCCCTAGTCAGGCTCACTGCTCAGCAGGAATCCTGCTTCACCCTCTCCCTCTGCCCCTCCTCCCCTCTTCACATGTGTGTGCGCTCTCTCTCTCTCTCTCTCTCTCTCAAATAAATAAAATCTTTAAAAAATCAGTCCAGTTATGTTACTCTGCTACCTAAAAGCTTTCATTAGCTTCCTATTGCCCGTGTGAGATAAAGTTTATGACCTTTTAGGACCTTCCACATTTTTATTCAGTTGCCCATCATTTTTCAGAAATGCCATCTCTTTCTTAGCCCTTACTTCTTTCTTTTTTTTAAAGATTTTATTTATTTATTTGACAGAGACAGCAAGAGAGGGAACACAACCAGGGGGAGTGGGAGAGGGAGAAGCAGGCTTCCCGCTGAGTAGGGAGCCCAGTGTGGGGCTCGATCCCAGGACCCTGGGATCATGACCTGAGCCGAAGGCAGACACTTAATGACTGAGCCACCCAGGTGCCTCCTCTTAGCCCTTTCTGTAGCTCATTCTGTTTCCCTTTATTCTTCTATTGAAGCCTCAGCACTTAGTACCTTAGAGTGAAATCTCAGTTGGGGCACCTAGCTGGCTCAGTTGGTAGAGTATGTGACTCTTGATTTTTGGGTTGTGAATTTGAGCCCCACATTGGGGGTTGAATTTACTTTTAAAAAAAGAAAAGAGATCTCAAGATGTAAGTGCTGAATTATAATGTGTAATCCAGGGTCACACAACTAATGACATGTTGGGAATAGAATTCAGATCTCCTAACTCAAGTCAAATGATTTTTTTAAAGTTCTATCATTTAGCTTATTGTCAGAATTACAGAAAGTGCTATAAAGGTAATGGTAGACAAGTAACTTCTAAAATGGGTAGCCAAGTTTAATTCATGTCAACACTCTTTTAAAAATCATCTCAATATATTGGGGCACCTGGGTGGCTTAGTGGGTTAACTATCCAACTCTTGATCTCAGCTCAGGTCTTGATCTCATGGTCTCGTGAGTTCTTCTAACCCTGTGTTGGGTTCCATGCTGGCCATGAAGCCTACTTAGAAAAAAAAAAAATCATCTCAATGTACTGAATGTGTATCATTTTTAAAATGTGTGTATTTCAGTTTATAAACCTAAAAGTCCACAGGCAGTTTTGGGACGCTCTTTAACATCTTCAGTAGAAACTCATCTTCTCTATATAGAGGAAGAAATCTTTGTCTTTGCAATCTAAAAGACTTGTTGAATAAATTCTTGTTTCTTAAGCCAGTACTGGCTGATTCATGATGCTAGAGGTGTATCTTGCTTTAAGAAAATTAAGTATTAAAACAGATAAATTATGAGATATTTCTTCTCTTTATAATACATGCATACATACAATGCATGGCAGTCTTTTAAATAATGAATTCCTCTAGTATGTATTGCAAATGATTTCAATTTTATGATTAAAGCACAAAGTTTTCAACATTACCACCACTCTTGTGTCAGTCAGGGTACATCTGTATCTTTTAGCCCTTTTGTCTAATTTTTAATACTGTAACTATTTTACTTTCTTAAAAGTGACTAAACTATTTGTTTAAACAACAGTTGTTGTTTTACATCTTAATTACTCCAACCCCCTAAAACTAGTAATCTCTGGTAATTCCCCTGATCTTTCAGGCTTTTCCCCCCCTGTACTCTCCTTGGGCAATTCTGAAAAGGTATGATAGTTCCCAGTTTGTTTTTTATATACTTACATATAGAAACAGTTACATCCTGATAATTACATTTAAGATGTTTAATATCTGCTTGCCTACAGTTCTATTAAGAATTCTCTTTAAATAGTGGCATTTTAATTTGCTGCTCCAGTAAACATTTCTCAAGCATTTAAAAAATATTCTCAGGGTGCCTGGCTGGCCCAGTTGGTGGAGTGTGTGACTCTTAATCTCAGGGTTGTGAGTTTGAGCCCCACATTGGATGTAAAGATTACTTAAAAATAAAATCTTTAAAAAAATTATTTTCTTTTTTTTTTTTTTAAGGTTTTATTTATTATTTATTTGAGAGAGAAAGCACATGAGAGGGGGGAGGGTCAGAGGGAGAAGCAGACTCCCTGCTGAACAGGGAGCTTGATGCGGGACTTGTTCCAGGGACTCCAGGATCATGACCTGAGCCGAAGGCAGTCATTTAACCAACTGAGCCACCCAGGCACCCAAATAAATTTTTTTTTAAATAAAAAATATTCTTCTCAGAGCACCTGGGTGGCTCAGTTGGTTGAACGTCTGCCTTCGGCTCAGGTCATGATCCCAGAGTCCTGAGTCCCGGGATCAGACCCTGCATGGGCTCCCTGCTTAGTGGGGAGTCTGCTTCTCCTTCTGCCCCTCAACCCACCCGTGCTCACTCTCTCTCTCCCTCTCAAATAAATAAATAAAATATTTAAAAATATATATATATATATATTCTTCTCATACATGAAATTTCAACTGTTAATTTCTCTGTTAAATAGTTTTATTAGTTGGCACCATTTATAAATAGATAAACCATTTGTGGCTAATAATGAACAAAGGCAGTTAATATTTTTTACCTAACATGTCTGGAGAATTTTTGTATCATTTTGATGAAAACCTTTTGATCTGTTAGGCATCATAGACACTTTGGAGAATCTGATTAAAGCTATCCTTTCCTCAGAAAAATACATATGGGTACATCCACCTACTCTACCCCTGAGGTAGCCACTGTTAACTGTGTGATAGATCTCCATCTGTCCTTTTTATATATACATACACACACACTCTCTCTCTCTCTCTCTCTCTCTCTCCCCCCCCCCTTTCTCTTTAACATAAATTAGGTCATCTACATATTGTTTCGTAGTTTTTCCACTTAGACGTCTGTGAGGTATTTTTTTTCTATGCCATTACATCTCAGTTTATCTCACTAATTTTAATGCCTACAAAGTACTCTATAGCATAGGTTATTTTCCTTAGTGATAGAAATTTAGGTCATAGATGAAATTACATTTCATTTATAGTAATGAAAGTTCTCTTTAATAAGCTTTTCAAAAATGCTTCTGATGTGGGATATTTATTTTCAACAGTTGACACACACTTAAAGTAACTACCTGAGGTCAGGAGTACAAACTGACAGCCTGTGAGTATTATAGTCACAGACACATTTTGTTTTACCTGTAGATTAAACAGGGAGTTGCACACAGAACCTGCTCTTTGAAAAATAGAGCAGGCAGTCCTTAGTCCAAATTGCCATATGTTTTCAGTATATGGAATTCGAGTCCCAGGTAAAGGAATATGCACTTCCCAGATGGCACCAGCAGGCCCACTTCACTCATTATTCTCCTGACCCTGTAAGATTTGAATTTGGTAACTGCCCATAGCCTGCATGAATGGAACATTGAACACACAGGATTGCTCTTTAAACAACTATACCATTATTGATAAAGGAAGAGAAGAAAGGAAAAAAAGCACATTGTTAGACTAAGAAATAACTTAAAACACAACCAGAGAATATCATACCTGATATTTATTAATGGGATTCTGTTTGTCTGAATATTGCTTTGTTAGCAACTATGATCTACTCATTCTAAATCCTATTTATAGCTGTAAAATCCAGTCACTTGGATTATTTCAAGATTTGCCTTTTGGTGAATATATCAACCTCCTATTTGATATGTTTACATGTAACTTTTTCAAAGAAATTATCATTTAGAACTGTCATAATTTACCTCAGTCCCTGTTCACACTAGCTCACCATGCCTTCTCCTATGCCTGAGTACCTGAATGTGCACTACATTGGGGAGTCTGCCTCCAGACTGCTGTTCTTATCAATGCACTGGGCACTTTCGATTCCTTCCTTCCAGGCTCTAGGGTAAGTGTTTTGAAGTCCTTGAGTATAAATATGATTTTATCGCACAAATGTACACTAAGCAAGAACTTTTATTTTGGATGGATTTGTATTAAAGGAAAAAAATGGTATAACATTATATAAAGTTTTGTTATTTATATGACAGATTATGGCAGTTAGTATTTTCTTATATTATTTTTATATAGGAAGGGTATCCATGTTTCATAATTTGACTGAGTTAATAATTCAAGTGGAATATATGCAGTGGAGCTGATAAATCATGGCCAGCATTTGTAATAGGCTGTCTTTGACCTGAAGATAGGGAGGCTGTAGGTATGCCCTGGATGTTTCCCTCCCAGCCCCACTGTTTTCACTGTTCATCTCAGGCATGTTCATAAGGAGCTGAAACTTGCATACAGTGAATGTTTCAAAATAGAAACAGTTGTTTTCCAATCTGTGATTACAAAAAGTGGGGAAGGGGGAGATACTGTAGACCCCATAGTACCACAGTGATAATTTGGAGATACTTACCACCAAGAAACACAGCAGTAATCTGTATTACGTCTGTATTACCTGATGTTTGCCAGATCTATTTAGATTGTGTTAAAGTAACTGGTATGAAGAGCAGAGAGACCATGGAAAAAGTTAAGTCAGTAGTTAGAGAAGTATTTTTCTAGTCACAGGGCCCTACTCACCAACATGATTTCATGAATAATGTGCTTTCATATCTTATACTTCTGTTCTCCCATTTGCCAAAGGAATGATAACTGTCCATCCTTCATTCTTAGAGTATTTAATATGACTAAGAAATATCTCAGTCATGACTTGAAAAAGCATACATAGGGGCACCTGGGTGGCTCAGTCAGTTAAGCGTCGGGCTCTTGATCTCAGCTCAGGTCTTTTTTTTTTTTTTTTTTAATGTTTTTATTTATTCATGAGAGTCAGAGAGAGAGAGAGAGAGAGAAGCAGAGGGAGAAGCAGGCTCACCACAGAGCAGGGAGCCCGATGCGGGACTCGATCCCAGGACCCCGGGATCATGACCTGAGCCGAAGGCAGACGCTTAACCATCTGAGCCACCCAGGCGCCCTCAGCTCAGGTCTTGATGCTCAGGGTCATGAGTTCGAGCACCACGTTGGGCTCTTCACTGGCCATGGAGCCTCCTTTAAAAAAAAAAAAGGCACACATAGAACCCCAGTATAATTTGGTGTTGGTTATACCATGCATTAAGTCACATACTTAACTAATATAGTTACATAGATTAAAAGCCTAATTTAGAATGGTTAACCTTTAGAACTGTTAGCCCTTTCTCTCAAAATAATATTTAGTTTTCAGAATTTCTCCAGTCTGCTTTTTTTAACAAAGAATTAAAATATGATATAAATTTACATATTAGCAGTTTATTTTAAAGGGTTAGGTTTACTTAGTTCCCTAAGCTTTTAACTGGAGTACTTTTGTGTTGAAAAGTAATCTGGTGATATTTGTTATAATAGGCTATCAACTATTATAGTAAAAAAACAAAAACAAAAGGAACGATTTTTAGGGAGTGCTTTGAACTCTTTGAATTATTTATATAACATTATTGATCTTTAGTACTTCTGTTAAATTAAGTGTGATTATCCTATGGAAACATTCTCCACAGGGTACCTGGGTGGCTCAGTCGTTAAGTGACTGCCTTCGGCTCAGGTCGTGATCCCAGGGTCCTGGGATCGAGCCCCGCATCTGGCTCCCTGCTCCACGGGAAGCCTGCCTCTCCCTCTCCCACTCCTTCTGCTTGTGTTCCCTTTCTCGCTGTGTCTCTCTCTGTCAAATAAATAAAATCTTAAAAAAAAAATTCTCCAAATGTTAAAGAAACCAAAAATAAAACCTGAGGTTTCCATTTATAATCCAGTCTTACAGTGGCAGCCACATTTCCCTCTGATCTGTACTGAAAAATGGTTTTAATGTAACAGCCACAAGATTCTTTGCAATCAGAATTAACCATTGGTGTAGCATGTGAGGCCATTAATCGCTACATAAACTCTTACTTATTGTCCCCATCTAGATTGTTTGTAGTTCAAGTTAATCAGATGGAAGAGGACTAAGTACTGATGATGGGAAATTCTGTTGAGTGGTAATAAAAGCTATTCTGAGTCTCCTAGAAACTGACATTGGTTGCATTTTTATCCGTAGACCCAAAACTTGGAAACAAAGCCCTAATATTGCAGAGAGAAACAGATAAGCAATATTAATCAGTTACTAAAAGTCGTTTGTTTTGATTACTTATTAAATGGAGAACAGTAGCTTCAAGAACCTTTCAAACAGTGGGTGGTTAATACTGTCTGTATTGTACAGTCCTTTATGTTTTACAAGGATTTTACTTTTTAAGATTTGTAGTTTCAAAACTTACAGGAATTCAGTTGTTCACTTCTACCTGCATAATTTAGGTGATTACACCGTAGTAAGTTCAGTTACGGGCACTTGGCATGATTTGTCAGCAGTCCTCTCTACCTGGATTCTCATAATATATAACCTGAAGTTCTAAACCACCACTATTTGCTACAGGAGACTTTATTTTTTGAATAACTTAAGAAACCTTCCATAAATGCAAAGTCTGAAAGTGGAATCTTTTTTAAAATCCCACTGAAACAAAGTAATGTTTACTATAGATGTGGGTTTAAAACCAGCTTTATTGGGCACCTGGGTGGCTCAATTGGTTGGGCGACTGCCTTTGGCTCGGGTCATGATCCCGGGGTCCTGGGATCGAGTCCCACATCGGGGTCCCCCTGCTTGTGCTCTCACTCTGTCAAATAAATAAAATCTTTTTTAAAAAATTAAAAAAATATAAAACCACCTTTATTGTTGTATCACTGACTACTTTTCCCTAAGGACCATGCCTTCCTTTCAAACACATGCTGCTAGGTAAAGTGTAATGCCTTGGGTTTATTTGTGTAGAAGAGAAATGGTTAGGTTATCCCCACGTATACGTGACTTCGGAAGTCCTATTTTATCAAAATAAATAGTATAAACAATTATCTGATCTCCAATTCTGAGTACTATGTACATATTTTAATGAACTTAACAATATAGAAGACTAGTTAGAGAAAAATAACCTATGCCCATTTGTAAAAGAAGTTGACATATTTACTGTTATGCAGCCTAATGCCTCTATTAATTAACACTGGCATTGTTTCAGTGTACCTGACTGATACTTTAATTACCCCTATCCAGCTCCGTTTGCTTTTCAAAGGAAAGATGTTTAGAAAATAGGTAGTATAATGTGATTACAATAGTTACTTGTTTTTAACAGAAAAAACAAAGAGCAAACATGCTCTTACTGTCACAAAATACTAGCTGTAAAGGGGAGTCTCTACTGAGAAATTTGACTTTAGCATTTTACTTGCTAAAACTTTAATGAGTTATACAAAAGCATAGATTTTGAACACCTGGGTTCAAATTCTGGATTTGTTCATCTGCTAGCTTTGCTACTTAACTAGGCTCTCTTTCTCCATCTATAATTTAAGAGCAGAAGTGCGTTCTTGCTGGCGAGGCTACTTAGCTGAGATGAGTGTAAATCATCTAATCCAGCGCTACTGCAAACTAGATTATCAGTGCTCGTTTTCCTTCATTCTCTTAGGAACCTTCTCTTTAAAAAGGACTTGCTGTTTTCCTTTCCTAATGAACTTTTTAAAAACATTTGAACGGCATAGCTAGCTATACTACAAGGATATTTGGGGTTTTGTTTTGGATGAAGATGTAAATATATGTGTCTTTCTGCAATTAATCTCCATATTTAGTTCTTTCACTTTTCCTTTGGAAACAGAGTAATCTGGTGGCTTATTCCTCATTTGCCACTTTTTATCATTTTTCCTTTAGGGTACTCATAACAATTTTGGTGTCCCTCATCCTCTGCCCGGTTACTCCTTAATCTTTTCTCTGAGCCTCCCACAACAATGTCAAAATACTTTCATCCTACTAGGTATAACACAGGCCAGAAAGAGCTTTGACTTTTTTTTCTTTTTTGTCAGTTGGCTCTGTTCATTTTCCTATCCTGTGTCCACTAATTACCTTAGTTAGCTGTTTCCTCTTTAAAACTTCAGACTCAGAGGTTAAGGTGAAAACTGAATTACTGTGAACTTTCCCATCATGTTTGCTTTTAACCTTTTCCTCCTGTTTAATAAAATTTTAAAGTAACACTGAAGTATAGAAATATAAAGTAAAACTTCATTCTCCAGAGGTAACTAACCCCACTAATTAACAGTTTGGTGTCCTCCCAGACCTTTCAGCGCCATATTTTAACAATCCATTACACACTTGCATATCCTATTCTTTGCCTTTCTTTTTATACTTAGAAGACGGGTGTCTTCCTATGTCTGCACATGTCAGTTTTACCCTGTTCTCCTTAATGGTTGCCTAGTATTCCCTTTTACAGGATCTGTTACTGATTTACTCATTCTTTATTAGTAGACATTTGGGTTCTTGCTAATTTTCTTATTCTATCCAGTGCTACAATAAGCACTGTAGCATTGTATGTATAATTTGCCTACTTTGTGTATTTCTATAAAATAGGTTCTTACAAGAGGAATAGCTAAGTCTCAGAGGGTATATGTTCTAGTTTTTTGATAGATACTATTAAATTGTCCTCCAAAAAGATGTTGAGCCAGTTAACACCTCAGCAATGCTTACGTGAGAATGAATGCTTATTTCTTCACACCATCCTCAATTCTGGATTTTAGCTGTCTTTTCTGATACATGAAAATACTATCTTGGCCTCTTTTATTTTCTTTGATTTCAAGATTTAAATTTTACATCATTTTTTATATGGAGATTTGAAAATACTGATTTTCTTTTCATTTAAACTTCACTTTCAAATAGATTTTGATTGCCATAAGAAATTGGCAATACCCTAGATCTTTTTGTTTTTTAAGTTCTTTCCCATCTTTCTTTACTCAGATGTCAGCCCCTCAGACGGGCCTTCTCCAGCCACCTTACCTGAACACCTCCCCCCCCGTTTTTTAATGCATAATCCTACTTTATGGTAATGTAGAATTTTTATTACCTGAGAGAAACCTAATGTATATATAACCATATGCATGTGTATATAATATATAAAATATTTGAAATGGTATATTTTTATGTTTACCTTCTGTTTCATGAAGGCAGACTTAATCCATCCTGTTTATTGCTGTTTCTCCAGTGCCTTGAATAGTGCCTGGCATATACTTTATGGCATCCCTTATCCACATAATTCTTACATTTACATCTCCTAATAATGAGAGCAGGGAATAGGACGTGTAGTTTCTCTTCATTTTATATAGCTAGGCAGCTGAGACCTGGGAAGCTTATTAGCCACATTTCAAATGGATAATCAGTAGATCTAGTTTTTAAAGCTGTGGCTGACTTCTAATATTTTTTCTACTCTCTCATGCTCTGGAAATTTCTTATTCAGAAGTTCAGGAAGGGACCATTCTTATTTTCATTTCTCCTAGCAAAATCCAAAATTAAGTATCTCATTTATAGGGATACTAATATCCCATCTGAAACATGCTTAAAGAATAAACCGTTTTGGGATACCTAGGTGACCTAGTTAGGCATCTGCCTCCGGCTCAGGTCATAATCTCAAGGTCCTGGGATCCCGCCCCTGCTCAGCAGGGAGTCTGCTTCTCCCTCTCCCTTTGCCCCTCCCCCTGCCTGTGCTCTCTCTGTCTCAAATAAATAAAAATCTTAAAAACAAAAGCTTGTAAAGTTTATAAAATACATGTTAATATCCGATATGTGTTTGTTGTGTTTCATTTTAATAGGCAAGAAAATAGCATATCATTGGTGAAAGCTTATTGGAATGAACTTTTTACTCTTGGTCTTGCCCAGTGTTGGCAAGTGATGAATGTGGCAACTATATTAGCAACATTTGTCAATTGTCTTCACAGTAGCCTTCAACAGGGTAAGGAGCATCTTGTTTATTTCTTTTTCCTGGATATAAGAGGGGATGTCAATTTTATAAACTATGTTATCATTAAAGTTAGATAGTTGATTAATGTTTTAGATACCAGCAGCCTTTTTACTAGAGATAACTTTTACATTTTAATAAATTCACCCATTAATCACCCAAAAATATTTTCAAATGAGAGCATAACAAAATTGAAACAATTATATTTAACTCTGGCAGGCTGCTTCTGAGTAGGCCCTGTGAAGTTTTGCATATTTGGACATAGATACCAAAGAATCCAGGGATTAGCTTACATAGAGGTGACCAGATATTTTTAAATGTTTACTTCTCACCAATTTTCAAACTGCCTTTTTTTAATTATAGTCCTTTGAATCCCAGCATAGGCTGGGTTGTTTTTGTTTTTTTGTTTTTTTATCAGTTCATTGGGATATATTCTTTCACTTAAACAGAGCAGTCTTTACTCTTTTTTCTTGATCCATGGTGATTACAGCTTTAATTGAGGATACAGGCGGTCATTGATTTGTAAACATTTAATTTTAAATTGGCTTGTGACTAACCATGAGCATGGGAAGAACTGCTTTTTGAATTTAGGAATAATTTACAAATTGGGAATCATGTTTTATTTCCTTAGCATGTCCCATTTCTCATTGTTTTGCGTTATTTTTAAATCATCTGGTTCCACTTCCTGTTTGAGGGCAGGAAAATCACCTTAAAATGTCATCAGCAGTAGATCTGCTAGAAGGTAGCACTACATTCCATCTTATTTATGGACTCCTGGTCTTGATTCATTTCTCATGAATTTGTAATGGGTTATATATAGCTTACTTCTCTAAAGCTGTGGTTGACTAGTCAGATGTGTTTTAAACAAAAACACAATAAATTTTAAAAGTTATAAAATTTTATTATACTCAACTTTTCTTTGGTCTTGGCAGTGTTTTTTTGCTAATGTTTATTTTAGTAGTGTTGGTAACTTTAAAAAATCTGGGTGCTTTTGCTCATTTTTTTCAACCAATTACAAGCTTAAATAAAATCTTGTTACCAAAATTTGAGTCTTTTGTAGGCCACTTTTTCAGGAGGTTATCTTTACAGCTTATCTTCTCAAAGATATATCTTGAAACACTAAATTTCTTGGGGTTTTTGTTTTTTTCTAACAGTTTTTTCTTGAATGAGAAAGATCACAAGTTTCATCTTGCAGAGATAATGAATTTTAAACATTTACAGATTGGTTATATTCAAAGCTAGAAATTAGTGAGAAGGAAATATATTGAGTAAAAACAGTCATACATTTTAGCCAAAAACTAGAAGCTTTCGTTTGTTTGTTTTTAATTAAAGATAAAATGTCAACAGAAAGAAGAAAATTATTGATGGAACACATCTTTAAACTACAGGAGTTCTGTAACAGCATGGTTAAACTCTGCATTGATGGCTATGAATATGCCTACCTGAAGGCAATAGTACTCTTCAGTCCAGGTACATAAACATTTCTTTCTTATTTAAAACACAGTATTGGGAGAGTCTCATACATTACTGGTAGGAATGTGAAAGGATGCACTGAAAGTGGAAACAACCCAAGTGTCCATGAACAAATGAATAAACCAGATGTAATATCTACAGACAGTGGGGTATCAGCCATAAAAAGGAATGAAATTGTGACACATGCTACACCGTGGTTGAAAACAGTATACTAAGTGAGGGGCGCCTGGGTGGCTCAGTTGCTGGGCATCTGCCTTCGGCTCAGGTCGTGATCCCACGGTCCTGGGATCGAGCCCCGCATCGGGCTCCCTGCTCTGCGGGAAGCCTGCTTCTCCCTCTCCCACTTCCCCTGCTTGTGTTCCCTCTCTCACTGTCTCGCTCTCTGTCAAATAAATAAATAAAATCTTTAAAAAAAAAAAAAAAAACAGTATACTAAGTGAAAGAAGCCAGTCACAAAAGACCGCATTTTATATGATTCCATTTATATGAAATGTCTGGAATAGGCAAGTCTGTAGAGACATAAACTAGATTAGTGGCTACCCAGGGACTAAGGAGGGGGAGCATGGGAAGTGACTGCCAGTGGGCACAGAGTTTCTCTTGGGATGACAAAAATGTTCTAAAATTCAGTTGTAATAATGATGGTTGCACAGCTCTGAATCTACGAAAAACTATTGAATTACACTTTAAATCAGTGAATTTTATGGATATTAGACATTGATATAGGTATGAAAAGGAAAGTTGAAGAAATCATTGAAATGATATAATTATGTTCACACCAACATTTGAATTCTTAGGCATATTTTGGTGTAGGCATCATGAGAAGGCAAATGAAAGGTGAGTATTGGTTTGTTAATGGGTTAAACTTCTAAACATTTTATTAGAGTTACCAGCAAATAGAAAAATGTCTCTTATTTTCCTGCCAGTTTCTAGCTTTCACATACAGTAAAGTGACAGTAAGCTCAATGATCAATTTATGAATAAGAAAAATTGACTATTCTCTTAGACCCTGTATTTTTTATTTTGGTATGTATTTCTATTCCTGTGCATCATAATAAAATTATATGAGGAAACCTGCTTCTTAAACTCTGTGATACTAATATGACAATTAAACCTTTTTTTTCCTGTTTCTTATAATGTTTCATATAAGTTAATAACATGGATTTCCATTTTAATCACAACCAATTTGCCACCTTCATTTTCCTTAAAATTGAAAGAACATAGATTTGATTTAATGTAATTTTATTAAGTATTCCCAGTATTTTCTATTTATTTTTTATTCTCTTTAGTCAGAGCAGAGCTTTCCATGTTTTTCAATATTGCCTAAATTAGGCATAATTTTATTGAAGTTCTCTTAATATTCCTATTTTTGTGAAGTTTTATAGTGACTATTAAAATGTTTATATAGATTATTTCATGTTTCTTTGTTACAGTTTTTCTGATAGAAATACTGTCCATTTTTTGATAATTTCAGAAGTATCTTTTTACCTAACAGTGATGGGGAGGTTCTTATGAAAAAAGTAGTGTAGAATATAATCTGCAGATATTTCATTGGATTAAAAATGCTTTTTTAACTAAGCTAAGTCATTTTATTTTTTTGTTCCTGTTGAAGCAAAATGATCAAACTCCCATGACTTTTGGAATAGAGAAAACTATTTTAGTAGAAACCAGAATATGTATATGAGACAAAATCATTATGAGGGTTAAAGTACAGGCGTACCTGGGTGGCTCAGTTGGTTGAGTGTCTGCCTTCAGCTCCGGTCATGATCCCGGGGTCCTGGGATAGAGCTCCACATGGGGCTCCCTGCTCAGCTAGAAGTGTGTTTCTCCCTCTCCCTCTGTCCTTCCCCCCCCAACTCATACTCTCTATCTCTCTTTCCCTCTCCAATAAATAAATAAAATATTTTTTAAAATAAATTTTTTAGAGGGTTTAAAATACAGTGTCTGGCATTTAGTAGGTGGGTTACTAAGTTTGTGGAGTGAGAGAACCATGCATAGGATAGCGCCATTTTTTTTTTTTGACTGAACTGTTCTTCCCCCCCCTTCTTTCTCATCTCTCTGTGCCTTATTAAATGAGCATTCAGAACTAGGGTAACAATATATTTAATGTTTCAGATCATCCAGGCCTAGAAAACATGGAACAAATCGAGAAATTTCAGGAAAAGGCATATGTGGAATTCCAAGATTATATAACCAAAACATATCCAGATGACACCTACAGGTATCTAAAAGTTAAATACTATTTAATTAAATCCATCTTAAAATTTTTTATGAATCTATTTCATTATTTTCCATTCCAAGAATAAATCAGTGTTTTAGTCACTGATTTGAAATAGCTAATCCTATTAAAAGCAGTAGTGCATTGTTGCAAGTGATAAATCATTTCTTACAATTTATAGAAGAAGACTTGAGCAGAGAGAGGTTAAATAACTTGCTCAGGGTCACACGCAGATGGCAGGGCCTGCCTGTGAGCTCAGGTTGTCTGGCTCTAGTGCCCAAACTCTGTTTTCTTCAGATGAAATAAAGGATTTTACTTACTTTTTTTTTAAGATTTTATTTATTCATTTGGCAGAGAGACACAGCGAGAGAGGGAACACAAGCAGGGGGAGTGGGAGAGAAGCAGGCTTCCCGCTGAGCAGGGAGCCCGATGTGGGGCTTGATCCCAGGACCCTGGGATCATGACCTGAGCCGAAGGCAGACGCTTAACGACTGAGCCACCCAGGTGCCCCAAATAAAGGATTTTATTAGTGAAAGGGAAAAAACAGGAATAAATGAATAGAAACACCATTCGACTATTTTATAAATAATTAGGAATTTGGTTTATGATATTTCTACCAAGATATTTCTTGCCAATGTCCCTTGAAAAGTTATTTTTTTATAAGATCCAACTCAGTTTTTGAAGAGCAACAGTAATGGAGAGTAGTTCTGCTAGCACGTGGCTGTCAGAGCCAGAATACCAGGGCTTGACTCCTGACCCCATCACTTACTAGCTGTATGACCGTTGGCAAGTTACTCAACTTCTGTGTTTCAGTTTCTTTGTCTGTAAAATGTAGATAATAGTACCCACAATTATTATAATGATTAAAACAATTGATATATGTAAATAGCTTAGAACACTGCCTATTGTATAGTATATCATATTGCATATAGTGTAACATGTAATATAATGGCTATATAAATGTTTACTAAGATTATTAAATTAACATGCTTCGTACTAATAAAAGAATGTTTTACATAAAGTCATTGTTTACAGATATTAAATAATAGATTTTTAAGCCAGTTCCATCATGAAAATCACCTTTAGTTTATCTAACCAGTTTTCCTACCCTGCTTCCTACCAGTGTTATTCCTGCAGCTCATGTGGTAGGAACAAATAGGAATTGGGTAATTTGAGGAGGAGACTAGTGACTATAGGAAGGTGACTAGGGACGCCTGGGTGGCTCAGTTGGTTGATAAAACATCTGCCTTCGGGTCAGGTCATGATCCCAAGGTTCTGGGATCGAGTCCCACATCAAGTTGCTTGCTCAGCAGGGATCCTTCTTCTTCCTCTGCCTGACGCTCCCCCTGCTTGTGCTCTCTCTCTCTGACAAATAAATAAATAAGATCTTAAAAAAAAAAAAAGGTGACTTAATCCTGTTTTCAAGTGGTCACAAATGTTAGAGTGCAAGGCCTTAGAATACAAGAGGGATACACATACCCAAGCTTTTCAGAAAGTTGTTTTTTGTTGGTGGTGGTGGTTTTGTTATGATTGTTCTCAGTTTTTTAAAGTCTCTAAAGTTGTTTTATACCTCATTGTACAAACAAATACAGTATTTAAATTTTTCCTCCTTCTTGACCTATAGCTGTTGGCTGATCTCTGTTCAAGTAGGTTCCAGGTGCTTTGATTGATCTCTGAACTCTCTCAGTTTCTTACATTCTGATTTATTTAAAAATAATAAATTAGCTTTGGATAGTAGTTTTCAGGTTATACCTTATGGAAAGTATGGTTTTGCCTTTAAGATCCTCAGTAGCACAGAAACTGGCAGGAATCATTCATTTCATTAATCTTTACCACAATACACAGAGATCAGGAGTAAGTGGCTAACACGCGTTCACATAGGTGGAGCGTTAGTTGAATCAAGATTTGAACCCAGTGGTCTTGATTCCATATTCTGTGCTCTTCCCCAGTCTTCCCAGTAATAACTATTGCCTGTTTTACCATTTCCATTTGTTTTTTGATTACCACTGAGCCCCATGTGTCCTGATAACACAAAACATTGCTCAAAACAACCTCAACTCAATCTCTAAGCCATTCTTAAATGTATAATTTGATCTGTGCTTTAATAACTTAGTTCCATGGTGGAGCGCCTGGGTGGCTCAGTTGGTTGAGTGTCCCAACTCTTGATTTCAGCTCAGGTCATGATCCCTCAGGGTCGTGGGATGGGCCCGTGTCGGGCTCCAAGCCCAGTGGGGAGTCTACTTGAGATTTTCTCTCTCTCTCTTTCTCTCTTTCTCCCTCCCTCCCTCCCTCCCTCCCTCTCCCTCTCTCTCCCTCTCCCTCCCCCTCCCCCTCTTTCTCTCTCCGTTCCCCCTTCTCCCCCTCCCTCCCTCCCTCTCTCCCTCTCTCTCCTTCTCTCCCCCTTTCTCCCCCGCCACAGCGCTCAAGTGTGCCACAGCGCTCAAGTGTGCGCATGCGCTGTCTCTAAAATAAATAAATCTTTTTTAAAATATATAACTTATTAGTTCCATGGTCCATACAGCCAAGTGGAGGCAACACAGTATAGTAGTTAAGAGCAGAGCTTTCCTATGAAGTCTGTTGGACTGCATTTATATCCAGATGATTGTCATACCCTCTAAGGCTTGAGAATACTTAAGTTTTTATTTTTTAACTTTTTAAAATTAGATCTTTATTAAATTAGACCACAACCAATATACATACAGAAATTACTCCTCTATTTTTCTACTAAATCTCTTTTAGATTTACACTCTTGTTTTTCCTTCCCCTTTTTAGGTTGTCGAGACTACTACTCAGATTGCCTGCTTTGAGATTGATGAATGCTACCATCACTGAAGAATTGTTTTTCAAAGGTCTCATTGGCAATGTACGAATTGACAGTGTCATCCCACATATTTTAAAAATGGAGCCTGCAGATTATAACTCACAAATAATTGGTCACAGCATCTGAAGGCTGAGATGTCAGTATAAACTTACTGTTGTTTCCCAGAACACAAGAAGACACCAAATTGAACTCATTGCTTCCAGGGTATTGGGAAATTTTGACTTTAAAGAGTAACCAAAAACCCAGGGTGTTTTTATTTTAACTTCTTAAGAATTTTTGAAGTGACTGGGCAGGTGGCAGGAATTAGAATTTCCCTTCCTGTTTTAAGTGAATAAGAAATACTATGAATTTATTCTTGGTTAAGATGACACCGTAAGCTATCACTTCTTGACATCTAAACTAAGACCACTTACTATATTTTATCTTATGAAACAAATAAATTAGTCTTTTTTTTTTCCAGAATTGTGTTCTATTCATGTTTTCATTATGAATTAGTACAAACATTTAATCTTCAGAAATCCCTAAGGAGGATTTCCTTGCATTTTACTCTTCCATAATATAATCTGTTTTAATTACCATGTAAAAGATTATTTTATGCTTGATGGTATAACGATAACATTAGAACCATAGGAAATAATAAAATATATATATATTTTTTGTCTTTTGTAAATATTATGGCACCCTTAACATATACCACTCTCATTGCTGGCAATGAGACATAAGCCTACATGATCTCAAGACTTTTTTTAGTGTTGTATATTATTAGTTACAAGCACTTTTTATTTATGTATGTAGCAGAAAATTGTTTTTGAGAATGAGATAGGGTTCATGTTTTAATATTTTTGGTTTACTGCTGTGTTTTAAAAGCAGTAGAGACTGAGCCCAAAATGTTTCAGTATTTTAAAATAGATATTAAAATTGTTGCTCTTCCATTCCACAAAAAGCATTGGACTTCTCTCCCTCTTTTCTGACCTGCATTAGAACTTCCTGACCCTTCAGTGAGTTTTAGCCCTTTTCTTTTAGGTCATTAGAAATACCCAGTTTGTTAAATAATGGATTTATCATAGCCAATCTGTGTTTTCAAGGTGAGTTAAACAATTACTTTAAAGCAGATTGATAATTTTTAAAAATTTAATTTTTTTAATATGTAAGGGAATATGCACTGATGTTTCACTGTAACGGGGGAAAGCTGTTTTAACAGTAGTACGAGCATCAGCCTGAAGCCTTGTTGCCACAGCAAAACCATTCTAGACTCCTTGGATGCCTTCCACAGTAATGTTTTCCTTAGCAAAACTGAGACTGTTAAATCTTTCTTTGCTCTGATTGTCATGATGAATTATTTTGGTATGTCTATGTGTTGATTTAAAAAAAAACAAATATGGAGATTTTATTGCACTCAGTACATTTTTTATAAAGATTTTTGCAATAGAAAAGCTGAATTTAGGGGAGGGCGTGGATTTTACAAATTGCTACTTTATAGTAAATCAGAAGTTTAAAAGTATCCACTTACAGTCTTCACCATCTTATTAAGGGAAACTTTTTTCCCTATTTAAAATGTGATTTTTATCAACAGGTTTATTTATAATTATCAGCTAGGAAAAACTAAATTTAGTAGAAAATAATTCAAATGGAAAAATCAGTAGGTTTATATCTTTATAAACCCAATGAAGTAAGCCAAGGATTCAGGAAAATAATTCTTTAAAATAATGTACTAATGGTTAATTAAGATACATATTCCTTTCAGGTATTTGTCCTGATTAAATTTGTAGTTATATTTGGAAGTGTTTTTAAAACTATATTAAAATGTGAACTACATTAAAAATGTCCATTTATTTGATTTCAGAGTCCTGTTTGTTCAGTATTTGGTCATCCATTTGTTCTTTTGTTAAGAAATCTCTAACAGGATTTATTAACTAGGAGGGGAAATGAGTGGAAGACATTTCCATATCCACTATTTTAGGACTATTTACAATTCCCTTTGAAGAATTTCTTCTAAAACTGCAGATTGACTATTAATTTATTTTCTGTCTCCTGAAATTTCAGTAAAATAACAGTAAAATGTAACCACACAATGATAAATAAGACAGGAAACAAGAAATCAAAGGATAAGAGAATTCAGTAAATTCTTGGAAAACAAAATGCAGGTAAAGAAAGACTAACTGACTTATTAGCAGAGCCAGAACGAAGGAAGCTCTATTCTGAGTGCCTGCAAAAGGCAGTTCAGTGAAAAAGGCCAGTATCCTCAGAAAAGATGCTTAGTACTTGGAAGAACTGGTACTCATATTCCGAGATGATGCTTGGGACATTAAAAAAAAAAAAAAAAAGATTGGTTGCAAGTCTGTGTACAAAATCATTGAATTACCTTTTCCTGCCCTTATTTAAGCCAGCTGATCTCTTTTTGTCCTTCTACCTTTTTGATCAGAGGGTCAGAGGTTAATTCTCTTGAGCAACTGAACTGGAAGATCAGACTTAACGGCACCAGGAATAACAGAAAGCCTGGGTTAGATATGTATAGGCTTGAAAATACGGGTTAAGTGAAAATCTGCATTCTGAATGTGGGCTCCATAATCATGTTCCCACAATGCTGGCCATGGGTATAGGCGCCTCTGCCAGGGTTTTTTTCTTCAGAGAAATTAATTGGTCTTAGAGAAAAGATCTCCAGATACTCACTTTTGGTTGTATCTTAATGCTTGCCACTTTATCATTCTTCAGTGAAGCCCACTAATTTCAAGTCATAGAAGTATACATGCGGTTTCTATTCAATTCTTTATTGCCTACTATTAAATATGAACTTAGAACCAGGATCACCGATAATTGAGGAAAGTATCCAATACATAAGAGATCAGACACTGTTAGGGCTGAGGGCAGGCAAATAAAATCCAGGGATCAGAAAAATATCCACCCTCAAGGGTAATTAACATTTTGAAAGAAAGTCAAATGAGAACAGGATGCTTTTGGGGGGGGTTTCAAATTTTTATTTAAATTCTAGTTAGTTAACATACAGTGCAGTATCAGTTTCAGGAGAATTCACTTACATGCAAAACCTAGTGTTCATCATAACGTGCCCACCTTAATACCCATCCCCCATCCAGCCCCTCCCCCACCTACCTCCCTCCATCAAGCCTTAGTTTGTTCTCTACCGTTAAGAGTCTCTTATGGTGTAAATACCCAGTAGTGCAATTGCTGGATTGCATGGTAGCTGTATTTTCAACTTTTTGAGGAACCTCCATACTGTTTTCCAGAGTGGCTGCACCAGTTTGCATTCCCACCAACAGTGCAAAGAGGATTTCCCTTTTTCCGCATCCTTGCCAACATCTGTTGTTTCCTGTGTTATTTTAGCTATTCTGACAGGTGTGAGGTCGTATCTCATCATGGTTTTGATTTGTATTTCCCTGATGTTAAGTAATGTTGAGCATCTTTTCATTTGTCTGTTAACCATCTGGATGTCTTCTTTGGAAAAATGTCTTTCATGTTTCTGCCCATTTTTTAACTGGATTATTTGTTTTTGGGTGTTGAGTTTGATAAGTTCTTTATAAACTTTGGATACTAACCCTTCTCTTAGTCCATAGGCTGCCTTTTATTTTTTATTTTTTTTAAGGTTTATTTATTTATTTATTTGAGAGAGAGCACGAGAGGGAAGAGGGTCAGAGGGAGAAGCAGACTCCCTGCTGAGCAGGGAGCCCAACGCGGGACTCGATCCTGGGACTCCAGGATCATGACCTGAGCTGAAGGCAGTCGCTTAACCAACTGAGCCACCCAGGCACCCCCATAGGCTGCCTTTTAGTATTATTGTTTCCTTCGCTGTGCAGGAACTTTTTATCTTGATGAGGTCCCAACATTTTTGCTTTTGTTTCTTGCCTCCGGCAACATGTCTAATAAGTTGCTTTGGCGCTCTTCTAGGATTTTGATGGTTTCCTGCCTCACATGTAGGTCTTTCATCCATTTTGAATTTGTTTTTGTGTATGGTGTAAGAAAGTGGTCAGTTTCATTTTTCTGCATGTTGCTGTCCAGTTTTCCCAACACCATTTGTTGAAAAGAGACTCTTTTTTCCATTGGATATTCTTTCCTGCTTTGTCAAAGATTAGTTGACCTTATAGGATGCTTTGAAAAGGTACATTTGGAGCAAGGAACTGTCCTTGTAAATTAAAAATGATAGCCAAACCAATTCATTAGAAGGGTTGAAAGATAAAGTTGTTGAGGAACTCACCCTGAAAACATATAACCAAAAGATAAAGAAGAAGAAATAAAATTAGAAAATCAAATCAAGAGGCCTAACATTTTACCAGCAAGAGTTTAAGAAGACAGAAAAGAGGGGCACCTGGGTGGCTCAGTGGTTAAGCATCTGCCTTCGGCTCAGGTCATGATCCCGGGGTCCTGGGATCGAGCCCCGCATCGGGCTCCCTGATCAGAGGGAAGCCTGCTCCTCACTCTCCTGCTCCCCCTGCTTGTATTCCCTCTCTCGCTGTCTCTCGGTCAAAAAAAATAAATAAAATCTTTAAAAAAAAAAAAACAAAAGACTTGAGGTAAGGAAATTATTAAATAATACAAGATAAGGTTACATAAAAGGATATGTGTCTGTCTCTAGGTTGAAAGGATCCACCCTTTTTTAAAAAGATTTTTTTATTTATTTGAGAGCGAGCCTGTCTAGAGTGGTGGAAGGGGCAGAGGGAGAGGAAGAATCTCAAGCAGACTCGCCGCTGAGTGTGGAGCCCTAATCAGGGCTGGATCCCAGGACTTCAAGACCAAGACCAGAGCTGAAATCAATAGTCGGAGGCTTAACTAACTGAGCCACCCACGCACCCCAAGGATCCACCCTTTAAATGAAAAAGATCCATACTGTCTTAAAATCAGAACAATATAATCAAAGAGAATATATTATATAGCTGCTTCTAGCAATATAGTGGAATAGGTACTGTGAAGGCCTTTTTTTCTATTGCTGGGCTCGTAAGTTTGGCATGAGTTCTCAAAGAAGGGTAAGTTTGGTGCAGGTCATGAGATTTCCCCCCCCCCCGCCAACCTCTGGTTCTGGCAGAAGCAAATATACATCTTCTCTGGAGAAAATACCCATAATTTAGATAAGTTGGCACACTTTTGTAAAGGGCAGAAAGTAAATATTTTTTACTTTGTGGGCCATCCCCTGTCTGTAGCAACTACTCAAATCTGCTATTGTAGAGCAAAGGAGTCAGTACATAATGAATGGGCCTGGCTGTCGTCTGGAAGAACATTTACAAAAGCAGGTAATGGACTGAACTTGGCCCTTGGGGCATAGGTTGCTGGCCCCTGATTTAGAATCTCAAGGCTGTCTCAGATTAAGCTCAACCATATATGAGCTCACAAAATTATTAAACTCACAAGGAAACAAGCCACTTGAACGAGTCCAAAATAAGCAGCACATAAAGACTCTGAAAGACAATATGAGATACAGAAATTGCCACATCCAGATTATAAATGTATATGACAGGTTTTAAGGAAAAAAACGGAATCAAAAAGTAAGCAAGAAACAGGAACAGCAGAAAAGACCAAACTTTAAAAACAAACCAAAACAACATTTAGAAATAAACTTAATGAATTTTTTTAAAGATTTTATTTTAAAGAGAGGACAAGCATGGGGAGGGGCAGAGGGAGAGGGGAAGCAGGCTCCCTGCTGAGTGCAGAGCCAAACATGGGACTTGATATCCAGGACCCCAAGATCATGAGCTCATCTGACACTTAACCAACTGAGCCACCTAGGCACCCCAAAAAACTTACTGAAATTTAAAAAATCTATCCATGGTGGAAGCATGCTGCTGACATTTAATTCTGACTCCCTCCTTAAATGTCATTAAAACAGCCAAAGAATTTGTTAAGGCATTATCTCAAAGACAAAAATAATGGGAGAGAAACAAAGCCACAAAATTTTGAAAGCTGGAAAACACATTAGTGGTGGTGATCTTATTAGCAAACCTGAGAAGGTTGACTTAGCCTGCAGTGCAGAAAGCTGGGAAGCAGCCTGATTTGCCCCACAGATCCTCCAGAATGCTTTAGTATTACAACATCTACTTTGGAAGAGGATATAAAGGGATTTGTTGAAAGTCTATTAAGGAGGCAGATACACACTAGAATGATATTTGAAAGTCTGGGGATAAGAAGTGTAGAGTATGTGGAACAGCAGGATATGTGTTGAAGATGGGAGTGTCCATTGATACAAGCATCTCAAAAGTAATTTAACATTACATAGTTAAGTATAATGTGCACAAATCTGCTATTTTACCCTAGAAAAACTCTTTAACATGTGCTGGGAGGCATACAAAAGTGTTCATGTCAGCATTGTAAGAACAACAACAACAAAAAACTCCAAATACCCATTGACAGGAGAATGGATAAGTAAATTGCAGTGTAGTCACCCAATGGAGTATTATGTAACCCCAAAAAAGGAATAAAATACCAACATCAATGAATCCAGAAGTCATGTATGAAAAAGCAAGCCCAAAAGTATGATTTAACCTGTTTACTGAAAACAGGTAAATACAATATATTGTTGAGAGGTACTTATGTATGTCGTGAAATTAACTTAAAAAGCAAGGAAGGGGCACCTGGCTGGCTCCATCAGAAGAGCATTGGACTCTTGATCTCAGGGTCATGAGTTCAAGCCTCATGTCAAGTGTAGAGATCACTTAGGTAAAAAACTTAAAAAAAAAGTAAGGGAATTATAAGTACTTAATTTAGAATTCTAGTTACTTCTGGAAGAGTAAGAAGATACAAACAGGGAGGGACATACAAGGGGGTTTCAAAGTATTAGCACTTTATTCGTTACAAATTCTCTTGCTTTGTAAGAAACCACTCAGGCTTAGTGGTTTAAAATAACATTTGTTACTCTCATGAATCTACAATGAGGTTAGAGATTGGCATGGACAGCTTTTCTGCACCAAGCAGCTCAAGGGGGGCGTTGGAATTTTTGGAATCACACACATCTGGAGGTTGATAGCGGCTGTTTGCTGTGCCAAAGTGGCAAACATCTGGAAGAGCATGAAGACCAGAAATATGTCAGCCATTCTTGGGAAAGGATGTATCTCAGCAGCCTCCGGGGAATCTCAATGCAGAGAAGAGCTTACCTTGACAAGATTTCCGGATGGGTCTTCGTCTAATGAAGTTGTTTATAAATTGACACAAGAAATTGTAAGAAGTTAAAACAATTGTAGCATTTTGGACTAAAAGATACACAACAGTGCAAAATAAAGAGACTTTTGGCCCTTCAAATGTATATGGGCTGGAAGAAGGCTAAGAAAACTACTCAGCTACAGACGTGGGCTCCTTTTGTGAGAAATAAACGGTAATTTCTGTGTGGCTATTGGGTTGAGTGTTGAGAGAGACAGAGACAGATGGAAGCCAGATAGTCTTCTAACCTAGCCTCAGTGTCTTTGTCCATTTGGGCTGCTATACAAAACACCACAGACTGGGTGTGAAACCACTATAGAAACGTAAAGATGGATGGAAATTAAGATGACTACACTAATGCTTCAGCAAGCCTTGGCTTTAAACTGAACAAATTTTTCTCTTCCTCCTTCCTGAAGCCTCCTCCTCCCCTTCGCTTATTTTTCTGTAGAATCCTTTGTTCCAAGAACTCAGTATCTATACTGACATCTTTGCTGACCTCAGTGTATACTTAATGAGACTCAGATGGCCAGCCCCAGCGCTGGTCATGAGACCACCTTGAAGACATGACTAAACGTGGTTGGCAGCATGTACCAGATTCCTCTGAAAACCACCCGGCGGGGGGAGCCTGGGCAGCTCAGTTGATCAAGCATCTGCCTTCTGCTCTGGTCTTGATCCCAGAGTCTGGCCTGTTTCTCCCTCTGCCTCTCTCCCCTGCTTGTGCTCTCTCCCTCTCTCTCTCTGTCAAATATATAAACAAAATCTTTAAAAACAAACAAAACCCAAAAAACCACCCAGATCCTGTATTTTCCTATAAAACTTCTCAGCCTTTTACCCCGGGCAGGTCTGCAGTTTTGAAGGTGTTAGCCTGCTGCAGCCTCCTTTGCCCAGCAAAGTAATAAAACCAGCGTTCCTCTTCGTCTCCAAATTCTGTCTTTGTGTTATGTTTTGGCTCTGGAGCACAGAGGTTGGTTTTTGACAACAGGTCGCTTATAAGTAACAAACATTTATTTCTCACCGTTCTGGAGGCTGAAAAGTCTAAGATCAGGGTGCCAGTATGGTCAAGTTCAGGTGACTTCTTGACCGTGGGTTGCAGGCTGCTGACTTCTGCAGGGTCCTCACATGATGGAAAGAGCTAAGGATCTCTCTGGAGCCTCTTTTAGAGGCACTAATCCCATTCATGAGGGTTCCACCCTCATGACTTAAACACCTCCCAAAGCCCCCACCTACTATCACCTTTGAGGGTTAGGATTTCAACATGAATTTGGAGGAGGGAGCACACATTCAGACAATAGCACTAAGAAACCAAGCATCATTGGGGCACCTGGGACTTCAGTCGGTTAAGCATCCATCTTTTTTTTTTTTCTTTAAGATTTTATTTATTTGAGAGAGAGAGAGAGAGCATATGAGAGGGGGGAGGGTCAGAGGGAGAAGCAGACTCCCTGCTGAGCAGGGAGCCCGATGCGGGACTTGATCCAGGGACTCCAGGATCATGACCTGAGCCGAAGGCAGTCTCTTAACCAACTGAGCCACCCAGGAGCCCAAGCATCCATCTCTTGATTTCAGCTCAGGTCATGATCTCAGGGTCCTGGGATTGAGCCCTGCATCAGGCTCTGCACTGCCCTCATTGAGGAGTCTGCTTGAGATTCTCTCTCTCCTCTCATTGTCCATCCCCCCAATCACATGTGTGTGTGCTCGCTCGTTCTCTCTCAAATTAAGCTTAAAAAACAAAGGCATCATTCTTCTTCATTGAGACAGACACAAAGGCCTCTCAAATTCAGAGGAAGATAAAATATACTTATTTTTAAGATTTATTTATTTAAGAGAGAGAGAGCAAATGCGTGTAAAGTGGAGGGAAGGGCAGAGGGAGGGAATCTTCAAGCAGACTCCTGGCGCAGCACAGAACCCAACTTGGGGCTCAGTCCCCCAACCCATGAGATCATGACCTGAGTGGAAACCAAGAGCCGGAGGCTTCACCCACCAAGCCACTCAGGTGCCCCTAGACTATACTTCTTAATGGGAGAGTGGCAAAATTCTGGAACAGTGTAGGGAACCAGAATTTTTTTGTGGCCATTTTTAGAAAACAATCTGTCACAGATAGTATTTGCTTAGGCTCAGTTGTAGACTCTTAAGATTAAATACATACATATATATGTATTTCACAATATTTGATAGAAAATAATCCTTAAGTAGAAAAAATGAGGTGGTCTTAGACCCTCAGAATGCCACAATTTCCTGTATCTAGAAGAAGGGAATAAGTTCTTCAGAGGTTGTAAGCACAAATTGGCCTTTAAATAGATATGTACGAAAAAATTCAGTGAACTGTTATTAGGAGAATGGAACATGAATATGTGTGTGTGTGTGTGTGTGTGTGTGTGTGTGTGGTGTTGTCAAAGAGCGAAATCCTCATCTTCTATGTTGGGAAGTCAGATAATACCTAAAATTTTAAAAATCTAGAAATAAGAATGTAATCTAGCATTATGTTAGTGAATACCAAAATAAGCAGTTAAAGGGTTGAAACAATTCTCAGACTGACTTTGGGAGTTGGAAATCGGATCAGGAAGCAGACCTATATGATTCTTTAGACCAGGTATGTATACTAAATGTATTAAATTTTTAAAAAGAAAAAAAATGGAAGAGCTAAACAGCAAATTAGATTGCAAAAAACAGAATTAAGATTTCTGGCGATATTTTTGTTCACATGAGGACAGTATTATCTGGATTCTGCATGTGCCTTTAGGTTTCTTTGGCTCTGTAATAATACTACTAATATCAAGTTAATGACAAAAATCAGAACCAGGTACTATGACAAAAGAGCAACCAGGGATCAAGAAATCAAATAGAATAATGTTGAAATTGAAAAAAAATCTATCAGGACTGTATGGACCATACCCACATAAGGAACAAAAGAGTGAACTGGTACATAAGGGTGAAGAAGTGGCTCAGAATGTAAAATGCAAAGGTAGAAATGGAAAATATGCAGGTAAAATTTAAAAATACAGAAGATGAATCCAGAAGGACAAACGTTCAGCTAATATCCAGATTCCAGAAATGGGAGGGGGAAATTATCAAAAGAACAGTATCTACAACTAACAACGACACATCTCCAAATTTAAAGATGGCATTGAATTCCAACAAGGATCAACCAGAAAAAGCCCAAGATAAGTCCACATGAAATTTCAGAACTTTTAGAAACAGAAAAATCTGAGAAACAAGTTTCTTGCAAAGGAATAAATCTAGTTGACCCTTGAGCAACACAGGTTTGAACTACATGGGTCCACTTAAATGCCGATTTTTTACAATACAGTACTGTAAATTTATTTTCCTTATGATTTTCTTAACATTTTCTTTTCTCTAGCCTACTTCATTGTAAGAATAAAGTATATAATACTTGTAACATACAAAACTTGTGTTAACTGGCTGTTTATGTTATCAGTAAGGCTTCTGGTCAACAGGTTATTAGTAGTTAAGTTTTGGGGGAACCAAAATTTATACATGGATTTTCAACTGTGTGTGAGGGGGTGGTCAGTGCTTCTAATCCCTGTGTTGGTCAAGGGTCAACTGCATTAGGTTGGCAGAAAGATTTTTACCAATGATATTAGATATTAGAGGGCAATGGAGCAATATTTTCAAAGTTCTATGAGAATTCCATGTCCTAGAATTCGTTGAGCCTAGAATTCTATGTCCCTGCAAATGATCAGTCAAGAGGGAAATTTAAAAAAAGGAAATTTTATTTCCTACACACATTAAAAAAAAAGCTTCAATCCTACCAAAACAAATACAAACAAAACAGAAACAAGCAAACAAATGACAGAATTCCAAGAAAGAAAAATATGCAGGATCCAAGACTCATTCATATAGAAGCATGAATAATAATAGCTGTTCATCAGGCCTAAATACAATTGATCAAAATTGGAACAGGAAATCAAAGTAGTCTGAAAAATTTATTCAATTAGACATATGCCTCTTCTGTTATTAAGAAGCAATTTATCCAACTCATGTACTTATAATAATACCAGGCACTGGGGTAAGGATTTTATGTACCTTCTTATTTAATCCTCACAATGGTCCCATAATGTAGGTAATATTATTAACCCCATTTTACAAATGAGTAAAATGAGGCTAAGCACCTTGCCCAGTATAGCTAGTAAGTGACAGAGCTGAGATTTGAACAGACAAAAAATCCTAGGGAAGGGATCCTTAGAGAAATAGCTGCTGATAGCATGTCTAGAGCAGAAAACACAAGATATGCTGGGGATCCATCCAAAAGATTGGAAAACGGAATCTGGAAGAGATATTTGTACTCCCCTGTTTATTGCAGCATTATTTACATTAGCCAAGAGGTAGAAGCAACCTAAAATGTCCAATATGTCCATCAAAAGATGAATGGAGGAAGAAAATGTGATATATACATGCAATAGAATATTATTAAGCCTTTAAAAAGAAGGAAATCCTGTCATAGCTACAACATGGATGAAACTTAAGGACATCTTGCTAAGTAAAATAAGCTAGTTGCAAAAAGACAAGTACTGCCTGGTTTCACTTATAGCAACTATCTGAAGTGAAATGGAATGGTGGTTCAGTGCATATAGGGTTTCAGTTTTACAAGATGAAAAGGCTCTAGAGATCTGGCGTACAACAATGTGCATATAGTTAACACTACTATACACTTAAGAATGGTTAGGATAGTACATTTTATGTTGGTTTTTTGCCACAAAAGAAAAAAAAGGTGCTAGGGAACCAACTTATAATTTTGAATACTTGAAAGAACCAAGCACCCATCCTGCCTTTTCTATATGAACTGTATATCAGGAACCAGATAGTTGAAGGGAAGTGTCTCTTTAACAATTATGACTAATGAAGAAGAAAATGAAATTATTTAGGCAATGCTCACCAATGTCTGCTAAAAATCACAAAAAGTTAAACACACCATGTATGCTTCCTGATGGAAAGATATCATCAGCTATAAAATATACCTAACAACATAAAAAAACCCCCACAAATCTGGGCAAGCACCTAGGTGTAATTAATTACAAATACACAGGAAATACAGGGGTAGAGGAACACAGGGACATGATCAACAAAATCCAGACTGTGGAACACTACTGGAGAAACCTCCAGTTTTTTCGTCAAATAAATTGGAAGGACACACACACACACACACACAACGAAACAAAAACAAGTTTAAAGCATACTATGTAAAATAAAATAGTGGAAAATTGAAATATTCATTTAATATCTTTTATTATTTAAAAATTTTAAGTAACACGCACGATTTAGTTTTCTAATAAATTTTTAAGTGTTTAAATTTTGAATTTTAACTTTGCAACTAAATCTGAGAGCAGATATTAAACTTATACTTTTCTATACATCCTCCTCGCTCGCCTACCTACACTAGTATATGTACTCATATCGAATGTATTCAATATCGAATTTGTTAATGGTATCTTGTTTCTAAAGAATCTTGGCGCTAGAAAGGATTTTTTGAAGTAGTCTAAGCCAATCATTTTAGAGGAGGACACTGAGGTCCCTCAAGGAGGAACCTCCACCTACGGAAGCCTAGTCTGGGTGAACTCTCTACCACATGCCCCGCACTTTAAATAGAGCCCCTAAAAACTTAGTAATTACCGTGCCTTCGCTTCCCAGGGAAACTAGCGGAGCGTTTTCCCGCAAACCGTGAAGCGGTCGCGCAGAGGAGCTCTAGCTGCGCGCATGCGTAGAGCCATCCCCGCGTTTCTCGCGCGCATGCGCGAGCGGGAACTTTTCGTGGTCGGTACGGCCAGCCGAGTGTTCGCTTCCTCCGGGTGCGTTTTGAGCGTCGTACCCGGGAGGCTGGGTCTACGGGACAAGATGGAGCTCTTGCAGGTCCTGAAACGCGGGCTGCAGCAGGTCAGCGGCCACGGCGGCCTGCGTGGCTATCTACGGGTTTTCTTCAGGTAGGCGGCCAGAGCCATGCTCTTGGCCTCTGGGATTATGCTTGAGTTAGCTGGTTTCTTGGAAGGAGTCCCGGGCTTGAGTCCCCTTGGCGAATTCTCAGCTCTTGTCAAGGACAATCTGCCCAATCTCTGCCCTGCTTCCCCAGACTGAAGTGTGTGTCCAGGAGTCTCCCTGAGACAGGATCAGAGCCAGCTGTAGAGACAATGTTAAGAGTCGAGGGCGTGTGGACTGCACCCCTGCCCGGCTTCCTGGAGAGTAGTGAGCTTTGCCCAACGCTCTGACCTTGGGAAAGTTTTTACCTTCACTGGCCTTCAGTTTCCTCCTCTGTACTAGTAAGGCATTGTCGGAGATGATTGTAACGGCCCCTACTAGTCCTGACATTCGTTCAGTTGGAGGAGCAGCATCGTCCGCGGGAACCGAATTGGAGACCCAGAATCAAATGAAAGCCTTGGAGACATTCGAATCATTTTAAGATGAAATACTTTGGCTTTGTGATTTCCTGAGGGTTTTTGCTAACTCCAGTGCTTCATGGCCTTGGAGAAATATATAAAAGTAGTCTTGTAATTTGAAGATATTGCATCTGTATATTTGTAATTTTAAGCATATCCGTTGAGTCGATCTATCTTTTTTATCTTTCTATGTGTCTACCTGGTACTGGGGGCGACATGAGCAGGGATTCTAGAGTTCTTATGGCTGGTTTGATCCTGAAGATGGAGGCTAGAAGTATACAAGTAGTGACCATCCCCACATCTCCTCATTTTCCTAGTCGATGCAGCGGACTTTGTTTCTTTTTTTTTTTTTTTAAGATTTTATTTATTTGAGAGAAAGAGAGAGAGTACATGAGAAGGGGTAAGGTCAGAGGGAGAAGCAGACTCCCTGCCGAGCAGGGAGCCCGATGCGGGACTCGATCCTGGGACTCCAGGATCATGACCTGAGCCGAAGGCAGTCGCTTAACCAACTGAGCCACCCAGGCGCCCTGCAGACTTTGTTTCTGAAAGTTTTTATACTCACTGTATTTTGTGCTTTGAACAAAGAATCGTTGTAAAATGTCTCTCTCTCTCTCTCTTATTTTTTTGGATATTCACAGGGCAAATGATTTGAGGGTTGGTACCTTAGTGGGGGAAGACAAATATGGAAACAAATACTATGAAGACAACAAGCAGTTTTTTGGTGAGTACAGTATTTTTTGTTATAAATAATGAGAATGAGATTGAGACTTGATATATTTTTTTAAGATTTTTTATTTTATTTATTTGAGAGAGAGAGCAGGGGCTGGGGGGAGGAGCAGAGGGAGAGAGAGATGCAGACTCCCCATCTGGGGGCTCTGGGATCATGACCTAAGCAGAAGGCAGATGCTTAACCGACTGAGCCACCCAGGCACCCTGAGACTTGATTTGACTCTGTTTTCCATAATATACAAAGAGCTTCTTTATGACTGCATAAACAACATACATTGTTTTTATAATTTCATGGGATTATGTTATGTATGTTGCTTGTAAATGGAAATATTTTTACTTAAAACTATGGGCCATTTTTCCATAGTGGTAAGTTGGATGTATCTATAGCATTCTTCTGTTTGAATTTTTGTCTTTTTTTATTAAAAAAGTTAGCATTCTTTTTAATAGCAACACAATATTCCACTGTATGAAAGAATCATTCTTTTTTCAAGCACTTCACTATTGATAGATATTTAGATTGCCTTCAACCTTATGCTATTAGAAACAATGCTGCAGTGACTCGCTTGTAACTACCTCCACATTCATTTAAGTATTGAAAGAATAAATTCCTGGAAGTAGAATTGCTGAGTCTAAGTATGTAAATTTAAAATTTTGATACATGTATATTGTGAGATTGTTAAGGCCCATCTCTATCATCATGGCCTAATAATTCTGTGAAACCTTTTCCAAGGTTTTTTCTCCTGCCTTCACATTCCCCTCCCTAATTGGATTGTAATTTACTTTTAGTTACTTATTCTCAAGATTGATTTCTCTAACAGAAGAAGCAAATCTTGAATTTTTTTTTTCCCTTAAAAAAGCTTGATTGTTTCCATTTGGTCTAGGGCTTGGGAGAAGGCTTCAGAAGGCTTCAGGATGGTTAAGAAGCTGCCTAAGGCTGTAGGGAGAGGCCCAGGCAGATGCCTCAGCACCATGGGGTTGCCAGAGGGGCCCCTTAAAGGCACCTGGGCTCCAGAGGATCCTAGATGTGCTTGAGAAATCTGTATTTCCTTTAATAGATAAGGTCATATTTAAATAGCATTAGTTGATATTTGTTGATTATGTATTGACCTAGGAAAACTCTATAAAGGGCGCCTGGGTGGTTCAGTCGGTTAAGCGTCTGCCTTCAGCTCAGGTCATGATCCCGCGGTCTTGGGATTGAGCCCTGCATCCGGCTCCCTGCTCCATAGGGAGCCTCCTTCTCCCTCTCCCTCTGCCTGCCACTTCCCCTGCTTGTGCTCTCTCATGCACATGCACTCTCTCTCTCTGTCAAATAAATAAATAAAATCTTAAAAAAAAAGAAAACTCTATAAAGTAAATGCAGATTACTTTTTGTTTATTGGCTTAAAATACATTACAGGGATGAATTCAGTATTTTCTGTTTGGGGGGTAGGGGCGGTAAGGAAGAGGTGGAAGAAATTAACATTTATTATGCACTTTTTTGCCCAGTGCTAAGCTAAATGTATGTGTGTGATATTTAATTTTCATAGCGACCTGAAGGTATAGGTATAATCATCCACTTTTTTTTTAAGATTTTATTTTTAAATAATCTCTACACCCAGCATGAGATCAAGAGTCTCATGCTCTACTGACTGAGCCAGCCAGCACCCCTATATTCATTCACTTTTAATAGAGAAACTGAGGCTCATAAAACTTATCTAAAATCCACTGATAATAAGTGACAAAGTCTTGATTAGAATCCAGGTCTCTGCTCAACTTAGTAGAATAGAAGCATTCCTATAAATTGTAATTAGGCCCCCAACTATTCCACAGAAATTTGTTAAATAAAGAATGCTGCCATACTGTTTTGATGACATGAGCTGTCTTAATTATCTGACCATTGTTTATAATGTTTGCTTATTATGTATGATCACCAATTTCCAAAAGGATCTCTGGTGGTCATTTTAAAATAATTTATATGGAAACATATAATTTGAGTATGACTACTGTGAATACATTTCTCCTGCCCCGGTCTCAGAAGAGCACTTTCTCTCCTGAATACCCTGAACAGCTGGGAACACATTGCCCTACTCTCCTCTACTCCCTTGGCAGGACAGGGGAGAAGCAAGAGTTCTCCACTCTGGGAAATGCCTGAGCCCCAGCCACAGAGTGGGTCTCAGTCTCAGTGTAGGGATTTTGCTCTTGTAGCTGCCCCGCTATTGATAAAAGCTTGCCATATACTTCCTGAGACATGCCTCCACGAACATACCTAGAGTGCTATTCCTCTAACTTTTCTCTTATGTGAGAGCACATAAAAGTCTTTTATTAATAAAAAATAGTTGTCTTCTTTGATATTATACAATTATGCTTATTTTTGTTTGTTTTTGTTTTGTTAAGGTTGTCTTTATTTCCTCACATCTTTATAAATGTTGATCTTTCCACCCAGGCCGTCACCGATGGGTTATATATACTACTGAAATGAATGGCAAAAACACATTTTGGGATGTGGATGGAAGCATGGTGCCCCCTGAATGGTAAACTAAGTCAACATTTTATTTTATTTGACTTGGCAGTATTTGTTTCATTACACAAATATTTGTTGAATATCTATTTATAAAACAGTCAGTGGTATTCTGAAAGCGTCTGTCCCAGGTATGGTGACTGTGTAATAAAGAACCCTAAAGCTTTGTGTCTTAAAACAAGTATTTATCTCTCATAGTTTTTATGGGTCAGGAGTTCAGGCAAGACGCAGTCAGGATAGCTTATCTCTGCTCCGCAGTGTCAGGTAGAAGACTTAGAGGTTGGATGCCAGAGTCATCTGAAGGCGTGTTCATTCAGTATCTGACAGTTGGTGCTGGCTGTCAGCTAGGGGCGTAGCTGGGGCATTGGGTTGGAACACCGTCAGGTAGCCTGGGCTTCCTCAGGCAAGTGCTCTAGAGAGAACACTTGGCAAAAGCCCTATTTCCTTAACTGACTTAGTCTTGGAAATCATCCAGTATCATTTCTGCATTCTGTTGGTTGAGGCGAGTAGAAAACTGTGCCCAGGCTTAATGAAGGAGAACAAAGACCCTACCTTTTAATGGAGGCATGTCAACATCACATTATATGTTGGCATACATAATGGTGTGCCTGTCTTTGGGAAAAACAGTATGCCACATTATCACCTGCTGTGGGTAAAGGAAAAAGCATAAAGAATTCTGACTGAATATTTGGCAATTTGACTTTAAGCAAGTTCCTTAATCTTTTGGGGGCTTAGTTTTCTCATCTGTAAAATGAGAGCCCTCAAATTCCTTAGCTCTTTAAAAACTAATTTTATAATATACCTAAAGATTTTATTTATTCATTTGAGAGAGAGCAAGAGAGCACAAGCAAGGGGAGCGGTGGAGGGGGAGAAGCAGGCTCGCCGCTGAGCAGGAAGCCTGATGCAGGGCTCGATCCCAGGACCCCGGGATCACAACCCGAGCTATGCCACCCAGGCACCCCTATAATATACCTATTTTGACACTGAATTCTAAATGCTCTTACTTGAATTATCAAATTTTATATAAAATATTTCAAAGCAAAGTACTCATATCTATTTCATAGATTGCTAAAATAATGCCATTTGTTTGATACACAGTTATTAAACTCTGGATATCTGTTATAGTCAGTCTAGAAAATTTCCCCAAAAACTAGAACTAGGGTATGTTAGGTAACCGTGATGTTTTGTTTTAGTTGAACTTGAGCATCAGAAACAGTTTCGGGCTCTGTCGAGTAGAAACTGGAATAATCTCAGAGTATTCACTTCTATTCTGAAGACTCAATTAGAAATCCAGGCATGTAACATGAGTGAGTGAAGTACAGTGTGAGACAGTAGGGAGTAGTGGGGACTATAGACTGAAAAGCACACTGTGTCAAAGAGGACAGCAGTGCTAGTCATCACTTCCAGTTCCATCAGCTGAGAATTCAGCCAGTGGTTTCTAGATATGATTTTTCAAGAGAAAGTGGAAATGTGTATTTCATTGGGAGGTTTCTTGTTTTGTTGTTTTTAAGATTTTTATTTATTTTTGTGAGAGAGAGAGAGAGCACACATGCGCGCCCATGAGCATGAGCAGGGGAAGGGGCAGAAGGAGAGGGAGAAGCAGACTCCCCGCTGAGCGAGGAGCCTGATGCGGGACTCGATCCCGGAACCCTGGGATTGTGACCCGAGCTGAAGGCAGACGCCTAACCAACTAAGCCACCCAGGCGCCCAGACTTCTTGTTTTTTAAATGTTAATTTAAAATATTTGTCAGCTTAAATACAGCACTATCCAATAGAAATTTTTCTGATGATAGAAATGTTCTATGTTTGTGCTATGTACTAAGGTAGCCCAGGGCACTGTGAAATGTGACTAATGTGACTAAGGAAGTGAATTTTTTATTTTATTTAATTTAAATAGGCTACTTGATTGGACGGAATGGAAATTGTGAACTAAGCAAAACACATTTGTCAGATTTCACCTATAATCAGTTTTCAACCTCTCATGTGCTATTTGGACTAATTAGGAGCATTGACCCTTGTCAGTGATGTTGTTTGAAGACCATGAAATAGGCATACCTAGTTTCATTATGCTTTGCTTTATTGTGCTCTCCATATCAGATAATAAGTTTTTTACAAATTGAAGGTTTGTGGCAACCCTGCCTTGAGCAAGTGTGTTGGTGCCATTTTTCTAACACCGTTGGCTCACTTTATGTCTCCGTTTGGTAATTCTTGGCAGTATTTCATTTTATTTTTATTGGGGTGACACTGGGGGTAGAGGGAGAAGGAGAGAGAGAATCTTAAGCAGCCTCCACACCCAGCATGGAGCCTGACGCAGGGCTTGATCTCACAACCCTGGGCTCAAGACCTGAGCCAAAATCAAGAGTTGGGTGCCTAACTGAGCCACCCACACACCCTAATTCTCACAAGATTTCAAGTTTTTTCATTGTTACTGCATTTGTTGTGGTGACTCATAATCAAGTGATCTTTGATATTACTATTGTAATTATTTTGTGGCACCGTGCACTGCACCCATATAAGACGGTAAACTTAATAAATGTTGCATATGTTCTGACTGCTCCACCAACTGGCCACTCCCCTGTCTTCCTGTCCTCAGGCCTCCCTATTCCTTGAGACACAGTATTGAAATTAAGCCAATTAATAACCCGCCGAAGGCCTCTGAGTGTTCAAGTGAAAGGAAGAGTTGCACATCTATCACTTTAAATCAGGAGCTGAAAATGATAAAGCTTGGTGAGGAAGGCATGTCGAAAGCCAAGATAAGCTGAAAGCTAGGCCTCTTCATTCAGTTAGCTAGGCTGTGAATACAAAGGAAAAGTTACTTTCTTTTCTTTTTTTTTTTAAGATTTTATCCATCCTTTTGACAGAGAGAGAGAGAGCACAAGCAGTGGGAACAGCAGGCAGAGGGAGAAGGAGGAAAGCAGACTCCTGCTGAGCAAGGAGCCCAATGCAGGGCTGGATCCCAGGACCATGGGACCATGTCCTGAGCTGAAGGCAGACGCTTAACCTACTGAGCCACCCAGGCGCCCTGCAAAGGAAAAGTTCTTGAAGGAAATTAAAAGTGCTACTGCAGTGAACACAAGAATTATAAGAAAGTGAAATAGCCTTATTGCTGATATGGAGAAAGTTTTAGTGTTCTGGAACCACAACATTCCCTAAGCCAGAGCTTAAGCCAGAGCAAAGCCCTAACTCTCTCCAGTTCTCTGAAGGCTGAGAGAGGTGAGGAAGCTGCCCAAGAAAAGTGAAGCTAGCAGGGTTTGGTTCATGAAGTTTAAGTAAAGAAACTGTCTCCATAACATAAAAGTGCAAGGTGAAGCACCAAGTTCTCCAGAAGATCTAGCTAAGGTAATTAGTGAAGGTGGCTACACTAAACAACAGATTTTCAGTGTACACAGAACAGCCTTCTATGGGGAGAAAATGTCATTGAGGACTTTCATAGCTAGAGAGAAGTTAATGCCTGGCTTTGAAGCTTCAAAGGATAGGCTGGCTCTTTTACTAGGGGCTAATGGAGCTGGTGATTTTCAGCCGAAGCCTGTATTTATTCACTGTTCCGAAAATCCCATGGCCCTTAAGAATTAAGATTAATCTACCTGTGCTCTATCAGTAGAACAACAAAGCCTGGATTGACAGCACATGTGTTCACAACATGGTTTACTAAATATTTTAAGCCCACTGTTGAGACCTGCCACTGAGGAAAAAAAGATGCCTTTCAAAATATTGCTGCTTACTGACAATACACCTGGTCACCCAGGAGGTCTGGTGGAGATGGACAGTGAGATTCATGTTGTTTCATACCTGCTAACAGCATCTATTCTCTAGCCCACAGATCAAGGAGTGATTTTGATTTTCAGGTCTCTTTTAAGAAATACATTGCATAAGGCTAGAGCTGCCATAGGCAGTGATTCCTCTGATGGATCTGGGCAAAGTAGATTGAAAACCTTCTCAAGGGGCGCCTGGGTGGCTCAGTCATTAAGAATCTGCCTTTGGCTCAGGTCATGGTCCCAGCGTCCTGGGATCGAGCCCCGCATCGGGCTCCCTGCTCGGCGGGAAGCCTGCTTCTCCCTCTCCCACTCCCCCTGCTTGTGTTCCCTCTCTCGCTGTGTCTCTCTCTGTCAAATAAATAAAATTTTTAAAGAGAAAAAAGAAAACCTCGAAAGGATTCACCATTCTAGATGCCATTGAAAACATTTGTTTTTTCATGGGAAGAGTTCAAAATATCAACATTAACAGGAGTTTGGAAGAAGTTGATTCCAACTTATCATGGACGGTTTTGAGGGTTCAAGACTTGAGTGGATAAAGTAACTATGGAATTAAATGTAGAAATAGCAACAGAACTAGAATTAGAAGCAGAGCCTAAAGATGTGACTGAATGGCTGCAATCTCATGATTAAGCTTGAACAGATGAGTTGCTTCTTTTTTCCAGATGAATTATTTATAAGTTTTAAAATCAATTTATTAAGGCATAAGTTACAATCAATAAATGAACTAATTTCAAATGTGCCTTTAATGACTTCTGACAATAAACATTCCTGTGTAATCACTGCCCAAATGAAGATACAGGATATTTTTATTCTCCCAAACACTTCTTATGCCTCTTTCCTCCTGTGCTTCTTATGGATGAGCAAATAAAGTAGTTTCTTGATACAAAATTTACTTCTGGTGGAGGTGCTGTGAAGATTGTTGAAATGACAACAAGGGATTTAGAATATCACATAAACTTACTTGATAAAGTGGTGGTAGGTTTGAGAGGATTGACTCCACAATTTTGAAAGAAGTTTTACTCTGGGTAAGTGCTGTCAAACAGCATCGCATGTTACAGAGAAATTGTTCATGAAAAGAAGAGTCAATCAGTGTGACAGACTTCATTGTTGTCTTATTTTAAGAAATTGCCACAGCCATGCTACCACCCTGGTCAGTCAGCAGCTGTCAACCTCAAGGCAAGACCCTCCACAGCAAAAAGATTAAAACTCCCTAAAAGCTTAAAAAAAAAAACCTCTCCCTAAAAGCTCAGATGATGGTTAGTATTTTTAGCAATAAAGTATTTTTAAATAAAGGCATATTGGTTTTTGGTTTTTTTTTTAGACATACTGCTATTGCACATGTAATAGACTATAGTATAGTATAAACATAACTTGCATGTACTGGAAAACCAAAAATACTCATTTGACTTGCTGTGTTGTAATATTTGCTTTATTGTGTTAGTCTGGAAAACCTGCGATTTCTCCGAGGTATGCCTGTATTGGATTATGTCTTTATAATAAAATTTGAGCTCTTAACATGAGAAAGCAGCAGTGATGTTACATTTGAGGCTGCATTTTGTGCTCTTTTTATGTGTTTTTTAAGATTTGTTTATTTAGGGATGCCTCGGTGGCTTAGTTGGTTAAGTGTCTGCCTTCGGCTTATGTCATGATCCCAGGGTTCTGGGATCGAGTTCCTCATCGGGCTCCTTGCTCAGCAGAGAGACTACTCCCTCTGCTGCTTCCCCTGCTTGTGCTCTCTCTCTCCTACAAGTAAATAAATAGAATCTTTAAAAATATATATATATACTCTCCCTGGATTGGAAGCAAATAAAAAAAAAGATTTATTTATTTTAGAGAGAAAGAAAAAAAGAACATGCACACATGAGTAGCAGGGAGGGGCAGAGGGAGAAGGAAAGAGAGAGGCTCAAGCAGACTCCATGCTGAGCATGGAGCTCATTGTGGGGCTCTGTACCATGACTGAGATCGTGACCTGAGCCAAAGTTAAGAGTCAGACATTTAACTGACTGAGCCACCCAGGCACCCCTGTGCTCTTTTTAATGGGCAGTAATAGCCTATGGTTCTGTTAAGTTCTGGGGGACTGTGATTTTAGGTCAAGAGCTATCTACTTTCTGTGAAGGGACATTTTATATGTCAGAGGCACTATTGGAGTCCCAGGTCTCAAAGTGGAATTTGGTTTTAGGAGGCAAGGTGACCTAGTTATTTGTTTAGTTGATTGTTTTGGGGGCAGGGTTGGTCCTGGGAGGATGGAGAAGGCCTGTGGGTTGTCTTGTTCAGATCTCAGATGGATTGAGATCTGTCTCCTTCAAAGCACTCATCTTTACATCAGTGCTCATGGTCTGTATTTTGGGAGACTGTAGGGTGGGGGCAAGGGGGAACTGATTTAAATTATGTGATGAAACACATTTAAAATGATAAAGTAGTAAAAAATCTGAAAAGGTAAAAGTACTAAAATCAGCCAAGCAAGTTCTTTTATATGATCTGACATCACAAGAAAAAGGAGGTTCAAAGCTGTAGAAGAAACATCACTCCAGCAGGAGCCTGAGGGCAGTTGAGGATATAAAGCTGAATTTCTTTGTGGAGAGGATCCTCCTAAGGGCTGAGTACCTTTGATGACCCTTGTTTGTAAGGGAAGCTTAGTCTTATGATGTAGGGAGAAGTGCTGTTGGACAAGTTTAGCTGTTTGTTTCTCAGACCCTCCTTTGCTGAGTGTAATAAACTGTGGAATTCTAAATTTGTGAATTCTTACCTTTGATCCATGAAAAAATTTGAAGTTGGGTTGATTCATCTTTAATTAGAGTCAGGTATTATCTTATATTTAAAGTAGTGAATAACAAACACAATTTATCATCGTTACTCATTCAAATGACTATTTATTGCATGCCTATCAGGTGCCAAGAACTATTGTAGGCCCTGGGAATACAACAGCAATCCAACAAAGTTTTTGCTCTCATTGCGGGGAAGGCAGAAAAACAAATGTGTTCTATATTTTAGGCAATGATAAATGCAAGGAAGATAACATGAAGCTGGCATTCATAACGAGATAAAGAGTAATGGGAAGGTCCGGTGGCTGTTTTATTTGGAGGTTAGGGAAGGCGTCTTTGAGGAACTGACATTTGAAGAGGGGAGGGAGCAAGCCAGAGAAAGGGGCGGGGCGGGGGGGGGGAAGAGCTCCAGGCAGTAGGAGCCACAGGGCAAAAGCCTGTGTGTTGAGATTTATTTGCTTATATTCAAAGAGCAGCAATATGGCCAGTTTGACTGGAATGGAATGAGTGAAAGGAAGATTTTAGGTAATGAAGTAGGAGAAACAGCTAGAGCCTAGATCATGGAGATGTGGTGAGCCATGGTTTTTTGGCTTTTTTTCTAAGTTTCTTTGAAAGTCACTGGAAGGTAAAGTAGGATGTGATCTGTTTTACAATTTTTTAAAATTGGGAACAGTCCTAAACTTTCTGAGAAGTTACAAGTATCTGAATCATTTCAAAGTAGGTTGCCAAAGGGGTGACCTGAATACTCAAGTGTGTGATTCCTACAAACAAGGATATTCTATGTAACCACAGTTTACCACAGTTTACCCATCAAAGGCAGAAAATTAACAGTGGTATACCACTACTGTCTAATCTTCAGACCCCATTCCATTTTCATCACTTTGCCAACAAGGTCTTTTATAGCCAGAGGATTTAATCGTGCATTTCATATGGATCTCATTTCTCTGTAGTCTCACTCTAGATTTGTTCCTTAGCTTTTCCTTGATTTTCATGATCTTTGTACTTTTTAAAAAATTTTTTATTGTTATGTTAATCACCATACATTACATCATTAGTTTTGGATGTAGTGTTCCATGATTCATTGTTTGTGCATAACACCCGGTGCTCCACGCAGAACGTGCCCTCTTTAATACCCATCACCAGGCTAACCCATCCCCCCAGCCCCCTCCCCTCTAGAACCCTCAGTTTGTTTTTCAGAGTCCATCATCTCTCATGCTTCATCTCCCCCTCCAATTTCCCCCCCTTCATTCTTCCCCTCCTGCTATCTTCTTTTTTTTTCTTAACATATATTGCATTATTTGTTTCAGAGCTACATATCTGTGATTCAACAGTCTTGCACAATTCACAGCACTCGCCAGCACATACCCTCCCCAATGTCTATCACCCAGCCACCCCATCCCTCGCACCCCCCCACCACTCTGGCAACCCTCAGATTGTTTCCTGAGATTAAGAATTCCTCATATCAGTGAGGTCATATGATACATGTCTTTTTCTGATTGACTTAGTTCACTCAGCATAACACCCTCCAGTTCCATCCACGTCATTGCAAATAGCAAGATCTCATTCCTTTTGATGGCTGCATAATATTCCGTTGTGTATATATACCACATCTTCTTTATCCATTCATCTGTTGTTGGACATCTTGGCTCTTTCCACAGTTTGGCTATTGTGGACATTGCTGCTATAAACATTGGCATGCACGTACCCCTTCGGATCCCTACATTTGTATCTTTGTGGTAAATACCCAGTAGTGCAGTTGCTGGATCATATGGTAGCTCTATTTTCAACTGTTTGAGGAACCTCCATACTGTTTTCCAGAGTGTTTCCACCAACTTGCATTCCCACCAACAGTGTAGGAGGGTTCCCCTTTCTCGGCATCCCTGCCAACATCTGTCATTTCCTGACTTGTTAATTTTAGCCATTCTGACTGGTGTGAGGTAGTATCTCATTGAGGTTTTGATTTGGATTTCCCTGATGCCGAGTGATGTTGAGCACTTTTTCATGTGTCTGTTTGCCATTTGGATGTCTTCTTTGGAAAAATGTCTGTTCATGTCTTCTGCCCATTTCTTGATTGGATTATTTGTTCTTTGGGTGTTGAGTTTGATAAGTTCTTTATAGATTTTGGTTACTAGCCCTTTATCTGATATGTCATTTGCAAATATTTTCTCCCATCATGATCTTTGTACTTTTGAAGATTACAGGCCAGTTATGTTGTAAAAAGACCTTCAGTGTGGGTCCATCAGTCTAGTCTCACGACTAGATTCAGGCTTTGTGTCTTGAGCAGGAATATCACAGAAGCCATATCATGTTCTTGTTGCGTTCTGTTAGGTGGCACCTTATTTTGATTTGTCCCATTAGTGATAAGTTCTCTCGCTTGAATAATTCAGGGTAGTTTTTCCTTTCTAAAGTTTTAGTGGCTCTGCCAGGTTTTTCCTTTCTAAAGTTTTCCCTTTGCAATTAATTAGCATTTTGTGTAGTTGTACTTTGAAGTTATATAAGTTATACATATTACTCATCAAACTTACAGTCTTCTCATTTATTTATGTCAGTATGAACTCCCCTTTTAATAATGGGTTATAATTCATTACTATACTTGTTTTATTTATTTATTTACCCACTCCACCTATTTTGCTTATCACCCTATCTCCCTCTCCTCTGGCAACCATCAATTTGTTCTCTGTATTTATGGGCCTGTTTTTGCTTTTTACTTTTTTGTTTTGTTTTTTGTATGTTTTGTATGTTTGTTATACGTGATATCATATGGTGTTTGTTGTCTCAGTCTGACTGACTTTGCTTAGCACAATACCCTCTAGTCCATCCATGTTGTCACAGATGGTAAGATCACATTCTTTTTAATGACTGAGTAATACTCCACTGTATATGTATACCACATCTTCTTTATCCATTCATCTATGGGTGGGCACTTAAGTTGCTTCCATGTCTTGTCTATTTTAAATAATGCTGCATTTAACATAGGGGTGCATATATTTTTTTGAATTAGTGTTTTCATTTTCTTGGGTAAATACCCAGTAGTGGAATTACTGGATCATATGGTAATTCTATTTTTAATTTTTTGAAGAACGTCCATACTGTTTTTCGCTGTAGTTGCACCAATTTCATTCCCACCAACAGTGCACAAGGATTCCTTTTTCTCCATATCCTCACCAGCACTTGTTATTTCTCATCTTTTTGTTGCTAGCCATTCTGACAGTTATAAGGTGATATCTCATCGTGGTTTTGATTTGCATTTCCCTGATGATTAGTGATGTTGGGCATCTTCTCATGTATTTGTTGACCATCTCTGTGTCTTTGGAAAAATATCAGTTCAGGTCCTCTGCCCATTTTTTCTTTTAAAGACTTATTTATTTGTGAGAGAGAGAGAGATCACAATCAGGGGGAGGGGCAGAGGGAGAAGCAGACTCCCCAGTGAGCAGGGAGCCTGACGCGGGGCTCAATCCCAAGACCCTGGGATCATGAGCTGAAGGCAGACACTTTACCGACTGCGCCACCTAGGTGCCTCTCTGCCCATTTTTGTTTTTTTAAGATTTTATTTATTTATTTGAGAGAGAGAAGGAGAGCATGAGTAGGGTGAGAGGGAGAAGCAGACTCCCTGCCAAGCCGGGACCCCAACATGGGGCTCATTCCCAGGACTCTGAGATCATGTCCCAAGTCAAAGGCAGTCACTTAATTGACTGAGCCACCCAGGTGCCCCTGCCCATTTTTTAATCAGATCATTTGGGGTCTTTCAGTGTTGAGCTCTATAATACATTTTTTATATATTTTGGATATTAATCCCTTATTGGATATATCATTTGCAAATATATTCTCCCATTCTCTAGGTTGCCTTTTTGTTTTCTTGATGGTTTCATTTGCTGTGCAAAAGCTTTTCATTTTGGTGTAGTCCCAGTAGTTTAATTTTGCTTTTGTTTCCCTTGTCTGAAGAGACATGTCCATAAATATGTTGCTAAGGGCGATGTCCAAGAGATTACTGCCTATGATTTACATTTTTAAAGCATCTCTGTCATTGCTGTGAAGAATGAGGAAAGGGGCAGTATGGAAACAGGCTAATCACTTAGGAAGCTGTTGTATGTAGTTGTCTGGGCAAGAGATGTTGGAGGCTGGACTAAGGTGCTAGTAATGTAGGTTGTGAGTTTTGGGGTATTAGTTATCCATTACTGTATAACAGATTAAGCCAAATTTAGCTTAAAACAATAAAGAGTATCTCACAATTTCTGTGGGTAAGGAATTAAGTGCAACTTAGCTAGATGCCTCTGGTTTAGGACCTTTCAGACTACACTCAGGATACCATTTGGGCCTTCAGTCACCTCAGGGTTTGATTTGGGAAGGATCCATTGCCAAATTCATTCACAGGCTGTAGGCAGACCTCCAAGATTTGCTTCTGCGATCACTCCTGTGGGCCCCTCCCCAAGGCCATCTCTGGATGTGGCTTCCTGAGAGCAAGTAAAGAGATCACCTGAGATGGAAGCCACAGCCTTCTGTGTGTGAGTAGTTTTCTTTTCTTTTTTTTTAAGATTTATTTATTTTAGAGAGAGAACAGAGGGAGAGGCAGAGGAAGAGGGAGAGAATCCTCAAACAGACTCCCTGCTGAACGCAGAGCCCCATGCGGAACTTGATCCCAGGACACTGAGATCATGACCTGAGCTGAAACCAAGAGCTAGATGCTCAACCGACTGAGCTACCCAGGTGCTCCTCTCTCTTTTTTTTTTTTAATTGAAGTATAGTTAACACAGTATACATTAGGCCACAGCCTTTCTAAAACCTAATCTCAGAAGTGACATTCTACACTCAACTTGTATTTTAGTTATTAGAAGTGAGTCAGTAAATGCAGCCTGTACTCGTGGAGAGAGGATGAAAGGGGAAAAAAACTTCAGTCTTTTCCTTCCTTAGGGAAAAACCCCATTCTTCCCTACTGTGTGTTTCTCTTGTGAGTCTCCTTTATTACTTGTACAAAACTCTTCACTTCTGACACTTCTGGTCACCAAATGTGTAGAGATTTTTACCCCACAGCAAGTAAGTCTCGGACATCAGCGGGGTGTCCTGTAGTTTAACCCATTTTTGACACTGTCAACCCTGGAGGTAGCTAGCATAAGATCCCACAGGTAAGGTTCACTTCGCACAAGACTGCGTGCGTTCTCTACCTCTTGTTCAGATGCCACTCACAAGCCCTGGTTATCACCTGTGCATCTGACCAGTCAGCTATAGATCGGTCAGGAAGTTAGGGGGTGAGGCCGAAAATTTCAAGCTTTTGATCATGGCTTGGTCTTTCTGATGACAAACCTCATCCAGGACCATCCAGGAGCCTACCCAGAGTCACCTTGTTAGAGCAAGAGATGCTCTTACTGCTCTTACTACTTAGGAATTTATAAGGGTTTTAGGAGCTCTGTGTCAGGATCAGAGTCAAAGACAAATATTAAAACAGTAGATGCTCCTAGTGTTACCACTAGGAAATTATGAGAGTTTTAGGAGCTTTGTGCCAGGAGCTGGGTGCAGAGACCAGTATATACATTTTCTGTTATCTCACAGAGGTTACACAAGGATGTGCATACCAAGAGTCTGTGATCATGGAGGCCATCTTAGAGGCTGCCTACCACAGGGATAGATTTTGAAGTAAGAGGATTTGCTGATGGATTAAATTTTGAAAGAAAAGAGAGTGAAGGGTAACTTGAGAATTTTTGACCTGAACTATTAATGGTATATTTACTGAGATGAGGAAGACAGGGTAGGATGGGGAATGCAGAACTGGAAGACATAATCAAGAATTCTACTTTGTCTGTGTAACTATGAGGTCCCTGTTAGACAACCAACTAGGGTTGGTGGGTAGACAGATAAACACTGGTCTTTAGGTCAAGATAGAATGTTTATGATGGAGATAGGACTTCATTGTAATTTTACCTAGTGTACTATACAATTCAACTTCATGAATTGTGGATAAAGGATTAAGTGAATCTGATGTTTTGTTAAATGCCTAGCTTTGTTACCCTAGAAACCAGCTTAGATTGTATCAACTACAGTTGTCCCTCCTTATCCACGGTTTTGCTTTCCATGGTTTCAGTCACCCCTGGTCAACCATGGTTTGGAAACACATGATCCTCCTGATGTATAGTCAGAAAGTTGATAGTAGCCCAACACTACGTCACAGTGCCTGTGTCATTCATCTCATCATGTAGGCGTTTTATCATCTCACATCATTGAGAACAGTACAATAGTATTTTGAGAGACAGGGGGCAGAGGGACTACCATCACACAACTTATTTATTATAACATATTCTAATTGTTCTATATTACTATTAGCTATTGTTGTTAGTCTCTTACCATGCCTAATTTATAAATTAACCTTTATCACAGGTATGTATGTATGTATAGGAAAAAACATAGTATATGTAAGGTTTAGTACTACCTACAGTTTGAGCCATGCACTGGGGATCTTAAAACTGCAGAGGAGTGGGAACTACTGTATGTTGCTAGATACAGTTGATCCTTGATTGGTAAATTGCATCTGATGAGAGGAATTAGAAATGCCTGGTGAGTTAGCTATGTTTGGGCTTCCCTGAGTATTGCTGCTCTCAGAACTGGTATGTCCTTTGTGAGAATGGGAATCCGGAAGCTCTGCTGTGGAGTTGTTACTGGAGATGTTAGCTTTTGTGGAGCCTGAAGCCTTTAAGTCAGGGTAGCTCCTGCACCGATATGGCTCTCATCTCCTTTGAGCCTGTGCTTTGTCACCTAGGGAGCCAAAAAAATAAGAATCTGTCCTGGATGGCTGGGTGAGCAGCTGCCGCCTTCGAGAACTACTGTGAAGTCTCCCAGTGAGAGGGACGCTGGATGTTGCCCAGCTGGCAAGCTGTGCTTCCGGTCCTCTTGTCTCTCTGAGTCGCCTGGTGCCAGGGATGGCCTGTGCTAGTGTATGAATCCGTTCAGTAGCTGCATAATCTCACCTAGAGAAGGATTCCCTTCTGAAGTGTGAAGCGTTGGGACGCCGAGGGGCTCCATGGGTTAAATGTCCGACTCTTGATTTCAGCTCGGGTCATGATCTCAGGGTTGTGAGACTGAGCTCCACATCAGGCTCCGTGCTGGGCGTGGGTCCTGCAGTTCTCTGTCTCTCACTGTCCCTCTGCCCTTCCCCGCCCCTCTCCCACTCTTAAAAGAAGTGTCAAGTGTTCTTCATAGAATCAGGGAATTTCTTTAATAAACTTCTGTAGTTCACGTGACGTTCCCTAATCTTGTGGGAACATTAGAAATCTGAGGAGGAGGAAAAAAAAAAAGAAATCTTGTGGGAAAATGAGTTCATTTTATTTATCTCATTGCAAGGCCTTCATTTCTTTGACTCTGTCAGAAGCCAGGAAGGCTGCTCGGGCTACCACATACAAGGGGTATGTGCTGGTGCGAATGTCCCAATGGGCAGTCGAGCTACATGCACCCTGAAAACAAAAAACGGACTGCCTAGAACCTAGCACAGTACTCAGCTTACAAATCATTTCTTCAACAAATCTTTATTAAGTCTCGGGCACTGATGGATTTATACATTCACAGTGATAAGCAAAATATATGGTCCTTGCTGTCTTGGAGTTTATAGTAACTCAGTGAATACTAGCTGGTAGACTAATACTGTACTCTAACTTAGTGTCTGTTATTTTCCTTTTTACAGTACCTTCATTCTCTTAGAGAAGTTCTGTTCTCATAGAATCAGCAGTGAGATTTTAATTTCTTTTTCAGGAGTTTATATTAGCTTAACTTGACTGAACAGAATACTCAAAGTATTTCAGTAGATTACAAATACTGTTTTATACCACTTCTGATTGTCCTTAATTTTATCTTTGTTTTAAATGAGCTAATTGCCGCCATCTATATAGTAATGCATAAAAGTCTTTATTTTCATTTTTATGGTAGTTAGCTTTTGCATAGAATTAGTGACCAATAAACCAAGTAAGTAACTACATGAAATTTGACAAGATAAAATGTTGAGAGTAAATTGGTGGAAAGTTTGGGCTCTTTTATGCATAATAATAAAATTACTGTTTCTGCTTATATCAGGAGAAACAAAGATGCTTTTTTGTGGTTTGAAGTGTTATACCCTGAAATCCTTTAAATCAAGTTAAAACCAACAAATAGGGCATGCCTAGATTTTGCTCTACTGTGTATATAGTTTTTTCCCACTTGGTGGCACCTTATGTTCATTTCTACACTAACGTCTTTTCTGCCTCAGTATAGTACGGCCAGTATCTCCTTGTATATTGTTTTTCTTACTAAGATTAATGGTTAAATTACTGAACTAATACATAAATCCATTCTTTTAAAAATAATAGCGTATGTTGAAAATTTCCCTTTTTTAAAAGAAAATAATTTTGATCTTGAAGATTTTTTCCAGGGCCATGGTTAAATTAAATGTTTTGCTCTTGTGAGAATTCCTTTTCCTTGTGGTCAGCTTTTTTTCAGTTAGCATCTGATGTTCTAGATGCCTTTGTAGAAAAGCGGGTTGCAAGTTGGGATTGCTCGGGGGTGGTAGGAATCAAGGATGCTTCCGAGGTTTTGAGCATGAGAGGTTGGGTAGGTGGTAGTGCCGTCGTTGAGGTGGGAATCCTGGGAGAAGGGTGGGAGGGGGAGTGGAGGGTTGCAATCGGAAGCCTTTTTTGGATGTAGTAGTAGGTTTGAGATACCTGTCAGAGAATAAATATGTCAGGTGAACAGCCAGTATATAAATCTGGAGTTTAGGACAGAGGTCAAGCTAGCAGAGACGAATGACACGTAGCTAGCAACATAGGAAGGCAAGAGAATAGCATTTCAACAGAACAGGCTAGCCGTATCCATTGTTGCTGAGAGATTCCATAGGATCAGGATAGAGAAGTGTCCGTTTGATTTGGCAATAGGCACCCGTTGAATCTAAATGGAATTTGTTCTTAAGAATATGAGAGATCATGGGACATCTGGGTGGGTCAGTTGATTGAGCGTCTCACTCTTAATTTTGGCTCAGGTCATGGTCTCAGGGTGTGGAATGGAGCCCCTGGCTCCACACAAGTCTGCTTGAGGATTAGCTCTCTCTCCATCTGCCCCTCCCACTGCCTGCATGCGCCTCTCTCTCTCTCTCTCTCTCTCTCTCTCTCTCTCTCAAATTAATTAATTAATTTTAAAAAAGGGATGTGAGGGGGCGCCTGGGTGGCTCAGTCGTTAAGCGTCTGCCTTCGGCTTAGGTCATGATCCCAGGGTGCTGGGATCGAGCCCCGCATCGGGCTCCCTGCTCGGCGGGAGGCCTGCTTCTCCCTCTCCCACTCCCCCTGCTCGTGTTCCCTCTCTAGCTGTGTCTCTCTCTGTCAGATAGATAAATCTTTAAAAACAAAAAATAAAAATTAAAAAAGGATGTGAGAGATCAGGGAGGGGTACCTGATCTAGGTTGCTCAGTTGGTTGAGCGTCTGACTCTTGATCTCCACTTGGGTCTTGATCTGAGGGTTGTGGGTTCAAGCCCCGTGTTGGACTCCACACTGGGCATGGAGCCTACTTAAAAACGTGAGAGGGATGCCTGGGTGGCTCAGTCGGTTAAGCGTCTGCCTTCGGCTCAGGTCATGATCCCAGGAGCCCCACATTGGGCTCCCTGCTCAGTGGGGAGTCTGCTTCTCCCTCTGCCTCTGCTGTTCCCCCTGCTTGTGCTCTCTCTCTCTCTCTCAAATAAATAAATTAAAAAAAAAAGTGAGAGATAAGAAAAGTTGAAAGAATCTGGCAGGGAGCAGGGATAATCTATATAGCCCCCTAAGAGACAACCACTGTCAACATTTGGCATATTTCCTTTAGTCCTTTTAAATAATTTTTTATGTAGTAGTTCATAATCATACAAGGTTTTTTTTACCTTTTAGTATTATAAGCAGTTTTCCGTGTTATTAAAACAGTGCAATCACTGTTAATTTTTTTCTAGTTATAAAAATGTACAATTGTTATAGAAAAACCTGGAAAATCCAGAAATATATGAGGTGGAAACAAAAATTCTGATTCCTTGGGCGCTTATGTGGCTAAGTTGGTTAATCTGCCTTCAACTCAGGTCATGATCCCAGGATCGTGGGATTGACATTGGGCTCCCTGCTCAGCGGGGAGTCTGCTTCTCCTTTTCCCTCCACCCTCCCCACCTCCCCCCCCGCTCGTGCTCTCTCTCTCTCTCAAATAAATAAATAAAATCTTAAAAAAAAACCCCAAAACTCTAATTCCTTGGCCCAGAAACAAGCACTGTAAATATTTCATTCATTGATTGAATGAATATTTGAGGATCTACTTTTGAATAGGGAAGGAATATTTTGAAAAGATTACAGTGTGGAGAACAGATTGTAATTTATTAATCATACCCTCTTTAGAAGAAGGTTTGTGATTATAAATAACTATACATAGATATGTGTATGTTATATATATCTTTATTACATATAATATTTTGTTTGATATCCCCCTCTTCTCACTTAAAATTCACAGACTTTCCCCCATTATACTAAATATTCTACTTGGCAGTTTGAGGTTTTTAGTGTCTGAGAGGCTTTTGGTGTATAAAGGATTAATGGAAATTTGGGTTTAATATTAATATGCTGTTTAGTACAGCTGCAATTTTTATTATCACAATTCTTTTTTACTTTTTGTTTTAGTTCCAACTGGTTAACATGCAGTGTTATATTAGTTTCAGGTGTATAATATAGTGTTTCAACACTGCATACATCAGCTGGTGCTCATCACAAGTGCACTCCTTAATCCCCATCACCTGTTTTGCCCATCCCCCCACACCTCCCTCAGGTAATCATCAGATTGTTCTCTGTTAAGAGTTACAGCTGCAAGAACCAGGCTCAGTCGGTTAAATGTCTGCCCTTGGATCAGGTCATGATCCTAGAGTCCTGGAATCGAGTCCTGATTCAGGGTCCTTCCTCAGCGGGGAGCCTGCTTCCCCTCTGCCTGCTTCTCCCCCTGTTTGTGTGTGTTCTCTCTCTCTCTCTCTCTCTCTCTCTCGCTAACAAATACATAAATAAAATCTAAAAAAAAGAATTACAGCTGCAGTTTTTAAAACCTAGTTCTTAAGCCTTGAGGTCCAATTTATAAATAGGATAACAAGATTAGTAAATTGAACATTTTTGCATAAAAATAAATAATTATTTTCTCTTGTTTGATGAATGTCTGATAAATTCTAATGGAAAGGATTAAAATCTGAACAGTTGTCTCCATTTGCAAGTTTAGTTAATTACATTCCTTTCAACATTTTAGGTCACATTTATAAATGTAGTATATTTTATTTTTTTCAGTATCTTCAAATGTCCAATGTAGATAGATGAACAGACCTATCAAGCAGAATGTTTCTGAGCTCTTAGATGACTCATGTTTAGCCAAGCCAGAAACTTAAGGGTCATCCTCACAAGTCTTCGTGATGTCCAGTCTGTCAGCAGGTTCTTTGTGCTTAATTTCCGAGTAGGTCCCACATCTGATCATGACCTCCATCACTGTTACTGTGGTTCAAGTCACAGTTCTCTCTTTCCTGAAACAACTTTTTTTTTAACTATTTATTTGTTTGTTTGTTTGTATATTGAGAGAGAGAGAATCTTAAGCAGGCTCTGTCTTATGACCCTGAGATCATGACCGGAGCCAAAACCTTATCCTTTAATCTTGTTTGCAGAGTTTTAAGACATAGACATTTCAGTTTCTATGTAATAGAATTATACCTTTTTTTTTCTTTATGGCTCTTTGCTTTTAATGTTAATCTTAGAAATGGTGCTTCACATTTTATAAATAATCACTATCTTATGAATATATTCACTCACATTTTATCTGAGCATTATTAATCTGTCTGGAATTATTTTGTTACATGGTTTAGGAGATCTGTGTTTTTTTCCCCCAACAAAATTAATCATCCTAGCATAATTTGTTGAGAAATATTTAGTTTCCCCAATAATTTGATATGCCAGACTTATATATACTTTAGTCTGAGGAATTTTTTTCTAGTATTATTGTACTTTTTTTTTTTTTTAAACTAGTTTTTATACCAGTCTAATGTTTGGGACTTTAAGGTCTGGTAATGTCATCCTTTCCTGATTGTTGTGAGTTTTCAAAATTTTCTTGGGTAGACTTTCAGCTGATCCTTAGAATTAATAATTGTCAAACCCTATTAGGACTTTGATTCATGTTGCATTTAATTAAAAATAACAGTTGCTGAGCCAGCGAGATTTGGAATAGTCTTTTGTTGTTGTTGTTGTTGTTTTTATCAGAGAGAGAGAGAACACAAGCAGGGGGAGCGGCAGGCAGAGGGAGAGGCAGGCTCCCCACTGAGCAAGGAGCCGATGTGGGACTCGATCCCAGGACCTTAGTATCATGACCTGAGCTGAAGGCAGCCGTCCAACCCCAACCGACTGAGCCATCCAGATGCCCCTGAGTTGATTGTCTTGTAATGAACTTTTTTTTTTTTAAAGATTTTATTTATTTATTTAACAGAGAGAGACACAGCGAGAGAGGGAACACAAGCAGGGGGAGTGGGAGAGGGAGAAGCAGGCTTCCCGCCGAGCAGAGAGCCCGATTCGGGGCCCGATCCCAGGACCCCGGGACCAAAACCCGAGCCAAAGGCAGACGCCCAGTGACTGAGCCACCCAGGCGCTCCTATAATTTAAGTTTCTTGACCAAAAGGTTCTTTTCATCCATTGGGAAGTTGTGTTCAAGCCTTAGCTTTGTAGCATATGTGCTGTGGTATCTTGGGAAAGTCATTTCAATTCTGTTTGCTCAGTTTTAAAATATGAAGTACCTACGTTAGTATTAAATAAGTGACTGAATGTTGTGTATGGGTATGTTTCGTAAACTAAAGTGGGAAAGAGTAATCATTTTAGTGTATATTTTTATTTTATATTTATATTATATAAATATAATATATATATTATATTTTAGTATATTTTTACCTCAGAAAACAATCACATTTTTCTTTAGTCTTTCATATACTTTTTAAAAATAATTTTTATTTTTTAAGTAACCTCTCCACCCAACATGGGGCTTGAATTCACAACCCCGAGATAAAGAGTTCTATGCTCCACCCACTAAGTCAGCCACATGCCCCTCATATCCATTTTTTGAAAAACTGAAAAAAAATCTTTGGAATTTCTATGCCTAGTGATGTTAAGTGAAAACATCTGAGGGGCGCCTGGGTGGCTCAGTTGGTTAAGGGTCTGCCCTTGGCTCAGGTCATGATCCCGGGGGCCTGGAATCAAGCCCCACATTGGGTTCCCAGCAGAGAGTCTGCTTCTCCCTTTCTCTCTCCCCCCGCTCATGCTCACTCTCTCTCTCAAATAAATAATAAAATCTTAAAAAAAAAAAAAAAGAAAACATCTGAAACATGAACATTATGGTGAGAAGCCAGCCTTGATTCCCATAATTAATAATGTATATTATCCAAGGAGAGGAAAGATTCAAAACTGCCTAGATTTTTGTTATTGTTATTTGCTGTTATTTAGTAAGATTTTATTTCTGGGAATTTTCTGAAAGGGAAAATTAAACTTTCTTTGTTATTGATAACATTTTTTTAATTAAATGAATCTTGATTTGAAAAATACTATTTTAAAATTATAATGCTCTTTCTATTTGAAATAGGAGCAATTGTAGCTCTAATTAAATAACAGTAGCTAAACCAAAAAGAGATAAATCAAAAATCACTTTAAAGAAGAAAACACATGCAGATGTGCCATGGTTGTAGGTGTTCAGGACCTGGCTGCTGTGAGCTGAGACAGACCTGCGGGTGACTCCAGACTGTAGGCCCTCAGAGCATGACCCTCCTCCTTCCCGGAAGGACTGATGGTCCAAGGGACCCCCTGACACTTCTGGGCCTCTGTGGGCTGCAGGTGGAGCAACAGGAGTAAAGGGACCACTTGGGGAAGGGTGGAAGTTGGACTTCATGTTGGCAACTGTTGGCCTGTTGTGATCGTTTTCTTTTCTTAGCTTCTTGAGTTTTCTGTCCATCAACACAACTGCCATACCGCTTTCTTGGGCTCTTTTCTCATGGAAGAGGAACTCCTTTCTATAGTAGGAAATGTTTTTCTCCAGTTCTTTGCCCATGCGTTCCACCATCTTCTTGTAGAGGTTGTGAATCTGATATGTGGAGTTCATGTTTCTACACATGTTGGGAAGTTTCTTCTTTATTTCTAAGCAGTGTATTTCCTCGTCAGATAATTTTCCCTGAAGTTGCATGACATGTTCTTAATGTAATTTGGAGCTTCAGCTGCTGGATCTCACTTTCAAGCTGTGAATTTTCACATGCAAAGATTCTTCCTCAGTTTGGAGGCTTGTTTGTCCTGTAAGCTGTTCATTAGTTTGCTTTTCTTCCCACAATTTTCTGGTTATTTCTTGATTTTCCTCTTCAGAACTTTTGAAAGGATCCACTGAAGTCAGCATCATCAGTGACACACTTCAGATCAACTTCTGTCTGATAGACAAGGTCATTGCCATTTTCTGCTTCACTCTTGTGCTCAGTTTCCCAGTTCACGTGATCCAGGTGTGATCTCTAAGGAGATAAGGCAAGGGGATGGTCCTTAGCAGGTTTTCAGCCATTTGGCTGACTTTACCTTTCCATTCCTGTTCCATTCATGCATTTAACTGCTCCAGCCCTTTCTTCTCCTTTTCCTGGACTGTGCTTCTATCTAACAGTTTCTTGGTGGAGTAGTTCTGGACTTTCTGGGAAATGAGTATTTTCATTCAAATCATCCATTATTTTCTTCTGAAGCTGTTCTCCATCCTCTGGTGCCTTTTTTAAAAGATCTTATTTATTTATTTGACAGAGCAAGCATGACCAGAGGGAGAAGCCGAAAGGGAGGGAGTAGGAGAGGGAAAGAATCTCAAGTAGACTCTGCTAAGCACTGAGCCCAGCATGGGGCTTGATCCCAGGACCCTGAGATCATAACCGAAGCCAAAGGCAGACACTTAACCAACTGGGCCACCCAGGTGCCCCAAAGATTTTTATTTTTATTTATTTTTAATTGAAGCATAACTGACATATAATATTACATTAGTTTCAGGTGTGCAACATAGTGACTTGACATTTATATACATTATGAAATGCTCAGCCCACCCATCTGTGATCATACAAGGTTATTACATTCTTATTGATTATATTCCCTATGCTGTATTTTACATCCCTGTGACTTACTTATTTTATAACTAGAAGTGTGTGCCTCTTCATCCCCTTCACCTGTTTCACCCATTTTCCCCACTCCCTCCCCATTGGCAACCACAAATTTGTTCTCTGTATGTATATATAAGTCTGTTTCTGTTTTGTTCTGTTTTTTGTTTTTGGATCCCACACATAAGTGAAATTATATGGTACTTGTCTTTCTCTGACTTATTTCCCTTAACATAATACATTCTAGATTCATCCATGTTTTTACAAATGGCAAGATGTCATTCCTTTTTTTATGGCTGAGTAATATTCCATTGTTTATTGTTTATATATAACACGTCTTTATCCATTCATTTATTGATGGATGCTTAGGTTCCGTCCATATCTTTTGCTATTGTAAGTAATGTGGCAAGGAACATAAGAGTTGTATGTCTTTTTGAATTAGTGTTTTTGTTTTCATTGGGCAAATGCCCAGAAGTGGTATTAGTGGATGATATGGTATATTTTTTTTTAAGATTTTATTTATTTATTTGAGAGAGAGCATCAGTACCAGGGGGGTGGAGAACATGGGGAGAGGGAGAAGCAAACTCCCCACTGAGCAGGGAGCCCAATGCAGGGCTCGATCCCAGGACCCCAAAATCAGGACCTGAGCCGAAGGCAGAGACTTAACTGACTGAGCCACCTGGGTGCCCCTGATAATGGTATTTCTGTTTTTAATTTTTCAAGGAACCTCCATACTATTTTCTATAGTGACTTCACAAATTTACATTCCCACCAGCAGTTACAACAAGAGTTTTCTTTTTTCCACATCCTCGCTAACATTTATTTCTTGTCTTTTTGATACTAGCCATTCTGACAGATGTGAGATGATATTTCATTGTGGTTTTGATTTGCATTTCCTTGATAATTAATGATGTTGAGCACCTTTTCATGTGTCTGCTGACCATCTATATATGTCTTTGATGAAATGTCTATTCAGGCCTTCTTCCTGTTTTTTAATTGGATTGTCATGTGTGAGTTGTATGAATTCTTTGTACATCTGGGATATTAATACCAATCTTAAAAACTTTTCATTTGCAGTGATTTTTTTTTTAAGATTTTATTTATCTATTTGTCAGAGAGAGAACACAAGCAGGGGGAGCAACAGGCCGAGGGAGAAGCAGGCTCCCACTGAGCAAGGAGCCCGATGTGGGGCTCAATCCCAGGACCCTGGGATCATGACCTGAGCTGAAGGCAGACACTTAACTGACTGAGCCACCCAGGCATCCCATATATTTTAATTTCTTAAATTTCCTTTTAGGCTATTTTATTCTTCACAAATAAATCCCTCCATTTTGCACTTTGAATGGCGGACAGCCTCACACTGAGGGACTGTTAAAGTGAAGTATATTTTCAAAGACGGGGAGTGTCTTCCTTCCCTGTTCCTTGGCATACTCTCCTTAAACAACTGAAAATAGGATCAACCACTGATGGGATTTATGTCCATTTGAGTTATGTTGTAATTGTGATTTAATATCTTTGTTTTCAGTTATTTTGACACACTTCAATATATTTGAATACTGGGTTTTTTTCTAAAATGTAATATATTTTCATTATTTCCTAAAATGTAATATATTTTCTTTATAAATATTGATCTCTTTTGAATTTATAACATTTTCCCTTTCTGTCAGTTTTCTTGTATTCTCACTGACTTTACCATCAAGTGTAAGCAGTTTTTTTTCCCCCCCAAGTGTAAGCAGTTTTATATTTTGTCCTTTAGGATAATAATGGTGGTATAAAATTGAAGTGGGCTTAATGCCAGCTACAACATAGTTTTCTAGACAATGCTGTTAGGTCATTGGCGTCTTTAATTTATTGGAATAAAAATGACCCCGCTGAGTGTACTTGGCTGGCCCATTTGGTGGAGCATGGGACTCTTGATCTCAGGGTTGTAAGTTTGAGACCCACCTTGGGTGTAGAGATTACTTAAAAGATAAAAAAATTTAAAAAAAAATGTATGACCCAGCTGAAAATCTGTTTTGCCAAAGCTCTTTGGTGTGGAAACCTAGAAGGTATGATTTACTTAGCCTTTATTTGATAACAACAACAGAGGGTTACATCAGCCTAGCAGATTATAAACATTTTCTTGTTTCTTATAGCTCTTCATAGTGCCATCATGAGAATAAATCATTGCTTATTCATTCCTTACTCTTGCCTGTAGCCTTGCTGGATAAACATTTTCAGATTTTATGTATTGTGGTAAAAAATATTTTTAGTTTTCTTGAGCAGTTTCTATTTCTCCATGAGATCTTCAGTCCCTCACTTAAGTAACTGAACAGGCATATATAAGATTTAGACTCTGATTCCTTAAATATCATTTTAACCTTCAAGAGTCTTTACAGCAGTTATTTGAATAAATTTTTCTATTATTTTATTCAAATAAATTAGTTGCTTAAGCTGCCTCAGCAGGGTAAAAGTTAAATATTTCTACTGTGCCTTAAGCTTACATAAAGCCCCTTGAGAAGCATCAACCTTGGTTTTGACAACTAATCCCTCCTTTGAGTGGCTAGTGGAGCCTGTCTCACCGCCATCATCTTGGAGGTTCAGAGTTCACGTTCATAATCGCGGTGTATTGGTCCAGGTCACTTTGACTAATCCCATTTCTGCTGGAGGATATAAGAGGGACGCCAGCCCAGTGTGTACAGACGTCTTCATTCTTTATTATATTAGCAGGTCATGATACATCTTTAGACAAAATATAGCAAGAGTAATAATAATTTATCATCTCTCTTCTTGGTTTGGTCCAATTACCTAGCTATATCTATCAATTACTGCTTGTAAATATTCTTAAACTTAAATAGCATCATAAACTTCTCATTAGCTGTAGTCTTAGTTATTTTACTGAAACCTCCTCCATTTGCCCTATTCTCTATAGCTGGGAAGTTCCCCCCTTTTTTTTCTTGGAGCCACATTTCTCTGCTTGTTCCCTCCCCCCACGCCCTTTTCCCATGACATCATCCTGTCTTGTGAGCGAGCTCCCAGCCTTGGGGGATCTGGAATGAATGCTCTCTCTCCTTCCTGTCCCATGTAAACTCGGCGTGGCTTCCTGCTCAGTTCTCCTCTTTGTCGGGTGCACTTTGTGCCTTCTTTCTCTGCCACGAGCAGCAGCATCATTGGCCTCTTCCCTTTCTTCTCCATGTACCCAGCTTCCTTTGAAATTAACTTGTTAAACACTCAAAACTGAAATACCTGTGAACTTTAGGCTGTGATTTAATGTTCTTAATATAATAAATTGTATGTTCTTTAACATTCGGTCATGAGCTTGAATTTAAGATGCTAACAGAGACCTCTTCTTCAGCAGGAGCCTTGTTGAGTTTTAAGCTAGAGCTTCATCACCAGAGCTGCCTAAGTAAAATGAGACTCCAGAGCAGCCTCTCGCATCTCTCAGCAATACTGTATGCATCAGTTCTGAAATACCTTTTTACATCTAAAAGTAGGTTATATATTTTAATCAATAGTAGCCTGAGTTAACTGGCAGCATTTTTGTCTTAGAGACACATAAAATAATGTATATCTTAAAATTGCTAGTGTCCTCGAGATACCAGTAACAATAAAAGCAATAGCTAACATTGTTGAGTACCTAGTGTGCACAGGAATTTTTCTAGGTGCATTTAATCCTTATGCCATCCTTCAGAAGTCAGGATGCTCAGATGAAAAAGCCAAGGCATAGCAGTTGAGCTTGTAAGTGAGGGAGATTTGAGCTCAAGCCACAGAATAGCCCCAGAGCTGCCCACTTAGCCCTCCTCCCACCACACTACCCCGCCTCTTGTAACTGTCTTTCTTTTCCTCTTTAAGGCATCGTTGGCTTCACTGTATGACCGATGATCCTCCAACAACAAAACCACCTATTGCTCGTAAATTCATCTGGACAAACCATAAGTTCAATGTGAGTGGCACTCCAGAACAATATGTACCTTATTCTACCACTAGAAAGAAGATTCAAGAGTGGGTCCCACCTTCAACACCTTACAAGTAAAGACACTGGAAAACAGTTTGAACATGTGGAATATGGGGCTCTTCATGCAATTGCACTTTTACTGCTTACTATTCACCCGATTAAAATTGTTTGATTAAGCAATGTCTTTTGTGCCTTTTTGCCCTTACCTTTATCGTTCATGAACGGCAAAATAGAAGCCGATAAACATGGGTCATCAAAGTAGACTTCCATTGGGGTGGTGCCTGGTTTACAGCCCCCCCTTGCCGCTGTGGTCACATCTGTGCTTCCTGACCTGCCCTCACACAGTTGATCAAGAGGGGAGAAGACCTAAAGCTGAGCTGAGCCAACAGATTTTCTCGTGGGAATTTGCAACACAAATGGAGGGACACAGAAGCTAAGAGTTACCATAGCTGGATGGCTTTCATGGTAGCTCTCTAAGGAGAAGGTTATCAGACATCTCCTATTTCCTGAATTTTGGCTCTTTCAGTTTATTTGGACCCGTGAACTATCCCAGGATCCATTCCAGTATATTCTTATTTCCTTAAGCTAATTAGGGTCATTGATTTTGCTGTTGTTGTGTTGTTGTTGTTGTTGCTTGCAAACAAAAGAACTTTAATATCAGACTGGTTCCAGAGAATGGGTTGTAGACAAAAGACCTTCAGGGAAATGTGGGACCTCCGGACCTGGTTGTATCTGGGTGGGATGAAAGGTAACGCGGCACACCTCTGCATTCTGGAGGGAGAGCTAGCAGCTTCAGTGACCAAACAGCTCAATAAGGCTACATTGCCTTTAGTCGCCAGTTTCCATGAGCCCCTGAGAAGGTGGCCTTTGGGTACTGGTTAGCAGCCACCATAGGACAATTTAGCAGTGTTAGGAAAAAAAATGCTGGGATTATGGGACCATACGGTTGCTTTGAAGAGCACTGGATGACTTACAGGAGAAAATGAACTTCAATTCCCAAATCTCAACTCAAGACATTGAGTAAAACTCAGGGCATTTATATGACTTTGCTAACCTCAGGTTTCTTATATGAAAATTAAGAGAGAGAATTGACAGTTGGTTTAAGGGACATCTGGCAGTAGCTAGAATATCATTGACTACACATTAGAGTTACCTGGGGTGTTTTGTTTGTTTTTAATAAAGAGGTCCAGGTTATTGAATCAGCATCTCTGAGAGTAGGCTCCCAGCACCAATATTTTTTAAAGCTCCTCACTCTGTTCCCCACCTGATGAATTCATTTGCAGCCAAGATTGTGAACTATTGAGCTAAAGAAATCAATACACCAAACATTCTTCTGAAACATTCTCAGATCGTAAGACACAGAAGTGTGCTCACAGCCTCACTGCTGAGTCTCCCTTACTTTAGCTGGATCGAGTTAAATTCGGTGCCCTCAGGAGATACTGTATGCATTGTGCTATGTTGGACAGTTTGCTGATTGATTAACGAAGAGCAAAACCAAGCACTAAAAGCTGGCCTGTGCTAGATTGGGCTTTCCTATGCTCTGTCCATCTGCCACTTTACTAACTTTTCTGTCAGGGCCCCAAAATTGCTTTCTAATGCCATTGGGAATAGATCAGACTTGTGAGCAATTAGAAGTTCTGTTCAGGCTGCTATACTTTTCTGGGTCAGATACGCTGGAGGTGCACCTGTTAAAAGAAAATGTGTGTCATCCTTAGGAGGGAGAAGATCGAAATGCACTTGAGCAGCTGCTAGTGAGTATTGTTTAACATCTATAAGCTAGACTTATCGTTCTGCATTCTTAGTTAATTAGCCAACAACTCTCCACAAGAGCGAAGGGACAGATTGGTAGCAGCAGGGTATGGGAAGAGGGTGGCTTAAAGGCACAGAGTGGGGAAAATCTGCTCCCACAAACTAGAAATGCCTTCATGGCAAGCTCTCCTACCACCTAAGAAGTGATACAGTTCTACTGGAAATGGTCAACTTTGAGTAGGTGGATCAGATAATACATGGTGTCCCATTGTATCCAACATACAGAGCAAATGGAAGTTGTTTCTCAAAGGGAAAACAGTAACCTTTCTGAAGGGGGTCATGGCCTTGCTCCAAAATCCTGTGGGCTTCCATTGTGACTCTTGTGGAGAGACTTGTTTCTGACTTCAGTGAGTCTCCCGATCATCCAGATACCGTGAGAGCTGAACAGCTCTGCTGTTCATAATGAAGTAAACCAGTACTGATCAGATTTCATAATGTAGCAGGTAAGATAGGAACTGAAATTGAATAGCAGTGGCCCTGAACAGCAAATTCTGAAGTTTCAGAAAGCAAAAGCCCTCATGGGGAATAACACCAAAGCATGCAAATAGTTATGAATAGGAAACCGAAAAAGGTTCATTGAGCAATTTTTAAGAGAGAAAAGAAAAAATACGTTAGTTGCCATGATGTGCTGCATGTCCAAAAAGACCAGTTATTATTTGAAGGGTTTGTAGTCACGTGTGTGGTCAGCTTGCAAAGACCTCAAGGCCTGCTTCAGTGCTTTAAATCATGCTCCTCCACATGGAGAAACCCCATCTATAATATCCTCCTCGAGACCAAGTTAATTCATATTCTGGTGCCAAGTGTCCATGAGTATGAAAGGTGGTTGCATCGTGAGTGCACAGTAATCCAGCCACATTTGTCAGCTCTGGCTCGAGGAAGGTGACGTGTGAGACTTAAGCAGATAATGGAATTACACAAGTGGACTTGTCATGGTAGATTGTTTAACAAACCCACTGGGATAGAACTGGCCTCTGAAAAGTTGTTTCCCAGGCTGACATCTGGGGTTGATCCAGCCTCCCTGTCCCAGAGTGAGGGGGATACCCAAGTGCTGCTGTGCTGCGCATTTCATCTATGTGCATACAGCGTAAACGGTGTCCCCTGCGTTGCACAATACGTTAGTTCTGGGTTACTCACCAGGATATGTCAGAGAGAGGATCCAGTTCCTGGAAAGCATATGTCTAGACATCTGCTGTTTGTGCTTGCCCAGCATTGCTTTTCCTTTCTTCTGTCAGAGAATCCCGATTTCTCTCGGGGACCATCCTTCGCCTTCTTTTAGTCTATATGGGTCAGCGGATTTTTCACCACTCTGTAATTCTCAGAATATTGTATCCCACTGGCTTCGGTGATTGATTCTGGAAAGAATAAGTGACCCAAGACATGCCAGTGAAACTCAAGTACAGGACATTAGTTGGAAATACTGGAAAATAGAATTCTTCATTGGGTAAGAGCTGAAGCTTGGAGGATATGTGTCCAGTGTGGGAGGCGCTCCAGTAAGGAAGGAGGCAGCCTGACAGTAAAGTCAGTGCAAAGGACAGTGAAGCCGAGACAGGGAACAAGACAGATTCCTGTTGACGGTGTTCAGCACCTGGCTCCAGAGGTGTCTGAAGCTAGAACTCAGGTAGACTTTTCAGTTCTGTGAACCAATACATTTCCCTAATGTTTTTTCCTGAAGCTAGATTGACTTAGGATTCTTCCTTTGCAACTGAATGTCCTCAATGATCTAACATCCTTATGACTTGATTGTTTCTCTATAGTAATGAAATTCGTTATTGGTATGCACTATCTTTCTTATTAGATATGGCCCTGATTGGGATGCCTGGATGGCTCAGTTGGTTAAGCATCTGCCTTTGGCTCAGGTCATCATCCCAGGGTCTTGGGGTTGAGTCCCACAGCAGGCTGTCTGCTTAGCGGGAAGCCTGCTTCTCCTGCTCCCTTTGCTTGTGCTCTCTGTCTCTGTCGAATAAATAAAATCTTAAAAAAAGATACATATAGCCCTGATTATGAATTTTCTGATTCATAAATGTGGGTATATGATGGACCAGTGGTGTCTGTTAGGTTTTATTACCATCAACTAATAAATAGCTATATTTAAATTTTTTTAAGTTTGTGCTGAGGTGGATACATGCATTCCATGAAGCCCCTGCATGTGCATTTGAGGTATATCCAGGTCTCTAAAATTCCTGTAAGTGATGGATGATTCCAGTTGGAGAGGCCTGTGGATTTGCAGATTCAGTGGCTTGTTGCCTGGTATTGGAACTTCGAGCTGCAATAAAATTGCTAAAAAAATGGACAATCATTTTTATATCACTAAATGAGGCTAAGCATCAACCCCACAATTTTAGGTGATTTATAATACTCTTTTCAAAGCAACAGAAGGAGGATGAAAAATTACATGCCAGGAAAATCTGCATCCTAATTTGAAATTTAAATTAAGTTTCCACAAAAAATTATTTTCTCATTTATGAAAAGCTATCTGTTTCAGGTAGGATTAATAAATTTGTAATGTTAATGTTAAAAAAATACAGAAGAAGCAGTTGGCTATAGAAAGGCCATCCACACAAAATATATATATGTATCACAAGTATCATCTAATCAAATAGAGCAATATTCAATGAGGGCTAAGAGAGGATGCCCATGGGGGAGGGTGTTGGTCATTAGAATTCGGGAGGCATCTGTATTTTGAAAAAGAATATACAATATTAAAACATAATTTTGCATTGGTAAAATGAATGAAACAATCCATCATATTATTTTCATGATACAAACTATAAGTAACAACTCAGCAAAACTCTTGGCTGTTTGGACATGTGAGTTAAAAAAGTATTGAGAATTGGGATCGACTGCTAATAGCGGTTTCTTTCTGAGGTGATGGAAATGTTCTAGAATCAGATAGTGATGATGGTTGCACAACACTGAATATACTAAGAACTACTAAGTTAGACCCTACAAAATGGTGTCTTGTATACCACATGATTTTTATCTCAATTTTTAAAAAGGGTTTAAGAAACTTAGTTTTAATAGATTATTGACAGTAATCCTGTATCTGCAGCACATAAAAAAGTGACATTTACCCTACTATAGATCTTCTTAAAGTCAACTCTGTCTCCTGGGCAAGCACCATATGATTATTCCATCTTTTGGCAATTGGGCTTAACATAGTTTGAATTGAGTCTTCTGCAGATTCCATTATCTGAAAGCAAGTGCAATGTGGCTTGAGGGCGGATAAAGTATGGAGTAAAGGTCTGGGAGGAGAGTGGAAAGGAAGGGAGGGAGGAGAAGGTAGGTGAGGATGGCAAATTCCTAAGCATTCTAAGACCACACAGAAGTTGGACAGCTGTTAGGGAGGGCTGGATTCTGATCTTACCAGGATGTCCTGATACTAGATTTTGATACCTCTGGCTCACAGAGAATCTCAGGAAGCTTTGGCCAAAGAGAAAACCAATCTACAAGTGCCATCAATAAGACATTCAATAATACACATATTATATCTGTAGTTAGACTTAAGTAAGTAGTAGTTTCTAAGTTCAGTGGTTCAATACCATTATCAAGGACTCTGGTTTTTCCCATCTCTCCACTCTCCCATCCTCAGTATGGTGGTTTATTCTCTTAATTTGGCTCCTTTCATAGTCCTAAAATGGCTACCGCAGTTCTAGGCATCACACGAAGATCACAACATCCAGAACCAGGAAAAGGGGGATGCCCCTGTCTTATATCCTTTCTGAGAGGACAAAAATCCTACCAGAAACTTCCAGCAGTCCCTTGGCCATGTCAAAGCCAGTCATTTGACAAGGATCATAAGATGACCAAGTTTGATTTATTTATCAACAGTCATCTCCAGAGGGCCAGACAGGGACTCAGTCTTGTTGAAAGACATGAAAGGCAAACAAAGTTAAGGTTCTGTTAGCAGGGGTGCCTGGGTGGCTCGGTCATTAAGCGTCTGCCTTTGGCTCAGGTCATGATCCCAGGGTCCTGGGATCCAGCCCCGAGTCGGGCTCCCTGCTCAGTGGGAAGCCTGCTTCTCCCTCTCCCACTCCTTCTCTCGCTGTGTTCCCTCTCTCGCTGTGTCTCTCTCTGTCAAATAAATAAAATTCTTTAAAAAAGGAAAAAAAGGGGGGCACCTGGGTGGCTCAGTTGGTTAAGCGACTGCCTTCGGCTCAGGTCATGATCCTGGAGTCCCGGGATCAAGTCCCGCATCAGGCTCCCTGCTCAGCCGGGAGTCTGCTTCTCCCTCTGACCCTCTTCCCTCTCATGCTCTCTATCTCTCATTCTCTCTCTCTCAAATAAATAAATAAAAATAAATAAATAAAATAAAGAAAGAAAGAAAAAAGAAAAAAATGTTCTGTTAGCAAAGGCTGGAGGAAAACTGTTGACCAGCATTAATGATATCTGTCATGGAGAATCCTAATCTGAGCTTGGTGATGCCAGCTGACTCTAGTGGTGTCATGATCAATATTCCCCAGTGGAGAAAAGTGGCCTTGTCTGCTGGAAAAAATACAATCCTACTGAGACTTTGTACAAAAATGTAAAGCTCTTTTGATAAACCTCTTTGTATTTTGAATTATGTACTTAAATTCAACCTCAGATGACCTCCTTTACTTAGGTAGGCTTTACCAGAGAATCTCAAAAAAGTCTGTTGCATTTGGAGACAGCTTGCCCTGCAGGTTGACCTGGATTTTTCAGTTTGAGAATTGAGATGGACATTAATATTTGTCATATAACTATGTTTGCTTCAGCTCCCCTAATTAAAATCCTTAATTAATTTTCCACTGTTGAAGAGAGCTACGATCTTCTCATATTTTCCCTCATCGTCCCTTAGAGCATACTTTCTCCCTGACTTTTGACTGAACAATGGCTGCCTTGCCTTCATTTCTTGTTGGTGTGTTTGCTCATTGAGTTCGATGTCGAGATATCTTTTAGGGCCCTAGAATTAGCCACTCATTTTGCACACTGCAAATTTGTCTTCTGATTTTGAAGAACATTTTGGAATCTAAGAAATTAACTTCTTTGACCAACTTTATAGCATATTCATACAATTTATGAGTCAATGATTATTTCAGAACATTTGATTGTTAGATTCCTATTTTATTAACAAACACCCTGCACAGTTTTGTTCTTCTCTCCAGCAATGCTTAGTCAGGGAAGCAATGTGACAGATTGGAAAGGTAATTGTTTCTAGAGTGGACCTAAGGCCACCCTAGAGGTTATTAGCTGTGTAGCTTGGAACAAACTTCTAGGAACTCAGTTTCCTCATCTATAGCATATTGATAATAAAACCCTCCTCACAGAGTTGTCAGGCAAAGCATCTGATACATGGTAGTCATTACTATTATTATCATACCTTAATTTTTTGGTAATTTTAATTTTATTTGTTTTTAAACCACTTTACTGAGGTATGATTGACGTATAAAAGCTATACATATTTATTGTATACAACTCAATGAACTTGACAGTAAGTATACACCCAAGAAACCATCATCATCTTCAAGGCCATAAACATACCCATCACTTCCCAACTCTTTATTATAATTTTTTGAGATAATAATGCTTAATATAAGATCTACTTGCATAACAAATGTTAAGTATGCAATATTGCATTGCTAGCTATAGGCTCTGTGCTATATACTGGATCTCCAGAGGACATACCTTAATTATTTTGATAGGCTCATAGGCAAAAGATCCCAAAACCTAACAAATTTTAGAATACTGGCACCTGGGTGTCTCAGTCTGTTAAGTGTTTGCCTTCAGCTCAGGTCAGGATCCCAGAGTCCCGGAATCGAGTCCCACATCCAGCTCCCTGCTCAGCGGGGAGTCTGTTTCTCCCTCTGCCCCTCCCCCCTCTCTCATGTCTCTCTCACTCTCTCTTTCTCTCAAATAAATAAGTAAAATCTTTTTTAAAAAATTTAGAATAATGGTAATTTAGTTTACTGATTTATAGTTCTTAAAAGCATGATCAATTTTAGGCCTTTTTACCATTATTTATTGTAAATAAATAGAATCAAATAAATACTAGTTCAACTAAACCTTATAATAGGTGTCAATATAGGTCACTATATAGTACACTTACTATGACGAACACTAAGTAATGTATAGAATTATTGAATCACTATATGGTCTACCTGAAATTATTATCACACGATGCTAACTATGCTGGAATTAAAATTAAAAACTTAATAAAAAGTGTAGGTCATTATACAAGAATGACTTAGAGATATTTTTAAAAGTTATTTTATGGGGCACCTGGGTGGCTCAGGCAGTTAAGCATCTGACTGTTGATTTTGGCTCAGGTGATGATCTCAGGGTCATGAGATCAAGCCCAGTGTTGGGCTCTAAGCTCAGCATGGAGTCGGCTTGAGATGCTCTCTCCCTCTGCCTCTGCCCCTCTGCACACACCCGCCCACTCCCCCAACCCTGCTTGCACGCACGCGCATGTGCATACGCACTCTCTGTCTCAAAATAAATAAAAAACTTTAAAAAATAAAGTTATTTTATGCAGTATTTCCTTAAGTTTTAATAAAAACTTAATTTTGAATTATTATTATTATTTTAAAAAGATTTTGTTTATTTGAGAGAATGCATGGGTGGGGGGAGGAGCAGAGGGAGAGAGAGATGCAAACTCCCCACCGAATGCAGAGCCCCACATGGGGCTCAATCCCAGGACCCTGGGGTCATGACCTCAATCGAAGTCAGATGCTTAATCAGCTGAGCTGCCCAGGTGCCCCTTGAATTACTATTTTACTGATTAAAAAATCCTTAATAAATGTAACATATTTGGAAACAAAGCTAAAAATATAACTATGATATTAGCTTTTATCTTTATACTATCTTCCTTTAATTAATGGGAAATTTATATTTTATATTTTCAGTAATGTACAGCTAATGTCCCCCCTCCTATGGGGGCTAATTAAATGATTGAGGAAGATCAAACCAAATCCAAGTACATTCCAGACAGCTGAGATTCTGTAATGTTTTGCCTTTGCCAAGACAACTTAAGCCGGCTACAGAGACTAGCAGTTTATGAAAATGACTTTCCTCGCTATTTCAATAAATGTGGGCGACATTTGTTCTTTGTCTGCTCAGCACCAGTTTTTTCTCTTTGAAAATAGCATCCCCTTCCTTCAAGGAACGTCTCCTTCCCATCCCAGTCCTGCTAACTAGAGTACCCCACCTCCTATCCTCATACCAAGAGTAAGCATGTGACAGAAGCCTGGCCAATCCGAGGACCATCCTCCTGGCCCCAGTTGGTGGCCCACAGATAGACGTGTGACCCATGCCAGGCTAACCAAATCCTTCTCTAGGGTTTTTTTTTTTCTAAGTAAAACTGTAGAGAAAGTGCTCTGTCTGACCAGGGCCACAAAACTACATAGAGCACTAGGGTTGTAGGTGGCCATGTTTTTAGCCTCAAGAAGAAAGCCATAGAGAAGGTAACACCCATAGAAAAGCAGAGAGAAATATATATACTGTATATATAATAGAATATTACGAAGCCATAAAAAAGAATGAAATCTTGCCACTTGCAACAACATGGATTGACCAAGAGGGTATTTTGCTAAGTAAAATAAGTCAGGCAGAAGGAAGACAAGTATCATATTTTACTTATATGTGGAATCTAGAAAACAAACACACAAAATAAAACAGAAAGAGACTCACAGATACAAGAAACAAACTGTTGGTTACTAGAGGGGGAGGGGTTGGGGGCTGGCGAAATAGGTGAAGGGGATCAGGAGGTACAAACCTTCATTTATAAAATAAATTAAGTAATGGGAATGTGACATATAGCCTAAGGAATATAGTCAACGATTTGTAATGACTTTGTATGGTGACAGGTGGTAATAACTCATGGTGGGGAATCATTTCATGATGGATAAAAATACTGAATCGAGGAGCACATAGGTGGCTCAGTTGGCTGAGCATCAGTTTCAGCTCCAATCATGATAACACCGTTTGTGGGATTGAGCCTCCAGTCGGGCTCCGTGCTCAGCGGAGAGTCTGTTTGGGATTCTATCTCCCTCTCCCTCTGCCCCGTACTCACCAGCTCTCTCTCTTTCTCTAAAATAAATAAATAAATCTTTTAAAAAAATACTGGATCCCTGATATACACCAGAAGTGTACAGGATATTGTATGTCAATTATACTTCAATATTTTTTTATACTTCCATTTAAAAAAATTAATTTAAAAAAAGAGGGGCACCTGGGTGGCTCAGTTGGTTAAGCGTCTGTCTTTGGCTCAGGTCATGATCCCAGGGTCCTGGGATTGAGCCCCAGGTAGGGCTCCCTGCTCGGTGGGAAGTCGGCTTCTCCCCGCTTCCCCCTGCTCGTGTGCTCTCTCTCTCTCTCTCTCTCTGCTCTCTCTTTCTCAAGTAAATAAATAAAATCTTAAAAAAAGAGAGAGAGAGAGAGAGAGGGAGAAAGGGTCCCGGGTGTGTGAGGTCCATGGTGCCTAGCCCTGGAGAGCCCCAGAGAGCTGCCTGATTCCCAGATGTCTTCCTTTGATTCTATGACTTCCTCCTTCCCACAAGTCCCCTTTTTGCTCAAGTGAAGTTCAAGATGAATTTCTCTTATTGGCAGTAAAAACAGCCCTGACAAATGCAGTAGGACATTAGTAGTCTTCTGTGGCATTTGGCTAACAATCAGTGCTTTCCAAACTTATAAAAAGGGTTATGGAAGAGAGTAATTTTTACTGTTGTGAGATATGATCATTAGTGTCTTATTTAATACTATGTGGCTTTAAAGGAATAAATGTCATTTGTAATTAGATTAAAGGGATTTATTTGACAGCCTTCACTGACCTTCAGTTTTCTACAGATGAAATGGCTTTCTCTGGCTAAGGTTGTCGCTTCGAACCTGGACTTTGTTTGAACATTGTTATTTTGGGTCATTTTTATGAGGCCTCCATTAGCCTAACTCAGCCTTTTGCTCTTGCTTTATCTGTGCAGCGTCCTAACAAAAGGTCAGCTTATGACTGCACGGTTGGGTCTGACAGTCATTACCTAGGCCATGTTACTTCTGACCGTGGTTCAGCGGATCTTTTGCTTCTACTCATGGCCTCCATCACTTCACGTTGATTTCTTTTCAGCCGTTGCTAGGATACGCCATCAGCATCCATTCATCCTTTAGAATTACAGCCAACTCCAGCTTTTCCTGACTTCTCAGTATTGCAAAAGCAGAGGCAATGTCGGAAGATTCCCATTCGGGTTTTGTGGAGGGTCACGCGGAATGTTGCTGGGGCCTCGGGGAGGGTAGGTGCTGGCCACACGACTCACATATTGGGTAGGGTCTTCTCGTGCCTTTAGATTTAGATAAAATGGATTCAAACTCTCCCCGCTCCTTTCACATTTGAAGAAAGCCCAATGATCTAACCAAAGATTCAGGGAAGGGTACAGTTTATGTGCTTACAGATTAAGCTCTGGCTCCGGATTCCCATTTCTGCTGAACTAATATATTCAGAATTAGTCCACTCAATAGAATATATGCTCTCCATTGCTCTTCTGCATCAACACAAATATGGAACTTAGCCCCTTCTCATACTTAACATCAAAAATTACAGTAGATATTTTTGTGCAAGGCAAACTTTAAAAAGAGTATTTGGGGTGACCCATGGTCTTATTTTTGAAAAAGATTATCAATCTCAAAATTAATATCGGGTATTTGTAAATGTCCTCCTGCACTCCACTGTGTTGCTTTGCTTCTCCTCTCTTCCCTCACTTTCCTGTTATTTCCTGCTCTGTAACGAAAAAAAAAAGGAAAAGGAGTTCTCACTTACATAATACAAGGCAATTCAGTTTTCATCTATCCGATGTCCAACTCTCTTTGTATATCTCAGGATTTTGCTTTGTCCTAACAGTGTGTAAGGGCCCAGGTTATCAAAGAGTGTGTATGGGTTCATTCTGTCTCACACCAGCATTCTGGGGGTTGCTGTGCTAAGTACTCTGTAAAGCTCTGTGCTGAGTGCTTTCCGTGTGTATCTCATTCAATTCTCAAAACCCCGCTGTGAGGCAGGTGCTGTTTGTGCCCACCTCACAAATGAGGAGACAGAGGCATAGAAAGGGAAATGGCTGTGCCCAGGGACACTCAGCTAGTGGATTTTGAATGCAAGTTCCAGTGTAGTCTAGCAACCACTAGAAAGAACCCCAAGCCAGCTGATTTGAACATGATGGCCTCCTGGAGCTGCCCAGAGCCCTGGACTGCCCACCTTTGAACTACTTGCAGGTTGTCAGCAAAAGGGAGTATCAAGTCTCTATCTTAAGCTATATTATTTCTCATCTCTTTTACTAGCAGCTGAACAGAATTCCTAACCTATCCCTAACAGAATTCCTAACCTATACTGGGGTTAAAAAAATAAACTAGTTGTCAATATTTAAAAATTGGGGGATTACACATAATAATCTAGATTTCTGCTTTCTCTTGAAAAATAAACCTTTCAACATGGGACCTGTATTACCCTTGGCAACAATCCACTACAGCTTGACAACTAGTGGATAACTCATTTATATTACTTAATAGGCTTTGTCACTTTGTGTCCCCCAGTCCAGCAGGCTGGTGAGCAGAAAGGAGAGGTACTGGGGGACTGAGGAAGAAGGTTGATGCGTCCATCTCCTTCCCTACTTGGGAAAAGCCCTATGGTGGGATATTTGCATTTCTAGACCCTGGAGTCTGTTGAGAGGGCGTTTCTTTGTCTCTGCTCAGAACTCAAGAAGAAGGGAGTGATCTCTAACATATCTGGAGGAGCATAGTGGCTGCAGCGAAGGTGGCCACTTATGAGGGCTATATAGGGGGGGCCAGTGCTGGAGAAGGTGGTTGAAGCAGTGGACAGCACCTGAAACCCCAGCATGAATGGTCAAGGAGCCCCTGAGGTCCAGCAGTGACAGCATTCCCTCCAATACCAAATGCGCCCCACCTAGGGGGTACTGGAAGGATCTAGGGATCATGAGACGAAAAATTCCACAGGGGTTTGAAGGGGAAGGTGACTGATCCCTTACTAGAGTATGAGAATCCAGACTCTTGAGACATCACTCCTGGGAGCAAGAAAACTTCACCTCTGGACCTAGAAATACTAAAATGCCCCGTGTGGCTGGGACTGGTACTATTCTCCTACGATGGGATCTCATTTAGATGTTAACTGAATCCAAGTAAGGGAACAGCCAGTCAGCCTTGGGATTCCCCAGAGTTTCCTTTACTGCTCTAATTGGTGTTGTGTTTATTCATTCACTCATTTATACGTGCGTGTATGCATTTCTTCCCCTACCTCATTCCACAGAGGATATGTCGCTGCTTACAAGAAGAATACCGAAATTTTTCAAGAAGAAAATATAAGGACAATTAGAGATCTACAGATGTAGTGGGTATAATTTTTTAATTAAAAATATCTCTGTTGTGTTTTTCTTTTTTTTTAAGATTTTATTTATTTATTTGACAGAGAGAGTGAACACAAGTAGGCAGAGTGGTAGGCAGAGGGAGAGGGAGAAGCAGGCTCCCCGCTGAGCAGGGAGATGAATGCAGGGCTCAATCCCAGGCCCCTGGGATCATGACCTGAGCCAAAGGCAGTTGCTTAACCGACTGAGCCACCCAGGCACCCCTGCTGTGTTTTTCTTATTACAAAAGTAATAAATGCGTATTGTAGAAAATTTAGACAATATAAACAAGAAGAAAATGATTCAAAAAGAATATTCATAAAAAATTTAAAAATTGCTTAAAATTTAAAAAAAACAATATTCATTATTATCCCACCACCTGGAGAAAACCACTAGAAACATCTTATAGGATATCTTCTCATTCTTTCTATGCAAAAATGTAAATATTTTAGTATTTTATAAAAGTGTAATTATAACCTCCATGTTGTTTTGTAACTTGTTTTTTTTTTACTCAACAATATATTGTGAGCATTATGCAAACATATTTTCATCTACAGCATCATTTTAAATGAATGAATAGAATTCCATTGTAGAGATATGTCATAGTTTATTTAAACAATTACCTGATTACCGGGCAAACTTTGAAATCTACTGCTATATTCCAGCATACCAGTTGGAAACTTATTTCAGATAAATATATTGGCTCTCTCAGCCTGCCGGACCCCTGGCATGAATCAAGGACAAGTAGCTCAGGAGGTAAGAAAAAATTTATTGAATAATCATGCCACCAAAACTATTTTACTATTCTCGTCTAAGCACAAAAGAATGATTGTTCTCATTATTTTCTATCTTCCATGTTATGTAACTTGCTAGAGTTTTGAACTGGGCTACCCTAACATTATTAATTATATCTCTAACTTGGGAAATTCTTCAGGGAATGAACAGTGATCCATCTTCCTGTGGCTTACTTGAACCAAAGTGACATGCAGAATGTTAATAGAGTGCTGGGTTTCAGGAAGCAACCATCCTTGATAATGAATAAAACAAGAACTTAACAGAACATTAACTCACTCTTTAGGGTGTGTCCCATGAGTCCTTCCAAGAACATTGGGTAAAGTACAGGTATCGAGGTCCATCTTCAGAGATTATTCATGTGAGTTGTTTACCTGTGTCTCATTTCATTTGGTGGAACAGCTGCTGGTCAGCTGAGCAGGGCCACAATCATACCATGGGAGCCTTCTTTCCAGTCATCCTTTCCCATGCACACTCTCTCTCTCTCTCTCTTTTTTTTTTTTTAAGCAAAAGCCACTTCCAGGAGAGAAACTTTCACTATTTGCCTTTCTCTTTGATTTAGAATATACATTACATACATTTCACCTTTCCCTGTACATCTGATACTCAGCAACCGGTTGTCGGCTCTCCAGCCATTATTCCCTTTCATAATGATGATGATATCCTATTTATCTTAGGAAACCATCACTCCCACCATTTTTCAGCCATCAAGAGTTTATGTGAGGGACTCCACAGCCACCTCTGATTAGAACCTGATTTCCCTTCCTCCAGACCCAGTGATTGGTTCAAAGTTGCTCACAAGACCGAAGCCAGTCCAATCAGAAGTCCCTTGACAGGGCTTCTGGGACACAGAGTCCTTTCTTTCCTATTTAATGGTACAGTAGTCCTCCCTCTTATCACTTTCCAAGGTTTCGGTTACCCCAGACTGTGGTCTGGAAGCAGATGATCCTCCTTCTGATGGATTGTTAGAAGGTCAGGAGTAGCCTCATGCTGTGTCACAGCCGACATCATTTCCCTCCCTTCATCTCATCACACTGGCATTTTATCATCTCACATCATCCCAAGAAGAATGGTGAGTACAGGACAGTAAGATATTTTGAGAGAGAGAGGGACCACACTCACATAGCTCTTATTACAGTATATTGTTATAACTGTTCTATTTTATTGTTGATTATTGTTGTTAATCTCTTATGGTGCCTAATGTATAAGTCAGAGTTTATCACAGGTGTGTATGTATAGGGAAAAACATGGTATATATAGGGTTCAGTACTATCTGCAGTTTCAGGCATCGACTGGGGTGTCTCGTCTCCAGATAAGAGGGGACTATGTAACGAGGAAGAATGCTCCCTGCCCGCCCCCCGCCCTAATGGTACCCATCTTGAAACAATGAGGAGAGCCAGCCTTAGGATGAAGAGACTAGAAATGGGCAGAAACTGAATCCTTTGAGTTGTTAGATCAGATCTTGCCCGAGTCCATTTTACATTTGTCCCTTTCAGATATGTGAGCCAATAAATTCTTTTTCTGTTTAAGCCAGTTTGGGAAAGGTTTTCTAATGCTTACAGCTGAAAGATCCCTAAACCAATTGATGCCATTTGTGAAGAATCTACAGCAGACTTCCCTCTCTTTCCTTTGACACCCTTCTTATTTACAAATTCCTTCTCCTCCGTAACCCATGGGTTTCCTGCCCATTAAGCCTCCACAGCTGCTTCTCATCACTGCCTTTCCGCACCTCTTCTCTTTTCCATAGGTCCCAAGCAACCAGCCAGCCTCCCTTTTTTTTCCCCAAGCCACCATCCCCTTCTCCCTGGGAGATCTTCTGTTTCCAGGAAGAACAAAGAAAAGGGACACGATCCTCCCAGTTTCCTTCTTCTTTCCTTTCTTAGAAGGCAGGCACTCGGCATCTTTCTGACTTCAGGAGTTGTTGCTAACCACGGTGGGCGGGGCGGGGGTGGTGGTAAACGTTCAGGCAAACAAAATTGCAAACCTGGGGTGTTTCCGCGAGTTGCAGAAAGCACTTGCTGAAGGACCTAGTTCCTGGCTGGTTCCGGGGTTTCTCCCTCATATGACGTTAGATAATTGTCTGAAACCAATTAGCTCAGGATAATTCAAGCTCATGCCTTTGCTAGTTTTGGGGACATCTTAAGTTGCCGCCTAAACTTGCTTCCTCATTTTTGCGGCAGGTATGGATTCTTAGGAGAACTAGAAAGGTCTCCTAAGAGGAGGAAAGCCTTTCCTACCTCATCCCCACACATGATTACGTTGGTTGTCAGGCCACTTTGCACCTACTTTGTAGATACCTCATCTGCCCTTCTAAGACAGCCTCCAACCCTGACCCTTGGAAATCCTACCCTACTGTAAATAACACCTGTTTATTCCTCAGCATTGTCTCTTCCTTCATGGTGAGAGTACCCCAGTTACCTCGCAGGAGCCACCTCTCCCCCGCATAGGCATGTAGCTTGGGCAGGAATGCCCTTGGCTCCACAGGTGGGCTCTGATTAACTTGAACAAAGCAGTAAACCCCACACATCGGAGTACAGTGATTGGTTCAGGATGGGCGCGTGACCCCACTGAGGCCAAAGAGACATGAGGAAAGTTAAAGTTCTTTATCATGTCTTGCAACTTCACGGTGCTCTCTTGGCTTCAGACCCTGGAAGTCCTCCCTTCTTTCCGTGTTCAGATCTCTCTGTCCTCCTGAATGTGCCTCTCTAGTGCTCTCTCAAGATAGATATTAATGCGGATTGTACTCAAACTAAAATTTGGCTCCTTTACCTCTTGTTCTAAACCAGGGATAGCAAATTGGTTTTTCATTTTGTTTTGTTTCTGTTTTGTTTTTTTTTTATTAAAGATTTTACTTATTTGACAGAGACACAGCGAGAGAGAGAACACAAGCAGGGGGAGTGGGAGAGGGAGAAACAGGCTTCCCGCGGAGCAGGGAGCCCGATGTGGGGCTTGATCCCAGGACCCTGGGGATCATGACCTGAGCCGAAGGCAGACGCTTAACGACTGAGCCACCCAGGCGCCCCTCGTTTCTGTTTTTTTAAAAAGATTTTATTTATTTATTTGTCAGAGAGAGAGAGAGAGCGCAGAAGCCAGGGGAGTGGCAGGCAGAAGGAGAAGCAGGCTCCCCTCCAAGTAAGGAGCCTGATGCGGGACTTGATCCCAGGCCCCTGGGATCATGACCTGAGCCAAAGGCAGATGCTTAACCAACTGAGGCACCCAGGCGCCCTTGTGGGTCAACTCTGAGCCGTCAGTATTCATTCTCTGGGATCTGTGCCGAGAAGGATTCTGAGGCTGCCTCTGGCTTCAGCAAGAAAGTGTATGATGATCACTTAGGGACGTCTGCCGTGTTCGACGAGTGGAGAGTGACCGTGTACCTCATGTTTCTGGTATCACTGTTCTAAGTCAAGGTCTGAGCCTAGCTCCTGTCGTAGTCACATGGCCTCCCAGTGACTAAATGTGTCCTTTTCTGGTTCATGACTCTTACGTGTACACCCAATTAGCTTTCCTTGTCTCAGGAACGCACTGAGTTCTCGGTCCTTTTAGAGACCTGAAGTGACTGACCTACCCCTAAGACAAATGATTCGCTCAGCAACCTTCCTGGCGCGTGTTCTTTGCTCCTTTCACCTGCTCGAGTCTCTGACGGCTCACTCAAGTGTCCCAGTGGGGTCCCCCCCCCCTTTCCCCCAGCTACAGAGGTCATTTTAGAATGAAAAATTTATAATATAAATCCAGCTTAGGCACAGGTAGATATGATTTCTACCAAGAGAACATGTGGACTGCTGATCACACACCAACTCCCATCCATGACTAATAAGGTTTCATCCTTTTTATAGACCTATCCGAGCCAAACTTTATTCATCATTCTCTCCTCAAAACCGCAGCACAGTCTTTTGCCACTGTAGAAATCCTGATCCCCAAACAAAATCCATTTGTATCACTATTTGAGCCCTGCAAATACCTTAGTATATTTATCCTGTTTTTAATGGGATAACTTTACGTCCTATGATTATAAACTACTTCTTATATGGGTATCCAATATAGTGTATGATCAGCGTCAAAGTTCACTTAATATCTCAGCTCAGGGACAGATTTGTCTGAGGGCCCACTCACCTCTGTCAACAAGTTCTTGCTAGTGACTGGAACAGTGATGTAGCATTTGCAGAGGGGTGTCTCGTCTGGGGGCTCCTTACCTCATGGTCTGTGCTGTGGAAGTACAAGAGGCCCAGAGTCTTCTGTGAGGATTAGAGAATCCCCATCTCAAGATCCTTAATTCACTCACACCTGCAGAGTCCATTTCACCATATATGGTAGTAGGTCCAGGGATTGAGACACAACATCTTTTGAGGGGGCCATTATTCAGACTATCACAGACCTGTATCTATAGGGATCCTGCTGGGGCTCAAAAGGAACAAGCTTGGCATTACGTCACTTTCTTGTCCCACATTGTACCTGTGGGAAATATGATAATGCTGCATACAGCCCATGCAATTTAATGAAAATTTTGGAACATAAATCATGGCTCTCTCAGTAGTAGACGAGTAATGGTTTTGCCACTTGGGATCCATGTCTCCCTCTCACTGGGGCCAGACTGGGCTCATCTGTAGCCCTGCCACTTACTAACTAGGTGACTTGGGGGAATGTCCTTAAACTCAGTGTCTCAGGTTTTTATATGTAAAGTAAGGTGATACAGGTACCTCCAGCACACGATTGTTATGAGAATTAATTGAGATAGTGTGTATAAAGTGTTTTGAACACTGCTTGACCCAGAGTTTACTTAGGAGCTTTTATTACTATTCCCCCAGTTCTCCCCTGGGGAAACCGCTCTGTCCTTCCTTCAGCCTCTGTGAGAGAGCTGCTTCTCCTTTACCTCTGCTCGAGGTCTGGTTCCCAAGCCCAGGCTCTCCAGAAAGAACGCTTCTTGGCCAAGGAGTGGATCTGGGTAACAACTGACTTGCTTCCGATTAACTTAAGTGATCCACCTTATAAAAGAAAATATTCCCATCATATGTACATTCAGAATTAATTTGTGGAAGCTGTCTGCTCTGCTCTAAAGTGATAGGAGCTGAGCCAGTATTGCGGACACAGCTTTCTCTGCCCTGCTGAGTCCCGCTTCTCAGGGCTACAACTTCCAGATGTTGTTGAGTCTTCAGCCTGCTGTCATCTTCTCTCTCATTCTTTTTGTCCTTATAGATTTAGACCTATTTTATTCTTTTACAGTGATGTTATGGGGATTTCAGAAGGGAGAAGAGATAAAAGCCAGTGTTCAACCCACTTTATTTTACCACAAAGTTTTTGAGCCATGAAAAGAACTTGGCTGGAAAATGGTCAGGTGGTATTGCCCAGGGCAGCCCACCTTTTACCAGTCCTCCAATTTACCAGACTATACCAATTCAGGTAGGAATCACATCCACAAATCTTGGTAACTATTTCTGAGGAAACGTGAGCACCCAGAAACATAACACCCTTCAGGGTGAAATGTCTTCACTTTAAAAGAAATAATAAATTACACAGTAAGAATGAGTCCCTGTGCTTTGTTCAACGAGAAGAATGGTCTTGGTGCTGCTGCCTATATTCTTGCCAACAAAACCAGTGCTTGGGTTCCTGTTGCTTTATAACCAGCCCTGCTTTGTCTGCTTCAGGGATTGTCCTTGGGGCTCCCAAACGGATACCAGCTCTTTGTCAGGATTGATAGCGCGTTCTGATAGACCGCTGGTTTATTTTTTGGCTTTGTTTTTTAACCATTGTCTTTCTTTGCTCTCTACTGTGTGAGAAACTGTGGAGTCAGGCTAACAGTCATCTGCCCCTTGCCCAGGTCTCCCTCCAGTATCAGCTGCCACCATGACTACAGAACAAAAACAAGGAGAAATGGGGACAAAATTCAGTCATCTGAAAATGGCATTCCGGAAGTCGCAGCTGCTGATTCGTTTACCTTGCAATAATACATCTTGACATCTTGGGGGTCAGGATGAGCTGCCCACTCAGATAATTTTCTATCCATTTCCCCAGACAAAACCCCCAAGCCCCTCTGGAAGCCGCTTACAAGGATAAAGTGGAACAAAAATCAAAATGGCTGCACTGATGCTTCAGCTAAGCTCCATTTTAAAGTAACCTTTTCCCTCTCTCTTCCACAAACCTCCCCACCTCCCTTAGCCTTTTGTTTCAGGAACCCAGTACCACCCTGAAAACAAACAATGGGGCTGATAGCACTCACACAATTCCTGTCAAACTGGCTCGATCCTGTATTTCCCTTTAAACCATCACCGCCCCCAGCCTTTGGGCACCTGGGTGACTGTCTGTTGAGGGTCAGACTCTTGATTTTGGCTTAGGTCCTGATCTCAGGGTCATGAGATCAAGCCCCGCGTTCGGCTCCATGCTCAGCAGGGCGTTTGCTTGGGATTCTCTCTCCCTTCTCCCTGCCCCTGCCCTTCCCCACTCTGCTCTCTCTCTCTCCCTCTCTCTCTCTCTCTCTCTCAAATAAATAGATAAATAAATACCCTCCCAGCCCCTTCCTCTGGGCGGGCTTGTAATGTTAGAAGGCCATATCCTGTTGCAGCCTCCTTTTTTCGGCAAAACAATAAAGCTATTTGTCCTCTTTATTCCAAACTGTGTCTTTGACTCCAAAGCACCAAGGTCATTTCTTGACAACACTCTCACTTTACCGCTCCACACCCAAACACCTCATAATGAATTATGATGCTGGGGAAAGATTCAGATTTTGTGGACACTAAGCTTATACAATTTGGGGATAGGTGGGTTCCTTCCTTAGGAAAGAGAATGGAAAATTATGAATATAAAATTGAGTATGGGGGCATTTGGGTGCCTTCCTCAGTCAAACACCTGACTCTTGATTTCAGTTCAGGTCATGATACAGGGTTGTGAGATCAAGCTCCATGTCGGGCTCCATACTGGGTGTAGAGCCTGCTTAAGATTCTCTCCCTCTCCCTCTTCCTCTTCCCCTCCCCCACCTCGCTCTCTCTCCCTCTCTCTAAAAAAAAAAAAAATTAAGTATGAAGTTGAATAATACTTAAAATGAGGAGAGAAATTATAGCAAATGACAAAATTTAAAAAGATCACAAATGCTACAAAAATCTAGAAAAATAATCTTTATTATTTGACAGCTTGATATAGCTCTTTAATACCTTTATCTCTATATTTTTTTGTGACATACCTGTATACACTTCTTTTTTCTTTAAAAGATTTATTTATTTGAGAGAGAGAGAGAGAGAGAGTGGGGGGGAAGGGCAGAGGGAGAGAATCTTCAAGCAGACGTCCTGCTGAGCGTGGTGGAGCCTGATGTGGGACTCCATCTCATGACCCATGAGATCATGACCCGAGCCAAAAACCAAGAGTTGGCCGCTCAACTGACTGAGCGGCCCATACTCCTGGTACCCAGGTACCCAGGTATCCTGTATATACTTCTTTATATGACAATGATTTTGTAATAGCATTTTCTATTGAAAGATAAATCGGTTTTTCCTTTAGTGTGATTGAATATTTTTTTTATTGTTGTTATATTAGAAAAGGTTTTTCAGCTGGTTATTGGTAAGTCATGTAAATTTTTAAAATTATTGTCAAATTTGGGAAACCCTCTATCAAATTTCTTTCCTATATGAGCTGTAAGATTTCATGCACATTTCAAGTTTTCTTGCACAGGAACTAAACTTAGATACTTTTTGAACTGATGACTCTCATTAACCAGTTTGTTCATGGTAACCCCATTGTGCTGGTGGCTTATAATGTCAGTATCTCATGTTAGATCAAGAATAGATTATCAAACAATATAAAAGCCTATTCTTTACTTCTATTCAAAATGTATTTCTTCTTCTTAATGAATTCCTACTTGGGTATAATTTGAAACAATTTACTATTTTGGCTTATAATGTGCTTCTCAGTGTCAGAATGGTTTCTATTGATTTTATTGCTTGTTTATGACCCCCCTTCTGTTCCCATTCCTAACTCCATTCCATACCATGAGAAATCTCTCACAAACATCTGTGACAATCTAGTCCACACATCCAGGATATATCCATAACCTCCAGCAACCAGCCATGTCTTGGCCACCTCTTGGACCTAGAGGTATGGTTGCATACAGCATGGTCCACTCTCAGAAGGCTGGACTTAGGGGAGAGGCCCATGAAGATCCTGGAAGCAGGCCCAGGGCCATTTGGGCAGGGAATTCTAGGGTCTGAGGTACTCAAAGTATGGGCAAGAATGGGAGGGCATAAATTCTGAGTGGGCATGTCCCTTTGACACTGCATCTCATCTCAAGGGCAGGGGTGCAGCAGGAGGAGAGCCAGAGGCCCTCTAAAATGTGGGGCCCAGGACAGGAGCCCCTGTTGCTCAGGTCCAAGGATAGAGCTGATACCCTACCTCAGCTTTCCTTTAACCAGATCTTCAAAATATCCACACCCTCTCCATTCCACCCCACATGACAGGAAGTGTGATACAAATTTTACTAGAACATGGGAGTGTCTTGAACACATTCTTAGGGCCCTTCCAGGGGCTTGGAAGGTACCTGTACAAGTGAGGGATTGCTTTGGTGTCACAATAAGATGCCTGTGGACAATGTGCAGCAATCATCTGGTGATCTGGCACATTGAATGAGCACCAGTCTCAAAGTTTGATCTCAGATTTATATTTTTGTCCTCATTTAGAATCAAAGTTTTAAGGTAATCCTTGTCCTGATTCTGGGCCTGCATGCTCAGAACCATTCCTTGCCTTTGATTTGCTCTGAACGTCAGGAAGGCAGCATGAGCCTGAAGGAGACCGAGGGGCAAGAGAGAAGCCAATGTATTTCTCCCTTTCCCTTTCTGCCTGGGGCCTCTTCTTCCTGCCTCTAACTCTCACTGGACAGACCCCTCTGCCTCGTGGTTCCAGCTTTTCCTGGGTGACCCTGGATGACCCTGGGTTCTGGTAATACCACCTCCTCCTTTCGTCCCTTTAGCTCAGTGTTTCTCAACTGGGAACATTTCTGTCTACCCCTCCTCCCTGCTCCTCCCTCCCTACAACTCAAAGGACAGTTAGCAATGTCCAGAAAACTTTTTGGTTGTTACAACTTGCATGGGTGATGCTTCTAGCACCTAGTGGATAAAGGCCAGAGATAAAGGCTAAACATCCTATGAGGAGGCACGGGACAGCCCTCCACAACAGGATTATCTACCCCAAAATGTCAGTAGTGCCCAGACTGAGAAACCTGCTCCAGTCTGAGACAGTAGTGGCTCCTTTGGTTGTTAATTTCAGGTTTGCCTCATTGTCCTATTTGGTGCTTAGCTCTCCCATTATGTGTAATCAGTTCCCTGTATTAAATTCTCTCTATTGTAAACACTCAAAGTGGCTTGTTTCCTTGGTTAGAGTGAGTAATGCCTCCCCAAAGTATGAACTTCTTTTCTTTCTTCTTCTCTATTCAAATCAGTCAATGATAATTTCTCTGTCATCTCCCCATGGATTCTAGAAACTTTCACCTCCCCATATGTATTAGAGTTCTCAGAGAAACAGAAAAAATAGGATATATATATAAAGATATATATAACAGATTTATTGTTGGAATTGGCTTATGCAGTTATGGAGGCTGAGAAGTCCCCAGTCCTGCTGTCTGCAAGCTGGAGAACCAAGAAAGCCACTGTCTGAGTTCAAAGACCCAAGAACCAGGAACGGCAACGTCTGAGGATAGGAGAAAATGGATGTCCCAGTTCCCGTAAAGAGCAAATTTGTCCCTCCTCTGCCTTTTTCTTTCACAGAGGCCCTCAACAGATTGGATGATGCCCACCTGCTTTGGTGACTGCTTTACTCAGTCTACCAACTCAAGTACTAATCTCTTCCAGAAGCACCCTCACAGACATATCCAGAAATAATGCTTTACCAGCTCTCTGGGCATCCAGTCAAGTTGACACAACCTTTTTTTTTTTTTTTTTAAGATTTATTTGTTTACTTTAGAGAGAGAGAGGGAGAGAGAGAGAGTGGGGGGGGGGCAGAGGGAGAGGAAAAGAGACAATCTTAAGCTGACTCCCCTCTGAGTGTGGAGCCTGACGTGGGGCTCCATCCCAGGATCCTGAAATCATGACCTGAGCCGAAATCAAGAGTCAGCCACTTAACCGACTGAGCCACCCAGGCGCCCCAAGTTGATACAAACTTAACTATCTACCATCTCACTGTTTCAGTCCAGACCTTTACAGTTTTTATAAATAACTTTTTATTTTTTATTTTTTTTGAAGATTTTATTTTTAAATAATCTCTACACCCAGTGTGGGGCTCAAACTCGCAACCCCAAGATCAAGAGTTGCATGCTCCCCCGACTCAGCCAGCCAGGTGCCCCCATAACTTTTTCTTTAATACACTATTTTATTTAATAATGAGACTCATCCAAGTTTATAAAATGAGCAGAAGAAAATGCTTAACTTTCTTTTACTGAATAAAAATAGAGCATTCAAATTAATATAATCAGTTTCCACATACATTATTATTATCAAAATGCATTGAGTTAGTTTAGTATCACTAAAAATATAAAATGTAGATTAATTTAAACCTGATTAAAAGAAGTCTTTGGAGAGTCTTTTCAATTCCCTCTTAGGCAAAATTGAGGAGAGTGCTCTTTTTTTTTTTCCTGTATTTTTTCATTCTTTAGCATAAAGAGTTAAGTTTATGGAGTGCCAAAGTGACAAAGCAAATTTGGGCTCTCTCCATGTTGGGGAGTGTATTCATTTCCCAGGGCGCCATAACAAAGTACCCAAAACTGGGTGGCTTAAAACAACAGAAACGTGTTATCCCACAGTTCTGGAGGCCAGAAGTCCTAAATCAAGGTGTCAGCAAGGCTGGGCTCCCTCTGAAGGTGCTAGGGAAGGCACCATTCCAGGCCTCTCCTAGCTTCCAGCAGCCTCAGGTACTCCTAGGCTTATAGATATTCCATTTTCACATGGCATTCTCCCTGTGGCTTCCCTCTGTGTGTATCTGTCTGTCTCTGTCCAAATTCTTCCTTTTTATAAGGACTCCAGTTATATTGGATTAGGGCTCACCCTATGGGCCTCATTTTAACTTGATTACCTCTATAAAGACCCTATTTCCAAATAAGGTCCTGTTCTGAGGTATTGGGAGTTAAGACTTCAACATATTTGGGGGTTTGGGGGTGAGGGACACAATTCAGCCCACAGCCAGGAGTGTTGGTACCTTTTAAGATGATTTTTTGAGCGAGGGGACTTGTATGTGTATTCAGGTTCAAAAGATACATTTTAACTTTGCTTTTTTTTTCCTTTAAGGATTGTTAGAACTTCTATTTGAAATAATAGTCTTTAGGAAATTTATTCAACAAATACCTAGTAGGCATCTCTTGTAGATTAGGTATTATGCTGGGCACTAATGATGCACAAAACACAGTCCCAACTATAAAGAAATTCATAGTCTAGTGGGTGAGATCAATCGGGAAACAATTCTTTTTTTTATTTTAAAGTTTTTATTTATTTATTTGAGAGAGAGTGCACACGCACACAAGGGGAGGGGAGGGGAGGACGGGGGGGGAGGGGAGGGGCAGAGGGAGGGGAAGGGCAGAGGGAGAAGCAGACTCCCCACTGAGCAGGGAGGCCAATGTGGGACTTGATTCCAGGATCCTGAGATCATGACTTGAGCCAAAGGTAGATGCTTAAGCGACTGAGCCACCCAGGTACCCCAACTGGGAAACAATTCTAATGCAACCTGAGGAGTGCTGTATTAGAGATCCGAGCAGGGGGTTTTTGTGAGATCTTAGAGAATGGCTCAACATCCATCAGGAGACAGGCAGGTCCACGCAGGTCCGAGAAACCGCACAGACCCAGAGCGTGGTGTTGCTAAGAGAGGTGGGACCAGCCCGTGGTTGCTGCTCAGAGGAAGCTCGGGCAAAGGAGTGGGGAATGAGAGCAGATGGAGGCCGAGCTGGGAAGAAGCAGGCCAATATGTCTTGCTGAGGAGTTGGTGGTGAGCCACTGAATTTTGTAATCAAGGGAGTAACATTATCAGATCTGTTTTAGAAAGAGATCAGTCTGCTAGCAATGCTGTAAAGGGTAGATTTTTTTTTTTCCTTCTAAATGTAAAGCTCATTTCACTAACCTCTCACAGCTCGTACCAGAGTCGACTGCTTCCTTCTTTTTGAAATATTTTTCTCCCTTGCTATCTATCACCTCAACTCTTCTCATTCCCCTCCTGGGTCATGGCTTCTCTTCCTGGCTGACTCTTCCTCTATGAGTCTCAAGGCTCATGCGGGAGAGCCTGGGGGCTGGGGCTTTCGCCCTTCTTCCCATCTTTCCTGATGATCTCATCTAGTCCCATGATTTGCGGTTTGTACCCCAGCCCTGGGCTCTCCCTTGAGACCCAGCCTTGTTCAGCTGACTATCTAATCCACTGCCACCTGGTCCCTATAGGCACCTCAAACTCAGTACCTTAAGCCTGTTTCTTCCCAAGATTTTTCCATCTCAGTAAATGCCTCCACATTCGCCCAAGTAGTTGCTCAAACCTCAGAGTCAAGATTTATCTTTAATTCCTCCTTTTCCCTCCTCTCCCATGTAACAAATTCATCGCAGGGGCTTCCTGGATTGTAGGCAACCAAAACATATCTCTAATCCATGCATTTCTCCCCGTCTCCGCTACCACTGCCTTAGGCTACGTCCCCACTGTCTATCACAGATTATCACAATGGTCTCCTAGCTGGTGTCCCTTCACATGCCCTTATCCATTATGTTCTACACTGGATAATTCTAATGATCTTACTAGAATTTTAACCAGGTATATCGCTGAGCATGGAACTTGAAACTCTTACTAAGGCTTGGAAGGCCTTTTCTTTTTCTTTCTTTTTTTTTTAAATTTTATTTATTTATTTGAGAGAGAGAGAGAGAGCATGAGAGAGGGGAGGGTCAGAGGGAGAAGCAGACTCCCTGCTGAGCAGGGAACCCGATGTGGGACTTGATCCTGGGGATCATGACCTGAGCCAAAGGCAGTCACCCAACCAACTGAGCCACCCAGGTGCCCTGCAAGGCCTTTTCTGATCTGTTTCCCACCTACGTCTTTAATCTCACCATTCCAGCCACTGGTCTTCCCTCTGTTCCTTGAATATGCCCGTCCCTTTCCTGCCTCAAGGCCTTTGCCCTTGCTGTTCTCTCTAGAACCCCCTCCCCAAACTCTTTGTCTAGTAATCTCTCTGCCTTCAGGACTCAGTCCATATGTCACCTTCTTAGGGAGGCCATCCTGGTCTCTCCTATCTAAAGGAGGCTTCCACTCATTATCAGATTTTTTGTTGGTGGTTTTCTTGTTTACTTCCATCAGAGCACTTTTCAGAATATGAATCTATGCTTATTAATTTGTTTATATATTTTTTCTTCCTTTTATCGCCAAACAGCATTCCCTCCCTCCACCCCACAAGTTAGGAGCCTGTCTACAATATTTGTTGTACAACTTGATACCTCGGGGAGATTTCTAAATACCCATATCCACCAAGCACCTCCAATTCTCCCAGCACTGTACTTCTTTGTTTACATGGTATCATTTTATCTCCCCAACAATCTCATGTAGGTGGAATTATTATCCCCATGCTACCAGTGAAGAAACTGTCTTAGAGAAGGTAGATGACTTGTCCAAGGCCACTAAGACGTAAGGGAGGCAGGATTTGAGTCCATGTCTGGGTGGTTCTGAAAGCCTCTCTCTAACGTGCTGTGTGCCTCAGAGGAGCCCAATGCAACACAGAAAAAGCATAACTTACAATGCTACTTCTTTTCTTCTTTTACTTGACTGACTTTAAACATCATCCCTCTGACATTTTGGTGGACAAACATCGATTAGGCCATCATTCTTTCACTGGGGAAACTACCTTCTCCCATGCCGTAGGAATCCTGCTCAGCCATACAATGCCAAGGAGACTAACCCTGCCCCTCCCTTCCCCACCTAGAGAGCACACATGGGACCTGGGCTGGCCAGTCAGATTATTCCTTTCCCAGTCTCCATACAAGTATAGGAATGAGCATGTGATCTCAACCAAACCAATCATCTTCCCTGGGACTTTGCTGGAGTTTTGGGGTTAATCGTTCCTCTGGGATCGTTATTTATTAGCACCACAGTAGTCAGGAGCTGCAAGTGGTCATCTTAGTCACATCGGGAGAGGATGCTGGAAAAGGAAGCCAAGAAGAAGACAGCAGAGCTAAGAGATGGATGGAGAGAGACAGAATCAGAGACCTAATAATGTAATTTCAGCACTCAGTCCTTACCATTTATTTATTTGATTATTTGGTTAACATCCATCTCCTCACTAAACCAGCTCCCCGAGGGTAAGGATTATGTCTTGCTTTTGTTCACCATTGTCTCCCCGGTGCCAGGACAATACCTGTCATAGAGTAGGTGCTCCATATGTATCTGAATGATTGAGAATATTGTTTCTACCAGCAGTGTCTGAGCTCACAGCATAATAATATCCAAGAGAAATCATTTCTAGCTCCAGCTTTTGGAATAAGCTGCGTGGGCATGTGAGGCTTGATTAAAATTGGAGGAAACTTGGGGCGCCTGGGTGGCTCAGTCGGTTAAGCGTCTGACTCTTGATTTCAGCTCAGGTTATGATCTCGGGGTCCTGAGATCGAGCCCCGTGTCATGCTCCTCGCTCAGTGGGAAGTCTGCTGGAGGTTCTTTTTGTCCCTCTCCCTCTACCCTTACCCCTTGCTTGCTCTCTCTCTTTCACAAATAAATAAATCTAATAAACAAGTAAGTAAATACAAATAAAATTGGAGGAAACTTTAAAGTCACATTCGACCTTATGATGTATAATGGGTCCTTTAGAAAAAAATTTAGGCTCTAATGCATTCTGGCTCTAGTCTTTAGAAATGTATGTGATGTCTAAGGCACCGTAATTTAATTTGCCTTAAGTGTGCCTGTAAGCACACTGTCGGATTATAGCCTGATTCATCGCTCACTTGGAGGCTAAAAATAGAGGCTGATACAAGAGGTTAACATCACCTTGCAATGAGCATTTTCTCAAAGGGACAGATGGACATAAATCAGAGGCAGCACGTCACTCACTCCTGTCCAGTGCCACAGGCTGGGTACGCCTCCTGCTTGGTAATTGTTTCAGAATAAAATGGACTCTTGCGCTAAAACTGCCGTCCCTCAGGAGAGGCCGTTTGAGGGGGTTTCAGAAGATGTGATGACTGGAAATCCAGGCCCAGCTGGCTCCTGCTGAACACTGGGGGTCGTGCAGGGGTTCCTGATTACCAGCTGCCGCCATCTGGTTTCCAGAGGGAGCAGTTCGAACACTGGGAAGGACTGCAGGAAAGGAAGAAAATTTGGAATTTCTCTCAAACTTTTCTGGAAAAACCATTGATCTTGCATTGTGTCTCAGCTTTCCTCTTAGTAAAATAAAAATGGTTCACGTTTCCCTCTGGAATCAGCCAGGTCCTCAGAGCGTCTCAGAGGAGGGGCATACAAAACTAGAGGGTGCAAATTGTAACAGTGCTAGCAAAGAAAGGAGGGTGTTGACCTCTGACAGCTCAAATCCACACAGCAGAATGAATGCAACTCAGCAATTTCTGCTCACATGGGGGTAGGCAGAGTGCAGGACTAGAATCCTGGAGGAGGGAAGGAAACCAACACGTGGGGAACAGGGACCCTTGCTCCAGACATGCTAGTAGGTATCGCCTTAATAGGGATTATCTGTTCCGTATTACCTGCTTACCTAATAGGTATTACAGGGCTTATGGTGTTACCTTAATAAGTTGTTGGGAACCTGTTCTTCGACTGAGAAAATGGACTCTCAGGGATGTTAAGTAATTCCTCAGCCAGTAATTTAAAGAGGCAGCATTCATCTCCAAGACTGGCTCTTAACATCCTTCCTCTTGCCATTACATCGGGCTAGCCGTCTTCGTCTATGAGACATAAAAATGAGAGAGAGATTTACCCGAGTGTGATGATGACTCCAGGCTAATTCTAGGTAAGAGTGGGCACCTGCTGTGCAGGACAGTGGTAAGAATAATTATGGGGGCGCCTGGGTGCCTTAGTCGGTTAAGCGTCCGACTCTGGATTTCGGCTCAGGTCACGATCTCAGGGTCGTGGGATCAAGCCCCGAGACAGGCTCCATGCTGGGCGTGGGGTCTGCTTAAAATTCTCTCTCTCTCTCTCTCTCCCTCTGCCCCTCCCCACTTGCTCTCCCTCTCTCAAAAAGAAAGAAAGAAAGAAAGAAAAGAAAAAAAAAAGAATTACAGGACATGAAATTTTATTATCCGCTGTCTCAGGGAGCACTGTAGTATAGGGGTGAAGATATGAGCTTTGGGGCCTGACGACGCTAACATTAGCTCTGCCACTTGTAAAGCTTGGATAAGTTCCTTAGTCTCTCTGTGCCTCGTTTCCTGAGCCATCAAATGGAGGTAATAATAGTCCTTACTTAAAAGGGGTCTCATGCAGATTGCATGGTAGAATCCGGGTAATTCCATGTAAAGTATTTGGAATGTTGCCTGACACATAGTAGGTGCTCAGTACATGTAATGATTTAATACCTGTTCTTTGTAGGCTACCGGTTGTATTTAAAACAATTCACACTTGGGATATTCAGCCAGTGGTTCATGGTATGACCTTTCGACAACACACAGTGGCCCGACTTCTGCTTCCTGTTGCTCTCGACCATAGAAACCTATCCCTCAAGGTCCAGAACCAAGCAGCCTCCTCTGAGGGCCGCCTCAAGTTTTCTTTTCCTTCCTTTCTTTTTTTTTTTAAGATTTTATTTATTTATTTTACAGAGAGAGCACAAACAGGGGGAACGACAGACAGAGGGAGAGGGAGAAGCAGGCTTCCCGCGGAGCAGGGAGCCCAATGTGGGGCTCAATCCCAGGACCCTGGGATCATGACCTGAGCCGAAAGCAAGCACTTAATCAACTGAGCCACCCAGGTACCTCAGCCTCTAGTTTTCCATCAAAATCTCTGCCCATGACCTTCAATTTCTGAACCAGGAGGCTGCAAGGTGAGCATAGAGGCTTTGAATCTAAACACATCTACCTCTGTGATTTATCAGGTAGGTGATCTTAGACAAATTTCTTACCTCTCTTAAGTCTCAATTACCACCTCTGTAAGGTGCCTTGGGAATTTCTGTGATGATTGGATATAATGTATTTAAAGTACGTAGATCAGCATCTGGACCATGGTGGCCAATCAATCAATCATGACTTTCTCTAGAAATACCTTAAATAAATTTGGTATGTTTCCAACAGTTGTCCTGTTAAATTGATGCTAATCTATTTTGGAAAGCTTTAAGCTAGGCAGTTAAAGAGTTAATAATTAATTAAACACGATGCCCATCACTTTTTAAAAGTTTAGCTTTAGGCTCTTGATTAGGAATGTCAACCTGTTATAATGTACCTTCCTCAAGAAAATCAGGTGCAGGGGGCGCCTGGGTGGTTCTGTCAGTTAAACATCTGCCTTTGGCTCAAGTCATGATCCCAGCATCCTGGGATCAAGACCTGCATCAGGCTCCCTACTCAGGAGGGAGCCTGCTTCTCCCTCTCCCGCTCCCCCTTCTTGTGCTCTCTCTCTCTGTTAAATAATAAATAAAAATCTTAAAAAAAAAAATCAGGTGCAACAGAAGGCTGTCCTTAAAACGCAAAGAATGGAACCTTTTACAATTTAGTTTACTGCCTATTTCTATTTTCATAACTTTGCTAGGTATAAGCCAAATAAATGATTCTCTCTCACAGTGGGAATTCTAGGGACCCTCCCCCCGTTTGTTGGGAAGGTTGCTGTTCTACAGTGCCTAGGATGTTTCTATAGGAAAGGCTTTGAGTATGATTTATGAACAGGTTTAGCTCAACATTACTGTATCAAGGCAGGCCACATTGTAATAAGTCCCAGTCATTGAGGGGCATGAATACGGAAGTTTGTTTCTTGCTCATGAAACTACCCGGTGTGTGTGTGTTCCCGGTTGGTAGGTGCAGAGTACTCTGGGACTTAAGCTCTCTCCACCTAGTGGCTCACCCTATCAAAAGACCCATTATTGTCTGCATGGTCTGAGTGCCGTCTCCAACATCCGGATTCCAACTGGTGAAAAGGAAAGGAGAATGTGACGATACGTGATGGGTGCCTGCCCAGAAATGGTACCCGTCACTTCCTGTCATACTCTATAGTCTAGAATTTGGTGGCGTGACCATATCTAACAAGGGAGCCTGAGAAGAAACCAATTTTGTCTCTGCCATAATAGGGTAAGGAGGAATTCTCTATTGGTGTCAAGGGTCCTCTGGCAGATCCCTGACCTGAGTTCTAGATCTTTGGCTCTGCCAAGGACAGCTTCATGCCAGGGCATGGGAGCAGCTAACAGGATACACACCCTCACTCTATAACCCCACTTCCAATTATCCCCCTTGATACTTGGGCTGTGTCACCCATGGTATCTCCCTTTTCTCTTGATGTCCTCTTTTTATAAGCATGGGCAATTAATTGTTTGTAGAACACCTTGTTCTTGCAGCCCTAAGAATGACAACAACAAAAAAAGAGCTAGGTATTAACTATTGTTGCTAGCCCCATGTTGTTGTTGTTATTATTATTATCATCATCATCACCATATTACAGATAAAGAAACTGAGGCACAGAACAACGAAGTAATTTGTGCAAGGTTAGTCCCCGGGGGCACTTGAAAAGGGATATTTTAATCCCTTTTCAATCCCTTTTGCTGGGTGAGGATTTTATTCCAGAATCTGGCAAGGAGCATGCTGTGAAAACGCTCCCCTTGCCAAATTAGCAATCTGTATTCGTCAAGGATTTCTTTTTTTTTTCAAATTTGCAGAAGCACTCTTTCCTAATTGTTGTTTACTATTTGACTTCCTCTCTGAAGAGTTGTTCCTTTTTCCCTGACGGATAGAAGTTTTATGTTTTTATGCAGTAAAAACTGCTGATCTTTTCCTTTATGATTTTTTTTCTCCTTATTTCCAGGCATAAAAAAATCGCCCCCCCTTTGAAAATGATGATAAATAATTTTATTTTCTTCTAGGTTTTTACTGTTCGATTTTTAATATTATTTACTCTTATCCATTTTGAATTGTTTTTGTCTGTAGCTGTGGAAAAATGAAGATTCCTCTTGTATTTGGATTGGAATCTGCCAAAATGTTTATTTCAGACAGGCTTAAATGGCGGGAGCTAATACAGTGATTGACCACCGAGAAATCTATACCATACCAACAGTGGTGAAGATCCCTTCATACCAAGCTTGTGGGGTTCTAGACAGTGGGTTACTCATCCCCAGGCAAGTACGTTCATTTTGCAGCTGTAGGGAGCTTACCAGCTGCCTTGTTTGGCGTGTGTCCCCCTCCCCCACGTGCTGTGAGCTGGGGCTGCTAAGCATTCCTGGCTGCCCCCTTCTCCGCAGAATTGCCCTCGGCCCAAAGGGAGCCACCCCACCCAGGAAGTTACACCCATCCCTGGTGGGAACCAGCAGCCAATGACCAGTTGACACAGAGGTATGAAGGCCTGGCTCCCTGACCACGAAATGAGACCAACTCTGAGATGCAATTCACACTGCAGAGTTCCCTGTGGGATCTTTCGGAAGCTCATCTCCAGCTGAGAACGTGCCTTGGCTTAGCTCCTTCTCCTGCCCTGTCCTCCCTCCCTCCCTTTCTCCCAAGTGTACTCCTTTAGTAAACTGTGTGCTTTCCAATCCCTGTCTCAAGTTCTGCTTCTAGGGAGTATGATCAAAGACAGTAAGAACATCTGATTTCCCATAACATTCCAATGCATGTAATTTATAATCTGAACATATAACAAACATGTTTTACAAACTTTGTAGATGTTATAGACATAAGGTTAAAGGTTATATGTATATTTTTAAAGATTTTTAGGGGCACCTGGGTGGCTCAGTCGTTAAGCATCTGCCTTTGGCTCAGGTCATGATCCCAGGGTGCTGGGATCGAGCCCCGCATAGGGCTCCCTGCTCAGAGCAGGGGCCTGCTTCTCTCTCTCCCACTCCCCCTGCTTGTGTTCCCTCTCTCGCTGTGTCTCTCTCTGTCGAATAAATAAATATTTATTTTGAAGATTTTTATTTTTAAGTAATCTCTATACCCAGCATGAGGCTTGAACTCACAACCTCAAAATCAAGAGTCACATGCTCCACCGACTGAGCCAGCCAGGTGCCCCTCAAAGTTATATTTTTGAAAGTTTTCACATGTGTGTAATAAATTGTTAACTATATTGGAGAGGTTTCTTTGTTTTGTTTTGTTTTTTTAAGATTCTATTTATTTAGAGAGTGAGAGTGCGTGCATGCGCCTGAGTGTGGGTAGGGGCAATGGGAGAGAGAGGAAAGCAGGCTCCCTCAGCTGAGGGTGGAGCCCTACTTGGGGCTCGATCCCATGACCCTGAGATCATGACCTGAGTTGAAATCAAGAGCCAGAGGCTTAACCGACTGAGCCACCCCAGGGGCCCCCTATGTTGGAGAGTTTTTTATCCTTAAACATTGAAACTGTAGTGATCAGGATTATGGGAGATTAGATTTTTAACCTAAGGTATTTGACCCACCTGGATGATATTTATTGTTCCATGTTTTTCTGAGGTTTCTGGGGTATAAATATTCTCTAATCCCCTTTCCTCATTTTACTGAGAAGAGTAATATAAGCCCAGGATTTTGAATTCTCCGTGTACTTTCGTCAGTGAGACAGAGGTAAATACCGCCTAGTTTGTTAGCTACAGTCTCTTAGTTTCAGTCAAAGTTGAATGAGAATATTTGCACAGTGGCACGAGTTGCTTTGGTCCCGGCTTGTACCCTGCCCCAGCTAGAGAATAAAATACTTCCCTTCCCCTCATTGACTGTTTTCCAAAGCAACACCGCTCGGACACCAGCATTGCATTTTCCTTTTCATTCCAGGCTTGGCCTCCAAGGATTTTGCTTATTCTCTACTTCACATCTGAAGAAGCAGAGATGCCGTGACTTGCAGACAAGAAGGGCCCTTCTCATGCTTGGAATCGCAGGTTCCAAAGGTGCTGTTGATCCTTCCTAGCCCCAAACAGCACCTCAGTTTGCTGTGTTTGTTTGCGTGCGGACTCCGCCACTTACGTCCGTGTCATTGACCTGCCAAGCAGTGACCCTTGCCTCGGTTTTGTTCGATTCTGTCTCATTCCACAGGTCCATTAAGAATGAACACTGCCACCACTCCAGCATCCCTCAGTTTGTTTCCTGAGATTAAGAATTCCTCATATCAGTGAGGTGGGGGGTGGGAGGGATGGGGTGGCTGGGTGATAGACATTGGGGAGGGTACGTGCTACGGTGAGCACTGTGAATTGTACAAGACTGATGAATCACGGATCTGTACTTCTGAAACAAATAATGCAATATATGTTAAGGAAAAAAAAAGAAGAAGATAGGGGAAGAATGAAGGGGAGTAAGTCGGAGGGGGAGACGAACCATTAGAGACGATAGACTCTGAAAAACAAACTGAGGGTTCTAGAGGGGAGGGGGGTGGGGGGATGGGTTAGCCTGGTGATGGGTATTAAAGAGGGCACATTCTGCATGGAGCACTGGGTGTTACGCACAAACAATGAATCATGGAACACTACATCAAAAACTAATGATGTAATGTATGGTGATTAACATAACAATAAAAAATTATTAAAAAAAAAGAATGAACACTGCATGCACTGTGTTTTGAAAATGAACTTTAACACTCCTGGGCTTTGTTTTGGGTTTCTCTCTCCATTCAGACGGAACAGCTGGAAGATGGTTCAATATCGATTTATTTGCTTTTTCGATTTAGATTGTTTCTTTTTCCCTATCTCCAGGGTACTATTCAAAAATGTTCTTAAGCAGCACACTGGAGGAACATGAGAGGTGGGGATGGAGGGAGGGAAGAGCTAAGAGACGAAGGGGTTAGTTGAGGAAGGGAAGGAAGCAAGGCTAGTGATTTTCTTGGGTTGGCTATTGATCTGACCCCTTATTTTCCGAGTGCTGTTGCATTTCCCCCAAGTCAGGCCTGTCCTCCCTGCCCATCCTCCAACCCACTGGGCTGTGCAAAGAGAAGTGTATGAGAGAAAGCATCAGATTGGGCTTTGGAGTGACTTACAGCTGGCTTTGAATCCACTGCTTGCTCTATGCCAACCTTTGGAAAGTTACTTATATGCTCTTGTATCTTGCGAGGTGCAAGTATATTATTTGGTCTTTGTTGTAGGTGGATTCGTGTTAGATGGACTTTTTCCAAAAGCGGTTAGAGAGGAAGTTATCCTTAACTTGCTGCTACCCCTGCCCTTAATTACTCAGCCACTCTGGTTTATGCTGCCGAGGCCCAGCCTTTTGGAGGCAGAAAAGGGACACCTGGACATCTCGCCCCAGCTGCAAGTGTCAAAGGCACCTGCCTTGACACTGGCCTCACAGGCTTGTCAGTAGGCTCAAGGTGACGGCCTAGTAAGTGACATGGGCATTATTATTACCAGCCTCTCCCTGTTATATTTGTATAAACTAAGACACAGAAAAGTTAAGTAACCTGCCCAAGATCACACAGCTAGTAATGGACATAGTTAGGATTTCAACCCAGGCACAGCTCACAACAGACCCAAATTTAGAATAAATACTAAAAATAAAATAAAATTATGGGACAGTTTTATTTTTTCTTACACATAAGGTTAGGTTATTTAGGTTATTTTTGCATCCAGGCAATTTTCTTAGAATGAAAAAAAAAAGATCTATTTTGCTGATTTTTTTTCATTATATTTATCCCAAAATGGTATGATAGCAGGATACATTTTATACTTAAATTGCTCAACACGATCAAAACAAGAATCAGTCTTGCAAAATCATTTGAGGGCTTCATCAGTTTTCCCAAGAGCCTCTTCTAAGGCTCTGGTACTCGAATAATTTCCTTTCTCTCTTTTTTTTTAATTCTAGTAATTTTCTTTTGAGGCACCTGTGCAACTGGCTTGATCGTATTTGCATTGCAGACTCACACAATGAGCAAGAGGCAGCTCTTGGCGAGATGAGGACATACACGAGCATTAAGAGGAGAAAGGTTTGTTTGAGTGTGGACTAATTTAATATTAGTGAATATTTTTATCTTAAGATGACCTTTGGTTCCCTGTGCAAACTGGCAACAGCAGGGACTTAGATAGTGAAGTCTGAGCTAATGAGGACCCTCTGGCCTTTCTCGGACATTAACTACTCTGCCTTCTTTGGAGAATGGCTACAGCTTATATGATGAGGGTATTTACTGGCGAATTATTGAAGCAGACAGACTCAGATGGTGCCCAATGATCCCTGCCTCTTTGTATCCATGCTTCTGTAGAATTCTCTGCCCTTGAATGTGGGTGGGTCCTACGATTTGCCTCTGAGCATAATAGGTAATGGAATGTATGTGATGACACATATATTAGTATGTTACGTAGGTTGCAACGTCCCTCTTCCTGACAAACCCTCTTCCGTGCTCGCTTTGATGAAGCAAGTCACCACACTGTGAGCTGCCCTAGGGAGAGGGCCACATGGCAGGAGCCGAGGGTAATCTCCAACTGACAGCAGGCAAGAAACTGGGGTCCTTAGCGCAACAACCCACAAGGAACTAATTCCTGCCAACAGTCACGTGAGCTTACGTGTGGATAGTCCCCCGGTCGAACCTTGAGGTAGGACTGCAGCCCTGGCCAAGACTGTGATTACAGCTTCCAGGGGGAGACCGTGGCGTAGGGGACTCAGTGAATCCATGCCTGGAATTCTGACCCACAGAAACTGGGAGATAATAAATGTATGTTGTTCTAAGCTGCTAAATTTGTAGTAATTCGTTATCCAGCAATAGATAATACTAATATCATATTCAAAACCAATGGGTCATGAATGCCAATATTTATTGAGATAATCCCATGTGCAGAACCCTGCACTAGCTCAGGGGATACCTTGGTGAACAAGAGAGAAAATGGGTCTTCATGGAACTTAAATCTAATGGTATGGATGACTGTGATATTGTGATTTATATCAAGAAATATATATTTGGTCTTCATCTCTGGTTCCTAGTACAGAGCTCCTAAAATGCTTGGAATTTCCTAAGTGATAGGAGGGTCTTATTATTCATAAGGAGCCCCTTTTGAGCACACCGGAGTTGATGTTAAAGAGGTGACCTAAGGTGGGACCCCTAAATAGCCTCAGGACGGGGATGGCCACCAGAAAGACAAGTGATTAAAAGTCTGGAACTTTCAGCCCCGTCCACCAACCTCTGGGAAGGAGAGGAGGGGGCACTGCAGATTAAGCTCTGTGAAAACTGTTGAACAACAAGATTTGATGAGCTTGGTGAACACACTTACACCTGGGAGGATGGTGCACCCCAGTTCCACGGGGACAGAAGCTCCCGAGCTCAGGACCCTTCCATATCTCTCCCTATGTACCTCTTCCTCTGGCTTCCATTCATATCCTTTACAATAAGCTGGTAAATAGAAGCAAATGTTTCTCTGAGTACTGTGAGGTGTTCTAGCAAATTAGACTTGAGGAAAGAGCTTTGGGAACTTCTAATTTACAGCTAGTTGGTCAGAAGCACAAGTGGAAGCCTAGACTTTTGATTGGCATCTGAAGTGCAAACAGTCTTATGGAGTGAGCCCTTAACCTGTGGGAACTGACGATTATCTGCAGGTAGACAGCATCAGAATTGAGTTAAATTTGTAGAACAGCCAGTCAGTGTCTGCTGAGAATTGGGAGAATTGGTTGATGGTGTTGGAAAAAAACACATCAGAATGTCATTAAACAAATAATTACCATATGAACTCTGCACTTAATACTACCGTCCACATTTGGGTCAATGACCAATATAACAAATTGGATAACTGTAGATGAATATCACTGAACACTCACCATGATCATAATTTCTTTTTCAGCAAAGCATCCAAGAAAATCTACCTTTAAGCCATGCAGTTTCCTATAGCCTGAGATAATGCCATTATTCCTTGTAAAAATATGAACATACTCGCCCTCTCTTCAAAAGGAGGGAGCTAAAGTCACAGCAGTGTCTGACTCTGGCTCTAAGTTCAGGATTTCTGACTGGTGGACATTCTTTCTCAAGGTTAGTAACAAACCCATCATGTTATTCTGTGACCTTTGGAATAAGTTTTAAGGTTAATCATCATTAATACAACCTATATAAAATAGTTGTATCAAAGAATTTATAAAAAGAACTTGTAAAAAGAACAAAAGGATATAAAATATAAAATCAGTTAATTGCATAAAAATATACATGATAAAGCAAGGAAGGTGATAATAGCAAACACTACCTTCCAGGTACTTTATCTGTGAACTCCTTTAATTTTCATAAAAATGCTACAAAGTGGGACTATCATTTTATAAATGGGGAAATTGACCCAAAGAGAAGTTAAGAAACTTGCCCAGGGTCTTCTGCAATAAATCTGAGATTTGAACCCATGCAGTCTGGCTTCAAATCCTATGCACATACCCACTGTCTCTACCCCTCTCGCTGTGAACAGCCCTGACAACCGTCATTTCTGCAATATTCACAAAGGCACCATCGGTGTTTAGAACATCCTTCCTCCACCACCTGTTTTCCGTTACTCCTCTCTGCAGCGAACATCTCAGTTGATGTATGGTGTATGGACTGTAGGTCTGCCTGGGTTTGAATCCAGTCTTACTAGCTAGGTCAACTTGGGCAAATTGCTTAGCTTCTCTGCACCTCAGTTTCCTCCTCTGTTAGTGGGGATGATAATAGATCCTATATCACAGGCTTATTGTGAAGATTAAATGATTTAATATATACAAAGCACCTTTATTATTTCAGTATAGAGGGATCGTTCCAGAGACTTCCATTTAACCCTTCCTACCATAGTGAGATTCACATCACAGGTCAGGGAGCCAGCGGTGACTATTCTGCTAGGACTTCAGCTACAACTAAGCACTCAAGCACTTTGGAAATAACTATAGAATGCGAGGATCCACGAGCCTCACCATGAATGGTCCTACTGTGAGTGAGCCCTGCTATCACCTGTTTTCCATAAATTTGCTTACACCTACCAGAGGTGGTATTTGGAGGCTCTGGGGATTAGCATTAGCTAGGAGATAATAATAATCCTGTCAGGCCTGTTTAAGTCCCTTTTCTCAGGTCGCAGTTGCCCTGGTAAATGTAAATATATATATATGCACACACAGTGGAATATTACTCAGTAGGGTCGTCCTCAAGAGCATCTGGTCTTCCCTTTCCTCAAGGAGCTCTGGGTCTGGAAGGTGCCTCAGGTCTGGGAATTGGGTGAAGACTGTGACTCTCCATCATCATGACTAAAGTCAGTCCTCTGTTCCCCAGACTTAGATTTTGTTGTTGTCATACAAGTTAATTAAAAAAAAAAAAAAGTACAAACATTTTAGTGCCTGTGTATTTTAGCCCTAAAGACCCCGGGGTCTATGAGGCACCGTCAGTCACACCTAAGCCTTCTGCTTGTTTCGGGAATCAGAACCCGGCTCCCTCGGAAGGTTAACCCCTTCAGGAAACCCTTGTCTGTGGAAGCACCTCGAACTCTCATCCTTGGCCTAAAGAGGGCAAGTATTTTTCCAGAATGCTAATACTCTTCTCACCACCATGTGGAGTATTTTGTTTTGTTTTTTTCCTCTTTCCAAAACTGGGTGAGTAGATCAGGTATTATGAATCCCCTCTACTAGTCCTTTCTCCTTAAGCCTTTGGATTCCCTTCTCATTAAGGAAGGCAGAGCGTCTGAACTTCATGTGCATGGGCCCCCATGGATACTCTGTTTCAGACAATCAAGCAAGATGGGTAAACCTGTTCTAGTTGTTTCATATAGTACACTGAATCCAGAAGTTTCAGTGAGGATACCTGTAACATAAATTTGATCCGATCTAAAATTATTTTCTTCTCTTGCCAACACTTTCAGAATTCTTCTCTCCCATAACATTGCAATGCTTTTGGTATGTCAGCCCTCTCTTCCCAGGTCTGACTTTGATCTCAGGGTGTGCGGGAATCTGACTCTTGTTGTATGTCTGGAGTCAACGAGCAGAGATGGGGTGGGCCATGAGGACATCTCCTTGCAAGGTGACCACTTGATGAACTTACAGTGTTTTTGAGCCAGACAGGGCCAGCCTCATCAGAATGAGGGGCGAGGCTACTTTTGTTAGCTCAGGAAGCTCTGTGAGCTTCAGGCTTAGCTGACACCTACAAAATATCTCCATCCCAGCACTCAGGGGAAGAACCACTTTTTCCCAACAAACACCCTGAAAGGCCTGGTGAAACTGTGAATTGAATCTGTTTTTTAATTCATCAGTCTTGAGGATCCATCTCTGCCTCTGATTTTCGGCTTCATTAGACCTCTGCCTGAGTGACATAAAGACTATTTTAGGGAAATCACAGAAACCTCTTCATTCACTGATCACGGTTTGAAGTGAGAATTTAAATCCTAAGCCTGTGATTTCTTTTTTCTTTAAATGTTATCATGCAGTTAGATGAAGCCGTTCACCTCAGAGCCTTTATCTTCTTCCCTCCGCAATCCGCCAGAGCCTTGCTTTTACCCGGCATTTCATTCTGTGTGACTGTAGGGGATATTTCTGTTGCTCTGCCCCTGGGCGCCAGGGACTACCATGAGCACACGATATAATCAAAATGCAATTTTCTACCGGGGCAACTGGTTGGCTTAGTTGGTAGAGCATGTGATTCTTGATCCCAAGGTTGTGAGTTCGAGTTCCACACTGGGCACAGAGATTACTTTTAAAAAGGGCAGTTTTATATTTCCCTTCCACTAATTCTTTAAACTTCATTCAGAGGCTGGAGGAGGAGAAGAGGATCCTCTTCTACATCTGGATGAAACTTCTGACAGCTTCTGCGGCTTCTCTTTCTCTCCCCACTTACCTTCACTTCTACCTGCCAGCTGCCATCTTCTCTCTGCTCCAAGGTTGGAGGTAGGGTAGAGATGAGAGGGAGAGAGGGGCAGGTGAGTGAGTGCTTGGTCTGGTAGCTCTGTGTTCTCCAGGCCTTACAGATGATTAAAGCTGGTGACTCCTAGGGGGCCTTCAGGATGGTTCCAGCTGGTTCTTCTTCTCAGGGCTCTTGCAAAGGAATTCTGGAGGTTCCCTGCAGGCCCCGTGGATGGCTCTCTATTCTGGGTGGTCTCTTTCAACTCTGCTCAACCCTGGATATCCAGCTGTGTGTGCTTAGCCTCCTTTGGCTTGAGGTCCAAAGAGGAGAGGCGTTAAAGCAGAGCAAAGCCTCTAAAAAAATCTCCTTGGGGCACCTGGGTGGCTCGTTTGGTTAAGTGTCCAGCTCTTGATTTCAGCTCAGGTCTCCATCTCAGGGTTGTGAGTTCAGGCCCTGTGTTGGGCTCCACGCCGGGTGTGGAGCCTACTTAAAAAAAAAAAAAAAAGGTCTCCTCAACTGTCTTCTCCAAATCCTTTTTTTTTTTAAGATTTTATTTATTTATTTGAGAGAGAGAGAGAGCAAGTGAGAGAGAGAGAGAGCACACATGTGCACAAGCAGGGCGAGGGGCAGAAGGAGAGGGGGAAACAGACTCCCTACTGAGCAGGAAAACTGACATGGGGCTCAATTCCAGGACCTGAGATCATGACCTGAGCCAAAGGCAGATGTATAAATAACTGAACCACCCAGGCACCCCCAAATCCTCTCCTTGACCCCCTCTTATATCCTTGGATTTCACTCAGAGCTCTAGGAGATGTGGAACAGGTTCTCCTTCATTCCCATTATGAATCCTGTATAGCAGGGAGGAGATTGGGGAGCAGGGGGGGGTCTCACTGTAATTTTGGCATCTCAAGATATCTGTTGCTGCATCTGTCTAAAGGGAGGCAGGAATAGTAGCCCCCCCCCCCACTTTCTATTACAATAGTTCTTGTGACTTTTTTTTTTTTTTTTTGCCACTGGGTCCCAGTGTTTACCCAGCAGGGAGCTGGTACAGGGCTCGATCCCAGGACCCTGGGCCATGATCTGACACTGGCATTGTTTTGATTGATTCTTCGATAATCTTTAATCTCCTGTAGTTCTTGTGGTATAAAAATAAGTGAGTACTGTATTTCAAACTCTTAGCAGAGTGCTTGGCACATAACAGATCATCAATGCTGGTAATCCTCCCACTTGGCCTTTCCCTAAAATTATTGTTTATGGTTGTTATTCAAGTCCTGATTGTGAAGAACTCATTAAGACTTAGTGGGTGCCTTTCAGGGGCTCTCCAGCCCACGTCCCCACAACTTAAATATGGACACCAATCCAAGCTAAGCCTGTTAGACCTCCTTTCTAGAGAAGGAGGTAGATACTTGAAAGGTAAGAGTACATATGGATGGGATCAGAGGTGGCACCAAAACAGTCCTTTACACGCTAGCAAAAGAAAAGAGGTAGTAGAAACTGGAAAGCTATATAGTTACCCCTGGTTTCACACGCAGCCTCTCTAGTCAGGTTGCCTTAAATCCCTGGCCTGCCACTTACTAGCTGTGGGATCTTAGGCAAGCTACTTAAACTTGCTGAGCTTCCATTTCTTCATCTATGAATTTGGGATAACAACAGTATCTATCTCATAAGGGTTTCTTAATTGCTTTGGACCATTCCTATCACATAGGAAGTTTGATTTCTGGGTTTAGTTTACTTGAAAGTTTATGTTTGAAAAATATTTTAATTCCCCAAGTCTTCATCTTCCAGTGAATGAATGATCCTGCATTTTGTGTCTCCCGAGTGTCCTAGGGATAGCTGTAAACATAGTTCAGGTGTTTTAAAAGAAGTTTTTTGTTTTTTTTTTTAATGACTAATCAGCTTCACTTTAAAGCTCAGTGTCTCGGGGCACGTGGGTGGCCCAGTTGGTTAAGCGTCCGACTCTTGGTTTCAGCTCAGGTCATGATCTCAGGGTCGTGAGACTGAACCTTGTGTCAGGCTCTGTGCTCAGCAGGGAGACTGCTTGAGATTCTCTCCCTCTCCCTCTGCCCCTCCAGTTGCTCACCTGCACACGCACGCACTCTCTCTCTCAAATAAATAAATCTTAAAAAAAATTTAAAAAATAATAAAACCCGGTATCTCATCACTTATAAGAATGGAAAAGAGCTTGGCTAGGCTGACGTCCATTCCATGGGTGAACTGATTTGCTCTGTGTTCAGTTCGGTTCAGGCTGTGGAAAATACGTCATTTCACAATTGGGTCAAGCACTCCGTGGGAGATGCAGCACTAAAAGTAAGCTTTTGAAAATGCCAGTCCTCTTCTTTCCCAAATGAGCTCAAGGAAAATTGGCAAGATTTCTGTGCCTATCTACCCAAAGATACTGATTTTATAAAGGTGACTTTCAGACCTATAACCCTGGAAGCTTTCTGTTATTCCGTTCTACTTTGTTAATAGAAAAATCTCAGCATGCTAAATTATAAGCTATTTCTTTTAGTAGATGACATGTCATAACTATCTTGTTGTAGTGAAGGCTTTAAAGGAAAGTCCTATGGGGAATACCATTTTAGTTTTCCTAGGTTATCTTATTCCTTCACTTTTTAACTTTTTAAAGTAAATCTAATGCTATGAACCTGAATTTTCTCAGATTTTCCTGGGCAGTGGGTTGAAATGTGTCACGTTAATGGTGATCACCGCCATTTTGCTGACTTTGTCTTACATCTTGAAGTTTCAGAACTTTGTCCCCCGCCCCCATTCAGGTCTAACTCAATGATTTTTGAGGGTCCCTGGGGGGTGTACTGCAAACAGGTCTGTCCACTACAGGTACCGTGGGGCATTCATGACGTCTTCTTCCCATGGCCTGACCACCTTTCCCATTGCTATCTGTTGCCCACTGACCCATTTGAGGATGGTGCATTTCCAACCCCCCTACAACTGGTGTCTGTGGGGGTAACACTGAAGGTTGGGCCAAGAAGGTCATCTTTCAGGGACTCCCAGCCCACCCTGGAGATGTCAGAGCAGCCCCGTCTTTCTTCAATGTGCTGAGCCCTAAATATGAACCTTCAATGTGTTGAAGCTGGGCAGGATTACTCACCGAAGAGGGAGAGGGCCCCGCCCTGTGTGGTACTTTGTCACTTACGCATAAACGCTGTGCTTCCTCAGGAAGGAGATTTTGTAAAACAGAGGCTACATCGTCTGTTTGCCCACTTCTGTTTGCTACACTGCTCAGACAGGACTCCCTGGGGCTGGCGAGGGGTTCTCCCCAGTCCTCTCCCTCTTCCTGTGAAGGGACTCTTTTCTTCCTCCCATGCAAATCATCTCATGTAAATAGATATCTTTTCTCTCTGTTCATCAGTGCATTTGTTGGACTCTTTTGGTTTCAAATAGCAGGCAAAGGCTGGAGCCAGCAGAAGTGAATAAAAGGACTGCCATTATAAAGCTCTCTGAGTGTCTGGTGAAATGAAATGGCAGGACTGCAGCTGGGTTTCAAAAATAAAATAGGAGACTGAAAAGTTATACTTCCTCTCCCTCGACTTGACTCGCTTTCCCTGATCCCTGCTCCACAGGGAGACAAACAGGGCTCTGTGTGGGCCTTGCTGGGGAAAGGCAGTGACCTGGCCACTTTCGAAGCATAAGGTGATGGTGAAGAGGGGGAGAGGGGGAGGGGCGGATGTAGATTTTGGGGATGTGGGAGAGGGCCAGATCAAGGTTGATTTTTATTAAGCTGGAACTTTATCTGAGCACGGCAATGAATGGCAGAGCCACTGAAGAGAGTAAACAAAATGCTATTGTAGCTAGCTCATGCTGGCCGTATTCAGAGAATGGATTTGAGGGAGTGTGACCAGACTTGGGTAAAGTAGTTAGGACACCATCACAATATATAGTCTTGGAAGGAGATTCAGAAGTCCTGCTGGGAGCAGGAACAGCAAGGCAGGGATGGATTGGAAAACTGTTAAGAGGTCGAATTCAGGGGCGCCTGGGTGGCTCAGTCGTTAAGCGGCTGCCTTCGGCTCAGGTCATGATCTCAGGGTCCTGGGATCGAGCCCCGCATCGAGCCCTGTATCAAGCCCCGCATCGGGCTCCCTGCTCTGCGGGAAGCCTACTTCTCCCTCTGCCCCTCCCCCTGCTTATGTTCCCTCTCTCGCTATCTCTCTCTCTGTCAAATGAATAAATAAAATCTTTAAAAAAAAAAGAGAGGTCGAATCCATAGGACTTGGTCATTCATTGGCTATGAGGAGAGGGAGGAAATTCTAAGACTGCCAAGTTGTTGACCTTACTGGGAAAATGGTAGTGATATGGACTGGGATGGAGGATACAGGAAAAGAAGCAGATTTTGTTTGGGGAGAAGGTAAAATGGCACATTTTCCACAGCCTGGATGGGATTAACCTGACTGGATACCTAGCAGATTAAGTCAACTTTGTGTTTGTTGAGTTTGGGATGCCTAAAGGATGCTCAAGTGGTAATGTCCAGGAAGCCATGCATGTTTAATTCCATCACTCTGGGAGAGTCAGCACTAGAGATTTATGGTAGATCTGGGACTGGTCAGCATATAATATGGCCATTCAATCATGACACTTAAGAAGAGTGGTTGACACAATTTGGAAGCCTGGTGAATATCAGCATTTCAGCCAAGGGAGGAGGGGTGCCTGGGGGGCTCAGTTAGTGAAGCATCTGCCTTCAGCTCAGATCATGATCTCAGGGTCCTGAGATTGAGCCCCATGTTGGGCTCCCTGCTCATCGGGGAGTCTGCTTCTCCCTCTCCCTCTGCCCCTACCCCCCTTGTTCGCTTTCTCTCGCTCACTCTCTCTTTTTTTTTTTAAGATTTTTATTTATTTATTTGACAGAGAGAGACACAGAGAGAGAGGGAACACAAGCAAGGGGAGTGGGAGAGGGAGAAGCAGGCTTCCCACTGAGCAGAGAGCCCCATGCGGGGCTCGATCCCAGGACCCTGGGACCATGACCTGAATCAAAGGCAGACGCCCAACAGAGTGTCAATGAGATGACTAAAAGATATCTGTTCATTCATTTATCCATAAAATATTTATTGAGCAGCTTGTATGTTCGACATGCTTTAAAGATTATTTATTTAGAGCACGGGAGCAGGGGGAGGGGCAGAGGGAGAGGGAGAGAGAATCCCAAGCAGACTGCGCACTGAGCACAGAGCCTACCGCGGAGCTCAATCCCACAACCCTGAGATCACAACCCGAGCCAAAATCAAGAGTCGGACGCCTAACTGACTGAGCCACCCAGGTTCCCCTGTATTCAACATGCTTTAGCCATTAAGACATCAGGCTCCAGAGCCAGGCTGCCGAAATTTGAATCACAGTCCCACAATTTACTTGCTGTATGACCTTGGGCAAGTCATGACCCTCTCTGGGCTTCTCTTTTCTCATCTGTAAAATGGCAATGATAATAGTTATCACTTCATGAGGATTGAACAATAGATGGCCATGGTAATCATATCATAAATGATCTCATCATCATATATCGGCCACTCTTCTGGACTGCAGGGATGCAGCTTGGACAAGATAGACTAAGTCCCTGCTCTTATGAAGTTTCCATTCTATTTAGAGGTGAGGGGAGTACAGACCATAAACAAACAATGACAACAAAAACAGAGGACGAGAAAATGGCAGATAAGTGGTAAAAAGAAAATAAAAAGGATGACATGATGGGAGGCTGGGTCAGATGAGACACACTAGGCAGGATGGTCAGAGTAGGCTTTTCTGAGGAGGTGACACTTATGCTGGAACATGAATGACCAGAAGGGATAAATCATGAGGGCCAGTGTGTTTCCAGTTAACAGAGAACAAATGCAATGACCCTAGGGAGGAACACATCTGGTGTGTCCAAAGAAAAGAAAGAACCTACATTTTATCTGGCATCATGGCCCATGATCTTTTCACTATACCTCACAGTCTTTTTTTTTTTTTTTTTCTTTTAAAGCAGGTTCCAGGCCCAGTGTGGAGCCCAGTGCAGGGCTTGAACTCATGACCCTGAGATCAAGACCTGAGCTGAGATCAAGAGTCAGACGCTTAACTGACTGATCCACTCAGGTGCCCTACCTCATAGTCTTTCTGATACAAGTCATTTTAATAAAGCCACAGGCAAATAGAAAGCTCTAAAATTCACACAGCAGATACTGTGAGTTGGCTCACTCAAACATATTCTAACCCCTTTCTGTCAGGAAAGCTAAAAACTACATTCTTAGACTCTCTCCCATTTAGATTGAGGTCTGAGATACAGTTTCTGCCAACTTGTGAGGCACAGAAGCAGGATGGCAGTTGAGCCCAGAGAAAGAGAGCAGATTCTCTGCAATGCTCTGTAGTAGAAGCACTTGGTTCTTCCGGGGGTGTGCATTAAAACAGTTCCATGTTGAGGTAGGGCATTTTTTTTCTGGCTGCATTGTTTCTCACTGTGTAGCATTCAAGCCTGGTTCTCTGGTCTTCCGGAACATTCTCTGAGCTTTCTCCTTCCTTTCACGTATTTACTTCTGGTTAAACTAGCTGGGATGAATTCTGTTGTCCACAACAGAGAACGTTAACATGTATAATGTCCTACTAATTCTGAACTCTCACCAGCTTCTCAACCTCTTCTTCCACCACACCATATACCCTTCAACTTTGGTACATCTAGCTTTGTCTAAGAACGGGAATCTCAACCCACTCCAGAACTGGGCCTCTTCAGCTGAATCCTCCAAGATGATTTCTCTTCTGTTTGACCGAATACTTCTGGCTCTGGTACAGAGCTAGGAACAGTGAAGGCTATAATGGTATATAAACATTGCTCTTGTCATGGGAATAGGAGATCCCAAGACTGAAAATGAAAACAGTCATCACAAGATGATATAAAAGTGATTAGAGAATAATAATGATTAGAAAATAATAATAATGACCATAACACAGTAGTTCTTTGTTTAATGAGTGCTACGTGGGTACTAGGTCATAGAATAAGAGCATTACATGCATTCTCTAATTTTACCCTCAAAGTCCTGTGAAGCAGGTATTATTGTCTTGCACTTTAAAAGGCGAGAGAGGGGAGGTTCAGAGAGGTCAAGTGACTTTCCCAAAGGCACACAGCTAATAAGTGGTAGAGGCAGGATATCACCTCCATTCTAACCCCAGAGCCATGCCCTGAAAACCACGTGGTTGCCATGTGCTGGACAGGGAAACAAATGTTACCTTATTTCATTTTCTCAGTGATTACGTGAGGTGGATACTATTTCCCCAGCATAGCAGATAGGGAATTGAGTCTCAGGAAGGCCAACATTGCACAGCCCTTAATGGAAGAGCCGCAGCTTGAACCAACATCTTCTGCTCCAAGGTCTAGGGTTCTTTCTGCTAACCCCCACTTGTCTTCCAATTTAACGCACCAGTTTTAGTTATGATTGAGTTCAGCTGCACAGTCAAAAATAAGAGTGGCTTAAGCAAGTGTGGCTTATAAAAGAGGATCAGAAGCAGGCAGTCCAGGCTGGTGACTTTATAGAGCCTCTATAAAGAAGCAGGCATTCCCCCCCCCCCCCCCCCCGCTCCTTTATAGAGGCTCTATAAATGCAGGGGCCCAAGCTCCTTCAGGCTTTCCAGCCCACCATCCCTAAGGTGCACCTTCATTCTCATGGTCCAGGACAGCTGCTGGAGCTCCAACCATCAGAATCATGTTCCAAGCAGTAGGACAGAGGAAGGAACCCAAAGGAAAAGGCCAGATAACATGACCTAGGTCTCTTTAAGGTTTCCCAGAGGCTGCTATATTTCACTTCTGCTTATATCTTACCAGAACTAAAGTCACATGGCCACAGCTAATTGCCAAGGAGGCTGGTAAAAGAGATCTTTATTAAGGGTAGCCACCTGCCCAGCTAAAAATAAAGTGTTTTATTTTATTATTATTTTTTAAGATTTTATTTACTTGAGAGAGAAACAGAGAGAGAGTCAGAGCACAAGCAGGGAGGGGATCCCCACTGAGCAGGGATCCCAACACGGGGCACGATCCCAGGACCCTGGGATCCTGACCCGAGCCAAAGGCAGACGCCCAACCGACCGAGCCACCCAGGCGCCCCAAGTATTACTTTATTAAGGCAGAAGAAAAGTAGATATTGGGGCAGGCAGATGAGCAAGCTCTGCCTGTCCCCTTTCGGCGTTAGTCTTTGAAGGCTACCATAGCTGTCAGAGTCCTAGCAGAAACAGAGGGCATCTCAGAAGAACTTAACCGAAAAGAAGTTAATGGAGAGAATATTTTCAAAGGTCTGGGGAAGAGTAGGGACCTTTAAAGGGAACCATCGAGGGATAAGGAGACATCCAGAAGCTAGCAACAGAAGGAAGCTGCTACCAGCCCTAGCCCCAAAAGGAGAGAGAGGGGCCAGAGATCAAAGACCCCAGCCTCTCTCTCTCTCCTCCTGCCCCCCCTTTTGCAGGCAGCCCCATGGGTGGCAGTGGGGGCAAGGGAGTCTGGGCGATGCAGCCCTAGAGACGAGCCTTCCAGGGGCTCAGGGCCAAGAGAGGAAGGCAGAGGAGGGTACAGGACAAATGCGAATAGCCAGCAGAGAGTCATCTGTGCAGATGCCCCTGAGCGCTGTGTCTCTCCACATACCAGGGTAAGGCGCTGAGTAAATCTGCAGCAGTTTGATTTGAAAGAAAGACTGAAACTTCCAGCAAGGCTATAGGAGGGGAGAGGCCCCAGCTGCGGCTTGTGGTTGATTGAGGAAAGCTGCGTGCGGAAACAAGGCCACAAGCTGCCCTCGCTCTGGCCAGAGAGGGCACGGAAAGTTCCCTGTTTGAGAGCCGCCAGGCGAGCTACGGAGTGTGCAAGGGTGAGGGGGCGACTGGCTGCTGGGAAGGCCGGCTTGCACCAGCCGCGTGCGCGCGGCGGAGAGCGGTAGGGCCGGGGCGGCTGCACACTTTGGCCTCCTCCTGATTCCGAAAGGCGCTTGGGTACGGTCTCATACCGTCTGCTGTTGTTTCGGAGCTGTTTCTCCCCCCAGCCTTGAGCAGGGGTTCGTTTGCGACCCTATCTCTGTCCTGCACCGAGGTAGGCGAGCAGGTAGGACTGCAGTCCACAACACTGGGCTCGGGATCCCGCTTGGGAAGAGCCCATATTGTATGACTTCATTCACAGGCGTCCTGAATCGGCGACTCTACAGAGACATAAGGTAGACGAGTGGTTGCCAGGGGCTGGGCCAGTGGGGCTTGAAGGGGAACGACGCCTAAAGGATACGGGGTTTCCTTTGGGGGTGAGGAAAAAATTCTAAAATTGAGTGGGATGCCGATTGCACAGCTCTGTGAATATATTAAAACCATCGAATGTTCCTTTTAAAGGGCGATCTCTATGGTATGTGACCTGTAAATAAATCTGAAACAAGAAAAAAAAAAAAGACCCTACTTGGCAGGTATTTGCCGCTTCTGCATCTGTCAAATGGGCGTAGTCACATTACCTCACAGAGCTGCCTCACGGATTAAACGACACCCTGTGTGGAAAGCAATTGCTCTTGTGCCTCGCACATAGCACTCACAAAAGTTGGACTCTCTTGTTAGAGCCTGCCTGTTACATGTTTGCCAGCTGACTCTTACCATTTTTAAAGTTAAAATAAATTAGTGTGAAGCCGGATGTTAAAGCTTACAAATCCATCTCGTTCTAGCCTCTCATTCAGCAAGTGAGAAATTAGTGGTAAACCCAGAAAATTACCACTGACAACAGAGGTTCAGAGGCAGTTTCGAGAGAGCGGGTGAGCGCACGAGTGAATTCGAGATCTCAGAAGGATAGCCATTCTGCCACATCGCTTAATCGTGTGTGTTCTGCGGAGGCAGTGACACCGAACCTGGCTTGGCCTGTTGCAAGAGAAGTGAGCAGAAGAGCCGTTACATAACTCGTTTCTGCGTTAGAGAACCCAGTGTGTGCTCACTGGAGTCTAAAACAGAAATAACTTCATACAGGTGATAATTTAAAAATTCTATTAAAATTGCTTCAAACTACTGACATGAATAGTTTGCACATAATTCACAATTATTTTTTTACAACTTAACATCTCTGATCAGGACACATCTTATAATCAGTGGCTTGTTCTAATTTAACTGACAGCATCATTCTCTTTCTTAGCTTTACATAAAATAATGGTGCATCCTGAAATGGATGACAAATTAAAGTATGGTGTACATATACATATATATACTTAAAGGATGACCTAGAAATCTGTGCTGGCTGAATGTTCAGAAATATTAAAGAGGTCATATCCGATTGGAGTGTCAGAAAAAAAGCACAGAGTTCAAGCAACTCCGGGGCGGGGCACCATCCTCTTTACCAGAATGGGATGTACATCCTCGAACCTGGGACCCATTAAAAGGCAGACTGGCCTTACTGATAGTTTTGCTAGTATAATTCTGGAGAAATGACTAATCAGCTATGATTAGATATACCTGAATCCTTTTTTTAAAAGACTTTATTTATTTATTAGAGCAAAAGAGAGCATGAGGCGGGGGGAGAAGGAGAAGCAGGCATTCCCCCCCGCCCCCACCCTCCAGCCCACTTCAGGGCTCGATCGCATGACCCTGAGATAATCACCTGAGCCAAAGGCAGCTGCTTAACTGACTGAGCCACCCAGGTGCCCCTGGATATACGTTTAGATGTTATGTGTTCAACCCTTGGAATATTCAGTGTTCATCCTAGGCTTCTGTAGGCCCCACTTGAGCTGTTAGGAGATGCTGCAGAAGCCAGAGTGGATGAGGGCTCCCAGCTGAATCAGCAAAGCCTTTTTCTAATAACCTTGCTTATTTTGGGGTGAAGGGATTTCTGCAGCTGAGAGGCTGAGTACTTGGCGTGGTTTGAGGCTTCCTAGTGGATGTGCCAAAGAGTCTGACGAGCAGACGCATCACATAATATTAATTGTTTAGATGCTGCTGAAGATAATTAATTTGGGCTTTGGAACAGCTTCCTTCTCAGTACATTCAATTCAAAAAAGTGCTCCTCCCGGCGTGTGCCTGCAAACACAATCCCTGGAACTAAAGAGAGGATAACAAAAGCCGAAAGTATTGCAAGCCCTGGCCTTCTGAACTCATTCAGAGTTTCCATGGAAGTGGGCATTGGGGTAGATGGATTCGTTTTCCTCTCTACTTGAGGCTTTAGGATGGTGTCCCCAGACACGTTGTCATCAAGAGCACACCGGGAGCCCGAGACACGTGGGGAGACTTGCACGTGCCTCTGCCCACCAGCCTCTTCTGCCAAACCGAACCAAGCAGAAAGGCAAGACACAAAAGCAAGCCAGCCAGAAAAGATTTGTTCAGGATCCTCCTGGAATTTTGATTCCGAAGGTAGAAAGAAGAGGCTTCTTAAAGCCTGATTTTAGGGTAGGGAAGTTGAGACAGTCAGCAGGAGTATTATGTGCAGCAGGCACTAGAATGTCTAGAAGGCTCGCTCCATTCACTCATTCACTAACTATTTATTGAGTACCTACTGTGTGGATGTATTCTTCTAGACACTCAGGATATGGAAATAGCAGTCAATAAAACAAACAAAATATCTACATGGATCTTCCCTTCTAGAGGATGGAGACAATAAGCAAATAAATGAATAGATCACATATGATACTGATAGGTGATAAATGCTGTGGGGGAAAATGAGTCGGGTGAAGGGAGAGCAAGTGCCCAGGTGAGGGTGTGGCTGCTTTATGCAGGTGGACAGGGTAGTCCTCTCAGGGTGAGACTGAGCAGTATGGAGATTTGAAGGACATTAGGGAGTGAGTCACAGGGACACTGTGGCGGGATATGTGCAGGAGAGAGAAGAGCCAGTGCAAAGAGCCAGAGCCTCCCTAATGCAGGAGCCTGTGTGGGAAGGACTGACTTGGCGGCCTTATGGCTAGAGCCCATGGAGCTGGGGACGGTGGTGGGAGGGGAGATCAGGGAGAGCTGGGGGAGGCCTTCAGTTCAGAGCGGGCTCTTCGGGTCATTGTAAGGATTTTACTTTTTTGGAGATGGGAAGATTTGGGGGGATCTGAGAAAGGAGTGAGGTGATCCACACGGTGTTTTAATGAGGGAGCTCCGACTTCTGTGTGCAGAACACATCACGCCCGGGTAAGGGAGGGGCAGGGAGACCAGCTGGGAGTCCGCTGCGGTGGTCCCGGGGAGGGCAGGTTGGCAGGGCCCTGGGCTGGTCGGGATGGGATGGTGGGAGATGCTGGGTATGTTTTGAAGGTGGAACCCATGCGATTGGAGGGGGACGGAGCTGATGGCCTCGATATCAGAGGCACAAGGAAGAGGGGAGTGAAGGGCCACTTCTCATCTTTAGGTGTGCACAGCCCGAGGAATGGCGTTAGCGATGTTGAGCCTGGGGCACTAGAGGTGAAGCCTTTTTTTGGGTAAAATCCTGTTTGAGATCTTTTTTTTTTTTAAGATTTATTTATTTGAGAAGGGGGGAATGGCAGAGGGGGAAGATCTCAAGTGGACTCCCCGTTGCGGTGGGGGGCACTGGGGGCTCAATCCCAGGACCCTGAGATCATGACCTGAGCCAAAATCAAGAGTCTGTTGCCCAGCCGACTGAGCCACCCAGGTGCCCCTGGGATCTTTATTAGATATCCCGGGAGGGGCTGATTAGGCAATTGTAAGTCTGAGTTCAGGGGAGAGGTGGATAGGGCCATAAATATGGGAGTCATCGGCCTATAGATGGTATTAAAGGGACTGAATGGAATTAGCCAGGGCCAGTGCATAAATGGAGAAGAAAGTTGCAGATGGAGTCCTGGGACACAGCCGGTGCTGGTAGGTCAGCCCTGCCTTGTAGTGCCTTGGAGTGCCTTCGTGCTGGTGAGTCCGGCAGAGTGCGGGCTCAGGGCTTTCCATCTCCTGAGCATTTGCCTCGAGAGGTCACGAGAAAGGGGGGTCCTGGTCTGGTTGGCAAATGTTTGCGCAAGGTCTGTAACCACACCAAGGGTACTGTCCTCTCTACCAAATACACCAGTCCAAACTCCTCCTGACACCCCTTCTGCCCGACTCTATGGAAGCAATGACCATGGAGGGAATTTGTCCCCTCCCTCAAGAGCTACCTCCTTGCCACCTGTGTACTTTCCACCTGTTATCTTAACATTGGGTAATCAAGAGAACAGTGGCTTAAAGAGAAAGAGAGTGAGAGAGAGGGAACAGTGGCTTAATACTGAGATTGGTACTTAAATCTTGGTTTTGCTGCATGTTAGCTGTGTGACCTTGGACAAGTCTCTTAACCTCTCTGAGCCTCCATTGCCTCCTGTCCACAAATTTCACAGGCTTATTTTGACAATCAAATGGGACTCTATGTGTAAAGAGGTTACCCCTGTGTCTAGCAAATAAGAGGTAATTATAATACTAAATACTATGTACCAGGCACTATTTCATACATCTCTTACATACTTACTTCATTATCACAACAACCCCATGAGGCAGATACTGTTTTTATTCCCACTTCACAGACAAGGTTAAGTAACTTGGTGGGCTAGTAACTCAAGCAGCCTGACTCTAGGAATTTATTCATATGACCACTATGCCATATTGCTTCTTGAGAATACTTTAAAATTTTCTTCTCTCTCATTTTCAAGTGTTCTTATTAAATGGCTCAAGCTTTCAATTTGTAGTTTTGTATTTTTCCTTGTTATTAAATTGCAGTCATTATCTGACCCCAAGATAATTGTCATCCCCTTCATACTAAAAGAGGCAATTTAATTCAATGGCGAGAAAAGAAAAATTTGAATCTTCTGAACTACAAGAGATAAGGTCTTCTTGCCAGCATTTTCTGTGGGAAGCTGGTTAGTGCAGCTGGGCATGCAAAGCAAGCTGGAGATACGACTTTCTTCTTGAATAGGCAAGAACTGACCAAAAAGGATAATTATGTTTTTAGAAAGCTATGAAAATCTGAACAGAGAGTGAGGGATTTGCCTTTTAGAATGGTAAGAGAAGTCCATTTGTACCCTGTATTCTGCATTTGCATACATATATGCAAAAGTGGGTTCACGAGTGTATTGGAAGGTGTGTGAGTTTACATGGATGCTGGTGCATGGAGTGTGCATGTGTGCACTTGGAATATGGAATACTTACTGGTTACCAAAGGAGGGGGCTCTCTGGGTGTTTGGCACAAAAGGATGGGCTGGGATTAATTTTCCGGTTTATACTTCTTGAAATCAATGGGCCGAAGATGCTCAGAAGGGAAAGCAATCTCCAAGGAGAAAACAAAATCGTTTCCCATGAAATAGAGCTGCCAGGTTTAGCAAATAAAAATACAGACCTCCCAGTTAAATTTGAATTTCAGATAGACAATGAATAATATTTTAGTATCATTATGTTCGATGCAGTATTTGGGACATCTTTGACCAAAAATTATTTGTTATCTGAAATTCAAATCTAACTGGGCACGCTGCATTTTATCTGGCAGCCTTACCATAAAGACAATGAATTTAAATACCTGCCGTTTTTTTTTTAATGTTTAAAATCCATAAACCACTTTTGGACTGGCAAAAGACTTTTGGTTCTGGCTGGAGGCGTCAAGTCATTCTTTTCTCTTTCAGGAAGTCCTTAATGACTTGGCACCACCATCTGTGAAATGGGGAAATAATCTGATTCTGTCCTCACCCCCAGGGGAAAACCCTGGAGAATTTCACATCCTTAGCCTCACTCTAATGGCCTGGGGCACTGCACAGAACTTCATTCTCCACTTCAGTAAAAAACCAATTAAGAATTGTTTCAAAGGATTCTTATGACATGCCTTAATAGCTAGCCAGTATCCTGTGGTGTTTAATTTCTTCTTTCTTCTTCCCTCTCTCTAGCTTGCATGGTGACAGAATTCTTCCTGTCAGACGAGTAGCAAACTCTGAGTCTCTGGAGGAACGCAGAGAGGAAATTTCCCACAACTCTGACTCCTGGGAAGCTCGAGGCAGGCACATGTGAGGCCCAGGATCCAGAGCGCTGGTGGGGGTGTGGTTGGAGGAGAGCCCTTGGTGTCAGGTGAGCATCTGGACCCCACAGGACTTCTTCCGACTGGAACAAAGAAGTATGTGGGGGTAAACATCAGGCTCTCAGGTAACAGTCCCTGGGTTCATACTGTGTCTGTCAGTCCCTGGGCTGGCTCATACTGTGTCTGTCAGTCTCTGGTTGTCTGTCTCTGGCAGAACCTCTGCCTTCTTCATCTCTAAAATGGCTGATATACTGGTGCCTATGTCACAGAGTTATAAGGACTAAATGACATTAATAAAACTGTGTCTGGCTCTCAGGAAGCACTTAATAAATGTTAGTCATTATTATTATTGTTGCCTGGGACAATTTTTCCTTACCAGTTCAGTTATAATTTTTATTAATAACCTTTTCTGAAGGTAGACAGAATGCATGTTCATAGAATATGTAAACATATAGAAAAACCACAGGAAAAGAATTAAATCAGAAATTCTTCATAAGGCTATCTCTGATCTTTTTTTTCCCTCTGTATATATTAGTGGTCTCAATGCTGACAGTGCATCAGAACCACCTGGGAAGGTTTAAAAATACAGATACCTGGGCCCCAAACCAAATCTAATAAATCAGAACCTCTAGGGGCAGGGGCGAGGGATCTGTAGTTAAAAAAAAAAAAAAAATTCCAGAACATTCTATTGCAAAATCAGCCATAAGAATCCTGCCACCCACTCATACTCGTGCTCTCTTTTTCTCTCATACAGTTCTCAAAAATTGGACAATCTCATACATTCGGTTTTGTAACCTGTTTTTGTCTAGTTGCCTTATTCTCATCATTCTTCCACAATATCTTATTTTTTCTTAAGGCTTTGGCTGTGGTTTCTAGTAAGTGCTGCTTTTTAACCAGCGGTCCTCTCAAAATGGATCCATTGAAAAATGTCATCCCTCCTGCCTTCTCGCGTCCCGCTAGTCTGCCCCAGCTGATAAACAGAGACCCTTTCACCATTACTCTCTCCCCCGACCTCTCCGATTTCAGCTCCCTAACTGATGGCCACAGCTGGCTCTGGCCTTCCTCTGGTTGTCTCTGTGCAGCTTTGTGGCTCAAGCTGGAGATCATGCGGACGGACCTGCCAGTGTGGGTTTGCACCATTTCTTCCCTAAAATATTAATGCGACACCTAATGCTATTTTTCACTTACTCCTCAGCCGACCATGGTGGTGGTGATTTCAGTTCCAAACAACCTCCAGGGGCTCTGGCAGGAAATTTCCGTGGCTGTCAGCTGACATTTTGGGATAATAAAATGAGATGAAAACACTGCAAAGAATCCCGCATAGACGGTGGTCTCCAGTTCCTGACTAGGGAGACTGGACGTGGTGTGAGCAAGGGCCTTAAGCCAATAAGAAGCAAACGCTTGAGCCTTTATGCCCATCCTGTTAGCAGCTGCTGAGGTCGCCGAAATCCATGCAGTCGCCTCAGGACAACCCTGACTCTCTGTGTCCTTCCAGGCTAATATTCCAGCTGCAGAATGGAAGCTCGAGGGATGGCTGTCTGAAAACTCTTCAAAACCGTGTAAACCCTGGGGTTCTCAAGAAGCATGGCGTGGAAGTGGGCGTCTGAGTAGCATTTGTATGGACTGGCAGGCAGAATGGGCAACGGCAGGTTTCTAACTGGTGCTCAAGTGAGGAAACCCGAGGAGGCTGCGGCCCCTCGAGCCGGGCCGTTCACTCTGGGCTCTGGCCAGGCCGAGCGAGGGGTGATGAGAAAGGCTGCAGGCCCCGCTGAGCACAGAGAAGTCTGAGTGTTTGGTGGATGCACAGATGAGAGTGAGGACAGTTTCCAAAGCCTGAGGAATGATGGGCCAGGCACTCTTTAGGTTAACTGAGGAAGCGTGGGGGACAGACGGCCTCTCCTGTCCTGGGAGAGTAGAGATTTCGAAGGGTGCTGATAGGCAGCTTTCTATTTAAGAGTGAGAGAGACGAAGCCCACACAGTGAGTCAGAGTGTGCTGGCTTAGTCCCCTCTTCTCAGGCCGTAGGAACACGAGTCTTCAATATGTGGGAGTTGTCGGGGCGCCTGGCTGGTTCAGTCAGTAGAGCGTGTGACTCTGGATCTCAGGGTCGTGTATTCAAGCCCCACGCTGGGCATGGAGCCTACTCAAACAGAGAATAATTTAAAAAATAATAAATAATACATACATACATGTATAAGAGGGAACTTGCTCTTGCAGGGGAAGAATGTGGGTGTTGTAGTCACACAGACCTGCAAGCTCTTCCACTTATCAGCCGGTTATTTCATCCCTCTGAGGTTCAGTTTCTTCTGCTCTGTAATGGGGACAGGTACCCACTTCACAGAGTGGGGAGAGAATGAGATAAATCCCTGTACAATGTCTGGTACGTACAGCGCTGGTTTCCCATAGCTGGTGGGGCCAGAAGGGAGAAGAAGTGAAAGTCTCACCGCTAGGCTGAGATGGGCTGATGCTACTGTCAGGAGTGGCGGGAGGTTTTGCCTGAGGGGCAGTGCGCCTCAGATCTGTCCGTGGAAGGCAAGGCCCTGAGAAGGCCTAAGCTGAGGGGGGCCCATAAGTGGGATGGGTTAATGGCCTGCCAGGCCGGTGTGAGCAGTGCCCTGCTCTGGGTGGTTGTTTAGCAAGACAAAGCTGATGACAGAAGCTTCTTCTCTATGTGGCAGTTTGTATCACAACTCTGTTTGATCCCAAATGATGCAAATTGCAGGATCCTAGGAGGCTGAGACCAGTACCTCCCTTATCCCTTGTTATATCAGACGCACCATCCAGGTAAGAACCCTATTGCTCCTGCCTTCGGCCTGAATATGGGCTTGTGCAGTTTTGCAAGCCATCCTCACTCCAGGGGTCGTGTCTCCCATTTGGCAGGGATGGTGGACAGCAGAAGAGTTGCTCAGGACGGGGCTGAGTCTGCAAGCCCATCCAAGTGACTGCGCCAGGGAAGGAAGCCTTGCTAACCCTCTTCATTAGTTTTCTCGGCGCAGAAATTGAGCGCCCATGGTGACACTTCCTCTCAACACTCCTTACTGGACACTGAAGAGACAGTTTCTTCCCATTCTTGAATTGAAACAAGAGAGGTCGGCAAGAATGATTTCTCTACTGAGTGTGATTTTAAGCAGAGGATTCATGAACGTATGTTCTCCTCCCTTGTTGTAGATAGGCAGCCTTTCTCCAGGAGGAGACTAAGATCTTACTGCAAAAACAATAGATATTGGTCTCAATCTATTCATTGCTTCTGCTTTTCGTAAGAAAAAGGAAAAGATTTGGGGCACCTGGGTGGCTCAGTCGTTAAGCGTCTGCCTTCAGCTCAGGTCATGATCCCAGGGTCCTGGGATCGAGTCCCGCATCGGGCTCCCTGCTTAGCGGGAAGCCTGCTTCTCCCTCTCCCACTCCCCCTGCTTGTGTTCCCTCTCTCGCTGTGTCTCTCTCTGTCAAATAAATAAAATCTTTAAAAAAAAAAAAGAAAGAAAAAGGAAAAGATTTTTACATGGAAGCCTAGGGGAGGGCCTCAGGCACCATGCAGAGAATTTTCCATGACAGGAGCTAATATCCCTAAGCACCTACTACTGCCAAACAGTGTGCGAAGTACTTCATGAAATTATTTCACAGAGACCCTTCCCATTTTAAAGATAAGAAAACTGAGGGTTTTAGCTGGGAAAACCTGGAGGAGCGAGCAGGGAAAGCATATGTCTGGGTCATTGGAAGTTTGGGGATGAGAAGCCCTGCCCTTTCTGTAGTATCCAAAATCTATAAAGAACTTATCAAACTCAACACCCAAAGAACAAATAATCCAATCAAGAAATGGGCAGAAGACATGAACAGACATTTTTCCAAAGAAGACATCCAAATGGCCAACAGGCACATGAAAAAGTGCTCAACATCGCTCGGCATCAGGGAAATCCAAATCAAAACCTCAATGAGATACCACCTCACACCCGTCAGAATGGCTAAAATTAACAAGTCAGGGAACGACAGATGTTCGCGGGGATGTGGAGAAAGGGGAACCCTCCTACACAGTTGGTGGGAATGCAAGCTGGTGCAGCCACTCTGGAAAACAGTATGGAGGTTCCTCAAACAGTTGAAATTAGAGCTACCATTCGATCCAGCAATTGCACTATTGGGTATTTACCACAAAGATACAAATGTAGGGACCCGAAGGGGTACATGCACCCCAATGTTTATAGCAGCAATGTCCACAATAGCCAAACTGTGGAAAGAGCCAAGATGTCCATCGACAGATAAATGGATAAAGAAGAAGTGGTATATATACACAATGGAATATTATGCAGCCATCAAAAGGGATGAGATCTTGCCATTTGCAACGACGTGGATGGAACTGGAGGGTGTTATGCTGAGTGAAATAAGTCAATCAGAGAAAGACATGTATCATATGACCTCCCTGATATGAGGAATTCTTACTCTCAGGAACAAACTGAGGGTTGCTGGAGTGGTCGGGGCTGGGAGGGATGGGGTGGCTGGGTGATAGACATTGGGGAGGGTATGTGCTACGGTGAGCGCTGTGAATTGTGTAAGACTGTTGAATCACAGATCTGTGCTTCTGAAACAAATAACGCAACATATTTTAAGAAAAAAGAAAAAGAAGAAGATAGCAGGAGAGGAAGAATGAAGGGGAGTAAGTCAGAGGGGGAGACGAACCAGGAGAGATGATGGACTCTGAAAAACAAACTGAGGTTTCTAGAGGGGAGGAGGGTAGGGGGATGGGTTAGCCTGGTGATGGGTATTAAAGAGGGCACATTCTGCATGGAAAAAAAAAAATAAAGTTAAAATAAAAAAAATAAATAAATTTAAAAAAAAAGAATGAAGAGAAGAGGATCAGCAGCGTCCATTTTGGAGGATGAAAAGAGCTCCAGGCCTCGGTTCCGGCCAAATCTGGTGCACAAAGGACACAAAGAGACTTGTGAGCCTCTGCGTAAATCCAGATTCTTGGGTGCACGTGACAGAAATCAAACTCAAGCTGGCTTAAGCTTAACGGGAAGAAATCCACAGGCTCATCCAACTGCGGGCTGGCATAGGCTGACTCGTGGCTGGAATGAGGCATTGAACTAACACTTGCTCTCTTTTTTGCTCTCCTCTGTGTGTCAGCCTCATTCTCTCTTACTACAGTCAGGCTTCCTACCTCTGCTGGGCTTTTATGTCCTAGCTCAGCGAGACTAGCAGAAAACGCAAGTTCTCTTTGTGAATAATAAATATGCATGGTATGCACTGAATAGAACTGTAGAGAAAGGCTCTGATGAGTCCTGCTGGTGTAGCGTTCCCGCCAGTGTGCCAGGTACCATCACCATTGTCGGGGTGCTTGGTTGTGATGATGAGGGAGCCAATGGCCAGTGCAGGGCAGAAGTTGTGACTGACAGTTCTACATGAACTATATAGACTGGGGATAAAAGCGTCTCCCAAAGGAAGTCAGGGAGGCAGAGCAGACAAAATACCAAATGTCCACGAGGCCCTGGACCAGACAGAGAATTGGAGAGATGCCATCTTCATATGGATCCTTTCGTGCCCCTGATGACTCCAAACATGACAAACGACCACCTTTATTCGTTCGCTAGGGCTGCCATAACAAATACTACAGACTAGGGAGCTTAGAAGCAACAGAAGTTTCTCTCTTGCAGTCTGGAGGCTGGAGGTCCGAGCTCAGGGTGCAGCATGGTGGGGTTCTGGCGAGAGCCCTCTTCCTGGCTTGCACAGGGCTGGCTGCCTTCTTGCTGCGTGCCCCCAGGGCCCTTCCTCAGTGCCTGCTGAGAGTGCAGGTGTCTCTTCTTGTAAGGACACCGGTTGCACTGGGTCAGGACTCTACCCTTCGGCCCTCATTTAATCCCCCTTCAAGGCCTCATACAGTTACACGGGGCATTCGGGCTTCAACATATACATTTTGAGGGAACACAGTTCAGTCCACAACGTCCTAGGATCTAGATACTTTTAGAAGATGCAGTTTCCCTCTGTTCTACACAAATCTCAGTGTTCTGAAAAACATTTCTGGCTTGGAAATGATAGTCAGAAATATTTGAAATTCTAGGTAAGTGGGATTCAAAAGGAGAGAAGTTATCTCGCTTCTAGATTCTAAGCCCTGGGAGGGCAGGGACTGTATTTACGTATGGTTCTGAGACACACGAGTCGAGGAAAGGTGGCTTTTTTTTTTTTTTTAATATTTTATTCATTTACTTATTTGACAGAGCCTGACATGGGGCTCCATTCCAGGACCCGGGGATCACGACCTGAGCCGAAGGCAGACTCTTCACTGACTGAGCCACCCAGGCGCCCCAACAAAAGCATTTTTTTAACAAAATAAGATATAGCATATATATACACATGCACACAGGATCAGTTACTTTATAAAAATAGCCTCAGAAATGCTCTCATTTTCATATATTTTAGGGTTCTCTTCCTGAAATCTAGGGCAGCTTTTACAGTTTTGTTCAGGGGCTTGTCTGTTTATTCCTTTTTTCTGGGTTTTGGATTTCAGACCCAGTCACAGTTTTGTAGGTGCAGAGAATTTTTTCCTTCTTCTAGGCTCTTTGGCTGGCCAAATAATTAAATTGACATAAGATGGATTAACAGGAGAAAAACAAATTTAATTTTATACATTAAAGGAGCCCCATAAAACTATGAGACTCAAAGAAGTGACCTCAGCAGGCAGTTTTTATACCTTTTAGATGGAGCAACAGTACATTTTTAAAGAATTAGCACGACAAAGGGGTTTGGGCTTGAGGTAGTAAATTGGTGAAGAAAGAACAAGTTTTGTTTATATAGCCTTCTCAGCCCTAAATTCCCTCTTGGTGATAAGGATCCCTTCTACCCTCCTGGTACCCCTTTCACATGGGAGATTTATCTCCTGCTTTCAGGGGCACAAAGGCGGGTCAGAATGTTCTTCTCCCACTGACTGTCAAATAATATTAATTCAAAATAATGTGAAAATGAATAAAAGGAAACCTCATCTAAAATGGAATCAGGAGGCCAGAAGGCGGAGCCCTCATGCACTACCACTGGGACACCAATTCCAGACCCCAACAGGAAGCATTGTCCATACAGAGCTCAACAGAAGACGACTCACCTTGCAAGCTGAGACCGCTTTCCTACTCCAGCAAGGGGAAGGGAGAGTTCCTTCCTTGCCCAGCAATTCAGTGAGAAACCATCTCCACCCTGAACCCTTGCCTGCCTCCAATGGGCTTGCACTCAAAACAACCCCTCACACCTTCCTCCTTTTTCTCTATAACTGATGTTCCTCTCCTTTTCTTGTTGGGCTTGCCCATGGCTTTTGCTATAGCTTGACTCTCCTGAATTGCCATTTCTCTGCTATCCCTGAATAAACCCATTTTGTGGGTAAAATTACTGGCCGTTTTACTTTTAAGGTCCACAAATCAATACGCCAAAGTGGGGGACTTCCATTTGCTGCTGGGTTAAAGCCTCTGTAAGTATTTCCTGAAAATTTTAAGAATAAACAGGACCGGCTGTGACTGCTTCTGAATAGCGTCCATTCTTATGGAGTGCTGTGGTGGCTTGCTCTGGAGAGGACTGCCTGAGGACCAGGTTATTTATCGGCTCTGTGGCTTTGGGCTGGTTAATCTTTCTTCGCCTCGTAAAGTGGAAGGATATATGGAAAGTGCATATAGCACGGTACCCATCCAGAGTAGATGCTCTGAAGTAATAACTATTATAATTATCCCTCCCTTTTGTAAATTGCTCAATGTCTCAAAGGCAGGGCTCTACACCTCAAATGTCTGCAGGAGCTAGAAAGGTAATTTAGATGTATAAAGCTAATCGGTGTGGGGCCATGGGAATGGAAGAAACCATGATGAACTGGGGGGAGTGCATGATCTGCTAAAAGAAAGTCAAATTTTATAACAAAAAAAGGAAAGGAAAGGGAAGGAGGGAGGGAGGAAAGAAGGTAACATTGTACATGTCTGCTACCTGGATTTGGCCCTGGAGCCACCAGTTTGTAACCCTTGCTCTGATTTAAAGGAGCTGAGTGAACTACATTAGGGAAACAAAGCCCAGGTTTAGGATTTGTCTTAGGATTTTCTCAGTTTTCAACTCTTAGTAACAGAGGAAACTCCCTATCAAATTTCTAACCAAAGAGAAATCAGGTCACTCTGAGTATTTCAGGGTAAAGGATTGCTTTACCCTATAACCAGTGTGAAGGAGATAGTCGATAATTTTCAGTAATTTATTATCAATGACAACATCATTGCGGCTCTGTCTTTATTGTTTTTTCTCAGGATGAGACTAGATTTCGAGACAGGCATTTTTCTAGTAATTGAACAGAATGATAATGGTTTCAAAGGTGAGGATGTGAGTTGCTTTGTCAGAGACTCTCAGGAACCAAACCTAAAAGAACTCTGTGGGCCACAGATGGTATTTATTAATATTATTTGTAATCTATAAACATTAATTTGTATTCTTCAAAGAACCTGTGTTCAGGCTTTCTTATACAAAGGCATCATAAGGAATGGTATGATTTGGGGAGAATGACAGATATTCACATTCTTTTTCCAAAATCTCTTTTCTATTGTGCCTAAAATTGCCATATTACTGGTTTTCAAAAGAAGACAGTAAGAAGGAAGTGATTTTTGATGAAAGGAAGAAACTAAGGAGGCTACATTCTCAAAGCCACACATTGATCCATCCATCCATCCATCCATCCATCCATCCTGCCAACATTCATTGAGCACTGACTCTGTGCCATGCCCTGGGACAGAACATGGAGTCTAGTCAGGGAAACACACTTACAGAGCAGTGAGTGTGCTGTGGTAGAGGTATGTGTATGTATTCACGGGCCAAATTCAAAGGGCATCATGGTGGTTACTTGTGTATATCAATTTGACCGGACCATAGGGCACCGGATGTTTGTCCATGAGGGTCTATCTGGATAAGATTATCATGTGAATCTCTAGACTGAGTATAGCAGATGGCCCTCCCAGTATGAGTGGCCCTCATCCAATCTGTTGAGGCCTGAATAGAAGAAAAGGCTGAGAATTCTCTCTTTGCCTGATTGTCTTTGAGTTGGGACATCAGTCTCCTCCTGCCTTTGGACTTAGACTTGGGTTGGAACTTTCCTCATTTGCTGTCCTGGTTGTTGTCAGGCCTTTGGACTCAACTGGAACACCACCATTGACTTTCCTACATCTCAAGCTTGTTGACTGCAGATCTTGGACTTCTGAGCCTCCATAACCACGTGAGCCATTCCTTATAGTAAATCTCCTTAGACAGGTCGACTGATCAATCGATAGATAGATAGATGATAGATAGATAGATAGATAGGTAGTTGGTTCTGTTTCTCTGGAGAACCCAGACTTAATATAGGCATCCTCCTCAGTCTGGGCAGGAAGGCTTGGGAAGAGAGGGGAGTTGACAGGATAGCTTCCTGAAAGCGGATACTGGGCTGAATTCTGAAGAACACAGCAGGATTAACAAGGAGGGAGATTGCTTGTTGCATGCGTCAAAGCCCTGTCCTCAGATCTTTCCAGTTCAAAACTTTAATCAATTCTTTGGATGAATATATAAAAGGCTCATTTATTATTGGCAGATGGCACAAAGAGAAATAGGGATTACTTTCGGACAGTGGCAAAATCAGTGCTCAGATCTTGGCAGGGTAGATGATGGGCAAGTCCAACAAAATAAAGCTGAATAGAGGTAAATGGAAAGCCTTGCACTCATGTTAAAAAACAAAACAAAACAATAAAAACAAGCTGAGCAGGGGGTGAGAGGTAGGGAAAATTTTAAAAAAATTTTTATTGAGATATTGACACACAAGATTGTATTGGTTTTAAGTGTACAACATAATTATACATATATGTGTGTGTATATATATATATATATCAAGATAAGTTTAGGTAACATCTATGACCACAGGAAGTTTAGGTAACATCATTATGACCACACAGTTACAAATTTTTTTCTTATTATGAGAACTTTTAAGATCTACCCTCTTAACAATTTTCAAATATACAATACGGTATTGTTAACTATAGTCATCATACTGTATATTACCTCTCCGGGACTTATTTATAACTGGAAATTTGTACCTTTGACTTCCTTTACCCATTTTGCCCCAACTCCCAACCCCCACCTCTGCCAACCACCAGTGTATTTTCTATACCTGTGAAGTTTTGTTTTGTTTTGTTTTTTATTCCACATATAAATGAGATCACACAGTAGTTGTCTTTCTCTGACTTATTTTACTTAGTATAATTCTCTCAATGTCCATCCATGTTGTCACAAACAGCAAGATGTCTTTTTTATGGCTGAGAATTTTCCATTTTATATATACAAATAAAACACATTCTTTTTATCCATTCGTCCATCAATGGACACTTAGGTTGTTTCTATATCTTGGGTATTATAAATAATGCTGCAATGAACATGGGCATGCAGATATTTGTTCAAGATAGAGATTTTATTTTCTTTGAGTGAATAACCAAAAATGGAATTGCTGGATCATATGGTGAAAAAGACTTATTTATATTATGTGTTTTAATTCAGAAGTTGGCAAACTATGGCTCATTAACCAAATTCAGCTAGTTGCCTCTTTCTGTAAATAAAGTTTTACATATTGTCTATAGCTGCTTTCATGCTACAACAGCAGAATTGAGTAGTTGCAACAGAGATTGTATAGACTACAAAGTCAACAATATTTGCCATCTGGCTCTTTACACAAAAGTTTGCTGACCCCTGGTCTAGTCCACTGTGAGTTCAGTGTAAGTCAAGAGTGTGATGTGTGCACTAACAATGCCAATTCTCCCTTGGGAGCTATTTATAAAAATACAGATGCTTAAAATCATGTGTGAATGAGTCAGTGGATGAACAAACAATCAATCAGTGGAGAGGGTGGTCTACCCTGGTTATTGTGGATCAGAACCCACCAGAGTCCTGGACTCCATATCGGGGATGTAGTTGAAGAGGAATACAGGCTATTGGAGCTCAGTCAGGGGAGAGAGCGGAGGGGTATTGGGAATTGTATTAGGAACAAACCAAGGAAATAAGAATGTTTAGCCTGAAGAAGCAAATTCCCAAGAGGGATATCAACAGCATCAGTTCTTGATGACATTCATTGAGTCTTGTGTACTGGGCTCCTTAAGTATAGGAACTCATTCAATCCTCACACCAACCCTATGAGACTGGTAGTGTTAGTATGCCCATTTTGCAAATCAGGATTCTACGCCATGGAAAGATTAAGTTACCCAAGATCACACAACCAGTAAACAGGGAAGCTGAGGCTCAATCTGTGCAATCTGCCTCTAGAGCTCATGAGCTTAATTGTATACCATTAGCTGTCCTTCGTTATTTAATGGGATATTAATAATCTTGTTATTTCTGATTCCACGAGACACAGCAACAGTCAGAGGAAACAGGGAAACAGACTCCTGTTTGAAGCAAGGGAGACCTTTTGAATGCCCAATGATGGAACAGGTTTTACTATAGGGTGGAAACCCTGTCATAAGGATATGTACAAGTAGGGGCCAGATGACTTGGCCAAGATTTCAGACAGAGGATTCCAAAATGGATAAGGGCAGAGAGCCTCCAAGATTCCTTTCTCCTCTTGATTCTATCATGATCTGAGGCTTGGGGCACTTCCTAGGATGGTTGACCTAGGTCAACAAGAGGCAGTAATAGAATGGAACCTTTTCTAAGTGCTTTGTATATGTTAACTCATTTAATCTTCAAAAGAGATGAATGAAGAGATACCACAAGTGTCATCATTCCCATTTTACAGATGCACAAAGTGAGTTACATTGTGGCTACATAATTTATCCAGAGTCACACAACTAATAAGTATTAAAGCCAGAATTTGAACTTAGGCAGCCTGACTCCAAGGCCTGTGCTTTAAACCATTTCCATATAAAAATCTCTTATGAAGAAGGGATGTGTAATTTGAAAATGTTCCTTTTATTTCCCCTGCCTCTCCACCAAGATTTTTGATGTGTCCCCGTCCCATGTTGCAAAACACTATACTACTAGAAGTTAATGCTAGCAGCTTCCATTGTAACATTCTCATTTTGTCCTGTGATAATTTATAGGGACTGATTCTTCTGCTTCAGAACAGGCTGAGAGGTAGGGGGTTCCCAAATGCATCATCAAGTCCTACAAATAATCAAGCTGCTATGACTGTGTTCATTTTCTCAGAAGTCCCATCTGAAGGTATACACAATAATGTCCTCACAATATAAATTTGGTTCCTGTTTAAGTATTACCTCTGCTGTGGGAACTATTGGGTTTCTTTAACTTTTGTACAGAGGCAAAGCTGAGCTCTACACCAAAGATTTCTGCATATTGATTTCCTTGATAGGCAACGTGGAATTTGGTAATTGTAGGGACTACATTTGACACCTAGCTGGTGCTAATACCTATTTGCTTAATACATGTGATCAATTGGGATTTATTGACTTCGGGGGAATGAAGGTATCAAGGGATTTCTTTTCCTTTCGGGTGCTTTCTGGGCTCTGACAATGAGTGTTAGTCCTATTTGATTTTTTTTTCCTCCAAGAGATTTGTGCTTCCCAATAACTGGGCAAACAAAAATTCGAGCATCTCCTCAATTGCATTGCATTCCTGAGTGTAAAAAAAAAAATCTTTAAGAAACACTGTTGTTATTATTTAGACAAATGCTATGTTTCCAGCCAGCTTTTCTTCCAGATCTCTTTTTCCTCCATATTCAAAGAAAGTACTGCCAATCCAATTAGGACACAGAACATGAATTGTTAAGTAACTGATTCACTCTATAGATAAGGATACATCCTTTTGTGTCTAAGGAGACTGCTTGATTCATTGTGTACAAGGACAGCGCGTTCCTTGCCTGGCTTATTTACCACGTGTTTTAATTAGCTGCCAGGCCTTTTACAGCAGTCCCTGTTCTGAAGGTGGAGAGATTTGAGCTTGTTAAGGTGATGGCTTAAGTAATGCTTTGTCGTTAGGTCAGCATTTTTCTATCTCCTCTCATTTCTGCTCAGGGACTAAGCTCTCTAACCTAATATGGCAAATTGGCGTCCTCCCAGTGGCTAAGTGGCCCGAGAGACAGAGCACTACATTGTAGGCTCCTCAGTGGCAAGAACTTAGTCTTGCTGTCTTTGTACCCCTTTCGCTTAGCATAGTGCCTAACGCACAGGAAGTGCTGAAGAAACACTGGTTGAACTATTCAGCGGAGGTCCATTTGGAAGGCACGCACTGTTGTCATCTTCTCTCTCACTTCCCATGTACCGTCAGCCTCCAAATCAGTGGAGTCTAGTTGGGGCAGTATTCAGTAACTGTAACCCAGCATGGGTTCAGCATGGGCACTGACCAATGAGCCTTTTGGCTAGAACAGGATCCTGAAGGAACCCCGTCCTGTGATAGATGTTAACTCTTTAGTTCTTGTGTCACTCAGGGGGGCAGAGAGAAGGGACACTCAAGGGAGTGCACCAGGGGTTAAAGCAATGACTACTTGTAAGTTGAAATGGAAGTATTTAAATATTTTATACATATATATATGTATATATATATATATATATATATATATTTTTAAGTACGCTCCATACCTAACATGGGGCTTAAACTCATGATCCTGAAATCAAAAGTCACATGTTCTGGGGCATCTGGGTGGCTCAGCTGGTTAAGCATCCAACTCTTGATTTTCAGCTCAGGTCATGATCTCAGGGTCATGAGATCGAGCCCCTTCTCTGGCTCCACACTCAGCAGGGAGTCTATTTCTCCCCCTCTCCTTCTCCCTCTGCCCTTCCCTTGTGCACGCTGTCTCTCTCAAATAAATAAATAAATCTTTTTTTTTTTTTTTTTAAAGTTGCATGTTCTATGGGCTGGGCCAGCCAGGTGCCCCCTGTATTTAAATATTTTAACAATGGTATGGGTCTACTAGTGCTTACCACCTGATCACACCTGTTTAATTCTCCCATAGCCATCCAATACGATGCAGCCAGACATCTTTTTTCCCCCCAAATAGAAATATCAGGGGTTTTCTCCCCAGATCAACATGGTTGTTTTAAAAATATAAAATAAAGTGAGCTGGGAAGTTGGTAGCTGCAGCACAGTTTTTGAAGTTTCTTTAAGTCCCTAGATAAACACAAAACAAGTAGATGGCTAAAACAAAAACCCTAAACACATTTACAACCAAAGCAGGTGACTAGAGATCCCCCAAGCCCCCAAATACACACGGACCGGGATAGTATCAACATCTATACAAAAGAAAGCAGAGAGAAGCAGTGGGGCATCTGATGGATCTGAAATCTGCTTTGAGAAGAATCTCAGAACAGTCCACTGGCACTCACTGCAAAGTGTGGTGGGCCAGTTTGAGAAGAGCAGCTGTAATTGGAAGAGGTTTGCCAACGCCAAGAGCAGGAGAGCAGTGTGGGTTTGCAGTCAAAGTGCAAGGAGCTGGAATAGTCTAGCTTCCGTGCGCTTTCAAAACTGACCAGCCAGGGATCCTTTCCAGGACAGGATTCTACCTTGAGGAGGAACTGTGGAAGTAAACATGAGTGAAGAGGGGAAAGCCCAGGTGTAAGTGGAGGAAGATAAGAGGGCCAGGAAATGTCAGAAAGCAAGCCGCCATCTTTTCTAGATTCTTGATAAAAACATCAGAAGATGGAGTTGTACAAAGGTAAAAAAAAAAAAAGTTACCTTGGGCCACACTTCTTTCTAAATTTTCAGGAAAACTAATTTTACATAAAAATAAGCAGTAAAAAGTATCAAGATGGAATTCCACACTAAGTTATTTTAAGAAAAAAGGTATGTGGAACAGAACATCTGTTCAGACAATGAAATTACATCAGGAAAACATGCCCACAGAACAGAAAAAAGACTATAACCTTCTATTTAAAAGCCAGCTAAAAGATATGAAAGAATCACATAAATTAGAAGAAAAATTTTAAATGAGGTGATAGAACCTAGGAAAGAATGAGGAGTAAAAGAATACTAAACTAAAAACTAAAAACAAATGAATGCAATAGATACGCCCTTAAGAAAAACAATGTGAAAGGAGGATTTTTTTAAGTCAAGAAGAAATTAAGAGGGGGGCGACTGAGTGGCTTGGCCTGTTAAGTGTCTGACATCTGTTAAGTGTCTGACTTCTGCTCAGGTCATGATCTCAGGGTCTTGGGATTGAGCCCCACATCAGGCTCCCTGCTCCGTGGGGAGTCTACTTCTCTCTCTCTCTTTCTGCCCCTTCCCCCATTTGTGCTTGTGCGTGTGCTCTCTCTCTCTCAACTAAATAAATAAAATCTTAAAAAAAAAAAAAAAGAAATTAAGAGGGGCACCAGGTTGGCTCAGTAGGTAGAGCATGTGACTCTTGATCTCAGGGTTGTGAGTTTGAACCCCACGGGGGGTGTAGAGATTATTTAAAAAAATAAAATCTTTAAAAAAAATAAAATCTTAAAGAAATTACAAAAGAAAAAGATTTTAAGAGAAAGTGACAAATATTGAAAGTAGGAAAAGAAGATCGAACATACAGACAATAGAAATTCCTGAAGACAAAAACTAGAGGAAGAGAATAGAGCACCTACCAAAATTATAATTCAAGAAAATTTTCCCAAAGTTAAAAAAAAATATTTGAAACTACATGTGAAAAGAATATACTGCACACTTCAGAATATAATACCAAAACTATCAACACTTAGACATATTCTGATAAAATTATTGCCCTTTAAAGAAAAAAAATTCCTTTGAGCATTTAGGTAAAACAGCAAAGGAAAGAAAATTATATTAGTATCAGACTTTTTGAGAGCAATGACCTACCCTAGAATAAAATAGAATAACATATTAAACTAATTTAAGGAGGGAAAATGTGAACCAGGAATTTTATATACAGTAAAGCTGACTTTCAAGTATTTAAGTATTTTACTTGACAACTGTTATCGATAGACAAACTGTTCTCAACATTAATAACTCAGGGAATATTGTTCCTTTTCAAAGGATTCTACTTAAGAACAAGTTTCAGGTGAGAGAGATTGGTGAGAGTTAAAAATGTAGTTGTTTTTGATTAAGATGAAACAGGTGTTAAAAGGAAGAGAATATAGGGGTGCCTGGCTGTGACTCTTGACATTGGGATCGTGAGTTCAAGCCCCATGTTGGGTGTAGAGCTGACATTAAAAAAGCGGGGGGGGAGACTACAGTCTCCAGTTCCTATATGATCAAATAATGTAGGTAAAGCACAACTATTTAAAAATGAGAGGCAGAACAGAGAGAGTAAATGCAAAATGCAAAAATGTCCCCAAATGTTTTCAGTAATAATATTGAGCAGTATTAGTATTCCTTTTTTGCAGTAGTTGTGGAATAAAGTAAATGAGCAAGGATATTCAATCATCATCTGTATTCTTAAGAACCAGATTTTCATTTGGATGAAAGAAGATGTGAATATAATACAAAAGAAGTTAAGTAAACACACACATTTAAACTGGAAGTATTTGTATGATATCTATATATCTGGGTTTGTATTTGTATTTGTGTCTACATCTGTATCATACGAGACCTCTCTGTCTCTGTGCAGTCTATAGTACATAGTATATATAGTATGTGTATGTGTATATAGATACATGTATCTATATACACATACTATATATATGCACATATGTGTGCGTGTGCGTGTGTGTGTGTGTGTGTGTATAGTCTTAGTTCTGTTCCCTGAAGAAGCCTAAAATTTGTGACCAAAACAGCAGCATGGAGCATCCCTAGTATCAATATTGTGGTCTTGAGATACCATTTAACACTAAATGAAATTAAGGCTTCTTGGAAAAATGGATCATTCCCAGAGAAGTAGCTGGTTCCTATCTGGGACAGAAACTATCCAAGATTAGTCTAGAACATTTTGTCATACCTGATAGCAAGGAAACTATTGAACACTTCTAGGGACATAGCACAAACAAAACCCAAAACCCTCAGAAGCCAAATTGAAGAAGCTCTCACTGGTCAAAGATGGAACAATTTGAGCTTTCAGAAAGAATAATAATTACTATTGATTGAAACCATCAAATATGCTTAAATCCTTGATTTCATACAAATATTTTTAAAAATAACTGATTGCCTTCAGAGGAATCAATGCGGTTCCAATTCATTGGAATAAGGATAGAGAACCAATTTATTATCTTGAAAACTGGCAAAGAAAGAAAGAGAATTCAGCATAGAATCTTGCCTTTTCTGTAAAAACTGTAACCAACAGGGGGAAATGTATCTCTTTATAAAAGCATTTCAAGTAATGAACGAAAAAGAAACATAAAATTAGAAATCTTTATTTTGCAATCCTTAAAATGGATTGAGGCATTCATCAACAGCTGCTAACATCACCAAAAGAGAGACAACCAGACATGATATGGCTCTTGATAAAAAAGCAACACCACCTGTGGTCTTGCCAAGGAGAAGAATCTGGATCCAGCTGCCATTTTGTAGGAAATACAAAGGACCAGGGAACAAATTAAAATGCACCATAACTACACAAGCAGCAAAATCCAGACTCTGGGAAACTGGACAAGACAAATGCCCTGGGTTTCTTCAACAGATACAGGAAAGGAAAGGAATGGAGGGGGAACCTGTAGATTAAAAGAGACTTAAACAGGGGCACCTGGCTAGCTCAGTTGGTGGAGTGTGAGGGTTGTGAGTTTCAGCCCCACATTGGGTATAGAGATTACTTTAAAAAGTTAAAAAGTCTTTTAAGAAAAGAGACTTAAACAACATATCAAAGTGTAAAATATGGATACAATATCCAGAAATGTATGTGTACTTGAGTGATAAAACTATAAAGAAATATAAAGAAATTAGTCCTTAAAAAGTCAGGATAATATTTACTTTTGTGAGGAGGGAAGCAGATAGGGAACAAGAAGAGTTTTTGGGTTATCTGACAGGGTTGTATTTATGAACTTGGGTGTGGTTGCAGGGATGTTCACCTTAGAACTTAATAAACCACACATTTGTTTTTTTGTTTGTATATCTGTGTTTTATTTTCAAATAAAAAGGTTTAAAAGATGATACCAAGAAATGATGAACCATCTCCTTAATTTTCTACCCCAACTTCAGAGATAAATACTGTTAACATTTTTGGTGTTTGACTTTTTAATGTAAGCATAAGCATGTATGATATTGTAGGTTTTACCTAAGTGAGATTAGACGGTAGATGCAATTTTGAAACCAGCCTTTTCACTCAGCAATATATCATGGAATCTTTCCATGTCAAATCATATAGAGCAGCATATTCATTTATATAAAAAAGTAATTATTTCTATTTATTTATAAATAAATTATTTTTATTTATTATTTCTTTTAAAGATTTTTTTATTTATTTGATAGAGAGAGACACAGTGAGAGAGAGAACACAAGCAGAGGGAGTGGGAATCAGGCTTCCCACTGATCAGGGAGCCGAAGGCAGACAAAGTAATTATTTTTAAATATTTTTAAATAAAAATAAAAATTGACAAAAATTTCAGCAATATAGAAAATACGAAGAGAAAAGCAGCCCATTCCTCAAAAATCTCACCACCCCAAAAAAAGGAAATCCTGCCATTGTAATCATGTGGGGTGATGGATGTTAGCTTATTGTGATAATCATTTGGCAATATGTTACATATATCAAATCAGTATGTTGTGCACCATAAACCAATATAGTGTTATGTCATATCTCAGCAAAACTGGAAGAATCTCACCCCCAAGAAATAATGAATGTTAACATGAAGTTTCTCAGGACACCTGGCTGGCTCGGTCGGTAGAGCATGTGACTCTTGATCTCAGGGTCCTGAGTCTCTACTTATATGTAAAAGTAAAATATGAGGGAGAGAAAGAATTTTATGATTATATAAGTAATTCAGTTTCAGGTAACTTTTTTTCTACCATGGAAGAAGTGTTTTACAAGACATTCCTGAGGCTAAGAAAAAAAGAATTAGGGAATCCTTAAGACGCTGAAGTTGTGTTTTTCTTGATTTATGTTTCAATTTCATTTAAAACTTTTTAAATTTATTATTTTTTATTTTTTATTTCTGTATCATTATGTTTCAATTTTAGATGATTGCAGGTAAAAGATGAGGGCATTAGCATCTTACTTCCTCCCTCTCTCCTTCTCCCACCTCCCGATTTTAAAAATCTATTATTTTTACTTTGTCAGGATTCATAACATTTACATTTTGTTCCACAGCTAGAATTCCACCAGTTGTTGGGGCTTAGTTCTGTATTTAAATAGCTTATCTGCCTATCCATAGCACTTTTACCTCTTATTTTGGTTTCTTTTGTTCCGGGAAAAAAAAATTTTTTTTAATTTGTCTCCTGGTCCTGACTAGTTAAATTTTTTTTTCAAGAAGTACTCGTGGAAGTTTTACTCTCTTGAGTTCTTTCATGCTTAAAATATTCCTAGGTCATACTCTTCTCTCTCCAAATTCTGTAGGCATTGCTACCTTGTCTTCTGGAAATTTTATATGTGTCTTCATGGATGGTTTGCTTTTTCTGCCCAGATGTTTCAATAATTATTTTCCAGGGCGCCTGGGTGGCTCATTCATTGAGTGTCTGCCTTCGGCTCAGGTCGTGATCCCAGGGTCCAGGGATCGAGCCCCACATCAGGCTCCCTGCTCAGGGGGAAGCCTGCTTCTCCCTCTCCCACTCCCCCTGCTTGTGTTCCCTCTCTCGCCCTGTCTCTCTCTGTCAAATAAATAAAATCTTTAAAAATAAATAAATAATTATTTTCCTCTGGAAATTAGGAACTTAACTAAGGTATGTCTTGATGTTTGTTCAAAGTTGTTTTTTCCTGGCATACAATAGATATTTTCCTCTGCAGATTTAGTTCGGCCATTTTAGGAAAAACGTTCCTGTACTGTGTTTCTGAATGCATATTTTGTTGCATTTATTGGATTCGCTACACCAATTAGGGACACCAGTTATCTTTATGTTTGATTATCTCTTGGTTCTCTTATTATCTTCCCCCTAATTGCCTTATTCCCTCTGTGTTTTGCCTTTGTATTTGCCATAATTATCTCAAGCCTTTTATCCATGCCATTAATTCAATTTTCAATCATGTCTTTCCTGCTATTTGGCATATCTAATTTAGATATATAATGGTTTTGTTTCAGTACTTGATTCATTTCCTTATTTCTGAAATCTCCTTTTTACTCTCCCGCTGTCATTTTATCAGCTCAATTCTGAGGTCTTATTTTCTCAGGTTCATATTCTTATTAAGGTCTTGAGAGTGCAAGGCACTCCCTGGGGATCTCCTGTATCTTGATGTTATGTTTTCTTTCAGACTGGTTTCTTCATAGTTCAGTCATTATCTTCTTTCCTGCCCATCCCTCCCTTTTTTGACTGAACCACATTTACATGATCACTGTATAATTTCTTCCCTCTCACTTTTGTTGAAGAGGGGTAACTCCACTGTTATATAGCGTGGCTGCAGTCTCCTTGGCCCTCTTTCCACCGTACCTAGGACAAGTTTGTTGCCCTCTCTTCAAGCTCATCTTTGGTCATTACATTAGGTGTTAGGAAAAGGGGAATCTGTGATCATGCTTTGCTCTGCAATCTTTACTCTAAAATCTTTGGATGATTCGAATGATTTTTCTAAAATGCAGATTTTATCCCCATCACATCTTGCTTAAATCTCCTCAGTGATTTCTCATAGCCTTGAGGGGAAATGTCTAAACTTGTTAATTTACATACAAGATCCTTCATTGTTTGGCCCACTTACCTTCCTAGTCAGGTCTTCCATTAGCCTCCACCTCATTTGCTCACTGATCACACAGGAGGCTTTTTGCTGAGCCTGCTTCTGGCCTCAGAACCCTTCTCAACACAGGGCTCCAGGTGGCCTATTGGTCCTCTGCTCGAGTTGAATAACATTCAGCCTTCAAAGCTTAGTTCCAGTGTTCTCTGAGAAGCTTTCCCGGAATACTCTCCCTTCCTAGTCCTCCAAGTACTTCAGATATCCCTTTTTTGTGCTTTTTCTCTCATAACGTTTATCATACTTGATTGTAATTGCCTTTTAATGTATGGTGTATTGGGTTCTGAAGCTCAACTATCTGGGTTTAGAAATTACCTCTGCCACTTGCTATCCATATGACTTTGGGGGACACTGTACAACCTTTCTGTGCTTGTTTCCTTATGAGAATTAAATAAGTTAATGGCATATAAAGTTGCCATTGAGCACATGCTCAATAAACATTTTTTTGTTTATTTATATTTATTATCTATTTTATTACTGTTGCTCGGACAGCTGTAATGGTCCCATACCACCCAGGACCCCTCCCTGACAATCCAGGACCTGTCCGTGGTGCGAAAATAACGCTCTTCCCCACAGGACGGTCGCTACCATGTCATACGTTTAGCCGCATTGCGGGTCGATCAGTGGTTACATCTTTCCAGCGTTAGCTGTGGATGTAGCAAGTGTCTCTCCTTTCCCATTTCCACAACCACCATCCTAGTCCTGGCCCTGGTCACCTCATCAGCTTCATTTTGTGTGACTGAGGTCATCCCCCTAACTGGTCTCCCCACCTCTGGACCATTTGATCCACCATGTTCACATTATCCTCTTCCAAATTCTTCTTTACATCAAGTCATGCCCTACCTACTAACTCACAAGGAATTTTGAAAAAGCAAAAACAACTCAAATGGTAACATGGTTAAATAATCTATCAGTGATGTGCATATTAAGCCGCCAGTTAGGTAGTTATGAAGGCCATGTTAACATAAAGTAATTATTAAGAAAATATAACATAGAAGACTATTTGTTGTAAGAATATAAAAAATATAGGAAACTGTTGAGGGGATATAGACTATAATTTGGCTTTAACATCATTTATTAAACATGTATTGAGCACCTATTTTGTGATAGGCCCTAGATATGTAAGAATTATTAAGACAATTCCTTCTTTAAAGGAACTCAAGAGTCTAGCAGGAGAGATAGCCATGTGAACAGACATGCATTTGGACAAAGAGCAGAAAAGAATATGGAAATATCGAAACAGTATTAGAGGTAGGAGTGTGGGTGAATTTTGTCTTTCTGGTAGGGAGTGAACCCTGGCACAAAACCTCAGAAGGAAGAGCAGAATCAGATTCCTCTGACGAAGACGATACACAGCTCCAGGTAAGCTCTTCCCACTCTACCCCTGCATCTTCAGGCCACACACACGGATCAGAGGAGTGCTTGGGGAAGTCCAATAGGCCTTGACGAGGGCAAGGGGAGAAGAAATGGCATAGCAACGTGCGGACCTTCTACAGCAAAATAAATATTTTGCGTGACTTTAATAATGCGATAAAGAATTGGAAGGGTGGGATGCCTGGGTGGCACAGTCGGTGGAGTGTCCAGCTCTTGGTTTTGGCTCAGGTCGTGGTCTCAGGGCCATGGCTGAACCCTGGATCAGGCTCCACGCTCAGCACAGAGTCTGCTTGAGAATCTCTCTCCCTCTCCATCTGCCCCTCCAGCTCATGTTCTCTCTCTCTCTAAAATAAATACATAAATCTTTATAAACAATTTGGAAGGGAATGCATATAATGATACCCTGTTGAGTATCCCCAGCCCCTCATTAACCGGCCACCAGGCTTGCGTTCCTAGTCATGTGTCCCAGGATTCCCTAGGAGATCTGGTCTTTTTACTGTCATGACCTCCGTGTTGTTGGTCATGCTGCTGTTCCCTGTCAAGAATATTCTCCACTCTTCTAATTCGAATCTTGTACATTTTTTAAAGTTAAGGACTCATTTTCTTTAAGAATCCTTTCTCATCGAATTCCATTCTATTCTAACATAAATACTTGAAAGTCAGTTTTACTGGATATAAAATTCCTGGCTCACTGCTTTGAAGACATTCCAGAGAGAGAAGAGTTGGTGATCCATTAGCATGCACCTGTCACTGGTTAATCTCATAGGCTCTAGGAGTCTGACGGATTTGGGTTAGATCTGCAGCACTTATAAGCCATGTAACCTCTGAAATGTGTTTAATCTCAATATATTTTGGTTTCCTAACCTATCACATGGAGATAATAACTATCTGGTAGGGTTCTGTGACGATGAAACAGACTGATACATGTGAAATGGCTTGTCACAGTGCTTGGGACATAGAATGTGCTCAATACATATAGTTGTGATTGTTACGTTCCCTTGAAATCATCCTCAATCTGTTTCAGGGAAATATGACTTGATTGAACCATTAATTATGTCTCCCCCAGTAAGTATTTAATAGATAACTTCTGAAGGGTTCTAACTTAAGAACATGGCAAAGAAAGACAGTATTTCATTACTAATGCATTTCCAAATGGAGGATGACAGACTGATAAGTTATGTTAATTGGTTAACATTTCTTATCTACAAAAAGTTGACCAAATTTTTCATTGCTTTTTTACTCTTTATGTGAAATTGTAAACAGGTTCATTCTTGCTCAATTGTTATATCCAATGTCCATTTATATTAATAACTAATGAAATAAGTTAGGTTGACCTACTGTACTTCCTGTTGCATTTAAGACAGCGACTTATGAATTCAGCCTAGAGATCAAAAGGGCCGAGTATCACTGTTTGTGACTGGTAGAGATGTTGTTACACAATTGAGTAAAAAGAAAAAAAGGAAAAAAATGTACTATATTCTCAAATAATAGGTGGTTTTCAAGGAAACAATAATGTCAGAGTTTAGAAGGCTAATCAAGCTGTGACAATAACAACTGGAGACATAACTCTGATCATGAAAACACTTTGAAGATTCTTTAAACATATGAAAAAAAGAAAGACCCTCCTTCCCACCCTCGAAAAAGAAAAATCTGACTCAGTCTAGTTTCACTTTGAAATCGGTTCTTCAAGTTAGTTAATGATAGCATTGGAAACGCAGGGATTTCTGTAGATGAGCAGTAGGACTGTGTTCCATTAGCATCTGATATGTTGTCATTTATTTTATACAGTTGAATAATTGTCTTGGTTTCTGAAGGGAGTTTAAAAATTGTTCAGGCTAACTAATGCTTGAAGATCGCCCGAACAATTCCTTAACAGACACTGGCTCCCTCACACCAGGGGTCTTAATGGAGTTAAATAAGAAATTAACATTAATTGGATTAGTGCATTCACAGAGGGGAGAACGTTAATTAGAAGGAGGAAGAGGTAGTGTTGTGGAAACATAAGCAGTGTAAGGCAAGGGGCTGCAGTAAGATATTATACAAACCGATAAAGTGACTAACACTGTACCTGCAGGTTAGGATTTCCCACAATACCAAGAACAGAATATTCTCATGGTAACACTCTAAAACTAGAACTTTACTTCTGGGTAGATCCTTCTATCTATTGAATCTAAGTTCTCATTCTACAGGTGAGAAAGCTAAGGCCCAGAGGTAGGAAGCGACTGATTTATTCAGAGTTCATGTTTTTATTTTAACATCTTTCCACTGCTGTACCTTTTCTATGAGGCAGAGTAAAGTATGGGATTAAGTGGGTGGACCTGAGTTCAAATCCTAGCTGTGTTATTAACAAGCTGTGTGATCTGTGGCAAACTACCTACCCTCTCTGAGCCTTAGTATCTCTGAAAAACCATACAATCATAGTACTTACTTCATAGGGCTGTGTGGACTGAAAGCAATACCATAGGTAAAGCCCATGGTGCATAAGTAAGTACACTTACTAAAATTGTTATTTCTCCAAAAGCAAAACATCAAAGGCCAATCTGAAGAGATTTGTTATCAAGAGAAGAAAAAAACCCACTGTATGCAGATCATAAGTTAAAGTAAAAAGGGGGTTAGCAGGCTTCATTAATTTCCTTCTTTTATTCCCCCCACTCCCCAATATATCAGCTACCCCTCCTCTTATCCGTGCTGGTAGGTACCGAAGAGAAATCCGGAGAAAATGTAGATTATAAAGGTACTTAGTCTAACATTGGGTCTCTATAGTACTGCTGACACTCTATCGATGTTAGAAAATTATAACCATATTCCTTTGACAGCGCTGGTAAGTGGTGATCCGCCACAATAATTGGCAGCCAAGCAGTGTAAAAGCCGAAACATTTGTCCTAAGTGTTTGCCCAGCACAAGCCTCTGCATTCCCACGGCTGTCTGCCTGCTTACCTGTCACAGCCCGGTTTGAAAACGCAGGCGTCCTTGTATGCTGTTCAAAGGATCCTTTGGTAAACAAGGGATTTTTCCCCCCTCCACAATGAATTCAGGCTGCCTTGAATTTTGTGCTATTTGATTTACTTTGTTCAGCAGAAGCCAAATCGGGAAAAGTTCAGCTTTCTTCCCGGAACACTCTCACATCAACTCCATCCTACTGTTGTTCTCGAGGATTTGGATCCTGCATTCCCCTGGCCCGGCAGTGTGCAGTGTTTTCATGATTAGGAGGAATATAACCCGCCTGCCTCATCTTTTTCTCAGAGTCATTAGCATTTGGGGATGGGATTTCCCTGTTGTTTGGAGAAGCTGGGGTCGGAGTGGGGAGGCCGTTTGTGAGGAGGAAGCTTTGCACGCAAAACTTTGCCAGGAAGACCTGTGGGTTCTGCAGTAATGCAGATGTCAACCCCTTACCCTGCTGAGTTCCTCTATCTGGATAAACCTAGACCATCTCTGTTCCATGAAGTTGTCTTTCCTCCAGCTCTAGGTTGATCTGCTGTTTCCCATCCTTAACCCTCACCCCATCCCTCCTCCAAAACTGTTTATGAACGTTCAGGTCTTCCAAAAGACAATCAGAATCTAAGGAGCAGGATGGGACACTAGCGGGCCATGCTCCCAACCAACGGGGAGAAGAGATGTACTTTTAAGGCGGTGAGAACTCTCACCTCAGTCCACCAATCCCCTCTGGCTCCTCGAACTTGTTTCCCCGCAGGGTCGGCACCAACGTTCCACTCCAACCCAGTCGGGCGGGAACTCCAGGAGGAGAGGAGCGAAGTGGCCCGGGAACGTGGGAAAACCGCGACGCGGGAAGAGGAGCCCGCGGGCTGGGAGGGCCCCGAGCTCAGCACGCCGGGGGCGGGCCCGGGAACCCCGCGGCCAGCGCGCCCCCACCCCGCCCCCGCAGAGGCCGTTGCCCGCTCGCCGGCCGCGGCGCACGCGTGTGTGGGAGGGGGCAGCGCGGCGCTCCCCCGCCGCCTGTGCGCCGCCGCCGGCCCTGTCCACCCAGCGCGCGAGCCCGGGTCGCGGAGCCAGGCCCGGCAGCATGCGGAGGGTGAGTGCATGTCGCCCGTAGGCGCGAGGGGGCAGGCAGCCGGTGTGCCGGCGAGCGTGAGAGCGCGTCTGTCCCCCCGGGTCCGGGCAGCGGGCGGGGAGGACTGAGGGGGGGGGCGAGGCGTGGCCTCGCGGGGCCGCGGCGACGGCCTGGGCGAGTTGGGGGGGCTCCCCTCGGACGACTGTGGGGGTGGGGCTGGGGGCGCCGTGGGGCGGCTTGCGGGGGGGGGGGGTGGTTAGAGGAGCACTCGCTCCGCCCTGAGCTGCCACCGGTGGCGCGGACGCGTCGGGGCTCTTTGCGCCTCCCCGGGGCGGGCTATTCCCACCCAGCGCCCCGGCCTCCGGCTTTTAGGGGAGCCCCTTCCGGGCGTTCCCGCCGCTGGCTCGGCTGGTCTGGCCGCTGCGTTGTGCTGCTCAGCGCCGCGCTCCTTTGGGAGCCTCGTAAACTTTGCGGCCGGCCGTCGGTTGGGCTCCCTAGGCGCAGCACCCAGGGAGGGGCGCGCCCCCATCCTAGGCGGGAGGTTGGGCGTGTGTGTGTTTCGGGGAGGTGGGCCTCACCCCTCGTCTAAGCGCCGTTTGGAAGGCTCGAGGGAGCGTGGACTCCTCAGCGAAAGCCGAGGCGCTGCCCGCCGACGCCAACCCGTGGGGGTCCCGAGGCGGACGGACTCCGGGCACTTGCGCCTCGGGGCGCCCTGGGCGGCGGCTGCGCTCGTGGCTCTTAGTGGAAAAAACTCCCCTTTACGGGCTGAACGGCAGGGTTTATTCCCCTTCAAAGGACAGCCTGGGAGGGCGCGCAGGCAGGCCCCGCGCAGCTTGTCTAGGGAAGCTAATTTACACGAAAGTGTTGGTGGTTTCTAAATTACCAGTCCCAATATGCCGTTTGGATTTTAACCTGGGGAGTGGGACCCGCTTTAATCAAATGCAGGATCTGGGCACTTACAGGGTCGAGAGAAGTAGAGGAAACAAGTCTAAAGAAGTACCCTTGACATTTTCCCAGACCTCCTAAGGCCAAGGCTAATGACAGTTTGGGCGCCAAGGAAGGGATGTTGGTTTTTTTTCTGAAGAGACAAAGCTGAGAAGAAATGGGAAAAACAGAGTAAGACTGTTTCTCGCCAGAGCTTGAGAGTTTCTCTGGGTTGGAGTTAGGGGTTGCCTTGTACGAAGGCAGGTATGTGCCCATTTGGTCACCCGAGTGAGTGGCTTTTTCAAAGATTTCTTCTCTCAGCTCCTAGGTTGCTTTAAAGGGACCTCTGGCCTGTCGTTTTGCAGGTGGTTCCAGAATTAAGTCTTATGTATATGTTGATGGGGGAGGGGAGTAGTGGTATTTGGAGGGCATGTAGAGCAAGTATGAATTGGCCCCAGCTGCCTCTGGAAAGTCTTTAGTGAACTGACCTGGAAATTTAGCCGGCTTACCTTTTGGAGTCCAGACCTGCTCAGGTGTTTCTGGGGAGTCCAGGATTCCAGCCAGGCTGGCCAGCTAGTTTAGCATTTCTGGCATTGATGGGGCAGCAGAAATGGAAGCAGGTGGGATTACTTTTTTGCACTCCCAAATTCAGGGGTCAGGAATGTTCTTTTACCTTAGTGTCACCGGGTTAATTAAGGAAAGCAGCTGGGATGGGATCTGTAGGCCTAAGCAAGGTGTTTTAGAGAAGCACAATTTGATGATGGAGGGCATTGACCAGAGTATTTTAAAATGTGATATGCGGGGCACCTGGGTGACTCAGTGGGTTCAACATCTGCCTTAGGCTCAGGTCATGATTTCAGGGTCCTGGGATCCAGCCCTGCATGGGGCTCCCTGCTGAGCTCCCAGTCTGCTTCTCCCTCTCCTTCTCTCCCCCTTCCCCCCCCTCCCCCCCACACCCACTGGCTTGTGCGTTCTCTCTCTCTCTCAAATAAATAATAAAATTTGATTTGCGTCTTACTCGTTTTAGGATGAAAAAGACGGATGCTTGCTAGAAATACACATTCCTGAGCTGTACTTCAGACCTATTAAATCAGAATAATGAGGACTGGAGCTTGCAGTTTGCATTTTGAGCACCGCGGCCACCACAGGGCAGGTGTATTAAGCACCTACTGTGTGTAGGCAGCATTCTAAGTTCTAGGAGTACAGTGGGGAGATGATGGCCAGGGAGCCTCATACTCCTGTACTCTAGTTGAGAAATTAGACAAGAAAGAAAGTAAACACACAATTAATTTTAAAGATAGTGGTAAGTGCTATGAGGAACATAAAGCAGGATAATGAAATAGGGAGTAAATCCGGGAGTGAAGCCATTTCAGGGGAATGACATTTCTAGGGAATTGCTATTTGAACTATGAATTACATGATGAAAAGTCAGCTGTGTGAAGGTTTGGGGAAAGAGTGTTCCAGAGTGAGGAACATCAGGGGCAAAGGCTCTGAAGCAGGAACGGACTTGGGCTGCGTAAGAAACAGAAAGAAGATACTGAGGCTGAAGCAGAGGGGAATGTACATGGGGTGGAGGGGTGGAATGAAGTGAGGTTGGAGAGAGAGAGGGGGGCCAAATTCTGTAGGGACTTGTTGGCCATGGTAAGAAATTTGGATTTCCACCTAAATGCAGAGGGATGTTATTTAGAGAATTTTAAGCAGAGGAATAGAATGATATGATCTAGTTTACTTTTTTGAAGATCTCCTTGGCTATTGTGTGTAGAATGAATTAAGGAATGGGGATGGTCATGGTAAAGAGAGACCACCACCTTTGTGTGCAATGGTAATGGAGAGAGGTGGAGAGACTGGATGGATCTTGGAGGTAGAATCCATTGAACTTGCTGATGTGGAAGGGAGAGGTGGGAATCCTTTAATGTACACTGAAGGTTGCTATTTGGTGTGTGTGTGTGTGTGTGTGTGTGTGAGAGAGAGAGAGAGAGAGAGAGATGGAGAAAAGGTGGTTGGACCTCAGTTGGAATGCCCCCAATGATAATGAGAATAGCTAACATTTAGTGAACATCTACTCTGCACTTGGTAATGTGGTACATGAGTTCACAAGAGTCCTGTGAAATATTAACTGTCAGTCACTGTTTTACAGATGGGACACTAAGCTCTGAAAGGTTGAGTCTTTTGCTCTAGCCCCTCAGCCAAGTGTTGGCGTTGGGATTTGCACCTAGGTTTGCCTGGCTCCAAAGCCCTGGCTCTTGCCATTACTCTCTGCTGCCTACTGATGGCCCGCTCCTGCCCCAGATCATGTCTGGTTCTAGAGAAGCAGATAATTTAGCAGTCTGACACACGTGTGCAGCAGCATCTCAACCGTTGTTCTTCGGTAACTGCAGAGGGAGGCAGACACACTATTAGAATAGAAAGTAGTTACTTTCATTTGATGCTGCTGAATGAAAGAAAAGGTGTGTAGAGAATAGTACAAAGTCGGGGCACAGGGGATGCCCAATACTTGGGTTTCTCTGAGGAGAGGCAGGAAGAGGGCTTTACCCTCTGCCCAGTGCTTTGGACCTCCTGTCATGACCACCGGAGGAGCCCTGTGTTGGGTTCTTTGACCTGTCCTCATAGCTAGCCAAGGTTTCCTTCTTTCCTCCACATCCAAAATGAGCTCTTTCCTGTGCAGAGCCAGGAATTTCAGAGGATTGGCTACTTTAAAAAATTATTTGTATTAGAGTTAGAAATCATTTGTGGAAAAATTATTATAATGGTAGCTACTACTGATTGCTTTCTCTGTGCCAGGCTTTTATCGTCACCCTTCACGTTCATAACAGCCTTTTTAGTTAAAATTAATAGGTGATACATTCATACAGTATAAAAATTCAAAATATCTAAAAATATTTACAGTGAAAATTGTTCCTCATATTCTGTTGCCCAGCCAGTTGGTTCTGTTTAACCAGAAGTAATTGATGTTAAACCCACTGTGTCCTTCCAGAGATAATCTGTGCATATTACAAGCAGTTACATATTCATACTTTTTCCCTTTTTTTATACACAAATGTGAATGTAAATGTAACATATAAGTGCACTTTGCTTTTTTTTCCCTTGTACATAAGATCAGTATTTGTTGATCTGTCTATTCGGTTCTTTTTATGGCTGCATATGGGATACCTTTATATGGATGTACTAGGATTGTTCTAGTCTTTTGCTATTATCTGCAGTGCTGTGGGGAATAATCTTATACCTATGTGATCTTATACGTGTGTGAGTATATCTGTGTGATAAATTTCTGAGTCACCTGATGTGAAAAAAACATCTTTACTTTTTTTTGTTTAGTGAAGCAGCATAATATAAAGAATATATAGAGGAGAAATATATATATATTTGGAATATATATTTAGGTATATGTAAAATCTCCAAGTAATAGCATGGACTTGGAGCCAGATTACGTGGGGTTGAATCTTAACTCTGCTGTTCACAAGCTGTGCAAGTCAACTTCTCTTTGCCTCAGTTGCCTGATTTGTAAAACAGGAATAATAATAATAGCTACCTAATAGGATTGCTATGAGGATTGTCTTAGTTTGTGTTGCATAACAAATCACCCCAAAACTTACCTGCTTAAAACAATCTGTTTTCCTTAGCTCATGAGTCTGTAGGTTGCCTAGGTGGCTCCTCTTGTCTGGGCCAGTCTGATGGAGCTCTGCTGGGTTCTTTCATGCTTCTGTGGTCTCGTGGTGGGTCAGCTGGTAGCTGGAGGATCTAGGCTGGCCTCACCCACATGTCTGGTAGTTGGCAGATGAGTTGGCTTGCAGGGACCTCATGGAATGGCATGTGATCTCTCATGCTGCAGTCAGCTCAGGTTTCTTTATGTGGTAGTGTCAGGGTTTCAGAGAGCAACGAGAGAGGGCAAATCCCAGAGCACAAGCATTTTTCAGATATCTGCTTGTGTCCATTTGCTGTTGTCCCACCAACCAAAGTAAGTGTCATAGCCAAGCTCAGAGTCTGTGTGGGAGAGGACTCTCCAAAGACAAGAATACAGTGAAGGGAATTGTTGCTACTATTTTTGCAAACAGTCTACCACAAACGTTGAATAAGTTAGTGTATTTTTAAAAAGATTTTATTTGAGAGAGAGACTGTGTGCATGGGTGGGGGTGTGGGGAGGGGCAGAGAGAGAGAGGGAGAAGCCCGAATAGGGAGCCTGAGAACAGGGAGCCCCGAGGCGGGGATCTGGATCCCAGGACCCTGAGATCATGACCTGAGCCAAAGGCAGACGCTTAACGACTGAGCCACCCAGGCGCCCCAAATAAATTAGAATTTTTAAAGTGACTAGTATTGTGCCTGGCACATTGTAAGTTAGTTAAACTGAAAAGAGAGAGAGATTGCCTAGTTACCCTCAGTTTACACCTCCATGTGTGAGGGTGCCTGTTTCTCTGTTTCTTTTTAACACTGCATCAGAGTTATTTGTGGAGAGGCGGGTGTTATCCATGGAGAGGCTGATGTTCTTGTTCCCTTTTGGCAAATGAAAAAAGTGATGCTCAGGGATGTTGTTTTTCTGATGTGACAGGTCAAGGAAGAATTTGGATCCTGTGTCTGACTCCAGAGCACCTCACCTCGTCTTGCCATTCTAGACAGCTGTATGATTTCTGTGTTCCTAGTGCTGCCATCCACAGCCCCCCTGCCCGCTCTTGGGGTTCATGTCCCATATTCCCATTTCCCATTTGGATTTGGGTTGAGAAGGATTTGTCAGTCTGTTTAAGTGTTTAACAGTGATTTTGATTTGAACGCAGCATACTGAATTCAAAGTAAAGTGTCCACAAAGATGGTGGGCTCTGTTATGTTTGTGAAGGGATGATAAAGGGAAATTGTCATTTGACCTTTTATAAATGGAGAAAATAGATGGGTCTGGCTTATTTTATTCTTTCTTCCTTTCCATTCGTTACATCTTTTTTGCTTCCCTTTCTCCTTTACAACCCAGGAATTCCATTCCCCAGGGGCCAGATGTGAAGATGGGAAACAGTGTTCTCTTAGTGGTTCAGGACTTGGTCTCTGGAGACAGACTGCTTGGATCCAAATCCAGCTGAGCTATTTACTAGCTGTGTGACTTGGATTGGTTAACCTGCATTAAAGGTTTTTCTGAGGTTTGAAAGATAATCTATTCAAATTGCTCAATTATTATTACATAGCACGTTTCTTTTGCTTCTGTTTTCTCTGTTCTGTCTCACATCCTTTCTCCTCCAAACCTATTCCTATACCCCTAGTTATGTTAAACACTGAGCCCTTACTCTGAGTGCCTTATGTGTATTTAACTCATTTAATCCTCACAACAAACCTATGAAATAAATGCTGTTTTATTCCCGTTTTTTTTTTTAAGATTTTATTTATTTGACAGAGCAAGAGAACACAAGCAGGGGGAGCAGAAGGAGAGGGAGAAGCAGGCTCCCCGCTGAGCAAGGAGCCCGATGCTGGGCTCTATCCCAGGACCCTGGGATCATGACCTGAGCCGAAGGCAGACGCTTAACCATCTGAGCCACCCAGGTGTCCCTTATTCCCATTTTCAAATGAGGAAGTTGGACACTGAATAGCTAAGTAATTTGCTCAGCATAACACAACTAATAAATCATGTAGCAGGGATTTTAAACCAGGCATTCTGGCATCAGAATTTGTGTTTTTAATATTTATGTCCCCCAAAAAGTGGGATGGAAGGTTGGGGATTTAAAATTGAGAGCTTTTGCTCTAGGTAAACTGCTGGTGAATTCACACAGAGCCTCCATCCTTGGCAGCAGCTGAAGTGTACCCAGCTGTGCCTAACTGAAAATCCCAGCACCAAAAATATAAACTTCCATTCCTTTTGCCAAAAGCCTTTCCACTTCAATCATTTTATCCTAACAAGATTGCAAGCATCATGCCTCCCTTGTAACTGAGGTGTGACATTGTTGAAAAATACATGGGGCTTTTAAGGTTTGAGAATCAAGCTGGCTGGTTCTGAGTCTTAACCACTTCATGCTCCCTTTTTTATTTGTTTTTTATTTTAATTATAGTATAGTTAACATCCAGTGTTATATTAGTTTCAGGTGCACAATATAGTGATTCAACAGTTCTACACATTATTCAGTGCTCATCATAAGTGTACTGTTACTCCCCTTCACCTGTTTCACCCATCCGCCCGCCCAACTGCTCTCTGGTAACCGTCCGTTCTCTGGAGTTAAGAGTCTGTTTTTTGGTTTACGTCTCTCTCATTTTTTTCTTTACTCATTTGTTTCTTAAGTTCCACATATGAGTGAAATCATACGGCATTTGTCTCTCACTAATGGACTTATTTCACTTAGCGTAATACGCTCTAGCTCCATCCATGTCGTTGCAAAAAGATTTCGTTTTCTTATGGCTGAATAATATTCCATTATATATGTGTGTATAATATATATGTTATATAATTATATATATTATATCCCAATATGTATTCCATTATATATGTGTGCATAGTATATATAATATATATTCTATTATATATATTATACACATTATATGTTCTTTATCCACTCATCCATGGACACTTGAGTTGCTTCCATAATTTTGCTATTGTAAATAATGCTGCTATAAACATACAGGCGCATGTACCCCTTTGAATTAGTGTTTTTGTATTCTTTGGGTAAATCCCCAGGAGTCTGATTACTGGATTGTAGGTAGTTTTACTTTTAACCTTCTGAGGCCCCTCCATACTGTTTTTCACAGTGGCTGTACCAGTTTGCATTCCCACCAGCAGTGCAAAGTGTTCCTTTTTCTCTACATCCTCACCAACACTTGTTGTTTCTTGTATTTTCTTGATTTCAGCCATTCTGACAGGTGTGAGGTGATACCTAATTGTAATTTTGATTTGCATTTCCCTGATATGATGAGTGATACTGAACATCTTTTCATACGTCTGCTGGCCATCTGGATGTCTTGTTTGGGGAAATATCTGTTCATGTCTTCTGCCCGTTTTTAAATTGGATTTTTTGTTTTTTTGGTGTTGTGTTGTATAAGTTCTTTATATGCTTTGGATGCTAACCCTCTATCGGATATGTCATTGGCAAATATCTTCTCCCATTCAGTAGGTTGCTTTTTTGTTTTGTTGATTGTTTCCTTTGCTGTATAGAAGCTTTTTATTTTGATGTAGTCCCAATAGTTTATTTTTGCCTTTGTTTCCCTTGCCTCAGGAGACAATGTCTAGAAAAATGTTGCTACAGCTGATGTCACAGAGATTACTGCCTGTTTTTCTTTAAGGATTTTTAGGATTTCGGGTCTCACATTTAGGTCTTTACTGGATTTTGAGTTTATTTTTGTTTATGGTGAAAGCAAGTGGTCCAGTTTCATTCTTTTGCATGTACTTATTGCTCCTCTTGATTGACTTTTTCTCTGGTGGCAGATGAGGATTGCCAAAGCAGCAGGGGAGTAAAACATAAATGTTGCATATAATGTATAATTTTCTGAAGTTAGAATTATTCATAACTTCAATAGAAGGAAACAACTGAGGCTATTATGATTAGCTTTGTTTGCGTGTAGACTAAATGTAATGCGTTAACAGTCATGAAAGAAATACTTAGAATGGACCACCTCCTATGTGCTAGGAATCCCTTGTGGGGGGAGCAAGCTCTGCACGGCCTTGACCTCACAGAGTTTGCAGTCTGTCTGAGAAGATGAACAGTCCTGTGAATTGTGGTATAATCTGTTGCAAAGGGAAAACGAGTTGCTAGGGTATTGTAGTGGGAGTTCCTTAGCTAGTCGGGGGGGGGTGGTTCATAAAAGCCTTCTGGACGAGGTGGCTGTTCAGCTGGGACTTGAAGGATGAGCCAGGGCAGCCAGGGAAGGAGGAGGAGGACTGCATTCCAGGTGGGATGAATAGCATGTGCAGAAGGAGAGCGAGGGATGGCACCATCAGGGAGGTGGGATGCGTTCAGGGTAGCTAAATGGGTAGAGAGCAGGGGGTCGGGGCAAGAGCCCGGACCGTGAAAGGCTGTGTCATGTTGAGTGTCCCGAAGGCAGTAAAAGGCCATGGAGAAGTTCTAAGCACATTTTTGAAAATGAGATGTTTGTTTCAGAAGGTTCCTTTGGCCACAAGGTAGGGAATGGACTGGAGAGGCAAGACCGGAGGAAGGGAGGAGGCTGGTTAGGAGGCCGTTACAGTGATCCAGATGGCCCGGATAGGGAGATGGTGAGGGAATGGAGAGAGCTGTTCTAGTCAAGAGGTATTTCAGCAGTAGAATCACCAACACTCCGCAACTGATAGGCTGTGGAGGGTAAGGGAGGAGAGGGTTTCAGAACAGCAGATTCTCAGGTTTCTGGTTTGGTAAAACTAGGTGTATGGTGGTGCCAGGGACTGAGACCTAAAACTCTGGAGGGAAAACAAGAGTGGGCCTGGGAAGACTGCCTCGGTTTTGTACACTTGGAGTTGGAAGGACCAGCGGGCCATTCGTGTAGAGGTAGTTATAGCGGACGGTTACTGAGGTCAGGAGAAAGTCTCCTGTGAAGATGTAAGTTTATGAATTATTGGCATATAGCAGTAATAATGGAAGCCATTGGAGTTACAGAAGACAGAGAATACATAGAAAACGTGTTTATAAGCAGTGGTTTATAAAATATGTTGTGCAAAAAACACGTACATAAGAAGTCCTTGGGGAGCTTGTTAAAAATGTGGACTTCTGGGCAGTACCTTCGAAGCTGCTGATTCAGTAGGTCTGCGGGCCTAAACTGGAATCTGCAATCTCTCGTAGAGTTGACAGTATACATCATCTACAGTCCAGCTCTTTTACCCTTAGGTATATGTCCTAGAGAATCTCTAGCACTCTGTGACCTACACTTTTTTAAAAGGGAAATATTTAATATATTAAATTAATATAAAGAAGGCATAAAGAATAATACATTGACATTCATGTATCTACCACAACTTAAAAATAAAAAATTACTAAGATAAACTGTAACGTATTTATAAAATGGAATACATACTACTCAGCCATAAAAAGGAACAGACTAGGGGCACCTGGGTGGCTCAGTCAGTTAAACATCCAACTCTTGGTTTTGGCTCAGGTCATGGTCTCAGGGTCATGATATTGAGCCCTGCGTTGGGCTCTGTGCTCAGCAGGGAGTCTATTGGGATTCTCTCTCTCCCTCTCCCTCTGCCCCTCCCCCCACTTGTATGTTATCTCTCTGAATAAATTTTTTTTTTTTAAAAAAGGAATAGACTACTGTTTATGCGGGAACACAGATGACTCTCAGACACAAAAGAGTACGTACTGTATGATTCCACTTATGTGAAAGGAAAATCAAATTATGGTGATAGGAATCAAAATAGTGGTTGCTGATGAGGACTGATTAGAAAGGGCATGTAGGAATTTTCCGGGGTGATGGAAATTTTCTACTTCTTAATAGGTTTGTGGTTTATATGGGAAAGTATGTCAGTCATACTCATTGAACTGTACACTTAAGATCCATATAAATTATACCTCAATATATATGTGTATACATATACATATGTATGTATATATGTGTGTGTGTGTATATATATATATATATATATATTTTAAGTAGGCTCCACACCCAGCACTAGAGCCCGGTGCGGGGCTCAAACTCACGGCCCCTGAGATCAGGACCTGGGCTGAGATCAAGAGTGGGACACTTCACCGACTGAGCCACCCAGGCGCCCTGAACATATTTTTATGTATTCATTGGCCGTTTGAGTTTTCACTTCTGTGAATTATCACTTCATATCTTTTGCTCATTTCTCTTTTGTATTATATTTTTGCAGTTTCTGTCTTTTTCTAAATGGAATAGTTTGATGAATTTTAACGTATTGGAACTAATCCGTTCTTGTGTGTGTGTGGTTTGTGCTTTCTGTTTCATAAATCCTTCCATGTCTGCTAAGGATGTTTACCTGTGTTTTCTATTGAGAGTTCATATTTTGCCTTTAATATTTAGACCATTAATCTACTTGGATTTAAATTTAATATGATAAGTGAGGTACGGGTTCAGTTTTTTCCCCCATATAGATAACCAGTTATTCCAGCAACACTTAGTTCCTATCCTTTCCCCACCAGTGTGCAATGCCGCCTGTGTCATATGTTAAGTTTCCATTTATGTATGAGTGTATGGGCTCTTTTTTTTTTTTTAAGATTTTATTTATTTGACAGAGAGAGAGCACAAGTAGGCAGACAGACAGGCAGGCAGAGGGAGAGGGAGAAGCAGGCTCCCTGCTGAGCCTGGAGCCTGATGTGGGGCTCAACGCTGGTATCATGACTTGAGCCGAAGGCAGACACTTAACCGACTTAGCCACCCAGGCGCCCCAGGGCTCTTTATTCAGATCTTAGTTACTGCTTATTTATACTAAGTCTTAATGTCAGATAGGTAGAGTCACCCCACTTTGTTGTGCTGAGTATGTTTGTTTTATTCATTGATGTATCTAATGCATAGGACAACGGCAGGCCCTCAGTAGGGACTCAGTCAATACCTGTTGAATGACTGAAGGAATCTCCTCTTGTACTAGCTAAATAAATAACCCAGCAGTTCCCCGACATGCTGGACAGTGTTTTACCTCTGGGGAGAGGAGGAGGAGGCTGTTGGGAACACCATCTCTTTCTTCTGTTCTCCCTTGCTCTTGGTTGCCTTTTGTCCTTTCCCATTCAGAACAGAATCTCAGTGAGCACATCCTCAGCAGGCCCAACAGCTAACCAGCGGGGCTGTAGCCTGTAAGTGTAAGGTTTAGTGAGAGTGGGATTGCTGCTACTTGTCACCTTGGAGGTTTCTTTCTTTCTTTTTTTAAAGTAAGGCTCTGTGCCCAGCATGGAGCCCAATTCAGGGCTTGAATTCACAACCGTGAGATCCAGACCTGAGCCGAGATCAGGAGTCACACGCTTAAGTGACCACGCTACCCAGGCACCCCAACCTTGGAGGATCCTGATGAGAAATGGCAAATAGTTCTGTGAGGTCTTTTGAAATTTGGCCAGTAACTAGGCCCTTAAGCCTTGGAAATCGGACAGCGGCTCACCTCAAATTAGGTCCTCTGTGCATTTGAACATCTTTATTTTGTAGACTAGTGTTTCTCCAAAATAAACTTTTCTCTAGCATAGTTGTCAGCATGTTTTATTAATAATATAAAGACCACCATTGACTGAATGCTTGTTAACACACATGGCACTGGGCTAAGCACTTTGCATATATGTATATATTTCATTGGCTCTTCAGAACCATCTTTTTTTTTTTCTGGATTAAGTATTGTTTGCAATGTGAGCAAAATACTTTAAGGGTTGGCCCACTGTACACAAGAAAAACAAAAACCTAATGTCAAATCCTTAAAAAAAAAGTTGAACCAACAATCAATGTGTGTGATAAAGCCACAAATTAAAATATGTGCTTGCAAAGTTAATAAGCCACTCTGGTTACGTTTATTCTAAATCATTATGCTTATTATTTGGCTTTCCAGGGCATTTATAAACATTAATTTCCTAATGGAGAATTTTTCTTATTCCTACTGCCAAGCAGGCTGTGACATGGAATAGTCTAACAGGCAGTTCAAAGGAGTGAGACTCCCACTTTTTCCAGTCTCAGTTACGAGGTTTGAAATGTTCTGACAATTGAATTAGCTGACTCATGCAACAATAGCAAATGCTTTATAATTCGTGTTGCCTTCAAAAATGGCAGAAATTAGCCTGCTGGTAATGGACCAGAACTGTCTGGACTCTGATAGGATACCCTCCTGCCTTCAGTGGAAGGGGGACAATAGCAACTCCTGCCATTCTCCTTTGAATTACCTTTATATGTTGCATTTCCCAATTTTGAAAACTAATGCTGGGAAAATGGCCACAGTATTTGTTGACAGGGTAAGGCTGTCCATTGCTCAATGAAAGGAAGGCTCACACATGGTCCATGCAGATTGCCCTGCTGGATTAGTATGCCTGGCTGCCTATCTTTATACATCTGTCATTCTAATTATGGACCTGAATGTGCAGAAGCCCTTCCTTGCCCCTACTTCTGGATTATGAAGCCACAGGAGTAGTGCCAGTTCAATAATGGGACACTCAGACAGAGGTATCTAGACTGGAGTAGCAAAGAAAATATATCTGAGAATGATTCTAAGTTCAGTATTTCACATTTGGCAAACAAAGGCTAGATTAAAATCAGATTTCAGAAAGCAACCAAACATCTCCCCTTAAGCAGGGATTGGCAGACTTTTTCTCTGAAGGGCAGATAGTAAATATTTTAGGGACCCTTGTCACAACTACTTAAGTCGGCCACTGTAGTGTGAAGACAGCCATAGGTGAGTAAGTGTGGCTGTGTCCCAATAAAACCTTATTTATGGACACGGAAATCTGAATTTCATATAATGTTCACAGGTCATAAAATATTATTCTTCTGATTTCTTTCAATTATTTAAAAATGTTAAAACTAGGGGTGCCTGGGTGGCTCAGCCGTTAAGCATCTGCCTTCAGCTCAGGTCATGATCCCAGAGTCCTGGGATCGAGTCCCACATCGGGCTCCCTGCTCAGCGGGAAGCCTGCTTCTCCCTCTCCCACTCCCCCTGCTTGTGTTCCTGCTCTCGCTATCTCTCTCTCTCTGTCAAATAAATAAATAAAACCTTTTAAAAAAATGTTAAAACTTAACATTCTTAACTTGTAGGCCATTAGAAAATGAGTTGCTGGATTTGGCCTGTGGGCCCTAATTTATAAGTAGAGATTCCCCTGTGTTCCAGGTATGTCTGCAATTTGTTTTCTAGTATGTGAACCAGCCTTTTCTGCCATAGCCCATATTCAAGAGGTTACACAGAGCTACATGGACAGAAAACCAGAAACTTATTCCAGACCCAAGCTATTTCAGCCATCTGCCTGTCTCACTTGCTGCCTCCTCATAGATGCATCACACCCCTACCAATTTTTAAAATTTTACGTTCATGGCTCCCTTTCCCAATTGCAAAGAGTTTTGTTCCTGTCCTTTGAGGTTACTGCTAAGTTATATTAACTAGAAACTCAGAATTATGCATTGAAATAAAAATAAAGCAATTGGCATTCAGCAGAATGTGACAGAAATTAGTGAGAGTATGGACATTGCTTTATTTGCAGAAGTGGATATGCTTATTCTTCATCTTCAGATAATTTCTCATTACAGGTTATAAAATGAAATTAGAATGTTACAAGCTGTACATTCTGTGAATTTATTAAAGTTCCCTTTGAATAGATTTTTTTAGTGCTTATATAGAGAGAAGTGGTGAATGAGGATGTAGACGGTCTTCCTGAACTATGGACAGGTGCAAGAATTGTCCAGGTGCACCACAGTTATTGGTTGGTTGGTTGCGTGGCTCTTCTGTGAAATAAGACCCGAGGTGAGGTGAGAGTTCACCAGTGCTCAGAAATTTGCTCTAATGTGCAGTGGGGACAGCATTACACCGTGGCATCTGGAGTGAGGTCTGACACACAGAGGCGTATGACCTTGGACCTCTCTGAGCCTCATTTTCCTCATCTTTGAAGTGGGGATGAAATGGTGTATGCGAAGGCACTTTCTGTAAACTCTGAAGTGCTGTCCTTATGAAAACCATTACTGTTATTTGCTAAGTCTGAGTGCAGTCTCTTGTTCATGGTTCACAAACCTGGCTGGAATCATTGGTGGGAGTAGGTGGGGTTGGGGGAGCTTTGCAAAAACACAGATTTCCAGTCTCACCCCAGACTTGCTGAATCAGAAATTCTGTGAGAAGGCCTAGAAGTCTATATTTTTAATAGGTCCCCTAGGTAATTACATGTTTGGGAGGCTTTGTTTTGTTAATAAGCTTCAGCTGATAGATTTAAGGAAACCATATACTTCCCTTTTTTTAAAAGATTTATTTATTTATTTTAGAAAGAGAGAGTGGGGAGGGGGAGGGACAAACAGAGAGGGAGAGAGAACCTCCAGCAGACTCCCCGCTGAGTGAGGAGCCCGACATGGGGCTCGATCTCACGACCCTGAGATCATGACCTGAGCTGAAACCAAGAGTCAGATGCTTAACTGACTAAGCCACCCAGGCACCTCTGTATACTTCCCCCTTAATCCTAGCTTGGATTCTCCCCCTAAAATGCCATGTCATTCGTCTTCATAGACAATAAGGAAATCAGAAGAGAGAGGTGAGGAAGAACAAGAATTATCTTCACTTTATCTTCTTGGGAATATCTTTTTTCAGCAAGTGGAAATAGGAGCACAGGTGTTTTGATGCTCCTATTTCATACACCCCAGTGTATGAACCCAAATTGTGTTTTTCCTCTTGCTCTCCCTTTGCAGCCCTGTTACTTACAGTGTGGTTTTCACTTTTTCTGTGTATTGAAGCATATTTGCGAAAGGAAGAACATGAGATTCAGCCCTCTGTGAATGTACAACAGATTGACAATATCCTTTCCAGTTTTGCTACTCAAAACTCATCATTGAAAATGTTTTTTTGAATTATTTATGGAAATAACTCAATTGTAATGTTGGCACATACAGATCACAAACACAAAAAGAATCTCAGTAGTACTAAAAAGATAAATTGATTCTGAATTTCTCACATTTTCTGTATTGCCACTGATTTACATATGAGTTAATTGGAGATTTCAGATGAGTGCAAGCATCCACCTCCACATTGGCAGCCCAGATTGTTTTCAACAATAGAACTCGGTAGTATGTACTTACACACAACTTTGCAATTTCCTAATGCTTTTAAGTATTCCCCTACTTGTAAAATTCCTTCGCAAATATTAGGTATTTGCTATTTTTCCAGATACCTTGTTAGACATTTACATAAGACAGAGTCTCCACAGTTCTTATATTAAGTTCATAGACTTGGTAGCAAGATGGTCATGAATATATCACTGCAGAAAAAGTTAACTTTCATGTTGTTTATATTAATCGAATTGCATTTCCAAATTACATTTATTATAAAAGTAAAGAATATTTTCCATTGAAAAATATGAGGTTGATGTATCTACTCTGTGTATAGCTGACCCTTTAATTCTATAGTTTATTAATTATAATTCTCTTATTCCATTATTTTATTAATTTGATGGAGATACTACTTGGAAAGTAAGTAAATGCTTAACAAATATTTGAGGGACTAAAAGAGATATATCTTCTACATTTAGTAAAGTTAAATATGTTCAACATCCATTTCTAGCTTCAGCTGTCTCCAGGAGATGACTTTGGATGCTGGGTCTCTATGGCTCCACATCTCCAGAGATAAATTTCCAGCCAAGTCTTGAATACCTCTACCTTTCTTCTCTCCAAAGTTCCTCAAACTCAGTGTCAAAAATGGAACTCATTTCTTACTCAAGCTGGATCCTCTTAGGTTTCTTATTTCAGGGAGCCCCATTGCCCTTCTTCCAGAGGCTGAGGCTTTGGTGTTTGATATCATCTCTGACTTTCGCTCAGTCCTCATCAGGACCTATATATTGTTGGGTGAATCTTGGTCTTTCCCTTCTACTGCCACCCTTCTATATTTAGATCTTGTTTCTCAAACCAGAGTCCAAGGATTTTTCTGGAGCTCCATGCTCATATTCTTGGGGATTTGAGTGTTCTTTTTATGATTTTTAAAAAATTTCTTTTAAGATTTTATTTATTTATTTGACAGAGAGTACAAGTAGGCAGAGAAGCAGGCAGAGGGAGAGGGGAAGCAGGCTCTCCACTGAGCAGGGAGCCTGACGCGGGGCTCGATCCCAGGACCCTGGGATCATGACCTGAGCCGAAGGCAGCCGCCTAAATGACTGAGCCACCCAGGCTCCCCGGATTTGAGTGTTCTTCAAACAGTTTTACAGTTTCTACTCATGCCCAGGATAATCCAACAAAATTAACAAGTACATGTTTGGGGTAGTCCAGATTTGTAACTGAGTTCTGCCACTGATTTTATTTATTTATTTATTTTATTTATTTATTTACTTATTTGACACAGAGACACAGTGAGAGAGGGAACACAAGGAGGGGGGGTGGGAGAGGGAGAAGCAGGCTTCCCACTGAGCAGGGAGCTCGATCCCAGGACCCTGGGATCGTGACCTGAGCTGAAGACAGACGCTTAACAATGGAGCCACCAGGCGCCCCTCTGCCACTGATTTTAATGTCCATGTTTGTGCTGTGTGTGTTGGCTCTAAGTTGGGCAGGTCCTCTTCTGGGCTCTCATGGTGCCCAGCTTCGTCGAGAAGTCCTCATATTGTTGTAATAATGTGAGTCTGCCTTTCCCAGCGGACTCAGATCTTGGAGGACAGGGACCATGCCTGGCTTATTTTTGTATTCCCAGAACCTGCCCTTAGACCCAACACATAGTGGGCGCTTATGGTTGTAGTCATTGTGTAGCCAGCTGACCCTTGAACAATGTAGGGGATGCAGACACTCCCTCCCCCGCATGCAGTTGAAAATCTACATATAACTTGTGACTCCCCCAAAACCTAACCAATAACATAAACAGTTAATACGTATTTTGTATATTATATCATATACAGATAATGTATTCTTACAATAAAGTAAGCTAGAGAAAAGAAAAATGTTATTAAAATCATAAGGAAGGGGCGCCTGGGTAGCTCAATCTATTAAGTGTCCGCTTTCGGCTCCGGTCTTGTTCCCAGGGTCCTGGGATCGAGTCCCACATCGGGCTCCTTGCTCAGTGGGGAGTCTGCTTCTCCCTCTGCCGCTCCCCCTGCTTGTGCTCTCTCTCTCTGTCAAATAAATAAATCAAATCTTTAAAAAAGGTTTAAAAAAGGAAAATCATAAGGAAGAGAAAATACATTTACAGTATCTAAGTTATCAAAAAGTATCTGTATGTAAGTGGGCCTGTGCAGTTCATGTGTGTTGTGTTGTTGATCAAGGGTCAGATGTGTATTGTTTTGGAGTCTGATTTTTTCTTCCATACACATCCCCATGTATGGCTAGAGTTACTTTAGTATTTATGTAGTATTTAGTCATGTTGATAGATGACATTTGATTTAAACCATCCCTTATTTTTAGATGTTTGGGTTATTTTCATTTGTGGCTATTTGAGTAGTACATTTAAAAACATCTTTGAAGAAAGTTTTTTCTCTCATCTAGGTTGTTTTCTTAGAAATCCCTTAATGGAATTTACCGGGTCAAAAGGCACAAGCTGTTTTATTCCTCTTGTAATATGATTCTAGTTTGGTTTATTTATTTATTTTTTATTTAAGTGGAAAGACCAGGCTGAGTTGTAATGTATGACCTCTTTTTAGGTAAGTTTCTTTCATTTTCAGTGAAACTGTCTTTGATTTGGAATCAAGCTAGAAAGAACAAATGATGATTATTGTCCTTCTGCCAGTACTGTCATTGCTCACCCAGACGGCTGTCCCTTCCTCCAGTCTTCCTGCCCGCAGCCACACCTTCAGAAATGTGGGCTGTGTGGTCCCCTCAGCCTGAGTAATGTCGCAGCGGGCAGGTGGAATCCTTTAATCCAGTCCAGCTCCGCTCTCAGGGCATTTAGAGCCCTTCACGACATGGCCTCTGTTTCCCTTTCTAGGCTTATCTTTGGCCATGGCCCAGATGCACTTTCTGTTCACCCTGAAGGCACTATTTTCAGTTGAGAATGTACTTGCTGTTCCCTCCGTGTGAAATGAGTTCCCCAGCCCCGTGCCTGCCTGGCATTGCCTTCCTCAGTCATGGGGTCTCCAGTGCTGCTCTCCTTCCAGCCCCTTATTACCCCCCCCTTTCAGAACTCCTTCCACCTGTCATTAAAGCCTTTGTCAGCTCTCTAGAAGCACTTTAATTTTTTCATCTTCTCACTTAGATGGTGAGCTCAGTAAGGATAGGAATTTTGTCCGTTTTGTAACCTGGCTTTCTACAGGGACTAGCACATAAGCTGGTCCTCAACGTTTTCTGAAGAAACAGGATTGTTATTCCGGTTACTCTTTTATAAGTGGACTACTTATAGGTAAGTCTAATTCTTTGTGAATTGAGAATCCATTTATGGTTGACCCTGAACAACATGGGGATTAGGGGCGCTGACACCTCACACAGTCAAAAATTCTTGTATAACTTTGACTCCCACCAAACTGCTAATAGCCTACTATTGACCAGAAGTCTTACTGGTAATATAGTCAGTTAACACACATTTTGTATGTTACATGTATTATATACCGTATTCTTACAAGAGAGTAAGCTGGAGAAATGTTATTAAGGAAAGGAGGAAAACACATTTACAGTACAGGTGGGCCCTGTGCAGTTCAGACCCGTGTTGTGTTGGTGTTCAGGGGTCATCCGAATACAGTAATTCTCAGTTGTCCAGAATATCGGTGTGTCTATTCTCCCCTCCCATCTTTCCCCACCTCTTTGGTATTTTTTTTAATGGGCAGCTGTTATAATTTTGTTAACTAAGCTGTAAACCACAGCCTGTAAGCTACATGAAAGGACCGCTAGCTCACCATCACATCCCCAGGGCTTAGTACTCCTGCCTGACTCCAGTAAGCACCCAGTAACCGCTTGTTGAATGGGTGAAGGCATGAATGAATGACACTTTGAAAACAGGAACTAACCCTGTGGCATGTCACAAACCCAGACAAATGGGAACTACATTTATGCATTTGCTGCCTTTGCGTAGACATGTCCACCCTGTTGTAGTCACTGTTCTGTTAATGTGTCCATTTAGCTCACTGCTTTTCTTATAACCTCTATGGCATCTGCTATCTCTACCATTACATGACTCTGAGGGCTTGTTTGAACCATGCCATCTACCTCAGCCGTTTAATGGGAGATGCCTGGGAAATGTAAACTCCAAGCCAAGAAGCTAACACCTTGATGTCATAGGCAGGATGGTTTGTGTGCACCCCAGCAAGGAAGCAGACATTCTGGAGGGCTGGCTTCCTCATTTATCTCCAAATGTCAAATCTAAATCAATCCACATCCTGTGGTTCTGGGGGATAAATAACTGAATCATATCTGCATGACCGAGGTGATTTATAGAGACGTGATATTATCCAGAGCCTGCTGCCAAAACAGGAAGAGGTCATTTTGAGGAAAGCATGAAACACTGGCAGAGATCACATCCCCTTTCCCTGTGTCCCATCTCCTTGGGATACCTGTTTCATTTCTTGGTGAGAATTTGTGGGTTTTTGACCACAGCCTATTTTACAAAGAACAAAAATTTCCATCTGCTACTTAAGTTTCTCTCTTGGATTACTAGTCCTTATTAAAATGCTTAATAAGAGAATAAAAAACTGAGGTAGTAATTAATGGAGAGGAAGGAGTAGTTTGGTGTTTGGAGGGAAGAGAATTATTTTCAGCTTGCTTTGGAACCATGAGTGACAGGAAGGCTTGAGGGGAAAAAACACCTGAATGGCAGCAAAAGTCCTGCTGTTCGGTTCACTAAAATAGGTGTTGTACATTCTCAGTGACCTACTGTCAGGCCTGAGACTTCTTTTAAAGCCCTGCTGTGTGAAAGCTAAAATCTTTTTCTTTTTTTTTTTTTAAAGATTTTATTCATTTATTTCAGAGAGAGGGAGAGGTAGCAGGGGGAGAGGAGGAGGGAGGTGGGAGAGGGAGCATGAACAGGGGGAGGGGCAGAGGAAGAAGCAGACTCCCCGCTGAGCAGGGAGCCTAATTGGAGGCTCCCAGGCCCCTGAGATCATGACCTGAGCCGAAGGCAGATGCTTAACTGACTGAGCCACCCAGGCGCCCTGAAAGCTAAAATCTTAATTGAAACTGGATTGAGCTAGTATTGTATTTATTAAAGTTAATGTTAGTGCTGATGGCTCGAATGCATTCTTTTCCTGATGCCAGAAGGACTGCAGGAAGCTTTGCAGCCCTGAGCATCGAGCTTTAGCTGCAGGGGCAGCTGGAGGCGACAGTTCAAGGACCAGGGTCTGGCTGTCTAAGGGGCAGAGGCTGGCGTAGCTGTGCCAGAAGGAGTGTGGGGCCCACGTAGCAGGTGGTGTGACAGGAGGCTGACCTTATGTCAGGATGTGGGTGAGCAGACACAGGGGAAAACCAGTAGTGCCTGGGTACACAGAAGAAAGTAGAATATTGAATCAAAGGGGCCCAGGGAGGGCCGAGGAAGGCAAGGACTTGCACATGGTACAGATGTCGTGTTTGTCTTGCTCCAGGATCAAAGCCATTGAAGTTACCTTGGCTCTGAAATTCAGGGGAAGCTGACATATTAGGGTTCTCCAGAGAAGCAAACCAATAGGCTATGTATAAATGTATATACGAGGAGGTTTATTAAAGGCATTGGTTCATGCACTTATGGAGCTGAGAAGTCCTACGATCTGCTGTCTGCAGGCTGGAGAACCAGGAGAGCCTGGGGTATAACTCAGCCCGAAGGCCTGGCAGTTGGCTGATGGTATGTCTTGAACTGAGTCTGAAGTCCAGAGAATTGGGAGTGTCGATGGTGATGTCCAAGAGCAGGAGAAGATGGATGTCTCCGCTTCAGCAGAGAGCACGAATTTGCCCTTCCTCTGCCTCTTTGTTCTGATCCTCAGCTGACTGGGTGATGCCTGATCATCTCCTCCAGAAGCACCAGTTATCTGAGCATCCTTTAGCCCAGTCACGTTGACACTTAAAATTAACCATCACAACTGATTAATTCTGAAGCACTGGTGAAAACTCATGCATTTACTTCGGGAGTCCCCTCTCCCTGTCCACCACGGGCACTGTAGGAAAGGCCAGGCTCTGGCAGCCTGAAGGAAGAGGGGCACATTGACAGCGGGTGGATGATTGTTGTTTGGGCCTACATGAATGTAGAATTCTCCAGCTACTCGGAGGAAGTTTTCTGTTGTTGTTTGTTGCACACCTGCCCCTGTGAAGAGGACTAAAAATACATTTTGGATGAGGACATGAGCAGATCAGACCTCAGACCCAAGGATAGTGAGATGTGGAAGGCTGCGAGTGGACTGGGGTGTAGGTTGGACCAGTTGTGCTGTTGGTTTGTTTTGTGATTCTGGACACATGAGGAATTGTGGATTAGGGAGAAGATAGAAAGATAGGAGACTGGGGGGGTGGGGGCAGAAGTCCTGAATTCTTGTTCTGAATCAGCCACGAATTTATTGTCACCAGAACTGAATCTGGAACATATCATTTGGATTTGGAAGCTTTGGATTGTTTAGAAAACAGTGAGGTTGGTTCCCAAACATAGGTTTAACATGGAGTTTTCCTCAGTTTGAGGCAAAATGGGCAGAAAGAAAATGACTATGTTTGGCTTGTCATGAAGCTAAGTGGACTCAGTTTAATGGATTCTCCTTTATTCTAGGATTAAGCATGTCCTACTTTTTGCTGTTAAATTCCTTTCTTTTATGAAGTGATGGTGACAGTAGATGGTGTTTTGATTGTTTCTATCTTTTAATGACTTGGCAAGATAAAAAGCTGGTATCTGTTGTTTTAATCCTTTAAATTGTTTTTCAAATTTTAATGGCATACAAAATCCATAATATTCAGACCCGATAACCTTTAAAGTTGCTTTCAATTCTGACAGTTGGGGAGTCTGACCTTTTCTTGCCACTTGTGATCGTGAGGTGACAAACTCAAGTGTCAGTTGATGTTTGCATCCTGAAACAGGCTGGGTTTTGGCCTGGAACGATCACTGTGCCAGCACCTAAGTTGTTATAGATGTTTCAGCTTTTTCTTCAACTGAAACAAAACCTGAAGCATTACTTTAAATCTCAGTTTGACCAAAGATTACAACTGAAATAGCAGAGAAACACTGCCAGACATTGTTAATGGGGGAGTGTAAATTGGCCTAGTGGAGGGATCAGCAAACTTTCTGCGAAGGTCCAGAGAATAAATATTTTAAGCTTTACAGGTCACATGAGATCTGTCACAAATTCTCCTCCTCTCCCCACCTTCTTCTTCTTCTTCTTTTTTTTAAACAACCCTTTTAAAAATGCAAAAACGTTTTTAGCTCATGGGCTGGATTTGGTCTGTGGATCATAATTTGCCAGCCCCTGATCTTGTTTGTCTGGAAAGTGGTTTGATGTTATCTGTCCGAGTTACAAATGCATAGTTATCCACTGTCCGAGTTAAAAATGCTGAGCAATCCACTTGCTGGAATTTATTCTACAGATAGGCTTTCATCTGTGCAAAATGGCCTGTGTACAAAGTTACTTATAATAACATTGTTTGAAATACCAAAATACTGGAAGCAACCTTAATATTCATTGATAGGAACTGGTTAAATAATAGCATGTCCATACAGCAGAATCTGATATAGTCTTTTAAAACAACAAGGCAGCTCTGTGTGGAATAATGCCTGAGATGTACCATGAAGAGGGAGAAAAGCAAGGTACCATTGTTTTTAGTACAGTGCCATTTGTTAAAGAGAGTAGTGTTTGTGTCCGTGTGTGCATGCCTGTGGGTTCATGCATATGCAGTGCTGGCACTTGCTCTCCCTCTAGAGTATTGATAACTATGGCTGTCACTGAGGAGGGTAATTGAGTATCTTTGGAATAGAGATGATAGGGAAACTTTTTACTTTATATGTGGCTTATGAATTTTTTTTAAAGATTATTTATTTATTTATTTGACAGAGATAGAGCACAAGTAGGCAGAGAGGCAGGCAGAGGGAGAGGGAGAAGCAGGCTCTCTGCTGAGCAGGAAGCCTGATGCGGGACTCGATCCTAGAACCCTGGGATCATGACTTGAGCTGAAGGCAGCCGCTTAACCAGCTGAGCCACCCAGGCGCCCTGTAGCTTATGAATTTAATGCCATGTGCATGTATCACTTACTCAAAAATGAATCTTTAAAAAAGAATTGCAATGAAGGAAATAATGATAATTCAAAGTATGAGTGAATTCAAAGATGTTATTGCTTGAAATGGATTTGAGTCTTTTTTTTAATCACAAGTGAATGTGTGCTCTCCTGAAAATTTTGCACATCTGGTTGCCTTTGCATGAAGGCACTTTAACAGAATAGTAATCCTTTTCCAGCTGTTGGTCACCTAAGGTGGTAAAATACCCATCTCCAGAGGTTGGGTTTAAGGTTCTGCTCTTGGTATTATTCCTTCTGATTTTTTAAAATTGTGAGCAGTTATACTACAAGGTGACCTGATGAATGAATGTGTGTGAGGAGAGATTAGCTTAGTAGCAAAATAAATGTGCTAGAAGGTTCAGTGAGACTTGTCCAACCCCTTGGGTTTTTTTTTTTTTTTTTTTGTTAGTGTCCTAAAAGGTATAGCTGGTGATGGCAAAATCTTTAACTCAGACTTGCTCCAGCTTATGGCTACACCTCTAATGGTTGTTACTCTGTGTAGTCCTAACCTCTGTTTTTCTGTATTCCTGACTTACTAAAGGCAGAGATGTGGAACACGGTTTCCGAACTGTCACTCTCCCCTGAGTCATACCCAGCCGTGTCTCTGTGGCTGGCCATGGAGTCTCTCCTCTCTCTCTCTTCCCTCCCCTCCCACCTGGGACATGTTTAAATGGCTCACTTGGCAATTCTTTCTCCTTATGCTGACCAGAAGGCCCAGCTGCTCCCGTGGGTCCACGAGACAGCTAAATCACCTAAATCAGCAAACAACCAGCTGACCACAGGGTGATAATTATACCAGGGTAAGCAGTCCCAGCCAGGATCAGCAGAGTCATGTAATTGACCACCACACCTAACAGTAAGAGCTATAAGCACCTACTATTGTATGCCAGTGACATTTTCAGATTGCTTTCTCTGCAACATTATTGTGAAAATATATACATATGGGGATGGACAGGTGGTTGGCTGGGTGTTCAGACATGAAAAAAATAAGGTTATCTTTCCCCTCCTATATAACATTGTTTGAAAAGATGGAGAAATGTTTCTGGTGCAATAGAACAAAGCAAAAAAACAAAGTTGGGGGTAAGTTCCAGCATCAGCAAAGTATTGTAGAGTTGGTGAAGTAGTTCAAAGGGAAAATGATCCCTTAAGAAGGGGCTATATCTAGCAGGAGCCATAGAAATGTTAGTACACTGAAAGTCCTTCCTTCTCTATAAACTGTTTAACTTAATCTGTTGGAATTTCCCCCCTCTTACCATGAGATAATGAGTTGGTATTGCAGTGAACTTATTTAAATTTACAAATATCAGATAATGTCTGTGTTATGTAATTGCTATCACTCAAGTAGAAGGGCTACCCTAGCCATATGATTTTATTTTATTTTATTATTATTTAAAAAAATTTTTTTAAAAGATTTTAGTTGTTTATTTGACAGAGAGACAGCGAGAGAGGAAACACAAGCAGGGAGAGTGGGAGAGGGAGAAGCAGGCTTCCCGCTGAGCAGGGAGCCTGATGTGGGGCTCGATCCCAGGACCCTGGGATCATGACCTGAGCCAAAGGCAGACGCTTAACTACTGAGCCACCCAGGCGCCCCTATTATTTTTTTTTTAAAGATTTTATATATTTATTAGAGAGAGAGCTCGAGATGGGGGAGGGTCAGAGGGAGAAGCAGACTCCCTGCTGAGCAGGGAGCCTGATGTGGGACTTGATCCTGGGACTCCAGGATCATGACCTGAGTCAAAGGCAGTCGCTTAACCAACTGAGCCACCCAGGCGCCCGAGCCATATGGTTTTAAATACCTGATAAAGTACATGAAAAGGTTAGAAAAGAAACTCTAATGGAATCATTCAGGGTGTTGGCATAACACTTTATTCCAGGAATATAATCATGTTTTTTAGAAGTCTGTAAATAGACCCTGTAGTCAGTTGTTGCAATAAGATAAACCACATGCATACCCATTCTTAATTTAAAAAATAAAAAATAATAAAATAATTCTTAGAAAAATGATTTAAGTGTATTGTAAGCCAAAAGGAGAATGTGTGTGTGTATATTCACAACATGTACATATATCTTAAGCCAGCTTCTAACATGACACACATGATGTAGGAAACACTAGAGATTTCCATTAAAATAAAAAAAAACCCAAGATATTCATTATTGTTCTGGCATTGCTTGCCAGTGCAATAAAGCATGAAACATATATTTAAAGTATAGCTGGGGGGCGCCTGGGTGGCTCAGTTGGTTAAGCGACTGCCTTTGGCTCAGGTCATGATCCTGGAGTCCCGGCATCGAGCCCCGCATCGGGCTCCCTGCTCCACAGGAAGCCTGCTTCTCCCTCTCCCACTCCCCCTGCTTGTGTTCCCTCTCTCACTGTGTCTCTTTCTGTCAAATAAATAAACAAAATCTTTAAAAAAAAATAAAGTATAGCTGGTAATAGGAAGAAAAAGGGTTTTTAAAATAAACAACATAATTACATATCAATGAAAAACAAGTATGGTTACTAGGTATTTACCCAAAGGATACAAAAATACTGATTCAGAGGGTTACATGCACCCAGATGTTTACAGCAGCATTATCGACAATAGTCAAACTATGGAAAAAGCCCAATGTCCATCAGCTGATGAATGGGTAAAGAAGTTGTGGGGTGTGTGTGTGTGCGTGCATATGTATATATGGTATATATACCATGCACAATGGTGTATTGCTCAACCATAAAAAAGAACGAAATCTTGCCACTTGCCGTGAAGTGGATGAAGCTAGAGAGTATTATGCTAAGTGAAATAAGTCTGTTAAAAGACAAATACCATATGATTTCACTCATGTGGAATTTAAGAAACAAAACAGGTAAACATAAGGGAAAAAGAGAGGCAAACTATAAAGCAAACTCTTAACTAGAGATAACAAACAGGGTTGCTGGAGGGGAGGTGTACGGGGTGGGGGTGTTGGGTTAAATGCAAGATGGGCATTAAGGAAGGCACTTGTTGTGATGAGCCCTGGTGGTGTTTGTAAGTGTTGAATCACTAAATCCTACACTTGAAACTAATATATTACACTTCATGTTAGCTAACTGGAATTTAAAAACTTGGAAGAAAAAAAAAAGTATGGTAACACTCCTAGAATTATGAGAGCTCAGTAAACTTGTGGGTGTATACACGAGGAGCAATCATAATACTGTATATCAGCAATAATCTGTTAGCTATAATGGTAAAAATACTTCTCTCAACAACAACAACAAAAAGTATAAAACCCATAGAAAAACTCTCACACATTTCTGGGCTTACCTGAACAAAGGAACTTAGAAGGAGATTTTTTTTTTTTAAATTGGAACAAATGAAAACTACATCATGTTTCTGAGTGTTAGTATAGTGAATATTATACATTTGTACTTTTTCTCCAATTATTTTATAGATTTTATCTAAACCCTTAGAAGCAGTGTTTGGGAGGGGAGACCAAGCGAGGGGGAGCAGGGAGAACAAGCCAATGTGGAAGGCGATGCCTGAAGGGGTCAGGGAGGGGCAGAGCTCTGCAAAACAGGAATGAACTTCAAAAAGAAAAGGAGAGTGATGACTTCAGTCCCTAGTTTAAGTGAGAGAGATTATGAAGACCTAGAAAAAAGGAAGATCTTGGAGAAAGCTGATCAGCAGCCCACTTTCTTTCCCTGGCTGAAAAAAAGGAACTGTTGGCTCCTACTGGGGGCAAGGCTGGGATAAGCCATCTGCGTTTGGTGCTCTAAGATCCTCTCCAAGTCTGAGACCATCACCTTATCCCAGTGAGGACCAAGTATCTCATGTATCTGAGTCAGCTGGGGGCTAGCTGGGGGGTGGGGGTGGGCGCTTATTTTTATGCACCTAGTTTTCTCATCCTAAAGCAGACCAGCCCTGGTTTGTTTTCAGGTTGTAGAGAAGGGTTCCAATAGAGTAGCAGAAGTAAGCAAATCCTCTTGGGCCTAGGTTGGGAATTGGTACATTGTCAAGTCTGCCACATTCTATTGGTCAGAGCAAATTACAAGGCCAGCCCAGCTCCACGGGGTGGGGAAATAACGCCCTCCCACCCCCATGCCCTTGATGGAAGAAGCCACACAATCATGTTGAATAAAGGAGGTGGATACAAGAGGAGTGGATCATTTGGAACCATTTTTGCAAAGCAATTTGTTACTGCATCTTAAAAACAAAGAAAAACAAAACAAAAAAGCCTTACCCCAAAATCACAGAAATAAACTATGAAGTAAAAGGCATACATTTAGGTGATGAGAACTTTTAAATGCTTCCCTTCAAGGTTGTCAGGAAGATTTTATCTTATCACTCATGAATAGTTGAGAGTCTAGTGACAGTTTATCTTTTGAAGTAGAAGTAGGCATTTAAATCAAGCTGTTTTTAGAAAGAGGAGAAAGCAAAGTCCTCTCTGTAAATGAATTAATATTGATGCACACTCAGAATTTGTCATTTGGATGTATCAGTAACTCATCCTGTGTGGGTCTTTTTTTTTTTTTTTTAAAGATTTTATTTATTTGAGACACAGAGCATGAGCGGGGGAGAGGCAGAGGGAGAGGGAGAAGCAGGCTCCCTGCTGAGCCAGGAGCCCAATGTGGGGCTCGATCCCAGGACCCTGGGATCATGACCTGAGCCGAAGGCAGATGCCCAACCATCTGAGCCACCCAGGCGCCCCCATCCTGTGTGGGTCTTCAGCAAAGTGCTGAGTGTTGGGACCACAGCCAGAAAAACAGACTGGAACCTCACCATACCCAGAGACTTACCACTGTGTCCATCTTGCTCGTCATAGAAATGGAATTTAGAAAAGATCCTTCCTTGCTAAAGACAACTGAATAACTAGGATCATACATGCCATTCTTTCTTGATGTGAAGTCATCACGGCTGTGGCATTAGTAAATGGCTGATAACTGAGAGATCCTGTGATGCTTCTCAAAGTGGGGACCGTGGGGCACACTTAGGGGTTTTGTGGGGACCTGAAGAAGCCTTAGCATAAGCATGATGCTTCTTCCTGGACAATCACTTTTGTTTCATTTTTAAATTTTCTATTTTATTTACTTTTTTAAGTAGGCTCCACATCCAGTATGGAGCCCAACTAGGGGCCTGAACTCATGACCCTGAGATCAAGATCCAACTGAGACCAAGAGTGGGGCACGTAACCAACTGGGCCACCCAGGCGCCCCTAAACTTTTTTTATTTTGCTGTAATAGCATCTTACAGAAAAGTTGCAAATATAGTATAGGGAATTCTTTTATATCCTTCACTGCCTTCCTCTGATATTAACATTTTACATAACCATGGCACATTTATCAAAACTAAGAAATTTACGTTGGTACAATGCTATTAACTTTAGTTATTAACTACAGACTTCATTCTGATTTCCCTGGTTTTCTACCAGTGTTCTTTTCTGTTCCAGGATCCAGTTCACGTTGCATTTAGTTGTCATCCCTCCTTATTCTCCTTCAACTTAGGACAGTTTTATCTTGCCTTATACGACCTTGACAGTTTTGAAGAGTAGTGGTTAGGTGATTTGGAGAATGTTGAAATGGGTTTCTCTAGTCTATGATTAAACAGGGTATGGATTTTTGGGAAGAGTACAGAGGAGGTGATATTCCCTTGTCATTATGTCTTATCAGGGAGTGTATGTTGTCAACATGACTTATCACTCATGATGTTAACTTAACCACTGTCACTTGGTTACAGGGTAGTGTCTGCCGGGTTTCACTACTGTAAAGTTATCATTTTTCCCCTTCTATGATCTTTTTATTAGAAGAGAATCACTGAATCCAGCCCAAAGAGGGAGGGGATTTAGCTCTACCACCTGGAGGGAGGAGTATCAAAGGATCTGAGGGCGCATTTGAAAACCACCACAGTGACTAATAATATTTTTATTCACATTAATATTTTGGGAAGATATTTAAGACCATGCAAATATCCATAAAGTGTCACCCCATAGGTCATCACAGGTCCTAACAGTCCACTATTGCAGAGTCACTTTTTGGACTGAGATGTTTCCTGTTACAATTACCCCTAACGAGAAGGGAAGAGTCATGCCTGTCCATCACACCTGAATTTGATTTAGCCTTCTGGATTATTTTATATGTTGCCATTTGTCCAGAAGGAGCCTGGGGATTGGACTGGGGCTTTCACAGTGGGCGGGGGGGATGGTGTGCAGTCTGGTTCACAGGCCGCGGTGAGTGCCAGGAGGGGCACCTGTTGGGAGAGCTACCTTCTCGCCTTGGTTGTGTCACTACAAAGATTTGTGACCTCAGGCAAGGCCCTGAATCAGACAGTCTTGGCCTAGTGTGTATTCTCATCTGACTGTGAGAGGCGCAGACACCCCGTCCTCTCTTTTCTGCCTTATTTTCCTCATCTGTAAAATAGAGAAACTGGGTGGATGACTTGGATGAATCTTAACATGCTGTGATCCTAGGTTGCTGCTCAAAAAGGGCAGCTACTGGGAAGGATGCAGACGTGCTGGGCCTGGGGGAAAGTGAGTGTGCAGCCCACCACAACGTAGGAGGTATGTCAGAGGAGAGACGGGCCTCGAACCTGAGCTGGGAGGGTCCTGGTGCTGCCTTCTGCCATTTCTTCTGTGTCTTCTCTTCTGTCTGTCCCTTCATACGAGCTACAAGGAATTTCTGCAGAAGAGGTAAGCTGAGTACTCCAGCTAGAAGTGGGTACTGAAGACAAGCCAGGAAGATTTCCAGAGAAAAATGCCACAGTTAACTCAGCCTCTTAGACCCTGTGGCAAGTTCTTTCTGGGCCCTGTCTTATGTCTGTCAGTGGCCCAGGGTCAGCAGATCCCTCTTCCGTCTGGATGCTGAAAAGAAGGAAATTCTTGGTCCTCACTGGGATCAGGTGATGGTCTCAGACTTGGAGAGGAGCTTAGAGCACCAAACGCAGATGGCTTATCCCAGCCTTGCCCCCAGTAGGAGCCAACAGTTCCTTTTTTCAGCCAGGGAAAGAAAGTGGGCTGTTGATTAGCTTTCTCCAGGATTTTCTTTTTTTTCTAGGCCTTCATAATCTCTCTCATTTAAACTGGAGACTGCTGAAGTCATCATTCTCCTTTCTTTCTGAAGTTCATTCCTGTTTTGCAGAGCTCTGCCTCTCCCTGACCCAGTCCTTTCAGGCATTGCCTTCCACATTGGCTTGGTGGCTTGGTGTTCTCCCTGCTCTCCCTCGCTTGGTCTCCCCTCCCAAACACTGCTTCTAATTTGTAGCTGCTTGTAATAGCCCTTCAGCCATCTGAGACCTGGCCCCGTGTCAAGTTTCTTCTTTAAAAGTAATGTTTCAGGGCGCCTGGCTGGCTCAGTCAGCGGGGCACATGACTCTCGATCTTGGGGTCATGAGTTCGAGCCCCATGGGGACTGTAGAGATTACTAAAAAAAATAAACTTTAAAAAAATTAAATAGTCTTTAAAACCTGCATTTATTTTGATTTCCAAACTAATATATGTCTGCTGAGTAAGACTTGGGAAGTAGAGAAGATAGTAAAAGCAGTAATCCCACTGGCCAGAGAATGGCTGTTAATGTTTCATTTATTTTCTTTTGCTCTCTTTTTGGAATATGTGTATACATGCAGGGAGGATTCTTTAACATCACTGTAGTCCTGTTGTCCCTAACATTTTATCACATGTTCTTGTTTTGCTTTCATTTTCCCACTAGCCACTGTTAACATAACTAACTCTTGGTGTGTCTGTGCATTTTTTTTAAGTTCAGTGATGTTCTACTTATTTAATGACCACACACCCACTTTCTTTTCTCATGTAATCCCCAATGTTTTCACTCTCGTTTTCACTTTCATTTCCCCTCCGTTTTAGGAGGATGATGATGTTTTATATATAAAGTACTTACATCAGACACTATTTTTTTAAGATCTGTTTATTTGAGAAAGAGAGCACGCACAAGCGTGGGGAGAGGCAGAGGGAGGGAGTGAGAGAAATCTCAAGCAGACTCCCCACTGACTGTGGAGCCCCACAGGGAGCTGGATCTTATGACCTTGCTGAGCTGAAATTGAGTTGGATGCCTAACTGACTGCACCACCCAGGCGTCCTTTCAGACACTATTTTATTTTTTTTAAATAAAAAAGATTTTATTTTTGAGGGAGAGAGAGAGAAAACAGGAGTTGGGGGGAGGGGCAGAGGGAAAGGGAGAAGCAGTCCTCCCCACTGAGCAGGGAGCCTGATGCTGGGCTGGATCCCTAGGAGCCACCCAGGCGCCCCTCAGACACTATTTTAGAAACTATATTGGTCCATTCATCCTCGGAATAGTCAACAGGATTGGTGCCTTAATTAGCCCCTTACAATGGATGAGGAAATGGAGGTTTAGGAGCTTTTCTGATGTCACACACTTTGGTAAGGGACAGAACTGGATTTGAATCTTGTTACTGGCTCAGAATCCGTATTCCTAATTCCCTTGGTATTCCCCTTATGAGCACTTCCTTTCCAGGTCAGGGACATACTCTTTAATGGAGATAGTGGACTGTAATCCAGAGCAACAGTACTTTCCAGTTTTTATGGCTAAAGCTGTGTGTTAAGTCTTGGCTGCTTCCAAGCTCTGTGACCTTTGGTAAGTTATTTCATTTCTCCGGGCCCCTGTCGGCCTTCTCAGTTCTCAAGTTCTATGCCTTTATTGTCGGAAGAAGCAGAACAGAGGCAGCATTCAAGGACAGACCCGGAATGACAGAGGCATTATTATCCCCTCAGGTTTCGGCGCACTTGCATTTGGCCCCAGTACGCATTCCTGTAAGGAAGTGGTTTTTCTCTATTTTACTGAGCAGGAGGTAGGTAGTGCCCAGGAGAAGTCCCCACGGGGGCTGTGAGCTTTTCTTAGAGGCTAAAAGAGGTCCTTGTGATAGGTAAATCCCATTTGAACATTTTGAGGTTTGGGGCTTTGGTGGCTGACGAGCCAGTGTGGAGACTGAAGCGCCTGGGCCCCTTCCCAGGTGTTCTCTGAGAAGTGTGGCTAGAAGGACATCCTGGAAGATTTGGGTTCTTTAGGGGGCAGCTTGTGCTGTTGGGCCGGGCAAGCCAGAGGCCACCACTGTACTTCACCTGCCATTGGTGATGAAGTGTCCACCTGGTACCCCAGATATTTTCCAGGGTCTTGTTCCACCACCCCTGCCCGGCAGAAGGAAAAGGAGAACCAGAAGTTTGTCTTACAGAACAGAGTTCATTCCTATGCACTTTCTCTTCCCTTTTCATGTAGACTTAAAAAAAAACGAGGGGTTTTTCTGAACTTGGTTGGCCTCCAGCTGTTTACCTAGGAGGCAGCCAGTGCTGTCCCCCCAGCCCCTTGCTCTGCTGTGTGGGTGTTGGCGATTCTCTGGTGCAGGGCCTGGTAATTGTGCTGCTGGGCCAGCCCCTCTGGCAGGCGGCTTCGGTTCCCCAGTGTTGTTTTCCCGTTTGCCAGGAATCTCTGAGGAGATGCTGACATTTTCTTCATTTCGGTCTTCTAGAAACAAACCACAGAAACATACCTATTAAAAAAAACAAAACAAAACACACTTTTTTTTTTTTTTATTGTTGACTTGCTTTTACCGGGGATAGAGTAGCATTTGTTCTATACAGTGAAAAATTTGGGGACCTTATTTCAAAGTCTAAGTCCCTAAGATAATGGGACCCCTGGTTATGTTCAGGCAATGGGAGTCTGAATTAAACTGAGTAGAGCAGTAATGAAGCAGTAAATGTACGTGGAAAACATACACGTATCAGTCATGTTTTCAAGCTTCCTGTGGGAGCTGGGGTTGTAGTAATAAAATGATGACATGTTGGTGATAAAAACCAACAGTAACATGAGCATTTGTTGAGTACTTACCATGTGCTGGTTAGTGTGCTCATTTAAACAGCTCTGTGGTATGTGTGAATTCTGTTTTGCAGGAACGAGAAACTGAGGCTCAGATTAAGTCACTTGCTCAAGGTTACCTAGAAGTAGGAGAGCTGGGCTTTAGACACAGGTGAGCCCACAGTCCCCACCTTAACCTCCAGGCACGTTACAAGAGAGTCTGGGCATTTATAGCTTCAAATTTTGAGATACCAGGAGAAATTGTATTGATAAATAAAATAGAAGAAAAAGAAAATTTGTTCTTTCTCTCCATTATGTTTCTTTGAACTGAACATAGCTTATGTAATGAATATGTCTAAACTAAAAGGACACTAAAAGGCATTTCTCCAAAGAAGTTTTGTAAATGGTCAGTAGACACATGAAATGGTGTTCAGCATCACTGATTGTTAGGAAAAATGTGTATTAAAGCATAATGAGATATCATTTCATACCAACAAGAATGTCTAAGATAGGGGCGCCTGGGTGGCTCAGTGGTTGAGCGTCTGCCTTCAGCTCAGGTCATGATCCCCCCGGGGTCCTGGGATCAAGCCCCGCATCGGGCTCCCTGCTCTGCGGGGGGCCTGCTTCTCCCTCTCCCTCCGACCCTGCTCCCTACCTGTGCTCTCTCTCTCTGTCTCAAATAAATACATAAAATCTTTGAAAAGAAAAAAAAGAATGTCTAAGATAAAAAGCGAGACAATGGCAAGTATTGGTAAGGTTATGGGGAAATTTGCGCCCTCATAACTTGCTGTTGGGATTGCTGAATGGTGCAGCCACTTTGCTAACAGTTTGGCACTTCCTCAAATTATTAAACACAGAATTACCGTATGATCCAGTAGTCCACTCCTAGACCAAAAAGAAATGGACACATATGTCCACACAAAAACGTGTGCAGATGATTTGTCTTTTTATTATTCCATTGTAAGAGTTTTTTTAAAAATACAGTTTGGGTACAAGTCCCTTGTCAGATATATGATCTGCTGTTACTTCCTCCCATTCTGTGGATTAGTTTGTCATTTTATTAATTGTCTTTTGGTGCACAGAAGTTTTTAATTATGATGAAGTCTAATTTATCTGTTTTTTTCACTTGTCACATGTGCTTTGGTTCTGCATGTTTTTGAAGTGCTAAAAATATTAGCTTATTTTTTATTCCAGGCCAGTTGATTGCTATAATATACAAGAGGAGCTAGCTGTAATTGAATAATTCATGTCCTTTGCTAGAGGAGAATAACAAGCCCACACAACCCTGAGTTTCAGTGATATTGATGGTTTTCCTTCCTTATCTTTGGGTATTCCCCACTCCCAAGCACTTAGCATGCTGTTGTGCATATAACAGAGGCTCAAAAAATCCTTGTTGACTTGGGGTGCCTGGGTGGCTCAGTTAGTTGGTTGAGCTTCCGACTCGGGTTTTGGCTGAGGTTGTGATCTCATGGGTTGTGAGATCTGCTGGGAGTGGGCTCTGCTCAAGCTCAGTTCTCAGCAGGGAGTCTGCTTGAAGATTCTCTCCCTCTGCCCTTCCCCCGACTCACGCGCGTATGTGCTCTCTCTCTCAAATAAATAAATAAATATTAAAAAAAATACCTGTTGATTAAATCTAGAAAGGAAAATTGATCTTTGCTGAAGACCTAAGCTGTATTTTGTTTGAGCTTTAATAATAAGTCTGAGTTCAAATCTTGGCTTCACTTATTATGTGGCTTTTCCTAAGCATTCACCCTTCTTGAACCTCAGTTTCCGTACCGTAAAAGAGGGACAGTAATGTTTACCTTGGAGGATTGTTGTAAAGATTGCATATAAAAACTTACATACGTGGAGAGATTCCACAAATGGCAGTGACTACTTATATCAATTAATTGAATTTATATCTTAGTTTCTCCATTTAGTAAGATGGGAGTGATGTTTGTCTTTCAGCCATCTCAGTAGTATACATAGAGATTCATGAGATATTAGACTTGATTCTTCCTTGCTTCCTTCAGTAAGTCAAATAGTCCATTTCCTAGAACCTCCAGAGAACTTTCCTTGGTCCCCGGACCATCTCCATTTTTGTGGAATTCATATCAATGGGACATTAAGTGTATAAGCTGGTTGTACTGCCTAATACAGTAGCCACAGGCCACATGTGGTTATTTAAGTTAAAATGAATTAAAATAAAAAATTTAGTTCCTCAGTGGTACTAGTTATGTTTCAAGTGTTACATAGCCACATGTGGCTAGTGGCTACCATACTGAACACTGTTTGTTCAGAACATTGTGATTGTCACTGAAAGTTCAGTTGGACAGCGCTAGAGCAAATGTTTGGACAATTTTATGTGACTTCCTGTTCCAACGACAGAGCCTGTGAAATACAGATTTTCTCTAACCTCAGCTAAGCAGCCCCTTCCCAGCACCTTCCTGCTCCACTTAGGGGATGTCAAGCTCAAGATCCTGAGTGGTTTAGAATCCTGGGAAACAGGGAATTACATAACCCAGGATGGTTTTATTCTGCGTTCTTGTTATTTCAGAGATTTCAGCTTCCTCTCTGCTGCTGATGTGCCTTCACATTACGTGTGGTCATTAGGAAGGCCAGCAGGGGGGCCCTTCTGGGCAGTTATGGTTGGGTGAATACCATTGTGACCCGAGGGAAGGAAAGATGCTTCCCCATATCCCTAATTTTCTAGGATGTATCAGGAGCTAGGAAAAAAACTATATTATAAATGGATATTTAGAATTCTGGAATTTTTTTCCAGTTATAGAATTAAGATAATGTTTAAAGATTGGAGTCTTTACAGATTGTTTCTTTGTTTGTTTATTTATTTATTTATTTTTACAGATAGTTTAACAAGGAACCCCTGAATGTTCCTCTCTATTTGTGACCCCATTAAACTGACATCAGATTTCTTCCTAGTGACTTTGGACATATTCTAATTAGATTGCAGTGTACCTGCATTCTTCTCCTTGACTTAAAAAACAGTGGCTCAGTCAGTTCAGTGTCTGACTCTTGATTTTGGCTGAGGTCTTGATCTCAGAGTCGTGAGCCCAAGCCCCGAGTCAGGCTCCATGTTCCGTGGGGAGTCTGCTTGAGTTCTCTCTCTCTCCCTCCCTCTCTACCCCTCCTCACCGCTCAAGCTCACACACGCGCTCTCTTGCTCTCTTTCAAATAAATAAAATCTTTAAAAAACAGTAGGAGAATTAAATTCCTTTTTTTAACGTTTTTTTAAATTGTACTATGTTATGTTAATCACCATACATTACATCATTAGTTTTTGATGTAGTGTTCCACGATTCATTGTTTGCGTATAACAGCCAGTGCTCCGTGCAATATGTGCCTTCTTTAATACCCGTCACCAGGGAATTAAATTCCTTTTGCTGATAGATTTGCTCTTACATCTTCCTTTCTCTTCTCCTACAAATCTTCTGAAATCATGCTTCCCATAAACCATTCCTAGAATTTATGCGTGCCTTCCCAGATGGATCCTGCGGATAGTTTCTTTTTGACTTGATCCAGGACGTGAAATAGTGCATTGAATGAGGGGCTGTGGGTGTACATAGGGTTCACATTCTTTTCCATCTGCTTTTAGGTGTTGACTTAAGTAAGTGTTCATTCACTCTGACTCCTGCAGATCAGATGAATGAAACTATAGTCATCCTCAATGGAAAGAAGTGATTAATTTTTTTTAAATTTTATTTTATTATATTAATCACCATACATTACATCATTAGGTTTGGATGTAGTGTTCCATGATTCATTGTTTGCATATAACACCCAGTGCTCCATGCAGAACGTGCCCTCTTTAATACCCATCACCAGGCTAACCCATCCCCCCACCCCCCTCCCCTCTAGAACCCTCAGTTTGTTTCTCAGAGTCCATAGTCTCTCATGGTTCTTCTCCCCCTCTGATTCTCCCCCCCTTCATCTTCCCCTTCCTACTATCCTCTTTTATTTTTTTTTAACATATAATGAAACAAATAATACATTATATGTTTAAAAAAAAACAGAGTTGCTGGAGTGGTGGGGGATGGGAGGGATGGGGTGGCTGGGTGATAGACATTGGGGAGGGTATGTGCTATGGTGAGCGCTGTGAATTGTGTAAGACTGAAGAAGTGATTAATTTTAGACTGTCAGCCTTTCCAAAATCTGGATTCTAGTAATGTGCCTTAGGAAAGGGAGTGTATGGTTAAGTTTTCAAACAATAAGTGAAGCGCAGCTAAATGGGTTTCTTCCTGGAAGAAACTCAGGACCCTATGTTGATGGGCACGGTAGCTTTCCAGGAAGGGAAACTTACCTGACCCTGGAACGCTTGTGTGGGGACCAGTGGTCTGCAGGACCCCTGTTAGAAATTGCTAGACTGAAGGATGCTGTCTGAGAAACAGGAAAACAGCTGCCATAGGAGAGTGTAAGTGGAGCAATTTTGTGCATACTTCTGCTTTTCGTTTCTCAGTTGTTTCTCAGTTTTTGTTTCTCAGTGATTATTTTTAACCCAGATTTGGTCATTTGAAGCTTTCATAAACTCACAGGCCCTTATCAGATAAAGGTGCCCCAAATCCTACAGAATCAGGAACATCATCTGGCCTGAAGAGAAGGTAAAAATTGCTGCCCGCTTTTTTGTTGCTGTTAAGGAACCTTTTCGTGAAGCTGCCAATTCAGTTCTTTCTGGCATACATTTAGGGTCTACTAAATATGTATTCCTGCTTCAAGGTACAGTCACATTCTAAGAAATAAGCAATTTATGGGCAATTCTTGTATGATGAGAATCTGCTAATGGCTTTTTGAAGACGTCTGAAGCTCTGAGGACAGATTTTGCTGTCAGGGCCATGGATTATATGTGTGTCTTGCTTCTGTTAATACTTTCCTGGGCAGATTAACTAAATGAACTTCTATTTAACGTGGTCTAATAGTGTTAGGGTAGTGCCTGATAACAAGAGCAGCAGTAATAGCTAACATTTTTTAAGTGGTTGCCATCTGCCAGGCCCTGTTCTAAATATTAAATATGTTAGCTCATTTAATCTTCACAAAAACGCAGTGAGGTAGCTGTTTTCCCACTTTAAAATGGGAAAATACTGTAGGCACTCTATAATAGTGAAGGCTAGAATTAATTATTGGGTCTGTGTTCATACCAGTGAATAACAAGACATTTTATAGTACATTTTCTTTAATTTTGAGACAGTGCTAATTTTCACAATTAGCACATATTTGTATGTAGTATGTAGCACATAATTGATTTTGCAATTAATTTATTCTTAAGATATCTATCATATATTTTATAACTTCTAATTTGTAATTTTTAAACGTCGGTAGGTGCCAAAAAAAAGGAGTTTACTTAACATTTTTTCAACAGCCTATTCTCAGTCCAGTTTCTGTATTTGATGCTAGGAATGCAAAGATGACTGAGACCCCATCCTTGTCCTAATAGAGATGTCATCAAGTGGGGAGGAGGTATAATCCTCCAGTTGTCATTTCTTAGGCTGTGACAGAGAAAGTGGTTTCTTGCATTTTATTTTAAAAAGTCAGAAAATGTTTGTAGGCTGCAGTGGGACAAGAAGCTGGGGAGAAGCCATGGGTCTTAGATGATTTTTTCCCTAGCTTTATTGAGATATTATTGACATATAACATGTGTAAATGTAAGGTGTACAGTGTGATGATTTGATATGTATGTGTATTGCAAAATGATTACCAAAATAAGGTTAGTTAACACCTCCAACCCTCACACAATTACTTTTCTGTGTATGTGGTGTTAACATTTAAGATCCTCTCTCAACAACTTTTAAGTATACGATACAGTAGTTAGATGTAGTCACCTTGGTGTACCTTAGATCCCCAGAATTTATTCATGTTAGAGCTGGAAGTTTGTCCGACCTCTCCCCAATTCCCCAGCCTCTGGCAATCACCATTCTACTCTCTTTTCCTATGGCTCTGACTTTTCAAAATTCCACATGTAAATGAGAATACACTTGGTCTTTCTCTGTCTGACTTATTTCTCGTACCTTAATGGGTCCATAAAATCACTTTTGAGTTGTTTTGCAGGCTTTACTTGACTTCACCCAAAGCAGTCAGCTTCGGGGTGTAGCATCATGCTACTCTTGAACTCAGGCTTTTCTAGATGCTGGGGAGAGGGATTATCAAGGACAGAGAATCACATGCTGTGCAAGGAATACCAAACTGTTCCTAATGCAAATGAAGAGAAGAAAGCCGAGGTGTGGGGGGAATGCTCATAAGATGAAAAATGAGGCCCTGGCCATAAAGCCCTTGCTTCCCTTGGCTGAATTAGCTTTAAAGGAAAAGGAGGGCAGGGAGGAGGCAGAGTTTCCCCAGGAAATTCTACCCGAAGATGCATTTCAAGTTGGTAGGCAGGGCTCTGGGCTCTTGGAGAAGCCATATCTAGCAGCCAACCCAGACCCTTACTATAACCTGGGACATGCTTTCCCTGCCCCCCAAATCAGCTTTGCTGCTTGTTGTGCTGTGATAATGAAATATTTGTCTGTTGGGTTGTGTGATTCCACAGGTAATCATGCTCCTTCAATAAAATGATTGGCTGAACGGAGTGTTGGGAAGCTTTTGTTTTTCTTTTCTTTTTAAAGATTAATTTATTTCAGAGAGAGCATGAGCGGGAGGGGCAGAGGGAGAGTGAATCACAAACAGACTCCACGCTGAGCATGGAGCCTGACGCAGGGGCTCAGTCCCACAACTGTGAGATCACAACCTGAGCCTAAACCAAGAGTAGGACACTTAACCGACTGTGCCACCCAGGCGCCCCTTTTGTTTCTCAATAATGTATATTGAGTGCTTTATATGTGCCAGGTGTTGCTCTAAGCATTTATTTTCATGTCCTTGACTCATCAAGTCTCTCCACGGCCCTCTGAGGTGTGCATTACTGTCCCCACTTACCAGACCAGGAAACACACTCAGAGAGTTTGAATGACCTTTCCAACCAAGACGCACATCAGGAAAGGACAATGGTTTTGGTTTCTACCTCAGACAGGAATCTAGTTAAATCATCCCAGGAAGATGGAGGTCTTTTTTTTTTTTTTAAAGAAAAAACAGAAAACCTAGGTACACTGCTCTGATTAAACAAAGAAACAAAATACCGTCTTTATTATTGTAGATATTATGTGATTGTCTCTGGACCTGACCAAGAAACTTTGAGTCATGTTTGGCTCCTGGGTCTCTGGCCTGGGTGTTAAGGTGATGAGAAGCCACCAGAGACCTAAGGAATTAACTTGCATGGTTTTTACCATTAGGTCAGGAGCCTTGGCATGAATAAAATGAGATATACTAATAGAGTGCCAAATCAGAGGGGCCTGAGGGACTCAAGAACAATACACCCCTTTCTGCTTCCGCCCTCCCTGCGCTTCAGTGAAGCACCCCTTTCCCCATCAGAATGTAAACTGGGGTTTTTGTCTGTTTTGTTTATTCCTGTGTCCTCAGTGCCTGGCACATAAAAGCTCCTCAGGATTTGCTGGGAAAATGAATAAATGAGTGTATAAATCTCATGTCGCTAAACATTTTGGCTTTCTGGGTAGCAACATGGGAGTTTATATCCTGTGGTAACAGCAGTGACAGACACAGGCTCTCCAACCAAAATGCACAGCCCCAAGTTTTGTTTGAAGACAAGGTCGTGGCACTAGCCACCATTCTGCGAATGTGTGGGGCTGAAGAATGGGGGCGGTAGCTAGTTCACCCACGCTGCTCCCTTAGGGAAGGTCAGCAACCTGTTTCATCAAGCGTGCCCTGCTTGTCTGAAGTACCCACGAGGTTCCGGAGGCCTCAAATAGTTGGTTCCAGTCACTCCTTCCACCTCGGTGGAAGGATGACTCCTAGAGCTTCCTGCTGTGCCGTTTTGCATGAGGTCACTTCTGAAAGCCTTGTTTTTAAATGGGAAAAACTTGGTCTGTAGGGCAGAAGGGGCAGCCTCAGGGAGGAAGAGCACCAGCCAGAAGTTTTCTTCCTTCAGCATCTACTGAGTAACTTTTGGGGTCCCTGGCCTCAAGGAGCTCACTGGAGGGGGCAAGAGGCATGGAAAATGGAAAACTTACAGTTCCACAGAAATGCTGGAAATGCTAGAGTAGAAGTAAGAACAAAATGCCCAGGGGACAGGGAAGGAGGGTTCCAGGACTCTTGTGAAAACTTCATGAACAAGGGAAGACTGTATTTAGCCTAGAATATCAAAGTGCTTTGCAAGCTGAAGGTCCAGACAGAGGGTAATAAAAGCAGATGCCTTCACTTTCAGCTTCCTTTATGGCACGTCTCCTCTCTCTCTGTCCCTCCACTTCCTCGTATCTTGGTCGTGTCTGGGACTCGCTCCAGTCACACTGTCAATCACACTGTCAACCTCACTGTCTTTGAAACCGCTCTGGTTTGCTCCATCGTTGCTTCTGAGATGCACCACCTATTCCCCACCACCCTATTCAAAGTCTGTCCTCTTACCTTGCTTTATTTTCATTCATAGCTGTGGCTCTCTCTGGCATTATGGTTATGAATGGACAAGTGATGTTTATTTAAAGCATGTTTTCATTTAGCTGATATTGATTGAACCACTGCCATGTGTCAGGCACGGCTCTAGGCTCTGGAGATAAATGGACAAGACAGAGTCCCTGATTTCATACGGTTTATATGCTGGTGTGGAGAGACAGAGCAAAACCAAACGAACAAGTAGGATAATTTCTGGGAGTGGTAAGTATATGAAGAAAATAAAATAGGGCAAAGGCATAGAGTGACTAGTGCCTGGGGGAGAGTCACTTTCAGTTGGGTGGTCAGGAAAGACCTCTCTGTGGAGGTAGTACTTGGACTGAGACTTGAATGGTGAGAAAAAGCCAGCTGCTAATGGGTTGAATTGTGTCACCTAAAAAAAATCATGCTGAAGTTCTAGCCCTCAGGACCTCAGAATGTGACTTTATTTGGGTATAGGGTCATGGCAGATGAAGCTAGTTACGATGAGGTCATACTGGAGTACGGTAGGCCTCTCATCCAATGTCAGTGGTACCCTTATTAAAAGGAAATTTAGGGGCACGTGGGTGGATCATATGACTCTTGATCTCAGGGTTGTGAGTTCAAGCCTCAAGTTTGGTGTCAAGATTACTAAAAAAACAAATGAAATTTAGAGACAGTAGACAGAAAGATTGCCACAAGTTTGCCACAAGCCAATGGATAAAAAAGACTGTCAGCAAACAATCAGAAGCTAGGAGAACAGGATGGAGCAGATTCTCCCTCTCAGTCCTCAAAGGGACCCATCGTTGCTGACACTGTGACCTTGGACTTCTAGCCTTCAGAAATTTGAGACAGGGACACCTGGGTGGCTCACTTGGTTACGCGTCTGACTCTTGGTTTCAGTTCAGGTCTTGATCTTGGGGTTGGGTCGTGGGATTGAGCCCCAGGTCGGGCTCCATGCTGGGCGTGGAGGCTGCTTAAGATTCTGTCTCTCCCTCAGCGCCTCCACCTACTCCCCTTTCTGCTTGCACACATTCTCTCTCTCTCTCTCAAAAAAAGTACATTGGTAAGTGTGGAATATATAGCTTCCTCCTGATTTATCTTTACAATTACCCTATTTAAAAAGGGAATAAGGTTGACACTGGTCTAAATGCTGAAGTAATCCTTTCAGATTCATACTTTTTCTAGGTAGTGTCTTTTTTTTTTTCCCAGTTGCTGTATAATTAATATATAGTATCAGGTTCAGGTGTATAGCATAATGATTTAACAATTCTGCACATCACTCAGTGCTCATCAAGGTAAGTGTCTCTTAATCCCTTTCATCCACTTCACCCCTCTCCCCACCCACCTCCCCTTTGGAAGCCACCAGTTTGTTCTCAGTATTTGAGTCTGGTTTTTTGTTTGTCTCTTTTCTTTTTTGTTTTGTTTCTTAAATTCCACATATAAGTGAAATCATATGGTATTTGTCTTTCTCTGACTTATTTCACTTAGCATTAAATTCTCTAGATCCATCCATGTTGTTGCAAATAACTAAGATCCCATTCCTTTTTTGTGGCTCAGTAATATTCCATTGTATATACACACCACCTCTTTATCCATTCATCTATGGATGGACAGTTGGCTACTGTAAATAATGCTCCAGTAAACCTAGGGGTGCATAGATCTTTTTGAATTAGTGTTTTCTTTTTCTTTGGGTAGATACCCAGTAGTGGAATTATTAGATCATATGGTAATTTTGTTTTTAACATTTTGAGGAACCTCCATACTAAGTTTTCCACAGTGGGCTGCACAAATTTGCATTCCCACCAACAATGTACGGAGGGCTCCTTTTTCTCTACATTCTTGCCAACACTTGTTGTTTCTTGTGTGTTTTTTATTTGAGCCATTCTGACAGGTTTGAGGTAATAGGTCTTTGTGGGTTTTTTTTGTTTGTTTGTTTTTGCATTTCCCTGTTGATGAGTGATGTGGAACTTCTTTTCATGTGACTGTTGGCCATCTGTATGTCTTCTTTGGGAAAATGTCTATTTGGGTCATTTTGCAATTGGGTTATTTTTGGGGTGTTGAGTTGTGTAAGTTCTTTATATGTTTTGGATATTAACACCTTATTGGATATATCATTTGCAAATATCTTTTTCTTTCTTTCTTTTTTTAAAGATTTTATTTATTTGACAGAGAGCGAGAGCACAAGCAGGGGAAGCAGCAGAGGGAGAGGGAGAAGCAGGCTCCTCACTGAGCAGGGAATCCAATGCGGGGCTTGATCCTGAGCTGAAGGCAGGCGCTTAATGGACTAAGCCACCCAGGTGCCCCGCAAATATCTTTTTCTTATCATTCCTCTTTTCTTCCTTTCTGCATATGAAAATAACACACTGATCCTAATTCAGATACTTTTAAAGCATTTTTTTTAAAGATACCATATTTCCTCTTTGTTATTTGGGAAGAACTGGTTCATTTATCCATCGGCCAGTTCTTAGCCCCTCAAGAATTTTGTCTTTAAAACCCACATTCATATATCTTACTAGGACATTTAAGGTGATTTGATTTGTTTATCTTTACTGTAAAATGGATGTATTTTTTTTTTTGGATGCATTTTCATTAGGCATAAACTGAAGAGAATATTTTGCTGAAGTTGATAGGACTTCAGTTTGGGATCTATAAGGTCTTTGAGAGCTAAAGTCTTCAGATGAAGTCTGAAGATTGAGAATAATAGTAATAGTTATGTGTTGAGTGCTTCCTCTTTGCCAAGCTGAGTATGTGATGTGGAGTATTTCATTCGTTGTCACAGAAATCTTGCTAGATGTCTAATTCATCCGGTCTATAGGTGAGGAAACCAAAAGCCAAGTACGTCAGCAAAGTTCTAGATAGTAAGTTGGTGGACCTGTGACTTAGACCAAGTCTCTTTCGTGGTAGTGTTTGAACTTTGACACTTACTTGGTGACCATCATTTGCCATTACAGAGTCCTTATGAGTGAAAGATTTCAAGTTTGAAAAAACAAAACAAAGAAAAGAAAGAAAAAAATGAGTGTAACCTGGTACAAATAAATAGCACTATAGTCTGTTGACGTGTAAAGACAGTTTCAAGATTACTGTAGGAATCCTAGTTCCCCAAATTTACTTAAAAAGTGTGTGAGTGTGGGATGCCTGGGTGGCTCAGTGGGTTAAGTGTCTGACTCTTGATCTCAGCTCAGGTCTTAATTTCAGGGTCCTGAGTTGAAGCCCTGTGTTGGGTGGAACCTACTTAAAAGAAATATTTGAGTGTATGATGTCATACATATGTTAAAAGTCAATCTACATATGATAACAACACACTGATCCTACTTCAGATACTTTTAAAACGTTATTTAAAATAAAATAAAACTTTATTTTAAAGGTAGTATAAAAAAATAAATAAAGTTAGTATATTTTTGTTATTTGGGACCCTGAACTCTGATTGGGACCCCACAATATACAGTTCTCCTTGAATCCCAAAGTGACTACTGTTTTCAGATGAGAGGGGAAAAAAAAACTAGCGTCTATCTGCAAGAGGCATTTCTTCATTTTCTTCCCTCACAATGTACTCTCTGGTGTGTGCCGACTGTAGCAGGCATGGGAAACTTTCCTGCTCTCCTTGTAGGATCACTAGCTGGGGGCCTATGTATCAGACTGACAAAAGACAGATTAACAAGAGAAGAACAAATGTTAGTAACAAACCTGTGCATTATGCATACATATGGGAGCCCTCCAGGTAAGTAACTGAAAGAGGTGCTGAGAACTTGGGGTACCATCTTAACCAAAGATCAGTACGTTTTTAGGGAAGCGGCAAGACAAAAGAAAAGGTCCTTGAGGTTCTGGGGTGGCAAATTGTGGGAAGGCAGATATATGGGAGAAGTAATGGTAGATAAGGGTTAGTTTTAGCAAGAATTGTTTTTTTTATAAAGATCTTATTTATTTGACAGTGCGAGAGAGAGCACAACCAGGGGTTGCATCAGGCAGAGGGGGAGAGAGGAGCAAGGAGGCCAGATGCAGGGGATGCAGGGCTCCATCCCAGGCCCCTGGGATCATGATCTAAGCTGAAGGGAGATGCTTAACTGACTGAGCCACCCAGGCGCCCTAGTTTTAGCAAGAATTGCTACATAGATTCCCTTGGTGCCTTCTCTGGGAGGATAAGCGTCTGGTGTCTCTGGTGATTAACTTCTCCTCTTCCTGGTAGAGAAAGGATGGGGGACACCTTAACAAATTTAGGTCCTGCTTTTAGGCAAATAGGGGGAAAGCAGGGAAGTTGTTTTTGTTTTTTTTTTTCCCTGTATCCACTTCTCAGTTGTCTTCAGCTCAAAAATAATCCTTATTCTAAAGTTGCATATTTTGGGGTGGCATATCCTGCTACCCTTCACAAGCTGTGCATGGATGATTATAGGATGAAGCATTTTTTTCCCACAAAGAATGCCTACTATGTTGTAGGTACTGTTCTAGGTGTTGGAGATACTTCAGTGAGTATGACAGACAAACCCTTCCCCCTCCCTGGAGCTTACATTCTAGTTGGGAAATATAGGGAGTAATGAAATACAGGAGTATAGTATTTATCACATGGTAGACTTTTATGAAGAAAAACAGCAGGGAGAGGGAAAGAAAGTGCCCTAAGGGGCAGGTTGCAATTTAAAATAGAATGGTCTGGGGCACCTGGCTGGCTCATTCGGTTAAGCGCCTGCCTTCGGCTCAGGTCATGATCCCAGGGTCCTGGGATCGAGCCCCTCATTGGGCTCCCTGCTCAGCAGGAAGCCTGCCTCTCCCTCTGCCCCTCCCCCCTGCGTGTGTTCTCTCTGTCAAATAAATAATAAAAAAAAATAGCATGATCTGATCAGAGAAAGGCCTCATGGGAAAGAAGATATTTGAACAAATTCCTGAGGGAGTGAGCCTGTGGGACTCTGGTGGGGTGGGATGGGGGAAAGGGGTTGATGATATTTTAAGTAACAAGAATGGTGAGGGCATAAGCCAGGATGGCTAGAGTGGCTGGAGGTACACGGGGGTGGGGAAGAGTAACCGGAGAAGAGATCAGAAGGATAACTGGGGAGTGAGCAGGGATAAGTCCGGGAGGGACTGGTAAACTATTTTTTTAAATATTTATTTGGGAGAGGGGCGCCTGGGTGGCTCAGTCATTAAGCATCTGCCTTCGGCTCAGGTCATGGTCCCAGGGTCCTGGGATCGAGCCCCGCATCGGGCTCCCTGCTCGGCAGGTGGCCTGCTTCTCCCTCTCCCTCCCACCTGCTTGTGTTCCCTCTCTCCCTGTGTCTCTCTCTGTCAAATAAACAAATCTTTATAAAAAAAATTAGGATGCTTAAATATTTATTTGGGAGAGAGCACACTCACAAACGGGGAGGAGGTGGGGGAGAGGCAGAACAGACTCCCTGCTGAGCAGGGAGCCCAAGGTAGGACTCCATCCCAGGACCTTGGAATCATGACCTGAGCTGAAGGCAGACACTTAACCGACTGAGCCACCCAGGCGCCTGACTGGTAAACTATTGTAAAGACTTTGGCTTTAACCTTTGATGAGGTGGGAGTCAAAGATTCCCTAGTCTGAGTGCCCAAAAGGGCAGAGTATAGAGTGTCCATTCACTGCAGCGGTCCTTTACTCAGGGAATGTAGGAGCTCCTCTGGGGGACACGAGACACCTGTTAGTCATCCTAGCAGCGGTGCTGAGTAGGCAGCTGAATATAAAAGCCTGGAGTTCCCGGATGGAGATAACACACTTGGGAGTCCTCAGCCTGTGGATTGCATTTAAATCTGTGAAATCAGCTGAGAGCGTGAAGAGAATTAACAGGGACCAAGAGGTCTGGGACTCACTCGGGGGCACTGCGCTGGCTGGGGCTGTGAGGATCAAGTAGCAGAGGAGACTTGGAAGGAGCAGCCAGTGATGAGGGGGCGGGTTGAGGAGAGTGGTTTCTTAGAAGTCAGTGCTAAGAAAAGGTTTCGGAGAGTAATGTGCTCTATCAGATGCTGACCAGTCGGTTTAGATGACCACCAACCGACCGCTGGGTTTAGCAGTGGCCACTGGAGGTCATTGTTGTGATTACGTTGGAAGCTGACTACTGATGAATGCCGTCTGTCGGGGCTTTTCTCTGCAAAGTTGACATGATGTGCTGCTCAGTTGTACGCTCTGTACAGTTGAACTGTTTTCTGCTCTGCCATCCCAGCAAAATCATTTCTATGTACTTGTCGATGTACTTGACGTGCAGTTGTAGAGCTGAGGTATATTCTAGTCCAGCTGCCTCACCTGATGGCTGAGGAGAACACGGCTTGGACAGGCCAAGCAGTGTAAGTGGGTTTGCTCGTGGTAGAACCAGGACAACCCCAGGCTTCCCAGTGCCAGGCTTCCTGTTCTGTCTGCCCCACCTGGCCTGCTCTGCTTAAGGTGCCAGGGATCTGTGAGCCCAACAGTCAAGAAAGAATTCTTGAGACGTTTGATGGTGCGAGAAGGTGTTTTTATGACAGCAGGGGGCCAGGACCCATGGGCAGAAGGACCTGCATTGTGACTGTGAGGAGTGACTGATTATGTAGGGTTTTCTAGACTATGGAGGTGAAGGTTACATTAGGGCTCTGGGAAATTGAGTCTATGGGTTCCTGGAAGTCTAATTATTAAGATTATGGTTTCTTGTAAATCATTAAGTCAGGTAGAAACTAGAGTTTCATGTCCTACGTGACTGTGATCCTTATCAGTTGACCATTTGTTTTTCCCCTGCCTCTGTTCTTAGGCAGTTACTGGTGCTTGAGGAATGTTTATATATATATATTCCACTTCAAGTGGGCGGTGGCTTGTGAGGTGTCAGCTTGTCTTCTGCCCTCAGCTTGTCTTTTGCTCTCTCAACAATAGGAGGTCAGTTCCTGCACATGGAGAGAGCTCCTTCCTTGTCCTTCTAATTCTGACTGTTCTCTCAGGCACAGCAGTATGCTCCAGAATGCCCTGGGCTTCTTCAAAACTGGCTCTGAATTTCCAGTTCTTGTGCTCACTAGCTGTGTGAGTCTGGGCATATTAGTTCATGTCAGTGAGCCTCAGTTTCTCCATCTGCAAAATGGGGATAATCATGACACCTCATTGAGTTGTGAGAATTAAACTGTCACTTGCCTGCCCGGTGCTTTGCACAGTGCCCTTACATAATAGAATTCCAATAATTGTATCCTACAATTATTAGGATATCAGAACTTCAGTGTTCAGGACGCCACTCTTGTTAAAATCATCTTTTAAAAGATTTTTAATTGATGCCATTGCCTGGGGTTTATTTACGAAATAGGTTGAGTAGAGTTACACCCACAAATCTGTTAAGATTTTCCCTAAAGAAGTTACCAGATGTCTTGTTTGTTTTTTTTTTTCCCCTAGTTGCTGCTATTGGGGAAGAAGTCCAACAAAACAACCTAAAACAATGTACTGCACACTCACAGCAAATACGAAATTTGCCCCCCCTTTATGGGCCCCGTGGGTTCCAGCTCGGCACTGGCTGGCACTCATGCAGGGCAATGGCAGTGGGTGTCCCTCAGAACCTCAGCACCCGCCTTCGCGGTGCTTCCAGGTTACTCCCGCCTCTCACAAGCTTTGTGCTGTTAGGAATAATGCAGATTTTTTTCAAATAACCCTGTTCCAACTCTTTTCAAGATATACATCAAGAATTAATTAGTAGGGCCGATTAAGTAGTAATGTGTGTTTATAGATTTGCCTTTCTCACATTAGCATCTGGTTAAAAAAATTACTGAGCAAAGCATTTCTTAATCCCAGTTCTTCCTTTTTCCTTTTTTTTGGTCAGTGAACTGTTTTCTTGACTCTGTGTGTATATAGAGCAGAGCTTGAGAGAAAAGAGGGCTGGGACCCCAGGTAAAGGAAAAGTGTGAGTTATAGAATATTTTTCAGATTTAGTGCAGTTGTATTTCTTTAAACACATACAGGGACTTGAACTCACTCCAGACTGTTTTCACTTTTATTATTAGAGTGGGACCTGATGCAGTGAATAGAAAAGATAAATGTGTTACATGGTAATTAGCAGCATCATTTATTTACATTCATGTAGTAAATACTGGAATTCCAATTATGTGTCAAACGCTGTGCTCAGCATGGGCCAAGAAATAATAACTCGTGCTAACCTCTTTTAGTAAGCTTTCATATTATGAAAAATCACATGAAAATGGTAAAGAATTCCGTGTTACAATAGTACAGAGTGTTCCGCCTCTTGCCTTTCTCATTCAACAGTTGTTCTTGTTAACATGTTAGCACTAACTGATCTCCCCGATTTTTTTTTAAGATTTTATTTATTCATTTGAGACAGAGAGATACAGAGAGAGAGAGAGAGTGAGCACAAGCTGGGGGATGAGGCAGAGGGAGAGGGAGAAGCAGGCTCCCTGCTGAGCCAGGAGCCCGACGTGGGGCTCCGTCCGAGGGTCCTGGGATCTTGACCTGAGCCGAAGGCAGACGCTTAACTGACTCAGCCACCCAGGTTCCCCCTTTATAGATAATTTAAAATTTAGAACTACAAATGATCACATTCCAAATTAATGGACTCTGTGTTAATGAGGTTTGTGTCCTATCAACTGCCTTCCCTTGCACTTTATTTACAGTGACATACTCAGAAGTGTCCCTGATGATGACAACATAAAGAGTTCTATTGCTGATCACTGCTGAGGGAAATGGTAGCTCTTCTTTAGATCAACAAACTCTGTGGCACATTTCATCCTGTCTGGCAGGTATTTTAATTTGAATGAATGATAGAGGCCTTAAACTTTGACAATTCAGACTCTAGAAGCATGTAAACATTGGTCAGAATTGGTTTCAGAGTTTCTCAAGGCTTTAGGGATGTCATTCTTAGTCCAAGAGCCATACTCTGGGTGGAGAGATCTTTCATTCCTGTGGCAGAGACCCTTTGTGTCTGTAGGCACACCTTGGTTTGGTAGACATATGGTCTACTACAAGGTCATCTGACAATATAGGTCTTTTGGAAATTGATTGTCTTATGACTTGTCTGCTAACCTGTTATCACAGGGGCTTGAAGGGCTCATGGTGGGTGAGATTCCCTGCTAGCTGTCGTGGAGGACACCGGGATGTATACAATGAAGGCCATGCCTTGAGGAACCCCTGACGTTCCTTGGGGGAGACACGACACCTCCAGAAGGGCAACAGTATGGTATATTCTGGCACTAAAGAACAGGGGCTCTGGAGTCAGACTGGGCTTGCGTCTCCAGCTGTGTGACCTTGGCAAGGTGGTTGACATCTCATCCTCAGTATCCCCATCTGAAGAATGGGGATGATTTAGTACTTACCCAGCTGTGGAAATTACATGACTTAGTAAGTGAAAGGTGCTTGCATAGTGCCGACACATGCATGCTTAGTAATTATTAGCTGTGGTTACTGACAGTACTACGGAATGGAAAAGGAGATGGTAATAGCTACTGTTTGTAGTAAGCCTCTGGGTTCGGTGCCTCACATTCCATGTCTCATCTGATCCTTACAGTGCCCTGTGAAGTAAGGTATTTTAAAGATGAGAAAACTGTGATCAGAGAGGAGGAGTACCTGCCCAAGATCCCACAGCCATTAAGTGATTTAAAAACCTGTGCTCTTTCCTATGAACAATATTTCTAGGGAAAGAGAGAAAGAAGGAGTCTTTTATTCTGTGGGTGAAGAACGAGGCTTAGAGCACTTAGACTACTAACCCAAGATTACATGGAAACCCAGGTTCCCTTAGACCAGCCCCCACGGTGTCTCTAGACCCTTGACGTGTAGAGAGAGACAAACCGAGACGTCTTACTCCAGAGTAGAGAGCCAGGACCAGTGCATTGAAATAGGCTGACTGGGGATAGATGTAAAGGAAAATCGGTCCCACAAAGCTGTCCAATATGAATTGAGATAGAAGTGTATTTTTCTTGAATACAAAGGAGTTTGGAGGCAGGCAGTCCAGAGTTAGTTATGATGGTTCCATAAGGTCTTCAGGGACAGGGAGTGAGGAGAGGGGTGCTGGCCCCGTTTGTTGTCACTTTGACCCTGAATCCATACCAAGACCAAGGCCAGGGTTCTCGCTTTGGGATTCTAAAGGTCTTTCTTTTTTTTCTTTTTTTTAAAGATTTTATTTATGCATTTGACAGAGAGAGAGACACAGCGAGAGAGGGAACACAAGCAGGGGGAGTGTGAGAGGGAGAAGCAGGTTTCCCGCTGAGCAGGGAGCCCGATGTGGGGCTCGATCCCAGGACCCTGAGACCATGACCTAAGTCAAAGGCAGACGCTAAATGACTGAGCCACCCAGGCGCCCCTCTGAAGGTCTTTCATATGCACAATTTTATCAAATTAGCAGGAGCTGTTTATATCTTTGGGGAAGCAGACTATGGAAGATTTATTTTTTGCTCATTAGTCTTATGTCCAGCAGTGTTTTCCTGATTTACTTTCCTCGTATATCCTGCCATTTTGTGAATTCAATGTTATACATCTTTTTGGTCAATTTAGTATATCTATCGATTCTTTTGTGTGCGTACTGAAGATTGCCCCAGGGTGTTCAAATGCTGGTAAAGAGTAATTACTGTGCCAAATAGTGAGGATGAAAGTGACAACACATGAACCTTCGCTTAGGACGAGGTAATTGAGTGAAGTTTAGATTTACTTCATTATTCTAGGAAGAAAATACCACTTATTGGAATATTTCCTGTTGAAATCAGTTCTTTTCCTGTTTTTTGTTTTTTTTAACCTTGCTCCTTCATGGAGGAAAAGCCATATTTGTAAAATGAAGTCATTTACGTAATTAACAGTTGGGAGCAACATAGATGCAATCTCTGCCACTATAGGGTTTACCAAATAGCAGGAAATGCAGTTACAATGGCGTATATTAAATGCTACGACAGGATAATTACAGGTGCTGTAGGCACACGTGGGGGAGGCACCTAAGCCAGTACTTGGAGGTAAGGGAAGGCTTCCTGAGGAAGTAACCTTCAGGCTGAACCCAGAAGGTGATAGGAATTAGCCACAAGAAGGTTTGTCCAGGCAGAGGAAGCAGCATGCCTAAAAACCAAGTGACAAGGAGAATGCTGGTGCATTTGAAGGACTCTGAGGCATTGTGCTTAGTTGGGAGACTGGGGGCAGCTGGTGTGCACTAGTCAGTTGTGGCTAGCTCACAGAAGTCCTATAAGCCACGTGAAGGAAGCTTAGGGCATGGAGATGGCATTATGGGATTTCAGCTAGGGAACGACATCTGAGATTTGAGTTGCAGAAGGGTCAAGATAGTCGGGGATGGAGGAGCTCAGCATGTGGAAAGAGGTGAGTGCGAATGAGGTACCAAAAAGGGGTCCAGCTTGGTTGGGGTGCAGGGAGCCGTGGGGAGGGGCCTTGTTAAAGCTGGAGTCTGCAGCTTGAGTCTTGTGGTCGTGTTAATGTTTTTTTACGTTTGTCTAAAAAACCCATTCCTTGAGCTTCTATGTGGCTAATGGACTGGAGGCAGGGGTGGCAAGAGAAGAAGAGAAACTAATGAGGAAACCGCTGTAGTGATCCAGGGAAGGGGGAGGTGATGACAGCTTGGACTAAGATGGTCAAGTGGAAAAAACGGAGAGAAGTGGCCCAATTTGTATAAAATGTGAAGAACTTCTACAGGATAAGGGAGAGGGATTAAAAGGAGAGCCAGATACTTAACGCTCAGGCTGGTGTCGGTTTATGAATTTCAGGGATCTGGACTCCTGCGGCTGGTTGTCCATGGAGTACACTGGTCTGGGAGACTAGTAGAGGATGGACTTGGGATGGTGTCGTGTCGTTGCCCAAATTCTAACAAGAGAATCTACTGGCCACCTCTAGCAGAGCGCCTTCCTGCTGGGCAGGAAGGAAGCCTGAGGTTTATGGTGTGATCACACAGTGTGCATGCTTCTTGAGCTAAATCTTCGTCCTCCCCTTCTCAGACCTAAGGTCCATTAGTCTTGGTTCTGACCTCTGGAGCCTAGTAGAGCAAGCATGATCCCTCTTCTACATGACAGATGTTCCGAGACAGCTGTCCTGTTAACCAGTCTTCCTCAGGGTGCACATCCCCATTCCTTCAGTCATTCGTTTGCAGCATGTTGTTGAAGACCTTCACCAGCATGCCTGTCACCTGCCTTCAGACGTCGTCCATTGTGTAGTGTCCTCCCTCAGATACGACTGGTGGCAGTTGGCAGTAACTAGGCGGCTTTAGGAGAAGAGGACACGAGTGCTTTGCTTAACTTTCTATTTCTCGTTATAAATGGTAATATATACTTAGAGAAGATTGTTAAAAACAACAGAAAAGTATAAGGAAGAAAAATGTAGATTCTCATCTAGTCATAATTAGCTCAAATTTGTGTTTAATTTCTTCTAATCTTTTCTGTGCATATTTGTTGCAACTTTTTAATGGGTATGGATAGACCCCTTTCATTTTATTTTATTTTTTAAAAACGATTTATTTATTCACTTTAAAGAGAGAGAGCACACGGGGGGAAAGGGCAGAGGGAGAGGGAAAGGGGGAACCTCAAGCAGACTCCCCACTGAGCGTGGCGCCTGATGTGGGGCTCAATTTCATGACACTGAGACCATGACCTAAGCCAAAACCAAGAGTCAGACACTCAACTGACTGAGCCGCCCAGGTGCCTCAGACCTCTTGCTTTAAGATTTTATTTATTTGAGAGAGTGAGCACAAGCAGAGGGAGTAGTAGAGGGAGAGGGAGAAGCAGGCTCCCCGCTGAGCAGGGAGCTCAATACAGGGCTCAATCCCAGGACACCGGGATCATGACCCGAGCCGAAGGCAGACACTTAAACTGACTAAGCCACTCAGGTGCCCCAGACCTCTTGCTTTTAAAGTTTATTTTTAGTAATTCTACACCCAACGCAGGGCTCGAACGCACAACCCACAAGATCAAGCGTTGCATGCTCTTCCAACTGAGCCAGCTCAGCGCCCCGTCTTCTTGCTTTTATAGTAAACTTTTCCATGTCATTAGAAGTTCCTTAACCATTTCTTGGTATAATTAATTGTTTCCAGTTTTCACTTTTATAAATAACATGCACATAAGTAACAGCATTGCCGCACATGAATCTTGTTTGCCTGTCTCATCTCCTTAGGATAGAGTCCCAGAATGTAATTACTGGGTATACCCATTTTTTGGGGTCTTGGTACATATGACCAGATTGTCCTCCAGAAGGGGCTTACCCATTCCTTTCCCTTGCCCCCCAACAGGGAGAGGTGAACTCGTCTATTTCAGTATGCCCTTGCCCTACCCAGAGACTATGATAGAGAGAGAAGTCCCACATATGAAGAGGGCAGACATAGATGGAATACCACTAAGTCAAACAGCCATTTTTTTAGGGCTTACTTGTGTGCAAAGCACTTGCTAATAAGCATGTTTCATATATTTGTATCCAGTACTACTTATATCAACTCTACAATGTCAGGTGTTATTACAGATAAAGAAACAAATACACAGAAGTTAAGTGACTTGCCTAAGGTCACACAGCTAGTTTAACAGTGAAAATAATTTTGGTACAGGTGACAGAGTACTTGACTGAAAGAGGCTTTAGTTTTAGATTTTTAAAAAGCAAGCCTTTTTTTCTTCAAGTATAACATACATACAGGGGTGCCTGGCGGGCTCGGTCAGTGGAGCATGCACCTCTTGATCTAGGGGTTGTGAGTTCAAGCCCCATGTTGGGGGTAGAGATTACTTAAAAATAAAATCTTACAAAAAATACATACAGAAAAGTGCACACATCTTCAGTGGTATTACTTGATGAATGATAAAACATTTCTTTAGAAAAAAGTATTGCATGTGTATGTGTGTGTGATAGCGTGAGCACACACGTGTGCAGACAGGAGTGAGGCTGGGGGTCTCCGGGGGCCAGCTGACAGAAGGGGCTGCAGATCCTCCCGTCAGAGAATGTGGTCTTGGCCTCTGAGAGTGACGATTGCTCCAGTGAATGGGACGTTAACTCTGCTGCTGGCAGCTCTGGACAGGAGATGCTTTGGGAGGAGGAATGTTGCTCTAATTTAATTATGCATCTCAGAGAAGCAAATAATGATTCTCTCCAGTCTGCTGTGCTGGGTGCAAGGACGCTGCTGGGATGTCGCCCAGGTCTTTCAGGTCTACTGAAGAGGAAGGGGCGAGGGACTGTAAATATACTTCCAGGGGTTGCTTCTCCACCCAGAAAGAGTGTCAATGTCAGAGATTCGCATCCCAAAGCTGGCCAGCCTCCCAGATCACTTGTATCCGTAAACCTGGAGGGTTCCAGCAGCATCTGGGAAAGGTAGAGCTGGAGTGCCCCCATGTCCTGGCGTGCCTCAGACAGCCCCACTCCACACCTGCTTTCCTGGTGCCGTTGCTAACAACACCCCGTTTTCTCTCCCTAGAATGTCCTGATTTGTATAGTAAAATCTCTGGTTATTTACTTAGAGACAGGGTTTGCATCCTGCCCCTTTTGTCCAGTGTGACCCCAGACAAGTTCCTTGACCTCGCTGAGCTTCATTTTCCACACCTGCCACAAAGGGTTGTAGTAAAGAGGGTCCTTATCCCTGTCCTGACTCAGAACAAGGACTTGAATTTTAAGGCCTTTTAAATTTTATCTTTGCTGTTATCCTTGTAGCTGAAATTTTCAGATGGCGGTGATAAACTGTGAATGTCTGAAATCGCAGAGGCTGGAAGACTGTGTGTTTTTCCCATCTACCTCCGAAAGAATTTGCTTATCTTCTTCCCAGGATAGAAAGAATAATTATTCGGGCTTTCCTTCAGGGTTCTATTCCAAATATAGAAGCTAACAGCCTTTGAAACATGAACAAACCATCAGTAAAGCAGACTTGGACTTCAGTGCCTCAGTCTTCACTTTAGGAGAGTGATTAAGAAATTCTGAGATAGGGGTGCCCGGGTGGCTCAGTTGGTCGAGCTCCTGACTCTTGGTTTCAGCTCAGGTCATGATCTTGGGGTTGTGGGATCAGGCCCCGCATCAGGCTCCACACTCGGCTGGAAGTCTGCTTGAGATTCTCTCTCTCCCTCTCTTGAATGAATGAATAAATAATCAAATCCTGAGATAATGTTCAGTATTTATAGTGTGACATGCAGTCTGGTTTGTGCCTGTTGTCTCGGTAGAATTATTAATAGCATTCCCCTTCACTCTCAAACATGGCTCAGTTTAGACAATCAATTGTATGGTTACACTAAATATTTAGGATCTGTGAAAGCCTACCCTAAGGTTATGAGTCTTAGATTTAAAACAGGGCAGTATCCATGAACAGGAGAATGGGTGAATAAATCGTAGCATATTCCTACGACAGACTTATACAGCAGTGGAAGTGAATGAAGTATAATCATGTGTGTGAACATAGGTAAAACTAAAAAAATATGAATATTCAGTGAATAAGCAAGTTGCAGAAAAATACCTACTATATAATTTTACTCACATGAAGTTTAATAAAGCAGAATTAAATGATTTATTGCTTAGGAATATATATATGTGATGAAACTATGAAGAAAAGCAGAAGGGTGATTAACTAAAAATTGAGATTGGTGTTTACCTGTGCAGGGTGGGGGGTAGCAGGGGGTGGGGGGAGAGGACCCGAGAATCGTAGAGGGATACAAAGGGCTTCCAAGATACGGCTTTGATTCCATTTCTTAAACTGTGGGATGGGTACCTGGGTGTTTCATCATTGTCTTTTTATTTAAAATGCTTGTACAATTTCGTGATTCCTTGGGATATTTTATAAACACAAATACACAATAAAACATATACACAGAATAAAGTAAAAATGAAACAAGATGTGTGATATCAAATTTTATACTTTATCTGTGGGTTGTTCTGGGGTGATTATTCATGGTTGAGTGAGCTTAGGGAGAGGGTGGCCAGACTTTGAAACTCTGAGCTGAGGCACTAGTGAGGCAATTTGACACTACCTTTAAATCTTTTTTTTTTTTTTAATAATTAGAGCACTCTTTTTTAATTGATGAAATGTAACTACAAATTAAAAGTAACAAAAATACGGAAATCGTGTTACCAACACATGAGGATAGATTTTTTTCACTGACAAATACATTTCAGTGATCATTTCATTGATGTATTTCTAAGTTAGAAATTCAGACTCAGAACATTCAGAATGGATCCTCTACTTGAATATTTTTTTTCTTAGAAAGCAAATAACCAGCTTCCAAGTACCGTTGCAGTACAGAGGCCATCTGAGAGGCTGCCTCCTCCACTCTAACTCCGACTTACTTTCATGGTCTTCAGCACTGTCTGGGACCAGACTTTGTGAGTTATTCTCCTTCATGAAATGAGTCTTTGCTTAGAAGAAAAATTCTGAAAGTTCAGTGGCTATCAGACGAAGGCATTGTTTTGACATTGCAGAGTTTTATGGAAAAAACATACACCTTTCTTTTGAAAGTTATTTAAAAACAGTTTTTTAAAAAGATTTTATTTATTTATTTGACAGAGACAGAGAGGGAACACAAGCAGGGGGAGTGGGAGAGGGGGGAGAAGGCTTTCTGCTGAGCAGGGAGCCCAACGCTGCCCCACCGAGTGCCTTTAAATCTTTACAACCCCAGGGGCACCTGGGTGGCTCAGTCCTTAAGTGTATACCTTCAGCTCACATCACGATCCTGGGGTCCTGGGATTGAGTCCTTCATCTGGCTCCATGCTCGGCGGGGAGCCTGCCGCTCCCTCTGCTTGTGCTCTGTCTCTCTCTCTCTCTCTCTCTCAAACAAAAGCTTAAAAAAAAAAAAAAGTCTTTACAACGCTGGTGGTTACAGCACAAGCAATTCGGTCCTGGTTTGTTTCCCCTGCGAGTACCACCTACGTATTGGGCACTGACGTTCACCGAGTGAGCATTTTGTTAACCCCTTCACATGTATTCTGTCTATTAATTCTTAGGAACGTGCTGTGAGCTAGATTCTGTTGTCCTCTCCATTGGACGGGTAAGGATGGTGGAGCACAGAGGGCTTACAAAAGCTGCCCCAGCTGTATGAGTCCGCACTGGGACTCCGCTTATCCGCGGCCCCTGCTGCCCACGCTCACGGGGACTGACAGGGAGGCAAATGCTGGACATCCGCAGTTTTACAAAAAGCTTTTGCTGCTTACTCTTTTTTTTTTAATTTTTTTATTGTTATGTTAATCACCATATATTACATCATTTGTTTTGGTGTAGTGTTCCATGATTCATTGTTTGTTCATAACACCCAGTGCTCCATGCAGAATGTGCCCTCCTTAATACCCATCACCAGGCCAACCCATCCCCCCACCCTCCTCCCCTCTAGAAACCTCAGTTTGTTTTTCAGAGTCCATCATCTCTCCTGGTTCGTCTCCCCCTCTGACTTACTCCCCTTCATTCTTCCTCTCCTGCTATCTTCTTCTTTTTCTTTTTTCTTAAAATATGTTGCGTTATTTGTTTCAGAAGTACAGATCTGTGATTCAGCAGTCTTACACAATTCACAGCGCTCACCGTACTCTTGAGGATGCTGTCTTTTTCAGGCTTTGCTTGCCCTGAGTCTCAGTTGCCCAGACTCCCTGCAGCTCCACTCACAGGGCAGCCGCTTCCCTGCTGACCTGGGCTAAGGGGCTCCAGCCCCCGACGCAGGATGAGCAGGATGTGACTTTGGTGCGGAGCCGTAACATCTGCACCTCAGGTGCTCTCAACCCAACTGCATAGGACTTCATTCTTCTGTTGAATTCCTACAGTTAGTGTGCTTATCTTAAGAAAAAGAAATAGATCTCATGAAAGAAAAAAGGAGGGGGTACCTTGGGGGGGAGATGATTGGGTCCCAGCAGGAGGGACCACCACAGTCAGGCCGCTCAGCTGAATAGTGAACAGCCTGATCTCCAGGTTTGAATCCCTTCTCTGCCACTTACAGGCTGTGACCTTTGGCAGGCTACGTCCCCTCCCTGAGATCTGGACTCCTCATCTGTAGGTTAGAGATGCTAGCATTATGTCAGACTGTTTCTTGTTTGCTCCAAAGCCAGTCTTCCTTCCTTCCTTGTTAACAAAACAGGCAGAAGTCACTCAAACTCAGGAAAGATGGGCTTTGCCCCTGGACTTAGGGGCAGGTATGTGAGGACCTTCTGTCCATGAGACGTCAAGGAAGTCTGCAGGAGGGCTGCTGGGAGAAGAGTTTCTTCCTGGGTAAAGGGGAGTAGAGGAGAACCTCTGTGTATGCTACCCTTCGCTTCCTGCTTTCAAGGCAGCTGTGTTTGGATGTGATGCATGGAGCCACTGCAGCCGTTTCCTGACTATGAGGGGGGAAGACTGGGAGGATCACAGAGGTACCAACCCCATGTCCTACGCATGCTCCCTACGCATCCTTGGAATTGTTTATATCCAGATTTCCTGTTACACAAGAAAAATAGACCCCCCCATTTATGTAAGCTACTATTAGCCATGTTTTCTATTACTTGCAATCAAAAAGTGATTTTAGAAGCATTTATTCCTTATTGGGTTTTTGTGAGAGAATGTATTTTTAACACATCTGGAACAGAGTAGATAACATGCTTGTAGTTGCTCTTATCATTACCACCACCATGTCCCCCAGCATATCTTCACAGGCTGCTCAGACTGTAGGGGTGGCAGAGAGGAGAAATGTTGAAGGATTTTGTCTCTTCCCTTCCTCAGTATACCCTGCCTCTTTTATTTAAAGTTATTTAAATTCCAGTTAGGGTTTTTTGGGGATATTTGGGCTGTTTTCATAATTTGGCTGTTGGAGATAATGCTACTATAAACATCAGGGTGCATATATCCCTTTGAATTAGTATTTTTGTATTCTTCGGATAAATACCTAGTAGTGTGATTGCTGGACCATAGGGTAGTTTTATTTTTAACTTTTTGAGGAACCTCCATACTGTTTTCTACAGTGGCTGCACCAGCTTCCATTCCCACCAGCGTTGTAGAGGGTTCCCCTTTCTCCGCATCCTCGCCAACACCAGTTGTTTCTTGTGTTGTTGATTTTAATTAATCTGACAGGTCTGAGGTGATATTTCACTGTGGTTTTGATTTTCATTTCCCTGGTGCTAGGAGATGTTGAGTATTTTTTCATGTGTCTGTTGGCCATCTGTATATCTTCTTTGGAGAAATGTCTATTCAGATCCTCTGCCCATTTTTAATCAGATTATTTGTTTTTTGGGTGTTGAGTTCTGTAAGTTCTTTTTTATATTTTGGATATTAACCCTTTGTTGGTTATGTCATTTGCAAATATCTTTGGTTGCTTTTTAATTTTGTTGATTGTTTCCTTATCTGAGCAGAAGATTTTTATTTTGATGTAGTCTCAATAGTTTATTTTTGCTTTTCTCCCCGCCCCTTGCCTCAGGAGACATATCCATAAATATGTTGCTACAGCTGATGTCAGAGAAGTTACTGCCTGTGTTCTCTAGGATTTTGATGGCTTCCTGTCTCATATTTAGGTCTTTCATCCATTTTGAATTTTTTTTGTGTATGGTGTAAGAAAGTGGTCAGTTTCATTCTTTTGCATGAGGCTGTCCAGTTTTCCCAACACCATTTGTTGAAGAGACAGTCTTTTTCTCATTGGATATGCTTTCCTGCTTTGTCAAAGATTAATTGACCATATAATTGGGGCTTTGTTTCTGGTTTTTCTACTCTGTTCCATTGATCTATGTGTCTGATTTTATGCCAGTACCATACTGTTTTGATCACTACAGCTTTGTAATATAGCTTGAAGTCTGAGATTGTGAGGCCTCCAGCTTTGCTTTTCGTTTTCAAGATTGCTTTGGCTACTTGGGGTCTTTTGTAGTTCCATGCAAATTTTAGGATTGTTTGTTCTAGCTCTGTGAACAATGTTGGTGGTATTTTGATATAGGGATCACAAATGTGTAGGTTGCTTTGCATACTATAGCCATTTTAACAGTATTTGTTCTTTCAATCCATGAGCGTGGAATGTTTTTCAATTTCTTTGTGTCATCTTCAGTTTCTTTCATCAGTGTTTATAGTTTTCAGAGTATAGATCTTTCACCTCTTTGGTTAGGTTAACTCCTAAGTATCTTACTATTTTTGGTGAAATTGTAAATGGCATTGACTCCTTAATTTCTCTTTCTGCAGCTTCATTATTGGTGTATAGCAATGCACCAGATGTCTGTATGTTGATTTTATATCCTGCAACTTTACAGAATTCATCAGTTCTAATGGTTTTTTGATGGAGTATTTTGGGTTTTCTATATATAGTATCATGTCATCTGCAAATAATGAAAGTTTGACTTCTTCCTTGCTGATATGGATGCTCTTTCTTTCCTTCTGTTGTCTGATTGCTGAGCCTAGGACTTGCGGTACTTTGTTGAACAACAGTGGTGAGAGCAGACATCCCTGCCATGTTCCTGACCATAGAAGAAAAGTCTCAATTTTTTTCCACTTAGGATTTTATTAGCTGTGTACATCCTGCCTCTTATAAGATGTTGTATGAGGCATGGTGAGGTGTCTGATTTTGGGGAAAGAGTGGAAAGGAAAAGAGGAGTAGAAAAAAATGGCATTAGAAGGAAATCAGATGAGCAGAATAGGTTTATGATTTGAATTTATTGCTCTCACATTTTATTTGTCTGAAATAGGATTCAGTCATACTGGGTCCTTGATCAAAATAAAAAAATTTTTAAATAAATGCAAATGTATTTATTTTTTTTTTATAGGCTTATTAGTATTCATGGCTTAAACACTGTTAGTGGCTATACCCTTAAAATCTTGAATGGCTATTCCTTTAAACAGGTGCCCAGGGAACAGGGCTTTTTTACACAACAAACGTTTCTTGTAGAGGATTATTATAATGAGGCAAAGTCTCTATTTTCAGCTCCCAATTACCTTTCAATCCTGTTGCCGTCATTAAACTACACTTGCATTTAGTGTGCGAGAAATTGGAGAAATGAGTGCATTACCATCAAAGCATGAAAAGCCAGTGCTTTGCATAAATATTGCTGCAGTGGTTCCTCGGAGTTCGCATCTGTCACTCTCACCCTCTAGTGCCCCAGTTTGGGATTCTGCCTGAGTCAAGTTCTAGTTACTGGTTTTAATCATTTTCAAACTCTGGTGTGGATTGTCTAGTTACACACTCTTGTATTTTCTTTGTGGCATATTTTTTGCTTTAAGCAGAGTCCTTGGGATGATTCAAAATTAATAAGAGAAAAGGATGCTCTTAACTTGCTTGATGCTACTGGCAAAGTGGGTGTTTTGAACATCACCTTATGGGGAGGGATGAACGTCCTGGCGGGTCTTTGTCAGTTACAATAGGAGGCAGAACTGAGATCTGATCCTTTCGAGAGAGACGAAGAGGGTGCCTTTGATCTCCTGCAGAGCTTGCTATGTGCAGGTGAGGGGGAAAGGTGACGCGAGAAGATGGGAAGAAATGGGTAAGGTGGGCAGATGGGCACCTGCAGTGTTGGATCTGTGGGCCAGACCTGAAATTAGGTGGAGCAAACTGGGGATGCTGTTAAACATATTTAACCAACTGGCATAAAACAGGTAGTACCCCATAACTGCCATGGGCCCGAGAGTTCTGCTGTGCCAGTCATGAGCTCACCAAGGAGGTCTGGGAGGAGACACCAGTGGCGTGAGAACACCGAAGCAGCATGAGGTACAAGAACACTCAAAAACTTGAACTGGGGGCGCCTGCCTCACTCAGTCGGTTAAGCGTCTGACTCTTGGTTTTGGCTCAGGTCATGATCTCAGGGTTGTGGGATTGAGGCCTGTGTCAGGCTCCACACTCAGTGAGGAGTCTGCTTGAGATTCTCTCCTTCTTCCTCTGCCCCTCCCTCCACCCCCTTCCTCTGCCCCTCCCCCCACTTGTGGGTGTGCTCTCTCTCTCTCAAATAAATCTTAAAAAACAAAAGAAAACAACCTGTGCAACCATACTGAAGCGTGCAAGCAGAAAATCAACTCAGCAGACGTTTTTGTGTTTCCCAGAATGACATTGTGTGGACCAAGGGGCAGGTAGAGTCTGTCTTGCCTACCACCTGGCACACAGTAGGTGCCTGATAAATATCGCTGAAAGAGTTTATAATGCATGTGCCACCAAACAGTGTATCAGAAATCCTGCCTATGTGCTACAAGAAGAGTTTAATTTTCATGAGAACCTTCTTGTGTTTTGCTGGGTCTGGGATTATTTGTATCTTACATGATTTTCAAAAACATGAGACAATGGCGTGGATAGGAAAAGGAAAAAGAAGATGTCCTTGTAGAAAGAAGAGAAGAGTTTTCCCTTTAAATAAAACCAGAGAGAACTATTGAATCTCCTGGTATTTTTCCCTTTGTTCTCTATCTTGTAAAATGTATGCAGCATAAAAATCAACAGTCTTTATTAAGGGAGCTAGTTCAGTGTTTTAAAGGGGCATATATTAGATGGTTTGAAATGGCTGTGATGGAGAATTGCAATAGAAGGTACTTTTTCTGTTGAGAAAATGATAGCAATAACTTTCTAACCACAGGCGCTGTGTCAGGGTGAAACATGGTGTTTGTGTTTTAAGGCAGAAGATCTCTTCGAGGCGGTCATGAAGGCGGCCCCTGGCGTGGCCCAGTCCAGCAATGTCTGTTCTGTAATGTGGCCTCTGAGAGCCAAAGTAGGCCAGTAGAGGCAGTGCACGTCATGGGAGCTTTGAACAATGGATAGTTCTAAGGAGCTCACTTAGGAGGCGCTAAACTATATACTATTTTTGATGCAGTATAAAAGATTCCAGAGAGTTGTTTTTGACTTATGCTACTCCTTTAAAAAAGAAAATTGAAGTGACTTTCAACAGATGTATAATAGTGACATTAATGAAGTGGATCTAGAAATTGAAAATCCGAACCAAATAAAAGAAGAGAATGCAAAATACTGTCTATCCACTTAGTGCTAAGGTAGGCTTTTGGATTGATTTTTATGGGGAGCTTCCTGGCAGCCATGGCAAAAAGGGAATCATGATAAGGTACATAACCCACACTTTTGGAAAGAAGAGAGCATGTGAATTTTTCAGAGGAGGTAAACCGTTTCTAAAAGACTAGTTTTAATTCTTGTTATTTTTCTGGACCTGAGGATCTGATTTTATTCATCAGTTTGCTTTACTCCCTGTTGTACCTTTAACTGTTGTAGTTACTTCTTTGCTTCATAGTCTCCATATTGTCAGTAATCTACTCATTATTAGTTACACCAGGGGATACAGAGCAGGAAAGGAAGTAAATTCAGAATAGTCAGCTTTGTAGCTGATTATAGTTGTGGTTAAAGTCATACATGATATATCATTTTAACTAAGTTTGTGCTGTTGATGAAAATTTTTTTTTATTCTTTGAGAACACAGAACAGAAAATTATATTTTTTTTAAATCTTTGTAACTTTGTATAAAGCCCATCTAACATTGCACTGGTCTGGGGATTGGAGCCCCTAATCAGTCTGTCAGTGTTAAAAAGTTAAATTCATGTCCACATCTGTATACATTTAATGTATATCTAATTATAATCAAGTTTACTTAATAAGACAGTTTTAGTTTGAACATAGTTTTTGTTTTTTTATTTATTTTTATTTTTTTTAAATTTTATATATTTGACAGACCAGAGACAGCAAGAGAGGGAACACAAGCAGGGGGAGTGGGAGAGGGAGAAGCAGGCTTTTCACCGAGCAGAAAGCCCGATGTGGGGCTCGATCCCAGGACCCTGGGACCATGACCTGAGCCGAAGGCAGATGCTTAACGACTGAGCCACCCAGGCACCCCCATAGTTTTTATTTTTGATGGCTATATAATACACTACAGTGTTTTGTATAGTAATTCAATCCTACTGTATAGTTAAGTGTATGTTTTCTTTGTGACTATTTTTCAGCAAACGTGTGTATAGTTTGTTTCATTGTTGAAGAAAATATAAGAAACGGGTTTACTGGATCAAAGAATATGCCTACCTTTACCATTATATTACTTTCTGAAAGCATCAGTTAACTTGCTTTCACATTCTCACCCACAAAGGAAAGGAAAAGAGCTATTTGATAAACTGGTTATCCCCCAGCAATTTATGAGCAGCTCTTTTCATCCCCTTTGTGGCTCACCTCTGTGTACCCAGTTCTCCTGATATTCTTGTCAATCCTGGCAGCTGGAGTTCTGCAAATTTCCCTTAATTAGCACTTAGTGACATCAGTGATGCCCTCCTTTTAAAATACCATTTATTGTATTTTGAGTTTCTAGTATATTAAATGTTGTGGCAGGAACTGCTAGTTACGCCCAACATTCATTCTCTTCTTTTCAGAACCCACAAGTTTTAGGGGCGCCTGGGTGATGCAGTCGGATGAGCATCCAACTCTTGGTTTTGGCTGAGGTCGTGATCTCAGTGTTGTGGAATCAAGCCCTGCGTCAGGCTCTGCACTCAGAGTGGAGTCTGCTTGAAATTCTTTCTCCCTCTCCCTCTGCCCTTTCTGATTTTGCTTTCTCTCTTTCAAATAAAAAAATCTTAAAAAGAAAAAGAACCACAAGTTTTCCTGGGCACATAGCCATCCAGAATAAAGACTATGTCTCCCAGCCTTCCTTGCCACAGAGGATGTTAGGTAACTAGTTCTGGCTGATAGAATGTGAGTGGACGGTTTGGGAGCTTCTAGGGTCCTTTTGAAAAACTGGTACGTGCCCTTTGCCTTCTCTTCCTTGTATATCCCTTCCTCCACTCTTCTTCCTGGAACACAGGGTAATTAGAGCTCCAGCCACAATACCTGAATCATGAGAACAAGGGCTCTCCCCCCGAAAGATGTAGGAACAGCCTACTGGAGGACTTTTGCTTTTGTGAGGACTTGATGGACCAGAGCTGGTATACTTGGCACATGCTACCTGCCTCTGGATGTTCACATACAAAAGAAATGCATTTCAATTTTGTTTAAACCATTATTTTGGGTCTCTGTTACTCACAAATGAATCTAACCCTAACTGTAACACATGTGTTTATATAGAAGAGGTTACATTAATTTACATGCCCCAGACATTATCATTTATTGGACGTGAATATTTCATGGTAAGGCTGAAAGTTGAAGATCAAATTCAAAGCAGGATGCAAGGATCAAATGTTTTTCTCAATTCTTATTATGCCCCTAGTTCCTATTAAAATAATCTTGATGAGAATACTTACGTTTACTAAGCTTTTCTTATGTGCTTACCTCATTTAATCCCCTCTAAGGAGGTACAATTTGCTATCTCCATTTTAGAGATAAAAAAATTGAAGCTGGAAAAGATTAACTTGCAGGGTCACTTATTTAACAAGTGGCGATGCAGCTTTGCCTCCTGGATCTCCCTGACTCCAGGAGGGCCCAGGGTCTTACCTGTGTCGGTGAGTCATCTCCTTGCATGTGTTCTTCTCTCTCCCAGCAGCACCAGCCCTCTCTCTACCTTCTTGGCCTAGCTACGTCTGTGTACCCTAAGTTTCCCCTCCTCCAGCAAGCCTTCCTTGATTTCTCCATGCCATTCCATGATCCTGCTGCCATCATAGCACCTTATACATCTTCTGTCATAGGGTTTATCACATCTTATTGAATATGTTGCTTATTTGTCTCCCATGGTTAGAAGCTGAGGTCCTGTGGTGGGATTGAGTCTTATTCTATATCCTATTCCTAGAACCTAGCATGGTGCCTGGCACATAGTAGATGTTTAATAAATATTTGAGTTATTAAATGAATTTCTGTTGCCATCCAAAAGATGTTTTTGCTACTTTTTAAAAAATTTTTTATTGTTATGTTAATCACCATACATTACATCATTAGTTTTTGATGTTTTTGCTACTTTTTAAAAGCTCTTTTTGGCATAGATTATTCTGACTAATCACTTTGCTAGAACTTTTTCTTATTCTGGTGTAGTCTTGCGCCTACTAAATGTGTCTATAATTTTCAGAGACTTGATTTGGTAGATAATTTAGCCTTTGGTCATATGTGACATTTCCTCTTCTCAGCAGGACAGCTCTGCTGTTAATGATTTCACAGTATGACTACACTTGCATACTATTAGACTATGGTGATCTTTTACATGCAGTCAGGAGAAAAATGAGATAGTTGTAAACAAGCATATGTATAAATTCATTCAGAAAAATGACTGGATCCCAAATTACATAATTATCCTCTTTCATCTTTAATGGATAAATAAGTGGTTCAGGCTTTTCATAGAGTTGAAAGATGTGCTATTGTGTCAGAGGAGGGAAGAAGCCAGAGGTTCCTAGGTAGTCAGACTGATTGCATTGTTATTCAATCCAACCTTTACCAAATTCTCATTCAGAAAGGTGGAGTTAGATCGAATCCCATGCATGGGATTGAAAATTATTATTCCTGATATGTAAATTCCTCTCAGGTGCAGGGTCCTTATTTTAGGCCTCTTTGAATCCCCATCACTCACATTGTATAAACCTTCCTTAAATATGGGGGAATCAAGGGAGGAATTGGTTTCCACGTTTGCTGTCTATTTAACTCCGAGGGCTGCTTGTTCTTAGACTGTGGGAGCCTTGCACTTTTGGTGCTGTTGGCCCATTTACCTATTGGCGTAGAAACTGCCAGGAAAGAGCCATGTGATGAAACCAAAACCCAAGGATGGGGAACTAACTAATTTTGTTTGTTTGGTTGGTTTTTACTATTTTAACTCTTTTTAAAGTACACAGGTCGGTGGCATTAAGTACAGTGATGTCATACACCTGTCACCACTGTCCGTCCATCTGCAGAACTCTCCATCTTCCCAAATTGCTGAAACTCTATCCCCATTAAACAGTAACTCCTCAGCTCCCTCCCTCCCAGCCCCTGTCTGCTTTCACACCATTCTATTTTCTGTCTCTTTGAATTTATGAATTTGACTACTTTAGGTACCTCATATAAGTGGATCATGCAGTATTTGTCCTTTTTTGACTGGCTTATTTACATATTGGCATAATGTCTTTACGTTTCATTCACGTTACAGCATGTGTCAGAATTTACTTCGTACTTAAGGTTGAGTTCTGTATACGTTGTACGTACCTACCTTGTTCTGTTTATCCATTCATCAGTCCAAGGACACTTCAGTTGCTTCCACCTTTTGGCTATTGTGAAAATGCTGCTAATGTATATGGGTGTACAAATAGGTCTTCATCTTAATTTCACCTCCCCTATAGGATATGCACCCAAGAGCAACTTAAAAATCCTTCAGCATCATCAGAACTAAAGATTTGTGCTTCAGGGGCACCTGGGTGGCTCAGTCGCTGAAGCATCTATCTTCAGCTCAGGTTGTGATCCCAGGGTCCTGGGATCAAGCCCCATGTCGGGCTCCCTGCTCAGGGGGAAGTCTGCTTCTCCCTCTCCGCTTACCATTCCCCCGCTCGTGTTTGTTCTCTCTCACACTCTGCACACTCTCTCTCAAATAAATAAATAAATAAAGTCTTTAAAAAATAAAAAAAATAAAAATTTGTGCTTCAGAGAACACCATCAAGAAAATGAGAAGAACTCATAGAGTGGGAGGAAATATTTGTGAGTCACATATCTCAATGACTTCTTTCCAGAATATATAAAGAACTCTCACAACTCAACAATAACAATCCCCCCCCCAAATAGCCCAGTTAAAAATGGGCAAAGGACTTAAGTGCACATTTCTCTGAAGACATAGAAATGGTGGTCAATAAGTACATAAAGACAGGCTCAACACCATTAATTATGGCATAGAGATCAAAACCACGTGAGATACCACTTTACATGAACTAGGAAGACTGTAATAAAAAAAAAAGGGGGGGGACTAGAACAAGCGTTAGCAAGGATGTGGAGAAAATGGAGCTCTCATATACTACTGGTGGGAATGCAAAATGGTACAGCCACTTTGGAGTACAGCTTGGCACTTCATCAAAATACTAACCATAAAGTTACCATATAACCCAGCAGTTCCACTCCTAGGGGGTATATATGCAAGAGAAGTGAAAGATGTCCATATAAATACTTGCTCAAAAATGTTCGTAGTGACACTATTCATAATAGCTAAAAATTGGAAATAACCCAGATATCCTTCAGCTGATAAACAGATACAAAAAATGAGGTATATTCATATAATGGAATATTATTTGGCAGTCGAAAGAATGAAATAAATACTGATACATTCTGTAACCTGGATGAACCTCAGAAACGTGCTAAGTGATGGAATCTGGCACAAAAGACCACGTAGTGTGTGATTCCATTTATATGAAATGTCCACAATAGACAAATCTATAGAGACAGGAAGTAGATAAATAATTACCTAGGGTGGGGAGGGGGCAGGTATCAGGGGAGAATGGAGAGTGACCGCTAATATGTATAAGATCTCAAGTGGGAATGATGAAAATATTCTAAAATTAGGCTGTGGTGATGGTCGTAATATACTAAAAATTATAGAGTTGTATACTTTAAATGGGTAAACTTGGTGGTATATAAGTAACATTTCAAAAAAAAGCTGTTAAAAAACTTCAGCAGCAGTATCCTAGCATTCCACAAGATGAAAATGTCCTCATATCATTAGAGCAGTCCTGGGGCGCCGTTGGTAAGCGTCTGACTCTTGGTTTCGGCTCAAGTCGTGATCTTGGGGTCATGAGATCAAGCTCCGGGTTGGGCTCTGTGTTAGGCGCGTGGAGTCTGCTTGGGCTTCTCTCTGCGCACCCACCCCTCACTTGAGTTCTTTCTCTCTGTCCAAAAAAATAAATAAAAGAGCAGTCCTTTTCTCACCCTCCATAAAATAGAATGCTCTACCGTTTTTTGAGGATAAATTAGCTTGCCATTGAAAATACAAGGAAAAAAGAAAATATTTTGCTTCCCTAGGTTGCAAGAAATGAAACAAATCTTTGGCAATATTTATCTGTTTCATAAAAATGTAGCAATTTTTTTAAAGATTTTATTTATTTGACACAGAGAGCATAAGTAGGCAGAGAGGCAGGCAGAGGGAGAGGGAGAAGCAGACTCCCCCCTGAGTGGGGAACCTGATGCAGGATTTGATCCCAGGACCCTGGGATCATGACCTGAGCCTGAGGCAGACGCTTAACTGACTGAGCCACCCAGGCGCCCGCAGTTTTTTTCTTTTACAAATAAAGACAATAAATGAAATTGAGCTTTGCATCAGAGAACTTTAACAAACCTTAAAGATATTTTTGTTCTGTCTTCCCTTTCGCATGTAAGTCTTTCTGTCTCAGACTTTGTAGGTCTGGCGATACACACCAATATCGCTACATGTCTACACTTCCCACCTAGAGTCATCTCATTTTTGCACGTGATGCTCCTCTTCAATTGCTCTTTGGCCCCTAATGCTCAACTGATTGTTTATAAACCAAGAGTCCCTCTTCTCTCTAATAAATCTGTCTTAGACTACCAGTAGGTATGGTTAAGGTTAATTGAGAGAGATTTATCTGTTAATCTTTTGAAAAAGTTTTATCTGATAATTTAAATTTGGGATTATATGTAGATTTTATTTATCCACACTGTGCCTGGCTTTGGTTAACACAAGGCCAAACATTGATTGGACTCTGCTTTAACTCTGAACTCCCATTGCCCTTAAAATCCCTCACACACGGTCTTGTGCCTGGATACCTGGCTCATCGTCTTCCCCAGATTGTGGAATCCTGGGAAGACCACCGGTGCCTGCTCTAAGCCTGTCATGTGCCTTGTACTGTGTAGGTGCTGAGTCGTCATTTGAAAGAATAATTCTGGAAAGATAGAACTTAAGGATGTGAGCCGTAGAAAAACAGTTTCTATGTGGTAGCTTTATTTTATTTTTTAATGTCTGCTAAAAGAATGTATGCACCTGCTGAGAGAAATGCATGCTGCTTACTGTTTGATTGACCATGACATGGGTTTATAAGCATGCCAGCATGGTTAAAGCACAGGAATTAAACCACGAGAATGAAAATAATGTTTGGCTTTTCTTCCTGACATTCCGTGCATAAAATTTGTCAGCCCAGAATCTCCCAAAGGCACCTCTGGAATGTGAGCTCTTGATGACTTGCTGGTTTTTATTGGCAGGGTAGATCAAAGACTTCAGTGCTGTCAGGTGGTTTAACCCAGAGGAAGATAAACCTAATCGTGAGCCCGGAGTCATGCACACACTTTTAAAACATCTTGTTTCCTAATGTCTTGTTTCATACTGTAGCACGATTTGAGTTGGCCATGAGGAATGTAAGCGGTTCTTCTCAAATTGCTGTGTTTTTTGGCTATTGCTGTTAGGAGTAGGATGTGGAATATTTACCATAACAGAGTAGAAGACAAAGGTTTAATTTCTGTGGCAGCAAGGTGAGTTTTAGAGATTAAACAGCTGAGGAGGTGAGTGGATGTGCTTGCTGTCGCTCTCACTGTTGCCTCAGTCCTGGCAGCCGGCACGGGAGGAGCAAGCAGCCTGAGCGCCTGGATGTCCGGCCTTCCCACCCGCGGCTCTCCTCTCGCCACATCCCACCTTTTCAAGGAGGAAGGGTCTTGCTCCAAAAATCCAGGGATCTGAGTTTGCGACCTGCCTTGCCTTTGACTTTGCATGGGTCTTAGCGTAAGGAATCCTATCCCTGAGACAATACTTTGATATTTGTGGGAGGAGTTGTAGTTGTTACAATTATGGATATTACATTGTTTTTCATTTCATTTCAGATTAATAACTGTGGCATTATAAGTACTAATTATAAAAACAAGGTGGTGGATCAATAGTTTGAGAACCACTTGGGTTAGATCATTGGGCTCTCTGAGCCTTAATTTACCTTTTTCTAAAATGTAGATAAGGACTGCCCTGGCTATCTCAGAATTATTTTTGAGGATCAAATGTACAAATAATGTGAATCTGTCTCTCTGAGTGTGTTTTCTCACTGCAAAATAGAGATAATGCTGGCTTAGCACAGCCCCTCTAAAGATTAAATAGGGTCACACATGTAAAGCACTTGGTAAATAGTTTAGCAAAATGCAGTGATAATGTGTCCACTGTCAATTAATTATTTAATCCTGAGTTCCTGCCATAAACTCTGCTGCCCAGCCACCTGTCTTACTGTTCACTGAATGTATTTGGTGATGTTCCATCTTTATATCTTAGACCTTGCTGCTCTCTCTCTCTCTTTCTCTCAGTCCTTCCTGGAATTTTTCTTCCCATCTTCTCTGCCTGTTCCTGTCTGTTCCTTCCTAAAAATTTCTCTCATCTAACCCCACGCAGGGATCAGTGGGGAAGTGTCTTCTTCTTCTGTTAGTTTCCTGTTTGGTTGTTTACTTCTTGGAACATTTGGTTATCTTTCCATGCACATGGATCTTACTGCTTCCTGGAATGTAAGTTCCTTGGCCTTAGAGCAGGGCTGCCTAACTGGTAGATAATCAAAAGTTGTTTGCTGATTTTCCACACCCAAGGGACATACCTTAGATTGCAATAAGCCAGCCAACCTGAACCTTTTCTTTCTTGAAAATAATATAACCACCCAAGCAGTAACACTCAATACTTACAGACTCTTCTAGAACAGGGAAGAACCTTAGGGAGTTACTCTTTATTGCGTATAATAGGTGCTTTATACACTTTCTATCCTTTGGTCCTCAAGATAGTATTAAAGGTAAATGTGGTTACTCACATTTTATAGGCAAGGAATCTAGGACTCCAGGATGTTCAATAACTTGCCTGTGGTCACTCATCCAGACAGAACTAGTAGAAGGGCAAGTAAAATCTATCTTTGTCTTCAAAACCCATGTTCTACTAATTTACTTTGCTTCTTAAGGGAAATGAAGTTTTGATCATCACTAGAAAAAAGCATGTGAGGTGAGAAATCTAAGAGAGTCAGTGTTAAGTTTAAAAAATAAAGAACGAAACATCAGTCTTCTCTGATGTGGAAACCACTGAGGGGTGGACATTGAATATTTGATGACCACCGTCTAATGCTAGACTGATGTTTTTCTAGGATACCGATGAGGGGGAGAGGCCCTTCATCCTCCAGTGTCGTGAGAAACCCCAGGAAGACATACAGAATGCAGCAAGCCAGTGTGAATAACGGAGTAGTGGCAGGTGCACAGCCTCTGAGACCAGACTGTGGGCTTGGATCCCAGCTCTATAGCTTTGTCAGTTGTAGGACCTTGGGCAACTTCCTTATTAATCTTGTCTGTGCCTCAGTGTCTGCATTTGTAAAATACAGGGATTGTATTAGAACTTACTGTTCAGGGGAGTTGTGAAAATTTTGAAAAGATGTAGTACTCATAAATACTGAGAACAGTACCTGGCACGTAGGAAGGGCTCACTAAGTGTTGGGGGTTGTTGCTGTTATTGTTCCTGAGGCTGTAGAAAGTATTGCACAGAGAACTTCAAATATTCCTACTGCTTGGTAAGGGCCAGAGGCTAATGGCCCAGAATCTGCCTCAGAGGCCTCATGGATATGCGATCACGTGTGGCTGGCAGTGTGTCCAGTGAAGGCAGGAGATAGTCTTAAGATGCTGAGCAGTTTTATTATTAAAAGTAAATAGCAACGCTATTTTTCTTGCAAGAATCCAGAATAAATTGCTTTTCTTGCAGGGTTTGTAATTAAGTGCTAAGTCCCTCACACTGTTCTCTGGAAGCCCCATTTCAAAGAACCTTCTGTTCTTTGAACAATGTTCGAGAGGATTTCTCATAAATTGTACGTTGAGTTGCAGAAAATGAACAAATTTTCTCCATTTTTACTCCTGAAGGTCAACTTCATGTCTCTGTCCCTGCCATGCACCGATAATAGCTGATACTCATTAAGCCCTTAGATTTCTCATTAAGCCCCACAACCTTGTGAGGAAATGAATAGTACTCCTCTCTTTATGAAGAGGAAACCAGACTTGAGAAAGATGAATTTTCCCAGAGTGTCATAGCTAGTAAGAGATGGTACTGGAATTTGAACCCAGGTCAGACTGCTACATCATCCATGTAGCCACGATGCTAGACTGTCTCTCGGTTTTGTGTCCTCTATTTTTCTCTTAACTCTCAGTGCAAACGCTGCCTGCAAAATGTGAAGACCATTTCATGCTCTGTGTTTTGCATTAGTGAAGTCTCCTGAATGGCTTTCTGTGCTGGGAGGTTTGTGTCCATTCAGTTCCTCTATGCTTTGAAAAGGAGGAGCCTCCCTCTTTTGAACAGAGCACAGAATGTTCAGAAGTCTGAGGCATGCCAAGGAGAGACCCGAAGGAGAGTCTGGTGGGAGCAGCTTACTGAGGGACCCTGTTCTTCCTCCTCTCCCCTCTTGGTCACCTTCCCTTTGAACCCTGCTGCCACTTCCTTCCTGTGGCCCACTGGAGACCTAATTCCCACCTTTCTCTCCAGCCCACACCCCTTTCTTGAGGCCCATCTAAGCAGCAAATTGGCATTTTCTTTCTTTCTTTCTTTCTTTCTTTTTTTAATATTTGTTTATTTGAGAGACAGAGTGTGAGTGGGGGCCCAGGATCCCTGAGATCATGACCTGACCTGAGCCGAAGTCAGACACTTAACTGACTGAGCTACCCAGGTGCCCCTCAAATTGGCATTTTCAAAATAACTTTACTTGGGTGCCTGGGTGGCTCAGTCAGTTAAGCGGCTGCCTTCAGCTCAGGTCATAATCCCGGGGTCCTGGGATCGAGCCCCACGTTGGGCTCCTTGCTCAGCGGGGAGCCGGCCTCTCCCTCTCCCACTCCCCCTGCTTGTGCTCGCTCTCTCTCTCTCTCCGTGTGTGTGTCAAATAAATATTAAAAAAAAAAAAACTTTGCTCAGTAGGAGGGAAAACCAAAAGAACAGAAGTGTTTTTCACTTCATATTTTTGTTTCTAGAACTATGAATTTTACTGAGCCCCAGCCCCTTCCTCTAAGATAATTAGACTTCAGCACTTCACGGATATAAGCAAACCCCTAACCCTCCACCTGGCCTGGTGGTGCCATTTTCTCCCAGCACACGGGATCTGGCTTATTTGCCACCTACTCTTTGAAATACAAACCTTTTTTCTCTGGATTGGGTCTCTGCAATCAATCCTAGTTTACAATCTGAGGTATAGTGATGGTTTTACAATATATTCACAAATTCACAAATTCTCTGTAGTTTAAAAGGTTGAATCTAATTTTCTTCCCCTGGAGTGTGGGCTGTATTTGATGACTCACTTCTAATTAATAGAAAGTGGAGGAAGTGATGATGTTAGATTTTGGAGACTAGGCCGTAAAGGCATTGTGGCTTCCATTTTGCTCTTCTTTTGGATTACTAGTTCTGGGGGAAGCCAACTGCAGTGTCATGAGGATGCTCAGCCCTGTGGAGGGGCCCACATGGCAGGGGAGTGGAGACGTCCTGCCAACAGCCATGTGAGTGAGCGATCTTGGAAGTCCATTTTCCATCCCCAGTCAAGCCTTGAGAGGAACACAGCCCTAGTTAGCATGTTGACTGCAAACTCTTGAGAGATCCTGAGCTAGAACAACCCAGCTAAACTCCTGAATTTTGACCCACAGAGACTGTGAGATTATATAAATGTTTGTTGCCTTAGACCCCTAAGTTTTGGGAGTAACTTGTCACGTAGCAACAGGTAATCAATATAGGTGTGTACCTAATTTTCAAGTGATCTTTGGGGCAGTGATTGTTATATGCTAGTTTCATATCTTTATTTCCAATTTGCTCTTCTCACAGCTTCCTAGCTGGGTGAATTATTTCAACTCCCTAAGCTTCAGTTTCTTCTTCTCTAAGATGGGGATAATAATTGATTCTACCTCACTGAGTTGTTTTAGGTGTGCCGTTCATAGGAAGGCACTTGGTAAATAGGTAACTGCTAGGTTCCTCTTACTTTTTCTCAATCCATTCTTTTCTCCTATTCTTTTTTTTTAAGATTTTATTTATTTATTATTAATATAAAATTTTATATAAAATATATTATTTTATAATATAATAATATATTATTAATATAAAATTTATATAAAATATAAATATTTTATTTATATATTTATTATTATTAAGGCAGACACTTAATGACTGAGCCACCCAGGAGCCCCTTCTCCTATTATTCTTTGCCACAACTTCTCATCTCCAAGAGAAACATGATAAAGAACTTGCTCTTACACCATGGGCATAGGTCTCTTATTTCTTACCATGTTATATACTCTGACAGATTGGTTATGGATCTCCCCAGTTAGCAATAAGCTTCATGAGGATAGGGAGGAACCTATCTTTATTTCGTAAGTGCCTAACACCAGATAAATGAATGGGTAAGTTAATCCGTTTCCTGTGCTATATTTGCACCTAAGTTGTTACTGGCACTTAATTAAATTAATTTATGTAATTAAAATTAACTGTCTCCAGCCAGAGGGTTCATATTAAAAAGAAAAGCAGAGGTGCCTGGCTGGCTTAGTCGTTAAGTGTCTGCCTTTGGCTCAGGTCATGATCCCAGGGTCCTGGGATTGAGCCCCACATCAGGCTCCCTGCTCAGCGGGAGGTCTGCTTCTCCCTCTCCCACTCTCTCTGCTTGTGTTCCCTCTCTCGCTGTGTCTCTCTCTGTCAAATAAATAAAAATCTTTTAAAAAAATGAAAAGCAAATTGGAGAGTCTGTTCATTTTGCTTTCTGCCTTTCCATCCCAAGAAACTATGATTTTACTGTTGATTTGTTGTGGCTAGATAAATTATTCTTGCTTCCATCTCTTTTGAGAATATAGTTTTTGGCTATGGCTATAAATAGCCATTTATAAGTCAAGGGGAATGTTGCTGTGAGAACATCTTCATACTAGGTAAAACAGAGTTGATTATTTGAGGAATTTAATTTTTAATTTTTAATTTTTTTTAAAGATTTTATTTTTAAGTAATCTCCACATCCAAGATGGGGCTTGAACTCGCCACCCTGAGACCAAGAGTCAAGTGCTCTACCAACTGAGCCAGCCAGGTGCCCCTATTTGAGGCATTTTACATTTGAAACTGCGATTCAGATTATTTATTGCCACAAAAATTCTCATATAGTGGGCATTGAATATTTTTCTCTAATGTTGGAAGGCAGCATAGCACAGAGAAAGTGAATGGGGTTGTTTCTGACACAGGCCCAAATCCAGGTTCTAGAATTTATGAGGTATATATCTGCTCACTCAGTGTAACCAGGTTTTGTGCATCTTCTCATCCCATCTTCCCTCTTTTTGATGTCTACGTGTTCACTAGACATTTAATAGGTATTTAGCATATGTCAACCATTGCCAAGTGCAGGAGCTATCCCAACAAAAAAGACCTGGTCCTACCCATAGGGATTTCTGAGGACTGACAAACTGGGGTCTACATGTAGGGTGGATGGGTATCTGGCAGCTCTCCCGCATGGCCTTATTGGGTTAAAATTTTCTTGGTGCAAATTCTGGGTCGGATGCAGCCCCTGGTGATTGATTGTATCTTTCCAGTCGGTAGGTTTGGGTCCTGTGGAACAGTCCAGTGTGGTGTTTACTTTCAGTTTTGCTTTGCTAAGGGAAATCTGGAACTTGTTATTATGAAAACATTAATTAGTTATACTTCAGATGGTAAACATCATGTAAACCAAAGTTAGTAATTTTAATACCTCTTCTGCTGCAGCCAAATGGGAGTGAGAGCCAGATCTGGTGGGATGTGAGCCTAATGCTCCGGAATCAAAAGCAAAGGGATGCTCAGCAGAATTTAACCAGGGAGGAGGGACTGTCCTCATGGTAAACACGCAAATTGGTCAGGAGAGTCCTAGAAACTGGAAAAAGACAAGTTGATCATGTGGCTCACTGTCTCTCCTGATATTCCTTGACAAAATGCATCTATCCACCCATCTATCCACCCAGTCCTTCTGTCCATCCATCTGTCTGTCAGTTCATCCATCTGTCCATTCATCCGTCCACTCAAAGTGCCTGTGGCATATCAGAAGTAAACAGAAGGAAAAGACATAATTCTCATTCTCAAGAATCTGTGAGCTAATAGAGATAGATAGCTAACAGTCAGTTACGACATGGTATTATATATTTTTAAAATATATTAATACCCAGTGTGAATAAAGGAAAAAGATGAATATGCTTCAGTATTGATGCTGGGAATATTAATTGATGCAGTTGCTCTGGAGAGCAATTTAGTAACACTTATAAATGCTCTAATTTGTATTTCCATTTGTCAAGCAGTTTCACTTATAGGCATCTATCTGGAGCTTTTAATAATGGAAATATACATAGATGTACAAGAATGTTTATATTTTTTTTCATGATAAGCGAAAAAGGAGAAACAAATGAAGCATCCATCCATGGAGGGGGAGTAGTGACAACCTTGTCTGGGCATATGGTAGGATATGGTATAGTCTTTTTTTTTTTTTTAAGATTTTATTTATTTAAGAGAGAGCACAAATGGGAGGAGGGGCAGAGAGAGAGGGTCAAGCAGAGTCCCCGCTGAGCAGGGAGCCTGATGCGGGACTCGATCCCAGGGCCACGAGATCATGACCTGAGCCGAAGGCAGCTGCTTAACCGGCTGAGCCACCCAGGCGCCCCAGGATGCAGTGCAGTCTTAAAACAGTAATGCGACACTGTTAAAAGAGTGGGTCACAAAACAATAAGAATAGTAATATTCCAATTTTGTATCACAAACATATGCATAAAAAGTTGACAGTGGCTATCTCTGAATCATTTTAATCTTTGAATTTTTATTCTTTGTGGATTCTACAAAGACTTTCTACAGTGAACATGAATTACCTTTGTAGTCATGAAAAGGCATTAAAATAGACATAATAAAAGGGCCATTTCCCTAAGGATCTTGGCCAAGTGTTTTAGGGTGCTGAGCTCAGCTGAAACAAAGCTGTTTGTTTCTCATGTCTGCGTGTGTACATTTATGTGCAGCAGACACCCATGTTTGCACACGGAAGTCTGTGATAAGGTTAGAGAGCGAGGGAGGAGCCAGATCATACGGGGCTGTGCACTCCATGTTAGGACTTTGGATTGTATTCTCAATGAGATGGAAACTGCTGGAGGATTTTAAACTGAGGAGCAGCCTGATCTGATCACCCTGGCCACCTTGAGCCACCATAGCCAGAGAGAACTGTGCAGAGAGGGCTGCCCGTCGAAGTGTTTGGAGAGCTGGAATCCTTGGCTTTGCAGAGTATCTGCCCCCTCAGGCCCCCTGAAGGAAGGTGGCCCCTGGGTGCTGGACAGCTTCCACTGGCTGCCCCAGACTGCCGTCTCCCCTCTGCTCTGAGCCTTTGGAGGTTGATTTGTGGGAACCAGTTGGTTCCCACACCCGCTCCCTCACCCGCTGGTTCCCCATTGGTTTCAGCCAGTGGGGAGGCCAGTGAGAGTGGTCGGAGGGAGAAGAGTGATATTGGGGTAACTACCTCCGCTTCCTTCCTGTTAAGTCCCCTCTGTCTCCCGAGTCCCTCACCCACAGGTTTCAGCTCCTGTCAAGAGGCTCTCCATCTTACTCTCTCCTTCCAGGGTCCATAAATGCTCCCTCCCTTCAACCTGGCAGACCTGTGGTGGGAGTCCCTCTGGTGATGAGTTCTGTACTGCACTACCTCTTAAAGTTTCCCTGCACCCCACCCAGACCTTTGTAAACAATCCCTTTATTAATCTCACCTCAAATTATGCAATTGGAGTTTGCCACCTAATTCTTGCAGGTACTCTGTCTGATAACCCACCTTCTCCCTGGTGGGATCTGGGATGTTCCCCAGGACCCCGCAGCTCAGAGGGGTCTTGGCAAGGGCTTTGGGTAGTGGGACTTTCCCAGGATAGGTCTAGACACCTGTAATTCCAGGCGACGTCCGGGGCAGCACTTCTGTAGTTGTTCTCTGGTCGGAGCCTGCCCTAAAGACTCCCCCAGACCTTGGGGAGAGGAATCACTGATGTCCTTTTGCATCTACTTCCGCTCTCAACATACACTAAGTTCAAAAAGACCTTTAATGTTTTCCTGTACTTTGGAACCAATGAACGTGTTGAAATGAGATGGTTGAGGGGGTAGCGCAGTGTAGCAGGGAAGAGCTCAGACTGCAGAGTCAGGTAGACCTGGGTTCAAGCCCCGTCTCTGCCACCTGCTAGCGGGCAACATTGAGCAAGCTACTTTACCTCTCTGTACCTCAGTTTCACCTGCAAAATGAGGATAATATCATTTCCCTTATGTGTCATTGTGAGGATTAACAGAGATAATGCACTGTGCTTGACACATTAAATTGCCTGTAGAAATAGTTGCAAGGTGACTGTGGAAGTTAGAACACAAATGGGATATTTGGTCATATTAAGGATTTGTCAGATTTTTTAGGTATGATATAGTTGTGTGGTTATGTTTAAAAAACGAGTCCTTATCTTTTAGAAATACATACTAAAGTATTTATGGGTGAAATATGTTTGGGTGGATTTCAAAATTAGCCAAGGGGAGGTAGATTGTGGCTGGGAGTATAGCTAGAAATTATAATTATTAAAGCTTGATGATAGATGGGAATTCATTTTTTTTAATTTTTTTTAAGATTTTATTTATTTATTTGAGAGACAGAATGAGATAGAGAGCACGAGAGGGGGGAGGGTCCGAGGGAGAAGCAGACTCCCCGCCGAGCAGGGAGCCCGATGCGGGACTCGATCCCGGGACTCCTGGATCATGACCTGAGCCGAAGGCAGTCGCTTAACCGACTGAGCCACCCAGGCGCCCGATGGGAGTTCATTTTAATGTTCCCTCTCTTTTGTGTGTTTGAAATTTTTATAATAAAAAGTTTGAAGTTCATACACCAATAAAAGTTCGGTGGAAGATGAATTCCCAGCCCTAAGCCTTTTTACCTCTTGAGAAGCAAAGCTAATGCATAAACCTTCCTTTCTGGGTGATGTGTACTGCTCAGCTGCTCACAGATATTAAGCTTTATTTCAGATTTCACAGGTTGTTTTGGGGTCATCCTTCATTAGGAAGTGGCTAAGTGTTTTGCTCTAGGAACAACAGAGGATATTTTCCTTGACTTTTAAACTACACTCTGCTTTGTACTTTCTAAAATAATGTTTTCTATGGGAATAAGCTCCCTGGGCAGCACAGTTTTGCCTTTAGAGTGGGTTAGAGGCTTTTAAAAAGATTAGATAGAGTCTCACTGAAGTGTCTTTTTGGGAAAGGCAAAGTGTGTAGTGGAAGAAAAGGTACTGGGCTGAGAAACACAAATGACTGATTTTATTTATTTCTGCTTTCTCACTAGCAAGCTGTGTGCCTTTGGGCACATCATTGAGCTTCTCTGAGCTTCAGTTTCCATTTGTAAGGGATAAGGGAATTGGACTAATTTCTCTGATCCTTTCCAATTCCCAAAATAATAATAATAATAATTACAAAATAATATAATAATTATTATTTTTAAAGATTTTATTTATTTATTTAATTGACAGAGAGAGAGAGACAGCGAGAGAGGGAACACAAGCAGGGGGAGTGGGAGAGGGAGAAGCAGGCTTCCCGCTGAGCAGGGAGCCCGATGCGGGGCTGGATCCCAGGACCCCGGGATCATGACCTGAGCCGAAGGCAGACGCTTAACCATCTGAGCCACGCAGGCGCCCCTAATTATTATTATTTTAAGTAATCTCTAACACCCAACATGGGGATTGAACTCACAACCCCAAAATCAGGAGTCATAAGCTCTACCAGCTGAACCAGCCGGACACCCCTCCCAAAATTTTATTTTTTAAAAGATTTTATTTGAGAGTGCACGAGCAGGGGAAGGGGCAGAGGGAGAAGGAGAAGCAGACTCCCCCTGAGCATAGAGCCCGACAGGACCTGGGGATCATGACCTGAGCCAGTCAGACACTGACTGAGCACCCAGCCACCCCCAAATTTTATTTTTAATGATAACTTTCTGACTAAATATATTCATGTTCACTGGAGAAAATCAGGAACATGTGGAAAAGGCAAAATCAAAAATAAATATCACCTTAGTTCTACCCCCCAGGAGATACTTCTTAATGTTTTTCAATGCCTTGTTACAATTTTTAAGAATCAAATTCATGTAACATATTTTGTTGAACAACTAATCTGCAGGTGGTGTCTACCACTGAAGGAATATAAAGGTGAGTAAACATGGTCTCTGCCCTCCAGGAACTGATAATTTAATGCTAAATACTGTTCCCTCTAGTTACATGCAATGGGTACTTCCCATAAGAGAGAGGCCCTTCCATCTGTCACTAAGTCCGTGGAGTTTTAATGCCATTTGTGATGTGATTTTGCTCACGTTGGAAGACTTTTTTCCCTGAATGTTGTTTCTTCTCTTACGTTCAGAAGTACAGCGCTCATATGCTAATGAGGACAGGGCAGACTTTCCCTATGATATCCATTTCTTGGACTGCCGACCCTAACTGCACCTGGACTGATGGGGAGCAGCTGCTCGTCCCTTTGACTCTCTCCTGCCCCTTTTCAAGCCATACTGCTGCCTCTGCCATTCTGACCGATGAAAGTGTAATGAGCAATAGGACAGCCATGGAGTGGGAAGGCTGACGGGGGAGAGAGCTTTAGGGGCAACAGATCATCTGGAAGCCAGCCCTTCCCTGGGGACCATCCACCGTACAGCTGGAAACATCAAGAAATCCTAGAAATCTAGGGGCACCTGGCTGGCTCATTTGGGGGAGCATGTGATTCGATCTTGGGGTTGTGAGTGCAAGCCCCACATTGGGTGTAGAGATTACTAAAAAAAAATAAACTTAAAAAAATAAAAAAATCCTAGAAATCTGGCCTAATGTGATAAAAGAGGGGAGAGGACAGGCAGAAGGTGGGAATATTGAGAGACTTTGACTTACTTGGATAAAATGTGTAAATAATGACCTTTCATTCAGCATGCCAGAGGTGCTTTATTTATTCATGAAATTTTATGTGTCTTTTCCCACTCCAGTTTTGAAGCGAAAATGTATGATCTCTTCTCTGCCTGGCAGAATGCCCTGCTTACACAACACTATCCCTGTAACCTCGCCCTAGTTTCAGAGGAATCTGGGTCTGTAGCTGAAGCAATTAAGAGCAGTTTTTCCTCATTATACTCACCTTCCCTGAATGTAACATTCCCATGCCCCCTCCAAGTAAATGGAAGTTCAGATAGGAAAGACTGTATTTTTTTCTGTCACAGACTTTGAGTTATGATTTTATTGAATTTAGCTTAGATAAATGTCCAGTGCCATTCCATTATTTGAAAAAAATCCTTAGCCCACCCCTCCAAATAGAATTTGTCTTCCAGGTGCAGGAAAGAGACATGAAAGAAGGAGTAAATATTGCTGGTGGCATGCATTTGGGATTTCCTAGTTCTTGAGAAATTCAGGCCTGACCATAACTTACTTGGGTGTTCCTGAGAAAAGCAGTTAGAAACAGAGAAAAAACAACATGCAATGTCGAAAATCAATTTTGGATTTTATGTGGAGAAGGAAATTCAAATCCCCTAACAGAAATGGACCTTGGAAAATATATCTTGCTCTTAAGAGTGACACAGATACCATGCAGCATGGGAGCTTTGGTGGAGTTCAGCTTGGAAGAGAAGGTTCGGGATTAACGAACACACTGGTTGTCTATAGATATTTGGAGGGCTGTCACCATAGAGGAGGGATTACATTTGTTTCTGTGTGTGAGGCACAGGGGTTGAACTGATGTATTCGTGTGTGAGAACTCTAGAGAGAGATTTCTCCTTAGTGTAAGAAGACATTTTCAGGGAGCTGTACAAAGATGGAAAGAGATCTTTGCACAAAGAGGCAGACAGTGTCTGGTGACTGGACAGAGGCAGGGAGAGACTGCCTCTCCTCCCTTCTGATTACGTCCTCCCCTTGCAGGCTACACTCCAGCCACACCTCTTTTTCTCAGTTTCCCAAAGGAGGCAAGCTCTTTTTCCCACTGTTGTTACTGCTACTTGGGATGCCCATGTCCCCCTCCCCGGGCCCCCAACGCCTTCAGCCTGAGGTCTCAGCTTAATGGTTTCATCCTCATACAGGCCTTTCCTGACGCCCTTATCTCAAGAAGGTCTTACTGTTAAAACTGTATCATAATGTCTTGCATTGTTCCTTCATAACACTTACCAAATTTAGGCAGATATGTATATCATATATCTCACACGTATACACATACACACACATTTATAGGAAACAGCACACTGTTTAATGTATGTTTCTCCACTAGAAGGCAAGTTTTGCAGAAGGAACCGTGTGTTTTTTTCGTTCCTCTCTTCTGTTGTGTACAGCACTTGAAACATGGTAGGTGCTCCATAAATGTATTAATGGATGAATGAATTAACCAGATTTGGGCACCAAAGTGTCTTGATTAGTATTAATCTGAGAGTGGGAGGCGAGCCACTAGGAGGGGTTTTATATGGGCCCTGGATCTAGCACTAAATAATACTGTATCACCTTGTGTGGAATTTCTTCTTCGATTACTTTCAGTCCTTCTGATTTTGTCGAAGAGAACAGTTTGTTTTGGTGATGGTCTATAACTGCCACGTGTACACCTGCTGATCTCCCTTGTAAACAGATCAGGCCTCAGCAAGCAGCACTGTCCAGCTGAATTTAATAACATGTATTATTCATTCATAGGTTGCAAGTGATAATGATTTTTATTTTATGGAGGTGATTCAAAATTTTCTTTTAAAACAAAATTGTATAAGTAAAAATGTGAGTCTATTTAATGAATAATATTAAATAAATAGTACAGGTAATGGTATAACTGGTTCTTGAATGACTGAAATTTTGGAACAATCTAGTCCATCCCCAAACCAGTTCAGGTTCATGGCAAAATAAATGCAATTAAGTGAGAGTTTCATAAAGCCAAATGTATTCATTTTCATTCTGATAGTGTGTCTTTTTTTTTTTTTTTTTTTTAATATTAAAGCATCCTGGGGCACCTGGGTGGCTCAGTCGTTAAGCGTCTGCCTTTGGCTCAGGTCATGATCCCAGAGTCCTGGGATCAGGTTCCCCGCTCAGTGGGAAGCCTGCTTCTCCCTCTCCCACTCCCCCTGCTTGTGTTCCCTCTCTCACTGTCTGTCTCTGTCAATAAATAAATAAAATCTTTAAAAAAATACTAAAGCATCCTTTCCTAAAATAGGTGGTGATTTTTTAAAAAAGATTTTATTTATTTATTTATTATTTATTTATTTATTTGAGAGAGAGAAGGAGAAAACAAACAGAGCACAAGCATGGGGAGCACCAAAGGGAGAAGGAGAAACAGGCTCCCTGCAGAGCAGGGAGCCCGTGGGGCTCAATCCCAGGACCCTGGGATTATGACCTGAGCTGAAGTCAGATGCTTAACAGACTGAGCCACTCAGGCACCCCTTAGATGATGATTTAAAAAAAACAAAACAAAACTTCTGCTTGGCAAAATAAAGTATTTGCAGGCCCATATTATTGCTTCCTTTTTAATTATGTAGGATTGATAGTGTGGGAGAGGCAATGTCACCTGCCTTGGAATCCAAAAGTCTGGGGCCCAATGCTGTTAGAGGACCTTTGTGGTCCCCTCCAGTGTGGAGAGTGGATTTAATAGTTGCAGGTGAAATCTTGTTTGCTCTCTGCATGAATAGCCCTGAAGGCTCTGTGTGTGTGTGTGTGCGCGCGCATGCGTTCATGTGCTCCCCAGGGTAAGTGCAGATGTATTATACCACCCTTTCTGTTAAAAGGATTTGTGTGTTTTCTATTATTTCAAATAGGGATTCCAAGTACAGTTTATCGTCAACTTATGATGGGGTGCCCTCTTGATAACCCATCGGAAGTTGCAAATACATAGGTCGAAAATGCATTCAATATACCAACCCTATTGAACGTCACAGCTTAGCCTCATTTACCTTAACTGCCCAGAATACTTACGTTCGCCCACAGCTGGGCAAGAGCATCTCACACAAAGCCTATTTTGTAAGAAAGTGCTGAAAAGCTCACATAATTTCCTGACTTCTGTACTGAAAGTGAGAAACATAATGGGTGTACGGGCACCGAGGGCTGTGAGCTCACATGGCTGACGGGGAGCTCTGGCTCACTGCTGCGGCCCACCGTCACTAGAGGGGGTCAGGCTGTGTATTGCTAGCCTGGGGAAAGCTCATACCTCATAATCTGAAGGACAGTTTCTACTGAATGTGTATCGCCTTCACAGCGTCAGAAAGCTGGAAAGTTGTACGTTGAACCATTGTGAGTTGTGGACTGTCTCTACCATATTTATAATGAGAGATGATGGGTCAGTAGTTTACGGAAATCCTCAGTCATGTACAAAGGGTACAGTAGGAACAGAGAGATGGTTGGGAGCTGGGAAGGAGACTGGAAGGGCACCTACATGGCTGATGGGTGTTCCGGGGGCAGCAGCGTCCCCATTTTCTGAGGTGGGCTGTCAGGGACTGGGCAAGGAGGAGCGCAGGGGGAAGCAGGGGAGACGTAGGCTGGCCATCTGTGTAAGGAGCCAAAAGGCAAGTGGGGCCAAGCACGAGGAGGCCTTGGTCACCAGGCAGCAAACTGAAAAGACATTGGCCGATTGCCGCGGTGTTGTAACTGCTGCCTTTTCCTGCTGTTTGTGTCTGCTGAAATTGCTTTGCTTATAAAAATCCAAACGCTGGGCTAAGACTCTTAAGTCCCCATTAGAAATTCAGCAGAGATACTAAGACTGGAGAGATTATGGCCTTACTGATTGTGTCACTTTTGGCAACTGCCTGATTAAAAACATGCAAAGAAGGGGTCCCTGGGTGACTCAGTCAGTTAAGCATCCGACTCTTAGTTTCTGCTCGGGTCCTGATCTCAGGGCCATGAGATCGAGCCCCACACGAGGCTCCATGCTTAGCACGGAGTCCGCTGGCGATTCTTTCTGTCTCCCTCCCTTTCTGCACCTCCCCCTGCTCGGGCACACAAAATCTTTATTAATACACACATAAGTACATACATACATACAAACATCAAAGAACCAAACCAGGTACCTTAAACTGGATGTAATCCATGGTCAGTATTTTGGCTTTGCATTTGAAGCTGCTGCCCTTGGGGACATCGCTTCTGTGACCGTATTATCTGTCACCATGTGAGTTGGTTGTCCTTGGTGTGTATGTGTGTGCACATGTGTGCTCACATGTATCCAAGTCAGTGGCTCCTGTTGGTTGCAGATCTGAGCCTCATAATCAAAGGTCAACACCTTCAACTCAAACAGTGGATATTTATGGAGCATTTACTATATGTCAGACTTCATCGGGAGTTGCTCTGTGAATGCTGTGTATCCATGTCTACTCATGCATACAATTAACAACTGCAATAGTATCGTGTAAGTTAAACAAGTGGTTGAAGGAAGGGATCTACAGCGTGCTCAAGAATTGGGGCACCTGAGTGGCTCAGTCGGGTAAGTGACCGACTCTTGACTTTGGTTCAGGTCATGATCTCAGGATTGTGAGATCGAGCCCTGTCTGGGGCTCGCCCTGGGTGTGGAGCCTGCTTGGGATTCTCTCTCTCCCTTTGCCCCTCCCCACCCCTCACGCGTGCGCACTTTCTCTCTCTCTTAAAAAAAAAACAATTCAAGGATCAAAGAGGAGGAAGCATTTAATTCTAGGTGGAGATATTAAGGAAGACCTTATTAAAGAGACACTTGATCTGGGTGCCAGGAAGATGGCACAGGGGAGAGGGGAGCTGGGAAGGATAACAGAGCGTCGGTAGAGATGTGGGAAATGTTTGGCTTAAGGAACGCTGCTGTGAAGTAAACCTCTAGGCTGGGAGTGCAGCTAAGTAGAGGCAGTCATGACGCTCGGGACCATGTGAGTGCCACACAGGTAGTGTGAGGAAGTCAGGAGGTGGTGCAGGGGGATCACTAGAAGAATTTCAACCTCATTTATGGTCAACAGTTAATAAAAATTTTTGTAAAGAAGGTTCCAGTAGGCATATACTTTGCTTTACATTTTGATATTGGGGGGGATGAGATTAAGAATGCATAGACTGCTTGACAGATGATCAAATGAGTAATGTCATCCAGCAGAGTATGTATGATTTTCTCTAATGCTTATTACATCATGATCCGCAGAAGTGTATTTTGCTTTTGAAAGTCAGAATTTGTACACACTTAAAGATAGATTCCTACTTTATTTTTTAAGATTTTATTTATTTATTTATTTGACAGAGACACGGCGAGAGAGGGAACACAAGCAGGGGGAGTGGGAGAGGGAGAAGCAGGCTTCCCGCTGAGCAGGGAGCCTGATGCTGGGCTCAATCCCAGGACCCTGGGGGGATGACCCGAGCCGAAGGCTTAACGACTGAGCCACCCAGGCACCCCAGCTTCCTACTTTAAAGTATGTTTTCTATTGTAAGTGGTGATCTTTTTTCAAAATAAACCAAATGTAACACTTTTAAATTAAAAGCAACCTGAAACCAATGAGCAGGACTACAAATCCACAGTCCCAGCTGTGAATCCTTCTGCGTTAAACTGAGTGGTCCTGCTGAGGGTCTGCCAGCAGGTGGTGACAGTGCTGTCTTGCAGTTCCAGTTTTCCTTTTAGATGTGTATCGTTTACAGACATACTGCCTGTTCATTGTCCGAAAACTCAGAAAGCACACTGGGGATGGGTGGGTGGAGGGGCATAGCTGCTCCACCTGTAGATAACTACTAGTTACTATTATGTAGATAATAATCACTTTTGGTAGATCTCAGTAGCCTCCGATGATTACAGATCATTGGCGGTGTGGACCGTCGTCTCCACCACCGCAACCGCGTCCCTAAAGAGCAGAAACACTTAATCCTGCTTCGGGGACAGACCTGCCCGAGGCAGGCACAGGACCGGCGCTAGAACTGCTGGTGAGGCCCCGGTCCGGCCGTCCCAGCACTCGGGCAGGCACCTTGGTGTGCGCGTGCGACATCGTAGTTGTCGGATTCAGCAACATCAAGGACTGGCTCCGGCCACAGCACCCACCATAGCACAGGGCTGGAGGGACTAGGCTGCAGGCTCTCTTTGTTCTCATACGCTGGTCACGAAAAAGTAGAATTGCCTGTGCAGTGTTTCTGGCTGAGCTGTTCATTTTGAACGCCGTCTTTTTATCAGTAGAAATCATTTCTAATATCCATTTTGCTTATTAACAAACCCTCTGATACTGATCAAAGATAAAAGGAGTTGAAGCCTTATAATAACCACCTCTGGGGTGTCAACTTTTTATTAAAGTCATTCACATGCTAAATAACTGCTTCCAGGGTATACATTAAAATTCACACATCTGCCTATCACAGTTGATGCTGGGGTATTTGGAAGAGAATTAGGGACACTTTTTCAATTTATGTGTAGAGTTTGTGTATATATATAAATTGCTTGACACTTCTCAGTTTATATTCTTTGTATATCGCTTAACAAAAGTGAACAAAAGTAAAAACATGCTTATACGTGGTTTTTTGGCCTACTGTTGTCATTAATAACATGAATACATTTCCAAATATATACTTCTGCATTATTAGTTTTAATGACTGAATAGTGTTCACTTAATGATTTACTCACAGCTCACTATGACAGACATTTGTGATTTGTACAACTTTTTTGCTGTTATACTTATCCCTATAAAGATTGTCTTTGTACTTGTTTTTTTGTATACTTGTTTATTTTATTAGGATACATTCCTAGAAATGGAATTGCTGAATCATAGGGTTTGCACATTAATGTTTAAGGGGCACCTGGGTGGTGCAGTCTGTTAAGCTTCCAACTCTTGGTTTTGGCTCAGGTCGTGAGATCAGGGTTGTGAGATTGAGCCCTGCATGAGGCTCTGTGCTCAGAGAGTGGAGCCTGCTTAAGACTTTCTCTCATTCACCCTCTGCCCCGTCCACCCCCGCGCAAGTGTGCTTTCTCTCTCTTTTTTCAAATAATAAATAATTCTTTTTAAAAATATTTAAAACAAAATTTCAAATTATTCTTTGAAAAAATGTAACAATCTTTACTCCCACCGGCATCTGCTTTCTTAAATACTCTCCCACACTGGAAAGAGTATTGAAGAAAAACATTTGCCCATCTGATAGGTAAAAAATGGTCACTCGTGTTAATCTTACTAGGTTGGACTTTTAAAAATATATTTGCTAATTAATTTTTCCTTTTATTGTTTCAAATATTGGTAGTGTAGGAAAATCAGCCTGCTCTACACTTACTCCCCCTATCAGTTGCCAAACGTCTTGAAATTATTCTTCAGATCGGAAAGCATGAAGTCAACTTAAAGCATTTTCAGTCATCACATTTTTCTAATTGAAGCCCCTGTCCAAAAGTGGGGCAGTGTTCCAACTGTGATGTTTCTGGTACCGCTCCCAGGATTGGTCAGGTATCGTTTGAGACCTTCCTTTAGGAATGGGTAAAGATACTTTTTAGCTGCCAGACTGTCAACAGATGATGGTAAGATGCTTAGGTGGTCAGCATTGAAACCTGCCAAAGTAATACTCATAGAACAAAATATGAGATGAGAGCTTAGAGTTATGGAATTAATTTGAAGGATGTAGACAGCCAAAGAGACCATTTAACCACAGAGGGATACTTTTTCAGCAGAATTATCTAGGTGTCATGTCTACAGCTAATTAACCAGAAAATCGCTGTATCTTAAGTTCATCAGCTGATGGGTTTTGGGGGAAGTGGTACAAGGGAGTGTTTCCTTTTCTTTCCACCTCATCAATGTTTTAGAGTCAGTATATGAACACTGGGCCAAAATAGCAGTTCAGAGAGAGTTGTTTCGACATATGAAAAGGGGACTAACTTCCAAACACAGGTGAGCCTATGGCTACCAAGAACCATCTCCCTCCCTCTACCAACAGGGAGCTGTTGCCTGATGCTCAAAATTGCTTTAAATAAGATGGGTTCTCTCTAAAGAAGGGATCTGCATTTCTAGCTAAGGCCTAAAATTGAAATACACTGAAAGGTAAGAATGACTGTAAGTTCACACTGAGGTGTAAATGACTTAGCTTAGACCTTTCTGAGAGGAGGCCTGGGCTCCAAAAAGGGGATGAGGTGAGTGAGATCCACCAAAAAGAAAGCCAGAAAGGAGAAGCCGGGGTACAGAGTGGTGCAGTTTGGTGGAAAACTGTTTGGGTGACAGGTTCGCTTCTCAGGGCCCTTTCCCATTGTGCCGCTGGTATTGGCAACGGAGCAACTTCTGAATAAATTGGCATTTTAATAACTTCATTTAGCTTGTTCTGTTGCTAAGGAGAATTTTCTCCCTCCCTCCGCCCCCCCTCTCTGGGTGTGCTAACAAAGGTATGGTAGGTATTTAGGGAACATTTGGTTTCTAATTCTTTAATAGACGCTCTTCTTTGAAAGAACGTACATCTGCTCTTCGTATGGTTCCTACCGAATAAAGTAGCTGCTTCCCACTTTTGAAAATCCCCAGTCCACTGTCCTCTGCAGCGCTCTCATCTGTCTGGACAGCATCCCCAGTTCCTGCCCCTTTGCTGTTCAGTCGCTGCTCTCGGTCCTCCCGCGCTGTTGCTTCTCCAGAATCTTCCTTAAATCTCATCTCCTGGACTCTTGCCTCTGTATTCAGGCAGGCCTAAACTGTTTCTGCACACACGCTTGCTCTAAAATCCCTGTCCTCTTGTATCTGTAAGTGTCCAATTAGTAAACTCTTTTTAAAATATAAATGTATTGTCATTGTTGAAAATGTAAATATAGAGTCACAGAGAATTCTTCCCTCTCTCTGTCCCCACTGCACTGGCTCTAATATCCCTAACATGTTTGGTTGTATATCTTTTCAGACTTTTCCTTTTCGTATACGAACATTTTTATGTGCAAAAATATACAAAATGATTTCTACAAAAACTCACATTATGAACTTGTCTTTTAAAATGTAGTATGCTATTTATAAATTTTATTTCATTCTTTTTCATGGCTATATTGTTCTGGTGTATGGCTACATCATAATTTAAATAAATAATCCCTAGTTTTGTACAGTGATACAGACTTTTCTGTATGTTTCCTGACATTCCTCTCCATAGGAAAGGAACATCTGGGTCAAAGGGTATGCATATTTTATTTTCTTTAAAGACTTTATTTAGTAGAGAGAGTGCGCGTGCGTGTGCGTGCACAAGCAGGCAGAGTGGCAGGCAGAGGGAGAGGGAGAAGCAGGCTCCCTGCTGAACAAGGAGCCCCGATATGGGGCTCCATCCCAGAATCCTGGCATCATGACCTGAGCAGAAGGCAGATACTTAACCAAGGCGCCCGGGGAATGCACATTTTAAATGCTGATAAATATTCCCATATTGCTCTTGAAAGAGACAGCACTTTATGCTAATTTACACTCCCTTTGGCAAACCCTCATTCAGTCTTCAAGTCTCACCTAAAGAGTCACCTTCCTAGTCACCTTTACCTCCAGGCATTGTGAGGTGCCCCTCTTTTCTTAACTGTTCCCCCAAAGTGCTGTTATATTCCCAAATTTTGGCGCTCATCCCATTTTTTTGAATATTTGTTAAATAATCTGTATCCACCACACCGCCATCTTTATTCTTCCTTCTAACTTTTTTTCTGATTTCAAATGAAACCCATGTTCACTATATAAAATTCCAAAGTATTAGGCAAATACTTTATATTAAGGAAATATAAAACATCTCTGTACGATTAGACTATGAAAACACAAATTCAAAGGGATATATGCACCGTGTTTATAGCAGCATTATTTACAATGGCACCATATGGAAGCAGCCCAAGCATCCATGATAAGTGAATGGATAAAGAAGATGTATTTATATACAATGGAATATTATTCAGCCATAAAAAAGAATGAAACCTTGCCGTTTTCAGTAACATGGATGGATCTAGAGAGTATAACGGTAAGCGAAATACATCAAAGATGAATACCATATGATTTCACTCATGTAGAATTTAAGAAACAAAATGGTGAACAAGGCGGGGAAAAAGACAAACCAAAAAAAAACAGACTCTTAACTGTAGAGAATAAGCTGGTGGTTACCAGAGGGAAGGTGGGTGGGGGATGGGTGAAACAGGTGAAGGGGATTAAGAGTGCTCTTATCTCGATGAGCACTGAGTAGTATATGGAACTGTTGAATCACTATATTGTGCACCTGAAATTAATATAACATGGTATGTTAACTGCACTGGAATTAAACATTTTTTAATCTGTGTATTTTAGCTAGTCTTCATCTGTGCTACTCGCTCAGACCTCTCTCATTAGCACTTAGAGCATGTAGCATACTGAGATACACATCTGTCTCACCCAGAAACCTGAGTTCCTAGAGGGAAGGGGCCATGTCTTTTCATCTTTGTGCCCCAGCACCTAATATGCCTGGGTGCATAGTGCATGCTCAGTAAATGTTTGTCGCTTGGAAGAACAGGGAATGAGACAAGTCTCAGAAAGCATGCCAGGTAACATAAGCACCTCTAATGGCTACTGGTGTGACGTATGGTGTTTTTTTTTTTCTTAGTCTCCTTTAAAAGGGGTGGCTTTGCATGGACTCTCCCACAGTGCCAGACTCTCACAGAAACTCTAATGCTGTTGAAGTTTACCTTCTTCTAGATGATTTGGTTTCATAATCATTAGGATCTGTTTAGTTCCTCTAACAAAGAAAATGCAGGAGCCTGGGAAGCAGTTATTAGCTGAGGGAGATTGGTTTTCCAGTGTAATTTGTTGTATGTGTGTTTATTATCCACTGGCTCTGTGCTCAAGTCAATACCCCTGCATTCTGCTGAGCCAGGCAACCTGGTGAGACAGGCAGTGATGCCAGGCGCTATTCAGGTTCCAGAATCTAACAGCAGCATCAATAAGAACTCCCCTATACTGAGTGCCTACCATGTATGGGATGTTTTACATGTCACCGAATCCTCTTAAAAACACTAGGAGGAAAGTATTGTTTTCTTCCAGTTCCAGATATTCAGCCTCAGGGGGGTAAACTTTCCAAGGTTATACAGCTATTAAGTGGTAGTGTCTGGCTTTGAATCCCTTTTGCTTACAAACCATCTTGCCTCCCTTTTTTCATCTTTCCTTGTTCCCTAGCCCCCAACATGGTCCTTTCGCCATGGACCAGGAAAAGTAGATCATCTGATATAAAAGCCTGGAGTCTTCTCTCTTGTTCATTGAAAACACTGCTTGAATCCCTGAGAAAACTTTCATTTTTAACTTAGTTCTATTCTCCTTTTCTAAAATTGTAGACTCCTGGAGGTGAAAGGGATCAGGTTTATTCATTCACATCCTCCTGCGGGTGGGGCAGGCAACCCCATGACTACCGTCCGTTCTCACCTTTGCAGTAGACAGGCTTCAAGATTTTGCTGCATGAACGAAAAGTCTGGTCTTACTTTGGACTTATATGGGTGCAGAGCTAGAGTGTAATAGAAGTAAACATCATAAGTAAACTATAAACTAGAACCAGAAACTTAAGGGTAGGCTCGTCTATGGCCCCCATGAGGAGAAACAAATTCCTCCAAAGCTGTGTTCCTACCAAGAGACCAAACAAGATCTGCAGGTTTCTTTTTGGTTATATTCACCTCATCCCAAATGGTTCAACATTTCTCTCATTTTTACTGATGTATAGAAAAATAGATCCACGTCCATAATTGCAGTTCTGAAATTTTAAAGGAAATTCTTTGGTTATTACACTTTATATTGCATCAGACCCCCAGTAGGACTGGGTTAGCACTCTGCAATCAGACACATGAGCATACCTGCAGGGTGACTTACTATTATTCACCTTAGCTGGAATAAGTAAAGACTATAATTATGTCATTTCAGGTCAGGTTTTTGTTACCGAATGATTTGCATACACTTAAGGAAAAACTTGCAGTTTTCAGAACTTTTGGGGTTTCAAAATTACAGATAAAGGCTTGTGGACCTATAATTTCTGCCCTTTTAAAAAAATATTTAAGAGACAGGGAGTGTGAGCATGAGTGCGAGTACGGGGAGGAGCACAGGGAGAGGGGGAGAGAAAATCTTGAGCAGACTCCCTGCTGAGCACAGAGCCCCACGGGGCTCCATCTCACAACCCTGAGATCATGACCTGAGCTGAAATGAAGAGTCAGACAATGGACTGAGCCACCCAGGCGCCCCTATAATTTTCTCCTTTTTCACATCATCAACAATATGTTTGATAGAGGAACCTCCTACTCTTTGTTGAAAGCAAAATAAAATTTGTTTCCATGGAAGGGTCTGCCTCCCTGCCATTCAGGAGCTGCTTGGCACCATTCCTGTGTGTGCCTCTTTGGGACCTGAGTTCCAACCTTGACAGTGCTCAGGATGCTCTCCCTGACCTCCACCCAAACCAGTTCCTTCGGCCACATTCCCTTTGTTCTCTCCTAAGTGGATGTGGAGAACAGTGCGTTTCCTTCATCGTCTTTGTGAGGACCAGCCACACTTCCCACAACTCAGCAGGCTGCTTTTCTGGATGCCACGCACTCCCTAAGCCTTTGTTCCTTGATTTTGGGATCCTGCACCATGGAAACCATTTTGGCTCCTCACTCCATTCCCAGGTGGTCTCTGAGGCTTTGCCCACACAGCGCCACACTGAAAAATACAGTCTGGCCCACAGGTTTACGTTTCACGTTTTAACTGCTTAGTTTTGTCTCGTGGCACAGTCCCAAGGCTTTTTCTGTGGAGGGATGGGTTTCGGCCTGCCTGGTGACCAGGCTGCTGTCTGTCACTCGGCTCCGTGTGAGACGCACACACTTCTTCCTCCCGCGCTGATGCCTCACGGTCTCCAGCGCCATTCTGAGATGAACGGGCCAGAGCCAGATGGTGTGACAAACTCTGGTTCCTGCTTCCGTTCTGGTTCCTTGTGGCTCTTATGTTCTGTTTAGCTCTTGCTCTTCCAGTTTGCAGAGTATGTGGAGTAGCGTGTGTCTTCACAAACTATTTGTTCCGACAAGTGTCTGGCTGTCGCCGGTGCTGGAGTTGGACAGCTGACTCCATCGGCGGCTCCCAGTGCCTGGTTCGCACCAGCATCCGTGCCATGTGGCTCTCCCTGGGCCAGGAGTCTTCAGTCAGCCCGGCCATTTCCATTGCCAAGGAGACAACATCTAGTGAGACCTCACGATTTACAACCTGTTCTCAGGCTGAAAGGTTTTCTCTAGAATTCCCGCTGACGTGGTCTCGTCCCTTCATCTCCCCGACCTGTGAGGTATATACATCTTTGAACTTTGCTGCAGAATTCCCTTTCCTGCATGCAGGGCCTTGAACAGGGGTCCAAAGAAGATGGACTCTAGGGGATCCATGAACTTCCGGACTATTGTGTGTGAATGTGTATGTGGGCAGTTTTTGTGGGGAGAGGCTTGCACTGGGTTCTCTGCATAATATTCTAAAACCGTGTGGCCCCAGGAAAACCGCTTAGTTTTCTGAGCCTCTGGAAAATGAGAATGATAGTAGATCTTACCCTATTCATTTGAATGAAGCTGCAATGAGAAAATGCCTAGGACAGTATCCATAAAGCCTTCGAAATGTATTAGCTATCAGTATTGGTCTGAATCTGGAATCCTCAAAAGATGAAAATTAGGTGACTGCCTTTTATTCCTTAGAATTAGGTAGGAGATATGTCACCAGTAGTAATTATCCACATTCTTAGAGCTCTTTATGCTGTACAAAGCATCTTCGTAGTATTGCCTTCTGTGATCTTTGCAGTGCCCTTGTTGGTAGGTGAGAGAAACTGCCTAACTTCCCCTTCTACAGCTGAGGGGGCTGAAGCTCAAGGGAGACCAAGACCACAGAGCTAGGAAGGCTCAGAAGAATGGCTTCCGCTCACGCTCTGCTGGACAAATGGATCTCAAGACAAACAGGGCACAGAGTGTGATGGGGCCTTGATCCTTGAGGTACAGTCAGGAGGGTCAGTCAGAGAAGACTTCCTGGAGTTAGTGACACTTAACCTGAGCCCTGAACTGTAGGTAGGAAGTGGCCAGGCAGAGTGGGCCACGGGAATGTTGCATGTAGAGGCTGCAGCAGGGCGAACGCCTAGAGGCAGGGAGACCTCACTGCTTGGTCAGGTGCTTATTGGTAAGAGGGGATGCTGGTGAGCACAGACTTAAAGCAAAAGGGCAGTTTCCTGGAACCCTCCCCTCACCATCCCATCCACAAAGGAGATGAATGTCTGAAGAAAAAGGAATAGAGCAGAGAATTAAGGTTGGATTCACAGACATACCTACAAACCATGCAGCCATTTAAAATAATTCTGAGGAAGACTAACGGCGTGGGAATGTGTTTGGTATGTTAAATGAGGAAGTGTATATATAATTGCCCCTTCGCCGTGATTTCAGCTGTGTAAAATGAATCTACAGATGGAGAAGACTTAGAAGTAGAAGGAAAATAACTCTTGTGTTAAGGTGATACATTTTAAAAACTCATTTTAATGTGTCATTTGTAAGTTTCGTTTTAGTTGTTTTGTATTTGTAATTTGTGTTCTGTCTGTTTTGCTCCCAGTGTGTCTCCTGGGCGGTCAGGGTTCCAGCATTCCACTGTGCCTCGGGCCTGTTTGGTTCTGAGTCATTAATAGCCATTCACTTCCTGCTTGCCCTGCTCCAGGCCCCATGCTTAAGCAGGTATATGTTTCTGTGTGTCCATCCCTGACTGGATCAGCAGCCTGAGAGCTCAGCGCCCCCCAACCCCAAAGCCCCCCCCTCCCTCGGTGGCTAGATAAAAACCCTCGCTGTCAGAGCACCTGGGGAGCTCAGTCGGTTGAGCGTCCCAGCTCTCCGTTTCAGCTCAGGTCATGATCTCAGGGTCATGAGATCGAGCCCTGCGTCCAGCTCTGTGCAGAGTCTGCTTGAGGTTCTCTCCCCCTCTGCTCCTCCCCCAGCTCGCACTTACTCGCGCTCGCTCGCTCTCTCTCAAATAAATAAAATCTTTAAAAGAAAAAAAGCCACTTGCTCTCAGAAATACCACTAATACTGCCCTTTTGTTCATGAGAGGAAAAAGAAAAGGCAGTGCCAGGTGGTGACAACTGAAATAACTGGGTACAGGTGGAAATGTCCATTTGCCCCGGCTTGTAACTGTTTGGAGTCGGGGGTTTTTGGAAAATTTTCTGGATCCTTCTAAGTTTTCAGAGTGATCAAAGGCTTTGTTCCCTCTGAATGTGTTTTTAAGCACTTAGGTAGAAACTTTCCCTTTCGTGTGTGCAGGTTGATGAGAAGGCAACCTGCTGCTATTAGATTGGGCATTGGCCAGCAACCTTTATCTGTTGGCATTCTTTAAACATGTCCTGGGCATTTCTCAGGTTCTGTTCCTTCTGAAAGCATCTTCAAGACACAGGGACACTTAAACATTGTGTTTAAGTTAGGACATATGGTATTTGCTTTAAAATGCCGCAACACACATCCAGTGTGTGGGAGAATATGAAATAAGGGTGATGGATATATGGGGTTTTGAAACTATTCCCTTTACCTTGTTAATCTGAAGTTTTTCACAAGCAAAAAAATCTTAAATAACATTTAAAAGACTGATAGCAAACTACTGACTGGAAATGTGAAAAGCCCTACATGACAGTCTGCCCTCTGACACCTTTGGGGACAGCCAACCCCAGCTGCTGTGCCCTCCCTGGACCCCAGAGTTCAGGGGAATAGGAGTTGGTAATGGTAAGCCAGGGGAAGCAGAGATGCCCAGAGGTGACAGCTTTCAGTGGACATTAGGCTTCTCTCAGCTCTGGGAGGTGTTTCAAGAACCATAGACTTACCAGCTCCCCAGAGAAGTTACTTCATCCTCTGATTTCCATGATGGTCTCATTGTTGCTTTAGAGGTTAGGAAACTGTTGGTTGGTTCATTCATTCATTCATTCATTCATTCATTCATCAAATATTGAATTGAGCATTATTCTAGAAGCTTAGGAGGTAGCAGTGAGGTTTATGTTCAAGTTGAGGATACACATTCCACTGTGGGGAGCCTGATGATTAACACATACACATGTAAATGAGTACAACCATTTCTGGTGGTGATTGAGTGAGGGCCCTGAAGACCTTTACATAGGACCATAGGAAGGTCGGGGGAGACACCGGAGCTACTTTAGGGTGGGTGATTAGTGATGACTCCTCTGAGGAGGTACTATTTGAGCTGAGTCACGAATGACAAAGAACCAGCCACCAGTATCTAGGGGAATGGCTTTCGTAGTAGAGGGGACACATAGAAGGGAAGGCAGCCTTGACATGGTGGTGAAACAGAATGCGAGCACCCCGAAGGGGAGGCGTGGGCTCCGTCTTTGGTATCTTCCTTTTTTTTCTTTACTCCTTATTCTCTTTAAGATGTATTTCCTCCCATACATCAGTTTATCTTTCTGGGTTGCGTTTTCCACCTTTTGTCTTTGTGGGTCATCCCTGAACCCGGACAGATGTTCTCCATTGACTTTTGGTTGGGGAGCCCTATGTTCCTGAAAGGAGACCAGTGTCACAGCCATGGGAAGATCTGTGTGGACTAGAGGTATAACTCACCTCTAGCAGTGTGGGCATTACTTTATAAATAAATTACAAGTGAGAAATCAGCCATCACTCCTTTGAAACTCACATTCTTATCTCTCACTTTTCACAAGTTGAATCAGAGATGTTAGTTGTGAAAGGAACCTTAGACATTGTATAGTAATGAGGTGTATTGGGGGGGCTGATCATTCCCCAGATTGAGTAGAAAATAGAGTGGTTGGAGTACACATTGGTGTTGACTTTAAAAGTGTACATGCCTTGGGGCACCTGGGTGGCTCAGTTGGTTAAGTGTCTGTCTTCGGCTCAGGTCATGATCTCAGGGTCCTGGGATCGGGCTCCTTGCTCAGCGGGACCCTGCTTCTCCCTCTCCCTCTGCCCCTCCCCCTTCTCATGCTCGCTCTCTCTCTTTCTCAAATAAAATAAAAATTAAACAAAAAAACAAAAGCATACATGCCTTTTGACCAGGAAATTCCATCTCTAGGAGTTTATTCTAAGAAAGTATCAGGTATGCGTGCAAACGTTTGTCTGTAAAAATCTTCCTCACTGTGTTAAGTGGGAAATGATTTAAGTGTTGAACAAGAGAGAACTGGTTAAATGAATTGTGGCTCATCTCTGTGATAGAACACCACTATGGAGCCATTTAAAATGGTACTGTGGAGGGGCGCCTGGCTGGCTCTAAATCTCAGGGTCATGAGTTCAAACCCCATGTTAGGTGTGGAACCTATTTAAAAAATAATAATAATGAAATAAAATGATACTGTAGAATAAGTTTAATGGTGTAGAAAGCTCTATGTCAGGAATACTTTTGGCCACAGGTACTATTTTGGGGCACCTGGCTGGCCAACCCTTGACTCAGCTCAGGTCTTGATTTCAGGGTCGCTGGGCATGGAGCCTACTTAAAAAAAATTATTTGCAGTGGCTGAGTGAAGTAGAGATTAATTTTCTGACATAACAAGTTGGAATGTAGGCAGCCGCTGGCGTTGGTTCAATGGTTAAACAACATCAAGACTACGTCTCTGTAGTATCTGTGAACTTTCTAATGCTTGACAGATACCTCATGGTCACAAGAGGGCTGCTGTAGCTTCAGGCATTGAGTCCACCTCTAGAGCAGAGAAGATCTGCTAATAAGAGACATGCCATCATGTCTCATATAAGATCATTTCCCACTTAACACAGTGAGTGACAGTTGCTCTACCTTTCACCAGGAAAGCAAAAACCTTCCTGCGTTCTCCTGACTGATGTCTCTTTCATCTCATTAGCCCAAACCATGTCCCACGGACACCGCTGGTTGCAAGAGTTGTTAACAGAGTGAGTATTTAGCTTCTCAAAACTGTAGAGTATAGGCAGGGAGGTGAAGGTTGGAAATGAGTGTTGGGTCCCACAACCCACAATGTCTGACCCAATATTGGGTGACAAATAGAATTCGCAGAACAACATTTACAACACAGCCCCGTTAGAGTATATAAAATAGAATGGATAACTTAGGAATTTTTAAAAACTACAAAGAAATACCCAAATTTTATTTTTGAGTGGTTCATTTTCTTTGTTTTACATTTTCAGAGTTTTCTACAATAGAGAATTCAAGTAACTCTCTCTTTAACTATCATTCCCCTTAAAAGCCCTGAAGCTCTGGCTGGTATGATTAGGTGTAAAGTGAAACTCAGGTCTAAGTGCTGAGGAGCTGGTCCCAAGTCTCATACCCAGTTAGAGGCAGAGCGGGGCCAGGCCTCACATGTTGCCTATAAAGGGATTTGCACTAAAAAAAAAGAAAGAAAAAAAATTATTGCTTTAGTTCTGGACCCTCTTCCAAATGAGCATGGACTTTTAAAACCACCTAACCAGGGCACCTGGGTGACTCAGTCGGTTGAGCATCTTGGTTTTGTTTCAGGTCATGATCTCAGGGTCGTGAGATGGAGCCCTGCCTCAGACTCCCGCTAAGCAGGGTGATTTTCTCTCCCTCTCCCTCTGTCCTTCCCCACCCCCCCTCCCCCACCGCTTGAGTGTGTGTGCGCGCACCTCCCCCACTAATCTTAAAAAAATAATAATAAAAAAAACCCTCTTAACCAACCACATCCTAGCTTCCTCTTCTTCCTTCTGTATTGTGCTTGGCCATCCCTGGCAAGTAATTGGCTTCCCACATTCAGGCTGCTGATGCTGGAGGTTGTAGATACTAATTGCAGGGTCATCAGTCAGTCACTTGGCAATCGGTACTGAACAAATATTTATTGTCAGACACTCTTAGGCACCAGGAATATAATGGTGACCAAGACATAGTCCTTGACTTGAAGAAGTTTACGTAGGCCAGGGAGGTAGGCAAGCAAATAAGTCATTACAACACAGAGGATCCCTGCTTTGATGAAGGTAGGCTTGGGAACAGGGGCAGGGCCACTAACCTGGCCTTGTGGGGAGAGTGTGTTCCAAGGAAGGTTTCCATAAGGAAGTCCCTCCAAGCAGAGGTCTGAAAAGGAAATGGGTACTAAGAAGAGATATGCAGAAGGATGAGGGGGACGCTTTCCAGGCAAAGGAAAATAGTTACAGCCTTTCCTAAAGCATGTCTGAGGGCTGTGGGATGTTAATATTTTTCCTGAAAAAGAAGTATTATGGGGTGTCTGTATGGCTCAGTCGGTTAAGCATCGACTCTTGGTTTCAGCTCAGGTTATGATCTTGGGGTCACTGGATCAAGTCTGTGTGCTTGTGCTTAAGAGTCTCTCCTTCTCCCTCTGCCCCCCACAACTCTCTTTAAAAAAAAGTATTATGCTTAAATAAAGTTAAGGAAGTTTAATAAGGTATTTGTATGTCCCAAACTGTCTTCAGCTCTTTTTTTCACATACCATGTTACCAGACTGCTTTTCTCTAGAGCTCTTGGGGTTTCTAATGTTTAGTCAGTCTACTGAGTGCCTTTGAATTGTGTGATGTAGGTGAATTCATTTTTTTCCTAATTTTTAATTTAAATATATCACCAGCCCTTTTTTGGGTCACCGTTACTTTTTATCACATTTTGGAGCAGATTTTAAGTTAGTTACGGGAAGGTTCATTCTGAGGACATTTTCTGGAAATGGACTCTCAGTGTTACCCTAGGTTCATTGTAAAAGGAATCATGTGAAGAAATGAGACACAACGGATAAGGAGATAAATTGGTTTTATAAATTTAGTAAATACAGATTTGAAAGAATTTTTAGTGATCCTGGGGATTTTATTTTTTCCCTGCAAGGGCTGCAGGGTATACTTTGTCAGTGGAGAGTGGTTTAAACACAACATAAGCATACACCTAGGTTTCAAATGGATTGCTAAGAGAATCCAGAAAAGCAAGAGATGGCATGTCTCTTTCAGTTTGTCCCACCTGGGCAATCCAGCCCCCTTGCTCTCTGGAGATGTTTGGTTGAGCAATTAATAGAGCCCCAAAGAAGAGAGCCGGCATGTCAGGAAGTGTCTGCATCCTGCTCTCCTTGGATCTGCCAGAGTTCCAGGCTTTTCTCTTCCCTGAGGCATTCACATTCTTTCCAGTGCCCATTGCCATATGCAGAGTAACCTTTAAACCTCCCTGGGTTGGGGGGGTGGAGGTGGGGGTTCTTTGTTGCCTTTGTCCTGGAGTTCTTCATGGTTTAAACTGGTTTTCCTCCCTTTCCTTCCTTCCAAAGGAGCTTTCTGCCAGTAGAACAAGCAGGATATTTGGAATCAGTCTGGGTTTGAATCCTGGCTTATCACTTAGGAAGTTTTACTTCACCTCTCCCAGCCTCAACTTGATCATCTGTACAATGGGGGATTATTATCTATCTCCTAAGAGTTTGAATTCGAAATGTTATAACATGTGCAAAGCAGTGTATACACCTGATGCATCATAGGTGTTCAGGAGCTGCTTAAGGCTTTATTAGCTCCCCTTTGCTTTATGAAATAAAGTCCAAGCCCCTTAGATCGAAACCCAGGTCCTGGGCCCTTTGTGACAGGCGCTCTCCGCTTGCCCTGCATCCCAGCCCCATCACTTCCTGTCTTTACTGCAGACTCCGGCCACATCACCAGGCTGCCTCTCACCTCTGTGCTTTACTGACCCTTTGCTCATCTAACAGTCTGTTCAGTGTTTAAGACTCAGCTCAGCAAAAGGACCCAAAACAAAAGCCAACATAGAGATGATTGTGTTTTTATGAAGTCCAAGAACACACAAAACTAATCTGTGTAAAAAAAAAAAATCAGAAACTGGGGAAGGGGGACGTGTTGACTGGAAAGACGCATGAGGGAACATTCTTGACATGGAGTGGAGTGGAGCGGAGTGTTGGGGTTTGGAGCTGATAGAAAGAATTCTTGAGACTTCTTTGGTGTAAAAAGGTGGTTTGATTAAATAAAGCACAGGGACGGGACCCGTGGGCAGAAAGAACTGCACTGGGGCTGTGAGGAGTGACTGATTATATAAGATTTTCTGTCCTGTGGAGGGGACGGTGATGTTAGGGCTCCAGGAAATTGAGTCTCTAGGTTTTTGGAGAGTGCTTTTTTCTTGTAAACCATGATGAGCCTTGCAAGCTGATGGAGACTCCTGTCTGGCATGCCTGTGATCTCTATCAGTTAACCGCTTGTTTTTTCCTTCCCTTTGTTTGAGGGCAGCCAGGAGCACCTGAGGAATGTCACATATATGCCACCTGGGGAGGGGAGGTGGGGAGAAGGGGTTTTGGGTTGTCAGCCCGTGCTTTGCCCTCAGCTTGCCTTCTGCTCCCTCATCATTCTGGAACCATTAAATGTTCTAAGACTTATTTTTGAGAGTGACTATACAAATTTATGTAATTATCAAAACTTCTCAAACTGAATATTTAACATCTGTGCATTTTGTTGTATGTTAATAATACCCTTAAAAAGGGCGCTTGGGTGGCTCAGTCGTTAAGCATCTGCCTTCGGCTCAGGTCATGATCCCAGGGTCCTGGGATCCAGCCCCGCATCGGGCTCCCTGCTCGGCGGGGAGCCTGCTTCTCCCTCTCCCCCTCCCCCTGCTTGTGTTCCCTCTCTCGCTGTGTCTTTCTCTGTCAAATAAATAAATAAATAAAATAATACCTTAAAAAAAAAAAGGCATGGGCATCGTTCTTTCCAGCTAGCTTTCCCTGGCCTGCTCTGGATGGATTTAAGCCTCTCTATAAGGTCCCTAACTCCCTACACACATCTCTGCCATCGCACTCAGCACATAAATATCTCTCCTCTTTATGCGTTTTGTGCTTCATTAGTGTGTAATCTCCTGGAAGGGCCCAAACTCTTGCTGTCTGTGTAACCTTGGGAAAAGTGCTTCTTCTTAACCTGACTGGGCCTTAGTTTGCTCATCTATAAATGGTGCTGCCTGGTTTTTCAGGGTGTCCTGTTGGCAACAACCAAAGAAGGCCGTGAGCTGGCCATTCACCACTAGCCTCCAAGTCCCCGCACGTTGCCAGTCCATCGGTCCTCAAATACAGAAGGGGGAAAAAGGATTGTTCCTGTTTATTATTTTTGTACATCCAACATTTGGAATAATTTCTGGCCACAAATGTTTGGTGCCTTGATTAATATATATTAGCTCCCTGTCTTCTTCCTTCTGGTCCAATTTCTCGTCTCTTCCCTTGGAGAGGGGATAGAAGACAGGCAGATCCTAATGGGCTCAAAGCAGCGTTTGGGAAGTAAGACAGTTGGTACTCAAGCAATATGGGATTTTAAACTTTTAAAATATTAATAAGGTGGAAGAAACCTGCCCACATTCTCTAAATTTATTGAAGCCCTAGGAATTCTCATAAACAACAACAGTGATATTGTTACTATAGCTAACATTTGTTGAGAGCCTTAGAGTATTTTTCCCAGCATGGTGCCGGGCTCATTTGTAAGCACTCAGGGAATGGTTGCTGCAGTTACAGCTCTCATTTAATCTCTGTACTGTCTCTGGTAAAGTTATGAGCCCTGTTCACCGATGAGGAAACTGAGCCTCAGATAAAGGGATGGGCCCTAGCGCACTGGGTACTGAGTGCTGGAGGCAGGTTGCGAATCGAGGTTGTCCTCCACCTCCAGGATCCTGCTGCTGCTTTAGTCTCTTCGGTTCCTCCTCATGTCCATCCCCTTGCTGAGCCTGGTCACTTACAGAGTCTTAAGGTGAGACAGGATTTCTGTGTTTGAACCAGCCCGAGGGGAGATTAATATTAAATCTGAGACATAATCTTAGGGCTTCTGCACAACTGAGCCACATGGGGTCAAACTAGCCCATCCTACAGGTACATTTAGAGGTAAAGGAAAAGTGCGAGCATGTTTCAACAAGCACTGTTTTTTTTTTTTAAAGATTTTATTTATTTATTTGAGAGAGAGAGTGTTCCTGCGTGAGTGGGGGGAGGGACAGAAGGAGGGAGAGGGAGACAGGGAGAGAGAGGCTCAAGCAGACTCCCTGCTGAGCATGGAGCCCAGGGCAGGGCTCCATCTCACAACCCTGAGACCCTGAGATCGTGACCCTGAGACACGACCCGAGTGAAACCAGAGTCTGAGGCTTAACCAACGGAGCCACCTCTGTGCTCCTAAATAAGTATTTAACATCTCCACCTTCTAACATTAGATCCTATATATATGTTTACACACACACACCCCTGATAAATTATTTTGGTAGGTATTGATGGGAACAAAATACATGTGACTCACTTTCTTCAGATTCACTAAGAGCTTTTCACATTGATTTAGAAGATAATGCACTGTTTGAAACATTTCTAATTCCAGCAAACAACCAGCCCTGAAGAAACTTGGCAGTCTCTTGGCAGTTTGCAAATTGGTTATTAGTGTTGAACATTCTTACGCAGAAAACAAAAGTCGAGCAAACCTTTTGGTCTGATTGAGGAAAGCAAGACCTTTCTCCTGATAATTCTGGAGCAAGGGAGCTGGCCCAGGAGCCAGATCCTCAGGAGGAGCATTAATCATTTAGCACTTTCTGCTGTGACTACTGTGTGGCCGGCTCCAGTGGACTCCAAGCAAGTATGCAGATTAATAATTCATGCTGGCCATGGCTTTGACCTCTCCAAGCTGCCTCCTGAAGAGCAGGGAGCACCCAACCAGAGAGGGATACACCCTGGCCTAAGGTTAAACCTTTGCTTGGCTCACTCTAGGGCATTGGTTATTTCCTGCTCTGATTGCTAATTCGTAGTGAGGTGCCCAAACCATCTGTCCTCAGGCGCAGAAGGCCAGCTCGTGTGGGCTGTGGGGTAAGGTCATGGTCCTCCCACAATCCAGATTCTGAAGTAGCCTCCACACAGTGGACAGGCTCAGCTGAGGTTGGCACCTCCTGTAACATGGGACACTGGTGATCCCTAGGAGCCTGGGCTTGGACGAATCATTTCCCCTTCTTGGGCCTCAGCTTCTCAGCCTGCAAAACCAGACCCGTTGTCCTTGCCCTGCTCACTTCATGGGCAGGAAGTGAGAGCCCCGGGTGAATGTTGACAGTTGAAAGCACATTTAAAAGGAAGTTGTGTTCAAAAGGTCAAATACCATATAATTCCACTTACTGAAGTACCTCGGTTTATAAAATTCATGGAGATGGAAGGCAGCATGGTGGTTGCCAGGGCCGGGGTAGGCAGGAATGGGAGTTAGTATTTGGTGGGTCCAGAGTTTCAGTTTGAGAAGATGAAGAAGTTCTGGAGATGGGTGGTGATGCCTGCATAACATCAGGAATACACTTAACATCACTGAACTGCAGACTTCAAGGTAGTCCAAATGGTAAATTTTATGTTTATTTCACCAGATTTTCATTTTATTTATTTATTAAAAGATTTTATTTATTAGAGCAAAAGCAGGGGAGGGGGAGGGAGGGCAGAGGAGAGGGAGAAGCAGACTCCCCGCTAAGCAGGGAGCCCGACACCGGGCTCAGTCCCAGGACCCTGAGATCATGACCTGAGCTGAAGGCTGCTGCTTAACCGGCTGTGACACTCAGGTGTCCCTCACCAACTTAGAAAACAAGTTGTTTTAATGTTCCTACATCTGAGAGTCTTCACAAGCCAACCTTATCAGGTCTCCTTTGTCAGTCTTACACAGAGCCCCCCCCCCCCCCCCCGACCCAGTGCGCTGGTTGAGTAGAGGTAACTTGAGATCACCGAGTGCACAGAGCCCTCACTCATGCCAGGTTCTGTGCCAGGCACAGGATGTACAAAGACCAACGGGTGGGTGCCCCCTGTCTGGTGAGGGTGCATATGCCCAAGCAGAGCCTGCCAGCATTGCCGTACCCAGTGGTGGCAGCTGTGATGGGCTGGTCGGATGCTCTTGTAACCCAACTCAAGGGGTTCACGCTTGGGGTGCATGAAATTGAACACAACCCAAAGAACCGTTGAAAGCAAAGAACTTTTTATTACTTGTTATGGGTAAGGAGACAGGAAGATAGCTCTCAAAGCACTGTCTCTCCATGGGGTTAGTACAGGGAGCTTTCATTCAGTGTGTTAGGGGGCGGGGCCAGGGAGCTTGCCCAGGCAGTTCGTGTTGCCTAAGCAGTTCATGTCAACATGCTAGTGCGTACATCCTATGTTCAAAAAAGGAAAAACTCCACCCACAGGAGGAGATCATAGTAGCATAATGAATGAAAGGTCACTCAGGACAACTCTGGAGGTGGGGCTTCTGCAGGTCCTCAGCCCCAGTCTGGCTCAAACTGGCTTACATGGGTTGTCAGTGTGAAACACCTACCTGGGACTCTCCTTTTATTTTTTTAAAGATTTATTTATTTATTTTAGAGAGCACGTGCGTGTTGGGGTCGGGGGGGACGAGGGTCAGAGGGAGAGGGAGAAACTTAAGTAGACTCCGTGCTGAGCTGAGCTGGGGCTTGGGGCTCGATCTCACTACCCTGAGATCACGACCTCAGCCGAAACCAAGAGTCAGGCGCTTAACTGACTGAGCCGCCCAGGTGCCCCTGCACCTCTCCTTTTCTGGCGCTGTTAGTTCTAGAAGACAAAATACATCCTTTCTCTGCTTGTGTCCCTTCCCCTTGTCCCTTCTGCTGAGAGCTTTCAGCCCTGTGATCTGAGTAGCTCCCCATGTATCTAGCTGGCACTGTGGGAGGGTGGGAAGGTTTCCCAGGGTCCCGGAGATGTGCTAGCGCCAGAATTGACCAGAGCAGAGACTGGCGGCAGCCACATTTGCCTTACAGCTCCACTTACTTGCATGCTTGTCACATTTGCTGGCGCTCATCCTTCAGCTAGAGTGCACTCTTTCCCTTCTTTCCCCCTAAAATCCTGATTCTTAAAGTGCCAGCCCAGATGCCACCTCCCTTCTGGAAACGTTCCTTCAACTCAGCCAAAATTAATCTCTCCTCCGCCCGAACTCCCACAGCCCCCTCCTTATATCTCCATTTAGCACATATTTCATTTCTGTCAGGTAATACAGCCGTTTATATTCCTGCCTCTCTTGTTGGATATATATTGGGATTTTTATAGTTCCAAGTAGGAGAAACCAACTGGAGCCAGCCTTAGCATGAAAGTCATTTATCAGAGTACCGATGTCTTCCCAGACCAGGGTGGTTCCCTGCTCTATTCCTGCTTCCTCTTCCCGGCCTGCTTCCCAGCCCATGTGGCAGATGGCACTTCAAGCTCCCAGGGCTGGTTTCTATGCTGCTTGGGTCTCTTGACCAGTTACCTGCGGCTGGGGGAGCAGGATCGCATGCACCACTTGGGGTGCACCACAGCCCATGCGTGCTGGGGGAGAGGAGCCCTGGGGGGTGGTCAAACCCCTCAGTCCTTCCCGCTTCCTGCTGGGCTTCCCACCCTGTTCCCTGTCCCACCTCCTCCTTGGGTTTCTTCCTGCTTCTCTGGCCATTTCTTTTTTTTCTTCTTTGTAGATGCTGCTGCTTTCATCCATTTCTGATATTACTAGTGTTCTCTGTGATTCCACTTATGCATCTTCCCATCTTGTTCATTTTCTTTAGATGATCTCAGTAAGTCCTGTGACTTTGCTTGTTATCTGTTTGCACTCATAGTGACTGCTCAGACCTGAGTGCCTGACCCATATATTCTCGTGTCCTGTGGTCATCTCCACATGTCCCACAGCGCACAAAAAAGCCCTCATGTACCATCTGCCTGTCACCTCTCCGTGACACCCCCTTCACCTGACCCACCTGCATTCTCTGTCTCTGTGCTTGCTATGACCAACCACCTCCTTGTCAAATCCGGGAGTCACCTCAACATCTTCCCGTTCTGTTCTGCATAAATCCAGTCTGGCACCAGACCCTTTCCATTTTACCTCCTAAATACCTCTCAAATCTGTCCATTGTCATGGCCTTAATTCAGGCCTGCATAATTTCTTTTCTTGTAACTGGCTTCCTTATGCTACCTTACAATTTACTTCCCCATAGCACAGCCCAAGTAATCTTTTTTAAAAATTTTTTTAAGATTTAGTTATTTGAGAGAGCAAGAAAGAGCACACAAGCGGGGGGGGGGGGGGATGGCAGTGGGGAGAGGGAGAGGCAGACTCCTTTCTGAGCAGGGAGCCTAACATGGGGCTCGATCCTAGGACCCCAAGATCATGACCTGAGCCGAAACCAAGTGTTGGATGCTCAACTGACTGTGCCACCCAGGCGCTGCTATGGACTACTCTTCAGTTACAAAAGGGGGAAGGTATCTATCTCTGTGGTGTCTATTTAAAAAGCTGCCATTGAGTACAAGAATTAAGTAATAACACTGTATCAGATATACCCGGCCTCTAGAAACCTACTTCTACCCCAAACCAAAAAAGACCTGAAGGTTCTGACAAAGTAGTTGGACATGCCCTAAGGTAAACCACATTAAATCTGTATTCCAGGGGTGCCTGGGTGGCTCAGTTGGTTAAGCGACTGCCTTTGGCTCAGGTCATGATCCTGGAGTCCCGGGATCGAGTCCCACATCGGGCTTCCTGCTCAGCAGGGAGTCTGCTTCTCCCTCTGATCCTCTTCCCTCTCATGCTTTCTCTCTCTCATTCTCTCTCTCTCAAATAAATAAAATCTTTTAAAAAAATCTGTATTCCATATCAAAATTTCTTGCATTTAAGGTAGAGGTTGGAAGATGCTTATCTGTCTGACAGTTGGCAGAGCACCAACCCTGAATGCCTAACTTGCCTATATCTTGTAGGCTCTGCGTTGGTGGCTGAAACGGAACTTGGTCTGGGGCAGAGAAAGGACAAAGTGACAAAGAAGATGGGAAACATATGTTGAGTAAACAACCAGCAGCCTCTGCCATAGTCCTCATTTATTGTCTCAGGATGATCGGTATTTTATGCTGCTCCACACCAGACTGCTTATTTCCTACTATCTGTCCTGAGATGCTAATTACAGAGAATTCTCCATCTTCATGGCCACAGTCTCCCAAGGTTCAAACTCTCATGTACAATCTCCTGTCTTGGACTATTCTATTAGGAATATTTGGTTGCAGATAACAGAAAATTTAAAGGACAGTGATTTAAGCAAATAAGAGTGTACTTTTTTTTCACATAGTATGAAATGTAGGGGTAGGCAGCTTTCATCCTCACGGTGACAACATGGTGGCTGCAGCTCCAGCCATCAGGTCTACATTCAAGGGGAGATGAAAGGTAGGAAAGAGATTTCCTTTCACCCATTTGGTCTCCTTATATTAGGAATCAGAAACAAACTTTTCCATAGGTTTTATTCACCAGAACCACAATACATGGCCCTCAAGGGAGGCTGGGAAAGAATATATTTAGCAGGGTATGTTAAAGTACTGAACAGAAATGCGGTTATGTTAACAAGGGAAAAAGGAGTGAGGATTAGTGTATTCACACCTAACAGGGTCTGGCATATATGGCATCAAATGTTTTTCTATTACTATAGTTAACACATCATACTTACTATTGTTGAAATCCCTTTAGCATTGTTCTTTCATCTCTTGAAATTCAAATGTGTTCTAATATGTTTGCAAAGTACTTTCTGCAGAATGCAGTTTTACATTGGAGAGCCGTGGCTTTAAATGGGCAAAAAATAGGGTTAGGACCAGGGCCAGGGTTAGGTTTAAAAAAAAAAATGGGGAAAGGGTATTGGTTGGACTAAGTGTTTTCTGGAAACCACACTCCCAAATTCTATCAGTTTTTCTACTATCAAGCTATTTAATCAGAGATTCATAATATGTATGCAAATGTTGTTAATCTGTTGATAATAACCGTGAGTCTGGATGCTCCATACTTGACCTAGGAGCATCAGAATGACTCAGTGTGTGCATGGAGACTTCATTCATATTTTACTGCTTATATCAGTAATTCTTCATAATCATTTGGTTGTGGTATATAAATTTGTTGGAATTAAACTTGAACAGCTCATAAATAGTATAATTAATTTTTGTTACACTTCAGTTCCAATTGCTAATTGATTTAAACCTACTGTTGTGTATAAACCTCTCTGTTCTTCATTTATTTCCTGGGTCACGACACTTACACTGTTATTTTACTTCTCACATGACTACGACCTGGTTGGACAGTGTTGGGGAGGAAGAATTCTTGTCCTCTTCAAGGGCCTTCTAGCTGGACTAAGAATCATATTGATGCCAGATTAACAGGAGAAAATAAAATGTAGTAGTGTACGTATGGGGAATCTACACCAACATGGGAATTCCAAAGACAGTCAGGGAAAATGAGGTGTATGTGTCATCCTGAACTAAGGACAGGGGAATTTAGGGGTCTGAGACTTCAGAGGACAGGAATGCACTTCACGGGGCAATACAAAGAGCAGATGTTTGGTTATTAGATGTTTGCCCAGCCATACAGATGGGTCACTCAGATGAAATTTATCTCTGCTAATGACCCTTATTCTGGGAAAGACCCCAATTTAGATTCTTCTATGTAGTTAAGAGAGGGGCAAAAGTCTTCTTGAGCCCATAGGGTTTCAGTTGCCTTCCACTCAGAATAATCTTCATGCCAAAGTGGCCCTACTTGGGGCAACCTGCCCTTGGCCCCTGCAACAGAAACCATATCTATCTTGTTTATCATCTGCTTGGCAGAGTGCTTGGCCCATAGTAGGTACCCAGTCAACATTGGTTGAATAATTGAATTACCAAATGATTCCCGACAATAATCGGTTACATATCAGGAACAGAGGTAGTCCCAACTGGCCTGCTAGTTCCTGTGTGCCAACCAGTGTTTTATTGTTTTAATTTTTAATTTTTTTTTGAGAGAGAGCACATATGGATGGGGGAGGGGCAAAGGGAGATGGAGAGAAAGGATCCTGGTCATGAGATGGAGCCCTGCATTGGGCTCTGCACAGGGCGGGGACCCTGAGATCATGACCTGAGCTGAAATCAAGAGTCAGAGGGACGCTTAACCGACCGAGCCACCCAGGTGCTCCCAGTGTTTTATTTTAAAAGAAAAAGTAGAAGGGGCGTCTGGGTAGCTCAGTCAGTTGAGTGGCTGACTCTTGATTTCGTCTCAGGTCATGATCTCAGTGTCCTGGGATGGAGCCCTGCATCATTGAGCTCCATGCTCAGCTCAGTGGGAAGGATTGTTTTGATCCTCTGTGTATTATATGTAATATGTATCGATGTAGTACCTATAGACTATACATTACATCTCGTATAATTGTATATAAACTTGGAACAGTGCCTGGCAAATGAATATTAATGAAATGTCAGCTGTTACAGTCCCTTTGCACAATTCTAAAAATCCCAAAGCTCTTAACAACCAAAATTTCTTCTTAACTTTGGCAGAAAATTCTGTCCTGATCAGAGCTAAGTGGCTTGCAGAGCCTGACCTGAAGGGATGTGAGGACATTTTGAGGTTTTTATTTAGCCACTTGGTGTGAACATTCATACGTTTTGCTACAGAAATAGTGTGACAAATCACGGGGTGGTACCCCAGCTCCACTGGTAATATTACATAATATTACCACTATCAGATGAAAAGTTCTGAATTCTGAAATGCAGATTTTAAGTGAGGGGTCGTGGCCCTGTATTAATATTTACCAGCCTGTGCCTGGATGAGTGGATCACAGTCTCTGCTCAAAGGAACTTCCAGAGCACTGAGTGGACTAATGTCAGCCACTTGTCAAGGGCTAGGTCGGAGGCAGCCTGGGGTCCAGGGAGCACTCAGGACAACCCTGAACTCTATAGGGTTGGGAAGGCTGTGGGGTGAAGGAAGGCCTCTCAGCGGGGACACCTGAGGTGAGACCGGAAGAACCAGCACCTCCTCTCGTCAAGCGTGGTGCAAGGGACTGAGGACCCAGTGGTGAGTAAAGCCAGCTTGTCACTGCGCAGAGGCCCCCTGTGTGTTGTAGAAGCAGCAACCCCCACTCAATAAATTGCTGGTGGGATGAGGGGTGTTCTGGGTACTGTGGAAGTCCGTAAGGAGGAGCCAGCCTTGTCTCTGGGGTCAGAGGAGGCCTCCCTGCCCCCACTACGTGGAGACAGACCCGGAGAAAGAATGAGGAGAAGGAAGCCAGGTGAAGAGGCTGTCAGGACATGGCGAGGGGCAGGAGGCTAGAGAAGGCCTGTCCCTTTCAAAACACAGAAGCCAGTGTGGCTGGAGGAGAGAGCCAGCAAACAGGTGGTGAGGGAGAAGAGGGTGGACTGCCGGGCAAGGCCAGATTCCCCGAGGTGGCTCAGTGTAAATGGTCTGGTTTAGGGTTGTTGCTCCAGTATTATTCTTTTTTTTTTTTTTTAAAGATTTTATTTATTTATTCGAGAGAGAGAGAATGAGAGGTAGAGAGCATGAGAGGGGGGAGGGTCAGAGGGAGAAGCAGACTCCCTGCTGAGCAGGGAGCCCGATGCGGGACTCGATCCCGGGACTCCAGGATCATGACCTGAGCCGAAGGCAGTCGCTTAACCAACTGAGCCACCCAGGCGCCCGCTCCAGTATTATTCTTAATAGCACTCTCTCTCACTCTCAAAATATCCCTGTTTTGACCACTGAAGTATATAGTCTCCCCTACCTAAAGGCCAACTTAGGGAAATGAAAACTTATCCTTAGGGGAGTGGGAATCCACTGAAAGATTTTAAACAGTACACATTTAAAAAAAGTTATTTGGGGTGATTTGGTCTACTTGGCTCTGCACAATAAAAAGATGTTTTGTTGGGGCGCCCGGCTGGCTCAGTGGAACAGGCAACTCATAATCTTGGGGTTGTGAGTTCAGGTCCTATGTTGGGTGTAGAGCTTACTAAAAAAAAAAAAAAAAAAGTTTTGTCTTACTCTGCTGATGATTCTATTGATCCCAAGGGTTACAGGAATAGGTATCAGAGCTGGGAAAATAAACTAGAGTGCTGGTCAGTGGACTGACTTTTGCTGCCATAGAGCAGCAGAATTATTGGCTAGCCTCAGTGAGTACGTGTGTATAGAAATAGCGCCAGTCTCTGATGCCCCTGTGAAATGTAAATGTTCTCTTTCCTTAGTCGAACTCTCAGGACTTCCTGTGTCGTCCAGACCACCCTCAGAAACAATTATAGGTCTGTCTTTGAAAATTCAGGAAGGGTGGTGGCCTTTGCTTTGCTTTCTCCCTGAGTCTGGGCCATGTGTGTGTTTGCCCGCGTGTGGGCCCATCCAGGCGCCTAGCCTTTCCCGATTTGATTTTCTCTGTTGGTCAGAGTTAGCAGTTGGCCCAATGCTTCAGCCAAGAAAAGACAGGAGAATTCAGGAAAGCCCAAGATTCATGTTTTACATTTTGTGTAGGATGCTCTCAGTGCCTCAGAGAGACACAGATTCACCCCCTTGGGAGTTCCTTTACTCTTAGTTCTTATTTCTGTCACATTTTGAGCTCTCCTGTCTGCTGCTGGGTAGGTGGAAAGATAAAAGCTACACGACAGCTGGTAATCCTCTTCAGGCATCACAGTGGGATGGAGTTTAAGGAGGTTTAGCCATAAGCAGCAGATTAGCCCTCCACAATAAGAAGGTATTGGGAGTGTTCAGAGCTGCTGAAGAGGCTTCCGTGTGGGCGTGTCCTCAGCCTGATGGAGGCGGGTGGTGGGGCAGGTGTAGATGGGAATCGGTTAACAGAGCTCCCCTGGGGCAAGCTGCTGGGGGACCCACAGCCTTGGCTCTTCCCCAGGTGAGGTCACCTCCGTCTGGTAAACCAAGAAATGGCACCCAGAGAGAATGGGTGACTCATCTCTTGGGGACAGATGCACAGAAACACATATTTACACAACACACACATGCACACACACAGTATTAGAATACCAAAATGTCTTACTTTACCCTCAAGTCAGATACTTTCAGACTTTGCCCAAAGACAAGCTAAGTTACAATTTGAAAGCCTAAAAAAGGCTTTTTGTCATTTTATCAACCAGCCTCCCCCAGTGCATATTCCATCTAGGGCAAACTCCGCAAGTAGTCAGACTGAGAGCACAGTCATCTTAGAATGTCTCTCCTACAGCCCCTCAGGGGATGCTCACTTACTGGATAGTAAGGTTTTCACCTTGGGATCCCTGGCCATCCACCAGGAGTCCGAGAGCCCCACGAATGTGGGGTGTGGATGCACGTGTGTGTTTCTGTGGGGAAAGGATCCATAGTTTTCAGGAGATCATCGCACACATGTGGACCTCCACAACTGGCTCATAATTTGACACCTTTGACATGGTATTTTTAAATACTTGTGTAGTATATACTTGAGGGGATGACATGAGGGGCGCCTAGCTGGCTCAGTCTGTAGAGCATGAGACTCTGGATCTCAGGGTTGTGAGTTCAAGTCCCACGCTAGATGTAGAGATTACTTAAAATAAATAAATAAAATGTTTTAAAGGGTTGACATGAGAAGACGACCCTCAGTTGTTCCACTGTTGTCCCATGAAACTCAACTCTGATCCCTGCTTGGCGTTGCCTGGTTGGTATAACGAAAGCCCTGCAGATAGCCACATCTGTCAATACCCCACTCCCCATTTCCTTCTCTAGTATTGAAATGCTTCTTCATTAGACGAGAAATCATTCCTGCAAAAGAGAGGTATTTGTATTAATGAAGGCTGAGGTAGTGGGGCAGAGCTTGAGGGAACGGGCTTCTAGAGCTGGAGTTGTTGACCAAAGCCGTATTCTTCAGGGACATCTCCAGATGGTGTTATTCCTAAAAGCATCTTGTAAATGCTTTCAGCGTTCTCAGCAGAGGAATAGCGTTGCACTTTATTAGCCAAGAGGGAGCAAACTTGGCATTCTAGGATAAGACTCAAGCTGTTTGTGAGGCAGCCATGCACACCTGCACTGTGGCCAACCCAAGCCAGTGCCGCGTGTGGTGGCTCCAGCACCCCCCCCCCCCCACCGCGGGACTCTGCTTCCCTCTGTACCTGATGGGCCATGGGCTTTTGAACCCAGGCTGGCTTGAATTGGACATTTAATGCAGTGTTACTCTCAGGATCTGGCTCCATTTCCTTTTTTTCCTTGCTTTTTACAGATGAGGTGTTGGCACTCTCCCTACCTTTTCTCTCTGATTTTGGCCTGTTCCTGTTTAGACTACTGCAGTTTCAATAATAACATATCTTAGCCGGGCTGACTTTCATATGAAAATAATACAGGACAATAACAAGCTTTAGTTGTCCCTTTTAGTTTTCTTTGAAATCTTAGAGTGTTCTCATTAAGAGCTGTGCCTACGAGAGGCTCTCACTTTCACATTGTGTCACTGATAATATTTAGACTTTCCATGAGCATATATGGTTTTTATGTTTGGCCCGTATGAATGTAATTAAATCAGGACTCAGAACACCTAGTTCTCAACACTGGCTCCAGCACTTGGATCCATATGTGTGGTGGAGAGTAGAGGCAAGTTTCCTAGTCAGGGATTGACGGATTGCAATGGGCCAGGTAGTAAGTACTTTAGGGTTGGTGGGCATATGGTCTCTGCCTCAGCTCTCCAACTCTGCGGTTCTAGTGCAGAAGTAGCTGTAGATAATATATAAATGAATGGAGGTGGCTGTGTGCCAATCAAACTTTATTATAGGCACCGAAATATGAATTTCACAAAATTTTCATATGTCACAAAATATTATTCCTCTTTCAATTTTTCTTTCGACTGTTTGGAAATGTAAAAACCATTCTTAGCTCCTGAATCATACAAAAACAGGTGGTGGGTTGGATATGGCTGATCCCTGGTCTTTATTAACTTAGCACAAAACCGGGCTAGAATGACAGAAATCAATCATTGTTTGCTTCTGGGGGTGAGGTGGAGATTTACTCAGAGGGACCAGCAGGTAGTTTTCTGGGGTTATGGCAATGTTCTGTGCCTTGTAAAGGGTATGGATTATAGAAGTGAACACATTTGTCAAAATTGATTCAAGGTATATTTAAGATCTGAACATTTGTGTATAAATTATACTTCAATAAAAATAAAAGGAACAAATGTTGCATAACAACCACAGCATCTCAGGGGCACATGGTAGACGATAAGCATTATTTCTCATTCACACGTCCACGGGTCCGCTGGGGTGGCTCTGCCCATCCATGCCTTTGTTCTAGGCGGGCTGGGCTCCAGGCGGGCTGGGCTAGTTCTCTGGTGATGGCAGAAGCACAGGACAGCAAAGTGGACAGTGCACGTGCTTTTCAGTCCTCCACTTGGCATGTTACTTGAACACAGCCTGACTGCAAGTGTCTACAGATCCTAATTTAAGAAAATGTGACTGAAATGCAAAAGAGCTGCATCCCTTATGTATGAAACCTGCCAAATCTCAATTTTTGAAAGGACTGCAAATGTTGCAAGACAGCAGGACATACACATACGAAATAAGAGAAGAGCATAACAGGACTGAAAATAAGTGAGTGCCAAAATATGTCTCCGGATAAAAATAGGTTTCTGGCAGATCAGAAAGGGCAAATCCACTGTTGTCCCCACAACGGTGATGACACCTGAGATGGTGCTGCTTCTGCCCATCCACCCATTTAGGGATGCTTTCACTCCGCACCTGCACTTGTATCTCCCTGAATGAGCTCCTCCTGTCCATGGCTTCAACAGCCCCCTTTGGCTGCAGCTTAACCTCTCTCTAGAACTCGAGACCCTCATTTCTGTCTGTCTGCTGTATCTCCAAGATACCATGAATGTCTCTGAACCTGAACTCATGAACTGATCCTTCATGTTCCTATTTCAGTGCAACAGAACCATTATCAAGCCAGGCGCCCAAATTCTTCACTCTCTTTCATCCCCAAATCCAAGCACTGGCTCTCTGTTTGACCCTTCCTCCTAAATATTTCACAAATTATGCATGTTCCCACGGTCCTATTTCAATGTCTTGTCAGGATCCACCAGAACCACTGCAGTGGCTTGTATGGTGGTCTCCTGGCGTTGAGCCTCACCGGCACTGGCCCTTCCTCCACCAATCTTGCCGCTGTCTCTCGCACGGATGTGTGTGTGCACGTATGCTGATCAGCAGTGGCTTCAGAAAAGGGCTGCTGGGGTCTCCAATGGGAGGGAGGCTCACTTTTTAGTATGTGTCTCTTTATAGCGCTAGGCTGCCTTACCATAAGTATGTGTTTTTATTTTGGAATACAGTAATTTTAAAAGAAACATTAGAATTGGTGGCTGGTCTTTATGACCCACTGGAGACAGAATGAAGAAGGAAGAATCAGATGATTTTGAAATGTGAAGCCTGAATTATTGGGAGGTGGTGGTGTTTTTGGAGCTAACCAGCATATTGATATTCTGTAGTTACAAATCATCTTCCAGCTCATGGGCCCCAAGCTTCACCAGGCAACATAGGGCTGCTGGGATTCTGAAATCCCACGGCTTCTCCTGAGCAGCCCGTAGTTGCATCCAGCATAATCAATAAAAGCTGGTGCGGTAGAGCATTAATAGAGCTGGTGCACCAGGCTTTGGAATCATGAATCCTGACTAACACATCCTCACTTTGTAGATTTGAGCAAGTCACTGGACTTCTTGGAACTCTACTTCTCTTCTTTGTGAAATGAGAAGTATTCTCAGTGCCCCCCTCCATAACAGTATTTGGGGATTGAATGAGATATTTCATGTAAAGTTCTTCCTGTAGTGTCTAGTTCATATTATAGTCTTCGTAAATGCTGCAATTTTAGTCACCAAGCTGTGTCCAAGAAGTTGTTTTCCTCTTTTTATTTGAAAATCTCCATTGCACAGGAGCCCAAGTTTTTGGTGGCTGCGTCACGATGGCAAGTCATACCAAGTTAAGAGTCAACTATAATTAATCTCTCTGAGTCTTCCTTACGTATTACATTGTTCCTATTTTTCTCACCCTATCCCCTCACTCTACCACTGCCCTGTCCCCCGCCCCCCCCAAATATTTTGTAACCTTTACAGTTGTTTTTATTACATTTTTTCTTGTTTAGTCTTATCCTGAGAACTGATCTAGGGTGAACACGTTGATGAGTTTAAAAAGCATTTGTATAAACCTATGGATTATAAAACCCGAATGGGTTATAAAGGCATGTTATGGGGAAATCACTACCATTTCAAAGTCATATAATTCATTCCATTCAACAAATATTAAGTTGCTACATGTGTCAGTCACTGTTCTAGGTGGTACAGTGAGCAAGACAGGCAAGGAGTCTCCTCCCAGAATTTACTTGGTTATAAGGAGAATGTAAGTCAATGAGATGATCTTGGATGACATTTGAGCTCTCAAGAATTGGGGAAGAATGCTCCAGGTGGAGGTAAGAGGGGAGGATCTGAGATGAGAGCAGGTGTAGCACTTGAAGGGGTAGACCATAGACAAGTGTAGAAGGAGACTAGAAGAGAGGGGAGAGGGAGATGGGAGGCGGGAGGGAGAGCTGGGCAAGGCTGGCTCCTGTAGGGCGGGGAGGCCATGGTCAGGAGCTGTTCTCTGTGTTGTGTTTTGATTTTGATTTTGTGGTAGGCTGAATAAAGATGCCCTCGAAATGGCTGTGTCCTGTTCTTAGAACCGGTAAATATGTAAAAGGTAAAAGGGACTTGGCAGATGTGATTAAGATCTTGAAATTGGGGCAGTTATCCTGGATTGCCCAGTGTCATCACAAAGGTCTTTGTAAAAGGAAGGCAGGAAGCTTAGAGTCAGAGAAATGAAGAAGGGACCACAAGCCAAGGAATGCAAGCAGCCTCGAGAAGCTAAAAAAAGTGAAGGAAACAGATTCTTCTCTGAAGTCCCCAGAAGGAGCACAGCCCTACCAACACCTTGATTTTAAGACTTCTGATCTTGGGGCGCCCGGGTGGCTCAGTTGGTTGGGTGTCTGCCTTCGGCTCAGGTCATGATCCTGGAGTCCTGGGATTGAGCCTCACACTGGGCTCCCTGCTCAGCACAGAGTCTGCTTCTCCTTCTCCCTCTGCCTCTCCCCCACACCCGCTTGTTCTCTCTCTCTCAAATAAAAAAATAAAATCTTCAAAAAAAAAAAAAAAAAGAGACTTCTGATCTCCAGAACTGTAAGAGATTACATGTGTATTGTTTAAACTCACTGAATGGGTGGTCATTTGTCATAGTGGTGGTAGAAAACTAGTACAGGTTTCTAATTCCAAAATGCAGTGGGAAGCTATTGGAGGGTTTTAAGTGGGGAAGTGATAGAATTGTATTTAGTTTTTAAAAGAATGGGTTGTTGGGAGGCATGAGGGACAGTAGGGAGCCGAGCCCAGGTAGGAGGCGGTGGCAGAAATCTCAGGAGAGACATAACAGAGGACTGGATTAGGTGGTGACTGTGGGGTGGAGAAGAATGAACAGATTTTGGGTACAGAGCCCATAGGAATTGATGATGGCATGGTTGTGGAGACATGGAAAAACAATCAAGAATGATGCTGAATTGGGGTGTTTGCATTTGGATGCCATTTACTGAAATGGAGAAGACAGGACAAGGAATAGATTTGGGGGGAAGTTGTGTGTTCTCTTTTGGACATGTTAAGACTTGAGATGCCTAGTAGGCATGCAAGTCTGTGTGGAATAAGCAGATGAATCTATTAGCGGAGGTCTCAGAAGAGAGAGCATCTACATGTCCCCTCACCCAGGACAGTGCTTGCCCTCCCAGAGCTTCTCTCGTGCTGCTCTCCCCCACATGCTACCTGGCTGCCTGAACTTGACCCAGTGTGGCATTTCATTCCACATTTTCTATCTTTTGTCCTGGGATCATTTTTCATTGCTCATTCAGCTTACACTGAGTAGGCAATTCACAGAGGCTACTGAGGCCCCGTATGTTTGATAACTAAAGAGTAATGAAAAACAATTTAATTTGTGCCCCAAATGTGTACAGTTATTTAGTGTTTTTTCAGAGAGCTAAATGGATTTTGTGAATTTTAATTGATGTTTAATTTTTAATTGTGTTCGTGTGGGGTGGCCAGTTGGAACTCTGCCTGATAAGACTGATGAGTATATGCACATTTGCATACAACACGTCTTTCAGGGCCAGGCAGGAAGAGGAAGCATAGAGTAAGGGGATGAAAAAATACAGCAAGTGGATAATCTTGAAATGTATTTATTTTCAGAAAAATGAAAAATTGTCAAATATAAGTTTTGCTATTATTTCCTCTCATTGGTGTTGGGTTTTTTTAATAGAAAAATGAACTTGTATTAAAGAGGAGCCAGGTTGTTATTTACAGTGGAAAGAATTCTTTTTTGAGAGAGAGAGAGAACACACGCATGTGGGGTGGGGAGGGGAAGAGGGAGAGGGAGAGAATCTCAAGCAGACTCCGCTGAGCGCAGAGCCCCACATGAGGTTCAGTCTCACAACCCGGAGATCATGACCTGAGCCGAAATCAAGAGTCAGACATTTAATCGACTGAGCCACTCAGGTGGAATGGAAAGAATTCTGAGTTGCATATGTATGTGGTTTAGATTGTGAGCCAGACCAACAGAATATTGTTTGCTGAACATGTTTTCTCTGTGAAGTACTTTGCTAAGCCCTGAAGGGGGGCACAGTAATTGGGATGCTTTTTGGCCACCTCGCTGGCTCAAGCAATGAAGAAATTTGCTGTCTTAGATAAGAGGTGGGGTGGCCTCCAGCCACAGTATGTCCAGTTTCCACTCTCCTCTGTGGTCCTCATGGCTGTGCCCTCCCGGTTTTGATGGCTTCATCTTTCGGTCGGGAGCAAGATGGCTGCAGTGGTTCACATCCAGATCTGATAATGTCCAACAGAAACGGGAAGGTTGTCTCTTCCTTATGTGTCTTAACTGTGAAATAGTCTTTTCCTAGAAGCCCCTCAGCCGACTTTTCTTACATCCCATGCGCCAGGATTGAGCCACATGTCCATTTGTAAACCCATCACTTGCCGAGGAAATGGAATCACCAGGGTTGGCAACTACTGCTCGCGTTTCAAGTCTTATTGGCACAAGCCACACCCACTCATTTACATACGCGGGCGGCTGATACCCACTCATTTACATACGGCCGGGTCGTTTCCCACTACAGCATCCTGTTTGGGTGGTTGGTTGCAAAGCAGATTTTGTCTTGTCTTGTCTGCAAAGCCTGAAATACTCTCTGCCCCTTTACAGAAAAAGGGCCGATCCTTGGCTTAGACAAATCATCTGGGCAGTATGGTTGTTGGGAGAGTCAAGTACAGCAGCCACTCTAAATACAAAAGAGGTATAGGGTGTGATCCTATTTCCTCAAAGAGATTACTGGGGGAAATTTTAAAGCATTAAAATAGCTACAACTGCTGGTGATGGTTTAATACTCAAGTGAAAGATGTCCCATAGATGCTTATAATTGGAAACTATCATTCCTTTCACTACAGTCTTGGGAAAAACAAGAAACAGCTTCATGGCAGTTCATATGGAAAAAAAAACATCAGAGGGATTTAATGGATGCTGTAATTGGCCAGTCCTTGCCACACAGTATGTGTACAGCTGGGAGTAAACTGGGACTGACTCTGGGCAGAGTCTGGGGGAAAATGATAGATTGGATTGGAGGTAGGGACAGGAGGTCAGTGGCCAGAGGGAGTTGTACCCAAAGGAGTGACCTGTGACTGGATTCAGAGACAATAGATGAGAAGGGCTGGTAGGAAGTAGGTAGAGGCTCAAGATTAGATTCCAATCCCCTGTGAGAGCTGAGGGGAGCCCAGTTCTCAAGGCTGTGGGAGGAAGCGCTAAGCCCTTCAGCAAGGCCAAGGAGGGGAGCTACATTGAAGAAGGTACCAGGGTTAGGGATGCTGTCTTTGGACACTGCCAAAATATTCTCTATCCCCTTCTTTCTTCCTGTGTGTGCCTAGGACAGATTCCTTGACATTTCTGAGGCTTGTGTTTGGGGCATCTTTTCAGTGGGGATAGTAATAAAATCTGTTTCCCACAATCATTGGGAGAATTAAATGTGGTTTGTGAAATCTTAGTGCAGTTCCTGAATTGTATGGTGGAGGTTCTGTCAGGCACCTTAGGCTCTATTTCCAGATGGGAAGCTGTTAGGGATGTCAGGCAGCAACTCTGAATTCTGCCTGTACATGATGATCAATCACTTCGGGAGTTTTTTAAAGATTTTTTTTTTTTTTTTTGAGAGAGAGAGCACAAGCTTGGGTGGGGAGTGGGGAGGAGGGGCAGAGGGAGAGGGAGAAACAGAAGCAGGCTCCCTGCTGAGCAGGGAGCCCGACATGGGGCTCAAGCCCAGGACCCTGAGATCTTGACTTGAGCCAAAGGCAGTGCTTAATCCACTGAACCACCCAGATGCCCCACTTCAGGAGCTTTTTAAAAACAAACAAACAAACAAACAATGATTTCTAAAGGGATACCCAGATCAATTGAATCAGAATCTCTGGAATTAGAACAAGGCATTGACATTTCTTAGAGGCCTCCAGCTGATTCTAATATGTAGACATCATTGAGAGCTTTTGTCTGTATTACCAATCCTGGTTGTTGCTGGCTCAGGGCCCTCACGGAATCTGCAGGTGGCCAGCTCCCTTGGAGACAGCTCGGTAGGGCTGTGCCTAGTGGAGACTGACCCTCAACTTTGAGCTTGAGATGAACCAACAGAGAAGGGAAGCCACTGAAAAACCCACAGCTGCTTGAAAAGAAGCACTGCATTGAAGAACAGGCCACCTAAACTCTGAGCTGATCAAGGCACATCTGAAGTTGCAGGAGATAACCAGATGAGAGTGGGCCCAGTCCTTTCCAGGCCTTTGGGCTGAGCTGGGCAGAGTGACAGTGTCAGCCTGGGCATCATTGTCTGCTGGAGCAGATCACAGGCACAAGATGTTTGCCAGGAATTTGCCTGAGGAGAACACAGTGTGGAGGGGAGAAGATACTTCAGGTTCAGGAGTGGAGCAAGGGATCGAGAGCTGAGTTTCCGTGAGGACTTCCTCATGCTACTGAGACACAAACATTGAAAGGTACTAACAGCACTGAATGACAGATAGCAAGTGCATGTGTTGTTAGAAGGCACTTGAGAAATAAATTCCGCAGACACTGAGCATTTGGCACCTGTTCCTGGGTCAAGGGCATGTTCTTTTTTTTTTTTTTTTTTTAAGATTTTTATTTATTTATTTGAGAGAGAGTCCAAGCAGGGGGACTGGCAGGCAGAGGGAGCGGGAGAAGCAGGCTCCCGGCTGAGCAGGGAGCCCGATACGGGGCTCAATCCCAGGACTCTGGCGTCATGACCTGAGTTGAAGGCAGATCCTTAACCGACTGAGCCACCCATGCACCCTCAAGGGCATATTCTTAAAGCCTCAACAGAACGCTGGGTGGAAGGGGAGCAGGATGATAAAAGGAACAGAGATCATGACCAGTGAGCAGTAGAGGAAGAACTGAGGACGTTGCCCTAGAGAAGGCTGGATAGCTGAGCAGGATGGGAGCCCTCAGAAGATAGATGAAATACCAGCTTGTGGAAGGGTGTTTTGGACCACTGAGTAGACCTTACAGGGAATCAGACTTTTGTTCATAGTAAGAAATTATTTTAGCATCAGGAATTGAAAGAGTAAGATCGTATCTTGTGAGATGCTCAACTCCCTCGCTAGACGTAGCGCAGCTGACAGTGAGGAGCAGGTACTGGCGTGAGGTGGACTCTGGGCAGGATCCACGCAAGGGCCTCATGCTCCATTCTTACTTGAGCAGGCCCGGCCCAGCTTGTATTTCATATGGTGTTGGGGTGCATGGTAGGATTTTATTTTGTAAAAGGTTATTCACCCTCTTCCCCCCAAAAGTGTGAGAAACCTGGATTGTTATGATTCTTTGATTTTTGTTATGAGGAAAGAAACTGTGACAAATATTTGAACAACTGAATGCTACTTGTTTGCATAGCCAGCAAAGAAATTCAAACATTTGTATAAATAAGGACTATGCATTTTAACGCAGGTGGAGTGACTTGAGTCTGGAAGTTTACTTCTCTTGATCTTGAACTTTGGGAAGCATCTTTGGGCATTCTGCCCTTAAACCTTTGATTCTAGTTTATATGCAACTCAACACATGTTTTTGGTACTTACCAAATGTGGAGCATCATCTTGTACTTTGACTATTGAAAATATCCCTCCCCAAACTTCTACCCACTAAAAATTAATCTCAGCATTGGCAGTATTTTCCACATTTAACAAGAGTCACAGGGGTGCTTGGGTGGCTCAATTGGTTAAGCGTCTGACTTCGGTTCAGGTCATGGTCTCAGGGTCCTGGGATTGAGCTGTGCATCAGGCTCCCCACTCAGTGGGGAGTCTGCTTGTCCCTCTCCCTCTGCTCCTCCCCATGCTTGTGGGCTCTCTATCTGTCTCTCAAATAAATAAAATCTTAAAATAAAATCTTAAAATAAAAAACAGAGTCACAGCACAACAAATACAAACCGTGATGGCACTGAACACCTATTAGCTGCTTCCCCAACATGATTTCTCCCTTCTGTCTACCCAATAGCCCCCATGTCCATATGGGGGTCTCCGTGTTTCTAGGGAAGCTGACTATACCTTGATCATGAAGTGGAGCATGCGTGTTAGGCTAAGTTGATTCATACATTATATCCCTCTTGCCACTTGGAGGTTAAAGGCAGTCACATGATCCAACCTGGACCAATGAGAGGATATTTCAGGATTGTCACTGAGAAGGCTGGAACAAAGACATACTCTTTTTCTTGCTTGACTTGAGCAAGAAATTTGTGGTTTGAGAGCTGTAGGTAGTAGCTATCATGCAACTGTGATAAGGCTAGTTTCAGAATGAGCTGACACCAAGAAAAACAGGGTAGGGGATAGAGAAAATCAGGCTCTGGTGACATCACCTAGCTGCTGGATTAAACTTTGCCTGGAGCCAAACCTACTTCTCTGGACTTTCCAAATATGTTAAGTTCCCCTTTATATTTAAGTCAGTTTGATTTAGGTCTTCTCTGACTTAGAACCAAAAGATTCCTTAGTGATGAATATGGTGGTTATTTTGGGGTGGTGGAGTTACAGGTTTCATTTTATCTATTAAACTGTATTTGCAATATTGTATATAGTTAGCATGGATTACTTTTGTAATGAAAAATAACAACAAAAAAGCCTATTAAGATACAATCATAGCACCTACATTGCCTGAAAGTTACTTATCTATTGTTAAAACAATACACATGTAATCTCTTACTAGGGCTAAACCAAGACACACTTAGATAAACTAAGCTAATTTACGTGTTGATTCACATGGATCTCCTATGATAGTGTTGATGACTTCTTGCATCACCATCTTTGTTACTATACTACTGATAATCCACTGGTTTTGTAAGTTTACTTTTTAAACAATCTTTGTATATTGGTACACTCTTACCTAATTGCATTTTGGAGGACAGAGAAAGACCCGTGTAATGAAGCTGCACCTTTTAGCCCTGCTAACTTTTCTGTGTTTTGAGGAGTGAAGGAACTCAGTGCTGTGCTGTCAGCCATTTTTCCCCTCTTCTGGACTTACTGAAAAACGTATTTGAGGTCAGTTTTCTATTAATAGATATAGAAAACTTAAAATGTAACAAATAAATTGCAAGAAAAAGTAAGATGGAGACTGATAGACTGAGATACTTACAAGAGAGATACCATTCAGTCACTGTATGTGGACTTTATATGAAAACCAATTCAAACAAAATTTTTTTAAAAAAGCTTAAGATTCATAAGAAATTTAAGCACTGGATATTTGTAGCGTGAGGGTGTTGTTGATTTTTTAGATATAATGTATTTTTATGTTTTTAAAGAAGAGTTTTTGTCTATTAGCAATACATACTGAAATATTTACAGATGAAATAGTATGGTATGTGGGATTTGCTCCAAAATAATACACAAGAGAGGAAGTGAGGGGGGTATTGATGAAACAAAATTGATCATGAATTGATGATCACTGAAGCTGTGTAATGGGGTACATAAGGGTTCGTTAATGTTTTTTTTTGATAAAAAGTTAATAGTAAAAGTCTGTACTTACTTTCCAGTGGTAATCAGTATTAGCAGTTTGACATATTTTTTTTTCCAGAAATTGTTTATGTATAAATCACGGGGCGAAAGAGGGGTAATGGAGAAGGTTTGGTTTTGGTTTTATTTAATTAAATGGGCTCATTACTTGTGTTGGTCTACAACTTTCTCTTTTGGGACGGGAGCTTAATATATCATGGATATTTTGCCATTTAACCTTATATTGGAGCAGTTGATGATGTTTCTTTCCCCTAAAGAGAACAAAATCTTCTGCTTTTGTACCAGTGCAGCCTCTGCTGTGCAGAGGGGGATAATTTCAGCCTTTTGTGAGGAATGCCTGCATCTGAAGCCTGAGGTTTCTGTGCGCTCCGACCAGAGCTTTAATTGGAACTCTTGGGCAGTTTTCATTTGTCTGATTATGAATTTTTCCTGGCGTAGGCTCCCCACGGGAAGCATCAACCCTAACCTTCTCCACAGGATTTTGCGGTCAGACAGCAACTATAAAATCCGTTGGAAATCCAGTGCTCTCTATTGCCTACTGTTTGGGAGGCCAAACTTTGGTGAAAGCTAGAAAAGGTATTGTTATCCCTGTTGCTTTTCTGTGATTTTATATCATGTGAATTCTTTTTTTTAAAAAGGTTTTATTTATTTATTGGAGTGAGAGAGAGAGCCTGAGTAGGTGGAGGGGCAGACTCCCCACTGAGCAGGGAGCCCAATGCGGGGCTCCATCCCAGGACCCTGGGATCATGACCTGAGCTGAAGGCAGACGCTTAACAACTGAGCCACCCAGGCGCCCCTCATGTGAATTCTTAGTAGCTCATGTACATTGGTGAGACAGAGAATTTGAGTGAGAGAGGGGTTTGTTTTTCGAAAGAATATGGTAGATGAATAGGGGACCAGCCTTGGCTCCATGATGGAATTTTCCGTTATTATCATGCAGGGAAATTGACACAGTTTAATTCCATTGCACCTTCCAGTATCTGCTGTTGTTCATTTCCCTTTTATCCCATGGGAGAGAGACAATCTAAGCTTAGAATACCTCCTCTTTCTCCCTTACCCTTGAGGATCACAGTGAATATCATGCTTTTCGTGACATATTTTCAAAATTCTTTAAAATACCACTATCATCGTTTCATTCTCTTATCAAATATTTTTGGAGTAACTACTCTGTGCCAGTCACAGTAGCAGACCTTGGGAGCAGGGATGGCAAGATAAATTAGTTTTCACATCGTTGTCTGGGTGGAAATACTGAGGTTGGGCATTGAGGAAGGATAGATCTAAGATTAAGGCGGTGAGTATTTGTTAAATGGGCGTGTTTTGTGTATATGCACAGTAATCATAGGTACCATTCACTGGTGTATTGCCATGTGTTAAGTGCCTTTCTAAAAGTTCTATATCAGCTACCTTATTTAATACTCACAGTAAACCTTATGAGGCATATGCTCTTGTTCCCCTGCCACCCCTCCTTTAAAAAAGATTTTATTTATTCAACAGAGAGATAGAGATAGCCAGAGAGCACAAGCAGGGGGGAATGGCAGAGGGAGACGGAGAAGCAGGCTCCCCTCCGAGCAGGGAGCCTGAGATGGGGCTCGATCCCAGGCCCCTGGCATCATGACCTGAGCCGAAGGCAGATGCTTAACCTACTGAGCCACCTGGGTGCCCCTGCCACCCCCTTTTTAAAAAAGATGTTGCTTATTTATTAGAGAGAGAGAGAGCAAGCATGGGGTGAGGGACAGAGAGAATGAGGTTGAGAGAGAGAGAATCCTCAAGCAAACTCTGTGCTGAGCACAGAGCCCAATGCAGGGCTTGATCCCAGGACACTGAGATTATGACCTGTGCTGAAGTCAGACACTTAACCAGCTGAGCCACCCAAGTGTCCCACTTGTTCCCCTTGTATAGGTAGGAAACTGAAGCACAGAGAGATTAAATAATTTGCTGGAAATCACACAGTAAAAAGGGGTACAATCTGCACTTAAACTCAGTCCAACTCCAGACTCTGTGCTCATTATGGAATTATTACTGAGGGATCAGTTGGCTCATTGATACATTCTATTAGTGGCTTCTATTCTTTTTTTGAAGGATGGTTAATTATTGTTAACCAGCAATAATATCAGTATCCGTGGAGTCGGCTGAACTTTCAGGCTACGAAATGCGTTGAAGAGCTTTCAACAGCTCCGGTATCATATTGCAGTTGGGGGGTCAGAACTAACTTGTAGGCTTAAAGAAAATTGTTCAGATTTTTACTGTGTGTTGGTACTCTCAGGGGATAGAATTTTACCTGTAGTAGGTCTAGAGTCATATCAGAATGGATCTTACTCTGTTATTTTCAGTGTTGTTTGTAGTGAAAAAGAAATCCATTGATTTTGTGACTTTTAGTTATGTATCTTGAAGTTTGCTTTTATGTGTGAAAGCGTATGTCTCTCCATGGTGCCTAAGTGTGGACACGTGTACATGCCTGCACACGTGCATTGCTTGCAGCTGTGAACACCCCAGGACACGGCGAGGTTCTTGTCTTATATAGCCTGTTCTTAGTGATCCCAAACTCTTTCAGCGGAGAATCAGATCCCACACTACAGGCCACATGTGACTACAAGCTAGGCTGTGTGACCCTCCGTTCGAACTCAGTCCCGGATGACCTCTTCTCCCCTGCATGTCACCCTCATTGTGATGAGAACTGTCATTCAGTGGATGTTGACTTTGTGTCAGACTTGGTATTTAAGCCATAGGATAACCCTGGGTGGTGAGTATTGTTATTCCCATCTGACAGATGAAGAAGCCAAGCCTTAGGGGGTTCCTTGTCCAAAGTCACATAGATGTAAGTGGGGACATAGTCCCAGGTTTGCCTGCCTCCAAGGTCAGTGGATTTCCTGTGTGGGAACACGGAGGCAGCCCAGAGATGAATGAAGGAAGATGTTCAGAGCGGGATAAGCTTACTTGAGAGGATGTTTGTGTGTAATTTAGTTTTAAAAGATAAACAGCGGTAGCTGTAGCTTTCTATGTACTGGTGAAGTAGAAAGACATGAGAGCTTGTGCCCTTCTGTTTAATGTGAAGGTTTTAAATGAATCGCAATTTCTCTGAGCCTACTTTCCTCCCCTGTAAAATGACGATAAGCGTACCTGCTTAACCTACATTATATCTACATCATCAGGGTTACATAAGGTGGTGGGAATGAAAGGATGATTAAGTACCATACACATGTAAGGAATTACTAGTCATTACGCCCCAGTCCCCACCCACGATGAACTTTTAAAACTCATTTCTTGAGATGAAAATTAGATGTTGCTGTAGATTTGGTTGTTGAACAGATTCCTTAAAAGGATTTAGTCCTGGGGGCACCTGGCTGGCTCAGTTGTAGAACATGTGACTCTTGATCTCCGGGTCATGAGTTCAAGCCCCACGTTGGGTGTAGAGCCTACTTAAAAAAAATAAAAAAAAAAAAAAGGATTTGGTCCTGCTTTTTACTCCATTTACTCATTCAACTAACTTTTAGTGAGTACCTACTATCTTCCAAGCATTGGCATTGTTGCTGGAGGTGTAACGGTGACTCAGACTTGCTCACAGGCTGTTCAAGACATTTTTCAGTTAGGGTTGTTGCCCGTAATCCAGAGTAACCCAATCACATGCTAACTGACCACATGTAAAATGAACAGGTCAAATTCTCTCTGTGGTTTCCCAGACTAATATGTGTGAAGAAATCTCTGGACAGATGGGACATCCAGCATCTGTTGTGACTTTGCATCTTGTCCTGTGCAGTAAATGAGGGATTGGGAAGGCTTAGACTGAACCAGGGGTGGAGCCATTTCTCCGGAAACCCAAGGCACGCATAATGTGTGGCTCTCTTTGGGCTTGTGTCATAGTCTGCCCAAAATCAAGAGGCCCCTAGCCAGTTCGTTTAAACCAGAACTGCCCATGTAGTTTTTTAAACTCCCCCAAATGAAAAGAACAGCCATTTTCCTCTGAGCTCACCAATAAATAATAATAAATAATAAACTTGAGCCCATTTTGAAGACATTTAGTTTATGTGCTGCCAAAGTGAGCACCATTTTGAAGACATTTAAATTGTGTGTTCTGGAAAATTTCACACTTGCACTTTTTTTTTTAATATTTAAGTTGAACACGCACACAATCCTATAGGCAGCTGGAATGGGGACAAATTTGCTCAGTTCAGTGAGTGTTGGCTAAGCATTGCTGAAGTTAGGCATTGTGGAAAGATCAGAACACACACATTCAAGTCTGACAGAAATAAACCAAAAATCAACAACACAACCTACAGATCTGTTAGATGCTACCCCTCTTCTTTGGGTGATTTTGGTCCAAGTAATGATTGATGGTGCAGTGTGGGAAACTCTGACATCGTCTATCTAATTCCCCAGGGAGGCTGGGCACATGAGAAGTATGAGGCCTGGGAAAGTACAAAATGCAAAGTTTGAGTGTTCGTTAGAGCATTTTAATGCATTCTGTGTTTTCTGATGGCAAACATGTGCCCCCTTCCCCTCCCACTCCCCTGCTGCCCTGTACATATACACGAATAAACACACACCAGTTTTGGAAGGCTACCAGCAAGTACTCTCGTAACCAGAAAAATATGTAATTTGGGGTCGTGGGTTGGGGGGCGGACAGGCTTTGCTGGGGAAAAGGAGGAGGAAAATGACTATTTCTTTCCCAAAGTTGGGATCTGAACTGTTGTCTAAAACATCATTTAGCAGAATCAGTGCAGCAGAGATTAATTTGCAGGTGATTTATAGCTTAATGGAAACCACAGCATCATCATGCTTGAGTTGCACATTTTTAAAGCAGTAAAACAATGTAAAACAATAAGAAACTCAAATGCCAGTCCCTGAGCTTCCCGCAACAGCAGCTGTCGCTGTGGGCGGACTTGGCTGCACGTCTCAGGTCACTGATGTGTTCTTGCATTTGGTCACTGTCACTTAGCACACGGCGGTGGCTGCAGAGTGTCCCAGACAGAGACCATCTACTCCTCAGGTCATCGGGAGAGTCCGAGCTTCGGAATCGGCACACAGACTTGCTTCCACTTTTACATTTTAACTGTGCGTGAAGCTTGAAATGTTTCCAGCTGGACGCATGTTAGGGAAGGAAGGAAGATCTCCAGAAATGAACGTGGCAGTGTTCTGAAGGAGGGCTCAGTACAGGTTTCTCCCGCCATCCAAAAGGTTTCCTATGAAACCTTTCATAAGCCAAAATGTAAAGCAAAGAAGCAATTGCCATTAGTTTATATGGAAAACGTTTTTTAGCATTCCCAGACCTCAAAAATCACCTCTCTCAAGCTTTTCTGTTACCTTAGGACACATCTTGTTAACGGATACACAAATCAAAACAAAGCACAGATGCTCACACGCAGCTCAAAGCTACGGTGCTTGACGCTGAGATGCTGAGTGAGTCCGCGGGGAGGGAAGTTGGAGGGGTCAGTCTCGGCGCGCAGGTGCATGCTACCTCTATAACGGCTAGCTGCAAATCAAACACTACTATTTTCCGTTTTGGCCTTTTTTCTTAAAAGTGAAAAAGATCCTCTAGATTTCTTTTGGTTATCTAAAATAGGGACTAATGGTAGGTCTTTTGTAAAAGCAAAGTGGCGCAACATGAACTTCCAAAAAGCAGGGGATACCTGTAATTCCAAATGGCCAGAGTAGGACAGGCCAGAGGCCAGAGAGATTCAGGCCAGATGAGAGAAGAAATCACCAGTAGGGCAGCGTCGGTGCATGGCACCTGGGGGCCTCTCCTGCCCTGCAGCATGCTAACAGCAAGGCAAGTGCTCTGAGCGCCCAGTCTGTACCCTTCTGCTCCCAGGGAGAATAACTCCTGTTCCTCTTCCTGCTCCCGCAGCTCCAGCTTTGCTGATTACATTCAGTTCTTTTGGCGGTTTTTAAAGAGTTTTTGAGAAGCTATGATATGATCAGCTCCTGGACTAATTCCAGAAGAGGAGGCTGCTCATCACTTAAGTCTCCAGACTTCTTGCCTTGGACATGCATCTTCATCTTCTTCAGGCCAGGAGGTCTGAAAAAGGAAGGAGGGAAAAGTTCCAGATATGTCAAGGCATTAAGTATGTAATGTATGCAGACAGTAGTTACAAAATTTAAAGGATATAAAGCAGGTCTGTTTCTCAGTCCTGTCCCCTCTCCAGAAACAACCACAATTAAATTTCTGTCTATTCCTGTAAAGATCCTATTCACATAAGAGAGGCACCCAGCTGGCTCAGTCAGTAGAGCGTGTGACTCTTGATTGTGGGGTCATGAGTTCAAGTCCCATGTTGGGGGTAGAGTTAACTTAAAAAAAAAAGATATTCTATTCATATATAAATGCTTATGCATATTGTGTGTGTGTGTGTGTATATATATATATATAATACACATAAATTTATTTATCCTCTCTGCACAAATGGTAAAATACTATACGTATTACTCCATTCCTTACTGTTTTTCATGGATCTTGAGAATTGTTCTAGGATAGGACATGTACACCTGCCATGTTCTTTATTAATAGCTTACAGATGTTTTATTGTTTAAATGGATCATTATTGTCTCTTGTTGCTGGACATTTTGGCTATACACTCTTTTGCCATCCCAACGATACTTAACTGAATATCCTTGAACATGTATCTTTGGCACATGTGCTAATTTATCTATTGACTCAGTGTGCAGAAGTAAAATTACTAGGCCAAATGGTATATCCTTTTAGTATTAATAAGAAGTGCTAAATAGCCCTCCTAGCCAGGATTTATTCACGTACACCTTCCCAGAATGCGTACCTCTGACTACCTCACCCCTGTCCCCATCCCTACCTAGACTATCAGAGTCTGTCTGTCGTAAGGGAGGAGGTTTGGGGCTCGATATGAACACAAATATTTTGAAAAGTCACCCCATGGGTGTTGGCAGTTACAAATCACAGAAAATCTACCTTGAACTATTTTAAATCAAAAATTTTCTTAAAAGGTGGAAAAATTTATTGGCACAGATAACAGAAGTCCAGAGTCCAATTTGGATCAGGCACAGCTGCCTCCGGAAGGGGCTGCCATGTTGTTGTACAACTCCAGGGGTGCATCCACATTGCGTTAGGAAACTGTGTGTTGGTGCCCCCTGGAATTAGTGACTATGTGCCGGACACAGCGGAAGTCATGAGGAGTTGGTCTCTCTCTGCTTCTGAGCACTGTGTTTGCTTGGAGTTTGCTTTATTCTCAGGAAAGCTTTATGCAAGCAGTAGCCCTGGTAGCTCTGTATCTCTCTTTTAACAACTTTATAACCTCAGAACCAAGAGCTCCCCCTTCTCTGAAGATACAGCAAAAATCCCACAAATGAGCCTCGTTGACCTGGCGTGGGTGAGATGCTCATCCTAAACAAATGATCACTTCTGGGAATATCTTTTGATTTGCTTATCCATCATCCATTCCCTGTTCTTCTGGTAATAGCACCTTGATTGACTTTTTTCCTCAACTCTCAGTCCTCCAGGGGTGAGCACGCTACTCTCAAAAGTTCAGAAATAACAGAAGTAAAACCAGTGAATCACTGAAGTAGTAACTGGTAAAAGTTTATTATGCCCATGCTGAAAAGACAGTTTGCAAACCAGGAGCACTGAAACCAAAACATGGAGTGAGGCTCAGGGGGATATTGTCATAAGGCAGCTTATTTAGTGAGAAAGCAAGGATTTTATTCTTCACAGTGATTCGTTATAATCCTAGAATTTTCTTTTCTTTTTTTAGATTTATTTATTAGAGAGCGCATGAGCATGAGTCAGGGGTAGAGGCAGAGGGAGAGGGAGAAGGAGGCTCTCTCTGAGCGGGGCTCAGCCCCAGGACCCCGAGATCATGACCTGAGCCAAAGGCAGACGCTTAACCAACTGAGCCACCTAGGTATCCCTCTTTTTTTTTTAAGATTTTATTTATTTATTTATTTATTTGAGAGAGAGAGGCGGAACATGGGTGCAAGGGGTGGGGTGGGGAGGAGGAGCAGAGGGAGAGGGACAAGGAGACTCTGCTGAGTGTGGAGCCTGATGTGGGACTCCATCCCACGACCCTGAGATCATGAGCTGAGCCAAAATCAAGAGTCAGACTCCCAACTGACTGAGTCACCCATGTGCTCCAATGTTTTATTTTATTTTTATTTATTTGAGAGAAATTGCATGCGAGCAAGGGAAGAGGGAGAGGGAGAAGCAGACTCCCTGCTGAGTGCAGAGCCCAACTACCACCGGGGGCTCGATCCCACGACACTGAGACCATGACCTGAGCCGGAGGCGGACGCTTACTGAGCCACCCACACGCCCCTAGAATTTTCTTCAATGAATTGAACAGTCATTACCTCATATCAACTTTGGGAAATAGTTTAAGTTTTGCTTATGATTTCCAGAAACATAAACAAGACATGTCTCAGGTCAAGTTAGCCTTGCAAAATAAGTTAAATTAAGCTTTGTTTGAATGACTGAACAGGTTTTGTCTGCTCAGGGGATTTTCAGGGCTGATCTCCATTTGTTTTTGGTTTTAACACTACCTGGGCACCCATCCTACCAATAGCCAAAGCAATTCTGATTTGCAGATTGAAAACCACCACTAACCATCTGTAGGCTGGATGAGTGCTTCTCAAACTGAAGAAGCGGGAATGCAAGTGTACATATAAACCACCTGGGGATCCTGTATTAAAACAGATTCTAATTCATTAGATCTGAGGTGGAGCCTGAGATTCTGCATTTTAGATGATGCTCATGCTACTGGTCCAGGCAGGGGGATATCCATGAGCACTTATCAGTGCCCATCAGTGACCTCTCCATGTCCCTTCTACTCTAATGATTTTGAGATTTCATAGTATACACAGAAGGATGTGAATCCAACAAAATCCCCACAAGCAATCAATTCCAGTTTGTCTCCATTTCATAAAACAAAGAAAAGTCACCTTTATGCTCACATTTATAAAAAAAAATAAGTATTATTAAAACATTCATTCAGTTTGGAAGTGTATTTCTATTGCTTGGCTTGGTGGAGTGGAGGGAGGAAGCTGAATTGTTCCTAAAGAATTGCACTTTTGACCAATATTGGCAGGAAAATAACTTTTCCCTCTGGGGACTACAATCTCTCTGTTGTCTTAGGGAAAAAAAAAAAAACAACCTGCTGCTTTCATCATCAAGCCAGTGACTTATTACTGCTTTGCCTGAGGAACCAATTTGCCCCTGGCAGACACTAAGGCTTTATATATTTAGTTATCCCATCATAGCTGGGTGGCCTGCTACCAAACCCTGAGGACAATATGCTGTTTTCTTGGGAATAACAAAAGCAATCTCTCTGCTCTTTAGGTTTTCTTTTTAAATAAATTCTTTTCTCATCCGCTCTCAGAACCAGCATCTCAGGCCAGAACTAACTTGAATAGCATTAAATATTTTCTTTGCTCTCCCTAATTCAGATCAGGTATTGAAGAGACTCGCGCTCCCACCCTTCAGTACCACTTCTGAATCAGAAAAATGATTTCTTTCGCAAAGCAATTTCATGGCTTGTTATCCCCAATATGTCCCTAAAATGGCATTACCAGAAAGTCCCTGTTCATTTCAAAGATTGAAAGGGGAAGAGAAATTTCTAAAAGGGGCTCAGCAAACCCATGACACTGCCCACTTGGTGTCTCCATGCTTTGTGTAGCATTGTGATGGTATTTGCTTTTAACTGTGCCTCCTGCAAGGAAAATTCTGGCCTCAAAACAGTTGTGTCATTATGCAGATAGGGGTTAATGAATCGATTGAACAAAATACACTGTGATTGAGAGTTCGGCTGCTTGTATGAGAAAATAACAAACAGCTGGCTTTTTCTTCTTTTTTTTGTGCATCCTCACTCTCTTTTATTGTACAGATAAGGCTTTTAACAGAATGCTAGTCTAAAGAATTCTGCAGAATTCTCATCTTGCCCTTTATTATTGCTAAACTGTCCCATCTGTGAGCTTGGAAAGCAACTTTAAGACTTAAGTACTTAGAAGGTAGCATCTCCTTTATAAATACTGATCCTCTATAAATAATGTGATATCTATATTCGCCTTTTGAGATTAATATAATCCATCCCCTAAAGTGGAATTAACTTAAAATGCTCAAGAAAGGGGACATTTAGTCTTTCTCTTGGTTCTCTAAATCTACCGCTGACTGAGTGTCAGAGTTGCCCTCAGATGATGCCCAAACTGGCAAGTCAGGAATCAACACGTTCCACTTCGAAGGTGGAATAGAAGGGAGGTCATTTATTGCAGCAAGGGGTCATCTTTCCATTAGCAATGCAAATAGCAAGGCAGGGAAGATTTGGGGGTTTGCTAACTGGCTGGATGCCATTTTTCTAGCAACTCTTTATTGACCACTTGCGGTGTTCTAAGGCCTGAGGGTAGGTTCTGGGTATATAGTGATGAGTCCTGACCTCATGGATGTAACTAAAATGAACCATTTGATTTCTCTGGGCTTTACTTGAAAAACGAGGCTAGTTCTGACTCTCACAGGGTTGCTATGATAAACACACAAAGTATAAATTGTTAAACAACCATAGAGTTCTTTAGGTCAGCATGGTAACACAGCCTCAGCAGTGTCCTTAACCTTGAACTTTCTAAAATCAGCTATTTTGCTTATTATCTATTTTCATGAACTTTACTCAAATGGCTTGCCCTTGGCCCTTTATCTTTTTGTGAGAGTTGCATTTCCCTCTTCAAAGATGATCCCATTTTCCTAATTCTTGAGCGCCAGTTTCTTTTTTTTTTTTTAAGATTTTATTTATTGATTTGAGAGAGAGGGAGAGAGAGCATGAGCAGGGAGGAGAGGGAGAAGCAGGTTCCCTGCAAGCAGGGAGCCCAACACGGGGCTCTGTCCCAGGCCCCTGGGATCATGACCTGAGCCGAAGGCAGACGCTTAACTGACTGAGCCACCCAGGCACCCCCAAGTGCCAGCTTCTTATCTGCTTTGCAAAATACTCTTCGAAAGGAGGGGCTTCCTAAGAAATTTCATTGGCATTTGATATGAATTCAGAAAGAGAAAAATGACTATTCATAAAAGCTTGGGAAAAAAAGTAATTTTCTGTATTATATACACAATAAAAAATCAGATACTTAAAATAACACCCCAGAATACAGTTATCATGAGACATCTCTGTCATTTCCTGGAGTTAGAAGAAGAGAACAATCTTGGAGTTGGGCGAGGAGCCAGCTCTGTTGTTTGTGGATAGGAATGATGGGGGTCATTCTCGGCATGAGGGAGCAGGCTGGGAGGGGCTTTCTCTGGATCATGCTGGGGCAGCTGAGCCTTGGAAACATGAGGGGAAGGTTTCTAAGAAAGCCTTTCTTTGTGGTACATGTAGGAGGAGGACCTCACTGCTTGCATTTAAAGACCGCTGTTCAGTCACATAGTCTCCTGGGGTATAACATTTTGGCTCTTTGCAGGAATTTTATGTATCATCTCTTAATTGAGGGAGTCTCTCTTCCAGTGTCCAGTTCTGACGTCCAGGATAATACATGTTTCTCTGTCTCTGTCTGGTCTGTGTCCCTATTTCAGCATCTCTGCCTTTCTCCCACCCCTGACCCGTCCATCCCACGTACATGATTTCATCACTGAGTGTGAAGGCACAGCAAACTTCAAACCTGGGCCCCTAAAGAAGCATTTTAGAGGGTCTGGTTTTACACTTTGTAAATTATGCACCTAACAGAAGGGCTGCTGCTTTTCTCCATTCTCTGACAAAAAAAAAGAGGCTGGGTAGTGAGCATCATGGTATCGTACAGGGTTAGCCAGAGTTTCCCGTAAAGGGCCAGATAGTAAATATTTTAAGCTTTCTGGGCCACACAATCTCTGTCACAACTATTGAACGTGGCCATTGTGTTGTGAAAGTGGCTGCGGGCAATACACGAACAAGGAGCGTAATCACTGTTTGAAATTTGAATCTCACATTAGTTTTACATGTCCTAAGATATTATCCTTTTGATTTTTTTTAACCATTTGAAAATAGAAAAACCATGCTTAGCTTGTGGGCCTTCTAAAAACTGGCAGTAGGTTAGATTTGGCCCACAGACTGTGGTAGTTTGCCAACCCTTGGCGTTGAGGAGGAAATGCCAAACCAGGAGTGAGAAGCCTTACATTCCAATTTCAGTTTTACTTTTTAGCTCTGACATAGTCATTTAACGACTGACCTCCATTTCCTCATCTGCAAAATGGGTATGGAAAGGTAGGGGGAGTAACTTTAGAATGGAGAACCCTGGCGAACGTTACCTTGGCCAGGTGATCAGGGTTAACACCGGTGGCGAGTCATGGTGGTAGCATGGACCCCTGATTCATGATGACAGTGGCATTTCACTCCTGTGGCCGTCCTCCAAAAACCCATTACCTCAGCCTGAACATGAGAAAAACATCAGATCAAACCCACATCGAGGAACATTCTCCAAAATACCTGACCAGCATTCCTCAAAATTGTGCAGGTTATCAAAAACAAGGAAAATGTGGGAAAACACATACACACAGAAAATGTGAAGAACTGTCACAGACATTAGGGGGATTTAGGTTGGCAGGATACAGTGACCCTGCACTATCTTCACAATTTTGCTGTAAATATAAAAGTCTTCTGAGATGAAAAGCTGATATATATGTATATCCTAAGAGAAATCTCCACACTTTGGCAGTTGATTAGGTGCAGAGGGCAGGGGAGGAGAAATAAAGATTATATCGAAGTCTCCAGCCGGCTACCAGGGAAGATAGCCACGCTATTGGACGGAAATAATAAACAGAGGCGGCAAATCGGGAAAAGGAAAGAGTGAACTTGCAGGACCAAGGATACAACCTTGAATATGAGATACTGTTTAACACTTTAAGTGATAAAATATTTGGAAAGGGCTTTTGGATTTCAGACGTTTTGTTTAAAAGGATCTTTAGCGTGGCTGTATCTGACATTTCTTTCTTAAATTGGGACACAAGTCCCAATTTAAGAAAGAAAGATTAACTGGATTAAATAATAAAATAGTTATTGGACTGTGTAAAAAAACTGGACTCCTGTTCATATATATATATATGTCTGCATGTGGATATATTTATCCTATTGTCATTAATGCATTGCTCAAGCTTGGAGTAGCTATACGCCCCTTTTATTTGCAAAAGGAATTAAAGTCATGCTGCCAAGTGGAACATTATTTATTTATTTGACTTAGCTGCTGGAGGCAGCCCTTTTTCTGTAGCAAGAAGTGTTCATTGTGTTGACCCGCACTGGAGAGCATGTTTTGTTCATTTTGGACAAGGAGTTAAGAGCTTTGTTTGAATCATTCCTTTTTCTGTCTCGCCCTGTTTATATTTTACAGCCAGAGTTGTTTCAGAAGTACAGGCTTTGGAGTCCTGTGGTGTTGGCGGCACATTAACTATGTGTCTGGTAAAACCATGGCCAAGACCCCATACCTGCATAGGCCATGAATAGGCAGTTCCCAACAGAAGAAATTCAGATGGCAAGAAATGTATGAGAAAAGCCTCCCAAATAATCAAAGATACGTAACTACAAATAAAAAAATTAATATTTTATATATATATATAAAAAATATATGCCGATGAAGGACGCCTGACTGGCTCAGTCAGTGGCGCTTGTGACTCTTGATCTTGGGGTTGTAAGTTCGAGCCCCACACTGGTGTGGAGATTGCTTAAAAAATAAAATTTTAAAAATTATTTATATGCCAATGAGATGGTAAAGATGGTAAAGAAATGGAGATTCCTGTTCTGGCAAGGGTATGGGGAAGAGCACTCTGGTGGAAATATAAATTGATATGATCTTTTGGGAAGAAAGTTTGAAGTCTACATTCTAAGTTTTCAAATATGTATATTCTTTGTTCCAGTATATTCCACTTCTAAGAGAGGCTATCCTAAGGAAATACTGGAACAGGCATGTAAAGATACCTGTAAATTATGATCATCTAATAGAGTGAAACACTGGATATAATATCTAAGCATAGAGTTAATAATTTTAACATTGTAGATATAGCTATTATAAAGACTTGCATTATTAAGTTTTTGAAAAAACATTTCAAAATGAATTTATAGTCCAGTTTATATAAAAATATATGTGTGCATTTATATTTCTAGAATAACATACTAACACTTAAATGCCTTTAAAATGTAGATGCAAGTAAAAATATTTTAAAGTCTAAACCAAAATGTAGACTCTCGATGCCAAATTCTGAGTGGCATAAACTATCTTTATCTCATAAGTTACTACTATTTGTAGAACCTAAAACATGTTCCCATCATCACTCATACTCTCCTTCTCCTAAATAATCCTGACTTTCTTAAATAAAAGTTACAGCTCATCCTAAACTATTGAGTAAAGATTTTTATTCTCAGTGTGAAGAATCTAGTACTCTCTTAACCAACGAGAAGGCCATACATAGTTAACTTTTTAGTTTTATTTTATGCTACAATAGTTAAAATACTCAAGCCAGTGTTCGGTAAAAAGCATTCTATGTGAGGAAACCGGGTGAAAAAAAATGAGATTTCAGGAGGAAAAAAAAATCTCTTCACTTTGATTTTATTAATTTATGCCTTGCCTCTTTCCAAATGTACTTAAAGTGCCTAAATGTTCCAATAAAATGTGTGCTGAGCATAAAAATGTGTTGACACACATGAGCAAACCAGCTGTACCATTATACTGCCTCCAAGGTGATGATGATTTATGACAAAACATATTTCCAAAAACACTCAACATCCCTGAATGAGAGACTTCACCTTAACATGTGAGTGAGATGATTCACAATCACCTTTCTTCCCAGGTCCACAGAAAACCAGCGGGGCCATGCAGTTGAGGTCAGTGAGGGAGCTCGAGAAAGAGAGCTGACTGTAACAGGACTCATACATTAAAGGAAGCTTCGCGTAACCACGTACAGACTGATAGAGGAAGAGGAGAGAGGAAGAGGGGTGGGGGGAGGGAAGAAGGTTTATAGCTCCCCTGCTCTTTGCCAGGCTCTCAGCTTAACTCTTATTTAGTAAGCTGCAAGCCTGTGTATAATGTTCAGGTGGTAGTTCAGTCTAAATATTTCTGAATTAATCCAGCCTCTTCCTGATGTTGCCCTTAGCAGCTGCGTCCTGTGGGTTCCCTCTATCTGCCAGTTATGCAGTGAGTTGCTATCAATTCCAGATTTCCCCTCCTTCCACTGCTCAATGTTTGGTCAGCCCTGGCTTAAACCATGTACCATAGCTGGGGCGAGGAGGGCTTGGGATTATTTGAAGAGATCTACCAGATGCCTCCAACTTCAGAGACAGAGTTGTGAGTAGGACATTGTTTTCGTTTCACTAACTGTATCTATCTCTTTCTAAAAAAAGGTTTGAAGTGCCCAAATCTTCCAGCAGGATGTGTGCCATGAGACATTTCAAAAGAGGGAGAGAACCACAGGAATTCCACAGAGAAGGGCAATATATAAAAAAGCAAGATAAGACAGTGAGGAAAGGAGAGAAAGTTAAAGTCTCCCTCTGATCGGAAAGGAGAAAAGGGGGGTGCATGGGGGAGAAAGATTTAGGACAGTTGGTTAAGGGGGTGGAGCTCCTTAAGATGTTTAGTGATTGAAATAGGTGGCGCGTGTGAAGGGTGAGCACTTGGCTTTGTGGCAGGTTTGTCTCTTGAGTCTTCCTGAGAATCGGGGAAACTTCTTCCTATTTTAGGACGTCTCCAAGCCAAGGTTCCTTCCTGAACCTTGAGCCCATTCCATTCCCATTATCCCTGCCATGCTTAGCTACACCTAAAATGTTGACTTCTCATGTGTTGACATCCCCTTACTGGGCTTCTGCCCCCTCCCATCTTCCCATTCCCTTTCCACTGTTCCAGACTCTCCGGCAAAGTTCCAGGTAGATGCCTGTAGGCTAAGTCTGGCCCTCTGCCATGTTTTCTTCAGCTGCCATGCCAGTTTTATCCCTTTGTGGCATCCACTGGCAAGCTCCAAGAGTCTGCTTTCTCCATTAGAGGGTGCAAAGACCCTACCACTCCCTAGTGTTTTCCCAAACTTGGCTGTGGTCCATTTCTTGGTCTGGGTGGTGACCAGAGGAGTGTATTCAGTTTGTGAAAATTCATAGAATACTTACTATTTTTCTCCGCATGTTGTTCATTGGTTTTTAAAAGTTTTCTAATTGATTAAAAATTGATTTCCCCAGACAGACCTTACGCAGTAGACCTCATTATTTTCCCTTCTTTGTAGATGAGGATATTCGGACATGGAAGGGTCAAGCAGTTTGTCCATGGCCATACAGCTGGTCCATGACCAAACTCGAATCACACCCAGGCGGCCTGCGCTCGCTTCATCCCAGGAGAGTTTGTTCAGTCATGAGGCTCTCTCATTCTATTCTTGGCTTCTCTGTGCTACCACTTCAGTATCCAGCCCATGAATTTCAGAGACGTATTTACATGATTTCTTTTATGTGCTATGATAGATTAAAAATGGCCATAAATTTTTTACAACTCCTCCTGTTTGGATGTGGGCTCCAATTCCCCTCCTTTTGAATTTGAGCTGACTTTGACTTTGCTTAATTGGTAGAATGCAATGAAAATAACACTGTGTGACATACAAGGTGAACTGTAATAAGATTTACAGCATCTGCCATGGCTTCCTTGACCACTGACTCTTAAGAATCCAACTGCCATGATGTGAGGAAGCCCAAGGAGCCCTGTCAAGAGGCCCATATGGAAAGGAAATAAGGATGTTGGCCAACAGCCCCCGCTGAGCTCCCAGCACCAACTTTCCAGCCATGTGAGTGAGCTTTGTGGGTGGGTCCTCCAGCCTCAGTTGAGTGACACCAGTAGTGCCATGTGGAGCAGAGATGAGCTGTCTCCACTGAGCACTGCCCAAATTGCTGATTTCCCAAAGAAAAGAAATGGCTTTTACTGTTTAAGCCACTAAATTTGGGGATGCTATGTTATGCAGCAGTAGATAAGAACACATGTCAGCTTTGCTGAACCAGTATAAGTTAGACTGAATGTGAGCTCAAAAATTTCATTTCCTTTGACATTAGTGTATCACAGGAAGTTTCCATTAGGAAAAACGTAACTCTTAATTCAAACCATCCCCGAAAATCAGTCCCAGAAACCATTTTTGCATAGTTAAGAATGTTTTTTTCCTCTGTCCTCACTAAAGCAAATACCAAAGACCACCCACATTAGCATGCATTTACTGACAAACTTGGAGTCTTCTAAGAAAAAACATTTGCTAGTAGAATGTCAACAAACTGCCATCAGAATAATTGCAGAAGCTGAATCAATGTAAAATCAGAGTGCATATGAATCTGTGAGTCACTGGAAATTAGGTACAAGAGCTACACAGTCTAAAGTTAGTTTCTCACATTAGCTAAAAGGGCAGAAGAATAACATCTAACATTTTTGGGGGGCTGCTCCCCACTCACTCAAGACATTTGCTTGGCAAATATTCTCCCAACAAGACAGCACAATTACATAGGGTGTGTTCCACCAGGCCTGACAGGCCAAGCTGGAGAGTGATTGATTACTAGGGTGGTGTGTTTACTGCGAGGGGAAATCATGGGATTATCGCCCCCTTTGCTTCTGAGTCCTTCCCGATTTGTACGGATGTGCTCTGCTCGTACTCCCTGTGAGATAAGCAAGGAGGGGAAGAAATGCCTTTGAATGCGTGGCTGGTGGCAAAATGCCTTTGAGAAACTTAATAGGGTTATGGCTGGTGGGGAGATACCTATTAGAAGGTTGATGAGTTTATGAAAAACAGGAGGTATTATGTTGAATAATTTGATATATACATGGATGGATAAAAGGTAGTGAGTTAGAGGGTTTTTCAGAAAGGCTGACAGGATCTCCTCTGTTAGAGCCAGGTTGCTCTGTAGTCTGCAGCTCTGGTGAGAATGCAGTCAGACAACACATAAACAAATGGACATGGCCATGTGCCAATAAAACTTTATTTATGGACATTGAAAACTGAATTTCATGTAATTTTCACATGCCACAAAATATTTTTCTTTTAATTTTTTTTTCCGACCATTTAAAAATATAAAAACCATTTTTAGCTCTCAGGCTGCACAAAAACAAGCAACAGGCCAGATCTGGCCCACAGGCCATAGTTTGCCGACCCTGTTGTCATGTGGGTAGGGGAAGAGTTGAATGATTGGGGGGAGAGGAAATGGCTTGCTTTCCATCCTCTACTTACTTTTTTTTATTTTATTTTATTTATTTATTTATTTAAGTAGGCTCTGTACCCAACATGGGACTCAAACTCAACCCCAAAATCAAGAGTCACATGCTCTTCTGATTGAGCCAGCCAGGTGCCCTCTGCCCTCTATTTTCTGGACTTTCGTATTTTTGGAACTTGTTAGGACAAGTATATATATGAGTTTTACAATAAGAAAATTAAAGATATGCCCGTGTTAGAGTCCAAGGGAAAAAAAGTCTGTAGACAAGGGCTCTGCTGGGTTTCAGTGAGAAGGGGACATGTGATCCCTTGGGGCTCATGTTCAAATACTTCAAGATCTCATTCACTCAGACTCACCCACTCAGAATTTGAGTTGAAAGTCCTATTTGTTCATTCCAACGAGAAGAGATTTGTTTGTTTGTTTATTAAAGATTTTATTTATTTGAGAGAGTGCGTGTGCGTGCACACAGGAACAGGGGGGAGGGGTAGAGACAGAGGGAGAGGGACAAACAGACTCCCTGGTGAACAGGGAGCCCAATGCGGGGCTCGATCCCAGGGCCCCGAGATCATGACCCGAGCTGAAGGCAGACGCTTAACCAACTGAGCCACCCAGGTGCCCCACGAAGAGATTTATTTATTAACTTGAATTATAAACAGTATGAGGCAAATGGTGTTACTAATTATAAATATTTTCATCTGCTTGTTAAAGGAGGCCCATTAGAATATCTGCCTGGATATAGATGCTTGAAAGCATTACCATATTTCCTTTTAAATGCTGTGTTACTCAGACCAATTCAGACTACTCTCTTTTCTCATTTTACCCAGAAGGCTTTTATGGTGCCTATCTTTGCATTATGTTTTTCTTTTTGTCTTTTTCCTGAAGGCGTGGCACTGGTTCTGTAGATCACAGCTTGCTTGCTTGCTTGCTCTCTCTTTCCTTCCTTTCCCTTTCCCTTTTCCTTTCCCTCCTTTCCACAAATATTTACTGAGTGCTTCCTATGTACCAGGCATTTTCCTAGGCCCTGAGGTCAACCAAGCAAAGTTCCTGATCTATGGAGCACACATTCTTTGTTAAATCTGATTTTGTCCTGTTCATCTGAAGTAACGTTTTCCTGCAGGGCTGGCAAATAAGTTTCACCTCACAAGTCTACTCCGATTGGCTGTTAGTGGCGGCTTGAGGTAGCATGTTAAGAGGCGTTCTGAGAATCAACTAGAAAGAGGACTCTCTTCTGTCATTCGGCTGGGGAGAAGAAGGGGGTGAGAGCAGATGGTCACATATGTGGTATATCTTAATGTGGCTTGTGAATCCTGGCCCAGGGTAGGCAACTGCAGGGGAGTATGACCTGGTGATGGTAGAATAAATGCAGATCTGGTGTCAGACGGGATTCAGATTGATTTCTTTCCTTTTTTTTTTTTTTAAGATTTTTATTTATTTATTAGAGAGCGAGCAAGCAAGAGAGCATACATGCCAGCAGGGAGAGGAACAGGGAGAGGGACAAGACTCTGGGCTGAGCACAGAGCCCGGTGCGGGGCTCCATACCATGTTTCCGAGATCATGACCTGAGTTGCAATCAAGGGTCGGATGCTTAACCAACTGAGCCATCCAGGTGCCCCAATTCTTTCCTTTAAAAAAGTTAATTTACTTTTATTTAAAGAAGGATAGCAGAAGATTCTTAAATGTTTTATTATTGGCCTTTAGTAGACATAAGGCGTCTGTAAAGTGACAGGAGATTTTAAGATCCTAAATGTATATGGAGTATAATATGCAAAACAGGGAAGTAGTCAAACTTCTTTGGGTTAATTAAATGTTGTATTGAAGAATGAGAAGATATTGATCAATTTTAAAGAATGGCATTACTTTTTACATAAGTGTTTTTTCTATCTTACATGGTCATAAAATTATAGACTCCCTGTAATTCCCCAAGGATTATCCTCAATTAAAAATCTAAGATGTGTGGTGCCATAGCTCTTCACAGAATATTTTAAGAAGGCATCAACCAAATCTTTTTGTGCAAGTACACTCAGTAGTCAAATTCAGTAAGCATAGGGTATTTGGGTATTTTGTTAATCAAGGACTCAAAACAACCAAGGGTACTTAGTTAAAAGATATCATGGTTTTTATTTTGGTTTTTAGTATGTATATGATGTGTTATCTATGCATATACATGTGTGCATTTATATTTCACTTGACCAACAGGTTAGTTGTCTTTTAGTAATTATGGCTCATAGAAGAATTTCCACTTACATAGAAAGCACAATCAGATCACTATGGTCTTTTCTTTTTTTTTTTTAGGAGGAAGCCTAAGTGTTTCATTTTCTTCATAGTACGTACATGCCACAGCAATGAGCACACAACAGGTACACAACAGTGATGGTTTAGTTACTAGAACCTGTGCCAAAACTCAGTTCCATAGACAAAATACTCTCTTTAAACCATACGCTCACCTAAGGTAAGGTTTGTGTCCTACCAGAAGTGTAAAAAGTCATCTTTCTTTCATACACACACATTTCCAGAGTTTTGAGCTAAGGAAACCAATTAAGATGACCTTGTCGAAAGCTTTAGGAAAGAACCTACACTACACCGAGAGGAATTAAGTGGCCCAAAGGGCCAAGACTAGGACTCCGATCCCCTGGCTTCTCGTTTAATGCTTTCTCACAATCCATGCAGCCTCCCTTTTGGACTATGTGACTTCTCAAAGTAAGTGGTACAATTGCTCTACTACTTTTTTTTTTTTTTTTTGCTCTTCTACTTTAGATTAACATGGTCAGTATCCTCATTTCCAAGATTTTTTTAAAATTTCATTTCAAATTTTGGCTTGAATACATGAATACTAAAAGTACCAACAAGTTCAACCCAGAAAACACCATTTCCAGTTCCAGTATCAAGCACTGAAGCATCCAATGGAATCTTGCGTTGTTGCATCCACCTCATTAGCCGGTTCATACTCTCTTCTCCAAACCAGATTTCTCCTGTATCTCCATATTCTTGAAAAGTTTGCAGCTCTCTCTCATAGACAGCATCCCAATGCTCTCGGGTCCCCAGCGCCGACGGGGCGAAGCCATCTTCTCAGGGACTGCCCCTTCGGGACCGCTCCGCGGCCCCAGTGCCATCCTCGACCCCGTCACCGCCGCCGCCGCTGCATCCAAGTTCATCCCGCTCCGCGCCCCGGAGGGCCGTTGGGGCCCCACTATGGTCTTTTCTATCCCCACTATCAAGAACTAATTTCCCTTCTGCTGCTTTGTGACACAGCTCACGAGGCCTCAGTTTTCTCATCTTTAAAATGGGGAAAATGATATCTACTTCAGAAGACTGTTATAAGGGTTAATTATTCTTTTTTTAAAGCATTTATTTGAGAGAATGCGTGCGTGCGTGCGAGTGGGGGAGGGGCAGAAGGAGAGACTCTTCAAGCAGACTCCCTGCTGAGTGTAGATATTACTTGCAGGGCTCAATCTCACAACCCTGAGATAGTGACCTGAGCTGAAACCAAGAGTTGGACACTTAACCGACTGAGCCACCCAGGCGCCCCAAGGGTTAATTATTCTTATAGTTATCACCATAATTAGTGTCATTATTATTAGTAGCTAACATTTATTGAACATATATTATGTCCTGTCTTAGGCACTTTACATGTATTGTCTTATTTAATTCTCTCAATAACACAAGGTAGGTCCTATTATTCCCATTTTGCAGGTAAAAAGCTGAGATGAAGAGAGATTACAAATCTGCTCAGGGTTACACAACACATGATGACACCACATATATGAAGATCCCTATATCAGGCCTGGCACATAACAGGTGCTCACTACATGTGAACTTCATACACGAAGTCCCTTTGCACCCCCCCCACCCCCACCATATCCTGCATAGCAGCAGATGTAAAGGGGACCATCACCTCATTATAGGTAATTTGTCTTTGGGTTGGTAGGGAAAGCCCCTTTGTTCCTTTTTCGTCTTCCAGGCCTCCTAAGATTAGGTATATCCTTAGGATGTTTCTCATGATGCCTTTCTTTTCATTTATTATGAGGCTTCACCTTGGTCCTTTAACAAAACTACAATATCTGTTAAAGTCCAAAGGGAACCTGCATGATACACAAAATCCAATAATATAAAGAGAATTAATAAGGAAACTCCTTGGGACACCTGGGTGGCTCAGTTGGTTAAGCATCTGACTCTTGATCTCAGCTCAGGTCTTGATCTCAGGGTTGTGAGTTCAAGCCCTGTGTTGGGCTCCACACTGGGCATGGAGCCTACTTTAAAAAAAAAAAAAAATATATATATATATATATATATAAAGAAACTCCTTACAACAGGGGAGAGAAAATGCTGGTGACAGAGCAGGGGTACTTCAGGCTGGTAGCAGAAGTGCCCCCTGCAGCCCCAGACCAGAAGAGGGAGGGAATGGTTACCAGAACCCAGGGATAAGAGGCAATGTGGAGGGGTTGCCTGACCAGATCTGTGACTTTTGGTTAACGGATGCAGCCAGCCAATGGCAAGACATGGACAAGGAAAATGAGAAATGAATACTCAGCCTCACTCCTTCCTCCCTTCTCCCTCCAGTGCTCTCCAGGGGTGAGCCCAGTTGGAAGTCCCTAGATGCAGTGCATCTCTAAGGGTTCCCAGAGAAGGTAGAGCAATCCTGAAGGACTGGTGGAAGATAATCAGTGCTGCTGTGATCCTTGGGCATGACTAGGAAATGGCGAGACAACTGCATTGCACACCAAGATCACACTTCTTGGTGGTTGTACAGATTCAAAAAAACATTCTTGGCTCCAGCTGTTTCACAGATGGCTAGATCCACCAGGTAGACAGTTACATATTACTTTTTATAAATGCACATGTGGAAAAAGTCTCTGACAGTGATTTGTTGGAGGACAGAGTTGGAGTTGGCACTTCACGTAGCTTTCATGTAGCTTTTGAGGCTGATTCACTATTTCATTAGCCATACCTCTTAAAAGTCTCAGTTCACTTACATAAAATGAACATAATAATACATCCTTCTCAGAGACAGATGTGGCTTCTATTAGTTGGTCTGTACATTTTTTGAGATTTCTCATGGAGAGGAGAAGCCTTGTTATGATGAGTATAATATGCATTAATAATTAGATATGAATCTCTTAAGTTATTTAGATTTGAGATAAAAGTGCCCTTGACATTTTTAAAAAAGATTTTAAGTAATCTCTGTATCCAGCCTGGGGCTCAAACTCACCACCCCAAGATCAAGAGTCACCTGCTCTGCCAACTGAGCCAGCTGGGTACCCCAAAAGTGCCGTTGACTTTAGATTGCTGACTCTGTGGCATATTGTGGACTGTCCATCTAGGGGGTTCATCTTGGAGGTAAATAGCTTGACTTGAAAGGTCATAGGGATTTTTCTCTAATCTTTCTGCATGTCAGATGATCTCAAACATGCTGACCAGGATAATTGGGACACTTTTACCAAGAATCAACCACATGAATCAACTGTCCTCCTTTGTTACTCTACTCTGTGTACTACAGGTGAAACCCAGAATAAATTACTGAAATATAAATTGAACATGTAAAGACTCTGTCATGACGTATCTACCAAGTACCTTAAGGTTTAGACAATATATTGGTAACCATGTAGAATAAGTGGAACTCACACTTTACTCTTGAGAATGTAAATTAGGTTAGTGATTTTGAATAACTGGCAGTTTCCACAAAGGCCATACAAATACGTATCCCACAAACAGCAGTTCTTAGGTATATATGCAAGAGAAATGAGTGTGTACATATATCTACCAAAAAGACATGCACAAGAGTATTTATAGCATTCTTTTTCGTAAAAGCGCCAAACTAATAACCCAAATAAGCAGCAACAGGGAAGTGGATAAAATAAGTTGTCATTCATTCATACAGTGAAATACTTCACAGCAATACAAACAATGAACTGATTATTAAAATAATGAGCTAGGGGCCCCTGGGTGGCTTGTTGGGTTGAGTGGCCGATTCTTGGTTTCGGCTGGAATCATGATCTCCGTCCAGGTGTTGGGATTGAGCCCCACATCGGGCTCTGCCGTTGGCAGAGTCTGCTTGTCCCTCTCCCTGCCCCTCCCCCCCACTCACGCACTCTCTCAAATAAATTAAAGATAAAATAGTGAGCTAATGACACATGCAAAATTATGGATGAATCTCAAAGATACTATATTTGGTAAAAGAAGCCAGACACAAAAATTGTACCTGTATGAAGTTCAGGGACAGGTAAAATGAACTGATGGTAATAGAAGTTTAAAAAAAATATGTCTTTTATGCTGGGGTGGGAGGTATTGATTTAGAAGACTCATAATGAAACCTGGGGAGTTGAAAATTTCTTTATTTTTGTTGTTTTAAAGATTTACGTACTTTAGAGAGAGAGCAAGCACAAGTGGGAGGGGCAGGTAGAGGGAGAGAGAATCTCAAGCAGATTCCACGCTGAGCGCAGAGACTGATGTGGGGCTTGATCCTACAACCCTGAGATCACGACCTGAGCCAAAACCATGAGTCAGGTGCTCAACTGACTGAGACACCCAGGTGCCCTGGGAGTTGAAAATCTCTTATATTTTAATATGGATGGTGTTACAGAGATACACCTATATAAAAATTGTTCAGATTGCATACTTTATGAACTTTACCTACTTAGCTTCCTATATATTATACTTAAATAAAAATGTTTGTTTTAGAAAGTGTATTGAGTATTAAAGCCAAACCCTGACACACGTAGCAATGATAATACCAGGAAAACATAATGACACTTTTGACATAGCGATATCCTATAGAAATCATTAAGAACATATGTACAGGTTTATCCATAAGGGTGTTCATTTCAGTACCCTTTATAATACTGAGCATTTGGAAACAATTCAGTGTTCAGTTTTGAGAATGGGTAAATATGCCGTGATAATATGCAGCCATTTAAACAACATGATGGGAAAAGGGGCTATGTTCGTATTCACATGTCTTTCTACTGAGGAAACAAGACAGACATAGTAAATAGACTCCAGAAAACTGTGTTAGTTTAGCTCAAGTGATGATGAAGACATTTGATATATGTATATTGAATCAAATAGAAAAGTATTAATAGATATCTGATTATACATCATTCACTTTCCTGGAAGAAAAATATTATAGGTCTTATATTTCTTCCTTTAATGTGTTTATTCTCATGTTCTTTGGTTTAGGCTTAGATTCAGTGTCTTTGTTTCTGACTCAGATTCAGCAAATGAAATCTCATCGGTGGCCTAAAACTGCAATTTTCCTATCTAGCCATTGCTGGTTAAAGTAACTCTAGGCCTGGTGGGGGGAGGGGGGAGACAAATCTGGAGGTGTTACATTCCCAGATTCCAAGCTATACTACAAAGCTTTAGTAATCAAAACAGTATGGTACAAGCACAAAACAGACACTAGATCAGTGGAACAGAATAGAGTCCAGAAACAAACCCACACCTATATGGTCCATCAATCTAGACAAAGGAGGCAAGAATATGCAATGGGAAAAAGACAGTCTCTTCAACAAATAGTGTTGGGAAAACGGGATAGCTGTCTGCAAAAGAACAAAACTGGACCACTTTCTTACACCAGACACAAAAATAAACTACAAATGGATTGAAGACCTAAATATGAGACCTGAAACCATAAAATGCCTAAAAGAAAACACAGGCAGTAATTTTTCTGACATTGGCCATAGCAGCATATTTATGAATCTGTCTCCTCAGGCAAAGGAAACAAAAGCAAAAATAAACTAAAATAAAAAAGCTTTTGCACAGCAAAGGAAACAGTCAACAAAATGAAAAGGCAACCTACCAAATGGTGAAGATACTCACAAATGATATGTCTGATAAGGGATTAATGTCCAAAATGTATAAAGAACTTACATAACTCAACACCAAAAAAAAAATCTGATTTTTTAAAAGGCAGAGGATCTGAATAGACATATGGATGCCAGCAGACACATGAAAAGATGCTCAACATCACTAACCATCGTGGAAATGCAAATCAAAACCACAATGAGGTATCACCTCACACCTGTCAGAATGGGTGAAAGCAAAAAGATAAATAACAGATGTTGGTGAGGATGCGGAGAAAAAGGAGCCCTCATACACTGGTGGTGGGAATGCAAGCTGGTGCAACCACCGTGGAAAACAGTATGGAGGTTCCTCAAAAAATTAAAAATAGAAGTACCCTATGATCTAATAATCACACTACTGGGTATTTAAAGAAAATAAAAGCACTAGTTGGAAAAGATAGATGCACCCCTCTGTTAATTGCAGCATTATTTACAATAGCCAAGATATGGAAGCAACTTCAATGTCCATCAATAGAATGAATAAAGAAGGTGTGTGTGTGTGTGTGTGTGTGTATTTGGAAGGAAGTAATTTTTTCATTGGGCAAAGGAAGAATCATCTTATTTTCAAGGTTGCCTTATATTCAGTCTTTTCTTTTTAACTTCTCAGAGCCTCAATTTCTACATCTGTAAAATGGAAGTAACAGTGCTACATCTTAGTGGTATTGGGTGAATTAGTGTCTCACACACCTGAAAGTAATATAACATTGTATGTCAACTGTAGTTCAGTTAAGAGAATAGTGTCTGACACGAGGCAAGTAAATTGTAACTCCGTGTATCTCTATGTACACATGCATAATAATTCACATAGATATAGCTCTATGTACTCATCTTTTTTTAAAGTAATCTCTCTACCTAACCTGGGGCTCGAACTCACAACCCTGAGATCAGGAGTCTCCCACTCTTCTGACTGAGCCAGCCAGGGCCCCTGTGTACTCATTATCCTATTGGTGTTTCATCTCCTACCTAGTGCCGTATTTGGCACACACTAGGCCTCATGATTTTTGCCTGAAGTCCCTTTTTTGATTTGTCATATATGACAAGGGAAAAAAAGAAAAAGCTTTGGTATCATGTTTTATTCTCCAGGCTACACCAACCTGGGGTTTCCATAGAATTACAAATATTTTCTGGTAAGATTAAACATGACAACAGCAGGTTTTAAACTTTTTCAAAACTTCCCTTTTTATTTTTTTTAAGATTTTATTTAATTTGAGAGAGAAAGCACAAGCAGGGGGAGAGGGAGAGGGCGAAGCAGGCTCTCCCCCACCCCCCCACCCCTCGCTGAGCAGGAATCATGACCTGAGCTGAAGGCAGACACTGAACCATCAGAGCCACCCGGGTGCCCCAAAACTTTCCTTTTTATTTAAGAGAATTCTTGTCATACCCTGTTTTTCTACCTCATTCTTTCATTCATTCATTCATTCATCCATCCATCCATCCCACAAATATTTACTGAGTACTAGCATAACTTACACATGCAACTAGGTGCTGAGGACATTGTGAACAAAACAAAAAGAGGTGTCCTTCTTCATTCATTGAGATCATATCCTGCTGGGGGTGCCCTCCATGTGTCGCTTCTTCTGCTGTGCCAGTTTTACCCTGGAATTCTCAGCCCCCATCCCCCTGTTGCTTATGAGCTAGTCCTGGAGGTCAGCCACCTGCTTTAGCGGGCACAGCCGTTCTCCGAGCGTGGGGCTTGCCTGATTTCCAAGCAAAGGGCCTCTCTACCTCCTTAACCTTGCTGGGCTTCTAAATGGGTCAGTGATTCTATAGCCCCTGCTGATCCAGAACCTTCTCTACAAGAATTCCATTGAGATGAACTTTGTGTTGCACACAATCTTGACTGAAGACTTAAAAAAAAAAAAAATTCCTGGGCGCCTGGGTGGCTCAGTTGGTTAAGCGACTGCCTTCGGCTCAGGTCATGATCCTGGAGTCCCGGGATCGAGTCCCGCATCGGGCTCCCTGCTCGGCAGGGAGTCTGCTTCTCCCTCTGACCCTCCCCCCTCTCATGCTCTCTCCATCTCATTCTCTCTCTCAAATAAATAAATAAAATCTAAAAAAATAAAATAAAATAAAATAAAAATTCCTTAAACAAATACCAGGTTTGTTCATATGATTTCCCAGCATCCTTTCACATCTTTGTGATCCCGGAGATGTGAAAGGAAAACGAGGAAAATGTGTCAGTCCCCACTGGCATGAACCAGAGATATTTTCGGGGAAGGGTGAGGGATTCTAGTCCAGAATCTCTTCAGATTCTTGAAACAGCAAGGATTATGCAAAGATAAAAGCAAAAGTAAACACTAAACTGTGAACAAAGAGTGAACACAAAGGGGGGAAATCCTTCTTGGAAACAAGCTTTCCTCCAGAGGAGAAAAACAAGAACCTGTTAAAAAATTCTGTCAGCCTGTAAGTACTAAATGGAGACTGCAGTCTGCACGGTGCCTCTTTGCTCCCTGTCTCTGCCGAAAGTCTGTGTTTTTAAATGGAAATTAGTGTTTGGCGGCTCAGGCAGGGATTGACGTCACAGGCTCCGGCTCCATTGTGGACTGGGGACACCAACAATAAATGGGAAGATGATTTGGGCAGTAGGGTAAACAGAGGTGAGAGGGTACAGTTCAGTGAGAGGAAACAAACCAGTTCATGAAGTCTGGCACGAGGGCAGAGACTGCTCCTGAGTCACACATTTGTTCATCAAAGTGGTATTTGCTCAGCACCCATTCTGTGTCTCACGTTGTGCTGGACTCGGGGGGACGCAGTGGAGGTTGGGCTGGGGAGCAGCTAATGTCCATAAAGCCCCTACCTTTGACAGATGGTGCTTTGGGCTTTGTGTTGAATCCCCCACCACCCTGAGAACCGCGTGCTAGAAGGGCGTGGGGCCAGCCTCAAACTGGGGTCTTTCTTATTCCAGAGCTGACTCTCTCCCTATTGTTTTGGAATCTCTATCCTGTTGTGGTTTTGCTTTTGTTTTGACCTTTAATCACTGCTAAAATCTTTATTTCTGTTGTGGATTGCCACTTTTCCCCTGATCCTTGGAAGCTGTTTTGGGCTGTGATGTCCTTGTGACCCAGAGAACCGTAGTCTCAGGCAATGTGACTGATTCTGCCTTTTCTCTCCAGCTCCTAATTTTCCCCCTTAGCTTCTGAATAGGTATCAAGTCTAAGTTCCAACTGTTGCCAAATATTCTTTTCTGAAGTCCTCCCAAGATTTCCGCTCCCTCCCCAGGACAGACACAAAGGCCGCCTCCTTCCAAACCAAATTTAATATAAAACAAATTGAAAGCAAGGAAAGAGTCAGTGAGTTGCTAATGGTACTCTAGGATTTTAACTCTTTTCATTCTGAAGTCAAATTCTATTTGAAAGACAGATGTGTTTACAGTTAGAACATGATAAAACAAAGGTCCATGTTTGATTCAGAGAACTATAGAAAAATCCACAAATAAGCATGATTGTGAAAACTTTAAAATCATAAGACATTCTGTGTGTCTTTAATCATTCGTTTATTGAACTGATAATTACTGAGCACCTACTATGTACCAAACACTGCAGTGCTGGGGATACATTCATCAGTAAGCAAAGCAGATGAAGTCTTGCTTTTTACTGAACTGTGAATTTTGACTGGGAGAGACAAACAATAAGCCTAACAAGTAAGTAAATTATATGGTATGTTACAAAGTGACAAGTGCTAAGAAGTAAAATAAAGCAAGGTGGAGAAAGAGGGAGAATCAGGATGTGGTTGCAGCGCAGCTTTACTCTGGGAGCCCGAGGAAGCCTCCCCAAAAAGGTGACGTTTGGTTAAAGATGGGAACAGATGGAATGAGCATTCAGATACTCTGAGGGAGAGCCTTCCAGTCAGAGGGAACAGCAAGTACGAAGCCCTGAGAAAGTGTGCCTGGTGTGTATCCTAGGGAAGGTCACTCCGGTTTGACTGGAGCACAGAGGGGAAGGTAGGAGGTGAGGTCTGACTGTAGGTCCCTGTAGGAGTTTGGCCATTAAAGGGTTTTGAGCATGACTGACTAGATTTGATTTACTTGTAACAGAGGTTAACAGATCAAGAGAGGATTTTTAAGGATGGGGAAAATTAATAGCACAATGCTGTGCTACTGGAAATAATCCACGGAGAGAGAAAATGTGATGATGGAGGAAGGAGAGGGGAGAATTGCTGGCAGGAGGCACTTGAAAAGGGAAGGCTGGTTGGGATGTAGAGCAGGAGGAGAGGGGTCAGTCGGCCTCACGATCACAGACAGGTCACCGAGAAAAGTAAGTGAAAATGCATCAAAGTTGTCATAGTAGTTGTATCATTATGAACAGTTTTTCTTTCCTTTTTCACTATTTTCCCCTTGAAGTCCGTCCAAGGACCTCATGACTAAACTCAGTTTAAAAGTTCTCCCACCTTTTGGGGCACCTGCCTGGCTGGCTCAGCTGGAAGAGCACGCTGACTCTTGATCTCGGGGTTGTGATTGAGTCCCATTTTGGGTGTAGAGATTACTTAAGAAAAATAAAATAAAATCTTAAAAAAAAAATTCTACCACCTCTTTCTCGTAATTTAAATAAGACACTCAGTACTCTTTTACAGGGTTCAGCTTATTTTGTCCAGAGGAAAAACCATGTATTTAAAAAAAAACGACCACAAATAATATCCCTGCTGATGATATTTCCCTGGATGTTCTTAATGTGTTTTCACAGGATTTCCCAGATAAAGCAAAGGTCTTTCTGTCCTTGAATTTGGCTAAGTACAATGCATCCTGCCCCGGACTGTGTTACATTTTGATGGCCAGATCCAAACCTCTCAGGTTCTTCCAGGAAGTGTTTCTAAAAATTTCCAAAGCCTGTGTAGAGAGTTCTTATGTGCACAGATACACGGATTTGTAATTAATAAGAGCTAAAAGGTTCTTTATGTCTTTGCTAAACCATCCGAAGCCTTGAGGGCTGTTGGAAATGAAATTATTCTAAATTTCCAGTTTGGTTATCAAATCTCTTTATTTTTATTAAAGAGCACAGTTATTCCCTTAACCATCATTCATCTTATCCGTAGCAGTCCTCCTTTGTAATTAAAGCTCTTGATTCAGCAAACCGAGGTTCTTGCGCAAATGTATTGAAACTCGCAAACCTGTTATTATCTACCTAACACACGAAACACCATGGAATATTTTTGAAATTCCCTATCATACGCCGCTTCAAGGAAAGTATACCAACTTTCCTCTAGGTCGTAGATAGAACACTATCTTACCTAAAGAGGGACACCCTGGAATTGAACACAAACACGGAGAAGACTCTTAATCACAGTGTACTTCTTGAATGAATGAGTGGATATTTGATTAGTATTTTAAAGACTCTCTTTACCTCCAACCATTTCAAGAGATTGACCTGGACCTTGAGACTGAAATCCTGCAGGAAAAGTAAGAGTTGCTTGAAACTAACAGCACAGAAGACTGAATTGTATTTTTGAATATGTCTGACAAGTAAGCACCTCTGTCAAGTTGGGCCATTGGCTTTGCCTCTTTGGTCCTCAGATTTATCATGAAAAATGAGGGGATTTGACTAAATTTGTGATGTATGAAGGAATCATAGGGATTTTTTAATTTCCCTCAAAAGAAACCCGGGGTTCTAACACCTAGCTCATTCCTTTACCGTTGTACTATGCTGCGCTTTAAGCTACTTCGAAATCGATAAATTTGGTGATTCTAACTTTAAAAGTAGTTTCAAAATTGTGGTGGCTTTGGAAGCAGATGGGCAGGAAGCACCTGCCCATCCCCACCGCCATCCACATGCCAAACGTATTGAGCCGTTTCTCAAGAGTTTTGGATCAAAATCCTACATTTTACCGATGGTTGCACAACTCTCTGTACTAAAAACCTTTGAATTGTGCACTTTAAGTGGGTGAATTGTATGGTATGTGAATTTTATCTTTAAAAAGCTAGGTTAGAATTCTTTTGTTTGTGGGTGACAGAAACCAACTCAAACTGACTCAAGCATTAAAAGGGGGAGTTAATAGCCCATGTCATTGGAAAATCCCACACTAGACGTCCAAGCATGACTAGATCCCAGTCTCAAACAATAGCATGAAACCCGAGATGCCCTCTCTCCATTTCCCAGCTCTCTCTCCTCTGTGGTGACTTCACTCTCAGGAAGACTCTGTACACAGGTTGTGGCTGTGGCATTTCTCAGCTTACATTTTTACCATGTTAGCAACTCCAGCAGAAACATCTCCAAGGGAAAGTTGTGGGATTACACGTCATTGGCATGGTTTGGGTCACATAACCATTCAATAATAACACTCATACAGTACTGACTATGAACCAACTTTATTCTTACAACATCCCATTTTATAGATGAAGAAATCAAGGCACAGGGAGGTTCAGTAACTTGCTCAGGATCACGTGGTAGGGAGTATAGGAACTGGGATTTGAAACGCAGGGAGTCTGCCCCTGGAGTTTGTGGTCTTACTGGTCTTAAAGACAGTGCTACCTCCAGTCTCGAGAGTGAACTGAAGAGAATGTCCTGACTGGCTAGTTCTGGAGCAGATCCCGTATTTGCAATTGCATTCTTTCCTGACAGCCTGGGTTCTAAGCCTTTGAAGATGTCGGACATAGATGCTAAAGAATTTTAGAGGAGTCTGTGAACACTCTCCGTTTCAGAGACTGCAGCCATGTCTGTCTTGTTCTCCCTAATCACCAACATCACCCTGACTGCAGCCATTTGGAGATGAAGCCTCGGGCCTTCTTGCTAGAATTTGAGCTATGTCCAGATCTTGGCCTCTCTAAAGAAAATTACGCCGGGGGCGCCTGGCTGGCTCAGTCGGTGGAGCAGATGACTCTTGGTCTCCGGGTTGTTAAGTTTGAGCCCCGCGTTAGGTGGAGAGGTAACTTAAAAGTAAAATCTTAAAAAAAAAATTATGCTAGTATACACCCATTACTGTGGAATCCCAGGATTAAGCTTAAAATAGAACGTTAGGTTTTAAAAATGCAGATGTAGACTTAGAAAATTAGAAGAAGTTTTTTGGTCTTTTTCTGATTCAGGAAATAAATTTATGCGGGGTCAGTATTTCTAGCATGTTGATTACTGCCCATGTTTTTCAGAGTGTGGTTCCCAGGACCACTGGTATTGGAATCACCTGGGATGTTTTTTCTTAAATAATAATTTCCTACTGTGGGCCCAAGAATATGCATTTGTTAGACACCGTAAGTTAGATTCTTAAGTTGACTCAAGTTTGAGAGTTATCCTTGCAAGTGGCTGGGGAAAACTGGCTAAGATCTTAGACGTAGGACCTTAGGGGTCTCAAGTTGAACCCAAGGCAACAGCCATAGGACACTTGCAACGGGTAGGGAAAGGGGGAAGCTCACAACCCCAGGTCCAAGCAGCTTTAATTAATTGTTAGTACTTCTGTAGTTTGCATCTCCCCACCCCTTATGTTCAGAGGTGTGGGTGCCTATATTCTGGCTCTGCAGAGCAGAAAAAAATAGCACAAACCAGTATCCTTCAGTAAAGAATTTTTCAGATGAAAACATTGCTCCTGTAAGCTGTACGCAGTGTGACTATCAACAATAGCAATTAATAACAGTAATCATTAAATAAGAAGAACGAACGTTTACCAAATGCACTGTATGAAGCATTTTATATGCATTATCCCATTCTGTCCTTTCAGTCACCTTACAAATGAGTAAGTGCTGGTGTTATCTTCATTATCAGACAAGGAGAATGACACACAGACATTAAGGAACTTATCCTACATGCCAAAGGTGGAGGCAGGGTTGGAACTGATGGGGTTCAGGACACATTACCCCCAAATATGGCACCTTGGCATATTGAGGATTTTAAGCTGAAGGAGTTTGAGAATATAGGAGAAGCGGGAAGGTTACTCTGAACAATCCCCCCCACCCCCAAACAGGTCTTTCTGTGAGAGATGCCCTCCCTATACCTGGAGGAAAGAAGCCTCTTTATCTCTGAAGACAAGGGGACGCCTGGAAGAATCCTAACAAACAGGTCTTGCTGAGTTTCCCTCAGGTTACTACGCTGACCTTCTCCATCACCTATTCCATTGCTCCATGATTGTCGTCTCTTCATCAAGCCTAGCGTTAGAGCTACTCAGGTTTCACTGCTTCGTCAGTTTACTTTTCAGATCCGGCCAGGGATCTTAAGAGGGCCGAGGAAAACTTTTCCTTTCCCTGTAGAACTCATTCTGACCAAATCCATTTAACATCAAAGCCCATCTGCTTTTAACCTTTGAGCCATCCTGCCTTATTCTCTCAACAAGAATCGTTATGCTCCAGCAGACTAAAATTCAGAGAATCTGAAGAAACACTGACTGCAACACACATAACTTTATAATAAACTTACCTAAAAAGCAAGACACCCTCCTCCCCTGCAACCTGAACTCATCATTCTAAGAGACCTGATGTGCACAGAGGTTCTTTTATGTCTCAGACACCTGGGCACCAAAATTAGGAGACAGTGGTGCCCGTGCTCTGTGGGCCCCTTCTGTGCTTCTAGAAAGTAGGTCAGATTTCTCCTACTTCCCTGGGTCTTGGATTCTCGGCTTTGGAAGACCAGTTATAGTTGCTGCTCTTGACCTGTTGTAAAGCCTTTTTTCCTGGATTAAGGGTAGAGTAGAGAGGGATAGCAAGCCTGGAAAAATCAGCCCCCGTGATCTGTCTAGAAATGTATAAAACCACACCACATTACTTTTGCTTCAATTCAAGGACCCACTTTGAGCTAAGCCCACAGTTAATATAATGGGATTTCCAAGGATACATGACTTCAGAAATTCATTGAGCAGAGGGGCCCCGTGCACAAATCATTAGAAGAGAAGGCCACGCATGGTCTAGTGCGCTCCGGCGCCAGCCCAGCGATCCCATTGCCTTTCACAGTACTTCTGCTCTCTCCACACTGGTTTGCTCACCTACAAAAGGGAGTAACGGTAGCAAGTTCGCATGGAGGTCATCATGAGCATTACATGAAATAAAATTTATAAAGCGCTTCACCCAATTCCCGTCCCTATGTGTTCAGTAATCTTATTACCAGCTCTTATCACTGCTGTCACCAATACATTATTTGTGGCAAGAGGAAGGAGATTCTGCGTCTGGTAATTGAGGAGGACTTCTCTGAGGAGGGCATTCGATCTGGACCCAGAAGGGAGGAATTTCTGTGAGAGAGGAGTGGTGATTCCAACCAGCAGGAACATAAGCTGCCAAGCAGAGAGGGGGCAGGCCAGGCGTGTGTAGGGAATGGTGGGTAATGCAGCATGGCCGAGGAACAGAGGCTGGGGTGAGCTGCGGAAAGGGAGGCGGGAAAGTCTGTTCATAGAAGGTCTCCAGGGGTGATCATGATGCTCATCCACACCTCAGTCTTGGGGGCTAATACCCAGTATAAAGAAGAACTGCACTGTTTTTTCCATTGCTTTTGTTTTTCCATCTGTCATACGATTCTGGCCAGGGCTGACTTAGGAGGCTACAAGGATTACTCCTTTTTTTTTTTTTAAAGATTTTATTTATTCATCTGAGAGAGAGAGAGAACATGAGCAGGGGGCAGAGGGAGGGGGGAGAAGCAGACTCCCCGCTGAGCCGGAAGCCCTACATGGGGATCCATCCCAGGACCTGGAGAGGGTGACGTGAGCCAAAGGCAGACGTTTAACCATCTGAACCACGCAGGCTGCAAGCCATGGAGGCTACAAGGATTATTCCTGAAGCCACGTGACTCTCAACCCTTTCCTAGGCCGTGGGAGCTTCTCTCTCCGCTTAGCGACAGGGGTCTGTGCAGTCGAGGACAGTGCGCAGTGTTACTGCCAACTCCCGCAGGCCCAGGGAGTTGGGGGAGGAAGGGGACCCAGTCTCGGGGTGCAGTGATGAAAGAGGATGCCCAGAATTGTGCTGAGGTGGTGATTTTGGCGGCTGTCTGCCTGGATGTGGGATTGATTCACTCCCACTCAGAGAGGTTCCTGGAGCCCAGAATGTTACATAAGTGAGACGCCTGATGCATTTGGTCTCTGGAACACATAATCCATCACCTCCACCCCCGTTCCAACATTTTCAATATTTGTAATATACAGTGATAGCTAAAGGGCAGGACTTGAATGTTTTAATGTTAAAAAAATTAAAAGTAAAGTCCTAAAGTTTCTCTTCTTTGTCTCTCTATTTGGATATGGCCATAGCCTTGTCTCCCTGAGAAATGAGCTCAGTTGGGGAACGGGTACAGAGCTGGTGTCATGTGTGATCTTGCCCTAAGTGAGGCCTGGCTTCTGAAGTGTTTAAGGAAGAGTCCCAAAGCTTGGCAGGTCTGTAATTAGACTGGCCGTACAGGTTTTTCTTTGGTTAGTAAATGCACAAGCATTTACGATGTGGCAGGACTTGGGTACAGAGTTGTTCCATGGTCAGATCCAGAACGAACTGAGAATAAGTCACTTTTCAGAGTAGACACTGCCCCGAGCTTAGGCGTGGCTTGACCTGATTCACAGGGAGTCTGCTTCAACAGCACCAGTTGTAGGAATGAAAAGCAAACATGCAGGTGTTTCTAAATACATGACACGTGGAATTGTTAAGCAATCGTCGAGGCTTTTTTCCCCCTTGAATCAGTTGGTGAATGTTTGTATACCTATCCAAACAGATTGTGTCTTGGCTGTGTATGTTATTGGTGTCTTTGAATGCTTCCCTTCAATCACAAGAAGTACTGGGAATACCTTGCATTTGTAATAAAGCACTTTTCTTTGCTCCATCTCATCCTGAGTGGCGCAGAACCAAGAGAGGCATTATAAATATTACGCTGACTCTGAGGTTGGGCACAGGGTGACTTGCACAAGGTGACCAACAGTGGTGAGCCCAGACTGAGCAGCCAGCTAGCTTTTCTGCCTCTAGACTCAGTGTGGGCATCTCCCACACATTGTCACAGAATAGTGTGGCTGGATTGATTTTTTTCCAAAGCCCTGATTCAGCTTCCCAGGAGAACCGGAGTAGGTCATCTTTTTGTTTCTTTGTTAATGTTGACCCAATTACACATCTTCTTTTCTATAGGTTTCTCCATCCTCTGGGATGTGGAAAGCAAATTTTTTTATGCATAACTAAGGATTTTTTTTTTTTTTACCCAAAATGATAAGCAAAATCTGAATTTCTTTGGAATAGGAAACAGGGAGAACAAATACTTTATCTATGCTGATTGCTCAAAAAAGACTTAGGTTTTAGAAATTCACATTATTTCCTTGTCACCTAAAATAGAACGTTCTTTCCCTTGAACTGCTGGTCTAGCTCTCTGTCCGTCCTCTTCTCAAGGCAGCTTTGCAGAGAGCTGGCTGCCTCCCTGCCCTCATTCCCTCCCGTCCCTTCTGTGTCCCACTTTTCTTCAGCCTGGACACTGCCCAGGTTTTTGTTAAGGTCACTAGTATTGAGGTCTTCCTGTGAACCAATTCAGTGGACCCTTTTTAGGATTCCATTTAATGCTCTATTAGCAGGATTTAGTATCTATCGTGACCTTGGGAAAGTTACTTAGCTTCTCTAAGTTATTTAAAAGGTGAGGGTAGCACCTTCCTGGTAAGACTGTAGCAATGTCTAAATGAGATATTTTGTGGGAAATGGTGAGTGCAAGTGTCTGCTACAGTGATAAGCACCAATAAATGCTGACCCTTACTTGTGTCGGTGTGCTCTTCCCTTGGTTTCGGCGACACTGTGTTTTCTTGTTTTCCTCCTACACCTTTGGTCCTTTTACTCTTCTGTGGTATGAAATGTTGGCATTTATTCCACAAATGTAGCAGGTGCATATTTCATACCTGGAAATTTTCTTGGCTTTTTAGGTATGTATATAGCAGTGAACGAAATCAAATTGCTGTCTTCATGGAGCTACATTTTGGGGTGGGAAATTATAAAAATTAATATACCAGATGAGTGACATATGTTAAATATAAATGCAGTATATAACATATTACTATATTATAAACTATATGTCAAGTGGACATATATCAGACGTTAGTAAGTTTCAGAGGGGCGCCTGGGTGGCTCATCGGTTAAGCGTCTGCCTTCGGCTCAGGTCCTGATCCCGGGGGCCTGGGATGGAGCTCCACTGACGGACAGATGGGCTCCCTGCTCAGCAGGGAGTTTTCCCCCTCCCTCTGTCCTTCTCCCCACTCGTTCTCGCTCTCTCTCTCTCTCTCTCAAATAAATAAATAAAATCTTTAAAAAAGTTTCAGAAAGCAGGGAAAGGGGGATGGATGGATGTTGCAATTTTGAATAGGTCCTCAGGGAAGTCCTCATTGATTGGCTGATACTTATTTAAGTTTCTGTTTAAATTCCAGTTAGTTAACACATACAGTGTAACATCAGTTTCAGGTGCACAGTATTGTGATTCAGCACTTGCATTCCTCACCTGGTGCTCATCCCAACAAGCACACTCCTTCATCCCCATCACCTGTTTCACACATCCCCCCACCCATCTCCCCTCTGGTAACCATCAGTTTGTTCTCTTTAGTTCTTGGTTTGTCTCCCTCTCTCTCTTCCCTTGGATTGTTCGTTTTGCTTCTTAAATTCCACTTAGGAGTGAGATCATATGGTATTTGTCTTTCCCTGACTGACTTCATTTATTTAGCATAATATTCCCTAGCACCATCCATGTTGTTGTAAAGATTTTATTTTTATTTATTTGAGAGAGAGAGTGTGAGCAGGGGGAGAAATAGAGGGGTAGGGAGAGGGAGAGAGAATCTGAAGCAGACTCCTTGCTGAGCCTGGCTCTGGGCTCGATCTCATGACCCCAAGATCATGACCTGAGCAGAAACCAAGAGTTAGACCCTTAACCAACTGAGCCACCCAGGCACCCCCATATCGTTGTAAATGACAAAATTTCATTCCCTTTTTGTAGCCGAGTAATATTCCTGTGTGTGTGTGTGTGTGTGCACACGCGCATGCGCGCATTTGTATGTGGTGTGTGCATGTGTGTATCTTCTTTATCCATTCATCAATCGATGGACCCTTGGGCTGTTTCCGTAATTTGGCTATTGTAAATAATGCTGCTGTATCAAGGTACAGGTATGTCTTTGAATTAGAATTTTTGTATTCTTTGGGTAAATACCTACTAGTGCAATTGCCAGATTGTAGGGTAGTTCTGTTTTTAACTTTTTGGGAAACTCTATATTCTTTTCCAGAGTGGCTGTACCAGTTTGCATTCCCACCAATAGTGCAAAAGTGTTCCCCTTTCCTCACATCCTTACCAACACCTGTTGTTTCTCGTGTTGTTGATTTTAGCCATCCTGACAGGTGTGAAGTGATATCTCATTATGGTTTTGATTTGCATTTCCCTGATGATAAGATATGTCTGTTCATATCTTCTGCTGATTGGCTGATACTCAACTAGAGACCTCAGGGAAGTGAGAGAGTAATATATGTAGAATATCTAGAAGAAGACCATTCTAGGCAAAGGAAGCAGCGAGTGCGAAGGCCCTGAGGTTTGCGAGTAGTTGGTACATTTGAGGAACAGCAAAGAGCCAGTATGGCTAGAATAGAGAGAGCCCAGTGGGAAGGTAGTAGAGGTGGAGAGGATGTTAGAGAAGTAGTCTAGGGTTAGGAGAGGGGCAGGGCAGATCATGTGGCCCTTTCCAGACACAGTAAGGACTTGACTTTACTTTGAGCGACATTAGAGGCCATGGTAGGGTTTTGAGGAAAACAGTGACGTTAGATTTAAAATAACCCAGGGTTTCTGGGTGGAGAACAGACTATTGGGGGGGCAGGGATGGAACCAGGGAGCAAGATAGGAGGCTGTTGAAATCATCCAGCATTCCTTGCAGTCTGTCTCAGACCCTTGCTCCCCTCTCCTGCTCTTTCTCCCAGCCCACACTTGGTATCAGATAGCATCTACGTGCCCACACTCCCAAACTGGACTCTCCTGCTCCTGTATCTCATCTGACTTCCAGCCTTATTTATCAGTCTCTCTACTTCCGTCTGTATATGGTGGCCCTTCAGTATGCACAGATGTACTGATAAAGGGATTCACAGAATGGAGGCTGCCCCAAGGGACCTGGTCCATGTCACAAATCTAAACCTTAACGAGGCCTGCACTAAGAAATACCTCACTATCAAGAAAATCTAACACCAGTCACAAACCTCCCACTCAGCTTTAGCCAGCTCACTTTACCCTAAAACGTAGGACCCTGAAACAAAATCCCCAACCCCCTAGCCAGTCATGCCCGGCTTCCATGTTGCCTCTTCTAACTTTTGGCAGAACTCGCTCCCGCCCCAAATCCCTCGGGAAGAGTGCCCCACTGCTTGTGAGGTGCTGAACTCCTCCAGCCCACGGACTGTTTTCCCTTCAATCAAGGCATCAAACTTGTTACTAAGTTGCTTTAGTTTTGTCATTTGACAATGCCCATGCTCCTCCTTGCCCCCCTGTGGCTCCTCTGTGGTCCCGCAGCTTAGGAAATGGCACCACCACCCAACTAGTCGCTCAAGAGTCCTCATGGGAGTGTCCCTCCCTTCAGCATATCACATCCGGGGACTCCCCAAGGCCTGTTGTTTCTGTCACCCCACCAGCTCTCAGGTGTCCTCGCAACACTGCGCACCGAGCCTCCTTGACCTCCTGTGGGCACTAGAGCAGTGGCCGCTTAGCTTCTCGGTACCCACTCGCCCCTCCAGCTGCAACTTGGGTTGTCAAATGGTATTTTCCACAGAAAAGTACAGCTCTGTGAGGAGCAGTGGGAAAATGTCTTTCTGTAAAGGTGTGCCTTTCTCACAGGGGAGCAGCCTTTCAAGTTAGTAACAGGGACACTTAACATCTGGACTGTTTGCTTTTGGATTGTAACCCTGGGGTGCAGAGCTACCCAAGGATAGTAGGCCTCCCTCACATTTGCTTGCCTGAATGCTCCTTCCCAGCATGAAGAACGTTTTTGCCCCAGCATCTTCCCTTGGCCACGGGAAGCTTACTAATGGTCTGGTTTTGAATAAAATTTTGTCCACACATCCTACTACTCAGAGCATCCCACTACATAATAGGAACTTTTTTAATTAAAAAAGAGGGGGTAGGTGTGGTATCTATGAGTGTTTCCTTCTTAACTTATTCTTCAGTTCCACCCCAGCTGCAGCCAGAGTGACCTAAGACAACCAGAAATAGTAATAACAGTCTGGTCATATGACCCGTCTGCTTAGAACTGATTCATGGTTTCCAGTTTTCCTGGCGATACATTCTAGATGCCCTCATCTGCCCACCAGGCCCTACATGGCCTGGTACTGGCTTCTCTTCAGCTTCGTCCCTTACTCTTTCCAGCCACACTAGGCTAGATCTCCATTTCTCAAGTAGATAGACTGTCCCCAACTTAACGATGGTTTGACTCACGATTTTGTGACTTTACAAATGATGTGAAAACAGTATGCATTCAGTAGAAACCATACTTCAAATCTTGCATTTGATTGTTTCCTTGGCTAGTAATATGCAGTATGACACTCTGGTGATGCTGGGCAGTGGGAGCAGCCTCAGTTCCCACTCAGCCGCACAGTCTCGAGCCGATACGTTTGCAACGCTTCTGTGTCTCACTTTCAGTACAGTATTCCATACATTACATGAGATATTCAACTCTTGCTTATAAAATAGGCTTTGTGTGAGATCTTGCCCAGCTGTAGGCGAATGTACGTGTTTGAGCACGGTCAACGTAGGCGAGGCTAAGCTCTGATGTTCTGTAGGGTATGTGTATTGAGAGCGTTTTTGACTTCACGATATTTCTAAGTCACAACGGGTTTGTCAGGACATAACCCCTTCGTAGGTCCAAGAAGATCTGCACACCACTCTCCCCTCAGCTGTCTTTCTCTGTTCCTTCTGCACCCACTTAAAAACTGTCCTTCCAGGGGCACCTGGGTGGCTCAGTCGGTTAAGCATCTGCTTTCAGCTCAGGTCACGATCCCAGGGTCCGGGATTGAGCCCCAAGTTGAGCGGGGAGTCTGCTTCTCCCTCTGCGTCCTGCCTGCCACATACTTACACACACACTCTCTATCAAATAAATAAATAAAATCTTAAAAAACAAAACAAAACAAAACAACGGTTCTTCCTTTAGGCTTCAACTTAACAAACAGTCTTTTTATCAGGGAATCCTTCCCAACCTGCAGATCTGGTTAGGTGTCTCTGTCACATTCACCCTGTGTTTGTTCCTCAGAGCCCTTCACTTGGTTAGTGTCTGTCTTCCCTGACCAGTGCTTTGCTCCATCCGGCCGCGTTCCATCGGTAGTGTCAATCAGCTGCTGTCCCCGCACCACCTGGCCAGAGCCTGACGTACGGTGGGCCCTCAGTAAATATCAACTGACTGGTTTGCTTGGGTTTTGCTGTAAGTCTTAGGGTATTTCATAAAACAAAATGTTTTCCAAGTGAGGATTGAAACTGAGTCGCCACTCATTCAGTGGATCCATTTTATTAACAGGAGAGAGGTACAGTAGTTGTAGGAACCACACCTCTTAAAAAAACGGAAATAATTTTTTTTGCGGGGCGATGGTGAACTGAGCAAGCAGAAAAGCTGAGGTAATTGTGTGACTATTTTATCAGCTTTTTTATGGCCTTCGTTTTACTTGGTCCTGCTTCATAAACTAATGTGTTCATGTGCTAAATCCGTAGAATGGGGTACTTTACAATATAGACTTGAATGAATATTCACGATGTGCTCTCCCTGAGTTGAGGGTTGAGGGAAGTCAGTGATAGTGAAGATAGAAAGAATCTTCACAAACTCCCACATCCAAAATTAAGTTACTTTCGCCCCTCACCTTCTTCCCCACCTCGAGTGAGGTTGCTATTTGGAGCTGCGAATACATTCTGTGAGGTTGGTTGCTGGGGTACCAGTATGTTCTATAATTTGTATAGTAATGTGCATTAAATAAGAGACAGGTTTCCACTTTCCACTGGTGTAGGATGCACTCAAGTCCTGCCAAAAGTTTTTTTCTCTTTTGAAAAGACTTATCTCAAGCTTATCAACTTCCTTTTTTAAAGACATGGCTCCTTTTCTTCAGGAAATGTGTGTCTCTACCAGGGTACAAATGAGATTTAAAATACTGAAGGAAGTTGATTTGATTTGCTGAACATACTCTTGGCAACTGAGAGACGGTTATCGGAGATTAAAACAGAATAATAACCAGGGCTGTCAGTATACCACTTTGGATTACAAAACTGCACAAGGTTATAAGGTTATTTTGCCTGGAACTTTTTGGTTGTTTTCTTTTAAAAACACTGCCTAATTATGGATGTGATGACATAAAAAACAAAAGCAGCTCATTCCCTTCCAGGTTCCATTCTACTGAGAGTGACGTAAGGGCAGACTTAGATTTGCAAAGTGATCCAGAAGAAAATGGAGTAATATTAAGGAAAAACAGCTGAGATTCTAACCTCATTCATTACATATGAGCAGGACACAAAAGGTCTGACAATGAATGTTACTTGCTGCTCTGTCGAAAACTAATATGCCACGGGACTCCTACAGTTAGTAATAGTACATGCCCTATGAGCTGTTTTCATGGCAGTGGTCATAGGTCACATTCTAATTGCTCATGCAGTTCGCATTTACCATTTGGGGAGCATTTAAGGATGACCTTTGTGTTTATAGAACTTTGAGGCAATAGGTATGAAGTATCAGGTTTCATTAGCCCTCTGGTTTATTGGTGTTCAGCAGCAAGTTTAGTTGTGGATAAGTAGTTAAACTGTATCAAATAAATATGAATTATTTATTCTGTGTGCCAAAAAGGGATTCTTTCCCTCCCTCCCTCCCTCCCTCCTCCCTTCCTTCATATTTTTTATTTCTAAGTAATCTCTACACCCAACATGGGGCTCAAACTCACAACCCCAAGATAAGTTCCCAGTGGGGGGCTTGAACTCATGACCCTGAGATCAAAAGTCCATGTTCTACTGACTGAGCCAGCCAGGTACCCCTATTGCATTGCATTTTTATTCAAATAATTGCATTCAAAATAAAAGCACTGAGAAGATTGAGGAATTTTTCATCCCTGATTTATTAAGGTCAAACAGCCAGAATTTAACTTGATTTCCCCTTAAATATGTTTGAATACATAGTTTCTTAAGTAAATGTCAATTACATTGCCAAATAGAAACCACTAATAATGTAGAGATGAATAGTAGGATATATACCCAAGGTTTTGAGAAGCTATTAAATCCAATTTTGTATAATGCCATTATAAATATCAGCTCTGAACTTAATAATATAATATAACTTGGTTCTACGTATTTTCTTTGAAAGCATAGGGAAATGGGAAAGAGCTGGTGTGTGGTATCAGGCAGATTTGGGTTTAAATCCATTGTTCCGAGTGACATTGACCCACCCTGTGGGTCTCAGCACCACTGTCCTAGGACTGTGATGGGGAGGCTTTGGGGACCTGGCTCCCCAACAGATGCCCACAGTAACTGTGGGGTCTCTCTCCTCCCTCTTCTCCCACCTCTTCCTCTGGCCCTCCCACTGATTAGCAAGCTATTTAACATATCTGTGCCTCAGTTTCCTCATATAAAAAAGAAGGCTGGACTATACACTCTTGAAGGTTCTGAAAAATTCTACAGTTCTGGGCTTTAAAAGTATAAATGCTTTTTTAAAAAATGGTTCCTACTTGAAAAAAAATATGGGCACCATGGTTAGAAGTAAGACTGTTGGGGCGCCTGGGTTAAGTCAGTTAAGTGTCCAACTCTCGGTTTTGGCTCAGGTCATGATCTAAGGGTCTTGGGATCAAGCCCGGTGTCAGGCTTGAGCTCGGCGTGGAGTCTGCTTGAAAGATTCTCTCCCTCTGCCTCTCCCCCCACTCATGCTCTCTCCCTCTCAAATAAATAAATTAATTTAAAAAAAGTATGATATGTAAGTGAAAATATCTACAGACCATGAACTGTATTCTTTATGCTAAAAATAAATTCTTCTGCGAGCAAGTTAATTGAAAAATCCAGAAAGCACAGACAATTTTTTACATTCATCTCAAAAGAGCAGTGATATTCCATCTTCTGCAGTCTTGAAATGAGTAAATGGAAGGATGTAAATATTTATTGGAATGAGAGTGGAACAGAGAGAAGATCTGCTTTGCGTACTGGTGGGTGGTAACTCATCTATGGATCATTGTTTGCACTAAGCATTTAATAATCCCATCTGTTGAAAATGTATATTCGGAGGTAATTTGAAATTGCTGTAAGCTACCTAGAAATTGGCAGGGAGGTAATCCTGGAGAGATTCCATACTCTGCAGTAGACCAAGAAAACCAATATAAATCAATATGTAATTATAAAATCCCATCTTTGGCCACAGTTCGTTAGATTTATTTATTTAGGCGTTGTACAGACTTTTTTAACACTAGAATCTGGGATGGTAGAGTCCTTTGCTAATCTCAGGTTCACGGCTTCAGGATACTGTTTATTTGACCTGAAAACCCCACTTCTCATTTGACCCGGCAGGGGCAGAACTTTCTCTTGCTGCCAAGCTGATGTGGCATTACCCCCCTCACCCCGATAACTCCATGCCTTCTGGCATCCAGAGCCCTCTTCAGCAGATTTTATCTCATTTCAAAAATGAATCACTGAGTCTGATAAAAACTTGATGTTTCTTTTTCCTTCCCGTTACCTTTTTTTCAGTCGTGTCCTTGCATTTCACTCAGAGAACCACTGCAGCTTGTTCTTACTTTTAATAGTGTGTCTGTTTTTCTTACTGCACTTCTTGCCTTAAAATCCCTACTCGTGGATTTCTCTTTCCTCCCATCGGTTCTGTTCCTCTCCCCACGCTCTCACTTTCTGTCCATTTACCACGAGGCCCTGCACATACGTTTTGCACAGAGGGATGGCACATTGAGAGCTGTAGCTACTTCGGAGGAGAAAAGACTGGATGTTTTGCAGGAGCTGTTAAAGACATTTAATGGATCATTACCCCTCTAGTGATCTCTTTGGGTGAAATTCTTTAGGTAACCGTCTCTCTACGTGAAATTAGGAGTTTAAGAGAGTACCTAATCAACAGGAGCCATTCTCAGCAAGAGAAATCAGGGTTTCATTTTCCCGGGAATGTGGAGTTTCTCTGTGAGTTTAGAGATCCCTTTGCTTCACTCCCCAGCTGCTACAGCTCCTCACCCCACAGCACGGCTGCTTGCATGCGTTTGTCAAAGTCATCATCACATCCATGGCCTATGGGCTGAAACGTGTTCCTCTAAAATTCACATGTCGAAGCTGCACCTCCACTGTGTCCATATTTGGAGATGGGGTCTTTAAGGATGTGATTAAGTTAAAATGAGGCCATTAGGCTGGGTCTCATCCAGTCTGGCTGGTGTCCTCCTAAGAAGAGGCAGTTTGAGCACAGGAGACCCAGGGCCGTTCCTACGGAGAGGGGTGGCCATCAGCAAAGCAAGGAGGGAGGCCTCAGAGGAGACCAGCCCCGCCGGCACCTTCATCCTGCATGTCCGGCCTCCGGGATTGCAGCCCTCCAATCTGTGGATAGTTCGTGATGGCCGCTGTGGAGCAGATCATCCACATAGTCCCGGCTTCACTACATCTGTGGGTTGAGATGGCCACAGGATCAAACAGGAAAATCCAAGGTACGGGATCTAGAAGACGGTGACACAGAGCCCAAGCAGGAAATAAACTCACTCTGGAGACCATCTGGAACACACACGACAGGGAACACGTTTGAAAAATCTATCAAAGCCCAGTTTTGGGTCTGTGGCCTTCCTGGAAGTCAGGGGAGAAATTTGAACCCCGGCTCAGGACTGCAGAAGGGCAAGCAAACCCCGTACGTTCAGAGAGAGCTAGCTGTCTACGTGCTGACGCTCTGAATGTCTGATGTGCAGGCTTACCTTGCCAGTAACTGGCTCACGTCTAGGTAAGTGAGGACAGAACCCAGCTTGGCCTCCGTTAACGACAACCAGGTGGAGGTGAGTTGACACGTGCTGTTTGATAGCATGAGGGCACTGTTACTGTTCAGATGGATTTGGGTTTCATCTTTATGGAGTTAGCTTCAAAGAAGTCTTTAGAAGTCCTTTGTACAGTAACTGAGTCTCTTCATGGATTTACTGGCCTCCACCTCGGTTCTAAAATTCTGGCCTTCATAAAGCCCCAGTGACTTTGGGCTTGATTCAGTATACCATAGAAGAAAAAAAATGTGTTTTATATATCCTGTCATGTGGGCATCTTTAAATTCTTAAAATTTCTGTTTCTTTTTATTTCTACTGGATAGAAATGTGTCATTCATGTATTGCATAGTGCACCTGGAATTCTCACTGAATCATCAATAACAGAAACTATGACAATTTTCAGAGGTGAATTGCACCTGAATTTTTCATTTTGGTGTGAGATAGGGAGCTACTGCAGTTTTACTTTTTTCCACGTGAACTACCCTTTTCTCCTTTCCCCAGTGATTGATAACACTGCCTCTATCACAGATCATGCTTCCAAATGTGCATGGGTCTACTTTTGAGCTTTCTACTCATTGGTCTACATGCCTGTTCTTAGTCATGCTCACTAGATGACTACTACTTGGAAAATGTGTTGGTATCTGGAAAAGAGAACTTGCCTGGCTTGCCCTCACTTACCAGATTTCCCTCCAAAGTTATATGTTTTCTTCTGCTGAATTTGAAAATAAGCTTGTCAAGTGTAGGAAAAACCCTTTCTGATTGGGTTCTGTTTCATTTATCAATTGATTTAGGGAAAATTGATATCTGGTCAATACTGCATCTTTCCCTCCTTCAGCATGGAATACCTCAATATTAGTTTTAGGCTTTCTTTTATAGAACAATGAATTTAAAAAAAAAAACGCTTGTGTACACTATATTCAAACCTCAGATATTTATGGAAGGATTTCCATTGCAAGAACTGTGTTGGGCTTTGATGGATTTTTAAAATGAGCAAGGTTGTCTTCTATTTTAAAAAGATCACAGTCTAGTAGGGAGGAAGGAGTTTGGGAGACAAATACACTATTTAATATAAATTAGACTGTCACGGGCGCCTGGCTGGCTCAGTAGAACACGTGACTGTTGATCTTAGGGTTCTGAGTTCAAGCCCCATGCTGGGTGCAAAGCCTACTTAAAAAAAAATCAGTTCCTCATTCCTAGTAGGTACATTTCAAGTGCTCATTGGCCATATGTGGCTAGTGTCTTCTGTACGGGATAGTGCAGCTTTAGAGAGTCACTTATTACATAATTAGTCTTGTTATCTAAATGAGGGAAAATAGGGGTGCCTGGGTGGCTCAGTCAGGTTAAGCATCTGACTTGTGATTTCAGCTTAGATCATGATCTCAGTCAGGGTCATGGGATTGAGCTCCATATCGGGCTCTGTGTTCAGCGGGGAGTCTGCTTGGGATTCTCTCCCTCCCCTCTCTCCCCGTTCTCTTTCTCTCTCTCTCTCTCAAATAAATAAATGTTAAAAAAAAAATAAATGAGGGAACATATTTAAAGTGCAGTCATTTTTTTTTTAAGATTTTTATTTTTAAGTAATCTCCATAGCCACTGTAAGGCTTGAATTCACAAGCTGAGATCAAGAGTCACATATTCCACTGACTGAGCCAGCTAAGTGCCCCTAAAGTTGCAGTCATTAAAATAGGTGTTTCTAGGCTGGGGTTTTATGAGTAATACATATTCTAATTCATAATTTGTATTCTAATTGATGACATCTAAAATATTCTGATATTTTTGGATTGAAGAAAATGCAATTTCAGGGGCTCCTGAGTGGTTCAGTTGGTGCAGCTTCTGCCTTCGGCTCAGATCATGATCCCAGGTTCCTGGGATCGAGCCCCGCATTGGGCTCCTTGCTTGGCGGGGAGTCTGCTCCTCCCTCTCCCTCTGCCTGCAGCTCCCCCTGCTTGTGCTCTCTCTTTCTCTCTCTCACTGTCAAATAAAATCTTAAAAAAAAAATTTTTTTAAATGCAATTTCGTTTGCAAAAGGATCAGATGGAAGTAATCAAGAATGGGAAGAGCCTCATCGCTCAGCAGAGCGCTGTCTAGAGAATAGTTTTGCAAGTTAGAAGTGTTGGGAGGCTACAGTGAAATTTATGGATTTTCTGCCTCTTGGTGGAGCGGAAACTCAAAATTGAGCTTTATAAGCTATTTAGTCTCTTTTCAGATCTTTTATTTGTTTTTCAGCTTATTACCTCCACTTGTCCCTTTTAGCAGTTTAAAGGAATATTGTTGTTTTTAACTCCAAATGACCAAAGCCTGCTAATATTTTGAAAAATCTACCTGTTGCATTGCTGGTAACTTGTGATAATTCCTGTATATATGTGTGTTAAGGGCAAGCTCACATGTGTGAACAGGTGTGCCTACCTGTTGGGTACTCTGTGTACATCATGAGATTATATCAGACACTTCAAATCTTGTCCCTGGTATGGCACTTTTCTCCTTTTGTGAAAGACATTCTGTCTAATGGAAGGAAAAAATCAATGGAATGTCAGAAATATTAACTGGGAGTGTATCAGCCATAGCTGATCTGGGATGAAGCAATGAGAAATAATAGAACAATACCTTTCGAAACTGTCAGCTAGGATGGCGAATACTTCTAAATACTTGTAAGAAAGATAACCTTCACTTCCAAAATGATATAAGAATTGATTTCTCATTTTGTGAAACTTGAAATGCAAAACTGAAAATCTGGAAATGATAAAAAAAAAAAAGACAAGGAGCCTTCAGATGGGGGATAAAGTCATAATAATGTCATTTTGAATTTCAAAAGCCCTGTTTGTTTCCTTTCTTCAGGGAAAGAACAGGAAACAAAAGGCTTAGAATATAGGGATCATCTTCATGGGGTTATCAGGAATGCTGGATGTTCATTCAGCTGTTTGGGAGAAGCAGGGAAGGGTTGAGCAGGGGGTGGGGGCAAGTCAAATTCATATCCGTTAAATGTTACGTGAGGAGACATGGAACTGGGGTTTCCAGACGCAGTGAAGTTCTTTCCCATTCGTATCCTCAGTAGTGCCAACATAGGCCCTTGGTTAAGACACAGTTTTTGTTTAACAAACGAAATTATCCCATTCTGTAGGGGAGGAAACTGAAGCCTGGGAAGGTCAAATAAATCATCCAAGGATACACACCTAGTAAATGAATTTTGGAGTCAGGTAAGCCTGGAATTTGGACTCTCCTTTTGCCATATGGCAGCTGGATACCCTTGGTCAAATCATGTTATCTATTCAGAGGTTCTGATTGCTGCTCAGTAAAATGGGGAAATAATCGCACCTATCAGCATAGAAGCCGGGGCGGGGAAGGGGGTTGGCAGTCACTCGGAGTTGATGTATTCCAAGTTCCTGGTACGGATAGAGTAGGCTAAATAAATAATAGCTGTTATCACTTGCTGACTGTGTACAGGATGCTGTGGAGATGCTATAGGGAGACACAAAAGTAGGGAGAAAGATCGTTTTCTTATTCTTATGTAGCACAATATTTGGGGCTTCTCTTAATCATTTGCCTTGAACATTTGAGGGGTGGGGTAGGGTGAGGTAGGAAGTGTCACCATTTGTGCTACATCATAGTTGGTATTTTGTTAGACCCTGTCATATTAGATTTGCCTTCCTCTGTAAGAGAAAAACCCTACCTTGTAAAACAAATTAAGATAATGGGAAAAGGGCTCTGGTTAGCATTTTTATGCAGAACAATTGATTTTCAGCAACAGACTACTAATGTTAATTGGGAAATAACTGTACTACAATTTATTTATCCACTCTGCTGTTGATGACAATTGAATTGTTTCCAGATGGGGACTGTTACCACTACGAACATCCTTGTTCTGGAGACTTGTGTCCTCTAGGGTATATACTGAAGAGTGGAGTGGCTGGGCCATAGGGCATGCATAGCTTCAACTTTGGGAGATAATGCCAAATTGTGCTTCCAAGGGGTTGTACCTGTTTATGTTCTTGCTTCCAATGTGTGAGAATTCCTGCTTACTCCAGATTATTGCCAGCGCTGAGTGTTGCAATACTTCTTAATTTTTGTCATTCTGCTTTTTTTTTTTGGTATAATATCATTGCATAAACATTTCCCCATATGATTATAAATTCTAAGTATAATTTGCAATATATGGATAGTATTTTTTGTATGTCTCATAATTTATATAATCAGCCCCTTAATTTGCATGAACAGTTGTTTCATAAACAATCCTTTAGATTGTTTCACACTTTTCAGAATGATAAAACACTGTGATGGACAATCTTTGTCTATAAAATTTTTCCTGTATTATTTCTTTAGGGTAGATTTCTTTATTTTTTAAGATTATTTATTTGAGAGAGAGAGCAGGGGGAGGGGCAGAGGAAGAGAGAGAGAGAATCCCAAGCAGACTCCCCGCTGAGCACAGAGCTCCACGTGGGGCTCCACCCCAGACCCTGAGATCATGACCAGAACCAAAATCAAGGTTCCGAACCTTAACCAGCTGAACCACCCAGGCGCCCCCCTCTTTAGGGTAGATTTCTAGAGTAGAATTATTTGGTCACAGCTTACAGGTAAAAAGAAACTGTGGGAACACTTGCCTTGGGAATGAAGGGAACTGAAGATTAGTGTAAAGGGAGGAAGTTTGCCTTTTAGGTCCTGCTGGTTTGCCTTTCCAGGTGGTAGCAACAGCAGCTGCAGAAGCCAGAGGGAAAGGGCCAAAGTCAGGGCCCAGAACTTAGCCAGAGGCTTCCACTTTCTTCCTAGTTCTATGACCAAAATTTGTGATTAATGAGGTGTGGAATTGGAAAGCAGTCTTTTCCAAGAATAACAGCATAAATCCTTGACGTCTTAGTGGTAAGGAGAAAAAGATAACACACGAAGCCAGATTTTAGGTTTCGTTTTGTTTTCTGTAGACATTTATCGAGCTCCTGTTTGGAAGTGCTTTAGACGACGACCTCCTTTAATCCTCAGTAGTCGCGTGAGGGGGCTTCCAATCGTCCTCAGCTTATGAGGGAGACAACCAAGGCTGGTAGGTGGTGGCACCGAGATCGGAATCCAGGCCGGCAGTCTCCCGCATGCCATGGCGCCTCCCTGTAACAGTGCAGGGTCGTTCATACGTAAGCATTCATGTGAGCCATACAAGCAGCAGATACTGTCAATATTGAAAGGAGGGAGAAGTGAGTGTGGACCGGAGTGGCCACGGAAGGCTTCAGCAAGCAGCTTCCCTTTTTGATAGAACTGTGACTCGGGCTGTTTTTAGACATCCCATCAGATTTCTCTGGCAGTTTCACCTCCCACCATCCTTAGCTTGCAAAGTGAACTGATAAAACACAAAGTGAATTCACGGACAGTGTGTTCCTGAGGTGTAGCTAGCTCATCCTTCAGAATCAGTATGTGCTTAATTAAAAAATTCTCCTGGGCTGGCCATGCATAGAATGGAGTAGAGATCTCCAGAGAGCCACTTCCCCTGAGGTCAAGTGAAGTAGGGAACTCTCAGCATCACAACTCCAGGAAATGACTTAACTGAATGGAACACTGTGTGCCTCATGCAAAGTAAGGCAATTTCTGTCATTGTTATGGACTTCTGGAAAAAAATGCAGTGACAGACAGCCAAGAGTCTTATGCAGTCATCAGACGGTGAAATCCTTTCCTAGTGAATGGTAGGGTCCAGAGGTTAGAAATTACAAAGCCTTCATGTTATAATCTGTGTATACATGATCAAAAATGAAGACTCAGACCAATATGGGAACCCCACAACAGAACAAAGCACCCAGATTTGTGGAATTCTCTACTCCACTTACAATGTACATTTTTAGTAAACAACTCAATATGTAATGAACCTGAACCAAATCTGCGAACTTGTAATATATTCTTCCAGCCAAATCAGGACTGAATTGTCAGTCATTTATTCAACAAAAACCCTTATAGAATCACTGCTTTGTGCCAGTGTAGTGGTGGCCAAGGATAAAGGACACTGTCCTTGGCCCTCAACTTCTTCATAGTTGACTTGAGCTTCTGACACACTATATGTTGTGGCCAGATACTGATGTCAGTGGTCGCATCAATGAGCACCACCTGCAGTCTCTCCTTTGCCCTTCAGTTTCTACAGGTGGTCCCCTCCTGTGATGTAATAAGGGGCCCGAACCTAGAAGAACTCTGTTCTGTAGGTGATATCTCCAGAGTAAAAAATCCCTATACTACCTCCTCTTACTTGTTCCTCCTTCCAGAACCCCAAGTTTTTCCTGTGAAAGTTACAATTCTACCTAAATTGAAAATAGATTTTTTAAATTTAATTTAATTAATTAATTTATTTATTTTTAAAGATTTTATTTATTTATTTGACAGAGACAGAGCAAGAGAAGGAACACAAGCAGGGGGAGTGGGAGAGGGAGAAGCAGGCTCCCCGCCACCCCCGAGCAGGGAGCCTAATGCCGGGCTCAAACCCAGCACCCTGGGATCATGACCTGAGCCGAAGACACGCTTAATGACTGAGCCACCCAGGCGCCCCTAATTTTATTTTTTAAAGATTGATTGATTTTAGAGAGAGCATAGGCGCGCAAGCGGGGGGAGGAGCAAAGGGAGAGGGAGAGAATCTCAAGCAGACTCCCAGCTGTGTGCAGAGCCTCATGCAGGGCTCTATCCCAGGACCCTGAGATCATGACCGGGGCCTAAATCAAGATCTGGACACCCAATCGACTAAGCCACCCAGGCGCCCCCCTGGTGTCACTCTTTTATAGCCACCAACACCCCTTCCTGTAGTACCCTCCCCTCTCCACCTAATTTCCCATTCTTGGCAACCACCAATTTCTTCAACATTTCTATGATTTGGTCATTTCAAGAATGCTATCTAAATGAAATCATACAGTATGTAGCCTTTGGGGACTGGCTTTTTCACTTAACATAACTCCCTTGATACTCACCCAAGTCATTGTCTAGCGGTAGCTTGTTCCTTTTTTACTGTTGAGCCATAGTCCATAGAAAGAATGCCCCACACAGTCTTAACTGTTCACCTGCTGAAAAAGAGTGGAGGTGTTTCCAGTTTTGGGCTTTTATGAAGAAAGCTAATATGAATATTTGTGTATAGATTTTTATGTCAACATTTGTGTTTTTTTTTTTTTTTTGCTCTAAGATAAATGCCTAAGAGTATAGTTTCTGAGTCATATAGTATTTGCATGTTTAGCTTTTTTGTTTGTTTCATTTCTTTTTGTTTGTTTGTTTTTAGTAATCTCTGCATCCAGCATAGGGCTTGGACTCACAACCCAGAGATCAAGAGTCTCATGCTCTTCCAACTGAGGCAGCCAGGCGCCCCTGCATGCTTAGTTTTGTAGGAGAATGCCAGACTGTTTTCCATAGAGGCTGTACCATTTTACATTCCTGCCAGCGTATGAAGTATTGACTTTTTCTGTGTCCTTGCCAGCATTTAGTGCTATCACTGTATTTTAACCATTCTGATAGGTGTATAGGGGTAGTTTTTGTTTGCATTTCCCTGATGGCTGATGACATTGAACAACTTTTCATGTGTTTGTTTGCCATCTGTATATCTTCTTTGGTGAAATGTCTTTTCATGTCTTTGGTCCATTTTTGGTTGGATTGTTTATTTTTTTTTATTGTTGAGTTTTGAGAGTTCTTTTGTATTCTAGATACTAATCCAACTAATTTGTTGGCTATATGGTTTTGCAAATATTTTCTCCCCATTTATGTCTTGTCTTTTCATCCTCTTAAAAAGAAAAACAAAGCAAAAGTTTTTTATTTTGATGAGGTAAAATGCATTTTTTGGACTTCTTTATGTGTAGCTTCAATTCTATAGGGAAGACAATGTCAGAGACCAATTTCCAGAACAGTTGAAGCCTCCCTGTAGAATCTTCTTTAAGATTCATTGCTTTTGAGAAATCACTAGCATGAAATTGTTGCATTCGCTGAACAAGGGAAAATAAGAAGGCAAATTCACCAGCCTGTAGAGCTTGAGTTGAATCTTTCTGCTTTCCTGGGTTTTTTTTATGAAAATCTTAGAAGTTTTGGGCTTCTCTGCCAGATGGTTGCTAATGCTAAATAAATGACAGTGATTGTTTTCTTATAGTCATATAGAACATGCTATGTTAAAAATTAAATATAAATGTTAAGAGTGGTCATTTCCAGGGGTGCCTGGCTGGCTCAATTGGTGGAGCACGTGACTCTTGATCTCGGGGTTATGAGTTCAAGCCCCACGTTGGGTGTAGAGATTACTTAAAGATAAAATCTTTTAAAAAACGAAAAAAGTGGTCATTTCCAGTTGGAAATGCATCAGGCCTGGAAGCTTCTGATCCTCAAAATAAACATACGCACACACACACACACACACACACACATATGTGTATTTATGTTTATATATATATGATCAGCATGCATTCACCTCACGCTAGTTGTATAAATTTTTAAATACTGATTTATTCTTTTCTTGTCTCTCTGTCCTTAAATCGTCAGGGAAAAAAAGAAAAAAGCTTACTGTATGTTTCTCCCAGAGGGAACACTTTCCTGTACTATTAAATCAAAATAGAATATGAAAGGAAATACATATTCCTTTACTTTGTGAGAGGCTTACATTTTTATCCCTTTTTAAAGTCAGACTTGTTTTATGTCTGTTTCCTTCTCCCTGCTGTAATGATGTGATAAGCCTATAACACCTAAGGAGGTGAGATTCGTCAGGAGCCATGGCCCGGCTTTGCCCTACTGCTGAACCAGGGACATAGCTGTCTTTACATCTATAGCAACTTTTTTTTTTTTTTTTTTTTTTTTTTACTCTCTGTCTCCCTGTCTAGATGGATTCGGGATTGGACCATGTCTTACTCATTTTTATATTCCCAGCACCAAGAACAGACAGAGCCTTTCACACCATCAGCACTCAGTAAGTCATTGGAGAATTCACAAACTTCAGTAACTAGTCAGTATCTGAAAATTGGTAATACTCATTATTCAGCAAATTTCATTCTTATACATTATTCATTCCAACCCCTTGAGGGCAGAAGCTACCTTTTGCTGTGTCTTACTCATTTTTTAACCCCCAGTGCTTGGAAAATAAGTAGATCTTTAATGAATGTTGAGTTCATCCATCATCCAGCAAGTATGTATTGAATACATGATACTGTGTTAGGGACCATCAGGAAAATACACACTTACCTAAGAGGCATACTCCTTTTCTTCTGGTAACCTGTAATCTAGTGGTTGGGGTGTGCACATATAAATTATCACATAAAATATTCACATAGCATGATAAGATATTATAGCTTTTGTTTTAAAATGAGAAATATAGACTAAGATTAATAGTCCACAAGGTCATCTGGCATGGACTGACCAAGGAAGGCTGTCCAGCTAGTGACCTGACGAAACGCTGCGCCCTCCCTGGAGTCCTCTGCTCACTCGCCTCTGTTCAGGCTATCCACACTTGTTGCCTTCTCTTGAAATGCCACCCTTCTGTTTGTCTTCTTTCTACTCATAGCCAGCATTGAATGCTGTGTTAGTCAGGATTCTTGAAACTGGCCTAAGCAAAAAAAGCAAAGCATTTTTTCATATAACTGGAAAGGGGGTCTAGCTATGTCTGGTGTGATGGTAACGAGCAGTTTCTCTCATATCTGTATGTGCACACCACTCCTTCGATCTAGAGATGGGTACAATTTCTCCTCTCTGAGCTGGCTGGACTTTTTATTTTTTTTTTATGAGAGAGAGATTGGCAAGGTGGGGGGGGTGGCTAGGGAGAGGGAGAGAGAGAATCTTAAGCAGGCTTCGTGCCCAGCTCGATAGAGCCTGATGCAGGGCTCTATCTCACTACCCCGAGATCATGACCTCAGCTGAAACCAATACTCAGACACTTAACCAATTGAGCCATCCAGGCACCTGTGGGGCTGGACTTTTGACTCATTTTGACCAATACAGTTTGACGGAAGTGATACCTGCCAGTTCCAGGCTGGGCCTTAGGAGGCTTGCCAGCTTTAGTTTTGGCTCTCTTGGAAGCCAGGCCCCCTGTGAAGTTCAGCTACCCTGATGGAGAGAGGGGAACCCTGGAAACACGAGACTATAAAAATATAAAAATATTTTATTAAAAAAATACAGAGAATTGCCAGAGCCCGGCATTCCAGCCCCCCCATGCCCCCCATGAGTGAAGCCATCCTGCATTCTCCAGCCCCAGGCAGCGTCATGGGGAGCAGAGAAAAGCCACGCCCCTTGGAGGCCCGCTCAGATTGCAAAATCCCCGGCAAATGAATGGGAGCTGTTGTAAACTAATACACTTCAGGGTGATTTGTCATGCAGAAACAGATAATGGGAAGAGCTGGATCTAGTCCTCTCATAATTCAGTAATGAATCTTTCTGCTTTCATCGCTCTGCTTTCTTCCTGGGGGGCTGTCTTTGTGTGGTGGCCAGGGGGCCCACCAATGCAGCAGGCTTACGTTGCACCAGCTTAGCAAGGCCTACGCAAGGACACAGCTCTTTCCCAGTGGTTGCGGCAAGCCTCGGGGATGACTGCTGTGGGCTCCGACCGGGGCAGGCGCCTGTCCGGGCACAAGCCACAGCGACTGCCTCCGATTGGCCCAGGCTGGATCGAGTGCCTCTTCCTGTAGGCAGATGTGGGGTGTGGTGCACCTTACCTGAACCTCTTACGTGGAGGGTGGCTGTTGGATAGGGCCCGAAAGAAAAATACAGCCACTGTTGTTGAGACTAAAGGGCTGCATGCTGGGCAGGCAAAAACAACAAGTATGTGCGACAGAAGTCAAGTGTAATCCTACCTCTTTTTTATTAAGCCTTTTCTGGTCATCCCAGACTTTATTGCGGCTCAGAAGGCCCGGCGGCCCGACCTACTTCTTCGGTGCTTATTAGCATGTGCTGCCTTACGGGGCTGCTTACACTTTGGAAGTAAATTCTTATTTTACACCCTAGATTTTGTATCTTTGTATTCCTTATTGATAAGGGGGCATTTATGACTTTTAAAGCGTGATATTTATTTATTTATTTATTTGAGAGAGAGCGCGAGAGAGCACAAGCAGGGGGAGCAGCAGAAGGAGAGGGAGAAGCAGGCTCCCCGCTAAGCAGGGAGCCCCATGTGGGGCTCGATCCCAGGACGCTGGGGTCATGACCTGAGCCGAAGGCAGATGCCTGAGCCCCCCAGGCACCCCAAGGCACAGACAATTCTTACCTTGACAGGAAACATTTGTGTTTTCTCTCTCAGGCACTGACACTATCCTAGGCGTTGCTTCTGAAGGTAGAGACAGGGTCTACTTGGGTCCTGCTTCCCAGTAGGAGAGCCAAATGGTGATCAGCTCTGCTTGTTATCTTTCTTTTGGGGGGAGCTTGCTCTTGTGCTATTTAATTTGTGTTTTTAAAAATACTATTTTGTATGAATGTCCCATAGAGCAGCTTTTGGTTAACTAGTTTATGAAGTAAGTGACCTAAAAAAGGACATCCTCAGCTAATGGACATTTAAGTGAGCCTAATGAAGTTTTAATTGATCGTTCTCACTGAGGGTCAGCATTTCCAGGATGGAGTACTAGGGAACACTAAGGCAGTATCGAAATGGAAAGTATGTGCCCACTGACACACCTTCTAAAGCCCAACCTTGGTTTGTCAGGGACTTCACTTAGGTGTGGCCTCTCTAAAGTTGTGCGCACACATATTATACACACAAACACACCTGCGCAGTATACTTGCTATAGCCTTAACGAGCTGGAAAAAAATGGGTATCAGGTAGATGAGGGGGGAGAGCCCAGAGATGGACTTTGATAGATTTTCAGAATGGATCTTTGTAAGATTAAGTTGGCATAATGACTTAATAGTAACCGACAATCTTGCTTTTATACTATAGTAGCTTTAACACTTATAAATGTGCTCTTATATTTGTTTATTTGAGCAGATACCCCAACTGTTGATTTAAATACCAGGATTAAGGATGCCATTATCACATCTGTCCTTTGAGTCTTTGCTGCCTTTAAAATTTTAAATTATTTGGAAACATTGTGTGTGTGAATGAATACACATAGTCAGTGTACCAATAGTCATTTGTTAAATAGAGCCTTATTTATCATCTTATACCTCTCTCCCAGTGAATCATTCATCCCCCCACCAGAGATAAATACTGCCCTGAAATTTGTGTTTTTCAAGCTCTTGCCTTTCTTAATAGTTTCAGTTATAAATCTTTGTTCTCATAAAAATGGCATTTATTCTTCATGTTTTTTTAACTTTACACGAATGGAATCTTCATGTACTTTCATGCAGCTTGGGTTTTGTTTGTTTCTTAGTAATTGACTGTGAAATTCATCCATAGTGATTCTTTTAACTCTATTTCTGTTTGTGGCTTATCTTTATTTTATTATTATTTCTTTTCATAAGCAGAAGTTCAAAAATTTAATGTAGTCAAATCTTTATGGTTTATGCCCTTTGTGACCTGCTTCTGATGACTTAAGATCATAGTGATATTTATCCCATTTTCTTCTGGCAGTTTTAAAAGCTGTGTTTTTTTCTACTTCAGGTCTTTAATGTATCTGACATTGATTTTTGTGTATGCTGTGAGGTAGGCATTTTTTTTTCCCCAAGTGAAAAGGCAGAGCATGCCACTCCACTACTTGTCTAAATCTTTCTGTGTACCTCAGAATTAAAGTCAAAGTTCTTAAAATGGCCTAAATAATTTTCCTGTATGATCAGGTCTCTGAAATGTCTCTGACTTCATCTACTGTCTTTCCAGTGATTACTGGCCTCCTCACTTTTTTGAGGGAACACTCCCAAAATGTTCCCAAAATGTTCCTGCTTTAGGGCCTTTGTACTTGCTGTTCCTTCTGTCTGAAATTTTCATTTATCTACATATTAGCTCCCTTAATTCTCAGGTCTCTGCTTGTATGTCACCTTATCATGGAGGTCTTCTCTGGCCACTCTAAGTCCCCCCCCCCCCCCCACACACACACGATATCTCTCTGCTCTGCTTTGGAAGGACTTGCCTGAAAAACTCTCTGGACCTGGTATAGTTGTGTCTTCTACTGGGAGCTGGGGGGCAGGGCATGTTGGGGGGTGTTTTAAACTGTTGATTTCATTTCTTGAGTGGTTTTAGGACTATATGGAGTTTTCTATTCTTAAATTTTAATAACTTTACCCTCTTTATTTAAAAATATATTTTTTATTTTACTTTTTGAATAGTTAATATATGCACACAATTAAAGCATTCAAGTTTAAAAAGCATATACAGTGAAAAATAAATCTCCCATTCCTTTCTTCTAGCTACCTAGGTAGGCATGTGGCTTCCATTTTATCCCAAATTTATTCTTAAAAAAAATTTTAAAGATTTTATTTTTAACTAATCTCTACACCCAACGGTGGGGCTTGAACTTACAACCCCAAGATCAAGAGTCACACGCTCTACTGACTAAGTGAGCCAGGCACCCCCATCCCAGGTTTAAATATAACAACACATGAACAAGGTCAGTTTGGTCCAACCACCTGGCAGCAACTGTTCTCCTTTGATATTCAAGTCTCTTTGTGGGGATTCTGCTCCAGTCTCCCCAATCTCAGCAGAGCCCATGTTTTCTAGATGAACATAGACACCTGTCTTTACAGTCCAGTAGCTTTTCTTTGGCTCTTTGGGGACATCCACTCCTTTATATTACCTTTAGTTGCATCTCGGAGTTCCTAGGGAATTTCTCCGTGGTCAGTGGCTTTCTCTGAATTTACTGGAATGGTTCTTACTGCTTTGCTCACTTACGACTGTGACTCCCCTCCCCAAGAGTCAGGCTTGAACTCCGGAGGGCTGCTCATGGGAGTAATTTGTTCATCCATTCACAGGTATAAATTGAAGCACCTAGTATGTGGCCCCTCTCCTGCCAACAGTTTCTTGTCTATTTCCCTCATTTCTCGTTTATCCTCTTGGAAAAAATACGCTATGTGTATATAAGCATATACATATATTGTTTTTACATACATGGTGGGATACTACATATGTTATTCTGCACATTACTTTTTTCTTAACCATGTATGCTGGAGATATTTCTGTAGCTATAGATAAAGAGCTGCTTCACTCTCTTACAGTTACTTAATCCTCTACTGGATGGATGGATCATATTTTACTTATTTAGTCTCCTTCTGAAGGACATTTAGGTGGTTCTCTTTTTGCAGTGGTCTTCTAACCAGTGTCCTTTACACATCTTTAATCAGGGTTTCACACGGCTATCAGATAGATGTCCTTCAACTTCCATCCTAATATTGTCATTTCCCCGTTCAGAAATCGCCAGCAGCTGCCCAGCACCCACAGAATAAGGCTGAACTTCCTCTCCTCGAAAGTAGAGCCAGGCAACCACGTGGTCTCCACATACTTTTCTTCTTGTGTCCTCCTGTTCCTGAAGCTACCCCCTAAACTGGTGAAGTTTTCCAAACAGACCTTTGGTTTTATGCTCAGTATTTTCCTTCTGCCTGCAAGACCCTCCCCCTCAACCCTTTGAGGGGGAGAATCATATGCCTCCTTCCTTCTAGGCTTGTTACTTGGCCCTCTAACTCAAGTTCTCTTTGGGGCAGTTGCAATTTCAAGATTTTAACTCAGTCTCCCACCAGTACAACCTTCATAACCAGAGCAGGTGTTTTGAATGTTGGCTTAGGTAACATATTTAATTGTTCACTAGTCAGTCTTTTGTTTTGTAGACTCCAAATTTGTTTTTGAGGTGTCGGGGGAGGGTAGGAGGGGCCGAAGGAAGGGGAGAGAGAGAATCCTATGCAGGCTCCACGCCTAGTGTGTAGCCCCTAGTTGGGGGCTTGATCTCACAACCCTGAGATCATCATCTCAGTTGGACATGCTCAACCGACTGAGCCACCCAGGAGCCCCTAGACCCCAGATTTCTTGTGAGCAGGGACTGTTCACTGGAAACAGAGAATACTAAAAGGAAAAGATATATATATTGACTTCCAAGTAGGAACCACATATACAAAATTAAACTACACACCTCCATAGACCTTTGTTTAAATGGAAATGTGTTCTGTGCTCAGCGGGATCATAAGAAAAACATGGGCTTTAAAAAAAAAAAATCTCTGGTCCCCGCCCCAGGGTGTGGCCCATGGTAGATGCCCAATAAGTGCATGTTGAATAAAAAAAATAGCATAAAAGAAAGCATTTAAGGCAAGCCTCAACATCTTGCCAAAAATCCATCTTTTATCATAAACATACAAATAAGCCCACAGATAGGGTAGATGTCAATCAAATTTTGAGGCAAACGAAGCCAGTGTGGGAGAGTGTGGATTCAAGTTTCAGCGAGGGAGGAAGAGAAGTTGCACCTAGGGCAGGGTCTTGGGCCCCCGCGAGCGGGCAAGAGGAGGCGGGGAGAGGGGAAGGGGGAGGAGACTCTGGCGTCCCTGCCCCGCCTCCCCCACCCCCACTCCCACCCCCACCCTCGGCGGCGGCCGCGGCGGCGGCGGCGGCGGCGGCGGCGGCGGCGCAGGGCAGCCGCGCAAGTGTCGGCAGCAGCTGCAGCGGCCCCCGGGGCGAGCCCGAGCACGGTCGGCGGCTCGCCGCGCGGCGGCCGGGAGAGACGGGAAAGTTGCCGGCGCGAGCGCAAACATGCCGGGCAGCGACACGGCGCTCACCGTGGACCGGACCTATTCCGACCCGGGCCGGCACCACCGCTGCAAGAGCCGGGTGAGAGGCGCGGGCGGGGCGGCGGTGGGGGGGCCGCCGGGCCGAGGGGCGAGGCCGGGTGGGCTTTGGCTCCGGTGTTCGCCAACTCTCGCTGCCCGTCTCTCGCCGCCTGCCTCTCTCCCTCCCCGGGTCCCTCCCGCCACGGGTCCGCGCCGAGGGGGCTGGGGAGGGGGTGGGGGGCGTCGGAGGCCGGGTCGGGGCCAGAGCCGAGCTCGGCCCGCCGGACCCCGCCCTCCGCCGCCGCTGGGTTCCCCGCGCGCCTGCTGGACCCGGGCGCCCGGGGTCCCCGACGGCCCGGCGCTCCGCCACCCTCCGCCAGGGAGCGCCCGCCGCGCGGTGCCCGGACGCGAGGGAATCCCGCCAGCCGCGGCCCCGGTGGGACTGCGCGCTCGCCCTCCTGACCTCGCGTGCTGCCCGCGCCTCCGCAGCCCTCGGGGTTTCGGGCGCGGGCCGGCGGCGGACGGGCTTCCCGCTCTCGCGCGGCGGCTGCCCCGGCTCTGCTCGAGCGGAAAGTCAGCCTTCGCGCGGCAGCCCTGGAGTTGCTAGCCGTGCCGAGCGGGCGCCCTCTCCATTGTTTGCAGTGTAATTTGCCGTTGCTGATTTTGGCTGTGGGCGAAAATAGCTCTTCAGAGCAAGCAGCAGAGACGGGCCCTGTAGTGCTTCAAAATAAAGACGGAGGCCGCAGCCTGGGCGCCGGTCCCTCCCGGGAGCGGAGGCCCCCGCCGGCTCGGGGGTCCCTTTGCCTTCCTGGGCTGTTCAGTCCCTCGGCGGATTGAAGTGCCTTTGAGAAGCAGTACGTCCTCCACCCTGGAACTTGTTCTGGAGAAGCTACCTGGAGGTGCTCTTTGCTAACTACTCGCTTGCTCGAGATCTCAGCATTTGAGTGTCAGCTTCCCGGTATAAAGTTCACAGCTAGAGTTTTGCGCAAATTCTGGCCTGCCGTCTCCCAAGATCCAGAGACCACTGGATGGGCAAAGTGGCAAGAGCGACAAATGCAGCTCAGCCCCTAGTGCGGGATTTGGGAGTTTAATCGTAATTCGGAGAACTAATCAGTTATCCCAGAAGTGAAGTAACTAGGCCCTGTTATCCCTTTTTCCTTTAGTATCTGTTAACTGAGTTAACAGCATGGTTCAAATTTTTACAGATTAAACTTACTTGGTGGAGGTTACTGCATCCACTCCACTCTCCTCTACTCCCCAAAAGAATTCTTTTTTGCACTTTATTTTTTTATTGACCTATAGTTGACATACAATGTTATATTTAGTTTCAGGGGTGCAGAATAGTGATTCCACAAATATATACATTACAGAGTGCGCACCATAAGTTTTGCATTTTCTTTAAAAGTTTCATAACAGTTTGTTATGAAAATAACCATAAACTGCCATTTGGAAGAAAACATGGGCGAAAGATCTTTGGTTACCTACAGTTAGAAATTGTTGCTAGTTAACATAGAGTTAGCGAAGAAGAAAGGTGAAGATCGTTTTCTAATGCATTTGTAATTGGAGGAGTCTATTAATGTTGCAGTTGACAGAAGAAATTTCAGACTTGAAAGAAGTCTGGAAGCTTGGTTTCTCTTGTCACAGTTGTGATAATCTTTGTGTAAACAACAAGATTAGTAATCTCTGAGGGATGGGTGGCTCATTGTGAGCTCATTTAGGTGATTTGGTAAGACTCATGGAACTTTGCAAAACTCACTCTTCATAATCTGTGAAATGGTAGTGATAGAGTTCATACCTTAGCTACCTAGGTGGAAAGTGGCAAAGCAAACATGTAATTTAAACTGTAGATTTAGTTTGTCTCTGCTGGTTCTGCTAATGCTTCATTTCTATATATCCCTTTTCTGTTGAAGTACCACAACCTTACGTGAAGGGAGTTGCTTACTTTCTTTAAAATTCTACCGATGACGTTACATGTACTACCTTGTTTTGTTAGCATGGAAATACCTGATTTTGGGGGTGGGGTGGGGCAGAGGGAGAGGGAGCATCTTAAGCCGACTTCGTGTCCATCGTGGAGCCTGGCCTGGGGCTGGGTCTCGCGACCCTGAGATCATGACCTGAGCTGAAATCAAGAGTCGGATGCTTAACTGACTGAGCCACCTAGGTGCCCCGAGACACCTGATTTTTTAAATAGACTGTGTATTAAACCTGAGTTAGACATTGTATGTACTGATTATTCTAAATTAGCTTATTGGACAAATGAAATCTAGTGAGAACTAGATAAACTCAGACCAAGGAGGGCTAGAACTTTAGCAGACAGTGACTACATGTTTTGTAGCAGTGATGCTGAGATCCCTGTTTAAACTTCTTGACTGTCTGCTTTTAGGATTTAACTGTTCAGATGGCAAGGAGTAGAACTGGAGGGAATTTTGTAAACTTGTAACTTTTCTCAAGTGAGGCCGATGTAATTTTGAGTCTTTTCTTAAGGCTGCAGTAAGCCTGCTGTAATGAAGGGAAAGTACCAACAATTTTCCTGTGCAGAAAGTATTTCTCCCTTCAGATGATTCTAGCTCCTGTTTTGTGGAACTCTTAGATCTAGCTATAAAGACGTACTTCTTCCTACACTCAGAAAATATGTGATGCAGAAGGAGAACATCAGGCAGTATTCAGGTTTAATTTCTTGATGTCACCCTCCCTTTGGCGATAAACCATCTAGTATAGGATTTTTTTTTAAGATTTATTTATTTAATTGAGAGAGCGAGAATGGGAGAGAGAGAGAGAGTACATGAGAAGGGGTACGGTTAGAGGGAGAAGCAGGCTCCTCACCAAGCAGGGAGCCCGATGCGGGACTCGATCCTGGGACTCCAGGATCATGACCTGAGCCGAAGGCAGTCGCTTAACCAACTGAGCCACCCAGGCGCCCCTCTAGTATAGGATTTTAAAAGAACACTTTTGTGGACTCGTGTGGTAAATTAGCTCACCTAAAAATACTCTAATGAGAACTGGAGGTGCTGTGCAATTTCCTCCCAGGAAGAGGCTAAGACTCCAAGAGATCAAGTTCTTGCTTACTGAATGGTCATTTTTAAGTTCAAAATTGATACCTGTTGAGATAACAGGAAAAATACACATCTCTTGCTGAGTTTGGTTAAGCCTTTGAGACTAGAATAATAATGAGGCAGTGTACTATTTTAATGTTGCAGGAATCTATTTTTATTGCCAGGTGGATTAACCTAGATTCCCTCCCCTCAGTGAAAATGTAATATAACTAATGAATTCTGTGATTATCTCTTAAGCTGACAAGCCAGGATCATTCACATTTTTAAACTTCGTCAGGGTAAAACTCAGAAATGGTGCATGCTAACTCGACACACAGAATAATATCCCCTACTTTAAAAGGAAGAGCATGCATAGTTCGAATCCTACTTTTTTTTCTCATGCCCTAGATAGTTAAAGCCTGTCATCTTTTTAAGAATACAGGCAGTCCGCTTCCTATATATTAACTGGTTTTTATTAATTAGTGAATCAAATGTCTGTTCTAATTTTAAATGTTCTAAAATGGCACCTTCAGCCACCTGTGGATAATGGTCAGCAGCTGGGGCTCTCCGATCAGGTGACCTGGATCACATTCTGGCTCTTCACATTTCCCAGCCGAGTGAGCACTGGGGCAAGGTCTAACCTTCCTGAGCCTCCAGTTCCCCATCTGTAACAGAGGTGATAATAGTCCCTGCTTCTGGGAGTGATCTCGAGAGAGCATTTGTTTAAAAAAAAAAAAAAAAAACCCCAAAACAAAGAGCGGTCCTGTGCACTCAAGGTTAGGTGTTTTTATCCCTGTGTAAGGTGAATACTTTTTTTCTTATTCTGTTGGTACCACTGCTAATCAGAATCGCTAGTCATCCTGAGTGCTTCCCGCTTCCTCATCTCTCATCTGTCGGCCATTTCACTGGGTCTTTCTTGGACTTTTCTCTGGACTTGGTACCTTACTCCCCATGTCCCCCAGTCATCTCCCACCTCAGTTTAGCCACGTCTGACCTCCGGAATTGGTGATGGTGCACTAGCTTCCTCACTGCTCTCTGATTTCATCAGCCCCAGTTGATCCTCCCCGCAAGGACCAGAGTATTCCGCCCAGAGAACCACTTTCAGTGCACTAGCCCCCAGACGACAGATCTTGTACTCGTGCCCCCACGGACCCTGTAATCATTCTAAGTCTTAGTTTCCTCTTCTACACCCCAGGGGTGTTACAAGGAACAGATGCAGTAACATCTATAAAATAACACGTACCCAGAAAGAACTCAATAGATGGTAGCTGTTTTTGTTGCTACTATATAAGAAGTGGTCATAAGCTTGAAAATGGGAAGACTGCTAAGCTTGTGACTAGAATAGACTTGCTTGGGCATTTTTAGCATTTTGTCCCTCTTCCATCAGATGTTCCTTATCACATTGACTGTTTACATATTTGTCACTTACATGTTTATAAACTGTAGACACTGGCACTTTGAGAACAAGAGGTTTCATTCATGCAGCAAATATTTGCTGAGCGCCTTCTCTATGCTCCCGACCACTGTAGGCATCAGGAATATAACGGTGAATGGAACAGACGGCCTGGTCTCTCTGGAAGCTTAATATCTGGTGATTGTATTTTATTTATACTTGTGGCCCCAGGAAATACCCTCCTATTTTATAGAAGGAAATGGTAATAAGCACAGAGGTCTCTAACATCTGAAGTGAAACCTGTGTTGGGCATGGTGGCTACCTGTAGTTCATCATTAAGTGTTCTGTGGTTTGGAAATAGACCTTGAATTACATGATGAGTAATGGCCAAAAGCAGTCAGGGAGAAGAGGTTGTCATAGCTCGTCTCAGAGTGGAAATGGTTGGGTAGTGATGTAATAAGTTGATGATTGCCTGCTCACTTCCTGGGGAGGCACAAGAGTGAGCGGGCACAGACCTCTGTTCCGGGGGCCCCTGACCTGGTGAAGTGGTGAGCGGAGGGCTGTGTGAGTACACTTTTAATCAGTGATCTGTTTTATTCTAAAGAGTTCATTAAAAGCACGGTGAATAATGATGAGTGTCTCAAGTCCGATTTTTGTTAAATTCCGGTTGGATAGATTGGTGGGGTGTGTGTATTTTGAGCTGTGCTTTGCTACAGGCTCACCGGCTCTCCCTTCAGAGGAGAACAAACTGCCATCTGCCACCAGCACACCTGCCTGTCACATCCGCTGTTGAATACCAAGACAGCTGCTACCAAGTTGGACTGTAAGATGTGTTTCGCTTCAGACCCACGGCCTGAATTTTCAGGGCTGCTCTTAAGGTCAGAAATCATCCTGATCTTTCTGGATGGAAATTGTCCATGTCTTGACTTAGGACAGGCTGCAGCTTTCAGCCCTGCTGTTTCTTTTTTGTGTTTTTATGTTTTCAGTGGAGAGGGCTGGTTGAGCGAGACGGGATAGAACCATGAATCACTGTTCTGTGAATCAGAACGAGGACTTTACATGCCTTAGAAAAGGAACATCAGGATATATGATCCATGCATGATCCAACTGCTTCCATTGGGGGGTGGGGGTTGCTGCTTGAAGGAAAACAGTGTATTTATTGATTATTCCTCTGTAAGGAGGCAGACAGAACACCAATGAAAAGAAGAATGCAGTAACAGTGTTAACAGCCAACCTGTGCTAATTCCTTACTATAACCCAGGTGCAATACTAAGCGCTTCAGATGCACTGTCTCCTTAATCCTTATAATATCCTATTATAGCTTGATTTTTACAGATGAGGAAGTTGAGGCGTGGGCAGTTTATTTGTTCAAGGTCTTGTGGCTGTTAGGAAATGGTCGAGCTAGGATCTGGTGAACCCAGATCTAATTGCAGAACTTGCATTTTACCCACTTTGCTGGCTTCTACCTCTGAGATGAATACTGGAGAGCAGCTCAGTCTTCGTAAACCTGTTGAGGCCTTGAACACGGGTGCGGTCAGCTTCTGCAGGGTGCCTAGCCAAATTGTGTGTTTGGGATTCCTACAACACAGTGCTTTGCCAGTCCTTTGTGTGTCGTCTTCTGTACCCAATAAACCTTTGACGAAGAACGGTTTAGAGTGATAATTTATGAACTTTTTACAGTGCCTGTGATACAAGATTGTTGCCAGTAGTTTGGAGAGGTTCTAAAGGCTGTTAAATAAGCTCATGATTACAGAACATCAGTGAAGAACCATCTTCCAGCCTGGTATTTGGTCTCCAGAGCATGAACAGTTGAAGGACACAACAAGGCTGGTTCTTCCTGTGACAGTCCGAGTCACAGTCCGCCTCAGCAGATCTCCTAGTAGGACTTCAGCTTCCCTGGACCGAGGGCATGTGCTTCTCAATGTGTGGGGCAAAGTGCTGCGAAGTAGACTCAAAGGTTTGAACCATGTTAGAACTGAAAGGGGAATGTAGACATAAACTCCAGAACATTCCATTTGTAGAAGTAGAAAAGTGACATCCAGCCAGACTGTAACCAGTGAAATGAGGTAACTAATACAGGTAACTAATGAGGTAACTAATACTAATAATATATAAGCATTATACCAGCTTCTACCTTTTTTTTTTTTAAAGATCTTATTTATTTGAGAGAGAGAGAGAGAATGAGAGACAGCACGAGAGGGAGAGAGTCAGAGGGAGAAGCAGACTCCCCGCTGAGCAGGGAGCCTGATGCGGGACTCGATCCCAGGACTCCAGGATCATGACCTGAGCCGAAGGCAGTCGCCCAACCAACTGAGCCACCCAGGCGCCCACCAGCTTCTATCTTAAAAGAGAATTCCTTAACAGAAAACGGTTTTAAATACTTTTAGATACCAAGCTAATTGCTAAGTTATATGGGATACATATCTCAAAATTTAAGTAGAAAGAATTTGAAATTATTTGCCATAGAGAATTAATTGATGGACAGATTTTACATTTTATGAGTTTTCTTGGTGGAGAAAAAGTGAATTTGAGTGATTCAGTGTTAGGTCATCATCCTTATGAATTTGTTTGCAGATTTTTGGTGGGACTAGGGTGAAGAGGGTGTGGCATTTCCTGTATTAGACCGCTTAGCGGCCGGAGATCTGTTGCCACTAGTAAAGATTATCTTTTCTGATTTTATTGTTGTTTTTTTCCCTGAAATAAAGTTTTGCAAAATGAGTTCATCTTTGTCTTTACCTTCTACATGTTGGAATAAGATATTGCGGAAAAAACAGCCAGATGCATCAGTCATGGAGTACATTACACACACACACGCACACACACACACACATTTTCTCTCTCTCTCTCTCTCTCTCTCTCTAACTTAGAATTCAAACCTGGTGTTTGTTGCCCCCAAAGCTTTCTGTTCCTGTGAGACCCTCATTGAGGGCATCTTCCAGCACCAAGTGTTTTTAGCATATGTAATTTTCATGCAACACCCCAGAAACATCGTCTGGTTCTTTGCCACAGAAACAGTCATCTGCCCCAGCGCTGGGGGAAGACAGGGATATAGGATCCATTGGCACATTAGTGCCAGTCCCCAGTGACGTGCCTCCCTGAGGGAGGCTTCCACAGCCAGGGAGTAAGGTGTGGCTTTAGCACGTAATAAAAGGCATCTCTATTTAGATGTTCCGCAGGTACCTCAAAGTCTACATGCCAGACTTCGTTCATTCTCTCAGATCTCCCCACTCCCCTGCCTGGAGCCTGGAATACTTTACCTGTTCAGCATATTCCCAAACCAGAGGTCTGGGAAGCTCCCTCAGCGCCCCCCCCTTACCCATCACATCCGGGGGTTTACCTCTTAGGGTTCCTCAACCACCTTTGCCTCTCTATCCCCAGCCTCACTTTCTTAGTTAAAACTTCTGGATTTGAAGACGATGAAGGGTTAAGAGTATGGACTCTGGAGTCAGACTTGATTGTCCGCCTCTCCACTCAGCAGCCCTGTGAACAAGCGTGAGAAGTGGTGTGAGGAAACCCATTACAGCAGCTGTTGTTCTGACGTTGAGTCACTCGTGTCCGCCACAGAGATCCCCAAACTTCAGTCATTCCCACACCTACGCATAGCTTCCTACCACCTGTACGATGATTTACTTAATATTTCCAAAGCCATTCACTCCTTCAAAATTAAATTTATTTTTAAAGTATCAACGTTCCCATTGTAGTTAATATTGCCTGAGCCCCCGAGGGCTTGCAGTGCGAGATTACAAGGATGAGCCTCTGCGGGAGCACCCGTAGAGAGCTGCTGGCCCTGAACAGAGACTTTTCTCCCAGCCCAGTCACCTGCATGGCCTTGCGGGTGGTTTTCAAGGGAATCACTGGCTCACTGTGATTCTCTGTTACTGCTTTCGCTTTACGCCACTGAAAATAGTTCAGAATCATTTTGGAAAACACTGGGTGTTTGTATTGTATCATCTCTCCTCATCCTTTTAGAAATACTTCTTTTAGACCCACGACTTAGAGAAGATGCTTAGAAGTATATTTTTCATGGATTGTGAAAATTGGAGTGTGTGGAGATGAACAGAAGCTCCACTCTGGGGATTTGAAGGCAGCCTTGTCCGGGTAGGAATACGTGCAAGAGGTTGGGAAAAGGGGAAATTGTACCTGTTCCGGGCCAGATCTCCCATCTTCTCATGACCTGAGAGAAACTGAGGACATGGAAGGCCTTAGGCAAAAGAGTGCAATGTCAGGAAATAAGGACTCTGGGAATTTCAGGCAAGGACAGAAAGTGGGTGGAAAAGAAATTTCAGCTCTGTGTGGTTCTGAAGTAAACTTGCATTTAATTAAGATGAGTATGTAGGCTTGTTGTAAGGAAATTAAATGGTGCCTTGAGCTGCAGCCTTCCACAGAAATTTTGAGATAAGTTCTTGTCCAAAAATAAAGTATGCCCTTAGTGAAAGCTACGCTTTAGCACCTCAACACATTTACTTCAGTGTGTGCAACTGTGTGTTGGGGCCAATAGTCCCTTTTCCCCGTCTTTGTGAAGATACTGTGATAATCCAGAAGGTGTGGAACTCAATTTCAGATAGTCAGTGGTGTACTATTTTAATCTCACTAATTGGAACAGGTGGCCTGTATTTGAGACTGAATCTCTCGTTGGCATAGATTTTAATTTATCTGAAAATCTGAGGCCCATTCCGTAAGGCTGTGTATTGGCATCAGGCAAGTGCTTGAAAGCTTCAACCATTAAAAGCACAGAAGGCTGAGAGGAAGATCGAAGAAATGGAGCTTAATAGTTTGCTGCTTTGATTCACCTCTTAACTGTTGGGTGTGGAGCTAGTCGGGAACATGGCGGAGTGAAGCATGTCCAGATGCTTGAGAAGGCTACTTATAAGTATTTCTCCAGATGAAGACAGTGTCTGAGTATCTCCTTTGAATCCATCCCACAAAATGGCAGGGTTGAAGAGGACTTCATGCAGTCCTCATGTTTTTATAAGAATTAGCACGTCTTCAGGCGTGAGCCGAAGGGGTATGCCAGAGTGACTCAGCTTACCACAAGCATTCAAGTTGAGATACTTTGAAATACCTCTAATGAAATCGGAGATGGTCTCCAGATTATGAACTTCTTCAACTGGACCACTCCTTTTTTTTTTTTTTTTTTAACAGTAAATGTGTGCTTTGCAAGATGTCTTGTGAATATCTTGCATCCTTCCAGAGGACAGAATCCCAGTTTTTTCCTCTGACACCCAGAGTCTCTCATCTGACCTTTGTCTTTCACCCAGTCTCAGCCCTCAGACTCTGGCTTCCTTCTTTGTGGTTTCCTTGGCTCCCTTCTGTGCCTGTGAGCACCTGCTCCATTTTTTCACATGGGGGGATGATTGTGTTCATTTATCTACATGTGGATCCTGGTCCGTGGTTGGGGCTTTGTTAATACTGACAGAATGAGGGAATGTGGGTATGTTGTAAAATTGCACTTTCTTGAGAAGCTGGAAAACATTCTACTCTTGAGTCATATTAGTGCAGATTAATCTACCTTATTTTAAGATTGCTGTACAGGATTCCAGGTTATGGGTATTCCATAATCTGTCTAATTATTACCTTGTTAAAGGACACGTATATTGCTTCTAGACTTTTGGTTTTACAGGCACTTCAGTGACTGCCCTTGCACATGCTTCTTTTTGCACATGTGAAGAATATGGTAGTAGGCTAAGTTCTTAAAAGTGGAATTGCTCCTTAAGAGTGTGTGTATTTTGGGGCTCCTGGGTGGCTCAGTTGATTAAGCATCTGCCTTCGGCTCAGGTCATGATCCCAGGGTCCTGGGATCGAGCCCCGCGTCGGTCTCCCTGCTCGGCAGGAGGCCTGCTCTCTCTCCCTCTGCTCCTGCTTGTGTTCCTTCTCTCGCTGTCTCTCTCTCTGTCAAATAAAGAAATAAAAATCTTAAAAAAAAAAAAGTGTGTGTATTTTAAGTTACGATATTGCCAAATTGAATACTATACCTACTCTGTCCAACACTAGGAGGCGGGGTGGGGGTGCAGCAGTGAATATATATAAACTGATATACTGTTTATATAACCATCAGTATATGAACATGCCTCAACTCACATCTTTCTGACACAGTGTATTACAAAACTTTTTGATTCTTGCCCATCTTATAGGTGAAAACTGGTAGCTCATTTTAATTAATATTTTTCCTGATACAAATGAGGTTAATCATATTTTAAAGTTTTTATCTTGAAATAATCACAGACCCCCAGAAGGTTGCAAAAAATGGTTTAGAGATGTCCATGTATCCCTCCCCCAGATGCTCCCAATGGTTACATCTTATGTAACTTAGTACAAAAGGTTGATCATATGTTCACATACTTAAACATTTGGGTTGTGAACTGTTAATATATTCTGGCCATTTGTCTAGTGGGTTATTAATCTTTTAAGTTGTTTTGTAGAAGTTTTTTACTTATTAAATAAGTTGTATTGCACATATATCTTCTCCAGTTCATCATTCCTGACTGTATTTTCTACTGTTATATAGGAAATTGCCATAGATTAGCAACCTGAAACACCCCCGTTTATCTAATCTCATGGTTTCCATGGGTCAGGGATCTAGGTACAGCTTAACTGCGACAGGATCTGGTTCATATTTATTCAGTGTTTGCTGTATGCATCCTCTGCTCAGAGTTTCATCAGCCTGAAGTCAAGGTGTCAGCCAGGACTACAGTCTAGTCTGAGACTTGCAATCCTTTTCCAAACTCACTGGTTTTTTATGGAATTAAGATTGTTGCAGCTGTAAAACAGCCCCTCAGCCCAGAAGCTGCCCACTGTTCCCTGCCACTTGACTCTCTCAAAATGTGGTTGTTTCTTCAAGACCAACAGGAGAGCCCCCAACTCTGTTGCATTTTGTCTCTTCTAGACCCTCTCTCTCTTTTTTTTTAAGATTTTATTTATTTTGACAGAGAGAGACAGTGAGACAGCAAGAGAGGGAACACAAGCAAGGGGAGGGGGAGAGGGAGAAGCAGGCTTCCCGCCAAGCAGGGAGCCCAATGTGTGGGGCTCGATCCCAGGACCCTGGGATCATGACCTGAGCCAAAGGCAGACGCGTAACAACTGAGCCACCCAGGCGCCCCTAGACCCTCTCTTAAAGGGTTTACCTGATTAGGCCAGGCGCACCCAGATTAACCCAAGTCAACCAATTAGGAACCTTAATTATATCTGCAAAATATTTTCACTTTTGGGCGCCTGGGTGGCTCAGTTGGTTAAGCGACTGCCTTCATCTCAGGTCATGATCCTGGAGTCCCAGGATCGAGTCCCACATCGGGCTCCCTGCTCGGCAGGGAGTCTGCTTCTCCCTCTGACCCTCTTCCCTCTCGTGCTCTCTATCTCTCATTCTCTCTCTCTCAAATAAATAAATAAAATCTTTGAAAAAAATATTTTCACTTTTGCTGTATAACATAACCTAATCATGGGAGTGAGACCCTATCACATTCAGAAGTTTTGCTCGCGCACAAGGGAAGGGTATCATACAGGTTATGTACACCAGCAGGTGGGAATCTTGGGAACCATCTTAGAATTCTACCTACTACAGTGTTTTTGTTTTTGTTTTTTTAAGATTTTTATTTATTTGACAGAGACACAGTGAGAGAGGGAACACAAGCAGGGGGAGTGGGAGAGGGAGAAGCAGGCTTCCCGCTGAGCAGGGACCCGATGTGGGGCTTGATCCCAGGACCCTGGGATCATGACCTGAGCCAAAGACTGAGCCACTCAGGCACCCCCTACTACACTGTTTTTTTTTAAATATATTTTTTAAAGATTTTATTTATTTGAGAGAGAGAGAGCACGAGAGGGAAGAGGGTCAGAGGGAGAAGCAGACTCCCTGCCGAGCAGGGAGCCCGATGCGGGACTTGATCCCGAGACTCCGGGATCATGACCTGAGCCGAAGGCAGTCGCTTAACCAACTGAGCCACCCAGGCGCTCCCTACTACACTGTTTTAATGATATGTTGTGTGTATGCTGAGCATGGAGCCTTACATGTAGCAAACACTGAATAAATATTAACCAGACTTTGCCATGAAGAAATTTAAAAATATTAGAGCTTTCGGGATTTGTGTCATTCTTGCAATGGCCTTTGAGATTCTTTTAAAAACCCAAACACCATGTTCTTCTAATATATTTTATGATTTAATAAATTTTATCTTTGGCTCATTTTTTAAAAATTTAAACTCCACCCCCAGCATGGGGCTCGAACTCAACGACTGAGCCAGTCAGGTGCCCCAATCTTTGGCCTATTTAGAATTTGGTTCCCTTTGCGCAGTTAGCTGCCTTTAAGAATACACTGCTGTCCACATCTATAGTTTTATTTTTATAAATTTCTACTTTTTCTCTGGGTTTTAAAACTATTTTTTTAAACTATTGAATTAAAGGTTATAGTTTTAGTACATTTATTCTGGATTGATACCCACCTCCCCCCTCAAACCAGGATTTGGAATGAGCATTTTGAGAACTCGAGCTCATGCATTTATAAACTTTCAAATAGGCATGATTCCAGTGTTCTTTACGGTAAGGAAAGGCCAAAAGGTAGAGGGGAAGAGATGGTGAAGTTCGTTGTTTTTTAAAAATTTTGCTTTCAATTCTTTCTTTTGAACTAGATGTTGCCTGTCAGCGAGTCCTATTTAGTATAGAAACCTGACTTTCCACATGTTTGCAGAAGCTGTTACAATATGAAGAATGTGTGTTGTTGCTTCCTCATCCGGCTTTGCCGCCTTAATCTCCTGTAGTCCACCATCCCAGCTAGGGAGATGGAAGAGCAGGGACTCGCCTAACCTTGTGCTCTGCGGGGCAGAGACCTCTTTCCAGCTTATCCCCCTCTCACTAAGTAAATAGATTTCGTGCCCTGTGCTGTTCTCGTCCTAGGACACTGAGGTGGATTCGTCACTCACGTTAGGATAGTGAATACAACCAGATTTTGTATTTGTGGGTTATAAGCTGTTTCTCTCTTTGGCTTGATTATCCTAATTTGTTAAGTTACCCCTGTGGCTTGCTAAGGGGTTGTTATGTGCACCTGTGTTAATGATTGAGTGGCTCACCTGCCTTATAATCTTTGCATTTGACACAGAGGGAGGTTAAACCTGTTGTCTGTGTCCAGAAACTAACACTTAACGTTTTGTAACCTGACCCAAGAGCATATTAAAGGTGGAATGAATGTGCTTTTATTACATTTCATTTGAGAAAGGCATCATGCTTGTAAAAGCCTCCTGACTTAAGCAACTATCAAGTAATATTTGTTGTATAAAGTTTACCTCCTGTACTGAGCAATTTAGAGCTACTCACTGAATTGGCATCTGTTGGGTAAGTGGGCACCAAAATTAAAGCAAGAGTCTTCTTTCATTCATTCTTATCCCGTTACCACCAGGAAGCCATGAGGGTTCTTATAACCAATCATTATCTGTTTCCAGCCCTCAGAAATGCTCTACTATTTGGGTGAGTGGGAGCGTATTAAATTCTACCGCTGAGAAATTTGACTAGCAGTCTGGCCACTTAAGATGATCTGATGGCAAGAGAGTTTTTTTTACATACTTACAGCTCAAATTAAGCTCTTATTTTTATTTACTTATTAACATCTTTGTTTGTTTGTTTGTTTATTAAGTAAACTCTCCACCCAGTCTGGGGCTTGAACTCACCACCCTGAGATCAAGAGCTACATGCTCCACAGACTGAGCCAGATGGGTGCCCCTAAGCTCTTATTTTTAAAGCAAGACTTAGAGTTAAAATGAGAGCTCTTCAGCCTTGTTGATGTTTAAGGGACAGTTTTGCAAATTGAGCCCACCATTCCAACAGTCATTGTTTAGTGCTTTTATTTCTTTGGGCAAATAGGAAATGAATGATACAGTTTTGTGTTTCGTTTTGTTTTGTTTTTAAACAAGTTTAGTTTTATTTTCTCTGTGCATTTGCAAAACACTTAGGACCAACACAGAAAAAAAATAAAACCTCCTGTGAAAAACATTACACTTAAGAAAAAAAAAAAAGGCCTGAGAGGGATTAGTGCCTTAGCCATAGGGAGCTACAGCAACTCTGATTGGTCCAAGGAATTGAAAAGATATTGGGAAGAAAGAACAGGAGGCAAGAGAATGAGAAATTACTGAGGAAGAGGGCCTCGAAGTGGCCCATGAAGGGGAAATGGAGGCCGGGGGGTGAGCCAGGGTGGAGGGAGGGGCCCTCGGTGGTAGCCATAGGGTGAGGGTCATGGAGGCCCAGTGTATCCATGAGGAGGCATCAGTGGAGGAGGTCCATGCATCCCATGTGGAGGCATAGGACCTGGGTGACCCATGGGAGATCCAAATGGAGGCCCTCACGGGGGCATGCCCATTGAAGGAGGTCCAGGATGAGGCATTCCGGGTGGTGGCTGCCCCCCGAGGCCTGGGGGCCCAGCATGGGGGTGTCCTAAGCCATGAGGGCCATGGTGGGCCAGCTGCATCTGAGACATACCTGGATGGGACATCCTACCTGGTGGGAATGGGTGAGGATGTGAGTGTCCATGTCCAGGATGTCCAGCCCCTGGGGTTCCTGCTGATGGTGGGCCATGTCCTCCAGCCCCAGGAGGCATAGGTGGTGGGGGCATGGCTGGGGGGTATCCCAGGTGGAAGGGCTCCAGGAGGTGGCAGTGGGGGTGCGAAGGACCCAGGAGGAGGCATGCCTGGTGGAGGAAGCCCGGACCCCAATGATGATACCAAAGGACTGGGGCCTGAGGGTGGAGGGGGTGCATCTGCAAACAGCTGATGAGGGCGGTCAGCCTGGAAGAGTGGGTTCTGGGCTGCCAGAAGTCGTTCAGCTGCTGAGCCATGGTGCTCACCCTTGGAGTCCTTCTTGAAGGCATAGGACACAGTGATAGGGCAGTTACAGAGATACTGCCCATTTATGGCCTCAGTAGCTGCATCCGAAGCATCAAATGAAGCGAAATTAATAAAGGCATAACCTTTGGAGTTGCCTGTGTCAGGGTCCCACATATCTTCGGGGTTTGTAAGATGACCCGAAAGGCACTGAAAGTATCATAAAGCAGCTTCTCATCAATCTCCGGGTCTAGATTGCCAATGGAAATGTTGGCCCCCCACGTCCAGGTTCTTGTTGGGAGCTGATGCTTTGTTCACCTGTATTGGTTTCCCATAGAGTTTGATCATGTTCATGATCTTAATGGCATAGTCAGCATCTTCCTCACTCAAGAATTCCACAAAGCCATAGCCTTGGTGCTGACCTGTGACCTCTGTCCTTTGGCATGTGGGTGTTGACTACTGGCCCTGCCTGGAGAAATCGCTCCCACAGCAGTGGTTGGCTAACCGTCTCGTCCAGGCTCCCGACGTAGACAGTGACATCCTGGTCCTGCTCGGAGATCGGCCTGGCTGCCATGGCGAAAGAGCTCCCGCTGTCTCCAGGCAGCCTAGTTTTGTGTGTTTATGGCTATCTTTAGATATTCATGCCTTCTCAACCTTCCTTTTTGAAAGAATTTGTTGCACATATGGGGTAATTTTAATGGTAACAGATTTGCTAAATAAGAATAATACATATACTTTTGAAAGACAGAGACACTAAATCCATATACAAAGATTATTTTATATTTTCTGATACTTTGGACATTTCAGAGATCACAGTTGCTTTGTTAGTAAATGATTTTTTAAAATAACTGCTCCTGGGGTGTCTGGGTGGCGTAGTTGGTTACAGCTTCCGACTCTTGGTTTCTGCTCAGGTCTGATCTCAGGATCATGAGATGGAGCCCTGCGTCGTTGGGCTCTGCACTTAGTGGGGAGTCTGCTTGAGATTCTCTCTCCTTGGACCCTCCCTACCCCTCTCAAATGAATAAATCTTTAAAAAAGAAAAAAAATTAAATAATTGCTCCTTAGTTTATTTACACAATAGCCTAAAATGAGCCTGGATGTTTTTCTAGGACAGCTAGCTTATTAAATTCTCAGTGGATTTTAATTTTCTTAAGTTTATGCTTGCTTTGATTGTTTAATTAAGGTTGAAGTTAATGTTCTCTGCAAGTAAATGCAGTGACATCAGATTCCAAGCTTATAAGGTAATGAAATGGTCCATCAGAAACCACAGCTTATACCATATTTAAAAAGTAAACCAGATTCGCAGAGGGAAGGATGTTCTGAGCATGAGGAAAACCCATATCAAGTCATTAACCACACAGTTCTGGTTAAATAGTAGACAGATTTATTTTTAATTACTAAATGCGTCAGACCTGGAAAAAACATTTAAAAAATATGATACCCATATACTTATGTCCTAGATTAATAGGTGATAACATTTTGCCATATTTGCATCAGATTTCTGCCACTTGTTTTTAAGAAATAAACGGCCCCAGGTGCAGCTCTTTGGATGCTTTCTTCTTTCCTGTGCTCTCAGAGGTCTCCATAACGACGTTGTCAGGTTTCATTCCTTTGCATGCTTTTATACGTTGAATGAACTCATAAGCAATATATAGTATTGTTTCTTGTATTAAATATTTATATAAATGTCATCTCTTCTGATTTGCTATTTTATTTAGCATGGTGTTTTTATTTTATTTCTTTAGGCTTTTAGGTGTTTGGGTCTTTTTAAGTTTTATTTATTTAAGTAATCTTTACACCCATCATGGCGCTTGAACTCATGACCTTGAGATCAAGAGTTGCATGCTGTTCCAGCTGAGTCAGCCAGGTTCCCCCCCTCCAGCATGGTGTTTTAAAATTTTATCCTACTTCATTCCCATCTGTATTTTTGATTGCTATATCTTATTTCAGTATATGAGTAAACCAGCATGTGTTTATAGCCATTCTCCTAGTGGTAGACAGGTAGGTTAAGTCAGAGGTCTGTATGCTTGTGGGAGAATTTCTCTGAGGAAGATGCCTAGAAGTGACATTACTGGGGCAGAGGAAAAAGTATCTTCACCTTTACCATCTGTTCTTAAGTAGCTTTGCCAAGTACTCGTACTTATAAGAGTGATTTGTTAAAGCCACATTTTAATATATGTCATAGGAAATTTTCATAATGATGCTAGATTTTGTGTAGGTGTTTAAATAGTATTTGTTTCAAGTTTGTGTGCATTTTAATTTTTCCTGAAAGGAAATATAAAGTTATTTTGAATTTGCCAGCAGGCAGTTTTTTTACACCTTGTCAAGAATTTAGCATTCTACTCTTGTTTATGTCTATAAAAGTTGATGTGTCAATATTTTATTTATTGAGAGATTATTTACATACAGTAACCCCCCCTTAAGTGTACAGTTATATGATGACACAGTCTTGTAACCACCATCCAAATAGGATACAGAATATTTCCATCACCCCAGAAAATTCCCTTTTGTTCCTTTTTAGTCATTACTGTGCTGTCCCTAGTAGTCATTGGTCTGATTTCTGTTCTTGTGATTTTGTCTTTTCCAGAGTGTACTCTAAATGGAATCAGATAGTGTGTAGCCTTTTCCAGTGTGGCTTCTTTCACTTAGCATAATGCTTTTAAGATTCCCTGATGTTGCCTGTGTCAGTGCTTTATTCCTATTTAGTGATAAGTAGTATCAGTATATTTTTAAGAGTACTGAAGTATGTGAATATGAACAGAGATGCAAAATGACTTAAATCCCATGCTTCTTGTGACTGAATTTATCTGTTATTCTCATGTCACTACCACAGCATTAGGAACAGTCTAGAACATCAATCTCCAGTTAGAAAGTACATTAATTTGTAATCCTGTTCCTTCTCGAATGTTCTGTTACTTCAGAATATTAAAAAACATGCATGAAATTAGAGCTGGTGTTCTGTGTCTTAACCTAGGGTCTGTGGTTTTTGTATATTTGTACTTTCTTTGGAATGGTTCTCATTGGTGGCAAATGACCTTTTAAAAAAGATGAAGAACCACCTGTCTAAGGTAAGCTCTTGTTTCCGAATTAAAAACATCAATTTATAGAAGTATATTTATTCACATGTCAGTGGGTCGTGCTTTTATGTTGATTGAAAAAGTTTACCAGATATTGGCACAGAGAACTCATTTTGGTTTATCACGTGGCAGGTACGGATAGAGTATTGGTAGAGCGAGTGTAAGTCAGCGTCCTCCCTGCGCTGGGACGAAGGCTTTCCCAAGGTTACCACAGTTTTCCTGAAGTGCCGGACAGGAGGAGCGGCCCTCCTCGTCTTACCGACGGGGAACAGAGGCTTGGACCAGTAGATGACTTGTGCGGGGTCATACCCCAGCTTGGTCTGCGTTCCAGAGCCTTTGCCCCTGACCACTGGGCGAACTGCTTCCACATCTGAAGGGATAGTGACACAGACCCCCAGGTGTAGACACTTGATGGGTGCTTTATTTTCCTTTCTCTGGCTTTTCAGTATTTTCATAACTTTTTTTTCAAAATTTTTTATTAACATATAATGTATTGTTTGTTTCAGGGGTCCAGGTCTGTGATTCAACAGTCTTACACAATTCACAGCACTCATCATAGCACATACCCTCCCCAGTGTCCATCACCAGCCACCCCATCCCTCCCACCCCCCTTCACTCCAGCAACCCTCAGTTTGTTTCCTGAGATTAAGAATCTCTTATGGTTGGTCTCCCTCTCTGGTTTCGTCTTGTTTCATTTTTCCCTTCCTTCCCGTAGGATCCTCTGTCTTGTTTGTCAAATTCCTCATATCATTTTCATAACTTTTCTAAAACAAACATGTTTGTGATGAAATGTAGCTACCCGATGAGAACCTTTATCCTGAGAAGATAAATCACATCGATGCTCTTTCTGATTTACTCCTTTGTTTTGTCCTGGATCTGGGGAAGGCTCACGAACGAGCACAGTTGATGGAAACCAGGAGCAGGGCTGCGCCGTAGATATCCCAAGCGACACACCCTAGAGCACAGATCTAGAACTTCTCCCCTGGCTTATTTCTCACACAGGGCCTATTTGAAGCAAGCTAGGCCCAAACTCAGTGCAAAATATAAGGAGCAGCGGGCTGCCTTATCCCAGAGCTCCATCATTGTCCTCAGTGCTGCCTTGCGCACCCAGCACTACTCTGGGCCCCGAGGTCTGTGAGACGCGCACCGCTCTTGAGGAGCTCAGGCTGGGGAGGACAGTCTGCAGACACAGAAGGACAGTGCTGCAGGTAGTCCTGGCCTCACATGGACCCTTCTGGGAAGAATCGATCCAGAGCCCACTCTGAGAAGGAGTAGGTGTCAGCGGTTAAGCCTTTCTGGCTCATCCTCCCTGCTGCAGGGTTGTTCCTGATAGTTGTTTGTAGGACACAGTTGGCAGAGGAGGACAGATGGTAGCGATTTGGAAGGTTTTGGTTCGCCTCCGATTAGCCCTTTGGTATGTATTTTGTGTATGTGTTGTATATGTATGCTGTCCTCGTGCAGAGGAAATACTAAATCATGGGCGTCACAGATAGCTTCTTTGATTTGACTCAGACGGAAGAAGGATGCTGCAGAAAAGGGAGGAACAGAGATGTTAATTGTCATGGCAACCAGCAGGTTTTTATAGTGGAACATTGCTTTTGTAACCTAAACCAGTCACCTTTTTGCTCACTGAAGAAAACAGACTGACGCAAACTCAAGAAATTATAGTACCATTTCTCAGCGGGGTTTTATTTGCTTCTCAGAAACAGCCTTGCAATGACTTTAGTTCCTTCATAGAATTTCAGAGCTGAAAGGCACCCTGGCGCCTTGTAGAACTATATGAAGTCAGGTGCTTATGGATTTCCTATTATTATGTGTCACCCCATTTCCACTCCTGCCCCCCTCCTGGGCTAATGCACGTGGCCAGGATTTTTACAAGCGACTAGAATGAGGATGAGTTTGGAATCTGGCAGACACACCCTCTGTGACAGGGGCTCCTCCCCACAGGAGAGTATTCCATTTGCCATCCTTTGAAAGCTTCTGCTGTTTGCTCCTGTGTGATCCTGTCATGATTGCTTCTTCACCGTCCATCAGTCTGTAGACTCAGCAGATGCTGAGATGCTTAGACAGTCTCACTCCTGCGGCCACTGTCTAGGCAAGTTCAGAGTCCGCCCTTTGCTGTCTGAGAACTCTTGGAGACTTGAACCCCTGTGGTTTTCTTTTAGTAGCTCTGGTGAGCGTTCGTGGACCTGCGGTACAACAGGCCAGTGTAAGAAAATACCCATCATGTGAACAGGTGGAGCTCAGCCTGGGGACATAAGGACTTTCTTGAACACCCCAGCAGAGTTTTCTTGTTGATTAGCGCTTAGAGAGGAGGCAAAATTGTAGGTTCCCCTTTACTTCCCCTAATTTCTTTGTCTGAGGAGCCCCTGTCACCCAGGACAGCTCTGGGTGAGATTGATAGCTCTGGGACCACTGGTCCTAATGGGCTTCCTTGGGTGGTAGCATCAAGATTGATGGTACCTGTGTCCCCACAGCCGGTGGCATGGAAAAGGCGTCACTTGAGTGCCTTTTCACGGCACTGGGTTGAAGAATGATGTCCCTTGCAAACCTTGGATTGGCTTCTTCCTACCCCGTACTGCAGGTGTCTCCTGATGACTCCCTTTCACCAGGTCGGGAATGTGGTATGTGCGAGAGCCCAGTCATAAGCAGCCCAGGTATGAATCGTGCTCGTAACCATTCTGCTTTCAGCCTAATTCAACAAATACGTACTGAGCACATACTATGTGCCAGGCATCCCAGGAATCAAAGCAAAAATTGCCCTCATCAAGCTCATATTCTGGTAAGGCAAGGTTGACGGACCAGACCAATAGGTAAAATACACATTATGTTAAATGGTGGTAGGTACAGTGTTCAAACATAAATCACGGCAAGGGGGCTGGGGAGACCCGAGGGGTGGGAGTATAAAGAAGCAGTTGTAAATAGGAAACTCAAGGAAAGCTCTTCCCAGAGGTGTCACTGAGGAAGGACCTGAGGAAGTAAGCCATGCAGGTCTGTAAGGGGAATTGCATTCCAGGGAGAGGGAACAGCAAGCAGGGACTCCCTGGGACAGGGGTATGCCTGTTGTAGGTGAGGCGCATCCGTGGGGCCACGTGGCAGGAGCTGAGTGAGGACACGGGGTCCCGGGGGTAGCGGGAGGCTGCTTTATGTTTTCCAAATTTGCCTGGACTCCCGGATTAAAGGTGGGTGTGAGCTGGTGTCGAGGGACGTGTGGGGCACGGTGACAGTGCCTTGGATGAGGGTGCTAGCAGTGGAGGTGATGAGAAGTGGTCAGATCTTCTAAACGCAGGCCATTTTCAAGCCCTCCTTCCGTGTGCCTAGAGTTCGGAGGGGCAGTGTGGTACCAGCGCCCTGGGGAGGCTAGGCCTGGGTTTTAAATTCTTCCACGCTGTGTGAGCTCACATTCGACCATTTCCTCAACCAGTTTGAGCCGGTTTCCTCATGTAAAAAATAAGTATAATTCTTTCTTTAGAAGGGTGTTGAAGGCTTCCAAGATAACGTACTGAAAGCGTCTTCCCTGACTCCCATTCTCATCTCCCACCTGACTTGGGTTCTCCCCACCCAACCTGTGCCCAAGTCTGTTGTGAACTTCCATATTCTTGTCACTTGTGTCTCTCCCCACCAGAAAGTGGGCAGGGACTGCATCTTCTGTGCTTGGCACAGAACGCACAATAAATGTTTGGATACATAGGGAAATGGAAGGAAACGGGGAAGAAAAGGATGCATTAAGAATTTCATGCATAAATACTAGTGTAATATTTGAGATTATACACTCCCAACAGATAGCAGGACTTTCTTTTCAGAGTTCATTGTTTAAGGACATCAAATGACAAGTTAAGGCATTGGCTACATTTGTTATATAAATAAGTCTAATTAGGAAAACACATACCTTATTTTCATATTTTAAAATTTATCTTTTCCTTGCTCTTGGCTTATAGAGAAGTGTTTGTTCAGAGATACTAATTGGTGTTTTTATTTAGGTGTTAAGAATAAAGATTTCATTAGATTTCCTCAACAGTCTAAGGCAATTTTCCCTGAACATTTTATTATGAAAACCTTCAAATGCATAAAAAATACAAAGCTAGTAACCATTTAAGTTCACACTCTCTTAATATGCAGATAATCTAAATCCATACAGGCAGGTTTTCTTTTGCATTTGGAATGCTTCTTTCACCTGTTATGATGTGGAAAGGCTCAATCCGTTAACTCTCCTGTTGGAAAAATTTTGTGTATGACACCTTCTTTCACTGTGAGACCCTTTGACCTTCATCTGGAAATGCTGCATCATTTACATTTAAAGTCAGGGTTATGGGTTGAAATGTGTCCCCTCAAAACGAGATGTTGAAGTCTGTGATATTGTGATTTATAATAAATACAGTTGACCCTTGAACAGTGCAGGGTTAGGGGCACCGACACCCCCCTTCCCACAGTGGAAAATCCATGTGTAACTTTGGTCCCCCCCCCAAAAAATAACTACACGTACTCCACTGTTGACCGGCAGCCTTACTGATAACCTAAACAGTTGATTAACACATATTTTATAGGTCATATGTATATATCACATATTGTATTCTTACAATAAATATGTTAGGGAAAAGAAAATGTTACTAAGAAAATCATAAGGAAGAGAAAACACATACACGGTACTGCACTGTAAAAAATCCACGTGTAAGTGGACTCGTGTCGTTCCAACTCCTGTTGTTCAAAGATCAACTGTATATATTTGGTCTTTGTTTCCATCTCTGACACAAAGCTCCTAAAACCTTTGGAATTTCCTAAGTGATTGTAATGATAAAAGTGAAATGGGAGTCTTTGTGATTTATATAGCAAGCCCCTTTCAAACGCGGTGGAGTTTGCTAATGAAGCGACTTTTGGGAAGCCCGTAAGGATGGGGCTCGTTGCCAGGGGAACCAACCTTGAGGAGTAGAATGAAATTTTCAGTCCCACCTCCCACCTCTCGGGAGGGGAGAGGGGCTGGAGGTTGATATAATCGCCAGTGGCCAATGGTTTAATCTAGCATGGCTTCATAATGAAGCCTCCATGAAAGCCCCAGAGGTTGGGGTGTGGAGAGCTTCCAGATTGATGAACACATGGAGATGCAGGGAGAGTGGCTCTGAGAGAGTGCATGGGAGCTCTGCGTCCTTTCCCTGGACCCTGCCTGTGCATCTCTTCTGTTTGGCTATTCCTGAGTTATATCCTTTTATAATAAACTGGTAATTGAGTAAACGTCTTCCTGAGTCTGTGAGCCACTCTAGCAAATTAATGGAACCAGGGAGAGGGTCATGGGAGCCTCTGGGTCTGTAGCCAATGGGTCAGAAATACAGGTGACAATCTGGACTGGAGATTGGTGGCTGAAGCAGGGGTTGGCGGACTTGTAGTACTGATCCCTTAACCTGTGTGATCGGATGCTGTCTGCAGGTGGATAGTGTCGGAATGGAGTTGAATTGTAGGATATGCAGCTGGTGTTGGAGGTTTGTGTGGTGACCAGCAGTGTGGTAGTAGGGTGAGAGAAGACACAGGAGTGAGTTTGCCTTTACAAAGCCCTCACCCCCAGAACTTCAGAATATGACCTTGCTGGGAAATAGGGTCTTCACAGAAGGAACCAAGTCAAAATAAAATGAGGTCATTAGGATCGGCTGTAACCCAGTATGACTGGTCTCTAAAAAGAGGGGATTTGGAGACAGGCGTGCACAGAAGACCCCGGGAGAGCACCTACAATGTGAGGACTGACCGAAGATCGGTGTGGTTTAACTACAGGCCAGGGAACACCTGATGAGGTTGTTGGAAGCTGGTGGAGAGGCCTGGAACGGTTCCTTCCCTAGCACCCTCAGGGGGAGCCTGGCCTTGCTGACACCTTGATTTCAGGCTTCCAGAACTGAGACAATAAATTTCTGTTGTTTTAAGCCACCCAATTTATGGTGCAGTCCCAGGAAACTGATAGCCATCGTGTTTCCTACTGACCAAAGAAATACTAATACTTGAGCCCAGCGTGAATAAACGTACAGAAGGTCTTGAAATCTCAGCATAGTAACTGATTAACAGCTGGTTATCTCTGTGATCTCCCAATACGGTTATGTTAATATTCTTTGCCATCCAAATAAATACATCATTTAAAATCGCTTGTAGCAAACCCATGGAAGTTCCAAGAATATGCCTGTGGAGCCAGTTTGAAAAACCCAGGTGTAAGAGGAAGAGAAACAAGCAGACTTTGGTTCTGAGTTCAAATCCTCTCTCTGCCACGTGGCCACCTGCATCATCTTTGAGTCTGTTCCGCATCTGTACAATGAGAATGATACTTAACCTCCCCTGTGGACTGTGGGCTTGAGAACTAGAGGTCATGAAAACGGTCTAGCATCAAGACTTACATGTAGCAGATGCTCAGAAATCGGTTGAGGATTGGAAACATGGGGGTGAAGGGAAGAATCGGACCAAGGAAGCTTGGAAAGATTCCGCTAGAGTAGGTGGTCTGACTCCCCTTGTTTGAACACCGAGAGGTGTTCATACAAGTGGTTTTTCCACCTCGAGGGAGCTAGAAGAGAGCTTCTGGTTCAGACATGAGTCTTGTTTCCTTAACGAGGCACAGAGACCCCCAGAGACAAACAACTTGTCCCAAGGTCAGGCAGTCTCTTCGCTTGGGCTGTTTTCTTATTTAATAGGGCAACCAAAAACAAAACAAAAAACTGGTTGTGTTGTTTTTTCCCTTTTTGTTCTTTTAAATAACAGCTTTATTGAGCTACAGTGCACATACCATACAATTCCCTCATTTAAAAGTGTATGATTGCATGGATTTTAGTATATCTGCAGAGTTGTGCAATCACCACCACAATCCATTTGGGAACATTTTCATCACCCCCCAAAACACTCCAGACCCATTAGCAGTCACTCTCCATTTCCTCCCTCCCAAGCCCCCAGGCCGCTCCAGCCACTAACTTACCTTCTGTTCCTCTGGATTTGCCTGTCCTGGAGATTTTCTGTAAATGGAATCAGATGTAATGTGGTCTTTTGTGCCTGGCTTCTTTCAGTCAGCGCCAAGTTTCCAAGATTCATCCTTGTTGTAGCATGTGTCAGCATTTCAGTCCTTTTTATTGCCAAATAACCTTCCATTGCATGGCCGTCCTGCGTTTTGTTGATCCACTCATCAGCTGAAGCACACTTGGGTTGGTTGTTTCCGGTTTGGGGCTGTTAGGATTGCTGTATTGCCCTAAACATCCCTGTACGAGTGTCTGGGTGGGCTTAGGCTTGCTTTTGTCTTGGGTCCGTGCCAAGGAGTAGAAATGCTGGCCCGCCTGGGAGTTCTGTGCTCCACCTTTTGAGGATCTGCCAGAGTGTCTCCCCAGCAGCTGTACCGGTCTGCGTCCCCACCGTGTCCCCACCACGTCCCCAACTGCGTTCCTGCCAGCAATGGACCAGCACTCCAGTTTCTCCACATCTTCGCCAGTGCTTCTTACTGCTGTCCTGTGATTATAGCCCTCCTGGCGGGTGGAAGTGGCATCTCTTTGTGGTCTTGTGTTGGTTTTTTTTTTTTTTTTTTTTGGTTTTTGAAATTTCTTTTAACGGAAGTAGTTGTATTTATTATATGATGAAATAGGTGGATTGCCTCTAGCTGAAAAGGCTGGTGTGATTAATAATATAACTTCTAAATTAATTTCCATGCTTTTATATATCCCTTCTTTAAATCTCTCTCTTTTAAAGTAAGCTCTCTACCCAACATGGGGCTTGAACTCCTGGCCCTGAGATCAAGAATCCCATGTTCTTCCGACTAAGCCAGCCAGGCGCCTCCATATTCCTTCTTACTAGTCATTTCTTGAAATCAGTTCTCCCAAACCAGTGTTAGGTAGAATAACTTGTGAGTTTGCATGGCGTGGCTTTTACTTCATTACTAAAATTGCACAAGACCAGGCACCTGGAGCTTCGGGGTCCTCCCCACTGCAGAGTCCGCGGCTGGAAGTCCTCCTCAGCAGCCAGTCTTTTGAGGGATGGTAGAGGGTGTCTGGCCCCTTGTCATCTTATTTAAGTGGCCAGGGCATTTACTGATGACTCTCCCAAGGGTTGGCTGCTGCTGTGCAGATACGGTGCTTATTATAAAGGGGTACGGCCCCAACTGGCCCCTTGGACCGGTACAGATAGACTCCACGCCCTCTTCACAGACAAGCTTTATGGGCTGCAAGTTCTATCATAAAGAACAAGAAGCCGAGGGTGCCTGGGTGGCTCAGTTGGTTAGGCGACTGCCTTTCGCTCAGGTCATGATCCTGGAGTCCCGGGATCGAGTCCCGCATCGGGCTCCCTGCTCGGTGGGGAGTCCGCTTCTCCCTCTGACCCTCCTCCCTCTCATGTTCTCTCTTTCTATCTCATTCTCTCTCTCAAATAAATAAAAAAAAGAACAAGAAGCCAAACAAAATGCATAGCACCTGTGAGGCCAGAAATAAATGTTGGTTGAATGAATGGATAGCTTGGGCTTTGGAAGACAGACACCATTCTAGCATGGCAGCTTGAGCAAGCTCTTAAGCTCCCGGAGCCTTGGTACCTTATCTGTGAGAGAGACACAGAAGTGCCTCTGTTGCAGGGTTCCCACGATGACATAAAATTGCCCAGCCCATGGGCAGCACTCCACACTTGTTAATTCTCTTTCCTTCACTCCCTCTGCTGTAAGTCTCATATTCTTTTCTCCAGGTTTAGTCCAGCTCCAGATATGACAGAACACAGGGTCGATTATACCGTTTTGCTTATCTTTTCTTTCCAGAGAAATACTGAGCTTTTTGGCAAAAATTAAGTATTGGTGGAAATGAATATTGCAATTTGGTAGCTGCTGATTGACATATGTTTGGTAAACAGCTACTCAAATTTAAGGAAGCTTGCCTAGAATTAAAAAAAGAAGAAGAAGAAATGCTAAAAACAGTTTTACATTCTTTGCCAGGTACTTATTTATAAAATTGCCTTCTGTGGGATGTCCCGGCTGAAAAATTTTTATAAAACACTGGCTAGCTTTGTCTCCAGAGTTCAAGTTGGCCTGCATGAAAGCTTAAACTTCAATGGATATAAAAGGATTGGGTCATTTTTTGGAGCCTCTTTGCCTTGGATTTTTTTTTTTTTTTAAGTGAGGGCTGTTCTTTTGGTCACTGGGTCTTTTTTTAGACTCGCAGGGAAGTCATAGTAACAGGCTCCATGTCTGATTGGGTTCCATGGCAACAGAGGGTTGTGACTTTATTAGAGAAGAGTCGAGCATGCCAAGAAAGATAAAAATCGGAGTATGGAAAATGTCTGACCAGATGAATGTGTTTTTTGGATGGCGTGCCCTGGAACGGAATGGTTCCCCAAGTTGGCATCGGTCCCTGTTACAAATTTAAATCCCACTGAGTTATCATTAGGTCATAGGGATCAGTGCTTATTTCCAAAAGATCTGCGTGAATCTTTGCTTTTATTCGTTCATTCATCCTTTTCTTATACCTTGGTATATTAAAAAAGAAATCAAAACAGTAATGGTTAAGAGCCTAACCGGAGATGATTCTGATTTCAAAGGTAGAAAAGAAATTTAGCTCATTCTTTGTGGAACTGATTACAGCTGTAAATTGTGAGAGCGCGTGGGAGGGCCGATTAGAGACAATTATAACTCGATTGAACTCCCCCTGAATGAAAACTTGCTGTGCGCATTCCAAGCTGGGGGTTTTGTTTCTCTTGCCGGTTCGGTTCCTTGTTGATAGGTGTGGAGATACTGGTTCCAGGATGAGGTTGTAGTCTCTGCAGGAGACGCCGCGCCTCCCCCTCTCCCACAGCAAGGTGCAGGCTGGTGCTCTAACCGGAAGTGTGTGATTTATTAGAGTCCTTTTTGCTAAAGGTTCTAATATTTGGAGAATAGCGAGACTTTCGAATCCTCCTCATCTGGTTATAAATGTGTAGGGCTGTCTTTACTTTTCTATCAGATGTGCGGTTTTTATATTTCTCCTCATCCTGATATTGAAAGTGGAAAAGCTCCAAGGGGAAGATAGATGTTCTGACATGCCCTCTGGGTTCAAACTTCATTAGTCACAGCCTCCTCATGGTGAATCAGAAACTGCACAGGTACTCATGATAAACATTAATAAGTACTGCTGGTATGAGAGGAAAGAATTAGCTCACCAGGTTTTTGGTGTCCCAGCTATCATTAATCAGGTATCAAGTCCTCAGGGAAATAATTCAACTTCATGGGGCCTTGGTTTCTTTATTTTAAAATGAGTTTGACCTAAATTGGTGAGTCCCAAACCTCCCCATTTTTAAGAATAACTTGGGGCACTGGTTTAACACATGAAACCTCTATTAGAGATTTTGATTCACTAAGTCTGGGGTGGGGCTGGGATAGCAGGGGCCTGAGGTGGTCTTACAATGGGGTGTTCAGGAAATAGCGGACTAGCTTAGGAGTTAATGAAACTGTACTGGGTATAAGAATAGGGCAGAGGTGGGGGGGATAAAGGAGGCTGTCTGATGCACATCGGCAGGTTCGGCCCCTGCACCGTTGGTCAGGCAGGGCCCAGGAATCAGGTGGTTGGTTGCAGCCATAATTTGAAAAACACTGGTCTACGCTATTTGAACTCCCTCCCAGCCCCAAAGATGGCTCTTCCCCATATTGCCCCTGACAACCACAAACGAGCCGGAAGAGTTGGGTTGATGACCGGGCCTGGAGGGTTCTGCATACACCCAGTGCTAATTCCAAACACCGTATCACTTTTTTAAAAAGTTATTTTAGGGACACCTGGGTGGCTCAGCCGGTTAAGCGTCCAACTCTTGATTTCAGCTGAGGTCATGATCTCAGGGTCGTGAGGTTGAGCCCTGCTTTGGGCTCTGTGCTGAGCATAGAGCCTGTTTGAGGTTCTCTCCTTCCCTCTCCCTCTGCTCCTTGTCGCTCATGCTCCCTAAATAAATAAATAAAAGTCTTTTTTAAAAAAAGTTATTTTTTAAAAAAGCTTCGGAGTTGTGTAATAGTGAACACCTTTGTTCACAGAATTTTCTGCTCTATGCTATGTTGTTCCCTTTGGATAAGACATAGTGTTTGCTAAGCGTAGTTACCTCCGGTGTGCACGAGGCAGTACCAGCAACACAGGACTTAGCTGGGGAGCTTGTTCAAAATGTAGAGATTGGGGCACCTTGGTGGCTTGGTTGTTAAGCGTCTCAGGTCATGATCCCTGCATCTGGCTCTCTGCTCAGCGGGAAGCCTTCTTCTCCCTCTCCCACTCCCCCTGCTTGTGTTCCCTCTCTCGCTGTCTCTCTCTCTCTGTCAAAATAAATAAATAAAATCTTTTAAAAAAATATATAGAGATTGGACTCCCAGACCCAGAGATTCAGTAAGTCCTATAAAGGGCCTGGGCTTTAGTCTTTTTTTTTTTTTTTTTTTTAATTTGAGGGTGTGTGTAATTCTTTTTAAGGTTTGACAAAGGGAGGCTTCTCTCTCTTCCCAATATCACCCCAATTTCCAGAGTAAAACTGATCTTAAGTGTAAACACATGTTTAGCACAAGGTTCATGGTTTAATCAAGCCATTTAGATTATAGAAGAGTCTATAACACATATAGCAGGTGCTTGAGGAAAAAACAAACAAACAGATCTGAGACTCTTAAGAGTTCCTGCAGTTGAAAGATGAAATCAGCTGCTAGAGCAAACACATTTTCACGTGTATCTGATCTCTTGAGTTTCTGTTTGTGCCTTGTTTGTTCTGTTTCCTGCTTAACAAAGATTGAATAACATTGTTAAATGAAGAATGTAGCACTTTAAGCCTAAATTATGAAGGTTCACTTTTTTCCTATTAACTAGGTAATTTAAAGAATGCAAGTTTATAGAAAAAAATCCCATAAAGGACATAAGGTGGAAAATGTTCTAACTTACAGTCTTTATACCCACAGATAAAAACTGTTGTTTCTTATGTATCCTTACAGAAATGTCTTGTGCACAAAATGAATCTATCCATTATTTATTTAACCATATACGGTTAAATTTCTAAAAGTGAAATTGTTAGGTCATGGGGAATGTGTCTTTTAAATATGGAAAGAGGGGAACAGAAGGTCTTTCCAAAGTTTTACCAACTTAACTGGTGAAATCTTTTATTTTCAAAAGACTTTCCTACCCCAGGTTATTTTGATCCAGCAGGTGAGCAGCTAACTATCCTTGTCTACTTACACAAAACCTGAGACTTACCCCAGGGCTGCTGGTCTAAGGAATTAATAAAGATATTTCATAAACAAGAAGAATTTAAAAGGTGGCTAAGGGAGGGAGGGAGGGAGAATAGAATGGAGAAAGAGCTTAGTAAAGCAAGCAATTAACCCTGAATTTGCCAGTAGAATTCTTTGGGTCACATGAGGTCACAGAACCTGAATTGGGTTCTGAAGAAAGTACGACAGTCTTGGAGCATAATGTGATAGTGAGAAAATGATGCTCTAGATTATGGTACACTCTTCCCTGAATATGAGCAGCTCCTTTGGCAGATGCGGTAGGACGGCTGTGAGTGAGGCATCGTGGTGATGAGATGCTCTTCGTTATTCATAACCTCTAATGCAAGTCATGGTCTAGTTAGGGGTGTGTGTGTTTCAAAGTAACGTTTAAATTGAAAGAATTCCTTCTCAGTAGTCTACTGACCCAGACTGCGTGCCTCTCCTAGTGTCTGAGAGATACCTAACGCAGATCAGGAACTCTGTGCCCTGGGGCTGCTCAGCTTTGCGGCAGATGCCCTCTTATCTGGCTCCACCTCCTTCATTGTACCTCCTACAGGCAGCGAGCTTCGAGAGGATCTTTGAGACACACAGAAGATGAGGTGAATCGGTTCAGTCTGGGAAGTTCAGGTCTATTCAAGGCAAAGAACTAGGAGACACCCTGGATCTATAGGCCTGTAAGAGTAGAAATCTTAGATTCTGGTTAAGAAGGCGGCCAGGTATATTGTGAATTTAAAGGGAACCATCCAGAGTCCAGACAGTCTGGGAGCGATAGGAACCTCAGGTTAGAGCTGGTGTGTTGACGAGTGGGTACATGCTCTGTCTCGGCACTCAGGGACCAAAGTGCCCTCTCAAACTGGTCATGCTTGAGCCAGACCACATGTGGTCAGGCGGAAGACAGCCAGGAATCAAACAAGTTCTGAAGATAGCTCTGAATTGAATCATGCTCTGTGTTTAATCAAACTTATTAAATGAGCCAACTACTAGAGAGTCTGGGGGTGATTGTCAAGTAATTTTATATTACAAACTTGAGTGAATTATTTTGAGATATTTATGACCGGGACACAGCCATGAAGTGGGTACGCAGAGCTGGGCTGTGGATGAAGGCATGGGTGTCCGAAGCTACCAGGGAAGGACTGGGAAGGAAGGGAGAGGCGATTGTGAATGTGTTTTAGCAAGTAAGTTGGAGATAACAGAAAATGTCCAGTGACCAAGGTATTTTCAGACTAGGACGGCAGCCATATAAAGAGGTAAGACAAATTGGAGCCCAAATTTGAAGGCAAAACCAGAAGAAAAATGAATGAGCTTGGCTATGTGGAATTGAATTCTGTATGCCTTAGTGGGCAGTCTGATTTTTAAATCTTACCTGTAGTTTTAAGATGTTCATTTTAAGAGTTATAAATAGAATAAGCAAAATGAGTCCAGCAGAGAAAATATATTTTTCTTATATAAAAAGTATGGTATTGATTTAACATTTAGTTTAAGGCAAGATCCATTTGCTAGATTTATTTTTAATATTTGTTTAAGACCTTTATTTGAACTGAGCGAGAGGATAGAGGCTATGCAATATTAACTTTGGTAGACACTCTTCCTCTTAAATATTACAGTACAGGTTTATATAAAGAGTAAAGTTCTGTAGACTAGGCTTTATTATAATGACAGTATTCTTGTTTCCAAACCCCAGTGCCCTTCTCTCTTCCATCACACCCCCCCCAACACGGAATTAAATCGATACCACTAAAACCACACAACAGTCTTGAAATCTTTGCATTTGTTACTTAATGTGAAGGGCAGGAAACCCCTGGTTCTCTGACCATTCTGGCCTGATTTTTTTTGAAAACCCTCAGAGGGAGAGGGAGAAGCAGGCTCCCCGCTGAGCCTATCCCAGGACCCTGGGATCATGACCTGAGCCCAAGGCAGATACTTAACCGACTAAGCTACCCAGGCACCCTGGCCTGATTTTTTCATGTGACTTATGGCAATTCACCTATTTGAGAATCTGTTCATACAAGGGAGGTCAAAAGGGATTTAAAGATAAATGACAGCAGGAAAGCTTGTAATCTTTTGCAGGGTTAGTATTTGAATTATTATAACGTGAAGCAGTATACGATCACAAAAGGGCAGGAAAAGATATGAAATACCTCGTGTGTGGTATGACAGCAGTTCCTTTTCTGATTTCATAATTTCTAGGAGGAATTTCCTCAGATGAGGTCAGAGTCTCAAAAAGATTAATTTATTTGCCCAAGGTCGTATAGCTACTAAATGGCAGCGGGGATTTGATCAGATCTGCCTGACCTTTCAAGTCCGTGCACACCCCCTCAGTAAGCTGCCCCCAGGCACTGTGGCGGCGGGCTCCGGTTCTCAGCTCCTTCCTCTCTCTGAGCGCTCATCTGGGCACCTGTAGTTACCTGGGTGTCCCACCGGAACCTCGAATCCATCCACGTCTGGAGCTGAGCCCTCCTCTACCCCCAGTCTCCTCCTCCTGCCTCTCCCCAGTTTTCTGCCTTGTGAATGATCGTGCTGGCCACCAGAAGGCATGAAGGAGAAATGGGGTTCTCCTTGAGGCTCCCTTTTAACCCCACAGCCAGTTGGGGGCGTATCTTTTTGATGCGGCCTCCTTGGTGTACCTCAAGCGCCGTTCTCTCCTTCCCTGCCACTACCCTGTCCAGCCTCCGCTAACTCTGGCCTTCGATTCCTACAGCAGGTGCCAGCGTGTCCCACCGGATGGTTCCCCCAGAGGCACCTGCCTGAGACTGGGGTCTGGTCATCCCACTTCCCTTAGCAGCTGCCACGTGTGGCCCTACTGGGTGAAATCAAACACCCTAGCACGATTTCATGGGAACCCTCAAGGTCTGATCCCTGCCATCTGCTGACCCAGTTCTGCCTTTTTTTTTTTTAAAGATTTTATTTTATTTTATTTTATTTTATTATTTTATTTTATTTTATTTATTTTGTTTATTTTATTTTATATTTTATTTTATTTTATTTTATTTTATTTTATTTTATATTTTATTTGAGAGAGCGAGAATGAGAGAGAGCACATGAGAGGGGGGAGGGCCAGAGGGAGAAGCAGACTCCCCGCCGAGCAGGGAGCCCGATACGGGGCTCGATCCCAGGACTCCAGGATCATGACCTTAGCCGAAGGCAGACGCTTAACCGACTGAACCGCCCTGGCGCCCCTCCAGTTCTGCCTTCTTGACCTTGAGTTGAATCCTCCAAGTCCTTACCTGCTGTCTGGCTGACCAGTTCTCAGAACTCCCTTTACCTGAAGCACCTTCTGAGTGACAAGTCGCTTCCTTCCTGCCTCGCATCACCATGGTCCCTTTCCCCCATTCCTCCTCGCTGCCCCCGGGCTGCCGGACAGCACCAAGTACACTCAGGGCTTTCCTCAGAGGCTGCCATTGTTTCCCTGGCTGCTAGACTGAGGGCGGGGGCCAGGGGGACTGTGCCCCCTCCGACACTAGCACGCCTCGCTGAGCCTGACACGCAGAGGCACCAGTGAGCCTCTGCCTCGTGAATGAGGCCACAGAGGAGTCTCCTGACTCCTCTCACTTCTTCTGAGCCTTTGCCCTTCCCGAGTCGTGGGGGCCATTTCCTGCTCCCTCTGCCATCATTCGTGTTGGTGTTTCCTGTGCTCCGTTCACTGCTTTGCACAGACTCTGCCCAGCCAGAGTTTGTTGAATTGAACCCATTTCCTCATCAGCAAACCAGGAGTGCCAGACTAGGTGTCTTCTGGGGTCTTCTTGCCATCCCAGAGTTGTGGGATAGCAGAACCTCCTTCTAGTCCGCGCCCCGCCCCCCCCACCGCCCACATAGAGAATGTGCATCTTCTGGCAGCACAAAGAGCCCATTTATCCAGGGGTGGGTTGAACACAGTATCTGATTGCTGGCCGTCGTGTTGGTCACGGTGCAGGGCGTGGAGTTTCTCTGAGGCAAACACAGGAATACCCAGAGATATGTGGGCAATATCTCCAGAGCCCGGGGTGAGTCATATGGTAGGTGCTGTTGAAATATCCAGCCTGCCCTGCAGTTTCCAGTGCCTCTCGGGCAGGAAGGTGTGCTGGTTGCCGATCCCGGACTGCTCTCTGATTTGTCATGTGGTGTGCGGTAAGTCTCTCCACCCGCTCTCCTGTTTCAGCCAGCCTCTCCAAATATGAACTGTAGAGCTTGGTGGTCATTCATAGCTTATGAGGTGCTTGAAAGAAATTCAGATGATTTTCGTGCTTGCCCCAAGTGCTCTCTCATCGCCCCGTGGGTTTTTAGGTATTTAAATGGCCTAATCTCATGCACCACCAAAGCCTGTATTGCTAGGTTCTTTAAAAATGGGGATGCAGCGTGTGGAATTTGAGAGACGAGCAAATACCTGGGTTGGAGCGACCAGCTCCTGGCTGGAGGCCGAGCTGGTTCTCCGCCCACTCCCCTGGCAATAGGAAGCTGCCCCGCCTCTAACCAGACTTTGTACTCTCACACCGAGTCTTCTGACAGGTGGATATCCTCAAACCCTCCCTTTCCTGGAAGCTTGGGGCTCCGCAACACAGACTGTGTGCGACAGTGTCAGCCACTGTGTCTCCACCATGAGAAAGACGGGCGTGGTGACTGCCCCCGAGCCGCGGGGCTGGGAGAGGAAGCGCGGGGAAGTGGACATGTGTACCAGCCAGGGCTCCTCCCGCCATCCCGGGACACCGCCCGGGCTGACCGAGCCAGGGCTCCCCATGGGGTGGCGCGTGTTCCATCTCGCCCCCGTTCTGCCCCTGGGAGCTGCCTGATCTCATGGGAAAGTGTGTTCAGTTTGTGACTGTGTGTTTGTGCGCCTGTGCCAATGAAGGTTTCTGAGCATTGCTGCAAAACACATACAATCTTTCATTTCCTGGACATGAAAATACTTGAGCGGGTTTCTTCAAGTAATTTGTCTTCAAGTAATTTGTTTCCAATGAGTTCCGTATCAAAGGTTGATCTAGGACATTGCAAAGGTAGGTTTACTGTTGGTAATGATCCTCAGACTTTAGGAACAAATAATCAGGGATGGAAGAGAGGTGTGGCAAATTGGAAGAGTTTTCTGCTTATCATTTGATTTTTTTTTTGCATCTTGGAGATTAAATTTCTGTTCCTTAAAAAACAATCAGGGGGTCCGTTGTTTAACAACAGAGCATCTTAGTAGCCTCCCAGCGTTGTGAGTGCAGTCGGCGTGTACAGTTTGGGTTGGAATGAAAAGGGGGAAATTGCCACCCAAACCACCGGAGAACTGCTTATAAAACTACTGCTGTCTCCTGTGAGAGGCTGTTCAGAAGGAAGGGGTCTCTTCTTGCCAGCTGCTGGTTGACAAGCTTTTCTGGAGAAGCCTTCTCGATGTGGGCAGCCCCCCCTCCCCCCCCAGCCCCAGCTCTTCCTCCTTCTGGTTCCGGTCCTGCAGCTGGCCCAGGAGGAGTGGGTTGTCTTCGGTGCAAACAAGGGCGGTGTGCAGGCTGCCTGGGGGTTCATCTGTAACCTGGGGGAAACTAGGGGGCTCTCTCTCTATAGATTACATCCTTTACACTCCTGGGTGTGACCCAGAAAGACCAAGTCAGGCCCCACTGTTGGGGGTGGCCCAGAGGCCTTCAAGTCCAGATCACAAGTTAAATAGGTCCTCAAATTTAGACTTTAACATTATTACCCAAGAATTAAGTATAGAGCCAGAGATAGGCTGGTAGGATTAAAAGATAGATGTTATTCATCATTTACCTTAAACACACAAACACACAGAGTTTATTATACTGTGTAACTTATTCCATGGTTTTTATGTTTAAATGTTTGTAAATTGTGAGCTATTACACATAAAAGATATTTCATTTAAAAAATAACATGAAACACTCCTGCACCTAAAACCCAGGGTAAGCAATTGAACTTGACCCTATGACTTTTTCCCTGATTGCATGCCCCCCCATCACAAGCTTCCCCTCCTCCAAGAGGTCACGCTGTCCTAAGGTATGTGTTAACCATTCTCTTATGTGATTTCACCACCTATGTGTTTTTACCTAAATAAGAGTTTGTGTGTGATCGTTAGAAAGTGGAATTCATACTTCATGTGGTTTTCTTTGAATTGTTTGTTTTAAAAAGATTTATTTATTTTAATTCTTGTAGCTATGGTTCATCTCATTCCACTCACAAATGCACCCAGTGTATATATCTTCATTCTATTGCCTGTAGACCTTTGGATTATTTCTGGGTTGTGGTGGTGGTTTTCTGTTGTGAACATTGCTGCTATGAATATGTTTAATACACTTTCTTAACATGGGCACTTGTTCCTAGAAATGAGATTTCTGGGTCTCTAGAGTGTGTGCCAAAGAATATTTAATGTGTTAAGAATTCACTAAATGTAAACATTTTAAATATATCTTGTAATCTGATTTCAGCATTTCTTTGTTTAAAATCCTAGAACCATCAAAAAATGTTTTTACATTGAAGTAGTCCTATCCTTTTTTGGCTCCTGAGAAACTTTAACCTTAAGGAGATAGCCTTAGTGTTTTTTGTAGTTGTTACAGAAACCATTTTTGAAGGGTAAAACCAGACTTTAAAACCTGAGAATCACAAATAAAAGAGTCTAGCCCTCAGGAGTCACATGATCTATATGCCAACAATCACCAGAGAGCCAGTCTTTCTGTGGCACTCTTTGGCTTAGCATCCTGAATACTTGGGCCAGTTATTCTGCTTTTATTTACTTATTTATTTATTTAGATTTTATTTGTGTGTGAGAGAGAGAGCACAAGCAGGGAGAGTGGCAGGCAGGGAGAGAAGCAGGCTCCCCACTGAGCAGGGAGCCCGATGCCGGGCTCAATCCCAGGACCCTGGGATCATGACCTGAGCCAAAGGCAGCCATTCAACCGACTGAGCCACCCATGTGCCCCAGTTTTGCTAATTTAAAAAAAATATGTTATTTTTGCTATTATTAGTAAAGTCATAGGGCCTAAGAGGAGATAAGGAAGTTTCTTGAGTGTGCTAATGAAATTTTAAAAGTATTTGCTTATTAGTCTCACTTTGCAGGTACAAGCCCTGGGAACTTTGTTAAAGATCTGAAAATAACAAAGTGAGTAAAAACAAACTCTACCAAAAAAGAATATAAAACAAAATGTATCTCTGTCCCCAGATTCCCAACCCTGTTCTCCAGAGGTAACTACCATTCACAGTTCCTAAGATATCATTCTAGGAATTTCCATACAAGTAGAGTACACTTTATATTAAACCCCAACACTATACCTCTTTTAAAGCACAAATGAATGTGTAGAGACATAGCTCTCCATCTTGCTTTTCTCCCTTAACAGTTCAGCTTGGATAGCTTTCCATGGTAGCCCATTCACATTCACCTCCATTTTAGTGGCTGCATTTTTTTCCATTGTACTAGAATTTTCTTAGGTGGCTCCACATTGATATCTGTGTTGATTCCAGAACTGGAAATAGATGATGGTGGTGGTGATGCAAGGAGATTGTCCTGTTAGGAGCAGCAAAGAATAGGAAAAAGAGGCAAAGACCTGTCAATACTGGATATCACTTCTGTTCTTTAAATCTCCTCTGATTTTTTTTTGCCTATTGTTGTTCTTTGGAGAACTGTATGGAAACTCAAAAGGGCTAGGTTCTTTTTCCTCCTTGCCCTTCCTTCCTTTTGGTGGTCATGGTGATGGAAGAGGTTGTGGTATTTAAGTTTCTGAGGGAAAGGAATGTATTTATTATGAGTTCCTGCCTAAAGGACTGGGGGACTCGAGCAATGTTCTCTCCCACCTCTAGTGCAATCAGCACTGGCTTATAATGGGAGTGTTATACTCAATTAGCAAGCATTTTTTTAAGATTTCATTTATTTGAGAGTGTGCAAGCAGGGGGAGGGGCATAGGGAGGGAGAGAATCTGAAGCAGACTCCCCTCTGAGTGCAGAGCCTGACGTGGGGCTCAGTGGAAAGACCTTGGAGATCATGACCTGAGTCAAAACCAAGAGTCAGATGCTCATCCAACTGAGCCGCCCAGGTGCCCCCCGATTAGCAAACTTTTCTTATGATAATTCATCTGTTTGGATATTGAGGGGTCTCACTGTACAGAGCTTATCATTGGTTTAATATTTCTCTAACAGTATTCTTTGCGAACATTTAGCTGCCTGTGCAAGCACCCTTTCTTTCTATTTCTCTCTGGCTGCCTGAGTCAGCTCCTGCAGTAGAGGCTGGAAATGTCAGATCCTTCTTCACAGACTCCTTGCAACTAATGCATGGACATATGACTCAGTCCTGACCAAAGGGACCTAAGGGGAAATCTGCTGGGGAGTTTCTGGAAAATGTTTTCCTCCCTAATAAAATGTGAAAGAAAAAGCAGTACACTTGTCTGTCACCAGAAATTGTCTACATGTGATTCTTAGAACCACAGTATCCCTTTCACCTCTGTGAGGAAATAAGCAGGCGTCCTAGGGGATAGTGGAAGGAAAAAATGGAAAGAGCTTGGGTCTTTGATAACATATTTAAGCCACCAAAATTAGCCCTTTCATCTGATCTTTTTAGTTTGTGAACTCAGAAGGGCCCTTATTATTGAACTTCTTTTGTTCAGTTACTGAAGTTACCATCCCTGATAGGGATTTCACCCATAGGAAATAATATCAAAGTAGAAAACAACTCTATTATAAGACAGCTGAGTGCCTACTGTGTTCAAAAGACATTGTGAGGCTCCAGGACTGCAAAAAAGGGGGGAAAAGAATGAGTAATAATATGAGGCAGTAAAGGATTTATTGCTGCAGGAAGGAACTCAGAGCAGCGGGAGTTCTGAGTGAGCACGGATTTCTAGGCTGGAGGTGATAGGAAGCGACTTTGTGTGGAAATGTTAACATGAGCCAGACGGAGGGAACCCCATGGTTTTGGTAGGTAAAAAGTTGGGGATGGCAGTTGAGGAAGCCTGAGGGTTTGGAACAAACACAGGCTGTGGGCCCAGACCTGAGTTGGAACTCTGGCTCATCACTGGCTGGTTTGTGACCTTGTTAAAGTCCTTGACTTCCTTGCTACTCATCATGAGAGACTAAACATAACCTGTAGCATTGGAGACAAACTGTCTGATACCTGTCCTGCTGAGAGGCAGGCACCAAGTAGATGGTAGAGTTGGAAGGAAGGGGTGCTGAGACCATGCGTGGGGGGAGCGTGTGAGGAAAGAGGAGATGTTCCGGTAGAAACAATGTGGGCATGTCTTTTTTGATCGGGTCAAAGTTGGTCTAGGTAATAGAGTTCAAATACGAGGGACAGGTTTGGGTCAAGACATGGAGGGCCTTGATTTCCAGTGAAGTGGATTTAGACCACATCCTGTAGACAACCTGTGTGCTGCCATGGGGAGGGGCAGCCTGAGGCCATGAGATGCTGTAGGAAGTGGTTGCAGTGGTCCAGGGGTATGGCAGGTATCAAGTGTTGGAGAGAAGGGAAGGGTCAGGAGTTGGAGAGAATATCAAGAAAGAAAGAGAATTGAGTGCTGTGAGGCAAGGGGGGAGGGAGGAATTAGCAAGGAGTCCTAAAGACTGAATGCCTGTCAGTTGCTTAGTGTGAAATTCAAAGTAGACTTGAAACACTTTCAGATAATCATATCCCCAGGTTGGGATAAGAATACTTGGCAAGGTTTATTGAGATTTTTGATGAAAGATGTTATGTAAGTGGAAAATAAATGACGGTGCCCAAATCTGCCTGTTGTTTAATTTTGCCTAATTATGTTTGTCACTTTCCCACTGTTTATAAAGTTTTGTTCCTTTGAAAAATGTGTCTGTTAATAAGATAAACATACCCTTGCCTCTGATGAGATATGATTGAATACTTTGAGTCAGTCCTATAGTATGAAGTGTGTATTCACTGATTGTTGACTACATGTTTATCGAGGATGAAAAGCAGTTGAGCATTTTTTCTGTGACACAGGGATTGTGGTACTTACAGATACATATTTACGATGCTTTATTAATAGAACACCAGTCATAACAACATCTAAATGAACGACATCAGAAGCATCATCAAGTATAGAAATCAAAGACATTTCGGTTCATCAAATTCAGGGTAGTATCTTGAGCTGAATGAGGTTTCATAATAGTCTCAGTTAGTGAATCTTGAACAGATAGTTCTTTAACATTTTGAAATGCTGAATAAGGTAGGTGGACTCAGTTGAATTAATAAAGTAAACCACATTGGAATACTTTTACATCGTTAGCAGCCCTTGGAGTCTTAGTAAGGCCATCAGCTTCCCCAATGTTAGGCAAAAAGAAAACTCCATCATTCATATATCTTAGGGAACCAAGCACGAGTGAAGCCTCTTAAAGGAAGTCTTCCGACTGAGCAATAAAGTAAGTTTTCCAGCTGTAATTCTGCACATAGGCAGTTCTGTAGTGAGCTCATAACAGGTGTCCTGAGAGTTCTTGTGGTCTCATTGGGAAGTTAGGGCTCTTGGCCAGGTACTGACCCAGGATTTTGTTCATTACAGTTGCCAGTGAAGAGAAAAAAAAGCATTTGGTATTGAAACTTTTCCAAATAGCTTTCTTTCCTTCACATGCCTTTTTTCCCCCTTTACTAATGTAATTTGGATTTAAAAAATTTTTCAGATGGAATTTGATTCATAATCTACAATGTGGTTAGGTATATTGTGGTGCTTTCCTACAGTCGGAAGAATCTGGGATATTTTCCAACTATGGCTTAGAGTGAGCAGAATATAATTTTGGCATACATTGAAGGATTTCACTTTTCAATCCATAAATAAAAGACAAAAGGAATCATAGCCTTCAGGGAAGTCATCTTTAGCTCCTGTCTTTTCTTTCATTTTATGTAAAAATTTTGTCCTTTGTAATCTGTGGAGCCCTCTGATAAAAAGCACCAGGGCTGTGATCACTGGAATGTATTTAGCCTCTCATATCTCCAGAAGAGAGAGGAGTAGAGATGGAATGAATTATCTCATGTATTTGTGAGGCAAAATGCCTGATTTCTCATCATGGGGTGGATATTATTATTTTAGGTGAGAACTCAGCTGTCCTTAGCCTCAAATGAGTTTTTTTTTTTAAATAGTAGGTTTGGTTATAGGATCTCTGCATCTCACACAGAGGTCCACTTAGTGTTGGTATGTGATGCAGTGTGAGCATACAGGCATATGCTGACCAAATCCTACAGATTAATGGATCCTTCTTATGTCACTATGTACACAGCACTTGAACTGTATCTGAAATCCCTAAGTACAGTATAACCACATTTCTGCGTTGTTAAAAAGTTAAGAATCTAAACAGTGTATTTAAGGGAGGGTTTTATGGGTGATTTTTTTCCCCCTATGCTTTTTTGATATCTCAAAGTCTCTATTTCTCAATATATTTTTAAAGGATTTTATTTATTTGAGAGGGAAAGCATGTGTGGTGCTCACACAAGGGGAGGGGCAGAGGGAGAGGGACAAGCAGACTCCACGCTGAGCACAGAGCCCAGTGGAGGCCTCGGTCCCACGACCCTGAGATCAGGACCTGAGCCGAAACCAAGAGTCGGCCGCTGAACCCACTGAGCCACCCAGGGGCCCCTATTTCTCAGTACTTTTATGATTAAAAAAAAAAAAAAAATCCCCGCTTACTTTTAAAACCCTGGCTTCCCTTTGCCTACATGGGCAAGTGTCAAGTCTTGCATGGCCAGCTATAGGCTGTTTTCTGTCTTGTGTCTCTTCCTTTCGGAAGTACTTGCCCTGTTTTCTTTTTAGCCCCAGCCTGCAACTGTACCCTGATTTAGAACAACCCATTCAAGGGTGCCTGGGTGGCTCTGTAGGTTGAGCGGCTACCTTCGGCCCAGGTCATGATTCTGGGGTCCTTGGATCGAGCCCTGCGTCGGACTCCCTGCTGAGTGGGGAGCCTGCTTCTCCCTCTACCTGCCACTCCTCCCCCTGCTTGTATTTTCTCTCTCTCTCTAATAAAAAAAAAAAAAATTAGAACAACCCATTCAGCCCTTCTAAATTCCAGACACCTCAAGAAACCATTAGTTTCCCAACTATTCTACTTTTTGCCTCTGCGGGCACATTGTGCTCCTTGCTCATTCTTTTGGCTGATTTTTGAGTTGCCTCTTCTGTGTCCAAGTTTCATCCTCTTAGAAGCTGCCTCACCGAAGGCTTCTGGTTACTTATTTCTGCCTCTTGATTTCTTATAGTACTCATTACATTGTTCTGCAGTTATGTGGGTCTGTATGTCTCCTTGTCCAAGCAGGAGCTCCAGGGACAGAGTTTGTCATATTTACCTTTCTGACTCTCGTATTTTCAGCATACCTCCTGGCTCACAGAAGATACCCAGAAAAACATTTTTTTTGAGTGGAAAATACATATTGGGGGCTTGGGTTGGAACCTAAATGAATCCATTCCATTAACTATCAGTCAGTTCCATTAACCTAAATTAGTCAGTTCCATTAACTGTCATAAAAACATTTGGCTTAAGTAAGTGAATAAGCTCTAATTGTACTTTGTGTGCTTTTAGTTAAATTTGAGAAACATTGGCTTTCTAAATAACTATTATGTAATGAACCAGGGCATTTGCAATCTGCATCAACAATGGTGTTTTGGATGTTGCTGCATTTTGCAGAATTTGGGATTAAATATCTTTGCATCTAAATCTGATATGTTTAATTATGCCCCAGATATTAGTGCTTTGCTAGTATGCCATACTGATTTCTGGGCTTTCTCTGTGTTTTGTGCATTTGCATTTTATTTTTTGCTTTTTTGAGGGATAACTTGCAGTAAAGTGCATACATCTGAAATATACAGTTGGATGATTTTTACCCGTGTGTGCCCTGCGTAGCTACCACCTGCATCAACATTGTTGGCACCCCAGCGCTCCCTGTGCCACCTTCTGGCAAATCCTTCTCCCTACCTACCACTGCTTCCCAGCAAGGGTAACTGAGCACAGTTCCAGCCTCCAGATCAGGAGAATCCTATAGCCTGTACGTTTTTGTGTGTGGTTTCTTTCATTAAGCGTGACAAAGAGATACATCTGTGCTGTTAATAGCTATGCATTCTTCTTTTTTAAAGATTTATTTATTTATTTTAAGAGAGCAGGGGTGGACAAAGGGAGAGGGAAAGAGAGAATCCCAAGCAGACTCCCTGCTGAGCAGGGCTCGATTCCCACAATCCCAAGGTCATGACCTGAGCCAAAATCAAGAGTCAGACGCTCAACTGACTGAGCCACCCAGGTGCCCCAGCTGTTCATTCTTGTTAGTTGCTGCATATGGTTGTTAACTGCTTTTTGCTTCATGTTCATTTTTGTGAGTAAGATTCATTATAAGGAAGAGTACATATTCAATGTGTACTTCTTGGTATGTGCTGGGAGCTGCCAGCTTCCCAGACCTAGTAATCGCAGAACGGGCCTTAGAGGTTGCAGAGTTCAGCCACCTTGTTTTCTCAAATGAGGGACCTAAGACTGGAACGTTCACTAGACCCCCAGGTCCCCGACTCACCAGGTCCAGCTTGCTTCTGTGGTCAGGACGAAACTATGACTGTGCTGTGTCATAGTTCAAACCTGGTCATATGGATGATGCCAGTCAACAGGAAGGCAGTCTTGGGAATTTAGAAATCCATCATCAGCAAGACTTAAAAATGTTGGCCCTTAAATGGTAAGGATGTCAATTATCTAAAGATTTCTATAACACTTCCCTGTTTATTTCAATTAAATGAGGTGTTACTCTGTTCTTGGAATTTATTCTTTTATGAGAATCAATTCTTAAAGGAGAAGGAAGGGGAAAGTTTTAATCCGTGCACATGCTTATTATGACTTTTGCAGTTTCAATGCATTGTCTTGATCTTTTGCTGTTCCCAGGTGTAGTTGTTTAAAGGCTTGATGAAAACCACAAAGCTTTTTCTTAGGATGAGGAGTCTTAGGGTATTGAGGAGCATTGGGTGTTACATGCAATTAATGAATCATTGCACACTACATCAGGAACTAATGATGTACTATATGTTGGCTAATTGAATTTAAATTAAAAAAAAAAAGTCTTAGTGTAAATTCCAAGTCCACAGGTTCACTTTGCAAGTAAAAAACTGTTCCTTGATCAGATACCTTTACTGCTAAGGAAGTAATGATTCACAGAAAATTTCATAGAAAGAATGTTGTAGGAGAGATGAGTTGGCTCAGCAATGGAAAGTTTATTGACCCCCACTGGCCAGGAAGTAACCATAGAACATTCTTCAGTATATTAGAGCCTCCTTAAATATAATTATCAAACACAGAAACATGGGGCTTGTCTTTTTCCAAATTATAAAGCACTTTTTCAAACAGGATTGAATCCATTTATTGGTCATGGAATGAATTTAATGCATAACAACTATCATATTTTTATATGGAAAAGTAGAAGGAAGAGTACAGCAAATGCCCATCTACCTTATCCAGATTCAACAATTAAATTTTTCATATTTACTTTATGTAAATATGTGTGTATGTAATCTGTTTCCAAAAAGTCAGGGTACTTTGTTTCTGACATGTATGCAAAAACAAGTTTTTCTACATAATAAAATTAACATAGCCTAACAAAATTAATTATAATTTCCTAATGTGCAACAGTCCAAAAAATGAGCTAACTCAATTTAATTTATTTATTTATTTATTTTTTACATTTTTATTTATTTGACACAGAGAGAGGGAGATAGAGAGAGAGAGAGAGCATAAGCGGGGGAGCGGCAGGCAGTCAGAGGGAGAGGGAGAAGCAGGCTCTCTGCTGAGCAAGGAGCCCGATGTGGGACTCGATCCCAGGACCCTGGGATCATGACCTGAGCCGAGGGCAGCCGCTTAGCCGACTGAGCCACCCAATTTTAAAAAATATGCTTGTATTTGGGTTGCATGTAGTAAAGATAAGTGTTGTTTCATAAAACTTGTTTCAGTTACATATGTGAGTATCCATGCACACATATGGGTATGTATTGATAAATACATATCTCTTACCGGGGAATTTAGGGCTTTATAGCGGTAATATAGCAGTGTAGAGAAGTTGGAAACGTAAATATGTGTTTGCTACTCAGTGATATGGCTAGTTCTGTTCTGAGTGTCGTTATGGCATCTAAAAGAGTGAGTACTTTCAGTAACCTAAAAATCCAGCAAGGAAGGTAAAACAAGTAGGGTCCCCCTTGACAGTCTTAATAAGAGCCAGAATGGAGAGGAAAGGAGAGGAAGTAACATGGGCAGGAGTTCACGGAAGAAATCTTGAGGGGGACGGTAGGATTTGAATCAGACAGAGTTCTCGGGAAGGGTGCGCCCAGAAGGGAATGTCGTAAGCACTGAGGTGGAAAGGACGGGCAGAAATGTGTTCAGTGCACTGCGGTGCTGAGGTCCGTCAGGGCAGTGGTAGAAGGACGGAGGAAGACCTCGGGTAGCTAGAATAGGAAACGTTATTCAGGGACGAAGTACCAGCAGGAGGAAGAACCCAGTTTCTTTATTAAAGGAAGAGCTGTTGTACAGCTTGTCCAGTGCTCCCATGTCGAGCGAAGTGGAGAAAGAGAGTGTAACGCCTCTCCCTGGCCACACTGAAGAAGTAAAACATGGCAGTGAAACCTCTTTAAACTCTTGCCCTTTGCCTGGATGAGGTAGGAAGTGGGGCTGTGGATTCAGGTAGGCAGATCTGGAGATAGCAGGGAAAGGTCGATCTAGGGAGAAATTATTGGACAAACAAGTAAGAGGATTTGGTGACAGCTTGAGTCAGGGATGGAGAGAGAACCTGGGTAAAATCAGAACATGATGCCCTTGAGAGAGAAGCTCATGGAATTCACTCTAGCCCAGTTCAAAAAACCCCACGTATCTGTAAAAACAAGCTTCTGGGACATAACGCTCTCAAGAATTAGTTTGGGAGGCTTTTTACAGAGGAAGTAGCAAGTTACAGTCATAAGGTAAGTTTTTCTAATACAATTTTTCCTTGTTTTGCTTAAAGGCTTGGGGAAATGTTAGACATCTCTCTTTAGGGCCTTAGTTTAGAGTCCTAGTTTCACTAAGTAGCAATGTATAGAAGACTATGATCTCTATTTAAAAACTTGAGGACCAAATACTGAGATTTTAAATTTTAGTCATTTGAGGTCTTGTACCTTTTCAAAAGTTAGATTTAATCACTCAGATACTAGGTGTTCTGCTTTTGGGTAAATGGGCATCTTTTGAAAAAATTCTCTTTACTGTTCAGTTCAGGTTCATTGAAACTTGATTCTGAAGGGGCCTCCTGTGTGCTTGGAGACCCTGCTTGTCTTTTCTCCTCCTACCTCTCCCCTGCAAGATGCACATGCACAAACAAGCAGTTCATGAAGCGGGGTGGTGAGGGAATTATCATCTTCCACTGGAAGAGCTTATTCATGGTGACAGCAGCATTTTGGCTCCTGGCTTTGGACTTTTCTGAAGTTCCCGCTTGGGGGTACATTGTGTTGGATAAACGATAGCCTGCACTTAGAGCACCTAACTCTGCACGAGGCCCTGTTCCAAGCACTTCACAAATATTCATTCATTTACTCTTCACGATTGTCCTGTGAAGTAGGTACTGCTGTCCCCACTTTACAGACGAGGAAACTGAGGCATAGAATAAACAACTTGCCTACGATGATACATTTACTATGGCCGAGCTGGGATTTGAACCTACGCAGTCTGGCTCTGAATCTGCTTTTAACCACTAACGTGTATGCTGCTGCTGGGATATAATTAGCCTCTGTTTAGGACACACAGCTTTGGAATTGGGGCTTCCCTGTGAATCTCAGCTGGCTGGTTACTTGCAAGTGTTTTGAGTAGGCCCTGGAAGGCTGTGCCCTCTGTTTGGAAATACTGTCAACCCAGATACAGGCCTGGGAGCTAAGAAAGTCACGGATACTGTTTATCTTAAAAATCACACTCCAAAATTCAGTTATTTCTTTGTAGCTTCCTTTTTTCCAGAGTATAAAACAATGTGCTCCTAGAGGACTATCTATCCAAAATACAAATCTTCAGTGCTTTTAAACTGCTGTGACTCTGGGAGGAGGAATACCTTCATCTTGGTAGCAGAGCCTCTAACGATTATATACCTGCCAGGGCTTTAACCAGAAGACAGACTTGATTTGCAGGCATTGAGAATCATCATTAGTGGTTCAAACAGAAGCAGCCTACGTATTTTATTCAAGATATCTTGGGGTTTAAGCTAGTTTCTTCTCTGACTTCTTAAAATCAAAGTGGGAACATCTCCAGTAATTGCCTTGCGGCCCCAAGAACTGCCTAAAGCTGTTTGTTAGTATTTGCTTTTCTGGTTTCTCTCCCATACCTATTTTTCACTGTGCAATATTGAAAGGATACACAGCGATTTAAGTAAACTAAATGTGAGGGCTTGTCAGGGTGTGGGAAACATGTTTGTGTCTAGTAAAGGGTCTGGCATATCTCAGCAGGCTCTCGGTGGAAGGTGGGACGTCAGCGCAGACCCTGGAGCCTGCTGGAATCACTGCTCTGCCACTTACTGACTTTCTGACTTCAGACAAGCCACTTGCTTTTTCCATCTGTAAAGTAGGAGTAATTATTCTAATCTCATATTCTTGAAAGGAAAACTAAATAATGTATGTGAAGCATGTAGAAAATTATATGACGCTTAAAGTCTTTAACTGGTAGCTTCTCTTTTTGAAATTAATTTGTACTATTTTGCCAAGATCCTGTCCTTTCTTGGACCATTCTTGAGGCCTGCTTTTGTCCTTTAAAAGAAATCATTGCCTTCTTAGACTTTGGAGTATAAAAGGACTCCTTTATTTTTGTGTTCACCTTCTATTATGATTTCCTAAGGGACAGAGAACTACACTCGTTACTGTTGCTGGGGCAGTAGATCTCTTACTGTTTCAAGTTTTTCATTTAATGCAGTAAAAGACTGCATGCCTCCTTATGCCATCACAAATAATGGATTGGTGTGTTAGAGGGAGCAAGCACGTGGATTCTCATTAACAGTTATGATGGTGACTGCAGGGAAAATGTCAGGGAGGAAGGGAATAGTACACCTGCGTATTCTGTACATTGTGGATCTTAATATTTGTCATTTTTTTAAAGATTTTATTTATTTATTTGACAGAGAGAGACAGTGAGAGAGGGAACACAAGCAGAGGGAGTGGGAGAGGGAGAAGCAGGCTTCCTGATGAGCAGGGAGCCTGATGTGGGACTCGATCCCAGGGCCCTGGGAATATGACCTGAGCCGAAGGCAGCCGCTTAACGACTGAACCACCCGGGTGCCCCAATATGTCATTTGTTAATTGGTCACCTGTTGTATTCTGTTTGGAACAACAGAAAGCCATGCAACACGTCAGTTTTTGAATATTTGATCTTTTGCATGAATCAAGAGCTATTAACTGCCTGCAATCCAGTCTGTCTGGAAGATAATCCTGGATAAACTCAGCTGCAGGCTCTCCTTGATCTCATCGCTAGCAGCTGAGAGATTGTGAACCTGCGGGACAGCGGCCTGCTCCAGTTGGCTGTTTGTCTACCACTGACTGAGCAACGGAGACTAAGGTCCTGTTGAGGAAGGAATGTGGGGCAGGACACAGGTGGCTTATTAGACATTGCGTCCCTTCAAGGCTGCAATAGAGTGGGGGGCCAAATGTTCTACATATTAGATACTTAGCAGAATAAGCACTGTTAAAGGGATAAAAGCAAATTTTGTAGAGAGCAAAAAGGAAGCGATCAATTCTAGCTGAGCATGGGAGTGGGGGTAGCTTTGTGGAAGAGGCAGTGTTTGAACTGGTCCTTGAAAGGTAAATCGGGGTGGAGGCGGGTGAGGCCGTGCTAGGGGTGAAGAACTAACAGGCAGTTAACACACTGAAATAGGAAAGTACATGAAGCATTCAGGGGCTTATTGGAGTAATGGAATAAGATAAAGGCTAAAAGCTTAGACTTGGGTACAAGTTCTCGTTCCTTAGTAGCTATAATCACAACTTACTTGATGCCTCCCCATTCCAAATCTGTAACGTACAGCTATTGACACCTGCTTCGTGGAGCTGTGGGCATTAAATGAATGTATATAAAGCTCCAACCTTACTCTGGTGCCTTGTGCATACATGTGCTCAAAATATCATTATGGACGAGTCTCCTGGAATATGGCTAAGATAGGGCTCTGATCAAGAGAGTTCTAAATTCTTTGCTAAGGATTTCACTCTTTAGGGAATTTTTTTTATTACTTTTTTTTTTTTTTAGGCTTCATACCCAATGTGGAGCTTGAACTCATGACCCTGAGATCAAGAGTCACGTGCTCTACTGACTGAGCCAGGCAGGCATCCCTTGTCTGGGGAATTTTAAATGTTTTCAGAAGGAACACAGGACATGATCTGGTTTATCTTTTAAAAAAAAATGTTTTATTCGGCCCAAGGCAATGAGAGTTTTTATATTGCTTGGCCTCATTTGAAGCCTAACACAACTTCCATACAAAAAATAAATACTAGAATGTTGATTGAATGTGCTTTTCATGGACACAAACATTTTTCTCCTTGAATATGATGCTGTTTATGATTTTGGTAGAACGAAAGGGAGATTTTTATTTCTCATTGCTATTTGGTGATAATACTCCTGGCTTACATTAGAAAAAATAAAATTGCATAAAGGAAATAAGTTCCATATTGCAAAAGGGAAAGAAACTATTAAGGATCAGGTTTTTTTTCTACTTCAAAGTTAAGTATATTATTTCTAAGCCCTATCTGATGGCTAGTTGTGTTCTGATCTATTTATAACAAAATTCTATACTACAGATTATCTAGTACGTATGCAATTTTTTTTATGGTACCCAAAACAAATTAAACCCTGACCTGCAGAGAGAATAACTTAATGATGAGGCTTAGGTTTGCTTTGGGAATGTACTTTGGGGCCTGAGTATCAATTTCTGTTTCCTGGCTCAGTCTTATTAAACAACTTTTTGAAGGACACAAGCCAAGCTGTGACCTCTAGTGTGGCTTTCTCTGGGTGCCCTGGCAATGGGGGACAGAAGTAGCTGTTCCAATTTATGAGCTGGGTATGTTTGACCACATTCCCCCTATTACATATGGGAGTGAGAGTATAGCGCTCAGCTCCAGGCAGGATGACATACCTAGCAACTAGGGTATGGTCCACCTACTTCTTTCTCCTAAGAGGTTATGATAAGGCACATGGGAAATAGAGTAGCAATAATGTCCAAAAATAAAAAAAAATTTTAAAAAAAGAGGGGAAGGCTAATCAGCAGGTCTCACAGTTACTCATTTGGTTCTAACTTCCTGGCACCCAAGGCACAAAGGGAAACTTGATGACTGTTATCTGATAGACACCCCTAGCGTGTTGACTGTTATATTCACTTTATGTATTTATCTAAGAAGCTGTACTTTAGTGGACAAGTTACTTTCCCTTGTAGGGACAAGTACATTTTCTGGGTAAGGTACCTCTGATGAAAGGAATGTGGATTGAAATGAAAGTCACTTGGGTACATAGTTAAGCTGCTGTTTTTTAAAACGGGCATTAGGCCAAGTGACATCTGCAAGGATTCTCCCAGTGCTGAAAGTCTAACTTCTGTGGCAGGTCAGTCCCCCTCATGTGAAGTTAGTCATTGTCATGTGTGTCTGAGAGGGCGCTAAGAAGTCCTCCGAGACCTCGTTTGGATAGGAGATGCTGAAGACTGAAGGGCAGTGCTGGCTTCAGGGTTATCGTTGAGAAGCTGAGGTTAAGCACACGTTCTTCCCAAGAACCCCCCCCCCCGGCCTTTTGGGGATGAGGGAAGCAGTGAGTAAATGCCCTTCTTCCTGCTCCCCAGCTAAGGGCTTGCAGACCCATCATTTTCTTCTCCTTCAGAGCTGCCTCTCCTGCCTCGGTTCCTGGGGTGGTTCTGGAGTACCATGTAGTTATTTCCACCTCTCCCCCAGCCCTCAAGGCAAGCGTTCAGACCTCTTCCCGCGCAGGTTTTACTGACACACACTGCCGGAAACTGGTGGGGAGTAGCTCCCTGGCGGGGAGGATTCCAGCCCGCCCCCCGGAAGTGTCAGGTCAGGGCCCAGGGGTTCTCACACCCCTCAGTTTCTTCTAAGTATAGGAATTAAAAGCCACAGTGATGTTTATTCTGCATTTAGTCCTAAAATTGGGGTTTCCTGCTTCCCCTTCTTTAGAACGCACCATCCCTCATCTCCCCACCAGAAGGAACTGTGAGCCCCTCCTTCTAGAAGGCTGCGTTCTTACTGCCTGGCCTGTAGGGGTGTGGGGCAGGTGGTAGGGGCTCACTTCCCTTTCCCAAACTTGCCTCTCTTTGAGGTACAGGTGATGCCCAGAAACTCCTTTCTCCTGGAAATAGCCCCCTTTTGGTGTTGCTTCACGTGCCTGTGTGGTCTGCCCCAGCGGGCCGTGGCTCTCATTTACCTGCAGCTGGTATTCGGCATACGTCGCTTGCTTTTCGTTACCCTAGCCTTCCCCACCCAGCCTCCCCCCTTTCATTGAAGTCTTCTGTAGATTATACAGAGGCATTCAGGGAATCTTTACCAGGTCGGACTCATTTTGTAAGGGATGAGTTTGTATCAATCAAAAGTGTGAGTTATAAGCTATTTTGAAGACATCGACATTTTCTAGCGCATGTAACTCAAAGTAGGTTATCACTGCTGCCTGGTAGAGGCTTAGTGAGAAGCTAATTATTTCTAATTACAGTATTGGGTGTTTGTAAGTGCTTGAAGATGCTTGAAGAATTTGTTTTTGAGAGCCTTAAACACTTTGTGTAATCGCCTTTCGTCTGTTAATTTGCAGTGTCTGGATAAAGGATTGGGCCAGCAAAGCCCCTGTTCCTAATGATCCTTAATCCCAGAGTAATGAGGTGAATGTCACCTGCAGGCAAGAACTAGAACTTGTGATGCTGTCGAGTTTCTTTTGTCGGTGATGCTAAGAGAGGAAGAGGCAGGAGAAAAGAAAACCTGCATGGTAAAACTAGTGTCTCAGCTCCTGTCCTGGACGCCGTGGACTTTAAAGAAGTTCAGTCCTTTTCTGGGAAGGTTTTACTGACACACACTTGAAAGAAGTTCATGGTGTACTCTTGTCAGAGTTGAACTACAGAAGAAAGAACTGTTCTTTGTCTAAACTAATTAGAAGAATCATTTTATGGAGACACTTTACCGATAAAATATCCTTTTGGGTACTATATGGAGAGCTTTCCTGTTTTTCATTTCTAGCAGGTAGTGGGAGGGAAAGGGGCATTCTTCTAAACTATAGGCATTGAATATTCTGTATAGGTATCCACATGAATGTATTCATTGTGTCATGATAAGGATGCTCAGCAGGCCTTCAGACTTAGGTTTCCAGTGCAGATTAGCTCATTTAGCAAGAAAACGAGGTGTTGGGTGCTAGCGTCCAGAGATTTGCTTGGCTTCCCTGGGTTTCATGTTTCTTGGGTGACGCAATATTTTGCAAGCGCATGTCCAGTTACCACAGAGTAGCAGGAGGGAAGATGGCTTAGTCGTGTCGTGTATTACTAGCAGCAAAGTGATACAAACCTCACATTTTTTGGTAGAACATAAGAAACTTATCCCCTAAAGGGCCATGCTGGGCAGCACCTTGTTCTCGCTGCCATATCACCCAGCCTGTGGAAGGGTGGTCTTCTCTTCTCTGCAGGCAGAGCCATGGCTTATCTCCTGAGTGCCTTTCCCCATGTGCATCCAGAACTGAACCCCTCATTTGTTAGGCCCTTAGATGCGGCTTGCCTCTTCTGCATGGGTCTCTTATCTCACTTCTCTGGTTTTTGCCTTGTTTTTCTCATTCTCTTTCTTGTCTTAGTGACTGTAAATGCTTGCCCATGATTTCGAGAAAAGCAGTAAGCTTTTTTTTTTTTTAATCCTCAGAATTACTCTGCCTAACCCACTGTGCCTATTTTGCACTACAGACAAAGGAGAATGGCTGGACAGGCTGTACCCAACCTGAGATTGGTGTGGTTGCAGCCAGCAGCCCAGGGCTGCAGGTGGGCAGTGGCATGGGGGATGATTTCAAGGCTAGCCTGTGGGAGGGAGAGTGTGCTGACAGAGCGCTCTAAACCAAACGCAGTGTTCCCACAAGTCCGGGTACCCGTGGAAGGGATGCTGTGGAATGGGTTCTCACATAGTTGGCAGCTGAGCTTAGGTTTTACATCTTGCATGTTTCATATATTGGAGTTAAGCCCCAGCTAAGCTATTTATTATCTATGGAGGATATCAAGAAACATATATTCTTTTTTTTTAAGATTTATTTATTTGACAGAGACAGAGAGAGCACAAGTAGGCAGAGGGGTAGGCAGAGGGAGAGGGAGAAGCGGGCTTCCTGCCGAGCAGAGAGCCCGATGCGGGGCTCAATCCCAGAACCCTGGGATTGTGACCTGAGCTGAAGGCAGCCGCTTAACTGACTGAGCCACCCAGGCGTCCCACAGATATATTCCTTATAAGCCTTGCTTTTCTCATCAGATAGGGTTAGCATGAAGGATATGTGAATACTAAAAAAACTATGTAGCACAATATGTGACTCATCCCACAAATACTCAGTCATTGTTAGGCAGGTAGACTCTAGAGACACACTGCCTGGGTTTCAGTCCTCACTCTACCACTTTTACTAGTTGTGTGCCACTAGGCAACTTCTCTGGGCCTGGTTTTCTCATTTGTAAAATAGTAATAACAGTAGAACCTATCTCAGAATTTTTAACAAATGAGATGCCACGCATGTCCCTAACATGACATTTTTGTCCTGGGCATGTGGTAGGATTTTACTTCCCCTGTTGTGTATGTCCCTTGAGATCAGCTAAGCCCAGTGCAGTGAACAGGGGAAACCACAGGTGTCTCTTCTGGTGGGAGTCTTTAGGCCCCAGTGAATGATTCGCCGAGTCCCCTGCCCGGCCACGGCCACCGGCAACGTGGCATGCTCCCTCATAGCCCCGGGCCTTCGGCTGATTGCCAGCCATCTTGTCAGTATGAGCAAGAAAGGAACTTTTTCTTTTTTTCCTTTCTTTCTTTTTTTTTTTTTTTTAAGCCACTGAGATTTTGGCATTATTGCCACAGCGAAGCCTAGCACATTATGACTGGCAAGCCACAGGAACAGCCCTGCCTCTGGACTTGAAGTTAGATTTTGGCCAAAATGAGTGAGAGGACAGAATGTCAGCTGTGTTGGCTTGGACACCTGGCCACAAGGACTTGTGAGCGCCTTTGGATACTTGCAGCTCCTTTGGGGGCCTTGCAAGCACCCTCCTGTGTGCTGGGAAGTACCTGTTGCTTGGGAAATGACAGCCGGTTTGAAGGACCTGACTCTTTCATTGTACGACTGATGAGCTCGAGCAGCTTTCCTTAATGCCAGAGGTTCATCGTCTCGGGCCTCGGCTGTTCTCTCTCCCTAGTTCTGACCTCTCCGTGTGTCCGCATGTTCTGGCCCCTCTGTGAGTCCCAGAGCCTCAGCCCGTGCCCTCCAGGCATCCACCATGCCCGCCCCCCCCCCCCCCCCCCCCCCCCCCCCCCGCCGCCCCATTCTTCGCTTTCCCTTTCCCAGTTCTCTTGGGTGGGGTTTTGTGTGGTGTGCCTTGGCCCAGGCTATCCTTCCCTTTCGTTCATTTTCCTCGGGAGCTTTTAGGGGTTAAACGTGCAACGTCATGGAGAGAGCCCTCTTTGGAAGCCTGCACAGTGTTCGAGCAGCCCTGTACTGTCAGCGACTGAGCTGGGCCTGGCTTCCCGGTGAGCAAGGTGAGCTCACTTAACGCTGTGTTGGAAGCTTGCATTGTTGCAGAGATGACTCAGTGTCCGTTTTTGACATTAGTCCAGGGCTTAGGCTTTTCTGTAGCCTTTGTTCCAGAACATTGAGGTGACAGGGGAAATGTTTCTGCTGCCGGAAGGAAAATGTTATTAGGAATGGCTTTTCACTAGGATGCTGGTGGTCTGCCTTTCTCATACACTGAGAATAACCGGGTAATTCCAAGTGTACTGAAAGGGGCTAGCAGTCATTTTTTAAAAATAGCATCTCTTCTGCCAAAATGGTAATTTGTGTTTATTATCTTTTTTGAGTTGGAAAATACGGAAACATAGTAAGAAGAATGACTCCCCTTAACCCCACTGTGCAAAGATAACCATTGTGTGGAGCTTGTTTTCCTTTCCATTTTTACACACAGGTACATTTTTAAACGAGATTAGAATGGCAACAATAGCAAACCGTTTTTTGAAATCATCCTCTGTGCCAGGAACTCTTTAAGTACTTCATGTGCCTTGTCTCCTTTATTCCTGACAACTCTTTGAAGAAGGACTATCTCTATTTGACAGAAGAGGAAACTGAGACACAGAAAGGCGAGGTCATTTTTCCAAAGTCACACAGCTCATAAGAGTGGCATCAAGACCGAAACCAAACTCTTGTCTCCAGAGCCCAGGGTCTTGACTATTTCATGATAACGTGTCACAGTAAAGATAGCTTGGATTAAATTTCATGGAATTTTCCAGTGTTAGCTCTGAGTGCTCTGGCTTGAACTCCTTATAGATGAGGAAATTGAAGCCTACAGAAGTGACCTGATTTAGCTAAGAACACATAACCAATTGCTGTCAGTGCCCAAACTGGAACGTGCATCTTCTGTTGCACACAGTTCATGTGCACGTTGATGCCGGTCAGCCAGGAAGATTTGTCCTCCGTGGGTCCTGCCCTGAAATGGCTGTACTGCGTGCAGGTACCCACAGGGCTGGCTCCAGATTAAATGGAGGACGGAGGACGCCCACAGCCTTCTCCCCAGCTCATAGAGGAAATTTCCCTCCGAGTTTAGGGAACATATGGGCAACTAGTAGTGATGTGTACAGCTGGCTCTTAATTACCCTGCAGAGCTAGGGCTATAAAAGGCTATAAAAAGGTGTGGCCCAACAATAGTTTCAACCTTCTACCCTCATCAAACATTTTTAACTGAGATTTGCTGACGAGCAGTAAGATTGATTGATTTGAGCTTTGAATGCTGTCACTTTCCCCAACCTGGACTCTCGAGGACATGCCAAGCATTGTTATAAGTTTAAAGTGAGTCAAAAGTCAGGCAACTCTCTGTGCGGAAACATTCCTGAGTGTTCGAGGCTGTCCTGACCCATCGGGTCGCCAGTGCTGGATGGCCCCTGTGGTGGGGTCGAGGATTAAAGGAGGAACAGGTGGTGATTTATTGCTGCCTTTGGGAAGGTAAGGTGTAAAAGCCTCTGCATCTTCCAACATGGTGGACTTCTCAGTACCAAGCAGGTTTGGGTGGTTTTTCTTAAAATAACTTAATCTGATCTTTGAGCTCCAGTAAAAACAAGGTCTTAGAACTCTCACGGACAAAGTGGAGCAAAAAAGACAAGAAGAATGAGTGATAACTCGTCAAAACTAAGGCATGCTGTTAGAAGTGAGGCTCGTGGTTACCCCCGGAGATGGGGGTGAGGTACTTATGATTGAAGGGGGTACGGGGAGCTTCAGTTTTGTTTTATTGGGTTTTTTTGTCTGATTTTTAGAGAGGGAGGGAGGGAGACAGGTTGAGAGAATCTTAAGCAGGCTCCATGCCCAGCACAGAGCCTAACTCGGGGCTTGATCTCACAACCCTGAGATCACGACCTGAGCTGAAATCAAGAGCCAGAGGCTTGACTGACTGAGCCACCCAGGCGCCCCTTTGTTTTTGTTTGTTTTGTTTTACTGGGTCCTGGTTATACAGTATATCCAGTTTGTGAAAGTTCATTGAGCTTTATTCTTCTTAAATGTGTTCTTTTCTGTGTTTAAATTATACTTCAAAGTTTAAAAGTCTTTATTTGTATTTGTGTCACCTTGTTGCACACTGATCCTCAGAAAAATCTCCATTTAGTTGAACCAGTCTGAAATGATATAGAACTTATTACCCAGCTATTGGGAAAACAGCTCTGCCTGAAATTATCAGGTCCATACGTTCTGTCCAAGGTCATTTTCTTGATTCTATTAAAATATATCTTAAGTGATTTCAATGTGACTCTCCTAGACTAAAGAATGATGTCATTTGAGTTCAGCAAACATTATTGACAGCCTCGTGTGAATAGGGACAGAGCTAACACTACAGACTGGGTATAGTATGACACATCTCTCACCTGAAGGAGCCTGTACTCTGTGGGAGGTCGAATCCACGGACGAGAGATAAAAGGATGCTTCAGGTGGTGCCACAAAAGCAATATGGAAGATCACAGAAAGAATAGGCAGCTTTCTGATGGACTAGGGACAGCTTCATGGCATAAGTGGGATTTTTAAGAGGATCTTCCAGAATATGTGAGATTTTGATGAGCAGAAGTGGATGGGTGGTAGATGGGACCCTTCATATGAGAAAATCCATAGATAATTCACATACATTCTGGGAACTTTGGGTTGTATGGTTCACTTAAGATGATCCATTAGGTGCCAGGTGAGGCCTGACAGGTAAGCGAGGCCTTATAGTGGCCGGGTTGTATTATTTAATTTGGGAGGCTTTGGGGAGCGAAAGAAAGTTTCTGAGAAGTAGAATAGCATAATCAGATCAGTGAATATCTCCACTGAAATCAAATTTTGTAGCTTCTTGATTGTATAGTTACTACAGATTGCCCTGTCTGCCCCAAATAGTCATTTTCTAGATTTTGTGCATTCTGTGTTACTGTATTTGAACCCATTCCTGTTTGGGTTCACTAGCGAGCCACAGGTACCTAGTTTCCTTGAGCTCCCCGTGGTCATCTCTCTGGGACTTGAAGATGATGATCCTATACTTTCTTTATTCCCTACACCCATCCTTCCATCTTGACCAGGTGACGTCACAATTTTTTTATCCTTTTTTCTAGTCTTACAAGTGATTTGGTATTTATTGCCTTCCAGCCTTTCCTACATGATGCTCTTCTGCCAGATAAAAACACCCAGTGTTTCTTATTTGTAGCAAAATTGTGTGCTGGAGGAGAGGGGCCAAGAAATAATGTTAACAAACTTTTGTGAATTGTGTAGGAGGACTGACTCACCAACCTGGGATTGTGTCCCACTACGCCATTGGGCTCCTTCTTCTGGGAACAAGCACTGGGTAGGATTTTTTGTGGGACAAAGTGTTAATACTTCATTGTTGGAAATGAATGCATTCAAGTCTGGGTCACTTGGGCAGGGGGAGATGTGTTAGTATCTTATTAATGTTTTGCTGTTTCTGCCTACTCTTCCCTAAAACACAAGATAACTTGTGCTGAATATTGTCTCCCGTTTGGTCTCCATTGAGACTCTGTGTCAAGGCATTATTTTAATCAAAGGGCAGTTAACTTGACAAGTAAGTTGCTTTGGTTGACATGTTATGAACCTTTGTTTAGAGATTGCATTCAGACCCTACAAAAGCTTGTCTTTAGTCCTTGGGGACATCTTGGTAGGGTGTCCTGATGTAGAAAGAGAATCCAGTTAGGGTGACTTGGGTTCAAATCCTGCCTCTTGCCATCTCAATTTGTATGTACATGGGTTTAATGTAGTCTCTATCTGGCATGGTAGTGAGGATTGAACAAGATGACACATACAAACATCCATAGTACCTGGCACCCAGACTACCTTTGCCTTTCCCTTTCGGAGCGCAAACTAGTTACGCTCCTCGCCACGGTGCTCAGTGATACTTTGCACTTCTTCCCCAGGTGGCCCTTCAGGGAGAAAGTCACTTCGCTTGGTATTACCACTTGTTCTTGTTTTTAAATCACTTCAGTCATGGTTCGAGGTTGTTCGTTTCCACATCTAAATACAGTTGTATTACTCAGTAAAATTAATCTCCTATCACATCTGTTTAATGATTCCATTAAGACAATAATTTCTTGTGTTGATGAATGTACCTGCTGGAACTATTTTCTCATTTTTCTGTTACATGATTGGGTTCTGAATTGGGTGCATTTCCCACAGTGCTGCAATTCACAGTGAATGGGGCGTGGCAGACACCCCAGTTACCTGGGCATTTTGGGAAATTAGCACTGATTGGTAACCTCATGCCATTATGCATTTTCTACCCTGGCAACTGGCAGTTGTCATCTAATCAGACAAAGCATCAGACACCCTGGGAGCCCAGCATCTCACAGTTTGATAGTATACATGGATGCAGGATGGAGTTGGACTGCCCTCTATTCAACGGGGGAGGATAGTGTAGGGAGTTTTTATCTCATGAATACTTGCGGTTTAAAGATGTATGTATTTCCTTGAGAGAGAGAGCGCGCACACATGAGTGGGGAGGGGGAGAGAAAATCTCAAGCAGACTCCCTGCTGATCGCGGAGCCCACACGGGGCTCGATCTCATGACCCAGAGATCATGACCCAAGCCGAAACCAAGAGTCCGACATTCCACCGCCTGAGCCCCCCAGGTGCCCCTCAATACTTGCAGTTTAAAAATCTGGGACCTGAAGTATGTCTGTTGTGTGTGCACAGATTCTCTCCCCAAAAACTGTGCCTTTGACTTCCAACCTTAAAGTGCTTCTTCCCTGTCTCGTGCAGGTAGAACGTCATGACATGAATACCTTAAGCCTGCCCCCGAACATTCGCCGAGGGGGGTCAGACACCAACCTCAACTTTGACGTACCAGATGGCATCCTGGACTTCCACAAGGTCAAACTCAGTGCAGACAGCCTGAAACAGAAAATCCTGAAGGTGACAGAGCAGATAAAAATTGAGCAGACGTCCCGCGATGGGAATGTTGCGGAGTATCTGAAACTGGTCAGCAGTGCGGATAAGCAGCAGGCCGGCCGCATCAAACAGGTCTTCGAGAAGAAGAATCAGAAGTCCGCTCACTCCATCGCCCAGCTCCAGAAGAAGTTAGAGCAGTATCACAGAAAGCTCAGGGAGCTCGAACAGAACGGAGCCTCCAGAAGCTCCAAGGACATTTGCAAAGACAACCTCCACTCTCTGAGAGATGCCTCCGCGAAGTCTCGAACTGCTCCCCATGGCCCGGAGTGCGGGAAGTCAGGCATGCCAGGCGTGTCCCTCACTCCGCCCGTGTTTGTCTTCAGCAAGTCCAGAGAGTTCGCCAACCTGATCCGGAATAAGTTCGGCAGCGCCGACAACATCGCGCACTTGAAAAATTCCTTAGAGGAGTTTCGGCCCGAGGGGAGTCCCCGGGCCTACGGGGGCAGCGCCACCATCGTGAACAAACCCAAGTACGGCAGCGACGACGAGTGTTCAAGCGGCACGTCGGGCTCCGCCGACAGTAACGGGAACCAGTCCTTCGGGGCCAGCGGAGCCGGCGCGCTGGACAGCCAGGGCAAGCTGACCGTGATCCTGGAGGAACTGAGGGAGATCAAGGACACGCAGGCTCAGCTGGCTGAGGACATCGAAGCGCTCAAAGTGCAGTTCAAGAGAGAATACGGTTTTATTTCTCAGACACTGCAAGAGGAAAGATACAGGTATTTCAGCTTATTCTCCTGCAGTTCTTTCAGAAGCGTGACTCACTGCCGCCAGATTGCCTTCTTGAAAGTGGTATGCCGATGGTTGTATTTTCCACGAATGTGGATATGGATCAAAAAAGTTAAGAATCAGTAGTTTTTTTCCTACCTCATGGTGCTAAGCTTTATAACTTGTGACTTACAGTTTGACACTTTAGAGAAAGTCGTGTGAGTCTTTTAAAATATCACTGTGTGGTCTATGACTCGTGCACGCTAAGCTCCTGATTCAGTAGACTTCTGTGTTGCAATTTCATTACACTAATTCACAGATCTGTATTTTATTTTCCCCTGTCGTAACTGTCAAGTAAAAAACCACTGCGTTGTTCAACAAGGTCGATTTTCTTTGCTACATCAATCTTAAGGTCTTCATGTAGTACACATTTTTTTATATACTATATTTTGCACATTAAACTTTTCTCCTTAAATGAAGAGTCTTCAAAAGAAATCTTAAGAGTAGAATGTAAATTCAAATCTTGAGAATTATATTAGCTGATTTTAAAAGGTATTTTGTAGGCTGGTTCTGTGTGCTTATAAGTTATTAATAAAAATATTAATAAAAAGTGATTTTCCACCATTTCCCCAGTATAAAGATTCCCCAAAGTTTTTTTTAAGCTTTATTTTTTTAAGTTATCTCTACACCAGCGTGAGGCTTGAACCCACAACTCTGAGATCAAGAGTTGTACATTCCACTGACCGAGCCAGCCAAGTGCCCCCAAAAGTTAATTTCTTTTTTTCGGACAAAATGAATATGTTAACTTGTAAAAATGTAGATTAAAAATATTCAATGCCCGTTACATATTGTAAGATTAAACTTTAAATTTTACTTACACATTTTATATCTCCTACATGGTATTAATTTAGAAATGTGGCTTTTTTTTCCAGCTCTTATGTTTTATTCAACAGTTTTTTAAAACTTTCAGCATACATCTTTGACTTTGGTTTCTTTGTCACATAACTATTATTGAGTCACAGGTTTTCCAGAGAATATTGACTTTAATTCCATCTGAATAGTTTGGCATACAGTACTCTTTGGATCCAAATTTTATCCCATCACAAATACCCATTTACATAAATGTAGGACAGTTTTTGTTCTTGTTTGTCATATAGATATGTTTGTGATCTTCAGGAGTTAGCCACTGACTGTATTGCTTGCTATAAGAGATCTTTAAAAGGCTTTTACACCAACATTGGATACCTATGAAGTCCTAGCTGAGAATAATCATTAAATCTGCATTAAATTTTTTTGGTCTTACTTTTTTTCTTGAGGTATAATTGACATATGATCTCTCAATCTCTCTCCCTCCCTCCTTCCCTCTCTCTCTCTCTCTCTCTCTCTCTCTCTCTTTCTCTCTTTCTCTCTCTCGCCCTTTAATGATTCTATCAGGTGACCCCATAAGCATCTAACACTGACATTGGGAGAAGTCATTTCGGACTAAGGCATTCCCCAAATAGTGCTTCCTGTTTTCAAATAAACATTATAAGTTTTTGAATATAATAAGACCAGTCCCTCTTCTGTGAGGAAAATGGGAGGTGGGAATGGAAATCTTTGTTCTTCTGTCACTTAAGATTTGGACTTCTGGAAATGCCAACCGATAAGCTATTTATAATTTGTAATGAGCTTAATTTTTCATCGGCACTTAAGTTCCAAGAACTGAAACATGTTTTCAGAATTAGAGGATACATTGGGAAATGGTGGAATTGGCTCTAGTCGAGAAGTTGGTTCTCTCCTTGTGGCCTCTGGTGTGGAGAGCCGTGCTCGTGAACCAGAAGGCTCTGTGCAGGCAGGAGGCGGGGGAGCCCTAGGGTGCCAGGCAGCCCTGTCTCTTGACCAACCCTGGTGAACGTGTCAGGTCTGTTCTGTCATCAACCGCAACCAGTGAAGGTGCTTGTCTGATGTGGGTGGAAATGCCGAATTTGGTGTGCGTGTCACCTCAGGAGTGAGGACAGAGAAGTTAAGATGGTAGAGACCGGTCCTTCCTAGAGCTGGAATTCAGTGTTCTCCAAAAGCGTGTTCCCCACAGCTAGATGTAGTCTTTTTTTTTTTTAATTTTATTTATTTATTTGACAGAGAGCACAGCATGGGGGGCCGGAGGCAGAGGGAGAGGGAGAAGCAGGCCCCCCGCCGAGCAGGGAGCCTGATGCGGGGCTCCATCCCAGGACCCCAGGATCGTGACCCGAGCCGAAGGCAGACGCCTAACGACTGAGCCACCCAGGCGCCCCTAGACCTGTTTCTTTTGGAAACATAGTCTTCCAGGGACTGAGAACAAGGAGGCATTTGGAGTGTCACACTCAGAATCAGCTCCTCTCTTTGCAAAGGTACGAGCACCTGGAAGACCAGCTGCATGACCTGACAGACCTGCACCAGCATGAGACCGCCGGCCTGAAGCAGGGGCTGGCCAGCATCGAGGAGAAGGTGGCCTACCAGGCCTATGAGCGCTCCCGGGACATCCAGGTACCGTTCCTCTCATCACGACACGCTCACACGGGCTCGTCCCAGCCTCTAACTCATTTAACAAACTGTAAACGCATTACCCCTGAGCCCTAAAGGATTTCTGGCACGGGGAGCAAAATGGTTTCTCGGCACCATCATCTTCCACCTCATTAGCCCCATTAGCTCATGTCAGAAGTGTCACTGAGTAAAGCGGCTATTCTCTGTGTACCTTTTTGGGTTAACAGATATTTATTATCTACCCAAGACCGTTGCCTGTAACCTCTCCCGCTCCCCCACCCCCACCACCAAAACTGCTAAAACTTTCTAAACATGAGGCAGACCTTGCCTTCAAGAAGCTTACTTGAGTGGGGGTGGGGGGAGTCAGGATTAGGTCAGCTGCCAAGCAGCTCAAGAAAACATGAGCAGGGGCCAAGTGACATGGTGCAGATGGTGAAAGCCACGGGACTCAGACACACAGTGGCCAACAAGCTAGGAACTAGTGGGGCAGTCGGTCATTCTGTGGTGAAATCTTGCATTTCAGTCTCAGGTCTGGCATTTACCAGCTGTGTAACCCTGAGCAAGCCTTGAATCTATTTACTCATCTGCACAATAGTAGATTTGATAGCTGTAAGAATTTCCAGGACTTGAGTGCATACCATGTGCCATGTGCTAGCAAAACACTCAACATGCCTTTTCCCTCGCCTTCTACTCCTTACAACAACAATTGCTTTAAAGCAATTCCTACTATTTTCCCCATTCCTCAGATGTGGAGACTAAGGCAGAGAGGTTAAGTGACTTGGACCAAGATCTTGCCAACAGTCCTTGAGTAAGGAATGTGAAAGAATGTCCAGAGAGAGTGGGACTTGCAGGGATGGTAGGATCTGGAAGGAAGGAAGGAAGGAAGGGCTTGCGTCAGTATAAATGAAGGCATGTTTCAGTATTAATATGATGGTAGCATGGTAGTGAAACAACCGTGGGCTTCTGGAATGCTTTTTTTTTTCCCCTACTACCAGAGGGTCTCTTTCTTGTCTCTCAGTTTTACTGAGCTATGATTGACGTATCACTTTGCATTACTAACTGTGATCTCCACAGTCTCGTTAACATCCGTCACCTCACACAGTTAACTCATTTTTTTCTTGCGATGAGAACTTTTAAGACCTATTCTCCTGGCAGCTGTCAAATATATAAGACAGAAAGGTTAACTAGTCACCATGCTGCACATTACATCCTCAGGACTTACCTGTCTTATAACTAGAAGTTTGTACCTTTTGCTACTTTCACCCATTTCCCCTCCCCGGCCCCCCCCCCCCCCGCCCCCGGCAACCACCCATCTGTTTCTGTGAGTTTGGTTTTGTTAGATTCCACATATAAGTGAGATCACAGAGCCTGTTCGTCTTCCTCTGTCTGACTCATCACACTCAACACCTTCCCTCCAGGTCCATCCATGTCTGTCGCACACGACAGGATTGCCTTCTTTCTCGCGGCCGCATAATACTCCGTGGTGTGTTGTGTGTACGGATACCACATTTCTTTGTTCATCTGTTGATGGACTCTTGGGTTGTTTCCGTGTCTTCACTGTTGTCGGTAATGCTGCAGTGAACATGGGGGTGGGGATCTCTCTTCTAGGAACTGATTCCATTTCCTTCGGGTATATACTCAAAAGTGGAATTGCTGAATCGTACAGCAGTTCTATTTTTAATTTTTTAAGGAACTGCTATGCTGTTTTCCATAGCGACTGCCGAAATTTACATCCCATTGATCTTTTTTTTTTTAAAAAGCAAAGAAGTATACTCTCCACGTAGCGCTCAGCTCCGTTTTTACAACTTTCCTTTGTAGGCAGTGGTTATTTTCTCCACTCTGCGAGGGAGAACACTGAAACATAAAGGGAGATTTTCCCCCCCAGTGTGTGAGCTGGAGTCTCAGCTGCCCACGTTCTGTTCTACTCTGTGTTGTGGGCTGTGAGTCTGTGCCAATCCCAGGCATCTACTTGGACGGTTCTGGGAGCCGGAGTGTCCGACCGAGCTGGTGGCAGACACTGGCCTCTGAGGAGCGTGGTGGAGATTTTGCCCCTGCTCTGGGTTAGGACACTCTCCTTCACCACGGACCGGTTGAAGGAGTTTGACCCATTTAAATGTTAAGTGTTGCAAGGTGAACAGTGCAGTCGGTTTTATTAGAACATTCTGTTTTTAGAACATATCTGGGATGCCACTGGATTATGTCTAAATATGTGGTTTTCTTATTTAGGGGAAAGTTTGGGTTAATACTGTTCTTTTTTAAGGGAACCTACTTTAGGGATGCATGGGTAGGATAAAGGGAGGGACGTCACAGAGGGAGCTTCACGATTCAGAAGAGTTCATTTGAACATTTTTCGGGTTTCATCTCTAACTCAGAAGTGCAAGGAGGACATCCGTGTGAGTGGACAGTCGTCTTTGTTAAGAGAGTGAGAACCCTGGGGCACCTGGGTGGCTCAGTTGGTTACAGATCTGCCTTCGGCTCAGGTCATGATCCCAGCGTCCTGGGATCGAGCCCCGCATCGGGCTCCCTGCTCAGCGGGGAGCCTGCTTCTCCCTCTGACCCTCTCCCCTCTCATGCTGTTTCTCTCTCGCTTGCTCTCTAATAAATAAATAAATAAAATCTTAAAAAAAGAGAGAGAGAGTGAGAATCCTGCCTCTGCACTTACGGTGTGACCCTGGACAAGCTGGCTCCCTCTGCCTCAGTTTCCCTTTGCCTCAGTGTGTAAAATGGAAATAGCAATGAGCTTTGCCTCAAAAGGTTGTCAGGAGGATTAGATGGGATAATACACCGAAAGTCCTTAAATCTCTGCCTGATAATAGGCAGCCAGAAGAGAATTCTTACACTGGGGAGAAGCCATGTTCCTCGGGGCTCTTGGTGGTTGGGCCCGCTCAGCTTCCTCGTTCTTTCTCGGCTGTTTTGTTCTCCCAGACAGGGCTCCGCTGCGCACGAGCCGGCGTGGGTGAGGGTGCCTGTTGCCCCTGGGACACCAGGGTTTTACTGTGTTAAGAAATCGAGTTTTGTTTTTTATCACCCTTGAATTCCCTCCCAATTAAAAAAGGCTTAAGGGTAATTCGGTCTGTTGTCCGTCCTCGTCCCGGTAAGTGACACACTGGACCCGAGGAAGTACTAAAGATGGTGGGGCCGCGTCTCTCTTGGTGGGGGCTCTAACGAAAATTCCTTGCAATTCACTAAATTTTCTGGATTTTTTTTTTTTTATAAAAAATGAATAGCAGTTTTAAGGTGATTCAATTCTTAGATCAGCCTATTTATATATGTAATTTGTGTACCCAACTAAAGATGGATGAATTTGCCAAAATGTTGGTCTTCTGTCTAGTCTGTCACCTTCTCCGTGGTGTGTCTAAAATGGAGGACACGTTGGGCTCGAGCAGTTGAAAAGAATGCAGGGTTTCCGGGGCACGTGCCTATCCTAGAGAGCCAGCACTGCTTCGGATGTGAAGATCTGAGGAAGTTTTGCCTTCTCTGTTGCTGACCCATGTAATGGAAATACTATAGTGACAGAGAACTCTGATCTTCGATGCACAGTATATTCAGCAGGAGAAAAGCAAATCAGTGTCACAGCTCTTAAGGTTCTTTAAAAACCTGAGAAGACAGCTGTGTTGTAATGGAGCAAACACATCTTGGTAAATGAGTCCGACGGTAGGCCAGAGAGCTCAGAGGGGCTCACCGTACTGCCTCTTGTTGGGTCCGTTTCTCCCGAGACGTAGGGTCCTTCCTGGCACGCAGCCTGCACCTGGCTGATGGCCGCCCTGTCCTCCTGCAGCTGTGGACTGTCGGTTGGGGGAGACTTCACCGCCCCTGATGGCGCCGGGAGGGTTGCTCTCAGGACAGGACAGTGGAGGAGGTGGGACCTGAAAGGGGAGGGAGATCCACCGGTGAAGAGGGGAGGGAGTGGGGAGGCAGACATTTCAGGCACACTACCAAGGCCCCAAACGTGATTCTTTTCCAAACCCGAAGAAGCCTGTATGGCCAGAGCCTGGTGAGCGGGGCAGAGGGCTGGCGTTACGTGAGGCAGGAGAGAGCAGGGAGACTGAGGGGAGAGAAACGCCCCTAAGTTAGATACCGGCTGCGCATGGGTGGGCTTGGGTGACCAGAGGAGAGCGGTGTCTGGTAGGAGGACCCGGGCGGGTCAGGTGCTGTTTTCTGAGGAAAGGAGCACCAGAAGGGGGTCGGCGCTGACGGCAGGCACAGGGGAAGGTGCAGGACACGAAGCCACATTTGCACATGCTGCATTTGAGGTGCTTTTAAGAAGCTTAGATGGAGAGGGACGCCTGGGTGGCTCGGTCAAGCATCTGCCTTCGGCTCAGGTCACGGTCCCAGGGTCCTGGGATCGAGCCCCGCATCGGGCTCCCTGCTCAGCGGGGGGCCTGCTTCTCCCTCTGCCTCCGCTCCCCCCCACCCCCCAACTCATACATGCTCTCTCTCTCTCGTTCACTCTCTCAAATGCAATATCAAGGAGGCATGTAGAGTCAATCTCACAAGAGACGACTGGGCCAGAGAGGTATTTGGAGTTAGCTGTGACTTAGTAATTAAAGTGTTAGAAAGAATGAGAACTAGGGAGAATGTGTGGCCCTGGACGGTGTCCTGAGCAACAGCATTCAAAGAGCGGACGAGAGCAGGGTTGCCCGCCGTCTGTCCTGTCCCCATCCCGTCTCCCTTCGTCCTCCAGGCTCTGCAGGTGGCTGCACACAGTCTGAGCAGTGGAAATAAGGACTAGCAGTTGGAGATACCACCTGCTGTGCGGCTGGAGGTCGTCTGCTGTCCCAAAATGGAACCCCACCACTCCTCTCGTTTGTCCCCAAGGATACCAATAGATGCCAATATTTTACGTACTTTATTTCAAATACAAGTAGACTCAACACACTTAGCTGTAAGCCCCCATTGATGGTATTTTATGGTTGCATACACATGCTCATTCTGTCAAGAAAACAGAATAAATGAGCCTTGGGATTCTCATTTTACTTGTTTGTCGTCATCATCATCATCATCGTCGTCGTCATCATCACCGTCCGCTTGGCTGTTGGCAGCTGCCTTGGCCTCGAGCATCCTGAGCTGGGGGCTTTCACGCATGTCTAAGCATGCGCTCACATGTTGCCCCTGGTCTCAGCAGCGTCTGACCCTTGCTGTCCCTCTTGCCCCCAGGAAGCCCTGGAGTCCTGCCAGACGCGCATCTCTAAGCTGGAGCTGCACCAGCAAGAGCAGCAGGCTCTGCAGACAGATGCCGTGAACGCCAAGGTCATCCTGGGGAAGTGCATCAACGTGATCCTGGCCTTCATGACAGTTGTGCTCGTGTGCGTGTCTACCATCGCCAGGTTTGTCTCGCCCATGATGAAGAGCCGCCTCCACATCCTTGGCACCTTCTTCGCTGTGACGCTTCTTGCAATATTCTGTAAAAACTGGGACCATATCGTGTGTGCCATAGAAAGGATCATAATACCCAGATGAAGCCACCGGCTCTTGTCTTCACGTTCTTTCATGTTTCTGTGTTAAAGACAACTCTGTGCATACTACCAAATTTTAAAGCGAACACTTGTGCTGACTCGAGCCGACCAGGCCTGGGCTGTGCATTGTAAACATCTCCGTCCCCTCACGCCGTGGTAGCTGCCAGGTCCGCTCCTGTTCTCGGTGAGTGTGGACCTGTGGCAGAGCTCGCCCCACGTTGCTCACTGCCTTAATCAGACCAGATTTCCTGCCCTCCTGACTAGCCCAGCATGGTAAACCTCTGGTCATCGAGCGTTTGGCGTAATTAATGACCCGCACGAAACGGGGTGTTAAGTCTCTGTCTCCCTTAAGTTTCCATCAAAATTGAGCTTCACAGTTGCTGGTGGTGGCATTTTGCCTGAGTCCCGTAAGCAGCAAGGATGTGGCAGGACTTGGGCAAGGGACGAAATGCAGGCGTTGGCCACAGTGGGCATTTGCGGCCTATGGAAGTACAGTAAATCCTGCGTAACCCGTTCCGCTGGTCCACAGAGGACACTAGGTCCCATGTGTTCCCCTTGTCCACAGTGGTCCCTTGTGTGGGACTCGCCATAACGTGGAAATTTGATAGCACACCTGTGTATCCATAGAAGTCCAACTTAGATGTTCTCTTGCACTTTAAATGGTCACACAGGAAGATCTATGAGCGAGGCTTTGGCCTTCTTACACCCAGGGAGCCGCATGCCCGATTCTATCTTAAGTGGCTCCTGAATGCCTCGCTTTCAAGCACGCAGAAATGCTTCCAAATCCCACGTCAAAATGTGGCTCGAACATGAGTGTAGGCTCCCGTAAGCACCACTCTGGAGGTTTGCTTTGCAGCAAATCTTAATTGTGATAAACCCCCTGTGAGGATGTGATTCACTTTATTCACCGGTCTTGGGAGGGATTGTAAAGCTTACCGCACATGTGAAAACAAGTGATGCTCATGTTGTGGGTTTTTGTTTTTTTTTTTTCTTTAAGAAGGACAGCAGAATTGTACTCTGTGAGGTGAAAGTCCACTGAGGTAGGGGCCCTGGAAGCAGGAGGAAGGCAGGGCGTGTGATCTAAGGGGGTGGCAGTCGGATGAAGACTGAGGGGGTCCTTGGAGAACCCCGTAAGACCAGCCACAATCTGATGAATTAGACCTGGTGTCTGGTTGTCATTGTCTCTTAGGATCTCACTGAAGTGCCACAGGAACGGCGAGGCCACGCTTCTTCCCCTGAGGTGAAAGCCTTCAAAGGTTAACAGCTTCTGCCTGTTAGGGCGATGCTGCTCACTACTTTCAGCCCAGATGATATTTCCCTTTAAATCTTTTTCTCTCAGATGATACTTCCCTTTAAATCTTTTTCTCTCTGTACCTAATGAAGATGAAGCTAGAAGATTTTAATGGAAACTGCTGTTCGGTCCTTCCTCCCACCATCCGCTCTGTTATCTGAAGGCGTAAAGATGTATGTTAGTGTACATTTTCTTCCAGAAAACATCGAATTGCCTGGATTTAAATTAAGTGCAATATTTTGCGAACAGCTGCTCTTAGGGAAACCTCCTGAAAAACATGTGACAGTGTACCATGGTTTGAGAGAATGGAATAGTCAAGCATTTGGTACAAGTCCAGTGTGAGTGAGACTCAGACAACTCAAGCTTTCTTCTTCTTTTTTTAACTTTACAGTTCAGTGTTCTTAGTAAATTCACAAACTTATGCAACTATGCCCACTATCTTAATTCCAGACTCGAGCTTTTTAAAATGGTAAGCATCATTACATGACATCTTTGCCTGTACGGATTTCGGATTTAGGGACGAAGGAGCTTACCAGCCCCACCCCCGTCTCGTGGCTGTGTCCCCTTCCGCTGTCAGACTCTCCCTTGTTCTGCCAAGTTGGCTGTAAATACGCTGTGATCCATCACATCCAGGGGACAGAAAAGAGTTCCAGATCCAGGGAAGAGAAAGAGAAAGAATGGTGTGCTTCCTTTTGCTTCTATATTTTAATGGCCAGCATTCCCCTTTACCTGTGGGCATCAGGCTCCATTTGGCCGAGGGCAGGATGTAACTTCCCTTGGGTCAAGCTGGATCCTGGTGGGTGCCTCTCGATGTCTGTGAATCTTTCCAAGGCACTTTGGAGATGCCAGGGGTTGTGGTGGACGTAGCTGCTGCTGTTAATTTAGAGAGAGTGAGTGAGATGTCTAACCCACAGGCCACCATGCTCCACTCAGCCTTGGCTTTGACGCTTCCCAGGCCTGCTCCCCACTGAGAGAAGGAGGGAAGAAAATGGAAAACAGCACCCGCCACCCCCTTCAGTCTGGAGCTGTTAACAGAAGCTGCTAGAAACTGGCTCTGTTCTGAAATATTCCAGGGGCTAAATCATCCCACCTGATCATGATTTCTTTGCACAGAATTTGTATTTCCAGTGATTCTTGTTAGATGTCAAATAACCTTATTTTCACTTGGATGTGCTCAACCTACATGGCATATTTATTTTAGAGTCTTGTTGAAAGTTCATGAAGCTTTTTAATAAGCTGATATACTCCAAGGAGACCTTTACTCTCTGCAGTTTACTGTTCTCTTCTTAAGGAATAAACACTCCCATTATGTGTTTTCTTTCCTGTGTAAGGGGATTAAATACAATTTTATAACTTATTCAATTAAAAAATTGTGATCCAGCTAGGACGTATCCTGGAATTGTTTATTTATATTTAAGTCAACGAATCCTTTTTCCCCACCTTTCATTGGTAGGAAACATCTTGTACGTACCTGAAAACAAAATCAGTTGTGAGATGGGCAGGCACCTGCTCACTTAGCGAACTGGATGTTGCATTCTAGCACAGGATTTTTTTGTGACATGCTATTTTCATGATCACCAAGATAATGATAGTTTGCTGGGGACAAAACAAAAACCCAAAAATACTCTTCTGTGGGCTTTAAGTTGGTTATTGCAGCTTACGTTTTGAGTATGATGAAGCCAGAATAAAACATCCTACCCATCCCCCACCAAATTCAAACTGCAATGAAGCAGTAAGTCAAAGTCCTCCATTGCTGGTTTTGTATGGAGAGTAGGATCAGTCCCAAGTTTCTAGCATGTACCATTAGTGGTTTTGCTTCTGTGATCACAATGAACTATTGATAGACTGAGATTTTCAGAAACTCCCCGCCCCTTCTCCCATAATGCAGTTAGTTATTCCTTTCTGTCAATTAGCATCCATGGGACCTCAGCCCTTCTGCTTTGTCACTCTTGTTTTCATTGAAATATTGCCCTGCTAGGTATGTTGATTGCCTTGCTATTTCTTCAGCATATCAGGTTTAATTATGGGATCGATAACAGTGACGGGAATTGGATTCCCTCAGGCACCTAATTATCTGTGTCCTTTTGGGTTGGATTTTAAATACCGAAATGTTTTGCATCAAAGAGGAACATGTTTGTGTTGAATCTAAGTATAGTTGTTATCAGTTTGGAAAAGCATTTCAAGATGCTTATTAATATGAACATGTGTAATTAAACAACCTATTTTGCGTATTTCTATAATTTTGAGGAGTGAGCCAGGGAAGAGCAAATGGCATTATTTAAAATTCAGAGCTTTATCTGGAGAGAGGTGTTTCCAAAAAAAAGTTTAGCCCATGTGCTAAGGAAGGAGTTGGTCTAAAGAGATAAATCACCGAAAAGAATGATATTGGCCTATTTACATCAAAAGTAGTTAAGAAACTAAAAGGTACAGTTAACACGAGTTTGGTAACCCAGAAGACACAAAGCAGATCTAACCTATACTTTTCTAAAGTCAGTGCAATTCTCTGTTTATAAGAAGCTGGAAAGTAATGTACCTTGATTGTTTTAGGAATAATTTATATGTTGCAATTTTAATTTATTTAAAATGTGTCTCCTGTCTTTGTCCTAAGAGAAATATTTCAACAGAACGTGCTCTGTGTTTAAGATATGTTTAGGCAGTAGTTAACAGTTCTGAAATGGAAACTAGAAATGTTCATTGTGAGGTCTTTTGCAGAATTTCCATTTTGTGAGATACTATGTAGTTCCACGTCAGCCTACAATTGTAAATTCTCTGTAGATTGTCACCCTCTTCAAAGCTGGTGCCATTATTTTTTTAAATAAACATTTGATGTTAGCTTTGATGTTAAATAAAGAGTTAGATTTCTTAAATTGTCATATTTGTCAGAGCACATCTCAGTAGAAGTGTGTGTGTGTGTGTGTGTAAAATCAATTTTTCACTGGGTTTTGTTTTTTACAACATTTTAAGGTTCATAGCAAACTTGATCAGAAGGTACAGCGATATCCAGGGCGTCTGGGTGGCTCAGTTGGTTAAGCATCCTACCCTTGATTTCTGCTCAGGTCATAATCTCAGGGTCATGAGATCACACCCTGCTTTGGGCTCCATGCTTAGTGGGGAGTCTGCTGGAGATTCTCTCTCTCTCTCTTTCTCTGTCCCTCCCCCCTCCTCTGAAATAAATAAATCTTTTTTTAAAAAAGATGCAGAAGGTGCAGAGATTTCCCATCACCCCTGTCCCCCCACCTGCATAACCTCCCTGCTATCAACACCACCCCCCCCAAGAGGGTACATTTGTTAAAGTGCTGACTACAACCTACGCTGACACATCATTGTCACACAAAGTCCGTGGTTTATACAAGGGTTCACTCTTGTGCATTCTCTGGGATTGGGCCAGTGTATAATGGCTTGTGTCCCCCATGCCATTAGCATCACACAAATTGTTCTGTGTTCCACCTGTTCATCCCCGCCCCCACCAGCCTCACTGCCCCACTGTGATCAGTTTTTAAACTATAATTCTGTTTCATAGAACGTTATTGGGGTGTGATGTATGGCCCATTCCTCAGTCCCTGGGTGGAAGAGAATGGTTTCTTCACAGTGCCTGGAATGCTAGGAAATGTATCCCGGTGTCATGGAAACGGGGAGTGCAGAAGGGTGCTGAGGACAAGGCAGAAGCCTTCACGAGCTGGAGTAAGAAAGAGTGAGGGCAATGCTCAGACAGGTGTGTACCCAGCAGGTGGTAGAGGAGTGAGCACCCCTCTGGCTGAAGCAGTCTGGTTAGTGGGGTTTCTCATTTGTGTGTTGTCCTCATCTGAACCAGTCCTATGATGTGAGCACCATCATCCCCATTATATGAATGAAACTGAAGCTCAGTCATAGCTAGCGAGAGGGTCAGGATTCTCCTTGCTTTTGCTTCTGATCCTGCCTGGTCAGCTCTCTGCCTCCAGTCAGCTCCAGGTTTGGAGCAATTTTCTCCTGGTCATCCAGTAACCACCTTCTACAAACAAAATAGAATGCTTAGATGATAGAAAAACCCATAATAGATCAGCCCATTCCCTGCCCTAGAAAACAGTGCATTTGAATCTCTGGAAATCTTACAGGATCTACTGTTCTTTTGCCCAGCTGTTGTTATTGAAATCTGAAGATGTAGAGACAGGAAATGGAGGTGATTGCATTAAATGTTTGTCCAGCCCAGCATATTCCCAAATGTTGTTCTAGGGAGAACACCAAGTCTGTATTTCCTCAAAAACGAGATTGAGAAAAAGTTTAATTAGTGGGTTCTAGCTAATAATAAAAATAATGCTATGGAATAAAGCAGTGCTTTCTAATGTTGAGTAGCATATGGACTCCTAACCAAAAATCTGGGATGCCTGAGGATGCTGAGAGTCAAAACTTGACAGGTATTAAAGCCTAATAACATTTCATAATAGCTTTTCTTTTCTGAAAGTCCACTTACAAAGTTACTTTTTTTAAAAAGATTTTATTTATTTTAGAGATAAAGAGCACAGGGGGAGAGGGAGAGAGAACCTCAAGCACACTCCCTGCTGAGCATGGAGCCCAATGTGGAGCTCCATCCCACCCCCTAACAACATGACTTAAGCTGAAAGCAAGAGTTGGACACTTAACCGACTGAGACACCCAGGCACCCCACAAAGTTACTATCTCATAGGTATGACCGTGAGATGTAGAGATTTATAGGACGACATGGTGAGACCAAACAGCACCTTTCTGGGCTTTCACGACCCAGGACGAAAGCTCACGTTCTCTGAGCATTTACCGAGTACAGTGCTATGTACCACATGCTTAGCGTGTAATATCACATGTCATTTTTCCAACACCCAATAAATTAAGCACTATTACCCCTGCTGAACAGATGGGGAAACAGGTCCAGAGTGGCCTCTTCGGCCCCAAGCTCGCGTGACTCTCCAGCCGATACTGGGAGCCACTGCCGCGCTGTAACCGAAGGGACCGAGCGATTGCTCGTAGTCAGCGCTAGGTCGCCGCCCCTGCAAGCTGCAGGAGTCACTGTAATCCCAGGCCTGAACACTCCGTTCTTGGTGCGGGTGGCGCACTTACACATTTGCCCGGTCGGCGTACTATGGTGAGGGCAGTTACCTGAAGCTAACGTCTTTGAAGAGACCTGGGCTCATGGATTTGTGGATTAAGAGAATGGAAAACTGCTAATTAAAGAAACTGGTATGCCTCTCTGGCTTCCTGAGCTGCTTTAGGTGTAATATGGGCGGTTGGCTTGGCTGAGGGTCCGCCTTCTTGCTCTGCTTTGGGACGGCGAAGTCCCCGGTAGCTTCTGCTCTGTGCTCCATGGCGTCAGCTGCTGCCTTTGGTGACCACCTCTGCAATGGTTTTCCCGTAGAGCCGGCCAGAAAGTCTCTCCTGCCAGTCCTTTAACTTAAAACGGTTAACGGGAATGACCATCAGCCATGTGAACAGCTGTTTTGTTAGTGGTTATTCTGCTCTGGCCCAGGCACTGGGAATTGGATTTTTTTTTTTTCTGTTCTGCTTAAAAATAAGCTACTGAGTAGTAGAAAAAAAAGCAAAGTCATGCCTTGTTCTGTATGAACAATTAAGGGACTCCAGTTAGCAAAGGAACTCTCGGGCACTTGGATTCTCCTCTGATTCTCAGACGGACAGTCCACTTACAAGCAGGGATGCTGACTGAGCCACGGGGCTCTTTCCTCCCCAGAGTGGTTTTGACTACTATTCGCTCGTCATACTTCCCCCATGGCTTGAAGCCCAAGCCCTCTAGCTGTGGGCAACAGAAGTATACCACAGACACCCAAAATTTAGGTCACAGGCAGGGCAGGTATACCCCCCTACCCAGTGGCTCAAGCCAGCAGCGACCCAAACACAGGCCCAGATTCACAGGGAGGTGGCCTTCCCCAGATGCTGTGGTCAGGATTGTGGCAAGATGACTTCCTGCCATGTGTAGGGTTTCCCCTTGTCAGCAAGGTACAATAACCTGAGAGAGTTGATGAGAACCGTGTGTGGAGTGGGAATGAAGGAGCCCCATTCACTTGCTCAAGTATTGTTCCTGAAAGGAAGAGTTGGAAGGACCGAAGGAGGCCGAAGGCTGGTGGCTGGCTGTCCTGGTGAGCTGGAGGGTAGGCAGCAGGGACCCCGACAGGCCAACGGCAACGGGTCTTCTGTGTGTCCAGATCGTGGAGCTGGTTCATGGCCTCCCTGAGAGTACTGGGCTCTGCGCGGGCTCGCAGCCGCCCTGGGGGACATTTGGCTTCCTTAGTAGTCCTGTCTACTGGGGACAGACTGAGCTGACTAGCTGGCCTGAGCATTTCAGCTCCTTGGAAGCTGTTTATATGTGAGTGGAAATCAGTACATTTGCCTTTTCTTGTCCGGGATGTCCTGGTCAGGGCTGGGTTAGCATGAATCGGTTTCACAGGAAGAGTCACCTGATAAACTCCTAAGTAGGCTTTCCCCTCCCCTGCGATCTGATTAAGCTGGGGAAATGTTCCGCCTCTCACGGTCCCCCTTCCCTCCGCTGTGAGGGGCCGAGGGCTGTAAGGCTTAGAGAAAATGCTCAGAGGGGGACTTGTCATCATTTCATGTGTTTGTTAAGCAGCTGCTATGTGTCAGGCTCCTTTCTAGGCACAGGCATACAAAGCAGCGTTCCTGTCCTTGTGCGGGTTACCTTCTGGTGGAAGGAGATAGAGGATAAACAAAATTACAGTATTTCACAGGAGGAAGGGCTGTGCTCGGAGCACTTAACCTAGAATTAAAATTTACCTCTATATTCTTAAAGAGGAAATGAACTTCCTGAGTGGTGTTTTTTTTTTTTTTTCCTTTCTTTCTTTCTCAGCTCAATTTCACAGACAGCCATGTGGGCATGACTGAATAGAGCCCTTTAAAAAGGAAATATGTCTAAGTCAGAGAGACTCAGCACAACAGCAGGAGCACTCGGAAGATCTGGGGTGGTTCTGTTTGGAAAGGGGATGAGATGCTCCTGGTATTCCTGCTCATTTTGGCTTGAAATGAATAACATGCAAATGAGCACCTGGGTCTGAGTCAGCAGTGAGTAACCCCCTCTGCGGGATGCTGAACCCTGAGCGCACACAGCCTCCCCTGCGGGCTCCTCTGAATCCCGGAGGAGCTGCTGCACCCCCACCCCTGGCCCGTGCCCGAGACACCCCGCGCCTGGCCCGAGACACCCTGCGCCCTGCCCCGGGCCGCCCTGCACTGCACCCAGACACAGCCCCGGCTCAGGCCACCTGCTCTCTGCACCTGAGCCCAGTCCTCTGAAGGAGGAATACCTGGGGGCCCTGAGCCTCTTCACCCCAGCAAGTGCCAGGGACCACACTCCCATCTGGAGCTCCCTTCACTACTAGCTCTCCCACCACAGAGGCCTGGGAGCCCCACTCCTCGTGCCTAACCTCCCTCAGCGGCTCCCTCCTGCTCCCCTTCTTCACTTGCTGCCGTGAGCCCTCCTCCTGCCTCTTTTGAGAGCTTGCTCCTGAGTCACCAAGTCCCCGAGCCACACTGCTGCTGCCCCAAAGCCACTGGATCCTGCCTTTTCTCATCTCTCCCCTTCCCCTTCCGGCCTCCTCACCGGCATCAGCCTTCCAAAGAAACCCCCAAATCACCCACCTCACTCTACTCCACCTGCCACTACTGTGGTTCGGGGCACTGTTGTTTCTCCCCAGGACAGTCGTAACCCCCAATCCATCCCCTGTGTGCCTGCCAGTGTGCTTTCTGGAATACAAATCAGACCACCTTGTTCCACTCCTGAAACCCTTCCGTGGTTCCCCACCGCCCACAGCGTCAAGTCTGAATTTCCGAGTGAGACCCACAAGGTCCTTGAGGTACCAGAGCCAACCCAGCTCCCCGGTCTCATCCCGTCGTCCTGCCCCATGATCCCCCCAAGCCCCCCGAATCCAGCTTGCAATGTCACTCCCGAGTGCCTCCTTCAGCCTGTGGTCACACTTCTGATTATCAGTCTTCCGGACCCTCTCACAGTTTCCCCTCCCCACGGTGTCCTGTGAGGGAATGTTCTGGTAGAATACCTTTATCCTAGGGCTTGGGAGGTGTCTGTGTTCTGTCTCTCTCCTGTAGTAAACTGAGTTCTTTGTGGCCGAGCCACATCCTACCCATCTGGTTCTCCTCCTAAGACCTCACCAAGTGCCAGGCACATGGGTGGTGTTCAAAGATGCGATGAACAGGAGCTGCAAGTGGGGCTGCCTTCCCTCCCCTCTGTTCTGTGAGCACTTGGGCTGGGACTGTATCTCTTCCTTTTTTATCTGCCATTCCTAGACAGTTTAGTGTTCAGTAACCATTACTGAACATGGACTGGGTTTACTCAAACTTCCTACCAGAAACTCTTCCCAGTGCAAAGAAATAAGGATATCTCACTAGAACGGTGACACTTCTTTCTTTTTTTTTTTTTTAAGATTTATTTATTTATCCCAGAGAGACAGAGACACAGGGGGAGGGGCAGAGGGAGAGGGGGAGAGAGAATCTCAAGCAGACTCCCCACTGAGCGCAGAGTCCAACGCACAGAGCTCGTTCCATGACCCTGAGATCATGACCCGAGCCAAAACCAAGAGTCTGCCACCCAACCGACTGAGCCACCTACATGCCCCAGAACAATGACACTTCTTAAACGCTTTCCTTCAGCTTCACTTTCCCTGATACTGACCTTTACCTTACCCTGGCTGGACCTCACCCTGTCCCAGAAGAAAGTCTGGGACCATAAAGAAGGTCTCATAAAACCTTGCTGGGGTCAGAAGTCGACCCTGGCTGAAAAGAGAGCATACATCAGAGCCCAGGCCCAGGCTTTTCACTTTTATCTCGATGGTGAGCCACATTTCAGGACTTAAAACAAGGAAACATAAACTTTTAACTGATGAAGAAAAACAGTTCCTGTTCGTGGACCTTGTCGTCCACCAGGCTCGGGGGCTGGGGGCTTTCGGGTTACGTCACTTCAGCCCCCCCACGGCCCTGGGAGAAGGTACCGAGGCACAGCCCAGACGGGGTGGAGCTGGGACTCAAACCTCCACTGTCTGCCTCCAACCCCTCAGGCCACCATAAGAGCACGAGGCTGTCTGTGTCATGCGTTGGGGATCCTAAAATAGGAGAATCTCTGGGATTTCAATGATTTCTGAGGACGGTGGGACAGAATGTTGGAAACTTTGAATTTCTGATAGATCTGAGTTCTCTAGGATTTTTGAAAGCCTTGATCTCAGAAGTGGGTGGCTAGGTGCTACAGGAGGGGCCAGTATCCAGCTGAGGTTACACGGCCCTCCCGAGGCTGGCCCACCTCTCTAGAACTTTGGAACCCCTGGAACCGCAAGGGTTTGCCACCGCTTTTTTCCCACAAGGAGGTCCAGGTCTGTTTCCAGGCCCCAGAACCATATGTTTACACATGTAGCATATTCATATGTTGTCAGTGCATTAATATGTATATATAATCACATATACTACATATTGAGGGATATTTAATGCAAATATGTAAATATAATTGTTTTTTTGTGATTTTTTTTTGATAAGAGAGAATAGTTCTTTTTTTTTAATATTTTATTTAGTTACTTGAGAGAGAGAGCACGAGCCAGGGGAGGGGTAGAAGGAGAAACAGAGTCCCAACTGAGCAGGGAGCCCAATGTGGGGCTCCATCCCAAGACCCTGGGATCATGACCTGAGCAGAAGGCAGATGCTTAAGGACTAAGCCACCCAGGCGCCCCGAATTTACTGTTTGTTTGTTTGTTTGTTTGTTTGTTTTTAAAGATTTTTTATTTATTTATTTGACAGAGAGAGACACAGCAAGAGAGGGAACACAAGCAGGGGGAGTGGGAGAGGGAGAAGCAGGCTTCCTGATGAGCAGGGAGCCCGATGCGGGGCTCGATCCCAGGACCCTGGGATCATGACCTGAGCCGAAGGCAGACGCTTAACAACTGAGCCACCCAGGTGTCCCCTGAATTTACTGTTTTTTTAAAAAAATATTCTTAAATTGTGAAAGGATCACAAGCTTAGAAAAGTTGGATATTTACTACAATGAATTATATATTTCCTAAACCACTTGAGAATAAAGTTGCCAATCTGATGTCCAATCACCTGCAAATACTTTAGTGTGTAATTCCTAAAGATAAAGACATTCTCCTTCATACATACAATATAACCATCAAAAGTCAGGAAATTAGATGCATATATTACCGACATCCAACCCTCAGACCTCATTCAGGTTCTACCAGCTGTCCCAACAACATTCTCTGTAGCCAGAAGGTCCCATTCAGAAGTGTGAGTTGCATTTGGTTGTCACTGTTGTCTCCTTCGATCTGAAACAGTTCCTCTGCCTATCCTTGACTTTTGTGATCTTGGCACTTTTGAAGATTACAGGCCAATTATTTTGGGTAGTGTCCTTTCCGGTGGGGTTTCCTTATGATTAGATTCAGGTTATCCATCTTTGGCAGGAACATCAGGAACCACAGAAGTGGTACCGTGTTATTGTATCCTCTCACATGGGCTGCAGTTTGGGTTTGTCCCATTACTGATGATTTCACTTTGATCCCTGGATTAAGGTGGCGTCTGCCAGGCTGCTTCACTGTAAAGACATTTTCCCCCTTGGTAATTAATACTTATCTGTGTGGGTAGGTAGTATGTTGCTCCTAGTCTTTATCAAACTTTCAATTTATTCACTTCTTATATCAGCATAAAATCATAACTTTCTCTTAGATTCAAAGGGTTAAGACGCATGATTCTTAGTCTTCTTTACAAGGGCCCCTTGTCCCCTGTTCAGCTGGTGAGAACTCGCTCGAGTTGTCTTTTGTGTCCTTCTGACAGTCCTTTAGACCACACCTTGCTTTTTGCTCCAAGCTCATTTTGTGCTTTCCCTTCCTAGAGCTGGAAATGGCCACTTTTTGCAAGGAATCTGAGTTTCTTTTAGTGGAAAATAAGTATGTAAAAGCCAAGATTTGGGTGCTAGCTTTGCTCTTTGCTATTGGGGTGTCACCCCTCTTAGGCCCACTCACTGGACAGAGGTAAGAAATCCATGTGGCGTTTGTATATGGATAGATGCATGTGTGTGTAATATGTAATATGATATATGTTCATGCATATACATCTGCTATGGACTGAATGTTTGTGTCCCCCCAAGTTCATATGCCCTACCCTCCAATCTGATGGTGTTTTGGAGACGGGGCCTCTGGGAGGTAATTAGGGTTAGATGAGATCATGGAGTAGAGCCCTCAGGATGGGATTACTGGCCTTATCTAAAGAGGAGAGAGAGATCTGCCTGTTTGCACATGAGTGTGCTGAGGGAAGCGAGGTGAGCAGAGTGAGAAGGCGGCTGTCTGCAAACCAGGAAGAGTGCCCTCCCCAGGAGTCATGTTGGCCGCACCTCGCTCTTGGACTTCCCAGCCTCTCGAACTGAGAAGTAAATGCCTGCTGGTTAAGTCGCCTAGTCTGTGATATTTTATTATCCCATCCCAAGTTGAGACAACATCTTTATTTCCTTAAACACAAATTCATACAGATCCACACTGAGTTCTAAGCTTGTTTCTGCATCTCTCTGTATATTGAAAACTGTGAGCGCACACCCACACCTCTGATCCCCATCCAGCACCCCTGAATTCATTCTCCTTTTCCTGTTTGCAGCTCCCTTCTCAACAGTGAGACACAGGATTCCATTGCCTCTCCCCTCCTCGCCCGTTTGCCCACCCCCCTGTGTGTCTCTGATTTCCGTCTCTGCTGCCCACACCTCCTCCACGGGGGTGGTTTTGGGTGCTGGCGCTCCTGGCCAAGCTGCCTTCCACTGGCTCACCCTCCCATCCAGCTGGGCTTGAAGGCACCCAGGCTGGGTGGCCCGCGACGCGGATGGCCTCTCCCCGAGGCCAGTGCTGCGAGGGCGTGCCCTGCTACCTTCCGTGCATATAGAAAACATCTGTGTTACACTTGCCACCAAACTGGACTTTGACCTTTTTTGGGGTACATATTTCCTGTTAGCCTTTTTCCTCTGCCTATGTGTAATTTCACAAAATGTGAACATTGTCCTAGGTTGCTGTATTTGGATATTTCCAAAGTACTCTTGTAAATGGCTGCCGAATTTTCCATCAGATACATGTGTCCTTTGTTTCATCTCTTGTTGTTGGACATTGACCATGTTTTCCTCTTACAAGTTACCAGCTTTGACTTGACTGTGTCACGACAGTCGTGCAGCCGCGTTTGGCTGCTTTCCACACCACCGGGGAATAGACTCGAGCTAAGACAATAGAGGTTTATTTTTCTCGCTAATAAGCATTTCAGAGGTGGGTGGGTAAGCCAAAGTTTTGAGCAAGAATACAGAACGTCAAATGCCAGAGCCAGGCTGTCAGATGCAGAGCTTCCAAAGAGGGTGATTGAGGACCTCTCCAGAAGCTCTTGAACCGCTCCCGGAATGGAGAGCACAGAAGGATTGAGAGGGGAGTGACAGAGCATTCTCGAACAGTTCTTCCTTCAGATGTCTTCTGCGGTGGCTGGGGTAGGGGTTCTACCATTCTCCCCTTAAAGCGGGTCTCCCCATTAAAGCGAGTCTTGACTGACAAGTGAGAAAGTTAAAGGGGCCTGTGGCTGGTAGAGAGAGGGGGGTTGTGTTGGGGTCAGCCTCAGGATGCCCAGTGCTTCCCCTCAGTCTGACGTGGGCCCCCAGGAGAGCAAGTGGCATGGGATAAATCAGACTGGGCAAGAGTGGGAAGTGGGGGGAGTCACAGCAGAAGGAAGCTGGAAGTGGGCACAGCCTCCCTGTGTGGCCGAGGAAGGAGACCCCCAGGACGGATGCATCTTCTCAGGTCAAGGGAACTGCAGAGAAGAACCCTCAGAGATGGGAATATTCTAGAAGCCCACAGAAGCACCTGCAAGAAAGTCAGCTTTCACATCTGCCTTGACCAGAGAGCCTCAGCGGGCTAATGGCGGCACCTGTTCAAGAAAGACCCTCCCATACCCTAAGGGATCAAATGCGAGAAGGCTGGTAGAGGCGAGAGTTGGGTGTGAAGAGGAGAAACATGAGGTAGAAAAAGAGAGAAGCCAGCTATGTACCCCTTTCCACCTCAGGCTTTGGGCCTGACACAGGCCTGGTGGTGGAGGGGAGACTTGATGCAAAATCAGGTTCAGGGTTTTTTAAAAAATTTTTTAATTAATCTTGCACCATGTGAATTCCAGAATTGTGAGTGCATTTGCTATGGAAAGTGACTTCAGACTGTCTGTCACCTAAGGGACTGCCAGATTTTTCATCTAGGAGTATGGAGATATGATCCCCTCCAAGTAGTTTCCAGGGATGGTAAGAAACAACTGTAAAGTTCATTTTTATCCCATCTCAGGAACAGGACGCCCAACATACCATTTATAAGCAGAATAAAAGTGGCTTAAGCAACAGGGGCTTATTTTTCTCACTTAAGAGGAGGTTGGGAGGTAGGTGTCTGCAGGGTTAGTTTATTAGCTCAGTCAAGACCAAAGACCAAGCTCATGTCATCCTTCTGCTCTGCTAGCCTCAGTGTATCAATGATGTCTCCCCTCCTGGTCACAAGATAGCTGCCCCAGATCCAGCCATCACATCCTCACGTAGAAAAACACAATAGGAGCCGCAGGCTCTCCTTACTCCTTGCCTTTTACAGGGAGGAAGCTCTCTTCTATAAGACCCTCAATAAGACCAACCTTACAACCCCTGGGCCAGAATGGCTCATGTGACCACACCTCTCATGTTTCCTGAAGGAATAGGCTCTACTACCCCATTTCCTCAGATGTCTCAGATGTCTCAAACCACTAGAAAGTAGAATCAGGCCCTCCCTCCCATAAATTGCATTCAGTGAGGTCATCTGTTATCTAAGAGCCAAAATCAGGGCCTCTATTTCACAGCCCTGGTCTTCCTTGATTTCGAGGTCACCTGGCACTGCAGATCTCCCTGCTTGTTCAATCCCCGACCTCCTTCAGGGGGTTTCCTTGACACTCTGCTCCTGGGTCTCCTTTTACTTCTGCACACATCAGGGGTCTATGGCTCCATGATCTCCATCCCACCTCCACGTGCTCTGTATGGTTTCAACTCTCACCAGCTTGACAGAGGCTACCAGCAGTGCATTTAGTGCCTACCTCTTTTCTGACTTAGGATTCATTTTCAGATTTCTATAAAATATCTGAACATGGCGGTTAGAGCACCTCGAACTAAAAAACCAGGATCACTGCTTTCTCCTTACCCCAAATCTGTTCTTTCTGTACTCCATTTCCATTAAAGCCACCACCACCACCACTGTCTACCTTGTCACCCAAGCTAGAAACCTCAAATCGTCTTCCTCATCTTTGCCACCATCGAACCATGCCATTTCTGCCTTCTAAATACCTCAATTGTGTCATCTTTCCATCTCCACCACCACGAGCTTGGGTCTGATTCAGTTTGTCCCAGGGCAGGTATAACAGTCTCCTTCTATTGCTCCTTCCCCCTCTTCCCCCTGCCTTGTATGAAGATATGATACCTGGAACTATGGCAGCCATCTTGTAACCATGAGGTGACAAGAGCGAGAACTAATAGCAAATGTGCTAAGGATGGCAGCAGAAAAATGGAAAGAGACTGGGACCCTGTCAGCTCGCTCTGCTGAGCAGCTGAGTCAATGCTAGGAGTCATCCACCTGCAGACTTCGTGTGACATGAGGTCATAAATGTCTGTCTTGCTTAAGTTCCTGTTGGAGGCCACCAATTAAATCATAAGGCGTTTCTAACTGACTCCAGGAGTGGGAAGCTGAAGGATCCAGTATGAGCAAACTTGTGGCATGTTAACTTGGCAATCTTGAAGCAGCTATTCTAGTGTGAAGGATATTTTTTAGGTAGCTGGGAGAAAAAAACCAAATGATTAAATATTGAATTTGTTGTTGTTGTTGCTGAGTAATGTGTTCAAGAGAGATAACATATCCATCTCTCTATATCTACCTCTCTTCACCCAATCCCTCATTTGTCCCTTTCACTTAGAATCGCTTTTAAGTTTTAAGATAATGCAGCATTTTGAGTAATTTCGAAGAGGGTGTTTTAAAGTGGTCACATGAAACATCTCCTGGGTCAGAATGGTCACATGGAACAGGCCTCCATCAAATGTGCCTTTAGGGTAAAGACGTGTGGAGGTGGAAATGTGTGGAGTGGTTAAGGCTGTATCGAATTGTCCCCTTCGGCCAAGTGTGCAGGCCCTGAGCCTGGAGGGTGCGGGGGGCGGGGGGCAGGGGGGTCTGGTTGAACTCAGAGAATGGGTGATTTGAGAGTAGCCTGGGAGTAAACCATGCGGAATGCAGGGCTTGGGAAAGAGAGAACCCTTTGTTCCCAAGTGGGGTGCCATTCTTGGGCTCCATCTCATTTAACCTCTCTGTCCTCAGTGTACCTCTGAGGTGACTTCTCTCAGGTCACCCATGGGACATGCATAATGTGGCTGTCCCCATGTCACGCAGGGGCCATGATCATCTCCTGCACCGGGGTCTAAAGTCCGGCTTGGGGTGTAGGAGTGACGATCTGGTTGGAAGCAGGGCTGAGGAGACTTGTCTTGAAGCTACTGATGTTTCCGGTGGCTGCTATTGTTTGCTTAGGGAGAGCATCAAGCAGAATCCCTATTGTGCCACAGGCTGAGGAGATGCAAAGCTGAGATCCAGCGCATGGAGAGAACAGAAGAAGCCGAGGCCGATGGGGACAGTGCAGAACTCTGGGCTCCTTTGGAATCATCCCTGCTCATATTCAGAAGTGTAGATTGATTTGAGTGTGTGTTATGATGATGGTGGGCCATCCTGGCAACTTCACCGATGGTCAAGCCTGGGAAGAGAGAGTGAAGCCTCCATCACAAAGTACAAAATCCCCAGGGCCAGCAGACACCTGGTTCCTAATCACGAGACCCCCAAAGAGAATGGTCCCTGCCTCCACACTTCACCACTCCCCAAACTGCCCCTGCCACGTGGCTGTTCTGGCCACAGTATTTTCCAGGCTTTGTGAGGCCTGGTTAGTTATTGCTGAAGAAACTGTTTCAAGTCCCAGTGTTGGAGAACTGCCCTTGAGCAAACGGAGAGAAATAACACTTAATAAATGTTCAGTTATTAAATGTTGTACAGTTAATAAATGTTGGCCACTGGAGAAGTGTCCTATGTGTTCATATCCCTTCTTCTAGTATTTATCTTTCCCTCAGAGAAGGGTGTTAGGGGAATGGGCATTCCCCCTTCAGACCTCATCAGTGCAAGCATTCCATGCAAGCGGAGACCGTTCCCGATCTCGCCCCGGCTCAGCCATGTCCCTGTCTGGGGAACCAGCAGGTTCCCTGGGCCCAGCCATCCTCATAGCTGAGCTTGCAGCAGCCTCTAGGGGTTGCCACGGGTTACTGAGTGCTTGCGACTGGTGTCTTGGATCAGTTTAAAGCGAGAGGTCAATCAGTATTTCCTCCAGGTTTCCCCAGGGGGCAGAGATGACCCCACGGCAGGACCACAGCACCGCCTCCATTCACTGACCCGGCCTGCACCTGGTTAGCGAAGGTATAAAGGAAGGAAATAGAACTCGAGGGCAGTCAGCTTGCCGAGATCCACCTAAGAATTACTCCGAATACATGCCCACGTGCCCCCCCACCGCCCCGACACACACATACACAAGCACGTATGCGAGTGCGCGCGCACACACGCACACGCGCGCACACGCGCACACACGCACGCGCGCACGCAGCAGCCTGCTCTGAGCGGGGCACACATTCAAGTATCACCCCCCTCATGGAGGCCCCTGAGGCTTCCCCAGTTCTCCCCCAGGGTCCCGACCTCCTCACTCTCCAAACACAAGCGGGCGAGGCTCTGGAGAGCCGGGGCTGAGCGGCGTTGAGCTGTGTCCTGAGCGTCAGGTTCCGGGCTCCGGTTTTTATGATTTATCTCAGAATCAAATCCAGTCCCGTCACTACTCGGCGCTTAAGGGCCTTCAGGGCTGTCCTCTCCCACTGCGATGGCAGTGAGGCTCCTCAGTGTGACTTCCAAGGCCCACTTTCCCAACTCATCTACCCTCTGGGCCTCACCTCTCCCGACACCATCTCCACATCCCAGGTGGGGGATGTCCTTTCCGTGCTCCAAAGGCTGTGCGCTCTCCACTCCCGGAGCCTCTGCAGCACAGCCCCCTTTGCTCACAGCTCCGAGTACTGCAGGGGGAGTGGCAGAGGGAGAAGCAGGCTCCCCACCAAACAGGGAGCCCGACGTGGGGCTCGGTCCTAGGACCCTGGGATCATGACCTGAGCCCAAGGCACAGCTTAACCCACTGAGCCACCCAGGCGCCCCCAAAAGGAGTTTAAGATACGGGTCCTTCTTCCGTAGAATTTCACCTTCTGGTTGGCTAAATAAGACATGAACACACGAAGCAACTAGAAAAAGTTAAGTGTGAAACCAGAGATGGCAAACTGGTAGCCTGTGGGCTGAACCTAACCCTTAAATGCGTCTTGTTTGGCAATAACAGTTGTAGCCAGCAAAGGTTTCCCCCCTCCAATTTTTTTATTCTAGCAAAATATGCATACCCTATAATTTACTATCTTAACCATTTTTAAGTGTACACTTCAGTGCTATTAAGTACATTCGTAACGTGCAACCATCACCACCATCTATCTCCAGAACTTTTCTCATCCTGCAGAACTATAACTCTGTCCCATTTAAACACGAACTCCCCATCCTTTCCTCCCTCCCCCAGCCCCTGGCAATCACAATTCTACTTCCTGCCTCTATAATTTTGACTACTTTAAGGATCTCATATAAATTGAATCATGTAGTATTTGTCTTTTTGTGAAATAAAATAACAAGCTTGGCTCGTTTCACTGAGCATAATGTCTTCCAGGTTCATGCATGTTGTGTTCATCCATCTCCTTCTTTTTTAAGGCTGAAGAATATTCCATTGTACGTATATACCACATTTCACTTATCCATTCATCTGTCAGTGGACACTGGGTTGCTTCCACCTTTTGGCTATGAATATGGGTGTACAAACCTCTCTTTGAGACCGTACTCTCAATTCTTTTGAGTATATACCCAGAAATGGAACTGCTGGATTATATGGCAGTCTTATTTTTAATTTTTTGAGGAAGCCCCATACTCTTTTCCTCAGTGGCTGCACCATTTTACATTCCCACCAACAAGGCACCAGAGTCCCGAATTCTCCACATCTTTGTCAACACTTTTGTTTTTTGGTAGTACCCATCCGAATAGGTGTGAAGTAGCCAGCACAGTTTTTAAAATTTTTGAATAAGTTGTCAATATTAAAAAAAATCAGATTTCCGGGTGCCTGGGTGGCTCAGTCGTTAAGCGTCTGCCTTCGGCTCAGGTCATGATCGCAGGGTCCTGGGATCAAGTCCCACATCGGGCTCCCTGCTCAGCGGGAAGCCTGCTTCTCCCTCTCCCACTCCCCCTGCTTGTGTTCCTGCTCTCGCTGTGTCTCCCTCTGTCAAATAAATGGATAAAATCTTTAATAAAATAAAATAAAATAAAAAAATAAAAAATCAGATTTCCTGTGTGTGTGTTTTTTTTTAATGGAGATTTCCAGCTTCTTTTGAAAAATTGGAAAATTCTAGCAGCCCTGATGACAACTGGCTGGAGCTGAACAGCGCCTGCCCCTGTGCCCAGCTCGCTCCAGCCCTCCCCATGGGCCCCTGCCCCTGGAGGATGAGGGCAGGTGCCTTGCTCCCCTAACCTTGCCACTTGACCCGCAGCACTTCCAGGAAGGGAGAAGAATGTTTCTTGTACCCATCCTCAGTGCGAGGTGAGGAAGCTAAAGGCAGACAGGATGGCTGGGAGCAAGCTACTTTTTGTGACAGTGTGTGTCACGGAGGTGCGATTTGCAAGCATTGCAAGCACCGGGTTTCTTATACTTGGCCACTTCACTCCTGTCCGTTCTCTTCCCGGCCCCTCTAGGCATTAGGGTTTGTGATCCTTGTGTTAAACTGGGGTGACTCTCAGCCACCAGGTTTTCTGAGACAAAGACTGCACTGTGGGCTGGGCTCACCAAAGGCGGTTTGTGAAAGGAGGTAGAATTTCACCGCTGCCTTGGAGGATGGTGTATCCTTTCGCTGCCATAACAAATACCCCAGACTGGGTGACTTCAACAGCAGAAACATCGTCTTGCAGTGTTCTGGAGGCTGGAAGTCAGAGATCAAGGTGTCTGCAGGGCTGGTTTCTTCTGAAGCCTCTCTCCTCGGCTTATAGACGGCTGTCTTCTACCCATGTCTTCATATCACCTTCCCTTTGTACGTGTCTGTGTCCTAATCTCCTCTCGTGGTAAGGACACCAGTCTGGCACTAGGGGCCACCCCTATGACCTCATTTTATCTTCATCACTTCTTTAGAGATCCAACCTCCCAATACAACCCAAATACTCCACATATAACATTCTGAGGGGCCGAAGGTTAGAACTCCAACCCATGAGTTTGGAGGAAACAATTCAGCCCACAGCAGATGGGTAGGACTAGCGGGGAGCAGAGAAGGGGCTCAGTGGGCATGCGTTTTATCATCTGCTCAGCACCTGTATTAGTTTCTTTCTGCTGCTTTAACAAATTGCCACAAACTTACTGGCTTAAGTGACATGCATTCATTTTCTTACAGTTCTGGAAATCGTAAAACCACTTGGCAGCGCTACAATCCTTCTGCAGGCAATTGGGGAGAATCTGTTCGCTGGCTTTTTCCAGGTCATGGTGGCTGCCCGTATTCCTTGGCTCATGGCCCCATTACTCTGACCTCTGCCTACATCAGCACATCTCCTCTTTCTCTGACTCCCCTGCCTCCTTTTTATAAAGACCTCCTGGGGGCGCCTGGGTGGCTCAGTCTGTTGGGTGTCTACCTTTGGCTTGCGTCGTGATCCTGGGGTCCTGCTCAGTGAGGAGCCTGCTTCTCTCTCTCTCCCCCTGTTCATGCTCTCTCTCTCTCTCAAATAAATGAAATCTTAAAAAAAAAAAAAACAACCTTTTGATTATATTGGGCCCATCTGAATAACCCAGGATAATCTCCCTATTTCAAGATTGTTAACTTAATCACGTTCACAAAGTCCCTTTGCCATGTAGGGTAACACATTCTCTGTTCCAGGGATTAGGGCTGGGACATCTTTGGGAGATGGTTGTTCTGTCTACCATAGCACCCCTCCCTTCTTCCCTACTCCAACCTTGAACGTCTAGTGGGGAGCTACCCCTCAAGGTGCTGGAGTGGCCACGTGATCCACACTGGCCCAGTCTGAGTCCCTTGAGTGGCCACGCTCTGGGGTTGCTGGAGATCAAGCCTCCCGTAAGGGCGAGGCATTAGTCTGTGCTGGTGGAGATGGAGACTGAGATGTGGAGAGAGTCCTGGGAGCCTATAGTCACTGGTTCCAGTTGTTCCCGAGGCTGGCAGGTTATGAATCGGTATATCCTCTGTTCAGTTGGTTTCAGTTGGGTTTCTGTCCCTGGAAATTAAAACCGTCTCTACATGTACACAAGTTATTTTGAATGAGGGCCAGACAGTGGGGGATGGGGACAGCAGGGGCAGAAGTGCATCTCTGGAAGCAAATGAAGTGTAAACTTCAAGGCCACTCACTCAGGGGAGACCCTCCACAGCCCTGGCTGGGACTCAAGTTCATATGTTTCTGCGCCATTTTTAGGAGCTACGTTAGCTGCAATTGGGAGGACCATGTCAGTCTCCATTTCCACTTTCCCTCTAGTAAACCCTCGCTCTCCTTAGCTTTGCTGTGACCATGGGCATTTTTGAGAACCAGCGCCGGGCAGGTTGAGATGAGGATCCATTTACTGTGTGTTAAATGCAATATATTTATATGGCCTCCAGTTGTTTTAAGTGTGTTTGTTGGCCGGGTGTAGGAATGGTTTTTAGGAATATTCCCACGGTCCTGACTCCCCCAGCCTGGTGACAAGGAGCAGGGCTAGGGGTGGCCTCATGATACCAGCGTGTCCCATGGCGATTGCCACCAGAAATATGTGGGGCAGGGAGGAGAAATGAGTTGGAAACATACAGAGCCAAATGTTGGTCCCTTGAAAAAGAATCGTAAAACGGGGGATTGAATTCTTGACTTCTGGCCAAAATTTAAATTCTCCCCTCTCAGGAATATACCAAATAATGCTACATAAACACACTATACATGCTTTTCTCTTTTGATGGAAACCATGGAAAAATGGAATTTATTCCTGTGGATCTAACCCTACAAGATTAAAACAACAGTGAGCGCACGTGCACGTGCAGGTGCATGACTCATGCATTCTATCATAATGATATGTTTTAGACTAGTGCTAAACATAGTGCTAGACTATGTTTTAGCACGATGTTACCAGTACCAGGTCATGAAGCTAAAGCACACTTTTCTAAATGATCAGCCATGCTAGGAAAAAGCCTGAAGTCTCTTTCTACGTTTCCTATGGATAATGGTATCTCAAACTTATTGTCACTGTCATAGGAAGAATCTCAGCCAAAAAGGAGGGGAAAAAGTATTTTAGAAGCATGTCAGACAACTAGCACAAACTAATATGTAATTTTTCTGTATTTGGTGTTTTTGTGGTCTTTTCCAGCTTTCAAAACTTTATGGTTTTTGTTGTATTCTCCATCTATGTATTTTCATATTTAATTTTGTTCTGGTAATTTTGTATTCATTTTCTTCAAAAGAGCGAACACGACTCAGGCCCCAGCCAACCTGGGTGAACTCCTGTGCACAGGCTACAGTGAGGAGATAGGAATGGCCAGTCTGCCGAGAGCAGAGGCCAAGAAATGAGGAGTCGCAGCAGGGAGAGAGGGAGCGAGTGGGGGACACCCGTGATGGAGGCCGTGGAATGCCAGGCGCGGGGAGAGCAGGCCCACTGAGGTGACATTGGGTGCGTGGTGGGTGCCTTGCATGGTGTGTCAAGGAGAGTGACGTGAGGGAGGGGATCCTTTTCTCTGGGAACAAATGCTCTCCAGCTGCTTCAAACTTCTGCACCTGTAACGAGTGGAGAGATGATTAAAGACCAAAGCAGGTGGTACATTCTGAAATCCTGAAAAAGAGTCAAAAAAATGTCACTCTCTGAAACAGAGATTTATAAAAGCCAATATCAAACAGATGAGGATTATCACAGTTTGGGTACTTCCCCAAAATCTCAAGATTCTTCAAGGTATAGGGTAGTCTCTCAATTTGTCAAGAGTTGAGAGTGAATCCTAAAACCCCATCCAGGAAGCACCAATTTCAATGTAACTGAGAAAAGATGCAGCTTCCAAGAAAACAGCTAAACACAGAATAACATACAATCAAGTATTTAAAAAGTGAACTAGAAGGTGGTAGTCTCAAACACACACATATGAACACAGTAGAGCACAAATACTCTATAAGGCAGAAAACGGTGGCTTTATCCGAAGGCAAATGGCATCTAGGGGAAAATATTTGTGTCTTATATCACGGCCAACATTAATTTTTCTAATATGTCAGAGCTCCTATTGATTGATTTTTTTTCAAAGACCAGCCTTCTAATAAAAAAATGGGCAGTTCGTGAGAAAGAAAATACAGATGCCTCTCAGACAGATGGAGAAATAGTGACCCTTACTCACAAGAAGAAAATGCAAAATAAGATTACACTGCGATATCTCTTTTCAACTATCCAGTTGGCAAAGATAAAAGAAAGTTTGGTGAAGGTGTGGGGAAATAAGTTCCCTTGTAAATTGTTGGCAGGAATGTAGATAGAGTTTCTGTAGAGAGCAGTTTGTTAATACCTATCCAAATTACAAGTGCACATACCCTTTGACTCAGCAATTTGATTCCTAAGGATCTATCCTGTAGATGTGATCACGTATGCACAATGCATCATATACACAAGATTATTTGCAACACTCTGCAGCAACAAAAGATGAGAGGCAGCCTACGTATCCATCTGTGGGGGACCAAATACATAAATTCCTGTACATCAGGATATCCCATACATTGGAATATTGCTCAGTGGTAGAAAAAAAGGAGGAAGTTTTATTTGAACTGATACGAAATGATCTTCAAGATATACAAAGCAAAAAAAGCAAGATGTAGAAGAAATAGAAAGTACTCTACTATTACTGTTTTGTAAAGGACGGTTGGGAGGACTATAGCTCCGTATGTGTGTTTGTTTGAATAAACATAAAATATCCTTAAAGATACACCAGAATCTCCTACATCAGCTCCTCCAGAGAGAAGTTCTGGGTGCCTGGGGGATGTGGATGTGAGAGCCTCATGCCTCTCTGGCACAGAACGGAAGCACAGGAATCATGATGACTCCGCAAATGTGGGTTGAGGGCTGGCTGCATGGCCCGGGCACCCACTGTGGCAGGTGTCAGGGGGGCAGCAGATGTCCTGCCCTTATGGGGCTTATGCCCTAGTAAATGAGACAGGCAGTAAACAAATAAAATATATGGGTGGACAGACAGATGGACAGAAAAAGAGAGAGGGAGAGAGGGAGATATGGAGAAAGAGGAAGGAAGGAATGGAGGGAAGGAAGGAGGAAGAGAGGGAGGGAGGGAGGAAAGAAGGAAGGAAGGAAGGAAGGAAGGAGGGAAGGAAGGAGGGAAGGAAGGAGGGAAGGAAGGAGGGAGGGAGGAAAGGAAGGAAAACTCAGGGACTTTGAAGAATATTTTAAAAAATTGGCATGTGGAGAGATTAAGTGGGGATGGTCGATCTATTATTTTAGACAGGGTGGGGTGAGAAGGTCTCATGTCGTCCACATATCTGGGGCAAGGGCATCTAGGGGACAGTGCAAAGGCCTGACATGGGGAGTTTGGAGCAATAGTAAGGAAGACAGCGTGACGTGAGCAAAGCGGGGGAGGGGGGACCGTGACAGGTGGCTGAAATGTGTCCCCCCATGAGCCATTCTCCAGGGACACCTGCTGGGGGTGGTGCCAGGCCTTCAGGGATCCCCAGGGAAGACGATTCCCCTTTTGGAACTTCAGACCTTTGACCAGGACAGCTCTCGGACTGTGGAAGATAAGTGGGTTGGTGGTACAGTCCACATTCTGGGGTGATGTCTGTCTTTTCAGTCAATGCTTGGAATGACTTTTTTTGAATAGACCCAGGCAGCCCTTCGACAACTCCAGGAGCACATCCCAAACCTAGTATTTGCCCTCACAGCACGAAAGCAGCCGTCCATCCTCCTCGAACGCCTGTGTGCCTTAGAGGGAAGCGGATGCAAACACCTAGTATGATGTCGGCTATTCCTGAGCCTGCACGCACCGCAGCTGCAACAGGCTTCTGCACTTCCCTCCCGGAAGATGACCGGGCCCCTGTGGGACCACAGCATCCCCAGTGGGAGCCTTTTCTCTGTAGGACACGTGCTATGTAAACTCTCTGGTCACACCGGGTCCTTGCTCTTTAAGACGACGAATCCCCAGAGGAAGAGGCTTACATCTTGCCTAATTGGACAGTTGGCTGTATTCAGAGAGAAGTGTTTGCAGAGCACATTGAAAGCTAGCCCAGGGACCCACATGTTTGCTCAGCATCCACATGGCAAACAGCAAGAGCCTTCCTTGAATGCAAGGGTCAGAAAGGGATTTTCCTCAAATCTGAGCAAGCCTCTGGGGTGATGGCTCATTCAAAAGGCCATAATATAGGGAAGGGTGTTCTGGAATATCTGTGCCAGACCTTCCTCCCATCTGAGATGAACACAAAGAATCCTTTCTCATTTTGCTTTCTTGCAGCGGAGTCCACCCTGGATTACTGAGGGGGTCCCGGGCTTATTTCAAGGTCCAAGTGTCTGGAATCAGAGCCCAAAGGCCAGCTGTGGGGAGCAGGGGGTGGGAGAAGGGGGGAGGCCCACTGGCTGTGCAGAAAATGAAGACCCAGGGCTTTTATGCACATGATTAGTGATGAGGAGCTAGTTGCCTGGCAACAGCAGCCCCTTCCCCCCTCTATCCGTACCCCTCAGGCTGTGTGTAATGTTTGGTGACATTTTTCTTTTCATAGCAGAGACAGGGAGTCGCCCCCTTAATTAGCTGAAGATGCCCCCCCCAACTGGCTTATTGATCAGACTCCTGTTTAGAAATCATCCCCCACAAAGCACTTAATTATTAATTGCACATTAATAATTGCTGTGCCGGGATAACTCTACAGATAGCTGTTCATGTAAGTGAAGAGCTTAGACTAAGACCTGACACACGGAGGTGCTGTAAAAAAATTAGCTGCTCAAATAATTAACATTGTCTCTTTCTTCTAGGAGGTTCAAGTAGTAAGACCTACACTGGGCAGATTTTACTGTTTTCAAAGAGCTTTGCTATTTTCTCAGACTCTCAGAATGCTACAGTCAGAAGCGTCCTTAGAGAATCCTCACCGCCCCCACCCAGCTGCCTCCTTTGACAGCTGGGGAAACTGAGGCCCAACGAGGTGACACAACTGTGCCAAAGTCACACAATTCATGATGCCACAGAGACTGAATCCAGACCTCCTGGTCCTTGGTCTCTTTCCACTCCTCTGGCCTTCCCAATTCAGGGCTACAGAGAATCTTGCCAGGAGTCCGCCAGGAATGCAGGTGCGTAGTTACTGCCCTCCTTGCCTGGCTTGCACTCGGGGACCCTGTGTCTGCAGCAAGTCCCCAGACCCTGCAGTGGGGGCAGCTAGAGAGGGCTTAGGGAGGCACCGCAAGTAAATGATGTGACTGCCAGAGTAAGGTCATTGTGTCCATTTACAAGATGGGAAGCTCAAGGCTGAGAAAGGTGAATTTCTAGTCCCAGAGGACTTGAAAGCCACATCCCTCTTCCCACACAGTCACCACCTGGTTCTCCTGTGCAACAGACGCAAGACCCCGGGGCCTGGGCCTCTCCCCTGACGCTCAAGGAAACCAGGCCTCAGAAGGGGTCGAGGGGCCTGCCCAGGGCTCTACCTCCTGGTACGGCCGTGACCCCACTCCCGGGGGAGGGGGGGAGGTCCAGGAGAGATCACCCACCCCCTTCGCTTTTCCCCATGGAGGTTTATCCTAACCAATCTGCTGAGAAACACTTTTTAACACGCAATAAGATGGATATGCTAAATTAATTTCAAATACACGGGACAGAAACAACATCTGAGCCTTTGGGTTGATTATCTACACAGAACAGGCTGATGGGGGTTAGGGGCTGGGAAAGACAGGGTGTCAGTTCATGTCCTAGGAAGAAAAAAATAACAAAGGAGACTCTCAATTGCCCAAGTGTGTGAGTGAGCACTAGGGGGCGGAGTGAGTCCAGGAATGGGAGAGCCAACGCAATTTTCCTTTGGTTTTAAGGGTGGTTTTAAAAGAGCAAGCTTGCAGCGTGAAGGGTCATTGCCTTTAGTACAGCCTTAGTCAATAGGTTTCTAATTGGGCTATTAATCTGGAAATAAGTGTAAAATAAGAAACCCAGAGGGTGGGTTGAGCGTGAACGCAATGTGAATAATGAACATCCCATGAATGATTTTTTTCAAGGGTCAATAGTCCCATAATCTTTGTTCTTCTTTAATGTGAATTGACTCCTGACCACGACTTGGCAATATTTGTCATAAAGTGGTAGGTCTAAGTCTTAAGAAACACGAAATAATATTATAAGAGTTTTCTAGTACATGGTCTCTGCAAGTGGAAAACATAAAAAGTAATTGTTTTTTGGCAAATTAATGTGATTGTGCGTACGTACCAATCCATAGCCACTCCTTGCACCTGCTCCCACCCTGTCTCACTGCACGCTTGGAACAGTCATGCCAGAGATGAAAGGACCACAGCGACACACCGGGTCCCCCGTGTGGGCGTTCACCCCGGTAATACATGACTCAACCCCCTGCAAGGCAGTGATGTTTGGACCTATGTGAGTTTAGCAGTGGCCTAAGGATAGTTTCTTATTTAGAACAACAATAACTCCCATAGGACTATAGTTAATAATACCGTATTGCATATTTGAACGTTGCCAGTAGAGCAAATCTTTAAAGTCCTCACTAGGACGATTAAATCGTAACAATGTATGGTGACAGATGTTATTGTGGTGATAGTTTGGCAGTATATACAAATAGCTAATCATTAAGTTGTACACCTGAAACTGATGCTATGTTATATATCAATTATGCCTCAATAAAAACAACAAAAACAAAGGCCAAAATGAAAGGGCTGCCATCAGTGAGAACTCATTAGGTGCCCAGCCCTGGGCTTTGCTTAGCGTGGTCTCACTGAAGCAAAATAAACCTATAAGCTATACACTGTTATTCTTCTTCTGATTTTACAGATGAGGAAACTAAGTTAACTAAGTTGTCCAAGATTGCCTGGCTACGCAGTAGTTCGTCTAGGACTCAGACTGAGATCTGACAGCAAAGTCCGGGTTCTCAGTTCTGGTCCTTCCAGAAGCCTGACCAACCCTATCCTGATGGGAAAATGCTTGGGCCCTATACTCTGACACTAAATCCTTTTTTTTAAATTTAAAATTATTTATGTATTTATTTTAGAGACAGGATGGGGGGCGGGGGGCGCGTGCAAGGGGAGGGGAGGAGCAGAGGTAGAGGGACGAGCTGACTCCACACTCCGAGGATTGGGGGGGGGGGCTTGATCCCAGGACCCTGAGATCATGCCCTGAGCAGAAACCAAGGGTCAGACAGTTAACCAACGGAGCCACCCAGGCGCCGCCCCCCCTTAAGGTTATTTATTTATTTTAGAGAGAGAGAGAGAGAGAGCGCAATGACACTACATTCTAATCTGAGCATGGTGCTGATTTGGTGGGTGGTTTTAGGAAAGTGACTCCACCTCTATATCAAATCTTAAGCTCTTATAGTGAGTTACTAAATAATGCAAGTCATCAAAATAAATGTAATATAAAGACATGTAGGTCATCAAGAGCCCAGATGAATGTACAGAGTCCAGGGCTACAGCAGCTCTGGGATTGGTGATCTGCAGGAACCTGGCACCCGGGGCCATAGAATGAAAATGTAACAGGATGGTGTGAGGCAAGTGGGGTCATCCTCTCAAGCTCCTGGCTCAAGAACAGGGGTGGATCCTTCTGCTCACAAGCCCTAGAGTTTGGGGGCCGTAGACATGCAGGAAGGTGGCCACACGTTGGGCAGAGAGGTGTGCATTGGAGCAGTGCTGCACAAGGCTGTCGGCTGGGGCCAAGCAAGAGGAAGCCATGTTTCTCAGGGGACCACCGGAAGCTGCCTGGCACGGAAGGCCAAGGGCAGGCAGGCCTTGGGACCACTTGGTGAGCCCTGGGGACCCAAGTTCTGCCACAGATCACAAAAGGGCATATTCAGCTTTGCCCCTTTTCTTCCTCTTCCCCGGAAGCCAGAGGGGTACGCAGGAAGGAGAGGAGTGGGAGAGAGAAGGCCATGACCTCACTCCCCTCCCCACCCGCAACTCTCCTAAAGCCTGCAGCCTCGCCTACATTCAAGACAAAGAGGAAAGCTTTGAATCAACTAGAAGACTGAAATTTTAAGTTGGACAGAGATGCATCTTAATAACTGGGGAGAAACGATTTTGATAACTAAAATGATGAAAAGTTATAGAATCAGACTGGGGGAGATAGAGCTAGCTAGCTAGCTAATGGAGCCTGCTACCCAGTGGGAAAGGGAGGTTTCATAGAGCATAATTGATAGATTTTGGGGGGGAATATCTATTTCATGTTTATCTCCCCAGAGAATTGACAATCTTCACTAAACCTGTTACTCAGAGGAAAATCAATAAATATCATATATCTGGCCACAGGTGAGAGACTGCAGCCTGCCGTTTCATACCGCGCAGCTAAGGGCTCTGCGTGCACGGGGTCACTTGGCCCTCTGGGACTCCAGTCTCACAGGAGCGCCCCAGGTACCTCAGATAATGGTGGGAAAAGCCGAGCGTTTCTCTTCTTATCGGGATTGTAATTATGGCTCTTTTTTCTGTTCTCACAACAAATGCTAGGTTAGGATACTCATCTTTTTTTCCTTTTTTTTTTAAGATTTTTATTTATTTATTCATGAGAGGCAGAGAGAGAGAGAGGCAGAGGGAGAAGCAGGCTCCCAAGGAGCAGGGAGCCCGATGCGGGACTCGATCCCAGGACTCTGGGATCATGACCTGAGGTGAAGGCAGACGCTTAACCATCTGAGCCACCCAGGCGCCCAGGATACTCATCTTTTTAAGTGCCCTCCCTCTGCTCAGAGGCTTCTGCCCTCTGAGAGGTCTGGATCGATCCCCCCGTGACTCCCTCCTGAATTTTCAGAGCTCATCTTGAGACCTGGGCTTCAGAAAGGCTATGCAGTATGAACTTAATTTGCAGGCATAATGGCGATAATCTCACCCAACCCCGAGTTCCTTCCACCCATTGCCTATGTAGAGTCGGGCAGTGCAAGAGCCCACAGACAAGACACATCAATGAAGCAAAGACAAGAACCCAGAAGCAGACCCAAGGACTGTATCACAGTCCACTCTGTGATAAAAGGTGATACCACCAATCCACGGGAAAAGGAAAGAATATTCCATTAATAGTGCATGGATAGTTGGTTAGCTACATGTGTAAAAACAACCATTTAAATTCTTCCTTCACATTCATCAATTTCCAATGGATTAAAGACCTAGAGGTAATAATTGCAAGAACAGAAATGTAGAAGAAAACCTAAGTGAATATTTATCAGACCTTGGAACCGGGGAATAACTTTAACAGCATGACAACAATAAAGAAATCACATAGGAAAAGAACGATAGCTTTGAATATATAACAAGTTTAAATGTATACCAAAAAGATAATAGAAATACAATCAAAAGGTATGGTAGTAACAAAACCAGTAATCCCCACTGCACCAGCTGGCTGTGAGCCAACAGCCAATATGTGAGTGAGACCATCCCAGACCATCTCTTCCCTAACCATACCACCAGCAGACAGCAGACTCGTTAAATGAGCCCAGCAGAGATCAGCCACGCCTGGTCCAGGCCATCAGATACATACTGCTGACACAGATTCATAAGCAATAATAAATGTTTTTCTTGGTTTAGAACACTGTTTTAAGGCAATTTGTTATGCAGAATTAGATAAATGATACAAAAGAGAAAAGGAAAATGATAAATTGGAACAAATATGTGTAACAAATATGAAAGATAAAGATTAAAATCTTTAATATGTAATGAGGCCTTATAAATCAACAAGAAAAACAAGATCTGCCTTAGAGCAATAGATAGAGGACGTGAGCAGATAAGTCATTAAGAAAGAGAAATGGCTAATAAATGAAAAATATTAAACCTCACAGAAGTAAAAGAAGTGTAATCCAAACATTAAACCACACATACGTTTTTTTACTCATGAAACTAGCAACAATGTAAAAATATTCAATAAAGATGAGTGTGGTAGTGTGATGGGCACTCCCAGATCTGGGGATGGAAGTCAAATTAAACCATTTCCAGAAAGTAATTTAGCAAGATTTAGAAAAAGCCTTTGGGGCAGATACGGTTGGTCGCTGTGGAATATTGTGGTATTGTTCCCAATTCTTCATCATGTTCTTTGCATGATTTTGTAGTTCCTTTCCCTAGAAACAAAGTATATTTTCTGGCATGTTGATGTTGTACTTGGCTTTGTGGCTGTTCTGGGCCAAAGGAATGTTAATAGATGTGTGCTGCAAGCAGAGGTTGAAGCATCCTCTGGTTTTGAGTTTGTTCTCTTGCATTTCTTTTACCACAGTGGCTTCTCCTTTGTGTTCCTGCCCCTTCCGCCTGGGCCCTGGAGTGAACACATGAATTTGGGAAGACGAAGGGGTAGTGGCAGAATAGTGGTTAGCACCTGCCTAATCTCCACAGAAAGGCAGACAGAACAATTAAATAGCAAAACCAAAACCCACAGGCATTTCCAACAAAGCCAGGTGAGAAGGGGTTCCCATGAAGTCTAAAATACAAGCGAGTGGGGCTAAGTCATTAGCAGTCACAGCAACTGTGCTGGAAGAAGCAGAGGAAAGCAGCGGGGCATCTAGCAAACCTGCCAACAAACCCCCCTAGAACATCCAAGAGGCATTCCCTGGGAAGCTCAGCAGGCTCATTTTAGAACAACAGCTGAACCTGTTTTGCCTGCTCCGATTAGCGGGTGCGTGCAGGGGGCCTGGGGTAAGGTCTGAAAGTCTGGAGCAGTCTAGCCCCTCGGAGCTCTCAGGATTCACCAGCTAGGTGAGCTGGCCTTTCGGGACAGGGCCTGTCCCCGAGGAACCTGCTGGGAGAGAAAAGGCATGGTAGAGATGAAGGAAAAGAAGGTCCAGATAAAAGTGGGTCAGGGGAATATAGCCAGGAAATCTCACAAATCTCGCACTACGTGAAAAACAACAGAATAGGTAACTTTATGAAGTTAGAAAACTTATCCTGTGCAAAGGTTCCTTCTGAAAGTTCATACTTAATTCATACAAAAATGATCAACAGAAATGTACTGAGACTAAATCTCATACAAAGTTATTGGAAGGAAAATGAGAATGAGAATAATGTCCCCACAGATAATGAAAGCAGGCATAAAGACTTGCTTTAAAAAATGAGACAGAAAAAGGAAAAAATGAAATTAATGAACTATTTCAAAATGAGCTAAAAGACTAATATCTTCAGGAAAGGAATATCATTAAGAAAACAATATGAAACATGAAAGAAAATATTAATGAGAAATAGAGAAACTCAGAAGTGAAGGGAGAGAGGTCAGCAAAAATACAGAAATAAAATAAATGGGGAATAAACTATGAGGAATCCAGTGAATAAATAGATATTGACTTAAGAGAAATAGAAGGTGAAAAGAAGGGAATTTTTAAAGAAAATTATTTATTTATTTGAGAGAGAGCAAGCATGAGCAAGTAGGAGAGGGAGAGGGAGAAGCAGACTCCCCACTGAGCAGGGAGACCAATGCGGGGCTCGATCCCAGGACGCAGGGATCATGACCTGAGCTGAAGACAGACACTTAAGTGCCTGAACCACCCAGGGACCCCAAGAAGGGAAATTTTAAAAATAAAAGATAAATTAGAAAGAGATAAAGATTTGAAAAACAATACAACTATTGAATGAACATAGGAAAAGAAGATCCAACACATGGTGAGCCGAAGTTCCTGAATAAGAAAACAGAAGCAAGAGAATTGAACAAATACTACATGGTATAATTTGAGAAGGTTTTTCTGAAATAAAGTAGATTTGAAAGCACATATTAAAAGAGCACACTATGCATAGGGAGATATTGAACTGAATGGTCAACACTAAGACATATTCTAGTGAAATTTCTGAACTTTTTAAAGAAAAAGAAAAAAGCTCTTCAGACATCTAGGCCAAAATAATATGTGGCTTATAAAGGAAGGAAGGAAGTTTGTCATTAGACTTTTAAAAATTTTTTTATTTAAATTCAATTTAGTTGACATATAGTGTATTATTAGTTTTAGGGGTAGAATTTAATGATTCATCAGTTGCATATAACACCCAGTGCTCATCACATCAAGTGCCCTCCTTAATGCCCATCACCCATTACCCCATCTCCCCACCCACCTCCCCTCCAGCAACCCTGTTTGTTTCCTGTAGTTAAGAGTCTCTCATGGTTTGCCTCCTTCTCTGTTTTTATCTTATTTTATTTTTCTTTCTCTTCCCCTGTGTTCATCAGTTTTGTTTCTTAAATTCCACATATGAGTGAAATCATACGGTATTTGTCTTTCTCTGACTGACTTATTTCGCTCAGTGTAATACCCTCTAGTTCCATCCATGTCATTACAAATGGCAAGATTTCATTCTTTTTGATGGCCATTCTTTTTGATGGCCATTGTATATATATATCACATCTTCTTTATCCATTCATCTGCTGATGGACATCTGGGCTCCTTCCATAGTTTGGCTATTGTGGACATTGCTGCTATAAACATTGGGTGCAAGTGCCCCTCTGGATCATTACATTTGTATCTTTGGGGTAAATACCTAGTAGTGCAATTATTGGGTTGTAGGATATCATGTCTATTTTTAATGTGACATTTTGTCAGAAAAAGAGTATTTGGATACTTAAGAAAATGTGACATTCAAGTATAAAGGACACAGGCAAGCTGTTATGAACATGCAGGCACTTAGGGACTATTATTCCTATGAGTACTTCCTGAGGAATTTATTAGAGAACAAGTTTTAGGCAACCAGAATGACTAGAGAGTTGTTTTTGTTTGTTTGTTTGTTTTTAAGTAGGCTCTGCACCCAACACAGGGCTTGAACTCATGACCCTGAGATCAAGAGTCACATGCTCTACTGACGGAGCCAGCCACGCATCACTAGAGAGAGTTTGATAGAAGGAATTGAACTGGCAAAGTTCTATTTCTTAACCTGGTTGGTAGTTACAGGGGTGTTTGTCTTATAATAATTCACTAAGATATATATATATATATTTGTTTTGCATTATTTTCTTTATATTTTATTTCACAATAAAAGGTAAAAGCAAAAACAAACAAAATGACCATGCAAAGAGCAGACCTGAGCGCAGCCATAGGCAAGTCTAGCGAAACCCAGCCTAGTTCAGTCAGTTTTTAGTTGTTCCAAGATGTGAGCAAGAAAAAAAAATGTTTATCGTTTTTTAACTCTAAGTTTGGGGTGATTTGTTATCCAGCACTATTGTGAGTTTTGCTATCTAATAAAGCTGAGTCTTCAGCAGCTATATCAAACCTCTTATTTCATTATTGAATCTGGAAAGGACCAGATCCTTGTGTTCTTCGATTCCCTAACAGTTAATGATGGTTATGTGACAGATATTGGAAATAACCCAGTAAAGGAATTCTGCTAGGTTTGTTGGAAAATTTTCTTTCCTGATTAAGGATAGTGGTATATGAGGAGTCGCTCTCACTGTCTTGTCTTCATACACCTCTACTTTCCTGAATTTTGCTCATGTGACCATGGGAGACTTGGAGCCGTCTTGCTACCGTAAGCAACAAGCAAACAGATAAAAAGTCAACATTCTGAGGATGTTGGAGCAAAAAAATATGAGATTTTGATTTCTTGACGATTTCATTGAGTTTCTCTACCTTCTTTCAGACTTCTTGGTTATGTAAGTAATAAATATCCCAGTTGTTAGTTAGCTTTTCTGTTACTTGCAGCTGGCTTTCTATTTCTTCCTTACTTAGACAGCTTTAACAATGTTTCTTGTCTTTAAACCAGTATTCCTGGATCTATTAACTTAGATTAAGAAAGGATTTCAAGATATAGTCAAAAAATATTTATCAAATCATTATCTATAGAGAGGCAAAATAGAAAACGATCTAAAAGTTGCAATATAAAAGAATGATTAAATAAATATCAGTAAGATGATACATTATGCATCTGTTAATATTCATGTTTTGGGAGAATATTTAAGAACATGGAAAATGGTCATGCATAATAAAAAATTAACATTTAAAACTGTATGGGTGAGGGGCACCTGGCTGGCTCAGGCAGTAGAGTATGTGACTCTTGATCTTGGATTTGTGAGTTTGAGCCCCACATTGGGCATAACGTTTACTTTGAAAAAATAATAAAACTGTATGGGGTGATGTCAGAGAAAATGGCAGAGTAAAGATGTCCAAAATCTTTTCTTCCGTAAAAGCAGTGATAAAATTGGCAAAATTGTCAAAATCAAGAGAATGTTAATTCAAGAAAAATTATTGGATTGCAGTAAAAATAGTGAGCTTTGTGGCATTTTAATTTGCCTTATTCTCATCCTCCTCTGCGCAGTTCTGCAGTTGCCTTGAAAATGAACACCCTGTAATCCTGTCGAAAACAAGTAGACTGGCAGCCACCAGAAGGTGCAGAACAGGATTGGAACTACTTCATAGACCTGTTCCCAGAGAAGTGTCATTATTTGACCTGTCTGGTGGTTCCCTGGAAGATTCTACTCACAAGGCTGTGTCATTATTTGACTTGACCCAGAGGTCACCCAGTGTGAACAGCCTTTTCCCCAGGGGCATTTGTCAAGAACAATCAGAGATAATTGCTTAACATCGATGGGTGCCTTAGTTGGTGGATAACATTGGGCAAACAGGCTAACCAAAAAACTTAAAGGAAAATCTAGAGAACGAGATCATCATAAGGGACTTTGAAAATCTCCAAATATTTCTGGGAGTCTAGAAGGCTGTGTTCATACATGTGGCTGTGCATATGACCAGGGCGGTGTGCATGCTCAGGAAGACACAGAAAGGCCTAAGCTCTCACCTCGGGCTAACCTTAAGGCTCTGTGCAAGCAGGAAGTAGAAGCTCAGGCAGAACTGTAAATTGCCTTTCCACTGTCTGAGTGTTGAAAGCATTCTCCCCAATATATACACAGAGTCCCTCAACAAACACTGGGCAATGTATTGGTTTCAGGCATTTTTGGGGGGGTAAAGATTATTTATTTATTTGAGAGAGAGAGAGAGAGAGCATGAGTAGTGGGGAGGAGCAGAGGGAGAGGAAGAAGCAGACTCCCCAGTGAGCAGGGAGCCCGATGCGGGGCTCAATCCCAGGGTCCTGGGGTCATGACCTGAGCCAAAGGCAGATGCTTAACCCACTGAGCCACCCAGGTGCTCCTTGGTTTCAGGCTTTTAAAGAAATTGACCATTAAACTAAGTAGACATTGCAGTGGTCACACACAACAAAGAATACAAACTTTACAGAATTAGGTCATAAGCCACTAGACAAACAGCAACTATCAGAAGCAATGACACCAATAAAACCTGGGATTTCCAGAGTTATCTCATTATATTATTTTAAAATAGGTTTGGTTTTCAGTAAAAAAAAAGGAGAAACATGCAAAAAGCTAACCTAAGAAAATATGGCACTCTTAGATATATACTCAAGAGAAATGAAAACATATGTCCACAGAAAAACTTGTTTATGAGTGTTCATTGCAGTATTATTCATAATAGCCCAAAAAAATTAGAACAGCCCAAATTTTCATCAGCTGATGAATGGACAAATGAAATGCAGTATATCCTTACAATGGAATACTATCCAACCATAAAAAGGAACGAAGTATTGATAAATGGTACAGTGTGGATGAACCTGGAGAAGATTAGCCTAAGGGAAAGAAGCCAGATACAAAAGGCCACATATTATATGATTCCATTTATAGAAAATGTCCAGAATGGGCAAATCCATAAAGACAGAATGTTGATTAGTGGTTTCTGGGGATTGGAGGGGAGGGAAAATGGGGTGTGATTGCTGATAGATATGGGAGTTCTTCAAATTGAGGAAAATGTTTTGGAATTAGATAGTGGTGCTGGTTGTACAACTTTGTGACTACACTAAAGACCATGGAATTGTGCACTTTAAAAGGATGAATTTTATGGTATATGAATTATATCTCGATGATAAAAGTAACCTGTGTGGTATGGTCCCAGTTTTGTTTAAAATACTGTTTTTGATACAAATCTTGTGCAACTTCTGAAAATCTCCTCACTGCCTTCTTTCTCTTTGTTGACTGGTGCGTGATGCTAAGTGGTCTCTTCACTTCCAGACTCTGTTGAAATGTCACACCATGAGACACAGGATCTGGTTTCCCGTGCTACGAGGCTGTTTGATGTAACCTGGAAGTTGCAGAAAGTTAGTTCCACATGGGTGAAGCCTGATCAATAGGAATGAGGTGACAGAAAGGAGTGAGCAGTAATTTCCCATATTTCTCCATTCCTTGGGCTACTCCGATGTGCAAACCTTTGCGAACCTCCCAGAGTCCCTCACGCCATGTGAACACATCTGCCGAGTGGCATGCTGGGACTCTATCGTGGCTTGTCATGAAGTGGTGGCCAGCATGATAAGACCTCACAAGGAAATACTTTAGATCTCCCCTTGCCTCGCTCTTGTTCCCTTTTCTCTTCACCCTGCAACCCTTCCAAATAAAGTGTCAGTACTTCAATACTTGTTTCTGCTTTTCAGAGCACTCAGGCTAAGAAAAATGCATAAAAAATACATTAAAAAGCTAGAGTTTATCTTTGTGTATGGTGTAAGGAAATGGTCCAGTTTCATTCTTCTGCATGTGGCTGTCCAATTCTCCTGACACCATTTGTTGAAGGGACTGTCCCTTTTCCATTGGATATTCTTTCCTGCTTTGTCAAAGCCTTAGTTGAGCATTGAGTTGAGGGTCCATTTCTGGGTTCTCTATTCTGTTCCATTGATCTATGTGTCTGTTTTTGTGCCAGTACCATACTGTCTTGCTGATGACAGCTCTGTAATAGAGCTTGAAGTCTGGCATTGTGATGCCACCGGCTTTGGTTTTCATTTTCAACATTCCTCTGGGTATTCGGGGTCTTTTCTTGTTCCATACAAATTTTAGGATTATTTGTCTAGCTCTGTGAAAAAAGTTGATGGCATTTTGATAGGGATTGCATTGAATGTGTAGATTGCTCTAGGTAGCATAGACATTTTAACAATATTTATTCTTCCAATCGATGAGCATGGAATGTTTTTCCATTTCCTTGTGTCTTCCTCAATTTCTTTCATAAGTGTTCTGTAGTTTTTAGAGTACAGATCCTTTACCTCTTCGGTTAGGTTTATTCCTAGGTATCTTGTGGTTTTTGGTGCAATTGTAAATGGGATTGACTCCTTAATTTATCTTTCTTCTGTCTCATTGTTAATGTATAGACATGTAGCACAAAGATAAACTCAAAATGGATGAAAGACCTAAATGTGAGACAGGAATCCATCAAAATCCTAGAGGAGAACACAAGCAACCTCTTTGACCTCAGCCACAGCAACTTCTTGCTAGACATGTCTCCAGAGGTAAGGGAAGCAAGGGCAAAAATGAACTATTGGGACTTCATCAAGATAAAAAGCTTTTGCACAGCAAAGGAAAGAGTCAACAAGACTAAAAGACAACCGACAGAATGGGGGAAGATATTTGTAAATGACATATCAGATAAAGGGCAAGTATCCAAGATCTATAAAGAACTTTTCAAACTCAACACCCCTTGGGGACAAATAATCCAGTCAAGAAATGGGCAGAAGACACGAACAGACATATCTCCAAAGAAGACATACAAATGGCCGACAGACACATGAGAAAATGCTCTGCATCACTTGGCATCAGGGAAATCCAAATCAAAACCTCAATGAGATACCACTTTACACCAGTCAGAATGGCTAAAATTAACAAGTCAGGAAACAACAAATGTTGGTGTGGATGTGGGGAAAGGGGAACCCTCCTACACTGTTGGTGGGAATGCAATCCAGCCACTCTGGAAACCAGTATGGAGGTTCCTCAAGAAGTTAAAAATAGAGCTACCCTACGATCCAGCAATTGCTCTATTAGGTATTTACCCCAAAGATACAAATGTAGTGATCTGAAGGGGCACATGCACCACAATGTTTATAGCAGCAATGTCCACAATAGCCAAACTATGGAAAGAGCCAAGATGTCCATCAACAGACAAATGGATAAAGAAGACGTGATATGTATGTATGTATATATATACATATATATATATATATACACACGATGGAATATTACTCAGCCATCAGAAAGGATGAATACTTACCACTTACACCAAGGTGGATGGGACTGGAAGGTACTATGCTGAGTGCAATAAGTCAATCAGAGAAAGACAATTATCATATGGTTTCACTCATATGTGGAACATAAGAAGCAGCACAGAGGATCATAGGGGAAGGGAGGGAAAACTGAACGGGAAGTCATCAGAGAGGGAGACAAACCATGAGAGATTCTTAACTATAGGAAACAAACTGAGGGTTGCTGGGGGGGAATGGGTAATGGGTGATGGGCATTAAGGAGGGCACGTGATGTGATAAGCACTGGGTGTTAAACACAACCGATGAATTATTGAACTCTACATCTGAAACTAGGGATGTACTATATGTTGGCTAATTGAATTTAAAAAGATCTTGAATGAAGCTTTTTTTTTTTTTTTAAGTAGGCTCCATACCCAATGTGGGACTTGAATTCATGACCCTGAAACCAGGAGTCACACCCTCTACCAGTAGAGCCAGCCAACCGCCCCTCTTTTTTATTTTAAGTTTATTTATTTAAGTAATCTCTACACTTAATGTGGGGCTCGAACTCATGACCCCAAGATCAAGAGTCACATGCTCCTCCACCTCAGCCTGCCAGGCACCCCTTGAATGAAACTTTCTAATATCAGTAGTGGTAAATGGGAATGGAGTGGCTTTTATTTTCTTCTTTACTTTTTGGTGTGATCCAAAGTTTCAGTAATGAACATGTTTTTCACAGTTAGAAAAATAAAATAAAAACAAACCCCACAAAGCAACTGGGTTTGGCATACTTCCTCTAAGAGAATCCTTTTTACTTATCTGGAAATTAGCCATCTAATTAATCTCTTGGTTTACTATCTTTTGGCACTTCTGGAGCGTAGGTAAAATTCATTCATTTATGCATCCAACAAGTATATTTTGAGTGCCTACTATATGTCAGGCACTGTTCTAGGAACATGGGATCTATCGGTGGACCAGACAAACATCCTTATTCTCAGAGAGCTTATATTCTAATGGGGCCAGCCAGACAATACCTGAACAAATAAGAAAATACATGTCAGTTTTGGTAAGTGCTTTAAAGAATAAAGCTGGTTTGGGCACCTGGGTGGCTCAGTCGTTAAGCGTCTGCCTTCGGCTCAGGTCATGATCCCAGGGTCCTGGGATCGAGTCCCGCTTCGGGCTCCCTGCTCCTCAGGGAGCCTGCTTCTCCCTCTTCCACTCCCCCCTGCTTGTGTTCCTTCTCTTGCTGTGTCTCTCTCTGTCAAATAAGTAAATAAAATCCTTTAAAAAATAAAAAAAATAAAGAATAAAGCTGGTTAGAGGGATGGTGAACAATGGAGGTGGGGGTGTGTGGTACTTTCGTTAGGAACTGCTGCTCTAAAAGTGACATTTGAGTAAGGAACAGGATGAAGTAGAGGAGATAGACAGGTGGACTTTTGGAGGGGGAAGATTCTAGGCAGAAAGAATAGCAAACACAAAGGTCCTGATGCTGGACAGTGCTTGGCATGTTTGAGTGGGAGTGTCAGTGTCTTGACTGAGAAACAGCAAGGAGGTCAGTGTGATGGGCAGAGATGGTAGCAGAGGAGGTCAGAGTGGTGGCAGGAGGTAGGGCTTCGTAGGACTTGATAAGGACTTTGGATTTGACTGTAAATGAGACAGGAAGCCATTGGAGGCTTTAGAATTTCTTGGATAAAATTTATCATTCTCACCATTTTTAAGTATACACTTCAGTGGGATTAAGTATACTCATACTGTTGTGAAACCATCATTACTATTCATCTCTAGCACATTTTCATCATCCCAAATTGAAACTTTGTACCCATTAAGTAAAAACTTTCCATTATGTTTCCCCCTAGTCCCTGGTAACCATTGTTCTACTTCCTGTCTCTGAGTTTGACTAGTCTAGCTACCTCCTATAAGTGGAATCCTACAATATTTGTCCTGTACATCTGGCTTATTTCACTAGGCATAATGTCCTTAGGGTTCATTCTTGTTGTAGCATGGGTCAGAATTTCACTGGAGGGCTTTGCGGGAAGAGATGGTAGGCAAACAAAGGTGGAAAAACAAAGACCACTTATAAGACTGTTGTAATCATCTAGATGAGAAAATCCTTTCTGGACTGAGGTGGTAGTGGCAGAGATGATGAGATATTTCAGAATCAAGCTATTTTGAAGGCAGGGCTACCCAGATTTGCTGATTGACTGGATGTCAGGTATGAGAAAGGGTACAGGTGAGGATGACCCAAGGAGTTGTGCCTGACAACAGGTAGCATGGAGTAGTGATTAACAGAAATGGCCAAGAATGCAGGTGAAGTAGGATTTGGTGGTGGTGGTGGTAGTGTGTGTGTGTGTGTGTGTGTGTGTGTGAGAGAGAGAGAGAGAGAGAGAGAGAGAACTTAATTCTGAACATACCAAGTTTGGAATGATTATTGGGCCTCCAAGTAGAGCTACAGAATAGACAATGGATATAGAAATCTAAAGGTCAAGGGAGAGGAGAGAAAAGTTAGGGCTAGAGATACATAGGTTGGTGTCATCAGCTCGTAAAAGCCCTGGATCTGGAAAAGATCCTTTGGGACCTGAGAACAAATCTAGACAAGAAGAGGCCTAAGAATGGAGGCCTGGGGCCCTCTGTTGCTCAGAGGCCAGATAGATAAAGACGGAGATGGCCCAACAAATGAGATTGAGAGGGAAGGGACAGTCCATTAAGAACACAACCATGAGAGAGAGGGTCAGTGAAGAGAATATTTCAGGAAAAGGGAGTCACAAGCAAGGTGAGATTTCCAATGGGGAAGTCTTCTGGGACCTTATCAAGAGTGGTTATTCATTCCTATTCCACATTCCTCGTGAACCCCTTTGGGGAGCTTTCCTTTATCCTCCTACAGCATCTTCAAAGAGAGTTGAAGAGGGTGAGAAAGTGTTCTAAATCTAATGAATGCCCCTTCCAAGGGTCCTCTCACCTTGTACCCAGTTTGAGTCGCTTGAGACCTTGCTGCTGAAGTCAGCGGTTGCATTGATTCCTTCGACTAGGTCACTTAGGCTCTCCTTGGGCTTCGCATCACCCTGTGGCTCACAGACTGTCCAGTGTGTTTAGAGCTCGTCCCTGTGGCCCGGGCCCTGGGTTTGGGGGTTTATCTCCTCGCTTTGTCAAGTTTGACTTCCTCCAACTCTGTCTTCTTGGCTATTCACATCCATTAAATGTTTTCTCCTCTCTTGCCTCTGACCACATGTCTTCTCATCATTTAAATTGTAGTTTTACCTTCATCTCCATTTCCTGCCACACACTGTCAACCTGGAAAATGTCTATTAGTCATTCTGTGAAAATGTTTGAATGTCTACTGTACAGAACCCTGTCATAGATGCTACACACTATACCAATAATTTTGACACAGTCTTTGTCTTCAACTTCCTTCCAAGGTAATTTGGGAGAGGAAAAAATTAACATGTAAAATGAGAGGTGATAAAACTAGACAATAAATCATGTTTTCTAAACATTGCCATCAATTCATATTGATATCAAATGAGAGTCAGGGAAGATGGTAGTTGAGCTGGGACATTGAAAGTTGAGAAGGATTTGAGTAGTAGGAAGGAAAGGGGTGGGCAACCCCAGAGGAGGAAACATAAGTAAAGCCTTGATGACAGCAAGGTGCAAGGAAAGGTAGATTCGATCCGTGTTGTGGAGTAGGAAGCAAGAGGTGCAAGGAATTTAATGATGGGTGCTCAAGAGTTTTTGAATAATGTAAAAGCAGCACTGAGAAGAACAGCTTGGAAGCTTTGGTCAGCACAAAGAGTTAGGAGACAAGGGGACCAGTGAAAGGACTAGTGTGGTGGTCCAGCTCTGACAGGATAAGAGCCTGGGTTTTGAACTGGTGTAGATCGAGAGCACCTCTTTCCTCAGAGCTCCAGCAGCCCATTTCTCACGGGCCGGGATTTGGTCATGAGCTCATCCCTGAATAAATCTCCATGGCCATGGATATGTGGTGATCTGACTGACTAGGCTCTGGACCTGGAGGTGGGGCCAGCTCCACCCAAGCAGGGTCTGAGAGAGGGGTGGTTCCAAAGGAAAATCAAGATGGTGTTTCCAGAAGGGAGGGAAGGTGCTGAAAATTTAAAACCAGTCTTCTTCACCTTCTTCCACTCATTCTTCCCCCTACCACAGGCGAATCCACACTCCACTGAAACTGTTCTCACCAAGATCACTCCTAGTTTACAAAGCCGAAAGACCTTCCCAGGCTGCTGAAAGATCTTTTGTATCTGACTTCTCGGCTGCATTTGACACTGTTCTGCCCTCTAAATATTAGTATTTTCCAAGGTCCATTTTCAGCTCAGTTTCCTCCTACTCTCCCATTTTCTCCTTCCTTGGTTCCCTTGGAAGAATGAGGACGCTCTCTCCCACCATCTTGGATATGCCTCTATTGATGCACATTGTCCACTGTATTGTGATTATCTGTGTGTTCATCATGTATCTTTGTAGCTCCAGCTCCTGGCAGTAGGGGTAGAGTTAATGACTAGAAATGGGGTATACAAGCAACAGGGTGAACAAAAAGACAAAGACAATGTCAAGATTTTGAGCCTACAACTCACTAACAGAAATAAGGAAGTCAGTTTTGGAGAAAAGAGAGTGAATCTGACTTTAGAAGTGTGTCAGGGATGGTGGGCCCGCCAAACAGAAACAAACAGAATGGAGACCATTGAAGATACTGTGCCAGGAGCCGTCCACTGCAAGTTTCATGAGAGTAGAGACCTGTCTGTCTTGTTCTAGCTTCTAGAACATGGCACAGCTTAAGTGCTTAATACACATTTATTGAGTTACCGAAGTAACCACTGAAGCCATGTTGAGTGACGGAGATTTCTAGGACTGGGCACAGAGCCAGGCCTGGCCCGGGGGAAGCATTGAATGGAAGGGATGAAGACAAGATGCACCCAAGACATCCCCTACCAGCAGACACATGTCCACCAAACAAGGAGGGAGGCCATTCTTTCCTTTTTTCCATCAGGAAAGAAACCTTTCTTAGATGCCTTCTATCCGATTTCCCTGCATTCCATTGCCTGGAATCAGGTCACATGTCCACGCTCGGCTGCAAGAGAGGTTGAGGAAGTAAATGCATTCATGGCATTTTCAGACCCTATAAAGACTCCATAGTTTGATTTGGATGACCAGGAGGAAAAGGGGAGGTGCAGAGATGCCTAAAGGATTTGATCTGCCTCCCAGAGAGAAGGGAAAATTTAAATGAGGAGGAGGAGGAGGTACAGAGTTTTTAAAAATACAGACCCACTTTGGGGACATTCTTGCAGGTTCAAAGGATTCTTCCAAATTACTTCTTCTACTCTAGTAGACAATGTGCAAATGACCTGGGGGAAGAGACAGCTCCTCTCCCAGCCCCTGCTATTTACATCCTTCGCGTCAGCAGCATCAGGGACTTCGTTGGAACTCTTAAAGTAACACAGGGATGTTTGTTTTCATCCAGGTCAGGGAGAAAGTTGAATTTAAATACTTCCATTTTGGAGCAGTGGTGCCCTACAGGGGAGTTGACTTAGAGATTTGCCAGATGGGTCAGGCCTGTTTGCAGTCTTGAAAAGGCCTGAAATCCCGGCCCCGACACAAAGCTGCAGGGAGTAGAGAATACAGGCTTCCCCTCCCCAAAACAGCATCAAGTAAAATGTTACCGCAAAAGAATTCATTTTCCTATTCCTTATCCCAGCTTTGCAGTTGGGCCTAGACTCTTGTTCCTGGGGGACCTGTTACAGCTGTGGAAGTTGGGAAAAGGAGAAGAGCCAATGACGTTTTAATGCTGTATTTATGAACTGAAGGAGACTATGCTAATAGCTAAAAAAAGAAAAAGTGCTGGCAGCAGGAAGTAAGCAGAACTGCTGGCCTGGCTCAGGCTGGGGAGAAGCCACTCTAGATTGACAGCAGGGCAGGAAAGGCTTATGACAGAGGCAGGGAAGGGAGAGACAAGCAGCCAAGGTCAAGGGCAAGAGGGACTTTCACTCACGTATATGTGGATTCTTGAAAAAAAAAAAAAAAAGCCGAACTCATAGAAACAGAAAGTAGAGTGGACGTTACCTGGGGCTTTTTGGGGGCGGGGGTGGGGGGACTGGGTAAAAGGTACAAACTTCCAGGCATGAGATTAGCAAGTTCTGGGGGCTCTAATGCGCAGCATGGCGACCGCAGCAAACAATACTGTAGTATATGCTTGAAAGTTGCTAAAAGAGTAGATCTTAAATTTTCTCACCATACACACAAAAAAAGTAATTGTGGAATGGGATGGGGGTTGCTAGCTACTGCTATGGTCGATCATTTTGCAGTATATTACTGAATCAAATCGACGCGTTGTACACCTTAAACTTACACAGTGTTGTATATCAGTTCTACCTCAGGAAAGCTGGGGGGAAGAAAAGACGGCCTTCACAACATCAGGATTATGGGGGAAATGTCTGCAAAACGCAGCAGTCCCGCCATGATAGCATTTTTGGAGCCCTGACTGTGCCTGGCCCTGTTCGAAGTTTTTACGTGTATAATTTCTCTTACTCAGGAGGTAGTGTTACTTTTCTTCTGTTACAGATAAAGAAACAGAAGCAGAAGCAGAGAGAGGTTAGGAAGTCACTGGCTCCAGGTTTCCTAGTTACCAGAGGGGGGAAGGCAGGGTGGGAAGGAAGGCTGTCTGACTCATATTAGCACTTGTGAGCCGCTCTGCTCAAGTGCTTGCAGCTTGGTGACTAGGCTTTCCTATCACCTGACAGAGATTTGGCTGGTCACCCCGGGGGGGTCGCTGAACTCTCGTGGAGAAATGAACATCCCCAGGGCTGGTTTGCCCCCCCTTGCTTACGGAGGGCAGATCGGGAAGTGGGTGCCTCCTTCCACACTAGGTGCAGAGTTAGGGCTCACACGCGGGATCCCACTTGACGGGCGTTTGTATATGGAGCGGGGAGAGGGGCTCGATGTTGTGCTCAGGGACCCGGGCCCTGGGGCCACACTGCTCGGACCGAATTCTGGCTCTGCTCTCCTTAATTTTGTACCCTGAGTGAATTCCTTAAGCAGCTGTTCTGTGGTTTCCCATAGTGCTGCTGTGAAGATGGACTATATCTAGCTATATGTATTTTATATAGATAAAATGATATATATTTTAGATATGGTATATTTATTATTTTAAACATATATTAAATGTAGAGATTTTACATACAAAATCTATTTACATATAGATATAATTATATTAAAATTATATTTTATATATGTTTATATATATAAAAGTTCAGAACAGGGCCTTATTGTTTGTAAGTGCAATATTAAGTATTAGCTTTTGGGGCACCTGGGTTGGCTCAGTCGTTAAGTGTTGCCTTCGGCTCGGGTCATAATCCCGGGGTCCTGAGATCAAGCCCTGAGTCAGGCTCTCTATTCATCGGGGAGCCCGCTTCTCCCTCTCCCTGTGCCTGCTACTCTGCCTACTTGTGCTCTCTTTCTCTGTCAAATGAATAAATAAAATCTTTTTTTAAAAAAAATAAGTATTAGCTTTTGTTATCAGTGGGTCCTTCTTTCTTACTCTGAAGGGACCAACATTGTGGAGGAAGTCTGGACGTTCCTGCACGACCCGAGGACTCTACTTTTCTGAGCCCCTGAACCATTTCTTCAGCAGAGCGGTGTGACCGCCATACTGTTACACAATGGATCGGACTAAGTGACTCTGAGAGTTATTTGGTTTGTGTCTCTGGCAGAGGTGCTAATGGTAAAAGTGTAGACACAGGATTCTCTCTGGTAACTTCTCCTATGAATTCATTTTTAGAAATTAGTTCTTCAAGATGGTGACTTGCCAGGTATCATTCACATTCCAGGCCTGGCTTCAATATGAACATTTCCTTCAAGCTTTCCTGATTCTTGCTTGGAAACAAATTTTCCTTATTCGGGGCTTTATCCTTACATCTCTTGTGGCACCGATCATCATTTTAAAGGAAACTTTGAACATTTTTAGATATCCTTTTAGGTTTATGGAGGTATACTTTGGGTACGGTTAAAACTCATCCTTTTTAAGTAGGCAGTTCTGAGTTTTGACAAACACAGTTGCCACCAGCAGCAGAGTCACATGGGGGAACAAATCCAGTGCCACAGAATTCCCTTGTAAGGAGTCGAATATAATTTCTTTTGTAGTCAACCCCTCCCACAACCGCCAGCCCTAGGCAGTCAGGGATCTGTTTTCTGTCACTGAAGTTTTGCCTCTCCCAGAATGTCATAGATACAGAATCGTCTAGTGGGTAGCCCTGTGAGTTAGAATTCTTTCATGCAGCGTAATGCCTGAGATCCATCAGAGTTGGTGTGGACTCCTGTTCTGTGCTGAATGGAGTAGTAGTGTTCTGTCGTGTGGATGTGTCACAGCTCATTTATTCATTTGCTTGTTGAAGGACATCTAAGTTCTTCCAGTTTTTTATAAGCTAATGAGTAAAGCTGCTCGTCTGCAGACACGTTTTTGTGTGAATATGTTTTTCTTTCTTTTGAGTAACTCCTTGGAATGGGATTGCTGGATCACGTGGTCCGTGTAGGTTTAACTTGGTAGGAATCGGTCAAACTGTTCTCCAGAGTGGTTGTACCATTTGGCAAGCCTGTCCAGCAGAGAATTCCAGTTAATCTGCACCCTTGCCAGCGCTTAACATTCGTCACCACCCTTCCTCCCTCCCCCCCCCTCCCCCTCCTACTCCTGGTACCCCTCCCCTCCCCCCTCGCCTCCCCCTCTTCCTCTCCCCTTTCCCTTCTTTCCTTCACTGACACTGTACTAGGCGTGTCGGGGAGCAAACTTTGTTGAGGTATAATATACACACAGAAAAGTGCACACATCATGTGTCAAACTTGATGAATGTTTACAGAGCGAGTGCACCCACGTAACCACCACTCAGATCAGAAACCAGAGCATTACCAGTGCCCCAGAACCACCCCTGGGCCCTCTCTCCCAGTGTCATGGTCTGAATGTTTGTGTCCCTCCCTCAAACTGATATGTTGAAATCCCACTTCTAAGGGGATGGCATTAGGAAGTGGGCCCTTTGGGAAGTGATCGGGTCATGAGGAGGGAGCCCTCATAAATGGGATGAATGCCCCTATAAGAAGAGATGCTAGAGAACTTGCCTCCTCTCCTTCTGCTCCATGCCGAAGGCAACCATATTCAGACTCCTATCACCATAGATTAGCTTTTGAACCCTCTAAAAACAAAATCATATGCTATGTACTCCTTTGTGTAGCTTCTCTTGCTCAGTATTATGTTTGAGAGATGCATCCATACTGTCTCATGTAGTTGTAATTTTGTTTGTTTTCTTGCTGTAGAGTGTTCCACTGTACGAACATACCACAGTGTGTTCATATATTCTACTGTTGATGGTCATTTGGGTTGTCCCCAGTTTTTATCTGTTATGAATAGAATAATGCTTCTATGAACATTCTTGTTGATCTCTGGGAGGTACCCCAGACCATCCTCTGGTTCAACAGCACACTGGGAGGGCTCACAGAATTCGGAAAGAAAGCTGTTATATGCACAGTTATGATTTATTACAATGAAAGAATAGAGACTAAAATCAGCAATGGGATAAGGGTTACAGGGCAGAATCCAGGAGAGTTCTAGGTGGGAGCTAACGGTTGTCCTCTCCCAGCACTTACTTCTCTCAGCAATTATGGATAGCAATAGTCATGGAATATTGCCAACCAGGGGAGCCCACCCCAGCCTTTGTGTCCAGGGTTTTTTTGGGGGTGGGGTGGGGGATAAGTTATGTAGAATATGGTGACTGCCCATGTGGCTGTCCTTAGTCTATAGCTCTTCCAGAGGTCAAGCTGATACCAGGTGGCCCAAGGTCCTAACTATAAGTCATAAGTTCCTGGCACAGACATTCTGGTAGAGCCCAAAGCCCCCAGGAGAGCAAAGACACTCTTCTCAGGCAGGACATTCCAGGGGCTTAGAGGTTACATCCCAGAAGCTGGGGAGGGACCCAACCTTTCTTTGGGCAAGGTTAATCCTTTACTGCACACTTATTTGTATGTGTCTGTTGGTGAACACATACAGCATTTCTGTTGGATGCGTACCTAAGACTAGAGTGTGTGTCATAGCTTAAGCATATGCTCCACGTAAGTAGTTATTATCAACACGGTTCCAAAGTGGCTGCATCGATCTACGGTTTCGGCAAGTATGAGAGTTTCAGGTGCACCGTGTCTTCTCTGACACTTGCTGTTACCGGATATTCATTTGATTTATTTTAGCCATTCTGGTGGGTGGGTGGTGAATTCTCACCATGCTTTGAATTCACATGTCCCTGCAGAATAATGACGATGAGCATGTTTCTATGTGTTTATTAGTCATTTGGATATCCTCGGCACTTATGGTCAATTTCCTGTATTGTAATGTCCTTTTTTAAGATGTTTTATTTTTTTAAGTAATCTGTACACCCAACATGGAGCTTGAACCTACAACCCCGAGATCAAGAGTCGCACCCTCCACCGACTGAGCCAGCCAGGTGCCTCTCCTATATTGTAATTTAATTCGAGTCATTTCAGCAGTCTTATAAAGCTCCTGCCATGTGCCAGACCCTCTGTGAGGCAATGAGGAATGTGACAGGGAACAAAATGTAGTTCACGCCCTGCCCCCCACCCCCCGCCCACATGCACACACACAGAGGCAGCTCCTTGTGTATTGACATAGAAAGATCCCAGAGGGGCGCCTGGGTGGCTCAGTCGGTTAGGTGATCGACTCTCAGTTTTGGCTCAGGTCATGATCTCGAGGTCAAGATCTCAGGGTCGTGGGATCAAGCACCATGTCAGGCTTTGCACTCAGCAAGGAGTCTCTTCTCTCCCTCTTCCTCTGCCCTCCACCCCTGCTGTCTCTCTCTCTCTCTCTCTCTCAAAATAAATAAATAAAATCTTTAAAAAAAAGAAAGATCCCTGAGACATTCTAAGGGAAAAAAGGTACAGAAAAATGTGTATAGCATCTACCATTTGTGTGAAATGACTGTAGAAGAAATGAATACACACATAATCTTGAATATGCATAAACATTTTCCAGGAGATAAACAGACACTATAATAGCTACTTGTAGAAGAAGAAAACTAAGTGAATGGGAAATGGTGGCAGGAGGGGAGAGAGACTTTTCAGGTATACAGTTTTATACTCTGATTTGTGAGCAGTGTCAATTTTTTTACCTTTTAAAATCATTGTATAGAAATATTTAAGAAAAAACAAATATTGCTTGTGTTTGGTTTATAGTACAGTTGGAAATGGTTTATGGTCCAGTTGGGAGGGATTGTGGCAGAGTTATGGATGCTAGTGAGCTGAATCCTGTCAAGGGGAGAATTCAGGATTCCTTTGGGAAAATACACAAGGGCCACCTAATCCGTGATTTTTTGGAAGAAAAAAGTTCCCAAAGGAGTTCACATCTAAGTTGAGACCGAGGGGCCAGTGGGACCGAGTCTGGCAAAGGAAGTGCGAAGTGGAAAGGGTGCTGTTGATGGAGGCCCCATGCTGGGTCTGAAGGTGGGGTGCAGGGCTGTGGGCTCCAGGCTGGTCTGGTAGGGGGGAGGGCGGGGCGGAAGAGTGGCAACAGTCAGCTGGGGCCACATCTTCACAGCTCTGTAGACTCTGGAGGCCTGGGGCTTGGGGAGCCTCTTTAGGGTGTTTAAGCAGGAGAATGACAACAACAGACCTGCATTTTATTATTTATTTATTTATTAAGATTTTATTTATTTATGTGCTTGCTTCGGCAGCACATATACTAAAATTTTATTTATTTCTTTGACAGAGAGAGACATAGCAAGAGCAGGAACACAAGCAGGGGAAGTGGGAGAGGAAGAAGCAAACTCCCTGCTGAGCAGGGAGCCCGATGCGGGGCTCGATCCCAGGACCCCGGGATCATGACCTGAGCCGAAGGCAGACGCTTAACGACTGAGCCACCCAGGCGCCCCCAGACCTGCATTTTAGAAAGATCACTGTGGCTGCAAAGAGCACGGACGGTAGGACCACAGGCCGGAGAGGCAAACTCACTCACCCTGCTTCCGTCCACGGAAAAAAATAGCGCCTCCCTCAGAATTATTAGGAAAGTAGAATGGGAAAGTGCTTACAGGGCCAGTATCACAGTGCCTAACACAGAGTAAACTTTCAATGAATATTAGATATTATTATGATAGTATCCTGAGTTTGACTCCTTGTCACCATCCCGACCCTCCATTTCTAACGCCAACCGCCATCTTCTTTCACCTGGAGCTTTAGAGTGGCCGCTCACCAGCTCTGCCGGATGCCTTGCGTGCCCCCATCAGTCTGTTCTTTACAGTAGCCAGACTGATTCTTTCAACACATGATTCAATCACAGACAAAGCCTAATTTTCCTAGTAGGTGAAGAACTACAAAAGGACTGACAACCGAGCAGGAAAACAGGCAATTCAAAGAAAAGAAATACTGTTGGCTTTAAACTATATGAATAGGGCGCCTGGGTGGCTCCAGATGGTTAAGCGTCTGCCTTCGGCTCAGGTCATGATCCCAGGGTCCTGGGATCGAGTCCCGCGTCGGGCTCCCTGCTCTTTGGGAGCCTGCTTCTCCCTCTGCTTCTCTCTCTCTCTATCCCTCTGTCTCTCATGAATGAATAAATAAAATCTTTAAAAAAATAAATAAATAAACTATATGAATAATTGCTCAACTGCACTCATAATAAGAAAAGGGCAAATTAAAAGCATATTTTCACCTATCAGATTGGCAAAGACAAACAGCTTGATAATACCCTGTTTGCTAGTTGCAAGTAACATATTACCAGCAGGATGGTAACTCTTACAACTTTAATAAAAGGCAATTTGGTAATACCTACCAAACTACCAAAGCACAAGCCTTACATAGGATATGAAGATCCCCAGCAACCTGTTTGACCTAATTTCTTATAGTTCTTTGTCCTGGAACACTAAACTCAAGCTTCTCTGACAAAGTTACTATCACTGAACTTGCCAAAAATTCTGCCTCAAAGCTCTTCACATGCTACTCCCTCTGCCTGGAATGTTATTCCCTCCACCTGAAACTGCTCCCTCAGATAGCCAACTGCCCCCTCAGATAGCCAACTGCCCCCTCAGATAGCCAACTGTTCCCTCAGATAGCTAACTACTCCCTCAGATAGCGAACTGCTCCATCAGATAGCCAACTGCTCCCTCAGATAGCCAGCTCCTCCCTCAGATAGCCAACTGCTCCCTCAGATAGCCAGCTGCTCCCTCAGATAGCGAACTGCTCCCTCAGATAGCCAGCTGCTCCCTCAGATAGCCAGCTGCTCCCTCAGAGAGCCAGCTGCTCCCTCAGAGAGCCAGCCGCTCCCTCAGAGAGCCAGCTGTTCCCTCAGATAGCCAACTGCTCCCTCACATAGCAAACTGTTCCCTCAGATAGCCAGCTGTTCCCTCGGATAGCCAGCTGCTCCCTCAGATAGCCAACTGCTCCCTCAAATAGCCAACTGTTCCCTCAGATAGCCAACTGCTCCCTCAGATAGCCAACTGCTCCCTCAGATAGCCAGCTGCTCCCTCAGAGAGCCAGCTGCTCCCTCAGATAGCCAACTGGTTTAATCCCTCTCTTTGTGCTGCTCTCTGTTGAGCTGTTATCTCTTCAAAGAGGCCTTCTCATCTCTGTCTATTCCACTGTAATGCTCTTGCAGTTAGCTTTTGCTGAGTAACAAAACATACCCAAACCTACTGGCCTCAAACAACCGATGTTTATTATTTTTTACACCGTGGTTTGGCTGGCAGTTCTTTTGACTAGGGCTGGCTTGACTGCAGCTGGATCATCTAGGTGACCGTATTCACATGTGTAAGATCTTAGGACAGCTGAAATGGTTGAGAGAGTTAGGACTTGTGGACATGGTGGCAGAAATGTTCTCAGAGGCAAGAGAAAGCAAGTCCAGTATACAAGCACTTTTTAAGCTCTTACTTGCTCCACCTTTGGTAATGGCACATTGGCTAAAACATGTCCTATAGTTAAGCCAGAGTCATTGTGGGAGGGGAATATCTAAGGCATGATTGGGGACCCTTACTGCAATATTGGGCCATAGATTGTTCATAGCATTAATCACTGTTAGACATTATATTATGCATTTGTTTGTATATTAACTGTAGCCTTTTATGACAATAGAGTCTTCATGAAAGAAATGGCTTTGTTTTGTTCACTTTTTATCTCTCCAGCACCTAAAAGAAGTGCTTGGTATATTCTGGGCACTCAGTACATATTTATTGAATAACTGAATTAATGAATAGAGGGAGAGTTAGAAGGCTTTTGCAATTAAAAAAAAAAGGGCTGGAGAGGTATTAAGTGGGAATGTAAACAAAATGTAGTGATTGCTTGTATGTGGGAGGTAGGAGAGAGAAGTCAAAGATATACCATGCTTCTGACATGGCCAGTATATTTATTAATAAATACCCTTAAAAGCAAATGACACAACTCCATCTTGAAAAGCCTAAGCAAAAGGGAAACCCATTGAGAAGATACTGAGGAAGATCAGATCATCGAAGCCTTCTATAACCAAATGGCGAAAGGGAAGGGGTGAAGTTGTGTCTTGGGAAAACTGTATCTGGCTTCAAACATGATCATGACTCTCTAATTCTCTTCACTGTATGTCTTTTTAGGTATTTGCTCTCACTGCCAATTGGTTCCCTAGGTTTCACAATGTAAGGACAAGTGCTTTTTCCTACTTTCAGTTATAAAGAATTCTATGGTAGAACTCTTACTCACCTATTCCTCCACCAGTCAGCTGTGGCCAGTGAGGTAGGGTATCATGAAAGGCCCAACTTAGGTCAGTCATCCACTGTGGACTAATAAGGGCAGGGGGATGGGACCACGAAGAACTTGGTAGTATAGCTGTAACCACGTGGTTGGTGTAAGAGGGAAAGAAGTTCACTAAAGAAGGGCCTGCCATTTACACGTACAGAGAGCACAGGAGATTTTGGATAAATATATGTGCACACTGAAAGAATATCTGATATTGGACTCTGAGGCAGAATCTGTGTCTGATTCATCCCTCACAGAAACTGTCTCTCTCTCTCACATGCACACTCTTCACTAAAAAAGAAATCTTATTGTCTTAGTACTTGTTTCCTTTTTTTTTTAAGATTTTATTTTTAAGTAATCTCTACACCCAACATGGGGCTCACACTCACAACCCCAAGATCAAGAGTTGCACGTTCCACCAACTAAACCAGCCAGGCACCTCGTGCTTGTTCCTTAGTATACCACTTAAACATTCTTCTATAGGATTTTAATGGCAATAGTATTCTAAATTGTGGATATACCAGAATGCATTCTACTAATTTTCTATTGATAGACAGTTAGGTGGTTTCTAAGTTTTGTTTGTTTGTTTTGCCATTATAATATGTAATATTATGTACAAAGTTTGCGACTTCCCAAGACCATTCTCATTTCTGATAGCAACTGCAAGTTTGGGGGTCCAGAAGACCCCCGCTCTGAGCAGGTAGCCTGATGTGGGATCATGACCTGAGCCGAAGGCAGACGCTTAACCGACTGAGCCACCCAGGCGCCCCTAACTTGTATTTTATTAACCATTGACTAGATACCAAAAAATATTTACAAAGTAAAAAGAAGCCTTTTATTACCAAACACCCTTAGCTTACCACCAAGGGGAAAAAAATAAACATTTTTGTTACCTTTAGGGCCCCTGCGTGCCTCCCTCCACCCTCCTCTGCCCTCCCTTCCCTCAGGGGAAACCACTATCCTGAGTTTATGTGTCTCATTACCTTGTTTTCAGTTTCACCACATATATGTTTCTCTAAACAACATATGAGTGAGTTTTGCATGTTTCTGAACCTTATACAAGTGGAATCGTCCTGCATACATTATTCTGCAACTTGTTCCTGAGATCACCTATGTCAGCAGATGTAATTCACTCATCTCCACTGCTGTGTTTATGTCTCTGTTCCATTGTTGATTGACAGTTGGGATTGCTTTCTTGGTCTTACAGCGGGGATATGAACACGTGTACAAAGGTTTCTCTTGACTGCGTGCCCAGGAGTGAAATTGCTGAGTCATAAGATATGCACCACTTCAACCTTATCAGATGTTCCAAAGTGGTCCTGCCAGCTTACCTTCCCACCAGTGGTGTAAAAGTGTTCCCATGATTTTGCATCCCCAGTGACGCTTGATAGTGTGTTTGTAACTTGATGAACCACCATGCTATTCAAAGAAAAATTAGAAACTTATGATGGGTATTGCTAAATTGCTCCTCAACAAGGTCTTACCAGTTTATACTCCCATTATTTATATTATATGAAAATCTGTTTCCTTATGCCTTAGCCAATGCTGAAACTATGATTTTTTAGTATTTGCCAAATGGTGAGGTGAGAAAGTTACTTAATTTGAGTTTGCATTCTTTGTTTACTAGAGAAATTGTATAGTTTTAATGTTTTTGATGTCCATGTGACACGAAGTATCTTTTCATATAAAATTGTGTTTATAGCCCCAAGGTCAGGGGCATGAGAATAGAACCCCCTGAGTAATGAGAACTTTTCAGACAAAGAGTTAAGAGGCATGGTTCTGTGCAGCAGAAAAAAACACAAAATTAACTCTGGAGACTTTATTATTTCAATTTTCCTATGGCTCTTTCACCCTAATTGAAAGGAAATTAGAGATACTAGATTTCGACAAACTATCAAATTAAATTTTCTTTTCACTGTTTGAAACTTATAAATCATATAGTGCAGAATTAGAAAGATATTTAAAAATAGCATTTACATAATTGGATTCGATATGAGTACATCTACAAATAATCTAGACCCGTCCATTTTCTCCAATGATCCCAAAATAATATCCACAATATTTTTTATGTTTTATAATGAAACAAGTGAAACCACAGGAAGATAAATGATCTTTGCAAGGTCACAGCAGGTCACTATCAAGGTCAAGGGTAAAATTAATTTTCAGTCCATCATTATGGCCCAAACTCTTCCAACCCCCTGCATTTTTTTTTTTTTTACTTATTAGGAATTTAAGTGCTTTGAAGATGAAAGACTTTAGCCAAAGAATTGTTAGTTAAAATAGAAAACAAAAACATTAGCATTGAGGGTTTCTAAAGTGTGGAAAGCTAAGTGTTTTAATGCTAAAATCCTTGACATTTAAGAGGCCTAGGAGCCAAGCTTCCTGAAAGCCAACTAACATGCAAATTACAACAAATTATTTCTCTCAGGTCTTGGCACGCTTCTTTTTGGTGCTAGAAGTAGAGTGAGGTATTTGAGATTCAAACTCTTTGGAAACTTGTGTAAATTAGAGCTATATTCTGTGTGGAAGAACATCCTTTTTCCTATTCCCTTCTCTAAGGAACTGGCTGGAATTTACAATCAATTCTGGGTCAGTATGGAGGGCTCAGCTGTGAGAAACATCCATGATGAGGTCTAGAACGTGCTAATGCAAAATATGGTGCCTAGGCTCATTGACTATTTTAAGCGGCAGAAATGTGAGAAACAGCCTGGGCAGGAAGGACTTTCTAACCTTCTCCAGAAGCAGGTCATAAAACCCTCATGTGGGAGGTGCCTTCCCCATCATCATAAGGAAAGGATCATCCTCGTCTCTGAGGACAAAGGGACACAGAGGAATCTGAATGAACAGCCTTTGCTAAGTCTCCCTCTGCTCATACCCTTTGTCTTGTCACACCTTTCCCCACTTACCACACTTCATCAAACCTCGCGTGAAAACACTCTGGTTTAATCGCTTTGTTCGGTTTTCATTTCCTTATGAAGGCTCTTGTGTCATGTCAAACTTATTTAACTTATATTGGTATGCCTTTCTTTTGTTAATCTGTCTTGTTACAAGCCCCCCCCCCCCCCACCGCCAACCCCTCAAAGAACTTAGAAGGGTACAGGAAAAAAAAATGTTTTTCTTCCCCTCCATCTAACAGTTTCCTCAGGCTACCCTCCAAATGCTTCAGGTTTTAGTAGCTTGTGCCTCCTTCTGTCCTCCTTTCTCATAAACTATTTAGATGTCATTTTAGTGCCAATAATTGATGAGTGACAATGAGAGGCAATGTCAAATCTACCCCCAAAGTTAACATTTTGGAATCATGTTTGCTCTAAAACAACTTCCTGAACACCTTGAGAACTTGGTGAGGCAGGATGTGATGGGGAGTGTGTTTTTCTTCTTTCAAGGGCTTTAACTGTCATTCCTGAGGGATTAAACACTGTGCTGGTAGTGGCCTCTATCTTTTGTCCTCCCCCCAAAGCTAAAGGAGTTTGCAGGAGAAGGTAGGTTTGTGGTTATTCAGGGGCCCTTCCAATTCCATTCGATCATAGCCCATCTCCTCTGCCCTCATCTCAGGCTTAGGGTCTTGAGGGATTCAGGCTTCAGTCTAGAGTCAGAACGAAATCACCTAACTGGAAATCACCTTGAAAAGCTAAAAACAGGGAGGTAGTTAAAAGAAGTTTGGTGTAAAATAATCCTGGGATGGGAATCTGGCACTAGATTTCTTTCCTCCCTCCCCTCCCTCCCTTCCTTCCTTTGTTCCTTCTTCCTTCTTTATCTTTCCTTCCTTCCCGCCATTCACGAGTGTTTATTAAGCACCTCCTTTAGGCTCCTAAGCTTTGAGAATGTAGAAATGAAAAAGACAGTTAGGTTCCCTGACCCTATGGAGCTTACAGTAGTTGGAGGTGGGGGAAGGTGGGGGAAGATGGTGGATTACTGATACCGTAAGTGCTCTTAGTAAAAATGATGTGATCAACTGAGAACTCCAACAGGAGGCCACTTTAGTTAGATAAGGCCGTCCCTAGGAAGATGATATTTGAGCTGAAATCCAAAGGATGAAAAAGAGCCAGCTAGGAAGGTGAGCTGAGGGAAGTTTGAGACAGTTCATACTGTTTATGCAGCAAAGTCCCGGAGGCAAAAAGGAGCTTGGTGTGTTTGAGGTGTTAAAAACAAGACAGTGGGTCCCAAATGGAGTCCCTTACAGTGAGCCCATGTCACCAAACCAAAACTTAACTGAATTACACTTTTGGCTGCTCCCAGAAACGGAATCTTGACCCAGTCAGTTAGGAATTAGCTGGCCAGCACTTGTGAGGTAATCTGCCCAACAGACCTGAAGGAAGGCGACCCCGCCATAACCAACCCACTTTTTACACTCCCTCTGCCTCTGAAAATCTTTCATTTGGTTCAGCTCCTTGGAGCTCCTTTCTCTCTGCTAGATGGGATGCTGCCCGATTCAGGAATCCCTGAATAAAGCCAGTGAGTTCTTTAAAATGTACGCTGTTGAATTTTGTGTTTAATTAACAGAGGGGAAGGAAGGAATATTGTGAGGAAAGCAGAATGATGGAGAAGCCGGGCAGGAAGGAGGAGCTAGACCATGTAGGGCTTTCTAGGCTACAGCCAGGAGTCCAGGTTGTGTTGGAAGTGATGGGAAACGCATTTCTAGCTCTGAAGCTAGCATGATCCAATGTATGGCTTCCAAAGCTCAATCTGGCCGTCCTCTGGAGAGTAGAAGCAGGGACCTTTGTTGGAAAGTCATGATTAGGAGTCAAGGGACAAGACAGTGGCCTTCATTATAGTGGTGGCAACAGAAATGAAAAGAAATAGATTTAAGATAGATCTTGGGTATAAATGTGATTAACTTGTTTCTACATTAACGGTGGGGGATGAGGGAAAAGGAGAAATCAAGGAGGACTCGTAGGGATTTGGGTTGGAGTATCTGTGTGGACAATGCTGTCATTTACTGAGACAGGAAAGACTGGAGGACAGGAGTTGTGCAAGACTTATTACCTTTGAAATATTTATCAGATCCTCAAGTGTCAAAGAAGCAGTTGCACACATGAGTCTGAAATGCATGTGAGGTGTCTGGGGTGGGATATATACATTTGGGAAGTACCAACACACAGAAGGCATTTAAAGTTGCCACGCTAGAAGACATCCCTGGGATAAAGAGTGCCCAGGCTTTCATCCCGGATGTGCCGGCCTTTACAGGTCAGGCAGAAACAGAGGAGCCGACAAAGCATTTGCTTAGTAAAGCGGGAGGAAATCCGGAAAACTAGAGAAATGTTTTAGCAAGTGGTCAACTGTGTTGTAGGCTTTAAGTTTGAGCACTTCTGTGTGGCTTACAGTAAATTGCTTCATCTCTCTCTCTCTCTCTCTCTCAACTCAATTTCCTCGTCAGTAAAATATGGACAAAAATAGTACCACACTTAAAGTGTTGTTGGGAGTATTAAAAAAAAAAAAAACAACCCAATGTATGTAATGTTCTCTGTGTCTGGCATATAATAAATGATAAATGGTAGCTATTATTAGACTACTGCTGTTGAGTTCTGAAATCTAGAAGGGGAAGTCTGTGTCAGGGAGAATACATGTATTTAGTGAGAAAATTCTGAATAACAGATACCCAGTTTCTTCACATCTTGCAGATCATTCTTTCATGTTTCTTTTAGTCTTTGTGTCTTTTTAGCTCTTCTGGAGTCGGGGATTAAGATATGAGAATTTCTTCTTCTCTGGATAGTCAAAAGTTGCTATGACAACTGACTGGAAATGCAAGTCCTGTGTTTTATTTATTTATCGAGGGTGATGGGCTACAGAAAGAGGGGAATGTGGTTGCCACAAAAGTTACCTCACAACCTGTAGAAGGAGAACATGCAAGGACCGTGCTCTTCTGTGTACCATCTGTGTCCTTTATTATTTATGTGCGATTTCCTGTCGTCCTCTTTTTCCACAGAGTACTGGAGGTCCTTGACGATATCGAGACACATATGAGTTGAGGCAGTTTAACAAAGATACATCAAGAAGATCAAGTACGATTGGGAGGAGAAGTAATCTGTAACAAACCTACAAAAAAACTAAAGAAGAATGTAACTCCAAGTATTCTGGAAGTCAAAAAGGGAAAACATGATGGTTTAAGGAATTGTCAATCAAAAATCGGCTTCAAGGTCACAGGCAGGTTCACTGGGAGGGAGAAACTTTTCAACTGATGCATGTTGTTACTCTAATAATGGCTGAGACTTGCATTCCATTTGACAGTTTATAAAGCATTTTCATGCTTTACAGAAGCTGGGGTTGCAACAGTCTTTCTTTTTTCTTTTTTTTTGTTCCCAAACCGTACAACAGGTTAACACAGATAAAGAGAACTTGAGTCGTGAATTTTTATTACCAAAGTCTTGCTCTTTCTACTAAACAAGGAGGCAGCTTCCTTAATAGCAATTTTTAAAATCATGAAATATTAATATTTACAAAAGTACATAAAATTATTATACACATGGTAAGAAATAACTGCAAAACAAACATCCATATAGCCACCATAAAGCCAAGAAATAGAACACACCTGGAATTCTAGAACATTCTCAACATGTTTGGTCTCGAGACCCCCTTAAGCTTTTTAAAATTATTGAGGACCTCAGTGAGCTTATGCTTATATGACCTATATCTAGTAATATTTATATTATTAGAAATTAAAATTAAGAATTTACAAAAATATGTATTAAATCACTTTAATATAATAATAAAATTACTAAATCAAACTTTATGAAAATTAAATATTTGCCAAAGCAAAAAGAAGTTAGAAGAGTGACATTATTTCACTTTTTTTAAATCTTTTTAATTTAATTTTTAAAAAAGATTTTATTTGAGAGCGAGAGAGAGAGAGCGTGCACAGCAGGGGGAGCGGCAGACAGAGGGAGAAGCAGGCTCCCCATGGAGCAGGACCCTAGGATCCCAGGACCCTGGGATCGTGACCTGAGCCGAAGGCAAATGTTCAACTGACTGAGCCACCCAGGTGCCCCCATGGGTAGTAGTTTTTAAAGGTTAGTTGCAGTGTGGAATCTGAAACCATACAGTACTCTGTTACATTAAAATCGGTTGGTCTAACTTGTTCTTTGAATGGTTCTGTCACCCATACGTGATTTTGTAATATTATGCACTGTTTATCTGGAAAATACTGGCTGAGTTATACAGATTCTCCAAATGTTAACACATTTCATTATACAATACCCCCCAAATCACATTTATTAATATCGCTACCAATTTTACCACAGAAATCTTTAAATATTAGTATGGAGTCAAGCTCATTATGGTAGATACAAGTTTTCCAAATTTCAGTTTTCCCTTGAAAACTCAGATTTCATCATTGGTATCTAATATTGTCACTTGTTTTCCTTGAAGTGACTGGCTCACTTTATTTTTGAGAAAATGTCTCCCAAATACCCAAGTCTAAATAACTGTGTCAGCATTCTTTCAAGTAAAAATGGTGTTCTATAAAAACAGTGACAAGTTTAGCAATTCTTTTTTTTTTTTAAGATTTTATTTATTTGAGAGAGAGTGGGGTGAAGGACAGAGGGAGAAGCAGACTCCCCGATGAGCAGGGAGCCTGATGCAGGACTCGATCCTGGGACTCCAGGATCATGACCTGAGCCGAAGGCAGACACCCAACCGACCCAGCCACCCAGGCGCCCGAGTTTAGCAATTCATTTGCACAAGTGCTTTTCCTTGAGGCAATCAGTGTGCTTAGGGTAGGCAGCAGAGTGCTTTCCGTTCTCCAGGGGTGGTCTCTGGACCAGCAGTATCAGTGTCACCTGGGAACAGGTTCGGAAATACCATTGATTGGGCCCCCTCCTGACCTACAGCCATCCAGGTGATTCCGATTCCCCCTAAAGTTTTGGAACCACTGCTTCAGGCTGACAGCACTGGTTCTCAGTCTTGCTCTCATATTAGAATCCCTTGGGTAGGGCGCCTGGGTGGCTCAGTTGGTTGGGTGACTGCCTTCGGCTCAGGTCATGATCCCAGAGACCCTGCATCGAGTCCCGCATGAGGCTCCCTGCTCAGTGGGGAGTCTGCTTCTCCCTCTGACCCCTCCCCCTCTTATGCTCTCTCTCTCTCTCTCAAATAAATAAAATCTTTTTAAAAAAAAAGAATCCCTTGGGTAGCTTAAACTCTCCCATGCCTAGTTACCCTTTATCATTTTTTTTTAAAGATTTTATTTATTTATTTGACAGAGCGTGCAAGCAAGAAAGAGAGCACAAGCAGGGGGAGCAGGAGAGGGAGAGGGAGAAGCCGACTCCACACTGAGCGGGGAACCCGATGTGGGGCTCAATCCCAAGACTCTGGGATCATGACCTGACCCGAAGGCAGACGCTTAATGACTGAGCCACCCAGGCGCCCCTACCCTTGATTATTAAATCAGAATCACTGAGAGTGGGACCCAGACTATTCAGTATTTTCTTAAGTTCCCCTCTGCAGTCCAAAGTGCAGCCACTGCCTCAGGCCGTCTCTCTCAAACAGTTCTCAGCTGTGTCCTTGTCTGGAGCTGGACATCAGTTTAGTGAAAATGGAGCTCTCGGACAAGTTCCCGGAGTGCTAATAACTAGTCTACTGCTGGTCGGAGAAAAATCGATCTGTTTTCAGACTCATTTTCCCATCTTGAATAGTAAGGAAATCCCAAAGTGTGAACAAGAACGTGTCCTAGGAGGACTCAGGAATGCTTTGGATTAGCTAAGCCTCTCTATTCGGAAAGGGAAATCCTGGCAGGTCTGGGTCTCTGCTTTGGTTCCCACTGAAGCCCCCTCTTCATCCACTGGGGCTTGCTTTACTCCATAGCCTTCATTTTTCCATGGACTGTCTTAGATTAGCCATTTTCACCCTTATATAGGACTCAGTATTTCCACTTTATCATAAATATTTGTAACACTCCTTTACCATCCTCAAATGAAACAAATACATATAATGCAACCTACCTCTATGTCATTAATATGTATGTATATAAAATGCCCTAACTGTATTGTAGAGGATAAATAAAATGAGGTTAATTTGTAATAAAAATTCATATTGCAATATGTAAATTCATGGGGAAAATTGGCAGACATAATGAAGTTGTCAGGTGTCAGCATATGAGTTTTATAAAAAAATTTTATTATGAAAAATGTTAAACACATGCTAAGGTAGGAAGAATAGTATTGTGCTATTATGAGATACACACACACACACACACACACACACACACACACATTTGGTTTCTGGCATAGAGCTCCTAAAAACCCTTAGGCTTTCTTTTTTTTTTTTTAAGATTTTATTTATTTATTTGAGAGAGAGAGAGATAGCAAGAGCAGGAACACAAGCAGGGGGAGCGGGAGAGGGAGAAGCAGGCTTCCCGCTGAGCAGGGAGCCCGATGTGGGGCTCAGTCCCAGGACCCTGGGATCATGACCTGAGCCGAAGGCAGATGCGTAACTGAGCAACCCAGGCGCCCCAAACCCTTGGGATTTCTTAAGGGAGGAGAGCAGCGAAGGTGTCTTTTGTTAATATTAAGGAGGTGACTTTGGCAAAACACCTAAGGATGGTGGCTGGTCACCAGAGGAACTATGTGATCAGAGACTTGGGACTTCTTTCAGTCCTGCTGCTCCCTCCTCTCCAGCCTCCGGGGAGGGAAGAGGAGCTGGAGGTTGAATCGATTGCCAATGGCCAGTGATTTAATCAATCACGTCTATGTAATGTAATAAAGCCTCCATAAAAAGGGTGGGGTTTGGAGAGCTTATATGTTGGTTGAAGGGTTGAACATGTGGAGATTCAAGGAGAGTGGGGCACCTAGAGAGGGCATGGAAGCTCCGGGCGCCTTTCCCATAGCTTGCCCTGTGCACCTCTTCCATCTGGCTATTCCTGAGTTATACCCTTTTATAGTAAGCCAGTAATCTGGTAAGTAAAACATTTCTCTGAGTTCTGTGAGCCACTCTTGCAAATTAATCAAACCTGAGGAGGGAGTCATGGGACCCTCCGATCTGTAGCCTGTCAGTCAGAAGCACAGGTGATAACCTAGGCTTGTGATTGGCATCTAAAGGGGATGGGGTTGGGGACTCCTGTGGGACTGATCCCTTAACCTGTGGAATCTGATGCTGTCCCCAGGTAGTGTCAGAATTGAGTTGAATTGTAGGCCACCCAGCTGGTGTCTGGAGAATTGCTTGGTGGTGTGGGAGACCCTGCCCTCCCCCACCATAACACATGTTGGAATTGGGTTCAGAGTCATATTAAGTATAATGAACTATATGCTTGGGGTGCCTGGCTGGCTTAGTTGGTTGAGCATGTGGCTCTTGATTTCAGGGTTATGAGGTGGAGCCCCACATTGGGCATAGAGTTTACTTAGAAAAAGAAAACAGGGCGCCTGGGTGGCTCAGTTGGTTAAGCGACTGCCTTCGGCTCAGGTCATGATCCCGGAATCCTGGGACTGAGTCCATCGGGCTCCTGGCTCAGTGGGGAGCCTGCTTCTCCTTCTGACCCTCTCCCCTCTCATGCTGTTTCTCTCTCTCTTGCTCTCTAATAAATAAATAAAATCTTTAAAAAGAAAAAGAAAACAAAAAAATGAACTGCATGCTTAATACCCAACTTTATCAGGGATCATTTATCAATAACCAGTCTTTTTCATTCTTACCAATGAAATGTGACCCCGGGACAAGCAGCATCAGCGTCACCTGGGAGATTGTTAGAAATGCAAATTCACTGGCCTCACCCCAGGCTACTGAATCAGATTCTCTGAGGTAGGGCCCAGATATCTGTGTTATACCCATCTCTCCAGTTGATTTGTAGAACCATTGATCTCTATAATATCCCCATCTTCTCAGATTATTTTAAGGCAAATCCCAGGTAGCACCCAGATGTATTATTTCATTCATAAATAATTATTTTAATTTAAAAAACAGTCACATACCACTATATCACTTAACAAAAGTTTAACTGTAATTCCTGAATATAATATGTTGAGTTTAAATAATTTTCTCAGATTTTCATGTTTTTTTTAATAGTTGATTTGTTTGAATCAGTTTAAACATTGCCTTCACTGATATATCTCTTAAGTCTCTCAATCTGTAATGATTCTCTTTTTTATTTCCTGCCATTTATTAGTTAAAGAAACTGGGTCATTTGTTGCATAATTTCTCACATTCAGGATTTTGCTGATTATGTTCCTATGTTGTCATTTTGTCATGTTCCTTTTACCTCCGTAATATTTACTATAATCTGGATGTTAGATCTAGAGGCTTGAGGATATTCAAGTTTGATTTTTGGGGGGCAGGAATTTTTTTTTTTAAGATTTTGTTTATTTGACAGAGAACACAAGCAGGGGGAGCTGCAGGCAGAGGTTAGAGGGAGAAGCAGGCTCTGCGCTGAGCAAGGAGCCTGATGCGGGGCTCAATCCCAGGACTCTGGGATCATGACCTGAGCTAACAGGCAGACACTTAACCGACTGAGCCACCCAGGAGCCCGGTGGCAGGGGAGGGGGGGAGGACTATTTCACAGGTGATGCTATGCCCTTCTCATTGCATCATAGTAGAAAACACATCAATATCTAGCTGTTCCTCTTTTTCTGATGTCTTAGCAGACACTGATAATCATTGCCTCAGTCCATTATTTCATTGAGAATTGCAAAATGGTGATATCCCAAATTTTATAATTTTTTTCTGCATTTATTATTTGAAATCTAAAGAAATTTCTTTGGGGTACCTGGCTGGCTCAGTCTGTAGAACATGTGAGTCGATCTGGGGTTGTGAGTTCGAGCCCCATGTTGAGTATATATAGCATCTTAGCAAGGAACAGTAATTTTATGGAGAAGTGACAAGACAAAGGAAAAGGACTTTGAGCTTCTAAGGGTGGCAAATTATGGGAAGGTATTTATGGGGAAGCTAATGGTAGATAAGGGCTAGTTTTAGCAGGGATTGTTCGATACGACACTTCTGGTGGTGCCTTCTTTGGGCTGATAAGGGTCTGGAGTTTTCTCTGATGATTAACTGATGCCCTTCCTGGTAGAGAGGGGAAGGAGGGGACACCTTTACAAGTTTATGTCCTGCTTTCAGGCAAATAGGGAAAGAGCAGAGAGAGCTTTTCTTATATTTCCTTTTTCCCAGTTGTCTTCAGCTAAAAATTATCCTTATTCTTTTTTTTTTAAGATTTTATTTATTTATTCATGAGAGACAGAGAGAGAGAGAAGCAGAGGGAGGAGCAGGCTCCCCACTGAGCAGGGAGCCCGATGTGGGACTCGATCCCAGGACTCTGGGATCATGACCTGAGCCGAAGGCAGACGCTTAACCATCTGAGCCACCCAGGCGCCCAAAATTATCCTTATTCTTAAGTGGCATATTTTGGGTGGCATATTCTGCTATTCTTCAGTTCCTTTTACAGGGAAATAGTTTTTAAATTGTAACCTGGGTGGTGGGAGGGCTCATTGAAATAGGCTTTTTCAGTAGAAAGAGCTAGGAAATACATATTTTAAAAGAGGAAATTACATCTTAAGAACATACTAATGCTTCTAATTTAAATGGACGATTACAGAAATTTTACTCCTCTTTGATTTTATATTTGTATATCTTTCCTCTAACACCAAAATTCTTAGTTCTTTTTAAAAGATTTTATTTATTTTATTTGAGAAAGGGGGGAGGGGCAGAGGGAGAGAGAATCTCAAGCAGACTCCACACTGAGCCCAGAGCCCAATGCGGGGGGCTCAATCCCATGATCCTGAGATCATGGCCTGAGCCCAAACCAAGAGTCAGACACTTAACCAATTGAGCCACCCAGACACCCCCCAAATTCTTAGTTCTTTTAATGATACTAACATAATCGCTTATTTGCTTTATCTGCATATTTGCATAGAATTATTTTCCAAACAACAATATCAGTATCATTAATAAAAATATAAATGAAGAAATCTTAGGATTTCCTTGCATTTATTTTTTGTCCTTCCTTTCTTATATAAAAGGAATACACCAGGGACGCCTGGGTGGCTCAGTTGGTTAGGCGTCCAACTCTTGGTTTTGGTTCAAGTCATGATCTCAGAGTTGTGAGATGGAGCCCTGCATTGGGCTCCATGCTCGCTGCAGAGTCTGCTTGAGATTCTTTCCCCTTCCCTCTCCCTCCCCCTCTGCTCCTCTCCTTGCTCATGCTCCTCTCTCTAAAATAAATAAAATCTTTTTTTTAAAGATTTTATTTATTATTTGAGAGAGAGAGAATGAGAGATAGAGAGCACGAGAGGGAAGAGGGTCAGAGGGAGAAGCAGACACCCTGCTGAGCAGGGAGCCCGATGTGGGACTCAATCCCGGGACTCCAGGTTCATGACCTGAGCCAAAGGCAGTCGCTTAACCAGGTGAGCCACCCAGGCACCCTAAATAAAATCTTTTTAAAAAAAGGAAAACACTACATACCACTGTTCTGTACCTTGCTTTTGATTTTTTTTTTAAACTTAACCTGTCCTAGGATTATTCCATAACAATACATATAGTTATTACCTTTTTATAACTGCATAATATTCCACTGTGTGGATATATTACAATGTATTTAAGCCAGTACCCCACTGATGAACATCTGGATTCAACGAAGTCTTAGACTATAAACCAATATTGCTGTAATGAATATCCTTGCATTTTTGCAAGGATTTTTTGTAATTTGATATTTTTGTCATGTTTTCTTTGGGATAGATTCCTAGAAGTCAGATTCTAGGTCAAAGGTAAATGAACTTTTAATTTTGCTAGATATTGCCAAATTCCCCCTATAGAAGTTATACTGTTTGTATTCCCACCAACAGGTGTGAGAATCCCACAGGCTTAAAATAATTTTAGAGTTTAGAGAAAACAATATTCAAAGGGATATTGTTAGCAATTTTATTTATATTTTGAAATAAGGGTTAAGAAAGCATATTCATATATATGCATGAGATAGGCACAAATTCAGATATAGGCATATTGTATTGGTGATTCAAGTATCAAGTCAGTGTTGCTGCTGATGTAATTTTTCAAAACGGGAAAAAAACTGGTAAAGGGCAAACAAAACAAACTACAGTTTTCTCCTAGTGTGGGGAACATCCTTGCCTGTATAATGATTCAGGTGTTTGAAAGACATGAGAGAGCAATGCTTTGAAAGACAGTGGAGTTGGCCAGTTATTACTAAGTTGTACTGATGCCCTACAGAAAGAGAATGAGAAGCTGGGGCTGTTTATGAACAGTTGAGGCCTAAGTGTGAGAACAAGAGGACCTCTCTTTGGAACTTAAAAAAAAACTGGGACAAGTCGGTCACCTTAGCTTAGGGGCGGAACAGATAGGCAGCTAAGGGTGCAGCTTAACATCTATAATCAGAAGCAGGCAAGAATGGAGGAGCAGTTATCTCAACAAAAAGTCATAATGTGTTGCTTGGTTCCTGAATTTGAGCCAATTTTCAGGTCTGGAGTCTACTGACTAAACAAGTAGCTGGGTCCCGAGGGGAAGGACTCTGCCACGTCGTGGAAACTATATATTGTAATGATTTTCCCTCATTCCCAAAGGGACCTGGGACATCTACTTGAAGAGGACACTTACCATGGGAAAAGGGGACTGCTCAGTCATTTCAAGGAGCTTTGGACTTAGATTCTGAGCAGAGTAACTGAAGATCCAAAGTGTCATCATCATGCCCTGGTTCCTGGGTTCCATAAGCTAGGGCTTACAGAAGCAACTAATAGAGTCCTGGTTAAACTCTGGTTTACAGAGAATTCACATGGGTCAGCAGACCTACCCACTGGTCATTTCCCTGGTACCTGAATATATAATTGCAATAAACATAATTGACAGTTGAAGGATTGGGTCCTTAGGCTGTTAGCTAAGAACTAACATAGCGAGGAAGGCCAACAAGCCTTTGCAATTGTTACCCACCTCAGTTAACATAATAAAAAAAGATACTGTGTCCCAGGGTTGATGGGGGTGATTAGGGCCACTGTGCATCCTACAGTGTGAATGTAGACGACCACAGCAAGCTTAACCAAGTAGTAGTCCCAATTCAAGTTGTGCCTGACATGCTATAATCGCTAGGGCAGATTAATAAGGACTCAAGTACATGGCATGTGGCCACTGATTTGGTGAATGCATTCTTTTATATTCCAATCAGAAATAAGGATAAGAAGCAATTCATATTCATGTGGAAGAGGTCGTTTATTTCCAGTTTTGCCCAAGGACTATGTTAATTCTTCTGCCCTCTCTTGTAATACAGTCCGAAGAGATCTGGACTGTTTGGGTATCCTGTAGAACATTACATGGATATATTATACCAAGGATATAATATACTGATGGGTAGGATGAGCAAGAAATGGTTTGCATGCTAGAGGCCTTGGAAAGATATATGCCTCCAGAGGGTGGGAGATAAACCCTAAGAAGATTCAGTAAAGTTTTTAGAGGTCCAATAGTCAGTGGCATGTGGAGACATCCCTTCCAGAGTCAAAGACAAATTTCTGTATCGTGCATCTCCTACTATAAGGAAGCACAGTGTCTGGTGGGCCTCTTGGGGTTCCAAAAGCACAAATTCCACACCTAGGAATACCAGTCTGGCTCATATCCTGGGGTACATGGGAGGTTGCCAGTTCTAAGTGAAGCCTGGAACGGCAATGGGCTCTGCAGCAGTCAGTGTGGAATTTAAACCAAGTCCCAGTAGGAGATCACAATATAGTCCTCTGGGATTTTGGTTGGCAAGGCCAGGCAATCTGTAGCAGAAGATTTTATTCCACTCAAGAAACAGCCGCTGGCATGGTACTGGGCCCCAGTAGAGGCAGAAAGCTTGACCATGAGCCGCCAAGTTACCCTGTGTCCCAAAGTGCCATCATGAGCTGAATTCTGTCAGACATCCCTGTCATAAAGTTGATGGGCCCAGCAGCGGTTCGTCATAATATATAAATGATGCATTCAAAGTCAAATCCCAAGGCATGAGTTAACTGCATATGCTAGTAGTCCCACCCCTCTACACCCACTAAACTTGTACTAGCACCCCTTCCTCAGGCTGTACGGCCAGCTGAGGGAGAAGAAAAAAGTTCAAACTTGATTCTGAATGAGCTGTCTTGATACGTGGATGGAAACTAAAAAATGGATGGCAGTACATTACAGCCATATTCAGTGGTGTCCCTAAAAGACAACAGAGAGGAAAAATCTTCCTAGTGGGCAGAGCTTCAAGCAGTATAGTTGGTCCTCTACTTTGTATGAAAGAAGAAGTACCTGTGATAGGAATTTGTACAGTTGCCTGGGCAGTGGCCGTGGCCTGGCCAGCTGGTCAGGATTTTGAAGGAAAAGCCTGGAAGATTGGGAAACAGAGGTCTGGAGTACAGGTGCGTGGACAGGCATAATAGAGTGGTCACAAAGGGTAAAGATTTCTGCATCACATGTTGATTCCAACATTGGAAAGGGTATGGAACAATCAAGTAGATAAAAAGCTTCTACCAGTTGATGTTAACCAAGCTTGGCCATGGCCTACCTCAAAACTGGCACAATGGGCACATGAATGGGATGGTCACGTTTGCAGAGATAGAGGCCACACATGCGGCCAACAGCAAGAATTCCCACTTACCAGGGCCAATCTAGCTGCTTCTATCTCTGGAGGTCTAACTTGCTAGCAGCAAAGACTAACACTGAGTCCCTGATAAGGCATTTTATTTGAGATAAACGAGCCATTTGGTGGCAAGTCAACAACACTGAGCCCTTAGCCATTTGGTGGCAAGTCAACAACACTGAGCCCTTTTCATCCTGTAGTGACCAGTAGTTCATCCTCACAGGGATAAATACCTATTCTGGGTATGTATTTGCCTATTTTGCCGGCAGAGCCTCAACCTGTACTACTATCTAGGAGCTTATAGAAGGCCTTATCCCCTGGCATGGGATTCCACTCAACAGTGCATCCAAACAGGAGAACCACTTCACCGTAAAGGTGATGTGGGAGTGAAGCTCATGACCAAGGCATCTACTGGCTGTACCACCTACTGCACTACCCAGAAGCAGCCAGCCTGATAAGAGCACTAGACCACCTACCGAAGGCACAGCTGAAATGTCAGTTTAGAGGGCATATTCAGCAAGGATTGAGTACCATCCTTCAGGATGTAGTATATACACTAAATTAGAGACCTCTGATTGGCACTGCTCCTAATAGGAAGAATATGTGGGTCCAGGAACAAAGTGGAGGGAGCAGAAGTGGCCCCACCTAACATCTCAGTGAGTCATTGGGAGACTTTGTGCTTCCTCTTCTCACAACTCTGTGCTTTGCAGGTTTAGAATTCCTGGTCCCCAAAGGAAGTATATTTTTGTCAAGGAACACAACAAGAGTCCCACTGAACTATAAGGTATGGCTACCGTTTGGGCACTTTGGACTTTTTGCGTCTGGCCACCAGCAGGCAAGAAGAGGAGTCCCTGTCTTGGTAGGGGTAAATGACCTAGATCAACAGGAAGAGGAAGGGCTGCTTTCACCTAATGGACAGGGAAAAATATATGCGGATCCTAGGTGATTCACTTGGAAGTCTCTTGGTATGTAATTGGAACTGTGGAAGGGCATGTGTAGCAATCCCTGCCTGAGAAGGGTATAGTTGCCAATAACCATACATTCTCATTAGGAATAAGGATTCGGGTCACACCGACGTAGGCTACTAAGACTTGCAGAGGTGGGAGGTAAAAGGCAGTGGGATTTGGAATAGGAGTAAGGAGGACGAGTACCATTTGTAGCCCTGAGACCATCTGAGTGACGGGGGTGTAGTTTGTCCCAGTAATCTCCTTCTAAGCTTTAGCTCAGGAAGAGAAGTCTAGAAGAATTTTAGAGGAGCTGCTCCCAGAACATGAGTGGAGAAATGGATCAGTGTGGGGCAAGGGGTATTTTATGGTGGTCATGGGATACACTGCTCAGATTTTCAAGAGAGAACTTGCTGGAAAGACTAGAGAGAAAAAATAGGATTGAAGAAATCATGAAGAGGAGAATACATAATAGATGCAAATTCTTCTAAATCTACAGAAATATCAGGAAATGATACTTATGAAGAAGACGAAGCAGATGACGAAGATGAAGGAACCAAAAAGGAATCCTTTGACAAAATGCCTCTGGCAGCAATTAAAAATGACATTAGTTTACCTCCAAAAATCAAGATACAAATTAAAAATAATGCCAAGAAAATTCCTCCCAACCTGGCCTATTCAGAAGCACCTGCTAGCCAGATAAAGAAACTAGTAAAGCATTTGTTAACGATGACATGAAGATTCCTCCCCCGACAAAGTGACTCTGCCTATAGCTCAGGCAAAAGGTTGCAGACCGTCAATTAAAAAAATTGTTAGCTGTAATGCTAAAACTGTGAATGCGAATGAGGTTGACAGTGAAGTGAGAGCCTCAGAGTCTGAACAGAAACCACAGGGGTGGATCTGTGATAAGATTATTGATACCGTAAGCCAGATGGTGCCACCTCTTTTAAATTTTGATGCTATTCCTCTTGACGACCATAAGCAAAACTTAAAAGATGCCATATAGTTTTCCCTGAGTTCCCCAACGCCTTTTGAGGTCAAAAGAAGAAATAAACATGTTGCAAATCAGAAATGTGAATACTCATGCAGCCTAGGGAGTTTATTCATCTTATTTCCCGTGTTGGATCTCAACTCTCAAGACTTGTCTCCCCAAATTTATTCTGTGTCTGACTTTAACCTGGAAAATAAAAAAAGGAAAAGTGTCAAAATCATCACCTTGATATGTCTCAGATGATGTTCTTGTTTATATCATCTTGTTTTTTTGCTTTACAGGCAAAGATTTCTGGGTAAAGTGTTTTTTTTTTTTTTTCTTTATAAAGGAGAGAGAGAGAGAGAAATAGTGAGAGTGAGTGCCCTTGAGCGCCTGCTATGGGGCTTCTAGTTAGCGGACAGTCTTCTAGTGCCCTACTTCGAGAATTCAACACAGCTTTTATGCTACAGCCTTACCTTCCTGGAACTTCCACCCACCAGTGGCTGAGCACAGTAAGGGTACTAGAGCCAGGCCATGCCTGCCCAAATTGGGACCCCTCAAATGGGGATCAGTTTTTACTCCGAGGTTCCCTATTGGCATGACCAAGACTTTCTGAGAGCTGTACTGCAGCCTGAGACTCTTCCTACCTAACCTTGCTTCCTTCCCTCTCTCCTTGCATGAGCAGAAGAGCTACGCCAGTGTGAAGGCACTCCTGGCCTACTTCTGCCTTTCTCCTTCATTCTTAGCAGCCATTCTCCCTAATAAATCTCTTGCTCATCTGATTCTGTCCTGATGTCTGCTTTTCTAAGGACCTGAACTGACCAAAGTCCCATGTATTGCGGGATGTTTAGCATCCCTGGCCTCACCCACAAATGCTGGCAGCACTGTCCCACTAATCTTGAGGCAACGAGCGACATCTCCGCAGATTGCCAAATGCTTTTATTGTGAACCACTCAGAGCATAACCATCAAGATCACAAAATTTTAGAGCTAGAAGAGCTCTTACAGATAAAAAAGAAACAGAAGTTTAATGACCTCTATTTCTTTTCTGCCTCTCCTACAGTGCCTTCACCTTCTTTTTCATTCTCTAATTCTCGCACCTCAACTGAAACTGATAAACTTGAGGAATATAAGTACCAAAGACGCATATAGCATCAGAATTTAGTGAAAAATTTAGGCAGTGATCAGTGTCTGAAACTGAAGCTAGGAAAAGAACATCAGTTACGATAGATGAAATTAGCTGTATAAGTAACCCACCCTCGGAACTGGCTGCAAATGTACTGCTTTTGTGATTAGAGTGCGTTCCAAGTTTCCATCAAGTCACAAGGATATAGTCTCAGGAAGATATTCTTGGAATGTGGAGGTATTGTTCAGTAATCAGCAGTAGGTAGCATTGTCTAAAAAAGATCCAAGAATATTAGTTTAGTTGGATGATAAGTGTGTAGCAGAGATCATTTTTCACTTTTCACCCAATGAGTATTCATCTAATATATTTGTTGATTCCCTACTATGTTCCAAGAATTATATTAAGCGCAGTAGTATACAGTGGTAAACCAAACATGATCCCCTCAAAGAGCTTATTATATGGAGCATGCATTCTTGATGGGCAGAAAACCTGAGATACTACAACAGTTTGTGACCCTCCAAAGAACCACAATATATAAACAGACACATGGGATATTTGTGGTTTAAGATCTCATAGGGGGCAGAGGGAGCACTTAGGGAAAAAAGTATCTAAACTGGCTCCTTAGGGAGTCAGAAAGGAAACTAAGGTTGAGAAACCTGATCTTGAGGAAGAAGAAAAAATGAAGGCGATGAAAGAGAACAAGAAGGAAAAGTAGAATGATAAGAGAAATAGGAGACGAGGAGAGATGAGAAAAGGAGAAGGTATGTGAAATTTTAAGAGACAAAAATAGTTTTGTCTGCCACTGAGCCATATGACATATAACTTTTTTTCCTTGACATTCTGAAATACCAGCTTATTTCTCTACATTAGTTCTGGCTCTGGCAACAAAGCATTAAATGTGAAAAGGAATACTGGAATGCCTGCTCTTTATTAAAAGAATTCCCATATCCTAGAGCATTCTTTTCTTTCTCAAATACTCCAAACAAATGTCCTCATTTTTTCTCATTTAAACTTGTAAACAATTTCCTATTAGGTTCCTAAGGACCCCCTTATTCCACTTACTTGTAATGTGAAATTTGTTAGCTCCATAATATCAAAGCCTTCAGTTTTATAGAAGTTATTTCTTTCATTTATCTGTCATAGTAGACAAACCCATTTGTTGTTTGACAGCTTAGGAAGCTTTTCTGCGGTTTGGATATATCCCTCAGGATCATATATCTGCCTTTGCTCTGAGTAGAGGTGCACTTAGTGAGTGACTTTCTGATTACTAGTTGGATTTCCAATACTATGTTGAATAAAAGTGGTGAGAGTGGGCATCTTTGTTTTGTTTCTGATCTTAGAAGAAAAGAAGCTGGAAGCAGCTTTTCACTGTTGAGTATGATGTTAGCTGTAGGTTTGTCATATACGGTCTTTATTATGTTGCGGTACGTTCCTACTATACCTACTTTGTTGAGATACTATCTTCAGTGTGTTATTGTTTATAACTTAATTTTTATTAACTTGTAGGAGTTCTTTATATATTCTTGATACAAGCCCTTTGCTAAATACACGTGTGGTGCATATTTCCCATTCTGTAGTGTAATGCTGTCTTTGAAGAACATAAATTTAAGTTTTGATGAAGTCCAATTTGTCAATTTTTTTTGTGATTAGTGCCTCTTGTGTCCCATGCAAGGAATATTTGCCTACTCCAAAGTTATAAAGATGCTCTTCTATGTTTTCTTCTAGAAGTTTTATGGATCCGGGTTTTATATTAGGCCTATGAACCTATGGAGTTAAATAGGACCTTAAAGTTGTTTTTTTTTTTTTTAAACAAATGGATATCGAATTGTTGTAGCAATATTTTTTAAAACAACAGTAACAACAACTTTCTTTCACATTTAATTGCTTTACTGCCTTAGTCAAAAATGAAATGACTGCATATGTGGGGTTCTATTTGTAGGCTTGGATCTGTTTATTTACTAGCCTATCCTTATGTAGTAATACACTATTTTGCTTACTGTAACTTTCCAGAAATCTTGTGATCAGGTAGTTATAAGACTTCAAACATTGTTCTTTTTACATATTGTCTTGGCTATTCTAGGCCCTTCAGCTTCTAAGATAAATTTTAGAATTACTTCATCTAGGTCTCAAAAAAACCCTAAAAAGAGCCTGTTGGAATTTGATAGGGATTAGGTTGAATTTACAAATCAACTTAGGAAGAATGGAGAACTTAATGATAGTGTTTTACCATCCATGAATATGACATATTTCTCTATTTATTTAAGACTTAAAATTTCCCTCAGCTAGGTTTTGTGGTTTTCAATACAGAGGTCTTGCACATCTTTTGTCATGCTTCTTCCTAGATTTCCAGTGTTTCTGGATACATTATAAATGATATTGTTTTCAGTTTCACTTCCCAATTACTTGTTGCTGGTGTATAGAAGTAGAATTGATTTTTGTATATTGACCCTGTATCGTATGACTTGCTAAATTATTAGTTCTAGTAGCTTTTTTTGTGTATTACATAGGTTTTTCTCTGTATAATAATCATGTTGCCTGTGACTACAGTTTTACTTATTCCTTTCTAAATTTATTTATATAATCCATATACCATAAAATCCACTTTTCAAGTGTATAATTCAGTGGTTTTTAGTATATTTGCAAAGCTGTGCAACCTCATCACTAATTCCAAAAAATTTTTATCACTCCAAATATAAACCCTGTATTCATTAACAGTTACTCCCCATTATCCCCATCCCCAGCCCCTGACAACTACTAATCTATTTTCTTAATCCCTATAGATTTGCCTATTCTGGACATTTCATATAAATGGAATCATAAATGTAGCTTTCACTTTGCATATAATGTGTTCAAGGTTTATCCAGGTGGTAGCACGAATCAGCACTTCATTTTTACGGCTGAATCATATTCCATTGCATAGATATACCACATTTATTTTATTCCTTCATTAGTTGATGGAGATTTGGGTTGTTTCTACCTTTTAGTTATTATGAATAGTGTTGCTATGAATATTTGTATACACATTTTTGCATGACCATAGGTTTCCAATTCACTTAGGTATGTACCTAGGAGTGGAACTGCTGGTTCATACAGTAACTTTATTTTAACCTCTTGAGGAACGGCCACGTTATTCCCAAAGCACCATTTTACATTCCCACCACTGAGGTAATTCTAATTCTATTTCTTCACATTCTCACTAATGCTTGTTATTGTCCATGCCATCCTAGTGGGTGTAAAATGGTATCTCATCATGGTTTTGATTTTTCATTTCCCTAATGACAAATGATGTTGATCATCTTCTCATGTCCTTATATCTTCTTTGGAGAAATCTCTATTCAAATCCTTCGTCCGCTTTTAAATTAGCTTGTCTTTTTATTGTTGAATTGTAAGAATTCTTTATATATTTTGAATACAAGTTCTCATCAGATATGATTTTCAAATATTTTCTCCCATTCGATAGGTTGTCTTTTCACTTTCTTTTTTTCCCCTCACCTTCTTCCTGTTTATTCCATATCAGTTGCTGTGGAGGATGAAATCTTATTGTGAACAGATTGAAAGAAAAATATATACAATTTTTTAAAAAAGTTTTTAAGTAATCTCTACACCCAATGTGGGGCTTGAACTCATGATCCCAAGATGCAGAGTCTCATGCTCTTCTGACTGAGCCAGCCAAGTGCCCGAAAAATATACAATTTCAAACAATATTTAGCTATCAACTCGGATAGGTATACAGGTACAATATGATACAGAATACGATGAAGGAAACTGAGCCTGCTAAGGCTTTAGGCCATGGAGGGCTTAAGAACATTATCATTTATGTTAACAAAATCCAAGTGCTTTGAAAAACCAACACCAGGCCATTCTCAGATGTCTTTCATTTCAAGGACGAATTCTGACGTGGAGTGCCATGATTCTGTAGATTTCTGGCTGCTTGCTAGTCCCTTCTCTTTGTGGATAAACTTATTTCTCTCTTACTTCTTTAAGGTGTGCTCACAGGAGCAGTGTAGGCTGCAGGATGAGAGAGTCCCTCAAGAAGCATAGACAGGGAGAAGGCAGGAGCACAGCAGGATCAGGAGGGTCTTCTGCTGCTAACCTCACTGGGGAGGGATTAAGGTAGCTGCCTCCTGAACCCACAGCTTGGCCTAAGCAGGGCAGCCCATCTCCATCCTCCATCCTCCAGTTGGTAATACCGGTCACCCTTGTCAGACCTCCCCTGTCTCAAGGTGAGTTCACCTTAGAGGCTGAATATAAAAGTATGAGTCTGGGACCCAAGCCACCAACACCCACAGGGTCCCCAGTTAGAGGTCTGGTCCCAGGAGGAGGCTGCTACTGCACTCTGGCAACCACAGGACTGAGGAACGTGGCCCACTGTTGTCAGAAAAGCTGGAAATCCGGATTTGTATATCAGCCCCTGATTCCGAAAGGTTGCAATTTATTCATGTTCTAGCAAAAACATTTTCAGGAATGATGTAAGTGGGTAAAAATAAAAGCCAAATCAGGCAGAGTGTGGACTGTGGCCTCCCAAACCCTACAGCCTGCTCGTATCCTCTCTTAATTTCCACATCAAATCTCTCTGAAGCACATGAATCTGAACTTCTGGGGTCTTAGCTCTTTACAGGATATTTTTGGGATTTTTTTTTTTAAGTCTAAAAGATGGTAATCTATCTTCATTCTTGTTCTTCAGGATATTTTTCAGTCTTAGGCTAAATGGATACTTAACTTGGGGCAGTCCTTCTCTTCTGTTAAAATATTCCAGTCGCACATTATTACAAAGATAGCACCAAATCAAACTGACTGAGAGAGCCACCAACAAATGGGGGTAGAGAATTCTGAAAAACAAAGGTAATAACTGAGAAGCTGAGCGGTTTTCCTCCAGTGTCTCTGATGCCCACACTCAGCTGCTCCTCCCTCCTTGGGCAGCTGATAGGACCTGCCTCCCAACCTTCTCATCTTTACCACTTGAGGTCTCAGGTGACGGCAGGGGGCCCTGGGCCCTGGCACATTGTGTGCAGGGCTTCCTGGACTCCGTGGGGGGGGGGGGGGTCGGCCCTGTTTAGCCACTCCTGGTATAGCTCCTGCATGTGGGCGCTGGTTTAGGGGGCTGCATGGGGAGGTCAGGGTCGATGCCTTCCATCTGCCGCAGCAGCACCTTGTCTGCATGCCCATCCTCGGTCTGGGCTTGGCCTCTGTCATTTAAACATCCACTGGTCCAGGCGAGCACTTCCACCAAGTGGTATGGTGCCCTTCTCCAGTTTTAGAACCACATCCTGGATGTTTTGAAAGCAGTACACAGCAGCCAAGCATAACAGAACCTCCCCATTCTTTTCAAGGGTAACCTCTTTGTTCTTCAGGGTGTGGCAGGTGACCTCCCTCACATCCTCATTAAATAGCTGCTTGGCCGCATGTCTGAAGATGTGTGCCAGGTACCTGCTGGAGGTGGCTCCGTCATGGTGTCAGTGCCTCACCCTCTCCTTCAGGCCTCCAAACAGTGTGTACATGGCAGCGTCTTTTCACCAAGAGGTCACTTTGCTCCATTATCTGAACAATTTCACCTGAGGTTCATATACAGTCAGTCAGCACCCTGGGAACCATGTGAAGCTGTGAGAAAATCTTCTCGAAAGGCCTTCAGTTTATCATCAGAGCAGGGGCCATAATAATGTGGAAAATCTTGTCTGGGGACACGTTCTGCTGTCTGGCGAAATAATCCTTCACCATAGAGCCCCAGATCTGCTGGGGAGACTTGGTGGTATACAGGTGGGGGGGTGACATGGTGGCCCAGCACATGTTCCAAGTATGGAACCCAGCCTGGACAGGTGGAGGTGAGCTTGGGTAACACTGGCTCTTCCTCACTGTGCTGGAGGCATCGAGACACAGATTCTTTCTGACTCTCCAGGATCCTGAAATCCCCAGCCGCTGTTGTAATAAAGACAGTGCATACCCCAAGACTGTTGAGGAAGCCACAGAGTCTTCAGGATGCATCAATTGCATTGAGGCAGAATTTAGCAGCAAAATAAGGCAGAGACTGTGGACACACTGACACTGCCAGCACCTTTTGCTGTAAGATATCACATTTCTTATTAAGGTTCAGAACTCAAAAGAAGTCCTTGGGGTTCTGCTGGGAAACCTGGATCCCTTCCTCCACTAGTCACATCACTGTCACACCACAATTGCTCAAATATCTTGGCATCAGCCAACTTATGGAATTCTCTTCTTCCACATGTGGTGCTCACACTTCATCTGCAGTGGGGCAGGTGGGGGCGAAGGCTTGGCCTGAGAGGAGCCCCAGGAGATGCAGTCTTTTCACTTTCTTGATAGTGCTCTTGGAAGCCCCCTAATTTTTAATTTTGATAAAGTATTTATTTTTTCCTTTGGTTGTTTGTGCTCTTGGTATCACATCCAAGAAAGCATTGCTATGCCATGAAGATTTATGGCTATGTTTTTTTCTGAGTTTTAGTTCTTAAATTTAGATCTTTGATTTATCTTAATATTTGTATATGTATAGGGGTCCAAGTTCATTGTTTTCCATGTTTTCCCAGCATCATTTTTTTGAAAAGACTATTCTTTCTCCTACTGAATTGTCTTGGCACCTTTGCCAAAAGTCAATTGACCATAAATATAAAGGTTTTATTTATTTATTTATTATTTATTTATTATGTTAATCACCATACATCATTAGTTTTTAATGTAGTGTTCCATGATTCATTGTTTGCATATGACACCCAGTGCTCCATGCAGAACGTGCCCTCTTTAATACCCATCACCATGCTAACCCATCCTCCCACTAGGTTCTCCCTCTAGAACCCTCAGTTTGTTTTTCAGAGTCCATAGTCTCTCATGGTTCATCTCCCCCTCTGATTTCTCCCCCTTCATTCTTCCCCTCCTGCTATCTTCTTCTTTTTTTTAACATATGATGTATTATTTGCTTCAGAGGTACAGAGCTATGATTCAACAGTCTTGCACACTTCACAGCGCTCACCATAGCACATACCCTCCCCAATGTCTATCACCCAGCCACCCCATCCCTCCCACCCCCCACCACTCCAGCAACCCTGTTTGTTCCCTGAGATTAAGAATTCCTCATTATCAGTGAGGTCGTATTATTTATGGACTCTGAATTACATCTCACTTATATATGCTTTTGGCAGTACAGCTGTGTTGATTACTATAGTTTTGAAATCAGGAAGCCCAAGTTTTTCCAATCTTTATGCATATTCTTATTGTTTTATTACATTGATTGGGACCTTCAACATAACCCTGAATAGAAGTGGTGAGAGCAAACATTCTTGTCTTATGTTGTTCCTGACCTTAGGGGGAAAAGATTTAATATTTCACATTACATTTTTTTAAGATGATTGTTGTTATACTGAGGAAGTTCCCTTTTTTTTTTTTAAAGATTTTATTTATTTATTTGACAGAGAGACACAGCAAGAGAGGGAACACAAGCAGGGGTAGTGGGAGAGGGAGAAGCAGGCTTCCTGCCGAGCAGGGAGCCCAATGCAGGGCTCGATCCCAGGACCTCAGATCATGACCTGAGCCAAAGGCAGACACTTAATGACTGAGCCACCTAGGCGCCCCAAGGAAGTTCTCTTCTGTACTTGAAGTTTTTTTTTTTTTTTTAAATGGGTTTGAATTTTGTCAGATGCTTTTTCTGCATCTACTGAGACCATCATTTTTTCTCTTCCATTCTGTTAATGTGGTGAATTACACTGACTTTTCAATGTTAAACCACACCTTTCTTAGCATCTTATCCTTTATATTGCAAGGTTCAATTTGCCAATATTTCATTAAGAATTTTAAAATCTATATTTATGTGGGATACTGGTTTTTAATTCTCTTGTAGAATGTCCTGGTCAAGTTTTGATATCAGGATTATTTGGCCTCATAAAATGAGTTTGGAAGTGTTCATTCCTGCTCTAGTCTCTGAAATAGACAGGATTAGTATTTTATCTTCTTTAAAAGTCTGATAAAATTTACTGGTGAAGCCATCTGGCCCTGGAGTTTTCTTTCTGGGAAAGTTTTTGATTAGAAATTCCATTTCTTTAACAGATATTGGTCCATTTAGCTTTTCTTTTTCTTCTTGTGTCAATTGTATTTTTTCCAGGAATTTGTCCACTTCATGTAAGTTGTCAAATTTATTGGCATAAAGTTGTTGAACTATCCCTTTAATATCTGTATAATTCATTAGCATTAAAAGTAAAATTTCTGCATACAAAAATAAAATAGATGACAAATGATGAATCAGGGGAAAATAAATATATAACATATAGCAGAAAAAGATATATATTGTAGGAGCAAACAGTCTAGTGACAGAAAGAGGGAATCATGATTGAGTGTCACAAATACCAGGAGAGGTACAAAGAAAACAACACATAGGATGGATACACTGGCCAATTTAGGAAGTCAGAATCATGATGTCCAAGTGATGAGTTACATTTGCTAACTTGAGGTAAAATAATATAATCAAATTTATGGATACTTAAAAAGCTGAGAATTTAGCTCTCAGATATAATTATTTCACATTGGTCATCTACCTATGGGTGTCTACAGTCAACTGCTCCCCTTTCACTGGCATATCTTTAATTAAAAATAAAAGTTTTTTTGTAAAAATGATAGACATTATAAAAAAATTCAAATGAGATTAAAAAGTCCAAAAGACAAAATAAAAATCATTTGCATTTTGGCCAACATCCTTCCAGATCTTTTTGCACATTTATATACACAAATATACACATATATATTCATGTCAAGATGATGCTGTTCTTGCTGATTTGTATTCTCCTTTTATGGGGGGACCTATATGCTATGAACATATTTTCATGTAAATAAAGATTTTCATCATTATAAATAGGTTAAAGGTATTCCATTGTGCACATGCACTGTAATTTAACTAGCATCCTAGTGATGGCACTTACATTGTTTCCAAAAACACTTATTACAAAAAAGGGAGTGAGGAACATCCATATGAATGGTTTCTTTTTGTTATTTTCCTTAGAATGAATGGACTAGGAAATGAGATTTTGGGGCAAAGGCTAATGAAATTTTGGTAAATAAGATTGTCCCAATTTCAACCTTAACACCAGTAAGTGCACAATAGTAATTGTAACCCCGTATCACTATGTACCCTGAGGGACAAAAAGGATCTGTTCGGAATGTTGAACATCTTTCATTTAATTAGTTGTTCATTTTTCTTGGCTTAAAAATATCCTATTGATTTCCTTTGCTAATTATATTGAGGTGTTTTTAAAATTGATACTTTTTTTAAAATGAAAGATTGGAGAGAAACGCACACATGCATGTGTAGGGGGGGAAGAGGGAGAGGGAGAGTCTGAAGCCGACTCTACGCTGCGCACAGAGCCCATTGAAGGGCTCAATTTCACAACCCTGAGATCACAACCTGAGCCGAAACCAAGAGTGGGATGCTTAACAGGCACCACCCAGGCGCCCCTTAAAATTGATATTCTATGAGCTCTTTGTATATTAGGAATATTTTTCCTTCTTTTTCCACGTTACAAATGTATTTTTCCACTGGTTCATTATTTGTGTATAGAAGGTTACAACTTGCATATAGAAGATTACAATCTTCATGTGGGTAATTTTTACCATTTTTTTCTGTTATGGTTTCTGGTTCTTGTTTCATACTTAGCAAAGGCCTTTCTCAGCTCAAGATTATAAAGATACTCTCCTTGATTTTCTTGTAGTGTTTTTTTGGCTTCATTCTTTACATTTAAATTTTTGATTCATCTGGTATTTGAGAAAGGAGATAGAAAGTCTGTCTCCATGGGCTTGTTATTTCTCAGATAATCTCTTTCCCACTTAGCAGTGATTTGTAGCATATAGTTTACTGATTACCACCAAGACTTCTGGAGTCCAGGTCTCCTGGCTTCAACACTTACCAGTAATGGCTCTGAGTAATGTTGTAAAGTCAGATAATAATTGCACCCGTCTTAGGGTTAAATAATATAATCTGAAAAAGTGCTCTGGTACTTGATACCTAAATGCTCAGCAAATGTGAGCTACTATTATTAAACACTTGTACATGGCACAGCAGTTTGTTTCTGGATTCTATATTCTGTTCACTATCTTCCACATCTTTGTAATCCATGTGTTGACACTCCATTACCCAACTCATTGTCTCATGGAATGGCTCCTCTTTCCTCATTTCAACAAAAAAAGTTCCTATCTCAGTTGCCTTTCTAATCATAGCTACAGCCTAGGTAAAAATAAGCTGTGCTTCACAATGCAATGAGAACCAAAACCCCGAACCAAGACGCTGAACAAACGTGGTAAAGAAGAGTATCTATTTCTTCTACCACGTATTCTTAAGAGACTGAAACTCTACCTCATTTCAGCCCTTGGTATATAACTGATGCTCTCAAAAACTAGTACCTTCTCTCCCCATTCTAGTTTACAACCTTAAATAAAGAGTTGACAAAGGGCGCCTGGGTGGCTCAGTTGGTTAAGCAACTGCCTTCGGCTCAGGTCATGATCCTGGAGTCTCCGGATCGAGTCCCACATCGGGCTTCCTGCTCAGCAGGGAGTCTGCTTCTCCCTCTGACCCTCTTCCCTCTCGTGCTTTCTAGCTCTCATTCTCTCTCTCTCTCAAATAAATAAATAAAATCTTAAAAAAAAAAAAAGAGTTGACAAATGTTATGACTCTGGAGCAGGACGCGAGGGGCGGGGAAGGATTCACCCAGGGCCCCGGTCCTAACCTGGCCAGTTCCTCCTGGCTAGCTGAGCTGACGCCCCCAGGCTGCGTGGCAGGCAGGCGACTCCAGGACCCATTATATGTGCACAATCGGGGTCGAAGGCAGCGGCAGGACCTCCTCGGAGCCCTCAAAGAGTTAAGAGTGTGCGAAGAGCCGGCAGAGGGAAGCGCGAAAAGGGGAAAATCCCCTAGAAACATAGCGTGGCGAGGAGGCGAGGGAGACCGGCTTCTCGCTCAACCACGCACTTCAGTCTGGCTGGTTGAAGCAAGTCTCTGCGTCCCCCCCAAGGCTCTGTCGTAGCGCCGCCTCGACCCGGCGTTCCCGCCGTTGTCGGCCGCCGCTCCCTCCTCCGCTCGGCTCGCCTCCTCCCTCTAACGGCTGCTGACCGCAGCCGGCGTCCGCGGCGTCGGTGACGTCGGCGTAGGGGCGGGACTTCCTGCCTTGCGCTCTCTCAGGATTCCCCACCGAGGCGCTCCTCTGGGCTTGAAAGGCGGGGGGCGGCGGGCGGCGGGCTGAGGTTGGCGTGTCCGCGGGCGGCAGCTACTGGGCTCCCTCGCTACCCTGAGAAAGCCCGTCCGCCGAGGTGGAGCGAAGCTGCCTCTCCACCGCCGCCCTTTCTGCCCTCGGAGCTCTCTCGGGAAACCTCACGTTTCTGTTGGAGTCGGGAGCCCGCGGGGCGCGCTCGGCCCTCCTTTTCCTGCTCCTCTTCAGTCCGCGTCGCGAGCGGCTGCAGGCCGGGCCAGCACCCCGCGTGTGGGACTGCATCCCTTAGCCCCAATGCCGGTGCGAGAAGAGCTGAGTGGGTGCCCGTGGTTGGAGCTGTGCGGGTGTTCCCCGGTGGCGGGTGCGGCCACAGCACCGGGCGCTTTTAAGTTCTTTGCGCGCAAGTTGCAAGGACTGAGTGCGAGTCTGGTACGTAACGTTTTTCTATGGGGACGCTGTTTTGTCCGTGGTTTGGAATGTTCCTCTTTTCTTCACAGTTTGCCCTTGAATTTTTTGTACTTTTCCTGTAAAGTAATTGGAGCGGGTGTGAGAAACGTAGGCTGTGAGACATGTTCTGTAGCTAGTTAAATGCACGTGAAACTTTTTATGCAGTTTTTTTTTTAATTTATGTATGTATGTAAGTAATCTCTACACCCGGGGCTCGAACTCACCACCCCGAGATTAAAAGAGTCGCATGCTCCTCGGACTGAGCCAGCCAGGCGCCCCTTTTTGGAGTTTTTTGATGCACTCCAGCGCGGTGCTTGTGTAGCTAGTTCACTAACTGGCTGAACGTGTGGTACCACCAGTTTAATTTGTGATGAAAAAACTATGCTAACCACTTTCTGTGGCCCCGCAGACAATTTTAATAGTGATATTGGCAGTCCTTTCAGAGATAACGTCTAGACTATGTAAATGAATGCCTGGATTAAATGGACATTTTGATAAATCCTTACCAGCTTTTGACCATAATAAATGGGCACTTAGCTCTTCAAAATGCCCACTGCCAAGTATTTTTAAATCCTTAAGTTACATGAGTTGTAATTATGAAGCTGTTTCAGTAAAATCTGAGATGTCTAGTATGCAAGAAACTTGTTCTTAATTTCTTATATGTGTTATAGTTGATAGTGTTTAGACTATGAACACAAAGTACTTGAGATCTAAAACTGAGTAGGTTGTTAAAGCAGTGCTTCTGTTACCAAGCAACATCTCCGTAAACAAGTCTAATATTCAACTAGAATATAATTAAATGTAACTATCCTACAATTATCTGGATTCAGAATTCTGTAAATTCATGGGTTTAGCCTGTAGGTGGTTACAGTTAATACGCACCTTCTGTACTGAAGTTTGATTTCAAACTCATTTTGTGTGGAATTACTAGAATGTTTTGAATTTCAGTGTCATACAGGACTCTCCAGAGAGTTGCAAATGGATTTGAGTTACCCTTTGGTTATATAGGACAGTGTATGTCCGGTATTCTTTCTTTCGAATATTTTCTAATCAGATGAAGTGTGCAGGCTATATTCAGTATAATATTCCATTCTACTCAAATAATAGAATAATACCAATTTAGGGTTACACATAGCGCATTGGTAGATTAAAACAGTATCCACAAGTGTTTTTAAGCCTTGGTTGAGCCAGTAACCTCACTCCTTCTCCACCCATTAAACCTTTATTGATATAATTTGTATGACTGTATGGCAAGGAGTTTTCAGAGCACTTTTTATGATTTTTTTGAGTGCTATAACCTTTCAAGTATGTCAGAAAGGAAGTGAGAACATTTGAGACACTGAGACTGAATGACTTCTTTGAAATCAAACTATTGGTAATGGGAATTGCAACTTGAAGTTGCATGTCTTACTACATTGCAAAAATCCGTTGACTTCATCTTAGTTCCCTCCCCCTTTCTCTTTTCCATATGCTGATGTTGAAGTAATGAAATATTCAAGAGTTGGGCAAGACAAGCAGAGAAGAAAAATCAAGAATGACTCGTATAAAATTCTTAGTAATCAGAAGTCAGCATTTTGTCATGGGAAGTTCTAATTCAAGAAGTTTAGAAGAATGAAATCTTAACAGAAAGATTAATTGTCAGAATTCTCTGTGTGTTTTCTAGGTACTGTCTCTGCCTAAAGTAATTGAGTTTTATTTTAATTTTGTCATACATAATGTATTAAGTTCAGTAATTCTGTCAAATTGTCTAATCTGTGTGTACTTTAGGGCATGTGTGTGTGTATCTGTAAAAAATTTCCTGAAGTACTCTTTCCTACCAACTAAAGTTCACATTTCTTAACCTGAACTCTTCAAAATCTCCTCTCACTCTGCCATTTCATGTTCATGTTCTTTATAGAAAAACTGTTCTGTGTCCAGACTGATTTCCTCACTATCCTCTAAACCTACCATGTGTTTTCTCCCTTTCTTCCAAGTCTTTGAGTCTTTCCGCCTTCCTGACCTGATTTCTTCCCTTCTTTCCTAAAATCTGAATTGTACCTTTTCTATAAAGTTCAACTCCACCATAATCTCCGCAGGTGAGGAAAAGTTCTCTACTCTCTTAGAGTCTCTAGCTGGCCTGAGAGTTAAATTGACATAAAACTGATTAACAGAGAAAAGCGTACAAGTTTAAAAAAAATTTTACATGTACTTGGGGGCCTTCACAGGAGAATGAAGACTTGAAGTAACCAGAGCGGAAACCTTTTATACCTTTTAGATAAAGAAACAATAAATTTGTGTAAAAAAGACAAGGGGTTTTGTGTTGAGTAGTAAATTGTGGAGAAGTGACTAGGAAGATAAAGATTAGTTTAATAAGGCTTGTTTGTACAGATTTCTCAGCTTTGATCCCCCATCTCTGGTGATAAGAATGTCTTCTGTACTCCTGGTACAGGTTTTGTTCTTTTTTTTCTTCTGGGATGTTTATCTTCTGTTTTCAAGAAGAAAAAGGAGGGTCAGAGTGCCCCTTTTTGCACCTGCTATTTGCTTAAATGCTTTTAACTCAATCAGTACACCAAAGTGGCATATTTTAGGGTAACATGTTCTGAACTCTTTCTTCTCTGAAATCCTGTAGGATGTTTTCATTAGCCATTCTCATCTGATACTTACACTTTATATTGCGATTTATCATTTCTGTATATGCCTCACCTTCCTAACTAGATTGTAAGCTCCTTAAGGGCAGGACACCAGATCTCAATGAGCTGTATCCTTAGTATCTTCCAAATATAAGTTGCTGAATAAATGATTCTTAGAGATGAGAAATGTGCATTTGTACTTTTCCCCCTCTTCCATAGTGTAATAGAAGTAAAAGAAAATCTTTGAGAGAGTGAGAGAGAAAGGGCAACTGTAAACCATAAGAAAGGGAATTAAAAGAGAGGGAATTCATTGGGATTGGAAGGGAAGATTCTATTCCTAGAAAGTGTGATATTTAAGAATTTCCCAAGACAATATCAGCAGTGAGGACTCCTCAGGAATGCTGGCACTACTCTCAAGTGGGCTTGGGGAGTTTGGTCAATTTCCTGGTTCTTCCTTAGTAGAATCTTAATTTTAAAAACACTTCCCCCAACTCTCTCCTCCCTCTACCTCCCTTGTAAAATCCCTCTCTCCCTATCTCTCCATTTTACCCTGTTCCATTTTACTTTTTTCCTGGTCAAGACTTATTTATGAATTATGTCAGTACTTTTATTTGGCCCTCATAAAGTAGCCATCATCTTAAGTTTTATAATTTTCCAGTGGGGCTGCCTCTATGGGTCATGGAGAGATCACAAGCTGTATAGTCTAGCTAGTCTAGCTTTTTTTTTTTTTTAAGTTTAACTGAGATATAATCCAGTAGTAAAGAAATTAAGAAAGCAGGAAGTGCCCAGTTTCTGCATATTATAACTTTAAATTTCTTTTGCACTAAAATTCATAGAGTTGGGAGGAACCTAAACCTATCCATTTCCTTTTGGAAAGTGCCTATCACTCTCAAAATATGTCTCTAAATAAATTCTGGGTAATTTTTGTAGTCTTACTGTAAATCCTGTATCTGATGCTTATGACAAGGAATTGTTTCATTTAAAGGTATAAGAAAGTAGAGTCTCAGTATTTTTATAAATCTTGGTTTGAGTCATTTGTTTTTTATATAAGTTACTAGCCTAGCTTCTGAGTTGTTGCCCAGTAACACAATTGCAGGATAATGTAGCAACCACTGAAAACGTTAGCAGTGGACTATAGGGATTTTCCTGCTAAGTTGAAGTGCTTATCTTTAGCATTCAGTATGTTTTTCTCATCTGAATCACATTTTGGTTTAAGGCAGACGCTTGAGATATTGTTAAAGAGCATACAATACAATTATATATTTTTGGAGTGCTGACAAATTACAATTTGCACATTATTTTTCACATACTGTTGTGTGATATATATTAAATTATATATGAAGGATATGTGAAAAGACTGGTTCAATTAAAGATTAGTCTATATTGGGCAGAAAAACTATTAAGTAATAATTAACATCTAAGTTCTCTACAACTGATAAAGCCAGCAAGAGCTGGGGTGGATGCATTTGAAATGGTTCTTCTCCAATTAATATTCTTATGTTACTTCTAGAGGATCCTGGGAAGCTTAGATCAGTAAGCATGAACTAATAGGCATATGATTTTGTGGGAAGAGAACTGTGATTCAGGAGACGAAGACTTGACTGAGTTAGTCACTTAACCTTTCTTGGCCTGTTTTTTGAAAAAATAAATCGTTGAAGGTTTTTTTCAGAGGTATATTTACAATTTATTTTTCATTTATTTTTTAAAGGTTTATTTTAGAGAGCACAAGTGCATGTGCATCTGGGGGAGGGGTGGCAGAGGGAGAGGGAGTCTTAAGTAGACTCCATGCTGAGTGCAGAGCCCAACCTGGGGCTCAATCTCATGATCCTGAGATCACAACCTGAGCCAAAACTGAGAGTCGGATGCTTAACTGACTGCACCACCAAGGCGCCTTGTATGTTTACAATTTAAAGCACATTTTTATTTCTCCTGTTCATTGGTTTAGCCGATTTTTGAGTGCCTGTCATGGGTCTTGCACTATACTAGATATTGGGAAAATTGTGAATAAGACATCGTGCCACATCTCAAGCAGTGCCTGGTGGGAGAAAATGAATGGTTATATATAATTTATATATAGTTACTTGTAATATAAATTGAAAGTGCTATAGAGGTAAATGAAGGTGTGTTTTGGTGGCATGTCAGAAGGACACCTGACCTAGAACTGCTGAGAGAATACATTATAATTAAGGAAATGCCAGATTAGAATTACGTAAGTGTTAGCTGAGAGTATACAGAGAAGTATTAAACCTGGCCTGGAGGGAGTTAATGAATCAAGTAAAAATGGGGAGAAGTTTCTCTGAATTGGAAAGAGAGTCAGAAATAGTGGTAGTTCAGATCCTGGATGTAGATGGGATTCCTAGTGAGAGTGTATGGAATCAGAAGAGGGCTTGTGAACATCAGCATGTAATGGGTAGGTGGAGAAAGAGAGTACCGAGGAAAACCAGAGAAGGGTAGAATCTTGGAAGCCAAGGGAGGAATGCTTACCACATTTAGTTTTTGATTAAATGGAAATTGTTTGTCAAGAAACATTGTGTAGCACTATAAATGTAAACCCATCTATACAAAGATACTCTACAAAGATCTGAACTTGCAAACGGAGATAGGTCAAGTCTCGTAACAGAGAAAGAGTCTATGGTTGACCTTTGAACAACATGGGGAATGGGGGTTCCCAAAACTCTACTTGTGATTTTAATTTGCATTTCCCTAAATATAAATGATGTTGCATTTTCCCTGTATAGTCATCTTTGGTGGAATTCTATTCAAATCTTTTGCCCATTTTTTTTTTTTAGCTGGGTATTTTTGTCTTATTATTGAGTTGTAAAAGTTCTTTATATATTCTGGGTTAAAGTTTTTTATTAGAGACATACTTACGAAGATTTTTTTTCCCCGTCTTTGGCTTACTTTTTCTTATACTTGTGTCTTTGAAGTACAAAGGTTTTTGATGAAGTCTAGTTTATAATTTTTTCCTTTTATGGTTTATGATTTTGATGATGTGTTTAAGAACTTTTGGCCTGATCCAAGATCACAAAGATTTTCTCCTCTGTTTACCTTTAGTTCCTTCATTTAGATCTAGGATCCATATCAAATTAACTTTTGTGTATGGTCTAAGTTTTTAAATTTTTTTTAAAGATTTTATTTATTTAAAAGGGAGAGCAAGTGTGCGTGCATGCGCATGAGAGGGGGAAGGGGCAGAGGGAGAGGGAGAGGAAGAAGCAGATTACTCGCTGAGCAGGGGGCCCTACCTGGGGCTGGATCCCAGGACCCCAGGATCTTGACCTGAGCTGAAGGCAGACACTTAACCCACTGAGCCACCCAGGCCCCCCAAAGTTTAAAAAATTTTTTTGATGCCAAGTGGACGCCAAGTTGCCCTAGCACTATTTGCTAAAAAGGCTGTTCTTTTTCCCTTGAATTATATTGGCACCTTTGTAAAAAATCAGTTGCTTTTATAACATAAGGGTTTGTTTCTAGAGTCTCAATTCTGTTCTATTCATCTATATTCCTATCTTTACTCCAGTACCACACTGCCTTGATAACTGTAGTGTTATAGTAAGTTTCAAAATGGGTAGTATAGGGGTGCCTGGCTGGCTCAGTGGAGCCATGTGACTCTTGATCTTGGGGTTGTGAGTTCGAGCCCCACATTTACTCAAGAAAAATAAATACAAATAAAAATTCAAAGAAAAAAATAAAATGGGTAGTGTAAATCTTTCCAACTTTTTCAAAAGTGATCCTAGATTCTTTCCATTTACATGTAAAATTTAGGACCCACTTGTCAATTTCTACAAAAAACATTTGTTGTGATTTGATAAGATTTGCATTGAATCCAAGATCAGTGTGGGAAAAATTGCTAACTTAAGAGTCTTCTAATCCATGAATATGTGATGTCTCTATTTAGATTTTTAATTTCTCTCAACAGTGTTTTTTAGTTTTCGATATATAATTCTTGCACTTTCATTAAATTTATTCTGAAGAATTTGGAATTTTTGATATTGGGAGTAGAATTTTCATAATTTTTTAGATTGTATAGAAATGCAATTTTTTAACAGAGTGTGTGGTGGGGTGGGGAGGGGGAGAGGGAAAGGATGGGGAGGGGGAGGGGGAGAGAGAGAGAGACTCTCAAGCAGCCTCCACACCCAGTGCAAAGCCCAAGGCAAGGCTCAATTTCAGGACCCCGAGATCATGACCTGAACCAAAATCAAGAGTTGATCACTAAACCGACCAAGCCCCCTAGGTGCCCCACAGTTGATTTTTTAGTATTGTTTCTACATATATGATTGTGTCTGATAAGATCAGATCGTTCCAATCTGAATGTTAATATATTCTGTTACTCATTTTTGCTTTGTTATATGGGCTAGATCCTTCAGTAAGATGTTGAATAAGCATTGAGAGTGTATTGCATTGCTCCTGGTCTTCAGGGGAAAGTATGTAGATTTTCACTATTAAGTGTAACGTTAGCTGTAGGTTTTCTGTAGATGCCCTTTATTAGATTGAGGAAATTCCATTTTGTCCTGGTTTGTTGAGTTTTTAATCATGAATGGGTGTTGGATTTTGTCAGATCCCCCCCCCCCCCCGCATCCAATGGATTTTGTCCTTTATTAATATGGAATATGACATTAATTGATTTTCAGAGGTTAACCCTGTATTCATTCCTGGGATAAGTTTCACTTAGTCATGCTGTATAATCTTACATATGTTGCTAAATTTGGTTTTCCTAGATTCTGTTAAGGAATTTCATGTTTATGTTCATGAGGAATATTAGTCTGTTGGTTTCTTGTGGTGCCTTTGTCCAACTTTGGTATCAGAGCAACATTGGCCTCATTGAAGGAGTTGCATGGTGTTTCCCCCTCTCTTTTTTCTGAAATAGTTTCCTAAGAATTGCTATTACTTCTTTAACTATTTGATAGCATTCATTAATGGAGCAGTGTGGGCCTGGGCTTTTCTTTGTGGGAAGATTTTTAATTACTAATTCAGTTTCCTCATTTGTTACAGTTCTATTTGGATTTTCTATTTCTTTTTGAGTTTTGATAACTTGTATGCTTTTAGAATTAGTTCATTTCATGTTAACTGTCTGATTTGTTGATAAAAAATTCATATTTTAAAAATTCTCTTAAATTACTGTAAGTTTGGTAATGATCTCTTTCATTATTTTAGTAATTTGTATCTTTTCTGTTTTCTGGTAAATCTAGCCTAAGTGTGTCAATTTTGTTGATCTTTTTAAAGAACCAAATTTTGGGCACCTGAGAGGTACAGTTGGTTGAGCATCCAACTCTTGGTTTTGGTTTAGGTCGTGATCTCAGGATTGTGAAATTGAGTCCCGTGTCAGGCTCCGTGCTCAGCACGGAGTCTGCTTAAGATTCTCTCCCTCTGCCCCCCACCCCTTTATAAAAAAAATAAATGAAAAAGGGACCAACTTTGTATTTAATTGATTATTTTTCTATTTTTTTATTCTCTGTTTCATTGATTTCTACTCAAACATTTTTTTGGTCTCTTTCTTTTGCTTGCTTAGGCTTAATGTGCTATCCCCACCCCCTTGTTTCCTAAAGTGGAAGCTTAGATTATTGATTTGTGACCTCTCTTCTTTTCTCATAGTTGTTTAAAGCTGTAATTTTCTCTGAGCACTGTTTAAATTACATTCCATACATTTTGATACACTGTTTTTGTTTTCATTCAATTCAAATGTATTTAAATTTTCCTTGTGATTTATTTGACCCATGGGTTATTTTGAAGTTTGTTGTTGAATTTACCAGTATTTGGGAGTATTCCCAGATTTCTCTCCATTTTGGCTCTCTGGTTCTATTGTGATCACATAAGGTACTTTTCATGATTTCAGTATTTTCAAATTTATGGTGACTTGTTTTGTGGCCCAGCGTATGGTATATTGGAATGTTTTATGTGTGTTTGAAGAGAATATGTATTCTGCAGTTTAGGGGTGGAGTGTTCTTGTCAGTTATTTCAAGTTCATTGATAGTGTTTTTCAAGTACTCTATATCCTTGCAGATTTTCTGCCTTTTTCTATCAATCATTATACTCCACAACTAATTTTGTTGTATCATCTATTTCTCTCTCTCTTTTTTAAAAGATTTTATTTATTTGAGAGAGAGCACGAGCAGGGGGAGGAGGGAGAGGGAGAAGCAATTGCCCCGCTGAGCAGGGAGGCCTAGGTGGGACTCAATCCCAGGACTCTGGGGTCATGACCTGAGCTAAAGGCAGACACTTAACTGACTGAGCCACCCAGGTGCCCCTACATTATGTTGTTCTTGATGTCTGCTGGTTTTATTTATTTTTTTAAACCTGGCTTCCTGGGTCTGCATACCTTAGTGTTCAACCAAGGATTGGTCAGAAGTTGTGTTCAGACAGTTTGAACTAATACAGTTAATGCTTAGTACTAATATGGCTAGTACTGTTGAAGGATCTATATGAGGGTAAGGGAGTGCATTCAGACACAGATCATTTTCAGGTTTGCCCTGGCTTTTACTTTGCACCAGCCTCTTTTGCCATATGCATAGCTTTGTTGGCCAAGGATGTGTGAGGGGCATGGACCTGCTTCAGTCTCCAGTGACAGTCTTAGTTTAACCTGAACTAGTAAATAGTTTATCAAGCCCCCTCCCCCCCACACCAGGTTGTCTCAACTTCCAGAACTATAAAATCCCCAGCTAGTCTGCCAGTTTGTTGCTTGCCACAGAGAGTCCTGCAGCCTTAGGCTAAAGGTGCCACTGGCTCTCACTGTTAGGTTATCACAGAAATCTCCACTTTAACTGATGGTGCGTCAAATCAATATATTACCCTCAAGTAGTGGTGGTGAACCTGCTCTTCACAGTTTGCCTTATGCTTGTTTAACTCCTACACTGACAGAGGTGGGGGGAGATGGGAGCCAGAGGTAGACTCGTGTTCTTCCTACCCAGTTGTTTTCATGAATAAACACTTTTCTGTTTGCTGAATGCCTTTGACTGAATTCCAGATCACTGAAATGGTGTTGTTTGGCTCTTTTGTGAAGAGGATTTATCAATCTCATTCTCTCATGCTGGAAGTAAGGTCTGTTTTTTTTTTTTAAGATTGATTTATTTATTCTAGAGAAAGAAGTGAGAGAGAGTGAGCAAACGTGAGTGGGGGAGGGGCAGAGGGAGAGAGGGGGAGAGAGAGAATCTCAAGCAGACTCCCTGCTGAGCACAGAGCCCGACTCAGGTTTTGAGACCGTGGCCTGAGCCAAAATCACAAGTGGGACACGTAACTGACTGAACTACCCAGGTGCCCCAGGAGATCAGTTTTCATGATTCTGTGTGGAACTCTTCTCTCAGGAGGATGAAACTTGACCTATAGTACTTTTTTTTTTAAGATTTTTATTTGAGAGACAGAAAGAGCATGAATGGGGGGAGGGGCAAAGGGAGAGGAAGAAACAGACTCCCTGCTGAGCAGGAAGCCTGCCATGGGGCTTGATCCCAGGACCTGGAGATCCTGACCTGAGCCAAAGGTAGACATTCAACTAACTGAGCCACCCGGGCACCACAACCCATACTACTTTTATATCACTCATAATCCTTTGCGCAATATTAGGCATTTATTAGTGCCTAGTAGCACACTCCAAATGTGCTTGTTGACTTAAATTCCATGATTTTCCTCAGGCATCAAATTATAAAGCATTTGGGGTTGTGGAATCCCAAGACCTATGCAATTTCTTGGTTTTCCTGTCCTTTTGGTAAGTGGAAGAAACTGCTTAATATTCATTCAGCAAGTGTTTATTGACTACCTGCCATGTTCCAGCTATTATGTAAGGTTTTGGGGGTATTAAGACGACTAAGACATAATCTTTGCTCTCAAGGAGGGTTTAGCCTAGTGCAGGAGATTGGAATACAAATAGCTGATTAGAATATGGTGAAGTAAATAAATTGATATGGATAAATACATGGCATTACGGAAGAGCTCACAATGACTGTTAAGTCAAAATGCATTAGAGGAAAAGAAAAGGAAGCATCTAGAAAGACTTTGAGAAGGAAGTAGTGACTGATTTGAATATAAAAATGAGTGAAAGTTGAGATTAGGAGATTGCATTCTATGCAGAGGGGTCAACATGAGGTGAGCAAATGTGTTGTGAGTTCAATGACCTATAAGCAGTTTAGTTCGGTTAGCATATAAGTACATATTATAGAGTTGTGAGAGATGAGAATGGAAGGGTAAAGAGGGCCTAGATTGTGAAAGGTTTTGTATACTATGTTAATAAACTTGAATTAACCTTTATTGACCAATTTTGCAAAACTGTTGAGTGGGATATACTTCAGGATTCTGTCAAAGTTTGATTTGAATGTTGCTTACCTATATCTTCAACTACTTTAAAAGTCACAATAAAAGATAAATATATTGGAATGTGCTGTAAACTGTTTAAAAACATCAGAGACCTCCAGCATAGTAACTGAAATGGAAATAAAGATCTGATACGTCTTTAATATAAAATATTCTGAATTAAAATTTTTATTTTTAATATACATGAATGAAATGACACAGTCTGTTCTAAATATTGGAGTTCTATAAGATTTAATTTGAAAAAGATAATTTGCTAAAATTGTTTGAATACTGCTGTTTTATTTTTTCAAGATTTTTATTTATTTGTCAGAGAGAGAGAGAGAGAGAGAGAGGCAGGCAGAGGGAGAAGCAGGCTCCCCGCTGAGCAAGGAGCCCAATGCTGGACTCTCCCAGGAGCCTGGGATTATGACCTAAATCGAAGGCAGATGCTTAAACAACTGAGCCACCTAGGCACATTCCTGAATACTGCTGTTTTAGATAAAAGAAAGTTACATTGATAAGAGGCTTTTTTAAGTGATGTCATAGATGGTAATTCTGTAGAGTATGGTTGGACAACAACCAGTTTTTGTTGAATATATTTTTGAGTATTGTGTAAACTTGCATGGAAAGGAATGGAATTTGAGGACTCCTGGGTTATTTCTTGAAGTGGAGGCTTTAACTTCAAGTCTCATTTTCTTTTATATTTGGTCACTGTTTTCTGATGTGCAAAGGACAGAAGGAAGCCTTTTTACCTCCTCCTTTGGTCTTCAAGTGGATTTGACATTTTCCCTCTGGTTATAAATATAGTGTATGTTTGTTGTAAAATAAGAAATGTGCAGGAAACATGCAAACAAATAATAAAATCACACCTGTTGTCCGTCCACACGTAAAATCTTAATATTTTAGTGTTTATCTTTTTTGTGTTTTTTTTTCCTATACATATATAGGCATGTAAATAGGCTTTTTACAAAATAAGGATTATATAACAGTATTCTGTAGTCTGTGTTTTCTACTTCTGATGATTTGTTTGTTTTAGTAGGCTTCATGCCCAGCATAGAGCCCAGCATGGGGCTTGAACTCATGACCCTGGGATCAAGATCTGAGCTGAAGTCAAGAGTCGGACACTTAACTGACTGAGCCACTTAGGCACCCCTGCATTTTCTACTTCTGTAACAAACATTTCCTCATGTTATTAAATACTCTTCCATAACCTTTTTTTTTTTTTTAAAGAAAAACTAAACTGTGACATTTGGACCTAGAATTTACTTTTAGGAAAGTTTTTTTCCTATAGTTTACAATGTTTATTTTTGAAAACAGCTTTATTGAATGTAATTGATAATAAATTGTACATTTTTAAAATTAAGTTTTGTTATATGTATACACTATGAAACTATCACCACAGTCAAGATATGAAATATATCCATCACCCCAAAAAGGTTTTTTTTGTTTTTTGTAATTTTATTTATTTATTTGACAGACACAGCGAGAGAGGGAACACAAGCCGGGGGAGTGGGAGAGGGAGAAGCAGGCTTCCCCCTGAGCAGGGAGCCCGATGCGGGGCTCAATCCCAGAACCCTGGGATCTACACCCGAGCTGAAGGCAGACACAATGACTGAGCCACCCAGGCGCCCCACCCCCAGAAGTTTTCTTATGCCCCTTTGTGATCCTTCGCTTTTGCTCCTGCCCTTTCCAACTGCTCACTCTTTTCCATTTTCAGGCAACCATTCATCTGCTTTCTGGCATTTTGATTGGTTTGCATTTTATATAAATAAAATCATATAACATGTATTCTTTTTTTGTTTAGATTTTTTTCACTAAGCATAATTATCTTGAGATTCATTCATGGTGAGGATTCATGTTTATTGAATAGTTTTCCATTTTATGGCTATATCTCAATTTGTTTATCCACTCACTTTTCAACTTTTAAATTTTTTTTACTTCAATTAATTAACAAATAATATATTATTGGTTTCAGAGGTACAGGTCTGTGATTCATCAGTTTTGTATAATACACAGTGCTCATTACATCACATACCCTCCTAATGTCCATCACTCAATTCCGCCATCCTTCCAACTCACCCTCCCTTCCAGCAACCTTCAGTTTGTTTCCTATGATTAAGAGTCTCTTATGGTTTGTCTCCCTCTCTGGTTTTGTCTTGATTTATTTTTTCCTCCCTTACCCTATGATCCTCTGTTTTGTTTCTTAAATTGCACATATGAGTGAGATCATATGATAATTGTCTTTCTCTGATTGATTTATTTCACTTAGCATAATACCCTGTAGTTCCATCCCTGTCATTGCAAATGGCAAGATTTCATTTTTTGATGGCTGAGTAATATTCCGTTTATCCATTCTTTATCCATTCATCTGTTGGTGGACATCTAGGCTCTTTCCATAGTTTGGCTATTGTGGACATTGCTGCTATAAACATTGGGGTGCGGGTGCCCCTTTGGATCACTACATTTGTATCTTTGGAGTAAATACCCAGTAGTGCAATTGCTGGGTCGTAGGGTAGCTCTATTTTCAACTTTTTGAGGAAACTCCATACTGCTTTCCAGAGTGGCTATATCAGCCTGCATTCCTCCCAGCAGTGTAGGAGGGTCCCCCTTTCTCCACATCTTCGCCAGCATCTGTCGTTTCCTGACTTGTTAATTTTAGGCATTCTGACTGGTGTGAGGTGGTATCTCATTGTGGTTTTGATTTGTATTTCCCTGATGCCAAGTGATGTGGAGCATTTTTTCATGTGTCTGTTGGCCATTTGTATGTCTTTGAAGAAATGTCTGCTCATGTCTTCTGCCCATTTCTTGATTGGATTATTTGTTATTTGGGTGTTAAGTTTGTTAAGTTCTTTATAGATTTTGGATACTAGCCCTTTATCTGAGATGTCATTTGCAGATATCTTCTCCCATTCTGTCATTTGCCTTTTGGTTTTTGTTGACTGTTTCCTTTGCTGTGCAAAGCTTTTTATCTTGATGAAGTCCCTCCCAATAGATCATTTTTGCCCTTGCTTCCCTTGCCTCTGGAGACGTGTCTAACAAGAAGTTGCTGCAGCCAAGGTCAAGGAGCTTGCTGCCTGTGTTCTCCTCTAGGATTTTGATGGATTCTTGTCTCACATTTAGGTCTTTCATCCATTTTGAGTTTATTTTTATGTATGGTGTAAGAAAATGGTCCAGTTTCATTCTTCTGCATGTGGCTATCCAATTTCCCCAACACCATTTGTTGAAGAGACTGTTTTTTTTTTTTTCCCCATTGGGTGTTCTTTCCTGCTTTGTTGAAGATTAGTTGACCATAGAGTGGAGGGTCCATTTCTGGATTCTCTGTTCTGTTCCATTGATCTATGTGTCTGTTTTTGTGCCAGTACCATACTGTCTTGCTGATGACAGCTTTGTAATATAGCTTGAAGTCTGGCATTGTGATACCACCAGCTTTGGTTTTCTTTTTCAACATTCCTCTGGCTATTCAGGGTCTTTTCTGGTTCCGTACAAATTTTAGGATTATTTGTTCCAGCTCTGTGAATAAAGTTGATGGTATTTTGATAGGGATTGCATTGAATGTGTAGATTGCTCTAGGTAGCATAGACAATTTAACAATATTTATCCTTCCAATCCATGAGCATGGAACATTTTTCCATTTCTTTTTGTCTTCCTCAATTTCTTTCATAAGTGTTCTGTAGTTTTCTGAGTACAGATCATTTGCCTCTTTGGTTAGGTTTATTCCTAGGTATCTTTTGGTTTTGGGTGCAATTATAAATGGGATTGACTCCTCAATTTTTCTTTTGTCTCATTGTTAGTATATAGGAAAGCTACTGATTTCATATCCTGCCACTTTGCTGAATTCCTGTATGAGTTCTAGCAATTTTGGGGTGGTCTTTTGGGTTTTCACATAGAGTATCATGTCATCTGCAGAGAGTGAGAGTTTGACTTCTTTGCCAAATCTCATGCCTCTTATTTCTTTTTGTTGTCTGATTGCTGAGGCTAGGACTTCTAGTACTATGTTGAACAGCAGTGGTGAGAGTGGACATCCCTGTCGTGTTCCTGACCGTAGGGGAAAAGGTCTCAGTTTTTCCCCATTGAGAATGAAATTTGTTGTGGGCTTTTCATATATGGCTTTTATGATATTGAAGTATGTTCCCTCTGTCCCTACACTGTAATGAGTTTTAATGAAGAAAGGATGCTGTACTTTGTCAAATGCTTTTTCTGCATCTGTTGAGAAGATCATATGGTTCTTGTCCTTTTATTTATGTAATTTATCACATTGATTTGTGGATGTTGAGCCAACCTTGCAGCCCAGGAATAAATCCCACTTAGTCGTGGTGAATAATCCTTATAATGTAGTGTTGCATCCTGTTGGCTAGTATTTTGGTGAGAATTTTTGCATCCTTGCTCATCAGGGATATTGGTATGTAATTCTCCTTTTTTGGTGGGGTCTTTGTCTGATTTTGGGATCAGGGTAATGCTGACCTCATAGAAAGAGTTTGGAAGTTTTCCTTCCATTTCTGTTTTTTGAAACTGCTTCAGAAGAATAGGTATGAAGTCTTTAAATGTTCGGTAGAATTCCCCTGGGAAGCCATCTGGCCCTGGGTTCTTGTTTGTTGGGAGAATTTTGATCACTGCTTCATTTTTGTTGCTGGTTTTGGGTCTGTTCAGATTTTCTGTTTCTTCCGGGTTCCGTTTTGGTAGTTTATACATCTCTAGGAATGCAACCATTTCTTCCAGATTGCCTAATTTGTTGGCATATAGTTGCTCATAATATGTTCTTATAATTGTATTTCTTTGGTGTTGGTTGTGATCTTTCATTCATGATTTTATTTATTTGGGTCCTTTGTCTTTTTGATAAGTCTGGCCAGGGGTTTATCAGTCTTATTAATTCTTTCAAAGAACCAGCTCCTAGTTCTGTTGATCTGTTCTACTGTTCTTTTGGTTTCTATTTAATTGATTTCTGCCCTAATCTTTATTATTTCTCTTCTCTTGGTGGGTTTAGGCTTTATTTGCAGTTCTTTCTCCAGCTCCTTTAGGTGTAAGATTAGGTTGTGTATTTGAAACCTTTCTTGTTTCTTGAGAAAGGCTTGTATTGCTATATGCTTCCCTCTTAGGACCGCCTTTGCTGCATCCCAAAGATTTTGAATAGTTGTGTTTTCATTTACACTTGTTTCCATGAATTTTTTAAATTCTTCTTTAATTTCCTGGTTGACCCATTCATTCTTTAGTAGGATGCTCTTTAGCCTCCATGCACTTGGGTTCTTTCCAACTTTCCTCTTGTGATTGAGGTCCAGTTTCAAAGCATTGTGGTCTGCAAATATGCAGGGAATGATCCCAGTCTTTTTGTACTGAGATGTGACGCAGGATGTGATCTATTCTGGACAACGTTCCACATGCACTCGAGAAGAATGTGTATTCTGTTGCTTTAGGATGGAATGCTCTGAGTATATCTGTGAAGTCCGTCTGGTCCAGTGTGTTGTTCAAAGCCCTTATTTTCTTGTTGATCTTCTGCTTAGATGATCTGTCCATTGCAGTGAGGGGGGTGTTAAAGCCTCCACTATTATTGTATTATTATTGGTGTGTTTCTTTGATTTTGTTGTTAATTGGCTTAAAAGTATTTGGCTGCTCCCATGTTAGGGGCATAAATATTTACAACTGTTAGATCTTCTTGTTGGATAGACCCTTTAAGTATGATCTAGTATCCTTCCTCATCTCTTATTACAGTCTTTGGTTTAAAATCTAATTTGTCTCATATAAGGATTGCCACCCCAGCTTTCTTTTGATGTCTGTTAGCATGATAAATTGTTTTCCACCCCCTCACTTTAAATCTGGGGGTGTCTTTGGGTCTAAAATGAGTCTTGCTTTTTTATCCCATCTGATACCCTGTGTCTTTTGATTGGGGCATTTAGCCCATTTATATTCAGAGTAACTATCGAAAGATACGATTTTAGTGCCATTGTATTACCTGTAAAGTGACTGTTACTTTATACTGTCTCTGTTCCTTTCTGGTCTGTGTTACTTTTGGGCTCTCTCTTTGCTTAGAGGATCTGTTTTAATATTTCTTGTAGGACTGCTTTGGTGATCACAAATTCTTTATGTTTGTCCTGGGAGCTTTTTAATCCTTCCTGTTTTGAATGACATCCTACCTAGATAAAGTATTCTTGACTGCAAATTTTTCCCATTTAGCACCCTGAATATATCATGCTAGTCCTTTCTGGCCTGCCAGGTCTCTGTGGATAGGTCTGCCAATCTAATGTTTCTATCCTTGTAGGTTACCAACCTCTTGTCCTGAGCTGCTGTTAGGATTTTCTCTTTGTCTCTGAAATTTGTAAGTTTCACTATTATATGTCCAGGTGTTGACCTGTTTTCAGTGATTTTTGAGGGGGATTCTCTGTGCCTCCTGGACTTTGATGCCTGTTCCCTTCTCCAGATTAGGGAAGTTCTCCACTATAATTTGCTCCAATATACTTTCTGCCCCCCCCCCTTTCCTCTTCTTCTGGGATCCCAATTATTCTAATACTCTTTCGCTTTATGGTATCACTTATCTCTTAAGTTCTCCCCTCATGATCCAGTAGTTGTTTATCTCTTTTTTTCTCTGCTTCTTTATTCTCTATCGTTTGGTCTTCTATATCACTAATTCTCTCTTCTGCCTCATTTATCCTAGCAGTCTCCATTTTTTTATTGCATCTCATTAATAGCCTTTTTGATTTTGAATTGGTTAGATTTTAGTTCTTATATTTCTCCAGAAGGGGATTCTCTAGTATCTTCTATGCTTTTTTTCAGGCCTAGCTAGTATCTTTATAATCATTATTCTGAACTCTAGTTCTGACATCTTACTTATGCCCATACGGCTTAGGTCCATGGCAGTCAGTATTGCCTCTTGTTCTCTCTCTTTTATTTTTTTAATTTACTTGACAGAGAGAGAGCACAAGCAGGGGGAGCTGCAGGCAGAGGGAGAGGATAAGGGAGTAGCAGGCTCCCCGTTGAGCAAGGAGCCCTATGCGGGGCATCATCCCAGGACCCTGGGATCATAACCTCGGCTGAAGGCAGATGCTTAACTGACTGAGCCACCCAGGTATCCGTTTTGTTCTTTTTTGATGTGAGTTTTTCCATCTTGTCCTTCTGTTCAGAGAACAGATGAACGAGAGAACAAAGTAAATACTAAAATGGCAACTACCCTAGAGAAATATACACTAAACAAATCTGATGAGACCCAACGGCAGGTAAGAGAATATAATCAGAAAGATGAGCAGAATAGAGTAATACACTGGGCTCTGTGTGTATTTTGGTCTGTTTTTTTTAGAAAACTAGATCCCAAAATTGTAAGGAAAGAAAAACTTATGTACAAAAATAAAATTAAATACAATGAAAGGATAGAATGTAACTGTAAAAATGGAAAAACAATAGAGGAATAAAGCCCCCACAACAAAAGAAAAAGAAGGGATATAAACAGGTGAACAGAACAGAGCAATACACTATCTCTTGAATGTAATTTGGTCAGTTTGCTAGAAGAAACTACATCTCAAAATTGTAAAGAAAGAAAAGCTTATATATACAAAAATTACATTGAAAGTATATAATATAAAGATGAAAAATAAAAAAGACTTCAACAAAACAAGAAAACCAAAAAAAAAAGACAAAAAAGTGAGTATGATCAGACAGGTGAATAGAATAGAACCATACACTAGATGTTGGATATATTTTGGTCTGTTTGAAGAAACTGCATCCCAAAATTGTAAAGAAAGGAAAACCTATAGATTAAATACAATGAAGGGATAGAGTGTAAGTGTAAAAATGAAAATTTTAAAAGATTTAAAAAAGGAATTGATAAAATAAATTGGTTGAAAAAGGAAAGAAAAAAATGCAAGTTGAAATACTAAAGAATCATGGGAAAAAAGCCATGAATGCTATGTGCTATATTCCCCTAGTGCTGGAGTTCTGCAGTTGTCATTGATCAGTAAACTGGGTCTTGGCTCAGTGTTCTCGCTGATCTTCTGGGGGAGGGCCCTGTTGCATTGTTTCTCAAGTGTCTTTGCCCTGGGTGGAATTGTACTACCCTTGCCAGGAGCCCAGCTAAGTAATCTGCTCCTGTTTGCTGTGTGGCTTTTCTTCCCTGAAGGCTTTCCTTGAAGCTTTAGAGGATGAGAATGAAAATGGCAGCCTCCCAATTTCTGGTCCCAGAGCCGAAAGCTCAGGGCCCCACTCCTCAGTGAGCCCTCAAAGAAAAGCAGTCAATTGCTCCTGTCTCCCTAGTCTCTGACCTCACTCTGTGCTCACTTGGCCTGTGGCTGAGCGTGTCTATCTCTGGCATAGGAGCAGTTTGGAATCTTCGAACCCTGCAGACTCCTGCGGTGTGCTCCTGGGGGAGAAGGGGATTCTCGCTGGTTCTGTTGCTTGTTGGGCCCCTCCTTGAAGAGCATTGGCCTGACTGTGCTGTGGTTTGTGGTTTATGACAACCCCCAGCTGTGAGCCCTCTCCTTGGCTCACTCTGCACGCGGCTTCCCTGCTCCGATGCCTGGGAGCTCTGCTGCAGTTAGGAACCCCCGGTCTTTCTGTGACCCTGAGGGTCCTGAGACCACACTGTCCCAGTGAGGGTTCCACCCCCCACTTAGCCACTGGAGCAACGTCCCTCACTGGAGCAGACTTGTAAAGGTTCCGATTTTGTGCTCTGCTGCTGTATCACTTGCCGGTAGCCAGCTGATGGAGGTGCCCCCCTCCTTCTGTCTTCCCATATATTGCCTCAGATTCATTTCTCTGCACCTTCTACCTTATAGAAAGTGGTCGCTTTTCTATTTGTAGTGTTGCAGCTATTTCTTTTATCTCCACTTGATTTCATGGGTGTTCAGAATGATTTGATAGCTATCTAGCTGCATTCTTGGGACCAGACTAAATAAGGTCTCCTACTCCTCCACCATCTTGGACTCTCTCCCTATCCATTCACTTCTTGATGAACCTGTGTTTGAGTCTCAGAAAAAAAGCTGCTACAAACATTTGTGTAGCAGTCTTCACATGGATATACTCTGATTTCTCTTGGGTGAATGCTTAATACATGAAATGGCTGGATTATATGGCAAGTATCTGACAGTTTCTTAAAAATTAATCAAGTGATTTCCCCATTTTATATTTCCACCAGTAGTTTATAGCAGTTTCAGTTTTCCTACATTCTAGTCCGTACTTTGTAAGATCAGCCTTTTAAGTTTTAACATTTTAATAGGTGTATAGTAGTATTACATTGTGTTTTTAGTTTGTATTTCACTAATAACTAATGATATTTAACATCTTTTCAAGTGTTTATTTTACCATTTGTGTATCGTCTTTGGCAAAGTGTTGAAATCTTTTTGTTGTTGTTAAATTGAGTTGTTTTCTTATTTGGTTTTCTAATTCTTTATTCTGAGTGTAAGTCCTTTATCAATATATGATTTATAAATCCTCCAGTTTTGCTTACCTTCATTTGCATTTTGGGATCTTTTAAATATGTAAGTTCCTAATTTTGATTTAAAAATTAACTTGTTAATTTTAATAAATAACCAATTTAAAGAAATCTTTACCTAACCCATGATTAAAATGATTTTCTTCTATGTTTTCTCTAAGAGTTTTGTAGTTTTATGTTTATGTATACATTTGGAGTTGATTTTTGTTTATGGTGCGAGGTACAACTTGAAATTCATTTTTTGCATATGGATAGGCAGTTGTCCCAGGATGATTTGTTGAAAAGACTTTCCTGGCTCCATTGAATTGACTTTGCATTTTTGTCTAATTAATTGGCCATATATGTTTGAATCTATTTCTGAACTTTATTCTCTTTTTTAGTGGATTTATGTGTCTGTGTTGACATGAATGCTGCGCAGTTTTGATTTTTGTTGCATTTAGTAAGTCGTGAAATCAGGTAGTGCAAGTTCTCCAACTTTGTTCTTTTGGCTGTTCCAGGTCCTTTGTGTTTCCATATGAATTTTATTATTTTATTTTATTTAAAGAAGATTTTATTTTATTTGACAGAGTCAGCACAAGCAGGGGGGAACAGCAGAGGGAGAGGGAGAAGCAGACTCCCAGCTGAGCAGGGAGCCTGATGCAGGGCTCGATCCCAGGACCCTGGGATCATGACCTGAGCCAAAGGCAGATGCATAACTGACTGCCACCCAGGCGTCCCTCCATATGAATTTTAGTATTAGCTTGTTAATTTCTATAAAGTTTTCTGGGATTTTGAATGGCATTGCATTGATTTTGGGAGAAATTAACATCTTAACAATATCTTAACAATCAGATTACTATCTGATCCGTGCATGTGGTATAACTTACTATTAAACATGTTTTTTAAAAAATAGCCCGTTTTCCCATAATAAATAGCATGATGATGTAAGCATCATGAAGGCACGTTGCCTTCCACTTCTACCTGGCCCTTGTGATGTACTCAGTAAATACTCACAGAATGATAAATAAAGGTGATCCCTGAACACAAATGTTGGTACACATCTCTGATTAGTTTCTTAGAATTAGTTCCTACATGTGGAAGTGCTAGGTCAAAGGATATGTTGATTTTTAAGGCTTTTGATTACCATAATGTCCCCAGAATTTTTTTTCAGCTGAAATATCTTGATGGAAAGTTGTTACAAGGCATGCATAATTGATTAGCAAACAGGGTTCTTGGTGGCATCCTTCCCCTTCTCTGAAATTACATTGTAAGACTGTGGGAAAGTAGGATTCATATCACAGAAATTTTGTGGCTCACTTTTGTGGCTCACTTTTTGTGGCTCACTTTTGTCATTAACTAATTTTTAAAAAAAATATTTATTTGACAGAGAGCACAAGCAGAGGGAAGGGGGGAGGCAGAGGGAAAGGGAGAAGCAGATTCCCCACTAAGCAGGGAGCCCGATGCGGGACTCGATCCCAGGACCCTGGGATCATGACCTGAGCCGAAGGCAGACACTTAACCGACTGAGCCACCAGGTGTCCCATCATTAACTAATTTTACTGGAATTGGGAGTTAGGAAGATGACACAAAAAGTAGAAGATTATATAGTCGTTCCTTTGAGGAACTTACAGTTTCTTTAGAAAGATAGTTTACATAATTGTAAAGCACTAGAGGGGAAAAGTGCAGATGTGATAGAATATAGAGTAAATATTTTGAGGTAAGCCCAAGGAAGGCAGAAACCAGTGGAGCAGAAAGATGGGCAGAAGCTATTTATGTTTACTTTTAGAGTAACTGTAAGCTCTGAAAGTACTTTCTTGATTGTTTAGACCGTAGGGTTTTAGGTTGATTCTGACCTTGATTTGTGGATTAATTGAAGAGATTTAAGAAGGTATTTTAATTTGGCATAACTATATGAACACAGTTGTGCAGGCAACGGTAAGCAACGTGTATGAGGGACTGTAAAGCATACTTAATTGACTCTAGCAAAGGAGTGTTGGGAGGCAGCAAAATGAAATGTTTGCTTTTGTATAGGGAGTTGGCTAATGCAGGGTTTTGAGTTTGGCTGAAAAGTTTAGCTTTGATCCAGTAAATAATAGGAGGATTATAAAAGTGTAGTTATGGTGATGAACACATTGTATGAGAAATGTTGTCCTGGTGGATATTTGTAGGTTATATAAGGATGAGGAAAGACCAAAAGCTGGCACATGTTTAGGAGGCTTCTCTTAAAATAAACCAAGTGTAAAATATTTGCAGTTTTGCCTTAGAGGGTGGTGGCTCTAGAAATGAAGAAGAATGATAAAATCAAGAGACAGATGAAGAAGAATCAGCAAGATTAATAATTTATTACTAACGGGAGTCGGGGAATGAGTTGTGTACTAAGAAATAAGGAGAGGATAGTGTAATTTTTTTTAAAGGAGGTAGATGGGAATTTGATGAAGTTAATGAGTTTAATTCCTATGTTGAGCTTCCGTTCTGGATGGGACATGTGATTAGAGTGGGAGTTATGAGCTGCGTTAGGAATGTGGGTGTAAATTTGAGTGTCATTCAAATAGGTGTAAAAAATGAAGCAGTGAGAGAAGCAACTTGACTTTTCTTATAGAGATGCATCAGTGGATCAGAGATTCTCTAGTGACTGGGAGACAGGGAACAAATAAGGGAGAGAGAGGTCAAAGAGATAGGTGATCATGGTACTGTAGATGCTGAGAGAGAAGAACATTTCAGAGATTCATAAAGGTGATTGTGTGCAAAGGGTGTTAGTAACCTTTATGTTTACTAGTGTTTAGCATAGTTCAGTAAACAAACTCTTGATGAAAGATGATTATAAGTTCTGTTAATTATTGGGTTAAATAAGATTGAAATTTTTAATGTAATATCTATTTGAGAAGAAAGGAGTAATGACAAAAATCATTGTCATAGCTCATAAACCATATGTCAGTATTCTCATGTAAAGGGATTGCCATTGTTAGAAATTTTGCCCCAGATTTCAAAAGTAGTTTATTTTTGCATCATTAAAAAAAACAAACTTACACTACTAATTTTAGCTTAATTGAAGGGAATAGTATGGTACTTTATAGTTTGTAAGGTGCTTTAGCCTATATAATATGATGTTATTTAAAGGTTTTTTTTGTCCTTAGTTTTCTTTTCTTTTTTTTAAGATTTTACTTTTGTGAAGTAACACCCCACGTGGGGCTTGAACTCACAACCCCGAGATCAAGAGTCACATGCTCCACCAACTGAGCCAGCCAGGTGCCCCTTCTTTTCTTTTTTAAAAATTCAATTTATTTAAACAGTAAAAACAGGTCATTCATTTTTCCCCACCCTTCATCTCCTGCCTTTGGCAACCACCAGTCTATGAGCTTGGGCTGTTTATGTGTGTAGGGGGAGGGCACTTATTTTACTTATTCACTTGTTTATCTCTGTCTGACTTATTTCACTTAGCATAATGCCCTCAGTATCCTTCCAAGTTATCACAAATGGCAAGATTTCATTCTTTTTTAATGGCCGAATAATATTCCATTGTGTGTCTATATCCCAGTTTTCTTCTCTATTTATCCATCCATGGATACTTAGGTTGTTCCTGTATCTTGGCCATTGTAAATATTGCTGCAGCACGTACGGGGGTGCATATATCTTTTCAGGTTAGTGTTTTCATTTTCTTCTGATAAATAGCAAGAATGGAATTGCTGGATCATATAGTAGTTCTATTTTTAATTTTTGAAGAGCCTTCATTACCTTATTTTTCCAAATGGGTTATTGTACGTGTTCATTCCACCTCAACACCTGATCTTGGTCTTTCCTATTTTCTAAACCAGTTTTATCATACTTCTGGTGTAAAAATACTTTCCAAGGTAAGTTACTGTTTAAAAAGCCTTACCACAAGGTGTCATTGTAACCTATAAAAAGAATTTCCATGTAAACATGTGCAGTACCAATTTTTATATTTCCTTGTATTTTTAAGTCTGTTTTTTTGTTCCATATTTTGCAGTTATCTTTTAGGGTATATTGTGAGTCTCTTATATTAAAGGGAAAAATAGAGTAGTCATGTTCTTCAGTTCTCATATTTTTGCAAAAACATATGCTTTCCACCCACGAATTTCTTAAGAGTATGTTGCTATAGAGATGATTGTTTGAAGGAAAGAATGAGGAGGAGTTACAGGAGGTGGACATTTAAAGAACAAAATACTTATTTTATGTCTTTGTTCCTGACAGAGCAAGTTTTAGTGTTTACCCCTCTGCTGATAAAATCCCTATGGAAGAAAGGTAGATATTTTGAGTGTTGTACTATGATGGTATTTGCATTTACTAAGATGATTTTGCAAAGGTTCCTTGCTTGATTCTTTTTTCATATGGAGAATTGGTGCTTGTAATCTTTTAAACAACCTTTCTTCTACTTTAACTGGATTCCATTTTGCTTTTGCTTTTTCTTTCCTGATTTTCTGGTTGGTCTTTTAACTAATAATATTAAAATACTTTTTATTTATTTATTTATTGAAGGAGGGGCTTTCAATATCTAACTACTAATTTCTTTTACTTCTACCTCTCAATTTATTTTCAGGACCATTCCCTGTTGACTACTTGCTGCCACTATTTTAGTTCAGATCTTTATCTTTACTGTCCCAGCCTTTTCATCTTCTTTTCTCTAGGATCTCCCCTCTACTCCACCCCAGTTTATTCTACACACCTTGGATAACCTAGTTATTTTTCTGAAGTACAAATCTGAAACCACTCTACCTGTCTCTCATCCACCCACAAGCTTAAAACGTTTCCTTGGCTCTTCTAGACCCCAAGATAAACTCCAGTCTCTTGCACACCACATTGTTTTCAAGGCCCTACCCTACCTCTGCAGGCTCATCTGCTCCCCGCCCCTTTATCTCCTATCCACAGAGTTGTCTTCCATATCCATGCCTTCCTTACTGGATATTTCTTCTCTGCTTCTTTCTTTATCTCAGGATTACCCTCTTTGTGAAATCTTCCTTAACAGCTTCTCTAGCAGAATTAGGCCTCTCTTCCCTGCTGTCTATAAATATATTGCATTGCTTTATACTTTTAAAAGTTTTTGAGTTTATATATTACTTGGAATTGGTAATATATGCACATGGCAAAAAATTGTAAGTACAAAAAGAATTTAATAAATAGTAAATTTTCTCTTATCCTTGTTCAGTAAGCAATTGTTGGTTAACATGTATGTTTCACTGACCAACATGAACTCATTGAGGGCAAGGATTTTCATTTATTTATTACTGTATCCCTATACCCAACAGAGCTAGCATATAATAGATACTTAGAAAATGTCTGTAATACTTTTTTTATTTAATGAGGTGGAAGACAGTGCCCTACTCTTTCCAACACCAGCATTTTATTTTATTTATTTTTTAAAGATTTTATTTATTTGTCAGAGAGCACACAAGCAGGGGGAGTGGCAGGCAGAGGGAGAAGCAGGCTCCCTGCTGAGCAAGGAGCCCGATGTGGGACTCCATCTCAGGACCCTGAGACTGTGACCTGAGCTGAAGGCAGATGCTCAACCCACTGAGGTCCGTCTGTCATACTCTTTTTTTTTTTTTTAAGATTTTATTTATTTGATAGAGACACAGTGAGAGAGGGAACACAAGCAAGGGGAGTGGGAGAGGCAGAAGCAGGCTTCCCGCTGAGCAGGGAGCCCAATGCGGGGCTCGATCCCAGGACCCTGGGATCTTGACCTGAGCCGAAGGCAGACGCTTAATGGCTGAGCCACCCAGGCACCCCTGTAATACTCTTAATATGGGCAAGCTCTTCCTTGTGATCTGCTTATTTCTCTATGCCCCTCAGAGCTGTCTTAGTATAAGCGGACCAGTCAGTAAATATGGTGTGGTGGCCACTCAATAAATACTGATTGTTTAATTGCCTTTTTTTTTTATAAGATATGGTTTTAAAATTAACTTGTATGCCTTGAGAATGACTTTTATTTATTTCCCTTTTCTAGTTCTGAAAAATTTTATACTTTCTGGTAGAGCCTCAAAGATGAAAAAGAGCATGTTTGTGTTAACTTGAGCAAAAATATCAGTTGAACACATCAATTTTTTTTCAATTTTTTTCTTTTATTTAACTTTTCATACTAAGGCATAAAGCTCATGGAAATAATTCAGATTTATTAAAAAAAACATAATTTCCAGGATATGTTATCAGATCAAAAGGGCTTCATTTTGTATTACAAGCTATATGGTAGCTTTATCTATTTCAAGTATATGGGCCTATGAAGAAAGAAGCCTCCACAACTCACACAAAGGTAGTAAGTACTCATAAATCTTTTGGCAAGTCCCATGTTATATGCAAGAGAGCCTACACTAAGAAACAAAATGAATTTGAAGTATGGTTTGGGCAACTGTCATCTTTGTTTTTTCAGATCACAACTTTTCAGAGACTTTTGTAACTTATTTCTAAGTACTTGAGGTTGACTGGTTACTATATCCTATTTTCTAGAATTCTTTTGTGTGAATTAAGCTGTGTGGAGTCAGGCAGTGCAATTATAAGAATAAAATAACATTTTAATTCAGAGTGCTTGGTGGTTGATTGCTAACCACTCTAATACATATCTTCTTCCCTTCCTCTTTCCTTGCCCTCCCGTTTCATTCTAAGACACAATTATGGGGCCTGGCACCTTACCAGGGTTTTGAAGGGTCTGTTCCCAGCTGCACTTCAGGTTTTGGCAGGGTGTCAAGTTGTGACATTTTTTTGTATACAAGACACCCTGGGATGGCTATCCAAAGGCTGTTTGGGTGACTGTTGTAATATGCTCTCTGGATTTTAAAGACATTAATTTCTAAAGTTTTGTTTTAAGTGCAGTGTAATGCCTGATGTAGTTCTCCTTAGACTTTTAATGTTTTTAAAAAACAACATTCACTTCAGGGGAATGTAGTATTTAAAGCATTGTTTTGAAATGTTCAGAGGCATAGCATGTGCTTTTTAATGGAATGTGTTTTGGAAGCTTTCCATGAGTATCAGCAGCTGTGCTTTTAGAATATTTTGAGTTTCCATCCTTTTGAGCAGACATTGTACCACTGCTTAAGAAATACAGCTCCTGTGCAAAAGAAAATGTCATAGGTAGTTCTCTAGAGCTGGGACTAGTCAAAAGAAGTGGTAGGAAGGACAACTGGGTATGGCTATATGATAGTAAGAGCTTCAAGGAGAGGAAGATGAGGTATTTGGAGAGGGGTTGTGCTGAGTCTAAAAAAACTGTCTTTTACAGAGACTAGTTCTTCTCATAAGTGCTCCCTGATTAACAGGCTGATGAAAGTAATCTGTTTAACCAACTTCCTTCCCTCCTTCCTTCCTTCCTTCCTTCCTTCCTTCCTTCCTTCCTTCCTTCCTTCCTTCCTTCGACTTTATTTATTTGAGAGAGAGAGAGTGCAAGTGTGAGAGAGAGAAAGCACAATAGGGAGGAGGGTCAGAGGGATTAGCCGACTAGAGGGAACTCTGTCCCTGGACTCCAGGATCATGGCCTGAGCCAAAGGCAGACCCTTAACAGACTGAGCTACCCAGGCGCCCTAACCATTCTTTTTTAAAAGTTTGTTTCAACCATGTACTTTTAAAAAATTTGTGTTGTAAGTTTATTTGGTAAACTCTGTAAAATAAGAATTGCTTCTTTTATATGGTTTGAGTGCCTAATAACATTTCTGTGTTCTGTAATTGATACCTGTATATTGACTGGTTGAAATCAGAAAAGCCTGATTATGGTATGAATTTAAAATTGTGATAGAAATTTTGTGTTTGGGTAAAATTTATTATGAATAATAGAATGAAGAGAAAGCCAGTGTATTAATTACCTGTAGCTATTGGAACACATACTGGCTGGGCTTAGAACAATAAAAATTTACTCTTTCACAGCTTGGAGACCAGAAGACTGAAATCAAGGGTTGCACTTTCTGCAAAGGCTCTAAGGAAGAATCTTTCCTTCCAGCTTCTTATGGCTCCAGGCATGCTGTAGCTTGGGGCAGCATCTCTGCCTTTTTGGTCCCATTGCTGCTGCCTGTTCAGACTGAAAACTTCCTCTGCCTCACTCTTACAAGGATACATGTGATTGCATTTAGGGCCCACCCATATCCAGGATAAACTCCTCCTTTTAAAATCCTTAATCACATGTTTTGCTATATAAGATAATATCCTTAGGTTACAGAGATTAGGAAGTGACATAGCTTCCTTTGGGCCAGCATTCAGCCCAGTACAGTCTGGAAGCCACAGTTAAGGAAGTGGATGTAAAAGTGAATCAGACCTAAAGCAGTATTAGAATGGTGAACATAGTTATTTGATATTTTTGAGTTAATATGTGCCTGTGTTTGTTTTAGGTATGGGGTTATAGAGATGAGTAAGACCTGTTTTTTGCCCTGGAAAAAGTTACACCGCATTTGTTACGTATACTAAAATACAAGATGGAAGACAGAATGGTTACCTAATTATGTTTGGGAAAGTCGGGATGTACTTCATGGAGGAAGTAATGCACTCCTGAACAAGATTTTGAAGGCTGATGAGGAATTCACTAGAACAGATTACAGAGGGATAGAAAAGGCCTTCAGGACAAGGAAATTAGTATTTGCAAAGACATGGAGGTAAAAAACAGCAGTGTGTGCTCAGTAGTGTATGAGATAAATTTTTTAAATTTGTATTTCTTTCTAATATACAAATTGGTCTCATTTTACCAGTTGCAAAGTAAATGTTCTTTGTTGCAAACATTTTTAAAGTACAGATCTTTTCCTAGATTGAGAAGATCTTTGGCCATTAAATATAGGAGTGGGAGGGGTAGCGCTTCAGGGAAATGCAAATTACAACCACAATGAGATATCACTTTACATCCCTTAGAATGGCTAAAATTAAAAAGACTGTGTTAAAGTAATTAAACAAGGAGGCTCTTGGACTGAGGTGGCTCTAATGCCCTGTTAGCCTATGTAGGCAAGCCAGAGCCTAAGCCAGAATCTATGCACTCGAATTCAAGAAAATGAAACAACTAATCACAACCAACTAGGCTTTCCTGATTAAGGCAACTCTTTAAGCTATATTCATCACATAATTTCCTTCCTTTACTTCCATATTTTCTATATAAAAACCACTCCACTTACTCCTCTTGGTGATGTGCTCCTAACCACTTTCACTCTGGCACTGCCCGTTTGGAATTGATGTGTATGCTCAAATAAACTCTTGAAAATTTAGTCTTCAACAGGGATGTCCACTATCACTTTTATTCAACATAGTACTAGAAGTTCTAGCCACAGAAATCAGATAACAAAAATAAATAAAAGGCATTTAAATCGGCAAGGAAGTTTCAGTAAAACTTTCATTATTTGCAGATGACATGATGGTATATAGAGAAAACCTGAAAGACTCCACCAAAAAACTGCTAGAACTGATAAATGAATTCAGTAAAGTTGCATGCTACAAAATCAATGTACAGAAATCTGTTACATTTCTATACACCAATAATGAAGCAGCAGAAAGAGAAATTAAGGAATCAATTCCGTTTACAATTGTACCAAAAACAGTAAGGTACCTAGGAGTAAACCTAACTATATACACAATGGAATATGTGTGTGTGTGTGTGTGTATGTGTGTGTGTGTGTGTGTGTGTATGATCACATAAACAATGGAATATTATTCAGCCATAAAAAGAAAGCAAGCTTGCCATTTGCAACAACATAGATGGATTTAGAGGGTATAAAGCTAAGTCAGAGAAAGACAAATACCATATGATTTTACTCATATGTGGAATTTAAGAAACAAAGCAAATGAACAAAAGAAAAATTTAAAAAGGCAAACCAAAACTACTCTGAACTATAGAAAACAGATGGTTACCAGAGTGGAGATTGAGGGGGAGTGGGTGAAAGGTGAAGGGGATTAAGAGTACACTTATCTAGATGAACACTGAGTAATATGTAAAATTGTTAAGTCACCATATTGTATACTGAACCTAATATAAAACTGTATGTTAACTACACTGGAATTTAAAGAAAGTAAGAAGAAACTGGTGAAGTTTTTTTAAAAAGACAATATTTTTTAATTTTTTAAAAGGTTTTATATAAATTCCGGTTAACATGCAGTGTGCTATTAGTTTCAGGTATAGAGTATAGTGATTCAGCAGTTCCATACATCACTGGTGCTCATCACAACAAGTGCATACTTAGGTAATTGGTCTGTTCAAATTTTCTGTTTCTTCCTAGTTCAGTTTTAGGAGGTTTCCTGTTTCTGGAATTTATCAATTTCTTCTAGGTATGTCCATTCGTTGGCACATACTTTTTTGTAATATTCTCTTACAGTTGTATTTATGTGGTGTCACTTATCCTCTTCATTTTTTATTTTGCTTGAGTCCTCTTTGATTCTTTTTCCTTTTTTTTTTATGAGAGTCCCTAAAGGTTCATCAGTTTTGTTGATCTTTTCAATGAACTAGCTCCTGGGTTCATTGATTTATTGTTTTTTTTTCTTTATTTTTATTTTCTTTATTTCTGCTCTAATCTTTATTGTCCTTTCTTCTACTTGGTTTGGGTTTTGTTCTTTTTTCAATTCTTTAGGTGTAAGGTTATGTTATTTGAGACTTTTCTTCCTTCTTGATGTAGGCCTATATTGCTATAAACTTTCCTGTTAGAACAGCTTTTCCTGCATCCCAAAGATTTGGATCATTGTTTTCTTTTTCATTTGTCTCTATGTATTTTTTATTTTCTCTTTAATTTCTTGGTTGACCCACTGTTTAGTAGCATGTTATTTAATCTCCATGTATTTGTGCTCTTTCCAGATTTTTTTCTTGTGGTTGTTTTATAGTTTCATAGCGTTGTGGGCAGAAAAGATGCCTGGTATGACTTTAATCTTTTTTAATTTGTTGAGACTTGTTTTATTATCTAATATGTGACCTGTTCTGGAGAATGTTCTGTTCTGGAGAATGTGCACTTGGAAAGAATATGTTTTCTGCTGTTTTAGGGTGGAATGTTCTGAATATATCTGTTAAATCCATCTGGTCCACTGTGTCATCCAAAGTCTCTATTTCCTTGTTGTTTGTCTGTTTGGATGATCTGACCATTGATGTAACTGGGTTGTTAAAGTCCCTTACTATTACTGTATTACTATCAATATAGTTTATAATTGCTTATAATAATAGCTTATAAGTATTTACAATTGTTATATCTTCTTTTTGGGTTGTCCCCTTTATGATTATATAGTATTTTTCTTTGTCTCTTGTTACAGTCTTTGTTTTAAAGTCTGTTTTGTCTGATATAAGTATTTCTCCTCTGGTACTTCTTCTCACATCCATTTACATGATAAATGTTTCTCCATCCCTTCACTTTAAATCTGCTGGTGTCTTTAGGTCTGAAATGAGTCTCTTGTAGTCTCTTGTAGGCAGCATATAGATGGGTCTTGTTTTTTAATCCACTTCTTTCTTTAATCCATTTCTTCCTTTTCAGGGAAATTGCGTTTTAGCTTTCTTTGGTATGTTTTTTTCCTGCCCTGAGTTACTAAAAATATTCGCTAGCAACTTTGTTCTTTTGCTTTTTCACATTTAATTTTTCAGTCCAACTATAGTTAATTTTAGTGTGTATTGCAAAGTTGGGCCCAGTTTCTTTTTTTTTTTTACATAAGGTGATCCGATTGTCTCAGTACCTTTTATTGCAGACTTCTGTTTCTTTGCTGATTAGCAAAACTGCCTGTGTTCTTAAATGTCTTACATGGATGGATGTGTTTCTGGGCTGTATTCTGATCTGTTGATCTCTTTGTCTGTAATTAATTCAGTGCCATACCAGCTTAATTACTGTAGATTTAAAATATCTTGATATCCAGTAGTTAAAGTCCTCCTATCTTGTTTTTAAAATTATTTCTGCTGTTCTTTAAAAATGTTTCTGGCCTTTGTATTTCCATGTAAATTTCTGAATCAGTGTGCTAAATTTCACACACACACACACACACACACACACACACACACACACACACACACCTACTTACTAGGATATTGATTGGTGTTGCATCTATAGATCAGTTTGGGGGAGAATTTATATCTTTAGAACATTATTTTCCAATGTATGGTATGTATCTCTATTTACCTAGGTCTTTTTTAGTTTCTCTAATGGTATCTATATAATGGTTAGCACATCTTTTGCCTAGGCATTTGATGTTTTTTGATGCTGTTAAGAATGTCTTTAAGATATTTTGTTGCTGGGGCGCCTGGGTGGCTCAGTCAGTTAAGCGTCTGCCTTTGACTGAGCTCATGATCCCAGGGTTCTGGGATCGAGCCCCACGTCGGGCTCCCTGCTCAGTGGGGGGCCTGCTTCTCCTTCTCCTTCTGCCTGCCTATCTGTCTGCTTGTGATTTCTCTGTCTCTCTGTCAAATAAATAAATAAATCTTTAAAAAAATATTTTGTTGTGACATGTAGAATGCAATTTTTAATATATTCATCTATCTAGCAATTATATTAATTTCTAATGATTTCTCTATAAATTCTTTCGGATTTTCTACATACACAATTAGAACAGCTATATATAAAGAAAGTTTTATTTTTCCTTTTCCAATTATTTTTACCTTTTATACTTTTCCACATTTTTTGTACAGTGTCAAATAAAATTGATCATGGACATCCTTGTTTTGATCACATTTTGAAAGGATCAAGAGTTTATTCTTTTTTTTTCTTAAGATTTATTTAATTGAGAGATTGAGCAGGGTGGGCGGGGGGTGGAAGGTGGGGAAGGAAAGAGAGTCCTAAGCAGACGCTGCATGAAGTCCGACATAGGGCTTTATCTCATTACCCTGAGATCATGACCCGAGCTGAAACCAAGAGTCTGACGCTCAGCCAACTGTGCCCCCCAAGTGCCCCTACTGTATTCTTTTTGTATACATCTTTTACCAAATTGATGTGCCTTTCAGTTCCTAGTTTGCTAAGTTTCTTTTTTTATCTTGTGGTAAATTCATATAACATAAAATTTAATGTTTTAAAGTGTGCAGTTTGGTGGCATTCCATGTGTTCATAGTGATGTACATCTACCACCTCTATCTCGTTCCAAAACATTTTATCACCTCCAAGGATAACTCTTTGTCCATTAAGCAGTCACTCTTTCTCCCCCAAGCCCCTTGCAGCCACCAATATACTTTCTCTTTCTCTGGATTTTGGATATTACCTATAAATGGAGCCATACTCTGATGACACAAATGATAAATGTTTTATTTTAGTCCCACAAGTTATTGAACATCTATTATTTACTTTTTATGTTTATTTTCTATTGTTCAAGTTGAGTAATCTCTGTTCTGTCTTCCAGTTCATTAATTCTTCTCTATTTCTGCCATTGAGCTCATAGTTAGATTTTTATTTTGGTCATTATATTTTTTCAGTTCTAAAGTTTCTACTTGGTTCTTTTTTATATCTTTTATTCTTTGCTGATACTTGTATTTCTTTGCTGTGTCTTTCTCTTTTTTTGTTTATTTCAAGCTTGTTTGCAGTTGCTCATTGAAATATTTTTAACATGACTTGTTTGAAGTCTTTGTTGGATAACTTTATCTGTCTTCTCAGTGTTGACGTCTGTCAATCGTCCTTCTACATTCAATCCGAGATCTTCCTCGTTCTTTTTTTAGATTTATTTATTTGAGAGAGAGGGAGAGAAAGAGAGTGGAGAGAGCATGTGTGCACAGGGAGAGAATCTTTAAGCAGATCCCCGCTGAGTGTGGAGCCTGACAGGGGGCTCCATCTCACGACCCATGAGGTCATGACCTTAGCCAAAATCAAGAGCTGAAGGCTTAACTGACTGAGCCACCCAAACGCCCTGAGATCTTCCTCATTGTTGGTGTGACTAGTGATTTTCTGTTGAAACCTGGACATTTTGGGGTATCATGTTATGAGACTGTGTTTCCTATTTCTGGCTTTTCCTGACACCTCTCTGGCACAAGAAAGAGGGGAAATGCTACCTCATTATTACCAGATGGGGGTAGAAGTCTAGGTTCCCCAGTTGGCTTCTGTTGACACCTGAATTGTGGGAGATCATCATCATTGCTGGGTGGCATGGAGTTCTGGCTCCTCATGTGGTCTCCACTGTCATCCTCTAGAAAGAATAGCCTTGTTACTGCTGAGTGGTAGTGCCAAACCTAACTCTCTACTAGTGCTTATCTGATGGCACTTCAGCAGGGTGAGGGTGTAGGTGTTCTTCCTTCCTGTTGGTAGGGGTGAAAATTCAGGTGTCCCATATAGTCTCCCCTGATATTGCAGAAGTACGGGGCTGTATTACTGCTCAGGAAGATGAAAGCCCCAGCTTTCTAGTTGGCCTTCTTGTATCCCATCCAATCGGGGTATTAGGGTACCTCATTACAATCTGGCCTTTGCTGGCCGGGTTTGTGGTGGAGTCACAGTGTTTTCTGTAGTATTTTCCTGGAGGAGATTGTTATCGTCTAGAACATTTTTGTCTTGCTACTTTCCTGTTACTTTGGCTAGAGAGCAGGCTTTTGTTAAGGCCTTTTTTTTTTTACCCCCAGTCTGAACCCATTGCCAGCTTCTTCAGCTCCAGGTTGGAGATCATGTATTAAACTGATAAGAACAGTTACTACACTTGATCATGTATTAAAAGAAAACACTGGGAACCCACCTGTGTGTCAATTCTTATATCCTGAGGTTGTTAGCTGGTTTGCCTCTGGTCTCCATTTTTCAGAGTTGTGTTATATATGTCATGTATACACACACACACACACCATTCAGGACTTTTATTTGTATTAGTGGGATTAATATCGAAATGTACCTCTGCTTCATCATCCCAGAAGTAGAAGTCTTATTCCAAAAGTTTAAGTTGTATTATCAGTTTTCATTTACTTCTGGATATTTTCTGATTTCTATTGTGACCTTTTCTTTAATTCATGTTATTTAGAAATGTCTTCTTTTTAAGCATATGTAGCTTTTTCAGTTACCTTTTTGTATTAAGTTTTAGTTTAATTGCACTTCAGTCAGAAAAATATTCTGTATAATTTTGGTTTTTAAACATTTTTTAGATTTTTTGAAATACCCAGTGTGTGGTCAGTATTTATAAATGTATGTGTATGTTTATAAGGAATTTGTATTCTATAGTTACTGGGAATGGTTTTCTATGTATGTTAGCTCAGGTGGGTTAATTATACTGTCTGTATTTTTACTGATTACTTTTTTGTGCTTGTTCTATTATCAAGAATAGTGGTTAAATTATCCCTATGATTGTGAATTTGTCTGTTTTTCCCTGTAGTTCTGACCCCTTCTACTTCATATACTTAGTGTGTATAAATTAAAATTGTGCTATCTTTCTGGTGTATTTAACCTTTTATCTTTACAAATGTATTTTTTCATCTCTAGGACTGTTTCTATTTGGTTGTTTTTTTTTTTTTGGCCTTAAAAATCTACTTTATCTAATATTAATGTAGGTCTGTCATCTGTCTTTAATGTTTAATTACGTTTTTGCTTTTTTTTTTCAACCTTTGTGCCCTTCTGTTTTAAAAATGTTATTAAAAAGTTATATAGTTGGGTTATATTTTTTCTCTTAAATTTCTCATTTACTTGAAGCATTAATCTATATAATTTAATGTAATTACTGATATGTGTCTAAGTCTACTGTCTTACTTTTCCTATTTTCCTACTTGTTTATGTTCTACCTTATCTCCCTGCTTACCTTCTTTTAAATGGAATTCTCAATGGAGGGGTGATTCTCAAAGGAGGGACAGAGGTGATTTTTGCCCATCTAGGGTACATTTGTCAAAATGTGCAGACCTTTTGTTTTTCACTTCTGGGGGTGAGTGGTGCTACTGGCATCTAAGGGTAGAGACTAGAAATGTTACTAAATATCCTACAGTGTACAAGATAGGCCCCCCCACCTTGTCCAAAGTATTATCTGATCTAAAAGGTCAGTAGTGCAAAGGTTGAGAAACCCTTTTTTAGAGTGTTTTGAGTAATGTAAATTTCCCCACTCTTTGAGCATTTTTAATGGTTATCCTATAGGAAGGTTCAGCATATTTTAGAGTAAGTATTTTAGATTCTTCACACCATGTATAGTTTCTGTTATGTGTTCTTTCCCTCTCTACCTTTCTGTTTTTAGAGTTGTTTTAGGTTTATATAAAAATTGAGCAGAAAGTACAGAGTTCCCATATACCCCCTGCCGCCACACAGGCACAGCATCCCTCACTGTTGCATCCCACAGCAGAGTGGTACATTTGTTACAGTCGATGAACCTACACTGACATGTCATTATCACTCGTAGTCCATAGTTTACATTACGGTTCACTCTTGGTGTTGTACATTCTGTAGGTTTTAACAAATGTATGTTGATATGTATTCTGTGATTATAGTATCATACAGAATAATTTCACTACTCTAAAAATCCTCTGTGTTCTGCCTGTTCATCTCTTCCTGCTGGGAATTGCCAGCAATCCCTGTACCGACGGATGAAAAGATTACTCCAAATTTTGCCGTAAAAGAGAGGAGAAGGCAAGGGGGTCACACTCAAAGACGAAGACCCTTTGCTCTTCTTTGCTTCCGCTTTTACTGGTCCTTCAGGATAATCACAAATCCTTATCACTGTTTCTCAAGCACATGACGTGTGACAAGGGGTCTTACTGAAACTAGGAAGATCTGTTTATGGGAAAGATACAATATGCAGATTATGCTAATATGTGTGTTCTATGAGTTCTGCTAAACATAGCCTAAGAGATAATACATACAACTCTTAGATCACAGGGCGGCTGTTTGGGCTAAGAAAACTTCGGGGAAGGCAACTTGCTGTGGCATTCCAACGGCAGAGTGGTCACGCAGGCCTCGGCATTCCAAAGGCCCATGTCCTTCTCAGAAACCTTCCATCACCCTCAGCAGCCTCTGTGGTTGCATTTTAGCAAGCCAGGTATTATGGCTGATTTCATGCTCTACATTAATTCCGACATCTGCCTCTTTCCTAATCCCTGGCAACCACTAATTTTTTAAATGTCTTTATAGTTTTGCTGTTTCCAGAATGTCCTATAATTGGAATCCTACATCCCTTTTAGATGGCTTTCTTTCATTTAGTAGTATGCACTTAAGTTTCCTTCGTATCTTTTCGTGGCTTGATGGCTCATTTCTTTTTAGGGCTGAATGATACTTCATTGTTGGGATATACCACAGTTTATCCATTTAACTACTGAAGTATATCTCGGTTGCTTCTGGGTTTGGCGATTATGAATAAAGATGGTATAGGCATAAATGTGCAATTTTTTTGTGTGGATGTAACTTTTCAAGTAATTTGGGTAAATACCAAGGAGTGCTGTTGCTGGACTGAATGGTAAAACTAATGAATTAGAGTTCCTATTGCATTCGGTATTGTCCGTGTTTGGATTTGGGCCATCCTAATAGGTTTGTAGTAGTATCTCATTGTTTCAATTTGCAATTCCCTAATGACATATGATGTTGCATATCTTTTCGTATGCTTATTTGCCATTTGTGTATCTTCTTTGGTGAGATGTCTATTAAGGTCTTTGAACCAGTTTTTAATTCAGTTTTTTTTTCTTGCTGAGTTTGACTTTGTATATTTTGTTTAACAGTCCTTTATCAGATAGGTCTTTTTCAGATACTTTCCTACCAGTCTATGACTTCTCTTCTCATTGTCTTGGCAGTGTCTTTCCTAGAGCAGAAGTTTTAAATTTTAATGAAGTCTAACTTACCAGTTTTTTTTTTTTTTTTTTTGTGGATCTTGCCTTTGGTGAAGTTACTGTCATATCAGAGATGTTTGTTATCTTCTAGGAATTGGATAATTTTGCATTTTACATTTAAGTGCATAACCCATTTGAGCTAATTTTTGTGAAGAGTGTAATGTCTGCCTAGATCCACTTTTTTTTTTTTTTTTTTTTGGCATGTGCTCCTGTGTCAAAGATCGGTTGACTATTTGTTTTAGTCGATATGTGGACTCTGTTTTGTTTCATTGATGTATTATATTGCCAATATCACACTTTTTAAGGAGGCTTTATTTAGGGGCGCCTGGGTGGCTCAGGTCATGATCCCAGAGTCCTGGGGTTGAGCCCCACATCGGGCTCCCTGCTCAGCGGGGAACCTGCTTCTCCTTCTCCCTCTGCCTGTCTCCCTGCTTGTGTGCTCTCTCTCTCTCTCAAATAAATAAAATCTTAAAAAAAGATTTATTTGAGAGAGAGAGACAGAGAATATGCACACAAGTGGGGGTAGGAGCAGAGGGAGAGGGAGTAATATCAAGCAAACTCCCCGCTGAGTGCAGAGCCCAATGTGGGGCTTGGTCTCATGACCCTCAGGTAATGACCTGAGCCAAAACCAAGAGTCAGATGTCGAGGCTTACCTGACTGAGCCACCCAGGTGCCCCAGTATTATACTGTCTTAATTACTGTTGCTTTTATAGTAAGTCTCAAAGTCAGATAGTATCAGTTTTCTGACTTTGTTCTTCTGTAATACTGTATTGGCTATTCTGGGTCTTTGCCTCCCTACATAAATTTTTGAATTAGTTTGTCGATATCCATAAGATATCTTTTGGGGATCATATTGAATCTGTAGATCAAGTTTGGAAGAACTTACCTCTTGACAGTATTGAGTCTTCCTCTCCATGAACATAGAATAAATATCTTTTCATTTATTTAATTCTTTGATTTTTTTATCATAGTTTAGTAATTTTCTTCATATTAAAAAAACATATTTTGGGGAGGAGTAGGAGACCTGGATTTCGTCTGGTCTCAGGAATTCAGCTGAATAGGGATCAAACCATTCTGAACACCTACGAACTCAACAGGAGATCGAAGATAAGAGTAACAACACTCTGAACAGAAAAGCGACCACTTTCTGGAAGGTAGGACATGCGGAGAAGTGAATCCGAGGCGATATTCGGGAGGATAGACAGCGGGGGAGGGGGCCTCCGTCGGCCGCTTCTGGCAAGTGATGGAGCCGTGGAGCACAAAATCGAAACTTTTAGAAGTCGGCTCCGCTGAGGGACGTCACTCCAGTGGCTAAGTGGGGGTAGAACCCTCGCGGGACAGTGTGGACTCAGGACCCTCGGGGTCACAGAAAGACCGGGGGTGCCTGAGTGCGGCAGAGCTCCCAGGTATCAGAGCGGGGAAGCCGGCTGCAGAGACGGAGCCGAGGCGTGGGCTCTCAGCTCGGGGTTGCCATAAACTGTGATCCGCGGCCCAGTCGGGCTACTGCTCCTCCAGCAGGGACCCAACAAGCCCCAGAGCCGGGGAGACTCCCCTTCCTCCCCCGGGAGGAGCGGTGTGGGAGCGCACCGCAGGGATCTGCTGGGTTTGGAGACTCCACACGGGGTCGGGTGCCAGACATAGAAATGCTTGATCACAGGCCAGGTGAGCACAGAGTGTGGCCGGAGACCAGGGAGGCGGGAGTGACTGCTTTTCTCTGGGGGTACACTGAGGAGCGGGCCCCGAGTTCTCAGCTCCTCCGGGGCGGAGATTGGGAGGCCACCATTTTCACCCTGGTCCTCCAAAGCTGTACCGAGAGCTTGCAGGGAACAAAAGTTCCTGAGAGCAAACCGGAGCACCTTGCTTAGCCCGGACTCACAGGGGCGGGGCAATTCCGCCTCCGCAACAGGCCCCTCCCCCAGAAGATCAGCGCGAACAGCCCGCAAGCCAAGACCAAGTTCTCCTATCAAGGAGAACAGGAGAACTCCAGCCCTAGGGGAATACTGCACATAGAATTCATGGCTTTTTTACCATAATTCATTAGTTTTTCAAAGTTAATTTTTTTAACTGTTTTTTTTTAATTTTTCTTTTTCCCTTTTTCAAACAACATCTTATCAATCCCTTTTTTAAAATAAACATTTTTTATTTTTCATTTTTAGAGTCATATTTTTATCCCTTCATAGTAGTTACCCTTATTTTTGGCATATATATATAAGTTGTTCTCTCTTTAAAATTTTGAGATACAGTTTCTTCTAACAGATCAAAATATACCCTAAATCACTAGTGTATGGCTTTATTCTATTCTCCTGCCTGATCACATTCTCTCCCTTTTTTTTTCTTCTTTTTCTTTTTTCTTTTTCTTTTTAAATCTTCTTCTTTCTTCTTAAAAACAGCTTCTTATCAATTCCTTTTATAAAATGTTTTATAATTTTCATCTTTACAGTCATCTGCCATCCCTTCATTGTATCAACCCTTATTTTGTACATATATAAGTCTTTCTTCCTTTAAAATTTTAGCAGGCACTTTCTTCTAACAGACCAAAATATGCCCAAAAGCTAGTGTGTGGCACTGACCTATGCACTAGCCTGATCATATTTGATCATATTGGGGTTTTTTTGTTTTGTTTTGTTCTGTTTTTGTTTGTTTTTATCTTTTTCTTTTTCCTTTTTTTTTTCCTCTTCTTTCTTTGCCTTTCTTGTCCCCTGGTTTCAGGTCTTTTCTGATTTGTATAGAGTATATTTGCTGGAGACGTTGTTAACCTGTTAGCATTCTGTTCTCTCATTCATCTGTTCTCCTCTGGACAAAATGACAAGATGAAAAAAATCACCTCAGCAAAAGAACAAGAGGTAGTACCGTCTGCCAGGGACCTACTCAATACTGACATTAGTTCGATGTCGGACCTAGAGTTCAGAATCATGACTTTAAAGATACTAGCTGGGCTTGAAAAAAGCGTGGAAGTTATTAGAGAAACCCTTTCTGGAGAAATAAAAGAACTAATATCTAACCAAGTCGAAATCAAAAAGGCTATTAATGAGGTGCAATCAAAAATGGGGGCACTAACTGCTAGGATAAATGAGGCAGAAGAAAGAATCAGTGATATAGAAGACCAAATGATGGAAAATAAAGAGGCTGAGAAAAAGATAAACAACTACAGGATCACGAGGACAGAATTCGAGAGATAAGTGATACGATAAGACGAAACAACATTGGAATAATTGGGATCCCAGAAGAAGAAGAAAGAGAGAGAGGGGCAGGAGGTATATTGGAGCAAATGATAGCAGAGAACTTTCCTAATGTGGGGAAGGAAACAGGCATCAAAATCCAGGAGGCACAGAGAACCCCTCTCAAAATCAATAAAAATAGGTCAACACCCCGACATCTAATAGTAAAACTTAAAAGTCTCAGAGACAAAGAGAAAATCCCGAAAGCAGCTCGGGAGAAGGGATATGTAACCTACAATGGTAGAAACATTAGATTGGCAACAGACCTATCCACAGAGACCTGGCAGGCCAGAAAGGACTGGCATGATATCTTCAGAGCACTAAATGAGAAAAATATGCAGCCAAGAATACTATATCCAGCTAGGCTATCATTGAAAATAGAAGGAGAGATAAAAAGCTTCCAGGACAAACAAAAACTAAAGGAATTTGCAAACACAAAACCAGCCCTACAAGAAATATTGAAAGAGGTTCTCTAAGCAAAAAGAGAGCCTAAAAGCAGCATAGATAAGAAAGGAACACAGACAATATACAGTAACAGTCACCTTACAGGCAATACAATGGCACTAAATTCATACCTTTCAATAGTTACCCTGAATGTAAATGGGCTCAATTCCCCAATGAAAAGACATAGGCTATCAGATTGGATTAAAAAACAAGACCCATCGATATGCTGTCTGCAAGAGACTCATTTTAGACCCAAAGACACCCCCAGATTGAAAGTGAGGGGGTGGAAAACCATTTACCATGCTAATGGACGCCAAAAGAAAGCTTGGGTGGCAATCCTTATATCAGACAAATTAGATTTTAAAACAAAGACTGTAATAAGAGATGAAGAAGGACAGTATATCCTACTTAAAGGGTCTATCCAACAAGAAGATCTAACAATTGTAAATATCTATGCCCCTAACGTGGGAGCAGCCAATTATATACGGCAATTAATAACAAAAGCAAAAAAACACATTGACAACAATACAAAAATAGTGGGGGACTTTAACACCCCCCTAACTGAAATGGACAGATCATCTAAGCAAAAGATCAACAAGGAAATACTTTAAATGAAACACTGGACCAAATGGACTTTACAGACATAGAACATTCCATCCCAAAGCAATGGAACACACATTCTTCTCTAGTGCCCATGGAACATTCTCCAGAATTGATCACATCCTAGGTCACAAATCAGGTCTCAACTGGTACCAAAAGATTGGGATTATTCCCTGCATGTTTTCAGACCACAATACTTTGAAACTAGAACTCAATCACAAGAGGAAAGTCAGAAATAACTCAAATACATGGAGGCTAAAGAGCATCCTACTGAAGAATGAATGCGTCAACCAGGAAATTAAAGAAGAATTTAAAAAATTCATGGAATCCAATGAAAATGAAAACACAACTGTTCAAAATCTTTGGGATACAGCAAAGGCAGTCCTGAGAGGAAAGTATATAGCAATACAAGCCTTTCTCAGGAAACAAGAAAGTTCTCAAATACACAACCTAACCCTACACCTAAAGGAGCTGGAGAAAGAACAGCAAATAAAGCCTAAACTCAGCAGGAGAAGAGAAATAATAAAGATCAGAGCAGAAATCAATGAAATAGAAACCAAAAGAACAGTAGAATGGATCAACGAAACTAGGAGCTGGTTCTTTGAAAGAATTAACAAGATTGTTAAACCCCTGGCCAGACTTATCAAAAAGAAAAGAGAAATGACCCAAATCAACAAAATCATGAATGAAAGAGGAGAGATCACAACCAACACCAAAGAAATACAAACAATTATAAGAACATATTATGAGCAACTCTATGCCAGCAAATTAGATAACCTGGAAGAAATGGGTGCATTCCTAGAGATGTATCAACTACCAAAACTGAACCAGGAAGAAATAGAAAACCTGAACAGACCTATAACCACTAAGGAAATTGAAGCAGTCATCAAAAATCTCCCAAGAAACAAAAGCCCAGGGCCAGATGGCTTTCCAGGGGAATTCTATCAGACATTTAAAGAAGAATTAATACCTATTCTCCTGAAACTGTTCCAAAAAATAGAAATGGAAGGAAAACTTCCAAATTCGTTTTATGAGGCCACTATTACCTTGATCCCAAAACCAGACAAAGACCCCATCGAAAAGGAGAATTACAGACCAATATCCTTGATGAACATGGATGCAAAAATTCTCACCAAAATACTAGCCAATAGGATCCAACAGTCCATTAAAAGGATTATTCACCGTGACCAAGTGGGATTTATCCCTGGGCTGCAAGGCTGGTTCTACATCCGCAAATCAGTCAACGTGATACAATACATTAACAAAAGAAAGAACAAGAATCATATGATCCTCTCAATAGATGCAGAAAAAGCATTTGACAAAGTACAGCATCCTTTCTTGATCAAAACTCTTCAGAGTTTTGTACCTGGTACCTCTACCCTATGGATAGAGGGTACATACCTCAATATCATAAAAGCCATCTATGAAAAACCTACAGCTAATATCATTCTCAATGGGGAAAAGCTGAGAGCTTTTCCTCTAAGGTCAGGAACGCGGCAGGGATGTCCACTCTCACCACTGCTATTCAAGATAGTATTAGAAGTCCTAGCCACAGCAATCAGACAACAAAAAGAAATCAAAGGCATCCGAATCGGCAAAGAGGAAGTCAAACTCTCACTCTTTGCAGATGATATGATTCTGTATGTGGAAGACCCAAAAGACTCCACCCCAAAACTGCTAGAACTCATACAGGAATTCAGTCAAGTAGCAGGATATAAAATCAATGCACAGAAATCAGTGGCATCCCTATACACCAACAACAAGACAGAAGAGAGACAAATCAAGGAGTCGATCCCATTTACAATTGCACCCAAAACCATAAGATACCTAGGAATAAATTTAACCAAAGAGGCAAAGGATCTGTACTCAGAAAACTATAAAATACTCATGAAAGAAATTGAAGAAGACACAAAGAAATGGAAAAACATTCCATGCTCATGGATTGGAAGAACAAACATTGTGAAGATGTCATTGCTACCTAGAGCAATTCTACACATTCAATGCAATCCCCATCAAAATACCATCCACCTTTTTCAAAGAAATGGAACAAATAATCCTAAAATTTGTATGGAACTAGAAGAGACCCTGAATAGCCAGAGGAATATTGAAAAAGAAAAGCAAAGCTGGCGGCATCACAGTTCTGGACTTCCAGCTCTATTACCAAGCTGTCATCATCAAGACAGTATGGTACTGGCACAAAAACAGACACATAGATCAATGGAACAGAATAGAGAGCCCAGAAATGGACCCTCAACTCTATGGTCAACTCATCTTTGACAAAGCAGGAAAGAATGTCCAATGGAAAAAAGTCTCTTCAACAAATGGTGTTGGGAAAATTGGACAGCCACATGCAGAAGAATGAAACTGGACCATTTCCTTACACCACACACAAAAATAGACTCCAAATGGTTGAAAGACCTAAACGTGAGACACAGGAGGTCATCAAAATCCTAAAGGAGAACACAGGCAGCAACCTCTTCGACCTCAGCCGCAGCAACTTCTTCCTAGAAACATCGCCAAAGGCAAGGGAAGCCAGGGCAAAAATGAACTATTGGGATTTCATCAAGATAAAAAGCTTTTGCACAGCAAAAGAAACAGTCCACAAAACCAAAAGACAACCAACAGAATGGGAGAAAATATTTGCAAATGACATATCAGATAAATGGCTAGTATTCAAAATCTATAAAGAACTTATCAAACTCAACACCCAAAGAACAAATAATCCAATCAAGAAATGGGCAGACGACATGAACAGACATTTTTCCAAAGAAGACATCCAAATGGCCAACAGACACATGAAAAAGTGCTCAACATCGCTCGGCATCAGGGAAATCCAAATCAAAACCTCAATGAGATACCACCTCACACCCATCAGAATGGCTAAAATGAACAAGTCAGGAAACGACAGATGTTGGCGGGGATGTGGAGAAAGGGGAACCCTCCTACACTGTTGGTGGGAATGGAAGCTGGTGCAGCCACTCTGGAAAACAGTATGGAGGTTCCTCAAACAGTTGAAAATAGAGCTACCTTACGATCCAGCCATTGCACTACTGGGTATTTACCCCAAAGATACAAATGTAGGGATCCAAAGGGGTACATGCACCCCCTAATGTTTATAGCAGCAATGTCCACAATAGCCAAACTGTGGAAAGAGCCAAGATGTCCATCGACAGATGAATGGATAAAGAAGAGGTGGTATATATACACAATGGAATATTATGCAGCCATCAAAAGGAATGAGATCTTGACTTTTGCAACGACGTGGATGGAACTGGAGGGTGTTATGCTGAGTGAAATAAGTCAATCAGAGAAAGACATGTATCATATGACTTCACTGATGTGAGGAATTCTTAATCTCAGGAAACAAACTGAGTGTTGCTGGAGTGGTGGGGGGTGGGAGGGATTGGGTGGCTGGGTGATAGACATTGGGTAGGGTATGTGCTATGGTGAGCACTGTGAATTGTACAAGAGTGATGAATCACGCATCTGTACTTCTGAAACAAATAATGCAATATATGTTAAGAAAAAAAAAGAAGAAGAAGATAGCAGGAGGGGAAGAATGAAGGGGAGTAAGTCAGAGGGGGAGACGAACCATGAGAGAGGATGGACTCTGAAAAACAAACAGGGTTCTAGAGGGGAGGGGGGTGGAGGGTTGGGTTAGCCTGGTGATGGGTATTAAAGAGGGCACATTCTGTGTGGAGCACCGGGTGTTATGCACAAACAATGAATCATGGAACACTACATCAAAAACTAATGATGTAATGTATGGTGATTAACATAACAATAAAAAATTAAAAAAACATTTTGTTAAGTATAGAGTTGTTTCAGTTTGGGGGGTTACTAACATAAATGGTATTATAAATTCCAAATTCCATCTGTTCATTGCTGATATATAGGAAAATGATGGACTTTTTTGTATATTAACTCTCTATCCTGCAACCTTGGTATAATTGCTTATCAGTTCCAGGAGGATTTTTTTTTTTTTAATTGGGTCTTCTATACAGACTGTCATGTCATCTGCAAAGAAAGACAGTTTTATTCCTCCTGTATTTATATGCCTTTTATTTTATTTTTTCTTACTACATTAGCTAAGACTTCCCACTATGATGTTGAAAAGGAGTGGTGAGAGGGGACATTCTTGTTTGTTCTTGATCTTAGTGAGAAAATTTCCATTTTCTCACCCTAAATATGACATTAGCCGTAGATTTTTTTTATAGATGTTCTTTATCAAGTTGAGAAAGTTCCCCTCCATACCTAATTTGTTGAGTTTTTTTCATGGATATGTGTTGGATTTTGTCAAATGCTTTTTCTGCATCCATTGATATGATCATGTGATTTTTTTTTTTTTTTTGCTTTAGTCTATTCATGTAATAGATTACATTAACTGATTTTTTTTTTTAATGTTGAACCAGCCTTGCATGCCTGGAATAAATTCTGCATGGTCATGGTGTCTAAATCTTTTTATACATTGTTGGATTCAATTTGCTAATATTTTGTTGAGGATTTTTGCATCTATATTAATTTTTTTAAGCTCTTAAAAGATAACATTCATAGTTTGGGGCCATTCAAAACAAGGCTGCAGGCCAAATTTGGCTCATGCATTAAAGTTTGTCAACCCCTTTGCTAGAGATTACAATATGCATTCTTGACTTATCAAAGTGTAATATTTGTTGATACTTTCAGCCTTTTCCCATACAGTGCAAGGGCTCTATAACACTTCTAATTCTACCTTTATTGACTTATATACCATTTAGTTATATATTTTAAGTCTTTGTATGTTAAATTCCCCGAGATACTATTTTATGCAGTCAGCATCATGCAGTTATAAATAGTATTATGCACATATTTCCAATTTTAATTTATCTTTATTTTTGTATTGTCCACATCTAAGATAATTTTCCTTGTGTATGAAGGACTCCTTTACTGTTTCTTTTATTGTGCATCTTCTGGGATGAATTTGTTTTGTTTATTTGAATATGTCTTTATTTTACCAATATTCTTGAAAGATATTTTTTTGCTATATTTATAGAAACTTTGGCAGTTATATTCTTTCAGCACTGTAAAGGTAATATTACATGTGTTCCGGCATTCATTGTTGAAGTCCTTTTTTTTTTTTAAGATTTTATTTATTTGAGAGAGAGAGAGACAAAAATAGCGAGCAAGAGAGAGAGAACAGGGGGAGAGAGAGAAACAGGCTCCCTACTGAGCAGGGGGCCTGACGTGAGGCTTGATCCCAGGACCCTGAGATCATGACCTGAGCTGAAAGTAGATGCTTAACTGTCTGAGCCACCCAAGTGCCCCAAGTCAGTTCTTTTGTTGCTTTTTCTCAAAGCACTTTGGTTCTTTTCCTGGCTGATCTTAAGATTTTTCCTTTTTCTTTAGTAAAATCTTAAGGTGATGTTCTTAGATGTGGATTTGTTAATGGGATGTATGTAGATTTCTTTTTATTTACGTGCTTGTGGTTATAGAACATTTTTGGTGGAAGTTGACAACTTTTGGGGGGGCAGTTATTGTTTCTGTACTATTTTCTTTCCTGGGACTCCAATGGCATATCTGTTACAATAACATTTTAAATTTATTCTCTGTATTTCTTTCCTTTTTTGTATTTTTCTTATTTTTATTTAAATTCAAGTTAGTTAACGTATAGTGTAGGATTGGTTTTAGGAGAATTTAGTGATTCGTCACTTACATGCAACACTCAGTGCTCATGCCAACAAGTGTCCTCCTTAATGTACATCACCCATTTAGCCAGTCCCCCCACCTACCTCCCCTCTAACAACCCTCAGTTCTCTTTATTTAAGAGTCTCTTATGGTTTGCCTGCCTCTCTGTTTTTATTTTTCCTTCCCTTCCCCTATGTTCATCTGTTTTGTTTCTTAAATTCCACATATGAGTGAAACCATATACTTGTCTTTCTCTGAACGACATTTTTTCATCTAGCATAATACTCTAGTTCCATCCATGTCATAGCAAAGGTCAAGATTTCCTTCTTTCTGATAGGGGA